>NC_091863.1:24087694-29087694 GCF_037783145.1 Equus przewalskii | reverse complement strand
CAAGCCATGCTGTGGCAGGCGTCCCACGTATTAAGTAGAGGAAGATGGGCATGGATGTTAGCTCAGGGCCAGTCTTCCTCAGCAAAAAGAGGAGGATTGGCAGCAGTTAGCTCAGGGTTAATCTTCCTCAAAAGAGAAAAAAAAGAATATGGTATAAAAACTGTTATTAATAAAAAATCAAAAGGAGAAAATGAGAGGATGTTACGGAAATAAGAACTTTTTTGGGGGGAAATAGTTAATATATTTATACAGCAAATTCTGGCAAAAGTGGATGTCTGGGCAAGCAAAAATATTTTTTTCCAGAAAATAGATCAGGTAAACAGATTCTGAGAAGCCAAATATTAATTAACAGGTTGTTGAGCAAAGTGATCAGAAATACTAAGAAAAGAGTAATTTGACTCAAGTTGATGGGGTCTGAAAACCAAGGAATCTTTTGAGGGAGATAGCTGCTTTAGGCTGTCATCTGCTAGTTAACTTTCAGAAATGTGACCAGACCTTACAAGTCTCCTTTTAACTTTATGAGAAAAAAACAAATCTGGAAAACATAAGCTGATAGGACAGAATTTTTCAAGAAAGCAATTCCTAGAACCATTTTTGGAGAGAGTACCTATTTAATTATAACTTTTGACCACCTACTTTTGAATCTTTGGATTGGGTTTTTTGTTGGTTTTTTTTTTTTGAGGAAGGTTAACCCTGAGCTAACATCCCACTGCCAATCCTCCTCTTTTTGCTGAGGAAGATTGGTCCTGACTTAACATTTGTGCCCATCTTCCTCTATTTTATATGTGAGATGCCTGCAACAGCATTGCTTGACAAGTGGTGTGTATGTCTACACCTGGGATCTGAACTGGCAAACCCCAGGCCACTGAAGCGGAAGGCACGAACTTAAGTGCTATGCTATGGGGCCGGCCCCAGGATTAGGGTTCTTATTATTGTTATTAAATCTGTACTTCTCTTCATTGTTTGAAAGTGAAAATGTATCACTTTACTAAAAACATGAGTAATGGAAATACGGATGATTGTTAGTTTCCTTTTTGGACTTTTCTTATTTTTTAATATCTTTAAAACAATATGGAAGATAGAATGATATATGAAATACATCCGTGGTCTTTGCATATTGTATTGTAGCTGGCCATAAATTTTAAGGATCTATAAGATTTAATTAAGATAGAGAATTGTTTTTGAGTTGTGTTTGTGTTGTTGACATTGTTTTCCTATTTACTTATGACAGTGATGCTGTGAGTAGCGGTGGACGTGATGGTGCTGAGGGCTGTTCTTTTGCCCCAAATGCCTTAAAAACCTGTGAACGCCTCAAATAAAAGCTTTTATTTGTTTTCATGTCCTATTTTTATATGTAGGGCATAATATGAAATGAAATATTCCACAGAGGGTGGTGACAACTGTAGACAGAAAGGCCAGCCCTGGGCACCGCGGGCTGAGTGGGAGCCCCAGCGTCGGTCTTCAGCCTTTTCTGTTCATGACCCTTGGAGGAGGCCGCCTGCATCTGTCCTCTCACTGCTGAGTCTGAGTTTCCTCACCTGTACAATGAACATATTTAGATAAGTGACCTGTATGTTTCTTTTGGCTTATTCTGAACTGTTTAAACCTATTTGGGTGACAGGTATCACCATGTTTAAAATTATAAGGTTTACTTTGTTTTATGGAATAACTACAGATTTAGAAAATACGGATAGAATGGTGGATAGCACAATGGCTATAGAAATATTCTGGTTATCTCTAGCTACAGAGCAAACCACCCCAAATGTAGTGGCATTAAACAATAAAAATGTACTGTGATATTCTCTCTCACACTTCTGTCATGACTGGGCTCAGCTGGGCGAGTCTTGCTCAGGGTCTCTTATGCAGTTACAGTGAGAGGGAGGCTGGGGCTTGAGTCATCCCAAAGGCTTCCTCATTCACATGTCTGAGGGTTAATGTCTCTCGGCTGGGACCTCAGCAAGGATTGTTGGCCTGGACACTTACAGGCAGCCTCTCCATGTGGCCCAAGCTATTTCACAGGATGGCAGCTTGGCTCTAAAGGCAAGTGAGCCAAAAAGATATAGAATTAGGGAGAAGTTTTGTAAGTTTTCTGATCTGGTGTCAGAAATCACATTTCGTTTCTGCTGCATTCTAGCATACTGTTTGTTAAGATCAAGACACTAAAGCCGGCCCACCATATCACCACATTCAAGGCAGTATCAAAAAATCTGTGGACATGTTTTAAAACCAGCAAAAAGAGAAGTATGTATATATTTGAGTACATAAAACAGTTCTTTGTTTCCAGTTTGAATTTTCCATTATACCTTGTACTGTGAACTATTACATAATACACAAAAATCGAATATTCATGGGTGACTCCTTTGCTATGTATATACAGGCTAGTTTCTAAGAGTAGTGAGGTTCCCTTTGTAATGAAATTCTTTAAGGGAAGGTAGAAATTACGCATTTTTTATATCAAAGTTGAGGTGGAGCCACTCGTGCTTTCATTAACAAACGTATGTATCATCTTCTAATCTTGTGTGCTAATGCTTTGAATATTTTTATTGATCCCAAAATGTTCATCACTAATTGAAACAGCTGCTTTATTTAAATAGCATTTATGAAATGATACGCAAATAAGCTCTGCTTCATGTCTTGGCAGAAGTTACGTCCAATTTGATCAGAGAGTTCATCTGCTCCATACATACTCTTTACCTTGGAATGAAAGGGACTTCGAGCCTAGAGCTCTACTTTATTCCCTTTGACACCCACGTGTGCTTCTGTAGTGAGAGCAACAAAGAGATGAGAATAGCATTGTGGTCTGTACTTTCAGCATGGGCTGTCTGTCACCTTAATGGAATAACCAGTACAGACGACTTGAAGGGAGCAGGAGGTCTTGGGAAGTGCGGGGTTATACCCTGGGACCAATAGCATCCCCTCATAGAAGCTGTTCTAGAAGCCCACATTTGAAAGCCATAATTCAGACAATACATCTGCGTTTCCATGTCCAGGAGTCACAAGAATCAAAAAGTCAGTAGCCTAGCCTTGATTGTCCCTGCTTAGCTCAGTTATTTTTAAGAGACTTAGCAGCAGAGATGAGAGTGACACTGAGACACCACTGATTGAAAAGCTCATTCTTCCCCATGCCTCATCCCAACTTCTATTTCTGACTCATTCCCCTTTCTTTTAATTTTTCAATTTTTAATCTTTTCCAGCTTTAGTGAGATATTATTGGCATAACATATATAAGTTTAAGGTGCACAATGTGATGATTAGATACATATATACATTGCAAAATGATTACTACAATAAGCTTAGCTAACACCTCCATGTCCTCACACAATTACCTCCTTTTCTGTGTGGTGCTATCATTTAAGATCTACTCTCCTAACACACAAGTATATAATACAGTACTGTTAATTATAGTCACCATGCTGTGCATTAGAGCTCCAGAACTTGTTCATCTTATAGCTGGGTGTTTGTACCTTTTGACCAACATGTCCCCATTTCTCCTATCCCCAGCCTCTGGCAACCACCATTCTGCTCTCTATTTCTCTGAGTTCAACTTTTCTAGATTCCACATATAAGTGAGAACACACAGTATTTATCTTTCTCCATCTGACTTATTTCAATTAGCATAATGTACTTGAGGTCCATCCATGTTGTTGCAATAGGCAGGAATTCCTTCTTTCTCACTGTATATATATATATATATATATATATATATATATATATATACCACTTCCGCATCCATTCATCCGCTGATGGACACTTACGTTGTTTGCATATCTTGGCTATTGTGAATAACCCTGCAATGAACATGGGGTGGCGTGCAGATATCTCTTTGAGACAGTGTTTTCATTTCCTTCGGAAACATACCCAGAAGTAGGATTGCTGGATCATACGGTAATTCTATTTTTAATTTTTGAGGAGCTGCCATATTCTGTTCCACAGTGGATGTACCAATTTACATTCTCACCAACAGTGCATGAGGGTTCCCTTTTCTTCACAGCCTTGCCAACACTTGTCATCTTGTTTTATTGATGATAGCCATTCTAACAGGTGTGAGGTGATATCTCATTGTGGTTTTGATTTGCATTTCCCTGATGATTAGGGATGTTCAGCACCTTTTCATGTACTTGTTGTCCATGTGTATGTCTTCTTTAGAAAAATGTCTATTCAAGTCCTCTCCCCATTTTTAAATCAGATTATTTGTTTTTTTGCTATTGAGTTGTATGAGTTCCTTATATATTGTGGATATTAACCCCTTATCAGATATATGGTTTGCAAATATTTTCACTTGTTCTGTAGGTTGCCTCTTAATTTTTGGGGGGACCAAGACAGGCACTGGTGGAGGCTCATCCTGGTGGCTACACACTCAGCTGCAGGGACCAGCTGCAGGTGACTGTGTAGTGGCAGTGGCCTATGGCAGACATACACATAGTGGCAGGGGCCAGGGCAAGTAGCAAGGGACAGGCCAACTGCTGGCCCACTGGCAGCTGTGTAGGCCCTTGCTGTGGATGTGCATGCTTGTGACTTCAAAGTCTTGTGTGGGGCACATGCACAGTACTGGGGGCTGGTGATGGGAGTCAGGCTGGCGAGGCGCAAGTGCACAGCTGGAGGAGCTAGCTGCAGGTGAACCTAGTGGTGTAGGCCAGTGACAGGAGACAGGACTGGATACAAGCCCACGAGCAGCTTCGGGGCCCTGGCTGAGAGTGTGCACTCTTGTGGCTGCAGGGTCTCCGTATTGCCGGTGTGCACAGGGCAGTGGAGGCCGGTGATGGAGCGTCAGGCCAAGAGTGCGCTGATGCACAACTGGAGGGGCTAGCTCCAGGTGATTCCAATCGTGCAGCCCAGTGACGACATAGGGCTAACTCTGGGCCCACAGTAGGTGTGGGGGCCTTGGCCATTGGTGTGCACTTCTGTGACTTCAGGATCTTGTCACAGGCGTGCACAAGGTATTAGAGTCTGTCAACCTAAATAAAGAGGTAAACTGAGGCAAGCTCGAATTATCAGAAATTGAGTTTATTGAGGAATAGCAGAGAAATTACAGTTCCGAAACGCAAGCTGTAACAAGCTACGGCGAGTCCCTTGAGGCTTTGGGGCTGGGCTGTATTTATGGGCAAGGAGTGCAAAAAAGGGGGACGTCTAGCCTGAGTTCAAGCAGTAAGTTCATTGCTCTGAGGATGTGGAGAGATTTTTGGTGGATGTTCATCGATCCCAAGTCAGTCTTCCAGAAATCACACGTTTAGGGGAAACCAGTCTCAGTCCGAAAGTTCCATTCTTCTCAGGGTGCATGCGTGAGATTCTCCATTTCATATCTTCCGGTTCCATTTTAGATTGAAACCCTTTCACAAATCTTATTAGAAGAGTCAGTTCCTCGGCGTGCAAGCGGACAGCTGGACGGGGGAGCCCCACGGGTACACACGGTGACAGTATCAACTGCGAGGATCTAGGCTGGCGTCTTGCACTGGCGCGGAGGCCTGGGCTGGCTGCAGGTGTGTATCCTGGGCCCTGGTGGGGGCGGGGTGTGTGTGTGTCTGTGTGAGGGAACAGGACGAGACTCAAGGGGCTGGCGTCAGTGGACACAAATACCTGTGGGGCAAAAACTGGTGAATTATGCAGGGCGTCCATGGTGGCTGTGCTGGCCACTGATTTCTTCAGTGGCGAAAACTGCTGGGGTCCTCTGCAGAGCAGGTCACCGGGACCCACGGTTGCTCCTGCTGTGTGGCTGATATTGGTAGCCCCTTTTCGTCTTTGTGCCTGGCCATCTCTAGACGTCTCAGCTTTGCTGGTCTCTGGTTTGGTGAAAACGAGGCAGGTCCTTTGTGCAATGCCCGGAAAGGCTGGGGAAGCTGGTTGCGCACCGGCTCTCCCTTTCTAGTTGGGGAGTTGCCTCTTGGCGCTGAGCGGGGCCGGCCTGGGGGATGGGACGATGCAAGCAAATGAAGCTATTCATTTTTTCCCTTTTTCGGTGGTTGTTCTCAGGTTTTTCCTTTTACTGTGTTGCTGAAGATTCTTAAGTGACGCCCAAGCTCTCCTGCAGCTGGTTTGTTCGTGGTTAGCTAATTGTTGATCTTTGTAGGCGAACAGAGGCTGCGGTCTCCTATTTCACCATCTTGGTGACATTATTCCCATTTTCTGGCTTTTTAAGTAGAATATTTATCTTATCTATTTCAGCCTTAAGTGTATAAAAGTCTATGGCTTTTTCCTAAAAATATTGCTTTTGTTTTCTTTGAGGAATTTTAAAGTTCGTATGGAATAGCAAATATCAGAGAATAACCATACACACACACACACACACACACACACACACACACACACACAAAGGAAAGCTGAATGAGGGAATGGATGGATACCACACTAGATTTAAAAATATTACAAAGTTAATAGAAATCTTTCTTACACCATATTTAACCTTAAATCCTATGTGTTTTGTTGATCTGAAAATTAAAACAAAATATATTTTGGCCTTATATTCTCTATCTATAAAGTGAAGAAAATAGTAATGTTTACTACATTGCAGGCTGTTGTGAGGAAAATAATGCATGTAAGTTGCTCCACAATAATGATAACAGTTGCTAACATTCATTGAATGTTTGCAGCACTGTTTGTAGCACTCAATAAATATAACATGCTGTTGCTATTATTATAATGCATTATTCGCATGAAATAATGAAAATTGTCATGGTGGATGATATATTCAATTGGATTTGCAACAAAATTAGTAAAGATCCAAAGAGATGGTAGAAAAAAGAGAAGCGTGTGAAAGATGAATCAGAGATTCAGGAAAAGGTGGTTTTTCTTTGGACAGTCAAAGGGCTGAGATTGTTACCATGCAAAAACATGAGATAAGGTCTTGGGTTTCATATGAAAATGAAAACTGTAACTGAAAACTCTGCATAAAATTGCAGCTTTAAAATAAGTGTACTTTTGTTGGAAGAAGTGATTCGATGAAATCCAAAAATCGGTTTATAAACACTGTTTTGTGTGTCTTTATCGACCACTAGATGGGAAAAAGCATCTTCTAAGAGATAACGTGGGATCTCTTCATCCAATGCACTCTTGATTTGTATTATCCCACCTGAATGGATCAGGAATCCCAAACCAAGAACTTTACATTAAAATTAGTGTAGGGACTGTGATACCCCCTAGGATTACTGGCAAAAGCAAGCATAAAATAATTCAGGAGAGATGCTTATACCATCCAGGCTGCACAGAGTGAGGTGAGGAAAGTCTCAAAAAATGAATGCAAATTCAAAAGTTACAAAGCACATAAGGAAGCAGTCTATCAAAAGGAAGAATCACGAATCCAATAGTCGGAAGGAATAGAGCCCAAATAACATGATAAAATAGTCCACAAATGTGAGATAAAATATAACAAAAGCATTTTTAAAATGGGTGAAGACATAAAGAAATTGTAATTTAAAGAAACAGGCAGAATTGGAAAAGAATATATAAAAGAATCTCTGAAGTGAAAAATATAGGCACTGATTTTTTTTTTTAAAGTACTCAATGGATGTGGCAAGTCGCAAATAGTTGTAGAGGATGACAGAAATAGAGAGCTGTAACAGAATTTTGGGTAAATTATCCAGAATTCAGCATGGGAAGACTTAGGTGAAAACTACAAAAGAGACTTTTAAAGACTTGGAGGATACGAGGAAGTCTGACTTATATTGTGGGGGACCTCATTTTGAATTATGGATGTCTTAGCCAACATGCTCCAATTCAGTTCACACTCTCCCCCTAACAGGTACCCCTTGGTTAGCTCTTGGGCCTAGGAGTCTACTATCAGAGGGACTGACCCAGATAAGAGTTCTGTGCAAGTGCTGGAAGCAGGGTCTGCCTATTTAATAGGAAATTCTTGTATCATAGGTGCCTGGAATGTGATTGGTGGTGGACTTGTTCCATTGGATCCTTGGACTCCTTGCCCTATGGGGACAGAAGAAGGGTAGAGTGAGGTCCTGGCAATCATGAGGCCTAGGGCAGGGACCTCACTTGATTGGGTCTAAGGGATGTCTTAGGTTGCGTATCCCCAGAAGCAGACATTGAGACTAAGCCTCGAGAACAGTTTATTTAAGAGGTGATCTCAAGAAGCATAGGTAGGGAAGTGGGAGACTGTGAAGAGAGGAGACCAATTCAGGGGATGTTAATGATCAGATTACCACTGGGCAATTGGGGCTGAATCCTGCTGGGAACCTCTGGAAGAATTCACCTCAGAGTCATTCCAACCAAAGGGCAAGGAAGCTGGGTTATTTTTCCATCAATTTCCATTTATCATCGGTTGAGAACTGCTCTTGCAGGCTTTAACTGCCACTTTTGGCCTGATTCGTGTGAGGGCTGAGCACCCTTTCATGGCCAGAGAAAGCCTTCAAGGAGAAAGGAGCAGTTTCCCATAAAGCCACTGATCTACAGGGAAGATAGAAACGCCCAGGGTGCATGGCATGGCACGAATAGCATCTGCTACTGTGCAGAATTGGAAAGGACTTTGAACATGAAAACATGTTCCTAAAAGAGAATGATGGTATGGTGGCATAATGTGGCCAGTAAAATTTCTGAGTTTCTAAGGATCAAAATGGTTTCTAACTCTGCTGTTTGACCTCCGAGGGGATGCAGATACTGGCAGATAAATCTGTTTACCCGGAAGTGGCTTTTTGTTTATAATATGTGATAATGCTTCTGTTTATTACGATCAATTAAATTATTTCAGATTTTAAGAAAAGAAACATTATTTTATCAATACGTCTTCAAAAGTAGAACCATGTTTTCCATGAATTCCACTGTTAGGATGGATTTCTTTTTGAACTTGTAAGGGAGAGGGGCTGGCACTGTGCAATCCTTAGGGTCTTTGCTCATGAACATTTCATGAGTTGGAAAATGTACATATAAGAATGTCCTTGGTTTTGACTTTCAGACTCAGTATCATCAGGAAATGAATATTTTTAAGGAAAAGGGAATGGTGTGTAACAGAAAGCTTTTGACGGAAGCTTTATACGTGAACTCGTGCCTTTCCATTTTTGCATACTATGAAATAGCTAGTGATTTTTTATCTTTGATAACATTAATAATTACTGTTGAGTTGTTTAAATTTTCTATTCTAAACAGTTCATTTTATTTAAATTTCTTGTTCTAAAGGTTTTCATTTCAATCTGTTCATGCGTGAGAAAAATCAAGCATTTTTTTTTCTGGATTCCTGTTAATAAAACAACACATTTTGATCAAACATTTCTTTCTCTTCATCTGCTCTAATGAGATTGCCACAACCCAAATACTTTTCTCAGAATAAAAGTAATCAATGAACAAAGATGATAAAATGTGCCTGGAGTCCTTTTTAGCCAAGAGAAAATTATATTCTAAAATTATATTTGTACTTGAGTAGAGTAGAATAAAAAGAACAATATTCTGACAGTCTTTGAGAGTAAATGTTTGTTTTCCCCATAGACCAGAGAAGAATCTTGGGACTTTGGTTAGACACAGTATGGATTTCAACTATGATACATTGCGAATGCATGTTAATATATAATGTAAAATTATAATATGGAGTATGCATATAACAGCATATAACATATAATATGTGCTATCTAACATAATTTGCATGTGTAATGTAATTAATTTGTGATATAAAATATGGTATATACATATAACATGTTATAAACACATAGAAACCCTCGATTTGTTTTACAGAAGATTTAAAGCAGTTAATATTCTTGCAAGAGTGACTGATTTTCTTGACATTGTAGGGGAGGAAAAAGTTTTTTTCTCTATGCTTCTAGGTTCTTCTGGCTGGTTTAATAATTAAATTGACGTGAGACAGATTAAAAAGAGAAAAACAAATTTAATTTTGTATGTATGGGAGCCCCATAAGAATATGAGACCCACAGGTAGGCAGGCAATTGAGGCTTGTATGCCATTCTGAGCTAGGGAGAAGGAGATAGGGGGCTGGAACTTTAAAGGAGAGAAAGACAATTCACAAGAAGATGGGAAGAGCAAATGTGGTAAACAAATGCTATGTATAGACAATGGGGCTGAGGAGGGAAATTTGATCTCCAGGCCCTGCTGAGCTCACCCCCTTCCCCACCACCCCCTGAGCTTAGCACACCTAGCCCAGATAATTTGCAGGTATGTCTGGTGATAGTTCTCTTCCTGGACCAGGCCCTCTATCTAAATTCTTTTAGACAGTTAAGAGAGAGGTAAAAGTTTGTCTTGAGTCTCATAGGCTTGATTGGCTTCAGCTCAAAATAGTCCACATGCCAGAGTGGCACATTTTGGGGAGACTTCTTCTGAACCCCTTCAACGTATAGACTTCAGTGCGTTTGAAAACAAAGTTTCTATCTTTAAAATTTGATGTCATAAATATTTCTCATAGTAGTGAATTAAAATTATAGCCAGTTAATCTCACTGTCATGATACTTGTCTGGTTGATATACTTGACTTTTTTTCTAGCTTTCTGAAGAATTTCCCTATATGGAATTAGGCCTTAGGATACTTTTTATCATTTGTTGTTTACTGATTTTTTTTTTTTTTGAGGAAGATTAGCCCTGAGCTAACTACTGCCAGTCCTCCTCTTTTTGCTGAGGAAGACTGGCCCTGAGCTAACATCCATGCCCATCTTCCTCTGCTTTATATGTGGGACGCCTACCACAGCATGGGGTGCCAAGCAGTGTCATGTCCGCACCCGGGATCCGAACCAGCGAACCCTGGGCCGCCGAGAGGTGGAACGTGCAAACTTAACCGCTGTACCACCGGGCCGGCCCCTAATTTCTTATATATATTGGCAATAAATGGAAAGAAAAGTACAATAGTGAAATTTGTATTATGTTTTTATACTACCTTAGGGTTGAGGAGATTTTTATAACTATGCTCCGATTGCATTAAGATTATGAAAATGGTAACCTTCAGAGAAAAAGCGACATTGCTTGAAAGGAAAAGCCCAGCATAGGTAAATGAAGCAAAGAATAGCCTGCCCAGCCAGTTAGAGACCTTGGAGAAACAGCAAAGCTTTCTGTGGATAAACAGCAGGGTAACAAGAAAGTCTTCAGTAGAGCAAGGATAATTTTTTATGGTTATCTTGTCCAGCTGTCACACCTTCTACCCTTTTTAACAACATGCCCTGCTCCCTGTGGTAACTTGCATGTTTAAAGGAATGGGATCATTATTCAGTAATCCAAGACGTGCAAATAGTCCACAATAGAGATTACAGACTTGAAGAAAACTGGAAGGTGAACAAAGCACTTTTTATGACAAAATTTATATGGTTCGTTCTCTGTTGTCCAAGATTTAACATATTTCAGCTCAACAACTTAGTTTGGGCCTGCCAAATATGTACGTTTCTGAGTGCTTCAGGATGGTGAATAACAGTTACTTGAAGGGAGCAAGCCTATGACTTGCCATAAATTCTTTGACAGTTTCCTTGTTTGTTGTAGAATTAGATAATACAAAATATAAAAAACTATTGAGAAAACAGCTTTATTTGGGTATCTCTGGATATGTATACTGGATATAAATTGTGCATTAGATTAGATATATTTGCAGGAAAGAATACATACACTCATCTCTGCAGAGGTTGAACATCTGGTGAGTGGTCTAGAAGTGAGATCTGAAGACAAAGTTTCTCCTTAAGAAAATAAATAGCACACTTTAGTAAAAAAAGAATTATTAAATTCTTCTTGTCTCCTGCTCTCAGTTGGATTAAACCAGCAACTTAAATTATTTATGTACTATTCTGAAAAATATAATTTGCACAGATGTAAGAGGGAAAACAAGAGTCTGGAGTGGAGGAAAAGTAAAATCTCCTAAGATATTATGGTGAAGGTAAAATGGGTCAGTGACGAGGGGAGATGAATGCCAAGTCACTGGGACATTATAGGAAGGTTTTATCTTATAGGTGCTGAAGAATCCTTTGGGACCACAGTTCAATTAGAAAATTGTATAATGAAGATCAGACCAGGGGGCAGAAATCTCTTAATGTCATACTAAGATACTGGAAATCAGTTATTTATTCATTCATTCATTTAGTTAGTTATTTACAGTATTCATTCATCGAATTAATGTTGGTGAACACCTATGTGCCACTGTGCATGTTTGGCACTAGACATGACAAAATGAACAATGACGACAAATGGTGGGAGTCAGAAATTGTGTTTGAGGAAAAAATAATTGCCAAGATTTTTCTGTATAAATGGGAGATAAAAATTAGATGTGTTGAAATTTAGGTATTTTCGAGAAACTAAATTATGTAATTATACCAGCTTAATCCAGGGGCAATAAAAGTAGGAAATGATTCTCAATACTATGAGAAGAGATGTTCTCTTCAGGGAAAGGAGGAGCTAAGGACTGAGGATGGTAAGCTGAGAGATATGCATCCTGTAATTAGGTGGAAGAATACAAAGAAACTCAAGAGTACAACTGTGGAAAGAAAAGATTATTTTTGGTGAGGAAGCAAATGTCATTTGGAGTTTTCAAAAACCCCTTTCAGTGTACCTACTTAAAATTTTCTATTTTTCCTCTTCTACAGAAGCATCTTTCTTTATCTTATCTGACTACGTTTAACTTTATGCTTATTTTTATACACAGGGCGATATCATAGCATGGTGAATTTCATAGCACTGTAATTTATTCTTTAAAATGAAATGCACATATGGAAGCAGAATTTGATGTGGTGGTCATATTCAGCGTTTCCTGCATTTTGCTAGTTGGATGAAATTGAATACAGGCAAATATACAGAAAATATACTCATGAATTTTAGTTAAAAGTAAATTGTTTAATTAAGATTAATTATGTGCAAAACAATGGCATACTTAAAATAACATCCCCCAGTAGGTCTAATATTTTGCTCGACAAAAAGCAGAGAAAATAATAATTTTCGTATTAGCAGGTCATTAATCTTGACCTTATGAGAGAACAAAGTAATTTGTTTCAAAGATACTTGAACCTAATATGTGAAACCTAATAAAGTTGAAATATTAGTAATGTAATTGTTCTCATTTTAAATTTGGGTCAAGTTTATAATGTAGTGAGAGAGCAAACAAGGAGAATATTAACTTAATAAAGAGTAACAGCAGGGTTTCCTTTTATATTCTACTTTTATGGTAATATACAGCATAAGTAGGCAAAGGTTCAGACCCTAGTACCAGCACTTACCATCCCTGGGACAAGTCACTTCACTGGTCTATACCTCAGTTTTCTCATTTGGGGACAGGAATTGTTTAAGGAAGAACATGTGATGATCTCTTGCATTTAAACCAGTGTCTGGAACATGATAAATGCTAATTAAGTGTTATTGTTGTTGCTATTATTATTATGAACTCATCAGGGTAAAAAGAAATGAGCTAAGCATATAAGAAAGGATATTATGCCGTATTTGATTTATCACAAAGATTTCAAAGCACTGATTTGGGAGTCACATACTAGTTATATAATTTAAAACAGTCTACTTAGCCTCTCTCAGCCTCAGTTTCACAGGTTACTTTTTCCTTAGGCATCAATGGTTGAGTTGACTCAGAGTATTCCAATAGTAGGTGCATATTTTTGTCTTATGTTAAATATAGAAATATATCAATGCTCCAGTAAATAGATATTACTAAATTTCTAAATAGAAAGTTCAAATGCCAAACTTTACTGAGTTTCTTTCTGCCAGCCGACATCATTATAGCTGGCCTTAAGTAGGTATCTGCTTATATGGTGTGACATCAGTGTTGCTAAAATGTCTTTGTACAAGTCTGTTTCTCCACCAGGCTTTAGTAGATCTTAAAATGTCTGTCTTTCCTTTGGATTAAAGCTTTGATGGCTTCAGAGGAAAGCAAGTTGATTAGCTGATTTGAGTAATGCAATAAACAAGCATATAATCTAGAAGAGCCTTAGGGATTGAGATCAAAGTGCTGGTAAAACTTAATGGAATCAAAGAAACTCAGAACATGAGACATTGTCTGTGATAATCAGCATGAAGGTAGTCAGCATGAAGATAGCGAAGGTGTGAGTAGGGGTGAAAGAAGGATAAAGGTCCTAAGAAAGGAGATTATAAAATTTAGACAAATTATCAGCTAACATAATACTCAATGGTGAACGCTTGATGCCTTCCTTCTCGGATCAGGAAGAAGACAGGGATGCCGGCTTTCACCTCTTCCGTTTAACATAGTGGTGGAAGTCCTATGTTCTCTTTCTTCTCTCGCTTTGTGACTACCATTATGCATATGTTGGTATGTCTGATGGTGTTCCACAAGTATTTTAGGCTCTATTCATTTTTCTTCATTTTTTCTCCTTTCTGCTCCTCAGACAGGATTATTTGAATAGATCCATTTTCAAGTTTGCTGATTCTGTTTTCTGCTTGTTCAGATTGGCTATTGAACCTCTCTAGTGATTGTTTCATTTCAATTACTATGCTTTTTACCTCCAAAATTTCTATTTGATTCCATTTTATTATTGCTCTTTAACAATATTTTCTGTTTATGGAGATACTCTTCTCCTGGTTTCCATTAGTTTTTTTTTGAGAAAGATCATCCCTGAGCTAACATCTGCCAATCCTGTTTTTGCTGAGGAAGACTAGCCCTGAGCTAACATCTGTGCCCATCTTCCTCTACTTTTATATGTGGGACGCCTGCCACAGCATGGCCTAATGAGAGGTGCCATGTCCGCACCTGGGATTTGAACTGGCAGACCCCAGGCCACCAAAGCAGAATGTGCGCACTTAGCCGCTGTGCCACCAGGCCGGCCCTCCATTAGTTTTTTCGTCCGTGATTTCCCTTAATTCTTTGAACAGATTTAAAGTAGTTGTTTCAAATTCTTTTTCTGGTAAGTCCAATGCCTATGCTTCCTCAGGGGCAATTTCCATTAATTTCTTTTTTCCTTGTCAGTGGACCCTATTTTCTTATTTCTTTCATGCTTCATATTTTTTTTTAAACTGGGCATTTTGAATATCATACTGTGGTAATTCTGAAAGTTAGATTCCATCCTCTCTTCAAGGTTTGTTGTTGGTGCTTTTTGTGGTTTGTTGTTGTTGGTTTTTAGTAGCTTTTCCAAACTATTTTGTAAGGTTTGTATTCTTTTGCATATGTAGCCACTGAAGTCTGTTTTCCATTAGCTTAGTGGTCAGCCGGTGTTTTGACAGTTTCTGTGAATGCCTGGAGCCAAGGAAAGGAAAAAGAAAAATATTCTCTCAATCTTTTTGGAATAGCTTTGTGTTGTACCGGTATTTATTTAACTTTTACCCTGACCATTTACAACCCTGTGTTAGCCTTTACGTCCTAATTGAGTGGAGGCTGAAGGTCAGCCAGAGTTAAAAGCTTATGGTCATCTCAGGTCTTTTATGAGCGTATTTCTGGGCCTGGGCATGCACATGGCCTCCTTGATCCCAAGGCATATGCAGGAGCTTTCAAAAGACTTATTCCTCCACATATCTCCTTTCTCAACCTCTTTCTTCCCAAGTTTTTGGTATGTCTATTGCTTGTCTAAGCTCTTCTCGTTTGCCCCAGGCAGCTGCCATCAATAATTTTGCCTTTAAATCCTTTTAGTAAGTCTTCTAGCTCTGGGAATGCTTCCAGTCTGAAATAAATGGAAGACCTTGAGTTGGTTTTTGAGGGCACCGTTAGACAGGTCAGAGCACACAACCAGAAGTATTTGAGAATAAGATTCATAGTGTTCCCTCTGGCGATAGCAAGCTGCACAAGGAGTGTGGGCTGCAAAGTTCATGGCTTCTACTGCTTTAAAGAGTGGGAGATGGTAAGCAGGTAATTTAAAATGCCACAGAGCTCTCTTACCATAGTACAGCCACTTCTTTCTTCATTGAAATTTCCCCTGGTCGTTTTTATATGCTTATTTGCCATCTGTATGTCTTCTTTGGTGAGGTGTCTGTTAAGGTCTTTGACCCATTTTTTAATTGGGTAATGTTTGTTTTTTCTTGTTGTGTGTGATGAGTTCTTTGTATATTTTGGATAACAATTTATTAGTTGTATCTTTTGCAAATATTTTCTTCCAGTCTGTGGCTTGTCTTCTCATCTCTTGACATTGTCTTTCACAGAGCAGAATTTTTTAATTTTAATGAAGTCAAGCTTATCAATTATTTTTTCAAAGATCATGCCCTTAGTGTTGTATCTCAAAAGACATAGCCATACACAAGGTCACCTTGGTTTTCTCCTGTGTTATCTTCTAGGAGTTTCACAGTTTTGCATTTTACCTTTAGGTCTCTGATCCATTTTCAGTTCATTTTTGTGAAGGATGTAAGGTCTGTGTTTAGATTCATTTTTTTCATGTGGTTCTCCAGCACAATTTGTTGAATATACTATCTTTGCTCCATTGTATTGCCTTTTCTCCTTTGTCAAAGATCAGTTGACTATATTTGTGTGGGTCTATTTCTGGTCTTTCTCTTCTGTTCCACTGATCTATTTGTCTGTTTTTTTCTCCTATACTACACTGTCTTAATTACAGTAACTTTATAGTAAGTCTTGAAGTCAGGAAGTGTTAGTCCTTCAATGTTGTTTTTCTCCTTCAATATTGTGTTGGCTATTCTGGGTCTTTTATCTCTCCATATAAACTTTAGAATCAGTTTATTGAGATCCACAAAATAACTCTCTGGAATTTTGATTGGGATTGCCTTGAATCTGTTGATCAAGTTGGGAACTTGGTCAGTTTTTAAATATTCCTTTTCTCTTTGTTCTTCAGATTGCATACTTTCTATTTTTCTATTTTCAATTTAAGTGACTCTATCCTTTGTTATCTCCATTCTTCTGTTAAGCCCATTCAGTGAATTTTTTTATTTCATATATTCCGTTTTTTAGTTCTAGAATTTAGATTTGGTTATTTTTATATTTTGTATTTCTCTTCTGAGTTTTCCTAGCATTTCATTCATTGTGACCATATTTTACTTTATGTCTTTGAACAATGTTATAATAGCTGGTTTAAAACCTTGATCTAGTATTTTTAAAATCTGTGTTGTCAAGGAGTTGGCTCTTGATTGTCTTTTCTTTTCAGAATGGGTAAAATTTCCTTCATTGTGTGTCCAGGAACATACATAATTTTGAATAGTGTCCTGGATGTTATGAATGTTATGTTTTATAGACCCTGAATCGTGATATATTCCTCTTGGGTGTGTTAAATTTTTGTTCTTTTTTGTTTGGGGATTTGGTCAACCTGGGTGGACTAGTATTATAAACACTATTCCTTGGTCACTTTCTGAAATCTGAATTCAGTGTTGTTATCCTTTGGTTGTTTGCACTGTGTACCCTGTGCGTGTCTGAATTTGGCGTCAATCAGAGATTTGAGTAGAGATTATGAAAATAATTTTAGTTCTCCTCCTCTCTGTCTCTCTCTTTCTAGAATGCCCTATTTATTTTTTTAGTGGCTCTGGTTACCCCAAACTCTACCCTTTGTTTTCTCAAGACAGAAAGACTGCATCAGTGATTTTACTGTAAAGTAACAACAGTAAATGAGCATGTTAATTCTTTTATAAGAATCATTTCTTTTGTTCCATTTTCCATAGATCCCTACTCTGATTTTTCTCATACTATATATAATGTTGATCTGGCTTGCTTTTTACTAAAATTGAATTATTTCACTGGAAATATTTAAATTAAAATTTAGTTTTTAATTGCTTGAGTAATTTAGATTATTTTCAAAGTTATATTGCTATTTTATAATTCATGTTCATGAATTCCCTTTCCTAGGTAATTTGAGATATTCTAGTGGTGTGCAGGTATCTGAACATCACCAGAGACCTTTATAAGGTGGCTCCATTATTTTAGTACATATAGTCTTGAAACTTTTGTGTTTCCAAATATATCAAAACCATTAATAAAATGTTATTTTTCTTAGCAATCATACTAGGACTGGAATATGATGAAAATAAATGGAATTGGAATAAACACTTCCTCTTTTAAGAAAATGACCCATAGGAAACTTGAGATTTGCATTTACTTTATTAGCTTTCTAAATAATCAGAGCTGTGATTCTTTTTATTTTATTTTTTGAGGAAGATTAGCCCTGAGCTAACATCTGTGCCTATCCTCCTCTTTTTTGCTGAGGAAGCCTGGCCCTGAGCTAACATCTGTGCCCATCTTCCTGTACTTTATATGTGATGCCTGCCACAGCATGGCTTGACAAGCGGTGTCATGTCCACACCTGGACCCTGAACCAGCAAACCCCAGGCTGCCGAAGTGGGATGTGCGAACTTAACCACTGCGCCACTGGGCTGACCCCTGATTCTTATAAATCACCAACATTGTTTTATGTCTAGTGCTACACTCTCTCTTAGCATTTATTTAAATTTATGTGTGGGATAAATTCCTAGGAGTGGAAGTATTTAGTTAATGTATATTTATAATTTAACATACAACATATATATTTAAAATTCTGATAAATAATTCCAAACCAGCTTCCAAAATATTGCACTAATACATTCCCACCAACAGCCTATGAGAATGTCTTTTTGCTGGACTGAGTATTAAAAGCTTCTAAATGTGTACCAGATTTATATGTGAATATAGGTGAAAGATTTCAGTGTATTTGAAGTTTGCTTCTTTTGTCTCTAATAAAACATTCATTTGTTCAAATTATCTTATGATCCCTGAAAAGAATGATCTCTTTGGGAATGAGGAGAGGTACTTCCTCCAAGCTTTTGCAGGAATGGTGGTGGTAAGTGATGAAGAGTAATTGCTAGAACAGGGCTGCGATTCATCAAAGAAATAATTTGTCTTTTTTGAGAGAGAAGAACTGTCCATCGGTGGTTGGATCCTGCTGAGGAAGTGATTATAATGTGGGTAACTAGATACAAACTTGTAATGTGAGAAGCATACAACTAGCAGAAATTCTGGGACCCCAGTGAGTGCTAACTCTTCATCCCCATTTGCCTGAATATTTGTTAAGGTCCAAATATTGTTTTTACGCACCAGAATAAGTGGTTAAGAGTCCTTTGGAGCATGCTTCTGTCCAAGCTCAGGAACCTGCTCCCTAGAGGAAGTCAAGTGCTGATGGACTGATACATGTTAAGAATCCATAAGATCATGCATCCCTTTTAGCTAGGATATTGAGGAAAGGCAATTTACAGGAAGTAGCATTGCAACTGAAACTTAGAGAATGAGTAGTATATATATAGGTAAACTTGGAGGTGGCGAGAAATCCAGGGAAGGTGGATGACAAGAGCAAATCTTCAGAATGTGGAATTTTCCAAATTCACTAGGACAGTGAGTCTTTGGGAAATTTTGGGAGTTGAGGCTGTAAGGGTAGACTCATGTCAGTGATTTTATTGTGTCATTCACTGAGTAGTGGAAATTTTAATGTGGAAGTATAACATAAAATAGTACTTTGAAAAGTTAATATAGTAGCCTAAGATTAGAGAAAAAATATTTTGGATTTATGAAATCTATTTGGTAGATGGTAACAGTAGATGAAGTCGCAAAGTCATGAACCAGAGTGGTGAGAATGGATATGGAAAAATAGGGTCAGAAGCCAAAAACAGAAAAATTTGAAGTATATTTAGTAGTTTTTGTATGCCAGGCCAGCCCACAAACACTACTCCAATTATGAAGACTCTCAAAAGGTTTACTCAAATCCAGTTCATTTTATTTTCATGTTACTTAAATAGTTCAAATGATATAAACTGGATTGAGGATACAAACATGGGTGTAAATAGTTCCTGAAGTTTTCCATAGTTTCTCAGAAGTCCACCAGCTTGAAGGTCTATGCACCCCATGCTCAGTGAGATCAGGTCCAGTCTGTGGAAAAGAATGTGTGTGAGGGGGTCTTTCTGCCCTGTAAACCAATTGTCTAGAGCTGGAACCATGTAAATATTCATGTGCAGGGGCCGCCCTGTGGCTGAGTGGTTAAGTTCGTGCACTCTGCTGCAGCGGCCCAGGGTTTCCCGATTCGGATCCTGGCGGTGGACATGGCGCTGCTCATCAGGCCACGTTGAGGTGGCGTCCCACATGCCACAACTAGAAGGACCTGCAACTAAGATATACAACTATGTATGGGGGGAGGTTTGGGGAGATAAAACAAAACAAAAAAAAGATTGGCGACAGTTGTTAGCTCAGGTGCCAATCTTTAAAAAAAAATTCATGTGCAAAATCTTGTGTATCTGTGATTACCACAGAGAATAGGGAGTGAGACCATCTGCTCAACATGATGAGAAGAGATGAGGCTTGAGAATGAAAGGGTTCAGGGAAAGACCTGAAGAGCAATTTTGAAACTGCCATGTTAGGGCAACATGAGATTGACAAAAATATGGCTAAGCAGGGGTGAAAAAGGCAATTAGAACATGCAAAATTTTAGGGCTAGCCCATATTTGTGACTTCCTAACCATTTTGTGCAAACTATGAAAAATGGATGAGAGGGGTAAGGTTAAACTAGGGTAGGTAACTTCTGTGGCATCATTGAGGAAAATCAGTTAGGTAAGAGGTTCTAGGGCAGTTTTAGAATAGCTGACCATGAGCTCCATGATAATTGCCAAAGTGACTGTCAGGCACTTTTCTTATTATATCATCTTAAATTTCCAACGATGATGGCAAAAGACAAGTTAAGGAAAACCTTGATTCTGGGATTGGATTTTGTGTTTAAAAAAAAGAGTAGTAAGGAAGTAAGTAGATGATACGGAGAGAGAGAAACTCAGGTTATGAACTTTTAAAGAGTCCATGATAAATGACAGTGGAAGAATAATAGTCTGAAATTATACAGGAGGTTCCATCCATGTCCCATTTGCCTACTTTGGACTCTGGACGAGTAGACAACAGATCGTTTTTTGGAGATGATGGAGGAAATGATTGAGGAAATAACAGTTCAAGCTTAAGGAGGAAGATATGGGTGAGTTTGAACACAGTTAACATGGCATAGTGGGTGGAATGAGCAGAAAGATAGAGAATTGAGGAACTGAAATGGGTAAGAATGGGAGAACCAAAGATTGTTTGATGGGAGAGTCCATACCTAGCCCGGAAGGTGTAGAGAACCAGAGCAAAGAAGGAAGTGCAAAGATAGTGGACTGGATCCAGATATTATTAGTAAGCAGAAGGGAAATTTTAAAAAGGCTTGACTCCATTATTCATCACCACCGTAACAACATACTGTAATGGAAGTGTCCACTGGCTCACTCCTCAGCTTCTGGTGTGCTTGACTTCAGATGTCACCACAATAGTCATTAGCATCTTATGAAATCTCACCACTTTGAAGATTTTTACTTTACAAAGTCCATTAAGAATTCACCGTGGATCATAGTAAACCTATTCCAAATACTTCAATGAAGTAGTATCTTTCACCATTTTTGCATGTAATCTGGGAGACGTAAATTGATTAAATGAATTTCTATTTCAATTTTCATCATCGAATGACAGCTTTACAATTTAACTGTTCTTTTTATAAACAGCCACAAGTCTCAGAATTGGCATGGTTATTTTTAGACAAAACATGATGACAAAATGTCAGTATTGTATATAAGGCGGTGAAATTTGCTACTTATGAGCAGGAACATAAGGGGCAGCGTGAACTGTGGAACATTATTGAACAAGGAATGTTTTTGACAACTTTGAAAGAAGTTCTTGGGCCAGGAGTTATTGAAATGAACAGAAATATTAAATAATTACATTTTATATGCTTTTCCTTTGTATAACCTTTTCTGCATTAGTCTTATCAGCAATTGTGAAGCTGCACATTTCAAGGCATGTTTACAATAAGCAAATATGTGGTCTTTTAACATATTTATATGGAAGATTTTAGAAGCAATTTAGGGAAATAAAGGCAAATCAGGATGCAATGCAAGCTGAGGGTGGATTAGGGTAAATGTTGCTGTTACAGGAGAGGTTTTGCAGGCCTCATTATTTTGAAAAATATTTGTAAAACATGATTATGATAGCTCTGACCAGAGTTTTCCCTTAGAGTTAAATTAATGTTGCCATTATACTCTGGAAAAATTGAGCTAGTTAAGGAAAGGCTGATTCCATTTTTATTGATATTACTATTGGAAGACTTGTACATGTTTTAAACACTGTAAGATAATTGTTTCTGAATAGCTGTTAACTAATCTGAAACAATATAAAGAAAATTGGGATATAAATTTTTCACACATATATGAAATTTTCCCTATGCGTGCTATCGAAGATGTGCATCAGCACCTGTGTGTGTGTGTATGAGACGTCTTTACAAAAATGTTGTGCTCATTTTCAACTCTGTTCATAACTATACAACAGTTATTTACTGAAAGCTTATGATTAGAAAAACCTTGATAAGCATAGTAGTTATGAGCAAGGCTGGCATTCAGCCATTTATGCTCTGCTTCTTAAAATATTGTAATAGTTGCTTTTATTATAGTGTAACCTTTACCACTGTAACCACCTCAACCCCTTCCCTAGACCTTCCTGGATCTCCCAACCATCCAGTAACAGCTAAGGGGTTATAGTGAATCAGGGGGTCTTAGGATCTTGATCAGGCACCCTTTCAGATTAGTAAGAACTCTGATGTATGCTTCTTAATTATGTTTAATATTACTACTGGATGTAAAGATGGATATGATATGGCTCCTGCCTCTCAGGAACTCCTATCTGGTGGTGGAAATAGATTGCCATAAATCATCTCAATTTGAGGTACACTCTGGTATATTGAAAATTTAAACACAGTCCTGAGGAGTATGGTGAAAAGAGATTAACCACAACAGTGGGGGTCCGAGAGGGCTTCTTAGGAGATGTTGGGTTTTATCTGCATCTTGAAGCATGAGCTGGGATTTACCAGCCAATATGGATGGAGCAAGGCAGTCCAGCAGATGCAATAACCTTATTGTAAACACGGAGAAGACAATTTCTGTCTAACGAATAGAGGGGTATGTCTGGAGTGTGTTTGTGGTAAGAATGCAGAGTGGCATACAGTTAGAAATACAGGCAGAATTTGTAGGGCAGAGTTTTGTTTTACTTCTTATTTCAGTGGGAGCCATTGAAGATTTTGGAGCAGACAAAAGGCATGAGTCAATAGTTTTAGAAAGAGAAATCTGGGAGTAATATATAAAACAAGTGGGCAGGGAGAGATAGGGCAGATTAGGGACCTTTGGTAATAATTTAGATCAGGTGACAATATTTTTTACTGTAAAAGTCCAGATAGTAAATATTTTATGCTTGTGGGCCATCTGGTCTCTGTTGCAACTACTGAACTCTGCTCTTATGGTGTGAAAGCAGCCATAGACAATACCTAAATGAATGTAAATGGCTGTGTTCCAATAAAACTTTATTTACAAAAAGAGGTGGCAGGCCTGATCTGGTACACAAGCCTGTTATTCCCCATTCTAGATCGTCAGTTATCAACATAAGTACTTTATTTTGGGTTTCCCATAAAGCAAACTCTGAAAGTAGGATTTGAATGCTAATAGTTTATTTAGAAGGTGATCTTAGGAAACACTCTGAAATGGGGAAGTAAGATGTTGAAAAGTGAAAGCTAATAAAAGGTAATAAATAAAATAAAATCTACTATAAATAGATTACTACTGAAACCTGGGGTACCTCACTGGGGACTTTATTAGAAACTATGTAGAATATCCCTCAGAATTGTCACACTGTGGGGTGAGGAAGCTGGTCATGTATTCACTATATTTCATACCTTGTTATTTGAGGGACACTCTTGAGATGTTATCTCCCAGATATTTCTGACATAAACAGGCTAAATGTGCTCTCATGACAAAGAATGCTTTCGGGCAGAGAGATGCAGGAACACATTAGTGTATATGGGAAGCATTATGGAGGGTATAGGGGCTGGGAACAGCGTATGCTTCAGTGGGTATCATGACATATGGGTGAGTAGGGAAAGTTTTTAAGAAAAGGGTGAAGTTGCAGTGTGTGCCTCCAGTGACTTCCAATCAAAATCCATATGTCTGTGGGAGGGACATTTATTTTAAAGCCCACTTGGCATGGAATAAAGGTTTGGTGGCCATTCGAAATGCAAGTTAAATGGTAGACTGAACTAGGTCAGTGAAGAACAGGAAGACAGTTTCAAGAGAAGTAAAAAGAGAAAATGGTTCTGTCATGGTTTGTGTTCCATGGGAAGCAGTCTTGGAGTCTGGCGTGCAAAATGTTTATTAGGAGAAGCTATTGGTATCAATAAGTGTGTGTGTGTTGGAGGGGAGAGGATGTCAAATAGAACTGGAGAAAGGTAGATGTTGATCTGTGATGCATTCCTAACAAAGACCTCAGTCAACCTCATGGGGAACGCTACAACCAAGCTGGCCCTTCAGAATTATTCTAAGTTGGGCCAAGTGGGTCAGGTCTTTATAGCTCTGTGTTGGTCAGTCATTGGAAGTTGGTTAGTTCTAGAAGGAGGCATGATCTTGGGTGAAGCCGTTCTGTTCAGCTGAGGAAACCCTGAGAAAAGTCTGACAACCAAAAGCTGTCTTTCCACAGGACCCCAACAGCTGGGGGAATAATTCTGGGTTGGTGCCTGACCGTATCCACCACAGGTACATTTGATAATGGTTGCATATAGGGAAATGAGGGAGAAAAAAGAGGCACATGTAGTAACGATACTGAGAAATCCTAAGGAAAGTGATACCATTAACTTAGAGAAGAAATTCGAGGGATAAAAAAACCCAGTTAAATTTTGAGATCAAAATTACCTTGATTGCCCACACATTTTAGAAAATAAAAATATGTTAAATAAGTTCACCTAGATGTGAAAATATGGAATCTAGTTTCACAAATATAGCATTACTCAATGAGAAAAAAAGACGCAAAACCAAACAAGCGAGCAAACATACTATGAGTGAAGTCCATTTTTCTTAAGGCCATGGCAGAAATAATGTTAAGGATGTCCTACTTCAAGGCGTGAGGCAAGTTAAGATTCTTTCCTGAGTAACCACAAAGTGGCCTCTCTACTCTGGATAAAATTATAATTTGAAAAACTCACTTTACTGTCCATTGTTACAGGATTGCTACATAACAAACTGTGGAAATGCAATCTTATGGCCTGTTATTTACTTGCAGTAGTGAAATGAGCAAGTACATTTCCATTTTTCCTCAGGAAGAGGTTTGTTTTGCACAAGACTGAAATTTAGGTGAAGATGATTGGACCTAAGTGGTTGACTTGTACTTTAGTAACAGCAATTTTAAAATTTATTTTGATTGCAATAACATGATTCATAAACGTAATTTAGAGATGGCTATAAAACATGTGTGTTCATGTCATAGAGACAAGTCACTCTTACTGCAATGTTATGAAAATTAACTTGTACCAATTAGAGGTTGTATAATGTGGTATAACTTACACATCATTTTTCTAATAATTTTCTCCAGTTGTTCTTTAATAGTCTATATAGAACCCATATATCTGAGTTGTATGTCGCTGGCATGACAGTTCTGAATTTCTTATGAGGATGTCATACTAATCAGCTTGGTGTCCTCCAGCTTGTGAATATCAGGGCCATAATATACCTTTAAAAAGAAAATTTTAATAACAACAAGCAAGTAAGTATCTAAACTTCTGGGGCTACCTCCAGGACCACTTTTCTGTGTTATCAGTTACCTACTTCCAAACCATGCTGTGTACAGTGTAGCAATTTTGATCCTATTTCTGACACAGGCCCCTTTGGCAGTCTAAAAAACTATACTCAGAATACTGTTTGTATATAAATAAAAATATATAACATAGCAAACTAAACTAATAATTTTTTTTTTTTTTTGAGGAAGATTAGCCCTGAGCTAACTACGGCCAATCCTCCTCTTTTTGCTGAGGAAGACTGGCCCTGAGCTAACATCCATGCCCATCTTTCTCTACTTTATACATGGGACACCTACCACACAGCATGGCTTTTGCCAAGCTGTGCCATGTCCGCACCTGGGATCCGAACCGGCAAACCCCAGGCCACCGAGAAGTGGAATGTGCGCACTTAACTGCTGCGCCACTGGGCCAGCCCCAATAATTTTGAAATAGTACTGTCAAAATAAAAATAAATTGCATTTGTGGTGTAGTGTATGTGCTCCTTAACACATCGACCACCAAGATATAGTGAGAGGTCTTATAATTTCCATAATCTCAAGATGTGTGACACAGCTGTTACATGATTTAAAAGTAACTGGGATGTTTACTGGTGAGCTAGTCACGGGTACTTCTTACTCATTAGGTTGGTTGCCCACACTCATACTTGAAGGATGTGACACATTTCAGTGAGACATTAGTGAAAACATAAATGTCATTTTTTTCATCCAGTTCTTCAGCCCTCCCAAATCCCCTGAATTCTATACATAGGAACCTCTGGGGGGCCATGGATGCTAGGTTAGACACCCATGGCCTGACCTGTTCCGTTGCCCCTGCCGGACCACATCTGTGGTGAGTTTGGTGTTGGCGAGTCACTCCATTGCAATGAAATCCTTCCCCTGAGGGCATTCCTTTGAGGTGAGTGAGGTAGGGGCTGAAGGAATGTACATTCCAGAACAAGAAGCTTAGACTTTAATCCATAGACATTTTTCAGCTTTTGGTACTTTTCTGACAGCATGATAGTGTGATCCAAACAGTGGTTTAGCCTCATGACTCTGTTAGTGGTGAACAAGCTGGCTTGAAGCAGAGGCAGGGGTTGAGTAAAGCATGAAGAGGAAGTCTGAGTTGAGTTGAGGTATCAATGTCACTGTCTTGTCTTAAGAATGAAGAGTGAATTGACAAAAAGTGCGATGAGTCATCAGGACTTGATGAATGTGGAATTTAGACGATAGAGAGTCAAAGCTCTCACTGATACTTTTCCAAACTGGGTAAATGTAAAAGTTGTTGCAATACCAACAGAAGCAGAGAAGTGAGAAGTTACAATATGTCTGAGGGGGGCGGGGACACATTATGTCTTTGATTTTAAATGTTCCCCATTTGATGTGTTGGCTGAGGAAATGTCCAACAGGCACTTGTGAATCTTGAACTGAAATTGGGGGTGGGAGACTGAGTTGGAGATCTAGCTTGGGAGTTATATGGAGCAAGATGCCATTTGGATTTGTGAGTATGGTAAGACATCTGAAGGACAACGTGCAGAATGAGAGAAGAGCAGACAGGTAAAAACAGATCTCTGGGGAGTGCTACATGGCGGAGAAGCAGAGAAGTTGTGAAAGAAGACCCCAAGATGGAGGAGACAACGCAGTCATGTAGTTTCATGTAAGGTCAATGGCAAATAAGGAAATCAGCCCCCTCCCAGTTTATATGCTACTGTATTCTATGGCTTTATTTCCATCCTTGTATATGGTAAAATCCTACATCAGTTTTGTTGTTTTATATAGTATTTAATGTTTATTTAGATTAGCCGATGTCTTCACTAATTTTGTTCCTCATTGCTTTTAAATTTCAGTCTTTCTCTTCTTATGTTTGTGTGTCTAGGGGGGTCGAATCCAAAATATTTATATATGTTTTACTGGGAGAAGATCCCCTGAATATCTTTTTCAATATATTGCCAGAGATGGCTGGTACTTACTGCTTTTGAACAAAGTTTACCTCATTGTGAATTGTGTTATTGATTTTTTAACCTAAATATAAGACTTTGCAGTGATCTCTTGTGAACTACTTCTCCTGGGTAACATTGCAAATTTTTAATATTTGAGTTCTTTTGGTTTGCCAGTAAGTTTTTATTTGTGATCTAACCCCCAAAATATTATACAAACTCAAGAAGGATCATCATGTAATAGAATATCCTTCTGTTCCCTATGATACTGATGGAAGTGCAACAGGGAAATGCTATTAAAAGTATCATTTATTAAATAATGATTTGTTTAGATGTACAAACAAAATTCAGGCTATAAGAATTTTTTTATTGACTTTAATTTTTTTAGAGCAGTTTTAGGTTCACAGCAAAATTGAGGGGAAGGTACAGAGATTTCCCAAGTACTCTTTGCCCCCCCAACATGCATAGCTTTCCCCGTTATCAACATCCTCCACCAGACTGGCACATTTGTTACAATTAATGAACCTGCGTGGAGACATCATAATCACTGCAAGTCCATAGTTTATGGTAGGGTTCACTCTTGGTGTTGTACATTCTGTTGGTTTAGACAAACATATTATGACATATCTCCATCATTATAGTAGCATACAGAGTATTTTCACTGCCCTGAAATCCTCTGTGTGGGGCTTACAGAAACCTGCACTGAGATCTTGGTGGACTGTGTGTCTGAGAAGAGATCCCACCTAGCAGCTCTGCCCTGCTGCAGAGCTGAGCTGGTGGCCCTGTCTGGCTGGGGAGCTCAGTTCACAGTTCTATCTGATTTGGATCCCCAGCCAACAAGCCATACCAGCAGGGAGCCTACTCTTTGGCACTGCCTGGGCCCAGGAGTAAATTCCCAATACTGCCTAACTGCTCAGCATAGCCTCCAGTCTTGCCATTCCAGGACGTATGGCCGTAGATGCCCGACAGCCTCAGAGAACATCCTAAGGCCCATCTGGGCCAGGAGCCAATCCTGCGGCCCTGTCTAACTGTTGAGCATAGCTTCTGGCCTCCCGTAATCAGGGAGCCTGAACAGTAACCCTGTGCAGCCCCAGAGCCCAGCCTATGGAAATGCCAGTTCATGGATCCCAGCCTACAAATCCACTCAGCAACAGAGCCCAGCATATGGTACTGCTTGATTGCTGAACACAGCTTGTGGCCTTGCCCAGGCAGGGAGCCCAGCCACTGACCCTGCCCAATCAGAACATGGCCTGAGGCCCCACTTGACTGGGGAGCCTGGACAGTGACACCCATCTGAAATGCGAAGCAGTTTCCAGTTCCACCCACCTGTGGGGTACAACTCTAGGCCCCGCCCAACCAGAGGGCCTGGCCAGTGACCTTGCCCAGCAGTAGAGCACAGCCAGTCTCCTACCCAATTGCATAGCCCAGCCTGCGGCCCTGTTCAACTTCGGAGTACAGCCTCCACCTTGCCTGGTCACAGAGCACAGCCTGAGGCTCTGCCCAACTGTGAGCCTAGCCTGTGGCCCTGCCTGAATGCAGAATCCGGCCAGTGGTATCATCTGGTTATGGAACACAGCCTGAGACCCCACTCAAGCAGGAGTGATTGCAGAGTGTGGCCTGCACCCCTGCCCAATTGTATAATCCATCCAGTGGCATTGCTCCACTAGGGAACACAGCCAGACACCCTGCCTGACCAGAGGTGATTGAAGAGCCCAGCTAGTGGCCCCAGCTAACTTGAGACATAGCCAGCAGCCTCACTGATCCCAAATTCACTTTATGAAGCCAGCATTACCCTGGTACCAAAGCCAGATGAGGAGACTATAAAAAGAGAAAATTACAGGCCTGTATTCCTGATGAATATAGATGCAAAAATTTTCAGCAAAATATTAAACTGAATTCAACAGTACATTAAAAGAATCATACACTATGATCAAGTGGGATTCATCCCTGGGATGCAAGGATAGTTCAACATATGTGAATCAGTAAATGTGATATATCACATTAATAGAATGAAAGATAAAAAGCATATGATTATCTCAATAGATGTAATAAAAATTTTGAGAAAATTCAACATCCTTTCATGATGAAAAAGTCTCAACAAATTTGGTATAGAAGGAATGTACCTCAACATACTAAAGGCGGTATATGACAAGCCCACAGCTAACATCATACTCAATGGTGAAAGTTTGAAAACTTTCCTTTCAGATCTGAAACAAGACCGGGGTGCTTACTTTTAGCATTCTTATTCAACATAGTACTTAAAGTCGTGCCCAGAGCAATTAGATAAGAGAAAGAAATAAAAGACATCCAAATCAGAAAGGAAGAAGTAAAATTGTCACTGTGTGCAGATGACATGATCTTATATATAGAAAACCCTAAAGATTCCTCCGAAAACCTATTAGAACTAATAAAATAATTTAATAAAGTTTCAGGACAGAAAATCAACATATAAAAATTACTTGTGTTTCTATACACTAGTAATGAACCATCTGAAAAAGAAATAAAGAAAACAATCCCATTCACAATAACATCAAAAATAAAATACTTAGGAATAAATGTAACCTAGATGGTGGAAGATCTGTACACTGAAAACTATAAGACTTTGATGAAAGAAATTAAAGATGATACAAATGAATGTAAAGATATTCTGTGTTCATGGATCAGAGAAATTAATATTGTTAAAATGTCCATACTACCCAAGGCCATCTATAGGTTCAATGCAAGCCCTATCAAAATTCCAATGGCGTTTTTTTACAGAAATGGAAAAAAAGCCTAAAATTTATATGGTGCCACAGAAGACCCTGAATAGCCAAAGCAGTCTTGAGAAAGAAGAACAAAGCTGGAGGCATCCCACTTCCTGATTTCAAACTATAGTACAAAGCTATAGTAATCAAAACAGTATGTTACTGGCATAAAAACTGATACGTAGGACTAATGGAACAGAATGGAGAGCCCTGAAATAAACCCAAATATTTGACCCTTGTCAACTAATATTTGGCAAGAAAGCCAAGAATATTCTATGGGGGAAAGAATAGTTGATTCAATAAATGGTGTTGGGAAAACTGGATATACACATGCTAAAGAATGAAACTGGACCCCTCTCTTACATCATTCACAAAAATCAACTGGAAATGGTTTAAAGCCTTAAATGTAAGACCTGAAACCATAAAACTCCTAGAAGAAAGCATAGGGGGAAAAATTCCTTGACATTGGTCTTGGCAACAGTTTTTTGGATATGACATCAAAAGCACATGCAACACAAGTAAAATAAAGAAGTGGGTCTACGTCAAACTAAAAAGCTTCTGCACAGCAAAAGAAACAGTCAACAAAATGAAAAGGCAACCTAAGGAATGGGAGAAAATATTTGCAAATCATATATCTGATGAGGTGTTAATATCTAAAATATATAATTAACCCACAAAACTCCATAGCAAAAAAAACAAATAGTCTGATTAAACATGGGCCAAGGACCTGAATAGATATTTTTTCCAAAGGAGACATACAAATGGCCAACAGGTACATGAAAAGGTGTTCAAATCACTAGTCATGGGGAAATGCAAATCAAAGCACAATAAGTTAGCACCTTACGACCTTGAGAATGGCTGTTACCAAAAAAGACAAGAGATAGTAAGTGCCGGTGAGGATGTGGAGAAAAGGGAACCCTGGCACCCTGTTTCTTGGAAATGTAAATCTGTATGGCCGCTATGAAAAACAATATGGAGGTTTCTAAAGAAAAAAAAAGTATCTTATGCTCTAACTATTTCACTTCTGGGTGTATATCTGAAGGAAATGAAATCAGTATTTTGAAGAGATATGTGCAGCCCCATGCTCACTGCAGTATTATTTACAATATCCAAAACGTGGAAACAACATAACTGTCTCTCAACAGATGGATAAATGAAATGTGGTATATATACACAATGGAATATTATTCAGCTATAAAAAAGGAAATCCTGTCATTTGTGACAAGCTAGATGAAACTTAAGGGCATTATGCTAAGTGAAATAAGTCAGACAGAGAAAGATGAATACTGTATGATCTCACTTACATGTGTTATCTAAAATAAATCACATACAGAAATACAGAGATATACTCTGTATTTAGATACTATACAGAAATACTCTGTAGAAATACAGAGTAAATTGATGATTGACAGGGGCAAGGGAGTAGGGGACATGTGAGAAGGTCATCTTCCAGTAATAAGATGAGTAAGGTTCTGGGGTCTACTGTACAGTATGGTGACTATACGGTACTCTGTTGTACATGTGAAAGTTACAAAAGAGTAAATCTTAAAAGTTCTTAGTACAAAAATAGATAATGTAACTATGTGAGGTGATGGGTGTAATAATGAACCTTATTGGGGCAATCATTTTACTCTCTCCCCCTCTCCCCCTCTCCCCCTCTCCCCCTCTCTCCATATATATATATATATATATTTATATATAAAATCATCACATTGTACACCTTAAAGTTACACAATCTTATATGTCAACTATATCTCAGTGAAGCTGAGAAAAAAGAGAAAGAATTTGCCAAACTATCTTCCAAAGTGACTGTAACATTTTGCACTCCCACCTGCTATGAATGAGAGTTTCCGTTGCTTTACATCCTCGCCAGTGTTTTGGTGGTGTTAGTGTTCTGAATTTTGGCCATTCTAATAGGTGTGTAGTGGTATCTCATTGTTGTTTTCATATGTATTTCCCTGATGACGTTTGATGTGGAGCATCTTTCTGTGTGCTTATTTGCCATCTGTGTATCTTCTTTGGTAGGGTATCTGTTACGGTCTTTGGTTCATTTTTTTTTTTTTTTTAAAGATTTTATTTTTCCTTTTTCTCCCCAAAGCCCTCCAGTACATAGTTGTATATTCTTCGTTGTGGGTCCTTCTAGTTGTGGCATGTGGGACGCTGCCTCAGCGTGGTTTGATGAGCAGTGCCATGTCCGCGCCCAGGATTCAAACCAACGAAACACTGGGCCGCCTGCAGCGGAGTGCGTGAACTTAACCACTCGGCCACGGGGCCAGCCCCTGTTCATTTTTTAATTCAATGGTTTGTTTTCTTATTGTTGAGTTTTAAGAGTCTTTTTTACATTTTGGGTAACAGTCCTCTATCCAATGTGACTTTTGCAAATATTTTCTCCCAGTCTCTTGTTTGTCTTACCATTCTCTTGACGTTATCTTTTGTAGAACAGAACTTTTTAATTTTAATGAAGTCCAGTTTATCAATTCTTTCTTTCACGAATCATACCTTTGGTGTTTATCTAAAAAGTCATCACCATACCCAAGGTCATATAGGATTTCTTTCATGTTATCTTCTGGGAGATTTATAGTTTTGGGTTTTACATTTTGGTCTATGATCCATTTTGAGTTCATTTTTGTGAAGGGTATAATGTCTGTGTCTAGATTGATTTTTTGCATATGGATGTCCAGTAGTTACCACACCACTTTTTGAAAACTCTATTTTTGCTCCATTGTATTGCATTTGCTCCTTTGTCAGAGATAAGTTGACAATATTTATGTGGGTCTATTTCTGGGCTCTGTATTCTGTTCCATCGATCTATTTGTCTTGTCTTTTTTTTTTTTGAGGAAGATCAGCCCTGAGCTAACTACTACCAATCTTCCTCTTTTAGCTGAGGAACACTGGCCCTGAGCTAACATCCATGCCCATCTTCCTCTATTTTATACATAGGACGCCTACCACAGCATGGCTTTTGCCAAGCGGTGCTATGCCCGCACCCGGGATCCGAACCGGTGAACCCCAGGCTGCCGAGAAGCAGAACATGCACACTTAACTGCTGCGCCACCCGCCTGGCCCCTATTTGTCTTTTCTTTCGCCAATACCACACGATCTCAATTACTGAAGCTTTATAGTAAGTCTTGAAGTTGGCTAGTGTCAGTCTTTCAACTTTGTTCTTCTCCTTCAATATCGTGTTGGCTATTCCTGATTTTTTACCTTTCCATATAAACTTAGGAATCAGTTTGTAGATATCTACAAAATAACTTGCTTGGGTTTGATTGGGATTGTATTGAATCTGTAAATTATTTTGGAAAGAACAGGCTGTAAGAATTTAATATATTGATCTTGGCTGGTGGCCTAAAATGACTTCCAAACATTAAACAAGAATATTTTCATATAGCATTTGCTTACAGTGGCCGGTCTTTAGATGTTTTAGAACACTACATGGACACAGTTTAATGCAGTCACTAAGGTGCTTTAACTCTGTTTACTACACAGTATGTTTAAAACTAAATACTGAGATCTCACAGTTAAGATGGTTTCCAGTCATATTAGAAAATTCAGTCTCTATCCTGAACATTCTTAATACAGTAGTCTGAAGTTCACTCTTATTATTCATGACCTTTGATAGTAACAAATACACAGTTAAGCTTGTAGCTCCAGAAAGTAAACAACAATGACCAAATTTAACATAATCAACAAATACCTTGTATTTTTGTTCAATAGTGGCTCTAAGTGCTTTTTTACTTGCTGAAAAGTGATTGGTGTTCATTTAGTTCAGCACAAGTGTGAATTATAGCTAAGACACATTTCTAAAAATTTGCAATTCAGAAGTTAGCACCCTGGAAAGAGATCTGTTATGACATTGGCACAAGAGAGCCTATCTGAACAATTGCAAACAAGCTTTTAGTCAGCTTTGGTAAAGGCTTGACATCAGAAAACTTCTGTTTAATGTCTAAATAAAATGTTTAATGTGAGCACAATGAAGTTGTTCTTATGTTAGGCCTACATTAAAGCAAGATAGAAATAGTTTTTATAGTCAACATTCTGCCACTCTCTGAAATGATACACTTTCCAGAAAGATATTTATTACCAGTTGCCATCTTTAAAATGACCAATTCAGTTCAAAATTTGATTTCTAGTACTACGTGTGACGAGAAGCACTACTTGCCCTGTACAGTTTTTAAAAAGTGATGCCAAACAAAAGTATTACCATTTAATTTTGCATTTTCATTTAACTTTGGGGAGGATATTAATGCTATCCACCACATTGTAATGGCAAAACTGCACGTCTCGTACTTTGCAATTTCCTATTTAACTGTTATTGCAAAAGGAACATATTTAGAAGTCAAACAATTTGGTTTTGAATGCTTTCTTAAAATATCCCTTTGAAAACATTTCAAGGTAAAACCAAGGATATATATTTCAGTTGATTTTTAGCATTATCCTTTTTCTTAAGAAAATATCCCATAACCATGGTAGTTGGCCTGATAAAGAATTTTTTTTAAACACAAAGCACTTATAATAGGCTTATTGCTTTTTTACTTTTATAAAGTATGTTTAAAATATTTTTCTAAAATACCAATAAATCAAGAATTATTTTCTTTTTAATAAGAGATCTTTGAGATTTCTGTTTTTTTCTTGAATATGAGCCAAGCTAGTTTATATATTCTGAGGAAGCCATCATTTGACTTTTGTCATTAAAATGGTATGTGGCTGTCTCAGGGCTTCCAACAATATTGTAACAGCTAAGAATTACTTTACATAAAATGTAGTTTTAGTTTGTTTTGTGTACCTTAGGAGTATGTGATATTTCTCAAAAATGTAGCTTTTTAAAAGTCAAAGGCCAGGGGCCGGCCCCGTGGCTGAGTGGTTAAGTTTGTGCGCTCCGCTTTACCGGCCCAGGGTTTCGCTGGTTCAGATCCTGGGCACGGACATGGCACCGCTCGTCAGGCTACGCTGAGGTGGCATCCCACATGCCACAACTAGAAGGACCCACAACTAAAAATGCACAGCTATGTACGGGGGGTTTTGGAGAGAAAAAGGAAGAAATAAAATCTTTAAAAAAACCCAAAAAGTCAAAGGCCATCATCAAAATATGATTACTTTTTATAATCCCATGTTACATGAAAAACAGACTCTGAATCTTCTAGCTACCACTTCCTGTCTCTGGGATCTGGGCCAGGTTATTCAACCCCTCTGATCCTCAATTTCCTCCTCCATGGAATGACAGTGCTCCCTACATCATTGGTTGTTATACCATCAATTGGGTGATAGTGCTATGAAGCCCCTAACACAGAAAATACAGAGAGGCACTAAATAAATGTTAGGTCTTCTCATTATTTTATGCAATTGGATAAACATGATTTCAACTCCCAATTATATCATTCTCTGGTTGTGTGACCTTGGGTTATTTACCTAACCTTACTAAATGTCAGGTTTCTTATTTGTAAAATATAGATAATATTTAACCTTTCAGGGTGGATATGGTTGGTAAATGAGAATATATGAAATGCACTCATCTGGTAGGGGTTGAATAAAGTTTATCACTCTTATCTAATATGTTAACTCCCAGCTGCACCCCATCTGTGATCCTCGCATTTGAAATAGTCTTTTCCAACATTGAAAAAATCATGTAGGGGGCATCCTTTGCATGTTAACACAGTGTTAATTGAAATTTACCTTTTAATCTTTAAATAAGGCAGGCCCTAGAGAAAATCTATTTGGAAGCTGGCCTAGAAGATGCATGATACAAATGTAAAATCTACCACTTACTTGTATCTTGAGAAAACTGTGTAGTATTTGAAGCTCATGAGAATTCTGCTTATGATAATCAGTTTTACTTTTGCATGTCTTCTAATTATTGAACAGCACATGGCCTCTTTATAAAGGATAGCTATTAACATTATATATATATGTATATATACACATATATGTATTCTTTTCTAATACTCAGAAACATTATATATGTAATATATACGTTGTATTTTGGTGTCTTGTTCCCATCACCAGTGTGGTCTGTTGCATAAATGTAGAAGCATAAAAAATAACCCGATGCTGCTGGTCTTTCAGAATAATTGTTGGTTGCCACAAACCATTTCATCTTCTTGTAGAGGTTAGGAGTGGTTTGCAAAAGCAGGGTTTTGAGGCACTTCAGAGAGAGTAGAATAGGTTTGCTTGGATCTTCTCATGGTCCTTTGGGCTCTCCCCTTTGCTTGGGTTCTCATTTGCTAGAGCAGCACACAGAACTCAGAAACATTTTGCTTCCTAGATCACTGGTTTATTATAAAAGGATTATATATATATTTGCTTTTAGCCGCTCTGCTTTCCCAGGTGGCTCTGATGTTTCCTGACAGCTCTAGTCACCTTCATGGTGTTATCCTCCAGCGCTTGTGAGCACTACACCTTTTCTTCTTGCCCCCTGCCCCTCAAAGCAAGACATGTACTAATTCTATCTCCAATTCGAACTCAGATGATTGGCTAGAGATAAATTCATCAGTGAGTGATGACGTATACTGAATTTTCTGTTTTTATGTAAGATGATCTGTGCTTTTATCTGCCAGGGCAGTATTGGCCTCCAGACCAACTCCTGGCATACAGCAGCAGGTATCCAGTCAATATTGAATGGAGGAAGAAATATGTTTCAAGAATAAAATTGTTTCTAAATATTAAAAGGTGTATCCAGGAGTGCCATGAAATTTAAGAACACTATCAAGGAAGATTTACAAACTTCAAGAAAAGCATAAATTTGACAATTGCATCCACTTCTGTCTGGCTGAAGGAAAGACGCTCCTGAAACTCCAGTGTTTACTGTGAGGCCCGCATTTAATTGGTGCAACATTAATTTGTAATTCTTGATTATGTGTTAGAAACAGTTCTTCCTGGGAGTGCAAGACAGGCTGTAGATGCTCAAATATAAATTCAGCTTGCTTTAGGAAGAAGGCTCTAGTGGCGGATGAATCTATCCTTCACATTCTGTTTAAAGTCTTTCTATCTGAATTTTGAACTGCCAGAATATATTGTGCATTTATATTGAGAAGATAAAACTCTGTATGTGTGTACATACGCATGTGTGTGTACATACGTGTGTGTGTGTCTTGCTTGACCAATCAAAAACAATTTATGTATGTTGTGAGGGGTTATTTACAGTCAAATGAAAATGTGTTTTGACAAGCTTTTCTCATGTAATGTATTTACATATGAATATCAGACATAAAGGCTTATTATGAACTATTTTATTCATACATCATGCATTTTTCAGAGACCCTTTCAAATTCAAAGCACCCTTCAAAAATGCTTTCCTAAGGGGCTGGCCCCGTGGCCGAGTGGTTGGGTTTGCGGGCTCCGCTGCAGGCGGCCCAGTGTTTCGTTGGTTTGAATCCTGGGCGCGGACATGGCACTGCTCATCAAACCACGCTGAGGCAGCGTCCCACATGCCACAACTAGAAGGACCCACAACGAAGAATATAGAACTATGTACCGGGGGCTTTGGGGAGAAAAAGGAAAAAATAAAAATCTTTAAAAAAAAAAAAGCTTTCCTAATATGTGAGGAATTAATATAGCCTCTTGGAATGAGTAGAGTTATAAGATCTTTCAGCAATGAACCTTGAAAACTGAAGGCTTTACATGGAAGCTTAGGGAGCCACCACCACACTGCAGCGGATCCAAAGAGATGAGCACAATTGCATTTGATAGTCGTGAAACATGCTTGACTACAACATACTTGACTCGTTAGTAGAATAATTGGTGTATTTGTCAAGGTTCTCTAGAGAAATAGAACCAATAAGAGATATATGTATAGATATATAGAAAGAGATTTATTGTCAGGGATTGGCTCCTGCAGTTATGGAGGCTGAGAAGTTCCACGATCTGCCATCTGCAAGATGGAGACTCAGGAAAGCTGGTGATGTAGTTCCAGTCCAAACCTAAAGACCTGAGAACCAGAGAAGCCACTGGTGTACACCTCAGTATGAGGAAGGCCTGGTAATGTAGAACAAGGATGTTGGAGGGCAGGAAAGATGGACGTACCAGCTCAGGCAGAGAGCAGATTCCTCCTTCCTCTGCTTTTTAGTTCTATTCAGGCCCTCAGTGGATTGGATGATGCTCACTCACATTGATGAAAGCACTCTTTTACTCCGTCTACCAATTCAAATGCTAATCTCTTCCAGAAACACCCTCACAGACACACCTAGAAATGTGTACCAGCTATCTGGGCATCCCTTAGGTCAGTCAAGTTGACATGTAAAATTAATCATCGCAAGTGGATTACGTATAGAAAGTGATACTACAAAATCATTGCCACAAGTAGAGGGAATCAAAAAGTACATAGAAAGAAATATCAGGGATAAAAGCATTTCACAGAGGTCTTGAGCAGTTAAGTTATTATTATTTTCTGGATTTTGTGGTGCTTGCAGTTATTTATCAGCATTCAAGATTTCTTTTTCCATTTTCAATAAATGGTCCTTTTTATACCTAAGTTTTAAAGTACGAGCATTCAATTCCAACATGTGGAGGGGAGGTGCATATCCCCACACATCCAACAAGCAATTCTCCAACACGAGCTGGGTGTCTTACAATTCAACTCAATTTTGACACTATCTACCTGGAGATAGCATCAGATTCCATAGGTAAAGGGCTCAGTTCTACAAGACTTCCCCCCAACCGCACCACCCCCCTAGACCTCCCCACCTTCCTTGAGACTCCAAATTGCAAGCCCAGGTTACCACCTGTGCTTCTCAACTACTCATTATAAATTGGAGGATCCAATGACCCCCACCTTGGGTTTCAGAAGCCAGTTGCAAGTCCAGTTGTTACCTGTGCTTCTGACTGACTGGCTATAAATCACAGGTTCTCATGACCCCTTCCTTGGTTTGATTAATTTCCTGGAGAGGCTCACAGAACTGAGAGAAACGTTTTACTTACTAGATCACTGGTTTATTATAAAAGCTTATAACTCAGGAACAGCCAGATGGAAGAGATGCATAGAACAAAGTATGGGGAAAAGGTGTGGAGCTTCCATGCCCTCTCCAGGCTTTCCGCTCTCCTCATATCTCCACGTGCTCACCAACTAGGAAGCTCTCCGAACCCTATCCTTTTGGGAGTTTATGGAGGCTTCATTACGTGGGCATGATCCATTAACTCACTGGCATTGGCGATTGATTCAACCTCCAGCCCCTCTCCCTTCCCTGGAAATAGGGAGTGGGACTGAAAGTTCCAACCCTCTAGTTACATGGTTGGATCTCTTGTCAACCGACCCCATCCTTAGGTGTGGTCCCAAAGTCACCTGGTTAACTTAACAAAAGACACCTTTCTGGCTTTCATCATAGGAAATTCCAAGGGTTTTGAGAGACGTGAGCCAGAAACTGTGGACAAAGACCAAATATATATGAGAAATATATTTTGGTCATCTGAATGACTGAACATATGTATCTTATAAATCACAATATCACATATTTTAATTTTATACTCTCTTCTTTTAAAGAGGCTATGCAAATCATCCATACTTCAAGCCCCACAAAACTTGAATCCCACCTGCCTCAACACATCTGATCCCAAGTGTGAGAACAGTCTTACCTTTGTTACAACATCTGCTGCATAGTTAAACCTCCTAAACGGAACTGCCAATTTTCCAGATACATCCTTTACTTTTTCATCTGGTAGCCGTTTCATTGCCACTGCTGGGACGAGGATGGAACTAGATCGAAAGCGATGAGAGATGGTATAGTTAAGTCTCTAATTCAAGTAAGTGACTTGTAAATTATGTGAATATACTGTAGTAAAGCTTGTAAAATTATTGATCTTGATTTTACTTTTTCTTTTCATCCATTTTGTAATTGTTTATAGCAGCATTGAATAACAATTTATACAGTTTAGGCTGTGTATAAGTTATTTTTTGTAACCGACAAGAAGAATCGATTATGTTATTATCAGTACAGTGACAAACATGGAGTCGTTTAAATAGGGGATAGAATATGAGCTTTGGATCAGGCAGATCTGGTTCAAGCCCAGGTTCTACCTCTTATTTGACTCTGAGCAAGTTGTTTTGTGCCTGAGCCTTTGTTTCCTTCTCTGTAAGATGAAGCTATCTTGAAGAATGGTTGAGAATTTTAAAAGAGATTTTATGAATGATTCCAGCATTTGGCTCTAACCCATGATAGGCACTGATGTGCTGCTTCTGAGTGTTGCTTTCATCAAAGATCCTTTCCATTAAGCAGGAGAGTTATTGAGTCACTGTACGGTTACTCTGTATCTGCAGAGTAGGGATGTCTCTACTTTACAGGCAGAAGCAAAGGTTTGCCTTCTGTAGGCTACCAAAGAATTCTTTTAACTCTGTCCTGAGAAATAGTTTTACGTCAAGTTACGACTGAAGAAGACATTTTGACAGGATCATCTAATTAGAATATCTTGTGCTGTGATAAGCAATTAGAGTTGCTCCATCGTTTTGATGTTTCGCTTCCGTGTGAGTGGTTCGGTACTCTTATTCTTGGCAAGTCTGTGCTTGGTGCTCTTTACAACAGCTTAGCATTGCTTCTCGTAATTAAATTCAGTGAGTTAGCTATAGCTGAGTAACACAGTACACATTGTATGTGTAAAAATATAGTCACCGCAGAAATATGTTTAGAAAATATCTGTATGTCAGATTTTTGCCATTGGCTCAGTTTTCATTCTTTTTTATGAGAGATTGTGCCTAAGCTCAGGTGGCCATATCGGGGGCGGATGATTCTGTCTCTGTGGCTGCAGCTGATTGGACCAAGTGTGGACACATGACAACCAAAGTACCTCTCTGGGGAATTTGAAATAAGAGCATTTTAGGCTGTATCTGCAGATAGCAGACCCGAAATAATGTGGCAAGACTGGAGTTGGTACTACGGAAGTTTAAAGCTCTGTACAAACCAAAGTTATGGGATAGCAAATCCTAAGTTTTTCCAGAGGAAATCAGTGTTCAGAAAGGAGACGGAGGTAGGCTTGCAGAATAAAAACAAAGCTAAGGGACCCTGAGGACGAGAGAGAGGGAAGATAAGAAGGAAGTGAGGGCAAGAACAAAAGCCAGAGAGTGAAAGAGTGAGAGTGAGAGACTATATGACTGATGATTTTCTAGTTTCTGTAAGATTCGGCTACACTTCCAAATAACGGGCTCTGTAAGAGTCTTCTCTTACTGTAAAGTAAAATGAAAACTTATTTTAACTAGTTTGAGTGAGTCTCTGTTTCTTGTAACCATGTGATTGCTAATTAGTATTATAACAATTATATATTTCATATAACAATTATATATTTCAGACCATATTGCATAGGATCTGAATTAAGCTAAGCAAGATATCTTAAAAAACATAAAAAAGTGCTACTATAATATGGGAGGTTTAATTCATCAATCTGTATTAGTTTCCTATTGCTGCTGTTACAAATCACCACAAATTTTGTTACTTAAAATATCAGAAATTTATTATTTTTACAATTTGGGGTGTTAGAAGTCAAAATAGGTCCCAAGGGGCTAAGATTAAGGTGTCAGCAGGGGTGCATTCCTTCTGGAGGCCCAGGAGGAGAACTCATCTCTTGCTTCTCCCAGCTTCAAGAGGCTGCTTGCCTTTCTTGGGCTTGGCAACAGCATTCCAATCTATTTGTCCATCATCTCAACTCCTTCTCTAACTGTGACTCTTCTGCTTCCTTCTTTTTATTTTTCAGATTTTGTGTGTGTGTCTGTGTGATTTCAATCTTTTTTCTTTTTAATTGTAACATTAGTTTATAACATCATATAAATTTCGGGTGTACATCATTATATTTCGATTTCTGTGTAGATTACATCGTGTTCACCACTCAAAGACTAATTCCCATCCCTCACCACGTACATGTGCCTAATCACCCCATTCACTCTCCCCCATCCCTCCTCCTCCTCTGGTAACCACCAGTCTAATCTGTGTCTCTATGTGTTTGCTGCTTGTTGTTGTTATCTTCTACTTATGATTGAGATCATATGGTATTTGACTTTCTTCCTCTGACTTATTTCACTTAGCATAATACCCTCAAGGTCCATCCATGTTGTTGCAAATGGCCAGATTTCATCCTTTTTTATGGCAGAGTAGTATTCCATTGTGTATATATACCGCATCTTCTTTATCCATTTGTCCCTTGATGGGCACCCAGGTTGCTTCCAAGTCTTGGCTATTGTGAATAATGCTGCAAGGAACACAGGGAGGGGTGCATATATCTTTATGCATTCATGTTTTCATGTTCTTTGGAAAAATACCCAGCAGTGGAATAGCTGGATCATACGGTAGTTCTATTCTTAATTTTTTGAAGAATCTCCATACTGTTTTCCATAGTGGCTGCAGCAGTTTGCACTCCCACCAGCAGTGTATGAGGGTTCCCTTCTCTTCACATCCTCTCCAACACTTAGTATTTCCTGTATTGTTAATTATAGCCATTGTGATGGGCTTGAAGTGATTTCTCGTTGTAGTTTTGATTTGCATTTTCCTGATAATTAGTGGTGTTGAACTTCTTTTCATGTGCCTGTTGACCATCTGTATATCTTCTTTGGAGAAATGGCTATTCAGATCTTTTGCCCTTTTTAAAATTGGGTTGTTAATTTATTTGTTGTTGAGATGTATGAGTTCTTTATATATTTTGGAGATGAACCTCACATCAGATATATGGTTTGTAAATATCTCCTCCAGATGGTTAGGTGGTCTTTTCATTTTGTTGATGGTTTCCTTTGCTAAGCAGAAGCTTTTTAGTTTGACGTAGTCCCATTTGTTTATTTTTTCGATGTTTCCCTTACCTGGTCAGACATGGTATTGAAAATATGCTAAGACTGACGTTGAAAGACATAATGCCTATATTTTCTTGTAGAAGTTTCATGGTTTCAGGCCTTACATTAAGTCTTTAATCCATTTTGAGTTAAGTTTCGTGCATGGTGTAAGATAATGGTCTACTTTCATTCTTTTGCATGTGGCTGTCCAGTTTTCCCAACACCATTTATTGAAGAGACTTTCCTTCCTCCATTGTATGTTCTTGGCTCCCTTGTTGAAAATTAGCTGTCCATAGATGTGTGGGTTGATGTCTGGGCTCTCGATTCTGTTCCATTGATCTGTGTCTGTTTTTGTGCCAGTACCACGCTGCTTTGATTCCTGTAGCTTTGTAGTATATTTTGAAATCAGGGAGTGTGATACCTCCAACTTTGTTCTTTTTTCTCAGGGTTCCTTTGGCTATTTGGGATCTTTTGTTATTTCATATAAATTTTAGGATTCCTTGTTCTATTTCTGTGAAAAATGTTGTTGGAACTTTAATAGGGATTGCATTGAATCTGTAGATTGCTTTAGGAAGTATGGACATTTTAACTATGTTAATTCTTCCAATCCGAGAGCATGGAATATCGTTCCATTTACTTGTGTTTTCTTCAGTTTCTTTCAACAATGTTTTATAGTTTTTGATGTACAGGTCTTTCACCTCTTTGGTTAAATTTATTCCAGGGTATTTTATTCTATTTGTTGCAATTGTAAATGGGATTGTATTCTTAATTTCTCTTTCTGCTACTTCATTGTTAGTATATAGAAACACAACTGATTTGGGTATGTTGATTTTGTACCCTGCAACTTTACTGTATTCATTTATTATTTCTCCAAGTTTTTTGGTGGATTCTTTAGGGTTTTCTATATATAAAATCATGTCATCTGTAAATAGTGACAGTTTTAGATCCCTTTGATATTTTTCTTGCCTGAGTGCTCTGGCTAAGACTTCCGGTACTCTGTTAAATAAGGGTGGTGAAAATGGTCATCCTTATCTGGTTGCTGTTCTTAGAGGGATAGCTTTCAGTTTTCCCCCATTGAGAATGATATTAGTTGTAGGTTTATCATATATGGCCTATATTGAGGTACTTTCCTTCTATACCCATTTTATTCAGACTTTTTTGTCATAAATGGATGCTATATCTTGTCAAATGCTTTCTCTGCATCTATTGAGATGATCATGCAAGTTTTATTCTTCAGTTTCTTATTGTTGTGTCTCACATTGATTGATCAGCAGATCTTGAGCCATCCCTGAATCCCTGGAATAAATCCCACTTGATCGTGGTGTATGACCCTTTTAATGTTCTGTGGTATTTGATTTGCTAGTATTTTGTTAAAGATTTTTTTCATCAATGTTCATCAGTGATATTGGCTTGTAATTTTCTTCTTTTGTGTTGTTCTTGTCTGATTTTGTTATCAGGGTAATGTTGGCTTTGTGGAATGAGTTAGGAAGCTTTGTCTTCTCTTCAGTTTTTCGCAAGAGTTTGAGAAGGCAGGTATTAAGTTTTCTTTGAAAGTTTGGTAGAATTCACCCGGGAAGCCGTCTGGTCCTGGACTTTTATTTTGTGGGAGGCTATTGATTACTGTTTTGATCTCCTTACTGGTGATTGGTCTATCCAAATTCTCTATTTCTTCTTGATTCAGTTTTGGAAGGTTATATAATTCTAAGAATTTATCCATTTCTTCTAGATTATCCAATTTGTTGGTGTATAGCTTTTCATAGTATTGTCTTATAATCTTTTGTGTTTCTGAGGTGTCTATTGTAATCTCTCCTGTTTCATTTCTGATTTTATTTGTTTGAGCCTTCTCACTTTTTTTGTTGGTGAGTCTAGCTAAATGTTTGTCAATTTTGTTTATCTTTTCAAAGAACCAGCTCTTCATTTCATTGATTTTTTTCTAGTCTCTATGTCATTTCTTTCTTTCTTTTTTTTTTTTAAAGATTTAATTTTTTTCCTTTTTCTCCCCAAAGCCCCCCGGTACATAGTTGTATATTCTCCGTTGTGGGTCCTTCTAGTTGTGGCATGTGGGACACTGTCTCTGCGTGGTTTGATGAGCAGTGCCGTGTCCGTGCCCAGTATTCGAACTAACAAAACACTGGGCCGCCTGCAGCGGAGCGTGCAAACTTAACCACTCGGCCACGGGGCCAGCCCCTCTATGTCATTTATTTCTGCTCTGACTTTTACTATTTCCTTCCTTCTACTGATTTTGGGCTTTGTTCTTCTTTTTCCAGGTCCTTTAGGTGCACTGTTAGATTGTTTATTTGAGATTTTTCTTGTTTTTTGAGGTAGGCCTGTATTACTATAAACTTCCATCTTAGAAACACTTTTGCTGTATCCCATAAATTTCAGCATGTTGTATTTTGATTTTTATTTGTCTCCAGGTGTTTTTTTTAATTTCTTCTTTGGGTTCTTCATTGACCCAATCATTGTTCAGTAGCATTTTGTTTAATCTTCACATATTTGTGGCTTTTCTGATTTTCTTCCTGTAGTTGATTTCTAGTTTCATAACTTGGTGTCAGAAAAGATGCTTGGTATTATTTCAATATGCTTAAATTTATTGAGACTCATTTTGTGCCCTAATACGTGATCTATCCTGGAGAATGTTTGGTGTGCATTCAAAAAGAATGTGTATTCTGCAGTTTTTGGATGGAATTTTCTGTATATATCTATTAAGTCCACCTGGTTTAATGTGTCATTTAAGGCCAATGTTTCCTTATTGATCTTCTTTTGGCTGATCTATCCATTGTTGTAAGTGCAGTGTTAAACTCCCCTACTATTATTGTGTTGCTGTCTATTTCTCCTTTTACGTCTGTAAATAGTTGCTTTATATATATCAGTGCTCTTATGTTGCATGCATATATATTTAAAAGTGTTATATCCTCGGGGCTGGCCCCATGGCCGAGTGGTTAAGTGCGCGCGCTCCGCTGCAGGCAGCCCAGTGTTTCGTTGGTTCGAATCCTGGGCGCAGACATGGCACTGCTCATCAAACCACGCTGAGGCAGCGTCCCACATGCCACAACTAGAAGGACCCACAACGAAGGATATACAACTATGTACCGGGGGGCTTTGGGGAGAAAAAGGAAAAAAATAAAATCTTTAAAAAAAAAAAAAAAGTGTTATATCCTCTTCTTGGATTGTTCCCTTTATCATTATGTAGTGCCCTTCTTTGTCTCTTGTTACAGTTTTTGTTTTAAAGTCTATTTTGTCTGATATAAGTATTGCTGCCCCAGTTTTCTTTTCATTGCCATTTGCATGGAGTATCTTTTTCCATCCCATCACTTTCAGTTTGTGAGTGTCTTTAGGTCTGAAGTATGTCTCTTGTATGAAGCATATATATGGGTCTTGTTTTTTTATCCAGTCAGCCACCCTGTGCATTTTGATTAGAGCATTTAGTCCATTGACAAAGTAGCTATTGATAAGAATGTACTTATTGCTATTTTGTTACTTTTTTCCTGGGTGTCTTAGTAGTTGTTCTCTGTTCCTTTTTTCTTATCTTCCTCTCTCCCCTTGTGGTTTGATGGCTTTCTTTAGTATTATTTTTGGGTTCCCTTCTCTTAATTTTTTGTGTATTTATTATAGGTTTCTGGTTTGTGATTACTATAAGGTTCAATTATATATCTTAACCCACATATATAGCAATTTATGTTAAGTTGATAGTCTCTTTAGTTTGACCTCTTGCTAAAAGCTCCACTCTTTTACTCCTCCCCTCCCACATTTTATGTTTTTGATATCATATCTTACCTCTTTTTTAGTGTGTGTGTATCTATTACCCTCTTATCATGGAAACAGATAATTTTGGTACTTTTGTCTTTGACCTTCGTATTAGCTTCATAGGTGGTTCATCTCTTACCTTTACTATATATTTGCCTTTACAAGTGTTTTTATTGCTTTTTTTTTTTTTTTTTTTTTTGCTAATTTTCTTATCCCTGTTTGTGGTCTTCTGTTTTCCTCTTAAATAAGTCCCTTTAGCATTTCTTGTAAGGCTGGTGTGTTTGTGATGAACTCCTTTGGGTTTTGCTTGTCTAGGAAACTCTTTAACTCTCCTTCTGTTCTGAGTGATAGCCATGCCAGGTAGATTATTCTTTGCTGTAGTTTTTTTCCTTTCAATACTTTAAATATAACATGCCACTTCCTTCTAGTCGGTAAGGTTTCAGCTGTGAAGTCAGCTCATAGCCTTATGGAGTTTCCTTTGCGTGTAACTTGTTGCATTTCACTTACAGCTTTTAGGATTCTCTCTTTATCTTTAAAATGTTGACATTGTAATTATAATGTGTCTTGATGTGGGCCTTTTGAGATTATCTTGTTTGGTGCTCTCTGTGCTTCCTGTACCTGTATGTCTGTTTCCTTCCTGAGGTTAGGTAAGTTTTCAGCTTTTATTTCTTCAAATAGATTCTCTGCCCCTTTGTCTCTCTCTTCTCCTTCTGGGACAACTATAGCATGGAGGTTAGTGTGCTTGATGTTGTCCCAGAGTTCCCTTAGACTGTCCTCATTCTTTTTAATTCTTTTTTGTTTTATCTTTTCAGCTTGGGTCATTTCCTCTAGTCTTTCATCTAGCTTGCTGATCCATTCTTCTGTATCATGTACTTTGCTATTTAGACCCTCTAGTGAATTGTTCATTTCCAGTATTGTATGCTTCATGTTTGATTGGTTCTTTTTTATAGTTTCCAATTGTTTGTTGAAGTTCTCAGTTAGTTCATCCATTCTTCTCCCAAGATCAGTGAGCATCCTTATGACTGTTTGAACTCTTTGTCAGGTAGATTATTTATCTCTGTTTCATTATTTCTTTTTCTGGGATTTTATCCTGTTCCCTTAATTGGAATGTATTCCTTTGTCTCCTCATTTTTCCTTTTTCTGTGCTTATATCTATGTATTAGATAGGTTAGCTACATCTCCCGATCTTGGAGAAGTGGCCTCCTGTGAGGGATGCTTTATGAGGCCCAGCAGTGTGTTTCCATCTCATCACCAGCTCCACATGTTCCATGGGTGTCTCCTGTGTGAAGTATGTGTGTCCTCCTCTTGTGGCAGGGTTGCTTTTGCTGCAGGTGCCCAGGGAGGCTAGGCTGTCCCCCTGACCGGCTGGTTGTAATACTCAGCTGTGTGTGGCTGCTGTTGGACTTTCAGTTACTTTATTGGGCATGGGAAACCCCAGCACAGTTGGCTTCAAGGTCTAAAATCACATTCCTGTTTCAGTTTTTCTGTTAAGTGAGTAGGACCCCAGCATGGCTGGTTGCTAGGCTCAGGGGCTTACAATTGCTGTAGGCCTCAGGCCTGTAAGGCTGTTGTCAGCTCTTTCAGAATTCTGCTGAGTGGGGCTGGCCCCAGGCATGAGAGCACTCGCTTGTTTCAGGCTTTGGAAGGTGGGGCCAAACCCCTATGTGGCTGTTTGAGAAGCATAAGTCTTTTGCAGTTGCTGGGCCCCACTGCCCAGAGGGACACACACTCTGTCAGCACAGTCCTGCCTTGTGCGCACAACCCAACCCAGTGAAGTGGACCCAGTTGCCCCACTGCAGAGGCCCCACACACTCCACCATTGCAGGTCCAACTCTCGCTCATGCCCTGCCCTGCCAAGGCGGACCCAGTCGCCCAGTTTCACAGGTTCCAGGCACCCTGTCTGTGCAGGCCCACACGTTGTCCTAGGGCTTGCTGTTGGGTGGGGCCAGTCCTTAGGGCTGGCTCCCTGTAGTGGCTGAACTGGATTAAATCAGTCCTTTAGTGGGTGTAGCAGACCCCTGGGCTAACAGGCCAGGGGAAGTATTCCGAAGGTGTCTGGTAGTGTCCGTGTCAGCACATCTGCACTAGGTCACAATAGCTACTGCCATTGTCTCAGTCCCTGGTGAGGTCTCACGTCTCACCAAGATGTACCCAGAGCCTATCAGGTGAGTCTCTTTTCATCAAAGGACTGTGCACCTTTCTTTCTGGTGATTTTAGGTTGCTTTCTGAAATGGGTGAATTTGTGCATGAGCACTTTAAGTGCTGGCTTTTTCCCCCCTATGTCAGATAGCTTTTCTGAGGTATTCCCCATTGTATTTAACAGGCAGCAAAGCCAGGTATTATGACACTTGTGTCAGTTGTGCTGAGTCCCAAAGCTGCTTATTGTGGTAACACTCCCCTGCTAAGGTTGATCCCCAACTCCTAGAGGGAAGGCTTTGTACCTTAAGGTTGCTCCCAGCTTGCCTTGGAGTGTCATATCTTAAAGGTGCTTTTTTCTCTCCATAAAGGAGTTTCTGCTTCTTCCACCTCAGTCAGCACTGTCCATTGTTGTGCGGGTTCTTGTTATCCAGTTTTCAGTTCTCTCTTAGGGGTAATTGTTTCAACAGTAGTTGTACATTCCTTGTGTCTGTGGGAGGAGATGAGTTCAGAGTCTGCCTCTGCCAGTATCTTGACACCATCTGCCTGCTTCCCTCTTATCAAGACGCTTGTGATCACATTGAGCCCAGTCAGATAATGCAGGATAACCTTCCTATCTCAAGATCCTTTATTTAATCATAACTGAAAAGTCTCTTTGCCATTTAAAGGAACATATTCACAGGTTTTTGGGATTAGACTGTAGACATCTTTGGGAAGACATTATTCTACTTGCCACACCATCCATGATAATAGTATTTTAATGGTTTTATTATTCATCTTTTCACTCGTGCTTATTTGCTTAAAGTTATTAAAATATCAGAGTTTACGGTAAGATAAGAGTAATAAATCTAAACTTTATAGTGTTTATAAACTCTGGATAACTGTTGGAAGATAACATAGCTTTAAAAAAGATAGATGCTCTGCCTTTAGCTATATTTTGATCATGAATCTTTATAAAATACTTGATAATTTTTCAAAGGAAAAATTATTGACTGCATGCTGCTAACATTATGATCTTAATCGTTATCATATGTCTTGAAGGTACTTTTAAAATATGACATTTGTTGTTTAAAAAAAATTAAGATTTGATTTCCAGGTAAGTGTTTACAATTTTAGTCCCAAAGTGTTTCATTTCTCTGTAATACTCTGAAATGTATAATATGAATATTGAAATTAGGTAAAGAAGACATTGGTCATTTATAATTTACCTTCAGTTCATTTTAGTTGCCATCTAGGCATCTCTTGTTTTTATAAATACATAAAATAGTATTTATAATGTACTACTTTTACCTAGATGTCCATTAATAATTTTAACTAATGACTGTATTTTATTTAGTAATTTTCCAAGTTTTAATTCTATCCATACTTACATCATGAGTTTTATAACTTTAAAATATTTGTTTGAATATTTTTTTATCATGCCTTTTTACTAGAGTGTTATGCTATGAAAATATTAAAAGAGGGAAAACATTCTCCATCTTCTTGCTAAAGATCCCTCAGTTATTTATTTAAAGAAATGAAATTGTGAGCCAGCCCAGTGGCACAGTGGTTAAGTTCACGTGGTCCACTTTGGCAGCCCAGGGTTCGTGCATTCAGATCCTGGGCATGGATCTACAGGCTGCTCATCAAGTCATGCTGTGGCAGCATCCCATATACAAAATAGAGGAGAATTGGCACAGATGTTAGCTCAAGGACAATCTTTCTCAAGCAAAAAGAGGAAGATTGGTGGCACTTTAGCTCAGGGCCAATCTTCCTCACCAAAAAAAAACCAAACAAAAAACAGAAATGATGTTGTTAGCTGGCAGTTTTAGCTAATGTATAAGAGCAACTCTAATGCTTCTTTTATTTTGAATGAACTATTTTGAGGTGAAAAGAAGAACATAAAATCAAAGAATACTTAAGAGATATATATATATATGTATTTTTTTTTCTTTTTCTTTTGGTATAAGCAGAGTTACTTAGAGTCCCTTAAGTATTTTTCGCCAAATGAAACAGGAACCATAGAGGATTATAGGTCAGTGAGGAATTTATTAAATCTCATTGAAGATTAAAATAGACTGTATTTGTCAGAGTTCTTCAGAGAACCCTATTGGTACAAAGAGTACCAATAGGATGTGTGTTTTTTAGGGATTAGCTAGCTTGATTATGGAGGCTGAAAAGTGTGGACCCAGGAGAGTTGATGGTGTAAGTTCCTATTGAATTCTGAGTCTGAGTCCCAAGGCGGGAAAAGATTGATGTCTCAGCTTGAAAACAGTTGGAAAGAGAGAGAATTATTTTTTGCTCAGCCTTTTATTCTATCCAGGCCTTCAATGGATTGGATGAGGCCCACCCACATTGGGGAGGGCAGTCTGCTTTGTTCAGTCTACTGACTTAAATGTTAATTCCATCCAGTAACCCCCTCACAGACACACACACAAGTAGTGTTTCACCCAATATTTGGGTACTTTGTAGCCCAGTTAAGCTGACAGTTAGAATTAGCCACCACGGAGACTTTTAAAATATTCTGAAGGTTGTAAAAAATTTGATCATTTGCATTTCAAATGAAGTGATACTGCTTTCTGGTAATTCACAGTCTAATATGGATCAAGGTGGGGAGAGAAGAAATAGAAATTCAAATATATACAGCAGAATATGATTAATATCATGAAAACAGAGAAAAGCTAGATATATACATAATGCAGATGCCAGTTTTAATAACAGTGGCCAGGGCGAGGTAGATGCTAGCAGACATGGACTTGTTAAATTCTGCCTCCCACATGTGTGGGTAAAAGAATCTATTGTGGGAAAAGAAGGGAATTAAAGGAGCATAGAGAGCTGATTGCCTGGCCTTGCTGTGAAGAATAGAGTGAGTAAGCACTTTGTTGCAGCACAACCCAGCAAAAAGAAAGACATCAATGGGCCAGAGTGAATTATTACTCCCTATGCAATGCCTCATATTTAATTCTGCTCACAAGGACATAGTAAAACACACTGTAGCAGATACTGTTACTGTCTGTGTCACATGTCCTCTGCCCACCTCTGACCTCGCCTACAGCTATAGTAGACAGCACCTTGCACTCTCCTAAGGTGCCAATTTAAGGGCCCTAGAGCCTCTGCTTTTCTGCCTCAAGGCTTCCTCCTGCCTGCTGATAGGTACAATCAGGGTTTTAATGCTCTCAAGGAAAAACATCAACTCATGGAAGATGGGAGTCTGTAGTGAAATGCTCCAGTCTTCTATCCTTTGAGGGAAGCCACTTCCACAAGGAACTCCGTATAATTCCTCATAGAGTTCAGAGGGAGACAGCCTGTTTGTCCACAGGGAAAACCAGCTCCTTATTGTCTTTCCAGTCTGATACTCCCTGCTTTCTCGTTTATTCTTCCATGGATAAGCTGTCAAATAAATATCCTCTTCCCCAAAACTTGTTGCACTCTCTGCTGTTACAGAAACGCAAACTAAAATACACACTTAGTTTTATCCATATAGCTCTGATACCAGCTCAGCACAAGTTTGACATAAGGGAAGCCATATTGGAGAAAAGAAACCATATTGTAGCTTTGAGTGACCTCTGATTCTTATTATCTTTAAACTAAATTGGGGTATAGGGCCTTGCTCCGGTCTCTGCATATCCAGTAATACAGAAGATTATCAGGAACTAAGGCCAGATGTCTCCCCCACCTGAAGACCAAATGTCTGCCCCACCTGGAGACGAGATTCCTCCCCCACCTAGAGACCAGCCTCCTATATAACTGGCACATAGTCTTTGTTATGTAAGATGGTTCTTTCAGACATTAGTCAGCCGTCTTCCCCCTTGCTAGCAAGCTGTAATAAATCCCATTCTCTCCTATCACCTTGCCTCCAGACTATTGGCATGTCTTACAGCAGGCAGATGACCTCCCCTTTGACAGTAACAGCTCTAAGGTATACAAAACTGTTTTATACTCCCAGTTGCCTCATGAGGGAAGTGGGATGTACTGAGGGTTGGGAGACAGGTTGTGGAATTGTTGTCAACCTGATTTTCCTGATGAGGAAAAGACTTGAGATAATCTGAGTGATTTTCCCAAAGTCACACAGCTAATAAGTGGCAAAGTCTTCTTTGATGTGCTAAATAGAACCTTGGCAACACAAAAAAAGACTGAATCATTTCCCAAATGAGTTCTGTGTGCTTTAATTCCATGTATAATTTCAATTGAATGTGTCAGATCTTGCTAGCTTAAAACGTCTCAGCTAAACCTCATTAATTTGGACTCCATTAATTTATGCTTTGTGATAGCTTCTAAATGTAGGAATGAAATTTATTTTCTCTGTAAAAATATTATCTAATCTAAGACATACATTTTTAATAAGACTGAATCATTTCGTAAATCCTCACCTTGAGTTTCCAACAGCCATTATCCTTTAATGTTCCATGATATTCAATAAAAGACAAAGAACATTAGGCACGCTAAATCTTAGGATGCTTTATTGGGATCTTGTAATGCCCTCCAGCATCATGAAATCAAGTTCTGCCCCATTTCAAGTTATATTCAGAGAAGGAAATGTTCATATATTTTTTTCCGATTTTTTCTTATTTAATATGAACTTATACAGCACTAATTATATGCCAAACACTATTCTAAATGTTTGTGAATAGTAACTCATTTAATTCTTAGAATAACCCTTCAAGGTAATGCTGTTATCCTCATTTTACAGATGAGAAAACTGAGGTTCAGGGAGATTAAGTGATTTGATCAATGTCACACAGCTGGTAAATGCCTAAGCCTGGATTCACACTTGGGAAACTTGGCTCTGAAGTCAGAAGTCAGTGCTCTTATCTGCTAATAGCAGCTTGAAAACCTTTAAATGCAACCTCATTCAGTCACCATAACAACCCACATACCATAATAAACAGTCGTTAGTAAGATGGGCCAAAGAGGAGGGTTTTAAAGTATGTTTGTCAGGGGTACCTTTTATTCCTAATTCCACACAAATAGTTAAGTATTAAGGTCCTAGTTGCCTATAGATGTCTTCATGTGCCTTTTAAGGCTTTTTAAGTCCATATGACAACCCTTTAATGAGGAAACACTGTGACTAAGAAGGATTTTGAAACAACAAAGAGAATGGATAAGAACTGTGAGGTTTTGGAGTAAGTGCTTTTCATCTGAAAGATGAATCACAAAGAAAGGGAAAGCTGGCAGATTTAATAGACATTTGCCCATGCAAATCCTCTGTAAATATTAGGCAAATTCTTAGTTTGGTCAAATTCTCCACCAGTGTTAGGATTTGGTACAGCCAGTTAGAGAGAGAAGAATTTTGCAATTGTTTCTGGTGCTGAGCCAGGACAATTGTCAAACTGTGAAAGGGAGTTATTTTCCAGACTAACTCCCTTTGCCCCAAAATTCTTTTGTGGATTTTGTAACGTGTTGGGGAGGAAAATTTCTCCCTTCTTCCCTTCTAGGTTTGTTGGCTGGTCTGATATTTAAATTGACATAAGACAGATTAACAGGAGAAAAACAAACTTAATTCTGTATGTGTGGGAGCCCCACAAAGACATGAGACTCCCAGGCAGCCCGGTAATTGAGGCTTACATACCATCTTCAGCTAAGGAGAAGGGGGTAGGGGTCTGGGACTTTAGTGGGGGAAGACAATTCATAGGAAGATGAGTAGAGCAAATGTTTGGTAAACAAATGTTTGCCATGCCGTGCAGATAAGTCTTTCTGATGTAAAAAGTTCTCTCTGGTAATAACTCTCTTCCTGGTATGGGCCCCCTATCTAAATTCTATTATGCAGTGAAGGGAGAGGTAAACAGCTTTTCCTGAGTCCACTGAGTCTTAATTGGCTTCAGCTCAAAACAATCTCCATGCCCAAGTGGCATATTTTGGCCGTGGCGTATTCTACTCCCTCTCACATGTCAGTATTCTTGTTTGCACAAAGTTCCTATTAAAACATTTAGATCTTCTAAAATAAATTCTCCAGCTGTTTTATTAATAATTTTTCTATATATTCTCTTAAGAAAAAAAATTGCTTTTCTCCTTAAATGTTCTTGCTCTCTGATTGTTTTCTTAAGCCCCAATGACACTTCTCCACATTTAGACTAGATTAAAGAAATTTGATTGTACAAATTAAGGCCACTAGAATACCATTTATCCTCCTAGAACATTACGTTTCTTAATAAATAATTCGCCAGAGTTCTGAAAAAAAGATTAACACACTGAACAGAACACCTAGCTTGCAAGGAAGTCATCTTATTTACTCATTAGGATTTACTTAGAAAATACCGCAAAAACTAACATCCCAAGATGGAACAGAGTTATTTAATGGTACAATAACATTCATTTTATTCATTTGACTTTGATTTGATTTTCTAACCCTGTGTTTTGTGATTGCCTCATTTTCTTATTAGGGTTATAGCATTATGTTGTTAGAAGCTGTGACAAAAATAATAAAGCCCAACTTCCTCATTTTATATCTTTTGAAACAGAGCTGGAGACTTTAAATAATTGTTTTTCCTTGCTTCCAATTCAGTGCTCTGTTCAATAAGCATCTTCTCTCATTGATCATGACGTGCTGTTTCTCTTCAAACATAAGCTCCTTGGTGAAAGGAAATGTGTGTTTTTAAAATATATACATAAATAAAATATTCACAAATATTAATCATGATGGTGATAAAGTAGACATCAGTAATATAGCTCTATATTTGACTTAGGAAAACACTGGTTGATGATTTTGATTTAAATACCAGATCTCAAGGAAATTTTTCCTAAATGTCTATTTTATAATTTGGTACTGATTTTGTAAATTCAGTTCTCTTTTGGGCAGCATTTATACTTTTATTATACTTTCCACTGTAGAATTTATTTGGATATATGTGTATGCAGAGCACAACTAAAGGAGTTTTATAAGCAGCCACACATTTGTTCTGAGAGGTAGGATAAACTCAATAGCAAATTAGAGAAGAAAAAGTTCTGCTAAGGAAACAAAAATGTGATCCTGGTAAAAACCAAAGAAACAAAGTGCTCACATGCATAGAAAAAGACTGTGCCATTCAAAAGGCAGAGAACTCTGACACGAGTCAGATGGTCATAGTCTAAGTGTTCATCAAAGCACAGGGAGATGGTATCCCTCCAGCAAGTGGATGCAGAATCCCAGCTGGACTGGTTAAAGATGTGTATATTAATCTGTTAGAGTCTGATGTCATTAAATGTCTATATCAAGCCACTACTTTGCCTTGCACTTGGTCCTGTGTTGATCAACAAACCTTAAGACAATTTGCCTTCCATCTAGAGAAAGGGAATGAGCTGATCTGATCATCCAATACAAATCTCCATTTCATTGGACAATTTTTCTTTCTCATAATATCTTATCAGTCTCTTGTGAGTTGACTTAACAAATTTAGTCTTCATGATTTCTATAGTGATTCTGAACATTTATACGCTGTAAAACCAAGGGGCATAGAACATATTGTGGTTAATTCACCAAGATAAAGACATTTCATGAGGCATTTTGGAAACTGGCCATCTAGCAGTCTGTATGGGCAATGAAATCTTTCCAACTATTTTACTTTCAAGTTTCTAGAATAGATACTTATTCTATTTTTTTTTAGTATGCTTTTGTTTTTCGGATCCATATAACTAATTTGTATGTGCACCATCATTGTATTTATCATTATAGTTTTATGCCTATAATTCTGTAAAATCATCCAAATTAATGTATGACACCATTACTTGTAGCTGAAAGCTTTGGACTATTTGTTATGGTTTGATAAAGCTTTTGCAAACTTCCATATTTGAGATTTACTAGTATCTTGAAAGTCCTGGTTACCTGAGATGATGTTGTTTTTGGTATGTGGATACAGGTTTTAAAAATGGATATAATAACTTTTTTGTTAGATTACAACTAGTTTCCTAAATCTACTGTGGAGGTATAGGGGAAGAATAACTATTCCTCTACCCTCTAGGTCCTTCCGGCTGGTCTAAGAAATTGACAGGAGACAGAATAACAAGAGAAAATCAAACAAAGTTTAATAACATGTATACATGGGAGAAACCCAGGAAATCTGAGTAACTTGCCAAAATGGTGGAAGCCACTATGTTAAACACAATCTTTTAGCTAAGGACAAAGGAGGATGTTGTGGGTAGTGGTTTTCAACTTCAAAGGAGAGGAAGGCAATTTACATGGAGACGGAAAAGCAAATGTTTGATAAATAAATGTTGACCATGCCTTGCAAAGATAATGAGAGATGGAGAGGACTTTGGCTGAAAGGTCATTGTTAGGTTCTTCACTGTCTATCACACCTAGTTTATATTATACTATAGTTATCTTATGGTATTAGCTCCTTATTGGAACAGGCCTTCTATCTTAAATTCTTTTAGGCAGTCAAGGGGAAGGTCAAAGTTTCTTTCAGAGTCTTTTGTTCTTAAAAATAATCAAGGCAAAGAGGCACATTTTGGGCTGGCAAATTCGTATCCTCCACAGAGGTAAGAGAGAATCAATGTAGTTATAAGAATTAATATATTTTGTCAAGACTCCCAGGTTATTTATAACAAAGTTTGATGACTAATTAAAAGCTTGTATAAAAGTTTACTTGTAAAATTAAATTGTACTTCCCGAGTAACGGAAATTTGTGTATTCTATACTTTACAACTGTGATATTGTGATTTATAAGAAATATATATTTGGTCATTCAGATGATAAAAATATTTCTCATATACATATGTGGTCTTTGTCCATGATTCTTGGCTCATAGCTCCCAAAACTCTTGGAATTTCCTAAGTGATAAGAGAAATGGGAGCACCTTTTGTTATAATATTTGGTCTCTTGCCCTCAGTTCCCGAAATAGCTTCAGACCCATAAAGGTGAAATGGTTGTCTTGTTATTCATAACAAGCCCTTTTCCACCACAGCTGACTTTATGGTAAAGAAAAGACTTGGAAATCATCTAAGGATGGGGGCTGGTTGTCAGGGGACCCAATCTGAATAGAGGGGTGGAACTTTCGGTTACACTGCCTGATTTCTGGGTAAGGGAGAGGAGTTGGAGGTTGAATCCCTCACCAAGCACCAATGATTTAATCAATCATACCTACATAATGAAGGACTGAGTTTGGAATGCTTCCAGGTTGGCGAACACGTGGAGGTTTGAGGGAAGCGGCACGTTTGGGGAGGGCATGGAATCTCAGCACCCTTTCCCCATGCCTTGCCCTGGTGCATTTCTTCCGTCTGGCTGTTTCTGACTTATATCCTTTTATAATAAACTGGTGATCTAATGAGTAAAATATTTCTCTGAGTTCTGTGAGCCCCTCTAGCAAATTAATCAACCCCGAGGAAGAGGTTGTGGGAACCTCTGATTTACAGCCAGTCAGTCAGAAGCACAGGTAACAACCTGGACTTGCGACTGGCATCTGAAGTGGTGGTGATGGGGTCAGTCTTGTGTACTGAGCCCTTAACCTGTGGAATCTGATGCTGTCTTTGGGTAAATAGTGTAAGAATTGAGTTGCTTGGTGGTATGGGGGAGACCCCTTCCCAACACTGGAATTGAGTGCAGAACCCAAACAGCAATGCATCAGAAAAATCTTATCTTGTTATTAATACCTATAAACATGCATTAAAACGTATTGTCGATATCCTAGATTATCACTAAATCAACTCCATAGCATTACTTTCTTTTTTTTTTCTAATTCTGTTATTTCTAATTTTATTGCATTATGGCCCAGAAATGTAAAGTGTAAAATTTTTGTCATTTTGTATTTACTAAGTACAGCTTTTTGTTTTCAGATTATGGTCAAAGGTATTTCAATAGCATTACTTTCTAAGAGAAGTTTTTGTAGTGATCGAAATATTCATATAGACTGTTGTGGGAACCTGGAATTGGCCACCCCAAGATATGTCTCTTTGGCATGATGATTATTTGTGGCTTGTTACTTTGAAGACAGGAAAGCAACTGAAAAGTAGTACTTGCTTGCCCTTTGTTAGGAGACATTTACATTTGTAAGGTAAATCTCTTATCTGTAAAGGTGCCTCCCTCTCTGTACCAGGAAGAAGAAAGGAGATGACCTTGTCTCTAGAAACTCTTAATCAGTGGGGAATGCAAGGACTGAAATCTGCATTTGTTCATTGTGCTTGTCTGGTAACCTCCTGTAACTGACTTCCCTCCCCCTCCCAACATTGGCATTTCTTTAAGGATTAAGCATCTTTCCTTAGGCTAGGAACTGATTGCTGCACTCACCTGTGACCACCCAGCTTGAGACAATAGACTTGCCTCCTGCCACGCCCTCTGAGATAGCAGACCCACTACCTGCTGTGTCCATCAGGCGCTGTGCCAACAGGGCGATCTTGTGACTAATGTGGGAGGGACATTTCAATCATATGTGAAATATCCTGTTTGGGGGTGTATAACTACTCTGTGCACCCCACTTCTTCGGTGCCCTTTCTTCCTTCGGGAGGAAAGGCCTCGGGCCATGGTCCTCATAAGGCTTTGTTTAATTTTCTCTTGCTATTCTGTCTCATGTGAATTTAATTTGTCCTCCAGCCAGACGAACCCACATAAGGTAGAGGAAATGTCTTCCTCCCCTACACTGTTGTATCACCAAATGGTTGCCTTAGTTACATATGGCTGTTGAGCACCTGAAATAGGGCTTGTGCAACAGAAGAACAGAATTTTAAATTTTATTTAATTTAAATTTAAATAGTCATATGTGGCTAAGGGCTACTGTATGAGACAGCATAGCTCTGTAGTACTTATAAAGAGACTAGAATTTTGTCTTGTAAATGCACTAGTTAAATTAATTTTAAGATAAAAATATTAGTGAATTAGAACTGACATACATTTGTAAACAGCTGAGTGAAATCCTCACATATATCAAGCTATATGTTTTGTTAATTTAGTTGAAACTATCTTAGGATTCAATACTATAAACGTCTTAGGTTTTGTACTTCTTTATTTTGAGAAGATAGTATTCATTACTTCATGTATAAAAACTTAAATTATTTTTCCTAATTTCTTCATAGTTCTTGGTGTATATGATTTTTGTTAGGAATCTAGAAAATGCTTTTGATGGTTACCAACTATATAAGTGAAAGGAGTTCCAATTATCCAACATGACATAATAATGAGTAATATCTCGTCTCTCTCTCTCTCTCACTCTCTCTCTCTAGTATAATCCTGCTGATTTTAAAAAACTATGTTCTACGTGTTAAATGTCAATGTGTATATTTATATATGGCAAATCCTACCCATTTTCTGCAAATGTTTTGTTTCCACAGGCTTCTAAATAAAAATGTTGTAAAAATAAATGGGAAAAGTAAGGAGATAGGCTAGGAAACTAGAAGATATATGTGTTTATTTTCCATGCTTGTTTTTCCCTCCCAGGAAGGTGAGGCAGATGTTAGAGGAGAGAAGGAAAAACCCACTAGGCTGAAGTTGAAAGGTTGGACTGGCCTGGTATATACTAGATTGAGAGAACTGAGGTGTGAGATATTGAAGCTTTCCAGAATATCGTTGATTACTTAACTTTGGAATCAACATATCAGCCATTCTGTGGGCCACTGAGAGAAGTGCAAACCACTAGATGCAATGCCTAGACAACTCCAGCTCCTATATAAATGATCCATAGTTAAAAGTGTCATTCTATAAACAATTTATGATGGGCTTGAAAAGAATGAGAAGGGAAGCTAAAACGTGCTGCCCTTCTAATTAGTCCCACTCACGGGAGAGTGTCTTAGCAACCCAATAATCCTTTCTAAGTAAGAAACAGAGTTCACGTTATACATTTCTAGTTATCAAAATGAATTAGTGTTCTGGTAATATCAGATAACATGAGATTTACTTTTTTATTCTTTTGTTTATTCCACAAGTATGTATTGATCACATACTAACATTTGGGTGCTGTGCTAGATGCTAGGTGTAGAATGTCACAGAAAGGAGACAGATACCTCACGTGACTTCATGGTAGTTAAAGTTTAGTGGAGGAGACAGTCATTGAGGAAATAAACACAAATCTATAATTAAAAATTGTGATAAGTGTTTTGAATGAATATACAAAGATGCAGTGGGAGAGGATATCAGGGAGAAAATAGTCATATTTGGGGGCTAAGAAAAATGCCATTTTGAGAAAGTGACAGTTAGGCTGATATATAAAATATGAGAATGGCTTAATTTGGGGAAGAGTGAAAGGTATGAAACATTCCAAAAAGAAAAAAACAGCAATTTGATAATAAGAGCAATTCAGAAGTATTATCCAAACATTTTGCATTATAGGACATTAGAATTGTCTTAAATAATGGAAATCAGTAGTTTTTCCAAGTAAACGATCACACTAATTTTCTAAAGTATTCTTCATAAAATCTTTTAAGACTCGGAGGCTTTTTAATTGTAATATATTGATTTATCATTTATTCGATTTTGAGTTATGAGCACTTAATATTGAAATCTTCTCTTCTTATAATTATATCTTTGTCATTACACTAGTAGAATCTTTTCCTCGCTATTAGTTTAAAAATTTCACGGACTTTTATAGTGTTAAATGATCAGTTATTTAAACTGTTTTTTAATAGAGTGTCCATCTAGAAGAACCTTTTTAATTCTATCAGATTTACTAAAAAAGAAAATAGGCATTCTAGCCTGGAACTGAGCTGTTCTTTGTGGAGAATCCTTTTGTTTTTTTCAAAGAGTTTTTCCTTAGCTGAAGTCTCCTTAAAATTATTTTTTCTTGTATCAGGAGATACAAGAAAGGCCACTGTTTGAGGAAGGGTGGAGTAGGTGACCCTTTGGCCCTGCACAGCACTTTCTTAACCAGTTTTCTTCAAGTGGCATTTTCTTTTGTTCCTAGGTGGCAGATTTGTAGCAGAGTGGCATCCAGAAATCATTGTAATTGTGGCAGTATTTCATGCAATTGTTGAGTAGTCTCTGTTCAAGGATTTCAAAACACTTTTCTAATGGTAAATTACCTTCACAATATTCCTTTCCGTAAACTGCAAAAAAATGAATCACAGAGAGCAATAGTTTACCAAAGTCTAGTGCTGATTTTCTTGGTCAACAATATTTGTTGGATATCTACTAAATACTGAACCCTTTGCTGAAGGCAGTGAAGAGTGTCAAGGGAAATAAGAGACAAGTTCCCTGAAGTCAGTTGTTTGATTTAATGAGAGAGAAAAAAGAACTCGGGAAAATTATGCATATATAGAGAACATTTATAGATGTTTCCATTAAGTGCTTAAGTGTTTAGACTGGTAAAAAGGCTGGATAAAGAGGTTTCATTGTATAATTAGAATCATTGGCTTTTAGGTTTTTAATGAGTGAGACAGATGATTTGACACTGAAAAGTGGGGATGACATTCTGGGAAGATTAAATGGCATATTTAGTGATATAAAGGGCAAAGGGAGCACAATTTATTTGGAAATTGGCCTACAGCATTACCGAATACAGCTAAGAGCTAGATAGTCCAAAATCCAAGAATAAGAGGACTTTTGGTTAAGGGAAGGGTTTCTGGCAAGAGGAGCATCTGGAGTAATTATAAGGGAAAAGATCAAAATGATACCAACGTAAAGTTCTTACTAAATTGTGTGTCAAAAATTGGACAACATAAGGGGAAGGGGATATATAGAGGAAGAGACATCAGGAAGAATTCTTTGGTTACACTATGCATTGAGCAGCAGTGGGAATGGAAAACCTAATCGTTCAAGAAGAATCTTAGAATCGTAGTCATAAAAGAAACCTTGGAGAGTATTCAGTTCACTCTCACACTTCTTCAAATTGTAATTATGAAAATGAAATACAGATTTATGTCCTTTTGTATTTATTAGATATTTCTAAGAAACATAAAATGTTAATATATAGGTTCAACTGATTATATTGTAATAGAACCATGTAGAGAATTTCCAGAAATTTTTCTGCGACGTAATTCCCTTTGCCCCTGGTCAATTCATCAAGTCAATCTCTTGTCTCATCATATACTCACCGATCATTGACTGACATTAAGATCATTGGTCCGAAGCAAAAATCCTTAGAATTCTAACAAAAGCAGAAACTCTCATGACAAACTATTTTTAAACTTACCATTACTATAGTATGATCTTATTTGCAAATTATTATTCACACATTTATTAACTCAAGCAATTCTCATAACATATCTTGTAATATGTAGTATTATTCCATTTGTACAAATATTAATTTATCACTTCTTATTATTTGACTTCTCTGTAAAACTCAAAAGTACCTTGTAATAAGAATGCATATAAGAAGGTAATAAAATAGAAAACCTGCCATAAGAAAAAAGAAAGTCTAACTGTATTGTGCTAACTAGTCTCTAAAGATGGTCCACAAGAAATCATCCCTCCTGGTATTCATGTGCTTTTGTCATCCCCTTTCTTTGAATCAGAGACTTGCTTTGGACCAAGAAAAAGCAGTGGAAGTAATGCTGCCTAAGTTGTGAGGCTAAATCAGAAAAAACCTTGTGGCTACTCCCAGTTTCCTTAGGGTATTTGCTCTAGGGGAAGCCAGCAGTCATGTAAGAAGTTCCACTACCCTATGACCACCATATTGTGAGAAAGCCATGTGGAGAGGCTACAAGGGACCGGGGGATTGTATGGGAAGAGAGACAGACAAAGAGAGGGAGAGACAGACAGACAGACAGACAGACACATAGACACACAGACACATGCACTTCCCCTGCCCAAAGTTGGGCTAGCCATCCCAGCTAAGTTGCCAAGTATGTCGGTGAAGAAGCTTTCTTTGATATCTAGCCCAGTTGAGCCTTCACATGGCTCCAGCCCAGCCTCCTTCTGACTGTAAGTGCATTAGAGATCCTAAATTAACTCACAGAAAATTGAAAAATAATGTTTAAGCCACTAAGTTTTTGGGTGGTTTGTTTTGCAGCAATAGAAAGCCGGAATATATACCAAACATAAGAGTCAACTTAGTTGTTATAAATTTCAAATTTGTCTTGAGATTTCTAATAGTCAAAGAAAAAACAAGCATAATCAATTATATAGTTATTAGAAATAATGGTCACCAAGTTCTTCATTATTAGAAGAAAGTTTATCGTTGTTGGAAAGAAAACAGTATTCTAGTTCTACTAACCTTTATTCCCTTTGTACATTTTGGCATATTAGCAATAGCCTTGGCTAGTAGATGTGAAGAAAAGAGCTACAGGCTGTGGTTTGTTTAAAACTTCCCTGGGAACATCATTATTTTATATTTAACAACTCTAGCAATAAATATTATCAGTAGTATTAACGCATGCTATTGTCAATGAATGATGATAATTCCTTTTTTTTTGAAAAAATATGCAGCTGAGAACTAGTGCTTTAGATAAAACTCTCTAAGTTTCACTTTCCTGTATCAAACTTCTGATGGGAGCTGAATAGCAGAGAATTTGAGATTATACTTCTTGATAGGGAGTTCTGCCTTGTTATTTAAGGATTTTATGCCAGGTGTAGGGTTGACATTCCATTATGAAAATTAAGATCCCTGGGTAACAATATTACGTGCAGGAAAAGCTCCCTTATTTCTGCATGGGAGTGGGCCACATACACGCAAAGGTAAAGACGACAACCAAGCTTAATATATCAACATGTGTCAAATGGGTCAGATGAGTTGACCAAGTTCGCATTATTAATATGTGATAGGATCACAGTTCTGTCAAAGGTGATCGGACGTCAGGATCAGGCTCTCTTCTCTACCATCACAGCAACATAGATACAGATAATAAGTTATATAACTGGAATATATACACATGAATATAAATATATATACATAGAACTTATATATATATGCAGTATTAATCAGAATTTATTTGCTATTTCTCTTTTATTTAAAGTTTTAGTTTCAATTTTTTCAACATTATAAGTTACATAGTAAGGAATCACTTTGTATAATAATCTTTGTGCACCTTTCTGATTATTTTCTTCCAATGAATTACATAGAGTAAAATCACTGATTCAAAGGGGTTGAGCAATTTTAAGACCTTGAAACATTCTTTTGGAAAAAAATAACTAAAATTTTAAATAAAAGAGAAATAGTAATTTCTGATTAATACTATATTTGTATGTCTATATATAAATCATATGTATATATGTTTATAAGCATGCATATATATTCCAGTTATGTATCTTTTAACATATCTATATGTTGCTATATTAAGCTTGGCTATTTATACAAAACAACTGATTTTCTTTTGGTCATGACATTATGGATAATTTTCATCTTTTTTGTATTTGTCAGGAAGTTCTCAAATCACTATAATTAATGTAATTGATTTATAATAGGAAAACATTATAATATTTTTAAGACTTGTAGTTAAATAATGATTTTCTGTAGTTACCATTTTATTAATTTTTTTGTTACCGAATTAATGTCGTTCACTAATCCCACTCCAACCAGTAAATTCATATTCAAAATACGTTTTTTAGTACTGCAGGAATTAGCGGCTTCACAATGTTGTCTCATGTGATAGTCACAGCAAATAGTGGGCGTTATTTCCCAATTCTACGGCTGGTCAGACTGTTGGGTTATTTTACCAAAGGTGACAAGGTAACAGGGTTCCAGTTTGCACCCTGGTCTTCTGACCTAGAGTCATTCTACTGCTCTTTGCACTAATCCGGAGTCATGGAACAGTCAGCGTCCTTAGTGTCTCCAGAATTATTTCCTCTGTGAACACAATGTGGGTTAAAGCATTGGAAAAACTCAGTTAAAAGTGCATGAGCTATTAAAAGGAGAAACAGTTTTCATTTTAAGAGTTTTGTTTTATTTTTGGACAAGTCACATTTAAACATCAGAAAAATAAGTGCTTTCATAGAATTGAAAGAGCAAACAATACAATTTGAGCAGAGGTTGCCTCAATAATCTAATGTCAGTATATGTTTAATAATGTTATTCTTGAGGCCCATTAATGATTTCAGGGGAATTAGCAGGTGTCTGTAAAGTAAATAAGCACAGGAGGCAGTGTGAAATGTAGAGTTCATTTTGCCCTCAAGAACCCTTCCAGATATTGGGATAAGAATTACCTGGATCTCCTCTCTTTCTCCCTTTCACTAGCTGATTGCTCTCAGATTCCCCAGTCGTGAAGTGTTTCTTTATAGCTGGTGTCTTAGAATAAAACAAAATACAATTCCATATAGCGCCATGCAGCGTGGTACAAGGCAGTTCAGTGCAGCGTGTAAGATACAATGCAGTACAATACCATACTTAGCAACGCAGTGCAGCATCATGCGCTGCAAAATAACACACTCATGAAGAGGACTTTCAGGAGAGGGAGAGACAGGTTTCTACTAGTCTGAGCCCCTTAGTTTTTTACATGAAGAAACTAAGGCCCAGAGAGGTTAGTGATTTACTTATCAAGTTAAGCGTAGCAGTTCTTGAGATCTTTTAAACATGACAATGCTGATATGAATATGCATACAATTTACTGAAACTGGAGGATATCTTAAACTGTGGACTTGCTCAATGCTGGAGAATACAGGAATATCGAAGTGAGAGGTTGAACAGATGAGCAAAAGTGGAGAGAAGGAGAACCTGGATTTGATGCCAGTGCCAACCCTGCCCACGGCACCATTGTGGTTGGCCAGGGTTCCAGTTTCAAGATGGATAGTGTGGTTGTGGACTCAACCAGGGGCAGAACACATCCTTTTTTTTTTTTTTAAATATTGGGAACCTAAGTGTAAACATAATTTTCTCGTGTCTTTGGTGAATACCCTGTTCCAGCTTCCCTTGGGGCAGGACTTTGTGAGCTTTTTCAGGGCATGGTCACAACCGTGCAGGATGGCATTTCTCTTATCAATCGCAAACTGTGATGACAGTGCCTTCTAATCCCCCCCAAGCTCCCTTTGACAAATGAGTTCATTAAAGAGAGCTTGAAAATGATGTGTGTTCATGTTTCACAAATATTTATGTTAACTGTGGTATTCTGAAGCCTATATTAAAAAGTGCTATTTTTTTTCAGATGATGGTGTTAACAGTTAACAAGTTGGGTAATTTCTTGAAGTGTGTAGCTGTGCTGGACCAGCCATAACATTATTGAAATGAAATATGTTGATCTAGTAAGAGTCCATGAAATGTTTATAGACCCTGTCTTTTTTGTAAACAGAGCTTTTGTGTACACTTAACTTGCTATGCCTAAAAAAAGTCCATTTTAAATGAGCATATTGGGGTAAATTATTCAAATCATAATTTTATTTTTGTATCCTGTAATATGGATCATGGATGTTATGACAAAAATCTTTTAGTTACATGGGATCTTATAGAGACCTCACTGTTTAGCATGTTTAAAGAGGTTACTAGAGCGGGTTTGACTTCAGCCAAATCCTTGCCCTTACTCATTTGATGAAAGCTGAGTTGAGCTCTCTAGACTCTTTCATTGTTGTTTTTTCCCAGTTTCTACAGCAGGCCTTTCACCTGGAAATATGCCTTTGAAGGGGATGGTACAGATTTGGGGTTTTAAATAGCAGGGACTAAGATTATGATTGTATTACGTGAATTCTTAATGGGTTACTTATTCATGTCCAGGATTATTTAACAAAGGCAAGTAACAATGATCTCGGTTTAAATGAAAGATGAAGACAATTTTAATTGATATGAATATTGTTTTAATCACATTTAATTTCCTTATTTTTAATTTTAATTTATTTTTGACACAAATTGTATATATTTAAGGTATACAACATGATATTTTGAGATATGTATACATTGTGAAATGATTACCACAATCAGACTATTTAACATATCCATTACCTCCCAGTTCCCATTTTTTGTGTGTGGTGAGAACACTTGAGATCTACTCTGTTAGCAAATTTCAAGAATACAATGCATTATTAATAACTTTAGTCACCATGCTGTATATTAGATCCTCAGAACATATTCATCTTATAGCTGAAAGCTTGTACTCTCTAATCAACATCTCCACTTTTCCCCCAACCTCTCTCTCATAACCGCCATTCTACTCTCTGTTTCTATGAGTTTGACTTTTTTTTTAGGTTCCACATCTCTCTGAGATTATGGGATATTTGTATTTCTGTGTCTGGCTTATTTCACTTTGTATAACGTCCTCCAGATTCATCCATGTTGTAACAAACGGCAGGATTTCCATCTTTTTTTAAGGCTGAATAATATCCCCGGGTATGTATGTGTATCACGTTTTCTTTATCCATTCATCTGTTGACAGACACTAAAGTTGTTTCCATATTTTGGCTATTGTGACTAATGCTGCAGTGAACATGGGAGTGCAGATATGACTTCAAAGAGTGATTTCATTTCCTTTGGATATATACCCAGAACTGAGTCATATATACTTAGTGCTGTATTGTATATACTTCTAATTTGAATTTTTTTTTTGGTGGAGAAGATTGACCCTGAGCTAACATCTGTTGCCGATCCTCCTCTTTTTGCCTGAGGAAGATTTTTGCTGAGCTAACATCTGCACCAATCTTCCTCTATTTTGTATGTGAGATGCCACCACAGCATGACTTGATGAGCAGTGTGTAGGTCCACACCCAGGATCCAAACCTGTGAACTCCAGGCCGCTGAAGCAGAGTGCGTGAACTTAACCACTATGGCCCCTATTTTTAATTTTCTGAGGAAACGTCATACTATTTTTCATAATGCCTGTATCAATTTACTGTACCACCAACAGTGCACAAGCCTTTCCTTTTCTGCATAGGCTGTTCAGTACTTTTTGTCTTTTGACTTTTTGATAATAGCCATCCCACCAGGTGTGAGATGATATCTCATTGTGCTTTTGATTTGCATTTTCCTAATGATTAATGATGATTAGTGGGCCATCTGTTCATATACCTGTTAGCCATTTGTATGTCTTTGGAAAAATGTCCGTTCAAGTCCTTTGCCCATTTTTAATCAGCTTGTTTGTTTTTTGCTGTTCAGTTGCATGAGTTCATTTTATATTTTGGATATTAACTCCTTACCATATATATGGTTTGCAAATATTTTCTCACATTCCATAGATTGCTTATTCATTTTATTGATTGTTTCCTTTGCCGTGCAGAAGCTTTTCAGTTTGATGTAATTCCACTTATTTTTGCTTTTGTTGGCTGTGCTTTTGGTATACATTCAAAAAAATCATTGCCAAGACCATTGTAAAGGAGCTTTTCCGCTATGTTTCCTTCCAGAAGTTTTACAGTTTTGGGTCTTGCATTCAAGTCTTTAATCCATTTTGAGTTGATTTTTGCATGTGGTGTAAAGGATCCAGGTTTATTCTTTTGCATGTAGATATCCAGTTTTCCCAACACCATTTATTAAAGAGACTAACCTTTTCCCCATTGTATTTTCTTGGTGGCCTTGTAGAAAATTAGTTGACTGTATATAAGTCAATTTATTTCTGGGCTCTCTATTCTGTTCCATTGGTCTACGTGTCTGTTTTTATGCCAGTACCGTACAGTTTTGATCACTACAGCTTCACAATATAGTTTGAAGTCAGGTAGTGTGATACCTGCAACTTTGTTCTTCTGGCTTAATATTGATTTTGCTACTTGGGGTCTTTTGCTATTCCATATGAACTTTAATATTGATTTTTCATTTTCTATGAAAAATGCCATTGGATTTTGATAGGGATTGCATTGAATCTGTAGGTCACTTTGAGTAGAATGGACATTTTAACAATATAAATTCTTCCAATCCATGAACACTAGATATCCTTCCATTTATTTGTGTCTTCTTTCATTGATATTTTATAGTTTTCAGTGTATAGATATTTCACCAACTTGGTTAAATTTATTCATAAATAATTTATTTATATAAATATACAAATGATAATTCATAATAAATAATTTTTCATTTTGTTCTATTTAAAATGCAGTATTTTTCTTAAAATCTTTTTTGGATATTCCATTTTTAGTGTATAGAAACACAAGTGATTTTTTGTAATTTTTATCTTGCAGCTTTATTGAATTCATATAGTAGTTTTAAAAGTTTTTTGGTAGAGTCTTGAGTTTTGTCTGTAAGATCATGTCCTCTGCAAACAGAGACAATTTTACTTCTTTTCTTGTTTGGATGCCTTTTATTTCTTTTTCTTACCTAATTGCTCTGGCTAGGACTTCCAGTATTATGTTGAATAAAAATGGTGAGAGTGGGCATCCTTGTCTTCTTCCTGATCTTGGAGGAAAAGATTTCAGCTTTTCACCATTGAATATGATGTTAGCTGTGAGCTTATCATACATGGCTTTTATTATGTTGGAGCATGTTCCTTCTATAGCAGGTTTGTTGAGGTTTTCTTTTTATCATGAAAGGATGTTGAATTTTGTCAAATGCTCTGCATCCTTGAGATGATCATATGATTTTTATCCTTCATTTTGCTAGTGCGATATATCAATTTATTGATTTGCATATGTTGAAACATCTTTGCATCCCAGAGTGGAATCTCACTTGATTATGGCATACAATCCTTTCAAAGTGCTGTTGAACTCAGTTGACTAGTATTTTGTTGAGGATTTTTGCATCTATATTTGTCAGGAATATTGTCCTGTAATTTTCTTTTCTTATACTATCCTTGTCTGGTTTTGGTATCAGGGTAATGCTGGTCTCGTAAAATGCATTTGGAAGTGTGGCCTCCTCTTCATTTCTTCAGAAGAGTTTGAGAAGGATTTACATTAATTCTTCTTCAAGTGTTTGGTTGAATTCACCAGTGAAGCCATCTAGTCTTGGACTTTTCTTTGTTGGGAGATTTTTGATTACTGATTCAATCTCTTTACTTGTTATTGGTCTTTTCGAGTTTTCTATTTCTTCATAATTCAGTCTTGGGTTCCTTATTGATAATATTCAAATTTTAATTGATAACAATCAAAGAAATGTGGTAGTTTAGTTGGTAAATATTCACCTAGAGCACACTTGGGAGTTAGTAAGTGATGAGAATAATACTTATTTAGTTCATGCATGCTACTACTCTTCCTTTCATTTTTATTTCTTGAATATTTCGTGAATATCTTTATATCATCAATGGTCAGGGGTTTCACAATGATCTAATATAATGCGTGTTTTAGAAAGAAGAATTTGACCTTGTCCCTTACAAATGTAAGTGGATTTTCCTCAATATAGAATTGTTATAACAGTCTGTTTGAGGAATAAAAATGTTTTCCCCAAATTGCTTTTTTAAATATGCACAAAAAGAGGATGAAATAAATACTATATCTTAGCCTTACTAAGAGTTAGTTTCTGTTGCTTCTTTTCAGCAGGTCTGACATTTGAATAGAGTTGCAACTCTGAATTAGTGGAGCAGATTGACCTTCTCTCTTTTTTTTTGGTATGGAAGTTTCGCTCTGAGCTAACATCTATTGCGCATCTTCCTGTTTTTTCTTTTGCTTGAGGAAGACTAGCTCTGAGCTAACATCTGTGCCAATCTTCCTCTATTTTGTATGTGGGTCACTGCCACAGCATGGCTTGACAAGTGGTGTAGGTCTGCACCTGGGATCTGAACCAGTGAACTTGGGCTGCTAAAGCAGAGCATGCTGAACTTAACCACTACACCATGGGGCAAGCCCCAGATTGGCCTTTTTTTTTAACAAAGGATAGACATTCCAGTCAGGGTTCTTGGTTGAGAAGAATAAAAAAAAACTTTGGTTAAGTTAAGGCAACAAAGATTTGTTGGAGGAATATCCAGAAATTCATAGAGTTGATCTGAAGGCTGGTGATCCCAGTAGGGTAAACAGGGTTTCTTTAAATGATTCACAGCTAATGTCACTTAATTGAGAAATATAAAAGTAGCGTCACATTCCTGGAAGAAATGTTCTTGGAGGGAACAAGTAGTATATGTCTAGTGATGAGAATTCTCTCAGTCTGTGGTCACCATTGTCTGAAGATAGTCCATCTAATCCTCATCCCCACAGCTCTCATTGTTTTTCTATTGCTTTCCACAGTAGAGCTACTCACAAAGGTTACTGCAAAAACTATTTGGTTCTCAAGTTGGCAAAACTTTTTTTCAGGCTAGTGGTGGGCACATGCATGTACACTGGTCATCAATCTCCTAATCACCATGACTCTACCCTTCTACTCCTGCCTGTCTTTACTCTACAGCCAATCTCAGCTGTCCTTTCTGGCTGACAGAAACTTGATTTACTTCTGGTGTCTTATTGCTGTGTGCCTCAGGCAGGCTAGGATGAATTTAGATTATTATAACCCCAAGAAGCAATTTTATTCCCCTTGCAAGTAATTATTTTAGGAATGGGCATGTGATGTAACACTGAAAGGTCAGCTCTTTACTGGCCTGTGGATGATGTGTGAGACCTTGATGCTTGGAGCTTCCATAGCCCTCTTGAGACCACAAAAGACTAGCCAACATGCTGAGGATGGCAGGGCAGAAAATTGGAAAGTAGTTGAATCTTTGGTGCTGTCAGTTCTTAACGGCATTTGTTTAGCAGGTTATCTGCAATTCTGCTTCGCATCGTTATGATCAGTCCCCACATTTCTAAAGTATGTGTGATTCGCTTTGAGTTGCAGTTAACTTTTGCTTTGTCAGTACAACTTGTCTTTCCTTTTCTATCATTTTTTTTCTTTACATGTCCGCACCCCTCTCTCCTCTATTGATTGTTTTAGTGGTGGGCCTGGAACCAAAGCTAAGTCAATAAGCACCCTTTCCCGATATTTGCAATACTGAATACTAAGAAAGGAAGTTGGTTCCTCTTTGGTCATGGATGTAAGATGTTGGATCTGTTGACCACCGTGCTCTCTACCCTATGATGGAAGCTGAGCTTATTTTGGAAAGGATAAAGTTGAAGGAGGATTAGGGAGGGAAGGGGAGTAGAGAGAGAGAAAGAGAGAAGGGACATAAATGAATAAATATGTGAGACGGTGTCTTATTGGCCTTTGGTTCTTTGATCACAGGTGTTCCTGAGGTCCGAATGACACATTGGACTTCTTTTGGTGTGGTTATTCAACATTTTCTTCTATTAGGGAACATCGGGGGCTCTCCCCATTAATTTTTCTGTGGTCCTAGAGAGGCTCAGGAGAGCATCCCCAAAGCTTCCCAAATGCCACTGAAAAAAGTCACTGAAGTAGCTGAGATGAGTCTTGTCTTTAGGAGGAGCTTTAAGTTTCAGAAAAAGCATGTCTTCTCTCTTTCACCACCTCCAGTTGAGGAAAACTTAATCTCTTCTTTATTGATTATAGAAACTGGCTAGGCCAGCGTCCTTTTGAAACCACAGTTTATTTCAGAACATTAGAATCAATACAAAACAAAAATTAAATATATGTATAAACAAAAGCTTATGCTGGAAGACAAAAGATGTGCTTTCTTTCCCTTGCGTTCAGGCTGTAGCAGCTCTACCCAGGGGCAGTGGGCCTAGAAAACTTTGACTGCAATTTGAAATTAGTGGTGTTTTTTTGGTGGGGGTGACAGAGAGAGACAGAGGGAGAGGGTGGCAGAAAGAGAGAGAGAGACAAAGAGAGAATTTGGGAGGGGAGCTGATAGCACTAGGCAATAGGAGGAGGGAGACCTGCCTTAATAGGACACATTATTGTCCTACGACACTTGATGAGGGAACCTAGACATCACTATTTACACAGTGAATGAGGAAGCCTTTTTATTTATTTATTTATTTTTTTGAGGAAGATTAGCCCTGAGCTAACTACTGCCGATCCTCCTCTTTTTGCTGAGGAAGCCTCCTGAGCTAACATCCGTGCCCGTCTTCCTCTACTTTATACGTGGGACGCCTACCATAGCAAGGCTTTTGCCAGGCGGTGCCATGTCCACACCCGGGATCCGAACCAGTGAACCCCGGGCCGCCAAAGCGGAACGTGCGCACTTAACTGCTGTGCCACCGGGCCAGCCCCAGGAAGCCTTTTTACAACTTACACTCCGCTTTGGGAACTTTGCATTTCAAAAGGGGAGATTTGTGACTATTTTGAGATATCTCTATGTCTCAAACAGCTAAGCAGAATGGTACTTCCTGGGAATCAGTCCCTGCAATTAGATGTATTTCTATTTGTCACTGCCTGTCATAGTTCCCCCCCAACCCACAGGTTATGGGGAATATCTGAATACACTTGAACAAACCTATAGACTTTACAGGAATTTCTGGCTTTTTCGCAACTCCTCAGTGCCTATCAGTGCATCCTCACCGCCACATCACCCACAGTCTGGCATTAGCACCCACCTTGATTACAGCTCTGCATTCTGTGTGTCGCAGGTTAGATGGCAGAGGATTGGAAACAGGGGGGTGTGAGGCATGACTTCCATAGGTACAGTGGCATGCAGATGGCGGCAGCAGAGGAGTGACAATGGTGTTTTTAATTTACAAGTGCAAACCTGGTTCCTCGGAGGTCTCGGCTGTTGGCACTGACTTTTCAATTTAAGAAAATTATTGAGACAGATTATAGTTGTTACCTCCTCCAAATTACATGATACTTTTCAAAATACCTTTTGGTACAGTTTGTTTATTGACTTGGCAATGTTTTCCAGTTGAATAAAATTAAAATTAAAGATTTCCACGATTCCACGTCTTACTTAAATTAATATTATTGCGTGTTTGGGCCTCAGAAATAATCCTTTTATAGTGAACTCATGATTATCTTCTGAGAGGTGACATGGTGAAAAAGATTTCCTGCTAGAGCATATTGAATTGCTATTGACTCAGTTAAACTCTTTATAGACAAAAATGTAATCTTTATTTACTCTGACCCAGGGAGAGCAGGAAGTGATAGGTTTCAGCTCAGACATCTAATGAATGAAATTGTTTCTGCTTGGAGAACGTGTAAACTGGCAGCTAAGTGACAAAGTTAACCGAGTCTTTCTTCCATCTAAGGCAGCTGTCCTTACCCGATAAATCTCAAGCAGGAGGCAGCATGGGGTAACTTGAGATTTTTAAACTCCTCCTGAGTCAGATTTCTATGTGGTTGCCTTATTATTTAGTTAGAAGTTATAATTATCCAGAATATCAGTCACGTCAACAGTTAGATTTATATACAAACGCTGCAGCTTCTTATAAAATGCACATTTTATTCTTTTAACAAATGTTTATTTATTGAGTATCTGTGATATCCCTGGCAGTGTTCTAGATGCTGAGGGACAGTGATGAAGAATACCAACAAGGCCCCCATTTGCATGGAGCTAGCATTCTAGTGGAGTTAGAAAACGAAAATGCTTGAAGTGAGATATTTCATGGGAAGTTTTTCTCTTCTCCTGGATTTTCAAATAAAGTCACAAACCTGAGAACCATAGATAGATCTATCTCTATGTTATGAAAGGCATTGCTATGCTACTTATTTAGGACTTGCTAAATTTATTATTTACGGTATTTCTAGCTGCTGTAACAAACTCCAAATTTTCAGTGGCTCAACACAATAGAAGTTCCTAATAATTTTAGCCGTCTGGTGGATTTGTTGTTCGTGGTTGATGGATAGTGTTCTCCATGTTGTGATTCAGGAGCCAAATTCTTTCCATCTTGTGGTTCCATCATCCTTTAGGGAGTCATACATTCCTGCATATAGTTGGAGAAAGAGAAAAGAAAGAGAATTTCCACTATTTTCTTGATTGCCTTAGCATACAGGCAACACCCATCATTTCCACTCACATACCATTGGAGAGAACTAGTCATAAGGCTCTGCCTGTGGATACAGGAGGGTCTGGGAAATATAGTATGTGGTTGGACAGTTGCTGCCCAATGACATCTTCACACTAGGAAGGGGGAGCACAGACTTTTGGTAGATAATTGATGTTTCTGCCACCTAAAGGGAGGTGAGAAATCTTTAGCCTATCACCCATTTCCAGCCCATACATGGGATGGCTAGAGACTGATCAGTAAGAAGACGAGGTTCCTTGGAAGGGAAGTGTATGCACAACAGTGAGAACTATGCTTTCTCACTTCCCTTTCCACCCGCCACAGCACATGTGAATGTGACCAGCTTCGACATAGCCACACAGAGAGAGTGGGGCTGTCTTCTTTAAGGAGAAGAAACTGACAGTTGCATGCCCATTGGCTTTTGCTGAGTTCCTCCAAACAGATTGGACCATAAAGGGAGGAAAAATGGCTAGAGTGGGAGTAAGCTGCACTTCCACTGGCAAGAGACAAGACCTTGTGGGTCAAGTGGATTCTGCTCTATGCAATGAGAATGGACTTGAGCTGTCTTGAAAGTACCTGGCTCAAGATACATTCTGCTAGAGTGGCAGATTCCAGGAGAAAGAGTCTGTGTGAGATAATCCAAGAAAGAGGAATGAAGAAGAAAACTAGAAGGTCAACCGGAGAAGATCAGCCAGCACCAACTAAGTAAATGGCCTGTGTTCTTTTACCTCTCATCCCGTCTACATCCTGTAACCCAATGGAAGAAGCCTAATGTAACCTATGAAAGGAGCCATATTAGCACAGTGATTGCAGGAGGAGAGGAAGTTAGAGCAGGGGATTGAAAAGAGCGGGTCATGTCTACCTTCTTCCTCACTAGCCATCTGAGAAATTACTAGATAGTCTTGGGGCTGGGAATGGGGTGCCAGGGAGAGAAGATCAGGGAAAGCCTTCATTTGCTATAAGATGAAAGTGTTGATTTTTTACTTCTTTATATATCTGAAAATGAGACTGTTCTAGCATTGAGAACCATCCTGATAGAACAACAAGGGATGGAGAGCAGGAGATGTTGCCTGGTTTGGAGAGTAGTAGTCAGGGAGAAACTGTTTTCAGATTACACTCCACCAAGTTTAGTCCATCCAGTGTACGTGTTACTGTGACAATAAATGACCTAGATGAATTTAGTGATAATTGTGCCAACGAAAATAGTCCAGGGTTTTATTGAGGGTGGTATGAAGACTGGGGCAATGCACCAGGTAAAGTGACTAACAAATGCATAAGCCCTAGGGAAAGAATGAGCTTGGTGGGAAGGGTCCTAGCAGGAAGGAGCCCAGGCATTCTAGGAACAGAAAAGAGGCTTGTGAGGCTGGAGTTTGGACAGAAAAGGTAGAGGGGTGACTTGTAATCAGAGGTGTTGGCAGGGCTTCATCTTGTAGGACCTCAAGGACAAGATGAGAGATTTTATTCCATGTGCAATTAGAAGCCACTTAGAGGGTATTGTTACATAACAGAAAATATATATTGATCTCCCTCCAGTTCCTGGCACAGAGCTCCTGAAACCCTTGGAATTTCCTAAGTGATAAGGGCACTAGGAGCATCTGTTGTCCTAATACATCATCTTTGACCCCAGTTCCTGACACAGGATTCCTGAAACCCTTGGAATTTCCTGGGTGATAAGAGTGTCTTTGTTCTAATGAGGCAACTCTGGGTGGGCCCCTGGATGGCTTTTGGATGAGGGCTGGATCACCAGAAAGACCATGGAGTTATGATCAATCATGCCTATGTGATGTAGCCTCCATAAAAATTCCAAAAGAAAAGGGTTTGGAGAGCTTCCAGGTTAGTGCACACATCCACACTGGGAGCGTGACTCACCCCAGTTCCATGGGGACAGAAGCTCCCGTGCTCAGGACTCTCCCAGACGTCATGTCTTCATCTGGCTATTCATCTATATTCTTTATCATATCATTTAGTAAACTGGTAAACGTCAGTGTTTCCCTAAGTTCTGTGAGCCACTGTAGCAAATAATCAAATCCAAGGGGGAAGAGGTCATGGGAATCTCCGATTTGTAGCCAAGTCAGACAAATTGTGGGTAACCTGGGGACCTATTACTTGCGATTGGCATCTGAAGTAGGGGGCAGTTTCGTGGGACTGAACCTTTAACCTGTGGGATCTGATGCTGTCTCCAGGAAGATAGTGTCAGAATTGAGTTAAATTGTAGGATACCCAGCTGGTATTGGAGAATTGCCTGGTGGTAGAGGGAAAAAGATTTAGTGACCAGAGTATCTGAAGTCGAGTGTTCTGTGTTAAGTAAAGGAGACACATAAGAGAACTGTAGGTTTTTCCAATACAGGTATAAAGAGTGGAATGACCTGATCTAATTGATGTTTTTAAAACATGCTTCTCTAACTATTATGTGGAGAATAAATTGTAGGGAGAATGAGTGGAAAAAATAGAGACCTGTAAGAGACTTTGTCAGGCATCAGGATGAGAGTTGATAGTGGTTTGGACTGGAGTGTTAAGGTGGCAGTGGAGAGAAGATGACAGTCTCAAGATCTAAATGGATAAAATGATCAACAGTAACTTCTGAGAGATATTTATTAAGTCATGGAAAATTGGAGTAGCAACGGTTCTTTGGAGGGAATGCTGGTGAGAGGAATCTACCCCTAAATAATATTCTTCAGTAATACTCCTTTAATGAGCAGCTTGGTGGGAGAAAATACATGTAATTAGTCAATAAACCCTGTGCTAGTCCCTAAGGATATCCCAGGTAACAAAACCGATATGGATCTTATATTTTTTTAAATATGAATTTTTACTATAAAAGAAATGCAAATAAGATTTCAGACAGCTTTCTACTATCACATTCTTTGTTAAAGTATTTACCCAACAGTCAAAATTAAAAGTACATGAAGTCTTCAGCATTGGAAAAGCTATGACAGTGGCTCCTAATTAGAGTATGTGTGCAAACAGTTTGTTAACTAAAATATTCATTTTCTTCTGTTTTTTTCATATTCTAGAATCCTTTTCTTTATATCCTGTTTTTTCTAGTTACCTTGAACTGCTAATAGGTAAAGCTTTCTTTGACATGTAAATGGAAAGAAGGCCTGACATTTCTTCCCACCTCCAATGAAGGAGATATTTGAAGGTAAAATGGTAAACTCTCAGTATTATTATTATCAGAAGTAAAATATATATAAATTTGAAGAAGTTATTTTCATGAAAAATATCTCTAGGTGTTAACATAATTAATGTAGATGCATTTGTTATGATTCATCTGTGTATATAAACACCCTAAGAGTGTTAGTACAAGCACTCACTTGACCATAATGTTGTGTAAGGCACAACCTGAAGAAAAATATGGGCCTCATTGTTTTTCCTTTGTGCCCCCTCGAACGGTATTATCCAATAAAAACATGATGGCAGCCACTTATATATTTTAAATTTTCTAGTAGTTACATTTAAAAAGTAAAAATTAACAAGTGAAATTAATTTCTAGAACATATTTTAACTCAACATAACCAAAATATTATAATTTCCTGTGTAATCAATATTAAAATTATTCATGAGATGTTTTACATTCCTATTTCATATTAAGTCTGAAATTCAGTGTGTATTTGGACTTACAGCACATCTCAATTTAGTCATATTTCAAGTGCTAAGTGTTAAAAGGTAAACTGAGGCATAGTAAATATTTTAAGAATTTATTTGACCAAAAATCTATTCAAATCAGGTAGCATCCGATCTAGCAGATGGAGCTCTGAGGAGCTGTACAAAATGAGAAACTTTTATAGGCAGAAGGGAGCAGGAACAAGGAAGTTATGCTAAGCAAGAAAGCGGGTGGTTATTTCACAGTTACTTTCCTTTAAGGGATGGCAGGAGTCTATCAGACAAATTACCTAACGAGTGCTGATCAGGTGATTCCTGCTTGACTGGTTTAAGATTCTATTTCTGGGAGAGTGGAAACTGTAATTAAGTTAAGTCTTGGTTTGGTGATGTGGGGCTTAACATAAACAGCTCCGTTTGGGGCCTGTCATCTTATTTTTAACAGAGCACATGACTACAGTATTAGACAGCACATCTTTAGAATTGGTGATATTTACCAACAATTTAAAAAAGAAAGAACAATCCCTGAAGATGTGTTTCTGTTTATTTTTTGAGGAGTCACAGCTTATTGGCTCTGCTTTCTCTACCAATGCCTAAATGAAGAAAATCAAATTGATTTTCCTGCTGTTGTCCCAACTTGAACCTGTAACTAGCTTTCTTGAGGGCTATACAAGTTGCTGGATAATAATTTAGAGTGGGAACAATGGTTCTTTTTAAGAGTTTACTACTAATGCCAGTAAAATGAGTACAATTCCTTTTAATCATCTGGAGAAATAATAACAAAAATTAGTATTTTGTAAAGATCTGTATAGTTTAATATCCCTGAAATGTAGGTGTTATGTTCGAATCAGGAAAGTGTGATTCACACAGACTGTGCAACTATTGTTGTCTAGCCTTTCTGACTGAGTTCTATGTTCTGAGTTCTGTGTTATTTTTTTTTCATTAGAAGGAGAAAAAAATAGTATAAAAACACATTTGATTCATTTATCAAATATTTATAGGGTACCTAATTAGCTATTTTAGAGATAATATAAATTTATCTGAATATACGCTAGAATTTTTAAGGAAAATAAATGTTTAGAAAGGGAAAGGAAGAAAAACTTCACAGAACTGAAAGTGATTACGATATTCATATTTCAAATCAAAGCATTTTGAAAAGTTACTTTAACTTTTCTTTGGGTCTTGTGCTGTATTTTTTTAATCCTGTAATTTTTAGTTAGAAATAACTTTTCCAGTGACCTCTGAAGTCATTGTGAAACTACCAGTGATTAAGGGTTTCATATAGCTTTATTTAATTTCATAACAATCGTAGATATAGTATTTTTAGGGCAAAATGATTAGGTTCTTTTTTAAGGAAATAAATCCTCTCAGTTTAATTAGCTGAAGTGAATATTAAGCAAGCAGAAATTTTCAAAAGAAGAGTCTCCTTTTAAAAACAAGATTATTATGAAATACAGTTTATTCAGCCTTACAGTATGCTCCTTGATTGGAATTTTCATAGCAGAATGAACAAAGAGGAATCAGTTATATCTTTAATCTGAACCTTTAACTTGCTTTTAAAATAGTCATTATTCTATAAGCCTTTACCTGTTCCCCCAGATTTGTTCCCACTCTTCCCTATCTCAGTGAGAGGTGCGACTATCCACAGAAGTTCACCAGCCAGGTCTTAAAATTCAGGTGATCCACACTGATACTGCCATTAACTATTGTTGTTTATTGGTGGCGTCTGTTCTGATTGGTATCTGTGGACCAGTCTTTATTTTGAATATGACTCTTGTCCTGACCATCTACATCCAATCAAATCACCATGTCTGGATTCATCTAGTTCTTTTCATCTCTGCTGCCATCACCTGAATTTGAATGACCATCATCAGGATCCTGCACTCTGTAGTAACCTTCTTATCCCTCCTCTCAAATCAGTCTTGCCTCCCTCCAACTCATCTTCCATGCAGCAATCATATTCTTTGAAAATAATCCATCTGGGGGCTGGTTCGGTGGCGCAGGGGTTAAGTACACATGTTCCGCTTCTTGGCGGCTGGGGTTCGCCTGTTCAGATCCTGGGTGCGGACATGGCACCGCTTGGCACACCAGGCTCTGGTAGGTGTCCCACGTATAAAGTAGAGGAAGATGGGCATGGATGTTAGCTCAGGGCCAGGCTTCCTCAGCAAAAAGAGGAGGACTGGCAGTAGTTAGCTCAGGGCTAATCTTCCTCAAAAAAAAAAAATCCATCTGATGATGAGTTTCCTCCATAAAACTTTGTACTGGCTGGCTTTGCTCTTGGGATAAACATCAAACCCCTTAATATATCCTAGAAGCTCCTACCCATCTCACTAACATAAAATCTTGTGATTGTTCCCCTTGGACTCTAAAGGGCCTTTTTTGAGCTCCTTCTAGGAACGAATGTTCTGCCTATCTCTGCTCCATCTGCTCACTACTGTTTTGTCTATTAATCATCTTGTAGATGTCAGTTCCTCAAAAAGCCCATTCCTATCTCTCTAGCTTATGTCAGTGTCCCCTGTTGTATGCTCTCATGCCAGTCTGTACTTCTCCTTTGTAATTTATCACTGCTAGACTTAAGTAATTACAATTATAATTAAGTTAATCATTATGTTGAATATGTTTCCGTTACTAGTATGCAAGCTCCACTAATGCAGGGTCGTGTCTGTCCAGTTGATTTGCTGTATTTTGAGTGTCTATCACAACACCTTGCACAGCGTAGACATTCAATAAATATTTACTAAATAAATAAATGAATGAACTATGTTAGTGTATTTAAAATAACAATTATAATTTATTATGTGTCCACTCCATGATTATGTAATATATTTATCATCAAGCACCAGAGAGCAATTGCGTGTAATTAGCAAAGTGGTAAACTTGCGGAATATAAATGGGAAACACCAAAAGGAGTTTTACCCTGGGTGAAAATTCCAATCTGCTCTTCTAACAACTTAGAATTCATTGTTAAAAGTTTTAAACAATGTGGAGTAGCAGAAAGATCCCTGACCTGGTAATAAAGGGACCTGGGTTTTAATCTGGCTGTGCCAACTAACAGCCTATGTGATCATTAAGTCATATTGATTATCTGGGATTTAACTCGTTTAGCAAGTAAGGGACTTGAAGAAGGTTGCATGCTGAGCCTATAGGCAATGCAAATGTGCCTTGCAGCTGAGAGTAAGCCAAGGAGTGGCAGTGACTTTGGTGACCTCCAGAGCACAAAGTGATCTAATGTCTTTCAAAATCCTCCCTCCTATGCCCCCTATTTTCAGCATAAAATAAAAAGCAAGATAATTAAAGCCCACCCCAGGGCCAATTCTGTTCTACTGGCTGTCAGTTTGTGACCTGTTTAATAAATGATTTCTTCATTCACTAGAAGGGTATGGCTTTTTCATACATTACACTTTAAAAACCAATGTATCTTTCAAACTTTACAATACACAGCTATTCCTTGCATCAGTACAGGGCAGAGGAGAAAGGTTAATCTTGTTATTGGCAGACCCATGATTTGGAGGAGCTTCTCTGCCTCATCAAAGCTTACTCAACTGGATATTGCCCTGTTTCCAGTTGGTATGAAGCGGTGGAAAGGGAGAAACAGAGAACCAAGAGGCCTGGGATCCAGTCTTGAGGTTAATATGCTGTTGCTTGACTGTAATTTTGACATGGTACTTATGCCTTCCGGGTTTCTGTGTTCTAATGTGCACGATGAGAAAACAGCACAGGTAGGACTTCATCCATTCCGTCTCCTTACCAGACACTTGCTTTTATTGATTTGGCTAAGTTCATTAAATATTTATTGTACTTACTCTTTGCAGTGGAGAGAAACAAGGGACTCATGCCCCTCTGACCAGCGCTCAGAATACTTGGAGGAAAACAGAAATGTAAAGTAATAACACCAAATCAAAGCAAAAACTACATGTATTACTTGTACAGCTAGAGTATAATGGGAATGTGAAAGAGGAAAAATCACATTCTTTTAGCTATGAAAATCCTAGACTCTCTTGCTTTAATTTTTTTCAAAGTAGTTAAATAGAAACTTACATACAGAAAAAGGCATAAAATGTAAATGTATAATTTACCACGTCCCCGAGAAATAGAACATTACCCATGTGTCATTTCCCATGCATAAACCCCTATAATCTTGATCCTGCCTTTTATGTTAATCACATACTTACTTTTCAAATAATTTTAGCACCAAAGTATGTGTGTTTAAACAGTATAGTTTACATTTGTACGTTTTCTTAATTCATATAATTGGAATCGTTACATCAACGTTATATTTGTAAGACTCATCTGTATTGTTATGTGTAGCTGTAGTCTTTTGATTTTCAATACAGTATAATAATTACTTCTAAGAACGTGACGTGCTTTATTTATCCACTCTACTGTTGGTGGACATTTGGCTTGTTTCCAGTTTCTGACTATTATAAACAATGTTGCTATGAACATTTTTGTATATGTATTCAGTCCCACACATGCAGGAGTTTTTTTAAGTATATACATTGCAGTGGAAATACAGGGCCCAGATTCATCCTAATCTTGAGCCTGACAAAGACAAAACCTTCCCCTGTGAATTGCCCTTGAGAGATGACAACTTTACATCCTGTTTATTTAGGACAGCTATACAAGTTTTCTTTATGTAATCAGTGTTTGTGTTCAGTGATGCATATTGCCTAAGTTGTGAATATTTTCTCATATTCTGTGTGTGTACTCTTGCTTCCTTAACCAAGCCTTTCAAAGAGTGAATGTTTTTAAGGTTAATAAAGTCCAATTTAACAATTTTGATGAAGGCCAGTTTATTACTATTTTTATTTTGTTATTAATGCTTTTAGTATCCTATCAAAGCAAACTGCCGACTGAAAGGTCATGAAGATATTCTCCTGTTTACATCTAAATGTTCTATAGTTTTAGCTTTTACATTTAGATCTGTGATTTGCTTTAGCTTTGTGTCTTTGTGCTTTAAGTTAGGTGTTGAGATTTGTTTTTTATGTTTTTCACTGGTATATCACAGCTATTCTAATATCATGTGTTAAAAAGACTGCTTTTTCCCTATTAAGTTATGTTTGATCTTTGTAAAAAATCAATTGACTCTAAATATGTCTGTCTAATTCTGTAGCCTCTATGCTGGTCCATTGAGCTGTACATCTAATTTTGCAGTAATACTATGCTTTCTCAATTAATATAGCATTACAGTCAGGCTTGAATTCAGATAATGGAACTTCAACTCTGTTCTTAAAAGATTGTTTTGGACATTCTGGATCTTTTAAATTTTCATATAAATTTTAGTTTCAGCTTATCAGTTTCTACAAAATAACGTTTGTTGAGATTGTGACTGGGATAACATTGAATCTATAGATCAAATGGGGGAGAATAAGCATCTTAAGGATCTTGTCTTTCACTCCATGAACATGGTGCATATCTCAATGTATACATCTTAGGCTTCTCTCAGCGAAATGTTGTACTTTCCAGTTTAGAGATGTTCTATATCTTTCATAATTTTTTTCATAAATGTTCTAGGGTTTTGGATGCTGTTATAAATAGCGTTTTAAAATTTATTTTGAACTGATGTTGTTAATATACAGAAAAGCAATTGGTTTTTATCCATTGACCTTCTATTCAGTGGCCTCGCTAAATTCACTAATATTTTCCAGCGTTTCTCTTTTGTAGATTTCTTGGGATCTTCTTTAAGGCAATCATGTCATGACTGATCAAAGAACATCGTCCTTTTGTTGTTCTTTTTTCATTCTCTGTGCCTTTTATTTCTTTTTCTTCTCTTAGTTTTTAATTATTTTTTATTTTTTTGTTGCAGTAACATCGGTTTATAGCATCACATAAATTTCAGTTGTACATCATTATATTTTGATTTCTGTTTAGATTACATCATGTTCACCACCCAAAGATTAATTACAATCCATCACTATACACATGTGACTAATCACCCCTTTCACCCTCCTCCCTACCTGCTTCCCTTCTGGTAACCACCAATCCAATCTCTCTCTCTATGTGTTTGCTTGTTGTTGTTGTTATCTTCTATTTATGAGTGAGATCATATGGTATTTTACTTTCTCCTTCTGAGTTATTTCACTTAGCATAATACTCTCAAGTTCCATCCATGTTGCCCCAAATGGTACATCCTTATGGCTGAGTAGTATTCCATTGTGTATATAAACCACATCTTCTTTATCCATTCATCCCTTGATGGGCACCTACGTTGCTTCCAAGTCTTGGCTGTTATGAATAATGCTGAAATGAACATTGGGGTGCTTATATCATTACGTATTTGTGTTTTCATGTTCTTTGGGTAAATACCCAGCAGTGGAATAGCTGGAACATACGATAGTTCTACTCTTAATTTTTTGAAGGAATCTCCGTACTGTTTTTCCATAGTGGCTGCAGCAGTTTGCACTCCCACCAGCAGTGTATGAGAGTTCCCTTTTCTCCACATCCTCTCCAACACTTGTTATTTGCTGTCTTGTTAATTATAGCCATTCTGATGGGCGTGAAGTGACATCTCATTGTAGTTTTGATGTGCATTTCCCTGATAATTAGTGCTATTGAACATCTTTCGTGTGCCTGTTGGCCATCTGTATATCTTCTTTGGAAAAATGTCTGTTCAGATCTTTTGCCTGTTTTTTAATTGGGTTGTAATTTTTTTGCTGTTGAGATGTATGAAGTCTTTATATATTTTGGATGTAAACCCTTTATCAGGTATATGGTTTGCACATATTTTCTCCCAGTGGTTAGGTTATCTTTTCATTTTGTTGATGGTTTCCTTTGCTGTTCTTTTAGTTTGCTTTGTTTTTAGTTTCATGTTGTCCCATTGCTATATTTTTTTCTGTTGTTTCCCTTGCCTGATCAGACATGGTCATTGAAAATATGCTGCTAAGACTGATGTCGAAGAGCATACTGCCTATGATTTCTTCTAGAACTTTTATGGTTTCAGGTCTTAGATTCAAGGCTTTAATCCATTTTGAGTTAATTTTTGTGTATGGTCATGATAATGGTTTAGTTTCATGCGTTTTCATGTGGCTGTCCAGTTTTCCCAACACCGTTTATTGAAGAGATTTTCCTTTCTCCCTTGTATGTTCTTGGTTTGCTTGTTGAAAATTAGCTTTCCGTATACGTGTGGGTTGATGTCTGGGCTCTCGATTTTGTTCCATTGATCTGTGTGTCTGTTTTTGTGGCAGTACCATGCTGTTTTGATTCCTGTAGCTTTGTAGTATATTTTGAAATCTGGGCATGTGATACCTCCAGCTTTGTTCTTTCTTCTCAGGATTCCTTTGGCTATTTGGGGTCTTTTGTTGTTCCATATAATTTTAAGATTCTGTGTTCTATTTCTGTGAAAAGTGTTGTTGGAAGTATGATAGGGATTGCATTGAATCTATAGATTGCTTTAGGAAGTATGGACATTTTAACGATGTTAATTCTTCCAATCCAAGAACACAGAATATCTTTCCATTTCTTTGTGTTTTCGTCAGTTTGTTTCAACATTGTTTTATAGTTTTCAGTGTACAGGTCTTTCACCTCTTTGGTTAAATTTATTCCTAGGTATTTTATTCTTTTTGTTGGAATTATAAATGGGTCTGTAGTCTTAATTTCTCTTTCTGCTACTTTGTTGTAAGTGTATAGAAACACAACTTATTTTTGTATGCTGATTTTGTATCCTGCAACTTTACCATATTCATTTATTATTTATAAATCTTTTTGGTGGATTCATAGGGTTTTCTGTATATAAGATCATGTCATCTGTAAATAGTGACAGTTTCACTTCTTTCTTTCTAATTTGGATCCCTTTTATTTCTTTTTCTTGCCTGATTGCTCTGTCTAGGATTTTCAATACTATGTTAAATAAGAATGGCAAAAGCTGACATCTTTGTCTGGTTCCTGCTCTTGGAGGGATAGCTTTCAGTTTTTCTCCATCGAGAATGATATTAGCTGTGGGTTTATCATATATGGCCTTTATTATGTTGAGGTACTTTCCTTCTATACCCATTTTATTTAGAGTTTTTATCATAAATGGATGCTGTATTTTGTCAAATGCTTTCTCTGCATCTATTGAGGTGATCATTTGATTTTTCTTCATTTTGTTAATGTGATATATCACATTGATTGATTTGCAGATGTGGAACCATCCCTGCATCGCTGGAATAAAATCCATTTGATCATGTTGTATAATCCTTTTAATGTATTGTATTCAATTTGCTAGTATTCTGTTGAGGATTTGTTTATCGATGTTCCTCAGTGATATTAGCTTGTAATTTTATTTTTTTATGTTGTCCTCGTCTGGATTGGTATCAGGGTAATCTTGGCTTTGTAGAATGAGTTAAGAAGCTTCCCCTCCTCTTCAGGTTTTTGAAAGAACTTGAGAAGGATAGGTATTAATTCTTCTTTGAATGTTTGGTAGAATTTACCAGGGAAGCCATCTGGTCCTTGACTCTTATTTTTTGGAAAGTTTTTGATTACTCTTTTGATCTCCTTACTGGTGACTGATCTGTTAATATTCTTTCTTCTTGATTCAGTTTTGCAAGGTTGTATGATTCTAAGAATTTGTCCATTTCTCCTAGATTATCCAATTTGTTGGCGTATAGTTTTTCACGATATTCTCTTATAATGTTTGTATTTCTGAAGTGTCTATTGTAATCTCTCCTGTTTCAATTCTGATTTTAATTGTTTGAGACTTCCTTCTTTTTCTCTTGGTGAGTCTAGCTAAAGATTTGTCAATTTTGTTTATCTTTTCAAAGAACCAGCTCTTTGTTTCCTTGATTTTTTCTATTGTTTATTTTAGTCTCTATTTCATTTATTTCTCCTCTGATTTTCTTTCTTTCCTTCTACTGATTTTGGGCTTTTTTTGTTCTTCTTTTTCCAGTTCCTTCAGGTGCACTGTTAGAGTGTTTATTTGAGATTTTTCTTGTCTTTGAGGAAGGCCTGTATTGCTATAAACTTCCCTCTTAGAACCACGTTTACTGTGTCCCATAAATTTTGGCATGTTGTATTTTCAGTTTCATTTGTCTCCAGCTGTTTTTTGATTTTAACTTTGATTTCTTTGTTGACCCAATCATTGTTCAGTAGCATTTTGTTTAATCTCCACATATTTGTGGCTTTTCCAATTTTATTCCTGTAGTTGATGTCCAGTTTCATACTGTTATGGTCAGAATAGATGCTTGGTATTATTTCAGTCTCCTTAAACTTCTTGAGACTTGTTTTCTGTCCTAATATGTGATCTTCCCTGGAGAATATTCTGTGTACATTTGAAAAGAATGTGTATTCTGTGGTTTTGGGCTGGATGTTCTATATGTATCTACTACGTCCAACTGGTCTAATGTGTCATTCAAGGCCAATGTTTCCTTATTGGTCTTCTGTTTGGATGATCTGTCCATTGGTGTAAATGGAGTGTTAAAATCCCCTGCTATTATTGTGTTGCAGTCTGTTTCTCCTTTTATGTTTGTTAATAATTGATTTATATGTTTGGATGCTCCTATGTTGGGTGCATAGATATTTACAAGTGTTATATTCTCTTGTTGGATTATTCCTTTTATCATTATGTAGTGCCCTTCTTTGTCTCTTGTTTAAAACAGTTTTTATTTTAAAGTCTATTCTGCCTGATATAAGTATTGCTACCCCAGGTTTCTTTTCATTGCCATTTGCATGGAGTGTCTTTTTGCATCCCTTCACTTTCAGTTTGTGTCTTATATCTGAAGTGTGTCTCTTGTGTGCAGCATATACATGGGTCTTGTCTTTTTATCCTTTGGCCATACTATGCTTTTTGATTGGAGCATTTAGTCCATTGACATTTAAAGTAGCTATTGATAAGAAGGTACTTATTGCCATTTTGTTACTTTTTTTCTGGGTATTTTAGTATTTCTTCTCTATTCCTTTTTTCATATCTTGCTGTCTTCCCTTATGGTTTGATGACTTTCTTAGGATTATGTTTGGGTTCCTTTCTCTTAATTTTTTGTGCATTTTTTAGTTTCTGGTTTGTGATTACCATGAGGTTCATATATAATAACCTACGTATATAACCAAGGTATATATTAAGTTGATGGTTTCTTAAGTTGGACCTCTTGCTAAAAACTTTACCCTTTTACTCCCCTTCTCCCACATTTTGTGCTTTTGATATCATATGCAACCTCTTTTTTGTGCATGTGTACCCATTACCCACTTATCATGGAAATAGATAACTTTAGTATTTTTGTCATTTGACCTTCATGTTAGCTTCATAGGTGGTTGATCTGGTACACATACTGTATATTAGCCTTTACTAGTGATTTTATTGCCTTTTTTTGGATAATTTTCTTATTCCTATTTGTGGCCTTTTCCACTTAAATAGGTCCCTTTAGCATTTCTTGTGGGGCTAGTGTCTTGGTGATAAACTCATTTAGGTTTTGCTTGTCTGGGAAACCCTATATCTCTCCTTACATTCTGAATGATAACCTTGCTAGGTAGAGTATTCTTGGCTGTAGGTTTTTATGTTTTAGCACTTTAAATAGATCGTGCCACTCCCTTCTAGCTTGTAAGGTTTTTGCTGAGAAGTCAGCTAGTAGCATTATGGGGTTTCCTTTGTATGTAACTTGTTGCTTTCTCTTACAGCTTTTAGGATTCTCTCTTTATCTTTAAACATTGATGTTTTAATTATGATGTTTCCTGGTGTGAGCCTCTTTGAGTTTATCTTGTTTGGTACTCTCTGTGCTTTCTGTACCTGGGTGCCTACTTCCTTCCTTAGGTTAGGAAAATTTTCAGCTATTATTTCTTCAAATAGATTCTCTGCCCCTTTATCTCTCCCTTCTCCTTCTGAGACACCTATGATACAGATGTTAGTGCTCTTAATGTTGCCCCAGAGGTCCCTTAGACTGTCTTCATTCTTTTTAATTATATTTCTTTTATCTGTTCAGTGTGTATGATTTCCTCTAGTCTTTTTTCCAGCTTGCTGATCCATTCTTCTGTATCATCTACTCTGCTATTGAGTCCCTCTAGTGAATTTTTCATTTTCAGTATTGTATTAATTTCTGATTGGACATTTCTTACGTTTTCCAGTTCTTTGTAGAAGTTCTCACTGAATTCATCCTTATAGTCTTGCAGAAGGTTACTGTTCTATTTGTTAGTATACTATTTTGTGGATTGTGGGAAACTGTTATAGGGTATACTAGATCTTTCTGTATTCATTTTTACAACTTTTTGTCAATCTACAATATCTAAAAAAAATCAAAGAAATGTTATTATACTGTTGACTAAAATTGTGTAGTGAAGGAGAGAGAAGAAGGATGAAGGAAGTGTATTTTGGCTTTTTTCATTGCTCATGGTAGGGAACTAAAAACACTCTCTCAGAAAGAGGTGATTAAGAGTACTATGTTGAGGTATGAATTTCATTTTGAGGTGAGGAGATGGTTATAAAAAAATAAAAAATAAAAACAAAAAAATAATTTCAAAATAGGTGTCCAGGATAAAAATAATGTGTATGTTATGATTTCAGTGATGAAAATTAAGTGTGAACATTTTGTGTATTTATGTCTTTGAATGTTTATTAAAACTATATGAGAGAATAGTTACGCATATACACACAATCCTCCAAAAAGCCAGAACAAGCAAATTCATCAAAAGAAAGAAATATTCATGAGTACTAAAGGTTGACTAAAATATTTAGTATGTCTAAAGTCAAATAGAGCTAGGAAACAATTCACTGAATTTCATACAGTAGAGTATCATTGATCAGTGTCTTTTGGGATATAAAGGATATTTTCCCTGGAGAATGAGCTTGGGGAATAGAAGATTGGTTAAATTGCAGATAGGTCATGTAAGAAGAATTGGAGAGAGGGATAGTTTAAGAAGTTAAATTATGTCATTATTATATGAAATTATATACATATCTTTCTATCAGTCCTCTCATATGTGAGCTAAAGAGATCCACCTACTTTAAATATAATTGTTTAAAGTTTACATCTAGCATATGAAGAGATTCATGTGCTGATCAACTCTCTTATTTGTTTCCAAACTTTTGCTGTAGTTTTTAGAACTTCTTTTATCTTGTGTTACTGAAGGTTCATTTTCTATGTCATTCCTGATTTGCATGGCATATACTCTTGGCCAACTTTTTAAAAAAAATTTAATTTTTTTTTTTTTTTTTTTTTTGCTGAGGAAGATTGGTCCTGAGCTAACATCCACTGCCAACCTTCCTCTTTTTGTATATGAGCCTCCACAGCATGACCACTGACAGACAAGTGATGTAGGTCCACCCACAGGAACTGAACCTGGTCTGCCAAAGCAGAGCACACTGAACTTAAGCACTAGGCTACTGGGGTTGGCCCTTGGCCAACTTTTTTTTTTTTTTTTGAGGAAGATTAGCCTGGAGGTAACATCTGCCATGAATCCTACTGTTTTTGCTGAGGAAAACTGGCCCTGAGCAAACATCTGTGCCCATCTTCCTGTGCACTCAGGATCCAAACTGGCAAGCCCCTGGCCGCCGAAGCAGAGTGCACGAACTTAACCACTATGCCACTGGGCCGGCCACCCTTGGCCAACTTTTAAAAGGGAAATCTAATAATCTGTGAGCAAAGTCATCATGTCGCTCAGATAAAGCGTGTCCTAATTCTGTTCCACTGGGAGGTGAAATTTTACTTCTAACTGACAGAAGTTGTTCTAGAAAAAGGAGGAATGAAACTCAGTGCAGTAGCTATACCTAACCCTATACGCTCAGAAACCAGTATTACTGGCTATTGAAAAACATATAAAATCATTGACTAGTTGTACTTGTATGTGTCAGAAATCCAATGTGAATGAACTATAGTTACTTTATTTTCTTGAAAATTATCTCTATTAAGATGAACTCAACATTTTTTCTAAAAAAAATCCTAGCACAGTATTTCCTAAACTGTGTTCCCTGGAATTGTATCTAGGTAATTTAATTCAATATATGTCTGGAGTCTGCTACCTTGCAAATGTTTCTTCCCTTGTAAGAAAATAATAAACATAAAAATTTCATATTTAATTGCTGAAAATATCTTACATTTATCTTAAAATGTATATGGTATTCAAATTTCTTCTGCAAACTTCCATAACTTAGAATATTCAATCCGTTTGTTCATATTTTAAAATAATATCCCAGTTTTTTGTGATTACTTGAATGTTTTCAATTTTCTAAATTTCAGATCTTTTGAATATCCATCTTATTTTAAAATGTGTATTTATATTTCACAAGATTAAATATATATGGTATAGTCCTTTTATAAAAAATTGTGAGAAATGGAAGCGATTTCTTTAAACAGGAAGAAATTCTTTGACATAGAATGCATACTTAAGACAGTATGCTGGTTAAGCTGTGCTTTAAGTACAAGCAAGAGAAAAATGTTGGATACCTTATAAAGGAGTGTTCTCTATCATTGAACCTAAAAGGTTCCATGTGAAGATGAGAGACACTTTGAAATCACCATGTACAGTCGTTATTATTTTACTTGTGTTTCAAAAAAAAAATTGGTCAGTTATAAATATAACTTAACAATAAAAGCCCACTCTTTGGGACCAGCCCTGTGGCCTAGTGGTTGAGTTCTGTGCATTCTACTTTGGTGGCCCCTGGGATCAGTTCCCGGGTGTGGACCTACAACCACTGGTCAGTGGCCATGCTTTGGTGGCAACCAGCATCCACAATAGAGGAAGACTGGCAGAGGTGGTAGCTCAGGGTAAATCTTCCTGAAGCAAAAAGAAGAAGATTGGCAACAGATGTTAGCTCAGGGTGAATTTTCCTCAGAAAAAAAAACAGCCCACTCATCAAAGTGGAGGAATATCCCATTGGTTAGTCAGATACTAGCCAAATACAGATCTTCCTTGACTTACATCCCGATAAACCTGTCATGAGCTAAAAATATGGTAAGTCGAAAATTCATTTAATATACCTAACCTACCAAACATCATAGCTTAGCCTAGCTCACCTTACACGTTCTCAGAACACTTACATTAGCCTACAGTTGGGCAGAGTCATCTACAACACAAAGCCTATTTTATAAGAAAGTGTTAAATATCTCATTTAATTTATTGAACACTGTACTGAAAGTGAAAAACAGAATGGTCGTGTAAGTACAGACTGGTTGTAAGTGTATTGGTTATTCACTCTCGTGATGGTGGGGCTGACTGGGAGCTGGGGCTCGCTGTTGCTGCCCAGCATCAGGAGAGGGTTTGTACGCATATGGCTAGCCTGGGAACAGATCAGAATTCAAAGTACAGTTTCTACTGAATGTGTATTGCTTTCAACCATTGTAAAGTCAAAAAGTTGAACCATCGTAAGTTGAGGACCATCTGTATTCAAACATATTAAAGTATTCATAGATATTAAAAAAACTTTATACTTGCTGGTCTAAGAGCTATTTATCATAAAATGGAGTGGAGGCAGGACGGCTTAGATAACAGATAAAATGTGTTTCCATGTGGGATTCTTTTGGTAAGTTTTATTTTGCATATTATTTGCTCAAGATGCTTATGCCTTTCTGGAATTATATAGTTAACATGAGGGAGATGTTCCAAGAATGAACTGATATATTTTTGATTATCTCATAAAATGATGAATAACAAAATGTTGTTCTCATTTACTTACTGAGTCTAATAAATGCTTTGAAAAGGATGTATTTTTTTAGCCTTAAAAATTTTGTTTGTTAGAAAACTAGTATTTCCTAAATTAATTTTGAAGTGAAATATTTTGGCAGGTGGATATTTATTACGAAAGTTATTTATGGGGCTGTCCCCGTGGCCAAGTGGTTAAGTTCATGCTGTCTGCGTCAGGCCCAGGATTTCTCTGGTTCGGATCCTGGGCATGAACATGGCACTGCTCCTTAGGCCATGCTGAGGCAGCATCCCACATAGCACAACCAGAGGCACTCACAACTAATATACAACTATGTACGAGGGACGAGCTTTGGGGAGAAGAAGAAAAGGAAAAAAAAAAAAGATTGGCAACAGATGTTAGCTCAGGTGCCAATCTTAAAAAAAAAAATTATTTACGTAATAACGTAGTTTAAAGGTATATTTAGACATGTGTATATTTAAACTTGGAAAAAATAACATTCAAACCATAATTAAATTTAGAAATTATTTTTATAGTATTATAGTTGTTTGACTTTTTTTTAACCTTGTAGAGATTAATTATGGTTAATTAGAAATTCAAAGATTTTTTTATTGTGTTAAAAACCACATAACATTTTATTTACCATTGTTGAGAGTTTAGCTAAGTTACTCCATGGTGTTGCTGCCTGGTTGCCGCAGCATCCATTTTGCTTGGCCGGCAGTGATCTTAAACTGACACTAGCCCCTCTTTCAAGTGCATGCCCTAGTTAGGAGCTGGCAGAGTAGCAAGCAAATGTGAGTTCTTGATATGACTTCTCCCCTGCCTCCCAACACCTTCCTCTTGTGTGCCCCTTGGATAAGACCCCCCTGGGCCTTACCAAAACCCACTCTTTTGGTTTGAATTGACCAATCTGGCCTTAGCCTGGCAACCCCAGAGCACTCCACCCATAGACCTTAATAATGGCATGTGGCCTAGGTCCTGCCTCTCTCTCTCTGCACTCTGCCTTGATCTCCCTGTGTGGTCCCTCGAGGTATACAAGGTACTTCCTCCAGGACTTGTAAATAATAAACTTCTCTATTTCAGTTTCTCTCGTGGTCTACTGTTGAACCACAGCTCACCCTCCAGCATCCTGTGCTCCATGTAATGTGTTGATTTGACAAGTTAATAACTACCATCTTAACCATTTTCAAGTGTACAGTTCAGTAGTGTTAAGTGTATTCACATCGTTGTGCAATAGATTTCTAGAATTTTTCATCTTATAAAACTGAAACTCTATACCCATTAAACACTAATTCTCCTTCTCTTCCCCTAGCCCTTGGCACCCACCTTTCTACTCTCTGTTTCTATGATTTTGATTGCTTTAGATACTTCATATGAGTGAAATCATACGGTATATGTCCTTTTGTGACTGGCTTATTTTACTTAGCATAATGTCCTTGTGGTTCACTCATGTTGTAGCATGTGACAGGATTTTCATCTTTTTTAAAGGCTGCATAATATTCTATTTTGTGTATATACCACATTTTCTTTATCCATGTATCCCTTGATGGACAGTGGGTTTGCTTCCATTTCTTGGCCATTGTGAATAATGCTGCAGTGAACATGAGTGAGTGAATAGCTTTTCAAGATCCTGCTTCAAATTCTTGTGGATATATACCTAGAAGTAGGATTGCCAGATCATATAGTAATTAGTTTTAATTTTTTGAGGAGCCTCCTAATTTTTTCCGTAACGGCTGCACCATTTTACATTCCTAGGAACAGTGCACAAGGGTTCCAATTTCTTTATATCTTGCCAACACTTTTGATTGTCTCTTTTTTTGATAGTGGCCATCCTTTTGGGTGTGAGGTGGTATCTTATTGTGGTTTTGATTTGCATTTCTCATATGATTAGTCATGTTGAGTATCTTTTCATATACTCTTTGGCCATTTGTATATCATCTTGGGAGGAATGTCTATTAAAGTCATTTGTCTATTTTTTTATTTCTTTTGTGAGGAAGATTCACCCTGAGCTAACATCTGTTGCCAATCCTTCTCTTCTTTTGCTTGAGGAAGATTAGCCCTGAGTCTGTACCAATCTTCCTCCATTTTTTGTATGTAGGGTGCCTCCACAGCATGGCAGATGAGTGGACTAGGTCCCCATGGTGGGGATCCCAACCCGCTAACCCTGGGCTGCTGAATTGGAGTGCGCAGAACTTTAACCACTTGGCCATGGGGCCCACCCCAAAGTCACTTGTATATTTTTTAATCAGGTTATTTAATTTTTTATTGTTGAGTTGTAAGAGTTGCTTGTGTACTCTGTTTATTAACCCCTTATCAGATATATAACTTGCAAATATTTTTTCCCATTCTGTAGGCTGCTTTTTCATTTGGTGATTGTTTCCTCTGAAGCATAGAAATTTTTGTTTGATGTACTCTTGTTTATCTATTTTCGCTTTTGTTGCCTGTGCTTTCATTGTCGTATCCAAGAAATCCTTGGCAAATCCAATGTCATGAAGCTTTTTCTCTGCTTTTGTTTTTTTTTTTTTTTTTTGAGTTTAACAGGTTTGGGTCTGATTTTAGGTCTCTAATCCATTTTGAGGTAATTTTTGTATATGATGTAGGATAAAGGTGTACCCTCATTGTTTTTCATGTGAGTGTCCATTTTTTCTAACACCATTTGCCCTTCCCCATTGTGTAGTTTTGGCAGCCTTTCGAAGATTCTTTGACCATATGACACAAGGGTTTATTTCTGAGCTCTCTATTCTCTTGTAGTATGTTTCGAAAACAGGAAGCGTGAGACCTCCAACTGTCTTCTTTTTCAAGATGTTTAGGTTAGTGTGTGTCTGTGGTCCTGCAGAATCTCTGGTGCTAGTTGAAGCTGCAGCGATCTCCTTTCTCAGAATCCTCCAACTTGTTGCATGTTCCCGAGCGCATTTAGATTCAGGCAAGACTGAAATTAGTCCCTTAGGCAGCCACCCGAAAAGTAAGAATGTTGAATGTTGGATATATGTTCCACTCTTCTCTTTCCCTCTCCAGTGAGAAGCTGGGAATTGAGAATTTCTTCCCAGTCACACAGTACTGTCCCATGGTGAGGTGCTATGGAGAGTAAATGCTACAAATTTTCCTACTGGACCCAATATGGTTCTTACTGTCTATCTGAATGGTGCAGAAACCCCTTAACTGGTTTCTCTTAAAGGCAATTAGTATTGCTAAGTTGTTGCTTCCATCGGGGAAGGAGAGTCTGGGGGCTCCTCTTCCGCTGTCTTGCTGACATCACTCTGATTGGAGGCTTAAACTTAACTATAATGAAATTTTTTTTTCTAGTGAGTCTCTCGCTTATTTAGAAACTTCAGGGAATTAGATTCCAGAGATTCCCAAGAGATTGCAGGGCTGACAGATCTAATGAATCAACATTGGCTATCTGAAGGTCTGCTTTGTGAAGGATTTGGAAGGGGTGTCCAGACCTACTGATAAGAGTTAAGTGATCAGTTAGTGATATTTGCTACGGATGTGGCAAGAATGCCAAGGAGGAACTGACATAAGTGCCCCATAGCTGCTATCCCCATTTCCTTCTCCTAAGATTCGGCCAACTATAGAACGTTGTAATACCTTTGTAACATGAAAGCATGCTCTTGTTAAATAAGTTGCATTTCAATGAAAAGACAGTAGGTTTAAAGTGGTTTTGTTTTATTTTGGTTCAAGACTTATAAATGATGAGACCTAGATCAATTCCATATTCCAGTATTTTATTCTTTCTTAGACTAGGGTTTTTCAATATGCAGGTGTCAACCAAAACTAGCATTATTTTTTAAAGAAATAGGCTAAAATAAAAGAATAAAAAAATGTCAGAGAACATCACATGTGGTAAAGGTAGGAATTGTTTTGTGATACTTTTTTCAATGGTGTGTGTGTATGGACTGGATCAAGGTGTAAAATGAAGTACTCTAGTTTGTGGTGAAAACATTTTGAAACTCATTGGCATTTTTACTTCTGTGAAGAAGCTGACACTGATCAACTCTTAATAAATATCTGAGCACTAGACCAGAACAAATGTCTAGACCCAAATATATCATTTTAATTTTCTGTCTTATACCCTAGGCAAAATTTCTAGGACAATATATGGTTGATGGTGTTTGTTATCTTAGCATATTCCTTTGCTTTAGTCGTTGATTTGTTTGACCACTGGAAACTTCCTTGGAGTCCAAGTTCTATCCGTTTTATAAAATATGCCAGATTGACTAGGAAATTACTCATTTCCAGTGTTTTGCATTTTATATTTTTCTTTCTTCATAATTATGAGCATTGAATATTTTACTGTAGTTCTTTAACTGTCCATTATCTTATGAATCCATGGTTCTAATATCTCATGTAACTATCGTAGTTAGTGATTTTCCACTGTTTTTACAATTAAAACTTCTTTGTAATAAATCACATCTGCTCAAGTTGAATTGTAAACTTGTGTATATCCTTGATTTCCATCTTTCCTCACCAGATGTTATTCATGGTCCTAAATGTTATCTCTATTTTCCTAAAATGTACCATGTGCATACTTATTTATATGCAGGGGTAGTCAAGCCTGTTTTCTGAGAGCTGGGCCCTCTGAAACAGCCACAGACCAAGCTGTAATGGCTATTTTGAAGATATATTTTGTGAATATCTCTCCTTTCACCACCTTATTATCAAACTTGTCACCTCTGTAATGTGATTTGATAAGTGTCAAAATATCTCCTTGTTTTAAATACCTGAAGTGGCCATTCTTCTTCATTTCTTAGGTTAAGATGTTATTAAAACTGATTCTTGTTAAAATTAAAATGATTCCTGCCTAATAATAGACTTACATAATATTGAATTAAATAATTCCTAAATTTCTCTTTTTGCCCCCTTTTTTTTTCCATTTTACTTTCTAAGCACAAAAAATAGAACCAAATGAAAATGATTATACTAAGAGGATTGAACTTTTCAATTCCCTTAATGAAAATTAATTTCCACTTAAATTCTCCAGTAATCACATAGCACCCATTTAGAGAAGAAGAAAGAATTTAAATTAAAAATGCTGACAGGTGCTCTTTTAGCATTAAATTTATTTGTGAAAAGATACACACATATATGTATGTGTATATGTATATATACACATGAGTAATTCAATTATTAAAATAATCAACTTTGTGTTTCAAAATTAATTTCCAAATTATTTATTGCTATTTCAAAGTCCACAAGTGACTTATGTATGATTTGTACATTGCATTTAATTTTATTACATGAAAGTGCCCTTTGCTAGTTTATAAGCTATTTCAGGATAATAATAATTCATATCTGTTCCCCTAGCACTGATGTGTCATATAATCAAAACCAAGTAATTACTATCTAAATGCATGATTAAATGACTTATGTCAGGGAGCTCAATTTGCTACCCCAAAATGTGTCTCTTTGGCTTGATTACTTTTAAGAACAAAGACTCAGGAAGAACCTCTCACCTTCCCCCTAACTGCCTAAAAGAATTTAAGATAGAAGGCCTGTTCCAGGAAGGAGCTATCACCATAGAGAACTATGGCATAATGTGAACTGGGTGTCATCAACAGGGAGTAACCTAGCAAGGCCCATTTGATCAAAATCCTCTCCATGTCCCATTGTCTCTACAAGGCACAGCAAACATTTGTTTACCAAACATTTGCTTTTCCATCTCCATGGGAATGGCCTTGCTCCCCTTTGAAATCCCAACTACTACCCCCAATATCTTCTTTTATTTTTAGCTGAAGATGGTATTTAAGCTGGTGCCTTTGGCCATTTTGGTGAATTACTCAGTTTTCCTGGTTTTCTCCCATGTATACATGTTATTAAATTTGTTTGATTTTCTTCTGTCTCATGTCAGTTTAATTGTTAGGCCAGCCAGAGGCACCTAGAAGGGTAGAGGAGTAGATCTTCCTCCCCTACAGTTGGCAATGAGGATGTGAGAAAACTTAACTGGCTGGGTGCTGCTTTCTCCAGGACCACTGCGGCTGAGAGATCCTGGACCTCTGACAAGAGCTGGCAGGAATAAGAGTTCTTACCATGTCAGTCTCCCAGATCTCTGCCTGCAAGGTCCAGTGGGAGTGAGAATGGTGAGTTTTTTCCTTTTCTAAATTTCGATTAGCAGGAGAAAATATTTGTGAAGCTAGTTTCTTGGACTCAGTGACTCTGCGAAATTTGGTAGACTACTCTTTGGTTGTTTTTGATCCTTATCCTCCCAGAGATGGTCACTGTTTTCCCTTATCTCTGTCTTTTGTGTTGCTTATAGTAAAAAGGAAAAACTATAGGGCAGGATGCAGGCGTAGGCCCTATAAGCCTGTTGTCCAGGCTGGCCCTGCTGTCTGGTGACAAACTTTGCTGTGGGTTAATATGCACATGAGGTAAAAGCTGTTGGTAAGGGACATCTTGGAAGCCAAAGCTGCAAAATTGGTGGGCACAGGTCAAGCATTTAAGAGCCATTAGTGTGACCACTATCCTCAATAAGTCTCCTATGATAGGGTAAGTTGGTCATGGAACAGGATAGATGGACACTAGGTCAACCTGCCAACCTCAAGAAAGTTTCTGTGCAGTGAGGTACTCTGTAAAACAACCCAATCCCCACCCCTGAGATACATCCTTTTTAGGTATTAGTTTGGCTCCAAGAGACACAAGTCTTAGCTAAAGCTGTTAATGTGCATGTAAGATGAGGTTTTTCTTTTTGTCTTGTTCTGTGTCTTGAGAGCTTGGCTTTGTGACCAGTGAGAATATCCTCTCTGGTCTCTGCCTTTCAGAGGATGCGTGTACCAGTGTGCATCTTGGCAGGCAGTTGAATAGATTTGGGTTCTCAGATGCATTCTCTTTGTCCAGTTGTGTCAACTCTCAGAGGAGTTTGTCTTAAGGGATCCCAGCCCATAAAGGACCTTTGTTGTCTCAACCTTTGTTGCTTATTAGTGCTGGAAAAATGGTGCCTGCCCAGTGTCACATATTAGAGGGTTTGTGACTGGAGATGTCCCACGTTTCCGTGGGACACTGAAGCACTACACCATCTTTATGGCCTGTACAACAAAGGCCTTTACTTTCTTAGACTATTATGGGGAGTGAACTTCCTGGATCTTGTGAGGCTGCTTCTTTTCCACTCACTTTTGGGGATACCTCTTATGTCCATGGTTAAGCCATAAAAGGCTTATTGGTTTGAGTTTCTGTTAAGATTCTACTCATCAATGGCCAGATGATGGATCCTTTAAACTGGAAAAAACTAAATTGGAAAACTTTTCAGAGAACTCTCATCATAAACACCTGTTTTATTGGTACCTATGGAAAAACCAAATTAAAAAGAAATACAAGAAATAATGACTAGCCTTAAGAACTTAATTGAATCTAGGGTCTCATCTTCCCCTCGTGGTCTTACAGAAGCTAATGAAAACATTAAGTTAATTAACAAGAGAATGGGAAGAAACTGAGGGGAGAGTTAAGGGACTCTTCTCAACAACATGGAAATTTTTGAAAGGATCTTTTAGGAAATAAGGTAAATAAAGGAAATATTGAAAGGAAGAAAAAAAAGGGAAATCAAAAAGAGAAGAATCGTGGGTATCATCCCAGTAGGATGGGAATCTTTAGACGGTTATTAAAAAATGGGATGAATAAAATGGACATTAATGGGGTTAAAACAAAGTTTTACTATAGCAGTACCTAAGGTTGGGTGGGTCAAAGGGACCCACCCCCTACTGACCTCTCAACATTAAAGGGCCCCAAACGAGTCTATTTACCCTAGTTTGGAGAAATTAAAAAATCTAGAAGGCGGAGATCACAATAAGAAATCTGACCAACAATCACAGCAACAGGCCAGTTAAACAAGTTAAAGACTGACAAAATGGCTAGGGTCCCTTGGCTTGACCCCTTGCTAGGGAGTCAAAGCCTTTTGCACAAGAATGGGTAAAATGGCCAGAAGATGGAGAGGAGAAATTTCAGGGACTCCTTGATGCAGGAACCCCACAAACTGTGGTACCAAAACCCATTGCTGGAACCCTGACTCAGACTACAATTAGACTGAGAAAACATAGAAGTGTAAGGGTTGATAGGATTATAAGGTTGAATCTTTGAGCTAGTGTTGTATGAAGAGGTTATGTCAACTTTGCCTGAGTGTTTTATGGAAACACTATCTTTGTCTTGCAAGTCACTACAAAATCAGAAATGTAAACACAGCTCATAATAACCTGAGATTGATCCTGATTAACTCAATCAGTAGAACCTAAAAAAAAAAAGGAAGTATTTGGAAATTTGGCAAATAAAAAAATCTTAAATGTCCTCTCCACAAATATTAGTAGAAACATTTAGCAGGTGAACTTAACTGTTTCCAACTGATAAAACAAAATTTGGATCCAACTATTTTTGTAAACTAGTGAGTTTTGTATTATACGTGATTCATAGCAAAAATTTAATGGAAGCTATAACGTCTCTTTCTGTGTCTGCCTTTGTGTTCATGTATGTCTACATATTTATGTTGTAAATGTAAGATATTTTTCTGCCTCTAATTGGTAGGACCAAAATTAAGAGCTCTATTTAATTGGCTTAAAGTTAGCACTTATATAAATAATTTCTAAATGTAATAGAAACTAACCCAAATGTTTTCCAAGTTAACGTGATATAAAATCATCTTTGGTAAATAAAAACTTATTTAAATTTGTCAGTTTGTAACAAGATAATAATATAATACCAAAAAAATTAATAAATAATTTTGTTGCTTTGCTTCAGAGTATCAGCATGGGATATGATGCAGGCATGCAGCCTTTGTTCTAGATGGGTTTATTAGTCAAATAAGCTCATGTTATCTCTGTTAAAAAAGTGTCAGCAAAAACAATAACTTAGGATGATAGCTATTTTTTTCTAATATCTCATGAAGTTTTTGTGGGTAATCGAAACATAATTGTTGGGAGCAAGTGATTTAGATAGATGTAAGTGAGATAAAAGTTTATAGATAAACTTTTTAGTAGTAATTATATTTTATAGCATGTATACTTAAAATAGCTTTCAGAATTTCTTTGGTAACTTGAAACTTTGAAGTTTTGCTAGGTTAAATTAAATGATGGAATATTCATTGAATATCTAAATCATTTTCCAATAGGATAAATACTGAAACATTAATTGCTAAACAACTCTAAGTTTACCTACTTTTGTCTTCTTATCACAGAGAAGCTAAAGATGTTCAGGTCTATTAGTAAACATGTCTTGTGTTTTATTGAAAGAGTGTACTCTGAAGTAGCGTAAGTTTCTAGAAATTATGAAAAATATTTATGTTTTCCAAGTTACAGAATGCTAATATAAAAGACAGTTCGTAAGTTGTTTTACTCTGATGCTTTTGTAAATACTTTTCATCTTCAGAGAGATTCATGGAAAGGACTCTGACACTTACTCTAGAATACAAGTTTCTGATAAACTTTCTGATTATAAAACTGAACTGGATAAGAAATTACACAGCTCCAGTGGAGAAACTGATGGCTTCATAAACCTGCCAATAAAAGGTCAAAATCAAAAAGTGTTTACATGGGACTAAATGAAGATGATTATAATTTTTATGACTTTTTGTTTGAAATATTGCTGATTTTTAAAATATTTTGTTTTTCCAGATGTAAAGAAACCTTTTTCTCTTAAGCTAACTATGACTTATAACAATTTGATAAATTATACCTTTGAAAGCAGAATTCAAACATTTATATTTTTCTCCCTATCTGATCCCTCCAGAGTTTGGAAACTCTTAGTGAGTATTCTTATTTTCATGGCAATATAGTTATTTGCATAAGTTCAATAAAAATCTGTTTGTCTTATAATAAGACACAACTGGAAACATTGTTTGTATTACCAAGGCTTTGAGTAGAAGGTCTTATTTGAGAGAGACATGCATAGACTCAGAGATTACCAGACAGCTTTAAGGAACAAAGGTTGACTTTATGGGGCAAATAAAGACCCTTGGAAATATTGGCCTGGGACTTTGCCTATAGGGCTCCCAGTAGCCTTACCAGGTGAATAAAGAAGGTAACCTCCTAGCAGGTGCAAAAATCCCTCAGGATATTTTGGAGACCTCGAGAAGAGAGGAATTCACCTGAATCTATAGGTATTGCAGGTGGAGTCTGAAGATAGGTCCTTGGCTTGGCTTTCCTGGCTTCAAGAAAGCTTTGAAGTTCAATCTGAGATTCCTTATGAAAAGTTCCAGCAAAGTAGATTTGAAAGAGCCTATATGAACAATCACTATTCTCACTGTATTTATGTAAGTAAACAGGCCAAATTTATTGAAACTAGATTTATTTTGCAGACAAATTAGTCTTAATTTGGCTATCTTTGGTAGAAATTAGGCTGATTTTAGAGAGAAAAATTGTTTCAATAGAAACTATGATAACACATTTGTGGATATTAGATTCTAGTTCTGTTAATTGTCTTTGAGGTTTTTGTTTTTTACCTGTAAACTGGACTCTATCCTGAATTCTACTAGTTTCCTTACGTAGCTGAGTATAACTCTACAGACTAATGCTTCCAGTTTTTCTCCCACTTCTGATTTGGAATAATGGAGAACTGAAGCTACCTTTTTTCTTGAAGCCTGGCAAACTGAAGCTGGACAACTTGATATAACTTAAGAGAGATCATCACAATAGCCCATGTTTAGACAATCTTTGTACCTGTTGCTGTCTAAGCCACTAAAAAAGTTTACTTGAACACCTGATGACATCATCAGAGACATTTCAAACTGCAAAAGATGCTATGACCCTGATATCTAGAAATCTACTTGACTGGTTGCCTTCTGGGCTTAGAAACTGGCTTATAATTTGCTCCAACCATTAACCTTTGTTTTTCTTCTTGTTTCCATGAAAATGCCTCTTGTTAAATACCTGATTGCTGGCTTGCACAATATTGGCCTAACTTTGGGAGCCCACCTCCATTACTGTCTCCTGAAAGGAATTTAACTGGACTGACCTATTGTTAGGACTAAGAGACTAGTTCAGTGACGTGGAACAATCTGCCAACTCAGCTTATGGACTCTGAAACTTCTTGAAGTTTCAAATGTGGGAATGTAGAGGAGCAGAATTTGCCACCCCAAAATGTGTCTCTTTGGCTTGATTACTTTTAAGAACAAAAGACTCAGGAAGAAACTTTCACCTTCCCCCTAACTGCCTAAAAGAATTTAGGATAGAAGGCCTATCCCAGGAAGGAGCCATCACCATAGATAATTATAATATAGTGTGAACTAGCTGTGATCAACAGGGAGGAACCTAGCAAGGCCCATTTGATCAAAGCCCTCTCCATGTCCCTTTGTCTCTGCAAGGCGTGAGAAACATTTGTTTACCAAACATTTGCTTTTCCATCTCCCTGTGAATTGCTTTCCTCCCCTTTGAAGTCCCAAATCACTACCCCCACATCCTCCTTTGTCTTTAGCTGAAGATGGTATTTAAGGTGGTAGCTTTGGCCAGTTTGGTGAGTTTTCCTGATTTTCTCCCATGTATACATTTTGTGAACTTTGTTTGATTTTCTTCTGTTATTCTGTCTCATGTCAATTTACTTCTTAGACCAGCCAGAAGAACCTAGAAGGGTAGAGGAATATTTCTTCTCCCCCTACACTTAATTTGTGGAATTTTAAAGGGTAAAACTTCTGCAATTTGAAGCAATAAAATAAGCATATAATTTATTGTAATGAGCACTCTTTGGTAAATTGTCACTAGAAGCGTAGCCTTGTCTCATCTCCTGTATTAGTTTCCTAGAGCAACCATAACAAATTACTACAAACTAGGTGACTCAAAATAACTGAAATTTATTGTCTCACAGTTCTGGAGGGCAGCAGTCTGAAATCAAGGTGTCAGCAGGGTCACACTCCCTCTGAAGACCCTGTGGGAGAATTTGTTCCTTGCCACTTCCAGTTTGTGTCGGTTGCAGGCATTTCTTGGCTTGTGTCTCTATCACTCTAGTCTGTCTTGTGGTCGCATTGCCTCTACCTCTTCTCTCTGTGTTTTCTTTTCTATCTCAAATATCCCTCTGACTTTCATTTACAACGACTCTTGTCATAGTGTTAAAAACCCACAGGGATAATTCAGGATCATCCTCTTTTCTCAAGACCTTAAATTAATTACATCTGCAGATACTCTTTTTCCAAATAAGGTGACATTCACAGATTCCAGGAATTTGACGTGGATATATCATTTGGAGGCCCACCTTTCAACCCAGGGCATCTTCCTAGTGTGATTGTATGAACTTTGTGAGCAGAGACCAAAAATCTTCCATTTTCTATGTCAGCATACGTTAAAATACATGATCTTGGCTAATACTTATCGACTGTCTACCCTGTTATCTTCATTGTGGCAAGTATTTTTATATATATACACATGTAAAATTTCCGCAACACCCATGAAAGGTAGGAATGTATCTTCTCATTTTATAGATGATGGAATGGAGACTTGTAGATCTTATTACTTGTCCAAATATGCACAAATGTATGGTGACGAAGCTGGGATACCACCACAGTTATGCTTTTAGAGTGCTACAAGCTCTCTCCAATGGAACTGAACACATGTTGATTAGAAATGGAGCCCTCCAGAGATGTGTATCACTTGATAACATTCACATGAAAATATACATGCATTCAATTCGACAAACCAAATTTGATTTAATTGCATTTCTTGTGTCAGTTCAGACAACAAATTTAAATTCTTTTAGTGTAGCAGGTGTTAACACTAAGTTCACTATTTTCCTTAAATAAAAAATAATGAAGTAATCTCCTCACCGTAAAATAAAAATGTTAAAAAATATACAATAAGCACTGAATGTGTCACAGTGCAGTTTTCAACAGTGCACTTAAACCATATAATTCTAACAATTTTGCATATTTTTGTACCACAATTATTGTGAAAACTAAATGTAATGACAGGATTATATACACATGTCTCCTCTGGTTTTTGTTTTTAGCCTGATATAGGTTTAGAGTTGCGATATTTACTGAGATCGGGTATTGAAATACCACAACCAACCACAGTACCAGAAGTCACTTGTGACCTTGGAAAATAGTTTCTTTTAATGCCAGAAAAAAAAAAAATGCAATAGAGCAGTTAGCTTAGAGAGGTGAGCCAGCAGTCCGAATCACATTAATCCAGTCAGGAATTAAGATGCTTTGAAGTTTATACTCTTAATCTCAGAGTGGATTACTTCATGGTTCCAGTGGAAAATCTAGGGTCTTTTCCAGGACTCATCCTCCATGGTTGACCCTGAAATCCATTTCCATGCCTCCTCACCACTGACTTATGAGTTAGTTAAAAGTTCCGCTGAACTTCAGCCTTCCAGTTGCTACTTTCAGGATCAATAAAAACCTAAAAAAGGAAAATGTCTTAAAATGTTGCTTTCATTTCTTTAATCATGTTTCTTGAAGAAATGTGAATCAAGGAGTTTCTTCATTTATTAACCAATTAGACAATCAGTCTTCTCTCAGCAGGTGACTTATTTTTGTCTTATTTTTTTTATTGTGGTGAGTACACTTAAGATAAGATTTACCTTCTTAACAGCTTTTAAAGTGTATTGTTAACTATAGGCGCAATGTTGTAGAGCAGATTTCTAGAATTTACTCATCTTGTATAACTGAAACTTTATGCACGTCAAACAGCAATTTCCCATTTTCCTCTCCCCTCAGCTCCTGGCAACTGCCATTCCACTCTCTGCTTCTATGAATTTGACTATTTTAGACACTTCATATAAATGGAACCATGCAGAATTTTTCCTTCAGTCACTGACTTATTTCGCTTAGCATAATGATTCAGCACTCCCACTTCTGGGTATATATCCACAAAAACTGGGGCGCCAGATATGTGTACAAGCTCCTTCAAGGGAGATACTGGTGACTTGGAATGGGCTAGAGGGGGAGGCGGGGGGGGGGGGGCACAGACTTCCCTGGTCTCTCAGGAGGATCACAGTCAGCCTCTGGGTGTGTGCTAAGTTAGAAGCCTGCCTGACCCTCAGGTAGCAGTTTTCAAAGTACGCAAATAGGCCTCTGTCAGGGAAAGACTAGGCATTTCTGTCTTCTCCCTCTGTGCTGGGCCCTGGAAGGATAGCCATTAAGACGTGTCTTTGCTTGCTACACTCCTGTGAGACTCATGAATGCAAGCCCCGTTGGCTATCAGAGCCAGGTGATCTAGGGGTCCCTCCCTTGGGCAGCAGGCACAAAAGCTGAGGCGCCAGACGTGTGCAAGCTCCTTCCAGGAAGATATTGGCAATTTGGGGCAGGCTTGAGGGAGAAGGCAGAGGTGGTATCTGATGGCTTCCCTGAATTCTAGGAAGAATCGCAGTCAACCCTAGATGCATCTTAAATTAGAAGCCTGGCCCTCAGGCAGCAGCTTTTAAGGGATGCAAATAGACTTCTTTCAGGGAAACTGGAAGATGGGCTTTTTTGCCTTTGGAGACCAAGAGCAGCAATTTCCTGTGAGACCTTTAAGACCTGTTTCTTTGTTTGCTTGTGGGTCTTGTGGACAGAAGCCCACTTGGCTTTCAGACCTAGGTGTTTTGGGGGCCTGTCCCTCAGATGGGAGTTTTCAAAGTTGGGGTGCTAGATGTGGGGTACAAACTCTTCACTCCTCAGGGATAAGCTGGGTGTTGAGAGTTCTTCTCTCCCAGTTGTGCTGGGAGTGAGTTTTATGGTCAGTGTCTCAGCTTTTCTTACCATTTCCATGTGGGTGATGTGGGTATTTTCTCATTCACCAGATGTCTAGTAGTTGCTCCAACTAGTTTCTGGATTTCTTTCTGAGGGAATTGCTCCATCACTAGCCATAGATTCTGTGTGTCCATGGGAGGAGGTGATTTGAGGGGCCTTCTGTGTTATCATCTTGGACCAGAACTGTCACTGAGCAAGGACTCACCACCCAATGAGCATAAAGAGCTAATTATTTTGGCATTGGCTTTTGGGGAAAGAAATGTAGCTTTATTTGCGAGATCTATCTGCAAGGAGACAGGATAGATGTGCTCTCAGATCTGTCTCCCTGATCCAGGGCTTGGGGCGAAATTCATGGGATGAAGGGCAGGGTGGTCTGAAGTATGGAGGTAGATGATTAGAGGTAAGGAGAAGTGAGGTAATTGATGACCTGCACAAGTGTAGTCAAGCTTCATGTCTCTTCGTAGGATGCGTGTTTACAAAATGGTGTTAGCATGGTCTGAGGGTGGAGTTTTCAACCATTTGACGTCAAAAGGGTCACTTATCAGGCATTTGAGCAGACCCATTTGATGGGTTGGTGGTCTCAACTGGCCTGAACTGGACAAGGGGTCTCAGTTCCTGAAAAACGACTCTTAATTGCTCTGTTGATAAGATGGGATCGATTGAACTGGTTCTAGAGGGCCCACGGTTGCAGAACTCTGAAATATAGTTCATTTTATTTCATAATTGCAATGCATACTGAAAAAATTTAAATTGTAATTTCTCTTTATTTTGCAAAGCCATTTTAAAATTTATAATGAAAATATAAATAAGATTATAATGTAGCTACAATCATGAGTGTTTTAAGTACAGATTTTGGACTGAATATATTTTATTTTGTATTGAAACTCTGTAGCTCAAGCTGGAACCCCTCTTGAACTTCAGACTGTTGCCTCCATCTACGTGGTGGACATTCAATTAACTGTATTCCTGGTTCAGTATTTCCCAGGAAAATTTCCTTCTGTGTATTTTATCTCATTTAGTTTCTTCAAAATGCAGTCAGCCACTCAAGCCATGACTTTCTTTCAAACTATTTTGACTGTGACCCACATTAAGAAATCTTTTATTTTGTAACCTAGAAAACACACAGTCACACACACATTTGAAACAGGAGTATTATGAATAATATGTACCCAAACCATGTGTAGTAACCTCTATTATCTATCTTATTCAGTTTTTCCCTGTATGTCTTTTTTGGTTTGTTTCTTTGTTTTTTGGTGAGAAGGATTGGCCCTGAACTGACACCTGTTGCCAACCTTCCTCTTTTTGTTTGAGGAAGATTGTTGCTGAGCTAACATCTGTGCCAGTCTTCCTCTACTTCGTATGTGGGGCACCACCACAGCATGGCTTGATGACCGGTGCGTAGGTCCGCGCCTGGGATCCAAACTGGCAAACCCCAGGCCGCTGAAGTGGAGCATGTGAACTTAACCACTATGCTACAGCGCTGGCCCCTGTTTTTAGTTTTTGAGGAAAACTTCACATAAGTAAAATTAACCATTCAAATGTGTACATGTACCTTTAATTTATTCAAAATGTTGTACAACCACCACCTCTATGAAGTTCTAAAACATTTCCATCACCCCAACAGGAAACTGTATCTATTGTGCTACACATTGCCCCGCCCCTCCATCCCCTGTCAACCACCAATCTGCTTTCTATCTCTATGGATTTATCCGTTCTGATATTTCACATAAATGCAATTGTGTGAGTGTGACCTTTTGTGTCTGTCTTCTGTTTTAAAACATTTCACTGACTGCTGCTTAGCAAATTAATTTGACAGTTCACCAATGGGCCACCCACGTACCCTGTGGGCTATATATAGTACTTCCTTCCCCTTGTCACTTCCCCTTCTAAACGCAGACTTTTGCAAATGTGCATTTATCCTCCTTGTCCTATACCTCAGGAAGTTCTTGCTTCCTCTCTTTTCCTACTGTCAGTACCTTAGCTCAGACCTTTATTATCTGTCACCTGGATTATCATACTATAATAGTTATAACTAGTGTCTGTGCCTACCCTCTCTTCTCACTGCAGTTCATTTTCCAACTATCTGTCAGGAAAATCTTTCTGGCATAGATATGTCTGAGCATGTCACTCTCCTGTTTAAAAAGTGAATGAATAAACAGAAAATTCAAAGACACTTTACTTCCTTCACAGAGAAATAAAAGTGCCTTAGCATGGTACGTCATGCCCCAGCCTTTTTTCCACCCTCCTTCCAGCCACCACTGGCGGATCAGATGCGTTATTTATCTTTCCATGCCCCGAGAGGAGAAAACTGGCTTATAGTAAGCTTTAGTCAGTAGAGGTTTGAAACCATAGATTTTCTCACACATTACAATCACTTTGCATATGTAGGAGACCAGAATTTGCTACCCCAAAATGTGTCTCTTGGCTTGATTATTTTTAGGAACAAAAGACTCAGGAAGAAACTTTGACCTTCCTCCTAACTGTCTAAAAGAATTTAAGATAGAAAGCCTGTTTTAGGAAGGACATATCACCATAGATAACTGTAGTATAATATGAACTAGGTGTGGTAGACAGGGAGGAACTTAGCAAGGCCCATTTGATCAAAGTCCTCTCCCTGTCCCATTGTCTCTACAAGGCATTGCAAACATTTGTTTACCAAACATTTGCTTTTCCATCTCCATGTGAATTGCTTTCCTCCCATTTAAAGTCCCAAACCACTACCCCCAGCATCCTCCTTTGTCTTTAGCTCAAGATGTATTTAATGTGCTGTCTTCAGCCATTTTGGCAAGTTGCTCAGTTTTCCTGGGTTTCTCCCATGTATACTTGTTATTAAACTTTGATTTTCTTCTGTTATTCTGTCTCATGTCAATTTAATTCTTAGATCATACAGAAAAGTCTACAAGAGGAGAGGGAAATTTCTTCCTCCCCTACACATATTAATGAAATGAGACTGATGGTTATGGAGCTTAGTTCTTATTTTGATTATCATGAACCACTGTGACTCTTTCATTATAACTGGGTGTGGATCCACTTTGGGAGAACACTCAGTGTTTTCTGCAAGTTGTATTAGAACATAAATATAAACTGATTATTGCTCATTATTCTTTTAATTGTTATGGTCTTTTTTTTCAGTTTCTTTGTAATATCTAGTACCAGGAAACCCAGTAGTGAGAGGAGATAAAGGTCAAAGTACCAATCATAAGAACACTTAGGGTAATATGTGTTGCCTAGAAGAAGGTTAGCCTGAACATCCTGTGTTTTGACTCCTTAGCCTGTCAAAAAGTTGGAGAATTTTAGAAGTTAGTTTGTAAATCTCTAAGGAAATGTGTGTAATTTTCTCAATTTATGTTTTCTTGTCACTTGAAAGCTATTTTGGTTTTACTTTTACATGGCAATTAGTTTAGATAATTAGTCAACATAAAGAGAGACAGAGAGTGAGAACAAGAGAAAGACTTTATCAGAAAGTCAATATGTCAAATCATAGATATCTGAAAAATTTACCTGCTGAAAACAAACTTGATGCGGGGTCGGTGAGCCGAGGAGTCGAAAGAAAGATTTCTTAGACTCTCAAGATCTGGCAGTAGTGCTCTTTTATTTAGAGAATAGTATAGAAGAGCATGGGGACAGGACCCATGGGCAGTCAGAGCTTCTGCTGCCGCCGCTTCTGCTGCCCCCGCTGGCATGGGGACAGGACCCATGGGCAGGCAGAGCTGGTGCGTGGGGACAGGACCCACGGGCAGTCAGAGCTCCTGCTGCTGCCCCGAGTTGAGGGTTAGGGCTAAATTTAAGGCATAGGTATATGATTCATCTCTTTACAAGACAAAGGAAAGAACATGAAAAAAAGTTAAAATGGTATCAGTGCAGGTGGGGTCTGGTCATTGGGTGATCCCATGACTTTTAGACAAGAATCAAATCGGATTAAGTAAAGGTTAGAAAGGTTAGACGCCACCACCCTAAACCAGTTACATGAGATTGCCAGACAGCAACCAACTTAAGTTCTTGCCTTCCCCATTAAGAGCTTCTAGAGATAAGACCATTCCCCCTTCTTCCTGGCACAGAGAGGGAGGCATCTTCACAGATAGAGGTTTCCCTTAGAAATGTAAATGTTTCCCAACAAAGGGGCAAACAAATTCCACTCCTTGGAGCCTGAATCTCATCTGTAGTTTTAAAACTAACCAGCCTAAAAATCCTCATCATAAGCCATTTTAAAATTAAGCAGCCTAAAAATCCTCATCAAAACTTATAAATGATATTAGCCACCTACCATGTGAAGTAATTAACCTTCCTCAGCCTGAAATTTAAAAGCTGGTTATATTTGAAGAAGGCATTTAAATGGGTATTCATAAAAATTTAGAGAGGTGATCAAACTGATTTAGGAAATCACGACCAACTTCATTTTTCTCCCTTTTTAAATTTTTTTATAATAATAAGATGAGCCACATGTCATCATCACACTAAATAGAAACAGGGTAATGAATTATCTAAATATTTATATATTTTCTGTGCTATTTACTCATAACCAAATCCAAGGCATGTGTCTGCACTGTGATTTATTAGAAACAAATATAAGAGCATCAGATTTATGTCTGACTTCTCATTTTAATTAATCACAAGCTATGTTTGAAATTGATCTAGGCAATAGAAAAAGTTGGAATCTTGGGGTTCTGAGATGAAACATAAATCACTAAGTACAGTTAAAAACCCATATCGTTTTGCACCAAATTTGCTTCTCAATGATGTTTGATTATTTTCCCTCACAGTAGCATAGAAACCTAGTTTGATGGTATTTCATTAATATTTTTTTATTGTATCACCTGTGAGAACATTTAGGAAATTGGCTTTCTGTATGATACACCAAGTAGATACTTATTAAAAAAAGAGGTAATTTTTAATTTGTTCTATTTAGTACAATTAATAAAATTTGGGTTATTTTCATTGAAATTTTCAGTAGAATATGTATGTTCCTAGTGAAGAACAAATTCATGATTTACAGAGAGTCGTTAAATGTTCAATCTACATTCATAACACTAAGGTATAGTGTTCTCTTTATTATGAGGTGAATCACTACATACGTATATTTTGTATAATAATCAGGAAAATAGTCCTTTATTTGAATTACACAATTTGAATAGAGGAACTGATTTCTGCTCAGTGCATAATGCTAATTTTCCTCTGTCAGAAGAACAGAATGTTGCAAAATTAACAATATACATGTGGTGATAATTCCCTTATTTTTGTTTTGAGTTTGACACCTCCATATTTTAATCTTGATCATTGTGGGGTGTGAGCAAGAGACAGTAAAAAGAGAGAGAAGCAAAACTGTGCATATGTAAAATTATTTTATGATATTGTAGTTCAAGCTTATGGAAAAATAATACAGGATGAGAATTTCGTCATTGTACATCAAAAGGCATTAGAAATTATGATTTATTGAAAATTATGAATCTTTTTCACTCTTCTTTGCTTTGATTATAAATACCAGACATATTTTTGCCATTTACTTATCTTTAGTTTGGATCTTGTTAATGTTATGGATAAAAACTTCATATATTTATTACTCTTTTTTATTATTTCTAGACTTAGCTTCTTTGGCTGAATGTAATGGTTATACACATATGGGTAAATACTGGTCTTGAAACTGATATTCTTTTTAATATACAATATGCAGTAATATTTGATCTCAAAAATAGAGAATCAGGGATTACTTAATTTAGCAAAATATTATTTGTTCATACATGATTATTTTTATTTTAAAACTCATAAAAGTCACCAAGTTTATAGATTTATCACTGAGAAAGCAAATTACCTAGATTTATTTTTTCTCTCAGATATGCCACTCAGATCATTCTCTTGTTTAGTCCTATACCTGAAATCTTAGAATTATGAGAAATCAACAGTAATCCTGAAAATTTTGTCTTGGATGTTAACAGAAGATTACTAGTAAGTAGGTTAAAAAAGCCAAGTAACTTGGTGCTACTAGAATATTTAACACTTATAATGTTGGCTCACCCTGGAGTATTATCATTTGAATTATTAACAAGTTTGCAAATTCCTAAAATTTAAAAATAATTTGAATTTTCTCTTATATATTTCTCCTCCCACATGTAACGTGACATAGAAAATGTTGAAAGTGTATATGGTAGTCATGATCATTATAGCTGAGTTCCAAATAAACTGGATGTATTTTATTTCTGACCATATTAGTAATCAATTTTTGTAATAATGTCCCAGTAATTTGATTTTGACGCAATGGTCATTCTATGTTTCCAGAGCCCCAAGAGGCCAGTTCTTTTCTAGCCTTTCCTGAGTTCCTACCCACCACTCTCTCCCCAACTTCCAGACAGTGCTGACAGGTCTGCCCCTCTCTCCTTTCTCTGCCTCATTTTCTCATTCCTTGGTCCTTGGCAGAGACTAGAACCAGTCAATGGGCCTCAGTCACTTTCTCCTCCCCCAAGTAACAAAACAGGATCTAAAGGTTTAGCAGAACTATCTATGTATCCAAAGCATATGATACCGAATATTTGCAGTGAAGGTTCAAAACCACATACTTTAGAGTAAATATCAGTGATAATTATAATAGAATATTTTCATCAGAAGCCCTTGCAGTAAATTGTAAAGTCCTATTAAGTAAATGTGGTACTTAAATAAAGGCTTTTTTATCATTTTTCCATTTAATGACTTTAACAAATCTCTAATCTAATTTATTTATATCTTCTCAATACTTGACTCTTGTCAATGCCAACAAATAATACCATGATATGAAATTAGTTCTCATTACCATATCATGTGAAATTAGAAATCACTAAACGTTATATTGCTAAAACTGGTGTATTTATTTCCGTAATAGAAAAATTATATTGAGCGTACACACATGCAGGTATCTCAACACTATATTTTCCTAAATTACTTGGAGCATAATATTTAGGACATACTTTACTTATAACTAAAATTCATCATTAGAGAGCAGTGTTGCGATATCCTTTATGTTAGTACTTTTAGAGAAGAGTCAAATCTGTGGTCCAAGGGAAAAGGAATGCGACGTATAGCAGATGGCACTTTACACTAGATAATTAAGAATATGGACTCTGTTTTAGCATTTCCAGTCATGGCTTGCTTGTCTGTTCTTTCTTTTATACATTAATCAAACACTGTTGAACACATAATACATGCAGTGTACTCCAATATTAGGAAACAGCTTAAAAAGGTATAGATGATAAAAATGCTACTATATTTTATAGAACAGATTGGGGGATATTGACATTAATAGTAGTGGTAATAAAAAGAAAAAATATATAGTTATATTTAACTTTACTCTTTATGTTTAACTTTATGCTTTCATTGCGTAGTATTCATGTTTACATAAGAAAATATTTTAAAATATTGATGATTACTCAAAGATTTAAATAAGTAAGCATGGACTACTTATCAAGGCAAATATAAGAAAAACTTGTTTCTTGCCAACTTTTTTTTCAGTCATTTTATTGAGGTCATAGTGGTTTATAACATTGTGTAATTTCATGGGTACATTATTATTTGTCAGTTTCTTTATATACTGCATTGTGTTCACCACCAATAGTCTAATTTTTGTCCGTCACCATACATATGAGCCCCTTAACCCATTTTGCCCACCTCCCAACCCCCTTCCCCTCTGGTAACCACTAATCTGTTCTCCTCATCTGTATGTTTATCTTGCACATATGAGTTAAATCATGCAGTGTTTGTCTTTCTCTGTCTGGCTTACTATGCTTAACATCATACCCTCAAGGCCCATCCATGTTGTTGCAAATGGAACAATTTTGTCTTTTCTTATGGCTGAGTAGTATTCCATTGTATACATATAACACATCTTCTTTATCCATTCATCAGTTGATGGGCACTTGGATTCCTTCCAAATCTTGGCTATTGTGAATAATGCTGCAATGAACATAGGGGCGTATAAATCTCTTTGAATTGTTGATTTCAAGTTCTTTGGATAAATACCCAGTAGTGGGATACCTGGATTGTATGGTATTTCTATTTTTAATTATTTTGAGACCTCTCCATACTGTTTTCCATAGTGGCTGCACCAGTTTGCATTCCCACCAGCAGTGTATGAGGGCTCCCTTTTCTCCACATCCTCTCCAACATTTGTATTTTTTGTCTTGTTCATTATAGCCATTCTTACAGGTATAAGGTGATATCTCGTTGTAGTTTTGATTTGCATTTCCCTAGTGATTAGTGATATTGAACATCTTTTCATGTGCCTGTTGGCCATCTGTATATCTTCTTTGGAAAAATGTCTGTTCATATCCCCCGCCCAGTTTTTGATCCAGTTGTTTGTTTTTTTCTTGTCGAGTTGTATGAGTTCTTTATATATTTTAGAAATTAACCCTTGTCAGATTTTTGATTTGCAGATATTTTCTCCATTTGGTGGGTTGTCTTTTTGTTTTGTTCCTGGTTTCCTTTGCCTTGCAGAAGCTTTTTAGTCTGATATAGTCCCATTTGTTTATTTTTAATTTTGTTTTCCTTGCCTGAGTAGACATGATATTCAAAAAGATGCTGCTGAGACTGATGTTAAAGAGTGTACTGCCTATATTTTCTTCAAGGACTTTTATGGTTTCAGGTCTTACATTCAAGTCTTTAATCCGTTTTGAGTTAATTTTATGTGTGCTGTAAGATAATGATCTACTTTCATTCTTTTGCATGTGACTGTCCAGTTTCCCAGCACCATTTACTGAATAGACTTTCCTTTCTCTGTTGTACATTCTTGGCTCCTTTGTCAAAGAAGAGTTGTCCATATATGTGTGGTTTTATTTCTGGGCTTTCAATTCTGTTCCATTGATCTGTGTGTCTGTCTTTTGTGCCAGTACCATGCTGTTTTGATTACTTTAGCTTTGTAGTATACTTTTAAGTCAAGGATTGTGATGCCTCCGGCTTCATTCTTTTTTCTCAGGATTCCTTTGGCTATTCGGCATCTTTTGTTGTTCCATATAAATTTTAGGATTCTTTGTTCTATTTCCATGAAGAATGTCATTGGGATTCTGATTAGGATTGCATTGAATCTGTAGATTGCTTTAGGTAATATGGACATTTTAACTATGTTTATTCTTCCAATCCATGAGCATGGAATATCTTTCCATTTCTTTATGTGTTCTTCAGTTTCTTTCAATAACGTCTTATCATTTTCAGTGTATAGGTCTTTCACCTCCTTGGTTAAATTTATTCCGAGATATTTGATTCTTTTTGTTGTGATTGTAAATGGGATTGTAGTCTTTTCTCTTTTTTTTTGCTGAGGAAGATTCACCCTGAACTAACGTCTGTTGCCAGTTTTCCTCTTTTTTTCCTTTTATGTGAGCCACCACCACAGCATGACCACTAACAGACAAGTGGTGTGGGTCCCTGCCTGGGAACTGAACCAGGGCCACTGAAGCAGAGTGTGCCAAACTTAAACACTAGGCCACTGGATTGTATTCTTTTCTTTTCTTTTTTGGTGAGGAAGATTGGCCCTGAGCTAACACCTGTGCCAATCTTCCTTTATTTTGTATGTGACACGACCACAGAATGGCTTGGTGAGTGGTGTATAGGTCCACACCTGGGATCTGAACCTGTTAACCTCAGGCAACTGAAACAGAGTGTGCAAACTTAACCACCACATCACCAGGTCAGCCCCTGGTTTGTATTCTTAACTTCTCTTTGTGCTGGTTTGTTATTAGTGTATCGAAATGCAACTGAGTTTTGTGAGTTGATTTTGTACCCTGCAACTTTGCTGTAGTTTTTGATTATTTCTAATAGTTTTCTAATGGAGTCTTTAGGGTTTTATATATATAGAATCATGTCATCCGCAAACAGCGAGAGTTTCATTTCTTCCTTTCCAATTTTGATACCTTTTAATTCTTTTTCTTGCCTACTTGCTTTGGCCAAAACCTCCAGTACTATTTTGAATAGGAGTGGCGAGAGTGGGCATCCTTGTCTTGTTCCTGTTCTCAGAGGGGTGGCTTTCAGTTTTTCACCGTTAAGTATAATGTGGGATGTGAGTTTATCATATATGTCCTTTATTATGTTGAGGTACTTTCCTTCTTTACCCATTTTATTAAGAGTCTTTATCATAAATGGCTGTTGGATCTTGTGAAATGCATTCTCTGCATCTATTGAGATGATCATGTGATTTTTATTCCTCATTTTGTTAATGTGGTCTATCACATTGATTGATTTGCAGGTATTGAACCATCCCTCTATCCCCTTGTATAAATTGCAATTGATTGTGGTGTATGATCCTTTTAATGTATTGCTGTATTTGGTCTGCCAATATTTTGTTGAGGATTTTTGCATCTATGTTCATCAACCATGTTGGCCTGTAATTTTCCTTCTTTGTTGTTGTCCTTGTCTGGTTTTGGTACCAGGGTAATGTTGACCTCATAGAATGAGTTAGGAAGCATTCTGTCTTCTTCAATTTTTTGGAATAGTTTGAGAAGGATAGGTATTAAATCTTTGAATGTTTGGTAGAATTTTCCAGAGAAGCCATCTGGTCCTGAACTTTTGTTTTTTGGGAGGTTTTTGATTTGTTTCAATCTCTTTACTTGTAATTGGTCTATTCAGATTCTCTATTTCTTTTTGATTCAGTTTTGTGAGGTTGTGTGAGTCTAAGAATTTATCCATTTCTTCTAGGCTATCAAATTTGTTGGCATATAGTTTTTCGTAGTATTCTCTTATAATCTTTTGTATTTCTGTGGTATGCATTGTAATTTCTCCTCTTTCATTTTTAATTTTATTTATTTGAACCTTTTGTCTTTTTTCCTTGGTGAGTCTGGCTAAGGTTTTGTCAATTTTGTTTATCTTCTCAAAGAACCAGGTCTTAGTTTCATTGATTCTTTCTACTGTTTTTTTAGTCTCTATTTCATTTATTTCTCCTCTAATTTTTATTATTTCCCTCCTCCTGCTGACTTTGGACTTTGTTCTTTTTCTTGTTTTCTTAGGTGTAGCTTAAGATTACTTATTTGAGATTTTGCTTGTTTCTTGAGGTCGGCATGTATTGTTATGAATTTCCCTCTTAGACCCATGTTGCTGTATCCCATAAGAGTTGGTATGTTGTATTTTCATTTTCATTTGTCTCCAGGTATTTTTTGATTTTTCCTTTGATTTCTTCATTGATTCAGTCATTGTTCAGTAGCATGTGGTTTAGTCTCCACACATTTCTTAATTTCCCAGCTTTTTTCTTCTAGTTTATTTCTAGTTTCATAGCACTGTGGTCAGAAAAGGTGCTTGATATGATTTCAGTCTTATGAAATTTATTGAGGCTTGCCTTGTTTCCCAACATATGGTCTGTCTTTGACAATGGTCCATGTACACTTGAGAAGAACGTATATTCTGCTGTTTTTGGATGGAATGTTGTATGTATATCTATTAAGTCCATCTGATCAAGTGTTTCATTTAATTGCACTATTTCCTTGTTGAATTTCTGTCTGGATGACAGACAAGTGGGGTGTTGAGGTCCCCTAGTATTATTGTATTACTGTTAATTTCTCCCTTTAGGTCTGTTAATAGTTGGTGTATATATATTCATAAGTGTTATGTCCTCTTGGTGGAATGTCTGTTTTATCATTATATACTACCCCTCTTTGTCTCTCATTGTCTTTTTTATCATGAAGTCTGCTTTGTCTGGTATCACTATGGCAACACCTGCTTTCTTTTTCTTCCATTTGCTTGGAATAATGTCTTCCATCCCTTCACCCTGAGCCTGTTTGTCTTTAGATCTGAGATACGTTTCCCGGAGGTAGCACATTGTTGGGTCTTGTTTTTTTAATCCACCCAGCCACTCTGTGTCTTTTGATTGGAGAATTCAATGCATTTACATTTAGAGTGATTATTGATATATGAGGGCTTAATACTGCCATTTTATCTCTTGTTTTCCAGTTGCTCTATATTTCCATTGTTTCCTTTTTTTCCTTGTCTTTCTGACTGACATTTCAGTTTAGTGGTTTTTTGTGATGGTTTTCTCAGTTTTCTCTTCATTTATGAATTGTGGCTCTGGTCTGATTTTTGTTTAGCGGTTACCATGAGGTTTATATTAAAGATCTCATGGATGAGACAGTCCATTTTCTGATAGCCTTTATCTCCATTAGCCTAAGCAGGTTCCATCACTTTCCTCTTCCCCTTCTTTTTTTTTTTTTTGAGGAAGACTGGCCCTAAGCTAACATCTGTTGCCAATCTTCCTCTGTTTTTTATGTCGGACTCCACCACAGCATGGCTTGATGAGCGGTGCATAGGTCCACGTCCAGGATCCAAACCCATGAACCCCAGGCTGCCGATGCAGAGTAAATGAACCTAACCACCACTGTGCTATGTGAGTGGGGCTCCTTCATAGGGGCTGAGTCAGGACCAGTCAGTGGGGCTGTGACAGCATGGTGGCATGATCGGTGTTTCCACAGGCCAAAATAGCATGTGTATGCACATGTAGGGCTGCTGCCACCTCTTCTTACAGTTGCACTGGATTGTGCCCCTACTAGCAGGGTTGCTACAGCATAGTGGGCACTCCTGCAGGCTGATTTAGGGCTCATGCACAGGTTGGGCTGTCCCCGCCTTCTCTTAGAGTAGCACTGGCTGCTGTGTGAGGATCTGCAACCTAGGTTGCTGCTTCCAGGTTGGAGGAGGGGTGTGTTCACCTATCTCCACTGCTTCCCAGGGATCCAGTCCATCCACCTTCAGATGTGTAGCTGCGTGGTTCTCTCAGGCATCCTGTTGTACTTTGGGAGTATCCTCCATTGGTCTACGAATGTTTGTTTAGTTGTAATTCAGAGGAGGAGAGTCAAAGGAAACAGCTCATTCTGCCCTGTTGCTGATGTCACTCTCCTTCCCTCTAGCTTTTTATTGTAAAAAAATTTTCATCTGGCTATTAGTTTTTCACTATTGAGTTGTAGGAATTCCTGATATATTATGAAGATTAACTCCTTATCAGATATATGGTTTGCAATATTTTCTCCCACTCCACTGGTTTTCTCATGTTGTTGATTGTTTCCTTTGCTGTACAGAGGATTTTTAATTTGATGTAGTCCCACTGGTTTTTGTTTTTGTTGGTGGTACTTCTGGTGACAGATCCATAAAATCATTGTGAAGACCAATGTCATGAAGCTTTTCTCCTATGTTTTCTTCTCGTTTTATGATTTCAGGTGTTATCTTTAAGTATTTAATCCACTTTGAGTTGATTTTTGTATATGATGTAGGATAAGGGTCCAATTTTGGCTCTTATGCATGTGAATTTCCAGTTTTCCCAAGATCGTGTATTGAAGAGACTATCCTTTCCCCAATGTGCATTCTTGGCACCTTTGTCCAAAATCAGTTGCCCATACATGTGTGAATTTTTTTCTGAGCTCTCTGTTCTGTTCCATTTGTCTGTGTCTCTCTCTTTATGTCAGTACCATGTTTTGATTACTATAGCTTCGCGATATACTTTGAAAGCATTGTGTGTTGTTTCCTACTTTGTTGTTCTTTCTCATGATTGATTGGACTATCCCTGATCTTTTGTGCTTCTAGAATTTTAGAATTTTGAGCATTTTTTCCTTTTTCTGAAAAATTGTCACTGAGATTTTCATAGGCATTGCATTGAACCTGTAGATTGCTTTGAACTTGAATAACATTGTAAACCAAATGTGTTTCCTTATTAATCTGATCTCTGGATGTTCTATCCACTCTTGAAAGTGGGATATTGAAGTATCCTACTATTATTGTGTTGTTATCTATTTCTCCCCTCTGTTCTGTCGACATTTGCTTTATATTTAGGTGTTCTGATGTTGTGTGCATATGTATTTATAAATGTTTTGGCTTCCTGGTGGATTGAACCTTTTATCATTATGTATTATTTATCTTTGTCTGTTGTGATAATTTTTCATTTAAAGTCTGTTTTGTCTGATTTAAGTATAGCCATCCCTACTCTATTTTAGTTATAATTTTCATGGACTATTTTTATCCATCCCCTTACTTTCAGCCTATGTATGTCCTTAAATATAAAGTGAGTTTCTTGTAGACAGCATATAGTTGAGGCTTATATTTTTATCCAATTAGCCATTCTAGGTCTTTTGATTTGTGAGTTTAATCCATTTACATTTAAAGTAATTATTGGTAGGGAAGGAGTTACTGTTGCCATTTTGTTGATTGTTTTCTGTTAGTGTTGGAGTCCCTTTGTCTGTCTTTTCCTATCTTGCTGTCTTCCTTTGTGTTTTGTTCATTTTTGTATTGATATTCTTTGATATCTTTGTGTTTTTATTTTATGTAACTTCTACAGGTATTCTTTTTGCGTGGTTACCTTGGGGCTTACCTAAAACATCTTACATTTGTAATAGTCTTTTAAACTGAAAAAAAAACATGTTCAAATTCAATCATGTATGAAAACCCTTCATTTAACTTCTCACTCATTTATATTTTATATTACTGTTGTCATAATTTACAGCTGTTCATATTATTTGTCTTTTAAGATATTTTTAAATTATAGTGATGTTTAACACTTCTGTTTTACCTTTTATACTAGAATTAAAAGTGATTTACCAATTATAATTACAGTAATACAGTATTCTGTATTTGTCTATATATTTACTTTTACCAGTGAGTTTCGTACTCTTTTATACGATCATGTTCCTGTTTAGTATCCTTTCATTTCAACTTGAAGAACTCCTTTTAGCGTTTCTTGTAAGGCAGGTCTAGTGGTATTGAACACCCACAGCTTTTATCAGAGAAAGTCTATCTCTCCTTCATTTTTGAAAGGCACTTTTGCCAGCTATAGTATTCTTTTTTGGTAGTTTTTTTTCTTTAAGCACATTGAATATATCATTGCACTCCTTGTTGGCCTGCAAGGTTTCTGCTGAAAATTCAGCTCATAGTCTTATGAGAGTGCCCTTATGTATGACAGGTTGTTTTTCTCTTGCTGCTTTATAATTCTCATTTTTTCTTTGACTTTTCAAATTTGATTATAGTGTGTCATGGTATTGATCTATTTAGATTCATATTATTTGATGTTTTTTGAGATTCTTGGATCTGGATGTCCATTTTCTTACCCAGATTTGGGAAGTTTTAGCCATTATTATAATTTTATTTTATTTTTTTTGAGGAAGATTAGCCTAGAGCTAAAATCTGCTGCCACTCCTCCTCTTTTTGCTAAGGAAGACTGGCCTTGAGCTAACATCCATGCCCATCTTCCTCCACTTTATATGTGAGATGCCTACCACAGCATGGCTTGACAAGCGGTGCCTTGTCCACACCTGGGATCTGAACCGGCGATCCCTGGACTGCTGAAGTGGAACATATGAGTTTAACCACTGCGCCACCAAGCCGGCCCCCAGCCATTACTTTTTTGAGTATGCTTTCTGATCCTTTCTCTCTCTCTTCCTCTTCTGGGACTCCCATATGCATATATTGGTCCATTTAATTGGATCCCATAAGTCCCTTAAGCTTTTTTCACTCTTTTTCATTGTTTAGTTTTTACTCCTATTACTGACTAAAGTATTTCCAATGATCTGTCTTTGATTTCATTGATCTTTTCCTCTGCTTAATGTAGTCTGTTGTTGAACTCCTGTAGTGAATTTTTCAGTTCAGTTATTGTATTCTTCCGCTCTGTGATTTCTGTTTGGTACATTCTTATATTTTTGTTGAAATTCTTACAATGTTCATAGATTGTTCTTGACCTCAGTGAGCATCTTTATGACATTTATTTTGAATTTTGTGTCAAGTGAATAATATAACTCTGTTCCATTAGGGTTGGTTTCTGGAAATTTATATTATTCCTTTGTTTGGAATATCTTTGCCTGAGTCTTCAGTTTTCTTGACTTTCTGTGTTGGTGTCTGTACATTAGCCAAAGCAGGCACCTCTCCCAGCAATCATGGACTAGCTTGTATAGGAGAAGATCAGCCAAGCCAAAAATTCTGGGGCCCTCTCCCCACCCCTTCCCTCCCCAAGAAGAAGCAGGTAGCTATGGTTTTGTCTGTTTACTGTGTGCTAATCCAGGTGTTGGGGACCTATGACATTTACCTGTCCAAACCACCATCTGTGTTCTCCCCAGGTGGCTAGATTGCGCCATATATATTGGAACTCCAAGATGCCAGTTCAGATGCCTGTTTTTGGGCAGCCCTGAAAAATTAGGACACAAGACACATGGATCAACTCTTTCCCTCCCCAGGGGGAAGCTGAGAGCTGGGATTTTTGACCTGGTCATTCTGTGCTGAGCAGAGGGGATGACCTGTGGCATCTACCTACTGCAAGCACCATATACATTCTACCCTGGGTGGCTAGACTCTGCTAGACCCATCAGAGCTCCAAGACTAGCAAAGCAGAAGCCAGTCCTCTGGAGAGCTCTCTGAGAAAAGTTGGGGTCCTGGACATGTGAACCAACCCCTTCCCTCCCCTGGGAGATAGGGTCTCTTCCTGATTGTAATGCGCCAAGGGAAGAGACTTCAGTGAGTGGATGTCCTGAATCTCTCTACTGGTTTTCAAGAGTCTGGTTCTGCATTTGTCTGGGGTGCAGGTGCCTTTCGGTTAGTTTCTGGATTTCTCACAAAGGGAATTTGTCCATGAATTGTTGCTGAATTGGTGTGTTTGTGGGAGGAAGGAGTGTCTAGGGCTTCCTACTCTACCGTCTTGTTGATGTCACTTCTTGACACTTGTCGTGAATGAAATATTTTTAAAACTTCAAAAAATTCCTGCATTTAACATCTTAAATATATCCCATTTCACTAATCCAGTAGTTTGCTGCAGTTAAATTCTTGCCAGTGGTATTTATCTTTCTTTCTTTAAAACCATGGGAAGTATATTTTCAGTGAAATTCAGTGAATTTTTGGCAAAAATAAAGGATTTTTGATTGAATTACTGGTTGGTTATGTACACTACCTCAGTTAATCCTCACCATAGACCTCTCACGTATGATTATAGAAGAGGAACTTGAGGCTTGAGATGCTAAAATACTTAAACCACATGGTTGGTAAGTGGTAGAACTAGAATAAAATACGAGTTTATGTAGTAATTTCATCTTTCCAATGAAATAGATGAGTGCTTGTATGTAAAGCTAATTAAGTAGATGTATAGATAGATAGGTAGACAGACAGTCAGAAAGACAAAGAGAGATATAGACAGAGAGATAAAGACAGAGAGACAGAGAAGGACACACGCAGAACTTTTTTTCATGTTTGCTAAGTTGCTATATAGGGAATACAATATTTTTCTTGTTTGTGTTGTTTTTTTTGCTAAAACTGGCTGATGATCAGTGAAATTAGCTTACACTTCTGAAGTGTATAATTACTAACTCTGTAACATTCGAGGTATCAGAGGGAGAGCCAGTGTGAGATAAAAATATTTGCTGTAGATAAACCACTCATATATAAAATAAGGAGCTGACCCTGCTTATTTTAAATATAAAATTTAGTTTTTCTTTGTATTTCATGATAATTATCAAAGTTTATTGAGTATCAAGTGCTACATTTTACAAAAATTGAATTACACTGCTACATTGTAATTTTAGTTTTTGAAAGGTTGTCTGGCAAAATACATTAGTGAAGAGGAATTGACTTACTTTTAAAACATGTATCACTCATTCTGTGAATGTTGATATTAAATGTCATATTTTTCCCTTCATAGCATTTTGATTACAGAAGAACTCTCATTATGTTGTGTTAGAGTTGCAGCCTTTCACAATTTCTAAACCGATAACTTAATTTAATACCGCACAGTCTCAAGTTGTTCCAGCTGATCACATTCACACTCTGAATGTATATGTGATAGGAGGAGAAGGAAAATTCCATTGCACAAGAAAAAGCATGTCTTAACATCTATGCTTAGAAACAGTTCATTTCTTTTGACTTCATCAACCTTACAATTTAGGTTCCCGGTGCTTTGATAGATACCATGGGATGGACAATGCACTATGGGCTTCAAAATAAAAGGCGTATTTCTAGTACTGGGGGTTCTAAATAAGCTTAAAAAATTACTCCTGACTTCCTTTTATACATCCAGTAATGCCCTGTGGTCAGTGAATGCTGTGAGCACCACTAAGCACTGTTTACCAAAGGCTGCTTTACCAACATTCACCAAGCAGGCATGCTGAGAATGAAGAATGTGTGCAAGGCAAGACATTAATCACAGTGAGCATCAACCCTGCCTATACCCAGTACACAAAGATGCTGACTCAAACAAAGGTATTGATTTTTGTTTTTTGTTTGCTTCTTTCCATATTTACACAGCTGACCATACCTCCTCAGTTCACCATAGACATATCTGTGTTTCATCCTTCTACACACAGGAAGGTTGTTTATCAAGCTTCAGCCAACTTCCATTATGTTAAGCTATGATAGTGTATTCTTAGACAAAGTCAAATTAATTAAATTTCAATATCAGTAAATATTTGAATCACTAGATTGCTTGAATCAAGCAGAATCTATACCAAGATTTAAAAGGTATTATAATGTAAATGCCAAGTTGCTGACATTTGTGTTAGTTTTCTGGCTTGGGATTTACTACTCATCATCTCGTGAATGTAAATATAAAAATGTAAAGTATGATTTTGCACATAATATGTTATTTTTCACTCGTTTTCATCTGTACAGTATACCTGAATAATAATTTAAAAAAAACAATAGTGATTAATTATATTTTGAGCATCTCTAAGTGTGCTACACACACGAGCCTAAGAATTTTCTCAGTGCACTCTCACCACAATCCGATAGTGGAAGTATTGTTTACAACTCCATTTTATGGATCAGGAAACTGAGACACAGAGAAATCAAGATCAGACAGGTAGTAAGAGGTTGAGCTGAGACCTGAACCCAGGATATTTGGCTTCGGCTTATCTTCATGACTATTTTTCACAGCTGCTTATAGTTTGCCAAGTGATTGTAACTCTTGCTGCCAATGAAAATTTTAGGTAGCATTTTAATGTTATTGTTATTCATTTTTACTTTAAGTCTTGAAGGGGAAGAAAGTCAAAGGAGGAATGTACTTTATTTCTTGGAGAACACCAGAGAGCTTGAAAAACTGCCATCTGAGAGGCAGTGGAATCAAATACAATATAGGAGTCCTGACATCAGTGCAGGGTCTGCGGGTGACTGAAGTGTCATCTTTTCAAAAAATGTGTAATTTACTTTTAGAAGAAGTGTTTTGAGACTGACAGATATCTGACTTAAACATGACCTGAAACAAATATTTTGGAAATATTCTTGATTGTCCCAAAAGAAAACAAAAAAACAAAACAGTAATCCCCTTATAGAATGGAAAATGCAGAAGAGATTAGTTTCTTTTACACAAATAGATAGATCAGTGTAGTGATTATCAGTGCCCAATCTTAATAGCTTTAGAAAATCCTGGTCTAGAAGTTGATTGTGAAATTCTTTACCAAACACAAAAGAAATCAAACAAGCGATAATCAACTCAAATCTTTTGTAGACCAGTTGAGTACTGGTGCTTGATTTTATTCTGAACTCTTCTTCCAAGCTGTAACACATCTCCAAGGATTCGGCTGAAGCTAGACTTGAATCAATAACTCATCCTTTCAGCTGCTGGTTCCAGCGTCCTTCAACCTTTTCAATACATTGCTCTAACCTTTGCAGTTTTTCCTGCCCTTTTCATCCTTGAATCATTTGGATCTTCTTCTTTTATTTAATTCATCTAGTTGACATCCCTTTCAAACCAAAAAACAGTTCATTGCAAAGTGTTAATTGAATGAACTTTTGAAAATACAGTATATATCATGTACATGCAGACATCTAAGAGAGTTTTTTAAAATAAAACTTCAGGGTTTATTTTTCTCCGTCTAAGAGTTTGAAATAACTTTTAACCATTAGGAAAAAAACTCATATAGATTTTATTTCCTCTCTTGATTTCACTGATTAAATCTATCCGAACTGACACATACAACTAGTTGCCAACTGATCTGAAATCAACTAATGGCAGTGCTTATAGGATAACCTTTAACTGTTTCTGATCGTACCTCTTTCCTGAATTGAGCGAAATGGCTATGGATTATTATCCTCTTCATTTGTTTCTGCTTTGGATTCATGTAAACAGCTCTGCATTGCAAAGATCTTTAGGCTAGAGTTGTTTTGTGCAGATTTTGAATCTTGGAATTAAGTTGGTTAAGATGTCATAAATGCAAATATCATGAACTTGTATTATGCTACCAGCGTTTCTAAATGAGATTGCATTGCTGCATAAGAGAATAAAAGGAACAGTAGTAAACAGCAAATGTGAGAATTGGGGGCTCTCTTTGGTCTCAAACATCATATTCTGATATTTTCTTTCTTGATTTTCACTTGTTCCATTTTTAATTCTTACTTGTTTGACTCTCTTCATCTAAAGATCAGAATAACAAAACTGAAGGAAGAAGATATAAAATCAGAATGTTTTAATGACCCAGCATGAGTCTATGAGCCTTGCAGCCTGTGTCTATGGAAAGCTCTGTTGATTTCCAGCAAGTTTTGACATCCTGGAGCCCTGCTCAGTGTGCAAGCCAGATTTGCTCTCTCAACTTCTACTCATTTTCTCTTTTAGAAACATTGGAATTGGAGCTCTAAAGATTTTACTGCTTCTCCTTTAACAGACTGCAATTAAGAAGGGTTAAAAATGTGACTTGTTTTTTTAAAATGCACATGCTCACTGGGTTACTTTTTAATTTTCCTCTCTGCACCCAAGTGGATAATTTAAGTAATGGCTAGGGTATTAGTGGATATTAGTGTTCTACTGCTTATTGTGTTCAATAATAGCAGAATGTGTCTTGGCAGAGAAGCACAGAAAAACTCCATTATTCCAGGACACTTGGGGAAACAAAAAAACATGATTTTCTTCTTTTTGTAGCTTGTCTCATGGCAATGGTTTCAAGTTACCTGATTTCTGTCATGGAGGACTTATCATATAATATAGCCAAAAAATAAACAACCATTTGTTAACTAACTAAACCTAAGTCTTTACATAATTATGCAGATACCCAGTATGCTTCTAAAAATACCTTAACATATTTGTGATTTAAGCCCCTTAACAAATAGAGGTTTTAGAGACAGATTGTTGGTATTTGCCATAAAATAAAAATATGTCAGATATCTACGATGACTGATTCCCCATGCCAGGGCTCAACAAACTTTATCTATCAAGGGGCAGATAGTAAATATTATTGACTTTGCAGCCCATATGGTCTCTGTTGCAACTATTTAACTCTGCTGTTATAGTGCAAAAGCAGCCATAGACAATATTTAAACAGATGATCATGTCACAGTCCAGTAAGACTTTGTTTACAAAACAAGCCATGGGCTGGATTTGGCCTATGAGTACTAGTGTGCCAGCTCCTCCCTTATTCTCTTGATGTGGACATTTCATTTATATATGTTACCCTGTAAATGCCTGCTTAGCCACACATGTATAAATAATTTAAACTATCTGATAGTAAACAAAAATTATTTACTATATTAAATGTTTTAGATGGTCTTGGGGGAAACTTTTAGCAAAGAGAGCAAATAATAAAGCATTATGTGGATATGAAAGTGTTATGAAAATACATTTGGATCAATGCTTTAACATTAAAAATAAATTGTGAAATAATTTATGTCTTAATTCCCCACAATCGGTTTAAACTGCTTTCTGCTTGATAGCTAGAAAAAAACAGTAAACTTGCCAATCAAAGATATACCAATCTTTTTTCTAGTTTAAAACAGTCTCTTTTAAGTGTAGTCACTGTCTCTTGAGTAAATGCTCAGATCTCAGAGTTTCTCCCCCGTTTCCCTTCATATAGCAGTGTGGGCGGGAACGAACAGTAGACAGTTGGTGTTTTTCTGGTGATGGGAGAGATATCTCTAGATCCACAGCTGAGTCCTATTACTGTCCTCTTGGTCCTTGGTGGTCTTCTCTATTTGAATCCAAGGCTAGTGAAAGGCTTGGGCTGCTGTCTTGTCATAGACAAGTTCTAAGGGCTGGCCAGGCTTTATCTTGACATGAAGATTCCGATGAGGTTGACTACAACTCCCATTGGAATCATAAAACAGGCATGACCTGGCCCAGTAGCTTTCAACCAGACGGGCTTTTTGAGCCACCTTGTTGATCCCCTCACAAAATCTCCAGCCTATGCCATCAACTATTTTATATGACCTCAATATGGCAATAAAGAACTCATGGATCAATCTCATACAGTTGCCCCAAGAGACCCTGTGATTCTATTCCAGATTCCTTCTGCCTGAACTTCTGCTTTTCACACTTCTACTTTTACTCTGATTTGGGTGCCACATGTTCACAGGGTGCTCCTCACCCAGATTCCCAAACTCAGTGTGGCACACAATTGCCTCTGAGGTCTTGTTTTTTGCAATAATTATTTTATTTTGCTAATGTACTCATTCCCCTTCTGCTCTGAGATTCAATATGGGGGATGGGGGCAAAGAAAGAGAGCAACCTCGTATATCTTCTTTCTCTATTTCTTGTTCTCCTATATGAAAAGGATCCTCCTTCCTTTTTCTTGGTGATAAGATATACATATGGCCAGCAACCACATGAAAAGATGATTGTTGTCAATTGTCATTAGAGAAATGCAGATCAAAACCACAATGAGATACCACTTCACATAATTTAAAAAATGTAAAATAAGTGTTGGTGAGGATGTGGAGAGATTGGAACCCTTGTAAATAGATGGTGGACATGTAAAATAGTACAGCCACTCTGGAAAACAGTTCAGCTGTTTCTTGTAAAGCTAATCATAGAATACTATATGACCCAACAATTCCGCTTCAAGGTTTAAATACAAAATAACTGAAAAAGGATACTTAAACAAATACTTGATACAAATGTTCATTGTAGCACCATTCACAATAGTCAAAAGTGGAAACAGCCCAAATGCCCATCAATGGTTAAATAGATAAACAAATTTTGGCATTTCTGTGCAGCCATAAGGGAAAAGAAGTACTGATCCACGCTACAATGTAAACTAATCTTGAAAACATTAAGTGGAAGAAGCCAGACATAAAAGGTAAGATATTGTATGATTCCATTTGCATGAAATATCCAGAATAGGTAAATCCATAGTACAGAAAGCATATTGGTGCTTGCGGGAGGCTGAGGGAGAGGGCCATAAGGAGTGACTACTTAATGGCTACAAGGTTTCCTTTGGCAGAAATGAGAATTTGGAGCTAGATAGATATTGTGGTTGCACAATGTTGTGAATGTGCTAAACAGCAATCAAATGTGCACTTCGAAATCGTGAATTTTATGTGTTGATTTCACCACAATTAAAAAAGAAAAAATTCCAAGCTAAAAATCATTCTGACTGGTGCTATTTGGAGCATAAGTTGGAGGATTTGGTCAGACACTGGTCTGTGCATTAAAGCAGACTTGCAGTTATTTCTTAAAGAGAATTTTTGCCCAATTCCCAAGAACTTCCTGAGTGGAGTGGGTTGCCTTCCACTCAGGCATAAATCCTTGTTATGCTCTTCAATTTCTACCTGAGGATGTGAACTCATCCTTTAACTCAACTGTTAGGTACGGCATGTTGTTTACTTATAAATGAATTGCTGTAATTTAGATGATATGCAATAGTTACTATTTAAGATGTGATTTATGACAGACACTCTACAGAGCACTTCATTTTTATCCCAGGGCATTTTTGGTTTCCTGTATGAAATTTATCTGGACCATCTTCCAACTGCCGATAACCACAACTCTTTTCCTAGGGACTTTCTCTGGATGCCAGAGCTTGCTCAGCCTACCTGGGGCAGAAGCCCTCTGAAATAGGCATTAAATGATGAGGAAATTGAAGCATGAGAGGCTTAGCAACTTGCTCAAGATCATAGAGATATTAAGTGATATTGCTGGCATAAAAACCCACGACTGCAATGCTGGGTCTCTGAATCACTTTGCACATAGCCTCTCAGTAAGCAGGCAGAACACTATCTCACTATCTGCTTACCTAGCTATACACAAAACCTACAACCTCTACTGGAGAAGTAATACTGGTAAGTGATTAGAGGAAAGTCTTGCAATCTATCTATTCCTTTAGGTGTAAAGGAAATCTACTCAATGATTAAACTGAATGAGCCAAAAGCCCTGTACCTGAAACCTACTACATCCTCCCCCAACCACGCTAAGATTGCATTCTGTGAATTTCACTATGTTGTGATGTCATCTACCCACAACATCAGATGATGTAGAAATATTCTAAGGGATTCATCATGATGTGTGGGTCAGAATGTTATCGAAGGCTTTCTTGTTCCGTTGCAGTCTTTTCTATGAAAGCTTGGGGAGAAATTGCTTTCGTATGTTAGGAAGCATGGTTGACTCTTTTAAGCAATTAGTATTTATCCTGTGGAACATGATTGTGTCACTCTTCATTTTTCCTCCTTACACTGGCTGCTGGAAAGACATTTTGGCTTATCCAGAGTAAGTGGCATGACCATACTATAGCTCATCCCTGACTGCAGGTGATGTCTTTAATCTTATTTCAACTTCCTAAAAAATTACTTGTAACTTATTTTTTCTTGTGTTTTATATCTTTTGTGTTATCTTTAAAAGTTTTTGTAATAGGTGAGGTAAATGCATTTATGAGCCAACTAGCACTATAGTTTGTTATTTCAAAGCTTTTGATTCCTGCAGAAATATCCTACCCATGACATGAATAGCCAATAGGAGTAGACTATAGCTCTCAACTCCTTTTGGATTTCTCCTGTCTTACTCAGTTTGGAAACAGAAGACTTCAGGCAAGGACATGCACAAACTAACAATAAAAACATGGCAAGCCTTTGGGAAAACTTTCAGCCCAGCATTATGCAAGACAATGTATAGAAAAGATTATGTTTCAGGGATCCATACATGTCTTAATGTCTGCCAACTACAAAAGGTGAATGGGATGGGGTGGCTGGATGGAGACTCAAGGATGCATCAACAAGCCATAACCATATAGTTATTTCCCTGATTATCCATTTGGGGAATTTCACTTGCATGCTGGTTGTGGCATTAAAGTATGACAGAATGCACTCAAAGTTTCCTGTTCTTGGATGACCACTGGGTATAATCATTTAAGTACATGAACCTCATTTTAGCTTAAGATATTCAAGTATGTCCTTTGTAGGGGGTGTGGATATGTCAAGTTATAAGTGTGTGCTTATTTGAAGAGCTGAAAATAGACTGGGTAGACAGCATAGAACTTTGTTTATAATAACTGTACAATAATTTTTGACTAGCTGGCTGTAAGTGCTCAAAATGCATTACTTATATTACTTATGGTAATCTCTGATGTGCTTTATTAACCTCAACAATTAGCAAAATGCCAGCAAGTTAAACGTTAAGTCATCTGTGTAATAGGTGAGCATTCGGTTATGCTGTCAAACCCATTTTCTTAAATTCTAACTGCCAGTCTGATTTTAAAAGATGTAATGTACAGGGTGCCAATTGGAGTACAGGATATTACTTTTAACCTAGCTAATAATTCCATCACAAGTTTATCACTTTATGTTTCTCTGTATTTGCCTTACTGGGTTTTTTTTTATTGCATTCCTATTTACGAGGTCAGCAGTATGCAGGAAAATAATTTCTTATAAAGATGAATGTCAGTTATTTGTTGTATTTTGTGCTTAATTATTTTTTTTTTAAAGATTGGCACCTGAGCTAACATCTGTTGCCCATCTATTCTTTTCTTTTTCTTCTTCTCCTCAAACCCCTGCAGTATATAGTTGTACTTCTGGTTGTGCTATGTGGTACGCCGCCTCCCACATATTCTGGTTGTAGATCCTTCTAGTTGTGGCATGTGGGACAGCGCCTCAGCATAGTCTGATGAGCGGTGCCATGTCCACGCCCAGGATCCTAACCAGTGAAACCCTGGGCCGCTGAAGCAGAGCATGCGAACTTAACCACTTGGCCATGGGCTGGCCCCTTAATTATGTGTTTTGTTTTGGGGAGCAAATTTATGCTCAGAGACTGAGTTGTCTTTGCCACTATTTTATTTAAAACAGGTTCATTGTGGGAGTATAACAATTACACAAGCCAATAGCATGCAGAATAATATCTTCTAATAAGCCAATAAAGAAATAATTTAACATACTCCAAACCAGTGATAGAGCAATCACACTATTGTTCCAGGCAAGGGACGATGAAAGGAATAAAGTCCAAATTTATTTCAAGGCATACTTTTTTATACAAGTAGGTACTCAGGAGAGGCGGCTTGATCAACTGAGAGCTGACTCCAGGCTGCCAGTGCAGAAGTGAAAAGTCTGCTGCTAGAACTCGTTGCTGGGGAACGAAGGCCACGGTGTGGATGTGCAAGATAGGCTGCTCCGACGGTTATCACTCCAGGGCCCGTCAGATGTCCCTGCTCATCCGGAGACTGCTGCACGATTTAACACCACTGATGACCAAAGAGTGACCTTGGCCAAAGCGGGAGCAAGTGTCTCAAGATCTTCGGAGAGCTGTTTAGATCAGCAAAGAGTCGCTTTGCCCAGACTGAACACTGTTGGTAAGTTTTCACAGACTCTTGGCATTTAAAGGTTAAATGTCCCCTAGCCATAGTTACTTCTCCACATGTTCTTATCATAAGCCACCAGCAATGCCCATCATCAGCTGAGCTATTGAGTGCTTATCAATGACCACAGAAGTCAAATGACAGCATCCTGACACAGCTAACTGCTCTCTTGGAATAACACAACTTCACTCTTAGATCAAAACAGTATCATTTAAGCCATAAAAAGTCGACCAAAACAACTTCACTTGAGTCATACACAAGTGGATTTGAAATCACATTAAACCAATACACAACATTATAACGTGTCAGTCATGCTGATTCACAGTGACCTAGGCCCTTAGGGGCCATAGAAATAATCTGGCACTGGAAAAGTCATTATTTGAACATCAATTAAAAGCATAACATAGCATTTTTAGTTTTGTGCAACTTCAGAATTCCAACAGCGCTGGTAACTAAAGTTCTGTCATTGCATCTGCTGAATTATTTTTGAAATTTGCATGAGGCACAAGAGAAAAAAGTAACAATTGGACTTCATTAAAATTAAAAGCTTTTGTCCCTCAAAAGGTATTATCAAGGAAGTGAAAATATCAACCTGCAAAATGAGAGAAAATTTTGTAAATCACTTATTGGATAAAGTTTTAAATTCTAGAACATAAATATGTGTGTTTGTGTATATATAGTCTTACTACTCAACAACAAAAAGACAAACAACCCAATTAAAAAATGTGCAAAGGACTTTAATACTTAAAAGTTAAACATAGTATTACTATATGACCCATAAATTCCACTTTTAGGTATATACACAAAATAACTGAAAACACTCAGATACAGTATGCCATTGTTCATTGCAACATTATTCACAATAGTAAAGGTGGAAAAAACCTCAAGTGTCCATCCACAGGGAAAAGGATAAACAAATGTGGTATATACATATAATGGAATATTATTCAGCCCAAAAAGAAGTGAAGTTCTGATACATGTTATAAAATGGATGAATATTAAAAATGTCCTAAGTCAAGGCAGACACAAAAGGATTAATGTATGATTCCACTTACATGAAATATCTGGAAAAGAAAAAAAAATCAGATAATCAGAATGTAGATTAGAGGTTACCAGGGGCTGGGTGGAGGGGGAATCAGAATTATTGATTAGTGGTTACATAATTTATGCTTGAGGTGAAGAAAAAGTTTTGGAAATAGTGATGATAGATACTAACACTGTGAATGTAATAAATGCCACTGAATTGTCCCTTAAAAATGGGTAAAATGGGAAAATTTATGTTATATATACTTCACAACAGAAAAACATGTATATAAAATTCTGCTCAGTTTAGTGTGATAGTTTACAACCCCTTTTCCACCTGCATCTTGAATTTTCCTTCTACTGGCCTGGTGTTCTGAAAGAGCTGGCTTTCAAACAAGTTGTGTTTATTAAGTAATAATTAATCATTCACCTATTCTTATTAAGATGTGAAATTTCTCAACAGAGTTTCTGTAGAGGGTAGGGGAGCAGTTATGTGCCTCACTGAGTTCCTGTAATTTCAGTTAACGCACTTCACATTTTCATTTACCTGCATGGCCTTTGTATGGGGAAGTAGTGATTGATTTCTACTCGAGCTTTTAAAATAATGCCCTTATTTCTTCATTCCGGTATCCAGGGTTCTAAGGATCCAGGATTGGAAGCCACTGTTATAGTGCAAGGAGTATCTGACTAGGAGTCAGAAATGATATGTTCAAATTCAAGCCATGTCACAAACAATATGGGCTTACCACATCTATTAAATATAATAGCCAATTTGACTTAAGGAAACAGAGAGAAATCAAGGATTTAATATTTGATATCAAATAAAGTATAATTTGAGCCCAAAAGCATTATACATGGGAAAGAATGGCGCTTTTTAAATGCCAAAGTCACAATCAAAATGTGTATATAATAGTTATGAATAACTATGCACTAAAAAACACACCAACCATAGGAGATGCAAGGAGAAGATAATAGATAAAAACACACTAATATTAGTATACTTTAATACTTCAGTAAGGGAAATGAAACACAAAACAATAAGGTAGATCATATGGATACATAGCAAACTATAAACACTCTAATCATGTAACTTCTTAAGTCACGTGAAACATTCACTTGCTTTTAGTTTTGTAGCATTTGAAGATTTTTTAAAATGTGCTGATAATGTCACTACATTGGTCATATTTTCATATTAAATTTAAAAATACAGGAAATGTTTTCCGTTAAATTGAATGTTGTAAATGTGTTCTTGGGGGCCAGCCCCAGTGGCCTAGTGGTTAAATTAGCACGCTCCACTTCAGTGGCCCAGGTTTGGTTCGTGGGTGTGGACCTACACCACTCATCTTTTAGTAGCCACGCTGTGTTGGCAGCTCACATAAAAAAAAAGGTGGAAGATTGGCAGTGCATGTTAACTCAGGGCAAATCTTCCTCAGCAAAAAAAAAAAAAAAAAAAAAAAAAAAAAAAATATATATATATATATATATATACACGGTGGTCTCAGTATATAGACTTTAGTACCTGGATAAGGGCTCTAGAAGGTGACATATAAATGAGCCAAAGATGGCCCATGCACCTTGGCTCTGTGTTGTTTACTTCTTCACATTGGCAAAGATTGTCAGCTCAAAAAGCCTATCAGCACCAAACAAATCTTTAGACATCTGATTGTTTTAAATATAGCACAAATAAGCAAGTTTTTATCCGTTTTGAACTTTACTGTTTTGCGTACCTCCACAAAATTGCACCCAACATCTGCTATATGTATAGATAAGATAAACCCTGTAGCTATAAAGGACCCTAATTTGCTGCTGCTCTTCAGAGATCTATGCCCCAGACACTCTCCATGGTGCTGCTGAGCAATATCGCCTGGACATGTAAACCTCCTATCTGAGTCTCCTCTTCCCAGGAGTTCCCTTGCCCATTTCCCCTTCTGGGAGCAGCCCTGTATTGTTGCCTCTGGAAATTGTCATGCTGTGAGGGACCTCCCCTTGAATGCAATCTATCAAAATGCTGCCCAAACAAAGCTCATTGTGTGCGACTGCCACCTAGTGATCAGATCTTTTTTCTTGATCAGCCTCAAATTCCCTACAGTGTAAAAAGGGTAATTACAAAATATGATTGCGCTTGACCTGATGTGATATAAAGTGTTCTAAAAGATCCTGGCGTAGGCCAATGCTTCCCAAAGGGTAGTTTGTATACCTTTGGAAATTGTAGTGGAGGCTATTATGTACCACCCAGCTAACCTGTCAAAACTGAAGCCCGGCTAGTGGAAGTGCTGCCTGTTGAGTGCTCGAAGCTGTCAGCCCTTTTGGAGAATCGCTCCTGATTCTGAAGAGAGCAGCCTTGCCCAAGGCCAGGACTTTTTTTCAGAGGCAGACTCTATCCAATGACTGGTTGATGCTGGGATATAAAATCTTGATTCCAATGCCTCAACTTAAGACTCCTTTGAAGAGCCTTTCTAGCCTCAGAGCTTCACATGAAGTCAGCTAAGACCTTTTTTGTGATTGAATCACAGCCCACCCTCTGCTTAATCCTGCTTCATTCTCTGCCCCAACAGGTGTTGCTCCCGAAAGCACTCCTTAAACTTCCTGGAAACTAATCTCCTTTTCAATGAGTGCTCACTGACATTGACCAGTGTAGTTAAGATAATTCTGAGTGGTATACAGACAGGTATTTCTAAATTTTATTTTATTAGTTATTTATCAATGTTTTACAGTTATATTTTATTTGTATCAGTCTTGTTTATTGGGTAAGAGTCCCGATCTTGAAGCCAGACTGCCTGCATTCAAACCCAGCTTCACTACTTAATATCTGATTACTTTAGACAAACTGCTTAAACTTATGAGCCTCCGTTTCATTGTCTTTAAAGTCAAAATGGTAATACCTACTGCAGACAGTTTTATGAGGATGAAACCAGTATCAATATTTTTATGGTGCTTAGAAGAATATCTAACATATAAGCTCAATATAAATGTTTATTAAATAAAACAAGAAATAAAATTAGCCAGTAATGTATATATAAAATTATCAGATAAAAAGGGGTAACATTTTCTAACTCAGGTATTTATCTAATGGAAGCGAATAGTATTTAATTAAGGAACACTTTAGCCGGGGTACAACTCAAGGGCATTATTTCTATTAGATATATTAAGGTCCATTAGAAATGTTTATTAAATAAAACAAAAAATAAAATTAGCCAGTAATGTATATATAAAATTATTAGATAAAAAGGGGTAACATTTTCCATCAGAGACTATCTCATTATGCATTTATCCCTATTGAATCTGTCACCACAGTAAACCGGTTCTTCCATACCATCCGTCATTCTCTGAACTCTTATCACCAAGGGCAGTGTACACCCACTTTTTTGACTACAATTCTCAAATATTTCCAAATCCTAAAACTGTACCACATCATCTTCTGGAAATTTTAATCTGTCATCAGGAAAATCACTTATATCCCTCATATCAACTTCTCTAATGTTCTCTATACCTGCTTGCTTTACCTCAAACCTAGCTCTCCTCTGTGAGGACCATCCTTCTCCTTTCCAACCATTTCATATGATGACTCTTCTCTCCTATACCTTCCTAAAAATCCCCAGCTTTGTATCTTAGGCCATCGAACAAAATCACCTATCAAAATTAACTGTCAACTCTACATCAATCTCTCATTCCTTGAAGGTTTTTTAGTTCGAGCTCCAACACCATTCTTGTTATGATCCTTGGGTATTCCAAGATCTTGTCTATAACTGTTCCCAATCATTTTGCTTTCCAGCCAACCACAGCCACTGACTCCTGCATTCATACGCTAGATCAAGTTATTCTCAGTAACTGCAACCGCTCCGTGATCTCAGTTTCAAGTGTCTCATTCTCTTACTACCACCCGCTACTACCCTAGTTTTAGAAATTCTTCAAATCTCTTGCCTCCTGATGTCCTCCCTTCACGGAATCAATTCTCTGGTCCATAATTACAATAACTCTCATGCATATACTCTTATCTTCCTTGCTTGCCTCTCTGCCCCGACTTACTTGATGTACTTGTAAATGGTGAGCTCATCCAAGCCTTCCTCTGTTTAGATGAATGTGGCTGGAGAAAAGCGTACATTCATACTGAAAGGTCTCACTTTAAATCCATGATCATGAATCTCAACTGGGGCCTGAATGACACCTTGCAATCATATCATATTTCCTGAGCTTTCTCACTCTGACCATTTCACACCTTTTCCTCTCTCCTCATTCAACCAAAACCTCCTTCCACATCCTCAATTTCAACTAATGATTGATAGTTCTAACTTACTAAGAATATAGAGGCAACCAAATGAAAACTTCCAAAAGCCCTTACCATCTTGATGACCCAGATACGTGTACCTGTGACCATATGGTCTGACTTCTCTTGTTTTATTGTGGAGAAACTGTCAGAAATTTTGTTCATGTCACTCTCTCTGCCTGTCTACTGGATACCATCCTTACTGGCTGCCGTAATTTTCCTTTATCACTAGCTTCACCAATTTTCCCCCTTCTAAATCATTCTCATTTGCGTATAAAATGCTATAATTTCTCTTACCTTTAAAAGAAACTCTTATGCCCACATCATCTCCTTCAAGACACCTCTCCATTTCCTACTCCCCTCATTTATAGCAAAGCTCCTCAAAAGAGTTGAGGAGACCTCAAGAGTTGAAAGCTCAAATTTCTCTCCTCTCATTTCCTGTTGAGCCTGGATTCAGTCAGGATTTATCATGACTTTTCAGCAAAGCAACTACTGTCAAGGTCACTATGATCCTCATGCTGCCAAATTCAACTATGAAGTCACACTTGTCATCTTACTTCGCTTCACAAATGATCGCCTCTTCCACTCTGCAGCTACATTAGTGGAATGAAAGGAATAAAAAAATAACTCACAATGTTCTAGATTGATGGAGAAAACTCATTTGACAAAATCCAACACCTTTTCTTGATGAAAACTCTTTACAAACTAGGAATAGAAGGGAACTTCCTCAAAATGATAAAGCGCATTTATGAAAACCCTGCAGCTAACATCATACTTAATGATGAAGACTGAACTCTTCTCCTCTAAGAGCAAGAACGAGATGAACACGTTCACGTTACCACTTCTCTTCAATATTATGCTAGAAGTTCCAGCTAAAGCAGTTAGGAAAGAAAAAGAAAGAAAAGGCATCCAAGTTGGAAAGGAAGAAGAGAAGCTATTTCTATTCACAGATGATATGATCTTATATATAGAAAATTCTCAAGAATTCAAAAAGAACCTGTTACAGCTAATAAATGAATTCAGCAAAGTTGGAGGATTTAAGATTAGCATGTAAAAACTAAGTTTTATTTCTATATGCTACCAATGAACTATTTGAAAAGGAAGGTAACAAAACAATTCCGTTTATAATAGCATCCACAAGAAGAAAATACTTAGAAGTAAATTTAACCATGGAGGTGGACTTAGACACTGAAAACTGCAAAAAATTGATGAAAGAAATTAAAGAAGGCCTAAATAAATTGAAAGACATCCTGTGTTCATGAACTGAAAACTTAATATTGTTAAGATAGCAATATTCCCCAAGGTAATCTTCAGATTCTTTACAATTCCTATAAAATTGTAATGATCTTGTTTCAGAAATGGAAAAGCTGATCATAAAAGTTATATGGAATTCATAAGGGATCCTGAATATCCAAAACTGTCTTGAAAAAGAACAAACTTGGAGGACTCACACTTCCAGACTTCAAAACTTACTAGAAAGCTACAATAATAAAACAGTTTTGGGCTGTCATAAGAATAGATCTATAGACCAACAGAATAGAATTAAGAGTCCATAAATAAATCCATACATGTATGGTCATTTGATTTTTGACAGTGGTGCCAAGACCATTCAATAGGGGAAAGAATAGTCTCTTCAACAAATGGTGCTAGAACAATTGGATATCCACATGAAAAAGAATGAAGTTGGACCCAGACACTGTATACTATATAAAAAATGCATGTACACTATGTACAAAAATTAATTCAAAATGGGTCAAAGATCTAAATGTAACAGCTAAAGCTACAAAACATAGGGGTTAATCTTCAAAACCTTGGATTTGGCAATGGACTCTTTTTTTTTTAAATATTCAGTCTTTCTTTTCTGATATAAAATTAATAGCCTTTAATTTGTGATCTGGTTTCATCCCACACATTTTTTATTGTGGTAAAAAACACAATATAAAAGTTACCATCTTAACGAGTTTTAAGTTCTGTAGTGTTAAATACATTCCCATTGTTGTGAAACAGGTCCTCAGAACTTTTCATCTGGAAAATCGGAAACTGTACCCATTAAAAAACAATTCCCCTTTTTTCCCTTCCTTCAGCCTCTGATATTTGGAGATTTTTGTCTCTATTTTTCTTATTGATTTTTACTGCAATTGCAGTGCAGTCAGAAAATTATTCTACTTGAGTTCAATTTCTTGAAATTTTTTGAGACTTGCTATATGAAGAAGTAGATAATAAATTTTTGTAAATATTTTGTAATATTACGTATGTTTATTATGTAATATTACATATTACATATTACAAGTGTGAATTCTGGAGTTGTTGAGGACAGTATTCTATACAGATATATTAGGTTATATTTCTTAATACCATTGTTCATATCTTGTATATCTTTAGTAATTTTTAATTTGTTGGTTATACATGCTACTGAGAGGGTTTTGTTAATATAGTCCAAACTTGTTATGTATGTATCTACATGTCCTGATGGTTTTGTTAAATTTTTCTACATAGATACTGAGGTTTTTTTTTTAATAATTTCGAATTATTATATCTTGCTGGTCAATTTAATCTTTAATAACTATAAAATATTCCTTTTTATTTTCAGTAATCATTTTTCCTTAAAGTCTAATTTCTTTTATATGAATTCAACTATATAAATTCTCTTTTGGTTCATATTTGCAGAGAATTTTTTAACCTATGCATTTACCTATACATTTTCAACTTTTCTGTATTCATATTTTAGACATGTCTCTTGTAAACAGTATATAGGTTTTTTTAATCTCATCTGAAAATTTTCCTTTTGGTTTGTTCATCTCTTTCCATTTGATTTCTTCATTCCTCTTTCCAAGGTTTGCATGCCGCGTATAGACCACTTTCCTACCAAATAGTATTTCCTCAATTCCCTGAAATCTCCTTCCCAAGCATGGAATTAGAACAGATTAATTGTTCATTATGCAAAATGTAGTTGAGCCTCCCTTACTGCTTGTTGCTATCTTCTCCACACAGGATTCTTAAAGCAAAGTGACGCAACTTAAATAAATTCACGTTGAAAGTAAAAGTTAGAAGAGGAGACGTTTTTCAGGATCTTCGTTCACGTCTATGATGCTCATTGTGACTCTGATTTCCTGGAGATAATAGCCATGCTCAACAGTGAGTTTATTTATTTATTCATTTATTTTAATGTGAATTTGAAGCCAAGTAGAATGTAAACATCGCTTCTTATGAGAATTTTGGCTGCGTATTATTGTGTGGTTATCTACATCCTCCATTCCCAGCCACGTTATATTAATATACTCATAGACATACATATATACATAATTTTAGAATATTTGTTTGCTATTTTGCTAGCTCTTAATTAGTTTTTATGACGTCTGTCTGCTTAGGAGTATAATACTGAGTGATGTGTATAGTGATGAAAAGGAGATACGGAAAGATCTCAAAAGCATTCTGAAATTTCCAAATAGTATCCCAATTTTTTTCTCCAAACTGTGCCAATACCAGATTGATCTCACATAGGCAGAACTCTCATGAATTTGTTCATCCATTTATTCTTTCAGGGCATACTGTGTGCCAAACTCTATGCTCAGAACTGACAGAAGACTTTAAAATGGCTAAGATGACATGCTTTCCCTGAAAAAACATTTTACTTAAAAAAAAAAATCAAAACACAGCCTAGATTATTTAATTTAATTCTTTCAACTCTCTTTTACAGTGTGTAATCTTTCTGATTTACAATTTTCAATGTCTTTCAAATAGGATTTCAGGATCTCCATGTTGTCCTTTGCTTTTGTATTCATTGTGAAAACACGTGTGCCTACTCACTTCTTTACTCACCTTATATGGCATCAAAATTATCTCCACCTCCACTTTTCCTGTTCAGAGTGTTGCCAAGAATAGAAAAAACACAGATATTGTGAAATATTTACTATTAGTGAGACACTAAATAAATTTGATGAAGTCTCAGTTATTTTTAATTTTAAGATTTTGTTATTTCTTGGAAGCTATAAACATTGAACTATTGTGTCACAGGTTAGCAAGAACATTGGTTCTTACTATGCAAGAGTATAATTAAAACTAATGAAATCTTATGGTAAATTCAGGGGAAAACTATGGTTCTTTTACATGTGACAAATAGTTACAGGCACAAACTGTTACTGGATTTTTCCTTAGATAAGTTTATTGTCTTGACATCATCATATCCTGCTTTTTAATTCAAATATTACAAGCAAGCATGGTATAAAGAATGGATAACCTTATCTATATCTTGTCTCCTTAGATTACATAAATGTCAATGTATGGTTTTAGTAATAAAATAGCTTTTGTAAGTTTAAATGATATTTTCTAAACTTGATTATTTCGAGATGCCTGGTTTACTTGAATCAGCTCTTGCTGTTTTGTGTTCCAAAGATGTTTTAAAATGAACCAATCTGTTATTGTTGTATAATGAAAGAGAAAAGGTGACTTTTTCATAAACTATATATTTAATCAGATTTGTACTAGTGCCCTTTGAAATATGAAGTCAACTACATTACTCTTTCATAACTCTGCAAGGGGATTTATAGGCTTTAAAGCAGTAACATAGGGTCTGATCAAGAATAAGAAGTAAAATGCTGATCTAAATGGAAAGAGTAGGTTAGAGTCAAATGGCTCTTACAGATTTATACCAAGATTTCAGTGCATGTATAATTTAATCATGAACATAATATTTTATATTGTGTTTATTTTTTAGCAAAGGTCTTCCTTCTTATTAACTGTATGGTATCTCACAAAACAATGATTCATGAAAAATGTAAAGCTTATAAAGAAAAGTTGCAAGATCAAAAGCCATGTATAGATATCCTAGTTCACCTCATACTTTTTAATTGATATCTCTGAAAAATTATACCTTTATTATATCTTATGAGATTTGTGACCTTGGGTGAGTGTTTTAATCTTACTATCTCAATTTCTTTCTTTATGAAATGGGAATAATTGTGGCACTTAACTCATAGGGAATTTTCTGATAATTGAATGAGATGATACAAGCCAAATACCTAGAACAGAGACCAGCATTTATTAAGTGCTTAATAATTAGTTACTATTGATTACTATCTGTGGTAAATTTAGTAGTGGTGAGCTTGATAAATTTGTATTTATTGAGGCATAAAATTAACATTCGAGGGAATTATAAGAATCTTACGTTGCAGTGTATTGAAGAAGGGGAACATTTTCTTTTTCTGACTTTTTTAATGGTTTAGTAACAAGCCTCACCTTTGGTGAAACATCTTTGAATACTGTGTGTCTTATTACAAAGCTTAAGAAAAGAATACAGCCAACACTACTTTAGTATCATGAAGGAAGATGTCATTCCTTTTTAATTTCCCACTGTTACTGATAGTAAAAACCTCATAATTTCTGCGGCCTCTAAATACCTGTCACAAATATGTTGATTTTCAAAGTATGGTTCTGTGATAATTTGAGTCTGAATCCCTTAGCGGCTAATTAAAGCTGCTCCTTAAAACGGCAGCTTCCTGGACACCGGCCAGGTGGAATGAATCAGACTCTCAGGAGGTGGGATGCAGCAGGCCCGCTGTCTAGCCAGCTCCACAGGTGATTCTTACGCATAGGAAAGTTTGAGAAATTCGAATCTAGTATGATGTAAGAAACTGCTGTCAATCATTCTGCCTTCTGGCTTTCCCACGAGTGAGAATTTTCCTCTTTCTTTTACAAATAACCTTTGATTACCATCTTAGATCAGTCCAGGAAATGAACAGTGGTTACTGGCAGCAATTTTGTGGCTTCAAATGGAGCCCTAGGTCTGTTATTGAGTGGAAATAAATACGCCAGAAATCAAAGATTAAAAAAACCCCACAAACTAATGTGTTTTGATGTAATTTCTCTTTCTGGAAAATATGATAGACTCATGAGTTTTATGCTGCTTTATCTGAGAAACTCCAGCTGTCCCTTATGACATTTCCCAGAAAAATAAGGGTGGACTGTTTTTTAATAGGACTGATTGATATCTTTTTAGATAAAATGGTAATAGTGCATTTGCAGTTTATCATACTGTAATTTCTGTTTAAAAATGATTTCTTAGAAATATTATTTTATTGTGCTAAGAATGCCTCACATAAGATCCACCCTCTTAACAAATTTTTAAGTGTGTAATACATTATTATTGTTGACCATAGGTACTGTGTTCTGTGGCAGATCTCTAGAGCTTATTGCTAGAGCTTGCCCAACCAATGGATTACTAACTCTTCATATCTCCCTTCCCCCTGCCCCTGACAACTACCATTCCACTTTTTGATTCTATGAATCTGATATTTTAGATACCTAATATAAGTGAAATAATAGAGTATTTATCTGTCTGTGACTGGCGTATTTCACTTAGCATAATGTCCTCAAGGTTCATTGAGGTTGTCATATATTACGGAAGTCCCTTCTTTTCTTTTTCTCTTACTAGAATTCTCTTTGATTTTGGTAAATTTTTTAAAGTTTTCAAGTTGAAAACAAGTTGTCACGTGTTTTTTATTGTGGTAACATTGGTTTATAACATTATGTAAATTTTGGGTGTACATCATTACCTTTAGATTTCTGTGTAGATTACATCGTGTTCACTACCCAGAGACTAATCACAATCTGTCACCACACACGTGTACCTAATCACCCCTTTTGCCCTACACTCCCCCCACTTCCCCTCTGGTAACCACCAATCCAGTCTCTTTCTCTGTTTGTTTGTTTGATGTTTGATCTTCTACTTATGAATGAGATCATTTGGTATTTGACTTTCTCTCTCTGACTTATTTCCCTTAGCATAATACCCTCAAGGTCCATCGATATTGTCACAAATGGCCAGTTTTCATTTCTTTTATGACTGAGTAGTATTCCCTTGTGTATACATACCACATCTTCCTTATCCATTTGTCCCTTGATGGCAATTAGGTTGCTTCCAAGTCTTGGCTATTGTGAATACTACTGCAATGAAAAGAGGGGTGCGTGTATCTTTATGCATTCATATTTTCATGTTCTTTGGGTGAATACCCAGCAGTGGAATAGCTGGATCATATGGTAGTTCTAGTCTTAATTTTGTGAGGAATCTCCATACTGTTTTCCATAGTGGCTGCACCAGTTTGCACTCCCACCAGCAGTGTATGAGAGTTCCCTTCTCTCCACATCCTCTCTGACACTTGTTTCTTGTCTTGTTAGTTATAGCCATTCTGATGGGAGTGAGGTGATATCTCACTGTGGTTTTGATTTGCATTGCCCTGATAGTTAGTGAAGCTGAGCATCCTTTCATGTGCCTATTGGCCATCTGTATCTCTTCTTTGGAGAAATGTATGTTCAGACCTTTTGCCCATTTTTTAATTGGGTTGTTAATTTTTTTGTTGTTGAGATGTATGAGATCTTTGTATATTTTGGATATTAACCCCTTATCAGATATATGGTTTGCAAATATCTTCTCCCAGTTGTTAGGTTGTATTTTCATTTTGTTGATGGTTTCCTTTGCTGTGCAGAAGCTTTTTAGTTTGATATAGTCCCATTTGTTTATTTTTCTATTGTTTCGCTTGCCTGGTCAGACATGGAGTTGAAATATGCTGCTAAGATTGATGTCGAAGAGTGCACTGCCTGTGTTTTCTTCAGGAAGTTTCATGGTTTCAGGTCTTACATTCAAGTCTTTAATTCATTTTGAGTTCATTTTTGTGTATGGCGCAAGATAATGGTCTACTTTCATTCTTTTCCATGTGGCTGTCCAGTTTTCTCAACACCATTTATTGAAGAGACTTTCCTTTCTCCATCGTATGTTCTTGGCTCCCTTGTCAAAAATTTGCTGTCCATAGATGTGTGGGTTTATTTCTGGGCTCTTGATTCTGTTCCACTGAGTTCCGTGTCTGTTTTTGTGGCAGTACCATGCTATTTTTATTCCTATAGCTTTGTAGTATATTTTGAAATCAGGGAGTGTGATACCTCCAACTTTGTTCTTTTTTCTCAGGAATCCTTTGTCTCTTCGGGGTCTTTTGTTATTCCATATAAATTTTAGGATTCTTTGTTCTATTTCTGTGAGAAATGTCATTGGAACTTTGAAAGGGATTGCATTGAATCCATAGATTGCTTTCGAGAGTATGGACATTTTAACTTTAATTCTTCCAATCCAAGACCATGGAATGTCTTTCCATTTTTTTGTGTCTTTTTCTATTTCTTTCAACAATGTTTTATAGTTTTCAGTGTACATGTCTTTCACCTCTTTGGTTAAGTTTATTTCTAGATATTTTATTCTTTTTGTTACAGTTGTAAATGGGATTGTATTCTTAATTTCTCTTTCTGCTACTTTGTTGTTAGTGTATAGAAATGCAATCAGTTTTTTTCCCCAAAGATTTTATTTTTTTCCTTTTTCTCCGCAAAGCCCCCCAGTACATAGTTGTATATTCTTTGTTGTGGGTCCTTCTAGTTGTGGCATGTGGGACGCTGCCTCAGCGTGGTTTGACAAGCAGTGCCATGTCCGCGCCCAGGATTCGAACCAAAGAAACACTGGGCCGCCTGCAGCAGAGCGCGTGAACTTAACCACTTGGCCACGGGGCCAGCCCCTGCAATCAGTTTTTGTATGTCGATTTTGTATCCTGCAATGTTACCATATTCATTTATTATTTCTAAAAGCTTTTTGGTGGATTCTTTAGGGTTTTCATTATATAGAATCATGTCATCTGCAGATAGTGATGGTTTCACTTCTTCCTTTCCAATTTGGATCCCTTTAATTTCTTCTTCTTGACTGATTGCTGTGACGAGGACTTACAATACTATGTTAAATAAGAGTGGTGACAGTGGCCATCCTTGTCTGGTTCCTGTTCTTAGAGGGATAGCTTTCAGTTTTTCTCCATTGAGAATGATATTAGTTGTGGGTTTTTTTCATATATGGCCTTTATTATGTTGAAGTATTTTCCTTCTATACCCATTTTATTCAGAGTTTTTTTAAATCATAAATGAATGCTGTATCTTTTCAAATGCTTTCTCTGTGTCTATTGAGATGATTATGTGATTTTTATTCTTCATTTTTTATTGTGGTGTATCACGTTGATTGATTTGTGGGTGTTGAACCATCTCTGCATCCTTGGTATAAATCCCACTTGATCATGGTGTATGATCTTTTTAATGTTTTGTGGTATTCAATTTGCTGGTATTTTGTTGAGGATTTTTGCATCTATGTTCATCAGTGATATTAGCCTGTAATTTTCTTTTTTTGTGTTGTCCTTGTCTGGTTTTGTTATCAAGGTAATGTTGGCTTCATAGAATGAGTTAGGAAGCTTCCTCTCTTCTACAATTTTTTGGAAGAGTGTGAGGATAGGTATTAAGTCTTCTTTCAATGTTTGGTAAAATTCATCAAGGAAGCCATCTGGTCCTGGACTTTTATTTTTTGGGAGGTTTTTGATTACTGTTTTGATCTCCTTACTGGAGATTGGTTTATTCAAATTTTGTATTTCTTCTTGATCCAGTTTGGGAAGATTGTATGATTGTAAGAATTTATCCATTTCTTCTAGATTATCCAATTTGTTGGCATGTAGTTTTTTGTAGTATTCTCTTATAATATTTTGTATCTCTGAGGTGTCCATAGTAATTTCTCCTCTTTTGTTTCTGATTTTATTTATTTGAGCCTTCTCTCTTTTTTTCTTTGTGAGTCTAGCTAATGCTTTGTCAATTTTTTCTATCTTTTCAAAGAACCAGCTCTTGGTTTCATTGATTTTATCTATTGATTTTTAGTTTGTATTTCATTTGTTTCTGCTCTGATTTTTAGTATTTCCTTCCTTCTACTGATTTTGGGTGTTGTTTGTTTTTCTTTTTCCAGTTCCTTTAGATGCACTGTTAGATTGTTTACCAGGGATTTTTCTTGTTTGTTTAGGTAGACCTGTATTGCTATAAACTTCCCTCTTAGAACCACTTTTGCTGTATTCCATAAATTTTGGCATGTCATATTTTCATTTTTGTCTGCAGGTATTTTCTGATTTCTCCTTTAATTTCTTTATTGACCCAATCGCTGTTCAGGAGCATTTTGTTTAATCTCCACATATTATGGCTTTTCCGATTTTCTTCTGTAGTTGATTTCTAGTTTCATACTGTTGTGGTCAGAAAAGATGCCTTGTATTATTTCAATATTCTTAAATTTCTTGACATTTATTTTGTAGTCTAATATGTGAGTATCCTTGAGTGTGTCCTATGTGCATTTGAAAAGAATGTGTATTCTGCAGTTTTGGGATGGAATGTTCTATGTATATCTACTAAGTCCGTCTGGTCTAATGTGTCCTTTAATGCCCATGTTTCCTTATGGATCTTCTGTTTGGATGATCTATCCACTGATGTAAGTGGAGTGTTTAAAGTCCCCTACTATTATTGCATTCCTGTCTATTTCTCCTTTTATTTCTGTTAATAATTGCTTTATATGTTTGGGTGCATAGATACTTACAAGTGTTATATCTTCTTGTTGGATTGTTCCCTTTATCATTATGTAGTGCCCTTCTTTGTCTCTTGTTACAGTTGTTGTTTTAATGTCTATTTTGTCTGATATAAGTGTTTCTACTTCAGCTTTTTTTCATTGCCATTTGCATGGAGTATCTTCTTCCATCTTTTTACTTTCAGTCTTTAGGTCTGAAGTATGTCTCTTGTGTGCAGCATATATACAGGTGTTGTTTTTTTTATCCAATAAGCCACCCTACGCCTTTTGATTGGAGCGTTTAGTCCATTCACATTTAAAGTAGCTATTGATAAGAATGTTCTTATTGCCGTTTTGTTACTTTTTTCCTGGGTGTCTTAGTAGTTGTTCTCTGTTCCTTTCTTCTTCTCTTGCTGTCTTCCCCTGTGGTTTGATGGCTTTCTTTAGTATTATGTTTAGGTTCGCTTCTGTTAATTTTTTGTGTATTTCTCATAGATTTCTGGTTTGTGGTTACCATGAGGTTCATATATGATAATCTACATATATAGCAATCTGTATTAAGTTGATGATCTCTTTAGTTAGACCTCTTGCTAAAAGCTCTACTCTTTTACTCCACTCCTTCCATATTTTATGTTTCTGATATCATATCTAACCTCTTGTGTGTGTATGTGTGTGTGTGTGTATCTGTTGCCCTCTTATCATGGAAAGAGATAATTTTAGTACTTTTGCCTTTTGACCTTCATATTAGCTACATAGGTGATTCATCTGCTGCCTTTACTGTATTATTTGCCTTTACCAGTGTTTTTATTGCTGCTTTGTTTTGATAATTTTCTTATTCCTATTTGTGGTCTTCTGTTTTCCACATAAATAAGTCCCTTCAGCATTTCTTGTAAGGCTGGTTTCTTGGTGATAAACTCCTTTGGGTTTTGCTTGTCTCAGGAACTCTTCATCTCTCCTTCCATTCTGAATGGTAACCTTGCCAGGTAGAATATTCTTGGCTGTAGGTTTTTTCCTTTCAGCACTTTAAATGTATCTTGCCACTCCCTTCTAGCCTATAAGGTTTCTGCTGAGAAGCCAGCTGATAGCCTTATGGGGTTTCCTTTGTATGTAACTTGTTGCATTTCTCTTAGAGCTTTTAGGATTCTCTCTTCATCTTTAATTCTTGACATTTTAATTATAATGTGTATTGCTGTGGGCCTACTTGGGTTTATCTTGTCTGGTGCTCTCTGTGATTCCTGTACCTGCGTCTTTGTTTTCTTCCTTAGGTTAAGAGAGTTTTCAGCTATTATTTCTTCAGGTAGATTTTCTGCCTATTTGTGTCTCTCTTCTCCTTCTGGGACACCTGTAATACAGATGTTAGTGAACTTTATATTGTTCCAGATATCCTGTGGACTGTTGTCATTCTGTCTAATTCTTTTTTCTTTTATCTTTTCAGCTTGGGTGATTTCCTTTAGTCTTTCATCCAGCTCACTAATTCATTCTTCTGTATCATCTACTCTGCTATTGAGTCCCTCTAGTGAATTTTTCATTTCCAGTATTGTATTCTTCAGTTCTGATTGGTTCTTTTTTATATTTTCCAATTCTTTGTTGAAGTTCTCACTTAGTTCATCCATTCTTCTCTGAAGATCAGTGAGCATCCTTATGACTATTAGTTTGTACTCTTTGTCAGGTTGATTGTTTATCTCTGTTTTGGTTAGTTATTTTTCTTGGGTTTTGGCCTTTTCCCTTGCTTGCAATGTATTCCTTTGTCTCCTCATTTTGTCTCTTTCTTTGTGCTTTTATCTATGCATTAGGCAGGTTGGCTACATCTCCCAATCTTGGAGAAGTGGCCTTATGTAAGAGGTGACTTATCATGCCCAGCAGTGTGCTTCCCTCTTATAACCAGTCCCAAATATTCCAGGAGTGTCCCCTCTGTGGGCTACATGTGTCCTTGTGTTGTGGCAGGGTTGCTCTTGCTACAGGTGCCCGGGAAGGCTAGGCTGTCTCCTTGGTTGGCTGGTTGTAATGCTCAGCTGCATGTGGCTGCTTTGGTCCTTTCAGTCACTTTACTGGGTGTGGGAAGTCCCAGCAGAGTTGGCTGCAAGGTCTAATAGCACATTCTTGTTTCAGTTTTTCTGTTAAGTGACTAGGCCACTAGTGTGGCTGGGTGCTAGGCTCAGGGGCTTACAATTGCAATAGGCCTCCACCTTGCAAGGCTGTTATCAGCTCTCTCAGGATCACAGCTGATTGATTGCAGCTGGCCGTAGTCATGGGATCACCCAATTGTTTCTGGCTTAAGAACATGGGACTGATCCCCTATGTGGCTGTTTGAAAAGCACAAGTCTTCTGCAGCTGATAAGCCCCACCACCTGCAGGCCCACACACCCCGTCAACACATCCTCTCCCATGCATGTACCCTCTCCTACTGAAGCAGCCTCCATCACCCCACTACAGAGGCCCCACACACTCCACCAATGCAGGTCTACCCCTCATGCATGCCTTGTCCCACAGAGGTGGACTCACTCATCAGGCTGCAGAGGTTCCAAGCACCTCTCCTATGCAGGCCTACAAGTTGCCCGAGGGCTTGCTGTTGGATGGAGTCAGCCCCTCGTGTGGGCTATCTGCCCTGGCTAAGCTGGATTAAATTGGTTATCTAGTGGGTGGGGCAGACCCCTGCACTGACAGGCCAGGGGAAGTACCCCAGTGGTGTCTGCCAGCGTCTGTGTCAGCACACCTGTACTAGGTCACATTAATGGCTGCCACCAATGTCTCAGTCCCTTCAGAGCTCTCACCTCTCACTGAGATGCACCCAGAGCCTATCAAGTGAGTCTCTTTTCACCAAAGGACTGTGCACCTTTCTTTCTGGTGATTTTTGGTTGCTTTCCAAAATGAGTGAATTCATGCATGGGACCTTTAAGAGCAGGCTTTTTCCCCCTTATGTCTGGTAGCTTTTCTGGGAGTATTCTCCATTGTAGTTAATAGCCAACAAAGCCAGATATCATGACACTTGTCTCAGTTGCGCTGAGTTCATAAGCTGGTTATTGTGGTAACGCTCTCCTCCTCAGATCCCCCACTCCTCTGTGAAGGGCTTTATACCTTAAGATTGCTCCTGGCTGGCCATGAATTGCTGCAGGTTGCAGGTGGTTTTTACTCTCCAGAAAGGAATTTCTGCCTCTTCTGCCTCAGTCAGCATTATCCCTTGTTATGGCTGTTCTTTTTATCCAGTTTTCAGGTCTCTCTCAGGGGTAATTAGTCCCAGAATAGTTGTAAAGTTGTTGTGTCCATGGCAGGAGGTGAGTTCAGAGTCTGCCTATGCGGCCATCTTGACACCATCTTCCAATTTCCTTCTTTTTTAAGGCTGAATAGCATTTCATTGTTGTATGTACCACATTTTCTTTTTCCATTCATCTGTCAGTGGACCTTTAGGTTGTTTCCATGTCTTGGCAATTGTGAATAATGCTGCACTGAACATGGAGTGCAGCTATCTCTTCAGGATTTGGATTTCTAATCTTTTGGATAGATACTTAGAAGTGGGATTGCTGCATCTAAAAGTGATTTTAGTAAATTGATAATCACTAAAGGATTTAGATTATTTACTAATGCTGCTTAATTTGTATTCCACAAATATTTGCCTCATTAAAATTAATTTTTATGTTTTATAGATATTGTATTACCTCCCCCAAAATAGATATTCTGGTGTTGTTTAGCTCCAACTTTATGAAATTATACAAAACGCTGGTAATTATTCAGATGATGAGTACAAATGGTAAATGTACAGTTTTGCTGAATTGGGTATAGAGATTAAAAAGGAAACATTCAAATAAGAAATTGAAGGGACGTTATTTTATTTTGACTAATACTGGTCTGATTGGTTTCTTTTACATGTTATGCATATATGATACAAAATTCATGATTTTGTGGTGATGAATTCATTTCATGATGCCTTAAATGATGAAGTTTATATTCTCAGAGCAGAAAAATATGTGTGTTATATAGGTATAGAATATAACATTGCTCATTTGAAGTTCAATGTGATGAACAAGTTCAATCATCAGTATCATTAACAATAAATCATAGAGACACGCAAAGTGACTCCTTTTAAATTGAAATATTAGTGACCACTAAGACAATAAATAATCAATATTCAGAGAAGAACGTCAAACAGGTCTGTCTGGGCAAAGTATAGGACTTTTGATGCTAGCATTCACCAAGTGATAGAAATCCTAATGAAACACTGCCATGACTGTGTCACTTTGCAGTGTGACTCAAAGAAAGCTTCTTTGCACACATTTATTCTTCTCCTATTCGATTCCAGCTGTGGTCTGCTGTTAGTTGTTATTCAAAGCTTCTTATCTCGACAGTGGAGGTGATGGTGTTATGACTAAGGGTCGGTCATAGACATGTACCATTTACCTGAGTACCAGGGATGTGGCTTCTTCATTATCTTGCCTCTCTCCAAATTGTAGTCATAGGCTCAATGCATAATTATTCCTCTTCTCCAGGAGTAGGGTTTTTATACCTATTCTCTTATCCCAAATGCAATGACTGTTCACCAGCTCCCTAAGATCTACAGTGCTTGTTGACCTTCTCCCCACAGATTCAGGCTATTGTTCTGTATTAGAGCTAGAGGAGAAGAATGTTGGTAGAGTTTCCTGCCCCTTCTATATGGCTGTTGCTTACCTCCCATGGGCCTGCACCACAATGAGTAGATACTTCTCAGAGCTCTTTCCAGTCTTTTCTCTGAGTGCCTGTTGTTGTTTGTTGAGAAAGGACAAGCAAGAATATGTGGACTCCTCCAATTTCTGGTGCTCTCAGAGGTTTCACATTGTCTCACTAGGCCACTCTTGGTCTTCACCAAATGTCATTGATTCTAGCTGAATGCTTCTTATCATTGTCTGAATATATCTAGCCCAGGTGAATGCATATTCATCTCTCATCTCTCTCTGCATTCATGGTCTTTCCTTAGATTTGGGACCAGTGACCTCAACTCTCTGGTAGTCTAAGAAAACCAAATAATTTGAAGTTAATCTGGCTCTTTCTTATTGTAAAGGTGGAAGCACCCTTTCAACTCTAAAACCCAGGATGGATGGAAGCCAAAGCAATCATTTATATAGTTTTAATTTTAACAATTGGAGTGAAAATCCACATTTCTAGCAATACTTTTGAAAATAATGTCACATTTTTTACTTGCAGTATTCTTACTCTTGGGTTAAAAAATAAATAGCATATATCAATGTTTCATAACTACTAAATTATTTTCAGGATGTTTCAGAAACATGTCAAAAATGCTTCTTTTTTATTTCTAGAAGGTAATTGATTGTATAGTTTCCATAGAAATGAAATTTAAAATTTATAGTACCCAACCATCTGATCAAAGTGATGTGATAAAGCCTAGATATTGCTCTGTTGGAATTTTAACAATAATGCTGCTTGTGTCTTCTGCAGACACTGTTTTCTTTATCCAAATTAAAAATCTTCAGCAGACAATTTCAGTCTAAAACAAGGCCCATGAGAACATAAAAGTATAAATTTCTTTCACATCTTTTTTCACAAAAGTTTCTGCACAAGGTCCAGAATGTTATAGGTGATGTAGATGTGTTCCTTTTATTCACTTGGCTTGGTAACTACTTGATTATTAAATTGAATGTGAGGTCTTTATCTAGCCTATGTTGGATTGTGGTAGCAAAACCAGATAGTGATGTCAGTATTCTGAAATAGATTCTGTACTAGGTATTGAAGCATTTTACCTGAGAGTTCATGAGATGCTAGTAATTTTTATCTACAAATGTCCTTAAGAAGCACATTGATGTAATTGTACTGATATGTATTATATCAATTCTGTAGAGCCCATTCTCCATTATTTACTTAGTTGATCATTGGGAATTAGCTGTGTACTTTTCCCTTTCAACTGGATCATCTGTTGATGTGTATTTTTATTTTTCTGTATCTATCACTCAGATTATATTAAAATCCAGGGTCCTTTTTGGTTGTTTGTTTCATGAGCCACCTTTTCTCTTTGTACATTTTTATCTTCTCCTGTCTGCCTTGACAGATAATTGGAAAAGGACTCCACAGCCTGTCACAGTAGAAATAGAATGGGATGTGAATCCATTGTGACTGAGCCATGCTTGCATCGTCAGGGCACTGATTTCTTAAGGACTTATAGGACAGGATCAGTGACATGATATTAATTGTAACTTTCATCATACTAATTTCCAATTTAATGCTTTAACACAGTGAAGTTAAATATAACCAGAAAAGCTTATGCATTTTCCTCAGCCATTCTAACCCTCTCAATTTTCATCTAACTATATCTTTATGGTATATTTCACATACTTATCCTTGGTCCAGAGTGTTCAGTATCAACCTGTAGATTTTAGAATGAAAAATAAATTTATTTTAGATTTTTTTTATATTATAAATGCGCTACATATTGCAAAGACACAAATTTGAGCACGCTTACTGGTTTGGCAGTTTAGGTGCAGATATGATTATTCATGCCACAAAAACATAGCATAATAAATTTCAAAAGTTCTTCTCGTATTATGATTCTGCTTTTCCCATAGATTCCATTTGTATTTTCTGTGCATCTGACTTAATTAAACTATAATAGTTGACATGTTTGTGAGGAAAATAAATACTCCTATTTATTTGGACTCCGGTGCCCATGACCACGGAGTACTCTAGAGCTAAGGCACAAGGAAAATATTGATAGCATGTCTTTGTGGAATTACTATCAGTACAGATAAACTATGTTTTTATTTCTTACAAGATCCCTGACAATTTCTCCTCCATCTATACAGAAAAATATATATACTTTACATAAATATGCAGTCATATCTAAGCTTTTTTTTTTTTTTTAAAGATTAGCCCTGAGCTAACATTTATTGCCACTCTTTTTTTTCCCCTTCTTCTTCTCCCCAAGACCCCTAGTACGTAGTTGTATATTCTAGTTGTAGGTTCTTCTGGTTGTGCTGTGTGGGACGCCGCCACCTCAGCATGTCTTGATGAGTGGTGCTAGGTCCACATCCAGGATCCGAACCGGAAAACCCTGGGCCACTGAAGTGGAGCACGCAAACTTAACTACTTGGCCATGGGGCTGGCCCCTAAGCTAATTTTGAGATAATTGCAATTATATTTATTTTTCACAGTTAAAAAAATAATAGTATGTTTATTTTTAAATGAAAAAGCAATTCAAAATATGAAACTTTTAAATATTTTGCTAAATTAGTTTTAATACACATTAATAAGGTGCATTTGAATAAGTAGTTTGATTAAGGAATTATTTGAGTAGGAAAAATATTTAAGGCATAAAAACACAAAACACATTTGTTATAGCATCACACTAATTTTTACAAAAGGATTATAAAAATAGAGATTGGTATTGCCACAATGTGCAAATTCGTGTGTCCACAGTGATCAGTTGAATTTAGTCATATAATTCTATTCTTGGAACAGATTCCTATGCACTAATTTACTCTTTTTTAATGTGGTCCATATCTTTCAGATATATTTTTTGTGGTAGTATCTCTTTGTATATTATTTGGTAGTCATCTCAGTCATTTTCTATATTCTTTACCAGTTACTTCTCGGTTTTTTTTTTGGCAGAATGTGTGTGTGTGTGTGTGTATTCCTATGTTTATATATACTAATATTTTTATCTTAGTTACTTGTTTGTTTATTTATAAATACCAGAGTAAGTGACAAGGTAATTTATACGAAGGAAGTTTTATATTTTATGACATAGTTTATTTTCTGATATCTCAAGTATGATCATATAAATTAAGAGTCAAGTAATGAAATATTTCTCTCCTGGAATCAGGTAGATGATAACATAGATGTCACACTGATTGTTGTATTTTCTTGAGTAATCTTACCTCAGAACTGACAGATTGTGCAGTGCTTTTAAAAAGGAGTTCAGATAATTGAAATAAATATGTCAAGGGTAAAAGAACTATGATCATAAATATTTTTAAGAACATTAAAAACACAGTTTGCTCGAGTGCAGAGTATTAATTGTCCATTTGCTTTTCTTATCCAATACATCATTTGAGTAGTGCTCAATGAGTGCCCAGTTCTTACACTTGCTACCTTCACTTAATTGTCACCCCCCAAATGACAGTAATTAAAATTATGATAGATTTATAAGACATAGATTGTGGTTCTCTCAACAGTGAAAAGAGGAAAATCTGTAAAAACTGAAATTTCCACTTCCAGCCTACTTTATTTCTTCCTTTCTCCTTTTTTCTTGAGGAAGGTTAGTCCTGAGCTAACATCCACTGCCAGTCCTCCTCTTTTTGCTGAGAAAGACTGGCCCCGAGCTAACATCTGTGCCCATCTTCCTCTACTTTATGTGTGGGATGCCTGCTACAGCATGGCTTCACAAGCAGTGCTTAGGTCTGCACCCAGGATCCAAACCACTATCTCAGGGCGCCGAAGCGGAATGTGGGAACTTAAATCCTATGCCACCAGGCCAGGCCCTCTTCCTTTCTCTTTGTGATTTCTTTTTGATTTTAAAGAATATGATTGAGGCCACATGGTGCAGCCTTAATTTTAGAAACACAAGCTTGGATAAAATGCCTCTTATTTAAAGAAGTATAAAAATTGACATAAATTATATAATGCCCAAATATTTTTTATAATCAAGCATAGGGCATATGTTACATTTAAATTACAGCTTTTTACTTATAAATTTGGCATCTAATTTTGACTGCAAATAATTCAAAATATTTTGTCTAATTTTCCAAATATGCAAGTTTTCACTTGAAGTAAGCAATATGCCACCAGCAAAATGGAAAACAACACTTTGAACAAGCTATGGATTGCTCTTATAAGTTTCGTACTTTTAAATACATATCAAGATATTGATTTGGGGCATTTCATCTTTTCAGGTAAGCATTTTGGTAATGAAATGTTTTGACCCTGGTAGTAGTAGAGTGATTTATGTTTATGCCAATCATTATTTTTAGATGTATGTGAGGCCTGCCAGGAAGTCAAGTTTAATACCATAATGTTTGTGTTTGTATAATACTAGTGAAAAGGTAAACAAGAGTTCAAGTGCTAACATAATGGCAAGGCAATCTCTCTCTCCCTTCCCCTCTCTTATCTTAAGTGATGCTTCTCCTGAGATCTGTATAGTGCTCAGCAAGCAGTATTTGGTTTTTAGTTGCAGGTAGATAGTAATAATAAATAGTGTAAGATCTGTTTTAGAGTTCAACTTTAGTATTCCAGTTTTTTGGCCAAACTTGTCTGAAAGTGAATCTAGTAAGGGCTGAAACCACCAATAAGTACAGAAGGACAAAATCATCTTGATTTGAATTTCAGACAGTGAACTTGGCCCCCATAATCCCTCTGACATTTTATCTTAAGACTTCTCAAAAAGCTAATATGATGATCTGGAAAAATCAAATCCCAGTGATGCAGACTTTATTTTTCACTTGACTTTCAGATGAACTAAATGGTAATGAGCCTAATCCACAACGAAGGAAAATTCCTATAGCAGTATTTCATTAGATTCAAGGGGAAAAAAAATCTATGTTTATGTATTATTTAAAAAGCAAGTTGACCACAAAATTGAAAATGCAATTCCTCGTAGGAACAAAAATATCTTCCCTAGTTTTATCCATATCTGTTTAGTTTTACTTTGATCCCAGTTTTATCAATTCTGCCTCTGATCTAATTATTTCAGTGATAAAAGAATATAAAAGAGATGTAACTGAAGGAGCTATGAGAGAGAGGGTAGAGGAAAGTAGTTTTAGTATTTTATAATAATGGCTATTTCTATAGCTTAACTAAAAAACATTCATTTTTAAGAATTCAAGAAATTCCTTAAGTACTGTGGATAGCCCCAACCCCCAACTCATTCTAATCCCACTCAGATGATATTACACCATAATCAGTTAGGCATATGATCTTCCATGCATACTTGATGGGGAGAAACAATTTTTAAACAGAAAACTAAGTCATTGTGCATGTTAGTTAGGAAGGTACATCAGCTGTTTTAACAGTGACCAAATAACAGTGACAAACAAGATAGGCTGATTTCTTTTTCACATGACAGCCTGGACTTGGAGGTGGTCCAGGAAGTGTAGTGCCCATGCCCCTGGAGATCATCCAGGGTCCCAGGTTCCTTTTCTCTTATTGCTCCACCATCTGTTAAGTTGTCCTCATCTGCATGGTCAATTGTACAGTCACATCTGCAGTGGAGAACAAGCTGGTTCCCTTTAAAGCCATGACCTGAAGATGCACGCATCATTTCTACTTGCATCGCATTGGTCAGAACTCAGTCATATGTACACGCCTAGCTGCAGTTGAGGCTGGGAAATTTTGTCTCTTGATAGGCCCAGATAAAATTTGGGGGCCTTCTATTACTAAAAAAGGAGAAAGAAGGATAAATATTGGGGAGACATTTAGCAGTCTTGGCCATACTTCATTTACTATGGATTTCAAAATCTATTCAGCTATGTGCATGTCCATCCCAAAGTGCTTATTGAGCCCTATTATACATGAAATATTTTTCTGTGCCTGGTGTCATGATGGTAAGGGAAGCTCTTGCCCTCACACACCCACATCTTCCTCCTATTGTCAGACTGGTGTCCCTCCAGGATAGAGTAGCAGTTAGTTTCTTGTCAGCATGTCAAATCCCCTAATTGAGACTAGAAATCTCTAGGCTCCAATGTACTGGACTAGGACGACTAATAATCCCCGTTTCCTCGTGAGTGAGGCATTTCCCAGGACACAGAACTTTCAGTGGGTGCTGTTTCTTGCAACCAATAGTCTTGACAATACGCATGGTAGAGTTCAGAAACTATTAAATGTTTCTTGAGTAAATAAATAAAAAAAAAATGTCAGAATAATTCTCCTCCTATCTTTACTGGATGAGATGAAAGTAAGTATTTTTTCTTAAAAGTGGAAAAAGAATTATGAAATGAATGTCTGCTATTATATATACCCGACTATATGCCATAGGTTCTTAGGAATTACACAAAAATTTGATATCTCACACAAATTGCATTTTTTTAATTTACCAGCTCAATATTAGTAATACACATTTTGCAAAAGAAGGAGACAGTATTATTAGGTCATATAATTAAATTTTAATGATGTTATTTTCAATAGTTCCCATTTCCTTTAATCTGTGTGAGTAAATTTTAATTTTGTGGTTGCAAATAATTGCCAAGTTAATCGCCTAAGGCTTAAATTTATAAATAAAATTGGAATATATCCACATGGAAACAGTAGACTATTCTATTGTCAACTTTCTCAATTACTCTTTAATTTATAGAGTTATTTCTTCAAATTAAAATTGGACAGATGGAAACCAATCCCAATTATCTTGGAAATATTAGTATAACCTGGATCCAGAATTTGCTTTAGTAAAATAATTAGAGAAACTTTGGAAGTACAATTTCTAATAAATGAAACCCTGTAAGCCTCCTTTTCTTCAACTAATAGCAAAAACTGATTAGTAGGCAAATCAGAGAAGGAGATATTAGAGCGGATTAACCTCAGAGTTCAAACATGTAACACTTAACTGCCAATTTTCAGGGTTAAAAGAAATTTCTGAAGTGTTTCACGATTAAAGTGGAACAAAATTTTAATAAGCAGGCAAATGATATTGTACCCCAGGAATGACCAGTCTCATTCTGATGTGAAAAGATTGTTTTGTGTTATCCTGCTACACTTAAGTGAAGTTTAATGGTTGGTTAAGTTTCATTACAGAAACTTAACTGGGATTAAGTTTCAAAGCTTGATTTCTACTGGGAACCTATCCTGATGACGGAAAGTGATTCTGTGTATAAAGGAAGGTAGAATGAAATGTTTGTATGTAGGAACCATTGTAATATGTTCTTACAACTTTATTGCCTTGTACACTTGACAGGTTGTAAACTAAAGAAATTATAAATCTGATAATGGGAGTTGATTAAAAGTTACTACTTAAAATATTTGAAAGTTTCTGAGAGTACTTCTCATCAAAAGGAAAAAAATACCTTTTTTTGTAACTATATGAGGTGATGATGTTAACTAAACTTATTGTAGGGATCATTTTGCAATATGTGTAAGTCAAGTCATTATGCTGCACACCTTAAACTTATACAGTGCTGTATGTCAATTAGATCTCAATAAAACTCAAAAAAATAATTAAAAAGTCATGACACCCCCTGCCCCAATTCACTTTCTCCCAGATGAGCAAGAGCTGTAAGGAAGTTGCCAGCATCATTTTGGGAAATTTCAAAGGCATATTAGGAAAATAATCTCTCTCAAACAGCCCTTGAAAATACAATTTGTAATATGGTCCTAATTTTACTGTTTCATTACTTTTCATAATGAAAAATAATACTTAATGTTGAAAATAACTCTTTGGAATGCTCTTACGTTTATCTCCACCCATTATTCCCTCTGAAATACTTTTTTCTCTGCTTGATGCTGCCAGATTCAACAAGCTCATTATTTTTTGCTGAAAGACACCTTAACTTGTAAATGTTCATTTTTGCTCTCCTGGAGCATGTCTTGCTATACAAAAGTAGATTTTATCAGTCTGTTCTCAACTTTCATATTTTTTTCTTTCTTTATGGTACCTGAATATTTGATAAATGAGCTGACCTCTCCCTTGTCTGGTCTTCTTAGAGGCATCTGGTAATAACTTGATTCCTTTCCCTGCCCTTATTCCAAGGATGTAACCAACTTGCCTGCGCTCTCTGTAAGTCTCCCTACTTGCTCTTCCCTCCTTACCTATTTCTTTATGAAGGAACAAGTCTGACCAAACCCTGAATGTGAATTTATTCTTAGTATATGCAAAGGCAAACCAGCTGTTTTCCTCTTTGAGTGTAATTTAATTACAGTTTACTCAGCGCATTAAAAAGTGTTCAAAAGAGTTATGTTGTTCATGCCATTTTGTACTTTCTGTAGTCTCTTAAATTCCTTACGGTGGAAATTAGAGCACTTCACCCTGTGGCGTGGACTCTGATGGGGTTTTAGGAGAGGTCATTAATCACTCATTAATCATACCCTTGTCTTACCTCATCCGAGTGTAAAACCAACTGAGAAGTAGTTGTAGAAATAAGGCAGATGGAGATTAAAATATCAGCTAATTATTTATAAAGATGAATTGGAAAGTGGTTTGGAACTTTGGACACAATGAGCTTATTAATACTTTCCACCAAAATTGAATGTATTCACACCAAACTGGCCTACAACTAGACTTCCTGCAGGGAAAAAGAACATACACATGAAGGAGGAGGGGAAAGGATAGATTCCTGGATTCAAGCTATTGGGAAAGAAAGAGTCTGATCATCTGCTCACGTTCCCTTCCTTCACCTAAAGTCCCTGATGTAATATGTTGTTTTCCTCCCATGGCAAATCATGAGGGAGGAGGCAGGTTGAAGCCGGAATTTTTTCTCCTGTACTTTTCCGTTCTTGTGAGTGAGTAGACTTCCCTATGTAAACACAATAAGTGAAAGCTAAGAACCCACCACTCCCTTTCCATTAGCCTTCCTTTATTTTCATCATCTTCTTTCCGCCAGTCCAATAAAACTGTCAAGCCTCCTTAAGTGAAAATGCCAGGATCCCTCTGCTCTCTTTTCAGTCCCACTCCTCACACATACCATTTGCCTGTACTAACCAGGCTTGATCATTTTAATACTTTTATTAGTCAACAACAATCAAATGAACATCTTTGCTGCCAGATACTTTTCTCAGTCCCAGAGATGCCAAAATGAACAAGACACAGACTCTGTTGTCAAGAGGTTCAATGAACATCTACCCAACAGGTTTTATTTGTGTATTCGTTCTGTTTAAGTCAGTTGGTACTTCCCTACCAGGATATTAGTCTCCTTAGACATTTAGATTTTGTTTTGCCATGTCACTTCTACAATATTACAAATCATTTGCTGTAGGCAGAATTTCCCCTATACTTGTGTTTCTTCTTCCTAAGTAACTCTTGGTCCAGGTGTTCTTTGTGTCTCTCTGGGGATTAGTTGAGTGACTTTTCTCTGTGGGATGTTCTCTGTGCTAGTGGTTTTACTATTTAGCTGCACATCAGATTCATGGCTCTTCTTTTTACTTCCCAGGTGTTCTGTAGCTCAAGGACATTGTTCTTTGCCTAACTTGTTGTCTTTTTTGTGTCTGATTTGCTGATTTATGTGTCACGCTGATCTCAGTTCACCCAAGGCCAGTCATCTTGCTGTGTTTTGTTTGCATGTTGTGTGTAAACTCGCTTGTCGGGTTTGGTCTGTGATCACAAACAGCTCCTGAGAAGCCTGTCTTTGGTTCTCCCATGACTTCATATTAGCCTCCAGACCTTGACCCTTTCCTCGTCTCCTCACTTTGTTTTCTCTGATCAATTCACCTCATTATGTCTTCTCAAGGAAGTCTTCCTCACTTTAGTACGACTGCCCTTGGCAAGACTGCTTACTTTGTCCATTATGCCTAATCCAGTGTTCAGATCTGTGTTCTGAGTTTACTTAACCCATCAGCAGCATTTACCATTTGACCAGTTGAAGTTCTTTCTGCTCTTGGCTTTTATGACTAGCTTTATTAATTTATTATCTCACTGGCTATTGCTTCTGCATCTCTATTGCTGGCTCCTCTTCCTCTGATCTCTGAACCTGAGCACCACCATACTCCATTGCACAGATTATAGGTTATGTTTTGCACACTTCTGGATGATGATGCTGATGGCACTTCTCAGCAATTGTGCTGTATGACAGGTCTGATGTCCTGAGTTGTGAAGTCTAAAGTCAAACAGCTTGGGTTCTTCATTTGATCTCTGTAGGACCTTAAGAAAATTATCTAGTTACAAACTCAGTTTCTTCAACTGTAATATGGAGATGGTAATAGTATCTGTTAGCCAGGTTATTTTGGACAATTCAATGTGCAAATGCATGTGGAATCCTTACAAAGTACATGGTTCTCAGTGAGTGTTCTGTAGGGGAGGAAGACATTTCCTCTACCCACTCTGGGTCCTTCTGGCCAGAAAACGAATTAAATTCACATGAGACAGAATAACAGGAAAAAATTAAACAAAGCTTTATAGCATGTATACATGGGAGAGGTTCAGGCAAACTGAGCACCTCAGCCAACTGGCCGAGGCCACCTGTTTAAGTATCTCCAGCTACAGATAAGGAGGACGTTTGGGATAGCGGTTTGGGGCTTCAGAGGGGAGGAAGGCAACCCACATGGAAATGGAAAAGCAAATGTTTGGTAAATAGAACTTTGATAAGAGTGAGCTTAGCAAGGATCCTCCCAGTCTACCGGAACCCAAAGTTATTTATGGTGATGGCCTGTCCTTGGGACAGGCCTTTATTTTCAATTTCTTTTAGGCACTTAAGGGAGAAAGGTTGAATGTTCTAGCTGAGTCTGAGCCTTTATTGTCTTCAGCTCGAAATAGTCCGCATACCAGAGTGGTGCATCTTGGGGCGGCCTGCCCTGAACCTCATCAGTTCCATAAATGTTAGATATTACCATTATCATTTAAAGCTTTAGTTGGGTATTATGTACTAGACTTTGATGTACTAGAGGGTCCATCTTCTGTTTTTTGGTAAGCTTTCTCAGAATTACACAAAAGAATATTCTATGAAAAGAAAGTACAAAAATATGATGACAAAATTTTGGATAGAGTCTGAAATTGAATGCTAATTGCTAAAAGCTCAGATAAAATATTTATGTTTCAGAAAGTTCCTTTCTCTTTCATTTCCAGTATGTTTTTAAAAAGAAAACATGTAAGACGAGCATCAAATGTGTAATCACTTTTCTCCCTCAGTTTTCATTTTGTTGTTTCCTGTTCATGCAGCCATAGAAGAGGAAAATACAGTTATTTTAAGTTAATCAAAATGTCTGCTCTTTTAAATGACCTTATGAAGGTGAAGTAAAAACATGTAAATAAGATACCCCTTCGAAAAGACATACAATTTTATAAAAATAATAAGAACACGTAGTTGGCATTTCTTAATTATATGTTCAAAGAAAATAGCTTCTGGTAGTTTATCCATCATCCTCTATTTGATTTGAACACCTTGTAATCTTCATCCGATTTCAAATTTGTCTTCAGTGATTCCATTCATTTCTTATATGCTTATTATGTTCTCCTGCTAAACGAATGTATATACTTATTAAAGCACAGGAAACTACAGAAATTTAGGGAAATAACATGGATAACAATTTCCATTATACTTTGATATTCATTTCTCCATCATTGAGATATTTGTTGTTTGCCATAGAAGATATTTCTTATGAATTAAAATGTTTATTGATTTTTAAAATAAATTTGTTATAATTCAGTAGAGTTTTAAATTATTTATCACATTTACTCAAGTATTTTGTTCTTAAAAATTACTAATTCTAACATACTGATTAAAAGTCAATCATTCTGAGAAAATTTACCCAAGTAACAGGCACTCTTGGCCAACATAGCTCCCTCTGCATGGTCTGTTGGCACTATGATAGAGGTATTAGGTTGAATAGTAATGATGCAGGGACAATATCTGGATAGGAGACTTACCCCTTTTGTTTAATATAATGACTTTACTGGCTCATCCAAGTGATAATGGTAATGGTAAAACCCATTATTGTTTTATGACACAATTTTGTTACATATATATTTATATATACACTCTGAAATTCTCTGAAGCCTGTTTGATTAAATATTTTGTATATATGTTAAGGATATGAGTACAATACTGAAATGATCAGCTCATGATTCTAGTTACCAGTCATGACTACTCACGTGGCTCCCACTTTGCACATAGCAGGGCATTTCTTGATCTTAATCTACATCTTCCTCTCATCCTTATGCAAGCCACCATCTGGCCTGAACTACTCTGGAAACTTCCTTAACTTCTCTCCTTGAAACTTCTTTTGTTCAATTTACCGTTAAAAGAATACATCACTTCCATACTTAAAACATTCAGTGGCCTCCTGTTATTCTTAGAAGTCCCGAATCTTCACCATACCCTGCATGGTCTTGCCTACTTTATCCCCTTCATCTCTTGACAAGTTCTTCCCACTCCCTCTGCTCCACCCACGTAAATTCTTCCTCAAATGCGCTGAGTTGGTTTCTACCACCAAAAATTCCCCCATGCTGCTCTGATGCCTAGAAGGCGGTTTCGCCCTCTCTACATCCAGCTCCCTCTTACTCACCCTTCAGGTCTGGTGTATTGGTCCCCTCCTGGGGAATCCTTAGCAGTCAGGGTCCCAGGACTTCTGCTCTCATAGCCTCCTTTACTTATTCATGGAAGCAGTTATCACAGTAATAGTTTTAAAACTAGTTGTGTCATTGGCAGTTTATTGTCACTTCTCTTCTACTGATCATAAGCTCCAGGAGGAAAAGAATCATATTTTTCATTTCAGTGAAAGCTCTCAATTACTATCTGCTAAATGAATAAAGGAATGAAAATATAAGTGTAAGTCATAAGAAAAATGTTGATTTTAAAGTATGTTTAGATATTGGCTGTAGAAACAAAATTATCTAGCCCATATTCTTGAATTTAGTGACAGCTAGAAAGTTCAACTGAGGTGGAATCTGTAGGTCTTAGTGGTTCATGAAAATCTTCAGAGAATGAGAGACAATTGACAATGGGAGGTGTTTTGAGAAGATAAGCCTGTCCTAACCATCATGTATTGTAAGACAGAAAAAAAAACAGAGGTTAGTAAATGTTTGCATACTTGCTCAAACACAACTGAAGTTAAATATACACTTATTCTGAATACTATTTCATGAAGTCAAGTGTCTTTCTAAGGATTTGCTAAAAAAGGGCAGAAATTTTCTCCAACATTAAAAGGTTTGTTACAGTAGTACTAAGAACTAAGTAACTTTGAACTTTTAAAATCCTAATTTTAGAAACCTGCATTTCTTCTCTGAAAGTTGTCAGCTATGTTTATCATAAGAGATTGATTTTATCCAACAACCAGAAGATAATTCACTGACTTAGCTCTTATGAACCCAATCCACATAAAACGACTGTATAGATTCTGTCCAAGTTAGGAATATAGCAAAAGGCATATTTCTTAATTGAAAATATGACGTTTCAGATAAAATACTGAGACTCTTAACACCGGCTTTAAAATATAATGTAGAATGTCAGTTTATCATGATTTTTGTCAGTCATGATTCTGTCTCCTGCCCTTAGGGGCTCATAGCCAATATATTTGACTTATAGACAAGGGAGGTATATGTAGCATGAAAAATATACTCGTGATTATTACTTGCCTCACCATTTGCTCCTAGCTGATAATCACATCTCCATTTTTACCAATGGATATTCTTACAATTGGAATTATTACAGCCATAAAGACAGATCACCACAGGAGGTTCAATGCTTCTGAAACTAAAATTGACTTCTCATTTTTTAGCTTCCTTTTGACACCTCCATTCCTATAAAGACTTCAATAATTAAACAGAAATACATGCAGATATCAACTACATATTTTGGTGTAGTATTTGCGTCTCTGAAAGTAAATTAGTATATGCAATAGAAACGTTAGGCCAAAGGGAAATAGAAAGATACAGAAGTGAAAGGAAGGAAGAAAATGACGGAATGGTTGATTTTTTTGTGGAGGTTTTCTCAATTTCAAAATATTTTTATATGGATATAGAGAGGGAAAGTTATCTCCTAAAAGTAGGCTTTTGTACAATCCATTTTTGGAGAAACAGAACGATAAAAGATCTTAAAATGTTTTCAAGTATAAAATGTATACACATTCTTTGAGAATGAGATGTAAACTTTATGTTAGTTATCACAGCCCAGTACTTTCCTAAGGCAGCTTGTGTTTTTCTTATGTTAGCTGTTTTTAATAAACAGTTGAAAAGATTTGGGGCCCCATGTAAGGTGATCACATGTGTGAGTCATACAGCTCACAATTTTCAGTGAAGGTGCACAAGCTCTTTGCCTCAAGCAGTTGTCACCTTGTTTAGGCAGCATTTGTGTCCAGGAGGTCTCTAGAAACAAATTTTAAAATATTCACAGAAGGAAATGATATAATAATGTAGTACCCTATAGAGTTTGTGTATTTGATGGAAATCTAATTGTATTTTGCTGGTTTCAAAGCCCTAAATTAGATTTTCAGCACAGGGATACAGAAAGCTAAGTAAGGGACAGCAGATAAATGCTTACAATTGCTTTTGTTTTGCCACTTAGACTTTTTTTCCTTGAGGTGTTGTAATAAAATATTTAGCTTACTAGATATTTCTAATCTAAGTTCATTGTTCTCATGTAGGAATCAAAGCAAAACAAACCTAAACCATAAATGCTAACTAGAACTGCAAAAGATGTCCCTGAAATCTGGAAGCAAAACAGAAGATAGGAATTATAGAAAGTAACATGTTTATCATATAAATAAAAGAATTGATCTACAATAGGGTTTCTCAACTCTGGCACTATTGGTATTTGGGACAGATAATTCTTTGTTCAGAGGGCTATCTTGTGCATTGTAGAATGTTTAACAGCATCCCTGGCCTCTAACCACTAGATACCAGTAGCAGCCCCTCCTCCATTTGTGACAACTAAAGATGTGTCCACTCTTTGCCAAATATCCCCTAGGGGAAGGCAAAACCACTCCCCCTTGCTCCTTTCAGAATCATTTATCTAGCTAAAAGCTGGTCAATTTGTGCATATGCAGGTTCTATAGGATAGATTTTTAGAAGTAGGATTGCTGGATCAAGTGGTAGTTTTGGGAAATATATTGGCAGATTTCCTTCCATAGAGATGTACAATTTTGCACTGACACTAGCAATGTAGGACAGTCCCTGGTGCTTCATAGTGTCACAGAGAGATGAATGGTCAAACGTTGATTTTTTTGCCAATCTGATAGATGAGGGACAATGTCTCAGTGTTGCTTTGATTTGTGTTTTCAAGCTTGTTTTGGCAGGATGATTTTTTTATTATTCTCTTGTCAAGGGGACCACCTTTGCAGCATTTATTACTTCTTTAAAGTCGTGCTTCTCCAACTTGGTCATTGTTCAGTTTAAGGAAAGGAAAAAGTTATTTTGGTCACCCTCTGTGGGCTTCAATTATTTTTACCAGCTAATTACTTAAATATGCTCAAAGAAATGTATTTTAAAAACCTTATCTTTAGCTTACAGCTTATATGCAGCTATAAAAATGAAGTAATCAGTTTATAAATTAAATAAAAACAAAACAACCAAACCAAAACATTCAAATTAACAACACTAATTTAATGTGGCCAATGATATACTGCGAACTTTATTCGCCACCGACAGCATGAATATGGGACTACTTGTTAAGGAGGATACCTGTGCATTTTCCTTTGCCTTTTCTGCAGAGTGCCACAGGATATGGCAATCTGCCCTCCATTTCTGAGCCACTCTATCACCTTAGGTCTCATGAAACGATCCACAGAAGCATCTGGCCTTCTTTTAGTGCGAGATTATCACTTACATCTAAGTCCTTTCCTTCCAGAACCCTTCTCCTCCAGTTGCAGAAGCATATCTGGAAGTTTTGTCCCCCAGGCCCAGGGATATGTGATCCCTCCTGGCCTGGTCAAGGAGGGGAACTCATTCTCACCTGTGCTATTGTATTTTATCTTTCCTGAGAAGTAAGTGATAGGATTGGTGGCCCAGAACTTTCCTATCCCCTGAAACAATCAAAATTATCAATTGTGTTTTTCAATGATGACTATATTTTGACTATTAATATAAAGTGTCTACTAATGTGGTCATGAATATATTTAAGATGACCTTGAATATTTATGCCTAATTACTAAATGATACCAGAATAATATTTAAGAAGCAGTAATAGAATCAAGCTTCAAGAAGGAAATAAGTCATCAACGTCAACATTACCTCATTTTATCTTTTCTTTGATCTTCAGATTTCTGTGTTTAACTTTTAGTATTTGTTCATGCTTAGTTTTTTATTGTGTTAATTTAGTGATAATGGGAAATACCAGCAACAACTGGAAGGGGAGGAGATAATATATTCCTCCCTTGTATCTGCGAGGGATTGGTTGGTTCCGGGACTCCTAGCGGATAACAAAATCTGCAATACTCAAGTCCCTTATATGAAATGGTGTGGTAGTTGCTTATAACCTATTCACATCTTCCCGTACACTTTCAATCATCTCTAAATTACTTATAATACCTAATACAATGTAAATGCTATGTAAATAGTTGTTATACTGTCTTGTTTAGGGAATAATGATAAAGAAAAAAGTTTGTACATGTTCAGTACAGATGCAACAATTGTAGGCCTTTTGATCCACGGTTGGTTGAATCTGCAGATGAACCTGTGGATACGGAGAGCTGACCGTATTAATAAACAGGGACAGAGCCAGTGACCGTATGTATACTCAAATTTTTGTGGATTTAGAGCTTCTTGGCAAGAATTTGGAAACCAATTTAGGACAATTTGCTTGCGTGAGATTCATAATTTTCTATGAGTGTCGTGTGATGTTGTGATGCATTTTAACAATTCTATTTTATGCATATATTTACATATTAATTGACTTCTTTCATGCCTTCTTCTAAATGTGTTTGATTTGCTTCACTGGAAGAGACACACATAAATAACACCAATAAGTATTAAAAAAAGTTCAAAATTATGAAAAAAATAAAAATTATAACAAAACCTTAGCAGAGCATTAATTTAACTCTTCTTGGATGGCAAGGTAGAAAGGAAAATACTATACATTGCATATTTTCATGGTTTGGTAAAGGAAAATGCACCATTTCTGTAGAACAACATATCCTTTTGATAAATTCTAGGTAATTTTTCATTTTAAATATTTTTAGATGTATTGTACTACATAATAATGGTCAATGGCTTAACATTGTGTTTTTTTAAAAAAGATCAAGGAATATTATTTGCATGGGCCTCTGCCATTTTCTGTTGATTTTAAGTAAAAATCAAAGACCTTATGTTATACCTTAAGTCAATGAAGACATTTAGATTGGGCGCAGAGCTCGTAGAGCATTAATCAGTCTGATGGTCATTCTAGAACATGGATTAGCAATTTTTTCCTGTAAAGAGTCAGATAGAAATATTTTAGACTTTGTGGGTCATACTTTCTTTGTCACAGCTACTCAACTCTACGATGGTAGCATGAAAGCAGGTACAGGCTTATCTCAGACATATTGGAGGTTTGGTTCCAGACCACCGCAATAAAGTGAATATCACAATAAAATTTTTGGTTTCCCAGTGCATATAAAGGTTATATTTACCCTATACTGTAGTCTATTAAGTGTGCAGTAGTATTATGTCTTAAAAAATTGTGCATACCTTACTTAAAAATACTGCTTAAGAAACGCTAACCATCATCTGAGCCTTCAGCAAATTGTAATCTTTTTGCTGGTGGAGGGTCTTGTAAAAAATGCAGTATCTGTGAAGCAGAATAAAGTGAAGTACGATAAAACAAGGTTTGCTTGTATAACCAATTTGTAAGTGAATGGGCATAGCTGTGGTCCAATAAAACTTCATTTAGAAAAACAGCTGGTGGGCTGGATTTGACCCATACATATCATTTATCTTGGAGTATATTCTGAAATACTAATTGTCTTAAAAATCCCTGCAACTTTTTATCTACTCAACAACGGTCAAGAGTACTTTCCAAATTGAAACACTAAAAGAAAAATAAGTGCAAAAATGGAGGGGAATGGATAAACAAACTCTGATACATTTATACAATTGAGTATCCCTCTCCAATAAAAAGCAATAACCTAGTGATATGCGGATCAACATGGAGGAATTTCACACATTTCATGCTGTGTGCAAAAAAAGTACATGCTGTATGATTCCATTTATATAAAGTTGTGGAACAGCCAAAACTAATGCGTATTATTAGAAATCAGAAGAGAGGTTGCCTGTGAATGGGGTGACTAACTGGGGAGGGGCATGAAGAAACTTATTTTAGTGGATGCAAAATCTACCTTATTTTTTAAAAGATAAAAAAAGAAAGTAAAAGATGACTAAGAAAGGCATCCACTTGCCAAAGTCGTTCTAATCATACCAGGAATGTTGGTAGCCTGGGATTGAGGTAAAACTCATAATTTGATTCACAGATACACAGATGGTACTCGTTTACATATTTCACAAATTTTCACGTTTATTTACGATTTGACTTATTTTGCTTTTTGTCACTAGAACAGTTATGAGAAATGGAAGAGAGCTAACATATCTAGAGAATTCAATCTGCCAAACATCGTGTTATGAGTGTTACATATGTTACTTAATTTCATAGTAAATCTGTGATATAGCTGTCAGCAAACTGAGACTTTAAGGAATTATGTAACTTATCCAAGGGTGCATACTGTATGTCACAAAAGTATACAGTCTATCCTTGTCTAATCTCAAATTCTGGTTCCTCCCAACCTTAATCTGACTAGCGGTTTACCCACAGAAGACTCAGAGAAACTACCACAATCACAAGATTTCATTGTGAAGGGGACTTCCCTTTAAAGTGTGGCTTAAAAGCTGTGGTGGGAGATCTTGGTAAACCTTAAATACCTGGCTAGGCTGAGCCAGCACCTGAAGCACTTACTTGAAACAAAAGCCAACCTGCCGCACTGGTGAGAGCTCTTCTTGAGGTATTTGTCCATGGCAGATCAGCAGAAAAAGCCTCTGTTGTTTGCACCTGAGCCCAGACAGGTTGTTTGCAGCTTCGCCTCATACCTATAGGCTTTGGCATCACAGATTACTGTCCGTGTGTGGGGATTTGTGTCTCAGTGGTATGTGTGTGAAAGTCTACAAAGAAATGTGAACTTAGGAAAAGAATGTTGTCCTTAAGAAGGTGTTGCAGACTTTAGCTGGTAACAATCAGCAAAGCGTATTCTTCCCCCTTTTTCCATAACCACCAAATTTACCATTTAACCTAAAAAATATTTTACCCTATTGCACAGTAGGCTATACTCTTAACACCCTTAACACATTGAAATAATATTAATAATATGGTGTTATGCTGTAATGTGTCTGTAGTCATTAATTATTGTAATTTAATCTAAAACATAGAAGTCTTTCTCAGGCAATATCATGAGGCTTTGCAAGTATTCACAGAAAAGATGCATTTTCTATGAAGAAATGAAAGAGTTAAAGTGACTGTTTCACAATGACCCATTTTGAACATAAAACCCTCATGTATCATGCCTGTTATTCTAACACTTGGGCCTATTTTCCAAACCTTTCTTTAGATTCTTTATAAAATATTCTTAGCTGGTTAAAGTTGCAGGGACCGTGAGATGCAAGGTAGCAATTCTTAGTAAACAAGTGGAGACTAGATAAGATGTGCTGCAAAATGATTACCCCAAAAGGAAAATAATAATATAAACTGTAGCATAAAAATTATTTTTGTAGTCTAATTTACAGCCACCTGCATTTTTTTAAGAATTGAAACCTACAATGCCAAAAACCTCACGGTTTACTTTTTCACCGTGGATATTGATTTAACATGTTGTGGTTCTTATTCTGTTTTTCTAATTAGCATTTTACACATCTCTTATTTTATTCAGTGTCTCAAGTCACACTGATAATAGAGCGCATGATAGGATCTAGAAGTTTCCCATAATGCTGGTCATCACTGAGTCTGAAGTGGACAGTGTTATTGACGTTGAAAGACTCAGCTTCTTCAAGTAATCTGTTACTGGTTTTAGGCTGACAAGTCAGAGAAGGTAGTAGTATATGAAGAAAGAGTATATGGCTCAGTTTTACTCAGGCAATTTATGCTCAACTGTGAAACAAAATTTAAGATGGAAAATGCTATTAGGTCTTCTTTTGCTGCTTAAGCCAGAGCAGCATTGCTTCTATGCTCAAACTTTATACATTTAGTATATTCATTAAAATATAGAAAATATAGTGTCTGCAAAGTGAAGACCAAAAAAAGTTGAGGTGAAAGGAAATAACTAGATATTTATTGTTTAGGAAAATGTTATTATTGGTTTTCAATGGACATCCCCATGCATTTTATTTTTTTTATTTTTTGACATGTGGATTTTTTTTGGTAAGATTTAAAGGTTCTATCTTATGAAATGCTTTAACTAAGCAGAGATGATTGGGTGACAACATTAATTCGATTTTCTATCTTATTTTCCTGCTCTACCATTACTGTCCCTATTGTACTTGTAATTATATGCTACATGACAATAACATTTCAGCCTCTCTCGCATGCACATGTACAATATATTTTAAGTACACTTTGGTTGACTATAAATGCTCCCCATTATTTTATGTTTGAAATGCTGACTAGGAGCTGGTATTACTTACTTTAATTTTCTTCACCACATTCTAGAGGAATGATATGTTTCTGTTTGAATAGGTCACATTCTTCCATAATGAGTTTTAATTGTGCCCACTCAACACGGCTGCTAAACTTTGATGGGTGGAGAAATAAGGGGTTCATGTTCCCAAGTTATATTGAATACTTCCCACACTGGTCTGGACAAGATGGGAGAAGTATGAATTTGGGAGGACAGGACCTAGCTTACTGAGTTTTTTCATTTTACAACTGCCAGAAGAATGGTTTTGGCATGACATACCTGTCTGTGCTTTGTGGTGGTTCAGGATGTTTCCTGTATCTAACATAGAAATGAACTTTTCAAAGACACTGGGTGTATATGAATGCATTCTATGGACTTGGGTCAAAATTAACAAACAGTGAAATGTCTGACCACCTATTATAATTGAAATTCTCACCTTTAATAGCATAGGCTCTCAAATTCAAATTGGCCATTTTGAATATATTATAATATTGCCATTAAACCATTTTCTGCTAGTGAAGTGCAGATATTGCAGTTATTAGATTCTTTTTTAAAATCTAAATTAATTTAATGCCTTCAAAATAGTTTTCTCAGGCTTAGGGAAATATTTTCAACTGGTCTCATCAATAATCAGTGTGATCCCCAGAATAAATGTTGAAAACACTTTGTTCACTTTGAAATATTAACGAAGAACAGTTGAAAATAGGTCATGAGAAATTATATATTTCTTCAGTTATATCCAAGGTTGAAACCATTTGCCACTCTAATTTTTTAAAAACGTTTCAATCACACTACTATCATTTTAGCTTGGATGCTTTTCTCTTCATGTTTGAGCTGATACAGTTACCTCGTCATTAGTCTCTTTCACTTCCAATCTACCTTCTAGAGTGCCATAAAACTAATCTCTCTTATATATTGTTATAACATGTCATTTCCCTTATCAAAACCATTCCAAGTTCCCCTGTTGCTTGCACAGGGTAGCGTTTCAATTATAAATGCTGTCCATAGTACTAGCCTACTCAGACTTTCCAGGTTTCCTCTCTCTGCTGTTTAAAACAGAGCTCTGCTTCAGTCTTTGCAAAGCATCACTATTCCCAGAGCCTGTCTTATGCACCTCTCCCTCTGAGCTGTCTTCATTTTCTTTACTCTCCTAAAATGTCCTTCTTACCTCCTCTCCATCCACTTAAATTCTATTTTTCAAGGTTTACGTCTTATTTTATGATGCCAACATAGTGTGATCTGACCAGTACAACACAGAGATCTCTCTTCTACCTTAAATTTCCATAGCACTTATATAAACCAAGAGGTGGTTTATTTTTAATTTAGAGAAAAATTGGCTTGTTTTATGTATGTGTGTGTGTATGTACAGTCATGTCTCACTCAACGACGGGGATATGTTCTGAGAAATGCGCCGTTAGGCAATTTTGTGGTTGTGCAAACATCAGAGTACACTTGCACAAACCTAGGTGGTATAGCCTACTACACACCTAGGCTATATGGTACTAATCTTATGGGACCATCGTTATATATGTGGTCCGTTGTTGACCAAAACATCCTTATGTGGCGCATGACTATACGTGTGTATTTACTTATTGAATAACTTACTATTTGGTGTATAGTTCTGAGTTTTAACATAGGTATAGATTCCTGTAACCACCCCCACAATAAAGATACACAAAAATACCATCACTGCTAAAAACTTACTGTTATGCACTTGCAGTCAGACAGTCTTTCGGCCCTTAATCCCTGGTAGTTATTGATGTCTTCTCAGTCTCTGTAGTTTGGCTTTGTTTAGAATGTCATATAAATGGAATTATACAGCATGTAATCTTTTGAGATTATCTTCTTTTACTCATCATAATGCCTTTAAGATTCATCCAAGTTGTTGCATATCAATGTATCAATGGCTTGTTCCTTTTTATTTACGAGTAGTATTCCATTACATGGATTTACTTTGGTTTGTTTATCTATTCATTCTGTAAAGGACTTTTGTATTTTCTCCATGTTTGGGCAATTACAGATAGAGTTGCTGTGAACATTTGTGTACAGGTGTATGTGTAAACATGTTTTCATTTTTCTGGGATAAATACCTGGGTGTGAGACTGCTGGGCAGGGCTATGCTGAGACATACTGGAGCCAGACACATAATGGAAAATCAGTGACACTGATCCTTTCTCTCATTCAAGTTTTATTTTGTTCTTCATGGGCTTTTTCGTTAATTTTGATATTTTAAAATGTTACATTAAAATAATATTTATCTTGATTACTGAGTTTTTTGATATGCCCTTAAATTTTGTTCTTGACGTGAATGTCTCACTTGCTTCACTCTAGTTTTGACCCTATTTTGGGTACGTTTATGTTTAACTTTGTGAGAAACTTGTCCAGAGTGGCTGTACCATTTTGCATTCTCATCATTAATGTGTGAAAATTCCAATTGCTCCACATCCTTCCCAGTATTTGCTGTTGTCATTTATTTAGATGATGATGATAATTATTATTTTAGTAGTCTAATAGTTATGTAGGTGTTTCTCTTTGTGGTTTTAATTTGTATCTTCCCTAATTGCTAATGATGTTGAACTTCTTTTAATGTGATTATTTGCCATCCATATATATACATTGGTAATATATGTTTGATGATTTTTGTGTCAGTATTCATGAAGGATAGCGGTGTTTATTTTTACTTTCATTATACTGTCTTTGTCTGGTTTTAGTATCAGCATAATTATGGGCTCATAAAATGAGTTGGGAAGTGTTCCCTCCTCTTCTGTTTTCTGGAATAGATTATGTAGAATTGATGTTATTTCTTCTTTGACTCTTTGACAAATGCATTAGTGCAACTATTTGACTGGGAGTATTCTTTTTGGAGAGGACTTTTTTTAATTACCACAAATTAAATGGTTGTAATAGATAAATTTTCTATTTCTTTTCTTGGTAGGGTTTGATAGTTTGTGTCTTACAAGGAACTGGTCAATTTCATATTAGTTGCTGCATTTATGTACATAGTATAGTATTCTCTCATTCTTTTAAAGTCTGCGGAGTGTGTAGTAGTATCCTCTCTTTCTTCATGGATGTTGGTAATTTGTGTCTTTTTTTTCTTTGCCAGTTTGGTTAGAGGTTCATCACATTTTTGATCTTTTTAAAGAACCAGAATTGGTTTATTTCATTTTCTCTATTGTTTTTTCTATTTTTAATTTCATTGTTTTCTGCTTTATATCATTTCCTTTCTTCTGTTGCTTTGTATTTATTTTTATTTTCTCTTTGCTTTATTTTCTTTTTATTTGTTCTTTTTTCCTGTTTTCAAAAATAACAGACATCCATATTTTTACTCCCACGTTGCCTTGACAAAATCTCTGTTAACACATCAATACATAGCATACATATAAATTCTTATGTGTGTGTACATAAATACACACTACACAAAATAAAATTATACATATAGTTTTATAATCTGCTCACGTCATTTAATAATATGCCATGATCATCTGTCTGTGTGTCTGTGTCAGGTGCATTTCTCCATTGTGGTTGAAATCACTTCATAGTATTCCACTGCGTAATGCTCAATTCATTCTCTTTTTTTATTTGAGATATAAATTACATATGATAAAATTCATTCTTTTAAAGTATGCAATCCAGCCATTATTGATATATTCACAGAGTTGTGCAATCATAACCACTATCTAATTCCAGAATATTTTCATCACCCCAAAAAGAAACCATCATCATTAGCAGTCATTTCCCATCTCTTCCTGTCACCGTACTCTGGAAACACTGATATACTTTGTCTTTATGGACGTGCCTCTTCTGGGCATTTTGAATAAATGGAATCATACAACCTATGGTCTTTTCTTCTGGCTTCTTTCACTTAGCATAATAGTTTCAAGGTTCATTCATTTGGTAGCATTATCAAAACTTCATTCTTTGTATATATATCCATACAATGGAATATTACTAATTATCAGTTGATGGGCATTGGCCTCTTTCCACTTTTTGGCTGCAACAAATATAGTTGCTATGAAAATTTGTGAACAAGTTTTGTATGAGCATACGTTTTCAATTCCCTTGGATATATACCTAGGAGTGAAATTTCTGGGTTATATGGTAACTCCACATTTAAATTTTAAGAACTTGCCCTATTTTTTTCCAAATTAGCTGCACCATTTTACATCCTATTGAACAATGTAAAAGGGTTCCAATGTTTTTACATGCTTGTCAACTCTTGTTATTTGTCTTTTTGATTATAGCCATTTTAGTGTGTGCAAAGTGTTATCTCTTTGTGGTTGGGTTTTGCATTTCCCTAATGGCTAATGATGTTGTCATCTTTTCATGTGCTTATTGGCCATTTGTATATCTTCACTGAAGAAATGTCTATTCTCATTCTTTTGCTTGGGTTATTAATCATTTTGTTGTTGAGTTGTAATAGTTTTTAATATATTCTGGATGTGACACTCATCAAATCCATGATTTGCAAACATTTCTCTCATTCTGTGGGGTGTATTTTCACTCTCGTTATAGTCTCTTTAGAAGTGCAAGAGTTTTTAATTTTGATTAAGTCCAATTTATGTATTTTGTTGATGGTTGCTTGAATTTTTGGTGGCATATCTAAGAAACCACTGTCTAATTTGAGATCATAAAGATTTATATCTGCTTTTTTTTCTAAGAGTTTGACAAGTTTAGCTTTTACATTTAGGTCTTAGATACACTTTAAACTAATTGTAGTAAATGGTGTGAGGTAGGTGTTTAATTTCCTTCTTTTGCATGTAGCTATCCACTTGTGCCAGCACCATTTGTTGAAAAGATAATACTTTCTCTGCTGACTTGGCTTGACACCCTTATCAAAAATCAATTGACTGTAAATATATGGCTTTATTTATGGACTCTGAATTCTATTCCATTGATCTATGTGTCTGTCCCTATGCCAGTACTACACTGTCTTGATTATTGTAGCTTTGTGTAGTAAGTTTTGAAATCAGATCCCTTGCATTTGTCTATGAGTTTTATGATAAATTTGTGAATTTTGGCAAAAAAACCCAGCTGGGACTTTGATAGGGATTGTGTAGAATCTGTAGGTAAATTTTGGGAATATTGCCATTTTAACAATATTAAATCTTTCATTTCATAAACTTGATATACCTTTCCATTTATTTAGGTATTATTTACTTTTTTTCAATGATATCCTGTAGTTTTCAATATACACATCTCACACAGGTGTGATGGTGAATTTTATGTATCAACTTGTCTGATCTAGGAGATGCCCAGGTAGCTGATAAAATATTGTTTCTGGATGTGCCCATGAGGGTATCTCCAGAAGAGAGTGGCTTTTGTGTCAGTAGACTAAGTAAAGAAAATCACCCTCACCAATGCTTGTGGCCACCATCCAATTTGTTGAGGGCCAGGCTAGAACAAAAAGGTGGAGGAAGGGTGAACTCAATCTCTCTGATTGAGCTGAAACATCCATCTTCACCTGCCCTCGGACATTGGCACTCCTGGTTCTTGGGCTTTCAAACTCAGATCGGGACTTATACCACCTCCCCCAATTCTCAGGCCTTTGGACTCAGACTGAAATTATACCATCAGCTTTCTTGGTTCTCCAGCTTGCAGATGGCAAATTCTGGGACTTCTTGGCCTTTATCTACCTATCTCTGTCTCTGTCTCTGTCTCTCTCTCCTATTGGTTCTGTTTCTCTGGAGAACCCTGACTAATACACTACTTCTGTTAAATTTTTTCCTAAGAATTTTACTCTTTTCGATGCTATCAAAAATTGAATTGTTTCCTTAATTTTGTTTTAGTATTGTTCATTACTAATGTATAAAGATACGACTGATTTTATATTTTAAAGCCTAGGTCAAATCATTTATTAGCTCTAATAGATTTTGTGGTGCATTTCTTAGGATATTCTGTATACAAGATTATGTCATCTGCAAATAAATATAGTTTTTCTTCTTCCTTTCAAATCTGGATTCAGTGTACTTCTTTTTCTTGCCTAATTGTCCCGGGTAGACGTCTAGTTCTTTTCAGAGCAGGCAGCATTGACTTGTTCTTAATCTTAGAGGGAAAGCTGTCTGTCTTTCACCATTAAGTATGATGTTAGCTATGTTGTTTTTTTTCAAATAGATGCTCCTAAGCAGGTTAATGATATTCCCTTTTTCCTCTACCTTATTGAGTGTTTTTATCATGAAAGGGTATTGGATTTTGTCAAATGTTTTTACTGCATCTATTGCAATGATCATGTGGGTTTTGCCATTTATTCTATAAATACAGTGTACTACATTGATTGATTTTTGTGTGTTGAATCAGTCTTGCACTCCTGGGATAAATCCCACTTGGCTAGAGTGTATAATCATTTTTATTTGGTGCTGCATTTTGTTTGCAAGTATTTTTTTGAGAATTTTTGTGTCTATATTCATAAGTAATATTGGTTTGTAGCTTTCTTTTCTTGTAATGTCTTTGTCTGATTTGAGTAACAAATAAGACTGCCATATAGAATAAGATGTGAAGTATACCCAACTCCTCTACTTTTTGGTAGAATTTTTGAAGTATTAGTGTTAATTCTTCTTTAAATTTTTGATAGAAATCATCAGTGAAGCCATCTGGTCCTAGGCTTTACTTTGTGAGAAGATTTTTGCTAACAAATTCAATCCTTTTACTTATTATAGATTTATTCAAATTTTATCTTTCTTCTTGAGTCAGTTTCAGTAGTTTGAGTCGTTGTAGGAATTTGTTCATTTCAGTTAGGCTATCTACTTTGTTGGTATACAGTTATTCATGGTATATTCCTTTTTGTTTATTTAAGGTTTACGATATTTCCCTCTCTTTAATTCCTGATTATAGCAAATACAACCTAATCTATTTTTTCCTTTGGTTAGTGTAGCTAAATGTTCGTCAATTTCTTGACTTTTTCAAAGAACCAACTTTTGATTTTGTTGATATTTTTCTGTTGCTTTTCTATCTTCCATTTCATTCATTTTCATTCTAATATTTATTATTTCCTTCTTTATGTTAGTTTTGGGTTTCAATTGCTCTTCTTTTCCTAGTTCCTTAAGGTGGGAAGTTAGATTATTGATTAGAGATCTTTCTATTTTTTAACATAGATATTTACAATGATAAATTTCCATTGAAGCATTGCTTTTGTGGCAAACCCTAAATTTGGCAAGTTCTGTTTTCATTTTCATTCATCTCAAAGTATTTTCTAATTCATTTTTGATTTATTTTTTGACTTGGTAGTTATTTAAGAGTGTGTTTAATTTCCACATATCTGTGAATATCACACATTTTCTTCTGTTATTTATTTCTAATTTCATTCCATTGTGGTTGGAGAACATACTTTGTGTAATTTCTATTCTTTTATGTTTATTAAAGCTTGTTTTACAGCCTAGCTTATGATCTGTTCTACGGAATGTCTCATATGCACTTGAAATGAGTATGTATTCTGCTGCTGTTGAATGGAGTGATCTATAGATGTCAATTAGGTCTAGGTGGCTTACTGTGTCATTCTGTTTCCTTTTTGGTCTTCTAATTGTTTCACCCATTATTTAGAGTCTTAAAGTCTGATTTCGGTAATAGCCTTCATTCATTTATTCAATAAAGAATTGTTACACCAACCCCTTGTTCTGGTTCTCTGTGTCCATCAGTCCTCTGTTACAATTGCAGCAAATGTCGCCTGTTATCATATTTATTTCTCTCACTGACAAGAACATGAGGAGCTCCTAGAGCACAAGACTCAACACCTAGCAGAGTAAATGACACATACAATCTGGGAAATATTGATTAGTGAATACACAAATGAAATTGTCAAATTAGAATGAAGAGATCATTCTTGAGGATCAACCTATTCAGGTATTTAAAAATCACAAAGGAAGAAACCATGGGGCCGGCTCCATGGCCGAGTGGTTAAGTTCATGTGCTCTGCTTCAGCAGAGCTGATCACCAGATACAGGTAGCACCGCAGGAAAGGAGGTGCAACTTTGGATGAAGTAGCTCTCTTCAGGTGAGGGCAGTTCCTGGAGAGGCCTGACAGCTTGTTGCTATCGGCCAGCTGCATTTTCACCAGCTGGGGGAGTGAGTCCTTCACTCATGAAAGGTGATCTGGGCAGAACATCACAGTGCCCCTGCGCCTGTTGATTTCCACTCATTCTTCAAGTCTCAACCTAAATGTCATTTCTTTCTGGCAGCATACTGGAAAGCTAGAAATATGTTCCTATAACGCCACCATTACTCCTCTTTAGTAATCATTCATGTTGTTGTCCTTATTTGTGCAATGTCTGTGATCACCATTAGAGTTCAAATGAGGGTAGGAACCATGGTCATCTTGTTCAACCACTGTAACCCCAACAACCAGCACAGTGCCAAGCAATGAAGAATGCTTAATAAGTATACTGAGAAATAGTGAAAATCCCTAAGCTCTTTGGTTTCCACAATAAGTAACAAACAAGTTGGTGATACCCTCAGTAATTATTGAATATAAATTTGCTTTGAAGTACACTTGGGGACAAAGAGAGCCTTGGTATGTTTCTTGGGTTTCTGGGGGAATACTGGCATATATAACTAATTACAATTTCTAATCAAAAATTTTGCAAAACTTTTAAAAACATTTTTAAAAGAGCAGTCATATGTTTGTTTTATGTTGTTGCAATCCTTATCCTTATTTACTGAATGAAGCCATTAGATTTATATACATGGAGTATTTTCAAAGTAGATTGTTTATTGTAAACAATAGGATTTTCTTAAAGGGTTAATCAGCTCCAAAGAAACACAGTGATGGGCATGAATGAGAGCTCTGCTCCTCCACTAATTGATGAAATGTTTTGAATAACTTCTCTGGTTTGGTCAGGTTGAAAATATTCCCTGTGCAATCAGGAGTGCAAAAATGAATTTCTACTTGTTTGGTAGGCAGTAGATTGTACTATCCTACTTGTTTACTCTGGGAAGTTTGCCTTTTGGGTAGGAAATTGATTTTCCTTCATTCAGTTCTGTATGTTCATCTGGCCTACGTAGCACTTGGGGTTTGCCCAGAGCCTTTGCTGCTAGAAGTCTATTTTAGATGGCCTACATCACAAGTTTCTAGTGTAGGTAAAAATTAACGAAACATATGCCAGCTATAGTCCACCTAAAGTATGATAAGTTAAACTGATTTCATAACTTTCATGGGCCTTTAGCAAGTAAAATTATCTTTATTCTTTCTTGGTTGTAGAAAATAATTCATAGAGTTCATAGTAATTGAGCCATTATATTGTGTTCTTGTTAATTAATTATCCTGGAATGTTATCCTGCATGTAATTTGTTGAAAACAGAGCAACTAAATAATTTCTATTAAAATAACACAAGTTCCATCCTCTGTGGGCTTGTTTGTGATTGCTTTTGACAGATACAATTAAGTAATTCAATCATCAGTTATAAGAGATTGAGATCAACACAAAAGTCTCAAAATTTGGGATGACACAAAGGAAAACTCTCAATAAAGATATAAAATGGAATGTCTGAGACTTCTGCAAGAATGCCATAAAGATTTCTAAGTTGAAAAAGAATTCATTAGTCTAATTTGTCTTTAAATCTGATTGGTAACTCTGCCTGCAGTTAGTTAATTAGAGATACAGGACACAGGCCCAGATTTAGGGTCAGAAAGAGGATAAAAAGAACAGGAGCATGTCACATCTTATTGACTATACAATTTGATTCAGATGCCAATAAAACTTTCTTTCAATTTTGAGGGGTATGATGGTCATTTCAGTAGACTCTACTGTAGTTGTAGTAATACAAATGTTAATATTTTACAGATATGCTGAACACACTATTTCCTACGGTAAAAGTGACCGTATTGAATCTAAGTCTTGCTCAGCCTTCTCAGAGTAATAGATTAGGAGTTCAACTCTTGCTTTTCTTATTCCTCCACATTTATTCATTTCTTCTCAATCCTATTCCAGGTTGACTTCCAGACTACCTTTCTACATTCCCTAAGCCTTTAGAGACCGCTAACACAATTACAAATTAATTTCTTCACATTGACATTTGGTTTAGCTTTGTATTTTCACTGAGTGTCTTGATGTTTTTTAATATCTTTGTGGTAATTTAGCTATGGGTACTACCAGAAAATATATGACACATGATTCAGTTTCTAATGTAATAAGGTTGACTTCCTTATACCCTGGTATTTTTTTTAAAAAGAGAATAAAAGAGGTGAGTATGGCAAATATTTGTATTGAAGAAACAAAAAGTAAGCAGTAATTTTGTTTCATACTTAACAGCTGAGTTCACTTTTAATTAATATCCTTAATATACTGTTAGGTGTTGGTTTTAAATTAGAAGCAGCTTTTATCTTTTATTCTGGTGTGTTTCTGCAAGTGTTAATTTTCAAAACAGTCTCAAAAGAAATATGAAATAGACCTACTTCATTAATTTTCAATAAACTTTTTCCTAGGGAATGAATGCCTTTATCAGGAATTCTATGATATCAAATCGTATATGTCAAATGAATTCAAAGTATGAAATAAAGTTTGATTCTTCTGCCCTGAATTCTGATGATCCTTTTATAGTGAATGAATTACTTAGAATTACCAAGTGATCCAAAAATGCCAATAGAATATTTTATAAAGACTTTGATTTTGTATAACTTTGACTCTGAGAATGTAATAATGCAAACTTTACACATATTTTACTGGTGGATTTTTAAAAAAATATTCAATAGCAAATGGAATTTTCCTCATTAACTACACTTGGTGTGTAGGTTTGGGGTGTCTTTTTGGTGTATTTTAATGATTGAAATTCTCTCATAAAGTTGCAATCTCATGTTGATCATGTCCACAGTTATCTTAAGGTTTGACTGAGTTAGACAATTAAAATGGCTAACTCTCATGACTGGTAGTTTATGCTGGTTGTTGGCTGGCAGCTCAACTGGAGCTGTCAATAGAAGTGCCTACATAGTCTCTCTATTATGTATGTCCCAGGTAGTTGGATTTTCTACATGATGAGTGGTTTCCCATAGAGTGTGTATCCCAAGAGAACCAGGTAGAAGATGCAGGACACTTTCTGACCTAGACGCAGAAGTTAGGCAGCATCACTTCAGTGACATTCTATTGGTTACAATTAAGAAAGAGAACATAGGGCCCACCTTTCAGAGAAAGAAGAGTTATAGAATGGTCAGGCAGGCTACAATGGAGTATGCTTACTTGAGTATTTTAAGCCTCTTCTAAGTCACTAAACTCTCTCCAGAGTCCACCTGGATATACTTACCAGCTGGAAGGCTTTAAGTGGCATGGCTCAGATTATAGTAGGTAATATAACCAACCTGCAGAAGGGAGCAAATTTACTTTATCCTCATTGGTCAAATTTCAGGGGTAATTGGAAGCTACCTGCTGCCCCATGCCAAGTCTATCTTTACATTTATTTTAGATGAGACCTAATGATGTAAATAAGCTACTGAATATATCCAGCTTACTTTCCATCTCTGGGGAGGCTATACCTAAGTAGGTATCAGAAATCTCAAGTCGCTCTGAAGATCTAAAAAAACTAGTGCAAAATGTGTGAGAAAGATACAGGATGGCATGGGAAAATAGGCTGACCTAATCATATTCATGATTTGATGAGCTTCCCCCTGAACCAATTCAACATCTCCCTTTTCTTCAGGGATCAAGAATAAAATAAGTTGTGATGAGGAATGACTCCCTATACTGTAACGGCTACACATTTTTCTTGTTTACAGGGCATGGAGGGAGGGAAAAGGAGGAGAAAATACATACAGGCTGTGTGGTGGTGGCTGGTCTGTCTCCTAAATTAAATAATCTCTAAAACATCAGGGTCCCCGGAGACAAGGAGAGAGAAGGGGCCAAGGAAGGCTGTTTTAAGGAATACTCTTCACTTTTATATGTTTTCATTATTTGAAAAGACCAAAGTTTGTTAATGGATAGTTTTAAGCATGATGATTCAGGGCTGCGAAGTGGTCTGACAAGTTAAGATAAACACATAATAGAGTTCAAAGTATGAAAGCAGTCCATTTGTTATTATTAATGATATTGTTATAGAGAAAACGAACTGAAAATAATTTGTTTCCACTAAAAGTCAGAGCTCTGTTAAATGTAGGATATGAGCCCACTTATGTGGTTATTCATAATCACCACAGTTTCCTTATTCCTTGTCTGCTCTACCTATGGACAGCACAATAAAAATAGTAAATCTTCGTTCCATACCTACTAAATATTTAGCATATATATAATCATTTAATTTTTACAGTGATACTACAAAGTAGATATCATTTTCTCTAATTTACTTGAACATACACACACAAGCACACAAGTTTACACAATCACAATGAAGAATGCAGCAAGTCACTAGACTTTGCAATTTGTAGTTGGCAGGGTGTCCATTTGGGTAGGCTGCCTCAGCTACTGACCCTCCTCTGCTAAAGTGAATCAGAGCCAGATGCTAGTTAAAGCAGTGAAGACAGATTTTATCAGAAACTTTGGCAACTGATGTTGCTAAGGCATTTTGACAGGGGAAGTCTAACCATTTAGAAAATGTGCTGATTAGTGTGAGTATATATGGGTAGCCTTGTGCTTTGGGTAACTTGATGAAATCTATTTGCAAGAAAAGGAAGGGTCGCAGGGAGTTTGAGGGGGAACCACTTCCCCACCTTGCCCCACAAAGGGCACACAGTTTTTCCAGGAGTATGTTTTTGAGCTATGAAGCAAGTGGCAACTACTTGATCCAAATAAAAGCTAAAGGGAGAGTGATGGCAGCATCATGGCAGAGTGAGCATTCCCAGTAATCTCTCCCCTCCACTATACAACAACAAAAAAGACACTCATACTCCAACAGAGGACATCCACACAACACAAAAGACGTCTGAGAGACCCACACAGCCATATGACAGATAGTGGAGAGGCTGGAGCCCCACCTTGGAGCAGGTGGAACAGGGTGAGAGAAAACCTCTCTCTCTCCCCAAAAGACTGGGATCCAGGACCACAGGTAGCCTCTGAGAGGGAAGGAACAGGAGCAGGGACATTCATTCTTGGGAACATCAAAGAGACAAAAGGGCCCTCGCAGCCTAGGGGAAAGGCCCTACCAACATGAAAGCTAATGCACGGGTGACCTCATCAAGTCAACACCCCAGGAGAGCAGATAGTGAGGGCAGAGTGAGAAAATCCTGAGAGTACTCAGAAGAAAGCACCCCTCCCCCCACCTGCCCAGCACCAGCTCCAGTGTCTGGGAACTTGGCAGGACATAGAGGGCTCAGAATATGCAGCTCTTGACCCCCACCCAGTGGTGATAGGCTGTAACTGTGACCAAATAATACCACGATGTGCAAAAACAGAGCCATGCCTATAGCAGTATCAAAAATTATATTAAATCTCCAGACCACAGAGAAAATGACAAGTACCCACAAATCAGTCCGGAGGGCTGAAATTTGTAGTTTAAATGACAGAGAATTCAAAATAGCCATCCTCAAAAAACTCAACAAGTTAAAAGAGAATGTAGAGAAACAATTCAGTGAGTTCAGGAGCTACTTCACAAAAGAGATTGAAACTATAAAGAAGAATCAATGAGAAATACTGGAGATGAAAGACATAATGGGGGAGATAAAATATGGATTACCTGAACTCTTGAGCAGACATAGAGGGGTGAATCAGCATAATTGAGGATAGACATGTTGAAATGCTAAAGATCAAGGAGGAGAGAGAACTAAGACTAAAAAATGAAGAAAGTCTCTGAGAAATATCTGAATCAATTAGGAAATGCAACGTAAGAATTATAGGTATTCAAGAGGGAGAAGAGAAGGAGAGTGGAGCATAAAGCTTGTTGAAAGAAATAATAGCAGAGAACTTCCAAAACCTGGGGAAGAAGATGGAAATCCATGTGGAAGAGGCTATCAGATCTCCTAAATATGTCAGTGTAAAAAGACCTAGTGCAAGGCGCATGGTAGTGAAACTGGCAAAAGTAAATGACAAAGAAAAAATACTAAGGGCAGTAAGGCAAAAGAAAATGACCTACAAAGGAACCCCTATCAGACTTTCAGTGGATTTCTCTGCGGAATCCTTACAGGCTAGGAGAGACTGGAATGACATATTCAAATCTTTGAAGGACAAAAACTTTCAGCCAAGAATGCTCTATCCAGCAAAAACATCCTTCAGATATGATGGAGAAATGAAAACTTTCCCAGATAAACAAAAGCTAAGGGAGTTGATAGCCACGAAACCCCCCCCCCCCAGCCACACACATAAGAAATCCTCAAGAAGGCCCTCATACCTGACGAAAAAAAAGGGAGGAAGGGATTATAAAGCATGGAGTAAGGCGATAAATAGGGAAACAAAATCAGAATATTGTAGCTATACATCAGAACAGGTTAGCAAATACTCAAGAATAGCATTAAAGATAAAGGGAAGGAAAACACCAAAAACAAAGGTAATCTTGTCATTTTAATCACAAACTCACAACACAAGATGGAATCAGATGTGAAAAAAACAACATAGGAGGGGAAGAGGAAAGAGCTGAATTGGTTTAGTCTGAGGAAATGAGAGGCCATCACAAACTGGACTATCTTACCTACGAGATTTTGAATACAAACCTCATGGTAACCACTAAACAAAAAAGCAGAACAGAGACACAAATAATAAATAAAGAGGAAACAAACAAACACATCATAAAAAACTACGTAAATCAATTGATAGACCAAAATACACAGGACAAGAAACAAAGGAAATGCAGAAGAACTGGAAAATGAGTGATAAAATGGTAGCATCAAGCTGTCATATATCGATAATCACCCTAAATGTAATGGATTGAATTCTCCAATAAAAAGACACAAAGTGACGAGATGGATTAAAGAACAAGACCCAGCAATATGCTGCCTCCAGGAAACACATCTCAGCTCCAATGACAAACACAGGCTTAGAGTTAAGGGATTGAAGATGATACTCCAAGCTAATGGCAAACAAAAGAAAGAAGGTGTTGCCATACTTATATCAGACAAAGTAGACTTCAAGATAAGACAGGTGAAGAGAGACAAAGAGGGGCAGTATATAATGATCAAAAGGACACTCCACAAAGAAGACATAACACTTATAAATATCTATGCATCCAACACAGGAGCACCAAAGTACCTAAAGTAATTGTTAACAGACCTAAAAGAAGATATTAACAATAACACAATAACGGTAAGGCACCTCAACACTCCACTCACATCAATGGATAAATCATCCAGACAGAAAATCAACAAGGAAACAGTGCAATTAAATGAAAAGCTAGACCATTTGGACTTAATAGACATGTATAGAACACTCTATCAAAAAACAGCAGAATGCACATTTTTGTCAAGTGTGCACAGAACATTCTCAAGGCTAGACCATATGTTGGGAAACTTGTCAAGCCTCAATAAATTTAAGAGGATTGAAATAATAACAAGCATCTTTTTTGGTCACAATGCTATGAAGCTAGAAATTACAAGAAAAAAGCTGAGAAAGGGACAAAGATGTGGAGACTAAACAATAGGCTATTGAACAACCAATGGATCATTGAAGAAATTAAAGGAGAAATAAAAAAATATCTGGAGACAAATGAAAACGAAAACATGCCATACCAACTCACATGGGATGCAGCAAAAGCCATATTAAGGGGGAAATTCATCACAATACAGGCTCACCTTAACAAAGAAGAAAAATTCCAAATAAGCAATCTCAAACTACACTTAACTAAATTAGAAAAAGAAGAACAAACAAAGCCCAAAGTCAGCAGAAGGAGAGAAATAATAAAAATAAGAGCAGAAATAACTGCTATTGAAACAAAAAAGGCAGTAGAAATTATCGATGAAACAAAGAGCTGGTTCTTTGAGAAGGTAAACAAAACCGACAAACCCCTAGCCAGACATACAAAGAAAAAAAGTGAGAGAGCTCAGATAAATAAAAATGAGAAATGAAAGAGGAGAAGTAACAATGGATACTACAGAAATACAACAGGTTTTAAGAGAATACAACAAAAAGCTATATGCCAACAAAATGGACAGTCGAGAGGAAATGGATAAATTCTTTGACTCTTACAACCTCCCAAAGCTGAATCTAGAAGAAGTAATCTGAATAGACCAATCACAAGTAAAGAGATTGAAACAGTAATCAAAAGCATCACAACAAAAGAAAGCCCAGGACTAGACAGCTCCCCTGGAGAATTCTACCAAACTTTCAAAGAGGATTTAATACCTATACTTCTCAAGCTATTCCAAAAAATTAGGGAAGATGGAACACTTCCTAACACATTCTCTGAGGCCATAAAGAAAGACAAAATCATGCTGTTTGCAACAACATGGATGGACCTGCAGGGTATTATGCTAAGTGAAGTAAGCCAGACTGAGAAAGACAAACACCAGATGATTTCACTCATATGTGGAATATAAAGAAATGCATGGACAAAGAACATAGTTCAGTGGTTGCCAGGGGAAGGGGGCTTGGGGGTGGGCATAGGGGGTGAAGGGGAGCACCTACGTGATAACGGACAAGAAATAACGTACAACTGAAATTTCACAATGATGTAAATTATTATGAAATCAATTTTAAAAAAGCTAAAAGGTCCAAACTATTGTTTTTCTAGTATATCCAGTCTTTTGCCCTTTCCATGGTGAGTCCATTGTGTAAAATGTACACAATAACGTGTGCAATGGATTTAAGAGCCATCAAATGGCCATCTTGATGTTTCCAAAGTCTGAGTGGATTGAACATCCAGCTGTTTCCAATCCGGTTCTTTCTGAGTCTGAAGCTGTTATTTGGGTTATCCAAATATCTTTTATTATTTCCTTAAGAGTCATCCTGAAAAAGTTGTCTCCCACAAGAAAGAGTGAATAATTCCACCAGGGTTCTGTAGCCTTGAAGCAGAAACCAGGGGAATAGTCCCAAATCTTGGAAACCAGTTGGATTTCTTGAGTGATTTGAGAAGAGGCTGCTAGTTTAGCATATTTATCAGCTGGGTAAATTTATTTGCCTGGGCCATTTCTGAGTTTTTTATACTATGTTCCTCTGTTTTAACTATAGTAATTTGATGGGGTAATAATAATGTCTCTAGAAGTTCTGTTATTTTGGGTCTATTTTTGACTGGGGTACCAGCTGCTGTCCTGAATCCTCTCTGTTTCTGTAACATAGCAAAATCATGTGTTACTCTAAAGGCATAGCAGCTGTCAAGATAAATGTTAACCTTCATTCCCTCTGCTCTTATGCAAGCCTGAGTGAGAGCAATTAACTTAGCCATCTGAGCTGATTTAATGTTTAGCAGGGCTTGATATTCAAGAGGTTTGTATTGATCAGTGATGGCATATCCAGCCTGGAAGGCCCCATATTTCTTCCGGTGGCAGGAGCCATCAACATAAGTAATGAGATCAACTTATGGGATGGAGTTTTCTGATAAATCTAGTTTAGGACAAGATAATGATCTGGGGTTAGTGAAGCAATCATGGGGGATTCTGTCAGTGGGTAAAGGAAGCAGGGTTGCAGGGTTAAGTTTCTGACAGCAATGTATCGTGATGCAAGAGAGGAAGATTAGTAAAATTTCATAAGAAGTAAGTCAAGATGCAGAAAAGTGTTGTGTGTATTCATTAAGAAATTGGGTCTGCACAGCATGAGGAACATTTACATCAAGTGGATGACCTAATAGTAAATCTGCTGGGCCCAATAAGGCATCTCTTTGCTTTGACTTCCCACCCTTGAACTTCCCATTTTTGCCCTGCTTTTTTCCTTGTTCATGTAATGAATGAGGGTTCATGCCCTTGGGGTATTATCCCAGAAGCATAATGGACACCAGAGACCTGTGGGGTATTATAGGTAGGCCTTAGATTCAGTAGCTAAGGCATATCCCCCTTGCCTGCAAGCTGTGGCGGCAACTGCTGCTGTTTTGCTGTTAAGTGAGTCAGGCCCCTAGCATGGCTGGTTACCAGGCTCAGGGGCTCACAATTGCTGTAGGCCTCTGGCCTGCTAGGTGTTGTCAGCTGTCTTAGGAGTACACTGGGTAGGCCCAGCCCCAACAAGCCAAACTGCGTGTGTGCCTGCCTGTGCCCCCCTCCCCCCTAGCAAAGCAGTCTTGCCCCTCGCACACGCCCTGCCCTGCCCAGGCAACCCATTCACCCCACCTGTGTGGGCCTAAAAGTTCCCTGAGAGCTTGCTGGTGGGCAGAGCCAGTCCCTAGGTTGGGCTGGCTAATTTGGATTAAATTGGTACTCAAATGGGCGTGGCAAACACCTGCTCTAACAGGCCAAGTGAAGAAATCCAATGGCATCCACCAGCATTTGTATCAGCACATCTGCACTAGGTCACAACAATGGCTGCTGCCTGTCTGTGGGGAGGTGGGCCCAGCCACCTCCTGCCTCTCTGAGATGTGCTCAGAGCTTATCAAGTGAGTCTCTTTTACCAAAGGGCTACACACCTTTCTTTCTGGTGATTTTGTGTTGTTTTCCGAACAGGTGACTCTTTGTAGACCCCTTAAGAGTAAGCTTTTCTTTCTCTTATGTTCGATTGTTTTTCTGGAGGTTTTCCCCGTTGATTTTAGTAGCCAGCAAAGCCAGGCATTATGGTACTTGTCTCAGGTTGTGCTGAATTCAAAGGCTGCTTATTGTGGACTTGCTCTCCCACTCAGATCCCCCACTCCTCCAGGAAAAGTTTCATACCTTGAGATTGCTCCCAGACATGAAGTGCTATGGCTAGAATGTGGCTTTTTTCTCAGCAGAAGTGTATTTCTGCTTCTTCCACCTCTGTCAGAGTTGTCCCTTGTGAGGGTTCTTTTTGTCCAGTTTCCAGTTCTCTCTCAGAGGTAATTGTTCCACATGTAGTTGTGAATTTATTATGTCCATGAGAGGAGGTGAGTTCAGTCATCCTATGCCACCATCTTCCCAGCAATCCCCCAGGTTTTTCTAACTATGTTATTGCAGTGCCATAAGGTTGCATTGTGTATTTTCCAAGTTTTTGGAAATGCTATCATCATAATGCTGGGCTAATGTCTGGAACTCAGACCTGTTTGCATTTTGCCAGTTAACATTATTTTCCTGTAATATGTCATGGAGCTCTGGTCTGAGACCATTTACAAAGCTTGTGGTCAGTGCAGAGGCTGTTTGGGAAGTCATTTCTAGCTCTGAATGCTCTTTCCATCTTGTCTCCAATCAATGGTGATATTCCTTTTTTGTTTTTGTTTTTGTTTTGCTAGGAAAGATTCGCCCTAAGCTAACATCTGTTGCCAATCTTCCTCTCTCTTTTTTTTTTCCTCCCCAAAGCCCCAGTACATAGTTGTATATTCTAGTTGTAAGTCCTTCTAGTTCTTCTATGTGAGTCGCTCCCACAGCATGGCTACTGACAGATGAGTCGGTGTGGTTCCGCACCTGGGAACTCAACCTAGGCCACCGAAGTGCGGTGTCCTGACTTTAACCACTAGGTCATCAAGGCTGGCTCAGTTTCATCTCTTTCTTGGTTACAATTTTGAATATATGACCTATCAATTTTAGTGAGATAGACCTGAGGGATGGCCTCTAGTAAGTTTTCTCTGACTTCTCTCAGTTTCCAGTGGGAATTGAGTAGTCTGAGACTCTTGAAGATCTTCAGGAATGGTGGTCCATTTGGCTTTTTAAACCAAAGGGAAGCATCTCCAGGCCCAACCAATAGGTGGATAAGTTGATATAAATTGAGGATCCCTGGAGAGTATGCTCCTAGATCAATTCTAAGTTGTTCAGTAAACCTTTCCCTTTCCTTTTGGAGGTCAGAATAGTCCTTGGTGATGACATGTAATTCAGAGCAATACCGAGGTTTGAATATTATCTCTTCTGTCAGCCTCACTTGGAAGGGGTACCAGCTATACTCATCTGCAAAAGGTGGGGGCCTGGTGAACTTTATGGTTACAGGGAGTTGAGGAACTTGGGGGTGTGACTGATGACATCAAGAAATGTTGAAAAAGAACCCTAGACACTAGTTGAAGTGGTAAAGATAGGAAAAAAGAGACTTCAGTATAGAACTGAACTCAATTCCAAATATAAGAACAAGTGGGAATTTATAGACAAAGAGGAAGGCAAGGGGGTCAGTGGATGGAAAATTACTAAGAGGAGACATTAAGGGTAGAGGGATTCTTGCTAAAACAACTTAACTGGATTCTTATTGAAGGTGTACTAAGGTGATCAGATATCAAGGGTGGACAATTTCTCTCAACTAACTTAGCAGGATTCTTGCTAGAATTGGACTCAGCAAGGATGGATGTGGAAGCCCAAGGTCAAGTCCTAGCTGAGAAGAGGGCACAGAGGAGCCTCTCTAAAGTTTGGTTAAGGAGAGAGTCTTTGCCATCTGCTTCCAACTCCATTTCAACAGACACCCCTGTTCACATCCCTACTCTAGCTTGGTGTTCTGTGATTTTCAGATTCAGGCTCTTCTGATCTGTGTTAGACTAAAGGACATAGGAGATCTGCCAGCTATATTTTTAAAAGCAAAAGCACTGAGAAAGCTATTAAACATCCATGTTCCATTAGAGTTATCTCCAAAATTAGCTTTGGCAGATGTTGGCAAAATGGATATCCTACTGGGCAGTATAATTTAAGGAATACCACATATAGGAAGGGATAATTTCTATAAATAACTGTCATCACACACTGGGGTCTGGAATTCTTCTATCTGTGTCATCCCTTTGTATTAAGGTTGTTATTTTTAAAACTTGCTACCCTATTCTCTCCCCTAACTGTTCCCCCGCAAAAATAACTACACACACAAACCCTTAGTATTTAAACATGAAAGCTCTATTTCGTCTGTTTTATTCATTTGTGCTTCTAAATAGCTTGTTTGAGTGAGAAAGTCCATGGCTAAAAATGTAAATCAATAAAGTAGAAGTCTTGCAAATCGCTAGGTAATTAAGGAGAATTTCCTGGAAGCCATGCTGACCCCGATTAAAAGGGACTGTTTGGGCTATGTAAAAATAATCTTGGTGTAGATGTGTATAGAACATTACAAGTTTGAAAAGGTCACATAGTTGAGGCAGTGCCAAGAAAAAGGAAGAAAAGGAACTTTGGAACTAAGTCCAGTGGTTTTCAACCAGGGACCTTGATACCCCTCTTAGGGAGTATTGAAAAATCCATGGGGAGTGTTTGATTGAGTATTGCAGACATTTAAAGCCTCAGAGAAGGAGTTCTAAACATCCTGCCATCCTCAGGACTGCACAGATCACTGGGCCTGGTGTTGGGCAGGTACCTCCTCACTGTTGCCACTCTACATTGTTCATTGTCCACCTCACCCAAGTGCCAGGTTTGAAGCTCATGTCTTCAGAATCTTCTGCCTCTACTCTTCCTTGATACAGCCATTTTAAAGACACTGTAATAACTCCTCTTAGCAACTAGTTCCATGTCACTCTTTCTTGCACCATCCCTGGCATGGTTCTCCATGACTTCAACATCCACTCAGATGAAGCGTCCAGTACCGTTGCCTCTTGACTTGTTGTACTCTTTCCACACTTTCAATAAAAGGTCAATTCTTACTTCTCATCTCACTTAACTTGTGTCCATCATCTGGTGCAGTTCACCACTCCTTTCTTGAACCATTGCCCTCACATTACCCTCAGAGTATCACAATTTTTTGGATTTTCTCCTCTGTTACTGGCCACTCTGTTACTCAGATTCTTTCAGTTATCCTTTCTCATTTCCCTAATCTTTCAACATTGTGTCCCAGGGCTTAATCTCAGACTTTTCTTCTATCCATACTCCCTCTCTATGTGGTTTCACCAGTCTAATGACTTGACCATCTGTGTGTTGAAGAAACTGAAAATTATATTTCAGTCTGGGCCTCTTCCCTGAACTTCAGAATCGTATAACCAATTCTCTATTAAACATCACTATTAGTATGCTAATATTCATCTTTATCATAACATTCCCAAAAACAGATTCTTGAATTTCTCCCCAAAGTGATTCTTTGTAAAGTCCTCTCATTTCAGTAAATGACAGTTTTATTCTTGCATTCTTTCAGGCCAAGAAACTTCGAGCAAACTTCGACTCTTCTGTTTCTGTTGAACTCACCATCTGATCCATTAGCAAATCTGTCAATGATTTCTATAAATTATAAACAAAATCCAAGTACTTTTCACCATTACTACTACTGCCATCTTGATCTAAGCCACCAACATCTTTAGCCTGGATTACTGCAGTTTCTTTACTTGTCTCTTTCTATCTTTTCTACCTACAGCCTATTCTCAGAATAGCCAGAGTGATTCTTTTAAAGTATATTTCCACCACTTATTTGACCAGTTCCCCTAATCGATTCCTTTTTCCTGTGAGTTCCTAAAATCCTTATTTTCTGTAGCATTCATCTAATTGTTGATATATGCTATCTTTTCAAGTTTTAATTTGCTTTGATTTTACATGTATTTATTTATATGGCTCATTTTCCCTAGTAGATTACAAGCTTCTTGAATACAGGAACCTTTTGTTATACTTCTTTGTATCCCCCATTAGAGATAGGTAATAAACATAGGGACTCAGTATGTTTGCCAAATAAATGAAATAACTGGAGGTAAAATATGCCTTTAATATTCTAGATGGAGATGTCGTAAGGTCTTAGCTTTCCAATATTGTGAACATAACTCTAGCATATCATTTCCCCCATATAAGATGGTAAGATATAAGAAAAATTAAAATCAATCTTTTAAAACTCCCAATGATTCTATAAATATAGGATACATTTTCTGTAAATCTGTTGAAATAAATTTTACCACCACCATACCCAATCTTACAGCATATTTTAACTCTAGTAAGGTTAAAGATGAATTTAGCTGATTCTAATGAAGTGGAAGTAATGATAATGAAGGAATACCTGTGGAGTGTCTCTTGAATTGTATTTCTCTTGAAAGTTATACATTTCCTGAAACACAATTAAAATGACTCTCCAATTTTCTCTAATTATTTTTTAAATTGGATGAGCATATTTTGCACAGACCAGGGCATCCACTAAAGTCATTTCAGAAAACCTTTTTCTTGTTTCCTCATATATTCTATAGGAGGCCATTCACATCATAAATCACAAGTTGAAACTATTGCTTCAACAGTGTGTTCTCTAATGTAACCAGCATTTTTGTTTTTCTTCTAAAAGTCATAAATTTTACTGACTGCTTCAATTTTTATCTTCTCTTATCATTAGCAATAGCTAACATCTTTAATTTTTTTATTTAGTTTTCAAATTAAAATACTGATTTATAATTGCATATGGGATGACTAAGACAGAACAATATTTGCTAGGGATGCTCAAGGATAGGCCAGGCTCAGTGACTCGTTACTTCTTCCTCAGTTTGTATAATTCAAATTTGTGTCTTATCAAGTTACAAATCACTCTGCTAGTAATGTCAGTACTTCTCAGGAATGCTTGAGACTACACAAGCCATAGCCGTCAGTACCAGGGAACAAAGGTATAATTGGGAAGTCAGTTTAAAAGCAGGCATTTAAAAAGATTTATCTCACCAAGGAGAGGTAGATCATTATATTATTAAGCAATTGGATCTGAACATCGTAATGGCAAAACTATAGTAATAACTAATGCACTGGTAATTGTCTGTGTGATACAGATTTATGCCAAACCTGAATTTAAGATTATAGGTTGGATATTCATTTATAACACATTCATTTTTCTGAGTCTGGGCTCCTCCTGTTTCTTCTCTCTGGCTCCAAAAGGGCAGGGATTTCTGAGATGTCTTTATATTTGTCATCCTCTTCCGCTTCCCATGCTGCCTTTGCCTGACTGACGGCTCTACTTGAGGCCCCATGAGCTTCCTGAAGAGCCCTTTATCTGCTCATGTTTCCGTCTTCCTCAAGGCCAATGCTGCCCCTGCTTAGGCTTTCTCCTCAATTGACAGAAGCCCAGGATTTCAGTGGAGCCCGGAGAAGCTTGCAAACACGCATAATCACAGAGGAGACAGGAGCGGGACACTGCGCTATCACTGTAGTTCGATAATGACTTCTCCCCGAGTAGTGATGGCTGCTTTCACAGCCAGCAGGTGCTGTTGTGTGTCAAGAGCAGACAACCGCCATATCCCGCGTGGGACTAAATCTCTGATCCATCGGTCTCTCTCACTCGCATCAAGAGAGCAGCACCTGCAGCTTCTTCCTCCATAGAGGATCTCTCTTCCCTATTCCCCCAGGAAATTCAGTCCTAGGCCCCAGGCTCCTATCTGCCCTGTTCCTTACTGGAAACCAGTCTAAATCCTCCCCATTTCTGGTTAAAGTTTTCTCTCGAGTTCATTTAAGAGATGTGATTGAAATCTGATGTGACAGAAGTTTAATAAATGATGGCTATTACGTTTATTATCCATGCATAGAGCCGTTCATCAATGATGTTTTTTCTCAGTTTCAGGCATAGCCTTAATGTTCTGCTTGGATTTTGTTTCAAAAAATAGCAGAATGTGTTAAAGTAGAACAAATTGCATAGCCCACTGATGTCCATAAACATTTTCCCCTGAGGATCCCAGACTTGGTTTCTGTGTCTCAACTTTAAGACATACAGAAGAGTGAGTCACAATTTTCTAAAAACAGTTGCTCTTTAGAACTATACCAAATTTTAAACTTCTGCTATAAATAACACAAACCTTCTTAAATTAACATTAAACATGTTAATTTTTTTAACTTTAATAAAGAAACCTTATTATTCATGAACCTAATATAGACAGGTGCTACATAGCCTATGAGTATCTGAATAAAATTCTGATATCTGTAATTCTTATGTCTCTAACACCTATGTTCTAGATCTATGAAACCTTTTAGTTCCTGTTTTTTTGTAGTTATTTTATTTTTTGTTTAAGTTTCTTAGATATTCTGCATATTTTTCTATTGGATTGTAAAAAGGTTGGAAATCACAGATAATGAAGTCGATTCAGAGACAGGAAACTTCTTACACTCTGATTATGAAAACATCCCAGCAAAATAACTAGAAAGCATTGGGTTACCCCAATCCAGAAACTCAATTCTTAATAACTAGATAATTAGAAACCAAAGAATAAATGTTCCAACAGCACAATATATCCTGATTGTTTCTCTGTTACAATTTTAACAGCAACAATGCAGTTATATTTTATATACCTTATATTTATTTTTTATATTTTAGAAATATATGTAAGGTATTTTTAAATGTCAGCTACCTTTAAATCAGTGATTTAAAAACACTGCACTAGGTTGAGCTTCTTGAGAATACACATCTGTCTTATTCATCTCATCTGTTTGATCATGCATCATTTGCCTAGCACTGGTAATAAAATGTTAAAACAATAACAACAATGATAATAACTATAGTAATCTTGGTTAATCCTTGACACATTCCATGTGTCAAGCACTGATCTGATGGCTTTACAGGGGTTATTAAGTTCATTTAACAGATAAGAAAACTGAGGTACAGAAAGGTTAAGTAAGTGACCTGAAGCCATGCATCTTGATAAAGCTAGGATTCCAACCCATGTCATCCATATCCACAGTCAGCTCTCAAATCCTCTGCCATAATACTCAATACACATTTGCTGAATGGATCACTGAGTCCCAACCTAAATGTTCCCTGTCTCCTTTTCTGTTTCACTGTTGGACCTATTCTTGGGGGCTGCACTTTACCTTCTACCTGCATCTCCCATCAGTTTGGATTTTACATTCCTCATGTACAACCTCCCATGCAGTGTGCTCCTCCTTGGCTTTATTCTACCAAGGAGCTCCTCACCTTCTTTCACAGTCTTCATCTGAAATGTAATTAACCTCAACATGAAGATGATCACTTGAGTCTTAAATGTCACTCAATTCGCTTCAGATCATTGCAACCCATCTTCAGGCCCAAGAATACTTAATGAGCCTGTAAAGTGCTTTCATCTCAGTTAGCAAGCAGAAAGCTAAACGGGAGTGAGTAAATACCACGGCGAAATAGTTGTATAAACAAAAGACCTTATCATAGCTGTTGTGGCCTGTCATTTTGCATATACAAATGACTGCATTCTCATTTGAAACATTGAGTTCTTGCAGTTTTTATAGGGACTGCATTTTTTCTTTGTACACTATAAATATAAGATGTGAATGAAAAAATCTTTAGGATTCCATTTTGTCACCCTGGGAAGAATGGCACTTTTCAGTAATTTAAAAAATGTCTCCTGATTATTATTCTGTAAGCGTTCCATAAAGTAACAAGTAGCAGGCTCCCAGCTGCAGGGCAGCAGGAATGTTTCACTGTAGTGCTGTTGCAACAGGATAGTCCCTAGTCATCAAAGGCTCACAAAGAGAATGGGGTAATGATCAAATTTAATAGGTTGATGTTTACACTTTTTTCCAGAAATGCTGAGCCATTCACCACAAACTTCCTACCCAACCATGATCTGGAGTTTTTGGTAAAACTTCAGATTGGAGAACTTCTTCCATTTGACAGTGATGGAACTGTCATCAATGTGGGATTTAAAACCCAAATACAGAGTAGGAAATATAAAGCAACATTAGTAATACAGGTGAGTTCTATACAAGCAAGAGTCAAGGACGTTTGATGTTACTAAAGGCGTTAAATGAATTAGGGAGAAAAGGTTTCACCCAGTGATCACAGATAAATAGGAACAATATTACCTTGCAAGGTCAAATTATTTCAAATCTTCTGTCTTGTTTTACTTCTTTTTTGTCCAGCAAAGAAGTTTTAATTATAGAAGATAACAAAAAGATTGTCAACATCAATGGAAAGTAAGAAATTACTTCCCTTTCATATTAAGGAAATGTGGAAGAAACAAATAATGACCATAAAGTGATTTTGATATTGAAATATTATTTTCAATAATATACTTTTCCAAGAACATTATTAAGTATAGGTGGATGTAAGATAAAGATTTTGGAAACTTTTATTAAGAGATATTGTAGACAAGAAATTGAGTCTGAAATGTTGAAGAAAATTAAATACAAGATTAAACAATTTTTGAATTAAAATAATAAAATGTAAAATGAACCATTAACATAAAAGTCTGTTAAAACTGTCATTTCATTAATAGCAAAGGTAAATGCAATTTTGCGAACTTCACAGGTAGACAGAATTTCTGTATTTCATACATATATTCTACTAATAACTGTTAGGCTAAAGACAGCTCTCAAATTCGTTCTGAAAAAATGCCTGTTGCCAGTGTCTATTTTCAGTAGCACAGGCACAAAGGACATATTTGACGACAGAACTCTTAGTACCAAAGTGATTACTAGACTTTTAAATCAGACATTAATTAGTCAGTGCCATGGGCAGAAAAATGTGTTGCTACTGTTTCAATAAACAGAGAAAAGAATAATGTTGAACATGGCTTGAGAAAATTATTTCTATTTTTCATCTTTCCAAGAGTTCTTACAACCTAGGTAATAAAGATGTCAAACTTCTGGAGCCTTGCTGCACACAGGTCTTTGCTGCATTGATACTTGATTTAAAGTGATCATGTTGTTGAACTGGCTTTTTAAAGGAATCTTCTATTTTTTTTTATTTTTTTATTTTATTTTTTTATCTTTTTAAGTTTTTTTCCTTTTTCTCCCCAAAGCCCCCCGGTACATAGTTGTATATTTCAGTTGTGAGTCCTTCTAGTTGTAGCATGTGGGACGCTGCCTCAGCGTGTCCTGACGAGCGGTGCCATGTCCGCGCCCAGGATTCCAACCAACGAAACACTGGACCGCCTGCTGCGGAGCGTGCGAACTTAACCACTCAGCCACGGGGCCGGCCCCTGAACTTGCTTTTTAAGAAATAAGGATATACTTTCGTTCTAAGGGGCGTAAGTGACATCTTTAAAGATAGATTTGCAAATTAAAATGGTGTTCATTTTATCTAGCTTACAATGGACATTTCTAAAATTAATTACTTAGGAGGCTTTACCAACAAAATGTTTGCCTGATTTCCCTGCGTTGATTTGACAATTAAATCACTGCCAGCAGAATTGAAGGTTTCATGTGAGAGAATAAGTTGGTATATGGTATTGACTGAGAACAGGACGTTTGCAGTTAGTCTGAAGTGGTACAATTTGAAAAAGCTTACATGGGGAAAATTGAGACTGAAACACTGTTGATTCTATTTTTATTGTGGAGAACTCCAAATATGTGCAGAAATAGAATAATTAATCTCCATACACTCATCATCCCATATGAATACTTATCAATTCATGGCCAATCCTGCTTCACCACCTTCTTCCATTTCCTTGTGCTAACACTTTATGGTTCAATCCGACCTGATAACTCCTTGTCTATCCCTGGCAACTGTTAATCTGGTCTCCAGCTCTATATTCTTGTCATTTTGAGAAGATCATATAAATGGAATCATATACTATGTAACTGTAGCAGAGCAAAATTTGCCACCGCAAAATGTATCTCTTTGGCCTGAGGATTAATTTAGGCTGGTTATTTTTAAGAAACAGAAAACTCAGGAAGTTTTTCTAGTTACTTCCCCCTTAACTGCTTAGAAGAATATAGATAAATGGCCTGTAACAGGAAAAGAACTATCACCAGAGATATCTACAAAGACTATGGGCTAGGTGTGGTGGGGGAGACGCTGCAGGGACTAGAGGTGAGAGTCTGTGTCCCATTGTCTCTGCATGGCCCAGAAAACATTTGTTTGCCAAATGTTTGCTTTGCCATGTCCATATGAGTTGCCTTCCTCCCCTTTGAAGTCCCAAACCACTACTCACTTCTTAGCTCAAGATGGCATGTAAGTCCCAACTGTTCGATTTGTCTACAAGAATATGTGGAACCCTGTATGTATGAAATTAAATTGGATTTTCTCCCGTTAATCTGTGACATGTCAATTTAATTCTTAGACCAGCCAGAAGAACCTAGAAGGATAGAGAAAAATTTCTTCCTCCTCATTATAACCTTTTCAGATTGGCTTTTTACACTAAGGATATTGCCCTTGAGATTCATCCAAGTTGTTGCATGTATCAAAATCCAGAATCACAAAGTCAGGGTTTAAACCTTGTCTGACCCCAAAGCCTGCTCTTAGCAACAATACCATGTTGTCTCACATGACAAATAAGACACATTAAAAAGTTAAATCATTATCTAATGACTATTATTGAATATATTATAATCCTTATCATCTTGAATTGTTCATTTTAAGTGTTAAATAAATTAAAATTTATGAAAACTAGAGAACATAGATAATCTTCATTGTATTTTACTTAGAAAACAATGGGAATTTTTAAAGTAGAGTTTAATTAAATATTACCATAAACAAATTTTGACAATCATATCAGTATGCTCCATAATTTTCCTTTCAATTAAATCATATTAAGAAAGATTCTAACCTGCTCTTCTCCCCTCTCCTCCTCCACTATTAAATAAGGCAAATAGACTAGCTTTGAGGGAGTAAAGTTAACTCATTCAGGAGTGACATCAGCATTATGGTGGCATAAGACTTCCTGGCTTTTTGCCCCCTTCCCCTTTTAACAACTAAAAGTTGACATCCGTCTATGAACAAAAGTGCCTCTGTGGGAGTGGTGGGATCTAGAACCATGTATCAGGAGATTTGGGAGGAGTCTTGCCCACCTCTGCATCAGGTAATAGGCAAGCAGAGCAAGGTCCAGGCTGTGGAACCAGCAGGAGCCAGTGAACTGTAGGTAGTCTTTCCTGCCTCAGTTGGGGAACACCTGTAGAGTTCTGATCTGGGTAGACATCCATAGATGAGAGAGCTTTTGTAGAAGTCCAGGCTTCCCGTGGAGAGATTCCAGCACTCAGTTGATGCATACACACACACACACACACACACACACACACCTTTTGGAGGCATTGGAGAGAGTAAGAGGAACTCTGCTAGGGCTGCCCGTCCCCCAAGACAGCACAGCGCTGCGGGGGAGGAGAGTGGCAGGTGAATGTCCAGTTTCCCCAGCTGTGGAGGACACTGCTGGAGAAGCCTGGTTCTCTCCTGCAGCGCTGAAGAGTATTGAGGCAGGGCCTTCATGACTGGGAGAAGGGAGGAGACCGGGGAAGGAGGCAAATAAGAATATCAGAGGGCATTGAAAGGATGCTGTTCCTGCTGACTGTGTTCAGGACTCCAGCAGGAAGCCCACTCATGAGCTATTGGGAAAACCTCACCGGAGGATCCCCCCACCTGGCCCACAGGGCACCCACAATGCCCCAAGTGTTAAACACTCAGCTCCTCCTACTCTGTGGCTGGCTCCTTGTGTGAACTACTGCTCCTGAGTGCAGTGGTAAGAGCCAACTGCAGTAGACAGGGAGGGAGTGCATGCAGAGAACAGGCCAGGGTCTGTGGACAAGGGAGAAACCACAAATGTGAGCTGTAGGGCCACCTTCAGGAAAACAAAAGAGAGGTTTCCAGCAGTCCAGCCTGATGAGTTATAAGATCAAGACAAGACATACAAGCTTCAGAATTCTGCCAAACGAGGGAGCAGGAAGCGTGGAGCTGGTATGTCCATACAAAGTCACAGAAAACCCTAGATATTAGCAGGACCAAAGAACAGTATCTCCCACCTGAAGGCAACTAATAAATTGGAGAAGATGACTGCAAATGTGAAAACAGAAAAGCAAAATGCCAAGTAACATGAAAAATCAAAGAAACGTGACATCACCAAAAAATCTGAATAATCCTCCATTAACCAAACTGATAGATACGGAATTCTGTTATCTATCCAATAAAGAATTTAAAATAGCTGTTTTGAAGAACTAAATGAGCTACAGAAAACACAAAAAGAGAATTTAAAGAAATCAGGGAAAAATATTTCAAAATTATAGGAGATTCCTAGAAATTTATCAATGCCCTTGTTTTCCATGATATGTCCTTATGCTGCTTTGCCTGAAAATAGACAAAAATGGTATAATGCTTTGAGTCATAATTTTAGTTATTGTTTAAAACATTGTATGCCACAGAAACAAGCACATTTTTTGTCAAATTGCATTATTTTTAAAATGAACTCTCATTAGATCTTTATCCATGACCATCTTACATCTTTTGTCATTAACAAATAGCTGTTGTTTTACTCGGATGCTTTCCTGAGAGCTCTTGCAGTCAGCTGTAAGCCAGAATGCTTTGTCTTCAACAAAAGGTACTGTCTCAGAGACCTATGGAAAGTACTATGACAAGTACTCTGGGGTATAGGTTTTGATCACATTAGTAACTTTGAGATCACACTATTGGACTGAGGAAGGATTTCCAGAACTCTAGTTGAGAAGCTGATGAGTCCGTGAAACTGCTAACCCAAGATCAAGTGGAATAAGAATTAGAGGGAGCTGAGTGATGAAGAACTATTGTAATATTTATGGCTTTGTCTTTTGGAGCATTGTCGGTTCTTTAATGTTCTATTTTATGGATTGAAGGAACTCTTTCTCTTTTCTCTTAAGCTGTCTAAAACTTATAAAAGTTTGATACATTATACTTTTGTAAACAGAAGTGAAACATTTATCCTTTCTCCCTGCCTGATCCCTCCAAAATTTGGAAATTATTGAGTATTCTTATTTACGACAATATTATTATTTACATACGTTCTATTACAATCTGCCTTCCTTAGAATAGGACATAATTGGAAAAATTGGTTACATAACCAAAACTTTGACTGGAATGCCACATTTGAGAATGATGTGCATAGATTCAGATGTGACCAGATAGTTTTAAGGAATTAAGATTGGCTTTATGGAGCCATTACTTGAAAAGACCTCTTGGAATACCCTGGCCTTATACCTGACTTAGAGTTCCCTGCCTTACAGGTGAGTAAGGAAGGTCACTTCCTGGCAAGGCCAGGAACCTTAAGATATTTTGGGGACCTCAAGAACAGAGAAATTCACCCAACTCTATAGATACTTCAGTCGAATTCTGATGGTGAATTCTTGTCTTTGTTTTCTAGCCTCGAGGCTTTTAAAAAGTCAAATCTGAGATTCTTAGAAAAAGTTCCAGCAAAGCAAACTTTAGAAAGGCCTATATGGTCAATTATCGCTTTTGCTGCACTTTTGTAAATGATCAGGACAAATTTAATGAGACTAGGCTTATTTTGTAAATAAGAGTAATCTTGCTTTATCTTTGGTCAAAATGAGGGCGATTTTAGAATGACATTTTATGTTTCAATGGGAAACTCTAACCTGCCCTTGTGGGTTATCAGATTCTAATACTGTTCATTGTCTTTGGCTGTTTTTCACATCTTTGTAAACTGGATCCTACCATCTTGTGCATTTTGTCAGTAATTAATGATTCCAATTTTTCCTCCCACTCTCCTGACTTGGCATCACTGAAAACTAAAACCTGACTGCTCAGATCCTTACTGAGACTCTAGATTGCCTTGTAGCTGCCCTTTCCCCAAAGTCCTACCAGCTGAAACTAGATGACTTGATATAAACTTCAAATGAATTACCGCCACAACAGTTTGGGCCACTCAGGAAGTCACCAGACCATCTACATCTTCCATGCTCTGCTCCGAAATAACCATGACTGTGACACTGATGTCTCACTTCACCATCTAGACATTTCAAGCCCAACATGTAGAAATCTCCTCTACTGGCTTTCCTGTGGACTCAGAAACTTTGATAGTCTATTCCAACCATTAATCTTTGGGGCTTTGTGTTTCTTTGTTCTAATTTCTATTCATCTTTCCCTTTGCAAGTCTCTTTCCTCCCAACTTCTAACCCAAGTCTTCTCTCCACAGTAATCAATCCAGCAACTTATTTGTGAAACTTTTAGAGAAGTTTCAGATGGGGGAAATGTAGGTGTTAATAGTCTACCAAAGTAGTATGAAAATCATTTTAAACTGAAAATACCTAAACAATCAGCAGCCAAAAAGGAAGCATTATCTAAACTTAAGCAGGGTCTCCTGAAAATACAGCTGCCATTGACCCCTCTCCAAGGGAGTTTCCTGATGGGGAAAAGATCGATCCTTAGTACTGGGAAGGATGAATTAAGCTGCCCATAAGCATAAAAAAAAAATAGGACTTTTCATATTTTCCGATTGAAGTCCTACCCCCTTCTTTTGTTAAATTGGCTTATGTACCTTTATTTCTGGCTATTCATTGAATTACTCATCGCTGAGAACCTCTCATGTGCTATATAAATGAATCTTGTCTTTCCTTCTGTTTTATCTGTTTTCTGTTTATTCTCAGGTCCCCAACCATTTGAATCAAAGATGGTAGAGGAAAATATTTCCTCCAAAAAATGCACACGTGGTAGTAATTGTTGTTCATTTAAAATTTGATTAAGGAATGTTAAATATCAGTATAAGAACTTCAATTTTTATTTTTATACAGTAAACCATGTATTTCTTATTAGCATAAAGTGTATTAGGTTAAAGACATGATTAGCATTCTACTAACTGATTTTGTGACTCCCATTATAAGTCAAGTCATTCCTTCTAATAATATGAGAAATTGAAATACTCCTTCTCTATTTTGTTCTCCATTTTATGCCTATCACCATCTACCACAATATCTGGCACATAGTATTAGATAGATAGATTGATAGATAGATCCAGAGAAATAGATATGTAGATATAAAATATATATAGAATATATATTCTCTTATTGCAAAATTTGTTGAAACAATTGAAATGCATATAATTAAGGCTTTAAAATTAGTATATTTATAGGTTATTTATTTATTTTTTAAAGATTGGCACCTGAGCTAACAACTGTTGCCAATCTTTTTTTTTTTTTCTGTTTTATCTCCCCAAATCCCCCCAATACATAGTTGTATATCTTAGTTGCAGACCCTTCTAGTTGTGGCATGTGGGGCGCCGCCTCAATGTGGCCTGATAAGTGGTGCCATGTCCGCGCCCAGGATCTGAACTGGCAAAACCCTGGGCTGCTGCAGCGGAGAGGGTGAGCTTAACCACTTGGCCACGGGACCGGCCCTAGGTTATTATTTCTAACGGGCCCTTGAAGATAATTCCTTTCATATATTAATCCCAAAAAGTGTACTATTCAATTTTATCAGGAAATATTCTATATAATAGCATAGTTTATGTTAATATATTTAAGCTAATCTATTAAAAAATTTTGGCATCTACAACTTCATATATATAACGGTGTTCTCACTTTAAAATTATACAAAATTAATTTAATAAAAATTTTCATTTGAGAATTTATTTTATAGCTATTAGCACCATCACATGTAATCACTTTTTAAAAATCAACATTTTTGGTAATTGCTAATTATAGAACAGTTCCTAATGACGTGACCTATTTGGAATACTGAGAATCATTGAAATTATAAGAATATATAAAGCACTTTAATGGATAAACATTCAACCGGGCAGTAGTTTCTAATGTAGATACCGTCATACTTAAATTTTAGGCATTACAGCCGTTACTGTTGACTAAAAATGACATGACCTGAGCAATAATATTGTTCATACCAAAAAAAATCGTCACTCTGAACCATGATAACATGGCTATTAAACTGGGAGAACAATGCTTGCCTTGCATGGCTTCCAGAAATGCTGTACGTGTCAGATTTCGTAGCTCACTCATTTGTACTACTAACTTTGAGGCGCGGATGCAGGTCTTTTCAACTGTCTCACTCATTTGTACCCATTAAATGCCAGATATGAGTGCTGGTCCCTTCACTTAGCTCCTGCATTGAATCCTCACAACAACTCTAGGAGGGAGCTGGTAGTTTCACTCTTAAATGAAGAAACAAGTTTTAAAGAAAAACAATTACTTTTCATTTTCACATAGTGAGTGGTTGTGCTGGAATTTGAAACTGGTTCTCATCTACGTGATCAAGAACAGATGTTATTTCAGCTACAATATGCAAATGAAAATAAATTGTTTTTTGCTGCTTTTAATAAACCCAGAAGCATGAAGATCACTGTGCAAAATATCTAAACTCAGTCATTTACTTTACTTTAAAATAGTTCACTGTTATTATTCTAAAGTCACAATATATTGATAACATGATCTCTTCTTGCACATTATTTTTTTAGTTCATAAATTATTTCAAATATAACCATTGTACTTTAGATAAGGTATCTTAACTCTTTAAATTAATTACTTTCTTTTTAAATAAATTACTTCTGACTAAAATGAAAGTGACAATATGCATTATACTAACAGAAATGAAAGCAATAATGCCAAACATTTACATAATACATATTAAATCAAAATTATTTAATGTCGCAAATATCAGCATTACTGAATATTTTTTATTTTCCCTCAATGGTATATCACTTTCTGTTAAATTCCTACAGTTTCTGCCAGACTTTTTAGTTAATGATTTCCTCCCAGGTCACATTTTCTTAATTATGAACAAATTATCAGCACTTACAAAAAAAATCCACTTTCTTCTCCATTTCCCCCTAAACATATTCCTTCTTCCTCGTATTCCAATCTCAAGTAAATAATGCCACATGCGCCCTCGACTGCACAAGAAAACATCTGTATCCTAAAATCCACCTAGCATTGCATTTTATTGACTCTATCTGCTACATCTCTTAGATTCCCATCTAAGACTCTCTCTTATCTGATTCTACTGTAGCTTTAAATTTGAGTTCACACCACGTTACTGACTTAAAGCAAAAGCCTTTAAACTGATATACCAGGTTGTGCTTTCTCCCCATCATCCATTCAACCTCTACACCACCACCGGATTTGACTTCCTAAAACATGCATGTGATTACCTTACCCCTCTGCTTAAAAACTTCCGATGGCATGTCTCTTCTCAATAGCATTTTCGCACTTAACATGCTCCCCAAGTACATTTTAAGCTCCTCTGAATAATAAGTGTATTTCATTCATATTTGTACTTTCAAAAATGAAAATTGAACTAGTATGCTTAATAATTATAGATTGAATTAATAAAAGAATAAATCAGAGGACAAATAAATCAAGACTGCAAATCAACTTGAGCAGTGTTTTCCAATCTGTTAGTCACAATCTGTTAGTGGGTGGAAAAATCAATCCAGATATTGCCAACTAGTACTATTTTTAATTAAGCAAAATAGGATAGAAAATATGAGAGAATCACTCTTAGTAAGGAAAAGTATTGTTCTATAAAGTCTGGTTTCAATTATGTGCTTGTGTGAGTGTGTTTACTGGGTCATGACATAAGATGTACTCTTAAATTAGGTCATGATAAGAAAAATTGAGATTCCACATTTGGCATGACAGTGTGAGGAGCTCTATAGACCCATTTGCTGCTAAACTGGTAAAAATTACTTTAAAAGACAAGCATTTAGTGGCTCTGAAAATGGTCCTAAGGGCATATTGCAAATGAAGAACATTTATTCAACAAAATCTACTGAACATGGTAAAAATTGTGAGAGTCTTTGCTATTTGAACCAAGATCCATGTCACCCCTCCCCTGGTCAAGTTCAGTGAGATGGACACTCCAGTGTAGACTGATACAGGCAAGAAAACAAAGCTCCATCTCCCCCCAGTTCCTAGTCATAGCCATCTTCTCAAGAGGGACAGGATGCCAGTGTTTCTCATCCAGGTCCCAGCTACCTGTTGCTGAGACTATGATCTGGGTATGTGTGGCCAAGAGGTGACAGTTCCCTTCTTCTGCCCCTACCCCACTCATTGAACAAAGGCTCTGCCTTGGGCATGGCACAACTGAGAATATGGGAGCCCTGACTGTCCTTGTCCTAGCTTGTGGGGCAGAGATTCCATGCCAAGAAAAGCAAGCCAAGGAAACCTGGTACTGCTGCTACTCAATCCACTGAGCACTAAACTCTTAAAGCAGAAGTTCACTCAGAGAAATATGTACCATTATTCCTTCTCCCAGTGCCAGAAGGTGGGCTCAGAGATGTTTCCATGGGGTAGGGAAGCAAATCATTCAAGAGACAGCTCCAAATTCCTTCTCCAAGGAACTGACTTTAATTGAAACAGAGTTTGAAGAAGTTCATGCCTGGGGGCATCCTCAAAAAAGTGGAAATTGTGGTGAAAGACAGTTGGAAGGACATTGATTCCTTGGAGATAGAGACTAAATTGTGGGCTGGCTGGTCTTGAGAGAAACCTGCAGAGAGACAGTTGGGGAGAACCCTCTTTTGGTCAGAAAATATCTCAAACCCTGACTAATATAATTAACTTTTCAAAGAGGTTAGAATTTGATTGGATTAGTTTGTGGAGCAATTTGGTCCCATAGTGAATTATTGAAAATAATAAAGCAATCGGGCAGAAATTAGTGGTGCTTGACAGCTGGGTGTGGTCAGGAAGAGAGATAGTCAAAGATAGCCTTGTCAAACCACTTTCATCCTACTGGTGACTGTGGGAATACCCAAAACTTGCCCCCTGGGTAACAGAATCAGAGGCTTCACATTGAGGAGGAGAGTGTAAACTTGTAGACTTCAGGAAAATAATACAACCAGTCACTAAACAAGTAAACAAGTAAATAAAAATAAAATTCCCTATGGATGGGGGCAGGAAACCAGTACCCAGAGTTGCTATAATATAGTATTTGAAATGTAGAGTTTCCAAGAAAATACTATGAGTCATGCAAGGAAACCAGAAATTATAGCTCATCCACTGGGGGAAAAAGTATGGAACAGAAACTGCCTATGAGAGCAACCAGATGTTGGGTTTAACAAAGACTTGGAAGAAACCATTATATGTTCAGAGAACTAAAGGAAAGCATGATTACAGAAATAAAGGAAGGTATGGTATCCATGTTTCATCAAATAGAGAAAATTAATAAAGAAGTAAACATCATAAGAAAGAACCAAACAGAAATTCTAGAGTTGAAAATACAACTAAAATGAAAAATTCACTGTAGGTAGTCAATAGCAAATTTGAAATTCAGATGAAAGATTTAGAAAACAGACATACAGACCATGGAACAGAATTGACAGCCCCAAAATACACCCATGCATATTCAGTCAACTAACATATGACAAGGGAGCAAAGAATACTCAGTGGGGAAAAAATCGTCTCTTCAATAAATGGTGTTGGGAAAACTGGATAATCGTATGCAAAAAAATGACATTGGACCCCTATCTTACACGATTCACAAAAATTAACTCTAAATGGATTAAAGACTTAAACATAAGACCTGAAACCATAAAACTCCTAAAAGAAACTATGGGGGAAAAGCTCCTGGAAATTGGTCTCAGTAATGATTCTTTTTTCAGATATGACACCCAAAACACAAGTGACGAAAGCAAAAACCAAGTGGAACTACATCAAGCTAAAAGCTTCTGCAAAGCAGAAGAAACAAACCAAAAAATGAAGAGGCAACCTACAGAATGGGTGAAAATATTTACAAACCATATATCTGATAAGGGGTTAACATCCAAAATACATAAGGAACTCATACAACTCAATAGCAAAAAAATAACAATCCAATTAAAAAATGGGCAGAGGACTTAAATAGGCAGTATTCCAAAGAAGACATATAGATGGCTAACAGGTACATGAAAAGATGCTCAACATCACTAATCATCAAGGAAATGCAAATCAAAACCACCATGAAATATCCCCTCACACTCGTTTGAATGGCTGTCATCAAAAAGACAAGAGATAAGTGTTGGCGAAGATGTGGAGAAATAGGAACGCTTGTGCAGTGTTGGTGGCAGTATGGAGTTTCCTCAAAAATTAAAAATAGAACTATCATATCATCTGGCAATCCCGCTTTTGGGTGTATATCCAAAAGAATTGAAATCACTATCTTGAAGAGATATCTGCACTCCCATTTTCATTGCTGCATTATTTACAGCAGCCAAGACATGGAAATAAGTCAAGTGTCCATCCACTTATGAAAGGATGAAAAAATGGGATTGATATATATATATATATATATATATAAAATGATATAATATGTTGTATTAGATTATATATAACATATAATGAAATGGAATATTATTTAGCCATAAAAAGTAGGAAAATTTGCCATTTGTGATAACATGGATGAACATTGAGTCTGTTATGCTGAGTAAGATACATTAGACAGAGAAAGACAAATAGGGTATGCTCTTCCTTATATGTGGAATCTATAAAAGCCAAACTAAAAGAAACAGAAAGTAGCCTGGTGGTTGTCAGGGGCTGGGAGGTAAGGTAAATGGGGGACATGTTGATCAAAGAGTACAAACTTCCATTTATAAGATGAATACATTCTGGGGATCTAATGTAGAGCCTGATGACTATAGTTAATAATTCTGTATTACATACTTGAAAGTTGCTAAGAGAATAGATCTTAAATGTTCCCACCTCTTCAATAAAATGGTAATTATGTGAGGTTATAGAGGTGTTTACTAATCTTATTGTAGTAATCATTTCACCATATATACGTGTACCAAATAATCACTTTATACATTTTAAACTTAGACAATGTTATATTTTAATTATATCTCAAAGCTGGAAAAAAAAATAAGACAATGAAATACCAATGCACGCCTATTAGAATGGCCAAAGTCCAGAACACTGACAACATCAGATGCTGGCCAAGATGTGGAACAACAGGAACTCTCATTCATTGCTGGTGAGAATGCAAAATGGTACGGCCACTTTGGAAGACAGCTTGGCAGTTTCTTACAAAACTGAACATACTCTTACCATACAATCCAGCAGTCGTGCTCCTTGGTAGTTACCCAAAGGAGTTGAAAACTTACATCCACACAAAAACCTGCACATGGATGTTTATAGTAGCTTTATTCGTAATTGCCAAAACTGGGGAGCAACCATGATGTCCTTCAGTAGGTGAATAGGTAAATAAACTGTGGTGCATCAAGAGAATGGATTATTATTAAGCACAAAAAGAAAAGAGCTGTCAAGCCAGGAAAAGACATGGAGGAAACTTAAATGCACAATACGAAGTAAAAGAAGCCAATCTGGAAAGGCTACATACTGTATGATTCCAACTATATGACATTCTGAAAAAAAGCAAAACTAAGGAGATAGTAAAAAGATCAGTGTTTCCAGGAGCTGGGCTGAGGGGTGGAGGGTCGGGTAGGGAGAAGTGACTAGGGAGAGCACAGAGCTGTTTTAGGGCAGTGAAACTATTCTGTCTGATACTGTAATGATGCATACATGTCATCTTACATTTGTCCATACCCATAGCATGTACAACATCAAGAGCGAATGCTGATGTAAACTGTAGATTTGGGGTGATAATGATATGTCAATGCCGATTCATTGATTGTAACAAAGGCACCACCCTGGTGCAGGATGTTGATGATGGGGAGGTTGTGTATGTGGGGGTGGGGCAGGGGATACATAGGGAGTCTCTGTTTCTTCCATTCAATTTTGCTGTGAACTCTAAAAACTGAAGTCTATATGAAAAATAATAAAAAAAGAATTGAAATCCTCTAACACTTAATATTGGTTCTAGTCTCCTAAGATTCACATACAAGGCCATATCAATTTTGTTTTAGTCTACCTTATTTCTTCCATATTCCCTTTAATATAGTAAACTTCACCCACAAGGCACTACTTGCCATTTTCTGGATATAATCTTGTGTGCCTTTCCTACTTTGCCCATAGTGTTCTCTCTTTTCTTTTCTTTTTCTGCCAAGAAGTTCTCATTAACCGTTTTCAATTCAGCTTGAATATTTCCTTTCATCTGCAGCATTCACTGAGTGGATTGTGACTAAATCTTTGCCTTTCACTCTTCAAGATTTTAGTTTTGGTTTATATGTATCTAAATTAAGGCAAAAAATCATTGCATCATAATTGCTAGTTTATATGTCTATTTTTCTCACCTGTTTCTTTTGTCCTTACCAGCTTTGTTTACCAATATTTAACACTTTACTCATCACACAGTAAAATGTTTCCAATGCATCCTTGAATAATAGGAATAAATTTAAATATACCTATTGAATATTTATTGATATGTATTGAACAACTGTGTGTTTTTATAATCTTATCTGTCCTCATAAAAACACTAATCTCAAATATTACTATTATCCTCATTTTACAAATGAGGAAACCGGGAGACAGATAGTAAAAGTAGCTTTCATAAGGCCATAGAGTTAGTTGGTGACAGAGCCAGGACTCCACACAAAGTCCCAGTACTTACTATCCTCTGTAACATTATCAGGCTGCTGGCTGCTGCTGCTAATTGACACACATTTTACCTTTTATTTCCAACAAAACTGAACATCCTGTTTATCTCCTCTGAGGTTTGCTTATGTTTCGCTTATGATAAAAATAAACATCATTCCACATCCCCAGCTTTCAATTGGCTGACCTCTAAGCCATATTTTAAAATCTATATCCAATTAATTGGAGTTCTTAAAATTCTATTTCTTCTGTTTATAATTTTTGTAGCTTTGGCTCCTATGGCTTGTATTCTTACATGTTTATAAGTTTTGTTCGTGAGCTTGTGTTTAGCAGGATCTCATGTTTATCCCCCTAACTGTGTGAATACTAGATGGCTTTGGTTAAAGATGTGACCTGTTAGAAGGGATTCGCTTTTGACACTGTCAGTCTGAGTCAAATTTATGGTACTGTCTTGGTTTGGGGATTTCTCCAATCTTGGTGACATTGTGTATTCAAACCCCGGCACTACATGAGGATTCACATGTGCTTATAAATTCTCAATTTTCCTAATCACATTCTTTTCTGGCACAAAGATTTTATCAAGTCTACCCTTTCACTGAAAGTGTAGCCCTTCAAGGCCCTTGGCTTTAAATTACTGCCTCAGCTTTGACACCCTACCATGTGGAGACTTGCTTTTCATTCCCACACAGCTATTAAAATCTGATTACTGAGATTAGCAAATATCCCCCAAGATAGCCTTAGCATCTGTCCTAGCTAACCTCTCTGTTGTTTCTTTTTAACTTCCATTTTTGTTTTTATTTCTGTCATTCCCTGTGAGATTCTTTTATCTCTCTATTTAAAATGTTCATCTCTGCGTTAGCTACATTTTTTTGACCAAGTATTGCTAGCGCTTAGATAAAAATTTTTATTTTCTTTTTTTTTCCGGTATATCTAGTCTGCCATGTTGCTAGAAAAACATTAAATGTATTTTAAACCTAACTCCGGTGAAGCAGGAATAAGGAAAAGAACTACCACTTAACAAGTACCTGAATTGTTCCACGACGTACGTGTTTCCTCATTTAGTCACCCTGAAAAATAGATGAGATTTACCCTGAGGGAAAGAGCTGACTCAAAGAAGTAAAGTCATTTTTCTGTGATCACACAGCTTGTGAGTGGCAGAGCAGGCATTTTAACTGAAGCCTATGTGACTGTTAAGTCAGTGTTTATTACAACACACAGGGTATTGATCAACCTAAGATCAAGTGTTAGAATGTGTGGTAGATCCAACTAGTGCTATTGCTTCACAAATACCATGCAAGTAATACGGATGTGAATTTTTGTTTTTTTTTTAAGGATTGGCACCTGGGCTAACAACTGTTGCCAATCTTTTTTTTTTTTCTGCTTTATTTCCCAAACCCCCCCAGTACATAGTTGTATATCTTAGTTGTAAGTCCTTCTTGTTGTGGGATGTGGGACACTGCCTCAACATGGCCTGATGAGTGGTGCCATGTCCGCGCCCAGGATCTGAACCCTGGGCCGCCACAGCGGAGCACGTGAACTTAACCACTCGGCCACAGAGCCGGCCCCACGGATGTGAATTTTTAAAGCTTGCTTCAGTGCTCTCCTTGCCTCCTTATTCTGACAGTTGTTTCTTCTGGAGTTACTGAATGAGAGAATCAACCAAACTAGAAATATTACAGTGCTATTTAAATAATTAAAAAACACAGCATTTTAAAAAGAATTTAAAAACATAAACTTTATCACTTGTATCATGCTCAGTATGTTTGAGTCCACTTAATTAAGGGGCTATATTAAAGAAATCATACAAATTCTACTGCAGTTGTATCAACATCAACAGTGTCATATTTTAAGTTGTCGCTTCCGATTTCTTTCAACTAGGTGGCAAAATTCAGGAAGGCAGTCTTTCCTTCAGGTTTCTTTTGCGTGCCTTCCAACTGCATGGTTCTGGGCCTACAGTAGGATCTGCAGTCTCGTTTAGATTTTTTACCTGTTGGTTATTTATAAGCTTTGGTCTGATAGTGTCATTGAGGGTACTTTTCCAAGTGTACTTGAACTATACTTACCTTCCTATTTATTATTCATAATGAATTGGCAAAGCAACCATTCAGAGAAGAATAACCAACAGTGAAAATCTGATTTTTGTTTTTAACATGCATTGCTGAGCTATACTAGGTTTTGATCAAGTGCAGCTCTGGTCAATTATTAACTCAATGATTAAAAAGTGGCCTGATTCCATCTTTAGCTTGCTAATTTTTAATTCCTTCAACTGTTTATGACTGAACATTATCTCAGCTGATTTACTCTTTTGTTCCTTTTTTACTTGCTATCTTGCCATTAAAAAAAAAAACGAAGGCTGAAAATCATGAGCTATTTATTAATTCAAAGGTGAGGTGTCAGTGACCTGAGCACACCAGGCAAAATGAAGATGCTTTTGGCCTGATTTTAATAGTGTGAAGATACACAGAAAATGTGAGAATCATTGCTTTTCTTAATACTTGCACAGCTTGAAACTTTTAAATGATTTTTATGTATATATAGTGTGAATGATGATCACAAGGCAGAGTAACATATGTTAAGCCTTCTAAAATGGAGCTGGGAGGCCATTAAGGAAGTGGGGCTTATGCACACATGCTTTGTCCACCAACAGATGTTAACTGAACTTTTGAACTTTATCTGACAACAGGCATGACATGTGGAAGCACTTCCTCATTCCAAGAACAGATAGTCTGCCTAGATACAACACAAGGACCAACTATGTGCTGGTGTATCAGCTCACCCCATGCAGAACCAGTCGTTAGCTGTTCAATATAAACCTTTGTAGGTAGACCTGTGTCCTTTGCCTTTATAAACTCCTGCTTCCTTCCCTCAGAGCACATTTGAGTTTCTACTCAAGCCTGTGTCTCCTGGATTGCAATTATTGAGACCTCAAATAAACTTTTTGCCTCTTTTGCAGTACACCTCTTATTTACCGACAGTAGCTTTGTGCAATATGCTTTAAATGCGTAGTAACTTGGTGCATAGCCACTGAAAACTAGTTCATCCATAGAATTTCATGTCAATGTTTACACTTTAAAGAGCAGGATCGCAAAATTGCCTGGCAGTTTTTCCAGCTGTGACTCTTTTGTCTATTTAAATGTATCAGAAGTGACTTTATTATTGCTGTCCCTTTTGATAATATCTTCAGAAAGTTTTCACAAGTGGAATTTTATGCAATTCTCGACTTTTACATAAGAAATTAGAAAATAAAATTATTGATCTGAATACAAGCACAGAGTGTACCCCTATCACTTTGTCCTTTCTTCTTTATAGTAAGTTCGAATCCCCTATTCCCTATAATCATTTTAATACTCATTGATTTTAATTTTTAGACATCTATTTTCATTTAACAAAACAAATTTAGAAAACTAAGTAAAAAAAACCAACAAAATTACCAAGCAAATAAACAAGCCTGTTCATTGATTCTAGAGGTACTAAAATATTATCTCTTTATCTTGTTTAGTTTTATTTATTTAACCCATTTTATAACTCTGACAGGGACTGTCAACATGGGGCTGACATTTCTGTCCCCTGATGCATTGTTTATTGTCAGTGGTACCAGTGTTATTGCTGTGCTAAAGTTTACTCATCTTTGATCCCCAGAGCCCGCTCCCCCCCCCCCACTTTGTCCGCTCTTCCTATTTCATCTGCTCATTACCCACATTTGATTCAGTGTTTCAAGGAAGAATTCATTTGTCTTTTCCAAAATAGAGAAACACGGTTTACCCCAGCAAAAGTCTCATAAGCCTTTTCAGGAATATTTTCCTTTATTTTTTCTATCAATGTTATAGGAATCCACACTGAAATCTGACTTTATGGTTTTTCTGCAATGCCTTCCTCTCCCAGGTGCTGATATCTGCTTTCTTGACAGGGTAGGATGTATCCTTTTGATATTAATCACTATTCTAGAAAGGAAATGTAGTTACAAATTCTAACTGTGATATGCAGAGGAATGTTGCTTTGTTATCATCATTAAAGTAGCCATCACAAGAAACTTTTTCTTGTTTCCAAATGATACTCCCCACAAAAATCTTATTCAAGCAATTTCTAATGTCTTTGTGTTCACTTCCCTGCCCCATTAACCTCTGTTTTCTGACAGACATAGAAAATATCTTTGGCTTGTACATTGTAGACTGGATATTTACAATAGAGTTATCTCTAACATAGACAGAACACACTTCCTAAAGTACCGGTCATTTCTATCTTCTGCCTAAAGATGCAGAAGATAATGTGGTGCAGACACAAAAAGAACACGGAGTATGAGTCAGATGTCCTGCATTTTATTAGCTGTGTGACTTTCAGCAGATTCTTAACTGCTCTGGTTTTAGTTCCTCATCTGTAATGTGGAGTGCCTGTCACAAACTGAAGTTTAAATGAAAAAAAAAAATCTATTGCGCTCTGTAAACTATAAGTCGTTTTACAAGCATAACCAATTATTATCACATCAAGTCCAAATTTCTCTACCGTTTTTCAGAGCCTTCTAAAACTTGCCCTCGCGCTGTTTATTCAGCATTATTTCCCGCCCCGCCTCCTTCACACTCAGCCTCTGTGGTCAGCAGACGAGCTTCCTCCTATTCCTTCACATCACCATCGCCATTTATTTTCATTCTTGCGCTTTTGCTCATGCCTCTCCTTTTTCACCTGAGTCGTTCTCCAATTTCTCCTCTCTCTATTCAAAGCCTACTCACTTTTCAAGGCTCACCTCAGTAGTGAAGCGTCTTTGGAATACTCTAATTTTGAAGCTTTGATGCAAGTCATTTCTGTCTTCTTTGACATTGTATTTGGTATACACTCAGTAATCATATATATGGTAATATTTCTGTTGCTCAAAACACTATTAGGTAAGTTTACTTTTGGAATTGACATTCAGAATCAGTTTATGACACACATACATGTATCAGTACGCACACACACATACACACAAATTAAACTCATTATGTTATAGTCCTAACTTATTTTTGAAGTTGCCAAGAGCCTACTTTACTTAAATATGCTTATAAAATATTATGAAAACAACTTGTTAAAATTCTAAAGCATTAACTTAGAGTTGGGAAACATATCGAAAGGCATGATTCTTATAGTCCTTATCCTATAGATATTTATAGTTTGAGGGATAGAATAAGGATAACATTAATTACAAACCAGAATTTGATAACCAATATTGAAAGAGGTACAAATTGCCATTGATAGTTGGAATAGAAATGGAATAGGCTTCCTGGAGGTAAAACATGAGTTAGACATTGAAGGATAAGAGATTAATGAAAAGGGACACATTTGAGACCGAAGGAACAGCATATACAGAAGTAAAAAATTATGAGGTGATTATGTCAAACCATGACTATTTCTTTTGGGGTATCTGTATGAGAGAGTAGTAGAAGACAGTTTAGTTCAGTTGCAGTCATATTATGCAAGAGCTCAACTGGTGGATTATAGTATACATATTTGATTTTTTGGTGGTGTTGGCTGCAGGGAGATATTAAAGATATTTGAACAGGAGAGCAATTGATGCAACTTGTGCATTAGGGAAGTTTAATATGGCTCTAACATGAGGATATTATCAATGTAAAAGAGAGACACCAAATAAAGACAGAGATTTCATCTTATAAATTATTAGAGGTGTCGACGAAAATAATTCATAACTAATCTGTAAGTGAAAATTTGGGTGAGTTTATTCTGAGCCAAAACGTGAGGACCATGGCCCAGGGCCTTCCTTCCCAAAGGAAGGAAGGGCACCAAAGAAGTGGGGTGTACAGAGTGGTTGTATACCCTCAAAGAGGATGTTTCACATGTGATTGAAATGTCCCTTTTACAGTAGTCACGAGACTGCTCTGTCAGCACAGCAATTGATGGATACAACAGGTAGTGGGTCTGCTGTCTCAGTGGACACAGCAGGGTGGCAGTTCTGTTGTTTCGAGCTGGGTGGTTACAGATGAGCACAGCAATCAGTTCCTAGCATAAGGAAAGATGCTTATCCTTAAGGAAATGCCAGTGTCGGGGGATGTTGCATCTTTATCTTAAGGGCCTTTGTTCTTGTCTTTGGGACATAGCAAATGTTTAAAGCAGATATATAATGCATGCTCAGTGGCTTTGTTAGGTCCTTTTGGAAAAAACAAAGTCAGGCCGAATTAGGTTTACACCAAATGGCTTCCTCATATACTCCAATATATCCTATTGTTTGCCATTTCTATTTGTCAGAGGCAATAGATAATGAGGCATCAACCAGAGGGGAGCCTTAGGAGTGAAGAGGCTGTATTGGTAAGAGACACCAAGTATATATGCAGACTAACGGAAGGAGTACTCTCAAACCTGTCTCTACATTTCTGAGCCAGATGAGTTGTAAAGTGTTGGTCCATTAATAAAGACTGGAAACAGAGAGGCAGATAATGATTTTGTTTTTGTCCATCTAGAGTTTGTTCACATAATTTCTGGTGAGATATCCAGGAGAATATATCTGGCGGGCTTGGTCTCAAACAAGTGACAACTGAAGATGTACATTGATATATATATGCCAAGATGTCATAGCTTGAATCTTTATTGTATATCCTAGGTGAAATTGATGAAAAAATAGACAACATTTTCCAAGGTGCATCCCAAACTTTTACTTCCAAACCTCAGATGCTGTAGCCTCATTGAAATGGTTTTAGTCCCAAATAGAATAGGCAACGTGTTAACCCATTGTGTTACTACTATTTTTAAAAAATTACCAAATACTCAGGGCAAAATATCAGTTCTTCATGATTTCCAGCTAACTTCTACTCAGATAATTGAATAATTTAGGATCTCTCACATTCAGTGCTCCATATGTTGGTACTAATTTTGGAATCAGGTAGGTTTTTTTCTGTTGAAATTGGCAACAGACCCAAATTGGACTAGATTAAGTAACAAGGTGGATTTTTTGCTCACGTTACTGTAAACACAAGAAATGGCCTCAGCCGTGATTAGATTTAGAATAAAAACAAAGTCATCAAGACTGAGTTTCTTTTCATCTCTTGCTTTGTATAAGCTCGATTTCAAGGTTACATGGGGTTGCCCAGCAGCCCCAGTTTCTTCCTTCATGGGGCATTTTACTACTCTTGTTCCATCCTCTTAGTTTCAAGTAGATGAGTAAAGTATTCTAAGAATGTAAATGTTGGCTATGGTATGGTAAAGTGAATGTGGCCACAGGAGGCAATGGTAATGAGGGTTGAAAGGAAAAAGTTTATTATACTCACAAATCCCGGGGAGGGAGTCACCTCAAGCCATGCAGGACCACAGAGGAAACTCCAGGTTTTCGTTAGCTGGCAAAAGACAGGAGCAAGAGGAAAGTCTAGGCCAGAGCCACTGGTGAGGTTGCTGTGGAAGAAACAAGGCAAGCCAGAGAAAATATTTTAGGATTGTCTAGTTTGAATAATTACGGCAGGATTTGGGCTATAGGGGTCATCTCTAGTTGTCTGGCTCCTGGCCCTGGGATGATTTAGGACAGAGGAAATATTGGCTTGTGTGTGAGAGTCAGATAAGGAGATGATTGGGGCTATACACTCAGGATTGGTTGATACGTGTATGAAAAACATGCTCCTGGCAGGAGCACTTTGCTATCTCTAAGAAGGGGCTAGCCCTTGGTGGGGACAGGGGGGGTCACTCTCCATCCAGCAAGATTTTTAAGATGTCAAAACATCATAAAATACAGAAAATGAAAAAACACAATTTATGCATAAAAAGAACATTTCTCTTTTTTTCTAGCATTTCCTATGAAAATCCTGAGATTTACTCCATTTGCTTTTACTTTCAAAATCACATTCCCAGTGCTTAAAAATTAACTTTGTTCAAAGGAATGTAAGGTATCCTCAGTCTAAATAAAGAGGTAAACTGAGGCAAGCTCGAATGAGGAGAAATTGAGTTTATTCGGGAATAGCAGAGGAATTGCACATTCGGGAAACGCAGGCTGTAACAAACTACAGGCAAGTCCCTTGAGGGTTTGGGCTGGGCTGTATTTATGGGCAAGGAGTGCAAAAGAGGGAGAAGTCCAGCCCGAGTTCAAGCAGTAAGTTCATTGCCTTGAGGATGGGGAGAGATTCTTGGTGGTTGTTCACTGGTCGGAGATAAATCTCCATCTTCTATAAATCAAGCATTTACAGGAATCAGTCTCTCAGTTCTTAAATTCCATTCTCCTGAGGGCGCATGCCTGACATTCTCCATTTCATATCCTCTGGTTCCATTTTAGATTGAAATCCTTTCATAGTACTTATTTGATTGTTCAAAGAAAGGTCAAACCTTAATTAAAAAATTTAAAATAGGAACTGTGGAGTGACGTGAGCATCCTGGCGGCATAAGATGTCCCTCCTTTTTGTTCCTCCTTTTAACAAGCAAAATTCAGCATCCATCCATGAACAAAAGTGTTTCTATAGAAGTTGTGGGATCCAGAACCATACACCAAGGGGCCCAGACAGAGTCTTACCCATGTGTACCTGCAGGTAACAGGCAGACAGACCTCCACATGGGTTATAGAACCAGCAGGAGCCCATGAACCCACCTCAGCCCCTCTGGCCATGGTCGGGAACAGCTGGAGAGTGCTGACTTGGGCTGACCTCCATGGAGGAGAAAGCCTTTGTAGAAGTCCTGGTTTCCTGAGGAGAGATTCAAGGAGATTTCCAGGAGAGACTCTGTTGGAGCGAAAAAGAAAATAATGAATTTGGAAGCATCAGAGAGGGTAAGAGGGACTTTGCCAGTGCTGCCCCTCCCCAAGGAGGCACAGTGCTGGACTGAACTAAGGGTGGCAACCTCTTGGGGCGACATGGGGAAGGAGAGTGGTGAGGGAGTGCCTGGCGTCCCCAACTGTGGGTCATGCTGCTGGGGAAACATCTTTCTCCTGTAGCCCCCAGAGTACTGAGGCGGGACCTTCATGACTCAGGGGAAGGAGGAGATCAGGAAAGAGGCAAATAACAATATCTGAGGGCATTAAAGGGTTGCGGCTCCTGCTGACTGCATTCTGGACGACGGCAGGAAGCCCACCCAGGAACCTCTTCTCAGTCCGACTTGATTCATTAGACAAGTGATGGAACCAAGCCCTCCACAGGCAGTTTAAAAGCCACAGATGTAATAAGTGGGCCAAAAGGTTCCTATTTCTTCTGATTTTTTTTTCAAATCCTGTTGATTCGTACTCTCTAGAGTTATGTCATATCAGTCATATTCACAAGCTTGTTGGTGGTTTCTCATTGCTTGCAGAGTAGATCATCTTCAACTTGAAATCCAAATCATTCAACAGTCTTTCCCCCTTCGGTGCACTGTCTTATCTCCGCACGGTTTTGCCCTCATCTGCCTCAGAACCAGAGCGTAGGTCACAGTGACTCTTTTGCCCAGTACCTTTGCTTGTGCAGTTTAGTTTGCCTGAAGCACACTTCTCTGTCATATCTGCGAGCAACAAACATTCCATCTTTCAAAACTCTGCTCAAATTCTTCCAGCAGAGTTTTTTAGATGTCAGATGTTTTCCATCTGAATTTTTTTGCTTTTCAAGTTCTTTCTCTTTGTGCTTTATATCATTGTAGTTCTTGTCACCCTATGTCTCGTTATTACTGTGCTTGGGGATAAATGTTTCCCTTACTTTATTTCTGAGCACTTAGAAGACAGGAACTTAATCATATTTGTATCCACCACATTCCCCAGTGCTGTTCCTTATGCGTAGCATTCATTAATTGTCTTTGTGTTTGAATTGAATTTAGCATTTGCAACAAAAGCCCTAAGGAGAAGGAGAAGCAGTCCTGGAAGCTGTCTCCCTTTTAGTAGTTCAGTGCTCTTTCTACTTGCCATACATGTGGGACCAGTAAAAGTTTCCAGGACGTTACCACAGATTTAAATACGTTCGTCAAAAGCACCACTCATAATACAGCTAGGGACAATGCCTTACCTCGTGTGGTTCTTTGTCCTCCCCCACTTTTCCCCAGTTGGGTTATAATCACAGTATGAAATGAGTCCACAGCTCTGCCTCAGTGGCTCAGGCAATTTTCTGAGAATGAGCCCTTTCATCCAGCTCCCAGACACTCCTGAACTCACATGGCAAGGAATTCAAATAGCCACTCTTGTTTGGATTCTCTGATGCCTTTTTAGGCTGTCAGGCCTCTCGCATTCTGCCCTCTGAATAGCCTCTTGCGACTGACACCTCGATATTCCACCTGACTCTTGATTTTATTTCTTCTCCTGACATCCTCCCCCGGTTTTCACTGCTCCTTTATATCACACTGTGGTCTACTCCCAGCATACTCATGTTCCTTTAGGAGGCCAGATGACATAGTAGGAAGAGTGAGACCTCTTAACTTGTTATCATGGTTAAGAATTATTGATGCGTCAAAAATGCTTATTAAGCCAAAGAGCATCAATCATACCTGTCCTTAGCCTTTGCACCCTAAAATATTTGTTGGGCTGCTTAAGTGGCTCTTTGATAGACAGAAAAACTGCCTGGAGAAAAGGATTAACAGTAGGTGTTTAATTTTATGTACGAACATATGAGAGGAAGATGAAGACTCTTAACATCCTGGGCTAAACCAGAAACAAAGTGGGAATTGAGACAAAGTGAAATTCTAGCCTTAATCCGGTGGACTGGAAGATATGTCCTCAGGGAACGCTCTCTGGGTATTTGACATCATTTTCACTTAAAAGACCTTTTTGTACTGGATTTATATATGGGTCCAGAGAGAACAGTGTGAAAATAAATTGAAGACCAAGAATCGGTTATAAACCATGCAAAGACCTATAGCAAAGTAGAAAATCTCCTGGAGATAAAGCATTGACATGAAAAAGTACAGCACTATGCTGAACATGGAAATAATCATTCATAGAGGCAAAGAGTTCTGAGGATCATGCAAAGTTGTGGCTGCTTTGTTATTCTGTATATCCTGTGTGCATTCATTTACTCAAGTTATTTTTGACAGTCATGTGCCCAGCATGACACAAGATGTATGCTATTGATGTACAGAGCTAACTGAAACAAAGTCCTGGCCCATGAACTTGAATTCTGCACTGCAAGTGGAAAATGATTCTCTCTGCTAACGTAAATGTATGATCTCTGTGCCCACACTTTTGGGGTGTAATACAGTGCAATGACCCATCCCAAAAGAGACTTGACAGTTCTCACCTTATTCGTTCAAATCATCACCTTCAGAGTCTCAATTTGGGAAAATTTTTTTCTTCAGATGCTATATCCAGCCTTGCTTTTAACTTGGTGAGACCCTGTGAACTTGTCTCTTGAGTGACATTCCTGGCTGTCAAGGCATAGACCTGGAGAGCAAAAACTTCTACTTATTTTTATTAGCACTGGTGGTCTTTGCCATTTTGATCTGACACTAATGAATCCTTCTATGCATACACCAGGGAGTGATTCTTATATAGACAAGAGATGATCAATCAATTTTCAGTCATGTTGCATTGAGGAGTCCAGGATGTTAGGGTAGGTTAATTGGTTGTCATGTATGTCTTGTAAAAGTGATTTTATTTCATGTATGTGTGGTATTTTCAAAGTATTCATCAGGAAGACGAATAGACAGTCACATTCTGTTGCTACATGTGCAATATACAATATGTTTTTACTTCTTTGCTGTAACATGCAAGAGTCATTCTTGAATCCCAGAACAGCCCATTGAGATGACTGATGTTGGGAGATTTGGCCAACATCAATATAAATAGTGTCTGGCAGTAAAGGAGAGAAGTAAATCAATACAATAATTTCAAAAAGATGGGAACTTCTATTGGACTTGGAGGATAACTCTGGATTCCTCTCTCCACTGGCAGGCATTTAAAGGACAAGCTATTTTAGTTAATATTTATTCTCAAGTGTTCTCCCAAAGTCCTATGCATTATCAGAACCATGTAGCAAATAAATCTCAATCATTACGTGTTTTAGAATATTTGGGCTTTATATTTTCCCTCATTTAAAAATTTGATATTTATCTATCTATATCTATATATCTATCTCTATATAGATATATCTATATCTATATCTATAGCCAGATATCAAGAAATATCTGAATCCTCAGGGAGTATGGCCCTATGCCACAAGGGACCAAAGGTGTCAAGAAGATCTAAGGGGCAAGGTCATAGTGTCAAATACTCTCTGCTCCACCATCATTTGTGGGTTATTTTAATATCGGAAGAGATTTATAATTAGCTCAGGAGTTTAAAATGTTCCTTTGGTAGTTTTTCTTTTTTCAATTTCTTATAGAAACTGTTTAGAATGTTTGGCTTCATATAGCTATGGTTGTAGTTACTCTGATAACCTATGGAGCAACATAAAATCAATAAAACCTTGAAGATTCGTCAAGGAAGACCAGTCTTTGTCATATTTTATTTTACTCTCAAAGTCCAAAGTTGTTGGAAAAGGATTCAGGGAGAGGAAACTCTTGCATTGTATACTCTCCACTATTTCTTAGTCTAGCACTTGTGAATATCAATGGCTCATAAAACCAAAGGGCATCAAATCAATTCAGAGACTAGAGCAGTTACATGGGGAGTAACCAGAAAAAGGTCTAACAATGTCTGCAGACTTCTTCCTCATCTCTAGAGGACAAGGACCATGCTATATCGTGTTGATGTTCATAGATTCATATTGAAAAAGGAGTCTGAAAAAGCAATAAAAAGTTTTACTTGGAGTTTCTCATTTGAGGATCACAATTTGCTCCTTAGTATGTGAATTTCCTGCAGAATGGAAGATAAGAGTTTTCTGGGAATCTGAAAGTTCCACATGAAGCTCACACTATCCTTTAAAAAATACATAGGCTGATTTGGAATTTGTAGATTCTGTGAACGTTGGCCAAAGATCTATCAATTCACCATGTGTTTATGCCCTTACTTAATAAACAGATGTTAAGTACTGCTCTGAGCTCGGTTCTGTACTCAACCTTAAGATATGAAAACAAATGAACCCTGATCAGACCTTTCCTGCAAATGCTACCTGTTTGGTGGAGAACATAGTTGTAAGCAGGTAGTTTCCACAACACATGGAAAGTGCTGTGATTGAGACCTTGGTGTGGAAACAGAGGTGGGGACCTGGCTGCGGAATGAGAAGAGGCTTAGAGGAAGAGGTTGCGTTTGAATAAAATATTAATGGATTTGGAGTCTTCCATGTGTAGAAAGGGAGAATGATTTCTCAGACTGGCATATCCAAGAACCAGAAAGCAATGAGTAGAGCTCAGGATAAATGGTTTGGGGAGTAAAAGAAAACATGGGAACAAAGGTAGGGGGGAACAGAGGAGCTTAGGGGAATTCACATTCTTAGCTCGGGGACTCCATGGAATAAAGGGGTAAGAAGATAGGTTCAAATTTGGATGTACTACTTTAGGTATATAGGACATTTATATTGAAATGGCCAGTTAGCAGGTACATATATTCATATGGAACTTGGAAGATGGGTTTGATCCTGTTAGAAATTTTGTGACTTGTTATGAGGCAAAAGTGAAGCTAAACATGATAATGCTTATAGAAAGCTTATAAAAGCAGTGGTTCTCAAACTCTAGTGTGCATTAGATTTATCTGAGTTTATTGCTAAAAATGCAGAGTTATAAGGTTCACTCTCCTTAATTCTGATTCAGTCTATTTGGGGCTAGATGCAAGAATCTAAATTTTAACAAGGGTTCCAGGTGATTTGAAGGTTCACACTTAAGACAAAATATTGAATAAGAGAAGGGCGTGGATGCAACTCTGAAAAACAGAAACATTTAGAGAGCAGTGAGCCAAGACATGAAGAGGCAATGGTGTAAACTGTGAAGAAACTGGTTAGAATGAGAAATATCTAGATCCTGCTCCTGAGGTGAGGGTACACCAGTCAGGGGTTCTGTCCCCACTAAGGCAGTCACAGCAAGGCGTAGATCCTGAACACACAAAGGACATGGAGTATTTACCCCTGGGAAGGAAAGAGTTAAGGGGGGATTGTAAGGAGGCTGGGTAAAGTTTTGAGGTTTATCTAATCTCCCTATAAACCTCTTATTGAAATTTATGTGCACTAAGAAAAAAAACGCTATTTATTTAGGGCCTTTCTTCTAACCTAAGTCAGTATTATAAGATTTGTTTGTGACAACTTCATTCAGTCTTTTTATTTCTAAGAATGTCCTCATTTTGCCCTTACTTTTGAATTACGTTTTGATGGATATAAAATTCTGGGTTTATAATTGTTTTTCCTCTCAGTACTTTGAAGCTATTACCCCATTTTCTCTGTCCTTTCTTGTTCATAATGAGAAATACACTGTCAAATTTCCATTAACATTTAGATAAACTGATTTTTCTTTATCCTACCTTTTAAATATTTCTCTATTATGTAGCTAGCTATGAATCTATCATGTTGTTACTATTTTATTCTTAGTATTCTGTTGGTGCTCAAAGTGCACTATCAATTTGAATACTTGTGTCAGTCTTCCATGTCAGAAAATTCTCGGCTCATATCTTATCAAATATTCTTTTTCTACCATTGCCTGTGTTCTGTATATGCATATGTTAGAACATGTTTTCAAAGAGATTAGTGAAGTTTAAGTGTAAAGGATCTTGAGAGATCTCGTGAGAACTTGAACTGCTCCTGCATGTATTTTTTCTCTTTCATCTTTTTGTTGTGGTAGGAGAAGTGTTTAGTGCTATCAGTTAGTAATAATCTCTTCCGTGGTATTGTGTTCAGTTTATCCTGTCTATTAATCTTATTTTTATTTTAATTATATTTTTGCTTCCCATATTTCAATTTGATTCTTTTTCATACCCACCTTGTTTTATGTAACTTCTTGTTTAATATTTTTATTACTCTTTTTATGAATGTTATGTCCTCATGCCTTTGTGTATGCCAACCATATTTATTTTAAAACATTTGTCTAACTATTCCATAACATTTACATCATCAGAAAATAACTCCTGTTCTGATGTTTATTTTTTTTGACTCTTTCTTAGCATTAGATTTCTTCATGCATTTTAGAATTATGGATCACAGGCTTATCTAAGGGGGACATATTTTTTGCTTTGTATTGTTTTTCTTTCTCTCTGTAGGCTCCTCCCTCCCTGGAAGAAGTTATGAGGCTGCTTCCATGAATGTCCTGGGGCCCTCAGTTGAGGAGCAGCTCTTATAATGAGGGCTTGGGCCTCCTCCCTGGTAGGGATATGAAGGATGCACAGAACTAGTTAGTGACCCTCAGGCAGCTCTGTCCTGAGGCTATATCCATAGCCTTGGGCTTACATTGCCTGGCGGATCTATGAGTTTTAGCCCTAGGAAACAGTTGTCAGTGTTTTTTCACCCTACATTTATGACTCATAGTCCCTGGATTTAAGCAGTGAGGCCAACTCCATTCTTCCATTTTACATGGAAATCTTCTAGTTCTTCTTTTCCCAAAGGAGGTGAACTTATGTCTCCCACTGCCTGCTTTGGAATATGGATCTTCAGCTCCATTTACAATTCCAGCTTTCTATTTGTTTCTGGTCTATGAAGATGTTTATTTTATCTAAGTTTCTTTGATTCTTTATTTTTATAATTTATTCATCATTGCCAAGTTTGTAGAGCAGAAGGGAGAACATCAAAGAAGGAACATAATATGCCATTTTTACTAGTATCTCTGGGTTAATTTTTAACTATGCCTTCCATTAGAGTTTTGGCAAATTAATTAATAAAGGAAATCCAACCACTTTCAGGTGGAAATGGCTATGGAGTTTCCAGAGATTTACGCATATAGATAATAATCAGTTACTAAATTTATTGTTGCTCTGTTTCAAGAGATGCTTAACGTTTAAAGAGTTATGTAAAATTTTCCGATTCAATCAACTAGTTAAGGATATTGGAACTGGTTCTCCTTCTTCAGCTATCACTGAGAAGAGCTTTGGTCTCTACATTGTAGGATTAGTTAAGTAGTTTGCTGTGCCCTTTTCTGCCAGAGTTCACATATTCTCACTGAATATTAAATTGTTGGATCTTTATATCTTTGCTTATAAATTAACATGTTCCTGAGTAAAACTCTGTTGTGAAGACTTAAAATACTGTGTTTAATAGAGCTCTTGAACTGAGGGCCTTATTTTAAAATCATATCTACAAGGAGACATTTCTTTTTTACTAAATGAAACACTTCATTAATGTAAAGTAAAACATTAACTAGTGATCTAATTTATGGGTAAGGCTGCATGTTTATGCTTAGACAGATTATCAATTAATCAAATGAACTAAGACTATATTGATGGATTAATTCATGACCCTGGATTTCAGCTGAGAAGGTTCCCTAATACACCTCAGGTCGCTGACCACAAGCCGGGAATCCCATGTCCTCAGGTGGTCAGCAGGCCCTGCTCCCTTTGTGTTCCCATCTGCTAAGATTCCTAGAGGATGAGTCTTACTCAGTTTGTCTGTTACTGATCTTACTCTGTGATCTTGCTGAGGACTTTGAGTCCTCTTCTCCAATGATTCTTTTTTCCTTTGCTGCATAGATCAGAGCTTCCTTCAGTGTTCAGGCTGTATTCACGCTCTGTGCCCTGTCTCAGCTGGGTCCACATTAGACCTGAAGCTTTCTCATGCTCCTGCCTATCTCTCACCTTTGCCAACTACTGGTCTCTCTTGTTCCCCTCCATCATGCCATCCCTGAAGATGGGCCATTTGGCAATTTATGTCATATGTTCCTGTCTTACTTTGCATCCAAAAAAGAAAACTCTTAGACAGGAATTTGAGGGCAGGTAGTTTATTTGGTAGTTGATCACTGGAATCACCATTGGGAGAATGAGACATGAGTTGGGAAGGGGAGGAAACCAAAGAAAGTATGTGTTATTAGAAGGTCAGTGCTAAGTGCAACTGTGACACTTTTGTTGGGGATCTCTGGGAGCCAGGATAGAACATGCCTTAGAGTTATCTGCCTTCCTTTTGCAGCAGGAAGTTGGGTCTAGTATTTATCCTCCAGTTCCCATTTGTCATTGCTAAGGTCTGTTCCTTAGGAGCATTAACTTTCTAAGGGTATTAACCCACATGTGTGTGAAAGAAGGCCCTTAGGCAGAAATTTGTAATGGGGCATGGTTGTCTAGTACTGGACAATGAGTGTTGAAAGAATATGGGGGAGGTACTACCAGGAACTTATGAATTACTCACATCCTCTAGTACTGATATAGGAACTTTTGACATCTGTATAACAGACAGATGAGGCCATCCCTACTCCATGTATAAGCTATCCAGGCAGTAGTATTTTTTAGATTTCAAGAAAAGGTTCATTTAATGTTAGCTGCATTGTTCATGCCTATAATTCTCTCCTTACCAATTTGTTTATGTTGTGCATCGTATCTTTCAAAAGGTAAATGTCACTGGGCTCTAGATCTGAGTTCTCAGTATCCATGTTCATCCTCCTGCATGACCCCACAGTCAGTTGGATAAGGAGCAGGGAACTGACTTTGGAAAAAAACATCAGATTATTTCTTTAGGAATTTGGCATTGGTACGGGAGAATTTATTTTGGTACCAGCTATTCAGTTAGGCAAATTTGGGAGCTGTGAGATGGCAATGTATACATCAATGTATGATGAAAAACATCAATAAGGCCCAACGTCAGATAGAGAAATAAGGTAAATGTGCAGATAGAGACAACCTGGAGATGCTATGATGTGTCCTGCTTACTAATACCATCCAGTGGCTTCTTCATATTTCTGGGGAGATTTGTCTGTTTTGCTTATCCTTGAGTTTCATATATTACACCTGGATCCTTCTGACAGATTTCTCCTTTATACTTAAACTTTAGGCACTAATTCTTTCCTCTGAATGAGCTCACCAGATGAATTTATTTCTGAATCTATTTAAAGAGGAAGCACAAGAATACTGGTATATGGGTAAGGGATATGGAAGGTTCACCACCTCTACATGTTATCAGACCAAGATCAGACCGAGTCAGGGTGAGATGCTGAAGTATATAACTAGATATGTGAGATATGTGGTGCCCTATTTATATATCTGAAAGAAGTGCTTTTTAGTGAAGATTTATGGTATTTTCAGTCAAGATAATCTCAGTATTACACATTCGTAATATTTATGCCCACAATTTCTGTTATAATTACAGATTTTGGATAGTCTTTTCTTAAAGCTTTTTAAAATTTTAAAGCAATTTTAGATTCACGTGCAGTGGTAAAAATGAAAAAGTGTGATTATGCGGAATCTTTTGCCTAGTTTCTCCAATGGTAACATCTTGCAAAATTATCGTGCAATATCATAACCAGGATATTGACATTAATACAGTCAAGATACACAACACTTCCATCACCACAGACGTCTCATGTTGCCCTTTAATGGCCAAGTTACTTCATTCCCATTCTTATCTGTTTAAACTCTGACGACAAGTAGTCTGGTCTCCATTTATACAATTATATCATTTTGAGAATGTTATATAAATGGAATCATGCAGTGTGTGACCCTTGGGCATTGGCTTTTTTTTTTTTTTTAAAGATTGGCACGTGAGCTAACATCTGTTGCCAATCTTCTTTTTCTTTTTTTTTTCTTCTTCTCTCCAAAGCCCCCTAGTACATAGTTGTATATTCTAGTTGTAGGTCCTCCTGGTTGTGCTATGTGGGACACCACCTCAGCATGGCCTGATGAGCAGTGCCATGTCCGTGCCCAGGATCAGAACTGGCAAAATCTTGGGCCGCTGAAGTGGAGTGTGCAAACTCAACCAGTGGGGCATGGGGCCAGCCCGGGGCATTGGCTTTTTTCACTTAGAACAATTCTCTGGAGATTCATCCAGGCTGATGTGTGTATCAACAGTTTATTCCTTTTTGTTGCTGAGTAGTATTCCATGCTATGGATATGCTGTTGTTTGTGTACCACATTCTCCTGTTGAAGGACATCTGAGTTGTTTCCACTTTTGACTATTACAAATAAAGCTGCTAAGAACTGTCATGTACAGGTTTTTATGCGAACAAAAATTTTCATTTCTCTAGGATGAATGTTCAAGAGTGCAAATGCTGGGTTATGGTAGTTATGTGTTTAGTTTTATAAGAAGCTGACAAATTGTTTCTAGAGAGCCTGTGACATTTTACATATCCACCAGCAATGTATGTGTAATCTGATTTCTCCACATCCTCACCAGCATTTTTGTTGCCACTATTTTTAATTGTAACCATTCTGATCAGGGTATAGTGGTATCTCATTGTGGTTTTAATTCGCATTTTTTATAATGTGTAATGATGAACATATTTTCATATGCTTGTTTTCCCTCGATGTATCTTCTTTAGTGAAGTATCTCTTCACGTCTTTTAAGATTTTCTAGTCAGATTAATTTTTCGTTTGGGTTATTGTTGTTTTAATGTTGAATTTTGAAAGTTTTAATATATGGCAGATAGTAGTCCTCTGGGCAGATATATGGTTTGCTTGCAGTTATTTTTTTCCAGTCTGTAGCTTGTGTTTTCATCTACTTAATGTAGTATTTCAGAAAAGAAAAGTTTCTAAATTTAGTGAAGTTCAAGTTGTCGGTATTTTCTTTAATGGATTGTGCTTTTAATGGATTGTGCTTGACCATGTCAAGTCTAGGAACTCTTTGCCTAGACCTAGATCTCAAAGATTTTCTCCTTTGGTTTTCTGAAAGTTTTATAGTTTAAAATTTTATATTTAAATCTGTGATCCACTTTGAGTCAATTTTTGTATATGCTAAGAGATGTAGGGGAGGAAGACATTTCCTCTACCAAATGTGGGTTCGTCTGGCCGGAGAACGAATTAAATTCACATGAGACAGAATAGCAGGAGAAAATTAAACAAAGCTTTATGAGGACCATGGCCTGGGGCCTTTCTTCCCGAAGGAAGAAAGGGCACCGAAGAAGTGGGGTGCACAGAGTGGTTACATACCCCCAAACGGGGTGTTTCACATGTGATTGAAATGTCCCTCCCACAGTAGTCACAAGATTGCCCTGTGGGCACAGCGATTGATGGACACAGCAGATAGTGGGTCTGCTATCTTGGAGGGCGTGGCAGGAAGCAAGTCTATTGTCTTGAGCTGGGCAGTCACAGGTGAGCACAGCAATCAGTTCCTAGCCTAAGGAAAGATGCTTAATCCTTAAAGAAATGCCAGTGTTGGGAGGGGGAGGGAAGTCAGTTACAGGAGCTTACCAGACAAGCACAATAAACAAATGCAGATTTAAGTCCTTGCCTTCCCCATTGATTAAGAGTTTCTAGAGATATCTTTACAGATGGAGAGTTCCTTTACAATGTAAATGTCTCTTACAAAGGGTAAGTAAATTCTACTTTTCAGTTGCTTTCCTGTCTGCAAAGAAACCAGCCTCAAATAATCCTCATGCCGAAGAGACATATCTTGGCGTGGCCTAGACCAGTCCCCCACAGAGACTTAGACTGAAGTTCATTTTATGTATTTGCCTCTGGATTTCAGATTGCTCCAGCATCATTTGTTGAAAAGGTATTTTTTCCTCCATTTAATTGCTTTTGCTTCTTTGTCAAAAATCAGTTGAACAACCATCTCCCATACTCTTTGTACCAGTAGCTCCAAGCAATTGTACTTAAATCGTTGCTACAAACTTTGCAAAAATATGTTAGCTTTAGTGTTTTTTAAAAAATAATTTTTTCCTGATCATAAACTTACTTACCAAAGTAAAATAGCCAAATGCTTTGATTAAATGAAGCTTAGAATTAAGTGTAATATCCATAATTCTGTAAAAAAAAGTCCTAGTTTTACCTCAATATTTATTTCCCTCTTAGTCATTAGTTGCATTTCTTCTGTAGCGACTTCTTGTACTGAAATAAATGACTGAAGAATGTCTTATTGCTGACACAGATCACAGTTAGTTGCTAATGAAATAACTCCTTTTTAAGTAATTCTGAATAAATCTGCTGATCCATAAACGATTCATCTGGAAAGAATCCAATTCATTTTCTGTTTCTACTATTTCCATGGACGTGGAGCATCTTCTATATTCTACCATGTTTCAGTCACTGCAGTGCTGAGCGTGGTACCTGGCTTGTAAAAGTATATTTTAATTAGGAGAGATGTCACATTTAATAATATGTGAAGGACAGACACTTCTCAAAAGAAAAAGGATGTTCAAGAATGTCCTTTGGTGTAAACATTAACCCCAGGAAACAAGAGTTTGCTGCACTTCAAAGATCAGAAAGCAGTGCTGAAAAAGCATTCTGAGGTTTCCAAAGACAAACAAAACCTGTGACTTCAGCTCCATTCCTGGGAGTTAATTCCCTGTGTCATTTTGTATCTAGGACAAGAGAGGATGGTGCAGAACTTGTTAGCAAAAGCAAAATGCAGTACCTCAGCACATATCTTCATGACCGGAATCTCTTTAGGGTCCAGAGTACCTTCTTATCTTGTGTGCATTTGTAGGATAGTCCATTCCAGATAGAAAATTGTCTCATCCAGAGTATGGCTTGGAAATGGAGGGAGGACCTTTTTTCTGGGTCGGCATATAATTCTTTGAGACAATGATAGAGTACGTGTGAAAAAAGACATCTATCTGAAAAAATTATGAAATAAGATATGTATACACATTTGTTTTCCTAAATCTCAGGAAAAAATGATGACTATTTTATTAAGCAAAATTTTTCCAAGAATGGATACATCTAATAGTTAAATAATTGCTTTTAAGGAGTTGTGTAAATTATGATGGGAACAAGAGATATATGCAGGCTGTTAATGAGTTTTAAGTGTTAACCTGTGTATGTAAGAATAAAAAATTGACGGGCCGTCCCCGTGGCCGAGTGGTTGATTTCATGCACTCTGCTTTGGCGACCCAGGGTTTTGCCGGTTCAGATCCTGGGTGCGGGCATGGCACTGCTCATCAGGCCATGCTGGGGCAGTGTCCCACATGCCACAACTAGAAGGACCCACAACTAAAATATACAACTATGTACTGGGGGGATTTGGGGAGAAAAAGCAGGAAAAACAAAAGAAGATTGGCAACAGTTGTTAGCTCAGTTGCCAATCTTTAAAAAAAAAAAAAAAAGAATAAAAACTTGAGTTAAGTGACTGAATATTAAACTCAAAATGTGGGTCATGAGATGTTGCCTCTTCCATGTGGCATTTTATAATAAAAAGAGATGATACTAAATCTCTATTTAATCATCACTCGCTTCTGAGCACAGCATTGAAAATACATTGCCATGTAGAACCTCTAGAAGTATGCCCTGGTGACTCAGAAAAGCTTTCAGTCTCCGAGACCAAGTTTTCACGCTTTTAAATCCACCCATTCAGAAGCATCAATTCAACAGGGCATTTTGACAATTCTGAATTCATAGTCTTTTTATTTCTGTTTTTAAAAGTGTGTTTTAGTAAGTAAACAGATCTTAAGTGTAAGGCTCGATGACTTTTTAACACCCATGAAACCAGCACTGACATCAAGATATGCAACATATCCAACACTGCAGAATGCTCCCTTGTGTTCTCTCCAAGTTAATACTCTCTGAAAGTTTTGGCTCTTTTTGACCTTGATGTAAAAGAAATTATAGAGTTTTTCCTCTTTTGTGTTTGGCCTTCTCTTGTTCAATATTATGTATATGAGTTTCATCCATGTATTGGCATGTATCAGTAAGTAGTTTATTTTTGTTGCAGAGTTATATCCCTTTGTATGAGTATATCCCATTGTATGAATATATCACGTGTTTTTCTATTCACCTGTGGATGGACATTTGTGTTGTTCTCAGGTTTTGGTTGAGAGATCATTCTTGTCCATGCATTTTGGTATGCATGTGTACACATTTCTATTGTGTATATAGCCAAGGGTGGAATTGCTGAATCCTAAGATATTTGTATTTTAGCTTTACTAGTTGCTGTTAAACAGCTTTCCAGAGTGGTTTTACCAATTTACCTCCAACCAGCAATGTGCAAGAGTTCCAGTTACTCTATATCCATGCCAACACTTGGCATTGCCAGTCTTTTTCATTTTAACTGTTCTGATTGTGGTCTAGTGAAAGCTCATTGAGGTTTGCACTTGCAGTTCTGGTGACTGATAACGTTGAGCACCTTTTCATATGCTAATTAACAATCTGTATTGGATGCAAATCTTTTAATATAAAAAGGATCCTAAAGTAGATGTTTTTATTTTCCTTCATAGATTTTAGATAAAAACAGCTGTCAACTCACAAAATTCCCCCAAACCACTCATTAATTAATAAACTTGAAGACAAGAAACCAGAATCACATTTTAAAAAGCCACAGGTCAGTGGTAAGAAAGCACTGTCACTGCCAAGTTTCATCACAGGTACCTCTTCTCTGACCTTTTGCCTTTTATTCTGTGCTAATCATAGAAAGCCCAGAATATTATGTCTGTCAGAAACAATCAGAGAGGTACATTATCACAATAAGTAAATCAGGTGTGTCTCAAAAGGTGATAACTATTAAAGCAGTGTAAGAGGAGTTTGGGAGAAGATTTCATAAAACATGTTGAGTGGCACTTTGACACACATAGGTATTTTATACTTTCATATTTCTGAGTACTGGATCATAACTGCGTATGATTTACTTATAATATATACGAATATGTATGTGTAACACAGAGAAGTATTTAGAGATGTGCTACTATAAATGAACATTTCTCTAAAAAGTTCTTGATAGTTCATTAAGCTTCACAATTTGTTGGAGGCACATAAACGATAAAGAACATCCAAATTTCTGAAAGCAAGAGACAGTCTCAGTGAGACTCAGGTCCTGAATGAGGAACTCCATACTCTGGTATGGACGTTGAGTCAGATGGTGGTGTTTAAATCCTTAAGCAATTAATCACACTGGGAGTTTGACTGAAAATGCACCCACCTCCACTCCATCAGGAGGTCTGAATCTTCCCGGGCCACCAACCACTTAACATTTGCCCACAAGTGCTAAGATTATGTCACCAATACTGGCTATATGTATAGAAATAGGTGCAACCAGTAATGTTCTTGCTGTAGACCGAATGTTTGCATCTCCCCAAAATTCATATGTTGAAATCCTAAACTTGAATGTGATGGTATTTGAAGGTGGGGCCTTTGGGAGGTGATTAGGTCATGAGAGTAGAACTCTCAGGAATGAGATTAGTGCCCTTATAAAAGATATTCTAGAGGGACCCCTTGTCCTTCTATTATTTGACAATGCAGCAATAAGATGACTGTTTATGAGCCAAGATGTTAGGTCTTCCCAGGCACTGAATCTGCTGTAGTCTTGATCTTGGACTTCCCAGTCTCCAGAACTGTGAGAAATAAATGTGGTTTAGGCTAGTATATGGTATTCTGCTATAGCAGCCCAATAGACTAAGAGAGTGCTCTCACCTTAAATCAGATGAGTTTGGCTTTAATTGAAGCAGTTGATTGGTGATTATTGACAAGGTAAATTCTGGAGGCTGACTTTAGTAGGGTCCTGGGTGAATCACTTAATAATCGTCTGAGCCTCCACTTGCCTCATTGTAACATGGAAGCTGGTGAACCATTCTCTCCACCTTTTCTTAGAGCTCTAAAGGTAGTTTACGTTAAATAAAACTACAAAATGAAAAATACTAGGGTAATAATAAAAGACATTATTCTCATTAAACATTTTGAACTTCTAAGAATCTCCCAGAAAGTACATAAAAAATCAAGTGCTATGTTAAAAAGTTTTTTGGATTGGCCATTGTTGGGTGGCTGTTGGTGCTTGATGGCTTTATGAGGATTCCTCACAGTCTTCTGTCCACTTTTGTGTATTTTCACAATTCTCCAAAATATAAAGTTAAAAACAATGACGTTCATTAAAAGTAAAATAGTATAGAAATATAAAAGGAAAACGCTGCAATGCAGTGGTTCTCAGAGTGGCCCTGAAGGTCAGCACCATCAGCAGCTATATGGGATCTTAGATGAAATGCAGATTCTTAGGTCTCACCCCACAGCAACCGAATCAGAAACCCTGAGAGTGGGACCCAGCAGTCTGCATTTTAACATGTCCTCTAAGTGATTCTGATGCATCACTGATCACTGATCACTGATGTAATGAAGTATTATTGGGCTGAGAGAGGTGAATTTTAGTTCAGAATTAATTGGTTTTGTGACCTTGGGCAAGCCACTTACCTTCTCTGAGCATCAGTTTCCTCATCTCCAGATGAAGTCTGGATTGTATGACCTTTTGTGTCCTTTCTACTTTGACCTTTGAGGATGACTCTGATACAACTTAGGTGAGAAAATGTAGTCTCTGAGAAACATCCTCCTTTGTCTTTAGCTGAAGATGGTATTTAAGAAGAGAGCCTCCACCATTTTGGCGAGTTGCTCAGTTTTCCTGAATGTCTCCCATGTATACATGTTATAAAGCTTTGTTTGGTTTTCTCCTGTTATTCTGTTGCATGTGAATTTAATTCATAGCCCAGCCAGAAGGCCCCAGAGCGGGGAAAATTATGTGGTTTGGTTGACTATCCAATCTGCTAACAGTTAAACATGTTGTGTTTTTAATTAATGAGTTTTCTTTGTGTAACTGGCAGAGAGTTCACTTTCATCTCCAAGTACAGTTCTAAAATATAAATATCATTTTATAAATGGAAAATATTTCAGGTTTCTCATTACAAAAGGCATTGATGTTTGCATTTTATTATTAAGTCTAGATGACTTGAGTTGATTTACTTGTTTTTTTTATAATTCTGCATTGTATTTGATACAGAATGAGGACTTATACTTTCTGTCACTGAAATTAAAGCATTTAAGAAATTAAACTTAAGCTCTTAGTTACAACTATTTATGAGATAATCTTAGTATGAATCTAAAAAATGTTTTCAAAGGAGTTTTAAAGACCAAAGCTTGTCGGTGTTTGTGCAAGTCTGCCACATTCTTCTATTTCACAAAAAGATGTTAAAAATTCACAGCGTCATGAAACCGTACCACTCTGAGTTATCCTTAGGGAGGGGAGAGAGTACAAGAACTGAGGGGCAGAGGTTAAGAATAATTTCTAAAAAGTCCTGCCATTTATTGCCAGGACCTTTCTGGAGCTGAGCATTTGAAAATAAAAGTAATGAGGAACATAAGTCATGTTGGACTTGGAAGGGTGTAAGCAAAGGCCACATTCAGAAGCAGAAGGAGAAACCGGGAGCTCATTTTCTCTTCAGATGTGATCATGCTACAAGGAGGCAGGCCAGAGCTTCCTGTGCCGTCATCCCATGTAACCCCCCAGATGCCAATATCACTTCTTGAGCTTAGAAGCCACCAGGGTGGCTCTCGGAATCGAAGCCTTGCTCCTTTCAATCATTATTAATAAGCAATTTAATGGGAAACAAGGAAAGTGTGATACTGCTGGGCCCTCAGAGTTCAAAGAATGCAATATTTAGGGCTGTGAAAAAGGGTCAATCCTCAGTAACAATCCATAGGAAGCCAATTCCATCCCATGGTGGTCTCTTATTTGCAGGTTTACCTTTCAGGGGGCTTGAGGAACATGGCAGTGAGTTCCCTGGGTTTTCTTTCATGTCTGTATATCTCAGACAGGATGCTGCAAAAGCCTCCAACCCAGAATTGCCAAGTACAGACAAAATAAGGCCTGTTTCCCTTAGCTAAAGGCCCCGAAAATGGATAGCTTAACGACGGAAACCGTTTTGGCGATAGTGAACTGACTCCAGCCAAAAACAAATGGAACAATGGAAAAACTGTACCCCTCCCCGACAATTCCAGTGGGGTCAAGCACAAGCTGATCTTCTGCTCTACCACTCCCCCCTAGACTATGGAAGCAGGTGACAGCCCTCTGATTCCCCTGCCCAGTGGCGTTGGCAGGGCTGAGGGGGGAGCTAATCATCTGTCCCCTGCCCAGCATACGCAGGCAGTGCACCAATTCCCCTGCGGGAATAGTATCGGCGAAGCTGAGTGGAAATCTGATCTTCCACCCCCTACCAACCAGAAACAGGTGGTATTACCGTTCTCCCACCCATGACAGTGTCACTGGGACCCAACAGTGAACAGACTCTCCACATCTCCACATCTCCACATCTGGAAGAAACAAGATTTAATGAAGTGGTACAAGACAGAGCTAGTCCCCACTATGCTTCACAGTCCTCTCCCTGTGTCCCTGTATCAGTGGAGCGCAATGAGGAGCAGAATCTCAACCCCCATCTACCAGCCATGAGGTAGAATCAGGCCATGAGAGGCAGAGCTGGTTGACACGCTACTTCCCTCTCCTCATATGGTGTCAGTGGGGCCCAGCAGGGAGCTGAGCTTCCACTCCAACCCTGTAGCTTCAAAGTATCGTTTGTCAGCCCTCCACTTCTCTCCTCCCTAGTATCAGAGGGGCCCAGTGAGGAGCTGAGCTTCCGTACCCACTCAGCATTAACAAGGCAGTAAATGTCAGTGTCACACATTTGCTAGAAAGATGTCAACAATGGGAAGGGCTAGCTGAACTTCCACCTCAGCTGTCTGCAATGAGGAGGTGTAACTGTTCCACTTTCATATGGGTGATGTCAGTGGGGTCCAGTGGGAAACTGAACACAACACCCACCTTGACCTCATGCTGCCCCTCAGAAGGTGGAATAAACTCCAATCTAAAAATCACAACTTATACAAAAAAAGTTCAAAATGATCATGGATTTAAATGTAAAACTTAAAACTATAGAACATTTTTGAGAAAAGAAAAGATAGGAGAAAATCTTCTGGATCAGGTCTAAGTTACCAGTTGTTAAACTTGATACTCAAAGCACAATCTCTAAAAGGAAAAAAATGAGAAATTGGACCTCGCTAAAATTGAAAACTTTTGCTCTGCAAAAGACCGAGAAGAAGATGAAAGATAAGCTTAAGATTGGGAGAAAAATATTTCCAAAGAACCTATATGACAAAGTGGTAGTGTCTAGAATACTGAAGAACTCTTAAAACTCAACAGAAACAACAAAGGAAAAAAGCCAATTAGAAATTAGGATAAAACATAAACAGATATTTAACCAAAGATAATATTCAGGTGGCAAAGAAGCACAAGAAAGATGTTTGATATCATTATTCATCAGGGAAATGTAAATTAAAACCACGTTGAGATATCACTATATATCTATTATAATTCCTAAAATTAAAAAAAAACTAGTGGCAACACCAAATGCTGGTAAGGATGAGGAGAAACTGGAACAATCAAGCTTTGCTAGTGGAAATGCAAAATTGTACAGCCACTCTGGGCAACAATTTGGCAGTTTCTTATAAAACTAAACATGAAACTACCATATTGCCCTGCAATTGCAATCTTGGTTGTTGATCCCAAAGAAATTAAAACTTATGCTCACACAAAAATCTGTATGCAAAGGTTCAGAGCAGTTTTCTTTGTAATAATTGAGAATGGAAACAACCCAGATCTCCTTCAGCTGGTGAATGGTTTAACAAACTGTGGCATTTTCGTACTGTGGAACACTTGTCTCCAATAAAAAGGAGGGATCTCTTGATACAGGTGAAAACCTGGATGACTTTCCAGAGAATTGTGTGGAGCGAGAGCACCAATCTCAAAAGGCGTGATTCTGTTTACGTATAACATTCTTGAAATGACAAAATTACAGACATGAATAACAGATCATGATTGCCGGAGGGTAGCAATGTTGTGGGAAGGGGGTGCTGGGAGTGATGAAAGTGTTCTGTACCTTTACTATGATGGTAGATATACAAACCTACATATGTGATAAAATTGCATAGAACTAAACACACACGTGAGGACACGTAACACTCGGGAATGTTGGCGGGGAGGGAATAACAGGGCAATATTTCAAGAGGATAAAGTTTTAGAATCTTGGTCTTTACTATCAAAGGGTGAACCTGAGACCAGCATAATCAGCATCAACTGGGTGCTTGTGAGAAATGTAGCCTCTTTGGCTGCACTCCAGACCTACTGAATCAGCATCTGCCAAATCGCTGGGTAATCCATACACACATGCAGGTTTGAGAAGCACTGGTCCATATTTTGTAACAAGAGTTAAAAGCATGGCTCCAACTCTGTGCGTGCTTTATGAGTATAGACATCACATCTGTCTTCTGCATTACCATGCCTTTTGCCTAACACAGGGCCTGGCACATCGTAGATTCTCAATAAGTAGTTTTTGAATGAATGAATCAATGGACGAATCTGTCTTTACTCCAGTTCCCATGTGCCTTCTCACATTTTCCCGGGTCTGGAGAAGGGTCTCTGTTCTTAGTGACAGGACAAGGTGTCCCTGAGAGAAAGAGTCTCACATTCATATTTGTTAAGCCTTTTTAATTCAACATGTCTAATAGTGACTACATGCTAGATACTGTGCAAAGTGTGAGGGACACTGATTTAGCGTATGCTCTTTAAGAAGATTGTCATCTAATAGGGAAGGCAGATACAGAAATAAATATTAATATTTGCTCTAGTAGAGTTTATCGTCTTCATCTCCTCTAGTAAGAACTTCCAGATACCTCTTCCCTCCAGAACTCTACTGTGTACTTGCAAATGAAGGCACCTGGGTGTGGAACAAGACATACTGGACCAAGAACAATAAGGCTGTGCTTCGTACTGGTTATTTGGCCTTAGACAAGTTATTTCCCCTTGTGACCTTCATTATCTTTGTCTGCAAAACAAGGATGAAATCACCTCCATTAGATTTTTGAAATTATATATTTGGAAATTCTGTGTCAACTGAAAAGTAAAAGACCTCTAAAACTCAGATGATTTTCATTATAATCTAAGAATATTCTGGGATTAAGTTTACAATAGTCAGGTAGAAATAGCATTGCTGTTTCTATGAATCTGATATAATACGATAGAACTCTCTTTTCAGTCTATTTCGTGCTATTATTTCTTCATAGATAGAATGACCATGCATGCTACTTTAAGGTTTATAATTTGTAAACATATATTTGCTGTACTGAAGTTAATGATTATCATCTTCTCTAGCAAGAGCTTCCAGCTACTTCTCTCCTCCAGAACTCTATTCTGTATTTCCGAATTAAGGCACTAGGATGTGTGAAATATAAATAATATCTCAAATAGTTAACCTCATCAAAGTGACCTTTGCAATATTTGGGATTCAGACATCTCTGGGCGTGAACAGCTTTAATGGTCTGGTGCAGAACACATGTAGTTTAAGTAGCTTTATTCCTGGACATGCCTGGTCCTGGTTGAGTTGACAATGAGTTAAATTGTTCCTGGTATTTCAACTCAACCTCTAAGTTCTCTTGGGATATTTTGGACAGAGCCCAAGGTTCTTGCATGTGGATCATTTCCAGCTAGGTGTGAGCTTTCAACTCACAGGGAACTTGACTACATGAATCCATTGCAGAAGGAGAAGAAGGAAATAGGAGCTGTAAAATATTGACTCACAAGGTGTTTGCAAATGCCCTTGGATTTGATGCTATTTGGTGCCTACTTCTCTCTGACGACCTCAACAATTGGGCAAAACCATTCAAATAGTGTTCAGTTCAGTCCTTCCTGACTTTGGTAATAATGACTAGAGATTGCTGGATCAAATCATAATCATATTCCTGAAGACAGACCTGTGTACTGATCATAAAGTTAAGAAAGCATCATTTCTTACCTTAAGTATGGCAGGGTAGGCCTGGGATAAAATTATGGACACTACTAGAATAAATGAAAAGTTCTGGGCAAAGTGCATCTGGTTTTGTATGTGGGAAAAGCCACATACACTCTCTGGCCAGGATTATCCTGAGAAACTTAGAGCATGCTTTCCCTGTGTTCTTTTAGAGGGCAAAATTTTTCAGAATAACAAGGAGGCAAATTCTCAATCAGTGTAAAAGTGGAACTTAGTAAAAATTAGTCCATTCAACAAATTTATTGAGCACCTGCTAAGTAACCCAGAATATTCTAGATGCTTGCAATTTATTAGTGAACCAAACAGACAAAAATCCATAGTCTCTTGGGGGCTTTTATTTGGGTTTGGAGACACAGACAAAAAAACAATAAAGATAACTAAACTGTGTAGCATGCTAGTGTAGGGGAGACAGACGTATCTTCTACCTTCTGGGTCCTTCTGGGTGGGCTATGAATTAAATTCACATGAGACAGAATAACAGGAGAAAATCAAACAAAGCTTTATAACATGTATACATGGGAGACACTCAGGAAAACTGTGAGCAACTCACCAAAATGGCAGAGGCTCTCATCTTAAATACCATCTTCAGCTAAAGACAAAGGAGGATGTTGGGGTAGTGGTTTGGGATTTCAAAGGGGAGGAAGGCAATTCACATGGAAATGGAAAAGCAAATATTTGGTAAATAGAATTTTGATAAGAGTGGGCTTACAAGGATTCTCCCAGTCTACCAGATACTCAAAGTTATCTATGATGATGACCTGTCTTTAAATTTCTTTTAGGCAGTTGGGGGAAGCTGAAAGTTTCTTTCAGAGTCTTTTGTTCTTAAAAATAATCCTGGCAAGGCAAAGAGACACATTTTGGGGTGGGCAATTCTGATCCCCACACTAGGGAGTGCTAAGTACAATTAAAACAATGATAAAAAGGGCACAGCGAGAACAAATGGGGATGCAAGATGTGGAAAGTGAATTACAACTCAGAAAGGGGTGGTCAATGTAAAGGTAACCTTTGCAGAAAGATATGAAGGAGGTGAGGAAGCAAGTTAGGTAGATGTCTGGGCTGAGGAGTATTCCAAGTGGAAGAAAGCACTGAGCAAAATCCCAAGGCAGGTGTGTGCCTGGTGTGTTCCAAGAACAACCCAGAAGTCAGGGCAGCTGAAGTTGAGTAAGAAGAGAAGATGATGAAGTCGGAGCAGTAACAGAGGGCCAGACCCTGTAAGGACTTCGACTTTTACTCAGAATGGACTCGGGAGGTATTGCAGGGGCTTCACAGAGTGATGTAAACTGATAACTTTTAGAAGGATATCTCTGGCTGTTTTGTTGAAAATCATGTATTGGGGCCTGAGATTGGAAGCAGAGAGACCAATTAGGAGATTGTTACTATAATCCAGGCAAAAGATAGTAACAATGGCTCCAACCAGGATAGCAGTAAAGCAAGAGAAAAGTGGGCATATAGTGGATGTATTTCGAAGTTAGAGTTAACAGAATTTCCTGGCAGTTTAGATGAGGCTTGGGAAGGAAGGAATGGAGTCACAAATAACTCTAAGGGTTTTGGCTTGAACAACTGAAATAAAATAATACCGTTGCCTTCACCTGAGGCTGTGAGTGGAGTAGGTTTTGGGAGTGAGATTTTTGACAATGAATTCAAATTTAAACACACTCAATTTGAATTGCATGTTAAACATCCAAGTAGAATTGTTGAATGAACAAGTTATACATATAAGTATAACCCAGGATAGATTTCAAAGCTAGGATATACATTTCGATGGAGTCAGCAATTAGATAGTGTTTAAAGCTATGGCAGTTAAGTTCACCAGGAGCAAGTTGATGGGCGAGTATAATACAAAGAAGGGATCACAGACTGAACCCTGGGACACACCAAGGTTAAGAGGCAGAAAAAAAGAGGAAGAAACAGAAAAGGACTATACAGCCTGAACCCTGTCTTGGTCACATGGTACTTTCCAAACCTGTTCAGTTTGTCAGCATGCTGTGTGAGTCTGTGCCAAAAATTAGAGTATAGGATGCTTAAACTCCCAACGTTTGATTCCATTGCAGAATAATAAATCTTAGATGCCTTTGCTTACAGTGTCTGCCATGCCTGTTGGGGGCAGAAAGACGTTGAGGAGCAGTGGTGGATGTCATTTAAAGCTGCAAACTGGTTGCCCTCTTAGGATTAGCACCTTGTGTGAATCATGTTGTGTCAGCATCTGGCCTCAGCCTTTCAGGCATAGGAGTGAATGCAGTTAATATACCCAAAGATTAATCACTTGGCAGTGGATTTACACTAAATAACATGAGACTATTATGTGAAAGAGAAACCAATTTGTCAATGTTAGTGCGTAATAGTTTCCCTGGAGACCATCATGTCTAATAAAGCAAAAGAGGGATATGTTCAATTCAGATCTACAGATTCCTTTCTCGCTCTCCAGATATCTGGGAAAACAAATTATACATGAATTTTCTTTGTGAGCATAAGCCTAGAAGAATGTGAATAAAACAGTTTAGGGAGATTTATGCCTAGTATCTGGAAGGGCCCAAGAAATATCCCTATCCTAGAACAATCTCACTCATTCAACACAAGTTGATTGAGCATCTCTGGTATACCAAGTGCTGGAAGGGCAAGATATCTACCTATTTAGAGTTTACATTCTTCTAACAGTGGGCGGTATGGTAGACGGAAAACAAACACTAAATATAATAAGTAAACTTTAAGGTGATAAATGGTATGGAAAATAGTGAAAAATAGAGTGAGGTAAAGAGAATAGAGTGCTGGCTGTTTCTCTTTAATATGATTAAAAGAGCTTTCAGAGCCCTGGGAAATAAAGTAGGTTGTGTTCATGAATTGTCTGTTTGCTCTCTCAACTGGATGTAAAGGAATCTCACTATTTATAATAGTATTTCATGTAACTTTTGGGCCCACAGTATAACATTTGCTCTAAAAATAGCCCATTGCCCACTAAAAATATTCCCCAGTTATGGAAAAGTCTAATTCTTGTCATTTCTAAAGTACATCATCTTATCTTTTCAGAAGTTTGGGAATCAAGTTGTTTTAAAAAGGAAATTAAGTTCCTATAGAAAGCAAGTTAAATAAGATATTAAATAGATTTATTGTGGTTTTTTGTGAAGCTCAGTATGGACCTTCATCCCTTGTAAACTGCAGAGGTACTTCAGCAAGTGCCCTAGATAAGGGCTTCCCAAACTGCAGTGTGCATAGAAATCCCCTGGGTATCTTACTAACATGCACATTCTGATTCAGTAGGTCTGTGGTGGGGCGCAAGATTCTGCATTTCTAACAAGCTCCCAGGTGATGCTGGACCATGTACCATGCTTTGCCTAGTGGGGAGCTAGACACACTTAAGAGACAAATGTATTTTGCCCAAAGCCCTGGTTGGAATGAACTACCTTAACGCTTATCCCTTTCCATTTTGTGTTTTAGCTTGGCATGAGCAAAAGTGACCCACTTTGGGATAAAATTGTGGCATTCGACTATAGTTTTAGGTGCTCTGAGGCAGAACCAAGTATAATCATTTTTTTGTGAACTTTACAGAGAGTTTGGGCTATCTCTTCCTACTGCCCAAATTGCCACATTTAGCTTTTTATGTTTAGCTTGCTTTGAATTGGTCCACATTTTCTGCCTCCTCCCTTTCTTGCTTCCAGATCTACAAAGAACTCAAATATCTGCATCCAGCACAGCAGCCACACACTCTTTTGAAAATCCTATAGAGCACACTCAAACGGAGAAGCAAACTGCGAAGTGTGTTTGAGGCCTGTTATCTGCCTCCCTCTCATCCCTGTTTAATTTCTTTGGACACTTGCACAGGGGAGCCCAGGCTTTTCTGATCACTGTAGTCCAGGACACGTTCCACTGGAGAAGTTGGCGACTGCCTCTACAAACGGTCCTTCACTCTGACCAGGGTCTTTCTACAGCTCATTGCAGTTTGCGATATTCTGCGCTGGTGAGCCTGACAGTATATCGATAAGTTGCAGCAAAGGAAACAAAATTGAAAACAAAAACTGGAGCAGTGTCTACAGTAGGAAAGCTGCTAGGACTTTTTCCCCACACTACAAGAAGACAAGCCATTTCATTAAAAAGGAGTTGATTTGCCTTATACAGCTTTTTCTGAGAGGCTGACCTGGTACCTAACAGAATTTGGTTCCTCCAATACAGTGTGTCTCCTAAAGGGACCAGCAGCCCATGAGATTTTAGGAAGAGATGAAGAGGAGGAAGAGAAGATAAGGGTATTGTCTACAAGGGCTCCTACTAGAAAGGCCCTAGTTAATTAAGCAATACTATCTGACAGGCCACCTCTGTGTACTCTGCAAGGGATGCCATGAGGAATGGCACTTTGAGGTGACATGATCTGAAGGACAAACACTGCCCACAGCACTTGATTGCTGTTCAGAAATCACATTTCTATATAAAATTAAAGGAACATTCCAGAGCCTTTTCATTTCCTGGGTATTATTAGTGTGAGCCTGACAATTACTGACAACTAGTCAGAACATTGTATTCTTTGCTTTCTGGGCATTTCTTAATTATGAATAATAATTCCATTAATTATGCATTTGAAACAAGTAAATTATCGAGCAGAGCAACATAATCAGTTGCATCAGAGAGCCTTCCGGGAAGCCCCCATGCGGCCTTGTAGCTTCCCCATTTGCAGCTCTCTCCAGGTACTTTCAGGAAGTCAGGAGTCAATGGCTTGTCTCCTAGCACAGAAAGGCATCCATTAGATGCCTTTGCAAATGAAGCCACATCCTTTGAAGTAAGGGTTCTTATTCATTTATCTAGGTTTAATGTTAGCCTCATGACTTGCTAGACTTACCCTGTGGGTGACCACCAGGCGATGCTACAGGCTGACAGTGATCATTTGCTCCTTTTCCAAACCTTGCAAAGGGCAGGTCCTTCCTTGGCAGCTACTAAGGGTTCCTGACATTCATGTTTCATCCCAGCTGCCAGCTGGACCTCTCTGTTGTATTTAGAGGTTCTGATCCTGGAAGTAAGCCTCCCCCAATCATAAAATTATCCTCAGTCCACCGACAAAATCAAAGCTGTTATTAAAATTACTCAGAAGAGCCTCCTAACCTTCAAATTTTTGGAAACAGTTACTTTCCTATGACCTTCCTCCTTTTCTTTCTTCCTTTCTCCCTTCCTTCCTTCCTAAATTTGTGTTGACATGTGAATGCTTGGCTCCTTCAATCTGTAACACAGCTCATTCCCAGCCTTGCTCTCTGGTATGCTGAAAGGAAGGTTACCTTGCTGGAGATGTCACTGGCGTGGCAGGTTCCAGAAAATGATTCTTGTCAGTTTTTTTTATATAGCATTTCTTCTTCTCGACATTGTTTTATTTGTATTATCTCTTATGATTGGGGATTATATTCCTTCTTTTATCAATAAGAAAATAGGCAGAATATATTAATTTCAAACTTGAGTCAGAGCCATTAGTAATAGCAAGTGACACAAAGCCTGTTTATATGGACATGAAGTGAGGGGAAGAAGATAAAACATTCTGTAATCAGTCATTCTATTAAACACAGCATTTACTGTGACCCTCCTGGGCAGCAGGTGCCCTGTTAGACTCTTTATTTTTTTCTGTGTGGGAGGTAAGAAGACATAAATTTGAAAAAAAGATAGTCGTCTTTGTCAAGAGAATCTGCACTTTAATCAAAAAGAAGCTGAAATATGACACAGTATCGAGTCAAGTCACATAATGACTCCAGTTCCACATTTACTAAATTGACTCTTCTTAGCAGCTGAATGTGCCGGGTAGCCAAATGTTATTTGGCTGTAGAGAAGTGGTTGATGAGTGTCTAATGAGGCATCAGAAAACACTTATTACTTGTAAAATTAATAGAAGAGTTGGAGGTACAGAAATCCACTGTGTGATCAGGTGTGGGAGCCAGGGACATGGACAGCTCAGATCTTTCAAGAAAGAATTTGCTGTTCAGCTGCAAGAGGTGCAGTTGGCTGACAGCCTTCAGCTGCATCGCCTTCAGGGTCCACTTCGGGTTTCCAGCTTATGCCATGCTCTTCCTGGACACGCCTCAGTCAATGGCTGTGCAGAGTGGGGTTACAAAGGCCGGGTCATTTCTGCCGAGTGCAGAGGTCTAGCAATCAAGTCTTTGATCCCACCTCCCCATTGAGTTGGCTGAGACTTTGTCAGATCTGCATGATAGACAGAAGCTCTCTCTGTCCAATCCTGCTCCCTCCCCCTTTTATCTTTCTCAGGCGTTATCCCACAGTAAACCTCTTGTGCTCATAACTCTGTCTCCATGTCTACTTGCCAAAGGGACCCCAATGTCCCAGGGTGTCTGCCTATACCTGTAACTAATGTAAAGAAAAACAGAAATGATTTTAAATCAAGGCCAGAGATGATAAAATATCTGCAAAGTTCTCTACCCCTAATAAATTTTCTTTCCATAGGTAAAGAAGTTTTGTTTCTTTTAGGCAGTCACTAAGCTAGTATAAATATATTTGGGGGAGTCTACCAGTTGAGACTCCCTGTAACAAGGGAGGTTTGGTAGGGACTGCCCCAAGTACAAGGAGTTGACGGGTATGTTGTCTCTGGAGAAATTAAAAATAATGATAAAGTCAACTAAAAGTTTGTATAATTTTTATTATCAGCTTGGGCCTGTAATTTTAAACAATGTCGATAATAATAGATTTCCCTGTCTCCCACTCCCAGCCTTGGTATGCCACTATGAAATGTTTAAATTATAAATGTGAAATGGTCTTTATTTTAACTGCTTTCAACTATGAAATCTCCAATTCTCCCTTTTTTGGTCCCTTAATAAAACATTAGGCAAATCCTTTATTGTTGGCTATTAAAATCTTGTCTAGTCTTGTTTAAAACTCTAATATCACATTTATTATTCTAAAGCTCTTACAGTTAATGCTGAGTTTGTGTCTAAAGAAGACTGGAGTGGAGGGGTTGTGATCTGTCTCCCTTCTCATACCGATTTCCCTCAATGTAGCATTTTATATGGGTCTGTATATGTTGGTGGAATCTGGGCCTGGGATATTCTCTCTACCTTCCTCTTACATATATAGCTCCTTCAGGTTTGGAAACATGGAGGCAAGTCAGGAATGTGGAGATGCTTGTATGTAACTACTGCCTTTTGGAGCTCCATGTCTCACTTTGATTTGGTCTAATTCTGTCTGTACCTGTTATATAAGTGGTGTGGGTGATACTCATGTGAATAAGAGCTTTACCCAGGATCACCCCATCACTGAGGACCCCTATAGAGAAGGAATGAAATATCTCCCTTCTGACCTCCTGCCAATACTCCATACCCCCAATCTTTTCTCTGGGTTGAGTGTTCCAGTGCTTGGTCAGCCAGTGGCTTGTGAAACCCTGGAGCTCCTCTTGGAGCCATAGGAAGTGTTGTTGTCCCCTACTTCAAGGACTATGGAAACCTGGGATGGGGTGAAGTTGTCTCCATATTTTTCCCAGCCTTCCTACACCACAATCTCTTGAAGTCTTGCTGCCTTGGACCACAGCACTGGGACTCTATTCTTCAGAAATCTGTAGATCACAAATTAGCATCAATATTTCTGTGCACTATGCCACCATCCTCCAAAGAACACCTATCAAACTGTTCACAAAAATTTTTAATGACTCCCCTTGGGTTATGGCAATAGGACATTCAGATGAGGGAATAGGAAAAGAGATCTCAGTCTCCCCTTCTTGCAGACTCAACTCAAATTTATGATTGATTCTCTTAGAACAAACCCATCACTGTCAACACTTGGATTTAGGAGGAGAAACTTGTAAAGGGAAGGAAAGATCCTTTCTTTGGGCAATCTGCATGCTCCAAAAACTGTCAAGCATGACTCTCCTTCCTCTCATCTCTAGATCTTGGCCAGTTCTGGGATGAGAGGGTGTATGATGGTAGGAGAGCTGATTCTTTTGCCTCTAAATTCCTTCAAGAAGATAGGGTTTATAGAAAAGCCCTGTTCAGATTAAGCATATTCATAGGGTCTTTTGTTACTAGCTGTTTTTCCTAATAGCCAAGCTTGGACTAATAGGGACAATCTCACTTACCATCTTATCACTCCAGTTCCTTAGGTATAAAATGAGGGATTAGACAAAAATAATTCCTAAAAGTTTATTTCAATTCTAATAGTGTATGGGTCAGATATCTCTTACCAAGATTGGAATTAGATCACTCCATCCCCACTGTAGTTAATTTATTTACTCATCACATTTATGGAATGTTAAGAATGTCTCTATAACACATCGCTACATTATTTATTTACATTTGTGTCTTCTCATTATACTGCAAAGCCCTCAATGGCAACAGAACTGTATTTCATTCTTGTTGCATCCCTATCACACGTGGACCCTCCATAAATCTTGTTTGAAGGAATATGTGATTCATGTAATTTTTAAATGCAAATTACAGACAACTGAGTATAGCAGTGGCTTGTTGTTAGAAAAACGTCAGTGACGAAATCAGTGTTTGTCATTACCTTCCTATGAGTTTAGCACCATGCCATGATTCTGGGAGATTCAAGGGAAATGGAAAACATGGTTCCTGACCTCATGAAATACAAACTCTAACTGGGAAAGCAAAATGGAACTAAATAAGACAGAGTTGAATCTTAGTACACAAGCTGGAGAAGATTTCCTAGAAAACAGATAAGCAAGAGATACAAAAACAAATATACTTCCAGCGACGTGCTCTTATGACTGTCATGATAGCATGTGAAATAATTGGTCTTCCACCGGGGGTGAAAGAATAGCCATTTATAGTTGAGGACCCCTACAGCACAAATACATACTAGACACGCATCAGTAGTTGGTGCAGCCTGGTGAGGTAGTAAAATGTTGCTAACAAAGCTCAGTCTCCAGCACCAACACACACCTTATTAGATTTGTTACCTTGAGAAAGTTAATAATCCTCTCTGTGCCTCAGTTTTCTCATATGGAAAATGGGAGTAATAATAGAATTTTCCCCATGGGGTTGTTATGAGAATCAAATAAGTAAATGCAAGAATATGGCTTAGCACTCAATTACCACAATATCAATGTTTTCTGTCCTTATTATTACTGAATACATCACATTACTGAGGTTGTGAAAACACTAATGCAGAATTCTGATATTTTTAAGGAACTGAATTTCAGAGTCATACATACACACAGCTTTTAAAGGTGTATGATTCTGGAGATTGTACTATGTATTAATCTGAGTGGTCAGCAAATCCTTTTGGAGTTTTCAATAATCAAGCTTCCCTGGCAAGAATTTTCAAGACAAATTGATTTAGTAAATCATGGTTTTTATTGCCTGGCATTATAGTAAGGCTATAGATTATGTCCCTTTCAAGCAAAAATCAACTACAGATGCAATACAGGTACTTCAGGTTTTAACCCTAGAGCAACTGTACAAAATGATGCAATGTAACTTTTCCTAGTCTTACTCCTCAGGGCAAACACTTGGGGAACAAATATGTATTCAGGCATTCTACAGATCAGATGGTGGACTCCCCAGGAAGCAAATGATGCTTCAGCATCATTAGGGCCACTTAATTGCATGCGCTCCTGGGAATGCTAGGAGTTTCTGGGAGTTGTATAGTATTCTAGATAGGGAGAGGAAAACAAACTGCAATCGGGAAACCTGTCTGAATGATCATTGCTGACAAATTTCCTAAAGTTTCTCAGAGAAAGAGACCTGAATTTCCCAGACTACAGACATTTGTTGTCATTTCTTTTCTCATTTTTAATATTCAATTTCCTATTTAGCTTTGTATTTATAATTTTGTATTTTTCCTTAAAGGGGCACCTCAAAATTGTATAAACTCCAGATCCCACAAAATCTGGAGTTGACATTGCCAGTGATCTCTTAGCTTTTGCTCTTCTACTATTTGTTTTCAGACCCCTTTTCCATCCCACCCATCCTGTTTAATTTCTGTTGGTCTCTCAGCTTCTAACTAGTGAAAGGAAGGTAACTATTCCCGAATTATTTTCTTTTTCATGAATCAGTGAGAGTTGATGTTAACTGGGACTGTAGACTTGATCTTTAATGAAAATAGATATTAGTCTATGTTAAAAACTGCATTATAGCCTGTTTTGCCGTTTCTATTTAAAATAATATTGGAAGTTCTAGCCAGAGCAATCCATTAGAGAAGGAAAAAAATAAAAAGCATTCGAAGTGCGTAGGAGGAAGTAAAATTATCTGTTCATAGATGACATGATGTTACATGTAGAAAATCATAATGATTCCATACACACGTACCCACATGCACACACACAAACTGTTAGAACTAATAAATGCGTTCAACAAAGTTTCAGGACAAAAAACCAACACAAAAAACTAGTGGTGTTTTTCTATCCTAATAATGAACAATCCAAAAGGAAATTAATTTAAAAAAATCCTATTTACCATAGTGCCAAAAAGAATAAAACGCCTAGAAATAAACTTAACTGAGGAGGCAAAAGACTTATATGCTGAAAACTAAAAGACATTGATGAAAGAAATTAAAGAAGACATAAATAAATGGAAAGATATCCTGTATTCACACAATGGAAGAATTAATATTGTTAAGATGTTAATACTACCAGGGCGAGCTACAGATTCAGTGTAACCTCTATCAAAATTGCAGTGACAGTTTTTCAAGAAATAGAAAAATTCATTCTGAAAGTCATATGGAACCTCAACGGACACAGAATGGGCAAAACAATTTTGAAAATGAATGAAGTTGGAGTACTCAAACTTACTGTTTTCAAAAGTTACTACAAAGCTACAGTAATCAGATCTGTGGTACTTCCATAAAGACAGACATATAGATCAAGGGAATAGAATAGAAAGCTTAGAAATAAACCCTTACATGTGTGGTCAGATGATCTTCCTTAAGGGTTCAAGACCATTCAATGCGAAAAGGAGAGTCTTCAACAAATAGTGTTCAGAAAACTGGACATTCACATTCAAAAGAATGAAATTGGACCCTTACCTTACACCATATACAAACATTAACTCAAATTGGATCAAATGTTTAAAGATAAGAGCTAAAAGTATAATGCTTTTATAAGAGAGAATAGAAGAAAAGCTTCAAGACAATGAATTTGGTAATGATTTCTTTGATATGACACCAAAAGCACAGGCCACAAAAGAAAAAAATAGATAAATTGGACTTCATCAAAATTATTTGGAAAATTATGCATCAAAGGACACAATCAACAGAGTGAAAAGACAACCCTCAGAATGGGAGAAATATTTACAAACCATTTATCTGATAGTGGATTAACCTCCAGAATATATAACACCTAAAACTCAACAACAAAAAACTAAACAACCCAGTTAAAATTAGATAAAAGACTTGAATAGACGTTTCTCCAAGGAAGATATAAAAATATTCATGGTCAATAAGCATGTGCAAAGATGCCCAATATCTCTAAATATTAGGGAAATGCAAACCAACTCCACAGTGAGTTGCCGCTTCACATCCATTAGGATTGTGTTACAAAAAAGAGAAAGAAAGAAAGAGAATAGCAAGTGTTGGTGAGGACGTGGAGAAACTGGAATCCTTACACGTTGCTGGTGGAAATGCAAAATTGTACAGCCACTATGGAAAACAGTATGACAGTCCTTAAAAAATTAAACATAGAATTAGTATATGATCCAGTAGTTCCACCTCTGGGTATATACCCACAAGAATTGAAAATGGACTCAAACAGATATATGTATACCCGTGTTTATATCAGCATTATTTACAATAACCGAAAGGTAGACGCAGCCCAAATGCACGTCAATGGGTTTGGGGATAAACAAAATGTAGTATATTTATACAATGCAGTATTATTCAGCCTCAAAAAGGAGTGAAATTCTGACATATGCTCCAACATAGATGAATGAACCTTGAAGACATTATGCTAAGTGAATAACTTAGTCACAAAAGGCAAATGTTGTATGATTCCACTTATATGAGATATCTAGAATAGTGAAATCATGGAGACAGAAAGTAGAATTGTGGTTGCCAAAGTCTGTGGGGAAGAATGAATGGGAAGTTATTGTTATTGTTTAATGGATCCAGAGTTTCAGTTTGGAAGGATGAAAAAGTTCTGGAGACAGATAGTGGTAATGGTTTTACAACAATGTGAATGTCCTTAATGTCTTTGGACTGTACAGTTAGAAATGCTTAAAATGGTAAATTTTGTTAGATATACTTTGTAGTAAAAAAATAAAATTAAATTATAGAAACTGCATTACATTCAAACTGATGCTTAATTAAAAAAAAAAATCACAAGTGATCTAGGGTCTTCAAGGTCATACCATGCATGTATCCATCAATTATAGCTTTTCCTGCTGATTTCAGGATTATCCTATAAACTAGTTTTAATCACACAATTCTCATTGTTTTGTTCTTGAGGAGTTAAGTTTCGCCTTGCAATTTGTACTTGTGATTATACAAACCCATTGACAGTTGCAAAGCTAATTTTGTGTACACTCAGAAGACAGACAATGGTAAAGCAAACAGGCTGATGCCGAGTGCAAAGGTGAATATGTGGCATTATGCAGTGCATGGTCAGAGACCTGTAGAATGAATGTGGTTCATCACTTATTTCCTAGGTTTTCCAAATCAGTCTTAGACCCATGACTGTTTCTGTATCAAGTTAAGAAAATCAACTTTTAAGTAGAGGAAGATAAACTTTTCTAATTTGAGTCAAAGGACTGGTATGAGAAGAAATGAGAACCAGTCATCCAAGGGCCTCCAATGCGAACGGTGCAGTGCAATTAGGGTTTGGCTGACTTGCATTTTCAGGAAAAAGTCACTACCCAGCAATGTAGGCAAAATTGGGTCATCAGATTTCCTCCTTTGCCTGAAAGTGTTCCAGAAGAATATTTATTTTCATACTGTAACCCTGATTCTTCAGTTTCTAACAAGATTCAGCTGAAACTGTTTAAGGTTGGAACCAGTAAGCATTGTCAGCCATATTCCAGTAGCCCAGCTCAGAAACAACAAAGGTTGACAAATGTATTCACACACACACAGGAACACATGCATTCTATTTCTTTTAAGCAAGCATTGGAAATATGGTTATTTTTTCATTTTTAGAACGTTTACCCAGGAGTGCCACAAACACCTTTATTTACGTTTTTTTTAAATTGAAACATACACTCTAAAACTACAACTAGCTAAAATAGTTTCACCAAAGGGATAGGTGATTTTCACTGCTAAGCTCAGAGCTGTGTTGGCACAATCGTAGTCACTCATCCTTTCCTTGATGGGGACTAGCACACCGAAATAGAGTATTCCTCTCTACCCCTTTTGATTAAATAGCTGTTGACACTGATTGATTTCTCAAGTTAGTCAGCCTAAAATGCCTCAAATTCTATGCACTGATAAAAGAATATGGATAATTTAGCTGTTGAAACATATAAGGATGTTTGCTTTTATTATTATTTTCATTATCATCATCACCATTACCATCACACATTATACATATAAAATCGCACAAACACATTTAAAGAATAATGAAGTGAATAATACAATCAGTAGCCAACATAATGCCTTTCTGTGACTAGAAAAAAGCTCTGCTTCAGGCTGTGCATTAAATTCAGGTCTTTCCATGTGTCTTGTTTTTGGACACAGGTTGAAGAGGCAGTGCATACCTGGTGCATATTCTTCTCATGGCAGAAATCTAAATTTCTCTAAAGGTTGGATGGAAATGCACAATGCCTCTTAAGACATAGATTTGGAACTGGCAATTTGTCACTTCCACCTATTTTCTATTTTTTTTTAAGATATGCTTTTTGATGAGGAAGATTGGTCCTGAGCTAATATCTGTTGCCCATCTTCCTCTTTTTTTTCCCCTTTTTTTTCTTCCCCAAAACCCCAGTACATAGTTGTATATCCTAGTTGTAAGTCGTTCTAGTTCTTCTATGTGGGATGCCTCCACAGCATGGCTTGATGAGCAGTGCATAGGTCTACACCCATAATCCAAACTGGTGAACCCTGGGTCGCCAAAGTGGAGCACACAAACTTAACCATTCGGCCATGGGCCTGCCCCCTCCACCAAGCCACATGACCAAGTCCAGCATCAATGGGATGGGGATGTGGAAGTACACTCTTCTCAAGGAACAACCAGTGAAATTTTTAGTCATATTCCAGTAACCTAGTTCACAGACAATAAATGTCCTCATATACATTCATATATAAGGAAAGGAGATAAATATTTACTGAACAATAATATAATTTGTCATAGACATACTCATGATATTCCATTTCTTTAATCATATTAAACATGTCCGATAATTCCACTATCTGCAGTATTTGTGGATCTGGTACTATAGTTTAATGATTTTATCAGTGTTCATTTATGGTACTTTCTCTGTGTGTGTATGTGTTATTGTGATCTTATATATCATACAAATTTAACTGGAGTAATTTATGGAGTTTAAAGTACAATCTTCCAGAGAGAATTTGCTTTACTTCTGCTAAGTAACTGATGATGTATTCAGCCACAGAATTGTGAAAATTCCGGCTCCCATACTTTTTGAAGGAAGAGGTAGTTTGTCAGAAAGGCATAGCAGACAAATTAGCAAAAGAGCCAAATATTCTTCAGCGAAAAGATCTATATGTAATCTGACTCCTTTCTCATTTGGGATCTCACATTCTTAGAAAACTTCTTATAAATGAAATGGTTAGAGAGCAATAGAAAGGAATTCGGAGTGGTAACTAAAGGCTAAATCAGGCCTTAAACTACTAGGATGTATTAGACTAGGAAACTTAACCACTATAATGACCAAGGCCCTAATCTTAGGGGCTTGATATAACATAAATCTAGTGCTCGCTTATGCAGTAGTTCAACATGAGTGTTTGGCGGATGGCCTTCCGTGGAATGATGCCAAGACCAGGCTCCTCCTCCTTGTAGCACTGCTACCTCCCAGGACTGCAGGGTCTCCTGATGGGTGTTTTCTCCTGTCTGCCATAGGAAAGTGGAGCATAGTTCAAGAGAGATTTTGTTGTGTTGGACTTGGAAGTGGTGTCTATCACTTTCATCCGCATGGCCCCATCTGCTGCAAGGGAGGTTGGAAAAGGTGCCTATGAAGAAAAGGAAATGGATTTGGTAAACAACCAGCCAGTATCTCTGATGCATGGAGTTCCAAGCAAAACCAGTTGAATCTAAGAATTTCCCACGACTAAATAACCCAAACACCATGGGATGGCTCTGAGATTAATGGCTGCCTATTAATAATAAAATAACAGATTATAATGTAGTTTATGACATAGTTTATAGTGACCTATGGTGGTATGTGGTAGCCAGAGCTACCAAACTGAGTGTGACAGTGAGAGAAGAGAAAGCATTTTATCTCCACATTCTCAAACCCTCCTAACGTCTCAATCCCCAAATAACAACAGGAACCAAAGGAAAACCTGTACCAGCAAAGGTGTTACTGTATCAGTAAACAGGAATTACATGGGACTGTTGAGACCACCTGGTTTTAACAGTGACACTGTGAGGTAGGAGTAGTGTGGAGTCAAATCTGGCTCTGTGGGTTCTGCTTATGGTGAGTCACCTTGTCAGGGCAGTAGAGGCTTGGGAACAGTCTCCCTAGATTTCTGTGCATGGGTGTTTGTCTCTGGCTTCCTGGGAGCTGTGTGGCATCTGCTTCTGGTAGTAGATGCAGAATTCCGCAATTTATATTTTGGTTTCAACTCCAGACATGAGGTAGTTCCCACGGAATACAGTATTCCAGTAAGTGGTCTCTGACCCATATACCAGGAATGGGATGATCCTGGTGATGAGCCTATGGGAGGAGGGGTGGATAGTCTTGCAGTGCCAATATGGGACCTCATAGAACTGTTGAATTGATTATTAAAACCATTGTGACCTTATTTGCACCCCTAGCATGTGAAGAGGGCTTTTTCTGTTACAGTTAAAATTAGAAAAAATAATATTGTTGCCTGTTATGTGGAGAAGGAAATTGGTCATCAGAAAATATACTCCAGTTTTATCCCCTGAATGATGTAGCTGTGCACTTCCACAGCGTGCGTGTCTGCTTGGCAGGGTTGTGATTCCCTCATAACTTCTGAGTCCTCTGATTCGGTACATAGACATCTGCAGGGGCTGACTTTCTTTTACTCAGAGAGCCGCTGACCTTGAATATTGTCATAAGCTAGCAAAGTAATGATCTCATTTCTTGTTAAAACAAGCTATGCATTTGCTTCAAAAATCTCTTTTGAAGAAGAGGAGAAAAAAAGGTAAAAAAAAATAACCTGAATCAAGAAGGCTTGAGTTTACAAATAGCGTGGTTTGTGCCCTGCACATTAGAGGCATTGTTTCATGCCAGCCCTTCTTGTTTTGATTGTCTCACAAGCTTCCAGGGCCGCATGGTGGAAGGATGATGAGCCAATGGTTTCCTGGAATAAATCTGACTGAGGTCAGTTGGTTTTTTATTTTAAATATGCTTTTCTGGATGAGGAAGATTGGCCTTGAGCTAACACCTGTTGCCAGCATTCCTCTTTTTTTTCCTCTCCAAAGCCCCAGTACATAGTTGTATATCCTAATAATAGGTCATTCTAGTTCTTCTATGTGGGATGCCACCACAGCATGGCTTGATGAGCAGTATGTAGGTCCATGCCCAGGATCTGAACCAGAGAACCCCAGGCTGTCTAAGCGGAGCACGCAACCTTAGCCACTCAGCCATGGGGCCAGCCCCTGAGGTCAGTTTTTGTTCGCATATTCTACTTTCCCTTTTCCAGAATTTCCTATTTGTATTTTTTCACAGAAATTACAGGATTTGTGCTCAGTGTGACTGAAGAGCCTGACTCACAGGAGGTCCTTCAACTCTGATGCTCATGTCTCACATTGCAAGTTCTGTCATATAGGCCAGGTTGTAAATCCTTGACTTTTAGGGATAAGGAACTCTGTTTCCGTAACTCATGATGTCTCATAACTCATCAAACTGCTCACAACTCAATATATGCTCAAGAGACCACATTGATGTATTATAATGAATCGTTCCTTGTCTCCAGCCTCTGGGACTTATTGACATTTGTAGACATTGGAGATCATGTATAACTAGAATTTAGGTTCTAGAATTTGAGTTATAGACATCCTGCAATGAATTTTGGAAGTGTTCCTAAGGCAGAGAGAGGAACAAGATGCGTTCTTAACCAAGCAAGGGAGATCCAGATCTCAAATTTTCAGAATAAGATGTCAATGGGAGCTACACTTAAATAACAGAAGAATGCACCCCACAGCCTGAGCTCTAGGCCTTCATGGGTAAACAAGTTGTTTTTAGGAAGGAAAATAAGTTTTATCACATATCTAAACAAGTCTCAGGAATACAAGTACAAAGGACACAGAGGGTCCATCCTATGCAAAAGCCACAAAGATTTACTATGTAAAACATTCTAGTTAATAGTAAAACAAGAAAGTACTAATTATATCCCAAGTTATCTTCTTCCACACCATGGATATGAGGCTCAGCAATTGAATCAGCCCCAAGTGAGGCAAACGAAAGGAGACCTATGCAGGATTCATAAGAGAAAAGTAATTGAATGGGCCTGCATGTGTGCACTCAGGGAATTAGCCTCCAGAGAAAAGCAAGCCAAAGGGAATCCTCTGCTGAATTCCTAAGAAGAATGTATAGGAAGAGCCAGCCTGTGTGTGCTCAAGGAATCACAGATGAGAAAAAGCATGGCAAAAAGGCATCCAATGCATGATTCCTAAGATTTAGGGGTAGGAAGATGCCTGCATGTGTGCTCTTTGGTGAAAAGGTCAAGAAAAGGCCAATTGAATGAGATCCCAAGCTAGATTCCTAAGAAGTAAAGATGGGAAGTGTCCTGTATGTGCACACTCAGGACCCCAAGAGAAGGTCAAGTGAAAGAAGATCTAAGTTGGGTTTCTAAAAGGAAAGGGTGGGAAGAGGTGAACACGTGAGGGTAGGAGCTCTCAGGCACATCTGTTATCAACTGATGAAGAGAATTTGTTCAGATGCCATATAGGGAAATGAAGTCCAAAATGAATTTATTATTTCAAAAGCTACTGCTGGTCAGACACCGTTGGGATTCTTAGAATTTTAGTTGGAACTACATACACCAAAAAACAATTTTTTGGTATCATGATTCCTGACAAGTCCTTTTTTTACCATCTTCCTTCCATCTTTGTGCAAGATTATTCTATATCAGAATGTTCTGATTCATGCATATCTTTGTTTATAATTTTTTTCTGAGGAAGACTAGCCCTGAGATAACATCCATGCCCATCTTCCTCTACTTTATATGTGGGATGCCCAGCACAGCATGGCTTGCCAAGTTATGCCATGTCCGCACCCAGGATCCGAACCGGCGAACCCTGGGCCACCGAAGCGGAGTGTCCGCATTTAACCACTGTGCCACTGGGCCAGCCCCCTGTTTATAATTTTTAAGATTAATTTTCCATGACCCTCATAAGTTCCTGTTGCTTTAAAAATTGGCTAGAGATATAATATATTGTAAAGGTCATTCTTGTGTTTTTAATGCATTTCCAGTAAGACCTCTAGGTTTCAAAGCTGACTGACATGGGTGTATATCCCAGCTCCACTACATTCTTTCTGTGCAGTTTGGGGGAAGGTTTTTAATGCCACTAAGCCTCAATTGGTAAATTACGGGCAATAATGTAGCCTACCTCATAGCATTGTTATGATGAATAAAGATATTATGTAAAGGAGTCTAGTGCATAATAAATGCTGAGTACCTATTAGCAATGATGATAATGATGATGATGATGATAATTACCGTGAGGAGAGGCTGATGTCACATCATGAAGGGCCTGGGAGTTTGGACTGGAAGGTTTTATCTAGATATAATGTGCAATTAGACACTGGAGATGGAAACATATAAAGTCACTCTGATATTTCAAATCCAGGAGACGATAGCAGAAAGATGAATCATGGCCTAGCCAATGAGTGCCGTGGGTGTTGTCAGTTCACCAGGGCCATTACATAATATAGATAATACTCAAACAGCAGTGGGGCCTAGTGCTTTCATAATCAACCAGTTGTCACTAGATCTCACTCCTTGTAATTTCCACTGAAGTTCATCACAGAGAGCTGCTTAAAATGTATAATTCATAACAGCAAAGAACACTAGGAGTTTTGCAACTCACAGAATGGGTACATAATTGTAGTTTCATATATTATTCAAATAACTAATTAAAGAGAATACCCTGTCTTTCCAGGCTCTTTCATCTGAAGAGGCAGCACTCTGCCAGTAATCCGGTCCTTTAACGATAATGGTCCTATCTTGACAATTACCAGTCAGTCCAATACAGAGGTATTCTTCAGCCTTCATAGTCACTAGAAAATAAAGATCCTTTCTGTGTGGGTTACAATCATTTGATTTTGGCTTTTGCTTAAAAGGATTCTGTCTACTAGACTCAACCTATAGACCTCTGAACTGTGCTTTCCTCTGGCCTGGGTATGTGAGTCCCCAATTTGCTCCCATCTCTGTGCCCAAATATCCTTCTGACTAATCTCATCATTCTCCTAGTCAACAGATTACAGATTCCATAAATCTCCATCTTGGCCCCTACTCCAAATCTCTGTCATCTCCCATTCTAAGCCTCAACTCTAGCCTACCATCCAGCCTCCCATCCAGAGATTCCCAGAATCTCATTTGGGACATCACGCTGATTGCTATCCCTCCTTCAGTACTTCTAGTACCATGCTTCTTCTCTGACATAAACATAAGACAGTGATGTAGGGTTAGCATGTATATCTCAGAACATGTCATTCCATAGTGCATTCCATAGTGGAGTGGAGGGAGGCTGGTACACGAGGAAGGAGAGATGGAGATTGCTGCAAGTTATGTGGCATCCATCCATCAAACAGCATGCCCAGTTACTCTTCCACCCACCTGAGACTGGGTGTTAACTAAGAGTAACCCGGAGGAGGTCGTGAAGTACACTTTATTGAAAAATTACAAAAGTGCATGTAGTATATATGTAACTTATAGTAGAATGGCATTTAGAAATTTGAGAGTCCAATATCAGTAACATTCTTAGAGGAAAATGACAATGATTCACCAGTGCTTTGGAATTTCATATATAGCATTCGCAATTAATTATCAGGTATATTTTGTGTATGGATTTTTACTTCTGAAGATGGGACACAAGAACTTTTAATGAAATCATTAGGAGTCTCAACATCACCCATACTGTTCTTTCTCTTTCCGTAGTCTCTCTCCTGCAGCTGGATCAGCAAGTGAATAAACTCTCTTACCATTTATCTTTTGTCAAAGGAGGCCTTGGCTCTGAAACGTGATACTCAAAGCCTTCCTTAACAAGAAGGAAATGACAAAGTGGTGGGCAAAAACACTTCTGAAAGGAGAGATGCAAAATGGTTGTGTACTAATAAGCTGTGTGTTTTTCTTAATTATGCTGACTTCTTCAAAGCCGCACTTGACTTGTTTGTCTCAAGCTGGGAAAAGAATGAGGCAAGATTATCTGCAAAGACAGTTGTGTAGTAACTACCATTGAGCTCTTTGCTTTTGACATTTATTGTAAGACAGATAAAAAGCCTTCACAGTGGGAATAAATGAAGTCAGTTGCTTTAGCTCCACTTGGCCATATGACCAACATGACCCCATTTTGTGGCATTTAATAATTTCTGTACCTCCACTACCAAAAATTCTCCTCAGCTTGCAGTTGTCATGGTGACCATCTAAATTCACTCCATGCACACTTCAACACATGACATGTGATATGCACAGTCTCTTCCTCCACATGTGCAGCTTCTTGGAGGAGTCCAGCCTTTTGGCCAAGCCATGCACTAAAGGCGAAGAAACAACCCTCTCCCTCCCATTTGTCATGCTCGGGTCACTGAGACTGTAACAGCTGGTGAAAATGTAGTTTTTCTCACTTATTAAAAGGAACACATTTTGAGACTTGATTTTAGATAGCACCTCTGGCTGCTGGTGTGATACCTTTCTGTTGTGATTTAATTTCCTCTTTGGATACAATCTAAAGTATGATTTCTTTCATTCTCTCCACTACAAAACACCATTTATCCTTGTTTTGGAAGGAACAAAGGATGATTTCCTGGCTGAGGCTGAGCAAATCCTCCATGACACTGCTTTGTCCACCAGCAGTGTTCTCTATTGCCTTTAAAATAAGTATTTGACAGGGCATTTCAATTTTCAATATTTATTGCAATGAAAGCTGAACAAAGTATGTGAGAGCCTGAGTCATACCTCACTTCCTTTATAAACTGAGTTGGTCAAAAGTGAGAATTGTGCTCTGGCCCAGAACTAACAAAAGAGAGCAGGGTGAGAGTCAGGAGATTTAGGAGGGGGGCCCTCTCTTTTTTTGCTTTATCTTCCCTAGTTAATTTTAGTTCAATTTTTAGATTTGTTCTTTTGGTTTCCACTAATCTCCTGACTGTCTCCATCAGTGACCATCAGCTCTTCCTTTTTTCTTTGGTATGGTTACCTGTTGACACCCAAATGAATGGATTTGGTCTTTGACTCATGCTTGCCTTCTTCCTTGACGTCACGTGTGCAGCCATTGTCTGACTGTCCACCAGACTTCTGGCCTCTTCCTTCATCCTCTCTTTTGTTCACATATGTATCTGAACCATGGACGTTCCAGCTTTTTTTTCTAACTGCTCCACACTGACATCCTAACTTCTCAGTCTAGGCCATTCTCAGTAAAGCTCAGGAAAAAATGAACTGCTCTTAGCATCCTCATCTTTTCTAGCCCTTCTCTCCATCATTCTACCCTGGTCCTCCCGATCTCCAGCCACATATTTAGAGAGGTTTAGAAAAAGAGTCAAAAAGGAGCAGGCCTGGTGGTGTAGTGGTTAAGTTCATGCACTCTGCTTTGGTGGCCCGGGGTTCACAGGTTCAAGATCCCGGGCACAGACCTAGCACAGCTTGTCAAGCCAGTCTGTGGTGGCATCCCACATAAAGTAGAGGAAGATTGGCATAGATGTTAGTTCAAGGACAATCTTCCTCAAGCAAAAAAAGAGGAAGATTGGCAACAGATGTTGGCTCAGGGCCCATCTTCCTAAAAAAACAAAAGTGTCAAAGAAATCACAGAATAAAAACCTACATCCCTGCAAAACTATGGCTGCCTGTAAATGGAGAGAGGCTTCCTTTCCCTGAGTTTAGGGAAAGAAGATTAAGAACTGATTAGATGTATATATCTTAAAATAATTTTAGTTGGAATTTACCAATAATAGTATGCTACATAAACAAACTGAGAAGCTTGACAAAGACTAGGAAAACCTCCTTTCATGATGGATATATTATGTGAATCTACAAGATAGATAAGGAGTTGAGTTAAATTCAGATGTACAAATTATGAAATATTTTAATGAAATGTTTCAGATACATTATCTGATTTTCTTTCAATCTCTCTCCCTTGTTTTTCTTTGGAGAATGTTGGGTTAAAAGGCAAATGGAATTATCCCTTGGCATTTACAATAATTTCTTTGAGAACAATTTGTAGATTGGACATTCAACATTATAGGTTGTAAACATAGGTAACATTTATGCCCCACAGATATGCATATGAAAAATAAATATTCAAATATAGTTTAGGTAAATCAGAGATCCATAAAGGTAAATTGTAGATGCTAATGTATCATTTATTTCTGAGAATAATGTTATAGACAGGACTATCAAACTCCTAAAATAGATTTCTTGCTGCAGAAAAACATTTGGGCCAGATGGACTACAGATAAATTTAATATTTCTCGTAGTTTTGTGGATGACTAGAACTCAGCTGCGTAGTTCTTTTGCTGGTCTCACTTGAAACCTCTCATGCTGTTTCAGCAAGATTGCGGCTTGGAACATCCAAGATATTTCATTCATAGGTCTAGCTCCTTAAAGGCTAGGCTCAGCTGAGATACCAGGATGGCTGGATCTTTCTCTCTCTCCCTCTGTCTCTCTTTCTGTGTAGTCCCAGGGCCTCTACCTCTCCATATGGCTTTTCTTCATATTCTCTCCATATGGTGCCTCCAGCAGGACTCCTGCCCAGAGTATCCACAAACACAAAAGCAGAAGCTTCCAGTAGCTTTCAAGTCCTAGGCCCAGAACTGGAATAGCATCACTTCTGCCACATTCTATTGGTTGAAGCAAGAAACCAACCCAGCCCTGATTCAAAGGGAGAAGACAACTAAGGGTGTCAATTCACTAGGGACAGCCAATATCACAGACTACCTCAATGTCCTTGTTTAATCTCTGGGGATGTGGCAATGTTGACTCATTTATATTCTCTTCTTTGGAGAGGTCATCCACTTCCACAACTTATCTATCACCTTATGGGGATGAATCTCAGTTCTTTAACCAGACTTCTTCCCCAGTCATATATTACCAACTTCCTGTAATGAATAGCTAACTCTGGTTGAATACCAAGCATGGGCTAGGTACTTCATATAAATTATTTGTACTTTATTGACTGCACTGTATTTAAAAAAATAATAAAACTGAAACTCAGAGAAACTTTTTATAAAAAGCGTATGGCTAGTAAAGGGCAGAACTTTGATTGAAACTCAGGTATATCTTTGTATAAAGCCCTTATATGTTTTTTCCAAAGTTTCACACTGTTTGGTCTCTGTCCCTCTGTCTCTCTTTTTCTCTGTCTTTCACTTCTGGGACAAAATAAGAATCTTCCTCTTTTACTTAATTTCCAAACAAAATAGGGGTAGGGTTTTCTTACTTCCCAAACCGTCTTTTTTTGACCAAGAAACAGAGCTTTTCCTAAGGTCTGACTGCTGTGCATTATATGACTTGTTTTTTTGGAAGAAAAAATATCCCTGGTTCCAAGAGAAGGGCGTTTTGTGTATCTAGTTATTGCTGAATAGGATTTTTTCTCTCAGAATAAGGTGAGTCTTGGCTAAGCTCTTGTGTTTCCTCCATTTTGTTTTTTGCACTCAGGAAGTGAATGTCAGAGCTACTGGTCCTTTATTGACTTTATTTCTGAGCGTTCACGTTATTTAAAATCATGGAACTGTCTTCTTCTAGTCCTTTGATTAAGCATGAAGACCTCAAGTCAAAAATACTCCAGGAGACAGTACATAGATAGTTCATTTCCCAGGCAGTGGGGAGCAAGTGACAATGGAGAGATCAGCCTTAGACTGCAAAGTCAATCTGTTGCAAGACAGTTTTCCCTGGGACTCTCATGGGACATCTTGTAAGCAAAGGCACTGTATTTTATCTGAACTATTTCTTTAAGGATACTTGTATAGTGACCAGCTTTGGAAGACAGATGTAGCATCTCCCATTGGATCAAAGGGGAGATTCACTTACTGTCCACTAAAATAATGGCAATGTCTTCTTCTGGATCAAAGGGAAAGCATGCTTACTGCCCATTATAAAGATTCGGGTTCACAGTTCAAGGTTGCTCCTCTGAAATGCAACCCACTGTATGTATAAACATATATCTGGGCTAATCTGTGTCACCCTTGTGGAACTTGGGGTAAGGAGAACTGACACAAATATGCTGATGATTATGCTGCTTATTGTCCTGTCAGTAATAAAGTTATTTGTCTCTGACCCAGGACGGTATCTATGTTTTATGTTTTATGCCAGTATGAAACAGTTGTAGGCAGTTTATTAGCTTATAAGTGAGGTAAATCTGAAACTCCTTGCAGTTATCAACATAGCTGCAGTGGGAACTACATTCCAAAGCTCAAATCTAAGCATATTTGTAATTCTAAATCACTTTCACTTTAGGGTACTCCCCTGTAGTTCAAAGAAATTTTTATTACTAATCAAGAGCTCAAAATCTGTGTCTTATATGTAATTCTATTAAAGATTTACATATGACAGTGTTGAGTGATAGTAAGGGAGATAGTAAGGATGAGAGGTGGGGAAGAAAGAGAAAGAATGAGAGAAAGAGAGAGGGAGAAAATAAAAGTTCAAATAATGTGGGCAATTCATTCCACCATTCTAATCATTGTACTCACAGCCTACAGAGAAAATAAGGTGAGAAGACTGAATTGGCTTTTGCTGTTACATCACTGGTCCCAGTTCAGTCATGCCTCCCAAAAAGTGAGCAGCTAGCTGTGTTGAGTGTTATTGCAGTGTTTAAAGATGTGCTTTTCACATAATATATCTTCTACAAGCAAGCCATTCACTGCATCTGGTGCTAAACTAAAGAAGTAGTAACCTGTTCCCATGTGTAGGAAAAAATCATGTGTTGGACTTTTAGGTAATATTTTGGCTCCTCATGTGGTACCTTACTAAGGGTTTTCTAAGCATAATTTTGACTTAATACAATGACTTTCCTTCCTAACTCTCCAAACCCTTCCTCCTCAGTATAAGATATGGATCTATGCCTGTATCCATCAGAAATCAGCACAACAGATGCCACCCTAACCATCTCAAGTAGAAAGGGATTTAATATAGAGAATTAAAGCATTAATCATTGTGAAAGTACTGGAGAAGCAAAACTCAAAGAAATAACACTCTTGGCTTTCAGGAAATCTGGAAATACCAGAATCATGCAGAAGCCACTGATGATGATCTCAGCTGCCAGTAGATCTAAAGCAAGTGATTCATAGGAGCTCATTCTAAGTCTACTACAAACTCATGTTTGCAATTTCCCAAGTCTCTTTTTAATGCTGCTGGATAATAACATCTTCTGCTTCTCTTCTGCCTTCCAAATAACATGTGGATCCTTCTTATTGGCAAAATTTAACCCTGAACTCTTGTCAGTGGAATCTAAGTAGTATAGTTTTGAAGCTTCTCCCTCTGATACAGAAGCAAGTGTAAATCAGGTCATGGATGATGTTGATTTGACACAGACAATTTGACACACTCTACCCCTTTGAGAATTCAATATCCATACACATTCTCTTACCCATATTTGACTTTCAAATGACAAAAATAGCAACAGATCTGGGCCAGCCGGGTGGTACAGTGGTTAAGTTCGCACGTTCCACTTCGGTAGCCCAGGGTTCGCTGGTTCGGATCCCGGGTGCAGACGTACGCACCGTTTGGCAAGCCATACTGTGGCAGGCGTCCCACATATAAAGTAGAGGAAGATGGGCACAAATGTTAGCTCATGGCCAGTCTTCCTCAGCAAAAAGAGGAGGATTGGTGGCAGATGTTAGCTCAGGGCTAATCTTCCTCAAAAAAAAAAAAAAATAGCAACAGATCCTGCTTTCACATAACATGATGTGACTATCTCTGATGTGAAGAAACTGCTATCCCCAAATGCTTCTACTCCCCAAATGAAATGCTAATTCCCAGTAGATTCTGTCCATTTAAATGGCGATGTTTTTCCTTTTCTACCTCAGTCACAAATTCCTTTTGATTAATTCTAAGATGAAATTATAACTTTACCCACAATGAATTATAGAAAATTGTAGGCAAAAAGAAGATAAGGAAAATAAACTGGTTAATATATATATATATATATATATAACAAAGCAAGCAGAATAAAACTTGGTTAGATTCGAAAGTCTTGATTTCTGTAATTTGTCACAGCGTTATAATTGGCATTTATAACTTTATTCTTCCTTATTTAGTCAATATTTCCTTTGCTCTCAGCTTGGTCATAGTTATTTAACTGGAGGGGTGACCCACAACCTTTATTCCTAAAGGGTTGGAATCTTTAGAGTTCTGCCTGCATTGAGTTGCTATACCTTCCATCAACTTTTACCACTAGACGCAGAATTGCAAAGAAGTCTTTGAGAGAATCACTTAAATTCCATACTTAATACATATCCACCTTGATCCACCTGTGTAGCAGCCATCCTGTTTCCTCTTAATAGTCAGGATAAATTAACACAACCAATAGCGTAATCTTCTTTTTCTTTCCACTAACTAGAATGCTGAATCCTAAATAGAACAGCTAGCAATTTCAGCTTTCACTTTATTGGAAGAATTCTTATGATCCTGGTGAAAGTATTTCTTTGTTGGAGGCGGAACTAACACTCTAAACCAGGAAAGCACAAAGTTACTGTGGTTGGAACCCACATATTTATTCATGTGTTGTCACTGGTAACAATTAGAAAGGGCACTTCCGTTTTTACCTCTTGGTACATTGCCTTGTGTATTCTGGTTATGAAACAAATGCCACTATATATTGGTCATTGGTTCGGAGCACATACTGACCCTTAAGTGCAGATACACAAACTCACAATGTGTTGTCATCCAAGGGTAGCATACTGAGCCTTCAATAGGCTCTTCCACAGTTTAGCCTATTTCTGTGTGTTGTGGAACACGGTAAAATCAGTGAATGAGCAGGACAAAATTCCTTTACTTCCTTTGCTGTGAAATAGATCTTACAATGTGTGCATGGATACCATGCTGGTGAATGAGGGATTCTGTAAGTCCATTGATGGCAGTAATGGTAGAAGGACAAATCAGTGCCTCCTAAATGATGTAAGGAATTACTTATCATCACCTTGTCAACTGGTAGGTCATTGCCCTCTCCCTCACAATGGTGGTATGTTGGATTCTTGGCATTTGTCTCTGCTATTGGCAAGTTGGACACTTAGAAATGAGAGTAAATAATCAGTAGAAAAACTGAGAAATCATGACTTATTTAAGGTAAATAAATACAGATTCAAGCAGGGAAAGCCTTTTTCTCATACCTGGATCTCCTCAAATCTGTATTATTGCTCATATCATTTATATAAAGCTCTGTCTCCATCAGATACAAAAAGCTGTGAAAAAATGTTTGCATCTTCTTTTCCATTCACACCTCACTGGTTCCCAAGGAAACTGGGAGACAAAATCCCCTTTACCATTATACAGGCAGATCACTCTATCCCAATTCAAATGGCTGGATCACATACTATCTTCTGGCTTTCTCATATTGAAAGACAGAAAGCTGTCTCAAAAAATCTGAAGCATGTCTCAAAATAGGCAAATTTCGATGGGTACAATATTCACATTGCCAAAATAATTTTAAGATTAATAATATCAGGGAATTCCATGGCACTTAAACTCCTGTAAATTCTTTACATACAATGACTAATCTAATCCTCATAACACTCTGAGGAGGTAGGTACTTAGTCACCTTCGTTTTACAGACACGCAAGCTAAGGCAAAGTGGTTACGTGACTTGTCAGAGTTCACACAGCTACAATCTGGTGGAGTCAGATTCAAACTCAGGTATTTTGGTTTCAAAGTGCGTGCTTCTATCTTCTTAGTGATATGTCACACTCAGCCCACAATGGCACTTTTTTGCTAACCTCATTTTGAACTTGCATAATTAATCTGCCTCCTAGTTTGCTGTTGAATCTCTCTAGAAGAAAAATCAGTGCATAGTCTGAATACTGGCATTTTTAGAAGAGGTTGAATTAGGCCATATTTTATATTTTTATCCTAATTTAAAACTTGAAACAATTTTTTTGATTTTAGACATTGCTGTCTTAATTTTTGCTCATCACAGCGGTTTTCAAGAAAACTTCTGATTGTGTTTTGGCAGTATTCAAGTTCCTTATCACTCAATTTATCAGATGTAGTCTCAAACAGAATTGTTAATTATGTGCCCAAAGCCCCTGAATTATCTAGAGATTTATTCTTCCACTTAAAAACTTAAGCACTGGCGGGGCTGGCCCCGTGGCCGAGTGGTTAAGTTCGCGCGCTCCGCTGCAGGCGGCCCAGTGTTTCGTTGGTTCGAATCCTGGGCGCTGACATGGCACTGCTCATCAAACCACGCTGAGGCAGCGTCCCACATGCCACAACTAGAAGGACCCACAACGAAGAGTGTACAACTATGTACCAGGGGGCTTTGGGGAGAAAAAGGAAAAATAAAATCTTAAAAAAAAAAAAAAAAGTTTAAAAAAAAAAAAAAAAAAAAATTAAGCACTGGGGCCAGCCTGGTGGCATAGCGCTTAAGTTCACATGCTGTACTTCGAGAGCCTGGGGTTCATGGATTTGGATCCCGGGGGTGGACCTACAACCTACACACTGCTCATCAAGCCATGTTGTGGCAGCATCCCACATACAAAATAGAGGAAGATTGGCACAGATGTTAGCCAAAAAAACACGAAAATTTAAGCATTGTGCTATTTTAATGGCATATTGAAGATTTTACTACACATTCTTCACCAATCTCTGCATCTGGGTATCCAAACAGATTTGTGTTAATTAAACTGATGCAAATGAAATAAAGATATTTCAACATCACTGATTTCATAGGTGAGCCCTGGTTTGTTTATGTTTTGGTGTTGAGAGTTGGTTGAACTTGGAATATCGAATTAGTAGAATAATTGATAGAATGGAAACAAAATGGATTTTTACCAAATATATAGGATGGCTTTTGTCTTCTTTATTGGTGTTTTAGAGTTACTTAGTCTTTTGACTGAATTCTCAGGAAGTTAAGAGAAGCAAGAAAGTCACGAGAAATACATTGCCACATTTAGCGTCACATTCCATCCCTGCCTAAGGGCATTTATAAACAGTGTAAAGACTATGCCAGAAATATTAATTGAGAATGTTAATCTCAAATTGCCTATAGCATCCTGCATCAGTGGATGGCCTGAGGGAAAACAGTATTGCCAATGTAGCAGCATCTATATTTGAAGAGCAAAATCTAAGTGATACTTCCACAATGCGTGGAATTGAATTACTCTCAGGTGTTTTAGCAAACCCATAACCACAGATCAAGACTCCCCTTCCTTCCTAAGGCAAGCAACAAGCTGTACCTCTTTTTGGAATCAAAAGCTGTACTAGCTCTTTGAATACTAATAAAGGCAGTCACACTCCACAAGCCATCTGCAAACACATTATTTTCAAAGGAAGAATATTGGCGTTTAATCTTGAGATAGTCATACTTGACAATGATGTAAAACATTCCTATCATTGCTGTAAAAGAGGACATTATGGCTAATGTGTAAAAGGAGAAAAGAATGCCATCCCCACAGTCAAAGAAAATCCTTAAGGGACAAATGGCAGAGGTGTGAAAGTCTGAGGAAGAGTCAGTGTTAAATATTCACTGAGTTATTTATTTGACTTAGGTTGCATCTTTGATCTATTTAAATGAAACACAGCTTTCTCTTTTCTCATTCTGCCTATTTCCTTTCTCATCTCTCTTTTCTGCTCTCTTAGTCTAACTTTAGTTTATCTCCTTTTTTTCATCTGTAAAATTATTCTGTCTCCTCACTTTGTTTTCTAAACCTTCTGGTTTATGACCACAAAAACAATTGTAGACATTGATTTCATCCATTTCAGTGTGGACGTCACCCAAGAATTCCTTACCCTCTAGAATTTCTGCTGATAAATTTCTAATTCTAGCTCACTGCCATAATATATTTTATCTACTATTGCTTCCAAGCCACCATTTATTGATGAAGAAAGTCATGAAAGGGAATTAGTTGGAAATCAAAGGCATTCTCTCTAACTTCAAGTAAGCCATCATTGGTACTCAATTTTTTTTCAGATGTGCACTGACTGTTGTGTGATATCATGCCCCTTCCATTAGTTATCTAAGACTTCTAACTTTACTTCTTAAGCCCTCAATTTGACTTCTACAAATTTCTTCTGATCACCTTAGTGGTAAGCCTACTTTATACAGAATACTACAAAACATTGCTGAAAAGAATTGAAGAAATCAAAATGGAATAGTTATAACATTTTCATGAGTGGAAGTTTCGATAAATTGAAGAGATTTATTCTTTCCAATTTGATCTATAGACTCAATATAATTCCAATCAAATTCCCAGGAAGGAGTCTGTAGAAATCGACAAGCTGATTTAAAAATTCATATGAAATTGCAAAGGGCCTAGAATAGCTAAGATATTTTGAAAAAAGAACAAATACTTATGATATAGAAATTATATAATGTATGAATGGTACGTGGAATTCCCTAGTAATTCAAAGGATAAGGTCAAGAAAAGTAAACTAATTTGAATAATTCTGTATGAAATACAGTTCAATTAGGAGGAGTGAGAAATTTATCAATCAGAGTTAAAATAATACCAGTTTATAGCCGCCATTTAATCCTCAGAAGAAGCTTATGAGGGGGCACTATTTTATCCTCATATTGCAGATAAAGGAACTGAGGCCCAAAGTCACACTGCTAGTAAATGATAGAACTAAAATTTAAACAGATTTTTAAACTCTAGAATAATATGCTAAAATATTATGCTAACTCCTAAAAGAACTATCTCCAGAAATATCAAAGTAGTATTACATGAAATGAAGAGAGAGGCCAAGTTCAGTTAGAAAAATTTTTTTGGATAAGTTGAGAAGAGTTCTTTTGATGGATTGTCTCACTTAGTTAAACATCCCATTCTATTTAAGGATACGTGTTTAAAAATAACATTCTGAATCTTTCATAATTTGCTCACTTGTATCATTTAGAATTTTGTTGAAACAAATCCAAGCAATATTCTGTCCACAATGTTCAGTTCACAATGTTTAGTTCTAAGTGTTTTTTCTCCTATCATGATCTTATCTCTTGGGACCTGGACTGGGCTGTTAACCACTGCCCTCTCTCCGGGCAGGGCTCCTCTCATGCCTCCAAATGCTGTGCCACATGAGATGAGATCACATGCAATGAGGGTGTCTTGTTTTTGTCGGCAGTGGTGAATGTAATGCCTATTGCCTAAACTTGCACGCCTGAAAATAGAAACTGGCTTGAGGACCCTATTGAAATCCCAGATCATAGTTAAATATGTTGCCAGGAACTTGCTAAAGTAGTTTTCTGTTTGTTTTCTCTGATCTCTATACAGCTTTATACCAGTCACCTAATGTGTTCAGTGAGATAGTTAAAACCAGGAAATGTAATAACCAACATATGAGCCCAGCACTACTCCCATCTGTTTGAAGTCACACTCTCCAAAGTGTCAGCTTTGACAGAATGTTCTCCACAGGGTTCTTGTGAACCTCAGCAGCTAGTGCATTGACGAAGGATGTTGAGTAAGTCCCACTTACTGAATGGAAAATCCCGACAGGGTCCTAATGTCCATTAACCATATGGCTTTGATAGGACTTTTTGATCTTTTGTGCTCTTAGCCAGAGAGCCCAAACTAGCCAGGGAATATCATCCTTCCCATTCTAGAAATGCAAGGCATAAAATTATATAGCTTTCCGGCTTTGGATGGGTATTAGTGAAGGAAATTAAATCAAAGGGTGGCAATGGTATGGCCCCAGACTTTTCAGTCTTGCTCTTGCCATTGGGCAATAATAGTGGGTCACTATTTTTTTTTTAAAGATTGGCACCTGATCTAACAACTGTTACCAATCTTCTTTTTATTCTTTTTTACCTCTTCTCCCCAAAGCCACCCAGTACATAGTTGTATATTGTAGTTGTGCATGACTCTGGTTGTGATATGTGGGATGCCACCTCAGCATGGCCTGACAAGTGGTGCATGTCCGCACCCAGGATCTGAACCAGCAAAACCCTGGGCAGCTGAAGTGGAGGGCACGAACTTAACCACTTGGCCACGAGGCTGGCCCCAGGGAGTCATTTTTGTTCGGACATATTATGTAGTTGGTTTTCCAGAAAATCTGTTCTCTAAACCAACATTAGAGAGAAGGAATAATAATATAATTATATTATATATATAATTATATATATATAAATATATATATAAATATAATAAAAATATAATAATATAACCAATTAAGTAAATAGATCATGCTACAATTCATGGGAAAGGCATACTCAGGAAGCGACATGGAGCCTATCATGAGGTTGAGTTAAAGAGACACAGCTGGAAGAACAAAGAGGCCAAAACAGCTGGAGTTTATAGGACAGAGTAGTAGAGAGAAGAGTGCTGTAGAGAGAGAGAATTCTGGAGATCTGCAGAGCTTCCCTTAAATAATCAGGTGAATACTGATCAGCAAACACATGTGAGGTAACTCCTTAAAACTAGAGAGAGAATTACCTAAAGTTATTCTTTAGGGAGGCAGCAACCCCTGGAGCTCACACAGGACTAGGAAGAATTCCCATTCCCACCAGCCAGAGTGGAAAATCTCATAATTCATGGGGCATGTAGTAACGTATTCAAAGTTGTCTTGCCCCAGTTGTGGTTAAAAATTAGCCATGGACTGGGGCCGACCTGGTGCTGTAATGGTTGGGTTCACATGCTCTGCTTTGGCAGCCCAGGTTTCACAGGTACGGATCCTGGGTACAGACCTAGCACCACTCGTCAAGCCATGCTCTGGTGGCATCCCACATAAAACAGGAAGATTGGCATGGATGTTAGCTCAGTGACAATCTTGCTCGAGCAAAAAGAGGAGGATTGGCAATAGATGTTAGCTCAGGGCCAATCTTCCACATACACACAAAAACAAATTAGCCATAGACTAAATGCTCATGTAGCTCATCTCAACAAACCTTAAAATCAAAGCCTAAGAAGATTTTTTTTCAAGTAACTTAACTATATCCAAGATAAAAGATCAAAAATATTTTAGGAATACAACTATATCTAATACCTTACCAGGTAAAATTTGCAATCTTGGCATGCAATAAAAATTACCAGGCACGCAAAGAAAGTTGAAAATACGACCCTGGATGAAAAAAAGAATTGCTCAATTGCCAAATTGAAACAGGCCCAGGATTGACACAGATGATAGAATTAGTAGACAAGGACATCATAACAAATTATTATAATTGCATTTCGTATATCCAAGAAACAAGAGGAAAGGTTAAACATCTTAAGTAGAGACACGGAAGATTATAAAGGACTCAACCTGAACTTCTAGATTTAAAGATGACTGTGTATAAGATGAAAAATACACTAGATGGGAGTAACAGCACGTTAAACATTGCAGAAGAAACTATTAGTGAACTTGATGACATAACAATGGAAAGTATCCAAAATGGAGCACAGAAGACAAAAGACTGGAAAAAATTTTAAAAATCATCAGTGAGCAGTAGAACATCTTTAAGAAACTTGGTTTTTGGAAATTTGATGAAAATTATAAACCCATGCATCTGAGAAGCTAAAGCAGTACCTAGAGGAAAGTTTATAACATTAAATGCCTAACTTTAGAAAGAATGGAGGTATCAGTGTCAATCAATGACTCATCTTCCAACTTCAAAACTAGAAAATTAAGCGCAAATAAAGTAATTAGAAGAAAGGAAATCACTAAGATCAGAGTGAAAATAAATGAAACAGAAGATATAGAGAGAAAATCAATGAAAGTAAAAGCTGATTCTTTGAGAAGAATAAAATTAATGTCTTTAGCTAGAATGATCAAAAAAGTGAAATTATAAATTACTAATGTCAGGAATTAGATAGTTAACATCACTGGGCATTGAACACTTATTAAAAATGGTAATCAATGAATATTAAGAGCAACTTTATGTTAATAAAGTTGACAACTTAATTAACAATGGGCAAATTTCCTGAAAGACACAAACTATCCAAGCCCACTCAAGAAGTACATAACCGGAATAGCATTCTGTTATAATAAATAGAATTTGTAGTTAAAATCCTTCCCACAAATTGAATTGCAGAAGCAAATGGCTTCAAATGGCGAATTTCAACAAATGTTTCAGGAAGAAACTATACAAATTCTACACAAATTCTTTCAAAAAATAGAAGATAAATGAACACATCACAAGTCATTCTATAAGGCCAGCAGACACAACAAAATCGCAAGCCAATATCCCTCAAGATTTTAAAAAAACAAATCCACCAATACCCAAAAATGATAATATATCACAATAATTTGGTGTTCATCCCAGGACTTCAAGGCAGATTCAAAATTCAAGAATTAGTCAATGTAATTGACCATATTAACAGACTGAAAATAAAAATAGACACATTATTTCAATAGATGAAGAAAAAACATTTGAAAAAAATCCAACATCTATTCCTGATGAAAACTTACAGAAAACTAGGAATGGAAGTTTCAATGGACTAAATGTGTTCTCCCCAAATTCATCTGTTGGCATCCTAACCTCCAATGGGATGGTATTAGGAGATGGGTCTTTGGGAGGTGATTAGGTCATGAGGGTGGGACTCACATGAATGGGATTAGTGTCTTGATAAAAGGGAACCAGGAGAGCTCTCTTGCCTTCCTTCTGTTGTGTGAGAATAGAGTGAGAAGTCAGCAATCTGAACCTAGAAGAGGGCTCTCAATAGAACCTCCTGCTGTCACTCTGATCTCAGATTTCCAGCCTCCAGAACTGTGAGAAATAAATTTCTGTTGTTTATAAGCAGCCCAGTCTATGATACTTTGTTATAGTAGCCTGAACTGTAAAACAGAAGGAAATTTCCTTAATCTGACAAAGATTATCTACAAAAAAACCTACAACTAACATCATACTTGAACAAGGCAGGGATGTCCACCTTCCGCTCTTTTAATCAACACTGTACTATAGGTTCTAGCCAATGCAGTGAGGCAAGAAAAAGAAATGAAAAGACATTCAGATAGGAAAAGTAGTAAAATTGTCTTTATTTACAGATGACATAATCATCTATGTAGAAATCCTAAGTAATCTATAAAAGAACTACTGGAACAATAAGTGAGCTTAGCAAGAAGACAAGATACAAAAGCAACATATAAATGTCAATTGAGTTTCTTTTTTTTAATGTATTTCTTTATTTGTATAGCAAACATTTGTTTTTGTGAGGGGAAGATTGGCCCTGAGCTAACATTTGTTGCCAGTTTTCCTCTTTTATTTCTCCCCAAAGTCCCAGGACATAGTTGTGTGTCCCAGTTGCAAGTCATTCTAATTATTCTGTGTGGGATACCACCACAGCGTGGCTTGATGAGTGGTGCCATGTCCACGCCCAGGATCTGAACTGGCAAACCCTGGGCCGCTGAAGTGGAGTATGTGAACTTAACCACTCGGCCACAGGACAGGCCCCGCATTTCTTTACAATAGTAATGAATAAAACTACATTAAAATAAAAATAACATTTATAATTGCATTAAAATGTGAAATAATTAAATAGGTTGTTTCCTTATTGTTATTTAAGTGCTATTTGTATATTTTGAATACAAGTCCTTTATCAGACATATGTTTCATGAATATTTTCTTCCAGTCTGTGATTTGTCTTTTCATTTGCTTAAAAGTGTCTTTTGTAGAGCATGTGTTTTTAATTTTAATTAAGTCCAACTAATCGTTTGTTTCTTTCATGAATCATGCTTTTGATGGTGTATCTAAAAACTTACTGCCAAATCCAGGGTCACATAGATTTTCTCCTATGTTATCCTCTGGAAGTATTATAGTTTTTCATCTTACATTTAAATTTATGATCCATTTTGAGTTTATTTTTGTGAAAGATATAAGGCCATTGTATAGATTCATTATTTTGCATATGGGTGTCTGGTTGTTCCACACTATTTGTTGAGAAGACTATCCTTTTTCCTTTAGATTACTTTTGCTCCTTTGTCAAAAACCAATTAGCTGTATTTGTGGGTCTATTTATGGGCTGTCTATTCTGCTTGTTCACTTTGCTTGGAAGGAGAAGTGGTCAGATATGCAGTTATATACTGATTCATGGACCACGCCCAATGGCTTGACTAGATGGCCAGGGACTTGGAAGGAACATGATTGGAAAATTGGTGATAAAGAAATTTGGAGAAAAAGTATGCAGATAGACTCCACTGAATGGGCTAAAAAAAGTGAAGATATTTGTGTCCCATGTGAATGCTCACTGAAGGGTGACCTCCGCTGTGCAGGATTTTAATATTCAGGTTGATAGGATGACCTGTTCTGTGGCTACCAGTCAGCTTCTTTCCCCAGCTACCCCTGTCATCTCCCAGTGGGCTCATGAGCAACATGGCTGTGGTGGCAGGGATGGAGGTTATGCATGGGCTCAGCAACATGGGCTTGCACTCGCCAAGTCCAACCTGACTACAGCCTCCAGTGAGTGTCTAATCTGCCAGCAGCAGAGACCAACACTGAGTCCCAGATAGGACACCATTCCCCAGGGTGATCGGCCAGCTACCTGGTGGCAAGTTGATTACATTGGACTACTTCCACTGTGGAAGGGACAGCATTTCTTTTTCTTACTGGAACAGACACTCTGGGTAAGGATTTACCTTTCCTGCATGCAATGCTTCTGCCAAAACTACCATCTGTGGACTCACAGGATGCCTTATCCACTCTCATGGCATTGTACATAGCGTTGCTTCTGATCAAGAAATTCACTTCACAGCAAAAGTGTGGCAGTGGGCCCATACTCATGTCATACACTGGTATTACCATGTTTCCCAGCTTCCTGAAGCATCTGCCTTCATAGAATGGTGGAATGGCCTCTTGAGTTCTCAGTTATAGTGCCAACTAGGTGGCAGTACCTTGCAGGGCTGGGACAAGGTTCCCCGGAGGCTATATATGCTCTGAGTCAGTGTCTAATATATGGTTCTGTTTGTTCAGTAGCCAGGATTCATGAATCCAGGAATCAAGGGGTAGAAATGGAAGTGGCACCACTCACTATTACCCCTAAAGACCCACTAGCAAAGTTTTTACTTGCTGTTCCCATGACGTTATGCTCTTCTGGCCTAGAGATCTAAATTCCAGAGAAAGGAATGCTTCTACTAGGAAACATAAGAATGATCCCATTAGACTGGAAGTTAAGACTGCCACCTGGACACTTGGGGCTCCTCAGGCGTCTGAATCAATAGGCAAAGAAGGGAGTTACTGTGCTGGCTGGGGTGATTGATCCTAACTACCAAGGGGGAATTAGACTACTACTCCACAGTGGAGGTAAGGAAGAGTATGGCTGGAATACAGGAGATTCCTTAGGATGTCTCTTAGTATTACCATGCTCTATGGCTAAAGTCAATTGAATGATACAACAGCGTAATGCAGGAAGTACTATTAATGGCCCAGACCCCGCAGAAATGAAAGTTTAGGTCACCCCACCAGGTAAAGAACCACAAACAGCTGAGGTGCTTGCTGAGGGAAAAGGGGATACATAAAGGTAGTGGCAGAAGGTCATTATAAATACCAACTATGACAATGTGACCAGTTGCAGAAATGAGGACAGTAATTACCATGAGTATTTCATCATTTTGCTATCAGTACATTTGTGTGTCTGTGTGTGTATAGATAGAGATATAGATAACTTCGTCTTCTTTCCTCTCTTATTCTTTTATCATGTAAGATAAGATATATTGAGTTTATATCATAGTATTTAAGTATTGTTAATTTTACATCATCCTAGTATTTAAGTTACAGAATAGCAAGGAGAAGTATGAACATCACTCAAGGACTTTACTCCCTCTTCTTGGGAAGTGGTTAGCGTGTTTTCAGTTGTATGCAAGTTAGATATATCATATTAGGTGGAATTATGATCTTGTTATTGTCTTTATATTGAAGATTAGGCATGTTTCAAGGAAATGTGTATGGGTGCCAAGTTGACAGATGTTGGACTTGTGATGATTTTATGTGTCAACTTGACTGTGCCACATAGTCCCCAGATTAAACATTATTTCTGTATGTGTCCTTGGGGGTGTTTCTGGATGAGATTAGCGCTTGAAACAGTGTATTAGGTAAAGTAGATTGCCCTCCCCAACGTGGGTGGGCATCACTCAATTCATTGAGCTCCTGAATGGAACAAAAGGCAGAAGAAGGAGGAATTCACCCCTTTTACTTCCTGCCTGCCTGCTTGAGCTGGGACATCTGTCTTCTGTTCTTCGACTGAGATTTGCTCCATTGGCTCCCCTGGTTCTCAGGCCTTTGGACTTGGATTGGAATTATACAGCCAGCTTTCCTGGGCCTCCAGTTTGCAGACAGCAGATCATGGGACTTCTCAGCCTCCATAATTGCATGAGTGAGCCAATTCCTCATTATATATATATCTATATATCTATATCTATATCTCCTATTGTTTGTATTTCTCTGGAGAACTCTAACTAAGACACTGTGTAATGTTCAGGAAAAGAACTTATGGACCCTCTACTAAAATGAGTCAAATAGACTACAAAGGATCAGGTGGCAGATTTTAAAGCTACAATAGCACGTATTGTCTCCCTGTATTCCTGATGGTTCAATAAATAGACACTGCTTACCATGTAGCTAGATAATGGTTGATTCTTTGAACAAAAATTGAAAGATTTTTTTTTTCTAACAGGCTATAAGAGAGTATAAATTTTACTTAGGAATGATTCTGGGAAACTCTAAGGATAGTTGGTAAAGAGGCAATTTTGGGTCAATCTTTTCTAAGTGGAAGATTCTTCATTCTTATAGCCATTACTTGTCTACTTAATTGTGTCCAAAATATCTCTGCTGAGATGTAAAAGTTGCCATTTCGGAATTAAAAAGAATTCAGTCTTGGGAGAGCTAATGCAACTAATTTGTAAGTGACTGAAGTCAGGATATTTCCTGAGAGTGGGTTTAAATAAGGGTAAACTACAGAAAAAGATACTGTACTTGAATGAGAGGAGCATGAACTGACAAAGACATGGAAAGGGAGGTCATGGACTACAGCACGTTTGTTTTCTTTCACAATTTTTCCTGCAACTGCCTGCCTGCCAAGGGGTGCTGGAGACCTATCTCTAAGGATGATAAAATGCATAACCATAGAAAAACCACCCATAGGATTTTGCCTCTCAAAGCACCAACCCAAACCTGAAAGACATGAGTGGCAATGGTGATAAGTGAAGAGGAAGGGGTATGTTAGCAAAGCCTGATTAATCTAAATATTGGGAAAGTTTCCCTCCCTAATTCTCTGATACAAATCTGTACTCCTTCTTTTATTCTCGGCCCATCCCCTTTTCTTGAATGTGCTGTTCCCAGTTTCTCAAGATAAGTCATTCATGGGTTACCTCCAAGGCTTAAGAAATGTTTGTCAGTAAAGATCCTGCCGTTTTCTGAGTATATATCGATGAATCAGGTGGAATAGTGACTTAGGGAGTACAGAGGCAAGGGCCAACAAAAAGCTTCCTAGAAGTAGTGCTTTGAATTACCTGGCTTCACCTACATAATAAATATATAAGACATCTAACAAGATGTGAGCTCCATATTACCAGCAGACCAAAGCAGGCAAAACTTCCTCCTTTCAAATGTCTCTGAAACGACATGCCCATTTTGTGAGATCTTTTCTCTTTTAAAGCCATAATTCACGTTCCCTGAAAAAATTTTATCTATAAATAGGGTATATATGATTTACTCTGGATGTGATAGCCTAGAGATACATTCCTTCTCATTTATGGGGCTTAAAAATTCCTCAGTGGAAGCCTGTGTTAGTTTGGTTTCACCCAGGAGCAGAACTTGAGACAAGTATTTTATTTGGAAATTGGTGCAGGGAAACATTTTAGAGGATTGGGAGGTGAGTCAAGGAAGGGGAGGAAGCCATAAACAGTTTGTTAATAAGGCGGTAACTACTGTGAGCAATTGGAGCTCGGTCCCCCTAGGGATCTCTGGCCTGCCCATCACTGTATGAAAGCTGCTTCTTGAGGTGCTAACTCTCTTGGGCACTTAGGTCTGCCCACTACAGAGACTGAGCTAGCTTTGAACAAAGCCCACATGAAGAGAGTAGCAAATGTTTGCAGTAAGCAGCCTTTGACATATTGAGGTCAATGCCAAGGGTAGAAGAGGTAGGACACAAACGGCATCAATTAAGGGGTCCAAACCAAAGATTAGTTGAGAGCACAAAGACTCCTATTTCCCACCCAGAACAATCTAAATGCCATGACAGAAATCTTTGAAAGACTGTCTTCTGCAAAGCTGTTAAGTGTGCCAATTGGGTTTCTCTGTGACAAATATCACACAGAATGGAGACAAAGGCCAGTTACACTCTTGCTCAAAATGTATTGGTATTTCTGTACTGTACCACAGACGCATACCCATTTAGGAAATTTGTTGCTCTTTAAGTTTTTCCCTGACATCTCATAGACTCAGGGAATTTCCAGTGTGTGACAATTCCTGAACCACATGCTTAGTGCACAGTAGAAGGTTATTATTCTGTGTCATGGTCCACTGCTTAACTCAGTCTGCTAATAGCTAGAAGGATGGTTTTCTCCCCTACTGGGTCTCCCAAATGAGAAACTTTCCCAACATTATTGTTATTGGCTTTGTAAGTTGATTTTCCATCAGGATTAGAACTTTGGGGAAAATTGGCTCAGCTTTTTTCCCAAGGAATGAATCTCAGTAGTGATAGTAGAAAGTTCAGCTCAGATGAAACACTGTGTTCTTATTGATGGAAATTAGCTATCTAATAAATGTGTAAATATAATTTTTTTGCAATTTGAAGACTTGTTTTTTTTTAAATCCACACATTTTTACAACAGGCTCACTAGTATTTTGGCTACACACATTTTTACAACAGGTTCACTAATATTTTGGCTACTAAAAACATGAACTGTATTGTAGCATGGCTTTATAAACAAAACAGTTAAGTGTGTTATGACAAGAGCACTGACTCTCTTATCATTTGTAAATCTTACGGGAGTTGATTCTTGGAAACTTTTAAGGAATTGAGAAGTGACACTGGAGATAATTTTGCTAATCTATATTACTTTTGAAATTTTTGAATTGTATCACTCAGTATAGCCTGTGAAAATGAATCAGATTTAATAATCTCCCAATAGTCTCTTTCCTGTAAAAAATTCTATATTTTCTAGAGTCACAGTTCTAGGCTATGCGTTCTCAACCTGTTCATGAATTGTCCTGATTACTTCCCCTGTTAAGTGAAATCAATAAGTATGTCAGCTATAATTTATTTTGTTGATACTCTTTATCGAGTTGAAGAAATTCCCCTCTATTCCTAGTTTTCTAAGAGTTTTTAAGCTGAATGAGTGTTGAATTTTATCACATTTTTTCTGCATCACAAAAATCATGTGATTTTTTTTCTTTTCCCTATTAATATAGTAGATTATATCTATTGATATTTGAATATTGATATAGCCTTGCATTCCTTGGATGCTGTAAAATTCCTTTGTATATATTGCCAAATTCTGTTTGCTAATATCTTATTGATAATTTTTCCATCTATATTCATGATAGATACTGGTCTATATTTTTCCTTCTTTGTACTTTCTTCACCTTTTTTTTTTTTGCTGAGGAAGATTAGCCCTGAGCTAACATCTTTTGCCAGTCTTCCTCTTTTTGTACGTGAGCCACCGCCACAGCATGGCCACTGATGAGTGGTATAGGTCTGCACCTGGGAACTGAGCCCAGGCCACTGAAGCAGAGTGTGACAAACTTAACTACAAGGCCCTCAAGACTGGCTCATCATCTGTTTTTGGTATTAGCATAATACTGGCTTAAAAAAGCAAGCATAAAGTGTTACCATCTTTTTTTTCTGGTAAAGATAGGTTCTAATTGGTGTTAATTCTTCTTTAAACATTTGGTTGAGTTCTCCAGTGAAACCAGTTGGATCTGGAGTTTTTTTTAGGGAGTTTGTAAAATTAAAATTTGAATTCTCTTAAAAGTTATAGGGCTATTCAAATTATTTACTTCAGATTGAGAGTGATATGGTAGTCTGTACATTTTGAGTAATTGGTCTCTTTCATCTAAACTGTCAAATTTATGTGTGTAGTATTGTTCATAGTTTTCACTTATTATCATTTTGGTGTTTGCAGGGTCTCTAGTCATTCCCCTTGCTTTATTCTTGATTTTAGTAATATGAATCTTCTCTCTATTTTTCTTTTTAATTAATTTTTATTTTATTGTGGTAAGAACTCTTAACATGAGATTTATCCTCCTAACAAACTTTAAGGGTACAATACATTAATTGTTGACTGTAGGTACAATGTTGTACAGCAGCTCTCTAGAGTTAGTGCATCTTACGTAACTTAAACTCTATGCTTCTTGATTAATAACTCTCCATTTCCTCGTGACCTAGCCCCTGGTAACCACCATTCCTGTCTTTGATTTTATGAATTTGACTATTTTAGATAACTCATGTAAGTAGAATCATGCAGTATTGTCTTTCTGTTTCAGGCCGATTTCATTTAGCATAATGTCCTCAAGGTCCATTATGTTGTTGCTTATTACAGAATTTCCTTCCTTTTAAAGACTGGATACTATTCCATTTTATGTATGGCACTAGACCTGTATGGCTATAGCACATGGGCAAGTGAGAGGGTGGTAAAATATTAAGGGAGATTGACAGGGAATAGATCTATATTGAGCATAGCAGGCAATTTCAATTTTATTCTAAGTTATGTCATGTTATTTTTTTTTTTTTAAGATTTTATTTTTTCCTTTTTCTCCCAAAGCCCCCCGGTACACAGTTGTATATTCTTAGTTGTGGGTCCTTCTAGTTGTGGCATGTAGGATGCTGCCTCAGCACGGCCTGACGAATGGTACCATGTCTGTGCCCAGGATTGGAACCCGTGAAACCCTGGGCTGCTGAAGCAGAGTGCGCAAACTTAACTACTCGGCCATGGGGCCGGACCCCAAAGTTATGTCATGTTCTAATGAACCTTTTCTTTTTCCTTTGTTTTTTTTTTTTTGGTTAGGACGTTTGGCCCTGAGCTAACATCTGTTGCTAATCTTCCTCTTTTTGCTTGAGGAAGATTGTCACTGGACTAGCATCTGTGCCAGTCTTCCTCTATTTTGTATGTGGGACACCTCCACAGCATGGCTTGATGAGCAGTGTGTACATCCACACCTAGGATCTAAACCACCAAAGTGGAGCATGCAAACTTTACCACTATGCCACTGGGCCAGCCCCACTAATGAGCCTTTAATAAAGCTCTGTTTGGCTACTATTTGGTAACCGTACTTGAGAAGAGGAATAGAAGAAAAATGAGAGCTATAAGCTGTTACTGACATGGATATGAAATAATGGTGGCTTCGGTTGGGGTAGTATAGTGAATTTGGCAAAAAAATTGTGGTTGGATTTGGTATATATTTTATAAGTTTGATATTATGGATTGGTTTTGAGAGAAAAGAGTAGTCAAAGATTTCTCCACATCTTTTTGGCCTAAATAACTTGAGGAATAGAGATCCATTTATGAAGATGGTGAATATGGAATGAGGAGCAGGTTTGTCATATAAATAGAGAGTTTGGTTTTGAATTCAGGTTTTGTGAGTCAATAGAAAAACATGCAGATGTGGTATATGGGTCTAGAATTTAATGGCAGTCATATGATATTGATTTTCCCCAAACATCTGCCACTCAAAACAAGACTAAAAATATATATAGCATCATCAAAGAGAGCAAATAAAACTACACCTAATGCGTACTTTCAACATTATTAGAAGACAGAGACTACCATGCACTACAAATTACCTCCAGGTAAAATAATAAAACAAATTCCAACAGAGCTGCCATTGCTAGTCCCTTCAAGGCTGTGGTGTGGAGATTGAGGAGAGTATATTTAAGGAGCTCTATGGAAAAACTGTAGAAGGACACACAGGACTTCGATGAAGCATAAATAAAATCACCACCAAAAACAGAAAATTTAACACCAAATGACAAAATACTAAACACAGGTGGGAATTTGGTGCTTTACAGAATTGGCTACAGGGAAGGAGTTTAAAATCAAGTGGGATCAGAAGTGGAAGCTTCAGGGGCTGGCCTGGTGGTGCAGCAGTTAAGTGCACATGTTCTGCTTCAGCGGCCCAGGGTTCGCCAGTTCGGATCCTGGGTGTGGGCATGGCACAGCTTGACAAGCCATGCTGTGGTAGGCATCTGACATATAAAGTAGAGGAAGGTGGGCACGGATGTTAGCTCAGGGCCAGTCTTCCTCAGCAAAAAGAGGAGGATTGGCAGCAGTTAGCTCAGGGCTCATCTCCCTGAAAAAAAAAAAGAAGTGGAAGCTTCAGAGAAACATTGCTTCAGTAGGAGAATTACATATATAGAGAAAGAGTGCTATCCCTTTAAGATGCTGTAGTGAAGGAGAAGGAGGTAATAAGAGCAGACAATTAAAATTCCTGCAGGAAAAAAGGGACAAATGACATGTCAACCAACTTAACAGTGTTATCCAAAATATAAAAACTGTACAAAAAGGGTAGTCTAAAATTATTAATCTTGTCCATGAAATGAATAGAAATGGAAAAACAAATCAAACAGCAAAAATATAGTAAGAAAACAGAAAATTTAAAGCAAATCATTTCCGCTGATAAGAATGCCTGCTCCCCCAAAATATAAACTCATGAAATTGAAGAAAACTATAGCTGAACCCTCTAAATTGAATTAAACATCCTCATGTATATATTAGGAGATCTTGAATCACAAATACAAAACTAGTTTCAGATAAAGAAAATAAAACGAGTTGTTTGAACTAAGGAAAGATATAAAAGTAAAAGATAAAATTACGTTAGATAGGATGGTTAAATTACAAGTTATGCAAAGAATAATAGATAGAAGTGAAAATTTAATAAAGGGCATTGAAATAAACCAGGAAAAAATCCAATAAAATCAATTAGCAGGAAGAAAGAATTAAAAAGTATCAAAGAGAAAGTGATAGAAATGGAATACAGGAAGAGGAGCTCGACAATATTATAATTGGGTCCCTGAAGAAGAAATTCGATACAGTGGAATGGAATTAATATTTAAGACAACAATCCCAATCTCCCCCACCCACCCCCCACGCAAAACAATTCTGAGTACAGTGTAGTGAGTAAAACTGAGCTGGAATGATCAAGTCAGAGGAATATCCTAATACAACTATTCAAGTTTGAAGATAAAGAAAAATCCCCTGGGCCTCCAGGTAAAAAAAGAAGTAAGTTTCAAAGAAAAGACAATAAGCCTGGTGTCAGAATTCTCACAAACATACAAATGAAGGCAATAGTGAAATGGCATTTTCAAAAGCATAAGAAAAAGAAGGACAAACCAAGAATTTTACATAGAGTCAAGCTGTCTTTTAAGGGAAAAGCCTGTAAAAAAATTAATTTTGAAAATACAAGAATACAGGGAATTTTGTACTCATAAGCCCTTCCTGCAGAATCTACTAGAGGACAAGCTTCATCCAACCAAGAGATGATTGAGGAAACTTTTGCAAAAAGACATATGGTGAGAGTTTCATATATTTAGTGTAGATCTAAGACTAAAACAAAGGTTAGTAGCTAGGTAGGAGAATAGTATTTAAACATTATGTGTTCTTAAAAATAAAAAAAAAATTCAACCAAAACATGGGAGTAGAAGGAATAGAGAAAGGGAAAACAGAATAAGATTATTGACTATTGTATAGGTTAAAAGCAGGAGTCAAAAGATTAAAAAATGAAATGTTGGTTATTAAACATTTAATAAGAAAAAAAGAGGGATTAAGTGCATTTTAAAATGTATTAATACTATGGTATCTACTTTTTATTAATAAAGTTTTTTCCTTAATACCAAAAGAAACAGAAACCTTTTTAAATACCAAAAACAACATTGTTTGAAATGAGCCAATAAGAAACACCAAATAGAGAAAAAAACAATATGTAACATAAAGCACACAGTAATTAAAACAAAAGATATGACAGAACTGAGACTAACCACATCCATCATATCAATAAAGGTCAATGAGCTTAAATTGCCTAAAAAGATAAATATTTTCAAATAAGTTCCTAAAGAAAAACCCAAGAGACAAGAGACATACCTAAAATGCAGTGATTTTTCAAAAAGGTTAAAGATAAAGAGATGGACCAAGATTTACTAGATAAATGGAGACAATATAAGAGCAGAAGTTGTTATCTTGGTAACAGACACAGTAGAATTCAAGAAAAAAATCATTAAATGAAATAAAGAAGGAAGCTTTATGATGCTAAAAATTTTATTTCATAATAAATATATAACTTATGAATATGCACTAAATAACACAGTAAACATTTATATAAAACAGATGTACAGGAGATGCAAGGAAAATGAATAGAAATACAGTATTAATGGAAGATTTTAATATACTACTCTTCTTAGAAGAAAGATCAAATAGGAGAAAAAATAAGCACATTAAGACACAAACAACATAATTAATAAGGTAAATTTTTGGTTATATATTGAACTCCCAAACCTAAAAATAGACAATATCTTTTTCTCAAGTGCATATGATATATTCACAAAAATGGAATGCCTATTAGAGTACAGAAAAGCGTTGGTCAATTCTACAAAGGAAAACTCTTAAAACAACATTCTTTGATTACAATGCCAACAAACAGAAATCAAAATAAAAACCATAAATCAAAATTGAGCATAAAACAAAACAAAACAAGAATAGTTTACCTCACTTGGAAAAAAAAACCCTGCTGTTAAACAACTCTCAGATTAAAGAGAAAATGCAAACAGAAATTACAGAATTTCTAAAAACAATTATAGATAAAATCATCAGTAATGATAGTTACATATCAAAAATATTGAGTAATCCTATTTATTAATTTTCGCTTTGTTCCTGTGCTTTTAGTGTCATATCCAAAATAATTATACTAAAAATCTTCTGCAGAGCAAAAGAAACAATCAAAAAAATGAAAAGGTAACTGAAGGAATGAAAGAAAATGTTTACAAATCATGTATCTAATACGGGGTTAATATCCAAAATATATAAAGAACAATAGCAAAAAAAAAATCTAATTAAAAAAATGGGCAGAAGAAGTGAATGGATGTCTTTCCGAAAAAGATATTCAAATGGCCAACAGGTACATGAAAAGATGCTCAGCATCACTAATCAGGGAAATGCAAATCAAAACCACAATGAGATATCACCTCACACCTGTTAGAATGGCTGTTATCAAAAAGACAACAGATAAGTGTTGGTGAGGATGTGGAGAAAAGGGAAACCCTGTGCACGGTTGGTGGCAATGCAAATTGGCACAGTCCCTATGGAAAGCAGTATGGAAGTTCCACAAAAAATTAAAAATAGAGCTATCGCATGAGTCCCACTTTTGAGTATATATCCAAAGGAATTGAAATCACTATCTTGAAGAGATACATGTATTCCTGTTTTCATTGCGGCATTATTCACAATAGCCAAGACATGCAAATGACTTATGTGTCCATCCACATATGAATGGATAAAGAAATGTGGTGTATATGTACATATATATGTGTATACACACACACACACGCACACACATACAATGGAATATTATTAAGGCATGAAAAAGAAGGAGATCCTGCTGTTTGCAACACATGGGTGGACCTTGAGGGCATTATGCTAGGTGAAATAAGTCAGATAGAAAAATACAAATACTGTATGATATCATTTATATGTGGAATCTAGAAAAGCTCTTTGAAGAAACAAAGTAGAATGGTGGTTGCCAGGGGCTGGGGAGTGGGGGAAATGGGAAGATGTTAGTCAGAAGGCACAAACATTCAGTTATAAGATAAATAAGTTCTGGAGATCTAATATACATGGTAATGATAGTTAACAATACAATATTATATACTTGAAAGTTGCTAAGAGAGTAGATCTTAAATTTTCCCACCACAAAAAAAGAAATGGTAATTATGTGAGGTGATGGAGGTGTTAGCTAACTGTACAGTGGTAATCACTGTGCAATATATAAGTGTATCAAATCAACATGTTGTACACCTTAAACTTAACACAATGTTATATCTCAGTAAAATAATTGAGGTAAATTTAAAGCAGTGATCAGGGAAAAGTTCAAGGCCCTAAATATTTATGTCAATAAAAATAAGAATAAAATTTAATTAAGTTGCCAAATCAAGAAGCTAGATGAAGTACAACAAAGGAAATTACAAGAAAGCACAGGCAAGGAATTAATATAAAAGCAAAAATCAATGAGAACAGGAAAACAGGAGATGAAATTAATAAACCAAAACTTTGGTTCTTTGTAAAAATTCAGTGATATCGGGGAGAAGGGGCTCATTAGCTAATTTAATCATGAAAAGAGGAAGAAAGCACAACCCATGTGTGAATTAGAAATAACTATTGATACAAAGAAAGTAAAAATAACTATAAGACTGCTTTGCACAGCTTCATAAAAATAAATTTGAAAACATGGTTTTGATACAAAGTTTATGCTTTTGTTACCTCATTAGCAACTTTCTTGGTAACATTCTTGAAGGAATTGGAGGGTTGTTAAAGTGAATTGTGAATACTGTCCTTCTCCCAGTAGCCAGGTTTGTGAAATGGAGTTTTCTACGTTCTGATTCACATTTTGTACCTTTAAATGCAGCCAGGTGCTTTAATGGAAAGAGGACTAGAGGATGACCTTGAGTTAGTGCCATTCAAATATTAGGTGGCTTTGGGACATCAGGGATTTTCTGTCCTTAATTTTTGTAGACCTTAAAGAGCTCTGCAAGTTACCTGTAAAATTTATGAGTTCTCAAACATCCTTTTTATTGTTAATATTCTATATTTTTGTATCTGTAAGCTTTTGGTTTCACATTTTTTTGTAGACCTATTTTGTAAGCTTCCCACTGTTTTTTCCCCAACCCCAATTTACAATTCAGTGGATTTGATAACACCGAGTTCACAATGAGCAGCTCTCTTCACATGGTAACTTGATGTCCCATGATCAATTGTTCAGTCTTTATTAGGATCCAGCAGCACACCAGTAGCACCTTTATTAAAGGAGTTTTTTATTGTGTGGAGCAGGGCTGTCCAATAGAACCTTCTGTAATGATGGCAATATTCCATATCTGTACCACTTAACATGGTAGCCACTAGTCACATGTGACTACTGAGTATTTGAGTGATGAGTAGTGAGACTGAGGAACTGAATTTTTAATTTTATTTAATTTTAATTTATTTAAATTTAAGTGGCTATGCCTGACTTCTGGTTACCATATTAGATAGCACAGGTATAGAGCATGGCCCTTCCCCAGAATTAGGGGTTTGCTCAGTGACTGTCCTATCAAGGCTTGCCAGAGACTCAACAAAGTATCCTTGACGTGCTGGAACCTCCAGCACGAATGAATATGCTAAGTCATTCCTCCAAAATGGCAGAATAGCTTATCTCTCACTCTGCACCTCGTCAGAGCCTTCTCTTGCACTGGATGTCACTCAAAACTGGCAAGATTCTGAGTCACCAGAAAAATGGATAGCAGTACCACGAAGGGCAGCATATGCCCTGAGCATACATGTCCTTATATCGTGTTGTATCCCTAACAGCTGGAATACACTGGTTTGGAAATAAAAGTGGGCTGTAGGATAAGCTATAGGATAGGAAATAAAAGTGGGCTTATAGGATAGCTGGTGATAGACACCAGCTCAGTAAGGGTAAGACTACTAAGGGTTTAGCCCTTGGGGATGCATTTCTTGTTCACCCTACCAGGCAAGCAACCCAAACTGAGACTAAGTGCTTTCAGAGAGTGATAGAAATCCAGAATGCTGGTGAAGAAGGTGAATATCTATTATAGCTTCAGGACTCGGGACAGCAACGGTCATAAAAGTCTTTGTAACCTTTCAGGAGATTATGACAAAGATTGGATTTGCACCTTCACTCTCAGGGTGCATACTGAAGGGGTTCACTTGGTGACTCAGTTTATGCACCTTCTCAGATTCTCTTGGCACTATATGCCACTCCATCACCTAAAGATTTTGACCACTTACTAATGGAGAACCTCATCCACGACTGTCATGGACACATCTGCTCACACTGCCATCTGTCTTGGCCCCCCAGGGCAATAAAAGGCTTCCACATGTCTTAGAGCAGGAGCCACTACAGCTTGGACACCCCAGTCCTACAACCCACAGAAGCTATTGCTACTTCCACCTGTTGTGGGTTAGATGATATCTTGCAATCATGAATAGGGAAATTTGTCTGTCCTAGTGGTTTCCTGGATGTTTAGGAAATTAATGTTCTTTGTGACAAGCTTGAACCAGTGTGATACAGCAAACAAGAAGACTTTGTTAGATAAATTCCACATCTTTGCTTTTTCCCACGTATTTTCTAAGGTGCAGTGGCTCCATATAGCCTCTCGGGATGGTCCATGTTGTTGATCAAATGAAGAAGAAACTACGTTTTCTTATGAAGTTGTGGCCAGTTTGATAATGTTCTATATTGTATTTGCTTTCTTTCTTACCTCAGTTCACTTTTATAAATTATTTCTCCTATGGAATTTCATATGCTCTCCCACCTCCCACCAGTAAAATGTTAGTATTAATCTTTGCTACGGGCTCTGTTTTCTAAGGAACTTGGGCTGAGATAGGGATGTTTAATGATTCTGCACATGCATTCAGTGGACTGTGTATAAGAGGGAATCCTGGGAAGAGGAGGGAGACTTCTTGTCATGAAAAGGAACAGGAGGTCAATTGTAAGGAAAATCACAAAGAGAAATGAGGTGACGTGAGATGCATGAAACACAAGAAGAAAATAACCAGAAACGTGAGTAACATGAAGATGGGAAACTACTCCCCAGATTTAAGCATTAAGCTTCCCCTGAAATTTCTTTCAGGGACAAGGAAGGGTAACAAGTTTGGAATATGAAATTAAAAGTGTTGTTGTTGACAGAAAGAGAACAAATGGACTCCCAGAAGAGAGCAGACTGTCAGGAATCTGTTTTCTTTCTTACCTTTGTAGACTTCTTTAGAATTCCATGCAGATATTTATATCAAGGCCAACATTACTGTAAGTTGAGATAAAGAAAAAGCATGGTGTGTGACCTTGGCTATTTACTTGTAAAGTGAACTGGAAGCAAAGAAAATAATGGAAGTCAAAGAACATTAAAAGCATCATGCAATGGTCTTGTGGTCCTCGCTCCTTTAGGGATTTTCTTTACAAGTCATTTGAATCCTGATTTAGATACAGCAATAAATAGAATAATTTCTAAAACTTTATTGATACCTAATCAAGGAAAAAGCTCTCTGGGGCAAGAGTGAAAATATATGTCAATGTATTTGTCTTCTGTGTTATTTTTCCTCAAGCATCAGAATCGCCTGGAAATCTTGTTATAACACATTGCCCCCCACTCCCCATGAGTTTCTGATCCAGAGATCTAGACCAGAGCTGCAGAATTTGCATTTCCAGTAAGCTCCTGGGTGATGCTGATGTTGCTGATCCCAGGAACAAACTTCGAGAACCACTGTTCTGTGTTATTTGGAGGAGTAAGGTTATAGCCTAGTCAAAGATGTAATTTTAACAACCGTGATAGTCATGGAGAAGTAAGATATTCTGGTGCTGAGTCTCCATGGGGACTGTCAGAAGAACAAATTTAAATTTAGGATCAATCATGTCCTATAGAGTTTTACATTTTAATGCATAAAATCTATTCCCACTTACTTATTTGAATGTTGAAAAAATTTTTTTAAAAGGTGTTTCATAAGCAGCTAGCATTGATGCTGCCATTCTGCGTGTAAGAGTCCTATGAAATTTTTTTCTACTATATAGATATGAAGAAAATCCTTATGGAAAACCATCTGGGTTAATTAGCTGAAATCTCTTTTTAACATTCTCTCTCTCTCAATACTGGAAAAGAATTGCTGACACGTGTATGTACCTATTACATTTTTTCTTGAAATAACTCTGATGCCCTAAAGTATCATTCTGACTATCTGTCAGAAATCAAAGAGACATTGAAAAGTTGCTGTTCAGAATGGTTAACCACAGTGATAGCAGTTGTACCATAAGGTAGAGTTTATTTAAGCATTCAAACTACATAGGATATGATATGATAAAAACAACTCTTCTTTTCTGTGATTTAAAAGAAAATATTTTTTAAAAGTCTAGGCCAGTGATTTTGGCCTTGGCTGCACATTAGAATAACATGAGAACCTTTAATGATTCCCGTGTTTCATTCCATACTAATTCAGTCAGTCTAGGAGCAGTTTTATATTGCTGTATAACAAATTACCACAAACTTAGAGTCTGAAAAGAACATAAATATGTTATATCACAGTTTGCCATGGGTCTGGTTAATTGGGTTCTCTGATCAGGGTCTCACCAGGCTGAAATCAAAGTACCACCCAGAGCCATGATTTCACCTGAGGCTCAGAGTCCTCTTCTAAGCTCACTGAGTTTTGGGAGAGTTCAGTTCTGTGTGCTTGTTGGACTGAGATCCTCAGCTCTTACAGGTTAGTCACCATTTCCTGCCATGTGCCCCTTTCCACAACATGGCAGTTTGCTTCTTCAAGGCCAACAGGCCAGCATGTATGCTACTTTTAATCTCTCTAACTTCTTCAGTATCTGATTTATAGACCCTATTTCAAAGGGCTCACCTGATTAAGTCAGGCCAACTTTGGGTAATCTCCTTATTTATTAATTTAAAATCAACTTATTAGGGACTTGATTACATCTACAAAATACCTTCCCTCTTTCCATATAATGTAACTTGATAACAAGAGTCATATCCCATCTCATCCACGCTGAAGGGGATTGACTTTTATATGCACTCAAAATTGGAGCACCTAAATATGTTAAGCAAATACTAAAAAATCTGAATGGAGAAATAGACAACAATACAATAATAGTAGGCGACTTCAATATCCCTTTCATGCATGGATAGATCATTCAGACAGATCAACAAGGTAATGCTGGACTTGAGCCATACATGAGATCAAATGGACCTAACAGACATTTCTAGAACACTCCATCTAACAGTAACAGAATATACATTCTTCTCAAGTGCACATGGAAAATTCTCCAGGACGGATCATATATGATAGGTCACCAAAAAAGTTTTAGCAAATTTAAGAAGACAGAAATCATCCCAAGTATCTTTTCTGACCACAATAGTATGAAACTAGAAATCAACAACAAGAGAAAAGCTGAAAAAATCACAAGTATGTGGAAACTAAACAACGCACTCCTGAACAGATGAGTCAAAGAAGAAATCAAAAAGAAAATAAAAAAATGTTGAAACAAAGGAAAATGGAAACATAACACACCAAAATCTATGGGATGCTGCAAAGGCAGTTCTGAGAGGGACATTTATAGTGATAGATGCATATATTAAGAAAATAGGAAGAACTCAAATAAACAACCTAATCTTACACCTCAAAGAGCTAGAAAAAGAAGAACAAACTTAGCTCAAAGTTAGCAGAAGGAAGGAAATAACAAAGATCAGAGTGGAGATAAATAAAATAGAGACCAGAAAAATAATAGAAAAGATCAACAAAACTAAGAGATGGTTTTCTGAAAAGATAAACAGAATTGACAAACCTTTAGCTATAGTACATCAGACAAAAAGATAGAACACTCCAGTAAATAAAATCAGAAATGAAGAGGAGATATTACAACAGATACTACACAAATACATGGGATCATAGAGACTATTATGAACAATTATATGCCAATCAATTGGATAACCTATAAGAAATGGATAAATTCCTAGAAACATACAACCTACCAAGACTGAATCAGGAAGAAATAGAAAAGCTGAATAGACCAATAATAAGTAAAGAGATTGAATCAGTAATCACAAACCTCCCAACATGGAAAAGGCCAGGACCAGATGGCTTCACTGGTGAATTCTGTCAAACATTTAAAGAAAAAATAATGCCAATCCATGTCAAAATCTTACCAAAAATTGAAGAGGAGGGGCTGGCCCAGTGGTACAGTGTTTAAGCTCGCACGTTATGCTTCAGCAGCCTGGGGTTCTCCGGTCAGATCCCAGGTGCGGACCTATGCACAGCTTGTCAAGCCATGCTATGGCAGGCTTCCCACATATAAAGTAGAGGAAGATGGGCATGGATGTTAGCTCAGGGCCAGTCTTCCTCAGCAAAAAGAGAAGGATTGGTGGCAGATTTAGCTCAGGGCTAATGTGCCTCAAAAAAAAAAGATGAAGAGGAGGGAGCACTCCCAAACTCATTCTGTGAGGCCGGCATTACCCTAATACCAAAGCCAAAGAAGACCACTACAAGAAAAGAAAACTGTAGACCAATATCCCTGATAAATAGAGATGCAAAAATACTTGACAAAAATATTAGCAAACCAATTTCAAGAACACATTAAAAGGATTATATACCATGATCAAGTGGGATTTATCCCTTGGGTGCAAGGCTGCTTCAACATGCACAAATAAATATAATACATCACATTAATAGAACAAAAGATAAAAATCACATGATCATCTCCATAGATGCAGAAAAAGCATTTGACAAAATACAACATCCTTTCATGATAAAAACCCTTGACAGATTGTATATATGAGGAACATACCTCAACATAATAAAGGCCATATATAACAAACCCACAGCTAACATCATTCTCAATGGAGGAAAATGAAAGCTTTTCCTCTAAGATCAGGAACAAGACAAGGATGCTCACTCTCACCACTCCTATTCAGTATAGTACTGAAAGTCCTAGCCAGAGCAACCTGGCAAGACAAAGAAATAAAAAGAAAAAGCATTCAAATCAGAAAGGAAGTAGTAAAATTGTTGCTATTTGCAGATGATCTGATTTTGTATATAGAAAATCCCAGACTCAACCAAAAAACTGTTGGAACTAATGGATGGTTTCAGTAAAGTTGCAGGACATAAAATCCACATACAGAAATAAATTGCATTTCTATACACTAATAGTGAAACATCTGAAAAAGAAATAAAGAAAATTATCCCATTCACAATAGCATCAAAAATAATAAAACACTTAGGAATAAATATAACCAAGGACGTAAAAGATCTGTACAATGAAAACTACAAGACTTTGCTGAAAGAAATAGAAGACACAAATGGAAAGACATCCCGTGTTCGTGAATTGGAAGAATTAATATTGTTAAAATGTCCATACTATCCGAAGCCATCTATAGATGCAATGCAATCTCCATCAAAATACCCACGGCATTCTTTACAGACATAGGGAAAACAATGCTAAAATTCATATGGAACCACAAAAGACCCTGAATAGCCAAAGCAATCCTGAGGAGAAAGAACAAAGCCAGAGGTATCACAACTCCTGATTTCAAACTATACTACAAAGCTATGGTAATAAAAACAGGACCTTGAGCATGTTATGCTAAGTGAGATAAGTCAGACAGAGAAAGACAAGTACTGTATGATATCAATTATATATAGAATCCAAAAAAGCCAAACTTATAACATAGTAAAATGGTGGTTACCAGGGGATGAGGAGTGGGAGCATAACACAGATGTTGTACAAGGGTACAAATTTGCAATGGGTAGTAAATAAGCCCTAGAAATCTAATGTACAGTATAGTGAATGTAAACAATATTGTATTATAATCATCAAACTTACTAAGACACTAGAACTTGATTCCAACCAATGAAAAGAAAGGATTGTTATGTAACATGATAGATGTGCTAGTTATTGCTACAATGGCAATCATATTAAAATACAAAAATGTATCAAATTGATATGTTATACACCTTAAATTTGCACTGTTATATATGAAATATGTTTCAGTAAAATTTTTTTAAATATCAAAGCAAACACAGATATACACACACATCTTATTGTTTCATATGCAAATTACTGAAGAGCAAAAACAAAAGGACAATCTAGAAGGCCAGCAGAGGGAAAAAATAAACATATTACATATAGAAGGACAAAGATAAGAAAACGTCAGACTTCTCATCAGAAACTCACCAGGCCAGCAGACAATGGAGTCATATCTTTAAAGTGCTAAAAATATCAACTTAGATTTCCATAATTAAGCAAAATATCCTTCAAAAATGAATGAGGACAAAGACTTGTTCAGAAAAACAAAAACAAAGAAATTATTGCTAGCAGCCATGAACTACAAATAATATGTTAAAGGAAGCTCTTCAGGAAGAAGAAATATGACACAGACAGAAACTTGCATATCCGCAGAGCAATGAGTAGTGCTGGAAGTGGAATAATTGCAAGTTAAATATAAATTAATTTGTTACTATTTTGAATTTCTCTAACAGATAACTGAATTTCTCAAGCAAAAATAGCAGCAATGAATTGTGTTTAGAGCATATGTAAGTGTTGAATGACAGCCATAGCATGAAGGCTGTAGTTGAGAGTGTATTGTTAATAAAACATTTATAGTGCACTTGAAACCATACCCTATTATTTGAAGGTAGACTCTAATTAATAACAAGTATATACTGTAAACTCTCAGGTAATCGCCAAAAAATTAAATAAATAAAAGAGTATATAAACACTGAGCCAATAATGGAGATAAAATGGAATCATAAAAACATACTTGATTAATCCAAAAGAAGGTGGGGTGTGCAGGTAAGGTCAAATACAAAAGAGTTGGAGAGAATTTTGGAGTTGATAGGACTGCTATATACCTTACTCTGGTTTTGGTTGCACAACTGTGTAGTATGTTTGTCAAAACTTACAGAACTATACACTAAAAGGAGTGAATTTGTATGCAAATTTTATCTTTGTAAAAATTGAAAAAAATTGCTTCTCCATTACTCTAATGCAAGAATATTTCATTAAAATAAAAGAAAATTTGAGCCCTAATCAGTAGGAGCCAACATGTATTTACTAACTAAATTATAAAAAGTCAAATTGATTTGTTTTTTTAAGAATAAACCACGAAATGAAGAATTCATGATATATCTAGATTTCTTGGAAACTATTATGAAGTCCTATTATCCTTTTAGGGAAGGAAAAGTATTTTCTAAATTTAGGTGTTTTTGTAACAGGTTGATTCATGCCGAGTAAATCCAGGCTGACAAATGAATTGGCGTTGCTGGGATGGAAATCTGCCACGGAGGCGTTTCCATCGGCCTCTGTCCTCTTTATTTGTGTCAGTGCTTTGCAGGAGCCTTGAAGTTTCTTCTATGTGTAGGCCACAGTAATTGGTGTGATATAGACTCTGTTCAGTAATTGGTGTGATATAGACTATGTTCCATTGCAGGACAGAAATACAAAAAAGTCTTAGAAGTTGGAAAGGTGACGTAGACCTACATATTGTCATATTTGTCTTTATTTGTTTTTTAATGCTACAGAGAGAAAGGTTACATGCATGATAACTGTTTAAGGATAGCATCGATTGCCCTGGGAAGTAGTGCTTTCCTCTGGCATTTGTTGGAGGATAAGTTGGTTAAAGCCGGATAATGATTATAAGAAAAATTAAGGACTAACAGCATAGCTTCAGTGGCAGGCTTTAAGGACTCTTTCAACTCTGAGAATGTTAGGTATTTCGGAAGTGCCCACCACCAGTAGGTCGTTATTTCCGGCCTTGTAGTGGATTCAAACTAGCGTAGAGCCTTGGCTTTTCAGTGTTTCTCGATTGTGCTGTTCCATCAGCGTACCCTGTCAGCTCTACCCTCAGAAGATATCCAGAATCTGACCACTGCTCAGCATCTCGACCATCACGGGCCTGGTCTAAGCTCGCCTCTGGTCTGAATGTCTGAATTCCTGAATTCCTGCCCCTGAACAGAGCTCCCCCTTCTTCCCCGCCCCCTGCAATCTGATCTCAACACGGCAGCTTCCTTGCTTCTCCTCAAACCTGCCGGGCAAGCTCCCGACTCAGGACCTTTGGTTTTGCCGTTTGCTTTACCTGAGATGCTCTTCTGCCAGATACCTGCCCGGCTCCTCGATGGCTTCCTCATGTCTCTACTCAAAGGTCCCATGCGGTGAGGCCTTCCCTGGCCCCTCGAACTAAAGTCAGCTCTCCATACTGACACTTCACAGCTCCCTCTTTCATGTTTTTCTCTTTAGCACTTGTCACTACCTAATATACTATATATTATTTTTAAATCTTTGTGTGTATCCCCACCAGCAGGTGAGCACCATAATTTTTATGTTTTGTTTTCTGCTGTGTTCCCAGTGTTTAGAACAGTGCCCGGCACAGAGCTGGCAATCAATACACCTTTGTAGAGGGAAGAGAAGAAATGATAAAAGTCCGTAGTGGAACCAGCCATGTTTATTAAGCACTCATTTGGGGCCTGGTACAGTGCTAAATACTTTGCATGCTAATGTGTCCCTGAGTCCTCGTGACAACTGAGCCATAGGTAACAGGTGAGGAAACAAGGTTCAGAGAAGTCAGGTAAGTTGTCCAAGGTCCCACAGCTGGTCAGTGCTGGGCCAAGATAACATTCAAGGGGCCACAGCTCCACCATTGTCCAGCTCACTAAATCAAAAGTGTGCCCCACTTTCCTCTTCTCATCGTCCTGTAGCTTAGTCGGAGGGGTGAGGCACGTCTCCCAGGGAAAACAGGCCTGTTGACTGTGATTCTGTTACAAGAACATTTGAGAGATTGAAGACAATTTTCCAGCATGGATTTGGTAGATTTTATTTGGTGCTGCATCTCAGGAAAGTCAGGACCTGCGGGTTGCTATGGTAACAGAGAGCAGCTGCTCACAAACTCATTTCCTGCGAAGCGATAATCTCTTCTAGTTTTAGCTGGGAACAAATCTGGTAACTTGTTATGATGTGACTGTCGCCAGTGTTGATGATTCTATTTAGACCTACATCTCATATTTTCTTTTCTTGTTTTCACTTTAAAAGTTAGTTAACCACATTGTAGAAAATTTAGAAAACAAAAAGAAAATTCATAATCACTCAGCCCACACAAACTCGTTGTTATTTATTCTGATATTTATTTCTCAGAAGACAATTCTGGTTCTGCTGTCTACTAGTCATTTGACCTTGGGAAAACTTCTTAACCCTTTATGAGACAAAATCAATCTCAACTCTCAATGATGCTAATGATTATTATTTTATAAGTTTTTAGTTTTATCTTTCTTTTTAGTTTTTATCTTTAAGGATTAAGTGAAATAAAGTATGCAAATAGTCTAGTGCAAGGGGCTTCCTGGAAATGCTTCCATCTGTCTTCGTATTTCCTTCTTTTCACTCATGTTATTCTCTAACCTGCTGTGCCACAGATACCACCCACCCCATGAGCATTTTAGAGGTAAATTTGAAATGTTTAATTATCAGAAAATAATATATAACCAGTGGGAAGACAGTATGCTATATGAAAGCTAAAAGTCTCTGTGATCTTGGCTTCTCTAAATGACAATCTTTAGAAAGCCCTTTGCCTCTCCGCGTTGTTAGTGCTAAGTACATAGGGGTCTCTGTAACTCGGGGCTAAAACATCACCGGAAGCTCAAGAGTCTGTCTTGCATGCCTGCACTGGACTCAGAATCCCCATCTCCAGAACTTATTTAGACACACAAGTATGTCTTGCTCTCTGCTCTGTGTTCAACAGCCTCCAAAGCTTTGAAAGCTTGTGTCCCAGCTCTGTCCCTTATTAGCTGTGTGACTTCAATGCCTTGGTTTTCTCATCTCTAAAATGCAGATAATAATAGATGTAAGTTCATAATTGTTGCTAGGATTAAAAGAGATAATGCACAAAAGTTCTCCACACTTTGGCTGGTAAATACTGTCCACACACAGGATGAACACCTGAGCCCTCAGGAGAGAGTAAGAGAAAAATCTTAGTTGCCTTCTCTCACTACTCACCTTTGTTTTTCTTTTTCACTTACAGACTATTTGACCCTTTTCTATCTTTCCTATTTTTTCTTTACAGAAAGACCCTTATTTTCTGCGTTTTGGGCCCATTTTCCATTCTTAGTCTCTGCAGTCATTGCCTGTATTGCACACGCAGTACCACCTCACATTTGTGGGCAAACTTTGATGTGAATGAATTTTGCCTTCTGTTATACCAAAAATATTTACTAACCACCTTGTAGATTGCCACACACTGTTCCTGGCACCAAATATCTTTGAGCAGAAGACCAGCCAAGGTCCCTCCATTTTCAAAGCTTAATTCTAGTAGTTGCTTGCAGTGCTCACGTACTTCCTGTTCTGTATCCTGCCCCAGTTTAATGACATCCCTCTGCCTTGGGTCCCATCCTCATTGGATTTTTCTTTATGATCTGAAACTCAGGATATAATCTGAACCAATATGCTTAAGAATGATGCCATTTAACAAATATTTCATTCAGCAAACATTTATTGAGCCCCTGCTCTAAGACAAGTTCTATGTTATCTCCTCTATGTACTGTATATTCATTCTCACAAAGCCTTCTAGAAAATAGTACTTGAACCCAAAGGATATCAGTTGAAAAATTAAGGCAGACTGGCAGAAAAAAATATTCAAGTTGGGCAGGAGGAGAGCAGGTAAACTTTTAAAAATCATTTTTAAGTCTCATTAATAGATATTACTTTACTCAACACTGGATCTATCAGCCCTTGATGCTATGTTTTGAGCTGATATACATTATGACTGTGATCGATGACATTCAGAGGAAGAAAATGAAATGATAATTTCTAAAGTCGAAGAAGGTTATGCCATCCCAAAGAAAACAGGAGATCCAAAACATTCAAATGGCATTTGCTTAAACTAAAATTTGTGCCAAGTGTACAGCAAAGGGGAGTTGTTGCCAATGGAGTTGTTAATCCTGCTTGAGATAGTAACTTAAGATATTAACTTGTTACTAGTCAAGTATCCATCTGTCCAAGTATCCATCTTTGGATACTAGTCAAGTATCAAGATATCTCCTCTGCATAGTAATGGTGGCATATAACACCAGGATAAACTAATCCCATTGCCATTGGGGTCTAAAAGCCACCCATACATTAAAGATTTTATCAGAGCTGCCATCCTGACAGAGGAGTTGATGAACATGTGCTTTTCTAATAATAGTGATTACCACATAAATGGGATGTTCCTTCTATAAGTTCCACTGTTAATAGGATAAAATCACTCTGAGTAAATAAAACTAACAGCACTTTCTTCTAAATGATGCTCAAGAGCTACCTACTTCTTCTGTGCGATCGGACTATAGTAAATTGTTGTTTTCAACTCATGTGAGATGCTTTCCTGAGACTAAGAGGTTTGTTCAGACTGTCAGAGTTTTTCCTTGCCACTTAACCTCTATTGGCTTTCTATCTACTTAGTTCCTGAGGAGTGTTAGCTCAGAGATTTGCAGGGATTTGTGAGTATGTAAATGTCAGAGTCTATTTCCCTTAAAGCTGAGAAGGGCTCCTGATGGGCTGTGCAAAGGTATTCCCCTTCACCGTGGTGGACTAGAATATAGACATTTTAAAGTAGCAACTTGCCACTTCTTTCCTGAAGTGAGAAATGACAGTGGGTTTAGTCCACATGCCTTCGAACAAGAACCTCCAAGACTTCCCATGGACAAGTAAGCCTGTAAAATGATGAATTTATTTACATGTGGTCAATATTTCATGCTCACAGTTTCCTCAGAGATGACTGAAGCCAGGGACATTCTTGTCAAAGTTGGTCTGCTAATCAATTGCCCAAAACATCCCCCTCTGTAAATTAGAGATGATAACCAGAGTCCCTTCTAGAGACAGAGTAAAGAGGATATGAAGCAGAGCACGCAGAGCACTCAGCCAGAGGCTTGTCTGCAACAAGCTCTCACAATGACCATTTACATTATAGTGATTCTAGATTTAAAACAATTACCAAGATTTTATCAGTTCAGATTGTTTTGATATTTTGATGCCTCCAACATTGTTTCAAGAGAGGCAAAGCACGGAGAAAACAGCATAGAATTCTGCAAGATGCAGCCCCAGGTTCTAGTTCCAGTTCTTTGGTGATTAACCATGGAGATGCTGGTAAATCATAACACATTTCAGAACTTTAATTCCCTCCTCTGTGAAAGCGGGCTGATCAATGCCTACATTACATGGGTGCTGAAACAATCACTTAGAATAACATATGTAGAGCTATTTTGAAAAATGCGTAGAGTCATATGTAAAGCATTATTGGGATTGTAGAGTCTAGCTTTTGTTAAATAAAATAACCCATAATCTCTTTGAAATATCTCTCAGAGGATTGAAAACCCATTAACATTTTTATCTATAACATTGTTTTGTCTGGTAGAGGTTTTAAAAGTTTTAGCTTCTGAATTTCAAAACCATCAAATCAGAGCAAAACTGCCAAGGGCGCAGTGCAGAGAGCTGACACATGCCCATGACCCTGCCTTAGCTTCTCTCTGCAACTCATCCAGATTCCATTCTGCCTTTCTAGCCAGGGAGTAGAGACGCTGTGTTTCTCACCACTAATGTCTTTCACATTCTCACACATGACAACTATAAAGGATGCCAAGAGTCTTGACTATGAGTTAAAGAAAGGTAGAGAAAGTAAAGAGCTTCACTTTTTAATTGACCAATGCAGAATTTAATTTGGAATCTGCTATTTTTTTTTTTTTTTTTTTTTTTACTTTCCTTGCACTATGTCTCCTTGACTTTGGGTCTCACTGAATTTTATCTTCAAGTTTTCTTACTGTCCCAAACATTTAATTTAGGTTATCTTGATATCTGATTTCCAAATCCCCATTTGCTTCATCTTGTGATCCTTTATTGACTCAAAGATTGAATACCCATAACCAATTTTATGTTGTGATCTGATATGAAACTTCTTTTTGGTAAAATGAGTTTGCCGTTGAACAAATCCATGGAACACGTTAATTTACAAGTTAAGATACATCCTAAATTGCTAAGTCTGACATCTCCATTGATAAAAATCTCCTCTGTCTTTAATCTCTTTGAACTTTTTCCAAATATGGCTTTTTAAAATTTGAAACTTTTTATTGAACTGTGGAATACATACAAAAAAGTTCACAAACTATAAATGCATAGTGCAAAGAATTTCACAATCTGAACACATCCATGTGGCCTCCCCACCTATCTAACTCTTCAATGCAAGAGCACAAGTCCTTAAATCCAGCAGTCCTCCGCCTCCTCCTCCCCTTCAACCACATTCAGAATCTGAGAATATTTCCTAGGAAAACTCGGAATATCCACAGGGTGGTGGATTAATGGGATAAAGATGAAGTCTTGAGATAAAGGGCTGTTCTGTGTTTCCACCAGCTTGGGTATAGAATCTCACTTTCTAAACAAGAATAGTAACAATATATTGTAGGCTTTATTATGTGTGTAAGAGTAAAATGCATGCAAGCAATAGGACGAAGGCCATAAAGGGAGAAATGGACGTACGCTAATAGTAGGTTTTCATACCATATGTGAAATGGTTGTAATAGATGCAGAATAATGACTCCAAGCATTGCAATAAGTGAAAAAAAAAGGAGGCCCTCTTCAGAATGTCTCTATTTTAAATCTTGAGGTCTTGTCTATCTAGAAGTATTGCTTTAGCAGTCAGGTGTTCTTGCACATTTGGTTGGAAAGACTCTGGGGAAGAATCTGATAAATGTCTACCCAAAAAGCTAAAGATAATATTTAGCTCTGCCTCCTTTTCCTCTTTCGGATCCTATTACTCATCTCTCCTGAGTATGTCACTAGTTAGACCACCCCTTTCACTGCACATCATAAAAAAATAAAGTGAAAATTATGTTGTTGTGGACCCAGGAGAGTAATTGCATATCTATTGTCAGGGAAGACCTAACATGGCAATGTCATTAGAAATGCTATACTTTAGGAGCCGGCCCCGTGGCCGAGTGGTTAAGCTCGCACGCTCTGCTGCAGTGGCCCAGGGTTTCACCGGTTCGGATCCTGGGTACGGACATGGCCCACTCATCAGGCCATGCTGAGGCGGCATCCCACATGCCACAACTAGAAGGACCCACAACTAAGATATACAACTATGTACAGGGGGGATTTGGCGAGATAAAGCAGAAAAAAAAAAAGATTGCTAACAGTTGTTAGCTCAGGTGCCAATCTTTAAAAAAGAAATGAATAAATAAATGCTATACTTTAGCAACCTATAGGAAAAACAACCTCCAACTAGTTGAGCTGTCTTTGATCTTATTATGTTAAATGCCTGGCATTTCAACTTAAAACTAAAAGCGCTAAAAAGGGAATCCTCATCTATGCATTAATAATGAGGCCAAGGTTGTGAGTAGGTTTTACAGAGGAGGCATGATATCATATAGGTCAGCACTAAAATAAGGTGGAGTTAAAAATGCACTGGCAGAATCGGCAGAGCTCAATAACACAGAAAAATAAACTCAAAGAATAAAGGAAGACCATATCTAATAGTGTGCCTGTAGAGATTTAGCAAGAAAATGACCTGTGTTTTTCAAATCATCTTCATGTAGTTTCTGGGATAGGTGACATGTTCATTCCATTCTGAACCCAATTAACCTAAAATGTAAGGAACGATATGGTTACCTTTAAGAAAATGGTAATTCTACATATGCAAAAAAATATATGTTCTTTCTTTCACTGAAACTATTATTTTTAATCTACTCAGAGCTTGGACTGAATTTCAGGCACTTGAAATCATGGAAAATGACTGCCTGGATGTTCAGATATTTTCTCATAACTTGATGGACAGTGAGAAAAGCACCTCTCCTTGGTTAGATTAAGAGTAAATGATTACACTAAGTCCTCCCAGGGATAGTCTTTGTAAAAAACCAAATTCTGAATTCCTTAGATATTTTCTAATGTTCTTAATTTTCTTATGTGATACTATAAGTAAAAATACATTAAAATAAGAAAAATATTCATCTTTAAAAATTAATGCAGAGAGGAAGACTAGTTCTCATTAGGTCAAATATCAAGTCCTGGTTTGTGTTGTTATAAGCGGTTTCCCCTACCCCCAAGCCATTTAAATGTTGTATGTTGGACCCATGTTATGCTTGCTCGACCATCCGCCATCACCATCATGAGCTTCCCCAGGACTTTTGGACATCTAGTGACTAATGCTATGAGACATGTTCCTTGGGTATACTTGCAACTCAGGTTTCTGTATGTGGAAAATGTTCATCTTAAGAGAGAGGAAGGAATGAGGCCAATTCAGAAGGAAAATTAAATCATGAGCAAAAACCGAAGAGGGATCCTGAGACTGTTCAAGAATTTGCAGTCCAGTCATTTCTGAGCCCTTATATGCGTCAGGGGCTTTTACGAGGCCAGAGAAGCAAAGGGAAAGGGGAAGACTATTCATTTAGGATGTATCTGGGGAGGGATATAAATGTACATAAAATTATAAAAATATTTGGTGGTTTTAGTGAAAAAAATGTTAGCAGAACTGAAATGCCTGTTTTTTCTCTTGAAAAAAAATTATCTAATACAAAAATGCGTGAGGTTTTTCATGTTCAATCTATATATATACTAGATTGAGTATTACTGATTGACTATACTTGCAAAAATGTTTTTCTAGTAAATATATTTTCTAATCAAATTCATTTGTCAGTGATAAACATGAAAATATATTATGTACATGCGGATATTGGTGTGTGTATTATATGTGTGTGTGTGTGTGTGTGTGTGTGTATATACGGTCACGCGCCACATAATGACATTTCAGTCAACGACACACTGCATATACAACGGTGGTCCCATAAGATTAGTACCATAGAGCCTAGGTGTGCAGTAGGCTGTACCATCTAGGTTTGTGTGAGTACACTCTATGATGTTTGCACAATGACAAAATCACCTAATGACACATTTCTCAGAACATATCTTCATACATAAGAGATGCGTGACTGTGTATGATAATTATGCGGAAATTACTATTTTAGACTGATGACAAGCTCTTCCAAGGAGCTAAGGTTTCTATAGGATGAAGGAAAAAATGGTTTTTGAAAGTGGAAATTGTTCTGAAACAGATACCTGCAATACCTGCAGGCCTTGAGTTACAAAGCAGGGAAAAGAGAACTGTCTTCACATATGAGAGATGCACTTAGAACTTAGGAAGTTTTCCTATAAATAAACTCAGTTGACCCCCTTAACATTACATGAAGGTTGTCCCAGTTACAATTATATCCAGTTGGAAATATACACAACAAATGCTACAAGTTTAGTGTTGTAAAAGAACCATTTTGTTATTCCCATAGATTCTGTGGGTCAGAAATTTGGAAAAGGCACAATAGGAAATATTTGTTTCTTTTCCATAGTATCTGGAGACTCAATTGGGAAACTTGAATGCTGAGAGTGAATTGGAGGCAGGGGCCGTTATTAGGTGAGGCTCCTTCATCTGGGCTGGCAGGACCTGAAGACTTTAGGGCTGGCAACAGGAAAAACATCTATACATGGCCTCCCTCCTGACTTGGCATCCTTACAGCATGACAGCCTCAGGGTAATTGGACTTCTTATATGGTGGGCCAAGGATCCAAGAGCTAGTGTTCTAGTGAAAAAGGCAGAAGGAGAATTTGCCTCTTATGATCAAGCCTTAAAAATCAAGCGGCATCTCTTCCATCCCATTCTATGCATTACGAGTGAGTCACAAACCCATCCAGATTAAATAGGAGGGATATTAGGGTTCACGTATTGAAAAGGAAATGGCAGTATTCTAGAAGGGCATGTGGAATATGGGGTATTGTTGCAGCCATTTTTTTGAAAATACAATATGCCACAGAAGCTAAGATTCAAAGATATTGAATGACTTGCTGAAGCTGAACAATAATTGTTAAAGCCAACACTAAGTGTTTGACTGGAAGACAACATTTCTGATCTACAAATCATTGTTCCCAGTCCACAGTATAACGAATAAGGTGAAATCCTATCACAGCCACAAAAAGGAGGTGTGGACCTCAATATAGTAACAGTACTTTAAACCTTCAAAATTCAAAACTCTCTCTCTGATACTTCTTTTTCTCTTGAGAACCCTCCTTTGTCCCTTCTCTGTATTAAATTCCTGTGTCCTGGTTGTTCTGAGCTATATTCAACATTCAGGAACTATCTTAATCTTATGCAGTATTAGAGCAGATTTTCCATTGCCAAACTCATAAAATGAGATTTGTGTTGTACAATTTAATGATCTCTGGTGGGACTACTTCACAGCAGACATACATTTTCCCTGAGGGTTTTCATCAGTGCCGAGTCAATTTTTGTCTGGTGTGCTGCTGCTTTCTCAGCCGTGCTGGATGGATCTTGGAGGTTTTTCCCTGCAGCAGCTGAGTGCCATCAATGAGGACATACATCTTAAACAAGAGCTCTCTCCCATGATGGTATTCAAGATCCTGAGGGAACAATGAGCCTTCACTGGAGGTGCAATTCAAGAAGGGCAACAGGGAGATTCCAGCTGAGGAGCTGAAGTGCAAGGCTTCCTGTTCCCAGAGCAGCAGCTGGCATCACTGGGTGATTCATGGCATAATGTTTCTCAGGTGCACTGATGATGTGGTTAGCAGTGCCCCGGCCTCTGAAGAAGGGAAGCACTGAGTGGCAAAGGGCCTATCATGGCCCTCCGACTTACAGAAGCAAATGTGTTTCGTGCCTTCCTTATAAAATTAGAGTCCACTAAATTATATGTCATTAAATCCATAGTCAGATTACTTCAGCCTTCATAAACACAGGACCTATGGTCTTCCTACCATCAGTGGATACCTAACTAAGTATCAAAATGAAGAAAAGATTTTCCAAATGGCTCTCTTTTATGTTCTTCCGGATGGCTTCTTACTATGGTCTCTTTGCCCTATACTTAGAATTACCAGCCCCATCTGTTTTGCCCAAGACACAGCCATTCTTATCAGGCAGCCAGTATTTTTCTCAGCCTTAATAAACACAGCAGAACTACTGCTATTTGACCTAGATTGATGTACAGTAGCTTCCAGAAGGATAACAACTAATAAGCTTACAAAGGACTTAACCTCTTACAAAATTCAGATGCATTGAAATACAGTGGATAAATCACAAATTTGGGAATCAGTCTGCACTTTGTAGCTGTCTGACTTTGCTGAATTCTTCAGTATTGCTGAATTTTAGTTCCTTCTCTTTAAAATCAATTTTAAACGTACTACATAGAATTGCTGTAAACTTTAAATTAGGAAAATATTTTAAATGAATATAACATGTTCTCAAAAATTGTGTAATATTTACTCAGTAAGCTTGTTCAAATTGGTGATTCCTTGTTCTCACTCCCAGTATGTCCGGGATAGGGCCTGGGAATATGCATTTAACAAGCTCCCTGGACAACTATAATTTTAGAATAACCCCATCAGTAAGACACGTCACTCAATGGAGATAGAAATGAAGAACAATAATACCTTGAAAAAGTATAGAAAAGCCAAACATGAGCACATATCCTTTCAGGAGCTTTGAAAAGTAACGCAAGAGCAGTCACACGACTATGAATGAACGTGATTGCCACTGGACACGTGCACATGCCTTTTCTTTATAATCATAAGAGATGCTTGACAGAAAAGCAAAATTTATGAACTGCTTTTCTAGAAGTAGATCCTGGACTCAATTCACGTAAACACAGCTTCCTCCTGGGCCTTAAGGATCTCACTATACTTGGTGTTCCATCAGATTGGGGTTTCTTTGCTGACAGAATTTTGCATATCTTCATGCCATAGAGCCAGCTGTTAATGAAAGGTTGGATTCCTTTCAAGTAGTGACATCAATGCCCTTGATGTGCCCCCTCCCTTCCACACTTACTCACAGACATTCACTCAGCTGTCAGCCAGCACTAGCACTTGTGTCTGTAGTTACTGCCCACTCCCTGTTCAAAATGTCCAGCTCTCCCCTCTCCCCCAACTAGCTCAGCAAACTTATGCTGATCTCAGATCACAGTCTTTTATTTCTGGCTTATAATGGTGAGAGGAGATTTGACTCACTGGGGGAAAAGAAAAATATTAAATGGGAGATCCAGCCAGAACTTGATTTATTCTTGAATAGTCACTAAATGCAAGGTGTGTATGATTGTCTAACACAGACTCATCTTCTGCTGCATAGTATGCTCTTTACCTGTGCTTTGTAGATTTTTACTATAACATCATGAAGTTGCTATGTTTATACTGGTTTTACAGATGAAGAATCTGGGGCTTAGAATGCTAAGTGCCAAGTGGGTATTACGAAACATTTTTGAGCTCATTGATTTGTTCATTATCTGGACTGCAATCATGGCTTTACAGATATACACATGTGCCAAAACTTATCAAACTGTATGTTTTAAAAACATGCAGTTTATTTTATGTCAATTATGACTCACTAAGCTGGAAAGAACAAACAGAGTGCTACATAACGTGTCCAAGATAGGAGAAACAGAAAACAGTACTTTTATGTTCTTACCTCTGAAACATACGTTCTTACTCTCCAAGCCATGCAGCAGAGTCCCGGGGACAGAAGTCACAGCCTGGCTGGAATGAAAGGAGATGGAGTGAAAAGGAAGATACACAGGCATTTTGGTTGTCCTTAGAATATTAACATCTCCTTCTGATCTGCAAACCAACTTAAGGAATAATGAAGCCCAAACTGTAGTATTTTGATTCCAAGTTGCTTAGGTTCATCTACTCTGTCATTTGTTTCTGGCGATAGAGATGCTGGCAGCATTGGCAGTTTCACCCCCATGTGACCTCTTCTCAATAAGAAAATTCTGTGCCGAAGCCACAGATCACAGCTCTACTTTGGAGGCAGCTGTTAGTCAAAGGAGATTGGGATGACTGTTGGCCTTGGAAGAACTGAAAAACGGTGCAAACTCATTCCCTCTGAGCTATAGCTCCTGTTAGGGCTCAGGTTGTGAATGTCTCATTACAGTTCTAACCCCCAGCACATGTGGCATGTAGTAGGTGCTCAATAATTGTTTTTGGAATAAATGATTGACATACTTGCCAATTCTAAAAAACTAAATCCAAGTGGCTCTTTCACCATTAAATTTATATTCAAAAGTTACAACACTATAGATGTGTTACAACATTTATTTTGGAAAAAGATAGAGATGAATATCTAAAATAAAGTGTGGAAATGATCTAAAGATTTCGATTACCTCTGCTTCCCCTATGACCTAAAATCACATCAGTTACATCATAATCAGCTTTTCTCTGCAACTGCATTTTGCAGAAAACTCCTGGCTTTTATTAGGGGCAGATTTATCTCACTAGCAGACAAAATAATGTCACGTTAGCTTTTAGCTCACTCTGCTTCTTCTCCCACAAAAGTCAGCTCATCATAACTTCTCTAAAGAAATAATTTTCCCAGTTTTGTACATATTCATAATTAATTATACTTCCATATTTATCGAGGGATAATGGAAATTTTGGACGCTCTAGCTACATTATAGGACATGAATCTAGTAAATCATGAGATGTGCCAATACAATTTCAAAAATTGTAAGAAAATTTTATTTTCTACTATCCCACTTTAAAACTGTTAGTTCAGATGAAAAGAGGAATCATTTTCTTCCTTAATGATGGGGACTTGGAGAAATTGAAATGCTATTTATTTTCAGTGATTGGCTCAAGTTTTTCCTTGTCGATTCTACAGGTCACACCACGTTTGTTTGATAGATAATATAAATTTACTGAGTTGGAGATCTGAGGCTGTTAACTTTCAAAACCTCTCTCTTAGTAGACAAGTTCAATCAGTATAAAAAACACAATGAGGCGTGGAATTGTTATGTTGCATTATGCAGCAAAGTAATTTATTCCTTGAAACACCTAAAACTGAACAAATACATTTCTGAGGCTCAAGAACGTGTAGTCTACATTGTAGGCTAAGATTAATGTAGCATGAACAATATGGTTTCAAAAGCATATTGGGAAATATGCCTGCTTAGGTGGCTTGGGTGTAAAGCTTATGATGTTATGAGGGTTAGAGGATACTGTGCAGAAGGCAGCAAAAGTGGGACAGAAATCAAGGATTTCATGGTAAAGAACCCCTTACTATGAAATTATCGAGCCCTTTTCTTTCCTGTCCATGCTGGGGAGAGTTTGCCACTCCATGAGTTTGTTTGTTTTAAAAATGTACTTATGGTGCAGTTTGAACTTTTGGCTATAAAAAGAAAAGTATAAGCTAACTGGATTGTAAAAATCCATCAAATTGCCTCTACAATTCCTTTGAAGAAAAACTTAAACTCTGTTTTATTTGTTGTCTTTGTTGAGTAATAACAATATTAGGCTTTGTAGGGGAGGAAGACATTTCCTCTACCAATCTGGATCCTTCTGGCTGGAAAACAAATTAAATTCACCTGAGACAGAATAACAGGAGGAAATTAAACAAAGCTTTATAACATGTATACATGGGAGAGGCTCAGGCAAACTGAGCAACTCACCAAAATGGCTGAAGCCACTGCCTTCAATATCATCTTCAGCTAAAGACAAAGGAGGATGTTGGGGGTGTGGGGAGTCAGTTATGGGAGGTCACCAGAAAAGCACAGTAAACAAGGGTAAGATTATTATGCAGACTTAAGTCCTTGCCTTCTGCATTGATAAGAGTTTCTAGAGATGAGGTCATCCCCCCTTCTTCCTGGTACAGAAAGGGAGACACCTTTACAGATGGAGATTTCCTTTACAAATGTAAATGTCTCTTAACAAAGGGTAAGTAAATTTTACTTTTCAGAATTTCTTTCCTGCCTGCAGTTTTTAAAAGTAACCAGCCCAAAATAATCCTCCTGCCAAAGAGACATATCTTGGGGTGGCCAATTCCAGTCCCCCACAGTCCTGCCTTTGAAACTTTTAAGTTTCACAGTCCTTTGAAACTTTAGGAAGTTTCAGAGTCCAGAAGCTGAGTGGTAGATTGTTTCATCTCTCTGAGCACATTTCTTAGTCCTGGTAATAGATCACTCCAGTTAAAGTCATTTTAGAAGGCGGCGATGCAGGTGCGCTCCCAAAGTTAGGCCTATATTTTGGAGCAAGCAATCAGGTATTTATTAAGTATTTCTATGGAAATAAAAAGAAAAACAAGGTTAATGGTTGGAGCAAATTATAAACTAGTTCCTGAGCCCAGGGGGCAGCCAGTCCAGAAGACTTCTAGATGTCAGAATCAAAGCATCTTTTGCAGCTTGAAATGTCTGATGATGTCATCAGGCATTCAGGTATCTTTCTGAGTGGCTTACAGCTTACACAGCAACAGACAGGAATCTCTCTTAAGTTTCTATCAAGTTGTTCAGCTTCAGTTTGCAGGGCTTCAGGAAAAAGAGCAGGTTCAATTCTCAATGATTCCAAATGAAAATGAGGGAAAAAATTCAAAACATTAGTTTGGAGATTTGTAACCAGATATTTCAGGCAAAGAATTCAGAATCCAGTCCATTTCACACGTAGAAAAAACCTCAAAGACGAGTAACAGAACTAGGATCTAATATCACAAATGTGTATTATAGTTTTTTACTGAAACAATTTTTCCCTCTAAAATCATCCTCAGTTTTACAAAAGATAGCCAAATTAAAACTAATTGGTTTTCAAAATAAGTTTAGTTTCAATAAACTTGGTCCAATTATTTACATAAGTGCAGCAAGAATAGCAATTGATCATATTGACTCTTAACTCTCCTTTGCTGGAATTTTTTATGAGGAATCTCAGATTGAACTTTAAAGACCTCTTGAAGCCAGGAAAGCCAAGCCAAGGACTTGCCATCAGATTTTGCCTACAGTACCTACAGATCTGGGTGGACTCCTCTCTTCTCGAGGTCCCCCCAAAATATTTCGAGGTTCCTTGCACCTGCCAGGTAAGTGAGCTTCCTTACTTACCAAGTAAGATTGCTGGAATCTCTGTAAACACGGTACCAGGCCAATATTTCCAAATGGCTTTATTCCAGAAAGTCAGTCTTATTCCTCAAAGGCAGTATTGTCATATCCAAGTCTGTACGTTTCTCTCAAATATGACATTCCAGTCAAAGCCTTGGTAAGATAACCAATGTTTCCAATTGTGTCCTGTTACAAGGAGAACAGATTCTTATTGAACTTATGTAAATAACTATATTGACATGAAATAACCATACTCACTCACAAAGAGTTTCCAAATTCTAGAGCAATCATGCAGGGAGAAAAAGATAAATGTTTCAGTTCTGCTCACAAAGGTATAATTTCACCAAATTGCTATAAGTCATAGTTAGCATAAGAGAAAAGAGAAAAACATTTCCTTAAATCTGAGAAAACAAAGCAAAACATCAAAAAATCAACAATAATTCAAACAAGAGTGGTAAAAGCTATAATCATCCTCATCAGTTCATTCAGTCCTGTATAATCGGTTCTTGATCTTAATCTTCTGTTAGCAGTTTTATGAGGTCCTCAGTTTCTCTGTTAGATTTCTGCAATTTCTTACCCAGTTCAGTTTTATGATCTGAAAGTTTATCAGAAACCTGCATTCCAGAGTAAGTGTAGGAGTCCTTTCCATGAATCTCTCTGAAGATGAGACATATTTGCAAAAGCAAATAGCATCAGAGTAAAACAAAAACTGTCTGTAAACAAAAGACTCAAAAAATGGAAATTGACAAAGAAATTTGGTTAAGTTTGTGACATACAACACCTTGAGATAATAACCAGAATTATGCCTGATAACCAGGACAGATCAGAATTTTAGGGATGCTATATAATATTTTAAACACTTATATCAAGAACATTTACCCACATAATACCATAGGTCCCTTTGAAGCAGTGTTTAGTTATCCATTTAACTATCGTGACAATTAAAGATATTTAGGCAAATCCAGAAGATTAAATAGCTGTAAAACCTTAGCACCTGTGATGAAAGACTTGGTAAATAATACAGGAAATTTGTTTTGATAAAACATAAAATCCCTACCCTTCTGCTAGACTACTTAAACAAAAAACTTTCCGTGGAATCTCTTTACCAAGAGCAGACTAGCAGTTCAGGAAAATCATCCTTTGAGAGAAAATCAAATTGTAATTTCTGCAACAGCTTTTTTTTTTTCCCAAAAACTCATTTACCTAATTGGATTTACTTTAATCTTAGCCAACTTCTCAGGCATAAAACTCCTTTCAGAATTTCTCTTTCATAAATCTTCTATAACTTTCTGTTTACCTTCAGAATTTGTCCCATGCTTGCTTTCTTCCTTTCTAGTACTTTAGGGCAAATTTATCTTTCTTAACCCAACAAACAAAAATATTTCCATTCTTTATACCATCTTTACCAAAAACATACATTTTACTTTCTTTGAATACAGGGCTGTTTTCCTTATTAATTTTTAGTAGCTTTAATTACATATGTTAATTAGAACTTTTAACCCTTACAGACGCTACTAAAAACTAAAAACTAAGTAATTATGAACTGTCTTTTATATCAGCATTCTAAACACTTTTCATCATTTCTGGAAACACTCCACTTCACAGTAATAGACCCAAACACTTTTAGCCTCTCTGCAATAAGAAGCCAAAAGTAGATAAACTTACATTTAGTAATTAATGTCTAATATCTTATTTGGAAATGATCTAGATACTCAATGAATTGTATCATTTAAATTAACCTAGCAAAACTTCAACATTTCAAGTTACCGAAAAGATTTTGGAAGTTATTTTAAATACACATGCCATAAACTATAATTATTGCTAAAAGTTTATCTATAAACTCGTATTTCATTTATATCTAAATCATTTATTTCCAATAATGATGTTTAGATTATCCACAAAAGCTTCATGAGACATTAGGCAAAATTAGCTATCATTCTAAATTTTGCTGACAAATTTGTAACAGGGATAGCATGAGCTTTTTTTTCCTCTTCTTTTTAAACTAGTAAACCCAGGCTGCATGTTTGCATCATATCCAGTGGCAACTCTGGAGGACATGTCCATTTTTGATCAAACCAACAAACTTAAACTTTCATTAACCAAAGATTAATCTATATCATCTTAACTTAAAAGACATTGGGTTAATTTATATTACATTTATAATTTATGTAAGTGCTTACTTTAAGCCAATTAAACAGAGCTCTTAATTTTGGCCATACCATCTGGAGGTAAAATCACACATAGATAACATACAGACACAGAGTCTCCACAGCTATTGTTTTAAAAATTACTGCCATGAATCAGGTATAGTAATACAAAGCTCACCAGTTATGAATCCAAATTTTGTTTTAAGCCTTTTTACCAATATTTGTGGAGAAGACACTCAAGATACTAGATTTTTGGCGAGGGTGCTCTTATGGCCATCCCCCCCCCCCCTTTTTTTTCTTCAGTCCTTGGAATTAACTACATCACAACAGCACAGAGAAACCACTCAAGTTTTCTCCTAGATGGAGTTTCTGGGGCATAAACCATCCAATTGAAAGAGTTTCCAAATAGCTAAAATGCACCTGAGGGGTGAGTCTCCGGGGATGCTTGAGGCATTCCCCATGGCAGTAAAGCTGGTGTCTGACTGACAGCGGCCAGAGAAAGGGTACAGAGCCTGACTGCGGGCATCAACATAGTTATTAGATTTAATGAAGTCCCACTCATCCTGGGCACTTAGTCCCCGAGCCAGCACAAGGCGAGCCGGGGAAGCAGGAGGCAAAGGCCTGGAGCTGGCTGGGGGCTGGGGCTCCCTGTGCCTGGGGTTGAGAGCTAAGTACAGAAGGTCCAGGTTCTGCTCAGGTCCAGCCTGAACTTAACCTTGACTTGGTGACAAGAGAGGAGATGACAAAAAAGACAGACAAAGCAGGGAAAAGAAGGAATCAGGCCTCACCCTCATGGCTTCTTCCTGAGGGTTATCAAGATAAAGGTCACACAACAGTTCCTGTGCCAGAGCACACAACCCCAGCAGGACAGTTCGCAGAATAAATCACAGGTCTCCTATCCTCATAACCGACTCAGTAGACACCTAAAATACTCAACGAGTCAACCGCTAAGAGAGGGCACTCCACTTGGGGTTGCCAGGATGATTGGGCCCAGAAACCAGAGTGAGGGCCCCCAGGGGTGGAGCCTCTGACACTTTAAAGATTTCTTTGTTTCTCAGTTGCAAAGCTCAAAAGAAGCCCAAAATGGCCACTGTAACTTTAAGAGACATGAGAGAAAAGGGTCCATTACCTTGAAAATCCCCCCTGAACCTAGGGCATTGTCCTACCAGGTGTTCTTGCCTGTGGGTTTCATATAGCCAGGGGTGATGGGGGCATCCCCCTGCATTTCATCCCTTGTATATCTTCCCTATTATGCCTGGCAGTAAATAGGTGCCTGGTGAATTGTCCCAAAGAGAAAAACAGTGAAGACTTTTCCACCAGTTTGGGGGACAGTCTACCCAATTGCATCCTGGAGCCGTTCTCCCAAGAAGGGGTTCCCATACTCAACCAAAGGTTAGAGTTTTGCACTTTCCTTGAACTGAAGTCCTGATTGGGACTTTCCCACGGTTGGGAGAGTGGTCAGGAGCCATAGGGAGGGACCCAACTCAGCCTTAGGAAGAGAAACCTTCCATGGGAGTCTTGGAGCTTGGCGACTGTCCTAATGACTTAAGCGGGCAATCTGTGCCCATGTAAAATTTAGATATCAGAGATAGGATTAGGAAGGAATGGATTAATTCGTTCTTCATCACCCTGAGGCTTAAGGTACTGGTTCTCTTTGGGCTGAATGCCGTGGTTTGCCCCACAGAGTAAACATGGGCAGCAAACGTGGATTCATATAGCTGTCCAAGAAGGTTCCCAATGGAGAAGTGAATTTAGATCCATCCTCAAAAAAGAGAAAGGCACAAGGAAGACTAGAACATCAGCTCACAAGCCGGTGAAGCAAGCAGGCTCGGTGAGCCGAGGAGATGAAAGAAAGATTGCTTGGACTCTCAAGGTCTGGTAGTAGTGCTCCTTTATTCAGAGAAAAGCGTGGGGACAGGGTCCATGGGCAGGGAAGAGCTGCAAGCATGGAGACAGGACCCATGGGCAGGACTTTATCAATAGGTCTTGTTCTTATAATATTGGATAGGGAAGTATTCCCAACTAGACATTTTAAAACATACTCAGGCGGGGCCAGCCCGGTGGCGCAGCAGTTAAGTTTGCACGCTCCGCTTTGGCGGCCTGGGGTTCGCTGGTTCGAATCCTGGGTGTGGACGTATGCACCTCTTGGCAAGCCATACTGTGGCAGGTGTGCTACATATAAAGTAGGGGAAGATGTGGTTAGCAATATGCATTTAGTAATCCATGTAGGAAAAAGTGGAAGAATTTGGTTTATTGTCCTGTCTGGCTTCCCCATGCTAATCCTCTACCCCTCACCAAAGGGGGAAAATTAAGGCAAAGATAATTCACTTTTGATACTGAAGGGGACAGAACGTGTACTGTGGAATGCAGTTTTAGTTCTTAAGGAGGCCATATTTGCATAGATGAAGCCATCAAAATGAGAAGGAAGGAGAAAAGGGAAAGGCAATGAGGAGAACCCACTTGAAAACCTTTGAAAATGAATTCCAGTGCTCTGAGTGTGTTTAATACGCAACCTGGGTATTGGAGTCATCAAGAAGTCAATGGAGGACATGCAATAGGAAATAGATTTACACAGTATGTGATGCTGATTAGAGAATAAGCTAGAAAAGAGGTAATTACAGCTGAGGATGACAAGTTGAAAACCACAACTGGGAATGTGCAAATGCACAGACAGCTGCCAAAGCAGCTTCTCCACAGGCCATGGCACAGAGACTCAGGGGACTTGTCCCAACTCGAGCCTTTCAGGGCATGTCTTGAAGCCTTATCTTCGATCCAGACACGTTGCCATAGTTCCATTTCCCTGTGGAATTACGTCCACTGCCTTAAAACACAATCACACTAGATGAAGGCCGAGATTAAGCCGGCGTTGTAGCCTCTTGCTGGACAGGTGATTTTATTTCTCACCCACTTATTTCAGTTGGCAGGTCCAACAAGCAACTGAGTTAAAGAGGCTTGCCTGTGAAATTCATGAGGGAGCCTTCCGGGGTTTGCCCTTTCACCTTGCAACATCCAAACAAATCCTGCCTGTCTAGACTGAAGAGCGCCACATAAAACTGCTTAAGAGGCTGTGTCTGCCACATTGTGAAAGAATAATGAGGAATTCTCCAGTTATGGTGAAATGAGCCCTATTTACAGTATCAGAATATGTAATGGGAGGGATTTGTACCCTGCCCCAGGGAGAATTTTCACAATTACATCAGATCACTTTCTGCTCTGGTGTCCTTATTTCACCCTGCTGTCCTAAGAATGAGGGCTCTTCTGCAAACTAGAGTGCTCTCTTTTGCTCCCACCCAGTGTTTTTCACAACATTTTAATATTAGCACTTTTAATAATGTGTTTGGTTAGCACACAGCTTAGAAATTCATAGCATTGTTAACGTTAAAAAGTCTAAAATGGATCTCTTCAAGATTCTAAATCATTTTATTTGGATTTCACTTCCTAAGGGAAAAAATAAGTCTGTTAAAATAAGAATCACACCAAATATGAAAATATTAATTATGAGATACGTGTGAGATATAATATATGCGTATGTGTCTTATAAGTATACAAGATATGCATACATGTAAAGTATATAAGAGAGATAAGATATGTACATGTGTATATATGACATATATGTTATATATTTACTATATATACATGTGTGTAAATTCTCAAACATGTTTGCTAGGTGTCTTGGATAAAAATAAAACACAGAATGAAGACTATCTCTTTGTTAAAGGAGTTTAAAATTTATCTGGAAATGTACATAAACACTTTAATTAAGAATTATGTGACAGGGCAGTGTGAATGATAACAGTAATTATTATTAGGATAGTACACATTTTTCTTTATAAGTTGCCTTTGTTTATTTATATATCCATGGAAATATTTCTAACTGGTTACTGCTTTCTTAAGGAGTGCAGTGACCATGAATCCTTGGCAAGTCATTTCTCATTTTACTTAACAACAATAAAAAAGCAAATCAAAATAAAGCCATCTTTTGTCCCTTCCAAATCGGCGTAAAACCTTTTCAGAGAGCCCATCTTTTTAGTACACACAGGCTATCTGCTCCTTTATAGTGTTCCTAACTACTAGGACAAGTTCCAATCTTTATTTTTAAATGTCACAATATACAAAGGACCATAAAAGAGAGGATCTTATATCCTTGTGGGATGATTTAGTGTGTAGATTCCCATAAACTCCTACTGGAAAGTAGCGAGAATGAGGGGAGAGAGGAAGCATTCCTCAGTGTAGTTGTTACATTGTAGGAAAGGCCAAGAAGCAAAATGATTTGGGCCCTTGGCTTGGAAGGAAGGAGCCATCCGTGAGGGACCAAGTCCAATAAGTAATAAATGAAACCACAAGAGAGATTCCTGCAACCCTCACATACCTCATCCTCATGAATGACGCGTAAGGATTCCCAAAGGAAAGACAGTATTAGTAAAGAAGGGGTGAAAAAAGTGAAAATTAAAGATTCTCCTAAATGTGATACTCTTAAATATATGTATAGTGCCCAATATATTTAGGGAGTCATTTTTTTTTTCTAAATGAAAAGTTATTTTAAGAACTATCAAACTTATAAAACCAATGTCACCAAGATTTTTTTCCAGGGTCAAACCTACTTTTCACTTCGCTAAAGGGGAGAAAATTACCAGGGAGTGGGGAAGGAAGCATAATGGCTGTGCATAATCTAAAAGGGCATTGAGGGAAACGAAGGCAGAATTGACATTGTCCTGAGTCAGCTCAGTATAAGAAAGGTGAAAGACCAGAAGGTGGGATGTGGGGGCAGCTGTGGTCATGCCTCCTGGAGTGACATGATCTGCCTTAAAGAATGAACAAGTGGTCATAAGTAACCAGTAGGAGAACATATTGTAGAAAAAGTTTATATTACAGAAAAGAGGACAAGTCCTATTCCTGCATTATTTCAGGTGATCCATTTATTATCTAATATTTAATAAAGATTAGCAGGGAATATTGATCACGTTGATTCCCAAAATGATACTATGATGACTTTTTAAAATAATATATATTTTGGCAGCTTGTAAAAGATATGGCATCTTTAATATTTTTATTGTGGTAAAGTATACATAAGATAAAATGTATCCTTTTAACCATTTGTTAGTGTACAGTTCAGTCCTCAGGAGGAGGTTCTTGAGAGGATGTGACGGCTGGTTGGCCCATGAGCTGGGCCCAGGCAATCGGAGGCTCCTCATCTCCTCCTCTGTCCTTGGAATGTGTGTTCCACCCACCAGCCTCACGCTAAGAGCTGTTTCAAGGATGTAGCCTTGAGAGAGTAAGATGTGGTTGAGACCGTCTGGACTGAATACATGACTGAACCCAGTTAAGGCCTCTAGATAAATTTTAAGATTCTGACAGGTGGGTGAAAAGATGTGCTCACCTTGGGCCGCCTGACAAGCCTTATATGTAAGTTCCCTTGCTTAGTAAACCTGCCCACGTAACAGTCTGGAGCAGCCCTCCTCTTTCTTCGGTCTCTCCTTGGCCTCTGTGTATGGGGGCAAGATTGTGAACCAACAAGCAGTGAGTACATCCACATTGTTGTGGAATCATAACCTCCATGTATCTCCAGAGCTTTTTCATCTTCCCAAACTGAAACTCTGTACCCATTGAACAGTAACTCCCCGTTTCTCCCTTCTGTCAGCCACTGGCAACTACCACTCTGATTTCTATTTCTGTGAATTTGACTACTCTAGGTACCTCATGTAAGTGAAATCATACAATATTTATCCATTTGTGTCTGACTTATTTCACTTAGCTTAATGTATTATAGGCTCATCCATATTGTAGCATGTATAAAAATTTCCTTCCTTTTTAAAGATGAATAATATTCCATTGTATATATAAACTGTATTTTGTTTATCCATTCATCCATCGATAGGCATTTGAGTTGTTTTCACCTTTGGCTATTGTGAATAATGCTGCTATGAAGTCTCTTTCATTATTTTAAATTTTAAACACAAGTGAAAATTTCAATTGGTCGTATAAAATGACAAGATTGATGTAACATAAGTTCTTTTTCTTTGCTTGATTAATCACTGTTATTGCATTGTTCATTTTGAATCTACTCTTTAAATGTTTGCACCACTGAGCACATTAGGAACTCTCTCTAAGAACACATGTAGCTGTGTACTGCGTGTTAGGACTTCTTATATAATGGATTTTTCCAAATTAACTTGCGATGTTTATATAAGGATAAATAATAAAAAATGTGCCTATTTCAAGATTCCATCCGTAGTATTAAAACTCAACAAGGACCACAGAAAGAGTTTAGGACTTACATCAACCTACAGAAGACTTCTTAAGAGTATTTTATCCCAGATTATATTTATAATTGTCCATTATATATGATACAAAGACAACTGACTTTTAGTTAATTTTGATGTTGTTTGTAAAATCTTCAGAGATGTTGTATTCTCTTAGTGCTGACACTCAGAGTAGACAGACTTCTCCCACAGCTGGTCCTTGGTAAGTCACCAGGATAAGAAGTGGCATTCAATTTTATCAACTATTTATGGTGGTCCCTGACCATGGAAGCTGTCATACTTCTCCAGCTTTTATTCCTAAGACTAAAAAGTTTTGCAAATGGAATGCTTGTATTTTGGAGAACCATGCCCCCATATTTGAAAACTGCATAAAACCAAAATTTATAACTAATATTTTTCTTCATGTGGCAAGAAATCATACAATTAATTTGACTTAAATATTTTCTGGACTAAAAATCTCTGAATAGAAAAGGCAGAAGAAATAATTCGTTGTTATTTTCAGCTTTTGTTTTTCCCGTTGGACTATGTGTAGACTCTCCTCTTGAGCTGGTATATATCAGACTTGTCCCTTCCTCCTCCTCACCCCCACCACTTGAATGTAGACAGATCAGAGGAAGGATGGAGTGATGGCCTTGTTGGAAGGTGACCCTTCTACGTATTTAGTGTATGCTCCTGACATGATTCCTCTCCTGTCAAGTTCTTTTGTTGTCACACTGAGAATTGACTTGATTGACTACCTGTTAACTAGGTACTAAACAGCGTTTTCTTCTTAGGTCGACCAGTTTCATCAGTTTCGTTAAATGGAATGCCCCTAGAAGTTTTGGATCCTTGCCCAGGAAGGTGGTTGATGTAGGTCACTCTTTCTACTTTACTGGTGACCTCCTCTGTTTATCTTTTTCAAAATCTTTCACTATTTATTGAGGTTAATGAAATGTTGAGTATCACAAAATTGTTGAAAGATAAAATTATATGTAAATTATCTTTCATTCTGCCATTTTGAAAAAGGATGACATATAGATATACACATATTACAAAACAGAATCCTTCTGGAAATTCAGTAAACTTTAGTAAAATTAAATATAAATGAAGTGATTATGGACAAATGAAATTAAGAGTGAGACCTTCTACCCATAGAATGACTGATAATTGAAATATAAGATGAAGTATTCAATGAGATGATGAGGTACTGAATGTAGGACTAATGAAGTGGAGAACAAAAGGAATAACTGGGTCAATGATCTCTATAAATACATTTTAAGTTTTCCCAAACAACTTATTTTTTTTTAAATAAGCACGTGTTCTTATCCATTTTCTCATTAGGTTTTGTTTAAATCCAGAACAATATGTGAGTTAGGTATTTCTGACATCAAATGATATGTTTAAAAGGAGCTTGCCAGGAGCTTTACTGGAGCATGCTTTCCCCAGGAAAACTTATCAAGCCAAAATGTCAGGGGTCATGTAACTTAATTTTGTAGCATTTCGATCAACAATTTAAGTTGTTTCTTCCTTTAAAAGAATGAAAACAGTTGATACTGATATTTCACTGTGTTCATGGTACCTCAAATTATCATATAGTCTTAGATTTACATACTTAACCAGAGATTATGGTTAAGGGAAGTTAAATAGAAATTAACTGCACATGGAGCTTTGTGAATATTGTGTTACTTTAAGAAAGAAAAAAATATAATCAATTGAAATCATTTAAGAAATTCCTAGGAAATTAGCAGAACATTTTAGTTTTGATGATGTAATATTTTTCCTAAACTTCTGAATTGTAATCCAAATACTCAGTATACTACACACTAACAAATATACCTAACAATGGGCTCCTGTGGAGGAGAAGACAGGAACTTTATTCTTGGGTGCTAGACTACTCTGATACCCCAGCAGTCGATCTGATACACAAATGCTACAAAATGACGGATGCTGAAAAATGAGTAGTGAGCTTATCAAATACTGCATGAGCCAGGTGATTAATACTAGATATTGCAACAAACCACCCAAAATCTCGATGGCTTAACCCACTGAAGATTTATGTTCAATTCGTAGGGTGGTGGTAATGTTCAAGAACCAGGACCATGACGATTTCCATCTTGTAATGCCAGCATCAGCTAGAGCTCCTCAGCATATTCTGCTGCATCTAGTGCATCCGGCTAGATAAAGAACAATGAGATTTTTCTTATGGCTGAGCTTGGATGCAGAGCACATTACTTCTGCCCACATGTTATTGTCCAGAACTTGATCTCCTGACCATAACTTAAGTGCAAAGACTAGGAAATGTAGTTTCCCAATGTGCCCAGGAAAAGGAAATGGAACAGTAAGCATATGCTTACTCTCCCAAACAGCACTCCTAAAAGAGATTTCTGAAAAAGGATGAATAGATTAGTGGAAATATATTTATACAGGTTTTTGCAGTTTGCAAAAAAAAATATCCTATGTCAATTAAAAGGATGTCTTTTCTTTTTTTTCTTTTCACAACAACCACGTAAAATAGGCAAGGGATATGTTATTGCATTTGTTTCACAAATTAAGAAACCACGTTTCATGGGGAAAAAGCCTCTTAAAGTCATATACTTGGCAGAGCCATGAAAAATAGAGGTCAGATCCTTTGATTCTTTGTCTGTCTCAGACACTCTACAGTGTCATCAACAGAATTGTCAGCTCACTGAATGCCTAAAATCAACACTGGGAAAGGACCCCATGGAGTGTCTCTATTTAGGGAACAATTTTAAAACATTTTCTAACCCTATTCTCTTTCTGTTCAAAGTGACCAGCCAATTTTTGAAGTACATGGCCAGACTTCTAGGTTGAGTGCAAAGTAAATCTCTATGGCTTTGTAAGTGGTGATTCAGCTCTAAGAAGAGAATTGTCTGTCCCAGATGCAGAGCCGGTCTGCAGTGGGATAGATGCGCAAGGTGGAGCCCCAGCCTCAGTCTGTCTGTTTAGGTTGCCCAAGTGAGGGACTAATCGAGGCTCCTTTTGATTTAAAATTATAGGGAACTTTGGGTATCTGGGCATATGGGTACTGTCAAATTAGCCATAGATCTGAAGTTAATTTGGGTCCAAGTGCCATCCTTTACCTGTTCTGTGACTTTAGTCAACTCACTTAGAGCCTGTAAGCCTGTTATTTTATCTGAAAACTGGATATCATGATGTCCTTCCTAAATAGGTCATAGGTGTGATGAGAGGATAAACAAGTTAGTGGATGTGGAAACGTGTTGATTACACAGTTGTATTCTGTGACTCGAATATGCGGCTGGTTTGTTGAGAAGGCTCAACATATTGGAATTACACACAGAAAAGAGGCTTTTGTTCTTTTTATTATTGTTTCTTCGATCACTGCTCTTAAACATGCTCTCTTGAATCCCCTATTTTCTTCTTTAATGATATTTTGGGACGTTACCATCATTTCTGGTCATTATTGTTTGTTAAAGCAGACTGATTCAATAAAAACTATCACTCTCATAGCCTATTCAAATATTCCCCCAACAGCCTCCCCTTCCGGATTTTAGCTCTTCTAGTACATTGGGGTCGAGGAGGACAGTGGTAGAGCAGGGCAAGGGGTTCTGTGTCTAACTTGGCTGCAGTTGTAGCTCACCTCATATTTTATTTCCTGATTTTCTGGCTAACTCAAACTGGACCTCAATGACCTCTTTGTAGCTCTTTTTTGAGTTATGTGTTTGTTCAAGGGCTTATTTAAAGGGACCGGTAGGGCCTTCCCAATGCACAAATCTCTGAAATATGCAAGATCTAACACGAAATCATCCCCCCAATTCATCACCCATCAGCTCCCAATACCAACAGTCTATTGTGGCTGGGGTCCTCTCTTTCTATGGGTATTTCTCTGAAGTAGGATGTGAGCAAGATGACAAAAGGTCAGCTACCACGCACAGTGCCCACTGAACCCATTAGAGCCTCATATAACCTTGCTACAACCGATGGTGAGAGCACAGGTTAACTTAGAACTGCACCCTCTCTCCACTCTGCAGCCCTCTCAGTTTTTTTTTCTTTCCTGGCCATACCGGTCAGGGACAGAGTAGCAATTCCGTTTCCTAAGCACACATCTAACTGAGGAATAAATTTCCCATCTCCCTTTGTTGCGGCTCTACAACCATAATTTCTATACGTACTTTTTATTTGGGTGAGATACTGCCCTTCCCCCTTTAGTATGTTAGTGCTGGAAAATGATAAATTCAGGCCGATCACCCTGGTTGAAGTGACCAGGAGAGTGTGACTTAACTATAAGTAATTGCACATGGTAACCATGACTAATTAAAATGACATACTCTCAAGGAAAGGGATATAAGTGGAAAGTCAGATCCTTGAACACCAAGTTACTGCACAGACGACAGGCTGGTGAATAAACAGTTCATTTTTAGCTTATCCTTGGCCTCCAAGGATTGAGTTTCATATTTACCCTACTGGTTTGGGAAACTATAACCTTGTAGCAGTGACTTCCATACTATAGGGTATAGTATGTACCTCTGTGGGTGAGAGGGTGGGGGATGGGATTGATTTCTCCCTCCAGTGGAGAGAAGTGGCCAAGTACACCAAGGAAAAGCAAAATACTTGGGAACATTTATGTTTTCATCCCTCTCCCTGAGGTGCACTGGCTTTGGAGGATCTCGCCCAAAGGCTGTTATTACAGTCTCCTCACGGACAAATTTGCCCTTTATCTGGGGCCCTTTATCCTATACCCAGGCCTGGGTGAGAAATTAAGCATATCCTCAGAATTTGCCAGTTTTCCACTTCTTAAGGCCCCTGGAATGGATCAATGAATGAATCCCATCCATTGTCTAGCTCCACGCCTTTATGGGCTAGAACACACATAAAAGCCATGATAGCCAGGTTCCCTCGGGGCAGGTCGGTTGCACATGCCCAGGATTTGGTATGTCAGGGTGAGCCTGGATACCCATGCTGATTCCCAGTATATGGTTTTCTAGTCTTTCCCTTAGATGCCCACATTTCTATTTTCAGATGACTGGATACAGGCCCAACTTTCCTTCATGTGATTTCTCCTGGCGAACATGACTCATATCCCTTAACTCAATACCAGTTGAAGGCTGAAAGAGCCTAATATGCTATTTAGCTCTTTCCATCCCTTCTCCTAGGTCTGTTTTTTATGTCCACCCCGACTGTTCTGAAGTACCAGAAAAATACTATATGCCAGACTTCCAGCCTGGACATCCAACCAGACCATCATGGTTTACTTCTAAGACTACTCTGATTTCTTCCTTCTTTGCTCTAGCCTGATGTTATGATATTCTGGTTTATCCAAACAGACCACAGTCTAGACAAAAAAGTGTTTGGAGACGGCCTCATGCTCTAGCGATTAAGTTCAGTGCACTCCGCTTTGGCAGCCTGAGTTCAGTTCCTGGGTGTGGACCTACACCACTCGTCAGCAGCCATGCTGTGGCAGCGACCCACATACAAAATAGAGGAATACTGGAACAGATGCTACCTCAAGGCAAATCTTTCTCAAGCAAAAAGAGGAAGATTGGCAACAGATGTTAGCTCAGGGCAAACCTTCCTCAGCAAAAAAAAAAAAAAAAAAAAAGTGTTTGGATGAATGTTTGAGTAAATTAATCATAAATAAGTAAACATCAAGTTAATACAGAGGTAATATTGGACATATTCTTCCCTTCATTTTTCCCTTTTTTCTTTAGTTTCAGATCCTTGTCATCACTCCTCTGGGCAATTGTAATGGTTTACCAATTAATCTTCCTATGTGTGATATTGCCAGTCTTCAATATTTTCTCCATACTGTTACTAGATTATATTTGCTAAAATACAAATATGATATTGTTGCATTTCTACTTGAAACCTTTCACTTCCACCCGTCATTTATAGATCCAGTGTCTTTAGCATGAGGAACCAACCCTAGAGCCTGGCTTTCATTGACCCTCAATGCCAGACTCCAACACGAGTCTCATCTCCTGACATCATTCCTTATACACTAAATTATTCATCCATAATAGATTAGTCCCTTTCATGCCTCTCTGATTTATCTCCTGCAGCTCGTACCTTTTCCAATTCTATAGCGGTTCAAGTTTTACTTAAGGTCAATTTTAATCTGCTTCATGAAGGCTTTCCTACTCGTCTCAGATCGTTGCTGCCTCTTCTTTAGTTCCAGGGTCCTTTATTCATAACATCATTGTATCACTGATTTATTTATAAGGGCATGCATGTGCTTCCCTCACTGGATATGACCTCCTTTAAGACAGGCCCAGTATCTCTTTCATCTTTGCACTCTAGATCACAGACAATTCCCAGCACATTGTAACTGCTCCTTAAATATTGGGAAAATAAATAAAATAAAGACACAGAATTATAGAGTCTCAAACCCAACGATGAGTTTTCATTTGGAGATTTTTTGGAAATTGATGTGTAGCAAACCCTAATTCATTACTAATGGAGTGAAAATTAATATTATTTTTGTGGATTGCAACTGAAAAATATGCATCAAGTCTTAAAACATTCTTCTTCTTTTAGCCAGAAAATCTACTTCTAGAAATGAATTGTCAAAGGAAATCAGAGATCTTAAAATATATAGAAACTTTTCAGTTGTAAGTGATGGATACCAACTCAAAATAACTTAGCCCAAGAAGTGGAAATGGGCTGCTGCTAGAGCTTGAAATAATACCGGAGAACATCACAAAATTGAAGGAAGAGTTGTAGCACAAGGACCCATGGTCAGGCAGTAGGGATCAGTATATCCCAGGGCTCTCCTGGACTCCATCTATCATTCCTGTCTGCTACTTTCACTTGACTTCATTCTTCATGTAGGTTTCCTCTTGAGGGAGAAAAATATGGCCCTCAGCAGCTGGAGATTCCCATTCTCTCTGCTTTAGCAGCTCCAGAGGTAAAAGGGCCTTTTTTTTCCTATTCTCCTAGCATCTATCAAACCAGAAATGGTATTGGATTGACCTACTTAGATCACGAGAACAACCCTTGACTAATCGTTGTTTCCAGGAGAGTTAACTGGACAGTGTTGGTGAGCCAAGACAAGAATGCTAGAGTTTCAAAATAAATGCATGAATAAGCCATGTATCTACTGTGAGTCAGAGGGTTATGTTCAAGGGCATGCATCATATTATAATACTAAAAAATGGTAAAAGAAAACAAACAAAAAACAGATGCCTAAGTTAGTGGTAAGGTTAAATAAATTATTGTGTGCATACATTGAAACATTATACAATCACCTCAAAATTTTGTTTTTCTATAATTTTTTAAGGATATTAGAAGATGATCATGATATTATAGCAAAAACTAAACAAAAACATGCAAAATATTTGCAGGAAATAAACCAATAATAGTTGAAGTTAACTTTGGAGTATGAAACTATTAGCGTTTTTAATTTTATTAATTTTTTTTGGGGTTTTCTAAATTTTCTATACTGATCATCAATTCTGTAATAAAATAGTTTAAAATGACTGATAAATATCAGAAAGTAAAAATATGATGGCTAGTCTCAGGGCTATCAGATGAGAGTTTGTAGTCCTGGGAGAGAAACTACCTGGAACCACAGTATTATTTTTTCCACTACCATCCTTCTTTTAGATTTAATGTAGTTCTTGAAGCTTGGGAATATAGGGGGTACATGTTTGTGTTTTTTGTTATAATCTGTTTTAGGAGAATGGAGACATTGCCTGAGGCTCTTCTGGAATTGGCCTTTGAGCTAAGCCATCCAAGAATTAATATTCTGCAGGCAATATCTTCAAAAGCAGAGCCAAATTATCTATGTTTATTGACAATGTGAGTTGAGGCAAAGTTGAAAATCCAAATATATTTTATAGGTAGTAACAGTGCAGCCCTGGATCTCATTGTCAAACGAGAAACTTATGAAACAATGAACATTTTAAAGAGAAAATGCTCATTCATTAATGTTTTCTATATTTTCCATTGGGAGAGGTAATGTCAAACCCCATGGGATGACAGCATTAGGTTAAAGGTGTGAGAGCAAGTCAAAGAAATCTAGGTACTCTTCTGGCAAATCCAAGACAGAGCTAAAGGGCTACAGAAAGAAGAGGTGATCACCAAAGAACGTTAAAGAGAACTGGTCAGGTCAATCTTATTCGTGATAAGATGGGTAAAGGATGATAAGCAAAAATGGCAACAGACTTCCGCCTCTATCCAAGGTCTATTAATGGGCTGGATTTAACCTCCTACGTGAACTGAGAACACTGGCCAAAATATATGAAACAAATTTCTTAATGTATTGAACATCAGGCAATGAGGGACAATGATCCTTAAGACTTGGAAAACAAACTGGTTAACCTTACTATTGATAAAATGGGCAGAGCAAGGATGAGATATTTTAAATGTGGCACCAGATTTCAGAGGTTGGAATATGGGACAGGTCATGTGCTATCGAAAATGAAGGAGGCGCTTAGACTGAAGCAAGACTGGGCAGACAGATGAAGGGTAATGCTTTCGTTTGGGTTTTTCTTTTATTTTGGTTTTTCCTGTTTGTTTGTTTTTTTTTTGTGCTCACCTGGGCACATTCTTCACGTTTAGGAGTCAGATGGAGAGATCCTAAACACAATGCAATTTGTGGTCAAAGATCAGTAAATCCAGGATCAGGAAAGATGAATTTAAAAAATGATACATGGACTGCTGACAGTTGTACTTTCAAGGGGATATGAATTCTGCAAGGGAGCTCAAACCAAAGTGGTTGAGCCTTAAGATAGGCCCATTTTCACTAGAGAGCTGTCAAGATGTATTTCATTCTGTCTTATGCTAGATCTTTATAACTCAACTGTAGCAAAAAAGTGGCAATTGTCCACTGAGTTGAGGATTGAATCTTTCACCTTGAATCTCAGTCTGCCTTCAATTTTCTAAATAATAGAAGTGAAAGCAGATGTGTAAGAGAGTTCTCGTTTATCCTTGTTTGAGGTATTTTCTTCTTACCATTATTGAGTAACCTAAGTAGGGAGAAATTGAACAAGCTATTAAAATTATTTAAATATTCATAAAAATAAGGAAACTTCTTTAGTTTCAGCATAAACCTATAGGCACCCTTTCCCACTAAATGTGCTCTCATTTTTATGGCTTTTATTGGCTCACTTATAGCTGGGATTTCTGCCAAGCTTCTAGTGAAACAAGACGTGTTTATAACTAAAACTGAATTTCACAGCTTCAAAAAATTTCAACTAGATACTTGATATCTGAAACTAGATGCCTGAGAAACACACCTCTATGGAACCTGACACGTGAAGATTTACTTTCTAATCTTTTAGTGTGTCGGTGTGGGTGTGGATGGAGAGACTGACCTCAGGCTTGACAGCCTTGAACATTGCATGTCACAAAGGCCAGCATTGAACCCTGCTGTTTAACTATACTGACTGCCTGGTCAGTACTGTCACCATGGAATCCCAATGGCTTTCATGCTGCAGAACTGAGAATTTAAAGGCCATTTAAGAGAATGAACATTTGGAGAGAGTATCACAGAGTGTGCCAATAATTCTCAGAAACTTTTTACCCGTTGAACTTTTCCATAGCCTTCATGAGACAGCAGTATGAAAAGACACTGCTAAGTTGGCCAAAGGCTTTGGCATGTGTGCTGAGGCACGGACCGAATTGCTGTTTTCAGAAGAGGACTTTGATAAGTCATCCACTTAGGGAATATATCTAACTGTCCTATTTCTTTTTTCTTTTTGACCCAACTAAGAAGAACAAATGATGGTTCTCTAAAAAAGAAGTAAGAAGATGTGACTCCACTTTAAATGATGGGAGCACTTGAGTGTTTTGTTTTAAGTTATAGCCTCCCTTAGCAAATGGTCTGTAGGTGACCTCTTAGAGAGTATAAAAAAAAGAAACCTTGGTGTTAAATTATCAAGAAAAATCAATATCCCTGGTATGGTTTATAAGCAAGTCAAGTGTGGTTTGGGTAGATGAGGCTGTGAGAAAAGAAAAATTAAAACAGAGGCATGGGAATAGTAGTAGTCTTATTAAGTGTCCTCAGAAACAGCTAGAATTTGTGGTGTGTGTTGAAAACAGATGGCATACATGTTTTGTCAAAATGGCATGTCAATCTGGGCAAAATCAGGAGGAGGTTTAAAAATATTGAGTACGAGCTTTGGAAGCCAAACAAATAAATAAATAAATGATTTAAGGAATAGTACAGACATCTGTTTATGCCTTGGTACCATAGACCCTGCTGACGCAATGCAAATCACAGAAGGTTGGTTTACAGTGCACGCCCTGGTGCCAGTCAATTGACTGTAATTCTTTGGAGAGTGCCTTTCTCTGTTTTCTGAGACTATGTGTTGCATTTTATTGTTCAAGGATGCATTCGTAATGTATTACTGCATTTTATTTTTACTATTTCATGCTATAATACCTTAAATTTATGTGCTTTTGAATTAGATATGTGTATTGCTGTCATAACCAGACTGTAAAGATCCTTGAAAAGAAGATAAGGTAGAGAGATGTAGATATCCGAGATGATATTCAGTAAGCCTGTTAGGGAAATGGGGATTAACACTGATGCTAATGCAATTTATGTGCAGAGCTCCTCCTAGCATGTGTCCCTGGCATCTCCAAGTTCACGTGGTCTCCAGGAGAGAAATCTCATATTGAGGAATTGGTCAGTTTGATCTAAGTCATCAAAATTATGTGTGTAGAATTGTTCATATATCCCCTTCTTATCCTTTAGATGCCTGCAGAGTCCTTGGTGATGATAGCCTCTGTTTTATTCCTGATATTGGTAATTTGTATCTCTTCTCTTTTTTCTTTGCCATTCTTATTAGAGATTTATCAATTGTATTGATCTTTTCAAAGAACTAGCACTGTATTTCATTGTTGTTCTCTATCATTTTTCTGTTTTCAATTTCATTGATTTCTTCTCTTAATTATTTCCTTCCTTCTGCTTGCTTTGGGTTCATTTTGCTCTTCTTTTCTTCTTAAGTGGGAGCTTAGATTATTGATATGAGACTTTTCCTTCTCCCTAATGTATGTGTTTTGTGCTGTCAATTTCCACCTCATCCCTGCTTTAGCTGTGTCTCACAAATTTCGATATGTTGTATTTTCATTTTTATTTATTTATTTTTCTTAATTTTGCTTGGGATTTCCTCTTTCACCCATTGATTGTGTAGAAGTATGCTATTTAGTTTCCGGTGTTTGGAGATTTTCCTGTTATCTTTTAGTTATTTCTACATTGATTCTATTCAGACCAGAAAACACTTTCTGTATGACTTCAATTCTTTTAAAATTGTTGACCTTTTTTATGGCCCAGGATGTGATCTATCTTGGTGTATGTTTCATGGAAACTTGAAATAAATTTGTATTCTGTTCTTGTTAGATGATTTATTCCTTAAATATTGATCACTTCATGTTGTTTGATGGCATTGTTGAATTCTATAGACTGGATGATGTTCTGTCTAGTTGTTCAATCAATGATTAAGAAAGGGATATGGCAGTCTCAAACTATAATTCTTTTTTTGTCTATTTCTCCTTTCAGTTGTATCAGTGTTTACTACAGATTTTTTTGAAGCTCTGTAGTTTGTTACACATGCATTTAAGATGCCTTTTATTCTTAGTGGATTGATCCCTTTATCATTATTTAATGTATCCCTCTGTCTCCAGTAATTTTCTTTTCTCTTTTCTTTTTACATTAGTAAAATCATTGCTTCTTTCCTTTAGTCACATTGCATGATGTATCTTTTCCTGTGCATTTAATTTCAACCTGTCTGTGTCAACCTGTCTATATTTGAAGTGCTTCTTCCTTTTTGTTTTTGGTGAGGAAGATTCACCCTGAGCTAACATCTGTTCCCAATCTTCCTCCTTTTTTGCTTGAGGAAGATTAGCCCTGAGCTAACATCTGTGCCAATCTTCCTCTATTTTGTATGTGGGTCAGTGCCACAGCATGGCTGATGAGTGGTGTAGGTCTGTGCCCAGGATCCAAACCTGTAAGCCTGGGCTGCTAAAGCAGAGCATGCCGAACTTAACCACTATGCCATGTGGTCGGCCCCTGAAGTGAGTTTCTTATAGTCAGCATATGGTTGAGTCATGTTTTTTAATCCACTGTGCCAATTTATTTCCTTTAATTGGTGTATTTAGATCATTTACATTTAGTGTAATTATTTATATATGAGGGCTTAAATGTGGGATTTTATTATTTTTTATTTCTCTTTGTTCATTCCATTTTCCATTTCTCTGCTTTCTTTTCCTGCCTTCCTGTAGGTTACTTGATCATTTATTGGATTTCCATTTTGACTTATTAATGGTGGTTTTGAGTATTTATCTTTGTACAGTTTCTTTAGTAATTGCTCTAAATATCATATTACATATGTACAACTTATCACAGTCTACTGGTGTCATTGTTCTACTAGCTTAATAGAAATCTTACCTCTCTTTACATCACTTTACCCTCCCCCATTTATAACATGATTATCAAATGTTTCCTTTACATGCATTTAGAACCACATCAAACAGTGTTTGATTTTTGATTCCACTGGCAAACATAATTTAGAAAACTCAAGAGGAGAAGGAAGATTCATTTTATTGACTCATATTTTTGCTTATCATGCACTTTCAACCTTCCTGATGCTCCAAGGTTTCTTCTTTTACCATTTTCTTTTCTTTTAGAAAACTCATTTGAAACACTCTTAGCATATGTATATTGGTGAAAATTTTCTGGCTGTATCATATTATGGATTGAGAATACTGTTTGTAATTATATGAATGGGATGTCTCTGTGTGTATGTGTTTGCAGCCTAAGTAAACCATGGTGCATGTTTATGAATTTTCTGTGTGCAATTGAAAATAAGATGAGTTCTTGATTCTCAGAGTTCAATATTTATGTCAATGTGATCTACCCGATTTATTATGTTGTTGAAGTCTTCTATAGACATAAATTGTTTTGGTTTCCTTGATCTGTCTTTGTGAAAGGTATGCCAGAACCTCCTATTGATACTTTGTTTCTCTCTATTTCTCTTTATAGTTTCCATTTTTTCTTATGAATTTGCTTCTGCTGAGTTGTTAGGTGCATAAATATTAATACCTATTTTATATACATTCAGAATGTCACCTTTAGGATTATAAAGCGTTCTTATCTGTCTAGTTTAATGCTTTGTTTGGCATCTGTTTTCACAGATGTCAACTTTAGGATCTTTGCTTTCTTTTTATTTGAATTTACGTGTTTATCCATGCCTGTATTTTAAAATTTTTTATTGCATGTCTTTTCTTTATACATCATAGTATTATATTTGACTTTGTAAGTGAATCTTATTTTTTCTCCTTTAAGTAGGCATGTTAAGGCTATTTGAATTTTTACATTGTTTAATTATATACACATACATAGATATGGTTTTTCATTATACCATTTATTGTATTCTCTGTTTCTCTCTCTGTCTCTCTGCCTCTGTCTGTCTGTCTGTCTCTCTCTTGCACACACACATTTTGAATTATTTTGGTATATAGGAAAGTTAACAGCTTTTGCTCTAATTTATGTCATTAAACTACTACTTTTTTATACCTTTATCCTGTCAAATTTTTAGTTATTGTCTTTTAGTTCTGCGTTATGAACAATATTGAAATTAGTTAAAATTATGTGCTTCCTACCATCTAATACGAAGTAATATATATATTTTTTTAATTTTTAAGTCAGTCCCTTTATTTATTTTTGTTGTTGTTGTTGAGGGTTTTTTAAAATTTTTTATTTTTTATTTATTTATTTATTTATTTTTTTATTAAGATTATGATAGATTACAACCTTGTGAGATTTCAGTTGTACATTATTGTTAGTCATGTTGTGGGTACACCACTTCACCGTTTGTGCCCTCCCCCCACACCCCCCTTTTCCCTGGTAACCACCAATCAGTTCTCCTTGTCCATACGTTAACTTCCACCTATGAGTGGAGTCATATAGAGTTCGTCTTTCTCTGTCTGGCTTATTTCACTTAACATAATACCCTCAAGGTCCATCCATGTTGATGCGAATGGGACAATTTTGTCCTTTTTTATGGCTGAGTAGTATTCCATTGTGTATATATACCATATCTTCTTTATCCAGTCATCAGTTGCTGGGCACTTAGGTTGGTTCTATGTCTTGGCTATTGTAAATAATGCCGCGATGAACATAGGGGTGCATGGGACTCTTGGAATTGCTGATTTCAGGTTCTTAGGATAGATACCCAGTAGTGGGATGGCTGGGTCATAAGGTATTTCTATTTTTAACTTTTTGAGAAATCTCCATACTGTTTTCCATAGTGGCTGCACCAGTTTGCATTCCCACCAACAGTGTATAAGGGTTCCTTTTCCTTCACAACCTCTCCCACATTTTTCACTCTCGGTTTTGGATATTTTTGCCAATCTAACGGATGTAAGGTGATATCTTAGTGTAGTTTTGATTTGCATTTCCCTAATGATTAGTGATGATGAGCATCTTTTCATGTGTCTATTGGCCATCCTTATATCTTCTTTGGAGAAATGTCTGTTCATGTCCTCTGCCCATTTTTTGATCGGGCTGTTTGTTTTTTTGTTGTTGAGCTGTGTGAGTTCTTTATATATTATGGAGATTAACCCTTTGTCAGATAAGTAGCTTGTAAATATTTTTTCCCAATTAGTGGGCTGTTTTTTCGTTTCAATCCTGGTTTCCCTTGCCTTGAAGAAGCTCTTTAGTCTGATGAAGTCCCATTTGTTTATTCTTTCTATTGTTTCCCTCATCTGAGGAGTTATGGTGTCCGAAAAGATTCATTTGAAACTGATGTCAAAGAGTGTACTGCCTATATTCTCTTCTAGAAGACTTATTGTTGCAGGCCTAATCTTTAGGTCTTTGATCCATTTTGAGTTTAGTTTTGTGAATGGTGAAAAAGAATGGTCAATTTTCAGTCTTTTACATGTGGCTGTCCAGTTTTCCCAGCACCATTTGTTAAAGAGACTTTCTTTTCTCCTGAAGTAATATATTTTTATTCATAGTTAATAGCTATAAGGCAATCAGTGAACTTATTCTGTTTTATTTACACTTTCCTCATTTCTCTACCATTTTTATATTTATACTCCATCTGCAGTGTCGGAGAGTATAATTACATACTATCCTGTTTTCCTTATAGCCATCATCTTGATTTATGTTTATAGATAAAAATATATTTAATCCTCATCTTGACACTGCTCCAGTCATTTTGCTTGTCTGAACTTATTTCTTTATTTGATTCTTTAGGAAGGGCTTGTGAAAATAATATTCTCTGAACTTTTATTTTTGAAGATAATTGTGGGTGATGTATTAGTTTCCTAGGGCTGCAATAAATTACCACAAACTTGTGTAGATTACAACAACAGAAATGTATTCTCTCACAGTTTTGGAGGCCAGAAGTCCAAAATTAAGATAAAGAAAGGGCCGTTCTCTCTCCAGAGCTGTATAGGAAAATTATTGCCTCTTCCAACTTCTGGTGGCTCCTGGACTTCCTTGGCATGTTGTAGCATAATGACAATCTTTGTCTTCACCTTCACAAGACCTTCTTAATATGTCTCTTTGTCTTCTTTGATGTCTCTTATAAGGATGCGTATTGTTGGATTTAGAGCCTAATCTAAATCCAGGATCATCTGCTCTTGAGATCCTTTACTTAATTAATTACATTTACAAAGACCTTATTTCCAAACAGGGTCACTTTCACACATACTGGGGGTTAGGGTTTTTGTGCCACTATTCAACACACTACAGATGGATATATAAAATCCTTCACTAATTTTTGATTTTCTTTTTGAGTTTCTTAACACCATTTCCTGACATAAAGTGGAACTGCTTAAGCTTGATTACAATCTCATTGTCTTTTCTTCATGAGTCTTTTTGCATAGATGCCCAAATGATTCTTTTTCCTTTAAAATACACATATTTTAGTAAAATGTATGTCAGTGTTGAATGTCTTGTATCAGTTTTCCGAGATACATAGTGTTCCGTTTCAATGTGGAGTCTCAATTTTTTTTTAATTCCTGAAGGTTTTCTTGAATTAAAAATTTTATTAATTTTATTATTTTTGTATTCCATTGCTCTGATTTTCTTCCTATTATATGTGTTTTGGATTTCTTTTTCTTATTTTCCACGTCTACCACTTTGTCTAGACTCATTATATCTTTCTTAATCTCTTTTTTATTTTTAAAAATTTACTCCTTTCATCTTCTACTTATTTTAAGGCAGTTTCCATGATGGTTATATACTAACATTTCTCTTAGTTTACTCTTGACTCGATTTTTTAAAAAATTATTTCCTTTCTGTCAACTCACTTTCCCACATATTCTGGTTGAGTTTTCTAATTCTGACTTACGTTTTTGTTTTATATTTTCTATATAATTTTAATATAAAAAGGTGAAAAATTAAAATTTTATTGTATTTTTTCAATATTAGTTTATAGTTTTCATCTGTTTTGTAGCCAAAAATCTCTGGAGTTTCTTCATTTAATACAAGAATGTGGGGCTGGCCCAGTGGCACAGCGGTTAAGTTCACATGTTCTGCTTCAGTGGCCCTGGGTTTGACGGTTCAGATCCAGGGTGTGGACATGGCACCACTTGGGAAAGCCATGCTGTGGTAGGCATCCCACATATAAAGTAGAGAGATGGGCATGAATGTTAGCTCAGGGCTAGTCTTCCTCAGCAAAAAGGGGAGGATTGGTGGCAGATGTTAGCTTAGGGCTAATCTTCCTCAAAAAAAAAAAAAATACAAGAATGTAGTTTTTCTTCCAAAAATTCCTCTCTCTCTCAAAATTTAAGAAATTGAAAAATAGATTTTTAAACAATGTTGAAGCAGTGAAGTCAACAACTAGTTATTATTCCATTATATTTAATGATTCAGAATTTCATAGGATCTTTTATAAATGAATAGTCACATCATGTCATAATATGTACACATTTGTTTGTATACATAGAGGATGATTGAAAATTCAAACATCTTTTATCTAGTAATGCATTAGAATAACTTATATTGGCTATCATTTACGGGTTTTCTATTCTGTACCAGGCTTTTAAAATATACCAAAACATATGATTCTCTCAGCAAGCCTACAAAGTTCATATTTTAACCCTTCTACAGAAGACAGCTTAATATCTGGAAATATTAATTAACTTAGCTAAGGTAACACAGCAAGCAAGGGACCAAGCTCAGATTTGGTTCCAAAATCCAATCTTCTAAGCCACTCTCAGAAAGCCAGTTGCCTAGGTAGGTAATCCTCAGTTCTGTTACAAGGATACAAGGTACTATTTTAGGAGTAGTTTCTCCTTCTCTGGAGCAGTGCATGCACCATCCTGCGGCGTTAGCAATTATTCTATACAAGTAATGTCCTAGTCTTGCTTAACAAGATCTGGCAACATAGAATTACAAAAGAGGTTTCATAAACACACACACACACATACACTAACAAATAGTAATTATGCAGGTGACTAACACCAAGAAATTTACCAGGCAAATTTCAATCTTAACTGTCCAGCAGCATTTCAGTTTTGTATTCCAGTACATCTTCAATCTGACCACTTCCCAGCACCTCCATAGCTATCATGTTTAGTCCAAGCTCCCTTCATCTCCCATTAGTTTTCTGCAATAACCCCCTAAAAGGCCTCAGTAATTCCAGTTTTGCTGCTGTAAGGTTAATTTTCCACACTGCAGCTATGTGATATTTAAGAACATGAAACAGATCACGTCAATCACTTTTCAGAATTCTCTAATGGCCGCTCCAATGGACAGAAAAAGGCGAGTCCTTGCACTAATCTAATTGGATTGTCTTTTTATTGTTGATTCATAAGAGTTCTTTATATATCCTAGATATAAGAACCATATCAAAATTATGAATTGCAAATACTTTTTCCCATTCTTGGGTTGTCTTTTCACTTTCTTTATGGTGTCCTTTGAAGTGCAAAAGGTTTAAATTTTGATGAAGTCAATTTGTTTTTTTCTTTTGTTTATGCTTTTAGTGTCATATCTAAAAGGCTTTGCTTAACCCAAGGTCATAAAGATTTACTCTTATTTTTCTTCTAAGAGTATTATAATTTTAGCTCTTACATTTAGGTCTATGACCCATTTTGAATTAATTTTCTGTGTGGTGTAAGAAAGGAGGTGCAACTTTATTGTTTTGCACGTATCCAGTTGTCCCAGTACTATTTGTTGAAAAGACTATTTTTTTCCTATTGAATCGCCTTGGCATAATTACCAAAAATTAATTCACCACAAATGTAAGTGTTTATTTCTGGATTATCAATTCTGTTCCATTGATCTATATGTCTAAACCTATGCTAGAACCTGCCTGTCTAGATTACTGTAGCTTTATAGTAAGTTTTGCAGTTGGGAAGTGTGACTCCTCCAACCTTGTTTGTTATTTTTCAAGATCGCTTTGGCCATTCTGCATCCCTTGAATTCTCATGTGAATGTTATGATCATCTTGTTAATTTCTGCAAAAAAGCCAACTGGGACTTTGACAAGGATTGGATTGACTCTATAGATCAAATTTTGGGGAATTACCATCTTGACAATATTAAGTCTTCTGCTCCATAAACCTGGGATGTCTTTCCATTCATATAGATTCTCTTTTTTTAAAAAAAAACAATATTTCACAGTTTTTGGAGCATCAGTTTCATACTTCTTTTAAGTTTATTCTAAGTATTATAGTTTTTTAACATGTTATTATAAATGGAATTGCTTTCTTAATTCAATTTTCAGATTTTTCATTGCTGGTGTGTAGAACTAAAATAGATTTTGTACATTGATCTTGTACCCTGCAACCTGGATGAAAGCAACCATTTATTAATTGTAGTAGGGTTTTTTTTTTTAGTGGAATCCTTATGAGTTTCTTTCTTTCTTTTTTTTGTTTTAGAGAGACAGTATAGTGTCCCTCTTTTTTTTTTTGTTTGTTTGTTTTGGTGAGGAATATTGTCCCTGAGCTAACATTTGTGCCAATCTTCCTCCATTTTGTATGTGAGACACTACCACAGCATGGCTTCATGGGAGGTGTGTAGGTCCGCGCCCAAGATCCAAACCTGCAAACCCTGGGCGCACTTAACCACTGTGCCACTGGGCTGGCTCTCCTTATGAGTTTCCATATGCAAGATCATGTTATCTGCAAAGAAAGATAGTTTTACTTCTTACTTTCCAGCCTGGATATCTTTTATTTAATTTTCTTGCCTAATTGCCCTAGGTAGAGGCAATACAATGTTGAATAGAAGTGATGAGAGTTGAACATCCTTGTCTTGTTCCTGATCATAGGGGAAAGTCATTCAGTCATTTACTATTAAATACAATGTTTGATGTGGGTTTTTTGTGGGTGGGTCACATTTTGTTGTTTCTTTTTTTGGATACTAAACATTTTAGGTAATATAGCAACTCTGGATATGAATCCCACCCTCCCCTCAGGCTCATTGTTGTTGTTTCCTTATTTGTTTAGTGATTTGGCTGGACTATTTTAGTGAAGTCTCTTTCCCCAGCACGATGTACCCTTTGATGTAACTCTTCAGAGAGCACAGCCTTGGACAAGCACACATCGCTCTGGGATGACAGTGGCTTCAGTAGAGCTCCCTTTCTTTCTTTCTTTTTTATTCTTTTTTTGAGGGAGATTAGCCCTGAGCTAATATCTGCTGTCAATCCTCCTCTTTTTGCTGAGGAAGACTGGCCCTGAGCTCACATCCGTGCCCATCTTCCTCTACTTTATATGTGGGACGCCTACAACAGCATGGCTTGACAAGTGGTGCCATGTCCGCACCCAGGATCCAAACTGTTGAACCCGGGGCCGCCAAAGCAGAACATGTGAACTTAACTGGTGCTCCACAGGGCTGGCCCCAACTCTTTGTTTCTTTTATCTGATCTCTCTGTTAAACTCTGTTTCAGTTGGATTCACATGCAGATATCTGGCTTCATTAATTACTGGCTGATTTTGCTATTGGTTTCAGTACTGCCTTGAGGCATAAACTGCTCCACAGTCTGCTCCCATTACATTCTATCCCTTTGCTGAAGTAATCTTCGAGGCCAGTCTTCGAGGTTTGTTCCAACCCTAGGAGGGCTCTTCTTAGCCATCTCCTTCCATGATTCTATCTAATATATATCTAACTGGATTAGAGTTTAGCTTGCTGTTCTCACTGAGCACCCAGCTTCTTTGTAATTGATTGCTGCCAAAATCTCCATTGGTGTGGGGAGCACCCTTAGCCTTGAACTACCCACATTCTGCTCCAAATGAACTAGTTTCCCTTGGGGAGAGCTTTAGAGCCTGCCTCTTCCACTGAGTAAAACCACCATGGATCCAGAGCCGGGGGCATGAAATGTAGCCTAATTCTCTCAGACTGACACCTCTGCTTCATGAGCAGAGTACTGGGCCGAGGTACCATCCTCTGATCTTCTTGGTTTACATCTTCCAGCATAGACCTCCACCCGATGAGTGGGTTTGGGTGATGGTGATTCAAACTCCAGTATTGTTGGCCTGTCATGACTGGAGTGAGGCTCTGCCCTAGAAGTGGGAGCTTGGTGGAAGAAAAGATCTCCCAGATCTCTCAGCCTCCTCTGTCCTGGAATATAGCTTCTGCAACTCCAAGCTGCTGGAATTGAGAAATGCTGGTGGCCTGTCCCTCTGGGGGAAATACCATTGTCCTCAACTGGAAACTAGGGGGAGAGAGAGCTCTCTGTTCTTGTCTGTATCCTATCATAGTGGAGCTTCCATCACACTGAGCTGGTAGGGGGAATGCAGTGAAGAGGATGTGGTTCTAATGCCACAGACTCATTGTACTTATTGAGATTTGGTAGTTTTCCTTGAATATATGTTTTAATTTGACGCACGTCCTTAGAACAATTTCCAGAGATTTTAAATGGTTGCTTCAAGAATATCTATGTAATTTTCACCATTTATGGTTGTTTCACTGGAGAAAGGATCCACAAAGCTCATATCTTCCTGTCATTATTCCGGAAGTCATATTGAAATTTTTAATAAATTTATATTTGAATTTGTGTTTTGTAAGTGAAGCCACATGGGTCAAAGGAGGATGTGACAGGGCTGGAAGCCTGCACTCAGACTGCTACACCTCTTGTTACCTTCTGGCCTCTCTGGGACAGCCTGATCCGAACGCCTGGTGCTCTGTGCTCCACACAGCCTCTCCTCCCCAACATCCATCCAGCAATTACTGCTGCTTTCCACCTCATAGAGGGTGGACCTGGACAGAGGTACAGAGAGGGTTGGGGTCAGGTGACTGTGCCCCATGGCCTTCTTGGACAGGGCATGGCAATGGCTCTCCATACCCGAGACTGTCAGTGCCATAGCCCATTGAGAGTCAACTTGGAGGGTCCAAGCCCTTCACTCATCCCTGATTCGGGCAAGAACTGAGTGTGTCCCAGGGTGAAGGTTGAAATCCCTTATGAGTTACTCATCTGTGATCCATGGGAAGCAAGAAGACTGGCTCAACTTCTCCACTCTGAAAAGTCTCATTGGTTTGGCTTCTGGTGGGAGATGGAAAGGCAGCCAGTGGACCACATGTGCTCCCAACTTCAGTCCAGGCCCCTAGGCACCTATGAGGGTTTGTACTTGCCCTTACACTATTCCCCTGCAGGAGGAAATGTGACATTAACTAGCAGAAAAAGGAAACACTGTGACAGGTTGAGAGAGAGACCTTGGAAAGAAACATTTTTATATTTTAATACCATTATGAGCATTTTTTTCTTGCTTTTTTGACCTAGAGGCTCCACATTTTCATTTTGCACTGCGCTCTGCAAATTACGTGGCAGCATCTATCTTCAGACCTTGGCAGAGGCTGTTCTTTCTGCCCAGAACAGCACTTTCCCACTTCCTCCCTTCCCCATTCACCTTGTGGTCACTCTTACTTATTCTTTGTGTCTCGGCTTGGAAGTCACTTCCTCTGAGAATCTTTCTGTCCAGTTTTGATCAAGTACTGCTGAGTGGTCCAATACAGTCTCTTCTTCCCTCATCTAATTACCTGTATTCAGGTGTCTGTTTGCTCACTTATGTTCCATCCAAACTCTTGAGGGCAGAGATCAGAGACTCTTCGTGTTCATCATTGTATCTCCAAGTTCTCAGATAGTGCCAGGCATCAAGTGTTTAATATGTCGCCATTTAATAATGATTAAATAGACAAAGAAGCCTTTCAGATGTGATGTCTGGCCTGATTTTTGAAAGGGGACAAGGAGATGATAGGAGATAAGGTGAGAGGAATGTGCAAAGGCATAGAGGAGGTGTGGCATAGCCATGCATCCAGGGAGCAGTCAGCTGTTTCATGGAACAGGAATGTAGGGCACAAGTTGATGTATGCGGAGATACCTTGTGTGTGGTATTAATAAGATTGGACCTCACCTGGAAGGTAATATGGAGCCACTGGAAGGATTTGCAATGTGAAGTTAGTATTGAGGTCACTCTGAGCCTAATGCAAGAAAGCCTGGCTATTGCAGCCACTCTTTCAGAGGAGAGAGATGAAGGTCCGAGTTAGAGCAGTGGGGGTACTGAGGATGGAATGGACTAGAGTGGCCCTTCCTCAGTAATGGAACATGGAATATGAAAGAAGAATGACTGCAGGTGTTCCAAGTCAGATGTCTGGATGACGGAGTTGCAGTGAGTCAGGATAGAAGCAGAGAAGGAAGAGCAGGTGTGAAGTCAGGAGCATAAGGGAAGATGAGGACTTTGTTGTATGTACGTTGGCTGAAGTGCCTTTGGGCCATACAGGAGGTGAGATGGCTAGTGTCAGCCAGACATACATGGCAGTGGGGCCCCAGAGCACTGCTCCTCAAGTACATAATAGGTAAATGGGCTTAGGATATGGATCTAGAATGCTTCCTGACTTTTGTAACACTGCTTCTATGGGCAAACACATTGTGAGTAAAACAGCTAACTCAGAAGTGGGATTTTGGGATAGAGTGTATTTACAAATTGGAGTCAGTCTATATTTGGATTCTTAGTTGAATATTGGAGCTGTCATTGAGAGCAGTATAAACATGGAGCACTTCAAAAAATTGCAATAATAATAGTAATAATAATGAAGTCTCAGTGCAAAGATCCAGCACAAGAGGGGCTCAGAAACTGCCTCTCTACCTCGGTCCTCAGCTTCTTCCATCTCTGTCTGGATTTATGCCTATATAAAGGCAATCACATGCTTGGTTCTTCTTTTTCCTATTTGATGGCCATATTCATGGGAAAATAGAAATATTTTCATGTGCCTGATTTGCAGTGGGATTATCCCGTATGCCCTGAAAACATTTGAACACTGTATTGAGCCAGGTGACCTGTAAGGTCACACACTTATCTTTCACTGTATCATCACCGCCACCGCTGCTGCACGTGCATAAGCATGTGCACCTATGCATGCACACACATACACACACACACACAAGCACACATCGCTTGCTTCAGACCCGCTAGTCTATCTCCCTTTCTTTCAATGTGCTAAGGTCCCTCAAACCTCCAAGTCTCTGACTATGTAGTTCCACCTGTTAGAGTTTCTTTTTCCTCCTCTTCTGCCTGTGTGCTAATTTTTCTGGCTGATCCTTACTTGTCCTTCCAGAATCAGCTCATTTGATGCTAACGCATCCCCATAAGCATCTTCACAGTCCTCAAGCTGACTCAGGAGGTGCTCCATTTTGATGTCATCATACAGTCCTGCAAGGACTGATTTCCTCCCACATGTCTTCTTCTTTATGCCAAGCAACTTGAAAGTCAGGGCTACTCAGGGCCTGGACTTTAATATGCATTAAATAAGTTTGTGATCCAATGATACTGTAGAATAAGAGGCCATGGGTGAAGATTAAGGAAAATCTTTAAAGTACTTTTAGAGGGAAGGAACAGAAAGTCTATAGAAGAAAAAAGTCAACAGAGAAATAATACATTTGCTTGGGATAGTCCACTAAATTTCGACACCCTTTTCAGAAGAAAAGACTTGATTACATAAGTAAAAGCATAAGTAGCAAGAACCAATTGCCCATATCCAGTTTTATTCCCCAGGAATAGCGTGTTAAATTTCTTCGTAAGAAAAGGAACATGCAGCCTCATCTGCTGGTCATATTTATTGGCAGGAATTTTCAGGGATGTTCTTGGGACTTATTATTCATGAGTTGCTTCATATGAGTAATCAATTCACAGCCTTAACCAGGCACCAACAGCCTGGTAGCTGGCAGCTGAAGATAGTCACCCTACAAGAGTGAGAAGGAAACGGGCTTTCTCTGTTCCTTGTAAGGACCTGTGGACAGTTGCTACCACTGGGGGCTGTGGTACCTGGTGTGCACTGATCAGTAAACGAGGCACTGCGGTCTTGAGTTTGATATTCTCATTGCACTCACAAACGATTTATCTTTTCACAACCACCTGTGGCAAATCAATGGTACGGTAACAGAACCCCACTGCTAAAGCCACTTGTGATTACCAGGAAAAAAGAGGATTTGTTGGCAGCAAGGGTTATACTTAGGGGAGAATTGAAAATCGTAGGGCATTTGCAGATTCAGCCTGTATGGCCTTGTTTCTTCCAACACAAGCTCCTTGGGGATGTTTCTACGATGCAGAAATCAGTCTATCACGTCCAAAGTGACCCTTTTTGACCTGGTTCAAACACCTGTCATGGGAGTTTTACTTTTTGGTGCATGGTATTGTCATGCAAATATCTCAGCATGCTGTACCCCTCCCCATTTCAGATTATCCCCCTTTGGTCAACCAAACCAAAATGCTATTTCTGGGAATTTCTTCAAGATTTCTCCCTCATTCTGCTACATTCTCCCATTATCCAGTGAATTTTTTAGTGCTTTTGAGTTCATGGACAATTTTTTTTTATTTGGAAAGAGACCTGTAAATCTTCACATTTCACTTTAGCACCAAAGTGATGTTACATAACAAGAGAAACATCTGCAATCCGTCACATGAAGGGAAATTAGAAGGAATGCTGCGTACAACATTCTATATAATGCCTGTCTCCTTCCTGTGGGGAACAAGCTAACCAAACTGACCTGAAGAGATGGCTAAATGGAAAGCATCCCAAACAATATTCAGCCATGTACTGGAAGGAGGATAGAAGGAGGAGAAAACTGCAGGATCCAGCAGTAATTTTAAACCAAGGACTTACAGGTGAATGATCTTTCAAAGATGAATGATTATCTCCAGATAGCAAACTAGGTAGTTAACTCCAAACAAGGCTGTTTTAAACTTTCTCCTTGAAGTGAAATAATATCTGGGTGAAAAATGATTTTAAGAAACGCCCCGATGGAATAATGTCAGAATCCATCCACACCTTTCTGCCTCAACTAAACATAGACCCAGTGGATTTGGGGGACTTACTTCCAAATCTATTTTTAGCTCACAAGTTACTTGTTATTAGCATTCAAAGCATAAGCCACAGTTCAGTCTTTTGCACTTAAAATAAGGAATACACCCTTCTCCTTCAGATGTGGCAAGCAATGAAGGCACATTGCCCTTACCAATAGAGTGAGGGTCCCATGCTTCTGAGTATGAAGGGCATTAGAAAAGCTGTGTATGGCTACACAGGATGCATTCTGCCAGACAAGAATCAACAGAGAAATATCTAAAGCTGTTCCCAGTAGACATTTGGGAACAATTTAAGTTTCTGAGGGCTTTGGAAATATATTTTTTTATCTCACATGGGATGTGTGCAGTGGCAAAATCCTACTATCTCCTTCCCAGCCCACTGACTGCCCACTCCTAGCAAGGTCAGACAACCCTGGAGAAGGCTTAAATTTCCCTCAAGCCTTTACCCTAAGCAGCCTTCCAAGAGAGTTGTCAGGAAAAGGTCAACATGAGAATAGCTAGGAGCTCTCTCAAGTCCCCGGACCTTACCCTATCACCTGGTCTAAGGGTTCATGGTAAAAACTGGGAAGTCCACAAGCTTTTGCCAATTTGAGTTCAACAGACTCTGTATATGGGCCACAACTCCTAACAGGAACCCAGAAATGTACTCTTGGGAGGTAACTTAACTCCTGGAAAACAAGATTAACTATCTCGCATGCTACAACAACCTCAATAATATTGATTATCATGGCTATTATTTCAGCTCCTGTCATAAAGTTGGTAACAGGAACCCCAAAGGGAATTTGATGTAGCCCTCTGTTTTCAGAATGAAAAGTTATATTAGCTTCATTTAGTAGAGAAATTGGAATCATTTAGCCAATGCAGAGGACATGATAATTAGAATAAGAAGTCTCATTTATTGTGAGATGTGTGCTAGGCACTGAGCCTGAGGCACTTGATAGTATATATCCCCAGTTTTCATATAAGGAGCCTGAGGCTTAGGGAAGACACATGACTTCTCTATGGTCTCATGGACTGAAAACTAGAAATTCAGAGCATAAATTCAGGCAGGACACCAAAACTACCTCCATATATGTAGTTTATTTTGTTTATTTTCCCCAGCGGCCCCCATCCCTATGCCCATCATCTGGAAGCATCCCCTCTAATCTGGTACAATCATCTTTCCTCTTTCACTGAAACAAAGAGGTTGTAGTGGAGGCTGCCAACCACTGCTGTGCACCTTCCTAGACACAATGACAGGTGTAGACTCTGTGCCTGGGTGTCAGAGTGCTTCTTCGGGACTTCAGCTCTGCTCGGCCCCTCTCTGATGGTGAAGCTGTGAGGACGAGAGCTGTGGGAGCCAGACTGAAGAACTTGTGGAAGAAGCTGGCTGACAGAAGATAAAGGAGACCACCACAGAGAAACAGAGCCCGGCAAAGAGCATGCCACTGTTTCCGCTGTCTCTGAGGCCTGGCTGCACCGCTGATCGCCTTCCCTGTGGTTACTATGTCAGTAAAGTCCCCTTGGTGCCTAAATTTATTCAAATTGAGTTTCCAGTATAGTCTCTGACTAGGATTTTTAAGGGAAAAGCTATGGATTTTATTTGTTTTGTCTTGTTTTAATCTTCTGCTCCGAATACAGTGTTTGGCATGGAGTAGAAATTCAAAATAAAAACATAAAAAATAAAATAAAATGAAAAGTAGCCTAGAATACTGACCTCTGCCTCCTCTTTCTTGAATGAATATTCATGGTAAAGTGATATGCTAAATACACTAACAGTCTGAGCAAAACAATTCTAACTGGAAATGAGAAATTTGACTTTACAAAGGAAGGTCAGACTTACATTCTTTACTCTTTCAATAAGTTTTCATACAAGATAAGGGAAGTCTTCAAGATAGGTTTCAAAGGGGCAGAGGAGGCAGTTGGTAAAAAAATAAAACAAATCCAGGTAGAAAACTTGTGTCGGGATGTGGACACTCCCTGTTTTAGGAGAATCAAGTCATTGGGAGAAGAGAAATAAGTTTTATATACTGAATATTGTAATAGCTAACCTTTGTTGAATGCTTACTGTGAGCTCAACACAAGGTATATAACGAAATCCTCACAACCCTGTCAATAAGGAGTCTAGATAGCAATTCCCTCCCCCAATTTAGCAAATAAAAAAACTGAAAGAGAGCCTTTAACAAAATGGCCTAAGGATGCCTTTCTAGTCAATGGTGGGAATGGGCTGGCCCAGGTTGTCAAAGTCCATGGCCCATGCATTTAACAAATTGCTTCAAAGTCTTTAGTATTAGAAAATATAGGATTAGATAAAAACAAAGAAAACAAACAAAAAGGCAAAACAAAAACCAGAAGGTAATTTAGTTAAGTGAGGTAATGAATTTTATTGCTTAGCATCATAGAAAATCAAAAAGTCACAAATAGGGGCCGGCTTGGTGGCATAGTGGTTAAGTTCACATGCTCCACCTTGGTGGCCTGGAGTTTGTGGGTTTGGATCCTGGGTGCAGACCTACACACTACTCATCAAGCTGTGCTGAGGTGGCATCCCACATACAAAATAGAGGAAGATTGGCATGGATGTTAGCTTAGGGACAGTCTCCTCAAGCAAAAAGAGGAAGATTGGCAACAGAAGTTAGTTCAGGGCCAATCTTCCTCACCAAAAGAAAAGAAAAGTCACAAATAATAAAGCATTAAATAACAGAATATGACAATACATACAAAACATCATTTTCAGAAGTTCTTAGACTATGAGGAAGGAGAGGCACTTAACTTAAAGTTGATTTAAATCTAGTAAGTATACCTTTCAGATAGAAATGGATTTCCCCTAGTTTCTGTATGGGATCATAGTTCTGTCTCCTGCAGTAATCCTGGATGTCCTTTAGGAAAGCCATGATTAAAATGTTTATTGACAAGCGCTAGATCTGTTTAGCCAATGGAAATCTCCGTGCTTGCTCAGGGGTAATTTTCCAAGCCAAATCAGATGTAGGGAGTTATGGCACATTGTTTCCTCCCAGGATGACTTCATGTTGGACCCTACAAAATCCAGCCAAACACCGCAAGTGGTCCCATCCATCTCCTCACTCACATCTCATTCAACTTTCCAGTAGTTCCCAATGACTTGAGGAGTTTTATCTCTTCCACAACCCAAGACTCAGCTTTGCTATGTTCTCTAATTATTGCAAATCATGGGAGCAATTTCTAAGGCAGATTATGTTGGCAAATTCTCCTCAACTACCTTTTTCTTTAGTATTCATTTTGTTGTCTCTTTTTTTCTTGTTATTGTTACCGCGCAGAGGGCATGAACTGCTCTCTTCAAGACAAAAGCCAATCGTCAAGAGGCAAGATGGTGACAGAGAAAGGGCATTTTATTAAGCAGTAAGCTAGGAAATCAGAAGGTTGTGGGCTAACGTCCTAAAGAACCATCTTAAGGAGGGTACAGAATCTTGAAGCAGTTATGTAGGCTAGTGGACTATAGGGAAGGAGGTTAAGAATGTTGACCCTCTAGTGTTACAGACTGCTAGTCTCCACACCAGATCTTTCAGTTGTCGTGAATATCAGCATAGAATCTCTGTCCAGGGGTCATCACATTCGTAGGGAACTCAAAAGAACAAAGCTATCGTCTTATCGCAGCTGGGAGGGGCCATAAGATGTACAGATCATGTATATCTCCTGGAGGGTGTATATCCAGCTGGGTTAATCAGAAGTCAATCAAAGTTACAATATGGTTTCTCTTCTATAATATGGCTTCCCTACCTTGTATTGAGGCAGTGTCATTATTGCCATTTCAGTCTTCCTATAAGATGGAGGAGAAGGTTGATGGGCATTGGCCAGATATTTTCATTAGATGTAACTTTTGTTCTAAATACCCCATCTAAAGTTCCCAGTCTTAGAAAATATTCAACTCATTTCTCATGTGTTAGAAAGATCCTTAAAAGAGTAATAGATACTTCTGGGTCAGAATTTTAAAAACCAGCACCATGTTTCTTGTTTATAATTTACCACTTTTTTGATTATCACTCAAAAACAATAAAAACGTTAAGCACAAGCTAGTGGCCCCCAAATTACTCTCCTTGCCTACAGCCTCTCCTCTTCCAATCTTTTAAATTAAATTGCATCAAGTGAAAATCATTACTAAAGGTGAGAAAATAAAAATTAAAGGTGTTTCCTAAAGCATAATTTCTAATAAGCCCACCATATACAATCAAGTAAATTTATATGAAAAATATAAATGTAAAAGAAAAAACAACAGTATAGCAAAATTTAATTAGAACTTCACATGTGATTATTCAAGGTTGCTGAGCAGAGTTAGACTCTATTAATTTAGAGGAAAAGCTAGAATATGCATGAGAGAAAATCAAGTTGGTCAATTGCTTGTGTCGCTTCCCATTCCCTCAGCAGACGTTACCATTTCGCTTCACTTAAAAAATTAAATGAATAAGTGCTTTTCACTGGTTCTTGGAAAATTTCCTCTATTTATTGCATGCCATTTAATTACCCTTCATAATCTCCTGTGAAATAAGAGTATCTATTATTCGTCTTATTATTAGTGGATTCAGGCTATGGCTAAGTAACTTGTCTCCAGGTTACAGAGAGGCTGTCAAAGTCCTAAGAGTATTCACGTCTTCTGCCTCCCAAAATATTCACTTGGCAATACAAAAATAAAATTTTAACTACAGATATGTCTACATTATATCAAAATAGCAGATATCAAAATATCAAAATAGCTGGGGAAGAAGCATATGCACATTTATGGCATTGCATAAACATATGAACTGATTTTTTTTTAATATTTTCATTTTGATTTGGGTGCTGTGAGGACATAGCTGAAGTGTGACAGAGACTAAGTTAGTAATTGAAATTCAGAGCAGCCAATTTTACAAAAACATTCATTATGTTGATAATCTACACATATTGTACTTTTTGACACACACATATTAAAAAAACCTGTTTCCTCTCACTCATGGCTTTCCTTTTAATGGCCATCACAGTCATGCATTTCCTATGTCTCAGATACAGCAGGGTATGAAATGCCACTCATTTCTTAAGGTGTAATACTTTCAGAGTGATGCATAGAGAGTAATGAGGAGCTTCATTCGGTGTCACGGTGACAGCTTGGCTCTCTTTGATTTTACATAAATCTAAACTAGAGAGAGAGTATGTAATGTAGTGGAAAAGAGACCTCGCTTGGGAGGTCTCCTTGTCACTGCTCTGTCATCACCTTAATGGAGGAATGTGGAAAAAATCGTCTAGCCCCTTTCAGCCTCTTCTGCCTTGCCATTTGCAGAAGGGAGAGAAGGCAGAAGGGAGGAGGATGGGAAGGAAGCTCAAAAAGAAAAGAAAGCTGGAAAGAGACACAGGGAGCAACGATATAAAGGAAATGGAAAGAAAGAATGAAATAATAGAGAGAGGAAGAAAGAAAAGAAGAAATAAGAGTAGTTAGCTGAATAATGGCCCTAAAGATATCAAGATGAAAGCCCTAGATCCTGTACATATTACTTTATATGGCAAAATAGACTTTGCAGATGTGATTAAATTGAGAAGCTTGAGATGAGCAGATGATCCTGGATTATCGAGGGAGGCCTAAATGCAATCACAAGTTTCCTTACGGAGGGAGGCAGAAGGAGATTTTACGCACAGAAGATGAGTAGGCATTGTGACTGCAGAGGCAGAGATTGGAATAATGACCAGATAATTCCAATAGCTACCAGAAGCCAGAAAGAACAAGGAACACTTTCTCCTCTGGAGCCTTCAGAGAGATCATGGTTCTTTGAACACCATGATTTTGGACCAGGGATACTGATTTTGGACTTCTGGCCTCCAGAACTGAGAGAAAATAAATTTCTATTGTTTTAAGCTGGAGAGTTCGTGGTAATTTGTACCAGAGGAAGCTCATACAACAAGCAAGGGGCAAAACTGTATAAATATTAGTATCATTGTGTATGATTAGTTTGCTAGGGCTGCAATGGCAAAATACCATAGACTGGGTGGCTTAAGCAATAAAAGTTTATTTTCTCTCAGTGATGGAAGCTAGAAGTCCATGACCAAGGTGTTGGCAGATTTGGTTTCTTCTGAAGCTCCTCTTCTTGGCTTGCAGATGGCCACCTTCTTGCTGTGTCCTCATATAATCACTTCTTTGTGTACGTGCGTCCGCAGTGTCTCTCTTTGTCCAAATTTTTTCTTCTTCTAAAGATATCAGTCAAATTGGGCTAGGATCCACCCTAAGGGCCTCATTTCAACTTAATCACCTCTTTAAATGACGTATAACCAAACACAGTCACATTCTGAGGTAACGGGGGTTATGGCTTCAACATACGAATTTTGGCAGGACACAATTCAACCCATAATAGCATGTAAAAGTCATATATCATTCTCTGCTTCACTCAATATCTCCACTGAGATAGAAACAAGATATGTTCAATCTCTTCATTCATTCAGCAAGAATTTATTAAGCACTACCATATGCCAAGTGTCATGCTTTGTGCGGAGAATAACATGATAAATATGACTACTCAAAGTTTTCAGAGTGTAGTTAGAGTAATAGGTAAAATGATCGTGACGATAGAGTGATGTGTTCTCAGTACAATTATCACTTGGAAGGAAGAGGAATCAACTTTGTCTGAGGTTTGGAGGCAGTAGGGCATAGACACTATAGAGAAAAGAATTACTAAACTGGATCAAGAAGAGGATTAAGATTTCATTCATGGAAGAGCTGAGGAAGGGTGATCCTATGAGAAAGAACATATGCAAAATATGGAAGGGGGGAACATATAGAACTTTAGATAGTTCAATAGAAGCTGGATCATTAAATTCAAAAGGCGGTATGTAGTAAGAGATGAGGTGGAAACCTACTCATAAATTCCCTATGTACCATCCTAGAAATTCAAGTTTTCTTACAAGCAATGGAGGACAAGTGAAAATATTAAGCAAGGAAGTGATATGATTAGATTTTTATTTTAGCAAGATAGCATGGAGGATAAAGTAGTATAGAAAAGAATTGAAGTTAAGTAAGGTGGAGGCAGTAAGAAAGTAGAGAGGCCAAAGGAGAAATAATCATGGCCTGCATTAAGGCAAGATCAGCATGATTGAGGGAACAGTATGAATGTCAGGGATGGAAAGCAAGATAATTGGCTGAATTTAGAACCTGATATACTATAGGAAGAAAGGTGAACAGAATGAATTCAAGCTTCCTTGGATGACGATATCCTCAATTAGAGTAAGGGATATTGTTTTTTGGTGGATTTTTGGTGGAACTGATCAACTCTAGTTTGGACATGTTGAGTTTAGGCACTTATAGCTTATCTAGGGGGATATGTCATCCTGGCAGTGGGATTTATTGATCAAGGAGCCAGGAGCCATATCTGTGATAGAGATTTAGATTTAAGAGTCATCAAGGTATAAGTGACTATTAATAACATTATTGTAGACAAAGTCACTGAATTAGAATTTGTAGAAAAAGAATAACTAGAGGGTTGTCTAGAGACTTCTTGGGAAATCAATTCTTCAGATATATCCAATGAAAAATCAAAAGTGTTTAGAGGATCTGGAAAAGAACTAGAATAAAATGGTACCACAAGAAATCAAGTTCAGTAACATTCAAGAAAGGAACAGACTCTGGTGTCAAATGCAGAGTAAGGTCAAGAAATATGACATTTTGTCAAATGCATCAAGAATTAAAAGATCATTAATAATATTAGAATAATTTCAATGGAGTGATGAGGGAAAAAGTAATAACAGTAGAAATATAGAAAATGTGAAAAGGAAAGATTCATTTTTTCATCTAGCTTTTAAAGGTTTTTATTATACAACTAATCCATAGATAGAGTATTTTATAAAACTTGCATGCATTGGATCAGTCATTCATGAAGCAAACTTAAAAGTCTTTCTTTATGCCTTTCTCCCTTATTTCTATCCTTAGATGTAACCACTGTCAATAAATTAATATGTAACCTTCTATTTTATTTATCGTACCTTCACATGAATGTATGTATTAAGCACGTATTTATTTTTAAAGCAAAACACATATATAAAAGCCATAGGGAAAAAGATTGACAGAATGTGCCTTATTGAAATAGACATTTGTATGACAAAATAATTCATAAAGTTTGAAGATAAAAGATGGGGAGACAATATTTTTATAATATTCAGTTGACAGGTATGGATATCCAGAATGCGTAATAAATACATACAAATTAAATAGAAAAGCCAAACAATTCATTAGAAAAATGAGAAAGAGCATAAACATGAAATTCACAAAAAAGCAAATATAAAAGATAGATTGCCATATGAAATATGTTCAACCTCATTAATTATTAGGGAAATTCAAAATGAGTGAAATATTTTTCATCTATAAGATTTTACAATAACGAAATAGCTTGTTATCAGCAATTATTGGTGAAGCTGTAAGGAAAAGGGCAGTCTCACATCCTGTTGTGAGAGTGTGATTAGGAAATTTTCAAAAGGTAATTTTTGTAATATCTATCCAAATGTTAAACACACATACATTTTGGCCCAGCAATTATTCTTCTAAAAATACTTACACATATGTGCAGAGATGTAATTACTGGGATGTTCACTGCTGCATCATTGCTGCAAAAAAGAAAGAAAAAGAGAATCTATCCATCAGAAATAAATCACTATGTACACACACACAAGCATAGGTAGTGCTTTCTTATGTTTTTCAAATTTTATCTTAGAGTTTAATAGATTACACTTGAGAGAATTTCTTGATTATAATGGAAAATCAGAGGAAGGGGAGGGAAAGTTCACAGATTCAGTACAGTAAGAGGAAAACAGATTGTGGTCAGATAAGGAAAGTTCTGATGCCCTCCTATGACCAGGGAGGAGCCTGGAGAGGAGAAAGGAATGTGAGGTCACTTCTTGTTGATTAACGTGAAGAAAGTCTGTAGAATGACTTAGAGCAGGAGCAGAGTTCCAACATAATAGCACTAGTATTATTATTCAAAAAAGTGTAGAAGGGAGATGAGTTTTGCAGAAGGGAGATGGATTTCTGTGAGGAATGCATTTCTGAAGTGTATTTGATTTCAAATACTTTAGAAGGCGAGCTGCAGACTGAAAGTGGAAGTCTCTCCCTCTTACCCTCCTACTTCATGCCACTGACATTGAAGCCCCAGAGCTTCTCCTCTATCCCTTTGGACTGCCCCTCCTCCACTCAAGAAGTCACAGACACTAAGACAGACCAGTGTGAAGCCCTCCTCTCTCCAAAGCTAGGAGTAATAAAAGGGAGGAGAGTATCATTGAAGTGCAGCAGCTGTCTGAGGTGATAATCCTTTTCAAGACCCATGGCATGATTTGGGGGAATGAAGGAAACAGGCACTGAGACTCCCTTCTTTTGCAAGAGTGAATCATCCCTAGTGAGGGAGCAAACAATGAAGACAATGGATGGAAAAATGTTTAAGGGAAAGAGCTATGAGAAGTAGAAGAAAGGAGGGAGGAAAAACCAGAAAAGCAGAGTCTGTAGCAATTAACTAAATAAGTCAGTAATGGGGATGCTTAGATTTTTATTGGAATATCCTGTGCATATGAGGTTTAGGGCAAGTGGGTAAAGTGGTATTGCGTACAAGTAGAAGGAGGTCCTCTCATCTATGATTACATAAATAACATCAGTGTGGAATAAAATTTGGGAGGAAGATCAATCTTCAGAGGACAGCCCAGCAGGAAAACAGGATTTTGATCGTGCAATCTAGCAGTTTCAAAATTTTAGCATGCATAGGAGGGCTTGTTTCAATACAGAATGCAAACTCTACCTAAGGCAACTAGCAAAAGGAGAGAAAAGTAAACCTAAAGTAGCAAGAGGAAAGGAAGTAATAAAATTAGAGCAGAAATCAGTAGAAAATAGGGACAATCAATGAAAATAAAAGCTGTATCTTTGAAAAGATGAACAAAATTAATAATTGTTTAGCCAGAATAACCAAAAGTAAAAGAGATAAAACACAAGTCAACAATATCAGGAATGAAAAAGCGGACAATGCTACTGATTGCACTGGCATTAAAGTGATAATAAGGAATGCTATTAACAACTCTATGGCCATGACTTCAAAAACTTAGATGAAATAGACAAATTCCCTGAAAGATACAAAGTACTAAAATTCATTTAAGGAGAAATAGGTAATCTGAATGGTCCCAAACCTATTAAAGAAATTGAATATGTAGTTAAGATCCCTCCAAAAAAGAAACCTGCAGTCCGAGTGGTTTCACCAGAGAATCACGAACAGTTTAAGAAATAAGACCATTTCACACAACCTCTTCCAGAAAACAGAAAAGAGAACACTTCCAAACTCATTTGATAAGGCCATCAGTACCATAATACCCAAACCAAACAAAGGCATTAAAACTAAATGCAACTAAATATCAGTATCTCTCACATAGATGCAAAAATCCATGAGAAAATATCAACAAATTGAATCCAGCAACATATAAAGATGAAAATGCATCACAATCTAGTGGGGTTCACCACAGGAATTCAAGGCCAATACAACATACAAAAATCAATTAATATAACTCAGCATATGAACACATTATATTATAAAATATGATTATATTGATAGATGCAGATGCACAAAGTCATTTGACAAAATTCCACATCCATCCATGATAAAAACACTCAAAAACCAGGAACAAAAGGGAGTTTCCTTAGCCTAATTGAAGGCATCTTCCAAAAAAACCTACAGCTAACATTATACTAGAAGATGTGAGATTGAATGCCTTCACTTTAAGATCAGGAATAAGACAAGGTTGCCTTCTCTGGCCACTGCTGTTCAGTATTTTGTTAGAAGTACTATCTAGATTAGTAAGGCAAGAAACAGAAGTACAAGATTACAAATTAGGAAGAAAGAAGTAAAACTTCCTTTATTCTCAGATAACATCCTTGTCTATGTAGAAAATTCCAAAGAATCTACTAGAAAACTCCTAGAACTAATAAGTGAGTTTAACAGGGTCACATGATACAAGGTCAACATACAAAAGTAAATTGTAGTTTTCTATACGAGCAAAGAATAATTGGAATTTTAAATTTAAAAATGATAATACCATTTACAATTGCACCTCAAAAATGAAGTACGTGAGGGGCCGGCCTGGTGGCCTAGTGGTTGTTAGCATGCTCCGCTCTGGCAGCCTGGGATTCACAAGTCCGGATCCTGGGCACAGACGTGGCACTGCTCACCAAGCCACGCTGTGGTGGTGTCCCACATAAAGTAGAGGAAGATTGACCCAGATGTTAACTCAGGGACAGTCTTCCTCAAGCAAAAAAAGAGGAAGATTGGCAACAGATGTTAGCTCAGGGCCCATCTTCCTCACAAAAAATAAATAAATAAATAAATTAATTAATTAATTAATTACGTGTGTACAAATCTAACAAAATAGGTGCAGCTTCTAAATGTGGAAATCTACAAAACACTGATGAAAGAAATCCAAAACTTAACTCAAAAAATACTATATATGTTTAGTATACCTGAGTCTATACCGATATAATAAATGAATGAGTGAATGAATGAATAAATTAGTTAATTAATTATGGGGAGGAAGACAAATCTTCCTTATAGAATAATTACAAATAATTTATGTAGATACTTGCCAGGAAGTGCATCTAAATTTCCCTTTACTCCCCTTGAGTGTAGGCTGGACTTAGTGACGTGATTCCAAAGAAAAGGGTATAGATGGGAGGTAGAATAACTTTATAGTGAAGAGACCTGGCAAACGCTTAGTGTTTGGTCCAGGATCAAGGTTCAAATCGCTAGTGATAAGTGATATTGATAGCATGCATACATTTATATCATGTTATTAAAATGGCATTTTACCTCTGTGGTAGTCTTTATGAAAACCTATAACCCAGTCTAATCATGAGAAAACATCAGACAAACTCAAATTAAGGGGCATCCTACAAGATACTTGACCAGTACTCCTCAAAACTGTCCAGGCTACGGAAAACGAGGGAAGTCTGAGGACACTGTCAGAGTCCAGAGGAGACCAAGGAGACATGATGACTAAAGGTAATGTGGTATCCTGGATTAGATCATGGAACCGAAAAAATTTCCTTTGTGCAAAAACTAGTGAAATCCAAATGAAGTCTATAATTTAGTTATTAGTAATGTACAGTGTTGGTTTTTTAGTTTTGACAAGTGCATCATGGTTTTTAAGATGTTAACGGAAGAAACTAGGTGGTGGGGTATACAGAAACTCTCTGTAATAAATGTAAAATTATTCCAAAGTAAATTTTTATTTGAAAAAGTCTTATTTCCAAACTTAGGTAAAAATAGTCCCTAAGATACCTGAACACACACACACACACACACATATAATATACACATAATAAACACACAGATACAATTGCTGGGCCTGGGGAGGATGCCTCCATCATTATCCAGACAGGGGCATTTTCCTAATGGTTCTCACCTGCCTCATCTGGCGGTCCAGGAAATGGAGCTCGCCGCACAGACTTTTGGCCTCCTGTCTCAGTATTCACGGGGATTCATACAAGGAGCCAAGAAGTGATGGTTTGGGCTGATACCGAGGTTCACCCTACTGCTGGACCTGGTGTGATACATCTGTTCCCTGTTTGACCTGCAAAGTAATTAAACTCTATGCAAACCCTTGAGATGCCAGAGCTTTTGAGGCCCAAACTTTCTTGCCATCTGTGCTCTCTGAGAATTATTGAGAGACAGATTGTGCTTGGAAGGCATCTTCCATTCTCCAAACAGGCGTTTATCAATCAGCAAATTCAGTGGTTTCAAACTCTCCACTGAGCGCACATCACAGCTCATTTTGCAGGCTTGGAAGACAGTTCATGTTTCCAGGAGCAGGCTCAGAAATACTTTGAAAATGTTTTCACATGCCATCCTGCCAAATTCCCCAACAGATAAGTATGCTCCCTTCTTATACACTGCCAGACTATGTTCCAAAGGCAGGACCAGGAGACAGGCTGTTTGCAGCCTCCAAAGGAAGGAAGGTTCAGCTATTAGAAGCACACACTTGGGTGAGTAAACCCTATGACCTAAACCAGCTTGGTCTTGCACATCTTTTACGTTATTTTTGGTAGATACGTAACAAGAGCAGCCAAAGGTTTGATGTGGGTAAGGGTTGAAGGGGACCCAAAGCTTCACTTCCAGGTTATAATAAAAGCAAGCTTCAGATCAAATTCTAGTAGATATCCATTTATTAATTACCCATTATCAAGTGTCTGTAAGGCAGTTCATGTACCTTCTGAGTGCTGCTTGACAATTCTATTTTTAAAAAGTGTCTTAGATGATCCTGGAGCACACAGAAGTGTTAAAACCACTGCCTCAAGCCATGCATACATCAGAGCTGATGCCTGCCTTAGCTGCCTTCCTTTTGGTCTTTGGGAGCTAAAAGAAACAAAGAACTGATGAAAGGACACCTAGGAAAGGTACTATTTCACGCAGATTGGATGTGCATTACACATGCTCCTGAGATTTTTTTTATTTTTTAAAGCATAAAAGTTAGACGAGGAGATTATTTTTAAATATGGTAGTATGGAAGCTACCCCAGACATGCTGAGGCTGCAGCTTGCTGTGGGTGAGTCCCATATATTTTTCAAAAGCTCTGGGGTCAGTTCTAACGCACAGTCATGTTTGTGACTCATTGATATTGAGCTAACCAGAAGCCTCTTTCCATTTCTCCTGCTCCAGTTCTAGAGTTTCCAGTGATAGGAAAACATTGTGTTTTTATGTACCCAGAGTTGCTATTAATTAATGTTGGGTTCTCAGGCAAGTCATTTAACATATCAGAACTTCAGTTTTCTTACAAGAAAATACTTTAAACATACGTTAATAAAGATATCCTAAGTCTAGTCATCCAATTAGCTACAGTCTTTGTTAGAGGTGTAGCAGGAGACAATATTTTAGTAATAATCAAGGCTTTTCTTTCTCCTATTTTTTTTTTTTTGATGAGGAAGATTGGCCCTGAGCTAACATCTATGCCAATCTTCCTCTACTTTGTATGTGGGATGCTTCCACAGTGTGGCCGATGAGTGGAGTAGGTCCACACCTGGGATCCGAACCCAGGAAGCTGGGCCACTGAAGCAGAGCATGTGTAACTTTAACCACTTGGCCACAGGGCCAGCCCTCTTTCTCCTATTTGATAATCTGAAATACATCACCCGTTGGATTATTGGTGTTACCTGAGTCAGAAGAGGGCTAATCTAGCTGAGAATAAAGAAATCAAGTGAGTTTCTGAGTAGATTTTTTAAGTTAATAGAACACACAAAAGTTATGAGAACCTGGCATTCCAGTAAATTCCGCCTAGATAGGAACAGACTTAGAGTTTATGCTATATGTATTCTATTCAACAGGTTGTATAAAGATATGAGAACAGTTTTCCCCCCTTGTCCTGATAGAGAGTCCATGCATTTGCTTTAGGGAAAGAAAAATAATTGGCAGAAGTGATCAAGGAAGTTAAATTGTAGATTAAATGCCCCTGGTCTGTTTCCTGAGGGCTTGTTGTATGATAGAAATCCAGACAGGTTTAGTGGAACCCAAACATAAAGAGAGGTTAGTGAAAGGCCCCTGGAGAAGTCCCAAGGCTACTTTGGCACCTCAGTCTAGGGTAGCAAGTTATGAGTGCATGTCTTCAATGTAGCAGGTGGAGGAGCATCCAAAAGTGGCTTAAACTCTTCAGAGGGACATAAAAATGGCTACAAGTTGTTGGAGACTTGGAGAGACCTCAAAATGAAGGAAAATGAGGACAGATATTGATCTGCAACAAACTGGGCAGCAGAGGGGCATGGACGTTTGACCACAGAGGCAATGGATAGATGTCAACCAATATCATTTAAGATTACTCATTTCAGCCAAAGCCAGCTTTTAGTTGGTTCCAGTGTTAAGCTATACATATATACATACATAAGTTACATATATTCCCCAAGTCAGAGCTTATTTATAAATCTCCCTGGAACATAGATCACTTCCAGGGCAAATAGAAAGAAAGGGGAAACAGGAAGTTCCTGAACTAAGAGAGTGCTACCCTAAAGGAGGTTGAGTTTCAAACCAGAATTTACTTCAACTTGAAAGATTAAATTTTTCACTATGGAGCTGAAATGAAAGCTCAAGATCTAATTTTAGTTCAGCTACAGAGGCAAAAAAATAGGAGTGTATTTGTCCTTTTCTGGTTGGTGACTATACTCAGATATTTCTCTACCTAGGATAGTTTTGCTTTCCTGATTAAGGAAAAATTATTTATTTATTATCAAATGTCTTTACCCTTTGATGAATATGTTAATTGTTTCCGTCCAGAATTAAGTATCCCAAAATAGTGACTGTGTTACGCAAAACAGCTCATACAGTATAATTGAATTTTTTGTTTGTAACTCCTCTTTTTGTTTCCTACATGATTTAAAATGCAAATGTATAAACCAATAATTTTATATCTATGTTAATGTGCACACAATGTATAAAGATGTAATTTGTGACAACAATAACATTAAGGTGGGAGGAGATGCATAGGAGCAGAGTTTGTGTATTGAAACTAAGTTGATATTAATTCAAGCTAGATGGTTATAAATTTAGTATGTTAATTGCAATTCCCATGGTAACCACTAAGAAAATATTTTACAAACATACACAAAAGAAAATGAGAGAAGAACCAAAGTGGTATGCTTCAAAAATTAAAGTAAACACAAATGAAAGAAGAAATGAAGGCAATGAGGGAAAAAAGGAATAAGAAACCCAGAAAAACATAGCAAAATGGCAAAGGAAATCCTTCCTCATACGTAATTACTTTACATATAAGTGGGTTAAACTCTACAAGCAATAAACAGAGATTTGCACAATGGATTAAAAAAAAAAAACACCGTTCAACTATATGCTCTCTACACGACTCTCACTTTAGATCCAAAGGCACAAATAGATTGAAATTGAAAGAATGGAAAAAGATATTACATATAAATAGTAACCAAAAGAGAGTTGGAGTGGCTATACTAATACCAAACAAAATAGACTTGAAATTTTTTTAAAACTGTTACAGGGGATGAAGAAGGATTTTATATTGTGACAAATGGGTCAATTCATCAAGAAGACCTGAAGAAATTAATGAAGACCTAAGGAAATAGAAAGATATCTTATGTTCATGGTTTGGAAGACTTAATATTATTGAAATGACAGTTACACCAAGGAGGCTACCATTTCAATGTACTTACATAAAAATCCCAACGGCTTTTTTTTACCAAAATGGAAAACCCATTCGTCAAATTCACATGGAATTGTGTGAGGCTCCACGTAGCCGAAACAATCTTGAAAAAAGAGAACAAAATTGAAGACTCACACTTCCTGATTTCAAACTTTGTTTAAAAGCTACAGTACTTCAACCAGTGTGCTACTGGCATAAGGAAAGGCATATAGACCAATAGGAATAGAGCTGAGGGTCCAGAAATAAACCTGTGTATCTAAGGTCAATTGATTTTTGACAGTGATGCCAATACCATCTGCCTTAGTCTACTAGGGCTGCCGTAGCAAAATATCACAGACTGGGTTTCTTAAAAAACAGAAAGTTTCTCAAGCAGCTCAACTTTTACAGCCAAAAGCTTGGGATGTCAAGAATATTATGTTAGAGTTCTAAAATTCTTTTGAAATACAGTTCACTTTTTTTCCTATGCTAAAATGCTACATTTGTTGAATTTTGATTTCTAGTTAAGGTAGGCTAAATTATTTAGACGAACTTTCCCGCTAAAAATAACTCAAAACATTGGATAAAATTTATAAAACATCACTTTAAAAACATCAAAGATCAGGTAAGATGATGAAAAAATTCCCGGCCAAGGTTGTACTTGTAAAATGAGAACCTGCTGAGCTTAGCAGAAAGCAGAGCAATTAGTCTCACCTCACCGCCCTCTCAGTCCTGAGAGACTTTGTGCTTCCTTCATTTTGGGAGTTAGATTCTCTGGCTTGAGTAGGAATGAGGGAAAGAGGGAAGGAGGGGTATAGAAGTCAAGATTCAAGGCCTGCCCAAGGAGGGGAGGTTGTGATCCAAAAGGGCTACATCCTTAGTGTTAGAGAAAACCAGAACTAAACTCATTCCCAGGGTGTGCAGCAAAGTCATCTTGGTGCTGAGCAGAGTCTGAGAAAAAAAGAGAAAGAAAAAAATCAGTTATATGTGGCCGTAAACAGCCCTACTGTAGATTTGCTAAGGTAAAAAGCATTACAAGAGATAGAGAGTTCAAAAAGATGAATGATTCATTTCATCAGGAAGATAAAACAATAGCGTAGCCTCAACACACATGCACACACACACAAACATGTGCACATGCATACACACACACACACAGGCAAAATATACAAAATTACAACCCGAAATGGATAAACCCCACAGTCATCTGAGAGATTTTAGCATATTCCTCTTTTGGTAACAACCACACAAAAAAAATCAATCAGGATATAGATAACAAACATGACCTAATGGTTATGTGTGCATAGTGTGTGTGTGTGTGTGTGTGTGTAAATCACTTCACCCAACAACACAATACACATTATTTTTGTTAACACACAGAATATTTACAAATATTGACCGTAAAGTTGATATATTTAATTGGTACAGTAACAGAACGGATGGAAGAGACTATCATAATAGACAGGATGTTTTGAGTCAGTCTCAGCCTATTAATAGTGATGCTACTGGCTAGGAATGCTGGGGGCACTCACCTGAGCCCACACTACTCATGGTGAACCCCCACAGACATCATCTCTCTTGCAGCCAATGTTGTGGCCGGACTGGCCTTGTGCTTCTTATTATAATTGCAAGATGCAGGACAGCAACAACCATCAGGGAACTGTGAAAAAAGAAGGTTTATTACTTACAAATCCTGGAGGGTACGTGGCATGCCCCAGTGGGGGGAGGGGCACACAGTGAGGATGGGGGCTGAGGTGGGGAGCAAGCAAACATGAACTTGGGATTCTGCTTTTATTGGGGTCCAGGGTGGGGGCCCAGGGTTTTGTGGGCTCACTCTTTATTGGTGAATTTAAAACCTAAGAGTGGGAATTAAAGCACAGGAAGGGCAAAGCAGGGTCACTCAAAAAACGGTCAGTTATCTAGGTCACCCAGTTCTTTCTAAAGGGGAACTTCATGGGTGGCTGTTTATCTACTTGTGTATCTGGCAATGAGTTTATTCCAGATGGATGTCTTTGAATTGTATCCCTGGACAATCAAAAGCTTAATGTTGGGCACTTAGATTACAATCAAAAGAGCTAATTGTCAGGCACTTACACCTACACAGAATAACCTTCGCTCTGGTATAGGAGGGGAAGGAGGTTGTGGTTGGTAGCAAAATGGGATGGTTACACAGGTATTCACTTTTCAATTTTCCATTAAACTATGAGTTTACGTTTTATGGATTTTCTATCCACCCATTACATTTCACAATAAAGTTGATTAAAAAATAAAGGCAATCATTATTTTTACCTTCTCCCCAAATATTACAAGGAGGTTAATGCACTTTAATTTAATTTATCCCATTTAAACTTTTAAATTATTATTGCCGTGCATTTAATTCTATATATAAATCCACTAGACATTATTAATATTTTAACACAGTCAATGTGCATCTACTTATACATTTACTATTTTTTGCTCTTCCTCCCTTCTTTCATCTTGGACTTCCATCTGGAATCTCTTTTTTCTTCCTGACATACTTCTAGTCTGAAGCTTCTGGCAATTTCTAGTTCTTGACTAGATGTTTACATTTTGATCATTTGTTACACTGTGTATGTATGTTTTGTGTACTTTTTTATATGGAAGATACTAATAAAATCAAAGAAGGTAAAAAAAATAACCTGAGATTTTATTTCAAATATTTTTTGGATATAGTAGTTCAACTGTCATCCCATTGTTGGCTGAAGGTAGCATTTTTATTTTTCTGTTATCTCTCTCCCTAGTATGTATTTTGTCTCATAATAAAAAATATTTTTAATAAATTGTGATGCTTAGACACATAGAATTGATTGAATCAGTGTGATATATTTTTGAGGGTTTTCGATTTAGAATCCATGGTTTTAGGTTCAGATCTGGACACTGCCATTTCTATAGCTGCCTCAGTTTACAAAAATTCCTTAACCTATCTGAATTTCAAATAATTCACCTTTAAACTAGAGAAAATAGTACCATTTGTGCCCATTTCACAGAACAGAACAAAATAGGCTTTATAAAATGGTTAAGTAACACATGACTTTACTATTATTTCTGTAGATATGGAGAAGAATAAAATGAAAATGAAATTTTTTGTGTAAACTTAAGATAAGGCAATATTTATTATGGTGAAGCATTATGGTATAATGGAAATAGAACGATGTTTTGAGTCAGACATAATTAATTGGAATAATTTCTACTCCACAGACTACTAGCTCCAGAATCTCTTGTAAGTTACCTTTTCTGAGTCTCAGTTTCCTCATCTGTAAGAAGGAGTAACAATGCTTCACTGATGCCTCATTTACTGTGAAGATTGAATAGGGATTTACGTCTATAGTGCCTGGAGCATAGTGAGTGCATAGTGAATGTAAGTCTCTACAATGCAAATTCAGTAAAAAGAATGATAAGAATAGAATGTGATTATGGTGTTGATAGAAAACGGTCTATTCAGATGTTAGCTCAGGACAAATCTTCCTCAGCAAAAAAAAAAAAAAGAAAGAAAGAAAGAAAGAAAATGGTCTATTACAAGAGGATTCTGCCCTGAAAGTGAGAATGAACAGATAAGACTAAATTTCAACATAATACAACAGTAAAGTCCAGGGGTCCTTGTGCATTTTTTAAAATTGTCCCTTGCGCATACCTCTGGCCTTTTTTGAAATTTAGCTAATCAGCTTAGTCCAAAGTTTATTTCCTCTTGTCTCCTCTAGCTCCTGCAGCCTTGACAGAAAACATTCCTGTCCAGAGATTCAGCCTCTAATACAGAGGAGGCAGAGGGTAGCATACACCTTCTCAGCTTCACCACTGATGGGGCCAGAATTCTTCTTTGGCTCCCAGATACAGCACCCTGCTGTGGCAATACAAGAGGATGCCAATGGCCTGTAATGACTGAAGGGATGACACAGGAACATCATGAATTCACGTGCTGGCCCTCAATAAATACAGACCACTATCTTTCAGCTTCCTTATTTCAATGAAATGTGGAACTTTTATACATGGTTCAATCATAGAGAGCACAATATTAATATGATAATACTATAACTCATTGCTTATCAAACTTGAATGTGCATATAAATCCTCTGGAGATCTTGTAAAAATGCAGATTTTGATTTGGCAGCTCTGGGGTGCTGTGATCTGAATGTTTGTGTCCCCCCAAAATGCACATGTTGAAACCTAACCCCCAAAGTGATGGTATTAGGAGGTGGGGCCTTTGGGAAGTGATTAGGTCATGAAGCTGGAGCCCTCATGAATGAGATTAGTGCCCTTATTAACAGGGCCTAGGGCAGGCCACCCCAAAATATGCCAAAGTGGCATATTGATTATTTTGAATTAAAGTTACTTGAGAAACAGCCAGTGCAAAAGGACACTGACCCTCCTCTGTGTCCCCCTAGAAGCAGGAAATAAATCTGCCATGTGAAAGGTAACCTCCCTACACCAGGAAGAAAAGACACATCCTTACCTTCAGAGATAGGGAATTGAGGGCCAATAAAGCTATGTAAATAAACTCTGCTTGGTTTCTTCACTAATTAGTACCGTAAGTTTTTTTGTTTTGGTCGTCTCATCACAAATTTATTGTTTCTTTGTCTAAAGGTATATAAACAGCCTGCTTTGGTTACTTCTTGGGTCCCATGTCTGTGAGACCTCCATACATATGTAATTAAATTTGTTTTTCCCCTGTTAATCTCTCTTGTGTCAATTTAATTATTAGACCATCCAAAAGAACCAGGAGGGATAGGGGAACATTTTCGCCTCTTGGACATTATAAAAGAGGCCCTAGAGAGCTTGATTGCCCCCTCTGTAGGGTAAGGATACAAGGAGAATCTGAGACTCAGAAGAGGGCCCTTATCAGACCATGCTGGCACCCTGGTCGTGGACTTCCAGCCTCTATAACAGTGAGAAATAAATTTCTGTTGTTTATAAGTCATTTAGTCCCTGGTATTTTGTGATAGCAGCCCAAATGGACTAAGACATGGGGTGAATGAGGTCTGGAAGAAATAAGGAGTGATATTTCTAATGCTCTTTTAAACAAACAGAAACAAGGAAACAATTTCTTTCAATTCTCATCTTTCTCCTTTGTGCTGCAAAGGGGAACCCCCAGGAAAATGAATTAAGAGGAAATTGAGTAAGATAAACAGAGGTGAAATGGTCTGTCTGTTGTGGAAGCATGAAAAATACAGAGCACGTCCCTCGCTCTAGGACAGCACGAATTAGGGGAATGCAGCGCTGAGAACAGTCCCGGGAAGATAGAGAGATTTATACTTGGGCTCTCAAGGGGAAAAAGGATGAAGAGGGACACTGTTTCTAGACATCCTTTCCTTCCAGGAGGCAGATTGCTCTGCTCACAAATCTGAGTACAGAACCCAGTTTGGGACTAAGAGATCCAGAGCCTGCTTCTACCTTACAGCCTTCTGGGAACACCTTCCTTCAACTCTGCTCTCACTCCACCTCTCATTTCCATCTGGAGATTGTCTATGAAAACAAACACACAAAATCTGCATATTTGCTTCATTACTTCTGTCTTCTGTTAGTTTTCCAACCGCTCCTCACTCACCTGTCATGCCCAGCTCCCCTTCCGAAAAGCAAACTAATAAATTGTTGAATAAAAAAGACATCCAGAAGTAGATAAAAAAAGACTTTATTCAAGAGAGTTATAGCAGGGCCAGTCCCGTGGCCGAGTGGTTAAGTTTGTGCTCTTGCTGGTCCCAGGGTTTCACCCGTGGCCGAGTGGTTAAGTTTGTGCTCTCTGCTTGGGTGGCCCAGGGTTTCACTGGTTTGGATCCTGGGCGCAGACTTAGCACCACTCACAAAGCCCTGTTGAGGCGGCGTCCCACATAGCAGAACTAGAAGGATCTACAACTAGAATATACAACTATGTACTGAGGAGCTTTGGGGAAAAGAATAAGAAGGAAAAAAAAAGAGCTATTACAAGAGGTAAGAAAGGGACTATTACAACATGGGAGAAGTTTTACCATGAGATCTTCAAGCCTTTCAAAGCTTAGGCAAAAAGGGTTTTTCTTTAAACAAAGCTAGAAAGAATTGGATGTGGGGAAGTGGGATGAAATGGTGGTGTGAATGAATATTACATCAGAAAATTTTTACCTTGAGGCCATTCTGTTTTCAGGAAGGGTATGCTGGCTCAGGCTGAAGGTGGGTCAAATTGCAGGAGCCTGGGGAACGGAAAGAAGCATATTGTAAGTGTGATTAGCAAGCATTTTATTCCTATTGATCAATAGGAACAAGCAGTTCAGCTGATCATTTATGAGATCAAGAATGGGAATTCGGAAGGCCTGTGTCTGGCGTTGTCTTAGGTAAATAAAGGAAGCATCTATGAATCTTATCTAAGTCATATGGGGAAGGATGTTTCTTTGTAGTAAGCCATTCTCTGAATGCAAAATTGTGGAGGGGGGTGGATTTTTTTAGCCATCACTGTTTCCCAGGAGCACAGGGTTCAGACAAAATTCAACATTGCCGAAACCAAAGCCAAAAACAAAACAAATTGAAAGAGTGTAGAAATTCTTTTTTTCTTCTCCCCACTGAGCTACTCAGAGGATGACCATCAGGGAAGCCGCCTGGCCTAGGATTGAGACCAAGAGGAGATGTGAGCCTCAACAGCTTGAACTAGCATCACTTCCAGCTTGCTGAGACTGCAGCATCCCCTGTAACAGGGGAGAAAGACTCCATGGTGCAAATTTAGATTCATTGAGAATGTGTCCAGTAAAAGCTAGGAAACATGATGGATGATGAACCCTGGGGCTGCCGACAGTAGTGGTTGGAAGAGAACAAATTTGGAGTCCTGGAGCTTAAGGCTCAGAGAGCACATAGGTGTGATACACAGAGACAAGTGTGTGTGACAGCTCTGTGGTCAGTAACAGTGACTTCATACACTGAGTGTTTACTGAGTGCCTGGCACCTGCACCGCATTTCACACAGTTTTTTCAGTTTCTCAAGAATCCTATTTTTAAAGTATCATTTTACTGAGGGCCAAAGAGATTCTATAACTTGTGGGAATTCAGGCAGCTTGGGTTCAAACCACTGTGATACAGTCTGGGGTTGCAGCAGAGAAGCAAAGAGTAAATTCATAGTTTAGTTTTCAGCTTATTCAAAAAGTAAGGTGATTATTTTATGTGTCCTAATTATGACATTTTACTCAAAAATGAATAATGTTTATTTTCCATAAATATGTTAGAACTTATAAAATTTCCTCATAAAGCAATATTTAGGGAAACATAAAAAAGAAATCAGCCTCTAACACTAGTGGCCAAAGCTTAATATTTTCAGTAATTTCGGCTTCATCTGCTGAAGAGTGACACTGAAGTCACGGTCTCTCTGTTATACTTGTTAGACTATGTTTACTCTTTAATTATAGCTTATTCATGTCACAGTTGAACCCTGGCTGTTCCCAATAGTGAAGATAAAAGGAAACAGCAGTTTCACCAACTGAGTTTCTCTTTACTTTTCTGTTCCCAAGGCTAACCAGTTACTAAACTGCCACCCTCTGTCTTGACACCATTAGCTAGGATGGTCCTTATGTTCAAAGGGAAAAGCAACGCCCGGTCTATAATTCAAACTGCAGGATTTCCCATTTACTTTTATCCACCGTGGGATGTAACTGAGGCACGGTGTAACAAAAGCCAGTGTTTGGTTGTCATTCCTTTGGCAGGCAAATGGCCAGGAAATCTTGTGGAAGATCTTGTTCAGAGATGCAGACAGACCAGCAGGCACTGGGACATGGGAAGAAGTCTCAGCAGTGCTGGGCACTAGCCATAAGCTTGGGTTTCTGGTCAGGGCACCAGTATTTAGAAAGGGAAATAGCAAGAGTAGATACAGTCCCCAATTCTAAGGCAGTTGGGGGGGGGGGTGCGCTCAATATTTTCAGGCAATTATTATAGGAAGGTAGGGACAAGGATTAAGACAAAAGCCCAGGTACCAGCAGGGCAGTTAACTTAATTCTGAGCCCTGGTGTGTTAAACTTTGTTTTCCCATAAGAGAAGGCAAAATTAACCTACTTTCATTATTTTATCAGCCTTATAGCAGTTGTCAAATGGTGAAAGAGAGAACAAGTAATGATATTACTAATGTTACTAGCCACAGTCAACAATGGTTTTGTACTTACCGTTCAGAGTAGAGGAAAGAATACCTGTGTTTTGTTTAGAGAAGAATGTGTTAAGAGTCATAAATTTATTTTTGCAAAGAATTTCAAAAGGCAAAATTTAAAATTAAAAAGGTTTCTGATGGACAAGTAAATCAATTCCACGTTATAGTAGATGTATTACAACATTTAGCAAGGACGGACATAACTATTGAGTTAAACATCAGAGTTCTAGTGTGTACTTTACAATTTGGGTGAGTAAATCCAATTTCCTATAATAAATAACAGATAACATTTTTCTATTAAAAAAAGCACATACAGCAGGCCCTTAGTGATTATAGTTTTGAGGTTAATGATTACATTGCACTGAAGATAAAAATAAAACTCTGAGAATGCAAACGAAATGTTACAGAAGAATTTCTTCCATTTGCAACAAATTTGCTCAAAAATCAATTGTCAATGACAGGATAAAGAATATGTATAGATTTAGTTAATCAGTACCTATCTAATGCTTTTTATACCTTGTTCCTTTGTGGTAATTGATCCAAAAACATTTTACAGCCTTCTCTATGATCTTTTAAATAAGGATTAATGAAATGCTCTGTATCCCGGATACTCAAAAGCACTTGTGTCAAAAACAGTTCTCTCTCCTAAAAGTTTCTCATTAAACACTATTAAAATATTTGGCTTATGGTTTTATTTTAGCCAAAGTGAATCATAGTTTGATGCTTAAATATTTCCAATTCCACATTATATTCTAGGTACTATGCTTAGGTATTTTACAAGTATTGTCTTATTTTACCTTCCCTAAACTTATCAGATGAGTATTCTTATTTCTCTTTTACAGATAGGGGCACTAAGGATCAGAGAGCAGTTGCTCAGCTAGCATGTGCTGGAGCAGGGATTGGAACCCAGACCCCCTGCCTCGAAAGTCCTCCTATGGAGTGTAGGAGAGGGTGTTCCAAGACAGCCTGAAGCCCAATAGAGACTGAAGCCCAATTTGTAAAAGTGCCTTCATTGCACAGTGCTCCACACACAGTACGATCTCAGTAGATTCTTGTTGAATAATGTAACAATATCAGTTTTGTGTGTTCCACCAAATTCAACTGTAGCAGACTTTTGAGTTTTCTGCTGAATGTCTGATTTTATAAGTGAATTGTTTCCAGTGCTTTTGTGAGTTGACTTACAAACTGTAGGGAACTGATGGCACATCTTTGAGTAGTCTGCTTCTCTTTTTTGGAAGAATGTATCTAGGCTGATTTTTCACAGCAAAAATCCCAGAAAAAAAAAAAAAACAAACTTCTATCACGTATGACTCATTTGGATTAGATGAATCCTTGGCAATTGAGACAATTTATAAGCATCCTTTAATGATACTGTTCTTTCCAGGATACTAATAAGATTCCTTTCCTTTAGAATCATTATGTTGCTGACAAACTTCCCTGAATAATTTCTGTACATTATACGCCATTTTTTATTGAATTTTAATGTAACGTCAGAGTAATGTTTGTGTCAGGATATAATAATAGTCCAGACACGTAATCATCATGGCAGCATGAGAGGATACCTTTGTCTCTCCCCTTCAATCTACAATGAGTAAAACATCCATAACCCAACAATGGCTACCTTGCCCAACAGACCAGGATGCTGAAGGGACCCACACATCAGTGATACTATATACAAAGAGATACATACAAAGGTGGGTGGATTGGAGTACATAGAGGAGGCAAAATGGGGGAACAGCAGAGGCAATGCCCAGGACCCTGGACCCCTAGCTGAGGCAGCTGGCTCAGCCCCAGAGAACCCTGTGGGCAGAAGTGGAGGTGCATGTGCAACTCCAGCCAGCCACCTGTGGCAGCACCTGAGGCCTTGGGGGAGTGGAGCAGCAGTGCAGGTGGAACCTCATGATCCCAGGCCACCAGTGGCAACTTAGAGCCTGGTAGCTGTAGTGAAAGCATACATGTGGCTCTGACATCCCAACTGCAGTGGTGCCCATGCCACAAGGTAACAGACAACAGCAGAGGTGGTATCCCACAAACTTCATTCCCTCCCCATCCTCTCCCACCATGGTAGTGGATCTTCTGACCCAGGTGATCCTAGACACAGTGGAGACATCGTTCTTCCCTGTACCTTCGACAGCAAAGTCAGTGACTGCAGCAACACTGGCAACAGCAAGCCATCAGTGCCTCTCAGAGGTACAGGTGGTGGTGATGAGAGTAATGGCGACACCCCTAATAGAGGTAGTAGAGAGTGGCACATGTAGATCCTCAAATATAGCCATAGGCAGCTTAGGTAAGAGAAACCAAACACTAGCACTATAGTGCCACCTACTGAAAAACAAAAGAAAGACCTCTAATCCAATCAGTTGAATAGTTTGAATCACAACAAAGCTATACATAAACAAAAAATATGTTTGCTACAACAAATGTGCCAACAGAGGAATAACTCAGCAAACACCACAAAAAGTAATGGTTAACATGGCATCACAAAAAGGAAACAACAATTCTCTAGAAACCAAGCTTAAAGTCATGGAAGATTGTGATCTAACTGACCGAGAATTCAAAATAGCTGTCATGAAGAAACACAGTGAGCTACACAGAACACAGAAAGACACACAGAACACAGAAAGACAGTTCAATGAGCTCAGGAATAAAATTAATGAACAGAGGAAATACTTTACCAAAGAGACTGAAACTCTAAAAAAGAACCAAACAGAAATTGTGGAGCTGAAGAACTCAATAAATAAGATGAAAAGTGCACTAGACAACAAAAAAGGATATAATAATATTGCATTCAAGAATGAAACTCGCTCATATATTTACAGGGAAAGATGACAATTTGGAGATGATATTTGAATTATACTCTAATTTACAAAATATCCATGTCTTTAGAAGTTAAAAGCTTAAAGTCTGTGCAGAAAACAAGAGTTCTGCCCATTGGAAGAATAGGAGTACTTAAGTGGTTTTTGAGGGCCCTTCTGAACTTCTATTTTATTATATTTAAAGAAAAGAGAGTTACGTAGGGGTACCAGAAATAGATCTGGGCAAGAAATATGAGACTGGGAGTTGGGAAAGTGATAATCTAATCCAAGGATTTTTACAATAATTGAGGAATTTTTAGGAAGATACAGCATCATTTAACCTCATTTTCCTATATTCAATATTAGGAGACTGAAGTAAAGCATTTCTAAGATGACATTCAGCTATAAAATTCTACAAATTAAAAATGTTTGAATACCATTGCATTCAGATGGTTTTGGATTACTTTACTCCTGAGTTTGTGATTTTCAATTTCTATGTCAATAATGAAAATGAAATATAGCAACAAATAACACTTTTTTTCACCATTTTGTGTACCTACACACCTGTTCTGTGAATAGAGTTCCAGTCTATATTTGTAGAAACATAAAAAGTAGACAACCAGTAGTACATAAAGATGCATTTATACAAGAAAAATTAACTAATAATGCATGCAACCTGGGAGGTACGTAAAATATTTAAGTATAGATACCAATAATCTAGGAAAGAAAGCATCTGATTTAAACATGAGGAATACTCCTTCCTTGCGCCTAAAAGAAAATACGGCATATGGTTGAGGGTTTTCATCAATATTATTTGAGATGTAACAAGATATTTAAATGTCTCAAATAATACCCAAAACAAACCATTTGGTATTGCAACAGAGATAAAGGATTTTCAGATTTCTGAGAAATCTCGCAAATCAGATTACACACATCCATGAATGCCAGTTTTCAGAATGCTACCCCAGCATGTTGTCATCATGACTCACTGGCATTTCCAGGATCTCCTTTGTTCACTGTGAGGGCAATCCAGGCCACCCTGGCATCGACAGCACCATGTGAACAACATTATGAGATTGTGAACAGCATTTTCTTGTCCTTTCAGGCTAAGTTTAGCATCCTTTGAATGTGGTCTCAGCATGAACTTTTATGTCTCACTTAACTCCATCAGGGATGAAATAGGATTAGACCCTGGCTATAGAAATACGTAATTGAAAATAAGATTTCACAAAAATACTCAATCAACTAATTTGTTTTGTTGATTTTGATTAGATTAATCACATTTCTCCCTACCCCCTTCTGAATGGAATATCCTGCCTCCTTATCTTGTCTGTCTGGCAAACTTCTCTTCACTATTCCATGCAAGATCAAATGTTACCTCTTCTAGGAAGTCTCCCAAATTCCCCTAGTTAGAATCAATTTATTCCTTTCCTATCATCTCATAGCGTGTTGCACATAGGTCCTTTAGAGCACTCACATGCTGCATTATAGTTAGTCTTTTATATATGTGCTTATCCCTGCTCAGAAGTTGATCAAAGAGTAGGCCATCCAAGCACATTCCTGGAGAGTGTCAAGGTATGAGGGTGTGTTAAAATACCACTGTAATAAATTGGAATTGGATTGCCAGTTAATTCAAACCTACCCAAAACTACTTGCACAAATGATGGGATATAAACCAATATAGACTGCCCTCCAGAGTGGAGATTACAAATGAAAGGATGAAAGGAAGAAATGAAAGAAGGGAGGAGAGAGTTTGGAGGAAGGCAGGAAAAAATGTAAGGAGGGAAGGAAGGAAGGGAAAAAGAGTGAAAAGAGGAGCTCTTTGTCAGTTTGTAATTCTTATATTCATTCACATGTCTTATGTCATTCACATGTGATTTCATGGCATAACTGCATGACATCTTATCATCCCTGATATTGGTCAGCTAGTTGGTGAGTGCAGTCAACAGTTGCAACCACTGAAATTCTGAAATTGAGTAATGCAAAAATGAAGTCTTTTCTTTTTCTGGGAATAAGTGATTTATTTTCTTAACATATTTAAAATATTTTAATGTGTTTTTAAGGTGCCTAGTTCATAAAACTGAAAAATAAAACTGGAAGATATAAATAAAAATGGAGAATTAGAGATCAGAAAGCCTACATAAAACTCACAAATATATTGCCAAGTTAAAAACCAGGGAAAAAAGTTTTAAGCATACCTTGATAAGACTTTGCAAATATATCTGTGTAAGATAATTTTATCCTTAGTGAAAATAACTAGTGCTATCCAGTTGTGTCAGGAATAAAAGATAATTCGAAATGAATAAAAATATATGTGTGCAATATTAAATCTCTCATTTTAAATATAAAGATATGAGAACAAAAGCTTATAGCCAAAAAGTTGGCTTTACTCATTTCTAATGAAATGACGCTATTATTTGAAAACTATAGTGTGTCCATTTTTCTTGATTCTGTTCTGCTTTTGTTAGAGTGGAACATACCTTATTTCTTTTTGTCCTCAGGACCTAGAAAAGGTAAACGTTCAATAAATACTTTTGGAGTGAATGAATTACCATTGTCTTAAATTTTCTCATTTCAAAGACTAGGCCAAGACTCATTACTTCATTGTCACTGCTATTGTCATCATCATCAACTTCAAATTAATTACGTCTAGTCTTTTGTAGATAAATGATTGTGGTTGCTGACATAATGAAATTTGAAGAGCATTGTGAAAGTCCTTTCTATCAAAAATAATTCCTTGATTCTACATTAGCCAATTTAAAAGCTGATATTTCCTTTAAAATTGCTTTGTATGAGTCTGGAAATACTTTTAGTCCTAGAAGGCTGATGACCTGTTCTTTTTGATGAGCATTCCTTTGCAGAAAACTTCAATATTCCATAGATTCAATGGAGCATGGAATTGGTATGGAAATGCTATTATGGTAACAGATCAGAAAAATGAAAAAGAGTATAATTTTGCAATTCATACATTCAGGATAAGTAAAACACTTTATGAATCTGCAAGCATTGATTTGTATAAAAGAGACAGAGATATTTCAAAGTAATCCTATCATCAATCTTCCCCCATAAAGTTAGTCCTTTCTGTTTCATTTTGCCATTCCCCTTTGTAGTCTGAGTGGAGTCTTCTCCCTGCAATGACTTTTGGGTTAACTTTCACATTTTCTGGCTTCATGATATATCCCAAACATATTGAGACAAGGGTCATGCAGCATTTTTATCCATGTTTCCTCTATGATATGTGTATTTTTCTGGCAAAGCTGAGAATGACCATTTGGGGAGGCAATATGATAACTCTTCTGATGAATGATATCCCCTCAGGTTTCACCCATTCCTTACTGTATTACATCAATCTTTGATGTGAATTTTGACATGCACAACAAATGACTCTACCTAATTTTCCTGAGTTGGCCGGCTCCCTTTCTGCAAACGAACTCCCAGACGTTGGCTTTGTTGCCAACTATTGCTGATGTTGATGCTGACATTTATGACCATAGTCATTGGTGATAACCTCTAGATTTTATTTCAACAATGGGCACCATGCCAATACCCAGTGGAAAGAAAGTGGTACCTATTAGAGGACAAAGGTGATTGGTCTCACCCAGAGGGCAAACATTAATGTTTACACCTTCCAATAGAATAAACAGTGTTGTGCGTTAGCAGTTTGTGTAGAGATAGTAACCTGTTCCATCATATCAGATTTCAATATTGGGATTTGGCTTAAGATTACAGCTTTTTGGCTTCATAGCAGCATTTCAGAACACAGATGTGGCTAAACAGATTCTCTCAAAGCTAGAATGTCTAAGTAAATTGTTCCAGCCTCTCAGATGGCTGGGTGTGATGTCAGGAATCTTAACAGCAAAGAGTATTCCAAAGCGTTCACCATTTTGTATCTAAACTAAGAGCTAAAGTGGAAGCTGAAGCACTACCACACGGAGATTGAAGAGTTAGGGGACCACCTCTGCCCTCATTGCTGCGTCAGATCGATGTTATTACCGATGTTCTGTCGTTACTGAAGTGGCAATGGCAGGGTTATGGGGCCTGGGTAGCATTTTAGTTGTGTCACTCCTGTGACGTTGTGTGAGTCATTTACACCTCTTAGGACCTCAAATTCATCATCTGTAAAATCTGACCTAAAAACTCTGCCTTTTTACATGAGTATTGTGAAGAGTAAAAGTAATTATGCAAACATATTTTGGAGGCAGTAAAATATTATAAGAATATAGTTCATTATCACCCATTCACACATTCCTCCACCAATTCAGTATTTATTGAGCATCCACCATGTGCCTCTGGACCTTCGCTTTTGTCTCTCAGGTCGCTGACAGTCCCTTCTCCCTCCCTAGTCCTACCCACCCCCACTACTCCCACCCCTATCTCTGACTCATCCTTCAAGACTCTGGTTAAATAGTACATTTGCTTGTCCTCTCCACTCATGCCCCTCTCTCCAGACAGTAGATTGTTTCCTCTTTAGTGCTAATGCTCTACCAAGTGCACACCTAGGATTTCATGTTTTCTTACAATTGGTTTTGGTCCCCTCTTGCATTTGTAAGGTGTTTGCTCTTAAAGACTACAACATGTCCATGTTTGCATTTTCAATGCAAAGCAGAGGATGCTGGGAGTTTGGGGACATTTGAAGGAGCAATAGTGGGAGAAGAGGACTGTAGGTATGACCCAGATTATTTCATTATTTCAGGCTCAGTGAATGGATTGCGGGGGTGGCAGGAGAGGCTTAAGCCTATGCTTTGTGCGTTATAGGATTCATACCTGTCCCTGGTGCCTAATGTCCTAGCTACGTGGGCCACCAGGGTCCTGATTACAAGAAAAACATAAGAAATTTCTTGGAGATAATTTTCTTAAAGGAATCCTTAATCAAGCAGGCAGCTAAGCCTTAATCTGTTGGCAGAGGACTAATTCTAATTCCAGTATAGGATGATATTCAGGTGTGTCTAAAGAGCAAGGCTTTATGAACTCATGTCTGAGCTTGAGGGAAAAAATGTGAGCACGCTCTCAAAGAGCTAATTTCACTAAAACCTCTTTAGGAAATAAAAGAGTGCAGTAGGTCTTTACATTCCCCAACTTGCCCTCCTCCTACCCTACCTAACAGTGTATAACACAGAAGAGAAAAGAAGTTTTTCGCAGAGTAGAGATTTGGCACTCAGGGACCATGAAGCATCAGCAGTGATAACCAGCAGAAGCAGCATGGGCACTGACTAACCCACGGGGCCCAGAAGAAGGGGCAAAAATATCAGAGTGGAGGCAGGAATCAGGCCACAGCTGTACCCATCCCAGCCTCTGCAGGAACCTCACCTGTGTCGAGGCAAGGACAGGATGACTGTTAAGTGTCCTAGGACCCTGTTCCTCAACAGCCACCTGTTGGTTCTCAAACCTTCCCTTCCTCTTCCATTTTCTCCAGGCAATACCGCTCCCGATCCCAGGTATCACTTTCATCCCACAGTTTAGTGACTTCTTTTTCCTTCAAGGCTGTTGTTTAACTTCTTTTTGCTTGATTCCTTCCTCTGCCAAGAAGACACTCTCAGCCACATTTATGGCCCTCAAATCCCCTTACAAATCTCTCCTCTTTCTTCTAAATCCAACTCAAGTGACTCCCTAGTGACATTCTCCACTAGGATTGCAGGTGGCATGTGCTGGGTCTTCTGAGCCAGGGGCTCAGAACATGGGTTCTGGAGCTAGAGTGCCCGGGTTGCAGTGAGAGCTCCACAGTTTATCTGCTCTTTCAACAAATTCCTTTCTTTAAATCTCAGTTTTTTAACCTGTAAAATGAGGCCACAGATCATACCTAGCACAAGGTCTATTGGTTGGATTAACTGAGTTAATGCAGAAAGCAGTTACAGAGTAAGCAGTACATTTCAAGTGCTCAATGAAAGTTAGCTGTGCTTATTTTTCAGTTACTAACCCCATTTTGTGACCCCACAATTGTCATTCCTGATAGACTATGAACTCTCCAAGGGATGGGATGGGGTTCTGTATTTCCTTCATTTTATGTTCCCATTACTTAGCATGATGCCGGGGCCTGGCTTGTAATAGATATGCAATAAATGATTGTTAAGATGTGTGCACAATTAACTAACTAACTGAATCAAGACCAAACATGGTAGTAACAGAGGGACCTTTTATATTTGTGCAGTAGGTGTTGCCTTCAGAGATGATAAACAGGCAGAGGAAATTATGCCCCTAAAGGACGGTTGAAGGAAAGTAACTCTGAGGAGTGAGGTTATATGGTTGGTTTCTTCAAAGGGTCGTTTGCACAGCATGACTTCCTGTGATCCATGGAATCTGACCAGCCGAGAATTTAGTGTCTTACTGTTCATGTTAAAACGCTTTAACCTTTTCTTAAATGATACGGTTTCTAAAAAGTAAATAGTGACTCATTTTCTAGAAGGGAAATATATAAAGGAGAAATGAGAAGTATGAATATGCCTTAAAGAAAGTACATATTTTTTTTAAATATACAAGCAATATGCCCTTTTTAAAGAATACATAGGAGGATTCTTTGCTTTATTGAGATTCATAGTAGTGTGCATCATTGTGAAATTTCAGTTGTAGATTATTTCTTGTCTGTCACCGCACAAATGCCCCCCTTCACCCCCTGTGCCCACCTCCCACCCCCCTTCCCCTGGTAACCACTGAACTGTTCTCTTTGTCCATGTGTTTGTTTACATTCCACATATGAGTGAAATCATATAGTGTTTGTCTTTCTCAGTCTGGCTTATTTTGCTAAGCATAATACCCTCCAGGTCCATCTAGGGTGTTGCAAATGGGATGATTTTGTCTTTTTTATGGCTGAGTAGTATTCCATTGTGTGTGTGTGTGTGTGTGTGTGTGTGTGTGTGTGTACCATGTCTTCTTCATCCAGTCATCGGTCGATGGGTGCTTGGATTGTTTCCATGTCTTGGCTATTGTGAATAGTGCTGCAATGAGCATATAGGTACAAATGTTACTTTTGATTGATGATTTCAAGTTGTTTGGGTAGATACCCAGCAGTCGGATAGCTGGGTCATATGGTATTTCTATTTTTAGTTTTTTAATGACTCTCCATACTGTTTTCCATAGGGGCTGCACCAGTTTGTATTCCCACCAGCAGTGTATGAGCATTCCCTTTTCTCCACATCTTTTCTAACATTTGTTGGTTTTTTGTCTTGGTAATTATAGCTGTCCTGACTGGTGTAAGGTGATATCTCATTGTAGTTTTGATTTGCATGTCCCTAATGATTAGTGATGTTGAGCATCTTTTCATGTGTCTGTTGGCCATCTGTGTATCTTCCTTTGAAAAATATATGTTTATATCCTCCGCTCATTTTTTGATTGGGTTGTTTTGTTGTTGTTGTTGTTGAGTTGTGTGAGTTCTTTATATACTTTGGATATCAACCTCTTGTCTGATAAATGATTTGCAAATATTTTCTCCCAGTTGGTCGGTTGTCTTTCCATTTTGTTGATGGTTTCCTTTGATTTGCAGAAACTTTTTAGTCTGAGGTAGTCCCAGTTGTTAACTCTTTCTTTTGTTTCCCTTACCCGAGTAGACATGGTATTCGAGAAGATGTGGCTAAGACCAGTGTCAAAGAGTGTACTACCTATATTTTCTTCTAGGAATTTTATGGTTTCAGTTCTTACATTCAAATCTATAATCCATTTAGAGTTAATTTTTGTGTATGGTGCAAGATAATGGTCTACTTTTATTCTTTTGCATGTAGCTGTCCAGCTTTTACAATACCATTTATTGAAGAGACTTTGCTTTCTCCATTGTATATTCTTGGCTCCTTTGTCAAAGATTAACTGTCCATAGATGTGTGGTTTTATTTTTGGGCTTTCAGTTCTGACACATTGATCTGTTTGTCTGTTTTTGTGCTAGTACCATGCTGTTTTGATTACCATAGCTTTGTAGTATATTTTGAAGTCAAGGATTGTGATGCTTCCATCTTTGTTCTTTTTTCTCAGGATTGCTTTGGCTATTCGGGGTCTTTTGTTGTTCCATATAAATTTGAGGACTCTTTGTTCTATTTCTTGAAGAATGTTGTTGGGGTTTTGGTTGAGATTGCATTGATTCTGTAGATTGATTTAGGTAGTATGGACACTTTTACTATGTTTATTCTTCTGACCCATGAACATGGAATATCTTTCCATTTTTTAATGTCTTGTTCAATTTCTTTCAATAATGTCTTATAGTTTTCAGTGTACAGGTCTTTCACCTCTTGGTTAAGTTTATTCCTAGTTTTGGTTAAGTTTTATTCTTTTTGTTGGAATTATAAATGGGATTGTATTCTTGATTTCTTTTCATGCTAGTTCACTGTTAGTGTATAGGAATGCAACTTATTTTTTTAAATTGATTTTATATACTGCAACTTTGCTGTAATTGTTGATTATTTCTAATATTTTCTGGTGGATTCTTTAGGGTTTTTTATATATAGAATCATATCATCTGCACATAGTGAAAATTTCACTCCTTCCTTTCCAATTTGGTTTCCTTTTATTTCTTTTTCTTGCCTAATTGCTCTGGCCAATACCTGCAGTACTATGTTGAATAGGAGTGGCAAGAGTGGGCACCCTTGTCTTGTTCCTGTTCTCAGAGGGATGGGTTTTAGTTGTTCACCATTAAGTATGATGTTGGCTGTGGGTTTGTCATATATGGCCTTTGTTATCTTGAGATATTTTCCTTCAATAGACATTTTATCATGAGTTTTTATCATAAATGGCTGTTGGATCTTGTCAAATGCTTTCTCTGCGTCTATTGAGATTATCAGTGATTTTTATGCCTCATTTTGTTAATGGTGTATCACATTGACTGATTTGTGGATGTTGAACCATCTCTGCGTCCCTGTAATGAACCCCACTTGATTGTGGTGTACGATTCTTTTAATGTATTGCTGTATTTGGTTTGCCAATATTTTGTTGAGGATTTTTGCATCTAAGTTCATCAGTGATAGTGACCTGTAGTTTCCTTTTTCTTGTTGTCCTTGTCTGGTTTTAGAATCAGGGTAAAGTTGGCCTCATAGAATGTGTTAGGAATCATTCCATCTTCTTCAATTTTTCAGAATAGTTTGAGGAGGATAGGTACTAAATCTTCTTTGAACGTTTGGTAAAATTCTCCAGAGAAGTCATCTGGTCCTGGATTTTTGTTTTTCGGGAGGTTTTTGATTACTGTTTTAATCTCTGTACTTGTGATTTGTCTATTCAGATTCTCTATTTCTTCTTCATTCAGTTTTGGGAGGTTGTATGAGTCTAGGAATGCATCCATTTCTTCTAGGTTATGAATTTGTGGGCATATAGTTTTTCATAGTGTTGTCTTATAATCCTTTGTATTTCTGCAGTATCTCTTGTAATTTCTTCTATTTTATTTCTAATTTTATTGATTTGAGTCTTCTCTCTTTTTTTCTTGGTGAGTCTGGCTAAGGGTTTGTCGATTTTGTTTATCTTCCTCAAGAACAAGCACTTAGTTTCATTAATCCTTTTTACTCTTTTTTTAGTCTCTATTTCATTTATTTATGCTCTGATTTTTATTATTTCCCTCCTTATGCTGACTTTAGGCTTTGTTCATCTTTTTCTAGCTCTGTTAGGTGCATTTTAGGATTACTTATTTGAGATTTTTCTTGCTTGATGAAGTGGGCCTGTATTGGTATAAATTTCCCTCTTATGACCACTTTTGCTGTATCCCATAAGAGTTGGTATGTTGTATTTTCATTTTCACTTGTCTCCAGGTATTTTTAAATTTCCTCTTTGATTTCTTCAATGACCCAATGGTTGTTCAATAGCATGTTGTTTAGCCTCCACATATTTCTGACTTTCTCAGTTTTGTTCTGGTGGCTGATTTCTAGCTTGATAGCATTGTGGTCAGAAAAGATGGTTGGGATGATTTCAATCTTCTTGAATTTATTGAGGTTTACCTTGTTACCCAACATATGATCTATCCTTGAGAATGTTCCATAGGCACTTGAGAAGAATGTGTATTCTGCTGTTTCTGGATGGAATGCTCTGCATATGTCTATTAAGTCCATCTGGTCAAGTGTTTCATTTAAATCTACTATTTCCTTGTTGACTTTTTCCCTAGATGATCTGTCCATTGAAATAAGTGGGGTGTTGAAGTCCCCTAGTATTATTGTGTTGCTGTTAATTTCTCCCTTTAGGTCTGTTAATAATTTCTTTACGTACTTTGGTGCCCCTGTGTTAGGTGCATATATATTAATAAGTGTTATGTCCTCTTTGTGGAATGTCCCTTTTATCATTACACACTGCCTCTCTTTGTCTCTCATTGTCTTTTTTAACTTGAAGTCTGCTTTCTCTGATAAAATTATGGGAACACCTGCTTTCTTTTGTTGGCCATTAGCTTGAAGTATTGTCTTCCATCCCTTCACTCTAAGCCTGTGTTTGTCTTTGGAGGTGAGGTGCGTTTCCTGGAGGCAGCATGTTGTTGGGTCTTGTTTTTTAATCCATCCAGCTACTCTGAGTCTTTTGATTGGAGAATTCAATCAATTTACATTTAGAGTGATTATTGTTATATGAGGGCTTAATGCTGCCATTTTATCTCTTGTTTTCTGGTTGTTTTGTTTCCACCATTTCTCTTCCTTTGTATTTCTGACTGCCATTTCGTTTTGTTGGTTTTTTGAGGGGGATTTCTCAGTTTTTTCTCTTTTAGTGAATTGTGGCTCTGCTCTGAATTTTTGTTTAGTGCTTACCATGAGGATTGTATGAAAGATGTTGGAGATTAGATAGCCCATTTTATTATCGCCTCTTATTTCCATTGACCTAAATTAGTTCCTTCCCTTTCCTCTCTCCTTCTGAGTAATTGCTATTACAGATTGTTCTGTTTTTAATTTTGTGAGTTTGTGGCTAAGCTGAAGTGTTTATCATTACTTATGACGCTTTCTTTCTCTTTCTCTTTTAAGTTGTAATTGAGTCTTTGCCTCTCTCTTCTGGTAGAGAACTGCAGGTTTCTGATCTTGTCTGTCTATTTATCTCCTACAAAACTGAGAGCTTTGTAGACCTTTGCCTTTTTTTGGCCAGTGTGAGGACATCTTTGATTATTTCTTGTAGGGAAGGTCTAGTGGTGATGAACTCCCTCAGCTTTTGTTTATCTTTGAAAGCTTTTATTTCTCCATCAAATCTGAAGGAAAGTTTCACCAGATAGAGTATTCTTGGCTGAAAGTTTTTGTCTTTCAGTATTTTGAATATATCATTCCACTCTCGCCTAGCCTGTAGGGTTTCTGCCGAGAAATCTGCTCAAATTCTGATAGAGTTTCCTTCGTAGTTTATTTTCTTCTGTCTTGCCGCTGCTAAGATTTTTTCTTTATCTCAAACCTGTGCCACTTTTACTATTATATGCCTTGGAGAAGATCTTTTAGCATTGATGAAGTTGGGTGATCGATTAGCTTCATTTACCTGTAAATCTGAAACCATCCCCAGGTTTGGAAAGTTCTCAGCAATTATTTCTTTGAACAAGCTCTCTGCACCTTTCTCCCTTTCTTTTCTCTCTGGAATACCTATAATCCTTGTATTGCTTTTCCTAATTGAGTCCAGTATTTCTCGAAGAATTCCTTCAATTTTTTAAAGATCTTAGTTCTGTCTCCTCCTCTACCTTATAGGATTTCTACCTTTTTATCCTCAAGAAGACTAATTCTTTCCTCCATAGGATCAGTTGTATTTCTTAATGATTCTATATTATTTTTATTTCATTAATTGTGTCTTTCACATCCAGAATTTCTGCTTGATATTTTTTATACGTTCAACCTCTTTGGTGAAGAGGTTCATTTTATTGCTGAGCTCCTTGAATTGTCTTTTGTTGTTTGCTTGTATGTCGTTGAGTTTCCTTATGATGGCTATTTTGAATTCTCTGTCATTTAGGTTGTATATTTCTGCGTATTCACTGTTGGTTTCTGGAGAATTGTCATTTGCCTTATGGTCTGAATTGATGCCTCAGTTTCTCATGATGTTTCATGAACTAATCTTTTGTTGGGGCATTTGTTGTATTCTTAGGATGCAAATTCCCCCTGTTACTACTAGGGAGTAGCAGGAGCAATGTTTCTGGCCCCACGTCATCTGCTGGAAGCTTTGAGGGTGTTATGGGTGCTTGCCTCATCCTGGGGTGCATTCAGGCACTTGTGTGGACTGTCCTTGTTGGGCAGGGCTTTTCTGATGGGCTAGGGTCACTCTTTGGCACCTCAGGGTCACTCTGAGCTCCCCTCCCCACCAGAAAGTGATCACCAGTGGGCTCAAAGCTACCGTGCCGATTCCTGCAGCCACCCAGGACCCATTCCCACTTTGGGAGTTCAGCATCACTTTGAGCACTTGTGTGTATGCCTGGGAAGTGTTTGCCCCAGCTCATAGATCTGGGGAGGTCTCTGTGGTTCCTGGTCAGTGGAGCTGCTCTACTTGGTGGGTGGGGCTTCCTCACTTTGACCCAAGCTATGGCTGCTCCTTGACAGCACTGGGGCATGGTGGGTTCCCCCTCCCCACCAGGACAACGAACCTGAGTGGGCTCAAAACTGCTGCTCCTATTCCCGCAGCTGCTTGGGACGCGTTCTCTTTGGGGGCGCAGCAGCACTGTGAGCACTTGTGCGCATGCCTGGGAAGCATTTGCCCCAGCATGTACATCTACTGAGGTCTCTCTTTGCGGTTGGGGGTCAGTAGTGGGGCCTCTGTGCTTGGTGGGTGGGGCTTCCTCACTGGGACCCAAGCTATGGCTGCTCTATGGTGGCACAAGGGTGCGGTGGGTTCCCCCTCCCCTCTGAGAGAGTGATCATGAGCACGAGCTAAGGGTTACCGCCATCTCCTCTTATGGTCACCCTAGTGTGTGTTCCCACTTTCCGGGCATTTGCACCAGGTTTGCAAATTTTCGTGTGAATGCACAGGGCTACTTGGGGAGAGCAGGGCGTGCTCACCTATCTCTGCCACTTCCCAGAGGGGCAGTCCATCCATCTTCAGAAGTATAACTGCATGTGTCTCTCAGGAGTCCTGTTGTGCTGTGTGGTCTTCCTCTGTTGTTCAGTGACTGTCCATTTAGTCATATTTCAAAAGGGGGAGAGACGAAGAGAACAGCTCACTATGCCATATTGCTGATGTCACTCTTAGGAGGATTCTTTTATCTGGATAAAACAATAAATATTGGTGTGAACAGTTGCTTAGAGCTCTCACTGACTTTTATGTCTCTTTGTTTTGCCCTTTTCCTCCTGTGCTTTGTTAGTCTTTCTTTACATGAAGAGGGAATACTGATTATGTCAGTTGGGATAAGGATCAGGTTTATAAGCACTATGGGGAACACAGCTCAGATAATTTGAGCGTCTCTCACTTGTGAAAAGGGAAAAGGAATACCACTATCTCTAATTTATGGAAGTTTTCAACATTTTTCTCTTTCAACTCTGTCTTCTGTATCAATTAAAGATTATATACTGAAAGAATTCATATAAAATTCCTGGCAAAGTCATAGATAAACTCTTGTTTGTGCCTAAATTAAGTTGGGGGGATCAATTTGTGGTCAGTTCAGTTAATTGGAACAATGGCTCTGTCATCATAATTGAGAGATAAATACATTAGCTCCTTGTGGTAGAAATGTCCACTTTTAGCAAGTATTTGAATATGTAAAGAAAGGATATTTAGTATAAACTTTTTCATACTGATAACTCTGAAATATCATAGGTACACTTTGTCAAACCAAGGAAGCAATTTGAAATTTTAGCTAGTGTTTTCTATTGGGTTAATATATCTTAGGACTTGATATAATTGATTATACATTTAAAAACTTTCTAATTGACTATTTTTAGGTTATGCAAACTTTTAGTTTGCCACAAGTATAGTCATCTTTGTCAATAACTCAAACAAACACCAAAATATGTATTTCTTCTGGGTAACTCTGGTATTGAAAAATCTAAAATTCTAGATTGTACATATATTTTTCTTTTTTTCTCCAATTCCTTACACTTAGGCAAAAGTCTGTTTTTTCTCATTTCACACTCTTCTCCCCAGAGAATTTCCATTTAAGAAACACTATTTTGTGAATGAATATGACACTTTTAATATGCAGTGTCTGTTTTTTCTGCATGGTCTCATCTTCTTAGAGTCCATCATTATTCCAAATATAAGCATTATTTTTGCTCCTGCTAAAACCCATGTTTTCAGTAAATGACTGTCTTATATACTGCAAGTTTCAAATCATAAGAGTATCTTTGTAGTTCACTTCTCAATTGAAATTAATTGGCAATGAGAAGCCCATATGTCTAGTTACCCAATAAGGCTAATTGGGCTAATTATGGTTTCTATTTCCTGGGGGCAGAAAATTAGAATCAGCTCTTAGATGCACAGTTTTTGCTGAGTCACTGTTGTATTTTCAGAAGTCTCTGCATTGCCAGTTTTTGCTGACCAATCTCCTCCAAATGGTGGTATTGATTTAATTTTTTAATCTTATTTTTTAAGGAGCTTTATTAAAGTATAATTGACATACCATAGACTGTGTATATTTAAACCGTATAGTTTGGTAAGTTTTGACATTTATCTGTGAAAACATCAACACAATCAAGATCAAGAATGTATTCATCACCCCTGAAAGTTTTCTCATTCCCTTTTCCTCTTAATCCCTCCCTTATTCCTCTCTCTATCTGCTCCTATTGCCGGGTAACCACTGGCCTTACTGTCCGTATATACAGTATTAGTTTGCAATTCCTACCATATTATATAAATGAAATCATACAGTGTGCAATCCTTTTTTGTCTGGCTTCCTTCACTCAACATTATTTTGAGATTTTTCCATGTTGTGGTATGTATCAACACTCCATTCATTTTATTGTATGAATATCGCCAAACTTATCTCATTATATACATTAAATATGTCCAGTTTTTTAAAATGTCAATTATTCCTCAGTAAAATTGTAAGAAAAAACAATAGAGGAGACTGGGTGTGGGATATTTGGAAACTATCTTTGCAACTTTTTAAAGTAAATCTAAAACTATTGTAAAAAACTAATGTATTCATTTTATTGTATAGGAGTATTCCACTGTCTAGATATATCATGATTCGTTTATTCCTTCACCTATTGATGGACCCTGTAATTGTTTCAATTTGGGGACTATTATAAATAAAGCTGCTATAAACACTCATGTACAAGCATTCGTGTGGATATATATTTTTATTCTTTTGGGGTAAATATCTAGGAGTGGAACAGGTATGATAGATATCTCTTTAGCTTTTAACTGCCAAACTGTTTTCTAAAGTGATTGTGTCATTTTACACCTCTGCCAGTAGCACAATAGAGTTGTAGTTCTTGCACATACTCACTAACATTTGTTATCATTTTTTAAATAAATATTTTAGCTCTTCTGATAGATGTGTAATGTGACACTTCTGTGACCTTATTCCGCATTTCTGGAATGACTGTTGAAGATGAGCATCTTTCCTATGCTTGTTTGCCCTCTGTCTGTCTTCTTTGGTCAGGTATCTATGCAAATCTATGCCCATTTTTGATTGGATTGTTTAATTTATTATCAATTGCTTTCAAGTTATTTATATGTTGTAGACAGAACCCTTTGTCAGATGTGCAGTTTGCAAGCATTTTTCCCAGTCTATAGCTTGTCTTTTCATCTCCTAATGGAATATTTCACAGAGCACAAATTTTTCATTTTGATGCAATCCAATTTGTCAATTTTTTCTTTTGTGGATTATGCCTTTGGTGTAATATGCAAGAAATCTTTGCCTAAGCCCAGGTCACAATGGTTTTTATGTAGAAGTTTTGTAATTTTATGTTTTACATTTAGATCTGTGATGCCTTTTGAGTTTTTTTGTGTGTGTATAGTACAAAGTATGGATGAAATTCCATTTTTTTGGCATATGGATATCCATTTGTGCCAACACCATGTATTGAATAGATTTTTTTTCTACACTAGATTGCCTTTGTACCTTTACAATAAATCATTTTTTGAAATATGTGTTAGTATATTTCTAGAATTTTCGTTCACTTCCATTGATCTATTTGTCAACCTTTATGCCAGTCCCATTCCATGTTGATTACTGTACCTATATATAAGTCTTGAATTTAGCTTGTATGGTCAGAGAACATATTTTCTATTACCTGAATATTTGTGAATATATCAATATTTGTTTTATAGCCCCAAATATTTTCTCTCTGGGTAAATTCTCACTATCCACTTGAAAAGTTTATATCCTGCTTTTGTTGAGTGGAGTGTTCTGTAAATACCAGTAAAGTCAAATTTGTTGATAGTATTTTTTCTATATTTTTACTGATTTTCCATCAAACTTGCTCTATCAATTAATGAAAAACAGGAACTGAAATCTCTATCATTTTGGATGATCTAATTCTCCTTGCAGTTCTGTCAGTTCTTGCATCATGTATTTTGAAGCTCTGTTATTAGGAACATGAACATATAAGACCATGTCATCTTGATAATTTGACCCCTTTATCATTGTGAAAGCACCTTCTTTATCCCAGATAATATTCTTTGCTCTGCAATGCTGTTTGATGTTAATATCATCATTCAAATTTCCTTTTGACTAGTGTTACCATCATATAACTTTTTCATCCTTTACTTTTAATCCATTTGTATCTTTAGAATTGAAGTACATTTCCAGTAGGCAGCATGTACTTGTTAGTGCCGTCAAGCCGATTCCGACTCCTAGTGACCCTGTGTACAACAGAGCGGAACACTGCCCACTCTTTTTGTGCCATCCTCTCACTTCCTGGTGCTATATCAGACAATGCTTCACTTCACTGCTATTCACAGGGTTTTCATGGTCAATTTTTTCCAAAATGGGTGGCAAGATCTTTCTTTTTAGTCTATCTTGGTCTGGAAGCTCTGCTGAAACCTGTCCACCATGGGTGACCCTGCTGGTGTTTGAAATACTGGTGGCATAGCTTTCAGCATCACAGCAGCACGCAGCTGCCACAGTATGACAGCCGACAGACAGGTGGTGTGGTTGCCTGACTGGGAAACAAACCCAGGCCTCGGTGGGGAGAGTGCTGAATCTTAAGCATTAGATAACCAGGGCTGGCTAATGCATATATTGCATCTTGCTTTTTTATCCAAACTGACAATTTTTGTTTTTTAATTTAACTATTTAGACCATTTGTACTTTTTTCCATTTTTAAAGTTTGGAAATAATCATATATACTTCATTCAATTTTCCCAAGTTGTTAAATATTGCAAAATTAGAGTACAATATCAGGAAATTGACATTGGTAAAATATTTGTGTGTAATTCTATGTCATTTTATGACATGTGTAGAATGTGTAACCACCATCGCAATCAAGATATAGAAATACTCCATCACGGCAAAGATCTTCCTCATGCTACCCCTTTGTAATCGTACCTACCTCACCAACATCCCTAACCCCTGCAACCTGTTCTCCATCTTTATGATTTTGCCATTTTGAGAATGTTATAAGTGGAATCATGCTGTATGAGACCTTTTGAGGCTGGCTCTTTTCTTTCAGAATAATACCCTTGAGATCTATTTAAGTTGTTGTGTGTGTCCAAAGTCCATATCTTTTCAGTGTTGAGTAGTATTTCGTGGTGTGGATGTACTACAGTTTGCTTAAGCACTCACCGATTGAGAGATCTTATGGCTGTCTTGAGTTTTTGATTATTACAAGTAAATCTGCTATAAACAATATATATAGGTTTTTATGTAAACATAATTTTTTTTTCAGTTTTTTTTTTATTGAGTTATTGATAGGTTACAATCTTGTGAAATTTCAATTGTACATTAATGTTTGTCAGTCATGTTGTAGGTGCACCACTTCACCCTTTGTGCCCACCCCCCACCCCACCTTTCCCCTGCTATCCACTAAACTGTTCTTGGTCCATAGTTTTAAATTCCTCATATGAGTGGAGTCATACACAGATTATCTTTCTCTTGCTGGCTTATTTCACTTAACATAATTCTCTCAAGGTCCATCCATGTTATTGCAAATGGAATGATTTTGTTCTGTTTTGCAGCTGAGTAGTATTCCATTGTATATATGTACCACATCTTCTTTATCCATTCATCTGTTGATGGGCACTTAGGTTGCTTCCACGTCTTGGCTATTGTAAACAGTGCTGCAATAAACATTGGGGTGCACAGGACTTTTGGGATTGCTGACTTCAGGCTCTTTGGATAAATACCCAGTAGTGGGATGGCTGGATCGTATGGTAGTTCTATTTTTAGTTTTTTGAGAAATCTCCATACTGTTTTCCATAGTGGCTGCACCAGTTTGCATTCCCACCAGCAGTGTATGAGGGTTCCTTTTTCTCCACAACCTCTCCAACATTTGTTACTATTAGTTTTAATTATTTTTGTCATTCTAATGGGTGTAAGGTGATATCTTAGTGTAGTTTTGATTTGCATTTCCCTGATGATCAGCGATGATGAGCATCTTTTCATGTGCCTATTGGCCATCAGTATATCTTCTTTGGAGAAATGTCTGTTCATGTCTCCAGCCCATTTTTTGATTGGGTTGTTTGATGTTTTGTGATTGAGTTGCAAGAGTTCTTTATATATTAAGGATATTAAGCCTTTGTCAGATATATGACTTGCAAATATTTTTTCCCAGTTAGTGGGTTGTTTTTTTGTTTCAATCCTGTTTTCATTTGCCTTGAAGAAGCTCTTTAATCTGATGAAGTCCCATTTGTTTATTCTTTCTATTGTTTCCCTTCTCTGAGAAGGCATGGTGTCTGAAAAGATCCTTTTAATATTGATGTCAAAGAGTGTACTGTCTACGTTTTCTTCCAGAAGCCTTATGGTTTCAGGTCTCACCTTTAGGTCTTTAATCCATTTTGAGTTTATTTTGGTGAATGGTGAAAAAGAATGGTCAATTTTCATTCTTTTACATGTGGCTTTCCAGTTTTCCCAGCACCATTTGTTGAAAAGACTTTCTTTTCTCCATTGTACGCCCTCAGCTCCTTTGTCAAAGATAAGCTGTCCATAGATGTGTGGTTTTATTTCTGGGCTTTCAATTCTGTTCCATTGATCTGTGCACCTGTTTTTGTACCAGTACCATGCTGTTTTGATTACTGTAGCTTTGTAGTATGTTTTGAAGTCAGGGATTGCGATGCCTCCCGTTTTGTTCTTTTTTCTCAGGATTGCTTTAGCAATTCGGGGTCTTTTGTTGCCCCATATGAATTTTAGGATTCTTTGTTCTAATTCTGTAAAGAATGTCATTGGGATTCTGATTGGGATGGCGTTGAATCTGTAGATTGCTTTAGGTAGAATGGACATTTTAACTATGTTTATTCTTCCAATCCATGTACATGGAATGTCTTTCCATCTCCTTATGTCGTCATCCAATTCTCTCAGAAAGGCCTTGTAATTTTCATTATATAGGTCCTTCACTTCCTTAGTTAAATTTACCCCAAGGTATTTTATTCTTTTTGTTGCAATTGTGAATGGTATTGTGTTCTTGAGTTCTTTTTCTGTTGGTTCATTACTGGAATATAGAAATGCTACTGATTTATGCAAATTGATTTTATACCCTGCAACTTTGCTGTAGTTGTTGATTACTTCTAACAGTTTTCCAATGGATTCTTTGGGGTTTTCTATATATAAGATCATGTTGTCTGCAAACAGCGAGAGTTTCACTTCTTCCCTCCCTATTTGGATTCCTTTTATTCCTTTTTCTTGCCTGATTGCTCTGGCCAGGACCTCCAGTACTATGTTAAATAAGAGTGGTGATAGAGGGCATCCTTGTCTCGTTCCTGTTTTCAGGGGCATGGCGTTCAGTTTTTGCCCATTGAGTATGATGTTGGCTATGGGTTTGTCATATATGGCCTTTATTATGTTGAGGTAGTTTCCTTCTATGCCCATTTTGTTCAGAGTTTTTATCATAAATGGCTGGTGGATCTTGTCAAATGCCTTCTCTGCATCTATTGAGATGATCATGTGGTTTTTATTCCTCAGTTTGTTGATGTGGTGTATCACATTGATTGATTTGCGGATGTTGAACCATCCCTGTGTCCCTGGTATGAATCCCACCTGATCCTGATGTATGATTCTTTTGATGAATTGCTGGATTCTGGTTGCCAAAATTTTGTTTAGAATTTTTGCATCTATGTTCATCAGTGATATTGGCCTGTAGTTCTCTTTTTTCGTGGTGTCCTTGTCAGGTTTTGGTATCAGCGTGATGTTGGCCTCATAGAATGTGTTAGGAAGTGTTCCATCTTCCCTAACTTTTTGGAATAGCTTGAAAAGGATAGGTATTAAATCCTTTCTGAAAGTTTGGTAGAATTCCCCAGGAAAGCCATCTGGTCCTGGGGTTTTATTCTTTGGGATGTTTTTGATTGCTGTTTCAAGCTCTTTCCTTGTGATTGGTCTGTTCAAATTATCTGCCTCTTCTTGAGTGAGCTTTGGGAGATTGTAGGAGTCTAGGAATTTATCCATTTCCTCTAGGTTATCCATTCTGTTGGCATATAGTTTTTTGTAGTATTCTCTTATAATCTGTTGTATTTCTGCAGAGTCTGTTGTTATTTCTCCTTGCTCATTTCTGATTTTGTTTATTTGAGCTTTCTCCTTTTTTTTCTTTGTAAGTCTGGCTAGTGGTTTGTCAATTTTATTTATCTTCTCAAAACACCAGCTCTTTGTCTCATTGATCCTTTCTACTGCCTTTCTCGTTTCAATAGTATTTATTTCTGCTCTGATTTTTATTATTTCTTTCCTTCTGCTGACTTTGGGCTTCATTTGTTCTTTTTTCTCTAGTTCAGTTAGGTGTGCTTTAAGGTTGCTTATTTGGGATTTTTCTTGTTTGTTAAGATGTGCCTGTATTGCGATGAATTTTCCTCTTAATACAGCTTTTGCTGTATCCCATATGAGTTGGTATGGCATGCTATCATTTTCATTTGTTTCCAGGTATTTTTTTATTTCTTCTTTAATTTCTTCAATGATCCATTGCTTGTTCAGTAGTGTGTTGTTTAGTCTCCACATCTTTGTGCCTTTCTCAGCTTTTTTCTTGTAATTAATTTCTAGCCTTATAGCACTATGATCTGAGAAGATGCTTGTTATTATTTCAATTTTTTTAAATTTGTAGAGGCTTGTCTTGTTTCCCAACATATGGTCTATCCTAGAGAATGTTCCATGTGCACTTGAGAAGAATGTGTATTCAGCTCCTTCAGGGTGGAGTGATCTATATATGTCTATTAAGTCCAGTTGTTTTAGTTTTTCATTCAGCTCCACTATTTCCTTGTTGATTTTCTGTCTGGATGATCTGTCCATTGATGTGAGTGGGGTGTTGAGGTCCCCTACTATTATTGTGTTGTTTTTAACATCTTCCTTTAGGTCTGTTAATAGTTGCTTTATGAATCTTGGTGCTCCTGTGTTGGGTGCATAGATATTTATAAGCGTTATTTCTTCTTGATGAAGTGTCCCTTTGATCATTATATATTGTCCCTCTGTGTCTCTCTTTACCTGTCTTATTTTGAAATCCACTTGGTCTGATATGAGAATTGCAATACCTGCCTTTTTCTCCTTGCTATTTGCTTGAAGTATTGTCCTCCACCCCTTCACCCTGAGTCTGTGTTTGTCCTTGGGGCTGAGGTGTGTTTCCTGGAGGCAACAAATTGTTGGATCTTGTTCTTTAATCCATTTTGCCATTCTGTGTCTTTTTATTGGAGAGTTCAATCCGTTCACATTGAGAGTGATTATTGATGCATGTGGACTTAATGCTGTCAATCTGTCGCTCATTATCTTGTTTTCCTGTATTTCTTTTCCTGTGTGCTTTAGACTGCCCATTTAATACTGCAATTTCTTATGCTGGGTTTGTTAGATTTTTCCTTATCTATGATTTGTGACTCTGTTCTGTACTTTATTTTAGTGTCTACCTTGAAGTTTGTATTTAGAATCTCGTGTATAATATAGTCTATTCTCTGGTGGTCTCTTACTTACTCGACCAATACTGATTTAGACCCTTTGCTCTTCCCCTCCTAAATAATTATTTTCATTTTTTATTCCAACTCGTCTTATTAATTTGTAGTTAGAGTGCTAAGATCGTCCTTGTTTTGGTAGTTTCCTTATTTTTACCCTAATGCTATAGTTGAATATTTGCTATCCTGTTCTGGTTCTATCCATCGGTCTCCCTAGTCTGTGGCTTGTGTCCCCTTTCTCCCTTTTTTCTTTTTTCAAGTATGACAGCCTTCTTGAGGATTTCTTGTAATGGAGGGCTTTTAGTTACAAATTCCCTTAACTTTTGTTTGTCTGGAAAAGATTTAATTTCTCCCTCATATCTGAAGGAAATTCTTGCTGGATAGAGTATTCTTGGCTGAAGGTTTTTATCCTTTAAAGCTTTGAATATATCACTCCATTCTCTCCTAGCTTGTAGGGTTTCTGTAGAGAAATCTGCTGACAGTCTGATAGGGGCTCCTTTATAGGTTATTCTCTTTTTTTTCCTTACTTCCCTGAGTATTCTTTCCTTATCATTCCTATGTGCCAACTTTACTATTATGTGCCTTGCGGTGGGTCTTTTTACATTGACAAATCTAGGAGATCTAAAACCCTCCTCTACACACATTTCTCCGTTGATCCCTAGATTTGGGAAGTTCTCTTCAATAATTTTGTTAAGCACACTTTCTGCTCCATTTTCCTTTTCCATATTCTCGGGAATTCCTATGATCCTTATGTTCTTACTCCTCATTGAACCCATTATCTCTCGGAGATTTTCCTCATTTTTTTTAATTCTTAGTTCTCTTTCTTCCTCTGTCTGGCGCCATTCAGCCTGTCTGTCCTCGATTATGCTGATTTGCTCCTCTAGGTTGTCTACACGGGCATTCAGGGAATCGTATTCTGTTTTATCTGGTCCATTGTGTTTTTCATCTCAAGTAATTCTGTTTGATTCTTCTTTATGATTTCAATCTCTTTTGTGAAGTAACTCCAGAACTCTGCTTGTTTCTCTATCTTTCTCTCTACCTCATTGAGTTTTTTGATTATAGCTGCTCTGAATTCATTATCACTTAGTTTACCTAATTCCAAGTCCTCAGGACTTAATTCTGTGTTTTCATTGTTTTCCTTCTGGTCTGGGGCTTTTATAAATTGCTGGATGGTAGAGAAGCGGTTTTTTCTCATGGTGGTAGAATTCAGTTGCAGTTACAGCCTGTCGCCACTAGATGGGGGTTGAGAGCGGCGTGTTAGCTCTCCGCCTTGGGGCAAGATGGCTGTGCCCACTGGCTTTGTTAGGGGGGAGGGGCTGTTACTCATACGTGCTGGTCTGGGTTCAGATCAGTTCTGTTCTCTGGTCTCCCAAGGCCCTTGATTTATAGGGTCCCCGCGGACGGAAGCTTTCCCCCAGTCAGCGGGTCTCCACTGAATCAGCGGCAGGAGTCCTGGATGATCCCCTGGTCACGCGGCCCCTACCCCGCTCCTTCCCGACCCACGCGGCAGCGATCGCAGACTCTAGGGGAGGGAGCGATGTTCTCTCCTACCGTTCCGGGGCCTCCGAAGGTGTAAGCAAGGTTGTGATCTCAGCCTTCTTGGTATTGTAGGACTCTAACGAGCTGGCATTATGTTTATTCTCTGAAATTCAGTTCTTCCAATCTTTTGTTGTATTTTGGAGGGGAGAGAATCCCGGGTCAGCTCACCCCGCCATTTTGCTCTGCCCACGTTTCTGTAAACATAAATTTTAATTTATCTGGGGTACATACTCAAGAGTGTAAGTGTTGGGTTGTAGGAGTTGTAGTTTTAGATTTCAGAGGCTGAACTAGTGACTAATTTAGCTTTGCAGTTTCTTTAGTGGAAGTAGGCCAGGGAGAAGGAATTGTAAATAGCTTTGGAGAAGCCAATTCACAGTATCTTTAGCTAGGTGTTTACGTGTTAGAGTAAGTTCAAAGCACTTTGAATGAAGTGAAACAACTAGTCAAACTTGAATATTTTCATAATTGATAGTAGATTTAGCTGAAAGAACTGAATCAATTGTTGTTTTGGCACCTGGAGAAATACTTTGAGAAGGCCTAATGTCTTTTGGAAAATTACACACCAGCAAAATCTTTAGAATGTGCTGTGTGATCATGGCCAGGAAAAGATTCTTATACTATTTTGCTCCCCTTGTGAGGTAGAAATGTGAGAAAATTCTCTGGCTCAATTTCCAATTTCTGTCAGGCTTTATGCTAAGCCAACTTGTGCTATAAGAAAGTGTATATTTTTGTTTCTTAACTAACCAAGGGTGCAGACCAAGTCCCATAATGCCACTCTTTTCAAGGAAGCAAAGATTGTTTATTTGAAGGATGGAGGTCATTTAAGAGTCTCTGCCCTAGATAATTGGAGTATGATTCTGTGTGAAATGAATTCACACTTTCAGAACATGGGCACTTTTGGAAGAAGGGCCTAGATTAAATGTCATTTCATTATTTTAGAGATGAAATTAAAAAATGAATTCAAACTACAGTTTTTTGAGGTCCCACCATTTACTTTATTACATTTTTTCCCCAAAGAACTGTTTCTTTTTTTTCAATATTGCCTGCTGACTGTATTGGGATATAATGTGCTGGGCTTGTCTTTCTCATGTTATAGGATGTCATGCAATAGGAGGCCTGCATTGCTGAGTTGTACTTCTCCTTCAATATGTCAAACCTATGGCATTAATTTTTTCTTTGTCAGTCATGACTTCAAAAGCAAATGGGCCTGTATGTCCAAAGCACACAAATGTATATGCCACAACCCCTCCCCATGAGACGTGTGGAAATCAAAGGGAGTGTGTTGATAGAAAGCATTTGATATAGTATTTTCATAAATTAGCCTTTCTAACATGTTTGATGAGTTCTAATATTTCACCTTTGAAACCCAACCCTAAAATAAAGAGTGAAGAAGGGATAACTCTTCTTAACAGTAGAATTCTAATTACTAATTGGCTAATGAATACAGAAAATAGAAAACATCCACTAGGTAAATTCCAGAAAATCATTATTGGATGCTAAAGTTAATAGGAGAAAGTATGACAAGAAACAGGATATTTACCTAGTTTCAAAGTATCTCCATACAAGATACAGTCATGCTTCTCTTAATGACAAGGATATGTTCAAGAAATGTTTCATTAGGTGATTTTGTCATTGTGTGAACATCATAGAGTGCACTTACACAAACATAGATGGTATAGCCTACTACACACCTAGGCTGTATGGTACTAATCTTATGGGACCCCCATCGTATATGTGACCAAAACATTGTTATGCAGCACATGAATGTACATATTAATAAAAAGGAGGAAATGGTAACTTCACAGTAAAGGGACCTGACAGACACCACCTTAACCAGTGGATGAAGGTTAATACTGCCAGCAATGGACATACTGTCTTCCTGCACCCCTTCGTGATGGGATGCACTGAGAAGGCTCCGGCATCCTCTCTGACATCCTGATGGTTCCCCGCAGCCTTCCCTCTAAATTCTGGGCTCCTTCACTCTTCCTTCTGCTAAGATGACCTCAAGCTCCTACACCTTTTAGGTCTATCTAGTCTCAAAACAGTTTCTCCAGGAAATTTCTGGGTTCATCCTTTATGCAGCAGGCTGAGTTAGTGTAACTGAGGATATAAAAGAATACGACACACTGTTGAGTCTCCACAAGTTCAAAGTTTGGCCAGGGATGCATAAATATGAGCATGTAAATATACAACAAATGTAACTAAGTTCTATGCTGTAGGTAGAAGCCACGTCACCAGCACTGGTGAGCTGGGCCTGGACGAAATGAGCACTGGCTGGTATATTGAGAATCTTGAATCTCTCACGTTCTTGGAGAGGACATGCACCCTCAGAGGAGAACAATTAAAACATAAGACAGCATGTGTAAAAGGAGGGAAAGCAGAAAGTTCTGTCAATCCACACCCTTGCTCAATTCTCATTCTGATATTATATCAAGTGTTTCTCCCTCCTTTCATTTCCCCTCAAGCATTTTCTCCCCCAAATTGGCCTTCTGTGCTCTCTCTCCCCTTCTAAAAACCATCCTTCTGTTTTTCTGCATTCAATATGTTCATAAAAATTTCGTGTAGATATTGATAATGGGGGAGGCTATACATGCGTTGGGGCAGGGGTTATATGGGAAATCTCTGTACCTTCTGCTCAATTTTGATGCAAATCTAAAACTGCTCTAAAAAATAAAGCCTACTAAAAATTAACATAATTTCTTAAGTATAGTGATAATCATGGCCTCATAATTTTCATGTTATTTTGGCATGAACATTATAATTTTTTTATCTTTAAAATTGCTGATTACTGAAAACTTTGTGTTTGTGTGTGTGCGTGATCTGTTTTCCTATGGGTCCATAAAAATTAAATTACCATCTGTGTTTGAGATTGATTTAAATATTTTCTTGACTGAAGGCCAAAGCAATAGCAGGAAGGATCCTTGAAGTACCTTCTAACCTTGCATCTTCTTCCCTTTCGAGGCATTTTGTCAAAGTGTCACCGTGCCCCTACACAATGGCAGTGAATATTGGTATCGCTTATCATTGGTTAGTAGACTATCTTTAGATCTGTGTATCAATTACATTGTACTGATAGTATTAGAAAACCAAGGATGAAAGAAAGTCATTCAGATGTCTAGACAGTGAGTTACAGAGGTTAGAGTCCCTGGGAGAATGTGAATTAAAGATTAGCAAAGAGAATGAATATAGCATGCAAAGAAAGTCATCAGTTTGCCCTTGAAGAGAGGAGATGATACAAAAATTACAAAACAAGCAACATTGCTGTCTAAATTCAATTTTCTCACTTTTTTCTGGGAGGATTAGGTCTGTATCCTGGTCAAGTCTTCATCCAGCTTTATAACACATTTTAAAATAAATTCTAGTGAGTACTTATGTGGCTCTTTACCTTGTACGAATGGCTTTCTCTCACAGTATCTCCTGTGTTTCTCACAATAATTCTGTGAGATAGGTCAGGGAAATACTCTCACTTCATAGATGAGAAAGCTGAGTCTCAGCAAGGGCCGATTGTTTGTCCACTTTAACCTGGTCTGGTGCATAGTGAACCAAGTTCTCAAACCACACCTCCTGCTCCAAGGACCACACTTTTCCCACAACACCACGCGACTCCTCAGAACCTAGCTGGGGAAACAAGCTATCAGTAATTGTCGGAGAGGGTTTTGATCTAGCCTCCCTGTTAAATTTCCTGACTCTCAAGCAACCCAAAAATGAATGATAGGGAATTTCTAGCAGAACCTAAGAAAATAGAGCCATGAAGGTGGTCCCCTGGAATAATGTTAAGAATCAATCAAGCTGATGTCCTGTCTAGTCAAAGCCCTCTTCTCTACCATGAGGGTTTCAGGGAGAGCACCCTTCTCTTTCTTCCTCCACCCGCCCCCCCTCACCTTCCTGCTCAGCACCAATTCTGGATGCCATTGCCATCCCGGGGAATCAAGGAGGCTGACAAATGTGTTATTCTTCCCCCAAGCTGCTCATTACTTTATCAAACTTAATTTATATATTGACTATGTCTTGCAGAATGTTTCATAGATATAGTCCTTTTCTGATATTCCCAGGAAAGGCAAGATGTGATGTAGACAGTTCAATAGATTGTTTCCATGAAGCTGCCACATCTTCGAAGGATTACTAAAATGTGCTGCATCCTGAGAGATAGGAGAGAACAATACCAAACAGTGACAAAGGAACCATATAAATGTCCTCTCAGAGGCTTTCATTCATCAGTCAATACCCACCTCCAGGTACAATTCAGTTCATAGCATTAAAATGTGTAATTACCCTGTACAGCGTATTGTTGGTGAAAACACTTCTCCAAGCTATTTGGTATTTTTTCAGTTTTTAGTATGCTATTTCAGTACCTGCTTACTTTAGGAAAATGATGGTGTCAGATTATTTCTTTTAAACCGGTACGTGGATGTTAAGTGGAGGCTCAATCATTCATAGGCTTTCCCATAACCTCTCCCAATCCCACCTTCCGCCTGACTCTCCTGAAGACTCCTGCAGTTTTCCTGAGCCAATCACTGCTCATGTGGAGCTTTCAACAAACTACGTACAAACTGTGCCCACCAGGAGTCACCAAGTCAAGCAGAATGATTAAGTGTAGAAAGTATCTGAAAGTTGTGCGACCACAATAGCAAACATGATGAGAACAAGGAGAAAATGAAGAGGTGACATTCTATCATCCCGAGTTCTAATTCCTCAGTGACACAACCTTCCTGGCTCATATTTTCTATATGCTTGGGTCCTCATTTAATTTCATCTCATTTTATGCATGTATATATGTATTTCTTTTTGGAATTAGAGGCCTTCGTTCCTGTCCTTCCAATCCCATCCTTCTCACTACCATTCCCACAGGCCACATGTAAACTAAGTGAAACTAAGTTAGTTTAATTGCTATTTTCAAAGCTATCACAAGTTCCCATGGAATTTCCCTGTTAGCCCTTGGTGAGTAAAGAAATTCTGATTGTATCTGTTGAATCTCATTGTAATGTGGAGATAATTCATCACATTTGAGTGGAAAATTTCTTATAGTAGCTACAGAGACAGTTTAAAAGTGCAAGGAATTTTTTTAAGTTTCTATTTTCGACTGATTTACTTGAATGAAGTTAATAGCCGAAGACAGCATGGTTCACACCAATAGATTTGCACTGGTTTTCCTAGGACTTGGTCTTTTCTTACCAGGGGCTCTGTAGGGCTGTAATTTGGTTATTTATAAGGTAATGAATATTCTTTCAGTTGCAGTCTCCAGGGGAGCCACAGCAGCTGTTTTATTTATTTATTTATTTATTTATTTATTTGCTCTCTCCCATAACACTAAATGTAGTGTTGTAAGAAATAGGCATTTGATAATTGTTTATTGATTTTACATCTTTGTTTTATGAGGAAGCACCTTTGTCTTCAAAATTGTTTTTTTCAGTATTTTTCTATGTTTCTTTAATTGCTTTTAGCTTTCGTTTTTAAAATACAGAAGATAACACCTCACCGAAGAAGATGATACAGATGGTCAATAAGCATATGAAAAGATGCTCAATATTGTACTCATTAGGGAATTGGAAGCTAAAACAATGAGATACCACTACAATTTACTAGATGGCCAAACTCCAAAACACTGACAACACCAAATGCTAGCGAGGACATGAAGCAACAGGAACTCTCATTCATTGCTGGTGGGAGTGCAAACTGGTACAGCCACTTTGGAAGACAGTTTGGCAGTTTCTTACAAAACTAAACATACTCTTATCATATGATCCAGCAATCACACTCCTTGGTATTTACCCAAATGAGTTGAAAACTTATGTTCACACAAAAGCCTACACACGATTTTTATAGCAGCTTTAATCATAATTGCTAAAACTTGGAAGCAACCAAGATGTCAGTAGATGAATGGTTAAATAAACTGTGCTACATCCAGAGAATGGAATATTTTTCATTGCTAAAAAGAAATGAGCTATCAAGCCACAAAAAGACGTGAAGGAACCTTAAATGAATATTACTAAGTGAAAGAAGTCCGTTTAAAAAGGTTATATACTGTGTGATTCCAACTATATGACATTCTGGAAGAGGCAAAGCTACGGAGACAGTAGAAAAATCAGTGACTGCCAGCGGGTTGATGGGAGGGAGGGATGAGTAGGTGGAGCATAGGGGATTTTTAGGGTAGTGAAAATATTCTGTATGATACTATAATGGTGGATACATGGCATCATACATTTGTCCAAACCCATAGAATTTGGGTAAACTCTAATGTAATCTGTGGACTTGAGTGACAATGATGAATCAGTGTTGGTTCAGCAGGTGTAACAAGTGCAGCACTCTGGTGCAAGGTGGTGGTGGTGGAGGAGGCTGTGGGGGGATGGGGAGAGAACATATGAGAATTATCTGTACTTTCTGCTTGATTTTGCTGTAAAGCTAAACCTGCTCTAAAAATAAATACATAAAGATACATTACATATAAGTACTTAAGATAAACATTGTTTTTGGTATTATTTTATAAAGCATGCACCTATATTATTTTCTTATGGCATGAATTCATACATTCTTTGGATCTAATATCATCTGCTAAAATTTTAAAATGCTACTTAGCAAACTCCCATATTGATATTTTACTCTAACGATGACCATATTTTTCGACTTTCAGCTCAGATCCATACATCAGAAGTCCTGAACCTAATACACACACACACACACACACACACACACATACACACACGAACACGGGCTTTATGGGAAATAAGTTTTCTAGGTGAAATGGAGGGCTATTTTTGGATTTCTTAGGTCATTTAAATATGCTCATTTGCTTCATGAGTCTCCAGGGAGAAACGTGTATGCAGTGTTTCTAAACATTTATGGGTGATGAACCCCCTTATCAGTGAGCTTCTTATATGCCAAGTGGTCAAAAAATAAACTTGAGAAAATAAAATAAGAATAGAGGGACCAGCTGTCCCAGAACTGGATGGTTGCACAATTCTCTCATTTCTGCCATGCACAAAAACTGCACTTGTAAGTTTATCGATTATGTCACGTTGTTAAACTCAATGACCATTACTCAGCTCCCATCTTTCCTCTTGTAACATTTGACACCATTGATCACCTCCTTCTTGAAACTTTGCTTGGCAACGAGGTCATAACACAATATTATCTTATCCAACTACCTCATTTGTTGCTGCTTCTGTCACCTTGGTTGAAATTCCTTAACTTCTAAATGTTGAAAAGTTTTGGATCTCAGGTCTCAAATCTGTTCTTTTCACTGTCTATGTTTATTACTCTCTTAGCAATCTTCTTTAATTTAACTTTAAATGCCCATCTATATCTGAGGCTCCTCAAATGTGCATATGATTGATTTCATCTTCATTGTGCAACAAGTCAAGCATAGAATAAGAATTAAGAATTACAAAATGTCAAGTTTTACATTACAAAATTCTGTGTTGCATATTCCTTTAAAATAAATGTTGCGAATTTTATTCCCTATTACATACTATCTGTGATGGTTAATTTTATATGTCAACTTGGAGAGTGGTTTTGGATGAGATTAACATTTAAATAGGTACACTTTGAATAAGCGGACTGCCCTCCAAAATGTGGATGTATCTCATCCATTCAGGTAAAGGCCTGAATAATAGCAAAAGACTGGCCTCCCTGAGCAAGGGAGAATTCTCCAGCAGACTGCCTTCAGACCTCCTCTGCACAGTCGGTTCTCTGGCATCTCACGTCTGCCGACCCACACTGCAGCTTTGGACTTGCCGGTCTCCATAGTCACATGAGCCTATTCCTTATAATAAATCTCTTTCAATACATATACACAACCTCTTGGTTCTGTTTCTCTGGAGAACTCTGACTAATACACTATCCGAAGATTCAAAAGCGAGCAAACATACAAAAAAGAAGGAAGCTTACATTTATTTAATATTTTCTGCTTAATTTTCAAAGCTCTCGTGATGTGCTTTGAAGTAAGCTGTCTTCTGTGCAGCTGTGAGACCCTAGGCGTACATCAAGGACAAGACATGAGCTCTTTTTTTGCACTGACAACAAGCCACACTTGGGGGTGAGAATATGTGCTCTACCATGAGAGGAGAAAAAAGATGCAAAACATCAACAGTGAATATGCTTATTCTGAAGAACAAAGCCCTTTGAGTGCTGTGATATATGTGAGGAGAGAGTAATTTTAACCCATTTTGAGAGTTTTGAACTTGATAAGGAAGACTAGCATTGCCTGGGAATCTCCAATTTCTGGCCTTGAATGACAGCAAGTATGGAAATAAGAACATGCAAGTTTATCTATCTTAAAAAACAAAACCTAATTACTGCTTCTTAGGAGAATTTTCTGCATAGAAGAAGTATCAAATATCTTTTGCAGAAGTATAATATAGATAACAGACAACAACAAGAAAACATAACAATTATAAGACTCTTACTATGTGATAGACTCTTTGTTAAACACTGTTATACATTATTTCACTTTGAACTTATACCATGTTGAGGCAAGTACCATTATTTCTCCCATGTACAAATGTCACAGTTAGAAAACTTGTTAAAGGTCATTTGGTAATTTCACTGATAGTTCAGTTAAGGAAATAGGTTAAAAGTGTTTAGGTGAGTTGTCTAATGATACACAGCTGGTTAATAGTAAAGTTGAGGTCAAAACGCTGGCTAGTAACTTTACTATAGCTACTGTTTGGGTGATTCATGGTAAATCATCACTGTGCCCTTTATTTTGCATTATAGCAGCCTTTTTCAGCCAGAGTTTCTTGAAAGAATTAGGCTTTACTGCCCTAAGACATCCATTGTATGTAATGGATAAAATTACCTTCTATACGTCTAGATTTATACTGGCTATATACCATCTTTGGAAGAATTGATAACATAGTCATTGGAATAATTTTCTGTAGGATTTAATTCTTTTAAGCAATCTTGGCTGAGAAAGCCTGTTGGATGATAGTTCTGAGACTTTGATAAAGAAAAGCAACACGTGAGAATCTTCTAAAACTAGAGATCCTAAGTCCCATTTCTGAGATTCTGATTTATTAGGTTTGATATGAGTCTTAGGAATCTGTATTTGAAAAACTGTCCCAGATCATTAAGATGCAAGTGGAACCTCTGTGTTTTTGTTTTTGCTTTTTTATTTTTTTGGCTTAAACAAGAGACGTTTATTTTCTCACTTTTCTGGAGGATAGCTATCCAGGCTCAAGGAGTCTGCACGTTTGGTTTCTTTTGAGGCCTCTCGGCTTGTAGATGGCCTCCTTCTTGGTTTGGCTTCACATGGTGTCTCCTCTGTGTGTGCACATCCCTGGGGTCTCTGTGTGTCTACATTTCCTCTTCTTAGAAGGATACCAGTCAGGTTGGATTAGGGCCCACGCTAGGGCCTCATTTCGCTTTACCCATCTCTTTAAAGGCCCTATCTCCAAATACAGTCACGTTCTGAGGTACTGGAGGTTAGGGCTTCAACATAAGAATTTTAGTGGACAAAATTCAACCCATAACACCTGGCTAACTCCCGTTTGTCTTTTATTTTATTTTATTTTATGTATTTTTTTTTTTTTAAAGATTGGCACCTGGGCTAACAACTGTTGGCAATTTTTTTTTTTCTGCTCTATCTCCCCAACCCCTGCCGTACATAGTTGTATATCTTAGTTGCAGGTCCTTGTAGCTGTGGGACGTGGGATGCCGCCTCAATGTGGCCTGACGAGCGGTGGCATGTCGGCGCCCAGGATCCGAACCCTGGGCTGCCGCAGCGGAGCATGCGAACTTAACCACTCGGCCACGGAGCCGGTCCCCCCGTTTGTCTTTTATTTCTTGATTCCACTGTCACTTCCTCAGGGAAACCCTCTCATCCCCCGGACTATTCTAGATCCCCCAGTTATTCCCTCTCATAGCCCACACTTTTTATTCATAGCCCTTATCACAATTGGAATTAGAGCTATTGTGGGCTGTGCCAGTCTCTCCTTTCACCTCCATCCATAAACTACATTGAAAGCTCTGTGAGAGCAGTGGCCAAGTCTGTTCACCACTGAGTCCCAGCGCCTATCCCCTTGCCTGGACACCATAGGCACCCAAGTATATGGAGTGTTGGATTAATGAATGAAATAATGAATGGACAAACAGAAGTGGGAGGGCACAATGCAGGAAGACTACAGCCCCTTCTTATTTTGCCTTGGCTAGTCTGGCCTCCTTGTCAGATAACAGAGGGCTTGGGTATGCTGGGAAGCTGACATGCCATCTCATATACCTGGGCAGGGGAGTCCAGTGTTTTCCAAAGATCCATGTTATCATTGTTCCAGTCTCATAATGAATAACAGTCATTCCTCCCCGAGAATAAAGTCATCTCCCTGGAATCAACATAAAACCCAAAGGAAAGGAAACTAACATTACAAACCTACTACTTGCCAAGGAATTATGTGTCTTAGTTGATTTTCCATCAGCTCTGCAAAACAAATTTAATTTCTATCTTTATGGGTAATGCACCTGAGACTCAGAAAGGTTAAATGTCATAAAAAAATCTGAGCTGAAACATGGACCCACGTATGTATGGTTCCAAAGTCCATGCTGTTTCTAACATCCCAAGCTTTGGTGGAGGAGGGTGTCATGGCAAGCCATCCTTAGTCCTGAGTGTCAGTAGGAGTGCCCATGATGGTCTCCCTGCTTGCCTCTCAAAGACTGGAGTATAGATGAGGGAAGACCTCCTAAAAAGGGAGGAAAGAGAAGAGTATGAATAAAGAAATGGGACCAAGAGTGCTTCCATTTATTGCTCAAATCTTTATTAGGTACCTATATCAGGCACAGAGGCTGGGGACAAAATCTGACTTTTATTTTTAATTTATTTTGAAATAATTTTAGATATGCAGAAAAGTTGTAAAGGTAGTCCAGAGAATTCCTCTATAGCCTTCACCTAGTTTCCCCTAATGTTGACACTTTATGTAACTATGATACATTTATCAAATCTGATAAATTAACGTTGTTATATCACTATCAAATATACTACAAATTTCACTATTTTTTCACTAATTCTGAGTGCACATTGAAAAAATTATTTCCTAGAATGTTCACACTTGTAAAAAGGTTGTTTCAAATAGACTTTAGTCATATTTAAAGGAAAAGACCTTTGTTTCCTAATTGAACAAATGGAAATATGTAGTTTTAGTGACAGATATATTAGGTTTAACTTTAATAACATGTACATATGCTATGGGGATATGACTCTATATGAATTGTGAAATTGAAAATATATAATATGGTTGATTTATTTAATGGATTCAAAAAAATAATAGTGAGTTTCATGATCTAGACCTCCTAACTTCTCTCTCCTGGAAAGATATTTCCAAATGATATGGTTACAACAACATCATTGATAACAACAAAAATAATATCTGAAATTTGCTGGGAACATAGCATATGCCAACTACAGTTCTTTTCTTTTCTTTTATTATTTTTTCAACTTTATTGAGATATGATTGACAAAAAAATGCATGTATTTAGGTTGTACAATGTGATTTTGTGTGTATGTGAGGAAGATTGTCCCTGAGCTAACATCTGTGCCCATCTTCCTCTATTTTGTATGTGGGATGCTGCCACAGCAGGACTTGATGAACACTGTGTAGGTCCTCACTTGGGATCTGAACCTGCAAACCCCAGCTGCCAAAACAGAGTGCACGAATTTAGCCACTACACCATCGGGCTGGCCCCTGTGATGTTTTTTTTACATGTATAATTTGATGATTTAACAAACATATACATTGTGAAATTATTACCATAATCAAGTTAATTGTGATATTGTGATTTGTAATAAGAAATGGGTATTTGATCTTTGACCTCATTCCCCAGATTCCTGGAATTTCCTGTGATAAGAGTAATCAAGATGTCTTTTGTTCTATTAATGAGGTGACTTTTGGAAAGCCCTTGGTTAACCTAAAGATGGGGGCTGGTTGCCAGGGAAACTAACCATAAATAGAGGGTTGGAACTTTCAGTCCCAACCCCCATGACCTCAGGGAAGGGAGAAGGGCTGGAGGTCAAATCAATTGCCAATGTCCAGTGATTTAATCAACTATGCCTATGCAATGAAACCTCCATAAAAACCCAAAAGAACAGGGTTAGGAGAGCTCCCAGGTTGGTGAACAAGTGGAGGTTCAGGGAGAGTGGTGTGCCCCAAGATGGCAATGGAAGCTCTGTGATCCTCCCCACATAGCTTGCCCTGTGTATCTCTTCCATCTGAATGTTCATCTGTATCCTTTATCATATTCTTTTATGATAAACTGGTAAACAGTAAGTAAACAGATTTCCTGAGTTCTGTGAGCCACTCTAGCAAAATAATTGAACTCAAGGAGGGGGTTATGGGAACCTCGTATTTATAGCCAATGGGTCAGAAGCACAAGTGACAGCCTGGACTTGCAATTGGCATCCGAAAGGGAGAGGGGACAGTTTTGTGGGACTGAATGTTTAAGCTGTGGGATCTGACACTATCTCCAGGTGGATTGGGTCAGAATTGAGTTAAATTGGAGGAGACCCAGCTGCTGTCCCAGAGAGTTGCTTGATGTGGGGGAAAACCTCCCACGTTTGGTGACCAGAAGTGTCAGAAGTGACGTGTTCTCTGTGAGTGTGGTAATAACGTGAGAGTAAAGGAGAAAGACACATAGGAAGGAGGGAAGAAGTGGAGTTTTTCCTAATATTCCATTGGAGGCAGCGGTGAGTTTTTCCAACTCATAATTAAACATCCATCATCTCACATAGTTACCATTTTGTGTGTGTGTGGTGAGAACACTTAAGATCTACTCTCTTAGCAAGCTTCGAGTATATAGTCCAGTATTCTGAACTATAATCACCATGCTCTACATTAGATCCCCAGAGCTTATTATCTCATAAATGAAAGTTTGTACCCTTTGACCAGCGTCTCCCTATTTCCTCCACCCCCCAGCCCCTGGCAACTACCGTTCTACTCTCTGGTTCTATGATTTTGACTTTTTTAGATTCCGCATATAAGTGAGATCATACAGTATTTATCTTCCTGTGTCTGGCTTACTTTGCCAGCTACTGTTTTAAATGTTTTATGTCTTAATTTATTTAATCTTCAGAACACTCATCTATGCAAATTAACATTAATATTGAAAATAAATTAATATTCATGAGGAAATGGCAACTAGTGGGTAGAGGGCAAGTGAATATTTTGCTCAGTGTTCAGTGAGGTCTTACGTTGGTTAGGGCTGGACTTTGTTTATACGATAGAATGAGAGAGCAAGGAGGTATTTAAGAAATGTCTTCTTCACCTCCTGACTTACTGGTTAATGAACTGATGCCCAGAGGTGACAGGTAAATCATGTATGGTCACATAAAATTTCTGAAACACAGAACTCAATTGTGGTACAATGTCATAACTTTTACGTAATTTATAGTTTCTCTCTCTTTTGTTTTGTGAGAAAGGTTGGCCCTGAGCCAACATCTGTTGCCAGTCTTCTTCTTTTTGCTTGAGGAGAATTGTCGCTGAGTTAACATCTGTGCTGATATTCCTCTATTTTTTGTATATGGGATGCCACCACAGGATGGCTTGAAGAGTGGTGCTATGTCTGTGCCCAGAATCCAAACTTGTGAACCCCAGGACACCAAAGTGGAGCATGTGAACTTAACCACTATGCCACCGGGCCAGCCCCATAGTTTCTCTCATCTTGTTTATACAACTGAAGGTCGAGAAATAGACCAATGGAATAGAAACAAGAACTTAGAACCAGACCTGAGTGTCAAAGTGTGAGATATGATAAGTGGAGACAGAATTGATTGCTGAGCCATCCCTGATGGCCTAGCAGTTAAAGTTCATTGTGCTTCACTTTGGTGGCCCAGGTTAGGTTCCTGGGTGTGAAACCACACCACTCATCTGTCAGTAGCCATGCTGTGGCAGCGCCTCACATGGAAGAACTATAAGGACTTACAACTAGAATATACAATTATGTACTGGGGCTTGGGGAGGAAAGAAAAGAGGAATATTGGCAACAGATGTTAGCTCAGGGTGAATCTTTCACAGCAAAAGAAAAAAAAGAACTGATTGCTTAGTTCAGTAATTCTCAAGGTTGGTTCACAGAAACATGGGGATCTCTGATACTCCTTCAGGAAGTCTGTAAGCTCAGAAACATTTCTAAATGAATTTATAAATAAAGAATTAAATTATTTTTAACTTTAAATTATAATACTATAAATGTTGATAGATATAACTCACATGGGCAAATATGAGTTTTTAGTTTTCTCAATTAAAAGCTATAATGGTTTGCTGAAACCCAGGATTTTGAGAACCACTGGCTTGGTGACAAATTGCTTAGCTTGGGGAGAACTGGTTCAGTCGTTAAGGAGAAATAAAGATAGACTCTACATGGAATTTACAAAAGAAAGCACGTACAAGCACAAATCATCACTGTGTAATTTATAAGCATATTCAAGATATCAAAGTAGAGTGAATGTATGTTTATGGAAAGAAAATGGGAAAGGGGTTTGGGGGTTAAAGTAGGAAAATAAGAGGAAAATGCTGCTTAAGTAGATAAATGATAATGTAGTATGCCATAACTTAAGTCTATTAGCAATTCCACTTTCTGCAACCAAAGTTGCAATAAAACAAAAAAATCAGGAGCCTGCCTGGTTGTGCAGTGGTTAAGTTCACACGTTCTACTTCGGCAGCCAGGGGTTTGCCAGTTCAGATCCTGGGTGCAGACATGGCACCGCTTGGCAAGCTGTGCTGTGGCAGGCGTCCCACATATAAAGTAGAGGAAGATGGGCATGCATGTTAGCTCAGGGCCAGTCTTCCTCAGCAACAAGAGGAGGATTGGTAGCAGATGTTAGCTCAGGGCTAATCTTCCTCAAAAAACAAAAGTAAAAGAAATTTCAAAAAAACAAAAAAATCAAAGAAGTCATATTTTTGCTATATTGAATAATGTGGTTTTAACATCCCCTTTAGCAAGTGTAAGAGAGTGTTAGAAAACAAGATTCTGGTGTAAAAATTAAGTTATGAATTTGGCTATGAACATGTCTTAGTAATGAGGTGTTTAAACATTTATAGCTAAATATGATTTGAAGATTAGTTAGATAGTGATTCACCTACATATGCAAAACCTCACTCAGCCCTCTCAACTTCCCAACAAGCTGATGGTAAGGTTCTATTCAAGGACTTCTACTATACATGATGTTATTGTCAAAACTCTTTCTGGATCTATCACTAGAAAATCTCTCTTTGGGGCTGGCCTGGTGGTGTACTGGTTAAGTTCGCGTGCTCTGCTTCTGTGGCCTTGGGTTTGCGAGTTTGGATGCTGGGCATGGCACTGCTCCACAAGCCATGCTGTGGCAGCATCCCTCATAAAACAGAGGAAGATTGGCATGGGTGTTAGCTTAGTGACAATCTTCCTCAAGCAAAAAGAGGAAGATTGGCAACAGATGTTAGCTCAGGGCCAATCTTCCTCACCAAAAAAAATAAATAAGTAAAAATCTCTCTCTTTTTACCAAGATCAAACAAATGTCATTTTGTTTTCATACTAAGAGTGTTAAATATTAATTAAGGGTAATATAAAGCAGTTAAAAGTGTAAATGGAGAGGTAAAACAGGACTAGGCCATAGTAAGTATTGGTAGTAGAAAGTTAAGTTTGTCCTATGCTTTTGATCTCCTTGGAATATTGATAAAATAGTTTCCTTAAAATTTAAAAATTTATTTTTGTCTACAAAGGAAGGAGTTAGCCTGTGTTAGATCCTTCTGTCTTAGCCTAATCATTGTGATCTCAGAAATAGACTAACTTGGAGCAATGGTATCCAAAGAAGAGATTGCAAAAGCAGATCTGTTGCAGTGTGGAAGGAAAATAATAAAACTCTACTTATATTGTTATTATCTCATTCTTTTACATTTGTATTTGAATTTTTATTTTTTATATACTTTATTATATGTGTCTGTGTGTGTGTAAATGTATAAATAAATAAAAGTATATTAAGGGGAATGTTCAAACACTTTTAACTGATGAGATAAATAAATTTTTTAAAGTTTGCATGGCACTTAGCAAGGTACTTAGATTCTTCTTATTATTGTAGAGTTTCATTTGGGGGATGGCTGGGTACAATTGTGTCAGCAATTTCAATTCCCCTGCCTAATGACCTTTGCTCTACTCCAGCACATGAGAACATATCAGAACAGTGGTCCCAGGTAGAAACAGTTGTCTTAATCCCTGTGGCAAATGTAAGAGAATATAGTTTTGAGGCCTGATAGTCTTCAGGTTTCCTTATTGCTCTTACAGTAGAAATCTACCTTTTGTAGAAATCTACTTCCATCAATCTCATCCAGTTTACACCTCTATTTCCACCCCACCTTGGATTCATTTTTTTTCTTATATTTCCATTGGCATCCCTGCCTTTATGTATCATTTTTATTGTCCTCTAATTTCTTTGTTTTTAGTAGCTTTATTGAGATATAATTGATATACAAAGAACTGAACATATTTAATGTGTACAATTTGTTGGGTTTGGACATATGCAAACACCCGTGATACTATCACCACAATCAAGTTAATAGAAATATCTTCTGTTTTTAATGTCAAAGACTTTCCGTATTTGTGGAAAGTATGCAAATTAGATGGAAGGGAGGGCAAACGTTAAGAAATAATAAAATTAGGAAGAACTGATTGAGAAAAGAAGCACAGGTGTCCATTTATGGATTAAAATATTCCTACATGATCTGGACATTTAACTAATATATGGAATATAGCCTCACTAAAACTCTAAGACTAATTTCTGTTTTAATAGCACATGACACAACTTCCCGTTTCAAATTAATGGGGAGGGGTCTGCATCTACCAATGAAAATCTTGAGATACTACTAAATTACTTCCTAAAATCACAGATACAGACACTGTTTTCCTTTTGTTATGTATGAGACATTTCCTTCTCTGTCAAGAATTATCACGAATTCAGGTTAAAAATAAGATATATTACGAAGATAATAAGCAACAAGGTACAGAAACTTATAGTTTTCCTGACAAAACCTGATGAGCGGACTTGTTATTTTTGATGGAATGCTTCCATATGCGTAGTGACTTAAGATATGATTTTGAACAACATTGTCTGGTCTGTCTCTGTCCATTCCTGAGAACTTTAGATTTTGAGCTCCCCAGGGCCAGAGTAGGGCTTCTTAGATTTTCTTTCCCCAGTGCCTAGCACAGTGACTGGCATATTGCCAACAGCAGCAAAACACTAAATAAATATAGTTGAAAGAAAGAAGAAAGGAAGGAAGAGAGAACAGTATTAATATTGGAAAAAATGGTCATATAGCCCCAAAGTATACAGCAAAACCATACCTGGATTGAGATAAATACTCAGATTAGTACTAATCTCCCATAGGTGCTTTCTGTCAGAACTCTAGGGCTACTGATGAATTGGCTGGTCAGTGGTTCTTAAACCTGGCTGAATTTCAGGGCCACCCAAGGAGCTTATACTGACACCTGGGCCCTAGCCTAGACCATTTATATCAGAATTCTGGGATTAGTGACCAGGTATTGGTAGTTTTCAAAGGTCCCTCCAGGTGACTCCGCTGTGCAGCCAGGTTTGAGAACCCAGATTTATGAAACATCCCAGAAATGTTTTGCTGCATTTCATTCTCTTACTTTCTCGTGGGTGTTCTTATCTGACATAATTCTCCTCTCAGCAATCAGCAGTGGTGTTATTCTACTCTACTGTCTGTGACATGGCATTTCAGAAGGTCTTGTTCATCCTCATGTTCTTGTTTCAAATGCTGTCTGATTTTTCCTAATCATCTGTTTCAGAACAAGAATTTCCTGTGCTCCATCCTGAGGCGGAGTCACATGTTGGCGCTGCCAGCAGTGATCTGAAGGCTAATAAATATGCACGAAGAAGGAAACCAAGTCATTTTCATCAGGACTCCAAAACATTAAGCAAATCCTCCTTTTGCTTCTGATGCTGGGGAAGTGGCTAACCTGTCAAGGTCCATCAGAGAATTATACCCAAGCCTGCAGTTTGAGAATTTGAAGATCTAAAGAGTGGAGTTCTCCCCCCCCAGATTATAATTTATCTTTTACCATACAAAAATCACTTTGATTTCACTTTGCTAAATGGAGGCCTGAAGAAAAATGGAAACCTCTGTGTTTTGGAAGCATGCCCAAGGTAATTCTGAGAATATAATTGGATATGTTTCATGTAAAGCTTTTAGTCTGAGGTACTGGTTGCCAGATTAAAATTTCTTTCAATTATAAACACAGTATCCATGAAATGAATTTGAAATATAGGAAAAAACAATTCTAAATCTCACAAATACATACCTCAATTCCAAAGTGAATTTTGACCAAGAAATACTAAAGACTATAATTTCATATTTTTATACAGAAATGTCTTTTTCCTTTGCCGAGTAGCCTTTTCCCTTGTAAGTTATATTTGTTTAAAATTATGATTGAACAGTCACAATTATGTAAAAACATTTGCTGGATGTAATGATTTTGATCAGAGTATCTTATAGATAGGTTTTCAACCCCATCAAAACTCATGTCCTAACTTTAAAACACGTATTTTTTTTTTAAAGATTTTATTTTTTCCTTTTTCTCCCCAAAGCCCCCCGGTACATAGTTGTATATTCTTCGTTGTGGGTCCTTCTAGTTGTGGCATGTGGGACGCTGCGTCAGCGTGGCTTGATGAGCAGTGCCATGTCCGCGCCTAGGATTCAAACCAACGAAACACTGGGCCGCCTGCAGCGGAGCACACGAACTTAACCACTCGGCCATCGGGCCAGCCCCTAACACACATATTTTATCACCCTAAAATAAAATTCTTAGATAATACAATCTAACTTGAACATAATAGTATATATAGGTTAATACTCTTAAATGTAATATAAAAGAAAAATAAATTCATAATAAAAATATTATATTTGTTTTCCTCTGCACAGCCAGACTGGAAGACCTAGTGACTGGTCAGATGCTTGCTGTTAGACTGAGCATCGCCGTGTATGCAAATGTTGCCTGAAACAGTAGTGCTGTTTGGGTGAGTGAATTATAATTGCTATATTCTTGGATGATATAATTCTTCGCAAATGGTGAACTGCTGCTCACAACATTCCTTTGAAGAAGGTCACGTTAGGTCTCGGCTCAGATAGTCAGAGACTGGATTTTTACCTGCAAGAATATCCAGAGAGATAATTGAAATTTGTATGGAGAATGTGGGAAGCTTTTGTTGTGTGGAGCTGTCTTGTGTACACATGGATGATTTCTCCCACTAAATGCCAAATGTGCCTTTTGATCATTCTGGCAACAAAAACATTGTTTAACATTTCTCAAACGCCTCCTCGAGGTGGTACCACTAGCACTCGGAAATCATTCATATAGCCTTCTCTTTTGCTTCGAATGAAGACTCTGGTCAAGTCAAGGGCAAATTAGGTTAAAAATTAAGAAAATATCTTAAATTTGTTATGGTCCACTTTAAATATAGCAAACTCTTCAGCATGTGGGTTCCTCTTACTCTCATGTTGTCTTTACTTCTCGTAAGTTCCTATCACACTTTCCTAAATTCAATGACATTTCTAACTTTGTATTCCTTCTTGCCCATTACACTTCCACTTCACTCATGAGTCCTTTCCTTCCTTGACCTATGTTCGGGTCCTGAGTCTACCACTTTTTTGCTGCATAGCTTGGGCATATTACTTAACCTCTTTGATCCTCATTTTCCTCATATCCAGAGGTAATAGCAGTACTTATCTCATGGAAATGTTATGAAGATAGACATGACCTAAAGGCTTTTAAGAGTACAACTCAAAAGAATAGTAAGAATAAACTTTCGCTTGCTCGGTCAAGGCAGGGGAATTTGACATCTGAGAGATGGATTCCATTTTGAAAAGTAAAGTGGGCTGGATGACCTGTACCCAGTACATAGACATTCATGAGAAGAGAAATAATTATCAGAATACAAAAAGGCAGTTATATGCTATTAATAGTTAATGGCATACATCAGTATGAGATAGTCTATAAAAGTAACAGACTTGCCAAGGGGACTTTAATGGTTCAAGTTCATTGGCCAAAAAGTTGCCTTCCCTGGATAGAACTTGGATAATCATTGCCAAAGTTTGTCTGTCCTTGCTTTACACATCAATTGTTGACCTACTCCACCTCTAATTGACACATATTCTCTTTATTACATGTTTTTGAATAATATTCAGAAGATCATTATTGTTTCCCTTATGTTCAAGGATCACTCTCTCTGCTTCTCCCCATATACTAAGTACAGATATCATTGGCCAATTATTTATAGCAGTAAACAGGAGTTTAACATCCTAATACTGAACCTCATTCCTTTATTCATTCAACTAAACTGTATTAATCTTCTAACAATAACTCTTTTTTCTTCAGGTGATGTTGTTATTATTGGTATGGGGAACCACACTTCAAAAGCCACTGTACTATGCTCTGGGGATAGGACAGTAAATGACAAGAGTCTCATTATTCAAGAACCTTTCAGTGCAGTGATAGCACCTGTGATTATAACACTGTATTATAGGAGACGCAGTATGGATATTTCAGTATGAAATGGACGCACATAGCAAACTACCTAAGCCAGTTGAGAAAGAGTTAGCAAATGCTTGTCAGAGGAGTTGACATTGTGTAGAGACCTGAACATTGGGTACGTTGGTCAAGTAAGAGAAAAAAGCTGAAGAGAGCACTGTCAGAGACCTAAGCAGTGAGCCTGAAGTTGGGGAAGGGTAAAAAGCTTAAGAATGACATAACCTCACACTTAATGTGATGCAGATGGCAAAGGCACACCTTTGGGAAGGACTGATTGATGTACGACATTAAATCAAGTCCAGCAGAAACTAGGTCTGAGCAGGTGGAAAGCTAAAAGCAGAGTTTGAGGGCAAAATAAAATTAAAGCTACTAGGGATTTAAAAGGAAGAAAGGCTACCAAATAACAAACCAATAAAGTGGATCCAGATGAATTTATGTGAATGGCATTTGCTAAGGCACATTTAGGGATTTGCTTGACACATTTAGGTCTCCACTACTCAAAAATGACATTCTAAGCTTGTAACATCTGATAACTTCAACTGGGAATGTTTGCCTCATGGAACCTCTGGGGGAAAAAATCATAGCAGGATAAAAATCCAAACATTATGCCAATCGTTGACATTTTGTTACTTGGTCTCTTGAACACCTGACAAATGTAAGATTCTAACTTGTTTTGGCAAACACAGGGGGAATTGGATTTCTGTTTAGATACTTTAGATTAACCAGGAGGCTAGTGAGAAGGAAAACAATGGTGTTGTATGTTATGGATTAAAATGTATGCCAAACCAAATAACAAAAGTAAACCATCCTTTACAATATACCACCATCCCTGGGTATTAAATAGGAACTGTAATTGTATTGAAACATGAGTCAAAAACTGCAATGGGCCACAATAATTTGCTGAACTCTGGAAATTTTTTTGAAATGTGGACTAAACCTGCAAATTAAAAACCCCAAAGCCAACCATTTAGTGACCCTGTTTGAAGTAGAATTGAACCTATATTTTGTCTATATTTATTTAAATGTGCAAGTAAAATATTTTCCAAACTAAATCTAAAAGGAGTTGTTCATGGTAATAAATAGATCATCTTTGATCAACTGATGGGCTTTGAATAAATGACCACACAGAAACAGTCAGATGGATTACTCACAGTCTCTCCTTATAAGGACTTCTTTCCCTTTCCTACATAGCTGGTATCAGTTTTCAATCTGCTGTACCTTTCTCATCCTTCCTAGTCCTTTATGTCCTGAGGCAGTTTCCCATCTTCTTTCTCATGGGTTCAGCTTTTTATCATACCCCAGGATTAGCTCAGAGTGATGGCTACAGAGTGACGTCTGGTAATGGTGAAGGAAAATGAAAGAGATGAGAGAAATGGCCTGTTCTTTTGATTTTGCTGGTATGGAGACTGTCAACAGACTCAGTAGTTATCTCCTTACTTCCCAATCTCATTTCTTACTCGAAATACTCTTCTCGAAATGTTTCCTATGCTATTATTTTTATAATTAAATGCCAGGAACTAATTAATCCAGCTTTTTTTTTTTAAATGTTGGTAAGTTGTATTTCAGTATTTTCATTTCCAAAATCCCAGCAATAACGTTCAAGTTTTTACATTGTCATCTTCAGATTTAAGTTTTGGAGGAAGGAAGGAAAGAGGGAAGAAAGGAAAGTAGGGAGAAAGAGTGAGAAGGAGGGAAGGAAGGAGGAAAGAAGGGAGAAAGGAAGGAAGGGAAGGCAGGAAGAGAGGGAAGAGGGAGGGAGAAAGGGAGGGAGAGAAGAAGAAAAGGAGAAAGAGAGGGAAGAGGAAGGGAAGGGAATAGAGGGTGGAAATTAATGAAGAAAAGAGTGGGTTGAAGACCTAGGAAGTGGCTTCTTTATTGTATTTCTCCATCATAGCCAAAAGTAGAAACCTTCAGAAAAACTCCCAAGGGCTATATAATTTCTTTAGGGATAAGAAGAAGGGAGAAACTCTTTAAGATAATATTCTATTTATAGAGGCCCAAGGATGAGAAAAACCTTGGAAATCTTCAGTTATTAGTGGCTAAGGGAAATGGGAAAGCAGATCATTCACTGGCAATGGTTGATGAAATAAAAGAAACCAAGTATTTAGGAGGCCAGTTAGAAGAGAGGGGAGGTAGGTTTAAGCACATTAGGCTCAACTTCTATACTAGTACTTCTCAAACTTTAATATGTGTAGAAGTCTCTTGAGAATCTTGTTAAAATGCGGGTTCAGATTCCGTAAATCTGAGATTCTTCATTTCTAACAAGCTCCCAGACTGTGTTCATCCCACTGGTGTGCAGATCTCCCTTTGACTAGCAAGGTTCTAAACTCTCTTATCCTTAACCACTTGTAGGTCCCTACCTGTTGTAGATGAGGTATATATATGCCTGGGTTTCCAAGTTGGAACTCCGAAAACTTTTTTCCAAACTGTATTATTTCATACAGCGGTAGGATTTTTGGTACTGTACTTCAGGTACAATATGATGGTAAATAAGCTTCTGTGGAATGACCTGGGTACTGAGCCAGATTATAAAGCAAATTGAAAAGGAATCCATTTATGACCAGGTCATCATTCTTTAGATTGACAGGATAGAAAAACCAGTGCAGAATTTTGAGACCATTAAGTTCACTTTCATCATATAATTTTGATATCTTTAATGAGCGTATTTTGGGAGGTCATCATTTATGTGGACATTTATTATACTGGTGATAGTAGGATGAGGGAGAACCAGGTTGGGATTGATGCAGTTTATGGGTTTCATGTAGGTTGAAAGTGAGAAAAAAAATTTAATTTAGCATTTCTGTCTGTTTTAAATGTGCTGATACAAGTTCTACAGGAATTTGACCCACCACTTTTGCAATATATTATTTTTTAAAAAGAAGATGAGAAGCAATCGTTCTTGATAGTCTCCAGTAGTGTAACTGATGACAGTGCATTTAATACAATTGTTTTTTATTTCCAGAAGTGTCTGGTGATCAAGAGAAAAAACACATCTGCAGAATAACAGAAGTCATATAACATTATTCCAGGGAGTCTGCTTTTTCTTCTTGACTGAGCTCTGTGAAAATAACTTTACGCATAGTGGCAACTTTGAGTTGCCCGATACACTTACGTTAAAATGTGTCAAATATTAGTAAGAAGTTTTAAGTCAAGGAGTTGAAGTCAGGGATAAACTATTGAGGAAAAAACAACCAGGAAGTGAAAATGTACCAACTACTGCCCTTTTGCCAAAAGCCACATGTTGTTAGCTAATATGTTCATTTCTTGGTTTCTTTAATTTTTATTTTACTTTAAAGAGATGAACATTTCTATAAGTGGCAGAACAGTTCTCTCTTTTATTTTCCAGGGCCAATTATTTTGTCTTGACTTATTTTTAAAGGCCCAACAAGAAATGAATTTCCCTTTTAAAACGAGGTACCATTGTTGTAAATTTCTTTCATTTCTACCTATTAACTTAATGGAACCAAAAAAAAAAAAAGTGTGGGAGTAGTTTTAATAGGCAAGTGCTTTGGGGCCGCAGTTATCCCTGGTACTTGCCACTTAAGTGTTAGCTAACTTTGAAATAACCAGTGTAATAAAACACTGAGTTTTTGCATGATAATTTCCATCTCAACACATAAACATAAATTATTAGACTATACCTCTGTTTTGTGCTATAATTTTCACAGGAAAGGGATAAAAGGAAGGAGATCATGAGAGGAAATCTATAGGTCTATAGGAAATTAAGAACTATTGGAAGGAAAAAGTGTTTATTCTATTTGGGACATGAATCGTCCCCTGTAGGAAAATTGCCCATAATTCCTATTTCTCCATGCCCTTTTGGTGTATGCCCGTTATCATGACATTTTTTTCAGTTTAACATTTGTCCTGGATTTTATTTATATATCTCTATATATAAATATTTATATATATATGTTTATGTATTTATACCTTTTATCAACGTATTACAATATTGATATATTAAATTAAGCTGACTTGAGTTGCAACCACCTCTACTATGCACTTTGAGCTTTTGTCTGTTCTCCTTCCCAGTGTGTGAGATGCATACAAAGAGATGTAGATGAAAAGATCTCACTTGAACATGTAGTTAAATCCAAAACACAACCATCCACCGTTTCTAAGACCTCTCTTTTGCTGATCTTTTCAGGAAAAATGTAATTAACACTTATCCCCCTTTCATGGATGGAATGCAGAGTCCTCACTGATAAAACAAAGTACACTCAAACAGGAGTTTTTATGGGAATGAATGACTCCTTCAGATCTCAGGAGTAGGGAGGAGTAATATTTGAAGCTGCTACCCGGTGATGTACCCACTGTATCATGGCTGAGTTGTAGTCTAAGAAAGGCCTAACTCTATGGAACCACCAGAAGATTGGGGTAGTGGTAAACATGGGGATTATAAATTAGATAGACACGCAATATGTTTAGAATATAAAGGCTGAGAAATCCCAGTAGGAAGTATACAGATAATTGTCTGAATTCTCTTGTTACAGTGGTGTTATTCTCTATTGTAGTCTACAACTATTTACTTATTCTGTTTGATTATTCATTTTTATTTTCTATAAATTATTTTAGCAACAGTGAGCTAATAAATAAAGTTCATGCTTAATGAAAAAACTAACTGCCGAATTTCTGTTTCCTGGGAAAATTGGTGATGAACTTGTAACTTGTGCCATATGCTTGTCAAAATTCATCATCAACCATTGTGTTGTTGTAGTGTTATAATTAACCTCATGAAAACCACAAGACACAGATATGTTGAAGAGGCAGCAATATCTAATCCAAAGTTAGTAGTTATTTTAAGAAAGATGACAGTTTAATACTCGCAGTCACAAAAGGTTTATTTGCATGTCACTCTATGAAACCAGGTTTCATTTAGATCAAATGACTATTCTTCTGAAGTAATTCTGCTCACCTTCATCCTCGAGGTTTCTTTTGACCACACAGGTAAGTAAAGACATAGATTTCAGCCATATTTTGGCTCTGTGAGCAGAAGAATAATTTCAGAAAGAATTAAATGATACTAGTTTCCTATCAATGTCATCAGATGCTACAGAGAGAAAATAAGGTATGTCAGTTTCAATAATGCTCTGATTTTATCATTCATTTTATGGAATGAAGTTAAAACCTTTGGAAGGATAATTCTGTCACTGGTGAAATGTCAGTCATCAATGTAAATACAATTGTGAAGTTGGATAGAATGTTTAACAAACAAAAATATGTATGCAGGAATAATATAAATATAAACATGAGTGGAACACATTCATGATTAAAATGTTTGTACTAAGGTAAGAAACTATAGAGGAGAAATTACTTGGAATTGGCTGTACTTGAAGTTGTCATATAATAAAGTTAGATTCAAGGCATAAATATAAATTATTGGGGGTTTCTACAACGGTACTATGATTTTTACAGGATAAGGCTACAAGTAAGAAAGTAAGTTGAAATCTATTGACCTGTAAAAAGTACATTCATAATTACATCCAATCAAACTGTAATAATCTACCAAGCCAGAAGATATAGTTGTCAAAATTTACAAATGTTTATATAAAACTGAGGTTTAATACAAAATATGTCAGTGTTTATTCTGCCTGTTGTCCACGATCAACTATATTTGAACTTTTTTTAATCAACCTATATATTCTAAAATAGTATTGAACTCTTCTGTAAATGAGGCCTTCAATTTTTTGCATTCTCTTAAAATTATTTTTAGAAATTTTTTCATTAACATATTCACTTAACAAAGAATCAAACAACTTTAGCTCTGAAAACTTTCAACAAAGTTAAACTATTTAAAACAAAGCTTGCAAACAGAAAGACATTGAAATTTAATCTTTGCCAAAATGAGGAAATAACTGAAGATGTTAAATGGGGATGCAAACAGTGTGCAAGGTCTATCTATCTCTGAAATTTTACAATTTTGTTTTGTAATTAAGAGAATAATAATCTAAAGAAAGAGGTAAAACAATCTCTGAGTATGGTTATATACTGAAAAACACAAAACAATTAATTATTGAAAAAGCCAGTACAAATGATAAGAGCTCTTAAAAAGCAGGTTATAAAATCAACATAGAAAAAGGAATACTTTCTATCTAATAAAACAAAAATTAGTTAGATGATACAATGGAGGTCTAAATTAATGACGGGTGGAAAATACATAGGTTAGACATTAAAAGAAATGTCCAAAGCCCATATGATCAAAACTGCAAAATGTTCCCAAAGGACATAAAAATAGACTTTAAAAAAGAGAAGGACACATCATTTATTTAGGTAGAAAATTTTACCTCATAAAAATATCAGTTTTTCTTAAGTTAAATTTATAACGATAACACAAATCCAATATTTCTATAGGAGCTGGGTATATTGATTACAAATTCATTTGCTAGAAAAAGCAAACAGTAATAGCCACAAACACTCTGAAAAAGAAGAGCAACAAAAGGTATGGTGTTAGCACAGTTATAGACAGATAGATAAATGGAAAAAAATAGAAAATGGAGATAGATCCAACTGCACGTGGAAGATTACAATAAAGACAACATCTCGAGTGATTGGAAAAAGCTATCTTCTTTAATAAATATTTTGAGATAACTGGATAAACATGGCAAAGGATATGATTGAATTTATTTCTCACATTACATTGTATAGCAGGATAAATTTCAAATAGATCAGAAATTTAAGCCATACAAGTACTGGTAAAAACTATGAGTGAACTCCTCTAAAATTGAAAACTGGAAAAATCTTTCCTATCAATGACTCAAATTCCAAAAGCAAGAGAAGGGAAGAGTGATACATTTGATTAAATTAAAATTTCAGTTCCCCCCCTAAAAAAAACAAAAAGCAAATAAATGGTTAAATGAAAAATTGGGGAAAATATATTAGCAAATTATAAGAACATTAAAGAGTTAATATTCCTAATATATTAAAAGGCTCTATAAACAGAGCAAAGAAAAATACAAATAACATTATGGGCAAACAGACTAGAGCGTAGACAGAAAATAAGACCTTTAACTATTTGAAAAGATATTCAATATTGTTCATAAGTGGAAACATACAAATGAAAATTACATTGAGATACTATTTCTCACCTATACAACTTTTTGGTATCCAGAACTTCGATGACTTGACAACTTACTGAAGATATCAGTGTTCTCATATATTGCTGGTGGAAATAAAGAATAATGAAATCCCCTATGAAGCGGAATTTGGAAATACCTAGCAAAATTACATATTCATTTATCCTTTGACCAAGCAATCCCACCTCCATACTCCAAAAAACACAGGCAGAGTTACAAAAGAGTGTATTGCTGGGCTATAAATTGTATTGCTATTTGTAATAATAAATGGCTGGAAACAGACAAACAAAATATTTATTAATAGGAAGTTGCTTGACTAAACTGTCGTGCCTCCAAACAATGGGGCACATGCCACTGTAGAAAAGAATGCAGGACATCTCTTATCCTACTGTGGAGTGATCTCTAAGATATGCTAAGTTAAATAAAACCAAAAAGCTGAGATTAAAGTGAATATAGTATCTATCATTTACAAAAGAAATATAAATATACTATCTACAAGAAATGGAAAGATAAACACAAACACATATGAATGCTTTATGGTAAGAAAAGAAAATAGAATCAGGATTATTTTATATTCAGTAGAATAGAATTTTATCTGAGCTTACTAGGTACACCTGCAGATAGATAATTTTGTTAGTTAAAAATATGGTGCATAGAGAAAAATCAATTTTTAATGTTCACAATTTCAAATTTATTCATCAAAAAGCAACTTTGAAGAAGATTGTAGACAATTTTGTGAAAACATAAAACTATATTAGAGATAGTTACAGCTAAGAAATTGATTATAGTGCATGGATTTATATCAAGAATAAATATTTTGCTTAGTTTTTATTGAGATATAATTGGCTCATAACATCACATGAGTTTAAGGTGTACAATGTGTTAATTTGATACATTTATATAGTGCAATATGATCACCACCACAGTTTTAGTTAATATCTCTATCTCATCACATAATTATCATTTCTTTTTTGTGGTGAGGACATTTAAAATCTATTCTCTCAGCAACTTGGAAGTTTATAATACAGTATCATTAACTATGTTCACTATGCCATGAATTAGATCTCCAGAACTTATTCATCTTCTAATTGCAGGTTTGCACCCTTTGACTAACATCTCCCCAATTCCCCCACCCTCACCTTACTCTCTGTTTTTGCAAGTTCTGTTTTTTAGATTCCACATGTAAGTGATCCCATATAGTATTTGTCTTTCTCTGACTTGTCTCAGCATAATGCTCTCTAGGTCTATCCATATTGTTGCAAGTAGCAGGATTTATCATGGTTGAATAACATTCCATATATATTGCATTTTCTTTATCCATTCATCCATCAATGGACACTTATATTGTTTCTATACCTTGGGTATTATGAAAAACGCTGCAATAAACATGGGAGTGCAGATATCATTTTGATATCCTGTTTTCATTTCCTTTGGATATATACCTAGAAGTGTGATTGCTGCATCACGTGGTAGTTGTATTTTTAATGTTTTGAGAAACCTCCATAGTGGCTGAGCCAATTTACATTCACACCAACAGTACACAAAAGTTCCCTTTTCTCCATCTCCTTGCCCACACTTATCTCTTGTTTTCTTGATGACAGCCATTCTAACAGGTGCGAGGTGATAGGTCACTGTGGTTTTGATCTGTACTTCCTTGATAATTAGTGATGTTCATCATCTTTTCATGTACCTGTTGGTCATTTGGATGTCTTCTTCAGAAAAATATGTGTTCAGTTCCTCTGCCCATTTTTTAATAAGACTTTGGTGAAAGAAATTGGAGATGAAACAAACAAATGGAAATATCCAATGTTCATGGATTGGAAGAATTAATATTGTTAAAATGTCCGTATTATCCAAAGCCATCCATAGATTCAGTGCAATCTCTATCAAATTTCCAAAGGCATTTTTCACAGAAATAGAAGGAAACAAGTCTAAAATTCGTATAGAACTGCAAAACACCCTCAATAGTCAAAGAAATCCTGAGAAAGAAGAACAAAACCTGAGGCGTCAAACTACCTGAGTTCATACTATACTACAAAGCTATAGTAATTAAAACCTATGGTATCAACTTAACAATAGACGCATAGACCAATGGGAACAGAATAGAGAATACAAAAGTAAATCCCCTCGTATATGATCAACTAATATTTGCCAAGGGAACCAAGAACTCTTAACAGGGAAAGGATAGTCTCTACAACAAATGATGCTGCGAAAAGTGGATAACCACATGTGGAAAAATGAAACTGGACTTCTTACACCACTCGCAAAAATTAACTTGAAATGGATTAAAGGCTTAAACACAAAACCTGACAGTATAAAACTCCTAGAAAACAACAAAGGGAAGAAACTCCTTGACATTGGTCTTGGCAATGATTTTTTGGACATGACACCAAAAACACAAGCAACAAAAGCAAAAATCAAGTGGGACTAGATCAAACTAAAAAGCATCTGCACAGGAAAAAAAAATTAACAAAATGAAAAGGCAACCAATAGAATGGGAGAAAATATTTGTAAACCATATATCAGATAAGGGATTAATACTCAAAATATATAAAGAAATCAAACAATTCAATAACAAAAAACACAATCAACCAATTAAAAATGGGCAGAGGAACTGAACATTTTGCTTTTAAAAAATATAATAAATATAAATATTTTAAATTTTGACTTAGATATATATTCTTAGTTGCTAAAAATGATCTTATTTTTGAAAATAGTTCTCAAATAGAATATTTTCATTAGCCTACCTATATAAAAATACATTTGTGATCAATAAAAATTATTTTGAAAATTGTTAATTGTAAATATGTGCACCGTCCACTTCCATTCTCAAAAGTTTCCCAGTTTTGGGGGCCAGCCTGGTGGTATGGTGATTAAGTTCACACGCTCTGCTTTGGTGGCCCAAGCTTCACAGGTTTGGATCCTGGGTGTGGACCTAGCACTGCTCATCAAGCCATACTGTGGCAGTGTCCCACATAAAATAGAGGATGATTGGCACAGATGTTAGCTCAGTGACAGACAATCTTTCTCAAGCGAAAAAAAAAAAAGAGGAAGTTGGGCAACAGATGTTAGCTCAGGGCCAATCTTCCTCAAGAAAAGTTTCCCAGTTTGGACAAGAAATTATATAGTGATTCTACCTCTAATTCCTAATAACTGGACTGCTCCTGGATGTACTAGCCACAACACACACATCACTTGTAAAGCATCTTCCTCAAGGAGTATGTATAACCCAACAGAAGCAACATAAATTAGTGGAAAGAACAATTTATATTTTTCCAAAGAATCTGGGCATAATCTGAAACTCAGTTAAATGAATAGAATGCAGCAGAAGTGACATTGTGCTAGTTCTAAGCCTAAATCTATGAAGGCCCAGTAGCTGTCACTCTAGGGGCTCTTGGAAGCTAGTTGCAGTTATGTGAAAAGCCCAAGCCACAAGGAGAAGCCACATGAAGTAAAACCACAGTATTGCGTAAGCATTCCTGGTTGAGATCCCACACAAGAGCCAGTACCAACTGACAGCCATGTGGTTGAGTCATCTCCACCATTCCCATCCACTTGAGCCCCAGCTGACTGTTGCCTGAGCTGCCACGTGAAACAGAACTTCCCAGGTGAGACCAGACAATCCATAGGATCATGAGAAGTAAAAAGTTTTTTTAAAATTATACTGTTTATTTTGAGATAATTGTAGATTAAACTACAGTGGTAAGAAATATACGGAGAGTTGGTGTGTACTTTTAACCAGTTTCCCCATTGTTAACATCTTGCAAAATGATAGTACAACATCACAAACATGGTATCAACATTGATGCGCCCACCCAAGTTAATCAGGTTTTCCCAATTTTACTCATTTGTGTGTGCATATTTAGTTCTAAGCAATTTTATCTCGTGTGAAGGTTCGTGTATCTACACCACAGTCAAGATACAGAACAGTTCCATTACCCTGAGGATTCCTTGTGTTGCCCTTTTACTTTTATAACCAAGTTTACCACCCACTCTCACCATCCCTAATAGCTAGCAACCAGTAATCTCTTCTCCATTTCTAAAATTTAGCCTTTTTAAAAAGTGTTATGTAAATGAAAGTATACAGCGTGTATCCTTTTAGGATTGGCTTTTTTCACTCAACATAATACCCTGGAGATTAATCAATAGTCTATTCTGTTTTGTTGTTGAGTAGTATTCTATGGTATGGATTTACCAGTTTGTTTAACCATTCACTCATTGATGTCTGTGGGATAAATATTTAAATGTTCATTTGCTGGGTTATGGTAGCTGCATGCTTAGTCTTTTGTTGTTGATTATTTTCTTTAAGAAACGGCTAAACTGTTTTCCAGAGTAAACTTGCTTATGTCTGCAAAAAACCTTGGTAGGATTTTGATAGGAATTGCGTTAAATCTACAGATCAATTTGGGGAGAATTAACATCATTCCTATGTGAGTTCCAATCCATGGACATGACATCTCTCCCTTTATTTAGGTTTTCTTTGATTTCCTTCATCAGCATTTTGTAATTTTCAGCATACAGATCCAGGACATGTTTTGTTAGCTTTATACCCAACATTTGTTTTTCTTTGGAGTGATTGTAAATGGTGTTGTATTTTTAATATTGGTTTATGCAAACTCTTTGTTAGCATATAGAAATGGAATTGATTTCTGTGTGTTGACCTTATAGCCTGTGACTTTCCAGAATATGCTTATTAGTTCTAGCCGTTATTTTGTAGATTCCTTGGGATATTCTTCATGTAAAATCATGTTATTTTCAAATAGGGATAATTTTATTTCTTCCTTTCCAATATGTAGATCTTTTATGATTTTTGCTTGCCTTATCAAAGTGGCTAGAACTTCCAGTATTATGTTGAATAACAGTGATGAGAGCAGACATCCTTGCCTTATTCCCAATCTTAAAGCACTCAGTCTTTCATCCTTAGGTATAAAATTAATTATGTTTCTTGTAAATGTTCTTTCTTAAGTTGGTATAAATTCTTTCTGTTCCTAACTGCCAGAGAGTTTTTAAAATCATAAATAAAAATGCTTTATTTATTTATTCGTTCATTCATTATTTTTTTGCTGTCAAATGCTTTTTCTGCACCAATTGAGAAAGTGTAATCACATTTTTTAGCCTCTTGATGTTGAAATGACGAGGCAGCCTTGCATACTTGAAATAAGTCCCACTGGGCTGTGGTGTGTAATTCTTTTTAAACATTTTTTTCAATTTTATAATATTTTGTTGAGGTTTTTGATCTAAGATCATAAGAAATAGTAGTCTGTAGTTTGGTTTTTTTGTTTTTGTAAAGATTGGCACCTGAGCTAACAACTGTTGCCAATCTTTTTTTTTTTTTTGCTTTTTCCTCCCCAAATCCCTCCAGTACATAGTTGTATACTGTAGTTGTGGGTCCTTCTAGTTGTGGCACATGGGATGCCACCTCAGCCTGGCATGATGAGCCGTGCCATGTCCGTGCCTAGGATCTGAACTGGTGAAACCCTGGGCCGCCGAAGTGGAGCGTGTGAACTTAACCAGCCACAGGGCCAGCCCCTGGTTGTTTTTTGTACTGTCTTTTTCAAGTTCTGGTATCACAGTGACACTGTTCTGTGTTGAGAAGTGTCCCTCACTCTTCTATTATCTGGAAGGGATAATGTAAAGTTTGTGTTAATTATCTTTTAAATGTTTGGAAAAATTCTTCAGTGAAGCCATCTGGACCTGGAAATTTCTTTTTTGGGAGTCTTTAAATTACAAATTCAAATTCTTAGTGGTTATGGGATTTGCTGATTCTCTGTCTAGTTCTATCAGTTGCTGAGAGGAAGGTGTTGAATTCTTAACTATAAATGTGGATTTGTTTATTTCTTTTTTTAGATCTATCATTTTTGCTTCATGTATTTTGAGGTTCTCTGGCACATACACATCTAAGATTGTTATGTTTTATTTCTGATGGGTTACTTGCCTGTTTTGAGGATTTCACCTTGATTTATTATAGTGTTTTTGAGTGTATTTCTTTGTACATTTTTCTTGGTGGTTGTTCTGGTTATTACAATATCTATGTGACTTATAAGAGTCTATGGGTATCAGCATTTTACCATTTTGTGTGAAGTGTGTAAATCTCACTTTCATTTGGATCTCTTTACTTTCCTTACTTTTGAATGTCATTATTTTGAGTGTCAGGTCATTATTTTGTTTCAGTTGTCAAATATGATTTGTAAATCCCATGAAGAAAAGGATAATCTATTGGAAGGACTCATATTTTTTCTTTTTTCATTGTTTTTCTTTCCATCCTGCCAGATGCTCCAAGATCCCTTATTTTATTATTTCCTTTCTGTTTAAAATCTTTTCTTTAGGCATTCTTTAAGAATAGATCTGATAGTGACACATTCTTTTAGTTTTCCTTAGTCTGAGAAAGTCTTTCTTTCCCTTTCATTTGTAGAAGAGAGTTTCACCTGCTCTAGAATTCAGAGTTGACAGTTATTTTCTTAAAACATGATATGCTATTGGAGGAGGTCATTGAGAGGATGTGACCACTGGCTAACCTATGTGCTGGCCTCAGGCAATTGGCAGCTCCTTATCCCCTCCCCTGTCCTTGGAATGTGTGTTCCACTTGCTTTCCCCACACTAGAAGCTGCCTCAAGGACACTGCCTTGAAAGAGTAAGGTGTTGTTGAAAGCATCTAGACTGAATACGTGACCAAACCCAGTTAAGGCCGCTATATAAACTTTTTTTTTTTGGTGAGGAAGATTGGCCCTGAGCTAACATCTGTTGCCAATCTTCCTCTTTTTTTTTTCTCCCCAAAGCCCCAGCACGTAGTTGTATATCCTAGTTGTAAGTCATTCTAGTTCTTCTATGTGGGATGCTGCCACAGCATGGCTTGACAAGCAGTGTGTAGGTCTGTGCCTAGGATCTGAACTGGTGAACCCTGGGCCACTGAAGCAGAATGCATGAACTTAACCACTCTGCCATGAGGCCGGCCTCCTAAATTTTTGGTTTTTTTGAGGTCATGTTGGCTTATAACATTGTGTAAACTTAAGGTGTACATTTTTATATTTCAGTTTCCCTATAGATTGCATCCTGTTCACCACCAATAGTCTAGTTTTTATCCATCACCATACACGTGTGCCCCTTTAACCCTTTTACCCTCCCCCCACCCCCTTCTCCTCTGGTAACCACTACTCTGTACTTCTTATCTGTGAATTCATTTATTCATCTTCCACATATGAGTGAAATCATACAGAGTTTATCTTTGTCTGTCTGACTTATTTCACTCAGCGTAATACCCTCAAGGTCCATCCATGTTGTTGTGAATTGCACAATTTTGTCTTTTTAATGGCTGAGTAGTATTCCATTGTATATATACCACATCTTCTTTATCCATTCATTTGTTGATGCGTACTTGGGTTGCTTGTGAATAATGTTGTGATGAACATGGGGGTGCATAAATCTCTTTGAATTATTGATTTCATGTTCTTTGGATAAATAGTAGTAGAATAGCTAAATCATATGTTATTTCTATTTTGGATTTTTTGAGAAATCTCCATATTGTTTTCCATAGTGGCTGCACCAGTTTACATTCCTACTAGCAGATTCTGGCCACCAGGTGTGGAGATCTACTCATCTTGCCACAGCTCAAGACAAGCCTCCTAAGTAAGTTCCCTTGTTTGTTAAACCTGCACCTACAAATCTAGAGTAGTCCTCCTCTTTCTTCGGTCTCTCTTTGCCCTCCGTGTAAGAGGACCAGTTTGTGAACCAACAGTTTTGAGCCAACCAGGAGCTCGAAGAAATGGGCCTTAAGAGGCATCCCTGGGGGAAGTCCCCAGCTGGCCATCAACCTCTATATGGGAAGGCGTGGATGTATGTTAAACACTTGCAAACCATCTGGTGAGTACAGGAATGTCCCAAAATGGCCAGCTGGTTTAATGTGTTTGTTTGAGGAAATGCGCATAGCTCACTGCGACAAATAAGGAAAGCAAATGGCTGCTGCTGTGCACTAGTCTTTACATTCAGCAGTTTGGCTGGCCACCAATGCCCAACTAGAGGTTGAAGCTTGAGTTAGAAAGTTGGAAGAAGAGCTGAGGTTAGAGAAGGACGTGTGAGTGTCCACTACTCTGCTGGCTTTGAGGCTGGCGGACAAGGTGGAAGCACAGAATAATAAATTGGAGACCTTACAGTGGCATTTTGCAAAGCTAGGAGGGTGTAAACTGCCAGGGATTAAGACCTGAGTGCTTATGACAAAGCCTGACTGGGAAGCTTAGAGGTGGAATCTCTGGGAAAGTGAGGAGAGTGAAGGAGAGGATGTTGTGTTGATCGACAGTGAAATGGATAAAACGCCGGTGCGCTCTGGCCCCTAATACAAAGTACAGCAACAACAACCCCAGGCAGTGGGGCAGTCCCCAATTCAGAAAAGATTCACGATGAGAGAACATACTCCCACTGGGCTTATTGATATAGCTGCCAAGTTCCAGCAAAAGGCTGTTGAAAGTATCCAGGCGTGATGAGTGTGGTTATGGGGTACAGGGGTAGGGGAGGCGATGGCATTTCTCTGATTAGTCAGAAGGCAGAGAAAATGAGCAACACCACCACACACCCTGCCCTCCAGCAGCGCCTGCATGGTGCTGCAGGTTGGATGTGGAGGGGTCGAGAAAACTCACTCCATTATTGATTGGATCAGTCTAGCCTGCAGGGAGGGGGATCTCCCTGAGTGTGTGGACCCTGAAAATCTATGGAGGAGGTACAACAAATTCTTAGGGAGTTGAGAAGGAGACAGGCCATCTACGCCCCTGTCTTTGAAGGCTCTGATCAGGCTACATGTGCTGCAGGAATGAAAGCCAAGATACTCCAGTCTACCCCCAGCACCTGGTATGGGACGCCAATGTCCATGCTGAGCCCAGTGGTGAGGTAAGACATTTATGATGTTGAGCAATCCATTGCTGATCTGGGGGGAGATTGACAAATCCCTGGAATGAGTACAATCTGTGGAAAAAAAACCTGAGACTGGGTCAGAGGGTGACGGAGGGAATCCCTGCTGATGCTTGATGAACAGATGGATCTAGTGGAGGGGGGTGGGAGGCAATCCTTCCATAGGGACTGCAGTCAGTATTCAGCCCAACACTGACACCATCTGGATGGAAGCAGGAATGAACCTCGGCAGCCAGTGGGCTGAACTCCAAGTGGTTTGGCTGGCGATCACTCATGAGGCCCCGCCGTTAACCTTTTGCAGTGACAGTTGGGATGTTCTAAAGGGATTAACTCTATGGCTTGGACAATGGGAAGCCAAGGGGTGGATGATCATGAATAAGCCATGTGTGCACCCTCCTCCCGCCCCCCCGCCATCCCTCGGCCACCCTCTTGGTGTTTCTCAGTGGTGGAAGGGAGTTTCAGACCCAAGAGCATAAGAAAGCTTTCTGAGCAATGTTGCTTGTTGCTTGTTGCAGCAGGGTCCCCTTTGCTGGTGCTTCTTGACTATGCACTATCTGTGGGTGGAAGAGAGGACTTATAGGTCAAATAAAGAAGGAGAAGTTTTCCTCCAGCCGCTTGTTAGCAGGGCCCCCCACTAAGCTCCCTTGCTAGTGCAGCCGTTTTCACGTGGTATTTTCTCTGGGACTTCTGTTCATGAAGGGGTGTGTGGGAATGGGCATTGTGGTAACCTGGGATGCCTTCAGTTGCTAGCTTAGGTTAGGGTGTCAGGAAATGCCAGGCCCGAGTAACCTTTCTCTGTTGGGTGGGAGAGTTGTAAAACACTCTGAAGTTAATGTTTTTTTCTCCATTTCTGGACCCCAAACCAGTTTGCCCTTCTCTTTCCACCTTTCAGAGTTCTGTTTTGGTTTTCTCTTGCATTAGTGCCAGAGGTTACAGTTGTATTTAGTGGAGAGGAACAGAGAGACATGAATTTAAGCCATCTTGTTTGGACCAGAAATCTGATTAATCCAAATAGTTGTTTCATAAGGTCACTTAGTTTTGGGGTAATTTGCCACAAAGGAATTTATAACTTCAATACTCCCTGAACTTGAAACATTAATAATCCTTTGTCTTGTACTCACAATACCCCTGCTTTCTTTTTTTATAACTCTATCATGACCAAATATAGTACCCCTTCAATGTATATATTATCAGCTTTAGTTGTAACAATGAAAAAGATATAAAGTTTAGGTAATCTCATGGGTTACTTTGTTCATTCCAAATTGCATTGCTAAGATGCATTAATATTCTTACATGTAGCTGCAGTGCAGACATTTTAGTTACTGTATAATATTCCATTGTGTCAATATAACACTTTTATTTATTCATTCTCCTTTTGATAGTTGCTTTCAGATTTTCACTGTTATGAAAGAGCTACAATGAAAATTCCTATGTAAATCTCCCTGTGTGGTATGGGTGAGAGTTCTTCTGAGCATATGTCTAGAGAGAAATTGCTGGGTAATAGGGTATGTGAATGTTCATCTCCACAAGGTATTGCCAACTGTTTTTTGAGGTGGCTATACTAATTTCCTCCCGCAATGTCTAAGAGATCATGGCAATTCAAATCTTCTTCAACACTTGGTATCATCCACTTAGGATTATCAGATTTCTTACTTTCATCAATAAAATGGATGCAAAATGACATCTGATCTTGCCATTGCTTTGCATTTTCCTGGTCATTAATGTGGCTGAACATTTTTTCACCTGTTTTTTCCCTATTTATAAAATGTTTCCTTTCTGTGAAAGGTCTTTCCATGTCTTTATATCTTCTATTGTTTTATTTGTCTTTTTCCTCAAATAAGAGAAATTTGGATTGAAAAGTCAAAGGCACTTCAAAGAAAGAGGACAGCTGCTAAGGTCAAAAGAAGAGACCTCAATTTCAAAGAATAAATAGCCTCGTAAGTTTTAGTAGCTGATGGCCAATTGGTGTTAAGCTGAACTGTAGTGTAAGAAATAATTCCAAACTAGTTTTGAGTGATTTTTTAAAAAAAGAATCTCCCATTACCTATTGTTTTCTATCTGGATCCAAATCTGAGACCTCTGCTGGGTGTTAAGAAAAGAGGACAGAAGTGCCTGGAAATTATTTTGCTAGTGAAATGGAGAGAAAGGACCAGGACTGGGCAAAACCAGGAGGCAACCTATCTGCTAGATGCTCCTGAACGATCTCCGTTTCTGGATTTCTCCCTTCTTTAGTTATCCAGTGTCCACACGGCTCCTCATGCCTTTCCGAGAGTTGTACAATGATACCCCATTCAGGCCTTCCATCAGTGGCCACTGGCTCAGGGTCCAATAATTCCCCTCTCCCTTCCCTTTGCTATTCATCCCCCAGCCTCATAATCATCAGTCTCCTCCTACTCCAGTGGTAATAATAAGAATGCAGATTTTTTGAAGATATCTCTTTACCAAACACTATTCTGAAAGTTTTACCTGAATTTATATATTTTATCCTCAGAATAGCTCTTTGAGGCCCCAATTTGCTGTTATCATCACAAATCACAGTCTCTTTTGTAGAAAGAGGAAAATAAGATTCAGAGATGTTAAGTAGCCCAAAGTTGCACAAATAATAAGTAGCAGACTTGGGATTCAACAAATACTCACAATCTTAATTATACTTTAAAAAGAAAACTAAGGTCCATCTCGTGGCTAACCTAACCACCTTACTAAACCAGTGAGCTCTCACAAAGAAATGGCACTTCAAGCTACTTCTTAATACAACAGCAATTTTGAAGGATGAATATCATCACAGATATTACAGGCCAGGAAGTGGCTCCCTGAGGCATCGCAATTTCAGAGTAACTATTTCCCAATGGGCAAGACATGCTGAGAAAGAATCCTAGGTGATTGAATGGCTTAAAGAAGAAGATAATAGAAAATAGGATTAAAGGTGGGACTCTCAATGTCTGAGTGTTTATGGCACACATTTTAGTGTGTTCATCTGCAAAGTGCAGACAATTCAGTATCTATCTTATGCAGTTACTGGATGAACTAAGGATCTAATATAAAAAAGTCATTCAACACAGTCACTGGGACAATTTACTCACACAATAAATGGTAGGTGTCATTATATTTATTCCAAGAAGTATCTTCATGCAAGTTTATTTAGACGTCCCAACTCCAAACATATGAGGATGAGGCAGAGATTGAGAGAACAGCTTTCACCTGTTACCTGTCTAAGGTACACCTTCCAAGTCCCCATTTCCTATCCAGGTACCCATCTAGGTTGTCTGACCCCTCTGGGAGGATCCTGCTCTCTTCTCATGGGGATGTGACCTTACTCTCTGGCCTCCACACCAGAATACACGTAAGCCAAACATCCCTGAGAGAGATATACACAGGGGAAGTGTGTTTCACTTCAGAAGAAAGTCCACTGTTAAATTTCACTTACAGCCAGACTTAACTCGCAAAGCAAGGTTTTCTGGATCTATGGAAAAGTTCTTGCTATATTATAGAATATGTCATTTCAAAATAGATGGAACTATTATACTTATTTCACTAAAATGCATAGGGACTATGAGGTGCTGTCATAGTGAAGGCCTCAAATAGAAGGAACACACTACTATGTATAACTTTAAAGGAGCGGTGTATATCAGTCTAAGATGTTCATTTGTAGCAGTCTCCTGACATCTTTTACTGTCATAAATGGGCTCTTTATTTCTTTTCCTGCTCTATGATTGTCAGAGAGCCTCAGTGCTGAAATCAGGGGCTCTGGAACATTAATGGGGTGGAGGGGAGTAAATACCTACTTTTTTTTATTTTGCTATCTGTCATTTTTCTTTACTGCATATATTTTTTTCATTATTAGAAACTCAGTATTGCCAACTGTATGAACAAAAATCCAGATATGTCTTCTCACCACTTTTTCACTATTTAATGCTTTTACCTCTGTGAATCATACCTATTTCAAAATCAAAGTTAGTTATTAGAGAAAGTGCTTGGGGAACATTGGAGATCTAAACTGTATAGGAAGCAAAGTCTGCATCCTGAGATTCAGAAAGATTTCTACTAAAACAGAATTATTCATATTTTAAATTGAGATATAATTCACATACTATGAAATTCAATATTTTAAAGTGCTCAATTCAGTGGTTTTCAGTATATTCTTTTTTTTTTTTTTTTTTGCTGAGGAAGATTCACCTGAAGTAACCTCCACTTCCTATCTTCCTCTTTTTGGATGTGAGCTGCCACCACAGCATGGCTACTGACAGACGAGTGGTATAGGTCCACCACCAGGAACTGAACTCAGGCCACAGAAGCAGAGCATACTGAACTTAACCACTAGGCCAGTGGGGCTGGCGTTCATTATATTCTTAAAGTCATATAACCATTATCATTATCTAATTCCAGAATACTTTCATCATCTCAAATTTGCAGTCACTCCCTATTCAATCTTCCTCCTGCCCTATGTGACCTGATCTACATTCTGTGTCTATTGATTTGCCTATTCTAGATATTTACTATAAACAAAATAGTACACTATGTGGCCTTTTATGACTAGCTTCTTTCACTTAGCATAATATTTTCAAGGTCCATTCATGTTGCATAATGTTTCAGAATTTCATTCCTTTTTATGGCTGAATGATGCTTCATTTTGAGACTATACCACATTTTATTTATCACTTCATGAGTTGCTGGACATTTGGGTTGTTTCCACTTTTTGGCTTTTAGGAATAATGCTGTTACGAACATTTGTGTACACAATTTTCTGTGAACATTTGTTTTTCTTTTTTTTTGGAGGAAGATTAGCCCTGAGCTAACTACTGCCAATCCTCCTCTTTTTGCTGAGGAAGACTGGCCCTTAGCTAACATCCATGCCCAACTTCCTCTACTTTGTATGTGGGACGCCTACCACAGCATGGCTTTTGCCAAGGGTGCCATGTCCGCACCCGGGATGCGAACTGGCAAACCCCAGGCCACCGAGAAGCAGAACGTGCGCACTTAACTGCTGCGCCACTGCGCCAGCCCCAACTATTTTTAATACTTTTGTCCTTTAACCTTTATACTAGAGTTAAGTACTTAACACACTTTCATATTATAGTATTAGAGTATTCTGAATCTGAGTATATGTTTACCTTTACCACTGTGCTACATATTTTCATATGTTTTCCTGTTACAGTAGTCCCCCCTTATTTGTGGGGTATACATTCCAATACCCCCAGTGGATGCCTGAAACCACGAGTAATACTGAACCCTATAGATACTATGTTTTTTCCTATGAGACCAATGATGAAGTTTAATTTATAAATTAGACAAGGTAAAAAATTAATGACAATAACTAATGATAAAATAAAATAAGTATAGCAACATACTGTAATAAAAATTACTGTAGATCTTAGCAACCTCAGCATGTGATGTTTTTTCTTTCCTTATTAAGTTGAGAACTTTCACTTTTTCACTTAAAGGAAGCACTTTATGGCTTCTTTTTGGCATATCCAAATTGCCAGCATCACTACTCTTGTGCTTTGGGGCCATCATTAAGTAAAATAAGGGTTGTTTGGACACACGCGCTGTGATACTACAACAGTCGATCTGATAACTGAGGTGGCTACTAAGTAGTCAATGTAAAGGTGTTATATACAGGTGTGGATATGCTGGACAGAGGGATGATTCACATCTGGGCAGGATGGAGCTGGGCGGCGCAAAATTTCGTCACACTACATCAGAAAGATGTGCAATTTAAAACTTATGAATTATTTCTGGAATTTTCTATTTAATATTTTCAGACCACAGTTGACCACGGATAACTGAAACCATGGAAAGAAAGACTGTAGATGAGGGATGACTACTGTACTTATTAGCGTCCTTTCATTTCAGCTTCAAGAACTCCTTTCAGCATTTCTTATCAAACAGGTCTCCTGGTGCTGAACTCCCTTAGCTTTTGTTGGTTGGGAAAAGTCTTTATCTCACCTCCCTTTCTGAATTACAGTCTGTTGGGTAAAGTATTCTTGAGGCCAACTACAGGCTCACTGCCAGCTGTGGTGGCCTGGCTGTCAGTGTGCTCTCCTTGGTGGTGAACAGAATTTGAGTGTCTTTAATTTTTCTTTTTTGGTCTTTAGAGATCGTAAACTTCTCACTTTGTTTTCCCCCTTTATTATGCAAGTTTCAGAGGGCAACTCTCTCTTTCTTTTAATCTTCTTCTCTTCTTCCATATCAAAATATTACCTTTCCAGAACTGCCTGCTTGAATTATACTCACACTTTTAAATCTCTCTCCTTTAGTTATTGTTCTGATCTAGCATATGCTTTTTTTTTCAGTTTTTCTTTTTTTCTCATTAGGTGAATTTTCTTTCTGGAGGCGGTTTTACTTTCCTCCTTTTTTTCACGCAGTCCCCATTTGTCATTGTTCTCTGACAAGGCTTGTAGCAAATGTAATGGAGTTAGGTCCCTAGGATTTGCTGTTCAGTTTTCTTTTTGCAGGTGATTTAAAGTTTGAGCATTCTACACCTTTTATTTATGCCAAGCACAAAAGATGTGTGTGATTTTACTTGTTCCTCTAGTTTTTCTTTACTGTTTTAGAGGATATGTTGGGAGTTTTGTAGTTGTGCTGATGCTACCCAGAATTGCCCATTTTACTCTTTAAATTACTTTTTATTGAAATAAAAATTTACAGAAAAAAGTGAATAAAGCACAACTTGAGAGCTCAATAATTTTTAAAATCACCACAGCGATAGAGAAATAGAGCACTGCCAGGACCCTAGAAGGCTCACTTATCCCCTCTCCCGATTCCTGATATTTTCAACCCAAAGGTAACACTATCGTCATTTATATAAATATATGTTAATTTTGTCCATTTTTAACCTTTATAGCACTTCAGTAATATTGCAGGCATCACTATGTGCTGGTTTATTTCTCTCAAAATTATATGGGGAGATTCATCTTTGCAGCTGGTACATAGCAATGTTTCAATTCTTTATTGCTGCATATATATGTCTCAGTTTGAATGGAATTCTCAGTTTGGATCTGGATCCTTTGTAGGTCCTTGCTAATACTGGTTTCATTCTATTTTGTGTGTGTGAAAGTGGAAATTAAAGCGCAAAGATTAATGATTGCATCAAGGCAATCTTGTAGATCAGTGATTACGTGGAACTAGATTCAAATTTCCTAAGTCCTTGTTGAGATAACATCTTCCTACTGAATAACGATTTATGAAATGAAAGAAAAACCAATTAGTCATTTTCATTTTTTCCTTAAGGTTATCACATAGAGACTGTTCCTCCCCTTTAAATATTTCTCAAAAATCCCATATCCTTTTTTGCCATGGACTTACTTTTTTTTGTTTTTACAATAAACCTTTAAGCCATTTACCCCTTCATTTTAGCTATAGAAATAATTTTTTTGTGACGAAACGTACCCTTAAAAAAATCAGATGCCCTGTAAAAAAGTCAGGCAATAAACTCTGATTTATAAATGTTATTCAAATCAAGTTAAAATCATATTTGAAAAAGTTACATTTGTAATTTTTCATATCAGTATGCTACCCTCTAGGCTGCTAAACATTTTTCAGGAAGGAACTTCTTTGTCCCTGGAACATATTAGAAAGATAAGGAAGGAGTAATATCAACAGTTTCCCATCTGAATTCTAGAGTTTGTGTTAGGGATTCTAAAAATGTTTCATTCACTTTTAAAGTTTAATACAATATTAAACTATTTTAAAATGGTAGCACATTCAAATGTAATTGTAACACAGTAGAGACTGAAAGATCAATATCTTGAGCTGACATTAACCAATTTTGGATACAGATTTTAGAACATTCTTTTTTCTTTTAATTATTCATTGATTCTGAATTTTGTATCTCGTCACTACTCTTTAATAGAAATAAAGGAAGGAAAGAAGGAAGGAAGTAAAAGAGAGAAGGAGGAAGAAAAGAAAGGAATGAAAGAAAAAAAGAAGTAATCAGCTGTATTTTTGTGTTTTAACCCCAAATTTTACACTTCTACACTCTACATGCACTATCATCATGTAAAGTCCAGGGAAAGTTCAGACATACCAATTTCTTACTATCTCTCTTCTTGCTAAAATAATCCTGTGCTTGCACTAACAACTGAGGACATAGAATTCTTTCTTTTCTCAACTGTTATTAACTATAGTCACCACGCTGTACATTAAGTCTTCAGAACTTAGTTGTAACTGAAAGTTTGTACCTTTTGATGAATATCTCCCTTTTTCTCCCATCCCCCAGTCTCTGGTAACCACTATTCTACTCTCTGTTTCTCTGAGTTTGGTTATTTATTTTTAAGATCCCACATGTAAGTGAGGTCATACAGTATTTGCATTTCTGTGTCTGGCTTATTCACTTAGCATAATGTCCTCCAGGTTCATCTATGTTGATGCAAATGGCAGAATTTCCTTCTTTTAAGACTGAGTAGTAGTCCTTTGTGTGTGTGTGTGTGTGTGTTATCACATGTTTTTGACTACCATGAATAATGCTGTAATGAACACGGGAGTGCCGATATCTCTTAGAGACAGAGATATTATTGCCTTTGGATAGAGGATATAGAATTCTTATAGTTCTAATATAGTATAGATCGTTTTGGCAGTTATTGTAAAATAGTTATTTTGTGCTTTAAGTTTTGATGTTTATGAAAAAGAATCCTATACTTTATTAAATAGTTGAGCTTAATTTATTTATTTAACACAAATTTACTTAATTTCTACCTGATGCCAGGTAATTTCTAGGTGCCTGGCAGAAGGACCTCACATATAACAAGGCTCTCACCAATATGTTATGAATATACAACACGGTATCATGTGATGATGAAAGCTATGAAGAAATATGAAGCAGAGAAGAGGGCTAAAGTAGGACAGACATGAGAAGATGTTCTTTGAATAAGATACCCATAGAGATCTCAGTCAGGGGTTTCTTCTTGACAGAGACTAGAAGGAAGTTGGAGAGATTACATCACTATTTGAAGAAAGTCATTGTAAAGAGCAAGCTTTGAGTGTCTTGGCAACAGTAAAAAATTCAACGAGACTGAAATGAAGCGAAGGAGGGAGAAGAGTCAGGAAAGAGAGCCTAAGGCCTGCCAGGGTAGGTTCATTATAACTGATGCAATTATCACCCCTCCCCACACTGAAAGGACTCAGGGCTCTGGAATCAATGCTGATTCCAGGGCTGGGGCACGGAAAGTACTGATATATCTTGTTGAGACAAAAAGTAAAGTGCTTTAGAAGACAAATGAGGATATATTAAAAAGGGATGGAAGCCACTTTAAGGTGATTCCACCGGCCAAATTTGGGAAAACTAAAGTATTAACGTTAATAATAACAATTATAAACTATAACCCATTGAACAGATTCTATAGTGATAGTAAAATAATATAAGAAAAGGAGGGAGGAATAGCTTTACTTCACGGAAGAATGTGAACTAATAAATCTGGAAAGAATGATAAATTTTGAAAGTAATCATTTTACCACGTATGATACCATTTACTATGTATCATAGTAATACATAATTGCTTCAGCCAGGAATGGATGCTACAAGCATTGCATGAAAGGTTGTAGGGAACCAGATATTTGCATATTTTGTTATATTCATTGTGTTTTGTTTGTGATAAAAAATAACGTAAAATCTGCCCTCTTAAATTTCTAAGCGTACAATACAGTGTTGTTAACTATATGCACATCGTTGTAGAGCAAATATCTAGAACTGTTTCATCTTGCATGACTGAAACTCTATATCCATTGAACAGCATCTTCCCATATCCCCTTCCTCTCAGGCCCTGACAACCACTATTCTGCTCTCTGCTTCTAAGAGTGACTATTTTAGATGCCTTATATAAGTGGAATCACACAGTATTTGTCTGTTTGTGACTGACTTATTTCACTTGGTATCATGGCCTCAAGTTTCATCCATGTTGCAGCATATGATAGGATATCCTTCTTTTTCAAGGCTAAATAATATTCCATTACATGTATATACCATATTTTCTTTATCCATTCATCCATCAAAGGACTTTTAGGTTCTTTCCACTTTAGGCCATTGTGAATAATGCTGCAATGAGCATGGGAGTGGAAATATTCCTTCCAGATAACTGTTTTCAGTTATTTTGGATAAATACTCAGAAGTGTAATTGCTGGATCATATGGTAGTTTTACTATTAATTTTCTGAGGACTCTCCATACTGTTTTCCATACTTTTAATACTGTTTATTGTTTTCCATAGCAGCTGCACCATTTTACATTCCCACCAACAGTGTATAAGGATTCCAATATCTCCAAATCCTTGCCAGTATTTATTTATCTTTTGATTTTTTGGTAATGGCTATCCTAACAGGTGTGAGATCATATCTTATTGGGTTTGCGATTTGTATTTCCCTGATGATTAGTGATGTTGAGCATATATCTATGTGCTTCTTGGCCATTTGTCTATGTTCTTGGGAAAACTATTTATTTGGGTCTTTTGACATTTTTTTTGCCAACTTTATTGATGAATAATGCACAGATATAATAGTATATATTTAAAATGTACAATGTGATTACCTGATATACATGTACATTATTGAATGATAACCAAGATCAAGATAGTTAACACATTAATCACCTCACATAGTTAACTCTTTCTTTGTGTGTGGTAAGAATGCTTAAGATCTACTCTCAACACCTTTCAAGTATGCGGTACCATATTGTTAATTATACTCATCATGCTATACATTATATCCTCAGAGTTTATTCCTCTCTTGAGTGAAATTTTGTACTCTTGGACTTACATCTTCCCATTTTTCCTTCCCCTCAGCCCCTGGAAAGAACGATTTTATTCTCCATTTCTGTGAGATCATTTTTTTCCCCCACATGTATGTGATACCATACAGTATTTGTCTTTTTCTGTCTGGCTTATTTCACTTAGCATAATGCCCCACAGTTTCACTCATGTTGTCACAAATGGCAAATTTTCCTTCCCTTTCATGGCTGAGTAGTATTCCACAAAGTGTCTTCCCTTTTCTGCACATCTTCACCAACATTTGTTATCTCTTGTCTTTTTGATAATAGCCATCCTAACAGGTATGAGGTGACATTTCATTGTGGTTTTGATTTGCACTTTCCAATGATAAGTGAAGGCAACTACCTTTTCATGAACCTGTTGGCCATTTGTATGTGTTCTTTGGAGAAATGTCTATTCAAGGCCTCTCCCTATTTTTTAATTGATTGTTCATTTTTTTGCTATTAAATTGTATGAGTTCTTTATATTTTTTTTATATCGACCCCTTGTCAGTTATATGGTGTGAAAATATCTTCTCCCATTCTGTAGTTTGACTTTTCCTTTTCTGCCTGCCGTCTCAAAATAGCCTTCCTCAGACTTGGGCTTCATCAAGCTTTTGCAGTCTCCTACCTATATTCCAAAGCTCTCATAATGGCACTTTTGTCTGTGGATGGCTGCCAAATTATTGTTGCTATGCGGGGATATGTGTGGGGGACTCCTACTCCACTATTTTGGTGACATGACTCTCTGATAACTCTCTCAATATTAGACACTGGTATTTTATCAGTGCTAAGTCTTCAGAGTTTTTCTTTTCCTGGTTATATAGAAGAATGGCTTTGCCTTTAGGAAATATATGTTAAAATGCTTATGCATGAGGTTTTATGATTCCTCTCAAATATTAAAGCCAAAGCATGAAGATTTATCACATATACATTAAAATGGCAATATGTCATATATTTGTATTTTTCTGAAACATATTTCTGGGTTGAAACCAACTTATATACCCCATATTTGTTTGTGTGTGTGTATATATATATTTTACTGTGATATACATATAGACAGACAGAGGTAGAGAGAGACACAAATTGGGGAAGATATTAACAATCTAGCTAAAGGCTATATGGGTGCTTATTTTATTATTTTTGCAACTTTTCCATGTGTTTGAAATTTTTTCAAAATAAAAAACAGGAAACAAAATTTTATTCTTTCTGTTATTTTCTATTTGTAGATTCTGTAGTCTAGGCAAAAACTCTCCAGTTGTTTATTGTTATTTTCTTCATGAAGGCTGAGAATGCCATGGGTTTTGGGGGCCACATTTCAGTGAGACAGGTATTTTGATTTCCAGCTTTTCTTCAACCCATTATTTTAAGAATGTATTAGCGGATGTCGAGTTGACTTTCAGTGACTCTACCGCTCGCTCTTGAGATTGAGGGCTTGTGGATATGTAGGATTAAGATGACTAATGCATCTATCTGAGAGAGCTGAAATTAAATCCATTCAAGCTGTTGGTCAGTATGATGAGATGGATAATAAAGAAGGATTTATAATTTTATTTGAAATTATAATAGTGTGTCATTCTGTTCCTCTGTGATGACATCTCTAAATCACTGAGCACTTCCCTCCTTTGTTCATTAGCATTTTGACTACATCCGTCTCTTTTTTTTTTTTTTTTTTTTTTTAAGATTTTATTATTTCCTTTTTCTCCCCAAAGCCCCCCGGTACATAGTTGTGTATTCTTCGTTGTGGGTCCTTCTAGTTGTGGCATGTGGGACGCTGCCTCAGCGTGGTCTGATGAGCAGTGCCATGTCCGCGCCCAGGATTCGAACCGACGAAACACTGGGCCGCCTGCAGCGGAGCGCGCGAACTTAACCACTCGGCCACGGGGCCAGCCCCAACTACATCCGTCTCTTACATTTCTACTTCTTTCACCCCTCTTTGTTCTTCCTCAAATCTTCTCCTTTCAGGTCAAAGAGAATGGCTGGTAAATCCTATTTTATACAGTTTTATTCATTTTTCACTGGCTTTGAGCTTTCTATTGCCTTGCCTTAACTATGCCCATCACAAAGTCCTAATTTTTAATCCCATATCTTGATCCACTCATTGCAAAAATGGTTATGTGTTCACTGTGCCTCAGGTACTGTCCTAGGAGCTGATGTCTTACTCCTTATTCTTTCCCATAAGTCAGGTCCTATACAAACACCCCAGATATAACCGCCTACATGTTGTTAACTTTCCTTCCCCTTACCCAAAATACAGACTCTAGTATTTGAAATTTCCATCATAAGAATTACTCCTTTGAGTTGTCTCGTCGTCTCTGGAAGACTGCCTGGTATATAATGGAAATTTAATGAAGATGAATGAATAAGTGAATGAATGAAAATGCAAATAAATTACCTGGGAGTGTTTGCCAATTCAAGTGTTACAGATTCAACCAAAAGAGTATGATACTGGTTAGCTTCAGTACAAAAAATATTTTTTTGGAGGAACATGACATAGATAAAAATATTGAAGAAATTGTGCCAAACTTGAACTCAGAAGGACAAAACTAGGCAGCTGTGAGGAGCTAGGAAACAGGAGCAATATCTGGAAGGGTAAATACAACCTTGCTACTATCTATTCTTCTGTTCCTCTGCTCAAGTTTCAGATTTTATGGAGAAAGGTTCCGACTGGCCTTTCTTAGGTCACATGTTCTCCCTTGTCCAGAAAAAATCAAGGCATCATGATTGCATGCAATGGGGGCCAGAGGAGAGTCCAGGATAGTACTTTACATTGAAATAGACAAGCTTTAACCAGAGGAAGTGAGAATGGATGCTGTTATAGTTTTCTATTGCTTCTGCAATGAATTATTACAAACTTAATAGCTCAATACAACCAGATTTATCATCTTACAGTTTTATAGTTGAAAGTCCCATCAAAAATGTCCCTGGACTGAAATAAAGGTGTTGGCATGAGTGTCTTCCCTTTTGGAGATTCTAGACGAGAATCTGTTTCTTGCCTTTTCCAGTTTCTAAAGGCTGTCCACATTTCTTGACTCATGGTCTCCTTCCTCCAGCTTTAAGGCCAGCAAAGGCCAGCCAAGTCTTTCTCACATTATGTAACTCTGACCTTCTCTTTTGCCTCCTTCTTACACTTTTAAGCACGCTTGTGATTACATCGGGCTCACCAGAATAATCTCCCTATTTAACAGTCAGCTGATTAGCAATCTTTATTCCATCTTCAACTTTAATTAACTCATAAACAGCCACTTTAATCATCAGTGAATCTTAAACAATAAGAACTCTTGGAAAAGGTAATAAATTTTGATCAGTAAGAAAAAAGACAAGTTATCTTTTGACCTAGTGCTGCGGTCACAGTACAGCCCAAATGGGAGAGGAGTTGGGGGCATCACAGAATGTTAGTACCACAAAAAGGCATTAAAGCAGAACTTGCACAGATCCACCTAGGTTCCCCTGCATATAATAATTTTTCATGTATCATGAAAGAAGCTGAATGCAACCTATCTATGAAAATATTTAGCTCCTGATGCCATCTTTATGTTATTACTTATTTTAATCAATGATCTAGAAGAATATAATATTTCGCTCTCCAAGGAAATATCTCATCACCAAAGAAATATCTTGCATCATCTATTAGTGGTAATCAGATAATGCAGAAAAGTGCTTAAAGATCAGAATCAAATATCCATGATGAGGCTAGGGAAATCTTATTTCGCGTATGAGTCTATGTCTACTTTTCAGAATCTTTTGCTTTGAGTTATTATCTTCATTGTTTATTCCTTGCCTATGGAAAGATTCTAACAACCAGATGTTGATCTGGAATCCTGTTTCTGAAGAATTTTCAATACGTTACTGATTTTGTTTAGCAACAAAGGTAAAGATTATGGTTCCACACACTTTCAGAGTTGCTCTCAAAATAATTTACTCCAACCTGTTTACATGAGCAGATAGAAGTCCTCAGAGATTAAAAGACTTGACCGAGGTCATTGAAACTTCCTGTGTCAAAGTTAACAGGAGAATCCATCTCTTGTCTGATACTTGAATGTATGTGGTGCATTAGTTTCCTATCTAAGATGTTTCAAGTTCCTTTATACACATGCACATGTGAGCACATACACACACACACACAAACACATCTACAAATCAGAAGTGAAGGAAGTTGGAAAACAAAGATGTATCTATATAATTGAAATCATTTATTTAAAATAACACAGTTATAATTATTCCTCTGTATGTGTGTGTGTGTGTGTGTGTGTGTGTGTGAGCATGAGCACATTGAGTTCATGCATACATATAGCTATAAAAGACGACAATGATAATAGGAGGTGGCATTAGATTATAAGATATAATAATTCCCAAAACTATATGTTTAGTGTTAAAGACTGACAGATCAGGGGGAATATATAGACGTAATGTACCTTAATTTCATCAGAAATTCTTATGAAGTCTCATGATTACATCATTGACAATGTGGAAAAGATGCTGGTAGGAAGAGTAACACATTTAGTTAACCCAAAGACTGACTGATAAGCAAAAACTCAAAATTAGTGAAACTATCTCAGCTGGAGGAATGAGAAATGTTCACCCTGGTGCATTCACTCATGCTGAATATCCTTGAAATAATTTTTAAAAGACAGATTGCCCAATAGTTTCAAGAGCACCCCACAGGAAAGATATTTGGGGCCACAGGGTTGTCAAGAACTGTGGAGAGTCTGAGATTTTACCCTACTTGCAAGCTGACAAGTTAGCCTGCCACATTTTCATGGATACTGGCGGAAGACAAACTACCTCTGAATCAGAGACCAAGGACTTTATTACCCACAGCACAGCAGGCAGCATAAATTTCATGGTTACATTGCTTCTCCTTGTTCCTCAAGTCTCACTGGGTTGATGTAGAGTGGCTCCAGTGGATGCTGCACACACAGTAGGTCTGTGGCACAGCTGAGGAACCAGAATCTTTTACAGAGACTGCCAACAAGCCTGCCTAACCTTTGCTCCGAAGGAGACATTATCTTTATAGTCCTGGAGACATAACAAATCTGTCTTCTGACCAAAGAGAGAGACACTATTTCTATCATCCAAAGCTATCTCCTTATACGAACATCCTTGAAATGAGGGTCCAGAACAAAAACTCTTGGTGCCTTTACTCAAATGACATGCAGAAATGTGAGAGATCCATGGAAAATTGTTTCCCAACAGGTGGCTGTGCCATCAGTCATTCAGGAATGTGCACAGATTGCTCTAAATGAACTTTCCCCTAATTGGACACCTTGTGAAATTTGCTGGGTGAGAAAATGGGATGTGACAGCTGGCGCTTGCTTTCAGGAGCACTCATCTAAACATGATAAACCTTGAATCCTACATGTGACCTCGCAAGCCCTCACAAAATCCCTCACAAAACCTCAAACGCCCATGCTCCTCATTTCTACAAATTCCTCATTCTGCGCTGATAAGAACAAGAAAAGGAGGAAAAGAAGAATTTTATGATATAATCACTTTATTGTCCAGTGGTTTTATGGACTTTGAGGACTTTTTCTGACTTCAAAGATGAAGCTGGGGTGTGTCACATGGGGTCACACATCAGGCAACTTTCTGGAGGAGAGAGGGAAATTCACCCACTTCCCTGAATGAGGAGTCTAGGGTGACTAGGTCTGAGACCACGTGGTCAAACAACCATCACATCAGCCACTGTCACTTTTTATTGTATTGAATTTAAGGTTTACCCAGTTAGAGCTTTGTCCTGGTTCATTACCTGTGCAGGGAGGTAGGAGAGGCAGCAGCATAATGAGCATAGCATCTCCCCCAAATAGCTAGGCAATGAGCCCCCCCCACCATCAACAACAGCCAGATCTGCTTCGGTAAGACAACAAATTTGGAGTTGGAAGAAATTCAGAGTTAGAAATAAGTATATCATCCTTAAGATGATGGTTTATAAAGAAGTATCCAACCTACTTTCTGATTTCTTGTTCAATAATTCTTAATTATTTGCCTTCTGCTTAGGGGGCAATTAGCATGTTTAAGACCCTCCCACTTTCCTACTTAATTATAGACAGTTCACGTACAAAAAACTGGCCAAAAAAGGCCACTTGGTCCCTGATGGTATTTTTAGTTCTTAAAAACTCTGCACTTATCATTATAAAGGATTAACAAACAGAAAAATACTGTATTTTATTTTTACCTTTTAACAGAGTATAACATCAAGCAAGGATTTAGGGGAAAGTTCTCTGCCTTCTTTCTTTTGTCACTATCCTCAGTGAGCACAAGCTTAAAATTTTTCTTGTAGCGTAAAGAGCAGACAGCGACACTGCTTCGTTATCAAGTCAGAAATCACGTTCTGAATAAAGAGATACTTTCGCATATGCTGGTGTCAGTCTTGTATTTAAGTTAGCTCTTACATTTTACATACAAGTTAGGTAATGTCTAATGTGGCCAATATCTGCAAGATTTTACTTTTAAATGGAAGTCGGATGTTCTAGGATTTTTTTCCTTAACTGATGCATGTCTTGACTTCATATTTGTACATGCTGCCTTCAGAAGGACAAGATCTCTTTTCAGAAGATGAATGATCTTCATAAGAAGTCAGTTAATCTTGTTTAAAATCTGTTTTATACATGACGATGGAATATATATTTCAGTTATCGAAGAGAGACTAGAGTTGAACATTCCTGGAACTTCAAATTATGAGCACTGTGGATCTATGTGAATTCTTAGGAGCCTACATCCCATCGCATCTGAAAGTATTCATCTTTGCAAATAAGTACTCACCCCTGTCCAGGCTTCATGTTATCGCTGTGTTGGGGAAGGCAGAAATGGAGGAAAACTGGGTAGAATTATGTCCTCAATTTTTTTGCCAAATAACAAAATTCAGAAATAGATTATTAGACTGCAGCAGCTCTCCTGTGTGGTTTTGAGTAACTCCTTGACTGTTTATCGCCCCCATCTACCACCGTAAACCAAGTCATCAAATTGGATTTGGGCCATAATGCTAGGATTTAGCAACATTGTTTCCAACCCTAGATCTAAATACACTGTGTACATGGGAATACTGATGAATTTTTGTGTGAAAAAGATAGGGAAGTCTTTACCCTTAGGGCATAGAGTAGCAATTAATAGACTCCTCAAAGTCTATGTAAGAAATCCTGGTTTATGGCTCCTCAAAATTTATCAAAATGTTGATCTACTTTCAAAATGACATAATAGTGAGGTAAATGCAAATTAAACTTCAATTCAAAATGAAATGGCAAAGAATGTATTTAAAAATCTCTCCTGTGATAACTTTTCTTGCTTATTTCTTCTGTTCTGTTTTTTGTTTTAACATATGATAACTTTAATAGATGAACTAGTTTCCACTGAGATAGAATTTGTTTACTTTGCTTAGCTGAAATTAGTGCTAATGGCTCATATTAGCGATATTTTCTGTGCCAGTTGACAAGTTTACAATTCATGATATCTGCCCTATATTATTCCTTTTCTAAAAATTCATCCGACATCATTTCAGTTAAGGAGGAGGAAACATTGGATGCCAAGTCTTGTTCATGTTTATCCCAATGAAATCTTTTTCAAAAAACTCTTTAGGGACATTTTGGTATTGTTCAAGACGATGGTGACTTGTCCGAGATCACACAGTTATTCCATGTAAGATTCTGGGTTTAGCTGCCCCCGATGCCTGTTCTCTTTCCACTTGCCCCGTCGTCCAAGCTGTCTCTGCTCCTGTCTTATTATCTGAGCTGCCTCTTGGCTCACTATGCTGAGCCGAGGTTTCTGCTCGGAAAAGATATACAGAGAAATTTCCAAAAAGGCTGTCTTCAAATCACATTTCTTTTACATTTCCTTTCTTTAAATTTACCTAACATATTTGAATCCATCTTTAATCATATATCTTTTCCACAAATTATCTGTTTTTTACATTTTAAATCTCAACGTGCCAGGCTGATAAAAGTGAAAAAAGATGGCTATTAGATTTTATTGAAATGTCAAAAAATTCAAAATAAATGCATTTGCTTTAAACGGTGCACTTTTATTTAATACTAAAATGCTGCAGCAGTGGTGAAGTAACCCAGCTTGATGTCAGTAGCGAAAAAAAAATCAAAAGGTGTAATGTCTTTCAAGTGCAGCTCTGATCTCTGTTCGTCAGCCTACATTGCTCTACTCTGCTATTGTCCTTGGAGTGCGAGAAGCAAAGGGACATTAGGGACAATCAATAGGTGTTACAGGGTGTTCTACAAAGGAGCTGACATTTGATGCTTCGTTTACTGAAGGGTGAAAAATTGACTGCAGGGCCAGAGGAGGATTGCAAGATGTGGTCTAAATTAGACCCAAACACCTTTAATCCTTCAGAATACTATTAACCAGGCTAGTACTCAGTAAATATTTATTGAGCACCTACTGGGGAGAGGCCCTAGGTGAGTACTGGGTTGACAAGATTAGTCCCTCCCCTTGAAGATCTAATGATAAATCTAGTGATGAAAGTTTATTCCTTCAAGCCGGGGGCTCACACAGCTGAGCTTTAAAGACATACCCGGCAGAGAAAGAAAATGGAGGGGTAAAAGGGGCAAATCTATGTTAGAAAAAGGTCATTAAATGGGGGAAAAATAAAAGTGACTAATATATCACTCCTGGATAGTTTTCTCTGAGAGTGGAATATTTCTGGTGTCCCTGATCTGCACTTTTATCCTAAAGCTCTGTGTTTCCCAAGCCTTGCTGCTAACCCGAGTCACCTGTGGCTCCACCCCCCACCCACTGGATCAGAACCTGTGAAATGAGTCTGGGCAGCTTCAGTATTAACAGGTGCGCCTGGGTGATTTTACCCGGAAGTTTAGGAAACATTGCTAGAGCTGTGCCTGAAACTCCGCCATTTGAGTTCCTCTTTGGTTTAGCCCCAGATCTCAAACTTTAACTTACACAAAAGAACCTGAACCTCCACTGTTTGAGCTTAATCCTTTTCTTTTGATGGATCTTCTCAGAGGTTAGGGGATATTCATGCTAAGAATGTGAAAGCTCCTGTACCCCACCCTTGTCGAGTTTACTTGAGTGGGCCTGCTGTCCAGTCCATTAATCTTTGTTTGTCTTTTTTTTAAAGCATGCTAAGAGATTCTCATAAAGGCAATCCTTGGAAGGCACTTTGAGAAATATTGGTTTAATTAGGATTTATTCCTCTTGAAAGTAAACACATTCTAGTCTTATACTTTGGTGTAAAAGCATTTGAGAATTGGATTTAATTCCAGCTTATAAATCCACTAGAATACACACTCTGAGAGGAGAGGAGTATTTTTTTTTTCTGTTTTGTTCAGTGATGTATGCCCAGCACTTGTAAGACTGGAAGAGTGGCTTCTGCATAATAGATACCCCCGAACTATTTGTTGACTTAATGGATAAACTCAAGATGTAAAGATGTCTTGTCTCTTACTCTGGCATCCCCCCATATCTTCTAACACTGTATTATAACCAGAAAGAATTCACAAGTCAATTTGCAAACACAGAGCAGGAGGGTGGTGGCAGGACTAGAGAGGAAAGCTCCAAAGCACGTTAGAGCTTCAGGAGAGAGAAGAAAGGGTCAATAAAGAAAAGCAGGGAAGGATAGAGCCCCCTGCTCCTTCCTCCCCCTCCCCAACCCTACTGACCTCACGGAGCTATCTAGTGCGATGGTAGTCTTGGACACCCATCACTGTTTCGCCTGAGGGACTTTGGGTTGCCCCCTCTGATGAGAGAGGGAATCCCAGAGGGTGAATGAGGCATATAGGAAATATAGATGAAGTGAAATTTTAGCTTTCTCCTCCTTTTCCTCCCTTGTTTTCTGAGCTTTCTCTATGCATGTTGGGATGTGTAATCTCATTTGGTGTGTCAACAGGTGGGTGGGGCCATGACATCAAATGAGTTGGGTTTACTACCCTACTCCGTTCTTTTCAGCCTTGTATGGAATCCCGTGTCCCTTTATTCAGCACCTGAGTGCTCACTTGCTCCTACGTTAGGGAAATAGTAACCCTGAGTGTTTGTGACCTCACCAACTGAGGATGAAAAAGGCCAGCCAATGGTATGCAGATCTTATGCCTTCTGCAAGGGTTGTTGCCAGGAAGGAATGACTCCAAGGGCTTAGAATTGTCCCCTGCAGAGACACCATCTGTTTCTGCCTTAACTCCGAGTGTGAGAATTGTTACAGGGACACAATAATGGCTCCTCCCAGCTGTTCCTGGATCTGAGACTGTATCCTTTGAGAGCTGCATATTTTCAAGGACTAGGATTATAGAGGTTTTAAGAATAAGATTTGGGTCTAACAAATGGAATGAAATAGCAGTGTGTGCTGTAATCACAGGAGATATTTTTCCCCTTAATTATTAAGTTCCACGTGAAGAATGAGGAGTAAAAAACAGAATGGAATATATTCAATGAATCATGTTCCTATAACCCTATTCTGATGGCTTCTAAATATATTGACCCTAAGAAAGTTTGCACATGTGTTGTTCTTATGGATTTTCCACGACAGGGGCTAGGATTGCTCTTGGAATATGTAGGCTGCCAGAAGGTTTCCCTTTGTTCTACAAAGATCTGCACTGTGTGTGAGGCTCTCCAGGGAATGAAAAGCCTTATGTCAAAGCTTAGTGCAGCATTTCTTTTTACCTATGACAGAAGAGTTTTGACAAAACTAGCTTTGTTGGTGACCCAGGGGACACAGGTGGCTCTAGTTTTCAGAAAACAAGCTTTGGTCTTCCGTCATTTCTTTTCTTTTGAGGAAGATTAGCCCTAAGCTAACATCTGCTGCCAATCCTCCTCTTTTTGCTGAGGAAGACTGGCCCTGGGCTAACATCCGTGCCCATCTTCCTCTACTTTATATGTGGGACGCCTGCCACAGCATGGCTTGTCAAGTGGTGCTATGCCCGCACCCAGGATCCGAACCAGTGAACCCCGGGCTGCTGAAGTAGAACGTGCGTGCTTAACTTCTGGGCCACAGGGCCGCTCCCATCATTTCATTTTTAATAGCTACCTTGGAGAAACCCCTTACTTTAGAACAATTATACCATTTGTAGGGCACTTGATAGTTTACCAGGCATCTTCACACGTGTTTTGTGTTTTGAGCCAAACAACGAACTTGAAAGACTGGATTTATTGTTCTATAATACAATATTTATTGTATTATAATACAAGAGTGAGGCTCGGAGATTTTAAAGAAATTTCCAGCGAGTGGCCGAGCAGAGAACAAATACAAATCTTACTCCAAATCCTATATTTTTATCCCAATAGCAGCTTATGACTTTCACAATGAATGAGGAATAAAATGCCAAATTTTGAGCAAAAGGTTTGGATAGAATGTATTGGAATCTTGCTCATGCTGGCATTTGGATGCCTAGACGAATTAGGCAGTCACTCAAATTGTTTGATTCAAAGCAGTGGTTCTCAAGGTGTGGTCCATGGATCAGCAGCCGCAACAGCATCATCTGGGAGCTTATTAGAAATGCAGACTCTCAGGCCCCAACGCAGACTTCCCGAATCAAAGAATTGGGGGGTAAAGTCCAGAGATCTGTGTTGTAGCCAGTCCTACAGGTGATTCCAGTGCATGCCATTGTTTGAGAAACGCTGATTTAAAGGCTACAATCTCACAAAGTTCCTCTTCCATCCCCTTAACCCACAATTCAACCTTTCATTTGAAAGCCTTTTCTGATACATAAGTACTTTCCTGTCATTTACTGTTTCAGGAAGGTTTTCTCTGTAACAGTGAGAAACAGGTACAAATGCAATGAGGGTTTGGATGACTGAGGAGGATGAAGGGAAAAATTATCAGCTGAGAGCATAGTTATTCTGGAAGGCTCAGGTCTTAGGACTTCAGAGTTGAGAAGAGAAAGCAAGAATGGAAATGAAGAAAGGACTTAGTTTATACTTTCTACATATACACTTTCCAATTGCGTCTGACTAGTTTTATTACAATCAATTAATTTTCCTGAACTGCTATTGTCTTTTTGAAGATTTTATTTTTCCTTTTTCTCCCCAAAACCCCCCAGTACATAGTTGTGCATTTTTATTTGTGAGTCCTTCTAGTTGTGGCATGTGGGACGCCACCTCAGCATGGCTTGATGAGCAGTGCCATGTCCGTGCCCAGGATTCGAACTGGCGAAACCCTGGGCCACTGAAGCGGAGCACGTGAACTTAACCACTTGGCCACGGGGCCCGCCCCCACTATTGTCTTTTTAAATTGACAATTCCAGCCATTGGTTCAATTAATCAGTTGATATAATCTACTAAGTGAGCAACTCTCTCAGTAGAAATCATCTTTATCAAGGAATGAGATACCTTGACTTTAAAAGGATCTGAGTGATGGAGAAGTAAGAGGTGTTTGTCTGATGGGATGTGTCAGGGCCAGCTCCTGAGAAGTCTACAAATGTAGCACTCAGGGAGACTCTGAGTTTAGGGGAAGTAATAATGCAGTACAAAGTAGTGGCCAAGAGTTTATTGCTCCTCATAAAGCCCAGCTTGCGCAGAGTGAGCCCTTTTCATGGATGTTTTCCTGTCCTCAGCTAGTTTCATGAGTATTGTGATACAATCTAATAGTAACAGTTACCAAAAGGTTTACTATGTAGACATCACAAAGATGCTCCTTTTTGTCCATTAAAAAAATTAAATGATAAATGCCATGTTCCTACATAGTAGTGAAAGCCTTTTTCCTGTTCACTTTAGTCCACATTTGGGCCAGGGTAGGAGACTAACTTCTATGGAACTTTTCACTATGCCAGGAAGTAGCCTTATTCCTGAATCTTAGAGGGAAGAAAGGTGTGTCCCTTGCTAGACTTTTTGAGTCTCTAATACTGAATGGGGGTCACTTACATAAATAAATTTTATCTGATAATATAGATGTTTTCATTTTATATGTCTAAGAGCAAACTGTAAAGCTCTTGCTATAAAAAAGTTATTAATTTCTTGCAGATATGTGCCAGATATTTGGAGAATGATTTCCCTCAGGTTGAATACCCTTAGTTTCGGAAGCAGACTTCACTCCTTTCTAGAGCAGGAGATCCTAACTCATGATGTTGTCATTTGGCCACCCCCCTTTTTTTTTGGCCTTAACCCCAGACTACCTTTTCAGATTCATTGTTTGACATTTCCTCTGAAAATCATTTTCCTACAAGCCATATTATTTTTAACAGTTTTATTGCGATATCATTGATGTATAAAAACTGTGTATATTTAAGGTGTACACTTGATGTTTCAATACACATATACATTGTGAAATGATCACCACAATCAAGCTAGTTAACATATCTATTACCTCTACATAGTTACCATTTGTATGTGTGTGTGTGTATGTGTGTGTTAAGAAGATTTAATTTAAGAGCTATCCTCTTAGCAAATTACAAGTGTATACAAAATAGTATCATTAACTCTCATTGTCATTGCTGTACATTAGATCTACAGAACAAGTCAAGTTGTCAAATTATTTCTCAATCACGTATTTTTAAAAATGATTTGGATATCAATCCTTGGAGAAAAACATCTTCGATTTAAATAACACCACCACCACCACTACTCCTCTAACCTCATGCTAGTTATCTATGACATTATTCGAGACTCTCGTCACCCTCTTTCCTCCTCATCCTCCCCAATCACTGAGACTTTTCCACTAGCTCCTCTGTTTATTCTCCATCCCAATTCCTCCATCATCCTTGATGATGTAAACATGCTTATAAGGAACTGTTTTAATGCTCCAGCCTCCTACTTCCTTTACAGGGCAGGGCAGGCAGTGACTGACATTGCCCCCCAAGGGCTTCACTAGGGAACAAACTCCAGTGTAGAGAGGGAGTAATTCTTATGCAAACTCAGTCTAAAATTACATGAGATGCTTGCTCATTTGTTTCCTTTCATTTTGGAGCTGTCATGTCTTCCAGTTGATTGATATTGAAAATGTGTTTTCTCAGTCAGTGATATTCTAGAAAATCTACTGCTTGTAGAAAACCAGCTCTTGCACCCAACAACGAACCACATTGTTTCTGTGGTCTTACAACCAACTGGACTGTGCTGCGAATCATGGTATGGGATCAGGATGGTGACAAGTGTTCTATCCAGGTTTTCTGGTTCTCTTCCAGCCAGAAATCCATCATTTCTTTAGGGAAAGTGATTGAGAATTGTTTCTGATTGCTTTTATTACAGAACAGATCCCTGAAAAAACTTTAACTTCCTATGGTTTGAATTTTACAGGCTGTCATTACAAAGGTTGTCACTAAAGCTATTTGTTGAACAGAAATTGGCACAGGAGTGTTAAGACAACAGAATAGAGGAGGAAATGCATTTAGAGCTCCATGGTGGGGAGGTGGTGTCCAATCTGGTCAAAGAAACCTGATGCCCTATGCTAGCTATTAATTGAACACTTACAGGTGTCTAAATTACATAATTTTAATCCTCCATCTATAAGGTATGTAATTTTGTTCTGTCTATTTGTCAATGGATAAAACTAAATGGGAAGGTAAATAGCTTGTCTGAAATGGTGGGGCTGAGACTCAAATCTAGGTCTGACTAAGCCCCAAACTGATGGTGTTAACCACCCTATTCTATTTCGATACTTGGTGCTACTCCCACTCCAAGCTTCTAGTCTCAACTTCCAAACCTCAAGATCGTTGAGAAAGAATCTACATCTGATCCATCTTTGTATTTCTCACATTCCTTCACTTGATGATCTGTATATAGTAGGTGCTCAATATTTGATTGTCAAATGAATGAATAGATGCATTTTAATAAAACATATCTGCATCAGGTCCTGATATTTGCAGGAAGCTTGTACACAAAATTAAAAAAAAACATCAAAAATAAAAGCAAAATCTTTCCTTCTTTGTTAAAAATGTTTTAATAATTATAATTAAAAAGGGAAATAGTTAATTCACTGAAGGGTAAGAGTATGTTTTGGTTTGGGAGAACAATGTGATAGCTGGGTGACAGGCTCAGGGGCTGCAGCCCTCCCTGCATGTCCCACCTCACAGTGGCCTCCTCATGGGCAAACTGCACCTCCTACTCATTGACTTTTGGCTTGGCCCGCCAACTTGCTTTGGCCTATGGCAGGGTGGAAGTGACGAGAGCCCTTTCCAAATCTAGACCCTACAAGGCCTCTTGTATTTCTTCTTGCCCTCTTGTACCTCAAGCATCAGCATGAATGGAGCTTTCTCCAGGTGCTACACCTTCATCCTGGGCCCTGAATGTAGAGTAGAGCTGAGTCAGCCCAGTCTAGATTGTCTGACTCTCAGTTGTTTGAGTTCCAACTGCATCCCATCCAACTGCAGATCCAGTGAAATAAAAATTTCTGGTAAAGCCACTGAGTGTTGTGGCATAACTAATGAATACAACAGCTGTTCCCATTGTTTTCAGAGTTAACTGCCGGGGGATCTCATTCAACAATATGTTCTAATAACAGATAATGATTTTCTCACTAGCTCCCACCCTTTAATTTTTTAAAGAGAGTCCAACCTCAGAGATGACCCAGGGCCGAAAAGCTAGGACGGAGTCAACCAATTGAACAGCCGGAGACATTCCCCAATCTGTCAAGAAGAGTGGTCTCCCTGGGCTAACTCCTTAATGTAGGGATTAGTTCTGTTTTAGCAAGTTAGTCTTGAGTGTTCATAAGAAAATTTCTAATATTGTCTGCAATTTACTTTAAAATATTTAAAATATGGTTTGTGTAGTATATATGTGTGTGTTGGCTTTCAGTCTATACCCTGGAGTTCATTAGTGAACATACGAAGCCCCTAATCAAGAGTATACACTATTGGGCCTTGTTACTTAGCATTTCACAGTCTGTATTTAGAAATTCAGGCTCCGCTGATGCCCTTCAACTATCCTTATCTTTGATCAGCACCAGATGGTTAGTTAATTAGTATAATGTAAGGAATGATTTTAATTGCTGATTTGAGTGGTTTCACCACATGTGGATTGGCTAGAAATATTGTCTGTATTTCTGCCTTTGCATGAATTGGGATAAGAGGTCTAGAGAGGCCAGCAGCTTTACGAATGGTGCCGCAGGTCTATGATTCTGTCTGGCTCTTGTGTGCAGCCACTTTTGGAGGATACTGAATAGTGTCATGTCTGTTTTGCATAAACATTTGAAGCAAAATGTTTACTGAAATGCATGAAAGGACAAAGTTAGCACTGCTTTCTCATAAATATGCTATGTGGAGCAGAATGCTATTTATGACTTATACCATTGGTGGTGAGGTCCTGAGATCAGAGACCTAGAAACCTTTTTCTGTCTCTAATTGTTGGAGATTACCAACATCTCCCAAGACATCCTAATATTTAGGTATAACCAAATTGCCTTAGCTCAGTTACAATTGCTTCTCAAAAAGATTGAGTTAAAAATCTAATCATAAGTACAATGAATAAATAAAGGGTGGCATATTTCTTTAATGAAATTATATTTAGTAACAAAAATATTACTGTGTGCAATAATAAGGGTGAATCTCAAAAACGTTGTGTTGAGCTGTACATTTCACATTAGGGCATTACCCTGCATATATATCCCACCCCAATTAAAACATAACTAGACAGATGGCCAACAGGCACATGAAAAGATGTTCAACATCACTAATTATTAGGGAAATGCAAATCAAAACCACAATGAGACATCATCTCCCACTTGTCGGAATGGCTATTATTAAAAAGACAGGAAATGTTGGAGAGGATGTGGAGAAAAGGGAACCCTCCATACACTGCTGGTGGGAATGCAAACTGGTGTAGCCACTATAGAAAACAGTATGGAGATTTCTCAAAAAACTAAAAATAGAATACCATATGATCCAGCTATTCCACTTCTGAATATTTATCCAAAGAATATGAAAATACTAATTTAAAAAGATATATGCACTCCTATGTTCATTGCAGTATTATTCACAATAGCCAAGACTTGGAGGCAACCTAAATGCCCATCAACAAATGAATGGATAAAGAAAATGTGATATATATATATATATATATATATATATATATGTACACATACAGTGGAATACTACTTAGCCATAAAAAGGTGAAATCATGCTATCTGTGACAACATGGATGAACCTTGAGGGTATTATGCTAAGAGAAATAAGTCAGAGGGAGAAAGACAAATACTGTATGATTTCACTCATATGTGGAAGATAAAAAAACAAATACATAGATACAGAGAATAAATTGATGATTACCAGAGGGGAAGGGGGTGGAGGGAGAGTGAAAGGGGTAAAGGGGCACATATGTGTGGTGATGAATGGTTTCATTCAAATAGGATGCTTCAAGTGATGTTCTGAAATCCTCATAGATTGTACAAGTTACTTTTTGAAGACTTTATTTTGAAATAATTTTAGGCTTACAGAGCAGTTGCAAAAATAGTACAGAGAACTGTAATACACCCTTCGTCCAGTTTCCACCAATGATAACATCCCACACAACTATAATATGGTTGTCAAAAGTAAGAAATTAACATTGGCATAATACAACTAAATAAACTGCACACCTTTTCATATTTCACAGTCTTTCCACTAATGTTCTTTTTTCTATTTCAGGATCTGATGTCTACATTTGATTACATTTGGTTATCGTGTTTCCCAAACCTCTTCCAATCTGTGATAGCTCTTCAGTCTTTCCTTGTTTTTCATGACCTTGACCCATGAACCTAACCATCACAGAGTTAGTCTCACACTCATTATTCCTTTCGTGCCAAATTGTTCCAGATTTGGCCGCTGGGAACTCTTTCTTGATTGATTCCTCTGTCCTTTTGACATGCCCCAATCTACCTTTTTAGCACTTCTCATCCCTTTTGATACCCCAAGAAGCTCTATGCTTGACTTGTATTTTCCCTTCCCCAGCCCTAGACCAGCCATTTCTCCCAGGAGCCCTTATTCCTGTTATTAAAGAATGACATTTAGAAACAAAGATGGGGGAACTAGGTATGCTTAGTGCTACTGAGGTGCCATGCTCCTATGCTTTATCAGTGGATAAAGCTGGGTCATTTGTATTTGCATAGAAACCCATATATGCATGCATATCTGTATTCATTTCTGTATCTATCTCTCTCTCTCTCTCGCACGCACGCGCGCACGCTCTCTCTCTCTCTCTCTCTCTCTATTCATGTGTTCAAATGATACCTTTACCTCTAATCCAGCAATACATGGTTCATTCTAGCATCATCTCCCCCGCTTCTTTTTTTTTTGAGAAAGACTAGCCCTGAGCTAACATCTGCCGCCAATCCTCCTCTTTTTGCTGAGGAAGACTGGCCCTGAGCTAACATCCGTGCCCATCTTCGTCTATTTTATATGGGATGCCTGCCACAGCATGGCTTGACAAGCTGTGTGTAGGTCCGCACCCAGGATCCACACTGGCGAACCCGGAGCTGCCAAAGTGGAACATGCAAATTTAACCGCAGTGCCTCCAGACCGGCCCCTCATCTCCCCTTTTTCTGACTGAGAAATTGACCCGAATTGTCTGTAATATAGTTACATGTTTGTTCAAACCTGGCATAGATGTAGAGTCATTTGAGAATTGCCGACCTACATACCTAAATTTATAAACTAGAGTACAGTGTTTGTGTACCGATGTTTTGGTCTTTAGTCTCAGCAGTATCTAGTCAAAACAATGTTTTTTAAGATTACATGGTGAAGCTTGCTTCTTCATCATCTCCCTGACTGTGGTCACATCACTCACTTGCTGTACGGAGAAATTCGCTTGTCATAGTCTGCGCTCCACTTTGGCTTCCTATAATATCCTAGTTATTTTTAATTTACACATGAAAATTCACCTTTTGTGGTGTATAGTTATATGAGTTTGAACAAATATTAGAGTTGCATGTTTATAATACAGAACATTTCCATCACCTCGAAATTTCCCTTGTTATACTCATTTGTAGTCAAACCCTTTCCCCACTCCAACAAAACTGGCAACTACTTATCTATTTTCAGTTTCCATAGCTTTTCCTTTTCCAGCATACCATGTAAATGGAAAAATACATTATGCAACATTTTAGGTCTGACTTTTTCATTGCTTTGTTCTTCGTTAAGGCACCTGCCCATTCTATTTCATAGAAGATATATCCTCTTGCATATATTTTAGAACAAAAAGTCAAAATCCTTAATTATTTTTTGTTTCTTATAGAAAAACATCTTCAGAGATGTTTTCCAAAATTTTCTACATATTGTTTCTTTTTCCTTAAGCTACAGTTTCTTTTGTATTGGATTCATTGTGTTGGTTTTATTTGTTTCAGTTTATTTTCTTAACCTTGAATCAATAGAGAACTATTCATTCTCTGATTTTCTCAACTGAGATAAAAGGCTTTAGCTCACTGATTCTACACTTGAGCAACTTCAGTTTCTGAGACCTAAACCTGAAGATCAGGGGGAGATGCATGCCGCTGGAGTCAACGTGGAATGTCCAGAAGTGGGATATTTAGTGAGAGCAATCAGACACTTAGTGAGATGATGCTTGAGAGAAGCTGGGTCTTCTCCTGCTTTGTATTTCAAGCTCTGCACATTAGAAAGTGATTCAGATGCAATTTGCAATTCTTTTTTGAAAGTGAATTATTTGAAACATTATACTCTGAAGCGTGTGCTACTCCCAGAACTTTCCCTGTGTGTTTCCTGGCTTACAATGCTGCTTCTTAGGCGAACATATTTGGATGCAAATGATCACTTCTAGTTACCCTATATTTTTAGTTACCCTATATTTTGTTCCGAATTGCATTTTAGGATGTGTAATTTCTGAATAAATCAAGAATATGTCCTTACAAAGTAAATTTAGGTTATTGATTTTAGATCTTACTTTTTTTTTTTTTTTTTGAGGAAGATTAGCCCTAAGCTAACTACTGCCAGTCCTCCTCTTTTTGCTAAGGATGCCTGGCCCTGAGCTAACATCTGTGCCCATCTTCCTCTACTTTATATGTGGGATGCCTACCACAGCATGGCATGCTAAGCCGTGCCATGTCCGCACCCGGGATCCGAACCAGAGAACCCTGGGCCACTGAGAAGCAGAATGTGCGAACTTAACTGCTGTGCCACCGGGCCGGCCCCTCTTTCTTCTTCTTTTTTTTTTTTTTAAAGATTTTATTTTTTTCCTTTTTCTCCCCAAAGCCCCCCCGGTACACAGTTGTATATTCTTCGTTGTGGGTCCCTCTAGTTGTGGCATGTGGGACACCGCCTCAGCGTGGTTTGACGAGCAGTGCCATGTCCGGGCCCAGGATTCAAACCAACGAAACACTGGGCCGCCTGCAGCCGAGCGTGCGAACTTAACCACTCGGCCACGGGGCCAGCCCCCTCTTTCTTCTTTTTTAATGTAAGTGTTTACAGCTATGAATTTCCCTCTGATCACTGCCTTCACTGCGTTCCGGTATGTTTTAATATGCTGTGTTTTATTTTTATCTCAAAGTATTTTCTAGTTTTACTTGTAATTTTCCTTCCACACTGATTGCTTAAGTGTATTGTTTAATTTCCACACATTTGTGAATTTTCCAGTTCTCCTTTTGTTATTGATTGCTAGTTTTATTCCATTGTGGCCAGAGAAGATACTCTTTATGAGTTTTAAATTTATTGAGAGTTATTTTGTGACCTAGCATGTGGTCTACCCTATAAAATGTTCCATGTTTGCACTTGAGAAGAAAGGGTATTCTACAGTTGTTGAGTGGAATGTTCTATTTAAGTCAATTAGGTCTAATTGTTATATAGTTTTGTATACTACATCTTCTATTTTCTTTTTTTTATAGCAGTAACATTGGATTATAACATTATATAGCTTTCAGATGTGCATCATAATATATTTCAAATTCTGTGTAGATACATCACGTTCACCACCCAAAAACTAATTATAGTCCATCACCACACATGTGTGCCTAATCACCCCTTTTGCCCTCCCCCCTCCCCCCTTCCCCTATGGTAACCACCAATCCAATCTCTGGTGCTGTGTGTTTGTTTGTCGCTGTTTTTATCTTCTTATTGGTCTTCTGTCTAGTTGTTCCATACGTTACTGAAAGTGGAATATTGACGTCTCCAATTATTATTGAAAAATTGTCTATTTCTCCCTTCAGTTCTGTCAGGTATTGCTCCAAGTATTTGGGGGCTCTGTTGTTAGGTGTGTATATATTTAGAATTGTTATATTTTCTAGAGGGGTTCCATCTTTTATCAATATATAAAATGTACTTCTTTGACTCTTATGAGAGTTTTTGTCTTAAATTCACTTGCTACAAGATATTTTTTGATTTCCCTTTTGGTTTCTTCTCTGACTCATTTGTTGTGCAGAAGTCTGTTTGATTTCCACATATTTCTGAATTTTCCAGTTTTCTTCCTCTTTCTTCTGTTCTCCGTTGGTGGGTTTTTTTCACTCTGGTTGGCAAGGTTTCTGCTGAGAAATCTGCTGATAGCCTTATCAGTGTTCCCTTTTATGTGACTAATATTTTCTCTCTTGTTGCTTTCAAAATTCTCTTTCTCTTTGATTTTTGAGAGTTTTGATTTTAGTGTGTCTCAGTGAAGATTTCTTTGAGTTGAGTCTGTTTGGGGATTTTTGATCTTCATACAGCTAGATGGCCATATCTCTTCCTGGATTTGGGAAGTTTTCAGCCATTATTCCTGTCAATAAGTTTTCTGTTCCTTTCTCTCTCTTTTCTCCTTCTGGGATTTCCTTAATGCAGATACTGTTTTGCTTGATGGTGACCCATAATTCATGTGGCTTTCTTCACTCTTTTTGATTCTTTTTTCTTTGTTCTCCTCTAACGGGATATATCAAGAGATCTGTCTTTAATTTTGCAGATACTTTCTCCTGCCTGATTGAGCCTGCTGTTGAAGCTCTCTGTTTCTTTTTTTGTGTCGTTCTATTCTTCAGCTCCAGAATTTCTGTTTAGTTCTTTTTTATGATTGCCAGCTTCTTGTTGAACTCTTGCTTTGTTCATGCCTTGTTTTCCTGAGTTCCTTTGAGTTGTCTATCTACATTCCCTTGAATCTCACTAAGTCCCTTAAAATAATTATTTTGAATTATTTTTCAGAGAACTTACAGATCTCCATTTCTTTGGGGTCTATTTCTGGAAAATTATTGTGTTCCTTTGGTGGTGTCTTATTTCCTTGCTTTTTCATGTTTTTAGTGGCTTTGTGTTAACGTCTGTGCATTTGAGGGAGCAGTCTCCTCTTCTAGCCTTTTCTGACTAGCTTCAGTTGAGAAAGACTTATCCCTGAGAGTGGCTGCAAGGGCACTAGCTGGATGGGGTGCAGTGTCCCCGGTTCCTGGGAGGGCATAGTGCTGTAGTCTCCATGTAGCTCCATCAGCTGAGGTCAATGTCAGCAAAGATTGTGGGAGTCTTCTGTGGACAAGACTGCAGAGATCTTGCAGGTGACAGTGGTGTGCTGGCACTCAGAGCAGTAGTGGAGCTGAGGCCTGGGTTCAGGCACATGCAAAACAACCATAACACATGGATTCTTGGACACAGGTGCACTTGCTGTGGCAGTGGCACCAGTGTCTGAGGTGCCAGCTTGTGCAAGTCTCCCATGGAACTGGAGTCTGGATCTTTGGGGCTCACCGCCATGATTTGAGCCCCAGGATGGGGGGTGGAAGACACAGCATTGGTGCAGGCCCTGGGATAACAGAATGCAACAATAGCTTGAGCCCAGGGGGCTGGTTGCAGTAGCAGCATGCTCTGGAGATGGTCCGTCTAAGTCCCGATTCTGGCCTCAGGGGGCATTCACAGAACAGCAACAGTTCAGTTCCAGTGATGTTGGGACAAAGCCATGATTTAGAACCCCAGGGTTGGGGTATAGAGCAGCAACAGTGTGGTCCCAGTGATGGTAGGTCAAAGCCTTGACTTAGGACCTAGGAGCAGGGTGCAGAACAGCAGGAGTGCAGCCCTAGTGATGAGAAGTCAAAGTTGCAGCTTAGGACCAGGGTAGGGCACAGAGTAGCAGCAGCTAGGCCCTGTAAATGGCAGGTCAAATCCATGACTTGGGACCTAGGGATAGTATGCAGAGCATTGGCAGCTCTGGTCCCATAAATGATGAGGCTTTGTGGCATCCCAATCCCAGAGAGCAGGGGCACAGCAGCAACTGGGGCCCCCGGGTGCAGGATCACCACAGTGACCACGCCTATCTTGGGGAGGAAATGTAGCAGCGGGGACTCTGGGCAGCTCTGAAGCCTGGGGTCAGCATTGGTGAAAACTGGGGCTCCTCAGTAGCAAAGGTGGCCAATGTCTGAAGTGGTGAGGCTTGCTGGGCTTCTCCTGCTCTCCTTTTCCCTATGGATTGAAAGCTCTCTGAGGGCATCCCTCTTGGCTCTCAGCTGCTCTGGACTGGGGGATGGTGTGACACAGGTAACATGATTCCTGTGCTTTTCTTTGTGGCTATCCTAGATTTTCAGCTCTGCAGCATTTCTGCTGCTTCTTCATTGTAGTCTAGAACTTTCCCAGAGCTATTTTCGTCAATTTGTAGTTGTCTGTTTATTGTTTTTGTGGAAGAGATGAGCATTGGGACCTCCTTGGCCTCTGTCTTGCTGATTTCATCTTAATTGACTTTTTTCTATTGTACCATTTTGATTAAATCCAGAATAGGTGACAGCTGAAAGAAGGAGGGAGGAGAGTGCTATGATTGGTTCAGGATTTGGTTTCCTTGTAGTGGGGAAACAGAGACGTATTATTCTAGTCACTGCAGCCTGGAATCCTGGAATTAGGTTAATACCATCTTAGGGTCATCTTTCTTGTTCTATTTTTAAAACAATGAATGTCTCAATTCATCCCTCTTGGAGATGCAGTTAATGAAATCACACTTTGGTCTTCTTTTAATGTCTTCTCTTATCTTTGCCTTAAGATGCTGTTGCCAATTTGGGGCTCTAGATATATTTCATGGGGCTTTTAATGGGCAGAGGTGTTGTGTATCAGCCATCACCAGAATGGGGCTCTGAAGTTTATCTTCTCCAAGCCACCTTCAGTCCTTGTATGGTTGGAACATTTTATTGAGGGCCAGTTGGCCTCATGTGTGGTTCATAAAGGCAGTGAGAGGTGATCCTTCAAGCAGAGGTAGGAACTGGGCTCCCAAATCAGTATGGGGTCTGTATGGATATCATAGCTGACCCTTATGGGTATATAGCTGGTAGGAGCTCCGATGAGGTCAATTCAGCCAGGGAGAACCAACAAGCCCTGACCAAGGCAAGAGAGACCAACTCATGAGCAGCTAGCTAGAGGGGGTAAGCTGCAGGCAGGTGAGCAGAGGGCATTGACCCAGATATCAGAGGAAAGAGCAGGCATCAGCCACAAAGACCCTATCCTCTGCTTTGCCAGGACTCAATCTTAAGGAAAAGAGCCAGGGGCAGGAGGGCAAGAGGTAGGGAGGAGCTAAGAGACTGAAAGAGTTTCACCAAATGAGAGTACATAAAATGACTGTCTAAATTACTTAAATAAGTTTAAACCATAGTATACAAACACACACACACACAATATAATTGCTTTCAAGTGTTTTTAGTTATATCCCCTCTGTGACTGAAATCTCACTGGAAGTTTTAGTTTCTAGAAAAATCAAATGTATGCAATGGGTGCTTAGTAAGTAATTTCTGAATGATTTGCTAATTAAGATTAATTCTCTACTTTTGGAGATGAGAGAGCTGAGTTTGAATTGCAATTTTACTGTCACATAGAGTCAAACATGGTAGATATACCTCTATGCTCTCCCTTTTGCAAGATGAATAATGGAAGACTTTGGAGGGAAGGAAATATCTCTACTCTTCTGCATGACTCCACTAGTAAGAAGCATTGTCTCAAGGTGAAGGATATTTCCTCAGAGCACTGGAAAGACTGGAAAAGCTCAAAGAAGATAAAACACACAAGCTCAGTAGTCAGATAGCCTTGATTTCACATTCAGAGAGCCTCCTGGAGTCCTTAGTGTGAGCAACCATGTGGAGTTTTCATCTTCAGTGAGGAGAGCATGCAATGGCATCCAGCAGTACACCAAATATATTGGCTGTAGTCCAATGAATGAATTAGGCTCAAGAGCTTGGCTGTCTTTGCATGAAACACCTTCCAAGGAAATACTGACAAGAAATGTAATCACATTCCTCTCCCCGCACACAATTACCAGAGGGGGAATAGAATCTTAGCAAGAACATGATAGCTGTAATGTATATTGTTTATTAAATGTGCAATCAATCATCAGAAATTTTTATAGAGAGAATCCAAGAATATGTCAGGAAATTTCATTAATTGAGATTAATCTTGATGTATCTTGCCAAGAGATTTGAATGTAGGGATTGTGTTTTATTATGGCAGGAAAATGTATGATTTATGTGTATGAACTTCAAGTTAGCTGAACTCTTGAAGCAGGCCCCTTTCTTCCTGTAGGAAGTGAAAGATCCGTTGATAGGATTTACAGATAGAATGGACCTTCTGCGGCAATTCTATACAGTAACTGATTGCCATAACTCATGAGTCCTCAGGCATTTCACTATTAGATTCTAATTTGTTGTATTATAAATCACCTTAAGGTAGACATATTTAATAGAAAAAGCTAATAATTCTGTCAAATATCTGTCAGGACTCTACTGCCTTATACCTATAGCCTCCACCTAGTTAAGCATCCCTACCTTATCAAGGACAGCATCATTAAGTGAGAGGAGAGACTAGGTATTTAGGGCAAAAGTGCTGATCGGATACAAACTCATGAGTTGGATGCCCTAAATGGTGTTCATCAAGGGAAACTTATAAGCCTAATAAATTGCACTATGTTAAGCAAATTGGGAGGCTTTTATCAATCTTGAAAGACAATTTTGCATGATTTACCAGAAATGGAAGTAAAGCTGTACAAAAACAGTGTGCTGCCAGTAAACTGTCAGAAATATAAATTTTGATCAAACTAATGTAGTTTTTTAGTCTCCCTCCATGGCAAAATATGGTTTATTGAAGGTGACAGGGTGCAAACCATCTTAAGACTTTTACCAAATTAAAAAATATGTATTAGACAAAAACACGTATTTTCAGGGTTCAGAGGCTTCTTTTAGAAGCCTTTCCTGAGTCAATATTGCACAGAATGCCTGGTAAGAGAGGGTGAAAAATCTTTCCATGTCTTTGTAGACTTTAGAGTATCAGAAAGCTTGAAAGACCATGGGGCCCATGTCACTGCAACATTTTTAAAGTTGAAAAAATTAAATAGAATTTAAATGATCTGATCAGTGTCTGGTGGCAAAGTCAGGAGCAACAACTAAGAATAGCAAGCATTCACTGAGCACTTAGCTTTGTGCTGGGCGCTCTTCTATGTACTTTGCATAGTTAGATGGCAGTAACCCTATGAGGCAGATTTCATCCCCCACCTTGTACAGAAAAGGAAGCTAAAGCACATAGAGGGTGTGTAACTTCTCTGAAGTCACGTAAATAGTGACTGACGAAGCCAGGCTCGAAACCCAGAGAATTTGGCTCCAAATCTTTTTTTGTTTTAAATCTTGTTTTTGGAGGGAAAGGGGATATGATTTCTTCAAATGAGCCTAATTATTATAGTTGACATACAATGCAATTTCACTAATTTTAAAATCACAAATTAAGTGAGTTTTGAGAAATATAATACAGTTATGGAACCACTAACCCAGTGAAGATGTAGAACATTTCCACCGTCCCAAAAAGTTCCTTTATGCCCCTTTGTGGTCAACCTCCTCACCCAACTCTTGGTCCTAGGCAGCCACTTATTTTGTTTCTTTCACTATAGTGACATTCAGTTGCGACAGTTCAGTTACAAGGTTTCTGCCACTGTGAATAAAGCTACTATGAAAATTTGCATATAAGTTTTTTTATAACACATGAGTTTTCAGTTCTCTTGGGCAAATACCTAGGAGTGATTGCTAAGTAATGGGTGGCAGTGGTATCTCATTATGGTTTTAATTTGCATTTTCGGAATGCCTAATGATGTTGAGCATCTTTTCATGTGCTTATTGGAATTTCATATAGCTTCTTTATTGCAATGTTTGTTCAAATCTTTTGCCCATTTTTAATTGGTTTGTCTTCTTATTAATGAGATATGAAAGTTCTTTTAAGTATTCTGGATATGAATCCTTTGTGAGATAAATCTTTTCAAATAGTTTCTGTCAGTCTGTGGATTGCCTTTTTGTTTTCTTATCAACGTTAACAATGTTTTTTGAAGATCAAAACTTTTAGTTATTTTCTTTTATGGTTCACTTTTTTGTGTCTTCTGAAGAAATTGCTGCCTAACCCAGCTCACAAATATTTTCTCCTAGAAGTTTTACGGTTTTCACTCTTACATGTAGGCATGTGATCAGTTTCAAGTTTTTTGTGTATAGGAAGAGGTAAGAGTTGCAGTGTATATTTTTCCATACAATAGCTAACAATTACAGCACAATTTGTTGAAAAGACTACACTTTTTTCACTGGATTAATGAGCATCTTTGTCAAAAATAAATTCATCCTATATGTGAGGTTAATTTCTGAACCTTCTGTTCTGTCCAATTCTTCTAAATGCTGATAACACAGTCTTTATTATAGTTTTATAATAAATCTTGAAAACTGGTAGTCCACTAAATTTGTTCTTATTTTAAAGAGAATTTGAATTGTTCAAGTCCATTGCATTTCTATATGAGTTTTATACTTTTCTTGTCAATTTCTACCAAATTAAATTCTGGTAGAATTTTGATTGGGATCACATTGAATATGTATATTGACATGTGGAAAACTGACATCATAACAGTATTAAATCGTCCAATGCATGTACATGGCATATCTCTACTTTTAGGTCTTTTAAAATTTCCTTTTGCAATGTTTCATAGCTTTCAGTGTACAGTTCTTGCACATATTTTGTTAAATTTACCCATAAGTATTTCATATTTTAGATGCTAGTATAAATGACATTTTAAAAAATTGTCAGTGTCCAGTGGTTGTGTTCTGGTACATAGAAATGCTACTTATTATTGTATAATACCTTGATCTGTGACCTTGATAAAATCATTATTAATTCTAGCAGTATTTTCTAGATTATTTAGAATTTTCTGCGTAGACAATCCTGTTGATTATGATTAAACACAGTTTTACTTCTTCCCTTTCAATCTGTGTGCCTTTAGTAGTTTTCTTCTTGCCTTATTACATTGCCTAGAACTTCCAGAACAATGTTGGCTAGAAGTGGTGAGAAAGGACATTCTTGCCTTGATCATGATCTTAGGAACAAAGCACTCAGTCATCATTAAGTACAGTGAGCTCTTATATCAATTCCCTTTATCAGTTTGAGAAAATGTCCCTTCTCTTAGTTTTATGAGCATTGTTATGATGAGTGGGTGTTTAACTTTGGCAAATACTTTTTCTTCATCAATTGATGATGTTTACTTTAATAATATTGGGTATTTTAATTTTGAGTGTCAAGCCAACTTTTCATTCTTTTTATAAACCCTATTTAGTCACAAAACATTATCCTTTGTATATCTTGCTGTGTAATTTTTCTAATATTTGGTTAAATATTTCTCCATCTATATTTATGAAGCAGATCAGTTTCTATATAGTTTTATAGTTTTTTTTAATGTCTTTGTCTGGTTTTGGTATCAGGGTAATGATGTCTTCATATAATGAGTTGAAAGTGTTGCTCCTCCTCTGTTTTCTGAAAGAATTTATATAAAATAAGCATTAATTTGTATTAAATATGTGGTAGAATTCAGTAATGGAGCCATTTGGGCCTTGTGGTAGCTGAATAATGGCCCCCAAAGATAGCCAGATTCAAATCTCAGGAATTTGTGAATGTTACCTTATGTGACAAAAGGTACTTTGCAGATGTTATTCTGGATTGTACAAGTGGACACTAAATGTTATTGCAAGTGTCTTAATAAGAGAGAGGCAGAGGTTAGACAGTGTGATAGCAGGGCAGAGGGAGGAAGAGAGGGAGAGAGAGAGATTGGAAGATGTGATCCTGCTAGCTTTGAAGATGGAGAAATGGGCCATGAACAAGGGAATGCAGCTCTAGAAGCTATAAAAGACAAGAAAACGGATTCTCCCCTAGCACCTCTGGAGGGAACACAGCCCTGCCAACATCTTGGTTTCAGACCAGTGAAACCCATTCCGGACTTCTCACCTCCAGAACTGCGAGATAATAAATATGTATTGTTTTAAGCCACTAAGTTTGTGATAATTTTTTTCAGCAGCCACTGGGGACTAATATGGGTCTTTAGTTTTCTTTGTCTGAAAAGTTTTTAATGTTAATGCTATCCTTCAATAGATATACTGCTGTAAAGGTGATTTTTTTCTTGAGAGAGATGTGGTAAATTGTATCATTGACCATTGTCCATTTTATTATATTTGTCCATTTTATCTAAGTTGTCAAATTTGTAGGCCTAAAATTATTTATAATATTTCTTTAAAATCTTTTCTAATATCTGTAAGATCTGTAATGATATAAGCTCTTTTATTCTTCATATTGTAAATTTTCATTTTCTCAGTCATCTTGACTGATGGTTTGTCAATTTTAGTAATCTTTTCAGTGAAATAACTATTGGTATCATTAATTTTTCTCTATTTTCTATTTTATTGATTTATTCTCTTAACTTTACTATTTCCTTCATTTTGCTTTGAGTTTAAATTACTCTTCTTTTTCTAAGTTCTTAAGGTGGAATCATAGATCATTAATATTAGATTTTTCTTCGTTTATAATAATCATTTACAGCTATGCATTTCCCTCTAGGACTACTTTAGCCACATCCCTCACATTTTAACCTATTGTGCTTTCATTTTCATTTACAAAATATTTTCTAATTTAACTTGTATTTTATTTTTCATCCATTTATTATTTAAAGTTTGTTGTTTCATTTTTAAACAGTTGGAGATTGTCTAGATGTCTTTCTGTCACTGATTTCTAGTTTAATCTCATTGTGGTTATAATATGAACTTTGCATGATCTTTTAAAATTTAAGAAATATTTCAAAGCCCAGCATATCTTCTATCATGGTAAATATTCCAAGAGCATTTGAAAATAGTGTTTATTCTGCTGTATGAGAGTGGAATGTTCCACAAATTTCAATGAGATCAAGCTGGTTTATAGTGTTGTTCAAATCTTCTTACTGATTTGAACTTCTTACTGATTTTTACTATTTACTTACAAATATCCTTACTGATTTTCTGTCCACATCTTCCATCAATTACTCATCTCACTCAAGGTGAGTGTTGAAGTCTTCAAATATACCTGTAGAATTATGTATTTCCTTTTTTCAATTTTAATCTTATTTTGCTTCATACTTTTTACACTTTAGTTGTGTGTAACGACATATAAAATTATATCCTCTTGATAATCTGAGCTCTTTTCATTACAAAATATTCCTCTTTATCTATTGTAGTATTCCTTGTTCTGAAGATTAATTTGTATAATAATAACATAGACATTCCTTTCTTTTGGTTAGCATTTGCAAGCAGTTTTTTTTTATTTTAAGGGGATTCCATTTTATCTCTAATATTGGCATATATCTGCACACTTACATATTGTATTTTAATCTCTATAAATTCCATTTTGGTATTTTTTTATATCACCTCACTAATATCTGGGCTTGTTTATCTATTGATTAACAGATCATATATTTCTGCTTCTTTTTTTATTTTTTAAATTATTTTTATTAAGATAACACTGGTTTATGACATTATGTAAATTTTAAGTGTGCATCTTTATATTTCGATTTCTGTATAGATTACATCATGTCACCACCCAAAGACTAATTACCATCCATCACCATTCACATGTACCTAATCACCCCTTTTGCCCATCTCCCTCCCCTCTTCCCCTCTGGTAAGCACCAATCCAATCTCTGTCTCTATGTGTTTGTTTGTTGTTGTTTTAACCTTCTATTTATGAGTGAGAGCATATGGTATTTGACTTTCTCCCTCTAACTTGTTTCACTTAGCATAATACCCTCAAGGTCCATCCATGTAGTTGCAAATGACACGATTTCATATTTTTTATGACTGAGGAGTGTTCCATGTGTATATATAGCACATCTTATTTATCCATTCATCCCTTGATGGGCACCTAGGTTGCTTCCAAGTCTTGGCTACTGTGAATAATGCTGCGATGAACATAGGGGTGCATGTATCTTTATGCATTCATGTTTTCGTGTTCTTTGGATAAATATCCAGCAATGGAATAGCTGGATTGTATGGTAGCTCTATTCTTAATTTTTTGAGAAATCTCCATACTGTTTTCTATAGTGGCTGCACCAATTTGCACTTCCACTAGCAGTGTGTGAGCATTCCCTTTTCTCCACATCTTTTCCAACACTTGTTATTTCTTGTCTTGTTAATTATAGCTATTCTGACAGGTGTGAGATGATATCTCATTGTAGTTTTGATTTGCATTTCCATGATAATTAATGATCTTGAACATGTTTTCATGTGCCTGTTGGCCATCTGTATATCTTCTTTGGAGAAATGTCTGTTTAGATCTTTTGCCCATTTTTTAATTGGGTCGTTAGTTTTTTTGTTGCTGAGATGTATGAGTTCTTTATATATTTTGGATATTAACCCCTTATCAGATACATGGTTTACAAATATCTTTTCCCAAATATTAGGTTGTCTTTTCATTTCATTGATGGTTTCCTTTGCTGTTCACAAGCTTTTTAGTTTGATGTAGTCCCAATTGTTCATTTTTTCTTTTGTTTCCCTTGCCTAGTCAGACATGGTACTTGAAAATATGCTCCTAAGACCTATGTCAAAGGGTGTACTATGTATTTTTCTGGAAGTTTTATGGTTTCAGGTCTTACATTCAAGTCTTTAATCCATTTTGAGTTAATTTTTGTGTATGGTATAAGATAATGGTCTACTTTTGTTCTTTTGCATGTGACCGTCCAGTTTTCCCAACACCATTTATTGAAGAGACTTTCCTTTCTCTGTTGTATGTCTTTGGATACCTTGTCGAAAATTACCTGCCCATAGATGTGTAGTTTTATCTCTGGGCTCTCGATTCTGTTCCATTGGTCTGTGTGTCTATTTTTGTGCCAGTACCATGCTGTTTTGATTGCTACAGCTTTGTAGTATTTTTTGAAATGAGGTTTGTTCTTTTTCCTCAGGATTCCTTTGGCTATCCATGGTCTTTTGTTGTTCCATATAAATTTTAGGATTCCTTGTTCTATTTCTGTGAAAAATGTCATTGGAACTTTGATAAGGATTGCATTGAATCTGTAGACTGCTTTAGGAAATATGGACATATTAACTGTGTTAATTCTTCCAATTCAAGACCATGGAATATTTTTCCATTTCTTTGTGTCTTCTTCAATTTCTTTCAACAATGTTTTATAGTTTTCACTGTGTCAGTTTTTCACCTCTTTGGTTAAATTTATTCCTAGGTATTTATTCTTTTTTTTTGCCGATGTGAGATTCTACTCTTATATTCTCTTTCTGCTACTTCATTGTTAGTGTATAGAAATGCAACTGATTTTTGCATGTTGATTTTGTATCTTGCAACTTGACTGTATTCATTCATTATTTCTAAAGTGTTTTTGTGGATTCTTTAGGATTTTCTATATATAAAATCATGTCATCTTCAAATAGTGACAGTTTCACTTCTTCTTTTGTAATTGGAATCCTTTTTATTTCTTTTTCTTGCCTAATTACTCTGGGTAGTAACTGTGTTAAATAAGAGTGGTGAAAGTGGGCCTCATTGTCTTGTCCCTGTTCTTAGAGGGATAGCTTTCAGTTTTTCTCCATTGAGTGTGATGTTAGCTATGGGTTTGTCATATATGACTTTTATTATGTTGAAGTACTTTCCTCCTATACCCATTTTATTCAGAGTTTTTATCATAAATGGATGCTATATCTTGTCAAATGCTTTCTCTGCATCTATTGACATGATCATGTGATTTTTATTCTTCATTTCATTAATGCGGTGTATCTTGTTTATTGATTTGTGGATGTTGAACCATCCCTGCATCTCTGGAATAAATCCCACGTGATCATGTTGTATGATATTTTTAATGTATTTTTGTATTCAATTTACTAGTATTTTGTTGAGGATTTTTGCATCAATTTTCATCAGTGATATTGACCTGTAAATTTCCTTTTTTGTATTGTCTTTGTCTGGTTTTGGTATCAAGGTGGTGTTGCCTTTGTAGAATGAGTTAGGAAGCTTCCCCTCCTCTCCAATTTTTAGGAAGAGTTTGGGAAAGATAGGTATTAAGTTCTTTGAATATTTGGTAGAATTTACCAGGGAAGCCATCTGGTCCTGGACTTTTATTTTTTGGGGAGATTTTTGATTACTATTTCGATCTCCTTACAGGTGATTGGTCTATTCAAATTCTCTATTTCTTCTTGATTCAGTTTTGGAAGGTTGTATGAACAATAGAAAAAAATCAATGAAACGAAGAGCTGATTCTTTGAAAAGATAAACAAAATTGACAAACCTTTAGCTAGACTCACCAATAAAAAAAGAGAGAAAGTTCAGATAAATAAGATCAGAAAGAGGGGTGATTACAGTGGATACCTCAGAAATACAAAATACTTGAAGAAAATACTATGGAAAGCTATATGCCAACAAACTGGATAATCTAGAAGAAATGGATGAATTCTTAGACTCATACAACCTTCTAAATCTGCTTCTTTACATTCCTGGCAATTTTTGATTGAATTCCTGGAATTGTGAATTTACTTTGTGGCATAATGGATTCTGCTACATTTCTTTTAAGTGTATTTTACTTTCTTCTGGCAAGGAGGTAATTTACTTGTAATGAGTATAATCCTTTCCGTGATTGATTTTAAACTTTGTTAAGGAAGTTCCCAAATAGTCTTTTGTCTAAGACTAATTAAATCTCACTAAAATGGCAATATCCTTCTGAGGTCTCTACCTCATGTCCTTTTATTTTGAGTTCTCTTCCCTTTGGCTGATGAAAACACAAACTGTTCTCATCCTTACATGAGCCCTAGGAACTTTTTTTTTGTTATTATTATTTTTTTTTAGGAAGATTAGCCCTGAGCTAACTGCTGCCAATCCTCTTTTTGCTGAGGAAGACTGGCCCTGAGCTGGCATCCATGCCCATCTTCCTCTACTTTATATGTGGGACGCCTACCACAGCGTGGCTTGCCAAGCGGTGCCGTGTCCGCACCAGGGATCCGAACCAGAGAACCCCCGGACACAGAAGCAGAATGTGTGCACTTAACTGCTGCACCACCGGACCGGCCCCAAGGAACTTTTAGATAACTGTTTACAGTAGTTCTTTCTGCAGCCCTTTGTAGCCCTGTCTCTATATAGTTCTCTCCTCTTCAGTATTCTGTGCCTCAGATTCTAGCTGCCTCAACCTCTGTGGACATGGGATATCTGTCTTATCAACTCAGTGAGATCACTAGGATCTATTTGGTTTCACCCTTCCCACACTGTGGCCTGGAAACTGACTCCAGGCAATGAGCTGGAGTAATCACACAGTCTCATTTGTTTCCTTTATCTCATGGACCACAATCCTGTACTGCCTGTTGACCAATGTCTGAAAAAGAATTGTTTAATGTATCTGTCCGGTTTTTTAGTAGTTTATGATGGAAGGGTCATTCTTCTAGCTGTTAATCCTTTTACCAGGTCTTTTTTAGTTGTAACATTTCATGCGTATGTCAGAATCTACTACTAGCTGTGTCGTTTGAGCAAATTGCTGAACTTTATTGAAATATATCTGAGATAGCTATGTGAATAGTATAGAAGTGTGTCCTAAATTGGTTTAAAATTTTTGTTAAGAAGTGAAAATCCTGTTGAGTGCTTGAGTATAAATCCTCAGCAAATTAATGAATATCTCTTACCCTCAGTTCCATATTTTTTAACTTGTTATAAAAATAGTGCCTAATTTATTGAATTCTTAGGAAAAGTAATTGAGATAATGTATATTGAAAACTTAATGCAGTAATATCTTATACATTATACGTACATTATAGATATATATATAAATATAAATGCATTATATGGAGGCTATTATTATTTTGAACTTAAATGTCCTTCAATATATTTTTCTAGAAAAATATGCTACAGAATAGCTTAATATACTTTCAGATTGCTACAAGAGGGACGATAGAGATTAATGTACTGACTCACATTTTTTAGCATAAGTTATTTCTTATGGTATTTTGGGTATAAGTTATTTCTTGTAGGGCTGAGGAAGTTTATTGTTTTATTTCCATATGGGCTCCATTTCAACAGAAACTTATTGAACACTATTATATATTAGACACTGTACTGGGCACATGCGATAAGCAAATATTGATGAGTCACTGTCCACACCATCAAAGGCCTTACAATCTAAGAGTCAGTTCTTTGAAAGATCTCTTCCAGTTGCACAAGCATATAACCACCTTAAACTATTCTGGACTAAGACCTGTAATTTTTTAAAATATTTCATATTTTTACACTGTTTTTATTTTCACCTAAAGTGCCCCTGCCCATCTTCTATTATCTGTGGATTCAATTTTTTCATGACTACAGTAGCCTCTAGGAAAGAGGATTCTATCCTTCCTACCCTGTGCATGTCTATTCTGACCCAGGCGGCCCCTGGCCTTATAGCACTACATTTTGCCTCTCCCCAGCATGTAGTCAACATATTTTATTATCATTTTAAACTATCATTTTTATTTTCATTCCATGTCCTAACCCAAGTTTATCATCATTTTTTCCCAAATTTAATTAAAGAAAGGTATGTAAGGAACTCTGCAACAGTCCAAATAGCATATGATAGACTGACCAAGCTTTGGGTAGTAGTCCATCCTTGTACGTTGGCACCTAAAACTCATGTTGGAGAGAGAAGAGCTAAACAGCCATCACGTTGCTATAGAGTGAAAGGAAGAATCACTCAGCCCTTAACTTGAAAACAAAACAAACTACTTTGGAAACAAACATGATGAGCACATTATGCTTCTAGCTGCTAGCCAAGAAAACAATTCCCCAGAGGAACTTCTTACAAAAGATTGAGCATACTTGTCCATGCACTGATTTCCTCTGTCATGCTTTCAAGTCTCATCCACATCCACTCTCAATTTCCTGAGATCTTCAAGTTATTTCAGAGGAACTCCTATAACTCTAGTGTCAGGGGAGAACTTAACACATAGCAGCATGTATGCTTCTCTGTGAAATGTTCTGTATTTTTTCATATGTGTGTGAAGGAATGGGTTAACTTCAACATAGATTTTATGAAATAACGTGGTGCTTTTAATGTTTAACTGCACTTTGGTTGCAATTATATATTTGCTGCTATTGTTTTACTGAACTTTTCTCATCTCTCATTTGTCATGCTCTCCTGTGCGTGGAGCCTGCTCATGAGTCATGCTTTGCCTCTTTTCCCCTCGTGACATAATATTATTTGTATGATACTGAAAACTCCACCTGTGTAATTCCTCACCCCACACTCGGCCTTCTATGCAGACTCCCTGGTTACTGTTGCTGCCTTGCATTTATCCACGCATTTTGCTTTTATGAATTTAAAATTGCACTGATGCTGCCCTGATAGGAGTATCTCTCAAAATCCGTACACTCAGGGCAATATACAGCATGATGTCTTTCTAGCTTTGGGTTCTTGTCTCTGACTATCACTCTAGTAGTATCACTATGTCACTCATATCACAGTGTACTCCAAACAGGATGATTATATCAACTCCTTTTATTTTAGTTTCTGCAGTCTCCATATTCTGATCCAGAGCACACTACAATTTTTAAAATCATGAAGATATATATTCTTCAGGAAAATAAGAGAAAAAACATGAAAAAGGATTTCTCAGTTTCCTTTATTCCCTTCTAAGTTTCAATGCCTAAAACACTCAGATATTTCCTACATTGTGTGGCAACTTTTACTACAGGTGGAGATCTTTGGTTTTCCAGATCATTCCTGGGTCCTTAACCTGTCATTGCTCAGATATATGTTGCAATGGAGGAAGAACTATTCCTCTACCCTCTAGGTTCTTCTGGCGTGTCTAAGAATTAAATTGACATGAGACAGAACAGCAGGAGAAAATCAAAGTTTAATGACATGTGTACATGGGAAAAACCCAGAAAAACTGAATAACTCACCAAAATGACTGAAGCCACCACCTTAAATACCATCTTCAGCTAAAGACAAAGGAGGATGTTGGAGGTAGTGGTTTGGGACTTCAAAGGGGAGGCAGGTAATTCACATGGAGATGGAAAAGCAAATGTTAAAACACATGGTTGGTAGATGGTAAACAAATGTTTGCATACCTTGCAAAAACAATGGAACATGGTGAGAGCTTTGATTAGATAGCCCTTGTTAGGTTCCTCCCTGTCTACCACACCTAGTTTATATTACACTAGAGTTCTCTATGGTGATAGCTCCTTCCTGGAAGAGGCCTTCTGTCTTGAACTCTTTTAGGCAGTTAGGGGAAAGGTCAAAGTTTCTGTCTGAGACTTCGTTCTTAAAAATAATCATGCCAGAGAGACACATTTTGGGGTGGCAAATTCTGATCCCCCACAAATGGCAGGGCATAGGAGTACCCTCCCTTACAGCATGCAGTGTTCCTACAAAGATACGGTGGGAGAGGGGAGTACTCACTTTATTACTTTGCATGGGGCAGAAATTATGAGCTAATGGTGAGTGAATTCAAAAGTAATGCTCTATTGTCTTACATACGAAACAAGAGGAAAGGAAAGGGCTCTTGTGATTTTCCTACTTTCCAAAGGATAAAGAACATGTTACCAAGAGAAGAGAAAGGGACATTGGTCAGTCCATCTATGACAATAGAACTCTTACCCACAATCACTGCAGCAACCTGCATGGAAAGCCAAATCATAACCTCTGAAGCAGTTAGTCCAGAACGGTGAGAACTTGGTCAGTCACTGAAAGATTCCCTACATTTTTCACCTACTTCCAACTCAGGGCCAATCAGAGAAAGCTAAATATGCTCCCCAAACAGGAAAAGAAGATTCCTTGTGTCTACTTAGCCTGCCCCCAGGTTTCCCATGCCAACAACTTCTAATCAGGATATACTTGAAGACTTTCTTTTTGTAACTATGAAGCTTTTCAACTCTCCTACCTACCTTTGAGTCTCTGCCAAATGCAAGTGATGGTGGCTGACTAACTTGCTGTGGAAAGCTCTGAATAAATAGCCTCTGTTTATTCCCATTGGAGTGAGCTTCACTTGTTTCCACAGCATAGTATTGCCAACAGGTATTAGGATTCATTTGGGGTTTCCTTAAGGATTCCTTATTACACCATTTGTTCAGGTCAGGTCTTAATACCATGTTCTTTCTGAAGTAGTTCCTGTTATTTCATAGGGAAGTGATTACATCCCCATTTTAACTTGTATTAAGTGAGCTCTTGTAGCACTTCCCATTTTATAATGTAAACTCTTTGACATCAGGGCATATTACTTATTTCTTTGTATTTCCAATGTCTTTATCGACAATGTTTTAAACATGTAAAGTGTTCAAATCTGGGACAAGACCTTGGGAGCATAAGATTCAGACCAAGAAAACTGACTGTATCACCACGCTACCTAATGTTCCTAAACTCCCCGGATGTTAATGCATAATGCAATACCACATTGGAGTAGATAACCAACTGTCCTGGTTTGCCTGGGACTCTCCTGGTTTTAGCACTGAGAGCACCATGTCCTGGGAAAGCTTTCAGTCCTGAGCAAATGGGAGCAGTTGGTCACCCTAATTTGGAGGAGTAAATGAATCAACGAAAGGTCATTCTCTTCCTCTCATCTTCAGTAAACACTTACTGAAAAGGTGAGATGAGCCGACAGTTTTAGAATTAAACTAGCATCTCCATCATTATGTAGTGTCAAAGCCAAAATTGCACCAGACAAAGTTAAACTGGCAAGGAAGGCTTTACTCAGGCTATTACAATAGGTGAGAGACACCGAACTCAAATCTGCTGAAACAAAAGGTGGGAGAGGTTTTAAGCACTAGAGCGAGCTAGTGGAAAAGTATTGGAGGATGTTAGGGAGGAGATTAATTAATGGGATGTGTTGAACACACTGAGTTATTCCTGAATTTGCAAATGTTCTTCACTGTGGTTAGACCATCTGTGTTTGCTAATTGAAACCCGTGGAAGTTGGGCTCTTACTTTCCCACAGAGACTGGAAGATAGGGGTGCTATCATCCTATCGTCTTTGATATTTACATTTCAAAGAGATGGTTCCCAGGTCTATGAACAAGATATTTCCTGGGTTGCAAAATCAACAAGAGGCCAGGAGAAGATTTACATATATTTCAAAGGAGCTGAGAAAGAATTTACAATTACTTGTACTAGTTTTCTAAAGTAAATAAGAAAAGAAGGTCCAGGCTAATAGTCAGGAAGAAACCTGTGTAAAGTTTAGTCAAGCTGAAGAGAATGGTAAGGCAGTCTTGGTCAGTAGATAGTGTCACTTCTCTCTTCAAAATGATTGGCATTCTTTTCTTTTTTTTCTTGAAAAGAGCCCAAATACCATTCCCTTCTCTTTTGTCTTGCTAAAAGTGGAACATGCTTTAGCTGCAGTCAACATTTACATAAGGATGTTGTGATATTTTATACTTAAAAAAGGAATCTCTCAAGAGTTTAGTAAGTATCACATAAAGAAGACAAAATATTTAAGAACTGCTATTCATGTACATAACACACCTAAGATTTAACAGCATTTACAATGGCTGACAGGCTTAGGAAACATTCCAAAATTTCTAGCTTGAATCATTGTCTTCCAGGCTTTATCCTTAAAAGAGCTTTTAAAGCACTCCAATAAAAGCATTGAGCACTTAGACCTTCCATCAGCCACACTGTAATAGATGTTTAGATAGTCCAGATGCCCATGTAGGCAAGAGAAGAGAGATCATAAAGAAGGTGGCAAAAAGTGAGGCTGAATTCTCATGTGACCAACCAGACCTTTAGCATTTTAAAACCATTATTGGACTTTTTCCAGTTGATTTCTTCTTTGCTGTGGTGCCAAGGAAGTTCCTGTTTCAGATTAACAGTGGCTAAACGTTACATTTCTGAAACTGCCAGTCTGTTTGCAGATTTTAGAGCTCAGTTGGTTTTGCTCCATTTAAATCTTGTCCTTTGCAGTATATATAGCAGTGTGTGTGTGTGTATGTGTGTATATATATATATATATATATATATATATATATATATATAGTCAAGAACAGATAGATAGGATCATGGAAGAATGAATGAAATGTTAGTTTAAAAAAAGACAGTTTTGCTTAACTTGAATCAACCAAACAGAAGTTGATATGCAAGAAGTTCCACACTGCAAGACTGTATCCTGAAGGCACCTGGCACAGCCTGAAGATAGCACTGGAGGCACAAGAGCCCAGATGCAAACCTGCATTTTGGCAGATACATGTGCTTGGGCTGCCTTTGAATAGCCAGATGGGCCCAGTCTGACTTCAGAGCATTAAGAGTAGCTCAAATTAGAGATAACGATATTTGCATTTAAACAGCCCCAAGGAGGAAAAATTCACAGTAACATACCCATTAGAACCTAATTATGGGTGTGCATGTTTGAGAAGTTTGATAAGAAAACAGTGAGCAGCACAGAAATTCCTATCTCAAGTTTTCTCTATGATGGGTATTTGTTAATTTTCTATTTGTAAGTCATAATGCCTTGATATTTGGAATACCATGAGATTTCTCTCAAAATGTGCCTTTAATATTATGCTGATGCTGATAATAATGATAGTAATAATAATAAATATTTTGAGGCCATAAATATACAATAAACACTTGTGGGGGCCTGGAATTGGGCACCCCAGGATATGTCTCTTTGGCATGAGGATTATTTGGGGCCAGTTACTTTTAATAAACTGCAGACAGGAAAGCAACTGAAAAGTAGAATTTGCTTACCGTTTGTTAAGAGATATTTACATTGTAAAGGAAATCTCCATCTATAAAGTTGTCTCCCTATCTGTACCAGGAAGAAGGGGGGTATGACTTTATCTCTAGAAACTCTTAATCAATGCCAAAGGCAAGGACTTAAATCTGCATTTTGTTTACTGTACTTGTGTGGTAATCTCCCATGATCGACTCCCCCCCTCACCCCCAACATCCTCCTTTGTCATTAGCTGAAGATGATATTTAAGGTGGGGGCTTCAGCCATTTTGGCGAGTTGCTCAGCTTGCCTGAGCCTCCCATGTATACATGTTATAAAGGTTTGTTTAATTTTCTCCTGTTATTCTGTCTCATGTGAATTTAATTCGTTCTCCAACCAGAAGAATCCACAGTGGGTAGAGGAAATGTCTTCCTCCCCTACACACTTTAATAGATATTAATATGCATTATCTTCTTTAGTTCTATAAACAACATCAATAGAATGACTAAAGTTAAAAAGAAAGAAAACACGAAGTATTGGTGAGGATGTAGAGCAGCCAAGACTTGGTTTGACTGTGGGTGTGAGTGTAAATTTGTACAACTTCTCTAGACAATTTCTTGGCAGTATCTACTAAAATGGAAGAGAAGCGTACTCTATGACCCAGCTATTCCACTTCTAGGTATATACTCAGCAGAAACATATACACATGTTTACCAAAAGACATGTACAAGAATATTCATAGTAGTTCTATTGTTAAAGGCACAACACTAGAAGCAACTTAAATGCTCACCAACAGTACAAGGGGGTAGAGGGATTCTGACCCCATTTTTTGACGTTTGACTACTGACAGCTTTTATGACTCACCTCTCCTTCTCCTCCCTGTGTCCCACATCTGGGAAAGCTGATAAGAAAACCTGGGTTTTCCCTCCTTTGGCACAGGCAGGAGATTCAAACCATGCAAACGCTCCTGTGTGGGGACTCTCATCCTGGCCCCACCCCCTAATGAGAATAAAAACCCAGGTCATTCTTCTTTCCTTGCTCTCAAGTCATTTCAGACCTGCTTGAGATGAGAAGCTTGCTCTGCTCTCCCCAGAAACTTCAGTTATGTAAGTACTAAACCTTTTTGTATCCTCTTGGTGTGGGTGTATGTAGTGTTTTCTTTCTCAGACATCTGAACCAAACTTACTTTGAGGGTCCATCTGCCCCTGCAGGTCACCATAACAGTGGGGACACCAGCGTATCACCTTATTCCTGTTTCCTAAGGTGTCTATCTTGAATTATAAACATTTGATGCTAGAATAAAGCTTCATAAGAAATTCTAAACTTCTTGAATTCCAGGTCTGCATTTGATTCATATCTGAAAGCCTATCTATGGCACGTATGTTTTTCACTGAATATTTTTCTTAGAATTCTCTAAAATAAATTCTTCTGGGAGAATAAAGTGAGTTTTGTCACTGCTATTGATTAGATGAAAAAATAATTAAAGGCCAGAGCAATAAGGCAAAAAAAAAAAGGCATCCCAATTGAAAGGAAAGAAATAAAATAATCTCTGTTTGCAGATGACATGATCTTGTGTGTAGGAAACTCTAAACATTCCATCAAAAATTGTCAGAATAAATTAATTCAGCCAAGTCGCAGGATACCTAATCAAAACATGAAATCCATTGCATGTCCATACACTAACAATGGGAAACCCATAAAGAAAACAATTCAATTTAAAATAGCATCAAAAGAATAAAATATTAGGAATAAACAACCAAAGAAACAAAAGACTTATATATTGAGAAATACAAAATCTTGCTGAAAGAAGAGGCAAATAAATGGGAGGATATCTTGTATTCATGGATTGGAAGATTTAATATTGTTAAGCTGTCGATTGTACCCAAAATGATGTATGGATTCAGTGCAGTCTCTATCAAAATCCTAGCAATGATTTTGTAGAAATAGAAAAATCCATCCTAAAATTTGTATGGAACCTCAAGGGAACCTGAATAGCCAAAACAATATAACAATCTTGAAAAAAGAACAAAGTTGTAGGTCTCACATTTCCTGACTTTAAAACTTACTGTAAAGCTACAGTAATCAAATAGTGTGGCACTGACATAAAGATGGTCATATAGTCAATAGAATGTAATAGAGAACTCAGAAAAAACCCTCAATTATATGGTCAAATTTTTTTGACAAGCGTACTGTAGGGGAGGAAGGCATTTCCTCTTCCCAAATGTGGGTTCTTCTGGCCGGAGAACGAATTAAATTCACATGAGACAGAATAGCAAGAGAAAATTAAACAAAGCTTTATGAGGAACCATGGCCCGGGGCCTTTCTTCCTGAAGGAAGAAAGGGCACCGAAGAAGTGGGGTGCACATAGTGGTTATATATCCCCAAACAGGGTGTTTCACATGTGATTGAAATGTCCCTCCCACAATAGTCACAAGATTGCCCTGTTGGCACAGTGCTTGATGGACACAGCAGGTAGTGGGTCTGCTATCTCAGTGGGCTTAGCAGGAGGCAAGTCGATTGTCTTGAGCTGGGTGGTCACAGGTGAGCGCAGCAATCAGTTCCTAGCCTAAGGAAAGATGCTTAATCCTTAAAGAAATGCCAGCGTTGGGAGGGGGAGGGAAGTCAGTTACAGGAGGTTACCAGACAAGCACAATAAAATGCAGATTTAAGTCCTTGCCTTTGGTATTGATTAAGAATTTCTAGAGAGAAGGTCATCTCCTTTCTTCTTCCTGGTACAGAGAGGGAGGCACCTTTTACAGATAGAGATTTACCTTACAAATGTAAACGTGTCCTAATGAAGGGCAAGTTCCATTCCTCAGAGCCTCCTTCCCTGTCTCAGTTTATCAAAAGCAGTCAGCCTCAAATAATCCTGATGCCAAAGAGACATATCTTGGGGTGGCCAATTCCAGGTCCCTACAGTACCAAGACCATTCAATGAGGAAAGGACCTTCTTTTCAACAAATGATGTTAGGAAAACTGAATATCCACATACAAAGGAATGAAGTTGGACCTTTACTTTACATCATGTGCAAAAATTGACTAAACATGGATCAAAGACCTAAACTATAAGAGGTAAAAAATATAAAACTCTTAGAAGAAACCATAGGGAAAAAACTTCATAGCACTGGATTTTGCAATAATTTCTTGGGTATGATACCAAAAGCAGAGACAATGAAAGAAGAAATAGATAACTTAAACTTTATCAAAATGAAAACCTTTTCTGTGTCAAAGGGCTCTATCAACAGAGTGAAAAGGCAGCTCATAGAATGGAAGAAAATATTTGTAAATCATAGATTAGGTAATGGATTAATATCCAGAATATATAAAGAACTTCTAAAGCTCAGAATAAAAAAAAAAACCTAATTCAAAAATAGACATTTCTTGAAAGAAGAAATATACAGATGGCCAATAAGCACTTAAAAAGGTGTTCAGCATCATTAATCATTAGGGAAATGTAAATCAAGACTGCAATGAGATACAGCTTCACACCCATTAGGATGGCTATGATCAAAAAAAAGGAACACAAAATAGAAAGTGTTGGCATGTGAAGAAATTAAAATGCTTATGCATTGCTGGGGGAAATGTAATAACGGCGCAGTCACTGTGGGAAACAGTATGACAGTTTCTCAATAACATAGAATTACCATATGATCCAACAATTGCAGTTCTGGATATACACCCAAAAGAATTGAAAGCAGGGACTCAAATAGATATTTGTACACCCGTGTTCATAACAGCATTATTCTCGATAGCCCAAAGGTGGAAGCAACCCAAGTGTCTATTAATGAATAAATGGATAAGCAAAATGTGGTATGCACATATAGTGGAATAGTATTCCATCTTAAAGAAGAAGGAAATTCTGGCATGTGCTACAACATGGATAAACCTTGAAGACATTATGCGAAGTTAAATGAGCCAATCAAAAAAGGACACATATTGTATGATCCCATCTATATGAGGCACCTAAAGTAGTCAAAGTCACAGAGACGGAAAGTAGAATGGTGGTTGCCAGGGTCTGAGGGAGAGGGGTAATGGGGAGTTATTATTTAATGGATACAGAATTTCAGTTTGAGGCCACAAAAAAAATGCTGGAGATGAATGGTGGTGATGGTTGTACAACAGTGTAAATATACTTAATGCTACTGGTTTTTACACTTAAAATGATTAAATTGGTAAAGTTTATGTTATGGTTATTTTACCAAAATAAAAAAAAATAGTAAATGTAATCTTGTTGTTTGTTATCAGATCTCGTTATTTATATGGTAGATTACAACCACTCAATTGGCATTATGTCAATTCCATTAATAAATGTTTACTAAAAGGCTAGTACATCTGAAATAAAATTAACACCAAGAAATGTATTTCTGCTTTGCTACATTTATGCTGATGTTTTAGATTTATTTTCTGAAAGAAAAACATGATATCATTGGTGATCCAAAGCAAAAGAAAATGTAGAAGGATATCAATTATTAAAATCTATTTTAAGTCTTGGATTATCTAATCTGTTCACCTTCAGCCATTAAAGTGATTTGCTAACTGCCAGATAGAAGCTTCCTTAGGTGCTCAATAAACCGAGGGCAACCTTGATAATCCGACTAATTAGTGCAGGACTACTTTGTCTTTGTATTGACTTCAAGGGATTTTTCTTTTTATGTAGTTAATTACCAGATAACTGAGGAAAAACTAGGGTTTGTACATCCATGATCTAATATTTTAGGGTTGGTACCTTGAAGTACGATTATGTTCTTTCACAAAATCTTCTTTAGAACTGCGGTCAGAGATGGAATGCTTTATTGGATGGATCCTGGTCCAAGCAAGTAGATATTTATATTCACGAGCTCAAATAATGGGCAAAGAGTTTCCAGAGACCTTAAGCAAATCCATGCAGAACTAGCCATGACGAGTTGCATGAATGATGTAGACTTGAGTCAGTGTTGTATACTTACGCTAGAGTTACTTAGAACTTCACTCTGCTGTTTCACTAATATGTTTAAAATTAGAAAATCTGTGAATGGATAAATAAACTGTTGGTGCATCAAGAGAGTGGACTATTATTCAGCACTAAAAAGAAATGAGCCATGAAGCCATGAAAAGACATGGAGGAACCTTAAATGAATATTACTAAGTGAAAGAAGCCAATCTGAAAAGGCTACATAGTAAATGATTCCAACTACATGGCATTCTGGAAAAGGTAAAACTATGGAGACAGTAAAAGGATCAGTGGTTAAGAATGATTTGGGGGAGGGAAGGATGTAAAGGCAGAGCACAGAAGGTTTATCAGACAGTGAAACTGTTATGTATGATACCACAATGGTGGATACATGTCATTATACGTTTGTCCAAATCCATAAAATGTACAACACCAAGAATGAACCCTAACGTAAAGTATGGACTTTGGATGATAATGATGTGTCAATGTAAGTTCATCACTTCTAACAAATGTACCACTGTGGTGCAGGATGTCAGTAGTTGGGAAGGCTGTACATGTGTGGAGACAGGGAGTATATGGGGATTTTCTGTACTTTCCTTTCAATTTTCCTGTGAATCAAAAGCTGCTCTCAAAAATAAAGTCTATTTAAGAAATTAGGAATTCTACTTAATGACACTCAGAAAGTTAAACACTTCATTGAATTGATAGACTCATTCATTTATTTTAGAGTTACTTAGAACCAGTCTTATTATTTTAGGGCATTGAGGATCTTCATTTAAACAGTTAATATGCTACTTGCTACTGTGTAATCTTGAGCAAGTCCCTTAACCTAGCTGAAAAGGAAGATAAAAATTTTACACTTAGTTTAATGGTATAATTAAATACAATGACTAAAATATACATAACATATGGAGTTAATCTTTGTTGTATTAAGGTCTAAAAGGGAATCTGTGTCCACTTCAGATCTTTAAAACATTTCCCATGATTATCTTTCGTGAAACATATCCTTTATTATACGAAATAAAAATAATCAATGAAGATAATTCCATGAAAACAGAGGTCAAAAGAGTTGCTTTCATTGACTATTTAATTCTATTTAAATAGTTGGTTTGGGTTCTGTCCATCTCCCTGTCCACAGACCAGCTCACGATTAGATCACTCCAAGAAGGTGTCTGTCTATATTCTAGTTCTCAGAATGCTGTATTGCAGGAGATTTCACATCAATTTATGCAACACATTCAAATCAGAAATCTCAGATGCTTTTTTTTAGGTTATATATTTTTATTTTTTTGAAGATAGATAACTTTCTTCATTTTTTTCATATATAGTAGGATATTTTAAGACATTAAAGCAACTTGGGGAAAAGAGAATATCTTAAAGGAGTTAAAATAATTTTTATTAACATGCATTCACAAACACTTTCCATCTTATCTCCTGCAACTATTAACAAATCCTTTAAAAGAAGAATTTGACGTTCAAATGTTCTTCTTGCTATTACCGCTATAATGTAGTAAACCATCTCAACCCTACTGACCACATTGAAAATGCATCCCATAGTTACTGGTAGCAGAATAATAGCATGTGATTATAAAACAGCAGCAGCTACTATGTCTGCTTCCCCACCCTCTGGATAGTTAATAAAATATTTATGATATTTATTCAAAAACCCTAAGTTAATTGTTAAGTCATTATTACAACATAGATAGTTGGTAGTTTCATGATGATGATTACTATGATTACACAGTAGTATTTTCTGTCTCAAAGTATAGTGATGGTGTGTATTTCTTATAAGCTTTTCTAAATTAAAGTAGAAAAAAGGGGAGCTTTAAGTTTTATAAAAAACATGGGAAAAATAATAGCACACAACTGGGGCCTCAGGTTGTATAAATTAGAGCCTGAGATGATTATATTAGTTCTAGTAAATTGAGATATATACTGAGTTTTCAAAAAAAAAATGCAGAGCCAAGGTTTTTTTTCTGTTTCTTTATATTTTCAGTAAACACTCATGGTCTGACTGATCTCAGATGCCAAATAAAAAAATAGGAATAAAACTATATACAACATTTCAATCTGTTCTTCTGCTGACAAGTTTTTTTAGTAATTCCCTTTCCATTAAAAGGGAATTATTTTATTTATTTCAGGAGAGGGCATTGATATCTCTACTATCTTGATTTTTATAACAATGCCAGGGTTGGTGAACTCTGGGAGTTCTTACTTCCTGTGTGTTTGTGTTCATGGGTGAGGGGCTGGGATGGTGAGAAGGAGAGCCTCTCTGGGCATACAACAAAGAAAGAGATTCTGCTGTTCGCTGATGCACTTAGAATCTCCAAGGGTCAGGTGGTAATTTCACTCTGTGAATTGTAGCCTTGGACTGCTGCTGCATGTGGTGAAGGCAGCCTTGATTTCATTTACAGAAAAATAAACAATGTTCCACTTCTCTCCAAATAGGGTCCAAATTTTTCCGTTCTTTACACCATGGAAGCCATTAAATTTGTGTCAGCAAATTTAATATCACACATTTTCTGAGGAAACATGCACACATACACATATATACAAATAAAATTCCAGTGTTAAGTAGTCTTAAGAGGAAGCCTGAGTAAGTTAATGACTATGTATGTGGATAAACTTTGCATCTCCTCTGACTCAATCCCATTGTATTTAACTTGACAAAAAAGGCACCACTGGACTCCCTGACTGCCCACATCAGCTCCTGGAATACTCGTTCTCCTCTAAGGATAGAGTCACAGAAAGATGCTAATAACGATCACAGGAAAAGTAAAATATTCTTAAAAATAGATATGAAAGGTACAAGGCTAGATTTCAAAGAACAGTGAAGATCACAGGACCGCTCTTAGAGAAGTATGAGAGTATCGCTAGTGTGAATAGGAGCTCATGTCTTCAATTATGACGTGTTAGACCCCAGTATCACCTCTAAAACCTGAAAAGAGCTCATTGAACCTTGGAACGCTCTTCCCTTCCCTTGTTTCAAGCTCTTACTTCATTTCCTTTATGTATAGAGAAAGAATATCTTCACAAATGAAAGGACATTTGAATGATAGAGCATATCACCTCAAGAGATAATATTTTTCTTCTAAAACTGTGAAAGTATGTGCAAACTGTAGCGGTATGTGCAAGCAAGATGCACAAAGAAGGCATTTGTTGGGATTTTGGGGCATGATGTTACACAGAGGAGTTGTACATGGCACGGATTTGAACAATACCAATTTAAATAAATGTCGAAATAGAGAAGTAAATACAGTTACTGAATTTTGTGGGATAGAGACAGGATATGTGTGTTATGTGGATTGAGAATTCTATAATCAGCATGCTGCTTCTGATAACTGTAAGAGAACAGTCTTGCATGGAGCTGGTTCGGATGAGGTAAGAAGAGAATCCTGAAGACAATACCCTAGTCCTCTCCACATCCCAGGAAGAAGTGGTTAGTAGTTGCCAATCGTGCCACAATGGGGTTAGACTTGCATTAATTTGCGATTTGCTGCATATATATAAATGCCTGCTTTAATTATGTGTCAACAATATATAGATTTTTCCTTGGCTCGTTTGCTTGTTTGTCATGGTGATCACTCAGTAAGTATTTGCTGACTGCCACATTTTCGTTTGATGCTTAACTAACAATTGTATACAGAGGACACAAAAGGCTCAACTTCCGATCGTAATATTCAATATTCACAACAAAATTAGAAAAATTAAAAAGTAGTCAAAAGCAAAAACTTGGCTATTTAAGAAATAAAAGTATAAAAGGGTCAAACTCTCCATCTCTGCAAATTTTGAACACAGTAATTCAGTGCAATATATGGGCATTGTCAGAATCCGAGTGAACCAATTAATTTTCTAGTTCATTTGAAACTTAATTGTTCCTAGAAAATGATGTACTGTCTTTTGAGTGTTCTTAAATTGTGGCTTATAAACCTTTTTATGTAAAACTATTAAAGGGTATTTTAGGCACTTACCAGAAAAGGAAGAGACTGACGTTAGCGGATGGGGAGGTTGTTTCCTCTACTTTTGAAAATGGAACTTAGGTAATCATATCCAGGTTTAATTTTTATTTTGTTATAAAAACATGTCATTGTATTCGTTCGCTAGAGCTGCCATAAGAAGTACCACAGACTGATTGGCTCAAACAAGAAAAATTTCCTTTCTCACAGTTTTGGAGGCTAAAAGTCCAAGATCAAGGAGTCAGCAGATTTGGTCTCTTCTGAAGCCTCTCTCCTTGGCTTATAGACCCTTGGCTGCCTTCTCTTTGTGTCCTCACATGATCACTCCTCTGTGTGTGCACCTCTGGGGTCCGTGTGTCCAAATGTCCTCTTCTTATAAGGACACCAATCAGATTGGATTAGGGCCCACCCTACGGGCCTCCTTTTACCCTGATCACCTCTTTAAAGGGCCTCGCTCCAAATATAGTCATATCCTGTGTTACTGGGGGTTAGGGCTTCAAGATATGAATTTTGAGGGAGGGGGACACAATTCAGCCCATAACAGTCATGCTCATTGAAATAATTCAAAATAGATGGAAAGTTATAGGGCTAAAGGTGAGAATCTCCTTGCACTCTTCCCTGACTCGCTTACCACTGGTAAGGTCAACTAATATATTCTTAAATATGTGTGTGAGAGATTAACTGCCTGTTCACTAAACCTATTCTTTCTTCTTCCTGGGCAAAAGCTAGACTATATTTCCCAGTCTCCCTTACAGTGAGGTGTGACCTTATGACTACATTTTGACCAATGAAATGTGATCCTAAGTGTTGTGCTACACATTTAGGCCAGACCCACAAAAACTCCCATGAGCATGCTTTCATGTTCTTCTTCTTGCGGTTTGATAAAAATCCCAATGTTGAAGATGGCAGAGTTGTATTTTAAAAGGCCCTAAATCAGCACTTAGGAGACTGACACTTACTCAGAAGAGAAAAACACATTTTGAATTCTGCGTGGGCAACAAATTAACATCACTTGCCTTAAGCTACTGAGATTTGGAGACTTATTTGTTATGACAGCTAGCATTATCTTATAACTAAATCTTATAACTAAAACTATAGAAATATTCTAAATTTACACATATGCATGCATCTGTGACCATCATGCTACACACTCATTTCTACAACTTTCTTTTTAAAGACAATATAACATAAGCTACTTTCTCTATAGTTACATAAAGATCTGTCTCTTTTTTTTAAATGTAGTAAAATACATAAAATAAGATATACCATTTTAACCATTTGAAAGTGTAAAATTCAGTAACACTTAGTACATTCACAATGTGTGCAACCATCTTGTTCCGGAAAATATTTATCACTCCAAAAGGAAATACCATACCCACTAACAATGGCTTCCCTCTATCCCTTCCTCTCAGCCCCTGACAACCATTAATATACTTTCTGTCTCTATTGGTTTGCCTATTAAGAATATTTCATATAAATTCACTCATAAAATATGTGACCTTTTGTGTCTGGATTCTTTCACTTAACAAAGTGTTTTCAAGGTCCATCCATGTTATTGCATGTATCAGTATTTCATTCCTTTTTATAGCTGAATAATATTCCACTGTAGAAATACATCACAATTTATTTATCCATTCATCCATTGCTGGGGATTTGGGCTGTTTCCACCTTTTAGCTATTGTGAAGAATGCTGCTATGAACATCCACATACAAGTTTTTGTTTGAAGGCTTGTTTTCAGTTTTGGGAGTGTATACTTTCAAGTGTTGAGTCATACAATAATTCCATGTTTAGTTTATTAAAGAACCACCAAACTGTTTATACGGAAGCTGAACCATTTTATATCCCTACAAGCAGTGTATGAGGGTTCAAATTTTTCCACATCTAAGAGTTTTATGGTTAACTCTTATATTTAAGTATTTGATCTATTTTGAGTTAATTTTTTTATATGGTGTGAGGTAAGGATCCAACTTATCTATGAGTTTACTTCTGGATTCTCAATTCTATTCCATTGATCCCATTGATCTTTATGTCAGTACTATACTTTGGTTATTGTAGCTTTGTAGTAAGTTTTGAAGACAGGAAATGGGGAAGTGTGAGTCTTTCTGTCTTCTTTGTTTTTGTTTTTTCTTTATGTATGTGTGTTTGTATTCTCTGAAATTCCATTTGAATTTTAGGATCATCTTTTCCATTTTTCAAAATAAGGCAGTTGGGATTTTGATAAAGACTGCATAGAGTCTGTATCTCACCTTGGTAACCAACAACAGATATGGATGTCCTGCTTGCAGAGAAAAGAGCATAAGAAAAGACACACAAGCAGAACTTACAGTATATTTGGCTCTAGCTTTGGGCAAATACATGTTAACATGAGAACTAAGCAGCAAAAAAGATTGTGTACAAATAAGGCTTTAACTATAAGGATGAAGAACTGGGAATAAATTTTCAGAATAAGTGGGAAACTCATTAGAGTTTTTGATCAGGGGAATGAAATGGTCAGAGTTGTAATTTCAGCATATTAATTCAACAGTATTATGAAGAAATGAAAGATGAGATTTACCATTACCACTTGGGGAGCAAGTGTGTTAGTATAAGAGAGAAATTATGAAGTTCTGAGCCAGGGTTCTAATGAAGGGAATGGCAAATATTAGAATTTCTAATATTTGGAAGCTGATTAAATGATAGTAAAGGGTGTGTGTAATAAATTACTCCCAAAATTTAGTGGCATAAAACAATAATAAATATTTACTATCTCTTATAATTCCTAAGGATAAGGAATTTGAGAGTGATTCGGTTGTGGGGTAGGGTTCTGGCTTAGGGTATCTCAAGAGGTTATGGGCAGATGTTAGCCAAGGCTACAGTTATCTTAAGTCTTTACCAGGGCTGGGCCATCCACCCCCCAGGTAGCTCACTCACATGGCTGGCAAGGTAGTGCTGGCTTTTGGCAGGAGGCTTCGGTTGCTCTCCACATAAGCTTCTCCATAAGCTTGCTTGTATGTCTTCACATCGTGGTAGCTGGCTTCCCCCAGAGTGAGTAATGGAAGAGTCAAAGGCAGAAGCTGTAATGTCTTTTATAACTTAACTTCAGAAGGCTCACACTGTCACTTTTACAATATCTTATTGGTCACATAGGTCAACTCTAATTCAAAGTGGAAGGGAAGCATCCAAGGGGGTAGATACCAGGAGGAGACACTCACTGGGGGACATCTTGGTGGCTGACTACCAAAGTGTGGTTATCTTTGAGGGAAGAAAATCTTTGCTTTATGTCCCCAGATCCTAGCCCAGTGCATGACCAATCTGAAAAAATGAAGGAGGACTTTGAGCTTTTGAGCTTATATAATTGAGATAATTGTAGCTCTGTGCTTTATAGAAATGGAGATGGAGCAGCTTGTTTGAAAGGGAAGATTATAAGTTTGATTTATTTTTATATATTTTTTGAGGAAAGAAATACGTAGAAGAATGCACTTATTTGATTTTAAACCCTCAAATCTCAAAGGCTAATTGGAAAAAACAAAGTTCAACACATACTCTTCTGTAGCCCGTCTCTTCCAAGTGCACAAATTTCAGTGTGAATACGAAGTGGCAGGAACCATTGCTTCATTTTAGATGGAACTTTTTGCTTTTTGCCAGATGCTGTAATGTCAAAGGAACTTGAAAATTTTTTTCAGGAGGACTTCTTAACAAGTGCAGTGCTCAGGAAGATGTGATGAGGGACTTAGGATTTTTAAAGGGGCAAAATAGATATGATTTCACTTTCTGTGCTATAGGAAAGTTAACAAATTCCAAAAGAAATCACAATACACTTGCAGCTTTTAGAGATGCAGTTTTCTTTGCCATAAACCCAAATCCCTAATCTCTACTGTTATTTTATAATGATAACAGGTAATATAACTGCATATGTCTTATCTGATCACACAGAGCCAGACATTCAATAACACACAGCCTCAGAGCTGTCTCTTGCCTTGCTTAACCCCAGTGAGTGCTATTCTTATACTCTGGATTTCAAGCTTCATTATTCCTTCAACTACTTATTAGAACTGCAAATACCACCCAGAGACTTTTAAATGCAAGTATGAGTGTGCACGTGGAGGATGTAATAGTTTGCTTGTATGTATGCCTCATTCCATTGACGAGCATCATGCCTTTGTGTTGTTGCAGCAGGTGTATAATCTGTCCACTAATATATAATTTTTGAGAATTCCAAGATAGTTTGTCCTAAACATCCGACCATCAACAGTAAAATAAAACTGCTTTGCAGTCTAATTTCCTACCACTCTCCATCCTGGATTAAGTGACAAAAATGATTTATTACACTGTAAGGTCTATTTGTCTGTGAGGGGTGTTTCTTTTGTTCATATTAAAACTAACTGCAGCTTTTATAACATAACCGAAGAGTTGTCTAGTTTCCTCTTTTTACTATAATTTGGATAGAAAAATGTTTCTTGGAAGATCCATTTTAGCCCAGGATTGATTTCATGTATTTCTCCCAATGATTAGAGCATCGGTGCATGCTACCTGCCCGATCTGTCACTGGCTACCATGGGGGAAGTCTCAGATGACACTAATGAATCTTGCAAGTGCAGGAGAGCAGAACAGGCCTACAGCCAGCGGTCAAGCGTCCAGGAAATGGTTAACGCAGGAGCTAGTCTCTCTGAGAGGAAAAGATGCAAAAGCTCTACTTGCTTTAAATATAGAGCTTTTGTTTTTCCTTTTTCTTTTTTTGGCTTGATTTTTTGTCTGTTTGTTTGCAGTGCTTCCATTCCATTGCATTATATGTCTAATTTAACATATATTAATTTTAAGGAGAATACAGAAACACTTTTGACAGTACTAATTTGGGAGCCATACAATTGAGAAAGAATAAGCATGCAGTGGTTATTAGTGATAATAGCCCAAGGTGTGTAAGCATTTTCCAGGAGATGTTTGGAGATCTTCCAATAGTAATTGGAAGACTGAGAAGGAAGTGTTTTGGATACTATTCAATTCTGATGTACTTCTCAGTCAAGTTGCTCTGTGGATCTTCCTGAAGCACTTGTCCATCTTTACCGTCGCCCAAAAATGACAAGCAGGTGGATTTAGTCACTTGGATTTATGAATAAAATCTGTGTGTGGCTCAGAGAGAGAAAATGACCCAACTAGTACTTTTCCTGGGCACTCCTAATGACATTTTGCATGACTCGACCTGCGAGACTGGAGAGGACCTGGAATCCTATCTCCCCTCTTTGTGGGGAGATAGGAAAGGAATTCCAACATTGCTACTGTTGAACCAAAAGCTTCACAGCGTGACTCTTGGTTTTCCTACTGTGTAAGTTACTATAACCTCAACCTCCAGAGTCTGAATCTTTTCTGTCAATTTAGTGTCTGTTTTGGTATAAATGTAAGAGAAACTTCAAAATAGAATTGCAAATTTTACTTCTAGAAGTATTTTTCTGGAATGCTATTGAGGTACTTACCTTGGGGTGCCTGACGTGCTGTACACTTGGAGTTGACAAAAGGAAGCCCTGTCCTTGGAATGATAATACCAGCTCTTCGCCACTGGGAAATTCATGACGCTTTGAGGAATTTTTCCTTTCCTGTTCTGTTTCATCTTCTTATTTGGCCCAGTCCCTTCTGTGACCTGTGATGCTTTCTGTAGAACGGCTGATTGGGATGAATGGTACAGTCTGTGGCAATGGAGACAGGTCCCTTTGGAGATAGAATCAGTGGTGTTTCACTTATTAGTGGACTGAGCAAGCCAGTCACAGTGCCGCAGAAATGAGTGTGTAAAGTCTGCTTTGTTAGTGTCCTAACATGGGAGCAAATCAGATACAGAGGAGAAAAAAGACAATTCCAGAAATAAGGAATTAACTATACTTGTTTTACTTATAGGTAAAGATATCGTTTGACATCATTTCATCTTCTAGGAAACATTGGATACTGCATTTATTTCAGACTTCCAGAGCTACTGCTATTTCTTTGATGCAATGTTTAAGAACTTATAGTTTTTGGGAAAAATATTCATTGTTTTTCAATTATGTAATAATTCTTTTCATTCAAGCTGATAATACACAAAATAAACATACTACACTCAAACAAAAACATTCATAGAAATAATGCTGGTTAAAGCTATTGAGTTATTAGTTTATGCTTTCTTCTCTTCCCTTCTCTTTATATTTTACTCCATCTCTATTGTAAGAAAAGTCAATCTTTGGGGTTCCTTAACTCATAGTAGGTTTGTATAAACAGGAAACTCAACAATCTTCTTGGCTTTTGTTTTCCTGAAGACTCTGCTCCTTGAAAAGAAAGTAGCAAAGGGGGTGCAGGAAGGAAATTGAGGTTGATAAGTTGTCTGGTAGTGGGACTTATTTTTTTTTCTTCTTTTTTAAAGGTTGGCACCTGAGCTAACACCTGTTACCAATCTTTTTCTCTTCTTCTTCTCCCCAGAGCCCCCAAGTACATAGTTGTATATTCTAGTTGTAGGTCCTTCTGGTTGTGCTATGTGGGACGCCACCTCAACGTGGCCTGACAAACTGTTCCATGTCTGCACCCAGGATCCAAGCTGGCAAAACCCGAGGCCGCTGAAGTGGAGTGAGTTAATTTAACCACTTGGCCGTGGGGCAGGCCCTAGTGAGACATTAACTGCATTTGTGCTTCTCTTGAAGGAAACTGACTACCTGGTACAAATAGGGAGGTGATCCCTGTGCCCCCAGTACAACTTTTATCAAGTTTCGAGCATCCTAAGTGCTAGACACAGTGAAGCTATACAACACCAAGAGGCCATGCTGACCTGGACTATGAGCATCTTAGCATGTGGACCAATAAACAGATATTCCTAAATGTGCTTCTGGAAACTTCATGCAATGCTGTGTTGGGAGCAGCCGTGGAAGGAGTAATGTTTTAGGGATTCCCAATATTGACAGAGATTGAATTTACAGGCAGTGCTGTAGGATGGGGAATGGAAGTTAGATTTAACTTGAGTTCTAAGACAATAAAGACAGTGTCCACTAAACATTGTGGAATAAGAATCATATGTGCTTTGTAAGTTTACTGTAGTCTTTGTGGGCTAAAGTATATATAGTTATCTGTGTGGGTAATTAAGTTTTTCTTCCAAATGCAAAATATGTAATTTCTGCAGAAAAACAACTGGAGAAAATTGCATTGTCCTATTCATATAAAATATCAATGCATTGATATAATAACCAACAAATTAATTAGAATTTATTTTGCTTTCCTTTTGTTCACAAAGTATTAATCAATCTAACCATTTAGAGTGATATTAAGAAGAGATCGAACAGGAAATTCTCCACCCTCTTCTTATGATACCAATTTCTAGAAAAGCTGTCAGACTGTAGGAAAACTAACCAGTTTTTTCTGCACTTCCTTAAATTGTCATGAACTCACTCTAGAAAACCCATTAGAACTAGTTAAGTCCTTTTTTAAAAATAATTCAGGGCCCGCCAGTCAGAATTTCTATAATTATCAATTACAATATTTTGAATAGTTGGTAATATATACTAAAAATGCAGTCTGAATGAAAGTTGCCCCAAAGTCCCTTCGTTTCATTTGTTCTAAAACATAAAATTTGCAGAAAAGTGAATTTTTGTCTAGATTCTGCTTTGTGACTCTGAAGAGTGTCCATTGAGACTATTTCCAATTTTTCATTATTATAAATAGTGCTCTGTTCATTTCTATGTTTTGCTTTTTGAACAGATTCTTGAAAGTCCAATAACTGAATCACAAGTTAGGATATATTTAAAACACTTGATATAGTCCCACTACAGTGCATAAAAATCTTTCTTGTACTCTCATCAGCATTAACATTACCATTTAACAAATTATTTGTTAATTTAATAGAAGAAAACTGGAATCTCATTGATCTTTAATATATATTTCTCTGATTAATAGCAAGATTGAATAGTTTTATTATTTATTAGCTATTGCATATGCATATTCTTTTAGGTTACTTTCCTGTTTTTAATCATTTTTTAAGTTGAGGGACATAGTGTTTCTTACAGTTTTATATAACTCTAAATTTATTTACCTATTTTTATATAATAAGTATATTAAATGTTTGCTGTACTTGCTGCAAACATATTCTTATTTGCTCATTACATTTTAATATTCTTCATGATATTTTAACATTTATTATGTTGTTTTCTTGTGTTAAAAGTTAATAATACAGGCTCTGAGTGACTCTGTGATGTGAAGGATGCAAAGGAAGTTTTCAGGTGTAAAAGGAGAAAGAAAATTTCAGACAGAGGGAAAAGCAAACAGGAGCTGGACCTATTTGAGGAAGTGACAGAGGTGAATGTTGCTGAAACACAGTGAACCGAGGGGCTGGATAGGAGCTTTAGATCAATTGGCCAAATACCAATTTTCTGCAAGAGATTTAACTAACTATCCATTTTCTAAATTTACTATTCCAAAAATGGGCTTTCTTCATTAAAATTTCATGCAATTTTTCCCAGATGGGATATTTTTACCCTCTTTTTACAATTTCTGAAGATTTTTAACCTACTAGTTTCTTTTTTCTTCATAGCAGCATTTTAAGTAGTGTTCATGCTGTCAAAAACTAAGGTTCATAGTTATTTTAGGGCACTTATGAACATAATAAAGAATCAGAAAAATATATTTCATGATAAATATAAAATCAGAATTTCATCTGGGAACTTTTCAGTTTGTACTACTGGCTCATCCTTTCCAGTTTTTTTTATTGTGGTAAAATAACACATAATGTAAAATTAACTCTCTTAACCATTTTTAAGTGTACAGTTCGGTGGTATTAAGCACATTCGTATGGTTGCACAACCATTACCACCATCCATCTCCAAAAGTCTTCTAATCTTGCAAAGCTGAAGCTCTGTACCCATTAAACAATAACTTCCCCTAACCCCTCTCCCCAGTCTCTGGCATCCACCATTCTGCTTTCTGTTTTTATCTCCCCTTTTTGCCCATGCTCCAACCTCAGCCTCTAGTAACTGCCGTTCTACTCTGTTACTATGAGTTCAGCATTAGTTTCTTTTTAGATCCCACATATAAGTGGTATCATACAATATTTGTCATCTTGCTCTGTCTGACTTATTTCACTTAGCATAATGTCCCCCAAGTTTATCCATGTTGTCAAAAATGGCAGGATTTCCTTCTTTTTTATGGCTGAATAATATGTTGTTGTATATATACAACACATTTTCTTTATCCATTCATCTATGGATGGACATTTAGGTTGTTTCCGTATCTTGGCTGTTGCGAATAATGCTGCAATGAACACGGGAGATAGTGATTTTATTTCCTTTGGATATATACCCAGGGGTGGGATTACTAGATCATAAGGTAGTTTTGTTTTTACTTTTTTGAGGAAACTCCATACCGTTTTCCATAATGCTTGTACCAATCTACATTCCCACCAACAGTGCACAAGGGTTCCATTTTCTCCACATTGTCACCAACACTTGCAATCTCTTGTTTTTTTGGTGATAGCCAATCTAAAAGATCTGACACAATCTCATTGTGGTTTTGATTTGCATGTCCCTGATGATTAATGAAGTTAAGCACCTTTTCATATACTTGTTGGCTATTGTATGTCTTTGGAAAAATGTCTATTTAGGTCCTCTGTCCATTTTTTAGTTGGGTCATTTGTCCTTTTGATTTGTTTATTTGTTTGTTTTTGCTATTGAGTTGTAAGAATTCCTTATATATTTTGAATATTAACCCCTTGTCAGATATGTGGTTTGCAAATATTTTCTTCCTTTCTATAGGTTGTCTTTTCTTTTTGTTGATTGTTTGCTGTGAAGAAACTTTTTAGTTGTGACAGTTTCACTTGTTTATTTTTGTTTTTGTTGCCTGCGCTTTGGTGTCAGATCCCAAAAACCATTCCAAGATTCTTGTCAAGGAGCTTGTCTTCTCTATTTTCTTCTAGGAGTTTTGCAGTTTTAGGTCCTTCAGGATTGTGTATGTGTGTGCTTGGGTTGGCTCTATCTGAGCTTCTTCTTGACTCTTTAAGGTTAAGTTCATCTAATTCACAAAGAGTTTTAGGAATCCCTCTGTAGCTGCCACCAATTCAGCCTTATCAGTAATAAAACTGTTCTTTGATTAATCTCCTTTTGATTTTTTTTTTTTTTTTTTGCCTGTCTCCACTAGTTTCTAACTTGGGTGCAGGGAATAGGGATGCTATTCACCTAGTGTCCTGACATCTTGGATCTTTGCTTGGAAATCTTGACCTGATATTTGGGGAAGAAAAAATCACGCTGCTGGCATGTCCTGGACAGGAGACAGCAGGTTCACTGCTTTTCTATGTCATGTGGAGTTTTGACCTTACTGGGTTGCTGTACTTTATATTGCAGTAGGTTTTTAACTGGATCCGGCAGGACATGCCTCAGTAAGCAGGAAAAATGAGAGACTCTGGCTGCCCTTATCCTGACCCACAGTGGCTTAGCTTTTAACCAAGCAGGGTCTGCTGACACAAGGATTAAATGATCAAAGGAGAAAGCCATTTAGTCTTAGTTAAGACCTATATCAAAACAAACTGAGCTTTCCAAGTGTTTGAGCTTTCTAAGCATTTGTGCATTGGGTAAAGAGGAAAAAGGAAAACTTTTGCTATTTTCTAAGGCAAATATACATGTTGATTTTTTTTAAAATTTGAGATGTAATTGACATATAACATTGTGCAAATTTAACATGTGTTAGATACACCTATATATTGCAATATAATTACCACTGTACTGTTAGCTAATACCTTCATGTCACATGATTATCATTTCTTTTTTGTGGTGAGAACATTTAAGGTCTGGTCTCTTAGTAACTTTCAGTTATTTAATACAGTACTGTTAACTATAGTCAACGTGCTGTACATTAGATCCCCAGAAATTATTGATCTGCTAACTCTAAGTTTGTACCCTTTGATTAACATCACCCAGTTTTCCCCACCCTCTTGTCCCTGGTAACCCCCATTTTACTTTCTGTTTCTACGAGTTCAGCTTTTTTAGATTCCACATATAAATTAATATCAAAACCCACTTCTGGGTATATATCCAAAAGAAATGAAAACAGAATATTGAAAAGATATCTGCACTCCTATGTTCACTGCAGCCTTATTCCCACTAGCCAAGATATGGAAACAACCTAAGCATTCATCAAATGATGAGTAGATAAAGAAGATGTGATTGATATATATATGTATATTGATATGTATGATTGATAATATAATATATATATATATATAATATTCAGCCATGAGAAAGAAGGAAATGCTGTATTTTAAAACTTACAATAGCAGAAAGAAACTCTATCCTTTTGGGGATAGAGGCCAAAAGTATGTGTGTTTTTTCAGACATAAATAAGTAATGCTACTTCAGAAGCCCCAAGTTCAATTTCTCTTAATGTTGTTTTGAACTATAATGAGGTTAAGGGAAAAAAGAACTTGGATAGTCCAATCTTTTGGAATTAAGTGGCTTTTCCATGTGCTTGATTCTAAGACCTCACCACATCATGTCAACTGGGACCTGGATTTATAAATTATATAAATTTGTTTTTAGTGCTCATAGACCCAGACTGTGTTTTCACCTAGAAAAGGAGGGTAAATTTTTGAAAAAGAGATTTAAAATAAAGACAGTGTGCTATCTTTTGTTGTTAAAGTAAAGAAACTTCAGAATGAAATTGAAATACCAGAAATTAAGAGCACAAAAACAACTGTTTTTTTCTGTCCTAGAGAATCAGATTTATTCAAGTAGTCAGGGAAGATCCAGAGTAGTGTGTCATCTATGCTTCACTTACTGTCTGCAGAAGCACACTAGGAAAATGAAAGAAAAATAAAGGACTAAGAACTGATTACACTGATAAGGAGAGATTTACTTTAAAAACTTAGAACCCAGTGAGGCAAGTATAAAAGATAAAAGAAAATGCTGTCGTTTTTAGTTGTCCTTTAAGGAGGAAACCCAGGCAGTAGGCCTTAATGATAAAATAGGCATTGAGTACACATTTTTGCTAAATGCCAAATGAGCAAAAGTTAAAAAACAAGATTTGGCCAACGATATAAAATGAACCTCTAGGATACAAGAATAAATCTGAAATGTTGTTTTAAAACGAATTAGTACTATACAATTCTAATTTAAGTTTAGTAGTCTTTTTTTTTTCTGCTTTATCTCCCGAAGCCCCCAGTACATAGTTGTATATCTTAGTTGCAGGTCCCTCTAGTTGTGACATGTGGGACCCCGCCTCAACGTGGCCTGACGAGCGGTGCCATGTCCGCGCCCAGGATCCGAACCCTGGGCCGCCGCAGCGGAGTGCGCGAACTTAACCACTCGGCCACGGAGCCCGCCCCCTAGCAGTCATTTTTAAGCATGGTGAACTTCAGGATTGCTCCAGGGTTCACTCTACTGCTCGCTTGTGATGCTACATACTCACTTTCAACTAGCATTTCCAGAGGAACATCTTACACCTTCTTCTTTTTCACCCTCCTCTTGTTCTTTATTATACATGGTACAAAATTTTGGAGTTTTCTTAGGAAAAATTGGGTTTGTAAGTTTAACATTCTACTCTTATTTAATCCTCACAAGATAAGAATTTTGAAATGGGACTTTTATCTGAAACCAATGGCCTAATTGATGTTAAATAAATAAAACTAAAGATGTTCATAAAGCTTATCTCTTTATAAATGTAAGTATGCCAAACAGCATAATATAGTCTCTATTATTCTACCTGGAATTAATATTTAAATTTAAATACACATTTGTTGGCTCAAACAGGATGCAGTGTCCTCCATAAAGTTTTCTAGCTAATGCTCCCATAATATTCAGATTGGCTATCTACTTCCTTTTTTAACTATTTGAAAATTCTTAACAACTCTTTTTGTGTGTCATTCATTATCAAATTTACTCTTGCAAAAGTATTTATGAACCTATACATCAACTGAATGACAGAATTTCAATACATAAAACACAGAAAATTTTTGCTTCTTGAGGCCAGCTGAGTGGTGTAGTGGTTGAGTTTGCACTGTCTGCTTTGGTGACCTGGGGTTTGCAGGTTTGGATCCCAGCATGGACTTGCATGCCACTCATCGAGACATGCTGTGGAGGCATCTCACATATAAAATAGAGGAAGATTGGCACAGATGTTAGCTCAGAGCCAATCTTCCTCACCAAAAACAAAACAAAAGAAAATTTTTTTTTGGCTTCAAGTTATGCTCATTATAGGGACCTATCTTTGAAAGCAATTAATTAAATGTTCAAAATAAATCTGGAGGATGATAGATCTTGTGTGTATTACTGATTGTTACACTAATGAGAATGAAGTAAGTAGATAATCATATAATCAAATACAATTTAAGAATGCCAGAGACAATAATAAAGTAGACATTTAGCACTTCAGCTTTCCAAATTCTGAGACCAAAGCTGAAACCAAATAGCAGTTTTGGGCCAAATCATGAGATCTATCTGAACCCAATTGAGAGAGATCACCTTAAAACTACAATACATTATGCATAGTATAGCAAGAGTGGAATAGCCACTGAAAGATTGCATTCTTCTATAACATACATTTTTGCTCAATATTATGTTTCTAAATTTCCTCTATCCTTTACAACATTCCACTGAATATGCAACTATTTATCCATCCTTTAATTAGTGGACCCGTATGGATACTTTGGCTATTTTTTCCTTTTTCTAGAAATGCTGCTTTGAATATCCTTGTTCATGTCTCTGTGAACATGTGTGTCTCTGGGGTATATACCTAGGAGTGTAATTTTTGGTTTGTAAAGATTATGCTTCTTCCATTTGTCAAGTAATACAAAATTGTTTTCTAAGGTGACAGTAAAATTTTCCTATCTGTAGGAGAGACTAGTAAGGGTATCCAATACTTATTTCCCAGTCTCCGTTTCAGCTCAGTGGCTGAGTTTTGACCAGTAGAATGCAGGCAGAGGTGGTATGCAATCTTGGAAGAGAAACGTGTACTCTTCTCCTTCTCATTCTTATTTCCCTCTGGCTAGAATGAAGATAAGATGGCTGGAGGGGGAGGAATCTTAGGTCATGAGAGAATAGCCATGCCTTGAGGATGATGGGAGCAACAAAAACAATAAAAAAAAAAATAGGAGTCTGGGTCCCAGATGATAATAGAACTCCTTATTAGTGATGGACTTGTAACGGTAATGTGAGAGAGAAATAAGCCACTATTTAGGCTAAGTCACTGATAATTTAGGTTTTCTGACACACTCAGCAGAACCTGAGAACTAGCATGCATTCTCAATAGCAGCTTATAAGCATTCCCACTGGTCTTCGTTCTTGTTAACTCTTATTATTATCATATTTTCTTCATTTTTGAGGATTTGCTGAGTCTGAAATGGTCCTGAATTGTGGCTTTAATTTTGATTTCTTCACTATTACTGACATTAAGTATCTTTTCATATGTAAATTAGATGTTTCCATCTATGAAATAACTGTTTTTGACTTTTGAATCCTTTTTTCTAATGAATACTTTCTGTTTTCATTGATTTTTATGATTTTAAAAATATATACTCTAGATATTAACTTTTGTTGGTTATATACTTTGCAACTATCAAAACCCAGTTTGTGAATTATATTTTCATTTCTTGATGCTGAATAGAACTTCTTAAGATAAAGTAGTTGTATTAATTGGTCTTTCCATTATGATTTATGTATTTTTTTCTTTTGAGGAAGATTAGCCCTGAGCTAACTGCTGCCAATCCTCCTCTTTTTGCTGAGGAAGACTGGCCCTGAGCTAAAATCTATGCCCATCCTCCTCTACTTTATATGTGGGACACCTACCACAGCATGGTGTGCCAAGTGGTGCCATGTCCATACCTGGGATCCAAACCGGTGAACCCCGGGCCGCTGAAGCAGAACGTGCGAACTTAACAGCTGTGCCACTGGGGGCCCCATGATTTATGTTTTTTATGTCTTATATACCATGATGTCATAAATTACATTTTCAAATTTATCTTTTAAATATTTTAAACTTTGCTTTTCACATTTCAGTCTTTAGTACACCTGGAATTGACTTTTTGTGTGTATAGTATGAGATAGGGATTAAATTTATTTTTGCCTCATATGAATTCCCTACTATCTCAACACCAGTTCTTGAATAGTCATTTTGTCCCCATGGATATAGTGTAATCTTTGTCATAAATCAGCTGAACCATACAGGTCAATTTTATGATCTCTATTCTTTAGGCCTATACATCTGTACCAACATCACATAATTTTAATTAATAGAGCTTTAGAGCAACTCTTGATTTAAGGTAGGGTAAGTATCCTAATTTCTTTTCTTTTTTTTATTTTTTTTTGGTGAGGAAGATTGGCCCTGAACTAACATCTGTTGCCAACCTTCCTTTTTTTTTCTCCCCAAAGCCCCAGTATGTGGTTGTATATCCTAGTTGTAGGTCATTCCAGTTCCTCTATGTGGGGTGCTGCCACAGCATAGCTTGGTGTGGGGTGTGTAGATGCACATCCAGGATCCCAACCAGTGAACCCCAGGCTGCCGAAGCAGAGCTCCCGAACCTAACCACTCAGACACGGGGCTGGCCCCCCTAATTTCTTAATAAACATTTTTTCCTTCAATCCAATCACATTTCTAGGAATCTAAGATTACATATTCACAAATAGAAAATAATATGCAAAACACATGTAATTTTGTTAGAGGTTGCCCAATTTACCTCCATATCACTTATTCCATTTTAAACTCTCAGCAACAATGCGTGAGAGAGACTGTTGACCGACTACTTTGCCTTTCCTTTGAAAATAATTGAAAGTTTCTTAGTCACAGAATGAAACAAAACAAAACAAAAATTGCATTATCATTTTGGAAGTGTACTAACTGGGCAATTGTATTCTTAGAGAATCAATAGAAAAAAATATATAGCAACAAGAATACATGTGACAGGATGTTCATAACAGCTTTAATCATTTTAGCAGAACTTAGGAACAATACAAATGTTTATCAATATTGTACTACATTTATTCAATGCACACTAAAAATGTATAAAAAGATTTGAACTTCTGATGCTCACAACCATGGAGAAAAGTATCAAAAACACAATGCTGATCAAAAGAAATCAGACACAAAAGAGTACATACTGAATGTTTCCTTTCACATGAATTTCTAGAACAAGAAGAAATAAATGATGATGACAAATCAGAACAGAGTTTGCCTCTGTCTAGATTGGGAGATTTCTTAGAATGGTGAAGGAGGGACATTTCTGGAATAATAGAAATGTTCATTATCTTGATTGGGATGCTGGCTTAAATGGGTGTAGATATTTGTCAAAGCTCACTGAATTGTATAGTTTTAACAAGTTGAATGTTTTGCATGCAAATTATACCACAATTTTAAGAAATAATATTATGTATATAAAATTATTTATTTGTAGAAGAATAAAGTAAATTTTGGAAACTGTCATGAGGCAAGATCATGATTTTGGCTTGTGTTGAGAAATCTCCACAGATCTCTCTCATTTCTGCATGTCTTGTGACTAAGGTACTAAATCTCCTTTGTTGCAAACTATCTTTTCAATAAGACTGCCAATAAATTCCTTTATGATCTCATGTAGCCCAACTCAGTTTTCTGCTCAGGTGAGCTCATGAATTTAAACAGAAAAATGCTTATAAGGATGGAAAAAAATTGTCACTTTTATAATGTTTTTTATAAATCTAAATGTTTAATAGGGATATCAGCTTAATTTACAGTTAAGAGCAACTTTTGCAGAGAAAAGTGGTGGAGTGTGGTTCTCTGGTTCAAGGTGAAGAATGTAAGAAGTGAAAGATATATTTATTAATCTATGACTACTTACAATTATTACCAAAATTATAATAAATGCAAATCCTTTTGGAAAAATACTATACACATAGAAGATTACAGTGAAAAGCATTTAAATAATGTTCTTATGACTCTGCCTTAAATATGGATCCTTGTAAACATTTAATCCCTAATTCCTATTTAAATGCTAATTGTATCATTTATATGTATATATTATATACTTATATATATAATATAATATAAACATATATATGTTTAATAATGATGAAAATGATGACTATGATTTATCTAGCATTATTTATGTACATATACAAATATGGTAATGAATACCTACAGCAACCTGGTCATTCCCCCCTCCAGTTTATATCTGATGCAACAGTGCCTCAGAGTTGTTAGAATCTTATGGCTAATAAGTGTCAGACTCAAGGTTTTCATTGAGGTTGGTTTAATTTCAAAGCTGCAGTTTTTCTATCACTTCATACTGCTTCTCTAGCAGTAGGAATAGGAGTGTTAAAGATTAACTAATTATAAGCAAACAAGTTGATATATCTCTTAACTCACTCTTGACAGTTGCTTCCAAAATTCCTTTTGCATTCATATATTATTTTTCACCATAAAAAATGCAAAACTGGTTTCCTGTACACCAACTCTCTCTATCCATGCCTCTCTATCTTCCGCCCCTTCTCTTTCAAAGTGAAAATTGCATTGCTAAACAATTGCCTGCCTCCCTCAGAATCTCATCTAGCTCCAATCTTGTTCAGAGAGAGGTGTACATTGATAAGAATTTTATCTCTGAGAGTTACTCCCAAGTCCACAGCTGCTGCTTTACACAACTGGCTGCTTCACAGCTGGTGAAAATAGGGCACTGAATAACAAAAGCGAAAGCCCCGTTGTATTTTGTCCTCCAGTAAAGAAATAATGAGAAATCAATGGAAAGGAAGAGCAGGTCTGAGATGGATTAACAATAATGGGAGGATTGACCATAAAGCTCAAACTTCAGGGCGCTTCACTTGCACAGGTCTTTCCAAACCTCTGTCTAGTTATGATAAATTTATGTAACTTTTCTTAAAGAGTCCCCTCACCTCAAATGTTATAAGCTTTATGTCCTACAAAATCTAGATTCTCTCCTCAAAAATTTAGAAGTGATATGAGTATGTCTAGCTCAAATGCAAGCTTAATATCAAGAGAAAGAAAGAAGATGGGAAGGAAACTAATACAGTAAAGGAGAGGAATAATAAAGGGCAAAATGACAGAGTAGATTTTTAAAAGATGGAAAATTTGGGATCATCAAGAAATCATTGAGGGGCCGGCCCAGCGGTGCAACAGTTAAGTGCGCACGTTCGGCCTTGGGGCCCAGGGTTCACCGGTTTGTATCCCGAATGCAGACATGGCACCGCTTGGCAAACCATGCTGTGGTAAGGCATCCCACATATAAAGTAGAGGAAGATGGGCACGAATGGTAGCTCAGGGCCAGTCTTCCTCAGCAAAAAGAGGAGGATTGGCAGCAGTTAGCTCAGGGCTAATCTTCCTGGAAAGGAAGGAAGGAAGGAAGAAAGGAAGGAAGGAAAAAAGGGAGGGAGGGAGTGAGGGAGGAAGGAAGGAAGAAATCATTGAGAAGAAGAGATTGAGAAAAAAAGGCAATGAACATGGGATTACGGACTAAAGAAATATTTGTGTCCTCTTTTGCTTGAAAGCATTCCTTAGCAATAAAATTTCCTCATTAATCCCCAATACAATTGACCGCAAATATATTTTAATTTCAGTTTGTTATACAGAATATTGTTCAAAACTTTAGGAATTGTTTATGTTTGTATAATTCTTAAAAATATACACAGAAGCTAAAACTAGTTGCACATCAAAGATACATCATAGGTAAATAACAAAACAGAACAGGCCACGTAATGATAGAAAAATAGCCTTCATCAGAGAGATCCAGTGCCTTCTATCTCCCCTGATTTATGAGCAAAGTCAAGATACATCTCAATTCTGAAATGCATTGTTAGTTTCCCTGATGCATGCTCTCAAAGAAATTCTTTTCTTCTTTTTCCTTTTTCCTGAAATTGGAATAGCTGAAAATAAAAGAACAACAGAATGACTCCTTTTTGCCTAAACATATTCTCATTTTGTTCTGGTTTGTAGTAATGTTTTGTCTCTGTGTTACTTTTCTATGATCTTTGCTTATTCTATGCCATTTTATCTCTGCTGTTGCTGTATCTTTTCTTAGTTTTACCAATTCCTGAAGGCCTTTGGAAAAGTCAATTAGAAATGCATGAAACTGTAATTAGTAATATTTAACTCAATTATAAAGGTCTTTGGTACCTAGACAATGGAATATTCCATTTTTCTCAAATAAAAATTTTCATAGGACCCACCCAAAACTGTTGAGTACAGAGGTAAAGAGTCATGTTTCCAAGCAGAAGAGAGAAAGATTGCATTGGGAAGGGGTCCATAAGTTAGGAAAATAGGAAAGTAAAAGAGTCACAAAGTACCTTTGTCTCTTGAAGAGATATAAAGGGTTTGGAGGAGTAGAGAGAAATCATGAGCACAGCAGAAGGAAGATTAATTTCACTCAGAAAATTACAGAGTGATTTGAACAAATTAATAAGGAGAAGAAATTTCTTATCAATAATTCTAAATCATCCTATGGAATAACTTGTCAAAAATTTTTTTTTTTAGTTTCAAGGATATCTAATCAGGATGTTCTTATGTATTTTAGGCCCTCTACCTAGTATTTGTGGTGGTTTCCTCTGTGTGTCTCTGTGTGTACAAGAGGGGAGTGACAGAATGTGTAGGGTAGAAAAATAGATTTTTTTCCAGCTTTATTGAGATATAATTGACAGATAACATTGTGTAAGTTTAAGATTTACAATGTATTGATTTGATACACTTATATATTGCAAAATGATTACCACCTTAGTGTTAACCTAAAACTTTGGTCATATCTCATAATTATTACTTATTTGTGGTGAGATCATTTAAGATATACTCTTTTAGCAACTATCATGTATATAATGCAATATTGTTAACTATAATCACCATGCTTCGCCTTAGCTCCCTGGAACTTATTCATCTATACCTGGAAGGTTACATACTTTGAGTAACATCTCCCCATTTCCCCTACCCCCCAGCTCCTGGTAACCACTATTCTGTTTCTATGAATTCAGCTTTTTTAGATTCCACATATGAGTGATATCATACAGTATTTGTCTTTCTCTGCCTGACTTATTTCACTTTGCATAATGCACTCAAGGTCCATCCATGTTGTTGCAGTTGGCAGGATTCCTTCTTTCTCATGGCTGAATAATATTCCATTGTATGTATATACTACATCTTCTTTATCCGTTCATCCACTGACAGACACTTAGATTGTTTCAATACCTTGGCTATTATAAATAAAGCTACAATGAACATGGGAGTGCAGATATCTCTTCAAGATAATGATTTCACTTCTTTTGGATATATATTAAGAAGTGGGATTTCTGGATCATATGGTATTTCTATTTTTAATTTTTTGAAGAACCTCCATACTGTTTTCCAGAGTGGCTATACCAATTTATATTTCCACCACCAATGCACAAGGGTTTCCTTTTCTCCACATCCTCTCCAACATTTGATATCCCTTCTCTTTTTGGTGATAGCCATTTCAAAAGGTGTGAGATGATCTCATTGTGGTTTTGATTTGCATTAGCCATTTTCCTAATGGCTAGTGTCTTCTTTGGAAAAATGTCTATTCAGAAATAAAAAAAAAAAACAGTTCCATTTACAATAGCATCAAAAAAATACTTAGGAATAAATTTAACTAAAGAGGTGGAAGATCTGGACACTGAAAACTATAAAACACTGATGAAAGAAATAGAAGACACAAGTAAGTGGAAAGGTATCACATGTTCATGGGTTGGAAAAACTAGTATTGTTAAAAAGCCCATACCACCCAAAGCTATCTACATATTCAATGCAATCCCTATCAAAATTCCAGTGGCATTTTTCACAGAAACAGAAAACAACTATCTTAAAATTTGTGTGGAGCCACAAAAGACCTCATATAGCCAAAGAAATCCTGAGAAAGAACGAAGCTAGAGGCATCATACTTCCTGATTTCAAACTATACTACAAAGCTATAGTAAGAAAACCAGTATGCTGCTGGGATAACAATAGACACATAGACCAATGGAACAGAATCAAGAGCCTAGAAATAAACCCCCACATATACAGTCAACTAAAATTTGGCAAAGGAATCAAGAACACTCAATGGAGAAAGAATAGTCTCTTCAATAAATGGTGTTGGGAAAACTGGATAAGCAAATGTAGAAGAATGAAATTGAATTTCTATCTTACATCTCAAAATTAGCTCAAAATGGATTAAAGACTTAAAAATAAGACCTGAAACCATAAAACTCCTAGAAGAAAACATAGGGAAACAGCTCCATGACATTGGTCTTGGCAAAGATTCTTTGACTATGACACCAAAACACAAGCAACAAAAGCAAAAATTAAAAAGTGGGACTACATCAACATAGTTTTGATTATTGTTCTGCATGATTATTCTCTCGTAATACATAACTTAGATGCTTTTTGTGTAAGACAGTATATTTAGGGATTTTAAAGGGCTTAAAATAATTACATCTTTACCTTCATACCCTTTTCCCTTGCCTTAGTAGCATATGCTAAGAGCGTGACATTAATGGAATTGAGAGCTATGAAGAGATTTTGTTTGCTCTGTATTCATAAAATTTCATAATTCTCACTCATACAAATTCAATGGGACCATCTGAGTGTTTATAACTTTCTTAGTTGTGTATTTTGTTTCACATTCTTCATAATTAAATCACACAACTAAGCATGTTAAGGCTGCGCCAAAGTATACGTGAAGCCACCTCAAATTTTTCCTGGGCCCATGGGATGATTACATTTTACCCCTTTTTATTTTGGGGAAGGTGGAAGAGTGGTGGGTATATGAGTAGTCATGGTCAATGGACTCTAGGTGGAAGTTATAAATGAGTTCCAGACCTGTACCATAAATTATGCATAATATTCAATGTAAGAACCTCCTCTCTCTTCCCCTTTCACAGCAACCTTGGAGGTCACCTTTAAAGGAGAGCTGTAATAAAAAGTCAGACTCAATTGTTGATGTTTAACTGCTAAATACTTTCAAGCTCCTCCCCTTTTCTCCTTCTTGCTGGCACTGGGGCAAGCCGATAGGAAAATCTGCATTCTCTCTCCTTTGATTCCAGTAGAAAGAGTGATCATAACAAGAGTGAAGTCTCAAAATGGAAGAATCCTGGGTCTCCAAGTTACTTAATAGAGTGGAGCTCTCCATTGCCTACCTTATTAGACTCTGATGTGAGTGAGAAATAACTTTTATTGGGTCAATATACTGATATTTTAGCCCAATCTAACATAAATAATACATAAATTAGTACCTTTAGGTGGAGTGCTTCTGTAACAAAGCTAAAATTTGCCATTGGATGTTGAGAGTAGGAATGAGGTGGCAAGGAATCTAACATCAGAGGCTAGAGAGATGGCATGTGTTGTATATTAACAGAACAGTTGGTAAAATTGTTGCCTGCAAAAATAGGAGAGAGACCAGAAACCACTAAGCTTACAGCTTGAGGGAAAGAGGCTGAAAAGCAAAATTTTAATAGTGCAGATTGTGCAGATTGTTAGCAGCTTTATTTGGAAAAAAAAAAAAAGGATAGAGCTGAGCTCTGGAAATAAGATGTCTATTTTAAATATAAATGAGGTAGAATAGAGAGCCCAAAAATTCATAGTCTTATAGTTCTGGAAAAGAACAAGAGCTTCTGGATTCCAAACATATATGAGAGTAAAAAAAGCTTTGATCAGCAAAGATCTAATGAGATTTCTCAGTTGAACAGAGTGACTCTGCCTCATAGCAAAGGTTGGATCAATGGTATGGCTTTTCCTACTCAAGCCTGATAGCCTCGAGATATATTCTATTAAATTGAGAGAAAGTAGCAAGGGGTGAGTGAGTAGAGAAGTAAGGCAGATATGAAAACAATGACCAGGAAAGATTTGTGAAAGAGGTCACTGACATGTGGAACTGCCTGGAAAAATGCAGATCAGAAGCCTAGTAGGATTTTGAGGAAATTATGTTACTGAATCAGTTAAAACCTTCATCAGCAAAAAAAAAAAAAAAAAATATATATATATATATATATATATGTATGTATATGTATATAGTAACTTTTCAGAGAGCCTTAAAATAACCATAGCATAGGAAGGAAGCTACAACAGCTGCACAGCACTCTAGAAAGGCACACTCCAAAACTTATTTTCGATGTCACCAAGGAGAATCATAGGGAAGAATCTGAGAGAGTAAAGCCAGGGCCTAAGAAGAACAATGGGCTAGGGAAGTCTTCCCCAGAGACCAGAATCTGGACGTCCACAATATCTGTTCATTGAAATTTCATAATTGCATACACTTAGGACTGCTGTGTGTTCTCATTTGTTCCCTTCTAATTATGGATAGTAACTGTTGTGATTGTGTCCCTATTTCAACATTTTTTATTGTATGAGGTAAAGAGAGCAGACTACTTTTCTTTTTAGCTCATAGGTTGCCATAACGATCCTCATCTGTGCTGGATGTATAAGACTGTACATCACCCAGAGATCCTTCACTTTGAACTGGATAGAGCAACTGGTGGAACCTTGAGGTCTCTCCCTGGAGAAGGGGAATATGTTTTCTGGGCATGTAGGGAAAGGTACATATGATTCAAGAGCGGAAGGATAGACTCTTGTGGAAACTGACTAGATTACTCACCAAACCCATTCCCTTTTCTGAGGTAACTGGAACTATATTCTAGGTGCTAAATTGCTAAACTATATTCCCCAGCCTCCTTGAATCTGTGTGGGACCATATGACTAGTTCTTGCCAATGGAAAGCAGGTGGCAGTAGCATTCCATTTCTGAACTGAAAGGCATTTAAAAATGGGTATGACTCATGTTCACTCTTCACGCCCTCTCCTTCTGCTGAATGGATGTTATAATGGCAATCTTGAAACCATTTGTTCAGGATGCAATTACACAGTATGAAAAGAGCTTGGGGACCTCTCTCGCCTTCGGAGGAGAACCACCTGACCAGGCTTTGTATGAATGAGAATTAAATCATTGTTATGTTAAACCCTTCATATTTTTTTTTGTAACAAAAAAATAATGTTGACTACCCAGACTGTGCCACTACAAATATAGTGTTGCACCCACAACACATTAAAGTCTTCTTCCTTGGCTGGTTCTCTGTCCCTACAAATAAAACTTCAGGGCTCATTTGGGTACTCCAGCAGAGACACATTCCTACTCATACATCGTAGATCAAAAAAGTGAAAGATTATTCTCTTGCTGGGAAGGTGGCACTGCTTTAGTTAGCTACTTCACTAAAAGAACGACCTGGAGCAAAGGAAGCACTTGCCTGGTCCATATACTATCTGTTGAGCTTTTCCTAGCGAATGAGTGGCAGATGTTAAAGAGGAGGAGAGATTGAGAAAGAGACTCAAAGTGTCATTCTAGTGGACATCTCCTCAAGGAAGCATAAGTCTGGGAGTCGGTTCACCTGATGGCTCAGCTTCACCCCCTTCCATTAACTTCTCAACCTAATGAAATCTTGTTTCCTTCTAGAGTATTTACATATCTCTGCTCTTATTACTGTAATCACTGATTCCTAATTGACAGATCTTAATGGCACCTTTTGATCTTTATTCAACTTGCCCTCCCTATTATGTTTGATTGTCACTGCTAACAATCCCTTTCTTCACAATCTCTCATTTTTTCAGTCTTTTATTTGCTCTGGGCTTTGCTCATATCTCAAATCTTTCCTCAAGGTCAGTCAAAACACCGTTTTTCTCTTCCAGCCATTCACATGGTCAGCTTATTCAAAATTCATTCTCAGTCCCCCTTTCTGGGAACAAGCTCATATTTTAAATTTCCAACTATAAGCCAATAATCCCCAAGCATTTCCCTCCAGCCAACATCTCTGTCCTTATCTCCACACCTTAACACTCACTTTTTCATATAAGCCTGAATGTATTAGTGAGGATTCTCCAGAGAAACAGAACCAATAAGATATATAAGTGTGTATATGTATACACACACACACACATATATATGAGGAGATTTATTATAGGAATTAGCTTACTTAGTTATGGAGGCCGAGAAGTTTCATGATCTGAAAGCTGGAGAATCAGGAAAGCTGATGGTGTAATTCAGTCCGAGTTCAAAGGCCTAAGAATCAAAGAGGGACTGATGGTGGAAATCCCAATCTGAGTTCGAAAGCCCAAGAACCAGGAGCAATGATGTCCAAGGACAGGAGAAGATGGATGCCTCAGCTCAAGCAGAGAGAGCAAATTCGACCTTGCTCTACATTTTTTGTTCTATTTGGGCCCTCAATGGATTGAATAATGCCCATAAAGACTGGGGAGGACCATCGTCTTTATTCAATTCACTAATTCAAATTCTGATCTCTTCCAGAAACCCCCTCAGAGACACACCTAGAAATAATGTTTTACCAGGCATGCCTTACCCAATTAAGTTGACACATAAAATTAACCATCGTACCAAACATTTCACTTTCATCAATTTCAGAGGTATCTCACTCAAACTCTGCTGTTTTCTCAACTTCAGCTATTATCTTGTTCCCCCAAGTCTGTCCTAATCTTTACAACCCAAACTTAAAAGGCAGAAACCTGAACCAGAACCAATTGGTACCAATATATTCATTTTACCATCATAATATATCTCACATCTGTTCCCTTCTCTCTGGATCCATTCCCCCATCCCACTCATCACCAATATCAAGCCCTTTCATTTATGGCTAGAACTATTCAACAGTATCTTTGTAGTCTTTCTGCCATTTTCAACCAGCACAAAACCAAATTCCGTACATCCAGAAGAGGAACTGGTCTAAGATGCAGATCTGTTCTTGTAAGTAACTTGCTTAAAGCATTTCTTTCCCATTTTGATAAACAAACTCCTCAATGTGCCAAACCCTTCCTTCTATAGCATTCCTGAATCTTGTAGATCAGTGGGTCTCAAGTTTTTTCAGCATGAGGCGCTTGCATGAGGGGCATGCCCCCTTGTCCACACTCAGAATTTAATACCCCTACACACACACACACACACACACAAATCATTTTTCAGAGTATTAAAGAAAATGTAAGCACAGTATACACTTGTTTGTTTTGTTTTGTTTTTTTTGTAATACTTGCCTTTTTACTTATAAAAATATATCATAGGCAAAATTAAAAGGAAAAGTAAGTTAAATCTCAATTGTGGAATACTATGGCTTTTCTTCTTCCTCTCAGCTATTAGAGTACTTTGTCCTGGTTGTGGCATAGATAAAGAAGGATGAGTAAAAGTTATGTGCAATCTCTTCTTGCTAGCTCTAACACCTCCTCATTTGGTCCATCTGAGAAAACATCAGAAGGCAAACGAGTCCAAGTAAAGATATAAAAATAAACTTGAATACATCCTAAAATATAACAAAAAGAAATCATTCACAAACATTGGTGGTTTGTTTTCTCTTTTTTTGGCAAATTACTAGTGACGCTTCAGGAAACAAGTGTGGTGATGGCAAAATGCTAATGACAGGCAGCCAGGCCTTCTCTCCTCCCTCTGTCATGCTCTTACAGAACCTATGGATACTACTTACACTTAGCACATTTCATTTGAATTCTTTGTTGATACATCTGTCTCCTCTTAACTTAAATATTCTAAGTTCCTTCAGAAAAGGGACACTGTGCACTGTCTTTTCTCCCTGGTTCCTAGGATATTTTATAGAGCGTGGAAATACCTGATAAATGTTTGCTCAATGAATGAGTGAACAGATATTTTCCAGGTTTTTTTGCTAGTATTTTCATTTTTCTTTCTCCGTAGAAATAGCAGTTATTGGTAGTGGTAGAATCTGGGGTAATTAACTTTAGCTTTTGTCACAAACAACTTCAAAATGGTAAAGCACTGCAAGGCATCAGAAAGTAATTTGAAAATACATGGTACTCTATATAGATATAAGTAGCAAATAAGATCATGGGGTTAAGGGATATTTTTGTTAATTTTCCTTTATTTCATGTGTAAGTTCCATTTCATCGGAGAGCCTTCAACAAGACAAATGAACTCTGATACCTTAGTTTGACAAGAGTATTGCTAGATAGGATAAAAGTAGTTAGGGTACTGTGGATCTAGCACCACTGACATCCCGAACATCATGCATTCTATTGGGTTGCCCAGTACCTTAATTTGCCCTAATAAATGCCCATTTATTTCACTCTTGCTGCTTTTAGAAACTGTAATTTTCTAAATGTCAATATAGTCAATATTCTCATGCAGTGCCAGGCTCCTAGGGCACGGAACTAACAATTCAAGCACCAGCATCTATTTTTATGCATAATAGTAGGGTATGGTGGCAATCTTCTGATCGATAAATTCATGTTTTCTCACCTTGCCGCTTTTCTGATGTGTTACTCATTTGCTACCCTCCACAAATTTAAATCTCTTTTCACTAAATAACAGGCTACATTGTTTTTCTCTCTTTATCTTTTTATAATCTGCCCTGAATATCTGGTGTTAAATAGAATGACTGATCTGGTACCCCTAAAAATGACCACAGTTGGTGTTCAGACTCATTTCTATGACAGCAGAGCACACCGAGGATTTTTTTTTTCTTTTGCGGGAGAAAAACAACACTATCCATACTAAACTTATAATCGTCTACATTTAGCTCTCTCCAGTATAGGTAATTTCTGTCTTTAAGTACCACTAAATGTCAAAATCATCAGTCATTTCATTTTTCAGCACAAGCAGGAAAGGTTTGACTTCTCCTTAAAACTAATATATGTTTGTGTATACATACACATGCATGTTTTGCAACATATTTAAGCATCACAAGCAGTAGGCACTATTCATAGCATGGAGTTTGGAGGTGACTGGCACACTGTGTAGCCAGCTAATCAGTTTGGTGGGAATTAATTAGTGTCTCCCAAGCTAGGAGGTGAGGAGGGGAAATCAGGAATACATTATGATTCATCATTCCTATATTGTTTGGGCAAAAATGTTCCTGAAACACTTCTGCATAAGGAAAAAAAAGAATCAGTAAAAAAACAAAAGAAAAGAAAGAAAAACAGAGTAATTCACTATAATATCCATTTTTGCCTTGGTGATATTTTGTGTTCATTCATTGCAGTCCAATAACTGTTGTTTTCCTGCTTATTTAGCTCTCCTCTCCCTGATGAAGACTGGTTTTGTCTGGTCTGGATGATAATTGTGTAATATTTCCGACTAACAGTCTCTAGGGATGTCTCCTTAGCACAAATAACAAGAAACAGCGGGGAGACTTACTCAGGATGATGTGGAGGGAATACAAAAAGGTGAGTTTGAGCACAAAACAGGAAAAGAGAGAGAACAGTAAGAAAAGGACTCTCAGAATGTTAATGCTTGATGGATTTTAAAGATCATTGTGTTCCAGCCCTTTGTTTTTCCATCTGGAGAAAGTGAGACCCAAAGATATTAAAGGGATTGTTGAAGGCCACAACAAATCCCAGATCTGGTATCTTTTTATTACTCTTCATTGCCCATAAAAACTGTGAGTAGAGAACTAATCCCAGGGTACTTTCTCCATCGCTGAGAATTCTACCACTAAGGAAAAGTTTCACTCTTAAGACAATTCTCTCTGTGCTCACTCGGATAGTCTTACTTTCTCCCTCCAACTCTCAATGATCAGTTTTGAGTAATTCTGCTTAACAGATCTATCATTTTAAAGGGCTGCTTTTGCTTAAGGCATCAGAATGTTACAAAAATACCTCACTTCTTATCTCTGTGTTACCTTCCTAGACATTAGAAAAGGGCATTTGGAAGAAATAATGTAGTTTTGGTGATCTTTGTTGTTTTTTCAGGCCCTCTAGACAGCACCAGTGTTGATTCACTTCAAGATGCAAGCATCCTACTGCTGAAAAACCAGATTGGTGTCAATTAGTGTCAGGGCTCCACCTCCAGCGTCTGCATTACCACAATCATTTCCTATACTGAGGGACACAAAACGGGACAGAGGCGAAAGCTGGGACTGCCCAGGCAAACTCCACTGTGCGTGGTTTCCCAATCTATATCTGCCTACATTGATGGGAGCAATGAAACCTGTTCCTTTGTTTGCCTTGTACTGAGATTCAGGCTTTTCAGTATCTGCTATCTGAGCACTTTGATCCTTCTGAATGATGACAATCAGGAATTTTCCTTGTGCTCACTGGCTCTGGAATTCCAGTAAAACTCCCTGGTGCTGTGCTGACTTTGGTTCTAACAAAGACTTTTTAAAAAAATCTTGCTTTATTTTGATTCTGACACTAGCGTTCCTGCCCTTGATATTGGCCCTTGTTTCCTCTGTTGGGTGACAAAATTCTGTGAAAAGATTAACAAACTCTCTTTTACCAAGATTCTTTAGCACTAACAGATAAAAGTACTTAAACTATTCTGATGATATCATTTTTCACTTCAAAATTTGGTCTCACTATTCTCTATCTAATTTGAAAATAGCAAGCTCCCATAGTTGAATTATATTTCTAGATATTAAGTTCTTAACAAAATTGCTAAATCATTGTGTTTAATTGAAATAATTGGCTCCTGGACTTATAATCAGGAATTATTCAAAATGTTCTAAGGCCATACGTTCACTAAATGTGTAGAACGAATGGAGAGGCATACCTGCATTTTCAGGATGAGATATGCTGTTTCAAATCAAACAGAGCTGAAATATTCACTAACTGTTATTATTCAAAACTTTATCTCACTGAACAATTGTTTTAATGTATAAAAAAGGAAATTACTAGAGCACAAAGTATTTTAGTTTTTTCTTCTGACAAGTGGATTATCTAAAGTATAAGGAACAGTACTGTTTATATAGAATAACCCATACATGATATAATTGCAATGATTTTAAAATGAAACAAAGAGAGCCAAGAATTATTCTTTTTACATTTAGTTTCTTTGAGGCCAACAAGAGGCAATATTATTTGAAAACTTTTTCTATTTATAGCATATCTGATTTTGGTGAATATTTAATTACTTGGGTTTTTTTTTTAAGGTTTCAGCTTTTAGATCACCTTCAAACATAAAGCTAAAATTTTTAATTCTGTTATCATAACTTTCTGCATCTCAATTTCTTAGGAAGAAATTGCAATGCTCATGATTCAATTTTGTAAAATATTTATGAAACTACGAGGACTTCATGAAAGATGACATTTTATTCTCTAAAACTGAATCTTAGTTACTTTTAAAGATGGCAAAATTTTCTAAAATGAAGTATAATACAGAAGTTAACTTTTTAAAAGTCATTAAACAAAATATGACTGACTATCGAAAGTATTGGGCCAAAAAGTGATGGAACCACAAGGAAAGAACTCTAGCATCTGTACAGTAGTGAAAAACCTGAGGTAGAAACTTAGATTATGGATTTTATATTTTTCTTCTTTTCTAATATATGCATTCAATGCTGTAAATTTCCCTCTAAGCCTTGCTTTTGCTGTATCCTACAAATTTGATAAGTTTTATTCTCATTTCTGTTTAATTCAAAATATTTCTAAATTTCTCCTCAGATTTCTTCTTTGACCCATGTGCTATTTAGAAGTGTGTTGTTTAATCTCTATGTATTTTGGGATTTTCCAATTATCTTTCTGTTATTCATTTCTAGTTTAATTTCATTGTGGTCTAAGAGCAGAAATTATATGCTTTCTATTCCTTTAGATTTTTAAAGTGTGTTTTATGGCCCAGAATGTGGTCTATCTTGGTGAATGTTCTGTGTGGTCTTAAGAAGAATGTGTATTATGCTGTTGATAGCGGAAGTAGTCTATATATGTCATTATATCCGATTGTTTGATGGTGTTTTTGAGTTCAGCTATGTCCTTACTGATTTTCTGCCTATTGGATCTGTCCATTTCTGAGGGAGGTGTTGAAGTCTCCAACTATGATATTAGATTCATCTATTTCTCTTTGCAATTCTATTTGTTTTTGCCTCACATAGTTTGAAGCATTGTTGTAGGCACATATGCTTAAGGATTGTTATGTCTTCTTGGAGAGCTGACTCATTATATAATGGTCTTCTTTATCCCTGATAACTTTCATTTCTTTGAAATCTACTCTGTCTGAAATTAATACAGATACTTCTGCTTTCTTTCGATTAGTGTTAGCGTGGTATATTTTTCCACATCCATTTTATTTATTTATTTATTTATTTTTAAAGATTTTATTTTTCCTTTTTCTCCCCAAAGCCCCCTGGTATATAGTTGTGTGTTTTTAGTTGTGGGTCCTTCTAGCTGTGGCACGTGGGATGCTGCCTCAGCCTGGCCTGATGAGCGGTGCCGTGTCCACGCCCAGGATCCGAACTGGCGAAACCCTGGGCCGCCGGAATGGAGCGCGTGAACTTAACCACTCAGCCACGGGGCCAGCCCCCATCCGCTTTATTTTTAATTTATATGTGACTTTATATTCAAAGTGGATTTCTTGTAAGCAGCATATAGTTGAGCCTTCTTTCTGATCTTCTGTCTTTTTTTTTTTTTGAGGAAGATTAGCCCTGATCTAACATCTGCCGCCAATCCTCCTCTTTTTGCTGAGGAGGATTGGCCCTGAGCTAACATCCGTGGCCATCTTCCTCTATTTTTATGTGTGGGACACCTGCCACAGCACCGCTTGATAAGTGGTGCATAAGTCCGCACTCGGGATCCAAACTGGCAAACCCCAGGCTGCCGAAGCAGAAAGTACCAACTTAACCACCGCACCACGCAGCTGGCCCCTGACATCTCTGTCTTTTAATTGGTATATATAGACCATTGACTTTCAACGTGATTATTGATATAGTTGGATTAATTTCTGCCGTATTCATTGCTGTTTTCTGTTTGTTGCCCTTATTCTTTGTTCCTATCTTTGTCTTACACTCTTTTTCTGTCTTTTGTGATTTTAATTGAGCTTTTCATGTGATTTAATTTTCTCTCATTCCTTAGCATATCTGTTATACTCCTTTTTAAACTTCTTTTAGTGGTTCAGGCATTCATTCTGATTGGTCAGAGTTGCAGACATACCAGTTGTTAAATATTTTGGATATCATTGTTTTATGGATCACCTATCCCAAGATATTTACCCAAATGGTTCAATTTTATTTGTTGACGTTGCTTTTTTCTAAATAGTGCTTCTACTACTAGTATTACTATAACTATTGTTTACTCAAATTCACTGAAACCTTGGTATATTTCTTACCACAATCCTGTGAGATATACATTATTATCCCTGCTTTGTATAAGAGGAATCTGAGGCTCAGAGGAGATAAATAACTTGCCTAAGGTCACATAGCTTATTGGTCGTAAGATAAAGATATCAATTCAAGTTTGACTCCCAAGAATGTGTTAATATTACTGAACTATCCAGCTTTTCTAGTGAGTGAGTGAGAAACAGAAAGAGGACAGAGACACAGACAAAGAGAGAAATACAACAGCCTTTATAAGTCAAATTAACAACTATTAAAATTAGGACACTGTCCTATATATGAGTGCAATGTAAATGGCAATTCCATAAATAAGGGATGGCATATGTTTTACTTGATCTAGTAGTTTTAATAGAATGAAGATGGCAATGCAATGTAGTTCACTCCATTTGGAAAGCCGTTTGACAACATATACGAAGTATCTTAAAAATATACTTCATTTAATAGCTATATTTCTAGGAATATCTCTGTATAAAATATAATTAAATATTGAAAAATGTACATGCATTAAGTTAGTTGAAAACTGATTTGTAATAATGAAAAATAGAAAAACCTAAAATGCTAAAAATGGAGAGTATTGGTGAATAAAATATAGTGCACCTTGATTGATTAAATATTATAACATCATTTAAATATTTCTAAAGAATATTTAAAATACAGAAAAGACTTCTGTTATAGTGCTAAGTGCAAAATAAAATCAGGATACAAAATTGTGCATATACCATATAACCATATTTATGTAAAACAAAAATTTCTACAGAGAGAGGAAGGAAATGCATTCAATGTTAATAGCTTTACTTGGTGGTACACTAGAGTTGAATGTTTTAATTTTTTCTCCTTTATACATTTCTGCTTCAAGAAAAATATTTTGATTAATCTTCATCATGTTCAACAGATGTGTATACTACTATTTCTGACTCTGCTGTATCTATGTATGAGATACTCATTATTTGCTTATACCTGAACTTTCAATACTTGGAAGACTTTAGGGTAATGTTATTCTCTCCAATATCATTTATCCAAATAGAGAATACTGTATTCGGGTTACCTACAGTCCATATTTGTCAATGACTTTTTCAAACCTTATTATACTATGTGAATGTAATTAAATACTACTACTTAGTAACAGAGATATATCTTATGGGGAATATTTTTATATTCAGTTATGTAACTTTTTAAAATATTTTAATTGGTATTAACTACCACTTAATCCAACCTAGAGCTTATACTCAGATATTGATGAAATTAAAGATGTGTAACCAAATTCTATTAAATGTAAAATCTCTTCATAATTATGATCTAACGTTGGGAGTATGGGTCCTGGAGACAGATTCCCATGCTGTAAGTATTTGGAAAAGACGTTTAAGCACTCATCGCCTCAGACTGCTTATTTATGAGGTGGAATTGTAGCTATCTTTTAGGATTGTTGTAGGAATTTACTGAGCTGACACATACATATTTACACGTAGAACAGTTCCTGGTAATAATAAAAATGTTCAGTGTTGCTATTACTATTATTTCCCCCAGTTTTCAGATTCATTTTGTGTTCCAACATCTCTGAAATGTCTCTCCGAGCTGCCGTCAGTAATTCTCACACAGCCAAGTTATTTCTCTTTTTCATTCTTTAGAGGTGATTGGAGAAGGATTCTCAATTGTTTCCTTTTCCCTCAGCACTCACTAGTGATATAGACCCTTGGCCATTAGTAACAAGCTGGAAAGCCTCACTTGAACAGTAGTTCCCAACCTGAGAGCCACAAGCCATACTAATAAACACTGAATGAAATCAGCAGATTCAGTTCATGTTTCTAGAACCTTAGCTTGGCTAGGATTTTACCTGCTGCTATCTTACTTTTTTCTACCTTAAAAATTCTAGTTTTCTCTCCCCTAAGACATGCAAATGAAGAAAAATAATCTGTTAAAAAGACTATCTTCAAGAGTAAATAAAATTACATATAGCTGGGATCTATCCTGTCAGAAGAAACTATTTTCCTCATCATTGCCCCCTACTCTCTTTCTCTCTGCAAGATGGTCATTTTTTTTCCTCTTAAACTTCTATCATTAGGAATCCCCAGCTAGATGTAGATGGAATCTAATATCCTCTTAGGAGCACTTAGAGCAATTTTAGCTTTTTCTTGAACTTTTCCTTTCCTCTAAGCATCAGGCTCCTTCTTCTTCTGACACTTTGCCCCTGCTGCTCCAGTGAAAGCAGCTCAGCCAAGATTGCTTTTTTTCACAAAACACCACACTGTTCTTTCCATGCTTTGTCCTGATGAGGATGGCCCTCACAAAGAAATGTGGTGAGAAAAATAAAGGTTGATTTGCCATGAACAATGTAGTGGTTAGAGAATGGTGTAAACATCCTTTAATACACCTTTGGGAAGTTTGCCTTGTCTTCTCAAGGTGATCCAAAAATCTGCTATTAAAGAGATGAAAACCATAAATATGTTCATTGAGTCGGGCTCAACAAAGTTGTCTTGAGGTGAGATACTAGTGCCGTTCAGGTCTTTCTTGGGCATGTGCATAACCCTGTCCACTCATGTGGTTGTCCAGATTCCCACCATTACATCAGAGTTTTGGAAAGCCCCCTGTGACCATCTCATTCTCCAGATCTTCCTTTAAAGTTTTTGGTCCCTCTCTTGTTTGCCCCAACTTGTATTACCCTCTTAGGCAGCAGTGGTGTTAACCAACTGCTGCTTTTTTTTCTCACACATGCCCTTAGATAGGGCTTTATCCACTGAGAGAGTTCTGAGATGGGTCAAATTGCAAGAAGCCTTGTAAATGGGCCTTTTCTAGGGAACTGCCAGAGAGATAAAATAGAGGCAATTCTCAGGTAAGAGGGGTTGCAAGAGGGCCTGCAAACCTTTTCTCCTTCTTCAAGTGTCTGCTGGGCTGCTTGGGTTTTCACAGCGCTCAAGGTTGTTGAAGCTGCTGGTTGTCAATGGTACATTGGAGGTGTGGAGAGAGGGATGGGGTTAGGGAAGTTTCCATCTCCATAAAGCTCATTGCTCTTTCCAAGATTCAACTGTTTCTCTTGAATACATGCTCCTCTGGTTAAGGTAGGACTTTGTTTAACTTTCAAGGTTCTGAAAACATTGATTTTGACAATTTTGGCCAGTGTTCTTTTTGTTTTTATGGCTTTTTGGTCAGCCTTGCTCCATCATTTCAAAATTCCCATCCCTCCCCTTGCTTTTTTGATCTCATGATGGTGCCACACATTAGTCAAATATGCAAGCAAAAGACGAATAGCAAGGGGTCCAGGTAATGTAGTCCACAAAAGCAGTCTTCTGGAACAAAGAGAAAGGTGGAGAGCCAGCCCTGATAGCCCACTGGTTAAAGTTCGGTGCTCTCACTGCTTTGGAGGCCTGGGTTCCTTTCCCAGTCTTGGAACCACATCATTCGTCTGTCAGTTGCCATGCTGTGGTGGCAGCTCTCATAGAAAACTAGAAGGACTTACAACCAGGATATATAATCATGCACTGGGGGCGTTGGGGAGAAAAGAAGAGAGAGAAAGGTGGAGAAATGAATGAAATATGCCTGGAGGAGCAGCTGGAGAATATCCACCATGCCATTTTTATAGAAACAGATGTATAAACTAGAATACTAATTTCTGACTTCTCAATCAGAAATAATTTTCACATGCACTAGAACACTTACAATTGAAATGGCTAGGGCATCCTTTCTGTGTACACAGGAAGCAAACTTATAATCAGCAATCTGCTTGTTTGTCATGAAATCTGAAAATGCAAGTAAATAAAGATGTCAAGTGCAGTTTGCTAACAATTTCCATGCCTGGAGCAGGAATATGCTTGGCATTAGAACCATCTTCTCCCTGAAAAATACTTGGATGGGTACTGCCAATGGCTTTTTTAAAAATCACCCTCCTTTTCCTATACTTTATCGGCTGAATAAACTCCATTCTCATCAACACCATTTTTCGGATGCACATTTACTCAGGTAAAGTCTTACCAAAATGGAGACATTCCTCTGTACTTAGGTTTGCTTTCTATATCCTCAAATAATTTTTTACTCACTGGATTTATCCTTAAATTCTCAGAAAATTATCTTATTTTCCATATTTTACAGTTATTGAGGTAAGATAATTTCATATTTGCTTAGGATACTGTCTACATTGGACTGGTTATGGGAGTCCTTGTATACTCAAGAAGCTTCAGCAATTTACTCTGAAGAAGTTGAGAATCATAAATGTGTTCATTAAACCAGGCTTAAAGATGTCTGGGGGCTGGCCCCGTGGCCGAGTGGTTAAGTTCGCGCGCTCCGCTGCAGGTGGCCCAGTGTTTCGTTGGTTCGAATCCTGAGCGTGGACATGGCACTGCTCGTCGGACCACGCTGGGGCAGCGTCCCACATGCCACAACTAGAGGAACCCACAACGAAGAATACACAACTATGTACCGGGGGGGTTTGGGGAGAAAAAGGAAAAAATAAAATCTTTAAAAAAAAAAAAAAAGAAAGATGTCTGGACCAAAAGAATCCTTGTTAGAATTTTCCCATAGCACAACTGGGTAAGGTTGTCTAGAAAACTTAACACAAATAAAAATTTAACAAAAGATTCTTTTGTCAGTATTATAGTTTTCTATGGATCTGTCAATTTAAAAACCTACAGACTATTAACATGTGAAAACTAATTGCCTGATTATAAAAGCAAAATTGTAAAATAGTTTTTATAAGTCAGCTTTGGCTAAAATTTGCTATAGTAACTTTCAACAGAAAAATCTCAGTGGCTTACTACAACAAAGATTTATTTTTCATTTAGTTTACATATCTATTATGGGCCAGATATGACTTTATTCCAGGAGCCCTGACAAAGATATTTCTACTCTCATGGCAGATAAAAAAAGATAAGAATAGTAAAAGACATTCTGGCTATAAACTCTTCTCAGAAGTGACCCAGTTGACTTCTACTTACAAACCACATGGCCAAAACAAATCATACGGCCAAGCTTAAATCCACGGTACAAAGAAGTGTTTTTCTACTGGGAGAGGGAGACAAAATACAAAGAAACGTGGTAAATATGTTTGACAATAATGCAATATACCATACATACTCTTCCAGTCACCTACCTTGAAAATCAAAGTTATGAGTCTTTCCAAACCATCTATGGTACCTGCTACATCCTCCTTATTAGGACTTATTAGCATGAATTATTAATATGGTGTATTAATTGAATGTCCTTTAAAGTTTTTGAGGCATATAATGTCCCTGTGGACTAACTTAGTGGAAAAGAGAGTTGATGATATAGATCTGAAGTGAATTGATAAAGGAGTACTGTTCTTTATGCCAAGTGAAAGCATGCTATTCTTCTGTTCTCTCTCCCAGAAGTAAAGCACACGAATTCCATGGATTGAAATGGCCCACCTAGTGACAGGAAAATTAAAATCAAACAAACAAACATGCAATTATAAAACACCAATGATAAAGAGAAAGTCTTAAAATATAACAGGGAAATGGGATTACAAGGATCATGGATCAAAATGGCATTGGACACCTCATTGGCAACATTGGAACCTAAAGGATAGGGAAGAAATACCTGGAACACTTTTAAGGACAAATTATTTCCAACCTAAAATATTCTACCTAATGAAATTATCAAATATGAGGATAGAATAAAGGGCTTTTAGAATGTGAATGGTCACTCTAATGCATAAGGCAAGTTACTGAGGGATGCGTTCTATCAGAAGTTAGAAAGTAAATGGTGAAAGAGGAATGTAGGAAATAGAGATACAACGCGAAAGAGTAGCTAGTGAAATTCGGAGGCTGATGCTGAAGGGAAATTCCCAAAAGATATCTGTAAGCAAGCCGGGAGAATAATTAGCCCAGATTGGAGTAGGATAGAATGTTCAAGGAGAGACAAATGTAAGAAAATGGTGAAACTGATAGGATACCTGACGTATTTGAATACTTGATTGGAGGTTTAGAGTTCTATTGAAAAGATTGGAGAAGAGTTAATAGGGAGACGTTTAAGCAAACATGTGATTGTGTTATAATGAGGGAGATCTTATAATCAAATTCTACACTAAATGTTTTGGAATTTATAAGGCCCGTGGAACTGTTTGCAAAGATGTGACCATTCATTCAATCACTTATTCAGCAAATGCTAGCAGGCGTTACTCCAGGTGCTGAGGATACAGCAGGGAACAACACAGACAAAAATCCATTATTCGTTATGGAGCTACAGTCCAGGGAGGGAGAAGAAAGAAAATTAGCAAAGTGAATAAACAAAGTCATGATGGATGATGTTAAAAGCTAAGAAGGAAAACAAAGCCTTATTTAGGATCGGGGAGTGCCAAAACGGTGAAGCAGGGCAGAAGAGAGTGGGTCTTAATGGAGCAGTCAATGATGGATAAAGGAGCCTGCTAAGTTAAAAAGGGAACTCGTTGTTTCAGAGGAAGAGCCTGCCAATTGCAGAACTATCAATTATGCTGTTCCATGGATGATTCAAGCTACTTGTTCTGAGATCTGAGAAAGCCGAGTCAATCCTATAACTGATTGAATAGCAGTCTTTTCATCATCCCAACTGATCGATAAACATCAACTGCAGACATTTATTTGATTGTTTCTTAGAAACAAGCCTTTTGGGTAGTTCTCAGACCATAGATTTAGCTCGAATAACTTTAGTTAACTGATCATAGTTTGGTGTAAAGATTTTCCAAATGGGCTTTATAGTCCACAGATATAAAATTAAAATTCTAGCTCTTCTAGAATTTACTCTCTCAGTGATTTTGGACAAGGGTCATGTATTGGGTTCCCCAGGTTGCAGAACCTGACCTGGAGTTTGGCAGGCAGGATATTTAACAGGGGTCAACACCTGGGGAAGGGAGGGGAAAGTAGTCTTGGGTAGAGGGAAAAATCAAGCTTCACTGCAGTCTCAGTGGAGACCCCAGCCATTCCCATGGGGAGCTTGGGCACCGGGAAAACCCTTCAGAAATGTCCCATGTTGGGCCAAGATAGGTATTTTTGTAAGCAATTTCTTTCATTTATTTCAAATGAGAGTTATCAAATACAGAAAATCCATTTGATTGTTTGATAAAACAAGGATTGTGTTACATATGGATCCAACTTACTGGCATGGATAGAATTATTCTGAAGCATTCTGAATAACACAAAAGTAGCAAAAACAAGGAAATAACCTTTTGCAGAGAGGGAGATTTTCTATCAGGAAATTTTATGCCAGGATGAGAAACTTAGCCATGGCTAGCATTTAAAGGCTATCCTGAGTGCATTCAGATATTTGAAACTATTTTTAGGCCTCATTGTCTCCCTGACAATGCTTTTCTATTTTGAGGTCATAGGAAAATTGGAAGCCATCCTGTAGAGTGGTTGTATTTTAACTCACAGCTTATAAAATACCCATTTCTAGATGAAAACAAGACTTTGTAATCAACATTCAGTTTTAAAATGTGGTTTTGTTTTTAGAGGAGGACACGCTTCAACTACCATTAATCATTCAGTCCATCAAATTATAAAAATAAAATAATATTTTTTTCGTTTTTTCTTCCATGACTCTTAAGATCAAATAAGACCAATATTTACAAGAAATGAAAATTAATCTGCAATTATTATTCTTGTATATACATAGAAATGGGAACTGCTCACTGCATACATCAATAATTGACAAAATTAATTAATAAATCTATATACTACAAATAGTAATTGATAAACTCCTACATGTTCTACAGAGTTCTGAGCATTATGAGGAAATTCACCTTAAATATTACATATAGTCCCTGCTCTTACATATATGCTTATTATCTAGTTATTTAAGACCCAAAGAATCTGAAAAGAGTATACTTAAAAACTGATATGTATCTGTCAGGGTTTTGTGGTGCAAACTGAAACTGACTTTGGCTTACTTAAGCAGAAAATGAATGTATGGCAAGGCTCTCTGTCAGCTCACAGAACTGACAGAATGTCTGGAGAACCAGGCTCAGAAGATGAAAACACAGAGATGCTTGTATAAGAACAAAATGATACAGGCTGGCCCCGTGGCCGAGTGGTTAAGTTCGCTCACTCTGTTGCAGGTGGCCCAGTGTTTCGTCAGTTCGAATCCTGGGCGCGGACATGGCACTGCTCATCAGACCACGCTGAGGCAGCGTCCCACATGCCACAACTAGAAGGACCCACAACGAAGAATACACAACTATGTGCCGGGGGGCTTTGGGGAGAAAAAGGAAAAAATAAAATCTTAAAAAAAAAAAAAAAAAGAACAAAATGATACAAACTTTTGTTACTGCTGCTGAACCCATCCCATTGTGCCAGATGCTTCCATAGCTGTACATCTAATAGTTCCTTTCCTTCACCTTTGTTACACTCTCTCAAAATTCAGATTCCCTAACCACGGAGTTAAGTTGTGTTGAGTTGGTTGCCAGGGGCAGAGAAAGGGAGATTCTCTTTATTTGATCTTTTTAGAGGGAGTTTGAGTCCTGGCTTTCACAGAGATTCCCATTAGGGAGGATTCCTCCAAACTAAAGAGAAGAATTGGGTACTGAGAAATCAAAAAATGACAGATGTTCACTACAATGTGAGCATTTTGAAGTTTTTTGGAGTCTAATGGACAAAGATGAATAAGGATGGAGTAGCCAGGAAAGAGCTTCATGGAGAAGGAATGAACAAAGATGCATTGGCCTAGTGTTGGACCCTGGGGTCAATGGAGTGGGGCAAGGCTGAGGAGAGGTGAACCTTGGCAGTCCTGCATGTATCAGAAGCCCTGGGTGCTGCAATTCAAGGAGAGCAAGTGATCCTCTACAACTCCCTGAGATGCTTTAACCCTCTTCCTTTTCCCACTCTGACTGAGTAGGTGCCCCCAAATCATGACGAGGCCTTGCAACCTGGTCATAAAATCCATGATGTTTGCGAGCTTGATGGGACCATGGCGATCACTTGGGCTGAAAGACATTCCTTATTTTACAGAGGACAGATCTGAGGCCCAGAGAGAGAGAGTTACTTACTCAAAACTGCTCAGTCAGCAGCAGAGTCAGAATCCGAACCTGGCACCTCAGCTCCAACACTGGTGCTCAGTCTACTAAATTTATTAGATCTGTCACACCCTTGCCACAATGAAAGCCACTGCTTTGTTCAGGTCTTCACTTGTACTGTTGCCTTGGACACCTAAATTGTCTGCCCCCTCAGGTCACTCCAGCTGTCTCCTGATGTCACATTTATCTTTTAAAGTGGAAGAAGTGACCATTCCTTAACCTGCAGTGATTTCCCAAGTGAATGAAGTTCAGACTCCTGAACCTAATTTCTGAGGCCCTGGCTGCCCTTTGGGCCTCGTTACCTGCAACTTCCCAACTTTCACTCTGAATGTCGAGTCCTAGTCACACTCCTTCCATTGTGTGTAGTTCCATGTGCTTTACTCTCTTCCTATAATTCCTTCATCCCTTTCTTTCCTGTGAATTCCTTCACATTTCAAAAATCAACTCAAATATAATTTTCCCAAAAAAGATGTTGCTGAGTATCTCAGAAAAGCATTGGCATGGCCTTTGCTGCGGTCCCACATCATCCTCGTACACACAGCCATTGCAGTCCCAATTGAGTGTATTTGTTTAGATGTTGCTCTTCCTCTCTATATTGGACATGTCCAGGACACATATTGTATACTCACACCCAGGTCAATTTTTGGAAAATACCAGGCATTCATTGAGTAATTCTGAATAAGTAATCGAATCAACCCACCATATATAACTTCCAGAAACTTCTTCTCCCGGCCCAGGAACACTGACTTGGGAAACACCTTCTGTGTTTTGACCTAAATTTCTCCTGTACTGATTAAAGATTATTTACACTTTGGAGTTCTAACTCAACTGTAACATCTTTAGCCTTTTACAAATCAAAGAGTAAATGTTTTCACAAATACAACTTTGTCATCATTTTCATTTTGAGAATGGACTCAGTTGTATCATTTTTTTGAAAAAATGATTCCCCAAACTGAATTAATACAGTAATCTATTAAGACTCTGAGTCATGTGATGAGAAGTAGGTCTAAAATAAAAGCTGTACTCCTTAAAACTAGCTAATGGAAGAATTTTTTTAAAATATATAAATTTTAGAGGCTTGGGGCACTCTTTAAATTCGAATCTATCAGTGTTTTATGTGCTAAACTAAGTTTTATACAGTGACTGTTCAAGAGAGCTGTCGATAAGAACTATATTATTCTATCTTCCCTCTCTCTTTCTTTACTTCCTAACACTGACTTAAAGAAGTAAGAATTAAGGATAAAGAAAAAAGGGAGAGGAAGAACAAAGAGCAGTGGGAAATTACTCTGGCAAAGTGAGAACCTGAAATAAGTCAGTGCTTCATCTGGAGTTATGCAGATTTCAGAAATGTATGGATTTGGGAAATGAAGATTTTATAGGAGAAGTACTCAGATTCTTAAAGAGTAAAGCTAAATTCTTATTTTTTATTCCCATAATAAGTGACATACGTCTCCCCATCAGAATTTGGGAATATAAAATGACTAAGACCAGTTACAACACTAAATACCACAATGGCATGAAAACCACATTGACAGGTTTATGAGAGCTCTTAAAGGACAGCTGTGCCTCCCTGTCACCTTTCCATGGAATGCACATCAATAGAAAATGACATTTCAGCATTGCACTCTAGCGAATATTAAATATCAAATGCTTCCCAAAGCTGGCAGTAAGTGGGCCGCATTGATTTTTTCCCCTGACTCCACTGGCATCCTGCTAATGAAGTCCGCCTCTGTGGACTTTTTCTGTATATGTTAATATGCACCATGGGAAGAAATGCTTCATATCAGAGCCTCTAACACTGTGAGAACAGTTTGGATAGAGAACATTTGCTCTTAGGACCACAGCCCATATTAAGCCATCTGACTTAGGAAAGTATTGCACCTGCCACAAATTTTGTCTTATCAAAGTGAGTTTGCATTTTTGGAGGTCTGCATTATGTCAGATCTATGCCCATTATAGAGACATAAACTGCTGCAATAAAAGACTGTAAAGGGATAGTCCTTAACGAAGTTTTCCCAGTTGCAAACTATCATGTAAAGCACTGATTCTCAAACTTGTTTGCACAGTGGAATTACCCAAGGAGTTTATAAAACTGTGGTTGACTGGACCCAACTAGGGTTCTGATTTAATGATGTGGGCTGTGGCCTTAGCATCCACTGTTTTCCAAGTGATTCTAATGGGCATTCAAGTTTGAACACTACTGATGTAAAGAATACATGTCATAGTTCAAGTTGAGAGAAGGTGTTCTTCCGTTGAGTTAGTCACTGATTATGATTATATTTGTCTATGCCCTGGCTCACTCACCTTCACATTCACATGCTTGATCTGCTTTCTCAGCTTCTAGTAGTGATTGTGTGTGTGTGTGTGTGTGTGTGTACGTTCGAGGGAGGAGGATGTGCACTACCAGAATTTGGGAAGGAGCTGGTCACTTACAGTATTTTGCTTTGCTCGTACTTAATTTGTTTATATTTTTCTGGAAATCTAAAATGAGCATAGACCTTTTCAGAAAACTGTTGGCAACAGATGGTCATCTTGTTAGACTCTCTATTGTTATAAAACTGAAATTGATTGTCAGGTTGAATGATGAGTAGGCTCATTATTTAAAATAAATGGTTTGGGGTGGCATGGAGTGCTTGATCTCCTTCCTGGAATTCACAATCTGGGTGCTCAGCAGACCACAGAGGAAGATGGTCTAGAAGGACAGAGGGACCCTTCCTAGCTTTTCCAATTCTGCCTGCTTTCTCCAGAATCAGAATACGTGCTGACCCAAATGAAGCCATAAGAAGATCACAACTGAATCAGATGATTGTTCCACAGGACACAGATCAGGTTGGAGTGCGGGTGGTGAAGGAATGCAGCAGTCTAGCAACACTCCGTGCATTGCACACGAGACACACCCTACTGCCTGGGTCCTTGTGAGCCATGGGTGAGGGATGGGAGTGGAGGGATTAAAGTCTTCCAGGGATACTCCTTAGGCCTCCTACAGCATATACATGGTCCTTCTTGATGCTCCTAACTTGCTCATTCCAATCCTTTCCCCAATCTTCTCTCATTCAGCAATTGGCTTTCTGTACTTCCACTTCCCCCGATCTTTTAGGCTATTACCTCTGCCTAAAGAAATCAACTTGGCCCCTTAAGACTTGCAAATGTAGCAATTTGCTTATAATGATAATGTAAATAGCATTTTATCTGCTAGATTGTGCCTAGAGGGATAGTGGAGAGGGGTTTACTTTGGTCCAAGGAAAGGAGTTTGGAAGAGTGAAAGACTTCTACTCTGCTTCTTTTTCCTTAAAATATGTCTGAAATTATTCATATCTCAACTTGCAGGAGACAGTTTCCTTTCAAATATTCCCAACAGGGCCACAAAAGAAATTTCTCTTCCTTATCTACTTTGACTTTGACCTGATTTCTAACTAAATAGTATGTTCCTATATTAAGAGAGTTTCCCCCATTTCCCTGACCTCATGTTGTTAGAAACTTTCTTGTTTTAACCGCTAATGAAGAACATCATGCCCAGATTGCTTTACTCTGATCCTTAAATCCAATGTGTCTAACAGAGGCAGAGGAACCTCGGTTCACCCCACCACACTACATTATCAACATAGCCCACTATTTCTTACCACTGAGGTTTATTTCAAGGTGTGGAGTTCTGGCAGCAAATGAGAGAGGATAATGAAGTACAACTGCTTAGTACTTAAAACAAATATCTACACAATGGATCTAAGTGCAAAAGGACATAGACTCACTTGCAATTTTAACGGGAACAGTAGGTTACACACCTACCTTATTACCTATGCTTTGTAGCCAATAATGATGACAAATCTCTCTTGGTACTCTTCTGTAGGAAATAAAGAGCCAATAATTCATCTGTCATCATACACAGGGACAAAATAATGGGATTATCACTTAGCATAGGGTCCTGTGTAGAACAGGCATTCAAGAAATACTTGTTGAATGTACAAAAATCAGAATATTTTTCTAGAGTAATTATGACTTTGGTTTTGTTCACCGTGCTGAAAGTACTACATCCAATGAGTGGAGTCAACTGCTGAGCACGTTGACAGGTTGAAAACATGTGACCGACCTTCGTTTCGTTAAATCACAAAATGAATTGCTTGGAATCTTAAACATGTATAGAATGTGAAAAGTAGAGAAAATACTGTATGGATTCAAACTGTTCAAAGCCAAAGACATGAATAATCTTTCTAAAAATGGAAAAGTGATGGAGAAAGCCCATTCACTTATTAATTCAGTTGTCCTTTTTTAGCTATATTACATGCAGCATATACTAAAGCCTTCTGTATGGAAAAAGAAATGGATGTAAGACTGTTACTGATCTTTCAGATTAGCAGATAATGAAAAAATTAGAAAAGAGTGAAGCACATACCAGGTCATCCATATATACACGACCAAAAAGCCTAAATTTGCAATTCAATGTTAAGGAAAAGATAGGCTTGATTGGCTCTCAAAATGACTCAGGGAACAAGTAGTTCTGTATCAAATATCTGTTGCTACAACTCCTCCTTTATATGTTATTTGCAACAGATGGCCAGATACAACAGTTTTTGAAAAAGTGAATTTACCTCTGTTGAGATTAAAGAAATTTTCTAAAGGAAATTGATCTAATTTGTGATTGCTGCAAATCATTATATCAACATAAACTACACACCCCCCAACAAATATGTAATTTAGGCTGAAATATTAGTAAAAATTATTAAGGATGCTGTCTTAGTCCTTTTGGGCTGCTATAATAAAAAATCAGACTGGGTGGCTCACAAATAACAGAAATATATTTCTCACAGTTCTGGAGACTAGGAAGTCCAAGATCAAGGTGCTGGCAGATTTGGTATCTAGTTAGGACTTGCTTCCTGGTTCGTTGACCACTGTCCTCTCACTGTCACTGCCCATGTCAGAAGGGGCAAAAGAGCTCTCTGGGGTCTCTTTTGTAAGGGTAGTAATCCCATTCATGAGGGATCCAACCCTATGACCTAATCGTCTCCCAGGGGCGCCACCTCCAAACACCATCATATTGGGCTTTAGAATTTAACATATGAATTTTGGGTGCACACAAACACCTAGTCTACAGCACATGCCTTGACATAGATTGTTGGCCATTAAGAATTGCTGGTTTCTCATTTCACATTCTACTCTTGGAATCAGTTCCAAGAAATGGCATTGGATCTCAAAGTTGGCTTCAGTCATGTTTTTCCAACCTCAGTTGAAGAGTTCTGTCATTAAAAAAAGATAATTTTCAGAAAATAAGCCTTAATTTATCTTCTTCACTCAATTACATCACAAAAATTAAGTCTTCTTTAGGAACCGTGAATCTAGATAAGGTGGTTCCTGACACATCAAAATTGGGGTGTTAGGGGGGAGTAAACTGCAGGGGACATAGGAAGAAAGGAGTATGTTTGGGATCTTATCATGCCCAGGGTGATAGTACCTAGGGGTGTTATGAATGTATCAAACATAAATGGAAAGATGAAGTATAGGTGGAGAAAAACTGGTGTCAAACTTAGAAAATTTGGGAGCATACATATCAGGAGAAATGATAAGACAAATGAAGATAAAATGAAAAAAATGAGTTTGTTAAACAAGAGAAATGAAAAAGGAAAAAAATAGAGCTAGGAGAGAGAGAGGATCAGATAAGAAAATAGTTTATTCATTTGTTCTTTGAGCTACTGCTGTGTCAAGCTCTGTATTAGATGTTCAGCAAAGTTAATGGACAAGAAAGTTATGATCTCTATTCATAAATCCTTGGGTCAGTCTATTATTTGGAATCTTCCTTAGGTCATCTCCTAAATGCCAGGTTCGGCAACGTATTAGGATCACAAGACATTTTTTTCGAGACACAAAGTGCCTATAAGTCACTGTGCAAGAGCTGTGTGTACTACTACAACAGTAGTCCCATTAGTGACATAATTTCTGGAGTCATTAGACTTCCTTTTTGTTGTAGTTGTAACTATTTATTTTTTAAACCCCTTGAGGACTCGTCAGGAAGAAAATAGAGGGAAAAATTTTTCTCTAGTATACTACAGTATCTAGTGGTAATTCCACAGATGCAATCCTGAGATAGCCTTTCATAAAGAATCTCCTTAATTGGAAAAAAATATACCAAATAAGCAAAAAAGATATACCATATACCTTCTCAAAAAGACTTGGCAGGATTCCGCTCTATTGTATACAGGATGGATAGGAGTTGGAATCTACTTGATGGCACTAACAACAAACATAAACATTCAAGGTTGTAGTGTTCAGATCTTTCTAGAAAGTTTAATCCTCTTGAGGTTCCACTGTTACTACATTTAATAATTCTAGGAAGCTAGAAGTTTAGTCAGAGACATGCAGTAAAGAACAAATAGTGCCTTTTAAAGTTTTGCTCTTTCTTCCATTCTTTTAAATAATTTTTCTTCTCCTGAGCAAATCAGGACAGTGTTCTGCTTGAAAATAAATTCCCATGATGATGAGTAGTTCTTGAAAAAATTCAGTAAATCCAGAGAATTGGTGGTTTTCCCTGGGCAGTTAGCCAGTCACCCTTGTTATCTAGACTTACACAGCATGCAGTGATTACACCAGATGGTCTGTTTTCCCATCTGTCCAGAGCCACTCAGATTCCTTCCAAAGAGAAACATTTGGGAATTCCCAAGCTTGGTATGCCAAAAGACAAAATGTGAATGCAAGTGGAAAATAGGAAGAATGAAAAGTTTCTTTCCGGGTGCATTTTTTTAAGTCTTCAAAAGTTAATGAGAGTTTGCATTGTGATTAAACTGCTAGTATTCATTTGAGTTACCAATGAATGCTGACCAGTCATCATTCTATTCACTGTGTGAGTGTCTATCATTCTGTTATGGGTAGAATGTCCAAATTCTATTAAATAGAAGTTAGTAGTGAGTGTCCATCCGTATCTTACCAGAGCTTCACTCAGCTGTACGCACTGAGATTGCTCTAATTGTAAACTCAGTCACATCTAGCTTCTGATCTTGATTAGATCTTGACCAAGGCCAGTGACATATTAGCCTCACACCCAGATCTAGCAAATATCTTACCTCTTTAATCCTTGTATCTGATGTGCCAAGGGTGCCCATAGCTGCAGGCTCCCTACATTTGAGCTTTCTAGACACAAGGTGGCTTCTGCTCTGGTTTCCTTTTTGTATGCTGGTTTTTTGTTTTGTTTTTTAAATAAGGCTAGTTTGCCTTTTTTCAGTTAAGCTCTCATGGACCTTAACTCAGTCTTTCACAGATAGCTGTTCAGCTCTCCACTTCTCTTCACAACCTGCTTACCTCGGTCATTAGGAAAGGGATGCTGAGGTACAGGAAGGGATACTCACACCATCTGGACTCCTGAGGTCTTCTGCAATGTCCCATGGGGTGACGGCCTATAGATCCTCTCCAGCTTCTGAAGAAGGACTGACATAGAAGAGCCTTGCAGGATAGCCAAATGAAAGGACAGCTCCTTTACAGTCCCACCCTCTGTCTAGAAGTGCACTGGGGCAGTATACAAGATAGAGGATTTTCTCCATTGCACATACTATACGTCGTTTCCCTGATTGCCACTTTTTTCCTGTCTCTGCTTAACTCTTTCAGGATAGATCCTTGAATTTTACTCCCAGATTTCTACACTATCCTCCTGATTCCCAAGTTTTGGCTCATTTCTTCTGGTACAGCCCTTCTGAAATGAAAACTTCTAGTAGTGACACCCCATTTGGCATGCAGCAAGCCATGGTTACTTCCTCCTCCTATTCCTGTCCTCAAAGTCAGCCTCCTTTACAGGAAGCCCTGGTTGGCAACCTGTGGGCACAAAGATAATTCTATTGGTTGGAAAAATTGATGCTGATTGAGGGAAGCTAAATGGGAAACTTGTAAAAAGTTAATTGTTGGACTAAACTACCATTAATTTTTCCAAAGTATTTTAGGATCTATGATTCTAACTATAGCACTATATTCTCAGAAGGAATGGATGAAGATGATTTCTGGTCAAAAATTGGAGATTGTACCCATAAATTTGGGGTGATTAATTCAAAGATTGTTAGGTTTAAAAAGGGGATCTCATTCCAAGGGATTAATAAAAACAGAATTTTCGGGAGATAAAGAGATAAAGAGAGACAAGGACAAATATGTTACTGACACTTAATTGTGGGTGGAAGTGCTGAACGTTAGTTACAAATTTATATCCAACCCTGGCATGTTCCTGGGTTTCTGTGAGTAACAAGACAAAATATCCAAAGTGGCAAATGGAAAATAAAGCTCAGGACTCAGTATGCTGTGGTTTAGAGAAAGCCAGAGTCAAGCCTTAGACAGGGGGCTTTGGATGAAATCTAGTATTGCCATAGAAAATATGGCTTGATGTGGCAATTGGCTATTCATGTGGATGGAAAGAAATTAAATGTAAAGCTTATCTCAAGGCTTCAGAATTTAGAATATTGGTTGTAGGTGATCCCTTGAAGATAGAGGGTAGGGAGTATATAGATAGGGGATTCTGGATCTACTCCCTTTGTTTGAAAATTTTCCTACTAAATACGTTTGCTGTATTCTCTCTGTGCCAGTTATTAATGAGTATTTTAAAGCCTACATTCTACGAATGATAGCTCTATATGTATAGCTTATACCGTATATTTCCTTATAAACACCTTTGGACAAATGAGCATATCAGATAGGCTCCCAGAAGTAGAGAAAAGCCTCACTCAAATGGTCAAATCGAACATATTTTAATGAATGGACAATTTTTATAGGTTTGGCAGGTTTAATGAGCCAACAAATAATCATAAAGTCCCCAAAGATTGACCTCAGTTGAGAGGCATTACTACTTGTGCCTGAGGTGGCACAGGGAAGAAATGGTGTTAGAAGAGTCTGGTAAAACCTGGCTGTGCAGACTAGGGGCCACCAGAAATAAGCTGTGGCCTTAAAGGGATGTAGCTGCTATCAAAACCCTGGTGAGGTAAGGAAGGATCTAGGGGTGGGAAGAAAATAAATACACCACTGTCCCTTCCTTTGATCTCCTGCTGGTTGCCCCCACTGGTCAAAATCAATGCAGGATAAAGGAGCTCCCAAAGTACAGTTCATCGAGGTCAGCCTCCCAGGGCTCAGAGTGGGGCCAAAGAGTAGAATTAGAGACTATGCATTTTATTTTATTTTATTTTATTTTATTTTATTGAGGTCATAATAGTTTATAACATTGTGAAATTTCTGTTGTGCATTATTATTTGTCCATCACCATATATATGTACTCCTTTACCTCTTTTACCCACTCCCCCCCCCCCAACCTCTTCCTCTCTGGTAGCCACTAATCTGTTCTCTTTGTCCATGTATTTATTTATCTTCCACATATGAGTGAAATCATACAATGTTTGTCTTTCTCTCTCTGACTTATTTCGCTTACCATAATGCCCTGAAGTGCCATTCATGTTGTTGCAAATGGGACAATTCTGTCTTTTTTATGGCTGAGTAGTATTCCATTGTATATATACCACATCTTCTTTATCCATTCATCAATCAATAGGCTCTTGGGTTGCTTCCATGTCTTGGCTATTGTGAATAAAGCTGCAGTGAACATAGGGGTGCATAAGTCTCTTTGAATTGTTGATTTCACATTCCTTAGATAAATACCCAGTAGTGGAATAACTGGGTCATATGGTACTTCTATTTTTAATTTTTTGAGGAATCTCCATACTGTTTTCCATAGTGGCTACAACAATTTGCATTCCCACCAGCAGTGTATGGAGGTTCCCTTTTTTCCACATTCTCTCCAACACTTGTTATTTCTTGTCTCGTTAATTGCAGCCATTCTAACAGGTATAAGGTGATATCTCATTGTAGTTTTGACATGCATTTCCCTAATGGTTAGTGATGTTGAACATCTTTTCATGTGCCTGTTGGCCATCTGTGTACCTTCTTTGGAAAAATGTCTGTTCATATCCTCTGCCCATTTTTTGATCAGGTTGTTTGGTTTATTGTTATTGAGTTGTATGAGCTCTCTATATATTTTGGAGATTAACCCCTTGTCAGATATATGATTTGCAAGTGTTTTCTCCCAGTTTGTGGATTGTCTTTTCTTTTTGTTCGTGGAGACCATGCATTTTTTACCAATCTTGATTTCCCTCATACTATTCATACTAGTGCTTTCAGATTTCAATAAGTATTTGTTAATTGGTTAAAATCTATCCTCTTTTCTTCTATTCCCATTGTTTTGTCTCTATTTCAGGCTCTAATTGTTTCTTCATTACAATAGTCATCTAATTTATTCACCTCTTTACCTGCCTCTGGCCCAGTTCTAATCATGCCACTCCCTTGATGTGAGTGTGTTCCCATCGCCTGCTATCTGATGGCCCAGTTCATGTAGAATTTCTACAAACTGTATGTTATGTCCTTGTATCTAGAGTCTATGTGTCTAGAGGCAATATTTTATTGAATAAAACTATCTGTGCATATTGTAATCCTTTAGTGAGAGAGCCATATTTTCTGTGGAAAGGCGATTTCTCTTAAAGCATACTCAATAGGTTTCCAGTGGTATAAAATAATTTGGACCTTTTGTCCTCTCAAGGCTCCTTGGTTCAGTAAGAAATGTATCTGGTTGAACCACTCACTCACTCATTCATCTGTTTGTTCGTTAATTCAATAAAGATTCATCCAGTACCTACTATTTGTCAGACATTGCTAGGTACTATAGTTTAAAATGCTTATCAAGTTGCTTGTCTTGTAGAAAAAGTTACAGCTGAGTGAATCAATCACTGAAGCCCAGGGTACTGGGTACTAAGGAAGGCTTATGCCCAGGGTGAACACTAGTGCATGAGGAGAACAGCTGCTCTACTTGGAAAGGGGAAGGCATAGAGATGTGGAAAGGCTCAAGCTCATATTTAAGATGCCCAAGCTCATATTTAAAGAACAAGCACACTCAAGATCAAGTGCAGGAGAAGGAGCAGGATAATATAGAGGATTCAGGATGAGGAATCACAGGTGATTCAGTATGGATAGAGACAGCAAAGGCAGTAGATGACAAGCCTACAGTAAACATCATGCTCAATGGTTAAAAGCTGAAAGCTTTTTCTCAAAGATCAGGCACAAGACAAGGATGCCCACTCTCACCACTTTTACTCAGCATAGTACTGGGAGGCCTACCCAGAGCAATTAGGCAAGAAAAAGAAAGAAAACTCATCCAAATCAGAAATGAAGAAGTAAAAATTTATTTGCATATGATATGATACTATATATAGAAAACCTTAAAGACGCCACAAAAACCTGTAAGAACTAATAAATGAATTCAGGAAAGTTTCAGGATACAAAATCAATATAAAAAATCAGTTGTGTTTCTATACACTAAAAATGATCTATCAAGAAGAGAAATTAAGAAAACAATCTCATTTACAATAGCATCAAAAAGAATAAAGTACTTAGGAATAAATCTAACCAAGGTAGTGAAAGATCTGTACACTGAAAACTATAAGATGTTGATGAAAGAAATTGAAGAAGACACAAATAAATGGAAAGATATTCCATGCTTATGGGTTGGAAGAATTAATATTGTTTAAAAGTCCATACTACCTAAAACCATCTACAGACTCAATACAATCCCTATAAAAATTCCAATGGCATTTTTCACAGAAATAGAAAAAGCAATTCTAAAATTCTTAGGGAACCACAAAAGATCCTGCATAGCCAAAGCGATCTTGAAAAAGAAGAATAAAGCTGAAGACATCACATTTCCTGATTTCAAGCTATATTAAAAAGCTATTGTAGTCAAAACAGGATGGCTTTGGCATAGAAATAGGCACGTAGATCAATGGAACAGAATGGAGAGTTCAGAAATAACCCTCCACATATATGGTCAATTAATGTATGACAAAGGAGCCAAGAATATACAATGGGGAAATGAGAGTCTCTTCCATAAATGGTGCTGGGAAAACTGCATAGTAAAATGCAAAAGAATGAAACTGAACCGCTATCTTACACCACACACAAAAATCAACTCAAAATGATTTGAAAACTTGAACTTAAGGCCTGAAACTGTAAAACTCCTAGAAATAAACATAGGGGGTAAGCTCCCTGACATCAGTCTTGGCAGTAAGGTTTTGGATTTAATACCAAAATCAAAGGCAACAAAAGCATAAATACACAAGTGAGACTACATTAAACTAAAAAAGCTTCTGCTCTGCAAAGGAAATCATCAACAAAATCAAAAGGCAACCTATGGAATAGGAGAAAATATTTTTGCAAATCATATATCTGATAAGGGGTTATATCTAAAATATATATTCATACAACTCAATAGCAAAAAAATTAAATAACCCAATCAAAAGATGAGCAGAGGAACTGAACACGCATTTTTCCATAGAAGACATAGAAATGGCCAACAGTTACATGAAAAGGTGCTCAACGTCGTTAATCATCATGGAAATGCAAATCAAAACCACAGTGAGATATCACCTCTTACATGTTGGAATGGTTATCATCAAAAAGACAAGAGATAAGTATTGGTGAGGACATGGAAAAGGGGAACCCTTGTGCACTGTTGGCGGGAGTGTATATTGGTGCAGCCAGTATGGAAAATAGTATGGAGGTCCCTCAAAAAATTAAAAGTAGAACTACCATGTGATCCAGAAATCCCACTTCTGGGTATACATGCAAAGGAAATGAGACCAGGATCTTGAGGAGATATCTGCACCCCCATATATTCATTGCAGCATTTTTTACTATAGCCAAGATATGGGGGGAAAAACCCAAGTTTCCATCAATGATGAATAGATAAAGATACACACACACACACACACACACACACACACTAGAACATTAGTCAGCCATGAGACCATGAGAAAGAAGGAAATTCTGCCATTTATGACAACGTGAATAGACCCTGAGGGCATTAGGCTAAGTGAAATAAGTCAGACAGAGAAAGACAAATACTGTATGATCTCACTTACACGTGGAATCTAAAAAAGCCAAATTCATAGAAACAGATACCAGAATGGTGGTTACCAGGGGCTGCAGGGTGGGGGAAATGGAGAGATGTTGGTCAAAGAGTACAAAGTTCCAGTTATAAGATGAATAAGTTCTGGGGATCTAATATACAGCATGGTGATTATAGTTAATAATAATGCATTATATTCTTGAAAGATGCTAAGAGGGTAGATCTTAAGCGTTCTCACCACAAAGAAGAAATGGTAACTATGTGACATGGTGTAGTTAACTAATGCAATGGCGGTAATCATTTTACAGTTTAAATATATTAAATCAACCCATTGTACACTTTAAACTTACACAATGTTATATGTCAATTATATCTCAATAAAGCTGGAAAAAATAAATTAATGTGAATAAAATAAAAAATTCCGTTCCTCAGTCACACTAATCACACACACACAAAATGCAATCATATGACAAGATGCTAAAAATTAAATACAGTGAAAGAAATTCAGAATTAAAATACTAATTTCTCTTTTCAGATGGATACAAATATTTGATGTTTGACAAAATCCAGGTTTGATTAGGGATGTATAAACAGGAGAAGATTTTGAATCAAGCAGATGGTAAGCATCAGGGCTTCCTATTGAGAGGTTTCCTTGGTGAGAAATTGCAGAAAAATCATAGAATTTGCCAAAATGTCCATATGGTGACAAGAGAAGATTACCAAATTGACCCTTTTGACTGGTTTTAAAGCAGCTTTGGGCTACAAGCCTTAAGTTGTATATTGGTCACATCCATGAGCCACCTGTCCGAGAACACACACACACACACACACACACACGTGCATTTAAGGCAGCTTAGGGTGGTTAAAGAGTCAGACTCTGCAGCCATCTCTCCTGGGCCCAAACCTGCTCTTTCTCTAACTATGTGACCTTAGCCATGTTACCTAATTGTTCACGGCCTCTGTTTCCCAATTTGTAAAACAGAGGTAATGTTATATCTACACATGGGGTTGGGTCAGGAGTAAATTAGTTAATGCATTTAATACTTAAAACTGGTCTGACACAAAGAAAGCACTTCACCATTATTATTATTATCATCATTAGTTCTATAATTAAAATATTAAAATACTAACGTTGGTTAACTATTGATATTGGAGTGATGAAGTTATAGATACATCCTTTAAATTTACTTTTACTCTTCTAGCTTATCTAAGTTCCCTAATAATATTGCCTATATAATCATGAAAATTGTGGGTTTTTTTAAGATACTAACAATTCTGAGGAGTAACTCATTAAATGGTGAGCCCTTCTTGGACCCAAACAAAGTTGGATTTATGGTAACACTTAAAAGAGTCCGAATGATCTTTTTTAAAGTATTTAATGTTTGAATAATTTCCATATTGTGGAATGTGTAGAACAACACAAAGAAAATGGCAAAAATCGCAAAATCCAAAGACAGATACCATTACATTTTTGTTGTAATATAATTCTAGGAGGCTTCTGTGAACCATATACACCTGGGTTGAGTGTGGAGATGACTAGATGGAGGCAGTGCTGCCACCTCAGGACTTTTCCAGCCCCATCTTCCTGCAAATCTGTCATCCAAGACTTTATCAGCAGCCCTTGTGGTAGACTCTTCAGGCCAAAGAGGGAAGTTCTTTCGTGCTGCCCCGCTCTCAGACTTCTTTTTGTCAAATCAACTTTTCCTAATTCCACTCTCTCTCTCTGTCTTTCTTGCTTTCTTCCCTTTTCCTTCCAATCAAGCTAAAGGAATAAGAACCAATTATTAAGTAACTAAACCTTCCCTTCTGGGCATGATTTAAATTTGAAAAGTGTTAACATAATATAGCATATACAGATGTATGTGTGCGTGTGTGTGTGTGTGTATGCCTGTGTGTTAATTCATCTCAGGGAACTTTAGAGAAACTACTGTTTTTTGGTTGGAAAGACTGGAGAAAGAGTTCAGAAAACTGCTGCTGCCCAAGTACAGATTTCCCAGTTCAGATACTTTGAAAAAATCATCCTCCATTGTAGTGGCTTAAAATCCTACACTCAAAGTGTTGGACTTTAAAATACTTTTAAAAACGTATTAGGAGAAGCGGTCAAGTTGATGCAGATAAGGTCAGAGTATACACTATATGTGCCATGCTATATGTATTATATAATATGCTATATAATATATATAATAGGTAAATATAATATATATACTAATATGCTATGCTTCTAATGAACCTCTAGAGAGTGTCCTGCTCACTCTGAAGCCAGAGTCATAGTTTCTCTCTATCAACAATAAAAAGTGTGTTATAAGAATTCACATTTATAAAGAGGAAGAAGGGAAAATGCATTAGCACTGTGCTGTTGCAAAAGGCAGAAAAGGCATTTGATCAGATGATTGATTCTCATCTGTCATGAAAAGCTTTCTTATAAAGAGAAAAAAAAATCTCACTATGTTTCTAATAGTAAAACGGCTGATTCTCATTTCCTGCCTAATGAATTATTTACATACTCTACCAAAGCCATTTATACTCCAACTACACTTAGACAGTGTTCCAGAAGATGGCGCACTCATTTGTAAGAGAATCTCCTCTGAATTCAATATATGCTGTTCATTTATTCTATGAAAATGTTGGTGTGCTCCATCTCAGAGAGGAATGAAGACCCACATTATGATACATTTGCTCTTCTGTGATCACAGAGCAATGAGTGAATTTTTGCAAGGATGCCATTATTCGATCAATGGAAACAGACAGAATAGATAATTCAGAATCAAGCAAGAAAGAGCCGTTGGAATTCTAAGGCATGGCCCAGCCCTTTATTCAGGATACTTTGAGGTCCTGTTGCCATTTTCTGACTCTTCCCTACGTTCCCACTCTTTGATAGTCTCCTCCAGGCACTAGCACTCCCTGACCTAGGGGATGTTCAGGGGAATTTGGAAGAAATGGCAGCCTTTAAACTGAGGATAGTGTTTTAGATATCTTGGGAAATCTTCCAAGTGACAAATAGGTTATCATTTTGGGACTTCCTTCTTTCCAAAGGCATATATTGACAATACCTAGCCCATTCATAGATAGAGTAGCAGGTTTTCCTCTCACAGAGAAGCCCTGTTCTTGTTCTACACAGTATGCGGGAGGAAAGATGTATCTTGAAAGCCCTGCAGGCTCCTCCAGTCCTCGGCCCTTCATTACAGAGACAGCCTGGGAGCCTTACAATAGCAGTAGTAGTGGCAGGTTGGTCCCCAGCCGGAGGTCCCAGTGCAACAAGGGGAAATACAAGGGAAATGGAGATCAGCTGCCTCCCAAAATGCTCAGAATGCCTTGTGTTTCTTATTTCATGTTGCTAGCAGTGTTAATTTCCCCATTAACACATTAGCTGGAGTAACTGTGGTGATTTTCCTGATTTGCCAGCAGCATATCACTTCCAATTATCAATTTGATATTAGCTTTGAGATAAAATGCATCTCTGTGTAAAGATATGATGGTGAAACAGAGAAATGGGCAACAATATGAATGCTTTGGTGGATTAACATATGGCAACAAGGAGTTGTAGGTGTGATTCATTAAAATTTGCTACAAGTCAAGGCCCTTTTCATGATTGGTAAACTTGGCCACATTTTAATGTGGCTTGGAATAGCCACAATCTCCTGAGGAATTCATCTGAAAATTTATCATTTTGGTGGAGGTTCCATGGTGTAATGGTAAGCGTTCTGGACTCTGAAAATTTAGCATTTTGTTGAAAAAAAAAAAAGACCTTTAAATTATTAATCCAATGGCTTTGCATCTCTAAATATTTCTGAATTTTAATAACCCAAGTGTCAAGACTGTGGCTATAAAGTTTTGCATTTTATTATCAATAAATTAAAAAGCTACAAAATTTTTATTTTGTAACTTCATGGAAATTATAAGATATCCTTAGAGGTAAATTATTTTTCTTATTTCATTTTTAAATTATGACATTTCCTTGGACAGTTCTATGAGTTTTAACACGTATGTAGACTTGTGTAACTACCAGCACTATCAGGATCAGAAACAGTGCCATCACCACAGAAAACTTCTTCATGCAGCCTATTTGTAGTAGTCAAATACTCTCCCACCCAAACTCCTGGCAACCATTGCTATGTTCTCCATCTCTATAGCTTTGCCTTTTTCTGAATGCCGTATCTCATATATGTATATATATATGTGTATGTAGGTAGGTATATGGCTATATATCATATATATGCATATTGTGTATATGTATATATGATTATATATTGTATGTATTGATAATCATACAATATAGAACCTTTGACTGGCTTCTTTCACTCAGCGCTTATCCAAGTTGTTGTGTGCATCAATGGTTCTTCCATTTTATTGCTGACTAGTAACTTGTATGGATGTACCATATTTTTGTTTATTTGTTCTCCTATTGATGGACATTTGAGTTGTTTCCAGGTTTTTTTTTCTATGACAAATGAAGCTGCTGACAGACTAATACGATGACCCCTAAAGTTTCGCACCCTTGTATAATCCATAGGCCTTGAGTGTGAGAGACTTGTGAACGTGGTGAGATATCAATTCTGTCATTGGGTTATCTTATGTGGTACAGTTTGCTCTACGAAAAGGAGATTATTCTTAGTGGATGTATTAGTCCACTCAGGCTGCCATAACAGAATACCAGTAACTGGGTAGCTTAACAGCAGAAATTTATTTTCTTGTAGTGCCGGAGGCTGGAAATTCAGGATGAGTGTGCCAGCAGGGTTGGTTTCTATTGAGGCTTCTCTTCCTGGCTTCAGGTGGTTGCCCTCTAGCTGTGTCCTTATATGGCCTTTTCCTCTGAGTGCACATTCTTCTGGCATCTCTTACTCTTCTTATAAGGACACCATTCCTATTTAAGACTCCATGCTTATGAATCATTTATCCTTAACTATTTCCTTAAAGGCCCTATCTCCAAATGCAGTCACACTGAGGATTGGGGCTTCAACATAGGAATTTTGGGGGAACACAATTCAGTTCATAACAGTGGGTCTGACCTAATCAGTTAAACTGTTAAAAGGGATTGGGCTATTCCTGGTAAAAGAGATTCAAAAGTGAGAGAGATTTGATACAAGGGAGATTCTGTATTGCTGGCTTTGAAGATGAGGGGACACACAGCAAGGGATGTAGGCAGTCTCTAGGAGCTGAGAAAGGCCACCTGCTGACAGCCTGCAAGGAAGCAGCGACCCAGTCCTAGACTGCAAGAAACTGAATTCCACCGCAACCTCATAAGCTTAGGAGACGACCCTGAGCTCCAGGTAAGAACACAGCCTGACTGACAGATTGATTTTAGCCTTATGTGACCCTTAGCAGAGAACCCAGCCATGCTGTGCCTGGACTTCCAACCTACAGATCTTGAGCTAATAAATGGATGTCATTTTAAGCTGCTAAATTTGCAGTAACTTGTTATGCAGAAATAAAAAACTAACATATATTTTAGTACCTGAAAATGACCTTGGTGTCTGTACTTTTGCCAATAACACACACCTTGATCACTGCAGCTTTATAGTAGATCAGAAAATTGGGCAGTGTGAGTACTCCAGCTTTGTTATTCCTTTTCAGAACCGTTTTGGCTATTTTAGTAATTTTACCTTCTGGTATAAATTTCAGAATCAGTCTGGGGATATCGTTTTATAAAAGAAGCTTACTGAGATTTTTATTGGGATTGCATTAAATCTTTAGATCACGTTGGGAAGAGATGGCGTTTTAACTGTATTGAGTCTTGCAATCCGTGAACACAGATGGCCTCTCTAATTATTTGTATCTTGTTTGATTTCTTTCATCAGTGTTTTGCAGTTTTCACACAAGGATCCTGCATGTATTTTGTTAGATTTATACTCAAGCACTTCATTTTTTATACTGTTATAAAAAGTACAGATTTCTTAATTTAAAATTCAAATGGCTTATTGCTGGTATATAGGAAATCAATTGACCATTGTACATTGACCTTGTTTCTGAGACCTTGCTAATTTTGCTTATGGTTCCAGGAGTCTGGTTTTTTTTAAAGATCTTTTCATGCTTTCTATATCAACAATCATGCCATCTGCAAATAGAGATATTTTTATTTCTTTCTTTCCAAGCCATATACTTTTATTTCTTTTTCTTGCCTTATTGAACTAGCTAGGATTTGCAGAACAATGTTGAATAGGAGTAGTGAGAAAGGGTATCTCTGTCTTGTTTCTAATTTTTATTTTTTCCATGGATTCCAAATTAAGCCAGTAACACTCTTGATGAGTCCATTCTTCCCTGCTGATCAGCGAATATCCCTTGTCCCTTTTTTAAAAATATCAAGTGCCCATATATGAGTTGGTCTGTTTCTGTGTTCTCTGTTCTGTTCTATGCGGTCTATTTTCTGTCCAAGTACCAATCTCACACATTCTTTTTTTTTTTTAAAGATTGGCACCTGAGCCAACAACAACTGTTGCCAGTCTTCTTCTTTTTTTTTTCCCCTGCTTTTTTCTCCCCAAATCCCCCCAGTACATAGTTGTATATTTTAGCTGTGGGTCCTTCTAGTTGTGGCATGTGGGACGCTGCCTCAACATGGCCTAATGAACGGTGCCATGTCTGCACCCAGGATCTGAACCCTGGGCCGCCGAAGCGGAGCCCACGAACTTAACCACTCGGCCATGGGGCCGGCCCCCTCACACATTCTTGATAATCATAGCTTTATAAGCATCAATATTCAGACAGGCAATTCTCTACCTTGTTCTCTAGGAGAGGCTTGACTTTCCTTATCACTTTTCTACTCCATATAAATTTTAGAATCAACTTTTCATATTTTACAAAAATACTTTTGGGGGGCCAGCCCTGTGGTGTGGTGGTTAAGTTCAGCATGCTCTGCTTCAGTGGCCCAGGTTTGTGAGTTCTGATCCCGGGTGTGGACCTACATGACTCGTCAGCCATACTGTGGCAGCAACCCACATATAAAGTGGAAGAAGATTGACGTAGATGTTAGCTCAGGGCTAATCTTCCTCAGCAAAAAGAAAAAAATACTTTTGAGATTTTGACTGGTACCCCATTGATTCTATAAAACAATTTGTGTAGAACTGATATATTCATGATATTGAGTTTTTCAATTCATGAAAATGCATATCTCTCCATTTATTTGTTTTCTTAAATTTCTTATCTCAAGGCTTTACTGTGGAGGTGAAGACCAGCAATACAACGTTGAATAGCTGTGTAGAGCATCCTCATCTCAAATGGAAGTCTTTTAAAGTGTCACTCGTTAGCAGATTAAAGAATTTCCTTCCTACTCTTAGGTTGCAAGTAGGATTTTTTCCTTTTTTAAAATTTTATTGTGGAAAGAACACTTAACATGAGATCTACCCCTTAACAAAATTTTAAGTGTACAATATTTTTTCCTTTTTTATCCTGCATGTGCATTAAATTTTATCCAATGCTATCTTTCATTAAAATGATTTTATGAATTTTCCATCTTACAAGGATGCAATAATTTACACTAGCTGACTTTCTAATGGTAAATTAACCTGTTCCAAGTTCCAAGTGTATTATTCTTTTTATATATTGACGATTCCATTTGTTATCATCGTGTCTAGGATTTTTGCATCTGATGTTCACGAATGAGATTGACTTATAAGTTGGCCTTGTACTTTTCTCTTCAGGTTTCTGTATCTGGGGTCTGGTAGCATAAAACTTGGTTTGGAAGTGTTTCTTTTTCCTGTCTTCTGGAAAAGTGTGTGAGATTAGAATCATTTTCTCTCAATCATTTGAGAGTACTTCATATGAAGTTGTCTCTTGCTCACCATCCAGGCAGCAGTGTTCCTGGCAGTTCCTGGGGATGGGTACAGAGTGGGCAGCTTTGACCCTAGTTTTCACTTACCCTGACAGGGTAGCCCTTGAGGTACCAGATTTATGAGGGGAAGATTCTTGTCAGTGTCCAGCCTCTGGCAGGCCTGCACTTTGCCCTTTGTATCCTAAACCAAGATTTTGAAAACTTAAAGTCAAATTCAATAAATGCCCTCAGGGCAAAATTTGCTTCCATGCTCAGATTAATTATCTGGTTCCAGCCTTCACTTAAATTTGGCCTGATCATTCTTTCCTGTTTTATCAGCTCAGCAATGTTTTTAAGAGCGTTAGCTTTTATATTTCATCTGGCAGTTTTGGTTGTTTTTGGCAAGAGGCTCGGTCCAAACACCTGGCCAGCTATGATACCAAAATAGAAGTTAGATTTGCACTTATATTTCCATGAACTTTGGTCAGCTTTTCCTTTCCAAAAAAGGAATTCATTTTGGATCAAGAGGAATTTCAGTTCGCTTCAATTCCTTTTATATGCCAGCCACAGTGTTGGAATATGGATGGTACATTTATGAATAAGACCTTCAGAAATTTCCATTCCAACAAATGTAACAAACATTAAGGACTAGCAGGAACTTCAATTCTTTTATATTACTTTTTAAAGACTTTATTTGTTTAGAGAAATTTTAGATTTACAATAAAATTCAGAGGAAGGTACATTCTGCACAACCTCTTCGTCAGCATTTGCTGTCGTCACTGTTCTGGATTTTGGCCATTCTAATAGGTGTGTAGCGGTATCTCACTATTGTTTTAATTTGCATTTCCCTGATGACATATGACATGGAGTATCTTTTCATATACTTATTTGCCATCTTTATATCTTCTTTGGTGAGGGGTCTGTTAAGGTCTTTGCTCCATTTCTTAATCAGGTTGCTTGTTTTCTTATTGTTGAGTTTTAAGAGTTCTTTGTAATGTTGGATAACAATCTTTAACAGATGTGTCTTTTGCAAATATTTTTTTCCCAGTCTGTGTCTTCTCTTCTAATTCTCTTGATATTCTGTTTCATAGAGCAGAGGTTTTTAATTTTAATGAAGTCTACTTTATCAATTTATATTACTTTTTAATTTAGACCTCATTTGTATTTCCATTCCCTCATTTCATTCTTCAGAATTGATTTACTATAGGTAATTTCAATGTTACCCCCTGCTCTTGGGTGCCAGACTCAGACTCAGACTGAGATGCAAATTTCTGATTCAGAGTGATTAGCCTGAATCGTGCTATCACCGCAGAAATAAACAGAGGGATACATTACAACCACAGAGAATGTAGGAGGATATGAGAACAGTCACAGCAACATTGTGCAGAGCTGTCAGGAGTGTGATATTGTTCAGGCTAGTTTGAATCTTGGGTAATGTAGGTTTAGGAGGTGTGAACGTTCCAGGGTGGAATTCCCTGGTGAAATGTACTCTGAACACTAGTTTGGAGGAAGAAAGGGAGGTGGACTGATTGTAATGTACCTTTCAAGCTCCAGAACTGCAGGGGAAGTCCATAGAGCTGGGATTTGGGGAAAAGCCAAAAAGTACTCCTTTTACAGAGGGGCTTTATATACCAAATAAAAAACGAATTTAAAACATAAGCCTGTGTGGAACTGAGCTGAGCCCCCATAGGTTGGTGAATTCCTACTGACAACTGGAAGAGGGGAAATTCCTTTAAAGTTTCTCAAATTTGTATCTTCAAACAGGCCAGGTTTTATAGTTACCTACTGCTAAAATAAACTAGTCTCTATTGACTTGCAATGATCAGCTTTTTATAAGTTTTGGGGGCGGTGGGATGTTTATCTTTCCATTTCCTCACAGTTCATGATTGAGCACATGCAAGTAATATAAATATTAGTCTATAAAGATCTATCAACGTATCATTTATTTTTGGCAGCTGTTTATACAAAAGAATTTCAAAAACTGATTAAGAATGAGTTACATATTCTTATGGGGTATTTTTCTGGCTTTGAGCAAATAAAAACTTATATCTGTAAAGTTTAAAAGGATTTTTCTTGTCTATCAAGTTTATATTCAACAAGGATTGGAAGCCCAAACACACATATGTGCATTTTATCAAGCTAGCTAAAGTGAAGACTTTAGTATCTTAAAACGGGAACTCATTTTGAAAGTCTTGCCTATGTTTGAGAAAATAAAAATCTAAAATTTGCAGTCTACTAACCAGAAGCATAGGTGAGGTAAGCCTACTTGACATCTGGAAACTTCACACACAGGAAGCTATTTCTTGGTAGTGAAGAAAGGAGACGTGGTCCTCAAAGCAGCTTCGGGCTTCAGCACCTACTGGGTGTAGGTAAATTGACCTAATAACAGGTGGAGGTCCAAGTACTGGAGACCTAAGAACTAAGTAGCTAGAGAGGGGTAAGGGAACGATTCTCTTTATGGCTCTCCCCAAATAGCACATTCTTCCCATAAGCAAATAAATAAATGTAAACTAAAACTAATTAAAGCCCACTTCGTAAACTTTTACTAGGCAAATCCTCTATATTAGTTCTAACCTTTACCACCACCAGGACAAATAAGCACTATTATTACTCCCATTTTACAGCTAAACCACTGAGTCACAGACAGGTTGTCTAAGGTGACTAGTAATTGTAAAACTAGAACTCGAAATCATTTATTTCTGACTCCAAATCCTGAATTATTTCCGCTACGCTGTCAGCTTAATGTTTAACGTTGTGACCAAAGAAAATGTGCATAACTTCACTTGATACCTATTTAAAACTGCATATGAGAGTCACGCAAGTAAGCCCGCTCAGTGGTCAGTATAGTTTACATAATCTACATTTCCAGTGTTTCTTCTTTCTCTGATATCTATGCCTTTCAGTGCTGAAAGTACTATCTGAAATTAAGTGCAACTTAATCTTCTTTTTCACATTAAATATTTAAAGTCTTACTCAATGTACCTTTCTCTGAGTTTTTTCCTTCTTACTGTCTTCTGAATGGCCATGGTTAGAAATAAATGCCTGGAAATGCTAAAGTTAAGAAGAGATAAAATATTTGACTGAAACTTCTTCTCACTATAGTCGTTTTATCAAAAAGTATAAATAACATATATTTAATCTTTCTTTGTTCCTGAGAAGGAAGAGAAATGAGATAGAAAAGTATTCTGGAGGAAGAGGGCATAGAAAAGTGAGGGAAAATATATCGAGACAAAAATACAATGACTTCCCCTTTGGATCTCAATGCTCACACATTGTGAGAGAATTTGGGCATTCCTGTGACATGAGTTTGCTGCTTATTTGGAAAATCTTTTGAATGTAATCTTTACTGATAGAGAAAGATTTCTAGACCAGGAATTGTAAATAGACTTGATTAAACAAGAGAATGGACTTGATTAAGTGTGATAATGTATGTAGACATTCCTGTTATCCAAGAAGGACTCAACTAACACATATCCCTATTTATTTCTCTCCTTCTTTACTTTTTAAAATTATTTTCTCTGGAAACTCTGATCTTGTACAGAAAGCACTATTTGGAATGTTAGATAATGTTAGATAAACTTGTTTTCATATCCTGATTCTGCCTCCCCATAGCTATATGATATGGGGCAAGACACTTAAATTCTCCAAGGCTTAGTTTCTTTATCTGAAAAATGTATTCACGGGGTTATTATGAGTCCTTCATATGACACTGTATTTAGGGAAAATACATACTAAAATGTCTGTGGTTAGATTACAATTATTCAATGGCACATCTGTCAATAGGGAAATAGATTTCCAAGGAATGAATTTACATTAAACGATTTATTTAGGTCTCCATGAGGTTGCAGGAAAGACTCAGGATCTCATGAGAGACCCTGAACCAGACAGGGCCACCCAGCTAAACCACTCCCAAATTCCTGACTCACAGACAGTGTGAGATAGTAAATGTTTGTTGCTTTAAGTCACTCAGTTTGGGGGTAATTTGTTATACAGCAATATATGACTAATACAAATTTCTTAAAGGATATATGTAAGATTTCTAGATGTAACTGGCTACAATTTGTGGACATGTTGAAGTTATCAGTGAAAGAAAGAAAGGCCTAGATAATTATTGAAGTGAAATGAGGAAAGGGATGATAATTTGAGAATATAAACAGGCCTATCTTCAAGGATTATAGATTCACCCTTCTTGTTATTGTTTGTGTGGTTTTTTCCAATAGCATTTCAAAGTAAGGATGTTCTCTTGACTAAATGAAGTATCTTTTGACAGAAGATGTAGTTTATGTTGCACGAATGATATTTTTGATGGTCAAAAGGAAGTGTCAAAGGCCAGTAGTCAGAGACAGCTAGGAACACACTTGTAGTCCAACAAAGTCAGGTTTATTTAGTAGACTGCAGCAAATGAGAACATACCCTACATGGAACCTTGGGGAATCTCAGTAACGTGGTTTTAAGAGGGGCTGTTTGTAGGTCTGGGCTTGTGCTTGGTATTCCCAAAGGAGATTAGGGACTCCTGTCTTGGATTGAATCTTGTCAAGAAGAAGGAGCAGTTTAGCAATTAGATTCTCAGTAATCTTGGTTCACAAGGTAGGGTGATAACGCTGGCCTGGGGACTTCATTAATAAGAAAACAAAAATCACTCAGAAAAAGGGGTTATTAGTCCTGTTTTAAGCTGTGGTGTGGTCTTGTGTATAAACACTGTTTACATGACTTTGTCCATGTCCCATTCAAAACACTCTTTTACTTGCAGTGCTGATTTTCACTTTCTCAAGAGAATATTTTGACACAACCATGAGGCGATGAGTTGTAAGAGCCAGTGTAGGTCCACTGGATTGGCACATGCTTTCACCTGACTTCACAACAGTCGACAAGTAATTGAAACAGTAAAGCAGGACAAGACCTTAGAAATTGTCATTTTATGGATTGGGAGTCTGGAGCTTGGGGAAATGGTAATTAGCTCAGAATCATCCAAGTTGTTTGTGCCAGAGGGAGGATTAGAACCTAGATCTTTGACAATTCACCCAGGACCCTTCACATGAAACCAGTCCACCCTTGTAGTCACGGTGACTGGAGCATCAGGGACAGGTGTGAAGCGTTTGCAAGTGATTTGTTACTTATCAGAGATAAAATACTGAAGGGGTGCTCTATAACCATTTTCCCACCATAAAAATTTCACACGTACAATCAAAGTAAAATTATCTCTTGACTTATCTTTAATCCCTTCTCTCATCCCTACCACCATATAACTTTATTATGAGTTCATTCTATATGGATATAAATGTGCATTTGACTGTTAATGTAAATATAATAATATAGTAGTACATATTGTTTCGCAATTTTCTTTCCCCCTAGTTAATAATACATGTTAGAGATTGTTCCATATCAGTGTCTGTAAAGGCTGGAAACACAGATAGCATTATTTTACAGAATGAAGGTGTCCTTGCTTATATTCTGTATACTTTTCTACATCTCCAGACTTTATATACACTCTATAAACAGACCTACCTTTTTTTCCTATATTAAAAAAAAGTAAAGTAGATAGCTAACCATTTAATTAAAACACTCACAAGTATTTTCATGCAAAAAGTATCTTGAGTATTAAAGGTATTGAGATACATAATCAATGTGCTAGGTATTTTTCATGAGAATTTGTGGGCTATTTTTCCCACGGGTCATGAGAAACATGAGAAATAAAATACATAGTTTGAATACTGCTTGTTTTAGTCCATTCAGGCTGATATAACAAAATATCATAGACCAAGTAGTTTGTAAACAACAGAAATTTATTTCTCACAGTTCTGGAGGCTGGGAAGTCCAAAATCAAGGTGCCAGCATGGCTGAGTGAGGGCCCTCTTCTGAGTTGCAGACTTCCGGTTGTATACTCACACGGTGGAATGGGCCAGGGCCCTATGTGGTGTCTCTTTTGTAAGGTATTAATCGCCTTCTTGAGGCTCCATCCTCATGATCCAATTACCTCCCAAAGGCCCCACCTCCTAATACCATCATATCAGGCATTAGGATTTCAACATATGAATTTTGGGGAAACAAACATTTAGACCACAGCACTACTATGTTGTATCTTTCTGTCGTGTATAAACTTATGCCTGCATTTCCAATTCTTGATCTTAAAGGTACCGTTCACAAAATACTGCTGATCATGAAGAAATATGATGATAAAATATCAAGTAGCAGATTGAAAAAGACTCACAAAACATAATATCCTAGTCTTGATTTCCAGAGGCTTAAGTGCTCCAATATTGAATGCAGGACCAGTGAGGGATTTTCCGTTTGTCCCTTGAGAGTTTGTTATATCATTTGTATGCTGTATAGGGCTGAAGCAGTTTCTTACTCTAGTCCATATTATCATGGCACTGTTTTACAGCTCTCTAGGCTTATTTCGTTTTATTTACATTCTTTTCATGAACCTACAAACATGAGTAAATCCAGCCTGCAGAACCAAGTCTCTACCTTTGGAATCCAGCTTTTATGTCTTTATTTCATTTTTCTTTGTCCAATCTCGTGTACTTTGTTATTAATCCAGAATAATTTGTCCTTCCATATGTTTCCCTATTTCTTACAAGATAAAGTTTTCATAGAAAGAAATCTTCTATGCAGTACGTGGAATTAATTCCTCCGTGGGATTTTAATACTTTCTTCTCCATTTGCTCCCATATTTGGCTCTATGTTATACTTCATTATAAAGCAATTAAGCTTTAAAATGGATAAAATACAGAAGTAGATAGTGTAGCAATACTTCATTTAATTCAGGGTGTTTTAATGGCACATTAAACACGCACAATTCACAATGACCATGATATATGTTAAGTAAAAAACTTGAAATAGGAACTTTTTTTGTAAATATAACAAATGAACTTCTAATAACAGCTACTTTTAATGTGTTCACTGTTCTATAAAATTATAACATGGCAACTGTCACTGGAAACCTGCTCTATTAAGAACAGTAAATTAAGAGTCTTAAATTAGTTTCTCTTGGTACTGAGATTAAGATAAAAAGTCAAAAGTGCATACTGCTCATATAACTTTTTAATTAAACTGTGATTATTATGTGTCATAAAATGGCATGTTACATGCTGTATTTAATAGGCCCGTGCCACTTTACAGAAAAGAAATACCACTGTATTTGCTTTCACTAGGTAATCTCTGTCCTCTGTTCCACATTTTTAAAAAAGTATTTTCTAGAACAGCAAGTAGGTCACTGAATGTTAGATTGCAAAGTCTGTGAGTCCGTGCAGAAGTAGTCTACCTTAAGTGACCATCAGTTGCTTATAAACAGCCCAGTAAGTAACTGGTTAGTACTAAGCTATCTGACTGAGTTGACTGGTTTCTCACAGAATTAAGATGCATTGATTACTTCAAAATGATGAACTGGCATACTGTAGACTAAGATAGAATTAATAGTTCACTGAACTTTAGAGACAGTTAAGACCTTAAATTAGGTTCCTCGATCTCAGCACTATCGATGTTAGGGGCTAGATAATTTTTGTTGTAGGTGGCTGTCCAGGGCGTTGTAGGTTGTCAGCAGCATCCCTGGCTTCTCCCCATTAGAAGCACCGGCAGCACTCCTCCTCAGTTGTGACAACCTGAAATGTCTCCAGATTTCACCAAATGTCTTCTGGGGACACAGTCGCCTGTTTTTGAGATCCACCGCCTTAGAGAATATCTGCTCCAATACACTCATTTAGCAAAGGAGAAAACTGAAAGCCAGGTATATAAAATTACTTGGCAAAGATCACTAAAAGAGTCCTATGAACATTATTCTGATTGAATAATCATTAAACCTTATTACTTCCAATTCTACTTTCATAAAATATTTTATAAAGCTCACGTAATAAGCATATTCCCTTGATTTTGGGATTATTATCTAGATTGTGAATTTGAAGTAAATACATCTCACGATGTAGGTTTAGTAAGTTATGTTCTCGTAGATAAACCAAGGTTTCAGATGCAAGTGTTTTATTAAGGATTTGGTCCCAGGAGAAACTATTAAATGAGTAAAAGAGGCAGATAGAAAAGGGAAGGAAGACAAATAAATGTATAATTTCAGGTGAGGTCTCAAACCCAGTTTAATCCTACAGGGAGATCTGGAGCATAAAGTACACCTCAAAAGTGTTTGGCTTTGGGAGCTGGCCTGGTGGCACAGCACTTAAGTTCACGTGCTCTGCTTCAGGGACCTGGGCTTCGCTGGCCCAGATCCCGGGCGCAGACCTATGTACCGCTTATCAAGCCATGCTATGGCAAGCGTCCCACATATAAAGTAGAGGAAGATGGGCACGGATGCTAGCTCAGGGCCAGTCTTCCTTAGCAAAAAGAGGAGGATTGACAGTGGATGTAAGTTCAGGGCTAATCGTCCTCCAAAAAAGAGAAGTGTTTTGCGCTTTGAGGCAAAGGAGCTGTTCTGTTGTTGGCTATGGACCATTCTGGGACTGCATGCAGGAATGTAAAATTCCTAGGCACTTCCAATTCTCTTTACTGGGAAAAAGGCCATGGATTGTCTGGGGATTTGGAGGTGGGGGGAGAGCAAGGAGACTCTGTGTGAGCAAGGAGGCTCCAATGGCAGGGGTAATCCTCTGAGAGTTACACGTATGACACCTCAGTGGCAAAGCATGCAGAAGCCTGGAAAGGGATACACAAAGCTGGTAGGAGGTATCTGAGTGTATCTGGGCAGGGTACTAACAGTGTCTGCTCCAGTGGCATTGTAGAAAAACCAGGGACTTTAGAGACAGAGCAATATATAATCAACTTCTGGCCTTGCTACTTCTTGCAAGACTTTGGGCAAATTACTTGAATTTATAGACCAACAGTTTCTTTATCTTTAAACTTGAGGCAGTAACACCTAACATATCTCATATGATGTTGTGGGAATTAAAATACATAATAAAATACATAATAAAGATGGCGACCATATAACAGGGCTGTTATTGTGCTTTTCAATTCATGAAAAAGTATATCTTCCCATTTGTTTAGGTCTTTTAAAATTTCCCTCATTAAGGCTACAAAATATCTTTGTAAATGTCACATACATGTTGTGTTAGAGGTATTCCAAGATACTTGACATTTTTAATCCTATTGCAGATGGTATTTCTTATATATATATATATGAAATCTATATTTCTTATATATATATGAAATTTAAAATTTCAGCCTTTTTCCCTAATATGTAGAAATACAATTGATTTTGTTATGAGGAATTAATATGCAGAAAACTCATCATTTCTAACACATTTTTCCTTAGATTAGTGTGGATTCTTCACATACACAATCACATCACTTGTGAATAATGACAGTTTTCTTTCATGCTGTACACTTTCACTATGTTTTGTCTATACTATCTGCCTTATTGTGAAGGTGGGGATCTATAATACAATGTTGAATAGCCATGTAGGACATCATTGTTTCAAGTGAAAATCTTTCAGAATTTCACCAGTGACTGATAATCTTTAGCAGGTTAAAGACCTGCCTTCTATTACTAGGCTGCTAAGAAGATTTTTCCTTTTTCTTTTATCCTGAATGTATGTTCCAATTTATCAAACGCTTTTTTTTCACTAAAATCGTTATGTGAATTTTCTCTTACAATAAAGCAAGAATTTACTTTGACTTTCTAATAATAAGTTAGCTTTCTCCAAGTGTATTGTTCTTTTATATATTGCAAAGTAAGTAAACTATTGTCATGTCTAGGACTTTTGCATCTCTGTTCATGAGTGAGATTGACCTGTAAATTGGCCTTCTTGTACTTTTCTCCTCGGCCTGCTGTACCAGGGGTCTGGTAGCATGAAACTGAGTTGGGAAATGTTCCTTTTTCCTGCCCTCTGGAAAAATGTGTGTGAGAGTAGAATCATTTGCTCTTGATCATTTGAGAGCACTAGAAGACATCTTTTGCTCACCATCCAGGCAGTGTTCCTCGCAGTTCCTGAGGGTGGGTACTGTGTGAGGCAGCTTTACCTCTGGCTCTCCCTCATCTAGGGCTACCAGATTTAGCTAACAAAAAAGCAGGGCACCTAGTTAAATTTGCATTATTTTAATTGCCTATATTAGTTTGCAAAGGCTACCGTAATGAAGTAGCACATACTGAGTGGCTTAAACATCAGAAATTTATTTCCTTACAATTCTGGAGACTCTTAAGTCTAAGATCGAGGTGTCAGCAAGGGTTGGTTTCTTCTTCGGCCTCTTTCTTTGGCTTGTAGATGGCTGTCTTCTTCCTGTGTCCTCACGTCACTTTCCCTCTGTGTATAGGTGTCCTAATGTCTTCTTCTTATAAGGACACCAGTTATATTGAATTCTGGCCCACTCCGGTGATCTCATTTTAACTTAACTGCCTCTTTAAAGACCCTATCTCCAAATACAACCACATTCTGAGGGACTGGGGCTTAGGACTTCAACAAATCAATTTTGAGAAAACACAGTTAAATCCATAACATTTTCTATGTATATACACATTCAAATCAAAAGAAAATATAGTTATACAACAACATGATTTGTTGTTTACCTGAATTAAATTAGAAACACCCAAATTATGTACCTTTTTCTTTAGTTACATTCCACTGATGACTTACCTCTCTTTAATAGTTTCTTCTTTTACGGAATTGCTTATAAAATTCCTTGCAGTTTCAGTTTTTCTTCCATTTACATTGTAGCATAGCTTTTACAGGGGTCACTTTCAACTTACTTCATTATTTTGTCCTTTGAAAATTCATTAATGAGAACATACGCTCAACATTAGCATAACTGAACATACACTGGCAGAGTTAACCATTCTGAGAACTGCTCTTCAAATTTGCTTTGTTAAATCACATAATACCATTTTTCACGGCATAGCTCACTTTTCCATTGTTCAGGATTGTGTTGCATCTCAACATTTTTTAAAAATGTTGCCCACTAACAAAAAAGAGCATTGTCCTTAATTGTTATCCTTTTCTTCTTGTTTCCATGCTGGAAGAATATTCGGAACACCCATGTTACTAAATCAAATTATTCAAGTAATGAAATCCATTCCAAGTGATCGTCTTGACAAATTCCATAATAATTACCCACTTCGAGTCAGAATTTCTTTTCTTTTTCATAAGTAATGTTGTTCATTTTAGCAACAGCCTTGACACATAAAGGGAAACATTTTTCATCAATTCTAACAGATTCAACAAGTTCCTTTAATCAACAGAGAGTACTTTAATAACCTATTTGTTCTTTTTTCAATGCACATAATCCTATTGCTAGAGAAATATTGAAAAATATGACGAAGAAATAAGTAGAGTTTTCTCAGTGATTTGTTTAAAAAATCAACAAGAATTCTCGGGGCTTTTTCTTCAGAATTAATATGTGATATCAGTGCTTCCAATAAACTGAAGATTCTTTCATCTGCATTTGTTAAAGAGAGCCAATGGATTTTTGAATGAGGATTCTGAATGCCAATAAGCTCACCCAAATCCTTTAATAACTCAGTTCAAAGAATATAAATGCTGAAGTAAGAATCATTTTATGACTGCTACTTCAATTTCAATAAAAAGGACATCAGATGTTGTTCGAGTTGCCTTCTGCAGAATATGGGCAGTACGGCCAACATCTACCATGGAATCATGCACGCTTTACATCAACTTTAACGACTTTAATTGCTAACTAAAGAAAGGAAGAAAAAGTCTGCAAAAATTTGCTATTGTTTCCGAAGTCACATTTCCAAAGGACTTTACTCATAATAGCCTTATAAGAAAACCTTTTTTCATGAGAAAACTATTTCACCAGCAAAGGAAGAATGTATTCTGTATTGTCATTACATGCCTCCCTGCATCTGTGGCCATGACATAAAAAACGTGAGGCATTTAGACCTTTGATAATCTCTGTAATAGTAAATGGAGCTATTATATTTTTTATTATTGCGGTAGATTTGGACCTGGCACTTGAAAATTTGCTTTCAACTCGGGGTGAAAGATTGGTGATGATGCACAGTGTAGCAGGCCAATACAACTTCTGCTGTGATTATTTTGTCTTCTTAATCTGAACAAATCTTAAACCAAAAAAAGGCATTATTTTTTAATGTCATTGGTACTAGTTAAGGAAATATACTTCTCTCATGCTCAGTTGCTAGTGTATGCGGGTTTATATCTGACTTTCCGCCACTTTCAACACTGAGTGAATAATTACATACTGAGCAAAAAGCTTTGAAAGGACATGTTCTTCATTTAATAAATGTCCACTGTTCGTAGGATTCATCACAGCATTTACACTTGTGTTTGGGCACTTTGAGGTTCAAATTATACAAATAAAAATAGATGAAAGCAATCATTGCAAGAATTGAAAAGATTGAATTTGAAAATCTGACAGCCACATCGGTCAGTGTGTCTGTCACTCACAAGTCTGAACAAGTCCATAAATGACGTCTAACGGTTGAAAGGTTGTGAACTTGTGAACTAAGAATAACTTGAACTCCATATTTGATGCAGAAAAGATGAATTTCCCATTTGCCTGAAGGGAGAACTGTACTTGTAAAGTGTAGTCTTTTTTTTTTTACAAAGCCAGGACTGATCATAGGATCACTTTTGATTGGCTTGGGGATTCAAGAATTGGCAGACATTCAGAAGCAGGAGTGTTTAGGGACTGACAGAATTTCAGCTGTGTTCCTGTGGTCACTACTGTAAGGCTGCTGCGGACCCACTGACTTTCAGAAGCATGGCCCCTGGACAGAAGAACTTGCTAATTGGATGCTGTCTAGAAGTGTGAGGCTGTTGCTGATTGGCTGCCTTTCAGGACAGGCGTGCATGGGAGTATCACTGATTGGCTGATTTTCAGAAGCCTAGAGCTGTCTTGATTTGCTAACATTCAGAAGCTTAGTTACTGGAGACAGTCATTGATAGGCTGATTGTACTGATTGTACATCTAATTAATGGTGGTTACTTGTTCACAACTTGGGACTTTGGCCAAAAAGCAGGCTTTTTCTTTCTTGCATATTTCCTTTATGTAATTCTAAATCTTCCCTTTTGATCTTCCCTCAGGCAAACCTTTAGAGAGACCAGAACTTTATTTGTGGAGATATCATTTTCAGCTAGTGTTGCGTTACGTAATTTCATTGCCAATTACTGTGGTTGAAAATTAGGTCTAACTGCTAAATTTTTGTAACATTTTGAAAAAAGCTTAATCCGAACATTTAAAGTGTCCTGACAAAGTCAATATAGAACGCAGGACAAAATCACATAGAATACTTGTCCTATATGTTTAGGATGGCTGACAACTCTAGACAAAGTCCATGTCTGAGGCAGGGTCTTCTAGCACTGAGCTTTCCCAGAGGTGTTCAGAGGGCACCCTAGACTTCTGTGCATCGGGGCTCACTGCCTTGACGAAGAAGTTGCTGAGAAGACAGGGCTCTGGGCTTGCAGACCCCACTTTTCCTAGACTGCTCGGCCTTCCTTATGTTCATGGATTGGATTTCTGGGGAAACCTTCAGCTGGAATAAGCAGTCTCATATCTAAAATTTTGAAAATCGCTGTCCCCCAGTCAGATAAAGGATGTGTCGTGAAGTTCCAGCCTCCACAGACCTGGGCCCAAGATTGCCTCCAACCCCTTACTCTGTGTGTCATAAGAATCTCAAGTTACTACGGAGTTGACAGCTGCCTAGAATAAACACCTTAGTTAGAGCAGATAAGTGCCTGTGTATTGTGGGTGTAAGCTCAGCCTTGGACAAAGAGTATGAAGAGTAGAGTCCTAAAAGGGACCTGAGATAGCATGTGTGAGACTGAAAAATCATGATATATAACTTTATATATATTATAAGCCACAAATACACAGTCATAGGCAATACATAGGCTAAGGCCCAGATATATGCTTAGAAAAGAGAGTTTAAGGAAACACAGGAAGCCTTTCTCTGATTGGTGAATTTCTGGTTGAGTACTTTCTCCCCTTTAAGCTCTTCCCTGGATTTATTAAGCTTTGTGTAACTTAGTCTCCAACTGTGTTTTTAGGAGAGAGGATGACATTCTATAGCACGTAGGCTACTATTTATACAATACTTGATTTTACCTCCGCCCATGGCCTCATGTGACCTCTCCTGATTCAGCCAAACCTAACCTGCAGCCCAGGCCCCTCTCCTGCTAGCCAGACCCATGTTTTCTACTGCCCACTGGATATCTCCACCTGGACAGCCGGCAGAACCTTAGCATCTACATGGGCCATGCTGACCTCATCCCCACACCCTTCCTCATCTCTACCTCTAACTCAAATCACCACCAACTCAACTTCCTCTTTTATCCTCAGTCTCAGCTAAGAGAAACAGCTTATGTCTAATCAGCCAACCTTCAGAACTCAGAGCCATTATTGACCCTCCCCTACTCTTTCATATCATCCTTAAATTCCTAAAACTCAAATCTGTCTCCTCCTCACATCCACAGTCTGGATCAAGTGGCTTGCCATTTCCTTTCATTTTGTTTACTTAGTGTTTGCCCTCAGCATACGTTCAATCAGTGCTTGCTGGATAAATGAATGAATGAATCAATCAGTGAATCAAAGTATCAGAGGTAACATTCACTGATTCAAAATAACCCTTGGTAGGGTTTTCTGCCTCCATGGAAGAAACCTGAAGTGCTACAAGTGCTCACCTAACTTGAAAACTCCCATGGGAAACTGTCACTGAGAATGTGATCAGTGATGTCTCCTTCCCAGACCCTAACACCTTCATCTTGGAGGTGGGGATGCCGGCAACAGGATGGTACATCATGCCTCCTTCGTTGAACCCCACGCATCTCCATCATTCCCTGTCAGTTTGATGAGGAAGTGTGTCATCTCCATCAGCTTACTGTACATTCTACAAATGTCTCCTCCTTGGCCCAACTCCCTATCCCAGACAGTACCTGGTGGCAACACAAGCCAGAAAACACAGTCTCAAGACACCCACCTCTGGTATGGTAAAAATTCAGGAAGCATGAGAAGGTAGTCTGAGTTAGGGACACCGTCTGGATTGTTTTGCAAGATACGTCCACACCTAGCCCTTTACCTGTAGTCACTGAGCTAATTAGCCCCAAGACATCCCCCTTCCAATTTCCCCCTTCTTGAGACTGCATATCCCTTTCCACTACTCATGATACTCCTGGCCTGTCTTAACTGTCTGTCATCATTCACTAACCCCAACCATTCACATAGCCCCAAGCACAGAAGAAGGGGTCCATTGTATACAAGGTAAGAAGTAGCCATCTCCAGGAGACATAAAGATAGCTCCCAGCCCCTGTATATTGGCAAGGATACACTGGACCCTGGAGTCACCATGAAATGTTGCTCTACCAGAATCCATCAATAACATCACTAGGTGATGCAGAGAAGCCAGCTTTACTCTGCCTGACAATATATAGAGAGGATTCTAAGGTAAGGTGGAATGTCTGATATGCTTGGGGTTCTTTCATCTGGTAGACCTGCCCACTTAGATCACTCGACAATTTCCAGCTAGCAGAGGTGAGTCAGAAGTTTTCAAATCCTATACATGTAATTGTTCCTGGATGCCCCACCTTCTCTCCTTATGGTCACTTCTCCACATGATGCTGAACTCTAGGTTCAGACACCTGAATGCCAGCCTGTCCTAAGCTCTCTGGACTTGGTTTTGCTTGTGGTCTCTCTCATGGACTCTGGAAATTGCTGTCCGCCACCATTCTCTTCCTGCTCCTCACTAGCTGAGAGCGTCCTGTCTGGCACCTGATCATTCTAACCAAATCTTTACTTCTTAGTGAAAAAAGAAAATATCTCGTTGACATCAGAATTTTAAACCATGTTCAAAGAGGAATCCTGTGGCTCAGAGCATCACTGCAGATATCCAGCTTTATATGTGCAAGAGATTAAATTAATTTTCTGCTCAACATAATTAGAAAACAGGGAGATACAAATTAATATAAGTGAGACATTATTTTTTAATATATGTTTGACCAAAAGTTAAAGGATTAAAAAAACAAAAGGTAAGAGCATAGGGTATTTACATAAATTAATCTGTGAGAATATTAATTGGTAGATTTGTGGGGTGATATTTTGGCAATATTTATAAAAATTTACAATTTTTAAACCCTCTCCACTTTATCCCAATTTCTGTTTGCTATGTCTTTCCTATGCACATTTTCGCAAGAACTGATGTCCAAAGATGTTGATTTCAGTTCTATTAACCATAGAAACTAATGGGAACTAATTATGTGTCCATCAGGAGGATAATAGATAAATTAATTATGGAACATACATACTTTAGAATCCTGGAGAGTAGTGAAAATAATGAAGTCGATTTATACGTGTTGTCAGGGAATGATGTATTCATTTTATTAAGTGGCAACGGCAAGTGGGAGAACAATATGTACATCACTACCCATTATGTTAAAAAATCACAACATATTTTTATAACACATCTATGTATTTTAAAAAAGCCTAAAATTATATTTAAAATAATACACACCATACTTTTTTACTATAGTTACCTCTGAGGTTAAAGCTGAATTTCAGAGGAACGTTGTAAAGGGAGGGGAGAGATTTATGTATGTTAGAAATATCTGCAACAAGAATATATGCACTATTATTAGCTTTGACATTAAAACTTTTAAATAAGCTTAACAATATGAATAGTACCTGTTTATTAGACAAGTAAAATAACTGCTAGCTGATGCAAAACATGAAACCTAAAATCGGAATGGCTTAACATTACAAATGTTTATTTCTTGTGCACGTAAAATTTGATGTGATTTGGCAGGGGATCTTTGCTACTGGGTGACTCAGAGACCCAGGCTGCTTGCATCTTGTAGTTCCACATCTCACCATGCGCTTTCCCATGTTTGCTACTGAATGGAAGAAAGAAAATGGAGATAGCATCCTGGATTTCAAATGAGTTGGCCTGGAAATGACAAATATTGCTTCTGGCCAGAGTAGCCACATGATCCTTTTTAGTTACAAGTGGATTGGGAATGTAGGCTTCCTGTGAACCCAGGAAGGAGAGCAAGACAGGATGTGGATGAGCACTCACAGGCTCTCTCATTAACTGCTACATAGTAAGTGCTCAATAAAAAGCAACCATTACGTTTATTAGGGCAACAAACTTCTTTGTTTTCTGGGCGAGTTTTTGTGAAGGCCATGTTGGCCTTGCAATTCACCAACCTTGTTTTGGATCCTACTATGTGATGAGTGCTTTCAAGTACAGGATCACATCTCATTTTCAAAAGAACCCTGTAAATCTCCACAGGAAAGACTCAACCTTCTTCCCTCAATAGCACCTTTCTGCACTCCCCTTTGCAAAAACCTCTATAATCTCAGTAGGCCGAAAATTTTCTCTTTCCTTTTGGTGCATGGTCAATATCTTAACTTGGGAGTCCCTGCCACACACCACCTGACTGAACATGCCTGAACACCTGTACAGGTGACATTAGGCACACTGAAAACCAGGAGTTCTACTGGGAAAAAGTACACAGACGAGGCAACAGAAGGATGGTGAATTATTAATTTTTTTAATCAAATATAGCATGTAGGCCAAAGAACCAATCCTTGGCATCTCCATTCCTTATACCACCTAGGACTCCAGAGGTACAGGAATTCAGACTCTGGATTTATAGATGTTTGCTACACAGTGATTTCCATGGTATTTCCTTCATCTACCCCTTAACAGGGAGGCTTTGGTTTTTGACTGCCTAGGTGTGCTCACTCATTGGTGTTTCTTTTCAGTGGCTAGTCTCAAATATGACACCCCATTAAAATCCTACTGCAAATATCATAGTGGTTTCCAAAGCTTCTCCTACTTCAGGTTTACATGCTAAAAGCCAGTATGTTCTATGCCAAAGTAGACTCTACTCACAAGCCCATTTGTAAAATGCTTTGAGAGTGTGGTGAAGAAGCCCGTCAGGGAATGACCGTGTACCTGAACTACACTGTTCAAAGAGAACTTCACCTAGAAGGGCTTGTTGCTATCAGAGAGATCCCATGGTGAGGGTCAGTCAGGAAATGCCTACCGGGAATTGGAATGCTCTAAGTCAGGGGGAAGGCCAGTGATTCTGGGCTGCACTGGGACCAGGGTGCAGTGCCCAGAGGAGGACGTGGTGAAGAGCTGATCAGTAGGTCAGTTTTCAGAGTTGGACAGGAGTGTACACTGGGGAAAACCCAGGGGAAGGGAGCTGTAATATGAGAAAGTGCGGGCACTGGACACATGTGCCAGCTACTGTGCAGAGGCAGCTCTCAGGGGCTAGGCAGCAACACCCTGGGTAAATGAATCCTACCAACAATTCCCAAATTGTGTTTGATTCTCATTTTCACCTTCCTTCTCTATACCTGCTTTTGGTACTTTAGCGACAAGGTCCTTCTTTTTTTTATCCTTTAAGAGGCATTATGGAGTAATAAGAAGAGAAATGAATTAACAGACAGAATGTTGACCTCAGGTTGGGAGGAGTAGAATAGCATGGGCTCTAGAAGAATTCAGACCAGAAGTCCAGTTCCAACTGTGTCACATACTAGGCCTGTGAACTTGGGCACATTCTCAAGCTCTCTAAGACTTACATTCTTCATCTGTGAAATGGGCTTGATAAGCTCTGTCTTGTTTGTAGGACTATTGGAATCTATGTGTTATATATATAAAGCCCCCAGCACAATGCATAGTGTGCATTGGGGCTTGAATGATTTGCAGTTATTCTATGATTATTTTGACCCCAGACACTAGCACCTTCCCCTCTGGGATTTGTTTATCCAGGAGATGTCAGGGAACATGCAGTGCTCTGGGACATGGAACACCAAATCAGCCAAAACTTCAGCTTAGCAATAAAACCTCAGTAAATCTTCCTTATTAGAAGATATATTATTTAATTTGGGTTTGGAGGAGCATTTCCCAACTGGATGCAACTCAGAGCTCCTAGAATTTGTGTCAAGGACTAACTCCTTTCTTCCCTCCCAGTTGTCCTTCCAACAATCTTTCTCTATTTTCATTCATTCACCCCCTCCAAAAATATAGGCCTTGGTTAGAGCTTACCAAATTATATTGAACATAACTTACTTAAAATGTCTTTTGAGTGCTGTGGGCTCTGGATCTCCCAGCCCAGGACAGAGTGCCAGCCCAGTGGTTTCCAGGTATCTCACCTCAAGAAAGTATCGTGCTTATTTCTCACAAACTCCTTGATATTTATAAAACACCTAATTCGTGCACTGTGTTCAACTGCACTTGGACAAGAACACAGGATATCTTCCATTCTTGTCCCAAGTGGGATCCTGTTTACCCATGAACCCAGTCACTGCTAAGAACAATTTTCCATTCCAGGCTTAAGTCTCTCAACTCTGAGGCACACCATCTGAGGGTCTGACCCCTGTCATCAGTCCCACAGCCTCATCTAGTGTACCATGCAGTTTAATTTACAATTACCTCCCACGGAAGGACTAGGAGTTTCCCAAGGCCTCAGCCTGCCATGTCTCTGGACATTTACACTTGAATACCCTCATATGGACCACCCCATCCCCGCCTCCTGACTCCTTTTTATGCTTTCTTTTGGTATTAAAGGATACCCACCATTGTCTTTACATAATTCCCGCTCTTAGACTCTACAATTCTATAGGTGGGTAGTGAGTCTTGTTTATCTCAGCATCCCAGTACTAACACAGTGCTTTTGAAAGAGCAGAGGTTGAATTACTGTTTGGGGAATAAATGAGCCAGTGTACATGGGTCTAATTTATTAAGATTTATTTCTCATATATTCTTAAATAAGCTAAGCAAATGCGTGTATATGTCATGTAATTTTACAGAATGACAGGTCAAAAGGGATAAGGAAAGCTAAGAACTGATGATCTTTTAGGACTTTTTCTTGATCCCAGTTGTTTCACTGCTGAGTCCTTTGACAGCTCCAAGGAAATGCTTGTTCAAATGTCATGTTATCTTTTCCAGATCACGAAATAAGATGGTCAGTTTCACAATTTGTTTTACAAACAAGCAAAAGTTGTACTCTTAAATTTTCATAACTAGCAATAAATGTAAGACGAATGTAATTCATAAAGTTAGATTCTGAAGCTAATGAATTTTTATATTAAAAGGAACAACATTTGAAAACTAACTCCCCCCAAAAGATAAACTTCCATGTTAACCATAAAGAAGAGGGACACAAAGATGTTATACACTGTGTTTGCTACAGCCGCATCCCAGCCCTCCACTAATTAGAAGATTGCCCTCTTCAATGACAAAGTGAAGAATCTGTCTCAGACTTCACTAGGGGAGGGAGAAGCTGCTGGACTAGCACTGGAACTTGCTCTGGCCGTGGCAGTAGTGCCAGCCCCGGCTGCAACTCTGGCTTGGGCTCTCTCTGCTTCATCTCTCAAAGCTTCCTCATACTGGGTTGGGAAGCAAGTGGGGTCAGACCCATGGATCTTGGTCAAAAACTCCAGCAATTTCATCTTGCTGGTTTCAGCATGGGCTCTTGGACCCCACAGGAATTCATAGCATGGAGGATCACTGTCAGGCACCTGTCGATACTCCAGGTACTTCTCCTGCACCAAATCTCTGGTAATGAACTCCCTGGGCTCCCCAAAAATGAAGTGCTTCCTCCCAGAGTATAAGTCCATCATATTCAGAATTTCCCAGATCTCCTCCTCAGTGGCGTGATTGCCCTTCATGAAGATCACGCCCAGCATAATTATCAGGAGGCTGGTCTTGGGCACGCCCTCATCACCACTGAGACTCGCATCATAGGTGAGGTCCAGTTTGTTGACGAGGGCATAGCTGTGGCTAGTGGGGTCAACTTCCTTCACATCAATGCCAAAGACCAGCTCTATGCGCTCAGAGGCTCTCCTGAAGATCTCAAGGAAGTTATCCCTGTACTCTTTGATAACAACATCAATCATGTCTGCCTCTGTGATCAGCTCTTTCATTTGATACTTATGCAGCCAGAACTGCACCAACAAAGACACCTTCTCCTCTAGAGGGTCTGACAGCAAGTTTTCAGTGTCTGACAGGGACTCTGAAGAAGCTGAACTATCCTCCTCTTCTTGGCTGCTGGAGCTCTCATCTGACTCTGAAGAAGCTGAACTATCCTCTTCTTGGCTGCTGGGTGAGGTGGCTGTGATGCCAGTGGAAGATGTATAGGTACTCTGAGGACTCTGGGGAGTACTGTGTGTCCCAGCAACCACAGCCTCCTCTAGGTTGCCAGGCACTAGAGGATGGGAGGAGGAGGGAAAGATCTCCTCCATAACCTCAGAGGCCTGTGCAGCCTCCAGGCCCTGGATCTCACTCTCACGGTGTTGTTCCTGTGTGCAACACTTAATTTCCTGACCCTGAGACATGCTCACTCTCGTCAGTGGTAGCAGGCAGGAATGTGGGCAGGAGGGTGGATGATAGGGAACCACAACCTAGGGAGAAAGGGAGGATGTGAGTAGCCTTATCTGGTAAACTCAACTGTGGCGACTCTGAGGAAGAATGCCTCCACCCATCTTTTCTGGGTAGTGCTCCAGAGCCTCACAGATCTCCTGTCCTGACGTATAAGATGCTGAAGGAGGAAGTGAGAAGGCTTTTCAGAGTTCAGCCAGTCAACTCAGCCCGAGGATTCGCAGAGCTGATAACAGGGCAGGTGGGGTCAGGTTCTGTGGGATCCCTTCTGTTTTGAGGTGGGTGGTCCCCTCTGCCTTTGTTCAGAATCCTCTCTGTGACCCCAGGGAGTATCTGGGACTCCTCCCTCTACTGACCCAAGGATTATCACCTCATAAAGAGGCCTTCATCTCCTTGAGACACTCGAGTTAAAAAGAAGCAAGAGGGTGCCTCAGAGTGACAGCTCTTCTCAGAGCCTTTCAGCAAAGAAAGTCACAGGGGTGACAGATGCTGAAGGGAAGGAAGTGAGGGGGCCCTTCATGAGGCCATACCTGTCTGGGCCTCCCAGAAGTGACAGGAGAGCAGCTCTCGGGGCTCTGTTGCTCTGATGTGTGTGGTCCCCTCAATCCTGAGGGTCATGACTTTGACAGTGACAGAGACTGAGACACCTCTCTCTGTTAACTTTAGACAATAGCCCTCAGACTCTCATAGCCAGTCAGAAAGCACCAAAGTCTGACAACTACTCTAGGGCCTACTTAGTCTGACAACAGGGGAAGGCTCTTTGGGGTCCCCACTGTTCTGGAGTGTGTGATGCCCCAGTCCTTACTCAGCATCTTACTTGATTCCTGGCAGGACCTGTGATTTCGCTCTCTGCTTACTTGAGGCTGCAACTCTCAGACCAATGTCCTCACCATCCTTATACTACTCAGGCAAAAGTCAGGAGAAGTCACCCCTGGCTACCCCCTCCTCCTCCCAGGGCTGACAACAGCGTTCTGAGGGGCCTTCTCCATTCTGCAGGAGAGATCTCCTAAGTCCTCACTCAGCATCTTACCTTGACTCCTGGCAGGGTCTAGGACTCCTCCCTCTGCTCACCTGAGGCAGCACTCCTTAGACCAGCCTTCACCTTCCTGCAAACTCAAGATAGAAGTCATAGGCAACTCAGTTTGACAGCTATTCCAGGGCCTCCCAGAGCTGACAGCACGCCCTTATCTAGCGGTCCCCTCTCTTGTGAAGTGGGTGGTCCCAACAGTCCCCACTCAGGGTCTTATGCTGAGAGTTGACAGGGCTTGCCATTCCCCCCTCTGCTGAACTGAGGCCTGCTCCCTCATAACAAGGTACTCACCACCGTCAGATTCTCTAGGCACACTCAGTGGATGCTAATTCCAGCTACCCATGCCCAGCACCTTCCAGGGGTGACAACGAGGGTGGGGCTCTGTAGAGTCCCTTCCAGTATGGAGTGGATGTTCCCCCAATCTTCACTCAGCATCTTACCTTGACTCTGGTAGATGCTGGGACTCCTCCTTCTTTACCTCAGACCAAGGCCTTTACCTCCCTCAGACTCCTGAGACAGAAGTCAGCGGAAGCGACTTCTGACCATGTCTCCCCTCCCCCTCCCGAAGGCTGACAGCAAAGCTCTTAGAGGCCCTCTCCACTCTGGAGGAGGGGTCCTCTGAGTCCTCACTCAGCATCTTACCTTGACTCCCGGCAGGGTCTAGGACTTCTCTCTGATGAAATTAGGCCTCTTCCCTCAGAATAATACATTCACCATCCTCAGACTCTTGAGGCAGAAGTCAGGGGAAGCCATTCCCTGCCAACCCTCCTCCTCCCAGAGTTCACCAGGGAGTTTTGAGCACCTCCTCCCATCTGGGGTGGGTGGTCCCCCCAGTCCTCACTCAGAATCTTACCTTGCCTCCGGGAAGGATCTGAGATTCCTCTCTGCTCATCTGAGGAAACACTCCTGAAAACAGGCCTCACCTTCCTGCTAACAGAAGATGGAAGTCAGTCTGACAGTTATTCTAGGGGCTCCTGGGGCCGGAGCAGGGGCTGGGCTCTTACTTATGGAATCCCCTCTGTTCTGTCGTGGTGGTTATCTCATTCCCCATTCAGCATCTTATCTTGAAACTCAACAGCGCACGGGGCCTCCTCCCTCTACTGACTTGTGCCCACACCCCTCAGACCAAGGCCCCCACCACCCTCAGATTCCCGAGGCCCCGTCAGTGGACGCCTCAATGTAACAGTTATTCCGGGGGCTCCCTGGGATGACAAAAGGGGCGAGGCTTTACTCAGTGGGGCCCCCTCTATTCTGGGGTAGTTGGTTCCCTCATTCAATGTCCTCACCTTAACACTTGACCAGTCCTAGGACTCCTCCTTCCGTCGATCGAGGCACTACCTTTCAATACCGGACTTCACCCACAATACCCCGGAAGCGGAAGTGAAGGGACGTCCCTTCGGCTTCTACTCCCCGTCACACCCGCGACTCCTCTTGGTGTCCGGGTGCCCCCAAGGCCGAGAGCAGGAGTAAAGTTCTGTGGGGCTTCTTATATTTTGGAGTATTTAATCCCGTTCAGTGTCTTCACCGAGAGTCACTGCAGAACCAGGGATTCCTCTCTCCGCTGAACAGAACTTGTGCCTCGTACACCAAAGTCCTCACCACCGTCAGACTCTCGAGAGGCTGGAGTCAGAAGGAACCTCTGTCTGATAGTTATTCTGGGGTTTCCCACCTCTAACAGTGGTGGCAGAACTCTTGGAGCTCCCTCCGATCTGGAATCAGGGGTGCCCTCAGTTTCGACTCAGTGTCTTACCGGGGCCTTCCAAGACCCGGGACTCCTCCCTCTGCTAACCTGAGGTCTCACCTCCTCAACTCAAGGCTCTCACCATTTTTAGACTCCTGAGGCCAAAGTCAGGGGATGCCATTTCTAGTCACCTCTGCTAGGAGTCTCCCAGGGTTGACAGCAGGGGCGAGGCTCTGTGCGGTCCCTCTCTTCTGGAGTGAGTGGTTCCCTTAGTCCTCGCTAAGGTTCCGTACCTTGATTCCAGGCTTTTTGATTAATTATTTCCTAGGTGATGCCACCTCCCTGCCAATCTCTATGCATTTGCCCCACTGCAACTCTCATAGAGATTTGAGTCCAAGTTCCAGGCTAGATGCTGTGTGGCGAAGCTACAACACAGTGCATACAAAAGCTCACCTTCCCCTGGGGCGTCTTCTCCAGCCAGTTGGGAATCTTCTGTTCTAAAAGACTGACTTTCTACAGGGAAGACCCTTGTGTAGACACATTGTTAAGGCATCTTGCCACCTCATTGGAAACATTGTATCACTTCATGTAATCATGAAGTGAAGGAGTTCTAAGAGTCACTATGGACCCATTAGGTTAATGTGTGCCTCCTGACTTCTGACTACTGGATAAAGAAATAGTAAAGCAGGACAGAATCTTAGAAATTGTCATTTTACTGATGAGGAGCCTGGAGCATAGGGAGGTGTTGAAGTGGTTTGCAAGTGATTTGTTACTGACCAGAGTTTAAATACTAAAGTGCTGCTCTATGACTATGTTCTCACTGTAAACGTTTCAAACAGTACAATCAAAACAAAATCCTCTCTTGCAGTTTCAATGCTGTCCATCACCTGCACCACCATATAATCTTATTATGAGTTAATTTTGTATGGATATAATTGTGCATTTGATTTACATAAATCAAATTTATGTAAATTACATGAATGTAATAATAAAGTACATATTATTTTGCTATTTGCTTTTTCCTCCAATTAATAATCCATCTTGAAGAGTGTTCCATATCAATCTTCAGAGTGGCCCTAAAGTTTGAAAAACAGATAATAGTATTTTATTATTATTTGCAAATTGAAATGTCTTCGATGATGTTCTATATATTGTCTATATTTCTAGACTTTATAAGCAATCTATATATAGATCTGCCATTTTTTCTTTTATTTAAAAAGTAAAATAGATGACTACCTCTATAATTAAAACTCTCATGCATATTGGTCTTCAAATAATTTCATGAATGGAAACAGTTTTGAGATATATAATTAGTGTGCTAGGTATTGCTCATGAGAATTAGTAAGCCATTCTTTCCACGGGTCATGAGAAAGGTGAGAAACATTAATTAAAAGGTCGAGTACTGCTATACTATCCTTTTCTGTCTTTTATAGACTTACCTCTCCATTTCCCTTTCTTGATCTGCAGCATCAGCCCACAAAGCTTTATCGCTCCCAGTGATGAAATACTCAGTAGTGTATTGTGAAGCATATGCAAAACATGATAACCTAACCCTGGTGTCCAATGGCCCAAAAGCTCCAATACAAGGTCCAGTGAGGGATTTTCCATTTGTTCTTTGAGAGTTTATGATTTTATTGCTATGCTGTTTTTGGGTAAAAGGGTTTCATCACCTGATCAATCTTGCTATGGAATCATTTTAAAGCCCTTTAGATTTATTTTGTTTATTTACATTCCTTTCCTGAGACTGGAATATGAGAGTAAGACAGAATCAATCTTTTATGCCTTCATTTCATTTCTTTTATCTACTCTCATGTACTATATTATTAGCATAAAACAGATTTAATTCTTCTAATTCTTACTTGTTTGGAGGTTTGAAGAAAGAGATTATTTATGGACTATGTGGAATTAATGCCAGCTAGAATTTTAATGCTTCCTTCTTCATTTTTTTGCAGTATTTCAGTCTATGCTATGTCTCATTTTAAAGCAAAGGTACTTTAAAATGGGTAAAATTCTGAATTATACTGTTTAATATGATGTACTTCAGTAGCATATTAAATACTTAAAATTGACAGTAAATCAAAAAGCAGAAATAGAAGTATTTTTTTCTTTAAATGTAGCAAGTGAATTTCTAATCACGGTTGTTTTCATTTCTTTTGTTTCTCAATTATTTTATTGAGGTCCTGTTGGTTTATAACATTGTGTAATTTCAGGTGTCCATTATTAATTATCAGTTTCTGCATAGACTGCATTGTGCACACCACCAGTAGTCTAATTTTTATCCATCACCATAGATATGTGCCCCTTTACCTTTTCACCCACCCACAACCCCCTTCCCCTCTGGTAACCACTAACCTGTTCTCTTTGTCCATGTGTTTGTTTATCTTCCACATATAATAAAATCACTCAGTGTTTGTCATTCTCTGTCTGGCTTATTTCGCTTAACATCATGCCCTCAAGGTCCATCCATGTCGTTGCAAATGGGACAACTTTGTCTTTTATTATGGCTGAGTAGTATCCCATCATGTATATATATATGTGTATATATATATATGCCACATCTTCTTCATCCATTCATCCGTTGAGGGGCACTTGGGTTGCTTCCATATCTTGGCTACTGTGAATAATGCTGCAATGCACACAGGGGTGCATAAATGTCTTTGGACTGTTAATTTCAAGTCCTTTGGATAAATACACAGTAGTGGAATAGCTGGATCATATGGTGTTTCTATTTTTAATTGTTTGAGAAATCTTCATACTATTTTCCATAGTGGCTGCACCAGTTTGCATTCCCACCAGCAGTGTAAGAGGGTTCCCTTTTCTCCACATCCTCTCCAACACTTGTTGTTTTTTGTCTTGGTAATTATAGCCATTCCGATGTAAGGTGTAAGGGGATATCTCATTGTAGTTTTGATATGCATTTCTCTAATAATTAGTGATGTTGAACATCTTTTCATGTGTCTGTTGGCCATCTTTACATCTTCTTTGGAAAAATGTCTGTTCATGTCCTCTGCCAGTTTTTTGATCAGGTTGTTTGTTTCTTTGTTGTTGAGTTGTATGAGTTCTTTGTATATTTTGGAAATTGACTGCTTGTCAGATATATGATATGCAAATATTTTCTCCCAGTTAATGGACACTCTTTTTGTTTTGTTCCTGGTTTCCTTTGCTTGCAGAAGCTTTTTAGCCTGATGTAGTCCCATTAGTTTATTTTTTTTGTTTGTTTCCCTTGCCTGAGTAGACATGATATTTTAAAAGATGCTGCTAAGACTGATGTCAAAGAGTGTACTGTCTGTATTTTCTTCTAGGAGTTTTATGGTTTTAGGTCTTACCTTCAAGTATTTAATCCATTTTGAGTTAGTTTTTGTGTATGATGTAAGAGAATGGTCTACTTTCATTCCTTTGCATGTGGCTGTCCACTTTTCCCAACACCATTTATTGAAGAGACTTTCCTTTCTCCATTATATGTTCTCGGCTCCTTTGTCAAAGATTAACTGTCCATAGATGTGTGGTTTTATTTATGGGCTCTCAATTCTGTTCTATTGATCTGTGTGTCTTTTTTTGTGCCAGTACCATGCTGTTTTGATTACTATAGCTTTGTAGTATATTTTCAAGTCAGAGATTGTGATACCTCCAGTTTTGTTCTTTTTTATCAGGATTGCTCTGGCTATTTGGGGTCTTTTGTTGTTCAATGTAAATGTTAGGATTCTTTGGTCTATTTCCGTAAAGAATATCATTGGGATTCCGCTTGGGATTGCATTGAATCTGTGGATTGCTTTGGTTAATATGGACATTTTTTTTTTTTTTTAAAGATTTTATTTTTTCCTTTTTCTCCCCAAAGCCCCCCGGTACATAGTTGTATATTCTTCATTGTGGGTCCTTCTAGTTGTGGCATGTGGGACGCTGCCTCAGCGTGGTCTGATGAGCAGTGCCATGTCCGCGCCCAGGATTCGAACCAACGAAACACTGGGACTCCTGCAGCGGAGCGCGCGAACTTAACCACTCGGCCACGGGGCCAGCCCCAATATGGACATTTTAATTATGTTTAGTCTTCCAATACATGAGCATGGAATACCTTTCCATTTCTTTATATGTTCTTTGGTTAAATTTATTCCTAGATATTTTATTCTTTTTGTTGCACTTGTAAATGGGATTGTATTCTTAAGTTCTCTTTCTGCTAGTTTGTTAGTGGTGCATAAAAATACAACTGATTTTTTTAAAATTGATTTTGTACCCAGCAACTTTGCTGTGGTTGTTGATTATTTCTAATAGTGTTCTGATGGATTCTTTAGAGTTTTCTATATATAGAATCGTGTCACCCACAAACAGCAAGAGTTTCACTTCTTCCTTTCCAATTTAGATACCCTTTATTTTTTTTTCTTGCCTAATTGCTCTGGCCAAAATCTCCAGTAATATGTTGAATAGGAGTGGCAAGAGTGGGCACCCTTGTCTTGTTCCTATTCTCAGAGGCATGGCTTTCAGGTTTTCACCTGAAAGCTTTCACCATTACATATGATGTTGGCTGTGGGTTTGTTATATATGGCCTTTATTATGTTGGGGTACTTTCCTTCTATACCCATTTTATTGAGAGATTTTATCATAAATGGATGTTGGATCTTGTAAACTGCTTTCTCTGCATCTATTGCATGATCATGTGATTTTTATTCCTCATTTTGTTAATGCGGTGTATCACATTGATTCATTTGTGGATTTTGAACCAGCCCTGCATTCCTGGTATAAATCACACTTGATCATGGTGTATGATCCTTTTAATGTATTGCTGTATTCAGTTTACCAATATTTTGTTGTGGATATTTACATCTATGTTCATCAGTGATATTGGCCTGTAATTATCCTTCCGTCTGTTGTCCCGGCCTGGTTTTTGTATCAGAGCCATGTTGGCCTCATAGAATGAGTTAGGAATCATTCTGTGTTCTTCAATTTTTTGGAATACTTTGAGAGGGATAAGTATTATATCCTCTTTGAATGTTTGGTAGAATTCACCAGAGAAGCTGTCTGGTCCTGCACTTTTGTTTTCTGGGAAGTTTTTGATTACTGTTTTAATCTCTTTATTTCTGACTGCTCTATTCAGATTCTCCATTTCTTCTTGATCCAGCGTTGTGAGGTTGTATAAGTTGAAGAATTTATCCGTTTCTTCTAGGTTATCCAATTTTTTGGCATATATTTTTTCTTGGTATTCCCTTATAATCCTTTGTATTTCTGTGGTATCATTGTAATTTCTCCCTTTCATTTCTAATTTTATTTATCAGAGGCTTCTCTCTTTTTTTTTAGTGAATCTGGCTAAGGCTTTGTCAATTTTGTTTATCTCCTCAAAGAACCAGCTCTTAGTTTCATCAATCCTTTCTGCTGTTTTTCTAGTCTCTGTTTCATTTATTTCTGATCTAATTTTTTTTTCTCTCCTGCTGACTTTGGGCTTGCTTCGTTCTTCTAGTTCTGTTAGGTGTAACTTAAGATTACTTATTTGAGATTTTTCTGGTTTGTTGAGATGGGCCTGTATTGGTATGAATTTCCCTCTTATAACTGCTTTTGCTACATCCCATAAAAGTTGATATGTTGTATTTTCATTTTCTTTGGTGTCCAGGAATTTTTTAATTTCGCCTTTGATTTCTTCATTGATCCAATGGTTGTTGGTGGCATGTTGTTTAGTCTCCACATATTTGTGACTTTCCCAGCTTTTTTCTTGTAGTTGGTTTCTACTTTCACAGCAGAAAAGATGCATGATATGATTTCAATCTTCTTAAATTTATCGAGGCTTGCCTTATTTCCCAACATATGGTCTATCTTTGAGAATGTTTCATGTGCACTTGAGAAGAATGTGTATTCTGCTGTTTTGGGATAGAATGATCTGTGTGTACCTATTAAGTCCATCTGATCAAGTGTTTCATTTAGATCCACTATTTCCATGTTGGCTTTCTGTCTGGATGATCTATCCATTGATGTATGTGGGATGTTGAGATCCCCTATTATTGTGCTGCTGTTAATTTCTCTCTGTAGGTCTCTTAATAGTTGCTTTATATACTTTGGTTCTCCTGTGTAAGGTGCATATATATTCATAAGTGTTATGTCCTCTTGGTGGAAAGTCCCTTTTATCATTATATACTGCCCCTCTTGTCTCTCATTGTATTTTTTATCTCAAAGTCTGCTTTGTCTGATATCAATATGGCAACACCTGCTTTATTTTGTTTGTCATTTGCTTGGAGTATCATCTTCTATCCCTTCACTCTGAGCCTATGTTTGTCTTTAATGCTGAGATGTATTTCCTGGAGTCAGCATATTGTCGAGTCTTGTTTTTTAATCCATCCCACTACTCTCTGTCTTTTGATTGGAGAATTCAATTCATTTACATTTTGAGTGATTATTGATATATGAGGGCTTAATGCTACCATTTTATCTCTTGTTTTCTGGTTTTTCTATAATGCCATTGTCTCTCTCTCCTTGTATTTCTGACTGCCATTTCAGTTTGGTGGTTTTCTGTGGAGGTTTTCTCAGGTTTCTCTTTATTTATAAATTGTGGCTCTGTTCTGATTTTTTGTTTAGTGTTTACCATGAGGTTTGTATAAAAGATCTTATGATGAGATAGTCCATTTTCTGATAGCTTCTCATCTCCATTAGCTTAAGCAGGTTCTGTTCCTTTCCTGAGTTACTGTTGTCATAAATTATTCTTTTTTGTGTTGTGAGTTTGTGACTAAATTGAAGCGTTCATAGTTATTTGTGATGCTTCCCTTCCCTTTATCTTTTATGTTATAATTAAGTGCTTGCTAACCTGTTCTGATAGAGAGCTGCACTTTTCTGATTTCATTTGTCTTTTTATATCCTTGTTCAAAGCTTTGTGGACCTTTGCCTTATTGTTTCAGGTATGAGGGCTTCCTTTATCATTTCTTGTAAGGGAGATTTAGTGGTGAAAAACTCCCTCAGCTTTTGTTTATCTGGGAAAGCTTTGATTTCTCCATTGTTTCTGAAGGATAGTTTCACTGGATAGAGTATTCTTGGCTGAAAGTTTTTCTTTCAGTATTTTGAATATATAATTCCATTCTCTCCTAGCCTGTAAAGTTTTTGCCAAGATATTTGCTGAAAGCTTGATAGAGATTCCTTTGTAGATTTTCTTGTGCCTTGCTGAATTTACTATTTTTTCTTTGCCATTGACCTTTGCCAGTTTTACTATTATATGCCTTGGACAAGGTCATTTTGCATTGATGTAATTAGGATTTCTATTGGCTTCATGTTATTTGTAAGTCCAGTTCCTTCTCCAGGTTTGGGAATTTCTCAGCTATAATTTCTTTGAACAAGGTCTCTGCTCTTTTCTCCCTCTTGAATACCTATAATCCTTATGTTACTTTTCCTATAATTGAATTGGATATTTCTCAAAGAATTCCTTCATTTAAAAAAAATCTTTGTTTTCTTTCCTCTTCCACCTGAAGCATTTCTATATTTCTGTCCTGTAAATCACTAATTCTATCCACCATAACGTCAGCTCTTTCTTTCAGGATTCTAGATTATTTTTTTATCTCATTAATTCTGTTTTCATATCCAGAACTTCAGTTTATTTTTTTTATAGTTTCAGTCTCTTTGGTGAAGTATTCCTTCTTCTCATTAATTTTATTCCTGAGCTCATTGAGCTGTCTTTATGAGTTTTCTTATAAGTCACTGAGTTTGTTTATGACAGCTTTTTGAGTTCTCTGTCATTTAGATTGTAAATTTCTGTGACTTCAGAGTTGGTTTCTGGTGACTTGTTATTTTCCTTCTACCGTGAACTGTTATTATAGTTTTTCATGGTGTTTGATGAACTAATCCTTTGCCAGTGCATTTGTGGTAGTATCAGGTCACAGATTCCATTTGCTACCCCTAGGGGGAAGCAGGAGTTGTGTTTCTGATCCCATCCCATCTGCTGGAAGTTATGTGGGTACAGTGGGTGCTCCCCCAGGTTGGGATAGCATTCATGTGCATGCTGGGCTGCTGCTGTCTCCACTGCACGCTGGGCTGCTGCTGCCTACACTTACAATCATGCCAGCCATTGTAATCACAGTTGTTTTAATGTGTTCACTGTTATTTAAGACTTGACCATTATTATTGGAAATCAGCTCTATTGAGAAAAGTAAATTAAAGCATTAAATTACTTTCTTTTGGTTACTGAGATTAAGATAAAAGGTCAAAACATGGATACTGTTCATACAGCCTGTTGTTGAAACAATCTCTGGTTGTTTTATGTCATAAAATGGCCTGGTATTTACTGTGTTTAATATGCACATGCCACTTGGATAAAAACACTAATGTCTTAAAATAAAAAGCTGATATCCAAATAGATGAAATGACTTGGTCAAGGTCACTAAATAAATTACACACACATTTGACTGATTAAATAATCATCTCAAATGATTAATTTTAATTCCACATTTATAATGTGACTTAAAAATTTTGTTTGAAAACATATTCTCATGATCATGTGGTTAAAATCTAGATGAACTCACAGTGAAATATATATATATAATTTATATCATAATATAGATGTCTCAAGTTGGGGTATCCAAGAAGCAGACCTTGAAAAAAAGTTGTGTGGTAGTGATTTATTAAAGAACTATGCCCAGGGTAAAACTAGTAAGAAAGTGGAGGCAGCATGATAGAAAAGAAGAAGCAGCCAAGCAAAGATATAACTTGAGGTGAGATCTCAGCCTGATCTTATGGGGAACTCTGCAGCATAAGTTAAATCTCACATTTTGCCTTATCTTGTGGCAAAGGAACTGGGCTTTTAAACTCCCATACCAGTCAGTCATTGGCTATGTGTCACCCTGGAGCTGTGGGCTGGTAGGGGAGCAAGGCATGGGGACTCGAAGATGTTTCTGACTTTGTTCAGGCAAGGAGACTCCAGTGTCCGAGAGCAATCCTTTCAAGGTCAAAGGTACAAGCATATTTAATATTTAATATTTTTATTATTATATTTTATTTAATAGCATAACATACAGAAGCTAGATGAACACACAGAGTTAAGAAAAGGGATCTGAGAGGATCAGGGCTGGATACCAACAATGCCTACAACTTTGTATTGTTGGAAAACATTGAACTTTAGGAACAGGGAACTACATGTTCAAGTTCTGGCCTTGCTTATCAGGCATAACCTTGAGCAAGTTACTTGGGAAATCTACACAGATGTATGTGAATAAATCGTTTTCATTTTATTTCCAAACTCTAGCATAATGCCTGGCATGTAGTTGGCATTCGGGAAAAAAATGTCGAGTAAATGAAACCACTAAACCTATTTTTATATAGCTCTAGTGGGATTCACCTTGTTAAGTTTTTTTATTATTGTTTGTTATTTTTTTTTTTTCTCACTTTTCATTGCATCTAACTTCACTTCCATGGTTTTAATTTACCTCTTTCTGGAACACTGCCTGTCCCTACCTGAGAATTAACTCTTAGATTAATTTTCACATCATAAATTTGTGATATATATATGTAAAATAAATCACTCATATTTATTTATCTATATTGAGGGGACTTAGTGGTGTTTGCCACTAGTCAAGAAGGAAGCCAAGGTTTTTTCCTGCTATAATCAGCCAGATCCTAGGAAGCAGGTTTGAACTCTGGACCTTGACTTAAGTGCCCCACAAGGGTATTAAGAAAAAAATTAAGAATAGGTTTGATTAGCTAGTTATTTTTAAGATAATCAGTGTTGATCTACCAGGTAAGACTTAAATGTAGAAGCCATGTGAAATAGAGATTATGAACTTATTGTTCATTGCCTCAAAAGATGAGGGAATCTTTAACTTACATTCACTCTGAGAGGCTGGAAGCTTATTATAAAATACTCCATTATTAGGTTGCTCTAAAATCTATTTTTATTTATTTCTTATACTTCATGTGTCATTTGTTTCTCTTTAGATAATAGTGGATCCAACATAGTGCTTCTCATACTTATTCAGTGACCCTAGAAGGGAAATCCACAACCTCTTATGTCCAGAAATACACAAGAACAAGAAACATAAATTGAGAACGTGCTTGTGCCTGGTGCAGTAATGAAGATTATCTCATTTAATTTCTTATTTAATCCCACTACAGCTCCATGAGTTAAGGACAACAATCATCCCGATTTCACAAATGAGGAGATTCAGGCTAAGAGGGGTTAAGTAACTTGACCATGGGCATGTAGCTAGGAGAAAGCAACCCAGGATTCACACATGGGTGATATGAAACCAGAGACTCAGCCCCAGCTTCCACAAGGGAGAAAAAAATTTGAAAGTCTATATTAGAAGTAAAGGTTCTCTTTGGGGAGTCCAGCTTACTTTAAAACCTGGGAAGATGGAAATACAGAACGGAGGCTCTGCTCCTCAAATTAATATAACCCGCACCCCCAGCCATCAAATGAGATAACTTTCTTAACTTTCTTAAGATATTCTACTGACCTATTCCTCACTCCTAACTCCAGTGGACACAACTACTTATTTGTAAAATATCATCACAAGAGTTTGAACAATGACAACACGTGAAAGGCCTACTTGGTCTCCTTAGACACAAAAGAAGAGCTCACTTAATGTGAATGAATCGTTGGAGGACTGAGGTTCTTATAGTAAAGCTAAAGGTTTTAAGAAAGGTTTACTTTTATCTTTTTTTTTTTTTTAAAGATTGGCACCTGGGCTAACAACTGTTGCCAATCTTCCTTTTTTTTTTTTTTTCTGCTTTATCTCCCCAAACCCCCCTGTACACAGTTGTATATCTTAGTTGCATGTCCTTCTAGTTGTGGGATGTGGAACGCTGTCTCAACGTGGCCTGACGAGCGGTGCCATGTCCGCGCCCAGGATCCAAACTCTGGGCCCCCGCAGCTGAGCGCGGGAACTTAACCACTCGGCCACGGAGCCGGCCCCAAGAAAGGTTTACTTTTAAAAAGATTTTAACAATTCTATTTTAGGAGAAAAGGCCCTTTTCAATAGAGGTAGAGCACTGGACAAGTCTTAATTATGTCATTTTCACTAATAAAGAAAATTTAAAGCAACTTCACTGTCTATAACATGAGTACGTGATGGTTAAATGGGAAACTCCGTGAATTCATAAGTGAACTGTCACCAAGTGTGGGGAGGGTAAAGAAGCAAGCAGAACAACAGCCAACAGCGAGAGGTTTTGTTGGGTTCACAGATGAGGCACACATGCAAATTCTCAAATCAGACCTGGGTCTCTGTGGACTGAATTAGAGCTTAAAACTGGCTCAGAGCTGGCATTAAGGAAAGGCTTGCTCTTCAGTGGAAAACTTGTTACCTCATCCAAAATGCCAGGAATATACTAGGAAGGAACATAAATCCTGCACAAAACAGGCCTTCACGTTGGAAGTGTTAATCCGAGCCAAGTAGGAAAGTTTTCTTTTTTTCTATCTAAGTACTAATTATGGTGATCCTGGGGGGAAATGGATTTGGAGTAAACACCACCTGCATTGGCAGCTGAGAGAATGAGACAGGAGAATTTGGCATCTGAACCCCATTATGTATGTGGCATTATGAGTAGAGTCTGTGAATTACATCTGTCCCAAGACTGTGGTTCTTTATTGCTGAAAACTCATATTGACAGACCAATTATGGATGGAAAAGACTCCCTCATTTATTTAAGCTGAGCCCCAATCTGCCCTGTGCTGTATATCATGCCATAATTAAGTTAATTGAGGCAATCTAATTCTTAACGGTCTGAATATAATGCTTGATATTCATGGTGTTCCCGGTTTTTGTCCACCATCCTTGCTCTGGTCATGAAAACAGAATAAAAACAGGTGGGATACGAGTCAAGGTGGGAATTGGTAGCATCAGTTACCTTGGTTTCTGTTCTCATACAAACAAAATTGGGAAATGGAAATATTATTTTCATGGTCATGCTGAGGTGACTGCACAGGAGAATTCTGCTAGTCTGGGCAAGAAGCTACATGAGTCGTGAAAGGAAGAGAACGGAAAGCCATATTTCCTACTGAGATTTATGTTGGAAAATTGTTTCTCCCAGGACCATGGGTTATACTGAGACATTTTCTGAGCTTCCTCTGAGTTTTTGAATAAGACCAACTTTCCAAAGTCTGAGAGCCATAGAATTGCTGTTCTATTTCCTTGGTTAGGAGCAATTAATCATGGTTGTATGCCATGAACAAATAAAAATATTTTTCTTTTAGACAAGCAGGAAAGTTGGAAAGGAAGTCAGGAAGAGTGTTCCATTCTAAATACATCTTTATTTATTTTAGATTCAGTGCAGGATGTTTGTATTTTATTAGTACACTTCCAACAAGAGGGCTGAAAACCCTGAGGCAAAGCCATAGTGGACTTTGTAGTCAAAAGAACATATTAAAATCTAAATTCTGCTCTTCTATGACTTCTGTGAGCCATGGTTTCTAACCTAGCAAATGGGTACACTATTCTATCCTCACAACATTGTCTGGGGAATTAAATTTGAATAAATGGCAAAGTATGTAACACCTAGTAGCTCAATAAACCATAATGACTAATCTCTCTTGCCTTTGCTCAAATTGCTTACACTTCAAGTACAGAGAGAGGATCTGTGCAAAAAAAGAGATATATAACAATGCGATGTTAGAAAATGCTGTATGAAATGAGCAATTTATACATAACAGACATCTTAAATATGTTTTGCAATAAGAGAGTTCAGATGAGGCTTGGCTGCCCCAGCCCCGCTTAATTCTAAACTCTGATCCTTCCTTGTTCCTGATTATTGCCTTGACTTGACATTTGTTTTGGTGTTCCTGATTAATTCTTTGTATGGTGATTAATCAAGTGAGATCTGAATCCATTTCCTCATACCACCAGGGTTAGGGATATTTAGATCCAATGTAGGGGCTATGGATAGGATATGAAATTGAAGTTCTGAATTGAGAAGTAGATCACCTGCTGAAAGGAACTAGAAAACAGCTAGAAACACAGCTAGAAAGTCCACTTCTTCAGCCTGACCTTACTATAAATTAATTACTCCTTGATAGCTGAAGCAGCCTGTTTCCCTACTGAGCCCTGACAATTCATTAGATAGAAAAAATAAAAATAAATTAAAAGTCAGGAGAGCAGAAATTCTTTATCAAAACCTTCTAACAGGAAATTTAACAAAAAAATTATTGAAGACTTTGAGATGCTTGGAATAAAGGATATTGCAAATAATACTGAGAAAAATCCTGATTTATCAGTAAATCACACTGAGAACTCTGTTATCAGAGTTATCTGTAAATCAAACTATATAGTTGGCTCTGCATAATTTTGGAGGGCCTCCAAAAATCCAAGAATTATGACATTTTAGAATAAAAGGCAATTCAGTTCAACTACTTTATTTTACAGGTGAAGTAACTGAGGCCCACAGAAGTTAAATGACTTGCAGATTAGCATATAAGTCAGTAGTTAAGAGCAAGGATCTGCTTTGTCATTTCCTACCAGTGTACCTTTGGCAAGTACATATCGTTTCTAAGATCCAAGCTACTTATGTGTAAAATGGGGCTCGAACAGTGAATATCCCATAATAATTGGCAGAACACATGTAAAATGTTTAGCAAAATGCCTGACATATATTAAATACTATTATTATCATTATTAGAATGGGGACTAAAATCTGGCATTATAATGATTTATGATCTGGAATAACGAATGGGAGGACTCTACTTCACATGTTACTGAAGTTGAAGAAAATTATAGATCATGTTTATGATCAACCTTTAAACTTCCATGCAGTAGAGACAGCAATGCAGAATATTCTCCCTAATATTCTTCCTCAAAGACAAGTCTTTTTGCTAAAAACCTTCTGTTATAGCAACATTCAGGGAAATTCCCCAGTAGATATAATAACTATTTAGAAGAAGTAAAGTTTATTTTCCTGTGAGTTCGTAATAAATATTTATTTACCCTGGAAAATCCAGATATACTTAGCAATTTCAATCCCCTAACAAAAAACAAATGAGCCCAATGAGACAAATAAAAGAATAATAAAGAGTTCAAATATTATTGTTTTCTGGTATTGAAGAGTCCTTTGTTGTGATATTATGTGGCTTTGAAAAACCTAGACACATTTTGAGTTTTATACCCAAGGAAGTCTTTATCAAATAAGAAGGGACATTATATAGATCTATCTTACTTAAGCATTTCTTATTCCTACAAGTCTTTTCCCAGTTGTTAGCCTATTTCAAAACCCAAATGAAGGCTCATAGGGTAAAGGGGCAGTATTTTAAACAAACAAGCCAAATTGCATTCACACCCATTCTAATTTTGAACTGCACTGTTTATGCAGTCTTTTCAGAAAAGACGTAAGAACCTCTGTGTCATTCCTCTTCTGCTGTTCTCTCATGGAGAAGAGCTAGGGCTCTCTTGGATGAAGGCAAAATTGTACTCCAGTTGAGTAGTTGCCAGAAGCCAGGTCAGTGGTGAGTGGTCCCAAGGCTATAGGGTATCATAACGGAGCCATGGATGTCAGAATGCTGAAATTAGAGCATGACCCAGGGCACTCGAAGGCTGCAAGACTCTTAGTTAATCCACTTTGAAACTGTAGAAGGCTTCTGGAGTATGTGTCAGAATAATATGCAATATTATCTGATCCAGCCTTCCATTTGGGAAGGAGGTACATATTATTAGAACAATTATCTCATACTGTAATTTGAAGGGTCTTTTTCCTTATTAAAACTGGAAAAAGCAAAAGACTTGATTATTCTCATTCTCACACGCATGAACTCACCCTATTTATTTTTTCCTAACTTGGAGTTAGACTTGCCCCCACTAAGTAGTGCACTTTATACCCTGCAACACACAACTAGCAGGAGGTGCTTTATGGAGGATGCTACCTTAGTTCTCACAGTTTCTCTGTAGAAGGATTGAGAATTCAAACCCTTCCCATTATGATCATTGCTCAGTTTGCTAATAATGTATTTCATGGTCTATGTCATGGTCCATAATCTCTTGAAAAATATTTAGGTATGTTTATTCTCTCAAATAAAAATTACACATATAGTTTTATATATAATTAATCCAGAGTGAATTATTTCCAATAGCCAGTTATGAAAATTACATCCATCACATTCAACTTTCATGTAGTGAATGGTATACTCCGTCTGAAAATGTAATTAGATGCGTTGGGTAAACTAAGTCCCAAGGAAGGCACATTTGCTTTTCATTTAATTTCCCAATTGTAAGGCTGCAAAATGGCTCATAACGTTTTTATGCCCATTATTATCAATGATATTATTGAGGATGAAAAAATATTTGAAGCATTTGTTTTCATTGCTAGTGCTTATTTTTTTCCTGACAGTGATTTTTAAGTAACTATAGGGACTGAAACCCATAAATTACATATGTTTGGGGAAAGATTGGACATTGTTGAATTTAAAAGGTTGATTCTTTAAATGGAAGAAGGTTTTTGTTAAGGGGAAATGTATTACGTGATAGAACCAGTCAAACTGGCATTTACTCTGTGGTCCCTAGAAACTTCCTTCTCATATCAAATGGAAGACTGACTTGGTCATCAGCCTCAGGGCCAAGTTGTTCTACAGGTTGAACTCTAAGTTGTGTCATTACATGATTAATGACATCTGCAATAAGAGTAATGCACAGTTAAGTCTGTGGTGCTTCTACATAAATAGTTCAATGTTAAAAGTTATAAATTATAAGGGACGGAATGCTCTTTTATGCAACCAGGAAATCACTTTTCCTGGTGGGCTTTTAATAACATTGAATTTATCAAGGGTTGACACTTCTACTGTTATTTCCTCTAGGCTATAAAAAAAACACCTAACTGTTTATCCACGGTAGCCAGGATACTTTTTTAAGAAGAAAAAGATGGGGTGGTGATATCAACATCAACCGACAGATGGTTCCCAGAATATATCACATTCCTTCACTGAATCTCTTTACATGAAGCATCAAGAATGAATGTAAGGGCTTCAAATGCCAAGGTGACCCCTAGGATGAAACTGTGCGCTGGAAGATGGAAGATAAACTGAAAAGTCATGGGCAATACCCGGATAAGCTGATTTACATTTCCAGCTCACATCCTGGAAGGTTCTTTCACCCTAGTGGGAAGGTGATTTTGAGGGATATTTTGCTAAGTGGGAGTTTTTCACATAGGCAAATTGATCAATTCTTAAAGTTAATCACCTATTAGAATGTGTTTTAGGCCACTTTTTTTTAAAACTGCTAATGCACTACTGGACTTTAATAGATAATTTTAAGTATACAATTTAGCGGCACTAAATACATCCACCATGTTGGGCAACTACCACCACTATCTCTTTCCAAAACTATTTCTTCACCCCAAACAGAAACTGTACCCATTAAGCAATAACTCCCTACTTCCCCTCCCCACAGTCCCTTGTAATCTCTAATCTACTTTCTCTCTCTTTGAAGTTGCCTATTCTGGATATTTCATGTAAGTGTTATCATATAATATTTGTCATTTTGTGTCTGGATTATTTCAGTTAGCTTGATATTTTCAAGATTCATCCATGCTGTACTGTGTGTCAGGACTTCATTTCTTTTTATGGCTGAATAATATTTAGTTGTACATATATACCATATTTTGTTTATCCATTCATCTGTTGATGGACTTGGGGTGCTTCCAACTTTTGGCATAGTAAAGGCAAACAAAAAATAGGAAAGGTTTCAACAAAATTCAAATAAAAATAATCTTAAGTAGCTCTTTTGTCAGTCTTCTTGTAATATAATGCTTAGCTTGTCATGGCTGAGTTTAATGCATTATATTTAACACATGAGATATAAAATGCAAACCACTTATGGGACTACTGAATATATTGTTGCCTTCAGAGTATATTATTGAATGTTTGGATTTTCTGAAAACACAGTCAACTTCCAAAAGTAAGCAGTTTCAGCTAAGTCCAAACACTCACTGAGTAAATTTGGCTCATCATAATCCACGCATGATTTTTCTAGTCTACGTAAAAAAACAATCAACAAACTAACAAATGAAAACAACCCCACCAGTCCCTACCACTCACCATATTGCTGTATCTGATGACTATTAGTCTTCATCTTATTTGAAATATCAGCGTATTTTGATACAAATAATCTCTTCCTTCTCATGAAAATACTTTCTTCATTTGTTTTTTGGACATCATAGTCTCCAGGTTTTCATTCTCACAGGCCACAACTTCTCAGTCCCTTTTACTGCTTTTTCCCCTTCTTTCCTGTCTATCTAACATTGGAGTACCCTAAAGATCAGTCCTGAGACCTCGTCTCATCTCCTCATTCCTCCCCTTGCTGATATAGTTTCAGCTTAGAGTTGTGAATACCGTCCACATTATAGTGAATCCCTAATCATGCTTCCAGTATGGGCATTTCTTCTGAACTTTAGACTCATAATGTTCAATTGCCAATTTGATGATTCCCACTTGGTTATCTAATAGACATTTTTCTAAAAAATATGTCTGAAATCGAACTCCTAATTTTCCCCATTGATCTACTTTTTTCCACTCTCAATTAATCCCAACTCCATCTTTCCGGTTGCTCAGACAAAATTCTTTGGTGTTATTCTCAATTCCTCTATTTTTCTTATCTACATTCCCAATCTGTTAGGAAATTCCATTAGTTCTGCTTTCAAAATATATCCAGAATCTGATTCTTTTTTTTAAAACCACTTTATTGAGATCTAACTGGCATGCAAAAGCTGTACATATTTAATATATACTACTTAATGAATTTGGGTAAGTAAATATACACTTATGAAACCATCACCACAATTTATGCCATGAATGTACTCCCAACACAACCACCCTATTCTCGGTCACTATTGTTTCTCTCTCAGATTACTGTGGTAGCCTCCCCCAGTCTTCTCCCTGATTCCACTCTTGCTGCCCTACGGTCTGGTCTTAACACAGCAGCTAGACTGATCCTCTTCAAAGTCCACTGGATCATGTCATTTCTCTGCATAAAGTCTGCCAGTGGTTCCACATTTCTGTGAGAGTAAAAGCTCAAACATTTAAAATATTTAACAGGGCCTTATATAATCCGGTTGCTTTCTAACCTCATTTCCCAATTTCCCACTACTCTCCTCTCTGCTCATTTTTGTCAAGCTGTAATGTCCTCTTCAAACACCCCCGTGAGCTCTTGCATCAGAGATTTGGCACTGGCTGTTCCCTCTGTGTGAAATGCTTTTCCTCCAGGTATCTGTGTAACTCATTTTACTCCCTTCTTCTTGGCAGGGATGCTGCCTGTTGGTGTGATGTTTGTGCTTTACACCAGGGCACCTGGATGAGAGGTAAATGGTTACAGAACTCATGCCCCAAAAGTATGCCTTTGTACTTGCGGCCCAGCGCAGATCTTGCTTCTTAGTCAGGTGCATCTTGACCAGCCTCAGAAGTCCTGGTTTTCCTTACTGTAGTAGCCATATATTTTACTTTCTATATTCTGAGGCTTTGACATCTGGGACTTTGCTGACCCTGGAGGGACTGGCCCTCCCAGGGCTAGCCAATTCCTTGAGATAGTAAAGGATTTGCCTGCAAATGTGCCTTTCATATGCGAACCAACCAATCCAAAGCCCATACTCCCCAACTACCTCCTTTATCTAGCTCTTAGACTCTGGGCCACTATCCATCTACTCTAATTACCCCAGGGCCAGATACCAGACAACTAAGGACAGCCCCTATATCCCAGAGCTTGCTGAAATTATTCAAGACTAGTCAATCCTAAACTTGCTTATCCTGCCTTGCCAGAACCTTCTTACAGAAATCACAACAAAGGCTCTTGCCACAGTTTCCTCTCTCTCCCCTCTGCCTCATGACTGACACTGGTGTTTCTTCATATGGTTCCCCTGTGGCATTGCATGCCCTCTCCTCTTGGGAGCTGTGGATAATAAACTATCTTTTCAGTGGCAATAATCTGCTGATCTGTTGGCCTTACTATACCTCAGATTTTCTTCTAATACACGATATTTTAAAACACTTAATCTATTCTAATCTTTAAATAGCTCATATGATCTCACATATATATCATTCTCTTATTTATTATCCATCATCCCCCCTTAATCAATGAAAGCAGGAATATTTGTCTGATTCCCTCCCTGATGTATCTCCCAGCTTCTATAATAGTGTGTAGCACACAGTAGGTGTCCATTAAAAATTTGTAAATGAATAAAAAAATGAATAAACAGTGGCAATCAAGAGTCAATTTACATATATTTCAAAGGCATACATGATACTTTTCTGTATTTTTTTTCAGTGAACTCAAGACACTTAAATGAACAAAATCAAATTTGAAAAAAAGAAAATGCACATAAGAATGGGTATTTTAATAAGAAATGTTTATATGCTACTATTTTATTTGAGATACATTTGTTGAGCTGGCTTATAGTAAGTATTCACTAAATATTATATGCACCTACATCTATAATACACTTTGTTTATAGCTTGACCTTCTCCTTATTGCCTGTTAAAGGAACTTCAAATTATTCAGGTGGCAGGTACAAAACAGGACCTCAAATTATTCAAGTAACATTATAACAGGCAGAGATCCCTTGATTTCAGAGAAGCTGGACACCTCCATTGCCACTTGATCATCGTAGATGGCAGTAAGCAGAGGATTTGATGGAAACAGCCTTTGGATAGAATGCCCCAGATTTTCACTGTTTTTACCAAAATATAGTAGATTTTCTTTACTAAGTGCTTCTCAATTTGTTGTATGCCTTCACCAATTTTCAGAGTCTTTATATGGTTGTTTTTGACAAATTTGTCCAATTTTATATATGCTTCTGGAGAGAGGATTTGGGGAGCTCTTTACTCAGCCATTGCATCCATTCCAGAAAATCCACACCCCTGATATTGGACTTTTATATATCCATGGCATGTAGTGTGGGTGAGGTAGATCTATGTAAAGGACAAGTGTTGGTTTAAAAGATAGTCCAGAGGGTGCTAAACTAGAATAGTAGCAGTTGTAGCAATATGATATACCATGTAGAAATTCTTTGGCTGGTAGGAATGGCAGCACATTTTTGGCTACTGATTGGATTTGGCAGGAGAAAAAGAAGGAAGGTTTCATCCTCATCTCTGAGATTAAGAAGTAGGAAAGGCATAGGATTGAGTCTGGATAGGAGACTTAAAGATTTCATGGCATAAGTAGGTGGATATGCCCAACAGATTGTTGAAAATGTGCGCATAAAGAGAAAAAAGTAAAATACATTATAATCTCAACATTCCCAAGGAATAGATTCTGAAATCTGAAACTTCTGTAAATCTCTAAACATGGGTGTATCTTAGTAACAAAGAGCAATTGTGAGTGACTAGATAAACAATGGTGAGTAGAAGACAAAAGAAACACTGCCTTAAGTGTTCTGGCCTCCGTCACTGGCTATATGTCTAGGTTCTTGCGTTGCTGTACTTAGTATTCATATTCATGCTTTAGCAAAATCACAGTGACTTCCCATCATGGACATCTGTGTCCATCTCAGATAGTTTAACCGTGAATCTCAGGAGCATTGACATTTAGTCAACGGATGCCAAAGGGCTCCCTGCAGATTCCTCTGGTCAAGAGACTGTTCAGTCTCCCCTAGATCCTCAGTCTCCCTGATCTTTGCATGGTCTTCTCCTGACCCTTTTCCTTTCCTACCATCTCTCTTATACGTACTCTTTTCACAAATGTTAAAAAACAATAAATATATAACTATAACAAATATGACATGAAACAATTAAGAACGCTTTTTAACTTCATCTGTTTAAGAGGAAGCCAATTATCATCAATTCTACTTGATTTTGTGCTATATTCTTGGTTTTTGTTATTTCTTAGTGAAGAGGGCCCTTTAGTTATCATTATTATATTTTGCAACATAAACTCAAGGGCATATATTTAATGAAGATGTTATTATGGTGATGAATGTTATTATTAACATGTCTTGGAAAATGAATTGTTAATAGCTAAAATATAAATGAACTTCTCTCTTTTGAAAATATTTTGTTTCTCTTCATTCTAAAGATTTTGTATAGGATACCAACTGGCAATACTCATAGCAAGCCACATCTTTTCCAGAACTTTTACTAGTACTACTGTCCTTTCCTTGGATACCATGAGTTATTCATAGATGAGGACCACTCTATTCTAATTCATACTAGCATTGCAGTAATTTCAAATGACACATGTATGTGTATAGACACACATATATACATACATGTATCTGTGTGTTCCTGAAATTTTATATTATGTTTTACATGCTATTATATATAGCCTCAGAGAGACCCAGTTTCAAGCCTAAATGCTGTGTTTAATTCTTCAAGAAACAGATAATATACTCTGGTCTTGGCCATAAGGGTATACATGAGTGTTTCTTATCCTTTATAAAACAAGATGGCACAGTGAGTTCACTCTTTAATATATGTCTCTGCTCCAAGGAGATAGTAAATAATAATGCTTAAAAATAGAAAAAAATGTTATAGTCAGGCCAAAAGTAACAAGATAAAAATCATTAAGGACCATAAAGAGAAAAGCAAAACAATTCAGTTTCTGGGTGGTAAATCACACAAATACTCCTTGTGTTTTGGGGAATAGGAGTATTTTTCCAATTCCATGCTTGAATCCAGAGGCTGAGGGGTATTCCCTCCAGAAGCTAGAAGAAGCAAGGAATAGATTTTCTCTTGGAGCCTCCAGGGAGAGTACCCTGCTGACACCTTGATTTCATACTTCTGGCCTCCAGAACTGTGAGAGAGTAAATTTTTATTGTTTTAAATCATCCAGCTTGTGGTAATTTGTTATAGCAGCTACAGGAAACTAATACAGCTCTAGAATTTCAGGCCACATATCCTGGAACCTGTGAATGTTACAAGATAACATTCCTGTGATTGTGTTATGTTAGACACAGTTGACCTTTAAAAGGGAGATAATCCAGGTAGGCCTAATCTAATCACATGAGCCCTTAAAAGCAGAGAACTTTCTCCAGCTGGTAGCAGAAGAGAACGGCAAAAGAAGGATTCAGAGCAATTTGAAGCATGAGAAGGATTTAACACATCATTCCTAGCTTTGAAAATGGAGGGGGCCATGAGCCAAATAATGGAAGTGGCTTCTGGAATTTGAAAATGACCCCCAGATGACATCCAGCAAGGACAAAGGGGCCTCAATGCTACAACAAAACAGAACCTAATTTCCCCAACAACCCGAATACCCTTGGAAGCAGATTTTCCCCCAGACCCTCCAGATAAGATCCAAACCCAGCTGACCCCTTCATTTTGGACTTACAAGACCCTAAATGGAGAACCCAGTTAAGCCTGCTCGAACTTCTGATTATAATTACATAAATACTACAGTGTTTTATTTTATAACAAATATAAAATTATGTTTCTTAAACTTCAGCTATCTCAGCTCTCCCTTCCCATCGTGAACAGGGCAAAGATGAAGAGCCCTACATCAATGGTGAAGTGGTACAACCACACAAGCAATTTAAACGATATGAAAAGGAAGAGTCCTGCACCATCAGTGCAGTGGTGTGACTGGACAAAGGATATGAATGGATCAAAGAAGAACAAACGACGGGCAAAACTCCCATTCATCAGTGTACTGGTGTAACTGGCTAGGTGATGTGAACAGAGCAAGGAAGAAGAGCCCTGCCCCATGGTGGCAGTGGTCTAACTGGACAGGGCATGTGAATGGGGAAGAGGTACCCTGCACATTCATGCAATGGTGTAACTGGCCAGAGGATGTGATTACAGATTATAGGAAGAGCCATATTCCATCAGTGAAGAGTAAGGGGACAGGGAATGTGAATGGGACAAAGAAGAAGAGCAACAAAATGCCTGTGCAGTGGAGTGATTGGACAGAAGAGAAAAGACCAAAAGGGCAGCCCTACAGTGTCGATGCAGTGAGGTATCTGGGTGTGGAATGTGAATAGGGCAAAGACAGGAGCCCCAGTCCACTGTGCAGTTGTGTAACTGGGCAGAGAAAGTGAACAGTGTAAAGAGGAGGAATTCTACAATATCAGTGAACTGGTGTCACTGGGCTGGGAATGTGACCAGGGAAAGAGGAGGACCCTGTGCCATCAGTCCACGGGTAAAAATGGACAGGGCATGTGATAGGACAAAGAGGAGCAAGACAACATCGTCAGGGCAGTGGATGACAGGGCAGATTAAGTGAAACACACAGGAAGAAGGAGCATCTCCCAAACAAAAGTGTACTGGTGTGTCTGTGCAAGGGATGCGAGCAGGGCACCATCAGGACAGCGGTGTAAGTGGACAGGGCATGCGAACAGGGTGCAGAGGAAGAGCCCCACCTCCTCACTGCACAGATGGAACATCAATGTGGCTGTGACTGGACAGAGGAAGTCTAAGTGTCACCGCGGTGCAACCCTCCACCATCAGTGCAGTGAGTGCTCTGGGCTGATTTTGAGAATGGGGCAAAGAGTAGGATGCTTGAGCAATCAGTCCAGGGGGATAACCAGTCAGGGGATGCTAACGTGGCCACAAGGAGGTGACCTGTCCCATCAGTGCAGTAGAGTCACTGGACAGAAGTAGGAAAAGTGGTCAGGAGGCCCAACCCTGTGTCCTCAGTGCACTGAGTGCCCTGGGTTGGTTTGTAAATACACAAAGACAAGGGTCTGTGAACAGTCAGTTCTGGAGGGAAAGAGGGAGAGCCCCCTGCCATCAGTGCAGTAGTGTAACTGGACAGGAGATGGGAACAGGGCGAAGAGGAGGAGCCACACTGCATCATTACAGTGGAGTAAGTGGACAGAGGAGGTGAAAATGTACAGAGGAGTAGGCTCTGACCATCAGTGCAGTTGATGTTAACAGACAAAAGCTGCAGACAGGCAAAGAGAAGGCACCTCACATCATCAGAAATGTGGTTTAAGTGGTCAGTGGATGAGAACAGGAAGAAGAGAAGTCACACACCATCAGAAAAGTGATATGGCTGGAGACGGGATGTAAACAGGACAGAGAAGACAACTCTGTCCCAGCAGTGCAGTGCAGTAACAGGGTGAGTGATGTGAATGTGGCAGACAGGAGGTGCACTGAACCATCGGGGCTGAGGATTGCCTCTCCACTGGATGGAAAGCAACCAAGGACGAGGAGCTTTGCACCATCAGTGCAGTGGTATAAATGAAAAGAGGAGATGAACAGAGAAAAAATGAAGAGAAATGCAGCATCAGTGCAATGGGTTAATGAGACAGTGGAAACAAAAAGGGCAAAGGGGAGGATATTTGCACCCCTAGTGCTGTGGTGTGGATGAAGGATGTGAACTGAGCAAATAATAAACCTGTGGACTCTCAGTTTGGTCGGTAACTGGACAGAGGATGGAAACATTGCAAAGAGGAGGTAAAGTAAAACACTCCTACAGCGTTATGCCGGGAAAGTGATGTAAAAAAAGGCATAAAGGAGGATTCCATACCCACATTACACTGGACTAAGTGAGTTAAGAATGTGAATGGTATAAAGAGGGGGATTCTCACACCATTAGTGAACTGGTATTACTGGGCTTGGGATGTGATCAGGGAAAAGAGGAGGAATCTGCACCATCAGTTCAGTGGTGTCAATGGACAGGACATGTGATAAAGACAAAGAGGAGAAACACAGCATCATCAGAGCAGCAGTGTCCCTGGGCTGACGAAATGAACAGGGGAAAGAGGAGTCTCCTCAAACCAGCGATGCACTGGTGTAACTGGGCAAGGAACAGAAATAGGACAAACTAAAGGATCCCCAATCTATCACTGCAATGAAGTGACCAGACAGGGCAGTGAAACAAGTAAAGAGGCACAGTCCTGCACCATCTGTGCGATAGGTAAGGCAGGTTTTCTGAACAAGACAAACAGGAGAAGCCTTGAACCATCAGTGCAGGATAGTAACTGGGCAGGGAAGAGGAATTGGGCAAAGAAGAGTGTCCCCATACCATGAGTGCAGTGGTATAACTTGACAGGGTATGTGATTGGGGCAAATAGGATAAGCCCTGCACCATCAGGGTAGTGGTGCAAGTGTACAAGCAATGTGAACCAGGCAAAGAGGAGGACCCAGACCCATCTCTCAGTAGAGGAGAGTGGGATCAGGGCCCAGGGCACAGAGATGCAAACAGGGAGTAGTGGAAGAGCCCTGAGGAAGAACCAGTGGTGTGACTTGGCCAAGGATGTTAACAGGGCAGAGGAGCAACCCCATACCATCAGTGTAGAGGTGTAACTGGACAGGGGATGTGAACAGGAGATGTGATGCATTCTGGCAGCATCAGTGTAGTGATGTCATTGAGCAGAGTATTCGAATGGGGCAAAGAGAAGGAGCCCTGCCCCATCCATGCGCTGGTGTCACTGATATAACTGACCAGGAGGTGTTATCTGTGCAAAGAATATTAGCCCTGCGCCATAATGTTGGTAACAGCATGAGTGGATAGAGGATGTGAACAGGAGAAAGAGGATGAGGCACCATCCATGAGTACAGTGATGTACCTGGGTGGGATTGTGAACAGAGCAAATAGAGCCCCATGCCCTTGGTGCGGTGGGACAACTGGACTAGAAATGTCAAAGAGGGAAAGGGGGCGATCCCTGGTCTGTGAGTGCACAGGTGGGACTGGATGTGGGATGTGAGAAGGGCAAAGAGGAGGAGTCCTACCTCAAGAGTTCCCTGGGGATGGGAACAGACAAAACAGAAAAATCCTCACACCGTTAGTACCGAGGTGTAACTGGACAGAATCCGTGAATGGGACAAAGGGAAGAAGCCCTGACTGTGAGTTCAGTGATGTAACTTGGCTGGGATACGGGAATGGGGCCAAGAGGAAGAACAGTGTGCTGCAAGCACAGTGGTTATGGTGCACGGGATGTAAGCAGGACAAAAAGTAGCATGTGCAGAGCACCAGCGTACTGTTCTTCCTGGGTTGGCAATGTGAACAGGGCACAGAAAGGCATCATCAGTGCAGTGGTGTAAATGCACAGCGGATCTGAATAAGCAAAGGGCGATCCTCGCAGCATCATTACCATGGTAACGTGCCTGGACAGGGCATGTGAAAGGCATGAAGAGGAGGGTCACTGTACTTCAGTACAGATGTGAACAGGGTTAGAGGAGCAACCTCACGCCATCAGGGTACTGACTGAGTGGACAGGGAAAGGAGAGTTGCGAGGAGGAGCAGCCCCACCTCATCAGTGCAGTTGTGCAAGTGAACAGGGAGTGTGTACAGAGCAAAGAAGAAGATTCTCACACCATCTCTGTGCTTGGCCAGAGGATGAAAACAGGGCAGAGAGGAGCAGATCCATACTATCGCTGCAATGGTGTAACCACGCCTGGTGGGTGTGAACAGGGCAAAGAGGATGAGGCTCGACTCATCCGTGCCACGTGGACCTGTGCAGGGACTGAAAGCCCTAAGGGGCTGGAACCCACACCACCACTGTGTTGAGTAACTGCACAGAAGGTGTGAATGGGGCAGCGAAAGAGGAGTGAGGACCATCAGTGCCATGGTGTAACTTGGAAGAGGATGTGACCATGCCAAGAGGAGGAGCCCTGAAACATCATCGCAGGGGTCTGATTTGGCAGGGGACATTGACAGGGCAACTAGGAGGAGCCTGTCAACCTTAGTACAATGGAGTAACTGGGCTGCATATGAAAAAAGGCGACTAGGAAGAGCCCTGCCCCGTCAGTGCAGTGGAGTAACTGCACAGTTGATATGAACTGGGCAAATAATAGGAACCCCAAAACATCAGTGCAGTGGAGTAACTGGGGAGGCACTTACCTGTGCACTGCTCTGACTGGCTCGGCGTTCCTACCTCCATACTATTTGGGGGAAGCCAAGGATGACTTTGATGCAGGCAATGCAGTCCCCTCCCAAGTCAGTAAGAATTGTAGTGCTGCTCTACAGTGCCCCGGGAGAAGCACAAGTTTGCCTTCAAGATAGCGTGATTTATAGTCACAGTGTCATAAAACATTTCATCTGCAGTAGAATGATCTGCTTTCCAGGGTATGAGGTGACCTGATGGACACTACTGAGATAATTAGTGGAAAACCAATTCTCCTGCTGTCCTGCTCAAAGCATGTTGCGTGTTCATTGCATAATATATATCACTGAACACTCTGAAAGCAGAGCTCTTAAATCTTCAAACATTGTAATTGTCCAAGATATATTCCCTGATGTGAATATGCATTATGGTTACACTCTAGAATATTAGGTAACTAACATGGAAACCAAGTCAATGACCCAAATCCAGCTCAGGTCATAGTGACTAAAAGTCATCATGAACTATCGGGCAGCCTTGACAAATTGAGTTTCAGCAGAAAAGAGAATGGATCACAAAGCAACCCCTGCCACAATTGGCACCTTATTGACATTTCTGCAGCCATGGCCAGGAGATCAATGGGCCGTGAATGCTGAATTATCCTCTTATCCCTGGAAGTGATCCCTGCAGGCCAGGCTGCAGGATGTTAGCAGAATGGCTTTCGGGAACATACACCATTCCTGCCTGCTTCTCCTTCTGCTCTAGGAATGGAGGGACTGCCTTGGGTTCAAGGTTGTGGACCTGACATTGGGAAATAGAACGGTGTTCACCATGGAGCCATCTATTTAGCCAGCTGTCTCTCTCACTAAATAGCTGTGCTATGTTAAACGTGCCAAAGTTAAAATGAATTGAAAAAGATAAGCCAAATCAATTGGGACAAGTGGAAACTCTAAACTTTTTAACATATTAAACTGGGGGGAGGTGCTCAAAGGAGAAAGAGAATAAATAAGTTTGAGGGATGGAGGGTTAACCTTGAGAAGTGTGACCAGGGCTCGACAGGGCCACTTTGAACAGCTGTGCAGCTTGTGCACTACCAAGTGCTCAGTCATGGGAGTGGAGTGGGGATGCTGAAATCTAGCCTGGATTCTCCTTTCCAACATGCAAACCCCCGTGCTGCCTCTGCCAGAAGGGACACTTCTTTCTCAGTCCTCTTCTCACAAGGGTTGGGTAGGAGCTTTTCCAGTTCATTCTTCTAGAGACAGTACCTTTTCACTCTGAAGGGCTACCTTTTTCTAATTCATCACCCCGGAGAGGAACCTTTCATTTCTTAACAACTCTTCCTGCTGGGAGCCTTTCCTCCTCACAAAGAAGCCAGCAGTGTGCTCACCCAGCCTGACAGCACAGAATGCTTTCTGCTAATACACACAAAGATGCTATGTAAGCCGCTGGTGACCTGGAGTTTTTCGTACCCAGGGGAAATTCCTGATGCAGGACAGCTAGTTCACATTGTCAGTTAACTAGTTAATGAACTGAGGTTGTTCTGGGTTATCTAAGTATTCTGATGCCCTCCACTGTCCCCGCCACCCTCACCCCTTCCCCAGGATCCAGTGACTGTAGAGTCAGTGCCTCGCACAGCTGGGGCCCTAAAGCACCTTCTCCAGCTCCACTGACTGGCCACTACTTGCACCATATTTGTTTTTAAGTATTTCTAGTAACATCCTTGATGAAAGGCTCAATTTCCAAGACCCATGAGCCCCCAGCCGTATCTCCTCAGATATTTTGTTAACTGGTTGACATTAGTTTAGTCCAGTCTTGGAATCCATGACAATTTGAATGTTAACAATTACTCTCTCTCTCAGAATTCCTGAGCCACAGCATCCCTGAGAGACCACTGTGGGAGTTTTCCAGAAGGGGCACAAACAAGCTTCTTAACAAACATTGCTGAAGAAATGAACCCCTCCTTGAAAGACTGTGCTCTCTGTCAGGAGCTATGGAAAAAGGCAAAAGTCTCAGTGGAAACAAAGATATTTAAGGTTGTACTGAGCAGAAGTTGTCATACTTTTCAAAAGTATGCTTCCAGCACCCCTTTCACCTGCTGGTGTATTGCTGCCCCGCTGAGTGTCACTGAGGGATTCCCTCTGCTACCTGAGCACCTGATTCCTGCACTGCGCTGCTGGCCACAGGGCAATTCTTGGATGGTGCCATGATCTGAATATTGTCCCCTCCAAAATTCATATGTTGAAAACCTAATGCCCAAGGTGATGGTATTGGGAGGTGGGGCCTTTAGGAGGTGATTAGGAGGGCTCTGCCCTCGTGAATGGGATTAGTGGCCTTATAAAAGAGGCACCAGAGAAATCTCTTGCCCCTTGGGCCATGTGAGGACATAGTGAAAAGGAACCATCTATGAAGTAGGAAGCCCTCACCAAAAACCAAATCTGCTGGTGCTGTAATCCTGGACTTCCCAGGCTCCAGAACTGTGAGAAATAAATTTCTGTTGTTTATAAGCTCCCCAGTCTGTGACATTATGTTATAGCAGTCCAAATGGAACAAGACAGATGGGCTTTTTGGCTTTACAGTAATTTACTATAATTTAGATACATTAAGAATTTGGTATGTTGTGGTCACCCAGGTACTGGCTTCTGAGCACTCCCCTCCTCCCTTGTTGCAACACAATTCTTTGTAAATCATACCTAATTTTATATCGTGAGCATGCGGTCTTATGTTCCACAACAGGATTAACCCTAAGAGATGAAAACACACTCCCACAATACCTTTTATAGCCAAGGACCACCTGTGATAGAAAGACAAGGCAGAGAAATTTCCAACTCTGGCTAGAGAAACCTACCCACAGAAACAAAGGCTGGCATGGCCCTTCATCTGCCCACTGTGGGCTTTCCTCACCCTGGCCCTCCAGCCCTTGACCACCTCTCGATGCTGCTTTAGTAAGAGAACTGCCATCCATCTGTGCACTACCAGACCCTCTGAAATACCAGCCACTAACCTATGGACTTCTGCTGGAAACTGTCCTTGCTGCTTGTAGCAGACTCTGCTGGTGCCCCACCCCCCACTCCCGGTGCCTTATACCTCAGTGCAAGCTCTGTGACTTCCGCCTGCCTGAGGACTTTCCTTGGCAGCCAGAGCCCACCCTGCCCACCCAGGCCAGCTGCGAGAGCCAGAGGATGCATGACTTGGGAAGTAGCCTCAAACAATGACTATGGGGAGTTGGAGTCTAAACAACCCACCTCAGTTGTCCCTGGGAAGACAGAACTGAGGTGCATGCGCTACACTGACTCCCGGAGTCCCCAGAGGGAGTGAACTCTAGCAATCTATCACAGTGGTAACTTGCTTGATATTGCCCCTTTTATTGGCTGCCGTCCCTTCCCTGTCTCTCCACTCCTCGGTTGCCTGAGATTATCCCTATCCCATATATAAATATTTGCACTTTAAAGCTGTCCCACGTCTGCTTCTAGGGAATCCAAACTCAGATACTGCTTCTGCATCCAGTGTCAGATGATTGGTCCCACTAGTCTTTAGCACCAGCATCCCACACTCTTGACATGGGGGGATTTTATAGGAACAAAGACTAGAATCCCACATTTCTAGGTCTTTCTCACATGGGAGGAAGTATGTAAAATGATGCTTTTCTAGACCTGTTCCCACTCTATGGAGCCCAGCGTTTATATGTTTTCTAGGTCTGTCATGGAGAAACCACAGTATTATACATGTTTATTCTTTTGCCTACAACACAGTACAAGGACAGGTTTATTCAAAAATAACAAACTGCAGGAGGTACATTCCTTGTTCTATGTGCACAACCATCCTGATAGCTCTGTGAAGGGGCCACACTCAGCAACCCCTCCAAAACCTGGGGGTGTCGGCTCGTAGGTGTGCCCATTGCGGAAGGTCAGTCACACTGCTCTGAGACTTCTTCAAATGCTGCTCTTGCCAGTCCGCTGATGTCCATGTACAAATCCGTCATGGCCACACAGACACTTCTGTCTCTTCAGTGCTTTTCAGTAACACTCTTCAGGCCTGACAAACTTGAGGAATGTAAACAAGAGCCAGACCACGAAACACTACTGAATTAGAAAGAAGTTTATCTTCACGCTGGTTGCCTCGTGGCTCCCCTTTCATCCTTTCAGTGGTTTACGTTGCTTCTTCCCCCAGCACTCTCACCTAGTGTTCAGTTCTCTTACATGTCTAATTACAGATACAGTCAATTCACACTACAGGACCATTTCCGGAGGACTTTGGATCTTTTAAGAGGAATCATCAAAGATTGGGGACCTACTGGGAAACCTATAATTTCCCAGGTAAAGTTCATTCATTCATTTATACGTTCATTCTACACACATTTCTTAAGTATTTACTATGCACCAGGCACTGTTTGAGGTATTGCTGGTTCACAGACTTCATCCTTTTCTACGAGTTTATATTGTAGGTTGGGAGTTAGACATTAGTAAAGAACTCAACACTTCCATCATAATGCATGTCATAAATCAGAGAAGTAAAATTAACACCTCAACAAAGTGAAACACCCTTTATGTTTGACTGGGCAAACACCACGGCCGTTTTCAAATGTAGGCTAAAAATGTACCTTTTCACATTATACTTTCAATTAGCCTTTTGAAGTCTACTAACTTGTGACTATGATTCAACTACCTACCTTGCCCTCCCCTGTGAAGCAGCACAGCTCTTCTCTCTTCTCCCTGAGTATCCAAAGGCTCCTCCTCCCCTCGGGCTGGGACTGAATTATGTCATTAAGAGTCTTTCTTCTGTTCACCATATCGCAGCTTTGCTTTTCTGTTTGTTGGATTTATCCCTTAGATCACTTCTTCCCATGTGGAAGCAGAGATGCTGCTCTAAATACACACCACTCTTAGAGCTAGCAATTCTGGACACAAAATAGTCCCTCTTTCCCAATAGTTGCAACAAGGATACCAGAGGGGAATCTGATTGGTTTGACTGGGTCACTACTTCTTCAACTCTGACCCAGTTGCTATGTGTACCTGCATGTGTGTGTGTGTGTGTGTGTATATGGAAATGCAATATTCTCATAAGTCAAACTAAATCATGTATCCACTCTTATGATGGCTTGGCTACACAGGAAACAACATTTCTTTAAAAAAAAGAGACAAAATTAAGGACATCACTGATATTGTGGAGTAACAAATTCCTACAAAGAACAACAATTAGACAGCTATCCACAAATGAAAATAGCCCTGGAAGAATTCAAAAGTCCACTTCAGAAGCTTCAGCAACATAGTGGAGCAAAAAACCTGAGAATAAATGCACGAAGAGGGGAGGAAGAATAGTTTCATTTTGCCTGCGTCATCCCACCCCGCCTTCCAGGCTGCTGCTTTTCAGCACCAAGAAGGAACCGCCTAGTCCAAGACAGTTCTCCTCACTGGGAAAAGGAGAGTGGGGTGAAGGTAAGGCTACAGGGATCAAGAAGAATCAGAGAAACATGACACCACCAAAAGAACACAGTAAACTTCCAGTAACTGACCATAAAGAAATGGGGATCCATGAATTGCCTGACCTAGAACTAAAAATAATTGTTCTAAAGATGTTTAGAAAACAAATAAACAAGTAGATTGGCAGTTGCCTAGGGCTAGGGGTGTGGGAAATACGTTGGTCAATGGGTACAAACTTCCAGTTATAAAATGAACAAGTTCTGAAAATACAATGTAGAGCAGGGTGACTGTAGTTACCAATACTCTATCGTGTACCTGAAAGTTGCTAAGAGAGTAGATCTTAATCGTTCTCACAACAGCAAAAATGGAAATTTTATGAGGTGAAAGATGTATTAACTAATCTTATCATGGTAATCATTTCACAATGTATACATGTATCAAATCATCATGTTGTACACCTTAAATTTACACAATGTTACATATCAAGTAAACCTCAATAAAGCTGGAAAAAAGTAACAAATGTCAAATACATGTAGTAACCATCCTGTTTACCGTTTTTTTCTTTCTATTAAACAGTGAAAAAAGAATTTTGGGAAACCCAGGTCACTGACACAAAGTGGAACTTCTTTCCAACACATGGTGGAATTAACTGAAAAATGTATTTGAGAATCACTGAAAGCCCTCCATAAACCCATTTAGAAGACTCTTCTCTGAGGGGCATGTGTGTGTGTGTGTGTGTTTGTGTGTGTGTGTGCGCGCGCGCATGTAAATGTGGACACGCTCACCCTGTGGAAAGAACAGCAAAAATGCAAGTGCTTAGAGCTCAGACTCTGGAGTCAGGTTGGCCACATTTAAATCTTGAATTCAATTTACAAGCTGGATGTTCTTGAACAAGTTATTCCATCACTCTTAGGCCCAGAGTCCTAACCATTAATATGGAGATAATAAGAGCACCCCCTTCAGAGGATTTTTGTAAGGATTAAATGAACTAATGCGTGTGAAGGGTGTAGGACAGTGCTTGGCATATAGTAAGTAGCAGTTATTGCTGTAATTTTAATAGCTATTCTTTGTAATTATTGAAAGGCAAATACAGTCACATGAAATGGTGGCATGTGCCCACGAATCAACCGCAAAATTGCTTCTTTCTCCAGGTTTCTCTCTTGTCCAAAAATCATAGTAGTTGGTGGTAATTCTCTAATACATAGCAAGGATACTGCAAAGGTAAAACAGAGCAAGAGAGAGTGAGAAAGAGAGGAGAGAAGCTTTTCCCCTAAATTCTGATTTATAAATCCGGAAAGAAGAGAGAAGAGCAAAGCTAGAAACCGCAGTCAGGGGAGCTGCACCAGCCACAGTGCTTGCAGCTCTGCCTCTCGCTGGGAGATTCTGACCTCTGCTTATTTACATTCCTCCTGCTTCATGCTCTGCTTTGCATCATGAGGCAGAGCCACTGTGTCTCGTCAATTAAAACAGGTTCCCAAATCCTCAGCTGTGAGTTTCTCATGACTCCTGGTTTCAATGTGATGCATTTTTATTTTATAGTAAATGTCAGTTTTCATCAGCTCAAATGTCCTCATGACGATATGACTTGAAGATATGCAAATACCTTCTTACCAGATACTTCTAATTAGGTAGAGGTCTTGGGTGGGGTAGTACTTCCTAATTACTTATGAGGTAATCAGGAGAAATCACACTTGATTATATGCTGTAAATTGGCTTCCAGAAACTCAAGACCAGCATTAATCGCCGTCTTGCTTCTGGGAGGCAGGCTCCCAGCTTTTCATTTCCTGAAAGATACTTCATCTCTCTCCTCTCAGTTTCTTCAAGTCATCTCCTCCCGCTTTATATTCATGCTTTGTAGACAGCCGGGAACCTTGCTTTGCATTATAAGTGGACCACCAACCAGGCTGAGTGAATGCTGTACAGCTCTAAAGATACCCAAGAGTTAACTCTCAAAGCAAACACAGGTGTCAGACAGCTTTAATGGGAAATCATTGGGAAATGTCACAAGTACAGGCATTATGGTTAAAGAAAACTTGTCAGCTAGTGGGGAAGTGACAGTGATGGTGTCTGGCTTGTACACAAGAGCGGACTTTAGTGCTACTAACTGAATTGAAGAGAAATCTCTGAAGAGCAACGACCATGAGAACTTGAGGCCATAAATCCATGTTCATATACTTTCATCTGTCAATCTCTTTGGGGCCATTTTAAGTTAATGACTCTTAGTTTGATTCATAATTATTAAAACTTCATATTTTTAAATCTGTGGTTTGAGTTAAGCCACGCTTTTGGACTAACAGTAAACAACAAAGCTATGAAATCCAGCGAACATTCTGAATGAGGATTAGCCTGTCTGAAGTTTTTGTCTTTGTGCTGTTTGCCTGAATCACTTCCAATGTCCTGACTCAGGTATAAAGGCAGGACTCAGTGAATTTTTCTACCTCTGATTTGCAGGTCTCCGTAAGTTTTCTGCTTAAATAGGGAAACAACAACCAAATTCTCTGCTGTGATTGCAGGGGTCTGGGGAAGGGTGTCAAATGACCCTTTGGCGCTGACATCTACTAAAGTAGAATAGAATTCGACCCGCACTGCGGTGTTCAGTGCTTGAGTCATTTAGAAGGTGCACGGAGGGGGTACTGTTAGGTCGCGCTTTAGAAATGGCGACTATTTAGCTAGATCAACAAGGCCACAGAACGGGCTTTCACGTCAAGCAGTTTGGGCTTTCTAACTCCACATTCACCAGAGTTGCACAAAGACTGCACTCTGTTTTCAGGACTTGTGAATTTCTGTGTTCAGAGACAATTTAATCATTTGTCATTGCGTTGTAGCCCTTCAGAGGGGGCAGAGGGCAGAGCCATTCAAAGTCCAATCCGAAACCCCAATCATATGATTGTTCTCACTTGAAATGTAACTAAGGGTCACTTAGGATCGAGGGGATGAGAAACGGTTCAAGCATAATCCAGGATTAGGCAAGAGATAGTAATAGAGAAATGTAATGCCTGATTTAATCAACATAAACCGCCAGAAGAATAATTTCAAGACTAAATCAGAGCTCTGTACTATCCCTCAAGAAAGCTGATTTGTCAAAATATTCAATTTAATTACCCAAAAGCAATTTAAACTACCTATATTTGACAGTTATCCATTATGCAGACCAATGAATAGCGTAGTCAGCTGACACCACCACCCCCCATTTCAATGTCATTGTTTCAGTAGAAAACAATTGACAATTAACATTTATTCTCTGTCTTACAACCACACACCAGTAAGAATTGCTTACTCAAGTTCTTGGGATCAATATAATTGCCTCTTCTTCCAGGTCGGATTTTGGGTCAACAATATTTATTTCATGCTCCAATTTTATCGACTTGAGGTTGGTAAGGGGTCTTCAACTTAATTAGAACATAGAATTTACCTGCCCTTGGGGCTGATATGGTAGCAGGGAGAAGAGACTAGAGGAGTTGTGTTAGTGGACAGGGTAGACAGTTGCATTGGTGGTAAAGGACTCTAAACATGGCCAAGCAGGACAGGAGCACAACGGGTGGAATGAATTCCTGGCATTTGCACTGGTTCACACTGCACTGCTGGCCCGCAGGGTACACAATACAAATTAGGATCAGTCGCTCATAAACAAAACAAAGCATGAGATGTTTTAAACAATTAAAAGGAAACTGTAGCAAACCAGTCACTGCATGAAGCTAAGAAGAAACTGAGCAGGGAACTCCACCTCTGTGTAAAATTATGGCTTAAATATCCCTGCTCTATGTCTTAGTTGTCAGTAGGCTACAATTATAAAATGAGGAAATAGAGGGTTCGCTGTGGTTTTTGATAGCTGCAGCACAACAGGATTGACCCTGTTGGAATCATAAAACAAGGCCAAATCAAATGATAGCTAGCTCAAAACACTGCAAGTTGCTTTATGAGCAGCATTGTTTAATTTTCTTTTGATTTGTTTATTTTGTTTCTGGAAATGACATTTAAATTTTTTTCTGAGCAAAGGAAACAATATTTCAAACATGTTTCTACCTGGGATGATGTGTCAAGTTCCAGGCCAAGATGCCTCAGTAACACATTTTTTCCAGCAACTGACTAGAATAAGCTTAAGGAACTTTGCAATAGACACCTAAGATGACAAGACAAAAGAGTGCATCACTTCAGTTGTCACCGAACAAGGCAAGGGTTCCCTACGGCTGTGAGTGAAACACATTGTTTTTTGGCTAATGAGTTCTGAACAACCAACGTTGGCCCTGCAGGCATACTCTCGTTTTTAGGAAAAGAGTTCTAAGAAATGAGAACATAAAAACTTTGGAAGTTTTTTATGCAAAATTTTCATAGCCCTATTGTCTGCATAATGTGTTCAACTATTATAAGATTTTTTTAAACTATATATATTCCTAATCCATTACTTTTTATCCTTTTTGATTGGCTCCAGAAGATAGGGAGATATAGGATGTGTGAAATGGAAACTATATTGAGGCAGGAGAAGATGCAAACATATAACACAGACTTTACAAACATCATGTCTAATCCAATATTTATTTGTTGAAATTTTTGGCAAAGATGTATTTTGCTTTTTGTTAAATTCTCACTTGAAGAAGACATTTAAATAATTGGTCAGGAAGTTTTACACTCTAGCAAAGTAAAGCAAAATTATTCAGATGCTGTGGCAGGAATATTAGTAAGAGGCCTGTGCAAACAGTAAGAATGAAGATGGTAAGAATAATCTACCTTGTGCCTCCTCTCCTGTCAGTCTATCCTGTATCTGCTTTGTTGCTATTGGAGAACATGAAGGTTACACTCTTAACAGGGTGCCAATGGGCCAAAACTGGGTCTACTGCACAAGCAGTGAAGCAGGCAACTGCTGAGTGAAAAAAAAGCATCTTATAGTTTAAAAACATCTCTTTGCTAATATCTCGTTTACTAATATCATTCTTTATGATATCGCCAATTACTCTTCACTGATTCCCCATACCTGTTAACTGGGTCCCCGCAAAAGGAAGTAGGGTGTGGCAGAGGGGCCAAGTACCTCTCACCCAATGTTGTGTCATGTGGTGTGGTGAGTCTATACCGGAAGTCAGCTCCTAAAAGAGTAACTGGATAAAGTGCCCGAAACAGTCAGGAATGGAGTCTCTGCCTCTGTGACTGAGAAGGATGAAGGAGAGAGTGATCTGGGCTCAAATTCCACAGATTTTCCCTTTTCTTACCAAATTTTCACAGATTTCCTTGATGTTTCTTCATTAGCTATTTTTCTTTAGGGCCATTTCCGGTGGGTTTTAAAAATACACTTCACCTATTTCATTGGGGAATGTATCAGCAGAGCCTGTTGCATTGTTATTCTGAAAATCAAACTCCCCTATTCATCTCCTTCCTACCTTTCTTAGTTTTCATCAAATTCTGAAGCAAAAAGAAATTATGAACAAATTCTTTTCTCTCAGCTTTATTGGGGTATGATTGACAAATAAAAAATTGTATATTTAAGGTGTACAATATATTGTTTTGCTATATCTATATATTTTGAAATGATAACCACAATCAAGCTAATTAACATACCCATCACCTCACATAGTTACCATTTTTGTGTGTGGGGGAGAACACTTGAGATCTACTCTCTCAGCAAGTTTTAAGTATACATTGTTATTACTATAGTCACCGTGCTGTACATTAGACCTTCAGAACTTATTCATCTTGTAACTGAAAGTTTGTACTCTTTGATCAATGTGTCCTCTCATCCCCAACCCCCTGGCCTCTGGTAACCAGCATTGTACTCTCTGTTACTATAAATTCAAAATTTTTTTTGATTTCACGTATAATGAGATCATGAGAATTTGCCTTTCTGTGTCTAGCTTATTTCACTTAACATAATGTCTTCCAGGTTCATCCATGTTGTTACAAATGGCAAGATTTCCTTCTTTTTAAGGCTGAATAATATTAAATTGTGTATGTGTGTGTGTGTGTGTATATATATATATACATGCATTTATACTCAATTGTATGTGTATACCTTTATCCATTAATCTATTTTTGGACACTTGCGTTGTTTCTATGTCTTGGTTGCTATGAATAATGCTACAATGAACATGGAGAGTGCAGATATCCCTTTGAGATAGTGATTTCATTTCCTTCAGATATATACACAGAGTAGGATTGCTGGATAATATGGTAGTTCTATATTTAATTTTTTGAGGAACCTCCATACTGTTTTCAATATTTGCTATACCAATTTACATTCCCATCAACAGTGAACAAGTGTTCCCTTTTCTCCGCATCCTCACCAGCACTTGTTATCTCTTGTCTTTTTAATATTAGCCATTCTAACAGGTGTGAGAGGATATCCCATTGTGGTTTTTACTTGCATTTCCCTGATGATTAGTGATGTTGAACACCTTTTCACGTACTTGTTCGCCATTTGTATATCTTCTTTGGAAAAATGTCTATTCAGGTCCTTTGCCCGTATTTTTAATCAGGTTATTTGTGTTTTTTTGCTGTTGAGTTGTATATGTTCCTTACATATTTTGGATATTAACCCATTATTGGATATATGATTTGCAAATATTTTCTCCCATTCTGTAGGTTGACTTTTTATTTTGTTTATTGTCTCTAATTTGTTGTTGTTTTATTCATAGTAGTCTCTTATGAGCCTTTGTATTTCTGTGGTATAAGTTGTAATGTCTCCTTTTTCATTTCTGATTTCATTTACTTGAGTCTTCTCTCTTCTTTTCTTAGTTAGTCTAGCGAAAAGTTTATCTTTTAAAAAAAAACAACTCAGTTTCATTGATCTTCCCTATTGTCTTTCTAGTTTCTATTTTATTTATTTCTCCTCTAATCTTTATTATCTCCTTTGTGCTAAGTTTGGGCTTAGTTTGCTCTTCTTTTTCTAGTTCCTCAAGGCATGAAGTCAGGTTGTTTATTTGAGATCTTATTTCTTTCTTAATGTAGGCATTTATGGCTATAAACGTCCCTCTTAGGACTGCTTTTGCTGTATCCCATAAGTTTTGGTATGTTGTGTTTCCATTTCACTTGTCTCAAAATATTTTTTGATTTCTCTATTGAGTTCTTCTTTGACTCTTCATTTTGTCAGGAGCATATTGTTTAATCTCTACATATTTGTGAATTTTCCCATTTTCCTCCTGATTTCTGGTTTCATACCGTTGTGGTCAGAAAGGATGTCTGATATGATTTAAATCTTGCTAAATTGGTTAAGACTTGTTTTGTACCCTAACATATGATCTATCCTGAACAATGTTCTGGGTGTGCTTGAAAAGAATGTGTTCTGCTGCTGTTGGGTGGAATGTTGTGTAAATGTCTATTAGGTCCATTTGATCTAAAGTGCAGTTTAAATCCAGTGTTTCCTTATTGATTTTCTATCTGGATGATCTATCCTTTTTGAGAGTGCTGTAGGCAACTTATGGATGGGCCTTGTGGTTTTTTTGCTGTTGTTGTTTTTAATCTATTCAGCCACGCTATGTCTTTTGATTGGAGAATTTAATCCATTTAAATTTAAAGGAATTATTGATAGATGAGGATGTATTATTACCATCTTATTAACTGTTTCTATTTTGTAGAGCCTTTGTTCCTTTCTTCTCTTGCTGTTTTCCTTTGTGATTTGATGAATTTCCTTAGTGGTAAGTTTTGGATGGTTTTTCTTTATCTTTTGTGTATCTTCTATAAATTTTTCTTTTGTGATTACCGTGGGCTTATGTAAAACCTCTTATTGCTGAAACAGTCTATTTTAAGCTGATAACAACTTAACTTTGATCACATACAAAAGCTCTACACTTTTATTCTTCCCCACATATTTTATGTTTTTGATGTCACAATGTATATCTTTTTATATTGTGTATCCATTCACAAATTATTGTAGTTATATTTATTCTTAACACTTTTATTTTTTAACCTTTATGCTAGAACTATAAGTGATTTATACACAACCATCGCAATATTAGAATATTTTGAATTTGAATATGTATTTACCTTTACCAGTGAGTTTTACACTTTCATACGTTTTCATGTTACTAGTTAGTGTTCTTTCATTCCAACATGAAGAATTCCTTTAAACATTTCTTCTTGTAAGACAGGTCTAGTGGTGATGAAGTCCCTTAGCTTTTGTTTGTCAGGGAAGGTGTTTATCTTGCCTTCATTTCTGAAGGACAACTTTGCCAGGTAAAGTATTCTTTGTTGGCAGTCTTTTTCTTCCAGTACTTTGAATATATCATCACATTCTCTCCTGGTTTGCAAAGTTTCTGCTGGGAAATCTGCTTATAGCTTTATGGGGATTCCCTTGTACATGATGAGCCTCTTTTCTCTTGCTGCTTTCAAAATTCTCTCTTTGATTTTTGATAGTTTGATTGTAATCTGTCACAGAAGTCTTCTTTGGATTGAACCTGATTGGGGATCTTGGGTCATGTACCTGGATGTATATATCTCTCCTCAGATTTGGGAAATTTTGAGCCATTATTTCTTTAAATAAGCTTTCTACCACTTTCTCTCTTCTCCTTCTAGAGCTCTCATGATTCAAATAATAAGTCTCCTGATGATGTCTCATAAATCCCACAGGCTTTCTTCATTTCTTTTCATTCTTTTTTTTCCCTCCTCTGACTGGATAATTTCAGATGACTTATCTTCAAGTTCACTGATTCTTTCTTCTGTCTGATCAAGTTTGATATTGAAGCTCTCTATTGCTTTTCTTTTTTTATTGCAATCATTGTATATTGCCGTTCCAAAATTTTCCTTGGTTCTTTTTCACATTGTCTATCTTTTTGTTGAACTTATTGTTTTGTGCTTGTACTGTTTTCCTGATTTTGTTAAATTTTTTATCTGTTTTCTCTTATAGCTTGCTGAGTTTCCTTAGAACAATTGTTTTGAATTCTTTGTCAGGAGTTTATTGATCCCCATTTCTTAGCGGTTGCTTTATGGAAGTTTATTTGTGTTCTTTTGGTCATGTCATGTTCCTTGGATTCTTCTTCATTTTTGTAGCCTTGTGTAGGTATCTTTGCATTTGAAGAAGCAATCAGCACTTCTGGGCCTTATGGACTGGACTTGATAAGGAAAGACCTTCACCTGGTGGAGGGGTATGCTGGAGCACACTGTGGTACCAGGTCTAGTGGGCAGGGTGTCACCTGTAGGGGCATGTGTTGTCTCTGGGTCCAGGGGACTTTAATGTCTCATCAGCTCTGTTAGCTGGGGTCCATGATGTTGGTAACTCTGTGGTCCTTGGAGGCAAGAATTTCAGGGGGCTGGATGCAAGGGCTGTTGGAGTTCTCAGCAGCACCTCCAGGTTCAGCAGTAAGAGACTAAGGCAGATGGTTTTGAGGGCTGGGGCCAATGGTATGTATGCAACTGGCTTTAGGGGCCAGCTGTGTGTACAACTGTGTTGGCAAGGGCCAAGGCCAGCAGCAGGGGCCAGGGCTGACTGAAGGTGCACGTGCAGCTTTGGAGGCTGGAGCTGGTAGTATTCATGCTGACAGCTGCTGGGGCTTCTGTGGGGGCATACATGACGGGGGGCCAGCTATGTACACATGTATAGCTACAGACACCAGGCTGGTAGCATGCATGCACATGTCCTCAGAGGCTGTGACCAGCTGTGGGTGCATGTGTGGTTGCTGCATTGGGTCCTAGGGTCCAGGCACCTGCAGTAGTACTGACTGGGGTGGCTCCAGTGGTGAGGCAGGGATGAATTCATTCAGCTGTAGTTACAAAGGGAAAAAACTGTGAAATCCTTATGAATGAATTTATTTTTTATTTAGAGTTACCTTCATTGTAAATACTAAGGACTAAATTCAGAAAAGAGAAGGTAGAGTTCAATATTAATTTTGTGAAAAATCTCTAGTGATTATGAAAATTATTTACTATTTGATATAGTAATTAGAGAAAAGAATAAATTAAACTTTTGGAGGTTAGATTCTGTTATTAAGCAAGATAGCAAGATATACCCATGACTAACTAATTACTGAAGTAAAAAGATGGTTCCTTCACAGTGTGTATTTTTTCATAATTACAGCTCTGAGTAGCGTTTATCTTAATTAGAAATGTTCAGTGTGTTGAGAGACACTACACATCATCCCTCATCTTGCATTCATAACTATTATGGATGCTATTTTGTTTTAGAAGTTTCAAATTAGCTGGGAAATTCAACAATAAACATGAAAACCTGGGAGATGTGGGACCATTGAAAAGTTTTTTCATAGTTAAAAGAAGAGCGTTCTTGAGAAAAAGTTTTAAACACTTATAGGTTAATATATATGTCTCTTTCAAGACATGTTAAGTATTTTAACTATAATTAATAAACTATAAATAATAATTATTTAATAAACTATAATTGAGTGTACATAATGCTAGTGAAGATAGAAAAGGTCATAATCATTTGTCAAACCATTTCAATTGGATTGTGACTACAAAATCGCCTGCTGTTTTAATTTCCTTTTGCTGTTGTAAGAAATTACCAGAACTTAGTGCCTTAAAACAACACAAATTTATTATCTCGGCATTATGGAGGTGAAAGTGTAAAATGGGTCTCACTGGATTGAAGTCAAATTGTTAACAGGGCTGCATTCTTTCTGGACACTCGAGAGAAGACTATTTCCTCACATTTTCCTGATTATAGAGGCTTCCTTTGTTCCTTGACTCATGGCCCACTTCACTTCCCTCATCTTCAAAGCCAGCAATATTTGGTCAAGTTCTCATGCTGCCATCTCATTGGTTTTCTTTCTTCTATCTTGATCTTCCACTCATAAGGACCTGTGTGATTACATTGGGCCCATCTGGATAATCCAGAAAAATCTTGTAATCTCAAGGTCCACTGATTAACAATCTTAGTTCCATCCACAACCTTAATTCCTTTTTGACATGTCACTTAAGATATTCACAAGTTCCAGGGATTAGGACATGAAAATCATTGGATGAGGCATTATTTTGCCTACTAATGGCCAAAAATCTCTATTTACTAAGTGTCTTAGGTAAGAATACATGAATAACCTATTCCCACTGTTAAAATTGGGAGGACTCAACAAAACACTACAATAATTAAATAAGCTCTCCCTTACATGCACAGTATATGACTATAAAATATGTGAATGACTAACTAGTTTCTATGAGTACATATAACATTTCATGTGGAAATGAGTGTTTTCCATACAAGGAATCCTCGTGTGAGGATAAACATTTTCCAGTATTCAAAACATTTAAGAAATCTTCTTTTGAGCTTGTGTTTGTGTTTGTATTCCCTCATTAGAGTTTCCTGAATGATAAAATACTGTCAAAATTTTGGGGAAGAAGGAGTTTTATATTTGGGAATATAAACATATTATTTTGAGTTACATCTAGTGAAAAAGTGACTGACTTCCCCAAATTATACTGTTTGCTGTTGTTTTTACTATTGTTAGTTTTGTACAAAAGAGCATGGCCACAGACTGATAAGACTGACTCTGAAGGCAATCCCCAAAGAGGGTTTACAGAAGACAAAATTAAGTGGAAAGTCAGTAAGTCTTTATTGAAATAGCTCTATAGGTTCTTAATGTGAATATATGAATTGATGACTTTTGTTAGTATTCATGAAATTGACTATATAGTGCCTTTATATAATCAAACCATATGTTAAGCAATTAACTAGAGATCTTTTATTGCTTCAATTTGCAAATTATTATCATTATCAATGTGTATATATAATATATAAATATGTAAAGATATATAAATAATATACGTATATATCTTTAAAACGGACAGCATTATATGTCCTTGGTTGTACTGACTTTAAAGAGTCACTAGTTTATATTTAAAAGCAACTAGAAATTGTTTTGGGATGAAGATGTGTATGATGAGTGAATTTAAATCAAACATGACACGAGGAAACCTTTTTCCTGTTGCTTTCTCTTCCTTTTCCAGTCATATTTAAACTGTTTTTAAGTACTACCAGTGAAAGACTCTCTTGCATCTTTTTCTCTAGCCTGGATCTACCCATGCAGGTGCTTGCATTTCTTCTTCTCAAACACCTTTAGCGATAGGAAAGTCACTGTTTCCAGAAGTAGGCAACGCCACTTTTTAATTGTCATCAATTGTTAGAAAGTTTTTCTTGAGGTCAAATCAGTCTTCTTAATGCTTCTAACCATTGTACTTTATTTGCCAGTATAGATCAATGCCTTCTTCCATGTGGAGGCCTTATTGGTTCTTAACTGAGAGTGCACATCAAAATCACCAAGAGAATGACAAGAAAGAGTGAGTGGGGGATGGGACGGGGGGGAGAGAGAGAGAGAGAGAAAAACACATGCCCAGATTCTTTAGATCAAAATGAATCCGATCTAGAGGTAGAATTCAGACTCTTCACTAACTTATTTATTTATTCTTGCATACATGTAGTAAATTATTACCACATACCAGTTACTGTTCAAGATGCTGGGGAAAAAATGTGCAAAAATTGCTGACTTCATAGAATGTACATATTCAGCATTTGGACAAAGAATAAAATAGCAGTGGAGAGTGTTTTGCTTGTTTATTCAAGTAGTGTGTATTATTGCAATAAGATAATCAGGCCCGTTGGGGCAAAAAGCCACAATATACTATGCATTAAACTAAATCTACTTTCAATTGGTGTTGTAGTCAAGGTATACTTATGTCTCTTTGGGAAAAAATGCAATCGTTAAGCAATAGGTTTAATTTTTTAAAATTATATTAAAGGAAATTGATGTAGAGTAGGTCAAAACTGAGCTGGGCCATGAAAAAAAATGTGCAACTTGCACTGCTGTTCAAACTACCCAACTTCCAATAACTCGCATCCAGGCCCTCCAGCTCACCTGTGATTTATGTGTCTTTGCTCATATTAAGCACCTGCCCCCCAAAAAAGCCCTCTAAATCAAAAGCTGTCACATAGCTATTCCAGTAACAATGACAGTGGAACTTGATCTTTTCTATTTGACATGTGTGCACTTTAAGATACGTGGCCTATGGTATTGTAAACCAGAGCAGTTTAAAACGCAATCCATTAGAGCTGAATTGCACAGCCCTTCAGTCATTTGAGGACTGAGTTCTATATGAGGAAATGGCCAATGTCAAAAGAAGAGTGACAGAGATAATTTTTGTAACATGTTTTAGGAGAAGAAATGTGGTTAATGTGAATCTACGGGAAGACTTCCTCTGACAAAGAGCAAATGGCATCAAATTGGGATAGATATCCTACATACACAATGACAAAGGAAAGTAAATGGAAAATTATAGCTTTGGCACTTAACTGTATCCAAAAGAAACCACTAGTCCTCTCAGAAAGTACTATTTAGTCTGGCAGTTCCTAAAGTTATAATTTTCTTCTTGTTTTGTTTGCTTCTTTAATCTAAGATCCTCTGGAAGGTAAATTAAATAATATTTTTGAGAGATCTTCCATCCTCATGTTCTCTGTAAACATAATAAGATAAAGCATGCATCTCTTCATCTTCTCTTAGTGATATTTGTTTTGGATGTTCTATATCTTTATTAACACCTTGTGTGACATTTGCCATCACCATTTAGGTCTGGGTTTGTGAGGCTAGCACTTCAGAAATGGTTTATTTGGTCCAGACACTGTGTCTGCATTTCAAGGAGCTGAGTGGAAATTATGCCTCAGGTTGTAGATGAATGGATCAATAAACTAAGATTTCCCTAGCTGTATATGACAAAAGGCATTGATAGGAGCATAATTCAATCAATTATAAAATATAACTATTTATTAAAATATTAAATGTACATTATTAATCTCCTTTCAGCACTTTTCTTCCATTCTGCACTTCTTCCAGTAATTTTTCCAGGTTGAAAATTTTGAAATTCACATTGAGACGTTATTCCACGATCTGAATCCATTTAGTAGTTTTCAATTTTTATTACAACAAAGGCCAAAATCTTACACATGGACTAATAGACAAGGAATGATTTGACGCCCCCCCCACCATACACTATGTTCCCTGTTACTGTTTTTGCTCCAGTGCCTTGGTCTTTATTCTAGTTTTTCCTAAGGTCACACATAGTTAAAATTTTAAAAATAACTTTTTAAAGGCTGGAAAGATTAAGAGAAAAGAATAAAATGGCCCAAATAAATTTATATGAGCATAGAATTTCAGTAATTTCTCAAAAATATAATCTATATTCTTTGCTAAAATTAAATGATTGGCTTAAAGTGTGTGAATATAGTTATAGAAAGGAACTGTAGATATACACATATATGCACAAAGAGATTTATTATAAAGAATTGGCTCATGTCACTCATGTCATTACACAAGATCACAAGTCCCAAGATCTGCAGTCACCTAAGCTGGAGATCCAGGAGAGCCAATGGTGAAGTTCCAGTCCAAATCCAAAGATCCGAGAACCAGAAGTGCTGATGGTATAGTTCTAGTCCGAAAGCCAGCAAGCTTGAGACCCAGGAGGAGCTGATGTTTCGGTTTGAATTCAAAGGCAGGAAAAAAACCTGATGACTCAACTCAAAGGCAACCAGGCAGAAGGAATTCCGTCTTATTCAGGAGAAGGTCAGCATTTGCTCTATTCATTCCTTTAACTGATTGGATGATGCCTACTGCATTAAGGAAGAGAATCTGCTGTACTCGATCCATTGATTTAAGTGTTAAAATCAAGGGAGTGGTGGGGCTGGTCCAGTGGCATAGTGGTTAAGTTTGCACACTCTGCTTTGGCGGCCCAGGATTCATGGGTTTGGGTCCTGGCGCAGACCTAGCATCACTCATCAGACCATGCTGTGGCTGCATCCCATATAAAAAGGAGGAAGATTGGCACAGACGTTAGCTCAGTGACAGTCTTCCTCAAGCAAAAAGAGGAAGATTGGCAGCTAATGTTAGCTCAGGGCCAATCTTCCTCACAAAAAAATAAATAAAAAATCAAGGGAATGGCATCAGCAAGATGTTAACTAAACTTATTGTGGTAATTATGTCAAAATATATACATATATCAAATAATTATGTTGTACACCTTAAACTAATACAATGTTATATGTCAATTACATCTCAATAAAACTGAAAACAAAACAAAGCAAAAACAAAAATAAAAAACAGTATGGCACTGGCATAAAAACAGACATAGAACCCAATGGAACAGAATAGAAAGCCTAGAAATAAACTCATGCATATGCAGTCAATCGATCTTCACAAGTGTGCCAAGAACACACAATGGGAAAAGGATAGTCTCTTCAACAAATAGAGTTGGGAAAACTGGGTATTCAGGGGCAAAAGAATTAAGGCGGACAATTATCCTTCACCATACACAAAAATCAACTCAAACTAGATGAAAGATTTAAACATATGACCTGAAACCATAAAATTCCTCGGAAAAAAACAAAACTCGGGAAAAACTTCTTGACATTGGCTTGCCAGGATTTCTTGAAGTTGACACCAAAAGCAGAGGCAACAAAACCAAAAATAGAGAAAAGTGGGACTACATCAAAAAAGTTTCTGCACAGCAAAGCAAACAATCAACAGAGTGAAAAGGCAACCTATGGAATAAGAAAAGATATTTGCAAACCGTCTATATCATAAGATACCCAAAATACATAAGAATCTCCTACAACTCAATAGCAAAGAAAACCTCAATTTTAAAAAAATTGGCAAAAGACTTGAATAGACATTTCTCCAAAGAAGACATACAACTGACCACCAGGTATGTGAAAAGGCGCTCAACATCACTAATCATCAGAGAAATGCAAATCAAAAAAACAATGAGATATCATGTCACACCTGTTAGAATGGCTATTATCAAAAACACAAAAGATAAGAAGTGTTGACGAGGAGGTGGAGAAATTGGAACCCTTATACACTTTGGTGGCAATGTAGAATAATGCAGACACTGTGAAAAACACTGTGGAGGCTCCTCAAAAAATTAAAAATTGAACTACCACATCATTCAGCAGTCCCACTTCTGGGTATATAGCCAAAAATATTGAAATCAGGATCTCAAATAGATATCTGCACCCTCACATTCATTGCAACATTATTCACAATGCCCAGGATATGCAAACAATGCAAATATCCATCAACAGATGAATGGATAAAGAATATGTGGCATATACACACAATGGAATACTATTCAACCTTAAAAAGGAAGGAAATCGTGCAATTTGTAACAACATGGAGGAACCTAAAGGACATTATGCTAAGTGAAGTAAACCAGTTGCAGAAGAGCAAATACTGCACTGTTCCACTTATGAGGTATCTTAAATAATCAACCTTATAGAAGCAGAAAGTAGAATGCTATATTCTACTATAAAAGTAGCATAAAGTCATTTATTTTATAAGAGAATAAATGTTAAAATCCAAGGAAAAAATCATCTTCATGGAATATCCAGATTAATATTTGACCAAAATATCTTGGCACTCTTTGGTCCCATCAAGTTGACACAAAATTAACCATTATATGGGTAAATAAAATATATCCTTTTTTTCCTTTACAATTTTCTAAATTACAATTGATGAGGTATACAAAACTTATAACCCTGGCTTATGTGGTCCTCAAAGTATGTAGAGATAATATTTATGGCAATTATACTATAAATGGGGAAGAGTAAAAGGGCATAAAGGAAGACAAGTTTTCTACATTTCATTTGAATTGGTCAAATGTTGACCATAGTAGACTGATTTCAATACCTGTTACTACCGCTAAAAAAGTTACACAAAGAGATACACTCAAAAACATTATAGGAGGCTGACCTGGTGGTGCAGTGGTTAAGTTCACATGTTCCGCTTTGGTGGCCCAGGATTCACCGGTTTGGATCCCGGGTGCGGACATGGCACCGCTTGTCAAGCCATGTGGTGGCAGGCATCCCACATATAAAGTAGAGGAAGATGGACACGGATGTTAGCTCAGGGCCAGTCTTCCTCAGCAAAAAGTGGAGGATTGGAAGCAGATGTTAGCTCAGGGCTAATCTTCCTAAAAAAGAAAATTATACATAAATCAAAATGGAATTCTAAGAAATGTTTACTTACCCTACAGGAAGACAGGAAAAATGAAAACAAAGAAATTGAAAAACATAGAACAAACAAAACAAAAAATAAAATGGTGTATTTGGCCTTAAAAATATCAATAATTGCATTATGTATATGATTTAAATATACCATTTAAAAGACAGAGATTAGCAGAGGTTATAAAAATATGTAACCCATCTAAATCATGACTCCAAGTATCTAACTTTAAATATAATGATACAGGTAGACTTAAAGTAAAAAGATAAAAAAGATATACCATGCAAACATTAATCAAAAGAAAGCAAGAATGGATATAGTAACATTAGATATAGTAACTTTCCAAGTAAAGAAAATTGCCAACAATAGAGAGAGTTACTACATAATGATAGATGAGTCACTCCGCCAAGAAGACACAGCAATCCTAAATATCTACACGTTAAAAAAAAAGAGCATAAAATACATGAGGCAAAAACTGATAGAACTTTACAAAGAAATAAACAAATCAAGAATTATACTTAAAGACTTCAACACCTCTCTCTCAATGATTGATAGAATAACTGGACAGAAAATTATCAAGGATATAGAATAATTCAACAACACCATCAATAGAATCAAATTGACAGTTATAAAACATTCCACCCAACAGTAGTAGAATGCAAATTTTTAAAAGCACTCACAAGACATATACAGATAGGTCTTATCTTGAGCCATAAAACAAATCTCAACATGTTTAAAACAATTTGAATCATATTGAGTGTGTTCTTTGACCAAAATGAAATTAAGTTAAAAATCAATAACAGAGGATAACAGGAAAATATCATAACACTTGAAAAAAAAAAAACCGTAATACAATTCAAAGTAATCCATGAGTAGGAGGGGAATTTTAAGGGAAATTTACAAAATACAGAGAACTAAATAAAATGTAACATATCAAAATTTGTGGGAGCAGCTAAAGCAGTACTGAAAGGGAAATTTATAGCACTAAATCGATACATTAAAAAAGAGAAAAAGCTTCAAATCAGTAATCTGAGCTTCTACCTCAAGAACATAGAAAAAGAAGAGCAAACTAAACTTAATCCAAGCAGAAAGAAGTTAGCAATAAAAATAAAAGCAGAGATCAATGAAATTGAAAACAGAAAAAAATAGAGACTATCAATGAAACAAAAAGCTGATCTTTGAAATGATCAATAAAATTGCCAAGCTTTAAGCAGACTAATAAAATAAAGAGAGAAAATACACATTATTAATACCAGGAATGAAACAGTGGGTATCACTACAGACTTTGTAGACATTAAAGAACATAAAGTAATATTGCAAACAACTCTATGCTTATAAGTTTACAATTTAGATGATATGGATCAATTCCTTAAAAAGTACAAACTATCAAAATATCATAAGAAAGAAATAATTTGAATAGCTCTATAACTATCAAGGAAATATAATTTGTGATTAAAAATATCCTGAAAAAGAAATTTCCATGCCTAGATGGTATCTCTGGAGAATTCTACAAAATGTTTCAGAAGAAATACCATCAATTCTACACGATGTCTTCTAGAAAACAGAAGAGAAGTGGGCATTTCCAATCCACTTTATGAAGCCAGTATTACCCTGATATCCAAATCAAATAAAGACAGTAGAAGAAAGTAAAACACAGACAAATATCTCTCATGATTTCTGACACAAAAATTCTTAACAAATTTTTAGCAAATAAAATTCAACAATACATAAAAATAATTACACAACATGACCAAGTAAGGTTTATTTCAGGGATGCAAGCCTGGCTTGTTTGAAAATAAATCATTGTAGCATACCACATTAACAGACCTAAGAAGAAAACTCACATGATCATATCAACTGATGTGGAAAAAGCATTTCACAAAATTCAGCATCAATTCATGGTAAAAACTCTTGGAGAACTATGAATAGAGAAAATCTTCCTTAAGTTTATATAGAGTATATACAAGAAAACTACAATTAAAATCACACTTACTTGTGAAAGGCCAAATGCTTCCCCCTAAGACTGGAATCAAGGCAAGGATTTCCCCCAGATAACTGCTATTCAACATAATAATTGAAGTTTTAGTTAGTAAAATAAGAAAAGGAAAAGAAATAAAAGTCATATAGATCAGAAAGGGAGAAATTAAACTGTCTGTATTTGAAGATGACATAATGGTCTTCATAGAAAACCTAAGGAATGTACAAAAAATCTCCTAGCACTAATAAGTGGGTTAGGCAAGATCACAGTATAAAAGGTTAAAAAAAATGGTTAAAAAAGGTTATAAAAGTACAAAAATTAATTGTATTTCTATATACTAGCAATGAACATATGGGAAAATTCTTAAAATATAATACCATTTGCAATCATTCAAAAAATTAAATACTTAGATGTAAATATAACAAAACATGTTACAAGACTTATACACTAAAAACTACAAAGCCTTGATGAAAAAATCAAGGAAGACCTAAATGAATGTAGAGACATTCTATGTTCATGGATCGGAAGACTCAACATAGCAATGACAATTCTTCCCAAATTGATATATAGTTTTAATACAATTCCTATCAAAATCCCAGCAAGATATTCTGTAGGCCTACATGAGCTAATTCTAGAATTTATATGGAAAGGTAAAGAAACTCGAAAATCTAAAATAGCTTAAAAATACATAAAAGAGGAGCAAGCAATGTACCAAATTTCAAGACTTATTATATAGCTACAGTAATTAAGACTGTGTGGTATTGATGTTAAGACAGATACATCAGTCAATGGAATAGAGTAAAGAACACGGAAACAGATTCGAACAGGTACAGGCAACTGATGTTTTACAAAGGTACAAAAGCAATTCAAAAAGGGAAGGACAATCTTTTCAACAAATGGTGTTGGAGCAATTGGATATCCATAATAAAAAAAAAAAAGAATCTAGACTTATGTGTCACACCTCACTAAAAAATTAACTCAAAATTTATCACAGACTAAATATAAAATGTGAAACTATAAAAAATTTAGAAGATAACAAAGAAGAAAATCTTCAATACCTAGGACTTGGTGAAGAGTTTTTAGATATGACACAAAAGCACAATCCATAATAAAAAAAATCAATAAATTTGACTTCATCAAAATTAATAACATATGTTCTATGAAGAACCTGAGTAAGAGCACGAAAAGGCAACTTAAAGACTTGGAGAAAATATTTGCAAACCTTATGTCTGACAGAAGGACTCATATCTAAAATATATAAAGAACTCTCAAAAGTCAACATTTTAAAAAATTCAATTAGAAAATGGACAAAAGACTCTAAGAGACAGTCCAGTGAAGAGGTTTTATGGGTGACATGTTAAAAGGTGCTCAACATCATTAGCCATTAGAGAAATTAAAATTAAGACCATGATGAGGTGACACTACACACCTATCAGAACAGCTAAAATAGAAAACAGTGACTATCAAATGGTGGTGAGGATGCAGAGAAACTAGATCTCTCATATATTGCTCTTGGCAATGTAAAGTGGTACAACAACTCTGAAAAATAGTTTGACAGCTACTTAATGAAACTAAACATATACTTACCATATGATAAAACAACGGCACTCCTGTGTGTTTATCCGAGAGAAATTAAAACTTATATCCACACAAAAATCTGTATATGATTGTTCAAAGTGGCTTTACCTCAAAACTGGAAACAACCAAGATGTCGCTTAATTGGTTAATGGTTAAGCAAACTGTGGTGCATTCATATCCTGGAACACTACTCAGCAAAAAAATGAAACAAACTATTGATACACACGGCATAACATTCTTGAAATGACAAATTATAGTGATAGAGAACAGTTTAGTGGTTGTCAGGGATTATGGATTGTGGGAGGGAGAGAGGAATTGTGATCATAAAGGGAAGCATGAGGGATATCTTTATGATAATGAGATCGTTCTGTATCTGATTGTGGTGGTGATACACAAATCTACAACTGTGATAAAATGACATAAAACTATACACACATGTTATAACAATTCCAATTTCTTGGTTTTGATATTGTATTATAATTACATTAGATGTCACCATTGTGGGAAATTTAGTGAAGGGTACATGAGACCTTTCTGTACTATCTTTGCAACTTCCTGTGAATCCATAATTATTTCAAAATAAAAACTTAAATATTCAGCAAAGCTTCTTATAAATGAATTTTAATAAGGGTATTATTTGGTAAGTGGCTGAGATTTTAAATAGTATTTTAAACATATTTCTTTATAATCTTTATATATACACATTGATGTGCTATTGCTTTTTTAATTTAATTCATATTTTCACCAAATGCCAAGTGGCCAACTATTTAAAGTCAATATTTGGCTGAAGCTGATGCTAAGCTAAATATTATCATTACAGGAATAAATAATGTGATGCAACAGCAAAACTGAAATGCTATCACAAAAAAATATAGTAATTTATTATTAAAATAGAAAATTTTGATATTGTGGGATAGGAACAACAATTTCTCAGGACTATCCCCTGCTGCATTTCTCCCGCCTTCATTATACTTTACTTTTGTGATACTAAGTAGACATTCGCTTTCCACTAAGGCCAATGGAAAGACAAGATTTTTTCTGGATAACTCTGCTAGTATAGGGTATTGCTTGTGGACCTGTTATCAAGAAGTTACTCCTCATTTTGTTAATGTGGTGTATCACACTGATTAATAAAAATCACATGATCTTCTCAACAGATGCAGAGAAAGAATTTAACAAGATCCAACACCCATTTATGATAAAAACTCTCAATAAAATGCGTATAGAAGGAAAAACCTCAGCATAATAAAGTCCATATATAACAACATCATACTCAATGGTGAAAAACTGAAAGTCCTCCCACTGAGAACAGGAACAAGACAAGAATACCCCTCTCACCATTCTTATTCAACATGGTACTGGAGGATTTGGCCAGAGCAATTAGGCAAGAAAAAGAAATAAAAGGTACATAAATTGGAAAGGAAGAAGTGAAACTCTTGCTGTTTGCAGATGACATGATTCTATATTTATAAAACCCTATAGAATCCATCTGAAATCTAGTAGAAATAATCAACAACTACAGCAAAGTTGCAGGGTACAAAATCAACTTAAAAATTCAGTTGCATTTCTGTAGTCTAAAAACAAACTAGCAGAAAGAGAACTCAAGAATACAATCCCATTTTCAATCACAACAAAAAGAATAAAACATCTAGGAATAAATTTAACCAAGGAGATGAAAGACCTATACACTGAAAACTATAAGACATTATTGAAAGAAATTGAAGATGACATAAAGAAAAGATATTCCATACACATGGATTAGAAGAATAAACATAGTTAAAATGTCCATATTACCTAAAGCAATCTACAGATTCAATGCAATCCCAATCAGAATCCCAATGACATTCTTCATGGAAATAGAACAAAGAATCCTAATATTTACATGGAACAAAAGACCCCAATTAGCCAAACTGATCGTGAGAAAAAAGAACAAAGCCAGGGGCATCACAATCCCTGACTTCAAAATATACTACAAAGCTATAGTAATCAAAACAGCATGGTACTGACACCAAAAACAGACACACACATCAATGGAACAGAATTGAAAGCCCAGAAATAAAACCACAAATGTATGCACAGCTAATCTTCAACAAGGGAACCAAGAACGTACAATGGAGAAGGAAAGTCTCTTCAATAAATGGTAGTGGGATAACTGAACAGCCACATGCAAAAGAATGAAAATAGACCATTATCTTGCACCATACTCAAAAATTAACTCAAAATGGATTAAAGACTTGAATGTAAGACCTGAAACCATAAAACTCCTAGAAGAAGATATAGACAGTACACTCTTTGACATCGGTCTTAGCAGCATCTTTTCAAATACTATGTCTACTGAGGCATGGGAAACAATCATTTATCCAACAAGGGGTTAATCTCCAAAATATGTAAAGAATTCATACAACTTAACAAAAAAACAAACAAAGAAACACAGAACCTGATCACAAAGTGGGGAGAGCATATGAACAGATCTTTTCCCAAGAAGATATACAGATGGTCAACAGATGCATGAAAAGATGTTCAGGGGCCGACCCGGTGGCCCAGTGGTTAAGTGCGCACGTTCTGCTTCTCGGCGGCCCGGGGTTCACCAGGTCGGATCCCGGGTGCGAACATAGCACTGCTTGGCAAAAGCCATGCTGTGGTAGGCATCCCACGTATAAAGTATAGGAAGATGGGCACAGATGTTAGTTCAGGGTCAGTCTTCCTCAGCAAAGAGAGGAGGATTGGCAGTAGTTAGCTCAGGGCTAATCTTCCTCAAAAAAAAAAAAAAATGTTCAACATCACTAATCATTAGGGAAATGCAAATCAAAACTGCAATGAGATATCACCTTACATTAAATTACCTGTATATCTCAAGTAACTGATAGAATATCAACATAGAAAAATAATAAATCCACTTCAAATTAAATTTTTAAGGTTCACATATTTGTGAAAGTGAATATTCAGATACTCACATATTATTTCAAGAGACATTTTCTCTATTTTCCAAGGTTGTTCACTCTGAAAACATCTTAGAAAAGATAGTTCTGAACAAATGCCTCTGCTTGCAAGATGTATGGAGAAACATCAATGACTCATGGAGATTCTCCCCCAACAGAAATATCCATATATTCCATTTCTTATAGATAGTAGTAATAATCATTACCCACACATATGCAGAGCTTACTGTGTACTAACATCATTTTAAGCACTTTTACTTATATTAACTCATTGGATCCTCTGCACAACTGTGTGAATTAGTCTCTAGTATTTCGTAGATCAGTATTTCATAACCTCTCTGAGGTCACGTAGCTAGTAAGTGGCAGAGCTGGGACATGTTCCCAGGTAATATAATGACAATATTGTTTCCTTATCCACTATGTCATACTGCCTCTATAGGTTATTATTTACATACTATGTTATGTGCTGTTATATGATATGTTGATATCTCAAAGTATTATTTTATCTTATATACAAGATGGCAAGCCCTTGTCCCTTGAAGAAATCTCTGCCTCAAAGTGATTCCCCCATCAAGCTAAGGAAGCTATGAACAATTTATCTACTGTATTCACCTACTGCAATAGGGAGGTCTTAAGAATGGTAGATGTCGAGAATATAATTAGAAGACAGTCAGCAGCCACACCACAATGGATGAGCCGTTTTGGTCTGGGTCTCATATTATTCCCATTGTTCAAACTTTGACATGCCCTATTCTCTCTTTTTCAGTTTCTCAAATCTGGCTGAATATTTGGCACTGTACTTATATTCAGTATTGGTCTCTCAAACATTTTTGTTTTAATTGGTCTTGGCTCTTTGAATTTAAATAATTTTACTAACATACATCCTGTGATTCTCTATCATTATCACAGGATATTGTAAAAGGTTTAGTAAAATCTGTTAATGAGGTTCATACACTGTCTTTCTATTCTCTTCCTCTCATCCATTATTCTAGTGAAGAATGAACCCTGTCAAAATTATGAAATGAGGTGAGTTTGACTTGACTTGTTATTAATTAATCCATAATGGTGTTTGCTAAGTACCACTCCATACCCAAGTTCTCATTAAAGCTCTTGACAGGAATTAGTTTATCTTAAGAAACGCATTAACTTCCTCCTTTGCTGAACAGCATGACTATTAGAGAAGATTGCATGGCAAGGGCACTGAGCAGTAAAGATGTGGGTGTTGGTAAATTTGTGTGCCTGTGAGATGAAATCAAAAGGCTCATGGTATCATGGAAAGAATATTGAATTTGTAGTCAGACACTCTTATGTTTCAAACACAATAATGGGCAACAGAAGATGAAGGAATCAATGTCCAATTGGTATTAGCATTAAGCTACCCTGAGAAACCAGGATTTCATATAAGGGCACAGGGGATTTGAAGAGTGGCACAAACACATGCAGAGTTTGTGAAAGAGAAACAGGGAAGGCCAAAGAAGGCCTTTATTTGTGCAACAAATTTCCCGGGAGTCAGACTCTTGCACATACAGTAATTGTCATGAATGTCACACAAGATAAAAATTTAGTGGTATTTAGTGTCAATTTCCCAGATCTCAGTTTGAATTCTGACTCTTCATTAATCCCTTCAAATCCTTGTCCTAGTTCATCCCCATAATCGACTCATAGGTTTGTTTGTGGCTTTGCTTAATCTTGATTGTTACTATCCAATAGTCTATTTTCCCCTGCCTTTGAATGACTTCTACTTCATTTGATGATTTGTTTATGCTTCTAGAATATGCTTGCTGATATAAAATGTCTCTTTTATTCCCTTAGGACACACACATTCTAGAAAATAGGATGAACCTTTTCCTTACCTTTTGTGTTGTTATTTCAATCATGCACACTTTAACTCTCTTCGGAAGAAAAAAATCATTAAAATGATGTTGCAGATTATGCAGGATTGACCAAAAACATAGCTGAAGCAATTATTTTCGTTATGGAAAGTCTCAGTTGTCAAACAATCAAATAGATGACTACATAATTGATCCTAATTGCTTGTTAAGATGAAAGCAACAACCAGCAAGATGACACCTTGATTCAGATCAGTCATTTTAACGACCAAGTCAGAGCTCTGCAGTGATTCAGATTTGAAGAATTAACTGCTACTGAGCTGAAAAGAAGTAAACCAGCTAGCAAAAGGTATGCCCCTTATATATGACATACATCAGAAATCACAGTGAGAGAGAGTTACGACAAATAATATAACAATTGTACAACACGATGCCATTTACAAAGCACTTTCACATGTTGCCCAATTTAATCTTTACAATAATCATATTAGTTACCATTTTATGTTAAGAAATTGTGTTTCAGTGTAATACAGTTCGAATGCCTCACCAAAAGTTATGCATCTCACTGCTACAGTTCCAACTGAAGCTGAGTCCTGAATCCAGTGATTTTTCTGCTGTTGCCAGTTGCCATCCACAGACATCAAATCATAGCTTTTTGAAAGCTATATCATTTCTAAAAGTTCATTCTCATTAAGTTCATTTGTATTTTTAAACCTAGATCGTAGATAGTTTCATAGTCATCATTGAGAACGATGACCAATTTTCTGGTATTAAATGTTAGTAGAGACATATCAAACTCACAGCTCTATTGGCAATTTCAGCGGACAGTCTCCCAAATTACATTTTATGACTGTTTTCAACCAAATGAAAAGAAGTTTGAGCAAGGTGTTCTGTCAAAGGATTTCACCTTATCGGATAGAGACCTCGTTGTTCTCCAATGCGTCAGGAAACTATGAATGTTCTTGACAGACTGATTAGAGTTATCAGCTGTCCTGGGGATGGAGTTTTCTGCAGCCAGGTTTTTTTTGTTTCAATTTTTCCTAGATGTTCTCATTGTTTCTTAACAATTTATCCAGAGTCCTTTGTCTCATTATCTCCTGGTTGGTCTATTAACATAAAGTCAGTTTCACGTATGATTACAGTCACTATTTTGATTATTTGTACCCATCTGCCACTCACAAAATACTCTGCTATATATTGCAAGACTCCCAGATCTTTTACATGTATTCATTATATACTTCATATACTAAATACACATGATGGTGACTCTATCTTCATGGGAGTGGCAGAGTGTATTGAGTGGGGATGCATAGGAAGCAGAAATACTACCTTAAGGCCCAGGCAACACAATCCCCTTCCTAGCCTCTCTGACTGGGCTCCCCGTGGGAAACTAGCAATCCAATTCTAGCTCAGTCTGGGTACCCATGTCCCAGGGATTCCCTTCTCAAATGGCCGAGTCCACTTCCAGCGCTGTGTGGGCTTCTTCCTGGGCCCATCATGCTGAGGGCAGACCTGCCTCAGGTGTGTATACCCCTAGGCCCAAGGGATAACTAAGTGGCAGATATTAGTGGGGAGGTGTGAATAAAATTTTAACCTATACATAAAGTTTTAATCTTGTGTGTCCACAAGAGCGCAAGGCACCTCTCAGTGTGGGAAGACACAAAGCAGGGAGAAGTGAAGGAGAGAGAGGGACTAGAGCCCAGTGGTGCAATTTTTTCTGTGCTACGACCATCTAACCTACAACTCCAGAGAGTCTGAGAATTCATAATTTGAACCTACCCCTCCAGGTGATCAGGAAGGTACCTTGTCAAGGTAGGAGCATAGAGCACATTTTACTTAACAGTTTCTTAGCGCCATTTATAGCTTTTAAATACATAGATTTATGGTATGTAGGTCTTTATTTGTTCCCTTGTTATGAGCCCCACAGATGTTACAGGTGGCCTGAGCAAGGGTGGCATTACCAGACAGGGAATTTGCACTTGCTTTGACAGCATATGCCAATAGCATATTGAATATGACATGATAACATCAGAAAAATATGTCATGATGATTATCAGAGCCTTGATTATTTCTCCTTAAATTTAAATAGCTTCCCAGCTTTCTTCTTGTAGATACAATAAAAGTAAGATAGCACTTTGGGGAAGCCCTCATTCAAAGTAATGAACCAAACGGTTAAGAATCCAAATGCTCAGTCCTCCTGAAGTGAAAATTCAGGACAATTCAATCTAAAATTATTTACCCACTCAGCAAACATATATCAATCATGGACTATGTAAGTGGAAGATGTCTTTTAGGATATGTTAGGGATAAAAAAGATGAGTCAAGCATAGTTTTCATTTTACTGTCTAATAATGAAGATCAGATAATCATGTTAATGACTGTAATATAGGGCAACAAGTAGTATGTACATGAGAGGTACAGACATCATTCTATGGGAGTTCTACAGCAGGCAAATTGTTGTGGGAATTATGTGCACTGCTTCAGTTTTGCCACCCACACTAGAATCCTCAAAGCTTGATGCTGCCTGTTCTTTCTCTTTACAATAGTATTACCATTTTTTTAGCTAAGTTCTACCTAAGTTTTGAAGCTCAACCCAGAAATTACAGCCTCTGCAAGGTGTATTTCCCAACGCTGTTCTCCCTCTCCTGGGCTAGGTGCATATCCCTTGAGCTCCCAGAGTACCACATGCACACACTTCACTGTATTCTAAGAGTCTGCACATCTGTCCATCCACCAGAATTGAGTTCCTTTAGGGCACAATGGCATCTTCTGTTTCTGTAGGTCCTCTGCTGCACACGATGTCTGGGACATGTTAGGAACGAGCTAAAGGCCTGCTGAATGACTGAGGATTGGAGGAGAACAATAACTATATTGTGGGACACATAAGGATGGAACTTGAGGATGAGGAAAAAGGGGAAACTATTTGAGGCAGAGGACCATCGTGAAGAAAGCACGGATGACACAGTGATCTAAGGAGAAAACCAAGTAGCACAGTTGTGCTTCGTTGTAGGTTCTGGAGCAATGATTTGGGAAGTTATGCAGATTAAGAAGCCTTTTGAATATCAGGCTAAGGAGCCTTCACCTATTTGTTAAGCTATAGAGTGTCAATGAGTATTTTTAACCAGTAGAGTTTCATGAATGGGACTCTACTTTAAGAATTTTAACATTATGGTTTGGCTGAAGATCCATAGGAGGAGAGACTAGAGGCAGCAGATGAACTAAGAAACTCTTTATTCAACAGCCATTTATTGAGAACTCATTAGTTCACAGGCCTTGTCCTGGGATCTGGAGACACTGAGGCACATATGAGATAATTCTGTCTTTGAAATTGCACAGTCCAGCAGGGGATACTGACTTTTAAAATAACAGCTACGGTACAATGTGGCCAGTATCCTTGGGAAAGTTGTTACAAAGACGATATAAGCATCTTAAAAGGATCCATTAAATTCCATAAATGAAGACTTGAACTTGAGGGAAGTGAAACTGGGAATAGAGAAGGAAGAATGATCCTGAAATAGATTGTGGAGGTTCAGTGAAGGGAACTTTGTATTGTATATGCAAGGGAGCCACAGAATTCAAATTTGACTATGCAAAAAAGCATTTACCTGCAGGGAACAAAGTTCCACTCACCAAGTCAAGGGATGCAAAAGGAGGGATTTATTTAAGAGGAAATATAATGATTTGATCATATTGAGACAATTGTTTCTTTTGGACCCCAGGCTGAAATAAGGGCACAAGTTTATTGAACATAATATGTCTCATGAATCTTCCAACATATTTTCTTCAGTTACCCCATTATCCAGCATAAGGAATTTTCCAGCATAAAGAACCACTGGAGTTAAACTAGTATGCAAGCAGCTGCTCCATTTTGGAACACCAAGAGAGTAAATTTAGGTAGAGAAAAAGTGATAATGTAACCACTGAGAAGATAAAGTACAAAACTAACACTAATTACACAGGATGAGAAACCAATTTAGAAAAGACATTGACAAACAAATATCGATGTGACTGCTGAGAGTGAATCCACTTTAGGACTTTGGGCTAAGATGGTCCTACCTACAAACCCATGCACCTTGCTGTGCTGAATTTCTAGAAAGTTGCTAGAACAAGCACTCTGACATTTCCTCAAAGAAAGCAACTTGCTGTACCTGATTAGTATATCTTGAGTTTGAGGAAAGAATTTCAGATGGGAAAAGCAGTAGGGCAGGAGTCCTTTTCCTTTTAAAGCATGTGAGTACATCTGTCACATCTTTCTACTCACAAAGGCAAGGATAAAGCAAAATCATTGAACTTATTTGCTTCTACTTCTGGCCCCTATTTCCAGCAGCAAACAAGTCTGTCAATCAGTGTCAGTTTTGTCCAGGAATTTTGTGACATGAATGCCTAGAATTAGATCAGTGATTACATACTCATAGACTATTGAGAACTTGTCGGAGAAATGACACTGTAGGAGTCATCACAGAGATTTGGAGTCTGTTTGATATCTAAGGCAGTGACCCAGAGAAGATCAGAATCTTCCCGTATCCCATTATGGATTGGCTGAATTAATGTGTGTGATTACTAAACTTACTATACTTTAAGACAGGAAAAGGAATAAGTGATAAAATTAGAAGAAATCAACTCAAGAAATCCATAGCCTCAATTAGATTTCCAAGACAACTTCCCTTATCTTGAATGCTAGTTTCATTAATATGTTGCTTGCACATGGAAGGTGATTGAATTAGTCAGGATAAGCTAGTTTGTGCTCCAGAAAGAAACGGTCCCCAAATCTCAATGACTTAAAACAGTAATAGTTCATTTGTACTGTGGGTTCTGCTGAGGAACAATAGATGCTCCAATTTGGAGTAAAATAAAAAGAAACATTGAATTTTAGGAGGAATTTGGTATAAAGGAGATTCCCATAAGGATGGACAGAAAAACATGAGCTTGGAAGAGGGGAGCAATTTCTCTGTGCTCACTCCAGAGCCTCTCCCGTGCCTGTCACAGACTCCACTTCGGCAGTGCTTGTGTTGGACATTAGTGATTTGGATGGGTTATGTCATGGAATCCCCTTGACAGCCTATGTATGAGGTGTAGGAACTGTTATTTATCCCCACTTCGCAGATGAGGAAACTGAGGCCCAGGGACAGTTAAAATGACTTGTCTAAGGTCACACACAGAGCAGGGGTAGTGCTGGGATGTGAAGTCACTGCTGTCAGACTTCCAAGCCTGCAAAGGGTCTGCAGGTTCGAGTCTAAGTCATTCCTGACATCACTGCATTCTGGTTTATTTTTCTATCAGATCTTCTTTTTTTTACTAATGGTTTCAGCATAAAGAAAGAAAAGCATCTAGTTTAAATTACAGCAGGTCCTATGTTATTAAACAAAGATATGTTTACATTCATTAAATAGAATTTAAAATTAAAATTATAGTGGTTTGCTAAGTGGTCAAGAACAAATAATAGTTTAAATATATATTTATTTAGGGACCCTGTTCCAGTTTTCCAAATTTTTGAACTATATTACATTTTAGAAAAGACAAAAATTCCTTAGCCCATAAGATGGTCTGCAAAAGTTTGTATACTTTTATTTTTATTTATTTATTTATTTTTTGAGGAAGATTAGCCCTGAGCTAACATCTGCTGCCAATCCTCCTCTTTTTGCTGAGGAAGACTGGCCCTGAGCTAACATCCGTACCCATCTTCCTCTACTTTATATGTGGGATGCCTACCACAGCATGGCTTGACAAGCAGTGCCATGTCCACACCCGGGATCCAAACCAGCAAACCCTGGGCCGCTGAAGGAGAATGTGCGCACTTAACCGCTGCGCCACCGGGCCAGCCGCAGTTTATATACTTTTAAATAGTAAATCACTGGCACTTGAAATCATTTCTAATGTAGGTTTAAAGGAACAGGGGGAATATAATTAAGCTAAAAGGTTAGCGATAGTTAATATGTTGTCTTTGAGAACTCTAGTAGGCTAATATTACCCAAGCCCATATGGTTACTTCTACTGGAATTGCATCGCATGTTGGAGGGATAAATGGAATGTAGATGCAGCGTTAGAGATTACAGAAAGTCCTGAGAGATGCCAGGGATGGCTTCTGATGTGCTGTTGTGGGTTTTAAACCCTTGTGTCTGAGCCTCATGCCATTACCATTTTAGGTTCAGTGCTTTGGTAGAAATGCAAGATTTCCTGAAAGTAGGAAATGTTTTCTTTAAAATTCCCAGAGTTTCATTAATAAAAGATTTGTTGTCTTTGGCACTGTATTCTGAAGGATCTGAGAAACCTGCAGCTGTGCTTCTATGAGTGCAGGCTTGTTTCTTCTTTCCTCTGCATACTCCTGATCACGTTGATTCCCGGTAATTAAAATTGTAGCATTCATTTAGTTCTGAGTAAAATAAGTTGCTTTTTTTCTGTTTGGTTTTTTGGTGAAGAATCGGAACAAAATGCAGAGATTGCCTGGTCTGGTTGTTAGGATCCTATTTCTATTGTGCTCCAATACCATCTCCTTTCCAGACCCCCGCCTCCCCCTGTCCCAGGTAATTCATTGCTCCCTCCTCATCACTTCACAGCACTCTGTAGTATTTGCCCTGAGACTTCCTCACCCCGGAGTGAACAGGCCATCTCATCCAGACAGTATGCTCCTGTGGGCCAAGGACCGTGACTGCTCATCTGCTTACACCCAGGTCAGCTCACTGCATGAGGTGAAGTGAAGTGATTAATGAAAGAAGAACCGACTGGCTTCAGGCTGTCTGGATTCTAGTGCTGCCTTCACTCCCGTTTCCACATTTATAAGAAGGCAGGGAAAAGTGTTCTCTCTCCTTAGTGAGAAATACCCATGCCAGGTTTCTTCCAGCTCTAAAAGTCTATATCCCTAAAAGCGGAGATTGTGTTCTTGTGTCCGCTTTACTGCCCACCCACTGCTCTGAGGAGAACGGAGAGCAAGTCTGCCTTCTCGGGGCATGTGTCTTCCTCCCCACCTCCTTAACAAGTTATTTCTGACATGGCCTATCCCCCACCCTCGCCTCGTCAGTGACTGGCATGCAATCTGTCACGTGTTTGACTACAATCTTTTTTTTATTTGATGAGAACAGATAACAGTACAATATTACCTTTCAAAACATCTAAAATGTAAAATGGGAAGAAACAATGAAAAAATTATTTCCCTCCTGTGGAAGGGAGTGTTTCATGCTCAGTAAAGAGAAAAGTAGTAACTGTCAGTGAATAAATGTTCCAGAAAAATGCAGAAAACTGTTCTAGACAATAAAACCTCTACTTACAAATGGTAAAACCCAAAATACCAAAGCAGTGCATGAATTCTTGCTGTTAGTTTTTTCACTGAAAAATTAAAACTAGAGTATTTTTAGTTAATAAAAAGTATTTGGACGACTTTGTTAATCCAGCATTTGTTTATACATTGCATTGCCTTGAAATTCCACATTTCTGATCAAGGTTGGCTGTGAAATTACTCAAAAACCCGTGGTCCATTATTAAGAATCAGACTTAGTTTATATTACTTACAAGAACACATTACCATCTTTTCTTTGAAAAAACAGAAAGTAACATATTTTTTTGAGTCTATAATAATCTGTCACTCAACAAACAATTTTTGAGGAGCCAGCAGAGGCTAGCTATCAAGGTCCTGTGCTCAGTTAGGGAGATGCCCGTGTGAAAAAGACATCATTCTTGTCACAATGACGATGAAAATTAATGATTAAAGCACTGAATTTTGCAGCCTAAGTTTGTGGTATCCAGATCACTCATTGATTCATGAAAACAGTTCACTAATGTGCCAGCAAATATACCAGGTGAACTGGGGGACTTATCGTTTTTTCATCCATCCACAAAAGTATAATCTCCAAGGCTGCCAAGTCTTTCTCTGTCTTGTTTGTGGCTGTATCTCCTGTGGCCAGAGCGGTGCCTGGCACAGCGTCCCCATAATAAATGTCTGTAGAAAGCAAGACTGAATTCACTCCCTAATGAATTCACTTCCCTAAAGGAAGGATGAATTCACCCTGTGTTACAAACCTGTGACAAGTTCTATGACAGTTTGTAAAATGAACACACCCGGTCATTGTTCACTGGGCACCATACTATGAGGTTAGGAGCACAGTCTGTAGAGTCATGTCCCTTGGGCTCAAATTCTAGCCCCAAACTCTCCAGTTGTGTGACCTTGGGTGAGTTTCATAACATCTATGACCTTTGGTTTGTACATTTGTCATTTGGAAGTTGTGGTCATAAATCCCCTCCTCACAGGACTGTGTGAAGGTGAAATTATCAACAACTGTCCTTGTTTGTGATACTATTCTCATCATTTAATAACACTCAACTCATCTGAAGTAATTCACGTCTCTAAAATGTGAAATTACCATGTGCAATTAACCTGGAAGATGAAAATTTCAAATGATGTGATATCTAGGACATACCAAAGTGCCTAAGGCGCAGTAAGTTACAATTGAACTCACTAGAACAACGAAGAACCTCGGGAAATCTGATTTCCAGGATTGGTAGCCCTGCAGCAGTTCCCTCTTCATCTTCCGCACGTTGCACATTGCTTTCCTGGCACACATCTTACAGTCAGACAGGCAGCATCCGCTCCTTCTTTCCTGAGAAGCAGGGAGGAGCCCAAAGGCTCGGGAATCTGTGAGGGGTTGGAAAGAAAGGGGAGAAGGGTTTTCGGGGCCCTGCTGAGAAAGTAACAGAAAAAAAACAAGAGCTCTGCAGGGAGACCCACATGACAGGGCTACCAGTGTTGTCATTTGATCACCATTCCTAGGGGACTTTTGTCTCTCCCAGACCCAAGTTGTCAATGAACACTGAGTGAAAAACATGTGCCCATGAACCAGGAAAAGACAGTTTCTTCATGTTGACCTAAGGAAAGATTATATTAAATCTTTCTGGTGGTGCTGTGTCCTCCATTTGTTTCTTTTGGAAATAATTTTTAAACAAGTTTTAAAATTGATGTATATTTTACACTAACTTTATTGCAGGTTATAAAAACAATGCAATATCTTGAAGTGCTTATGAAAAGCAAACCCACAGCAGACATGAAAGGATTGAAGTATCAGGATGTCACACGATGCCATGTTATAGATGCACAGTTTCAGGAGACAGGTCACACTGCCTGCCGATGGAATGTTGTCGTTATAAAACTGAGCAACTGCTGCCCAGGCTTGAAGTTCCCCTTTCTCCCAATCTTTGATTCTGCTTAGGAGAAATCCAGCAAGCTTCATTGTGAACAGACCAACATTAGGGGTGTAAAGTTCAGTCATTTATTGAAAGGACAAAATAACTGCTCTATTTTCTTCATGCTCACCTAAGTCAGAAATGGATTTTGTGCCAACATTAGAAATCAATTCTGATGATATGTGGAGATTAAAATTCCCAGCACATGTTTTCAAGAATAGAAGTGTTAAGGCCAATGTCACATTCAAATTCACGTCATGGATTTGGTGTTCCACCTACTTAAATGCCCCATTTGTAATTTTATATACTTCCCAAGTTTCAATACTAAACTTATAAGCTTTTAATAGATGCAGAAAGTTACATTTCTACTATTCTAGGTGAGGCATGTACTAGGAACATGTCTTCTACTTTCTTTCCTCCCAAGCTTGCAACTGACTTCTCCCACATCCCTCCCCTTACTGTGCTGGCTAAAACCAAAGATGCATAGACATCACCTGTCTGCCCAGAGCTTTATCTACTGTAGCAGACTAGGATACAGTTCACTCAAAAATATGAAAAGGGGCTAAGCTTGCTTTTGCTGCTGTTCAAGCTTTCTTTTCCAAATCACTTTCTGCACATTAGTCACACACCCATCCTCAGCAGGAAAATGAACCCTGTGTCATGCTGTTCCTCCAAATCGTGCATCCTCTTCTCCCCCATTCCACATTTATCCCACCCAAGACAGTCCTTTCTAAGTAGAAACATTGTAATGTCTCTTCCTCTTCCCCAAATAAGACTTCTCCCATTTCATCTCTTTTCTTCATTTGCCTGGTATCCTAGGATTGTTGTATACAATGATTTTGAAAAAGCATCAATGATTAATCACCCTGGAGGTGTATTTGCCATTTAAAAAGGAGGTTCTGAAGCTACAATTACTTGCCCCAAAAGGAAAAGTTGTGAAATTTCAGGTACTAGATCACTGTTTAAATTTCAGGATTTTAGGATATGTTCAGGAAAGACATGAGTCATAGGGTACATCTTTAGAACTTTCAAGCTATCTGTGTGACATTAGACTTCACTGAGGCCAACCGTATTTGGAGTATGCAGTATAGAGCGCAACTGGAACATACTTGTTCACAATTCAAACTCAGACCCACAAATAACAGCACAGTGGTTTTATAGAATATACTATCCCGTAACAAAATACTAGGTGATTGAAGGACAGTGGTTTCTATATTTTTAGAAGTCTAATTTCAAGACAAAGATTTGTCTCTCTACTTTATCTTTCCCTGAATTCCAAAGGAAAAGCAAAGGTACATCAAATAGAAGTATTTAGCAGGATTAGAAAACAAATAAGGAAAGGACACAATATTTTCAAGTGTCAATTCTCCTTCATATTAATCAATAAATTCAATATGATTCCAATACAAATCTCAACATATTTTTATGGAATAATAAAATTGATTTAAAAATTAATATGGAAAGTAGAGGACTCTAAGAGAGACAAGTGTAAAGAGAACAAAGAGGCAGACATTACCTTGCTAAATATCAAATATTAATCAAATCAATTGTTTTGGCAAAGAGAAACAAATAAACCAATGAAACACAATAAGATGTTCAGAAAGAGTCCCAGGCATGTCTGGGAACTTGATATGTATTGTAAAATACTTCAAGGGAGAATGGACTATTTAATCAATTACACTAGGACAATTGGCTTTTCATAAATTTCAGATTGACTAATGAACTAAATGTGAAAAACGTCAAAACTTTTATAAAGAAGTAAAATAACTTCATGACTTTAGGGTTGGGAAAGGATTTCTTTATTAAACACAAAATAATCACAACTCATAAAGACTAATAAATGTAACTATATTAGTATCAAAACCTTTCAGAAGAATGAAAAAATAAAAGCCATAAAAAGGCAACTTTTGTAAATTCAACTGCATCAAAATGTACAACCTCTATAAAAAAGCACATCTATGTGACTAAAAACCTACAACATTAAGACATGAGACATGTGAGAAGAGATGTGTGCAAAACATATTAAAAACAGAATATATAAAGAATACATATAAATCAGTAACAAAAAAGAAAAGACATCAATAGGAGAGGGAAATTAAATCATGTCCCCCCCTAAATGACTTAACCTCCCAAGTAAACAAGGAAACAAAAGCAAAGAGATATTATTTCAAATTAATTAGTAGGGACCTCTTCCAAAATGTTTCTGATGATTTGAAGAGGCAAAAAATATCATAAACTCTTGGTCATCACTATTTAAAAGAATAAATTAGACTTACAAATTTTGGGTGGAGATGTTACTCATTTTGTTATTAAGCAAAGAAAAGAATGTAGACTATCAAGTAGGGTATAACATAATTTTAATAAAGAAATAAAAAAATTACACATTTATATGCTTAATATAATAGAAAAATTATAATAGGAAATAGAGTAATTTATGAATATCGTCTTTGATACATGAGTGACAAGAATCAAGGAGAGAGACAATTAGGTTGTAATATATATAACGTTATTGCTTGAATGATCATAAACTCACCTGTTACAACTGAAAATTTAAAAAGAAATTGAATGGCAAAAAATACAAAGGAGATATAAAATTACTATTGGAAAAAAGTTAAATATAAGTAAAAAATCAAATGGGAATATTTTTATTGAAAAAAGTATAATACAATGGAGACATAATGGTCAAAATTTACAAAATAGCAATATATTAAGCAAAGTATGAATAAATAGTATAGTATAGTATAGTATAAATAAAAGGACAATTTAAAATAAGACAGTAGAGGAGTGGTGTCAGCATCAGAGCAGAGTGAGCTTTCCTAGCAATCTCTCCCCTCCACCATACAACAAAAAAGACATTCATGCTCCAACAGAGGATATCCACACAACACAAAAAATATCTGAGAGACCCACACAGCCACACGTTGGAGGGTGGAGAGGTGGGAGCCTCCCCCAGAGGGGGTGGAACAGGGTAAGAGAAAACTTTGCTCCCTCCCCAAAAGACTGCAATCCAGGACTGTGCACAGCCTCCGAGAGGGAAGGAAGGGGGTAGGGGACACTTGTTCATGGGAACATCAAAGATCCCTGAGGGCCCTCATGGCCTAGGGGAGAGCCCCTACCAAGGTGATGGCTAATGTGGGGGTGACCTCATCAAGCCAACACCCCAGGAGAGTAGATAGTGAGAGCAGAGCGAGCAAGCCCGCAAGAGCATGCAGAATCAAGCTCTCCTCCACTCCACGCACCCAGCACCAGCTCCAGCACCTGGGATCCCAGCGGAATGCAGAGGGCTCAGAATATGTGGCTCTTGACCCACACCCAGTGGCAACAGGTGGTAACTGCGACCAAATAATACCAGGATGTGAAAGAACAAAGCCACGCCCTCAAGCAGTATCAAAAATTATATTAGATCTCCAGACCAGCGGAAAATGACAAGTACCCAGAAATCAGTCCTGAAGACACAGAAATATGTAATCTAATGACAGAGAATTCAAAATAGCTATCATCAAATAACTCAACGAGTTAAAAGAGAATGTAGAGAAACTATTCAACTAATCCAGGAGCTACTTCACAAAAGAGATTGAAACTATAAAGAAGAATCAATCAGAAATATTGGCGATGAAAGACACAATCGATGAGATAAAACAAAATATGGATTCCCTGAACACTTGAGAAGACATCATGGAGGAGCAAATCAACATAATGGAGGATAGACATATTGAAATGCTTCAGATAGAGGAGAAGAGAGAACTAAGACTAAAAAGGAATGAAGAAAGTCTCTGAGAAATATCCAACTCAATTAGGAAATGCAACATAAGAATTATGGGTATTCAAGAGGGAGAAGAGAAAGAGAATGGAGCAGAAAGCTTGTTCAAAGAAATAACAGCAGAGAATTTCCCAAACCTGGGGAAGAAGATAGAAAGAGGCTGAAAGAGGCTGCCAGATCTCCTAAATATGTCAATGTAAAAATACCTACTGCAAGGCATATAATAGTGAGAATGGCAAAAGTGAGTGACAAAGAAAAAATACTAAAGGCAGCAAGGCAGAAGATAATGACTTACAAAGGAACCCCCCTCAGGCTTTCAGCAGATTTCTCTGCAGAAACTGTACAGGCTAGAAGAGACTGGAATGACATATTCAAATCTTTGAAGGACAAAAACTTTCAGCCAAGAATATCCAGAGAAAATATCCTTCAGATATGATGGAGGTATAAAAACTTTCCCAGATAAACAAAAGCTAAGGGAACTCGTAGCCACAAGACCTCCCTACAAGAAATCCTCAAGAAGGCCCTCATACCTAAAATAACACTGATTTATGATTTTTTTCATGGAGTTGTTTATTTTTGTGAAAAAAATATAGTTTGTGGTAGACATGGCTAGCTGTCTGTCACAGATTTGATCTCTTTCTTCCATTGTGGAAAGGTTTTAGCTATAAAAAGGCACGATAAATGCTATTTCTAGGCCTGATCAATAAAAATCTCCCAAGGGAGATCTCTCATGTTCTTTTCCCAACTTCTAGCTGAATGAAGTGGACTAAAGGAAAGCAGAGTCACAAGATAGTAGGTGCCTGGGTCACCAAGTAAAATGCCTTCCACTAGTCAAAATCATAGCAACAAATAAAGTTTTATTGAGTTAAATCACTGAAATTTGGAGGTTTGGTTTTTATAGCAGTTAGATTTATAAGCAAATCGGTTAAATTATGTTATATTCATACAAGAGAACACTAAGCAGCCATTCCAAAAGATGATGACATAGAAAGAATCTCATGAAATATTATTACATATGAAATGTAGATATTAAACAGAATGCATATGATATTATGCCATTTTTAAACAGAATCTATGTTGACCTACATCCTCATCTATGTGCGTAGACATATATGTATTTGTATCCATATATACATGCCTAACTATTTGTATATAAACACATAGACAAAAGTCTGGAAGAATAAACTCTGAAATGTTAACTGTGGTTATTTCTGGATGGTGACATTATGAGTGATCTCGCTATATATACATATATATATATATGAATAACTTTTAAAATGAAATGCAAAGGTATTTTAAAATAACTTCCATAGCTATGCCAACTTTCCTGCACATCTACCCACATGGCAACCTTAGCTTAGCCAACCAAAAAAAGTACAAGGTGATATATACATGGGCATGTTCTGAAGAGATGAAACAGGAAATCAGACTCTGTTCAGCACTAGTGTAGAGGGTATTATGTGGCAGATGGCAGCATATTATTGAAACTTTTTCCTTATGCCCCGGGCTTGGCCAAAGCACATGTTCTGCTCAAGTCGAACATGCATAGACTCATAAACACTCACCTCTATGATCTAACTCATAAGGGAAATGAAAAAAAAAAAGAACATGAACTTTTTACTTGATAGGACAGAGGTTCACCATCTTAGGCACTCACTAATTAACTGAGTGAGAGATACATATATGAATGGCCTTAATAAAATGCAGATTAACATTTTAAAAGATGCACAAAAGAAGTGTAGTGGGAACTCAGGATTTATTAAGGTCAACAGAAAGAGCACAGGGATCTTAGAGGGATAGTTATGATCTATTTATGTGGTGAGTAGGAAAAAAACATGACAGATTTTAGAACTAAGAATCATTCAATAGTAGCCCATACTCTGTAGCCTTTATTTTGGAATTTTGACAGGCATTCCTACCACGAACAAGGAACATGGCTGCACATTCATTTGGAAAACCAGCGCTATTATGGATCCAATGCACTGAAAAAAACAACTGATGATTACCTTCTTGTCAAAATTAGATTCCATTTTAAAGTACTTTGAAACTTGTAAAAGATAGCCCAAATTATAGAGAAAAATATCTCTCTATATATGTATACAGTGAATATAGTGTATACGATTAGTACATATGTATATATTCACTAATCTAAAAAAGACATTAAAATCACAAAAGCATTGATATTGGTTTTGGTTGTTTTTTAAATTATAGTATTATTGTCATAATTATGATTATTACTATCATTGTTATCAGTGGCATTTTCTTCCTTTAGAGGGCAAAGAATCCAGCAGTTTTCTAATATTTTAAAATTTCAAGGTAGACGTAGAAATACTGAAAGCCTATTTAGCTCCCATTTATACATATTCAAAATTCACCTTCTGAACATCTATCCAGTACAGATATGATAGTTCTAGCTTAGATGAAATAGAAGTTTTTTTGGTAGTGGAAGGAGACATAAATTTTAGTTACTAAATATTTAATTTAGTAGTTAATGACTTTATATGTAAAATAGAGACAATACCAATCTTACAGATAATTATTAGAATTAGAATTAATACATAAAAATTTCCTAACTAGTAATGATGCCTAATAGATGTCTAGTAATGATGATATCCAACACTCATAGCTCTTGATATGTCAGACATGTTCTAAGTACTTTTCATGTATTAACTCAATTGATGCTGATAACTACTCTATGAGGTAGGTGCTACATTTAGTCCTCTTTTACTGGTAAAGGAATTGAGGTACTTTAATAAAGGCTGAGTAACTTGCCCATATAAGTGGCAGCCTCGGGATTAGAATGCTGACAATCTAGCTCCAGGACTAGATTCTTCTAACGTCTTTTTATAGTCCCATATAGCAAATGGAGTAGTAATCACTGAAAGAAAATATATATAACAAACAACCTCTAAAGCTACATTAATTAAATCAAACATTCTGATATGAACATTCATTCGCTAAGCAAAAACAAAACAAACTGGTCCCCTACTGAAATAATTTGGCAGTGCATGGAAGATGCAGTGATGAATACAACATAGCCTTTACCCACAATTAGCATTAGCTTGAAGGAGAAGTTAAGTAATTTCAATATTGTACGAGCGATAGATTGGATTATTGTTCAGAAAATATTCATTCTTCTCTCTCTTCCACTTGGGGTGGTGATATACTTCCCTGCCATATTGATTTTAGGCTTAGCAGTACAACTTACTTTACCCAGTGCTCATGCCATTCAACATGAGAAGAACATACCCTGAGTAACCATTGGTCCAAGGAGAATATTTGGAAACAATTTTTCATGGATCTCCTGCATTTATGCATATCTTCTGAGCAAAAGGTATTAACAGCTTTGTTGCAGAATATCTTTGCCTGGATGTTTATAAAGCAAACAGCTTTGGAAGGTAGAGATTGTACCTCCCTCTGAGGCACAGAGAAGATTCCTGACCAAAACAATAAAGATAATATCTCCTTCTGGGGCAATGGTTGGGCTGGTTTTCTTGGAGTCTCTTTTTAAAATATTGGGTTTTCTAAACTCAGTTCCTCAACTTTGACACAGACCCACTAGGCATCCACCTGGGCCTGGCTGTACATCATCCCCATGAAGTTTAGCGGGCAAGGGAAACCAAAGTAAACATGAATCTTTTGCTGTCTGCTATCGTATAAACAATAAAATAACAATAAAATAATAGTAGTAGTAATAATAAATAATAAATTCCTGTCATTGGCCAAGGAGTCTCGAGTCTTCTGCCAGCATCTATGGAATTGTGGCAAGTAACTTGTTAGCTTAATAAGTAAGATAAAATCTTAGGCACTTCATAGTTATTGGCAGAGGTTAGAAGCCAAGTGGAGCAGATCTCAATTTAATCCATTACTTGCAGTTAAGTTCGGCCCACCTGCAGCTTGAAACAAAGTCCAGCAAACACAGTTGAGATCAGTCAAACCACAGTTGATACAAACACAAGTGAGTGAAATCAATATACTTATTATTTTAAGGCACTGAGTTTGGACTGATTTGTTATGCAAAATTATTACAGCATTAGCTCACTGATATCAACATACCATACCATGTGCTATGGTAAGATTAAGCATTGGATACAGTAACGGGAGTGCATGACAGGAATACCTAACATGGAATTGTATACTCTGACAAGTACCATGGATATTAAAACAACTGTAAGATTTTATATCATCTGCCTAACATCCACGAAAACAAATTCTGCTCACTGCTTGCTCACAAGGATTTATAAATTATTTTTTTCCATTCTTTGTCATTTTTAACATGTAATCGAAGCATTGACATGTAAAATTGAGATAAACATACTGAGATATATTGAGTCGAAAATTCCCAGTCTAAAATATTTCTCAAGCTGAATCTATAAATCCTAAAATATGGAGTTAATTATGGAAAAATATCTGACATGAAGTTTAATATAGTAAGTCTTGGAAGCAAAGTATAATTAAACTTTAGAAAACTACAAATGATGCAAGAAGGTCTCTAGAGAAATGTCTACTTAATCAAGCAAAATGTTTTCTCCATGATATTCTGTAAAAATAGGCATGGGTACAATTGAAAAGAATTGTTGGCCCTTTTTTGCTAAAGTACCCATAATCATGAGATGGAAACATTTTAATATTTCAAGCATAATGTTCAAAGAATTAGACAGGGAAAATGACCTTCTTAGGGTAGCTTATTTGGAATATCTATTGTTTGGTGCAAATGCTTTTCACTAATTGGGCAATTGTGTTACCTCCAGTGAGTTTGTCAATTGACGATAAGAATGTTATGTGAACATCATCTGGGCAAAATAAGAAATGGGAGCAATTATTCTTCTTAACTAGATCTTTTATGTGAAGCTCCCTTTTAATATTAGTGCATCATATGCAATTCTGTGTAAGCTCTTTTCTCTTAGGATTTCTGAACTCAATATCAGATCTGCCATGGCTACATATACACATTATAAAAGTAGGATTGGCCTGCTCTTCTTGTCTCTACCAACTAAAAAATTTGAACAGCAGTTGTCATTCCAAGAAATCAGAAAATAGCATCCCATTCTGCTCATGAATGACATTCTGCTTGTGGGTGACACTGTTAATATGATGTCAATCAAGGATGATTTCTAGGCAATGGTTTTGCCTAACCAGGAGAAATTTGAAAGCCAACGTACTAATGTATCCATCAAGAAGTGTTCACTGAACACTTGCACAGCCCAATATTGTATGAAATGTTTTTAAAGAAAAAGATAATGGTACTATCTTGTACCTTGATCTTCTTTCTGTAATTGAGGGGAAAGAAAAAGCCAAAGTAGAGAAAACAAAAATTCTAATCTATTTACAGGCAACTACAGCAGGCAATTTTCAGGGTGCTAACATATCATGGGAAACAAAACTTTCTTAGGTTCTATATTTTAAGACTCCATGTGCTAACAAATGGGGATATACAGCAATACCTACATGAATTCAGTTTTCAATATTGCATACATTGAAATTCTAAATTTGAGCCTATGAAAGAGATGGAGAATTTTTGCTGATTATATTTCATTCTTGATACAAGGAGTTAATCAACTTGAATAACATAACAGTGTTTTGTTTTAAAGTATGGGATCCAGAAGAGGACCACAGAAGATGTGAATACCAGGGCAATGATGGTAGATGAAGACCAGGATAGAAACCAGACACTCCTGACTAGTGTTTTACTAATTACCTGTTTAGATGGAGTATAGATCATGATCAGAAACACAGTGTAGACATATTTGTGTGAATGTATATGCTTTATTTTGTTATGCAGTAAGTAATCCATATAGATATATAGTTTCATAGAGTGAAATTATTCTCATTGAAGTAATCTAGAGATAGGTACATAAATATGGATATACAGGCCTTTACAGATATGTATAGATAGCCACAGCTATGTGTATGGTATAGATAGAGATGGCAATTTAGCACAAGTTGATGAGGTTCTCAAGCTCCCCAAATGAACTAAGAAAACCCTTACAGGAAAACAAGATCAATATTTAGGAATAAACTTAAACATGAGTTTTTAAAATCATAAGTAGTTTTGAAATAAATTGAGTAATATTAACTAAATAATAAACAGTTCGTGATGTACAAATCAAAAATTTTACCCACGTGTAGAATTGAGTGACATAATGAAATTTCTTTTAGTCTTGCACAGACTTGCGAGATACATAAACATTATACTTGCGCTAACTTATTCTATCCAAAGAATAGTATATTTCAGGAGCATTAAAAAAATCTAGAGAAGAGAACTTTGCACATCTTCCAAAGTTAAATGGGGATAATATTGCTTACTTTACTGGGTTATGGTGAGGATTAAACGAGACTATGTAAATCCCCTGGCACAGGATGGTTGTTCAAGTTTAGCTCACTTCCTTAGCCCAGCAGAAAGCCTTATTTTTAAGGACGCAGCTCTGCCAATGCATAAGAGCAATTGCAATTCTAAAAAAGGAGGTATTGATTTGTGAAAGAGGGATGAATTAAGCACAGCCATAGCTCAACACAAAAATAATTTATTCTTTAGAAAGAAAGGAGGTTTATTTGTGAAAATACCATACCTGTATGTCCATAGTAGTTAATTTCTAAATAGGATTATAAGACTATTTTAGATTTTTTAAATATTCTAGTCACAATTTTTAAAAATGCACATATATAATTTTTTAAAGTATCCATCTATATATTTAGACTTAGACAATTTATAACAATTTATATTTTTGTTAACATTGTAAATGGTATCTTTTGTTTCATTAAATGAACTGACATGTTATTACTGTTACATATGAATGGAACTGATTACTGTAGTTCACTTTCAATCCTGTGACCATAATAATAATATTTTTATTAATGGTCATTCCAGTTATGTTCCAGCCAGTTCCCTAAATGTGTTACATAATTTGGACTCCTACTTTCCAAAAGTTAAAACAGTTATTACACTTTTTTTGCCTTCAGGTATTGGCTAGAATTTACAAAACAGTGTTGAAAATAGCAGTGAGAAGTATTTTTAAATTGTTTCTTAACATTAAACCTCAAAATTCACTACTGAAATAATTATCACGTGAATGATGTAAGTTTCAATCCAGATTTAGTAAGCATTTTTATTTTGGAAGGTTTTTGGATTTTATCAAATGGATCTTTATGATTAATTTACATGATCGTAGTTTTTTTGTTTTTTATTGTGCCTATTGCTATACTGTATTAATAACTTTCATACTATTAAACTGTTAAATTCTGGAGTGAAACATACATAGTCAATAATCATGGATTTATTAAATAAATATTTTATATTTAATTTGTTGAATTAAATGTTTTATTAAAATTATTGGTACTTTTAGAAGATCTTTGCATGTATCCTTTATTAGTCAGCCTTTGCTAGATAAAGGTGAAGTAATATAGCATGCCAATATGTTTGTGGCATACACAACAAAGAATATTTTCTTCTCACTCTTCCACAAATGACATGTCGACTGCAGTTCTGTGGCTCCAATCCAATGTCTTCACCATCCTAGAATTCAAGCTGAGAGAGCAGCCCTTATATTTTATATTGTTAGAGGGAAGAGGGCAAAAGAACTGGTGAAATTCAGCAACAGCTCTAAAACTTTTGCTGGGAACTGTTATACAGGGTCATACTCACTCACATTTCATTGATCAAACCAGTTACATGGCCAAGCTTAATATTAATGAGTTGAGGAATCATATTTCTCCCACAGGGAGATACTGCATATCACATGACAAAGGACAAGGATATATGATCTTCTTAAAGTAAAGGGGATGTAAATAATTGGGAATAATTATCTAATCTAATCTACCACAATAATCATAAATAAGATTGTTTGGTAAGGCTCACTTTAGTTTTATCTTTGTCAGGTTTCATGTTGCATTTTTCCAGGTATGCTAGTCTTATAAAATAAAATGGAAAGTTTTTCAAATTCTTTTCCAGAATTATACACACACACACACACACACACTAGTCGATTATTCTCATTATTCTTGGTAGGTAGTTTCTCTGAAGTCTTCACAAACACTGAATTAACGAATACTGAACCATGGTTCCTAGGAGAAATACAGCATTAGGTTTCTGCGAGCCCCTCTGGTCACATTTTCGTTAACCAATCTATACATAAGCTTGTTTTGTGTGTATTTCTGTTTAAAGACGCCTTATTTAATATATATTGTTGATTCGTTCACATTTAATTCAAGGCCAACAACACTATAACTCATGCTTGAATAAAGTTTTTCTAACATATGTGTTTTTTCCATAAGACACATCACAGCCTTTTTGCACTTAGGAATGCTAGACAGCACTTCAGCATTATACCTGGGGGCTAATTTAAACAACAAAATCATCAAAAAGCACAAAAATGTGAAAAACATAGCTCTAAATAGACTGCAAAAAAGGATACTTGTTTACATTATAAGAGCTGAACTCTCCATTTCCCCATTGCCCCCAGTCTCTGGTAACCACCATTTTTATTCTTTGTTTCTATGAGTTTGGCTGTTTTTAGATATAAGTGAGTTCATATAGTATTTGTCTTTCTCTGCCTACTTCTTTCACTTAGCGTAATGCCTTCAAGCTCCATCCATGTTGTTGCAAATAGCAAGATTTCCTTCTTTTTTATGGTTGAGTAATATTCCATCACATATATACACCACACCCTCTTTGTCCACCCATCTATCAATGGACATCTGGATTTTAAGACTCACTTTTAATTTTACAAATGTTCACACTTTTTAAATTTTTTCTACATATTTATATGTTTAAATGACTTCAAAGTTTTTAAAGGAAAGCATACTAGAGGCAGAAATACTGAGTGTGCAAAAGTCAATTCTGGTACCTCAGTGGACACAACTCAATTCCTAAATATAAGTGGGAATATTTTGTTTATTTTGAAGCATCAAAATAATGCAGATCTTTTATGAGCAGCTGTAATGGTTGGAAGTGCCCAAGGAATGACTATTCTCTTCAGCTGGGTATGGAAAAGGACGCACTCCTGCAAATTTCATATTAATTAAAATTAATATTAATTTTAAGCAAAGTTAATGTTGTTGCTGCTGTTGGTATTTTAAATATTATGCCATTTTTTTAAACATTGTTTACAATGTTCAAAGAACTACCCATATGTGCTTAGATTATGTTTCGTTGAAAAAAATAAAGTCATATGATACAACTAACCAGAAGAAATGCCAATATTATTTTTAGGACTTTCATCTTTGTCCATAAATTGAAAACAATACTGAGGGACTTAATGTGATTTGATTTTAGAAAATCTGTCAATTAAAATTGCATAATATAACCTAATTTCAAACTAATATTATACAAAGATCCACAGAGACATTTATTACTTTTTTTCCTTCACTAGTTTTTCTGGTAAGGGTCTCTGCTGGTCTAGTGAAATGACTCACCCACCATCAGCACCCAGAGCACTATCTGTCAACAAGTCAATTCAATTAATCTCTGCACTCTGTATAAAAAGACATAGGGGGCTAGTTCTAATAATGCTAGCTTTGATGACATGGGCTTTCTATGTTATGAGCTAGATCAACAATGTCAATGAATTTCACATGGATTCTTAAGCAACATTCTGGTGATAACAGTGTTCGATCAATAAACACACTGAGGGGTGCCAGCCCTGTGGCCGAGTGTTTGGGTTCACGTGCTCTGCTTCGGTGGCCCAGGGTTTCTCTGGTTCGGATCCTGGGCGCGGACATGGCACTGCTCATCAGGCTACGTTGAGGCGGCATCCCACATGCCACAACTAGAAGGACCCACAACTAAAAATACAGAACTACATACAGAGGGGATTTGGGGATTTGGGGAGAAAAAAGCAGGAAAAAAAAAAGACTGGCAAGAGTTGTTAGCTCAGGTGCCAGTCTTTAAAAAATAAACACACTGAGTTGTGTTAAAATAATCAGCCCAAAAGAGGAGAGGTTCCCTATGTTATCACCACTCTGCTGAAAAGTTTAATTTCCTAAGTGAAATCTCATAAGCTCAGTAAGATAACTAAAACATTTAAAGGGCCACTTTGTAGATATTTTCCCCTTTCTTCAATACACTAAAATTGGCAACAGACTAAGAATATGGTATTTAAGAAATTAAGCTAAATTCATTTAATAAGCTGTAAAAGGGAGTCACACCCAGGTGATGAGCCTAGATTTCTATTTCCTTATTACTTATAGGCTATGATTTATTTTACTTTTAAAGGAAGAAGGGAAATGGTAGCAGGCTACCTACCAAAGTTTATTACCCCAAAATACTTCCTTTATTCTATGGCCCAGATCAAGGCTTTCTACAAGTTCTGCAGAGGTGTCTTAGAGTCCACCACAGAGGAATGAGATTAAGTATCGAGAGGGAGGGAAAAGGAAAAAAGAAGGCAACAAGGAAGAGCTGTAAGGCTCACCACCTTGTTTTGTTTTGATCTCCAAAAAAAAAGTGGAATCTTATAATCAATAAAATGAAATTTCAGGATTTTAGAATTTTCTGAATGTAATTAAATTAATTCACCAGTAACCAGAAGGAGCACTTCATGAAGTACTTATTGATGATTATTGATGATCTTTGACTGCAATGAAGGACCAGATTTCAACCCAATTCTATAAATTTCTCTAAATGAAGATGCATAGGTGATTGCCCACTCAATAGGTATTTCCTCACTTCCTCTTTGCTGACAGCATTTTAATTTTCTTTGCCCAATTTTAAATGTCCATAATGTTTGGGAAAGACTGGATCCCTACTCAGACCCAAGGAGTGCTTCCCAATTGGTCTCTAAGTCTATTATGACAGTGTTCTTTTGCTTGCTAATTGTCTAGCAATGTGATGCAATTCTGGCCAATGAGACATGAAGAATATATGCATAGGAATTCATGGGAAATTTTTAATCCACCTTAAAAAGGGAATCAAGACAGGGAAATTCTCTCGTACAGACATTTTAATCCGAATGTGATACCTGGAACTGATGTTGTCACAATGCAGCAATGTGCTGATAATGGTAGAGAAGAAAGATGGATCCTTGATAATGCCTTTGAGTCACTGACTTAACCTTGAAGTGAACTATTACCCAGAGTTTTGATATATAGATCCATTTACTATTGATTATAACTCAAATTATCTCATGTGGCAAAAAATATTTGCTACATCATGGGCATGAGTTACGAGTAATGATTTATCAAGCTAAAAAAATTGGCCATGGGAATAGCATGATGTTTATCTACAATGTTGATGCAGAAAAGTAAATGAGTAAGCGTGTCTAAGAAAATGAGAAAAAAGGAATAATGAAGGTGGGACTGGCCCAACAACATATTAAAATAAAGATCTATACAGAATGTAGTCTAATAATAGAGCTATGTGTATATAGGAACTTAATATATCATAAAAATTTCATATCAAATCAGTGGAGAAAAGATGCATTAATAAATAAATGGGTTGGAACAACAGGCCAAATTGCAACCTTTCTCCTTACATCAAACAAATCCCCAAAAAATCAACCATTTATACAAAAAAAAAAAGAAAAAAGGAGAGGGGCCAGCCCGGTAGCCAGTGGTTAAGTTCACACTTTCTGCTTCAGAGGCCCAGGTTTCACCTGTTTGGATCCCGGGTGCAGACCTACACACTGCTTGTCAAGCCACACTGTGGCAGGCATCCCACATATAAAGTAGAGGGAGATGGGCATGGGTTTTAGCTCAGAGCCAGTCTTCCTCAGGAAAAAGAGGATTGGCAGCAGATGTTAGCTCAGGGCTAATCTTCCTCAAAAAAAAAAAAAAGGAGAAGAAGAAGAAAAACATTCAAGTGCTAAAACTGTCATCTTGGAGTTGAGGTCTTTCTATGCACCATTAAAGAAAATGCAAGCTTTGTTTAATATTGGTTTAATAAAAAAAAAAAAATGGCATTTCCACATTAACAGAAAAAATGAAAAGAATATGTTATCATCTCAATGAATACAGAAAATGCATATGATAAATTTGAATATCCAATTATGATTTTTAGAAAGCTTTGTCGGCTAAAACTTGAAGGAAACTTTGTTTATCAGAAAAATAATAACTACCAAAAATCTATACAAACATCATACTTAATGGTGAAATGTTGAAAGTTTCCCCTTTGAAGTCAGGAAAAGACAAGGATATTCACTCTCACTACTTTCATTTAACATTGTACATGAGGTGTTAACAGTAAGACAAGGAAAAGAAACAAATGTAGTAAGAATTTCAAAGGAAGAAATAAAATATCACTATTTGTCAACAATATGATTATTTATATAGGAAATCCAAAATAACCTATAGATAAATTATTAGAATTATTAAGTGAGTTTATCAAGATTGCTTTATAAGAATCAATACTCATATACTATCACATTAATAATTACATACTATAGTATTAATACTATGCAAGAATTAATTACATTTATATAAATAAGCAACACAACTAGGAAATAAAATTAAAAACAAAACTATCCTTTGTAATAGCAACACAAATATAAAATACAAGAGAATACATTTAACAAAATGTTTTCAAGAACTCTATTGGAGGAAACTATAAAATATTATAGAGATAATTTAAGACCTAAATAAGTGGAGGGATATACCCTGTTCATGGACTGGAAGCCTCAATATTATAAAGAGGTTAATTCTTCCCAAATTGATCCACTGATATAATGTGGTCTCAATCAAAACATACATTTTGTAATGGAACCTGACAAGATTTTCTACAATTTAGTGAAAATGCAAATAGGCAAAAAAGTAAACATATTGTACACGTACAATGAACATATATACGAATGTTCATGGCACTAACAATTTAATAATCAATCAATGGAAATAACCCAATGGATAAATCAAATGTGGTATTGTCACATAATTGAACAGGATATAACAATGAATGTGAATGCACTCCATTAATCAACATGGACGACTAAGAGTTAAGCAAAATGAGACAGACACAAAATATTGTCTGATTCAATCAAATAAAAATGTTTTAAAAGCAGGCATAATTAATGTTGACAATGCATATTTAAGCATAAAAATCATAAATAAAAGTAAGGAACTGTTACCACTAAAATCAGGGTGGGGTTTTCCTTTGCAGGGGAGAGAGGGAGAGAGTAGTGATTGGGAGAGGGTATGAGAGGGCTTCTTGGTGCTGTCAATATACATTGGTGATTAACTTATGGTAATTATCGAGTTATCAGTTTGTATTCCCTGAACTCTTCTGTATGTATGTGATGTATTTCATGATAAAAAAAAATAGGCTAATTTTGCTAATATAAATTTAAAACTTCTAAAGAGTAAAAAAATAAAAAGACAAAGATAAAGGATAAATAAAGTGAAAAAATATTTCCCACATGTGATGGGCAAAGGGATTATGACTCACCAAGATGAAGATCTATTATTTTTTATTTGAGTCTCTGTTTCTCTGGCCGTCTAAAAACCTTAGAGCTTTAAGCCTCCTTTCTGCCAATGTTGCCAATGTTGGAACCAGCCCACTAGAGTTTTGAGGGTTTTCACTCTTAGCACCATAATAAATGAAGCGTAGTTAAATGTGCAGAAAATCTAGAGTCAGCGTCTTCTTGTCTTTGATAAGGAAGACATGTTCTACTATATTTTCCCCTAAAGTTTATTTTCAAGAGACTATTCAAATAGGGAATAAATGTGAACTAACTAAATGGATGCTTAGGTGTAGAAAACACTGACTTGAGATTTATCCACAATTTAGAGGAATGGGCTGGACGAAAAAGGCTGTGCTTGGCATATGGGAAATGGGGCTTAGCAAAATGAAAGGGTGGAATGGATAAAGAAGATGTATAAATATACAATGAAAGAAGGACATCCTGCCGCTTGCAACAACATGGATGGACTTTGAGCACATTAGCCTAAGTTAGATAAGTCAGACAGAGAAAGACAAGTACTATATGAAGTCACTCATATGCGGAATCTAAAAAAGCCAAACTTGTAAAAGCAGATAGTGGAGTGATGATTACCAAGGGGTGGAGGGTGGGGGATAGAACAGATGTTGTTTAAGGACACAAACTTGCAATGAGTAGCGAGTAAGCCCCGGAGGCCGAATGCACAGTATAGTGAAGATAGACAACAACACTGTATGATAACCATCAAACTTGCTAAGAGCCACTAAAAAGAAATGATAACATCTGTGCCCACACTCCTCTACTTTATATGTGGGATGCTTGCCACAGCATGGCTTGACAAACGGTGCGTAGGTCTGCACCTGGGATCCGAACCGGCGAACCCTGGGCCACTGAAGTGGAATGTGCGAACTTAACCACTGCGCCACTGGGCTGGCCCCTCAATCCATGGTTTTTTTTTTTTTTTTTTTTTAGATTTTTTTATTTTTTTCCTTTTTCTCCCCAAAGCCCCTCGGCACATAGTTGTACATTCTTCGTTGTGGGTCCTTCTAGCTGTGGTATGTGGGACGCTGCCTCAGCGTGGTTTGATGAGCAGTGCCATGTCCGCGCCCAGGATTCGAACTGACGAAACACTGGTCCGCCTGCAGCGGAGTGCGAGAAATTAACCACTCGGCCACGGGGCCAGCCCAATCAATCCATGTATTTTTAATATATTTTTCTCAACTTACTGCACTGTCTAGGACCTCCAGTATAATGTTAAGTAAAAGTGGTAATTATAAGTAGCCTTTTTTTCTGATGATAGAAGAAAAGCTTTAAAAGGATTCTCACTAAATATGATGTTTCTGTGTTTTGCTTTGTTTTGACAGATGTTCTTTATCAGACTAAGGGTATTCCCACCTATCCCCTTCTGTTCCTGGTTTTCTAAGTTTTCTTTATTTTCCTATTTTAACCATATTTGGTGTTTAAATATGTCAAAAGATACTTTTTTATCTCTTAGTTTGATCATATGCTCTTTTCTTTAATCTGCTGACTTGGTGAATTATATTAATGAAATTTTGAACGTTAATCCACATTTGCATTCCTGGCACAATTGGTTCTGACTCCTCGTATATCTTTGGATTTGATTTGCTAATATATTGTTTATTTTTTATGCATTTATGTTCACGGATGAATTTGGGCAGTAACTATTATTTTGTGGTGCTCTTGTCAGATTTTGACATTAGCTTATGTTAGCTTTGTAGAAGAGCTTTGGAAATCTTCCTTATTTTATGGAAAAGTTTATATAATATTAGTGTCATTTTATTTGTCCTTAAGTATTTGGAAGAATTCACTGAACTTGGAGTTTGCTGTGAGAGGAGGTTTTGAATTACAGACTCAAATTCTTTATTAGATGTAGAACAATTCTGATTTTCCATTTACTCTTACTCAGTTTTGTTAAACGACATTTTCAAGCTGTTTGTTTCTTTCATTTAAATCTTAAAATGACTGACATATCAGTGTTTATAATATCTTCTTATAGTTTTTCAACACGTATGGTATCTACAGTAACATCCCGTTTTTGATTTCTGGTATTATTCTTGCCTTCTATCTTTTTTCCTTGACCCAAGGGTTTGTCAATGTTGTTATATTTTTAAAGAATCGACTTCTGGTTTTGTTGATTTATTGTACATTTGTTTTATTTATTGCCTTCTGCATGTATCTTTGCTATTTTTTTCTTCTACCTTCTTTGGATTTAATTTGCTATTCTTATAGCCGCTTGAGATAGATATGTAGAGTGTTGATTTTCAGCCTTCTTTTTAAATATATGCATGAGTCTGCAAGTTTTCATCTAGGCATAGCTTTAATTGCATCCTGCGTATTTTTATATGCCAAATATGTTATCATTCATTTCCAAATTTTCATTGTGATTACTTGTTCAACCAATGGTGTATTTATAACTAGATAGATTAATAATAAATATTAAGGGAGTTTTCTGTTTATCTTTTTGTTATACATTTCTGGTTTAATTCTACTTTCTGGAGATAATATAATCTTCTTTGAAATTTATTGAATCTTGTTTCATGGTCCATAATATGGTTAATATCGGTAACTTTCCAAGTATACTTGAGAAGAGTATATCTCGTAGTTTTGGGGTCCAACATTTTATAAATGTCAATTAGGTCAAGTTCAGTTATAGTATCAATCAATCCCAACCAGAATCCCAGCAAGGTTTGTTTATGCATTCATAAAAATCTGATTCTAAGGGGAGAGAAACAGAAAAGGTCAGGTCCCTCTTAATATGTTTTATTACTCTCAGGACCTCAGCCTCACAAGTCCTGCCTTCTTTTATTGCCTTCTGGTGCCTTTAAACAGCTGTTCTTTGTATTTTATCCAGCTTTTATGGCTGCTCTCAATGAAAGGGTTTTTCTGATGTAAGTCATTCCGCCAAAACTGAAAATGAACTCCGCAAACACCATATTTTCACTGATGGCATTACTATTCCCAAAAGAATGAACTATTTTCCTAAAAATATCACAAAATAAATCTGTTTCTAGGCTGAAAAATTTTTTCATGTTGTTTGAATTTGTTATGTAATTATTTAACTAGTGTGTTTCTAGAAAACAGAATGGATAATAAGAGAATATAAATCAAAGGTCTTTCAATGTCGCAGGGATTATTCACACGTAGGGAATGGCAGCATTTGCCTCATATCATCATGTTTCACAAAGGCTCACCCAACTTTAGGTAGAGCAAATTGTTCTTCTTTGGGAGACATGTTGCTTGTGGCTGAGCCAAAGCTAAGCAAGACTGACAGAACATAGGAATCCCACGCATACCAGCATCAATAGTTTTTCTGCCATAACCAAAATGATTAACATATGTTGTAGATGTATGTGGTGACTGTAAATGTGTATGTGTTCGCATGAACATGCCTGTGTGACATGACTGTAGGTATAGATATTTATGTGTATACAATTTGTGTAATGGCCTATATATGGCCAGTTTTTCTATAGACATCTGGGGACAGCTATGTGTATTTGTGGAGAGTTGTGAGGGGGAGGGCTAGGTCTGTCATCACACATGTGTACACATGGCACGGGTGAACATGTGTTTGTAGGCTACTGTGTCCAAGGGCGTGGGTTCAGGGACCTGGGGAGGAGGTATCCCAGGATGGGGATATGGGAAGAGGAGAGGGGTCACTTGATAGTCTAAACACTGAATATTAGTATGTTTTGCCACCTTTATGCCCAACACACTGTGACCTATCATAATCCCCTATGTTTAAGGCCATTCTCCTGAACGGTCTTCTGCCTTAGTATATGGAGAACGTTCCAATTTCTGCAGTATAAGAAATACTTACTTGGCCCTTGACTTCTGCGAAACTCCCAAACTCCTGTCATCTTCCACCCCTACCATCTGGACTTCCAACTTTGTGTTCTCAGCTGCTGTTCCTAGTTCAAACAAAAAGGCTTAGACCACATATGCCTATTTGACCACAAATGTGGTCTCTTCCCATAGACTCCTGTTACATCCATGAATTGTATCAGGCTAAACACCACTGCGGCTCATTATGATCCTTTGGACATTATGCTCAGCAAGCACACCACGGATTTCCTGCTCATTCACCTCTACCTACTATTACAGTCCCAGAGTACCTCCCTACCATTACAGACTCAGAGGGACTTGTACCTGAGTCTACATGAGGTACACTAGTAATGATCATTCACAAAGCTCATTATGAAATTGTTCACAATACTATGCTCACTCACAATTTCTAGATCCCCCAAAACACTTGTATATTCTAAGCCTAAATACAATAATAGATTATTTTAATTGCACTATATGGGAGTAAGATAGGTAGGAAATGATTTAAAATATTTATTATGGTAACTCCTTGTACATTCTCTACCCAACTTAACTGATATTAAAGAAAAAAAGTCAAAAAAGCTTTGACTGCGTTCATAATAAAAGTGATAATTTCTAGAATTTTAATGAAAAAATCCATTCTTATAATTTTCTAGAAATGGGAAAATCCTTGGAAACAATTTAAAATAAGAGACTTTGAAATTGGCCAAATCTTGTATGGAATGAATGTAGTGACCAAAAGGAGACATTGTGGGTTCAGTGAAAACAAGTAAGACTAAAATAATTTCATTTCCTTCTTAGAGAGGATTATTATATTAATATTCTAAGTGAATCCTGTTGGCAGTATTTTTTGATTTCAATAAGATTCATGAAATGTAACTTTCAGCATCATTATGGAGAAAAAAGAGAAACATGAACTAAAAATAATTAGGTAGACTTACAGTTGTTTGAACCTTCATATCCAAAGAGTATTAGCTAATGAATCAGAGTTAACCTGGGTGAGATATCCTGGCAAGTAGCTATTGATCCTATGGACTTGGCAGCCTTTCAAGGAGTGTTGTTACTCCTAACTTTCCCTCTGGTTCCATCTAGTGGTTGATTATGCATTAATCAGTTGTCATCCCATTCATCTTGCTTTGTGTTTACATTGAACATCAGTTACTTAACAGAGCTGTGATTATATAAGTTCGTATGGGATTGCTTAGCCACTTCCTAGCGCATCTTAAATTTCCAACGACTAGAACAAGTCTATCTTCAGGACCTCGGTTATGCTCCAAGTTTGTAGGTATAAGCTAAACAAGCCCACTTATGACAATCAGAGAGTAGGGAATCACTTTATATTAAATATCATGCAACTCCCATGAAATATATTTTTTTGCTTTCTTCTCTGAGGCATGGCCTTTCCTGCATCAAACATTTATTCTGATGTGCCTCATATTCTTGGACTCTTTTCTTCTTTCATTGTGTCCTGGTTAACCATTCTTATTATATAGCAACGCTAGCACAATTGTTAGCCCCACATTTTGTTTGTTTAGTTTTGTGGATTATAAGCACATCTTTATATGTCATTTTATTTAAAGAGATGTGGAGAATGGGAAATCTCCTGGCAGATGAAGACACTAAGGCTCAGGGATGTTAAGAATACTGATCAAGCTGTCGCAGCTGGTTTATGAGGAAGCCTGAGCTCCAGCCCAGTCTTCTTCTTTTTGTTTTTTTGCAGCATTTCTAACACTATCTATTTTTTCAGTTTTGCTAAGATATAATTGACAAATAAAATTGTAAGATATTTAAAGTGTACATCGTGAAGATTGGGTTCCAGCCCAGAATCATCCTGGTGCCCTTCCCCTTCATCATACTGCAAAGCAGAAAACTCCCAATGTCCCCAGTAATCTAATGGCAGGGAGCTTCTCGAGTGCTCTCACCTTCTCCTCTAGCTATGATTCTAACACATCAATTTTGATCAGCTCAGTCATGGAGACAAACATGCCCCATGCCCCATGGGTCACTGGGACAAATTCCTCAGAGTGCAGACTCACTGGGTCTCAATTTGAACTAAAATACAGTGTCTTTTCCCCCAGAAATTTCTCTAGTAACCACAGCAGAAACTATCCAAATCCCAACAATTTGTATGGATAGAAGCTGCTTGTACTTTGACTTGGCATCACCCTTTTCCTATCTGCTAATAGCAACCTGCCATAGTATATTAGGAGTGAAGAAAGTTCCCAGAACTCCTTCAATACATGACCAACACCGGTCTGCAGCACCACCATCATCAAACTCATCATCACAAATGATACTTATTGAACAATAACCATGGCCAATAACTGTGCTAAGTGCTGTACGCTCGTTACCTCAGCTAATCCTACACAACGCTGTGGGGCAGGAATTACTACATTCAGACTATTGAGTAAAATGCAATTTAGTGAAGCTAGGAAATCAACAAAAAATCATAGATAGTAAATTTCAGAGTTGAGATTTGAAGGTGGGTCTGTCTCAGGCACCTAGCACCCAGTACAATACCTCTTACAGGTACCCAATTCATGCAGCAACAACAACAGCAGTAACATTACATCTTCCTCCTGGTCTTATTGCATGATAGATTTCTGCTTGAGACGAAATATTGAAGCAAATGATCTCTTGGTCTTTCCCACTCTTAGATTCTACAAACCACATTATGAACCTTGCCCTACACAAGCCTAAGAAATAGAGTTTTGGTAAAAGTATGAAGAGTAAGCCAGACCCCACACTTCAATGATGAAAAACATAATTCCAGAGCTGCAGTCAAGAGGGTTTTGCTTTTAGTTTGAAAGAAACTTTATGTTACACAATAAACCAGATGGAAACATCAATGATATTTGCCAACATGGCTCAGCACACTTTAGTAGAAAATTACCAAGCCCTTGTCGTGATGAAAAGGAAATTGGAAGGAGGTCAAGTGTTAGCATCCCCCTGTACATGGAGACAATGCTGCAGGTTTTGGATGATTTGCTGTAAATTCATTTTTCCACATCATGGTTTCTTGAAGTTTGGATTGTTTGCTAGTTGTGTGGCTTGGAATTTAAGAGACCTAAAAGAAAGCTCTTTTGAAAAAGCAACATATTAAGGCAACAGAAGTAGAGCTAGTTACAGTGTTAAAACACTTGGGGTTGGATAATAGCTTTAAAAATGTTGCATTGCGGTAGATAATGTCCACTAAAAGCATGTAGGATAGTGATTTTCTCTAATGGTGCATGAACATTTGCATACAGTAAGTACAATTAGAAAAATCCTGAAAATACATCAAAAATGGCACTCACAATCTGGATTGTCATACATTTTAATACCCAAGACTTTAATGAGGCTACAGAGAAGGTATTATTTGATGAATACTAAAGTTTTTAGATTTTTTCAAGGTTATAGAAACAAACAAAATCCAGTTGGCCGTTTCTATGTTGTGACAGTACAAAATGCCTTACACCTTTGTCTAGTTTTGTTGCCCTCTAATGCTGTTTTCATAAAAATTGCTGATGACACTGCGTTAACAAGTTTTATTTTTACTGCCAGATATTTTATGTCCCTGTCCAGATGCAATTATAAACTGAAAAACCAAAATTATAAGCCATATATCATGTCTAAAATAACCATTACTTTTCCTAAAATGTTACTAAAATAATTCTCAAATAATTCTGTATTGGTTCTTTTGAATTTGAATATGTGGGGCACATCTCATTGACTAAAATTAAAGGCATATAATAACTAATTGATAAACATTTAAATTTGTGGCTGGAGGGTGAACGAAATTAATATTCCAAACTGGACCCACAATTCATTAATCACAATTGTCATTTTCTATTATGCTGATGGAAGAAATCTATTTTATGTAAGATTAGATGGACATAAGACGTTATGCAAGTGATCCACTAATTTTCTCAATGGCTTATTTTGTTTATTTTTATTGAGGTCATATTAGCTTTTAACATTGTATAAATTTCAGGTGTACATTATTATATTTCAGTATAGATTGCATCGTGCTCACTCCGAATAGTGTAGTTTTTATCTGTCACCATCTACATGTGCCCCTTTAGCCCTTTCACCCGCCCCTCATCCCCTTTTCCTTATCCATGTGTTTATTTATCTTCCATGTCTGAGTGAAATCATATGGTACTTATTTTTCTGTCTGACTTATTTTGCTTAGCATAATACCCTCAGGGTCGATCCATGTTGTCGCAAATGGCATAATTCTGTCTTTTTTATGACTGAGTAGTATTCCATTGTATATATATACCACATCTTCTTTATCCGTTCATCTGTTGATGGGCACTTGGGTTGCTTCTATGTCTTGGCTATTGTGAATAATGCTGCAAGGAACACAGGGGTGCATAAATCTTTTTGAATTGTTGATTTCAAGTTCTTTGGATAAATACCTGGTAGTGGAATAGCTGGATCATATGGTATTTCTATTTTAAGTTTTTTGAGAAATCTCCATACTGTTTTCCATAGTGGCTGTACCCATTTGCATTCCCACCAGCAGTGTATGAGAGTTCCGTTTTCTCCACATCCTCTCCAACACTTGTTATTTCTTGTCTTGTTAAATATAGCCATTCTGACAGGCGTAAGGTGATATCTCCTTGCAGTTTTGATTTGCATTTCCCTAATGGCTTATTTTATAAATCATCTACCAAGGTAATTGGAAAAACCATGCCTTTCAGTTTGTTCTCAACATCCAGAATCATTGTGTTACTCTCTCCACCTCTGATAAGCTAGTCAATGAATTTTAATAGTTGCGTCTACCTACACTCTTGCCAGGTCAGGCAGGAGTGTTATTCCATTTATCAATGAAGGCACAACACTGAATGGTGATTTTATTATGTATGAACATGCTCCAATGTCTGACAGACCTTTGATTTAGAACTCTGAGTCATGCGCTACTGTTTCTTCTAGTGAAAGCTAGGGCTGCTCAGTTTTCAGCTCAAGGTGATAAGATAATTATCTGCACCCCTAGCTCAAGCCAATAATCAAACACAATGTGGCTGCAAGGTGCTTACAGTGACTGGATGCCTCTGCACGAGGCATATGTAGATAAGAGCATTGTTTCTCCCTGTGCACAGGGTCTACCATAGTCTTTAGAGACATTGACATCCTTTTGTTCATCAGATGCTTAAAGGGAGTTGCAGTGGGGTCACAAATGAAAAAGAGCCTTGGGCTTAGGTTTCTATCTCATAGGTTATATACAAACTCCTGAAGAGGAAGTACTGTTGACATATTTGTCTTTCATATCTTCTGGTACAGGTTGGACTCACAGCAGGCATTTAGTACATTCTTGCTGACTTGTTTCATTGTTTTGACTCCTAAGCAGCATAGTGGCATACAAATAGAAAGTATATGAGGTCATGACTGGTATGTGTGCTGAGATTGGTTTCTGGTTGCTGAAAAGAATCATGGATGAGACAGAGAATGAAGGTGGAGGGGTGTGTGTGTGAGAGAGAGAGAGAGAGAGAGAAAGTGAGAGAGAGGAAGACACTTCCCAAGTTTGTTTCAGGAGCCTATATTGCTGCCAGTTTTAAGACTGCATGAAACGCAGGTCTAAAAGATTTTATCCATTCCATTTATTAATTAAATTCCTCTCATCTTTGGGTAAGCCAAAATGCTGTAGTAGAGAAATTAACATCTCAAAATAAATGTGTAACATCTGAATGCAAAGCATAGAATGAAAGTACATTTAGTTATCTAGTCATTATAGTATTTTGGAGCTAAAAGAGACTTGAAACATCATTTATTTGAACTCCTTTATTTTATGAATAAGAAAACTAAGGCTCGAAAAGGGGAAATAACTTCCCCAAAGTCAAACATCCAGTAAGGATCAAAAACTCTTGACTCTTAGTTGAGTGATCCTTGCTCCTCACTAGGCTGCCTTGCATGCTATTGGGTCAGTTTCCCATTTCCAACCCCATGCTGCACATCCGTGAACTCACCAAAGCGGCATGGATGCAAAAGATCTTTTTCTGCTCTTCATTGGGTATATATAAATCATTTTTCCCAAGCCCTGTGATTTGGGAAGATACTTCTAACCCACAGTTAGTTGTAATCATTTTTGGATTTTATAATCATTTACTTAATGATTTGCAAATTTAACTTTTAGACATTTCACTGGGCGGTTGGTCATTCTCTAAATTTTTTCCACATTAGAGAGATTTTTCTGTAATACAGAGTTTTTAAAAGAAGGCCTATGACTTCCTTTTGTCTGGAAGCAACCAGGATAATTTATACTCCTGTAGACAGAGAATATTTGCTTTGGGGTGATAGTATAGGCAACATTTAAGATCATGCTTATCAAAATACAAAAAGAAAGCTGCATTTGGCTTTGTGTCTGGAAATAACAGTCACTCAAAACAAATAAAGCTATTTTTAATAATATTATCACTAGTTTAGGATTCTCACCCTCAAATTTTCTTATCCTGCATCCTTTTCATATCTGATTTCTGTTGTTCACACTTTATATCTATCATCCAGTAGTCAATAGTGATCATCACCCTGTGCTTAGGAAATAAAGAAAACCAGCTCAACAAAATAATAAAAACACATTTATCTACCATCAAAAATAGATGTTAAACAACTCATCATAAATTTATATAGTTAAGAGTGGCAGCTATAGCTGTTTGCTCATTCCCATAAGAAGATATTCAGGTTTCCATGGTGTTATCACCTGCCAAACCATTTCCTCCAACGTCATATTGCTTCTAAAATGCATTCAATTTCCTTGATTTAATGATTATTTGTATTATATGTAAATAGAAATTTTTTCTAATGAGAGATAATAGTTTTCTTTGAATCATCAGAAAATATAGAGATGACTATTTTAAAAAATATATTTTTAGGGGCCAGCCCAGTGGCATGGCAGTTAAGTTCACACACTCCACTTGGGAGACCCGGGGTTCGAGGTTCAGACACCAGGTGCAGACCTATGTACCACTTATCAAGCCATGCTGTGGCAGGTGTCCCACATATAAAGTAGAGGAAGACGGGCACGGATGTTAACTCAGGGACAATCTTCCTCAGCAAAAAGAGGAGGATTGGCGATGGATGTTAGCTCAAGGCTAATCTTGCTCAAAAAATTATATATATATATATTTAAGACTGAATAAGGTATTGAGTTCAAGATGGGTAAGATAATGCATACTTTGGGTCACAACTTAGGATGTGTATTGTGCATTGTCTAAAAAATATCTGCACAATATTTTAGTAATATTTTTAGAGAAGTCAAATTATACGTAAGGATGTCTTTTGACTCAATGATGGCAGGAACACATGAACTATGAACTCCTGTACATTGAAAAAACAAAAGAAATACACTCTTGGTAATAGAAATAAAACTCCCCTCAATGGTTTTCTAGCAAATCACTAACCTAATTCTAATGCCACGGTAGACTCAACAAAGTTATATATTACTATTACAGCAGCCTAAGAGTTTCTCAGTTGCTGAAATATACTTGATTTATATTGAGCTCTTAGGTAACTAAAACTCAGGGCGGTTTGTTTGTTTTGTTGTTTCGTTTGGTTTGGGTTTTTGCACGCAAATTTTAAGGTAATTCTTCCTTATCATACAATAGATCTTTTGAACGTAAATGCTAAATGTTATCACCTAAACTTAGTTATGCCCTAAGCTCCAGTAGTGTGCATATAAGAAACTCATGCATGCCCTTTGTCTTTGACCAATTCTCTTCCTCTCTTTCTCTCATACACACACACACACACACACACACACACACACACACACATTATGGTTGCCTATTTACCTGTATAGTACTCCTTGGAAATAGTTATTCAACAGAAAATGTATTTTCTACCATGCTACATTCTTATAAATTTTCTTCATTGGCTTTGGAAAAGACTCAGCTACACTTAAACTCCTAGAAATCTGTGGCAGCATTTTCCTAACCTACTGTTTTTGGACTCCTGTGAACAAAAGGAAAGAGGTCAGTTTGGAGGTTTGACTTGTTCTTAATAAAGCCTAAAGGCTCCTAGTGACCACGGATGCTTTTTTTTTTGTTCTTGTGTTCACAAACCATGGGCCTGATAATCCATTTTGGAGATGATTTGCACACAGAAACCAAAGTCACTTATCTTTCGAGGTCAAATTCTACCCTTTCCCCTTAGGATCTGGTGTTCTGACATCTCTCTCATTCCCATCACATCTTAAACTTGGCTAAGATAATTCTACCATCGCTTCTGTAAGAACTTTCTAAAGTGAAAGTCATCTGACTAGAGGCTTAAAAACTCATTTTAAGCATCTAACACAGTGCTTTTTTTATCCTTTAGTGTACACAGGAATCACTCGGGATCTTACTAAAATGAAGATCTTGGTTCAGTGGGTCTGGACTGGGGCTTGATATTTGTCACTTCTGACAAACAGATAATGCCTCTGCAGCTGGTCCATGAACCAAAATTTGTTTAGCAAGGAACTGAGCAGTGATTCTCAAACCTGACTGCTCACTAGAATCACCTGCAGAGCTTGAAAATAAGCAGATGTCTGGGTCCCGCCCTCGGAATTCGGATTTAATTGGTCTGGGAAGTGGTCTGGACATTGAGAATTTTACAATTTCCCAGGTGGTTCTAATGTGCAGCCATGGGTGGCAATCACTGTCCCTTTCAGCTCTCCCTGTACCAGTGCATTGTCTTTGATGGATAGAAGGGAAGCAAGTTAGAAGTCGTTCTTTCAAAAGCAACAGAGAAAATTGCTTTCATGGAGCCATATTGATTATTATAATAAGGCAGGAGCAATATCTGATTATATGCATACCCAGTTCTACTGCTAGTATGCTAGGACCCTGCAACTGTCAGTGAGGTGCCTGGATTACCACTTGGGAGTTAGAAATGAAGAGTCTCGGACCTCACTGCAAACACTGAGAGTCAGAATCTGTCTTTTAACAAGATTTTTCCAGGAGATGTTTATGCACATTAAAGTTCAGGACTCATTACCATAGGAGTCTCTGTTTCCTTGGCAATTTGTCTGTGCCAAATGCACGGTGCAACCAATCAGCCCTGTTATAAAGGCCTTGGAAGTGAAGAGGGGAGAGAGAGAAGCATCTAATCGAAGGTGAATGATTGAAAAGAATGCTTAATATAGGCCTACAAGTAAATTTGAAAATATACCCACAACCAAGGTAAGTTTCAAATCTGTCAAGGAAGTATTTACGTAGTAAAAAGAAGTAATTATTATTGCTAATTTACGCAGCCTTCATTTTTTCTTTCTTTTGATGTTTAGTTGTGTAGATGTGCTCTATACCTCTACAGCTCTATATCAGTGCTTCTCAAATGGGGGCAATTCGCTCAGCAGGGGACATTTGGCATTTTGGTTGTCATAACTGAGAAGGATGTGTGCAAGTGGCATCTAGACGGTAGAGGCCAGCAATACTGCTACCAGGGAGACATCCTACAATACGCAAGACAGACCCCTACCACAAAAAATTGTCTGGCCCTAGATGTCAATAACAACACTGAAGTTAGGAAGCCTTGGTCTACGGCATATCCATTTAGAGGGAGATACATATATATATCCATATATATATATCTATATTCCTGAAGAGGCAAAATCTCAGTTGTAAAAGTGAAGTAAGGCAGTTAAAAATTTCCTCTAGAAAATCACTCCGTTATGAGAAGCTGAATGATCAGGATAATGGAATAGCAGAGTGATCTCAAGATGTGCTAGTTGGTATGAATGCATATGTAGCCCTGGGGTGGAAAGCTCATTCTCTTACTGCATACATTAAACACTGACATTGTAAAAGTAGTCCAGTAACTGCTCGCTGTCTGCTTTTTGGTCCTCTTTACTGTTAAAAACGTCAAAACCCGGGAACCACTTAGTAAGCACCCTTGTGCTGGTGGCATTGAATTAGGCACCCCACAGAGGTCAATTCCCAATTTCAACCACTTGTGGGATTAATTCACAATTTGTAAAACACGTAATTGTGAAGCCTTCAGAGAAGTTCTCCTGGTTGTGCTCTTTGTTGTCATCTCATGTGATCATGTTTAGTCTGTTAGGAGCTGTTGAAGTTCTGCTGAGGAAAACCAATGTTGCAGTGTGGACACATCCACCAGCTGTGGACATTGATAGGATTCCTTGTGTAGAAATGGGGTCTGTTAACTGTCAGAGCCAGGATTCTGTAGTGAGGTGCACAGTAGACATTGACGGAGGCAGTTTGTTGGAATACGAAAGCTGGGAAAAGGCAGGGGCCTGGCACCAGGGATCTAACCAGCTGATGGTGTCAGCCTCCTTAAGTTGTCTGCCCTCTACCTAGGCTTGCTGTAGGTCCCTTATCTCCAAAGTTCAGAACACATCTTTTAGGGGTGTTTCAAGTGACCCTTCAGTGTGCTGGAGGAAAGTATTAGACCTTCCAGTAACAACATTGTATCTAAAAATGGAAAGCAATGAAGTTTGCTAATGATTGATAGATGAATTTCACACTTGGTTTGTCTGCCAGATGTTCAAGTGTCACACTATGTCCTGAGGAAAAGCTGGAGTCTGTTCACAGCTGTGACTTTACTAGTTCCTTTGCTTTCAACATGTTGCAACATATTGTGGTTTAAATGTACTCAGGTATGTGATTTTACCACCTTCAATGGTAGAATGAATCTTCACAACGTCGTTTATTGGAATGGGGTATCAGCATAATATCTCAGGTTTCTCATCAAGAGTCACTGGTTAACTCCCGACAAAGCACAAAAAAAGTAGTCGACATCAGATACCAACTTTTTCTTTTACAAAATGCTTGGAGTTAATTTGCTGACCTTTTCAGAGATGACCAGTGACTGTCAGTAGTTGCTACCTCTCAGGCATTTAAGGACACACACCATGTAATCTGTCACTTAACATTAAGTAGGTTTTTATAAAGAATGAGGCAGTAGTGTTGTTGAAAATAACTCATCCTATGCAGAGAATATTATACAAAAAATCAAGGGAGGATTTTTTCCCCATTTCTGGGTAGTTTTGTTGCTGAAAAAGATAGGCATCACATATAAAAACTTTGAGGTCTGGTTGCTTTAAACACTAGACTTTAACCTTCTAAATTATTTAAAAATCTCCCAAAGGAAGAGTTTCAGTAGAATTCCAATGCCCTTCCCAAAAATTGTTTGTTCCCCCACAGAGGCTCACTGGTTAACTCCTGACAAAGCACAAAAAAACATGGTTGAAATTAGAGCTATTGTGTGCTTTTTTTTTTTTTTTTGTAACAAAAGATAGGTACTAATGTGCTGGCATTTTCAGAGATGACCAGTGACTATTGGTAGTTCTTACTACATGGATATTTAAAGGCAGACACACTCATATTTAATCTCTCACATATCATAAAATTCACCCTGTTAAAGTGTATAATTTGGTGATTTTTTTGCTATATTCATATAGATGTCCAACCATCACAACAATCTAATTTCAGAACTTTTATGTCACCCTAAAATGAAACCCGTACCTATTATCAGTAACTTCCTATTTCCACCTACCCCCAGCCCTAGGCAATATGGTCATAAAGGGCCACATACTAATAATAAGCAAAAATAACTTACCTATTTGTTCCAGGAAATGGTTTCTCCTGGAATATAAGATTTGTGAATAAACTAAGATGATCCAAAGCTTTTATATCATAAACTATGCCGAATTTTAAATGGTTCCCCACTTCACAAGGACAGCCTTAAAAACCAAACCAGACTCTAAACTCCTATAAATATTCTCTCCTGACTTCTCCTGTTCTGAGACACTACTAAGACTGTCAAGTTCTACAAGTCTAACAAACTTACTAAAATGAGTCTAATAAACTTAGCTTTACTTGATCTACATGTATTCTCCCTTACTGCAATGAGTCTGATAGACTTAGCTTTGAGTAATCCATAGATGTTTCTGGTGGACTCTTGGAATCCACATTTGGCAGTCTCCTTTCTCTCTCAGTTGGGTTTCTTGGGCAAGAGTCAAGATCGCTCCAGCTCTCTCTTGCCTATGGATCATGGAAAGCACTCACACATTATTTCCCCTTGTCAAACTCTTGGAGTGCAGGCTGACTCTAGTACAGTCACTTTTCCTTTGCCACCAAAGAGCTCGCCTTCCTGTCTTACTTGCCTTCATGGTTTCCTAGTCAGTAGTGATATTCCAGTCCACCGTCACCTGACAACTTCAAGGATCATATATGAGGGTCCCGGCTCTCTTAAAACCCTTCTCTTCAGGCTTGAGGTAGGATGCAGTCATGCCCACCCTGGGATTGATGGGGGCCAACGGGTGAGACTACAGCATGGCAAGAGCTTCCTCCAAAGAAATCTCCTCCCAAATCCACTCTTCAAAATCTGTTCAACTCTTTGATATCCTTAGAGGATTTTAAGATTTGAAAAATTAGCAACTTCTTATTTTCTTTGAAAATTTGAATTTGGTGTGGCAACCACACTTTGGAATATCATATCTATTGTATCTTGGTGCCTCAGTCAAAACTCCCAATATGACATTCAGCTATAGTCATATTTTGGGGTAAATGTACTCAATGCTTATTTTACTAAGAAGGATGTGCTGTTAAAAACAAGTTTGAGGGTCAACGATCCAGCCCAGTGCTTCTCATGCTCTAATGTACATACAGAATTACCTTGGGAATCTTATTAAAATGCAGATAAGCAGATTCTGATTCAGTGGGTCTGGAGTGAGAACTGAGATTCTGCATTCCTAACAAGCTCCCAGGAGATGCCGATGCTGCTGGTCCTCAGACCACACTTGGCACAGCAAGACTCCAGCCAGCCTCCCTGTCTCAGAGGTTGGATCAGAATTGTGAATTCTCTGAGCTGGAAAATTGAAAACAGAACAACCACCAGAATGCAATCACTCATCCCTGTGTAGTCCAGGCAAGGAGATGAGGAACAAGAAGTGGAGTTGAGAATTGGGCAGAATATGAGACATAATAAAATGGAAAGTGGTGGTGAAGGTACAGGAGGATTTCAAAGAAGCCTGATTGGAGATGTGAGACGCAATAGACATGAGATATCTAATGGGTCAGAAGGGCAAGAAAGAACAAGAACACAGAGAAGACCAATATAATCTGGCATTTCTGGTCCATGTTTCACTGGGTGAACACACTGCCAAATGCCAGCTTTGCTGTTCTCCTTAGCAATTTTTTATTTTGATGGATATTAAAGGAAGCTGAGGAGGCAGAAGATGGTCTGATAATTGGGAAGACAAAGGTCCAGCCTTGGCACAACATACCAATTGTTTTCTTTTCTGCTTATTTACACACTCACTGCTGCTATGCCACATTTGGGAAATTTTCTTTTGAGGAGTGTCCAACTGATAGTAAAAGCATTGCAGAAGCTGGAGAGAGAATTCTAGAAAAGTCCAGCCTACACAAATATAAATTTGTCTTGTAAGTTTGCTGGAGTTAGAATAATTTCCAGTGTTTTCCCTGTCAAAAACTATTTGCCATTTCTTTGTTTGTGTAGTTACTACAGAAATTTTGAGGAGGGTATAGGGGTCAGTCATTTTCAGCAGCTTCTTTTGAAAGAGCAAAGATGATACTGGGTAAACAGTGTCCATGAGCAGGAGTTCTACTGCCAGACTTTCGTGTTCAGGAGGAACTGACCATGATCTGTCAAGATCTATCGCAAGCAACAGTGACAGTCAGAGCATCTCGCCTACATACCATGTTCCCCCCTTGTAAATAAATATATTGAGACAAACTGTTTAAGTGAGGCACGTTGCAGGCACCACAATCATCGGTGACTAATGAATCACTGTTTTTGGTCCAATAACATAATCAAAAAAAGAAGAAGAAAAGCAAATAAAAAAAACAGTATATCTTTAGTATACTGAACTAGAGAAAGAGATACCTTCACTTCTCAACTTTAAAAATATTTTACAATGGTTCTATTTATAAGAGGCTGTGGGGTATTTCAGAGGTAATGTGCCATCTTGAAACTTGAAAAATGAATTTGACTCCAGCTAAGCAACATATGTGGTTGCCATAAATTGAAAATCTTTACAAAAAATATATATAAAAACCTAAGACTAACATTTACTGTCTGAAATCTATGCTTCGGTTAACATTTAAAAATAATTTTCCAAATCATTATATTTATATGCTGGTGTCCTCCTTATTCTCATTTCTGTCTCTTCTTTTGGGAACAGTATTATAAGTGGTTTTGTGATAGAAAAAAAATAAATGCAGATGAATCATGAAGATTCTTTAAATGAATCTTAAATCTTATTAAAATAGTTGAGTCATTTGTGTTTCCCTCCCACAGGAGCAATAAAAAAATCATTTAGTCTAAATCATTTTCACGTTCTCTACCAGTTTCTGGATTTTTTAAACATGAAGAACACATGAGAGCATTAACCTCTAAGGGACTGAGAACCTGTATGTCCGACCCCACATGGGAATGATGGAATTCGCATTCTCTTACATGATGGTTTTAACTTTATTTTACATAATGAAACACAAAATGTTTGAGAGGAGAAAATAAATTATGAGCATATCCATTAAAGTAACTAAAACTTTAAACTTCCATTTTTTCTTCTTTTTCTGACTATGGGCTTTTTTCTCTCTCCACCTATCCATACTTCCCCTGATGACCCATTCTTGTCACAAAATGCCCACTTTTAACGAGTAGCTGAATAAATGATTACAGATTTTGCACTTTTCAGCATTTTCAAGAATTTCAGTCATGTTGATTTGAGAATAATCCTGGAATGCACCCTTTTGGGATAAATGTATATAGTAAGTCATCGAGACCAAGACAACAAACATGTTTACAATATATGTCCACATAATGACCCTGGGTTGTAAAACCAGTGACGACATAGTACTGTTTAAATTGGATATTTATTCACCTAGGGGTATGTAAGCCTTGGGCTATTAATAATTCTGAAGAAGAGAGTGTCAGATCTCTAGCTCCCATGGAGGTGTTAATTCTTTAATGTCTCTGGTTCAGAGATAATAAATTGCCGTAGAAATTTGAAATTTGGTTCTACTATGTTAATATTCTGTATCTAGCTTAAGGACTGAGAACATCTGTAAAGTTAAATTGGAATATTACCGATATAACCTTGGGTGTATAAAAACATATTAGAGTAACACTGCCTGTTGATGCTTAGATCGTTAGAGAAAAACTATAAATGAACCTGTGCAAAGGAAAGTGGTTTCCTGCCAATCTCCAAAACCAGTAATCGAATTGAATTGGCGTGGCATGATATTGGAAAATAAAGGCATCCCTGAGAAACCATGCTTACCCTGGTGTGCGTCTCCCCTAGGCTGACAAATGCAGTGGTGTCGGATTCCAAAGAGAAAAGGCCTACAAAATCCACAGTGTGAAGATGAGTTCATTCCTGCAAACACATCCATCTCAATCTGTTCTATGCCAAACAGCTATGAGTATAAAGGAAAATCTGACTCATTGGGCTCATTTTGGTCCTAATTTGTCCTTGGGAGTCAGAGATTTGCTTAACTTTAGCATGGCAATGTCTTATAAATGCTTGCCATGAGTTTCATCCTCTCATCACTCAACACAACAGGGTTAAAATTATTGTTGGTAAGGCAACAAAAGATGAACAATAGGGCAAGGCAGCATACCTTAGATAACAAATGAGCAATGCTGATTTAGGAAGCTCTATTTCTTTTGAAACTTGTACTAATATTATTATCCTATGAACTGGAAGCTTTCTGTCCCTGCAGGGGTTACTCCAGGATGTTTTTCATAGTTTCTGGTCCTGTAGGTTCTCTACTATTCCTAAATGCTATTCAGAGAGATAGTGTTCATTTCTTTCCTAACACTTCACTCCCTTCTGTGAAGACAAAGTGCTCCTAAGGCTTCTCCCTCAGTGCTGTCCTTGATGGGTGGCTCAAATCTTTGAACTACTGAGAATTATCTATTTTCTACATGCATGGGTGGCTCAAACTCCCTGACTCATGGTAAACAGCTTGTCATTTTATATCCTGACTTGTTGGAGAGAGTACACTGGGTTTTTCTAAATACTAAGGTATTAGAAATAAGAATAACTGAAACAATACAGACACACAACGTTTGAATAATTTTATCTCAAGTGATAAACAATATTTATAGTGATGTCAAATTAATTTACAAAGGAAAAGTGATTTTCTGACTAGTTTTAGCAGAAAGGCCAATTTTGGCAATGGAGCATATTTATGAGCAATAATAAAAATGTTAACATCCTGGTATGAAATTCTAAATAAAATCCACCATACGATATTTTAAAGTGTATGTAGGTTTATTTTTTATTTTTTTGGTTTTAGAACAGAAGATAGGTGGGTGGAGATATGTAGGAGCCAAGTAGCACAGAGAACACACTTTATTATTCATTATGGTTCTGTGGAGAAAAATTACTAACGGAGCTGGGCTACAGCCAGTAGAAATAGCAACAATTCTTTGTGTTGAGCATCCAGTGATGCATGGGAACTCATATTCTTGGGACTGTGCTGTGAAACACAGAATGAAATATCAACATCAGAGAAGATCACCACTTAGCAGGGACTCGTGGTTAAGCGGCACCTTTCTTAGAAGTAACTTACTTATCTTTATTGATGAATAAATAACTTAGTTCTTTAAACACCCACTGCTTTCCTTTTGATTATAGCTATGTCAGAGAGACAGATCTTGTAAGTTTCCAAGGTTGACTGTTAACTTATGATGACTGACCACCAAGAAGACATTTTGAATTTCTTGGTCCTTAGCACCGTCCAAACATTGAGATAGGATCCAGTTTATAATTGAAGATTCCCTGACTCTCTTGTATTATCTCCCAACATTGAAAATATTTTGAGACAAAATTCTAAATGGCTGAAACCATGATTTCTTTTAGTCTTGTAAAGAGGAAATCATGTACACCTCATTTTTTACACATTTAGAGAACCAGATACCAAAATATTGAGTCACTTGAGTAAGTGCAATATCAATTTCTAGGTTAGATGAGAAAATGAAAGACTATATTTTGAGCCAAGGAATTATGAGTGTTAACTGGGAAACTTGGGAGAATGGAGACTTCAAGGTAATTTTTGCCACCAAAGTCAGTCTCCTCCAATATTTAGGTCAGAAAGAAATAGAGTATTGTGTCTATGTGACAGTATATGACAGAACCCATAAAAATGGCACAAACTAAGTCATATATTAACAAGATCTGGAGTGACTGGGAAAGTCAACAAGGTAGAGGAGGTCAACTAGCCTTAAGGATGGGTGGATTTTAATAGAAGAATGAGGAAGATTGAATTCTATACAAGGTAAACAACATGGGAACAGAAATGAATGCAGTAAGAACAATGCGTCATCAGAGAATGGTGAATATTTGAGTCTAGCTGGATCACAGGGATCTTGCACCAGAGTAGCAGGAGGAAGCTCTCTTGTGGAGAATTTGGATGGTCAGGTGAAAGAATATGGACACATTTTATGTATATTTGACTCTTTTTTAAACAAATAATAGACTCTCTCATTGAGGTATTTCAGGAAGATAAATCTGAAAGTATAAAAAGAAAAAATGAGTCAGAAATTGGAGACTCTGGAGGCCAATAAGAAAAATATTGAGGGGCTGGCCCCGTGGCCGAGTGGTTAAGTTTGCGCACTCCGCTGCAGGCGGCCCAGTGTTTCGTTAGTTCGAATCCTGGGCCCGGACATGGCACTGCTCAGCAGACCACGCTGAGGCAGCGTCCCACATGCCACAACTAGGAGAACCCACAACGAAGAACAACGAAGAATACACAACTATGTACCGGGGGGGCTTTGGGGAGAAAAAGGAAAAAATAAAATCTTTAAAAAAAAAAAAAAGAAAAATATTGAAACAGCTTCTGCATGAAATGATAAGGTTTAGGCTTTGATAATGACAATGGCAAAGAAAGGACAGCACCATCGTGAAAGATAGTGAGAAGAAAAAATTCATTAGGACTTAATGAACTGGTCTTGGGACGGAGAAAACAAAAGTCAGAACAATAAGATTTCAGACAATAGTAACTTTGAGACAAAAGTAATTTTAAGAGAGAAACAGAAATTACAGACAAAAATTTGATTGCTTTTATATATGTATGACATTCTGACTTTTAACCAGAGTAATTCTTTCAGTATCTATAAGACAACAAAGTGGCAATTCTACTAGTAAAATTTTATATTAAAATTTTTTTAACATAAAGAACATGAAAACTTGTGAATTTTTGGTGGTAAAAACACAGGTGTTATATTTTTCTCTGTAATTTTATTTTTTTTTTCATTTTTCAAGATTCACAAAAAACAAATGAAGGCAATAAGAGTAAATTAGTGTGTTAAGAAATGAGAGCTCAAGGAGGAATAGGTTAGCTGCTTCTTAGTTTGGAAAAAGATGAGAATATATGTAGATAAGGAGAAATCATCATTTAGTACATGAAAATAAGAACATGGAAGATGGTAGACAGAAAGGAAAGAACTGCTTGGACAATATCATAGAGGCTGTTAGATATCATGGACTCAGGTGCACTAGTAGCTTTGCCAGGAAACTGGGAATCCTCTTCTGGAATGAGAGGGAAGGCTGAAATTTACAGAGGCATTTAGAGGTAATGAGGAGGGGAGGTGATTAGAAGTGGATTTTCCAACTATATGTACTCAATCTTTCAACTATTTTGCAGATATATTCATTTACTAAGAGTAAGATGCTGTGATTAAATTATATCTTTGAAGAGTGTATGAAGAGTTTGAAATGGTTTGATGGTCAAGTATATTTTTTCTATTGTTGAGGAGCAGTGAAGGAATACTCGCTGTTAGAAAACATTAATTTGTAGTGGATTTTCAAAGCAAATGATCATGATTTTCTTCAGATCGACTCTTGACAACTAAAGCTTAGTCACTGGCATGGCAGATCTGGTAGTTCAGAGTGAGAAAGTTTTTATGTGAGAAAGAAAATAATAGGCCTGAGCACTGACAACAGGTAGCTGGCCTCGTTGCTACCAGATAGATTCTTGCTGAACATAATTTCACAGAATGTCAACATTGGACAAGGATTCTCTGTGACAGTGACAAAACAAGACCACTCGATGATGATGCTGTGACAGAAATTTAAATAGCAACAACAAGAACAAAGTGCCTGTGCACCCACAAAAATGACCATTCTCCTCTCTCTGCTAACTTGAATGATGGCTGCTTACTGCCCAGTGACAATTCTAGCCCTGCTCAGATCCTTCTGCCGTCTAGAAAAAACTGCTCCTGCTTTCTGTAACATGCGCTCCAGAACAGACATTCACTTCCTTGGAGCTCCCTAAAATGAATTAGCATAAACCCAAATCCTAGAATAATCCCCCGACTCCTTCTTATTGGAGTGTCCCACTGTTCCTCATGGTTTAGTCTCCCTTGTTGCAAAAAATAAAGTTAACTTTGTTGACTATAGGAATTCCTAGTGGTCTCTTGCTGGAGGGCATTGACACAGGCACTTTCATCACTAGTACAACTAATCATAAGTATAAGCTGGGAGGGCACAAGTGGAACCAGAAAGGAGCTGACAGTTTGAAAAAAGAGGCTAGAACTCCCAACAATGGTGAAGAATTGGTGTAGTGGGTGATAGACTGTGGACAGGGAACATAGAGAGAGGACAGACTTCACCATGATGAGGACACCATGACGTACTGAGCACTCACTACAGCCCCAAGCACAGCTTCTCACATCAGTAGACTGTACTCTGATTAAAGACTAATTTTTATTTTAGAGATGGACTTAGAGCAAGTTCTTTGATCTCAAGATGAGTAGACCTTTGCACATCAATTCAGACTCGCAGAGTATGTTGGAGACACAAGGATGCTGTAGTGTTTCCTCCCTTTGTCCACTGACATGGTAGGGAAGAAAAAGGGGGATTCTTGGCCAAAGAGAGGAGCTGAGGAGATCACTTTTTCTCTTCTCTTGCAAGGTAAAGTAACTCAAATTAAATGAAATTTGTTTGTTTTGTCATCCAGATACCACACTCAACCACCAAATTGTCAATGGAGAAAAAAATATCACTAAATATCCAATCTGGTTTAACTTATTCTGATGAAATAATAGTGAGAATTATCTTTTAAAACTGCAGATGATCAGATTTGGAATAAAATATTTAATCTTTCAGAGAGCCTCCCCAAGGAACCTCCCCTGCTTCCCTCCCTAAGGTGGTGTCAGGGTATATGGACAGAAGGTTTTTAAGGATCTCCCTGACATGAAAATGAACCAAGGTCCTCAGATGTGATGCCTTCTTTTCCTCTAGTCTCTGCGACAAGATTCCTTGTCAACATGGGTGTGCTTAACCTTGCTAACAGTGTGACTGAAATTTGCAATTGATTCAATTAGTGATCTGGTCTCTTTTAACTCTGTCAGAACAACTAGACCTCAACTTGCTCTCCACTGGCAGCAGGTTACTGATTGCAACTGTTCACCCATCACAACTGCTGATTCAACAGCTACAGTGAGCCCCTTATCAGGCCAGCCAGATCACAACCAAATGCCTGTGCCACTGGGAGTTGGTTCAGGAAAGGAAAACTTCAGGGCTTCCCTGTCACATCCCATGTATAGGCCAAGTTCCTAGAGTCTTGTTCAAGGTTGGTGGGAGACGGGCAGCCCAAGAGGTGACCTTTTCCTAGCTCTCTCACTGGAGAGTGAAGGCACGAGCCTCCTTCTCTGCCTTTAATATTAACCTTATTTATCAAAAGTACCTCCTTCCTATAACCTGCAGGCACAAGCCAGGATATTGGTGACTGCTTCCTTCTGTCCCTCTCTCCCTCATTTTCCTCTTCCTTCCCATCATTTCCTACCAAGAAATGGACAATATTTCTCTATAGATCCCCTATGCTCTATTTTTCTTGTACCACTGGAAACTAACTTTAAGAGCCTAAAGTCCTACATGGGTGGGGTAAAGAATAACTATAAACTGGCTTCATTAGGTTGACGCTTCATAGCCTAAGGTTTGGAAAATACTTGCTAAAGACAACACTGGACTTGCCACGCTGCCACCTTGTGGCATAATCCAATTTAGGATATTATTAACTATTATCTAGGTCTTCTGTAACCAGTCACAATTATATCTCAGGTAGATGGATGCGTAGGGAAAACTAAGCCAATTGTAATTTACAGAGAAAGTCAAAAAGAAACTAACCTGTTAGTTCAGAAGAACTGATCGATAAAGACATTGCGATAATGGTGTCAATTCGTGATAGCAAAACAGCAGCCAGCAAGAGCACTAGAGTTTCTGACATTGGGTATCTTGACATGTTCTATTGGGTCTGAGTGTCTGGGGTGGAGGTGGGGTCTTTTGGTTTTTTCCTATTGCTGGAGGGACATTTGACTGATAACTCTGAGAGAGATAGTACTATACAAAAGTTTTACATTCCAAGAGGTTTACTCTGTCTTTTAATGTTAATGAGCACAACAGACGGTGATAATATCTGTTTTATATGTATATTTTGGATTTATTAAAAGAAACTTTGCCAGTAGTCATCTCAGTCAGTGATTCTATTTTTCAATCTACAATCGGATTCACTTGCTCTATAATTTTCTGTTGTGACTATTCTAGAACTATGAGGAAATGCCAAGTATAAGATGTGAGTATTTCCCTAATCAGAGCAGAGATGTGAAGATTTTAATAAGTCTATTTAAAATGCTCTGGGGTCTGTAATAAAAATGCTCACACAACACAAAATAAACCATTAAACTTATTTACATACTAAATATCCCCTAATGTTGTACAAATACTAAATCTCAACCAAAGCTGGTTTATATTCTGTTACTAAAAATTCCATTTTTTCTACTTTATGAATTATTTCAAAGGTGATTTTCACCAGCATGTGACTGTAAAGTGCTGGTATTTTTAATCTTCTGTAAATATATTCAAAGTTTAAACACAGTGGGAAGTTTCTTCTATGTTGGAAATTTCATACAGCTGCGCTGAGCAAAAGAAGTTGTGTTGTCTTTCAAATTGGACATATTAATTTAAGTAAAGTAAATTAAATCCCATACTGTAGGATGCCAACCTGATTTAAAAATTTGTAGGTCAAAGGTTAAAAATTACTCTGGTTTCAAATAAAACATTAAATTGTAGAGTAACAAATAGGATAATCATCTTAATATCGGTTGAGGGATCAAGTTTCATGCATTTGGAAATGACTGATTTACATATACATGGAGTAGTACTGGTTTAGCAAATGTGCTCCATTTTCATCAAACCTATTTATGAGCACATGCACACTAAAAACCTACAAAATATTCACTATATTCTCTCGGAGATATCCACTTAATAAAAATACTGTAAGTATTATAATTTCCATAATTCTCATTACTTCTCTAACTGTAGAGATATTTTGAGTCTTACCTTGACTAATGGCAAGATCAGACTATGGAATGTTTTCAAGGTTTTACATTTCAAAGGGCAGGGAATACTGTTCCAGGCAGTAATTTCTAGGAAGCAGGGTATATAGGAGCAGGAGTCATAAAAGCCAATCCTTTGATTCTCTCCAGCGATCTCATGTGCCCACAGTAAAAAAAAACCTTTCGATATTTGGAGCCATGTCACGAACAAATTGGTCTTTTGATTTGACCCTATTCAACCAGACAGATCACCAACTGAATAAAATGTGAAATAATTTATGAGGTGCTGCTGTTGCCTGATGCATAAAGGCAATGAGACACAGTGGAGACTGTGTTCCACTTTGCTGAATTAACTAAGGCCACTAGGATGATTACAAATGTCCAGAAGCGCTATAACGTGTTAGATCCAGAGAAGCCTTAAAATTTTAAACTATCATCAGCAACAAAGAGTGAAAGCTCTTATTAATTAATCTAAGCATAACACATTGTCCCTTTAAGCATAAAGAAACAAAGGCAGAATCCAGCAATGATGCATAACTTTGAGGACAGAATAGTGACAAGAAGACATGGAGTTCCAGGCTATTAGGCTGCATGCTGTGTGGTGATGTCAATCTGTCGATTGACAAATGCTCACTGGAGGGCACCCCACTAGAATATGGGAGACCTAGAGAGGGAAAGGTAGCCATCTGAAACAAATAAGAATCAACATCAAAAAGTAAGATGTGGAGGATGTTTTGAAAGAATGTCTAAAAACTTCTTAAATACCTTCCCTATTAAAAAAGTGAAGTCTAATTCCCCTCTTCTCGAATACAGGCTGGACTTAGTGAGTAGCTTTTAACTAATCGAATGTGGCTAGAATGATGCTGCATGACTTGTAAGGCCAGGTCTGAAAAGGCAATATAGTTTCCTCCTGGCTCTCTCTTTCTCAAGATCTTTACCCTTGGAATCCAGGTCACATGAAGAAGCCCTGTGTAGTTGTCCCAGTCAACACCCGTTACTGAGGCCCCAGCATGCAGCCAGAATCACCTGCCTGCTATATGTGAGCGGAATTCTCAGAAATGATTCCAATCTCTGTCACTGTCCAACTGCATGAAAGACGAGAAGAAAGAACTGCGTAGCTGAGTACAGTCAACACCTAAAACTGTGAAGAGATAAGAATACTAAACGATTAGTGTTGTTTTGCTTCATTAAGTATGGGAGAGTTTTTATATAGTAATAGAAAACTGAAACAATGAGATATTTGCAGGGATAATGACCATAAGAGGTGGCTTGTTAGGACATTCCTATTGAGGTTAGCATCCTACCCTCTATTCTCCAGGGGTTAAGGCAATTTTCAAGTCTCTATCAGAGACACTGAAATGCAATTCATGTAAGACAACATGTGATTGCAAGCAATGGCGATGTGCTTTGTGTAATATCTCCTTAATATGAAGTGAAGTGATTTGTATATAATCTATAAAATGTGGAGCCAAAGAGTAAGAATTCTTCCGTTTGTGTCCAGCACTAAGAGAAAGAGTGACTTGACCATCTGCCACGAATATTCTAGACAAGCTGGCAGGTATGCTCTTGTGCTAGAGATAGGGGATATCTGTGTGCAGTAATCTGATAGAACTAACCATGTAATCGTTTTTGTTTAAGTTATATACTTCTACCTCATATTGTTTCAGAAAAGATTTGAGGAAGCTTAAAAGGATATAACCTTTGGAAAAGGCAGTATAAATTTAAAATGGGACACAAATTTGGCTTGAATTATTTTAAATCCAAAATAAAACGTGAAATTAAGGCAATTACATAATTCATAGAGTTCATAACATTAAACAAAACAATTGCTCAGGAGTGCACTTATTCTTAGCATAAAAAAATGAAATGGAATTATTTTTCTTTCAGGGCAGGGTCATAAAAAGAAGTTATTATGTGCTGTAAATGAACAACATCTTTTCAATTACTACATAGGCAAGTTTTGGAATATTTCTTTTTCTTTCTAACTTTCTCTTATTGTCTTACAGTTGGAATTAAATAAGCAATAATTTTTTTCACCAAAAATAAGCAAATGATAGGAAGATATATAAATTAAAAGATGAAAACTACCCCTTTATTTTTGCCCCATCCTTGCCGCCTAATTTGAAATGTCAATTTCATTAAACAAGAAATTGTGGACTTTATTTAATTTCATAGATTTGTTTACTCCTGCACCAGCATCACACCATTTAACAAGGTTAAATAGACTGTCCTTCAAGAAGGTTGGTGTTAAAACATTTCTGCATGTGTGAGCATCAGGGAAGGAGGCAACGTAATGTGATCTAGGGATCAGATCTTCTGTTATGACAATCTAAGACTTCATTTTAAAATATCTGGAAAAGTATATGTTCAAACACCACCACTCATGAAACATTATTTTTTACCAACTGAACTGGTAACAAACAATGAATGGTGGTGAGCATAAAACTATTTTATCTAGTAATTATCTAGGGTGTAGCTATTAAGTATTCAACATTAGTTCAGGGTCATAGGTCTTATCATTAACAATACAAGGATATAGGTTTAACATTATTTTGTGAAACCATCATATGGACCCATCTGGAATAAAGGGAGACTCACTCTCTCTGAGGAGAGTTTAATGATGTAGGGGCACACCTGCTTGAAAAGTCAGGCTCCCTTCAATAACCTATTGAATTGACTGTAATTTAGAGAGGACTGGGTGACCACAGCCCCAGGGTTCTGCTCCATGGCTCCAATCACTCGGTGATTAGCATTACCTTCATTTGATTTTGCTTAATATGTATGGTTCAGATATTAATTTCCTACAGAGAAATAAGAAACAGATCATTTGGTATGAGTATTCATGTCTATTTGCAGTCTTATTTCTCAGTACCAATTCATTCATTGGCATTATATTTATCAAACATTTTTCCACGTTTTCAAGGAATGTATTGTTCACCTAGTACCTAATTACACTTGGCCAAGTGACTAGAATCAAATGATAAAAATATGTTGTATTGTGAATGACTTCATCCCTCCGTGTCATAAATATTAACCATGCTCGGTGTTATTCTTGATGTGCTGGCTGAGGTTAGAATGTTTTGCAAGACAGACAGACCAAGTTCTTCTGCTCTTCTGGAGTTTATATTCTAATGAGAAGACAACAATATACAAATAAGGATGATAATTTCAGATGATGAACATTATGATGCTTTGAAACTGAGTTTTGACTTTGGAAAATAGTCTTTTGCCTGAAAACTATAAGACTAAAAACAAAAGGAACTGAATATAAACTGTAATCTAGTTTTGGTAAAGTTGTTTCTCATGGGAATACAGGTTAACAATTCTGAAGACGCTACACATGCATACTGGGACTGAAGAAATAAGAAAATGAATGGCAGATGGTGGGAGTCAGGTGTCTCACTGTTGGAATAGGAGGTTATAGATAAGCAAGGAGGTAAAATAAACCCTTTGATACTGGATTGGAGTTGGAGATATCAGTATACTCATCTTTAGCTTAATATAATACAGATGGTTAAATACAGAAAAAATTTAGATAAATGTGTGTACATGGTTTATTATGCATAAATATACTTTCTAGCTCTGTTAACTATGAAGGTTTATAAGCAAGTGTACCTCTATAGCAACAAGCATACTCAGTGCCCAGATCGTGATTTCTAATACCATTTCCAATTAAAGGAACTAGGACTTCTTGGAGAAATGTTGCAGCAGAAAATATACATAATGAGCCTGGAGCATCTTATAGTACCAGAAAGTAAGGAAGTATTCAAAAAACAGAAAAGATGAAGGCATATCAAAGGGACATGGGAACCAATTTGGAAGAGCTCCCATTGGCCAAAGCTGGAACAATTTGAGCCACAAAAAAAGATAGCATAGTAATCGATTATAACCTGAAATATCAAATAAATATCCATGAGTCCATACAAAAAGAGACCCAGCGGTGTGCTGGTAAATGTTTAATATAAATAAATAATTGAATAAATAAATAAATGGGGGAGAGAGGACAAATCTCTGGTACAGAAGAATAATTTATGGAGATACTCCCCCCTCATGGAAGTGAAGCTTAACTCCCCATCCCTTAAGTGGACTGCACTTAATAACTTTCTTTTAAAAAGAACTGTGATGGAAAGAGGTGGCGGAGGGAGTAAGTTAACAGTGGAGAAACCTGATAAACACTGTCTCAGCCAGCTGATCAAAGTTAGTATCAACAGTGGTGCCTCCTGTTGAGAGCATGTGCCCTTGATATAATCTAATGAGCATGTCACTTCACTTCCGTAGTCTTCCTCTCAAAAATGCATAACCTCAATCTAACCATAAAAAAAATTCAGAAAAACTTCAATTTCAGGACATTCTACAAAATAGCTCATCAGTACTTCTCAAAGTTGTCATGGTCATCAAAGAAAAGGAAGCTATGAGAAACTATCAAAGACTAGAGGGGGCTAAGGAAACATGACGACTAAATATAATGCGGTATCCTGGTTATGGTTATGATCGCGGAACAGAAAAGGATACTAGGTAAAAACTAGGGAGATCCAGATACAATGTGGAATTTAGCTAATGGTAATATAGTAATGTTGTTTTTCTTGTTGTAAGAAATGTATCATAGTAACATAAGATGCCAACAGGGAAAACTGGATGTGAGACATAATAGGAAGTCTGAACTATCTCTGCAAATTTTCTGTAAATCTAAAACTATTCTAAAATTAACAATTTAAATTAAAAAACTGAGTTTTGTGAAAATAGAGTGACCAAGAGGCAGAGCAAGTTGGGCTACTTCAGAATGGAGGAAGCTGGGGAAGGCTTTTATGAAGAAGTGATATTTGAACCTAGACAGAGCCACGGATGCAAAGTTCTGAGGGAGGGCATTCCTGGTCGAGAGAAGAGCAGGTGCAGAAGCTTGAGGCAAGAATGAGCTTGAGGTGTCTAAGGAATAGAGAAAAGACCTGTATGGCTAAGAACATAGCATATGAGTAGAGAAACTGGCACAAGATGGGAGCAAAGAAGTGATCAAGGGAGCAGAATATGTATGGTTTTGCAGGCTATATGTCTCTCTCTCATACTAGACAAGAAGCTATCTTGGCATAGGGCATGCAACATCCTTTTCTCCCCTAACTCCAGCATGTTGACTCATAAATACAGTATTTTTTTTTTTAGTGACTGAATCCAAAACTGAGTAAAAAAACATAGGCCCAGTGGTGGGCTGATAAACGTTTAACAACTGATCCTCTAGAGGAAAATAAAAGCTCAGATTTGTACTGTTGACCAATTTCCTTGGTATAAATAGTCTCACCATGGCCGATTTCAACCTGCAATGTGATATCACTGAATGAGGCATTAAGGTGAGATGTGTACAATAAGGTCTCAAGAGCTAACATGGCTTCAGCACATCACTACACAGGGATCACTTCAGATCTCTCTGAACAACACTCTCATTTAGCACACTTCTCAGTTGGCTATGATTCCACCTGTTCAATCTTAAGCACATATTCAATCACAAACACATTTTCCCAACTTTTCAGAGAGACATTATTAAATCTTTTAAATTACAAGTCAAAGTTACCCAGACAGAGAAAGTTCAGTTGATAAATCCTTCAACTTGTTCTCGGTGAACTAATTTTGGCTCTCCCCAAATCACCAATTCCTTGTCACAGTACCCACAATTGATCTCTGCCTGAATCATTTCCTAAGGTTTTCTGGATATTGATAACTTGTCCAGCAATCTTCTCTTGGGCAAATTATAATCTTCACATTTTTGAAGATCAACATCTCCCACTTCTTTCAAACAATACCGCTTTCATATCAATGATTGCTCAATGATTACTGGCAATAATTTGGTAACTTATGGCAATGAGTCCCCTTTTAGTTTAAGTAGCTGGTTGGAATCACCATCCTGAGGTCCTGGAGTTTGGCCAGCATGCTAATATTGGAGAGCTCTTCTTGGAATTGAGTATCTCTTCCTTGGATGCAGCTGACACTGATGGGCAGCAACATAAAGAAGCAGCTGCTTTGTGGCCTGCTGAGTCAAGAAAATGGGGGGAGCGAGGGCTGAAGGAATGGCATAGGATATATAGAAAGGCAGCATCTACAAAAGGCCATTCTAGGCAAAGCATACAAGAAGCTGCAGTCCTTTATGAGTACTCTCATATGACAGCACGGGCGTACAGTCATCGTTAAATTTCCCAAAGTGTGGAGCAGGCCTTATGTGTATATATAACAGAAATTACTGCAGACCATATTCTAATAGTGTACAAGACCGGCATTTACCAGTAGTGTGGTTTCCAAAGGAAATGAAAGAAGAGCTCGCATTATAGTTTTAGAGTGAGATCACTTATAAAAACTCATTTAACCCTAAAAATAACCTTCTGATGATAATAAGATCCCATTTAAAACACAGGAAAAAATACTCAGAAAGTTAAGCCATTAGGCGGAACCATACAAAATCACCAATTTTGTGAGTCAGAAACGCAAATGTTAGTAGTTTCATGTTCGGTCTATTCTGGCCGAAAGTCACAGTGTTAGTAAAAAAGCAAAGATTCCACTTGAACCGAGGTCCTCTAAAACCAGATTCTGTTCTCTTTCTGTTTCACTGCTTTGCATTTTTAGGATGACAATCTTTAAGTTTATAAACTTCTGGAAAATGGGGTTTCTTAATTTTTATATGTGGGTTGAAAGCAATAAATGGTCCAAAATTATTAGAAAATCAATCATATTGTTCATTTAGTATTATGTTGACAAGATAAGCCCTATTTCTTATCAGCATTGCTTGGAGAGATTAATAAAATGCATACTCCCAGGCCACATACTTCATGATTCTGATTCAGGAGGTTTGTAACAAGGCTCAAATTCTGTATTTTTAATAACTATCTAACATGGTTCTAAAGTACCTAGTTCTGCAGAGGCATTGGGAAATCACTGAGATAAAAAAAGAGACAGTTGTGATGAAATGGATTTTTCTCTTTGTGCAGAGTGTTACAGCACCATGCAGACACACACTGACTCTGACTATCGAGTTTGGACAATACAAATATGCAACTCATAATGATTAAGCATGGACGGGCTGACGTGCAGTGTACATCCATACACAACTGGCTATGACCGCATCTTCCATTCAGCTTGGACTGAGAACACTTGCTAGGGGTTTGAGTAAACTGGAAAGAGTCAATTCTTTCCTTGTTTCTCACACTCCCCTCTTCTCCAAAATCACCAGCCCCCATTTTCTATTCTCCTTGACATTTTCTGAAGCCAACAGCTGCCATTAAGTAAGCGTGACCAATCAGATTTCTCGTGGGAGAAACATCCCAGAGATAAACCATTTTTCACACAAAGTGTGAATAAAATAAAAACTCTTTATTTTGATGCCACATTAAAAACCTTGCTTGTTAACTAAGAAAATCAATAGATCAAGAGCCAGCATATACAGAGTAAACAGCAAAAAAAAAATTACATAAAAATAAGGTAATTATCTTTCCTTTCTTCAGACTTATATTCTATTTTCTTCAGCTATTAGTAAATTGGCCTTTTATTTATTTCTTTCTATAACTCACCAAGTTTAGCTCATATGCTCTCAAAAATAGTGTATGATTATACATTCTCTGTGTCAGTCACTTGTCAATGTCACAGGGATCTGGGGTGTTCACTACATAAATCCCTTCCCTCCTCATCCTCCAACACACACACACACACACACACACACACACACTCTCACACTCATCAATCCTGAGTTTTTCTATGTTTACATCCCCCCACTAGGGGACTAGGGAGTAGGAATAGACTTAAAATTTCCCCTTCTTTAGCTTTAACTCACAAATCATTATGTACTGTTTGCATGTCCTAAATCCTTAGATAAGATTTAAAAACAGCCACTAATTTATTTATTTCAGCATATTTACTGAGCACATATCACATAACAGATGCTGTGCTAAGCCACTGGGATATATCGCTTCAAAAAGCCAGGCATTAATGATGACTTCTTGAACTTATGTTCTATGAGGGAAGATAGGCATTAAACATTCCATTGAAACCATGATGATTGTTACGAAATACAGAATTCCACCAAGGGAGAGTGTAATAGGGAGACATAACCTAACCTGGGATTCAAAGAAGGCCGCCATGATGGCATGCTTAGCATATTGGTAGGCACAGAAGAAGCAAAGGGAGAGTGGTAAGAAATTAGGTGAGGGGCAGAGGCCAGATATTGGAATGCTAAGCAGTGTTTAAAGCCCTGATGACTCATTGAAAAGTTTAATATAGAAAAGTAACATTTACTGCTTTCGTTCCACTGTTAGTTCACCATCTTCAAATGAGTGGAATATTTTATTCCCAATGAACTACCACGTACATAGGGTCCATTTTCAAAACCATTTTTGCAACTGGCTAAAATTGCTTAAGTGTTTAAATCTACTATTTAGACACTTAAACTTAGTATATGTTTATACAATAACTATGTTTCCCAGGTATTTGTGTAGCAATTAATAATAATGCAGTTAGTTAAGCAATACGTTGATGGATCATTTTACTCCAAGTTGGTATTGACTCATGGATGAGAATTCCTGGAGTCCACTGATTCCAGGAGATCAATACATCACATGTAAGAAGCATCATTTTTTTGTAGTTTATTGATAATTTCATGTAGTTCAGAAACCAGTCTCACCTAAATCATGATATATTTAATCTCAGTAGAATCTTTCAGTGCATTTATACCCTCGATATCTCATCTTAGACCTATGCTAATGTTCCTACTTGCAACCATTATTTTAAAACAGGAAAGGGATTTAGAGATAATTGAGTCCAGACCATGTCCATTCAGAGACACCAGGAGGTTCAATGATCAGCCCCATACCACACTGTGGGTTAGGATAGGGCAGGGCTGCACAAGCTGGTCTCTTGATTTAGTTTCAAGATTTCTGACCATGCCATGCAGCTTTTCCCAGTCCTAAAATGTAGGTTCGCATGCCTTCCTTAAACAATGGAGATTAAAAATGTGGGACCCAGGACTGATTACAATAGTTACTGTGTCAGTAAATTTGATATAGAATATATATTTTTATGCCAGCTTACTGAGTTTAGGGACTGTAATCAGAAAACAAAACCAAAACAACCCCTTCCCAAAGCCAATTCCAAACTTTCGTTCCCTCCTTGAAAAAGACAAGGGTTGCTTAGACCTTAACACATGAAACAGGTGTATTCAGTGATTATCAAGGTTGAAATGTTGGTATTAATTTCCACTAAAATACTTTCTCCTTTTTAATACAAGAAAATGAGTTACTAAAAAAATTCAAAGGGTTTTACAGAATGTGAAACAGCTTTTATAAACGCATAACTTGATGGTATGATATGAAATGAACTTAAATTGAATGCGCACAATTTCCTTTAAAGATAATCTAATTCCAAAAAAGTTAAGGAATAATGCTTGACAAAATGTTTTGATTTTATTATTCCCAAAATATCCTTTTAAAAAATGAGAACAACTTGAATTTGCTGATCCTTAAAGAAGAGCCTGTTGCTTCCCACTCATTTCAACAATAATCATTTAGCTGGGTTTTTGTTATTTACTCTGATACACTCTGTAGGTTATGTACTCCCTGGGTGCTCAATAAATGGTTGCTGTCAGACTGACTGACAGATGTGTTTGATCTCCTAAGCTCTATTGTAGTGCACAAACAGATACACAGATGCTGAAAGTAGGTTATAGATGTAGCAAGTGAGGCAGGGCGGTGGAGGAGGTTAGGGCTCATCAATGAGCTGAGTCACTGAGTCCTATGTGCCATATGAAATTCATGTCTGTCAATTATTTGGAAGCATATGTAGGGAATTAGTGAGTCTGAGGTACACTCAAAAAAAAGTGTTACAGATTATTGTGATTATTAGATAAACAAAATAGGGTTCTATCTTGGCCTTTTGTTTTCCTCCCAAACATTTTTGTGAATTTCAAGAGGCAAGCAAAACTTACTACTAGTGCATCCTAGCCCTAGAATACACCGAATATCTACAATCCCTTCCCATGGGCCAGGCTCTGTGCTCTGGCTGGGCATGTAATCACAGAGAAGCTTCCTGGATGATCTCATACATCACTCATGTGGGTAAGGTATCTCTCTCACCATGGGCACCAACCTATATCAACCATGACTTTTATTTTTTATATTCTCACAATTTGACTTCTTTGGGCCTTGCTGACCCTGGAGGGACTGCCCCTCCCAGCGTTAGCTAATTCTTAGAGATAGCAAACAACTCACCTGGGAAACACGCCTTTCATATGCAATCCAATGAATCCAGACCCCTTATCCAGAATCACCTTTATAGGGCTCTTATACTCTGAGCCCCTATCTCCCTGACTTAATCACCCCAGGGCCAGCTACCAGACAACCAGGGATAGCCCTATACCCCAGAGCCCACTGAAGTTATTCAAACTACCCAATCCTAAACCTGCTTACTCTGTCTCGCCAGTTCCTTCCCATAGAAACCACAATAAAGGCTCTTGATCATGCTTTCCTCTTGCTCCCTCTGCCTCCTGACTCACCCTGGTACCTCCCCATGTGGCCTGGCGTGGCATACTGTGCCTTCTGTTTCTAGGGATCTGTGAGTAGAACAAGTTTCTCCTTCATGACGGTCATGTCTATGTCTGTATGTCTTACCATTTCTGATTAAAACAAATCCTGGCTACCCTTAGAATACAACTCCACCAAACTGTTCTCTGCTTTCAACTAATGGCCCTGACACAGTGGGGGGTTGGTGGAGGCAAGCATCTACAATGTATAGCTAAATGAGTTATGAATTCTTCCTAGACAAAGGGAGGAAAAAGCCATAAAATAAATTCAAAAGAACTAGGTCCCATGTATGTCCAGTGTCTGAAAGGCAGTAACTTTAAAGCGTTTATTAAAGATGAAGCTGAGTGCCAGCCTCCAAATAAATTTCAAAGAATGAGACAGTCTATCCACATGGGTCAGACTATATTTATCATTTTTGTTTAATCCATTCTTTGGAAATCTTGTAGCAAGGTTGTTCAGAGCATGGGTGAAAATATCTGTGGTCAGAAAATATTGATGGTAGTAGCTGAAAGTACTTGTACTTTGAAGGATTAATTGAACCCCAAGACTGAATAATTTTTATATAGTTACGAAAATAATGGACCATGTTAAAGAATTAAAGCTTTGCAGTCATATATACTTTAGGAATCAAAAATCAATATTGATTAACTTGTTAAAATGCTCTCAGTGTGCTCAATATTTTAAAATACATTTTGCCTACTCTTTAGAAATAGATTTATGACTATGAAATGGTGATTGAATTAAATGTGCTTTTTCTTGTACAGAAAGAGTAGCAGTAAGAGAAAGAGGATGACTTTTTACTTTCAGAATGAATGATAGAACTCTCTCTTCTCCCAGCATAGAAAAGTGCTCATAGTTTCCATGACCCATTTGCATAAAGACCATTTATAATGAAATTATATGCCCAACAATAGCCATGACGTAGGCCTTCTTACACCTGGTATTACCAGATCACTTGCTCGACACTTGGCTGCTCCTACCTTCCTACCATGCACATGCTTCAAGGACATTATTGAGTAGATGAGGCAGATGCCCTGTGCTTTCTTTTTGTTGTTTTTCCCACACTGATTAGGTCTGTGTGTATATATATGACAGAGTTTCAGGCATTATTCAGTTAATCAAACCAATAAAGAAAGCAAAAGAAAAAGTAGCCTAGAAAATCATAATATACAAATTCTCAGTGAAATATGCTTAGTGTTCAGCATGGAGGTTCACACCACTATGTTTATCCCGAGAAAGCATCCCTTGAAATGCTGCAGCTGTGGAATCTAATGAAAATCCAGAGCATCCGGACTGTGACAGACATTCATGCTGAGACCCTGTTGCTGGCCCACTGGTGGGTGTCGAGAATGTCTACCACTGTCTTCAAGAACATTCTTTAGACATTCCAGAATCGTTACAACTGGCCCCATGGAAAGAAACATTTATCAAGGCATTGCAGCAGATTGTTGATTTTTTTTTCTGCAGTTGATGTGCAATAGAATGGAATGACCTTCATTCTAAAGTCAGAAGTCAGAGCTATGTAAGAAAGGAATATGCAGAACAAAAATCCATTGCTTACACAGAGATGGAATTCTGACCCATCTATTGTAGCAGCAAACTATCAAATGTGAGAAATTGGAAAATAATTCTCACAGGGATGAAAGAAGCCACGATGCATTAGATGCTTAGGGAAAGAGTGAGGAATTTTACATATCTTGAGCGGTTAAATTGCTCCATATTCTGTGCTAGAGACTTTACCTATGTGATCACATTTGAATCACCACAATAGCCCTATGGCTAATGATAATAATAGCAATAATAATATTAATAAACTTTTCTAAGCACTTGTTATGTGCCCGATACTAAGAGTTTTACATATATTAACTCAGTATTCAATTTTCTCAACAAAGCTGAGTGGTAGGACATGTTATGGTCCCCATTTTAGAATCGAAGAGACTGAGGCACAGAGAATATGCAACATTCTCAATAGCCAGAAAGTCAGAGGAACCCAATACACGTCATGCAAGAAACAGTTGGAGGATTCAGTAAGGAGAAGGGAAGATGCAAAATGGAGTCAGGTTGATGGCCACCTCCAAATATATGGGTGGTTGTCATCCAAAAGAGGGATTAGATTGGATCTCTATGGCTGCAAAACTTCTCGCCATGAACAATGAGTGGAGAGACAGGATGATATTCTGAACTGCTCAAGACTGAACACTCTGCCTTAGGGAACTGGGAACTCTCCAGCAATCTCTCTATCACAGGAGGGCTCAAGTAAAACTAGGCAACTACCAGGGAGAGTAAGGTGAGGCAAATAATCCAACCCTTCTAATCTCAATGATCTGGGTTTGAATCTCAGCTTTCCCACTTACCATGTGACCTTGGGAAAGCTACTTCAGCACTCTGTGACCATTCCCTCATCAATACAAATGGAACAGATAAAGGTACCTGGTTCACAAATACCAATGTCTGCCATATGATAAGCACAATACAGTGTATCACTTGGCAAACATGCCAAGGTCATTTTGGCAACAGGTTTATACTTAGCATATTTCTGAAGAGTGAAGTTGTAGTGTGCCCTGACTAGCTACATGCAAAAAATACTTACCTGATAGGTTTTTCATCTTTTATCTTTTGGCTCTTATGTGGATTTCATTATTGACAGTTCTGTGAGAATTTTCTATCTAAGGACAGCACAAAGAAACCAATGGTGAATATATTTAGGAGATTCTGGCTCATGATTTCTGTTTCTGTGAGAAAGAATACTAAAAATTTTCTTTATTTCATGGTGGTTGCAGTGGGTATGAGGGGCTTTCTCAATATTGAGGGGATTATGCCTAACTTTTTACTTACTCATTCTGCACTTTTCCTACTAGTGTGATTCATATGCAGAAGATCCTTTTTGTGGATTTGTCCTTTTCTTACATTTGTCTATTGTGACATATTTTCCCTAAAATACAGCTGCCAGTTTGATCTGCATGCTGCGTCAGCTGGAGGGATATGAAATGCCTCTCTCACAATTCAGCTGGTCCAATGGAGTGGCTGTGATTTTCTTTCCCAGCTGTTGTGTAAATTGGATGCTCCTTGAGCGTATTAGAACTAGTTTATGTTTCCGAGCATTTAATAGCTTTAGAATTACCAGAAATAGCTGTCATAATAAACATGAAAATGAGAGCACTCATTCTCCTTCTTGAAGAACAGAGACACAAACTCTCTTCCACACATTGTATCCCCTACTCTGATAGGTAAGGGCAACTACTGCACAACAACTATGATTCCAAATTTGCAATCAAGTATTTGGGAAGGTTCTGGAAATTCTTCTTTAATTCCTCCCTGATTTAAATATCAGTTGCTTCATTTTCTTTATTTTAATTTTCCTTTATCCACACACTATTTATCTGTATGAAAATAATTCTTCACCTCTTCAGTTTCACACAGAACAAACATTAGATGCATGTGACACCTACTTTCTGTGCTAAATATGGTCTATTGCTAGGGTAAACAGAATGAGAAAATGGGAACTAGACAAACAAGGATGTAGAATTTGAGATATACGGTTGGTTCCCAGTTATTCCATCCAGTGTCCTCTCACCAACTCTAAGCCACACAAGCCATTTACTCTCCCTTTCAATCCCTTCCAATCCAGCAAGTTTTCTCTAAGCTTCAAAGTGAAGCTTCCTTTAACGGACCATAGAAATCCAATTACTTTACCAAAGATAAAGCCTTTCATTTTCTAAGGATGAACCAAAAACCTTAAATAGAAATAATCAGGTGGAAAATATAACATATGAAATTAAAATTACACAGAAAATAGTTGTCCCTGAGATGACTATCATTTTGGGAGAGAAGATTATGTGCTAGGTCTCTGAAGAGTTGGGAAAGGAAGACGACACCTCTGTAGACAAACTAAAGACAAAGCCTTCCCCAACTCTTACTAGAAATTTCCCTGTCCTTAATCAGAATTCTGTCTCCAACCTGGCCTTCAGGTTATCGGTGAAGGCATCCTTTAGTTTAGTCCACATTCTCTGAGTTGACCCCATTTATTTGGCCCCAAAACATCTCAGCGAATCTAGCTTCCTGGATTATTCCCCTGACTCTCAAACTTGAATCACAGAAAATGTTTAAAATAATATAAATACTAGATCTGCTCACCCATATTTAGACACAAAACATACTTCTTTATGCCCTGGAAGGAACAGTCCACTTGATGTTCGACGAACTTACTTGAGAAGTGGGGAGTGACAGATTATTTCAACTTGATATTTGGGCAACTACATAACCTTCGGAAAGGAATGGAGATCTATTGATATCCTGAAAGTTATAAAAAGAAAATCACAATCATTTGGTGTTGCATTTTCCCTACCAGCTAAAACTCCAACTTGGATCCCTGACAGTGGCTGCTACACCAGGCCTTAAGAGATTTGCACATTCCCAGGACACTAGTTTTCCTCATTCACCCTTGGGTTTTTTCATTCATTTACCAAAGGCTTATCTACCTCTGCCCTGTGGTGGCCTACTACAAAGGAATGTAAAGAGAAGCAGTCACCCTTTTGGCATTTATAATCCCAGATGGACAACACTCTCAACCTCTACTGAGTTTATTTTAACTGTCTCTTTTATGACGTGGATTTTTTCCTCTCTTTTTCCTTTAGTTCTGTTGATTTTACACTCAAAGTGTTCATTTGAACATGGTCAGCTCAAGTTGACTCTTTTAATGGTGCCAGGTGGCATGGCTGAGTGTCTGACCTCCCTTTCATTAAAAAAGTTTTATTTGCGCTCAGCCAGCCAGCCTTCTATTCCAGACCCAAACAAAGAGCTGAACAGGCACAGGACACTTGGCCTGTTTGTAACCATCTGGTTCAAGTGACTTTTGACTGCACCAAATCTGTCCCTACCTGTGGATTCACCCTTGAAACTGAGCTGAAGGAGCAAGAGTCACAAGGGCAGCCAGGGTTTCCCTGAGTCACTGCCAAGTTTACGTTTCACATCTGACAAGAAGGATGTTTTCAGCCAAGTGACATCCCTCTCATAGCAAATGCAAAGTTGTTTAAGTAATTTTAAGAACCAGAAAAGACTTTGCTTAAAAACTGATTTATTCGTGCAGTGCAATTTTGGAGTTGGTGGTCTAGTTTAGCCCTGCACTGTTGGATGAAATAGAAAATGCAAGTAGCTTTTATTCCTTGGGATGTAGCTGTTGTCTCAATGAAATCACGTCTCCTGAGAAGACACAATTAGATCTGTCTTCTCCTTAGAAGTTTTCATTTCCTATCTATACTGTAATAAATTCCCTCCACATGCTAAAAACAGATACAGTGCAGTGGTGGATTATGAAGATCTCAGGCCGCTGCCAAGACCTACAGGTTTGCTGGTGGCTGGAGAATCCTGCCTTTTCACTACAACGTGAGCAATTTCAGTACTTACTTTTACACGTCACCATAGTTCCATTGTCTCCGTCTCATGTTTATTCATATCTTTTGAAAATGTTTATTTTATGGTCCCAAGAATAGCAGCGCTGTTTATTCTTTGATCGTTCATAGTTGCCTCAATATTTATAAGATTATAGGCGTTGTTTTGCATTAAACAGTTTTAGAACTTTAGAGCTCAGGGCTAAATCTTAGATTACCAAGTGAAGAGTGCCAAAGTATCCATATTTGAGGGGATTTTTTTGTTATTTGCATCTCTCAAACGGGCAATTAAAAAATAGCAAAGCATAAACAAAGGACACAATCAGTTATAACACTCAGAGTAGACGAGTTTCAGGATAATGAAGTCTTTAACACAACTCTGTAATATGAATGTTCTCCTGATTATATTTTATGTCAGTCTCTGTTAGTTTATTTTATAACCTTTACCAGTTTGTCATTATTTATTTGACTTTCTGTCTTCCACATAAGCAGCCAAGTATCATGAAGGCTCAGGCCTCAACCCTAACGCTGACAATTAAGAGTTTCTTGAACATCACACGCTCTCAATAAATATTTGTGGAGTGAATGAATAAATGAATAAATGTATGAAATGCAATTAAGCAGTTGTCAAAAGCAGTAAAATAACCTTAGAGCCTTGGCTCATGTTATGCTTTTTAGGAGTTTTTTATAAGAAAGGTACTACAAGAACAAAGTCATTCAGTGGAACATTTTTAACATCCCAAAACTAGAAGAACTGACAGAATTTCCTGACAGATTAGATATGGAAAACAAGCAAAAGAGAGGAGTCAGCAAGGTTTTGGCCCGAGCAATTAGAAGAAAGGCATTGCCATTAACCATGATGAGGAGACTATAGCAGCTGCTGTTTACTAGGAGAAATATCAGGAGCTCAGTTCAGGATATATTAAGTTTGGACACATAAATAATTGGATACATCAGTTTGGAGTTCAGGGGAGAAATACAAGCTAGAAGTATAAATTTCGTGGTCATTAGTCATGAAATTTCATGCAATCACCTAAAAATTAAACATATATAGAAAATAAAAGAGATCCAAGGACAAGGTCCTGGGACATTCTCACATTTAGATGTCTTGAGAGCAAAGGAAGAACCAGTAAAAGAAACCGAAAAGCGGTACTTAGAAAACCAGGAAGAAATTAATAAAAGCATATTGTCCTGAAATCCAAGGGATGAAAGAAGTGTGGCAAGAAGGAGATCATGACCAAGAGTGGCAAATTCTACTGCTAAATAAGATGAGAACTGAAAAGTGGCTTTTGTTTTCCATGAAGGTCACTGAGGAGACCTTTCCTGTGTTCCCAAAGGTGTGCAGGTTGGGCACAAGACTCTGTTGTTAAAGGGCCACAGGTAGAAGGGGTACAATTTGATAATATTGCCCTAGGAACCAGTATGTATGGCTTGGTGATAGGCAGGAAGGGAGACACTGAAGGTAGGTCAGCATAGAGGATCAGTTGCATTACAGAAGCTGTGGTATTGGGCAAAAGTGTAAGGATGATAAGGATATCCCAACATGCCTAAGCTGAGCTACTTATTAGAGATTCTTCTATACATGTATATGAGGATGTTCTGGTTTACCTTGACTGTCTCTTGGGAACTCCATTGACTTCACTATAAAAAAGGGTGTGTTTGGGTTCAACTCATGCATTCATTCAATCAACAAATATTTACAGAGCACTTACAATGAGCCAGTCATTGCTTGAGATGCTGGGTAGAGCAGTGAACAAAGAGACATAATTCCTGGAGCTTACATTTTCATGGTGGAAAACAGAAAACAAAGAAAAAAACATATCTATGTTATATGAGATGGAGGTAAGTGCCATAAAGAACAATTAGGTAGGGAAGGGGGATAAAAAATGCAGGAAGAGATGTGATTCAATTTTAAAGAAGAAGTCAGGGGAAAAAGGTGACATTAAAACAGAGCCCTAAAGTAGGTGAGTGAGTAAGCCATAGGGACTTACTTGAAGCAAAAGCAATGAATGCAGAGGAAAGCCTACATAAAGGCCATGAGGAAGGAGTGTGCCTGGTGTGTGCTACAGGAACTGCAAGAACACTGGTTTGGCAGGGTGATTACTGGGAACGCAAGGCAAAGATTGAAGGAAGAGTGGACAGTTACGAATGTGTGTATAAGGCTTTGCATGTTAAACAAAGGGCTATCGCTTTTACCCTCACAAAGAGGGCACGCCCTGTTTGCCCTAGCAGACCCCCTTTCCACACTTCTTTCTGCCTTGGGAGGTGGAATCTGTAGACTCACCACTCTGGATCCCTTGCCCTGTATTTTTCGTTAGGGCCTGGCCAATTGGAAGGATGCACTGGCAGGAGAGTGGAAAAGTAAGAACCTCTGTCCTGGTCATGTATAGCTGCAGCTTCCTTCTGGCATCCTTCTGCTGCAGCTCTAGCTTTCAAGGTTGTCCTGGTGAAATTGTTACTCCTTTCACCTATTCAGACCGGGGCAAGGAAAGGCTTCCAGTTGTTGCTGGTCTCTGCTTCTTTCACTATTCTTTATTATTTTCCTTAACTCCATAAACTCTAAAAATAGCCTCCTCTTCATTAGACTCTATTCAGTTAGATATTTTGAATGTGCAATCTCTTCTACTCTGCCAAAATCCGTACTGAATCAAACAGAAAGCCATTGGAGGGTTTTGAGCAGAGGAGTAACATGATCTGACTTACGTTCTAAAAGGATCACGTTGGCTGCTGTTTTGAGAATTGACTCTAAGGAGACAAGCATATAAGCATGGAGATCATTTAATGGACTAATTTCACAATCCAGGCAAGAGATGATGATGGCTTGGACCAGGATGGTAGCAGTGGAGGTGGAAGAAATGGTCAGATTCGGGATATCTTTTGAGGATATCCAACAGGATTTGCTGACAGATTAAATGTAGGTATGAGAAATATAGGGGAGTGTGTGTGTGTGTGTGTGCGCGTGTGTGTGTGTGTGTGTGCACGTACATTCATCAAGAAAAGGCTATGCAAGTAAGCAGGGAGAAGGCAGCCATCTACAAAGCCAAGAAGAAAGCTCTCACCAGAAACCACCCATGCTGGTACCTTGATCTCAGACTTCTAGCCTCCAGAACCGTGGGAAAATAAATTTCTGTTGTGTAAGCCACTGAATCTGTCAGTTTTGTTACAGCATTCAGAACTGACTAATACATGATCTAAATGCCCAATTGTTTTAAGTCACAACATTTGGGACAGGTTGTTACACAAAAATAGTTATCGGATATTCATATATAGTTGGTTTATGTATACATATAAAAATTTAAAATAATTGGAAAACAGCCCAAAATATTCCTCTGAGTGGTGATGGGATAATAGGTGATTTTTGTAATTTTCTTCTTTTAGTTTCTCTTTGTCTGCAATAGGCACTTCTTTTTTTGCAGTAAAACACATAAAACTGTCATTAAAGTGAAGCAATATGAAAGGCTAACTTTTGAAATAGCAATGGAAATCAAAGACGAGAAAAAGACAATCTAAAGCTGAAAGGAATGTCCACTGACACTGGGTTGGATTGAGAAAGAGCATCCAGGGACTTGAAACTTGTACCTCCAGAACAACAGGACTGAAAATGGCTATAAAGAAGGTCTGAAAAGGTTTTGCCTTCTGTCCATATCCAATCCTGGCACAGGACACAGAGATACACAAACCAATCTCCCCTGTTACAGAGAGTCAAGTCCCTCCATCTTCCCAACTCCAGTAGCCTCAGTGCCTAAGAACCTCAGTGTGTCTTCTTAGACACTGAACCAGGCCACGGAAGAGCGGGGGGGACAGAAACACACGTATCCTGTTACACAGTTTCTTTTGCTGGGGTAGCTTTTCTTCAAAGGAAAGTTAATCCAAAGCCTGGTGTGTAAAACACAGATCAAAGCTGAGCTGCTCTGCTTGAAGAAGGGGTTGGAGAAAGAGAGGAGTGGTGTGGTCTTTGGAAAATTGAAATTCTATTTCTAGAACAAATTCTTCTGCTGCCTATCTGACGCTCTGGGATCGTTATATTCTCCAAATAAAAGGCAAAGGGCCACAGACTGGATGAAAAATAAACATCTGATTACATATTGCTTAGAAGAAACAACTGTTTATCAACTATACCTAAATAAAAAAGAATCAGCGACTGTTTACTGCTTAAATTTGAAGACAATTCTGCAAAACCAAAGAGAACCTTGAAGAATATTTTCACAGAGGACTAGGAAATAGTCTCCTAAGAGGATGAGTTTGGAAGAGGATGATATATATTTGGCTATATAAGTAAAGGTATCTTGATTTTTCCATTGGTAAAGCTATTTTAGATCTACATTTTGTATACACTGGTCTACCATAGAGGCAAAACAAGAAATTAGAGGACGCAAATTCAATTATTCAAATTTTTAATTGTCTACTAAGAGTCCAGCACCATGCCTGATATAGGAAATACAGATTAGAACAAGACACATCCTTGCTTTCCATCTAATGAGGGAAACACTCAAGGAATCAAGAATTATAATAACAACTGAGAAGTACTACAACAAACGTGCAATAGCAGCAGAAAGAAAGGCATCTAGAACAAAAAGGGATAAGGATAAGGTATGGAAGGCTCCCCTGCGGAACTGACGCTTCAATTTGATTTTCAAGAATTAGCTACTCAACAGGCACAAAGTTTCAGCTAAGCAAGATGAATAAGCTCTTGAGATCTGCTATACAGCATTGTACGTAGAGTCAACAATAATGTACTGCATTAAAAATTTGTTAAGAGAGTAGATCTCATGTTGTGTTCTTACAATAAAATTTTTAAATAAATAGCTATTACACATTTTAAAAGAAAAACTTTCATGAAATAAAAATATTTAAAAAATTAAAAATAGGGGCTGGCCCCGTGGCCGAGCGGTTACGTTGGCGCGCTCCGCTGCAGGCGGCCCAGTGTTTCGTTGGTTCGAATCCTGGGCGCGGACATGACACTGCTCATCAAACCACGCTGAGGCAGCGTCCCACATGCCACAACTAGAAGGACCCACAATAAAGAATATACAACTATGTACCGGGGGGCTTTGGGGAGAAAAAGGAAAAAATAAAATCTTTAAAAAAAAAAAATTAAAAATAGATAAGCCACAGACGTGGGAAATAATATTCCCAAAACACATGTCAGATAAGAACTGGTAACCAGGCTATATAAAGAAGTCTTTCAACTCAATAACAAAAAAGACAACCCAATGAAAAGAATGGGCAAGGATTTAACTAGATACTTCACAAAAGAAGACATATGAATGGCCAATAAACACATTAAAAGATGCTCAACATCATTAGTGTTCAAAAAAAAAGCAAATGAAAACCCCAAGGAGTAACCCACATAATGGTTCAAATTAATAAGACTGACAACACCAAGCATTGGCAAGGACACAGAGGAGCCGTAGCTCTCGTGCATTGTTGATGACAGTGCAAAATGGTACAACTACTTTGGTAAAAGCTCTGGCAGTTGCTTATGAAACTAAACACTCACCTGCTCTCATTATATATAAATTTTAGCTTAAAATTTAAAAAGTTGTAAACAAAAAAATAGTTAATAAACAAACCTGGGCAAGGAACAGAAGGTACGGAAGGTCTGGAGGTACAGAGGTATCAAACAGTGATGGGTTTGGAGAACTAGAAGGATGTTGTCCACTGGCTAGACAAAGAATCTTGCTTCTCACGTGTTTATAGCTTCTCCCAAGAGAAAATTATTTTTCATTATCCCCAATATGAAATAAATACTGATAGGTTTATAACAACTCCAAGGGGAAGATGCAACCCTTTAATGCACAAAAATACCTTCTGATATGTCTAAATAAGCCTCTATCATTCTTTTTGACCTGGTGTGGACTTCAGAACCTAAGTAATAGTTCAGTTCTCTAAGCCAAGCTCCAGCATCATCCTGGAAGGCTTCCATATCTATATGAATCTCCTACCCAATTTCCTATTCGCCAAGCTTCTTGATTTCCTGGGTACCCATCCACTAGTCTAACATGGTGTCAAATCGGACCTTGCCACATATAAACCCATAATAACCCTCAAGTCTTAAACACCATTTGAAACCTTCTCAAAAACTCTCTCTCTTGATTTTCTTTCTCCCTCTCTGATCATGTCTTTCCAGTTCCCTTTGCAGGCCTCATTAAGTCAGTCTACACCTAAAGTGTCATTAGCCAAATTATTCTGTTCTTGGTTCTACTTGTCACTATACACATGTTCCCTATCCAATCTCATCCATTCTCCTGGCTCCACCACCATATATGTTGGTGACTCTCAAATGTCTCTCGTTAGCTCAGATCTCTCTCTTGAGCTCCATCCTAGTACATAAGCTGCCAAATGAACATTCCTCCCTAGATATCCTAGAGGGACCTCAAATTTACTCTCTCAAAGAGAGCTCATTGTCTTTCAGCAAATCCTTTTCCACTTTTGTGTTCCTCAACCTGGTAATGGCAACACAGCCGTGAAAATGAAAGTCATCATTTATTCCTGCATTCCCTTCACCGGCCCTCCACATCAAGGACTGTGTCCTGCCACTTCTAACATCTTTTTTTCTCTGGCATATAATATACTTTATTTTAAATTTTTTTTCCAGATTTATTGAACTATAATTGACAAATAAAAATTACATATATTTAAGGGATACAACGTGATGTTTTGATATACATACATACATATTGTGGAATGATCACCACAATCAAGGTAATTAACATATTCATCACCTCACCTTGCTAAGTGAGTAGATCTTAAATGTTCTGACCACAAAAATGTAATGGTAATTACGTGACATGGTGGTGGTATTAGCTAACATTATGGTGGTAGTCATTTTATAATATATAAATGTATCAAAACAACACATCATACACCTTAAACTTACACAATGTTATATATCAATAATATCTCGATAAAGCTAAGAAAGATAAGAAAACTACTCTCTTAGCAAATTTAAAGTATACAATACAGTATAATTAGCCATAGTCACCACGCTGTACATTAGATCTCCAGAACTTATTCATCCTGTGTAAGTGAAACTTTGTACCCTTTGAGCAACATCTCCCCATTTCCCCCACCCCTTGGTCCCTGACAACACCATTCTACTCTCTGCTATTATGCATCTGACACTTTTAGATTCCACATATAAATGAGATCATGCTGCGTTTGTCTTTCTGTGTCTGCTTATTTCACTTAGCATCATGTCCACTTCTAAGACCCTGACCTTCTTCATACCTGTTCATTCTCCCTGCAAAACTTCACTCAATTTCTTATCTTGAAACTTGCAGCTAGAAGCATGTGTAAGTGTGCGTATGTGTGTGTGTGCAGAGTGTCATGGTACTCATCTAGCAACTCAGGCATTCTCAACCTTGGCTGCACGTTAGAATCACCTAAGGAGCTCACGTATTTTGATTGAATTGGTCTTAAATGGGATCCTGGCATTGCACTGGAAGATTTGATGTGCAGTCAAGGGTGACACACTCCAACTGTTTCTAAACAAATATTTTGTTCCATCAGTCCTTGAAAACTTACCCACCAGCCACGTTAAACTATGTGCAATTTCCTGTTCTTGTGCTTTCATAGTTCCTTCCATCCTTTCCTCCCTCCTTACCTAGTGAATACTCATATTTCAATCCTTAGTAAAGTGCTAGCTCTTATAAAGTTTTTCTGATTCCTTCCCCTCCGTTTCCCCTCGATAGAATTTTCCTCTCCCTCCAATATGCTCCATTGTAGTGGTACAGATTTCTTTCACAGCAACTAATTTATGCACTTGCTTGTTTATATGTCTCTCTTCTCCTTTTTAAACGGTGACGTTTTGAGGTCAAGCCTCCTGTCTTAGTCATCCTTGTAACCCCAGAACCCAGGACGTAATAGCTGGATGATACAAGCTAATTCAATAAATAAAACATCAATTATCATTTAAATATAATCTAATTATTTCCAATGTCCCTCTGAAGTTGGTCATTAGCTAAATTGTCAGTTGATATATTAGGAAAATGTTTTCTTCTCTACCTCTTGGCTATTTAATTATCTTCAGTGGCTACAATATTAATACTTTGCTGGTCCTGAATTTCCAGTTTCACTGTCCTTTAAACTAACTTCTAGTGCTGGAGTAGAAAAGAAAGAACAGTAGTAGAAAAGCCCCAGTACCCTGAGTTTGAATCCCAGCTCCTCTGCTAAAAATCGTATAGGCATGAGCAAATTTCTTTAATGTTCTGAAGCTCAGTTTCATCGTCTGGAAGTTCCATGAGGCTGAGAGCATGTCCACCTTTTTGTATCCCCACAAACTCATATAGTTCCAAGGACATAGAAGGCACTTAATACAGACTTAAAAATGAATGAATAAAATGAGAATAATAATAACTGTGTTTAAGAGTTATTATTAAGAAGAGATAATGTATTTGTGCATGTACAGTTCTTAGAAGAGGACTCAGTATATAAGATATTTAATAAATGGCAACACTCTTCCATATTGTATCTTCAGCTCAATTGTTCATCACTCCCATACAGTCAAATGATACATTCACCTATCCCCAAATATACCCTAACTTGATAAAATGCTGTATCTTTTGGGTCTGGACACTCCAGCATATGGCTCAGGGCCACATACAGCCCATCGGGGGGATCAGGGAAAACATTACTGCACTAGCTTTATCACACACGATTAGTAGAACACAACGCACAATTGGTAAGAAATTTTAGATGTTTAGATTAAACAAAGAAGAAATAGGTCCAATCGCTCACAGATTTAATGCCTATATTGAAAAGTGGAAACACTTTAAATCAAGTTTCACGTCAAAAGAAAAAGTTGATGTACTTGGCAGTCATCAAATCATTTGTCACAGAACTTCACGTGGCAAGATTTTCAAGTTGGATCATTGTAGGTGTGATGTCAGAGGTGTCCTACATTTTTCATTTATTGGTTATTTTTAAGATGTTGCAATAGAATATGGATATTTTGCATATTTTAACGGAGTCAAATGTCATGGTCCAAAAGCTTTACTGAGGTACTTTCTTAAACCAAAGTCTTTGGGGGAATTCAAGGACTCTGAAACATAACTTGTTGAACCCCCAAGTGACTTACAAAACTTTACTTTCTTGCTGATATAAGACAGTGATACACAATAAGCTTAAAACTTTAAGTTTGAAGGAATAGTACTCCAGAATAAAAAAGGGAGTGCTTCTTTATTCACAGGAGCACAAGTATGCGGATGCCAATTGGACATGTGGATGGAGCAGATGACATCTGGAGACTGCATTTATTTCTCATTACCAAACTGCCTTAAAATCAAAGAAATCATCTATTCTGAAGAATCTTAGAACTATTTGTTGGGAATTAAGTTGGAATTTTTTAAGATATTCAAAGATTTATAAAAAAAATTTGTAACTATGTATGGTGACAGATGTTAACTAAATTTATTGTGGTGATCATTTTGAAATATATACAAATATTGAATCATTATATTGCATACCTGAAACTAATACAATGTTACATATCAATTATACTTCAATAAAAATTGATTAAAAAGAAAAAGAAAGGACTTATGAGTATGAATCATGCTATAGGTCTGTGGCAGTCATTGAATATAAACCTTAGGATATGTCTAAGCTACCAAATGCTTCCCCACTGATACGGTATAATTTTAAGAGGGTCTGCACAAACTAAAAGCAAACTGTACTCACCCAAAGGCATCCTTTGACATTGGCATTGAGTATACAAATTCCAGGATCCACCTGAAATTTCTGATGATTTAATGTAACGCTGGAAATATCTGGGTCCACTTAACTCACTCTCTGTCGTGAAAATACTAAAAAGAAAGTTGAGAACCTTCATCAGTGATAGGAAATTGAAACAGAATTGGTAAGAAACCTGAATAAAGACACGCTATTATTCTCAACAATGGTTCTCAACAATATTGTATTTCAAATTAATTCTCTTTGAATTAACAACAATTGTTCAATCTAGGTCTATGCCTATGTTATGTGTTTCAAAAAAGCTAATGTTTATTAAAAATTTTTAGCACTCACCACAGAGTGCCATTATTATTATTACTACTACCCTTTTACTTAATAGCTTGTAATAGGTACTGCTCTATATATTTTCACCTACATTATCTCAATCTCCACAATAGAACTTAAAGATGGGCAAAATACCTCAGTCTTTCAATTGACAGTGTTGACCCTCAGAGGGTTTAATGGATGCTCAAAGGGACACAGATATGAACAGTCAATTCGCATCTATGCACATGCTGCATTTCCCCACTTAGAATGGATGGATGGATAGATATAAAGTAGTGATAAGTGTTTTTGCCACGTGGTGGTATGATAGGTAAAATAATGGCCACCCAAAGATGTCTATGTCCTAATCCCAGGAAGCTGTAAATATGTTGCCTTACATGGCCAAAAAGACTCACAGATGTGATTAAGGGTCTTGAGACGGAGAGATCATCCTGGATTCTCTGGCTGGGCCCAGTGTAATCACCAGAGTCCTTATAAGGGAAAGAGGGAGGCAGGAGAGTCAGAGTCAGGGAAGAAAATGTGATAAGGGAAGTGAAGGTCCGAGTATGATTGCTGGAAGGAGGCCACGAGCCAAGAAATGCAGGCAGCCTGTAGAAGCTGGAAAAGACAAGGAAATGAATTCTCTCCCAGAGCTCCCAGAAAGAAGGCAACTCTGCTGACACCTTGATTTTAGCCTAGCGAGAACCCTTTCGAAATCAAACGTTCAGAACTATATAATTATAAATTTGTATTGTTTTAAGACATGAGGTTTGTGGTAATATGAAACTAATATAGGAAATAAAATGGAATAAGTTTAATTAGATGTGTAACATAACAACCATTTTCAAAAATCTCCCAATCTTAAATCTACAGTAAAAATATTTGGTTTTTAAATTATTAGTATCACCCACATTCTCTCTTCTCTCATATCCATGATTCTTCTTTGTTCTCTGTTTCTCCATGTCAGAGTAATAGAATACTTCAGTTGATTCTTCTACAAATAGTAAACAAAAGGGTAACACAAGCTGAAATATAACATCTATAGACTAAATTTAGCTACTGTGAACTTTCCCTCCCAATAAACCCTTGCAATCACACTGGTCAACCATTTTCTGCCTAACTTACCTTTGATTATCTACCTATGGGCCTTGGGACATGAGTGTTCCACTGTTGGCAATGCCTCTCACATCCTCTGTGCTTAGATAAATTCTGCTAAGTTTTCACGAACCCTTGTCAAGTTAGTATCCCACTTATCCTTCCTGAACACCAGGACAGTTCTTTGTGAACTCTTGTTTCTCCTAAATACAATATAATGACCTATTGCCAGATGATATGCCGAGCACTCCTTGCCAATACAATGGCCACTTCGACATAGACAATTTCTTGTTTCAGATATTTGTGTCTCTTCTCTCCAATTAGTCTACAGATTCTTTCAGGAGGGTGGGAGGTGCTTATATTAATCACATTAAAAGTGGTTCCTGCTTCTCAGCTTGTGACTCTCTAAACCTCATTTTTCTCAACTGTCAAAATGAGGACCCGTATACAGATCTCCATGGGTGGCTGTGAGGAGTAATTGATGTGGTGTATGTAGAATTTCTTAGGATAGGCCCAGCATGAATTAGACACTCCATAAATATTAGATTTTTACCTCCTCCCTGTTCATAACAAGTGATTACTAAATGTTTGCTGACTTGCAATTATAATATGTCCTTCATCACTCTTACAAGGGTCCATCCAGAGTTTTCAGAAGAACATGGACCAGAATTATTATTAAAGCCACTTCAGATCCTGTTGAATAAATTTAAAAACATACAAAGATATGATCACAATCCTGTAGGAAGATATGTACCTGGAGAAAAACCTGAAGGCCAATTTTGAACTGCCCTTGGAAGGATTCTGAATCGTGTTGTACCTTTCTGTTCTCCTGATGTAGCAGTTCAATAGTTTTATGGCTCTGGTTTCAAAGAACAGACAGGGCACACACAGGACATAACATTCCACTCTCCAATTTCTAGTTTGGCCCATGTCATAGTATACTCTGAAAGAACTTCCTGGCCTTGAGATTAATTGTACTTGCCAGGCAAATAGCCTCTAAAACCACTGTATTTCACTCCCACACTTTTTTCTAATTCCCTCCCCTCGACTCCTTACTCTTTATTTGCAGGTGCCCAAATTGGAGCATGATTGTAAACATCAAATTTCAAGCAAATCTATCAATGGAGATAGCTCTGCTGTGTCTCCAGGGCCCACCCACACTATTCATGAAATAAAAATGCTGCTCTGGGGACAAGTAGAGTGTTTTAAAATAATTTATCCAACTCTTTTTTCCCCTTAGAAATTTAAATGTGCCTCAAAAGCCAGACATCATATTTATCAATTTGTCTTACATTGGCATTTGCATGACCTGTGAAGCCTGCTAGGAACAGCATTTCTGTAGTGAATTATTACTGAGAAATTTTTGTATTTTTTTATCAGAATGCTTTTATTAAATTAGCTGCAAAAAAGTAATAAACTTGTGTTCTTTTGGCAGTATGCTTAACCTGAGAACCTCATTTTTTATATTATCCAGTGTTCTGGTGGAGATTACAGAGCTTGTTCTCCATTTGCCTCATCATCCATACACATTTAGTTTAGATAATTAAAGGCATTGGCTTTATTTTTTCCCCTTGAAATGCTCGATACAAAATTCAAATATTGTGTTTCCTGGGGTCAGTACATAACCTGTTTGCCTTATCAGTCTCGCTTGTCCTTTCAACATTGCTAAGAATTCTAGGGATTGTTGAAAGGAATATTAATACAGATTTAATTGATAGGTGACATAATTAAACCATTAAATTCCAGCACAAGTGTGAAGAATAGACGGCCAAACTATAATAATGAGCTTTCAAAAGGATATAAGAAAAATGCTCTCACGTGTATTGTAAATTTTCCTTTCAGTACAGACAAATGCTGTAGACAAAAGACCCTCTTTTCACTGCCCATAGAATAATTGGACCACATAGCTTAATGCTGAGTTAGGAGTTTAAATTAAAAAATGAAATAAAATAATAATAATAATAAAGTCAAAGAATCACATTGATGTCAATTTGTTAACCTATCAGGTTTTTCTGATACTTCTGTAAATTACTGTTGAGAGTATTTTGGAATGGATGTTAAATCTGCTCTGTAGGCAGTTCAGGAAAAAGAAGTCAAATTACTAAAAATACTCCACTCCCCTCATACCAAATTTAGGCACCATCACCCATCTTCAGTTATCCACAATAGCCACATAATTGACTGATTCACTTCCTTGATGCACATATGTTGAATGAAATATATCTGCTTATATATTTCAAATAGTCTGCACTTACCCACATAGGGCCATGTTACACACCCACACACATATTTCAATGTAGGCTCCTGTAGGCTGGACTGAGGAAGTTCATGACTAAATCCAGAATGGTAGAAAATGTTCATCAATATTTTCTCAATATTTTAACTCCACGTGATTTTTCTCCTTTAACTTTTGGCATCGAATGTGTTTTGTCTGCCAGCTTGCACCAATATAGCCTACAACATACTGAGAACTGAATTACAAAACACAAATGCCCATTTCTACTGCTTCTTGGTGGGTATTTAACAGTGTTACATAATAAATGCCATTATTCTGCTCAGGTGGAGAAATCCTCTCTATGTTAGGGGCTGTAAAACTTCTTACATCATCACTCTGCTGAGAGACCACAGAGCACCAGTGTGAAGCAAATGCGATTCCAGCAGAGAGAGAGTGAACCCCACCACTGTACTTTGGGGCAGACTTTCCGTGGTTAGCAGGAAAGACTCAGCACTATCTGAGATCCCTGGCAATTATAATAGTAGTTCATGAGAACAGTTTGCATTTATTGAATGCTTACCAGGCCCTGTTTTAAGCATTGTCTTAGGCTACACACCCCTGGAAACAGACTCTGAGGCAGAAGTTGTATGTAGTAGTTTTATTGGAGATTCTCTTGTTACCAACTCCTGTGAGGGAGTGAGGGAAACAGGACTAGGCATCAAGAGAATTTGAGCATAACAGCTACAACAGAGGCCTCAGCCAATGCCACGGGGAGCTTCGAAGCTTGATGGCCCTTCAGAGTTGTCCTGAATTGAGGAAGAAGGACGCAACAAAATTGAACAACTTTGGCCTTGTGCTGACTCTCAAGATGGGGCATAATCCTGTTCCACGCAGTTCCCTTCGGATAAGGGCAAGTCCCAAGGAAGGACTCATCCGTTGGCCATCAGCAGCCAACTCCCAGCAGCTGTAAGAATGAGTGCCTCAGGCCTGAAGTGGGTATCCACGTGCTGACCCACAGCACCCACTTTATGTGCCTTATATGTACTATCTCACCTAATCCTTACAGCCATCCTACAAAGCAGATGCTATTCTTTCTCCACTTTACAGATGAGGAAACTAAGACTCAGTTAGGGAGCCAAGAGTTGAGCCCAATTCAAGCCTTTAGTCTCCATCCTCTGAAGGCAGGGTGTGGCAATCTACAAGCTTCAATTAATGTTTGATGAACCTACTTAAGACAAATGAGGAAGTAACAGATTATTTCAACTTTATAACTTGGGCAAAATGTCTAGCTTTTGAAAAGGAATTGAAATCCACTGGCATCATAAAATTTATTTTAAAAAATCACAAATCATCACTTGGTATTTCAATTTCCCTGACAACTAAAACTCCAATTTGAGTTAAAGCTGGGTGGTGGGTACGAAGAGGTTCATTATATAATACTTCCTACTTTAGTAAAAGTTTAAATATTTCAAATGAACATTTTTTTAAAGTCACAAGAACCAGCGTGGTTTACGGGTGAGTTCTATATGATATTAAGGGGGAGAAAGTTAATTTCACTGTAATCTAAAGTTTTCCAGGGGAATAAAAAAAGATGAAAAGTTCTCCAACGTATTTTATGAAGCCAATAAGACTTTGTTAACCCTGATAACAACAGCTAAAAGTATAGCCTAATATCACTTATGGATAGAGATGAAGCATTCAAAATAAAATATTAGGAAATAGGCAGAAGAATAGCACATTATGTCCAGGTATGGTTTATTCTAGGAATGCAAGGATGAGTCAATTATCACAAAAGATATCAACAAAACATATTCTATCAAAAAGTAAAGTAGGAAAGCTTCATGATAATATCAATAAATGCTAAATAATCATTTGATAAAATTCAGAGCCTTATTAATAAAAGTAAAACATAAAACAGGAATAGAAGGGAACTACTTATGGTAGATTTCTTACCAGAAACCAACAATAAATATATACTAAATAATAATCACTGAAACAACTACCACTATAAATTAGGAAATAAGACAGGAACACCTGTCTTTAGGAACACTACTCTTGCCATATCTGTCATAACATAACATAAACATAAACAATCTTGAAACAAAAGAAATGTATTGTCTTACAATTCTGTAGCTGAGAAGTCCAAAATCAAGGTGATGGCAGGGCCACGTTCTTTCACAAGACCTCCTTGCTTCCGGTGGTTGCTGGCAATCCTTGATATACTTTGGTTTGTAGATAGATCACTCTGATTTCTGCCCCCGTTTTCACATGACCTTCTCCTTAGTGTGTCTGTGTCCAAATGTCCCTCTTCTTATAAGGACAGCAGTCATTGAAATAGGGCCTATCCTAATACAATATGAATTTATCTTATTTTGATTACATCTGCAAAGAAGGTTATGACTTCAACTTTTTTTTTTTAAAGATTGGCACCTGAGCTACCATCTGTTGCCAATCTTCTTCTTTTTTTCCCTCTTTTTCTCCCCAAGCCCCTCAGTACGTAGTTGTATATTCTAGTTGCAGGTCCTTCTAGTTGCGCTATGTGGGACACTGCCTCAGCATGGCTTGATGAGCAGTGCCACGTCTGAGCCCAGGATCCAAATCCGCGAAACTCTGGGCCACTGAAGCAGAGCGTGTGAACTTTACCACTCGGCCACGGGGCCAGCCCTTCAACATACTGTTTTAGGGGACACAATTCAATCCATAACAATCTATTAAAAGTTAAAATTCACATTAACTTCGGCCCAACAATCCCATTTCTGGAAATCATCTTCATAGAAATAAAAGCTCTATTTTTAGGATATAGGAGATATATGTGTGTGTATATATATATATATATATATATATATATATGTAATGTTTAATGTTTATTTTAATGTTGAAAACAAATTGAATGACGTGAACTGAAGAACTGTGGTATATTCATATCATGAACTACATGCAGCGATTAAAAATATTTAAAGGGGGCTGCCCCGTGGCCGAGTGGTTAAGTTGGCGCACTCTGCTTCGGTGGCCCAGGGTTTCACTGGTTCGGATCCTCGGCACAGACCTAGCACTGCTCATCAGGCCATGCTGAGGCAGCGTCCCACATAGCACAACCAGAAGGACCTACAACTAGAATATACAACATGTACTGCAGGGCTTTGGGGAGAAGAAGAAAAAGAAAAAAAAAAGAAGACTGGCAATAGATGTTAGCTCAGGGCCAATCTGAAAAAAAAAAAAAAAGTGTTTTAAAATAATGAACTAGAGTTGGACCAGTTGGCATGGAGGGTACTCTATAAGGTAAATGATAATGAGTAAGAAATGCAAGATGCAGAAAACTTTGCACAGTATGATCCCAATTGTTTAAAACAATGAAAGAGAATTCCTATAGCAGCATATATAATCTAATAGACGCTAAGGTTAGTGTGGAAAAAAATAAAGGATTCAAAGTTGTTAACATGAGTTACTTTCTTGGGAGAATATGATGAGGGTTAGAAAGATAAGAGGAGACAAGGAGAAGCAAACAAAACTCAAAAGAAGAAAGAGTGCATTCAAAATCCTTGTAAGAATATATATCATTCACATTCATGTAAAATTGTATAGTTGTGTGTGTGTGGGTGCATAAAAACGCACCCTCCAGGGCTAAATAAATAAATATTGAGTTAAAGAACTGTTTTTGGTATTCTTACAGAAATATTCCTAAGATGAGTAGGCTTGAATGACTATTAGAGAGGGCAATCCAGGTAATTATGCTCCCTTATACAGTTTGATCGAGATGTGCAAAATATTACAAAGGTGGGTGAAAAAATTGAATAAACAAGTAATGAATGCATATTAATAATAAAACTCTGGGAAAATATAAAGTTTTTAAAATATACACAATTACACTTTCCACACATACTATGTGTGCAAAGTAATATTTTAAGAAAGTGAAATTATTTTAATTCCTATAATGGAATTTAGTGGAAGAATATTCCATGGTGTTCTGTAGATAGCGTTGTAATTTCCGGGTGCTCTTCCCCACTGAATTAGTATGAAAACTTCGATTCTACAATATCTTACTTTATGCCAGGCCTATGGGTGGAGCATGAAGTTAAAGTGGTCACATATTTTCCAGGGGAAAAAGGGAAATAAGATTAATAAGACTACTTAGTTGCAGTGTTTTATCAGATGAGTGCAGATAAGGGAAGGGATAGTGTGAGCTGGAGAGAGAGAAAAAAGTCTGAAGCAGAAGAGAGAAAACTCAATCAGAGTTCTTTGAATATGTCCTTTGGTGAGTTTACCCTGACTCCCTTAAGTCTTTGGGCTGGATATGCAAGAAACTGGACTTTTAAGATTTCAATACTTTTTTTCCTACTGCATCAGAATTTATCTGGGCAGAAATTAGCTGGAGCATTTAAGGTTAAAAGCGTCTTTTACTGTTGGAGGCATCTTTTTGAGAATTAAAACCTAATAGAATCTGCTAAATATAATGCAAACCAACCCATTTTCCCCAAAGCTACAATGCTAGTGAACATCCATGCTGAGTAAGCCACTTTATTAAGCCCTAAGGATATAATGATGGATATAAACACTTTCCTTAAAGTGTTTACAGTCCTGGAAAGTAACTGTCTATGTCCACAATTAACCACAATTCAAAACAGAGATAGCAAATTTATGGTAGAAGAGCAAATGATACATTAGGAGAGCAAAAAAGGAAATGTAATTATATCCAAACTGGGTAACAAAAAACTTAGCACACGTAGTTAATCCCAATAAATATTCACCTACTACTCCAAGAAAGCCCAATAATATTAAATATTACAAAATATGCTCTTGCTTGTTCCTATTGTGTTTAAGAGTGCAGTCTTTAAAAGCAACTGCATCTGAAGGGTACAGCTGATCGATGGGCAACATTTTTGAGCACTCACTTTGTGCAGGAGGCTGGGAAGCACACTTTGCAAAGCTGAGAAGCAGGTGTGCATTCTTTTGTACTAAGAATAGTGCAGGCAGTTACATCAAATTGTCAGCATCATGCTAAAGGCAGCTGGTTTCTCAGTGGAGAAGAGTCTATATGAGGTTTAAAACTATGAGAATTGAGTTTTAGTCCTGATGTTTCCTCTGTTTCACCCTCACGTGCTTGGACAAATCATTTACCTTCTTTGAATTCCAGTAGGAATTTAAAACTCCCTGAAAATAATAATTGCTTAAGACTGGATTATAAAAAGGATCAAAAAATATAACATATAGAAGTGCTTTAATCTGAATGTACAACATCATTATTAAAATAACTATGTACAATAGAAAGCTGATAAAGGAGTTAAGTGTAAGTTTGTTTAAAATTACAACTTCTGGGGATAAATGGGAAGGGCAGGTAATGAGTTTTCTAGTAATCCCTACAGTTAACAGACCAGGAAGTAAGCCAGATTTTCAGCTATGTCATGAACTCTGAATGACCTTTAGTGGGTCATACAGCCAAAATTAATTTGAAAATCTCTGACATGAAAAGGATGAGAGAAATAATCTCTAAATCCACTTCAATTTTCAACTTAAATAATAAGAAACAACTAATTTGATGACTTGAGTAAATATTATATGGATGTTACAAACTGTGGTTTGGAATAATGAATGTTTGAATCTTGGAGGACAGTAGAATCTGAATTAGGAGACAAGTAACCACTGACTGGTAATCTAAAAATAAGATGCCATCATTTATTAAAACTACATTGCAGGGACGTTGGTTTCAGCTAAGACATATAAAGAGCTTGGAAGCCGTAATTCCCATCCTTACAACAAGAAAAAGCTGGACAAGTTGACTACAACCACTTTGCTTGGACACAACAGAGAACTGAGATTGCAGGCCAAACTACCATACCAAAATCTAGAGAGATGGACTCTTCCAGGAAGGCAACTCGGGCATTTAGTTATCTGGAGCAGAAGCCACTGGGCAGAAGCATTTAAGCTGGAAGGTACAATGAACTAGAAAATTTGATGAATTACTGGAGGCTGAGTGTGGGCTACCATGAGAGTGAGAAGGTCCTGGGAGCCAAAGTCATGGGGAGGGACACACACTTTTCCAGGTTTATCCTATAAAAACCCACCAGGTTCTCACAGAATCAGGAATCCTGAGAAAGCTCGCCCCACTGCATGGCCCTAGCTGGTGTACAGGAAGAGTAGCCATTGTGAAAGCAACTTAGACCCTTCTCTCTTAGAGAACAAAAGGTTTAATCTCCAGGGGGTCTGGCATTGACAGTTGGCATCAGAAAAATTCTCATTCAAGCTGAGTGAAGGGAACTCTGCTCTGCCACAGCCTCCCTCTGTGACTTAAATAAAAAATAAAAGGTTAAATGTACAGAGGAGAGGACTTCAATTTCATAGACTGAGTGAGGACACTAGAAAACAACCGTTGCGGCAGGGAAGGATTAGAGGGCATGGGCTGTAAAAGCTCTACGCCTAGAAGAGGGACAGAAACACTTGTGAAAGCCACCTCCCCTAAGCGCAGGCTCACAGCACACTCCAAAAACTAAGATCTCATCAGATGATTAGAGAAAGCTTCCCCTCCCCTCCCCCCTCCCACTGCCATAATAATAAGCCTCCAGGAACAGAAATAGTGGATTACAGCTGGGAGAACAGAAAGAGAGACTCTCTGAGGAGTAGCACAAAGGGAAGCCCCAAAGGCAAGAGGGGAGCTGGAGAGAGAGGACACTGGAGGAATTTGAAACCTCTGGTACTCATAACTACAACAAACACCAAACATAACCCAACTCCTGGCCAGATCAAAATAAATCCTCACATTAAAGGTCTATTTAACTCAGTATTTAACACTTTATACAACATGTCTGGCTTCCAGCAAAATATTACAAGGACTGCCAAAGACGAAAACAAACAAACAAGTCTGAAGACACAAAGCAATCAGCAGAACCAGACTCAGGACACAAATGTTGGAATTATCAGACAAAGAATTTAAGATAACTATGATTAATATGTTAAGGCTCTAATTAAAAAGGTGGACATCAGGCAAAACCAGATGTCAGCAGAAAGATGGTAACTATGAGAAACTACCAAAAGGAAATTCTAGAAACAAAGAAACAAATAAAAATCCTATAGTAACAGAAAAGAAAAATTTCTTCCAGAAATTTCTTTGAGTAGATTTGACAAGGCTGAGGATGGAATCAATGACCTTGAAGATAGGCCAATACAAATTTCCCAGACTGAAATACAAAGAGAAAAAAATGTGGGAAAAAAGAGCAGTCATCTAAGAATCGTGGGACAATATAAAAGAGTGTAACATATGCAAAATTGGAATATTAGAAGAAGAAAGAAAGAATGGAGCAAAATAAATATTTGAAATAATAATGGCTGAAAATTTTTTTAAATTAGCGACAAACACCAAAAATCAAAGAGATTCGGAGGACACCAAGCAGGATACATACCACACACACACCCCTAGTATTATCATACTCAAACTTCAGAAAACTAAGACAGAGAACATTTTTAAAGCAGCCAGAGAGAAGATCAATAAAATCTATAAAACTCTAGCCATCAGGGCCAACCAAAGAAAAGTAAAAAGAGCAAAGGTACAAAGTGCCAATATTAGTAATAAAAGAGCGGTCATCACTACTGATCCAGAACATTCACTACTGATCCCAGAACATTAAAATGATAATAAGGGAATACTATGAATGACATCATGCCCATAAATTCGGTAACTTAGATGATATAGACCAATTCCTTGAAAGACACGAACAACCAAAATTCACTTAAGGAGAAATGGATGACCTAAATAAACCTCTATCTATTAAACAAGTTTAATTAGTAGCTAAAAATCTTTCCAAAAAAAACACTAGGCCCAGGTGATTTAACTGAACTCTACTAAACATTTAAAGAAGAAATAATTCCAATACTACACAATCTTTTCTAGAAAATAGAAGAGGAGCTAACATTTCCCAACTCACTTTACGAGGCCAGCAGTAACCTAAAACCAGAGAAAGACATGCAAGAAAAGGAAACAACAGACTATTATATCTCATGGGCATAGATTAATAATCCTCAATAAAATATTAGCAAATTAAACTGAAAAACATATAAAAGGAATTATGCACCAGGGCCTAATGAGGTTCATCCCAGGATGCAATGCTGGTTTAATCTTCATAAATCCATCAATTTACTTCACCACATTAACAGGCTAAAGAAAAAAAATCACACGATCATTTCAATGGATGCAGAAAAGTATTAAATAATATGCAATACCCATTAATGATAAAAATTCTCAAAAACCTAGGAGTAGAAAGAAATTTTCTTAACCTAATGAAGGGCAGGGCCAGCCCTGGGGGTGTAGTGGTTAAGATTCAGCACTTTCACTGCTGCAACTCAGGTTCTTTTCCCAGTCAGGGAACCACACCACCAATTTGTCAGGTGTCATACTGTGGCAGCTGCGTGTTGCTGTGTTGCCATGATGCTGAAAGCTATGCCACCGATATTTCAAATACCAAACAGGTTCACCCATGGTAGACAGGTTTCAGCGGAGCTTCCAGACTAAGAAAGACGGACCTGGCCATCTGCTTTCGAAAAATTGGCCATGAAAACCCTATGAATAGCAGTGGAACACTCACTGATACAACATCAAAAGGTGAGAGGATGGTGCAAAAAGACTGGGCAGGGTTCCACTCTGCTGTACACAGGGTGACTAGAGTTGGAATCGACTCAATGGCACTAACAACAAAACAAAGGGTAGGTATCCAAAGCTTACTGCTAACATCATACTTAATGGTGAGAGACTAAATGCTTTCTCCCTTAGGTCAGGCACAAGGCAAGGATAGCCCCCTTACCACTCTTATTCAACATTGTACCAAAGTACTAGCTAGTGCAATAAGGCAAGAGAAGTAACCAAAAGTTACATGCATTGGAGAAGAAGAAATAAAACTGCCTTTATTTGCAGACAAGGTGAATGTCTATTGAGAAAACCCCAAAGAACCTAAAAAAATAAAAACCCCTGGAACAAATATGCAAGTCAGGACACAATGTAAATACGCAAAAGTGAGTAGCTTCCCCAAATATCACCTATGAGCAAATGGAATCTGAAATTTCAAGAAAAAATGCATGTATACCATTTATAATAACACCAAAAAAATGAAATACTTAGGTATAAAATTAACAAAATATGCATAAGACCTATATATGGAAAACTACACAACACTAATGAAAAAAATATGTACATATAGTCTTAGCTCTGTTCACTGAGTGGGCCTAGAAGCAATTACATCCCAGTAGCAATGAACATAATCAGCATCCAGATCTCGGTTTCTAACACCATTCTCAAATAAAAAAACTAGAGCTTCTTGAGCAAATGACTGATTGTAGGGCAAAGGCGGAGAACATACAAGATGAGCCTGAAGCATCTTTTAGTGCCAGAAAGTAAGGGAGTGCTTATAAAACAAAAGTACTGGGCATGTGAAGGGACATAGCAACTAACTGAAAGAGCTCTCAATGGCCAAAGCTAGAAAAACTTGAGCAACAAAAGAAAGAAAGTGGCATTGGATTATAGCCCAAAGTATGAAATAAATTTCTGTAAGTCTGTACTGATATAAATAAACGATCGAATAGACAAATGGGGGAGAGTAGACATATCTCCCACGCAGAAGAATTCTAGATAATTTACACAGAGACTCTGCTCTCAAGGAGGTGGAACATAAGTGCATGCCTTAAGTCTGAGCCGCACATAATGACTTCCTTCCAAAGAGTGCCGTATGAAAAGGGGGAAAATGAGTAACTTTACAGTGGAAAAACCTTACAAACACTACCTCAGCCAGCTGATCAAGGTCAACGTCATCAGTAGTAAGTCACCCCTTGATATGAAGTAATGAAAATGGCACTTTACCTCTGTGGTTTTTCTCCCCCAAACCCATAACCCCTGTCTAATCATGAGAAAAATATTAGACAAGCCCAAAATGAGGAACAATCTACGGAATATCTGACAAGCATTTCTTCAAAACTGTCAAGGTCATAAAAAAACAAAGAAAGTCTGAGTCATACATCAGAGGAGGCCAAGGCGACATGACAAAATGCGATGCAGTATTCTCGATGGGATCCTGGAGCAGGCAAAGGACATCAGGAAAAAACAAATAAAATCTGAATAAAGTATGGAGTTTACTTTCTCTTAAGGTACCAATGTCGGATTTTTAGTTGCAACCGGTGAACCACAGTGATGTAAGGCGTTAAGGATAGGGGAAACTGGGTGTTGGGTACACGGCAACTGTCTGTACTCTTTTTGCAACTTTTCTATAAATCTAAACCCATTTTAAAATTAAATATTTATTTAAATAAAAAGGTGGACAAGTGCTTTGGAGATATCAATGCAAGAATAAGAATGGGGAGTGCAGGATAGGGAGGGTTTGGAAGTTGGGGTGGGCATCAGTGATAAAGTGACGTTTAAGCAAAGACTTGAAGAGGATGACGGAGTTAGCCATACAAGTTTCTAAGGAAGAGTGCCACAGGCAGAGCGAAGCATCATTGCAAAGGCCTGAGGCAGGAGTATAGCTAGTATACTGAGAGAACAACGGCAAGAAGCTCAACTGCAAATGCGGCACAGACCAAGGCGGGTGGGAAGCAGAGGGGCTAAGAGAAGAGTCCAGAACGGTCACTGGCTGTGGATGAGAAGTTGGTGTAGCACATTGTAATCCACTGGGTGATGCTGGCTTTTACTTGAAGTGTGATACTGAGCCATTGCTCAGTTTTGAGCAGAGGAGATACATCATGCAACTTAAGTTTTAAACATATCCCTGTGATCCTGGAATAAGAAAAGACATTAGTGAAAAAACTGGCAAAATCTGAATAAAGTCTGTAAACTTCAGTTAGTTAATAGAAGTGCATCGATGTTAATTTCTTAGAGTTGACAATAATATGGATGGCTATGTAAGATGTTAACATTAGGGAAACTGTGTGAAAGGTATGTGATCATTGTCTGTACTATCTCTGAAACTTTTCTGTTAATCAGAAAGTACTCCAAAATAAAAAAGTTTATTAAGAAAATAAATTGTATAAAAAGAGGCCAGATCTCATGTTAAGTGTTCTTATCACCACAAAAGGGGTGAGGCACAAGGGAAATTTCGGGGGTGATGGATATGTCTATCACCTTGATTGTATGATGGTTTCACAGGGACTCTTATGTCCAAACTCATCAAATTGTATACATTAAATATGTGCAGCTTTTTGTATATCAATTGTACTTCAATAAAGCTATTAAAATAATAAATTATAGTCATCTTAAGAAAAAAGGAAATTGCATTGTAGGAAGGAAGGAGAGATCGATTATTACAACCAGATGCTTGGATCCACCACATGCCAATCCTTAATGCCAGTCTTTAACACACTGAAATCACAGGTTTCGTTTCACACAGAAAGATGGCCAGAAACTCATTCTAATACTTGCTTTGTGGTCAGCGTTGAGGAAATCTCTCCTGAGACTCAGACCAGAAAAAGAGATTTCAAATACTCAGCAGGAGAAGGGAGGTTGGAATTGTTTGCGTCGTAAGTAAGCAAACTTCAAAAGATTATTTGAAAGCGAACCAACAACATGCATGTAAAGAGCTCCTGGTATGTGTCCAGTAGAACATTAGGATCTAGGAGGGGAAGATGCTTGCCCAGGGGAGGGAATCTTTAAAATGTCCCTTAGTTGACACTTTACTGCCTTTCTCCAACTATTGAATTCAGATTCTAACTATCAATTGGCTGATTTCTTCATCACTTTACATTCCACCACTTAATTTGTGGCCTTGGAACCCTAACCACATCTTAGTTTAGATAAGTTGCCTTATCTATAATACTGGCATTAACACTATAAAAAAAGGCAGAGGTTTGGGGCCGGCCCCGTGGCCGAGTGGTTAAGTTCGCGCACTCTGCTTCGGCAGCCAAGAGTTTCGCCGGTTCAAATCCTGGGCGCGGACACGGCATCCACGGACATGGCACCGCTCATCAAGCCATGCTGAGGCGGCATCCCACATGCCACAACTAGAAGGACCCACAACTAAAAATACACAACTATGTACCAGGGGGCTTTGGGGAGAAAAAGGAAAAAATAAACAAGATCTTTAAAAGAACAAAAGGCAGAGGTTTAAAATGGATGACCATTGACACTTCTTCCAGAGCTTCATCTCCTCCCCATCTACGGTGCATAATTAAATTGTCACTTGCTTGAGGTTAAAGCTTTTCTGCATTCACTCTGGTCGCTTTTTTCCTTTACGAAAGGCTGCTTCCTCTCTTGGAATCCCTTCTTTCTATGCTACATTGGTCAAATTTCTCATTACTTGCAATTTAGCAATAACCAAATAATGGCATTTGCACTAATATATAATTGATACCTATTTGTGGAGGGTGGGAAGGAAGACTTTTTGATCAGAGAAAATCAAATAGATCTTTTCTGTTAAGCTGCAATGTCATCCTCATTCCTAGCAGTGAAAAATCTTTCCTGAGAAGGTAACTCATCCCACTGAACTCGTGCTCATATGTGGTATCACGCATACATGAGTGACAAGTCAAAAGCATGACTCGTTGCTTTTTCTTTTTTTGCATACCATATCCCTATTAACCTTATCTTGGGACAAAAACGAATTATTCTAACTGACAAAGTGATAACTTATTGAAAGCTGCAGGAATCACTTCCTTTCTTTTATGAAAAGGGATACTTCTTTAGAACTGTATTCATTTATCCCCAGGAACTCCAAAGCTCTGAAAGACATGAATGAACTTCACGTTACTGTCAGTATTTTCTTAAACATCTATTAATTATTCAGAGTATGCTAAAGGGTGTTTCAGAGACATGGCAAAGTATTTCAATAGATACTTCCAAATATCTTTTATGGTTATTTAATATTTATGATGCTTCTACAATGTGTCCTCACCTTTATAAAATGCAATGACCCTAGGTCTCTTCTATGGAACATCACTTGCTTCATAATAAATAAATGGATATAAAAGCTAGGCTAACCAGCTTAAGTTCATCTTTTATAAGATTAACATCTACAAGCAATTTGTAGAACAGAAAAAAAGCTAAACCCATCTAGTGTTAATAAAAATAGGACCTTATGTTTGCAATGCTTTATAAATTATAAATCACCTTTTCATAAATTAACTTGTTTGAGTCTTACAACAACTCTGAGACATAGTTAAAACAGGTATGTTATGTCCATTTCATAGATGGGGCAACTATAGCTAAGAGAAATGTCATAACTTCTCCCAAGCACACACATTAAAAAGAAAAACAGGAATAATAACAAAAAACTAGTCTTTGATATTTGATCCAATGATCAATGTCAGGCCATAGAACTTTGAATGTAATTACCTGTACTAGTATGAAAATGTATCACTCTGTTTTCTTCTTTCCCAGAGGAAACTGGATCAGAACTTAAGGTAATTTTGCAATCGCCTATCTTCCTATCTACGTACTAGAAATTACTTGCAAATGCACTCACTTGCTTTCACATCATTTTTTAAAAAAGAAGTCTAAACAAATGGAACTCATTGTGATAGTTGATATCACCTTAAAGGATGGACAACTATCTCCCCCAAATTAATGTGTTTAGAAGAAAATTGTACCCATCTCCCAGATAGTCATCTTTTAAGCCCACAGATGCCCAGCAGATGCTCAAAGATTAATATTCCTGGAAATTCTGGTGTAATCGGTGTATGCTAAAAGGATGCCGCACCCTCATAAACACTCTAAAGGTGAGGATGGGAACCTAAAGGGGGGGGGGGAGCAAGGCTCTCACACTGGCCCTGTTTTCCAGGTAGGGTGACTATACGGATAATAGAAATAGAGGATAATAAGAGGAAGATCAGGATTAGTACAATGCAGAGCCTTTTAGTTACATTTCTATAACTACCTCACTCTTCGACTTTCCTCCTTCACTATTCAATTTAACCTTGTTGTCTCTCCACATTTGGGTAGATAATAGGTTTCACCCTACCTCTTGTACATTCAAGACAAATGCTCCCTAATATTCAAATTAGTCTGAATAGTTCGCTATTTAGTTAGAGAGGACTAACTTGCAAAAAATGATAGTGTTTCCTACTAAGGAAACATAAAATGTCTTGCGATGAGCTTTAAGTACCTCCTTTGAAATAAAATGACAGCTCTTTATTGCTCATTTATTATATACAAAGAACTGTCCTTCACACAATAATAATCATTGTTGGTTTTCCATAATGTTAATAATAGAAACAGTATAAATTACTGATTATTTTATCAAAGTTTGCAATTAGCCAAACTAGGATAAAATTATGTTTTATCATCTAACCTTGGAACCTGCTAAATCTTAACTTTTCCCATGATGTTTGATATGGCTTTAATTTGTAGCTATGAAGCAGGGAAAATTTTTACTTTTCATCAGGTTATAATGAAAAAGAAAACAGCAACCTAAGTAGTTTAGGGTGACGATCATTGCAAATTTTGTAGTCCAACACATCAACCATTGGGAGTTTTACTTCATTATCAGTATTTGGAATTCCATTAAAGAAAATAGTGGTGGAAGAATCCATTCTATGAATTTTTCATGTTATACTCCCAGTGCATTTTTTTTAATTTTGGAAATAAATGTCTGACCTAAGAAGGTATATATCCTTTCCTGAAGTTAAGTTAAAAGACATAATATTTCTTAGGAACATATGTGCTAAAGATAGATTTTTAGAGGCATCAATAATATTGATTGTCCTTGTAGAAAACCAGTCTGTCTCTACCTATCCCAGGGAATATTACTCAGCGCTCTTCTCTGTTCATAGCTTTAAAAAAATTCTGTCAATGTTATAGAGATTGACTTGTTATCTTAATCTAGATGTAATATTTATCTTTTTTCACTATTTTTTAGCCCTTTCAGTATTACCTTTAACAATGCCATCGATGTTTGCCATCTGAATATCATGTATAACCTCTTCACTGCTTTGTCCATCCTGTATTTTCCAAAAAATTCATTTCTTAGCATTCCCTTGACTACAGATAGCCTCCTCCATGTACCACCCAATTTCTCTTTCCTTCCTCACAGAAAGTCTTTTTGGAAAAACTTTGGACTTTGTGTCTCTACTACTCCCCAGTAACTCGACGGTCAAAGAACGATGACTTCCTTGTTGCTAAATCTAACATTCATATCTCTGTTATTTTTTATATATTTCTCGGCAGTAGTCAGTATCATTGACCATTCCCTCCTTCTTGAAACATTTTTCTTCCCTGTCCTTCATTACATTACACTTCTTCCTGCCGTATGGGCGATTCCAACACATTCTACTCTGCTGGCCTCTCTACGAGGTCTCCAAGACTCAATCAGCAACCTCTGGTTTTCTATATCCACTCAGTCACATCTTGTGGCTTTTAACATCATTTATGTACTTTTGACTTCCAAAATTACGTGCCTGTGCTTGAGACCTGCTTGGTATACCAGATTCATTTAATCGTCTACCAATTTGATGTATCCACATGAATACTGGATTGGGCACGCACTTCACAGAACATTCCAAAGGAGAACTCTTGATTTCACCCTCTACCATACCTGCTCCTCCCTAACAATTTCCAATTGTAATAAATAAATTTATGTTGCAGGAAAGAGGAGAGATTACTGCATCAAAGTCCTTGAATAGGCAGTAAGAAATTATATCTAGTGCACAAGTGGAAGTGGTAATCTTTGCTGGGAGAACAGTCAGTTCATAGTGACCAAAAAGAAAGCAGAGCGTGTGAGCACAGATGCAGGTAGTGGTGGTGGGAGTTTGTGGAAATGGTCTTCTTTCACATTCACTGAAAAATGGTCTTCAGCTGAGATCCATTGTGGAGGAGTGGAGCATGGCACCAAAGTCACATCAAGCTCCAGGGCAAACTAGTGAACTTCCTGTGTAGTGATGGGGCATCCTTTCTGCAAATGAGATGTGGATCTGCCACTGTTACCTATCACATGGAATATTTTTATAAACTTCACCAAGCAGCTAAAGCAAAGTACTCTAAAAACTTTCAATGATTTGTCCTTGGAAGAGTGCTAGTTCATCACTACATAAGAAAAAGCTTGTTGCAACCAGGCTCAATGAGTTTCAAACATATTCCTTTAGGAGACGATTGTCAGGAATCTAGCTGAACAGCTACTCTCAGTTAAGGCATGGAGGACAAAGGGAAATTGTAGGAAAGCACAATAGCAAACAACAAGGAGTGCAGCATTGCTACGTGGCATGAGGAATATGTTCTCAGGGAGTAGATTATTCAGACGTAATATTTTCATTGAGCAAAAAAAAAAATACTGTGCTGTCTAGAAGATAAAAACAAATTGGCAAGCAGTAAGGATGGATATAGTGATATCCATAGTAACTACAAATCAAAAGAATTTCTTGATCTGGCTTTAAAATAAAGGTCCAATGTATTACTCTTAGCTTGTGAACTAATGACTACTGATTGCTCATAAGCTTATCTCCGCAGCATCAGAGATTCATAATAATTTGATAAAAAGTTCTAAATGGTCACTTCAAACATCCTCTCAATCTAGATAGTATCACTTTTAACAGACAACCATGGAGATTGTGCAAGAAAATTTCCTGTGCTGGGGACCAATAATCTTTCTGGAGAGGCAGTGTAGCTTAGTGATTAAGAGCATGTTTTCTGGGGCTAGGCTGTCTGGATTCAAACTGTAATTCCATTACTTCCTAGCTGTGTGACCTTTGAGCAAGTTGCTTAAACTTCATACGCTTCAGGTTCCTCATCTGTGAAAGTGACAATAATACTATCAACTGTGATGATTATTGTGTTATTTCCAAGTTGATAGAAGGCTTAGCTCACTGTAAAATCTCTGTAAAACTAATACAATCATCAGAAAGATCTTCATTATACTGTTTCTGAAAATATATATCTTGTTCCTTTAACCCATTGTCCCTAGTTATGAAATCTGAAGCAACCTAACATATGTTTCAATAATTCCTTCCTCATCTGATTTTCTACCGCTTTTCAGGGCTATATCTTTCATTACATTTACACAGTTATAACATGAATTATAATTATTCTGTGTATTTCTTGAAAACAGCACCCCTTTCTTATTCATAATTGCTTTCTTCAGGGCCCCATACCCAATACCTGATCTGGGATATTTGCTCAAGGACTGTGTACTGAATGATTGCTAACCCTTCCAATCTTTAAAGACAACTCTTCTGTGCTTTTTGTGTGTTCTGATCTCCAAGCTAAACATTTCCAAAATTTTCACTAATTTCTCATATGTCATCATTTTAAGCTCCCATTCAGCTTCCTTTGAACATCTGCCAGTCTTTCAAAGATCCTCATAAAATGTGGCACCCAGATTGAACCCAACATGCCACATATGGCCTGACAAATACTGAGTATTCTGGAATTATCAGTTCCCTAATGTGGACATCATTCTTCTATAAATATAACAGAGAACAAAATACATTCCAAAGAATAACTGATTTATTAGTATCCCACCACTAATGTGTTCTCCCGACAGATGTAGATCATATGGAAAAGCATTCATCATCGACACTGGAAATATACTGCATAGCATTTTTTTAAAAAAGGACTAAGGCTGACTTGATGTCTAAATATCTACATGCTTCCAATTCACCTTGACAAGGTCACCTAGAGAGTCATACAGTCATGAAGCACGATTAAAGCATCTGAAACTATGAGCTGTACCTCTCTTGAGGGTATGTTTTCTGCCACTAAACACACACATACAATAGATTATGGAATCTTTATTGAAAAAATTGGGTGATATCCAATATTAGCTCATGAATTATAGAGGCCAAGATCTAATCAACCAAGTTAAGGTTTCTTTATTTCTTTATTTTTTCAGCTTTATTGAGGCATAATAGACAAAGAAAATTGTGTATATTTAAGGTGTATGGTGTGATGATTTGATATACGAATATATTGTGAAATGATTACTACAATCGAGTTAGCTAACACATCCATCGCTTCACATACTTATCACTTTTGTGTGTGTGTTGAGAACATTTAAGATGTACTCTCAGCATATTTCAAGTATACAATATTTATATCAATGTTTGTTCCTATGGAATAATCTCAGTGTATTTATTTTGGGTAAATAGTGGTTTTTTTTTTTTTTTGGATTCTATTTATTTATTTATTTATTTATTTATTTTATTAATGTTATGATAGATTACAACCTTGTGAGATTTCAGTTGTACATTTTTGTTAGTCATGTTGTGGGTACACCACTTCCCCCTTTGTGCCCTCCCCCCACCCCCCCTTTTCCCTGGTAACCACCGATCAGATCTCCTTATCAATATACTAACTTCCACCTATGAGTGGAGTCATATAGAGTTCGTCTTTCTCTGACTGGTTTATTTCGCTTAACATAATACCCTCGAGGTCCATCCACGTTGCTGTGGTGGGAATGCAAACTGGTACAGCCACTATGGAAAACAGTATGGAGATTTCTCAAAAAGTTAAAAATAGAAATACCCTATGACCCAGCCATGCCATTACTGGGTATCTATCCTAAGAACCTGAAATCAGAAATCTCAAGAGTCCGTTGCACCCCTATGTTCATCGCAGCATTATTTACAATAGCCAAGATGTGGAACCAACCTACATGCCCAGAAACTGATGATTGGATAAAGAAGATGTGGTGTATATACACAATGGAATACTACTCAGCCATAAAAAAAGACAAAATAGTGGTTTTTGAAAAATATATTAAGATCCATTAAAAGTCAGTGACTATAAAAATCCTACCACATGAATTACCTTTGTGAGAGGTCAGAGCTTGGACCAGTAACAACCAGATCAAAAGTGTCCATAGGAGAGTAGAAAGCACAGGCTGAGATAATGCTCTCATTATAATGCAGAACATTTTCTATTAGTTTAATTTTATCACTATAGGAAGATATCCATTTTATTAGTTAGAAGATGGAGATGCATATACACACACATATATGGCATATGTATGTACCATTTTATCAGTTAGAAGACATAAATATTTATATATGTCATATTAATATATATATAATCAATTTATTTTATAAGTGAAGATAAAACTCAAAATCCCTTTGGTGCTCTCATTTATAGTGACAACGCAATTAGAATAGGAATCACGTTACTTTTTTTTTTTATTTGAGTTCATAATAGTTTACATCATTGTGAAATTTCAGTTGTGCATTATTTCTTGTCTGTCACCACATAAGTGCTCCCTTTCACTCCCTGTGCCCACCCCCCACCCCTCTTCCCCTGGTAACCACGGAACTATTTCCTTTGTCCATGTGCTTGTTTATATTCCACATATGAGTGAAATCATCTGGTGTGTGTCTTTCTCAGTCTGGCTTATTCCACTTAGCATAATTCCCTCCAGGTCCATCCATGTTGTTGCAAATGGGATGATTTTGTCTTTTTTATGGCTGAGTAGTATTCCATTGCGTGTGTGTGTGTATATGTATATATATATATATACCACATCTTCTTTATCCAATCATCAGTTGATAGGCACTTGGACTGCTTCCATGTCTTGGCTATTGTGAATAGTGCTGCAACGAACATAAGGGCACATACGTTACTTTGGATTGTTGATTTCGAGTTGTTTGGGTAGACACCCAGTAGTGGGATAGCTGAGTCATATGGTAGTTCTGTTTTTAGTTTTTTGAATAATCTCCATAATGTTTTGCATAGTGGCTGCACCAGTTTGCATTCCCACTAGCAGTGTATGAGGATTCCCTTTTCTCCACACCCTCTCCAACATTTGTTATTTTTAGTCTTAGTGATTATAGCCATTTTAACAGGCGTAAGGTGGTATCTCAGTGTAGTTTTGATTTGCATTTCCCTGATGTATATCTTCTTTGGAAAAATGTCTGTTCATATCCTCTGCCCATTTTTTGATTGGACTGTTTGTTTTTTGTTGTTCAGTTGTGTGAGTTCCTTATATATTATGGAGATTAACCAGTTATCAGATATACGATTTGCAAATATTTTCTCCCAATTGATGGGTTGTCTTTTTGTTTTGAGACCTAGTTTCTTTTGCCTTACAGAAGCTCTTTAGTCTGCTGAACTCCCACTTGTTTATTTTTTATTTTGTTTCCCCTGTCTGAGATGACATGGTATTTGAAAAGATCCTTTTAAGTTCAAGGTCAAAGAGTGTACTACCTATATTATCTTCCAGGAGTTTTATGGTTTCTGGACTTATCTTCAAGTCTTTGATACATTTTGAGTTTGTTTTTGAGTATGGCATGAGATAATGGTCTACTTTCATTCTTTTGCATGTGGCTGTCCAGTTTTCCCAACACCATTTATTGAAGAGACTGTCTTTTCTCCATTGTATGTTCTGGGAACCTTTGTTGAAGATTAGCTGTCTGTATGTGTGCAGATTCTGGGCTTTCAGTTCTGTTCCATTGATCTGTGTGCCTGTTTTTGTACCAGTACCATGATGTTTTGATCACTATGGCTTTGTAGTACATTTTGAAGTCAGGGATTGTGATGCCTCCAGCTTTTTTCTTTTTTCTCAGTATTGCTTTAGCAATTCAGGGTCTTTGGTTGCCCCATATGAATTTTAGGATTCTTTGTTCCAATTCCGTGAAGAATGTCATTGGGATTCTGATTGAGATTGCATTGAATCTGTAGATTGCTTTGGGTAGTATGGACATTTTAACTATATTTATTCTTCCAATCCATGTGCATGGAGTCTTTCCATCTCTTTATGTCATTATCTATTTCCTTCAATAATGTCTTCTAGTTTTCATTATGTAAGTCCTTCACCTCCTCAGTTAAATTTATTCCTAGGTACTTCATTCTTTTTGTTGTGATTGTAAATGGAATTGTATTCTTGAGTTCTCCTTCTGTAAGTTCATTATTAGAGTATAAAAATGCAACTGATTTTGTAAGTTGATTTTATACTGCGCCACTTTACTGTACTTGTTAATTATTTCTAATAGTTTTCCGACGGATTCTTTAGGGTTTTCTATATATAAGATCATGTCATCTGCAAACAGTGAAGGTTTCACTTCTTCACTCCCTATTTGGATTCCTTTTATTCTTTTCTCTTGCCTAATTGCTACAGCCAAAACCTCCAGTACTATGTTGAATAAGAGTGCTGATAATGGGCATCCTTGTCTTGTTCCTGTTCTCAGAGGGATGGTGCTCAGTTTTTCCCATTAAGCATGATGTTGGCTGTGGGTTTGTCATATATGGCCTTTATTATAGGAGGTAATTTCCTTCTATCCCCATTCTGTTAAGAGTTTTGATCATAAATGGCTGTTGGATCTTGTCAAATGCTTTCTCTGCATCTATTGAGATGATCATGTGGTTTTTATTCCTCATTTTGTTAATGTGCTTGGTGTATTATGTCGACTGATTTGCGGATGTTGGACCATCCCTGTGTCCCTGGTATGAATCCCACTTGATCATGATGTATTGCTGTATTCAGGTTGCCAATATTTTCTTGAGGATTTTTGCATCTATGTTAATCAGCAATAGTGGCCTGTAATTTTCCTTTTTGTGTTGTCCTTGTCAGGCTTTGGTGTCAGAGTGATGTTGGCCTCATAGAATGTGTTAGGAACCATTCTGTCTTCCCCAATTTTTTGGAATAGCTTGAGAATGATAGCTATTAAATCCTCTCTGAAAGTTTGGTAGAATTCCCAAGGGAAGCCGTCTGGTCCTGGGCTTTTATTCTTTGGGATGCTTTTGATTACTGTTTCAATCTCTTTACTTGTTATTGGTCTATTCAGATTCTTTATTTCTTCTTGATTCAGCTTTGGGAGGTTGTAAGAGCCTAAGAATTTATCCATTTTCTCTAGATTGTCCATTTTGTTGACATATAGTTTTTCATAGTAGTCTCATAATCCTTTGTATTTGTGTAGTATCCATTGTTATTTCTCCTTTTTCATTTCTAATTTTATTTATCTGAGCTTTCTCTCTTTTTTTCTTTGTAAGTCTGGCTAGGGATTTGTCAATTTTATTTATGTTCTCAAAGAATCAGCTATTTGTTTCATTGATCCTTTCTACTGCCTTTTTTGTTTCAATAGCATTTATTTCTGCTCTGATTTTTATTATTGTTCTCCTTCTGCTGACTTTGGGCTTTGTTTGTTCTTCTTTTTCTAATTCAATTAAGTGTAGTTTGAGATTGCTTATTTGGGATTTTTCTTGTTTATCAAGGTGAGCCTGTATTGCGATGAACTTCCCTCTTGGTATAGCTTTTGCTGCATCCCATATGAATTGGTACGGCTATATTTTCATTTTCATTTGTCTCCAGATAATTTTTGATTTCTCGTTTAATTTCTTCAATGATCCACTATTTGTTCAATAGCATGTTGTTTAGTCTCCACATCTTTGTCCCTTTCTCAGCTTTTTTCTTGTAATTAATTTCTAGCTTTATAGCACTCTGATCAGAAAAAATGCTTGTTATTATTTCAATCTTCTTAAACTTAAACAAGGGCTTGCCTTGTTTCCCAAGATATAGTCTATCCTTGAGAATGTTCTGCGCACACTTGAGAAGAATGTGCATTCTGCTGTTTTTGGATGGAGTGTTCTATACCTGTCTATTAAATCCAACTTGTCTAGCTTTTCAGTTAATTCCACTGTTCCCTTGTTGACCTTCCATCTGGATGATCTATCCATTGATGTGAGTGGAGTGTTGAGGTCCCCCACTATTATCGTGTTATTATTAATGTCTTCTTTAGATTAATTAATAGTTGCTTTATGTACTTTGGTGCTCCTGTGTTGGGTGCATAGATATTTATAAGCGTTATTTCTTCTTGATGGAGTGTCCCTTTGATCACTAAATACTGCTCCTCTTTGTCTCTCTTTACCTGCCTTATCTTGAAGTCTACTTTGTCTGATATAAGTATTGCAACAAGTGCTTTCTTTTGTTTGCCATTAGCTTGGAGTATCGTCTTTCATCCCTTCACTCTGAGCCTGTGTTTGTCATTGGAGTTGAGATGTGTTTCCTGGAGGCAGCATATTGTTGGTTCTTGTTCTTTAATCTGTCTCTCTACCTTGTGTCTTTTTATTGGAGAATTCAATCCATTTATGTTTAGGGTGATTATCGATATATGAGGGCTTAATGCTGCCATTTTATCACCTGTTTTCTGGTTCTCCTGCATTTCCTTTGTTTCTCATCCTGTGTATTTTAGTCTACCAATTGAGTTATGTAGTTTTTTATGTTGTGTTTCTTTGATTTATTATTTATCATATGTGTCTCTGTTCTGCTTTTTTGTTTAGTGGTTACCCTGAGGTTTGTATTCAAAATCTTGCGGATAAGATAGTCCCTTTTCTGATGGCCTCTAATTTCTTTAGACTAAACCAATTCAGTCTCTTTCCTCTCCACCCCCTAAGTTGTTTTTCTCACATCTTATTCCACCTCGTGTTATGAGTTTGTGATTAAAATGAAAAGATTTTCTTTGTTTTTGGTGTTTTCCTTGCTCTTGTCTTTAATGCTTCGAGTATTTGCTATCCTGCTCTGATTTTGTCTGCCTATTTATCTCCTTACTCCATGTTTTGTAACCCCTTTCTCCCTTTTTTTTTCAGATATGAGGGCCTTCGTGAGGACTTCATCGGGGGGGGATAGCAGACAACTTCCTAATAGTTGTTTTATTTCTTCCATTGTGTTTTTCATCTCTAATATTTCTGATTGATTCTTCTTTATAGTTTCAATCTTTTTTGAAGTAGCTCCTGAACCCGTTTTCTTCTGCCTTGCTGTCTTTAGTATTGTTTCTCTACATTCTCTTTTAACTCCTTGAGTTTTTTGATGATAGCTAGTTTGAATTCTTTGTCATTTAGATTACATATTTCTGTGTCTTCAGGACTGATTTCTGGGTACTTGTCATTTTCTCTCTGGTCTGGAGATCTAATATAATATTTGATATTGCTGGAGGGAGTGGCTCTGTTTTTTTCACATCCTGCTGTTATTTCGCTGCAGTTACCACCTATTGCCACTGGGTGGGGGTCAAGAGCCACGTATTCTGAGCCCTCTGCCTTCAGCCAAGATGCCAGGGGCTGGAGCTGGCGCTAAGTGCGTCGGTGAAGGGGCACTTTCTCCTGCGTGCTCTAGGGGATTTCTCCCTCTGATCTTGCTATCTACTCTCCTGGGGTGTTGGCTTGATGAGGTCACCCCTCACAAAAGCTTTTGCCCCAGTAAAAGACTTCCCTCTAGGCTGCAAGGGCCCTTGGGGAGCCTTGATGTTCCCACGAATGAATGTCCCCTCCCCTATTCCTTCCTTCTCAGAGGCCTCTAGCAGTCTCAGATCACAGTCTTTAGGGGAGGAAGAGAAGTTTTCTTTTACCTTGTTCCACCTCCTCTGAGGGGGGCTCCAGCCTCTCTGCCCTCTGTCATATGGCTGCGTGGGTCTCTCCGACATTTTTTGTGTTGTGTTTGGATGTCCTCTGTTGGAGTATGAATGTCCTTTTCATTGCATGTTGGAGGGGAGAAATTACTAGGAAAACTCAGTCTGCCATGATGCTGACGTCACTCTCCTACTTTTTTTAAAAGTATAATTGACATACAATATCCTATTAGTTTCAGATGTACATCACAGTGATTTAATATTCATATACATTATGCAACGATCACCACAATAAGTCTAGTTACCCATCCGTCATCATACAAATGCTATTGAGTATATTCCCTATGCTGTGCATTACATTCCCATGACTTATTTATTTTATAACTGGAAGCTTCTATCCCTGAATCCCCTTCACCTATTTCACCAGCCCCCCCAACCCCTCCCTGCTCTGGTATCCACTAGTTTGTTTCTTATACCTACGAGTAGACAACATGGATGGACCTAGAGAGTATTATGCTAAGTGAAATAAGTCAGAGAAAGACAAATACCATATGATCTCACTTATATGTGGAATCTAAAAAATAAAACAAACAAACAAAATTAAACACAAATCACATTACTTTTCAAACAAGTCTATGAGGATATTGTTGAAGTGAAATCTTGTGTTAAAATTTTCTCTGGACTGAGAAACATGAAATGCAATAATGAGAAAATGACATAAGTGAAAAACATTACATTCATGGGCATCAAGCCAAGGTTTAAAAAGTAGGCATTATAGGGAAAAGAATAAAAGAAAAAATTATAATATCAATGCCTTTGGTATCCATTTGGGACACTATTCATAGAATAGTGTGATTTTATAATGATTTAAGTCATTCTCCCATATGATACCATTAGGTAAAATGACAGTATTTTTCCCCATATCACTGATGAAGAGATTTAGGCAGCACTTCAAGAGCCTCACTTCAACTAGTAGAAAATGCAAGGTAGGCTTCTCCTGGTAGCACAGTGTAACGAAAGAGACTGATGCCCCTCCAACTCCAGGAACACGAAAATCCTGGATGAAAGTGTTAATTTACAGCTTATCTATATATAGAGAAAATGATATCCCCAGTTTCCAGAAGTAGAAAGGCAAGTCAAAACCACAGTGTTAACTCTGCAGGTTGATACCTGGTGATTCAGGATGTTATCACACCGAAAATAGGCCCTGGTACCTCAAGGCTGGAGTTGTAATGCCCACAGAGGATGCAGTCGTGTGTCTGCATGAAGTTTGATGTGATGAAATGGAACTGAAATCCCTGCATAAAGTTATGAAAGGGACTGGAAAAACTAGTTTCTGGGGCAAGAAGGTAACAAGGACAATTGTCACATGCGCAGTCTTCTGGCTAGAAAATAATTAAGAGGTCTCTGAGAAATCAGAATCCGAGACTCTGCCACACATGAATGAAGATTCAAATTCATACCTCCTGTGAAATAGAGGAATCCCACAGCTCTGCATTAATGTCAAATCATCATCTAATATGAAACCCCGGGGTCCCTGTCAGAAAACAAGGAGTATACTTCCACAAACCCAGAAGCTCTTCGTAGAAAAACAATTGTTCTAATAAACAGAAAAAAAAGAAATTTCCCCAATATATTTTCTAAAGCTAGAGTAATTTTGATATTCCAACCATTAAAAGATAATAAGGGAAATAATATACCAATCTCATTTAGGAATATAACGTTAAATCCTAAATTGCATATTAAGAAACTGAATGTACCATTCTGCTGAGTAAATCAAGGATTCCATTTCCACTAGTATGTTGAACGACCCTATCATGAAAAACCAAAACAATGTGTGACAATTTTTTTTAATCATTACTGAGCTGAGAAAAAAGTAATGAATCCTCAAATGCCAAAACCAAATTGTAAGTAGTATAGAGAGGTCACCAACCTAAGAAGGCAATTTTTCAATGGAAGACCTGTACTGAACTTTGGCTTGTTGGAGGAGGGGAAACATCTCCCTTGGAGTTTCTAAACATACACTGATCTTAAGCAGGTGAGTTTGCAGCTCAATTTCACACTACTTGCAAGTAAAAGTAACTCCTCCCAGGAGAAACGACGTTCACTCCAAGCCTAAGGAATACCCAAACAAATACATTACTGTAGGGAGTAAATACATAAGTAAAAATTCATAAGATACACAAGGATATGAGGCACCATGATCAAGTTAGAAAAAAAGTAGTATCAGATACACAAAAATTTCATATGTAGGAATCATCAGACACACAATATAAAATAATTATGTTTAAAATACTTAAAGAAATAAAAGAAATTAAAAATACCAGCAAGAATTTACAAAAGTAACTAAATAAATTACAAAAAAGAATCAAATGGTGTATCTAGAAATTAGAAATACTATAAAATTTGAACTTAAATACTCAAGATCAGCTAAACAATAGATTTAATAGAGATGAGGAAAAAATTAATAATTGATAGATATGAAGAAATTATCCAGAATGTAGAATAGAGAAAAAGGGTCACAAATATATTAGAGATTAAGAGAAATAGAAGATAGAATAAGAAGACTTAATATCTTTGATTTTAATATCTCTTCCATTTTCTCTATCCTCTCTTTCTGGAAATCCAATTAGAGATATATTAGCAGAGAATTTTCCAGAATTGTTGAAATACACCAGACCTCAAAGTCATTCAATTGTACGTGAAATATTTTTAATAGCCACACATCTATCATGAAGCAAATAAAATTTTTAATAAATTGCAATCATACACAATATGTTCTCTGACACAAAGCAATTAAGTTGAAATCAGCGATAAATGATCATTAGAAAAGTCTTATACATTTATAAATTATAAAAGATATTTCAAACAACTCATGGGTAAATGAATTAACCATGCTGGAAAGATAGTTAGATGATAGGTAGATACATAGAAAAATACTTAAAATAGTATAAATTAGGCATTCACATTGGGAAACAGAAAGGTTGAAATTTATGATCCAAACATACAACTTAAAAGATTTGAAAGAAAACAACAGAATCTAAGGAAAGTAAGATGAAGGCATAATACAGGTATGAGCAAAACTTAATAAATTAGAACAAATCAGAAAAAATCATAAAACAGAGAAAGATGCACAATATTGATTATTTGAAAAGATTAATAAAAGTGACAAAAAGATAGCAAAGCCAAAATAAAATATACTAAAAAAGAAAGGAGGACATTAAAAATGTTACAGAAAATAAAAAGTTGAGAAGATGAAATAACTACACATCAATAAACATAAAACTTAGCTCCATAAACACATTTACAAAAATATTATTAAATATTGACACAAAAGAATATGGGAAATATAAATAACCTTTTAAAATAGCTTAATAGTCAAAGAAACTATATCAGAGCTTTAAAATTTTCCTACAAATAAGGTTCCATGCTCAGTGTTTTACCACTGAGCTCTAAGAAAACTTTCACCAACTTACTCAAAATATTCCAAAGTCTAGAAAAATGCAGAATAGTCCACTTGATAATAATAATGAAAATCTTTATAAACTTGATACCGCAAAACAAACCAATAAACAAAAGAAAGTGTTTAAAAAAATGACCAATCTCAACATGAGTCTAGATAAAAGGTTTGCAATCTTTTTATGTAAAGGGCCAGATGGCAAATAATTTTGGCTTTGTGGGCCAGTCTCCACTGCAACTACTCAACTATGCTCTTGTAGCATAAAAGCAGCCATAGACAATATGTAAATGAATGAGCATGGCTGTGTATCAATAAAACTTTCTTTACAAAAACAGGTTGTAGACATGCCCTGCCATCTACCTGCCCTGTACATGTGCTGCCCTACTGAGAGCAGCCACTGATGAACTGACATTGATTGTATAAGCTCAGCCCACTTGTCTCAAGGCAGGAAATCTCTGGAGTGGTACTCTAAGACCAAACTACCTGACTACATCCTTGCTAGGTTCTGTCCCCTTCCCCCCTACAGAGCACTCTCTCCATAATTTATTTGCAACCAAACATCTGTCTGCTTTTAGTCTTCTGAACTAAGACACAAATTGAATCAAGTAATGTGAAAAAATATAAAACATAGTTAAACTAGGTTTGTTCAGGAATATAATTCACCCCGGTGATGGAATTAAAGAGAAAATCATATGAATTTCAATAACATTTAAATACATCTAATTAAAAAAACACCTACTAGCAAATTTAGTGTATAAAGGAACTTCTTTAAAAGCAAACATCAAACTCAATGGGAAAATGAAGGAAATATTCCTTTTAAGATAATGAATAAGACAAGAATGCCTGCTATCATCACTTCTATTTAGCATTGTAATGGAGGACTTAGCTAGTACCACATACAAGGAAAAACAAATTAAAAATAGAATGATTGGAAAGGAATACACAAAATTATCATTATTCACTGAAGATAATTTTCTATATAGAAATCCAAAAGTAACTATAGTTAAATTTACATAATTAACATGAGAGTTTAGCAACTTTGCTGGGAAATGATTAATATACAAAAATCAAGTGCAATCCAGTCTACAGAAACATAGTTCATGTAGCTTTTATTTAAAAAAAAAAAAGTTACAATAGCAACAAAAATATAGTTAAGAATAAATCTTTAAAAAGTTGTGCAAAGTCTTTTTAGAAGTAATTACAAAGCTTATTATTAAAGAAAACCTAAATGAATAGATAGACTGTGATATGGAAGGCACAACATCATAAATATGTAAATTATTCCCACATTATTTTATGGTTTCAATTTAATTTCAATCAAAATTTCATTTGATATGAAAGAATAGTGCAATATTTATTGATGTTATTAATGTTATTTCGCCATTACCAGACAAAACATAAGGGGAATATAAGAGTATGAATTTGGCAGTCAGTGGGCCAGGGTTAAAAGTCCAGCTTCACTACTTACTGCCTGTGAGACTTCAGTAAAGTTACTGAACGTGTCTGTACCTCAGTTCTTATAAAACAAGTATAAAAGTATTTATCTCATAGGGGTGTTGTAAGGATTGAGTTAATATGTGTAAACTATTGGGATGGTTAATTTTACGTCAACTTGACTGGGCCAAGGGATGAGCAGAGAGCAGGTTAAACGTCATTTCTGGGTGTGCCTGGGAGGGTGTTTCTGGAAGAGATCAGCACTTGTATTGGTAGACTTGGTAAAGCAGATGGCCCTCCCCAATGTGAGTGGGCATCATCCATTCTGTTGAAAGCCTGAATAGATGAAGAAGGTGAAAGAAGGTTGAATTCGCTCTCTGCCTGACTGTTTCAGCTGCTTCTCAGGCCTTCTGACCCAGACTAGAATCTACACCATCAGCTTTCTGGCTCTCACGCCTTCAGACTACACCACCAGATTTCCTGGGTCTCCAGCTTGCAGAGAGCGGATCACAGGACTTGTCAGCCCCCATACTTGGTGAGTCAATACCTATATCCTATTGGTTCTGCTTTTGTGGAGAACCCTGACTAATACAAATAGTTAGAAGAGGGCTCTATATCTTCTGTCTGCCCCCAAAATCTACTCTAGATCCTTCTCCACACAGCTCTGTGTCTCAAGAAGCTACTCTTTATGTACTGAATCCACAGCCTCCCTAGCTCTCAGGCTTTGAGTTGGGTTCAACCAACAAGAGATACTAGCAAGAAACTGGAGGGCAAAAGAAGTGTGAGGGCAGAGCACAGATCTCCCTGGCTCACCCCGCCTAACGTCGCTCCCACGGGCTCCTGTGGATTGCCTGCTTTTCTCTATGGGCATCCACTGCTCTTTTGCAGCAGCTGAATCCACAGCCTTCAGGCCTGTGGCAGTATGAGCTCCCCGCTGCTTCTGGTCCAGAGGTACTGCACTATCACATGTTGTTTTGCCTAAAGCATATTTACAACTTCGCAAATAATCTATTGCCATTCCATAGCACTAGAAAATGTACACAACCAATTAGCCCCATGATTTTTAAAAGACATTGACAATGTTTAAAATGCCCCCAGGGATAAATCTAATAAAAGATGTCAAATATAATGGAGAAATTAATAAAGGTTTATTGATATAGACACAGGAAGAGCTAAAATTTTTGGATAGGTAGATTATGTGCATGGATGACAAGACCATATATTGTAAAGACGTCAACCTTTCCTTAATTAATCTATGAGCTTGATGCATTTCAAACAAACAATATTTTTGCAGGAATTAAGAAACTGATTGAAAAATGCATGTAGAAATTTAAAAGGGCCATATGGCAAGATAATTTTGAAGAACTATGGGGGGATACTATGTACAAGACATTATGGCTTATTAAAAGCATATAATAATTTTTTAATGTGACATTGACAGTAATTTAGAATAATCCATATAACAATGGCAAACTATAGAGTCTATAAATATGTTAACATGCACATACACCTACGCAGACACACCAAGAATTTGGTATAAGAGAGATTATATTACAAATGCATGGGGGAGAGAATGTTCTATTCACTTCTACAAAGGACACTGATACATCTGGCCATTTATGTGGACAAACACTCTTTTCACTGTGTACACTGCACAAATCAAATACGAATTGAAACCTGATGAGAAAAATTAAAACATAAAAATATTAAAGGAAAATATAGGAAGTATGTTAATAACATTGGGGTAGTAAATGAGAAGACAAAAAAGACAAAAAAAAAAAAAGAAATTGAGAGCCAGCCCGATGGCCTAGTGGTTAAAGTTTGGTGCTCACTGCTTGGGCAGCCAGGGTTTGCTTCCCGGTCGCAGAACCACACCATCTGTCTGTCAGTTGCCATGCTGTGGCAGCAGCTCACATAGAAGAACTAGAACGACTTACAACTAGCATATACAACCACATACTGGGGCTTTGGGGAGGGAGAAAAAAAAATACGAAGATTGGCAACAGATGTTAGCTCAGGGCCAATCTTTCCCCACAAAAAAAAAAAAGAAATTGAGAATGAAAAAAATTATGAATTTATCTTTGGCAAAATTATAATCTTCTTCCAAAAGATACCATGTATAAAGTAAAAATATCAGCCATAGTGTGAGAATAAATGCTTGGAATGATTTCAATTCTAATGGACTCAGTATTAGTGTACAAAATACAGATACAGATGTAGATACAGATATAGATTTACATTTAGATATATTCACTGTATGTGTGCGTGTGTGTGTTTAACAGAAGAAAAATCCTGCCTGGCTAATGACACAAAAAAGTTACTTACTCACTAACCAGAAAACAAAATAATTATAAGAAAATTTTGATGTCATTGTATACCCATTTGATCCACATCTACTTAAACTATTTGATATTACCAAGTGTTGGTAGGAAAATACAATAACAGGAATTTCCATACACTATTGGTGGGAATGTAAAATGGTGGGCTTTTTGGGTTTTTTTTTTTGAGGAAGATTAGCCCTGAGCTAACATCTGCTGCCAGTCCTCCTCTTTTTGCTGAGGCAGATGGGCCCTGAGCTAACATCTGTGCCCATCTTTCTCTACCTTATATGTGGGACGCCTACCACAGCATGGCTTGCCAAGCGGTGCCATGTCCGCACCCGGGATCCAAACCTGCAAACCCTGGGCCGCCGAAGCAGAACGTGCACACTTAACCACTGCACCACCAGGCCGGCCCCCTAACATCGTCGTTTTAGAAAATCTATAACCCAAATTTAGGGAAGATCTCCTTCTCCCTTCTGAGTCATAAATTAAATACTAGGTTCTTATAAGGCAGTGCATACAGGTTTCATACTTCCAAAACACAGATATCAATTGGAAAGTTTTATAAAATAAATTGGTTGTTTTGTTTGCTAGTCAAGATAATATTAGGTAGTATTCTGGGCTTATTTGTACTCTCAGCCTTCTCTTGATGAGGGCCCTTTCCTTTAGTAATTTTATACTTGTGAGTGTGAGTAGTAGAGTTGTTTAGACTTCACTTTTAAAATTAAATCACCTGATATTTATAATCAGGTGATAATATTTATTTATGATCACCTATTTATAATGTGGCAAAAACAAAATACCATTAAGTGTTGTGGACACATATAATTTACAATAATAATGCACATTCAGAATAGAATGTAATTAGGTCCTAAAACAAAGTAAGTGCTTAAACTTGCTTTCTATCTACAAAATTATTCTGCCTCTCAACATTGATATGATGGTAGTAATTTTATAAGCCTAGTTGAAAAACCAATCTGAATTTGAAAGAAATTTCCATTACTTTTCTTTTAGCTTCAGAATGCAGTACATAAATTGGAAATATTCACTTGTCAAAGATACCATTTCCCATTCTCAGTTCTATTCTAATTTCCATCCTCAAAGTCACTCTCTGTGTGTGATACCGTAGCAGGACTTCTAGTTGTGCAGTCTGTGACATTAACAGAAGTAAAAGATCTCCAACTTGACAAAGGAGGAAGCTCTCGCTGGCACAGAAGGCATTTCCAAAAACCGCAAGAGTCCTCCATAAATAGCATCATTTAAATAATCATTTTAATAAATGTCAATAACTAGCACTCTAGCTAAAATTTTCACCTACTTTCATTTCCCTAGTCCCAGCAACAAATTACAGAAAAGCAATAAAATCAATGAAATCCACTGTATTCCACTTATCCAGCTTGAACAAATTCTCAAGATGATGAGAGATTTTCAAATGTATTCTGAGGTGTCAAATTGTTTTGGAAAGCTTTTAAAAAGTTCAAACAGAACAGATGAAGATGCAGTAAAAATGTAAAATCACCCTTTCTTCGCAGTCACAACTCGGCATTTCAGTCAAAATGTTAACTGTAACAATCTTGTGATGAGCATCATTAAAACAACCTATGGATCACCAAGCACACTGTTAGTGATTTTTGAGGTAGATATCCAGAATTGGAATTGCTGGATCAATGCACACACATTTAAAACTTCAGGAAATTTTGTGAATGTCCCCCGCAGGTTTGTACCAAGATACGGATACTCAAATCAAGTGTATGAGAATCAGCATATACTCGCCCCCTTGCCCTTACTGTCAGTCTTTAAAATGTCTTTACTGTGTGCCAGGCAAACATGAATATGCATTCCTGGTCTTACCCATAATGTTGAACATCTTTCTGGAGAGGTACTGGCCCTTTGAAAACTTCTGCTGATCTCTTCCCGATCATATTCTTCAACTGATTGTCTAGTGTTTTTCCTTATGGAATTGAATTGAAGAGTACTGTTTTCCCTACCGTAATTCAATTATATCTCAATAATATTATGAATGTTTATCCTTTACTGAATATGTAGCAAATATTTTTTTCAACTTTACACGTAACTTTTAACTTTCTGTTTGCTTTCATCAGACAAAAACAGTTCCTGTTTATATAATCAAATCTAACTCTTTTTTTCTTCTTGTATCTTTGAGATTTGGGGCGTCACTTAAGAAATCAAATTCAAGGATAGTAAAAATATTCTCTCATATTTTTATCTAATCATAATAAAAATTATTTAAGCCTAGAATCCACCTAAAATATATTCTCATATATGGAGTGAGACAGAGAATTAACATTTTCTTTCCAAGTGTATGGCCAAATTGTTACAACACCATTGAATATCCCCTCCCTCTGCCCACTGATGTAAAATAGCATCTTAACCATTTATTAAAATTTACATATATACATATACCTACATACATATATATGCAAATATAAACATGAGTTTGTGTCTGGATTTTCTACTCTGTTCCATCACTATTTTTTATACATTTAGTACTATCACACTGTTTTAATAACTTTTCTTTTAAAATATCCTTATACATAGTACAGAAATCTTCATTTTTTAATTTAAAATATATATATATATATATATATATATATATATAGGGTTTATATAATCTTTCTTCAAGATAATGTGAGAATCCCATCAAGTCACATACAATATTCTTATATTAAAATTGAATTTTGGGGGGTCTGGTCCTGTGGCCGAGCGGTTAAGTTCGTGTGCTCTGCTTCAGCGGCCCAGGGTTTCACCAGTTTGGATCCTGGGCAGGGACCTAGCACCTCTCATCAAGCCATGCTGAGGCAGTGTCCCACATAACAGGGCCAGAAGGACCTACAACTAGAATATACTATTACGTAGTGGGGGGCTTTGGGGAGAAAAAGAAGAAAGGAAAAAAAAGAAGATTGGGAACAGATGTTAGCTCAGGTGGCAATCTTAAAAACAAAAATTGAATTTGTTTTACATTGATCCAATGGTTTCATTTACACTCTTTTTTAATACAAATCATTATGTTTGCAGCACATTTAAGGCAAGGAGCCTGATTTTTGCTATGGTTTTGACACAGTGGGGGAAGCTTACTTTCAGTAGGTCTCCTATATAAAGCTATCTTTTTAAGTTTTTCCTTTACACTCATCAATAGATCTTTATATATTTATAAAGGTCTTTCACAACTTTAGGGTGATTTATTCTTACGTCCATCATATTTACTATTTAATACCAAGTTACATTTTTAAATAATTATTGGTGCTAGTATATAGGAAAAGATGGTCTTTATGGTTTTTTTTGGATACAGGCACCTAAAAATTTTTATAAGAGTTGTAACCATTTTTTCATTTAATTCTTTTGGATACTGTATGTAGAAAATTATATAATCTGCAAAGGATGATAGTTTTCTCTCTTCTTTTCTAATGTGCATTCTCCTTCTTTATTTTCCTTATTTTATTTCCGTGGGTTACCTATGTAATATTTAATAATAGGAGCTAACCTTGTTTTGTTCCTGATTTTTATGGGGAAGTATTCTTTAGTGTTGAAAGAAAATTATTCGATCAAATTTGGTGGATTTGATTGATCAAATTAAGGAAGCTTCCTTTATTCCTAATCTGTCCTAACCTTTTTAAAAAAAAATAGAAATAGGGGATTTTTATAAAAAAGTTTTTCAAAATTTATTTTTCCCTCTCTTTTAGTTTCAAATGTAACAATACACTTTAATGGATTTCTCAATATTGAGTCGATCTTGCATTCTAAGAATTAAAAAAATTTTGTTCTTAATACAGAGAGGAATCAGTGTGTTGGTACTGTGTTTAGAACTTTTTGCCTTTATTTCATTGTCTGAATAGTGTACAGGTCTGAGTGTGTGTTTGTGCTTATGTGTCTGTTTTGTGTGTGATCTGTCCTCATTGATTTGTTGTCTTAGTTATAGGCAAGCCTCAAAGAATGAGTGTGAAAAATATCAGTCTCTTTTTCTATGCTTTAAAAAAATTTATGTATCACCTTCATTAAAGGACTAGAAGGACTGACCTTTAAACACTGCCTGGGTTTGGTGTCTATTTAGGGAAGAAATGTTACCAACTTTTCAATTTGTTACCTGGTGATTTGTCAGATTTTCTATCAGTTTGGCCTAATTTGAGTGATTGACATTTTCTCTGAAAATAAAATAATTGCTCTAAATTTTCACATGCCTTGATGATGTAATAGAAGGAACTAATTTTTTTCTATTTTATAGTATCTTCCATTCATTTGGCTATGAGTTCTTTTTAATTCCGTGTGCATGCTCGCTCTCTTTCTCTCTTTCATTCTCCTTCTCTGTTCATCCTGCTTTCAAAATAAATCTATTAAAACTAAACTATTCTAGGGGCTGGCCCTGTGGCCGAGCGGTTAAGTTCGCGTGCTCCGCTGCAGACGACCCAGTGTTTCGTTGGTTCGAATCCTGGGCGCGGACATGGCACTGCTCATCAAACCACGCTGAGGCAGCGTCCCACATGCCACAACTGGAAGAACCCACAACGAAGAATATACAACTATGTACCTGGGGGCTTTGGGGAGAAAAAGGAAAAAAGTAAAATCTTAAAAAAAAAAAAAAACTATTCTACTGATCTTTCCAAAGAAGCAACTTTTGGCTCCCTTATCAATTTTTTCCAGCAATTAACTTATCTTCCTACAACTTTTTTCATTTCCATTCTGTTTATATATATATATATATATATATATATCTTCGTATGTGTTTCAAGCTATACTTTTCAAAAAAACGTATGTTTGAGGCTATACATTTCTTTCCCTGAATTCCTCTTTGGCTTTACTCTAAAGTTTTGGTATGAAGTATCCTCATTTTTCCTCATTTTCATAATGTTTATAATGTCCACTATAAATAATTTACTATCTTGTTTGTATTATCATTATTATTGCAGATATTCCTCAACTTATGATGGGGCTTTTATTTTCCTTTTTTTCAAGGTCTTTCTCTTCTTTTTTGAGGAAGATTACCCCTGAGCTAACATCCATCGCCAATCCTCCTCCTTTTGCTGAGGAAGATTGGCCCTGAGCTAACATCTGTGCCCATCTTCCTCTATTTTATATATGGGACGCCTGCCACAGCATGGCTTGATAAGCAGTGCCTAGTCTGTGCCCAGGATCGGCACAGACGAACCCCAGGTCACCAAAGGGGAGCACGTGAACTTAACCACTGTCCCACCAGGGTGGCTCCTAGGGTCTTTCTTTTGAATGCTGTTGGTTTTACTCCATATCCCGTGATTGTTGATTTTCAATTAACTTTTGTGAATTAAAGATTATGTTGGTGATAGGAGAGAACTGATCCAGGTTTCTTTGTAGCCACATCGTTCTGCTTCCCCATCTGCAGGGGTAACTCCAAGCCCGGTGTGCAGAGGCAGAAAGTGTTAACAGTCGAGCAAAGGGTGGGAACAGCATGCAAAGACTCATTTGCTAAAAAAAGCAGCATCTTACTCTAAAGCATGAGGTATTTAGTGCATTTACCTCCTGAGAAGATCTGCCTTTCCATGCACTCCTCCTCTGCATGTATTTTGGGGATTCTGAATTACCTCTTAAATCTGTTCTTCTCTCTCAAACTCTACATGAATAAGTGTCTTCCCCAGAAAAGTATTTATTCACTCCCTTTAGTGCAGTGGATCTTAACTTTGGCTACACATAGGAATCACCTAGGAAACTTTAAGAAAATCCCAATGCCCAGACTTCAACGCAGAACAGCAAACTCAGATTCTTTATGAGAGGGGCCCAGGCATTAGTATTTTTTTTAACTATCTGAGTACTTCTAATGAGAAACAAGGTTCCGAATATCAACTGAACTGTAGTATAAGATGGAACAGGAAGGTTTTACTCTTTGTCTAGTCAGAAGGCAGTTCTTTAACTAATTACCTTGATAATTGCCCCAGAAAATCTTCTCCATTATTTTATTTTTAATTTGATTTTGGTATTTTTCAGTATCCGTTTTTATTTCACTAGGATTTTTTTAATGCATATTGAAGTGTCCCCTTTTGTTGATCAATTTCCTCCTTTTTGCCAACTTCTAGAAATTTCTCTAAATTTATGAGCCACCTATCCTACCAGTTCTTGCTTACCAGCATTCTATGGTGTCTGCTATTTTCTGCAATTTTAAGAAATAATACATGGATGAGAAAGTACATGGGTATGATCAGCTCGCTATAATGATCAACTCTCTAAAGCTGGTATATTTTATCATTCTTTAAGTCTGTATTCTCTATGCTGCCATGAAAACTTAGTTATTTTGAAAGTCTCACTTCCCTTCATTTCTAACCTTACATTTGATTTAATTATTCATAAAACACTTGGCCTTATTGACAGTTTTTGTTATGGCAAAAAAAATGGGCACCATGACTCTCATCAACATGATGAAAGCATGACTGAAGCCAAGGATACAACTTTGACCTTTGAAATATTTATTCAGGTTTTAGAGAATTATTCAAGTATCTCCTCAATGATGAACTAATGTGAAATAAAAATAACTAAAGTAACAAGTATGATATAGCAAACCAGAGCTCAATCTTCAACTGTTTTCAAACCTTGGACTTTACCTCTCTTCCTCTGATTTTCTGTATTTCAAAAGATCGCCCCACCAATCAACCACCGCCCCAGATCTGTGGGTCCTTCTCAATTAGTCCCACACCTCCCACAACGAAAATCTCACCAAGTTCTGTGGATCTGACTTCCTAAATACTTTTTTACTGTGGTAAAATGTATATAACATAAACTTTGTTATTTTGAGCGTACACTTTTAAGTGTACAATTCAGTAATATTACCTACAGACTGTTGAACCAAATTTTGCATCCCTACTACAATGACCCTCTTGTCATCACTTCAAAAATCACCCAATTATTCTCCTGCCTCCTGCCATAAGTAATGGGTTATCCATATGATTAAACAGTAGTGCAGTATTATAAAATAATTGTAATGACATGGAAAATCAAAATATGTTGATTAGCTTTTTAAAGTGCACTATAAAATGGTATTTTCAGAATCATTTCAATTTAAAAGAAAGACATACTTGTAGTATAGGCATCTGTGTGTGTCCGTATACTCTATATAATTACTAAAAGAATATTTACCACACTGATAACGTTCCCTCTGCCTGGGAGAATTAGTTAAATAAGTTTTATTTTCTTGTCTTTTTGCTTTTGCTTCTTTGTAACATTTTCTCAAATTTTCCAATGTAATCATATCCTTTCAAATAAGCCTTTAAAAACTTGCTACCAAAGGAAAAGATTTTTGAAAAATCAAGAGATGGAAGAGAAAAATAATAGCAATCAAAAAAAAATCATTGAAGGCTTATTGCATGACCTTACTCGTTAAATTCTTACAACAACCCTGGTAATATTGTTTTTCCTGAGTTCTATTTTGTCATATATATGTTTAAAATTTTATATTGAAAAAATAGTCTTTTATATTTACCCCAATATTTACCATTTATTTTGTACTTCCTTTATTTATGAAGTTCCATATTTCCCTCTGGTATAATTTCCTTATAGCCTGAACACCTTTCCTTAGCATTCCTTCTAGTACAGGTTAGATTGCTATAATCCTGTGCACTTCCTTTGTAGTTCTTATTACAACTCTCAGAAAATAATTTTTCATAAAATTATTTGCCATCTCTACAAGATTTTCACTTCCTTGCATATCTGTGCCATGGAACAAGGGTGTTTCCCCTACAGTACCTGATGCAGAGCTCAGCACACAGCAGGTGCTCAATATGTAATTTTTGAGTGAATGCTTACTCTCTACTGTTACAAACATTCTTTAAAAGCAAGTAGGGCAGGACGGAAAAGAGACGGTTGAATTTATCAACCAATAAAACAGATGCTTTAAAGCCACAATGTTCTCAACATGAACAGCCCATCTCATTACAAAGCAGCTACCCAGAAGAATGACTGGGGTCCATAGCCTGTATCATCTTCATTTAAATCAGAAAAACAGAAGGCAAATAAAAGGTATCTGCATACTTACCAATGATATAAATGACAAAGGAAGTCATCTCTATATTGATATATTGATGAATCCTAAGTCAACACTTCCAAGTGTATTTTCTACTTCAGCCAAATTTCTAAAAGTCTGTGAGGCATATCCACCAAAATATAACACTTTATCTAAGAATATCACTCTTCATATTTAAGTTTACTCACATTGTAAAACTGGTTTGTTGGACCTACATTACTTACTATAGATATATATAGTTTTACACAAAGATATTTGTTTGCTGAAAGTTCCCACTTCCTTTGATCATATGGCGTTTTTGTTTGTTTTTTGGTTTTGTTTTCAGCTTAAAATGCCTTTCTAAGCTGTTTGAAAGTGTTATAATCCTATTCTTCTTTTAGAGCTCAGCCTAAATGCTATTACCTCTGTGACTTATTCTCAGCTTCTCCTTTTTCATGTATATACTCCCATAATGTTACATGTGAAGGGTTTTTTTTAAACATATTATGACATCATTGGTAATGGTATCGATATAGCTTTCTTCTCTGTTAAATGTAAGTGACTTAAAGACAGACTATATCTCTTATTAGTAAGGATGGAGGGGGGGTCCAATATACCAAAAAGACATAACAATCCTAAATGTGCATGAACCTAAAAGAGGAACTTCAAAATACATTAAGAAAATATTGATAAAACTGAAAGGAGAGAGAAATGAATCACAATTAAAGTTGGAGATTTCAATACTACACTCTATTCAATAGAATAATTAGTAGTAATAGAATAATTAGGATAGACAAAGGATAAAAACAGAGAAAACATGAAAAATACTATCGACCAACTTGACCTAACTGCCATTTACAGAATAAACCACCCAGCAGCAGCAGAATGCTCATTCTTTCTATGTTTGCATGGAATAAACACCAAGACAGATCATGTCTTAAGTCATAAAACAAACGTTTACAATTTTTATAAAAACGGAAATCATCAAAGTATGTCCGCTGACCATGATGGGATTAACTAAAAAGGAGTAACAGAAAAATATAGGGAAACATCACTAAATATTTAGAATCCTAAAAAAATGATTCAGAGAGGAAGCCACAAGTAAAAATAGAAAATATTTTAACGGAATGAAAAATGGCTTTATTCATAATCACCAGACATTGGAAACAGCCTAAATGTCCTTTAACTAGCAAATGGATAAACTAACTGTGATACATCCATAACATAGAATACTACTTAGCCATAAAAAGAGTGAACTTCTGATATATACAACTTCTGATATACACAACAACATGCTAAATCTCAAGCGTTAAGTGAAAGATGCCAGACTGAAAAAAGCTACATATTGTGTAATTCCATTTATATGACATTCTGGAAAGGGTAAATGTATAGAAACATAAAAAATTCAGAGTTTTCCGGGGCCTGGAAGGAAATTTATTTTAAATGAGCCACACAAGGGAAATTGTGGGGTTGATGTAACTCTTCTATTTTATTTCTGGTGACTATTATTCAACTGCATTCGTTAGCCAAATTCCTAGGAATGCACAAGGATGATTTCTACTATCTATACATTTTAAAAGTGAACAAAATTAAAAATATATACATGGGTGGCAAAAATATTCCAAAGTTATCTGGACAAAAGCATTTCAAATTCCTTTTCACTAGTTTTTGCTCTTTCTTACTGGGGAAATTGAAGCCAACAACCAAAAAAAAGCAGAAAAAAGGCAGAGAAAGAATTATCATATCTTCAATGATAGTTTCAAAGAGAAAAGAAGAAGAAATATGGGAACAGAATGAATGACTGGAATTCTCTTAATGTCCCCTTTCGGCCCTATTTTATCGTGGGGAATCTTTTACTCCAGCATTATTTCTTCAGCACACAGTGGGGAATGACCCAGTTGTTCAATGTGGAGCTATAGCCCCTCTGTCTTCTATCTGTCTTTTGAGCTCCCCCCAGTTCTGAGTAGGTGCTCGCTCTGCTGTTCTGCTTGGCTGTGAGAATTCCTTTTATCTTTACAATTCCCCTTATCCTGGCTGACACACCAGCTCTTTCTTTCAATGAATTACTCCAGCTTGAGGTGGCCCAGCTATGGCTCTGGGAATCAGCTGTTCATTCCCATCTAATAGGCATGAGTGAGTTTCTTTGATCCCTATACCCTCCTTTGGTAACCCCAGCAGCTGTAGCATGAAGTCTTGGATTACAAACCGGAGTCTTCAGCCCCCGTGCCCCCCTCACCGGAGCAGTGGACAGAGACTGAAAGCACTAACTCAAGCATGAAAGAAATTAAATAATGAAGGGAAACAAAATTTGCCACCCCAAAATGCATCTCTTTAACATGAGGGTTATTTTAAGCTGATTGTCTTTAAGAAACAAAGACTGAGAAAGTTTTTCTTGTTACCTCCCCCTTAACTATCTAAAAGAATTTAGATAAATGGCCTGTAACAGGAACACAGCTATCGTCAGAGATATCTACAAAGAATATGGGCTAAGTTTGGTGGGGAAGACTCAGCATGGGCTAGAGAACAGAGTCCCCTCCTGGCCCCATTGTCTCTGCAAGGCATGGCAAAGATTTGTTTACCAAATGTTAGCTTTTCCATCTCCATGTGAACTGCTTTCCTCCCCTTTGATGTCCCAAACCACTACCCCCAACATCCCCTTTTGTGTTTAGCTGAAGACGGTATTTAAGGTGGTGGCTTTGGCCATTTTGGGGAGTTACTTAGTTTTCCTGGGTGTCTCCCATGTATACATTATTAAACTTTGTTTTATTTTCTCCTGTAAATCTGTCTCCTGTCAATTTAATTCTTACCCCAGCCAGAAGAACCTAGAAGGGTAGAGGAAAATTTCTTCCTCCCCTACAACAACAAGAGAGGCAGGGTAACTTTTAAAAAATAATAACAGAAAGTGGCTATCTTCAGTGACCAAAAGCAAATCAGTGCTTCTTTAAAAAATGGTTTTAATGATTTAGAAAAAGTCACTGCACAAAATTTTCTAGGTGTCACTAACAGAAAAGAAAGAATCTAGGTTAGAATCAAACAAAATGAAGTTTATCTGTGATCCCTTCAATAGAAGCTTTCCTTCTGCTGGCCCACTGTCTGTCCCCACCATCTAAGTGACAAGGGTGCAAATGAGGCAGCTGTGATCCGTAACTGCTCAGTAAGGGCTCAGTGATGTTGTAAGAGAAGAAATGGTCCTGTACCTGTCACATGTTTACCCTCCTCCCTTGTTCCTCAGATTCTTATTGAATTTTAAGTCCAGGAGTAATTGAATGTTAACTCACAGAGATTCACAGATTCCTTTTGAATGTTAACTCCCAGAGAACCAGACCTGTGGAACATAGGGTAGGAGGCTGTGAGTCATATTTTAGTCGTACTTTAAAAGAGTAAGAAATAAATCACATTACACTTCCCTTTTCATGGTATTCTTTTGCTTCTGATGAACCCGTTAACAAGTTCCTTCGTAGATAGATTATTTCAACTCATAAATGTAAATTCTACATTTTCAAATTCAGTGAAATGCTAAGTTTCTTTTCTATTTACATGGGAAATTTATAACTTTCTTACAGATAACACGAAATACAGAGTTAGCTGAGGATATGTGAGAAAATATTTCAATGACAGCATAGAGACTGCAAATATTTCTGCTTATTATTCACATTTTATATTTTCTCTTCCACATTTTTTCCATAGGAAAAATCAGGGAAGGCGGCTTTCCATGGCTGAAAAGCATGACATTGTTGCCATATGTGGAGCACTTAAAAGTTATGTCTCATCTGCAAAAACATGGCTGAAACATGAATAATGAGAGGGGGGAGTGGTGGCAGGGGTTCACGCCTGGAAGGAATGATGAGTGTCCTAAACTAAGGCTCCTTCCTCATTTTGATCGTATTAAAGATAAGACATAGGTAGCCAGACTTTGGTACAGAAATCCCCTACATTAATGCTATTGGATATGCTTTAGAAATAGATGAAATTCACGTGGTGAAATATTATTGCAAACCCTGAATTTTTTCATCCTTATCTCTGCCTAAATTCTGCACAGAATCCACTCTACCAAAAACTTTGACATGCCAGAAATGACATGCTAAAAACAGAAGCAAACTCTGTTGCAGGAATCAGCTGTGCAATCATCACGAACAGCTTTGCCACAAATATGACAATAAGAACGCCCCGCATTTTGAGTAATCACATCCATAATAAGAAGAAAAATGAGCAAAGCTCTTCATTTATGAGTCAAACCTGTTTCCCGAGGGGCATATATATTGACTAACATTAGGATTTAAAAATGAAACCAATCTGGCTTCTTTTTATTTTGCGCTAGTGGAAAATGAATTGGGGGGGGGGGGGATTGGAAGTTATTGAAAGATTGGTAGCTGCAGTGGGGAGTGTGTTGCGCTTGACATTTGTTATTTCCAAGAAATCCGTGATGGCGCAGTGAAAGTCTCATGCCCGCCCCCAGCCTCACAGTCCTGTGTGTTCCTGTGAGATGAAGCCACAATCTGGCAAGACGAAATCTTCTCTCCTCGACTTATTGGTGTTTTATGCGGCTATTGGGAAGCACGTTCCTGTGGCTGCAGTGATGTCAGGGTGAGTCGGGCACTTTGATTTTCCAGTGTGCATTCTCTCAAACTGCCCGTTTCTTTGGCGGTCTATTTCCGTGAATGCAGGCAGAACAAATTGTGTTATCCAAACAGAGAGAAATAAAATCACAGCTGGGCGTTATCTCGGCAGCAGGCATCATCGTGAGCATTCCCATATTGTCTGGCTGATTGTTTCCTAAATTGCCTGAAGGCCGAGAAACTTCTGTCACCAGATATCACCGTGCATTGGAATGAGAGGCCTTCTGTGATCTCAGAGATACTTGGAGATGAGTCTCGCATGGCCCTCCGGGCTCCTGTCTTGGAGTTAGCCTTGCTCAGAGTTTGACTCGACAGCATGGTTACCTTGATTCCCTTCCTTTAGGAAGTAGTGACTTTCTCTGCCCTCTCTGCTGGGAAAACACAGGAGCATGGGGTGCTGATGGGCTCCCGTCAGTCAGTCAGACACACGCAGCACTGTAGCACGCAGGGGGGCTATGCTGTTTGTCCTGAGAACAGTTCCATAAGACATCATCTTGGGCCTGCCTTAGGAGATCAGCTTGGCGAGTACAGTGGAAACACAAGGGAAAATCTGGGAGGAGGCATGACAGAAAGAAGGGCAATCATACCTTGCTGGGGTGGCGAGCCCACTCGGATAACTGTTACTTGCTATTTTTGTAACGTCACCCACGCTCACTATGGCATATCTCGCTCTACAACTTGTGCTCCTGTTGAACGTGTGGGACGCTCTTGGTCTTCTCTGGCAAGAGAATGTGTTTGCCATTTAGTCAGGCTCACATTACTCATAAGATCGCATTTATGGAAGGAAAAATGTCATGATTTTAACACTGCCACTTTACTCTCTGCAACTATCTTACCACATTCATTCACCAGATTAAAATAAAACAGAGATATTTAGTTGGGCAAAAGAGAATCTCCCTGTGCCCTTGTCAAAATAATAAAGGTTTTCATTTTTGTTATAAAATCATTGTCTGCGGAAGTCTCTGTCTAGAGAGTTGTGGATTGTGGACATTTAGAAAAAGACAGGAGTTTCCAAAGTAGAGACTACAGTCTAATTCGAATTGTCTCTATTTACCCACATAGTTTCTAGACTCCAAACCTGGTCCTCAGCCTGGTTTGTGCCCCAGGCCAATAATGAGAGGGAAGACATGAAGAGACCTTTCTTCTTTGCTGTTCATTTGGACTCATTTGAAAGAGACCATGCAGCCTCTATTATTTAAAGTTCATTATGTTCTCTCTGGCCTTCCAGCCCTACAACCCTCCTGTCAAGAAGCAAGACAACCACACCCTAACCCTCCCCTGTTCACCTACACTTACAGTCGCTGCCAATCACTCACAGGATCAAGCCCAGATTTCCCAGGCTCTTTGAACTCTCTAAACCCTAACAACCATCACTTGCTCAACTCTCTCTGTCCTCTTCAATCCAACAGCCTCTCAAGTATTCAACTTTTTATTAACCGTATTTGTCTCCACACTTTTTTCACGACATGTAACTCACGCGGAACCATCATCTTCAGCCAATTCGTACCATTCCCTGCCTGAACCTCTTCTTTTAGCCAGACCTCCAGGAAACTTCAAGGTGCAGGTCAAGGTTGACTTTTTTTTTTTAACAGACTTTGTTTTGTACAGGAGTTTTAGGTTCACCAAGGTTGACTTTTTATTTCCTTAGACATTTAATGTCTATTCTAGTTACCATGAAGCATTCTCTCTGAGAACTCCGCACCATACTGTTTAGCACTTTTGTTACTGAATCTTTTATTATTGCCTAAACATTTCACACACACACATGCATGCACAGACACACACACACACAATCACACATTTGATCTTTAATCTTATATCCAAAATATGACATCCTCCACTCATTCATTATTTCAATAACTATCTATTACCATTGCGCCATGGGTCAGATACTGCGCTTAGAACTGTAGACTATATAAAATGTAAAAGACATGGTCCCTGCTTTCAAGGAGATCGCAAACTGTCAGTAAAGATTAGGCGTGTGTAAATATAACAGGAGGCAGAAAGTTCTATGTCATAATAGGTAAGTGGAGAGGCAGGGTTCATTCCCTAAATTTCTTAAAATCACCCATGGTAATTTTATTTGCTAGAGAATTGGAGGCAACCCCTAATTTAAATAATTGCTGATTTTTGGTTTCGCAACTTATTCTAAGTTCATAAACTATATCAAAATCATCATTCCAAAATCTTTTGTATTGATTCTTTTTAACTTCATTTTATATATTAACCTTTCTCTTATATTTAGATAAATCCATTTTAAGACACCCTCCCACAGAAAGGGTCTTTTGGTATAGTTTATTAAATGGTTATCAAATTTGGTATACAGCCGTATAACCTGAGGCAGTTAATAAAATTAATATTCAGTTTATCAAGGCCATACTCCCAGGTATTTGGATTCAGTAGGTCTTGGTTAGAGCCAGATAATCTTAACTTTTGGAAAACCCTCCAGATGTTGTGGTGTCAGCTGTCTCTGCAGAAAATTTTGAGAAGTATGGATCTAATCACATCCAACAACTCTTGAAATACTAGTTTTCCTCCCTAAATATAATTAAGCTAAGTCATTTTCCTAGTTTGTGAAACTCCTATCTGAGAAGACGTCTTTCATCACTGCTTTTCAAACATCATAGAATAAAAGCCAACCTTGGCCCATGGTTAAGGCTGAGTCTCTTTTTCCGGCTCATATAAACAAGGGTCTTAGAAGCTCAAAGCCAGATCTTATAACAGTGAATGCCAGTGAAACAAGGAAAATGAAAATGCAAAGAATTTCAGATCTCAGCCAACTGGACATATATTCTCAATAAAAGTTATTTTGATAAATTCTGCTGCAGTGAAAAAATGTTGACACTTATGAGAGTTGATGTGAATTAGATTTTTATGTTCTAATCTTTGAACTTTCAGAAACACAGCCATATATCAGCTTCTCAAGCCTTTGCAACCATATTCTGTGTACTGAGATTTTGTAAAGGCAAACAACAACCAGAAACTCCCCAGTGCTGCAAATGCTATAGGATGAAGATGCCTGACTTGAAATTGGACAAAATCTGATTTAAATGTAGTAATCATGCTGTACCATAAAAACAACAATAGACAGAGCATTTATTAAGCACTGACTATGGGCTAGGTACTGTGCCATGTAGGGAAGGGTATCAGTTGGTTTCCTGGCAAGAAGTAGGTGTCACACCCAGAAGAGGGTAATCGAAGAGATTTAACGAACGGAATATATGAGAGAGTTAAGAGAAACCAATAAGGGATGGTAAAGGAGTGCAATGCTTGTAACAAGAGAGTACAAATAGTAGCTAGGCCTGAAGTGGCAAGGGGAGTCAGCCACTAGAACCCCAAGGAAACCTACAGGTGTAGATGAGGGACACCCAAGAGGAACTGAAATCCTGGGGAAAGGAAGCAATCACTTTGGCCTAGGAGTGAGGAGGCTGAGAGAATAAACACCCTGATCTCCTGTTGGTGTCTCTCTTTGTCAGAGCTTAATGGGGCTTAATCGATGCAGTCCACTGAGGGCAACCACCATGAGCACAGAGCATGGTGGAGAAGGGAGGAGAATGCATCTGGAGTGACAAATGGGGAATATCCAACACAGTGGCACAAATGAATAAGACAGTCTCTGCACTTCCTCCTCAAAATGGGGCGTGGAAATATGTGGCGTCTTGTGGAAATATCAAACTGCTCAGTTGGGGGATTCCTCATAGGTTACATAAGGGACAAGAGAGTGTCCATCACTATTATATGATAATCTTCTCGTTCATTACCTTATTTTTATACTCAAAAAAAGATAAATTGTTTTAAAGCAATATCTGCTGTCTTCTTTCTTGCCTCTGGGCTTTGGTTGAAGTTTTGTTGTTTTGGGACAGTGCTTACTAAGGTTTCCAAGCTATTTTGCAAAATCTGTAGCATCTGCAACAGAATGGGCTATGCTTTAATAATATGCATTCCCAAAGTTACCTCTGTTCAAATTAAAAGGTGGTTTTCTACTCCCTCAGGCTCAGTCATATCCAAATAAACTCAAAATAAAGATCATCCAGCTTTCTAGCCCATTTTCCAAAAGGTTTCTTACCTTCCCTGTCATCAGCATTAAATTTTCCTAATAGACATTGAGATTGCAAACTCCTTTATAACAATATCTATTAATAATGTCTCACAGGATGATTAAACCATATCTGATCCACTGGCATCCTACTGCCAGGTAGGATGGAACAGTAGAGAGTTTTTACTGGTCTGGAGTTGGCCCAAATGCATGAAGGTCCTTGCCATGCCTCCTCCAACAAAAGCAAACATGTATATCCTTGCAGAGGATGATTCGTCCATGGGGGAACTTGGTACTGGGCTTGGTCCCAAAGAAGCTCTAGATCTTTGAATAGCTTCAGACACTCCTGGCTTTTCAAAAAACCTTTGAGACTGAGATTAACTTGGGTTTGAAAACTCATTGCCTCCTTACGAGGCAGACACAACTTCAGCCCTACATCTTCTACACTTACATTTCCGAGAATTAGCCACAATTGGAGATCAGGCTCCAGAGATAGAAGGATGGAATGCTGTTCACAGAGACAATCTCTGAACTCATTTGAAAGGGAACCAGGAAAGAGAATGTGTCCCTACAATAAACGGATATTTTACCACTGTCTCCTCCTTGGTCTTGCCATTACCAAGCCAATAAGTCCCCAGGCACTAGAGTGCTAACGAACAAAAAATCCAGCTTAAGAGCGTGGCTTTAAGTCCGTGTGCCTTCAGCTCTGGAAACTCATTTCTGTTTAAGACTTCCTATCTATTTTATAATCTCAGAGAGAGAAAGAAAAAAACAAGCACATACACAAGAAGAGCTCAAAAAGAAAAAAAAAGATAATATTGAACTTGGTCGTACAAACTTGGAATTCTAAATCCTCCCACTGGTCCAGGAAGCCCAGATGCTAGGGCTTTTCCTTGTGGTTTTCTAAATCTCTTGGAATCTTTGCAGGTGTATATGTCTTTAATATTAACACGACATGCTTCTGTTCAAAGCATGGCCCTAATATTGCTGTATTTGGGGCATTTGGACATTTAGACTGCCCTGGGAGGCAGAAAATGACTCTTGTCTGATGACTGATCATTACCCCCTAGTGGAAAGGGAGATGGCGGTCTCACTGCATCTCTCTGCGTGGAGCAGTATGTGCCTTGCACAAGCCACACCACAGGAGCCCATCAGGAGGCCTCCAAACTCTCCGTCGTGAAGCTAATGCAGGAGCAGGGCTGGGAGGCTCTGCTCTAACTGACACACACATTAGTCAGGAAGTTTGGGACCTGCTTTCACTGTGTATAGTCTCCTTTTTTTTTTTCGTCCCCAAAGCCCCAGGACATAATTGTATATTCTAGCTGTAAGTCCTTCTAGTTGTACGTGAGCTGCCGAAGTGGTGCACGCCGAACTTTAACCACTAGGTCATCGTGGCTGGTTTACAGTCTCCCTTCTTTAGAGAGTAGATTCTATGAGCTCTTAAGTGACTCAAAAAAACCAGAAGCAAGGTCAGTTCTTTGGAGCAATAATAATGATAATCATAATAACTAGCATTCGTTGGACATTTGCTCTATGTATGGACTATATTATTTAATCCTCAATACAGTCCATAAAGTACTATTATTAACTTCCCCCTTTACAAATATGGAACCCCAGGCACAGAGAGTTTAAGTACTTTCCCCAAAGAGTATCTGTGTTATTAAGGCAGTAAATCTTAAGACTCCTGGAGTACGTCAAATTGGCCATCATTGCTATCGTTAATTGAGTGTCACTTGCTGCCAGACCATGACATGAGGGCTTTATCTGAACCATCCCGAAGAAACTGATGCTAAAAGAGATTAAATTAAATAAGCTTTGAACGAACACATGGCCTTCAGTGTCTAAACTGGGATTCAAAGTCCGGGTTTTCTGATGGAGAATTCTGCACTCTTTTTACCACCCCACACTGCCTCATTTCACATCTTCCTCTCGGCCCTATGTGTGACTACTTTTAGTTTCAAAAGAACCCTCATTTTGAAAGAGTGAAACACAAAAAGGAAAATAACTGTTAATGGTCAGCGGTACATGGAAGGATGGGAAGGAATATAAAGAGAAACTAATATTAATGGTGTAATTTAGTAAGTGCCAGAAACTTCCCAAGGTGTTTAACCTGTGTAATATTCTCTAATTCTAACAACAAAACTTCAACATTGTTTGTCGGGAAAACACTCTATCAGTCAACTGAAAGTTACACAAATCTCAAACCTTTCTGTGCTTTTGCTGCCTTCTCCCCTAGTATGTTGATTTCCTTACCCACACTGCTTGTATCAAGAGTATGAGATGGCTTTTCCACGCTAGCCTTGTGTCCATTTGATAGACAGGAAGAAGGGGGATCGAAGCAGAAAAGGGTGACAGCTATATTGGCAAAATAAAGATTTCCCAGTAAACCACAACTCATATCTCATTGACCAGAACTGTTTCCAAGGGCACCTGTTATTGCAAGGAAGCCTGAAGAATTAAGGATTTTAGCTGGCCACATTGCTACTGTGGTTCTAGGATTATTTATGTTGACAAAAATAATCCACAACCAATCTATAAATGAAAATTTGGGGTGAGTTTATTCTGAGCCAAATGTGAGAACCATATAGCCTGGGGCCTTCCTTCCCGAAGGAAGGAAGGGCACCAAAGAAGTGGGGTGTACAGAGTAGCTAAATACCCTCAAAGAGCATGTTTTTCACATGTGATTGAAATGTCTCTTTTACAATAGTCACGAGATTGCTCTGTGGACACAGCAATTGATGGACACAGCAGGTAGTAGGTCTGCTATCTCAGTGGACACAGCAGGGTGGCAGTTCTGTTGTCTTGAGCTGGGTGGTCACAGGTGAGCGCAGCAATCAGTTCCTAGCATAGGGAGAGATGCTTATCTTTAAGGAAAAGCCAATGTGGGGGAAGTTGCACCTTTATCTTAAGGCCATTTGTTCTTGTCTTTGGGACATAGCAAATGTTTAAAGCAGATATGCAATGCATGCTCAATGGCCATGTCAGGCCCTTTTGGAAAAACAAAGTCAGGTCGAATTAGGTTTACACCAAATGGTTTCCTCATATACTCCAATATCCTATTGCTTGCCATCTTTATTTGTCATTTAATACCATCCTTCCTTCCTAGTACGACCAAATGTTTCAGGCTCACCTTCCATATTCCCATCCCCAGATATGTCATCAGCCATTTCTACAAGAAGCCTTGGTTTTAATTTTTTCAGTCTCTTTTTTTGCTCTATTTCCATAGACTTTGCTTTTCATTTATTTCCTCTCTATCCTTGCTGTGCTTTCTGCAGTGGCTATTCTTCAATGAGCTGCTTGTAATCTAGTCTTCATTTAGAATTTTGTTTTTCTATTTAGCAAGTTAGGTTGATTCACATTTCACATCCTTCTGTTTTCAGGCCACCACTTCCTGTCTTCTGGTCACCTTTACTTTGAGTTCTTCCACTTGTGCTTTGTAGTGTTCCTGCGTAACTAAAATTGCTCTTTCAAGGATTCGTTTCTGTTAGTTTTCTGCCGGGTTGTTTTTTTTTTAATTCTTGTTGTAATGTTAAGTTACAATTTTACAATGTGGAAACCATTTGCAGATGAGTATTTCCATCATCTATGGGAATTGATGTTGCTCTCATTCATGTTTTATTCTATAGTATCTTTGTGTGCAGGCAGAACTTCCCCATTTCCTGTCACTTGCATTTAAATGGGATGGATTTTCCTAGACTTCTAGTAGAAATGGGGTAGGGGATACAGGGATGTGCTGGGATGTCATTCTAAGCTTCACAACTCACACCTCCCTCCTCTGTCACTACAGTGAATGTCTTACAATGTGGTTATCCTTGTATCCAGCTCTGATCTGACTCTCAGAGCCCAGGCTGGTTCAGGTGAACTTCTCCTGCCAGCCCTGGATTTTCTAGTTCCCTCCACAACCCTTTCTTCCACCATGTTGCACCCTTAGACCCTATGTCTAGCTGGCACATTCTGCTATCTACCACCTCTGGGCTCCTGAACACTTTCTCAACCTTGTCCCTCTTCCTTCCCCAGTGCTCTCGATGTTCCAAATCTCAGTTATACTCACAGAAGACCCCCTCAGGTAAGAAGTTCTCATTTGGGAAGCAACCATTTGCCGGATATGTCTGAAATCGGGCAGTGGATCTGCCTACCCTGTCCTTCCTCTCAGAACACTCACAATCACCTGCTTTCTGTGTGGCTTCACCTTTGATATAATCCATATGCAACTGAGAGCCTGTGAGGTTTCTCTGTCACCTAGTTTCGCTTAACATATAAACATTTTTTTAAATTTCTCTTTTTTCTCCACATGATTTCCAGGAGAAAGGAGATATTCCAAAATTAGTTTGTTAGTTATAAAACTCTTGATTATAAAGTTTGATTTCCAAACTTTTCTGAACAGTTATGAGTAGGTGTCATTTGCTAAGGGCTGCCAAGGGCCAGGCTCAGGGCCGTGTACTACGGATATGATGACTCAGTAGAACAAACCCAAGGGCTAACTGCTGCCATTATCTCATTTTCCGATGGAGTAACTGTAGTCCAGGAAGGTTAAGTAATTTGCTTAACCTACCACAAAGAGGGTAAGCAGAACTGGGATCCAAAACCAATTTGTTCTCGATCGGAGCCCAAACTCCGAGCTCACGAAATGACTTGCTCCTTTTCCTGCAAATTTTAATCTTCCAAGATGAAAATTGTTTATGTACGTTTCCAGTTGTGCATACAGTAGTGCATCCTCTCACAGTTTAATGTGGATCAAATATAAAGACCTTGATTTATAAACTGAATTGAGTATGGTTCCCTGAGAGCTTTGCGTACTTTTCATTTAGACTTGAAAGTGGAATTCTGACCTCTAATTTTAATATGAAAAGATAAATACGGCCTACACTGCAGCAATATATATTGAACTATAAGTAATCTTTTGTGCAAAATTTGACAAAAATCTTGAGTTAAAGATAAACATTGTAACAAAGAAGACAGTATTTTGAAAATACTGGGCACACTGAAGTCCTAAGATACTAAATTAATTTACATATATTGTCCACCATGATAATTTTTACCAATTCATCTGTCAAAATCTTCATAAGTTTGTAAGAAGCAGACTATATTCCAAACATAAGCCATATAATAATTATAGGTTCAAGGTTATATATTTGTGGAAATAACATTTAACAAACACCTACTACATGGCAGAGTGTTTTTAAAATACATAGATATGAAGGTGAAGTATAGAACTGACACTTAGGAACACATGTATGTATATAATTTACACTGTATAGCATATACGTGTATGTGTATATAATATTATTTATATTACATAACTTATGTAAATTACATACAATTATATTATGATATGTTTGTGGCAACTGGACCTTAATCTTCGGTTTATAGACAACCAACTTGAGGTTCAGAGAGGTTAAAGAACTTCTGAAAAGTATTTTAGCTCTTCAGTGTTAGGGCTGGAGATAGATTGCAGCATTCCCGGACTTTCAAAGTCATTCCCAATTTACTGGGCGGCCTTGAAGGCCTAAATTGAAAAGAAATAGAATAATCTTGAAAAATGCAAAATAGAGAAAAACAAGGGAAGGTGAATTTTGAACTAATTTATAGTGGGAAGTTTAATTTTCCAGTGAATTCTGAATTGTGGACACTAGATTATCATTTCTGGACCAAAAACATTTCGACGTATTCAGGGAACAGCTACATTGCTCAAATTCCCTGGACAATATCCATCTTTCTCATCATATCTCTCACACGAGGCCAGAGCCCAAAAGCAGAGACAGAATTTGATGAAGTTTAAAGTTACATGCATTGAACACTAATATGTCCTGTCATTATATTAAATAATCTACATAATCTAATAGCATAAATTTGTATTTTCAGCTAATATATTTAAACACAATCAACTACATCAAAATGGTAACACATCGATTTGCAATTTTCTCCGTGCGATTCAGTGGACATCAGTGGAATGAGTGCACATGAGGTAAGGAAGGTAAATGCCAGCTAGCTCCTCAGCAGACACACGATGACAGGCTTTATGGGGCTCTAAGCACACTATACAGGGGCAGGAACCATTTTATTTTTCTCCATTAGTTGGAGAATATTGAGCTCCAGTTGTTATCGCATGGAAGAAAACTGAATTGCTATTGGGACACTGATGACACCCAGCAGCCTGACTGACTTTGACCGCACAGCAGTTCAGAATAGACATCATTGTTTTCGAAGCCCAAAAAACGCATGTTATTCAAATGACACCTGCTAGGGGAAAAATGACACTTCTAAGGTCTATGAAAATATTGAAACTCAGTAACTCTATAAAAGTGAACAGGGGACCTTGGTGGTTAAAATTAAAATTCTTACTTTTTAGCACAGCCAAGTTTTATGTGTCAAGATACATTATTTATAAGAGAGATAAAGCCTCTCTTTAAGTTCTAAAACCAGTCAATCAGTAATCAATTAACAACTATTTATTCAGTCACTGTGTTATGAAACGCAGAGGGCCGGGTGATGAGGACAACGCAAAAAAAAAAAATAAACCAAACACAGATCCACTTCTCAATGATTTCACTAGCTGTGGACACATGACAAGTAAGTACATACACATAAATACATATATATAAGACCTCTTAAAATATAAATTCGATTATCTCTCTCCTCTGATCAAAATCCTTCAACTGGCTTCAAATTTCTCTCACAGTAAGATGTCAAGTCTTTAGCAGAGCCAGTAACTTCCTCCAGGATGGGCATCCGCACCCCTCCCTCCCCATCCCTACTGTTAGCTCCCTGACCCTTTCCCTTACCGCTCTTCCCCGCACTCAGTCTATTCCAGCCTCAATGGATTCCTTGCTGTTCTTGGAAAATTTGCAGGAAAGCTCCCACCTCAGAGTCTTTGCCACTGCCTGAAACTCTCTACCTTCAGATAAATGCATCACTGAGTCTCTCAGATCCTTCATATTTTTGCTCATATGAAGCATTCTCAGTGATGTTTTTCTCAGGGAGCTCTATCCTGACCGTTGTTTAAAATTCCAAATTGCACGCTTATGCCCCAAATCCCATTTCATTTACTCTCCTTTATTATTGCTGCACTCTTACCACTACATATTTGATATATTTATTCTCCTCTCTCCCATGATTTGAAGATTATATCCCAGAGGGCAGGGTCTGTTTTGTTCACTAGTATATAGCCACGTCCTAGAATAGCTCCTGACACATAGAAAACATTCCATAAGTATTTGTTAAGTGAATGAATAAACAGTAATTAACAGTAAAAATAAGAGCATGATAAATAACAAATTAGAAATATAGAAAATTTATAGTAAAGCACTGAGACGAAGATAAGAGCATGGGCAAGGATGGTCATACATGGTTGTATAGAGCAAGCAGATTTGAGATGGACTCAGATGACTGTGTAAATGTCATCAAAGTACAAATGGTGGAGACAGAGAGCTTCACATGAGTGACATCCCCAGACCACTGAGGAGGCACTGTCACAGTGAATACAGGAATGTCGCTGAAGGCGGGGTAGGGAAAAGCAAGAGAAAGAGATGAGAAGTCAGTGGTGCCTGTGTTTAGAGTGACTGGAAGGCCATACCCAAGAAGTTGAATATCATTCAGCCCCTACTTATTCCAGTATGGATCTCTAAAAAGTTAGGGGCATTTTTATGTGAATGTAGTGAAACTATCACAACTATAAAAACTGAAGTGATTACTTTGTATCATCTAATACCCTTCCCATTATCACGTTTCCCAATTTTGCAACATTTCTCCCAATAGTTTTTTTTGTTTGAGCCAGGATTCAAACAAGATCTCCACTTCTCATTTTGTCCTCATGTTTCCTAAGCATTTTCAATCAAGAGCAATACCCTCTCTACCCTTTTTTCTTCATGATATTGATGTGAATCAGAACCTGGAAAAGTTGCCCTGTATGATGTCCCAGAACCTGGATTTATCTGATTGCTTCCTTGTGGACCCTCTATCATAGTTCCCTAAAATGGAAGCGAGACCTAGAGGTTTGATTTGATTCGGAATTCATATTTTTTACAAGAACACTTCACAGGTGGTGGTTGAGTGTCATGTTCATCATGTCAGGTGTATACAATGTTGTTTCAATGATCTTTAGTGAAAAGGCTGATAAGAGTATAGTGATAGTTAGGGTGAGGACAGCCTGATCCCTTTATGGGAAAAGTTCATTCCTAATACATTGTCTGATGGTTTCATTCACTCAAGATAGTTTCCTGAATCAATTATTGTATTCAAGATTGCAAAGTGGTGAGTTTCTAATTTTATCATTTCCTGCACAATTATTAACTGGAATTCTTCTATAAGGAAGGTCTTTACCTCATCAAATGAAATAAAATTCAGATAGGAAGGGAAGAATAAATGTTTATTCCTTTTTTGTCTTCCTGCTATTGTTCATTGTAAGGAATTGGAACCCTAATTAGTATTTTTTGTTGGAAACTAAAACTCTGCTGTTGTCTATCTTTTTATTTGCTTTCATAATGGCCTTCTAGCCAATTTCTAAAATTCAAAGGCTTTTACATTCTTAATCAAACAAAAAATTACTTGTAGTTGTTTCTATTGCATACCTACTTTGAGATATTTGAGATAATTTGAGAAGTGTAAGAACTTAACTAACTACTGATAACTCACAGATAGTCTTGTTACAATTTTACAAATGTCAACACTAGAAACGGAGTTAGCTACCTACACATTGTAGAGAGCTTTTATCAAATGTAGGTGGATGCTTTGAAATTTTATCCTCTAGTATAAACTTTTATTAAGTACATCCTTATAACAGGTAAGCATAAACAGGAAATGTCATTCAAATATTTGGTTTTCATCAAATAAGAATTCTTTCTTGAATTGTATCTTAAAAATAATAATTAGAACATTAAGTAAATCTCCAGGGTTCCTTAAGCAATGATTACTAATGTTCCTACTAAAAATCAATTTCGAGAACTCTCATCAACTACTGGTGGGAGTACAACTTTGGGAAAGCCACTCTGGAAGACAGTTTGGCAGTTTCTTACACAACTAAACATATTCTTACCATACGATCCAGCATTCGCACTCCTTGATACTTACTCAAATGAACTGAAAACTTACGTCCACACAAAAACTTGCACATGGACATTTATAACAGCTTTATTCATAATTCCCCAAACTTGGAAGCAATCAAGGTGTCCTTCAGTAGGTGAACTGATAAATAAACTATGGTACATCCAGACAATTGAATGCTATTCAGTGCTAAAAGGAAATGAGCTATTAAACCATGAAAAGACATGGTGGAACCTTAAATGCATATTACTAAGTGAAAGAAGCCGATATGAAAAGGCTACATACCGTATGATTCCAACTATATGACATTCTGGAAAAGGCTATGGAGACAGTAAAAAGATCAGTGGTTGCCAGGAATTAGTGGGGAGGGATGAATGGATAAATGGAGGACAGAGGATTTTGGGGGCAGTAGAACTATTTAAGGGCAAAAGAACTATTCTTTTTGATGGATACATGTCATGATACATTTGTCAAAACTCATAGAATGTGCAACACCAAGAATGAACCCTAATATAAACCATGGACTTTGGATGATAATGACGTGTCAATGTAGGTGCAGGATATTGATAGTGGGGAAAGCTGTGCATGTGGTGGGGGAGGGGCAGGGAACTCTGTACTTTCCCCTCAACCTTGCATTGAACCTAAAACTGCTCTTTTCAAAAAGTCTATTTAAAAAAAATTCAATGTCAGCAGTGATACCTGTGGACAGAGTCTATTCACTAGCAAGCTACAAGTTTGGAGTGCATCACTCCTTTCTTACTGTAAAATTAACCCTAAGATATGTAAGAACATTTGAGTTTACGTCTGATAATGAAGAGTAAATGATATTTGAAATTCCTTGCAATATCTGACTACAGTAGGTGTTCAATAGATGTGCATCGAAAAGTCAGTAAGACATCTATACAAATCACTTGGGAAGCTTGTGAATACGAAGATTCCAATTCAGCTAGTCTGGGGTGGGGTCTGAGATTCTGCTTTTTGAACAATCTCCCAGGTAATGCTGATGCTGCTGGTTCCTTGAACCACACTTTTTGTGGCAAGGACCGCTTTACAAACTGATATGTCTCCAAAGAGTATTCCCAATTAGTGCTGTCTGGCAAAGGAAAAATTCCTCTAATGAAATTGGTTTGGAAAATGATGAAGATATGGCCGCCTTCTTGCAGAGCTTGATATACACAGAAATATTAAAAGCTCTGGGTAAAGTAAACTGTTGAACTTTGCATAATTCAGCATTCTACAATCAATCTGCAATCTACAAAGCTATTAATCATCCTAATATTCCACAGTACACATTTCACAGCACACATTTCACAGCATGCTGATTTATACAGGTTAAGAAGATAAAAAGCACACAATTTTAGCATAAAGATAATATTTGGAGTCTAAATTACCCAGCCTCATTTGTCTGATTCTCTTTAAATAAAGGAAATGACCACAGCAAGTGGCAGGTTAAGCATAGATAACAGTGACCTCACTTAACTATACATCAGGAGAACAGGCAGGAGACACAAGTGGATTTCAGACTCTCAGTCAGTATGCTTGCTGCAGAATACTGAAGACACAACATCCCAGATTGGGTGGCCAGGTACATGTCAGAGATGATTAGTGAAGGAAAAGAGGGGAGCAAAGTTCTGCATTTTCTTGACATAAACTGTCCGGTAAAGGAGAATGGGAACACCTGTTTCTGCTGAGTCAGAAATGCTCTTTGCCGTATATCTCTTCTTCTCCAAGCAAAGCTACCAGTACATACTTTCCTTAAGGTTACAAGCCAAAGAGGCATGGCTGTCTGGCCCTGCCCTTCTTTCAACTTGATTGGAGCTAGAAGATAGTTATAGTTTTCCTGTGTGTATCCAAAAGAGTAAGTATGCAATTATGTCGGCTTACCTACTGTCAACCAGACGTGGGTAGGCCAATAATATCTTCGGCTACTATAGTCTGACAATGATATTAGCACCTTACCTTCCCACCAAAGGTAAAGAGGGAAAATCCATTGTGAGGAGAGCCCTCAAAGCTATTCCCAACAGACCACAAGAATGAGCTTGAGCTTTACACATAAATACTGTTAGTTTCTAAAGCTGTATGTCTCCTTTTTGGAAAAATGAAGTTTGGTAAAAAGTATTCGAGAAAACAGAAATAATGAGCAAACAGAAGAAAAATACAGGGTGACCCACCTCATTTTCTAAAATAATGTTTTTGTATTTATTTTTTAAAAATGCACCATAGAAAATACAAAAAGTTAAGCAAAATGAACTATAAAATTCTTCCAACCTTACAAGTATGTTTAAAATTTTTCATAATAAAATTTGGGGACAATAAAAGATAATCACAATCAATAAATTAAACATCACTTCTAATCCTACTACTCAGAGATAATCACTATTAATATTTTGGTGTATTTCCTTTCAGAGATTTGTTTTTCTCTGCATTACACATTATTTCCTTTATATAAATGGGCTCATGCTGTGTAAAGAATATTTTCTATGTTATTAAGTATATATTTAGAATATAATTTTATGCCATGTAGTATGTGTGAATTGTATATAAAAGAATTTATTTGACCATAATATTATCATTTTCACACAGGGTTTCACAGTTTCATAAACAATCAAATCCTTCCTCAAATGACCATGGGAATAAAAATAATTATTTAAATATTTTTCAACTTTGCAGGTGTTTTCAGGTAGCAGCAAATTTTAGGGGAGGATGAGAACATCAACAATAGGCCTAAGAGACTCTGTATGGCTTTTTTAACTGTGTATTTTTCTCATATCGCTATATAGAAGGAAGAGAGAGTGGATTGTAGTGATGAGGATCCATACTTTCTTTAGAATCAGGTAAAACGTGGTTTCATTTCTTGGTTTGTCACTTACTGCATGACTTCGGGCAACATGTTAACATTCCTAGGCCTCAGTTTTCACATCTGCAAATTCTGAATAATAATAGCATATTCCCCATAGAGGTTCTGAGCTGATCAAATGAAATCAAGTTGTACTCAGGCACCATTGTGTACTTGGTGCTGCTTGCCAGGCTTTGCCTGCTCTTTCCTGAAGAACTCAGGCAAGGTCAATCCGGGTAGGTATGAATCAGTGACAGTGTCCGGGGCTCTGCTTAAAATAAAGAGTTTACGGGACCGGCCTGGTGGCGCAGTGATTAAGTGCGCACGTTCCGCTTTAGTGGTCTGCGGTTCGCTGGTTTGGATCCCAGGTGTGGACATGGCACCGCATGGCAAGCCATGCTGTGGCAGGCGTCCCACATATAAAGTAGAGGAAGATGGGCACAGATGTTAGCTCAGGGTCTGTCTTCCTCAGCAAAAAAGAGGAGGATTGGCAGCGGATGTTAGCTCAAGGTTAATCTTCCTCAAAAAAACAAAAATAAAAAAAAAAAAATAAAGCGCTTACAATGATAAAAGGATTGGTGATAATGACTGAATCTATAACTTGATTTGAGAGCTACATAAATAATCAAACTACTCAGAAAAATATGTGCAGCCACAAAAGACATATAAGTGGGGTTCCAATATCAACATCCACTTTTCCCTCTGTAAAGACTTGGTAATAACCTGTATACCACGTGGAGAGAGACCCATCTCTGGACTGCTGGCTAGATTTATTTCCCTCACTCCAGATCCTGTTGACCTTTTTCTATGTGTCCCATTTCACTCTTGAATCACAGAAGCTTTTTCTGGAATGCTACTTTCCTGGTTGAGGGCTCTATTTACTGTATACACAGAGTCTTTTCCCTTTCTCTTATAAAGTGCCCCTGACATGGCCTACAAGGACTGTCTGCATCTTTTGCTTCCTATGGCAATACACTCCATCCAGACACTATGCAAAATGCAGATTGCCTCCTGTCATCCAGCCAGCCCAGGGCAGATTTCTGCTGTAACTCTTGGTCTTGATCCTTCCTTCAGCTACCTCGGTATTCCAATGCTATATTTTCTAGCTTGTTGCAACGCATATAGGTACATTTTACCTTTCTTTTAGTTAAAAAAATTCATAAATAAATAAAATTAAAATCAATTCCTAACTGGAATCTGAATCAGCTGCATAAATGCCACCAAATCTTCTGCGTAAGTGCCCTGAACATCTCTTTTAGGCAGCAGCCACTCCAGGACTGTTCCCATGGAAACTAGCATGTTCAATATTACCTCAAGTGCATTAGTGCTATGCCTAGTCTCAAAGTCAATTATATTTGGCTGAGGATAATCTGCCTTAACTCCCATTAAATTAGCTCTCCTTTTCATTAATAATGCTAACATTTATAATATCTGATTATAATATATATTCGCATTTCTTCTAAACTACGGAGTCATAGTTTATATTTAAAAGTAAATAGATACAGTACATTTCTAGACAATTTACAACTCCTGTTTTTTTTAATCTTCTCTTAGATTCTAAAAATATTCCTAAATATGTTTAAGAATGTGACTTTTGCAATTTATAAAATGACATGACCTCTCGGTATTTCAAACAATCATGTCCCCACTGCTTTAGAGAGTAATAAACTCAGTTAATCTTCAATATATACAAAAGAGGCAGGCCATGGAACAGTGGTGTCTAATAGAACTTTCTGCAATGATATAAATGTTCTGTATCTGTTCTGTCCAATATAGTAGCCACCAGATATGAAGGGCACTTGAAATGTGACTAGTGCCACTGAGGAATTGAAATTTTTTATTTCAATTAATTTCCATTTAAATAGCCACATGTGGCTAGTCACTACCACATTATACAGCACAGTTTCTAGAAAACTTCTGATAGAAATGTCTAGCATTAAACACACTCTGTTTAATATCTTACGTGATAACAGTAATGTTTCAATATGGAACCTTGAAGCTCTTTTCTTCTTGATTCAGAGTGCACATTCAGCCATTCTCATTCTGCAGCTCATTATCTCCTATGCATCAGAGTTATTTATAAGGACATACATCTTCTCCAAGAGATTATAAACTCCTAGAGTGAAGGAAGCACATCTTTCTCAATTCTGTACGCCTCGCTGACCTTACTACAGTACATTGCATATTATACGTACTCAGTGTTTGCAAATAATAATGATAGCTCTTTCTCATTTCAGTTTTCAAAACACATTCTGATGGCATACTTCCCTTAGTACTGCTCTGTGACCTGGCATAACTTAGCTCCTCCAGAATTTAAACTTTGTTCTCTGTGCTGTGTTATAAGCCTCCCAGAGAGTACATTTTATTGCTCTGGGAATAATCTAAATCAGAACTCTAGAAGAAAAATCTCAAAGTTTTTATCTTTGCTGTCATGATATATTTTGAAAGAACCAGAGTAGACATTTTTTGCAACGTTGCATCAAGAAAAAGAACTAATGGTGGACTAAAGGAGTCTACAACCAGGGAATTGAAAAATTAGTTCTTTAAATGCACCCTTCCTTTTCTTAGCTCTGTCTTGAGGCATTGTTTTCACTGCTCCCTTGTGACAGAAACACAAGGGAGCACCGGCTGGAGGACTACATGCAACTCAGTATAAAGGCACATTCAGAACAATTCCAGAGAGAAGGAGGCCAGAAGCAAGAATCCGTTTTACCACGATAAATTTTAAAATAACTTCACTAGAGACAACTATTTAGGAAACTCACATTTAGGACTAAGGGACATTAGCTTGAATTATTGATTGTTCCGGATTTCTGGTATCAATACGAAGGAAATAAGGTTTTAAGTTTAAAATAAAAGCTCTAGATAGAATTAACAGTCCAGAAATGGTAACAATAAATCCGTCAAGGATTTTATGAATCTATTTATCTATTTTACAGAAAGCTGGCTTTATAAGGAATTCTGTTTGGGGAAGGAGGGAAGTAAGAATCTAGATTGTTAAAACACACATCACGTTTGGCTGATTAGTTAAATTTTATTTGTATACAATTTCATTTTTCATTTTATTTTTTACTCTGTGGACAAAATGTGTGGGAACTTGATAGTGACTTTACTCGTCTATAGAGTCTTGTGTAGTTACATGAGAATAAGGGCCTTCTATAGCTTAGAAATCAGGGGGCACAGCTAATGAAATTAAGCACTACTTCAAAAATATTTTGATTAGGCTCTCTCTATTCTATTCATTTTTTAGGTCCTAGGTTGTATGTCTATGTTTATCAGAAAACTCTAGGTTTGTTTATGGTAGAAAAGAACTTGTGCTTCCCTTAGCATAGGAGGACTATAAAATCAGAACAGGTATCAAATTTATACACCCTGTCTTTAAATTCATGAACTAGGGTCCCAGGCTTTGCATTTGTCATGTCCTTCATCATTTGCAATTATAAGGTAAGGAAGAATTGGTTAGTGGATGAATAAATCCTTTTCACTAAAAATGTCTTCTGACTATATAAAAACACACTAGTTTTAAATCAGAATGAAGCATATCATAGAGCGCTTCCCCTCAAGGAAGGAAAATCCCTATCAGTTTACTATTTTCCAAATTTGGTTTGGCACTTTGTAGCCTTGAAATTGAAGAAAATGGCCAAAGATTTGCAATCAACCATAAAATTCAGGCTTCTGCTTCATTGTCCTATGAGTAACAAAGGGGCCAGTTGATAAAAATGATTATGGGCTACTCTATTCACTATATCTCTAGATAATGGAATGCGATAACTCTATTACCCATAGATATTGTCTGCACTTTTTGAAAATCACGTAATTGATATTTACTGTCATAAAGGAAAATATTAAAAAATCAAAGCTTAAGATTTTTCCAGGGCCTAAGTCCCTATTCTTTAGGATAAGCACATACAAATCAGCTTGTGAAGATAAATAAACTGTCTATTTAATAGTTAAAAAGTTTACTTGTTTTTGGATATTTATTTATTTATCTTAAGCATGTCAGTTCTACTGTTAAACCTGGATATAGGCTTTGATTCTGCTAACAAACAAACAAAACAGAACAAAAGAGCCCAAGTATATCGACAAGTATTCTATTCTAACAGAAACTACTAGACACTCCAACAAAATCACAGTTGCGCACCCCTATTCCCACGACGATGTACTGCCTTTCACTTCTCATCTTCATGTCTATTCCAGCACTGTGTTTAGAATGTTTCAGTAACAGACCCAGCAGGAAAAGCATGTGGGCTTTAGAAATTACTTTGAGTAAAAACAACAAAATTGCATTAAAAGGGTGTCCATTTATTACAGTTTAGTATGGTAAGAGGTTTAGGGGAGATGAAATAAATATTTCTGCCTTATTATGCTTTTAATTTTATAGTAAACAATGTTAAAGTGTGTACTTTAGCTATTCTACTGATCAGATTCACATTTTACTAGAGGAGTTAGCATTTACGAATTGAAATGCCAGCATCATTTGCTAGTAATATAATAGAGAACGACCATTCCCACTTTATGCCTGAAACAAATCACCACACTGTCAAAGGTCAGATTCACACAAGTGAACTTTTGAGAATATATTTTCCATTCTGCTTAGAAACAGACTCTGTTACTTTTTCCTTTCACGTTTGGGTAGCATCCAAATCTCAGCTGTAGGAGTGATATCACTAAAAGGGCGAAGTAGAAGACCCCGGCCTCCACATCCTCTCACAAAGATCAACAACTAGACAACTATCCACAGACAAAAACAGCTCTGGCAGAGCTCCAGAGTCCTATTAACGAATTTTAGCAACACAATGGAACAAAAAACCCTGAAAAACAATCTCACAAGAAGAGAAGGAAGACAGCTCCATTCTGCCCTCATCAACCCATCCCCCAAGCCAGAACCGTCCAGTGCCAAGAGGGAACTTCCCAGCTAAAAAGAGTTTCTCTCGCCAGGAAAGAATGAGTGGGGTGCGCGACCAGCTTCCTCAGCTTTTGGGGCACTACACAAGGGTCCTGCTTTGGTTTAACCCTACCCAGACCAGAAAGCTGAGATGTATAGAGAGCAAGCTAGGAACAAGGAAGAAAAGCAGGAGATACTAATAGCAGCCACACAGTGGGAGCCACTGCAGTCCACAGCGACCTGCTCTCCAGCAAACACGGCAGATTTTGCCATTGATGAAACCAATGGCCAGCACAGCCACCAGGGACTACCTGCAGATCTCATCAGCTTTCACCGCACAGGTATTTACATTCACTGATGCCGGCCACCTGAGTCCCTCTCTTTTTCCTCTCCACCAGCCCCCGTCAGAACCCAAGAACAACAATGGCAACCAGTTCAGCTTCTGCAGCTGCGAGAGTGCACGACACCCGCCTACATCCTTACAGCTGGCCCCCATTGCCCTGCGAGTGCTCAGAGCTAGCTCTCCAGCTGTGCACTTGAACAAACCTGGCCCAACTCCTGTCACCAGCCTTCACTGCAGCAAGTACACCTGAGGGGACAGGGTGTAGCCACAGGAGAGCATGCCAACAGCCAGAGCCCCCACAGCTGCTTGGGGGCCCAGATTGATGTGGATTAAGGCTGCCCCAGCTAGAGAAGCCCAAGGTGACCTGGCCTACATGCCAAACTATACGACCCAGTGGACTTTTTTATGGTATGAATTAGGACTGCCCCAGGGAGAGAAGCCCAGGGCATCCTCACCTACATGCCGATCTATATGGCCAGATTCGTATCTAAAGTTATATGACCGCACAATAACCAGACCCCATCTGCACTGAAATCATTTAATGACTTTTTACATCATCTTTTCTTTTCTCCACTAAAAATAAGTCACGTACCCATGCCTTGTAAAATTAGCCCTAACCCTCAACTCGGGGCAGCAGCAGGAGCTCTGACCGCCCATGGGTCCTGTCCCCACGCACCAGCTCTGCCTGTCCATGGGTCCTGTCCCCATGCCAGCGGGGGCAGCAGCAGCTGCTCTGCCTGCCCATGGGCCCTGTCCCCATGCCAGTGGGGGCAGCAGAAGCGGCGGCAGCAGAAGCTCTGACTGCCCATGGGTCCTGTCCCCATGCTATTCCACACTATTCTCTAAATAAAAGAGCACTACTGCCAGATCTTGAGAGTCTAAGAAATCTTTCTTTTGACTCCTCGGCTCACCGATCCCGCATCAAGATCAGACCCTGTCTTCTGTCACTGGCTTGCACCACTACACTCACTTGTAGTTAGCCCCTCCAGAGGAGCACCTGCACACTCCCACACAGACTACCATCACAAGCCTTCACTGCAGTATGAGTACACAAAGGAATAGTGTGTGGCCTTCAGAAAGCATGCTGGTGGCCAGGGCCCCTGCAGCTGCCAGTGAGCTCTTAGTTGGCCCCTACCTTTGCGGTTGGCCTTGGACCCCCCCACCATGTGTACATCTGCAACTGGCCCCTGCAGCTGGCCACCACAGCTGAGTGTGTGAAAACCAAGAGCTCAGGCCACCTCCACTGCCTGCCTTGGTACCTAGCTGCTGATCCTGGAAGTGCCATGAAGACCTCAACAGCACTTGCAATCACTGTGGACATCCCACAGTGCTCACGAATTGGGTCCACATAATTGCCAATGCTGTGGACCCAAGCAGCCTGAGCCAGAGACATCATGCCTCCCAGGATCCAGTGCCACCACATGCCCCCACACTAGGTGTCCTGCACCACTAGACCCAGAATCACAGCATGCTCCAGTGTGTCCGCTTCCACAGGTGAAAGTCTTCCCTAGCCAATGTCAACAAATTGGATAACCTAAAAGAAATAGATAAATTCCTAGAAACATACAACCTACTAAGCTTGCATCATGAAGAAATAGGAAATCTAAACAGACTAACAATGAGTAAAGAGTTTGAATCAGTAATAAAAACCCACCCAACACAGAAACGTCCAGGACCAGACGGTTTCACTAGTGAATTTTACCAAATATTTAAGGAAAAATTAATGCCAATCCTTCTCAAACTCTTCCAAAAATTGAAGAGGAAGGAATACTCTCAAACTCACTTTATGAGGCCAGCATTACCCTGATACCAAAGCAAGATAAGGACACCACCAGAAAAGAAAGCTGTAGACTAAAATACCTGATGAATACACATGCAAAAATTCCCAACAAAATATCAGCAAACCAAATTCAACAGCACATTAAAACGATCATACACCCTGATCAAGTGGGATTTATCCCTGGGATGTAAGGATGGTTCAACATACAAAAATCACTAAATATTATACACCACATTAAGAGAAGGAAAGATAAAATTAATATGATCATCTCAATAGATGTAGAAAAAGCATTTGAAAAAACACAACTCCTTTCATGATAAAAACCCTCAACAAGGTGAGTACATAAAGAACATACACACAAGAAAGGTCATCTATGTATGACAAACTCACAGCCAGCATCATACTCAATGGTAAAAGGTTGAAAGCTTTTCTTCTAAGATCAGGAACTAGACAAGGGTGCCCACTCTCGCCACTCCTAGTCAACAGTAGTACTGGAAGTCCTAGCCAGAGCAATCAGGCAAGAAAAAGAAATAAATGGTATTCGAATTTGAAATAAAGAAATGAAATTGTCTTTGTTTGCAGATGATATGATCTTATATATAGAAAATCCTAAAGACTCCACCAAAAAACTGTTATAACAAATCAACAAATTAGTAAAGTTGCAAGATACAAAATCAACATATAAAAATCAGCTGCATTTTGATACACCAAGATATCTGAAAAAGAAATGAAGAAAATAGTCCCACTTACAATAGCATCAAAAATAATAAAATACTGGGGCCGGCCCAGTGGTGCAGCGGTTAAGTGTGCACATTCCACTTCGGCAGCCCAGGGTTTGCTGGTTCGGATCCCGGGTGTGGACATGGCACTGCTTGTCAAGCCATGCTGTGGCAGGCGTCCCACATACAAAGTAGAGGAAGATGGGCACAGATATTAGCTCAGGGCCAGTCTTCCTTGGCAAAAAGAGGAGAATTGGTGGCAGATGTTAGCTCAGGGCTAATCATCCTCAAAATAATAATAATAATAAAATACTTAGGAATAAATTTAACCAAGGAGGTGAAAGATCTGTACACTGAAAACTACAAAACTTTGAGGAAAGAAATTGGAGAAGATACAAACAAATGGAAAGATATCACATGTTCATGGATCAGAACTAATATTGTTAAAAGGCCCATACCACCTAAAGCCATCTACAGATTCAATGCAATCTCTATCAAAATTCCAATAGCATTTGTCACAGAAATAGAACAAACAGTGCAAAAATTTGTATCAAACTACGAAAGATCCCAAATAGCCAAAGCAATCCTGAGTAAAAAGAACAAAGCTGGAGGCATCACACTTCCTGATTTCAAGCTATACTAGAAAGGTATAGTAATCAAAATGATAAGGTACAGGCATAAAGAGAGATACATAGATCAATGGAATAGAATCAAAAGCCCAGAAATAAACTCTCACATATACCTTCAACTAATATTTGACAAGGGAGCTAAAAATACTCAATAGGGGAAAAAACAGTCTCTTCAAAAATTGGTGCTGGGAAAACTGGATAACCACATACAGAAAAATGAAACAGTACCTTATGAGGCACCACTCACAAAAACTGACTCATGGGCCGGCCTGGTGGCACAGCAGTTAAGTGCTCACATTCCACTTTGGCGGCCTGGGGTTCGCCAGTTCGGATCCCAGATGTGGACATGGCACTGCTTGGCATGCCATGCTGTGGTAGGCGTCCACATATAAAGTAGAGGAAGATGGGCACAGATGTTAGCTCAGGGCCAGTCTTCCTCAGCAAAACGAGGAGGATTGGCAGCCGATGTTAGCCAGGGCTAATCTTCCTCAAAAAAAAAAAAAAAAAAAGGACTCAAAGTGGATTAAAAACTTAAACATAAGAACTGAAACCATAAACCACCTAGAAGAAAACATAGGGAAAAAGTTCCTTGACATTTTTCTTGACGATCTTTTGGATAGAAGAGCAAAAGCCTAAGCAACAAAAGCAAAAATAAACAGGTAGGACTGCATCAAACTAAAAAACTTCTGCACAGCCCAAGGGAACCATCAACAAAAGGAATAGGAAACGTACCAAATGGGAGAAAATACTTGTAAGTCATGTATCTGATAAGAGTTTAATACTGAAAATATGTAAAGAAATCATAAAAATAGCAAAAAAGCAAACAATCTGATTTTTAAAATGCACAGAGGATCTGAACAGGCATTTCTCCAAAGAAGACATACAAATGGCCAACAGGTACATGAAAAGGGGCTCAACATCACTAAGCATCCAAAAATGCAAATCAAAACGACAATGAGGTATCACCTCACACCTGTTCAAATGGCTAACATCGAAAAGTCAAGCGATAGCAAGTGTTGGCAAGGATATGGAGAAAAGGGAACCCTTGAGCATTGTTGGTGTGAATGTAAGTTGGTGCAGCCAGTACAGAAAACAGTATGGAGGCTCCTCAAAATATTAAAAATAGAACAACTACATGATCTAGCAATCCCACTTCTGGGTATACATGCAAAGGAAATAAAAACTGGCTCTCAAAGAGATATCTGCACTACCATCTTCATTGCAGCATTATTCATAATAGCCAACATGTGAAAACAACCTAAGTGTCTGTCAACAGATGAACAGATACAGAAGGGGTGGTATATATTTACAATGGAATATTATTCCGCCATGAGAAAGAAGGAATTCCTGCCATTTGTGACAACCTGAATGAACCTCGAAGGCATTATGTTAAGTGAAATGTCAGACAGAAAAAAAAGAAATCCTGTATAATCTCACTTATATATGGAATCTAAAAATACTGAACTCAGAAACAGAGAGCAGAGTGGCGATTACCAGGGGCTGGGGTGTGGGGTAAATAGGGAGATGTATTCAAAGATTACAAATTTACAGTTATAAGATGAATAAGTTCTGAGGGTGTAATGTATGGTATGGTGATTATAGTTAATGATACCATATTATATATCTGAAAGGTGCTAAGAGAGTAGATTTACATATTCTCATCACAAAAAAGAAATGGTAATTATGTGATGTGATGGGGTGTTAGCTGTCAACTTAGGAAACAAAGGCAACTGCAAAACAAAAGGAGAGTGTTTATTTGGGGTCTTAGAATTGCAATTCGGGGAACAGAGGTGCTGGCAGCAGCCAGATAAGTGTCCCCCTAAGAAGTTAAAGTCGGAGGTTTTTATTAGCAAAAAGGGAAGCTTAGAACAATTACCTCAGTTGTTTATTAACAATTACGATGGGAGGGTAAATTTATGTAACAGTTCACTGGCTTACTTAAGGACATCTTGTTGTGACCAGAAAAAAAGTATATTTTTGCACAGTCCTCCAGAAAGTCCTTTCTCAGCAAAAACTTCCCTTTTGGCAACCCAGCAAGGTCAGCACAGTTTCAAATTTTTAACAAGATGGAGTCGTGTATAAAATGGAGTCACTGCTGACAACTCGTTTCACATTCCCCCCTTTTGCTCATGATTTTTCCAGAAGAAAACATCAACAGAGCGACATTAGTTCCTTAAAGCCAAAGTGGCTTGATTACTTGCTCGGGTGCCATCCAGTCCCTTGATGGGGGGTCTTGTGAAAGAGTCAACAGTAATTTTCTCTAAAACTTCTGACCCATAAAATTCGTCTCGAAAAAGACTATCTAACATGGTCATCTGGGCAAACATAAGCTGCATACTTGAGTGAATTACAGTAGAGGCTGCAATTTTTAGTAAGCACTTGATTAACATAACAAATCATATTATTAAGTTTAACAACAATAATCCAGTTTGTAATACCATCCTTAACCATAACCCTATTCCTGCTGGTAAGCAGCTAAAGAGATGGAAATAATCCTCAAGTCCTGGCATGTATCCTATTTGAGCCAAAAATTTGATATTATCCTTCATTGTTTTTAGTTCCTGTGTCACCTTGCCAGATGGTTAACATAAAAACAACATTCTACACCTGTGTATAGGGCACAGGTGCCTTCTTTTTGGGCCATTGAGATATCTAGTGCCCTTCTATTTTGTAGGACAAATTCTGCCAGTCTATCAATTTGAGTTTGTTGTTATTTAAACCCTTGAACAGAAGCACTGAAAGTGGTGGCCATGACAACTGGGAGGTTGCAGACTGCTCTTTCAAGATCCATTACTCCAAACCAAGGAGAAAATGCTCTGGTGAAAACATGACCAAACCCCTTTCTATCCACAACTGAGTTATTGGTCGGCATCCATCCAAAATTATAACTGTCCCAGCTTCGCCGAGGTCTCTTTAATTGATATGAGAAGGATCCTAGATTTGATATGTGAGCAGGGGAGGGAAGAATCTTTCTAATGGTGGTGTCAGGGGCAAAAGCAACAGCTCCAGAATGCCTTTCCATTTTACAGAGACAGTAAATGTTTGTTCCACATAGGAAGAAATATCCAGAACCTTATAAGGATAAGGCATAAGTAGGTCCCCTTGCCCAGATTCATTTATTAGCTACCAAAGAAGAAACCTCATGGTCAGAAATATAATCACCCTCACAGAGTACATGATAATCTGTTATACTGGAATTGTGTGAGTGACTGTAAGAGCATCTTATATTTCTATATTCTTGAAGCAGCAAATGAGTTTGATTCTTGTTAAATCAAATTTTGGCTAAGATATGGAGAGTCTCTGGGGAAAAGGCAGGTGAAACTAAGCTCCTACTCTTCTCCAGACTTTTGATCAATTCCCTACATTGTTCCATTTAGGGGGAGCACATTTGCTTTCCAGTGTCCCATTCCATTGTCTATCGCATTGTGCCACCATAATGATACATCATGAGTAATTACATTGTAGTCACATAGACTCTAACGAGGAATGAAGTCATATCATCTGGATCATATAAGAGTGTACAGTTACAGACATTCAATGGAAGGCAACCTAAAGTTTTGGGAATTCCATTAATGTTTTTGAAACAAAGGGAAAGGTTTTTGGTCAGTGGCAAAATTGGAGTAAGGGGTATTCCCTTATGAGCAGGAGGTACTCAGTGAAAGGTGGCAATGCTGGGGGCTTGCTTCCCAGAGGGAAGCTTGTAGGTGCATTCAAAAACCCCAGAGGAGAAACCAGCATTTTGACCAGGCAAATTTATCCATCCTTGCAAGGATAGTGGCCAAGTCACTAATTCAGGTGTATCATGAGTTTATTTGCTCTAGCACAAATCCAGCAATCAGTGAGGTTTGCAGAACTGGAAAATTTCTGCAGGGTAGGAATAAAAGGGTGTGACAAGGCATGACAATTAGCAATGAGTTATGAGAAAAACTAAAAGGCTAACCTGAGACCCAAAATTACCCCTAACAACAACAGCCACTGTAAGAAGAACTTCAGAAAAATGATTTTATATGTCAACTAAGCAGGAGGTTCAATACATAAGGCAATAACCAGAAGTTTTTTTGATTTCATAGGGTTTTACCACCATCTAAGAATTCCTAATGTGTGCATTAGAGCAAAAAGCATTAATATACCTATCAAGACAAACAACAGCCCAAATCCAACAATCCTTCATGTCCAGCTTCCCAAAGGATCTGCAGGATGCTTTCTAGGTTAAGATGCCAAGCATAAACCCCTTCTTGGAAGGGAATTCTTCACTTCGTGTAAAGAGATCCACAAGAAGGAGTACAAAGGTACAAGTTACAAATGGGGGTCACATGCTTTCAGTATATAGAAAAATAGATAAGAGTTCTCCTAATAGGATGATTAAGAGAAAGGTACAAAGGGAATAAATTGTTCAGTGGGAAAGGACATAAAAATATACAGGCCTGGTCCAGAACCTTGGGAAAGCTGTCTGCTCAGCTGTCATCTGCTTCAGTTCCTGGAAATCTTGACTTTTGGGTCACCGGTTGATGTGCAGGTCCAGTCAGGGTTTGGTGCTTTCTTTAGATGTGATTTCTTGGAGTGTGGCGATGCAAGGGTTGGTTAACGGTACCTGATAAGGTCCCTTTCAACCCTTGTTGCAAAGACACACTTTACCAAATTGCTGTAAGTTACAGATAGCTTAAAAGAGAGGAGACAAAGGAGTTCTTTAAATCTGGAAAATAAAATATCAAAGTAGTCAGTTTCCCATTAGGATTTTGGAAGTGCCCACCCAGTTCAGCGCCATGATCTTAAAATTATCAAAAACTTGGATTCTAGAGTACTTTTCCAAGTCTTTTCCATGAATCTCCTTGAAGATGAAGTACTTTTGCAGGCACAATTTTTTTGCCAAAGTATCAGAGTAAAACAATAACTCTCCATAAATGACAAAAGACTTAAAAATGCCCATTATTAAAGATTTGATGCCAGTTCATTATAATGCAATTGACAAGAGAATTTAGTTATTTTTGTGGCATACAACATTTTAAGATAATTATTGGAGTTACGATTGATAACATTATATTAGGATGTATCCGATTTCCAGGGATTTCACATAACTTCTGGAACACATAACATATATCTATATAGACACAGTGTAAAGAAGGCTTAGTATTACTTATTCGATAAAGCTTCCCATGTAATTTAACATATCAAATAAGCCTAACTAGTTTAATATCTCTCAGGTCAAAAGGTTTATTTAGAATTTGATTTCAGGGAAGTTTGTCAAAAATATCAAAAGGTTTTGGAAACTTGACCAATAGGATCACAGATTTTTATGAAACAGTACTTAATTATCCATTTAACTCCCATGGATAGAAAGGCAGCACAGAGACATCAGAATAGGGAGGAGCTGAGGCTGAAGGTGAAAGCAAAGCGGTCTTGAGATGTTTTTCTTGAGAAGGCAAGTGCTCAGAAAGACTTCTATTAGCTGTAGTCAATTTAGAGAAAGTATCTCATAAGGAAGCAAGTTCAGACTCTTGAATTCTTTCGGAGGCCTGAGCATACCAATCAAAATAAGCTTCCCTTTCCACTTGCTTAGTTTTGGATCCCTTATTTTCCAACCATGCATGCAAATAAACTAATTTAGGTATTTCAAATGAGCCCCATTGGGGCCAAGCAAGTTTTAAATCATCCTTGGTATACCAGTGCCATTTCTCTAAAAATCCACATGCAAAGGACCCATAATTTTTATTTATTTGTTATGCTGAGGAAGATTTGCCCTGAGCTAATATCTGTGCCAATCTCCCTCTATTTTGTGTGTAGGTAGCTGCCACAGCATGGCCACCAACAACTGGTGTAGGTCCACGCCCTGGAACCAAACCTGGGCTGCCCAACTGGAGCACACCGAACTTAACCACTAGGCCACAGGGCTGGCAAAGAGCCCATAATTTTTAAACATGAATCCAGTGGGAGTCTCAAACAAAGGTTGGTTAAGACTGTGTACTTCCCGTTACAAGTACGTACTCATCAAAAGAGAATGTAAATTCTCTTAAACCGATTCCAAAAGACAACTAGAATAAAAACTAGAACCTCAACCAAGGTGGGCCATTTGGGAACAGCAGGACTCAGCACCTGGGCCTGGGGCCATCAGGAAGATGACAGAGCACAAGAGGCTCATGCAGATACCTGGCTTGAAACCAACTGTGGCGCTGGAAATAGGTGGAAAGTTGCTTTGGGTCCGACTTCAGACACCAAATATGTCAACTCAGAAAAAAGAGGCAACTGCAAAACAAAAGGAGTGTTTATTTGGGGTCTTAGAATTGCAATTCAGGGAACACAGGCTCTGGCAGCAGCCAAAAAAGTGTCCCCCTAAGGAGTAAAATTTGGAGGAGGTTTTATTAGGAAGAAGGGGAGCTTAGAACAATTACCTCAGTTGTTTGTTAAGAACTACGATGGCGGCCGGCCCGTGGCACAGCAGTTAAGTTCGGACGTTCCGCTTCTCGGCAGCCCGGGGTTTGCCAGTTCGGATCCCGGGTGCGGACATGGCACTGCTTGGCAAGCCATGCTGTGGTAGGCGTCCCACATATAAAGTAGAGGAAGATGGGCACGATGTTAGCTCAGGGCCAGGCTTCCTCAGCAGAAAGAGGAGGACTGGCAGTAGTTAGCTCAGGGCTAATCTTCCTCAAAAAAAAAAAAATTACGGTGGGAGGGTAAATTCATGCTACAGTTCACTGGCTTACTCAAGGACATCTTGTTGTGACCAGAAAAAGTATAGCTTTGCACAGTCCTCCAGAAAGCCCTTTTTCAGCAAAAAACTCCCTTTTGGCAAGCCAGCAGGACCAGCACAGTTTCCTATTTTTAACAAGATGGAGTCCAGAGCACAAAATGGAGTCACTGCTGACAACTCATTCCATGTAGCTAAGGCTATGGTGGTAGTCATTTTGCAATATACAAGTACATTAAATCAACCTGGTGTACAAGCATACCTTGGAGATACTGCAGGTTTGCTTCCAGATCACCTCAATTAAGCAAATATGGCAATAAAGTGAGTAACATGAATTTTTTGGTTTCCCAGTGCATATAAAAGCTTTGTTTACACTATACTGTAGTCTATTAAGTGTGCAATAGCATTATGTCTTAAAAAAGCAATGTACATACCTTAATTAAGAAATATTTTATTGCTAAAAAATGCAGATGCTGTTGGAAAAATGGTCCCATCAGATTTGCTTGACACAGGGTTGCCACAAACCTTCAACTTGTAAAAAACACAATATTTGTGAAGCACAATAAAACAAGCTATGCCTCACACCTTCAACTTACAAAATGTTACACGTCAGTTATATCTCAATAAAACTGGAAAAGAACAAATATCATCTGTACTATGTAAAGACATTACAAGTCTGAAATATAAGAAAAATTGAATTCTTTTTCTCTAATAGGATAAAATTTTAAAGAACAAAAATACATAGGAACGATTAACAATGTACTTTCTGCCACTGATATCCTTTATCACAGCAAAGCATGAATAATTATTGCAATAAAATGTTTGTAGAAATATATATATGACATTCACATTAATGTCTAATGAATCCATTATGATTGGTGTTATTTTGATGAATACTAATTCACTTCAGAAGGCTAAGCTACTCAATTCAATAATATGTTTAATTAATGCTAAGCTACAGTGGAATTCTTATGAGATTAAATATGATAATTACATGATATCAAATATATCAATATTGATTAGTGCCTTGACATTGAATATGAGTAGGTGAAATTTTTATGATCAAATATGAAAAAGTCAGTAAAAATTATTTGCAGTATGTTTCAAATTACTACAAATCCATGGCAATATCAATAAATATGGAATAAATCAACATTTTACACAATTTAGTAACCTAGATTCGTATGCCCCTTTATAACAGCAACAATGATGATGAATTATAGTTAACATCCTTTGACCACCTACTATGTGCCAGGAACTGTTCTATGCTCTAAGCAATTTACATGAATCAACTCATTTATGAGAAATAATTCTAGAACTCCCTACCTAATTTATATACAATTAAGAATACTATAGTGATGCTCCTTTGCAAGAAATGAGACCCATAACTCTTTATGAGCAGATATTGCACAGTTGTACCTGGAATTGAAGACTCGTCAGTATCACCATTAAAATCATCAAAGTAGTGAATGTTCATCCTCATTCAGAAAAACGTATTTTTAAAGAAATACTGAGACTGATATTTTCATTGTTCTTATCATGCAAAGAAAAAACATCTTTATAAATTACAATAGGGATAGACTCTACATTTCAATGTGATATTTTATTCATGCATTTTTATAAACTTACACGTAAGTAAATATACATCATATCCTTGGTTTCCCCATGTTTTTAGTTCTCGTACCACCTTTTAAAGTAACATTTCCCAAGATTCCAGAGTAGGTTCTCATTTCGTACCTCACAATTTCCTAGTTGATATGCATATCCACTCCCACAATATCATCTTATCCCTCAGGGCAGAACTTTCAAACCCTGAACTTTAGCCCTGACTTCTCTCTCAAGTTCCACATCCTCATGTACAACTGATTCTTTGACAGCTCCACCGAACATTTCTCAAGCACCAACTTAACATATCTTGAATTAAAAGGACTATTTTTCCAACCTTCAAATTTACCAATTACATTAAGTAATAGCAAAACAACAATATCCCACTATTCTCTGTCTTCTTTCTCTTTGTTGATGCCATTAATATTCTTTCAATTACCCAGGCCTAACATTTAAAAATCATATTTAACTCTTCCTTCTCCCTTAACCCCCACTTCTATTCAGTTATCAAATCATTTGAATTTTTTGCCTCAACTCAATCAAATAAACAACCCACCTAAAAAACCTTCAGTGGCTTCCCTTTTCCTAAAGTCCACATGTTTCATTTGGGGCTCTCCATATCCTGGCTTCTACTTCTCTTTCTAGAACCATCTCATGCCACTCCTCTCCAAGTACCTTCAACCAAATATGGTCTTCTTCCAAACTAGCTAATTTTTCTTGTTTCCATGACGTTGTTCATACTACTCCCTTGGTCCGAAATCCCTCCCTTCACATTCATTTGTGCATTCATCAATTCATTTAGTGAGTACCTACCTACTCCATGCAAGATGCTGTTCTGGATGCTAGAGATGTGATGATGAAGAAAACGACGTCCCTACACTAATGGAGCCTGTATTCTAGTGAGAAGACAGAAATTCGGTAAGTGAACATATAATAAAATGTCAGGTATGAAAAACACAACAAAATAAAGAGATAGGGGTTATTCCCTCCATTCTAGCACTTGGGGAGGTATTCCCTGAGGGGAGCTACATCTGAACAGTAGTCGGAATGAAACAAGAGAGCTAGCCACATTATGTTGGGATCTGTATAACGGTAGATACAAACGCCCTTGACAGGTGCATGTGTGAGATATTAGAGGAATAGCAAGGAAACCAGTGTGGCTGATGCACCGGGAGTGAGGGGTTTTAAGAAAGAAGGTAGGAAACGAGGTCAGAGTAACCAGAAGCCAACCCCCCAAGGCTATGGACTATGATAAAGATATGGGTTTTATCCTCAGTGTGATGGAAAGTATTTGGAGGATTGAGAGCAGAGGAGTGATAATGATTTTACTTATTTTTCATGAGGTTCGCTTTGCAGGTGTATAGAGACTGTGGGGATAGTGGAAAGAGTGAACATAAGAGACCAGTTAGGAGGCTGTGGGACCAGCTGTGGCTTAGGCTGAGGAAACTGGGGTAAAGAGGTAAGAAATGAGAAAATTAAAGACTAATTTGGGACACAGTAACAAAGAGATGTGCTGATAACTGGGTATGGGAAAGGAAAGAATAAGAGGAATCCTGGATGACTCCTAGGTTTGGGCCCTGAGCAATGGGGTAAATTATGGCTTGTGCCATCTTCTGAGATAAGAAACACTGGAGAAGGAGCAGATTCAAATGCGGAATCAAAAGGTCAATTTTGGACATGCTAACTCTGAAATAGGCATTAGACAGGAAAGTAGAAATGTCTGCTAAGCCTTTAGTTATGAGTCTGGAGTTCAAGGGAGAGCTTCAGGCTGGAGAGCGCCATTTGAATCACCAGAGTTTTTGTGCCATTTGGGGTCAGTGAACCGGATGAGATCACTCCATTCAGTGATTCTCAACTCTGCCACACATTAAAATCACTGATTGAGCTTTAAAATAAAATACTGATGTCCCAATCCCCAGACCAACTGAATCCGAGTCTCTACAGGGGGACCGGGGTACTGGTGAATTTTTAAATCTCCTCTTATGTGCAACCAGGTTTAAAAACCACTCATGTATTGAAATGGCGTGGATAGAGGTCTGAGTACTCAGCTCTGGAGGATGCCAAAATTTAGAGATCTGTAAAAGCAGGTTGTAACAAAGGAAGCTAGAAACAAGTGGCCACCGAGGCATGGGGAAAATCAGGAGAGTAGTGTAGTGTGCCATAAGCCAAGAAAAAAAAGTGATTCAAGAAGGACAAATGAACTCAATCAAATGCCACTGAGAGTTCAGTTAAGGTGAAGACTGAGAGTTGACCACCAGGTTTGTTACTGAGAAGGTAGCTATAACAAGTGGATTTAAACAATAGGTAGGGACTAAAGACTGATGCCTTGCATTCAAGAGAGTAGAAGGGGAAGTAAAGAGAGCAAGTAACAGCAACTTTATGCCATATCCATCTGTCAGGGCTTTGCCTACTTTCAAGGCCTAATTAAAAGACCCAGAAGCCTCCTCTACCCTCACCAGTTGGAGGCACTCTCTCTATTGTTCAATTTCCACTTGCCTTTTTCGTTGAGAGACCAACCTAACTCTCCTTATTTATGCTCTTTGTGGAAAAGGATCACATTGAGTTAATCTTTCTATGCTCTGCAGTAAAGGAGTAATAGGTTCTCAGTAATTGTTGGCTCAAAATTTAGGAAAGAGGGGCTGGCCTGGTGGTGCAGTGGTTAAGTTTGCACATTCTGCTTTGGCAGCCTGGGGTTCGCCTGTTCGGATCCCAGGTGCAGACCTACGCACCGCTTGTCAAGCCATGCTGTGGCAAGCATCCCACATATAAAGTAGAGGAAGATGGGCACGGATGTTAGCTCAGGGCCAGTCTTCCTCAGCAAAAAAAAAAAAAAAAAAAAAGAGGAGGGGACTGGTGGCAGATGTTAGCTCAGGGCTGGTCTTCCTCAAAAAGAAATTAGGAAATAAAAAGCTTTGAAATATGCTGGAAAAGCAGTGAGTGTTACTGAAGTACTAAGTGAGCAGCGTTCTATGAAACATACCAGAAAAGGAAGATGTTGAAATTCACTCGGTTATTTCGAGTAAATGTGAAGTATTGGGAGATAAAGGCAGAAGCAATCAAAGAGCTGAAAAAACAGTTTCCTTAATTATCTCTAATGCTATCTTTGTTATTGTGCACTACGAGGTACTAAATGACAGTTATATGACAAGCCATTGACGCATGCATAGATGATAACAAACCATGCATCCTCCTCTTCCTCATTCATAGCTGGCAAGGCTCACCTGAATTGCCAGCCCTGCCTATAATAAGGTAATCACCCAGAAAATGCTGATGCTGTACTTAAGGAGCTGCATGGGCATCATTTTTGTTCATTTTTATTTTTTTAATAATATAAATTTTACAACACAGAAGATGTTTGTAAAATCTGCCTACGTAAGTCAGTGAAAAATAGCAATCTGGAAGACATGGAGATCCCTTAGAGTGGGTATATATTCTGTCACAAAAACATGGTGGGTATTGGATTTGCAGTGGTTTTGAATCCCCCAGAAGTGCTTAGTATTTAAATAATTTCCTCTTTTAGTGGTCTCTAGTCTATACCTATTCACTCGACACAATAACAATGTCCAGTTTAAATGCTTTATAAATCAAATATGTCTCAAATATATGAACTATACATAGTAAGAGACCTTGGAAGATTTCGGTTTTTAAAAGTCTTACATCAACTTACATCCATCAGAAGGGCTATAATTAACAAGACAAGAAATAACAAATGTTGGGGAGGATGTAGAGAAAAGGGAACTCTCAAACAGTGCTAGCAGGAATGCAAACTAGTGCAGCCACTATGGAAAACAGTATAGAAATTTCTCAAACAATTAAAAATAGAAATACCATATGATCCAGCTATTCCACGACTGGGTATGTATCCAAAGAACATGAAATCAACAGTTCAAAGAGATTTATGCACCCCTATGTGCATCGCAGCGCTATTCACAATAGCCAAGACATGGAAGCAACCCAAGTGCCCATCAACAGATGAATGGATGAAGATGATGTGGCATATATATACACACAATGGAATATACTGGGCCATAAAAAAAGACAAAATCGTGCCATTTGCGACAACATGGATGGACCTTGAGGGTATTATGCTAAGCAAAATAAGCCAGACAGAGAAAGACAAATACAGTATGATTTCATTCGTATGTGGAAGGTAAACAAACACATGGATAAGAAAAACAGATTAGTGCTTATCAGAGGAAAGGAGGTTGGGGGAGGGCGAAAGGGGTAAAGAGGCACATATGTATGGTGACAGATAAAAACTAGACTACCGATAGTGAACACAATGCAGTCTATACAGAAACTGATATATAGTAATGTATATCTGAAATTACACAATGTTATAAGCCAATATGACCCCAATAAAATAATTTTTTAAAAGTCTTGCAGATCTTGATTCCCCTGTCAACCTCCTGAGGCTATTAGCTCCCCACAGACCTGAGTACAATTGCCTCAGCTGTCATCTTTGAGCTTTCTCCCCACGAAATCAACAATGTTCCCCAAACTGACGAATAAGCCCCAATGTGTGGAGCAAAGATGATTTCTTCTATCTTCCCTTTAAAAAGTGAGGGGCCGGCTCCGTGGCCGAGTGGTTAAGTTCGTGTGCTTCACTGTGGCGGCCCAGGGTTCGGATCCTGGGCGCAGACATGGCACCCCTCATCAGGCCACGTTGAGGTGGCAGCATCCCACATCCCACAACTGGAAGGAACTGCAACTAAGATATACAACTATGTATGGGGTGGGGGGAGTAGATAAAGCAGAAAAAAAAAGATTGGCAACAGTTGTTAGCTCAGGTGCCAATCTTTAAAAAAAAAAAGAAAAAAAAAGAAGATTGGCAACAGTTGTTAACCCAGGTGCCAATCTTTAAAAAAAAAAAAAAGTGAGATACATGAAAACTGAGCCAGAAAAAGAATATTTTCCCCCCGTGGAAAAAAACTGAGATTTCTTTTTCTTTTTTCTTCCCAAAGCCCCAGTACATAGCTATATATCCTAGTTGTAAGTCATTCTAGTTCTTCTATGTGGGACGCCTGCCTCAGCATGGCCTGATGAGCGGCGCTAGGTCCGTGCCCACGATCTGAACCAGTGAACTCCAGGCTGCCGAATTGGAGCATGTGAACCTAACCACTAGGCCACAGGGCCAGCCCCAAGAATGCATTTCTTATGAAAGAGCTCCATGGAAAAGAAAAGTAACTGCTAACTAAAACTACAGATAAAACTTAACTTTCTTTTTCTAAATCAAGATAAATACATATTACTTATTTCAACATATGTTTATTTGCAAGACTATGTTGAATCTGGTTAATGATGAAGGACTATATTTTCTGAATCAGAGCCATGAATTTGCCTTCTGGTGTTTCTCAGAATGTAGATAAAATTATATACTGCACAACACAGTGTTTACTATAATTATAGAGAAAGAAAGGGGAGAGTATTACTAATTAGAAATAATTTTCAAGGGCCAGCCCCATGGCCAAGTGGTTAAGTTTTTGCACTCCACTTCAGCAGCCCAGGGTTTCGCCAGTTCAGATGCTGGGCACGGACCAAGTACTGCTTATCAAGCCATGCTGAGGCAGTGTCCCACATAGCACAACCAGAAGGACCTACAACTAAAATATACAACTACATACTGGGGGGCTTTGGGAAGAAGAAGAAGAAAAACAAAACTGAAAGAATTTTCAATGCTTAGACACGTATCTATTATAAAGGACATAGCTATTCCTAAGAACAGAAAACACCCACAAAGCCAACAAAGATATGACTTTCAAGCACTTTTTTCTGGTAAACCTTCACATGAAAAGAAAATCTTAGGCTCCTGTGAAAGACTACAGTATAAGTCACTGCCTCACAAAGATCTTAAGTTCTTTCTGCTTTTATTAAATCTGTGGTTTTTCATAATATTGAAGAATCACTTGCGTATCTTGGAAAACACTTACTTTTTATCCAGTCCAGCCTCAAAATCAGTAAGGAATCCCCCTAAAGCAACCTTGAAAGGTAGTATTCATATAGCACCTTCTTGAACCTTCCCAGCAACATGTAGTTCATGACTTTGTTAGGCAGTTTGATCCATTGTTAAAATCTGTAATTGTTAGAACATTCTACCGCAAATATCAAAATCATGAGTCTGAGTTACAGTTAAGGAAGCCACACCAGATGGCATAGGCCTTCATCCCCTAACATGATCCTAACACTAAGGAAATATCCTCAAGTCCTTTGTTGTCAAGGAAGTGCAGTCAGGAGGTCCTGAGATACGAAGATTCTTTTTTAACAAACCCTGAACTTAAAACTGTTGCTTGGATTTTTTCATTTTGTTTTGTTTTTTGAACATTGCCATGTGATAGAAAAATGATTTATTAGAACAAAATCTATGAAAAATCATATAAAATAAACATTTTCTGAAAGACATCCATAAGACCACCTGAGGACAAATGTACAGAGGTGCCTCTGAGAAGCCAGACAGATAAGTTACCAATCCCAAGTGGAAGGCTGGAAGGGGGCAGGTGGGAGATGAATTTGCAAGTAAAAACAATTGTACGATAATGTCTTACAGTTTTCACCATATAGGTCTTTCACCTCCTTGGTTAAATTTATTCCTAGGTCATTTATTCTCTGTTGCAATTGTAAACGGGATTGTATTCTTGAAATCGAAAAAGATATTTAAAAAATGGAAAGATATTCCACACTTATGGATTGGAAGAATAAACGTAGTTAAAATATCCATATTACCTAAAGCAATCTACACATTCAATGCAATCCCAATCAGAATCCCAGTGACATTCCTCATGGAAATAGAACAAAGAATCCTAAAATTTAGATGGAACAACGAAGTCCCCAAATAGCCAAAGCAATCCTGAGAATAAAGAACAAAGTTGGAGGTATCAAACTCCCTGACTTCAAAATATGCTACAAAGCGATAGTAATCAAAACAGCATGGTCGGGGGTCCAGCCTGTGGCACAGGGGTTAAGTTCACACATTCCACTTCAGCTGCATGGGTTCACTGGTTTGGATCCCGGGTGTGGACATGGCACCGCTTGGCAATCCATGCTGTGGTAGGTGTCCCACATATAAAGTGGAGGAAGATGGGCATGGATGTTAGCTCAGGGCCAGTCTTCCTCAGCAAAAAAGAGGAGGATTGGCAGCAGATGTTAGCTCAGGGCTAATCTTCCTCAAAAAAAGAAAAATTAAACAGCATCCTGGGGCTCCATGGCGGAGTGGTTAAACTCAGTGCTTTGGCAGCCTGGGTTTATGGGTTCAGATCCCAGGTGTGGACCTACACCACTTGTCAGCCATGCTGTGGCAGCGACACACATAGAAAATAGAAGAAGACTGGCACAGATGTTAGCTCATGGCTAATCTTCCTCAAACAAAAAAACAGCAAGATTAGCAACAGATGTTAGTTCATGATAACTCTTCCTCAGCAAAAAAAAAAAGCTTGGTACTGGGAGAAAAACAGACACACAGATCAATGGAACAGAATTGAGACCCCAGAAATAAAACCACATATCTATGAACAGCTAATTTTCAACAGGAGAGCTAAGAACATACAATGGAGAAAGGAAAATCTCTTCAATAAAGGTGTTGGGAAAACCGGACAGCCATATGCAAAAGAATGAAACTGGACCACTATCTTACATCATATGCAAAAATTAACTCAAACTGGGTCAAAGAATTGAACATAAGATGTGAAACCATAAAACTACCAGAAGAAAATATAGGCAGCACACTCTGACATCTGTCTTAGCAGTACCTTTTTGAATACCTTGTTTACTCAGGCAAGGGAAACAAAAGAAAAAATAAACAAATGAGACTACATCAGACTAAGAAGCTTCTGTGAAGCAAAGGAAACCATGAACAAAATGAAAAGACAACCAACCCACCAGCTGGGAGAAAACATTTACAAATCATATATCTGACATGAGGTTAATTTCCAAAATACATAAAGAACTCATACAACTCAACAACAAAAAAATGAACAACTCAATCAAAAAATGGGCAGAGGATATGAACCAACATTTTTCCAAAGAAGATATACAGATGGCCAACAGGCACATGAAAAGAAGTTCAACATCACTAATTATCAGGGAAATGCAAATCCAAACTACAGTGAGATATCATCTCACACCCATCGAAATGTCTATAATTAACAAGAAAAGAAATAAGTGTTGGAGAGGATGTGGAGAAAAGGGAACACTCATGCACTGCTGGTGGGAATGCAACCTCGTGCAGCCACTGTGGATAATAGTGTGGAGAATTCTCAAAAAATTAAAAATAGAAATACCATATTATCTAGCTATTCCACTTCTGGGTATTATTCAAAGAACATGAAATCAGTAATTCAAAAAGATTTATGCACTCCCATGCTCACTGCAGCATTATTCACAATAACCAAGATGTGGAAGCAACCCAAGTGCCCATAAATGGATAAACGGATAAAGAAGATGTGGTATATATATACACAAGGGAATAGTACTGAGGCATAAAAAAGACAAAACTGTGCCATTTTCAACAACATGGCTAGAGCTGGAGGGTATTAGGCTAAGCAAAATAAGTTAGAGAAAGAGAAATACCGTATGATTTTTCTCACGGACAAAATACCATATGATTTTTCTCATGTGAAAGGTAAACACATAGACAAGGAGAACATACTAGTGATTAACAGAGGGGAAGGGGGGAGGGCAAAAGAGGTAAAGGGGCACATATGTATGGCGACAGATTAAAAACTAGAGTATTGCTGATGAACACAATGCAGTCTATACAGAAACTTAAACATAATAATGTAACCTGAAATTTACACCTTATAAGCCAATGTGACCTCAATAAAATAATTTTTAAAAAATTGTACAGCAACCACCAAGGGTGGGTGTGGATGGAGAAAGATGTCCTGGAGAAAAGAGAATGGCCACTACTTGCTTCCTAGAGACAGGCTGTGAGCAACTGTGCAGGGCATGGGCATGTGGGGGAATACAGGGGATGGGGAGATGGGGGGTAGGAGAGGGCTACACGGCCACCGGGATGGGGGCAGACCTGAAAGGGGGAGACTGGGAAAGGGGAGACGGGGGACAGGAGGTAGATAATGGGGGAGACAGTGGGGGGAGATGGGGAAGACTGGGGGAAGATGAGGAGAGAGGGGGGAGGGGTATGGGGAGGAAGACCGTGTGGTAGAGGGGAGACAGTGGGAAGGGAGGGAGATAGGGAAGGGGGAGAGGGAGTGGGGGAGGACTGGGGGGCAGACAGAGGAGGGGAGATGGGGGAGGGGGGAATAGGGACAGGGATAAGATGGGGAAACCAGGGATGGGAGAGAGACTGGGGGGTGGGCAGAGGAGGAGATAGGGAACAGGGGACGGAGGACATGGGGGACAGGAGGGGAAAGGGGGAGGGAGACAGGGAGGGGAGGAGGACGGGTGAGGGAGAAGGGGGGTGATGAGGGAGGGAGACTGGGGACGGGAGAGAGGGAGACACCTAGGGGATGGAGACTGAGGAGATGGGAGAGAAGGGGGGACGGGGAAGGGGTGGTGGGGGGACAGGGAAGGAGGGAGAAAGAGGGGAAATGAGGATGGGGATGAGAGATGGGGGATGAGAGAGAAAGGGGCAACAGGGAGGAGAAGGGAGATAGCGGAGACAGGGGACTGGGGGGTAACGGGAGATGGAAGGGGATGGGGAGAGGAGAAATTGGGGGAAGGGGGAGATGGGGAGGAGGGTAGGGAGGAGACGGAGACAGGGGATGGGGATAGAAGGAGATGGGGGACAGTGGGGTAGACGGGGGAGACGGGAGGAAGGGAGGGAGACAGGTGGGGGTGGGAGGAGATGGGAGGACTGGGGACAGGAGGGGTGACAAAGTGCAGGAAGAGACAGGATGGGGGACAGGGATGGGGGTAGATGCCTGGGTGGGGGAGACAACAGGGGAAGATGGGGAACAGAGGGAGGGGGAGATGGGGGACAGAGGAAGGGGGATACAGAGGAGGGGGGGAGATGGGGAAGGGGGAGCGGCGTGGCCGAGACAGGGTGGGAGGGGGTAAGGGGAAGATGAGGACGACCGCCGACGACGGAGGAGAGATGGGGGATGGGAGGAGAAGGGGGGCACAAGGGGGAGATGCGGGGACGGGCAGACGGGGTACAGGGGGAAGGGGGGAGATGGAGGAGGATGAGGGAGGGGGAGATGGGAAGGGGGAAGATGGGGGAAGGAGATGGGGATGGAGAGATGGGCAAAGAGAGGGCAGACTGGGACATGGGGGTAAGAGAGGGAGAAGGGAGATGGGAAATTGGGGGAGGGGAGGACTGGAGGGGTGACAAGGGGATGACGTGACTGGGAAAGGGAGAGACGGGGGACAGGGGAGATGGAGGGGGTGTTAGACGGGGGAGACATCGGGGATACGGAGGAGGGGGGAGGAGTGGGGGGATACCGGCAGAGGAGAGGGCAATGGGGGCGACTGGTAGGGGTGAAGGGGAAGAGAGGGACACAGCAGGGGGTGATGTAGACAACGGGGGATGGGGAAGGAGGGATAGAGGAGAGCCACGGAAGGGGGCGGGGGGGGGTGGGAAGACGGGGGGAGGGGCGAAGGGGAGACCATGAGGGGGAGAGATGTGGGATGGGAGGGGGAGAGATGGGGGATGGGAGAAGAGGGGGACAGTGGGGAGATGGGCTGACAGGGGAGACGGGAGACTGGAGAGAACCGGGGAGAGAGGGACTGACAGGGGAGACAGACGGCGGACTGGGGAGAAGGCGGACTGGGGAGAACCCGGGAGATGCAGAAGGATGGGGGAGGGGAAGATAGGGAAGGGGAGAGAGGAAGATGGGGGAAGGGGGCAGATGGGAGGAAGGAGATGGAGGATGGGGAACATAGGGGACCGGGGGCAGCACACGGGGGGAGACGGTGGGGGAGGGGGACGGGAGGGGGACGAGGGATATGGGGGAGGGGGCAGGACGGGAGGGGTGACGCCACGCTGCCGTGAATAGCCTGGAGACATGGGAAATGGCGGCTGGAGACAGGGGGGGTGCGGACGGGTAAATGGAGGAGCCAGGGAGATGCGGGTGACTTGGGCTGGGGTGAGAGAACCAGACGCAGGAAATGGGGGGCACTAGACGATGGGGCAGGAAGGAGGAGGAAGAAGAAGGAGGGGGAGGAGGATGGTGGGGAGACAGGGCGGGAGGGGAGAAAGGGGAGACGATGGGGAAGAGATGCGGGATGGGAGGAGGGGAAAGACGCGGGGTGGCCAAGAGGATGGGGAGGACGGGGGTCGGGGAGAAGGTGGCGGGGACAACGTGAAGGAGACAACAGGGGTAGATGGGAGACGGGGCAGGGTGCGGACTGTGGGGGAGACGGGGCGGGGCGGGGGGGGTGTCTGTGGGGGAGACAGAGGAGACGGAAGGAAGACGGGGGGGCTAGGACTAAGGATGGGGTGGGGTGTGAGAGTGGGAGACGAAGGAGGGGGGAAGAGATGACGGGGGAGACGGGAGACGGGTGAGGGGGGAGACAGGAGAGGGAAGATGGGGGAGGGCAGGCAGACCGCAGGGGACACATGGAGACATGGGGGGAGACGTCAGGGGGGGACCGGGCGATGAGGGAGGTGGAAATGGGGGTGACGAGGGGAGTCAGGGGACAAGGGGACGGGGCAGAGGCCGAGACAGGGTCGGGGGCCAACGGGGTGGGGGGAGATGAGGGAGGCGTGGGGGGGGGCGAAGGGGGAGGACGAAGAGGGGACGGGGGATAGAAGATAGACGAGGAGGGAAGATGGGGGAACTGGTGACGACAGACAACGGAGGGACTAAGACTAGCACCTCCTTTATAGGAACACACCAGGCCCCTGGGGTAGGGGCTGGGCAGGGACGCCACTGCCACTCATACACACAGAAACATGAGGTGGGGGAGAGGCACAGGCACACAGGAGTCGTGCACTCTACTCCACATCAACTAACTGTAAGCACAGAGACAGGCATCACTCACTATGGCCCAGACTCGCCCCCACTGGTGTCTGGGTCTGGGCCTCAGTGACCTCTCCCCAAGTAGTTGGTCCCCTCTCGCAATCGACACACACACATGCAGTATTCGGGGAGCACTTATACCCAGCTCATTTGTTTCATCTCCTACTTCACCATGGCACTCAGTCCTTAGCTTCATAATATGTGCGTGTGCAACGCGTGCATACATACATAGATAAATGTGGGTATATACATGTTGAAGTTGTAAGAATATTTATTATTTGGGAAAGCTTTGATTTACTTCAGGTAATTGGTGTATGGAAACAGCAACTGGATATTACATTTATATATGCAGTTTTAAAATTGTTCCAAGGTGTTTTTAAATAAGACCAAGCATTTTCCAAAGTCCTTTTAAAAGTGATTGTTAAATTATCTAGATTCCAAATAGTAAAATAATAAGATTTTAAAGTGGAACCTAAAGCCTATGGAAGAATCAAATGTTTTCATTTCTGACTGTAATAAATTAAACATTAGTGTTAAAAAACAAAATTAACCTATTACGTATTATTTTCAGAATATAAAGGCCACCTTCAGAATTCATGCACTGACATGGACATACATGCAAACAGCCTCACATTTTACATCTCATTAGTAGGACAGTTTAAGGGCAGTAACTATTTTTTCTTTTACTTTCTCCTCATAGCTTCTAGACCAGTAGTTTGACTTCAGTGTCCTCCTTGTTGATGCTAAATGAATGAAGCTCCCAGGAGACTGGCTGGTGAGCTCTTCACTATGGTGCCACTGTGACCTGCACAGCTATTTGTGCTTCCCCTGCTCTGACTCTGTGTTGGGGAGAGGGACTTATGTCTTTACTCCTCCCTCCATCAACGGGAGCACTGTTCTTTCTGGTATGTAGAGGGCAGGCTGTATGCATCCTGCTTTATGCAAGGTTGTATTTGCAGTGTGTGGGGACTTTAATGATTGCCCATAAATTTCAGCCAAAAGTCCACAGGCAAATCCAGCCTTAATCATCTACCATGCTAACTCAGAGTCTGTAATATAGGTATGAAGATTTACTGTGTGACTGGACCAAACATCGAGTAAGCTAATAGCTTTATTACTTTCTGGTAAAACAAAACAAACTAAATCAATTTGTTTTCTTCCTAAGAGCTCTAAGATTTTTTGAAAGAATATAACCAATGTCCCCTAGAATCTTTGCTGAAAAATCAAAGAATCCTGTTTCTATTCCTTACATCATTGTTCTGTGTTAATTCCCTTGGGCTATACCCTAGGATGAATTCAGAAAAGAAGTTTCTGACCAGTATAGTGGCACTCTCCCGTCCTGTGAACTGAACACTATTTCTTTTAAGGCAGCCTAAGATGGAGGCAGACGGGCTGTGGCATTAAGCATTGCCAGATGTTTCCTGGCTTATATTCTGAGAGTCATCACTGCGACTCCGCTAATTCTCAATGGAAGTGTACTCAGAAATAGCTAAGCTGCAGTTGTAGTTGGCCACAGTTCCGATGTGCCCTTAGAGCTCTTCACCCAAAATCACTGCCAATTACGGCAAGTGACTGCCTGGTCTACGTCCTGGGTCTGAGAAAATACCTTTGCTCTCTCTTATGTTAAACAGTGATCATTTCTTGCCTCATAACTTCTAAAATTATCTTTCTATTTCCCCTTATACCCAGGACCTTGGAGGGTTCTATTTTTGTAAAGTCAATGCCTTTTTCTAAATATGTTATCTTTTTAGTCCCTAAAAGATGTCTTTAAAAGGCTCTTAGGACAAATGTCCTTGGGGGAAAAAAAAAGACATAGCCTTTCTTTAAAACAACAATTGCTTTAACTCTATCCAAAGTGAAAACATATGTGGAAAAATTACTGATTTTATTTGGTAGTAAATTACATTAATATCCAATTGGCTGGAAAAGCAATAAGCCACCTTAAATTGCATATCTTAGCTGTATTAACTATAAATCTGATAGTTTCAAAATGATGTCAGAGAACTTTTCAGAGTCCTTGATAACATTATTTATCAATGACTAAAAATACTGGTAGAAAGTATGCTTTATCTCCTAACTACTTTCCACCCCTCTGCTATAAAGCAGGATGGTGGTTTTCTTAGCACTGTCAAAAGAATGCAGAGTATAGACCTTATATGTTCCTAATAATACCATAAAATAGTCTGAGTAACTTTTTTAGATAATAATATTTTCAAATCTTTATGCAATTGTACTCAGTCTAAAATATGAGATTCATTTTCCTACAAGCTCAATTAAATATGCAATTAAAAGTTACTCTGCATGTCATCCTCCCATGACTGTCAGTGCAAATTCTCCAGGGTCATCATCTCTCCACCGATTTGTGCATCGTACAGAATCATCCATGCGAACTGTATTCCAAATGGCTTTAAAATATTAAAAGTTCCATTTTACAATTTCTTCTGCTCAGTGATCAGTGTGGTGAATCTCCTTCATTTTTATAAAGGTCATAAAGTTTTTTATTCTTCAAAGTGCCTGATTTTGTGGGTTGTGGCAGGAGAAAGGAGTGAAGTGTCTGAGAGACGGCAGGTCGTGAGAGAGAAACAGTGCAGTCAGCACCAGAAAAGTGACAGAATTCTATTTAAGAAGAAATAAACAAGTTTCCCCTCATTCGAGATATTTCTTTCAACCCTTTGACTATAACTTATTCAGTCAGATGGCCATGGTGCATGAGTCAGCAGAAATGGAAAGAGGGAGACATTAAACTAATCAAATTTTCTCCTTATAATTTAAAACATCTAGGTTCAGAGGAATAGGAATAACTTTTATTCAGTCAATATATTTAGGAAAAGTTATGACCAGTCGAAAAAATGTAATAGCTTCCCTCCTACTTTTCCACTTCCCCATGGTGAAAAAAAATCCCTGATTTGGAGAAGACTAGTGATAGAAGAAGTATGAAGAGTGGGAAAAGTCTGTGAGAGATTGGAATTAGGAAAAAAGGAGGCAACCTGAAATGAACAATAGACAGAAACAGAGACTAGTAGAGACCAGCAACCTAAGGGGTGATTTAGATATCTTATTGTTGGTAAATGGTGAAGATTTAAAACAAACTCCATGTCGGATAATCAGCCCTAAGTGAAACTTTCCATTCTAAGTTTAATTAGGCAAAACTTAGTAGAACTATAAAGAGGAACTGAAAGTGGGAAAAAGTAACACATCTATCTCAGAAACCATCAATTCAAAGAACTGGGTGAAGGACACAAGTGACCCAACACCAGCCTTAAGCTAATACAGCTATTATATGTGTACCCAGATGAGGGAACTAAAATTTATTTTCGAGCGCTTGCAGAAATTTACACAAATGTGAATAAAAGCAAAAACAAAGTTTTAAGTTTCTCCAAAACTATCATATGAGTCAGAAACAAAATACAGTCAAATAATATTAGAAAAATCAGTGACAAAAAGGTAATGTATACAGCACACTAACCTAAATATTTCAAAAAATAAATGCACCATTTTGAATAATTTGTAGGTAAAAGTGGAACTCAAAATGGAAATTACAAAATTTTTGTAAATAAAAATCCATAATGAACCACACTACATTTCAAACCTGAGTGTTTCAGCTAACGCAATAACAAAAGGGAGCTATGTAGCTTTAACTGCATTTACTAGAAGATTAGAAGGCCTGAAAATAAATGAATTAAGATTTCACTGAAAGAAGGTAGAAAAAGAACAAGAAAATAAAACACTCTAAATAGAAGAAAAATAATTATTCAACAAAATGACAAAAGGAAAAATACAACCATAGATTCAATTAACAGATACATAAATTTTTTACAAGAATAATAAAACTTTGTCTAGTGTGATTTTATCTTTAAAGAGAAGGAAGGCGTAAATAAACAACATCGGTTATGAAAAATGAGTAACTGTTAAGTAATCTATTACTTATGATTAAATACCATAAGATTCAGCAATCCCATCCAAATGAAAGAAAATCAGTATCTCAAAGACATTTCTGCACTCCAATGTTCACTGCAACATTATTCACAACAGCCAAGATAGAGAAACAACCTAAATGTCCACCAATGGATGAACAGATAAAGAAAATGTGGTGTATGTATATACACAATGAAATATTATTCAGCCATAAAAAAGAAGGAAATCCTCCCATTTGTGACAATATGGATGAACCTGAAGGATCTTATGCTAAATGAAATAAGCCAGAGACAGAAAGGCAAATACTGTACATATTCCCTCATATGTGAAATCTAAAAAAAAAAAAAAATGTCAAACTCATAGAAACAGACAGTAGAATGGCAGCTGCCAGGGGCTAGATGGTCTAGACAGTGAGGGAAATAGGAGGATGTTGGTCAAAGGGTCAAACTTTCAGTTATGAGACGAATAAGCCCTTGGGATGTAATGTACAACATAGTGACTATACTTGATAATACTGTATTGTATAGTTGAAATTTGCTAAGGGTGTAGATCTTAAGCATTCTCACCATGCACGCAAAAAAGATAACTATATAAGGTGGTGGATGTGTTAAGTAATTTGATTGTGGTAATCATTTGACAATACTATACATATGTCAAATCTTCACATTGTACACTTTAAACATGTACAATTTTATTTGCCAGTTATACCTCAATAAAGCTGGAAAAAAGATTAACTAAAGGTAAAAACAATATAATACAATGATTGACATGCTAGGAATAAATATGAAAATCTGGATAATCAGAAAAAAATTCTAGGGAAATATAAACCACCAAAGTGGCCTATTGAGAAGACAATCATAAAATCAAAGAAAGGATAGCTAAATTTCGTCAACCACAAAGATATCAGACCTATTAAACTTCTTTTTTTAAAAGCTAATTTCAATTGTATAAAAATGGTTCCAATATATAGAACAGAAAATAGATAATTCCTCACTTTCTGAGTTTAACAATGTGGCACCCGAGACAGAAAAGTACAAGAAAGTAAAAAGTATATTAATCATAAACACAGAAGCAAAAATTATAAATGGAGCATCAGCAAATCGCAATCAGCACTTCACTATAATAATGACATCATGACCAAGGGTTAAATCTCAAGATTGCAAGGATTGCACAATTTAAGAAAATTTACCAATAAAGTTAATTCACTAAAATAATCTATCTAAATGAGAAAAAATATATAATCAACTGAATATATGTCAATATACCATTAAATGATACCTAGCAATCATTCATGATAAAAAAAATCTTGACAAACAACTTTCATAAATGGATCTATCAGATAAATGGATCTATAGCAAAGTACAGTCTAAGATGCAAAGTCTAGAATAATTTGCTTTAAGTTCAGAAATAAAAGAGTCACCTCTTGTTACCACTATTAATCAACACTGTCCTAAAGGTTTCACACTCTGCAATAAGACGAAACAAAAAAATAAGTGGAGAATAGATGTAAAAGTTAGAAATAAACTATTATTTGCAGAAGATATGATCATCTATATAACCAATCCAAGATAATCAACTAACAAACAATTAGAAATAGAATTCAACAGTGCCTGAATACAAGATCAACACAGAAAAAAAAATTAATAGATACCCAGTGGAGCAACAACGAGATGCATAAAAAACAAAAAACTGATTCATATTATCAATACTTGCTATGAAGTACAGGTGGGACTGAAAATAGCACTATGAAATTTGGAATGTAGACATTTGGATGGACTTGAATGACGCTCAGAATTAGGAACTTTAGAATTACCTCAAGTCATCTCTGCCAGCCGAAGCCGCCTTTCCTCTCTCCGGTCTAAGAAACCCAGCCGCTCGTGGGTTAAAAAAAAAAATCTTTACGGCAGCGTAGGGGCGGGACTTCCGGTCTCGGCACATTGGAACCGGCTCTTTTCTTCTTCTTTGTTTCCGGTCTATCCCGGAAACGTGGCTGGGAGCGCTGGGCGGAGGTTGCTTCTCCGCTCGCTCTTCCACACCGAGCGGAGTTTGCTTCCCTGCAGGCTCTTCCACACCCAGGAGAGGACAGTTTCGAGGTTGGGACCTACTTTCATGCTTTGCAGGAGCTGTGATGCCCCAGCTCTAGCTTCCTATCGGTGAGATTTGGTTTACCCGGACTGTGGTGCAGACAACCTTGCTGTTGCACAGACGAACTTTTGCCTCGTGTTTGCTGGCACCCACTTGGGCGCCCCCTACAGGGGCCTCAGTACCTTGATGATGGTAGACGTAGCCGTACAGACGGAGCCCCCTGAGGGGTTTGTGTCTTTAGATGATGTGTTAATATTCTTCTCCCGGGAGGAGTGGGAGTTACTTGATGAGGCTCAGAAACGCCTATACTATAGAGTGATGCTAGAGACAGTTGGACTGGCGATCTCAGTGAGACTTGGAAATTCCAAATTCCCTGAGATTACTCAGCCCGAGCCAGAGAGAGTTTTCAGGGTTCCTGACTGTGTAGACACAGCTCCAGGCAAGACAGAGATGACCTGGGGGAACCTTAACACTAGCTCTTGGCATACAGTGGAGGCTGAAGATGCATCTTCTGAGCAGGGTGTTACTGTAAGAGTGTCACAGGAGAGCTCTCTTGAGGTGGGTCCTTCCATCCAAAACAGCCACCCATGTGACATGTGTGACCCCATCTTGAAACACATTTTGTGTGTGGCTGGGCATGAGGAAACATCCCCTGGGCAACCACCGTATCCCTGTATGTCATGTGGGAGATCCTTCTGGTTCAGTGCAAACCTTGACCAAATACAGAAGGAGCAGAGTGGAGAAGTATTGCCTAGAATAGAAAATGTCCGGACCATCTCTGTGGAGAGCTGGGAAAACGAAATGTCAGAGGACTTCCCTTTCGGAGAGGGTGAGGAGGACTTTTTGGCCAGCTCTGGACTTGCTCAGCTTGATGCCACTGAGGATGGGAAGACTCCACACAGGAGCGCTGAGAATGAGGAGGCCTTTCACACTGGGCAAATGGATTACAAGTGCAGTGAAAGTGGGGAAGCTTTCAGCCACAAAGATGAATTTGTTCAGCACCAGAACATCCACATGGGAGAAACGTATGATGAGTGCGGTGAATGTGGCAAATCATTTAGCCAGAGAGCCTACTTTCTATTACACAAGAAAAGTCACCTCAAAGCAAAACCTTACAAGTGCAGCGATTGTGGGAAAGCATTTTGCCACAAATTCAGCCTCAAAGTGCACCAGAGTCATCACACAGGATTCAGGCCTTATGAGTGTACTGAATGTGGGAAATCCTTTATCAAAAGATACCAGTTCGTTCAGCACCAGAGAATTCACACTGGAGCAAAACCATACAACTGCAGTGAATGTGGGAAAGTCTTCAGCCGAAGAGACACACTTACTGAACACCAGAGAATTCACAGTGGAATAAAGCCTTTTATGTGTGGCGTATGTGGGAAAGCCTTTCTCCGTAAAAGGGCGCTTGGTAAGCATGAGAAAATCCACACTGGAGAAAAGCCCTATGAATGTGATGAATGTGGGAAATTCTTTCGCCACCGTTCCTGCCTTTCAAGACATCAGAAGATTCACAGTAAAACAGAGCCTTCTGCCTATGCATGCGCTGAATGTGATAAAACCTTCATCACTAATTTCAACCTTATTCGACACAAGAAAATTCACACCAGAGCTCTTAGGCTTGTGGGTGAAGTGAAAGTGGAAAATTCTTTGGTGGCAACTTCAGCCTCATTCTACACGGGAGGTGTAACACCGGAGTAAGGCCTTATGTGTTCAGCAAATGTGGGAGAGCCTACAGAAGATGCTCTCACCTTATGTGGCATATGAAAGTTCACAGCAAAGAAAGGCCTCATGAGTGGAGCAGTTCTGGTGATCCTTTAGCTACGTTTATTTTTTTTTTAAAGATTGGCCTTGATCATCTGTTGCCAATCTTTTTTTTCTTTCCTCTTCTTCTCAAAGAAGAAGGTCGTTCTGGTTGTATTATGTGGGACGCTGCCTCAGCATGGCTTGACGAGCTATGCCATGTCTGCACCCAAGATCCAAATTGGCAAAACCCTGGGCTGCCGAAGAGGAGCGTGTGAACTTAGCCATGGGGCTGTCCCCTGAAAATTATTTCTAATTAGTAATAATTTCCCCTCTATGTCTCCCTAGTTATAGCAAGCACTGTGTTGTGCAGCCCCCTTTAGCTGCATTTTGAAGTTTGTTTAGCACCAGAATCTTCACACTGGAGAGGCTTTAAGAAAGCAGGGAACGTGTTTTCTTCTTGCTCTATGTTGCGTGACTCACAAAAGAGAAAAACTCTGTAAATAGCATTTGAGATGGAGCCAACAACCAGAAGTTGAACTTCATACATCCAGGTATCCACTCTGGAGACATAACTACAAGTGCCAGGTATGTGGGAAGTTTTCCAGGGCTACTTTACACTTTTCAACCTTCCCAGAGCCTTCCCCTGGCCTGAGTTATGTCATTACCAGTGTCTGTTGCAGACACCATTCCACTTCTACCAGCAGTCTGGGCCCCACACTGTATGTCATTCACCCCAGTGTACTCAGGTGTGGCTGACCTCTACTCTCTCTCCTACTTCCTGGAGGGAATGATGAGTGAGCTGCGCCCACTGGGGATCCTCATTCCCTCTCTGCTGATGGTTTCAGTGTGGACATGACCCAGCTCCTGCTGAAAAGATATGAGCTGGAATCTGCTGCAATTTGCCAGAGGTTTTTGTTTTCCATGGACAGCATTGACTCTACTTGAGATAGCTGAGATGGATTTCTCCAGTCTCTGAGTCACCTGACCTTGGAACTGCCTGCCCCACACTGATCTGATTTGTGCAATGAGAAAGCCTTATTGTTAAAGCATTTACTGTGTTCTGTTCACTGTGTGGGGTTGATTGAGAAAAGAAATGGGCTTTCAGAAAATAGGTCATGACTCAACTGAGCTCATTTCTTCCCTTCACACCTACAAGGGCATTGATTGCTTTCCACAGTTAGGAATAAAGGTAGGACTGTGGACTGAGCTAAACTTCTAGAATTGTGCTGTAATACAGTAGGCACCAGTCACATTTGACTATAGAGCACTTGAAATGTCACTGCTGTGAGCTGAAATATGCTATAAATATAAAATGCACACTGGATATCCAAAACATAGTATAAGAAAAAGAGAAAGAATGTAAAACGTCTCCTAACAATTTTTATATTGGCTGGATGTTAAAATGATAATATTTGGGCATATTGAGTTAAATAAAATATGTTATTAAAATTATCAAGAAAAGAAATGGGTTTTGCTAGTGTGAAGAGAGGAACACCTTTTGTGGGGACCCTAAACTTTATGTGCCTCAGAAAATAGCAGAATGGCAGAACAGCTGTCAGCCTAATTTGGCATAGTTGGCAATGCTTAGAAGCCTTCTTAGGAAAAAAACTGTTTGGCCTTGTGGGGCTGATCCTATGACTTAGATGTCAGGATCTCCTATGAGCCTAAAGCTCACCCTGATGAAGGGGCAGTTGGTATGACAACCTACAGTGCTTCTGGGAACAGCATGAGTCAAGTCCCTCTTTCCCAGGGGATGTCTCTCATTCCTCAACATTATTGAGGTGTAGCTGTCTCCTGAGACCTACCAGAAGTTACGACCCCTGTAAAGTATAAAATCTGGAAGGCAGATAAGACCTACAGCGGCTAAATGGGAAACATAATTGATATATTTTTTGTTCTAATGCCTAGCATGTTGTCATCTTTCCTGGCATTCAAATTTATTGAAGGTAAAGATTCAAATTCTTTTTTTCTACTTTTTCTTTTTTTTTTTTGGTGAGGAAGATTGACCCTGAGAGGTAACATCTGTGCCAGTCTTCCTCTGTTTTGTTTGTGGGTCACTGCCACGGCATGGCTCAGTGAGTGGTGTACATGCATGCCCGGGATCTGAACCCCTGACCTTAACCACTACACCACTGGGCCAGCCCCTACTTTCTAAAATTCTTTTTTTCTACTTTTTTTTTTGGTGAGGAAGATTGACCCTGAGAGGTAACATCTGTGCCAGTCTTCCTATGTTTTGTATGTGGGTCACTGCCACGGCATGGCTCAATGAGTGGTGTACATGCATGCCTGGGGTCTGAACCTGTGAGCTTAACCACTACACCACCAGGCTGGCCCCTACTTTCTAGAATTAGTAAGGCTAACTCTGGTAAATATTGTTTTACTTAGAATCCTAAAATAGGTTTGATTATATGTTAGAGAGAAACAAATCTTTCAAAAAATAAAATTAACAAAGTACACATTTTAGATTAAAAAGACACCACAATATAGAAATACTGTGTACAGAAACATTGATTAGTTAGTAGGGAGTGGTGGAGATTGCAGCAAACTAAAAGTTGTGTCTGTTCTGAAGGGCATACACAAATTTCGTGTAACTACGACTCTGGGTTAAAGGTGTACAGAAATTCTCAGGACCTGCAGACCTCTTTATCTCCTGTGGCTGAGGTCAGTGTCACCAAATAATCTAAAGGTTTTCTGGATTCCTCTACCTCCCTGGGCTGTTTACCATCACTGCACAAGCAGGAACCCCAGGGCTGAGAAGAGAGATGCTGCAGTCTTGGCTGGGTCTTATGACCCAGTCAGTGTTTGGGTGGATATGGTCTTACTTGTTCTTCAGTTTTTGCTACCACTGAGGCAGGACTGACCCTACCAAGATATGGGAGATGGTTGAGTCAGTATAGGATTGATTTTCCAAGAGAAATGGGAGATCCAGATTTTTTTTAAGTTTTTTTTTTTTTCTGGAAAGATTCTCGCTGAACTAGTATCTGTTGGCAATATTCCTTTTTTCTCTCTCTCTCTCTCTCTCCAAAGCCCAAGTATGATGGTTGTATTTTTTTTTTTTTTAGATTTTATTTTTTTTCTTTTTCTCCCCAAAGCCCCCAGTACATAGGTGTATGTTGTTTTGTTGTGGATCGTTCTAGTGGTAGCATGTGGGACACTGCCTCAGTGTGGCCCGATGAGCAGTGCCATGTCCGTGCCCAGGATTCAAACCATCAAAACACTGGGCCACCTGCAGCGGAGCTTGTGAACTCAACCACTCGGCCACAGGGCCAGCCCCTGATGGTTGTATTTTTTTGTTTTAAGTCTTTCTGGGTCTTCCAGGTGAGCTGCCATCACAGCATGGCTCCTGACAGTCTAGTGGCGTGGTTCCGCACGTAAAACCAAATTCAGACCACCAAAGTGCAGTGTGCTAAACTCTAATCACCAGGTAATCAGGGCTGGCTCTGGGAGACCCAGATTTTTATGTGAAACCATTTTGTCTCTCAACAGCTTTATTGATGTATAATTGGAATATAATAAACTGCACATATTTGATTGTACAATTTGATGAATTTTGACATATGTATTCACCTGTGATACTGTCACCACAGTTAAGGTTATGAATATGTCATTACATCCAAATGCTTTGTCATGCCCCTTAATAATCTCTTCCTTTATCGCTCCCTAATCCCTCACCCCATGCAACCATTGATTTGTTTTATTCCACAATACATTGGTTTGAATTTTATAGAATTTTATATAAATGTAACACAGTATGGGCTTATTCTTTTTTCTGTTTCTTTTTGGTAAGCATAATTGTTTTGAGATTTTAATTACTATTACCAAGAATATCAATAGATTATTTCTTTTTTTTTTTTGCTGAGTAATATTTCACTGTGTATGGATGTAATACAATTGTTTATCCATCAATTGTTGATGGACATTTAGGTTATTTCCAGGTTCTGGCTATTAAAAATAAAGTTTATTTGAAAGAAAAAAACAACGAACCTTTAATGATTTCACAGAAGCAGTGGCCTTGCAAAAGAAAGGCAACTCCTCAGGAGCAAGCCTCACCACTCATATTGTGTCTACATTGCCCTGAAGAGTCAGGTTCCAGCATGGCCCAGGGGAGAATTTCAAGATCTAGGGAGGAGATAGCACTTACAGCCAATGTAATTGCAAGTTCTTTCTAATTTTGTATAAGCAAGAAATCAGGCAGTATTGTGGGAATGGATTTTAAGTTTGCTGGACCGGGGAGAATAGAAAATAAGGTTAAATCAGATAAAATTTATCAAGATGGATAAACTTACCTGAAATTTGTCATTTAATGGGCAAGGTGAAGCAGCTAGAAGTGTATCTAAGGGTTTGCTAAAGCCTCGATTGAATGGTGTCTTCATAAGAGTTCAAATGCCCCAGGATTTCCTTGGCTAATTTTTCTGTATCTCAGAGGTATGACTCCTGCAAATTACATTTCCAAGTTTTCTTGTCCTTTGGCTTCCATGTAGGTTCAGCAAGTGGGAGGCACTTAAGGGAGGCTGGAGGGCAGGAAGCGGGAGAATCCAAGTTTCTTCTCCTCCCTCTGTGCTTCAGCTGGCTTCTCTGACAAGTCCGCATCTCCTTCTTTGCACTAGTAGCCCTTGCAGAGAGTTCTGCCATGGTTCCAGCAATTACCAAGTGATCTTGGGCCCTGGACACCCTTGACACCACCCTAGTTTTGTCCCTCTAGCCTAGGGGTGGTACTTGCTTCCTGTTGATACTAATCTCTGTGTTGCCTCACACACCCCACCCCCGCTCCATTTTGGATTCCCAAGAAATCCGTCAACTGGGTAGCCAATTCCCTGAATTAAACTCCCTTTAAATACTTCTTTAAAGTATTTTTTCTGGTTATATCCTAGCTAGTAAATAATTATATTTTAAAAAGTGGGAGGAATAAGAAATATGGGAGTAAATAGTCTTTATCATATTTTCTGCAGAAAACAGGTTATTCAAAAGGTAGTTGATGAGAATTTAATGAAAGAGTTATTTATAGAGTTGAGGGAAGGATTGAGGAACCCAATAGAAATGGCGATGCACCCAGAGACTAACAATATCAGGAAGCTGTTCCCAGCCTTACAAAAGAAGGTAAGGGAAAGAGCAGTGTTACTGGAACTGGCAAGACTTGTAACTGTGGGAAAGGGCCCTCCAACAGGAGTCGTGGCCATAGGTTGGGGAACACAGCCACTATTAAACTGTAAACTGGCAGGGAAGCATCATCAGGGAGGGGAAAAGGCTCCTGACCTCTCTTGGCTCCTGATCTTAGATCTGCCAGTACCTGTCATTGGCAAAATGCAGTTACAAGCCAAAGCTCAACGGGGTCTGGTGATCCAGTCCATAGAGGTCAGCCTCCGAGGGCATAGAACAGAGCAGAGAGAGACAGAGATTGGATCCAGAGAAGCAAATAGAGATTGATCAGCATACTCAACTTCTTTTTCTTTTTTTTTTTGAGGAAGATTAGCCCTGAGCTAACTACTGCCAGTCATCTTCTCAACTTCTGAATTGAAAGTTGAGAGCACTTGCTAAAACTGATACGAAATAGCTGTAAAAGCATGTGACTAGGGAAAAACACACTGTATTTTCCTTTACTTGCACACAACACTCCTGACACCAGATGTATGGATTTTTTTTCCACCCCGCAGTGACCAATTCTCCAACACCAGCTGAGTGTCCTGCAATTCAATTCAATTCTGATACTAACTGGAGGTAGCACAGACCGCACGTTAAGGGCTTAGTCCCACAAAACTGCCCCCCACTTCAGATACCACTTGCAAGCAGTAGGTCCCCAAGTTGCTCACAAATTCTGTCTGACTTGGCTACAAATCAGAGGTTCCCACAATCCCTTCCTGGGGTTTGATAATTTGCTACAATAGCTCACAGAACCCAGGAAAACAGTTTATTTACTAGTGCTGATTTATTGCAAAGTATCTTTTAAAGCTCACGGATGAACACCAGATGAAGAGATACATAGAGCAAGGCCTGGAGGGATCCTGAGCATAGGGGCTTCTGTCCCTGTGGAGTTGGGGTGTGCCACCCTCCCATCATGTGAATATGTTCACCAACCTGGAAGCTCCCCGATCCCCATACTTTTGGGATTTTTATCGAGGCTTCATCATGTAGGTGTGATCGATCATTAACTCAATCTCCAGTCTCTCTCTCCTTCCCAGAGAATGGGGAGGGCGGCTGAAAGTTCCAAGCTTCTAATCATGGCTTGGTCTTTTTGGTTAATAGCCCACATCCTGAAGCTATCCAGGAGCCCCTCCAAGGATTACCTCGCTAGAACAAAAGAACACTCCTGTCACCCAGGAAATTCCAGGGGATTTGGGAGCTGTGTGTCAGGAACTCGGATCAAAGACCAAATACTAGAACAAGAGATGCTCCTAGTGCTCTTATCACTTAGGAAATTCCAAGGGTTTCAGGACCCCTGTGCCAGGAATAAGGGGCAAAGACCAATATATATATTTTATATTATTTCACGGTATATTATATATAAAAATGATATAGCTAAAATGATCAGTTCTGAGTGAAATGTAAGAGCAAGAGAGGAGTTTTTTTTAATAAGCCATAATGAATTATTTGATTATGTAAACTATATATGTGTGTGTGTGTGTGTGTGTGTTTGTGTACATATTGTTTTGTGTGCCTGTCTCAGCCTAACCATAACCAATGTTGTGGCTGGACTGGCCCTTGTGGTTCTTATTATGATTGCAAGATGCCCTTTGGCAATAACCTTCAGGAAACTTGGGGACAAAAAGTTTATTACTTATAAGTCCTGGAAATTAATGGCACACCTAGGGTCACACAGTGAGACTGCAGGTAGAGAGAAAGAGAGAGTGTGCAGGCCTGGGGTCCTGCCTTTTTTTTTTTTTTTTTTTTTTTGAGGAAGATTAGCCCTGGGCTAACTGCTGCCAGTCCTCCTCTTTTTGCGGAGGAAGGGTGGCCTTGAGCTAACATCTGTGCCCATCTTCCTCTGCTTTATATGTGGGACACCTACCACAGCATGGCTTGCCAAGCAGTGCCATGTCCGCACCCAGGATCCGAACCGGCGAACCCCAGACCATCAAAGCAGAACGTGCACACTTAACCACTGTGCCACGGGGCCAGCCCCTGGGGTCCTGCTTTTATTGGGGTTGAGGGTGGGGTCCCTAGAGTTTCAGGAGTTCACTCTTTATTGGTGAGTTTAAAACATGAGAGTGGGAATTTAAAGCTCAGGAAGAGAAAAAACAAGTAGCCCAAATGGTCAGTTATGGAAATCAACCAAGATCTCTAAAACAAAGGAGGCGGGGTGGGGGGGGAGGGGCGTGGGGGGTGGAGGGAGGGTGGGCAGGGCCTGGCTCTTTATCTGGTCATAGCTGGCAATGTGTTTATTCCAGATAGCCACTGTGAAGCGGATGCCTCTTTGAAGTGGCTGGCTCAGCAATCAAAGCTTAAGTCAGGCACTTGCAATACAAAAAAGAAAAAACCAACTGTCAGGGCTTACACTACACATATGTATACACTATATATATAAATATATACATATCATGTAATTTAATTAAAAACTAAGGTTCTTAGAACAAAGAAAATTGAAAACATTTTGGTGCCTGTATATAGGAAGTATTTGAGTGTCAAAGGTTATCTGAGTATATTTGCGGGTATGTGGGCATGTTCACAGACTAAAAAGAGGAAATAGAAAGCAGGAGAGATGGGGAAAATTTTTGAAAGATGAGAGGTTGTCAGAAAGCAAAGAAAATATAGGAGGAAATTGGGTCAAGAGCGCAAGTGTGGGGCTAATTCTTCCAGAGCAGCAAAAGGGAGATGAAGATTAATAATATTCATGAAGATTATGGGCAAATTGGAGGCCAAACATTGAGAAATTTGTTATCTGAACATGCCCATTTACTGGTTAACTAGATGTTATATTCATCAGCTGAGAGTGAAGGGAAATGGGTAGAAGGGGACGTAAGGACAGTCAAGGAGTGGTGCAGTAGCTGAGATGGAGACAGAGTGACCACATAATTTATCTTCCATAATGGGACACTTTTGACAATGTGTTAGTTTCCCGTAGCTGTTGTAATAAATTACCGTAAACTTGGTTGCCTTAAAAAAACAGAAATTTGTTCTCTCACAGTTCTGGAGGCCAGAAGTCCTATATCAGTTTCATGGGGCTGAAATCAAGATGTCAGCAAGGAGGCAATTGTCCTTGAGATAGAGGCGGGAAGCTGCTGGGCCACACAACACACCTGCGTGTGCCTCCTGGTGGATGCAGCCCAGCACCAGGGTGTATGGATCTAGTCGTTCTGCAGTAAGCAGTCCTCAGAGCCATATGCAGTAGCCCTAGATAGACATCAGGTTCATAGAAGATAAGGCATTAAAAGTGTTTGCGAAGAGATTTGGAATTCAAAGAAGAGAGGTTGAATTTGAATCACTGATAAATGCAGATACAGAAAATGTGGTGGAAATAGCTGATTTCAAATTTCCTAATGGATGTTTGTTATGAACTTAAGACACCACAGAATTTTCTTCATGATCAGTGGGCACCAAAATTTCCAATGCAATATTTTCCCAGTGTTTCTGCTAGCTTCTTCCTCTTGCCTTATCTCGGTTCCTCCACTGCCCAGATTTCTGTGGGGGGATCACAACCTGGTATAAGCTATAATCTCTTCCCAATGGGAACATTGAGATCTGACTTTTTTCTTAGATTGCCTATTTAAACTCAAATCCATTAGATAATTTCAACTATTTCAACTTTATGCTGTGCAGATGCAGCTTAAATGTGAATTTCCTAATTGGAAAAAAACAATTAAAATAAGAAAATTAAATATAAAGCAGACGTATCCTTCCTTCTTTTTCTTTTTAAATTTTGTATATACTGCTCCCCAAGGTTCAGTTGAACATATCCTAAAAGGAGCAGAAATTAGTTTCCTTAATGAAACAGGCTGTCCTATTTAAGAAAAATAATTTCTTCAGTTCTCCTATTCAAAGGGACCTATTTAGTTAAAGAACGATAGGGAATGATGAAATTATTTGGGGTGAAAAACAAACCCGGCCCTGTTAGAGATGCTACTTCAAGAATAATATATAATCTTTATTACTCTGTTGATAGATAGTTATGACAATATATAAGCATTGTTTTGAGTTGATAACAGCATTCTGTCAGTTCCAGGATGTATATATTGTATCATGTAGTTTCTTGATTTAATGCACACGTAAATAAAAAACAAATCAAGGCAAAACATTTTTTATATGGAAATGAAAAGGAATGAAAAAATAGAGGTAAGTAAACACGCTTTGCTCAACCCCACTTAAAGGATTGCATTACATTGTAAACATTTCTATTAGATTTTAAGCCTGTTGATTGGTGAGCTACTTTTGCTATTGTTTCCCTTGGAGATGCACCAGGTATGCACACGCATAATCCAGTTCATGTCTCATAAGCACAAACACTTAAAATTGAGTGAAAACAAACAGCCTTCAAATCTCAGGACATTTGGAAAACAGCATGTGGAAAAGAAATTACAGTATGGATTTGGCAGTAAAATAAAATGACAGAAGAGGATTCTCTCATCTATTCTTCTTCAGCTTGAGGGAGATCTAAATTAAGAAGGTGGTAAAGAAGGTAAAATGAGCCAACCATAAACACAGCAACCTATTTCAAAAGCATTTCATTCTGAAATGTGCCCGTGATTCATTTATCTATCTATTCTTCCAACATTTTTCCATAACTTGTAAATTTTGAAAGTTTGCCTTTGAGACGAGTTACTGACAATGAGCTCAATGTCTTTCAATTTAGGAAAATCGAGTCTATGCAAAGTGGCCTGTACTTAGAACTTTGCATTTTGAAAGGTAGCAGGCCGTTAGAAAAAATGAAATCTCGCCTCTATGGTAATGGAGTTGGAAGCCTCCCATGCGACAGTGCTAATAATAAGATTCTGCAGCAATTTAACCCACAAAGTCAAGCAATGACCTGTCAGAGTGATTCTGCTTCACTGGGGGTGTGTTAATGTGTCATTTCTTTGGGTTTCAGAAATAACAGACTTACTTCGCTATAAAAATAAAACAGAACTCAACTCTGGTTTTAAATTACTAAATTATTTCATGACTATTTTATGAAATATTGTTTAGAATTAGATTCCTGGGGACTGCTTTAACGTGTAGGGTTAACTTTGTGCAGCTCCTAACAGTATAGCTTCTATTGGCCAAATGCCTTATTTTAATCTATTGTTATATAAAAATGCTCCTTATGTTGATAGAGCACGTGTGTAAATTCCACTTTCTAAGTTGACATTAAAACATTATTTAGCCTTCTCATAATGAGAACAGAAGTTGATCATGTTGCTGTTCAGGGAAAATAAGAAATAGTTTCTTTTTCTTTTCCCTTCTTCTCCCCAAGGCCCCCCAATACATAGCTGTGTATTCTAGTTGTGAGTGCCTCTGGTTGTGCTATGTGGGACGCTGCCTCTGCATGGCTTGATGAGCAGTGCCCTGTCTGTGCCCAGGATCCAAACCAGCGAAACCCTGGGCCACCAAAGCGGTGGGAGTTCATGAACTTAGCCACTCGGCCACGGGGCCAGCCCCAGAAATAGCTTCTATATTCGTGAATATTAACTGCAAAAGAGAAAAAAAACAAAACATGGTAGCACACGAGTTTATATCTTTTTTTTTAAAGATTTTATTTTTTCTTGTTTCTCCCCAAAGCCCCCCGGTACATAGTAGTATATTTTCAGTTGTGGGTCCTTCTAGTTGTGGCATGTGGGATGCAGCATCAGCATGGCTTGATGAGTGGTGCCATGTCCGCGCCCAGGATCCGAACCAGCAACACCCTGGGCCTCCAAAGCGGAGCGCATGAACTTAGCCACTCGGCCACGGGGCCGGCCCCCAGTTTATATCTTTAAAAAGTAGATATATTCCACCAAGCTCTCAAGGAAACACTATTTTCTCATTGCTATTTTATAGAATGGGTGGTGGCTACATTCAAAATTGAATGATTTTAATGAGACAATCAAGATAACAGCCAGATTTATGGCCTGCTGGGAGGTTATGGTTTTGAGAATACCTATTTTTATCCCCATCTCTCCTTCTCTGTCACTCACTGTCTCATTCTTAACCCTTCCTGTGTCCTAAAAGTTTCTAAACATTGGGCTTAACCCTGTCATTTTTGTTTTCATCTTATAAATTTTGAAATTTTATAAAGTAGGATTGTCATCACATATTTTCCATAGTTGCTGCCATCTAGTTTGTGATGCTCTAATCTGTGATGAACAGGCTTCATTTGTGAAATAATTTATTAATATCATGCCTGTTGTAAAATTAATTGATTGCCTATACCAGATAAATTTTATGAATTCGAAATTCTGGGTTAAAAGGAACTGAGGTGGAGTGAATTACTCAATCTACTATATATGAGGCCTACAGTTGTTGTCGATTTTTAAATAGCAGCTTTAATGACAATTCCAAGCTTGTCTTCTTAAAATTGTGGAGGAAATATTAAGGATAAATGTCTAACTCTTCTCCTTATGATAAAACACAGGCCTGGGGCCTTAGGCTATAACTGGAAGAGTGGGGATAAACTACACAACAATAATGCCTTCAGGATCATTTTACACCTAAAATTTTATATTAAATATAATTGTTTTATCAAATCAACTCATTTTATATACAAATACAAAAACGACATGTATATTATTCTCCTAATTCAGATTTTATGCAGGCGTTCCCCATTAGCCATCAGGAAGTAAAACTCCAATAGAGCTGGATTGAAAAACTGATCCCCTGTACTCTGTATAGTAAAGTCAGTTTATTTACCAAAGCACAGAAGAGAATTGATATTCTGAAAAAGTAGAGGTACATCTTGGACAATGTCATTCAACATAAGTGTCAATGCACTAACCACTGGATAGGAGAAACTCCTAAAACCTACATAGCCTTTTTATTGTATTGCAGAATAAGAAGGGAGGACCTATGGTCTCCACTTGATGTATTCTCTTCTTTTCTAATGCCATTGAAGTGTAATAGAATAGCTATGGTTGGGCTATTTTCTGCCTGTAATAGAATCTTTGATTTATAAAGGCACTGAATCAAGCATTAGCCTTATTTCTCAGTGTACACACACAAGTCATTTCAACCAGAACTGAAGGGCTACAGCCATGATAGAACACAGCAGCTGTTTAACACCACACGACATAACCATGCATATGAAAGAGCAGCAAGGGTTCCACTTTATTGATTTAATTTCAGAACGTTTACACCTTACAGTGGGAATCATACCAAGATTTTTTTCATTTTAGGGGACATCACTGGTCCAAGTTTAATGAGAGTCTATCCTCAATAGAATTTAAGGGTCATACAATTTCCAAGTTAGAAAATTCTTTAGAGAATCTATTCCCTTCCCCCTCGACTTATACATTAAGAAACCAAAGCCCGAGGGGCTGGCCCCGTGGCCAAGCGGTTAAGTTCGCGCGCTCCGCTGCAGGCGGCCCAGTGTTTCGTTGGTTCGAATCCTGGGCGCGGACATGGCACTGCTCATCAAACCACGCTGAGGCAGCGTCCCACATGCCACAGCTAGAAAGACCCACAACGAAATATACAACTATGTACCGGGGGACTTTGGGGAGAAAAAGGAGAAAAATAAAAAATCTTTAAAAAGCTTCAGTTTCTCAAGATACTGTCCTGTTTGAGACCATTTCACTCTTTAAAAAAAAAAAAAGAAACCAAAGCCCGAAAGAGGTTAAATGATTTGACCAAGATCACATGGCTAGTAAACAGCTCTGACTAGAGCCCAATTCTGAGCTCCTTAATATTTTTATAGCACGATTATTGAAGAGAAAAATATTATGTAATTCAGTCCTTTGTATGTTCCACACAAAATCTGATGTTCAAAATGTACATTAGGAACCAGTTATTAGCAATTATGTGGCATGAAATAGAACGGATGGGAATCAGTGGCGTTTGTCTCACTGAAAATTCCTATAGATTTTCTAGGTTTGAATACTTGACCACATCAAGAAATCCAACACGGTGAAAGTGGATTCAAGGAGGGACACAAGGAACATTCGTTCTGAGTAGGATTTCTTTAAGTAATTTTCTCAGTTCCCTGGGTCCTTATTTTGCTAGTATTCTAATTTCACACAATCTTAGTTAGACTCATCAACGTACTCAAATCTGATGGAGAAAAAGAAACATTTTTTAAAAAGTAAAAAGTGGTTTAAGAAAACTGTAGCAGAATAAAACCATTAGCCAAGTATTCATATTTTCCGAAGCATTCCATAATGACTGACGTAACAGATAGTGGCTAAGATCAAGTGAAAGGAGCGGACTTTATTTTAGCTTAATTGGTCATTTCCGTTAAAGACTATCCATGCCCAGGTTTGACGTTAACACTAGAGGCACCAAGCACATGCCACTTTCAGCTGCCATAGATGAAAAATCCTGGTTGCCTGGAACCCAAGCTATTGGCACTGTGAGCACCTGGCAAGTCAAGAAATACCAAAACACAGAGAAAAGGTTAAATGTCTGAAAATATAAGCAACAAATAATTCCAAAAAATGTCTAATGCTAAAACTCAACCTTTAATGCCTGCTGTGATTGGTAGATGACTGATCTAAGGGGTTTAAAAATGTACCCAGAAGCCAATTAAAAGTAGTGGAGGTCCCAGAAAGTGAAAGGAGAAAGCAAAGCCAGATCAGGGAAAGTGAGAGAGGTGCCCCCCCCCACCCACAATGTAACAATATTTTAAATATAGAAAACACCGTTACTTGAATGTGCCCACATAAACCATAAATGTTCACTATTAAAGAATTGCTTATAACAAATTGAAAATGACATGAATATGCATCAATGGGTAAGTGACTAAATGAATAACTTCACATCGATACTCCGAAATACCACCTTTCTATTATAGTGAATGTGGTAGAGCCAAATGTATTGACTTGAAAGGATATCCTTGATACAGTGTTAAATTTAAAAATATACACATAATAATATGTATTTTATCATACTAATTTCATAAAATCTGTTTTCTTAACGCCCAACCATTTAAGGGTATATTTGTTTTTATACATGTGCATGAAAAAGAAAAAAGGATGAAAGAAAACACATTATATTCCAAACAATGGTTACATTGCAGGGGTGGAATTGGAGTGTGGTGAAAGGGGAGATCACTGACTTCACTTTAGACCCTCTGATAGTATCAACATAATGAGCATATGTAATTTATTCAATTAAGTGACGAGTTTTTCAAAACTGAGATTCAAAATAAGTTTCTAGAAACACATACTATTTCCTTATAAAGACCCAAATAAAATACTCGGCAACTCCTATATAGACTACTAAAATGCAAATACTTAACAAAGATATATATATGGACATACAACCAAGAATAAAGAACAATGAATTGAAAATCAATGGTGTTGTTTAAAAGTTAATAGTCTTAAACTTTGGTTCTCTCAAGCTCTTTACAACCGTGGTCTTAAGCAAGCTTTAAACAACACTCCCTTTATGGAGTCTCTGTAAAATGCAAGACAAAAGTTGAGCAAAGGGAGTTACACATTTTTTTGAGATCCCTTTGAACCGAAAGCCAAGATATTTGATAAAACAGTGATGAAATGCAAAATTGTGCAATATTATTGCGTGACCAGGACCTTAGTAAGTCTGTGTAACAGATCCGTATGAACTGGCCTGACCGAAGCAAGTTAACATCAAGTAAGGAGACTTAACTGGGCTTTGAAAGTTTCACCTCCAGACTTTACATTGAAAAATCTGGGAAACTGATTTCATGTTATCAAATCCAATAGATATTTTGCTGGATTTTGATGCTCTATTTGGCACCAATTATCACGTTTCTTTGGTTAAACTATCAACTACCTTCAATTTCATGGTATCATTCTCATTTCTCCTGTTCCTCAACCTAACTCCGACTGTTCTCTCTCTTTTTTTTTTTTTTTTTGAGGAAGATTAGCCCTGAGCTAACTACTGCCAGTCCTCCTCTTTTTGCTGAGGAAGACTGGCCCTGAGCTAACATCCATGCCCGTCTTCCTCTACTTTATATGTGGGACGCCTGCCACAGCATGGCTTTTGCCAAACGGTGCCAAGTCCGCACCCGGGATCCGAATCGGCGAACCCCGGGCCTCCAAGAAGCGGCACGTGCGAACTTAACCGGTGCACCACCGGGCCAGCCCCCCGCCTATTCTCTTTTGAAGTCTATAGTGAACTTCCCCATCTCCTGCTTTATCTTTCATATCCCAAGGGCTCCATCCAGACCATGGCTCTGTCTATTCTATATGCTGTGCCTGAGTGAATTCAACCACTCCTTTCTTCCTCATAACTACCATTTAAACACCAATGGCCCTTGGTTCTAATCTCATTCCAGAGCTTCAGATTTATATATCCAACTGTTTGTTGCACACATCCACTCAAATGTTCCATAAAATACTCAAACTCAGCATGTCATCTTCCTTCTTCTTCACTATACAATACTTAGACCTGCGCCTCTTCCTTTGTTCCATTTTTCAGCTAATGCTTCTACCATTTATAAATTTAGCCAAGCCAGAAACATGTTCTTCCTAGATTTCTTTTTCCTCCACACCTTCAAAAATATTCAAAGTACATCCCCAATTCATTTATTTCTCTCTTTCTTCTCTGAAAACACCCTAAGGACCACTGTAACTTTCACATGCTATGGTTCAATGATTCCAAGACTGGCTCAGATCACATCTTACAAAAGTAAAGACTGGAATTACCTATGGCAGCGCTTCTCAACTGGAGATGATTTTGCCTCTCATTGGACATTTGACAATGTCTGGAGACATTTTCGGTTGTCACAACTAGGGCAAGGAGTACTACTGCCATGTAGGTGGTAGAGGCCAGAGTTGCTGCAAAACATCTTACAATGCATAGGACAGTCCTCCACAACGAAGAACCCTCTGACCAAAATGTCAGTAGTACCCGGACTGAGAAACTCTGATCTATAGTTTTATGCACTAATCAGAGGGCTTCTTAAGCTGATATTCACAGATTGGATTGTAGAACCAGTGTATAGCCGTTCTCAAGAGCATACCCCAATATTATTCTTATATGACTAATGTTTGAGTCACGGAGATCATTTATTTTGGGTCAGTATTAGTAGTATTGTAGTGGACACACCCTAAGAGGCCCTCAATGAGTCATACGTTGTATAATCCCCTCCCCTTGAGGTCAGCTGGAACCTGTGACTTGCTCCTGTTACAGGCTCTTAACATCAGCCCTGATATCAGTTCCCCCACGTTGAACCCAGCATATATGGGGTTAAAACTAAAACCCACCACCCCCTTTCCTGCTGCTTTAGCTCCACTCATATGTAAATACCTGTTTCTTTAAACTTGGACTCCTTGAGCTTTACAACTAAATGGGAGTTACAAATTGTTAAAAGCCCAGGGGGCCTGGAGTTGGAGGCGCACTAAAGTTTAGCTAATCATGTGTCCTTGAGTTTGCCAGGAAAGCCGCTGTCTCAAGAGTATCAAGGAGCGGAGGCTTCCCAGACCTCAACTCCTCACTCCCGGCGCTTGAACCCGCCTCAAACAAGAAGACGAGACAATGGCGAAGGACGCCCACCTGCCATCCTCCTGTCTCACCCTCCCCCCTGCCTGGCTGCAAGCAGCCTCTCAAGGCCAAACGCAGGCTGGTGGGAAAGCACCCAGCTGCACAAGCTACATGTTCCCCCCTCCCCTACCCAAAACCCCAAATAAAAATCCCTACCCATTCCTCATCGGGGAGCTAGCAATTTTTGAGGCATGAGCCCTTGCTTTGCTCCCTGTGCCTGGCATGGTAAAAACCTTTCCTCTTCCACTCAAGACTCTGTTCTCGTTATTTGGATTGGCATCGGGTTCAGAGACCGAACTTTCGGTTACACTCCCAGCCAACTGAATACAGCAAAGGTGATGAGACCGTCACTCCCTTGATTATGTTACACTACATAAAACTCCCTCTTAGCACACTGGAGCAAGAAGGGGTCTCCTGCTGGCCTTGAAGAAGTAAGCTGCTGTGTTTTGAGAGGGCCATTGACCAAGGAACTGTGGGGGCCCTAGGAACCGAGGGTGACCTCTAGCCAACAAGCCACCAGAAAGTAGAAACCTCAGTCCTGCAATCACAAGGAACCACAAGGAATTGAATTCTGCCAACAACCATGTGAGTTTGGAAGAGGACGCCAAGCTCCAGATCAGAACACAGGCCAGCCGACACCTTGACTGCAGCCTTTGGAGACTAAGAGCAGGGAACCCAGCTAAGCTGCGCCTGGACTCCTGATCCACAAAAACTATGAGGTGAGAAATGTGTGTGTTGTGTTAAGCCATTATGCTTCCGATAATTTATTGTGCAGCAATAGATAACTAATATAAGTACCATTAGGGGGAAAAAAAGGAAAGAAACACAGGAAAAATGAACACAAATACCTTGAGTTAATATAATATAATTTATAAGTTTTTTCTTTTCTTTTTTTTTGAGGAAGATTAGCCCTGAGCTAACTGCTGCCAATCTTCCTCTTTCTGCTGAGGAAGACTGGCCCTGAGATAACATCCGTGCCAAGCTTCCTCTACTTTATATGTGGGACGCCTGCCACAGCATGGCTTGCCAAGCGGTGCCATGTCCACACCCGGGATCCAAACCGGTGAACCCCAGGCAGCTGAAGTGGAACGTGTGCACTTTTAACCGACAATTTATGTTTGATTTTTACATTTTCTTGTTTTCTTTTCTAGTCATTGATTTCTTTCAAACCATTTGCTTCTTTGTATTTGGGGAACTAGATTAATACACATATTAATCTAATATATATGCCTTAAGATTTTCCCAAGTTTTCACTTTAAAACTCTAGCAATGAGATAGTTGTGGTGAAGAGAATTTTGGCCGAAGGAATGTAATTAAATAAAATACTTCAGCAAATGGAAGGCTGGGTGTGATGACGTATATGATAAGGACATGATATGAAGTTCTTTGCTTTTAGCTTTATTTAATAATTTAGATTTGATAGCCATTTATTGTAGCTATTTTCAATACGTGGTATTAAATTTCAAATGGAGGCGATGACTCTTTGGTGCAAAATAGTTTTAAAAAATAGTCAAAATTGCAGGTAACTTGGCAAAGGATGGCAAATATGCTGAGGAAACATAAATAATATAGAGCTACTTTGTGATTAGTTTAGCACCCTAAAATAGCCACATTCACTACAATGAGTGAATTATGTTGAGTATTGGGAGATTTCCTCAAATTTAAAACACTTTCTTCTTCTTCTTCTTTTTTTCGGTGAGGAAGATTGGCCCTGAGCTGACGTCCTTTGCCAATCTTCCTCTTTTTGCTTGAGGAAATTTGTCCCTGAGCTAACATCTGTGCCCATCTTCTCCTATGTTGTATGTGGGACACCACCACAGCATAGCTTGATGAGCAGTGCATAGGTCCTTTCCCAACATCGAACCTGCAAAGTCTGGGCTGCCAAAGCAAATTATGTGCACTTAACCACTATGCCACCAGGCTGGCCCCTAAAACACTTTCAAATTTTAGATATCATAACGTTTTATTTTATGTCACGGACCCTGACCCTCTAAAGCAGGAATCAGCAAACTATGACCCGTGGACCAAATCCAGCTCACCACTTGTTTTCATATAGTCCACAAGCTCAGAATGGCTTTTACATTTTTAAATGGTTGAACAAAACGAAAAGAAGAATAATATCTAATGACATGAAAATTGTGATAGTCAAATGTCAGTGCGGATAAATAGCTATTGGAAGCCAGCCACACACATTCATTTACATATTGTTAATGGCTACTTTCGAGCCATACCAGTACAGATGACTAGTTGAAACAGAGCTTTGATGTAGCCTGCAAAACTTAAAATATATACTCTATTTCCCTTTTTAGAAAAAGATTGCTGATCCTTTCTCTAAAATGTTCTGTTTTGAAAACCACCCCTAAAAAGAAAGAATGCGTGTATATATTTAGTATGTGTAATGTATATGTTCATACGTGAGTGTATTTGATATATTATTTGTTCAATACTGGTTAAATATTATGTTTCATAAATACAGGATGTGATTCTTTTCTACAGCTTGACTCTTGAGGAATCTAGGGTACAGGCTTCAAGTTTGAACTCTGTTATTTTTTTCTTGATCCCTTTCTTCACGGACGGTTCACACCTCGTCCTGAGTGTTCAAAGCCTCCAAGCCACTCCTACCACCCACAGCCCTGCATCCTGCATTACACTGTTCAGGAATGTTTCACGCTGTCTGGGTGATTTCTTTACAAAGGCCCTGCAGGGGTGAGGAGTTGTAAATCATTACTTGGCATTTCCAAAGGGTTAACAAAAGGTATTGAGATTCTGTTAGCATTGCTTGAGGAGGACAGGCCAGCTCTCATCTTCGTCTTGAAATTTTGATAGCAGGATGTCCCTATAAAACGGAAATAAGCCCAAAAAGAAGATTAAGATGCCATTGGTAGAGGTTAGAAAACTCCAATAAAATTACTTTAAGAACCATGCAGATAGTATGGCTGCTTTTCACATGTGAAAAAGGAAGAACGGAACATCACAGGAGGGAATCAAATTGCTGTATTATTTACTGCTGTGGACATTAGGCTGCTATGCTTTTGACAAAATGATTCTAAAACATATTTGAGGGGCCAGCCCAGTGTGTAGTTGTTAAGTTCACATGCCCTGCTTTAGCGGCCCAGGGTTTGCAGGTTTGGATCCCAGGTGTGGACCTACACACCACTCATGAAGCCATGATGTGGGGGCATCTCACATATAAAATAGAGGAAGATTAGCACAGATTTTAGCTCAGTGACAATCTTCCTCAAGCAAAAAGAGGAAGATTGGTAACGGATGTTAGCTCAGGGCCAATCTTCCTTACACACACACAAAAAAATCCCCACAAAACATATTTGAGGTTTGTCTGATATTTATTTTCTCAGACTTCCTTGACACATAGACTTCATTTGTAATTTGGTTTGTGAAACATTGAGACATAAAATACATTTTAAGATACATTTTTTGCAGATATGCATTTAAATTTTTATTCCTCCCTCCATTTTCCAACCGTAATTTTACTAATATCTGCGATATGTGAAGATAATACAAAAAACCAATTCATACATAAATGAAATACTTTATAGAAACTTTACACAAGGCCTCTGCTCTAAAATCCCTGGCCCAATAGAAAATACTCTGCATCAACATTCCTGTCGATGTTTGTTGGGAAACAGAAATGATTGGGTTCCTGTAAAGGAATGGTGTTACATTGGTGCTGAGCCAGGCCCCTAGAATTATTTCGATCCTACCTAGCCCAGCAAGATCCTCCCTATCACCTTCCCAAGGAAGGTACATAAGAGATGCAGACAATAAAGAGATCCTTTATTCTTCGATGGGGCTTTGGCCCTACACCTCAAAGTAGGGCACTACTACAAGACAACCTGGACCAGGCTCCATCATCCTCTGGTCCAGATGAGGGATACTTAGAGCCCAGAATCAAAGCAGACCGAGTGGTCTTCTGGCTTCCATAGCTCCACAATCAAGAGCTTTGCTCACTATTTCAACTAGAAAAAAGGCTGCACCTGATTTTCTTTCATGTTAAATCCTCGCCCTTATACCGCACTTCTGTAAACAAGAAAAGACACGTGAATGGAGAAAAAGGATAGAGCTTCTCAGACGAGGCCAAACCATATGGCCGAGGAGGAAGAGAGAACATGAGGAAGGGAGAGAAAGACCAAGTTCATTTGAGAAAGCCGTTTAAGTACTTAAAACGCTAAATCCAATAAAGGATTGGCCCACCAAATGAAGATCACAACATTTTATTGAAGAAAGAATAATGAGGAAAAGAAACCCTGAGTTAAGGTGGGCAATGGTGATTTACTAATTAGGAAGTTACCTATTATTTTGAGATTTGAATATTTCTCCTTTTAATAATCCAAATTATGTCTCTCCTTAGTAACTTACTCTCAATGATGCATAAACAGGTAAAGCCAATGCAATAGTTGTTCATGAAGTGGCTAGAGTTACAGGATTTCCTCCCTTTACCACCTCAGGTGGAAAAATTTGTCACTACTCCCTCCCCACACACATACACAAAGAGGTAGCAAAAGGTAACATTTGAATGCATGCAGGAAACCACAGTCTTTTAGAGGGGACTGATAGCAAATCTACCCAGCCTTTACTCTTGAGGGAGATATTATCTTTTTTATTCTGGATGGCAAAAAAAATCTGTTTCCTGTCCCACAGGGAGACACTATTTCTATCCATTCTAGTCCAAAAAGAAAAAGCTGATATAAGATGTACAAAATGTTGGGGGGCCGGCCAGGTGGCACAGTGGTTAAGTTCACACATTCCGCTTCTCGGTGGCCCGGGGTTCACCAGTTTGGATCCCGGGTGTGGACATGGCACCACTTGGCAAAAAGCCATGGTGTGGTAGGCATCCCACGTATAAAATAGAGGAAGATGGGCATGGATGTTAGCTCAGGGCCAGTCTTCCTCAGCAAAAAGAGGAGGATTGGTGGTAGTTAGCTCAGGGCTAATCTTCCTCAAAACAAAAAAATAGATGTACAAAATGTGAGCGATCCGTGGATACTTGTCTCCCAAATATATGTATGTATGTATGTACACACACACATATATATAATATGTCCACTTTTCACAGTCACAAAAGTTAATTTTTGCACACATTGGATCAATTTTAATATATTTTGTGACATGCTTTTTTCATAGAAATCTTTCTTTGTCACTATACCTCATTCTTTTTAGCAACTACTTAGTATTCCATAGTATTTATACACCATGATTTATTAAAAGTTCTGAACCATTCCCTTATGAATGAAGTTTTGGATATTTCCCAATGTCTTACTATTACAAAAAATGCTGGGAAAAACAGCCTTTTTACATATATCTTTGTGCATATGTCTGAGTATTTCTGTAGGTAAAATAAATAGAAATAGAATTACTTAATCAAAAACAAGTGCACTGAAAACTTTGAAGGATATGTACAAGTTGTCTATGTCAATTTACATTCCTCCAATAGTATTTGAGACTGTCCAAATCCTGTTTTCCTATGTGTGCTAAAATACATATATGTCCCTACTAAGGATAAACCTATGGAAAGACATGATTTAAAATCATCATTGGATAGTACTTTGGATTTGAATGCAATTTTGTCCTCTGTTAAGCTTATCCCTACATAAACCCTGGAACCTGGCTATTATTAGTTCTAATTTTAGATGAGCAAAGCGAAGCATTTCAATAAATAAGGAAGCAATGGAAAGGAGAGCTATCAGAACTTTCAGTGCTAATTTCCTATATTTTTGTATTCAATGCTGCTGGTTTCCCCTGACACAAATAAGGTATGTGCATTCCAGGAGGTCATACATCAAAAGGAATACAAGAACTTCCTACTGGAGCATTTCTAAAATGTATTTCATTCCCCAAAGGCAACTTTACTATATAGCTTCATCATATTTTCCAAAATTGAGTTTCGTGGCAGTGGACTTGCAACCAGGGACTCATATTGAACTTGGAGTCAACTCAAACTTCAGGTTCTTTTTGTGCTGCTGTTGTAGTTATTGCTGTTGCTGCTTTAACATAATCCACCACTTATCAAGGTTTCCCCAATTTGTTTATATATGTAGTTGACCTTTTTATCCTGAGTGAAGAACTTCATATGTATCCTTGCAATATATAAATGCATCATCTTGCTAATTTTAGCTCATATTTCCAACTTGTCGATCTTTTTGACACTTGATTCTGTCATCTATCATATTAGCTGACTCTCTCTTTTCTGCATCATCCATGCATTTAACAAATACACATCCTTTCCCTGAATTCATTCAACCTACTTACTAAAATGTTGACCAGGACGCATCCAAGCCAAGCACGTCTGTGCCACCAGCATCTTGTTCGAAAGTGAACAGCATTCTGTTTATAACTCTGTCTTGCCTTTCCTCAGAAGAGCCATGGCCCTGAATTGAAATGAATCTGATGTCACTAGCCCAGGCGTGGGGTATATGAGATGACTGTGGCAGGAAGAAACACTAATGGAAGGGAGAAAGCTGCTATTTTTCACACAGATCTATAGTTAAACAGGCCTCATGAGAAAGGTAGTAGAGAAGGACAGCATATAAATTGAATTAAAATCTCATAAAATGAGATGCCCTTAATTTACTTTTTCCTGAGCATCAGTGTAATGAATAATTAAAAATGCCCTTTCTCTTCTTAGATTTGCAGAAAGCAGTGAATTTCTCATATCCAGTTGGCAGCCTTATTAGCTGCTATTGTTCCTTTTTTTTAAAGAGGTCATCCACCTGCTGAATTGGTTTTTTTAAATCATTTTGGTAATTATGTTTTGATGCTTATATTTGCATGATTATGTTCAAAGCTCTCATGTCTAATAAATGCACTGAATGCAAAAAAGGCAGAATTATACTATTGGATATGAAGGAAATGAGTACTTTAAGTGTCCATATGTAATTGTGGTCTTAATTAAAGACCAGTCCACCCAAGTTATATTTTTAAATATTATAATTAGGTCAATCCCCTAGTGGTCATAGCAAAGCAGCGATCAAGTTTGGAACATACCCAAGCTTGAGGGGGTAAAGCCATTACAACTGCACCCCCAAGGCACTGAGGAATATCATGTTAGTCAATATCAGACAGACAAGGCAGGCCCAAACCTTTCGGCGAAGGAGGAGGAAGCACCATTACAAGAGAGGTATGTGACCTTGGATGTTACTTGCATGGCTAATCTTCAATGCCAGGACCTGCTCAAGAGGGCAACAGTTCTTGGCCAGCTGCTGTTCTTTGCAGACTTCACTGCATGGTCCTATTGTGCACCTAAAATCTTATTCAAAATAGAAAACCCAGCCCTTGGTTACTCCACCAAATTCATTCATATTTCAAGACGTAACATCAATTTGACCAATCGTCTTGTCCATCATGATCAAGTCTCGTATTGAAATAGCAGTGGGGCACACTGCTACCATTTTTCTTGTATGCAAAAATTAAATAACAAATATACCTCCTGGATAATTTTTTCTTTACATTTCACTTTCTCATTTCAAATTAATAAACATATGCCTCATTAAATTGGAGTTGGGAGGCCAAAATGAGGAGTTCTCACACTCTGCCTTGATAGCAGAGCCCAACAGGAAGAAGAAAGACTCCTTCCTCTTCTTGACTGGCAAGAAGCTCAGCCAATGAGAGACTGTCACAACTCAGCCAATGAAAAGCCACTACACCTGAACTCTTTGTTACACTGGCACTCTCAACTTCCTCTTCCCCTCTGGAAAAGAGCTTTTCCTCCCTTGCTGCTCCTCGACTTGCATGTGGCTCACTGTGGTTGCAGACCCTGAATTGCAATTCTTTGTTGATCTTGAATAAACCTATTTTTGCTGGAGAAATAACTGGCTGTCTTTTAGTTTATTTTTTCCCTTCTTCTCCTCAAAGCCTCCCAGTACATAGTGGTATATTCTAGTTGTGAGTGACTCTGGTTGTGCTATGTGGGATGCACTCAGCATGGCCTGAGGAGTGGTGCCATGTCTGTGCCTGGGATCTGAACTGGTGAAACCCTGGGCTGCCAAAGCGGAGAGTGCGAACTTAACCACTTGGCCACAGGGCTGGCCCCTGTCTTTTAGTTTAAGGTCAACATTTTGGTGGCCCATACAGGGATCCAGAGTAGACTCCCAACAACTCCGAGGATGGGAGCAAACAGGTGTGGTACCCAAAATAGAGGCTATTGAGCTCACTGCTTTTCTCGCCAACCCTGGAGTTTGAGGGTAAGTCTTTCTCCTGGATTTGAGCTTCCGCCCTCTTTGCATTTGAGGCTCTCCAGGTTTTATTCAGGATCTATTTCAAGGCTTTGTGCTTTTCTGGTTAAGGCCTTGTTTGTCTGTGATTGCTGGGATGGCACTTCAGCCTGATTCTCATACTTGGAACTAGTTAGCCTTTGGTCCAACTTTCAGACTGTTCATTGGAACTGTGCCATCCAACCTTCGACCTGTTTCCCTTGGGAGCAGACTGTCCCTTGGCAGTGCATTGATCAAACTTCCGGCCAATTCTCTTGGGAACTGGACTGTTTTTTGGAACTGCATTCTTCTTTGAAACTATGTTGATTCAACCTTCAGTCTACCTTAATGAAATTGGACTGTTCTGTTGGGACCAGCTGGTATTAAGCCTGCAGGCTGTTTGAGTTGTTCAAGCTGTTTGAGTTACAAAGTGTTTAAGCTGTTTGAGCTGTTTAGGCTGTTTAAGAGTTATTTCTTTGCTCTGGAAGAAAGACCTCTAAGAAATGAGATCTCAGTTATCTAAATATTTTTAGGGCACCCCTCCCTACACAGACCCAGGCCAATTTTACATTTGAAAACCACAGTTATTCCTCATGCACATTTCTAACTAAATGGACCAATTTAACCAAAGTAATTTAGAATATCAATGGCCATAATGGGGAACATTTGAACTCCCTAAACTTGCTTTCTTTAAAACCAAATTGGACAACCATAGCTCTGTAATTTCCAAAATTGAATGGAATGCCTATTTCAATTGGTATTTTGAGGCTTCCAAATGTTATCAGGAATCTAAAATTTCCCCTTTGCAAAATAAAATGTCAAGGTTAACTGAGGAAAACAAACAATTAAAGAAAGATAAAATGGCTTCCGAAGCCTCATGTTCCTCTCCCCTGGGTCCTCATGCTCAGGACCCGCCTCCAGCCCCATCTTTCTCCCCTTCCATACCACCTACACCTTCTCTATACTCTCAGTTCCCCCATACTAACACTCTCCATGAACTTACCCTTTTCCCTGAACCTCTCTCCACTCTCTCTTCCTCTGAACCTATCAGATCCTGTCCCTTTAAAATTAAGCTTTCTGAGGACCCAAAGGCTAAACCCTTAATTTCTTATGTTCCCTGAACTGGAGCTAAAATGTAAGGCATAGTCAAAGATTTTGCCAAAGTAACTGAAGATCCTCACAGATTTACTGAAGAATTTAATATGGTCATTCAAACATATCAACCTGATTTACCTGACTTATACCAGCTACTCATGTGCTTGTCAGGGAGGGCCAGGCCCAGAATTGTTTGAAAGCTGCTAATTGGAAAAATCCTGAAAAATCCTCTAGAGTTACAACCAGGAGACCAACCCATTGACCTGTTGTCTGATTAGGCTCAGACAGTTGTTAGATGACTCCGTCAGGCAATTCCTAGGACTTTCTCAAAGCCTGTGAATTGGAACAAAATTCAGGCTTGTGCACGAAAACCTGATGAACCTGTTTATAAATATTACAATCAACTTCAGATGTTTTTTTTTTTTTTGAGGAAGATTAGCCCTGAGCTAACTGCTGCCAATCCTCCTCTTTTCACTGAGGAAGACTGGCCATGAGCTAACACCTGTGCCCATCTTCCTCTACTTCATATGTGGGACGCCTACCACAGCATAGAGTGCCAAGCAGTGCCATGTCCGAACCCGGGATCTGAACCCGTGAACCCCAGGCTGCCGAAGCGGAACGTGCAAACTTAACTGCTGCGCCACCGGGCTGGCCCCCCAGACGGTTTTTAAAGAAAATTCTGGTCTTCCTTCAAATGTTGATTCCACACGGGTAGCTTTTAACTCTATGCTTTTTAATGGGCTAAACTGGGACCTTTCGCAGGACTAGGATGGAACGGAAAACTATGTCCACTCCAGATTTAGTTAATCTGGCAAACCAACTCTCTCCCACTCCAGCTGAGTCACCTAAAAGAAAGTACTGAAATTCTTAATCTTCAACTCCTGCAAATGAAGTTCCCCTAAATGAAACCCGAAACCTTCTAGGTTTTGCTATTAATGCAAAGAGCCAGGACATTGGAAAGAGACTTACAAATTTAAGCACTTCAGATGCCTTCAGCCCTCTAACCAGCCGTCCTAATGTCCTCTAAATTCCCAATGACAAGGCTCCGAGGAACTACAGAGGCTCTTCGCAATCCTTCCTCTTAACTGACTTGAGGAAACATTTCTCCAGATTGGAGATGAATCTCTTTCTGTCCTAACTGACCCCAGAGCCACACTCTTGGTAGTCAACCCCACCACGATAAAACACCCCGACTTAGTGTACTAAAACAGTTTAAATAGTGAGGATTTCTAATAGACCTCAACAGATTCCTATCTCTGAACCTATTTCCTTTTGTGTAGGCCCTTTTAGAGACACAGGCCCTTTTCTCCTTAGTTCCTCTGCCCCTATTCCTTTATTAAGCCAGGATTTCTTAGAAAAGTATCAAGCTGGAATTTCTTTCTCCCAAAAGGGAAAATTCATTCTAAAATTTGAGTAGCCATCAAAACGGCCAACTAGGTGAATTCAATGACCTCTTGGCATCTTTTACTTGCTCCGTCTGTGAAGATACTAGAGCTGATTCTGGAGACATTGATCATTTGTCCCTGTTGAATCAGCTACCACCCTCCTTTGAGGCTCAATCTCCAATGGATATTGGTAAAATTCACAGTGCACCTCTGATCAAGATTCAGACACATCCCTCAAAACCTCTCCCCAGAATTAATTCCTACCCTATGAGTAAAAAAGCCCTTCAAGGCATAGAACTCACTACAGAAGATTATAAGGCTCAAGGCCTCAATACCCCTTGCACTAGTCCTGTAATACACATATTTTACCTGTAAAAAAACCCGAGGACCAAGGGTGGAGGTTTGTCCAGGACCTCCAAGCAATAAACAACATTGTTATCCCTCGACACTGTTGTTCCTATACCTCATACACTACTAACATCCAATCCCACTGGAAGCAAATTCTTTACGGTAATTGATTTATGCAGTGCATCCTTTAGCATTCCAGTTGATGAAGCTAGTCAATACCTTCCCGCCTTCACCTGAGAAGGAAAACAATTCACCTGGACAGTGATGGCTCTTTGTTTTTCTGAGAGCCCTTCTTATTTTTCACAAATCCTGAAGGCGGATCTGGATGCTGTGAATTTCCCCAGGGGTTCAACTTTGTTGCAATATGTGGATGATTTGCTTCTTTGTGTTCCTCCCAAGTCTCCTCACAGGAACATAACATCCACTCGCTAAGCTTTTGGCCTTAAAGGGCCATAAGGTCGCCAAAGAGAAATTGCAGTTTGCCCAAACCCAGGCTCGATATGTAGGGCATCTGACATCAGAACAAGAGCTATACCTAGATCCAGATAGGCTTCAGAATGTCCAAAGTTTCCCCAAATCCAAAACTAAGAGCCAACTGCAAGGTTTTCTTGGGCTAGTTGGTTATTGCCAAAATTGGATTCCGAACTTCTCTCTTATGACCAAACTTCTGTATGTTTTACTAAAGAACAGCAACCCCAACCCAATTATGAGAAGAACCAAACGACATAGCTTTTAAGGCCTTAAAGGAGAATCTGATGAACCCACTTGCCCTTGAACATCCTAATTATCAGATTCCCTTTTTCCTTTTTGTAGATGATAAAAAAGGAATGCCCTTGGGGTATTCACCCAAAAACATGGGACCACAATTGACCTATAGGTTATTACAGCCAGCAACCAGACCTTGTGGCACTGGGATACCCTCCCTTGCTTAGAGCCATTACTGCCACTGCCCTTTTGGTTAAGGCCACCAAGAAAATTGTTGTGGGATCCCCTCTAACCATTTTTGTATCTCATGCTGTAGAAGCCCTCCTGAATTCTCATCACACTCAACATTTCTCGGTCAGCTGCCTGACCTCCTATGAAATCCTTTTGTTGGCTGCTCCTCACATAACTCTTACATTGTGATAACCTTAACCCTGCTAGTTTTCTGCCCTCCATTACCAATGAAGTTCCTCCCGACTGCTTAATGCTGACAGATCACCTGCTGACTCCTCGTGATGATATACGGGAAACTCTTTTGGGTAAGGCTGACCTCTCGTGGTTTACTGATGGTTCTTAAGAGATGACAATGACTAATATTGTGCTGGGTATGCTATTGCAACTCCTTTCGATATTGTTGAAGCAGCACCGTTACCTGTGGCTACGTTGGCCCAATAGGCCAAATTGTACCCTCTTACCTGGGCTTGTACTTTAGCCAGGGGCAAAACTGCCAATATTTACACTGATAGTAGATACACTTTTAGAGCAGCTCGTGATTTTGGGATGTCGTGGAAGCAATGTGGCTTCCTTACTTCCAGTGGATATAAAATTAAAAATGTCCCCTATATTCAGACATTGTTGGATGCTATACTTTTACCTGCTGCTTTAGCTATTATTAAGATCCTGGGGCATTCTAAACTTGACTCTTTGAAAGCTGAAAGAAATCACATTGCTGGGGGCTGGCCCCGTGGCCGAGTGGTTAAGTTCGCGCGCTCCACTGCAGGCGGCCCAGTGTTTCGTTGGTTCGAATCCTGGGCGCGGACATGGCACTGCTCATCGGACCACGCTGAGGCAGCATCCCACATGCCACAACTAGAAGAACCCACAACGAAGAATACACAACTATGTACCAGGGGGCTTTGGGGAGAAAAAGGAAAAAATAAAATCTTTAAAAAAAAAAAAAAAAAAGAAATCACATTGCTAACATTTCCACATCGAATGCCGCCCTTAAAGGAACCAACAACAGCCAGGCCTCTCTCATGGTCCAAAGGGACATTTCCCAAATGGTAACTTAGAAAAGTGGGCTAGAGGAGCCCAAGGATTGGCCTCAGAAAAGGAAAAACGACAGCGAAATTCAACAATTGTTGGTTTGACAAAAAGAAAAAGCTCTGGTTCAGATCAAATGTTATTTGGGTTGTTAACCCAGTCCTACCAGAGGCTATAAAATTCCCACTGCTAACCACTGTACATACATTAAAGCCTTGGTCTACTAACAAAATGATAACGTTCATGAATCAATATTGGTGGGGAAATATTAACAAGGCCACAAAAAGTGCCTACCTCATTTGTCACACTTGTCCAAAATACAATCCAGGGAAGCCTGTTCGTACTGCTCCCAGACATTTTAAACTGCCTAATGGACCAGGTTTAGCAAATGGATTTCATACAACTTCCCGTCTCATGGATATAAATGTTTTAGTCATGGTCTGTATGCTTTCTCACTGGACCGAAGCGTTCCCTTACAGACAGGCTACTGACTCTTCTGTGGCTAAAGTCCTTTTGGAAAGGATTGTCCCTACCTGGGGAACTCCTCTCAAATTTCATAATGATCGAGGAAGCCATTTTACTGGTCAGGTACTTTAACAAGTCTGTGCTGTTTGGCCAGTTTTATGACACTTCGACTGTGCTTACCACCCTCAATCTCTGGTTTAGTCAAACACACCAATGGCATTATTAAGATTCAGTTGGCAAAATTTGTAGAGACCCTCCAAATACCTTGGTCAAAAGCATTGCTATTGGTCCTTCTAAGTCTCAGATCCACTCCCTTTGGAACTCATAAACTCTCACCCTTTGAGATAGTCACAGGACACCCAGTGTACTTGGCTCCTGCCTCTATTGACAGCTGATGAATGGAGATATGCTCCAACATTGCAAAGGCCTAACTGCTTCTAGGAAAAACAGAAGCATGTTTTGCTAGAGCAATCTTTTCACGTGCGCTCCAGGGAGGCAAAGACCTTGCGCATCACAGTTTGCAACCTGGAGACTTCATCTACTGGAAAAGACACCTCCAGAAGGACTCTCTGCAACCTCACTGGAAAGATTCCTATCAGGTGCTGCTAACTGACCCTTGTGCTGCAAATCTCCAGGGAATAGACTCTTGGATTCACGTGGCACACCTAAAGAAAGCACCTAACCCTGACTGAGCCTGAGCATCATCTGGTGACTCCAAAGGAAAGATATCCCGGAATTGAAGCAAATGACATCTGATGAGACAGCCTACCCAAGATGTCCAGATCAAGTCTGTTGGAATTTTGTCTGCCAAACCTTTGATGATGACATAACACTTCAGATGATCTCCAATGCCTATGATCTTGATAACATATGGACTTCAGAAAAAAAAATGCCTGGGAGTTCTCCGTTTATGATCCTGAGGAAAGTCATCAAGAGATGAAAAGCTGCTGAAAGCAGAAAAACCTGACTCTTGATTGGCAATACTTTCAGAGAAAGATCTTAATCAAAAGGGGGAAATGTGGGGCTGGCCCTGTGGCATAGTGGTTGAGTTCACGTGCTCCTCATCAGTGGCCCAGGTTCGCAGGTTTGGATCCCGGGTGCGGACCTAGCACTGCTTGTCAAGCCACACTATGGTGGCATCCTACATAAAATAGAGGAAGATTGGCACAAATGTCAGCTCAGCAACAATCTTCCTCAAGCAAAAAGAGGAAGATTGGCAACATGTTAGTTCAGGGCCAATCTTCCTCACAAAAAACGGAGGGGGGAATGTGGAAATTAATAAGCGGGAACCTCATTAAAATGTAGTTGGGGGCCAAAAAGGGGGAGTTCTCATGCCCTATGTTAACAGGAGACCCCAAGAAGAAGAAAAAAGACTTCCTCTTCTTGATAGGCAAGAAGCTCAGCCAATGAGAGACTGCCACAATTCAGCCAATGAAAAGCCACTACACCTGGAACTTTTGATTTACAATAGCCCTTTCGACTTCCTCTTCCCCTCCATCAAAGAGTTTCTCCTCCCTCGCTGCTAGGAGACTTGCACCTGGCACACCATGGTTGCAGATCCCGAATTGCAATTCTTGGCTGACCCTGAATAAACCCATTTTTGCAGGAGAAATAACTGGCTATTTGTTTAAGGTCAACATTTCTTTGACTCAACTTTATCTCTCCCTGTCTTTCCTGTTTGAAATCACTAATTTTATGCAATAAGTACCTACTTTAATAACACGACTCTTCAAAAATATTGCGACAGTAGGCAGGAGATAACTATGCCCTAAAGGTCATTTTTAGTGTGCGGAGTAAATGAAACAAGTAACAGTAATACGCATAACGTTCATTACTTATGGACTTATAAACATCTATCATAAAATCACTAGTACTATAGGGCTGAAAGGGACTTTAGGTATTTTTCTCCTCTTCTACAGTATTTAAACTTTTCTAATGTATGTGACCTTATTAGTTATAGAAATTTATCCTTTCTTTTCTGGACTTTAATTCCGTGATGTTGACTGTGATTTAATGGATCCCTAATTGCCCAGTAGCTTTGGCAGTGCCTGGCAAATAATACATACGTACTCAACGAATATTTGTTAATCAAGTCTTCTCTATGAAAGATAAAGGAACTAAGACCCTGAAAGATTGACATGATTTGAAGTGGCTTACACAGCTACTCAGCAGGGAAACCTAACTAAAGCCCTCAATCTCCCAGTAAAATCTTGTGTTGTTTCTTAACTATTTTGGACTTGAACCTTGCCTTGCCCTTGAGGATGCAAACCATATGTTGATCTTCTAGAGTATCGTCTTTGTTCTTTCACTTGCCCAATTCCAGTCCAAATGCTCCAGAGATAGCTCCAAAGGAGGTCTTTAAGAAAAACGTATGGACTACTTTACTTTGAAAATTTTGTTGTTAAAAATGCTTTATTAAGAAACAATGCTTTATGGTCCAACCCAACTGCTATATTGTAAATTATCCATTCACCATTTTCCCTTGCCAAAGCTTCCCCAGATTCTTGTAAATCTCAGGGCAATGTAGAGACTACAGGGCTACCATTTCTGTCGACTGTTTGCTAGTTCATCCAAAAGAATATCTATGCCTTTAATTGCCCTCTTTAGATAGTTTTCAGCTCTTGGAAATTTGGCAAAATAAAACCTTTGTAGTAAAGATGCGATGCAACAATATATACCACTCCCCCTACAGAGGGAGAAAAGTACAAATGTGAATCACGTGAACCACGGAGATCTGCTAGATTCGAGATAATCAAGAGGAAAATCATCCACTTCCTTTACGGTGCGTAAAACCTCTGGGAATATTATCATTTTAAAATGCTAATCCTCACTCAGTGTCCTCAGGTCTCGCCCCAATCCCCTATAGAAGCAGTTCTCTCTGACAGTGGGCAGAAGTTGAGTCACCAGTAGGCAAGGGCACAAAACTGATAAACACCAATCCCTCAGCCCTTAGCCGGGGAAACAATAAATATCTTCAACAGGTATGTAATGAACAGGCTGCCCAGCAAGTGCTCTGACTCCCCAAGCAGGGATTAAGTCCACATATGCACCAGTGTGTCCCCAGCAGATGAAAGCACAGACAGATGACAGAACCAAGAAGAAAGCATGCAGGCCCCCAAATTTCAACAAGGGGCTTAGCACACAGTAATCGTATGAATCTGCTCCGGTCAAACACTGATACTCCTCCGCCCTTGGAGGTCTGCTTGGGTCTAGCCAACAACTATACGCACTTGTTGTTAAAGGGAAGTCTTAATGCAGGGGATGGGGAGACGGTATAGAAAGACAGACATTCTCACGGCCAGCACTCCATGTTTTGTTTTGTTTTGTTTTGTAGAATGTAAAATTTCCTTTATGCTTCTGAGAATTGTTTTTCAGCCATAAAGCTTTCAAAAATCTGGTGGACCTAATTCAAAGCCTTTAAAATTTATGTTATAAAATTTATTACAGTGCCCTTATAAATCAGTACTAGGTAGTAACAAATTATCAGAACGTGCCATATTTTAAAAAGATAAATCAGAATTAAATAGTAAAGAGAGAAGGTGTTTTCCAATCAGACAGCCAAAGCACTCACTAATGGGAACATTTGCAAATGCGACAATGATTTACAGCAGGGCTCTTGGTTAGAGCCCGTAAATCCCGCAGAAGATTTTGCACCTATCAACTGGGACTTTTGGTCCATTGTTTATAAATCAAGAAGTTAATGAAGAGTCAGGGATCTGTAAATCCAGACACTAAATTAGAAATTTGCAGCCTTTGATTTATAAATAAGTTACCTCGAGAATTACATATATAAATTAGCATAAAAAGAAATTGCATTTAAAATCAGGTGAAGGTTCACACTTATAAATCAAGGTTGTACATAAAAAGGTTGTACATAAAAATCAAGGCTGTACATTACCGATACCAACTTAACCACTTCTACGCCTCTGCATTTCCTGAGACCGTAACAGGGATGTACAGCACAGAATGCCAACACTTAGCAACTTCAGTGAAATAATTGGCTTGTTCTTATTCTGCTAATTAAGAGAACTTTTAAAAAATACAGTATTTACATTATATTTTTTTGCTGTACCAAAAAAGGCCCAAAAAATTGGTTATATGGTAAATGATAACCTGAAAAGACTCTATCTAGTTAAATGCATAAAGTTCAAAGGTCTTCCTTTTCCCTTCAGATCAGCGCGCGCGCAGCGCGCGCGCACACACATACATACACACACACACACACACACACACACACACACACACACACACACAAGATCCCAGGTAAAGACAATTCTCTTGCATTTTACTTTGCTTCTTAACCTCGCCCCACAGTGGAATCCTTGACAAGCACATGTCATTTCTGGGGCAGGTTGCTCAAGGCCCATGTGATCATTTTACACAAGCTACAGACTATGACACTGAAGCGGATGAACTTGAAGGACCCGCACATGGTCTCCTGTTTGTTTATCCCCAAATATCTCCTCAAAGGAGAGGGCAGACTCTTAACCACAAGAGAACACGAGGGAAGCAGAATCAAGGGACAGGTCTGAGGGCCCCGGCAGGTGACCGACTGCGATGAGGCTGAAGGTGGCACGTTAGCCTTTCCCTGGCTCTGTGTCAGAGCCCCCATTGCTGGACTGTCTCCCTGGGAGTTACATCCCCGTGGAGGAGCTGGGCCCAATGCAGTTTCGTGGAGACTCATCCTGTCACAGCTCCTGTCTGTCCCTTATCGCCACATCCCACCCTCCCCTGAGAGTCAGGAGCCTTTTCGTCCTGGCTACTCTGAGGCCGAGGTGAAAGAGCCTGCCCCGGGATTCCTACCGCAGCGCCCCTGCCTCTGTCTCCTCTCTCCGCACCGCCCGGATAGTGTCTCACTAATCAAGGAAATCATTTAGGCTCCGGATGTGACAGGTTGCTATTCTGTGATCCCATGCGGGCTAAGGTCTGTCCATGTTAATAGGACTTTCAGGCGTTCTTCCATAAGGGAGGTAATTGTGTGGGACTTTATAGAGGTCGAGGGGAGGGGTAAAAAGGGAGTGGGGGGGGGGTGTTATGTTGAAGGCGTTTGGGAACAGGGACATCTGTCCTAGACTCAGCCAGATGACACTTCATAAGCCACCGCTCCCTACCGTGGCTGGAGGGGGATAAATGAGGTCTTAGCGCCCAGCTCATCTGAGCGCTAGGCCGTGAGTAGAGAGTCCCCGCCCTTTCCCTGCTCTGCTTTCGTGGACTGGTTATTCTTGGGTATGGACGCCCTGGACTCCCCCACGTGTCTCCTGCACAAGCTCTGAAATCGTAGCCCCTCGCGGCAGACACAGTCTCCCACGGGGCATGAGGGCTAGAGCCGGGGACTCAGTGCTTATCCTTCCAACCCCGGTCTCTACCGCGACTTCCTGACTCCGCCTGTTTTCCTGTCTTCCCACGTCCTTGCTGTACAGCTTCCCCAAATTCACGCTCGTGGACTGTTGATTCCCTGCCTTTCAGGTTGGCAGCTGGGCTGCTCTTCACAGCATGACATTCTTGGGGGGAAACCACGTGAAAATCTAAATGTCAATTGTGTCCTCATCTCGCTTGCAGACGGAACCACTTGTCCTGTTAGACCATGCAGATCCCTTAGCAGTCACTTCATGTTATTTGTTAAATTTTAAAAACACAGGCTTAAAGAGACACAGTACATTTCTATGCTTGTTAAGATGCATTGTGTTATGGTGTTATAAAGCAAATTTGTATTTCCTAAATTAATCGAATGAAATAAAAGGGCACAGTTCCTAAAACCTGGAGTTTGAAGGTAACATTCTGTCTTCACTCAATATTTACTCTCAGGTTTATTTAACATCAGACCTAAAGTTAGATCTGGTGTGTCTATTTCAGACTCATTGTCCCCTTCTGCATTCTGCTCAGAACTCTAGAGAGCTGGGTGTGTCAATAGATTATTGGGGGAGCGACAAAGAAGAAAATCAGAGCCCGTGGTTTCACAAGTTAGGCACAGAAATCTCCCATCGCACTGATGGAGCGGCTCCGTTAGGACCACACAGTCAAAGGAAACCTAGGAGATTGGATAACACGGTGTTTTGCTTCATAAGCATTTGATTAGGTTTTGTCTATTTTCTGGAAAAAAAAAAAGAGCCATTATTCAGGAGACAGACAGACAGACACACACACACCCTGGTATACACAAATATATTGATTGTTATGAAGATTACAGTCAGTGGTTTCTACTCCTCATGCTTTTATTGGCGGTGTTAAATAGAATAATGCTAGTTGTAAAGTTCCAGACACTTCGATGTTTCCCCATTATAAGTTCATCAACACTGAACACGTGTTAGCCAAGTTATAATTGTTCTAATATCATCTATTTTAAGAGGACTACCAAAGCGATATTACTGATATAATTTTATTTTTTCCCAAGAAAATATGGCTCTAATTTCTAAACCTGTGTTTATAAAGTTCAACCAGTCACCAAATAAAAAGCAATGTTTTCAGTATTGTAGAGAAACTGGATGACTTGTGAAATGGATACTCTATCAGCAGATTACCACAGAGCATTTGCGAATAGAGATGGAAATAAAGGCTGTTTAAATGAATAAACAATCAAACAAATAAATGGCAGCTAGAACCTGTCGCTTTGCAAAAAGAACAACCGCATTGTGATTTGGGGTCTCCGGGGGATATGTTCCATCTGCCCTAGACCCACTGAAAGCCATTCTCTGCTCTTCTGTGTCCCGAGAGGCTGAGCCCTGCAGTGTCCAGCCCCTGGGTCCCTCTGCACTCCGGCTTCCACGGGGTTTGGCTGGGGGAGGCGTCAGCAGGAGCTTGGAGGGCAGGAAGAGAGCAAGGCCGTGGCATGTATTCCTCTCACCTCTTCCCAGCTTGGGCAGTTATGGCAGTGGCTGTCCCCCTCCACAGCTACAGCTCCTGCCAGCGACCCCTCCTGCAAGGCACCCTCTCTCAACCCGCTGCCAAAACACCTTTCCCCTGCAGGTGTGGTAAAGGCTTCTGTTGTTGCAGGCCCCTCGACACCTCCTGGGCTTCCCTACCCCTGTCCACACGTCTGTAAATTGCCTCGCACTAAAAGGAGTCACCTAAGGGATCATTTTGTCAACCACCCTCCTTGTTTGTTAATAGATGAAATTAGTTAAACATCGTATACCTATTGCAAAATTAGGGTTAGAATGGAAATCTCTGGACTCCCAGTCTAGGCAGTGCCCCATACAACCCTCTGCCATGTTCCCACATGGGAAGAGGCCTGGGGGTATTGTAGTAAGAGGGAAGGCCATGGCACATCCATAAGAAGAAAGGATGGAAGGACGTGAAGAGAGGCATGGTCTGTGCACCTGCTTTGGCATCAATAGTGTTGTAAGGGGGGCTACACCCCTTAGATGGAGAGAGATGCAATCTTCTCACAGAAGAGCACTCATGCAGACTTCATGCCTCCTCCCACAAGGGCCAGCTCAAATTCCACCTTCTTTTTGAAGCCTTCCTGAAACTGAGACCACCAAACAAAATTAAATTCCCATAGAATTTATTGCTTCTAGTGTTGTTGTGAAGATCAAGTGAGATAATGCATATTGGAATGCTTGTAGAAACTGATAGATTTACAGCATTATTAATGAGAACCATCAATTATACATGAGAATCCTTGCCTCCTAGATACGGTATCTGTTTTGACCTGAAAGAAACATGAAAAAGATGCTATTGTCTTAACCCGTAATTAATATTTCTCAACTTTCTTTGTAGGGCTCACATGAAGGGGCTCAATGAAGAATGAGTAAATAAACAAATTGGCTAGAGTGTCGTCGGAATTTTGGCTTCAGTATCTGTTTTCCTCTTGGTTTACGCATCTTGACCGTAGCTGGTGGTAGACAGTTTTCCTTTATGTAACTAACTAGGGTGAGGCGGTCTCAGGAGACTCCCAGAGGGTCTGTATCGTGGGCAGGGACACAGTCCTTCCGACTGTTGAATTCCTGGAACATAACTAGAACCTTTGCTCAATTGTCCCATGTTGGATGGATTACATCATTTCTAGTAGATTTTCGACAACCCTCCAATGAAACAGCTCCCTCAAAAAACGAGGATTTACTAAGTCATACTTTTCAGAGGAATCACTCCACTCAGAACTGGTAGAGTCAGCTCTAAGAGAGAATAAACCCAGATCGTTCCCTGAGCTATACTTAATGCTAAAGCAGCCAGAAAATACTTCAAACTCAGCTCCACAAAGAACGTGCGGCTTCCAGAGCCTGACAGAGATGCCAGGGTCTCTCAAACCAGTGAAACCCTAACGGTCGCCAGCAGTCAGGCATCCGCTTTTGCATCTGAGCTGAGGCTACTGAAACAACGGAGAGGGACAGGCTGAATGGTGAGGAATAAAGCCCAGGTTCCATGAAGTTCAACTTCCCCCTCAGAGCCTCGAGAGGAAACACAGGCTGCAGAGGCGGCCAGCTCATTCGTTATCCCCCATTTGCCCTGAGGAAATCCTGCCAGCCGATACTCCCTGAGCAGTGCGTGGATGCAGACTCATCTGCAAAGTGCTCTCGGGAAATGGATCTGGTACATGGAAGACAAGGTTCTTTTCCTCGAGTACCTGCCACCCCCCAGAAACACCCCGCTGCCGTTCCACAGAGAGCTGGTAGGCGGTTCATAGGGAGAGTGCAGGAGCCGCAGTTAGTGCAGGCCGAGGTGGGCACCCCGTATGCTCAGCTGCTACGAGCAACTGGACAAACAGACCCATGTGGACAAGCCTGTTTGTTTTCAGAGGCTTAAATCTGCAGCAATGCCAGCGTGTTTGGAAGAAAGCTGATAAGTATGTCAAGATACTTCTGACTCAGAAAAGACTAAAAGAGTAATTTACTTTTATTTAAAAGACCACCAAAATAGGGGCCAGCCCCGTGGCTGAGTGATTAAGTTCGCACGCTCTGCTTCGGGGACCCAGACTTCACAGGTTCTGATCCCGGGCATGGACCTAGCACTGCTCATCAAGCCATGCTGAGGCGGCATCCCACATAAAATAGAGGAAGATTGGCACAGATTTTAGCTCAGGGCCAATCTTCCTCACAAAAACAACAACAACAAAAAAACGACCACCAAAATGCAATGCCAGTTCTGACTTGAATAAGGGAGTTGAACAGGTTGGTTCAGAGGTGGATTTTTAGGGGAGTCAGTCTTCGTTTAACCTGTGTTGCTGGTATGTTCGAATGCTGCATAAGAGCTCTCTGAAGTGGGGCAACAGGCACTAGTCATTGGAATACAGGCCTTAGGTTATGAGTTAAGGAAACATTTGCCTTCGGAGCAACAAAGATCAAGGGAAGTTTACAAGGCTGTTAGAGGGAGCCTATCAGAGACCATTTGGCAGTTTGCCTGCCGACCATGTGGTAGCCCTTTGTCACCTTTAGAAGGGCTAGGTCAGGGACCTTAGGGGCCCAGCACCCTGACTAATTCTTCCCAGGAGCTTGACACTGTCAGAATATATCTGACCTCAGGGCCTAAGCTGACATCACCAGCTCTCAAGAAGCACTTCATGAAGAACATACCCTGCAGGCTTCCAAGACAGGAAACGCTGCTGCCTACACACCAAGTGTGGTACTCTAGTCTTTTCATTGACCATGAAGCTCTGAAGGGGTTATTTGGACTCTGGCTGCATCTCTCCTCAGCTTGCCTTGCAGATGAGTGCCCTCCTGTACAGACGCCTGTTATTGCACTGGAAAGTGACGCCCTGACTCTGTTTACCAGTCTGTCTTCCCAGTGAGAATTCCAGTTCTTTAAGGAAATGTCTATTTAACCTTTACTGAGATGAAGCATTCTCAACACCAGACTTAGCACATAGAAAAATGAAATATTTATGGAAGGAAGGAAGAAAAAGAGGGAGGGAATGAAAGAGGGGAGGAAAAATTACAGAGTTATAAGTAATAATGATTGTCACCATTTATTGAATTCTTACCATACAACAGGAATGATCTTACTTGCGTTATAAATATTTTCTCCTGGGAGTCTCAGGGAAACTGTAAGGTATTATTATCACTCATTTGCAGTAGAGAAAACTGAGCTCAAAAGAGTTAAACTTTCATCAACTCACAGATGTGGTAAAATCCACATCTGAAGTCAGTTTTCACTAACGCCAAATCCTGTGTTCTTATCTACCAAGCCCAGAATACACTGGAACTGAGAATTTGCAAACTTTCCCTGATCCCATAACTAGTTAGTGGGAGAGTCGTTGAAGACTTCTGGTTCTAGCAGTGAGAAGCTCTCTGAAGGCAAGTGACAAAAAAACATATCAAGCTCAGTTAAACCAAAATTTTGCTCTTTAAGTGTTTCACAGATCACAAGAAAAAGACTGTGTTCTGGGTCTCAGGGACCATTGGAAACTATAGACTGGATCCAGGGCTGAGGAAGTCACCGGGAGCATTCCTCTCACTTCCTGGTTTCTCTGCACATCTGCTTCATTCCTCCTTGCAGATGAGCGTTTCCTGCTTCTCAGATAAATGGTGGAAAACCAGTTGTCTCACAGTCCCTGAGCACTACCGAGACACACCCACACAAAGAGCCTCAGCTCTGTCCCAATCCGGATTTCTGTGGAAGAGCATTGGATTGACCTAGACAAGTCTAGGTGTCCACTCTAGTCCAAATGCTCCGGGCTGATGGGTGAAGTCATGAACTACTAAGAGGGCTGATGGGGATTCGCCCTGGTCTGTGATCCTGAAGATTCAAGGATGGGTTAATTCCCAGATTAGGGAGAATAGCCGCAAGGTGGAGAGACACTCTAAAATTATCTACTGTACTTGTTCAAACTTCTTACCACTCCACATTGCTTTTCAGCCCTTTATTAAGGGACAATTAAACTAAATTTATATGTTTGTACTCTATCGACAAATTTTATCTTAGTGAGTTTTACTTATAATGAAGAAAAATTGGTTACTTTTTTATTGTTCTATAGAAAAATTTTGAACATGTGTTTTACAAAGGTTTTCAAAATCTTGGAATTCAAATTCAAAATCCTTGAAAAAGAGCAATGTACTGGTACAGGTAATATCTATTATACCTTGTCTAAAATATGCAAACAAAAGCAAAATGTTAAATTCCAAAAGCTTAGATGCCATTAAAATTTCTGAATTATTTCTCTGGAAGCTCCAGAAAGGACCAGAATAACAAACATTAAATACATGCTAGTCCTGCCCAAATGAGTAACTTAGTTCACGTGAGAATTAGGCTTTTCCAGCTAATGAATAGATTTGTCTCATCCACAAGAATGAAATTTATATAGTGAGTATTATGGGTTCTTTCATACATATAATTACAGTTTTCATATATTATTTTATATGCACGTATATTCATTTGAAAATAAAATGAATACCCACTCAGGTATTTTCCTGAGAGAAATGAAAACATGTTCACACAAAGACATATACAAGAATATTCATAGCAGCTTTGTTTGTAACAGCCAAAAATGGAAATAAATGTCTTTCCACTGGTGAGTGAATAATTATGATACATTGGACAATGGAATACTACTCAGCATTAAAAAGTAACAAGCTACTGGAACAGGCAACAAAATGAAAGAATCTCAAATGCCTGACACTAAGTGCAGAAAGCCAGACTCAAAAGGCTAACGTAGGGGCTGGCTCTGTGGCCGAGTTGTTGGGTTCCTGCACTCCTGTGCGGAGGCCCAGGGTTCGGATCCTGGGCGCGGACATGGCACCGCTCGTCAGGCCACGTTGAGGCAGCGTCCCACATCCCACAACTAGAAGGACCTGCAACTAAGATATACAACTATTTACGGGGCGGGGGGGGGCGGGGGTTGGGAAATAAAGCAGAAAAAAAAAAGATTGGCAACAGTTGTTAGCCCAGGTGCCAATCTTTAAAAAAAAAAAAAAGGCTAATGTATTGTGCAATTCTATTATAGGACATCATCCTGGAAAAGGCAAAACCATAGGAACAGAAATCAGATCAGTGCTGGGGGTTGGGGGAGGGGATTGACTACAAAGGGTTGTGAAGGAACGTTCAGGAAATGTTCTATATTATGATTATGGTGGTGAGTACATGACTGTTTATATTTGTCAAAATTCATCAAACTGTGCACCTGAAAATGCTGAATTTTACTGTATCTAAATTATAAATCAATAAACCTAACTTTAAAAAATAAAATAGGAATATATACTCATGATAGATAATGAATACAACATACAAATGTGCTGCTCTTTAAACTGACAAAAATAGGTTTTGCTTATATAACATATATTTAAAAATTGAACTGTGTCCTATAGTCTCCTGATTATTCATTACTTTAATTAAAAATAATGTCTTTTAGTGTATTGGACAGCAAAGTTGTGTTGATCAACCCATTTATAATCTAAGTAACGGAGGAAAACATTGCAGATTTGTCCTTTTTTATGAAAATCTGACATGCATATACTCCCCAGATACACACACACAAGCCCCGCGAGCATCTCAGGAAAGTCCAGAAAGCCCTGGTTTCATCTGACATTTAAATATCTAATTTATCATAACACATTCTGAAAACTAAGTCCATTGCCATTTAATCGATGTGAGGTTACTGGGACCTTGTAAAATGGAAAGAATCAATTCAATCATTGATTAGGTCACTCTGGTTTTCCCTGTAGAACATTTTCTCATTTACAATTTTCAAAGGAACAGGTTTCCAAGGTGCTCCAGATGATGAGTTCAAAACTTGACCCTGACTTGTCAAAAGAACAAAGTGAAGGGAAAGAACAAAGTGAAGGGATCCAAAGACGAAGAAAAGGAATTCCTAGGGACAAGAACTCCAATGTAGGAGATGAGAAGCTTACTCTATGAGTAGATAAGGCTCTTATGTTCATGGGTGCTAGGAGTTCAGATAAGGCCTTCTTGGGTTCCTCAGATCCTGGGGTCCAGCAGCAGTCATTAGAAAAGAGAGCTGCCTGGGTAATGTACTGTGAGGAAGCACACATCCTCAATTGCATGACTGCCAGGACCAATGCTTCCGAACAGAAGTGCATGGCATATATGCGTATGTGATTTATTTGCCTTGCTGGTCAGGTAATGTAGGCCTCCTTATGAGCACAACTGTGCTTTTCTGTAGCACAGATCACCTCGAAGGCTGGTATTTTTTAGGAAGTGCTTGAGTTATCAGAATGAGGCACTGAAGGAAGTCCTCTGGCATAAGAGGAAAGAGAAGCTGGCATTGGGTTCCAAACGCTTTGTTGGGGCTAAAGTCTTCCTCAGTGTCAAGGGCCCATCCAGTGAGGGGACACCCAAACAAGAAATGAACATCAGGTCTCCAGGCCTGGCTCCCTGGGACCCACCTCCAGGCTAGTCTTCCCAAGAGACACAGGCTGGCAACTCAGCATAGAAACAGAAGGAAAGAACTGGACACTAGCAGCACACATGTTATGACTGTGTTTGTTCTCCCTCCCAAATAGACTTTTATGGTGTTGGGACATACGACTCTTTTAAAGATTCTTTTATTCGCAAAGGATAGAGAATTTTTGAAGTTATATGTAGGGGTACAGGTGGTTTGAAATTGGACCAGACAGCAGAATGCCATACTAACCCAAGGCAGTTCTCTCTCCTTTCTCCTGAGAAGCGTGTTTTTCACAAGCTATCCTTGCTTCTCCTTGGTCCATTCTGTTCCATTTTTTCTTCTTAAACAACTTGTATTATCTATTTGCTCATGGGTTTTCTTCTCTCTTAACTTTAACATGACCTTTACCAAATTCACTCTCCTCTGAAGTCAGTGTCATGCAGTGATTAAGAGAAGAGACTCTGGAATTATATAGACCTCAGCTTGAATCACGATCCCATCAGTTATTATATAATCAAGTAACTTACCTTCCCTGGGTCTGCAAATTAAGAACAGTGCCAAGGTCATAGAGCTGTTACGGGGATTTAAAAGATAGTCCATGTATGTGCTAGACAGTGTCAGGCCCAAGGTAGGGACTCAGTAAATGTTAGCTTTTTGTATCTCTCACTGCATCCCTTCAGCTTCTGCCTCCAGTTATGATTAATAAATTCTTTCTATTTCTGTTCAAACTCCTGAGAAACAAAATAAGATTGGCATAATTCTTTTATCAAACTACACAGCTACAAGGCTGTCCATGGATTAATGAGTCGCTAGTCAGATGCCCTCTCCTGACCACTTCACCATGGCCGAGACATGAATTTAGGTTACTAAACCTACCTAGCAAGGCCGCGGAGGTTATGAGGGGAGCAGTATTCTGAAGGAGAGGCAGGTCTGGTTGGTACTGATCAGCATTCTAGAAAGAAAGTGTTTATAAATACAGGTTTTCACAGTATTAAACCAATGTTCCTTTATATCTGAAATGACCATGGCAAGTGCTTGTTATTGGTTTTCATGAGTTTAGCTGGTAGGGTAAACCTGTGTTTTACTTCAGCTTACTTACTTTGAGAATTTCTGTTGTAGTTTCATTAAGATCATCGATACAATGATAATAATTAATTCAAAGGCAATTCTAGAAATACAAAACAAAATTGTTTCCATGAAACTGTCTTCATAGCAATCATCCCCTGTCACGGCAATGGGCGGAGTGAATCTGAACTCTGTTTGCTATTGCCCGTGGGGTGAGCATCTTCCTGAAGGTAAATTAGCTACACATAGCAGGCAGGCAAGCATGCCAAAAAACATCCACATAAACCTCCTAGAAAGGGGCATGGGAACTCAAATTCAAATGAAACCATCTGTGCAGAGAGGCCTGTGAAGCGGATGAGTGTGTTATTTACAGGCCAATTCCGTGAGGTTTGCTGGCTGAGTAATTAGGACAATAGCTACTCTGGCCTCTCGCCCCACTCTGACTCAGCTCACACAATTTATCTACTCAGTCAAACAGACCGGTTCTCCACCACTCTTCTGACCAAGCACAACGCTGTCTATTTCAGGGCATAACTTTAAGGCCAAATTCTTATCTACTTTGGTATGATGATTTATTTCTTCTTAGTTCATTTCATTTAAAAAGTATTAGGAGATAACTTTTGGAACTCATTGGTTAAAGACAGCAAGACACAAGGATCTGGTCTCATTCATTCATTCACCCATTAATTTAACAAATATTTTCCAAGGACCTCCTTATGCTAGACCTTGTTTCAAGTACTTGAAACACATCAATGAAGAAGACAAAAAAAATCCTACCCTAATAAAGCTTACCTTCTATGAAGATACAAAATAAACAAGATAAGTAAAATATATGATATGATGGAGAGTGGTACCAACTGGATAAAAAAAAAAAGCAGTGAAGAAGGAAATACCTATGTTACTTTTAAAGTAGAAGGATAGGTATAGCAATAAGACTGGAAAACATTCCATGGATGTCTCACTTCTATATCCTCAAGTCCTGAAAGGAAATTGAGAATATCTCACACATAGACAGACTCATCTGTGGGTAACAACTCTCCATTGGCCCATACCTTTAGGTAGAACAGAAGTCGGGGACTTCAAACAAACCAAATCTAAGAGAGGGAGTAAATTCTACTGAAGATCAGAAGAGGTGTTGGGTAACTTTATGGGTAAGTCCATAAAGCAAATAAAAGTAAGAAATAGATCTAGAAACCTGGTAATCAGAAGAGGAGGAAACGTCAGGCATGTGCTGAAGATAAGGCCAGACATGGCAGCAGGCAAAGCTGAAAACAGTCTCCCATTAGGAGCCCAGAGATAGGTAGGGTAATTGGGAGCCAGATCCCCAAATAGGATCACAGTAACAGGGGACAGAACCCAGGCAAAGAGCTTGAGAAGCAGATTTAGAACAACTCAGCCGAATTAACTTCAGCTCTAAATCTACATTCACCCTCACCGAGGAGCTTTGAAAAACACCTTCTTAGGGCAGAAGTCAACTCATTCTGTCCGGGCCTGCATGCAAAAGGAAGAAAGGGTGGCTATGATAGTAATTTCAGGGGTACTATTTAATGTACTAGGGACAACCAGAATTACAGTATAGTGTTAAGCAGAATGGACATAGGTCCTAATGCTGAAGAGGTTCCTGCAAGGCAGTTCCGGGCATTCCCCCTTAGTTGCTGAATGGATCATATGGTAGTTAGGGGGATGCCTAGGGCAGCGACAAAAAGAAGGCTGATGATCAACTGGAACTCAAACGCCTCAATATATTGATACGGTTTGCCCAAATCTCAGGTACTGGATCTTAAATCCAAGATCCTAGAGGGGCAGTTTTGATGACAAAAAGGAGCTTTGGTCATTAATAATATTTTGGTCTAGGTGAGGAGTGGTCCAGGTGTATAGTCGTTAGAATACAGAGGACCAACCGAGTCGCTTGCAGGCTGTCTATGGCACGTTCCTTATTCTCTCCAAGCTGTGACTCTCCAGCAGTAAAATCGAGGTAATGACACCTACCTCCCAAGGGTGTTGTGAAGATCAAATGAAATGGGAAAATGCTCAGTGTAGTGACTAACACATATAAATTGCACAGTAATCACTGGAACATGATGTTACGCTGGAAGGGACCTAGATAAGATCTCGTCCAATTCCCTTATTGCACATATGAAGAACTTTAGGTCCAGGGACGTTGTCATTTCCTCATGGTTACCCAATAGTTTAATGACAAGCTCAGAAGAGGAACACAGGTTTCCCGTCTCCCAGGTAAACATGCTTCATTCTACATTGCATTACACAGTCGTCTCTCAGTATCCGAGGGGAACTAGTTCCAGGACCCCTCACTGATACCAAAATCCAAAGATGCTCAAGTCCCTTATTTAAATGGCATAGTATTTGCATATAACCTATGTGCATCCTCCCATCGTTAAATCATCTCTAGGTTACTTATAATACCTAATATACTGTAAATGCTATGTAAGTAGTTGTTATGCTATATTGTTTAGGGAATAATGGAGAGAAAAAAAGCCTGTAGATGTTCAGTAGCGATGCAACCATCGTAGACCTTTTGATCTGCAGTTGGTTGAATGCATGGATGTGGAGCCCGTGGATACAGTGGGCCGACTGTAACTCTTTTATCCTTTTACAAATAATTTACTGTAACTTTGCCCCTGTGGAGCGTTAATAAGATATGAGTTCATGTTAATAACTTTTTGCTGTAGAACACATAGTAGAGAAGAGGGAAATGTAAACATAAAACGAGGTTTTGTGCATAAGGATAAACCTCCGGAGATATGCTTAGTGAAGGGCCTCGGAGCGTGGGGCGCAGGATTCCGGGGAAAATAGCACACATTTATGTGTATATGTATATAGGCTACGAACTCATTCTTTCAAGAATGACTAGTCAGCGTGATGCTATTTTCTATTTATTGTCCTCACGGACATTTCCCAGTTATTCTCTAACTTGACTCTCCAGAAGCCCAGGGAGCGGAATATACTCTGACAGAAGATGACACTCCTGCCTTGGGAACTGTCGTCGCTGAGTCTTCTGTGAACCTGCTTTTCTCTGACTGGCAGCTTCAAGGTGATGTGTATGAGCAGGAGTGTTGAGTCAATAGCCACAGCACGAAGAGTACTTGTGGCAGATTAGCACTACTGCTGACTGCCGGGGACAGCAAATTCACGTTAGAGAAAACTGCCAAATACGTCACCCCACTCCCTGCTTTTCATTATTTGTCCCACGTCAATAACGGGTTTGTGTGTGGAGAAAGCAAAGGAAACAAACATCCGGCCTGGGTCCTAGCCACCCTCCCTTACCTTGCCCCCTCCCCAGTCTGTAGATCTGTAAATGAGCAGCTCCACTGATGGAGGCTGAGGTATGGTTCTGTGGTTCACTGTGTCTGTGTGTGTGTGATTTTGCCATTTACACAAACCCTTAATAGTTACTAAGGCGGCAGACCATGTTCTACCTTCCAAGAAGCAGAAGAATCAGTCACAATCTGTCAGAAAACAACTGTTTGCCGAGGAACTCTTCCAGAAGCACTACCCTTTGTTTAATATGTTATTGATTTTCTAAACTGTTAAGTATGGTTTATAATGGCAATAACCTACATGATACCACTCATTACATTAGTTAATACCTAGTTTATTAGAACATTAACTTTCGCCACAGGCAATTAACTGACAAACTGATTGTGTATGTGTGTGTGTGTATGTGAGAGAGAGAGAGAGAGAGAGAGAGAGAAAGAGAGAGAGAGGGAGAGACTTATAATGAGAGATTTCCAAGGGAACATTAGTTAAGGATTTTTAAATGGTTTGTGGGGACTCTTCAATACATCCAGACTCTTTTTGTCCTTCTCCTTTCTTCCTGGAAGAAACAAGCCAGCACTGCACAAGTCTGAAGCCATCGCTGACATAAGTGAGCTAATCCACAATTAGCCATAACCGGAAATCATGTATATAATTAATTAAATGTCACTATTAGTGGAAAGATGTGTGTGTATCTGTGTGTGTGTGTTTGTATGCATACAGGTGGAGAACTTGGGAATAGGATAAGGAAGAGTTCTAAACCATGTGAAAATATCAAGTGTTGCCACATCATTGGTACAAGGTAAGATTCATGGTTATTCCTTTACAGAGAGGTAGCATGACATATGGAAAGTTCTTTATATTTTATTGTATTCTCAACTTAGTATCTCTGTATGAAATAATGCTGTCTAGCCTATCTATACTCATCCAATAATTTTTTTCCTAAGGCTCTTTATGAAAAATGCTTAAGATTCTCAGTATACTAAAAATATATATATATATATATGAAAACATATATGTGCCTGAAGAAGATGCCTTGATATCTTTGTTTTTAAAAAAAGTTTAAAAGTTGGTATTTGGAGGAGATAAGACTTCCAGAATGGTGGAGTGAGGAGATGGGCAAGTCCTGTACCTAACACACAATGATACAACTGGACAAAATTGACAAAACAGTCATGTCAATAGTTTTTGGAAATCAATCAAAGGCATACAACAATTTGAGAAGCACTTTTTAATGCTCAAAAAACTGTTGAGATTCGGGCTTCAGGTACAAAGTGTCAGTCTGTGACACTTTCACCTGTACCTGCTCCTTTTCTTCCCCTGCCCCCGCCAAGCTCATTCTGGATGGTAGCTCTACTAAGATGGTCAAGCCATAAAAATCGGGAGCTGCACTGCCAGTGGAGGCTGACCTGATCTGGAAACCCACATGCAGGCACTTTGCCAGAAACAATAGCTATGTTGGTGGCAAACAATCAGGGAAGGCCAACCTCACAGCTGAGTTGTGATACTGGACGGAGCAATTTAGCATACAATCTAGCAATTTCACTCCTAAATATCTACCCAAAACAGATGAATGCATATGTCCACACACAGACTTGTACACAAATGTTTACAGCAGCATTATATATAATAGTCAAAACCTAAAAATAACCAAATGTCCATCAGTTGATGAATGGATAAACAAAATGTAGTATATACACAAAATGGAATATTATTCAGCAATAAAAAAGAAAGAACTACTGCTACATGCTACGATATAGGTGAACCATTAAAAAAAATAGCTAAGTGAAAGAAGCCAGTATACAAAAGACCACATGTTGTATGATTTCACTTACATGGAATGTCCAGAAAAGGCAAATCTATAAAGGCAGAAAACAGATTAGTCATTGCCAAGGACTGGGGTTAGGATTGTGGGGTGAATTCAAATGGGCAAGCAGGATCCTTTTAGATTGTGGCTATGGTTGCACAACCGTAAAATTTACTGAAAGACGTTTAATTGTGCACTTAAAATGGATAAATCGTATGGTATATAAGTGTACCAAAATAAAGCTGTTAAAAATTGGTATATGATAGAGTATGAAAATATGAGTAAGAATACTAGCACTAACACAGAATAATCATTAGCTCTAATATAATAATCTAACTTCTCTTAAAGTATGAAGCATCCTGAAATAGCATTGTAATGTTCTAAGTAAGTTTTATAAAGCAAGTCTCTTATTGCTTCATAATATACTAAAATAGAAAATTCTAAGAGCCCCATTATTTTCCTTGGTATATCTTAAGAAATTTTCCCATTCAGAAATGGTCTCATAAATCATGATAATAATAATTTCAGATAGTTATAGGAGAATATGTTCTGAAATTACAACATGCATTATAAGAAACTATATACAAGAAAAACACAGGAATTGCTCTATATTCCAGCTATTGAAAGAGAGAAAAATAATTGCTAATCATTTATTCTGGCATTAAGCAATGCACTGAACAAAAGTGTGAATACCATTTCAGAGAGTACGTACCAAGGTCTTCTGAGATTAATGTAAAATTCAAACTAATTGAGGAACCTGAGACCATTGTCTTTATGTTCGTTCACAGAGTTTCTTTGCTAGAGACTGATCAGAAGCTCAGTTTTGTATTTTGTCAGGACAACGGCAGCTCAATAAAATAGTCTTTTTGCGCTGAATAGATTTTTCCTGAAACGTAGAAGATAAAATTGTGGTCAATATAGTTTCTTGTTCCTTAAATTTAAAATGTTGGAAGGGCCATTTCCACCTATGAAAGTTATATAACATTATGTGCATGCACGTATATGCATACAGATACATATATAACAAATATGTATATATTTAAGTAAATAATATTATCTGATGTTGATGGGGATGTGGGAAATTTGATAACACCGTATGTTGCTGGTGACATTGTCAAATGGAAAACAGTTTGTTAGTGGTATCTTGAAACGTAAAAAGTCTTCATGCCTGTGACTAGTAATTGTCTTTCAGACAGTCTGTCCAAATATCCTGTCACTTGGGCACTGCTTCAATAGGTGCAGCCTCTTTCAATAGGCCCAGGGTATGTCTGGATATGAGAAAGAACAATCTGACTCAAAGAATCTTAAATCTTTGCTAATTTCAGAGTGCCTGGCTGCATCATGATAAAAGAATTGACAAAGACTAATGCAGGTTAAATCTCTTTTCCCCTCTGACATATTTTCCACAAAGCCCTCTCAATTCAGTTTCATCGGTGTGTCAATCCATATCCCATGTGAATTAATGGAGATGTTAACAAAAGATCTTGGCAGAATGAGTCTGGAATTGTGACCCTCAAGGCTAATGTAGAAACAATGGTCACTTCAGGTCCTATCTGGTAAGGTTTTATTCTTCCTAAGGCTTTTAGCACTTTATGACCTACAGTACCTGCCAATGAGCATGTGCAGAGTCCTCATTTGCGTCCCCAAGCTTCTGCTAGCTTTGTACCAAGCGTATCATTTATGTAATGGGATGATAAATGCGATTTTTCCTGTAGGCTCAGAAAGAGGCCACAAAGGCTGAGAAGAGAACAATAGTTGCCTGGTAACCACACATCTAAGCCAAGGGGCTGGCCCAACTATGCAGGATTTGCAAAGTGGGTAGCTCAATGCTGGGTCTTCCAGCATAAATAGATCTTTCACCTCCAGCTCAGAAAAGAGGGTGAGATTAAAAAAATCAAGATAGTTAATTTCATGGTTTTTGTTTTGTTTTAGAATTCTTACTGAAGTATTATATCCAAAAGAGAAGTATATGCATTGTGAGTGTGCAGCTCAATAAAATCTTATGAACTAAATTTACCCATGACACTAGCACCAGAGCAGGAAACAGAACATTACCGGTACCACAGATTCCTCCCTCACGCTTCTTCCAGCCAATCGCCCCACTATTCTTGACCTCTGACATAATGTAGAGTAACTTGGCCTATGTTAAGGATTTTATATAAATCGTGTCGTACAGTATATATTCTTGTGCCTGGCTTCATCTGCTCGATGTTGTGTTTTTGATGTATTGATGTGTGCAGTTAGAGAATGATCATCCTCACTGCTGTATAGCATTCCATTGTGTGAATATACCACCATTTTTCCATTCTATTATTGATGGGCAATTAGGAAATTTTCAATCTACGGCTTTTATAAATAGGGTTTCTATGAACATACTTTTGTTGAACATATGCGTACATGTCTGTTAAATATCTGCCTAAAGAGTGGCACTGCTAGCTCATAGAGAATAGATATGTTCGGCTGTAGTATATAATGCCAAAGCATTTTCCAGTTATTATACCAATTTGTACTCCCACCAGTAGCATATGAACCAGTACTTTCTTTTCCATTTTAGCCATTCTGGTGAGTGTGTAGGGCAGTGTAGTGGCAAGAGGATTTATTTCAAGAGAGATTTAATTGTGCTGTGTTTCACCTCCCCTCAACCCAAGTGAGAGGAGCTTTGAGATTTATAAGAAAATCTTCAAATGTGTTTCTAAGAGTTTGAGGAACAAGAGGACAAGCATCTGACTTCTGCCTACAAATTCTAAAGGCAAGATCTATGGCCGGTGCAGAATGGAGAGGGCTGCCCTGGGAGCCAGTTTCCAACAAAGGTGGGCAGAGGTGTAGGTTTCCTGGGGACCAAACATGACCTGGAAAAGGCAATTCAATCTGGGTTTTCTCAAAATTTACTCTGACCCAGAGGACTGATTGGAGATACATAAGGAATCAAATTATAAACAACTGAAAGCCCAGAGGCCAAGGGTGAAGTTGTATACAGCCAGACAGACAGACGGCATTCCTCTTACCAAGGAGTTGAAGTGGGAGGTCTCCAATAGGAAAATTGCTAAGAACACTGTAAATGCACCGCTTGGGAAGGAAAGAGGCCTCATTGGAAAAATATTATTACCAGAATGCCTCAACAACAGATTCCAAATGAAGCAACCACTTAAATGTATGCCCTTTTCACCAATGCCCTGGGGTCAGCTGTATAGTAATTAGCAAACAACCAAGAGAAAAAGCAAGTGCCTGTCCTATCCCTCCCCTGCCCCCCACCCCCCACTGTGGGCTTCCAGTGCTCAAGAACGTCTGTGCTTAGGGAGGAGAAATGCTTAACTCTGAATAAGTTTGACATTTAAAATAACACTAGCGTAGACTGGAGTTAAGTCATTATGAGATGAAATTGAACTTGTCAATGCTTTAAAGAGATTAATTTTTTTTTAAGAGGGACTGGAAAAAATAGGGGGCATGTCAAGGATTTCATCCAGGGGCAGGGAGAGAACTGATCTGCAGTAAGAATTAAAAGGAAGAGGATGAAAAAGAAGAAGGAAGAATTTCATACAATATAGGTAATTTGACTTAATGTTTAAAAAAACAAAAAACTCTGATAACCTCAATGTTAATCTCCCCTATGACATTCAGTCTTTCACATATACAGCTTACAGGCAAGCAATAAGCAGCAAAATGTTGGAAGTTTATGTGAAAATTGCTGCAGTGCATGTAAAAATGAATCAGCTTCAACTACTACCTCATCATGTGCTTCAGAAAAGGCAAAATCCTTCAACAGAAGGTGTGTGACTGACATCTCTGAGTGACAGAGTGACATCCATCTACTTAAGGATGGACAGCGATAACTGCATGCCTGTGTCCTCATCTACTAGTGCTCTGAGGATTGGTCCATTGAACTGTTCTGACGGCTTTAGGGGCAGAAACAGTCCTGTGCCAGTTGTAACGACAACATGTGCGACCAACATATAGGCTACTGAACCTTCTGTACCACAGGTAAATTCCAGTGAAAGTTCAGGGAGTACATCGAATGTAAGCATTCCTCAAACTGCCACACAACCCATCGTTTCTCCACCACCAAAGCCTGCATTCTCTAGAGTCCATTCTTCAGCATGTCTGGTAAAGCAACCACTTAGAACTTCAGGGAATGTACCAATAAAATGACGTAATCCTATAGCAGGAGTCAAGAGGACATCCTCACCTCATAAAGAAGAGCATCCTGGGGCCAGCCTGGTGGTGCAGTGGTTAAGTTCACTTTCCACTTTGGTGGCCGAGGGTTCGCCAGTTCGGTTCCTGGGTGCGGACCTACACATTGCTTGTCAAGCCATGCTGTAGCAGGCGTCCCACACACAAAGTAGAGGAAGATGGGCACAGATGTTAGCCGGGGGCCAGTCTTCCTCAGCAAAAAGAGAAGAACTGGCAGTAGATGTTAGCTCAGGGCTAATCTTCCTCAAAAAAAAAAAAAAAAAAAAGAGCATCCCAAGTAAACCAAAGCAGAAGAGAATAAAACAAGCAAAGATGCTAATGGTCTTGTTTGGAGTGGGCATGAGGAAATGTCACTGCCTAATTACCCCCAGAAACTCAAGGGAGGTTTTGGAAGCATTTAACTGTTTCTCCAAATTGGTTTTTTCTTGTTATCTTAAGAGATGTAATCAACAACTACCCTGAACCAGACCCAGCCTCACAGCCATAGCAGCACCAGAGCAGATGAGCAGAGAGATGCCAGCTGAGCCTGCGCAAGTGAATACCCACCTCTCCCTTTTGAATATTCATTCCCCATCCCAGATAAAAGGACCGTGCTTTCCCACGCTGGAGACAGCCACGACTTTGGAAATGCTTTCTCGTGGCCTTCTATTTGCTGCAAATAAGCTCTGCTTTGTGTGACACCTACCTCTGGTGGAGAGTCTGATTTTACCTTGCCAGGAAGAGAACCCACTTTGGGTCGGTAACGAAAACAGAAATAAAGGAACAACTTTATATGGAGAAAAATACAACTCAACTAGAAACTAAGGGGCTTCTCCGTTGGCCTCTCAGATAACATCTAGTACAGAACTTTCCAATATCCCCATCTCCCTGTAAATCCTATTTCTGTTATCAAGGAGTCAATAAAACGGAGATTTCACTGGTCAAAGCAACTTCAGGGGTTCATAAACAATATCTGCCAACTCAACCTGTTATTTCTAAATGCTAAAAAAGGAAAATAGAGTGCACAAGATTAGACAAGACTGGAAAAGAATTTCGGTTTATTTGGTGAGCTCCCTCACTGAGCTGGTCAGAATTTGTTAGGAAGTCCTAGTTAGGAAGTACAGAGCCAGGAGCACTATTACTAGTTTGTTACCAGCAGTGTGAAGGATGTCGGATGTTGACGAACTTAGTTGCTCTTTCTTAATCCAGATAACTAACAGATTCTTCCAAATAACATGTTTTCTGAATCCTCCACTGTGCTCCATTCTCTGCGCATTTTTCATGTTAAATTGCAATTATTCATACTTTTCCTCTCTCTTTCTAAATTAACTTTCCAAAGCTGGAGTATAGTCTTTACACCCTTAGGAGATGCATTAATTGAGGCTTTCTTTTCCCCATTACCTTATGGTGTCTAGCATAAACTATTTTTTCTTCCCACATTTTTGTTCTCTGTAGTCGCTTTACCTTCTCTCCCACCACCTAAGAAAATATGGTCACACTAACGGATGAAAGGCACAGGGGCTGGTGTTTCGCGCAATTATGGATTTAGACTGAAATTGCCAGGGACAGATTTAGTCTTGTCATTTTGTTTACACAATGGGGAAGAATTCAGCTTATTAAACATTTCGTGGAATTGCATCCAAGCTGTGTCAAGCAGGAAAGGTGGACATTTTCTGTGTAGTGACTTTTTAATTCTAGTTTTCATAACCTAGAGATCAGATTGTTGCTTTCACATGATGTATGTAGTATCTCATGACTGGAGTTGGCTTCGTCTTATAATATCTATACTCTTTTTATTTTTCAAGAGCTATATTGTCAACAAATGATATATTTCCTCATTGAAAACACATTTTTAAAAAACCCGCAAACTTGCCAAAAACAAAAAGAAATAGCAGCAACAGCCAACACCAAGCTTAAGGGGAAAAAATCAGGAATGAAATAAGCTAAAAATTCAGCGTTAAAGGAGCTGGGATTGCGAATGTATTTAACTGTGCTCAGTATTTCTGATGTTCTGTGACACAAGTATATAACATTTGCAACATTAAGAATATAAAAATAACAGCCCGGAGCTGTTAATTTAGAACAAATATTAGAGAGCTAAGGATTTTGATTTTACTTTAAATGGTTCCAGTAGTTCCCCCTTATCCACAGTTTCGCTTTCTGTGGTTTCAGTTACCTGCAGTCATTTGTGGACCGAAAATATTAAATGGAAAATTCCAGAACGAAACAAGTCATAAGTTTTAAATTGCATGTCATTCTGAGTAGCATTCCGCTCCACTCCACCTGGGAGGTGGGTGAATCATCCCTTTGTATAGTGGATCCACACTGTGTACACTACCTGCTATTAGTCACTTAGATAGTCACTTTCATGCGTCCACTGGGGGTCTTGGAACATATCCCCCGTGGATAAGGAGGGACTATTGTAGATACATTTAATGATAGTTTTCATTGTCTATACATTTTGAAGTTATTTTGGGAAACAATGTATAACATTTCGACTAGATATATTTTGATATATATATGCATGTAAGTATATATATGTGTATGTCCATATATATATATAGTATGTATATACGTGTCTGTATAGCTTAAAAGCATTTTATGTCTATCTTATTGTATACAGTGTTTTTTAAGTTACAGTTGCAAAATGTTATAACAGATACAGAACCCTGCCTTCCTGGAGCCTGGAAAACTGTAAAGCAATAAAGAGCCTCAATGACTTTTTATACATGTTTTCATGTGATTTTAATGGAATTGTGGAATATTTTATGGCAGAGATGCCACAGTGTTAGCTGAATCATCAAATAATTCCTAGACAATATTACTAACATCAGTGTCTGGAGCTTATTGTAACCCTGGGTCAATTTTATGATGCCCTTAAGCTTCACGACCCTAAACTCTTTGTTGGGGACATACTCTAGGGCCTTGAAAGGAAATCTAGATAATATTGGCCTCACCCCTTGTAGATAGCCCAATGTCCCATCAAAGGTTTTTGCAAATTCCTGGTAGAGGTGTCAGAGCAGGAGGAAGAACTCCAGCTCTGATTATCTGCCTCCAGTTAATTCTCATCCTTTACTCTGTGTCTCAGGATTGTTCCTTTCACTCAACTCTAAGAGAAAACCTAATATGAGATACATAGCCTACTCCTTGAGGCCCCAAGCCAAAAGCAGACAGGTTATTATTTTAAGAAGAATTCTAGGGGCCAGCCTGGTGGCGCAGCGGTTAAGTGCGCATGTTCCAGTTCGGAGGCCTGAGGTTCACCGGTTCAGATCCTGGGTGCAGACAGGGCACCGCTTGTCAAGCCATGCTGTGATAGGCGTCCCACATATAAAGTAGAGGAAGATGGGCACAGATGTTAGCTCAGGGCCAGTCTTCCTCAGCAAAAAAGAGGAAGATTGGTGGCAGATGTTAGCTCAGGGCTAATCTTCCTCAAAAAAAAAAAGAAGAATTCTATTGAATAATATATGAGCATGATATATCAAAGTAAATTTAAATTGCATGTTATATATGCTTATCCTTCAAATCCGTTGGTCATCTAGGTACAGGAGATTTCTCCCCAATTCCACCACCCCAAGTCACACTCTGTCCTCTTGACATTTCCTGAATCTCTCTACTCCTCAGTTGAACCATATTCCCTCAATGACACTATTTTCTTACTCTATTATAGAAAACAATTCAGTGCTTACTAATATCTGTTTCTATAACCACCACTTATAACCACCTGAACAAAAAAATAGCAAAACAAAAGCCATATGGACAGGAGATCTTAGGAAGGGGAGAAATTTATACTTATTTTTTACAGATACATTGACTGAATTTGTCCAGTCCATTTAAAGGAGAGTTGAGACAGCATAAATTCATCCATTTCGAGAAATGTTGGCACAGTGCTAGGCTCTAAGAATACTGTGTTGAGTGAAATAGATAAAGCCCACGTATTTACATATTTACTTGTCTGGAGGAGACAAACAAATGATCACATAAGTACGCACAGTTAAGAGCCATAACGAGTGCGATATAAAGTGTAAGTTTGTCTTTTTTAAATGTACAAGGAACCTCATTTCAATTGAAAACTCAAGGAAGGTGTCTCTGAGAAGCAACTGTGTACAGCATGTCCTCAGGGATGAGAAGAAGCCAGGCACGGAAAGGGCAAGGAGGGAGATGTACCAAAGCCCTGACGTAAGGACTTTGGGTGTTTGAGCGAATGAAAGGAGGTCAGGAGTGAGTAGCACAGGGAGGCATTAGCAGGGCAGTGGTGTGCAAAGAGTTTGCTGAGGAAGGCAGAAGTCGGCTCCCAAACGAGTCGAGATATTATTTTAGGTATAATGAGAAATCTTTGAAAAGTTTCGGGGAGGAGATGGCATGATCCAGTTGACATTTTAAGGCGATCACCCTGTAGTTCATGAAGAACAGATCCCAGAACAATAAGAGACAGCATTTATTTGCAAAAATCTAGAAGAGGTTGTGAACTTGGGAACATATTACACATAGTAGATAAAAGATAACAGAGCTTTCTTGGAAAGAGTTAGGTGGCAGGAAATAAATCCAATTTGTCTAGTGAGAGAAGAAGCGCCTATTAGGAGCATTGAATTCTAGAGTAAAATTCCTAGTAGACACCACATACATGAACTTTCTCACGTAGGTAAAGGTCTCAGTTACTTGAAATGCCTTTCCCCATTTGATCATCACATGGAACACCTGATTCTATATTCCCATGTATCGAGGCCATGTAAGGTCATTCCGATGTGATTTCATGGGGCGATGCCAAAAATTGCAGGTATAATTTCTATTGCCTTTGCATTCACACATCTCCATACAGCTGAATGTGCGACTGCTGCAGTGAAGAACAGGGCTCCCTAAATCTGAAACTACGGAACTTGAAATGCTTGTAATTAATATGTGTCCTAGTCATTCTGTTAATTTTATAAATCTTCCCTACGAGGGTTGCTGCGATGGCTGAGAGACAATATACGCAGGACTGTCAGCATGTAAAACGCTGTTGGTGCCAACCATTTGGTGAATGTGAGTAACTATATCATAGTTTTAATAGGTGATTTTTAATTAAATTTACACATTTTAAGAAATAACTGGATTGGTTGCACACATTATTAATAAAGAAACAATGATAGAGGGCCACTATTTGCTAAAATTAATTTTACTCTTTACAGCAAAAATACACTACATTAACCTCGTGCTAATAGTCAGAAAATTTTCTACAGTCCTTGCTTCCCTTTTGATACAGTTTCGTGTTTTCCTAGCAGCTGGGAGTGTGTAAGTTTAAATTTGGTGTAGGTTGGTCTGTTCCCCCAGTCTATTTCCTTCCTTGCAAAACTGTTGTGAAGCCTTTTACATTTGAATTATCACGGTAATTCGGAGGAAGTTATGCTGCAACCAGGCTCAGCTCTTAATAGCTTATTCACATGACGCATGAGGTAGGCTTTATTTTGTATTTTAGGAAATTGACTGGTACATTGTGCCTTTCTTTTCTGGAGGTTGGAAATGTTAGCTAGAAATGCCCCCAAGCATAAAGGAGGTGAAGACAAAATACAATTAGTCTGACCCTGTACAGTTTTTCCTAACATTCATTACCTAATTTTCAGAAAAAAAAATCTTCAGCTTTGCTTTCTATAAAATAAAAAATTTTGGCCTTGATTATTATCCATTCTTAACCATACCCTTAGTCCATTCAGACATTCATTTAGTGGAACTTTCCTTGTAAATCAATAAAACAGGTCCCAACTTCAAAAACGCTTTATGCCGTTTTCAGAGGCTGCCACCACGTGAGTGCTATAATCACAAACCAGTTCTTGGTTTTCTATAACATATAAAATTTTCTTTTTACTCTCTGCTAACACATTGATGGAAATTATAATAAAAGAAGTTAAGAAAACCCAAGGAATCTTCTTCCCAATACCCTGAATGACAGGAAACAAAGGAACTGGCCCCTCTGAATTTGATTCATATTCAACACGTAGCCGGAGGGGAGAGTGATGGGGGAGTAGTTAACTAAAGAGTATTCATAGCTGCTGCCCTGTCCACCTCTACCTGCTCATTCCTGGGCCTTTGGTTGGGCAGAATTGGAGAAACAGCAAGATAAAGGATGATAGAGGATGGATAGATTTGATCTATACTGGAAACAGCGGAGAGTAAGTGGTGAGGACAGAGAACGGACTGGACCACATCTGGGAGGAAGAGAGGATACGGGCTGGAGGAGACTAGGTTCTGCAGTGTGGGAGCCTTTCAGTACAAGGAGGGGAAGTCTTTGATTCTGCTGCTATGCCTGTGATATTGTGACAGAGAGAAAAGGAGAAAGAGGCTTTAAATTTGTGTTGATCGTTAAAAAGTATAAACATACATAATCATGTCTTTAGAGACTGAAGTTTAAAAATTAAACGGCTCTCCAGTTGGTTTTAGATAGTCAATTGTGTTTTCATCTAATGCAGCACTGTTCAGGCCACTTGGTGCTTCAGTATTACATGGGTTAAAACCATACTGGAGTTTAACATTTAAATGAGGATTCTCTACCTTTCACCTCCAAGTGAAGGCGGGAAAGTACAGCTCCAATTTGGTCTTCTGTTATTATATCCGTCTCTCTAGATATCTAAATAAATAAATAGGTAGGAAGATAAATAAATAGATATACATGTAAGTAACAAATCAGTTATCATTTACTGAGAACCTACTCTGAGTTGGGCTTTTTGTATACAATATCTGTAATCCTGACAAAGTAGTTACTTTTGTGCTCATTTTACAGATGAGAGAACTGAGGTTCAGGAATGTTAATTGGCTTGTTCAAAGCCACACAGCTCTCAAGCGGGCCTGCTGGGAATTTTAACCAAATATGCATGGTCTCAAAATGTATTAACTTTTCCACTCTGTCATGCTTCTTCTCCAGGCATTCTTCTTTCTGAGGAGAGAAAGTAAAGCAAGCTTTAGGAAGAAAGAATTATTGAACTTCCCCTTTCATCTTTTTTCTTTGCTGACGTAAATATTTCCTCCCTAAACTTACTCTAAGTTGAAACTGGAGAACTAATATGTATTACACAATAGTACATAATTTAAAGGAACAAGCAGACAATTATCTGGTTCAATTGAATTTCGTTTGACTTATTTCTTCAGATAGACACTGCTTTTAGTGTGGGTGACAGAACATATATATAGAAATTAGGGATCATTAGTTTGTGATACTGACATGTGATAGGCATTGTCCCTCTCTTCACAGAGAACACAGGCAAATGTGTATTCTAAAGGCCCAAGGATTCATACAGAAATGAGAAAAGACAAAAGCCAGTACTAAAGGCCCAATTCTCCAAATAAAAGAGGAATGTCACAGCAGCGTGAGGCAGCAAGGCTTCACTGATCTTGTGTCTACCTGGGACACTGTCAGCAGTATTCAGGTTCAACCCTCTTTTTCTTATCAGAATGTTTGTCTGGTGGTGTTCTTGCAGATTATCTTTTTCTGCTGAATAACTTGCAGCAGGGCTGCTAATCAAGAGAGAAAAGAAGCTGCCTTTGGTGATGAAAATTGCTTTCCAGTGACTGATTGTGCTAATCAATCTTCTACAAGGGAAATCAGGAGTAAAAGATAGCCAATAATTGCAAACACTGCTGCATACATGAAGAAAAATAACCGACGCACAAAGCACAGAAAAGCAACTCTTGCGAAAATGTTGCAGTTGGCTATTTAAAAAATATATGCATTGGAAAGCAGTTTTTCCCAGTTTAACACCTAAGCCTTATTTTTAATATGTAGGTGAGAACTCTCCCTACTTTACTCTGGCATTATAGTATTTGACGACACTTCATAAATGGCGAGTAATCTGGGATTTCTCATTTGCAATCTGAAAACTCATTGAAAGTTATAAAAATTATCAAGATTATTGATGCACAGATTACATTTAGCCTCTGATCATGACTTTTGTGTGTGATAACCACAACTGAATTAACAGCAGAAAATCTTTATTTCTAATGATTCCAACATGTCAGTGCAGCTCACAAAATGATTCATAGTATTTCAGTCTCTTTGTTTAGAGTTTGCTTGTAAATTCATTGTGATATCACAAGTACGAAATCCGACGTGATATTGACTCTATAGCTAGTTTTATGTAGACATTGTAAAGTAGAAAGTAAAACTTCTCTTCCCCACTAAAAAAAGCATGAATTGTTTCTCCAATCTGTTGTGCATTTAAACCAATTTTTTAGGACTCTATATAACTTAAGAGTCAGCTGTATAAGAGATCCGGAATCATATATGTGAGTAAAATGTGTGCGATAATACCTGAAATTTGGGAAATCAATTTTGGCTGCTTAGAAGCACATACAATGTTTCTTCAAAACTAAGAGATTACCAATTGTAAGACTCATTAAAACAATCAAGGAAGAAATATGTCACAAATTAAATTATGATATACTGCTTTAATGAAAGTCTGGCATGACACATCATCTGGTCACACTAGCCTCTTTTGCTTTAAGTTTTCTCTTCTCTTTCCAAGCGACTTGGAAATTTCTCCAGCCTAGAGTGACATTACGTGGAGAATATTAGGCAATTTCAAAAGAATGTAACAAAACCTAAAACAGCAATGTCTATTTATGATGAGAATCTCTCTAAGATCTCACGAAACATTTTTGTAGTTCTTTGCACAAAATCATGAAATTGTGTTTAGTCCCCCAAAGATAAATATTTGCTTTAATAGCATCAAATTTGTGCCCTACTGCTGTATTTGCATGGCCAAGTGATTCTATATTTCAAACCAAATGATATTGTAATTACTGATAACATTGTAAAGCAATGACACTCAACATGTTTCGTAACAGAACTTGACTGAAATGATATTAAAAGCTATGAACCAGAGTGCATATGGGTAGACAATGAGAAGTACGACATCAGTGCTAGCTGGACAATGGTGGCTGTAAGATACAGACACATTCTGATTTCAGAGAAGTTAAAATGTGGGAAGTGTGCATCTTAGAATTGATAGAATACAGTAATATGTCACAAGGTGAAACTTTAGAGATAACAATGTCCAATTCCTTCATTTTTCACAGTCGCTCCAGGAGGCATAATGAAGAAAAGCTGTCTCAGGTGGTAGTAGAAACTAGACAACAATTCTAATATTTAGGAAACTTATACTCTGTTAATTCCATTTTGGTGATCTGCCCCTTTTGAATGATTTGTTACTTTATGATGTTCTCATTTTTCTTATGCACAAAGCTGTTATTTGATTGAAGACTGATTTAACTCACCATTCTTTTTTCTTTTAAGATTTTATTTTTTTTTCCTTTTTCTCCTCAAAGACCCCCGGTACATAGTTGTATATTTTTAGTTGTGGGTCCTTCTAGTTGTGGCATGTGGGATGCCGCCTCAGCATGGCTTGATGAGCAGTGCCATGTCCACGCCCAGGATTTGAACCCGTGAAACCCTGGGCCGCCGAAGTAGAGTGTGTGAACTTAACCACTTGGCCACGGGGCCGGCCTCTAATTTGATATTTTAAGTCCACAAAAAAGAAAAGTTGGGGGGCCGGCCCGGTGGCACAGTGGTTAAGTTTGCACGTTCCGCTTCTCAGCGGCCCAGGGTTCGCTGGTTCAGATCCCAGGTGCGGACATGGCGCCACCTGGCACACTATGCTGTGGTAGGTGTCCCACATATAAAGTAGAGGAAGATGGGCATGGATGTTAGCCCAGGGCCAGTCTTCCTCAGCAAAAAGAGAAAGATTGGCAGTAGTTAGCTCAGGGCTAATCTTCTTCAAAAAAAAAATAATAAAAAGTAAATAAAAAAATAAAGATACTTTGAAGTCCTGGGCATATTTTACCAATCAATTGGGTCTGTGCTCATCTGAAGGTATTTCAAATGACAGCTTTTCCAATCACAGATTTCTACTTTAAGGAACTAAATCTACAGTTATATTAATCCAGAATTAATGTATTGTAAATCTCACTTCACCTCTCCATACTTCCAACTTATTTTGTCAACGATGTCTGCAACTCTTAGAAAAACAACTTAGGTTAGGGAAGAAAACCATGACCTTCTTATTAAAATAAAGCATCCAATAATAACGAAATGAGAATTTCCCAGAGGGAAATCACAATTCTACATCAAAATTCCAAAATACTTTTTGAAATTTATTTTCTGTTTGTGTTTCTTGCTAGTTACTATAGAGACCACCATATTGGCCAGGGGTGGAAACGGAGATTGGAAGAGAGACGAGTAGGGAAACTCCCTAATAGCCACAAAACTCATCTCTGAATATATTACAGCTCTGCTGACTTTATTAAAGGTTAAAGTAGTGGTTTCAATTTGTCATTTTTAAAAAATTTCAATCAACACGGAGCTTCTCCAGATAAAGCAGAATCAGGGATCCTAGGGCCTACCTTCTGGAGGAGGGTCTTTCGAACGCCTAGATTTTTCCACAGAACAGAGCTTTGAAAAGACCAGAGTTAGAGGGTAACCAAATGGAAATAAACACAGAGGGAAACACAAACCTAGATACCCTGACTTACAAGGTGCAGTTTGCCTGTTTTCGATTTGAGGACTTGACTTGACTTTACTGAAAAGCCTCTCTATGAAACTCACGACACATTTCCATGAAGCAAAACTTGAATATCTGTCAAGAAAAAGAGCCCATGCATAATTCTAGATTGCTAAAGGTCTAAACTCAACAAAGCAAAGTCCAAAATGAGGTTCTTTTGCTCTTTTTGACCCAAATATGACTTTCTTTCTAAGTTCTTCTTTCTAGTCTAAGGACTTAACACATCCCAAGCATTGACATAAGTAAGGCCCAGTCTCTGAAGGAAGGTTCTGCAGGACAACCTTTTCGGAATACACTGTCAGACTCCAATATTGCGTACCCTAGATCCACACCTACCATATCAGATATGGATTCCCAACACGATATTCCCCATCCCCTCAAAAGTCTAAGTGCTAATTTTGTTTACCACCTCTTCTGGTATATTGGGATTAGCTGATTAACAGAATGGTCATTATGCAAAATCACCCCATCTCCATTTACTAGTGTGGCTCAGTTTTGATTTTGCAGCACTCCATACGATGTAAAGAATGCCAGCTAGTGATTCTGTGTGGAAATACCAAATTATTTTGATGCTATCAGGACCTATTAATTGGAATATTTCCAACTTAACTGATCATCACCAGAAGATTGCACAAATATATTAAATACTAATGTGAGGAAATATTTAGAGATACTTTCCTTAGGAAATACTAAGAATGTTTAAAATTATGATGCACGATCCAATTTTAAGTTTTTTCCTTATATTCTCACAGAGCTCTTCTTTACTGTAGAGACTGGGTGTCTTATAAAAACGCAAACATGTTCTTTTCATCTTCATTAATGTCAATAATTAGAATATTTTTACTGAGGTAAAATTGATATATATGTTATATTAGTTTCAGATGTATAGTGTAATAATTTGATATTTGTATACACTACAAAGTGATCACCACAATAAGTCTAGTTACCATCAGTAACTAGAATTTTTTCTCTTTTTTAAAGATTGGCACCTGAGCTAACATCTATTTCTGATCTTCCTTTTTGTTTTTCTTCTTCTTCTCTCCCCAAAGCGCCCCCAGTACAGTTGTAGATTCTAGCTGTGAGCGCCTCTGGTTGTGCTATATGGGACGCTGCCTCAGCATGGCCTGATGAGTGGTGCCATGTCCGCGCCCGGGATCCGAACCAGTGAAACCCTTGGCAGCTGAAGTGGAGCGCGCAAACTTAACCACTCGGCCACGGGGCCAGTCCCTAGATTTTTTAAAAGGTAAAAATCTGTTTCAGTCTAGAGTCAAATCTGGAAAAAAATAAAATCTTTGTTTCAGTTGATATTTTTCAATATGAAATACCTATTTTTCTTGCCATCTTAAAGGAAATAAACATTGAGAAATGTTATTAACATTTAATGAATGATTAATAGCACTGCCGTTTACATAATAATTTATTATAAGAAGTGTTTTATCATGTTCAAGAGACGTGTAAATAATTCTATGCAATGCCATTTATAAATGCTTTATAACAGGTTGATGGAACATTATTTAGAACTTGTTTCAAACATGAAACAGGTAAAAACAAGCCTCCTAATGACTGAATCTTAAAAGTCTGTGTTCTCATTAATCAAGTTTCTTAAATCATTCTAAATGTTACCTCAATTTAAAATGCAGCTGCCATTTCTTGTTCAGTTTCGCCCTCAAGTAGGAATAGAACAAATCTACGGCACTCAACCTGGAGTGAGCACCGTGGCGTAGAATTGTTCGGGGGAGTGGCGGCAAAGGTTCCAGAGAATTGCCTGTCATCAAAGCCTAGAATATTGTTACTGATTTTAGACACAGTCTAAGTAAGGGATATAGTAGGAAGGAGTTTATGACATGTTTTTAGATAAACCTTTCAAACTAATTTACTGATACTAAATCTAGCTTTAATGAATGCCACCTATCAGTGGAAAACTCCGGTTTTCCAAATTTGGAAATTTCCAAATTTCCAACCATATGTGGCATTTTCCTCCTCTCCGGTCTCTTGGTGGAAACTTGATCTAAATTCTGCAGTTGCAGATCCATGGAATGTAATAAGCACTTCCAGAAACTGAGATGAGGAAAAATTCTCACTGGCCTCTCCTGGAGGTAAGAAGTCCAGACAGTCCTAGCTCAGCTTGGGCAGGTGGGGTGGAATGGAGGAGAGGGGAGCGACTCCTCAGAGGTTGATACCTCCTTAGCCATCGGTCAGAAATTAGATTAGAGGAATTTAAGACTATGTTTTCATTGTAGATCCTTTTCTTCTTCATGCCCTTCATCTGCTTTTTGGGGATCAAACCACTGGCTAAATTCTTGAGCATGTACAATGAGAAATACCACATTCAAGTGATATAGGAAAATATATTTATACACATCCAGGTAAAATAAACAAACCAAAATAAATAAATAAGAAAATAATGAAACTCCTACAGTGCTGTAGTGAACACTAGTCCAAAATTTGACAAAAGAAATTTTACATGTAAAAAGGTCTATTTAATACTGTAGTTGCTGTTTTGTAAATAGAAGAGAGTTGTCTAGCAATGTCTCCATGCCTTGTGCATTCTCCCTTGGTTATCTCTTTACCATTGATCTTTTTCTCATCACCATCCCCCCGTTTGTATTTTGCTCTTCCTGCCTCCAGCTCCTCTCCTTTCCACTCTATCTTACACATATCTGCTGGATTCTATTTCCTAAACATGACACTGGTTCAGGTACTCGTCATTCCCTACATTAGCATGTCTCACCCAAGATCCTCAGAACGTATATGTCTCTGGACATGTTACATGGTCTTTGATGAAAAAAGGAATCTGTGACCAAATGTACGTGAGAAATAGAGTTGAACAGAGTAAATAAAGCCAGTTTCTCTACCTTCCAGAAACTTTGGTATCCCGAAAACTCCATGTGAATTTCCAAGTTAGAGCTAAGATATGAAGTAATTCTCAAATTAATTCATGAGAATCATTTTTTGCAGAACATCGTCCAACATCTTGAAGGACACTCAAGAACACTTTTGAGATATTCGTCAATAACATAATGACTCCATTCTAAATCTGATCATCCATGAACTTCACAATAGGGCCCGGTATTAGTTTCCTGGGGCTGCCATAACAAAGTACCGTAAACCGGGGGGCTTAAAACAACAGAAATGTATTCTCCCATGGATCTGAATGCCCAAAGTCCAAAATCAAGGTGTCTGTAGGGCCATGCTCTGAGGTCACATTCTGGGGTTCTAGGCAGTCATGAATTTTGAGGGTACACTATTCAACCTAGTACAGGCCCCAACCATCTTTGTAGTATTTTCCCTAACTATTCTTTTAGTATTTCCTACATTTCAACCAACAAGGTTTAGTTACTGCCCCCTACAGTATACCTTGTGCTTTCCTTCCTCTGTAGTTCAGACTTGCAGATTATGTGCTGGGATGACTTACCCTTGAAGCAGATCCTATATGTTGGCTCACTCAACAACTATACCAACTCTCTCACTTTCCTCTACTGTTGAAGCTAGAAAGGGAAATCCTTGACTTCTTAGCCACACTTGCAGTTAGAGGTGGCCGTGTGACAAGTCCCACACAAAAGTCCTTGGGGAAGGTTATCATCAAAAAATAAAAATGCAAATCATCATGAGAAGAACCTTTCCCTTTTTATTTTATACTTTTCCTGTCCTCCTACGTGGAAAATGGGGAGACGTGATGGCTGGAAGTGCAACAGCCATCTTGTGCGCATAAGGGCAAAAGCCATACACAGGAAGACCAAAGGAGCTTGGGTGCTTGAAAAGAATATTGAGCCTCCCAGTAACATGGATTGCCTGTTCCTAGACTTTGTGTGTGCGTGAGCCACTGTTTGGAGGGTTTTCTTTAGCTAGCCGCCAAGTATAATCCTGATTAATAAACCCCTTCCATTTATTAAATTTAAGTTCTATCTATTCTCTATGTTAAGACACTGCTTTTTACAACTGGAAAAGGACATTTCTTCTCTGAATTGACATAATGACTGATTTCTGGGATTCATTTATCAATTAACCCTGCCCTGCCAGCCAGGATTCTATTCTACTCGAACTGTTATTTCAATATTTGATGTACCTTAACTATTTTCGTATTTACCTATATAACTAAAGATAACAGTTGTCTCATATGACTCACAAATATATAACACGCTTAAGAGAAAGTATGGCTTCTTATATTTCCTTCTACTTCATAGCATACAATAGCTGAAAATATTTTATCAAAACATGTCTACTATGTTATTAAATTTTGGGTTTGTAACTCTCTGTAAAGACGTTGTCTAATATTGTTTTCTCAAATAGTCCTTTTTGCTGAATCTTCTGCTACATCCATCAGACTGTGTTACTGACATCCTGCTGCATAATGAACCTGGAGGCAAACATTGCAGATATTTTCTATAAGGAAGACTTAGTCTAAAAATTGATTTCTTTGAGAGAAGAAATTAAGAAATTAAGTGTCTGGTACTCATAGGGTCAGTTCAGAGTTTGTTTTTTTGTTCAAACTATAACTTCTCTCTTCTCTTGGAACTTGACTCTTGGCAGAAAGACAGACGGGCCTAAAATGTTTTTTTAGGAGTCCAGAGAGCAGGAGCCAGAAAGGACTGATGCTGATGTTTGCAATAAACTTTGAAGAATTTGGTAAATGTCCCATTTGTCCTAAGATGACCTTTTGACAATCTTAGAGAAAACTCCCTTTACCATAATGGATTCTGAAGATAACTATATGTGTGTGCTTAGGGCTGGCCCCATAGCATGAACAGAGCCAAGCCTCTACTTAGTACTTTTGCTAGACACACACACTTTCATAAATATATACAAATACCCAACACACACATATACATTCACGAATATTCACATATACGTACACAGACATTTATAAATACACACATGCACACACATTCATAAACAGGCACACATTCATAACACACATATATCTGTAAATACACACACACACAGACATTCATGCACACACGCAAACTCTGCACCAATCCTTACATATCTCAAATATGCCGGATCTTCCAGGTAAAATGGAGAAAGAAATGTCCACAGTGTTTTCAGGATAAAATTTATAACGAGAAGTTCCTGTTGCCTCACCCCTGAGATAAGGAGCACCATGAACTAGTGGCACCTAATTTGCTTTTAAATAGGATGAGAAAAACCCCAGACCTCAGATCCCTCAACACATATTGTTTTAAAAGAATGCCATGCCATACCCTCTCCCACTTAACCTATGTGAGCCGCCCACACCGTCATTTATTTAGTTCCTTAAATGCTCTACCATCTTCCTTCCTGATTCAGAGACTTTGTTCATGTTGTTCCTTTCCGTCACCTAGTTAACTAGTACCTTTCTTCCAAATTCCAGGGTAAATGCCCTCTCCTTAGGGAAAACTTAACTGGAACAAGTACCAAGTGAGTTCCTCCTTTTATAACACTGAGTATATTTCTTATATTGTGCTCATCAAAGGTTGCAATTGTACATTTATTTGTGTGATCATTTAATGAAAGATTGTCTCCTGCACTAGATCGTAAGCTAAGAAAGCAAGGGTTATCTAATTTGTATAATATCATCTCTCCTGAACCTAGTAGAGTGACTGGCACATACATAGTAGATGAACGATAAATATTTGTTGATTTCGTGGAAGGTTGTCTCTGAAAGATCAGACAGCACAAAGCATCCCTGCCTTGTGTCAGAATGCATTCTGTTGCAAAAAGACAAGCTGAGTATGGCCCAAACAATAAAGGAAACTTATCTGTTTACGTAGCTAGAAAGTCCAGATGTGGGGTGAATTTTAAGGATGGTTCAGTAGATCAGTGGAGTCTACAAGAACCCTGATCCATTTCATCTCTCTCCTTCTGCAGCATCATCTTAGACCAGGCTCCCCACCATGGTCCCAAGATGGCTGCCAAAAACTCCAAAGGTTGCCTGCTTTCTTGTCCATATTCAGGAGGAAAAAATATCTGCCACACTAAAAGAAAGAAACCTAAAAGTTCACAATGATTGGGCTCACACAGATCATATGTCCAGCAATGCACCAGTGACTGTGGCCAAAAAGGATGGAATATGCTGACTGAGCTAAGCCAATTCAACCTTACTTGTTGGTGCTAATGATCCCATAAACAGGTGGATATCTGAGAGAATATCTTGGTAGTCTGAACAAAGGGAAGAGACAAATGGTATTGAATAGACATCCAACTAAAACGTGCCATACTAAGGCTATGTAACAGTGCAGTACATATTGAGGTAGAGGACATCAAGAGGTTACAGGTCAGTGAAAATAGAAGTCATGGAGTGTTAAGGACTGAATTGTGTCCCCCCAAATTCATATGTTTAAGCCCTAACCCCCATAACTCAGAATGTGACTGTTTTTGGAGATAGGGTTTTTAAAAAGGAAATGAAGTTAAAGTGGGGTCATTCAAATGGGCCCTAATCCAATATGACTGGTGTCCTTATAAGAAAGGGAGATTAGGACACAAACGACATAGACAGAGGGATGACCACGTGAGTTCACAGCAAGAAGGCAGCCATCTGCAAGTCAAGGAGAGAAGTCTCAGAAGAAAATAAACCCGCCTACACCTTGAATAGCTCTACCCTACAAAACTGTGAGAAAATACATTTCTCTTATTTCAGCTGCCCTGTCTTTGGAATTTTGTTATAGCGGCCCTAGAAAACTAATAGATGGAGATAATGTCATTTCCAAATTAATGAGCCAACTATATAGAACTTAGTGGAAGTACAGTGATAACACAGGGTTCCTTCAGGGGTATCACACATGGGCTTTTCTCCGGAATCTGGGTTCCTCCATCATACACAGCTCCTTGTGGTACTCTCATGCAAGCAAATTCCTGTCAGAGTCTAAAACATTCAAATTCCTGCTTTTTTATACTCAGGCTTGTATATTACTGCACTTTTATAATCAGGCTTACATCATCCTCTTAGAAGACTTAAGAATCTGTATGTTTCTATTTAAAAGATGTTTATAAATACTAGATATTCTTGTCTCTTGAATAAAACTGAACAAGAGCATGTTCACATTACATATTCAGCAAGAGAAAGTAAGGTCTTCCTAAACAGGTCTCCCGAAAAAATACCCAGGCCTCGGCATCCCAGGGTTCTGAAAAGCCAATAGCCCCACAGTCTAACACCAAGGACTATTGTCATAAATCCGTTTCTTCAACAGATGTTCCTGCTTCAACAATGGGACTATTAGTGAATGCGAGGTAAGAGCTGACATTTTCTGACAGTTGGGGAAAGATAGACAACTTCAGGGCCCTGCATCTACATAGACTCCAGAGGGGTTATTACAGAGACTTCTGAAGCAGAAGAGGAAACAACTGCAGCACAAAACTACTGCTCTTGAAAGAATTGAAACCTAAATCCTCTGCTTTCCTTCTCTTAATTTAGGCTTCCTATATTAGACATGAACATAGGGCCATCAACTCAGCTGTGCCAGAATTGCAGATTTATTTATTGCTTTAGAGCTCATTTTAATTTCGGTAATGATCTTCTATTCTACTGCTGTGCTGATTCTACTGCGTTTTCCCCACCAGATCCCTTCTCACCTCTCCCCTGCTTGCTTCTGTGCCCCAGGAGGCTGACCTCTACAGACTGCATTTCCTAGACTCCTTTGTTCCCTGGCTTCCAGGTGGGTTGGGCCAATGGATTGAGAACGCAGGAGGCAGTCAGTTCCCCACCTCACTTCTTCGCTGCTAGGCAAAGCCCCGAACAGGGTACAGGAACATTCTGCTATGCCGGCTACACTTTCTGCCTTACCGGATTGTGGGGAAATCCAGAAATTCCCACGTAAGGATATATCAGGCAGACTGGTGCAAGGCAGGTGGGAGATCCACATGGAAGTTTGTGGCAAGAGGAAATGACCAAGTGGCACAGTAGTATTTCCAAATGTTAACAATCATTTTAGTTGAAGCGGTTGTTACTGACTGAACATCAGCCCTGGTTCTGCTCTAATCCATGGCCCTGCCTGCGGGCGTGAGTGGGACGCTTCTGCTGGACTATCCTGGGGCCTAAATGAGGCACACTGTTCTCACAGAATTATAACCCAATGTTCTGTGAAAGAAAACTACAATAAAACTTTGATTCTGTAATTTCAATAAAGAACTTAACTATTTTGAGCCTCAATTTCTTCAACCAAAAATGGAGATGGTATATACCTCCTAGGATAACTCTAAAGGTAAATAAACTCAGCGTGTGTAATATGCTCAGTATTGAGAATGACACCTAGTTTAAGGATGGTACTGGAACGACCAATCTATGATGTTAATGAGGAAAAGTGACATACACACTTTTGTGTGTGTGTGTGTATATATATATATATGCATATATACACATACATATATATATATGCACACAGAGATGTATATAATATACATATTATATATAGCGTATAATTTATATCAATATATATATCAGTACTTTGAATTTGTAATCAATATAACAAGTATATACTTGCTACAGCAGTACAGAAATCATTACTTTTCAAAACAATTGGAAATACTTTCTCTTATCTTATTCTGTTTGAATTGATTTTCTCCATAGGAAAATCAGCATGGATCCATCCCCTCTTTGTTATAAGATAGAATTTTGTGAGGTTGTTCTTTCAACCTTACCCCGATCCAACCCTTCCCACTCTCAACAGTTGCACTTTTGCTGCGCTAGTTTTTCTCCTCTTAAATCAGAGAAGAAAATGCTTTCTTTTAAATTTTGGGAAGTCTTGAAATAGGCAGGAAAAATATTTTTACGCTGAAATAAACCATCTGGCCACTTTATCCTGTTCTACGTCCTACATCCGGAGTTACTCTAACATTTATTTATTAAATTCTTTATTCATGAAAGTGATATTGCAACTACAAATTGCCATGAGTATATAGCTACTGCGTTTAATGGTTTCTTTTCCTTCTTTAAGAAAAATCCTCTTTAAGAACTAGAATTAAGAAATGTTAATGAAAATTAGAGTGTCGATTAAGAAATCTAGATCCAAACCTTAATTCTGCCATTAACTAATTTTGTAATCGCCAACAATTCACTCAATTTCCTCACCAGTCAAATGTAGGATTGGGATAGGTGATCCTTAAGGAATCCTTCGAATTCAATGATCATATCTTGGTATTTAAGGTATTTTTAGCACAAAATAGCACCTAATATATACTCAGCAATTATATCTTGGGCCATGAGCATGTGATAATCACAGCAACCCTACTTTGCAGATAAGAAACAAAACTGTGAGGTTAAATCGCTAACTCAAAATCATATAGGTAGCCAGTGGAAGAGTCATAGCTTGAAATGGGCATTTTGAATCCAAATCCTATAATTCAGTGAATATTATCTTATTTTTATTATGATTTTCCAAAATAAACTAGAAGCTTAAATGACTGGAAAAAAGTAAGGTTTCACAAGCAATCAGTCAGCCAGTAAGTAAATAAGCATCAGTTTTAGCAAATTTGAAAGACTGATAGGTATTCAAAATGTGTCAGTTAAGAAATGTGGAGATATTTTAAATCTATTTATAAATAAACTATAAATGTAATTCTGAATTTCTAGGGAACAGAACAATAACAGCTAAAAGAAGATAACACCCTTTTTCTGCCTCAATGGAACCAGGGGTGGTTTTACTCCAAGCGAATTCCAAGATCGTGGCACCTGCTGCCTATTTTCCTGCTGGGCTTCCCGAGCAGGTGTTTCTTTGCTGGGTGCCTGTGAAATTCGATGAATGGTTTGCTCATAATCTGCAAATCATTACTTACATATTTATTTTTATAGTCAGTAGATTGTTTCCTCACTAGATTATAAAACCAGTGACTGAAATTCCTACTGGTGGAAATTTCAAAAAGATTCACAAGTTAGGAGTGTTTTTAATTGTTTTATAAGTAGAAAAGACTAGAAATATAAAATAATCTTAAATGAACACTTAAAAATTTTATATATATTTTAAGTTAACTTAGTAAAAGGAAATGACAATAGCCATCTCTGTGGCAGTATCGCAAGGATGATAGGAATGATATTGACAAAACTTCTTTTTTTTTGAGGAAGATTAGCCCTGAGCTAACATCTATTGCCAAGCCTCCTCTTTTTGCGGAGGAAGACTGCCCCAAGCTAACATCCGTGCCCAGCATCCTCTTCTTTATATGTGGGACACCTGCCACAGCATGGCTTGATAAGCAGTGCCTAGGTCCACACCCAGGATCTGAACCGGTGAACCCCAGGCTGCCGAAGCGGAACGTGCGAGCTTAACCACTGCACCACTGGGCTGGCTGCCGACAAAACTTTTTTTAAATGTGAGATGATATTGCTTTTGGTGAACTACTAATCTCATTTATAAAGTCTTTAATAGATATACCTTTTTGAGGCATCAATAACATTTCCCTTCATACTATGCAATACTTGTCTGCATAGAGTGCTATAAAAATTAATCTTTGAGGGGAGATAGAACTTGAATTTCACTTCTACTTATTGATGTGAAAGCATCAGTAAATAGAAACGTCAGTAATTAGAATCAGTAAATGAAAACGACACGTCATTTCTATTTGGATATGATCTGATGTCAGTTCTGACTCACTGAAATTAAATCTCAATGTACTTCTTCCCCTGGATAGAGCAAGAGAAAAAAAATTCACTATCAGTTGATCAAGATCGACTTTTACAACCAATGCTGGAGTGTCAGGGGCCCTGACAATTAGGCATTTCAAAACTATTATATCAGGGCTGGCCTGGTGGTGTAGCGGTTAAGTTCAAGCACTCTGCTTTGGTGGCCCGGGGTTTGCAGGTTTGGATCCTGGGCGTGGACCTATGCACCCCTATCAAAATCTCAATGGTATTTTTTGCAGAAATTGAAAAAAAATCCTAAAATTCCTGTGGAATCTCAAAGGACCTTAAATAGCCGAAACAATCTTAAGAAAGAAGAACAAAATTGAAGGTATCGCACTTCCTGATTTCAAAACATATTACAAAGCTACAGAATAAAAACAGTGTGGTACTGGTATGAAGACAGACAAATAGGCCAATGGAATAGTACAGAGATCCCAGAAATAAACCCTCACATACATGGTCAAATGATCTTCAGCAAGAGTGCCAGGACCACTCAATGGGGAAAAGACGGTCTCTTCAACAAATGGTATTGGGGAAACTGAATATCCACAGGCAAAAGAAGGAAAACAGACCCTTACCTTACACTATATACAAAAATTGAATCAAAATGGGTTAAACACCTAAATATAAGACTTGAACCTATTGAACTCCTAGAAGAAAACATAGAGCAAAACTTCATGACATTAGACTTGGCAATGATTTCTTGGATATGGCACCAAAAGCACACACAACACAAGCAAAAATAGACAAATGAGACTACATCCGCCTTCAAAAGTTTTTGTGCATCAAAGGAAACAATCAACAGAGTAAATAGGCAACCTACCAAATGAGAAAAAAATTTACAAATCCTATATCTGATAAGGGATTAATATCCAGAATACATAAAGAACTCCTACAACATGACAACAAAAAATAAAATAACCCAATTAAAAAATGGACAAAGGACTTCAGGAGGCCCGCCCAGTGGCGTAGCAGTTAAGTTCACACACTCTGCTTTGGAAGCCTGGGATTCACCAGTTCGGATCTCCGGTGTAGACCTATGCACCACTTGTCAAGCCATGCTGTGGCAGGTGTCCCACATATAAAATAGAGGAAGATGGGCACGGATGTTAGCTCAGAGGCAATCTTCCTCAGCAAAAAGAGGAGGATTGGCAGCGGATGTTAGCTCAGGACTAACCTTCCTCAAAAAAAAAAAAAAATGGAGAAAGGAATTTAATAGACATTTCTCCAACGATGATATATAAATGGCCAATAAGCATATGAAAAGTTGTTGAACATCACTAATCATTAAAGAAATGCAAATTAAAACCACAATGAGATATTACCTCACATTCATTAGGATGGCTACTATTTAAAAAATAGATAATAACACATGTTATTGAGGATATGGAGAAATTGGAATGCTTGTGCACTGTTGTGGGATTGTAAAATGGAGCAACCGCTACGGAAAACAGTAAGGAGTTTCCTTAAAAATAAAAAATAAAGCTACTATATGATCCAACAATCCCACTTCTGGGTATATACTCACAGGAATTGATAGCAGGGTATCAAAAAAATATGTGTACCCACGTGTTCATTGCAGCATTATTCACAGAGGTAGAAGGAATTTAAATGTCCGTTAACAGATGGATAAACAAAATGTGGTATATACATACATCAGAATATTATTCAGTCTTGAAAAGGAAGGAAATCCTGTCAGATGCTGCAACATGGATGAAACTTGAAGACCTAAAGCTAAGCGAATTAACCCAGCCACAAAAACATATATATCATATGATTTCACTTATACGAAGTATCTATAGTAGTCGAATTCATAGAAACAGAAAACGAATGGTGGTTATCAGAGGCTAGGGGAAGGGCGGAAAGGGGAACTGTTATTCAATGGGTATAGAGTGTCAGATTTGCAAGATGATAAAGGTCTGGAGATCCCTTTCACAACAGTGTGAATATGCTTAACACTACCGAACCGTACTCTTAAAAATGATTAAGATGGTAAATTTCATGTTATGTGTTTTTTACCACAATTTAAAAAAATTATACCTAGATCAGCTCAACAAGAATATTGTCAATTCTAACCATCTTCTTACAACAGAATATAGTTCCTAACAACACTTCATAAGTTTCACCAACAGCAACAGCACTCACTTAGCCTATGAAATATATTTTTAGAGCATTGATCAGAGGAAATGTATTTTCAAATGAAGAGTGAACGACTGTCACCCTCAGTGTGTACAGTAGAAACACAACAACACTCATGGTGATTATTTGGCTGTCAGTCCCACCAACAGTAACATTCAAGCTCATTTTCCACACTATTTCAGCCATTGTTAGAGAAAGAATACTTGGAGTGTAGCACATCTTGTCTCTAAGAAAAATATTTAAAAATTAAAAACGACCACTGTAATTAAGGCTACTAGTCTTATCCATGGTTAGGTTTGCTTTTCACATCATGACAAAAATAATCCTCTCCTGCCTAAAGGGCCATTTATTCCTGGGTTGGAAGACTTTACCTGCCAAATTGCCAGTAAACAAAATACTATACTCCCTGCCATTGAACGATGTCATATTGTAGCGCTTTGGCCACAAATGAGTGTACCAGTTTCTTGGAAGAAATTAGTGCAATTCAGGGTTCATTTCTTTAATTATAACTGTGGGGATAAAATAAACTTCAGAAGCTTTTCTGCCATTGTTAAAATAAATGCCTCAGCAACATTTTATGCAATAAAGAGTTTTATCTTCTTTTAAAAATATTGCTTATAAACGTGCATCTTACTGTTAACCAATGGTAGAAATGTTGGAGTCATCCTTCACATTTTCTTCTCCCTTAGAAGAAATCACCACCGTCTGCTCACTTTACCAAATAATGTTAACAAATCCATTCTTTTTGACCAACAGCTGGTGTTGAGCTTGTTAAGAGTGTAAACTCTGGAACAACATATCCTGGGTTTGGGTCCAAGCTCATCCACTTCTTAACTCCAATCTTCAGTAAAGTACTTAAACTTTCTTGGCCAGTTTCCTAGAAATGGGTATAATAATAATTCCTATTGATATAGTTTGTGTATTAAATGACTTATTATGTAAGAAACTGATGCATTGGCACATACTGACTGCCAAATAACATTAGCTTTTATCAGGATTGTCTTTATTATCACTGTCGTAGTTCAAGTCCTGTGGTCTCATTACTGGAGAGCTATAATGACCACCGAATTGGTCCACTTCAATTCCATCCTCCAAAAACCCTCTAGCATGACCAATCCAGAGTACAAATCTGACCACAGCACTCCTACACTTATAATCCATCCACTGCTTCCTGCCAGTGACAAGACAAAAAACAAAAGATCCTAATATGGCAAACAAGACCTTCTAGGACCGGATGCCATATTATCTTTCAGCCCTATCTCGTGCTGTCCAGCCTCTCACATTACACTTCAACAGCTGCCAACTATGGTAGTCTTCCCTTATCCACGGGGGATATGTTCCCAGACCCTTGGTGGACGCTTGAAATCAAAGACAGTGCTGAACCCAAATACACTATGTTCTTTCCTATACATACAAACCTATGATAAAGTTTAATTTATAAATTAGGCATGGTAAGAAATTAACAACAATAACTAATAATAAAATAGAATATTATAACAGTATACTGTATAAAAGTTATGTGAACGTGGTTTCTCTTTCTTTCAGTCCAAACCTGTTTCTGAATCTGTGTAACCATCCCTTACCTGCAGTAAATGACTTGGTGTCACTCGTTTCAGGGGATCCCTTGCTGAACTCTTCATGTAGGCTCAATGCTTTCTGGCACAACACGTTGACACCAATCAGAACACATTTTCTGTTCATGTCTTCCACCCACAAATTTAATGCCTTTTCCATCTTAACTAAACACTTATCATGCACTGTAGCCATAATTTTTGCAGTTTGAAGTGTAACAGCAAAAGTAGTATGAATTTTCTTCTTCTTCTTCACAATTTCACACATAGAAGATTTGTTCTTACCATAGATCTTAGCAACTTCAGCATGTGATTTTTTTGTTCCTTATTAAGTCAAGGATTGCTACCTTTTCACGTAAAGGAAGCACTTTATGGCTTCTCTTTGGCATATCCAAATTGCCAGCATCACTACTCTTGCACTTTGGGGTCATTATTAAGTAAAATAAGGGTGACTTGAACACAAGCACTGTGATACCCTGACAGTCGCTCTGATAACCAAGACGGCTACTAAGTGACTAACGGGTGGGTAGCGTGGACAGCATGGATACACCAGACAAAGGGAAGATTCACGTCCCGGGCAAAATGGAGCAGGACAGTGTGAGATTTCATCACACTACTCAGAATGACACACAATTTAAAACTTATGAATTGTTTATTTCTGGAATTTTCCATTTAATATTTTCAAACCATGGTTGACCACTGGTAACTGAAACTGAGGAAAGAAAAACCACTGATAAGGAGGGGTTACTGTATTTACGGTTCCCAGGCTATATCATGTTGTAGTGTGCCTTCATACAAGTGAAACCATGCTGTGCCCACCTGCATTTCTTTAAGAGCTTTCTCTGGCCACCAACGCCCATTTTCTCTCCCGTATGGCAGGCAAAAAGTGCTTGGAAATCAACACCTCCCAGGAGAACCCTGCAATCAGTGACTAACAGGAGCTGGTGTATAAAAACTCCCACTCCCTCAGCCCTTTGGAATCCCTTAGAAATAACTCTGAAGTGCATATTCTACACTGCCCCTCAGAATTCCCCAGCAGGATCAAGCCCAAGTTACCCACAGCAACTGTTGAAAACAAACTTTTTATTCATCATCATCTCTTCACCATCTTACTCCCTCACTGGTGTGTCCTGGTGTTACCTCCCAAATAAACTACTTGTTCTCAAATCCCAGTATTGGCATCTGTTTTGGGGGGATCTCACCTAAGACCTTACTATATTAATCTAGGTAATTAACATTACCTGCAGCTATAGGCAGAACATCTCATAACTAAACACAATGGTTTTTTTTTCACTTTTGTGAAGTCTAATGAAGACAGTCCTTCTCCATATTGTTGCCATATCATCTGGAGCACACAGTTTCCTAGGTCATGTCAGCAGCCAAAGCCGGATGGAAGAGGCAGTCCCACTCTTAACTGCCTTAGCTAAGAAGTGACTTATGCTACTTTCACTCATTGTCCATTGGCTAGAACTCATCACATGGCCTGACCTGACTGCAAAGCAGGTTGTGAAATACGGGTGGGATAATTAGTGAGCACCAACTGTTTCTCCCCTACCTAATCTCCCATTTTTTTCAACAAAGTCCATTATGGCTCAATACTTCAGCCCCATGATACTGGAACACAGATCTTTCCTATGTGATCTCATAATGCTTTTTATAAATCTCTATTCATTGTACCAATATAATTTATGTTTTTGTTGGTCAGGCTGAACTACAACCCAGGGAGTTTTTTAAACATAGAGATATCTTGCTTTTCTTTTATTCTAAACTCTCAATGGAAAATAAACTTCTCTCATCAAGGAGTTTATGAAACATCAGTATTTTATAAAAGCTTCTGATTTTTGATGGTGAAATTCCTTAAGCTTTTAAGAATATATTCTATGGTTGTCAGAATGGAAATCAATGACTAGGGAGAAATCAGAAAGAAGTTCATGGATTGTGTTTTATCTATCTCCCTGTCATAGCACCTGCCCAATTTCCTCATATTGCTGGAGAAAGTGGGACGAAACACAATATTAAAATAGAGGTTAAATTGAGTGGTTTTTGAGCCAGCCCTGATGGTCTAGTGGTTAAAGTTCGGCACTCTCATCACTTCAGCGGCCCAGGTTTCTTTCCCTGTTGTGGAGCCACACCACCCATCTGTCAGTTGCCATGCTGTGGTGTCGGCTCACATAGAAGAACTAGAAGGACTTATAACTAGGATATACAACCATGCACTGGGACGCTTTGGGAGAAAATAAAAAGAGGAAGATTGGCAAGAGATGTTAACTCAGGGCAAATCCTTCCTTGCAAAAAAAATATAAAAAAATAAAAATAAAATAAATTGAGTTGTTTTAGCCTCTGGCTTTTAGACTATCAATTTAGAAAACAGTTGTTCACATTTGATACTAATAACCATGGTTTATATTTTGCTGACTTCCAGTAGACTTGGGAGATGATAATTTATTATGTCACAGGAAACTCTCCAATTATATTATCACCCAAGTCTACTTGGTGGGTGTTTTCCTGTGGCAAAAAATGTTGTTTGTCTCTCATTTCTGCCAACAATTATCAAATTATCAGGATTAACTCTTATTATCACAGTTTCTTCTTTCGTCACAGTATATAATTTTTTGGGAGAGGGTTAAAGTGAAACAATATATTTCCTGTTAACATAGGCCAAATACATAAAAGAGGAAAATAATATATATGAAGGGAAGGAGAGAATGTGTGAAGTGGTTTTTATTTGAAGCAGTGGGGCAGACTTGAGACCTTGAACATCTCTTCTAAGGAAAATAACAAAAAGTTGGATAAAATATAAACATCTTTTTTTAATGTTACCCCTGATCTGATAAGAAATAAAGAGTAGACAAATTACAAAAAAATAAAATGACATCAGAAATCTCAGGCTGTAAGAGAGAAATAAAGGTAGGCTTTATCCTCAGGGCATCTGTAAACGTTGGTGACCTTGAGCAGAGTATGCTCTGCTGCTATGAAACGCACAGGGACAGGAGCAGAGCCTAAGGCTTGCCCAAGGCTGGAGTCTAATACAACTCCCAGGTTAGAGCTAGCATCCAGAAAGGATAGACCTTGCATGTTACGGTAATGAGAAATAAACCTGGCAAACCAAGGGACAACAAGAAAACTTGCCTGTCTTGACATTCACCCTGTATGAAGGGGAAATAAAGTCTCTCCCAAGAATATTTAAACACAAGCTGTCCTCATATACGTTTGTAGCCCAAATTCACATAACCAGAAACCTCAAGAGGAGTGTTTACGATAAGTGCTCTGGACTCCTAGATGACTGGCAAAATAAAACAAATCCTTCTTGGGGGAAACAACTGCAACCCAGCCCTCAAATAATTCCCACAGATAACAATCAAAGGAACATGAGATCACAGACAAAAATGCAAAAGCCACAAGAAACCAGTTACCGTGGCTAAGAGGCAGAATCTGATGTGCAAAGAATTCCAATGTTGGAATCATCAGAAATGGAACATAAAATAAGTATGGTTATGTATTTCAAAACATGAAATAGAGGTTTGAAAATTTAAACAAGAAATAAGAAACAACAAAAAATAAGAATGCAGATCTGAAATAGAATCAAAAGAATTTGTAGAGATGAAAACCGTAATAATTAAAATTAAAATTTTGACGGTGAGTTAAACAGCAACTTAGACAGCTAAAGAGAGAAGAAATAAATAAAAGATGGATCCATAAGAACTCTCCAGGAAGCAGCTCAGAGAGACAAAGAGGTGGAAAATGTGAGAGACTAAATAAAGTATGCATGTGTAAACAGCCAGGATAAACATGAAAAGAAATAGACATACAGAGTATTATATCTAAAACAATATAATGAAAAACTATAATAAAAAAGAAGAAAAACTGGCCATACTAATGAAAGGGATAAACAGTACAAAATGAATGCATGAAGATATCAAATTAATTCTAATATATCAGTAATCCTCTAACAAAGTAAATGGACTATACTCTCGCCCTGAAAGACAATTATTTTCCATACTGTACACAAAATAAAATAAAATCTACAGGGCCAGCCCAGTGGCATAGTGGTTAAGTTTGTGCACTCCACTTTGGCGGCCTGGGGTTCTTGGGTTTGGATGCCAGGTGCAGACCTACACACTATTAATCAAGCCATGCATGCTGTAGCAGTGTCCCACATACAAAAAAAGAGGAAGATTGGCACAGATGTTAGCTCAGGGACAATCTTCCTCAAACAAAAAGAGGAAGACTGGCAGCAGACATTAACTCAGGGCCAGTCATCCTCACCAAAAAATAAAATAAAATCTAGCCATATGTTGTTTACATGAGACCTACTTAAATTATCAAGACACAGAGTGATTGAAAGTCAAATGTTGGAAAGATATACCACACAAACACTAACCAAAGCAAAGGTGTTGTCAATATATTTGAATCAAACCAAATAGATTTTAAGACCCATGTGTTATTGAGGATAAAGAGAATCCTACATAGTGATCAAAAGTTTCAATTTTGGGACTGATCCTGTAGCCAGGTGGTTAAGTTTGCATGCTCTGCTTCGGTGGCCTGGGGTTCGCTGGTTCAGATCCTGGGCACGGACCTACATAGCACACATCAAGCCATGCTGTGGCAGCATTCCACATAGAAGAACTAGAATGACTTACAACTAGGATATACAACTATGTACTGGGGCTTTGGGGAGAAAAATAAAAAAGAGGATGATTGGCAAAAGATGTTAGCTCAGGGCCAATCTTCCTCACCATAAAAAGCATACCTTTAAAAAAAATGTTTCAATTTGCCAAAAGATAATAATGATTCTTAACTCATATGGGCTTAATAATATGGCCTCAAACTATATAAAAAATAAATTGACAGAATTAAATGGGAAATTACAAAAGCTCTATCACACTGGGAAACTTTAACACATATCTGTAGTAAGTAATGGATCAAACAAATAAACACTTAGCAAGAATACAGAAGATTTGAACACCATGAACATTTGATCTAATGAATGCATATGTAACATTGTGTACAATGACTGAAGAATACATATTTTCTGCAAGAACTTGAGGAACATTAGAAAAATTGATCGCATTCTAATCTAAAAAGTAAGTGGAAATACATTTTTTCATCTTCTTGCTGGCGATCCCCTTTGTCCCTATTCAATTTATTCTCAACTCCACAAGCAGAGTGATCCTGGGAAAACCTAACCTGGTCAAGTCATACCTTTCTTCAGATTTCTCCAATGGCTTCACATCATGCTACAAGTGAAAACCCAAATCCATAGTCATTGCAGCAGCCCACAAGACCTACCCCCTCACTCCTCCATCCCGCTTTGTCTTTCCCATCTCATCTCCTCCCTCTCCCTCACTCAGTGTGCTCCACGTACACTGGTCTTTGCTGTCCCATTAACACACTAAGCCTAATTCAACCTCTGAACATTTTACCTGCTGTTTGTTCTGCTAGGATCCTACCTGCAGATATCTGAACACTCAATCCTTCATCTTCTTTAGGCCATTTTACAAACATTACTTTTTCACTGAGGCCTTCAACACCCTATCCATAACTCATTCTCTATCCTTCTTCTTCTTTTTTTTTTTTTTTTTTTGAGGAAGATTAGCCCTCAGCTAACTACTGCCAGTCCTCCTCTTTTTGCTGAGGAAGCCTGGCTCTGAGCTAACATCCGTGCCCATCTTCCTCTAGTTTATACGTGGGACGCCTACCACAGCATGGCTGCCAAGCAGTGCCACGTCCGCACCCGAGATCCGAACCAGCGAACCCCGGGCCGCCGAGAAGCGGAACGTGCAAACTATTAAAATACAGAATCCATAGTTTAAGTTATCCTACCAAAACACACAGTAGAATTAGACTTTGCAGGAAAATTCCAGAAAACATGAAATAATGAAGAATTCCAATGGTAAACCAAATTTTCCAGTAGAGAAAAAGAAGGAATATTTCCTCCAACTCATTTGGTGGTGACATAATAAACTTAATAGCAAAATTAAAAAAAATAGTATATTAAAAAGTTATAGGACTGGGCTCCATGAGGAAATGGCTAATTCTAGGACTGGGGCTGAAAATACACACAATGAGCCTGGAGTATCTTTTAGTACCAGAAAGAAAGGCAGAGTTCAAAAAAAACAATACAAAACAAAACAAAACAGCACAATGATTTAGGTATGCCAAAGGAACACAGAAGCCAAAATTTGAGTAACAAAATAAATAAGGAAATATTGAATTATATTTCAAAGTATAAAATATCCATGAGTCCATAGCGATATAAATAAATGATTAAATAAATAATTAAGGGAGAAGAAAAAAGTCTGTGTAGAAGAATTCCAAATAATCTATGTAAATACTGCTTGCTCAAGAAGAGGGACATAAGTTTCCATTCCTTAATTGTGGACCGTATATAGTGACTTCCTTCAAAAGAGTATAGAATGGAAAATTATAGGAACATTTGATAAACACAAATCACTACTCATAAACCAACTACCAACAACCTGAATATAGTCTTGTTGACTAAATAAATAAATAAATAGTTACCAAATTGGTCTTATCCCAAGAATTATTTTAATATTAATATAATAAAATTCACTACATTAAGAGACTATAGGAGGAAAAAAAGACGATGTTATAAATAGATCAATAAAACACAGTTGATAGAATTCAATATCGTTTCCTAGTAAGAATTTTTAGGGAACTAGAAATAAAAAGGAATCATTAACCTCTATCATTAGCTATGGAAGGCAGATGAGCAGTTGCCACGGCCTAGGTGACAGGGCTGGGGGTGAGGGGAGGAGGAATTGACTGCAAAGAAACAAGAGGGAACTTATTGGGGCGATGGAAGTGTTTTATATCATGATGATGGTGGAGGTTATGCAACCATATACATTAGTCAGAAATCATTGAATTGCACACTTAAAATTGGTGAATTTTACTTTATGTATATTTTGTTTTAATAAAGCTGACAAAAATCAAAAAGGAACTATTAGCTTGATAAAGGACACCTCCAAAAACAAACAACTACAAAAACTATAGAACTTATAGTGTACTGCTCCTGTGGATCAACTCTTAGTTCATCTCTGCAGCGGCAACCACGTCCATGTCCATGCTGCCTTTAACGAGTGTGTTCAAGAGTTACCTCTCCATTGTGAACCTCCTAGATATCTCTTTCCCTCAGTTTCATTTGGCTGCCATATCCATGGATTTTACCCCTTGGTCTGGCACCTTGGGGTTGATACCCTTTCTGTATCTGCATTCACTGCACTTCCCATGAACAAGTAATGCTCTGGCCCAAAGTCTTATAGGGAGGAAGGGGCAAATGCACCTGCTTTAGCTTAACTTCATAGTCACATGATTTTTGTGATGCAAAAAACAGGTAACATGGATGGAGCTGAGTGCAAATCTTGGTCCAACTGCAATATCAAACGATGAAGTTAATATTGAAACTATCAAGAATTTTTATAGGATATGTACCCTATAAGTGAAATTATTGGATGAACCAAAAGCGAGAAGATAACCTTAAATTAAATGTAGATTTTATAATGCCTATTTATGCAAATCACAGTTTCTCTCAATCCATAGCTTTTTACATTTGCAAATTAGTGGATATTAAGTAAATTTATTTCTTGTCTTTGAAAGATAACTAGATTATTTTATATTCAATCTAACAATATTTCCTAAAACGGGGTTTAATACTTATAACCTTTTTCAATAGATTGAGACATAAGCAGTCATATCTCTTTTTCCAAATTGATTGCTTAAAACCTCACATGTCCTTATTAGCAGTAGGTCCAATTTCTCCTTTTTGAGGGCTTTAGCTTGCATTAACCAGGAATAGGAGAGTTTACTTGGTTCAAAGAGATCTATTCTTCCCCAAAATCTATCCACAGAGAGAGCTGCAAATTCTGGTTATCTAACACCATTGTGGTGTTGCCATAAGGAGTCACAGTTGGACTCTGGTTCTCTGAGGTCTGACGGTTGCTTGTCCACCATTAACGTGAAGCCTTTGGTGGTTTGGATCCTTTATGGGACACAGGGGTACCCTGGTCTAGGGGTCCAACTTTACCGTTGTGTGTGTGCGTGTGCACGCATGTGTGTGTGTTCTTAACATCACGCTCACATTCTCAATCCTTGTTCTTCAAGGTAGAATAGGACCTCCCCAGAGATTGAGCACCTGTTTACCAATCTTGTGATATAGGCTCAAGAAACTCCCTCTGAATAAGAGTCCCCTGATGGAAGTCTCCTAATATCTTTCACAAATAAGTGATTATCTGGTTTGGCCTTTTTGTTTGTTTTTTGATTTTAAGTACAAAGGGAAGTTAGTCACTTAGGAGTCATTCTGGATTTGGACTGCATCTAGATTTTTTTTTTTTGAGGAAGATCAGCCCTGAGCTAACATCTGCTGCCAATCCACCTCCGCTTTATATGCGGGACGGCTACCACAGCATGGCTTGACAAGCAGTGCCTTGTCTGCACCCAGGAACCGAACCAGTGAACCCCAGGCTGCCGAAGCAAAACATGCGAACTTAACTGCTGTGCCACTGGGCCAGCCCCTGCATCTAGATTTTTGTCTGATTATTTCCAATTTTTTTAGCATTGCTTCTCCCGCAGTTAATTTGACTATTACCAGAATATGTGCAAGCACCATAAACAGGTATCATAACGAACACAGATCATTCTTGGTAAACATTCCTCTCTATGGTGAGTCGGCCTATGGTAGAAGAGCCTCTGGCCCTGAGTCTTAAGTATGCCCTGAGCATCAGTTGTTGGCTTGCTTTATAGAGACAGTGAAGAGTGTTAGTTAATTTGGTTAGTTGAATGAGTAGACATAGGTTTCTTGCATGAGATCATGGTACATTAAAATGACAAATAAAATATGATGGTACAAAAGAAATCTGAGCTAGGAGACACAGGTGTCCCTATATTTATTATCTTTTGCTTAAGATGCTTTCACTCATGTCTGGTTAATATAGTAGTCTTACAAAATTTTGGTTTGTATTAGTATTCAGACCATACTTTACACAAAGTGAGCTTGGCATGTGTTTTTTATAAATACTGCTTAGTCTGAAAGACTAAATCTCAAGGTGGAGACAAAGGCGATTAGCAATGTCAGGAGAAGAAAAAAGGTGAATGGAGGTCAGTCCCCAGCTGAAGTCTTGTAGCAGGAATAAAACAAAAGGCAATTAGCAGCGCTTGTCAACTCTTCTTCCCTCGGTATAGCATAGCTTTAAGCCTCCTTGTAAAAAAATTAGCTGAGAATAATGAAGCAATCTTGATGTTCTATCAATTTCAGAGGACATAAGAAAGAAATCTCAGCTTTACTACTTAATTGCGTGGCCTTAGGTAAGGAACTCAAACTTTATGCAGCTCAGTTACATCACCTGGAAGGCAGTGCTGGTACCCATCTCTTTGTGTGGTTGTATTCACTTAATAAATAAAAAAGCACGGGTAAAACACCTAGAAAATCTAGCAGTTGGTAAGCACTCAATAAATTATAGTTAATAATAATATTAATAGAATGATGTGCAACGAAATCTAATTTGGAGCTACTTTCATCCCTTACACACTAGGTCATTAATACATGTGTGTCATAACGTTTAAGCCTCTGACAGTCCTTGACCACTCATCTGAGTGATGGCCACAGTATCCCCTCTCTTTTCCAACCTTCTGGCCAAACTCGACGGCACATTGTAACAGAGTCTTATCGTGGAACTCCCTTGCCTCAAATTTAAATGAGGCACCAAATAGATTTTGGGATGCCAGAGCAAGGGTGACAGAAACTCCTTCCTCCAACTACTGAATTTGCAAAGAACACAAAGGAGGACCAGTTCCGTATGTCTTGAACCCCTCAGCCTGATCAGTAACATAAAAATAGACCTAGAATGGAAGCAGCACCCCTTAAGAAAAGAGTAGCTATTTTATATGTCCAACCTGGATGAAGCCTGAGCTACAAAGAAGTTTTAACACTAAGTGAAGTTCGGAGTTTTGATTAATATATTTCAGCTGGACCTTCTAATCGCTGAATTGAGATTGTATTTGCCACCTAAGGTGACCATGGGACACTGTTACCTGAAAGTGAACAGACACCCATGAGCTCTGTAAGAGATTTCAACAAAGAGTGGAGGAAGATTACCCCACGCTAAAAATGTTTAAAGAGACTTTGGAGGAAAGAAAAAAATTAGGTCACCTTTTTTTCTTCCATTTCTTTTTATTGTGGTAAACTATACATAACATAAAATTTACCATTTTAATCTTTTTTCTTCTATTTTTTTTTTTTTTTTTTGGTGAAGAATATTGTTGCTGAGCTAACATCTGTGCCAATCTTCCTCTACATTGTATGTGGGATGCCACCACAGCATGGCTTGATGCGCAGTGTGTAGGTCCATGCCCAGGATCTGAACTTGCAAACCCTGGGCCGCTGAAGTGGAGCGTGTGAACTTAACCACTACTCCACCGGGCCAGTCCCCTCATTTTTAAGCTTACAGTTCAGTGGAACTAAATGCATTCATAATGCTGTGCTACCATCACCACTATTGATCACCAGAACTCTTTTGGTCTTGGAAAACTGAAACCCTAAACACATTAAACATTAACTCCCCATTCTTTGCTTCCCCCAGCTCCTGACAACCACCATTCTACTTTCTGTAAGTTGTCCTTTGAAGCAGGTCTTTTCAAACAGACCAGTTACCCCTAAATAGTAGAATCGTTTCCAACTCTTCACTTTTTAGTATCAGTGTACTTGGTTGTTTCCAAACAGGCTTTGCATTTTTTTTCCTCTATAATGCTCTTTCAAACTTTTTCTTCTTATGGAGTCATTGTCAAATAAATTATTCACAGTATAGTCAACTCTAACTTAATCTAGACTAATTTCTCTATTTCTGATCTCTTTCCATTTAAAGCACTATTAATGATTATCACCAAAACTATCCTCATTTATGCACATAACCTACTATCTTATTTTTTTATGATACTTTCCAGAAGGGAAGATGGGAAGGCAAGAAACACCTTACAAGACTAAATATTGCAGCATTAGTGGATATGATGAGAAACTCGGACATGGCTGGAAAATCATTTGGAAGAGTGAAGGAAAAATGGAGTGGTGACAAAGTCACTTAAACGCTTGGCTTCAGTAGTAAAGAAGTCTAACTGAGAACAGAGATCAAGGACAGAGTGAACATTTTGTACTACAGATTCAGCAAGCCCATGTCTGGATTTTGCAGGACACTTTTGATTTTCAATATTTTGCCTAGGTGTTCCTTTAGAACACTTAGTTGGTCAGACCATGTGTCCTATATTTGGGTTTGATCACATGCTGGCTGGCATGGATCTGGCTTGCTAATGGCAAAACCAGTCCCATATTCAGCAAAACGGCAGTAGGAACATTATCTCAAAATATGCAGAGAGTTTTCAGTTTGGTGAAATTGATCACATCCAAGTGAAATTTGACTATACTTCAGGGAAAGAGAGTTCTACATATTTCCTGGGAAGAGACAAAGATATTCACGAGGATTGGATGTCATACAAATAATACAATATGGGCTGCGTGTGTGTGCTGTGTGTGCGTGTGTGTGTGTTTTCAGACAACTTGGTTCACTGCTTGCTTATTCCAAAAAAAAGTCAGAATGTGGATCATGTGAGAGACTAAATATGACAACAGCAGAAAAAGGAATAAAAAGGAGTAAGATTTTTTAAATGGGAAAATCATGCACACATACTTTAGAAATGCCTTTTGATTGTTTTTACCTCTCTCTTTCTGTCTCTGTTTCTCTCACTGGATTTAGGGAATGGGAATAAACATTGGAAATCATCAGGAAAATATCATGAATTTAAAAGGATATGAAAAATGAAAATAGAATTAAGAAGCACGGAATAACTGAAAGCATTTTACAGCAGGTCTATCAATAATTAAAGCCACACTCTTTAAAATAATTTCTATTTTAGTTTTGCTGACTCCAAAGAACAACTTTAATGTATTTTTTATATTATTTTATCCTGCACTCAGAAACTTGAGCAAAGAATGAAAACCAGATTTGATTTGATTTTTCTCCTAAAAGGAAGCTGATTTCTAAGAGAAAAATGTACTCCAAGAAATGCGTGAGCAACAGCAGTGCACACCAATTCAGTCAATGAAAAAAATACGTGAAAAAAATAAAAAGACCCAAAGCACACACAACACAAACAAAATATATGCTCTCTCTCCTGGGCACACAAAGTCTCAAGACGTCTGACCAAAGAAGTGTCCAGGGATTGAAATAAAAGTGACAGTGAATTGGCAAAAAGATTCAAAACATTTTGAGAAAATTTGAAATAGATACTGAATAGAAGAATATGTTGGAAAAATGTACTTCTCTGAACATGTTTAGGAATCTGCTTTATCTGGCTCCCTTTATCAAAATTGGCGTTATCTTGTCAAGAAATAATAAAGGGTTATCAGAAATCACAGCTTCACTTAGTTTACTGTAGGGCAATGGTGTCTAAACATAGAATGGTGATGTCAATCACCCTGATTCTATGCCAGCTATGAAAAATAGGTCCCTGAAAGGGTTACTAGCCTGTCCTCCAGTCCTAATTGTCAACTCTAGTAATCAATAACTTTTTTATCTTCTATTTATTTTCTCCTGACTGGCCAACTCTTCATGTATAATTGAGCTTTTATAATTTTTTTTTGAGAAAGATTGGCCCTGATTTAACATCCGTGCCCATCTTCCTCTACTTTATATGTCGGACGCCTGCCACAGCATGGCTTGATAAGCAGTGCATAGGTCTGCACCCGGGATCCGAACTGGCGGACCCAGGGCCACCAAAGCAGAGTGCGCGAACTTAACTGCTACGCCACTGGGCCGGCCCCTGAGCTTTTATAATTTTTAAAGTCAATTTTACTTGTCTCCCACTTTAGTTTTCTCTCCCTCATACTGAAAATCCTGTATCTACTTTCTCTATAAATAGTGTCCCCTGGATGAACTTTCCGAAATGCCATCTTTACTTCACTTTTGCTTCCACAGGCAGTTTCTCTTCTCAACACTGTTCACTGGCACAGAATTTTTTATTTGCCAATTAAGAAGACTATATATGAGTTTCCAAAATCTAATAACTGGGTTGGCTAAAGATAAGGAATTGAAAAGGAGTCGGGACAGCTGATGTCAAAGTGTCCAGAATGTGAAACCACAACAATGCAGCTTCATCCTCTTCCTTTACCTAGAGATAGCATTACCAGGCCTGTGACTCTCCGTATTTGATGGTCTTTATCAGTGGGGATTAGCTGCCCTTTTGTACTTTGTTCCATGATGCCCTTTCAGATGACTCAGATAACTGAACTTCTCCCTTTTACCTCTCGATCCCTAGCGGTCATTTATGTATTGTGAAGCCGCATAAAGGTCTCAAAGTGAATTCACAAGAAGCCAGGGGTCGCTCTTAGTGTTCCTACGTCTTAAAAGTTGTTTTTTAAGGTGCACCTAGAGAGGCATCATCATTTGTCCTCATTAGTCAATTAATACATTGTCAGACTCTTGCGACCCCACTGAGAATTACACAAAGCAAGGTGGTTTAGAAATATTGAGTCAAGAATACACCGATGCCTGCTGAAGTAGACAATGCTGACTAATCATTGCCAAGGGGACTCAAATCAGTGACAATCAGAGCCTGCTGAGAGGTGAACATGTAGGAAACACCATTCTCCTGGTCACCATGTAATGCACTGAAGATTGAGGAGGAAATGATGATTTTTAATTCTCAGCAGCCATTTCTTACAGCTACTGGCAGTAGAGGTTGAGCCCTGAGAGGCCTGAGAAGATGACGTAGATCAGAGCTTCTCAAACTTTAGTTTGTACACAAATCACTAGGGATCCCATTAAACTAAAGATTCTGATTCAGTGGGTCTGGGGAGAGGCCAGGAATCTACATTTCTAGAAAACTCCCAGGTGATTCCAGAACTGCTGGCGTCCTTGGACCACACTTCGATAGCAAAGATTTAGAGGACTGGACATGGAATCTACTGAATGAGCAGATGGAGAGAGGAGGCAAAGATGGGATGACAGAGAGAAAAGAGGGGACAGATGTGGATTCTGATGAGGCAAGCACGACACGGAAGGCTTTACTCTTCATAGGGTAGCACCCCTTCCTCATGACTTCTCAAGACATCAGAAAAGTTTTGTAAATTCAGAACTGTACGGTGTTATTTGATGTGTTTTTTTCCTGGAAATTGGTGAAGGGACTGACATTTGCACCTAGGTTGGTTAGGGGTAGAATTGAGCATTTGACTAGATGCAGAACCAGATACAGAGAAGAACAGAGGAAGCAAGGATTTGGGAAAGGATTTTGGACTCTGAAGGATCATGAAATTAGAGATTCAAATAAAGTTTACCTAAATCTCCCAGGGACCAGAAGGCCCTAGCTGACATCTGGATTATAATAATATAATAATTATGATTAGTGCTTACCATATGCCAGACGTTACACATTATATAAATTACCTCATTAATCCTCACAGCAACCCGATGATGTAGGTATCACCCGATTTTATAAAGGAGGGAACTGAGGTTAATGGCATGCCCAAATTAATATATTCAGTAGGTTCCAGAGTGAGTATCTTAACCTTGGTCTGGCTGAATCAAAAGCAATTCCCATTCTTGTTTACTGAAGACCAGATAGCTTGAAAGGAGATGGGGGAAAATGTGAAACAGGTAGGCTCAGGAAAAGTTGAAAGAAAATGATTCAGGGAATGACAAAAAGCACTAATCTTCATAGTGTTCTGATATTCCCACCTGTGTTTGTTTGGACCTGAACGAGCTGACATTTTGCATTTTGAGAGACTGCAGTCCTCTTCACTCACTTCACAGACAAATTTTAAAAGGTGAAATCTAGAGGTGAGAGCTACGCTGAAATACAGTTCCTAAGAGGATCTTTTTTCCACTAGCCTCAATCCCCTAGCATTGCTGACATTTAAGACCACCTTTTGGAAATTCCAGAGAGAAATGTTTAGCTGCATTCTTCTCCTTGGAAGTATGAGTATAAATTGCTTCAGCTATCCTTTCTACTTAATCCTTTTTAAATTTCAGCCTTTTCTTTAATTAACTTTGAACCATCACTATGCTTGAGATGTATGAATTTGGGGTTCATTTTTATCCCCATTGCGAATGTGAGTCCTTCAGGCCACAAAGGAGAGAAGGGGTTCACACTTTCTAATGAAAGAGAACTTTCTTCCACTATAGACATGGTCCCTATCAGGAGAACACTTGAGAAGGACCCCCAGCGATAACAATTTTGAGACTGTCCATATTACAAAAAATAAGCACATGGGAGAGAATACAATAGTGTCAATCAGCATGGATGAAACTGTTTTTGAGATGAGAAATGGACACTGCCGCAGTATAATTTGGGAAGTGGGAGTTCTAAGCAGACATTTCTTAGAATTTTTCCATCTAGTCACAAGTGTCTTCATTCAAATGTCCAAAGGTAAAAGGTCTCTATGACAACTCGCCAAGAAGTGCACAAAGACAGCTTTAGACTAAAATCTAAAGTCACAGAGGAAGCTTAGCTAACGAGCTCCAAAGAGAGCAACGGAAAGGGTGAGCAATTTCCAGGATGATTCCTGATGGTGATGATTCCATTTCTACCCTAACTTCCCTTGGCCTGTGTTTAAGTCAACACCTAAGTCGTGATTCAACACGAATTCCCTTCAAGTTCCACCAAGCATAAACTAAACCTGCTCATCCCACCAAAGTATTCAACTATTCAGGGTAACCACTTCTAAGGCTTCCAGTGTTCCATTTTCAATTTAGTCCTCAAGCATGGGGCACACAGGAGAAATGTAGAAATGATGCATCATGCTAATGGTGGCCAAGGATAACTGAAATGCCACCAGAATGAGACTATGTTGGCAGGTCTGCACTTGCTTCAGGGTAACCAGAAGTTTCAACTTAATGTCGTAGAAGCAAAGAAACAAAAAGTAAAAATGCAGTCATGAGGTGCTTGAGGTGCTTACGCCTGGTCATTTCTCCACAAAGCTACAAGTGAGTACAAATAAAACATAAATAGAAAGGAAGATTTGTGCCTATAAGTGATTGTTGGTAAGGAAATAGATGCTTGAAAAAGACGGAATAGACATTTAGAATTTGTCCCACTGGGAATGTTCCAATTTTCCCTGTATTCGTACTTCCTGAGCATGTGACTCACACTTCTTTCATTACAATAAACACATTTATTTTAAAATTAACCATCCTTCAACTCCAATTGTCTCTTGTGTTTTCACTTCCATGATTTATTTCCTTTCTTTGTGGGTGAGTAAATTATTATGGTCATAGGTACTACTACGAAACAACAATTAACTTGGAATCAAAAATCAACACATAATGTGAATAGGGAATGTGCTATTATTGACTTAAATCTGACTGTTCAACAATATCATTCATTTTTAAATTGGAAAAGATATTAGAAAATGATGGAATTTAGTTTTTTGGATGTGGAAGTCTTCATTTTTGTCAATGTTCTTTTTTTTTAAAAAAAGCAGAAATAGCAATTATTAGTCACAATTATTTGTGATAACTCTAAGCCAAGAACTTTGCCACAATGTAACAAGAAATCTCAATAATGCAATACAGAATACACCGTAACCTGGAAATCTCTTGGACCTTATTAATTATCATAAATAGCAGGCAGGCCTCATTATATTATGGTTTCACCTGCATCAGAATTCTTCAAGAATGGAATTATAGTTCAGAAAGTAAATCACTGAAGGACTTTTTGTTTCTAATTTCTAAAATATTTTGCCAACATTATTGTCTGTCACTCTGGAAAAATAGTTGGTGGATATTCATCATTTTCTCCTCCATTCTATTTCTTCCTCTCTGAGAACAAATAGGTCCAATGAGTGCATGTCTAGATGTGATCTCAGTGCTGAAAGTCCACAGTGTAGGAAGACCCTCCAGCATCTGGGAAGAGAAGCATGACTCAAAGAGCAGAGCCAAATGGCCGTGCCTCTGATGGACAGAGCCTACTCTATATGGACGGTGACCCAGATTCAGAAAAACTGGGTGACACCTCCCCACTGCCTACCTAAAGAAGGGGCACACGAGCCAGCCCTGATGGCCCAGCAGTTAAAATTTGGCACACTCTGCTTCAGTAGCCTGGGCCTGCTTCCCAGGTGCAGAACCACATCACTCATCTGTCAGTAGCCATGCTGTGGTGGTGGCTCACATAGAAGAACCAGAATAATTTACAATTATACACAGCTATGTACTGGGGCTTTGGGGTGGAGAGAAGGAAGGAAAAGGAGGAAGATTGGCAACAGATGTTAGCTTAGGGTGAATCTTCCCCTGCAAAAAAAAAAAAAAGAAAAGAATGAAAGAAAAAGAAAATGAAATTCTAGATGGAAAACCATGTTTAAAAAAACAAAAAGGGGGGCGGGACACAGGACTGACATTGATCAGAGGCTGCTGTGACAGTGACAAGATTAGTGGCTTGAACAATGTGTGAGATTTGCTGGGCTCATTCCTGAAAACAGTAAATTATTTTTCCCTTCCTAGCTGATTAGGTCCCCTCTGGTTTATTCCAAATGGCAGAACCTTAGAAGCTGTACATTTCAACTGCTAAGGAAACGTAGAGATGGTGCCCTTGCTAATAGACTGTGAGCTGACAGGGTAACATTAATTCCTCTTTATTCTCTTAAGACATATTCAAAGTCTGGAACGTGCTCCTCCTCCCCATCTCTTCCACATCCTCCACCTCCCACCAGGACACTCTTCTACTTTCCTGATGAATCCTTTCCATCTGGCCTCACCTCTCACATTGCTGCCCCATTTTGCTGGCCTGACTGACTCAAGCATGGGGCTGATCTCTTTCGTTTACTTCAACGTCTAGGGAATGACTCCTTCTTGCCTTTGCCTGGCTACACAACTCACACAGTCACACGTCAGAATTCTGTGACTGCAATTTTCATGGAACTCCTATACTGTGGGATAGAGTAAGCTGTTGCCCCCCTGAGGTCCAGGGATAGGGGTGAGCGTGGTGAGATGGTACCCCAGGCTAGGCTCAGGTGAAAGAGGGGGCCTCTGGCCTTTGTGTGACGCTGTAGTACAGGGCCAACAAAGTCATCCAAGTCATCGCTTCTAAGTGATCTCTAGTAAATTTTCCTGAGCTAGGGACCCTAGCTTTCTTCACAGTTCAATGTAGGCCTATATCATTTCTCAGATATGTGTGTATTTCATTGCCTGTTTCTATCCTCCTCCTACACACACCCCTTAGTTGTCACCTCCCATCCCACTTCCAGCCAGACACGTTTTTTTGGTAGGTTTTCATCCAATGTTTACTAATTTTTGGAATCCCCTGCTCTGCTTTTTCCATCTTTAGGGTAAACACAGGTCCACTATCCCACAGGGGGTCAGCTGTGTTGAGGAATTCAGTCTTCTTCAGATTTTTGAAGGATAGGATTGTGCGTGTTTATCCACACTAAGTGGGATAAACCAAAACGAGAAATAGCCTCACATCAGTTTGAAATTGGCTTTTCCACCAAATGAGTTTGCCACAATCTTATGAAAAGAAAAAAGAATACTTTTGTCTTGAGAGCTTTTTGCACTTTGAAAGTGAGGATTAAGGATGGTTGATCCGCATTATGTGTAAATTCTAGAAATGATTAACAAAGGAATGGAGTGTTTTAGGAGAATTTGGCTTTTTCTTGTTAAAAATGGCTTATTTTTCTAACTTTGGAGACAGTACAGAGACAATTTTGTAGGTAATACAAAGAAGGATGGAGTCACTCAAGTAAGCAGTTGAGAACAAGCCAGAAAAATGAAACAAAATGAGTGGAGGTGGGGAGCTAGGGTGGAAGTGGAGGAGGAAAAAAGCCCGAATTAGAGGAAACGAAGATACAGAAAAATATTGGCTGACTAGAAATGGAACTTATTAAAGGGCAGGTGAGAGAATTTGGAGGAAAAAAGATTTCTTTATAATTTTGAGGGCATATCCAAGAAATTTTCTTAAATTTTATCTTCAAATGTACATTGTAAACCCATGAACATAAATCCAGGGAAAAGAAAAATATCACAAGCCTGGTTGTCCCTATGACTCGCCCAGGTTTTTAATTTTTTAGTGTTCCATTAGGAACCGTTTCCAAGAAGTACTCAGGCTTCTGTCTCCTTGGATGGTTGGGAGGCCAAGGAGTCTGTCGGAAGTTAGAGGTCAAGGAAGTCCCAGGGCTCTAGGCATTCTTTACTAAGGACAGTACATTTCCAAACGTAAGAAAACCCTAGGTTTTATTTCACATTGGGTTGGTTCTTATTCTCAAGTTATTTGACACTAACATGATTGTTTCTTGCATTCAAAATGTTACTTCCATCAAAATGTAGTCAGTCCTATGGAAAGATGTGGTTAGCAGCCATCCCTGTGGTCTAGTGGTTAAGTTTGGTGCTCTCAGCTTCTGTGGCTGGGCTGGGTTCCCAGGCACAGACCCACAGCACTGGTTCAGGGCCATGCTGTGGTGGCAACCCACGTACAAAATTAGAGGAAGATTGGCACAAATGGCAGCTCAGAGCCAATCTTCCTCAGCAAAAAAAAAAAAAAAAAAAGTGGTTAGAAGGAAAGAAATTATCAACAAAAAGTATGAAATCCTGCAGGGTTGAGGATAGCGTTTCATTAAAAGAGAGACGCCATTCCTACATTCTTCAGATCTTAATCAGTATTTTGGGTTTCTCACCAAATTTTACAGATGGTGAAGGATCTGGGAACACCTCCGTCCCCAATGATCTTTCAATAAATTGTTTCTTTTATAGAGAAAATGGAAAGTACTCAGAGACATAAGAGACAACCCGCCAGTTACAAGCTGAAGTAGTCAATTGCAGAATTGCAAATTCAATTTCAAAGTGTGTTTATTCCTCACGGATAGGGGAAAAAATGGAGCGTTTTCTTAAGAACAGGAGCAAGGTCGTATAGGGCTGAATGCTGAGCTGGGAGCGCACAGTAGGTGCTCAATAAAGATGTGCAGATTGACTATTTAAAGTTATGCCACTTTTCCTATGCCAGGCCCTGGGCTAGGTCTCGTGGGGCACAAGAACAGGTTAACGCCCAGGGAGGAATTTTGATCTAAACTGGCATAGAGCAAAGCCGAACGAACAAAGGTTTTAGCCAACATGCAAAGAACAGAGCAGCGATGAAGCAGGTGAGCTTTACTCCACATTTTGTGGGAGCTTTCATTCCCCTGTTAGCGTCTGCGTTTCCTAAGCAATCGCCCTTGATAGGGGGCGCAAAAGCAGGCGAGCCCAGAGAAACAGAAGCGGCAGCAGGCTTGGGGGGAAAGTTAGAAAAGAGGGAAAACTGGGGGGCTTCCTGGGTCCGAGACTGGGTCAGTCCAGAGTTTGAAGAGAGGACGAAGTGCCTTTTCTCACTTTTTCTCCTCCTTCCTCCAAATCCCTTAAGATGAGAAATTGGCGGGGCGCGGGGTCCGGGCTGTTACATCCCCTAGAGAGAGAATACCTCTCCTCGCTCCAATAGCCACAGCCCAGGAAACCTAGGAATCCACAGCTGACGCCTTCTAGAAAAGGACCCACCCCAGCTCGCTAAGAAAAGGAAACCCACGTGACGGCAAAGGGGTGGGGGCGGGAAGCGAGGCGACCCCAGAGCGAGCTCGCACAGGAGGGGCCGGGGCCCGGTAGCTTCGAGGAATTGCCCCACGCCGCCGGGCGGGGTAGAGGGCTCGCGCTGGGCTCCGCGCGCGCCGGGCACGCGGGGGGAGGACCAGCTCGGTGCGCGCCGCGCATCGGGGGCAGAGAGGGGGGATCCGCTCCGCGCCAGCCGGGCAGGGGCGGGGCGGGGTGTGTGCGAGCCTCTCGCTCCGGGTGCCACGAGCCGGAGCCTGACGCCGCCCGGCGCGGGCCGCGGCCCCTCCCCGCTCGGCACCGCCTCCCGCAGCCCGGGGAGGGGCGGGCCGGGGCGGAGCGAGCCGGGCGCGCCGGGGCGGAGCGCGCGCGGGCAGAAGGCGGCGCGGTGCCGGCGGCGAAGGTCCGCGGTGGGATCGGCGTCGCTGCGGCTGCTGACGACCCCCGCTCGGCCGGCCGCCCGGCAGACCCGCCTTCGCGGCGCGGCGGGAGGCGCGGAGCCCCGGGGAGCGAGTCCTCGCGCGGCGGCGGCGGCGGCGGCGGCGGCGGCTGTGCTGCTGCCCTCCAGGGCTCGGGCTCCCCGCTCTCCGGACCCGCCCGGCGTCTTCGTCCCCGGCGGGCCGGCGGCCGCGGCGCCCGGGGCATGGCTTCGGCGGGCAGCGGCATGGAGGAGGTGCGCGTGTCGGTGCTGACCCCGCTGAAGCTCGTGGGGCTGGTGTGCATCTTCCTGGCGCTGTGTTTGGACCTGGGGGCCGTGCTGAGCCCGGCCTGGGTCACGGCCGACCACCAGTACTACCTGTCCCTGTGGGAGTCCTGCCGGAAACCCGCCAGCTTCGACCGCTGGCACTGCGAGTCCACGCTCAGCAGCGGTGAGGGCCCGGCGCGCCGCGACCCCTGCCTCCCGCCCCGACCGGCCCGCGCCCCTCGGCCGGGACGGCCACCGCCTCCCCCTGCTCCCGCGTCCCCTGCCCCCGCGTCCCCTGCCCCGTCCGCCCCGCTCCATCCTGGCGCTTCGCGGATCGGCGGGCTCCTACCGCTCCCTGATACGCCCCCCTTCCTCTCCCCAGTTCTGGTCGCCAAACCCATGCGACGCCCCACGCCCTCTCCCCCTCCCGTGGCCGTTCCTCGGGCTCTGGAGTAACACGTATGCTATTTTGGGTAATTGTTCTCATTTAAGGCGGCGAGAACCATGTGGCTGTATTAAAAATGCAGCGCCTTCCACACCCCTGTTAAAAAAGAGACAAGCGAAAACGCCCCAACTCCACGAAGATGCTGTGGGTTCTCTGCTCCGTTTCCCCGCTCTCTCCTCTCTCAAGAGGAGGTTTGCTTGAGTTTCCCTCTTAGCGCCCACGTTTCTGCCTCACCTACTCCACTTTATCTGGGTTTCCCCAGTGAGTTTCGGTTTGGATTTGATTTCCCCAAATTTTTGAGAGATGTGGATAGTTGGGCGAGGGACAAGCTTAATTTCCTTTCCTTTTTTGGTTACACCGCGGTTGGTTGTGAGTTGCGCTTCCTTCTCTCCCCCTCCAATGCCGGCTCTCTCCTCCAGACCTTTCTTTATCTTCTCCCTGAGCTGCGCACAGACGCCTGGAAAGTTGTGGCTTATTCAGCCAGCGCTGGAAACTGCAAATAGATGGTATGGAGGATGGAGAAGGAGGTAGTCACTGGGGCTCTAGCCCCAGGACGGGCTTTACCGCTTCTGCTTGACCAGCAGTTGCCTTCCACTGCGCTCTGGTTACGCCTTTAGCAGAAATCTGCTAACTTCCGATTTCTTGTTGCAAACCCTTTTCCTCGGTAATCTTGATTCTTCAGCCGCTGGTGTCAGTGCAGAGAAAGGGCAATAAGAGAAGAGGACGTGCCTGTGATTTTACACACTTACACACACACATTCACACGCACCTCTGAGAACGTCATTAGATTTCTTCATGACAATTTCATGTCCTCTCTGGGACTATTTATGAAGCTTTACTGGAAACGTTTCAAGTTCCAAGAAAGTTAAAATAGCACAAAAAGCCACAAAATTCTGATTTACTTTTGTCTTTGGTTTTTTGTTATAAGAGATTAGTTCACTTGGTTAAGTTTCTTCCATAAATTTGATTTTCTGTTTACAAAAGGCTTTTTCTTTGCTCTTACCTCAAAATTCCCATTGAAGGGTTTCGTCTTTTGTTGCTTAATTCACTGTGGAGGGGACTGGTTGGCAGCAGGAGGTCAACATTTAGGTCTTTTAATTCTTTCAGGGTTTGTTGTTTACAACTAAAGATAAAATAAATCGGTAAAATGCCTTTCTTCAGTAACCAGGGGATCCAAATAAACTTTGGAGAAAATATCTTTTCTTTCCCCTCTCCAATAGAAATGGAAATTTATGTAGGAATGCCAGCTTCAGCATGTCTCCTTAGCAACGGGGATCTTTTGCCCCTTTCTCACTGTCTCCTGAAATAATAGCCTCCTGATTGCATAAAGACTTTTCAGATAGGTTTGAGAAACCAGCTTCAACTCCCCTTTTCTTTTCAGGCCCCTATCCTTTTCTCTTGGCCAGGAACGTGGGTAATGGGCAGAAGCCAGCTCCAGTTTGTAGAGCGGTATGCAGTGTTTGCTAATCTTTCCTTAATTTCCTCCATACCCATTTATCTCAGCTTTTTTTCCTCTCTAGGCAAGGAACTAGGGAGATAGGAGCTTACTGCAAATATAGTGATGATAGGACTCTGTGAGGTAAAAAATCAGAGGCAGGTACACTTTCTGATTTTTTCCATTAAGCCTGTTATTCTACCCTTTTACCTCATACCTCAGCATTTATTTTTCTTTGGGGTCCTGAAAATGAGCTGTAGTTTTATTTTGCGTCAAAAATAGTTTTCATCCCAGAAAAAGTATAGTTCATAAGCAAATGGGGGGGGGGCATAGAGATGGTTTCGTTTGAGGCTATCTGGAAGAAGTTCTTGACTTTCTTTATGTAGTAGCAGTTCATTTTTCTTCTCCAAGGTGGTGGTGGGGGGGGGGAAGGAAACAAAATGTGGAAAATTGCTGTATCTCCCCACTTTACAAAATGTGCTTTCTTACAATGTTCCGTGGACTTGAAGCTTCTGTTCCCCAGGGTTTTGAAATGAAGGGGGAAGCTTGAATTGAAAGGAGCAATGCTTTTCCTGCCTGTTCGAAGGGCAAGCAGCTTTTCTCAGTCTGTTTGCTGTGTGGAGTAGCAGGAAGCAGAGAGGGAGATGTCTTCTCGGAAGGTTTGAAGAGCTCCACTTCATTGTCTCGAAATGAATTACCTTGGGAGGAACCACCAAGGACAGTTTTACTGAAGGCCCTTCACCAGAATCTTCAGGGCTTAATTAAAAACCTTTGTCTTAATTAGAATTCAAACTGCCGTGAAGAGGCAAGCTTGTATTTACAGAAGGGAAATTTCAGGAATGTTTCTACTGACGACAATATGTCCTACTTAGGCCCAGTTCCTACGGAAACTTTCCCTTCAGCCGTGGTTTTTAAAGCTGCATTTTAATTTTGGTGCCAAATATGCGTCGTTGGCTGCTTATAACCTGTTTTATGGTTTTGAGCGAAAGCAGAACCATGCCTTTTGTGTCCTGGTGTATTGAAGGTTGCCTCAGCACTTCTAGTATGAACCAGTAATCCGGGTGTCAGTCAACCGTAATGCTTTTCTCCAGTGTCCCAATTCAGGGGATGAGGGACAGCCTGGCATTCATCTTAACCTATAAGTTTTCCAAAAAGACAAGAAAACGGCTAATTGTCATTCTCAGTGGAAACAAAAAAAAAATAATAAAGTGTGCTTGTTAGGAAGTTTAGAATAGGTGGTACTCACATGCCTGCCAGCCACTGCATTTCTAAGGATAGTTTGCCCCACTACAGATTTTGGCAGCCTTTTAATAGATCCGTAATCTTCTTCTTAAAAAAAATGATAGTAATGTTTTAGACTTCTGCTTAGTCACATTTAGTTTTGATCACTGTTTTTTAGAATGTGATTGTTAGGGTTTCCCCACCATAGCATTACAAGAGAATCCTTAGTGCAAATTGGATTACTCAAGTGTATACAGAAGGCTGACACTCTAAACTCGACATCAAACGTGCTGTATAACCCTTAGGGTGATTTTACTTTTTCTTCCTTAAAATTTGTAAATATTTAGCTCTTTTATATAAAGCAGATTGCTTTTTTGATGTCTGTGTGATTTATTGACTAAGCAAAAAGTCAGGGCATGCAGATGGCCAAATGAACACATTTTACCCAGATAATTTTGGGATAAACAAGTGCATGTATCCATCTTTTCCATCCACAAAATAACTTGATCAAATAGTTAGTGCCTTTTTCAAGGAATATTGTTAACATCATTTGTGCACTGTCCTAAAAATAGCTGCATTTGTAACATGAGTCACTGGCAGTTTTGAAATGGCAGTGCACCGTGAGCTAATAACAGGTGAATATTATTATTTTCAGTTGACAAGTGGTTCTTTTAAGAGTAGTTTATATGTAGCTCATTTTTTTAAAAACTATTATAAAAATCCTCTTTAAAAGGCATTGTAAGAAGATCTGTCTTAGGTGGTAGTTTAAGATAGCTTGAACCGCCTAAACACTGAGTCTTAGAAAATCTGAGAGACAGTGATTTCTGAGTTCAGATGTGTATCATCTGTGCGCATTTTGAATCTGTACCTTAATTGGAAAGCAGAATTTCACTGGGAAACCTCCGCAATGTGATTTACTCCAGGGAGGGTTCAGCTTGTTGCTTGAAATGAGTTGATATTGATGCATGTTAACAAATAGCAAGCCTGGAGGTCATGACAGTCATATCCTCCTCTGGCTTCTTGAAAAAGAACATAAGTAGAGCAAATGCAGTTTTATTTATCCTGCACAGTGTACACGTGTGGAAAATTGTACAAAGAGTAGCACCAAAACTTTCTCAATTAATAAAGCAGAGGAAACCAAGTATATCTTATTTCAAGATCTTCATGGTGATTTTCTTTGAACATCTCCTAAGATTTTCAAGTTCCCCGGATTGACTTTTACAAAGGACATTTTAATTTGCGGGCAGATATAATTCCTCTTTTGCTCACATTTATAGAATGATTGTAATCTCCGGGGAGCCATTTAGCTCAATCTTTTCAGCTAAGGGATTTGATGGGCGTGTGAGAAGCCTGGCCTTTGGTAAAACATTTCAAAATAAAAGCATATCTCAAGCAATAGATTTTGCCTGCTGTCAGGAATACATTTTAGGAATTTCCTTCAAGCTTCTGTTAAATAGTAAGAGCACTTAGCAAGACCATAGATTCGGCCAGTGCTGCTAGATATATTATTGAAAAGGATTGTAGATGCTTCGGAATAAGTCCCTGGCGTACATTACCCAAATGCCACAGTGAACTTCTATATGAACTATGCTAAATTAGAACGTAATCCTGTAGGAGGGCAGAGTAATGTTGTGGAGGATACGTCAGTCTTGATTCAGACTGCTCTGAACTTGGCCATTCACCAATCACGTGACCTCATACAACTTAACGGCTTCAAATGGTTTTTCCTGAAGGTTAAATATACACAGAGTACCTGCTCCTTAGGGTTGTGTTTCTTATTATATATTCAGAAAAACAAATGCCAAGTGATCTTTTTTCAATAATGGAGGACTTTTTTCCTCCTAAATGGTAAACTTCCTTTGCAGTGAATAATGAAGTACGTTTAGTTTCAAATTTAAATTTTGACATGCGTTACCTGGCATTTAACAATGCTCTTGGTAGGTTATGATCACAAAACTATTATCTAATAGCTACCTTTTATTTTGTACTATTACAGGCCAGACATCTCAGTTATTCCCAATGTCACAAGACACTTGCAAGGTAGCTAATGTTATTCCTATATGTTATTGAAGGGATTTTTGTAAACTTACCACGTTCTCAGTCAGTGGTAGAGCTGGGTTATTTCTGAGAGTGTTCCAATTACTAATGCTGGGAAACAAACCGCCCCAAAAGTTAGTGGTGCAAAATAACAATGATTTTATTATGCTCCTGATTTCTGCGGGTCAGGAATTCAGATAGGGCATAATGAGAATGGCTTGTCTCTGCTCCAGGACATCTGGGGCTGTAGCTGTGGGGGACTTGAATGGCTGGGGACTGGAACGTCTAGAACTGCAAGATCCTCTTCCAAACGGTTTCACTGGGTTTGGCATCTTGATGGGAATGGCTGGGAGGCTGGACTCAGCTGGGACTGGCCTTTCTAGCATGGTGGCCTCGGGACAGTTGGAATTCTTACAGGCTGAGTAGTTTTTCTGAGAGCGAGAGTCCTAAGAGAACCAGGTCCTGTCTGAACTAGCCTGGGAAATCACAGAGGAGCCAGATGGCCCGCCTGGATTCCAGGGGAGGAGAATTGGACTCTGCCTCTTGGTGGAGCAGCAGCAAGGTCACATCCTAGAAGAGCATGGGGTGTAGGAGATGCTGTTGAGCCACGTTTGCAGCGTATGGTCTGACACTGGAGTCTAGCTGCACATTATTGCCTCCAAAGAGCAAAGACAACTACACAGCTTCTTTCCTTAAGAACTTTGACTTGATTACATAAATAATGTTTGACTAGAGCAAAAACTGCCGTCAACCAACACGTGGCTTTAATGATTGGTCGCTTGTATGGGGTTACTTTGCATTTGGAATCAAATGAACTCAAGAACCTAACCGGCCCACAAATAGAGAACTTTTTCCTCTCTCTATATAACCCTAGGTCATCTTTGGTTACAGTCTCAACTGACCAGGGCTCAAACTGATTGAGATTCTGGACTATAATCTGCTACTTTATGTTGCATGATAAAATTTTGGTCTTCTTTTAGAAAGTTTTGTATGAGTCTGATGAGATGATTTGTACACGAACACTAAAATGTTAAAATCCCAGACAGGAGCCAAGTTTTGTAGTGCTAGAAAGATACTGGAGTTGCAAAGTTGTTTTTTGTTTGCTTGTTTTTCCTTTATTTTAATAACATACTTCTTCTCCTGATAATTGCCCATATATTGAATCACAGAATCATAGCACATTTGGAGTAGAAAAGATTAAAATAATCTTACGCAATCAAATTTATTGCATGGGTAAGAAAAATGAGGCAAGGCACAATGTTGAAAGACTCAATACCCAACTAGAAGGACCTGCAACTAAGATATACAACTGTGTACAGGGGGGGTTTGGGGAGATAAAGCAGAAAAAAAAAAAGACTCAATAGAGAGATTGTATTAGCTGTAGTATTTTTGCAGGGTGAGTTTTCAAAATTTCTTGTCACATTGCAGATAACTGTCTCTTGGTATTTGAAGGATTGTTGAATACTATCTTGTTATGGAACTTTGGATGAAGAGGTTAAGGACTACACATGAAATAGATATCCACTTTTTATAGGATTAGTTACCATCCAAGATTTGATTTCGCATAGAATTTAAAGAGTCTTCCAATAGACTCATATATGTTGATAAGTCTGTTCAGTTTTAGATATTTATTATCATCAAATTTACATTGTTAGCATAGCTAGTCCTTAAAACTTAACAAAAACTTTTTCTTTAAGTTTCTCCATGATAGGGAACTTTAACACGACTGCTTGATTTTAAATTGAAAAATAATTCCAAATGTATGTGGAGGCCAGCCATGTAAGTTTCTTAAATTGATTAAATGAATATAAATTTCACTAGATCAACTTATTCCTGCATTCCGACTTTATTTTTTAAAGATACATTTATGTATCAAAAGAGACTGATTTTTTCCTTAAGCAGAATTTCATCCTTGCATGTCAAAGGCACTGACAGTGAAATCTTACCAGTCTTTTCAAAGTGTCGGATCATCTCCCTTGAAAATTAGACAAGGACACCTTTCTTTACCCTTTTTTGCTCCTATATTTGTGTGAGATTTTGAGACACTAGTAGACTATCAATTTTTATTCTATTGTAGTCTTGCCTTTGGCACCAAAGACTCCCATTAAAAAACAAAACAAAAAACTACAAAAATGAGGCATCCATGGCTCCGAAAGAACCAGGAAAAAAATATCTAGGAGATCATTTTTGTCTCTACCAGCTTATTAACTGTTGTGAGATTTAAAATGATAGTTTAATGAGCCATGTTTCAAGATACTGTCATAAAAATTGATTCTTTCTTTTCAAAATATATGTTTACTGGCCAAAAAGATGCTAAAAAATAGAAGTTGGGACCCCTGCCGCATATTCTCTATGCATAAAAGACACACCCACAAAAGAACTCAATTTTCCTTCAAAGGGGGTTTTATTGCTGTCATGTTTTAAGGTCCCTAAACCAAATGTTCATCAAAATACTGCCCTAGTGTGTTGTGAATGCAACCTGGAGTCTATTCCTAGCACCGCTAGGTGACTTAAAGAAAGCTAGAAATGACCTCTCCCCTCTTTCCTATCTTCTCGCATGTGCCCAAGGCGTTAACTTCATTGAAACATCTTCAGTGATTTCCTAGCAGAGAGTAAGCGTTATCCTGGTACAAAGTCAGCCAGTCAGGCTGTGTGCCAGGCACTGTGCTAGGTGGTGAGAGTAAAGTGATGAATCAAACAAATGGTTTCTGTTAAATAAATTAATGAAATAATAAAAATGTACAAAGTTCTGTAAAGGAGGGAACATGCATTCCACTTCTGCAGGGGATAGAAGAAAGGATCTCATCTAAAGAAGCTTGCGCACAGGGAGCTGGTTGGGGGCCCTAACCTGCCAATTTAGTTCCTCCATAGTTACTAAGGGGATGTCTTAATCCTGATCATGAGTGACTGTCTGGCTGTCTTCTGTCTACTCTTTGATTATTATTAGCTTCCCTAAACCCATCACTAAAGCTTTTTACTTGCTTGGAGGAACGGCACCCACTCCTAGTCCTGGCATGAGGGGTGTTCTTCCTGTTTTTCCAAATAACTAAGTTTTTCCAAATTGTAAACTTCTTAGATTTTTTTCCAAAGAGTGGAGAAGGAACAATGTTCAAAGTAGCAAACTCATCACAACTTTATAGAAATACTAGGATTAGATATCATTATTGAGAAATACCAGTACCGATTAGATAGCATTAGTTACATCAAATGCTAGTGAAAGCCTTCTGCTATAGTGCATGGTAAGAAACGGTGTCATTAGTGGTGATGTTGTCTTTCTTTTTGTCTAAATACTGAAACAATGCTTTAATAGCAGGGCTCTTCGCTAAGCACTGTGTACAATGGTTTTATTTGGGGGAAAATTACATTGTGGTATTTAGATGATAAACTGCATTTCTATCAAATTTTCTAAGATAGTATTTTGTGAAGCAACTAAAATGCCCCTTTATCTGTTAAAGAAAAAAGGATGTGTATTCTTCTAACATCAACACAAAACAACTCACAGGGTTTGAACGAAATTGTCATGGATTAAAAATTAGTAAGCTGTCTGGCACTTTTGGACAACCAGAATTTTCCACATATTTTGCAAAATTGACCTGCACTTGGTTCATTAGAGTTGTTGCATAACTTACTTGGATGGTTACCTGGGGTCATTTATGTGCTTAAAATCAAGTTGGCCCTGTACTTTTAACACATTTTTTATCCATAAATGGGCTTAGGCCTAAAGAGGGGGACTAAATCGGATCGTTGCCAACCTGATTAACATGGGTATCTAAAGCGGATGTTTCTCTAATATTCACTTTGTGGAGCACAGTGCATGTGGGGTCTCTACTGTTTGTCATTTTATAAAAGACACGTAGTTGTTTGCCTTAAATATTTGTTTGCACATGAAAAATGTTAGTTTTGATATTAGTTGTTTGAAGACAGAGGTAGTCGCTTTCATTATTGAAATTAGAATCCGAATTCTTCTTTTGGCCGCCTTTGTTTGTGTCTACATCTTGGGGAATAGTGGAAAATGAACGCAACGCTGACGGATTTAGGTCAGAAAGCAAGTTAGCCAAGAAAACAAAGTTTAAACTCCCTCAGTAATGGTTTCGGTTTTCTACTTCGTTTGCTGCATGCAGACTAACTTAAAAAAGTTAAGTATGTCATTTGATGCCTCCGCAAATATTTCTGCTGTTAGGTCTATAGTTACCTTCCTTTTACAACGAAATAACAGCACCGTTGTGGTTTCTTCTTCATATATGAGGATATGACCTTACTCTCCAGACTCAGAAGTATGTAGTGTTAATCTCAAAATAAATTCTTAAATTACATTTGATGAAGATAATTAAATGCCACAATTTCTGACAGAGTGAGCTAGTTGGGAAAAAGCCATGGTCTTCCGAGAAGAGAGGGATATCTTGGGGAATGTGGGTTTGAAATGTTATTCTGTAACTGAGCTTTTTTTCCCCCTTAAACAGATATAAACCATCCCAGTATTTCCAATTCCTGATGATAAAATGGAATTGACAATACTGTTTGCTTTCTGAGATCTCAAAGCTAAAATTGAAATATTTTGCTGTCCTACGAGTGAATAAAGGTATTTAGAAGACCTGAATGTTGGCTAGAGATGAGTGAAATATTCTAGTTCATGTGGGTGAATTAGGAAGGAACTATAGGTGTCAAGATGCAGGAAAGATCACTATTCTGCGTTGAATGGGGGATGATTTTGGTCGCAGTGTGGATATAATTTTGGTTAATATATTTTTCTTTTGGAGAATTCAAAGGTGAAAATATAAGTGCCTGTCTGGCAAATTTGAGTGTGATTTTAAAAGTTATTAAAAATCAATATTTTAACCTGTGATGAGAAGTATAGAAAAGCGAGAATCATGCATTAAAACATTAGAATACACTGAGGGAAATACTCCCCACCGAAACTATGGGAGTTGGATTTATAAGGTTAAAAATATGTTTCATTGCTTTTTAATTATATCTAATTTCTTACAATTGTGTGCTCAGAGATTTGCATACAGTAGAAGTAATCTCAGCGTATAAACAATACCTACAAATTAGCCAGTGTTTGACAAGTTAAACTTTTTGAAATGAGGTAGGTGGAGGAAAGCTTTAGGCACTGGTGTGGTACATTGACCTTGGCTCAAAAGTGTGGAAAATGTATTGTCATTAAGATTCTACCTTTCCTGAAAATCAGAAGTAAATTTTGACCGTGAATTCCCTAAGGGAATGTGAATTCTCCAATTTGGCAGTTATAATGTGGCCCATAGAATTTTCATAATGGAGTGGCAATTTCAGACCAGTCTCATGTATTAGACTGTAAAGTAAGTCAGCACAATTCTGCAGAATACTAAAGCATTTATAGTCGTTGGAAACTCCGGCACCAGCTAATAAAAATACCTTGAAAGAGGACTTGAATTTAGTTCATGAGTTGCATATTAATGTTGGCCTTGATGTTATGACATAAGGACTGCCCAGTTTTTATTCTCTAACTGCAGGGGGACTTATAATATTATATATATACATTCATTCCTGTTATTTTTTCCTTTCTTTTTTTCTGTTAGAGGCAGCACTAGTGGAGCGCACATACTCATCTTAAGCTTTGGCTTCCATAGGTGCAGTGCCCAATGCCTCCAGTGTGTCACTGTGTCCATTTTGCCAAAATACTCTTAAGTGGAACCTGACATATACTGTAGCAGCCTCATTTCAGGTTTGACTTCAGATCCAAAACATTCTCCCCGGCCCATTTGAGCCCTCGGAGGTTTCTGGGCCAAAGATGTACGTTGTTTCCTCAAAACTGACTATCACTTCTTCTCTCAGGTCTTAGAAACCAAACTCGGATTTCACATCAGCTGGGCTGACAGTGAACAATGCCCAGTTTGAATTGTGCGGAGCGCTGCAATTTGTAAGCCAGCACCATGCCGTTGATGTTCTGCAGAGCTGGCTTATCTTCACTGCTCCACTACAGTATCGTTACATCATTTATAGAAATGTGTAAAACGAATGCGGAGTAATAAATCTCGGCGAACTCCACACTTCATCTGACTAAATACTGTGAGGGCCATAAAATTGGGGAACTAAGATTGATATAGAAATTAACTGATTATGAGAACTTAAAATAGGTGATGTTTTTGAAGAAATGGGGCTGAAAATTGAGAATTTTATGACATTTTAATATGTTTTGCAAACACTGACTATGGGATAGCAAGTATTGGTGGCATGCAAACCTTCTAAAGGAAAAATCATTCGTATATAGACAAGTTTTCCGGTCATTTATTATAATATTACTGTAAAATTGTCTAAGTCCTATGATATATAACAAAACATTTTATATGTATATAGTCTTGTTAAATCTACAGTTGGTAGTTAAGTAAATGTCTATCTGTGTAAACATGAAGCCCGGCCTCTTATTTGAATCGCCATTAGTAGGTGTCTATAAAAGTATTTTGCACTTTTTTTATTCCTGCATCCTAGTCTTGTTTAGTAATTCAGAGGGAAGTGGCATCAGGCCGGTTACATCCTTCCTAACTTTAGCTCACCTGTAAGGCAAGCCCCAAAAGTTGGACAGTGGATTCTAACTGTTTACTGAAACAGCCACGATGCCACATGCCCTATTCTCAGCTCCAAAATGCCTAGTGCTGAACCTTGAAAAGTGCCCTGGGCCTCCGAGACTATGGTAGCCATATCAAAGCACTTTTTCAGCCTCCTGATTGACGTTCAATTGGTCAGCGAGTCGAAGCTTTGGTCCTGGGCACCCTGCCTGAGTGAATCATTCCAAATGGATACAATGACAACAATCCCAAAACTTGGCACCGTCCGCCAGAGATAGAGCCTCAATGCTTCAGTCTAAGCCCCAGCTTCTGGCCAGGATAGTGGCAGCCATGGCCCAATTCTAGTCTCTCTTGGAAATACAATGGCTTTTCTGTTTGAGCAGGCATAGCTCTGGTTGTGGACCACAGGGAAGGGTAGCGATATCACAACAGTGGTCATACTGGTGACGTGCCTTTTTGGCTTTCTATCTAGAGTGACTTTCTCATTAGCCACAGTCAGTACTAAAAATAAATACAGGACCGTTAGAAGAAAATCAGAAGTGGTTATATTGATTTACTTTTTAGAACAATTCCCATGCTGTTAGAGATTCCTTTCCTAATTAGGTTCTAATCCCCCTCCACCTTTTTTTTCTTTTGCTGAGGGAGATGCACCCTGAGCTAGCATCTATTGCCAGTCTTCCTCTTTTTTTTTTTCTTTTTTAATGTGAGCAACCACCACAGCATGGCCACTGACAGATGAATGATGTGGTTCCATGCCCAGGAACTGAACCCAGGCCACTGAAGCGGAGCGCACCAAACTTTAACCACTAGGCTGTTGGAGCTGGCCCTCTAATCCCGTTTAATAACTTTTATTCTCCTGGTGGCTTCTATTGCATTTTATTAGTTTTTCATATGAAATAAAGTATTGCTATTTTAAGGAAATTCAACATTGTGTGAGATTAGGATTTTTTGCAATTTTCTCTTGCTAAATTGGATAAGTATCACTTTGCACTCCTGTGTTACTCGTTCATCAAGTTGACTTCATTATGAAATTATTATTGTCTGAGAGGCCTTAACCTAGAAAAAAATTCAACATTTTAAAATGGTACATAAAATATAGACCAGGAGTCAGCAAACTACAGTCAGAGGGTCCAAACCAGCTCACCACGTGGTTTTGTAGATAATGTTTTATTGGCACGCAGCCATGCTCATCTGTTTACCTGTTGTCTATGGCTGTTTTCACACTACATGGCAGAGTTGAGTAATTGTAACAGAGACCATGACCCACAAAGCTGAAAATATTTACTATCCAACCCATTATAGGGAATGTTTGCCAATGTTTTTCCATCTTAGTCTACTTTTACAAAATGCGAATAAATACATGTATTTTAGCTATTCTTTGAGGCTATTTAAAGTAGAGAAAAATGATTGAAATTAATTCCTGTTTTATTTTGGGTTGAAAAATACAATTGTGTGGCATTTTATGCATATTGGGCTATGTGAAAGAGCTTACCAGATAAGAGCAATCCATTGCACTTTTAAGATATTTTTTAAATGAATGTATATTTAGTTGTATCTTAAACAAAATCGATACTTGAAAAATTCTTATTTATTTAAAATAATTTGGAGGAAGTTGCTAAAAGTAATAATGTTTTTATAAAAGGAATAGTCCAACTAGAAAGTATTCAGCATAGGCTCTCTTAAACAAAGTCTCCAGGAATTTTATTGATGGGTGGATGGATGTATTGATTTTATTATTTTCTTTGTACCCCAAGCACTTTGATATAATGAAAAGTTGATTTATTATTCAGAAATTTCAACTTACAAGTTTTCAGAAAGATTTCTATGATGTTCAAGTACAATCTAATTGTGCTATGTATAAACTTTTTCAAAGACATTTAGAGACTTCCAATTGTCAGGATTATTCTTTTGGTTTTTTAATTCAAAGGTACATGCTGTTATGGAATAAAAAAGCCATAGTATTGACCATCCTTTTAAACTCTGGTTGAAAGCCAGAGATACTTTTGTTTGAAGTTATATGGCTTTGTTACAAATAGATGGCATAAAAAATGCTCTGCACTTTCTTGTGATTCATCTTTATATTTTAAGAAGTGTGGATTTGTTCTGTTTTCCCCTTGTTTGTTTGTTTGCTTGTTTCCTGAGTGCAGTGCGAGTTCTAGTTCAGGGCCACTTACACATCTCGAATGTGTTAGAAGGAGAGGCTGTGGATGAGGATGCTTGAGGCAGGGGTATATAAGTATAAATAAAAGAAGAAAATCTTAGAGTGTTGTAGGTTCCTCCAGTCCTCCCTTATCCCACAGCGGCAAAGAGTGCTCTTTGGGAGCTTTCTAGAGGGATAATTTCAGAGTGCAGCATCAAAACATCGTGAGTTCTTGCCTTTGGATAGATTACATTGCAATCTAACCATGGATTAAAGTCTGTTTTTATTTCCTGCACATACATTAAAGCGAGGGCCAGAAGAGGCAGCCTGGGACTTTGAAACAACCCCCACTGAAGAATGTTCTCCACGGTATCATTTTCTGTGATGCTTCCTAAGCTGGATAGTGCTTTCATCTATTTATTTTGCTGCTGCTTACAAAACATTCTACTCTTCTTATGGAATGGAAAATGGGCCAGTTTTCTGTCATACTGTTTCTACATCTTTATAAGAAATGATGAATACATTTCAATGAGGTTTACGTTTCCCTTAGGGCGTGGGAGACTCTCAAGGTATCCATGTAGAGAGGCCTGCACATAGTAAGTGGTCAGTACTGTTGACCATGTATACTGTTTCCATGTATGAATGAAGAAAGGTGCCGAGCAGCCATTCAGAGTCCATTCTGGCTCCCTGGGAGTACTTATTTTCAGAAACAGTCCTTGTGATGGTAAATACAACAGTAAGATTAGAATGAAATGAGAGTAGGAAAAATCGACCAACCAACCACCAATCCTCCTGATGCTAATTTGCTGGGGGAGTTGTTTTAGTGAAGGGGAGGGGACGCAAGGCAAATAAAAACTTGGGAGTTTTTTTGTGCAGAGAAGAAAGCTTTCCAACAAAGGCAGCAATAAAAAAAAAAAGGAATGTATTCTGCCACATGCAACAACATGGATGGATATCAGAGACATAAAAGCTAGACACAAAATAAATATTACAGACTTAAAAGCCAGACACAAAAGAGTTCATGCGATTTATATAAAGTTTAAGAACAGGCAAAACGAATCCGTGGTGATAGGTGTCTGTCGGTAGCCTGGGTGGGAGGGTGATTATTGACTGGGGAGGGACACAAGGGAATGTTCCGGCTGATGGAAATGTTCTGTATCTTAATCTGGATGGTGGTTACATGGGTATATAAATAGATATAAAAATTCATCAAGTTCTCTGCTTTCTATACTTAAGATTTATGAACTTTGTAGCTCAATAGAAAATTAAGTAAATTATTAATAATAATGAAAATAGGTCATGGAGGGGGCACCAAGTTTAGCGTGAATGCTTAATAGAGGCCTTGGAAGAAAAGCATGGGAGGCCCCTGGTCTAAAAACTGCTGAGCTTAACATAGGAGACCTCTCTGTATAAGGACATTTAGAGTAATTTTTGTTGCAAGGCATTTTGAATCTCAGAGGATGCTTAGCCTGCAGTACAATCGCATCTATTTAGCTACAGCAAGGTGAAGGCTGCTGAGCGTAGTTCTGTTTTTGAGGACTTGGAGGACTTCTTGCTTAAAAGCAATGCCTTTCTCTTTTCTTGGCAGATTGGCAGATTGCTACTCTGGCTTTACTCCTGGGCGGTGCTGCCATCATTCTCATTGCATTCCTGGTGGGTTTGATTTCTATCTGCGTGGGATCTCGAAGGCGCTTCTACAGACCTGTTGCTGTCATGCTTTTTGCAGCAGGTAAATATATTCATTGCTTTCAAACCGGTATTAAAGTTTCATGAACCTTTCTACCATCCTCCCTTCTGCAGAAGCAGTATGTGGTTGCTGCATTACATACAAATTGAGAGACATTTGTTATATTTTAAGGTAAATTGGCTAAAGGTTTATCATATTATCAGTTTTCAGTGTGTTAAGCATTTCGCAGAGCAAGCACAGTGGCAGTTTCTAAACTTCTAACTAAAACATGAATAAATAATAGTTCTTGACAGGGTTGTTGCCTTAGGAATTGCTGCAGATGTATTTACCAACAGTGTTTCTTCACATTCAGTTTTTTTCCCCCTCCTTTTACTGCCCCCTTGATGATCTTAAGGCAACATTATTTTTTCTGACGTGAAACTGAAAAAATTCCGGCATATGTACCCTTAAAGTTATAAATCTGGAAATGAACATGGTTATACTGAAAAATCTTAATGTATAATTTGAGCCATCAGACAGTTCAGTTGCATGAGGTCAGTGGCATATTCATTAATTGAACAACCATCGTTCTCTGAAGCACAACTTGGATTAAATATCAACCAAGGTAAAGTGGAGGTTTTACTAAAAGTCAGGGAACTATTTAGAAAAGGGGCTTACAAGACTAAAAGCCCAGTACATTACTTTGTTATGTGTTTTAATTTTCATTTATAAGAATAACCTTGAATATATTGTTCCTCTTGACTCAATCTGAAACATTCTTGTGGTGCCTTCAATTTACCCTGTCAGTCAGATCTGATTTGCAGACTGCCAAATAAGCCCCTGTGACTGTCAATAATGAAGACACTGACAGAACCATCTAGGCTGTTAGATGGGTTTTTTAAAACTGTTTAAAGATGGGAATAGATGAAATTTCTCAGGATTTGAAGGGTAGTTTGGGCTAAACATATAAACCAGCAGTGTTCTGCTGCCCCCTGCTGTTTGTGTTCATCTCCTTAGACCCCTGAAGGCCACCAGTCAGAATGTAGGTCTTGTAAAAACGAAGGGCCAAAGGGCTGAAGGAATCTAGATGTACATCTAATTCAAATCTCTGAAGTGACTTGGTCAAGGTCACACATAGTGGTGGAGCTGGGGCTGGGAGGCTACTGAATCTTAAGCTAGTGGTTATTCACTACTGACTCCCGCCCTCATTCAGCTGTTTGTTGGGTGCCTATTACAGACTGAACATTGTGTTAAGACACCTCTAAAATTGGCTAAATAGCACCACAGATACTTTCTCATTTTTCTATTACAAAAAATATTTTGACGTCTTAGGCGGTGACCATCGTATCATTATTTTGCTGCTCTCATGTGTAATAAAGGTCTCTATTGTGAATCGTTTAGTACAACAGGAAGATTCTCCTAAAGATTACGTCACTATTCTGTAGTTTATTTCTTGTTCATAGATTTACCATGTTTTTTTTCTATTTTTAGAATGAAATAACTTTGATATTTTAATTGTAGTATAACTTTGTCTTTGCATCTAGGATTTTTTAACAAATTGATTGGAAATTTTAATAGAATTTCTTGATAAATTGTTCTGAAATGATATATCATTCTTTAAAACTGGGATTATGTTTTGAATAATTTTTAGAATATTCAGATATTTCTGATTTTAGGAAGATATAGAGGTATTCTAGATATTCCCTTGTAAGTATACAATATTATTGTGCTACTTACTACCCCATTTAGCCTTTAACTTACCACATAAATGGCATACGCAGAATCTATAAAGAAATCCGTTGTTTATAGCACCTATTATAAACAATCTTAGAAAAATAACTGGAAGTTTCCAGTTTTTTCTAAAAAAGTTCTGTATGTTTTTCCAAGTATAGCGAAATTTATGAAAATGTGAAACTAAGTACTGGTTGTAACAGAAAGCATACTTAAATGAACATAAGTTAAAGGTAATGTATTTGGTCAAAATAAAGGTTTTGATTTAGCTCTGCCACAAATATTAGGAAATTATAAAATAATGAAAGGAATCCTTACAGCGATATTCTATCCTCTGAGACCTACAATGAACATTATGCTGCTACATTTTAAAAATGTACCTGTGCTGAGATTTGACTTTACTCATTTTCTTTTGACACTGTGCTTATGGGAACGTTTTTGAAATAACCAGTAGTTTAGGGTTAATTTGCATATAAGCAAGGTAAAACTTGCTGATTATTTGAAACATGTCTTAAAAGCGTTTCTCTTTCCCATCTGCAAAAGCCATGAGAGAGTTGCCTGTAGCTGATTTCTGGAAAAGATGTTCATTACACATAATAATCCATTATTGATTTGGGTGTAAGATTTAACAGAGTTGGGAAATCTGCCTACTTGAAACAGTGCTGGGTAAAATCACGGTTGTTTACTTGGCTTGCTTCTTAGTAAACATACTTAGTCTAGTGGTATCTCACTTGTAATTCAATTTAGTGATTCTTTGTAAATGTGTATTTAGGGCCATTTCCCCTTCTTACTCACCTTGGTCTGCTTGAAAATGGTCTGCGTTTCTCCCCTTTTCTCAAAATAGTTCTTCTCCAAATAATATCAAGCCTTATCTTGGTGTTCACACATGCAGAGAGTGGTATCTATCTCAACCAGGAAATATGCTTTCTTTTCTTCTGCTGAGGCATGCAGTTCATAAAATCAAAAGCGACATAGCACTACCACTTGGAAACATCTCTACGCAGGACTCCATACTTACTTACTTCAGTACCATGTGCTGTGCCTGGTACTCTGAGGCACTCAATAAATAGTTGAATGAGTGATGGAAAGATGACTAAGGCATGTGGCTTATAATCTGATAGAGAAAAACAGCCATGTAAAAAACTAGCTAACTGTAATTGTTTTCCTTAAACCATTTCTCTCTCTGCAATTTATGAAGCAGCAAGTTTCACATGATCACAAAGCTAAGACCAAAACAGCTCAAAAAAAGTAATAGTTATAAAAATGATTTTTTCATTTATTTAACAAGTATGCGTTGGGCACCAGTAGTCTGTAACTATACGATCTTGGTGTTAGATAATGTACTCTAAGGGTTTTTACTAAAAGCTGATGATTAAGTCTCATAAAGACAGCCAAACAGATTTGAAAGGTTTTTATCTTCTCTTTTTCTCTGAGGTCCTTAATTTAAGATGGGCTTGTTACTGCTTGAGTGGTTGCCAGAAGAGCTAAGAGCTAGCCATCACTGCAGCCCATCTAAAACATTGTCCTATGTTCCACAACTCTCTCACTCACTGGTCTTAGAAGTCTAGACTTCAGAATAAGAGATTATCTATAATAGTAATTTTGATGATGATAGTAAACTGAGCACCTACCATGTGTCACACTGCTAGACACTTAGCACATGCTCTCTCTGATATAACAATCTTAAGATTAGGTATTTATTTTCCCTATATTAGCAATGAAGAGAGAGATTCAGAAAGGTTAAGTAATTCCCCAGGGTTCTCCAGCTAGTAAGTTGCAGAGCCAGAATTTCAATTCAGGACATCTATCTGACTTGAAAGGCCAAGTGGGGATTCACAAGTCATCTTTACTTGGGTACATATAAAACGTAGAAAAACAAGAGCAGAATCAGCCTTGAATTTTGAATTCAGCTGCTGACTGGGTACTGCAGTTGGAGTCCATCCTGTAACTCCAGTTACTCCATCTCTTGGGAGCAACCCCTGAAGGGAGTCAGCAACCTGAGATGTCATAAGGACCACAGACTGATCGGTGCAGCATGACTGAACCATAGCACATCGTGAAAGCTGTGCATGTTTCTAGCACAGCTGACGACAGCGTATCCCTTATCGTGTAACTGACCGTGATAGATAATACGTGATGATTGTCTGGTTTTGCAGATCTTTTTATGCCACTGGGACTTAGGGTGACTGCTTCCTTTTTTGTCCAAGGTCTTTAATATAAATTGCAGAAAATTCGCAGTCTTTTATAATTCAGATTTTAAATAACAGAATCCCCACTAATTGTATTCACATTAATGATGTTTCCTTTCTGTTACATCTGCAAAAAGCCTCCTGAAACTGAACGTTTATGCAGAATGGTAACTTTTTCTTCGGAGTCCTGCAGCTGCTTTTTATCTGAGCTATCGCAGATGAGAGGCTTCCGTTTGGCAGCGCTGCTCGCCATCATATAATACAGTGAGATGGCTGGAGGGACTTTGAGTCTAGATTTGACAGAAAAATCAGTGTCCAGCTTACATTTCAAACTAAAAAGGAGTTTTATTTACAGATCTTTATCAACATCAAACTACCCGTTGGCTAGAATAATTTACAGCATCAGTGCCACTTAATACTTTTAGTAGTTATAGATTAAATTAAAAAAAGACATTGATAGCTTCATATTAGCCCTTCGTGGGCAGATGTTTTTATTCTCCAAATTATCATTTCCTTTATGTAAATTCTATATTTAGGGAATTGGCTGGTAAGTCCTATCAATTCTATCATTAAATTCTCTTTTAAGTCTGTAGCTGCTTTTCAAGCGGAACACCTCGGTTCCTAAATATGAACTTGCTTTGTTTTATTCTTCTCTGGTAACATCTGACTTAAAATGTCTATGTGGCTCTTTTCTTTCCCTTTCCTAGGTTCTGGTTATTCAATTTTTCTTTCATAGTCTTTTCTTTACACTCTCTGACCTTTCTTTCCCACTGACCCCACCTTAGTCATCACTGCGCACAGGTGTCCATGCATTCACTAACCTCCTAGGGGCCTGTCCTTCTCTAGTCTCCTCCTCGTTTAGTCTGTCTTGCACCAAACACATGAGGTATACTTCTGAAACACAAATCTGGTCTCGTCCCTTGTCCCTTCAGTGTCCCCAGAGGCAGAACCTAAGACGACGAATCAAGTGCAAGTATTTGATCTGGGAGGTAAAACAAGAGATATGGAAAGTGAGAGAGGGAAGGAAAGGCAACCAGTAAAGAAGTACATTATCAAACCAGTTATCACTGTAAGCAGCTGGAGCTTAATCTTCCCGGAAAAATTGTGGAAACCGGTGTAGAACACACAGCTCAGAGTTATCTCGTGGGGTGGACCAGGGAACCTGGGATATTTATAAGCCAAATCCCGAGAGTCATTGGTAAGGACTGTTGGGGATGATGGGGAGACAGCAGGTGTTAACTTCGCAGAGCACCAGGCCTGCCCCACAGTCAAGCAAAGTAGCTTTAGTGGCCAGAGGAAAAGTCAGGTAAAGAAGTGCAGGTGGTGCCAGTTGGAAGTCAGGCTGACATACATAGGAGTGACGGTGAAAAAAGTATTTGTCTAGGGCATCAGCAGCCTCTACAATTAAAATAACCTCTGAGATGTCTCCCTATAGAAACCAGTCTATTATTTTTATGACACACTAAGCCTTTTATAGTCTGAACCAAACATCTCTGTGTGAATGTACCCTTCATTTTACCCAAGTGAATTTTCTATAAGCACACCCTCTTAGACCTCTAAGCTCTATACAAACTGCTTTTTCTTCCTAGAGGTCTTTTCATCTTTCTCTTCTGACCAAGTCCTGTCCATCCTTCAAGAACCAGTTCAAATGGTGCGTCCTCTTTGAAGCCCTCCTGGAATTCCTTCTCCAGGCAGAAGCGGTGCTTGGAATATCGTTAGAGCTCAGTAAACGTGTGGTGAATGGATTACAAGTGATCGTGCCTCTATTACTACTGTTGAACGCATTCATTTGTAATTATCTCTGTGTCTGTCTCCACCACAGAGTGTGAAATAGAAAAGGGCAGGGGCCATGTCCTATCTCTCTTACCCTTTCTCCTAGAACACAGTGGGCATCCAATAAACGTTGGTTGAAATATCCCCTTAGAAGAAAATGTTAGGTATTTCAGTATTGAATGTTTTCAATATTTCACTATTGAAAAACATCCCCTTAAAGAAAGCTGGAAACAACACAAGAATTAGTACCTCCAAGTTCTCCTCGTGCTTGTCTTCACACAATTTCACGTGTGGTAGTTTTGTGGTCTCTTTTCAAAAAAGTGGGAAGGGGAAATAAAATGAAACTCAAATTCCTTTCAAATTTTAAAATGCTACACAATTTTCCTGATGTTGCCTCTGAGGTAGAGCAGAGAGAATACTACAGCCCATGACTATTATGTTTCCTTGATTGGTGGTAAGGTAGAAATAGGGTGATATCTTCTTGAGTTCTGGATTCTTTAGGTTTATTTTTTTCCTTTACAGCATCTACAAGAGGCAAGGAGGCATTTTTACCTGCATCTCTGTATTTTATTAAATGGAAAATTATTTACAAATGATTACAAATTCTTTACAGTTTTGCTATTACATGCATTTTTCTCCGTGATTCCAAAGTGAGTAAAATAATTCAGAGGCAAAAAGCCTTTTAGGGTAATTTTCATCTGGCTACACCACAATGAAGTTTTATCTCTAAGAAAGCTGCTCAGGAGAGTGTCACTGCACCCTGATGGAGTGCGATTTCCACTATTCCACTAAAGGGAAATTGTGTCATTGTAGTGTACCACGGAGGCCAAATATTTGCTAAGCAAAACACATTGAAATGAATATTAAAAGCAGTCTAGGTAAACACCTGACTCCAGGGACTGGCTGGTTCACAAAAGAAGCAGTATAATCCCTTTAGAATATAATTCAGATCAGTTATTACTTCTCTGCTCAAACTCCGCTAGCAGCTGGCCATCACACCTAGAATAAAATCCAGGCCCCTGGCCGGGGTCACAGGGCCATCCCCGAATGGGCCCCTGGCTCTGTTTTCCACTTCAGCTCATGCCACTCCCTTCCTTGCTCTGTATTGCAACCATAGCCTTCTTCCTGATGTTCCACTGTACCAGTGCGCTCCTGTATCACGAGTTAGGGATTGCTCACCCCCGCCATATTGACCTGCACCCCTCAGTTCATTCAGGTCTGTGCTCAAATGACTCCTCCCCAGAGAGACCTTCTTCAGCTCTCCTTCTAAAAGAGCAGGCTGCATCCCTCTGTCTTGATTTCTTGCTTTCTTGTATTTTCATGTCTCTTAGCAATACCTGCCATATTCTGTATTTATTTATTGATGGACTGCCCACCCATGAGGGTAGCAACTTCTATTACCAATGCCTTAAACTGTGTGACTTTAGAAACATTCAAATATTTAGTGAATGAATCAGTTTGTTGAATGACTAAATGAATTGCTATTCCTAATTCACACTCATATTTCAGTCATATCCTGACAGGAGCTGCCATGATTTGACTAGTGACCAGAGTAGAGAAACCTAAGGAGAAATGCCTTTTTTAAAACTCACCTAGTAACTTTGGAATTTGTTTTTTTTGTAGTTCCTGAGTTGATAGTAATTCGCTTGTTACTTTTAAGACATTAAAACATGAAAACACCCTTTTCCTCACAAAAGCACAGAGCCTGCTGAATTTCTTTCAATTAGTATACATTTAGCGCTTACTTGCTGCAAATGGATGAAGTGTGAGTTATATAATATGCTGTCAGTTGTCCTCACAATGACCTAAAACCTTTTCTGAGAGTTTTAAACTATAAACAAGGTGTGATTTCCATTTTGGATGTTGAGTGATTGTTTTTTGTTATGGACCTGTTTATCCATCCACTCTCAGTAGTAACATGGAAGCATGGCAGGCCAGTGCTGACCCAGAGCAGTGTTGAGCTACATGGCAAAAATGTTTGGAATTCTTATGTCTGGTTCCAGAAAGATCCCTTGGCCCCTAGTCAGAGCCTTATGGAAAGTAATGATTCTGAGGAACCAGCCACTCATGAATTTTCAATAGTTCATCACTTTTATGCCAGATAGATGACTTAAGTAGACTTTCTAGGAACGTTAATCGTCTTGGGAATGATCTCTTAAAGGTACTGAGAATAGATGGGAGGTTTTAAAGCACAAAATTCCAGTTTAATTGAACACACTATCCATTCTATTCTTTTTTTTAAAAATGCAATAAACTGAATCTCTTTTTACTATATCAAAGTTTGTTTTTGTCTCCTACTCCTTAATTGTTTACATTTTTATTGTTGCACTTTTGGAATTTATAGTATTTTTAAGATGAGAAGTAATAGTCATTTTAACCAAAAATTTACTCTATATATCAGAGGTTGGCAAACTTTTTTTTAATAAAGGGCCAGATCGTAAATATTTCTGGCTTTGTTGGCCACGTGGTTTCTGTTGCAGCTACAGTTCAACCCTCCCATTGTGTCGCAGACACATAAATGAATGAGCCTGGCTGTGTTCCAAGAAAACTTTTTTCAAAAACAAACAGCAGACCAGCTTTGATAGGTTGCCAGCCCCTGTCACATATTACTGTACCCCCGATTTTTCAGGGAGAAGATTGTCTGTTTCTTGATGGTGGAAGCCTTCCTATAGTAGAGAATGAGACAGATGCATTCCACAAATTCTGGTTAAATTGATTTAAATAAAATAGAAATTACAGAATAGTTGATCCAATAGGAAATTAAGATTTTGAGTGGGAGACATCATCTCTTGTGTAATCCAGTTCTGCCATATAAAAATATCCACAGGATAAATACCACTTTAATTTTAGGCATTTAAAAAAAACAACCTTCCCCTTCCTGATTAATTGGTTGGTTTTATTGTCTTAGGTATGACTCATCACGTTTCCCCTTTAGCCCTGACTGAGAACTAAGATTTAAGGACTGAGAGCTAAGTTTTGTGCTCGGCTGAGGTGGCCATCATCAGCTTGAGTTTTCAGTACTGTTGTCGCCCATGTCTTCATTGACTTAATTCTTTTTTGAAAGTAGGTGAGGAATAAATATATAAATGTCATCTGTTAGATGTAATAGAAAAGGTATAATTGAGTGTGGCTTCTTGACAAAGATGACTTTTGAGCCCCCTTTTTAAAGATGAGAGGTATGGACTGGATGAGAGGAAAAGAATGAAAACAGTTTTTAATCAGAGTAGTATAAGCAAAGACATCAAGGTGGGGCTGGACTGCTGGAGTATTGGGCTGAGTTAGATGGTATTGAGAAGTGACAACAGCAAAAGCACATCTTGAATCACAGGTTGACTAGTTTCATCAGTACAAGTGAATTCCAATTCTCCAATTCCTCAAGAGCATAAATAAATAACAAGGGTTTTAGCTAGTATTTGGGGTCACTACTCTTGGGGAGCTATTTACAGGTTTTGTATAGTGGAACAGTTTAGCTTAACTAGTACTACTTGCCATAATAGTGGTAATTGTATATGTGTTGTAAAGTGAGAATCACTACCTTCTATGCTCATATAAATGATTATACTCATTCTTTCATCAAATACTATTATAATGATGTACTAATTATTAATAGAGTGATTCTTAATATTTGTGAAATAGCGTTAAGGAAAAAATTGTTAGTATTTGAAAGTATATCATCTAGAATAAGCAGTGCTTCAAATTTTTTGGCTCTTATGTTTCTTTGACTAAAAAGTAATTCTCATACATATGTATATTTATATGTTATGTCATTTTATTTCCCGTGAATAACATTTTTCTAATTGTGCTTTGCTTTTCTTTCAGTTGTTTTACAGGTTTGCAGCCTGGTCCTTTACCCAATCAAGTTCATTGAAACTGTGAGCTTGAAAATTTACCATGAGTTCAATTGGGGTTATGGCTTGGCCTGGGGTGCGACTATATTTTCGTTTGGGGGTGCCATCCTTTATTGCCTGAACCCTAAGAACTACGAAGACTACTACTAGAACCGATAGTCTCAAGTTTTAAAAAAAAACCACCATCCAACAAAAGGATTACGTCTGCATCTTTTCTAACTCACTATTTTCTAAAACCCTTGTGGAGCATCCAGCAGTTTGCTCAGTTGATTTAATATCTTTTGCCTTTTGGCTGTCAACATCATAACCAGCTTTTACATCCATTTTAGGGACCTGCACAAATTAAGAGAGCTGATTAGACATAGGCAAATGCTGCAAACTTCCAATATGTTCATGTCATTTTTCTTGACAAGTGAAGGGTCTATATGACAGCAACCATTGTGAGAAACTAGTTGGAATGAGAAATGCCTGAATCTCCTATTGCCTGCAGGGGAGCAGCTGGCATAAGCAACACTTAGAAGTTCCTTTGTGCTGACAAGGATTCCACTGTTAGAGTCCTTATCACCTGCTTATCCCACCCAATGACTACATTGGCCGTTGGTTTTTTGCTTGAGTGAGCTCTTGAAAAGTGAACTGCCCTTCAGCATCTAATGGGAGTTCTGAATGTAACTGGTTAATGGTACATATTCCACCCTCAAGAATACTCTTTTAATGGGAGGCTATGCTGTGGCAATCAGCATCTCCCTGGGAAGGGAGTCAAGACTCGGAGACATGTGCTTTTCATTATGTGGTTAGAAATTGTGCCTCAGCTATATCTAGAATGAGGAAAATTGAGAGTCTACTTTCCCTTGGGGCAACTAGAAAGAAATATGCATGAGTTGCTTTTGTCCTAAGTACCCTTTAAAGCATTTACCAAACATTACAGCAAATAACTGTGCATATGTAACAAGCTTCAATATTTTTATAGAAGGTGAACCATTAGTATAAATGGTAATAAGTTGTATCCTAGCCCTACACATGCATTTGCCTATTACACATAAAATTAATATTTGCTCTAGTGAAGTGATTTGAACACTAACCTTGTACACGTTGTTAAGAGGCTTAGATCGGTATTCACACTAATGTACCATACAAAAGTACATATACCTTAAAGCTTTTGCTCTATGTTCTCTACTGTTTCACTGGAAAGTTTCAATAGAATTGTATAAGAAGAAAAACTGAAATGGTGTTAATCTGAAAATGAATGATTGTTCTGTAAGCACCGTAGTTCAAAAGAGAGTAGCAATTAGGATGATCAGTTTGTTTAAAATTCTTTAAAATAGAAGGCTGCTTTTCTTTCAAGTATTTTAAATGTCTTTATTAAAAAGTAAAGAAATATTGATAGATTTATATAAATGTCTAAATGTCTCAGTAGAGGAGTAGAATTCATCTGGTTATCACCTGGTCCTCTGAAGTTAACGAATGGGCTAACTGATTTGTGCACACAATTATGATGGATTTATGTTACGGGAATCGTTTGTTGACTGTTCAGATGGAAGGAAATGTCGATAATAGGGAAGAAGTTTGCAACGAACCTCACACTGCAAACTTGTGTTAATCCTGTTTAATATACAAATTTGGGTAGTTTAATTATAAACATATTTTTATATCAAATATACAGCTCTAATATAAAAGTTATAAATAATTATTTTTGTTAACAAAGACATTAAAACAGTATGTCCTCGCAGGAAGAAACATTGGAAAAATCATTGAAAACGTACCGATGTACTGTTGTATTGCAAAATCTGTGAAGAGCAGGACCACATCAATAGTATTTAATAATTTGTTTTACCTCCCAAAGCAGAGTTCTGCTTTCAGTTTGTCTTAAGAACTGTTGCCAAAACAACAGAGGAAAAACTATTTTATTATTCAAATGCTTTAAAAAAAAACTCGTGACTTTTCTAGAGAATCACAGAGTAAATATGAAGAACCAGGCTTATTCTTATTTTAGCAATGACAGACAAAAGTGATTAAATGCATCCTAGAGAGAAACTTTTGTAAAAGTGTATGATTCTGTATAGAATCATAAGAAACTATGAGTGGAAATTTTCCAGAAAGATATTAGTATTACAGGATCTTTTGAAGCAATTTCCTTGAGAAATAGTAAAATCTGGGCCAGACTATCTTGCAGTTAATTGCATATTGTCAGAGCAGCATGAGAAATACCATATTTGTTGAATCGGGATTTCGGCTATTAAAAACTCTATTGTGAGAGAATCTCTTTATTCCTGAATAATAGAAGAACAGTACTTCGGTGCTGACATCAATGAGGCACTTCTCTTAGTGCTAGTAGAGGATGCAGTGTGCTGTTAGACCAATATCACGTCTCGAATCTTACCAAGTTTGCATTCTCTGTCAATATGACAAGCTGGAAAATGACAGAATGTTATAGGCTAAGGCACACATATTTGCAGTTTACTGAAAAGTGGATTTCTTATATAACTTTTCCCCCTTCCCAGTGAAGAGCCCCATGCTATATTTCTACCCTAACTAATATTTGAAGGTGTTTCATGACTGACAAGCTCAGTACAACATGAAAGGTGTTGTTGCTCATCCAAAATACTGTTTTGTCTATCAGAATAAACACAAGTGAATTTTTCACCTACGTTCACATTATGTCTTTGCAGCTTTAGGTTTGTTTGATGTTTTCTTACAAGCAAAACTGTTAACTATGAACCCGTTGTTTATCTTAGAGAGAGAGAGAGAGATATGCACATACACACATATAGCATAAAGTACTCAGCAGGGCTAGTTATTTGGGTTTCTTGCACAACTATTTAGCTTTTTGTAAGTTCAACATGTAAATTTTAAAGACATAAATATAGAGAGATCTATGTGTTTGAAATATAAATGATATATATGGATTAGCATGTACCTGTATATTATTAAACATGCAATGAACTGACTGGTAAGTGACGTCTAATTGTATGGCTAGCAATGTAATTTATTCAGACTGTATTTTTGTACAGAGCAGCGCACACTAACCTATGCCTCTGTGTCCTCTTTAATGCCTAAAACTGTGCCTAGAAATTTCATCTGTCTTAAAAAATAAAATATACTTCATGCTGTTTATGCTATTAGTTTCTCTACTGCTGTTCTATATTTATTATTTTTAAAAATGAGATATGTTTACTAGTTAAATATGAATTCACGGTATTCTGGTTATCTTTTCTAACAGTCCTCTGGGGGAAACCTGTTTATCACTCCAGTGGTTTTGAGTTTGCAGTTTCACGATCAGTTCTTCATTTCATGATTTTTGTAGCTGACATGAAGTTATCTATGTGGAAAAAATAAAAATAAAAGTGGTTTCACTGATGTGGTTTGACTTTGTGTCTTCTCTACCATGTAGACCCTTTAAAGGTTTCTAAATTACGTGTCTTCCGTGCGTTGTCTCCTTTATATCTTATTTAGAAAACACAGCTTAATAGGGCATGCTCATTTTGTGTACACATTTTTAAAACTATTTTTGATTTCAGTTCTCTCTCAAGATCCTTTCTGTCCTCTGCAGCTGAGTTATATGAACAAGAAAAGAAAGAAGTGATATTAAATGTCTTTAAACTTTTTCTTTTAAAATACACAGAAGGGAGATACAGTGTTGTCTGTTGTTTTTCCTACTCTCATCACACAATTAGAAACAGGAATAGTGAAAGGGTTGGATACTCTATTTTGGTTTTTGTTTAGTTTTCAGTGTTTGCAAGGTATGTTAAAGCCGGCTTTCCTGCATTATTTCTATTTTTTTAATTAGAGAGGCACTCTAAATTTTCAGTGCACATGTGCACGTTGTGTATAATGTGAAGAAATTCATAAAATTAAAGTCAAAATTTCCCGTCACCTTTTGTGTATATAAATGGTGAGTATACTTGGAAAGAAATTTAAATTAGGCAATAAAATTCACTTGTATGATTGTCAGAATATTTTCCTGAAGATATAGGTAGAGCCATATATAATTGAGCAAACTTTCTTGTTGATAAAATCAATTTGAATATAAAATACATATTTTTGTTACGAAGATATCTTTTCATGTCTTATGTACTCAAATTTTGAGAGGTTCACAGTATATTTTTCTGCTAACAAAATATCGTAAATTATCTGCAAGCCTTTGGTATATTTAATATCAAACTTTCAAAAATTTGCATATTTAACAGAAATTCTAACATTTTCACAAATTTTCTGTCATTTTGGAAATTTTCCTTTTCAATGGTCTTATTCTAATTGGATGGAGTAGCATCATTCATTTGATATATTTTCAGCATAAAGTACTTTCATTTTTATACACAATTCTCATGAGCAAAACACCTTTACAAACATGTCCTGCCTGGCAATTATTCATGACCCAGTTTCTCTGAATTTGGAAGACATGGAGACATAACTTCACTACGATTTGACAAGGGAAAATTCTTTGCCTTCAGAGATTTCATTGTGAAGGTGAAACAGGAAAGCAATTTTAATTTGCTTTGCCATAATAACCATTTTGGCCTGTTAGCAGTTTGTTTTATTAAGTCGAGCCCATGCTATGTCAACACAATGTTCCATTTTGATGATTTTAAGTCATTTTGGTTAGAAAATAAATTGGTAGTGAAATTATTTTGTATTCTGTAGAATCATCCACTGAATATCTGGGTTTCTAATTTATCAAACTTTCATGTTATGACCTTCTGTTAATAGCTTTTCCAAAGTGTAACATTAAATAAGATTAAAAGAGCAAATAAAAATTAGAATTAAGTGCTTAGTATTTCCACAGGAAGCACTAATTTATTTGAATAATTTAACTTCTATGTCAAGTATTGGAACGTGGTATCATAGCTACTTAATGTCAAAGTTAAAATCTGACTAAAGAACAAAACTCCATGTAATAAAATGCCAACAAATTTTCTTATCTAAGGCAGATTTTCATACTGTTTGGGAAGTCCTCACATTTTGAACAACTGCTAAATGTTGCCATGAGCAGACGGTCCATATATCTGCACTTGGAAAATCTGTTTTCAAAGAGTCGCTAGCTAAGTGACTCACACATTTATATTCCAGCAGTAAGTCTAATGGTTCCAAAGTATAACTAAGAGAACAGGAGCGGAACTGTTCAAGTGGGAAGGATAATATGTGGGGTTTCTAAGCCAAGATTAACAGCACACAAAGAATGGTGTTCTTTGTAAAACTAAAGCTGTTTTGAGTGGTTCACCAGAGAAACTCAGTTTTTGGCAAGCAATTATTTTTCCAAGTTGAATGACTTCATAGGAATAATGATTATAAAAGAAGCTTGGAACAAGGACTGGAAAATCATGTCATCAAACCAGCAAAAACCTTGAATACTTCAATTTCTGCATGTGACAGGGATTAATGAAGAAAATAATATCTAAACAATTTATATATAATTTGTCTAGTATTTCCCTATATGGATACACACACACACACACTCACACACTCGTTTTGGCATGGGTGAGGATGTGTCTGTGGGTGCCCCGAAGGCGTTTCTTATGGAAGAGAGGCAGTCGGGCATGGAGTTAAACAAAACATTGCATATATGTGATGATGGTACTGAAGACTGCCCCTTGGTTGCTTTGAATTTATCATCATCAGGGTAAAATAAATATCATGCAGCCTATTTAAATTTTTAATAAACACATCATTTCAGGAAGAGTTCAAAGAAACTGTTTTAAACCTGAACAGAAGACATTGCTCTTAAGATTATTATGAATGGAAAGTTAAATTAAGAGTTAAATGGAGAAGAAACACTACTTTGCTAGACTTTGATACTGTATGTTAACTGAAAAGAGAGAATGCTGTCACTCTTGGCACCCTCTCCTAGGCAAACTTCTGTGTCAAAGTGTTTTTGGAGAGTAAGTCTCCCTTTGTGGCCATGTTGCTGTTCAGTGGTAATGTGACAACTCATCAAAAGAAGGTTTCCAATTTTTAACTTTTAGGTGATTCTTTTTCTTAAACGTTATCTAGCTGTTATGGTTGTGTTAATTGAGTAGTGGTGTGTCTGAAAGAAGCAAAATGAGAAATTATAATAAAAAAATTAGCACTTACGATCATGAAAAAGTATGTATCTCATTCAGCTCCAAGCTATGAATGCTATTCACTGTTGGAAGAAATTTGGCATAAATTTAGCACAGAAATCCTTATGGAGGCATAATGTTTCATACAAAATTTCAAGTTGTGTTTTCCAAAGACCATGATTTTTTTTAAGTACTTCTTAATGAAGCAGAATTTTGGAAAATACATTCTCAGAATGTTTTTTTGCAAACCTCAATATTTCTCACATCTTTGCAGCCAACTTTCAAGACATGAAATACTTTGAGTTACTTTCCGTTATTTTTTCAGGGATGGATAAAGTTGTTTTTTTCCCTGTCTATATCAGAAAGTCAATAAACAATACATATTTAGCAAGGCATTTGAGCTTTAGGAAGTTCAAGTAAGATCCTAAACATGGCGACCTCCTCCTACTGCCGATGGTTGCATGAGATCTTTGAATCAGAAATGTTCCAAAAGTTGAGGCAATAATTCAGAATTCTTCAAACCAAAAGCCCTGTTTGGCTTCAGTTGAGCTTGTTTGACTGTTGTGCTATTTGGATGGGGAAAACACATATAACATGCTGCTTTCCTAAAGTTAAGCTGGTTTTGATTTATTAGTGTGATAAATATGTACAAATTTCATGCATTTATATTCTTAGAATGGTTTGCATATTGTCTATTTTGGAACTGGAGCATTTTTAGAATGATTTACAATTTATGGAAATACAACATTAAACTCAAGAGTAAGGACTGGGGAAAATATCTACAGGAAAAGGAGATCAAACAGTTGGATCTTCCAAGTTTTACCATCTGGTCATAACTGTGTATATAAGACTGTGCAGTATGAGAGTAGAAACCTGACAGGTTGATGCAATTGATTAGCTTTGGCGTCTATGCCCCATCCATAATGATTTTTCTGAGAACAATGGAGGGCTTGGCAGGCAACCATATTTGCACTACATGACCCTGCACCCCTGGTCAGAGGTGATTACAGCAGAGATGGTTCCTGCCTTAAGCTAGCTGCCTGTTTCTCTTGCCCATTAATTTGGAATTGGTCTCTGCATGTAGCTAGTAATAAAATGCATAAACTATGAGGTTTTGGGGTGTGTGCAGGGATGCAAAGAAAAACTGCAGAGGACAAAGGAGTGAAATAGATAGGCAGAGAAAAACAGTGAAGAAGGACCATGTAAGACCCAGAGAGAATGAAAGAGTGGGTGGTCTCACTTCCTAGTAAGGTCAAGCTGCCTTGTGTTCCATGAAATACTCCTGTGTCCTTCCAGTAATTTCCTGTTTTGGTTAAACCAGTTTTAGTTGGAACCAATAGAACTTTTTGTTAGACAAAGCACCCTTTGTTAGAGAGTTCAATATTGAGGTTGTGCTAAATCTTCAGAAAAGAATTGAGAAGTACAGGAGGATTTCTTGACACACTTCCCATCCCACGCCAGGGTGCCCAACACTATTTCACCAGCCAAAATTGTTCCCAGTTGCCTCATTCACAGTAAAATGTAACTAAGTGAAAATATTTTCGTGTAAACTCTCCTTTCTGTGTGTATGTTTTTTCTAGGATCAAAGTCATATGCTAAGGGGGAATGATCAATAATTAGATGGCATGAAATCTGCCCTGGAATCTCTGAAGCCACTCATGGTAATTTGTCCCTCATCTTACACCTAGAATGCGTCAGCAATCTGCATTGGCCCATAAGAGCTGTCCCGCTGCTCAACTCTAAAAAGCACCATTCACATGTGTTCTCCAAGACTGCTAGTCCTACTGACTTTGCCTATTTGTTTGCCCTTATGGCTTCTCTTAAGGATTTCAGAGTAATGCCTCGCACACACAATACCATCAACCAAGGATTCCATCGCCTTCACTCTAGTGCTGCTTTGGGCTCAGATGTATCAAGCCCAAGCAGAATTGAGCATGTTGGAGTGAACTCGTTGATTGTACATGGTAAAAGAGTACTCATCCAGTTCCTCTGGAGGCCTGATCTGCATGGATGCTTAAACAAGTATACCAAACGGTTACAGTTATTCTTGGCTCATCCTTTGGCTAATATAGTGGCTCCACACATGAAAAAGTAGCTATACACAGCACAGACAACTAACCCAAGATCAAGGACTTAATCTGCCCCACGTTTCTGTTCCCAACTCAACCTAGGAAAGTATCCCCTCTTCTTGTTATTATGTCCTAAAGGCAAACCTGTGTGTGTGTGTGTGTGTGTGTGTTTTAAGAAAGATCACTACTTGTTCATGAAAATCCGCTGATGTAATATGTATTTCAATATCAGATGCACTATGACATAGATAAACACCTTTAAAAGGGGGATTGTTTTTTCTTGCAATGAGACCAAAAATATTGAAGTGTTTAAATGACATGCTAGGATGATTTTTTTAGTTCTTAGTACAAAGTCTTATAGGCAGTCAAATTATCTGTCATCTCTACAGTTTTCATCCAAGGGCTAAGTCGTTCACTTTGAGGGGTTTTTTTTCCTATTTAATTTCAAAATAAAGTTCTCTTGATTGATGTGAGTTTTATCTTTGAGGGGCATTTTTCTGTGTTTCTAATATGACAGCAGATGGCCTCGAGCCCTTAAGACAAAATGATTCATCACCAGAAGCGTCCACTGGCACAATATGCGATCGCTGCTTTTTGTGAACAATATCTTCAAATTGTCCAGAGAAGCCACATGCATGCAGAACATGAGACAGAGTGGTTCTGACAACTGATACTGCTGAAAAAAGGGTCACTTAAGACTTAATTGATAGAAGACTTCAGGGATGTGGTGGGACTTCCTCTGGGCCATTTTAGTTGTTTCAGTATTTGATATCACTAAATACTCTACATTATCATTTTCCCATTTGTTCAAATTTCTCAGGCCTTCAAAAGATCCTTGAACACATTTAACAAAAAGTCCGATCCTTTAGAACATTCTCTTTTTCTGTGTCTGGAGCAGTAAAAGCTACTTGTTTTTGAAATACCAGACAACTGTCACATTTCTTGGGTCAAAGGAAAATGCATGCCGTGTTATTTTCCATTCTTATTTGGATCTAACAATGTAAGGCAAAATAATTTTGCATTCCTTACTCCTCCATCAGGAAAGTGACATAAGAATCCACATAACAAACATAGCACGAGACATTGGGAGTGCTGTATTTTACACACTATATTTAAATGCTGCAGGAATAAGAATAGAGTCTTAAAAATACATCCGGTCAGGACTTGCTTCCCCCTCTCTCCAGTCTTTAAATGCAAATGCATGCACACTGACAGCTCTCAAAAAAATAGCCCTAATGAGAATTTCTCCCTTTCCCAAGGGGTACCCTCTGCCACCATCTATTTATAGAATAATAGCAGGCTCCCTACTTCATTTTCACATCGTAGGTTTAAAAGAGCAATTTCCATTTTTGAAGTATGGCTGAAAGGGAAGAAGTCATCTTTTATCACAGTCAGGAAAGGTCAGCAAGTCAGTAATCCTCCATTCACTTACTGACAGAAATATCCTCTTTCCTTCCACGGCAGACCAGAAAAGTGATTTATTTGAGATTGGTATTAATACATAAAATGGCCAATGCACCTGGCTATGCCTGGGCAATCCCTTACATGGTCCAGAGGCTTCTTTTATTACCTACTAAGGCTGTGAATTGAATCTGTTGGAGCAAGCATTGTAGATAGGATTCCCAATCCCCTCCCAAGCACTCTTCCATAATATCTAATCCGTGATATCTAATCCTGGCAAGGCCAAAATATTTTCATAATGAAGACCAACCAAGAAGCTCTCTTTGCCTCTGCGCCCAGATGTTGACCTTTCCTTTGCATTCGGGTGCACACATACACACACCCTATTTATGGAAGTTTTGTTTGTTTTCTTCTTGCAAACCTCATGTTTGTTTTTCAGCCCTCCGAACATTTACTAAGTTTTATTGCTACTACAATATAGGCCCAATACTGTGCAAGGCAACGGGACATTTGTTGTTGGTGCCAAGTGCATTCTGACTCCTAACGACCCAGTGGACAGCAGAGCGGAACCCTGCCCGGTCTTTTTGTGCCATCCTCTCACCTTCTGGTGCTGTATCAGAGAGTGCTCTGCTGCTATTCCTAGGGTTTTTACCAAAAGTATAATCTGAGACTTCAAGGGTCTTATAATTCAAGTAGGGAACACAAAGCACGCACATAGAAACAATAATTCTGTCTTCTATTGTGGAATGACTTACAGTTCTCAAAGTGAGTTCATTATATTGCAACCTGATACTTTTACTGACAATATAGTATGTGGCAAGATTTTGACCAAAATTAATACATGGTTAAACAAAATGATACATGTAGAATCAGTCTGAGTTTTCCTATCCAATTGTAGGCTAAATATTTTCTTTTGGAAAGAAAGCAAATCTCTACCTATGACCTGTATATTGTATAAACTAAGACACTACTGATTGTAAGATTTGATGTACCAATAAAAAAAGAAAAACATAACCCAGATTGGGTGGAAGAGGGGGTATAACAAATAAAACTGGGTCACCGAAGGTTATAGATTCAGTATAAAACTAAGCACCTCAATAGAGTGGCCATAGAGAATGGAATAGCAAGGAAGCCTTAATATCTCAATCTTGGCACTGGGTAGAGAATTTGAACAACTAGTCGGTACTCATGCAGGTCTGAGGTCTGAATTCACACTTCCATTGTGGTCCAAAAAACCTCAAGCAGAGAATTTAATTTAAAACGGTTTCAGATGGGTAGTGCCTGAATTTGGCTGGCAAAAGCAAAGGAAAATTCTTTCTGGAAGGTCTTAACTTTGATCCAGGCTGACAAAGACTGAGGATGCAGTTAGTTATAAGATGCACCCTGATTTCATAGATGTGAGAAAATATGTTTTAGGATTAATGAATATGGTTATTACTTATTTGTAAGTGATTAAAGGACTTTCACCTCAGAGTGAGCTCTTAGTTATGATTAAAATAGCCGAGATTTAAGAAAAGTTAATTGTCTTATATATCTTAGTCAGTATTTTTCAGTGTCTTTAATTGTAGGAGACTTATCTATAAATCTGGAATATGTTTCCAGCCTAGCAATTCCAGGCTAATATGTCACTGATTCACAAAATAATAATGGTGAAAGATATTAGATAAGACTTTAAGTAGTTTATTTGAAAGACTTGCTCTATATGAAGGCAACCGTTTAAAAAAGTGCAATGCTTCATGGCAACTTAAGCTAAAGAATGGAAATGAACCAGAAGATAATCTTGTAGGGGTGCTTCCAAAATCATGACATCCTAATTAGTATTGTTTGGTTTTTAATCATTTTTATTGTGAAATAAAACACACACAAATGTGTACAAATACATATGTAGAGCTTAGTAATTTATCACAGAGTGAACAGCCATACAACCATAACCAAGATCAAGAAATAGAAATCACCAACATTTCAGACATCTTTCATGCTCTTCCATCACTGTCCCCCTGTTTTCCCCACCCTAGAGATAATAATTTCCTTTTTTGTTAAATAGCATGATCACGTAACTATTCATCCCTATACATTATGATTTTACTAAAGTGTGTTTTTTGAACTCAGGAAAATGTATTTATGCAGTATTTATTTTGTTTCTGTCTTATTTTGCTCAACATTGCGTTCCTAAGATTTGTCCATATTGTTCCATATAAGCTATAGTTAGTTCAATCCCATTGCTGGATAGTATTTCATTATATGAAGGTGCCACAATTTATTTATCCATTCTACAATGGCTGGACATATGGCTTGCTCTCAGTTTGGACTATTACAAATATTGACAGTATGATTATTCTTGTACAAGTCCCTTGACAAAACTGTGCCCACAATTCTGTTGTGTACTTATAACTTGGAATATAATTGATGGGTTGTAGGGAATTCACATGTTCAACTTCATAAGTATTTCCAAGTAGTTTTCCAAAGCAGTGGGATCAATTTGCATGCCCAACAGCCATGTGATAGAGTGCCGAATTTTTCAGTTATTTTAGTCATCTGGCCTATGGAAAATTTTTTCAACGACTTTTAAGAACACAAATTTTGCAAATAGCATTGTAAGACTATGCTGCCAGGATTCAAAACGATGACAGATTTGGGCAATGAAGCAATGACAATAAGGTCAAATGCAGCAGGAACTACATAAAGCTACATCATGTGACCAAGTACAGTAGGGGGAGACTAAGTGTCACAGAATTTCACATGAAAAAGGTGGTGGGATGTTACAAAGGTGTAGCTGGCAGGAAAAAAAAGAGTGCTATCTAAACTTACATCAAACAGGGGCAGTTTTCTCTCAGCAGAGCTTGTGTATGCCTACTCCCTAATGAGAAGTTATCATTTCTCTCTATTCATTTCTTAGTCAATGAACAAGTGAATGAATGAATGATTGAATAGTTTGTGTTCAAAACTGAATACTAAAGTAAAGACACTCCAGCAAAACGCCTCTGAGTGTTCTCTCTCTTTCCCTCTAAATTTCCTTTTTATTCAAAGAAAGACAGAGAAAATTAGGTGACAATTATCAGAGGAGAAGCAAATGATTAAAATACGAGCCAGTTAAATCAAACCTGGGATATTTTGGAGACATTTATGAAACAACAGGTTTTGTATAAATCATTTAAGTCTTACTTATGCTTTCCAAAGCAGAACTCTTTTCCTATTCTGTTTCGTCCATTTCTTTTGGTTTTTTTCTTCTCTTTTCTTCTAAGTTCATTTTTTTTCTTTATCTTTATGAAAGTGTCATTTGTGTATTTTATTTAAAAAAAGAATCCTGCAGACAAAAGCCTGCCAAATCAAGAAGTCCCTCTTCTTTCTTTCTTTCTTTCTTTTTTTTTTTTTGGTGAGGAAGATTGGCCCTGAGCTAATGTCTATGCCAATTGTCCTCTATTTTGTATGTGGGATGCCACCACATCATGGCTTGATGAGTGGTGTGTAGGTCCACACCCAGGATCCAAACCTGGAAACCCAGGGCCGCTGAAGCAGCGTACACGAACTTAACCAATACCCCACTGGGCTGGTCCCAAGAAGACCCTCTTCTGATCATGCCCTGCTCAGCTTACGTGTGCACTTCCACAGAGAGTCCTGTTTCCCTTCAGTTCTCCCCATTAGTCATTTCACCCAGTGCAGCATTCTAGTTTTATTTTTTTGAAGAAAATAATAACTTTTGGGGGGTTTAGATATACGTAAAAATGAAAAATTGAATGAAATTTTAAAAATTCATGCCCATAGAGAATATTCCATGTAAATAAAGTCACACCTCATAAACTTAATGTCTATTAGCATTTCCAGACTTTTCTTTTTTATGTTTATTCCAGTTTCCAGGCATAATCAGCTTCTTGTTTTGCACCATTTGTATTTGCATGCCTCCTCGAAGCTGAGGAATAAATGCCCTGTTTCATTGCTATTTCCCTAGGTTATTTTGGTTCAGTGGTCTGATGTGTGTAACGCTTCATAAAATTAAGAACTATCTTATTAATGCCTTCATTTCCCCTTCAGGTTTTTTGTCTGTATGATCTATGCTACAGATTACATTTACTGTAAACCTAATCTATTTTTAATGACACTTGCCAAGAAAACCGTGGCTTTATTTTTCTGTTTACTTGGTAGTTGCCTAGCAAATTGCAGCGGTCTATCACTGATTCGGAAGGAAGGTGGCATGTTAAATTTCACCATTTATCAGTTTTCCCTATGTAACTGGCATATCAAAGAACGGTGCATTTTAAATCATCTAGTGCTTGCCTGGGGTCCCTTTTTTTTATGAAACAAAGCAAAAACTTAGCTGGAATTTTACAGCATCTTTGAAGAGGAGTTGCAGCTTCATAATAATGACTTACATTTTTAGTGTGCTTTAACATTGACAAAGCACTTTCAAAAAAATAATCTCATTTCATCTTCCCAAGAACAAAGCCGTTCAGTGTACTGGTTAGCATATGGCCTCTGGAGCCAGGCTCTCTAATTTCAAGCCCTTCCTCTGTCATTTACTGTCTGTTAATATGACCCAGGGCAGTTTACTGAACTTTTCTCTGGGTTGTGACGTCTTCTTTTGTCCAGCGAGGATGATAATAGTGCCTATAGATTTGTTGTGTGAATGAAATAAGATAATCATTTGCATCTGTTAGTTATTGCCCCAATAATATGTGTGCTCTTGTAAATCCTCAGTGGTTTATAACTAACAGTTTATAGCTAGAGGTGGCTAGAGGTTGGCTATACGAGTCATCCCTGGTCTCCTGAACAAGTCTGGGAGTTGGCAGGATGTCAGTTGATCTAGGACGGCCTAGGCCGGGATGACTGAGTGTCCTTGACTCTGTTCTAGATGTGTCTCATTCTCTAGCAGTCTGTTCTGGACATATTCTCATGGAACAAGAGGGCAAGCCCCATTGCTAAAGTTCAAGCCTCTGCACTTGCTCACCATGTTAACATCCCATTGGCAAAAATAAGTCAACTTGTTGAGCCCAGACTCCAGGAACAGGGTAGGCTAGCTTACTTGTCATGGGAGGACACTAAAAATGTATATTGCAGAGGGCAGAAATAGAGGCGGGGGTAAAAAACTGAAGCCCTCGTTGTAATCTACAACAACATGTAAAACATAGCGAAGTGCCTATAAGACAGAGGATTCAATAAATGGGTAGCTATTACTATTGAGTTGATCCAAATGACATTATCATTTTTGTAGATAAAAATGATCGAATATCAGCAATTTTATATGGTTCAACCTCAAATTACTATTACAACATCCTGTAAAAAGGAATTACCATCTACGATTTTCAGTGGAAGAAACTGAAGCCTAATTAATTTTCAAGGTTACTCAGCTAGTAAATTTTAGCTTTTTATTTCATTGTTGTCTTCTGAATCTAAATCCAGTTGTCTTCTCTTATATTACAGCTGCATTTTGAGATGCTTGGTGATAGATAAATAATACTAACTGTGACATGACTTTATATATAACACAGACACATAATTTCCCAACTCTTTATCCTCATAAAACTCATGCACTGCCAGTGAGTACTGACATCTGAAACACCTGGTCTTCTGCCAACAATAACACTGTAGTATTCCATCTCCTGGTTACTAGCTCCTAGGAATAGAAATGAAGGTGGTAATAGCTAAATGCTATATTAGTACTCTCAGAAAAGCCACGTCAAAAGCACTTGAGAATTTGTGAGTTATACCTAATCCTTCGTTTCATGCTTATCTCACTTATGTTTTCCTAAACACGGGCGCTATGGTATTTTTTCACATTTATTTCTTGTTTGTATATCTAATTATATTTTAGGCAATTAAACAGATACATTATGCATAAATATACATTCAGATTATTTTTACATATGTGTCTATTACATATTTACCACTACACCCTGCATCACAATGTTTCTAGAGATGTCTTATATGTATCATCTTTCAGATGGCCTCTACTCGACAAATTGACTAGATTAGTGAATAGCCATATAGTTACAATACAATTGATTTCCCTATGTGTAGATTCAGATGAGTCAATTAAATGAACATTCAAATCAAATTATTCTTTCAATTACAAATAATATTTCATATAGCTCAGAAGGAGAGAATATTTATAAATAGCCATAAGCTATTGAAGCTCCTCATTATCATATATTGCTGCAGAATTAAGTTTCCTTATCTGTCAGTATCTTATTTATAATAGACCCGGTTTCATTCCCCTCTTCCTACTTCCATTAAGGTCAGGAGCATCAAAGGATTCTTCATTCTCTGACAAACTGGTAATTTTGAGACTGCAGATCTCTGCTACTTAATGCTTTTCAAATTGAATGATTGCACTGATTTATTTTGTTGGTGCTGTCAAATCAAGAAGGACATTTATTTATTACCAGTGTAGAAAGCCATAGCATATTATCAGCATAGTGATGCCCTAAGGACTCATACTTCTTAAGTGTCCTGTTTTCTGCTCTGAACCTGAAAGCTAAGGGTACATGGAACACCTACCATATGACTTCTAAAGGAAGTGTGAGGAGAAGGGGACATGACGGCACAGAGTCCATAGTTGATTCCTATTTCTGTCATGTACTAGTTGTGTGACTTTGGGAAAGCTAGTTAGGTTCAGTACTCTGTCTCTAATATTTGTGTAAGCACTAACTCACAGTGTTGCTTGACATCAAATGAGATCTTGTTTGTGTACACTTAAGCGCCACGTAGTTGTTGGTCAAGCTCTGAATTGCAGAATCCAGAGAATCATCGGAGAGATATCTGCTTATATGTCTAGTGAAGGAGAAAATGAAAAATAGCCCACATAGCCTCTAAAGCTAAGGAAATTAACAATCACATCTTCCAGTTATAGTAACTTATTTTAGGGGTTTTCTTTTTCTGAATATCATAATTGCCACAGATCATTTTGATTCAAGAGTATAGACTGCAGTATTTTTCAAACTTCTTTTTTACTGTGATACTGTAAGAAATTCGTTTTTATTTTAGATCATTATACACATGCTGCACACATACACACACGTATGAAAGCAGTTTCATGAACTGTTACTACCTGTGTTGCTGTCTAATATTTTCTACTCTGCCTTGTTCTATTGTAGTTTATTTTACTTTTTTAAAAAAGGTTGACCAGTTTCCCAGCAGCAATGTGTCATGTCATGTTTTAAAATATTTTGAAGTAAGACAGGTCAGAATTTAAATTCAAAATCATCCACTTACTAGCATAGTAATTGTGAACAAATTCAAATCTCGGTTTCCTCTTTTGTAAAATGGGAATTATAATAGAAGTAAATCGTATTTCATAGAGACATAGTGAGGCTTATATCAGATAATTAATATAAAGCACAAAGTATAGTAGATGCTCGTATTAGGGGATTTCAAATCACTACCTTTAATTGCCCTAGAGATAAAGTTTAAAAAATATATTTGACTGTATTCTATCAAATTCAGAAAAGTTAAACAATAATCTGGACAATTCAAATTCTTAAATTCATTTTTACCTTGACTGTTTCATGTAGAAAGAAATCAAAGATTACTTTAGGATGTTTAATATCCATGAGAAAACAAACTTGATATCTAAATGCCACTGACCTAGTTTGGTGGGAAAGGCCATGAATGCTTTGGAAGCATCATTCTGGAACTTGACAAGTCCCTCACTGCACAAAGCCATTCAGGGCACTGCCCTGGTATAATTTAACTCTGTTCCCGAAAGCTCTAAATCCAGGCCAACATTTCTAAACACCAATGCACAGTTGATTACAATGTCACCTTGTTCTCTCTTTTCCCTCTTCACCCTACTTCATTTCCCCAACGTGACTCAAAGTTTAAATTTATCTGAACCTTCCAAGTGTGTCTAAGAAAATTGTGTCATTGTTAGTCATTTACTTCCCTTTGGGCTTACAATACTTGGCCAAAATCAAATCTCATATTTCAAAGCAGACCTCCCTCTGTTTAAAACTAGGGTGAGAAGCAGAAATTTAACTTAATTTAATTTGCATTTTCTCCCTAATTTAGTAATGCAAATTATTATATTCTGCACTGTAGATGCCACAATGCGCAATGCAACTGGGACCCTGTTGGCTAGCAATGCAGATAAGTGAATCAGTGGAGATGTTTACAGGGAAGCAAATAACACGCTTACTTAAAATTCATTGCTTTTTTATGGTAAGAAAATTCCTTTTCAAATTGCAATCTACAGGTGTTGCTAACAGACCTTTTCGGTCATTACTACTTTTCTTCTCCTCCACCCTCTTTTGCCAGGCCTAGTAAATATTGTTGACAATGGGTTTCAAAACATTCTGCTGGTATGTTATGTTTCTATGTCCTGTGAATTGCTTATCATGTCCTCTTGATATCATCTGAAACATAGTGTATTTTTAAGAGGAAACTGGATGATTACTTAATTGCAGTGTTTCTGTTTTCACTGGGTGTGCTATTGAATAGAAAGGAGAAGAATATGGTCTCCTAAACAAAATTCCCTAGCTAAGCTAGAAATCTGATTTTCCTAACTCACTCATCAGATGAATCTAAGCCAAAAAATCCTCCTTCTGAATGGAAATAGCTCATTGCTAGTCTCTCATGGAAGGTGAAGTTTATTTTGATCTAACCTATTTCAGTCACTTTTCCATTAAGGAATCTTTAAAAATATTTTTGTGACCTATAAAGTGTTCAGGCAGCTCAAAAGTGGAATCACTTTTAAACTAGCAGGAAATCTCATTAATAAAATCACCTACATGCTCTATGTTTAATTGCAAGCCCTTCGGAAAAAATGTCACTGTGGAATGAGATATACTCAAAATTTTAATGATGTAGACTTTAGGATTTGATATCTTTATAAATTTAAACTCAGAAAAAATGGGAAAGGTTAATCATTCATAACGTAGCATCTTCATTATGCATAAGCATTCCGTATTTTCTACTATTTTATTACATCCTTGTAATTTTCTGAAGATTGTCTAGTTCCAGGGTCTCTGGGTCAATGGTAATGATTTGCCTTTGTTCAAGTCCACTGCTATTGTGTTAGGTAATCTTTTGGGTCTATCATTTCAATGAGACTGTGAATATGCTATTGATGTGTATGTGTAATCTTAGGAAACTCCCAGTTTGACCAAATACAAGGAGAATGGTCACATTGGGAGTAAGGAGTAGCATTTGGACCAAAGGACCAAACCGAAAAAAAGCCCTAAACGGATGAAAGGGATATGACCAGAGTCATGAGCTCAAATACCTGTGTGCCTGCAGAGATAACGTAAATGAGTGAAAGCGGTTGGATGCAAGAAACATTGGAGAGTGATGGGGTCTGTGTCCAACTGAGATGGTAAGGATTTATTTGGTCCTAACCCCAACTGCTAGGCTTATGTGATAATGTCGTTTCAGTGTTTCCAGTCTTCCAATTTTCTATAAAAAGTCAGAAACACAGACTTCTAAATTGAAAATGTTGGCAGTCATTTTTAAAAATTAGCCACACATTAATTTATAAGAACTTTTGTTAGTTTTTTACCTTAGGGTCCTCATTCTTCCAAATTTTTAGGAATGATTTACATAAAATAAATTACACAGATTTTAAATATATAATTTAATAAATTTTGATAAATATATATGCTCATGTAACCCTTACACCAAACAAGTTCAGAATGTTTCCATTCCTCCCCACCCAAATTCCCTTATTTTCAGTTCCAGTCAATTCCCTACTCCCAGAGGTAACAACGGTTTTGATCTCTATCACCATAACTTAGATTGGCCTTTTCAAGAACTTAATATAAATGGAATGACACAGCCAATTTGGGTTTGGCTCTTTTTGCTCAATATAATGTTTTTGAGATTCATCTATGTTGTTACATTTATCAGGAGTTTGTCACTTTGAATTGCTTAGTAGTATTATATTCAATTTATTTTAAAGTATGATGTGGACCAAGTCTTAAGATAGACTTGGCCTGTAGGAAAATGGTTGGTTATTTCTGGATTGGAGAGAAGATAATCGGTGAATGCAAATAATCCTAAATGCAGAAAGGATGGGAGAATGACCGTTGTGCTAGGAGAGTGTTAAAATAAAACAATGTGAAATAGTGGAAATAGAACTGGAAGGTAGAAGAGAGCAAAGGAATCCTTAGGTAGGCCTTTCAAGGTTTTTAAGAATTTGGGTGTGAGAGGGACATAGACGGGACTAAAGAAGTGAAGAAAATAGCTGATGAAGGAATGTACTACTTAGAGGGTGAATTAAAAATAGTAACATGGTTTTTGATACCTAAAGTCATTTAAATGCTAATGTTTGGAACGTTTTTAGGATAGAAGGAACACAGCACACTTTTTGTTATACTTAAACAACATTCTTATGGGGGTGACGATACACCTATTTCTCCCTTGTCTTATTTTCTTTTCATCTATTTTCCCCATATCTTACTTCCCTCTCTCTCTTTTTCTACCACCCTCATTGTCTTTTAATAAACTTTTTATTTTAGAATATGTTTAGATTTATAAAAACGTTCAAAGATAGCAGAGTTCCCATACACCACATACTCAGTTTCCTCTATTAACATCTTACATTAGTATGGAACATTTATTACAATTAATGAGCTAATACATCGATACATTGATAATAATTGATACATTGTTATTGACTAACGTCCATACCTCAGACTATTGCTAATGACCTTTTTCTGTTGCAGGATCCCATCCAGGACACCACATGACGCTTCCTTAGGCTCCTCTCCGCTGTGGCAGTTTCTCCTATTTTCCTTGTTTCAATGACCTCGACAGTTTGAGGAGTACAGATCAGATATTTTGTAGAGTTTCCCTCAATTGGGTTTTATCTTATATTTTACTCATGATTAGACTAGGGTTATGTGTTTTAGGGAGGATGACCACAGAGGTAAATTGCCGTACTCATCACATCATATCCAGGGTACATACTGTGAACATGAGTTATCGCTATTGATGTTGACCCTGCTCACCTGCACTGAGACACACTGTCTCAGTGTTTGTCAGTTTTCATATTGTAAAGTCCATGAAGAAACTTGAAGATAGGCTATTTTGCTTGCTCCCTCTGTCTTAGGCCTGGGGACACAGCTGTGGGAGGGGGATGCTCTTGCACCCATTAACAATTGTTTCTTTGTTTGCTACAATCCTGTGGGTTTGTGAATGCAGGCTTCATTTGCTATCAGAGCCAGGTGATCCAGGAACCCGTCCCTTGGGCAGCAGGCACAAAAGCTGGGTGCCAGATGTGTGCAAGCTTCTTCCAGGGAGATATTGGCGATCTGTAGTGGGCTTGAATGAGAAGGCAGAGGTGGTCCTGGCTTCCCAGTTCCCCGGGGAGGATGGCAGTCAGCCCCTAGATGTGTGCCAAATTAGAAGCCTGACCTTCAGGGAGTAGTTTTTAAAGTATGCAAATAGACTTCTTTCAGGGAAAAACTGAGAAATGAAAGTTCTTTGCCTGCTCCCTCTGTGCTGAGCTCTGGGGGATACCAATGGGGAATCCTTAGACACCTGTCAAGAACTGTGTGTTTTTTTGCTATAGTCTCATGGATGCCAGCCACATTGGCTTTCAGAGCTAGGTGTTTTGGGGGCCTGTGCCACAGGTGGGAGTCTTAAAAGTTGGGGTGCTAGATATGGGATCCAAACTCTTGTCTCCTCAGGGAGAAGCTGGGACTTGGGAGTTCCCTGCAGATTGTATGGCTCTTGGTGGGGGTTGGGGGGGCCGCATTGTGAGAGACTGTCTCAGCCTTTTCTACCCATTTCAATGCAGGTGATGTGAATATTTTCTCTTTTACCAATGTGTAGGAATTGCTTGCTCAGTTTCTGGATTTCTTCCAGAGAGAATTGCTCCATGTATAGCTATAGATTTGGTGTATCCATGGGAGGAGGTGAGTTTAGGAGCCTCCTATGTTGCCATCTTGTACTGGAACTTTTCTTATGGCTTCAATAATAATCTTAATATTCTGCTACATGATCACGAAGATTGTGCTTTTGTTTCTTCAGGATTTTCTTTCTTTCCCATCTTCTTTTCTTCTGATAGTCTCACAACAGCCTAAATCCTTCACTATTTAACAGTGATTGAATTTCATTTTCTTAACCTGTGAAGATTAAGTCCACATTGTAAAATTATCCCTATACTGATGATACTTTAAGCACAGGTTGTATTTTCCCCACTTCTCACACTTAAGAGAAATAATCTCCGTTCTGTTTTTCATCAGTATCTCATTCTCTGCAATGAAATTCACTCGCCAATCCCTAACAATACAGAAAACTTCAACAAGGCCGTTGCCATCAATGACCATTCAATAGTCAGAGAACAGATACAACAGAAATGACTTTTCTTTGAATCTCAACATTCTAAAATTGCTATACGTAAGTCCAATCCTCTTAGATTAATTTCATAATTATTTGCTTCTGTGTTTCTTGTGAGAGATTCTAATACTTGAGGCATTTTTTCAATCCTGAGGTTTTCCATAATTTAGCGGATTTTGGAGTCTTTCATTTACCAACAATGCTATCTTCCAGTATTCCTGGAGATGGTCTGGTAAACCCCTTTAGAGTTGGATTACAATATGTGAACCAAAGCATATTCGTTTATTTTCTATTACTTGCTATGTAGACCATAACCATGAACTATGAGTATCCTATTTTAGCCTAAAACTCAGTCCAACTACAAAATATTTTACTATGAATCAATGCTTGAGTAGTACAGATAATGAGATGCTTCCATGTTGCCTGGAAGAATATTCTTTGAGTAAGAAAAACTAAATTAAACTTTCCTAAACAATAAAGAAGTGTATTTCTTTGCATACCAGGACGCCCCCTTTAATAACAACTTCTTTTCAAGAGAATGCCAATGGCAGCCAGGAGTACTTACTTTCTTGTTCACTAAAACAAAATAGAGTAACTTCTCTTCAAAATATGGAATAAAATTTATTCTGATTAGTCCAACTTAAGTCACATGACCTATGTGGAGCAAGAAAAATAATCAAGAGAAATTCTATGCTTTTATTCCACTGGCAAATAAGAACTCACTCTGGAGCTATAAATGGAGTAGATACCTAAACAAAATTGAGGTTCTGTTAGGAAAGAGAAAGTGTGGCTTCAGCTGTTTTCCATTTTGTTTTATTTTCTATTCTAATATCTCCCAGGATTTTACTTACAACACATGGGCATTTAAGAGCTGCTCATGCCATTTAACATGTGAAAAAATGAGTACTGAAAATGTATTGGAGTTTAAGTACAAAGTGGCTTATAAAATGCATAAACTAAATTTACATATTGATGAAATTATTCACAACCTTTAAAATAAAAATCTTTCCAAATTGTTTCTTTTAATTGGATTTGTTTCCTGGCTGCAGAAATAAATAAAAACTCCTTTCAAATTTGTGCAATATGCCTTCAAACACCAGAGATATGCTGAGTCACTGATAAATAATTCACTTAGCCTGGAAACAGATGAACCAATTTCTGAAAGCTGCAGATATTGAAGTCTCCCCATACCTTTCCTTGTTGAGATTAGCTGAAACAGATGAATGATGGCATTCTAATCAGGATAAAAAAGGGTATCTCCTTTAAATTTTCAGCAAGCTGTCATGCTGAATTACTGATGGCATGTCTACTCACATTATTTGTGTCAAGAGTCCTCTGGCCTGCTGCATCTAAGTGCTACAAATAGTTGTGAATAGTTGATATTTCTCTAGAAACAGCCACATTCGCAAATGATCGCATTTCCTTTAGGAGATGTCAAAAGCAAGGGATAGGACAATTCTTCTCCAAGTATTTTAAAACTACGTTTGAATTCGCTTTACCCAAACCACTAAAGTAGTTTAGGATTTTTCTCTGATTTTTATTCAACACTGCAGATTGCACAGTACATTAGGGAGCATTATTCAATAATCTGCTTAGTCTATTCTCCAATATCTGTGAGTAAAATAAATTCAAGAATCTTTACCTTCCAAAACAATAACTTAGATTCACAGAAATAATTGTAGTTATATGGTTTATGTACATTTTAGTTAAAAGCTAATGTTGACTGTGGGATCAATAAATGTACTTTGGTGACTTGAATAACTTTTAAGAATAGAGCTACAGAACAGAAGGTTGTTTTCACTAAGGTTTCACAAATACATATAAAATATTTGTAGGTTAAACGAACTAGATCAGAAAAGAAAAACAATTACCTGCACACTGAGCAAATTTCTCCCCATATTATTCAGCCTAAATATCTTTTCTCAAAGAATTAACTTGTAAATTTTTTTAATTATTGAAGGTAAATTTACATACAGTGAAATAAGCATTATTGTAAGTGTACAATTCAATGGTGTGTGATTGTATGCACACACAAACACTCACATATAATATACACATATGCAATCTACAACCACTCAAGACAGAACCAAAGGCCCTGGTGGTGCTTTCTTATTCCAATCACACTCTACCTCCAGATAAGCAATCACTGTTCTGATTTCTATCACCATAGATTGAGATTTGTATGTTCTAGAACTTCATCTAAATGGAATCATAAAATACATAATGTTTTGTGTCTGTCATCTTTTAGTCAACATTGTGTCTATGAGATTCATACATGTTGGCGTATGTATCAACAGTACATTATTTTTTATTGCTAAATATTTCATTACATGAATATACCACAGTTTACTATCTTGTTGATAGACTTTTGTGTTATTTCCAGTTTTTGGTTATTATGAATAAAACTACTATAAACATTCTCATACAAGTCTTTGTGTGGACAAAATTTTTAATTTCATTGGAGTAAATACCAAGGAGTGGAATCACTGGATCATAAGGGTGGTATATATTTAACTGTTTAAAAAATTGCCAACCAATTTCCAAAGTGGTTGTGATACCGAACCTCTTAATCTCAAGACCGTGTGTCCAATGTGCAGTAAACCAATCACTGAGCCATCAGTACTTGGAGATGGAGAAAGGTTTTATTTGAATTGGCCAAAATGAGAAGGCAGGAGGATGGGTTCTCTCAAATCCACCTTAACAAGAGAAGAAAGCAGGGGGTTTTACAGAGCTAAGGGGCTTGGCAGGAGGAGTTTCGCAGAAACAAAGGGGTAATCTTTCACTCCAGAGAAGCCTTTGGGCAATCTGACTTCTGGGCATAAAGCGTAGCTGGGGGCTGGTCAACTGGTGATCACGACCTCGCCAAAGGCATTCTTTCTTCTGCAAAACAAGCTCACAAATCCTTAGGTTAAACAAGCCAACTTATTGAATATCTACAGTAACCCTCAAGTACCCAGCTTCAGTTGTACCATGTGGTTTTAATATTCATTTCTCTGATGCCTAATGACGTGGAGAATCTTTATTTTCAATTGAGATTCATAATAGTTTACATCATTGTGAAATTTCGGTTGTACATTATTTCTTGTCTGTTACCACACAAGTGCTCCCCTTCACTCCCTGTGCCCATACCCCCCTTCCCCTGGTAACCACTGAACTCTTCTCTTTGTCCATGTGTTTGTTTATATTCTACACATGAGTGAAGTCATATGGTGTTTGTCTTTCTCAATCTGGCTTATTTTGCTTAGCATAATACCCTCCAGATCCATCCATGTTGTTGCAAATGGGCTGATTTTGTCTTTTTTATGGCTGAGTGGTATTGCATTGTATGTATGTACCACATCTCCTTTATCCAGTCATCAGTCAATGGGCACGTGGGTTTCTTCCATGTCTTGGCTATTGTGAATAGTGCTGCAATGAACACAGGGGTACAAATGTTACTTTGGATTGTTGATTTCAAGTTGTTTGGGTAGATATCCAAACAGTAGTGGGATAGCTGGGTCATATGGTATTTCTATTTTCAGTTTTTTGAGGAATCTCCATACTGTTCTCCATAGTGGCTGCACCAGTTTGCATTCCTACTGGCAGTGTATGAGTGTTCCCTTTTCTCCACATCCTCTCCAATATTTGTTGCTTTTTGTCTTGGTAATTATAGCCATCCTGACTGGTGTAAGGTGATATCTCATTGTAGTTTTTATTTGCATTTCCCTAATGATTAGTGATGTTGAGCATCTTTTCATGTGTCTGTTGGCCATCTGTGTATCTTCCTTGGAAAAATGTCTGTTCACATCCTCTGCCCATTTTTTGGTCAGTTGTCTGTTTTTTTTGTTGTTGAGTTGTGTGAGTTTGTGAGTTCTTTATATTAACTCCTTGTCTGATAAATGATTTGCAAATATTTTCTCCCAGCTGGTGGGTCGTTTTTCCATTTTGTTGATGGTTTCCTCTGTGTTACAGAAGGTTTTTAGTCTGATATAGTCCCATTTGTTAACTTTTTCTTTTGTTTCCCTTACCCGAGTAGATGTGGTATTTGAAAAGATGTGGCTAAGACCATAATGACATTGAGAATCTTTACATGTACTTATTGATTAATCACATATCTTCTTTTGTGTTGTATTTGTTCAAGTATTTTGTCCATTTTTGTTAGTCATTTTTGAGAGACTTATATATATTCTGGACACAAGTCCTTTGTCAGATATGTGTGTTTCTTATATTTTCTGCCTCTCTGTGGCCTGCGTTTTTATTTTCATAAAGACAATTATTGAAAAACATATTTTTTAAAATTTTTAAGCCCAATTTATCACTTTTATTTAAGCTCAATTTTTTCTTATAACTGCTCTAAGAAATCTTTGCTGACTCTGTGTTTGCAAAGATATTCTGCAAGGTTTTCCTTTAAAACTTTTATGGTTTGGATTTTTACATTTAGATCTTAATCCATCTCAAATTAATTTTTGCACACTATGTAAGGAAGGAGTCAAGGTTAATTTTTTCCATATGTTTATTAAGTATCTCCAGCTTGATTTGTTGAAGATATTTCCCTTTCTCCTTTGAATTGCGTTGAGCCCTTTCTTGAAAAATCAATTGATTATATAAGTGTGAGTCTTTTTCTGGATGATGTATTATATTCATTTGAGGTATCTGTCTATCTATTCATAATACCACAACATCTCAATTACTGTTACATTATAGAAAGCCTTGAAATTAGGCAGTCTAAGGCTTTTAAGATGGAAACTTTGTCATTGATTTTAAATCTTACTTATTTCTAAAATAAGCATGCAAAAATATGAATTTCTCTCTTATTGCTTTAGTAGCATCCCATGAATTTTGGCATGCTATATTTTCATTAGAATTCAGTTTAATATATTTTATAATTTCTTTTATGATGTATTCTTTGACCCACGGGTTATTTCAGAGAGTGTTGATTAATTTCCAAAGTTTGGGGCATCTTCTAAATATCTTGCTATTATTGATATCTAGTTTAGTTCTATTATGTTCAAAGAACATACACCAGGAGTGTTTAGTCTTTTCAAATTTATTGGTACATATTTATTGCCAAGCATATGGTCTATCTTGATGAAAATTCCATGTGCACATGAAAAGCGTGTTCAGTAAAACTGTTGAGGTGATTTATAAACGTCAATAAGATTGAGTTGCTTGATAGTGTAGTTCAAATATTCTACACCTTATGATTTTTTGTCTACTTGTTTTATCAATTACTGAGAGAGAGGAAATGAAATCATCAACTATGTGGCTTTTTGTATTTCTTGTTTTAGTTCTGTCGGCTTTTACTTCATCTGTTTTGTAGCTTTGTTATTTGGTGCATTCACTTTTAGGATTGTGATGTCTTCCTAATGAATTGACAGTTTTTTGATATGGTTTAAGTTAAGTCTACCTTCTAAGCTATTTGTTTTCTATTTGTCCCATACATTGTTTCTTTAGGTCTCATTTACTGCTTTTTTTGTTATTTGAATATTTTTAGTCTTCTATTTTATATTCTCTACTGGATTTTAATTGATACCTATTTGTCCTGCTTTTATTATTTTTTCTTGGGATTATAATATGTATCCCTAATTTATCATAGTCTACTTACAATTAATATTATATCACTTTGTGTAAAATTAAAACATTTAAAAGAGTATAATTCTATTTCCCATCCTATAGTTTCTGCTATCTTGTCATACATTTAACTTCTACATCTGTTAAAAATCCTACCATAAAATGTTATTATTTATGCTTTAAAAATCAGTTTTCTCTTGGGGCTGGCCTGGTGGCATAGTGGTTATGTTCATGCACTCCACTTCGGTGGCCCGGGGTTCACCGGTTCGGATCCCAGGTCTGGACATGGCACCACTTGGCAAGCCATGCTGTGGCAGGCGTCCCACATACAAAGTAGAGGAAGATGGGCATGGATGTTAGCTCTGGGCCAGGTTTCCTCAGCAAAAAGAGGAGGATTGGCAGCAGTTAGCTCAGGGCTAATCTTCCTCACACACACAAAAAAAAGGAATAAAAAAATCATTTTTCTCTTAAAGAAATATGGAAATTAAAAGAAAAAAATGATATTTAGATTTACCCATATACTTATCATTTCTATGACATTTATTTTTTTGTCGTAGATTTGAGTTTTCCTCTAGTATGATTTCTCTTTAACCTGAAGAACTTTCTTTATCATCTTTCAGAGGTCAGGTCTGCTGGCAGCAAATTCCCTCAGTTTTTGTGTATCTTACAATGGTATCGTATTCTATTATTTTTCATTTTTTAAGGTACAAATTACATTGGTAAAATTTATCTTTTTAATGTACAGTTCTGCTAGCTTTGACAAACTCATACAAATATCTCCTTAACCAACATATAGAACATTGCCATCACCCAAAACATATTCCCATGTGACCCTTTAAAGTCAACCCATCCTCCTACTACCAGCCACTAGTAACCATTGATCCATTTTTTGTCCCTATAGTTTTACCTTTTCCAGAAGATCATATAAATGAAATCATGCTCTATGTAGCCTTTTCAGTCTAGCTTCTTTCATGTAGCATAATACGTTTGAGATATGTCCAATTCATTGCCTATATCAATAATTCATTCTTTTTTATGCTGAGTAGTATTTCATCAAGTGGATATACTACAATTTGCTTATCCATTCCATATTTGAAAAATCTTTGTGTTTCAAATTTTGGTGACTATGCATAACATAGTGTTATGCATAGACTATGCACACTCTAAACATATGTGAACAGATTTTTGTGTGAACATACATTTTGTTTAACTTGTGTAAATACCTGAGTTGTACATTTAACTTTATAAGGAATCACCAAACTATTTTCCAAAGTGGCTGTGACATTTAGCATTCACACTAGTAATGTATTTTCAGTTGCCTCACATCATTGCTAGTACTTATAAGAATTTTTTTTGCCAGTCTAATAGGTGAGTAGTGATATTTCATCATGATTTTAATTTGGATTTCCCTAGTGATTAATGATATCGAGCATCTTTTCATGTACTAATTTGCCATCTCTGTGTCTTCTTTGGTGAAGTGTCTGTTCAAAACTTTTTTCATATTATTGATTTTGATTAATATATTCTGAATATAAGTTCTTTCTCAGATACGTGATTTGCATATATTTTTCCTAGTCTTTGGTTTGTCATTTCATTGTCTTAACAGTGTCTTTCAAAGAGCAGACATTCCTAATTTTGATGAAGTTCAATTTATCACTTTTCTCTTTTTTGTGCCACGCTTTTGGTGTTGTATCAGGAATTTGGCCTAACCCAGAGTCACAAATATTTTTCTTATGTTTTCTACTAATAGCCTCTTTTTTGAAGGATGTTTTCAAAGGACATAGCATTCTGAATTGACAGGGGTTCTTCTTCCTTCTCTTTTCTTGCAGGATTTTGAAGATGTTCTTCCATAATGTTATGGCATCCGATGTTTCTGTAAAAAGTCAATCACCATTTGCACTGTTTCTCCCCTGTTAGTCCACTTGGGCTCCGCCCCTGTTCTGCATCCTGAAAAGCGCCCCCAGACAGAAAGCCAGATTGAAAAGTGGCTCGCCCTATGTATTTCCCTTCTCTTAAGTATCAAAGTTTTGAACTACCTATTGCTCATTGCCCGAACACAGTTGCCTCAAATAATTGGTCAAGTGTTATAGTGCTTCATGATAAGAGGGTAAACCTGATACCAGTTACCCCATCATGGCTATATGAAGAATTCTAGTGTGTTTAGTCTTTTTACTCCTATTTCTCCAATCTGCAGATGAAGCAATCAATAATATATTGAGAGTGTGCTTATTATTAAAGATGCAGAGGTCCGGTCTCAACTCTTAACTAGCTTATAATTTTGTAGGCTTATATTGCAGGAGAAAACAGATGGACAAAAAGTATTCAAGAGTTTTTATGAATTGTTGCTGCAACTCAAATATATCAAGATTTTTCGAGTCATGGGCTGGTGGACTCTATAATCAATGCATGATTTCAAAGCTCATTGTCGCTCAGCATTACCTTCTATTATCCCCAAGTGAAAGCGTCATCCATTTCCCACGGTAATAATTCCAAGGTTTCTCTCTCTAATGCTGGGACAATTAAGGGCATGAGTTCTTAATATAGACCCACTAGTAAATATAATTGAACACCTTCACAGCTATCTTATCTTCAGCAAATTCAACCCAAATGTGTATATTCAGATTTGCATGAAACCAATCAAGCAGGACCATTCTCCACTTCATGAACATCACCAGAAGGGATGTGCTTATTTGCCGTTAGGATGAAGTCCTGCTGAAAAGAGCTCCAGGATTTGTTGATATTTGTCTTCCTCCTGCTTTAGTCTTTGAAAAACTGTTTGAGCTTGGAAATAATCCTTGAACACCTGTTTGACCTTGGTAACAAAAATTTCAAAGGAATTAACACCTGTATTTACGGCTTTAATCATTCAAAGAGTGTAATCAGGAAACTGCTTTATTCCAGGTCATGCGCTAGACCCAAGGGGGCAGGGCACAAACATACATAAGATTTATTTTTCATCTGTGGAGAGTACACAGTTTAGCCTGGGAGAAGGACACGTTAGCAAACTATGTGAATGTAATTAAATTATAGTGCAACAGTGTGTGCCTGTGTGTGTGTGAGAGAGAGAGACAGAGAGAGACAGAGGGAGTGGGGGGTTTGGGGACGTTTGCTATCTTGGTGGTAAAGGCACATTAACTAGCCCTTTGGTTTAAAAAATATACAGGAGGGCCCAACCCAACTCACTTAATTCAGGAAAAATTGTGGGCTGGCTACAAAATCTTGACAAAACCTCTTCAGGTCGACATTTGAGCCTACAATATTGGACAGTTGCTCGGAGGTTCTCGAGCCAGAGGTTATGAATCTCTTTGCCAGCTGGATGCAGCTGCAGTTTGGCATGTTAGTTCTTCCATCTCACAGGAGTGAACTGATTGATGGAAACTGCCTGACCTAGGCCCAGAAGTGACCAAATGCAAACGGGCCAGGGACATGATGTAGATGGTGCCATATACCAAGGAATATGTAATTTGGAATGAGATTGGTGGAGCAGCCTGAGCTGAAGTTGGCAGGTACTTTGTCAAACAAACCTGGGCTGAAGACCAGAAAAATCCAAGGCAAAGGTGGTAGCCAGGCAGCAAGGCAAGGTTTTAGGCAGAAACACCAGCAGGTTTTTTTGTTTGTTTGTTTTTGAGGAAGATTAGCCCTGAGCTAACATCTGCTGCCAATCCTCCCCTTTTTTTGCTGAGGAAGACTGGCCCTGAGCTAACATCTGTGCCCATCTTCCTATACTTTCTATGTGGGATGAGTAGGTTTTAAATGAGGGCTGCATTATTGAGCATGACACTGAGGGAGGCTGGAGGTCTGATGTGTCAGCAGCAAAGGGAAGGACAGTCATGTCGTTGAACAGGACTGATGCAATATTGTCAGTGTAAATGCCAGTATTTTGTAGCTTATGAGATGATTGTGTCCACAGGGAAAACCTCCTATTCCCACAGCTATGTTGCAGTTTTAATGGACGCAGGTATTCCACTCTCAGAGCCTGCTGTTTCTGGAGAAAAGACAAATTCTGTAAAAATTTCAACTTGCAGGGGCCAGCCCTGTGGCAGAGTAGTTAAATTTCCACGCACTCGATGTTGACGGCCCGGGTTCACGGGTTCGAATCCCAGGTGCGGACCTACTCCATTCATCATCCACACTGTGGAGGCATCTCACATACAAAAGTGGAGGAAGATGGCACAGATGTTAGCTCAGGGCTAATCTTCCTCACCAAAAAAACATCTCAACTTGCTTCTCAGAAGAGTGACCCATACTAAAATACGAAGGGACTACAAGGCTGCAAATTTTCAATGCAAATCGTATCGTAACTTTGGGTTCTTAAGGGAAAGCACTTAGTTTCTCAAATTACTGCACAAAGTAATCTATGAAACGAAAATCCTTGCAAACACCAAGTGCACTCAGAGAGCACTTGAAGTACTTGGCAATCATTCTGAAGCTCTTTATTAAAACCTTAAAGCTCACTATTCCCAGCACTCTCAGATGAAAAAGAAAGAGACACTGGATTATCTGTGGAGGGCACAGGGATTGCTTCAGTTGATACTTTTAAAGTGTTCCTCGCTTCTCCACTGCGTTAATAACCACACTCGACAAAGACTTTATTGCCATAGATTTGTGTAAATGATTTATTTTTAGCAAAATATTTCTTTTTTTCTTCCCTCCTGCTTTTTTCTCCCCAAATCCCCCCAGGACATAGTTGTATATTTTAGTTGTAGGTCCTTCTAGTTGTGGCATGTGGAATGCCGCCTCAATGTGGCCTAATGAGTGGTGCCGTGTCCGTGCCCAGGATCCAAACCCTGGGCCGCTGAAGCGAAGCACATGAACTTAACCACTCGGCCACGGGGCCAGCCCCATAGCAAAATATTTCTGCTCAAGTTGTCTCATAGAATACGTGAACTTCTCGAACATGTGAGCAATGCTTTTTGCTATCTCTCCAAGCTTCAATTTTTTTAATATGTAAAATGAAGACACTGAGTGAAAACTTAGAAATATATTCTAGTGACACAGTCTTACACATAGGCAAATGATTGTACACTAAAAATGTGCATTGTCACTTAATGTAAAATATTAATATTTAGAAATAATATAAATGTCCAAAAGTGAATAAATTAATTATGGCATTGTTCAGTGGATTATAATGCGACTATATACCATCACATTCACAAAGGGCTTTAATGACATGTGAAAGTGCCTGTGATACAATGTGATTTTTCAAAATTGGGAAATAATATTATGTTAACAGCATCATTTTAACATTTGTATAAATTTTATGCAGAGGCTGGGGGAAACAGGTGCTCTCATACATTGCTGGTGGCAGTAAGATGATACAACATCAAATGGTGGAGAGTTTGGTAATATCTAACAAAAACGCATAGTCATTTACCCTTCAAATTAGAAGTCCCACTTCTCAGAATTTACCCTGAAGATACAACTACAACAGTGTGAAAATATATATAATCAAAGCTATTTATTAGAGCATTATTTGTCATTGCAAAATATTGGAAACTACCTAGATGCCCAAGCTTAGAGAGAGAATGAATAAACTGTTATATATGCATAAGTGAGTACTATGCAACTGTAAAACAGAATGAAGATTCCTATGAACTGACACAGAGTGATGATATTAAGTAAAAAAAGCAAAGTGCAAAAGAGCATAAATGTATGTTACTATTTGTGTGTATGAAAGATGGACAAATAAGAAAACATATATATGTCTGCTATCTTCACACAAAAAGAGAAAACAATGACTTGGATACACGTAATGGAGGAACAGGGTGGAAAGGATACAGGAGGAAATGACACTTCTTTGAGTGTATCTTTCTGAATATTTTTGACTTTGGAATGTATGTTAATGTTTTACATACTCAAAAATAAAATTAAATCAATAAGAACGAAGAGGGAAAAATCTAAAAGTGAGAGGAAATTAAAATAAATGAACTTAATTTCATTTCAAATGAATATCATAGCCACACTGAAGCAAAAAGAAGGAAGGAAGGAAGGACTAATCCAATTAACTCAGGAATGAGATATTTGACTACATATTCTCAGTCTTGGGCAGGGTTGTGGGTAGGGGAGGAGATTTTCAAACAAATTTTGATTTCTTTTTAAAAGATTTTATTGTTGTAGTACGGAGGAAGCAATTCTTAAGCTATTTTACGTGTATTAAAGAATTGAGCAAAACTGATGATATTGTTGGGAGCCACTGTTCCCACTACGCAAGAAGGAACATAAAAATATAGAAAGTGGAGAAGGCAACAGAGGATCCTGTGGAAATGGATTAGAATTAGAGATGTCAACGTGAATCCATGATTTCTAAAATATGTATATGTATGTGTACTTGTTTACGTGCACGTGTATATGTATGTGTGTATGTACGTTTCAATGTATATTTAGATATATGTGTATATACAGGAATATTTTCCTAACTCTACCCAGTAAGACAGCCAAAGAGCAAAGTCACCACAGGAGCAATGAGCACACAAAGCACCCAGATTTAGGTCTCTAATACCATTTCTCATGAAAGAGTCAAGACTCCTTGGAGAAATGGTTGATTCCAGGAATGAGGCAGGGTAGATACGAGATGAGCCTGGAGCATCTTGTTATGTTTGAAAGTAAGAAAGAGTAAAGAAAAAGATTGATGTGTCAGTTCACAAGGGCATAGGAACTAACTTGATAGGGCTCCTACCGGCCAGATGCCCTGACAATTTGAGCATTAAAATAATTAAGAACCATAATGAACCATTGATAAAATAGAAATTCATGAGTCCACAATCACAATGAATAGATAAATAAATGAATGTGTATGGGATGGTGTAGGAGAGCCTTTGCTTATAGCAGAATTCAGAGCACCGACTGGTCAATGCGAAGGGAGTACTGGAGTTGGATATCATTATTTTGCAACCCTAAAGATAAAAATCGGATCAGTCAAGAATTATTTATAGATACTAAGTCAAGGGAGAAGTTGTGATGATGAGCAGGATATCTTCATGGCCTTGGAGTGTCTCCTCACAGACTGCTTATGAATTTCAAGGGAAGAAAAATAGTAATTATACATTGGAGAAATAGAAAAACATTTGACAGAATGATCAAAATTAACATTACCAATGTAGGACAGACAGATAAGATGTGATACCTTATGAAGGCTGCAAATTGGAATCTAACCATGAAGAAACACCAGACAAACCCCAGATGAGGAACAGTTCACGTAAAAAGATGCACGCATATAAATATTCATAATGTCTTATTCCTCACAGCCCTTAAGTGGATACAACCAAAATGTTCATCAATAGTGAATGCATAAAGAGTATGCAATATTCAAACAATGGAATACTACTCAGTGATAAAAAGGAACAAACTTCTGATATATTCAACAACATGGAAAATCTTGGAAGCATTTTGCTGAGTGAAGGAAGTCACACAAAGGACTACAGACTGTATCATTTAATTTACATGAAATTTGAGAATAGGCCAAAGTAGTTTATGGAGATAGGAAGCAAATGAGTGTTGCCTGGGGCAGGAATAGTAGTGTGAATTGACTGCCAATGTGCCTAAAGGAACTGGTCTAGTGTGATGGAAATACTCTACATCTTGAATGGGTGGTGGTTACATGAATTTATATATTGGACTAACGTATGGCACCATTTACATAAAATTAGAGTACTCTATGGTGTCTAAATTATATCTGAATAAAGTTTATTTAAAAAGGCGAAGGGAAGGTGTCCTCATGGAAAAAATTTTGGATGGAAATACAACAAAATAATCACATTGGTGACTGGGTGGCTCTTATTTTCACTTTTATACTTTCTTGCATTTAATCCATTTTGTCCAAGGAGAAAACCTCAATATTTGGTAAGTTTATGTTTCTGTTTAAAGGCACTCTATTTTGCAGATGACGGTAATGTGTGACATTCCAGATTCTTCTCTGTGAGGTGTGCTGTAGAGGCAACACATCACTCAACTGAGAGATCTGGGTTCTGATTCTTGGTATTCTGCTGAGTGCTGTCCATTTTGAGAAAGTCACTTGACTTCTCTGAGTTGAGTTTCTTTACCTGTAAAATGAGGAGACTTGATCTACTTTAGCTCAAATGTTTCATGATACCTTTGGTACCAATTTAAGAACCTAATATGTGAATCTTTTTAATTGGATACCTTAATAGTATCAGTAATGTATTTGCATATTCAAAATCCTTTGGACTCGGTGTGCGTTGCATCTTTTTCCTATAACCCATAACAGCATAAATACCAGAAGGCCAATTTAGAGAACCTTGACAGAAAATGTAACTTATAATCATCTTTAGTTTATTGCTATATTAAAGGTGCTACTCACTTTGTTTATTCAAGGAAAAAATTAGTCTTTTCCTTTAGATATTTCTCTGAACACTGAAAATACTGCAAGCTCGTGTTAGAGACAATAGTAACCTTCACATGTATAATCAAATTAACAACCTCTTTCCTTCTCCAGTGAAAGAACCATAGGCTATGAAAGTTACATATCCACTTTTTCTTTATTGAGTGAAATTAGCTTTTGACTCCTTTGATTACACGATAATTGAATCAGACGGCTGGTTCTAAGCGATATGTTTCCTTTGCTTTTCCATGTGTTTATTGTTGTTTGCATTGCTGCAAATGCATTAAAACTAAATGCTGGTGAAAAGAGCTGAATTCCGACTGTCAGTTGGGAAGAGCAAGCTGGCTGCCTGCAGATACCATTTTAACTTCGAGTCTTTCAGGTGTAGATTTTTCTATTTGTCTGTAGTTCTTTTTGGAAGACATATTTTTCTCTTCAAATCAGATAACGCCTTTCAGAAGGTAGAAAATGATGAGGGAAGGCTTTTTTTCCATCATCACTTATATCAGATGGCTGTGTTGATGCCACAAAATAATAGGGAAAAGTTCTAAATTGAATCTAGCAGCACTTTATGTCACATAAAGTAGGCTTTTAGCTGGATCTTTTATGATTTCATTGAGAACTAGTAAATTTAGCCAATACGCTAGATATTGGTTCTATAAAATCCACATTTTATTTACATTTCGCAATTCTGGCTAAAGGGCTTGTTCTGCCAATTATTGAAGGAGCCGGGAACAATATGTTTCAGTCCTTTATGTTATGTTTTCACAATACTCACACATAAGACCCAGGAATCCCATTGATGTAACAGGAAGTGACTTAATAAGCCTAAATCCTAATGACAATACATTCTGGGAAATGTACACTCAACTATGATCTTTGCCTTCAACAATTTACAACTGACTTTAATATGCCCGAGAGTGCTGTTTCCTATTGGCAATATGTGAAGACATTGTTCAGCATAAGAAAACGGAAGCAGCTGGTACTATTGTGTATGCTTCAGATCACAAGAAAATGAGAGTATATCCTGTTTCTACCTTATCCAGAAAACCTCTATTGACTCTCACAAAATTAGTAATCAAATTATTTTGAAGGCTTTTAATTTCTCCTTATTGTAATGAGATGTAACACTTATGACTCCGAAATTTATTTTACTTCTGGAGATTCCTGCAATTTGGGAAAGCTAGTAAGAAAGCATTATTAAGACAAAAACAAAACAACATGGCAATGATCTGAACTATAAACAGTCATGGTTCTCCTACCTACTCTTTTAGCGAAACACAGATGTTACATTTGCAATAGACCTTCTGTGGTAATGTGTTTGAGAATAAACACCGGCAGTTTCACTGAAACTAATTTACCTGCTTTTGATTAGTAATGCTTAACATTTTAAGAGCCTGGGAGGAAACACAGGAGGAAGCAATCATCCAATCACTGTTACTTCATGGACAGAGCAAGGAAAATTACTTAAATTAAGGTCCCTGTCCAAGTCCATTCTCATATCTCCCAATAGATTTCTTACTGAGGCCCTTGAACCCACGTAAGGAAGTAACCTGGTGTTTTGTTAAGTATTGACTCTTAAAAGCCAGAAAATCCACAGGAGATGCTTGATGGTGGGTGAATTATCGAAAGAAGATGCAGCAAAAAAAATTAGAGTTGATATTGTAGCATCAGTTCTTGACAGAGTCCAACATGTAGCTGCAGTTTGACTTTCTAAACACTGAGTCAAAAAAGGATAAAAGCAGCTGGCTGATTACTCCTGGGTCAGAAAGCCGGCAGAGAAGGTTAAAGAAAAATAGGCAGTGGGAACAAAGTTAGACTCTATGAGTAACATCACATAAAATGGAGTTAATCAATCCTAACTCCACATTTAGAATCACCTGGAGAGTTGTTAATAATGCCTGGACCTCAATACAGGCAAATAAATCCACATATGCAGGGATGGTCATGGACGTGTGCAGCCATGGTTGAGAATCAGTGATTTAAATGATCATAATTTTTCTTCTAGCATATATCGTGATAGGGAAATTTTAAATTGAGAATATTTAATTAATTGTCTGAAAATACTTTCTCTATCCAAAGAGGATTTGCACATCCATGGATCCAACCAACCATGGATGGAAAGGCCTACGATGGTTGCGTCTGTACTAAGCATGTACAGACCTTCTTTTTCTTGTCATTATTCCCTAAACAATACAGTATAATGACTATTTAGATAGCATTTACATTGTATTAGGTATTATAATTAATCTAGAGATGATTAAAGCATATGAGAGGATGTGTGTAGGTTGTATGCAAATACAATGCCATTTATTTAAGGGACTTGAGCATCCATGGATTTTGGTATCTGTAGGGTCCTGGAACCAATCCCCCAGGATACCGAGGGACAACTGTATTTGTTTAATAGAGCAATACTATGCAAAAAGATATAAAATATGATTATCTTGTCTGGTACATGATGTAAACTCAATAAATGTTAATTTCTTGTTTGATTTTCTAGTAAGTATTTATAGACACACAAAAATGGTAGTTACAGGACACTAAATAAGTGTGACTATTTTTTTCATGGAAATATGGAATCAATCTCATCTTCTATTATTATTTAAATAACAACCAATTATTTTCCCACAAAGAAAAATTCCTGATTTGAGTTTCAGCAGTCTTTTCTCAGACTTTATTTGCAGTTACAAAAGATTAAGATATCTATATCAGTTAGAATATTTTTCATTGCAAGTAACAAAAAACTTAAACATAGGTGACACTTACTGGCTCAATTTTCTGAAAATTCCAAAGGTGTTTATGTTGTAGGTTGGTGTGGAAGGTTTCAAGTTAGAATTGATTCAACAGAGTCAAAATGTCACCAAACGCAAATTTCTTTTTGTATCTCCACTATGCCTTTCATGAGGTTGGCCGATTTCTGGGGCTAGCTCCCCTATGTCTTTCAAGATGGCTGCCAACACAACCTGGGCCACAGGCTTCCTAGTTCTTATTCAGTGAGCAAGTGAGAGCTTCTTTTCTTCTAACCATAAAACAAAGTCCTTTACTTAGACTAACTAGGTCATATCACATGCTCATCCTTAACCAACAATTGGTCCAAAGAGGATATAGTTATTGTGACTGGTTCGAGTAGGCCCAGAACTGGAGCTAGGGGGATAGGTGGGGTGGGGTGGGGACAAGTAGCCCCACCCAAATGACCTGGTTGCCTCCTGTGTGTATGTGTGTGTGTGTGCAGGGGTGAGGGAGGTAAGCAAGTAGATTCCAGGGAAAGCAATCATCAATGTTGGTGATCAAAATACCATATTTTAAGCAACTGATCAAACAACCATTAATAAACCAGAATTTATGAATGTGTATGAAAATTTTCATCTTCCAACATGTCTAGTTATATTATTAGATGGGATTAAGAGGCAACAAAAGATTTCCTTTTTAGATTCATGGAGGATGTAAAGTATCGAGCACAACTCTATTTTATATAAATTTATAACTCCACATTATCTATAATTTTGAGTAAATTGAAAACAATTTTACCACTTTAACATCCCTTGTCTTATTCAAATATTGCACTGGAGATAATACATATAGTTCAGAGGTTCTTAAACTTTCTCACACCAAGATGCTTTTAGTTTTTCAATAATGTTTTCATGTAGGATCCTAGGCCAAAATAAATATGTAAGAGTTCTGTTTATTGAGTTGTTAGGCCTAATCAACTTAATTTTTGTGCTGATAACTTAGTAGCCATTTGGAAAAAATAATACATATAAATCAAAAGAGAAAATAGAACATTTATTTCATTCTTAAATAACCACAAGATGTATTTGCCTGTTGGGCACTGCACACCTCAAACCCTGGAATCAGTTTGAATACCATCACTTTCATTTCTCATCTCACATTGATTTTTGTACAGTACTTGCCTTTTATCACAGCAACTGCCAAAATCCAGCTTCACAAAGATACTATGTAATCAAAGGGAATTTCACGTGATCTAATGATGAAACTGGGAACTACTTTGTCCTAGTGGTTCACGCCATGTCTGACAGATGTTGCTGCGCTTCTTTTGAAAATTTAAAACATCTCTTAGTGTCCTAGGGTGCCTTGGTGCACAGTTTGGGAACTGTGGTTATAGTTACAACAGAAGACAAAATAAAAGTCAGGATTGGAAAGCCAGGTTTCCGAATTAAAAATAGCAGGAGATGACAGCCAGTATTAAAAAAGGAAATTATCATATAAATCTTTCAAACATCTTCTTAATAGGTTGAATATTTGATTTGTATAACAAAGTTTTTTTTTATATACTTTTTCCCCAAAAAAGACATTAAGAGAAAAAAGTACATTATATGATATAAATTAACCTTTGGAATTTTTAAAACCCTCTACTACTTCAATAATTTAGCATTCTATATTTAAGATTACCATGGAATTACAAACTCATTCTAATGAAAAATGGGGAGAGGCCAGTCCAGGAAGAGATACAACCTCACATTACTGTAGATTAGAAATTTTAGCACACTTCTAACTAAAACAGTACCAGTCCCAATGACAATAATTGCTAGGACCAGTCAACGTTCTGAACTAACCCGTTGGCCTTATCAACTTATCTCACATTTATGACTAGAGTGATATTAGAAGATAAAAAATTCATTCCCTTTGGATATTTTTTTTACAATGGCTGATCGTCACAGAATTAGGACAGATAGAGTGCTATATTTTTCCTCCTAAAAAAAGAGCAGTAAAACTCATAGGCTAATGTATCACAGTAAGATTTTAGAAGGAGAAAAATCAATTGTCAGTAAGATACTTTGTAATAAATCTTACAGTAGTGACCTTGTTTGGCTGCTATATACTGCAAAAAGAAGAGAAGCCAATCAAAATGGCATGAATGATTAATGCCTTTCATACAAAGCCCAAGATATCCTTAGAATATATTTGCTAAAGTGCTGCAGTGATAAGAAGGCAAACAAATGATAGAGCTCAAGTAAGGAGTTTCAGAAGGAGTTCTTAACAGAGACCCATGCAGTTAATTTCTTAGTTTTTGTTGACTATACAAACTGAAGTACTAATACCAGAATATACGTTCTAAGAAAAAGATGACATTCAGATTCTAGGTCGAAGGTGTGAAACTGGGGCTATGTAGTGGATTTTATTATTGAATAATCCTATAAAAAGATTATATATTCTGCTCTGCTGACATAAGGCTCAGTCATATTATCTGCTTTGCCCAAATGGTGTGTGTTACTTTTTAGCACAAATTTTAAGACTGAATATATGGTTCTCCATATGTTCTTCTTCCCTTTGCCGCAATGACCAACACTATTCCAGGCTGAGGCTGCTTCCTCAAAGTGGAGCAGAGCTGTATCTAACCATTGATGGGCATGCGGGGATATTTAGTGTGTTTGTCACTGCAACATAACCTAACCCATCTTGACCGATGCCAGTCGGTAGCTGCTGGTATTAGCATAAACGAAATGTGAGGAAACAGAGAAGGAAGAAGGAAAAAAAAGCAATTGCTTCCATAATGGGTGTATCAAGGTTTTATAAGCAGGTGAAAAAGACAGGCCTTGGAAATGGAGACAGTAGGAAAGAAAACCTTGGTAACAACTCTATTGTTAGAATCCTCGGCCTGGGACTAGAGTGAAATGATCACCGCTCTCATGGTTATCCTGAACAACCACTGTCATATATTTTCTCTAAGTTTAGAGAGTTTCAGTTGCTTTCTTGTGGTCACACAGCTAGGAAGGGACAGACTCAAAATGCATTGCTTTCGGTTCTATTGCACTGTCACCTGAAAACAGAGCATGAGCACCTGGCTAGGTGTGGCAGCTGCTCAGATCTCCCTGGAAGAGAGAATCTGCTGTGGGGAGTGCGATTAGCTTACAGCCTACAGTGCCTTCAGGGTTTGGGATTTCCTGTAGGCATTTGAGCTGCAGAAACACTTCCCCAGGGAGCCTCCATCCAACTCTCCTGCCAGTTACCAAACACGGTAGGGCTATTTGGATCTGGCCATTTCTGCCCAGTGTAATGTCTTCTCTATGGACAATCTTTAGTCTGGGGTTCCCTGTTGGAATACTGACACTTTCTCAGAGCTGCACTGTTGTCTGAGGCTCTTCCAGTCCCCTCCTCCTACCTTCCCCCTCTCGCTTCACAAGTGTCAGACCTCGGGCCAGCCTGGTGGTGTAGCAGTTAAGTTCGCACGTTCCGCTTCAGTGGCCTGGGGTTTGCTGGTTCGGATCCCCGGTATGGACCTACGCACCGCTTGTCAAGCCATGCTGTGGCAGGTGTCCCACATATAAAGTAGAGGAAGATGGGCACAGATGTTAGCTCAGGGCCAGTCTTGCTTAGCAAAAAAGAGGAGGATTGATGGCATATGTTAGCTAAGGGCTAATCTTCCACAAAAAAAAAAAGTGTCAGACTTATATCATGGTCTGAAGGCTTTCCCTGCCTACTCCTGCTCCCTCACCCCTTATCTTGCATAGGTTTCACCTGTGAAACAAAAATTATTCTGACACTTGTTAAAATGGTAAGGAAGACACTATTTAGGACCATTGTGAAAGACGTCAACACTATCACAATAGGGGAGAGAGTTCAAGCTCAACTTTAAATAGAGCAAAGACATCTGGGGATTTAGAACCCATGAACAGAATGAGGGGAGTTAATGGATGGAAAATTACTAAGAGGAGACATTAAGAGTAGGAAGTTTCTCGCTAAACTGAGTTAGGATTCTTGCTGAAGGTAGGCCAGGGTGATCAGATATCAAGGGTGGGAGGATTCTCACTAAACTGACTTAGCAGGAATCGTACTAAAACTGGGCTGGGCAGACCAAAAACAAGGCACAAGGATGATGCCTAGTCGCAAAGAGGGCTCAGAGGGGTCTATCCAAAATTTAGTCAAGGAGAGTCTGTGTTACATCCCAATAAATCTCTCATACTTTTTACTCCATCTTAATACCTACTGGAGGCCCCGGATTGACACACTAGCTGAACTGGGAAATCCGGTCAGTACCCTGTTCTGTACCGAAATGTATAGCACAGCTAGAAGGATCTACAACTATGTACTGGGGGGCTTTGAGGACAAGAAGGAAAAAAAAGGAAATTGGCAACAGATGTTAGCTCAGGTGTCAATCTTTAAAAAAAAACACAAAAAGCCTATAGATTCTTATGCCTAGGTTACAATGGCTTGAAGGATAAAGACCCTCTTGTTTTAAAAAAAAGTAAATAGAGGCTTGAGTGCTGGTAATATGCTGCCATCTATGGGCTGTTTCCTGTTTGTTAACCACCGCAGGTAGGAGTTTACATGGATTGTCTCAATTAATGCTCATATAATGTTGCCAGTTAGATATGACGATTATTTTTATTTTATACATGAAGAACTAAAGCTGAGGTGAAATGACTTGTATAAAATGATCCTTCCAATACATGGAAGAGGCCAGATGCAGGCCCAGATCTGTCATATTCTAAACTCTCACTATTTACATGCAGTCAAAATCTTAGTTGATAAATTACTGTTATGCAGGTTTGCTGAGGATGGGAAAAGAGGTATAATATTTGGAGTCTGCGTTATGGTGGGAAGGGATTGAGAGATATAAGAGGCTTCGTGAGTATTACATTGTGAGTATAATATTTTATGCGTACTGTTTCCATTATGCCAAGTCCCTGGAGAATACAACCTGTTGGACTAAAATGGATAGTCACAATTTGGTTATACATTTCCTTGGATAAGGAGTTCTATGGCTAACACAAATCTGAGAACTGTGCAACAAAATAGAGAACAAAGGGAAAATAAATGGCTCTAAATTCAACTTATATTCAGAATAATTTTCCTTTCTTTGGGATAAAAAGAATCTGAGAATGCTTAGCCATGGACCCAGATTGTGACTCTCAGCTCTCCAGATCAGGAAGTGCTTGTGCCAGATACTTTTCCTACTTCTGTACCTGCTCCTTTGCAGCACCTGTTCTAGCGAGCAGCAGACAGTAGTCAGAGTTGGCGGTTATAGGGTGGAAACTGAATAAGGAAGCAGCAGGTTGAGAGATCAACGCCAATAGTCTAATTGACATTGCCTGGTTTCTCATTCATACCTTAACCCTAGCCCATTGATTCTTCACGCAACCTAATCCAAGTGGACAGCCTTGGCCTGAGTCAAGAATGGGCCATTTATTAATTCATGAAATAAACGTTGTGCACTGTAGCTGATAGCATTATTGCGATGCCCAGACACCTCAGATTCCTTTTTACCATGTACAAGTGTACCTTTGTACCCTTTGGTATGCTTTTGTTACCACCCAAGGGGGGTTGTCTGCCCACCGCAAGGCATGCCAATAGTCAAGAAACAAGGTGGTAGGAGAGAAAGGGATTTTTATCACAGCTTACTAGCAAGAGGGAAGATGGCCAACTAATGTCCGAAAGAACCATCTTACAGAACAAAGACTACAGGCCAGTTATATAGGGGCCTGGACTCCAGGTAGGGGAGGCATCTGGTCTTCAGGTGGGGGCATCCATCTGGTTTCCAGGTGGGAGCAGACATCTGGTCTTGGTTGCTGATAGTCTCTTATTTTACTGGATATGCATCAGAGACTGGAGCACTGCCCTATACCCTGATCTTTCACTTGTCATTGATGATGACTAGTAGCATAGACTCTCTGCCTGGGGTTCAACACAGTCCTAAGGAACTCAAAAACAAAGTTATCATCTTATCACAGCCATGAGGGGCCATAAAACCCACAGAGCCTGCAAATCCCCCAGAGATGGACCCTTACTTATCTAGGCAAACTAAAGCAAGAATTCAAAGGGGCTGAAGAGTCAGGGTTAATTAATCAGAAGTCATTCAAAGTTACAATATGGTTTCTTTTCTACAATATGTCTTCCCTCATGTCAACCTTGTGTTGAGCCAGTATCACTTTTACTTCCAACAGCCAGCAATTTTGGGTCTTTTCCACAGGATTGCCCTTGGGCTATTGGTGCCTCTTTGCTTTACTTCACACACAGAGCCTGACGTGCCTGGAGATTTACAGTGTGTTTGACTGGCAGAGTATGAAAATCCAGTTTCCTTTTCTTGGGTCAAGATAACCCTGAAGCTCAACTTTCACCCCAGAGTTACCCCATGGGATCAGGTTGAAGCCTTACCTTCCACAGGAATTTCCCTGAAATCGCATCCTTGCTTGACTTCCTGCCTTTGCCTGTCCTGCTTACCCCACTCCCTTACCAGTTTCCTCTTCATTGGAAGCAGTACCTTAATAAATCACACAAGATTCCTCGTCTCAAAGGCTATTTGTAAACCTAAGAAAAACACCTACTAAATCTAAGTCATGATGTTAAGCAATAACAATGACTCTTGACTTCAAAGAGGTAATTGAATAATCACAATATTTTATGTATAACATAGCCAATGTATATTGCAAAGTGATACTACTGAGAAGGGAGTGGTTATCATTAGCAAGTCTCTTCGGAGAAATTAACACTTAAGCAAATTCTTGAAAGGTCAATGAACGAGTAGGTCTCCACCAAGATGAAAAAAAAATGAAGGGCATTTTAAGCAAAGGAGACAGACTCTGCTTTGATAATAGTTTCCCTAAAAAGGGATTTTGTAGACTTCATTTTATTCTGGAAGAAGTACTTCACTCTGAACTCTGAGAAGGGAAGTATCCTTTCTTAATTATACAGGTTATTTTGAAGCTGGGTACCTAAGGGTTACTGTAAATATTCAATAAGATTATTTTTTGAGTTGTTATGAAAAGAAATTAATCTTGTCAGTTTGCTGTTTTTTTGTTTAGCCTGAGGAGTAACTCCAGGGTCACAAGGATTTATGAGCTTGTTCTAAAGAATAAAAAGAAGGCCTTCAAGGATCACCAGATAATCAGCCCCCAGCTGCCATTCACAGCCAGAAGTCAGATTGCCCTGGGGTTTATCAAGAGTGAAAGAAACACAGATTACCCCTTTGTTTCCCCAAAACTCCTCCTGCCACACCACTTAGCTCTATAAAACTCCTGCTTTCTTCTCTTGTTAAGGCAGATTTGAGAGAACCATGCTCTTGCCTTCTTGTCTTGGCCAATTTGAATAAACCTTTCTCCATCTCAAAACACCAGTATCTCAGTGTTTGGCTTAGTGTGCACCAGGCACATGAACTCGAGATTAAGAGATTCAGTGACAATATCACTCACATCTAATATAGGACTTAAGACAGTGTTTAAGACTGTGATAAGTGAACTCATTTCCAGAATGCATTCTGGCCTTTCTGTTTTCCACCATCTTCCCCAAGTTTAACAATAATTACAAGAGAATGTTTGAACCGTAAAGAAGTGATGAAGTGATTTAAATTACCTAGGCCATCTGTGTATAATAGGAAGATAATCAATTAAGATATTCTTTCTTTTTTAATGCACTAACTCATAAAAGTAGCATTTAATCAATCTCACTTAATATTCTAAAGTCCCTACTGTATTTCAGGCACTCTGCAGTGCTCTGATTATGAATGATAGTCATCAGAAACTTAGGACTTAGAATTGAGGTTTGAACACACACTCAGCTCCTAATCATGTGACTTTGAGAATAAACACAGTGCCTGTCTTATAAAGTGCTGTGGAGAATATATGAGTTAATGTATGGAAAATTCAAATCACAGTGCCTGACACACAGTGAGTGCTCAGTAAGTGTTAATTGTCACTAGTGTTTGTGTTACGGTTGTGGTTCTTGTTTCTGTTATTCTGTCATACACCAGATTTGCATAGGTTCTGTGACTTTTTTTGCTGTAGAGCCAAACTTTTATTGTATTCCATTCTTCTGAAAGATTAAGAAGGATGGATGATTACAGCTTACATTTACAGAAACCTTGACGTACCAAACAGCTACAGAATGCTTAGCTTTCTCATTCATCTCAAAAGCAAACAATTAACTCTACATCTTGGCAAGACAAATTCATATGTAATCAGTTGGCTTCCATTTAGTGAAAGACTATGTAGATTTTCAATGTAACCAAAGGTACTATCCTGTGCTGAATCTTCTCCCCCAGCAAACAAGGAAAAACAAATGCCTTTAACATAGTAAAACAACAACTTTAAAGATATTCAGTTAAACACTTGATAAATACTTGGATGTTGTATCAGCCATTGTAAGCCAATTAGGAAAGATTAGATGTTTTTATTTTCAAAGTTAAAACATAGACATTTTGCACATCTAACTCTGTTCTGTAATGATAAAATAATTGTTCATCTTGAAATGAGAAATCAGTTATGGTTTTCCCATTGGTAATTTTTTTTAGTAATATAACTCCCCGCTTAATATGTTTCCATTATTTTCAGATTAAAATGTCTAATTTGATAAATGGAAATTAAGGCCCCATATAGTAATTATTTATCTAAGACTTTAGTATTAAGTATATGGACTGAACATTTATTTTATTTTGTTTGGGATAACTGATATGTCAGTCACTTGCCAACCACTTCAATATAATTTTCTGCACATAATAACTGGCAGAAGACACTGGGAATTTTAAAAAGATAATTTGAATATCAAGTCCAATGAGGCCTGTCATTTCTCATTGCTTAGTTAAGTAAAACCTGCATAAAGACTTAACTATGAAATATCATATGCTTCTTGACACCTATACTTCAGACATAATAAAGGCATCAAAAGAGTGGTTATAATATGTGGGAGTTTTGGGCTGGCACGGTTGCATAGTGGTTAAGTTCCAGTGCTCTGCTTTGGCAGCGTAGGGTTCACAAATTCAGATCCTGGCCATGGACCTACACACCACTCGTCTAGCCATGCTGTGGCTGCCTCCCGTATACAAAGCAGAGGAAGATTGGCACAGATGTTAGCTCAGGGGCCATCTTCCTCACCAAAAAAAAAAAAGAAAGAAAAAACCCCTGGGGTTTAATTTGTTTCATTCCTTTGTATTTACAGTTGAAAGAACAGAATTAAAAATCAGGTGTGATAGTTTCTGCTCCTTCTATGCTTATTCCAAAATAAAAATGATATACAACGCATACAACTTTTATTCAGCTCTTCACTGTGGTCTAGGAAATGGTGTTTGTTTTTTAGTGTGAACTTGAAAAACGGCTCTGACAAGTTTCCAATACTGTTCACACACTGTTTTGAAAATTTTCTTTAAGGGTCTTCAAATCAATAATTTTTCATTTGGTTCCGGCAAAGATAGCCTTCCCTGCTATTGTGAGAATTACTTCCCTTTGCAAGTAGAATGGCAAAATCTGGATCATGAACATCAGAAGTTCATGAATTTCTAATTTACATTGAAAGGCCCTAAAATATTCTTTGCACATTGGGAAAGCTTTGTAATTCAAATAGTATTCTTAACAAAGTTAAAATATCACCAAAATTACTCTTGGTATGCTTGGGAAAGCTTTGTGTGAAATTATACTGGGATGCTTAGGTGCTTCATTGAATTTGTCCTCAAGAGCCATCAATTTTTACAACTCACCTGAATAATTTCTTATACTGTCAAGCACTCTTATCAACACATATTTATTGGACTCAAAATTTCTCTAAGTGTTGTATACAGTGCAAAATAAACAGAAGATATAGTTTTTACTTTTGGGAAACAGTTTTTATTTGGGGAGATACACTGAATAGAAACAATTCTGTTAGAGAACTGTTAAGTATAAATCTGTACGACACCACTCTAAGTTTAATAGTTTATAAAAGAGGAAGCGCATTAAAGGCTAACATTTATGGAAAAGTCTCCAGAGGGAGTTAAGGCTCACACCTGGATTTGAAAAACAACTAGGATTTAAACATAAAAGAAGAGACTACCACTGTACTCCTTAGGTTTTCATCTAAAAGAAAACATCTTTTTCATCTTTAGAGAAAACATTAGATTGTTAGTGAAGGGGAGCAGAATTTGCCATTCCAAAATATGCCTCTTTGGCATAAAGATTACCTTAATCTGGTTATTTTTAAGACATAGCAGACACCAGAAAAGCTCTGAAAACCTAGAAATTCTCCTTTTGTGAGGGACATTTATGTTTATAAGAGAAATCTCCATTTGTGAGTGTGTCTCCCTTTCTGCGCCTGGAAGAGAAAGATGACTCTAAATCTCTAGAAACTCATCAAGGAGAAGACAAGGACTTCAATCTGCGTAACAACCTGACCCTTGTTTACCGTGCTTTGCCTGAAAACCTCTCATAATTGCCCCCCACCCACATCTTCTTTTGTCTTTAGCTGGAGATGGTATTTAAGGTGGTGGCTTGGGCCATTTTGGGGAGTTACGCAGTTTTCCTGGGTCTCTCCCAGGTATAAAGGAAGTGTACATGTTATTAGACTTCTGTTTGTTTTCCTCCTTTTTTTTTTTTTTTAAAGATTGGCACCTGAGCTAACAACTGTGGCCAATCTTTTTTCTTTTTTTTTTTCTGCTTTATCTCCCCAAATCCCCCCTGGAACATAGTTGTATATCCTAGTTGCAGGTCCCTCTAGTTGTGGCATATGGGACGCCACCTCACTGTGGCCTGACCAGCAGTGCCATGTCTGTGCCCAGGATCACAAACCCTGGGCCACTGCAGTGGAGCATGCAAACTTAACCACTCGGCCACGGGGCCGGCCCCTGTTTTCCTCCTGTTAATTTGCCTTTTTCTTACAGGGAGATCTTAGCCAGAACTTAGAAGGGTAGAGGGAAAATTGTTTTTCCTCCCTCCCCTACATTACTGAGCAGTATAAATATGTTGGTGCCCAGGGCAGGCCACCCCAAATATCCCACAATAGCATATTGATTATTTCGAATTAAAGTTACTTGAGAAGCAAAACGGCGTTCTGACCCTCCTGTCTCTATTCCACTGAAAGCAGGAAATAAATCTCCCGTGTGGAAGGTGCTCTCCCCACATCCTTATCACCAGAGCTAGGAATTCAGGGCTGAGAAGCCTGGGTAAACAAGCCTTGCTCATTCACTACCTCAAGCCTAAACTCTGCTTAAATTCCTCACTATTTACATACCCCAAACCTAAGTTTCTTTGTCCTGTCAATTCCTCACAAATTTGTGTCTTTGTGTAAAAGATATAAATATTGCCTACTTTGTTTGCTCTCCAAGCATCATTTCTTTCTGATCTCTAATACGTACAGTTCTGGGCTTGGCTTTGGTCCGACTTTTGGACCGTTTCATTGTAACTGTGCTGGTCCAGCCTTCAGCCTGATTCCCTTGAGAGCAGACTGTTTATTAGAACTGTGTTGATCAACCTTCAGTCTCATTCCCTTGGAAGTGGACTGTTCTGTTAGAATTGGTTTGATTCAACCTTTGGTCCACTGTAATGAAATCAGACTATTCCTTAGAACTGGCTGGTATTAAGCCTGCAGGCTGGTTAAGCTGTTCAAGCTGTTTAGGCTATTTGAGAATTATTCCTTCGCTCTAGAGAAAAATCTCTAATAAATGAGATCACAGTTATTTAAATATTTTGAGGGTACACCCCTACAGAGGCCTCAGCTGATTCTATGTTTAAAAAACAGTCATTCCTCATGTACTTTTCTAACTAAATGGACCAATTTAGCCAAAAGTAATTTAGAATATCAATGGCCATAAGGGGGAACTTTTGAACTTTCCAAACTTAACTTTTCTTAAAACCAAATTGGACTGCCATAGCCCTGTAATTTCCAAAACTGAATGGAATGCCTACTTCAGTTGGTATTTTGAGGCTTCCAAACGTTACCAGGAGTCTAAAATTGCCTCTTTGCAAAATGAAATTTTAAGATTAACTGAGGCAAACAAACAATTAAAGAAAGGTAGAATGGCTTCCGAAGCCTCATGTTCCTCTTCCCTGGCTTATCTCAGGCTCTGCCTCAGACATCATCATGTTCCTCTCCCCTGGCTTCTCGTGCTCAGGCCATACTTCCAGCCCTATCTTCCTCCTTCCCTTCTCTACCACCTACACCTCCTCTATAGTCTCAGTTTCCCCACAGTAACACTCTCTATCATCAAACTTCCTCTTTTCCCTGAACCTCGCTCCACTCCCTCTTCCTCTGAATCTGTCAGAACCTGTCCCTTTAAAATTAAGCGCTCAAGGCTTTGTTATCCCTTTTACTAGTCCCAGTAATACTAGTATTTTACCTGTGAGAAAACCCAAGGACCAAGGGTGAAGTTTTGTCCAGGACTTCCAAGCAATAAACAACATTGTTATCCCTCGACACTGTTGTTCCTAACCCTCAAATGCTATTAACATCCATTCCCACTGGAAGCAAACTATTTATGGTAATTAATTTATGTAGTGCATCCTTTAGCATTCCAGTTGATGAAGCTACCAATCACCTTCTCGCCTTCACTTGGGAAGGAAAACAATTCACCCAGACGGTAATGCCTCAGGGGTTTCTCCGAGAGCCCTTCTTATTTTTCACAAATCCCAAGGCTGATCTGGATAACATAAGTTCCCTAAGGGTTCTACTTTGTTGCATTATGTGGATGATTTGCTTCTTTGCCCTTCTTCCCAAGTCTCCTCACAGGAAGATAATGTATACTTGCTAAAGCTTTTAGTCTTAAAAGGACACAAAGTTGCCAAAGAAAAATTGTAGCTCGCCCAAACCCAGATTCAATATTTAGGGCATTTTGATGTCCGAAGAAGGGATATACTCAGATCCAGATTAGCTTCATGGTGGCACTAGGATACCCGCCTTGTGTAGAGCCATCACTGACACTGCCCTTTTGGTTAAGGCCACTGGGAGAATTGTTGTGGGATCCTCTTTAACAATTTTTTTACCTCATGCAGTAGACACTCTCCTGAATTCTCATTACACTAAACATTTCTCAGTCAGTTGCGTGACCTCCTATGAAATCCTTTTGTTAGCTGCTCCTCACACAACTCTTTTACGTTGTAATAACCTTAACCCCGCTACTTTTCTCCCTTCCGTTACTGAAGAAGACCCTCAAGACTGCTTCATGCTGATGGATTATCTCCTGACTCCTTGTGATGATCTGCAGGAAACTCCCTTGGGTAACGCCAACTCTTGTGGTTCACTGATGGTTCTTACTTAAAAGGTGACAATGGCAAATACCGTGCTGGGTATGCTATTGCAACTCCTTTTGATATTGTTGAAGCAGCACTTTTCCCTATGGCTACTTTGGCCTAACAGACTGAATTATAGACACTTACATGGGCTTGTAATTTAGCCAAGGGTTAAACTGCCAATATTTATACTGATAGTAGATATGCTTTCAGACAGCTCATGATTTTGGAATGTTGTGGAAGCAATGTGGCTTCCTTACCTCCAGTGGAAATAAAATTTAAAATGTCCCCCATATTTAGGAATTATTGGATGGTATACTTTTACTTGCTGCTTTAGCTATTATTAAAATCCCAGAGCATTCTATACTTGACTCTTTAAAAGATAAAGGAAATCATCTTGCTGACACCAACAACAGGCAAGCCTCTGTCATGGTCCAAAGGCACATTTCCCAAATGATAACTTAGAAAAATGGGCTACAGAACCCCAACAACTGGCAACACAAAAGGAAAAGCGAGTGGAAATTCAACAATTGTTGGATTGATAAAAATAGAGGGCTCTGGGAGTGACATCAGCATCACGGCAGAGTGAACTTGCCTGGGACTCTCTCCCTTCCAATGTACAACAAAAAGGAGCAGCCATATTCTAAAAGAAAATAGCCTAACAGCACAAAAACCTCGCAGAGACATGCAGCCACACAACGGAGGGCAGAGAGTCTGGAGCCCCTCTCAGAGGAGCTGGAATTAGGTAAGAGAGAACTTTGCTCCCTCCCCTAAAGGCTGTGGTTGCTGCCACATGAGGGACCATGAGGGAAGGAGTTGGGGAGGGGTTTCATGTCCATAGGATCACCCAGGACTCCCTAGCGCTCTTCCAGCTTAGGGGGAGGCCCTCTAACAGGGCAAAAGCTTTTGCATGGGGTGACCTCATCAAGCCAAGAACCCGGGAGACCAGAGAGCAAGAGCTGATTGGGAAATCCAGGACTGTGTGCAGAAGAAAATGCCCCTCCCTGGACCCACGCCAAGCCATCTTGGCTGAAGGAGGAGGGCTCAGAATACACGGCTCTCTACCCCCACCCAGTGGCAATAGGCTGTAACTGCAACCAAATACTATCAGAATGAGAAAGACCCATCCTTCCAACATCAGGCACTACATCAAATCTCCAGACCAGAGAGAAAACAACAAGCACCCAGAAATCAGTGCTGAGGACACAGAAATATGTAAACTAAACGACGATGAATTCAAAATAGCTATCATCAAAAAACACAATGAGATAAAAGAGATTATAGAGAAATAATTCATCAAGTTCAGGATCTACTTCACAAAAGAGATCGAAACTATAAAGAAGAATCAATCAGAAATATTAGACATGAAAGACACAATGGAAGAGATAAAACAAAAGATGGATTCTCTGAATGCTTGTGTGGACATCATAGAGGAGTGAATCACCATAATTGAAGATAGACATGTTGAAATGCTCCAGACAGAGGAGGAGAGAGAACTAAGACTAAAAAGAAATGAAGAAAGTCTCCGAGAAATATCCAACTCAATGAGGAAATGCAACATAAGAATTATAGGTATTCAAGAAGGCGAAGAGAAGGAGAAAGGAGCAAAAAACATGTTCAAAGGAATAATAGCAGAGAACTTCCCAATCTAGGCAATGAGAGGGAAATGTGTGTAGAGGAAGCTTCCAGATCACCTAGATTTGTCAATGTAAAAAGAAGTACTGCAAGGCACATAGTAGTAAAACTGGCAAAAATGAATGGCAAAGAAAGAATACTCAGGGCAGCAAGGCAGAAGAAAATAACCTACAAAGGCACCCCTATCAGACTTTCAGCAGATTTCTCTGTAGAAACCTCATAAGCTAGGAGAGAATGGAATGACATATTCAAAACTTTAAAAGATAAAAATCTTCAGCCAAGGATACTCTATCCAGCAAAAATATCCTTCAGATATAAGGGAGAAACATAACCTTTTCCAGACAAACAAAAGCTACCACAAGACCCCCACTACAAGAAATCCTCAAGAAGGCCTTCATACCTGGTAAAAGAAAAAAAGGGAGAAAGTGGTCACAAAACACAGAGTAAGGAGACAAATAGGTAGACAGAATCAGAATAGAACAGCAAATATTCAACTATATCATTAGGCTAAAGGAAAGGAAAACACAAAAACAAAGACCATCTTGTCACTTTAACCACAAACTCACAACACAAGTTGGAATAAGATATGAGAAAAATAACTTAGGAGGGGAGGAGGAAAGGGACTGAATCAGTTTAGACTAAGGAAATAAGAGGCCATCAGAAAATGGACTATCTTATACATGAGATTCTGAATACAAACTTCAGGGTTGCCACTAAATGAAAAAGCAGAACAGAGACACAAAAAATACATAAGGAAAAAAGAAAGAAACACATCATAAAAAACTCCATAACTCAATGGGTAGACCAAAACACACAGGACGAGAAACAAAGTAAAAGCAGGAAAACTGGAAAATGAGTGATATAATGACAGCATTAATCCCTCATATATCAATAATCACCCTCAGTGTAAAGGGATTGAATTCTCCCATAAAAAGACACAGAGTAGCAAGAGGGAGTAAAGAACAAGATCCAAGAATTTGTTGCCTCCAGGAAACACATCTCAGCTCCAATGACAAACACAGGCTCAGAGTGAAGGGGTGGAAGATGATACTCCAAGCCAATGGCAAACAAAAGAACGCAGGTGTCACAATACTTATATCAGACAAAGTAGATTTCAACATAAGGCAGGTAAAGAGAGATAAAGAGAGGTAGTATATAATGATCAAAGGGACAATCCATCAAGAAGAAATAACGCTTATAAATATCTATGCACCCAACACAGGAGCACCAAAGTTCATAAAGCAAATATTAAGAAACCTAAAAGAAGATATTAAAAATAACACAATAATAGTAGGGGACCTCAACATCCCACTCACATCATTGGACAGATCATCCAGACAGAAAATCAACAAGTAAACAGTGTAATTAAATGAAAAGCTAAACCATTTGAACTTAATAGACATATATAGATCATTCCGTCCAAAAACAGCAGAATATACGTTCTTCTCAAGTGTGCATGGAACATTCTCAAGGATAGACCATATGTTGGGAAACAAGGCAAGCCTCTATAAATTTTAAAAAATTGAAATAATAACAGACATCATCTCTGATCATAATGCCGTAAAGTTAGAAATTAATTACAAGAAAAAAGCTGAGAAAGGGACAAAGATGTGGAAAATAAACACTATGCTATCGAACAAGCAATGGATCATTGAGGAAATTAAAGGAGAAATCAAAAAATATCTGGAGACAAATAAAAATAACATGCCGTACCAACTCATACGGGATGCAGCAAAAACTATATTAAGAGGGAAATTCATTGCAATACAGGCACACCTTAACAAACAAGAAAAATCCCAAATAAGCAATCTCAAATTACACCTAACTTTATTAGAAAAAGAAGAACAAACAAAGCAGAAAGAGAGAAATAATAAAGAAAAATAAAGTCAGCAGAAGGAGAGAAATAATAAAAATCAGAGTAGAAATAAATGCTATTGAAACAAAAAAGGCAGTAGACAGGATCAATGAAACAAAGAGCTGATTCTTTGAGAGGATAAATAAAATTGACAAACCTCTAGCCAGACTTACAAAGAAAAAAGAGAGAAAGCTCAAATAAAGAAAATCAGAAAGGAAAGAGGAGAAATGACAACAGACTCCACAGAAATACAAAAGATTATTAGAGCATACTATGAAAAACTATATGCCAAGAAAATGGATAACCTAGAGGAAATGGGTAAATTCTTAGACTCTTACAACCTCCCAAAGCTGAGTCAAGAAGAAACAGACAATCTGAATAGACCAATCACAAAGAAAGAGATTGAAACAGCCATCAAAAGCATCCCAAAGTATAAAACCCCAGGACCAGACAGCTTTCTTTGGGAAGTCTACCAAGCTTTCAGAGAGGAATAAAAACCACACAATCATCTCAATAGATGCAGAGAAAGCATTTGACAAGATCCAACAGCCATTTATGATCAAAACTCTTAACAAAATGGGGATAGAAGGAAATTATCTCAACATAATAAAGGCCATACATGACAAACTCACAGCCAACATCATACTCAATGGACAAAAAGTGAGCACCATCCCCCTGAGAAGAGGAACAAGACAAGGATGCCCACTATCACCACTCTTATTCAACTTAGTACTGGAGGTTTTGGCCAGAGCAATTAGGTAAGAGAAAGGAATAAAAGGAATCCAAATAGAGAGTGAAGAAGTGAAACTCTACCTGTTTGCAGAAGACATGATCTTATATATAGAAAACCCCAAAAAATCCATTGGAAAACTAACAGAAATATTTAACAACTACAGTAAAGTTGCAAGGTACAGAATCAACTTACAAAAATCAGTTGCTTTTCTATACTCTAACAACGAACTTAAGAAAGAGAACTCAAGAGTATAATTCCATTTGCAATCGCAACTAAAAGAATGAAGTACCTAGGAATAAATTTAACCAAGGAGGTGAACGACTTATACAATGAAAACTATGAGACATTACTGAGAGAAATTGATAATGACTTAAAGTGATGGAAAGAGATTCCTTGCTCATGGATTGGAAGGATAAACATAGGTAAAATGTCCATACTACCCAAAGCAATGCACAGATTCAATGCAATCCCTATCAGAATCCCAATGGCATTCTTCATGGAAATAGAGCAAAGAATACCAAAATTCATATGGGGCAATCAAAGACCTAGAATTGCTAAGGCAATCCTGAGAAAAAAGAACAAAGCTGGAGGTATCACAATCCCTGACTTCAAAATGTACTACAAAGACATAGTGACCAAAACAGCATGGCACTGGTACAAAAACAGGCACACAGATCAATGGAACAGAACTGACTGAAAGCCCAGAAATAAAACCACACATCTACGGTCAGCCAATCTTTGACAACGGTGCCAAGAACATACAATGGAGAAAAGATAGTCTCTTCAATAAATGGTGTTGGGAAAACTGGACAGCCACACACAAAAGAATGAAGGTAGACCACTATCTCCCGCCATACACAAAAATAAACTCAAAATGGATCAAAGACTTGAAGATATGTCCCGAAACTATAAAACTCCTGGAAGATAATATCGGTAGTACACTCTTTGACATTGAACTAAAAAGGATCTTTTCAAATACCATGTCATCTCAGACAAGGGAAACAAAAAAAATAAACAAGTGGGAATTCATCAGACTAAAGAGCTTCTCCAACGCGAAAGAAACTAGGATCAAAACAAAGAGACAACCCACCAATTGGTAGAAAATATTTGCAAATCATATATCTGACAAGGGGTTAATCTCCATAATATATAAGTAACTCACACAACTGAACAATAAGAAAGCAAACAACCCAATCAAAAAGTGGGCAGAGGAGATGAACAGACATTTTTCCAAAGAAGATATACAGATGGCCAATAAACACATGATGTTCAACATCAGTAATCATCAGGGAAATGCATATCAAAACTACACTAAGATACCACTTTACACCTGCTAAAATGGCTATAATCACTAAGACTAAAAATAACAAATGTTGGAGAGGGTGTGGAGAGAAGGGAACCCTCATTCACTGCTGGTGGGAATGCAAACTGGTGCAACCATTATGGAAAACAGTATGGAGATTGCTCAAAAAACTAAAAATAAAACTACCATATGACCCAGGCATCCCACTACTGGGTATCTACCCTAACAATTTGAAATCAACAATCCAAAGTAACATATGCACCCCTGTTCATTGCAGCACTACTCACAACAGCCAAGACAGGGAAGCAACCCAAGTGCCCATAGGCCAATGATTAGATAAAGAAGATATGGTATATATATATATATATATATATATATATATATATATATATATATATATATATATATATATATAAATGGAACACTACTCAGCCAGAAAAATAGACAAATTCATCTCATTTGCAATAACATGGAAGGTCCTAGAGGGAATTATGCTAAGCAAACTAAGCTAGTCTGAGAAAGACAAACACCAGATGATTTCACTCACATGTGGAATATCAACAAGTACTTGGACAAAGAAAACACTTCAGTGGTTACCAGGGGACGGGGGTGGGGGTGGGGGACAGAGGGTGAAGGGGAGTGCTTATGTGGTGACAGTCAAGAAATAATATACAACTGAAATTTCACATTGATGTTAACTATTATAAACTCAATTTAAAAAATATAGAGGGGGCCGGCCTAGTGGCACAGCGGTTAAGTTTGCACGTTCCTCTTCGGCAGCCCGGGGTTTGCCAGTTTGGATCCCGGGTGCGGACATGGCACCGCTTGGCACACCATGCTGTGGCAGGAGTCCCATATATAAAGTAGAGGAAGATGGGCATGGATGTTAGCTCAGGGCCAGTCTTCCTCAGTGAAAAGAAGAGGTTTGGCAGCAGTTAGCTCAGGGCAGATCTTCCTCAAAAAGAAAAATACAGGGCTCTGGTTTGGACCAAATAATAACCCAGTCCTACTGGAGACTCTAAAACCCCCACGCCCGCCTACTGTACATGCATTTAACCATTGGTCTACTGAGAAAATGATAATATTCTTGTGGGGAAATATCAACAAGGCTGCCAAAAGTGCCTAGCTCACTTGTCCCACCTGTCTAAAATACAACCCAGGGAAGCCTGCTTGTATCGCTCCTAGACATTTTAAACTGCCTAATGGGCCAGGTTTGGCAAATGGATTTCATACAACTTCCTGGCTCATGGATATAAACATGTTTTAGTCATGGTTTGTATGTTTTCTTACTGGACAGAAGCCTTTCCTTGCAGACAGGCTACTGCCTCTTCTGTGGCTAAAGACCTTTTGGAAAGGATTACCTCTACCTGGGGAAATCCTCTTGAGCTTCGTAGAGATTGAGGAACTCATTTTACTGGTCAGGTACTTTAGTCTGCACTGTTTGGCCAGTTTTACAACGTTTTTCACTGTGCTTATCACTCTTGATCCTCTGCTTTAGCTGAACGCAGCAACCTCAATTGGCAAAATTTGTAGAGACCCTCCAAATACCTTGGCCAAAAGCATTGCTATTGGTCCTTCTAAGTCTCAGATCCACTCCCTTTGGAACACAAACTCTCACCCTTTGAGATAGTCAGAGGACACCCAATGCACTTGGCTCCTGCCTCTTTTGACAGTTGATGAATGGAGATATGCTCCAACATTGCAAAGGCCTAACTGCTTCTAGGAAAAATAACCATGTTTTGCTAGAGCAATCCTTTCACGGTGTGCTCCAGGGAGACAAAGACCTTACACATCACAGTTTGCAACCTGGAGACTTTGTCTATGGGAAAAGATGCCTCCAGAAGGATTCTCTGCAACCTCACTGGAAAGACTCCTATCAGGTGCTGCTAACTGACCCTTGTGCTGCAAATCTCTGGGGAATAGACTCTTGGATTCACGTGTCACACCTAAAGAAAGCACCTAACCCTGACTGAACCTGAGCATCATCTGGTGACTCAAAAGGAAAGATATCCCAGAATTGAAGCAGATGACATCTGATGAGACAGCCTTCCCAAGGTATCCAGACCAGGCCCGTTAGTACCTATAAACATAGGTTCCCTACGCGCCACACAAGAGGGGCCAAATAAAAACTGGAATGCCAGGCTTATGGCAAGGAAAGTGTTTTTATTTTGGGTGATATCAACTGGGAGACAAGAGCGAGCCCTCAAATTCGCCTCGTTTAATCTCCCCAAAAGATGGGAGGCGAAGGGATTTAAAGTTTGCAAGGAGTGTTTCTGTTTGTAGGGATAGGGGGAAGCCTGTGGCCTTGGGCGCTTTCCCACCAGCCTGCATTCAGCCTTGGGAGGCTGCTTAAAGGAAGGAGGATGATAAGGGAATTTGCAGGTGGGTGACCTTGGCTGTTAATCTCCATGGTGGGTAGTTGATTCTGGAACCAGGAAGCCAGGGAGTAAGCAGGGAATGAGTGTTTTGGTTTTAACCCCATATATGCTGGGTTTAATGTACAGGGACTGACATCAGGGCTGGCATCAGGCCTATTGGAACTTTGTCTGTCAAACCTGTGATGATGCCATAATGCTTCAGATGATCTCCAATGCCTATGATCTTGATAACACAAAACTTTAGAAAATAAAAGTGTCTGAAAGTTCTCTTGTCTCTCTTTCCTTGTTAGTCACATGTGGCCAAAATAGGTTCCCAATTTGTGCTCTTACCCTCTGATATGGGACATGACACCCAGGAAAGGTCCTTCCTGGCATGGAAGGACAAAAGCCTGATGAAACTGGAAAAACCTGACTCTTGATTAGTGATACTTTCAGAGAAGGATCTTGATCCAAATGGTAAATATGGAAATTAATAAACAGAAACCTCATTAAAATATAGTTTGGGGGCAAAAAGAGGGAGTTCTCACACCCTATGTCAATATCAGAGCCCAACAGGAGGTAGAAAGATTTTCACTTCTAGATAGGCAAGAAGCTCAGCCAGAGAGAGACTGTCACGTCTCAGCCAGTGAAAAGCCACCACAACTCAAACTCTTTGTTTACAATGGCCCTCCCAACTTCTTCTTCCCTTAACAAAAGAGTTTCTCCTTCCCTTTGCTGCTGAGTGCTTGCACTTGTATCACCATATCTGTAGACCCTGAATTGCAATTCTTTGCTGATCCTGAATAAACCCATTTTTGCTGGAGAAATATCTGACTATTTGTTTAGGGTTAACAGGCTTCACCACTACAAGGGAAGCTGCATCAAAGCAGGAATTTTGCCCTTTTAATGTGTTGCTCCATTCAAAGTGCAAAGTACAGTCATGGTGTTTAGTAGATGCTCAATAAATATTACTGCTGTTCATGTTATTATTTTAAAATTTTCTGAAATGCCATTTTGTTCTAAATAAAACTATCCTCTTTTGGGTATTGTCTTCTGTTGAATAAATATCTTGCACATTTTTTTAATCTCATTTAATCTTCATAATCACTTGGTAAATTAGATAGAGTAGGAATCAATATTCATGTTCTCACGTAATAGGAAACTGAAAATCCAAGAGGAGAAATGATTGGTTTAAAGTCACAACATTAGTAAGATGTAGAATTGAGGACAAGAAGTTATTTTCCTTGGCTAAGTTTCCTTCATATGCTGTTCCCAGAGTTGGATAGATGAATGAAATGAAACTTATGACATACACCCATGCTGTTGAAATTGATATAACATTTTAGAATCACTGAGCATTAAATATTTCAGGGCTTTCTTCAAGAATCCTTCAGTCAATTGCAGAACTCTATTTTTGAGGAGCTCATGAATTCTTTCACTCATTGCCTGAGAATATTTTGTAGATTCATCCTCTTAAAGAAATGTACATCTGCATAGCAATCAATGCTTATTGCCTCCCCAATATGCATAAGAAAATGTGCTTGTTGCTGTATAGACTATTACTTTTTTTCTTCTTCTGAAATGCTCTTCCCTAATCTGAGTTCTTTATCCTTCCTTCTCATCACTTGGGTCTCTGGTCAAATGTCATCTTCTCAGAATGGTCTTTGTTGAATTCCTTATCAAAAAGATCCAACTTTCTCTCCCTCCCTTCCTGCCCCCAACCTTTTCTGTTAATTTTCTTCACGTCATCTGTTACTTTCCAAAATAGTGTTATTTATTTGTTAATTAATTATTCTAAGGCTTCCTTACTAGAATACCAGCTCCATGGGGCCAATGATTTTTTTTGGCTGTCTCTCCAGCACCCACAACAGAATCTGGAACATAGTAGGAATTCAATAATGAAGAGGAACAGAATTTGCCACCCCAAAATATGCTTCTTGGGCATAAGGGTTATCTTGAGCTGGTTATTTTTAAGATACAACAGACATGGGAGAAGCTCTGAAAACCTAGTAGAAGTTATCCTTTTGAAGGGGATATTTACGTTTATAAGGGAAATCTCCATTTGTAACTGTGTCTCCCTCTCTGTGCCAGGAAGAGAAAGAGGATTAGAAACTCTTATCGATGGAGAGGGAAATTGACTTAAATCTGCATACCAACCTTATCTTTGTTTTCTTTTTTTTGAGGAAGATTAGCCCTGAACTAACATCTATGGCCAATCCTCTTTTTGCTGAGGAAGATTGGCCCTAAGCTAACATCTGTGCCCATCTTCCTGTACTTTATATGTGGGACACCTGCCACAGTATGGCTTGATGAATGGTGCATAGGTCCGTGCCCAGGATCTGAACCAGCAAGCCCTGGGCTGTGGAAATGGAGCACATGAACGTAACTGCTGTGCCACTGGGCAGGCCCCCAACCTTATCCTTGTTTATTGTGCTTTGCCTGATAACCTCCTATAACTGGACCTCTCCCTCCCCCAATATCATCTTTTGTCTTTAGCTGGAGATGGTTTTAAGGTGGTGTCTTGGGCTATTTTGGGGAGTCCCTCAGTTTTCCTGGGTCTCTCTCATGTACACAGGAGGTATACATGATATTAAATTTCTGTTTGTTCTTCTCCTGTTAATCTGTTTTTTATTACAGGGGGCCTCAACCAAGAAACTAGAATGGTAAAGGGAAAATTATTTTTCCTCCCTTATGATAAAAACATATTGATTGAAAGAATACTCATATTGCACTTTTATGCTCTAGAGTATCCAATACAATTGCAATTAAATAATAATTGTGGAGTTAATTTTGCATACTTTTATACACTCTCCCACTGGAAAATAAAGTCGATGGGACATGAGTTGTATCTTGTCCATTGCATTTGGGTTAAATGGTTTAGATGCCACAAAAATTCTACCACTTACTCTCAAGGAATTTAGAGATTTGTTCTCTATATGGAAGAAAAATATGAGAAAATGAAATGACAATATAAGAATTTAAATAACAGTTTAAGGCAACATAAAAGTAAGGAATCTGATACATGATGGGCACTCGAATTTGTTAATGTTAAGCTATTACAAATAGTATGAGATTAGACATTAAATGAATATTTAGCATATATTCTTAAAAGTGTTACAAAAGCAATATAGGACGGGGTGGGGGGGTGGCCTTAAAAAGGGCAGAGTTCAAGTGTTTTAAAAGTAATGACTCTTACAAGGGAATAGGAAAGGTATTAGGAGAACATTTGGATAGATATGTTACCCAGCAAGTGCTCACCACCTGATGCTCATAAAGAGTCAATTATTATGGCATCAGCCTTTGGGAAAAGAAAAGTAACTTTATTTGTGAGCTGGAGCTACAAGGAGACAGGAGGCATATGCTCTCAGATCTGTTTGCTGGATCCAGGGATTGGGGAAAAATTTATGGGATGAAAGGCAGGGTGGTCTGAAGTGTGCAGATAGATAATTGGAGATAAGGAGAAGTGAAGTAATCGATGATCTGTGCAAGCCTAGCCAAACTTCATGGCTCTTCATAGGATGCATGCTCACAAAATGAGGCTGTTAGCATGGTCCGAGGGTGGAGTTTCCAGCTCTTTGACCTCAAAAAGGTCACTTATTGGGCATTTGTGCAGGCCCAGTTAATGGGTTGGTGGTCTCAACTGGCCTGAACTGGACAAGGTGTCTCAGTTCCTGATAAACCACTCTTAACTACTCTGTTGATAAGATGGGATCAGTTGAACTGGTCCTAGAGGGCCCAGGGTTGCAGATGCAGCTAGGGGTTGCCACTGCAGGCAAGTAGCGAGAGAAAAGGCTAGAAATTGGGTGGCCAGGAGACTTGAAATACAGTTTTAGAAGTTTGGACTGATAAAATTATTTTCTATATTGGGACGCACAAAGGGGAGGCTTGCCCCAGTGGCCAGACCCATGTCACCAATCTAAACTTCATCAGCCTGCACTTATGGGAAACACCTGTCAAGGAATCTTAACATAAACCAATCACAATCCTCCAACTCAGATTTAGCTAGCTACCTTTCCCTAGGAAATAGGACCTGCTGGCCTTATAAGGAAATCCCTGACCTCTTAGCCTATCCTGCCCTGTTTCCACATTGCCTCTTCTAACATTCTATAAAACTTGCCCTTGCCCCCAGTCCCTCAAACACAGGGCTTCCCTGGGCCGGTTCGGATCCCGGGTGCGGACGTGGCACCGCTTGGCACGTCATGCTGTGGTAGGTGTCCCACATATAAAGTAGAGGAAGATGGGCAATGATGTTAGCTTAGGGCCAGGCTTCCTCAGCAAAAAGAGGAGGACTGGCAGTAGTTAGCTCAGGGCTAATCTTCCTCAAAACAAAAACAAAAACAAAAACAAAAACAGGGCTTCCCTGCTTGTGAGGCACTGTACTCCTCCAATTCATGGATTGATTTCCTTTGAATAAAGGACATCAAATTCGTTACTAAATTGTTTTAGTTTTGTCATTTGACAGGACTTAATCTTCTGGTAATGACTAGTAAGAGAGAAAGAATAGTAAAAATATAAAAGTGATACTTTAAAGATAATTAAGGAGGCATATATAAATAGAATCTGAAGGAAGGAAAATCGGATAGCAGACCAATATGGTGTAAGTAGCAAAGACTTCCAATGGAAACTTAAATGCAAACGAAGAGGTAGAACACGCTTTTTTTTCTAATCTGGATTGCGTCCCTATAATATTTCCTTACTTGTGACACAAATACAATAGTCGATCTGCTGTATGCAGAGCACAGATCTATCATTTGCTTCTACTAAGTAAATCACATGTCTAGATGTTTCCAAATTATTATATCCTAGAAACTGCCCAGAATTATCCAAATATTTCTCTTAAGCAAGTCGGGATATTGGAGCAACCACATCATTCATTAGAAATAAAGTTTTTGTTGGTGTGCTTCTGGTTAGCAGCACTTATTTTAAAAATGTATGGAGAGCATTGACCATCTGCATAGCTGTTTCAAACACTCTTGTTCCTACCTATAGAAAGGTGAATTCTCTGTCTGATGCATGTGCAAAACTGTAATTAGAACTCATTGGGATTATATGTGAAGAACAAAGGGAAAATTACTTCAAAGGATGAATAAACCTGTATACCTTCATGACTACTTATCTTTTTCTTTTTTCTTTTTTTTTAAGATTGGCCCTGAGCTAACATCTGTTGCCAATCTTCTCTTTTTTTTTTCCTTCTTCTCTCCAAAGCCCCCCAGTACATAGTTGCATATTCTAGTTGTAGGTCCTTCTGGGTCTGCTATGTGGGAGGCCACCTCAACATGGCCTGATGAGTGGTGCCAGGTCCACATCCAGGATCTGAACCGGCGAAACCCTGGGCCACTGAAATGGAGTGCACGAACTTAACCACTCGGCCTCGGGCTGGCCTCTATCATCTTCTTTTAAAGGAAAAAAAATTGAATCTTAGACAATGTAATTTACAAATATATTAGACTGTCTTCAAAAGAAAAGAAGCACTGAACCTCTCTCAGAGCAAAAAGGAGATAAAATGGGAGATCAAATGAAAGGGCTTGTTAATATCCATTCAATTCTAAAAAAGATATCTTTTGGCTATAATTGATGGTATGAAATAATATATTTCATTAAAGAAGAAAAACACAGGAATAAATTATCCCAACTACTCTTCTAATTTATGTTAAAATTGGGCCTATGAATTTAAAGATAGTATTTAAGTTGTAATTTTTGTAAAGATTGTTTGAAGTTATGTTACATGGCAAACCACAGACTAATTCAGCCTGGTTAGGTTACGATAGTAAATGCCAAGGGAGCCAAAGGATGATTCACTGCATGAGGTGGAGTTTGTAATTCCACCTGAAGGACATTGCAATTTAGCTTGAAGTAATGTACTACAATGCCTTTTATTATTACATGGTTGCATCTCTGCTTGTCATAAATTTTGCTCAAAGGTAAAATATCCCAATGATGGCAATGACTTTGAGTAGCTTTGATAAAATGCTCTTTTGGAGGGAAAAGCAAAATTTTCACACTGATGATAAAGGTTGCTATATTAATAAAAGCAGTGATTTTTTTCTTACTGTGAAACTGAAAGCTGATTCTATTTGCTTTTAATTACTATTAAAATTATAATAATTTTATTAAAAATTGTTTTAAAATAATAATAATATTATTGTTATTTATTATTTTAGGAACATAGTAGACAGGTGTCCTGCTTTATGAATTTATTGCAAATTAATGAAGTTTCAGTCCAGGAGGTCACAGAAGAGCAAAATTATCTTAGGGAAGGGGAAAGTGCTGGAAGAAATACTTCCTTCTGGTTTTCACCTGCTTCTTCCTACCTCATCCCACAATATTTGCTAATGGGAAACTAGACCCTTGCTGCTCTGAACACTGTCTGAAACTAGATAAATGGCTTAGTTTAAAACTTAAATTTGGGGCTGGCCCGGTGGCTCAGTGGTTAAGTGCACATATTCCACTTTGGTGGCCCAGGGTTCACTGGTTCGGATCCCAGGTGTGGACATGGCACCACTTGTCATACCATGCTGTGGTAGGCATCCCACATATAAAGTGGAGGAAGATGGGCATCGATGTTAGCTCAGGGCCGGTCTTCCTCAGCAAAAAGAGGAAGATTGCCAGCAGATGTTAGCTCAGGGCTAATCTCAAAACAAAAACAAAAACAAACAAATTTAGGGCTGGCCCTGTGGCCAAGTGGTTAAAGTTTGACACACTCTGTTTCAGGGACCCGGGTTTGCAGGTTCAAATCCTGGGTGTGGACCTACTCCACTCATCAGGCATGCTGTGGTGGCATCCCTCATACAAAGCAGAGGAAGATTGTCACAGATGTTATCTCAGGGCTAATCTTCCTCAAGCAAAAAAAAAGAGAAGGATTGGCAATAGGTGTTAGCTCAGGGCAAATCTTCCTCACATACACAAAAATTTTAAAAACCCTACAAAACTTAAATTTATTTTATCACCTCAACTCTGAGGGGGAAATAGGTGAGAAAAGAACAGTTTTGACATCATTTTTTCTTGGTGCCAGACTAGTATTGCTTTGAGAATTGTGTTTTTAATGCTGACACACACAAATCTTCACATTTATCCCAAGAGATCATACTTCCTCTATAAATCCTCTAGGCCAGCCTATTTCAATTATGCTTTCCAATTTTCAAACCATTTCTTCTGCCTGTGTGAATAGGTGATTCAACAGAGGCCAAGACATTTCTGATTACTTAACAACACTTTCTCTACCTTATCAGGTTACAAACGATAAGGGAGGTTTCATGAATGTGTAACATGGTATGTAATACCACAGGAAATTGCAGGAAACCTTACACAGCTGTTCATGAGCCCCATGATTCAAGGTATCGCCCTCAGAAAGGCGAAAGGAATTTTTGTGGAATGTTCAGTACATTCCACAATAGCTGCATGAATCATTTCCTGTTTGCTCCCAGGACAACTATGACCCTTTATTTCCTGCAACATAATTAGGACATGTTTTTAGAATGTGCTTAAGAAAGGTACAAGAAATAATATTAAGCAAGTTTGGTTAATTAACTTTATATATTATTTATATAACTCAATCTACACCCAATATCTCCTTCCTTCTCCCTCTCTCTCCCAGAACACAGATACCAAAAGAAGATACTTCTATGTAATTGCTTATAGACTTTTAGATATTTTGAAGAACTAGGTTACAGTTAATTATTTTACAATGTTTCTTTTTATCTTTCCATACCATGATTTGTGAAATTAAACAGGTGTCCTTTATTTGTTTATTAACTGCTAGAAAGCTCAGAGGTAAATTTCAGTTCCATCTGTGGCAAATATGCAGGACTCAAATTTTAATTACTTTTTTTTGAGATATAATTTCTATACAATAAAGTGCACAAATCTTAAGAGTACAGACTGATGAATTTTTATGTTATGTGTTTTTATGCCTATGAATTCACTATTCAGTTCAAAATAGAGAATGTTTTCAGCACCCCATAATGTTACCTCCATATCCTTTCCCTATCAGTACCCTATAAAAGGTAACCACTATTCTGACCACTATATAATGTCAAATTTTGTAGGAGACTTATATGTGGGAGATCAGAATTTGCCACCCCAAAATGTGTCCCTTTGGCTTGATTATTTTTAAGAACAAAAGACTCAGAAAGAGACTTAGATCTTCCTCCTAACTGCCTAAAAGAATTTAAGATAGAAGGCCTGTTCCAGGAAGGAACTATCCCATAGAGAACTACAGTATAACATTAACTAAGTGGGGTGGACAGAGAAGAACCTAGCAAGGCCCATTTGATCAAAGTCCTCTCCATGACCCATTGTCTCTACAAGGCCCAGGAAACATGTGTTTACCAAACATTTGCTTTTCCTTCTCCATGTGACTTGCCTTCCTTTCCTTTGAAGTCCCAAACCACTACCCCCAACATCCTCCTTTGTCTTTAACTAAAGATGGTATTTAAGAGTGTAACTTCTGCCATTTTTGCGAGTTACTCAGTTTTCCTGGGTTTCTCCCATGTATATGTGTTATTAAACTTGTTTGATTTTCTCCTGTTATTCTGTCTCATGTCAATTTAATTCTTAGACCAGCCAGAAGGACCTAGAGGGAGAAGAATAGTTCTTTCTCCCCTATACATACAACATGAATTATTCTTGTTTTTGTTTTGACTTTATTTTTCTTTACATATCTCTAAATTACATTGTCTTGATTTTTTTATTTATACCTATAAGATATCTTGAATTCTTAATTTGGACTAAGAGGGTCATAAAATATTCTTATACGAGTGTTGAATAATTTTCAAAACTACTAAGGAAGTGAGACTGGAATAGGAATGTAGGAACTTGGAAGTTCAATTATTGATACACTTCTACCACTGCTGACTTTAAATAATAAAGCTGCAATACTAATATAATCTTGCCTTCTAAATTTCCAAAGACAACCCTTTTTCCAACCTCCTGCCCTTATCCTTCTTAAGAGAAGTGCCATTAGACTCAATCTGTATATCAAAAATATGATTTTGTAACTAACAGTGCCCCTGACTAAACAATAAATCATTAACAATAATTTATGTGAGGGACTTCTACTTCTGGCCAAGATGGAGTAACAGAGATGGACCTATCCTCCTGCCTGAAATAACAAAATAACAGGCAATATGTTGGAAATAACCAACATATTGAAAGTATCCCCAAATGGAAAATCTTGGAAATAGCCCAAAACACCAGAAATAACAAAAACATAGTGCAGGGAGGGGAACCTAGGTGGAGCCCAGCAGACTCCCTGAGTTGAAGAGACAGCCATGAGAATTTGGGGAAACCAAAGCAGCTAGAGTTCCAAGGCCAGATTACCTGAGAAGAGAGAGCTGATAAGAGAAAGAAGCCTGGTGATCCACAGAGGGGGTCTTCTTGAGTATTTAGCTGAGTACTGATATGAGGAAACTATACAAGACCTTGTATACTTTGTGGCTTTCTTCGCTCTGCTCTGGGCTCCAGGAAGATTCTCCTCATAGACCACATCGCCTAGTCTTCTTTGTATTTGGCTTTTGGTTACATTTAGACAACAAGAGTCATTTCCAGAAGGTGGGCAGAGAGGAGAGACTGGTGTGTTCAGTCTTTCCCTTTCTTTCCTGCCTCCTTGAGGTTCTGCAGTGATTGAGTAACTAGGCTCTTATTATTCTAAGTGCGGTCCTTGGACCAGCAGCATCAGCATCACCTGGGAACTTGTTAGAAACACAGAATCTCTGGCTCACTCCAGGCTTGATAAATCATAATCTGCATTTAAATAGGATCCCCAGGTGTTTCATATGCATATTATCTTTAATATGCAGTCCCTCTTCCAAGGCTCCAGCTTTCCCCAAATTAAGATAGCACCTTTTCCTCCTCTTGCCTCTTCTGGCCTAGGGGCCACAATGGCTTTCTATTATCACTAGTTCCTTGTTAGATCCCTTAATTCTGTCCACACTTCTGTAAATAGACCCTTTGAAAATATGTTTTCCATTAAACACTTTTGAGTATACAATCTGTTTCCTACCATACCTTAGTGATCCAGTAATATATTATCTATCTTGATATCTATATATCTATGTTGATAGCTGTATACACACTGTATCTATCTTTTTAGCTCTATTGTCTTTATCTTTATCTTCTCCGATAATTTCAGTCTTCATGCTTTAAAAAAGTACATGAATTTTGTAGCACCTTTTTCTTAGCTACAGCTCAATGATATCAAATTATGTACGTAATAATTTCCTAGCAATGCAAATTCAGGTTTTATGAAGAAAAATATACTATTCCTAGTTTATTAGGGAATTTTCTGAATCTGGAGAAGAAAGCATGACATTATTTTATGTTTGTATGCTAGTGTGGTGGGTAGCCTCTAAATTGGTCCCCAATAATCCTTGCCTCCTGGTATTTACACTCTTGTGTAATGGTCTCCCCTTGAGACTGTGCTGGTCTTACTGACTAACTTCTAATAAACAGAGTATGGCAGAAGTGATGAAATGTAACTTCTGGTATTGTTATAAAAAGATGGCAGCTTTTGTCTCGGATGCTCCTCTCACTTTCTTTTTTATTTTCTTTTTGGTGAGGAAGGTTGGCCCTGAGCTAACATCTTTTCCCAATATTCTTCTTTCTGCTTGAGGAAGATGGTCCCTGAGCTAACATCTGTGCCAATATTCCTCTACTTTGTATATGGGACGCTGCCACAGTAGGGCTAGATGAGTGGTGTGCGGGTCCACTCCCAGGATCTGAACCTGCGAACCCTGGGCCACCGAAGTGGAACACTCAAACTTGACCACTACACCATGGGACCGGCCTCTCCTCTCACTTTCTGTTGCGTTACTCACCCTGGAGGAAGCCAGTTACCGTGTTGTGAGGAAGTCCTATGGGGAGGCCTGCTTGGAGAGGAACTAAGGCCTACTAACACCCACATGAGTGGGTTTGGATGTAGATCCTCACCCTCATAGCATTTAACACCGCAGATGAGTGGCCCCAGCCAAAAAGATAAAAGCTTAACTGTAGCCTGATAAGAAACCTTCGGCCAGAGGCAACCAGCTAAATTCCTTCTATGTTCCTGACCCACAGAAACTGTGAGATTATAAATTTTGTTGTTTTTAGCCACTACATTTTAAAGTTATTTGTTACATAATAATAGACAACTAATATAGCTAGATTCTCTCAGAGCATGAAAATGAATTCAGAATTTTGTTTCTTAAGAACAAGATATTTTATTAGTGCTTTTTTTCTTTCAAAACTTACAGACTTCTAAACATTAATTTTGAAATATATTTGGGGTCACTTTTTAACCCGAAGCAACTTTTTCAATAAATTGAAATGCTAGAAATGAAAATTAAAATTTGAATAGTTTAAGAAGGGAAAAACTAGCATAGTTTTAGTGAAGATAAGAGTCTTCCAGAGAAAATGTTAATTTAACTGAAAGCAGTATATGTCTCCAGGGAATGACTTGTGTATCATAAATACAGAGAATGGAATTTTATAAACTGATTTTCCATATAGATGTGAAGATACATCTTTCACACTTCTTTTCTTTTTTAATAGTTTGAGGGAAAAATACACATGAAAGAATGAAGAGAAAGCAAAGAAATGAGTGATAATAATGAGCTGACACACATATATGGCTGCAAAGATAACATAATCATTCTTGCTTCGTTAGAAACAATGAGAGGAATACAGCTTAATCTAGTGACCTTGAAGCTCTAGTTGAAAGAATCTCAAGTATCTTTTTCAAATTCAAATCGTTTCCAAATAGCTCAAATAGCTTTTTTCATTACTAAAAAATACATAAAATGGAGAAGAAAAGCCTAAGTATGCAACCATAGGTATTCTCATTTGTGAGAACCATCAATTATTCTTTGATTTTTAATCTCCTCTTTCCTTGCCCTGTCTTGCTTTGCCCCCTTTTAAGTAGAAAGGAGAGGAGTGAATAAAAGAGGTACAGAAACAAAGAAGTGTCATCTCCAGAATCATGTTCTTTTAGAGAGCAAGAGAGACTTTGGATATTTAGAGGCATGGACTCTGATGTAAATAAACATTATGTAGGGGAGGAAGAAATTTTTCTCTACTCTCTAGGTTCTTCTGGCTCTAAGAAATTGACAGGAGACAAACGAACAGGAGAAAATCGAACAAAGTTTAGTAACATGTACAGTATGCATGGGAGAAACCCAGGAAAACTGAGTAACACCCCCAAATGGCTGAAGCCACCACCTTAAATACCCTCTTTACTTAAACACAAAAGAGGAGGTTGGGGATAGACATTTGGGACTTCAAAGGGGAGGAAGGCAATTCACATGGAGAAGGAAAAGCAAATGTTTGGTAAACAAATGTTTGCTATGCCTTGTAGAGAAAATGGGACATGGAGAGAACCTTGATCAAATGGGCCCTGGTAGACTCCTCCCTGTCCACCACACCAGTTCATATTATACTATAGTTCTGTATGGTGATAGCTCCTTCCTGGAACAGGTCTTCTAAAATTCCTTTAGGCAGGTAGGGGGAAGGTCAAAGTTTCTTCCTGAGTCATTTTTTCTTAAAAATAATCAAGCCAAAGAGACACATTTCAGGTAGCAAATTCTGCTCCCCTATAATTATTATCTTGAAGAAGTCTCCTGCTTCTTCTTTTCTGGATGTGTGAAATTTTAAACTGGTATATATCATAACCATAGAGGTAAAAATAGAGCCTTAGTGTTAAATACTATCATAAGAATGAGTAGTACCCAGTCTGGACCCACTGGCTAGAATAAGACACATGAGGAGAAAGGAAAAAGAGACAAGAAAAAGTTCGGGGGAACTCACTTGGTTAAAGACTAGAGCAGGGGTTCTCAAAGTTGAAGAGTCACCAGAATCATCTAGAGAGTTTGGTAACATACAGATTGTTGGTCTTAACACACGTAAGTCTCTGATTCAGTAGGTTTGGGTTGGAGCCCCAAAATATGCATCCCCAACACATTCCCAGGTGATGCCGATGCTACTAGTTTGGGAACCATAGTTTTATAACCACTGGACTAGAGTATTGGGCTTGACTGTATCTTAACATAATCAATATTCCCTAACTTTTATTTGTAGTATTCCTGTTTTAAATCCTCAGTGATGGCACAAATAGCAATTATGCCTGGTGATTATTGAAGTTCCCTCTTCCTCCATCTGTTTGGGAGAATGAAAGAGGGAGAAGGAATTGTATAAAATCAGATATTGGTTATTGGCTAGTTTTTTAACGTCTCAGTTTGTGAAGTTAGGAAACATTTTTGGTTAGCAGGAATATTTTGATCAATTACTGGTGCAGATTAAGGGCTATTTTAAGGAAAATCTTTGACGAAAACTGTCCATGAAATTATTCCATCATGGGATGGCTTGCTGGAGGCTCTGACAGTCAATTGAATATAATTGTGATGTGGCAAGAGATAGTTGTAAACTTGAACTGTTAGTACAATTGAATATACACAATTGAATATAACTGTGATGTGGCAAGAGATAGTTGTAAACTTGAACTGTTATTCCATCATGGGATGGCTTGCTGGAGGCTCTGCCCAGTCAATTGAATATAATTGTGATGTGGCAAGAGATAGTTGTAAACTTGAACTGTTAGTACTGTCTGTAGGAAAAGGAAGGGAACCCACGTTTATTGAACAATATATAAAGCTTCTACAAATTTAGCACAATACTACTATGTATATGAGTTTTTTTTGTCTTATTTATACTGGATTTATAGGGTTTGAATAAAAAAATACATATGCACTGAACTTATTATATATTTCTTTGTCTAACATGAGTAATCAACATCGGATGCAAGAATATAAAAAGAACTCAAGTCTCTTTGCAACAGTTTCTAAAAAATATAAGATAACTTACCTTTGTTGTAGTTAGATTTCTTTGTCCTCAGTCTACTTTTGTTAAAATAATATCATTTACATAACTTTAGGGTAATCAGGATAGCATAGATTGAAAACTGATGCTTTTAATGCTTTTCCATATAAGTTTGATACTAATAACAGTACTGTGATTGAAGCATCTGAATTTTCACAGGAATTATTTTAAAGCTTTTTTAAAAGAATAATTGGTTTATTAATATTATACAACTGATACATGCTTAAAAATGATTCAAGCAATGAATCAAGATAAAAGCAAAACTATTATCCCAAATTCAACCATTCAGAAATAAACATCACTAGCATTTGGTAAATATCATTGCTTGCATCTGTATGTGAATGTTGGTAAGAATTTACATAGATAGAACTTTAGAAATATTGGATCATGAAAAAATGCTGTTTTGAATTAAAAGCATTTCTTGCAGACATTTTTATCTGCCTAACATCTACTCACCTTTTATCCCTTCCCGATAAAACCCTGGCATTTTTTGCACCCAGACTCAAAGAATGCTAGATACTAATTTTCTACTCTCCCTTGCAGCTTGGATAAACTTTTGGATAATGAAATCCAAGACAATATTTCTATGAGCCTTCTGAGAAAGACTTTTGTCTTCTGGATAAGATTTTTGTCTTCTCAGAGGAGAAGGCCTTTTACCCTTATGCCTTACTTTCTGCTTGGGATGCTCTTATGAGACCCTGATGCCTAGAGTTGCAGCAGCCACATGTGACTGAAAAGTGGCAAAATTGCACACGGTGAGGGGGGTAGATCGCAAGGATGGAAAAGCCGTTATCCTTGGTGATGTTGTTGGGCTATTGAACAACTCCTGTAACTAACTGCCTATATCCAGGCTTCTGGTTAAGAAAACAAAGAACGTCCTTATGGTTTAAATACTGGTTAGTCAGGAAAACTTTTCTAACTAATACAACTTTACATTTAATTTACTAGAACTTAATGGAAGAGGAGGAACTAAAGTAAATTGGAAGAACTGTTAAATTTAAGATTACGTGTTTTTCACCATTAGGAGATAATAGGTCTCATAAGATTTCTGTAAGGAGAGATGGAGGGAAAGGAAAGATTACAAGTCTTTTTAAGAAGTTGAAATCATCATTAAAACATATATTAAGTGAAATAAGCCAGTCACAGAAGGACTAATACTGCATAATTTCACTTATATGAGGTGTCTAAAGCAGTCAAATTCAAAGAAGCAAAACGTAGAATGGTGGTTGCAAGGGCCTAGAAGAAGGGGGAAATTGGGAGTTGATATTTAATAAGCATAAAGTTTCAGTTATACAAGATGAAGAAGTTCTAGAGCTCTATTGTATGACATTGTGCTTATAGTTAATAAGATTATACTGTACACTTAAAAATTTGTTAAGAGGGTAGATCTCGTTACGCATTTTTTTACAATAAGAAAAAACAATAGAAATTTTAGTTTTATCTCATACACTTTGGTCTATGATCCACTTTGAGTAAATTTTTGTGTATGGTGTGAGATAAGAATCTAAGTTCTTTTCTTTTCTTTTACTTGTGGATATCCCATTGTTTCAGCATCATGCCATTTTATTTTTTTTAATTGAAGTATAATTGACATATAACATTATATTAGTTTTAGGTCAGCATCATTTTTTTAAGAATATCCTTTCTTCATTGCGTTGCATTGGCATCTTTGTTGAAAATCAATTGACCATAAATGTACAGCTTTATTTCTGGACTCGTAAGTTTGTGCCATTGGTCTTCATGCTTATCCTTGAACCAGTATCACACTGCCTTGAGCACTATGGCTTTATGTTGCTTGGAAATTGAATAGCATTTTGTTCTTTTTCAATTGTTTTGGCTATTCTAGATCTTTTGTTTCCCACATAAATTTTAGGATCAGCTTGCCAGTTCCCACAAAAAAACCTGTTGGAATTTGAGAAGAATTGCCAGGAATTAATAGATAATTTGGGGAGAATTACCATCTGGACAATATTGAGTCTTCCAATTTGTGGCCATCTCCTTTTATTTAGATGTTCCTTAATGTATTTAAGAAATATTACATAGTTTTTTTTTTTTTTGAGGAAGATTAGCCCTCAGCTAACTACTGCCAGTCCTCCTCTTTTTGCTGAGGAAGCCTGGCTCTGAGCTAACATCCGTGCCCATCTTCCTCTAGTTTTATATGTGGGACACCTACCACAGCATGGCTGCCAAGCGGTGCCATGTCTGCACCCGGGATCTGAACCAGTGAACCCCGGGCCGCCGAGAAGCGGAACGTGCGAATTAACCGCTGTGCCACCGGGCCCGCCCCGAAATGTTACATAGTTTTTAATATACAAGTTTTATACCTCTTTTGGTAAATTTACTTCTAAGGTTTTTATCCTTTTTGATACTATTGTGGGGGAAATTGTTTCTTCATTCCATTTTTGGAGTGATGATTGCTAATATATAGAAATACAATTGATTTTCATAGTTTGCTCTTGCATACTACGTAGGGGAGGAAAAATCATTTTCCCTCTATCCTTCTAGGTTTTGGCTGAGACTCCCCTGTAATAAAAGGCAAATTAAGAGGAGAAAAACAAACAGAAGTTTGATAACATGTATACCTCCTATATACATGGGAGAGACCCAGGAAAAATGAGTAACTCCAAAAATGGCCCAAGCTATCACCTTAAATGCCATCTCCAGCTAAAGACAAAGGAAGATGTTGTGGAGAAGGAGGCCAGTTATGGGAGGTTATCAGGCAAAGCACAGTAAACAAGGGTCAGTTGTTATGCAGATTGAAGTCCTTGTCTTCTCCATTGACAAGATTTTCTAGAGTTTTAGAGTCATCTTTCTCTTCCTGGTACAGAAAGGGAGACACACTCACAAATGGAGATTTCCCTTATAAATGTAAATGTCTCTTACAAAAGAGTAACTTCAACTAGGTTTTCAGAGCTTTTCCTGTGTCTGCTGTTCCTTAAAAATAACCAGCTCAAGATAATCCTTATAGCTAAGACATATTTTGGGACTGCAAATTCTACTCCCCTTAAAAGAGAAATGATGGAGCCAGCCCGGTGGCGCAGTGGTTAAGTGCACACATTCTGCTTCAGCAGCCTGGGGTTTGCCGGTTTGGATCCTGGGTGCGGACATGGCACCACTTGGCAAGCCATGCTGTGGTAGGCATCCCACATATAAAACGTAGAGGAAGATGGGCATGGATGTTAGTTCAGGGACAGTCTTCCTCAGCAAAAAGAGGAGGATTGGCGGCAGATGTTAGCTCATGGCTAATCTTACTCAAAAAAAGAGAAATGGCTTATGACCTGTCAGCACACATGTTTTCCCTTAGCTCTCTTCTCCTGTGGTTCTATATTATTATACTGGGGCCTCTGCAGGGACTTCCTCAACCTTTCCTGTGACCCCAGATCTCAATGTGTTCTAACCAAAGGAGTATTGGTTATGCCTTTCAGGATGTTGGTTCCTAAATTTTAACAGGTCTGAGGTGGCACTGGCAGCCCCCAGCATTGTTTCAGTTTTGACTTCTCACTTTTAATCACATAGAGCTGAGAAAATTATTTGTTGTATTGTTTATTCTTCATTTCATTCTTTACATTTTCCTTTTGGAGTGTAGGGGAGGAAGAAATTTTCCTCTACCCTTCTAGGTTCTTCTGGATGGTCTAAGAATTAAATTGATAGGAGACAGATTAGCAGGAGAAAATCAAACAAAGCTTAATAATATGTATACATGGGAGAAACCCAGGAAAACTGAGTAATTTTCCAAAATGGCCAAAACCTTCACTCTAAACACCATCTTCAGCTAAAGGCTAAAGAGGATGTTGGGAGTAGTGGTTTGGGACTTCAAAGGGGAGGAAGGCAATTCACATGGAGATAGAAAAGCAAATGTCTAGTAAAGAAATGTTTGCCATGCCTTGCAGAGACAATAGGACATGGAGCAGACTTTGATCAAGCGGGCCTTGCTAAGTTCCTCCCTGTCCACCATGCCTAGTTCATATTATACTGTAGTTATCAATGGTGATAGTTCCTTCCTGGAACAGGCCTTCTATCTTAAATTCTTTTAGGCAGTTAAGGGGGAGGCAACAAGGAAAACTTTCTGAGTCTTCTGTTCCTTAAATGTAATCAGACTAAAATAATCCTCATGTTAAAGAGGCATATTTTAGGGTGGCAAATTTTGTTCTCCTTCAGGAGGGATTTGAGAAAGAATATGTAGCAAAATTTTTCCTACTTTATTATATCCAACCAAAAGTCTTAAAATATGTCCTATTTTCACACTTGCTCCCTGAACCACTCCCTTCAGTAAACTGGGAAGTAAAGAACAGAGAGGTTGAATGGTTTACCTAAGGTAATATGGTTAGCCATGCAGAAGAAAAAAAAATCCATCTTGTTGAAGGGTCATTCTTGCTCAGCTTACTAATTAATTTATTATCTTAAAAGCTAATTGTTATAGAAATGATTTCCCCAACATGACAAGGAAGGTAAAGCAGAAAAAAGAAATACGTCTAGTATCAAAAATATTTTTCCAGCAGCCAAGAGAAACTGGAGAGAATGACCCAAAAAGAATTAGTTAATATAAGTTTATATTGAAGTTTAAATCAGTTTTAAAACTTAGACTTTATTTTCTAATCTTTTTTCCACACAACACGTATACTACTTAAACTGCTGGATGCTTGGCCTAAATGTATGTCTAGGGTTGCCACTCTTTTCTTAGATGTGACTTCACAATCATGAGAAATAGCCCAGAGGGGGTAGCTAAAGTATAACAGCTCCAAAGCAATCAATAAGCTTTAGTACCCTGAGTATCTTCTTTCAGGTTAAATTGTATTGCAATGCTTTTTTAAAAAATGGTTGCCACGGTAACCTCAGTAATCGGATTTTTGAGAATCACGTGATTTTTCTCATACCCTTCCTCTGGTGAATTTATTGTTACTATAGAACTGAGAGAGTGGAGTGAAGTTGAGGCTAAATGCTACGATTTTATATTCTTACTTGGTGGTTCCAAGTGAGACTAAAAGAAATTATCTTCGACCAAGTAGAGTTTGTTTTTTGGGAAATGAGAAGGCAGTTCTTATATTCACACAGCTGCAGACTATTAAAATCGAACAGAATGCAATCAAAATAAATTCTGACATCAGAACGCAACAACACTTTTAAGTTTCTCTTTGGCTGTGCCTATTCATACACAACTGTTGGAAAATCAAGCATGAGCTAAATTGCTCAAACCAATGGTTAGTTTTAAAACAATATGTGAGTAAGTGATTGTATTCTACTATTGATTCAAATTGACTTGTGTAATTTGGCCTGGACTTTGATGATAATACACAGAACAGAGAGGATTCCCTAGCATTCAGAGTGGATAGTTTTAAAATGAATTCTTTAAAACCTATGGAATTTCCCATAATGACTTTTATCCAAATGCTCCTTCATAAATGAATCTCTCTCTGTCTCTCACTCTTTTTCTTTCTCTCTGTCTCTCTTTTAAAAGGTTTGTACAGCTATCTTTTTTGTTCCTCAAAATTTTTATGTTTAAACTTAGTTAGTTACCTCCAAGGATTTTAAAATGAAAGCTTTTCTTTATGCCATACCTAAGCATGAAGCCCCAAAAAGTTACAACAGGAAAAGTGTTACTATGGAGTGTACATATGCAGTGCTCTCAAATGGAAAATATCAGTAAGTCATAAGACATTCCAGTTACAGTGATGAATATTTCCACTTTGACATGATGTCTTTTGAGTCCATGGTGTAGGGATCATTTCCACTTTTATTTCAAATAAACTATAGATCCCAAACAAACTTTTGACTTAGAAAATTAAAATTATATGTCTCATTTGGTCTTGTGTACAAAGACTCACTTGAACTTTTCTACAGATATTTAACCAATTATATGTTTATAAGTTGATTTCACATTTTTAGGTTAGAGTTTAATCCAAAAGGATTACCAATATCAAATTTGGGAGATATGCTCATTGATACTGAAAACTTTGTTTTCAAATTCATTGGTAGAATTAAGGGAGGGAAATAGAGAGACTATCAAGGCAAATACTTATATTAAAATCAGTTAAAAAACACTGGCACACACTATTGATATAAACTTGATCAATTTTCATTTTATAAAGTCACAATGCAGGAATTTTTCCAGCTATTCACAAATGTCTTATTTGTTCTCATTTATTATATTATTACTAATGTTGAGAAATGTAATTAGTAAGATTGGATTTTTATTTTAAATATTTTAATAACACCTCATTTTATAACCTTTCTTTCCTTCTTTTTGAATGGTGCATCCACCCTTTGATTAGAAGAATTATACAATTTTCTATTATTGCAAGTTTTTGTGTATTCAAAATTTTGATAAACTAACATTCATAATTCTAAAATTTTCTATTAGTATGAGTTGTTTCGTATGTACAATCTATTCATGATTGATTCTTATTTAGATCATACTCAGTTGTAAGCAATGAGTGTTCGTTTTTAAACAGGAACCAAACAATGACATTGCTTAATTTAGGATTTTATAATCAACTTTTATAAATGTGCAGTAATATTCCCTTCAAAATGATGTTTCCTTTATGGTCTTGGTGAGAGCAAGAGTAAAATTACCTACTAAGAGACAACAGCACTTGCTAAACAAGCACTGTTACATAATACTCTGACCTAATTCAAATATTGGAAAATAAGGACAAACATTTCTATCACTGGCTTTGTCTATTATAGTGTTCACTACAAGAATGTGGGACACAGGCTTCGACTCTCTGAATAGGTAAACTGATATTTTAATAAAGTGCTTTATAGCAAGATTTTGCTGTGCTGAAAAAATGCTTAACACAGAGTTCTGAAAATACATATCTGCAGTGAGCTTCAGAAAAGCAAAGAACATGGAGATGTGTTATATTCTTAGAAGCACTTTGCTTATCCATTATTTAGTATGTTTTGGCTGAAGTGTCATTATTTGCTAATTCAGTGAGCTATAGATAGGTAAGGACTTATAAATTCTTTCCCTCTTCTGACTTTAGATGTGTCTGTGATTCTTTTGCCGTCTGTTATATCATGAGGAATATCAAGCAACTAGTCTATCTACAAGGTGGAAAAAGAGAGGAAGCTTATACTCAATGTTCTTTAGTTTTTTTTTTTTAGTTAGTTTGTGAGTTTGTTTCCTTCCCCTCCTCTCCTACCTCCTCTCCTCCTCCTTTTCCTCTTCCTCTTCTTCTTCTCCTCAAAAGTATATGTATATCAAGTTCTGGATTTTGGTGATTTTTCTCTCTCCTTTGGGTCAACAGTTGATGAAATTTTAGCTGAAATAAAGGCAATATAATTTTACAGATTTTACTTTTTCCTTTTTTCTCCCCAAAGCCCCCCGGTACATAGTTGTGTATTCCTCGTTGTGGCTCCTTCTAGTTGTGGCCTGTGGGACGCTGCCTCAGCGTGGTTTGATGAGCAGTGCCATGTCCGCGCCCAGGATTCGAACCAACGAAACACTGCGCCGCCTGCAGTGCAGCGCGCGAACTTAACCACTCGGCCACGGGGCCAGCCCCAAGGTAATATAATTTTAGCATAAACTTTGGCAACTTCCCCATATCAGGCCTAGAAAGAAATCATGCATTTTCATCTATCCATACAGATAGTGATAATGTATAAACTATAATTAAACATATACATAATGTAAAATATATAAATGTCAAGCAATTAAAACCATTGACATTTTATATGTTGGTGTCATATATTAGTATTAGTTATATTATTGGCAATATTTTCATCAAGGAAGAAAGAATTAGCAAAGTAATGACCTATGCTTCTCTTTACACTTCTATTAGCATTTTACTTGTTTCTTTCCAAGTGAACCTCTGGAATCTTACCAGCTGATGATAATTCTGGTTCTGCCATTTACTAGCTATGTGAACTTGAACAAACACTGTAATCATTGAAAGCCGTGCTTTTCCCACATATAAAATAGGGATAATCCTAGAAACAACCTCAAAGGTTATTGGGAGGATTAAATGAGATTAAAATCCACTGATAATTAAATACCAAAACCATATTAGAAACATTTGAGGAGAGAATGAGTGACTGAAAAATGGTTCAGCAGACCATATCAAGAATTTAGCATGAAAAACCAACAAAGAAGATAAAAAAAGAGTAAAAATCATAGAAGATACAATGAGAAGGTCTAATATATCTTTAATTGGAGGCTCAAAAGATTGGGAGAGAAATAAAATGACCAAAGCAATATTTCATGTGAGTATGTCTGAGAATTTTGCAGAATTCATGAAAGATTATAATTCATAAATTCAATAAACCCAATGAATCCCAAAACAGATAAATAAATTTTTAAAAACCCACATATAGTAATATTTCAGTGAAACTTCAGAATTACAAAGGCAAATATGATTTATTAAAAGAATGTAGAATAAAAGATTGCCTTCAAATGAATAGCAATTGCACTCACAGCTCATTTCTCAACAGCAGAAGTCAGAAAAGAGTATAATAATATTATAAAAGTGCTGAAAAAATATACTGCATATCAAAATGTTTGGAACATTGTTAAAGCTGTAGTTAGATGGAAATTTAGAGGCTTAAATCCATATATCAAAAAAGAAAGTTTAAAAATTAATGAACTAAATAACCATGTCAATATGGCAGGGAAAAAAATCAGCATAACAAGCCTAAATAAGTTAGAAGAAAGTAAATGGTAATGATAATGCCATAAATTAATAAATATAAAGTAAACATATATTAGAGATCACGAACAAGCCAAAAGTTGACTCTTTGAAATGACTAACACAATCGAAAATATTTAGTGAGACTAATAAATTCCATATGTGAGACAGCACAAATAAGCAATCACAGTAGTGAAAAAGGAGGTATCTCTACAAAGACTACACTTATCAAAAAAGATAAGAGGGTACTTGAGCAAATTTATGCCAATATGTTTGAAAAAAATGAAAGAAAACTTTCATTTAAATGTCATAAAATTGCAATTGCCTAGGAATAAATCTAAACAAAATACATCCGTCTACATGTAAAATCACACAATTTTAAAACGCATTAAGGAAACATACATAAATGGAGAGATATACTATGTTTATGGATTGGAAGATCCAATTATATAAAGATACCAATTATCCCCAAATTTATTTACGGATTCAATGTGATTACAGTCAAAATCTTTACAGAATTTTTGTGGAATTTTATAAGCTGTTTCTCCACTGTACTTGGAATAAAAAGGGTCACATACAGATAAGTGATGTTGGAAATACAGTTGTTGAATATAATTATTAGGTCTTTTGGACACGATGCTAGAATAATAGACCTGGGAACACACTAGAGAGACCCAGAGTGACTCCTGTATGTATGGCCACTTGACTTAGGACAGATATGGTACTTGCATAAAAATGGGAAAGAATGATCACCTCAGTAAACGGTTTTGGGAAAATAGGTTATATTTTTTAAATAAAAGTAAATTGGACCCCTACTTCACATAATAGAGAAAAATCAATTCTACATAGATTAGTGCTCTAAATGTGAAATGTAAAGTAATAAAGCTTTTAAAAGGTAATGTAGTAGAATACCTTTTAGAATTCTGGGAAGGAAATATATCTTAAATAAGACACAATTTAACCCATCATTCAGAAATGGGATTGGTAAATTTGAAATATTAAAATTAAGAAATTTTGTTTATTAAAAGACATACAAAGAATGGAAAGACACGGCACAGAATAGGAAAATAGACTTGTCATATAACCCTGACTTGAATAAATAACTCCTACAAATTAATTAGAGAAAGACATCTTGATAGAAAAACACATGGGCAAAAGATTGAACAGGCAGTTAACGAAAGAGAAAACCAAACAGCCAGTGAAAATATAAAAAGTTCTTGCCTTAGTTGCCAGGGAAGTGGTAAATTACAACATGATATCTCTTCATCACATACATTGCGGAAACAATTAAAATTATGACATATCCAAGTGATGGGGATGATGTGTAATAATGGAAAGGCTCATGAACTGCTATGCGGAATTTAAATTGTCAAACTGTTTTAGAAAATAGTTTGTCATTATCTAGTAGTTTTTAAGATGTGTGTACCTGATTATCCTGCAATTCCATGCCTAAACAAATACTTTAGAGAAACATGCATGTAAGGACCAGGACCTGTGTACAAGAATATCCATTTCGGCATTTTTATAATATCCTGAAACTGAAAATAATGCAAATATAGATCAAAAGTAGAATGGATAAATAAATTGTAGTATATTCATATGACAGAACAGCATCAGCAATGAAATCAAACAAATTAAAGCTGCATTCAACACATTTTTTATTAAGGGAAAGAAACCAAACACAAAAGAATACAAATTATATGATTTTTACTTATATGAATTTCATAGATAAAAAGGAAAGTATACTTTCTAGGAGTATCTGATAAAACTTTAAAAAAATTAAATATGAGATTAATACGGGAGCTTCTCGGGAATGGTGATGTTACATTTCTTGATTCAAGCATTTACGTTTTCTACTTTCTGTATGGTTGTTATATTAATCTATTAATATATATATATATAGTATATATTTTCTTTGGAAGATTCACCCTGAGCTAACATCTGTGGCAATCTTCCTCTACTTTGTATGTAGGATGCCTCCACAGTATGGCTGATGAGTGGAGTAGGTCTGTACCCAGGATCCGAACCTGCGAACCCCGGGCCACCAAAGCAGAGTGTGCACAACTTTAACCACTCTGCCACGGGGCTGGCCCCCTAATCTATTAAAATATCTTAAAACACATTGATGAGAGATTGCATACTCTTTTTTTGGCAACATTTTCAAAGCTGCTCTGCTGATATGCATTTAAATATTACTTGCTAATAACAGAAGTAGATTTGGTAGCAGTAATGGAGGAAATCAGAGGAGATTGTTTCTGTCCCAGTCAACCTCAAATTTCTTTTCTAGTTTGAATTTGAGAGCAATCAATCAACAAATTCTCTGCCTCCTTAGAAAGATGCAGACGTTCTGATGATAAGAAGTCGATGATCATTGTTATAACCTTCTTTTGGGGGGAAAATATATAAAACAATGTGGTAAGAATGGGCTTATTTCAAAAACACCCAATAGAAGATGACAGAGAAAAGATATTTAGAAGAAAGAAGTTGACAAGATGAGAAAAAGAGAGCCCATTCAGGAAATCTGAAGCATGAGATTATTTTGAAACTGTAGAAAGAAGTCAAATGGGTGGAACCAAAACTGGGCATTTCTCAAATAATTTAGGAAGGGGAGCAATGAGATATGTATTAGCAGCATGAATATAATACATCAGTGAAAAAATTACATTCTGAATAGCCTACCCCAGATTTCTCTTAAAATCAATTATCCTATTTTAGGAAAACCTCACGATAAAGGCCCTGATGTTAACATCACTCAAGAAAACAAAGTAGGTTTACTGCTTTACAAGCTTGTAAGACAAATATTTGTGTGTGTGTGTGTGTGTGTGTGTGTGTGTATGTGTTTGTTCTCAGCGAAGTAGCGGGAAGCTAAGTACCATGTGGAGTGAAGTAGCCAATCACACGTCCGTGGTATTGATAGGGCAAAGGACATTTTATGAACAAGGATGATTAATGTTTAATACATAGTGTGTTGCATGATGTAATGCATTTACTTGCCTCATGCCCAGATCTATCTCACTGATGGAAATTTTATGTGCATGTGTTCCCTAGTTAATGTCACTATGACCCAGGCCTAACCGTGAAAACATAGATTCATTGACACGACTTGAACTAAAAGTAACTTTAACATGTAATATTAGTATGACTACCACAGCAGTGTGTGCCTTCTTCACAGTATAGCCCAGAGAAGTAAATCTACTTTCACTACCCAGTCCTACTTGTCATGATGAACATTAGGATGACTGCCCTTTGACTATAAATCATCCAATGTTAGGTATTTCACCACATGCAGATTCTACGAACCACACACGTTATAGAACAGCCTTCTTCTGCTCTTCCACAATCATTTTATAATGTGCAGTTCTTCGCTGATGACTTGTTTCCATACATTCTCACACTGCATAAGCATGCAGGCCTGCAGTTATCTGAAGCACACATTTTAGGACTGTAATCCAAAATATTCTAGGGCAGTACTTCTCAAGTGTGGTTCCCAGACAGCAGCATCAGCATCAACTGCCAATTTTTTAGAAATGCAATTTTTTGGCCCCACCCCAGCCCTACTGAATGAGGAACTCTGGGAAATGGAGACCAGCAATTTATGTGTTAACAAGCTCCTCAGGTGACTCTGGTGTGCACTTAAGTTTGAGAACCACTGATCTAGGCTGGCTGCTAATAATAATTATTAAGTATTCTGCTCCTTTCTGATGGCCGTGCATCTCTGAGACATATTTCTCAAGAGCAGGCAAGCACAAGTAAGAGCAGATTCGTGCTAGTTACACCGCTTTCATACCAGATCATTCTCTGGTTAGGCTGCCATGATCGTATAACTTAACAATAACAAAGACTATATATCTTAGAATGTGATTCTGGATATTTTATCAAAGCATAAACTATGGAGCTGGTCTGCCTGAGTTTGTTTCCTAGATCCGATTGTACTAGTTGTATTGCCTTGAGCAATTTACTTAACCTCTCTATGCCTCCTCAGGTTTTTCATCTATAAAATAGAGGTAATAATGGAACCACTTTATAGGATTTTTGTGAGATTAAATAAATTAACATACATAAATCTCTTAGAACAGTACCTGGATTAGGAGCTTTATATAAATAGTTGACATCGTTAATACTAAGGAGAATATATTAGAAAGAGCAGACAGCTGAGATACAAAACCCAGGTCACATAGGAAATTTGTTGAAAGAATGAGAGCAGTTAACCTGGACAAAAGAAGACTAAGAAAATATGTTACAAATCTCTTTATAATGTGTTGCTCCTGGAAATAATGTTAGAAACAAAGAGAAGTCATCTTTGTTTTGACCTGAATATATGTCATAAGTTAAAGGATATTTCAGATGTTAAACTATTGAAATAGAGTAAAACTCAATGATAATGTGCTCTGGATATGGCATGATTGATGATTATCACCCCCAACCTCTGTCTTTTTTTTTTTTTTTTAAACTTTATTTTTTTTTTTTAAGATTTTACTTTTTCCTTTTTCTCCCCAAAGCCCCCCGGTACATAGTTGTGTATTCTTCGTTGTGGGTTCTTCTAGTTGTGGCATGTGGGACGCTGCCTCAGCATGGTCTGACGAGCAGTGCCACGTCCGCGCCCAGGATTCGAACCAACGAAACACTGGGCCGCCTGCAGCGGAGCGCGCGAACTTAACCACTCGGCCACGGGGCCAGCCCCCCAACCTCTGTCTTTTGTTCATAACCTGTTCTAAAATGTAACTGGGAAAGTTCTTATACTGAGAATGGGGAGGATGAGAGGATTAGAAAGTGATAGCTATCTGATTCTTCGGTAATTTTTGAGTTCATGTACAGTCAGTTATGTAAAGTATAAGCTTGATTCTCCTTACTTTCAACAGTTAAAGCTGTTTGGAAAACATACTCTTTTTTAAAACTCACAATACCATAACATCACATTTTATGTGATTAAATTTTCGGGTACCACATAACATACTGTAGGGGAGGAAAAAGTTTTTCTCTACCCTTCTAGGCTCTTCTGGCTGGTCTAAGAATTAAGTTGACATCAAACAGATTAACAGGAGAAAAACTAAAACAGTTTAATAACACTGTATACATGAGAGAGACCCAGGAAAATTGAGTAACTCACCAAAATGGTCAAAGCCCTCATCCTAAATACCATCTCTAGCTAAAGACAAAAGAGGATGTTGTGGGTAGAGACAGTCGGTTATGGGAGGTGACCAGGAAAAGCACAGTAAACAGGGGTAAGGTGTTATGCAGATTTAAGTCACTGCCTTCTCCATTGATAAGAGTTTCTAGAGATTTAGAGTCAGCCTCCATTTGCTGGTATAGCCAGGGAGACACCCTCACAAATGAAGATTTCCCTTACAAGCATAAATGTCTTTTACAAAAAGTAACTTCCATTTGGTTTTCAAAGCTCCTCCCATGTCTGCTACTTCTTAAAAAATTACCTGCCTAAAATAATCCTTATGCCAAAAAGACGTGTTTTCAGGTGGCAAATTCTACTCCCCTACAATACTATAGTGGGATTTTAGGGAAATCCCATTAGGGTTAGTAAAGAGGCTCTATCTAAGCTCCGTGAGCAGACCTCTGCTGCCCAGATTCCTCAGCTTTACTCCTGGGGCCCCTCAAACCTGTCCATAATCAAGAAACTGCCTAGCAGGTTACCTCAAAGATGCTGCTCCAAAGCAAAGTCTGTTGCTCATTTGTCTAATCTGATTTGTCAATCAGTTGTTAAAGATATTGAATAGCACTCAGATTCCCATGCATCTCCTGGTTTTTCTTTTTGCTACTTACCAAAAGGTAAGTATTTACTTGTTTATTTGTTCAGTGCCAAAATAGCATGATCCTATTCTGTTTGACTCGTCACTGTAAACACAGCACCAAGAAGTGACCCCAGCACCAAGTATACTAAGTAGGTGTTAAATTAATGGATGAGTGAATAAATGAATATGTATATCTTCTAAGTACAGATTACTGCTTTTTGAATAATGTGCTATATCTAAAATCTGGCAGGGAATTACCTACAGAATTGAATACATACAATAAATTTACTGTTGGGGCCATTTAATAAACATCATGAACAAACAAGATATTAATATTTGCATTTTGTTGATAGTGAAATTCATGTCATTTTTCTCATAATAGATGGAAAAGCTCACTCCTAGCTTTTTTGATGCTAATTACAATGTAAAACACATTTTAATGTCATCATAATGGATGAGATAATTAATCTCTGCAAACTGGTGAAGCATTATTTAAATTACTAATTGGATTTCAATAAGCATTCAGTAGATTATCAATGATTTTAAGTCTGTATAATGAGTGATTGGAAGCGTTATAGGATATGGCATATTAATACCAAAGATTCTGAATAAAAAAAATAATTCAGAAATATAAGATATTAGGGATCTGTTAAAGACATTCAAACTTTAAGGACATGGAGCTCATATAAAACAACTGAAGTCTACTTACCTAATATGTAGATAAATATTTGGTTATGATAACGATTTTGTGGAATGCATAGAATTGTAGAAACCTAAAGAAAATTAAAACTTCAGGGAGAGGGAGCAATAGAAGGAATAATTTGCTGTGGAAATGACACCAGCGACAGAAATTCTAGAGGGTTAATGACTTTGGCATCAGATCTGAATTCCGATTTTTGTCTCTATCACCTACAAGCTGGGACACTTAGGCAAATTATAAAATCTTTCTGAACCTTTCTGCCTTTTTCAATATTTCTTTCTTCCTTTGTTTTTTCCTTCTTTTCTCCTGCCCCCTGGCCTCTTTTGTATGCCTGTAACCACAGGACCAGGAGCAGAACTTGCCACTCCAAAATATGCCTCTTTGGCATAAGGGCTATTTTGAGCTGATGATTATTAAAAAACAGCAGACACAGGAAAAGCTCTGAAAACCTAGTAGAAGTTACTGTTTTGTAAGGGAAATTTACCTTTATAGGAGAAATCTCCATTTGTAAGGATGCCTCCCTCTCAGTGCCTGGAAAGGGAGGATGACTCTAAATCTCTAGGAACTCTTATGAATGGACAAGGCAATGACTTAAATCAACATAACAACTTTACCCTTGTTTACTGTACTTTTCCCGGTAACCTCCCATAACTGACTCCGTCTTAACAGCAGGCTGTTAAAGCTATTTTTCAGGGGCAGCAAGCTAGCCAGGAGCATGCGTAGAAAGAAAATTTTGATCTGTCAAATACCAGCTGGCCATCCCTGATCCTTTAAACCTCACCCCATACCTTGGATGGGCAAGACAGATGTGAGAGTGCTGCCTCCTGTCTCCATACAGATTGATCTTGCAATAAAACTATGTTATTTTCCCAAAAGCCAATGCTACAATAATTGGTTATTTTTATGTGCATCAGGTAGGAGAACACCATCTTTGCACAGTAACATGCCCACACGTAGATTTTGTGTTTGAGAATCCCAAATTTCTTTCTTTACAAGTGTAATGCATTTTTAGTAGTATTATTACCATAGAATCTCATTGCTTAATCCATGCGTAAGACCCATTTTCCTCTTAGGGGGACATATTCTCTATGCAAAACGTTAGTAAACATTAGGACAGATATAGTGAAGACTGAATTTATTGCACAGAGAAACATTTCATTCATCAGCTCCCACTGATACCTTCTATGCCTGTTTTTGAGATAATCTAGTTCTGAAGGTTTATTGATGAGATTCAACATTTCTTGATGTGTCCAACTCATATCAACATCATTCTAGCTTGACAGACAGATTTCTTTTTTCTGTGCCAGCCTCTTTTCTCTCGAGATTGTAAGAGCAGATTAAGTGTAGTATAAGTCTAGTAAGCAGACTTTGCCACCCCAAAATGTGTCTCTTTGGCGTGAGGATTATTTCGGGTGGATTATTTTTTATTTATTTATTTTTTTAGTTCAAAGCTCACTCAGTGTTTATTTTATGATACTCTGATTTAGAACTACCCACTAGACCTCCTCTGTTTCACACCATTCTTTTTTCTTGTCCTAGTCTCTTCCACCATGAGCTTCCTTCCCAGCGGCCCTAAAGATTTTGGTCTCCCTTCTGACAATCTCAGATAAATCATGGTCCCTCTCAATTGGACTTGTCTTATATTCTTGTGTATCTCCCTGGGTCTTCACAAAGCTGGCCCAAAGTTATTTCACTATAATGCTCCCCTGGATGCTCTGACCTCAGATTCAACGAGTTCATTTTTCCAGATTCTTCACTGAACATGTAGAAGTGGTAATGGAGTGAATAGGAGAGTGGTCTGAATGCCAAAGCAGCTCACGCTTTTCACATTTTGGAAACCTGGCCTCTGCATCTACTTTTGGCCAAATTCCCTTTAGGGTTCCATCTATTGTACTCCCCCTAAAGCTAGCTTCAATGAGGCCCTGAGGTGGGGACACTGAGTCCCTGGAATGGGCTGATTATTTCTAAGAACAAAAGACTCAGGAAGAAACTTTGACCTTCCTCCAACTGCCTAAAGGAATTTAAGATAGAAGATCTATTCCAGGAAGGAGCTATCACCATAGAGAACTATATAATACGAACTGGTGTGAAAGATGGGGAGGAGTCTAGCAAGGCTCATTTGATCAAAGTCCTCTCCATGTCCGATTGTCTCTGCTTGGCATGGTAAACATTTGTTTACCAAACATTTGCTTTTCCATCTCCATGTGAATTGCCTTCCTCCCCTTTGAAGTCCCAAACCACTACCCCCAGCATCTGCCTTTGTCTTTAGCTCAGGATGATATTTAAGGTGGTGGCTTTGGCCATTTTGGTGAGGTACCCAGTTTCCTTGGTTTTCTTCCATGTATACATGTTATTAAACTCGTTTGATTTTCTCTTGTTATTCTGTCTTATGTCAGTACAGTTCTTAGACCAGCCAGAAGGACCTAGAGGGCAGAGGAATAGTTCTTCCTCCCCTACAGGATTCAACAAAGATTTCTGTACCCTTTATTGACAAGGCTATCATATTATTTGTTGAAAGTCTTCTCTGATAACAATCATGGTAGTCTTTGTACATGAGGGGAGTTTTGGTTTATCAAATATAGATTTTTCACATTGTTATCTTAAATTTGTAGTTAATCTACTTTCACCTCTGCTCAATTATCATCATTTTAAACTTTTTAACACTCTACTACTTCTTCATTATTTTCAAGATTTAGTCTACTGCCAATGACCCTGGATTTTCCCACAAGCAGGAGAGGGCCAGGAAGAGAAGCAGGATGAACACAAGGAGACAGGGCAGAGGCCAAAGTAAAAATGATAATGGATATATCTATATTGAAGATTTTCAGGGAAGGTTAAATTAGGTGGTATTTGTAAAAGTCTTACAGAAGATGAATGTTACAGTAGTCTTGTATACTAGCATGATAAAAGAACATATCTCAATAAAGGAGATCTCTTTTAGTTTGTTCCCAACTTCCTCTAATTTCAATTCTAGACACTGAGGCATCATCACATTATTTTTCTATACCTAACTCAGGAAATAATTTCCTAATTCTTGAAATGAATAAGGAACACTGGATTTGAAGTTAGAATAACCTTGTTTCAGAAATAGTTCCATTCCAAACTAGCCCTGTGATATAATTTTCAGGCAACTCATATAACTTCTTTCAATTTTTCTCATTTATAAAATCAGACCAATAGTTTACAATTGTAATGAACTGAGATCATGAGTAGTGAATATAAATACAGTTTACAAGATGTAAGACACCTCAAGTTATAATTTAATTAAACATTTAAATGCTTCAGTAGATTTACATAGAAATCTTCAGATGATGACATGGACATTTTCCAAGAAGATTTATTCAAGCAACCTCTCTTCTTACTCCAACTCCCATCTCTCATCCTTAGCCAGATATTTTTCTTTTCTTTTGCGAGAAGAGGGATAAAAATTGTTTTGTCTCAAGGGCCTTCAATGCTTTAAAACAAGCATTAATTTCTTTAGAAAACTATCACACGAATTTGACCATTTTGTTGTAATATTCAAGCAGTTCTTTAGTCTTCTTACTCTGCTTAGGATAAGCCACAGGAATAATTTCAAAACTAAAACTGATGTCTGGTTATCCATTTTAGTGCTGGGTGAATGAGAATTTGTGTAGAAGAGAAGGGTGTTTTTTTTTTTTTTTTATCACTTTAATCATCTCAGCTCTGTTTTGCAGTATTCCTAAGAGGCTAGATAATTTCCGGAACTACAGTGAAAATTCATAGACTCAGGCCTGAAATGTGAACTTACCCTAGGGAAATATGACCAGTTAGTTGAAACTTAATAGTAATGAGATTGAATTATCGGTTATGGACAAATGGAATATGTTCTCTTCTATGGCCTTGGGCTACATTCAAAATTTAGCCAATCCTCTCAGCGTTGCCTACCAAACTGAACTGGAAGAATCAGTAAAAATGTATCTCCATGACTACAAAAAGGTCTAAAATTATATGCCCTACTCTTCTGAATTAGTACCATTATATTCTGATTTGGAGAAAAGTAAATGGGTTTTGAATACAAACTGATAAACTTCAAGCTGAGCCAACCTCCCAAACGCCCTCTGATATCTGGTCAATTATTTACAACTTCTAAATTGTACCTCTAAGTCAGAGTCAGGTTCCGTATAAAAGAAAAAAAAAAGCAGAATAACATTTGATTAATAAGATCCCCATAGCTAGAAATGATTGATTCTAGGATACACCTCACGCTAGACTGAAAGCTCACATTTGTGATCAAGGCCCTCGAATCCCACTAGCATCCCTAGCATGTGCCAAGCACATAACAAACGTTTATTCAGTGACTGATAGCATGTCAGAAGGCTTTCATTGAGCATTCTATCGAGGATCAATGCCCAAAAGACTACCTGTTGATCAAGAAATACCTGTTGATCAAGCAAGTCTAAGTTTATTAGATTTACTGCGGTAAGGGAGAACATCTTGACAGAGGGTTCGCAATGTCTCAAAGTGGGGAAATTAGGAAAGAGTATTCATAGGGTTTGGGGGTCTGGCATGGATGATTTTAAGGCAGGGCTTGCAATGTGGGGAGTTGACTGGTAGTGGGCAGAGTTTATAACATAATAGCACAGTGAGGCAAGGGCTTGAAACAGTCTTGATGAGCAAGCTGTTAGTCTTGATAAAAAGCTTTTTAGTTGGCTCGTGGTTTTACCTTTGAGGAGTGGGTATTTCTTGGTGCAAGAGGTAAGAATTTTTCCCTTGGTGTCAGTACAATTTAACATAGGGAAAGAAAGTATGCCTGGCCCCAGTATTATTTAACACAGGGACAGGGAATAATGTTGGTTTTAGTTAATTAAAAACTAAATGAAAGTAAGTAAACCTCATAGAACTGCCTAATGACAAAAATCATCTTAATGAGATAGTTGCATCTATCTCATTACGAAGAAATTACTATCTCAATGTACATACATGTTATATATTATAATAAGAGAAATACTTGGTCTTTGTCCCCATTTCCTGGTACAGAGGTCCTAAAACCCTTGGAATTCCCTAAGTGATAAGGGTGCTGGGAAAATCTTTTGTTCTAATGACGTGACTCTTGGCAGGCCTCTAAATAGTTTCAGGATGCGGGCTGGTCCCAGAAAGGTCAAGCTTTGATTAGAAGCTTGGAACTTTTGGCCCCACCACCCAACCTCTGGAAAGTGGAGAGGGGCTGGAGATTGAGTTAATTACCAACGGCCACAATCATGCCTATGTAATGAATCCTCCATAAAAATTCCTAAATGGTAGAGTTTGGGAAGCTTCTGAATTAGTGAACACATTCATGTGCTGGGAGAATGCACACCCCAACTCCATGAGACAGAAGCTCCAGTACTCAGGACCCTTCTAGGCCTTGACCTCTGTATCTCTCATCTAGCTGTTCATTTGTATCCTTTACAACAAGCTATAATAGTAAGTATAACCTTTTCTTGAGTTATGTGAGTCATTCTAGCAAATTATTGAACTTGAGGGGGGTTGTGAGAACCTCCAACTCAGTAGCCAAGTCAGACAGAAGTGTGGATAACCTGGGGACCCAATACTTGTGACTGGCATCTGAAGTGGGGGCGGGCAGTCTTGTGGGACTGAGCTCTTATACCTGTGGAATCTGATATCAACATTAGACAGTCAGTGTCAGAATTGGGTGCCAGCCTTGTGGCCAAGTGGTTAAGTTCACGCTCCCCTTCAGCGGCCCAGAGTTTCGCTGGTTCAGATCCTGGGTGTGGACATGGCAACCTCTCATCAGGCTATGCTGAGGCAGAGTCCCACATGGCATAACCAGAAGGACCTGAAGCTAGAATATACAACTCTGTACTGGGGAGCTTTGGGGAGAAGAAAAAAAAAGATTGGCAACAGATGTTAACTCAGGTGCCAATCTTTTTTAAAAAAAAGAATGGACTTGAACTGTGGTATACTTAGTTGCTCTATATCTATAAATGCATTAAAATATTTTAAAGCATGTATACCTGAGGCTTAAGACCCAAAGTTGGGATTTGAGATTTAATTGTCCTAACACTTGCACTAAAATAATCAAATTGATCTGTACTCAAATGTAGTTAATTTAGATATTTTGTCTTGGGATGAAATGGAATCAGAATATTAGCACTGAAGAATCTTGGAAGGGCATATAGAATAATCTGTTTCACAGATGAAGGCACTGAAATCAAAATGGTTAAGTAACTTGTTCAACCTCATATAGCTAGAATCATCAAAACTGGAGCTAGAATTGAATTAACTCTCAATCTAGAGTTATTTTTCATTATTCTATGTTGCTTTCCATTCAAATCTATATTTTAGAATAGTATAGGTTTCATTATTTAAGTTAAAAAACAAATATAACTAAATTGAGGCACAAAATTAACCAAAAAGTCTTTCAGTCAAGATGACGTACCAAGCATGCACTCTTTTCTCCTTTTCCTCCTAAAACTCCATTAAATGACAGTAAAGGAATAGAAAAATACAAAACCCCCAAACAACAGAGAGAATGGAAGAAAAGGGATTCTGTGAGTTTCCTACAAAATAGGATGCCATGGGCTAATGAAGCGAGGTAGAGGGAGCAAAAATCTAGAATATGCATGGAAGGTAATGTAGCCAAAGAGAGATTTGACCTCCGAATCAAAACCTGAAATAATTCAAAAAGTGAAAGTTTTACCTATACATGATAAAGTACCAACATTTGAAATGCCAGAAATATTAATTCATAGAAAGATGAAAAAAATTCAAAGTTTCCTCTTACTGCTTACTGCCTCCCTCGTGGAGTATAGAGAAAGAAATTAAGCAGATACGCAGATGCAAAACCTCTTGAGCACTGCAAATAGTTAATTAAAATTGATACAAAGCATTGACTAACTCAAAAAAGGGTGATTCCTCTCTCAGTCCATTCAGTTGCTTTCAGGAAGACATGGAGTAAACCTGGAGAGAATTAATTAAGAATAATACAACTGAATTCTTTGCATTGAGATAGTAATTTCTTCGTAATGAGATAGATGCAACTATCTCATTAAGATGATTTTTGTCATTAGGCAGTTCTATGAGGTTTACTTACTTTCATTTAGTTTTTAATTAACTAAAACCAACATTATTCCCTGTCCCTGTGTTAAATAATACTGGGGCCAGGCATACTTTCTTTCCCTACGTTAAATTGTACTGACACCAAGGGAAAAATTCTTACCTCTTGCACCAAGAAATACCCACTCCTCAAAGGTAAAACCACGAGCCAACTAAAAAGCTTTTTATCAAGACTAACAGCTTGCTCATCAAGACTGTTTCAAGCCCTTGCCTCACTGTGCTATTATGTTATAAACTCTGCCCACTACCAGTCAACTCCCCACATTGCAAGCCCTGCCTTAAAATCATCCATGCCAGACCCCCAAACCCTATGAATACTCTTTCCTAATTTCCCCACTTTGAGACATTGCGAACCCTCTGTCAAGATGTTCTCCCTTACCGCAGTAAATCTAATAAACTTAGACTTGCTTGATCAACAGGTATTTCTTGATCAACAGGTAGTCTTTTGGGCATTGATCCTCGATAGAATGCTCAATGAAAGCCTTCTGACATGCTATCAGTCACTGAATAAACGTTTGTTATGTGCTTGGCACATGCTAGGGATGCTAGTGGGATTCGAGGGCCTTGATCACAAATGTGAGCTTTCAGTCTAGCGTGAGGTGTATCCTAGAATCAATCATTTCTAGCTATGGGGATCTTATTAATCAAATGTTATTCTGCTTTTTTTTTCTTTTATACGGAACCTGACTCTGACTTAGAGGTACAATTTAGAAGTTGTAAATAATTGACCAGATATCAGAGGGCGTTTGGGAGGTTGGCTCAGCTTGAAGTTTATCAGTTTGTATTCAAAACCCATTTACTTTTCTCCAAATCAGAATATAATGGTACTAATTCAGAAGAGTAGGGCATATAATTTTAGACCTTTTTGTAGTCATGGAGATACATTTTTACTGATTCTTCCAGTTCAGTCTGGTACGCAATGCTGAGAGGATTGGCTAAATTTTGAATGTAGCCCAAGGCCATAGAAGAGAACATATTCCATTGGTCCCTAACTGATAATTCAATCTCATTACTATTAAAAATTGGTAGAAATATCTTTTTTTACTTAAAAGTCTTGGATTTCTTTATTAAAGGAACTTTTCCAAGAAACTGATAAGACTGCATAAGCAAACAATATCCAGAATTTTACAGACATACTCAATTGCTTTCATCAGGGGCATAAACTGCTCCCTTGCAGTATGTTAGATACTTTGGGAAGCTATGTTGACTATTCAAGTCACCAGGGTACCATTTAGTAAATTGCAACTGCAATGGATTATTAACTTTCTACATAATATATTTCAATTAAAACAAAATTGGATCCTGGTGAAATCAAATGGTTGATGCTCAGTTCAGTCTATGAGCCGGGGCGTAAGCACTGGGAATGTTGCTTAAAGACATATTACTTACAAGAAATCCGATCTCTTCACTTTGGCAGTGAGCTCACTTATATTTGACTGCAGGCAACCACACATAGAATGAGTAGGTACATATCTTAACCCTTCCTTTTCCTCAGAGATTGTCCTAGATCTTATCTCCAAAAAGGAGAGCTTTACAAAGTAATCCTCACCTGAATACTACAAAAGTAACCACTTTTAGAAATTCAGCTTGAAAGGTGCTGGTATTAATTTCCCCTCACATACTTACTTTGAGTAAGTCAGACTTCCTTAAAGCCACTGTACTTATGGAGCTGGATTATCTCTGTGCATATAAACTACACTCTGCTGACAACTGACTCATTTTGAAAGTAGAATTAATTATTTCTTGCCCACTAAGGGCCCATTTGAATGCACTGAAGAGCAGTTATTGTAACACACATCACCTAAGCTTTCACATAATGGCTTACTTTTTAATTGCAATTTAAAGCCTTACCAGATTCACTGAATTCTATAGAAAGAAGAGACATTTTGTTATATTTATTTATGGCATTTTTGATTGATGGATTTTTGTTATACTACTTTAACTTTGTGTGGTTTTCACTGTCTACTCCTGTTAGTGTCCTGACTGGCCTGTATATACAATCCACTGAGGAATGAGTCCATTAAACTGTGCTCCTATTAGTACAATGCAAGTTCTGTATAGTGCCAGCTTAGAGTAAATATTTGATGGAACATTTTTCTCTCTTGAGAGCTTTTGACTTTACCTTCCTCCCCCACACATCTGTGATACTAATTTAAATGGGCTAGCTTAGTCCTTCCTTGTTCTGACTAAATTAAATCTTTGGTGGTGCCTCTTTCTAATGTAGCCTAGTTTTCAGTTCCATTCTTTTAAAGCATATCTCTCAGGTTCTGTCTACAAGCAAAATCTTGATAGTAGGAATATTTCTAAATTTTTAAAGATAATATTCCCTCTATCCTCTCTTTCTGTAAAAAAAAAAAATAGATATTTTAAAATATAACTGAAATAGTTACTTCCAAATTACTGCTTCATCATTTGACCATCATGGGCATATCGTAAGCTTTCTTACCTCGTATAGTAAATGAACTAGTTTATAAAACAAGATCAACTTGAAAGAATTCAAGCTGGTTTAATATGAATTTAGTGGATGAAAAAGGTCTTTGTGATTTGGGGTACTAACTGATCCTCTGGAGCTAGCTTCTCTTGTGGCATGGCTCTTCCATTGTAAGGGAGAATATCCATGTTATATAAATGAGCTGAAGATGTATCTGTGTATTGTTTGTTTCTTCAGTGTAGGCTGGGATCCGTCAGCTCAAAAGCCCACTGGAGTAAACTCAAATATTTCCACATTCCAATTATTATTTTCATTGAGATATAACTGACTGAACATTGTATAAGTTTAAGGTATACAACACTTTGATTTGATACATTTATGTATCGCAATCCAAACAAGGAGATTTTTCAGCCTTTTAGAGCCTGCTTGCTTTGCATACCCCATGAAATCATACCCAACAATCTGTCAGTCATAGATAAAGAGCCTTGTGGTTAAAAGATCCCAAGCTGCTGCTGCCCATTGGAGTTCTCTGACTACAGACCTGCTGTGCTGCTGCATGACATCACCTAGACAGTTAAGCACTCTTTCTGAGTCTTGTCTCTCCTGGGAGTTCTCATGCCCTCCTTCCCTTCTGAGCAGAACAGTGGCCTTTGGACAGTCTTCTGCTATGTGGGACTTCCTCTGAATGCAAACCTCTCAAAGCATTGCCCAATAAAACTTGTGTGTGCTACTGCCACCTTGTGGTCATACCTTTTTCCTTGATCAGCTCCCGAATGCCTCAAACCCAAGAGAACTCTCTTTTTCAATGCAGAGCATGCTTACCAAAGAGACTGTACTTTCTCTTTTCATTTCATAGATGGGACAAGTTAAGTAGTTTTCATTATATTTATTTTGTTTTGCAAGAAGATTAAAAAATAGTTAAAGGGAGTATCTTTAATGAAATCAAACTATCTCCTTTTCTTCCATCATTTTAGTATGTCCTGCTTTCCTTATATTTGCTCACTCAATGGAATTTATTATGCATCTTCTATCTGAGCGGTACTCTTCCACCAGCCATGGGATACACACAGATGAAAAATACATAATTTACGTTCTTGAATTTTCAGTATGTAATTTTTAAATCTTTTATTTACATGAGATATATGAGAAGATCATATTTTCACTTACTCAAATAGATATAATGGTTCTAAATAATTTCTTTTATTTTGTTTGAAGCAGTTGCTTTACAATGCTTAAAGTTTTCATTATTTGGAAAAACATCTACCAAGCAAAGGGAAAAATGCCCATATACTCAATTTATAAAGAACAACAATTTTGGAAATTGAAAAGATGTTTGAAATTTACTTCATTTCAGAAGAAAAACAGGAGAAAATAGATAAGAAGAAATAAAAATACCTTAAACTATGGGGCCAGCTCGGTGGCCAAGTAGTAAAAGTTCCGCATGCTCTTCTTTGGCAGCCCTGGTTCATGGGTTTGGATCCAGGGTGTGGACCTACTCCACTCATTGGCCATACTGTGGAGGTATCTCACATACAAAGTAGAGGAAGAATGGCACAGATGTTAGCTCAGGGCTAATCTTACTCAAGCAAAAAAAGAGGAGGATTGGCAATGGATATTAGCTCAGGGCGAATCTTCCTCACACACACAAAAATATCATAAACTATAAGTCAATTTTGGTTTACTTCTACACTTAGATTAATTTACATATTAATATATTGTAATATATGCATATTCATGTGCACACTGGCATTTGATTTTATAAGTTGAAAACTTCTGTTACCTTCTGAAATTTAGATTCATCTTTAACAAGATTTATTGAGTGTCTCCCATGTGCCAAGGACAGTTCTAAAAAGTAGCTTATGCTAAACCAGGGCAATGACTGTTTCAAATAGGTCTCCAGAGAAAACAAGAGAGGGTGACATCAGCATCATGGGGGCATAGACATCCCTTGTATTTGTCTTCCCTTTAACAACAAAACTTCACCATCTATCCACGGACAAAAGTGCTTTTGTGGGAGCTGTGGAATCCAGTACCATATACCAAGAAACCTGGGAGGCTTGCCCATCCATGTGTCGGATAATAGGCAGACAGATCTCAGTCACAGCTTTGGAACCTTCAGTGGCCCATGAACTGGCTCCAGCTCCTCTCAGCCACAATCTAGGAGCCCCTGGAAAACTTTTAGACAATCACCCATGGATGAGAGAACATTTGTGGAAGTCCAGGTTTCCAGAGGAGAAGTCTCAGCACACCACTGGAGGAAAAAAGCATGAGTTTGTATGCACTGGAGTGGGTAAGAGGAACAGCTTGCCTTTACCTGCCTCAGCCCTACTCCAAGGCAACACAGCTTATGGCAAAGAGAGATCTTCTTGGCCTATGATTTTTCCTGCAGGGGAAAAGGAGGGTATGTGAGTGAGCACCTGGCTTTCCCAGAGGTGCAGGATACTGCCAAAGGAGCTCATTTCTCTCTCACCCCATCCAGAGTAATGAATTGTGAGCTACATCAGTTGAGGGCAGGAAGAGGCTAAGAGAGCAGCAGATAGGACTCTTTAAGAGCATTTAAGGTACGCAGAGCCTACTAACTGCATCATGGACTCCATCCATCAAGGAGCCCGCTCATAAGCAGCTGGGAATATCTTACTCACAGATCCCCCAGCCGGCCCACAGGCACCCCAAGTGCTCTGTGTGCCTCACCCACACCACTCCATCCTATGACTGGTTTCCTGTGCATGCTCCTGATGGTGGTGGTGATGAGAGCAAGCTTTGGCAGATGCCTAGAGGGCAAGGGCAGAAAGCTGGCCCAAATCTGCAGGTCAGGGAGAGACCATAAACATGAGCTTTAGCTCCACCTTTGAGAAAGTGAAAGAGAGGCTGTCAGCACTTGGCCTGGTGCCTTGCAGGATCCAGAGAAAGCATAAAAGCTTAAGAATTCTACTACAAGAGAGAGCAAGAAGTAAGGAGCAGCTGTACGCATGGAAGGACTGAGACAGCCTCAGAATCTCTAGCAGGGCTGATGGAAGTTCTCTCTCTCCCAAAGGCAGTCAGTAAAGAACTGAGGAGGTGAACTGCAACGTCAAATGCAGAGAGTCACAGGTAATATGACACCACCGAAGGATCACAATAATCTTCCATTAACTGAATCCAAAAGAATGTGATCTAGCTGATAAAGAATTTAAAATAGCTGTTTTAAGGAAACTTGTTGCGCTACAAGAAAACACAGAAAGATAATTCAAGGAAATCAGTGAAACAATGCATAAAGAAAATGATAAGTCAAGCAAAGAAAGGAAAAATCATATAAAAGAACCAAACAGAAATTCTGGAGCTGAAGAATACAATGAAAAAAATGAAAATTGCAATCAATATGAGAGCATCAATATTAGAATGGATAAAGCAGAAGAAAGAGTTTGTAAGTTAGAAGACAGGAACTTTAAAATTATCCATTTAGATGAGAACAAAGAAAACAGACCCATGGGATACTATCAAAAGGACTAATTTATGAATTATTGGGGTTCTGGAAGGAGAAGAAAGGAAGAGGGAAGAAAGCTTATTTAAAGAAATAATGGCTGGAAACTTCTAAAAACTGGGGAGACATCTGGATATCTAAGTTCAAAAAGCTTATACGTCAACAAAAAATTTCAACTTAAAGAGGCCCTCTCCAAACATTATAATAAAACTGTCAAAAATCAAAGACTAAGAGAAACTTAAAAGCAGCAAGAGAAAAAAAGCTTATAACTTACAGGGGAACCCACATAAGGCTATCAGCAGGTTTCTCAGTAGAAGCCATACAGGTCAGGAGAGAGTAGGATGATATATTCAAAGTATGGAAATAAAAACCAGCCAACCAAGAGTACTTTACCATCAAAGCTGGCCTTCAGAGTTGAAGGCAAAATAAAGATGTTCCCAGACAAACAAAAGCTGAGGGAATTCATCACCACTAGGCTCACCTTACAAGAAATGCTGAAAAACGTTCTTCAAGCTGAAATGAAAGGATGCTAATTAGTAATATGAAAACATATGACAATATACAACACTCTGGTAAAGGTAAGACTATAATCAAATTCAGAATACCTTAATACTGTACTATGGTGGAGTATTAACTACTTAACTCTAGTATAAAGTCTAAAGGACAAGAGTATTAAAAATAACTATAGCTACAATCATTTGTTAATGAATATACACTACAAAAAAGGTAAGCTGCAGCATAAAAGACATAAAAGAAACAACACAGAAATAGAAAAACAATTTTAAAATTTGTAGGGAACCACAAAAGACTCCAAATAGCCAAAGCAATCATGAGAAAGAACAACAAATTTGGAGGCATCTCATTTCCTATTTCAAACTATACTACAAAGCTATGGTAGTCAACACAGTATGGCACTGGCATAAAAATAAACACATAGACCGATTGAACTAATAGACAGACCAGACTTAAACTCCCACATATATGATCAACTAATATTCAACAAGGGAGCTAAGAATACTCAATGGGGAAAGGACAGTCTCTTCAAAAAATGGCATTGGGAAAACTAGATAAACATATGCAGAAAAATGAAATTGGACCCCTATCTTACACTACTCACAAAAACTAACTCAAAAGGGATCAAAGACTTAAATATAATACAAGATACCTCAAAACTCCTGGAAGAAAACATAGGGAAGAAGCTCCTTGACACTGGTCTTGGCAATAATTTGCTGGGTATGACACCAAAATCACAAGCAAGAAAAGCAAAAATCAACCAGTGGGACTACATCAAACTTAAAAGCTTCTACATAGCAAAAGAAACAATCAACAAAATGAGAAGGCAACATAAAGAATGAGAGAAAATATTTGCAAACAATATATCAGATAAGCGGTTAACATCCATAATATACAAAGAACTCATAGAACTCAATAACAAAAAGACAAATCATCAATTGAAAAATGGGAAGAGGGTCTGGCCCAGTGGTGCAATGGTTAATTTCACACGTTCTGCTTTGGTGGCCCGGGGTTCGCAGGTTTGGATCCCGGGCACAGACCAAGCACAAGCCATGCTGGGGCAGGCGTCCCACATATAAAGTAGAGGAAGATGGGCACAGATGTTAGCTCAGGGCCAGTCTTCCTCAGCAAAAAGAGGAGGATTGGAGGTGGATGTTAGCTCAGGACTAATCTTCCTCAAAAAAAAAAAAAAAAATGGGCAGAGGATCTGAATAGTTATTTTTCCAAAGAAGACAGATGGCCAATTTGGTACATGAAAAGATGCTCAGTATCACTAACCATCAGGGAAATGCAAATTGAATGGCATATCACCTCACACCATTAGAATGGCTATTATCAAAAAGACAAGAAGTAACAAGTGGTGGTGAGGATATGAAGAAAAGGGAATACTTGTGTACTGTTGGTGGGAATGTAAATTGGTTCATCCACTATGGAAAACAATATGGAGTTTCCTCAAAAAATTAAAAATAGAACTACCATATGATCCAGCAATTCCATTTCTGGGGATATATCCAAAGGAAATGAAAGCAGAATATCAAGGGGATATATGCACTTTCACATTTAATGCAGCATTGTTCACAATAGACAAGATATGGAAACAACCTAACTGCCTGTCAACAGACTAATGGGTAAAGAAGATGTGGCATATATATACAATAGAATATTATTCAGCCATGAGAAAGAAGTAAATCCTGCCACTTGTGACAATATGGAAGGACCCTGAAGACATTATGCTAAGTGAGATGTCAGACAGAGAAAGACAAATATATGATATCACTTATATGTGGAATCTAAAAAAAAGCCAAACTCATAAAAATTGACAGTAAAATGGTGGTTATTTGGGACTAAGGGCTGAGGAGAATAGGAAAGACGTCATTTGAGGGTACAAAGTTGTAACTAGTAGATAAATAAGTCTTGGAGAGCTAATGCACAGTATTGTGATTATAGATAACAATATTGTATTATAAACATCAAACTTGCTAAGAGACTAGTAATTAATTATTCCCACTAGGAAAAAGAAATGATAATTATGTGACATGATAAGGTGCTAGCTAATGTATCAAATCAACGTTTGATACATTAAATTTGATACATTTGATACATTTGATACTTTAAACGTACACATTGTTATATGTCAAATATATTTCAATAAAATAAAAAATAAATGAGATAAATGGTAGGTTTGTAGGCAAAGTTTAGTTGTTATCAGTGTAAAAGAGACTGATAGATCTTTAAGATGTTTTATGTAATCCTCATGATAACAGCAAGGTAAAAATCCACAGTAGATTCACAGAAGATAAAGTGAAGGGAATCAACATATACCAATACAGAAAATTGTCAATTCACAAAGGAAGACGGTAGAAGAGGAAACAAGGGAACTACTAAACAGCCAGAAAACAATGAGGTGGCATTCGTAAGTCCTTATCTATTAATAATTATTCTAAATGTAAATGGATTGAATTGTGTAATCAAAAGACATAAAGTGGCTGGATGGATAAAAAACAAGACCCACTATATGCTGTCTACAAGAAACTCACTTCAGCTTTAAGGACGCACATAGGGTTAAATAAAAGGGATGGAAAAAGACATCACAGGAAAATAGAAACCAAAAGAGAGCATGGGTACCTATACTTTCATAAAAAAAAAATAGACTTTAAACCAAAAATGGTAACAAGAGACAAAGAAGGTGACTATATAAAGATAAAGGGGTCAATTCATCAAGAGGCTATAACAATCTTAAATACATACGTGCTCAATATCAGAGTACATAAAGACATTCAGCAAATGCTAGCAGACCTGAAGGAAGAAATGGACAATAGTACAAGAACAGTAGGGGACTTCAATGCCCCACTTTTAGCAATGGATAAATCCTGCAGACAGAAAATCAACAAGGAAACGGTGGTGTTAAGTCATACTTTAAACCAAATGGACCTAACAGGCATATATAGAACATTCCACCCAACAGCAGGAAAATACGCCTTCTTCTCAAGTGCACATGGAACATTCTCCAGGATAAAATATATGATAGATCACAAAACAAATCTTAATAAATTTAAGAAGATCGAAATCATATCAGACATCAAGCATTAATTCAATTCAATTCATTCATTCATGGAATTAAAATGACTGACTAAAGGAATTCATGGAGTATTGCAAATGAAAACTCTCCTCTAACAGCGTACAAAAGTTCTTGTGTTATAACACGGAAGGAAACAAAAACATTCTGGCTCGAAATGGAATACTGAATGACATGGTTTTAATAATGCTTATCTGATCAACAAGATATACGGGAGTGTGCAAAATTCCATTAACTGTGCTAACTCTTAGTATTTGTATCCATATTTTGAAGGAGAAATGACATTAACTTTACTTTTTTTGAAATAATATAGCAACTTGCTAAATCATACTTATCTTCTTGATATACAGTAGCTAAGCATATTTTTTTTTAAATTTTATTTTTTTTCCTTTTTCTCCCCAAAGCCCCCCAGTACATAGTTGTATATTCTTCGTTGTGGGCCCTTCTAGTTGTGGCATGTGGGACGCTGCCTCAGCGTGGTTTGACGAGCAGTGCCATGTCCGCGCCCAGGATTCGAACCAACGAAACACTGGGTCGTCTGCAGCGGAGCGCGCGAACTTAACCGCTCGGCCACGGGGCCAGCCCCACTAAGCATATTTTTAATCGCAACATCGCTTTAAAAGTTGAAGCTATTAGAGTCTAGATACAAAGATAATTTAAGAATGTCGTATCATTTTCTAATATGTACTGTAATATATAGATTTAGATTACAGATGGAATGACCAAAATAGTCCTCAAAAATGATTGGTTGTTATGCAGAAAAAAATATGTTCAAACCCCAAACAAAATACTGAAAATGAAAACAGTCTCTGTCATATTGTGCCAACATATGGCTATGTAAAGATATCAGGCTTTTTCTATTTTATCAAGGTACCCAACAATTTTAGATAAATTTATTTTATGAAAGTTAGTCAGTAAATAAATATTGTGCATAATCCCTGTGGCAGTTTTTCTTATGGTAAGGTTATGGCTCTGAATAATTATACAAGTTGCATTCTTTCAGGGTACTCACAGCATAGTTGGGGAGATAAAATATATGAAACATTAGTTAGTCTTCCTTATGTTGCTAAGGAAAGATATTTTTAAATATTAATTTTTTAATGTAATATATGAAACATACTGTGAAAACCAACATCCAAGATGGTCCCCAGTGATCCACATTTCGCATATTTATGCCGTTGTATAGTTTCCTTCCATATTGAATAGGTGTCTGGTGATGCGTGACTTCCAAAGCTAGGTCATAAAAGGCATTGCAGTCTCCACATTGCTTTCTCTTAGATCATTTCATCTGTGAAAAGCCAGGTGATAAACAGTGAGAAAGCTCAAGCAGCCCGTGGGTAGGTGCAGTATGGAAGAACTGAGTCCTCCTGCCAAGAGCCAACATCAGCCATATGAGTGAGGCATCGTGGAAGCACATCCTCTAGCTCCATCCTGTCAATTCCTAAGTTGATGGCAGCCCTGGCTGACATCTGACCGAACCTCATGAGACACCCTAAGCCAGATCCACCCTGCTAAGCTGCTCCTGAGTGTCTCCCCAACTAAGGTTTGGAATAATGTGCAGCAATAGATAAATAATACACGATAGAAAAAAATATGTAACATATATGTCATTATAAAGCATAATAAAATAAATACCTGTGACACCGTCTCCCCAAATTTATAAAATAGGACATAATCAAGTGATTGCATCCATCTCCACGTGTCTACTCCTATGTAAGTACAGCACTTTTAAATTACAACTGATTGATACTGTCTTGTTTTCTGGCAGAATATGTGCCCCCCTCCAACTTTTTCTTTTCTTTTTTATGAATGGCTTGGCTATTCCCTTTGCCATTTCCTATACATTTTATTTTCACTTACCACAAACTCAAGATGTCAGGATCCATGAAAGACACTTTGGGGATATTTGATTGAATTGCATTTTGGACAATTGAATATTTGACATTAAATCCTTTTATCCATTAACTTCACTTGTTTAGGTCTTTCAGAAAATTTTCATAATGTTCCTCACACACATTTCAAACATATTTCTTTGGATTTATTCTTAGGTACCTTACATAGCATAGAAGCTGCTTTTCTTTAATTTATTTCATTAAAATTCCTAATATTCATTGGCTTATTTACTCCAGAAGTAAGAACGTAATCATCATTATTTAACTTAATTTTTTAAGAGACACAAAAGGATTTATTATTCTTATTATCATTGCTCAACTCATTTATATCCAGCATAAAGAGATTAAGTTTGGTAATACTATGAATCAAACCAACTTTTGCAACCAGATCCTAATGATGAACAAAAAAAATTTGTTTTTCAACATTGTATTTTCTTAGCCAAAACATATTCCATGTGACTCCTGATTCTTTTTTCTAGGTGAACTGAAATTAATATATGACATTCCCCATCTGTTGACAAAAATGATGGTAAAAACTACATAGGCTAAATCAGAAGGAATCAAAGTAATATATAAAGAAAAATCTGAGCAAACAACATTTCAGTGAATATGTTCGATATGCTTTATTATTCATTTCATTATTATCCTTTTAGATTTAGTTATTTACTACTGAAAAGAGAGACATAAATTATATACCATCCAACTTATTGAATATTACCTATAGAATATGTATGTACCTACATTTTACATAAGAAAAAATGGTTCCTTTATATAACAATTGTTCCATGTAGAGTCAATAGTAGCCAACTTTAAGTTCAATTCTGTTTGCAGACCAACCACGAATCTTTGGATCAGAGTACGCATAAAACATTGTCTCATAATCCTTAAATTTGTAATCAAAGCTTTGTTAACAATAAATATAAAATTGATGAGAAGCTAATTTCCTAAGACAAACTAGCTATGAAATCTAAACAAAAGATTCCTTAGTTTCTCACCTTTCAGTAACAGCTTTACAAATGACTGGGAAAATCAGTCTAGAGGTAAGTTTAATAAACCGCATTTCCCCCCATTCTTAAAGCCAACCACTCTTGAGAAGTGATCTTAGCAGCACCTATCTTTGAGGATCACAATAAAGGCTGACTTGATAGCAAAGTCTTGATTCTGGATAGGTCTTAGACTGATCAAGAGTCATTTCCTTCTCAGAATCTTCCGAATTTAAGTATGTGTGAGCACTACCTTCTCTCTCAGCTCTGCAATCTCTTCTGGTAGAGAGATCCATTGGTAATTCTTCATCTGAAGTGCTCTTAATATGGCTTTTGCTTTTAAGAGCTAGCATACCAGTAGTAAGGCAGAAGTAATCTCTCAAAGCAGCCTGGAAAGCATTGGTGGAATAAAAATGGAAACCAGTGGAAATCCTGCAGGAATTGCAGAATAACAGATTATAGATGCAGCCTCGAGTGAACCTTCAATGTCCTACATAAGGGTGTTTCCCAAAGGATGTTATCTCTGATTCTTCTTGGGCTGCAGCCAGGGTCTCGGCTCCTCAGTCGCACTCCTGCAAGACCCAGTGGTGGGGACCTCTTCACCATCTGCTCGTCCCACTCTGTGGAAGTTATAAAAGAAGGTTCGACAATTGCTTTCTTAGTCCCACCATCACAAAAGTCACCCTGTAGCAAATTAGCATAGCACCGAACACAGTCTTTTGATATCTGAAGTACGTTTTCATGTTTATTTTTGACTTACGGTTGAAGTAGAGAAATGAAGCTGTAAGCTCTCCAGTGCTGGAGTGTCTAATTGAGAAAAGCCTTTTGTGATATGAAATATTTTCCTATCTCTGGAGGATACTGATGAATTAGATTATACAGTCTCCAAAATTAATGGAGCTTTATTTTAATGGATTTATAGAGATTTATAAATGCTTCCCTGTATCTAGAAGTTACAAAGATTTGCATAAAATAAAGAAACTGAAACTTTAAATGTGTTAGCTTTTTAAGAGAGAAAAAACTTTCCATACAGAAACTGTGAGCATGTTTATATAAGAACCCAAGTTCACATATTCAAGGTGAATCTTTGTACAGATTAGACTGATTTCAAAACAGTTATATGACCTTTCTCTAATTTTTATGTGTTAGATGTAATATAATCAATGCATTTTATTTTTTATTATGTTTAAGTTTGTCTTTTCATGAAAAGACTAGTAAATCTGAGATTCATAAACTTTTTATATTGGCTTATTGATCTGAGAAGCAAACTTATTTCTATACACTGTTTAGGATTGTGAAAAATTTTAAACTGTATGTTCATAATTCTGACGAAGTTTTTATGTCGACTGTAGTTATGTACAATGTAGTATGGGTGTCTGCACATAATTTCCAAGATTCTGTTATGGACTCATAAGCTTTGCTCATCTGCTAACTGTTTTGCATGATAGATGTTTGCTTTGTGAAAAAGAAGTTAGTTAAGATGGTTAAAGGACATAGTTACTATGGATGACTGAGACTCCACTAAATTGATAATAGTAGAAAAATACAACTGTATGTGCAAGGATGTGGGATGTGTTTTATAAAATAAATGAAGCTAGTTTGTAAAATAAGGTGTCTGTTCCAAAATATGAAAGAGGATAATAAAAGACAGAATCTGTATAGATATAAAAAGTTGCAGAATTTTTGCAGGAAGAACATTTATTCTTGGTTTATAATACCTGCAAATAATGGAGCTAAAACGAAGCATTGAAATGTATTAACATTTTGACAAATTTTGCTCAGTGTTGATGGGCTTTTTCGCAGGATAATTCATAAAGAAGGAGCTTGTGAATCTTTTTTTGGTTTTTTATTCATTAAAAAGACAATTGATCTTGAAGTTTTAAGTCTTAACAAGGAGTAGTAAAAAGGTTACTCTGTGTAACCTGCTCAGAGAGCAGAAATTCAGTATCTCACCCGAAAAATTTTCATTGCTTTGTGTTGATCTTCTCGAGTTCTAGAACAGGAATCAGTAATTTTTTTTTTCTGTAGAGGGCCAGACGGTAAGTATTTTAGGCTTTGCAGTCTATAAGGACTGTAAGATCTGTCACAGCTAGTCTGTCATGCAGCAGTAAAGCAGCCATAGATGATATGTAAATGATTGTGTGACTGTGTTCAATAAAACTTTATAAGCATTGAAGTTTCATATAATTTTCACATCACAAAATGGTGTTCCTGTTTTAATTTTTCTCAAACATTTAAAAATGTAAAACTGCTCAACTTATGAACTGTACTCATGACTAGGCCTATGAGTTGCGGTTTGCTAACCTCTGCGATAGATTATTAAAAAATAAAAGAACAAAGGGTCCTTATTTTTGAAAGACCCAAAATTCTTACAACCATGTAACCTTCTTCGTTTATTTAAAAATATTATATTACCACTTTGATTGAATAGATAAGCAAATATTGTTTCTCAGGTGCCCATCGTCCTACCTTAGTCAAGTACCTAAATCTCCTTTGATAACTGCTTTGATTTTGTGTTCCCAAGATCAGCCTCTGAATTTAAAAAAAAGAAAAGGCTATCTTTACACCTGAAATTATCTTTGAGATTTCCCAGTGGGTCCTAGAAAATCACAAATATTTCTTCTTTCTCCTTATTAAGAAAAAAAAAAGATATTATACATATTTCGGTTTATTTGGTCTGCTCCATATTTGTTAATTAGCTCAGTACCATTGTAAGAGATGAGTGAGAAGAGCAATAAAAAATAAGAGAAGCTCATCCTTCCTAGGTTAATTTTGCACATGTAAAATGCTATTAAGATAAAAATTTAAGGGATTTTACACTTCACAGCAAGGCCTTGGGTCAGTGTGCTTGCTTCATAATATTCAGTTCTTATCCTCAATGGAAAATGGATTAAAATCTTATGAAATAGTTATATGTTGTACACTCCAATGGCTCTCTTCCATTTTGATATTATTGATTCCTATAATAGATTAACAACAGCCATTTACTCTCATTTACAGGTGAACTTTGCTTTCCTCTCATTCTTACTTGAAGACTCAAAGGTTAGAACTCATGTCTTCAGCAAAGAAGGTCGGTCTCCATGTCTCAAGGAAAGGACTCGACCTGGTACCTTAACTGTTGATACATCAAAGAATAGACTCTTGACTAAAGACTGTCAAGCTAGTATCGCTTAGAAATCTTTCCAACTGTATCAGAGGACTGAATCAGGCTTTCTAGGATTCTTTTTATTTCACAAGAAGATGACTTCATGAAAGCAGACTGCTGATCCAAGGTCCAGGGGAGCAAGAATTAATTACATAGGACTGAATAAACTGATGAGAACATTTTAACAGCAGTTATTTGTTTGGAATATTGTTGATGTTATTTTAATGCTCTATTTACTGATGAATACACAAGGAACCACTTTTTCTTCCTGTCAGATCTCTTGCCCTTAATTTAGAATATTATGCCATATAAATGGAATAAAAACATTTTTAAATGGAATCTAATTCTCACTGAAGTCTCATAATTCCAAACCAAATATTTTTAATGAGTTTCCTTATTTTTGTGGTCGCAGTTATTTTCATTATTTCAACAAGAATCTGTCTCCATTTTACCTCAAATTGGAAAAATTCATTGCGCAACTAAAAACATACTGCAGTGTTATATATGGAAATGAGTCTCTTTTAATCAGTTACAGCAAGCGCACCATTAAAAAACAAGAGCACCAATGCCTACAAAACTCTCACAGGAAACAGGCCTCGTGCCTGACTTATAGGGCTCCAGACTGACAAGTGATAAAGTCACTTGCTGGCAGTCCAGGAACCTTAGCGTATTTTGAGGACCTTGAGGAAAGAGGAATTTACTAATTCTATGGGTACTACAGTGATATCTGGGGGAGAGATTTCCTTGGCCTTGACTTCCTGGCTTAGACTTCACAGACTCTTTTAAATGGTCCAATCCTAGATTCTTTAAGAAAATTTACAAACAAAAGCTAAAAGTTTTGCTTCAGTATCTGTTAAATACTACCTGATCAAGGAAGCTTATATGGTTATTTAATACCTCGTATTGCATCTGTGAAAATGATCAGTCTAAACTATAATGAGATCAGCTTTTTTTGGATCACTATCTGGAGATAATTTATGACCAAAAGAGGGAATGTTATGGACTAAAGGTTTGTGTCTTCCCAAAATTCATATGTTGAGACTCTAATGCTCAATATGATAGTATTTGGAGATGGGACCTTCAGGAGATAATTAGGTCATGAAAGTGGAGCCCTCGTGAATGGGATTAGTGTCTTTATAAGACGAGACATGAGAGAGATCATCTCTCTCTTTGCCATGTGAAGACACAGGAAGGTGACAGCCGTGTGCAAACCAGGAAGGGGGCTCTCCCCAGAACCTGACTATGCTGGCACCCTGATCTTGGACTTTCCGACCTCCAGAACTGTGAGAAAGAAATTGTTGTTTAAGCCACCCAGACTACTGTATTTGTTATAACAGCTTGAACTAAGATGGGGACTGCTAAGAAAATTATGAAAACGGGAAAAAAGGCAGGAAAGGTGAATGGCTTGTCTTTTCAATGTTATTCTGAAATGTTGTTTAATAAGCTCACCCAAGGATTATATAATGTAATCGTGTTTGACTCTGCTATTTATTTTTGGTTAGAACCCAGACACTATGAAGTTACTTACTAACATGTAAATTTCTATCTGATAGAAAAGATAATCCTGATGGTTATGGTTTAATTGCCCCATAGGGCAATAATGAATTTTGTATCAAACCAAGCAGTCCTACTCTAAAAATTTTTAGATGGCTTTCTTCACAGACTGTATAAACCCCTGTTCATCAAATGCCCTTGGATCGAGTTTTACCATCTTAGTGGTTTCCTCATTTCCTCATTAATTAGAGACTTGAATAAAATTTTTGAGATGTACTCATTTTATATTTTCATGTTATTTTTAACTTTTTAAAAGTAATACTCATGTATTCATGTTTATAAAAGCTTGCATTTTAATATAAATATAAGAATTCATATGGGTAATCACATAAGGTTTCAATATCATACAATAGAAAATAAGGCTAGATTTTAGTCTCCCTTTACCTTAATTTGTATTTAAATTTTATGATGCAGACTTTGGATTAATTAGATGTGTATCCTTTTGTGATGGCAAAGAGAGCAACAGACATTCTGAACACAGACTAAATGGTCTTAATTTCATGAACCAGAAATTGTTTCTAGAAATAACTGATCCTATTTTCCAATTACTTTCAGAAATGACAGAATAATAGTAAATCTGCCAAAACCAAAATTGTTTTTGGTAGATATTTTCCAAAGGCCATATTGTTAGTACCAATGAAGCCAATATAAGAATTTGTTTAGTTATTTCGATGAGCATTTAGCTGCAGACTCAAACCTGGCAGGCCACCGGGAAATGGTGTTGCACAAAATCAGAATTTTTTTCCCCACAGGAACAATACTAAAATTTGCCTCTGGCCAGGGTGGATCACTAAATATACTTGTACATATAAATTTCCTGTGTTAGGTATGTATGCTGTATTCTATGATATGAAACTCTGGGGTCTTCATCAACCATTTGCTAAGACAGGTGAACTAATACAAAACTGTTTGTAAGAAAAATGCTGACTCTGCAGGAAAAATTACTTGGAGGTGAGAAAGTATTGTGTTACCTCATCTGGGTGAGAATAAGGTCCTTGGCTATCTCAATTTAAATGCTCACACTCCCCCTACCCCAACATGCAGTCCTTATACTTTTCTTCTCAGCAATTATCAACACATAATACTTTTTTGTAAATTTTCTCTTTTCCTTACTAAACTTCATGAGGTCAGAGATTTTTGTCTGTATTTTTTTTCCGCTATAACCTGACAGTTAATACATGTGTCTGGTACGTATAAAAGTATTCAATATATATAAGTTAAATGAGTCGAATAAGTAAATGAATGAATAAATGAATGGGCCTTATCTAAAACCATTTAATGTTGATAGTATAAGATATTTTTAAATAGGTCAAATCATCTCTCATTTGAAGCTTCCTTTTATTACATAATGAGATTCATATGATCTTTTTGTTTTTAGGTTGTTTTAGTGACATTTAATGTTTAATAAATGACATAAACTGAAACCCCAGGTCATTATTATAGTGTGTTATTTTCTCACAAATTTAACAACTTGTAAAGTTTTTCTTTTAATTTTGGTACTTTTCTTGTGTATTTTTACAGGTTCTCTCAAATTCTGTTGTTAATCAGATAAAGTATATATTATAAATAAATAAAATCTGTGTCTAACCCATGAAAAATCCATTTTTAAAAACCGAAAAATCAGCGACGTCAGGAACATGGTGAAAAGAGCTGCTCCTTTTATCTCTCCTCCTTTGAACTACAACTAAATGGACATTCACCGACCAATGGAGGTTACCCACACAGCACAACAGGACATCTGAGAGACTACACTGATATACATCTGAAGGTGGAAGGACTCGCCACCCAGGAAGTGGTGGAGATAGGTGAGCACAACCCTCCCTTCCCAGCAGCCCTGTGCATATGCCCAAATGCATTCCCTGCCAGCGTGAGGGTCCATAGAACTGCTGCTGCCCCAAAAGTGGGAGCACACCTCAGCGCAACTGTGGGAAGGGGCAATGGCAGCCTAGGGCCAGTGAGTGAATGTTTTCCTAGTTGGTGGGAGAGACCATCCTGCAATTAAGTCCCAAGAAGGGGCAGAGGCTTGGACCCTATGAAGAATCCCTGCCCACCAAAAACAGTAGCCAGCATGACCATAAGAAGAGGCAGCAGCAAATATATGCACACATGAAAGCTTTCCCAGCTGGCGCGAATGCCCGTAGTACCACTGTGGCCCAACAAGTGGGAATGCACCTCGGCATGGAGGAAGCCCTGAACCCTCAAGTGAATGCTTTCATGGCTAGTGGGACTATCCACCATACCCGCACAAGTTCCAGCAGATTGGGTAGGATGAGAAACAGCTCCTGCTCCCCTCCAGTGGTTGCAGATAGAATCTATGACCTAGTACTACCACAAATATGCCAGCAAAAGATTAGTTCATCAAACACCATGAGAAACTACAGGAACAATTCAGAGCAGGAGAATGACAAATCTAAAGAAACCAACCCTGAAGTCACAGATTTACAATCTAAATGGCAGAGAATTCAAAAGAGCTGTCACAAAGAAACTTAACCAGTTACAAGGAAACTCAAAAGACAGTTCAATGATCTCAGGAATAAAGTTAATGAGAATAAGGACTACTTCACCAAAGAGATTGAAATTATAAAAAGAAATGAAGCAGAAATTCTGGATATGAAGAATGCAATTAATGAGACAAAAATAATGTAGAATCCATAAAAAACAGAGCTGACATTAGGGAGGAAATAATCAGTGAGTTGGAGGATAGAAATATAAAAATGCTTCAGGTGGAGGAGGAGAGAGAACTAAGGTTTTTTAAAAATGAAGGAATTCTTTGAGAAATATCTGACTCAATTAGGAAAAGCAACATAAGGATTATAGGCATTCCAGAAGGAGAAAGGAGCAGAGAGCTTGTTTAAAGAAATAATAACTGAAAACTTCTCAAACCTGGGGAAGGACCTGGGCTTACAAATTCATAAAGCCAATAGAACTCCTAACTACATCAATGCAAAAAGACATTCTCCAAGGCATATAATAGTAAAATTGGTAAAAATCAATGACAAAGAAAAAATATTAATGGCAGCAAGGCAAAGGAACCCCTATCAGGCTTTCAGTGGATTTGTGGGTGGAAAGCTTACCGGCTAGGAGAGAATGGAAAGATATATTCAAAATACTGGAAGACAAAAACTTTCAGCCAAGAATACTCTATCCAATGAAACTATTCTTCAGAAACAATGGAGAAATAAAAGCTTTCCCAGATAAACAAAAGCCGAGGAAGTTCATTGCTGCTAGACCCCCCCCCCCACAAGAAATAATTAAGGACACCCTCATTCCTGAAAAAAGAAAAGGCAAAGTTCTACAAAGCTTTAAGCAAGGAGATAAATAGACAGACAAAATTAGAAAACTGCAGCTGTCTTTCAGAAGAGGGTAGCAGATACTTAATTATAACTTAAAAGATAAAGAGAAGGAAAGCATCAGAAGTAATTATAAACACGTCAACTTAGTCACAAACTCATAACACAAAACAGAATAATTTGTGACAACAATAACTCAGAAGGGGAAGAGGAATGGGATGAAACACGCTTGGGCTAATGGAGATAAGAGGCTATCAGAAAATGGACTATCTCATCTATGAGATCTTTTACACAAACCTCATGGTAACCACAAAATAAAAAATCAGAGCACATCCACAATTAAAAAAAAAAGAGAAAACCTCCACAGAAAACCACCAAAATAAGTTGGCTGACAAAAATACAAAGGACAAGAAACAATGGAAATATAGAACAACTGGAGAACAAGAAATAAAATGTCAGTATTAAGTTCTCATATATCAACAATTGCTCTAAATATAAATGGATTGAATTCTCCAATCAAAAAACACAGAGTAGCTGGATGGATTAGAAAACAAGACCCAACATATTCTGCCTCCTTGAAACCTACCTCAGCTCTAAAGACAAACATAGGCCCTGAGTGAAGGGATGGAAGATGATACTCCAAGCAAATGACAAACGAAAGAAAGCAGGTGTTGCCATAGTTCTATCAGACAAAGAAGACATCAAGATTAAAAAAGAGACAATGGGAGACAAAGAGGGGCAGTATATAATGATAAAAAGAACTTTCCACCAAGAAGACACAACCCTTATAAATATATATGCACATAACACAGAAGCACCAAAGTATATAAAGAAACTATTAACAGACCTAAAGGGAGAAATTAGCAGCAACACGATAATAGTAGGGGACCTCAACACCCCACTTACATCAATGGATAGATCATCTAGACAGAAAGTCAACAAGGAAATAGTGCACTTAAATGAAACACTTAATCAGATGGACTTAATAGCTATGTATAGAGCATTCTATCCAAAAACAGCAGAACACATATTCTTCTCAAGTGCACATGGAATATTCTCAAAGATAGACTATATGTTGGGAAATAAGGCAAGCCTCAATAAATTTAAGATGATTGAAATCATCTTAACCATCTTTTATGGCCACAATGCTATGAAACTAGAAATCAACTATGAGAAAAAAGTGGGGAAAGTCACAAATATGTGGAGACTAAACAACATGCTACTGAACAATCATTGGATCAATGAAGAAATCAAAGGAGAAATTTAAAAAAACCTAGAGACAAATCAAAATGAAAATACAACATACCAACTCTTGAGGGATGGTGCAAAAGTGGTTATAAGAGGGAAATTCATAGCAATACAGACCCGCCTCAACAAACAAGAAAAATCTCAAATAAGTAATTTTAAACTTTGCCTAAGAGAACTAGAAAAATAAGAACAAACAAAGCTCAAGGTCAGCAGAAGGAGGGGAATAATAAAAATTAGAGCACAAATAAATGAAATAGAGACAAAAAAATAGTAGAAAGGATCAGTGAAACTAAGGACTGATTCTTTGAAAAGATAAACAAAATTGACAAACCCTTAGCCAAACTCACTAAGAAAAAAAAGAGAAGGCTCAAATAAATAAAAACAGAAATGAAAGAGGAGAAATTACAATGGATACTGCAGAAATACAAAGGATTGTAAGAGACTACTATGAAAAACTATATGCCCACAAATTGGATAACCTAGAAGAAATGGATAAGTTCTTACACTCATATAACCTCCCAAAACTGAATCAAGAAGAAATGGAGAATCTGAATAGACCAATCACAAATAAAGGCATTGAAAGAGTAATCAAAAACCTCCCAAAAAACACATGTCCAGGACCAGATGGCTTCTCTGGAGACTTCTACCAAGCATTCAAAGAAGATTTAATATCTATCCTTCTCAAACTATTCCAAAAAATTGAAGAAGATGGAACACTTCTTAACTCTTTCTGTGAGGCCAACATTACCCTGATACCAAAACCAGGCAAAGACAGCACAAAGAAGGAAAATTACAGGTCAATATTGCTGATGAACATAGATGCAAAAATCTTCAACAAAATGTTGCAAAAATCTTCAACAAAATATTGGCAAACCAAATACAGCAATAGATTAAAAGGATCATACACCATGATCAAGTGGGATTTATACCAGAGACATAGGGATGGTTCAATATTCACAAATCAATCAATGTGATATACCACATTAACAAAATGAAGTGCTAAACTAACATGATCATCTCAATAGATGCAGAGAAAGCATTTGACAAGATGCATGATCCATTTATGATAAAAACTCGCAATAAGATGAGTATACAAGGGGCCAGCCCAGTGGAGTAGTGGTCAAGCTTACATGCTCTGCTTCAGCAGCCTGGGGTTCGCAGGTTTGGATTCTGGGTGTGGACCTAGCACCACTCATCAAGACATGTTGTCACAGCATCCCACATAAAATAGAGGAATATTGGTACAGATGTTAGCTCAGTGACAATCTTCCTCAAGCAAAAAGAGGAAGATTGGTAATAAATGTTAGCTTGGGGCCAATCTTCCTCACACACACACAAAAAGATGGATATGGAAGGAAAGTACCTCAACATAATAAAGGCCATAAATGACAAACCCACAGCCAACATCATATTTAATAGGGAAAAACTAAAAGCCATTCACCTGAGAAAAGGAACAAGACAAGTGTGCCCACTCTTGCTACTCCTGTTCAACATAGTACTGGAGGTTTTGGCCAGAGCAATCAGGCAAGGAAAAGAAATCAAAGGAATCCAAATTGGAAAGGGAGAAATGAAACTCTCACTGTTTGCAGATGACACATTTCTACATATAGAAATCCTTAAAGAATCCGTCAGAAAACTATTAGAAATAATCAACACTAAAGCAAAGTTGCAGGGTATAAAATTAACTTTCAGGGGCTGGCTCCGTGGCCGAGTGGTTAAGTTCGCGCGCTCCGCTGTGGCGGCTCAGGGTTCGGATCCTGGGCGTGGACATGGCACCACTCGTCAGGCCACGTTGAGGCGGCGTCACACATCCCACATCCCACAACTAGAAGGACCTGCAACTAGGATATACAACCATGTACAGGGGGGTTGGGACGATAAAGCAGAAAAAAAAAAAGATTGGCAGCAGTTAGTTAGCTCAGGGGCCAATAAAAAAAAATTAACTTACAAAAATAAGCTGCATTTCTATACACTAATAACAAACTGGCAGAAAGAAAAATCAAGAATACAGTCGCATTTACAATTGCAACTAAAAGAATAAATATCTAGGAATAAATTTAACCAAAGAGGTGAAAGGCCTATACACTAAAAACTATAAGACATTATTGAAAGAAATCAAAGAAGATATAAAGAAATGGAAAGATATTCCATGCACATGGATTGGAAGAATAAACATAGTTAAAATGTCCTTACTACCTAAAGCAATCTACAGATTCAATTCAATCCCAATCAGAATCCCAATGACATTCTTCAAGGAAAAACAACAAAGAATCCTAAAATTTATATAGAACAACAAAAGACCCCAAATAGCCAAAGCAATCCTGACAAAAAAAAACAAAGCTGGAGGGATCACAATCTCCACCTTCAAAATATACTGCAAAGCTATAGTAATCAAAACAGCAGGGTACTGGTACAAAAACAGACATACAGATCAATGGAACAGAATCAAAAGCCTAGAAATAAAACCAAACATCTATGGCTAGTTAATCTTCGACAAGGGAGCCAAGAACATACAATGGAGAAAGGAAAGTCTCTTCGATAAATGGTGTTGGGAAAACTGGACAGCCACATGCAAAAGAATGAAAGTAGACCATTATCTTGCACCATATACAAAAATTAACTCAAAATGGATTAAAGACTTGAATGAAGATCTGAACCCATAAAACCAGAAGAAAATATAGACAGTATACTCTTTGACATTGGTCTTAGCAGAATCTTTTTGAATATGATGTCTACTCAGGCAAGGGAAGCAAAAGTAAAAATAAATGGGAATACATCAGATTCAAAAGCTCCTGTAAGGCAATGGAAACCATGAACAAAATGAAAAGACAACCCATCAACTGGGAGAAAATATTTGAAAATCATATATCCGACAAGGGGTTAATTTCCAAAATATATAAAGAACTCATGCAACTCAACAACAAATAAACAAACAACCTAATCAAATATGGGCAGAGGATATGAACACACATTTCTCCAAAGAAGATTTATAGATGGCCAATAGACACATGAAAAGATGTTCAACATCGCTAACGATTAGGGAAATGCAAATCAAACCTACAATGAGATATCAACTGACACCTGTCAAAATGGCTATAATTACCAAGACAAAAAGTAACAGATGTTGGAGAGGATGTGGAGAAAAGGGAGCCCTCATACACTGCTGGTGGGAATGCAAACTGGTACAGCCACTATGGAAAACAGTATGGAGATTTCCAAAAAAATTAAAAATAGAAATACCATATGATCCAGCTATCCCACTACTGAGTATTTATCCAAAGAACATGAAATCAAAAGTCCAAAGAGATTTATGCACCCCTATGTTCACTGAAGCATTAGTCACAATAGGCAAGATGTGGAAGCAACCTAAGTGCCCTGCTACGGATGAATGGATAAAGAAGATGTGGTATATATATATATATATACACAATGGAATACTACTCAGCCATAAAACGACAAATTTGCCCCATTTGCAATAACATGATTGGACCTTGAGGGTCTGATGTTAAGGGAAGTAAGGCAGACAGAGAAAGACAAATATCATATGATTTCATTCATTTGTGGAAGATAAACACATGGACAAAGAGAACAGATAAGTGGTTACCAGAGGGGAAGGGGGTTGGGAGGTGGACGAAAGGGAAAAAGGGACACATATGTGTGGCCCTGGATAAAAATTAGATTTCTGGTGGTGAGCATGATGCAGTCTATACAGGAATTGGTAAATAATAATGTACACCAGAAAGTATACAATGTTATGAACCTTTATGATTTCAGTAAAATAATCGAAAAAACAACCAACTCTAAATGGATGTTAAAATATTATTCATATACCTCTTCCACCAAAACCCTTCAGAAAACAAATAAGTTTGAAAGAGAAATACTTTTTCTTCCTTGAATCAGTGAACAACTATGAACTTTGAATAATTAAATAATTCCCACAAATTGTTACATATATCTAAGTTAATCTGTAGCAATGAGAGTTTTCTTTTATGATATGTACTGTGACTACATTGGTAAAAGAAGTGCAACATTTTCTCCTATTGACAGAAAGATAATCAAAGGTGTTAGTGTAGAGGAATAATTCAATACATGAAAAAATTGAATTCTAACTTCTAGAATGCTTTGTCTTCTGTGTAGTGACTTCAAAAAAAAAATTGCCAGTGCAAAAATAAGTTATTAGGTAGTATTACTTCACCATCAACCATACAGATTGATCAAACGTACTTATTTTCCCAAAAATTTTAAGTAAATTAGTGTACAATTGATCAAATGAAACAAAACATCTGACATTGTCTATGAATATATATTTTGTCATCTATAATACATGTTAGCATCTAATTGATATTTTGGACTGTAAATATCACATAAACATACTATTGGAGTTTAAAATTCAACTCAAAGTACAGAAAGTAAAATACAATTCAAAGTACAAAAAGTACTACTCAAATACTGATAGGAAGTCTAAACATTTCATTTATTTGTGCACCAAAAATGTCTTTGTCAGTTACTCTTTGGTACTTGTAATAGATTTCTCTTTAAGAACATTGCAGATATTATTTAGGGGTTGTCAAGTTATGACGGCAGATAATGACTACTAATTTATTATCCAACCACTGGAATACACATTAAATCTTTCAAAAAGTTGCAAACTTTTAACATCATTGGAAACCAGGAATCTTCAATCTATAAAACTCAAAGAAGTATTTCTTTTTTACTAAAGTGTAAGTGAGATCATGAGGCAGAATGTGGTGTGGACAGCAGAGATATGAAAGGAAAAAGGGACCATAGAAACTTCCATTTATCTATCTGTTAAGTTGCTTCACTTTCCCCCTGAAAAAAGAGAGGACTCTGTTATCTGTCCTCCCCAGTCTGCCGCATCCCTGCCTCTCCTCCAGTCAATCCCATTCTGAGTTGAGAGAACTGTGGGAATGGAGTCCTTTGGAGAATGTAGTTCTTTATCTACCATCTCTGCTAATGAAAGAAAAAAAGAATTTCTAAGAGTATCCAAAAACAGATCTCTTCCTTATGGGTATATAACCAGGCAGTGAGGCCAAAATATCCTTCCTTACACCAGAAAATTTACATAAAACAAGTCGAATTACAAAACAGCAAAAACAACAACTATTTTGCACCAGTTATGGGATGGGCTAATCAGTTTTCTTTGTTTTGCAAATTAAGAAAAGAATTCTAATAATGATCACAGAATCCCATGGCTATTATGAGAAAAGAGAATTCACTGATTTAGACCTGATACTAACATAACACCAGACAAACGTTTATATCTTCTATTTCATGGATGTCACAACATCCATGCAAAACAAACAACAACAACAAAAGAAAATGAGGCCCAATCGTTTGCAAAAAGATGTATCACGTGAACTGAAATTAGTTTCAGGAAGCTGATACTCTATTATGTAACAGTGCTGAAAGCTATGGTGAAAACCCAAGAAACCATGATGAAAACTGTGTTGATTTTAAAGTCAGGAAGAAATGAACAGAGAGAACACCAAGACAAGGAAACATGTCAAAGGATTTAAAATTGCAGACTGAAATCCAGTCTTAGAAACAGTAAAGCAAAGTGATGGTGTTGTAGAAACTGAATCCGTCATGTAGAGGACAAACCGAGGACGCCTTCCCTGAATACAGAATAACAGAAAAAAAGAAGGCAATTACAAACCATGAGATAAGACATGGGAAGATAGAATGAGAAAATTTATGCTCCTAAGGGTAAGATCAAAACCAAAGAATATGAAAGAAAATCAGTATAAGATATAATTTAAGAAATGTTATATAACTGAAGAAAGGTTTGACTTATAAGAAAGTATTTACTAAGAAAAATACCTCATCTTATCCTAGTGAATGTGTAAAACATTCCAAGAAAACATTAATAATTCTACGATCAAGGAGGTAAAAAATGACTCACTCTAAGGAATAAAAAATGACCTTTGAAACCTCTGGAATTATAAGTGTAGAAGAACGTGGAGTAAAATCCACAATATTTTGAGAGAGGAAGGAAGTAAAAGTTTGTATGCCAGGTGGTTTGTGAATCATGTGTGCAGGGTGAAGGAAGTGAACCACCCATGTTCTCTCATAACAAACACTTGAAGATATATTCTAGCCAGCATAAATATGGATTATTTATTAATTTGTTCATGAAATATTTAATGATAGCTATCTGTGATATCATTATTACAGTCGGACACTATGCTAGGCACTCAGGATAAAAAGATGGGCCAAATTTCACATAGTACTACAAAGTGATACTTATATTTATGCAGTGCTAGAGAATGTGTAACTAGGAGATAGGACTAAAGGGAATAAAAGGATCGCTGAGAAAGTTGTCATTGAGTTGAGAACTAAAGAATGAGTAAGAGTAATTAGAGTCACTGGGATGAAGGGGAAAGTATATTCAAAGATCCTGGAAAAGGAGTAACCACGACATAGTCAGGGAACTGAAAGAAGCCACTGTGACTAGAGGGGAAGAAAAGAGGATCACAGTGTCACATAACACGTGGGAAGTGGTAGGAGCCAGAGCACACATGGCCTTATAGGCCATATTAACATTTTTGGTCTTTATCTGAAAATCATGGGAAACAATTGATTTAAGGTAGGGGGTGGGTGTGTGTGTGTGTGTGCATGTGTGGGTATGAGAGACGTGTTCAGATTCAAATTTTTAAAAGTTCATACCAGTTGAAGTATTGAGGAATAGATTAAAAGGGAACAATTTGAACAATTTGGATATAGGGCTATGGCATTATTTTATTTGTACACCTCGAGAGATGATGAATAAGAGTGGTGGTGATGGAGATGGGAAATGTGGACATCTTAAAGAAGTACTGGCCTAAAAACTAGACTTTTGATGTGTGCAATTTATTGGACATTAATGCTTTTCACTAAGATAAAACATGTTAGAAGAGGTGGGTTCAATATTGAGGAGAAGGTTACATGTACAGTGGGGAAATTTTTAAGTGTGAATATCCTTTGAGACATTTCAATTAAAATCTCAAATTTCAAGAAAGCATTTGGGTATGAATTTCTGAGGAGAGTTCTCAGACAGAGATACAAGTCTGTGAATCCTCACATGTGGGATTTATTGAAAACTTTGGAATTGGATAGGACAGAGGAAAGAGCTCACAAATATACAAGCCTGGTAAAGAGGAACTGGTATTAAGCCTGGAAAGAAGTTAAAACTAAACTAAGAATAAACATTTTTGTAAACATAAGTTTAAAGAAGGATTCCTGGGGCCAGCCTGGTGTAGTAGCATGCTCTGCTTTGGTGGCCCAGGGCTTGTGGGTCCAGATCCTGGGCATGGACCTACACATCGCTTGTCAAGCCATGCTGTGGTGGCATCCCACATACAAAATAGAGGAATATTGGCACAGATGTTAGCTCAGTGACAATCTCCCTCAAGCAAAAAGAAGAGAATTGGTAACAGATGTTTGCTCAGGGCTGATCTTCCTCACCAAAACAAAATAAAAATTACAAAATAAATAAAAAAGGATCCCTAATGAGAAGATATTTAGTAAATGGCCTTAATAAGATAGAGGTTTATTCCTTTCTCACCTAAAATAAGTCACATGTGTACACAATCCAGGGCTGGTTTGGTAGCTCCAGGGTTACCACCATCCTTAGCAAACGATTTTGATTCTCAACTTCTCCTCTGGTTCCAAGATTCCTGCTGTAGCCCTAAGCTCTTGTCCTTGTTCCATGCAGAGAAAGGAGAAAGGATGGAGAATAACCAGAAGACTTACCTGATTTATGCCCCATCTTGTTATTTACTTGTAAGCACAAAAGCACTGGGAAATGTAGTTTTGGTCTGGGCCCATTGCCATCTGGAATGAAATGTGCTTTCTGTTAGTAAAGAAGGAGAGAATAGGCATTGGGGAGGCAACTAGCTGTCTCCATCATAAACATACTGTGGGAAAATCACTCTCATACTACGTTCATGGTGTATAGTATTACAAACTTCCTGAATGAAATTTTGGCAAATTATATTCAAATGTTTAAAATTTTTATACACTTTTGACAGAGGGTTTCCACTTTGGCGAAGTTATTCTAATGAAACAGAGTAACTGTCTTATCAAGCAGACTCGGGAAGTTTGCAGCTATGGTCATCTTGGTATTAGGTTGGAAACAATCAAAGTGTCAAGAAGGCCAGTCAAAGTTGTAGGTTTGAATCAACTAATTACTTCTTGAATGGGGTACAGGATATAGTTGTGCCCTTTAAGACAATTCAAATTGGAACTCCACATCCCATTATTTTAATAATAAAGCGTAAGTAGTTACATCAAACTTAGGCCTTTCACTTAAGTTTTGGTATCTTATACCCTGGTCAGCTTTCCCAAAGTAATCTATTCTTTCACCCTCACTTGTCCAATACTCTATAGTCTGCTGCCAATTGAATATTATATATTGATCTGGTCTGTTGTCATTACTGGAGACAAGTAAGCTTTATCATCATCTAGTTATATTTGGTGTTGTCATTCAGAGATTTCATGTCCCGGTCAATGAAGAATATGATATTTGGTTCATTCTTCATCTTGCAAAAACCAGTTGAAATTTCTTTCTTCCTATATGTGGTAGGAGACCACAAGTTATAATCAGTTTGTTTCTGTAGGATTTTCATTGAGAAAAGTACAAATTTACTCTTCATAAAAAGATGGTTACTTAACAGAAAAGAGAATATTATATACTTCACACTCCCTTATCATTAAAATTAAGTTAAATAAAAATTACATCACCTTTTATTTGCATTATTACTTTCTTGTTGTTAAACTTTATATTAAATTTTCTTTTATGATTATAACAAGAGTCATGCTTTTATTCACAGACTCAACTTGTTCCAAATGATTACAAGCAGTATTTTCTCTATTATGCATATAGTCAAAACTTAGGCAGTGAGAATCCTTTTTAACCGAGCTCATTTGTCCTTGCACTACCCAAGCCACCTTTGAAATGCTCCTCACTTTTGGGCAGCGATAATATATTCCAGGTCACAGGATCAACTATTACCCGAGCAGCACTAGTTTTTTTTTTTACAAAGGAAGAAAGTGAATTCTGGGCATTAGCAGTTGCATATCAGATTTTTCCACGTGCGTTAAGTCCAGTAGATAGGATGAGATTAATGCTGGGTCAAATTCTAGCTAGAACTAGAAAGGATACTACTTTTAAAAAGGCCATGAGTTCACAATATTTTCAGCTTAATGCTATTAAATCCTTATTTTTTTCATGTGAAGGTTATTTTATTTTATCAAAAACATGCACACTTCGATTATTCATCCTTCCCCAAAGTTTTCAATATGCCTTTTTTCCTTTTATAATTCTTATGTTTCATTGACTTCCATTTAAGAGTCACTTCATTGTCTTTCAGAATTGGTTACACTAACGGAAGGAAATGTTCTCTAATGCATCTATCTTTTTAAGTCATCTTATTGACAGGTAGTGAAAGAAAATATATAGAAATAAAAGTTCCATTTTTTCCACATTGTAGAAATGAAGTAAGTTCTAGTAAACCAGAGACTGAGGTAATTATTTTCAAAGTAAAATGTCAAAATGTATAGTCATAATTAAGTTCTGTGATGTATGTAAAAATTTATGTTTTAAGTTAAAGAAAAACCTCATTCTATGGAATTATTTTTAGCAAATATAATAATTAGTGGCACCATTTAGTGGGCTGTTATGAAGCACACCATTTGTCTCAATAATCCTTGTACTAATATGAAATGTAAGTACATAATTAGTTAATTTATTAATCATTTATTTAAAATATATATTGATTATGTACTCTGTGCCAAATGTTCTTCAAGATCTAGAGATACAATAATAAACAGGATCTTGCATCTCTCCCCTCCCCAAAGTTACAAAACGGTTGAGAAAACATCCCATCAAATAAATGATTATAATGTAGCTTGATTAATGTTATGGTGGGAGAAACTAGAATTTTAGGGGAACCCATGGCAATGAAACAAAACCTGTCTTAGTGATGGTCTTCCTGAGAATGCCACATTTAGGTTATGAACTAGAGAATGAATAGGACTTAGCCGAAGAGAAGGTGGAGGTTGAATAGTGGAAGTGATGGCCTTGTGGATGGCAAGGTAGTCATGGAGCCAGAGAATAAATGTCATCTATTTTTAGGAGTCAGACATTATCCAAAGGACAAACGTAAGTCACTGAAGGGACTTAGGTAGTGAACAATCAGGTTTTCGCTTTTACAAATATTACTTAGACTGGAATTTAGAACTGTAAAGGAACAGGGCTAGAGGCAACAGAGCAATTAAGGACACTGTTTCAGGACTGCAGTAAGGGAAGATAATGGCCTAGAGCAGTGTGGGGCAAGTGATAATAGACAGAAGGATAGAAAATAACCCGTATCCAAACCATCAAAAGAGCCTGTTGAATTTAACATCAAAATGTTTCCAGAATCTGATCATTGCTCACCATCTGCCTTGCTACCATCCTGGGACAAGCCAAAATCACATCTCGTCTCAATTATTGCAACAACTTCTTAAGTAGGGTTGCCAGATTTAGCCAATAAAAATTTTATCTGACAATGCTGCTCCTAACTGCTCTCCCACATTCTGTCTCTTTTCCCATGTCAGTCTCTTCTCAACATGGCAGCCAGAGTACCATTATGAAAATGAGACTCAGTCTTGAAAAGTTCTAAAAAGCCCAACTGGTCACGATGTATTATGTTTTTTATACACTGCTGGGTTAAATTTGCTAATATTTTGTCTGGGATCTTTGCATTTATATTAACAAGGGCTTTGGTGTCTAGTTTCTCTTTCTCAGTCTACCAGGGTCAGGTTTTGCTATTGAGGTTATATTCTCATTACTAAACGAATTGCAGAGTAATCTATTTTATTTTTCCCCTCTATTCTCTGGAAATATGTTTATAAGATTAGATTTATCTTTTCTTTGCAATTTTGTAGAATTTGCCTGAAAACCACTTAAGCCTGGTGTTTGTTGTGGTTTTACATTTCAAAATACTGATTCAACGTATTTGTTATAAGGCAATGTTTTTGAGTCAATTTTTATAACATTATTTCCTAGGAAACTGACTATTTTGTCTACGTTTTCAAGCTTCCTTTCATAAAATTCTTCATTGTTTTCTCTTTGTAATCTGGGTTTTATCTCTACTTATGTCCTTTTCCCCTTTTTTGCTTCCTCATATTGTTTATATGCACTGTTGTTCTTGATAAATTTTGCCAGAGTCTGTGCAGTTTTATTTATCTTTCTAAAATAATCAATTTTTGTCCTGCTGATTCTCTCCATTGTGTATTTGTTTTGAATTTCATAAATTTCTAATCTTATATTTATTATCACCTCACTTATATTCTTTGGTTTATTCTATTGTTCATATACTATTCTGATTTGTGTGTTTGAAATTCTCATGAAGTTTTTTTTCTATTTGTCAAAATTTCACATAACTGTTAGTTGGATCTAGATGTCCAATTGATTCAGTTTATTTTATTCTGTCTTTTATTTTGGCAAGAATATTTCAGAAGTAGTGCTGTGCAATTCCTGTTGATTATTTACCTTATGTATGAATTTCCTTAATAATGAGCTGGTTACCTAACTAAAATCTCAAGAGATGAGCAATGAAGGATTAGTATAATTATGATAATCAGTGTCATTATCAATTTTAATAGATTTGATACGTTTCAGTATTCACTCTTCTTTTTGAAGCTCAAATTGTCCCATCTTTGGCTAATGGGAGTCCAAGTTGCCTCTTCTGTCCTTTTGTAGTTTGTGATAGAGTCTAGGTATGGGATTTCAGAAATAACAAGATGACCAGGCTCATGTTGGATATTTCTGGTCACTTTTTGGAATCAGATATGTCTCCGTGGAGCCCTGGTAGTTCCTTTTAGTGGAAAATGATAGTTGGAAATTATATCTTGGTGGTAGATTTGCTTTTTCTACTGGGTTGTTACAGTTTCTTGGGCATTTCAGTGGAGAGCTAAGAGACATGTATACTATTTATTTTAGAAAGAGAAAAACAAATTCTACCTTTTCACACTACCTAGAGAGGAGTCCATATGGCGTTGTCCTGGGTTCTTGTCAGAAAGGGAAGCTTTCCCCATGTCCAATGCCCTTGATGTCCTGCAAATGAAGGAGGAGGATGTCTTCAAATTCCTTCCAGCTGAAACCTACTAAGGTGGCACCAACCTTGACTTCCTAATGGAACGGTACATCTACAAAAGGAAAAGTGATGGCATCTACATCATAAATCTGAAGAGAACCTGGGAGGGGTTTCTGCTGGCAGCTCATACCATTGCTGCCACTGAAAATCCAGCTGATGTCAGTGTCATATCCTTCAGGAATACTGGCCAGTGGGCTGTGCTGAAGGTTGTAGCTGCCACTGGGGCCACTTCTATTGCTGGCCCCTTCACGCCTGGAATCTTCACTAACCAGATCCAGGGCAGCTTCCTGGGAGCTGCAACTTCCAGTGGTTACTGATCCCAGGACTGACCACCAGCCTCTCACAGAGATGTCTTAGGTTAACTTGCCTACCGTTGCTCTGTGTAACACAGATATTCCTCTGTGCTATGTGGACATTGCCACCCCATGCAGCAACAAAGAAGCCCACTCAGTGGGTCTGATCTGGTGGAGGCTGTGCTGGGAGTTTCTGCGTGTGCGTAGCATCATCTCTCATGAGCACACATGAGAGGTCATGCCTGATGTCTACTTCTACAGAGGTCCTAAAGAGTTTGAAAAAGAAGAGCAGGTCGCTACTGAAAAGCCTATGACCAAGGAGGAATTTCAGGGTGCATGAATCTGTCTAGCTCCTGAGTTTACTGCTACTAAACTAGAGGTCGCAGACTGATGTGAAGGTGCACAGGTGTCTTCTGCGCCTGTACAGCAGTTCCTAATTCCCTCCTGAAGACTGGAGTGCCCAGCCGGCCACTGAAGACTGGTCTACAGCTCCCACTGCTCAGCCACTGAATGGGTAGGAACGACCACTGAGTGATCTTAAACTGTTCTTCCACAGGCTCTTAAATAGAAAATGGAAACATCAAGTTGATGGAAAATAAAGTCTGCTTAAAAAGTAAATAAATAAATTCAAAGTTCATAATACTGATTGCCCCGATTTAAATGGAAATTAAAGAATTTTATTTGACTTACATCTTTATCTTGTCTTTTATACTGAAAGTCTTGGTTCCTACTGATATTAGTATAATTATTTATATGCTTTAATCTACTTTGTAGTGGAGTATGTGTGTATATTTATAATAGTTTTAAAATTATACCAACATTAAAGTTAATAACAGGACCACTGGCTACACCTTAAGATTTAAGTGATCTTTATTTTTGGTCCCACTTAGGTATATACAGTCAGGATCATATTTTTAAATTCGTGGAGATAAATATCCTTGCCATTATGCCACAAATTTGATATAAAGTGAGTTTCAATTTGTTTTTTATTTTAGGGATTGCAAATCGTAGGGAAATAAATAACCCTGTGTATAAGTCATTTCATATTTCTGTGAGTTTATCTAGGGATAGATTTCTAGAAGAGGGATTTCTGAGTCAAAGGGTAAATTCATGTGTAATTTTGCTAATCAATAATTTGCTAATATCAAATTCTTAGAGGTGGTATTTTTTCGCATTTCCACTAGCAATGTGTGAAAGTGGTCGTTTTCTCACAGACTTAGCAACAGAGTATGTTGTCAAAGTGTTCTGTTTTTGCCAAGGTTAGAAATGATAGCTCCGTGTAGTTTCCATTTGTATTTCTCTTATTATGTATGTGATTACTTCATATGATTAAGGGCCATTGCTGGTACGTTTTCTGTGTACTGCTTTCCATATCATTTGCCTATTTTTTTTCTAAAGTTTTGGGACTTTTTCTTCTTGTCTTTTGGAAGTTCTTTATATGATAGCAATATTTGTCCTCTTTATGTGATATAACATGCAAATATTTTATCTAACTTTGTCATTTGTCCTTATCCTTTCCTTCCTTCTTCTTTATCTATACCGTGCACATTTTTAATGTAATCAAATTTATCAAGAATTTTCCTTTTTGCTTCTAGATTTTGAATTACTGTAGGGCATTTTTTACCCTTTTCTGGATAGTAAAGGAATTCACCCATATTTTGTTTTAAGATTAGTACAATTTTATTTCAGTGTTTAGATATCTGATATTTTAAAAAATTCTCATGGTCTACAATGCATGTCATCTTATGATATATAACATTTTATTATTGGTTAGTTCTGAATATTTTTTAAATTCTCTATTATGATTTCTTTTTTGACGAATGAGTTACTTAAAAGTAGTCTGTATGATACTGCTTGTTTAACATTTTTTGAGACTTGCTTTATGGATTAGATGGCCATCTTTCTAAATGTATAGCATATACTTAAGTTATTCTCCATTAGTTATTGCAGAGATCTGCATATAACCACTAAGTAAAGTGTGTTCATATTTTGTTGTTCAACTTGTCTATATCTTAGTATTTTGTCTGCTTGACTTGTTAGAAATTGAGAGAGCTGTATTGAAATCTCCTTTTATGTTGTTGGATTTGTCTATTTCAACTTGTAGTTCTGGCCAATTTTGCTTCACATATTGTAAGAGTATTTTACCAAGTACATTTTAATATTCCTTAGAGAAGTGACACTTTTCTATATATAGATATATTATATGTATTTAATGCATACTAAATCTATCCTGCTTAGGTTTATTTTTCTGATAGTATAACTGACTCAACTGTAATTTCATTAGTGTTTGCCTGGTATACATTTATTAATTATTTTAATTTCAATATTTACCTTGGGTTTTAGGTGCATCTGTTATAAAGAGCATATAGCCGAAATTTAATATTTTTATATAACCTGAAAATATGTATCTTAATTAATAAGCTTAGTTCATATATTATTGAGAGGTAAGGGTTAACTTGCCTCAGACTAGTCTCCTGCATGTTGGTCCCCAGAAACGAAAGAGTCAAGTTCATATACCCTTGTAAAGCTCTGAGGAGTTGAATAATGGCCTGGTGACTAAGAAAATCATTCCTGGTACATACTAAGGTTTGGACTGCAGCCCCTGATGAAGGGAACACGTCAAATCTCGCTGCTGTGTTGACATATTATATGACTGTAATCTCATGGCTTGAACCAGAAGGGGCAGATAATGCTACCCACCTACCGTGAATGCTGAGATTGCAGAGCAGGGCTGGAGTCAAGGTTCTGCCTTGTCAAATTGCTATTATAGTCTGGCTCAGGATCTAACCATGGGAGGGACTAATGCTTTCCATGGATTAATGATGCTTAAAACTCTACAGCTCATGTGAAAAGACCTTCTTCCAGAGTCTGAGGCCTACCCGGAAATATCTCTTCATTGCCCTAGAATTCAATGGGCAACAGAAGACATGCACACCTGTTATTGTTCCTATTTCCATGGGTTTTCCCCAATAAACACTATTCCAGGAGTGTGTGGTGTGTGGGCTTCTAGCCACATAAATTTTATATGTGACAATAGGTATAATAAATACTGATAATGCCTGGCTGAGTTTCTATGAACTTACTTTTCCTTTTATATGTGTTTCATTTTCTCTGAACTCCTTCTTTCCTCCTCTCTTGGTTTTCTGGAGATTGATTGAGCTATGTTTGTTTGCTTTTACATATAATTTTTCCTTTTATTGGTTTTGGATGCATACAGCAATTTCCTTTTACTGGCTATACTTGGTATTTTATCCAGGATATTTATTTAACAAAGTCTAAAGTCAATAATTCAAACACCTACTGATCAATGCAAAGACCCTAGAACTCTAACTTTTATTGTCCCAGTTTTAACAAGTGTTATATTGTGTTAAATGTTGTATCTGCCCTTTTTTGAGCTCCACATATTACACTTATTATTGATATTGTTGTTATTGTTCTTATTTTATATGGAACATACTTATTAGTTATGCCCACATTTTAATCTTTTTTTCTCACTGTTAAGCATTCTCATTCGTAAGTAGATCTTTTAGAAGTTCTTCAGTGTAGGCTTATTTATGTAAAATCTCTCTGTTTTCCTGTATCTTAAAATGTTTCTGCTTTCCTCTCTTTGCTGAAAGACAGCTTTGCTGGGAACACACTATTAGGTAGATAATAATTTTTTCTTCAATAATCTGAAAATAATATTCCACTATCTCCTGGCTTTCGTTATTGCTGTTGAGTTTTTTATTTGTTTTGTTTTGTCTTTGTGAGTTTAACTCTTATTTCTCTCTAGTAACCTATATTTTCTAAGTGCTTTTTAAGTTTTTCTAGTCATCTTTGGGTTTCTTCAACATTAGTCTAAATGTATCCAGAAATCGATTTCTATTTCTTCTTGATTATGCTATATTTAGTGTCTATGCTTTCCAACCACCCATTCAATCTTCATTTCCTTGCAATTTCATCACTCTTCCAACCCCATCTTCATGTCTCTTCAACCCCATCACTCTGCCACATTAGCTCTCTCAAAAGTTGCCATGATTAACAATACAGTGTCTTTACTTAGTACTTGACCTTATTTAGCCTGCCATAGCTATTTATACTTGGTTTATCCGTTTATTCTTAAAATCTTTTTTCTTTGGTTATAGGATGTACTAGGCAAAATTCTAAAGATGCCTCCACCCAAGATTCCTCCCCCTTGTTTATTCAATCAAACTAATCTAGGGACTGTTGTGAAGGGATCTTCTAGATGTAATCAAAGTTTCAAGTCAGTTTTAAGTCAGACCTTAAAATATGGAGATTACGCAGCTGGGCCTGACTCAATCAAGTGAGCCCTTTAAAAGTAGAGTTTTCTCCAGCTGGTTGCAGGAAGGGAAGTCAGAGAGATTCAAAGTGTGAGAAGGAATCGATTCACCAATGCTTGTTTAAAGATGAAGTGGACGGTAGGAGAGCATGTGTGAAGGAATGTAGGCAGCCTTAAGGTGCTGACAGAGGCCCCTGGCCAACAGCCAGCAAAAAAATGTGGACCTCAGTCCTACAGCTATAGGGAACTGAATTCTGCCAACAACTTGAATGCGCTTGTACACAGATTCTTCCCCAGAGTCTCCAGATAATAGACCGACTTCAATTTTAGACTGTGAGACCTTGTGTCCAGACTTCTGACCAACAGAACTGTGATGGAATAAATGGGTATTGTTTTGAGCTGCCAAATTTGTGGTAATTTGTTATGCAGTACTTATATGCTTAAAAATTTGCTAAGAGGGTAGATCTTATGTTAAGTACCCCTACAACACAAGAAAAAATATTTTTATAAAAGCAATAGAGGGGCCACCCTGGTGGCATAGCAGTTGGGTTTGTGTGCTCCACTTTGGCAGCCTGAGGTTCGCTGGTTTGGATCCTGGGCGCAGACCTAGCACCATTTATCAGGCTATGCTGTGGCAGGTGTCCCGCATATAAAATAGAGGAGGATGGGCACAGATGTTAGCTCAGGGCCAATCTTGCTCGGCAAAAAAAGAGGAGGATTGGTGGTGGATGTTAGGTCAGGGCTAATCTTCCTTAAAAAAAAAAAAAGCAATAGAAAATTAATATCCTGGGCCTCCATATTCCTGGCTCACCTCTGAGCTTTATGACCACTCTGTCTCTGGCTCATCTTCTGGATTCTCTTCCTCTGTCCAATTATTGAATTTTAGAGTTTTCCATGTCTTCAATCAATCACTGCTTTTATAATTTTGTTGCCCAGAACAAGACAGTGCATCAGTCTATGCAAAAATCCTCTCGTTCTCTTTTCTTCTTTATTACTTTATGAGGGAATTGACTTCATTGTGTTTTTTTGTGTTGAAATAGCATTTGCAATCTTGAGTATTATCTCACAATTCTTTAAAGAAAAAATTAAGGATAAATGTAAAGAAGACAACCCTATATAAACAAACCATGTTTAAAATTTGACGCTTAAACTTCACTTACAATTTAATTGAATCCATAAGTTTTTAAACTATTCTAGTCTTGTCTGATTTCTTTCTTTTCCAACCCCGTTCTGCCCCTATTGTCTATTTGATAACATGTAGAATTGAATAGTTTTATTAGAACGGTTTGCTGGTTGTGTCAAGTACATGTGTCTCCTCTCCCTAAAGGTAAGGAATTTAGGTTTTCCAAGGTAGAGATTATACTCTATTTTGAACCCCTGCCTCCTCCCCTTCAAAAGACAGCACAATTCTGGGGACCTTATATAGGTTTGATGTAAGTTTTCTGATTACAGAGAAAATGAGAACTAAAAAGGAGGCTTCTGAATTAAAGGAGAGATGGAAATGTGTTTGCAATAGTTCCTACCGCCCTAGTATCTTGAATTTCTCCTTGCTGTCAACATTTTTACTCAGCAATACCAATGCCATGGTGCTACAACAGAGAAAGAGGAGGATCATATTCTATTTGTTTACTTTCCTTACCATAAAATACATAAATCTATGCCCAGCCTCTCCTGTATATATCTAATCTGGCTATTTTCTTTTTGGCCTTATTAAGACACAAGGTTTTTCAAAGCAGAGCCTTTGATTTGTTTTGACAGAGACAGCATAGGGGACGTTTGATAAATGCTAAATAATCAACACCTAAGGATGCCTGCCAGAGCTGGTAGATCATGCCCATTTAACATGCTTTCTCTAATGCCCATCCTCGCCTTGTGCACAGCTGGGATGTAATAAGCTCTTTCTCACGATAGATAAGAATACCCTGAGGGCCATGGGCTGTAGAGACCTAAGGTCATATCTGGCCACTGTGCTTCTCCTTTGTCCTAAATCTGTATTTATTCATGATTAGTTCTGCTTGCTACTACAGTCAGAAAAGCTAAGGAGATCATATGGAAAGCAAAGGAAAAAGATGTGATGGATGTAGAAACAGTAGGATATGATGAATGATCTTGTAGCCTCTCCGGGCAAGAGGTTTCAAAAGAATGCGTATGAAAGAATAGATCTTCCTGTGCTCTGAATGTATTGTCAAGAAATAAACTACTTAAAATGCACCTTTTTAATGTTCTCATTTGTCTTTTCTACATGTCTCAGCACATCTTTTTGCAAAAGCAAAATACCACAGCCTGATTAAATATTAAAAATCCCCACACACAGAGTGTGATAAATGTTATAAGTGAGTGTCATCAAAGGCATTTCATAATATTATACAAGTTAAATGAAAATAAAGGTCAAAAGCTATAGGAATATAGTGATTATTGATAATAAGATAATAATAGTAGGTACTGTTTATTAGACATTTTCCACATGCCAGACACACTGCTAAGCAGTTTATATAAATTAGCTTATTCAGTATTTTTAAAAAGTATGATTATGTAGACAAATGGTGAAATGGAGGAAAGGCTTGTCAAAGGTCATACAGTAACAACAATGTAGAATCAGGATTTTTACCTATTTCTATCTGACTCAAATTCTTAAAATCCTTGATATACTGCCTCTCAAAAAGTTGCCAATGATTTTGAGTGTATTCTTAGAAATTAGAGGGCTTTTGTTGAAGATCTATATTTTATTTGATACTATTTTCCTAGTGTCATCCTAAAATTTACTGTTTCAGAAATGGACATGTGCTTCTGAACCATATCATTATGCATTTACCTCCCATGTCTTATGTCAAATGATGTTAATGGATAAATTTTGAGAGGATAATGTGAGGTATATTTAAGAAAGTAACGTCTTCATCAGGTTAGATTATAAATGAAGCTGACATAGATTAAGGGAATTTGTGAAGAAGGCTTCATTTTTCTAGAAAAAAATATTTTAAAGCACAAGTTGAATGTATGAATCAAATTCAACTTAACTCCAATTTTTAAAATCTATCGATGTTGAAAGAAGCAAGCACAAGGTCATACTTTTTCCTCTCTGTAATTCTGATGGTTTTTCTTTGTCTCTATGTCTAGTGGATTTTGGAGATATGAATCTGTAATTTTCCGAGAGAATAAAAGATTTGTGGAAAGTTCTGAACAAATATCTAGTGTATAATATTAAATGTTGTAATAGCCATCTTCAAAGAGATCTTGGAACAGATAGTGTTAGCTAGCATGGAGAATTTCAGTTTTCTCTGTTGAATGGCTCTTAACAGAAGGTTTGATTGCAAGACAGGAGGCCAGTCCTAGAGAGTTTGGACCTGGAACTAGACGTATTCACTAGAAGAAAAGTTGTTGGTCAGGTGAGGAAGTCCAGCCATTTAGGAAAAGTCAGGTATCTTGAGAGAAACTGACAGGTAACTGGTCAGCCTGAGAAGTTATGGTAAAGGTGACATAGCTGGCATACAGGACACAAAAAACAGAGACCTACAGGGAAGTAATATGTTGAGATGTGGTAAGCAGACAGGCTATTACTTGTCAAGAGATGTGAGAAAACAGGAAGCCAGCCCTAAGCCCTGGGGTCTGAAGTTCAGAATCAGGTCTCAAGTGGCAAGGATGGGGGCACAAGAAAAATCAAAATCTCAATCCTGAAGTCATTGATGTGCTGGGTTACTTATCAAGATTAGGACTAATATCAGAGTCTGGATAGGAAACTGAGTCATAAGGTGAGAACTTGACCCCAAGAAAAAGTCAAGTTACTAGAACTGGGACATAAAGTAGAACTACAGGGGCAGCCAGATCAACTGGAGTATTGATCACAATCATGACTTCCCTCTCCAACAAGGCTTGAAATCTTTCTAAAATTGTAACAGAGCCCACATGTTGGCATTAGGGACTATAGGAAGATATTACATGAGACATTTTTTTAAAAGTCTTCTGGGCATAATCAACCTGAGAGATTAGGGTAAGTTTTCCATTTTGGATTGGTATTTAAGGCAACAAGATTATAATTCATTTTGGTGTTAGTTGAGTTTGAGCAATCATGTTCACTATTAGCAACACATACAAGACAGAAGGAAAACATGGATAGAACGAGCTACTGTTAGACAAACCAAATTGGAGAAGCTATAAAGAGGAAAAGTACAAGAAGACCCAAAAGGTCACACTGAAGCACCTTTCAAAAATTATGCTTTAACTCCTAAAACCAGTAGTGATTGGATCAGCCTGATAGTTTGCTGCTCTAAGGAAAACACTTGTTAACTTTGTATTCGAGAACTTGGCTGGGGGAAGGAAGATTTTACTTTTACTTCTGATTTAGTCACTATCTAGATGTGAGAATTCTTTGGGCCTTTGGCTCATTCCTTCCTAAACAATAAATAAATACAATCTCTTAGAAATACCTGATTAAGTAATTCTCTATTTAAGGAAAATTATTGTGATAATACACACTTGCTAATAGAACTTTGAAAATAGTATGTTAGTAAGAAAGTTAAATGGTCACCTAAAAATCTGAGCACATATTTATCTCTCAATCACACCCACACACAAAGCTTATAATCACCATCAGAATAGATGTCTTTGCACATGAAGTCCAGTGATAAATAGCTATAATTTAACAAATATCGCCCCATTCTTCAAACTCTACTAATAATTTCAATTCCTGCTGTGAACTTTAGGTTCTAATTTGTACTTTATATTAAGTATATTAGTCTCTTCCAACAAAAATGAGATAAGCATGTATGTTATAAAGTAAGAGCAATGATATAAATTTGTATGTTATGTAACTTTAATTCACAAACCAATTCATTTAGTTTGATAAGCATAGGTAGATTTTTTTTTTTTGACTTCAACCAATACAGATTTTTGTATCCCTTTAAAAAAATCAGTAGTACTCGGGGATTTTGTACAACCGGGAAAAGAAATGCTGACACATCTAGCGTAGAGGATGTGGTGCTGGAATCAAGTTTGCCTACATACATATCACTTTCCTCTTGCCTCTCAGAACCAAAGAATTGTTTCTGCTTGGCCATGTCAGCTTGATTATTTCTCATGCTGGCACCTGGTCTTCTATAGCTTGATGGACTTAACCACTCAAGACAAGGGTATATATTTGTTCTCCAAATGACTTCATGGTAGCCATTTGAAGGCAATCAAGGCCCAGTCCCTGAAGTTCTTGCTTTCTTTAAATAGCTCACGCATATTTTATATACTTCCTTTATTCTTGCTGCCTTCAGGCCCCAAATCGGCTAAATCATGTGTATTTTTAACAAACACACTTCAAACTGGCTTTGCTCAAACCTAAGAGACATGCTCAATAGTCGAATTTTCCAATCTTAAAAAGATCTTAATACCTAACACCTTGACCTTCATCTTTCACAGTCTTAAGATGTTTTGGCATAGAGGGGAAAATGTCTGAATGAATTTTGCAGTTATAATAAGAAAGGGCTCTATGTGAGATAAAAATAAGAAACACTAACCAGTGTGATATTACATTTTAAAGCGCTATGGAAATGTAAATTATTACGTTTTTTATTATTTTAAGGTCTTGGCATCCTGCAGATGTGGAATCCACAACACAAGGCAGACCACCTAGATTTACAGAGAAGAGTCCATGCTGATGCTAATGACACTTCTGACGGCCTCCTCATTCAGTTCCTAGACCTCATTAACTCCAGTGACCTCCACTTTTCTCTTTCTATGCATGATCAAGTTGACACTTCTCTGCCGGAGGAACACCACCTCCAAAGTCTCAGTGAACCTTTCCACCTCTCTATCTTTTACTCCTTTTCAGTTTGTTTTTCACTTTCTTTACTCTCTCTAGTCTCTTAATCTTTCAGCATGGTCCTAGAAACACATTCTTTCTGCCTTGTCTGGCCTCCATAACGGACAGTTTCAATGATCTCTTTACTGACATCCTAGATTTGTTCACCTCCTTTACCTGACTTGCCAGTTTCCCTCTAAGTAAGTACAGACTTCTGTTTTCTTCTGGCAGAAAACAAAAGGCTTAACTGCATTCTTAGAGAAAGCAGTTAACCACATGAATGTATTCTATCATAAATTCGTCTTCTCCTACTTCATTGGCTAACAATGACTCCTGGGACTTGCCATTCCCACTCTTTATATGATGTTTAGAACCAGAAAAGCAAACTTTGGGGGAATATAGCAAAACAAAGTGCCAATTTTTAGTACTTTATTAGAGACCTCTGGAGGAATCAAAGAGATTGAAAAGCTTTATTCAAAACGTGAGATTCAGATTGGTAGCAACAGTGTAATCATACTCTGTTACTAATCACAGAATGTTGGATTGGAAAATCAGTGCTCATTCATGTAATTTTTATTTATTACTAAGCGTTATATGGGTTGGTTAAATATGTTCACTCTACTAGTCATTTAAAATAATCCTTTTCTATTTACACTTCATCTTTTTATTTTTATTTAATATCTCCAATGAATTTCTTCAAAAGATCCCAGCAGCTGACTTCTGCTCAATCAGAGCCAGAGTTCACCTTTCTGCACCTGTGCGGTTACATCAATACAGAGAAGAAGCTCTATGTTCAAATTTACCGTTCTTAGAACAATTCCAGAAATCTCCTTGACTTTTCAGACCATGGGCCATGTCAATTTGTATTATGGGTACTTGACTGATTAAACCTGGTATAGGTGTGTCCTACTGGATTGAGATTTCTGTTAAAGCAGTCTTATAGAATCTCTCCCCTACTAACTTCTCACAGCAGATTTTGTCGCATCCTAACTCACAGGGCTTGTAAACTTCTCATTTAGTCATTACCATATAGACTAAGTTAAGTGCACGGGTCCTCAAGTTCGACGGTGTGTGTTTAAATTCAAGTTCAGCCACTTGTTAAGCTATGGGCCATTAGTGAATTAATGTATCTCTCTGAGTTCACCGTGATCATCTGTAAAAGGGGAGTACCAATAGCACTACCTCTCGTGTTGTTGTGAGATGAGGTCATTCAGGTAAATGTCTTAACCTGATGCCTAATACACGGCAAGCTCTCACTAAGTATAAGCTACTTTTATTAGTGGATGCAAGTAGTAATGCTGTAAAAGCTTTCAACAAGTACAAGTATTTTTTATATAAAGAGCTGCCATTAAGGCTGCTCTAATTTTTTTTAGATTACCTTTACCTATAGGTTTCTTACAGATTCAAATCTACAGTGGAAATAACTTTTTTTTCTAGTTTTGAAAAGAAGCTTTTAAACCAGTCCCTTGGAAGTCTCCTGTGTGATCCACCTTAGTGAAACATACCTTCAAGCGCCTCCTCTCCAGGAGTTGTCTCCAGGCAACAACAGCATAACACATAAAACATGTAAACAAATGAGTAACCTTATTTGCTAAAATTTAATCTGTCAATCATGTTGCATTACTGTTCTTCGTCAAGTTCTCCCTCCCTCAGGTAACATACCTCATTATCAGGAAAAGGAAGTTCCTTAACACATTATTTTGATAGCATAATTTACTCAGATGATCGTCATTACGATTCGTTTAGAGTCTGCTGTTCTGAAAGGAAGAATAGCTGGCCTACATTCTTCCTCATAGCTTACTAAAAATTGCTGCATTCCCATTTGTTAAAGTTTGTTGAATGACTGTGTAGCGTACCTCTTTATAAAGTGGAGAGTGACAAATGAAAATAGGCCCTAGCTATACTCTTAATTTAATTGGCTATTAAAATAACCTCATATTGGACCTGGATTTTACTCTTAGAAAATTGTCAAAATGCTAATTTATTTGGTTTAACTGAAACAAGTACATGTCTTATTTAACTTTCATGCCCCAGCATGAACTCATTTATTAAGAATAAATGCTTGTTGAATCAAATTAAGCAGCCAAACAGCAGACAAATGAAAGTTGTGGTTAATAAGATGTGCCAGAACGAAGTACTGTTCTTGTTGAGGAAGTTATTTTAATCACCTTGTTATTTTCTAGCATAATATAATCATTTCTTAAAATGATAGGATATTTTTCATATTGAGAAAATAATAGTTTTGTATTTTGTTGATATCTGCTTGGGAATAAAACAGACACCTTATCAAATTCATTGAAGGTGTCACAAGTATTGATACCGGAGAGTAGTTGTGGGAACACATTCAAATTAAAACATCTGCAAGAGTTCTTGTTTAGATATTGCGTCATGCTGACTATTGTTTGGGAATAACGCATTTCAATTTATAGAATTGTACCATGTATTTTAAGACTGGAGAGAAACTTGACAGGTCCTCGACTGAAACTGAAGAGGAATGCATTGCAATAGGGTACTCATCCAAAATTGAATAATGATATAATGCTGATGATCTCTATTGGAGGAAAAAGAAGTGTCAGATGTTGCACATTAAGTACATTACTCATTATATATTTAAGAGTCCTGGACTTTATAAATAAAATGCTTTGTAGCATATATGCCTTATTTTTTTCTCATAGTTAAATGTCTGAATTTTGTGGAATTTCAGCATGCTTCAGTGAGAGGAACAGCCATCTTATTCCCAAAAAATGCAGGCACAGACTGCTTTTGACAAAAAGGTGTTTTACTGACCAAAATTCAGCAGTCTAGTTTGGAAAATCAAAATGAAGAATTCTGCTTCTGTTGAGATGACCCGTAGGTAGAAGGAGGCAAAGAATATAAAGCTACTTAGCAGCCTTGAATTTTCTTTCGATGTTATATATTGGAGAAATATCAACGTTATCATTCCCAGAAGCCATTCATTTAGAAATGGAAATTAGAATATGATGGAAAAATACAGCGCTGGGAGTTATCCATCAGGAAGCAAAATGAATGTATGTGACATCTACCCACTCTCATGGTGAGGGCCCTGCATTATACGTACTGTCCTAAAACTTACTGTGCTGGAATCTTCACAGCAAAGCTTCCAGTTTCTCCTATTGACTTCTTAGTGAAAGTGAGTGAGGTTTAGCTACCAGTATGTGCTTCTGGTATAACACATGATAATATCTTTTATTGTTGTCTCCAAAGCTATTTTCTTCGGAATACTGTTCTTGAGATTTGGTAGAAAAAGGATCTCAGGATCAGAATGTTTGGGAAACGCTGAATATTTTACCTCTATTATAACTTCACAATGTATACTTTTTACATTAAAGACATAACTTCTAGAGTAAACAGAAACTGAAAAACAAAAAATCCTGCTAAATCAATTAACACAGACATTATGTATATATTATCTATCTATCTATCTATGAATCCATTTTTCACTGAACATCTGCTAATATTTTATAACGCTGGCTGATACAGGACACAGTCTTGAAAAGGCTGGTTAAGGAATTAAAAACTTGTAAAGTATGAAGGAAATACTTTCAGGTGAGAAGAGGTGCCTGCACTAGCAGCCTTCACTACTCTGTATTTCCATCCAGGCAATTGTTTTTATTCTATCCCTTCCACCCTCTCATCCTTTTTCTTTTCAGCAGACTCTGCACTAGCGATAAAGAGAAAAATGTCATTTACTACCCTAGAGGAGCTATTTACTCTACTGTAAATAATTACAGTGGAGCCTGGTAAAGATGTGGTGATAATAAGAAGACATATTAGCCTAGGGTCTCTGGGTAGCAAACAACAAAAACTAGATCAAAGTTGGATATATGAAACCCAAGGGCAGAATACCATCAGGCTCAGGAAAGGTCTAGAAAGCAGTTATATCATTTCCACTAATGCAATCACTGAACTGCTTTTCTACAAAGGGTGTCTTCTAAAGCCAACATTCAGAATCTAGAGATTCAGAACGAACTTTGCTGCTGGTTGGAATGAGTATGTATCATAAATATATGTACATACATATACACATATGTATACATACATGCATATGATACAAATGAAAGAACACACACATAAGTAGACTTTTCATAACTGCAACATGCATGCCAGGTATTGGTGACCACAGGAAGTCACCCCCATGTTTGTGGGGAAGCCAGCCCTACACCAGTTGCCTTATCACTGCAGCCCAGGGGGAACCTGTCAAAGAGGTACTCTACCATTTAGACTTCCAACGCCCACATCTTGCTATCCAGACTTAACCATTAGTATTTGCATAATTTAATGAACATAAACATTTCGGATAAAGCTGAAGACCCCCTTTATTTTAATCCCTGCCCAATCCCATTCTCTTCATTTCTTCTCCAGAGGCAACTGTGATCATGGTTTTCAGGCCATGTTTCTATACTTTTACTATTCACATACACCTACATTCACCAGTAACCGACATCAGCCCAGCCCAGCCCAGCCCAGCCCAGCCCACCCCCATATACCAAATCTTGTTTATAACGGGAAGATTAGTTTTGTGTTTTCCAGGGTCCCATGGAATACCTTCTCCCTCCATCCACGGAGATCCCGAGCTGCATGTGGATGGGACATAGGTGGGTGGAGAGACTCCTGGATACCCGACTTAAAACTTAAAAGGTGAGATTTGCACACGTGAATCAAGGACAGACCTTTATTTATTTAGGAACCAAATAACTTTATTGGAATAAAACAGAAAGAAAAAAACCTTAAGTGAACGTTTCGCAGGGACAGTATTGCAATATGCACACTCAGTACGGTGACCAGGGGAAGTCACCCTGTGGCTCTGGGGAAAGCAGTCCAAACTCAGTCTGACTGCCGTCCCCCAGGGTGAGCTTGTCGAAGAGGTACTCTGCCAGGCCGTCTGCTGGGGCCCCCATCTTGAGCAGGTTGTCGAGATGGTCCCCCAACTCCTTCATGGACTTGACTTGCTCTTGCAGGAGGTGACTCTCCAGGAAGTCGCACAGATGGGGATCCGCCTTGTCGGTGGCCAGCTGGTGCAGATCGAGCAGGCTCTGGGTCACGCACTTCTCTAGGTGGAGCGCACACTCCATGGCCTTCAGGCTGCTCTCCCAGTTGTGGCGGTCTGGCTTCTTGATGTCGCCAAGGCGGAGGCGGCCTCCGCGTTGGGTCTGCAGCTGCATCAGCCTCTCGGCGTGCTCCCCCTTCTGGCGCGACTGCTGCAGGAACAGCTGGAAGAAGTGCTTCAGGGCCACGTCGGCCCTGTCGAAGTAGTAGGCCATCGACAAGTACACGTAGGAGGCGTAGAACTCCAGGCAGATCTGGCCGTTGATGGCGGCCTCGCAGTCGGGGTGGTAGTTCTGGAGCACCTGCGAAGGCTGCGCGGTCGCCATGGCTGGAGGCGCGAAGGCGAAGGCGACCTCAAGGTGTTCCCAGAGTGGGTGACGAAGGCGCCGTTGGGTGAGCTCTGGCTCAGTGGCAGTTCTGGCTCGCGACCAAAATGGCGTCACACCAAATTGGGAGTGTCCGTTATTTTACGGAGGTGGGGGAGATCCGTTTTACGTTACGTTACGTTACGTTGCGTCACGTCACGTCACATTGTGTCACGTTACGTTACGTTATATTACTTTACGGTGGGTGGGGTAGCTGGGAGGGGCTCAAGCGTGGTGTTCTAGGTTGGATCAGGGCTTGGATGAATCCGGGAGACTGTGTGCTAAGCGTCTGCACTATATGATATTTTAAAACTTTATTCATGAATATAGATGCAAGCGTCTTAAGTTAATCATTTGCATGATTTCTTTGAGCAGCTTAATTGAATATTGTCCTAATGTGATTGTTTCATTAAATATAGTGCTTTTGGGGTCTCATTAGTTATGTTTAATATTGCACAGTTTTATTTGAATGTTAGATAAATCAGTGACTTCAACATCCATACTGATGACACTTCTGATAGCCTCCTCACTCGGTTCCTAGACTTAGTAACTCCAGTCGCTTTTCTCTTGCTAGTCATGGTCTAGTTCACCCTGCTCTGACAGGAGAGCACCACCTCTAGAGCTTCAGTGAATCTTTCCACCTCTCCATCTTTCACTCTTTCTGAGCTTGTTCTTCACTCCCTTTATTCTCTCATCTCTTAATCTTTTAGCACAGTCCTAGAAGCACGTTCCTTCTGCCCTGTCTGGAGCCCGGTAGGACAGATTCAATGATCTCATCGCTGATATCCTAGATTTGCTCTCCCCCTTCACCTGGCTTGTCAATTACCTTCCTCTTGGCTAGGTACACACTTCCCTTTTCTCTGGCAGAAAACAAAAGGTTTAGGTGCATTCTTAGAGAAAGCACTTAGCCACGGGGATGTATTCATTCCCTCCAACCTCATTTGTTCTTTCACTGACACTCAACAAGTCTGTTTGTAAGCCCAATTATGTTGTATGGAATGAGCCACCGTGGTAGGGAATACCACTGATCTCAAATGGCCTTTCATTCATTCATTAATTCATTCAACAAATACTTATTGATTACCTGCTATGGCCCAGGCACTGGTCTAGGATTTGGGCATATATTAGTAACAAAGAGAAACAAAGTCTCTGTTTCCTTAGTGTTTGTATTCTAGTGGAGAAGCAGACAAAAACAAAACAAAACAAAACAACTACCATTTTTCCCCCTTATTGTCTCAAGTAAATACATACAAGATATTACACATGTGCATGGAAATAAAAAAGACGAAATATGTTCTTAGAATTCAAGGATATTATAGTGGGAGACAGAAGATCAACCTAGGTATTTATAATTAATTTGTGCATTAATTCAACAACCATTTATATACTCCAGATATGTGTCAGACGCTGTGTTTGATTCTTGAGATGTGCAGAAGAATCAAATGTGGTCTGTTCTCAAGTTATAAGACAGAATGACAGAATATTATAAGTACTCTCAGGTAAAGTTAGGATAAAATGCCTAATTTCACATAAAGATTTAATCCCATAGCTTTGATTAATGCACCTTTTTTGGTCTCTGTTTCTCTCTCTTGGAAGCTTATCCTATTTTATGATCAGAGTTTATGAAGAAAGAAAAGGATCACATATCAAATGTCATGATGTAAACTTATTTAAACAGTTCTAGAGACATTTAATTGCTGATTCTGTAAAGAAATAAAATAACAACAGTGTCTATTTCATAAGTTGATTTTAATGATAAAATCACACACTAGAGATGGAAGAGAATTACGTGGTCAGTTTCTGAGTGAGATAAAGTTGTATTCTGTATTTTCTTAACACCAGTGTTTAGTCTTAATGTAATTGTAGACTTTCAAAGTTTCCTTGGGAGATTTCAATTTAGACTTGATTGTAAGAATCTATTTAAGTAGGAGTCTTGATTTTGTAGAACATTTTCTCATTATTTCCCAAGATTATTTAATAATTAATTTCTACCTACAATTTTACACTTCAAATACTTGAAATAATAAGACTATTGAATGGTTATGTGTATACTAAGGAATGATAATGGTGTTTCTCAGATGTTTCATCCCTCATCATTACCTCCTAGGGAAGAAAGTAATGGTAAAATATTTATTATAACTGAGAGAAACCCAAGGTTTAAAAACTAACTTTTCTAAGGGAAATCAATAAGCAAGCATGAGCTGGGACCTCAGATTTCCATGAAGAAAATATACATATATATAAGCAAAGCATTCCATTCAGTTTTTCTTTCGTGAGAAATATAAAACTGTATATAAACATAGAATGAGAAAACTTCAGAGTAGATCATGTTTTTTAAAAATATGAATATAGGACTATAAGATAAAGATTTCTTTGAAATGTTTGTGGTCAATGTTTGTATTATATCAGTGTTAGTCATGGTTCACCAGAACGAACAGCAGCCAAATTTATATGTACATATCTCTCTCTATCTATCTATCTATCTATCTATCTATCGATCGATCTATGGAATTGGTTCATGTGATTATGAAAGCTGACAAGTCCCCAAATCTGTAAGGAGCAAACTTGAGACCCGAGGGTTGCCATGGTGTGGGTCCAGCCCAAAGGCCAGCAGGCTGGAGACCCAGGAAGTTCAAGTTGAAGGCAGGAAAAAACCAGTGTCCCAGCTTGAAGGCAGTCCAGGTATAAGAGTTCCCTCTTACTCAGAGGAGGGTCAGCATTTTTGTTCTATTCAGGCCTTCAATTGATTGTGTGACGCTCACCCACATTCAGGAGAGCAGCCTGCTTTACTCAGTCTACTGTTTCAAATGTTAATCTCATGGAAAACCACCCTCACAGGCACACATGGAATAAGATTTGACTAAATATCTGGCTACCCCCTGGCCCAGTCAAGTTGACATATAAAATTAACCATCACAGTATTATTTATAATAAATTCAGGTCATCAAATAAAAAATCTAGTTATATAATCTGTAAAAACTCTTTTGACTTTCAGTTCCCTTCATCATGTAAACCTGTTACAGAACTAACAGTTACACAACTGATATTAGGCAATAAGTTCTGACTCAGTGTCAGTGATTATCTCTCATTCATTCAGTATATTTCTACTGAACATCTATTATATGCCAGGTATTTTTATTCATCCTAACACAAAAACTTGTTCTATAAACTCCTCACATTTGCATTTTTTTTGCAGCTGAGTGCTGTTCAATGTTCCATGTAATCCCATCTTTAAAAATTAGTGCATGCGCTAGGCTTGATGATGTATTCATAAGGAAGTGGACCATGAGTAGCAGCAGTTGGTGGCTTATCTCACTCTCCATATATGTATGTGTGTGTGTGTGTGTGTGTGTGTGTGTGCGCATGCATATGTATAAATTAATCATTTAATGAGGGGTCATGAAAAGTGATATATCAATCCAAAATCAATATTATCTATCAAGTCAAAATCAATATTATCTGTCTTTGAGCTGTTCACTCTACATTATCTCATTACAGATACCCTCTGAGTTAACTTTTATTGTTATCACCCATATTTTACAGACAAAGAAATTGTAAATTAGAGAGGATGTAACATGCTCAAGTACACATCTTGTAAAGCAGAGAGTGACACTCTGAACAGGATTCCTCTCTAGATAGTTTGGAAAATTTGGCTGGACCATGAGGTCCTTTAGTACAAAGACTGTTTAACTTGTTTGATGCTAAATTTCACATAGAAGGGGCTCAAAAATATGAATTAAAGTATTGAGTGGTCTATTAAAAGCTTTAGTCTCGTTATTTCTCCAAATTAAAGCAATGAATGGGAGACATGTTGAATGTGTATTTAAACTGTTTCCTTTAGAAGGAGAAAAAATCAAAGACACCCAATGGTGACAAATTACTATTATAATTTTACTTAAAATGCATAAACGTAAAGCCAGGTATAAAAATCTCTATGCTTAAGGGCATGCGTTTATAACTGTGAAACTAACAATTTATAAGTATATGCAGATACAACTATAAAACTAATAAAATTAAAATTAAGAAATTCCAATTAGGCATCAGATTGCGCTTTTTGCCTTAAACACAATTACTTCTCGCTGAGAATAGATCTAGTTGCCAAGATGCAAGTTTTCTTTTGAGTGTGCCGTGCTCATATTCTCTCTGACCTAAATGTTTGACACGCTTTAGCTCATATGATGATTCATATGAAGAGGGTTCATAGGGAAGAGGTTGTTGAAACTGCTTTCAGGTAGTGGAAGCCATCACTTAAATACTGTCTGTCCATGTTCTTTTTTATTAATTGGTGAAAAGTCAAGTGATAATTTATTCTGATGTTGTTTGTTGATTTCGTGAAGTATCATTAAAATCTCAATACCTTTGATAAGTGAAGGTGCTGAAGTGTTGTTCTATCAAACTATTTTTCATATTCCAGTCATCACTTTGAAAGGAAATTTTAGTCTTTGCAGCTGGTAAAATAAATCAATAGGACCATAAGGATGGACATGGGACGATTGTCATTTTTACACCAGGACATACCAATCTAGCAGCAATCACACTCAGTGTAACTCAAAACCCACATGCAAATGTGGACACTGTATCTGTGTGGTTGTATTGAGCTATAAAGAGATCAAGATAATCCTGAAAATGCGTCCGGTAATTTTTCATTTAGATGTAAACACAAGAACGGATCCATGGAATTCACAGATACAGATAGAGAACATTGAGTTAGAATGGCAGGGACATGCCAAATATTTAATCAATAACTATTTGGGACATAATGCATGTCCAGCTTTGTGCTGAATGATTGCAACAGACATTGACTTTAATCTCATGGGCCCAAGAGTCTGTTTAGGTTCCCTTTGTTCACTGACGGAATGCTTATATGACCAATGAAAAATTAGTTGCTAATGGGTTGAATATTAGAATCTATATTAATATCTTTACTTTGAAATATTCATATGTATTCAATGATGTTTTGTTTGAGATCTTTACTTCTGTTGTCACAGATACAGAAATTGCTGGTTCTCACCCCTTTTCCTACATAACAACTATGTTTAGGGAAAATATATTTGGTGGAATTATGTTAGTTAACCTAAAGATCCAGAATTCCTTGGTTGAAGCTGATATTTTGTTTCACTAAAATCAACTGTAAGTTTTTCCAGTCAAGTTAGGAAAAAAGTATAATCCTTGTAAAATGTTCCTGTGATTCTATACCTTGCTATAACGTTAACCCGGAGTGTTAATAGAATAAACATATTTAATGTGATCATTATTCTTCATAATTTGACGTGAGTAATGTGCTCTCACTTTTTAATTTTCTAAACTTTTCTTCCACACTCTCAGTGGCTTATTTGCTGATAAGCCTCTTTCATAAAAATATGATAATTACCTCAACCAGCCAGTGTTAAAAAACACAGTTTCTCAAGTAGAAGGTTTGTAAAGTGTTTTCTGTGTATTATTCACACTTATTGCCTTCCCTCTGACGTTTTCATTCTCCAATTCTTGCTGATACATTAAAAATAAACAATGTCCTCTTGAGGTATTTTCTTGAAGGCTTTTGCCATTTTCTGAATACATCTCTGAATATTTAAGGTCAGTTAAACATATTTAGAGAGTTTCAAATTTCTAGGAAATACTGACATTTTGTTGCTTTCTTCCCAAATGATTTTAAACCTCATTTATCGTAAAGTGAATCAATGGTTTGGGATATGTTCTTTACGTAGAAAGATTATTACCATTTCACTTTTGCTAATGCAGATGGCACTCTTAAGTTCTGATTTCTTACACGACAAACAACCCATGAGGAAAGGCTCATTAATAATCTCTCAGAATGTCTGTAATTAACAAGACAGGAAACAATAAGTGTTGGAGAAGATGTGGAGAGAAGGGAACCCTTATATGCCGCTGGTGGGAGTGCAAAGTGGTCCAGCCACTATGGAAAACAGGATGGAGATTCCTCAAACAATTAAAAATAGATTTACCATATGATCCAGCTATTCCACTGCTGGTTAGTTATCCAAAGAACATGAAAACACGAAGGCATAAAGATACATGCACCTCCATGTTCATCGCAGTATTATTCACAATAGCCAAGACTTGCAAGCAACCAAGGTCTCCATCAAGGGACAAATGGATAAAGAAGATGTGGTATACGTACAGAATAGAATACTACTCAGCCATAAGAAACGATGAAATCCGGCTATTTCTGACAACGTGGATGGACCATGAGGGCACTGTGCAAAGTGAAATAAATCAGAGGAAGAAAGTCAAATACCATATGATCTCACTCATTAGTAGAAGATAAAAACAACAATAAACAAACACACAGAAACAAAGATTGGATTGGTGGTTACGGGAGGGAGGAGGGCAAAAGGGGTGACTAGGCACATGTCTGTGGTGATGGATTGTAATTAGTCTTTGGGTGGTGAACATGATGTAATCTACACAGAAATCGAAATATATAATAATGTACATCTGAAATTTACATAATGTTATAAACCACTGTTACCGCAATAAAAAAAATAATCTGTCAAATGCTGTCGGCTGTATAACTCCATTCTCCATTAGTAATGTTATCCCTTAATTTTCTCCTGCTGGAAAAGTGCTGATTCTTCTAAACAATTGGCAGTCATATGAATGTATCCAGTATATACATATACCTGAAGAGGGATTATGTGCAGATACCTAACCTAGCATTCCTCTACAGGACATGAATTGAAGATGTGTTGTGGAGTGACTGGTGGATTTGATGAGGCCTAAAGCATCCCATTAGAAAGGGAAGAGGCAGTAGAAACTGGAAAATTGAGGGGAAGAGAACTACTGGAAAGAATTCTTGAAGGATAATACTCCTCACTTTGATTGTCTATGTGCTCAAGTCGCTGGCTTGGGGAGAGCTGTGCGGAGAGCAACTTCTGGTGGCAGGGAATATTATTTTCTAGTACATGCAGCTATTGAAACATTGCTTATCATTCCTCAGATCTTAACTGTCAAGGACTAAAAACAGTAATGGTAACTGGAATTGTCAGTTTTGTGTTCAAAATAGTCTATTTACAATTGCTTTCCTATTTCACTAGATCTCTATCAATTATCAATGCTTTTATTCCCTCCTGCATCATCACTTTGGTCCTTAATCAAATGTATTCCTTAATTATGCTGCAGGGAAATCAATTTTCTCTATGTGGCCCTTCCCCCTTAATTCTTTTTTCTTTTCCACATTAATAATCCCTAATATTTAGAAAAAAGATAATAGTTTATGAATGAATCAAGGTGCTCAACTCCCAAAATTATGAAAATCAACTCCTACATCATTATAGACTGATAAATATATTGATCACATTAATGTAGGTATTTCAGTTAATCAGTTTGTGTATAGAGATTGCAGCTACAAGATGAAAAAACATATTCAGTTTAATCAGTTGTTATAAATGTAGGAGGGGGAAATGGAAATAGGAATAATAAGATTCTGTGCAGAGCCAAGAGTCCGCTTCCTTTTCTCCAGAGACACTGTTTTATAAACCATGGTGGTGATTTTCCTAGCCACGCTATTAAATATATTTGGTTGGGTTACATTCTGAATTAAAGCAGGTCATTGGAGTAAGTGTCTGCATGGGACACCTGGTTTTATAAAACTACTTCATAGCTGGATGATGTAGAGCATCCTCAGATTATCCTGTTGCAAAGGAGAGCTGTTGGGTCAAATGAACACAAGAAAACAGGTAATATAATATTGGAACTTTTTATAAAATAACATCTTAATTCACACTTTGTGATAGCTTCAATAGCATCTTAGAAAACCATGCAGTGTACATGTGTATTGAATGCATGCATTTGTATGTACATATCAGGCTTTGATAGCTAATGTTAATGTTAGCTAAAATTTGGACCTTAATTTGGATTGTGGTAATAATATAGTATAGTAGTAAAGGAGTACATATTTTAAATTATTTAAAGAGTACACATCTTACTTTAGTCTATTGAATACAGATCCACTAAACACTGGTACTGGTATTCTGTACTGTATTGTGAAAAATATGATAGTTCACAAAGCTAAATATATTTTTATTTAAGGCAATGAAGGAAAAACTGTAAATGTGCAATGTCTGGTAGATTTGAGTGAGTTTTAGAAGTTACTACTTCCCCCTGGATGCTAGAAAGAGAGTCTGGTTGGGAGAGTGAAATCAACAAGATAGTTGAATAGGAGGTTCCCAGCATTAAGTCCTTCCTCACAGAAAGACCACCTAGCAACTATCCACAGACAAGAATGCCTTTGGAAAATCTCAGAACCTGGGAGTGAGGCTGAAGAACCCACCTTGGACCACAAAAACTGAGAAAAACAACATCAGAAGTATAAGAAGAGCAGTTTCACTTTGACCACAGAGCCCCTCCTCCAGGCCGGCAGAAAGTCACACCAAGAGGGTTCTCCAGTGGGGAAGAGAGACCTCAATGTGAACATCCAGGTTCCCCGGCATTCTGGGAAGCTTCTTGCAAGGCCCACTTCTATCCTGTCTCATGGGGAACACTGGAAGAATCAGGAGGGCTAGACCACCTGGGATCAGGTAGAAATCAAGAAGGAGGGTGGGGCTCACAAACCAGCAGGTGGATCTTGGTGGACTGTGTACCAGATGGCAGTGGTGCCCTATCAGAGAGCACAGCCAACAGTTCTGCCCACCTGTGGAGTGGAGCCAGTGGTCTCATCTAGCCAGGGAGCACATTGGCAGGTCTACCCAGATTGAATCCTAAGCAAGCAGTCCAGCCCAGCCATGGAGCCCATCCTGTAGCCCTACACAGGCAGAGTGGTGAGCCAGCAGGGCATCCAACTGCAGAACATAGCTTCTGGGCTTGCCCAACCAGGAAGCCCAAACAGTGACCCTGCAAAGTCTTGGAACCCAACCTACCTCCACGTGGCTGTGGAGCCCAGCATATAGCCCTGCTGGATAGCTGAGCACAGCCTGCAGCCTTGCCCAGGCAAGAAGCCCAGACAGCAAAACCCACCCAAATGTAGAGCACAGCCAGTGGCTTGCCCAATTTCAAAGCCCAGCATGCTGCCCTGCCTAAATTCAGAGTCCAGCCAGCAGCACCACCCAACTGAGGAACACAGCCAGTGACCTTGCTTGACTAGAGGAAATTGCAGAGCCCAGTCACTGGCCCCACCTGGCCATGGAGACCAGATGACAGACCCACTTGACTATGGAGCCCAGCCAGCGGGCCCTTTGGACCTCAGAGCATGGGCAGTGACCTCATCCAAACAAAGACCCCGACAGTAAGCACCACTTGCCCATGGATGGTACCAGTTGGCCTGTTCAGAACTTCAGGCTGAGATGACTGGTGATGGTCCTTCCTTGCCAAATGAAACTTATAAATCCTGGAAGAAGAGAACACTTGCTCAAATGTGCAGATGCCAGTGTAAGGATATGAGGATCATGAAGAATCAAAAACATTACGTCAACAAAGGAAACTAATAAAGGTCCAATAACTGATCCTAAAGAAATGTAGATCTGTGAACTGTCTGGACAAAGAATTCAGAATAACCCCAAATAGGGCTACACCAAGACACAATATAATTAAACTGTCAAAAGTCAGAGAAAGAGAATTTTGAAAACGCCAAGAGAAAAGAGATTCGTCACATGAAAAAGTGCCTCCCCATAATCTTCTGTGAATAGATTTCTCAGCAGAAACCCTGCAGTCCAGGAGAGAGTGGGATGATACATTCAAAATATTGGGAAAAAAACCTGCCAACCACAAATACTATACCTGGCAAAGCTGTCCTATAGAAATTAGGGAGGAGATAAAGAATTTCCCAAAGAAACAAAAGCTGGAAGAGTTCGTCATCACTAGATCTGCCTTACAAGAAATGCTAAAGAGAGTTCTTCAAGATGAAGTGAAAAGATTCTAATTAACAACATAAAAACATGAATATACAAAGCTCACCAGTAAAAGTAAACGTATAGTCAAAGTTAGATCTCTAATATTGTAATGGTGGTATGTAAATCACTTTCAACTCTAATATAAAAGATAGAAAACAAAAGTACTAAAATAACTATAATTACAATAATTTGTTATTAGATGCATAATATAAAAAAGATGTAAATTCTAACATCAATAACTGAAAATGTGAGGGGGAGAGAAGTAAAAGTCTAGGGTTTTGGTATGCTATCAAAGTTAAGTTGTTACCAGCTTAAAGTAGGATGGTATAATTATAAGACCTTTTATGTAAGCTTCATGGTAACCATAAAATCAAAACCTTTAGAGGATATAAAAAAGATTAGGAGAAAGGAATCAAAGCGTACCACCAAAAAGTTATTATTTAATAAGGCAGACAAAAGATGGCAGTGTGCAGAGATATGGAGAAATAGAGCCCGTACAGTGCTTTTCCATGCAAATGTAAATTGGTACAGCCGTTATGGAAAAGAGAATGGAGGTTCCAAAAAATTTAAAAATAGAACTACCATATGATTCAGCACTTCTACTTCTTTTAAAGATTTTACTTTTCCTTTTTCTCCCCAAAGCCCCCCGGCGCATAGTTGTGTATTTTTAGTTGTGGGTCCTTCCAGTTGTGTCATGTGGGATGCCGCCTCAGCATGGGTTGATGAGCAGTGCCATGTCCACACCCAGGATTCGAACTGGTGAAACCCTGGGCCGCTGAAGCAGAGTGCACGAACTTAACCACTCGGCTGTGGGGCCAGCCCCTCTACTTCTGCTATATATCTATCTGAAGGAAATGATAGCAATAGCTCACCGTATGTGCACTCCCATGTTCAATGCATTATTTACGGTAGCCAAGACATGGAGACAACCTAAGTTTCTGTCAATGCATGAATGGATAAATAAATTGTGGTATAAGTATACAATGGAATATTATAGACCCATAAAAAAGAAGGAAATCCTGCCATTTGCGACAACGTGAATAAACCTTGAGGGCATTCTGCTGAGTCAGGCAGAGAAAGACAAATGCTGTACAATCTCACTTATGTGTGGAATCTAAAAAGTCAAACTCATACAAACAGAATAGAATGGTGGTGGTCAGTGGCTGGGGGTGGGAGAAATGGGGAGATGTTGGTCAAAGGGTACAAATTTTCAGTTATAAGATGAATAACGTCTGGGAGCCTGATGTATAGCACGGTGACTATGGTTAACAATGCTGTATTATGTACTTGAAATTTGCTAAGACAATAGATCTTAAATGTTCTCACCACACACACACAAAAGTAACTATGTGAGGTGATGGATGTGTTAACTAACTTTATTGTACTAATCATTTTACAATATATATGTATATCGACTCATCACATTGTACACCTTAAATTTATACAATTTTGTTTGTTAATTGTACCTCAATAAAGCTGAGAAAAGTGGATTTTTAAATGTAAAGTTGAATTTCGTTTTGTGATCATTGATGTTACGATTATCATTTGCATTGCATCTCTTGTCATATTTACACATTTAGAAATAAATTGTGAAAATTATACAATACAGAAAACAAAGTCTGGTTGATAAGGTATAATTAGAATTACATGTAGCTGTCAACTGTTCTCATGAAAAAGGATTAGAGATTAAGGTCACAAAATGTTTTTTTAAGCAAATATTTAAGTAATTTGCAAGCTAGAATCCACAAGGGACCAAACCTAAATTATGAATTTAGGGACCAATAAATAATTCTTTTAAAATATTTTCATCTGGTGTTTAGGCAGTTGCTCCGATCCTTACCCCACTCTGCCAGGTCCCTACAATAATATTTACTCTACCTTTCTCATATCAAATTTGTTAATTATATGAGAATTGAGCCTGTTTCTGCAAGTGTTTATTGAGAAATGAAACCTAACACTGCTGCCTTTGCTGTAGGTATTGTGTCGTCATAAGGAACTCTTCAACTGCCATATATATATGGAGACTAGCTCCTGAAAGCTAATAGAAATGTGACTATTTTCATTGTATTAAATAATCTAATCCTTTATTTTCTCTGGTTAAGAATTTATTTTAGGGTTGAAAAAAAGTCATTTTGCATTGTGCCTCTCTAATGCTATAGAATGGATATGTTTCTGCATACGTTTGGATCACAAATGCCCTTAGAACAGGGGTGATGTGTATCCTGTATTTTGATGGCACTCAATAATTGCCAAATATTGTATAATTTATGATAGTCACACCATGTTCTTATTTTCCTCGTTACTCACCCCTGTCAGGAAGAATTTGAAATTGGGAAAGTAAATGGTCACCTTTTAGATTACAATGACACGAAACTGTGATTAAGTTTTGTAACTCCAGGGCCAATGCCCAAGAGTATGTATAATTGAATATTAGCAAAGGACATATTTCTGATATCATTTATTTTGTGATGTTCATCAAGGCACACTTCAGTCAGTTCCCATTGAGCTCAAAACTTTTGTTACATAGAAAAGTAGTGTTCTTTTCCATGGTGCTTGGGAGCAATTTTCTTTTTCAATATTTTCTACATGTCCTAGTCTAATTTTAAGATATGACTGAATGGGGGGAGGTTATTGATAGAATATTCCAATTCAATCCAGTAGTTCCTTGGTCATACACATTGGGTCTAAACAGTATAATTATAGAAATTAATCAAACTTTGCCTGAGGTTTCCTTAAGTTTCCGCTGTACACTTCGGAAATTTCAAGCAAAGAGGTGTACATTTAGCACAACATCCCTCTGGTGAAGAGTAAAGAGAGAAAATTGACAACCAAAACTTTTACAAACACATTTACCAAATATAAAATCTTAAATTTTAAAACACATTTACCAAATATAAAATCTTAAAAACCTTTGTCAAATATGTGATGGGGAAGACAGTTGATAACATGTCCCTAAATCTAAATTATAGGCAATATGTCATGCTTTTTTCGAAATCGCTGATGATTTAATTGGATACCTAAATAAATAGATAAATTGATATAGACCTATAAAGAATAATAACATGCAATGTTAATACAGTAATATCTAGATCATAATAATACACAATAATAACATATAATAATAATGTAATAATATAACCATTACTACTAATACATAATAATGATATACTATTAACATTTTTAAAGTTTTCAATATTAAAAGACTATCACAGCCTTTTTAGAGTTCTAGATTAGGAGTTTGTAAAGGTGTTAAAGAGTAAATATTCTAGGCTTTGTAGGCCACATGATCTCTGTTCAGTTACTCAACTCTGCCATTGTAGTATAAAAGCAGCCACAGACAATATGTAAGGAAATGAGAATGGTTGTGTTCCAATAAAATTTTGTTTATGGATGTTGAAATTCTAATTTCATAAAATTTTTACATGTCACGCAATACTACTGTTTAACATTTTCCCAGTCATTTAAAAATGCAAAAGCCATTCTTAGCTTGTGGGCTATACAAAAACAGACGGTGGATCAGATTTGGCTTGTAAGCCATTATTTGCTGACCTCTGTCCTAGATGACATACATACTCTTAAAATTTATAAAAATGAATTACTACCAAGTACATAAAAATTTACAATTGAAATTGACTGATGAACACAGTAAGGAATAACGCATTACATGGAGCAGCTCTCAGTTTATATTTGACTCTGTCCATATTGGTTGCCAGTGGAGAATTTCTTCCCAAATTGAAAATTTGTTAAACATGATTTAAGGTCTACAATATCACGAAAATATAGTCTCACCCAATGGCGATTTCTATAGAATAAGACACAGTTACAAATAAATATTGAAGTTGCTGTAATAAATTTATTTGCCAAGGAAGAATGATGTGTAATTATCTTAAACAAATTACTGTTATAATTAGTTGACATTCTTAATTATTGACTTTACAATTTTGAATTTTGTAATATTTTATGCTCCATAGTTTGATTTGTGAATTTTGTAAAGAATGACTTTTAATTTGTTGTAGATGTTATGTGAGAAATAAACAATATATGACTTAAAAAAATTAACTCAAAATGGATCACAGTCCTAGCTGTAAAGTACAAAACTATAAAACCTTAGAAGAAAACATAAGAGACAACTTAGATGACCTTGGGTGTGGCAATGACTTTTTAGATACAAACCAAAGGCACAATCCATGAAAGAAATCATTGATAAACTGCACTTCATTAAAATTAAAAACTTCTCCTCTGCAAAAGACATTTCCAGAGAATGAGAAGACAAGCCACGGACTGGGAAAAATTTTGTTTGTTTGTTTGCAAAAGATACATCTGATAAAGAACTGTTATCCAAAATATACAAAGAATTCTTAAAAGTCAACAATAGAAAACAAGCAACCGAATTAAAAATGAGCCAAAGACCTTAACAGACACTTCGCCAAAGAAGATATACAGGTGGCAAATAAGCATATGAAAACATGCTCCACATCATATGTCATCAAGGAAAGGCAAACTAAAACAATGAGATACCGCTACACACCTAAGAATGGCCAAAATCCAGAACACTGAAAACACCAAATGCTGACAAGGATTTGGAGCAATAGGAACTCTCATTTATTGCTGGTAGGAATGCAAAAATGGTACAACCACTTTTTGAAAGACAGTTTGGCAGTTTCTTACAAAACTAACTATGCTCTTCCCAATGTGAGTTAGCAATTGTGCTCCTCAGTATTTACTCAAAGGAGTTGAAATCATAAACAAAAACTTGCATATGGATGTTTATAGCAGCTTTATTCATAATTGCCAAAACTTGGAAGCAATCAAGATGTCCTTCAGTAGGTGAATGGATAAATAAACGGTGGTACCTCCAGACAATGGAATATTATTCAGCACTAAAAAGAATAGAACTATCAAGCCGTGAAGACAGGTAGGAACCCTAAATGCATGTTATATGTGAAAGAAACCAATCTGAAAAGGCTAGATACTGTATGATTTCAATTATATGACATTCTGGAAAAGGAAAAAGTATGGAGAGAGTAGAAAGATCAGTGGTTGCCAGGGGTTAAGGAGGGATAGAGGGATAAATGGATGAATAGGTGGAACACGGAGAATTTTTTATGGCAATGAAACTATTCTGTATGATACTATAATGGTGGGTACATGTCATTATGCGTTTGTCCAAACGCATAGAATGTACAACACCAAGAGTGAGACCTAATGTAAATTATGGACTTTGGGTGATAATGATGTGCCAATGTGTTTTCATCAGTTGTAACAAATGTACTAAATGTATCACTCTTTTGGGGGCTGTTGATAATGGAGAAAGCTATGCATGTGTGTGTGCAGAGAGTATATGTGAAATCTATGTACATTCCTCTTAATTTTGCTGTGAAACTGAAACTGCTGTAAAAAAAAAATTGTGTTTAAAAAAATAAGGAAGAAACCAAGACTTGACTTGATGATTTGGGATATTCTTAACCTCTTCACAATGCAAAAGATGCTAAAATTAGGAGATTTACTGTTAGAAAAGCATGCTGTGGAGAGAAAGCCGAGATTGTTCCTGGGCAACCTTTTGCTAGTTCTGAAATTAGATATACAATTCATGGATCCTTCAATCATAGAAGCAGAAGCTAGGAATAGAGATGTGATTTTCCAGGAGGGATCTGTGAATGACCCTCCTGTCTAGTTGAATATATCCCTATGACATACCTCAGAGACCCACAATATTTTTGAGAATGTTATACCAGAAGAAATACTGCCATCTTGGACTGAAAGAGACAGAGAGAGGATGAAACAAAGGAATGCCATCAGGCTTCCAAAATTCTACAGCAGGAAACAGTCTAGTACAACTACTCAGATACAAATATATTCTACCTTTCAAGAAAAAATGAAGAATAACTCCTATGGCAGAACCTTGGGTTCAGAGCCTGGAGCCATGAGCCCAGAGGGTGAAATCTCAAGCCACAAAGAATTGCTCCTGGACCTGGAAACCTAGTGGAATTTTTCCTACTGGGTATCAAAGTCACTTCGGACCGGTGCCCTTTTTGTTCTTTCTATTTTCTCCCTTTTGGAGTGAGAATGGCTAGAACTCTTATAATATGCCTGTACATTATTTTTTGGGAAAAGATAGCTTGTTTTCTAGTTTTACAGGTCCAGAGATGGACAAGAATTTTGTCCTAAGATTGACCATACTCAGAGTCTCACTCACACCTGATTTAGATGACTTTGATGATTAGATCTGGGACTTTTGAGCTGATGATACTTACGTGAGATTTTGGACTTGAATTGATGCTTTAAAGGGTTGAGACTTTGGTGAATGTTGGGATGGATGAATGTATTTTTTATGTGGGATGGATGTGAATATTTTGGGGTCAGAGGGAAGACTGAAGTAAGCTGAAAAATGTACCCCCCCCCCCCCACAAAGATATCCACAGGTAAATCCCTGAAACCTGTGAATGTTATCTGGCAAAAATAAGAGTTTCTTCAGATGTGATTAATTTTAGGATCTTGAGATTGGGACATTATGCTGGATTATCCAGGTGGGCCCTAATGCAATTACATGCGTCCATGTAAGAGGGAGGCAGAGGGAGATTTCACACTCAGAGGAGAATGTGATATGAAGACTGAACAAAGTGAAATTTGAAGATGCTGGCTCTAAAGATTGGAGGAATGTAGCCCCAAGCCAAGGAATGCTGGCCGCCACAAACACTAGAAGAGGAAAGGAAGATTCTCCTCTGGATCCTTCAGAGGGAATATGGCCCTGCTGACATCTTGATTTTGGACCAGTGAAAATATTTTGGTACTTCTGGCCTCCAGACCTCTGAGAGAATATGTGTTGTTTTGAGCAATCAATTCATGGTAATTTTTACAGGAAACTAATTACAAGTGGAAACAACCCAAATGCCCATCAACTGATGAATGGATGTAGAAAATGTGATATATCCATCTAATGAAATGTTAGTCAGCAATAAGAGGAATAAAGTACTGATGCATTCTGTGACATGAATGGACCTTGAAAGCATCATGCTAAGTGAAAGAATCCAGTCAAAAAGGACCACATATTGTGTGGTTTCATACCTATGAAATATCCAGAATAGACAAATCTATAATACACAGAAAGTAGATTAGCAACTGCCTAGGCTTGGGCAGGTGGGGAGACTGGAAAATGATAGCTAAGTGGAGCAGGGTTTATTTTGGGGGCAATGAAAATATTCCAGAATTTATTGTGGTGATGGATGCAGAACTCTATGAGTATGCTAAAGCTATTGAATTATAAATTCAAAGGGTAAATTGTATCGTGTGTGAATTATATTGCAACATTTATTTTTTTTAAAAAAAGAAGACTCTAAAGGGTGCTGAGAAAAAAGCAGACCAACTAGAGACCTTGGAATCTGAGGAATGACATAGTAGCGAGTGGGCCTCATCCAATCAATTAAAGGCCCGAATAGAATAAAAGAATGACCTCCGCTGAGCAAGAGGGAATTCTGCCAGCAGACAGCCTTCAGACTTGAACTGCAGCATCAGCTCTTTCCTGGGTCCCCAACCTGATGGCGCTTGGATTTGCCACCCTCTATGATCACATGAACCAATTTCTTAAAATAACTCTCTCTCTCTATATATATATAGACATCCTATTGATTCGGTTTCTTTGGAGAACTGTAACTAATACATAGAAGGTCAGGACTTTCACCATAGCCCTGTGGTAACTAGACCACCCTCACTTTGGTATCAGTGGAGAACACACGGGGAATGGGAACTCCAGTCCCCACCCAGTAGCAATAAGGAGCCCAGCCCTCTTTGGATGTCAATGGTAGTCAACTAGAGAACCTGGACTTCTGCCCACACCTGGCATTAACAAATCAGCAACCCTCTCCTTCCCCTGTCAGAGCAGTGTCAGAAAAAAGCCATTTAAGACAAAGATTATGTAAGATCCAGAGTCTTGTAAGATAATATGAAAATATCTAGATTCAGTCAAAAATCACTCATCCTACAAAGAACCAGAAAAATCCCATTCTGAATGAAAAAAAAGACAATCAACATGTCCCAACACCAAGATGACATAGATTGTAGAATTATCTCACAAAGATTTTAAACCAGTCATGATAAAAATATGTCAAAGAGCATTACAAACATGCATAAAACCAGTGAAAAAAAAGTAAATCTCAGAAAAGAAATTAAAGTGTCAGCAAATAAACAGAAGATAGGAAGATGGACTAAATGAAAAGTTTAAAACTGAAAATTATACTAATTGAAATTAAAAAGCTCAGGGGACAGGCTTAACAGCAGAACGGCATAAGCAAGGCAGGTCTGAAAAAATATTTGAAGAAATGTGACTGTACCAAATTTGTCAAGAGACGTAAACTTACAGATTCAAATTGTTGAACAAATGCTAAACAGGAGAACGCAAAGAAATCAACACCAAGACAAATCATAATTAAACTGCTGAAAACTAAAGACAGGAAAACAATTAGAATGACAGTGGATTTATCTTCAAAAGCGTGGAAGCCAGAAAGAAGAGGCAAAATATTTTTTTAAGTGCTTGAAAGTTACCCCAAAAAACTGTTAACCCACAATCATATATCCAGTGAACATATCCTTCAGGAATGAAGTGGCAATCAAGACATTTTCAGAAGGAAAATTAAGAGAATTTGTGGCTAGCAGATCTACCCTAAAAGAATGGCTAAAGAAGTTTTCTAAATGAATATAAAATAATAAAAGAACAAACCTTAGAACATCAGGATAGAAGAGAGATCAAGGTAAGCAAAAATATAGGCAAACACCAATAGGCTTTCCTTTTCCTCTTGAGTTTTCTAAATTATATTTGATGGTGAAAACCAAAATAATAATACTGCCTGATGTGGTCCTAAATGTATGTAGAGGAAATATTTTAAACAATTATATGATAAGTGGAGGAAGGTAAAGAGATGTAAAGGGAGGTAAGGCTTCTGCATGTCACTAGAACTAGTAAAATAGCATAGGTAGACTGTGAGATGTTATGTATATATAATGTAATACTTAAAGCAATGATTAAAAGAGTCATACAAAGTGATACACTCAAAAGCACTATAGAGAAATCAAAATGGAATTCTGAAAAATGTTCAAGTAACCAACAGGAAAGCAGAAAAGAGCAAACAGCAAAAAGCAGAATCTCAGACTTAAGCCCTAATATATAAGTAATTACTTTAAATGGAAGTGGTATAAATGTAGCAATTAAAGGCAGAGATTAACAGAATCAATTTAAAAATATGACCCAACTCTTACACTGTCCACAAGAAACTCATTTCAACTACAATGATATAGGAAAGTTGAAAGTAAATTGATGGAAAAAGATGTATCATGCAAATCTTAATCACAGGAAAGAAGGAGTGGCTATATTAATATTAGATAAAGTAGATTTCAGAGAAAAGAAATTTTTTAGAGACAGAGAGGGACATTTTATAACGATAAAAGTGTCAGTCCACCAGGAAAACATAGAAATCTTAAATGAGTATGCACCAAACAAAGGAGCTACAAAATATGAGAAGCAAAAACAGAACTGAAAGAAGAAATAGAAAAATCCACAATTATAGTTGGAGACTTAAACACCCTTTTCTTAATAGTGGATAGAACAACTAGACAGAAAATCGGCAAGGATATAGAAGGATTTAACAACATCAGCTAAAGTGATCTAATTGACATTTATAGAATACTTTGCCCAACAACATCAGAATACACATTCCTTTTGAATACCCACAGAAGATATGCCAATATAAAGTATATCCTAAACCATAAAGCAAACCTCAACAAATTTAAAAATTTAAATCATATGGAGTATATTGTCTGACCACATGGAATCAAACTACTGATTGATAACAGAAAGATGAGGATAATGCGTAAACATTGAAAAACTAAACAACACACTTCTAAATAATCCATTAGTCAAAGAGAAAGAATCAAGGGAAATAAAAAATATATTTAACAAAATGAAAATACAGTATATCAAAATTTGTGGGGTGCAGCTAACCCAGTGCCGATTAGGAAACTTATAAAGCTAAATGTTTATATAATAAAGAGGAAAAGCTTCAAATCAATAATCCACGTTTCCACCTCAAGAGCCTAGAAAAAGAAGAGCGAAATAAACCCAAAGGAAACAGAATGAAAGAAATAACAGAAAGGAGGAGAAAACAATGAAATGGAAAACAAAGAAACAATAATGAAAAAATTAAACAAAGAGCGAGTTCTTTGGTAAGATCAATATTTTTTATTTTATTTCTTCCCTAACTTTATTGAAAGATAACTGACATATAACATCGAGTAAGTTTAAGGTACACAACATTAAGATTTGATAAACGTATATACTGCAAAATGATTACTACAATTAGGCTAGTTAAGACATCTTTCACCTCACAGTTACCATTTTTTTGTGCATGTGGTGAGAACTTTTTTTTTTTGAGGAAGATTAGCCCTGAGCTAACTACTGCCAAACCTCGTCTCTTTGCTGAGGAAACCTGGCCCTGAGCTAACATCCATGCCCATCTTCCTCTACGTTGTTCATGGGACACCTACCACAGCATGGCTTTTGCCAAGCGGTGCCATGTCTGCACCCGGGACCTGAAATGGCGAACCCCAGGCCAGCGAGAAGCGGAACATGCGAACTTAACCACTGCGCCACTGGGCCAGCCCCGGTGAGAACTTTTAAGATCTACTTTCTTAGCATTCTTCAAGTATACGGTATAATATTGTTGACTATAATCACCGTGCTATACATTAGATCCCCAGAACTTATTCATCTTATAACTGCAAATTGGTACCTTTTGACCACCTTCACCCATTCCCCCCACCCCACCCCCACCCCTAGCTATCCCCAATCTACTCTCTGTTTTTATGAATTTGGTGGGTTTTTTTTTTTTTTTTTTTTGGTGAGGAAGATTTGCCCTGAGCTAACATCTTTTGCCAATATTCCTCTTTTTTTTTTTTCCTCCCCAAAGCCCCAGTACATAGCTGTATATTCTAGTTGCAAGTCCTTCTAGTTTTTCTATGTGATCCACCACCACAGCATGGCTACTGACAGACGGGTGGTGTGGTTCCGTGCCCAGGAACTGACCTCAGGCCACCGAAGTGGAGCATGCCAAACTTTAACCACTAGGCCATCAGGGATGGCTCTGGTGGGTTTTTTAGGTTCCCCATATAAATGAGATCAGACAGTATTTGTCTTTCTCTGACTTATTTCACTTAGCAAAATGCCCTCAAGGTCCATCTGTGTTGTCACAAATGGAAAGATTTCTTTATGCTTATGGATGAATAATATTCATATATATATATCACACTTTTTAATCTAGTCATCCATAAATAGACACTTAATTTGTTTCCATGTCTTGGCTATTATAAATAATGCTGCAATGAACATGGGGGTGCAGATAGCTCTTTGAGATGATGATTTCATTTCCTTTGGATGGATGTATACCCAGAAGTGGGATTGGTGGATCATATGGTAGTTCTACTTTTGCATTTTTTGAGGAAGCTCCATACTGTTTCTCATAAAGGCTTTACCAATTTACATTCCCATCAACAGTGCCTGAGTTCCCTTTTCTCCAGCACTTGCTATCTCTTGTCTTTTTTATGATAGCCATCTTAACAGGTTTGAGGTGATATCTCATGGTAGTTTTAACTTGCGTTTCCCTGATATCAATTGATGTTGAGCACCTTTTCACGTACCTGTTGGCCACTGTAGATCTTCTTTGGAAAAATATCTGTTAAGGTCCATTTGTACATATCTGTTAGTTCCATTTAGTCTATAGTTCAGATCCATTGTTTCCTTATTGATTCTCTGTCTGGATGGTCTAGCCATTGTTGAAAGTGGGATATTAAAGTTCCCAACTATTATTATATTGCTGTTTATTTCTCCTTTTATTTCTGTTAGCATTTGCTTTTTATATGTGGGTGCCCTGATGTTGGGTTAATAAATATTTACATTTGTTATATCTTTTTGATGAATTGACCCCTTTATCTTTATGTAATGACCTTTTTGTCTCTTGTAACAATTTTAGCTTAAAGCCTGTTTTGTCTGATGTAAGTATAGCTACTGCTGCTTTATTTTGTTTACCATTTGCTTGGAATATCTTTCTTTCCCTTCATTCTCAGCCTATGTGTTTCCTTAAAGCTAAAGCAAATCTCTTGTAGGTAGCATATTTTTGAATCTTGTTTTTTTCTATTGACTCAGCCGTTATATGCCTTTTGATTGGAGAATTTAATCTGTTTATGTTAAAATAATTATTTATAGGTAAAGACCTAGTATTGCCTTATTAATTGTTTTCTGTTTTATAGATCCTTTGTCCCTTGCTTTCTCTCTTGATGTCTTCTTTTGTGATTTAATATCTTTTTGTGGTGGTATACTTTGTCTCTTATAATCTTTTGTGTATCTATTACAGGTTTTTCTTTTGTGGTTACCATGAGGCTTAAATAAAATATCTTATAGTTATATCATACGATTTTAAACATAAAAACAACTTGAAGAGCATACATAAATGTCACTTTTCTTTCTCCCCCATCACACTTTAGGTTATTTATGACACAATTTACATCATTTTTATATTGTCTATCCAATAGCAAATTATTATAGTTATAGTCATTTTTAATACATTTGGTTTTTTTCAACTTTTAAACTACAGTTGTAAGTGATTTACATAGCAGCTTTACAATATTAGAGAATCTGGCTTTGAGTATATATTTACTTTTACTGATAAGTTTTAGACATTCATGTTTTTATGATGTTAATTAGCTTCCTTTTATTTCAGTCCGTAAAATGCCCTTTAGCATTTCTCGTAAGGCAGGTCTAGTGGTGATGACCTCGGTCAGTTTTTGTTTGTTTGGGAAAGTCTTTATCTCGCCTTCATTTCTGAAGAACCACTTTGCCAGGTATAGTATTCTTGTTTGCCAGTTTTTTTCTTTCAATATTTTGAATATATCATTTCACCCTTTTCAGGCCTGCAAAGTTTCTGCTGAGAAATCTGTTTATAATCTTATGAGTGCTCCCTCATGTTTGATGAGTCTCTTTTCTCTTGATGCTTTCAAAAATCTCTTTGCCATTGACTTTGGACAATTTAATTATAATGTGTCTTGGTGAAGCCCTTTTCAGGTTCAATCTGTTTGGGGTCCCTTGAGCCTCATGTATCTGAATGTCCATTCCTCTCCCAATGTTTGGGAAGTTTTCAGCCACTATTTCTTTAAATAGAGTTTCTGTCCCTTCTCTTTCTCTTCTCCTTCTGAGATTCTAATATCGAGTATGTTGTTTCTCTTCATTGTGTCCCATAATTCTGGTAGGCTTTCTTCACTGTTTTTCATTCTTTTTTATTTTAGCTCCCCTAAATGGTTAATTTAACATGACCTGTGTTTGAGTTCAGGTTCTTTTGCTTGGTTGAATATGCTCTTGAAGATTTCTATTGAATTCTTTCGTTCAGTCATTAAATTATTCAGCTCTAGATTTCTGTTAGGCTTTCTTTTTTTTGATAGATTCTATTTCTTTGTTGAACTTCTCATTTTGGTCATGCATTGTTTTCCTAATTTTATTTAGTTTTCTGTCTGTTTGTTCTTTTAGTTTGCCGAAGCTCTTTAACAGTATTATTCTCAATTCTTTGTCAGACAGTTCATAGATCATACGCCACTCATCAAGCCATGTTGTGGTGGTGACCCACATACAAAATAGAGGAAGACTGGCACAGATGTTAGCTCAGGGCCAATCTTCCTCACCAAAAACAAAAAAGTAGCATGAGAGATACTTGTGATATGGAAATGTTCTGTATCTTGAAACTGAGTGTGTATTCATTTGTTTACAGTCAATTCAAGTTTGCCCTTTTGTGAATTTCCTGCTATCATCCTTGCTCATTTTTAATTGGATGATTTGTTTTCTTATTGATTTAATTTGTTGCATATTCAGGATTAATTATTTTATGGTTATAAGCATCAGAAATATCTTACTCTAGTTTTTGGCTTGTTTATAAACTGTCATGTCAAATGTACTAATCTTTTCCTTTTGTGTGTGTATGCTTTTTGTATCTTAAGACATCTTCCCCTGCTGTGATGTCATAGAAGTATTTCTTTTAAATATTTAATTTTTTATATTCAGGTTTTTAATGTATTTGAGCCTAATTTCTGTACATATAACTTTATTTTCTTTCTCCACATGGTGAGCTCTCCATTCTGAGCTGTTCTGTTTCTTTGATCCATTTGTCTATGCCTGTGCCAATACCGCCCTTTTTGAATAGATATAGCTTTATGAGTCTTGATAATGGTACGACAGATTTTTATCTTGCTGCTCTTGCTAGAATCTTCAGCACTTATAAGAAGTATCCTGTTTTTCTTCCAGGCTGAAGAGGAATGCTTGTAACATTACAGCATTAAGTTTGATGTTTGCTCTGAGTATTTGGAAGGCATTATTTTTAAAGATATCATGAATGATTAATTGATTGATTTTATCATATGCTTTTCCTGCACTTATCATGGTTATCATATGATACTGTTCTTTTAATTTGTTAATGTGATGAATTCAATTAATAAATTATCTATTGTTAAATCTTCTACAAGGTTTTGGGATAAATCTTACTTGATATGACATTATTTTAAAATGCTTCTTTAGATTCAGTTTGCTAATGTATTATTTAGGATTTTTGCATCTATGTGCATTAGTGACATTTGCCTATAATTTTTCTGTTTTGTACCATCTTTATGTGGTTTTAATAATCAGGGTTATATTTGCTTCATAAAATGAGTTGGGGAGTCACCCCTCTCTATTTTCCGGAGGAGTTTTTAATAGATAGGTATTATTTGGTTTTTGAAGTTTTGGCATATTTTAGCTAGCAAGCTGAAAATATATTTTGGGGAGAGAGTAGGTAGGGAGATGTTTGACTACCAGTGCCATTTTGTCATCATTATAACTCTATTCTGGTTTTTCACCTCATTGAACTTATTCTTCAGTTGTATATGTTTTTCTACAGAATTATCTATTTCGTCTACATTGTCGAATTTATTTGAATTGCATTGTTCATAGTATTCACTTATGATTTTTAAAAACTACTTCATCTCTAATTCTGTATCTGCACCTAATATTGTTTATTTATACCTTCATTTTCTTGTCTTGTCTTTACTTTTTTGAGGACTGATTGGACTAGGGTTTGTCATTTTAATAGTCTTTTCAAAAACTTGAGTTTTGACTTTACTAATCCTAGTGTTCTTTTTCTCTATTTCATTAGTGTTTTCTCTTATTGCAATTATTTCCCTCTTTCTTTTGTCTTCATGTTTAGTCCATTATTATTCTTTTAACTCTTGTTTTGAAAGCTCATTTTATTAAGTTTTAATCCTTCTTATTCTCTAATACATTCATTTAATGCTATAAATTTCTCTCTAAAGACTTGCTTTAACATCCTCCTGACATTTAAATATGTATTATTTTTGTTTTTATATTTAGTTCTTAATATTTTATCATTTACCTTAGGGTTTTTATTTTCTCCATAAAATATTTATGTGAGTGCTTTTAGTTTCCAAGTGTTTTGGTGTTTGAGACTGTTTTTTGGATATTTATTTTTACTTTTATTGCCTTTTGTTTAGAGAATTTGTCCTGTGTGGGGTTTTTTGTGTTTCTTGTGGCCTAGCACATGGTCAGCTTTTTAAGTGTTCCTTGTATGCTTAATAATAACTTACATCCCCTCAGTTTTGGGGGTTCAGAGTTCTATTTATGTTTTTTCAGGTCAATTTTACTAATTTTCTTATTCAAATCATCTTTTTCTATTGAATTTATGTCTGTCTCATCCATCAATTTCTGAGAGAAGTATGAATTTATCAATTTCTGTGATCCATTCTTTCAAACTTTGCATTATTTATGTTGAGGCTCCATTATTAGATATACATAGGTTCAGAATAATTTTATTTTCCTAATGAATTATTTATCAATAAGTAAAAACACTTAATACTCCTAAATATGTTTTTGTCTTAAAAATCTCTCAGATAGTAATTTAGTTATACCAGCCTTCTTTGGCTTAGTATTTGCCCCAGTATATCTATTTAGAGTCTTTCATGTTTTTTAATTTTTTTTTATTCTCTAAACGTTAGCTGCCCTACGCTTGGGGGTGGCTGTGCCACAATCTCCCTAAACTCTCTTTCTGGTGAGCTTATCCTGTCACAATGCCTCCCATATTTCCAAACCTGACATCCCACTTGAACTCCAGATGCATTTTTTTCAGCTATCTGAATGACACTAATAGGCATCTCAGATTTTACATGCCATGCGTTTCCCACCCTTCCTCCCCAGATGTGCCCCTGGCAAAATCCCCAAACTAAGAAATAGCACTACCATCAACCCAGGTGTTCAAGTCCAAACACCAGAACCGAGATTATTTTCATTTCCCATTTCTCACCTCTGGTCCATGAGCAAATCTTCTTGATTCATGCAAATGCATCTGGAATTTGTCTAGGTCTCTTCATTTCCTCTGTCACCACCACAGTTCCAGCTACCATCATCTCTCTTCTGGACTAGCTACATTATCTCCTAACTTGTCTCCCAGCTTCAACTCTCCTGACCCCTCTACATTCTTCTAAGCAGCCAGAGTCACTGACAACATTCAGGGAGAATTATTGTACGTTATAGTCAATATGACAAATTTGACTTTCAGCCTTGACATTATATTTTTCACTCCTTCTATTGATGTAATTTGGGGTTTTGGGTACCATGGTACTTTAATGGAAGAAAGGGGACAATTGAAGGAAAAAACAATATTTGGATGTTTTGTAAGGGCAATATGCAGGTCCAGCACGGTGACCTGGGAAGTCACTCCCGTGTCTATGGGAAAGTCAGCCTAAGGCTCAGTTACCATTATCACTGTTGCCCAGGGTGAGCTTGTCAAAGAGATAGTCTGCCAAGCTGGCTTTTGGGGTCTCCACTTTGCTATCTAGTTAACATTAACAAGCAATAATATTTGCATATTTTATTAATCAAAAAAATTTCACGTAAAATTTAAGAACCCTTTGTTTTAATCCCTGCCCAATCCCATTCCCTTCACTCCTTCCCCAGAGGCAATTGGGGAATCACAATTGTGATTTTCAGGCCACGTTTTTAGGCTTTTACCATGCACAGGTACCCACATTCACCAGGGTCCCAGACCAGCCACCCCACACCCCCACTTTGTTTATGAGGGGAAGATTAATTTTGTGTTTCCCAGGGTCCCATGGAATACCTTCTCCCTCCATCCACAGAGATCCCGAGCTGCATGTGGATGGGACGTGGGTGGGCGGAGAGACTCCTGGATACCGGACTTAAAACTTAAAAGAGGAGATCTGCACACATGAATCAAGGACAGAGCTTTATTTATTTAGGAACCACATAACTGTATTGGAAGAAATGGCAAAACTGGAAGAAAAAAAAAGTGAACGTTTTGCAAGGGCAATATTGCAATATGTATGCTCGGTATGGTGATCAGGGGAAGTCACCCTGTGGCTCTGGGGAAAGCAGTCCAAACTCAGTTCTTACTGCCGTCCCCCAGGGTGAGCTTGTCGAAGAGGTACTCTGCCAGGCCGTCTGCTGGGGCCCCCATCTTGAGCAGGTTGGTGAGATGGTCCCCCAACTCCTTCATGGACTTGACTTCCTCGAGCAGGAGGTGACTCTCCAGGAAGTGGCACAGATGGGGATCCGCCTTGTCGGTGGCCAGCTGGTGCAGATCGAGCAGGCTCTGGTTGACGTTCATCTCCAGCTGGAGCACACACTCCACGGCCTTCAGGCCGCTCTCCCAGTCGTCGCGGTCTGGCTTCTTGATGTCGTCAAGGCAGAGGCGGCCTCCGCGCTGGTTCTGCAGCTGCATCAGCCTCTCGGCGTGCTCCCTCTTCTGGCGAGACTGCTGCAGGAACAGCTGGAAGAAGTGCTTCAGGGCCACGTCGTCCCTGTCGAAGTAGTAGGCCATCGACATGTACACGTAGGAGGCGTACAGCTCCAGGCAGATCTGGCCGTTGATGGCGGCCTCGCAGTCGGGGTGGTAGTTCTGGAGCACCTGCGAAGGCTGCGCGGTCGCCATGGCTGGAGGCGCGAAGGCGAAGGCGACCTCAAGTTGTTACCAGAGTGGGTGATGAAGGCGCCGCTCTGGCTCAGCGGCAGCACTGGCTCGTGACCAAAATGGCGTCACACCAAAGTGCGAGCGTTGGTTACGTTGGGGGGGTGGGGCGGGGGGCATCCGTTACGTTCCAGGGGGATCCGCTACGTTGCTTTACATTACGTTCCGGTGGGCCGGGGAGGAGGCAGCGGCGCGAGTGCAGTGTTCCGGGTTCCATCGGGGCCTGGCTGAGGCAGGGCTGCTGTGTGCTAAGCGTCTGGGCTATGTAATGTTTTAGAATGTTATTCATGAGTATAGATGCAACCATTTTGAGTTAATCGCTTGCATGATTTCTTTGAGCAGTTTATTTGAATATTGTCCTACTGTGGTTGTTTCATTAAATATAGTGCTTTTGGGGTCTTATTAGTTATGTTTAATATCGCACAGTTTTATTTGAATGTTAGATAAACGAGTGATTTCAACATCCATACTGATGACACTTCTGATAGCCTCCTCACTCGGTTCCTAGACTTAGTAACTCCAGTGACCTCCGCTTTTCTCTTTCTAGTCATGGTCTAGTTCATGCTGCTCTGACAGGAGAGCACCACCTCTAGAGCCTCAGTGAATCTTTCCACCTCTCCATCTTTCACTCTTTCTGAGCTTGTTCTTCACTCCCTTTATTCTCTCATCTCTTAATCTTTCAGCACAGTCCTAGAAGCACGTTCCTTCTGCCCTGTCTGGAGCCCGGTAGGACAGATTCAATGATCTCATCGCTGATATCCTAGATTTGCTCTCCCCCTTCACCTAGCTTGTCAATTTCCTTCCTCTTGGCTAAGTACAGACTTCTCTTTTCTCTGGCAGAAAACAAAAGGTTTAGGTGCATTCTTAGAGAAAGCACTTACCCTCAGGGATGTATTCATTCCCTCCAACCTCATTTGTTCTTTCACTGACACTCAACAAGTCTCTTTTTTAAGCCCAGTTATGTTCTATGTAATGAGCCACCGTGGTAGGGAATACCACTGATCTCAAATGGCCTTTCATTCATTCATTAATTCATTCAACAAATACTTATTGATTACCTAATATGGCCCAGGCACTGGTCTAGGATTTGGGCATATAGTAGTAACAAAGAGAAACAAAGTCTCTGTTCCCTTGGGGGTTGTATTCTAGTGGAGAAGCAGACCAAAACAAAACAAAACAGAATAAAAAACTACCATTTTCTCCCCTTATTGTCTCAAGTAAATACATACAAGATATTACACTTGTGCATGGAAATAAAAAAGACAAAATATATTCTTAGAATTCAAGGATATTATAGTGGAAGACATAAGACCAACCTAGGTATTTATAATTAATTTATTTGTGCATTAATTCAACAACCACTTATATACTCCAAATATGTGTCAGATGCTGTGTTTGATTCTGGAGATGCGCAGAAGAATCAAATGAGGTCTCTGTTCTCAAGGTGCAAGATAGAGTGACAGAATATTATAAGTACTCTCAGGTAAAGTTAGGATAAGAAGCCTATTTTCACGTAAAGGGTTAATCCCATGGCTTTGATTAATGCACCTTTTTTGGTCTCTTTATTTCTCTTTTGAAAGCTTATGCTATTTTATGATCAGAGTTTATGAAGAAAGCAAAGGATCACATATCAAATATCATGATGTAAACTTATGTAAACAGTTTTAGAGTCGTTTAATTGTTGATTCTGTAAGGAAATAGAATAATAACAATGTCTATTTGATAATTGATTTTAGTAATAGAATCACACACTAGAGATGGAAAAGAACTATGTGATCAATTTCTCAATGAGATAAAATTGTATTCTATATTTGCTTACACCAGTGTTTAGTCTTAATATAATTGTAGACTTTCAAAATTTCCTTGGGAGACTCCATTTTAGACTTCACTGTAAGAATCTATTTAAGTAGAAGAGGTCTTGATTTTGTAGAACGTTTTCTCATTATGTCCCAAGATTATTTAATAATTAATTTATCCCTACAATTTTACTCTTCAAATACTTAAAATAATAATACTATTGAATGGTTGTGGATATACTAAGGGGTTTGTCTAGCCCCACGCCCAGTTGGGTGAGCAGTGTGGGACAGGTGCGGAGAGACCAAAGAAAAGACCCAGAGACAGTCAACAAGATGTATAGGTTTATTGGGAGTTACTTACAGGGAATGTGCAGTGGTGGCCAGCTGGATGGAAGTGTGCACCCGCGATCACGAGTAGGGAGGGGGTTGCTGATATAGGCAGAGCGCAAAGGCTATATGCTTGCCCAGAGGGGCTGTCCCTGGTTTGGCCAGCGTTCCCAGGAACAATAGCTCACGTGGAGGGGCTCTGTGTTCCTTTAAGACCTGATGTTCTTTGAGTGAGATAAGATCTGGGCTGGCCAGGCCCTGGATCTTTACAAATTCCAGCAGCTGGGCATCGTGCCCAGAAGAGGGCCAGAAGGATACATGGTTGCAATGGGCTTACGGGCTCTTGCTGAGCAAGCAAGGCCCAGGCCCTACGGGGTGATAATGGTGTTTCTCAGATACTTCATCCTTCATCATTACTTCCCAGGGAAGAAGGTAACGGTAAAATATTTATTATAAGTGAGAGAAACCTGAGCTTTAAAAACTAACTTTTCTAAGGGAAATCAGGAAACAAGCATAGGCTGGGACCTTAAATTTCCATGAAGGAAATATACATATGTATAGACAAGAGCATTCCATCCAGTTTTTCTTTAACGAGAAATATAAAACTAAATACCAACATAGAATGACAAAACTTTAGAGCAGATCATGTTTTTTAAAAATATGAATATAGGACTATAAGATAAAGGTTTCTTTGAAATGTTTGTAGTCACTGTTTGTATTGTATTAGTGTTAGTCATGATTCTCCAGAGTAACAGAACCAGCAGGAGATATGTATATGGAATTGGCTCACGTGATTACGGAAGCCGACAAGTCCCAAAACCTGTAGGTAGCAAACTTGAGACCCAGGAGACCCGATGGTGTAGATCCAGCCCAAAGGCCAGCAGGCTGAGGACCCAAGAAGTTCAAGTTGAAGGCAGGAAAAAAACAACATGCCAGCTTGAAGGCAGTCCAACGGGAGGCGTTCCCTCTTACTCAGAGGAGGGTCAGCATTTTTGTTCTATTCAGGCCTTCAATTGATTGTATGACGCTCACCCACATTCGGGAGAGCAAACTGCTTTACTCAGTCTACTGTTTCAAATGTTAATCTCGTGGAAAACCACCCTCACAGGCACACACGGAGTATTTGACTAAATATCTGGCTACCCCATGGCCCAGTCAAGTTGACATATAAAATTAACCATCACAGTATTATTTATAATAAATGCAGAGTCATTAAATAAAGATTCTAGTGAAATAATGTGCGAAAACTCTTTTGACTTTCAGTTCCCTTCATCATTTAAACCTGTTACAGAACTAGTAGTTACACAACTGTTATTAGGCAATAAATTCTGACTCAGTGTCAGTGATTAGCTCTCATTCATTCATTCAGTGCATTTCTACTGAGCACCTATTATACGTTAGGTATTTTTATAGGTACTAAACACAAAAACTTGTGCTATAAACTCCTCATATTTGCATTTTTTGCAGCTGAGTGCTATTCAATGTTCCATATAATCCCATCTTTAAAAATTAGTGCATGCACTAGGCTTGATGATGTATTCATAAGGAAGTGGACCATGAGTAGCGGCAGTTGGTGGCTTATCTCACTCTTCATATATGTATGTGTGTGTGTGTGTGTGTGTGTGTGTATGTGTGTGTGTGCATGCGTATGTATAAACCAATCATTTAATGAGGGGTCGTGAAAAGTGATATATCAATCCAAAATCATTATTATCTATCAAGTCAAAATCAATATTATCTGTCTTTGAGCTGTTCACTCTACATTATCTCATTACAGATACCCTCTGAGTTACCTTTTATTATTATCACCTGTATTTTACAGATAAAGAAATTGTAAATTAGAGAGGATGTAACATGCTCAAGTACACGTCTTGTAAAGCAGAGAGTGACACTCTGAACTGGATTCCTCTCTAGATAGTTCGGAAAATTTCCCTGGACCATGAGCTCCTTTAAGACAAAGACTGTTTAACTTGATGATGCTAAATTTCACATAATAGGGGCTCAAAAATATGAATTAAAGTAATGAGTGGCCTATTAAAAGTTTTAGTCTCATTATTTCTCCAAATTAAAGCAATGAGAGAGAGTAGATGTTGAATATATATTTAAACTGTGTTTCCTTTAGAAGGAAAAATAATCAAAGACACTCAATTGTGACAAATTACTATTGTAATTTTACTCTAATATGCATAAACATAAAACGAGATATAAAAATCTGTAAACTTAAAGGTATGCTTTTATAACTGTAAAACTAACAATTTATATATATGCAAATACAACTATAAAACTAATAAAATTAAAATTAAGAAATTCCAATTATGCATCAGATTATGCTTTTTGCCTTTAACACAATTACTTCTCGCTGAGAATAGATCTAGTTGCCAAGATGCAAGTTTTCTTTTGAGTGTGCCGTGCTCACTATACACGAAACATCTCACTTCTTGACCATTCTTCTTGACTGAAATGATTGACACGCTTTAGCTCATATGATGATTCATATGAAGAGGGTTCATAGGGAAGAGGCTGCTGAAACTGCTTTCAGGTAGTGGAAGCCATCACTTAAATACTGTCTATCTGTGTTCTTTTTTTATTGACTTGTGAAATGTCAAGTGATACTTTATTCCGATGCTGTTTGTTGATTTCGTGAAGTATCACTAAAAGTCTCAATACTTTCAATAAGTGAAGGGCTGATGTTTCATTCTATTAAACTATTTTTCGTTTTCCAATCATTGCTTTGAAAGGAAATTTTAGTCTTTACAACTAGTAAAATAAATCAATAGGACCATAAGGGTAGACATGGGACAATTGTCACTTTTACACCAGGGCATGCCAAACTAGCAGCAATCACACTCAGCATGATTCAAAACATGCATGCAAATGTGGATAATGTATCTGTGTGGTTGTATTGAGCTATAAAGAGATCAAGATAATCCTGAAAATGCTTCCGGTAATTTTTCATTTAGATGTAAACACAACAACAGATCCATGGAATTCACAGATACAGATAGAGAACATTGAGTTAGAATGGCATGGACACACCATATATCTAATCAATAACTATTTAGGACCTAATGCGTGTCCAGCTTTGTGCTGAATGATTGCAACAGACATTGACTTTAATCTCATGGGCCCAAGAGTCTGTTTAGGTTCCCTTTGTTCACTGACAGAATGCTTATATGACCAATGAAAAATTAGTTGCTAATGAGTTGCTAATAGAATATATATTAATATCTTTACTTTGAAATATTCATATGTATTCAATGATGTTTTGTTTGAGATCTTTACTTCTGTTGTCACAGATAAGAAATTGCTACAGAAGTTCTCATACCTTTTCCTACATAGCAATTATGTTTAGGGAAAATATATTTGGCAGAATTGTGTTAGTTAACCTAAAGATCTGGAATTTCTTGGTTGAAGCTGTAGCTATTTTGTTTCACTAAAATCAAGTGTAAGTTTTTCAAATGAAGTTAGAAAAACATAATCCTTGCAAAATTTTGCTATGATTCTATACTTTACTATAATATTAACCCAGAGTGTTAATAGAATAAGCTTATATTTAATGTGATCATTACTCTTCATAATTTGACAGGAGTAATTAATTTTCTCTCATTTTTTGATTTTCTCCACTTTCCTTCTACACTCTCAATGGCTTATTTGCTGGTTTCCTTTTCCATAAACATATGATAATTATCTCATCCAGCCAACGTCAAAACTCAGTGAAAAATACAACTTATAAAAGTGAAAGTAAAGTGTTTCCTGTGTATTATTCACGTTTATTACCCTCCTTGTGAACTTTTCATTCTTCAATTCTTGCTCATAAATGAAAAATAAACAATGCCCTTTTGAGTTATTTTCTTGAAGGCTTTTACCATTTTCCAAAAACATCTCTGAATGTTTAAGGTCAGTTAAACCTATTGAGAGAATTTCAAATTTCTAGGGAATATCTGATATTTAGGAGCTTTTTGCCAAAATTATTTTAAGCCTCATTTATTTCAATGTGAATCAATGGATTGGGATATGTTCTTTCGGTAGAAAGATTATTAACATTTTGCTTTTGCTTATGCATATGGTGCTCTTAAGTTCTGATTTCTTACATGACAAACAACCTATGAGGAAAAACTCATTAATAATCTGCCAAATGCTGTTGGCTGTATGACTCCATTCTCCATTAGTAATGTTATCCCTTGATTTTCTGCTGGCAGAAAATTGCTGATTCTTCGAAACCTTTGGTAGTAATATGCATTTATACAGCATATATATATTGGAAGAGGAATTGAGGGCAAAGACAAAACCTAGCATTCCTTTACAGGACATGAATTGAAGATGTGTTGTGGAGTAACTGGTGGAATTGATGAGGCCAAAAAGGCATCCCGTTAGAAAGGGAAGAGGCAGTCGAAACTAGAAACTAAGGAGAAGAGAACTACTGAAAAGAATTCTTGAAGGATAACACTCGTCCCTTTGATTGTCTGTGTGCTAAAGTCCCTGGCCTGGAGTAGAAGGGGAAAGCTGTGCCAAGAGCATCTTCTGGTAGCAGGGACTATCATTTTCTAGTACATGCAGCTATTGAAACATTGCTTATCATTCCTAAGATCTTAACTGTCAAGGACTAAAAATAGTAATGATAACTGGAAATGTCAGTTTCATCTCCAAAATAATCTACTTACAATTGCTTCCCTATTTCACCCAATCTCTATGAATTATCGATGCCTTTATTCCCCCCTAAATCATCACTTTGGTCCTTAATCAAATGTATTCCTCAATTTTTCTGCAGAGAAATGCATTTTTTTCTATGTGGCCCTTCCCCCTTTTTCTTTTTTATTTTCCACATTAATAATCTCTAATATTTAGAAAAAAGATAATAGCGTATAAATGAATCAAGGTGCAGAATTCCTCAAATTATAAAAATCAATTCCTAGATCATTTTGGATTGATAAATATATTTATCACATCAATGTATTTCAGTTAATCAGTTTGTGTATAGAGATTGCAGCTACAGGATAAAAATCTTATTCAGTTTATTCAGTTTTTACAAATGTAGGAGGGGGAAATGGAAATAGGAATAATAGATTTTTTGCAGAACCAAGCACTTCCTTTTCTCCAGAGACACTGTTTTATAAACCATGGTGGTGATTTTCCTAGCCACGCTATTAAATATATTTGGTTGGGTTACATTCTGAATTAAAGCAGGTCATTGGAGTAAGTGTCTGTATGGGACACCTGGTTTTATAAAACTACTTCATAGCTGGATGATGTAGAGCATCCTCAGATTATCCTGTTGCAAAGGAGAGCTGTTGGGTCAGATGAACATGAGAAAACAAGTAATATAATATTAGAACTCTTTTTATAAAATAACATCTTAATTCACATTTTGTGATAGCTTCAATAGCATCTTAGAAAACCATAGGTGTACTTGAGTATTGAATGCATACATTCGTATGTACATATTAGGCTTTGATAGCTAATGTTAATGTCAGCAAAAATTTGGACCTTAATGTGGATGGTGGTATGAATATAGATATGTATAAATATATAAAATAAATTATTCTAAAGAGATATGATTATTAACATAGAACAATAGCCTATATTTCATAATCAGGATTAGAGTGGTAAGATTTCTAAACAAGAATAATATTGCATATTTTTGCCTGCTCTTCCAATGTCAGACATTAGCCAGGTAAAGTGGACATTAGCGGAAACACGCATCTTAGCTGATTATATGTGTACATATTCTATGAAATTTTGATTTTTTGAGTGTTGCATTAGAAGTCATGGAGTAAGATTAAGCCAGTGCTAATGGAGAGCTGAGATTATTGATTATTCTATATTTTTCATATCCATAATATGAAATGATTCTGGAAATTTTTGCTAGCTACTAGAAAATAAGCTAAGATTTATGATAGCGCTTAGAATGCATCTACCAAAGTTCCATCAATAGGAAAGTCAGGTCAGCCTTCTTTTAATGAAATCAGCAGACATAATGTAGTGACATTTACATGTCCTCAGACAAAGTTTTATTACTTTAGCAATGCAATAAATGGCCAAGATTTTAGCCATTTGCAAGGTCTTTTAATGATATACCAGAGAATTTCATGAGTACCTGGTATGAACCACCTTATAAAATAGAGCTGCCTCTGCTTGATTATTTCTTCACTGTTATAATCTAGCTATGTTAGTGAATTAGAGCTGTGGATCAGAAGATAAAACATGCATACGCTGAAACAGGAACACACCTCATATTTTTTTTCTAGAATTCATCTATATAAGAAAATAGAATGAGCCTTCCAGAAATATGAAAAAAAATTAGCCTGATAGTGTTCATTCTTATCTTTTTGGGAATTTGAGTAAGTCATTTGTTCTCATTTAGCCTCAAGTTGTTTATTGAAAAACGTGGTTTTGGACTATATCCTGTTGGATATACTGTGGTCAAATGATTTTATGCCCAGCGATTTTGACCCTTGGCTGTGAATCAAAACCAACCGAGGGAATTCTGATTCAGCAGGTTGGGGATAGAACCCTGGCGTAAGTACTTTTAAGAAGTGCCACAAGTGATTCTGATACTCAGCCAGGATATTAAATACTGATTCTATGCTATTTGGTGCAAAGAACAAAATGGGAAAATCTAAGTCTAGATATTGCTTATAACTTATCTAAATTTCGTACCTTGCTAAGAAAAAATATCAGTGGGTGTATCAGTGGTAAAATAGCTGCAGTATATTTCATCATATGAAAAGATGGTTACAGTGTTACTGGTAGAAAAATGATCAGAATGGACAGTGTATTAGGGTTCTCCAGAGAAATAGACCTAATAGCATATTTCTATTCTATTCTATATAATAGGATATATATCATATATAATAGGATATATGCTACAAATATATATATATATATACATATTTAAAGAGAGAGAGAGAATGAGAGATTTATTTGAAGAAACTGGCTTAGGCAATTGTGGGGGCTGGCAAGTGAGAAATCTGCAGGGCATGTCAGCAGGTGGGAAATTCAGGCAAAAGTTCATGTCGCAGTCTTGAGTCCAAAGGCTAGAAACTCAGAGAGAATTTCTATATTGCAGTCTGGAGGCGTAGTTCTTTCTTCTTTGGAATACTTCAGTCTTTGCTTTTAGTGCCTTCAACTGTTTGGATGATGCCCACCCATACTATGGAGGGATAATCTGCTTTACTCAAAGTCTACTGATTTAAATGTTAATCACATCTGAAAAATACCTTTACAGCAACTTCTAGACGGAACGACCAGGCACCAAAGCCTAGCCAAGTTTACACATAAAATTAACCATCACAGATGGTAAACATTAGTGAGGGCTGAAGCAGGGAGAAGAGTGCCAAAGTGGGTTCAATCAGGGTGAATGTGATTGGATTTCCAAGGGGCTAGCAGATGCTGTGTGTGGTTGGGGGAGGCTGCAAGGTTGCAGACCACCTGAGTCTGTTGGGGCATGAAAGTAGTGTCCTGAGTCAGTGTTAAGTCTGCAGTAAACGTGGTAGGCATCTGAGGGTAGGCAGAGGCACACAGGATGTCAGAATTGGGACCAATTAGGCTTCATTTAAACCAGTGAGTTTCATCACATTGATTTTCATATTTATTCTCATTCCCTTGTTTACCTGTTCATTATACGCTGCTCCAGTCAGAGCCTTTCAACTTGCTTAAACATTTGTTAATTGGCTTGCTGGTGTTACTTTTCAGTGGCAGCACTGCACTATTCATTTTTGGAGTAACACTTCATACTAAGGCAGTTGTTGCCTGTTGATTGAACAGGCCAGTCGTTAATTTCTCTGCACTCTATAGTGGTGTCAGTTTTCTTCAACCCAGGAAGAGTTGTTTGCATAAGCAAGTTGCTTCCATGTCTAGTACTTCTACGGCTGCTGGGACACTTGGAAAACTTTGTATCTTCTTAGCTCTTCTATCATGACTCCATTACCCTGTGGGCCTAACAGTTATATACATATTACCTAAGTGAATTATTTTGTCCACAGGCTCCTCTACCTGATGTTTCCTTTCCCATCTTGCATATGCTGAATTTTAACTTTCTCCAAATTTGGTTAACTTGGTTAATACCATTACTATTGTGCTTTTTAAGGCCTTTGAAAATCTTTTGGGCCTATGAAAGGCACAAGGCTCTAGAAAAGTAACTCTCAGATTTTGCTGTGCATAAGAATCATCTAAAAACTGTAAAATGCAGATTCTTGGCTCCATTTCTAGAAGCTTCTGATAAAGTATATATGGGGAGAGGGGCTCCACAAATCTGCATTTTAAAGGAGCTAGTTTCTTTCTCTCTAGTATCCTTAATAGCTATTCTATGTTGATCCAGCACAATGCAATATATACTTCAAAAAAAGCAGTTGTTAAGTGTGCACATTCCACTTCGGCGGCCCGGGGTTTGCCGGTTCGGACCCTGGGTGAGGACATGGCACCGCTTGGCAAAAGCTATGCTGTGGTAGGCATCCCACATATGAAAAGTAGAGGAAGATGGGCACAGATGTTAGCTCAGGGCCAGTCTTCCTCAGCAAAAAGAGGAGGATTGGCAGCCGTTAGCTCAGGGCTAATCTTCCTCAAAAAAAAAACCTTAACCTTTTATTTTGGAATAATTTTAGATTTACGAGACGGTTAGAAAGACAGTACGGAAAGTTCCCATGTACCCTTCACCCATCTTCCCCTAATGTTAATATCTTACATAGTACATATGTCAAAACTAACAAAATAACATTGGTATATTACTTTTAACTAAACTCCAGACTTTATTTAAATTTGTAGATTCTTTTACAGTAATGTGCTTTCTCTGTTCCAGGATCCAATCCAGTACATCATATTGAATTTAGTTGCCACCTCTTTTTGGTCTTCTAAGGTCTTTCACGGGTTCTCAACCTTTCCTTGTTTCCAATGACCTTTACAGTTTTTGAGCAGTACTGGCCAGGCATTGGTAGAATGTCCCTGAATTTGGGTTTGTTAGATGTTTTTCTCATGGTTAGACCAGAGTTCTGGGTTTTAGGGAAGAACGCCATAGAAATGAAATGTCTTTCTCATCACATTGTATCCGGGCAGCGGGAGAGACCTGATACCAACATGACTTATAACTGGTGGTGTCAACCTTGTTCAGTTGGTTAAGGTGAAGTCTGCCAGATTTTTTCACTGACAGTTACTATTGTTCCTTTTCCGTAATCTCTTTTGGAATCCAGCCACACTCCAAGGAGGATGCTTAAGCTCTGCCTCCTGGAGGGAGGAGTAGCTACATATATTACTTGAAATTCTTTGTAAGAAAGATTTGTACCTACCTCGCTATTTATTTATGTATTTAATTATGTCCATATAGACTCACGAATGTTTCTTTTATATTACACTGTAATTTTAAAGTTTAATTAATTTTGTTGCTCCAATTGCTCCAGCTTAGGCCATCAGGTACTCCTTCTGTTTGGCTCCTTCGTCCCTTTGATCTGCCTCCATCCTTTTGTTTTTTGAGCACTTTCATATTTTCTGGCACTACATAATGCTCTAGGCTCATTTTGTATTTTCATTGCCCCAGCCCTATAATTAGTCATTTCTCCAAGGATGTCTGATTTTTGTTTTGTTTTTGTTATTTAGGAGAATGATATTTAGAAACGAAGGTCTGGATGCTGCATCTGTTTGTTGCTACTTGGGTGTCATTGTTCCTAGTCTCTCAGCAGACAGAGCTGTGAAATACATACATGTATACTAACCAATATATACACACATATCTATAATTATTTCTATAAGTATCTGTCTCTATTAATAGTAAACTAAACATGAGTTCACACTAATGTCTAAGTACAAGTTTGTTTATCCATTCACCTGTTGAAGGACAATTCGATTATTTCCAGTTTGGGACAATTATGATTAAAGCTGCTATATATATCTGTGTGTAGGTTTTTGTGTGAACATAGGTTTTCAATTAACTGGAGAATATGATTGCTGGATCCTATGGTAAGACTATGCTTAGCTCTACAGGAAACTGCCAAACGGTCTTCCCAAGGAGCTGTATCGTTTTACATTCCCCCTAGCAATGAATGAGTTCCTGCTGCACTAAATCTTTATCAGCATTTGGTATTGTCAGTTTTTGGATTTTAGCTATTCTAATAGGTGTGTAGTGATGTGTCGTGATTTATTTGTATTTTCCTAATGACAAATGATATTGAGCATCTTTTCATATGTTTATTTGACATATGGTAAAAAATCTTTGGTAAAAAAATATGTTTTTTCTTTCTTCTTATGGATTATGTATGTGTGTATATATATATATTTTTAATTAGGTTGTTTGTTTTCTTATTGTTGAGTTTTAACAGTTCTTTTTATAGCCTAGATGAGTCTTTATACAGCATACTCTATTGAAAAGTGAAAAAAATGAGGTGGATACAAGGTACAAGAAAAAGTTTTAATGAATAGTCATATGAAAAATTTTGAAGATGCTCAGTTGAATTTTAGGATATTTTAAGTAAGTGAATGCTCATATTAGCTTGCTAGTTACAGTATTGTTAAAGGGAATGGTTGAAGCTTTGACTCTTGAATTTAATACAAGTTCCATAGAATTTTTCCAAATAAGGGAGTTAGAAATATACCCGTATCAAAATTCTGTCTTACTCCTTTAACATCATGGAATCTTAAGTACCTTGAGGCTTTAAAGCACGTTCTTACAATCAATGAATGAAAATGTTTGTGAGATATAAGAGGGTCTCTATTATTTTTACTTCCCCTTTATGCATGGAATATAGGTTCTATTTTCTGATTATAAATATACTATATAAAATAGTAATGTTATACTGGATGCTTATTCTGTGCCAGATAACATGAAAAATCATGTTACATAGACTATCTTGATTTACACATAATCCGTTTGTTTGATTTCGTGAGAAATTTAGGAGGAATATATATTGTATCCAGATTATAGAGGAGGAGCCAGAGGCAAAAGAGGCATTTATCATGCCTCATTCACAGAGAGGAACCAAAGCATACTTGCCAGTAATGGTAGAAAACATCATTCAGCTACATCCAACAAAGGAAATGATAAAGATTTCCTTGACAAGTTAATAAACATGTTCAGAACAATTTATTCTGTCATGAAAAATGATATGATAAAAGAGTAATCCAAGATGAATTTGTTTATATTTCAAATCTTTATAAAATAGCTTTTTCATAGGCATTGTTGTAAGCACCATAAAAGAGAGAATTGATATTATTTATGGAAAAATCAAGGATTGCAATTGGATTTATAGAGGAAGAAATATAAATCTGTGACTAATAGCCTACTGCTTAAAAGGAAAGTGTTTTAATTTTCAAGGTCTAATGTATTTATTTTTATTTCTTTGGAGCTTTCTTTTATAGGTCATGTTTTGCTACCACGGTTTAAAATTCTCATATCATTCCTTCATTTCTAAAAACTGATTTTGTTAAAGCACTTCTTATAGAATTTTTTTATATGAGTGTATGATAGGAAAACTTCCTTAGCATTTGCGTGTTTGTCTTACTTCACAGAATTGATCATCTGACTGTGTATAAATTGTTAGTACAAAATAGTTTTCATCAGGCATTATTCTACTGATGTCTAGTATCCAGCATTTCTGGTGAAGGGTTGGATACACGTCTGATTCTTACTCCTTACAGGTTCACTGTTTTTCTGCTCTGAAGTCTTTTAAAAAAGCCTTTTCCTTGAGATTCTGAAATTTCATCAGCATGTATTTTGGTATGGATCCTTTTTTTATCCCTTGAACTCAATACTTTACTTCGTGGACCTACTTGAAACTGAAAACTCAGATATTTCTTTAGCTCAGGGATGGTATTTTATTAATGTCTCTTTGTTGAGTTCTTCTCTATTTCTTATGTTCTCTGATTTTAGGACTTCTATTAGTTTTGTGTTGGACTTAATCACCACATTTCTTAATTATCCTTCATATATAGTCACTTTACCTTTTGCTCAATATTTTGTAATATTTCCTAGATCTTATTTTCCTTTTGCCTGATCCATTGCATTGTTTAGTCCATATGCTGAAGATTTAAATTCTAGAAATAGCATTTTAATATTTCATTTATAATATGTAAAGGCAATATATTAATTTCAAAATATTAATTTATATTACTTGCTCAACCTAAATTGTAAATACAGATGAAATTCTCTTATCTGAATTTTCTCCCAAGGATGTTCCACTTGGTCTGTGAAAGTTCAATAGGTGTTACTTGAAAAAAAATCTGTTCTGAAGTCAAATAAGTTGCAGAAACCCTGTGTTTGACAAATATTAAACTTATTTCTTGAATCCATTATTGTAAATAGCATTTAATAAACTCATGGACATTGGGAAACTCTAAGGTGCAGTTTTATACAGAGAATTTTTCAGATTTATTTTAGTAAAAATATGAATTAAGGAACATATTAAAACACGGGGGGCCAGCCCAGTGACGCAGTGGTTAAATGCGCACATTCCGCTTTGGCAGCCCGGGGTTTGCCGGTTCGGATGCCGGGTGTGGACATGGCACCGCTTGGCCTGCCATGCTGTGGTAGGTGTCCCACATATAAAGTAGAGGAAGATGGGCATGGATGTTAGCTCAGGGCCAGTCTTCCTCAGCAAAACGAGGAGGATTGGCAGCAGATGTTAGCTCAGGGCTGATCTTCCTCAAAAAAAAAAAGAAAGAAAAAAAAACATGGGAGTTTAAGAAATGGAACAATGCCACTTTAGAATACATAGCTTTGGAAATATGTTTTTTATAATGGAATTTTGTTGAATTTAATGTGTTGTATTTCTAGAAATTTCTAATATCTTCATAGTAAATAAATACGTGAAGAAGTACTTTCTGACTACAAGAATAAGGAAATATTATTTATTCCTCCATGCCCCATTCCATTTCCTCTTCCAGGATTTCCAGATTAATTTTTTACATCTTTGCTTTGGTGACAGTTTGGAAATTTGGTTTCCTTTTTTCTAGATGATTGTAGTGATATAAACGAGGGGAACTCCAGGACTACTGAAAGGCTTGACTAAGTTTATTTCAGCTTTCCTCTTCATCACTATTAGGAAAACAGTATTCAGTCAAGATCTGTCTGTATGGAGAATAACTGTTGACAGAGTCTTAAAAAAGCACTGTGTAAGCTAATTTCTTGTATAAAATTTATTATAATCAGATCAATGGTGAGCCATAGAAATAGCTTTGTAAAAGTAGAACCAATCAGTCAACAGATATATTGACTGCCTATATCTTTGTAATAAAGTGAGCTGTATTGGATATTGCCTGCTTTTTAAAATTATTTTATTGAGGTTATGGTTTCTAGATTATTTCTTATCTCATTAACTGTGTTCTTCATATCCAAAATTTGTTTTGTTTTTTTTTAGAGATTCAATCTCTTTGGTGAAGTATTCCTTCTGATTATTAATTTTATTTCTGAACTCATTGAACTGTCTTTCTGAGTTTTCTTGTAACTCACTGAGTTTCTTTATGACAGCTATCTTGAATTTTGTGTCATTTAGATTTCAAATTTCTGTGATTTCAGGATTTGTTTCTGGAGACTTGTCATTTTCCTTCTGCTCTGAAATGTTACTGTTGTTCTTCATGTTGTTTGATGGACTGATCCTTTGCTGGCACATTTGTGGTAGTATGAGGTCACAGATTCCACCTGTCACCACTGGGGGGGAGCCGGCACTGTGTTTTCTGATCCCACCCTGTCTGCTGGAAGTTGTGCTAGTAGGGCTGCTCTGCATTTGTGCTGGCTGGCTGCAGCAGCTCTGCATGTGGTACTCATGTGGGCAGGTCCTCTTCACTGGGCAGGCAGCACTCACTCCATAGGCAGGGCCTCTGAGCTCCTCAGATGGTTCACTCTCATGCAGGCAGGGCCACTGCACTCAGCAGGGGACTGGCTGAGCTGCTGCACTAGGCAGGAGGGCATCTACATGGGGGCTGAGACACCATTCTGTAGGTCCCATGGGCTGCTGTGCTCTGTAGGTAGAGTGCCTACTGAGCAGGCAGGACACCTTCTCACCTGTGCTGCACTTGGTAGGTGGGCAACTTTGCAGGGGCTGAGCCACAGCCACTCAATGTAGAGCGTTCCCACTGGCAGGGCCATCATGGCACAATGGGTACTCCTATGGGTCAGCCTACAACTCCAAAAGCATTTGCATGGGCCACGCTGTCCCTGCCACCTCTTACAGTTGCACTAGTCAGTGTGTGGGGATCTGGGACCTGGTTCACTGCCACCGAGGAGGGGGAGGGGTGTGTGCTCACCTAGTTCCGCTGCCCCCTGGGGATCCAGTCCACCCCCCTTCAGATACACAGCTGTGTGGATCTCTCAGACGTCCTGTTGCACTGTGCAGGGAATCCTCTGCTGGTTAATGAATGTTCATTTTGTTGTAACTTAGAAGGGAGAGACAAAGGGAACAACTCACTCCGCCATGATGCTGACATTGCCTCCCCAGATATTGCCTGTTTTGTGGCCAAATTACAGAAAAAAGGCATTTAGAGCAGTGACTTTTTTCCCCGAACAGAATGGAAAAAACATTCTCAGAAACATTAGAAATATTTTAAATGTAGTCAATTTTGGGTTTCCACTCTATTTATTTTAATTTATTTAACTCATATGATTGTGTTTGCAAGCCCCTTTATATGTAAACCTTTGGTGCATTATAGTGCATTATTGAACTACAGTTCATTAGATAATGGAATTTTATGAACTTTATTTTTTTTCCTTTTTTTTAAAACCCAGGAATAAATAAATAAGATTCTCATTCTAAATAATAAATTTTGTAAACTATTGATAAGATGGCTTTACTTAAAAAAAAGCAAGCAAGCAAAAATAAATAAATAAATGAAAAGCTTGTTACTATCTTCTGCCATCATCATCTTGCAGAACATAAATTTCAAATTCACATTAAAAAGACATATTGCTGCTGTTGATCATTAACTAGGAAAATGAGCCATAGGGGATACATTATGCTAAAGAACAGTTAAATGAGACATATTCCCAAGGCATTTGCCTCTTGAAAACAGCCTATAGCTAAAATCTTTTAAAGAGCCTGCTGTCATTTTATAAACTGTTTTACTGAAAAGGTAAAAGTCAATACCCAAATTTGAGATGTAACCACACACCTAAGTTGTGTGACTTCATATCTCTGTAAATTGAAGTCCTCCTTTCACATTAATTTTAGTTATAATAGTGAATATTCTGGTCGTTAGCCGAAAGTTATAAATAATAGCTTTATGATATAATAGCAACTATGGAAATTGAGACAATTCACAATCCGTATTCTCAGTGTACTACTATTAATTTAAGATACATAGGTACAGAATGAATGCAATAAGCATTCTTTATTCCCTTCTTAGGAGGTGATGAAAGACTTGGGGTTCTGTGTCAATTAGTCCTCAGTTGAAAGCCTGACTCCACCCATTCCAGGGTATGTGAACTTGCATATAGCGATTTGCTCATCAGAAAAATGGGACTAATAATATCAGATATTATGAGTATTAAATTAGCTAATGCATTTAAAAGGACTCTAATATTATACTTAGCTCCTTGGTTTCAATCAATATGTGGTAGCAATTATTTTTAAAAAGCTAACCTTGAGAAAGTAGTCTATTCATTATGTAAAAACTCAATGTTTTAACTTTAGATTCTTCATTATAAATTTGGAAGGCTAATATAATACTTTTTGTCTTCTCTTTCATGTTATCGTCTTTTTTTTTTTTCTTTTACAGCTGGTCACCGAAATCTCATTTATATTTTTCGTGGTAGAAATGTTAGTAGGTAGTGCATTTCCAACATATGGATAGCTTTTGGAATCGATAAATCCCAAAGATTAGTCTCAGACAGAGGAACTGAACTTCAAAAAGTAGCTGATAAAAGGCTATATTTATATAGTTTTTAGACATTTCTTATATTATTGTCCTGAATTCTACTTAATTTTAAGATTATCTGTCTTGTTTGTCTAACTACAACAAAAAAAGGGAATCTTAGACTTTGTCTGTGTTTCCATTAGAGATTTTTCCCTCTTGGAAACTCAATAATAATGGTGTAATAAGTAGTAGATCTTATAGAGTTATTTTAGTCCACAGAATACAGATCCACTAAATACGGGTACTGATATTCTGTACTGTATTGTGAAAATTTTGATAGTTCATAATGCTGAATTTTCTTTTGTTTTAAGGAAAATAAGGAAATATTGCAAATATGCAACATATAGTGGATTTGCGTAATTTTTAATTTAAAATTTTTTTCCAGCTTTGTTGAGATATAATTGACATATAACATTGTGTAAGTTTAAGGTGTACAGTTTGATGATTTGATACACACATATATTATGAAATGATTGCCACAATAAGGTTAGTTAATCTATCCATCACCTCACATAATTACAATTTTTATGTGTATGGTGAGACCATTTAAGATCTACTCTCTTAGCAACCTTTAAGTAAATAATACATTATTGTTAACTATAGTCACCATGCCGTACATTAGATCCCCAGAACTTACTCATCTTCTAACCATAAATTCCTACCCTTTGACCAACATCTTCCCACTTTCCCCACCCTCCAGCCCATGTCAACCACCATTCTACTCTGTTTCTATGAGTTTGGTGTTTTTAGATCCGTGTATAAGGGATATTGTACAGTATTTGTCTTTCTCTGTCTTCTGACTTATTTCACTTAGCTTAACATTAACAGCACCTTTAAAAGATCAGAGGTTTTTCAATTCGATGAAGTCCAATTGATCAATTTGTTCTTTCTTGGAGTGTACTTTTTGTGTTATATCTAAAAACCTGTCTTTCCAAGGGTCACAAAGTTTTGTTTTATTTAGATCTGTCATTTCTTTTTAGTTTTTTGTAAATGCTGCAAGATATGGAGGAAAGTTTTTATTTTTTGCCTGTGAATATCCAATAATTCCAGAACTATTTTTTGGAAAGATAAGCTTTTTTTTTTTTTTTTTTTTTGCTGAGGAAGATTCTCCCTCAGCTAACACCTATGCCTCTATTTTTTAAATCTTCCTCTATATCTTTTGTACGTGGGACACCCCCACAGTGTGGCTGGTGAGTGGGGCAGGTCTGCACCTGGGGTACAGACCCATGAGTCTGGGCCGCTGAAGTGGAGCACACAGAACTTTAACCACTTGGCCACCGGGCCAGGCCCAAAATGATGAGCTTTTTTCCCACTGAATTATCTCTGTAAATTTGTAGAAAACCGGTTGTCTATATTTCTGGGGGTCCATATCTCAAAGCTCTTTCTGTTCCACTGATTTTGTTTGTCTTCACACCAATTCCATGCTTTATTGATTACTTTAACTTTTTAGTGAGTCTTGAGATTAGGCTGCATTAGTCCTCCAGCTCCATTCTTCTTTTACCAAGCTGTTTTGGCTCTTCTAGGTCCTTTAAATTTGTATAGGTATTTTAAAATCAGCTTGTCAATGTCTAAAAAAAAGCCTGTTCAGGTTTTTATTAGGATTCTTTTGAACCTATAGCTCAATTTGGGGATAATTGACATCTTAACAATATTGAGTCTTCTGATCCATGAGAAAAGTACATCTTTATATTTATTTATATGTTCTTTAATTTATCTTAGTAGCATTTTGTAGTTTTCAGTGCATAGGTCTTTCACATCTTTTTTCTTCCACATTTTCCCTAAATATTGTATGGCTTTGATACTATTGTAAGGAATACTGTATTTTTCACTGCAGTTTCCAATTGCTCGTTGTTAGTATATAGAAATGTATTTGATTTTTGTAAATTGATCTTGTATCATCTGACCTTGGTAAATTCACTCATTAGTTCCAGGAGCACTTTTGTAGATTCCATTGGATTTTCTACATAAATACAAATGTTATCTGTGAATAAAGACAATTTCACTTCTTCCTTTCCAGTCTGAATATCTTTTTTCCTGGTCTTATTGTACTGGCTGGAATGTATTTATAATGTTAAATAGAAGTGATGTGAGTAGAAATCTTTAGTTTTTTGCTGATCTTAGGGGGAAAGCCTAAGTGTGACATTGGCTGTAGGTTTGTTGTACATACCCTTTTTCAGTTTGATGAACTTCCCTTTTATTCCTTGTATTCTAAGAGTTTGTGACAAATGCTTTCTGTCAAATTTTTGGATTGTGACAAATGCTTTTTCTGTAACCACTCAGATGTTCATATAGCTTTTCGTTTTTAGTTTGTTAAAATAGTGAATTATACTGATTGATTTCCAAGTGGTAATCATACATTGAATTCCTGGGATAAACCTCACTTGGTCAAGATGTATTATCTTCTGTATGTGTTGTTGGATTAGGTTTGCTAAAATATTCCAAAAATATTTGTACATCAATGTTTATGAGGGATATCTGGTAACTGTTTTCCTTTCATGTCATTTGACTTTCTTATCAGGGTAATGTTGGCTTTATGGAATGATTTGGGAAATATCTCATCCTTTTCAATTTCTGGAAGTGTTTGTGTATGGTTGATATTGTTTCTTCCTTAAATGCTTTGTAGAAGTCACAAGTGAAGCTGTCTAGGCCTGAAATTTTCTTTGTGAAAATGTTTTTCTAACTACAAATTCAATTTCTTTAATAGATATAGGTATTTTCAGATTATCTATTTATTCTTGAACTAATTTGATTAGTTTGAATGTTTCAAAGAATACATCTGTTTCATGTGTGTTGTCAAAATTATAGTCATAAAGTGTTCATACTGTTCCTTGTTATCCTTTAAATATCTGTGGAATCTGTAGTGATGTCGCCTCTTTCATTGCTGATTTTAGGGGTCCTTGTCTTTTTTTTTTATCAGACTGGCTTGAAGTTAATACATTTTATTGGTCTTCTTAAAGAATCAGCTTTTATTTTCATTGATTTATCTGTATTTTTTTCCTGTTTTCTATTTGATTGAGTTCTCCTCCCAATTTCATTCTACTGTTGATGCCCATTTTGCTCTTATATATGTTATAAATTCCATACTACTTTAAAAAAAATTACCTTTGCTTAAATACTGCATCGCCATTGATTTTAACATATAAAAATCTTATGTATTTACCTATGTACTTACAGTTTCACTACTCTTTATTCCTTGTGTAGATACTTATTTACGTTATTCCTTAGGTAGGTGCTTATTTACATCTGGTATAATTTTCTTTTTGCTTGAAGGAAATCCTTCAACTTGTTTTTGGCACTTTATGTCTACTGGTGATGAATTTGTTCATTTTTTTGTATGACTGAAAAAGTTTTATCTTGCCTTGGTTTAAAGAGATGTTTTTGCTGTGTATAGAGTTCTAGATTGACCAGTTTTTTCTTTTTGTGCTTTAAGGAGGCTGCTCTACTGTTTCCTCATTTGCATTATTCAGATAAAAACTCTGATTTCACGCTGATTTTTATTTCTTTGTATGTAATGTGTCTTTCCCTCTGGTTCCTTTTAAGATTTTCTGCTTATCATTGATTTGAGTAATTTGATTATGATAGAACTTGTCATTTTTTTTTTATGTTTCCATGCTTTGAGTTTGTTGAAGTTCGTGGATTTGTGGATTTATAGTTTCTATCTTATTTGGGAAAAAAGTTGCCATTATTTCTTCAAACACGTTTTCTGTCCTGCCTTCTCTCTTCTCTTCTTTGGAGACTCCAATTACATATATATTCGGTTGCTTGAATTTTTCTCACAGCTCACTGATGCTGTGCTCATTTTTTTAAAAAAATTTTTGTTTGTGTTTTATTTTGGATAATATTTCTTGCTTTGTTTTCACGTATACTAGTCTTCTGTAGTGCCTAATATGTCATGAATGCCATCCAATGTGTTTTTTTATCTTACGCTTTGAAGTTTTCATTTTTACAAGTTTGATTTAGGATTTGTTCATATGTTCCATATCTCTACTTGACTTTTTGAACATTTTGAGTATAGTTATAAGAATTGTTTTATGTTTTTTTCTGCTAATTCTACATCTGTGTTGATTATGAGTTGCTTTTGATTGCTTCATTTCTTCATTACAGGGGAGATCACTGCCTCTTTGCATCCTCGATAATTTATTGTTGGATGCCAGACATTGTAAATTTTAACTTTTTGGGTGCTGGATAATTTTATATTTTTACAAATAGTGTTTATCTTTTTTCTGAGATACTGTTAAGTTGCTTGGAAATGGTTTGATCCTTTTGGGTCCTTTTTAAGATTTGATAGAAAGAAACAGAGCAGTCCTTGTTATGTTATATGACTAAATAAAGTTGTTATATTATTATGTTATATGGTTAAATACTCCCCACTACTGATGCAAGACCCTTCCATACATTATCCAATGCCTGTGAATCTTGAGATTTTACAATCTGGCTGACAGGAAAAGTTACTATTTCAGGCCTTGTGTGAGTGTTAGGCACTATTATCTATAATCCATTTAAGTGGTTCCTTTCCTGGTGGCTAGTAATGTACTCACACACATAAGCTGATCAGTAATCAGCTGATCAATTACTGTGGGAGTTGGAGATTCTGGAGTTCCCTCTCTGTGCATCATTGTCCTGTCTGGTACTCTGTCTTGCGAGCTCTACCCACCTTGTTCTCTAGAGTCTCTCAACTCCATCTCCTCAACTTAGTGAGACTGCTTATCTCTGCCTGGGTTCTCCCTCCCTGAACTGTGACCTAGAAATTCGAGTAATGTGAAGCAATCATAGGGCTCACCTCATTTATTTCCTATCTCTTAGGGATCAGTCTCTGCTGCCTGATGTCCAACATCTTGCAAACTATTGTCTTATTTCTCTGTTTCTGTAGGTGTTCCAGAGGGTAAATCTGATCCCTGCTACTCTATGTTGGCCAGAACAGCAAATATAATTTACTTATTATTGCTATGTCTCCACCAATTTGTGAATCTGCCTCCTCAGAGGTCACCAAAGACTTGTAAACAATCAAATATCTTACTACATTCTTACTGTTCTCCATAATTAGAAGTTGTAGATCACACTCCCATTACTGAAACAAAGTCCTCTCTTAAAATCCATACCATTCTATTTTTTTCCTAATACTCGTGAAAGTCATCTACTTTAAAATCCACGAACTAATACCAAACTTTTTAGCATATAGCATTAGGTGTTTTATAATGTAGCATAGCTTTTCTTTTGCCATAGTAAAAAATAATTACATAAATTACAGATTAGATCTAATTGTTCAATCATGGCTGCAAGTTGTATCTTTTCTTAAAATCCATTTTTTCATTCATTCATTTATTCAACACACATTTGTTGAGTTTCCATTTTTTGTCACACAGTGTACTGGATCCTCAAACTGCTGCAATTAAATATATAAACAGTCTGTTTTCCCTATAACAAAATTCCCATCTGTTCTTTACAAGATGAAATAAGTTTTTTCGTATGATTTATTTCAAAGATTTTGTTCAGCCTTCATCCTTGAAGTACATCCTTTCTGAGTAAGTATTGAATGAGGCAGGTTAAGACTACAAATCAATGAAATAGAATTAAATGTATCAACACAACTAGGATGACCTAAGATTGGTATCAGAAACTAAAGTAGGAAGCAAAAGAATAAAAATTCAGGTGGTTATCATTCAATGGGAACTTGGTCTAGTCTAGAGATCGTTGCTTGTAACTGTTTTTTTATTATTATTATTATTATTATTATTATTATTATTCCCTGTACTATGAAGCACAGGCAGAATATCTCCTCTTAAGGTCAAGGACAAAGTTACATTTTCATATAAAGAAGAAAAGACGACTAGCAAATTGCCTAAAGTTAATGACCAGTATAGGAAAATATCTGATATTCAAACACCTTTGAAAGTTCACTGTCTTCCCACTTTGTCATATGGCATATATTTTTTCTGTATGAGGAAATATAGATGTACAACAGAAATTACGTATATCCATTATTACAATTATCAAGTGAAACATAATGAATAAGCATCATGTGCTCCAAATAATGCTTCCAGAGCTCAATTCATTTTTAAATGAAAGAGATTACATTACTGTATGAAAATCAACATCTTCCAATCATCCATCCTACTCTGGCCATGGAAGTCAATATTAGGAGATATGTATATTGAAAAAGAGCCTGCTGCGGTTGTTTAACATCTCCCAAAGCCGTATTTCTGAAAAGTGATGATTATCGATGTGGAATGCCCATCTCTTTCCTCAATTGCCCCATTTTTTGCTTCTTAAAGTAATAGGAAGCGTGCTAATGTGTCTTAAAGGTACTTGTTACCATAACTTTTGTCCTTTATACTAACACACAATAAAAATATTTTTGATACCTTATAATCTAGCAAAAATCTTCAATATCAGATTATTCCACTAGCTTCCCCTTTTAGTTTTCATTTTGACTTTCCCTTTTTTATCAAAATGACAATGTTAATTATTTCTCTGTATTCTTGGCTTCTGTGTATCACTTCTCTCTCCTTTTATATCTATCAAATATTTATATATAATTATGCTTCCATTTAGTCATCTGCTGTTCTAAGCTTTCCAAATTTAGTCTCCTTTGTTTAATATTTCTTCGTAAATCATTCAAGGCATGTATCACTTTGTTCATTTTCTCTGAACTTCAATTTCATCTAATTTTGCCCTTAATTTTCACTATGGAAACATGCAAAGCTTGTTCTTGCTGAAATATCAAGAAAGTTCATACTTTATTAGTTGAATAATCAAATAAAAAGAACATGACTGTGAAATTTTAGATTTATTTCTGGACTTGCGGAAGGAAACACAACCAAGATGCTGTGTTGTGTAAGATGCAACTATACAGGAGAAAAGAATCAGCCATCTATAACATTGCAAGCAGAATGAAATAATCACAGACCACAACTTTGTGAATTTTAGAAATTAAAGAGTTAAAAGATGAGGTTCAGCTCTCAGCTATCACAAGAGGCACAGATTTTTTCCTGTAATAATGCAACATTTTGTATAGGGAAAAACACCAAAGTATTAACTCATTTCTGATTTCTCAAGGAGAAACATCTTTTATCTATTCAAAAATATGATAAATCTGATATATGTTACTTTGCTTATATTTGCCTAGATCAGATTTTCAATGTATCACATCAAAAAAAACTTACTATCTTTCTCACGGCCTCTCTTCTTTCTAGCTTGTCCCCTCCACTCTCTACATTGATATAGTACAGACTCTTCTTTTTTAAAACAATAGCTTTATTTTGCCATAATTCACATACTGTACAATCAACCCATTTAAAGTGAATAATTCAACAATGACTGTTAGTATATTCACACAGTTGTGCAACCATCACCACGATCAATTTTAGAACATTCTCTTCCCCAAAAGAGACACAGTACCTATTAGTAGCCACTCCCTATTTCCCCTAACTCCCTCAACCCTTGGCAGCCACTAATCTATTTTTTGTCTATGGATTTGCCTGGTCTGGAAATTTCGTATAAATGTAATCGTAGAATATGTGATCTTTTGTGACTGGTTTATTTCACTTAGCATATTGTTTTCAAGGCTTATCCATGTTGTAGCTTGTATCAATACTTTATTTCTTTTTATTGCCAAATAGTATTCCATTGCATAGGTATACAATATTTTGTTTTTTTCTACTATGAATAATGCTACTATAAACATTTGCATATAATTTTTTGTGTGACATACATTTTCATTTCTCTTGTGTATATATCTAGGAATATACCTAGGAATGGAATTTCTAGATCATATAGTAACTCTGTATTTAACCTTTAGAGGAACTGTGAGACTGTTGCAAAGCAGCTGCACCGTTTTACATTCCCAATAGCAGTATATGAGGGTTCTAATTTCCCCACCATCCTCGTCAACATTTATTATCCGTCTTTTTGATGATAGCCAAACCAGTGTATGTGAAGTAGTATTTCTTTGTGGTTCTAATTTACATTTCCCTGATGCTTAATAACATTAAGCCTTTTTCATGTGCTTATAGGTTATTTGTATTTCTTCTTTGGAGAAATGTTTATTCAGATATTTTGCCCATTTTAATTGGGTGATTTGTCTATTTATTATTGATCTTTAAGAGTTCTTTATATATTCTAGGTACAAGCTCCTTTTCATATATATGATTTACATATATTTTCTCCCAGTCTATGGGTTGTCTCCTCATTTTCTTGATGGTGTCCTTTGAGCACCAAATATTTTTTTTTTATTTTGATAAGGTCCAATTTATCTTTTTTCTTTTGTTGCTTGTGCTTTAATTTTGGTGTCAGATGTAAGAAACTATTGTCTAATCCAAGGTCTTGAAGATTTACCTCTATGTTTACTTCTAAGAGCTTAATAGCTGTAGTTCTTACATTTCCATTTTGAGTTAATTTTTGAATATGGTGTGAGAGATGGGTCCAGCTTCATGTTTTAAATGTGGGTATTCAGTCATCTCAGCTTCATTTGTTGAAAAGACTATTCTTTCCCCCATTGAATTGTCTTGGCAGTCCTTTTGAAAATCAGTTAACTGTAAATGTGAAGATTTATTTCTGGACTCTCTGTTATATTCCATTGATCTACATGTCTAGCTTTATGCCAGTACCAAACTGTCTTGATTATTGTAGCTCTGTTTTATGTTTTGAAGCATGAAAGTGAGTCCTCCAACTCTGATCCTTTCCAAGATTGTTTTGGCTATTCTGGGTCCCTTGAATGTCCATATGAATTTTAGGGTCAATTTGTCAATTTCTGCAAAGGAGCTAGCTGGAATTTTGATAGGAATTGTGTTTAAGCGTAGATATATTTGGAGAGTATTGCTACCTTAACAATATGAAGTCTTCTGATCCATGATGTCTTACCATTTATTTAGGCCTTTAATTTCAGCAATGTAATGTTGTTTTCAGAGTATAGCTTTTATATTTCTTTTGTTAAATTTATTTCTAAGTATTTTATTTCTTTGACGCTATTGAAAATAAAATTATTTTATAAATTTCATTTTAGAATGGTTTATTGCTAGTATATAAAAATACAATTGGTATTTCTATATTGATCTTGCACCCTGCAACCTTAGTGGACTCATTTATTAGTTCTAATTCTTTTTTAGTGGATTCCATGGGATTTTCAATATACAAGATCATTTCATCTGTAGAGATAGTTTTACTTCTTTTCCAATTTGGATGCCTTTTGTTTCCTTTTACTTCCTAAGTAACCTGACTAGAACCTCTAGTACAATGTTTAATAGAAGTGGTAAGAGTAGCCATCCTTGTCTTGCCGTCCTGATCTTAGGGGCAAAACATTCAGTCTTTCACAATTAGGTATAATGTGATACTTTCATCGCTACTTTATCAGGGAAATTTCCTTCTATTTTTAGTTTTTTGAGAGTTTTTTTTAATCATGAAAAGATGTTGAATATTGTCAGATGCTTTCTTTGTATTTATTGAGATGATCATGTGGTTTTTGTCTTTCATCTTTTTGATGAGGTGTATTACAGTAGTTGTTTTTTGTAAGTTAAACCAACCTTGTATTCCTAAGATATATCCAAACATGGTCATGGTGTATATTCCTTTTTATATGTGACAGGATGTGGTTTGCTAGCATTTTGTTAAGGACATTCTTTTTGACAATTCCCAATTAAATTCAGGAATCTTTGCAAGGGTAGTTTTTAAGGCCAGTCTTTGAGGTTTGTTCTGACTCTAGGAGGGCTCTTCTTAGGTGTCTCCTTCCCTGGTTCTCTCTGGTAAACTAGCTGGCATATGGTTTTTGTAGGGCTACCAGCTTCCTCTTATTTGCTTACCACCAAAATCTCCATTATTGTCAAGAGCACCCTTAGGCTTGAATTTTCCCAGTCTCCAGTTCAAATAAAGTCAATTCCTTTGTGGAGAGCTTGGAATCTCTCTGTTGTTACAGCCAGCCACTAGACAAAATCTCTGTGCCACTGCTCTGGAGCTGGGGACTGGCCCCACAGCGCTGCTTTACAAGCAGGACACTGGGTGGGGCAGTAGCCTTTGATCTTCCCCTCTTATTTCTCCTGGTGTGGAACTTCCACCCAATGAGTGAGCTGGGGCAAGGGCTGCTGGGACCCCAAGATTCTTAGCCTGCTATGCTTAGGATAGAGCCTCTGCCCTACAAGTAAGGGATTTAAGTATTTTTTTCTTTTTAAATAATTTTCACCAGTTATGACTGTTTTGCTGGGGAATGGGTCCACTTTTCATATCACCATTCCATAAGTGCTAGTGTGAGAATAGTCTTGAGGTTGATTCTGACCATGTCACTTTCTTCCTTGAATAATATTGCTTTCTCATTACTCTGTAAACAATGAATTGTCATTTTCCAAATATGGCGATGTGCCACCTGCTTTCCAAGGGTTGTTTTCCATTTTCCTTCATGATAATCTAGGCATAGAAAATGACTTACTATGTCTTGAAAACGCCTGTACCTTCTTAGTATTTATACCTTCAAAATGAATCTTTCTGCATTGCTCTTTCCTCCACTTCTGTCAAAGAGTTGTCAGTCTTTGAAGAAGCCCTCAAATGCCACCTTCTCCTTCATGAATCCTTTTGCAGTCTCAGGAGCAAAAGAAGTATTTCTATCATCTGCCTATATTAGCAGTTAGAAGTCCTTCCATAGCCTTTATCAAATTAAACTTTGCTTTAGAGTCATTTTATGCATACTTTTCTAATATACGATTCCATGAGCTCTTTGTAGGCAAGATTTCTTACTTTTTATTGGTACATTTCCTCAATACTTAGCACAATTTTTTGCATATAATTGTATCTCAAATTTTTGCTGAATCCAAGTGAATAAGTGTTCTGTCTCAAAGTACTATGCAGCTTTTGTGTTCCTTGAAGAATTCTAAAATATAAAACATTCGGAATTGATCATGGGGCAATTTAAATGTGCTCTCCATTAATTATTTTACTGGGCCATTAAATCACTATATTTCATTTTTTAATTAGGGGACCTAGCAAAATGAACAAAGCTGGTCTTTCAGTCTTCACTATGACTGCAACAACATCATAGGTTACAGTGTAGATTACACTGATTTACTACTAAGTAAATGGAGACTTGTGGATTAGTCAACACTGTATACTCTGCTCACTAGTCATATAAGATCATAATATTGCTTCTATTTGCAATGGTTTCACTGAGTTAAGGGGAAAATAAAATCTTTTCCTCCTAGGAGCTTTAACAGATCATATTTACTTTTATTTTGATTAAAAATAACACATATAAAAAAGTAAAATTTCCAAGGAATGAGTAGCATTAATAACCACTGATTTGCATTGATTTGATAATTTAGGAGTATGAAATGTGGTTTGAGAACTGTTATGAGCATTCATAGTCATTTAGAGATTTTTCCAGAGCTATTTGGAAATGTGAAATTGAAAACAGATGAGATTTGGACCTGATGGTAAACAGCCCTTAGATTTTCCAGGAGACAGCATAGTATCCATTTTCTTCTTCAGTACAAAGCATAATGGACAATTGAGGATCATTTTCACACAATCTTATAGACTTGTTTTCTGATGTGTACATTTTGTTTCTACGGTAAGGCATGATTCATTTCAAATTTATGTTATACTTTGTGATTGGTTGTAAAAACTTGTTGTTTCATATTGATTTTTTACGTTTACTAGGATATGTTGACAAAGAATTATGACAGGGAGTTTAAGTACATACATACACACACACGTACCCACATACACAGATAAGAAAACACATAGTAAGAAGAACCGTTATTCTAAAGTCATTTTCCAATTTCAACCTAAATCTGTGCTTGAACAAATTCATCAAATAAGATAGATATTTCTTTAAGATTGGATTACATATTTTTTTCTAATTTGATGTCTTATGATGAATATTTCGCTCTTACAGTCCCAGGATTGCCTTTCTAAAATTGGTGGTTTTTATTAGTGACATCTAATTGATTTTTTTGTGTGCTTGTAAGGAAGACTGGCCCTGAGCTAACATTTGTTGCCAGTCTTCATCTTTTTGCTTGAGGAAGATTGTCGTTGAGCTAACATTTGTGCCAAGCTTCCTCTATTTTATGTGGGATGCCACCACAGTGTGGCTTGACAAGTGGCGCTAGGTCTGTGCCTGGGATCTGAACCTGTGAACCCCGGACCACAGGGAAGAGGAAGTGTGTGAACTCAACCACTATGCTACTGGGCTGGCTCCTAATTGAGTTTTAAAAATGGTTAAAATTATGTCTTTATGAATCAATTAGGTGAAATTGCTCACAACACATGCTATGTACGTAATCCATAAATACAAGGCAACAAGATTTGTGGGCCCAGCAAAAGCTCAGATTTCAATTTAAAACAATTAATAGTTTATATTCTAAAGGAATTTCTAAATATCTTTAGCATAATTGACAAATACTAATAAATTCTGTTGTCTATTTTTGTATTTGTATGTATTTATCTACTTATTTTTTACAAGAGAACTAGAAGTGACGCATCATTGGTGGAGTTATTCCTCTTTGAACCCCTAGCATCTAGTATCAGGGGAATTTTGCTTGTTGCCTCTATTATCTCCTAATTTCCCAGATTTGTTTGACTGAACTTCCTGGCTAGATGCTACTGTTCTTTCTGTTTTATTTTTGTTCTCTGTTTTTTTTTTTAAAGATTGGCACTTGAGCTAACATCTGTTGCCAATCTTTTTCTTTTTTCTTCTCCCCAAAGCTCCCCCCAGTACATAGTTGTATATTCTAGTTGTAGGTCCTTCTGGTTACGCTATATGGGATGACACCTCAGCATTGCTTGATGAGTGGTGCCAGGTCCATGCCCAGGACCCGAACCAGTGAAACCCTGAGCTGCCAAAGCAGAGCATGAGAACCCAACCATTCAGCCACCGGGCTGGCCCCTGTTTTTCTTTTTCAGTGCTCTACTTGTGTTCTTCTTGAAGCTGAGATCTTTAAAAGCATAAACTTTGTACTTGTTCAAATATTCATTAATTCAATTAAAATTATCATCTCAGAAATCCTCAAAACCAGAAAATAAATTTTTATAACTACCTATGGTGATGGATGTTAACTAAACTTAATTGGGACAATTGTTTCACAAAATATACAAATATCAAATTATTATGTTGTATACCTGAAACTAATATAATGTTACCTGTCAAGTATACCCCAATAAAAATCTTAAAAAGTATTTAAAAAAAAAGAAAAGAGAAACCTGGACCTCAGTACAGTCCATTACTAAATAATTTTTCTTTTTTTAATACTGTTTGTTTGCCTGGAGCTGCCTTTCAAAGTAGCTGATGTCCCTCACCCTGGAGAGGTCTGGGAAACTGCTGGAGACGCTCTGGATGCTGGAAAGAGAGAGGATGATGAAGTCCAAAATTGGCTAGACTGTCATGGTAGTCGTGGAATATCCAGCTAGCTAAAGAGGTGCCAGAAGAAAAGACGGCGAATAACCAGCACCTTTCCTTATCTTCCACAGTGAGCTTCCCTCCTTCCGCAGTGCTGAAGACGAATCTAGAGTAGATTGGTCTGCGCTCAGCTGCCTGCTTATTAGAAGTTAACGTGCACGTTCTTGGGGGAGAATATGGGTGTTAAGCATTTAAAGAAGAGTTTCAATAGTCCCTTTCTTGATTGTTTGCTTAGCAACAGATGAATTGGACAGAAATCTCTGAGTACACACACAGAAAGAGAGAGAGAGAGACAAAAACATCTGTTTTATTGCCTCTCTAGCCTTATTCAGAAAACCATAAGAAGACCATGTTTTTCTCAGCCCTCACTCTGTCCAAAGAACCAGGCTTCAGCTTATCTGCTGAAGAGTCTAGTACTTAATCACATTTAATCAACCAATCAATTAATCAAATGTGTATTGAGTGCTCACTAAATGCAGGGAGTTTTTGATACAACTTCTGGGTTGAGTATTAAATTTCCATTTATAAGCTTTCTTCTTCTTCTCATATCTTGTATTTATTATTCAAAACTTTATACTATGTTATCCCTATTGCAACTTTCTTGACTTTTCTTTTTCATCTCTGACCTACCTGCTTCTAATTTTCTTCTTTCTCATTTTCTTTCCATAAATCCATCTTTCAAAGCTTTTTCAAGCAGCAAAGTAGAATTAGGAATCCTAGAGTTCATTTCAAAGTTATTTTTGTGATTATCACATCACTATTATTACTTTTTTTTTAAAGATTTTATTTTTTCCTTTTTCTCCCCAAAGCCCCCCAGTACATAGTTGTATATTCTTCGTTGTGGATCCTTTTAGTTGTGGCATGTGGGACGCTGCCTCAGCGTGGTCTGATGAGCAAGTGCCATGTCCGTGCCCAGGATTCGAACTAACGAAACACTGGGCCACCTGCAGCGGAGCGCACGAACTTAACCACTCGGCCACGGGGCCAGCCCCACATCACTATTATTTTTACTATAGTTTTTTGAGCTCATGCTAGGTACCAGGCACTCTAAAAAATGGTCTAAATATATTAGCTCATATAATCTCCATAAGAAAAAAATTATCATCAAAGCAGTTATTGTTATTTTACCATTAATCAGTCACATAAATATTATTTCTCTGCATCTTTATTTATTCATCAATTTAGTAAACAAATAGTTTGTGTGTCCATTTTGTACCATGCAAAGTATAAATTATTGTTATTAAGCAGTGATTAGCCTCATGGTCTTTTTCTTAATAAGGACAACAAATAAGCAAAAAACCAATTTATAATAGCAGGTAACAAGTGCAGTGGTAGAGATATCCTTGGCATCTCATAAGATAAAGATAGGGATGTCAGGAGAATGTTTTGAAGAAGGTAATATATATTCTTTCTTGCAAGAGGAGTCAACCAGATAGACAAGGCTGGTATGGATGTGGCCATGGGGAGAGTATCCCACGTGAATGGAAAAGAATGCGAAAAGTCGCAGAGACATAAAACATGATATTTTCAGGAAATTCAATGAAAGGAAGTTTGGAAAGAACAGAAAGTACCAGATCTTGAGAGCTGGCTAACAGCAGAGTTTCTTCCCCTCCCCCCAGCTTTATTAAGGTATAATCGACAAAAAACGCCATATAAATTTAAGCTGTATAATGCGATGATTTGATATACATATATATAGTGAAGTGATTACCAGAGTAAGGTTAATGAGTTTCTGAAGTCATACAGCCTTGGTTCAAATCCAAGTTCTACCCATCGTTACCTGTTATTTAATCTTTTTGTGTCTCAGATTTATATCTGTATAACTGAGATCATTATAATACTTTCTTATAAAATTCTGTTAAGGATGAAATTAGTTAATAGCTGCGAAAATTTTACAATAGCCTCTATCATGTAACAAATGCTGTACGAGCGTTGGTTGCCCTTATGCTCTGCTGAAGAGACTGAAGGGACAGAGATATGCTTAGATTTTTATTTTAACAGGATCATGGTGGAAGAACTGAGAAGAATGAAGAGTGGGATGCATAACTGCCCTCAGTGAGACCAGACCAGTATAGTATGTGGGTTAGAAATGTTGCAGCAATCAACCAGGATGGTAGATGTGTAGATGGGAAGAAGACATGTGTATAGTTTGGGTCTGACTAAAGACTTTCATTATATAGGGAAAGAAAATCTGTTCTGAAAAACAGGCTGTATTATGTTTCTGCTTATAGAAATAAGAAAAAAGAGTAGAAACAGGTTTTTCATCTGAACATCTCGATTTTAGCTGCCTATGGTACATAATAATAGAGATTTCTGGTAAGTAGTTGAAAATGTATGTCTGGTGCTTAAGGGCTAAATCTAATTAGGACATTTAGAAATGGAACAGAATCATCATGAGAAAAAATTTGGTAAACTTTTTTTGAAGTATAGTTTACAGAAAAAAGCATGAATCATAAGTATGCAGCTCAATGAATTTTCACAAAATGAAATACCCATCTCATCACTCTATTTTAATCTGTGGATAACTCAATTGAATACATGAATAGTCTGGGAGTACAAGAAACATAGACCATAAACTAAATGAACTTCAAAATAATTGGAGATCTTTACTTGTATTTATAAAACATTGGCAAAGATATATGGAGTTTAGAGAAACCTTTATTAAAATGCCATTTTCTTTCCCTTACATATCCTTTTCACCCATATAATTTCTCAGCTTATCTCTTCCAAACTCCTCAAGAGTTTGAGAAGTTTGGGTTGAAGAGTTTGAGAACCCCAGCTCTCTCTACAATCCTCTTTAGAAACTCTGCCAGAATATGTATTCTTAAGCAATAATATATTTTTCTTTGTTTACTTCTTCCTCTTCTAATTTAATGTTGAGAAAAACTCAAAGAACTAGGCTGTGAATGTCCAAACCCTTTTAGAGAATGGATATTAGTAAAAACGCTAATAAAGAAGAGTCAGAACTTCTTTTATAGGAATAAAGAAGAGAAAAGATTGGGAGCACTCACAGAACAATATTTCTTTTCTAAATATATATGTATTTTAAAAGCTTTGAGAAGGAAGCTCTGGAAAACATCAAAAGAAGACATTGTGACAGGAAAAGGATAAGCAAGGGACATCTAGAGATGAGTCATAGAAATCAAGGGAGAAAGGAATTTCAGGGATATGGAGGTGGCCATCAGTATAGTACATTTCAGAGGTAAGGTAAGATGATCTCCAAAAAGTGTCAATTGGATGTGACAAATTGGAAGTTTCTGGTGATTTTAGGGATTGCTTCTAATGGAGTGACTAGAGAAGAAGCTAAATTCCAGTGGGTTGGGAAATGCATGGGATTAAGAAATAGAGGTAGAGAATTTAGATAATTTTTCCAAAGAAACTCAAGTATGAGGATCATAAAAGGAAGAGTAAGATTTCTGGTGATGAAGGTGGCAGGGTAGGAAAGATGCAGAATAGACAGAGTTCCTCTTGAAGATTTGAGTGACTTAAATGAATACTTTCTTGAATGCTGAGGAAGAAAGAGTCAGTACAGGGGGAAAAGATAATGATCTGTAAATCAGATGAAACAAGATGCTTGAAGAAATGAAAACGTATGGAATCCAGAACGCAGATGGTAGGACTGTCACATCCATGAGGAAGAATGCTTCCTTCAGAGGAACAGGAAGGAGAAGTGACACACTAGGGAGGGATCCGGGAGGGGAGCAGTGCCTCCAGATGTTTCTTGATTAAAAACCACCTGCCTGAAATCAGCTATGTTGCTTCCATGAGAAGTAATTCAAGGCCACTCTCTGTCTCTATCCTAATCCCTCATATAACACCTCCAAGGGAGGAGGATAGCTCATGAATTAGTTAGAAGGAATAAGCCTTGCTTACTTTTGCAAGTGGATGATGTGTTAAAATTTTAGTTTAACAGAGTGATTCTTTCTCCTTTACCCAAATGGCTAGGACATTAAGCAAACTAATGACCTATTGTGTTAGGTAGGCTTAGTTTAATTTTTGTTTTTCTTCTGCCTTGTCTTGCCACTCAGCTGGAATACGCAAAGTAGAGATGCTTGAGTTTGGACACGTGCCGTGCTATCTACATTCCTGCTTACCTCTTCTCCCCTGGTAGCTTCGTCTGGCTAACTCCTATTGTCAGGACCCGGCAAAATTGTCCCTTCTTCAAAGAGATCTTCTCCATCCCCACATCTGAATCATGACTGGTGTTATATTTATGTATCTCAGAATAGCCCGTTCCTTACGTCAAACAGTTGTCAATATTTATGATTGCATCTTTTTGGTATTGTCATTTCAATGTTTCTTTCCCACCAGACTGTAAGCTTTGGAAAGTTAGGTTCAGAGTCTATTTTATTTAAGAATGTGTATTTATTTAGCTTATAGCACAGAACCAGTCACATCTTAAACTTTCAGTAAAAATTGTGTTGAATAAATTAGAGAAGGATTAAAACAGAGTTTGATCTGCTTTGACGTGAAGCTATTTAAGCCTAACTACTTTAGAAAAAATGGAGCATTTTTTATGTAGTCCATTTTAGTTTACCAGAGCTTACTGCATTGGGAAATGAGGCCAGAGATTCAAGTTGATAAAAAGTTTTAATATAACTTGAAGTTCCTATTCCTTTTACATCTATCTATTTAGAGCATGCACCCACCCCTACAAGGAAAGATATGGCTGTGGTCCACAGCAGGATTAAGATAATCTTGATTCTTTTTGTAATTCTACCAACAAACACTTCAATATCACTGTAGCATGTAGACCAGTTGCGGGAGGGGGCAATAGATCATTAATGATCTGGCTGACATAATGAAAAACACACTCATTAAACTTTAAGAAGACACTTCCAATGTCTGATTGGGAATTTTAAGTGATTTTGATAAGTTCTTAGGTTTTCTTCTATTTAATTGGATGCTGTCATCATTTCCCAATGCCATTTGTTTCCTTTTGTACTCATTTGATTTACTCTTTCTTGGTTAAAAAGAATGCAAGTATCTGATGATAGACAGCCTAACCAGCTGAACACTAGACCAAACAGGAAAAGAAATGAGAAACAAACATTAAAATAATTTTTGATGTTTAACGCATCATTAGTCAGTACGCACACAAGCAAGTGATTATTTTCTTAGTTAATTCAGGAGTGTTAGACTGAAGAAGTTAAGAAAAATACTCTCTACTTTTTTGTTTGTTTGTCTTTATTTTTAAAACTTTCAGAATAGTGCAGGTGAACCTCAAAAATGACAAGTAACTTGGTTCAGAGGAATTAGCCCTGCTAGAATTAAGCCTAGTTACTATGAATCTTATAATAAAATTATATTGTATGTGCTTTTAAGGCCCTTCCCCTTTATGAATGTGGAATAACTCAGAAGGCAAGTAAGTTTTATTTAAATGAAATGTAAAAATAATTTCAAACGTACAGTGATTGTTTCAGACTAATGAGTTTCTATAGGATAATAGCAGCTTCTTAAATCCTAATCTTTCCACACATGCTCTGAAACCAAGAGAGCTTAACAAGGAAAGAAAATAAAACCATGAAAACTTATGCCAGCGGCATAACTAGAAGTCAAAGAATGCTACAATTTGAGTTTACGTCTAATAGGGAAATATCTGAAACCAACAGAATCAGCTCTGGAGCCCAGACTGAAGTGAGATTCAGATGAGACTGCTTGAAAAACATGAGCATGCAGATGGATAGTGCTAGTGCTGGAACACAGATAAATTTCTCTTTTAAAAATGAGGTCTCATTCTGAGTGAGAAAATACTAAGAGTAGATATGAGACAGGAAGGATCAGAACACTGGCTACTGAGAACACAAAGGAAGCGACCTAAAATTCTGGGACCAAGAGTGACAGCCATAGGAAGGCACTGCTACTGGAGGAAAGAGAGCAACCTGGGAGGAAGTGAGCACTCCCTGGACTTTTGAAAATGAATAAAGTAAATGGAGAAGGCTAGAAGTCTTATAGAAACAGACTAATAATACAGAATCAGAATATACAACCCTCCCTCAATTGTGTCAGTCATTAAAGAAACTGCACTTCACTATAGTAATTATATTCTAACTCTAGAAAAGAATTAGAAAAAAAGAAAGAGAGTTGGAAATTATTGTAGGGTTTTGACATGCTGACCTGCCAAGTACCAAAGAGCATGAATAACACTGAGATCTTGGTTTCTAAAAATTGTTTCTTGCTAAGAGGAACCAGGGCTCCATGGAGATATGACTGATTATAGAAAAGGTCAGAGAAAGTACAAGTTGAACCAGAAAGCAAGGAAGTGCTCAAACACAAATGAGACCCTGAATCAAAAGGATTCAGAAACTAGCTTGAAGGTGGATCTGATGGATAAATTTGGTACAATGTGAGCATTAAACAGAATAATGACAGTAATGAATTATAATACATTAAATATAAAATGTAATACATTATTTGGAAAAGAGAGGAGAGAGAGAAAAATAGGAAATGATCTCTTAAGAAATAGAAATCGAGATCACACCAAATGATCTCAGCAAACAAGTGTAAAAAGAATTTCGGAATTAGAAACTCACTATTTTGAAACCCCTGATGTAATAATATATTCATATAGGGATCAATGGCTGAAGCCACAGGGTAAAAATCTGTGGAGAACAGTGTCTTCATAATCCCTGAGATTACTTATTAATTACAAATGGAAAATATGCCTTTACAATAGGGAGATTGGTGGTGAAGGGGAGTAATAAATTTTCTTTGACCCTCCTAGGTTCTTCTGGCTGGTCTCAGAATTAAATTGACATGAGACAATAAGTTGACAATAAGACAATAATGGGTTTGCATCCTTATTATGGGGAGGGGCATAATGAAGCATTTGGAGGTGAAATATACTGTCCTCAGGCTAATTTCAAATTGATAAAAGAGGTGTGTGTGTGTGTGTGTGTGTGTGTGTGTGTGGGAGAGAGGAGGAGAGAAAGAGATGGGACTGGCATGGTGATACATTAATAATTGGTATATTTATTTATTATACTGGCCTTCCAACTTTTCTTTGGGTTTGAAACTTTTCCCCCAAAAATGAAAAAAAAATAATAAATTGAAGATTTAGTTTAACTGTTTATAGATATTAAGTGTATGTGTATTTATGAAACATTATAGAGTTTAAATATTTCATCTCTTTTCCATAAATAATCATATACTAAAGAGCCATCAAACATCAGTTTGAAGGAAATGCTGTATGTATGAATACCAAGAATGCTTAGTGATCTTCAGCTCATGGTTTTTTGTTATGTATATAGACTATTCTCAACTAGCCTCTCTGTGGACTCAAAGGATAGTCTGATATCAGTTCTCCCCTTGTGTCCACAAAAATAAGTGTATGGAAACTGTAGAGGAGGAAGAGCTATTGCTCTATTCTTCTAGGTGCTTCTGGCTGATCTAAGAATTAAATTGACATGAGATAGAATAACAGGAGAAAATCAAACAAAGTTTAATAACATGTATACATGGGAGAAACCCAGGAAAACTGAGTAACTCTCCAAAATGGCTGAAGCCACACCTTAAATACCATCTTCAGCTAAACACAAAAGAGGATGTTGGGGGTAGTGGTTTGGGACTTTAAAGCGGAGGAAGACAATTCACATGGAGATGGAAAAGGAAATGTTTGATAAACAAATGTTAGCTGAGCCATCTATAAACAATGTGACCTGAGAGAGAGAACTTTGATAAAATGGGCTTAGCAAAGATCTTCCCAGTCTACCATACCCAGAGTTGTCTATGGTGATGGCCTCTCTTGGGACAGGCCTTCTATCTTAAATTCTTTTAGGCAGTGAGGGGAAAGGTGCAAGTTTCCTTCAGAGTCTTTTGTTCTTAAAAATAATCAAGCCAAAGAGATATACATTTTGGGGTGGCAAATTCTGATGCCCCCAAAAATCATAGTTGACTATGAACGAGAGTTTAACTTAGAATAAACTTTTAAGAAAGGTTCACAGTCTTTTTCAAGGACAATAGTAAAATTAATGCTAGAGTAGATTTATGTCTGTGAATTTAGATTTTTTAAAGTCTTGAGACCATTTATCTCTAATGAATGTCAAGGAATTATCATATAATCTGTCACCCAAGTTGAACTAACTGTAACATATGGATGTTCATACATTATTTCAGTTCTGTTTTGTTCTCTGTATGCTATGAAAGCTCATTATAAAGACATTGGATAATGATAGATTTTACTTAGTCACAATAACATTAGACTTAATATTCTATTTTTATGTTCTGTGAAATATTGCAGTTTTTGGAAAAAACCAACACATTACTTTCAGAAATCATAACCAAATCAGATGTATGAAATGGATTGAAATGGGAATTAAATGATCTGGTTAGAAGTACTCCAGCAAGACCTAGCAACCAGAAAGAAAATATTTTCAATGAAAACTATTATTTTGTAATTTGATTTTCATTGCTAAAACATGTATTTCCCACTTTTTTGTGGGAAAAAAGCTAAAAAGTCCATTATTCTTTCTTTTACCTCCCAAACTTGGGAAATCCATTTTTCTATCCCAGCAAGTGGCCTACTTTATAACAGTATCTCAAGTGCAATTCTGATAGCATTTATGCTGTCATAACAGTTGTGCATCTACTCTCACCTCTTATAAATTATACTCTTGGATTAATAGAGCGTATTTGCATGCTAGATGCTTAATAGTCTCCCATGTAATTTATATATAATTGTGTACCAATAACTAGCTGCTTTATTCGTAAATGCTTTGGTTCCACCAGTGTTATATGATGGCAATTTCACTACAGAAATGTTTAAGTTGCAAAAATAAGTCTACAGGATTCATGTTAGAATCATATTTAAGAAAATATACCCCAGTCTGCAATTTTCTGGAGTCTAGCAATTTGTTGGAAGGAAATCTAACGAAACAAGTTTTACTCAATATAGTGAAGCTAGTCAATTATTTCTTTTGTTTTTAATATTCTTTATGATAGATTTCTAAATATAGTACATATTATTTTCACATCTTTTAATTTTGAGGTACTCTGTAGAATATTACACAGTTTATAGTGGTTTACTTCTTGGAAGGAAAATATGCTATTTTTGTCTGGAGTTTATATTTATGATAATGGGTTTAGTTTGCAAAGCACATTATGTGAATTATTCATGTAAACAAATGTTTAACGTGTGCTTACTATGTTCCATATACAAGATTATGTCCTAGAGATAAATAAGAAGGAGAAGGAGGAAGAGAGGAGAAAGACCGGGCGGAGAAGGCGGAGAAGAGAATGCATGATCCACGACTCAAGGAGTTAAGAAAGGACATGAATCCATTACAAGTTTTTAAAAACTTTTACTAATTGCAAACTATTTCAAACTTACAAAAAACAACAAAGAATCAGTAGTCTCTCTGAAACCCAGATTCAATATAGGATTTTTCCATATTTGATTGGTATCTTTCTGTTTTAGAAATGAAGTATTAGTCACACAATGGAGAGCCTTCAAATTCCATGGGATTTCCCTTACTGCTCAGAGTTACACACTGCCTAGAGATTGACTATACTCTAGCATCCATGTTTTTATAAATCTAGACATTTGTTTGCAGTTAGAAACAATGTTCTAGTTTTGTGTATTTTGACTTTGCCTAAGTAGTATATTTCTTTTTGTAACTTGCATTTTTCATTCAGTTATATTTTTCCCTTTGATAAATTTAGAGGTATCTGTGTCTAATTCTAGATTTTCAGTAAAATGCTAACATTCCTAGTTGAATGATCATAGCCTCATGTTTAATATCTCTACCCCTTCCAGAAAAAAAATTGAGAAATTTCAAAGCATTTGTTCTGATTATATTTTATATCATCTTCCATGTAATCATTGCCTAGATTTTTAATTGCACTTTGTTTTTGACCCAGCCCCCAAATTAGTCACACAATTACATGATGTTTAATAGTTAACGCTTCATGGCTTTAACTACATGTATATTGATTTCTTTGGCCAGTATTGTTCCTTAATCCCGTTCCTTCGCTGTGGGTTTAATTCCCTTCAATAGGAAACCTATTCCTTAGAAGTCTTACTAGTGAGGGTCTATAGATCCAAATCTCTATCTTTGTCTGAAAATGTCATTTCTTTCATTTGTTAATATGGTTAGTTGAGTATCGTATTCTAGGCTAAGAGGAATTTCCTATTAGCACTTTAAGGATAGTATTTTTCAGTTATCTTCTAGCATCTATTGTTATGGAGGAGAAGATTGCTACCAGTCTAATTGCTTTTCTTATTTGGTATTCTGTCTTTCTTCCAGATTGCTCTAGATTTTCCTCTTCGTCATTAACTTGCTATGGTTCACCAGCTGTTTTTAGCCTTGGCTCCCCAGAAAGCAGAGCCTCAGTCCCGGGGTTCTATTATTTAATTAGAGAATACGATCCAAGTGAACAGGATTGTAGGGAAAAAGAGGTGAAGCAGGGAAAGAGGGTGAACCAACACAAGAACATATGATCGAGCCGGGACTTGACCCCTAGAAGTCCTATAAACTGGATCTGAAAATCATGGCGACGGAGTGGGAAGAAAGGAAAAAGAATTTACCTATGGGCTCAACACGTGAAGGCACTGAGAGGGTTGCTTTGGCAGCATCCTCATCTGCCTGAGTGATAAGAGAAGTGGGGGGTAGATTTGGTGGAATCATGAGTTGCGAGACACTGTCAAGTTGTGTATATAAGTAATCTGCCAGAGTTGCATACACTTTTAATATGGAACAAGGGAAAGGTAAGACTGAAGTGAGGTGTCTCATACAGTTGTATAGTCTTTTTGTTTCGTTTATTTTACTGGTGATTCCATGTATTTCTTCAGTCTGAGGATTTCTTTCTTTCTTTTTTTATTTTTTTGAGGAAGACTAGCCCTGAGCTAACTACTGCCAGTCCTCCTCTTTTTGCTGAGGAAGCCTGGCCCTGAGCTAACATCTGTGCCCATCTTCCTCTACTTTATATGTGGGACGCCTACCACAGCATGGCGTGCCAAGTGGTGCCATGTCCGCACCCGGGATCTGAACTGGCAAACCCCGGGCAGCCGAGAAGCAGAACGTGCGAACTTAACCGCTGCGCCACCAGGCCAGCCCCTGAGGATTTATTTCTAACTTCATCTCTGAGAAATATTCACCAAGTACTTCTTCACATAATCATTACATTCACTCAAATCTCACCTTCTAAAAATATTTTTATATCATTTAAAAATTAGAGATAATGGAAATTATATGTACAACTTCAGATTTCGTGACATAAATATCCATTAAAAATATCCACTAATAATAGAATAAATAGTATATGTTATACTTATGATATAGAATTCTGTGTCACTGTTAGAAAGATCTAGAGGCTGGCCCTGTGGCCAAGTGGTTAAGTTCACAGGCTCCACTGTGGTGGCCCAGGGTTTTGCCGGTTCAGATCCTGGGCCCGAACATGGCATCGCTCGTCAGGCCATGTTGAGGCAGCATCCCACATGCCACAACTACAAGGACCTGCAACTAAGATATACAACTATGGATGAGGGGGATTTGAGGGAGATAAAGCAGAAAAAAAAAAAGATTGGCAACAGTTGTTAGCTCAGATGCCAATCTTTAAAGAAAAAAAAGAAAGATCTATCTATCTGTATACTGAGAAAGAACTATCTTCCTTTTGATCTTGTTCATTGAAAACAAGTTACTGAACAGTACACCAAAAAAAATATCCCCTGTGTATGGAAAAGTTTTAGATGGCTATATGCCAGATTGGTAACAGCGATTAACTTTGCCAGTGCAAGGGAAAAGTAGGAGAAATGGAACTGGAATTGGAAATGAAAGTAATCTTAGGAAAGACTAACATACTTGTATTTGATTTTTCTTTTTGAGGAAGATTAGCCATGAGCTAACATCCACTGCCAATCCTCCTCACCCCCTCCTTTTTTTTTTGCTGAGGAAGATTGGTGCTGAGCTAATATCTGTGCCCATCTTCCTCTATTTTATATGTGGGATGCCTGCCACAGCATGGCTTGATAAGTGGTGCATAGTCCACGCCCAGGATCTGAACCAGTGAACCCTGGACCACTGAAGCCAAGCTCGTAAACTTACCTGCTACACCACCAGGCTGGCCCATGTATTTGATTTTTAATGACCAGTATATACTTGTAGGGGAGCAGAATTTGCCACCCTCAAATGTGTTGCTTCGGATTGATTTTTTTTAAGAACAAAACACTCAGGAAGAAACTTTGACCTTTCCCGTAACTGCCTAAAAGAATTTAAGATAGAAGGCCTGTTCCAGGAAGGAGCTACCACCATAGAGAACATAGTATAATATGAAGTGGTGTGGTGGACAGGGAGGAACCTAGCAAGGCCCATTTGATCAAAGCCCTCTCCATGTCCCATTGTCTCTGCCTGGCATGGCAAACATTTGTTTACCAAACATTTGCTTTTCCTTCTCCATGTGAATTGCCTTCCTCCCCTTTGAAGTCCCAAATCACTACCCCCAACATGTTCTTTTGTTTTTAGCTGAAGATGGTATTTAAGGTGGTGGCTTCAGCCATTTTGGGGAGTTACTCAGTATTCCTGGGTTTCTCCCATGTACACATGTTTTTAAACTTTGTTTGATTTTCTCCTGCTGTTCTGTCTCCTGTCAACTTAATTCTTAGACCAGCCAGAAGGACCTACAAAAGTAGAGGAATATTTTTTCCTCCCTTACATACTTATTCATCAGTATTTGTTTAAACAGAAAATTTTAACACAAACTTGTTTAAACACATAGTTTTAAAATTCCATGTATGAATCAATGATTATTGATTTCAAAACATTTTCAAAGTGTTTCATTTTCTGGGGAAATATGGAATTCATTTATAGCTCCTAAAGTAGTAATATCAATAGTTAAATCACCATGAAAGAAATTGAAAAAGGATTCAATAAATAAATATATATAAAACACTGAATATGGTATTTTATTTAATAAGCAAGAAATTCATAATGTTTAAAGAACAGAGCACTCTCAAGTAATATAAACTATCCCTGGGATTTTTGGAAAAGTTGCAAATTCCTTTTACAGAAGGAACATAATTCTTGCATTAGTATCTAACTTTGTTAATAAAAGAATTAAAATCAGAGGCCAAGGCCAAAGTCCAGAAAAATAACACCAAGCAGGCTTTATTCTATTCATTCAGGGGTGGTAAATATAATACTAATAATAATTTAATCAGTCTCATTACATTCTCAAAAGTCATTTTGCAAAATTCAACATCAATTCCAAGTTTTAACTTGAAATGATTAACTCTTTTTTTTTAACAGGATGGAGAGTATTTTCTTTAAACAAACAAGGAATTTTACATTTAATCTTAGAAAATTGGTAGAATTCCTATTTAATTAGAAGCATTAAGAGGGTGCTAGATATGAGTCTCAATACTATACAATATTAACTAGGGAAGTTTTAAATGAAAATAAATATATATTTCAGGGGGATCAAAGAGTTAAATGATACATATTAAAAAGAAACAAACGTGAATATCTGTCTGATTTCTAAATGAGGAATTACCTTTTATGTATATGAGAAACAAGAAATAATGAAAAAAATGAGAGTTTACATTGTACTGTATTTTCCATAACCATTAACAAAATCATAAACTTAGAAAGTCAGGTGACAAATTGTGCAACATATGAGCAATCTGTATAATGACATAGTAACAGTACCTATATATCATATTTTGAATGCATATATATTACATAAAATATATGTTTAAAATTGATATGATCTCATAGAAAATAAGAAAAAAATCTATCATACCATTTAAAAAGATGGCAAGCATAACCAGAGAATTCACCAATTCCAATGGTGACATGACAAATTAATTTAGCCTCACTAGTAATCAAATAAAATTGAAACAATGAACATTTTGCATATTATTTGACAAAGGATTGTTTCTTTTTTTTTGGCAGAGAATTATTTTCCCCTTTGTTTGTACTGAGAAAAGACAATTTTGGTAATAATGTATGCTTAGTAACTCTGGTAAATTGTTGGAGAGAATGTAAATTGCTATAACTTTGTGATGTTTTGGCATTATATATCAATGGCTTTAAAATGGTTTATATCCTTTGATCTGCTAATTTACATATCTATAACTTTCTCTTAAGTAAATATATAGATATATTCACAAAGATTTTTTTAATGTTACTTAAGATGATAAAAATATGTAAACATTTTGAATGTTCAACAATAATCTAATTTCTAATAAATTATATTCATTAGCCATATGCTGGAATACTAGGCTTTTATATAAAATCATGGTTTTTTTCCTTGTTGAGGAAGATTAGCCCGAGCTAACATCTGCCACCAATCCTCCTCTTTTTGCTGAGGAAGACTTGCCCTGAGCTAACATCCATGCCCATCTTCCTCTACTTTATATGTGGGACACCTGTCACAGCATGGCTTGACAAGCAGTGTGTAGGTCCACACCCGGGATCCGAACTGGTGAACCCCAGGCCGCCGAAGCAGAACGTGCAAACTTAACCGCTGCACCCCTGGGCCAGATCCATAAAATCATGTTTTTAAGTAGAATATTTTAACTTTTAAAAATGTATTTAAAGGGCTGGCCCCGTGGCCAAATGGTTAAGTTTGTGCGCTCCACTGAGGTGGCACAGGGTTTCACCAGTTTGGATGCTGGGCACAGACCTATCACCACTCATCAAGCCATGCTTAGGTGGCGTCCCACATAACAGAGCCAGTAGGACCTATAACTAGAATATACAACTATGTACTGGGGGGCTTTGGGGAGAAGGGAAAAAAAAAAGATTGGCAACAGATGTTAGCTCAGGTGCCAATCTTTAAAAAATAAATGTATTTAACAGTTTTTAAGCTAGAGAACCTTCTTCAAGGGGACTCTTGGCATTTTCTTCTTCTGGAAATGGTCTATTTTCTCGGCTTGTGTCACATGATAAGTTTATGATTATCTTCTTACATCTTGTTTTTATGTCTCGATTATTGTTGCTGTCTCCTTTATGTCTGTCTACTATATAATTGTTCCTGTTCCAAGGGATTGCATCCATTTCCCTCCTTGATTACCACTGAACATACTTTTACAGGCAATACCTTGTACTTTTTTTTACTTCAGTTAGTATCTTTGTTCTAATTATAGAAGCTTGCTTGATATTTCATGATAGCTAGATAAACAATGCCACTAAAATATGACTCCGACATCTCAAATCTCAGATCTCAACTGAATTGTCATCTGTCCCTCTGCCGTGACAAACCAGCTATATTGCATTTCTTTTATCAGTGAAACCTCCCACCATTTGCTCAGCCACCTAAATCAGAAATTTGAGGTCATCTTTAAATTATCCAAGCAGCCAGCAAATTTGATTGTGCTTCTTTAATACCGCTTGAATCTGTATACATCCACATCTTAACTGCCATACCATTATTTCAGGACTTTTATACTTTTTTAGTCCAATTAATGACATAACTCCATAAGTGGTACAATCTAACTTTTCTACAATCTGTACTGCATATCCCTGCTCGTATGACCTTTCTCAAAATTGAATAATTTTATTCCTATTACCAAAATCACCTTGACTGTTTGCTTAGAAGATCTAGTTCAACTCTTCAGCATGATACACAAGGCCACTTGTCACCTCTTTGGCCTCGTCACGTTTTACTAATGTACTCAGACCCCTTCCTCTTCTACCCTGGAGTATGATTCCGTCACAGTGTACTGCTTACTGACCGCTGAATTTTCAGTGCTCTGTTATGCATCTCTACTATTGCATGTAGTGTTTATTTTGCTTAGAATAAAAGTAATGACCTTATTTCATTGGCTAATTACTACTAGTCCTACAAGTTACAACTCAAATATCACCTAATTTCAGGGAGTTTTGGCTTAGTAGTGTAGATTGCTCCTCCTACATCATTCCATTATACCCTATATCTGAATATCAGGGCATACATCACATAGAGGGTTCACCACATGTTTTTGTGTCTGCCTTCCTTACAGTTCAATACATTTCTTAATGATAAGCACTGCACATATTAACTATAACCTTAGTGCCCAGCATCAGGCACGGCATGTTCTGGGTAATTATATATGTGTTGAATGCATGAAATAATGATTTGGAAAAGGTTTGGCAGATATTATAACTTAGGCAAGAAATACTATACAGATATGTTAAGAGAGAGAGGCTAGACCAAATCCAGGTACTAAGTAACAATATTAAAATAAGTTTTCGTTGGAGAGTAAAGGGTGAAAAATAAGTCTGGGATACTGACATCAGCCAAAAATTCTGAAACAGAACTAGAACTTTCTTTGGAAAAAAATATATATGCCAGTAACTGTTCTAGTCTTTAGAAATGTAGTAGTAATAAAGAAAGAAAAGGATCTTTTAGAGCTTCTATTTTGGGGTAGTGGGGTAGGAGTGGGGAAGAAAACAAGCACAAGATAAATAAAAAATATGTTTTAGACAGTCACAAGTGCTACTAAGGGAAAAAAAATACACTGCCAGAATAGAATATGACAGGGCAAGGAGCAGTGGACAGCTATGTTGTGACTGGTGATGTCAGAATGGATAACACAGAACCCAGAGTTGGCCGATAATTAGTGTCTGTCCCATAGGAATGGTGGATGAAAGAAGAAGGAATTTCCTTTTCCAAGCCCCCACATTTTTGCCGTGATGTTAAAGATGCTGGCCTAATGACTAAAAATGGAGTTTCAAATGTCACACAAAGGAGAGTCTCTTATTATTTCATAGTGAAAAAGCCTGAGTTAGGATGGGAGAGAATTTCCAGATCTTTAAATGAAGTAGCAGAGAAGAAATATAGTTCAGATTTCTGTTCAAAATTCTCAAACCAGAAAACTCATAGAAGGGACTTCACATTCACCTCTCATATAATGAAAAGATGTAAAATGTTTGGTTAATTATTGTAAAGAAGATACTGAAGATGAGGATCCAGAAGATTTCAAAGTTTATTGATAACAGGTAATATTACTCAACAGAAATATCACATTTCTTTGTGAAATTTTTAGTACATGCAGTATTCTGATGTTCATATTATTAAGTGCTTAAGCTTGTCTGTACTTACATACTTAATTCTTCATGGAAGATTGACAGCACAACTTATATTAATGGTTAGCCACAAAAGATACACTTTATTTTGCTATCAAAGACTTATCAATTGGCCATAACCTTTGCAAAAAGAACTTATTATTCAGATAAGGTTTATTTTTTTGGAATTAGGCCAGAATAAATAAATTTTTAAAAAACTGGAAAGAAAATATGGAGAAAATTCTTAAAATGGAAATATTTATGTTCACAGTTACAAGTATGATTGATGTTGTGGATTTAAACTGATGGTTTCTAATGTAAACAACAGAGATCAGAAGGAGTTAGGAAGATTAAGGTACAAATCTTACCAACTTCTGATATTTAGCTGAGCAGCTATGGGAATGTGATTTTGGAGATTAATATAATGCTCAGCAATTGCTTTGAGACAAAAACAAGTGGCTACGTAGTTTGAGAGTCAGAGTATTAAATTGGGTTTATGGGGGCCCATCGGTGGCGCAGCAGTAAAGTGCGCACGTTCTGCTTTGATGGCCCGGGGTTCGCTGGTTTGGATCCTGGGTGCAGGCATGGCACCACTTGGCAAGCCATGCTGTGGTAGGTGTCCCATGTATAAAGTAGAGGAAGATGGGCACAGATGTTAGCTCAGGGCCAGTCTTCCTCAGCAAAAAGAGGAGGATTGGCAGCAGTTAGGGCTAATCTTCCTCAAAAAAAAATTGGGTTTATGATTTAAGCAGCATACACTGGTCGACTGGGATTGGTTGATGTGAAGGAAAGTTAGAGCAGTAAGATACTGGTGGTTGTTCAAACAGGAAGGATATGGTTTTCTTTACGTTCAATAGCAGGAATTAGGGATTCCATTCTAAGGGAAAATGGCACTCCAAGGTCAAGAATTACATTTTCTGCAGGACTAAGAATACAATAAGGTCATAGTAGGCCTAGAACCAATACATTGAGCCATTTACTTGGCTAGGACTTTTGAGAATGTTTTTCTGGGCACACGATGGATCCTAGATGAGAAGTTGTATTAGTTTTCTGTTGCTGCATAAGAAATTAGCACAAACAAAGTGGCTTGAAGCTACAGCCCTTTATTAGCTCACAGTTCCGTGGGTCAGAATGGGGCATGCGATGACTGGGTTCTCTGTTCAAGGTCTTAAAGGCCTGACATCAGCATTAAAACCCTTGTCAGGTAATTTAACGTCTACTTCATTTTGGGGTTGGCATCATTTGTCTTTTCTCGTTCAAGGTATCTGGTTCTTGGTATGATGAGTGATATTTTATTGCCTGTGGGACATTTTGGCTATTATGTTAGGATACTTTGGTTCCTATTTAAATTTTTTAAAAAAATTTTTAGCAGGCATTCACTCTGTTGAGGTTGGGCACATGGTTTCTCCTCTACTTTTGTGGACTGTGGTTCCACGACCATCTAATTTTCAGAACCTTTGTGGTACTATTTTGGTCTGCTTGGTTTATCCTGCGCAGGTGGGGTTACCATTGTTCTCTGCTCGTGCTGCTTAAGGGGGCAGACGAAGCTTTCCCAGGCTAGGACACCTGGTGCTTCGAGGTAGGGGAAGGGACTCTCTGGTCCACTTGGATGAAGACGCTTCCTGGGCCAGGCACTTGTGGCAGGACCTTCCCTGACTTTAGCAGATGGAAGGTGCTTACCAGTTTGAGAGCTTTCTGTGATGGGATCTCTGTGGCTGGTACCAGCAAGTTGCCTGGTGTTTGTGGGTAGGGGAGAGGCGTTTCAGGCCCAGCTGAAGAGGAGAGCATTTTCCAGGTAGGACTACTTTTGCTGGTATCATTGGCCACCAGTATGTCTGGGTGGGGAAGCAGGGGTGGTCTTAGGCCCAGTGGGAAAGGAGAGTACTTTCCCTGGTTAGTTATCAGCAGGGCTTCTGATTGTTCCTCCTTGCAGCTTCTACAGGGCTCAGCTGGTGATTTCAGTGGGTCTCTCATTTGATCTGGTGGAGGAGGAGCCTATTTGAGCCACTTCCCGTTACTAAGTTGGGAGTTAAGAAATGCTAGGCCTGAGTCACCTTTTTCTGCTGGGAGGTGGTCATAGGATGCCCTACTACAAAACTATTCATCCATTCCAAGGGTCCCTAGCCAATTCACCTTCTTCTTTAGACCTCTCAGGGTTCTCCTTTGATTGTCTCATGTTATTTACAGGATATATAGTTGTGCCTTATAGAGGGGGAGCAGGGAGAGAGGAGTATAAACCATCTTATCTGGACTGGAAGTCCTCTCTGTGCTTTGTAAGGGCTCACCTGATTAGGTCAGGCCCACTCTGGATAATCTCCCAGTCAACTGTGGCATATATCATAACCTAATAATGGGAAGGATATTCCATCACATTCACGGGTCACATACTCAAGGGGAGGGGCTACTATGAGTCATTGGGGGTCATCTTAGAATTCTGTCTACCACAGAAGGCATATGTGAATATACTGAAGCATTAATTAGGCAATTATCATCCTTTGGAAGGTCAGAACCTGTTAAGATAGCAGGAAAGCCAACTGCTGTTAAAATTATTCTACTCAGGGGCCGGCCCGGTAGCGCAGCGGTTAAGTTCGCACGTTCCGCTTCTCGGCGGCCTGGGGTTTACTGGTTCGGAACCCTGGGTGTGGACTCAGCAAAAGCCATGCTGTGGTAGGCGTCCCACGTATGAAATAGAGGAAGATGGGCATGGATGTTAGCTCAGGGCCAGCCTTCCTCAGGAAAAAGAGGAAGATTGGCAGTAGTTAGCTCAGGGCTAATCTTCCTCAAAAAAAAAAATTATTCTCATTTTAAATGAAGTAGATTTGGTGTCAGAAATAATAAAAATCAGAATATTCAGACAACTTGCAGAATTTAATATGAATTTCACAGGTTTCATCTAAGTCTTCATTTCTGGCCATGCAAACATCTTCTGTGTGAAAAATACAAATAGGCTAGCTCAAAGATGTATTAAAAGACTTCACCACCACTCCCCATTTATATTTTATAGTTCTGTGCAATTACTGTGGCTTCCAGAAATTCACAGAGAAAATAAAGGTCAGTGATGATTCTGACTTTACATTTTTAGAGCAGGTTTATACTTAACACTGTCCACATTTATATAGGTTGCACATTGCACAAAATTTATGACTATTGTTTTAGGTTATAATACAACGTATTCTCACCTAAACCAGGAACGAAAATTTTAAGCAAAATTTACTAGACTTGCCAACGTACCAAAAAAAAAAAAAAAGAAGGAGAACTTTTAGGTTAAATTAGGGGAAAAATCCTTCACTATGTTTGGATTGGAAAGGAAGAGTGACCTAAAATTTGATTTTAAATTGTCATGGTTTTGGGTGATACCTAGGGACATTTAGAATTGAATTAGGTAGGTATGGTTTTGAACTCAGGTTTTACCTTTAAAGCTTTCAAACTGGGACTTGGGAGGCTCCAAGCAGCAGCTGGGTACTTTGGATCATTTACACAAGGATTAAGAGTCATATATAAACCATAAAACCGTTTATAAGAAATAAGGACCCGTTTTAAAAAACTAATTATATGAACTAAAATTACATATAAAAAGAAATTAAGACTTGAATATACTCATGAAGCTAAATTAAAGAAATACCTATACCTCCTTTTTTCCCTTAGTTGTTTACATTCAAAGTAAACCAAAGTGTGACATGTTTTAAGAGAAAGGTAATGAAGTTCTAAGGATTTGTCATCTCATCACTTCTAAGGATGAAATCTACTTGTTCTCTCCTTTATCATACAAGATCTAAGTAGATGGAAAGAAGATTAAGTGAGAGTGTTGTTAAAGAGCTGCGTCAAAGAGCAGAATGGAGGGCAAGAGGAAGAGGCAAGACAGCACACAGAGACTGGGTTTGAAGAGAGTTGGGAATGTTGTTTGTGGTAGATGATCTCTCATTAGCTCTTCGGATCCACTCACCATCCTTCTTTACCCTGCTCTGTGATTCCAGGAGGCTGACTTTTATCAGCTTCAGCAACCAGTCTCTCTTGCGTCAGGTTGGGTTTGGCTAACGTGGACTACCGACAGGAGATTAGAAGTCAGGAGGAGAGAAAAGTAAGAGTATTTATTTCCATGATCCTCTCTGCGCTTTAGATCGGCAGTGTCTGCCATTTGTCTGTCTAAGGTCACAGCTCATTATGTGGTCTTCTACTACAACTACAGGACGTTCTGGGTTGCAGAAACTACTACGTCTCTAAGCCCCTTCGAGCCTAGTGGTGATAATACTGGTTTATCACAGTTGCTGGCCTCAGGGTATTTTATCATCTCTCGGTTTCCCTTCGTTCTTTACATACTTCAGTCTCTTCAGTAAATGCTATTCCATCACCCTTTTCAAGTGTGCCATCAGTTTTTGGCCAGGACTCTGACTGATACATTGCTAATGGGGAACAGGAGAAACTTTAAGGTAGTATTAGGAGCTGGAGTAAACTGCTGGGGAGAGAGAGAGGAAGAGAAGGTTTTCAAACTTTTTACAGAGAGCATTCTACGAATGTAACATGACTTCTTTATTCGAGTGACTCTATTAATTCTTAAATTTCTTCTTAATTATTTTGGTTGGGTTCCTATTTCTTTGAAAGCATATCCAAGATAGGACAGGGCTATGAGATGTCTGGGATTTACATGACTAAGTAAGACTACTAGAATCTATCTGGATTGATTATATCATATTAAAACATTTCCCTCATGGAATCAGGAACATCCCAACCTAGTGTACCTGCTAGGTTTCTATTGAAATTCAGTGACCTGCTATGGTGTGAAATTCATTTCTACTGTCAAATAGGACAATATTGTTTGGTTTTCTAATATTTCTTTTTATTCTGGATCCGAAATTGGGGGAAGTCCAATAGTTCCTTCAGGAACCATTGATTCAGTTCAGGTTATTACATTTAGATTCAGATTTAGATGAGATTCAGATCCTTATATTTAAGCATCGCTCCAAAAGTGGATATATGGCAGGTGACAGACAACTGTTTGTCCATCTCTATAGCAGATTATATAGCTGAGAATTCAGATCTCAATTGGAATTTTCTCCCTCGCCAGAATCTTCTACTTCCCTGCGACAAATAGGACAGGTCGAGTTCTCAGCCAGCCAGCGAGTGATACAGTGGACATGATATTCATGGGAGCAAGGTAGGATGCATAGTTCACTATCTTCTGTGTACTCTGTGATACAAATGCTACAGGATTTTGATGGATTGTTTTCAGAAAAAGATCTTAACGCCAAGTTGTCAGTCTGTGCTACGGTGAGTCCTGTAGATTGGTAATCATCTTCATTTAAGAGGAAAAACCGGTCCTCATTAAGGGAGGACCAAGAGTCACTTTCATCAAATGTTATAGGGGTCATTTGCCTACTCTCCTGCCTGGTCTCTGATGGCGAATGTGATGATAAACTTTCTATATCACTGCCTTCAAACAGCAGTGAGCTAATTTCTGAATTTTCGTCACAGGAACTGCAAATAGATATACAACTAGAACTAGAAATGTAAGCACAACTTGAACAAGCAGTCAGTGTGGAAGTAGAGTGGGAATCACAGCAAGGATATGGATCAGAACCAGAACTGCTAGTAGCAGCAGAATCATCTGTTCCAATTAGTGAATCTGCCCTTTCCATGTTTTGACTTGGTGGTGAGACACTAGGCTCTAAATCACTGTAACTGTCCGTAAGGTTACTTGAGTCACTAAATCCTGTCATTGTCTGACTTAGTGTGCTCTGAACTGCAACAGGTATTGTATCATTTAAGCCAGTATTTGAAATTCTATGAACGGGAATTCTGACGGGACTGACATAAGCTCTCGCATCTGCCTGCTCACAATGTGAAGACATACACCCAAGTCCTCCATGTTCACTTTCTAAAGTGATAGTATTGTTTGGTGTCTCAGATGTTAACTGAGTTCTACTAGCTGTGCTGTCTCTGTGCGAGTACGCTCCTGGATGAACGTGTCCTACTTCAAGCTCGAAGGGTATGGTTGGATTTATCTGTCTCAGTTCCCAAGATTCACCATTCATGCTTGTTGTGTCTGGGGAACGTTCTCCTTGAATAGCATTCCTAGTTCCAGAAGTTGCAAAAAGACCTCTATTTTGCAACTCAAGTCCAGTTATTTGCTGTCTCAATGTTTCTCGGTGCTGAGTTCTAGAAAATCTCTGAGTCTCATTTACCAGAGGTGGCTCAAAAGTCTGAGATGGTGTTCTATGACAAAATCTCTGGAAAATTTCATACAGTGATTTTAGAGGTGACCAGCTTTCAGTTCTTGCTCTGGTTCTCAAACCGTCTGGGCTCCTGCTTCTTGCTCTTCGCTGACCTCTGGTAGGTGGGACTTCCATTAATGCTTCAGTTGTACTTCGTTCTGATCTGGATGGTCTTCTACGTGTTGATTCAGATCTTGGATTTTCCACTTGCCTTTGGCTGTTTTCCTCTCCTCTGGGAAGCCTTGTAGATGTTGCATAGTCATTCTCTGGATTTGGGCTCTCATTATTAAGGTTAAAATTCATTTCTGAACTGAATCTGACATCATCATTTTTTGGGTGAATCTGGCTAACTTCTCTCCAAGATTGGCTTTCTCTTTGCCCACTTGTCATATTTTCAGTTGGTTCGAAAGAGTTGAGCCAGTCTTTTACATAGTCACCATTAGACACGGTATCCAAAGAGTCTTCTCCACCTGTTAACAAAAAGGTGGGGAGGGGGCGGAAAGGAACTACCGAAATTAGAACCATCATAAAATAGCAATTGAAACTTTGTTTCAAAAACAAAAAAATGAGAACTTAAATACTAAGATCTTATAAACAGATTTCATGTTTATAGAGTTGATATTTTATAAAATACACTGTCTAGATTTACAAGTAAAGACAGGCAAGTTTCAATTCCATCTGAAAAGAGTGAGCTAATCCTGGATAAATTTAGAGAATTGTTTTTTTAAAAAGGGAACCTGGAGAAAGTCTATTTTCAATATTTTATCATATACACAGCCTTGTATGCCACTGTGGGAGGGATGTTGAGACATTTTTTCAGTCAACAACAATTTTTAAGACATTTTCCACTGTCAAAACACCAATGCAATTAAACAATTAAGATACAGTGCTAGTATTTTAGTTCAATTTACATTATTGTCTAATTCTCATTAGTCTACAACATTACTTCTTCTAGGCTCTTAAGTGCTTTTGATAATACATAAAGTTGTTTTGAAATATGACTATTGTAGACATTGTCCAAATATAAACAAGGTTTATAGGTTTAAAAGTATTTGAATACTTAGTGTTACCAAGATTTTGAATTGACATGAAATTGAAGGTCAGATCAAATGAATAGACTGAACCTAGCATAGTACATATAAGGCCATATTTAAGAACTAAACCACTATAGTTTTTACTATATATATAATATATATATTTGCTATAATATATATTTACTATAATATATATTTACAATATACATAAATATATATAGATTATTATTATACATTTACGGTTATCTTCATTAGATAGTAAAATTCTCTACTTCACACTAGGAGAGAAGCACCAGACCTGAAGTTAGAGGAGGGTTTCTCAGCTTTAACACTATTGACATTTTGGCACTGGATAATTCTTTGTTTTGGGGAGTTATCCTGTGCATTGTGGGATGTTTGGCAGCATCCCTGGCCTCTGCCTACCAGATGCCAGTAACACTCATCCTCCACCTGTGACAACCAAAAATATCTCCAGACATCATCAGCTGTCCCTTGAGGGAGGGGAGGAGGCGTGGAAAGCAAAACTGCCCTCAGTTGAGAACCACTTGTTTAAAAGAGTATGAAATATTTCTTGTCGCTGGTGATAAAGTCACATGTCTATATAGAAGAAATAATTCAAGACATAGGAGGAACTTTCAAGTGAGGTGGAAAACCAAGAAAAATATCAATAGGCTATTTCACACTGTTTCCCAATTAAAACAACCCAAATGTGAATGGGGAAAAAAATAACTTGACATTCTCACCAAAAATCAAGTAATGCCAGTTCTTTTTTATGAGAAGTTGCTTAACACCAAGTTAATTTGTGCTACTTCTGTATAATCTTTGGCTGACATTTACTCTTATGAAGTTCCTCATCCATCCCATTCTATTTCTCCCAAAAGCAAAATGTACCTGTATTGTCATGTGAGGTTTGTGGCGAGTTTTCTTTAATTAGTTGGAGTCTTCTCAGCAACTCTTCTTCTGTGCTTTCTCCCGGACTGCCTAGTAAATTGTTATCTCTCATAAGTTTGTAGTCTTCTTCACTCAGGTTATTTACAAATCGATAGAAATCATCTTCATGAACCAATCGATCCATCTCAGTTCCGCTCTGGGAAGCAGGTCCATCTCCGTCGTCGGAATCCGACCTTTCCATCTGGATGAACAAATGGAAAATTACGTGACTTTTAAGATATAGTATTGAACTATCTTAACTGGATTTTACCTTTCTCCACTTTCTGCTGCCGTTGGAGTGTCAGGATCCGACTGAGTCGGATCCGACCGAGTCGGATCCGCCTCCGCATAGGATCCTCTCTCCTCCCGGTGCCTCTCCTACGGCAGCTGAAGCAGTTCAGCGGCTTCTGGTGAGTCGTTGCTGGGAGCTGCTTCTATCCTCGCGCTTGCCGCGCGTCGTTTCCTAGGCATCCATTATCTTCCCTTTTGTTACCAAGCAGCGAGCTGGATTCAGGTTAGGTTTCATTTCATTCAAAACCCGCAAATACTGAGGACTCATTGTGTACCAAGCACTGGCCTTCACCTCTTTTCACCCACATGAGCCTATTCTCAAGCCTTTCAGGAGGCCTTTCAGCCTCTGATATGCTCTAGTTATTTGTATGTTAAATTACAGAACCCATATGCAGCTGGTTACATTAAAATTGCCTTCTTCAAAATGCCGTGCCCAAGTCATCCTAGTTAAATGTATAGATTTTCATTTTCAGGTGCCCAGAGACCTCTGTCTTTTTCCTCATGAATTCCTCAAATTATAGCCACTAAGAAAACCCACCATTTTTGGTAGTTTCACCAGAGTGGAAGCTGAATCTCTTCAGCTGGGTCTTCTCCCTTTTAATTCTTGACGGCTTCATCTTGCATTAGCCAATCCCTCAAGCTTCTGGTCAAGAAACAAAAAACACCAACTTTGGTGGGTTTTCTGCTCATCCAGATACTTCCTTAAGGAATTCTCACAAATGCCTCCAGCTTCATTTTTGTCCTCCTTTCTCATGAATATTATAAATATTACTTAAAGCTAGCCAGGATATCACGGAACTTTTAAAACAGATCTGTAATAGTTATTTTGCCTACTGTAATGAGTGCTGATTGCTGATTTTGTTCCGTGTATGTTGGTGCAGCCAAGATGGTTTGGTGAAAATAGTGTTCATTTGCAATGCTATCTAAAGGAGACCTCTAAGAGTTTCTGGATTCATTAATATTACCAGCCCCACTTAACACTTGTTTGAGAATTCTTCATTCAAGTTATTCATGTAAAGATAAGACTTGGTTACCGAATTTGAGACATTATTCAATTTGACTTATTTAATAATTAATCCATCCAGCATAAATGGAGTCAGTAACTGTCCTAGCCACTAGAGATATGTCAAATGTTGCAACAGTCTGTACTCGCAAGTAATTCACACTCCAAATGAGGGCAACATCACATAGAAACTATCAAAATACAATATATTATATGCTGTAATAGATTTATCTATGTAATATTGTTTAAGTCCAGAGAACTGTGTGACAGCTATATAATGGGAGTTGGGAAATGTTTCACAGAGATGTTACATTTAAATCTGAACCTTTAAATATAATTATGAGTTTCTACAGATAGAAAGTGGCAGTTGGGTATGTGTTGGTAAAGAGAGACTATGTCAGACAGAAGGAATAGACTTGAAAGACCTTGGCTTGTTTGGGCAACTGTGGCTACAATTTTGGGGTTGGGGTGGAAATGTTGTGAAATTAATCCCAGAAAGAATAATTGACGCAGATTCTAAATTGAGTTTTGAATTTTTTTTCCTGTGAGAAATAGGAAATTCATTAAGATGATTTGTTATTTTTTGAGAACAAGCGGGAGATTTTGTTTTTGCCTGCTTTGTGTCCTTTTAACATACTTATGGTAACAGCACCCTGATTTTCCAGCGGGGGGGAAACCCACTCTCCAATCTTAGTCCAGTTGGTTTAGGCGTAGCTGAATTCACTGCCACGGCTAAAGGAAAGGACACGTGACATAGCCATATCCAATCAGCAGATCTCAAATTGCTAGTTATGGTAATTGTTTTAAGAATGGGCATGTGACCAAAAACGTAATTAAGGGTTAAATCTGAGATGGTAGCCGGAGCTACTGAAAATGAGAAATTATTTTCCACTGTGGTTGCTAAGCCAGTAGGATGTAAACCTAAAGATGCTTGTGGCTATTTTGTGTACATGAGAATGAGGAAAATCACCATAAAGGGACAGAGGAAAGCAAAGAAGGAGAAAGAGCAGATCCCTGAGAAAACTAATAGTTGCAACAGGAGAGTGATAGGATGAGTCATCTAATCAGATGTCAAAAAGGACTTTTTAACAAATTTTCCACATACAAGTTATTTGCTAGTGTCCATTCTATGAAGTTAACATGTTTATATGATTTAAGTTTAATTGAATTTAGTCTTTTATGAAAAAAATAAGAAAACAGATTTTTTCTGTCAATCATTTATTTGTTTAATAAGTATTTATTAGGTACTGAAATCGTGTATAACTAAGTTGAAAAAATGAACAATCATTTTCATTTGATTATGAATTAAATGTGGTTATGGCATATAATGTTAATTCTCTTAGATAAATTTCCTACTTCTTTGTACTGTGAGGTCTTTTCAAAATGTCCCTATTTTTGTGTGTGTTTCATATGTTATACAATGTATTCTGATACCTTGGCCCAATAATACTCTTTAATTCTCAAAGGAAGAGAAAATATCCTGAAGTAAAGTATCACTGAACATTTGGTTTATATTAAGAAACAAAATGGTCCCGGTGGGAACTAAAATGTCATTCACTGATACCTTAATACAGAGTGAGATAATGTTATGTGACCAACTGGCTCCCTGGTGGGGTTTTTAGGATACCTAAGTTTAGCAAAGTCTTCATTAGTGTGAGTAGGTGTGTGCTGGTGTGTGCTTGTGTGTGCTTGTGCACGTTTATGTGTGGTGTGTTTAAAAAGTTTAAATAGATGGTTGATTAGGTTAATAGCCATTGGCTTAAGTGTAGTTTCTGAATACTAGTAATAGATTTATTTCATTTAGGGTTTGAAATTTCCTCTGCAATGTGAATATACTTCATCTCAAAAATAGAGTTCCTACAACATTACAGGTATTGTCTGCTTTAAAGTCTTATTTTTAATATTTGCTCCCAAATGTCCTAATTGATGTTCCCAAACATCATTTCAATTCAATATTTAAAGGCAATATACTGAGGTAATTCAGTATACGGGAAAGAGGAAGGGGTTGAAAATTTAGAGACCCAAGTTGAAGTCCAACCATTTAGTCTCTCTAGACTCCAGTTTCTTAAAATCTAGTATGAAAAAGTTGAATCTACTTTTCAAAGTTTGATTTAGTCAATTGCTCAGACAAAGAGAATTGGGCAGTGGGATTTGGAAATAATGACTGAACCAGAGTGCTGGATTGGCAACCATGAAGTAAAGATGAAAGATTTAGTGTGGTTAGAGTTAGTACCAGCAATGCTGAGCTAAAAGAGAGAAGCAAGGCAATCAGAGCAGGTCCAAATCCCAAAGTCAAACTAGTAATAACTGTCTTCCAGAACGTTAATTCAAAGCCAATAAGCTGAAATGAAGACCTGGGCCATAGAAGGCAATTCAAGAAGATTCAGAGCAGAGCCAGGGTAAGGTCCTGATAAGCTCGGGGATCAAAGCCTTGAGGTAGTAGTAGATGTATGGGACTTCGACTTTAGCTTGCTAAATTAAAATATTTACATCTTGGATCTCTGAAGGGTGGTACTCAGTTGTCTTGATATTTTTGTTTATAAGACACTTGAGATGGATGACATCAATATCTTTCTGTTTCACAATTTAATGATTGAGAATCTAATCACAAATTTAATTTTGAATTTTTTAAAAGACCAGAAAAATGTTTTAGTCAAATTTCAGAAAGTGGCTATAGTACAGTACATGCAGAAGCGAAAAGATACAGCATGTTATTAGTACTTAAAAGGTTACAAATCATTTGCTTCTTAATACTTTTCATATTTAAGTTTATAAATGGAGATGATCAGATTTACCACTATGGGGATGAGAAGAAAAGATAAAAGTGTATTGATCACCTGCTGGATGTGCTCCCTGTATGCTCTATTATATATATTCAAAGCCTGGGTCACTGGAAGTACAATTGTCAGACTTTCTAATAAACTGGATAGCCATTTGTTTCTGCACAGCACCTCATCCTTAAATAGAAGCAATCAGGAGAAAGCATGAATGAGCAAAGCATTCTGCACTACAAAACATCACCTTAACAGCTAACCAGCAGTGCTCAACGCTGTACAACTGTGTCTAGTGCACAAAAATACGTAAAAGATTAGAACTGTGTTTGATAAATAATTCTTTAAAAAATAAATTCTTTTCACCCGAAATGTCTTTATACAAATGCAGGTCCAGATTACTATTTAGATCGGAATGTAAAGGGCACATGTAAATAAATTTCCAACAACTTTCACAGGTCTTTACTTTTAAAAGAATGATGGCAATGATGAGTCAGTCACTAGACAGTTTTTGACTACTCAGAAAGAAAAGGCTGCACACAGTTTCTTAAGTCAGGAGGCCACAAATTAGATTAACAATGTGTTTACTTTCAAACAAAAAGTCAGCAGTATATACAGAAAATGAAATTTTACCTCAAATATCCAAACCAATAATAATTGGAAGTTGTTCACCTCACTAACTTACAAGATATTTGATAACAGCAATGAAATGCCATATAAAATGAAGGTTACCACTTGAGGCAAAACTTAAAACAAGTAAAAAGTTAGACAACATGTTAAAGAAGAACCTTTTTAATAGCTGATGTTCTGTTCTGAGGAGTCTTTGATCAACTGAGTATGTTGCTCCCCTCCCCTCCCCGCAGGCCTCAGTTAGGTTGCTTGCGAATGACTTATTATCCTAATAGGGCACCCCTCCTTCCTCTTCAGAATCCTTGGAGGCATTACTGGATTGCCGTCTGGACTTGGACTTACTTTCTGGTGGAAGGCTTCTGGAGGTAGACTGGTTTGGTTGGTGAGGGAGAGCCGGGCACGGAGGAAGAGTCAGATCTTGGAGTAGATCTGGATCCAAAGGTTGATGGAGATCTACCGTAAGAGCAAAAGCTAAAGGGAGATCTGCCCTGAGATCGGAATCGGTTCTTATTATTGGAACGGCATTGATGCCTTATGCTGCGATTACGGTGTTGGTACCTGCGAGGGGTTGTTCCTCAGTAGCGGCCACCGTGGGGAACCGGAGGGTGACCGTAGTGTGCCATCTGCACCCGCACTTTGCGGCCATCCAGCTTGATCTCGTCTAGGGCGTTCATGGCATCCTTGGCATGGTGCTTGTTGTAGAAGCGGACAAAGGCAAAGCCACGCGACTCTAGTGAAGCAGTGCCACGGGATGTACACGTCGCCAATGTGCCCATACTTCTCAAAAACATGCCACAGGGTGTTGGGTGAGATGCGATAGTTCACGTTGTCCACCTTAAGGGAGCTCATGCCTTCCACAAAGGGAGAAGGGCGACAGTAACTCATGGTTTTTGGGAGCTCAGCCTGGGCCCCGCGAACTGAGTGCTGAGAAAGAGGCAGTCAGGGAAGGCTTCGAGCATGGCCTGGATGACTGCAACAGTTTCCTTGGTTTGTTCTGCTTGAGGCTCCTTCTCTTTATGTCAGTTACCTTCCGCGTGTGGCGCTTAGAAAAAACAGAAAGTTCAGCACAGTCCCGCCTGTCTCCAGAGCTGAGACCACCTGGGAAACAATTCCATACCAATCTTTTATTTAAATGAATGTTCATGACCATAACATATCCTTTTGCGACTTTTCCAGTGTATATCTAAACACTCAGTTGTAATTACAAATAAAAGTATATGCATACATATAGATATAATTATGTGACTTGAAATACATTGATTCATATAGGTTAAAAACATTTGTCTACTTGAGACAAAAACAAAAAACAAAGTATCAAAACGATTCATGGATAGGGTGATTCAATAATACTAACAGGCAAATAGAGATTAAGAACCACCTGCCAGGTGTGAAGTGTAATCAGAAACCCCAAAGGGGTCCCCTTTTCTGCCCTGAAAAAAAAATAATCAAATGAGTCATATGTGTCACGATCTGTGATTCCAAATTATGTAATTGAATATAACCCAGATTATTAGAATTTACTGCTTCCTCATTAACTGACCCAATATACTATCTGATGGAATAAGTTCATTTGATGTGGCTTTCATTTTAAAAATTCTTTTTAAAATTAATAATTATATTTCATCAAATTGTTGACAAGACATCTTTTATCATGAATCATGTCCATTGCACTCCAATAAATGAGTTTGGCAATGATAGGGAGTAGAAAATAATATCTTATGAAGTATTTCTCACCTTCAGTGAACATTGTGTGTTCTTTGCAGACATCTTCTTCTTCTTCTGAACATTATTAATTCATATATGTGTGGTCTGGTTATCTGTTGTTGCATAACAACCTACCTCGATACTTAGTGGCTGAAACTAACGGTTTATCATTATTTTGTTTTAAAATTCTAAGGTGCTGGAATTCAGACAGGGGACAGCAGGGCTTTTTTCTTCTCCATTATATCAGCTGAATTAGCTGGAGTGACTGGGATGGCTCATCTGGAACTACTGGCTGTCAGCTGGTTCCCATTCTCCTCTCCCCTCTTTTCCAGAGCCACTCCATGTAGCTAGCCTGGCAGATTTCTAGTCTAGTTAGATGTCTTATGTAGCAGCTCAAGTTTATAAGAGACCATAGTAGAAGCATCAGTCCTCTTGAAGTCTAGGCCCAGGCCAGTATATAATATCGGGTCTACATCACTTCTAGGATATTTCATTGGTCAAAGCCAGACCAAGTTCAAAGGGATAGAAAAAGGAAGCTCTTAATGAAAGAAGAGTGAAGGATTTGCAGCCATCCTTAATCTACCACAGTCAGTCCTCTGGATGGATAATATTTTCATTCTTCTCTCATGAAAAAATACATTCACTCCCTTCCAAGACCACCAAAATCTTATCCCCTTATGGCAATGTATGAACATCCAGGACTCTGTCATCTTAGTTAGGTCTAGGTACAGAAGAGACTCTTCGGGTACAGTTCCTCGAATTTTATTCCTCTTAACCAGAAGACCTGTGAAATAAAGAGACAAGTTATCTGCCCTCCTCCCATCTAGCATACAATATTTAGATAGGCATACGATAGCCTTAACTGACAGTTCTATTCAAGAATAGGAATAATTCACAGTAATTCTAAGATTCAACCGGGCATATGCTTCCAGGTCCTTGGTTAGAGCCCACTCCTATTCCCTGGGTCACCAGTTGGTCCTCTGGTATCTTAGTTCAGCCTTCTGAGTCACCCTATCCTCCTTAAAATAAATGGTCCATGTTTGTAGCTGAGTAGCTTTCTTAGTGTGCTTCCTGTGTGCACAAGGTTGAGGGTACCAAGAATTCTAATTCTGAACTGTTTCTGTCTCTTTTAGTCTAAGCTCATGGTGCTTCTAAAAGTACAAATTCTCTCTCTTTCTGTCAGGTTGCTTGTGATTCTTATTGGACGTTCACTCTATTAAACAAAAGCCACACCCTCATTTCTTTCCAAGAGAAGTGCTTATCTACCTTGGGCCACCTGTGAGGCTGTTATGGGTGGCCTAGCAAGGAGGCTTAGGAATGCTCTGAAATCTTTCTGAGATCTAAAGAAAGGATCATACGGTTACATCCTTTACGTCTTTACCCTGAGACTGCCTTTTACTGTCCTGCTTTTATTCTTCGCTCTGAAGCCATTGTTTACCTTTGAATCTTTCCTTGCCTGGAAGGGCTGTCCTGGGCACTCTATTTTGTCTACATTCTCTTCTAAAGCTGAACAATTCCTTCTTTAGTTCATCTCTATCTTGTCACATATTATCAGAAGCATTTAAAGAAGTCAATTTAATTTTTTTTACTCTTTCTAGACATCTAATTTTGCCCATTTTATGAGTTTATTAGGTACATTTGCTATTTTCCACAACGCTTCAGGTGATAGATTTGCTAATTGTTTAGCTGTAGATAACTTAGTTGTCCACTTCTCCGTGTGCTCCTTTACTTTCTCTCAGTTCTTTCAAATTTTAACAGAATTATGTCATGGCCTACTAAGGGGCACATAATATGCACTTTTTTTTAGTTGTTCAAGCTCCTTTATTGCTTTCTCAATAAAAAGGTTTTTCGCTCTTAATTTCCTGAGTTCCCTTAAGAGAAACGATTCCAAGGTAAAGGTGAATTGATAGATATTTTATCCCAATTAACAAATAATAATATACATGTCAGAAGTGTTAAGAATTGTGTGGGCTTTTATCCACTTAAAGGACTCTATGCCTTTGTATAAATTAGTTTTATGAGAACAAGTCATATATTCTTCACGAAAATCGGGTTTGATTTATGTCAGAGAGGAGAGGGCACTGAACTAACTTTGGAGGACTTAGATTCCCATCCTGGCTCCACTACAAATAAATATAAGCTACAATACTTGAGACCTTTACTCCTGGGCTCAGTTTTAATCTCTCTTAAATGAGGGAGTTAGATCAGTTGATCTTTGTGTTCTATCCCAACTGTAAAACATCACATACCTAAAATTGTTGAAATGTTCATTTTTAAAACTTTGACAAAAATTCAAATAAATTTATTGAAGCTAATATTGCAATTAAAATTCCAAAAGTGCTTTTCAAAATGATAGTTTGCAGGCTGTATTGTATTCAGTTCTCTGGCAACAATTTACTTGTTTAAAATGATCATCACTACATGATTTGGGTAAAGTAAAGAATAATTTCAGAAACTTTAGAGGTTTGTTATCTAAGGGATATATCCCTGATTTGAAAGTCAGGAAGCCTGTGTTCCTGTTTTACTCTCTCCTTCACTGTCTAGCATTTGGGGCAGTGATTCTTTTTTTTTTTTTTTTTATTAATGTTATGATAGATTACAACCTTGTGAGATTTCAGTTGTACATTTTTGTTAGTCATGTTGTGGGTACACCACTTCTCCCTTTGTGCCCTCCCCCCACCCCCCCTTTTCCCTGGTAACCACCGATCAGATCTCCTTATCAATATACTAACTTCCACCTATGAGTGGAGTCATATAGAGTTCATCTTTCTCTGACTGGCTTATTTCGCTTAACATAATACCCTTGAGGTCCATCCACGTTGCTGTGAATGGGCCAATTTTGTCTTTTTTTATGGCTGAGTAGTATTCCATTGTGTATATATACCACATCTTCTTTATCCAATCATCAGTTTCTGGGCATGTAGGTTGGTTCCACGTCTTGGCTATTGTAGATAATGCTGCGATGAACATAGGGGTGCAAGGGACTCTTGAGGTTTCTGATTTCAGGTTCTTAGGATAGATACCCAGTAATGGGATGGCTGGGTCATAGGGTATTTCTATTTTTAACTTTTTGAGAAATCTCCATACTGTTTTCCATAGTGGCTGTACCAGTTTGCATTCCCACCAACAGTGTATGAGGGTTCCTTTTTCTCCACAACCTCTCCAACATTTGTCGCTCTTGGTTTTGGATGTTTTTGCCAATCTAACGGGTGTAAGGTGATATCTTAGTGTAGTTTTGATTTGCATTTCCCTGATGATTAGCGATGATGAACATCTTTTCATGTGTCTCTTGGCCATATTCATATCTTCTTTTGAGAAATGTCTGTTCATGTCCTCTAGGGCAGTAATTCTTAACAAGTTTTAACACCTGTTGTAATAAACAGGGTTATGTATTTTGTGAGATGATTTGAGAATTTCTAAGTTTAGCATCACCTTTGTCCTTGTTCTTGCAACTCAAATAGTTTGAAGTCTAATGGAAACTTCTTCCCATAGAGTCTATCCTCCTTGCTCAATATTCCTATTTCTTTACCTTCCACACATATTTGTAGACTTACTACTATGCATACAGACCTGTTGTAGATGCCATATGTTTCTCAGTTTATTTATCTATTACGTGAAAGGATTAAAATGAATTGGTTAGATAGACTCTGTGGCTGCTCTAAACCTCTTTGCTTGATATAAAGGATTGGAAACTTGAGCTACCAGAAGAATGCTGTCCCGTACATTGTGGGTGGCTTTCTAAGTAGAGATGTCTCCTGGGAGAAAATGTGCTGATCAATATGTACAAGTAACTGAAATCAATTTTAAAGCAATATTTACAAATGTAACTCAATAAATTCATTTTTTGTATTTCATTCTCAAATCTTAGGATTTTAGAGTTGTGAAGCAGAATTCTGAAACCAATAACCTCTGAGTTTAGTGACTAATAAGTAACATAGCCTAAAAATCCAGTATATAATCCTGGAACATGGTGACCTAGTCAAGGTCTTTTCAATTCCTAGTGCCATGCGAGAGGCCGGTCAGCCTTCCCCAGTGAAAACTCCCTGATTGCCTGGTTGCCATCCTCAAACTGCAACACGGCATAAACTGGGTAGAAGATATTGGTTATCTTAGGGCAGGGCTGTGATTTGCTTGGGGCCAGGCCCTGCAGTCCTGAAAAAAACTGTCTCTCACATCGGAATATTATTCAGCTTAAAAAAGAAGGAAATCCTGCCCTTTGCGACAACATGGATGGACCTGAAGGATATTATGTTAAGTGAAATAAGCCAGTCACTGAGGGACAAATACTGCATTCCACTTATATGGGCTATCTAAAATAGTGAAACTCATAGAAGCAGAGAATAGAATGATGGTTGCTGAGGACGGGGGAAGAGGGAAAAGGGGAGTTCAACAGGTATAAATTTTTAGTTATGCAAGACGAGTAAGTTCTAGAGATCTGCTGCGCAATACAGTGCCCACAGCTAACAGTATAGTATTGTGCACTTATAAATATGTTAAGAGGGTAGATCTCAGGTTAAGCTTTCTTGTCACAACATAAAATGAAATCAAACAGAAAAATGCAAAGAGATGCAAGGAAACTTTTAGAGGTGATGGATTTGTCTATTACCTTTATTGTGATGATGGTTTCATGCCTATATGCATATGTACCAACTCATCAAATTGTATACATTAAATATATATTAATTAAATACGTGTTAAATTGTATACATTAAATATGTACAATTATACCTCAATAAAACTGTTTTAAAAAAACAACAAAGGATGATATTCATAGGGGACCAACAACACGAAGCTTTTATCACCTCTAGAGCTGAAGGGCAACAGCTGGAAACAATGCTACCAAAATTTTTGATAACTAGCACCTTGGAAGTGGGCCTGCCCAGTGGGAGAGCTGGGATTCAGAAACTGTTCAGTATGTGGCTCTGAAGCAGGGAAGGAATGGAGAAGATGTCCCCTTTCTTCTCTTCACTTGTATCCAATTAATGTTCCTCTCTGAACTCAAAACGAAGCCGAGAGAGCCTGGGAGATGCAGTTTGAATGGGGCAACCTTCCAAGGCATAGAACAATTAGAGGAGAGCAGAAAATGAAGCAGAATGTGTGAACAAACAGAGAATGACTAACATATCTTATATGTTAGTCCTGCCTTCTAGGATGATGAATACTTTGAGTCAGGCACGTATCTGTTTTACACTAAAATGTCCACAATAAGAGACCATAAGTAACCCCTTGTGTTTCTCTGCTTGATAAAATAAGTGCTACCTTTTGCAGGAGAGGTCTTTCAGAATATTTTTGTTCTTGCTTTTTGCTTTATCCGTTTCTTTTTTTCCTCCATGTTCTTATTGAATTAACTGTCTACCCTCTAAGTCAATTTTTTTTTGTGATTTTATTTTAAAGAGTTATTGAATGAAGAAAACTTTTAGATCAAATGTGATGAGACATTATAATAATGCAATCTCGAGGGTCCTTCTCAGTCCTTTCTGAATCGTGATTCTGTTCGGATTTATACTTTCTACGTGAATCTTCATGTTGAAATGAAGACTTGGGCCTTGCCTCACTGACTCTTATTGATCAATAAGATGAATTTACTCATTTATCAGGGTCAGCTCCATGGCCAGAGTTGATTTTGGTCTCGGGTACCTTAATTTTGAACTGCAATTTATGACTTATTCTGCTTGTCATCATTCCTCAAGTGCTTTACTAGAAAGAAATATAAATCTCATCCATGAAGGCAGAAAAATGGGTTGTATTTGATTTACCTTATGTTGTCCCAATTCTCTTTTCATGAGAAACTAGATATAAAACAAAAACTTAAGTCATAATTTAGTTCACAGTGTGATCAAAATCGCATGGAGCTGACATTTGCATTCTTGGGCCTGATTCAACAATCAGTGGTATGATTATGGGAAAGGAAATTTACTCCTCTATATCTCTGCGGCTGCATCAATAAAATGTGAGAATTGAACTGCTTTTTATTTAATGTTACATTCAGCTTCTAATATTCTTAACCAGGAAGTGAATTGAAGGTTACGGAAGGCTTTTTCTTCCAGTCAATACCCTCTAATATGGACAGTGAAAAGAGAAAGAAGGTGATATTGCATTATAAAATGATTTTTCTTTCCAGATAAAAAGTTGTTGACTCATGCTGTTCAAATGCTTTTCTCTTACCTGATTTAAAAAGTAAATAAATAAAATATGCAGAGCAATAGAAGTCATTAAACTTGTGATTTTTCTTTTTCCTAAACTGAAAAGTAGTTTCTTAAAATTTGTTCATACTCCTGGGTCAGTTGAACCAAATTAATTTATTACCTCTTTCAACCAAGCACCAGCACTTCATTACAGTGGCTGTGATGATCACAGCATCTTAAGTTTGACTGATGCCCTCATTACAAATGATGGTGTAAATATCCGCTAAGAGTTTGGGAACGATGAAAAGAAACTCTTTGTGCCACTTGGCATCAAAAGATCTTGAAAGCAGATAAAGTAGTGCTGTCAGGGAAAATGGCAATAAGAAAGGGAAGAGAATGGAGAGCAATGAGAGATGAGAGATCCTAAACAAAGCAATTGGATTCTTGCTTTTGAAAGCAACTTAATATGAAAAAGAAAAATTCCTAGCCTATTATACTTAACTGTTTTTTTCATTTTTCTGATTACTTAGTACTGTTAAGGCTGTATTACAAAAATTTAAAAGTATATAATATTCCTTTCAGTAAACATCTCTCATTGGAAAGATCTTATTTGGTCATTAAGTATTTTATGCATTTCAAAAACAAACATAAATTACAGCCAGACATGGCCATTTGAAACTGACTCTAATAAGCTGTCAGAGAATTTAGTCTGGAAGATGATTTCAAACTCACTTTTGCTTTCTTCAGCTCCTTATTTCCATTAAGAAACTTCCTAAGGGCTATGGGACATGTCTCCCTAGAATCTATTCATTCTTTCCAAAATTTCAATTCCTTTCTCTGTATTCTTGAAGTGTTTATTATTAGAACCAAGCTCTCCCCTGTGGATGGAGAGTAGCACATTAGTTATAATGAAAGGCTTAGGGCCGGTAGCCCTTTCTTATTGTACGAGGTGGGTAATTCTCAAACTCCATGGGCTTTCCTTTTCTCAATCACTCCCTGGAGGGATGAATGAGAGATTAGGCAATATTGGAGGATCTTGGAGTCTACTTTCCTAAGAAAGCAGTAGAACAATTTCAGTATTCAAGGATAGTAAGATATAGGAGGCAGAAAGATGGGTGAGGAATGGGAAAGGGGAGAAAAGAAGAATGAGGCAACCTTAATTTACCCATTATTATTTTTTTAATTGAAGAGTTTATTTTGTATTCTAAGACGGATCGTCAACTGCAACTCTAAGTACCTGGAAGGCAAGGGCTCTGTTGAGCGCAGTTTCTGTAGACAATGACTCACAGAATGTTAAGTACATAAGAACTCCCTGAATATTTTATGATGATGAATAGTGGAGGCCTGTTAGTCACATGTTCCCAGAAATTTCATATTCTAACTAAACTTTAAAAAAAATACGAGTGATATAAAAGTATTGCTCTGATTTTAAAAATCATATTTTGAGTCTAATACGACGTTTGAGCTACGAGTTACTTTATGTTTCTTAGATTACTACATTTAGTAACATATATGTCATTGAGCTCTACAAGAGGACAGGCACTGTAGACCTTTATAACAGTGTTTTTCAAACTTCAATGTGCTTAAAAATCACCCAGAGGACTTGTTTTTTCTATTTTTTAATTAAAAGAAAGTTTTTTCCTCATGATGAGAACTTTCGAGATTTACTCTCTTAGCAACTGTCAAATATGCAATACAGTATTATTAACTATAGTCACCATGCTGTATATTGCATCCCCAGGACTTATTTATCCTATAGCTGGAAGTTTGTAACTTTGACCTCCTTCACCCATCTTGCCCACCCCTACCACCCGCCTCTTGCAACCACCAATTTGTTCTCTGTATTTATGAGCTTGTTTTTGTTTTGTTTTGTTTTTTAGATTTCACATATAAGTGAGATGATATGGTAATTTGGCTTTCTCTGGCTTATTTCACTTAGCCTAATGCCCTCAGGGTCCATCCATGTTGTCACAAATGGCAAGATTTCATTCTTTTTTGTGGCTAAATAATATTTTATTGTGTCTGTGTGTGTATATATATATATATATATATATATGTCACATTTTCTTTATCCATTCGTCTATTGATGGACACTTAGGTTGTTTCCATGTCTTGACTATTGTAAATAATGCTGCAATGAACATGGGGGTGCATATATCTTTTCAAACTGGTGTTTTCATTTTCTTCAGGTTAATAACTAGAAGTGGAATTGCTAGATCATATGGTAGTTCTATTTTTAATTTTTTGAGGAACCTACATACTGTTTTTCATAGTGGCTGCACCAATTTACATTTCCACCAACAGTGCACAAGGGTTCCCTTTTCTCCACATCCTCACTTGTTATTTCGTATCTTTTTGATAATAGCAATTCTAACAAGTGTGAGATTATATCTCATCATGGTTTTGATTTGCCTTTCCCTGATGATTAATGATGTTGAGCATCCTTTCATGCACCTGTTGGCCATCTATCTGTCTCCTTTGGAAAAATGTCTGTTCAGTTCCTCTGCCCACTTTTTAATTGGATTATTTGTTTTTTTGCTATTGAGTTGTGCCAGGGGACTTGTTAAAATGCAGATTCTGATTCAGTAGATTTTGACTGGGGCCAGATACCCTGTATTTCTAACATGCTCCCGGGTGAGATTGATAAGGCTGCCCCTATAAACATACTTTGAGTAATAAAAGCTTATTGCTTAGGGTTTGGAGTCAGGAAGATTAGGATTTGAATCAAGGCTTATCTAATTATTGACAATTCATTTTGACAAATTTAATTTAAGTTCCTAAGTTTCAGTTTTCTAATCTACAAAATTGAAGCAAACTACCTCTCTGATGGCAATTTTGCAGCTATTAAGTAAAATATTATTAAATATTGTGGGTACTAAATGAAATACTTAGAACATGTGTGCATGTTATTATTGTGACCAGTACATGGTAAATTCTTTTTAAATGGTAGTTGCTTTTATTTCTAGGTAAAATATCTTCTTGTATTTAACATAGCTTTCTGTCTACATCTTAGGATGCTAGCTAGAATGAAGAGTTAATGTTTTTTTTTCTTCTGACAGGATTTCAGACCTTGTAATGTATTCATTTTTATTCTGTTATCTAAAGCAAAGAAGACAGAAGTACCAGAAAGGGGTAGAAATTCCTCACAAAATGAATGACTGCCCTTGAAGCACTTGGCTCTCAGAAAATGGTCTGCTTTCATCCTATCAAATGACATTAAGTTTGTCAGATCAAAACAAGTGTAGGGACATAGCAAAGACAGAAAAAAATGCTGATGCCAAGAAGGTACAATTGGGCTTCTTTTTTTTTTTGTAAAAAGAACATCTCTACAAAAACTTAGAGGATTAATTGTGAATGAAATAATCCTATATCACAGGATGGAAAATTAGAAGAGTGCTCATTATTTCCTAAAACAATATGCCCTGACAGCCAATTTTTTTCCCTTTGTTTGCTCTATCTTTTCAAATCTCTTAGCTCCCTCCTGTGTTTATAGTGGGACTAGACTTTTCTCATCTGTCTGCGCTATATCTCCCCATCAGATCCTCAGACTCTGTACCCAAGGGAACCGCATTGTATGTATTTCTCAGTCATCAAGTTGAAATTAAAATATTTTATAGTTCCTGGCAAGTGTCAGGAGACCATCAGGAGGGAATTTTCAGGAGTAAAGCGCCTGTATTAATTCAAAATAAAGTGTGTATTCATTCATTTTTCTCTCTGTCTCCTTTTAAATCTGGTGTTTCAGTTATAAAACTACTCGTGTGAAATAATTTGATTTTTATTAACAGGTGCTTGTTTCTAAGCATGAAAAGGAAGATGATGCCATTTCTACCATAGTGCTTTGAGGCTCTACAGACACTTTGATGGATGATATGGAAAGGACAGTTGATGATGGCATTAATACTTTTAAGGTTCTCACAAGAGATAAACATGTTGTACCCAGAAGTGGAGCAACAGAAATTGAGCTAGCCAAACAGATCACATCATATGGAGAGACAAGTCCTGGACTGGAACAGTATGCCATTAAGAAGTTTGCTGAGGCCTTTGAAGCTATTCCCTGGGCACTTGCAGGAAATTCTGGAGTTAAAGCCAATGAAGTAATCTCTAAACTTTATGCAGTACATCAAGAAGGAAATAAAAATGTTGGGTTAGATATTGAGGCTGAAGTTCCTGCTGTAAAGGACATGTTGGAAGCTGGTATTCTAGACACTTACCGGGGAAAATATTGGGCTATCATTGTGGCTACTGATGCTGCCGTACTGTACTTAGAGTGGATTAGATCATCATGGCAAAACCAGCTGCTGGGCCCAAGACTCTAAGTGGGAAGAAAGACTGGTTTGATGACCAAAATGATTGAGTGGCTTAATTTTTACCACTAAGTAGAATAGGTGAAGGCTATATTTTTAGTGGTACTCTAGGAATTGCCTGATGTTTTCATATTTTCCTTAAATTAAGAAGTGTTTTGTGTTTGTATCCTCAGCTGGATGATACAATAAACATGTTGTTCTTGTCAAAAAAAAAAAAGGAGGGACCAGCCCGGTGGTGCAGCAGTGGCAGGCGTCCCACATATAAAGTAGAGGAAGATGGGCACAGATGTTAGCTCAGGGCCCATCTTCCTTAGCAAAAAAAGAGGAGGATTGGTGGCAGATATTAGCTCAGGGTTAATCTTCCTCAAAAAAAAAAGAAAATTAAAAGAAAAAGGAAGCTATTGATGTAGAGTCTGCAATCTACATCCCTAAAATTAATTCACCACACATTTCTCAAGTGGTTATGTGCAATTTATTACGCAAAATACGACGGGGTGGAGAGAAATCCAGTTCCTCTCTGTCAGGTCTTATAATCCTGGATGGGCTAGGTGTGCCGTGGAGAGAGCACGTTACTTCAGCTCTGGTTTTGACTCTGCCTCTAACTGCCCATGTGACCTCTGGGCATGGTGCTTATCTTCAGGCAGGGGATTACAGTTACCTCATCTATTTAATGAGAGGAATAAAGTGAACCAATGTTTTCTAAATTGGAGTGGTTATAAACTCACCTGGGATGTGGTTAAAACGATAGATGCCCGGGCTTTGAAGATTCTGATTAAGTAGATTTGAGGCGGCATCCAGGAATCTATATTTTCAATAAGCACCCTCCTGGTGATTCTTTTCATCCGTGAAGCTGTGGCTATATGGGGACACACATTTCCTAAATTCTGTCTAGAATATTGTATGATTTTATAATTTCAAAAATAACCACAATTCAATGAGATATGTAGTATCAAATGAACTATAAACAAATGCTGCTGAAATTTATTAAAGAAGGGATTAATTCTATCCTGGATGAATATGGAAAGGTGTTGTTGGGGAGGGGGAAAATTCTCTTTCTACCCTTCTTGTGTTGTTATGGCTAGACTAACAAGAAAATGGGCACAAGACCAGATTAACAGGACCAAAACCCAGTTTAATATGTATGTGTTGGAGATCATAGAGAATGATGCTCAGAGAGTAAACAAAGCAGGAAATATTTATATCTTTTACAGAAAGAAACAATAAATTTGTGAGGAATTGACAGGACAAAGAAACTTAGGTTTGGGGTATGTAAATAGTGAGGAATTTAAGTAGAGTTTAGGCTTAAGGTAGTAAATGAGCAAGGTTTGTTTACGCAGGCTTCTCAGCCCTGAATTCCTAGCTCTCGTGATAGGGATGTGGGGAGACCATCTTCCACATGGAAGATTTATTTCCTGCTTTCAGGGGAACAGAGACAGGAGGGTCAGAATGCCATTTTTGCTTTTCAAGTAACTTTAATTCAAAATAATCAATATTCCATTGTGGGATATTTTGAGGTGGCCCTCCCTGGGTCCCAACAGTATAAACTTTAAAACATAGATATGATTTGAATACATAGAAAAGTAAGAAGACATAGCAGGTAGGGGTACAGAATGGGGAAGATACAGAGATATAGACTATAAAAGGAAATGCAAAGTAATTTTGGCAATACATCCTCTATTTTCTTAGAGCATATGGATTATTTAACAGACTAGTGCAAGGTAAAGCTTAAAAGGTGGATTCATTTATATCAAGAAGCAGCTTGAATTGTGGCTAAGAAATTTGGGAGATATATATATGCAATCCATTAAAAGTTTTTGAGTATCAAATATTTAAGATAAACCTTTATATTGGATCAGAAATATATTAGAAATAGGAGAAATGAAGATATAACAGGAATACCACAAATAATATTTTTAATGGGTAAGGTGAAAAATGAATCAATAACATGTACATTGAAACTAGAGAATATGATTGTGTTCAAGGGAGAGGAGACAGGGTTGGGGGTGGGGAGGAGTGGCCTCAGTAGAGAAAACTGTGACCTAAGTAGAATTTGTCTTTTCCCTCTTAAAATTCCAGGAGGCAGCAAATCTATTTTATATATTTTAAAATTATATGTCCCTTTCAGATATTAAGACATATTTGTAGGAACAATGCAATCATATTTCTAACACTCTCTTACATTTCTTTCTTTCACTATTGCAGTGTTGATGATTTTGTACAGTCCTCACAACCTTTTATCTAGTTTTACATGAACAGGGATTGTTTAGGAGAAGGCCTGCTTTCAAAAGACTGCCAAATAAGCCTAAGATGTACCATTTTCTCCTTCCTGACTCAGTCAAGAATATCTATGACTTTAGCAAAAGTCTTTCACAGGGAGTTTTTATCCCTTTCCTCCACACTTGCTTTGACTAAGAATTCTCCCTCTTGTGCCTGCCTCTTCCCACATGTCGTGGCCTATTACATCTTTTAGGAAGTGCTTGGATGTAGAGACTACAATCACTGCCAGCCCTTCCCATAACTCTTAGCTCTCATTTTAGTCCTGAAAGGTCTCTGGCAGGCATGGATAGGGCCATTTATGAGCTGTCATTAAGTAGCACCAGGCATGAGTCACCTTGAGCTTGGCAATCCCAAAGCATCAGCAATGACAGAAGAGGAAATATTAGAAGGAAGCCAAAGGAATCTGTGGCATAATCATTCTTGAATACTTTTTTATTAAGGGTGATATTTATTTACTCTGCTTGTTGCAGGTTTCAGGATTTTGTAAAATGTGTTGGATACACTTACTAGTTTTGCTAATGAGACTATGAGATGAATTTGAAATAAAATTTTTCTTGGTATCTGTATTAATTTCCTAGGGCTGCCATAACACATTATCACAAATTTAGTGGCTTGAAACAATAACAATTTAATCTCTCACAATTCAGAAGATCAGAAGTCCAAAATCAAGATGTTGGCAAGGTTGGTTCCTTCTGAACACTCTGAGATACCATCCCATGACCCTCCCTTAGCTTCTGGTGATTGCTCGAAATCCTTAGTGTCCCTTGATTTGTGACAGCAAAGGTTTGTGAATCTCACCTTCCATCTTTACATGGTCTTCTTCTCTGTGTCTCTGTCTCCTCTGTGTCTATGTTTAAATCTACCTCTCCTTTGTCTTATGTTGAAGCAAATAACCAATAACCCTTATAGATAAGAGAGATAAGATGAATTTTACTTGAGCCAAACTGAGGATTATAATCTGAGAGAGCAGCCTTCACAAAGCATTCTGGAGACGCATGGTTTTCGGTACAGTTTTTACCATTTTAGAAAAAAGAACATACATCAAACACACCCAGGATACATATTCATCAAAACTTCAAAGAGTTATTCAGTTGCAGATTAGCAGGTCTATGTGACCCTGATGTCCAAGGAAGGAAACTTATCTTCAGGAGTACTGATACTGGCATTACCAATGATACTGGCATCTTAGGAAGGGAAGTATCCATCCTTATCTTCAAAGAATGCATTCTTTTACTTTGAGATAATGTTTAATGTATTCTTTACTTTAATGGTTAAAGCAGATGTACAATGTATGTATGATGGGCCGTAAGTCAAGATTCTTTAGTTCAAGGTGAATCAGGTTTAAACCAGAATAGTTACCCCATATGCCTCAATATGTGAAAATCTCTTATCACTTATAAAGACATCAGTCATTGAATTTAGTACCCACTCTAAATCAAGAATAATTTCATCTCAAGATCTTTAACTAATAACATCTACAAAAACCCTATTTCCAAATAAGGTCACTTTCTGAGGTTCTGGGTGGACACGAATTTTGGGGGAACACTATTCGGCACACTACAATGTCTATCTATAACTGTTGTTTTCAAAACTTTTTCCCTTGATGAAAACTTACATAGAATCCCACTATATAAAACTTCCAAATATAGAGTTTAAATGTATCCCAGAAACCCCCAAAACACTGGGCCTTATCTTCACTTCCAATAGTTGTTTCTGAGGTACCAATATGAAACTTAAGGATGACATGGAGATAGATTTGGAAATCAATGAATGGTAACAATGTCTTCGAGGGTTATTTCTCTCAAAAATGAGAGAACCTACATTTTTGAGATGAAAAGTGCAATACAGAATTACAGCCATGCGATGGAGAGGTGTCAGGATGGTAGCATAGGTGAACACTGAACTCATCTCCTACCATCTACACAGCAAATTTACAACTACTCTGAGAACAATTACCTCTGAGAAAGAACTGAAGACTGGATAAAAAGAACCCCACAACATGGGACAGTCCTGACTGAGGTGGAAGAAGCAGAAATTCCTTTCTGGAGAGAAAAAAAGCCACCTTCACACACTGCAGCCCTTCATGGCTTGCCAGGAGCAATCCTAAGGTACGCAGGCTTCTCTGGAGGAGTGGAGGACCTGAGTGGAGGAGCATTACCTCTATAAGCGTCCTTTATACTCAGCACAACTGAGTCAAGTGTCATAATATCTGGCTTTGCTGGCTACTAACAATAATGGGCAATACCCTCAGAAAAGCTACTGGACATAAGCGGAAAAAAAAAGACTCTTAAAGGGCCAATGCACAATTTTACCTGTTTCAGAAAGCAACCTAAAATCTCCAGAAATAAAGGTGCCCAGTCCTTTGGTGAAAAGAAACTCACCTGATAGGCTCTGGGTGCATCTCGGTGAGAGGTGAGACCTCTCCAGGGACTGAGACATTGGCAGCAGCCAATATTGTGCTCTAGTACAGGCACGCCAGCACAGTGCAGGCAGACGTCATTAGAGTTCTTCCCCTGTCCTGTTAGCCCAGGGTCTGCCCCACCCACTAGAGCACCAATGTAATCCAGCACAGCCAGGGAAGGCAACCTGCCCTAGGGACTGGCCCCATCTAACAGCAAGCTCTCGGGCAACTTGTGGGCCCACATAGGTGGGGTGCCTGGGTCCTCTGCAGCTGTGCAAGTGGGTCCACCTCTGTGGCGCAGGGTGTGTGTGAGGAGGGGATGGAGTGTGTGGGACATTGGTGGAGTGTGTGGGGCCTCTGCAGTGGGGTGACAGGGTCCACTTCAAGGGGTCGGGGTGTGCACATGGGACAGGACTATGTTGGTGATGTGTGTGGCCCTGTGGGCAGTGGGGCTTGTCAGCTTCAGAAGACTTATGCTTCTCAAACAACCACATAGGGGATTGCCCCCACCTTCCAAAGCCTGAAACAATTGGGTGCTCCCATGCCTAGGGCCAGCCCCCCTCGGCTGTGATTCTGAGAGAGCTGACAAGAGCCTTTCAAGCCAGAGGCCTATAGCAATTGTAAGCCCCCGAGCCTAGCAACCAGCCATGCTGGGGGCCTACTCACTTAACAGAAAAACTACAACAGGAATGTGCTATTAGACATTGCAGCCAACTGTGGGGGGCCCCCATGTCTGATAAAGTGACTGAAGGGTCCACAGCAGCCACACACAGCTAAGCATTACAGCTAGCTGCCCAGGTGGACAGCCTAGACTCCCTGGGCACCTGCAGCAAGAGCAACACTGCCACAACAGAAAGACACGTGAAGCCCACACAGGGGTCACTCCTGGAATATTTGGAACTGGTGACGAGAGGGAAGCACGCTGCTGGGCCTCATAAGGCATCTCTTACATAAGGCCATCTCCCCAAGATCAGGGGATGTAACTGACCCACCTAATACATAGATATAAACACAGAGACAGAGGCAAAACGAGGAGGCAAAGGAACACATGCCAAGTAAAGGAACAGGACAAAACTCCTGAAAAAGAACCAAATGAAACAGAAATTAAAAATCTACCTGATGAAGAGTTCAAACAAAAAGTCATAATGATGCTCACTGATCTTGGGAGAAGAATGGATGATCTCAGTGAAAACATCAACAAAGAATTAGAAAATACAAAAGCAAACCAATCAGAAATGAAGAATACAATATTGGAAATGAAAAAATTCACTAGAGGGACTCAATAGCAGAGTAGATGATACAGAAGAATGGGTCAGTGAGCTGGACGAAAGATAAGAGGAAATCACTCAAGCTGAACAGATAAAAGAAAAAAGAATTAGACAGAATGAGAACAGTCTAAGGGAACTTCTGGGACAATATCAAGTGCACTAATATTCATATTATAAGTGTTCCAGAAGGAGAAGAGAGAGACAAAGGGACAGAAAATCTATTTGAAGAATAATAGCTGAAAATTTTCCTAACCTAAGGAAGGAAACAGACATCCAAGTACAGGAAGTACAGAGAGCTCCAAGCAAGATAAGGCCAAAGAGGCCCACACCAAGACACATTACAATTAAAATGTCCAAAATTAAAGATAAAGAGAGAATCCTAAAAGTGGCAAGAGAAAAGCCACAAGTGACATACAAAGGAAATCCCATAAGGCTATCTGCTGGATTTCTCAGCTGAAACCCTACAGGCATGAATAGAATGGCATGACATATTTAAAGCAGAAAGAAAAAAACCTACAGCCAAGAATACCCAGCAAAGTTATCATTCAGAATTGAAGTAGTGATAAAGAGTTTCCCAGACAAGCAAAGATTAAGAGTTTATCACTAAGAAATCAGTTCTACAAGAAATGCTAAAGAGACTTACTTAAGTGGGAAAAGAAGACCAGAGAAAAGAATAAGAAAATTATTTTTAAAAAGGCAATAAAATCACTGGTAAAGGCAAAAATACAGTAAAGGTAGCACATAAACCACCTACGAAGATAATATGAAGGTCAAAAGACAAAAGTATTAAAATTATGTTTCCATGATAAGAGGGAAACAGATACACAAACACACAAAAAGGTTTGATATGATATCAAAAACGTAAAACATAGCAGAAGGGGAGTAAAACAGTAGAGCTTTTGGAAAGAGATCAAACTAAAGAGACCATCAACTTAATATGGCTTGACCATGCCTTGAAAAATAATGGGACATGGAGAGGACTTTGATCAAATGTGTCTTGCTAGGATCCTCCCTGTCTCTCTTACCTAGTTTATATTATACTATATTTCTCTATGGTGATAGCTCCTTCCTGGAATAGTCCTTCTATCTTAAATTGTTTTAGGCAATTAGGGGTAAGGTCAAAGTTCCTTTCTGAGTCTTTTGTTCTTAAAAATAATCATGCTAGGGAGACACATTTGGGAGTGGCAAATTCTGATCCCCCACACTCCCAAATCCATGCAGGTGTAGGGGAGGAAGAGAATTCCTCTACCCTCTATAGGTCCTTCTGACTGGCTTACGAATTAAATTGATATGAGACAGAATAACAGGAGAAAATCAAACAAAGCTTTATAACATGTATACGTGTGAGAAACTCAGGAAAGCTGAGTAACTCGCCAAAATGGTGAAGGTGTTGCCTTAGATACTATCTTCAGCTAGAGACAAAGGAAGAAGTTGGGGGTAATGGTTTGGGACTTCAAAGGGGAGGAAGGCGATTCACATGGAAATGAAAAGCAAATGTTTGGTAAACAGAACTTAGATAAGGATGGGCTCAGCAAGGACCCTCACAATCTAGGATATCCAGAATTATCTATGGTAATGGCTTGTTCTGGAGACAGGCCTTTTATGTTAAATTTCTTTTAGTCAGTTGCAGGGGGAGGTCAAAGTTTCTTTCAGAGTCTTTTGTTCTTAGAAATAATCAAGGCAAGGCAAAGAGACACATTTTGGTGGCCAGTTCTGATCCCCCAAATGGGCTATCCCAGTAAAACTAATATGCCAAAGATGCAATCCTTAGTTACATTTCTGTTACGACCAACTCAGTTTTTTTGTATATGTAGGATTTAGAACCTTTACCTCTCCAACATGGATGGTACTGAACCTCAAATATTATAGCTAATATCACACTTAGGTAGCAATTTTCTCAGATTAATGGCACTCCTCCCACCCCAACAACACCTTCTGAAAAGTTGTTAAATATTCTATGGTTTCTAAATAGATTTTGCTCTTTAGTAGGATGAAATCCCTCAAACATGAAATATCTAATGTGTACTCTGAGCACCACCTAGTGACAGAAGCATATACTGGAAATGATGCTTGTGTTCTTTAGGAATTGGCTGTCCTGAGGGTGGAACAAGAAAAGTGAGTTGCTGAAATCCACCTGGTATTAATTTGAGGCTAAAATTGTCACAGAGTACCTGAAAACAAGCTCTCGGAGTCTACATTCTTAAGTTCCATCAGTGAGGCAGAACTTTAGCAAAGAGAGATGGGCAAAAAAAGAAGGTAAAATGAGGAAGAAGGTAAAAAAAAAAAAGGTAAAACATATGTCGGGGGCCTTAAGTGAGGTAAAGACAGAACAAGAGAAAAAGAAAAGAAAACAAATTAGGTACAAATTTAATGGATCCAGTGCCCTGAGTGGCGGTAAAAATGTACAGAAAGGAGAAAAATAACTACATTTAATTTTTCTGTTTCAAATACCTTAAGCTTAATTTAAGCCTCATGGATACCTAATGGGGCATGCATCATTATCCTTACTTAAAAGACAAAGAAAGAAACATATAGGCATTAGGGAAAATGCTTAAGATACTGTGGAGATCAGAATTTTCCACCCGCAAATGCGTCTCTTTGCCTTGATTATTTTTAAGAACAAAAGACTCAGAAAGAAACTTAGACCTTCCCCCGACTGCCTAAAAGAATTTAAGATAGAATGCCTGTCACAGGTAGGAGCTACCACCATAGATAACTCTAGGTGTGGCAGACTGGGAGGAACTTTGCTAGGCCCGTTTTTGTCCAAGTTCTCTCTCGGGTCACATTGTCTATAGATGGCCCAGCAAACATTTGTTTACCAAATATGTGCTTTTCCATCTTCATGTAAATTGCCTTCCTCCCTCTTGTAGTCTCAAACTACTACCCCCAACATCCTCCTTTGTCTTTAACCAAAGATGGTATTTAAGTTGGTGGCTTTAGTTCTTTTAGTGAGTTACTCAGTTTTCCTCGGTTTCTCCCACATATACATGTTATTAAACTTTGTTTGATTTTCTCCTGCTGTTTCATGTCAATTTAATTCTTAGATGAGCCAGAAGAACCTAGAGAGTAGACGAATAGTTCTTCCTCCCCTACAATACCTAACTTAGTCTGATCTGTTTCTAAAACTCAGTCTCGTTCTTTAAGTTGTACCAGAAAATCATGAAAAGAAACCCTGTTTACTACACTAAAACACTTCCCAAACTCAGCTGCACATTGGAATCATCTGGGAAGTTGTAAAACATACCAATGCTTGAGTTTCACTGTAAGAGATTTTGATTTGTTAGGTCTGGGGAGTATGGCCTGATAATCTGGACTTTTATAGCTGCCTGGGTAATTCTAATGTGTACTAAAGTTTGAGGATGACTCTAATAACGTCTTTGACCTTCTTGCCAGTTATATAGTTCAGAACTTTTAATAATTTTATCAAAATTAGATCTTTTAATTTGATATTTTAAATGCAAGTCACCTAATAACTTTAAGAAAGAAGAGGTTCTGCTCCAGATCTATCATGTCAGAAAGTTTGTACTTTTGAGAATTAACAAGATGTAACATGATCGTCAGTTCTCTCTCCCTTTCTCATATCCAGAGGCCACTCCTCTTCTCAATTTTCTCTGGTAAAGTGACTTGTATCTCTATCATCACAAGGGGGCAGGAGACCACCTATGCTACTCTTATGACTGTTTTCTGTCCAGTGACATGGCATCAGGCCTTTTGCACACCCTTGGCCATCTCTCTATCATAGAATACAATCACCCATTTCTGCTGAAATATAATGTGAAAAAAAGTTTCTTCAACCGGTCCCCATATACAGCTTTTTTTGTATCAAATTGATTTTGTTCCCAGGAGATTTATTAATTGAGATAAAAAATCGAGTGGGATTATTTAGAAATCGTGGCCCACTTCCAGAGTGTCCTCCTCTGATGAGCTATTTAATGTCAAACACGTGTGTTTTTTGAGGCCCAAATTTGGTCAAGCTGTTAGCTGAGCACACATCTGTATTTACTTATATTTGGTTTTTTGGTCTCTTAAGCCGAGTCATGTCCTAGGCCTCAGCGGTTTGTTTTACATACATATGAGACTTCAAGTGCTGTACTTTCCATTAAGTTTGCCACTTATATTCTGCTATACTCTGCTAAATGCCACAGAGAGTACTGCATACAGCAAAATGATTGCATAGAAAAAGAAAAATCTCCCTCAGAATTTCAAGATCAGGAATCAAAGAGTTTCTGTAAACTGTAAAATAGTATATGAGCAAATGTATTCCTACACATTATCTTATCAAAGCAACAATGAAAAGGTTATAAAGTTATATTTAGAATATATTACACTTTTAGTAGTAGCTTCTAAAGAGTTTTGGTAATGCTATCACCAAGCAATAAGTAAAAATGAACTCTTATAAAATCAAAACTGAATGCTCCCAAGTCCCATTTTCTAATAATCAATATTTCAAAAATAGTGTTTGTGTTTTTATTTCAAGCATGTAATCAAACATTCAAGATATATGTAATACATATCTTTGTATTTATTTTACTTCTATTAGTTACAAATTGAATCCTATACAAAGTAGTATGTGTGTGTCTTGGTACCATCATAACTGTTGTGGGAAAACATACACATAAGAAAGCCAGCAAAAGAGCTATTAATGGCTATATGTATACAGAAAGGGGCCATACTATCATGATATTGTCTTTAAAGTGTCCAATAGCTAACATTTATGAACACACTCTAGGCACCAAAATATTCTACACTTTTCCCTAAGTGAAAGAGTAACTTTTCTCTTAGAATTGGAATCATTTTCTGGCACTTAATCAATGATATTATATTGAGTGGTTACTTCATTCCTTCATTTGTTACATATTTATTGTTAATTTTCAATGCTACTCTTTGATTTATTTGAGCCCTTCCTCCTTCAATAAAGAAATTGACATAAATGTATATTATTAGATAAATTGAAATGCATGCATATTTTTAAAGGGTAATTTGGAAAGCAATATTGATTTGGAAGGGTAAATGAAAGGATGGGGAAGTATCTCAAAGCACTTAAAAGAAATAAATTGAAGATGAGAAAACAAATGCCTTTCATTTAATAAAATAAAAAATTACAAGGCTAAAGAAAGCGAAAACTGTTAATGTCCTTATTTCAATTGCATGTTGGTTCATATGACACAATATTGTACTATGAATTCCCAAATTGGGTTTCAGGTCTAATTCTTCTACCATATTGCACTATGAATTTGGGAAAGTCACTGAACCTCCCCTGTCTTTCTTTTCCCCTTCCATATAATGTGTTTACCTTAGATAAGTGGCTTTGAAACTGAAGAAGTGGCATCCTCTAAATGTGCAGGAGCACAGACCCTGGAGTCAGAGGGCCTAGGTTTGAATCGCATCCTTGACTTTTACTAGTTGTGTGACTTTTTCCTTCGGTTTCCTCTTTTATAAAATGGAGATAGCAATAGTACGTTCCTCAAGCAGTTCTTGAAGAGGTTAAATATGTTAGGTGCTTGGGGTAGGGTCCAGTACCTAATAGTGGCTGCATTAGCTACCATCATTGTTAGCATTTCAAACTGTACTCAGCTGGCTCCTTCGAGCTCCCTCAGGGGCTCCATTGGTAAGAAGGGGAGATAAAAAGGTGCTGTTAAGAATATGACTACACAAAATTAAAGTTTTAACATAAGATAATTTGATTATATAAGCATAAAGTATATTCTAAAAATCTGTGGGTTTCAGTGATTCTCACATTTTGAGTACAAGAACCATTTTTCAATACCTTCAATTTTAAAACGACATCCTTTACATAAGAGTCGTGAAAATTTTAGCATACATTCATTGAAACAATACAAGGATTTCAGTAAAAACTTTCAATAAATTTGCATGTAGTAGGGTAACTGGTAGGAATTTATTATTTTTTTACCAAAGACACACTATTGATTGGAAGAACTTGAATTCTGGAGAGGGTATGACAAATTCTCTTAAGATGATTGGTAGACTTCCTGGAGGGAAAGATCTGAGATCCTAAACCCTTCTTTGCCACAAGATTCAAAGTTAAGAAAACATGTTACAGTGAGCATGGCCATCCTTACCCAAGATCCTTAAAATAAAATCTCCACAGGTTTGCATATTAAAATATGTTAAAAACAGCAATAGGTGCATAACAGATACCTACTAAAATCTCAGCAGTTTGAAACAGTAAAATTTATTCTTCATTCACATAGTGAGGAATGTGGGTATTTCTGATCAGAAAGTCTCCTGTAACTGGTGATTCTGAATCCAGCCTCGTTCAATCAAATGGCTTCCTTATCTTTCAAATGTAAATTCCAAGTTCACCTTGGGGATCAATATCCAGACAGCAGAAAGGGAAAAAAGAGAAGGTATAGGACCACATAGAAAAAGTGGCATATGTCACATCTTCTGATACTCCATTGGTCAAAGGCTAGGAACATGGCCAAACTCACATTTACAGGAAAAGGAAACAGGGAAATGTAATCTTGCTGTGCACACAGGGTGCAAGAAATTGGGCTTGGTAATCAGCCAGCTAGTGTCTACCAGAGGATAAAGGTTTTATTTGGTATGATTTGGGTGGTAATACAGGAAAACTGGGAATTATGGTTTAGTGAAGTGATAGAAAGTGTTACATCCTAGACCTCCTAGGGGAAAAAATGGCACTTTGGTGAAAGGGTTGTGTGAATTCATTTAAAGAGCTGAAACTTTGGATCCCTGGGCCAACTTTGGTGTGGAATACCCATGACTGAGTACACACTCCATAAGTCTAGACTTGAAGAACCTTGGAAGGCCCAGGCAGTGATGACAAGAAAAAACAGCCTTAATTAAGGCAAAGGACCTCTTTGGATCTCTCAGGTGTTCACTGGAATATAAGTCCTCCCTCTGGGCAACCAACTGCCAGTTATGGTCACAGAGTGTTCCTGTAACATCTGAGTTTCTACTCTAGTAGAAAGTGAGAGCCACCAATATTTATTATTTGATATGAATCGAAGCCTCTGGAAACTTTTCAGCTTTGCCATGGTATTTAGGGGGAAGAAAAAGACATTCTTATGATAATGAGATGGATGTAAGTTGTTTAGTGAGAATTTTAATGACTATGTGCTTTTATTTTTCCCTGCTATGTGCAAAGTGGGACATACTGACGTGGATTAAGGCTGCCCCAGCTAGAGAAGCCCAAGGTGACCTGGCCTACATGCCAAACTACATGACCCAGTGGACTTTTTTTATGGTATGAATTAGGACTGCCCCAGGGAGAGAAGCCCGGGGCATCCTCACCTGCATGCCGATCTATATGGCCAGATTCATGTCTAAAGTTATATGACCGCACAATAACCAGACCTCATCTGCACTGAAATCATTTAATTACTTTTTATATCATCTTTTCTTTTTTCCAGTAAAAATAAGTCACGTACCCATGCCTTATAAAATTAGCCCTAACCCTCAACTCGGGGCAGCAGCAGGAGCTCTGACCGCCCGTGGGTCCTGTCCCCACGCACCAGCTCTGCCTGTCCATGGGTCCTGTCCCCATGCCAGTGGGGGCAGCAGCAGCTGCTCTGCCTGCCCATGGGCCCTGTCCCCATGCCAGCGGGGGCAGCAGAATCGGCGGCAGCAGAAGCTCTGACTGCCCATGGGTCCTGTCCCCATGCTATTCCACACTATTCTCTAAATAAAAGAGCACTACTGCCAGATCTTGAGAGTCTAAGAAATCTTTCTTTCGACTCCTCGGCTCACCGACCCTGCATTAATACCAGATACAGTTATTTTATTAATCATAAAATCATCTGCAGATATTTGGACAATGTTATGTGTTTATTTATGTAGACATAGAATTTATCATTGCGATGATAGGAGCAGATATGGGCTGACATACTCATTGCACTAGTTCTAAAGCACTCATGGATTTCTTCGGATCAGAATGGAGATTGCTGGGATGGTGAAATCATGTGAAATTATGTCCTGGTTCCTATGCGTAAGAATGTTTTTCATAAGGCAGAAAAGCCTAAAGATGTGATGAAAACAGGTGAGAAAACAGGATGGAATATTGTGATTCAAATGGCTCTTCTAATATGCACATATTAAAGGCTAGCTCTGATGGAGTCAAATTCCAGGAGTGTGGGTAGATCCTAATGAGACTAATCTGAGCAGTTTAAAATGGTTTACTGAGGTCTCTTTGGCACAATGGATTCCGAGGAGAATGTGGCAATATTTTAGGTACTTCTGGAAGATGAGATGCCTCTGTAACTGCAACACGTTGTTTTAGCCCCATACCTTCCAAAGTGTCAACTGCTTCTCTCGTTTCTGAGCTGACCCAAACTCTACAGAATCTTTAAAATTATGGCTAAGCTAAAGATGCCCTTGTGTCCTAAGACTGAGAGGACCATATAATTTATCGCCAAGCCAGGAAACTTTTGAGAAAAAAAAAGAAAGAGATACTATTAATAACTACACAGGACAATAAGAATAAAGCTGGTGTATTCTGTGCAAACCAAGATCTAAATGGCTCCCTACTTAAGGCAGAGTTTCTTAAAGTGTTGTGTGAGGAATTACTGCATTAGAATCTCCAACAGAGTTCATAAAATGCAGATTTCTGGTTCCTAACCTATACCAATTAATTAAGAATCTCTGGAAACAGAGGCCAGGAGTACACACTTTAAGAAGCCCCCTAACTCTCAACTCACGTGTTTCTTATGCGTGCTAAAATTTTCGTGGTCTTAGATAAAACCAATGGGACCAATGTTGAAATGATTGTATCTCATCCAGTTGAAATACACAGTAGTATTTGTAAGCAAATTTCAACCAGAATAATAGAAAGCTTTTCATCTTGGTTAAAAAGTTTTGTCCTTTTATTCCTTTCTTTATTTCAATCTTTATGTACAATGGACTGTTACTTTCATTGATATAGAGCTAGGATAAAGGTTTCATAGAAAGACAAATACTGTATGATATCACTTATATGTGGAATCTAAAACAGTCAACCTCATAGAAGCAGAGTAGAATGGTGGTTGCCAGGGGAGGGGGCGGGGGGAAATGGGGAGGCGATGGTCAAAGGGTACAAAGTTTTAGTTATGTAAGATAAGTTCTGGAGATCTTCTATACAGTATAGTGCCTATAGCTAACAATATTGTATTGTATACTTAAAATTTGTGAATGGGGTAGATTTTATGTTGTGTTCTTACCATACACACAAAAATCACAATGAAAGGGGTGGAAGGAGACTTTGGGAAGTGATGGATATGTTTAGATTTATGGCCTTGATGCTGGTGGTGGTGTTTTGGGTTTATATTTATCCACAAACTCATTGAGATGTATACCTTAAATATGTACATCTTTTTACATGACAATTATATCTTAATAAAGCGTTTTTTTGAAAAAAAAAGACTTCATATGTCTTTTGAATTTTGTGCCATATTTTGCATTTTATCCCTCTGAAGTCCTAGAAGTTTAGTGTGGAGTGATATTAATGTATTCCTTTAACTTTTCAAAAAGGGTTACTTTAATACTATAATTTCAGGCTTCTTAACATATCACTGTTAGCAATGAAATGTTCATATTTAATCATCTTTTAGGTATAAGGCATTGTATCTAAATTTTAGAGTGAAAAACAATGCTTCTCTTAAAAAACGAAACTATAATTCATGAAAAAAACCTCTGTTTACATGTGTCTATTTAATCATGGGGCATAAATTCATTCTCAGTACACAGTTTGGAAGTTTAAGGAACCGTGTAAATTCACAGTCGCTATATTATTCAGGGCCCACAGCAGGCTTTCTTGCATTTGTCCTAAAGGAGATGGAAAAATGGTAACTTTATTGGTGTGACAGTGAATAATCTCAGTCTATGGCATGCTTTTGAATTTTGTTCGATGCTTCGTTTAAGTTAAGCTAGAAAATCAATCTTTCCCCTCCAAATCGAATCTCAGCAAGTCTTTGGATGAGAACAGTCACTAGACCACCCTGTCTCCTTTATAGTCTTCTGAGTGTATTTGTTATCTTTTACTGCAGTTATTTTTTTCATGGGAGAAATCTGTTGTAAACTTGATGGTTGTCATACCTCAATCCAAACTAGCAGTATTATGAAAATTCAGTATGAATTTATACTCTTGATCCAGGAAGCCGTAAGAGTCACTAGTGTTCTTGAGAGTAGTCAATTCAATTCAGTCAATTCAATTCGTGTCAGTTCATGTATTTAGTGTTTATTAAATGTCAGGCATATTATTAGATGTTGAAGATACTAAGATGGATGTATTTTAAAGAATCTGTCATTAGAGTATGACAAACAATTGAGCTACACAGAAGTAATTTACATGTGTAATTACAGTTTTGAGAAAAAAGTGATTTAATTTGAATGGGACAGAAAATGTTTCACTGATGAGGTCATTTATGCATTTGGGTTTTAAAAGATGAATAAGAGTTTTCCCAGTGAATGAAAGGGGAAAATATTTTCAGTAGTGAGAACAGCAACTGCTAATGGTTGTAAAGCAAGGATAATGGGTTTTAATTACTAGTGTGTAGCGTGAAGAAGAGATTAGCTAAATTGGCAGACCAGAAAATGGAGACGTTTATGACATGTTCAGAAGTTAGACTTTATCTTTGTTGCAATGGAAAGACATTAAAGTTTTTATGCACTTAATTGATGATCAAATTTGCAATTTAGAAACAATATCAGAAGTAGTGTTGAGGATGAATATGAGGGGTAATGGTTGAGATGGGAGGGGCAGAAATGGATAGAGAGCAGCCTAGGTTAGACAAGGATCTGAATCAGGGCAATGGAATTTGATTAAAATGAAGGACTTTAAGAGATATCTAGGAAGCAGAATTGACTAACCTTGGTGATATATTGGACAGAGAAAGAAGTGGGAAAGGAGAGAGATGTGAGGGAAAGTCAGGCATCAGGATTACTCCCATATTTCTATCTTTATTTACTGGACAGTGGTACCAACAATAAATAATTCTGGATTCTGAGGCCACATGCTTTAGCCTAAGAAGGAGCATGGTTGCTTATGATAAGAGTAGTAGGGAAGGTACCTGAAGATTCAGAAAATCTTACAGTCTTTCTGAATTTATATACAGAAACACATGAACTAATAGCCCCAGAAGTTTGGTGTTCCCTGACTTGGGCTCAGAGTGTCAATGACTCTGGCTTCCTGGACTATTTTGGCCCTGGTTACATCCCGACTCTGGTGCAAGTAACATGGTATAGGGCTCATCATCTCAGAAATCTATTTATTGACCTTAATTCTTCAAATAGGAGCTACCAATATAGCCGTGATTTACACTTAGTTCTCTCACATCTTGACTTTCCTTCTGAATGTTGCCATGTAGGTCCAGAAGTTTTTCCTCTGCTTTGGATCTTGCTTGCATCTTTTGAAGATGCCTCTTCTTTACTTCTTATTTCAGAGATGGGATGTGCATTAGGAACTCTGGAGGTTGCCTAGAGCATCACTATAAGTTGAGTTGGAGGGGAAGAGGTTGAAGATGAAAAGTTGTCTACTTTTAATCAGTCAGATTCAAGCACTTAAAAATTTGGCCCATCCGTCATCTATGACTTGTGAAATAATGGAGTGTGTCTGAGCAGAATTGGCTGCTCCCTTGTAGCTGGTTGTAATGATGAAGTTTTGGAATCAAGAGTCTCCTTTTACTGACTCAGACCAGGGAAACTTCCAAACAGATTCTATGACTCAAAGGAAGAATGAAAATAAGCAAGAGATTGCATTCCCCCTGAATATGAGTAGAAGGAGTTCTGTAGCTTTAGAACTAAAAGAAATGACCAAGGCGTATGGTCCAGTTATGTATTGCAGTGTAACAAACCACTCCAAAACTTAGTGGTAAATATAACAAAAACCATGTTGTTATAGTCAGGACTTTGTGAGTTAGTAATGAAAAAGCATACTGGGAAGTCTCATCGCTGCTCTGTCATGACTGGGCCTCAGCTTTGGTGGCATGAATGCCTGGAGATAGATTAGATGACTTGACTGGGGTCATCTGTCTGGGGGTCTTGATTCTGGCTACGTTTTTCTTTATGTCACATCTTTTGGGGCTGGAATGTCCAAGGTGGTATCTTCACTCACATATCTGGTACCTGGGCTGCACTGGCTGAAAAAGCTGGGGCTGGTCCTCTCTGTCTCTCTTTATGAAGCTTCTCCACATAGCTTAGGATTCCTTGTAAACTGGAAATCTCAAACTAGTTGGAATTCTTAAATAGTGAGAACATGTAAGAATTTTGTGGCTCCAGTTATGTCCCAGCTCTGGTGCAAATAACATGGTATAGGGCCCATCATCCCAGAAACCTATTTATTGACCTTAATTATTCAAATAGGAGCCACCGATATAGCTGGTGGCTTTGCCCAGAGTGAATATTTGAAGAGGCTTGGATGGAACCTGTAAGTCTTCCTATCACTAGCTTCAGAAGCACAAGAACATCTTTTCTCTTGTGTTCTGTTGATCAAATAAGTCACTAGGTCAGCCCAGATTCAAGAAGAGGGGCTTCAGACTGTACCTTTTAATGGGTGGAGTAGCAAAGTTTTATGGTTATAGTTAAGGTACCACAGCACATGATGAAGAAGTCTTATGCTGATGACTTTTCAGTTGAAGTAGAAATTAATCTCTCCCTCTATTGTCTGAATTGCAGTGCCCTCTGGATGAGAATAAAAAAGAGAGGGCATAGAATTTGAAGTTCTTTGCATTCAGCCTGATTTTCCAGATAATGAATTAAGGGTCTTTTTATCATGTAATAGTTTTCCCATACCAGAGACCAATGATAACATTAGTAACTATTTACTGAACAACTGTAATTGCTAGACAGTCTGCTTGTGCTTTACTTATTTGAGCTCAACTCCCATGAAGACAGGTATTGCTGTTCTCACATTGCAGATAAAGACAATGAGGCTGAGGCAAATTAAGTCATTTTCTCAAAGTTACAGTAACAGAGAATATATTTAGATTCAAACAAGGTGTATATGATAGCTCTTGCTGTTTCCTCTATACTCTGCTATGTTTAATGGAAACAGTTTCAGACATCATTACACAGAGGTAGTAAAATCTCAGTTAACTGAGATGCTTGAATGCTGTTTGATCATTTTTGTGTGAAATATTTTATTCTAAGTGCCATTTTGTGTGCTACTTTAATTCTGCTTTGTAGTCTGGAATATCTTTGTTTTAACGTAATAAAAAAGAGTAACTTTTAATCAAGAAGTGAACGTAATTAAAGCTTGATAAAATGTTTCAGATTTTTATGTTTGTTTCTTTCTCACCAGAAGGATGGGTTAAAAGGTTGAAAGCACTGTTGCGGAAAATGAAGCTAAACATCCATGTCTCACGGAATCCACTCGAATTGGTTCTTTGATACAAATATTTGTTTTGAATCTAAACATGAAACTCTAATTGAAATCATAACCTTTCCAGGCTTGGCACTTGGGAATTATTTTTATTTCTTCCTTATGCTTATATCTAATTATGGACATAAAAATGTGTTTATTTAGCAAGGTCTCATCCCCCCTCTTTTCCTGACTTCCTGGTTCTGCTCAGATTTACACCTTCCATAACTTTTCTACTATTGCTATGTCAGTAGATAATTTGCTTCTAGACTTTCTCTGCTTTTGAGCCATCTTACACTGTTCTTAGAGCTATGGTCCAGCTCTGTTATTCACAAGCAAGTTACTTCATATCTATGCAAATTAATCTCTTTATTTATGTAGTCTCACCTCCTAGTATTGTTGTAAGAAATAAATAAAATTACATATATCCTGCTTGTTGCCTATATTGATATATAGATATGGTTAAAGGCAAATTTTGTGGCTCCAGTGGTGAAACTGACGTCAGCTTTATTTCTCAAAATGAATGAACACAGAGAACACAAAATGAATGATCAACACAAAGGCTCACAATATATGAGCAAAACCAAATCAAGCTGGCCTGCCATCTACAGATTCACAGGTTGTGCGCTATAAAACCCCAGGAGGCTCCATTCAAGTAAATCATAAAGTGAATGACACTCCTAGAAATATGCAGTGCACGGCCTGTACGACTGAACATGCAGACCCTGAAAGCAAGCTTTAATGCCATCATCTGCCTTCCTTAGACCCAGTAGGGAGCAGAGAAGAGGATAATGAGCTCAGGGGAGAGTAAATGGTTACTTATCCTTCGTTCTTCTCTAGGTATAGCTCTTGACATGTTCGTATTGAAGGGAGGCGGTTGATTTTGTTCAGCAGCGGCCTGCAATTACAGAGAGCTGGGCTGCCTTTTCCACCAAGGGGATGAACAACATTTACACCAGTAGCTATAACAACAGTGATAGTGTTAGGTGTGGGTAATCGTTCATCTCACATCTCTCCCATGTGGGCTCTCCCTATTTTTTATGCCCTAGGTCATATCAAACCCCTCTGCAATATCTGCAACCTTCAAGTTCTCTATTAAGTCCAGCGCCCTTCAAGATGGCCTAAAACAACTCCTGTTTGCCTATTCAGGCTAAACACAGGTCCCTACCTACTCTATGAGAATGTAACCCCTCTCTTCAAACACCTTTGAGAGCTTATTGCATATAGAGTAATGTAAAATGTATAAGTCCTTACCAAAATCACTCTACATTTCTCAACATTACTGCATTTTCATCTTTCACTCTTCAGTTTAAATGTCACTTCCCTGGAAAGGCCTTCTTGAGCAACTTATCTAAAGTAAAATTGTGTGTATTATGCTCTATCATAGACCCTTATCTCCTCCTCCAATAAACTATGTACTGTAAGAATAGTGATCTTTATAGCTCAACCTGTTTTCTGTCTATACAGTTCCTGAATGTAGGTACTAAGTAAACCTGTGTTAGATAGAGAAATAAATGAAAGAAGAAATAAAGGAAAGGAAGGAAGAGAGGAGTGAGGGAGGGAGGGAGGAAGGACGGGAGGGAGGAAGGAACTTTGGCAAAGACTCCATCTTAGTTCATTCTGGCTTCTATAACAAAATATCACAGACTGTGTAGCTTATAAACAGCAGAATTTTATTTTGCAAAATTATTGGAGGCTGGGAAGTCCAAGATAGAGATGCCAGCATGGTTGCATTCTGGTAAGGGCCCTCTTCCTGGTTCATGGCTGGGGCCTTCAGGCTCAGTCCTCATATAGTAGAAGGGGGCTAGCAAGCTCTCTGGGGCCTCTTTTAAAGGCATTAATCCCATTCATGAGGCTCCACCCTAATGACCAAATCATTTCCCAAAGGCCCTGCCTCTAATACCATCAACTTTGGGGGTTAGGATTTCAACATACGAATTTTGAGAGAACACAAGCATTCAGATCTCCTTTGACCAAACTTGAGCCAGGCTCTTCTGAGTCCTCTTTCTAACTAGTCCCTGACCTTGGCCTCTGCCCTTGGCTCATTTAGACCAGTTTTAGCAAGAATCCTGCTGGGTCAGTTTAGGGGAAATGCCCCACCCTTAATAGATGATTAAATTCTTTGTCCTCACCCTCCATATATTTTCACCCTGGCCTGCCTTCAGTAACATTACTGTCAAGTTTTTTTAGCCAGAGTTTCCCTGACCCCCGATGTTTCCTCTTGATAATTTTCTATTCACTGACCCTTACTCTGCTCTACTTGTTTTCATTGTGTTCAGAGCTGAGCCCTATCTCTCTCTCCTACTACAAAACCCCACTGTAACATCCCCCAGACAAAATCTTTCTTCCCATCTTTAACAAGCATCCTGCATACTTTTTTAACACCTTCCAAGGCTTTCTCTATCTACATCTCCCTGAATTGGCCATCACTCCTTTCATGTCTTTGTTCACATCATAGGCTATGCTTGCAACACCCTATTTTTTATGCCCTGGGTCATATCAAACCCCTCTACAATTCTGTATCCTTCGAGTTCTCTATTAAGTCCAGTGCTCTTCAAGATGGCCTGTAAAACTCCTGTTTGCATAAATACTTGCTATTCTGCATCTTCCTAAGTTATCCTTAGACCCTTAAGTAGAGCAACATGTGCACTTGCTTTCCACTAGATTATAAACTCTAGTAATGCAAGAACCAGGCATCATTATATGCCTCCCATAATGCCTAACACCAAATGTTACACACAGTAGAAACTCAATAAATACCTGCTTGGTTGAACTATGGTCCTACTATATGGTGAAAAATTCAAGGGTGATTGAATTAGATTTTGATCTTCCCCACTCATGAGCTGTGTGACCTTGGGCAAATTATTTAATCTTAGTTTCAATTTCGTTATTTGTAAAAGGCAATAATAACTAAAACAATGGGTTGTGGTAAAGATTAGATGACATTCTAAGTAAAATATATAAAGTAAATGTGATACTATATGTAAAGGCGTCTCCTGCTTAAAGTCAGGAGTCCATTTGTGAAAATCAGGCAGTTTGTGTTAAAAGATTAACCAGGAAATTATTTCCTATTATTTTAAATGGAAACAGTTAATATGTTTTATATGTTAACCCAACAACCCCAACAAATTTCCTGAAGTGGAATAAAACAAACGAACAAAAAGCATGTATTATGTTACAATCTACATACATATTTTAAAACTTCATTTCCTAATCACCTAATAATAAAGAAGGTGTTAACAAACATTACTTTGTCTGCAGTAACATGGCCTCTCTTAACCCCAGTAACATCAGAGTTGCATATTCTCTTCTATGACACTTGCAGGCTTTTCAAAATGTCTACACGTGATTTTGAGGTTTTACCCAATGTATTTAGAATGTAACAATATTTTCCTCAATCATTGTGTTATTATAAAAGTTGTTTTGAGTTTGGAGAAGTAAATATGTTTAATTCCTGTATAATCATTGGCTGAAGAACATTTGATTGAGATAATTATAGTCTTTGTAGTATAGGTATTAAAACAAACAGCTCTTCTAACAGGAAAACAATAAACAGGAGATATTTTGTGGGGTGTATCTCCATATAGGTATTGCTAAACACAATACCTTATTGTAGATAGGTCTTAATAAATGTAAGTCTTAATAAATGTTATTTTCTAACTTCCTTCCATTCTGAGTCAAAGTAATTCTAAGCCAAAGATTAAATTTAACTTAATCTTCAATTCTCAAATTCAGTGAAAACATTTTTTTTTGTTATTTTTTTTTTTAAAGATTTTATTTTTTCCTTTTTCTCCCCAAAGCTCCCCGGTACATAGTTGTGTATTCTTCGTTGTGGGTTCTCCTAGTTGTGGCATGTGGGATGCTGCCTCAGCGTGGTCTGATGAGCAGTGCCATGTCCACGCCCAGGATTCGAACTAATGAAACACTGGGCCGCCTGCAGCGGAGCGAGCAAACGTAACCGCTCGGCCACGGGGCCAGCCCCTTTTTTTGTTATTTTTTAAGAATTTAACTCAATTATGCAAAAAACATATCTAGAGCTTATATTGATAATGACATCCACTCCAGCCCACCTACCTCACTTGTATTTCCATATATCCTGACTGAGTGAGTCAATCTCTTCTTCGGGTTTTCCAAGAAATCTGGTTGTTTCCTAGTTAGTAGTCATCTCTATATGCACTGAACCATTTGCATGGTTTCTTTGTAAGTTTATTATTAAAGAAGTTTAGAATAAATTCATAGCAACTATAGGGCAGCAGAATTTGCCACCCCAAAATGTGTTTCTCTGGCATGATTATTTTTAAGAACAAAAGACTCAGGAAGAAACTGTGACCTCCCCCACTAACTGCCTAAAAGAATTTAAGATAGAAGACCTGTTCCAGGAAGGAGCTATCTCCACGGAGAACTATAGTATAATATGAACTAGGTGTGGTGGACAGGAAGGAACCTAGCAAGGCTCATTTGATCAAAGTCCTCTCCATGACCATTGTCTCTGCAAGGCATGGCAAACCTTTGTTTACCAAGCATTTGCTTTTCCATCTCTAGGTGAATTGCTTTCCTCCCATTTGAAGTCCCAAACCATTACCCCCAAAATCCTCCTTTGTCTTTAGCTGAGGATGATATTTAAGGTGAGGTCTTTGGCCATTTTGGTGAGTTACTCAGTTTTCCTGGGTTTCTCCCATGTATGCATGTTATTAAATTTGTTTGATTTTCTCCTATTATTCTGTCTCATGTCAATTTAATTCTTAGACCAGGCAGAGGAACGTATAAGGTCAAAAGAATATTTCTTGGGGCTGGCCCAGTGGCGTAGTAGTCAAGTTTGTTTGCTCTGCTTTGGCAGCCGGGGGTTCATGGGTTCATATCCCGGGTGCAAACCTACATACCGCTTGTCAAGCCATGCTGTGGTGGCATCCCACATACAAAATAGAGGAAGATTGGCACAGATGTTAGCTCAGGGCCAATCTTCCTCAGAAAAAAAAATAAATAAATAAGAAGAATATTTCTTCCTCCCCTACACAACATAGAAAGTGATTGTATACAAATTTTATTGTAGACCCCACTCCCTCAAATACTCATAGATTGAAAGGTCATAAGAGATGACCTTGTCTTTGGGGAGTAAATGAGTAGAAAACAGAGAAAGGGAGGAAATTATGGAACTAATTTAATTGGGGATGAAGGCATGAGTCAATGCCCTTTGCTTGGAAAAATGGTGAATTTCCTACTTGAGGAGTAATCACTTAAAATGTTTAGCTGCACTAATGACTGTCTCTTTATTGCAAATTTGGTTGCATTAGTAAGGTGCTATAAGAAACAACTAGTGTATGTGTCTTGTGATAGTAAAAAATTATGGTAGACAGAAAGAATATTCCATTTGTCCATTTATTGAATAGCCTGAAGATAGACTAATTGAATATTATTTATAATTTGTGTGTATGGATCAACAAAGCTGTCTTTGACACTAACATCCATTTTTTCTGCCTCAAAGACAATAGTTTGATAATTGTGGCTGAAAGAACTGATTGATACATGACGGGAAGTTCTCCTAATATTGATTACGTGTAAAAATGCCTAGGAGGAGATGGGACTGACAGTAATCATCAGTAAATTTCAAAACTCAAACAACAATCTTGTCAACAGCAGGGTGTTCAGTACAGAAAATAGTTTTAGTGCTGACACTATCTTCTAAGGTACAGTATATACCTATCTGTATACCAAATATTTGTGCAAAGACAGTGCAATGTGGTGGAATAAAAACTGAACTTGTAATTAGGACATGTGGATTAGGTTACAGCTGAGTTCTTACAACCAGTGCTGTCTTGGAGAGTTACAGTTCTAGTAATAACACTCTTTGTCTTTAAATCATCTCTAAGGAGCTTTTGGCCTCTAAATTTATATGATACTGTGATCATATTTTATCATTGTAGGGAGATTATATGTAGGAATATAGCTACATAGATTAATGGATATATGAATGGATATATGTATGGGTGAGTGGAAAGATGAGTAGATACACACATATATATACACATCTATAAAAATACATACATCTATATATATGACTACATGTTATTTCCATGTATATGTGTGTATATAGAGTGACATCACAAATTCCCCTTGCCACAGTTTTCCTTCACAAATATGAAACTTTTTGGATTGCAAATATGACAATAAATCATCTCTCATCTATTATTACAGAGATAAGGCCTTTTAACAGCCAATGGGACTTGAAACAGACTTTTAGGTTATGAAAGATACCATTAAGAAAATCTACAAATATTCATGGGCATGTATTATGAAAATGCTTCCTAGTGGATACAAATATAAAAGTATCATCAATATATCCATAAAGAATTCTAATATTGAGGGGCTGGCCCGGTGGTATAGCGGTTAAGTTTGCATGTTGCAATTCGGCAGCCCAGAGTTTGCTGGTTTGGATCCTGGGTGTGGACCTACACACTGCTTGTCAAGCCATGATGTGGCAGGTGTCCCACATATAAAGTAGAGGAAGATGGGCATGGATGCTAGCTCAGGGCCAGTCTTCCTCAGCAAAAAGAGGAGGATTGGCAGTAGGGGTCAGCTCAGGGCTAATCTTCCTCAAAAAAAAAAAACAGAATTTTAATATTGAAAAAGTAGTGGGCAGTGCTAACTGACTGACTGTCAGGAATCAGACCTTGCCAAAATAATAGCTTTCACTTTTGATATATAGTACACATACTATTGGCAGAAACATATTTTTCTAGCAATGACCTTAAGAAGAATAAAGCTCATTTAAATAACAAACAAATAGTGAAATCCACATTTTACTCCTTTATCCAACATGTTTAGATTCATGGGCCCTAAAGACCTCAGTCATCAATCTTACAGAGCATTTTATTAAATATATATCATTACACAGTGAGTGGATAGACATTTAGATCTGTCTTCTAGACAGATTGAGTACATTTCTGTGGAGTAGTTGGCTTTATTTGAGTGAAATAGGCTCATCAGTGAGAGGTCACAAGTAATCGAATATCTATATATACTTGGGAGTTTAGAAATAACTAAAAATTTGGATGTGAGTCTTAAAAAGCTGAAACTGAAAATGACCGTATAATCATAGAACTTTAAAGTTGCAAAAAGTCACCTTCTTTTTCAAATGTAAAAAACAATAACCGAGTCATTAAATGAGTTTTTAAAAAAGTTTTATGGCAAGAGAGTGACAGAAATAGAACTTTAAATCCAATGTTCTTTCCATCATAACAAATTTCTCCCCTACATTTGTTAAATGAAAACACACACAAACATGTGCATGCACACACACACACACACAAATAACATAAAGATCCATGATTCACTCTTCAAATCAACTTGCTTTCAACCATATGGAAAGTGTATGGATTGAATCTTTCAGATACTTTTTCAGAGCAGATACGCCAAACTCTATTTCTCTCACCTGGCTCCAGGCATTATTTAGTCTTCTCCAGCTGGGTATAATTATTCATTAGGGAACTCTCCTGTTATTCACACTCAAATTTGTGATGGCTGTGCTGTGGATGCCACTATCTTGAAAGGAAGCCTTACATGGTGAAGCGTTCGGGTGGGTAGAAGGAACATAAGAAGAGAAAACTAGAGGAAAGGTATTGGAGAATGTGTGGTGAGTTGTTGCTTTTCCACTTTGATTATAATGACCATTTCTATTAACATGAGCTTGCACTGATAGCTTGACGTATGATACATGCGGACTCCTTTAACTTATAATTGTGGCAAATGTATCTTCAACTACAAACTTAGATACCAAAGAGCCTAAGGAGCTCTGAGAGCCATATACCTTCATCTTTTTTTGATTTTGGAGTTTTTCTTTTTCATGAGGATTGAATAAGTATAAATAAAAGCTAAAGAAATCTCCTTTAGTCACCTGGTGATTTTTATTCATCCTCTTATTCTCAGGTAATACCTCCTCCAGGGACCCTTCCTTGACTGTCCCTTCAATTCCCATGGAAAGATAAGTTCTCCTACTCTTTACAATCAAAACTCCCTGGGCAATCTTTTCTCATACCTCTTATGGCAGGCTGTCGGATTGTGGATTTACTTGTCTGACTCTTCTTTAGCCTGTGAGAAAATTCAGTGCAGGGCCTGAATCTTCCAACACCGTATTTTCCATTGCCAAGCATGAAAGAACCAGGTAATGTGTAGCTTAAAAAAAAAGTAGCTTGTGGGGCCGGCCCCGTGGCCGAGAGGTTACAGTTCTGCACGCTCTGCTTTGGCAGCCTGGGTTCTCGGGTTTGGGTCCCAGGTGCAGACCTACTCCACTCATCAGCGGCCATGCTGTAGCAGCATCCCACAGATAAAACAGAGGAAGATTGGCACAGATGTTAGCTCGGGGCTAATCTTCCGCAAGCAAAAATAGGAAGATTGGAAACAGATGTTAACTCAGGGCTGCTCTTCACACACACACACACACACACACACACACACACACACACACACACACACACACACGCTTTTATATGTTGTGGGGGTCCAATACATCTGCACATCAAATACATGAAATAATTGATGCTAGGAAATATGCCAGATAAGAAATAACGTTAAGGAGGAATTACAAGTGAGTGGAAAGAAGGTTTTAGCAAAAAAAGCATGATTTAAGATTACTAAAGTTTTTTAGTTTTGTTTTTACCTAGTATGTTTTGAGAATTGTTGAAGAAAAGAAAAGGCTGTTCAATGCTTTGAAAATTTGCAGTCTATTTTCTTTTTTTTAAATTTTTATTTTTTTCAGATGTACATCATATTTCGAATTCTGTATACATTACATCATGTTCACCACCCGAACATTGATTATAGTCCATGCCCTCACATGTGAGCCTAATCACCCCTTTTGCCCTCCCCCTTTCCCCAAAAGTAACCACCAGTCCAATCTCCAATGCTATGTGTTTTTTTTTTGTCGTTTTTATCTTCTACTTATGAGTCAGAGGGAGAAAGTCAAATACCATATGCAGTCTATTTTCATTAGTTCATCAGCTAAAATACGGTGGCATCACCATAGCTGCTCATCTTTCAAAATTTTTCTTAAATTTCAACTTCTTGTTGAGAATGTTTCTGAAGCTAACTTTATCTTTTGAATTCTATTGAAATGAAATATGGTGATTTACCACTAAGCACTTCAAGATGTACTAGTTGGTTCAGGCAACCATAATAAATTTCAGAGAGAATGTAGCTCAGTCTTGGCATGGAGATGCATTTTAGAAAGCACAGTTAACCACCCAAAAGTAATTTAGAAAGGAATTTAAATTTTAACCATTTCTCATAAAAAAAACATTAAAAGGAGTTAAATCCATAAAAAAGATGAACATTCTTCAAATCTCCATCCCCCTACCCAATTTTCTTGCGCTCACTCCACAGTGCTGCAGCATTTCTCACACAGAGATCCCCAGTTACATGCAGCACTATTACTCATTTGGCTTTTTGCTTCTTCTTTACTACAAACCTTCTATTATTATGAAGATAGCCTTCATGTCTCTCCTCCCGAGCATTTCATTTATATTTCAGAGAAGAAAGAGATAAGGTAAACTAGATCAGAAATTATACAATTTTTTGGCAAGATTGGAAAGTGGGAACACCTCCAAATTAATTCTTCATCATATTCCATAAAGTATTATGATTTTATGCTTTATTTTGGCCTATCTACCGCATTATAACTTCATTGAGGACAGGGAGGGACTATGACTTTCATTCTTTTTGTAGCTGCCACCTCACCTAGTCATGGAGGAAATGGCAAATTTGTCAGCATAACAAAGACTTGAGATCCTTCAAGGCCCTCCCATCCCTAAGAACTGAGTTCCTTGGCAAACTAAGACCAAAGCTGACAGTCTAGTTTGTAAAGTTTTATTGGAACAAAACCAAGTCCATTGATTTAGTATTGAGGATGGCTGCTTTCAAGGGTAGAGTTACTTAGTTGCCACGGAGACAATATGGCTGGCAAGTCCAAAATATTTACTATCTGGCCCTTTAAGAAAAAGTTTGCCAACCCTGCCTTAGAACACAAAATCTAAGCTCCTTAGCTTGTTTTAAAAGATATTTGTTGTATTTGACTGTCCAGTATCTGATTCCTGCTTACTATTTTGAGGATAATCTACTTTGTGTGCTCTTTCCAATGAGAAGAGCTCAGCCCAGGCTTGATCAAATCTTCTCACCTAGAAGACTGAATATGGAACATAATTCTACAACAATGAGAATTGTCTAGAATTATTTCACAGCTGTTATGTTGGTAGTATCGTGCACCTTGGTCAGTAGCATTCTGGCCAGATTGTTCCTCTTAGAGGAAGGCTCTCTAACTTCCTGTTCTGTGATCTGCTAAAATGTTTTGGTTCTTTTTCAGCCCTATAGCAGTACTATTAGCCCCTGATGTTCTTCCCCAAATCCTTTTGAAGCCAAGGACAGACAGATCTGGTTTCTGTTATTCGCTACCAAAAGCATCCTAACACATACACTTGGCATAAAAATAGTCTACTAATTTAGTGCCTACTCAGAGCTATTGCTCAGGGTTGTACACAACTCCAGGAAATGCCATTCACATTGACATTGTTATGAATGGCACCCCTTGGAGTTGGGCAGTGCCCAACCTTCATAGTTGTAAAAGGCTGTCATATATCTGCTCATCTTTCCAGCTCCCCTTCAATTGTCTTATATCCATACTCCACAACTGATTCAGCTCCAACTACTTTTGCTATCCAGACAAGCCATGGTATTACTTGGTCTTTTTGTGATCACTTTGTTCCCGACACCAAGTGCAGACTCTTCACGGTTTGTTCATCTGACAAAGTCCTAATCATCCTTTAATGCTCTTCTCAGATATTACCTCTACTGTAAAACTTCCTGTCACATCTTTTTCCTGCAACCCACCCTAGCCATTCATAGTAAATGACTTTATCAAATGTACCGTAACACTTTGTGTACATTTCTGTCAACTCATCTTGTGATGGTTTTATGTTAGTCTTCTGTATTAACCTGTGTGCTTTTTGAGCAAACAGATTTGTCTAATTGTGGCCTAATAGAGGAGATCCTAGCATATAGCAGATACTTAAATGACTTTCTCCTTGTGGACTAATGTATTCACTAACACTCATAATTCACTGAATGAATCAAATCACTTAATACTTAGAGTTTTCAATCCTCTATTATCATATATATCTAAATGCAGCAATATTTACTTCTTTCTACCAGTTTCCAATGTCAAATAAAAAACAAATCTCCATTTAGGAGAGACTTTATTTGAAAGGATAATTGCAAGGAGGTGTCTATTTCAATAGGGAGAATGCTGTGAGCATAAGGTCTGCATGCCTCTCAAAGGTTAGGAAAAATGGGTTTTTCTTCTATTGGGAGGAATAAACAAGGTTAGAAAGAATAGGGTGTGGGCAAGTAGGATTAAAGAGTGGCTTGATTGGATAGTAGACCAGAGAATATTTTACTGGAGGCCAGCCTATTCTCTAGGGGGAGATTATATGTTGACTCAGGCTGACAGTGAGTCAGAGTTCTGGAGCCTGGAGGAAAGAGTGACACTTTAAAGTTTGATTAACAAGCATTTTGTGCCAATTCATTAGTAAGAACAAACAGTTCAGCTGATAATTTATGAGGGAAAAAAATGGGAATTTGGAGGCTCTTTGTCTGGCCTTGCCATAGGTAAACAAGGGGAGGCATCTGTGAGTCTCATTTAAGTCATACGGGGAAGGGTGGGTCTTTGCAATAAATAAACTGTTTTCCACAACACAAAGGGCAGAGGGATATCTTAACTTTTGTTGTTTGCCAGGATTACAGGACTCACGTAAAATTCAACATTGTCACCAATAATAAAGTTTTCAGTATTTTAAGGAGAAAAATTAGATCAACATAAAACTTTATTTTCTTTTCCGATGGTCATCACACAACCGGTAATATATCCACTTGTTAAATTTAGTTGCCTTTTATCTTAGAGAGTTCCTCCAAATTAAATAGGTCAGGGACATTTTTATAAAGAACCAAATATTGCTTTCCTGCCTAAATCAGAGTGTGGACTGAGTATCAGAGACTTATCAGATTTCTTTCAAGCTAAAGTCACCTTCATTTACTTGATAAAACTGTAGAGGGCACAATTATACTGGAACAAAGCTTGAGTGAAAGACTGGGAACCTTGTTAAATACAATACACCTAGCTAATACCCGAATGTGTGCTGTCAGTGATTCATATCTACCTTTCAGAACAAAGGTTTTTTTTTTATCTTTTTTAAAAGAGGATTTTCTTATTTGTCACTCTGCTTTCTTTTTAATTAATCCTAACTGCATTTCATGTGGGAAAATGTGTTTGAAGAGATGGAATTATAAATGAGTCCAGCATTATTGTTATATTCCCCCTGCACTAAAATGTTTTTGTAAGCTAAGGTAAGGAAGTAAAAGATAGTAGATTAAGAGAAAACAGCTGGGGCAATGGGCATTGTTAAAAACAAGTGAGAGGTTTCTATTACTCTCTTGGAAGTAGCATTAGTAGTGGGAAGACAAAGGAATTAGTTTGGATATCTATAAGCTATTTGAAGCTTTTTAAAAGCAAAGTAAAGTTTTCCATAATCATCAAGTAATTTGTGGTTTCAAATTCCTTTAGTGTTCTTGATGCCATTATCACCAAAACAAGCATGCCCTTCTTCCTAGTCCACTCCTCCCCTTCCTTGTACTATGATATGTGTAAAGCAAGTGGCATTTATGCACTATTTGTATTCTCCCTTCACCCTGCTTTCATTCCACATTCCAAGATTTTATTTTCAACGTCAATAATGACTTAATTCCCAAATTCAAAGGTTTTTCTTTTGTTGTGTTTACTTTAAAATCTCAACTGCTTTTGATATTTTGCTGCCCAGAGTTGACTGTCGTAGTTTCCTTTGGATTGAGTGCGCCTGTATACTACCTTGTTACTCTTGTTACCTACTCAACCTGTCAGCTTGTTACCGTGAGTACTTCTTTTTGATTCCTCCCATTCCGTTATTTTGGAAATTCACCAAACTTCTATATTTTGCCTGCCTTCTCTATCAGAATATTTATTAAATTTTATGGTTCCAACTAAAACCTGCCATTGGATTGGATATTACCTCAATGGCGAATGGCTCTGGTTTCTATATAGTTTACTCTCACTAAAGCTCTAGCTTTCTATTGCTAGCTGCCTTCTAAATATTCACAAAGGGATGTCTTGCAATTCCTTCAAAGACAGCTATTCAAAATCATTTTTTTTTCCTCCAAACCTAGTCGCCTCTCTGATTTTCTCATCCTTCTACCTCTGCCAAACCTTTACATTCAAATAATATTTGAATATTTTTCAACTTATTCTCTGCAGGCTCATTGCTATCCTCCTAGGCCCAGGTAACTAGTCTCTGAGTCTATTAGCACGTCCAAGAGGGTAGAATGTTCTGTATGCTTTGTTCATTAATGTAGCCTAATGACAAAGAATGGTGACTAGCGCAAATGAATATTTGTTAAATGAATGAATGAATGAGCCCAAATAACCAAACTTAGATTCTGCTATTATTTAATTTATTCTACATTCATTACCAGATGAATATTTTTTTAATGCCACTCCTGTATTGTTGCTTTTCTGATCAGAAACTCCATTTAGTCTACTTTGTCTGGCTTTCAAGATTGTCCATTATCCTGTCCTAAGGAGGTCCTAAGAAAATAAATTAACAATGTGGGTAAGAGTGAGCATACTGGAGTTAAACAGCCTGAGTTTGGTTATGGTTCCTTTGTTTACTAATTGGGACAGTTATTTAACTGTTCTGTGCTTTGATTTCTACATCTGTAAAATGGAGATAATCATTGGATTGATGTTAGGATGAGATAAATTAGTGCATCTTAAGCACTCAAACAGTGCCTGGTATTTAATAAATTCTCAATGTGCATTAGCCATTATTATTATTATTACCTTATTAACCTCTACATTTCAGAATATTCTTTATGCATAAGTCAGTGGTATCCAAATGTTTAAAACAACATATACTATCTTGCAAACAAAATTTTATGTGAAATCTCAATAAATTTATAAAATATAAAATCAGTGCTTTGATTATTTGTACCCTCCTCTCTTCCTAAACCCATAAGTCTCCTCGACAAAATCCTAGAACTCCAAGGACTAAAATTTAAGAACCATTGGTCTAAGTAACTTTTGACATAAGTGCTTATTGATTGATTAAATCATGTCAAAAACCATCAGATTGCAGAGGTAGCAGGCATTTTAATAATTCATCTACTTATTTTGCCTGTCACAAATGAGAGTATTCTAACACAAGGAAGTTATATTTGAAAAGATTATCCAGCACAGACAATTTACACCTATTTTGGTAAATTAATTTAGATCAAAGGAATAAACTTAATTTTTTTCATAATAAATGAGGGAGAAGTTTGGATTTGAAATTATATTTAAGGCATGAAAGAACTGTGTTTTTATAACTGTCATATACAGAATAAATAGTTTGCCCTTTGAGCATTTGTGGATTATTAAAAACATTATTAGTTTCTGACCTGAACCTGTGAGCTGTAAAGAGTATTTTCTAAATAATAATATTGATATTAACAACGTTTGCCCTTTACCTTCAACTCTTTAAGCTTAGTGAAACTTTATAGTTTACTGAATCCCCATTTCTAGGAAAAAGATATTTATCTCTACTTTTTAACTTGAAATCTTTGAAAAAAAAATTAATTGGTATCATTAAAAGAAAGGCATCATCTAAAATTATCCTGTCCTATTCTTAGAAAGAATTTCCTGAATGATCAAATGAACTTCTGACTAAGAGTCATGTACTCTTAAAGGGGTCGAGGGTCACAAATTCATGAGATATTTTAGTCCCTTCATTTTTCAAATGAGAAAAATATGAGCCTGCTGAGCTAAGCAATTTATCAAAGATAAATGGTTGCATATTAAATATTAAGAAATATTAAAAAATCTGTTCCCAATCAAATACTCTTTCCACCATTTGGCAGATTAATCATATAGTCCCAAACATCAAAACACTTTTTCATGTGTCCCAAAGACAACAGAATGTCATGTTTTGGAATCCAGATGACATACCAATTTAAAAAGCAACAAAAAACAATTTTAAATTAAAATTTGGGATTAAGCAGGTGGTGACTAATTGATTGGCAGTGGCCTATACTAGAATAGAAAATAAATCAATAAGCAGAAATATTGCAGTCATCTGCTTTTCTGAATTTTTGTAAACTGAGCTGCTCTAAGTAGGATTGAGAAATAGAAAAAGGCCTGTTTTTCTGGTGTCTGTGGTTGTCTTTATTGAACTCATTTTCTTTTATCTTTTCCCTTTTAAGTGCCTCTTGCCTCATTCATTCTTCTCCTTACCAAAACTTCTTCTAGAGAACTTATCCCAAACTCATTTGTACTGAAGCATAAATGGCTCACAAACCTTAAAGTGCTGCCTCTCCCGGGGAAGTGTGAGGAGTCACATTTAAGAGGGGCAAAGAAAAGTAAAGTTACAGAATGAATACCTAAATGTGGGATTTCAGGCATCAATGAAGAGAGAAGTAAATTTAAATTGTAGGTGGACAGACTTCCCAGTGCTTCAAAAACCACTGTCAATTTCCACAAAGAAGCAACAAGCAAACAAACACACAAAGAGGAAAAGAGCAAATACAAAAACAGAAACAAAAAAACCCCCAAACTAATGGGACTTCATTACATTGAAACTGAGATTAATTTGTGGAGTATTGACGTCTTTAATAAATTGAGTCCCTCAGTCCATGAACATGGTATATCCTTTAATTCATTTAGATATTCTTTCAATTTTCTCAATAATGTTTCACAGTTTTATATAGAGAGATCTTCATGTCTCTTGTTAGATTTATTCTGATGTATTTCTTCTTTTAGATTTTACTATCAAGAGCATAATTTTCTGAATTTCATTTCCTGTTTGCTGTTGGTCTATACAAATACAATTGATTTTTTAAAATATTGACCTTGTATCAAGCTTGTTAAATTCTTATTAATGCAAATGGTTTACATGTATAATTTGTTTCACATTCCGTAGTGCCTAAAAGATCAATTCTCCAAAACAATGTAATAAATCTAAAGTTCCGTACAAATAACAGTGTTACTAAAAATTCATGTAGCAAAAATTGACAGAAAAATTTGTAAAGCCACAATTATAGTGGGAAATTTTTGTTTGTTTGTTTGTTTTGAGGAAGATTAGCCCTCAGCTAACTACTGCCAGTCCTCCTCGTTTTGCTGAGGAAGCCTGGCTCTGAGCTAACATCCGTGCCCATCTTCCTCTAGTTTATACGTGGGACGCCTACCACAGCATGGCTGCCAAGCAGTGCCATGTCCGCACCCGGGATCCGAACCAGCGAACCCCGGGCCGCCGAGAAGCAGAATGTGTGAACTTAACCGCTGCGCCACTGGGCTGGCCCCATATAGTGGGAAATTTTAACACAACTTTCTCAGTAGTAGGTAGAACAATCAGCCAAAAGCCCATAAAAGATTTTTAACACAAATGTCAAAAATGATCAAGTTGAACTATATAAAACTCTCTGCTCAACAATGACAGAAATCACACTTTTTCAAGTACATATAGACTACATTACAAAACTCATTATAAGTCTGTCCTTAAAGCAAGTCTTGACATATTTCAAAGAGTGAAATACAATAAATATGTTTTTTGGCCAATGAGATGTTGAATTAGAAATCAATAGCAAAAATGATTTAAAAATATATCCAAATGTTCAAATATTAAGCATTTCACTTAAATAATCCACAAATTAAAGAAGAAATCACAATAAGCATAAGAAAAACAAAACTTCAGCAGTACTTCCGTAGTTTCTTGTACATGTATGTACTATTACACCCATCACATTTTCCCCCACAAGCATATGCACTAACAGAGTCTATGTCCTATTTGTCTACTTTCCTCCAGGGTCTGATAAAGCCAATTGAACATGCTCACTAAATGATAAATTGAGTGTATCAGACAGAACTCTTAGCTTTAAGCAACATGATTTGATTTTGACAACTTTAAGAAGAAAATAAATTTATTACAATGATATAGAGTAGCTCACAGAATTGCTTGGAAAGTCAGAGAACCATGGGTCTAAACTACCAGCCAGGAGAAATGTCTAAACTCATTTTATGGTCTGATCTGGTGACGACATGATTTCACTACTGCTGGATTAATGCTGAGCTCAACAAACACAGAACAATAGATGCTGCTGCTTCTAGAAAGCGGATGTTGCACTTCCACTACTTTTCTTTTGTATGACCAGAATAGATTCTGCAATTGCTGTTTTTCACTCACTCACTGGCAGCTTCTAATTTCCAAATCTGGGGCATATGCATCCAACTGAATCTTGTTCCTGTGCTACTGCCCTAGATTCAGAGGAAGCTGAGAAAACAAGTACTTGGGATCTTTAGCTTCTATAGTGGAAGGTGAATTTGCCTCATGAAGTGGCAGATTCCTAAAACATAAGGAATAGACATGGATCATGTGATTTATCTTGACTTTCCGGCACACATGAGTCTTGCCAAGATATGTAGGATAAAGTCTATTTACTGATCTCTGGGTTCCCTGAACGTGATGCCAGCAAAATGGAGGATGAGTGTGATGTCAGAAGGTCAAGGTTCTTATGAGCTACACTGTGACACAGAGTGAAAAAGTTGAAATAATACTGTTGCCTTGTGAGTTGCAAGCAAATGTTCTGATGTTCTCAGCTTTTTAAAGTAAAAGAATAAAAGCATGTGCGTAATCAATAGCTATTGATTCCTTAGAAAGCAAAACTGTTTCTTTAGAACCTTATTGATTTATTCTAGTGAAGAGACCACATATGAACAACAGCCTCAATTTGCTGTCTCTAGCTGATCAAATTTATAACAATCCTCTGTTATATTCCTGGATACTCTGACTTCTGCACTAGCCAAACTGAAAATTTAAAAAGGAGTATGATAGAAATCACTAACCTTGAATCTGTCAATTCTTTGATAGTGAAACTAATCACTGTGATTCTCTCAGGGATGTAGATGACTACATCCCTTTTGACGTATTATGATAGTAGACAGAAGAAGCTCTAGGGGCTTCTAGCAGGCCCTTCTGAATAATAAACATTACTCCCTGAGACATGCAGCCAAGATGGTGATTCTGCTTGTGCCTGAGTGTACTTCTTTAATGATATACTAAAAAACTGATGAAGCATCCATGGAATTTTGGGGTGCTCCTGGTGCTATTGTGAGGCAGACTTAAGTCAAAATGCCGTTTATCTTCACAAGTCTCCACCCTGACCAGTGGCCAATAGTGGTATTGGAGGTACCAAGAGTCAGTACAATGAAGGCTGAGGAGATTGGGATGGGAAAAATTGGCTTCTACTTTCTAGGTAACTCTTCTTGCAGTTATTACATGCCTCCACTTATGGTGAAATATAATCTCAATATATATTGCAAAATAGACTGCTTTTCCTTAGAAAAGTGGTGAAGTTAGAGTTGGAGATTCAGCTATTGCTTATTAGATGCTACCATTATATCCTCAGCCTACTACACAGAGGTCAAGCTGTTTTTCAATCAGTGCCCTGTTCCAAGATTCCAATTGAACTGTCATAATGAAGCAATCTTTAAAATTAAATGTTGAGTGTTTTTCTATCTCAACCTGTGGATGCAAGAAAAAGACTTTTATCACAGTCACAGAAAGTTAATATATTTTGGCATTGTATTGAGCTGAGAACTTAAGACTTGAGCACAACATTCTTATTATATTGGCATATCCCAGTGTCTTTATTTTAATTTATTTTATTAATTTATGAAAGGAAATTTTATTGTGGTAAGAAAACTTAATATGAGATCTACTCTCTTAAAAACTTTTATGTGTATAATACAGTAGTGTTAACTATAGGGACTATGTTGTACAGCAGATCTCTAGAAATTATTCTTCTTGCATAACTGAAACCTTATACCTGTTGAACAACAACTCCCCATTCCCCTCTCCACTCAGCCCCTGGCAACTATCATTCTACTCTCTGTTTCTATGAGTGTGACTATTTTAGATATCTCATGTAAGTGAAATCATGCAGTATTCGTCCTTCTGTGACTGGCTTATTTCACTTAGCACAATGTCTTCCAGGTATATCTATGTTATTGCATATAGTAGATTCTCCTTCATTTTTTTAAAGGCTGAATAATATTCCATTGTATACCACATTTTCTTTATCCATTCATCCATCGATGGAATTTAGGTTGTTTCCGTTTCTTGGCTATCATGAATAATGCTGCAATGAACATGGGAGTACAGATATCTCTTCTAGATCTTGATTTAAAATATTTAGAATATATACCCAGAAGTGGCATTGCTGGATTACCTGGCAATTCTATTTTTAATTTTTATTTATTTATTTTTTTGGTGAGAAAGATTGGCCCTGAGCTAACATCTGTTTCCAATCTTGCTCTTTTTGCTTGAGGAAGATTGTCCTTGAGCTAACATCTGTGCCAGTCTTCCTCAATTTCGTATGTGGGATGCCACCACAGCATGGCTTGATGAGTGGTGCATAGGTCCGTGCCCAGGATCTGAACCCATGAACACCAGGCTACCAAAGCAGAGTGCGAGAACTTAACCACTATGCCACCGGGCTGGCCCCTATTTTCAATTTTTTGAAGACCCTCCATACTCTTTTCCATAGCAGCTGTATCATTTTATATCCTCACCAACACCAACAGTGCACGAGTTCCAATTTCTCCACATCCTCACTAATACTTATCTTTTTTTTATATAATAGCTATCCCAATAGGTGTGAGATGATATCTCATTGTGGTTTCGATTTAAACTTCCCTGATGATAAGTGATGTTGTGAACCTTTTCATATATATGTTGACCATTTGTATAGCTTTGGATAAATGTCTATTCAAGTCTTCCAGTCATTTTTAAATTGGGTTATTTGTTTTCTTGCTATTAAGTCATAAGAGTTTCTTGTATATTTTATCGGATATAGGGTTTGCAAATATTTTCTTCCATTCCGTAGGTTGCCTTTTCATTTTGTTGATTGTTTCCTTTTCTGTGCAGGAGCCTTTTAGTTTGATGTAGTTCCACTTGCTCATTTTTGCTTTGTTGCCTGTGCCTTTGGTATCATATCTAAGACATCACTGCCAAGATCAATGTCAAGGAGCTTTTTCCCTATGTTTTCCTCTAGGAGTTTTACAGTTTCAGGTCTTACATTTAAGTCTTTAATCCATTTGGAATTGATTTTTGTGTGTGGTGTAAGATAAGGGTCCGATTTCATTCACTTGCACATGGATATCCAATTTTACCAGCACCATTTGTCAGTTCTGAGAAAGGAAAGTAAAGCTGTAAGCATCACACTTTCTGATTTCAACATATACTGCAAAGCTACAGTGCTCAAAATAGTATGGTACTGGGAAAAGACAGATATATAGATCAATGGGACAGAATAGAGAGACCAGAAATAAACCTATGCATATACGGTCAATTTATCTTTGACAAGGGAGCCAAGAATACACAATGGGGAAAGCATAATCTCCCAGTGCCTTTTGAAGCAACCATGTCACCCTACAAATTTGGAATACTCATGACCGTCATACTTTTATGTCAGTTACTACTTGGTTTTTCGTAGTCAGGTCATTAATGAGCACTAAGTCCTAAGAGACTCCAAGAATACTTTCTTGAATTGCTTTCTCATTCTGTATTATGGTATACCAGAGTCTTGTTCCTTATTGCCATCTGGAGATTTACTGCATTCAGTGCCAAGCAGGCTGGATAAGTGATGACAATTTTTCCTATTTCCTCAATGATCTGTTGTCTCTGATCTCTCCTGGTACCAATTTTTATATTACTCAGAGAAACCATGACTTACTCTGGCTTAATTAAGTGTAAAATAAACTACTAAAAAGATATTGGGCAGTTTATGGAATCTTTGAAAGATTTAAGAATCAGGACTGGAGTTTAAAATTTTAAATTATGACCAGGACTCACACTGTACAATTAGTCCAGAGAACAACCTACTGCTAGAGTCACTGGGCAGAGACACTGAAGCTGGAACTACAAATATCAATGAAATGGGATGCTAAACACTGTCATATGAATCACTGATGTGCTTCTTCTGGATACTGAAAGCAGTTTCTGCTTCCCATTTTCAGAATAGGTCTTAAGCAGTCTTGTCTTCTTGTCGATAGCTTCCAGTCCCATCTCCAGAGTGGATATAACTGATCTGTGGAGCCAAGGTCACGTGTTAGCCCACAGCTTTAACGGATGATCAGAAATTAAGCAGCTGGCCTTTTCAGTCTCTATAATGAAAGGCAGAGATAGGTTCTTTTTCATAAGATGGGCATTTCCATAACTCATATATGGAGTTCATAGGCTGGGTGACAAAAATGAGGAGTGAGAACTATCTATTAGAGTTTATTTATGAAGAAATAACATGTAAGTCATAATTTTCTCTCTAATAATGTTTTGGAACAACAGTAAAGAAGTTTTATATATATAGTGTGTGTGTGTTGTTATTTTATAATTTCTGGCTTTATATAAAGTAGGCCTTTGTTTTTACTGTTACTCTTTTGAATACAGAATGGAGATTCTTCTAGTTAAAAAGAGGAAAATGAAAACATTTTTTCTGAAGTAAGTTAAATGAAATAGTAAAAGAAAATTAACATCGTCTTTGAGGCAGGAACCTCAAAATCATACTTAGTCCTGAACAGTGATGTAGTTGGTTCTTGGCTTTATTAATTATTAATGGAAAATATGTATTTAAGACATTACTGCAAACAAATATTTTAGAGTATGTCTGGCTATTCCTAGTAAAGTGAAAAATTTTTTATAATATAAAATGTAAGAACAGATTTTTTTCAATATAACTTCTAGTTGCATATTCCCACATATTATATCATATATAGTGTTAAGTGGAAAGCCTGGGTTAGAATAGTAAATTGTTACAGAGTCAGTGGTAAGAAAATTACTGTATTTTGTTGCTTAGCACAGTATTCAAGTTGGAAATTTAAGATACGTTCGAGGCATTATTCCTTTGGCTAATAAGTGAGTTAATTAAAACAGAAGAAAATTATGAAGAGTGGCACCATGGTGTCTTTGCAATCAGAGGGATGTGAATTCAAATTTTTTAATGATCATTTTTGAGAACCTACCACATCCAAGTATATGACTTCTACGTTTTCTTTAGGAATTTCATTTTAATCATCTAAAAAATAGATATAAAAACACTTCAATGAAGTTTTTGAGAGCAAAACAAATCATAAAGACAGGATCCAAAAAGATGAAAAGCTTTCCAAGTAACTTAACTATATTCCAGAACAAAATTCAGTATTTATCAAAATACAAAAATATTCATCACCACCATGAGGCAAAATTATTTATCACATCCAACCAAAGATTACCAGGCATACAAAGAAGCAGGGAATGATGAGAACAATCACTCAAAAGTGACCCAAAACCGATACAGATATTAGAATCAAAATAGCTATTATAACTGTACCCCAGATGTTCAAAAGGTTACTTAGAAATATAGAAGATATTGAAAAGAACCAAATTTGACTTCTAGAGATGAAAGCTACAGTGTTTGAGATTGAAAAAACAATCACTGGATGGGATTAACAGCAGATTAGACCTGGAAGAGGAAACAGTGTTTTCTGGGTAAGAGATGATGAAAGTACCATCCTCCAGTTCACTGTCATTCTCAGAGAGCTTAAAAGAGAACTCAGTGGGATGGAACAGCAATCCAGAGAATGAGTTGAAGGGGGTTACTGCTATCAGTGGCAAAAGTAAGACATGACTTCCATTTCGGGGGTTTTCCTAGTAACAGAGGTAAGAATGAGGGTGAACCATAAGCTCTTCCCGTGCTGAAGCCACACAGCAAACCCATCCCATGTTATTAGAGACCACTGACATCAGAAGGACAAGACCAGGATCATATCCTGACTACCAATGGGCAGTCAGTTATGCCTGTAGTCAGAGGAGTTATGGTGTTCTCTTTTTTTCCTTTTTCTTTTTTGATCAGAAACTCAGATTTACAATCAGAACAGGAACTTAAAGGAGAGCTAGTGGGAAGCTTTTTGGCTACTTGGAGTTGTTGCTTTGAACAGATATCCTCCAAATAATAATAATAATAACAGTACATAAAATGTCTGTATATTTACATAAATGAATTCTTTAAAATTAGAGGCAACTGAAATGTTTTTGGTTCAGACTGCAAGAGCATTAAATTTCCCTTTAGCAGTTACTGAAAAAAAATTAAACATTTAAATTTTTTTACTCTTTTACTCATCAAGTTTGAATTTCTCAATCAAACCACATATGATTAACCTCCTCCAATGTATATTTTCTAACAAACGCGTCATCTGATACTAAAACTGGCATTGTTGTTATTTAAAGTATTTTCAATGACACACAATAGAGCATGAGGGGATCTTGGCCTGTTTAGCAACCTCCATACTTTTATTTTAATGGAATGCATGGTTTAGGTGGAAAATACAGCCTAGTGGACTTTAAAAAGCCATCTTTGGAAATGAGTAATGGAACTGAAGGATTGTACAGAAGTTAGAGACTGTGGGGATTTGATTTATTTGAAGTACAGAGTATTTAAATTGTGCTTCTGGTTAATAACCTGGCTTTAGACTTTAGAGAAAGGTCTGTAATTTCTCCTGTAATCTGGTAATTCAAGAGCTACCAAGAAAACAGTGCCTGAATGGCTTTAGGTCTCAGAAGTTAAAACACAAGAGAAGTCAGATATCACCACCATGGTAGCAGTTCCCTCTATCCAAAATAATTTAAAAAAATTCCACTTCTCTCATTAGAATACTACAGTGGTATGCCATCACCTCCTCAAGAAAAAGTGCCATATGGTTCTGTTCTGTCTCCTCCATTTTATGCAGTAAGACAAGATTTGCTTCCTCCAACTCCTTTTTTTTAAAATTATTATTCCTCCTTAGAAGAGAGCCTTAGCTTAGTTGAGAAAAAAGAGAGAAAGTTTCTATTATCATAACACCAAATAAAGGCTACCGACTTTTGCAACAGAAATTTTGGTTGTGAGTGTTTTAACTGAAAGATCTAAAGACATTTCCGTAGGACCTTCAAGGTATTTGACCTCTTTCACAGCCAGCCTACCCACATACCAAGCTTGCTGAGAAGAAAGATGAAAGGAGCCTATTGACTGCTAATCAAGACCTTGGAGACTGGAAACAGGGCTAAAGAAACCAAGGTCACAGTGGAAGAGAAGGAAAGTTAGGGAGAACCTACAGAGATGCACATTTAAGCTAAAACCTGTATAGACTTTTACATGGAAAAGAGGAAAGAACTGTCTGTGCCATCCACTATTTTCTATGCGTTTTGTATTGTAAAGTAGAATTTTCTTCTAGTAACAGACACACTTTCACGCTCTTCAGACATTAAAGTCTATGTAAATAAGGATTTACATACTTGTGGGCTTGTTTGAGATTGTTGTACTGTGACAAAACGTATGGCTGTGCCTCTATCTAAGAATAACATAGAAATCAGCCAAGAAACACCATTCATCTAAACTATTTACCAGATTGTTGCTGCAGAAGGGGATTGCTCATAGCTTCTGGAAATTGATGTAATGAATACTCTTTCAGCAGGAGGGTAACATGAGAAAAGCAGTAATCTTGGCATGGAAGCACTGGCTGAGTATCAAGTCTGAGAATGCATGGTTTAACATGAATGCCTAGGTTATTGCTTTCATGTGAGTTTATTAGTTTCCCATAGGAAAATTTCACTAGCTGTTATTGGGCAAAGTATCAAGAGAGTGAAGAAGTTTAGGGTAGGTGGATTATGTATCTGCATTGTCCAAAATGGATGATGAAAGGGAAATTAGATTGTTTATCAAGAAGGAGGAAGGTTCCCTGAATGTTACTGAATGATATTAGTGGGGGCACTGCAGTTGATATGGTATTTGGTTCCAGCTACATTTGAAACCTGGCTTGAAACTAGTGAAAAGATTGCCATTAGCTACCTGGAAAGAAGAATGCATTGTTTAGGAATTCATGATTCTCTACCATTCTCAAATGATTCATTCGAAAATTAATTGAGAACATGAGTAAGGGAAAGTGATTAAAGAAGTGTTGATACAAATAATCCATAACCAATCTATACATGAAAATTTGGGTGAGTTTATTCTGAGCCAAAATGTGAGGACCATGGCCCGGGGCCTTCCTTCCACCAAAGAAGTGGGTATACAGAGTGGTTATACACCCTCAAAGAGGATGTTTCACATATGATTGAAATGTCCCTTTTACAATAGTCACGAGACTGCTCTGTTGGCACAGCGATTGATGGACATAGCAGGTAGTAGGTCTGCTGTCTCGGTGGACACAGCAGGGTGGCAGGTCTGTTGTCTCCAGCTGGGTGGTCACAGGTGAGCGTAGCAATCAGTTCCTAGCCTAGGCAAAGATGCTTATCCTTAAGGGAATGCCAATGTCGGGGGAGTTGCACCTTTATCTTAAGGGCATTTATTCTTGCCATAGGAAATGCTTACAGCAGATATACAATGCATGCTCAATGGCCATGTCAGGCCCTTTTGGAAAAACAACGTCAGGCTGAATTAGGTTTACACCAAATAGCTTCTCATATACTCCAATATATCCTATTGCTTGCCATTTCTATTTGTCAGCAGTTTTAGAGAAACTGATACAAATTATTTAGTGGACACTGTACATTATCATTGATTTAAGAGGTTTTCAATTGTAGTTTTGACTTTACTCTCTTAAAAAATATTTTCCACTGATTTTAGCACCAAATTAAATATCAGGGTAAGATTTGACTCCATGGATAAATTTGAATTTACAAAATCTCAGGTAACCTAGGAATGTAAGGGAAGTTTAAAGCGAAGTTATAAGTTATGCATAAAACGTTCTCTTCTCCATGAGCAGGGTGGGAGCTGTGCAAAGGGGGAACTACAACTGTAGAATCCTCAGTTTGTAGAGATTTTCAGTATGATTAAGCCATCAGAGATCAATAGTTTATGGCAACATAGTAGCAAATCTTATATCATGATATCTTAATATCAAAGTTAGTAAGCTTAAACAATTGTGATGGTATTTTAAAGACTGAGAAAATTAGGGGATGTGTATTATAGGACTTTGAGGAAGAAACTATTATTCATTAATTCGCCATGTTCCAAATTCAGGATTCAGGAGCTGGCATGGCATAGAGTCAGGGATTTTTTGTGTGTTGGATTTAAGAAAGGAGTAAATATTTTTGATGCCCATAGGAAGACAAAACCTAAGGAGAACACAAATTCTTTTTTCCAGTGAGATTTTTTTTCCTTTGAGAAAATGCTTCAAAGCAACACTTGAGACAAAACTATTTCCAGTATTAATGGGGAGAGTGGCTATTGGTAGCAGTATTTGGAAGTATAGGTGTAGGTAAATAGTAAAATTGGGTCTTGGAGTTAAGACTCCAAAAAAGCGAGAAAAGTTACTTCTCTATGGGAAGATCACCTTAAGGAAGTCAATTTGAAAATGTCATTTAACCGATCTAAGTTTTGACACACTTCAGTGAATATGTGCACCATATTGTTTATTGACAAAGGGAAAAATAATTATCTCATTAACAAGTCCATTTCTTACCAATCTTAAAGAACTAAAGATGTTTGGAAAGTTCAGATGGTATTACAGTTGATTCATCCAAGGTTATTCCTAGAGTGAAATAAGTAGATTGGCATTCAGCATCTATTTGGTCTACATTCTAGTGTGCCTTCCTAAACTGCAGAGGCTAGACAGTTAAAAAAAATTCCCAGACCCTCTTTCAGCTTGCAATCTTGATGTGAAAGAAATTCCACAGACCGGATGCATTCCCGTGAGATCTGGCAGTTGAAAATTAGGAAAGGCAATCATCCTGCTGCTTTAGCATTTGTGGCCAGCATGCACCACTGTGGACACATAAGTATTTATTGATAGCAGCATTCCTGTGTACTTAATCCCTAGGTAGTGAGCAGAATAGCTGTTTTGTTTGGTGAGTTTACATAGAAAATGAATAAAATATAGGTACATTTAGTGAACAATTATGAAGCAAAAACAAACATAACCATCACACAGGTCAAGACATAGAATGTTGCCAACACCTGAGAATTCCCTCCATGCCTTGCATCATCACAAAGCTTTCTCTTAGCACAAGCAATAACCACTCATCTAACTTTTATGTTAATCTATTAATTGTTTTTCTTTGTGGATTTGCCACTTATGTGCACATTCCTATAATACTCTTGATGGATATTTGTGTTGTTTTCAGCTTGTGGCTATCATGAACAATGCTGCTATGAACATTTTTATATATGTATCCTGGTATATAGAAGAACACATTTTTTTAGAGTGGAATGCTGGGTTACAGGGAAGTTTCAGGAATGAAATGCTGGGTCACAGGGAAAAAATATCCTTAAGTCACAAGATAATGATGAGTGGGCAAATCAATTTACACTTCCAACAATAGTGGTGATTCTCTCATGATTAAATTCCTTGACATTAGTTATTATCACTTATTTTAATATTTCCTGTCTAATGGGTGTGTAGTGGTACCTCATTATGGTCTGAATTTTGTTTTTCACGATTACTAGTGAGGTTACAATCTTAAATATAGTTATTGACTTTTGGGTTTTGCTGTTTTTTGAAGAGTGTTGAAATTTTTTGCCCATTGTTCTTTTGGGTTATCTGTCTTTTTCTTCTTGCTCTGTAAGAGTTCTTTCCATGTTTTGAATAGTAATCCTTTATTGGTTTTATAGGTAACAATGATCTTTTAAAACTCTGTGACATGGTTTATCTTTAACTATCTTTATGTTTTCTTTTGGTGGAAAATATTTCTTAATTTAATATGGGTAAATAAGTAAATCTTTTCCTTTAAGACTTGTACTTTTAGGGGGCCAGCCCCATGGCCGAGTGGTTAAGCTTGTACGCTCTGCTTTGGAGGCCTGGGTTTTGCTGGTTCTAATCCTGGGCACGGACATGACACTACTGATCAAGCCATGCTGAGGCGGCATCCCACATGCCACAACTAGAAGGACCCACAACTAAAAATACACAAATATGTACCGGGGGGCTTTTGGGAGAAGAAGGAAAAATAAAATCTCTAAAACTTGTACCTTTTCCATCTTAAAAATATTTATTTTGTGGGGCCAGCCCAGTGATCCAGCAGTCAAGTGCACACCTTCTGCTTTGGTGGCCCGGGGTTGGCCGGTTCAGATCCCCAGTGTGGACGTGGCACTGCTTGGCAAGCCATGCTGTGGCAGGAGTCCCACATATAAAGTAGTGGAAGACGGGTACGAATGTTAGCTCAGGGCCAGTCTTCCTCAGCAAAAAGAGAAGGATTGGCGGCAAATGTTAGCTCAGGGCTAATCTTCCTCAAAAAAAAGCAATTTTGTGTCATAAAGATACCTTCCTATATTATCTTTTAAAATATATTTGTGAATATTTCACGTTTAGGTCATTAATGCATCTGAAAATAATTACGTTTACAGTATGATCCAATTTCAGTTATTTTTCCTTATAGATACCCTAATGTTCAGCATTTTTTAACCAAAAAGTTTGTTATTTCTTTGTTGATCTGCTGTATTACGTTTGCTATACAGTGGTATCATATATATATGATTTTGTTTTAATGTATGTTTTGTTCTGTTTTTTGGGTCTCTATACTCTTCTTTTGTCCATTTGTTTGTCTATATCAGTACTGCACCATCTTATTTACTATAGCTTTATAAGAAATCTAAACGTTCGGTAAAACAAGTTCTCCCACGTTTATCCCATTCTTCAAGTGCATGGTGGTTATTCTTGGGCTTCTGTAATTCCATATAAATTTTTGGTGAAGCTTTTCAGGTCCAAACCAAAATCTTCGCTATTTTCACTGAGATTTTGCTTACACTATATATTAATTTTTAGAGAATTAACATCTTTTCAATATTAAGACCTCCAATTTATAAACATAGAATATATCTCTATTCACTTTTGATTTCTTCAAGGTCTTTGAGAAAGTATAATATTGTCTGTAGAGACTTGGCATGTCTTGTTAGCTATATTACTACTTCAGGTTTTTGGTACTACCTTTTAATATGACTTTCTATTTGTTACTGTTTTATAAAAATACAATTTATTTTTATTGATTTTTTTATCTAGAAATCCTATTAAACTCTCTTACAAATCCTAGCAATTTCCTGTACATTTTGTATTTTCTCTGTACACAATAATATTGTATATAAATAGAATAAGTTGTGGTTTTTCCTTTCTAATCTTTAGGCATTTTACTTTGATTTCTTGACTTTCTGCACTGGCTAAGATCTCCAGTACAATATTGAATAGAAGTGGTGACAGAGGGCATCTTTGTCTTGTTGCTGATCTTAAAATTAAATCTTTAATCATCTCAACGTTAACTATAATGTTACTGTATGATAGATAGATACTTTTCAATTAAGAAAGTTTCTGTTCTACTTTGTTAAGATTTGCTGGGCCAGCCCTGGTGGTCTAGTGGTTAAGATTCAGTGCTCTCACCGTCAGGCAGGGGTTAATTTCCCAATCAGCGAACCACACCACCTGGTTGCCATATGGTGGTGGCTGCACGTTGCTGTGATGCTGAAAGTTATGCCACCACTATTTCTAATACCAGCAGGGTCACCCAAGGTGGACAGGTTTCAGTGGAGTTTCCAGACTAGACAGACTAGGAAGAAGGACCTGGCCACACACTTCCAAAATATTGGCCATGAAAACCCTGTGAATAGCAGTGGAGCATTGCCTGATAGAACACTGGAAGGTGAGGGGATGGTGCAAAAGGACCGGGCAGGGTTCAGCTCTGCTGTACACAGGCACTGGGAGTTGGAATAGACTCAAGGACACTAACAACAACAGGACTTGCTGGGAGTTTTTTAAAATTATGAATAATGTTGGCATCATGAGACCTTAATTTTTTTGTAAGGTTAATTTTGTTAATTAATTTTCTTGTGTAAAATAACCTTGCTTGTCTGACACCAACTTAGCTTTTTATGCTGGATTTATTTTGTTTATATTATGTTTATCATCTATTTTCCCAGTTAAGAATGCCTCTAATTACCCTTTCTTGTTCTATTTTTTCCTGTCTTGAAATGAAGAAAATATAAACAAATAATTGAATAGTGTTCCCTCTAATTCTATTCTCAGAAGAGTTTGTGTAGGATTGGAATTATTTCTTTCTTGAACGTTTATTACAACACACAAGTGAAACTCTTTTGGATTTCAGCTTTCTTCAGGGTAAAAATACTGAGTGCTGATTCAATTTCTATGATGTATCAATGTATGTATACATTTGTTTTTCTGTTTGAATCTATTTTGATGTTATATTTTTGTAGGGGATGGTGATTTTTCTAAAATTTAAAATTTGTTTGGAAACATTTTCTCCGTTTTTCCTGTGTAAAGTCTGTAACATATATGCAATACGTGACTCCTTTACATTCCTGATATTGGCTCCTTGTGCTTTCTATCTATTGTCTTTTTGTCTTGAGAAAACTCCCAAGTAGATTGTCATGTTTATTAGTCTTTTAAAAGAGCCAAATGTTGGCTTTTTAATCTGCATTGTTTATTTTGTTTGTCATTAATTTCTTCTCTTGTATTTATTATTTACTTCTTCTGCTTCCTTTGGGTATGTCTCTTGAAGATAGTGCATAACATCCATGCCCATCTTCCTCTACTTTATATGTGGGATGCCTACCACAGCATGGTGTGCCAAGTGGTGCCATGTCCGCACCCGGGATCCGAACTGGTGAACCCTGGGCTGCTGAGAAGTGGAACGTGTGAACTTAACTGCTGCACCACTGGGCCGGCCCCACGTGAAACCAAGACCTCTGCATTGGCTGGGAATCGAACCTGGGTCAACTGCTTGGAAAGCAGCTATGCTAACTACTATACTACCAACACGCCGGCAACAACTTTTAAATGAATAGGACAATTTAGTCAAGTATCTACAAATCAGCAAGTGAACAAAACCACCAGGAGCAGACATTTTAAAAGTGATTTTGCAAATCCTTCAGGGAACAAATTAACCTTTATCTTACGTAAAATTTTTCAGAGAATAGAACAAGAATGCGTACTCACCTTTTCATTATATAACACCCAAACTGAAAAAGGAAAATATATGATAAATTCATTTATAGGAATCAATAAGAATATTCCAAATAAAATATTAATGCAGTAAGATTAATTTATATGTACAGAAGCCCAAGCCAGTGGAAAAGATAATTGAAAACACAAAAGAGGCAGAAAATAAATGTCTGTATACAGAATACAAGAAAATATGTAATCTATGAACTCACTGGATACAAGATTGATGTATAAAAACCAAAAAGTATTTAAAATATCAGCAACATTGTTATTTAAAATGTTATTTAAAATAACAGTACCGTTAGAAAAGGTACTATCATTACTGCTATTCCATTAATACTTTTACTATTAATTAAAAATCCTATTCACAATAAAATAATAAATATCAGGTATTTGGGAATACATATAACAATACATGAATCAAATATTTATGGATAAAATAATGACACAAAGGATATAAAAAGTTACACAGAATGTTTTATGGTATTCTTTGATGGAGCGAATTGAGATCTTTTTTTTGAGGAAGATTAGCCCTGAGCTAACTACTGCCAATCCTCTTTTTGCTGAGGAAGACTGGCCCTGAGCTAACATCCATGCCCATCTTCCTCCACTTTATATGTGGGACACCTACCACAGCATGGCTTTTGCCAAGCGGTGCCATGTTCACACCCGGGATCCAAACTGGCCCGGGACCACCAAGAAGCGAACGTGCGAACTTAACTGCTGGGCCACCGGGTCGGCCCCATGAATCGAGATCTTATAAGTGACTATATTCTTCATCGATGTATGTTTGCAATGCCATTACAGTGAAAATCACAATAGACGTTGTCATAGACCATGACAAGCTAAATCTGAAGTTTATATGGAAGAGAAGTGTGTTAGGCAGAGTTCTCCAGAGAAACAGAGACAGGGCCAATAGGAGGTGTGTATGTGCACAAAATCTTCAGGGCAGGTCGTGAACTCCCAGGGAAGAGTTGATACTGCAGTTTGAGTCCAAATGCAGTCTGCTGGCAGAATTCCCTCTTTCTGGGGGGAAGTCATTCTTTTTCTATTAAGTCCTTCAATTGATTGGATGAAGCCTACCCACATTATGGAGGGTAATCTGCTTTACTCAAAGTCGCAAATGTTAACCTCATCTAAAAAATTTCACAGAAACATCATGATTAATCTTTGACCAAATGTTAGCCAAAAAGTCTTGAAGAAGATATGAAGAATTTAAGAAGAAATACGAAGGAGGGGCAAACTATGCTACTTGATATAAACATTTAAATTAAAGTAATAGTAAAACTGTAGTACTGGCACAGCAAAGGTGTAAGCAGAGAACTGAACAGAATATAGGGCCTCAAAACATAGGTAGATTTTTAAAAAATGATTGTGTTGGGAGCCAGGCCCATGGCCAACTAGTTAAGTTCGCACTCTGCTTCAGCAGCCCAGGGGTTTGCTGGTTGGGATCCTGGGCATGGACGTGGCACCGCTCATCAAGCCATGCTGAGGCAGCATCCCACATAGCACAACCAGAAGCACCCACAACTAGAATATACAACTATGTACTGTGGGGGGCTTTGGGGAGGAGAAGAAGAAGGGAAAAAAAATGACTGAGGTAACGTTACAAATTTGTGGAGAAAGGATGAACCTTTTAATAAATGATGTTGAGATCACTGGAAATCTGTATGGACAAAGAAGAATTAGAACTCTATCTTAAAGCAAACAGAAAATAAATTCCAGTTTGAATCAAAACTTAAGTATGAAAGAAAAACATTAATATTTTTAAAGAAAAATATGAACATAGCTTTATGAAATCAGGGAAGAGTTTCTTAAACACAACATTAAACAATCACAAAGTATAAAGAAAAGATGAATAGATTGTAGAGCATGAACGTTGAAAAACTACAGGGGAGTAGAGAAATGGACAAAGAAAAACACAAAAGAATAAATTTGGATGGTCAAGAAACGCATAAAAGAAAGGTCGACCTCTATCATCAAGGAAATTCTTACACATGTGCATTAGGAGCTATGCACATTGGAATCTTAGGGTATCATTATTTATGATAAAAAGTGGACATTACCTAAATGCCCATATTGAAGGAAATTGAGAAATAAATTATGGTACATTCTCAAGAATAATATTATACAGTAGCTAAATTGAATGAAATGTTTTTGTGTGTATTAACACGAGTGAATCATAATAACATAATGTGGATTTAAAAAATAAACAGTCACAAAAAGAGTATGTAGGTTTAAAAAAATATATGAACTAAAGTGGTGCATGTGTGTTTGTATGTGTGTGTTATTTAAAAATATATGTGTAGTGAAATATGGCAACATGAACTTAGAGGATTCACATTATTTCTGGATAGTGATCTTCTCTCTAGAGATTGGGAATTATCTGAAGTAATATTCAGAAATCGGATCTTTGGGAGGACAGTCCAGCTCCAAGTGAATCTTTTCTTTGGATTTTACCATTTTCTCACATTTTCTTCTCTGAGTCTGTTAAGATTTATTACAAGTGAGATCTAATGGGCTGTATAGTAGACGGAACTTTCTAAAGTGTGCTTGGTGAAAGATAGATGTCAGATGATTGTTCTCCTAAAGACACTAAGGATATTAGAGACTGAGGAAGCTCCAACACAAGGATTTTGTTGACATACAAATCTATGTTCTTGAAAAGCTAATTATTTGTAGTGATGGCAGTATAATTTATTGAAGTGCTAATTTGTGTTTGTTTTTCCCAATGACTCTACTACCACCACTTCAAGATGGCAGTCAACATTCACTCTTAATTACTTCAGGGGAGGTTTGTGTTTGGGTGAAAAGCTGGTGCTTCGTGGAATTGACAGATTTTCCTGTGATTTTTGAAAAGCACAAACACTTTGAAAGAATAGTGGCAGGTTGGGGCTGGCCCCGTGGCCGAGTGGTTAAGTTCGCGCGCTCCGCTGCAGGCGGCCCGGTGTTTCGTTAGTTCGAATCCTGGGCGCAGACATGGCACTGCTCATCAGACCACGCTGAGGCAGCGTCCCACATGCCACAACTAGAAGAACCCACAACGAAGAATATACAACTATGTACCAGGGGGCTTTGGGGAGAAAAAGGAAAAAATAAAATCTTTAAAAAAAAAAAAAAAAAAGAATAGTGGCAGGTTACCTACAGAAGGAGAAGAAGGAAAAAACAGAAGTGCCTTTGAGACTATCCAAAGGAAGAGGGATAGATGTCCCTGAGGCTGTAAAGAGGGATAGATCTTCATATAGCAGAAAACTTAGCACTTCACTATGGCAATATAAAGATATGGCATATCTCCAGAGATATAGCAAGGTTTCAGAAACAATGGTTATGCAGGGCATGCAAGTAATATGGGCTCAGCCACCAACTTTCCTGTTATCCAAATTTATCAGAGAAGCAGTAGCATCAGCAGATTTAAAGCCATCATGAAAATACAACAAGAAATATCTGTACTTATGGACGAAATACAGAGCTTCTACCACATTTTCTAGGGTTATTTTAAGCCTCAAGAATGTTCATGTGATCCAAGGAAAGAGACGGATTCCTAAATGATGACAAGCTGGTGTAGAATTTCTTCTTAGCCTGATGGGATGGGAGCTTACAGTATTATTTAATTTGATTTAAAAGAAATAAATAAACGAGCTACTTCTTGACCAAACACATTTACCCAAACACGTAAGGTTCACTTTAGTTCAATGAGAATACCATAGTATTGTAGAATAACAAAATCTAATGCTGGAATGGATCCTAAAGATCACTCAGTCCAGTGTACCATTTTGTAAATAAGGAAGCTGAAGTTGAACTAATGTGGACAACTTGTCCAAATTTAATATTCTGGTAATTAAGCTGACATTCAAACTTGGGTCTCTTGATTCCAGGTCTAGTTTATTTTTCCCATTATTTTAGACTCTCTTTAAATAGATATAATTTAAAAAGTACATGATACCTGTTCTCTGTGGGACAGTTTTCCAACATAAAAGTTTTATTTCTATTTGCCTTTCCTTACATCTAGGACAGTTGAGGACCACACACGCACGCACACACACACACCCCCACACACCCCCACACACCCACACACCACTCAGTAAATATTTTTTGCTTGGATTAAAAAAATCCATTGATATGTTAGTGTTTCCTTCAGAGATATGATGCATCCTAAGAAGCTATATTTTCAAATAGCATATTTCAGATAAATTCTCTAAATGTGTGGGAGTTAGTTCCTGAAAATCTATTTCTTAATTAATTACTGGTTAATTCTTCTCTACTTCTACCACCTTAATCTAAGCCACTGGTATCCTTCACCTGGACTATTTAAACTGACCTTCTAACTGCTCTTGAATCCTTGTTTTGTCTATAGGGAATTCCCCATAGGTGATCTTCAAAAAGAACATAATTTAGATAATTTTTCTCCCATGTTTAAGCCTCCCACTCCAACCCTATATTATGCTATCCTATTGTAATTGAATAAAATCCCAAATTTTCACCATTGACCACAAAACCTATGTCTCTCAAATGGCATCTCCCAAATACTCCTGTCTTAGTCTGTTTGGGCTGCTATAACAAAAATACCATAGACCTGTCTTTTTCTGTCTATCTTATATCACTCATATGTGGAATCTAAAAAAGCTGAACTAATAAAAGCAGAGAGTCAAATTATGGTTGCCAGAGGCTAGGGAGAGATGTTGGTCAAAGGGTACAAACTTGCAACTAGTAGGTAAATAAGTCTTGGAGAGAGAATGCACAGTGTAGTGATTATAGTCAATGATACTGTATGATAAACTTCAAAATTGCTAAGAGACTAGATCTTAATTATTATTATCACGAAAAAGAAATGAAAATTATGTGATGTGATAGAGGTGTTAGCTAACACTATGGGTGGTAATCATATTGCAATACATAAATGTTATCAAATCAACACGTTGTCCACCTCAAACATACAAATACTGTTATATGTCAATTATATCTCAATTAACAAATACCATAGACTGGGTGGTTTAAACAACACATATTTATTTCTTATGGTTCTGGAGGCTTAGAAATCCAAGATTGAGGTACTGGCTGATTCAATTTCTGGTGAGATCCCCTTCCTGGTTCGTAGACGGCCATCTTCTGGCTCCCATGGCAGAAAAGGGGAGAGAACTCTCTGGAGTCTCTTTTATAAGGGCACTAATCCCAATCATGAAGGCTCCATGCTCATGACCTAATCACCTCCCAAAGGCCCCACCTCCTAATATCATCATATTGGGGGTTAGACATATGAATGGGGGGGCACTCATTCAGTCCATAACAATTCTATTCTCAGTTTGTGCAACTTTCCTCTCATTTACTCCATTCCAGCCACATTAATTTTCTGTCAGTTCTTGGAACATGAATATTCCAACATCATTTTTACCTCAGGACCTTTACAGTTGCTGTTTCCCCTGCCTGGATTGTTCTTCATATAGATCACCCTATGGCTGGATCCTACTGCTTCAGTTTCAGTTTCAGTTCAAAGATACATGCCATGGAGAGATCTTTCCTGATCATAGTATCTGTAATATAACTAACACCTTCCCCTGATCCATGCTGCTCTATAATATATTCTCTTTTATTAGATTTATGACTCATCATTAGCTGTAACTTTTGTTTAATTTACTCATTTACTTTCCCTTTATCCAAACTAGACTATGCATTGTAAATTCCATGAGAACACGGATCTTGTCTATATTATTCATTGCTCTATCCTTACTATCCAACAAGGCCACCAGGCATGGCTGTATATTTGTGTACTGCACAACTCAAAGGTCACCATTGACATAGATAATGATATTAAGAGTGACAGTTGGACTTGGCGATGACTTGAACAAATGTTCACTTATTTCTTGAGTGCTTAGAACAATGCTTGACACATAGTAATTAACTAAAAACATTTCTCAATGCTTTAATCTGTTCTAGTGGTCCACACTAGAGCAGGCCATGCAGATTCAAGGTAAGGAAGATTGCTTCTGCTAGTTATTTCTTCTTTCTCCTACTCTACAATGTAAATACTCCCAATGAAATTTTTAAGCAAGATAAGCATTCTCAGAATTTTATTGGAATGGTAAGCTCCACCCCTAACACTAAAGAAAAACTGGCAGAATTTATTTCTTCCATTTAGACTTATAGGTCTCAGACCACGTGCTGCCTCTTTATGAATTCCTTTTTCCCAGCAAGACTTCCCTTGAGGTTTATTTGAACCGGCTTTCACCCATAGGAATGTGAACTCGATAGCAAGAAAGGTCAGCATCCTCAGCATCAAATATCTATGTACAGGCACCAGGCACTGGCACCGTACATAACCACAATGATCTCACAATAGTAAGTGTACTTCTTTTTCATGGGACTTTCTAACTAGTGATTTGCAGCTCTGTTGGAAATATCACTCTTCTCGCAATGGGTTAACAACTGCATCACTAACACATAATAAAAAGGTTTTAAAGGTCATGGTAGATTACTTTTCTGTCAAACAGCCTCAACTATGTATGAAGAATCAAAACAACTGTCTTTTATTCTCTTATAGGGGCCACTGATCTGACTCTCGCCATATAGAGCCTCATTCTAGAAATTCATCCTTTCTCCCTCTGGTTCATTTAATCCATCTCTCCTATTTATATTTTTTCCTGGTTCTACTTTACGTTGCTTGGTTCTTTATCTTTTCTTGTTTCCTTTTTTGAGAATTTGGTTGAACTACAGTATTCAATACACTTCGAAAATATTGAGTTTCAACACAAACATAAAAACACGTTACTCACAGATCAAATCTTGCTGACTTTTTTTCATTTCTAAAGAGGGAAAGTTTGACAAGAAAAACATTTGCCCATTTAAAGCCCATCTCTTATTGATCTGGGTTACAAAATATAGGAAGCAAGTGTTAATTTCTTTGGGAACAAGGATGCATTCCTATATTTCTATTAACATTTTATCTTGTTGTGCCTTACAGAGAAGAAGATATGTACTTCGGAGGAATGTCATCTCCATGATGTCTGAAGCTTGCCTTGGAGCTCTTCCAAAGGAGGTGGACAGGTAGGTGATTTCTTTTTAATATTTGATTTAAAGATAAACCATTGGCAAAAATCTCCCCAAGAGTTATTTCAGGGTGGGAAGAGGTGTGACAAACTGTCAACTAGATTTTGCCAAGTAGAGGTCAAGATAGCATCTTCTCTGTCTGCAGATGCTGGAGAGAGTGCTCATTATATATTTTGGAAAATCTAGAAGCCACTCACCTAGTTTTTAGAAAGGATATAAGGACAATATCCTGTTTCTTCAAATTTAGCTTTATGAAGTGCAGCCTGAAAACTAATTATGTGCATTTGATGAAAAGCTATTTTTCTAATAATTTATTATGAAAAATTTAAAACATCCAGTAAAGTTGAAATAATTTTATAGTGATCACTCATATACCCATCACTTACATGTTATGATTAACATTTTTCTGTACTTTATTACATATTTATCCATCGATACATCTCTCTACCCTCCCATCAATCCCTCTTATCTTTTTGATACATTTCAAAGTCAATTACAGATGTCAGCACACTTTCCCTCAAATACTACTTAATTATTGAGTTGTAACAGTATCTTATATACCTGGATACAAGTCTTTGTCACATATGTGTGTGTGTGTGTGTGTCATGAATTTTTTCTCCAGTCTGTGGCTTGCCTTTTCATTTTATAACGGTGTCTTTAAAATTGGAGAAATTTTAAATTTTGATGCAGTTTAATTTACCATTTTTTTCTTATAGTTATTGAAATGCTATTTTTAAAAACTGTGATAAGACGTGGTTTTAACTATAAATTGAAAAGCAGATAGTATGTGTATGTGGTTTGGCATGTCGTGTTGAATTTGGCACTCTGGTAGCCCTTGAATATTTTCAATTTGTACCACTATTGCATGTATGAGTTTATTTAAGATGCAATATACTTATGTGATGCATAGAGAATATTTAAATTATCAGGATTTTCTATTGACCTACAGCCTTTCCCCTTTCAATATTCTGAGGAGTAAAGATATTTACTTTCCTAACTGGCACAAGGCCTTTGTTGTGGGAGAGTGGGTGGATAAGAGAGAGGGTGATATAAAGAATAGCCCAGGCTATTCGCTCTAAGGAAGGATAGGAGAGGGCAGCTGAGTAAGAAGGATGGGGAACCACAAAGTAAGGATGAGCACATGAGAGAAGGGTTAAAAGGAAAGAGCAGCAATTATCAGGAATGGGATTTGGGAGAGGGGGTGCCGTGCTGTGCACTGTGTGCTACCTCCATCTTTAAGACAACTCAGTGTGACCTTCAGTGCTTTCTGGAAATTGGTTTCTGTTTGTGTGCATTATCGTACTGAGGCTATGATATGTTTGACGCCGTAAATTTTCATGGAGTTTATTCCCCACTCTTTGATATCTATGTCTTTTACTGACACAACTTGAGTACTTCCTACTTTTTTCTCATCCTATCCAATCACCATAATTTTATCAATATAATGAATTACCATAATGTTTTTGTAGTATCCAGATGATTAGTCTCCCTATGGACCAAAGTGTTATAGACATCAGGAGAGTTGGCATAGCACCGGAGTAAGACAAAGTTTAAGTGTACTTCTATCTTTGTCAGGTAAAAATGAACTGGCTCATCATCTTTGCTGTTCGATGTGGAGACAAAAAAGCATTTGCCAGATCAATAGTTGTATATCAGGAGTTAGAGATGTTTTGGTTTGCTCTAGGAAGAAAAACAAAAACAAAAACATAAAACACAGCAGCTTTGATTAGAATTACCACCTCGTTATTTTATGATAATCAACAGTCATTGTCCATGATCCATTTGCCTTTTTCACAAGCCAGATTACTTCAATGGGGCAGGTGATAGAGATGGCCATCTGCGTGGTTATTTTAGTCTCTGTAAATTCCTCAGAGGTATGTTATTGCTATTTTTTGGTATTATTTTCAATTAGAGGGGCAGTTCCACTTTGTCCTTCCTATATATTTTTTTCAATTGTGGTAAAATAGGCATGACATAAAATTTACCATTTTAACCATTTTTAAATGTACCACTCAGAGCATTAAGTACGTGCACATTGTTGTGCAACCATCATTGCCATCCATCTCCAGAACTTTTTCATCTTCCAAAACTGAAAATCTGTACCCATTAAACAACTCTCCATTCATTACCCATCCCAGTAACCACAATTCTATTTTCTGTTTCTATGATTTTGACTTTTCTAGATACCTCATATAATTGGAATCACAATATTTGTCTTTTTGGTTCTGGTTTACTTTACTTAACATAATGTCTTCAAGGTTCATCCATGTTGTAGCATGTGCCAGAATTTCTTACCTTTTTAAAGGTGATTAATATTCATTATATATATATATATATTACATTTTGTTTATCCATTCCTTTGTCGGTGGATATTTGGTTTGTTTCCATCTTTTGGTTACTGCGAATAATGCTGCTGAGAACATGAGTGTACAAACATTTGTTCAGGTTCCTGCTTTCAATTCTTTTGGATATATACCCTGAAGTTGGAATAACTGGATCGTATGGTGATTCTATGTTTAATTTTTTTGAGGAACCGCCATATGTTTTCCACAGTGGCTGCACCATTTTACATTCCCACCAGCAATGCACGAGGTTCAAATTTCTACACATCCATGCCAACACTTGTTATTTATTATTATTATTAATAATAATAGACATTCTAATGGGTATGAGGTCATGGCCCTTCTTAATAGCTCTTATTTCGGTTGAGGATTCTGTCATTTTCCAAGTATATCTACTCTAAAAATACATTCAGATATGGGGACATAAATATAATATAGGTCACTGATCCCACAGAGGTCCTAGTGAGGTGAACTTGTGCCAAGACTGCAATTATCGCATGACCTCCATAAGCCCTATTATGACTTGGAGACCATGGTGATGTTTTAGATCCTCAAGTGTGTAAATTTAGTTTAATAATCTCTGAAAAATTCTGAGTTTTATCCTTTTTTTCCTAAACATTCCCCCTGGAAAATTGTTGTAAGCCCCTTTGAGGTAGAAAGGAGAAAGATTCACACTATATATATTTGACAGTGTTGCAGGAACCTTTCTGAAGGTGTTATACCCAGCTGATCTCTGGTTTAGGTCTGAGTGAGATCATAATATTTCTCTCATGGCAAAATGATGCAGGTTTCTGCTCATTGTGCTTGAATTTTTATTTTTATTTATCTAGTTCAAGCCTGCTCATCAGTGTAATTCCCAGTGTAAATGTGATTAATCAGTTACTGCTAGAAATCACTTTGGGTCAAAACACTCTGCCATTCTGCCCTGCTGACCTTTATGGTAATTGCATTCACCTGGTTTCTGATGTTAAATGCTGCCACCTAACCTCTGCTACTGTGCAATCCCATCATTCCTATTAAAAGCACGGGTACCATTTTCAGTGGTGGCATCCCCCATTGTCATCTTTAGCTCACAGGTGATAGACACCACAGAGGTTTTTAAGGACGCTTGTAGTCCTCTCATCAAAGAATGTCTTAAAGTCTTGAAGAGGAATGTCATCTGGGACCTCTGCAGGGGCATAACTATGGAATAGTTGAGTGGGTTGTACATAATTAATCCACTCCTACATTCTTATTTTAATTACATGGATTCCTTCCTCCACATTCTGTCAGATAAGTTATGGCATCTTGCCCTCGTTGAATGTTGATGACTGTTGAATCTATATTTCAGTCAGCCAAGCAAGCCAATGATTAGAGCCAATTCCCTCAGCTAGAGCTAATATTTTTAAATCTGAAATTTCAGGTAAGTTCTCCATAATAAGTTCAACTTTATATCCCTTTCAACTTTATATTCCACCTTCCTCAGTCTAACACGCATAAAATATATGCCACACACGCATTCCGTAGGTTTCTGCTGATACAAATTAGCAAGATATTGCATTTCTTTTGGTGTGTATGCTAACTCCTGCCAGGGTAGACATTCACTTTTCTCCTGGGGCTTGCTGGAATCTGACTGTAGTTACAGGTTGGGATGTAATAGGTACTGATGTGGGTGGTCTTGAGAAATTTCCTTGAAAATAGGTCTTCATAGAGATGTTAAGCAAGGGAAGGTTAGTTTCCTCAAATGGGGAAGAAGAAGGGTGGCTTCCACTGGCAAGGAAACCACAGGAAGATTTAGGTTAAAAGTTTTCATGTTAATCTGAGTCTGCCTACCTGTACTTATCCTAAATACTCAGTATATCCTTATCTTAAATATCCAGTTCTTCCTGATCAATGTCCTGATAGTAATCTGTAAGACTCAGCGCAGATGTGCATTGAACTTGCATTTTAATTTTGCAACCCACACTTTTAGACTTGAAGGTTGATCTTCAGCCATGTCTGCTCTGTGGCTTTACGACATGAGAAACTTTTAAGGCCCTCAGAGTGACTCTCTGTATCACCCCATGTCTTGATCTGAGAGTTTAAACACCTGACTTATTTTCATTTTGCACACTCTCTGGGGCTATCAGAAGCAGCTAATTGTCCCTGTAGTACTTGTAGTTATTACTACCATAATAGACAAAGCAGCAACCACTTGACCTCTAAAAGTATTGTCTTCAATTGGCAATTTATCCAAAGCACACTGGTGATAATTTAAACAATCATGTTCCCACTGCTTGGAAGAAGCACTTGTCTTCTTTTACATTGATAATGAGGTCACTACTACATTCAAGCTCAAACAGATGAACAACCTAATTCCAGAGTCCCATCTTGAGGGTCTGTTTCCTGGGACTACTCAGCGTTCAGACAGGACAGAAAATCTGCTCCAGGAAGTTTAGAAAGTGGAGTTTAATACAAGGATCTTGTTTCAAAAGTTATAAAAGCTAGAGTCAAACAGGTTAGGAAGGCAACCTAGAGTTTGGCAAGAGGGAATCCTTTAAAGAGAACTGGAATGAATCTAGAGGCTGCTGGTAGGTTCTGGGAACATGGAGGGAGAAGCTGTCTAGCAGGAATTGGACTCATGAAGGAGACAAAGACTCAGTTACATATACCACTCAAGAAAGAGGGCATTCTGGGTTCTCCCCTATTCCCTTCTTCCAATCTCTCACCAGTTCTTTTTTTGGTCAAACTTAAAGGGAAGCTAGTTGCCATCAGAGACTGGGAAATCCAATTTTCAGGAGTCAGTCCACGACAATAAAAATCAGATCAGGAAAAAGATGGAGAAATTATCTTTAAAACTGACAGCATACTGTTCCACTTCCAAAATTCTTAATGCAAATGTGTCATTTCTCTAAAATGACTTCTCACATTTCAGTTTAATTGTTCAAATACTCCCCTACCATGATTGTACTTTGAAACAGGTCTTTGTTTTCTCCTAATATTGCCATTGCATCCCTCCTTATCCTCTTGTATTCCAATGTTCATTATCTAATAGTGTTTGTCTGTACCCCAATTTCCTTGCTCACTTAAAATTGTGTCTTTTAATTATACCTTCTCCTGGATGAACTCAAACTACACCTTTCTCTTTTCTTGATCTGCAGCTTTCAAAGGCTTCCTGAGAAAAGTAAATAATAGTTCAGATTGTTTCCTTTATAATTTCATGATCACTAACCTAAAAGGGCTTTCAATATTGTCCTGTAATTCTGCTGCACTAATCTGGACTGATCATTCCCCGACTCTCTGCAATATATTTTTCTGCTCTTCTGCACTATCCTTAAATGGCCACGTCCCCACCATTTGCGGTAATATCAGGAGAGAATCTCTTCTAATTCACAGAAAGGAAAATAAAAGACATTAGAGAGGAACTTTCCTGTTAATGAACATAATAGAATTACTACATCTGCTCCCATCTTTATCTCCTTTGGTAATTTAACAGAACAGAAGCCCCATTCCTGCTAAAGACAATTTCCTTACTCCTGCTTTGGATTGTGTCACCTTCCACCCTCTCAGGATTCTTATATTGTTCAATGTCTTCTCTCATCTGGATCTTTTCCATTAGCTTTTAAACATTCTAACATCTTCCAAATTGGGGAAAAAAAATAATAAAGAAGAGTAAAACAACAAAGAAAAGCAAAGTCAAACTCACCATTTCTTCACCCAACTTCCATCTCTAATTATTACCTTATCTCTTCTCTTCTTTAAAGTCACAGTTTTTAAAATCTTAAAATTGGTTTTCTATATCTTAGCTATTCTGAATAATGCTGCAATGAACATGGGAGTACAGATATTGCTTTAAGATCTTGATTTCAATTCTGTTGGATATATATACCCAGAAGTGGCATTTCTGGATCATATGGTAATTCTATTTTTAATTTTTTGAGGAGCCTCCATACTGTTTTCCATAGTGGCTATGCTGTTTTACATTCCCACCAGCAGTGTACAAGAGTACCATTTCTCTACATTCTCAGCAACACTTAATCTCTTACTTTTTGATGATCCCCATCTTAGTAGGTATGAGGTGGTATCTCAATGTGATTTTGATTTGCATTTTTCTGATGATGATTGATGTCGAGCACCTTTTCATGTACCTGTTGGCCATTTGTTTGTTTTCTTTGGAGAAATGTCCATTCAAGTCTTTTGCCCATTTTTTGAGTTATTTGGACTTTTGCTATTTGGTTGTGAGATTTCCTTATGTATTTTGGATTTTAACCCCTTATCAGATATATGATTTACAAATATTTTCTCCCATTCCGTAGGTTCCCTTTCCATTCTGTTGATTGTTTCCTTTGCTGTGCAGAAGCTTTTTAGTTTGATGTAATCTCACTTGTCTATTTTTGCTTTTGTGGCCTCTGCCTTTGGTATCATATCCAAGAGTCATTGCCAAGATCAATGTCAAGAAGCTTTTCCCAAAATGTAGATCAAAAGATGAATGGATAAAAAAATGTGGTATATACTTATGGTAGAATATTATTCAGCTTTAAAAAAGAAGAAAATCATGCCATTTGTGGCAACATGAATGAACCTGGAGGACAATGCTCTAAGTGAAATAAGCCAGTCATAGAAGGACGAATACTGTATAATTCCACATATATGAGGTATCTAAAATAGACTCATAGAAGGAGAGAATAGAATGATGGTTGCCAGGAGCTAAAGGGGGAAATGCAGAGATGTTCTACAGGTATAAATTTTCATTTATGCAAGATGAATAAGTTCTAGAGATCTGTCATACAACATAATACCTGTTGTTAATAATACTGTATTGTGCACTTATAAATTAGTTAAGAGGGTAGATCTCACGTTAAGTGTTCTCACCACATGCCCACAAAAGCACACAAGAAAGCTCTTGGAGCATTGTGATGGATGTGTCTATTACATTAATTGTGCTGATGGTTTCATGGGTTTCAGTTTGCATATGTCCAAACTTATCAAATTGTACACATTAAATATGTGCCATTTTTTAAAAAATCAGTTATACTTCAATAAAGCTGTTTAAAAATTTTTTGTCTATATTTGGTATCTTCAGTTCATCACTGCATTCTAATTCTTCAATTCTCTCCCAATAGAATCCATCATTTATGATTCCAATAAAAAAAATACCTCAGGGGCTGGGCTGGCCCAGTGGCACGGTGGTTAAGTTTGCCTGCTCCACTTTGGTGGCCCAGGGTTTGTGGGTTCGGAGACCAGGTGCAGACCTATGCACCACTAATCAAGCCATACTGTGGTGGCATCCCACATATAAAATAGAGGAATGGGCACAGATGTCAGCTCAGGGCCAATCTTCCTCAGCAAAAAGAGGAGGATTGGTAACAGGTGTTAGCTCAGGGCTAATCTTCTCCACCAAAAAAAAAATACCCTTCATAAGTTATTTCCAGATCCATAGATGCAATGGGAAGATTTTATCTTCTAGTTACTTGATCTGTAAGTAGGATTTGCTTCTGTCTTTGAAACTTGATTTCTCTCAACCTCAAATTTCTCTTGTTTTCCTTTAATCTCTGTGGCTTCTCATTCTCTATCTTCTTTGCAGGTACATCTTCTTCTCCGTGGACATTAATTGTTAAAATTCTTCAAAATTCAATTCTGGGCCATTATGTTCTCTCACTCTAGAACTTAGTATATGATTTCATAGAAACACACAGCTTCAATTACCACGTCCACGAAGTTCACACATATGTGTATTTGAGACCTCTAAATCTGAAGTCTGTAAATCCAATTGCCTATTTAACATCTCAATATGTTCATTTCAAATACACACAAAACTCAACATATTCATGGTTTCCCTAAATGTCCAAATCTGTTCCCCTTCATTTGTGTTTGTCTTAGTGTGTGGTGGCACCATTTCTACAGTTATGTAAGCCAGTCACCTAGCAATAATCCTTGACTTTGCTCTCTCTCATCATCCATCATATCCTATCCATTATCAATCCTATCCATTTTACCTCCCAGATACTTCCTTAATCTATCCACTGGTCTCTATCTATTCATCATGGTAAATGGTAAATTAATGTATGAATCTAAATTTCCCTCCTTGCTTTGCTTGGTGCTTGTAAGTTTTGTGGCATAAAAATTTATGGAAAAAAAATCTGTTTGTTTTCCCTATATTTTCTCTTCTGGTCCTCCATCCTCCTCTTCCCATTTCAAGCAATATTCAGGACTCCCTAAAAGTCTTTTCTGCAGGAGATGTGCCACTGGTAAACATCAAAGTATGAAGGAGGAGATGACAAGGCAATAGGAGGGTCAAAGTGCAGTGGGTACAAAGAGCAGTGCCTGACACTCCCTCGTTGCTGGACAGAGCCCTGGAGTTGCACCAAGTCATTAGAAGGACATAACTGGGGATAGACATAGCCATGTAATGAGCATGATGTATCTATCTTACCAAATATTTCAGCATCCCAAACATTGCACAGAAACATTTGTCAATGGGACATGAAGGTACTGGTGACCTGGTCTCAGAAGAACAGAGGAACCTACATAACACCTTTGTGTTGCAGGACTTTTATACAACTCTCATTGTAGAATGTACATCAGATAATGGCTGAGGCAGAATTCTCCACTTGCTCAGTTATTTAAAGAATTAAATTCAGTTAAATCAAGCAAAGAATCACTGGGTTTATGGCAGTAACTCGTAACTGCTTACTTTGTGTAGAAGATTTATAGGTAAATCATGGCAGCTGTCACCAATATATGACAAACACTTTGCTTATATAATTTTCACTAACTGGAATAATACACTGTACACAAGGAAACTGAAAAAGAGTGAACTAGGAAACAAAATATTTTTATGTTTTTATCTTTCAAGCCCTTCTGTTTATAAGGATTCCTGTAAGCTCTGATATTTTATCTCTGGGAGAAAAAAAATAAAAGCAATCTGGAAATTTAGAGATGGACTTCTTTACCTAAAACTAAAGATCTTGGTACTAACTGAATGTATTGCATTGTATCATATGCTTTATTATTCAATTCATAGACCTAATTGCCCATGTACTCCTAATGGAGAAGGAAAACTAACATTTTTAGTCCTAGTATAGATATTCCATGATGAAACGGGAATGGTGACCCTCCCCATTTCCAAAGGTAGGGAAGGAATGCAAAACATGCCATGTCATAAAATGCTAAACTCAACATTTTTCACTATTTTGAGCATTTTGAACTCAATGTTTTGGAAACATTTTAAGAAGTATAACTTATACAGACTATCTCTACTAATGATGTTTCGATTTATGATTTTTCGACTTTATGATGGTGCGAAAGCAATACGCATTCAGTAGAAACCATACTTCAAATTTTGAAATTTGATCTTTTCCCAGTCTAGCACAATATGTGGTATGATGCTCTCTTGTGATGTTGGGCAGTGGCAGCGAGCCACAGCTCCCAGTCAGCCACATGATCACAAGGGTAAACAACTCATACGCTTACAACCATTCTGTACCTATACCGCCATTCCGTTTTTCACTTTCAGTACAGTACTCAATAAATTACATGAGAAATTCGACACTCTATTATAAAGTGGGCTTTGTGTTAGATGACTTTGTCTAACTGTAGGCTAATGTAAGTGTTCTGAGCACGTGTAAGGGAGGCTAGGCTAAGCTATGATGTTTGGTAGGTTAGGTGTATTAAATGCATTTTCCATTTATGATATTTTCAACTTATGATGGGTTTATTAGGACATAACCCCATTGTAAGTTGAGGAAGATCTGTATACATAATTTCCATATGTTTAAAATGAGTTGTTAAATCGTTAGAACTTGACTTTGTTTTTGAAATTAACATATGCTAGTCAGACCTAAGAACAGCCTCCAGAGGGCGATGAAGTTGCATCATTGCCAGCAATCGCATCAAAATTTAACATTGCCTCCAACAAAAGCAGGGACTTCCTAAAGTTAAAGTTTGAAAAGACAGTGATAATAGTTAATCCTTGAAAAAATACCATCACCTGAAGTCTGAATAGCTCTGCAAATATTGGATGTTTAAGAAGGTGACCACCTATAATTTGATGCTTTAGCAGAGCAAGGGTCTTTGAATCTAGACAGACTTCACAAAGCTACTAGATCAGCAAAATTTGTCATCAGTTCATGTATGCTCTAATTTTCCTGCTCACTGAAGGCTACCTATTCCAAGCACCTTATATTAGCAAACAGAGTTTGGCTTTTGCATTTCGGCAGACTTAGATTCAAAGGTCAGCTCTGCAATTCATTGATATATTACCTTGTAAACAGAGTTTCATCTGAAGAATGGAGTAAATAATATCTCCCTCATGTCTTATGGTGTTGTGAGAATTAAATGAGATAAATATATGAAAACATTTACCAAATGACTGGTGGATAAATATCTTCTGCCCATTTCTTTGTCCCTATACTTGTTTTTCTTTACATCGAGAAAGAGAAAAATAGGATCGAATTAGGTCATTCACTTCAATGTTTCAGTGATGTATCACTCTTTCATTACTTGTCTCCAAAGTATGTTTTTAAAAACCTATAGAAATAAAGTAGTGATTAAGTTGAATTGATATTTCTCAATCTATAGACAGAAATATATCTAATAAATGTATATTTGTTAATCCTTGACTGGGTAATGACTAGAATCAATAAAAAAGTATTTCTAATTGGGGCATCCAACAAATTAGCTCTCACCTTTTATCAATGGATTATTATTTCTACTTATTTCATCTTTATTAAAGCTACATCCCTCCGAGAACATTAGTTGAGTTTACCTTGTAACTGCCCTTTCTCATTATTCCTGACCTATAGCTAACCAGCAGACAATTCCTTTTGCTTCTTCTTATAAAGTTTCTCAAGCATTGCTTCTCTTCTACTCCCATGGATTATGCCCTTATAAAATAATCTTCCTGCTGGTCTCCCTAATTTTGGTAACTGACCAAGACTGCCTTAATGGTTCCCTCAGCTTGACTAAACTTTAGACAGTTTTCTTCTTGACTATAGGCCCTTGAACTCCCTTTTCTAAAAGCATTTACTTTTAAAACAGCTTGGAATTGTAAATTCTTTCTCTGCCTCTTTGAGATGTAAATTTTCTCTTAGCTACTTGATACTTTTACAACCCAGGAATGTCTTTCTCAAGGACCTGGAGCTATCTCTTTGAAATATAATCTTCAAGAAAGATTCCCTACTTTACAGTCTCTGTTGGGGTGTAGGAGCCTAACTTTGACAAGCGCCCATTAGCAAACACAGATGGTCTAATCACATGGACTAACCTCTCTCCAAACATCCATCAATAATTTCCCTATGGCTCATCCTGGCACTTAAAAACTCTCCTGCCTTTTGTTGTAGCAGAGTTGAGTTTAGTCTCTCTCCCCTGTTGCAGTGATCTTGACCCCTATTGTAATAGTCTTGAATAAAGTCTTTCTTGCCTGTTTAACCTTCTGGTGCAACTTTTCTTTGACATCACTCCATCACCAACTCCAAACTGCCTATTATTTTCAGGTTAATCTTTATAAAACTTTGAATCATTCTGTATTTCCTGTGGCATAAAACCCACCATTGAAACTCCTCCGCAGTCTTGTACCTTCCAAACTCATTTATCTTATCTTTCAATTCTTGGATTTACTCCTCTAATTAAATTAGTTACCTTTCTAAGTGTGGGCGATATTTCCCCGATTTGAGGTTTTGTTTATATCTTTTCTAACTTTTTTTAATATTTGGAAATTTTATTATATTTTATCTGTCCATGTATAACAAATAAAACAGAAATCACTTCAAATGTTTGCAAATACGGAATTTAATACAGGGAATTGATAACACCAGTGATGAAACTGCTGAGAAGTAAAGAAGGGCCAGAGAGAAAATGGAATGATTAGCAGGAACAGGAATCTACTTCTGTCCCTCTACTGGAAAGGCAAAATTGAGGAGAAGTTTGTAAAGGAGCCTGGGGCCAGCTTACTTGATCAATGTTAGACTGTACCAGTTCTGTCTCACGGGAGCTAGAGCCATGGAGATTACACAGTTGCTGCTGAAGGGCTTCCCAAAATAGAGAGAGAAAGGGAGAACTCTCTTAGCTTCTCCCTAAACTCCCATATACCATCAGTGCCTCTTGTTGGCTGCATCTGATCAGAAGTAAGCTGCCTGTATGAGTCTGCTAACATGTGATACAAAACAGAGCCAGGAAGGAGCAATGAGTGAACCCAAAGAAAAGCAGGCCAGAACCAGCACATTTGCTTGAATGTTCTACAGCAGCCTGTTTTCTTTATTTTTTGCCAGCTTTATTGAGATATAATTGCCATATAATTTTGTGGACATTTAAAGTGTACAACCTGTTGATATGTTATATATTGTGAAATGATTACTACAGTGGGGCTAGTTAACACCTCCATCACCTCAGAATTATCTTTTCTTTTTTGTGGTGAGAACATTTAAGATCTAGTCTCCTAGTAACTTTCAAGTATATAATACAGTATTTTTAACTATAGTCACCATGCTGTACATTAGATCCCCGGAAATTATTCATCTTTAACTGGAAGTTTGTACCCTTTGTGGAGCATCTCTCATTTTCCCCACTCCTTAGCCCCTGGCAACCACCATTCTATCCTCTCTTTCTCTGAGTTTGGTTTCTTTAGATTCCACAAATAAGTGATATCATACAGTATTTATCTTTCTCTGTCTGACTTATTTCACTTGCCATAATGCCCTCAGGGTCCATCTGCATTGTTGCAAATGGCAGGATTTCCTTTTTTCTCATCCATTGTATATCTATACACCAGATCTTCTATATCCATCCATCCATAGATGAACACTTAGGTTGTTTCCATATCTTGGCTATTGTGAATAATGCTACAATAAACATGGGAGTGTAGAAATCTCTTTGAAATAGTGATTTCATTTCCCTTGGTTATAAATCCAGAAGTGGGATTGCTGGGTCATGTGGCAATTCTGTTTTTAATTTTTTGAGGAACCTCCAACACTGTTTTCCATAGTGGCTGTACCAATTTACATTCCCATCAACAGTGCACAAGGGTTCCTTTTTTTCCATATTCTTGCCAACATTTGTTATCTCTTATCTATTGGATGATAGCCATTCTAACAGGTGTGTGAGATGATATCACATTATGGTTTTGATTTGCATTTCCCTGATGATTACTGCTATAGAGCCTCTTTTCATGTACCTACTGGCTATTTATATATCTTCTTTGGAAAAATGTCTATTCAGTTCTTCTGTCTATTTTTTTAATTGGACTTTTGTTTTTGCCATTGAGTTGGATGAATTCCTTATATATTTTGGATATTAGCCCCTTATCATGTATATGATTTGCAAATATTTTCTCCCATTCATAGGTTGCTTTTTCATTTTGTTGATGGTTTCTTTTGCTGTGCAGAAGCTTTTTCATCTGATGTAGTCTCACTTCTTTATTTTGCTTGTGTTGCATGTGCTTTTGATGTCATATTAAAAAAATCGTTGCCAAGACCAATGTCAAGAAACTTTCCCCCTATGTTTTCTCCTAGGAGTTTTATGGATTTAGGTCTTTGGTTGAATTCTTAATCCATTTTGAATTCATTTTTGTGAGTGGTATAAGATAAGGGCCCACTTTCATTCTTTTACATGTGATTATCTAGTTTTCCCAGCACCATTTATTGAAGAAACTATCTTTCCCCCATTGAATATTCATGGCTCCCCTGTCAAATATTAGTAGAGCACATATGCGAGAGTTTATTTCTGGGCTCTTAATTCTGTTCCATTCATCTATGTGTCTGTTTTTATACTGATGTGATTCTATTTTGATTATTATAGCTTTATACTGTGTTTTGAAATCAGGAAGTATGATGCCTCCACCTTTCTTCTTTCTCATGTTTGCCTTGGCTATTTGAGATCTTTTGTGGCCCTATACAAATTTTAGGACTTTTTTTCTGTTTTTGAAAAATGCCATTGGAATTTTGATAGGGATTTCATTGAATCTATAGATGGCTTTGGGTAGTATGGACATTTTAACGGTATTAATTCTTTTGATCCATGAACACAGGATATCTTTCTATTTATTTGTGTCTCCAATTTTTTAAGTCAAAGTCTTATAGTTTTCAGTGTACAGATCTTTCACCTCCTAGGTTAAATTTATTTCTAAGTATTTTGTTGATATTGTGAATAGGATTGTTTTCTTTATTTCATTTTTAGATATTTTGTTTTTAGTGTATAAAAACACAATTGACTTCTGTATGTTGATTTTATATCCTGCAGCTTTACTAAAGTAATTAATTAGCTCTAACGGTTTTTTGGGGGGAGTCTTTAGGATTATCTATCTAATAAGATCATATCATCTGCAAAGACAATTTTACTTCTTCCTTTCTGATTTTGATACCTCGTATTTCATTTTCTTGCCTGATTACTCTGGCTACGATTTCCAGTACTATATTGAGTAGAAGTGGTAAGAGTGGACACGCTTGTCTTATTACTGATCTTAGAGCAAAAGCTTTCAGCCTTTCACCATTGACTATGATGTTAGCTGTGGGCTTGTCACATGTGGCCTTTATTTTTTATTTTTTTTGAGGAAGATTAGCCCTGAGCTAACTACTGCCAATCCTCCTCTTTTTGCTGAGGAAGACTGGCCCTGAGCTAACATCCATGCCCATCTTCCTCTACTTTATATGTGGGACACCTACTACAGCATGGCTTTTGGCAAGTGGTGCCATGTCCACACCCGGGATCCGAACTGACAAACCCCGGGCCGCTGAGAAGTGGAACGTGAGAACTTAACCACTGTGCCACTGGGCCAGCCCCGATATGTGTCCTTTATTATGTTGAGGTACATTTCTTCTAGTTGCAATTTGTTGAGAGTTTTTGTAATGAAAGGATGTTGCATTTTTTCAAATGCTTTTTATTCATCTATTGAGATGATCCTATGATTTTTTAATCTTTCTTTCTATTAATGTGATATATCACATTTATTGATTTGCATATGTTGAACCATCCTTGCATCCTAGGGATAAATTCTACTTGATCATGGTGTACGATTCTTTAAGAGTGCTGTTGAATTTGGTTTACTAGTAGAGAATATTTGCATCTCTATTTATTAGGGATATTAGCTTCTCATTTTCTTTACTTGTAGTGCCCTTATTTGGCTTTCATAAAAGTGTAACTCTTTAATTGTTTGGTAGACATGGACACCATGTGGTCTTGGACTTTTCTTTGTTGGGAGATTTTGGATAACTGATTCATTCTCTTTGCTTGTTGTGTTCAAATTTTCTGTTTCTTCATGATTCAGTTTTGGTAGATTGTATGTTTCTAGGAATTTATCCATTTCTCCTAGGTGATCCAATTTATTGGTGTATAATTGTTCATAGTAGTCTCTTATGATCCTTTGTATTTCCATGGTGGTCATTGTAAAGTTTCCTCTTTCATTTCTGATTATTTATTTGAATCTTCTCTCTTTTTTAATTAATCTAGCTAAAAGTTTGTCAATTTTGCTTATCTTTTCAAAAAACCAGTTCTTAGTTTCTTTGATCTTTTCTCTTGTTTTTCTTGTCTCTATTTTATCTATTTCTGCTCTGATCATTGTTATTTCCTTCCTTCTGCTAACTTTGGACTTAGTTTGCTCTTCTTCTTTCGGTCTGTGGTGTAAAGTTAGGTTGTTTATTTGAGATCTTTTCTTCCCCTTAATGTAGGCATTTACCACTATAAACTTCCCTCTTAGAATTGCTTTTGCTGCATCCTATGAGTTTTGGTATTTTGCATTTCGACTTTTATTTGTTTCAAGATATTTTTTGAATTCCCTTTTGATTTATTCTTTGACCCATTGTTTATTCATTAATGTGTCCTTTAATTTCCACATATTTGTGAATTTTCCAGTTTTCCTCCTGGTACTGATTTCTAGTTTAATACCATAGAGGTTGGAAAATACACAGTGTGATTTCAATCTTCTTAAATTTGGAAAGACTTGTTTTGTGGCCTGTCATATGATCTATCCTGGAGAATGTTCTGTAGGTGCTTGAGAAGAATGTGTATTCTGCTGCTGTTGGATGAAATGTTCTGTATATGTCTCTTAGATCTATTTAGTCTAAAGTATAGTTCAAGTCTAATGTTTCCTTATTGGTTTTCTGTCTTGATGATCTATCCATTTTTGAAAGTGGGGTATTGAAGCCCCCTACTATTATTGTATTTTTGTCTATTTCTTCCTTCAGATCTGTTTGTATTTGCTTCATATATTTAGATGTGGTGAGTTGGAAGTTCATATATATATTTATGGTTGTCATATCCTATTGATGAATTGACTCCTTTTTCATTGTATAATGATCTTATTTGTCTCTTGTTACTATTCTTGGCTTAAAGTCTATTTTGTCTGATATAAGTATAGCTACCCCTGCTTTATTTTGGTTTCTACTTTCATGGAATATCTTTTTCCATCCCTTTACTTTGAGCCTATGTGTTTCCTTAAAGCTGTTTCTTGTAGACAGCATATGGCTAGGTCTTGTTTTGTTTTGTTCTGTTTTTATCCACCCAGCCACTCTATGCCTTTTGATGGAGAATTTAATCCATTTACATGTAGAGTGATTATTGATGGGTAAGGGCATCAATGTCATCTTATTAATTGTTTTCTGAATGTTTTGCAGTTCCCTTGTTCCATTTTCCCTCTCTTGCTGCCTTCCTTTGTGAATGGTGATTTTATCTAGTGATGTGCTTTGATTCCTTTCTCTTTTTATTTTGTGAAACTACTGTAGGTTTTTGCTTTGTGATTATCATGATCTTATAGATATAGCAGTCTATTTGATGCTGATAACTTAACTTTGATCGTATATAAAAACTCTAACCTTTTACTTCCTCCTTTTATGTTTTTGGTGTCACTATTCCTTCTTTATATATTGAGTATTCATTATCAAATTATTGTAGCTATAGTTATTTTTATAATTTTGTCCTTTAACCTTTATATTAGATTTAATTGGTGAATACACTATCATGTTACATTATTGGAGCATTCTGAAATTTCTATATACTTACCTTTACCACTGTGTGTATATTTTCATACGTTTTCGTATTATTAATTATGTACTTTGATTTCAGCTTGAAGAACTCCTTTAAGCATTTCTTGTAAGGCAAGTCTAATGGTGATGAACTCCCTTAGATTGTTTGTCTGGGAAAGTCTTTATCTCTCCTTATTTCTGAAAGACAACTTTGCTGGATAGACTCGTCTTGGAAGTTTTTTTCTTTCAGCACTTTGAGTAAATCATTCTACTCTTCTTGGCCTGTAAGGTTTCTTCTGAGAAATCCGCTGATAGCCTTATAGGGGTGCCCTTGTATATTACAAGCTTTTTTTCTCTTACTGCTTTTAAGATTTTCTCTTTGTCTTTGATTTTTGATAGTTTTATTATAATGTGTTTTGGATAGGATCCCTTTAAATTGATTTTGTTTGTTAACCTATGAGATTCATGAACTTGGATATCCATATCTTTCCCCAGATCTGTTAAGTTCTCAGCTATTATTTTCTTTTCTTTTTTTTTTTTGAGGAAGATTACCCCTGAGATAACATCTGCTGCCAATCCTCCTCTTTTTACTGAGGAAGACTGGCCCTGAGGTAACATCCATGCCCATCTTCCTCTACTTTACATGTGGGATGCCTACCACATCATGGCTTGCCAAGCAGTGCCATGTTCACACCCAGGATCTGAACCAGTGAACCCCAGGCTGCCGAAGTGGAATGTGCACACTTAACCGCTGCACCACCAGGCTGGCCCCATATTATTTCTTTAAATAATCTTTCTGCTCCCTTCTCCCTCTCTTCTTCTGGAGCTCCAATAATTTGCAAATTGTTTCTTTTGATGGTATGTCAAAGATCACATAGGCTTCCTTCACTCTTTTTCATTTTTTTTCTCTGTTCTTTTCTGACTGGATGATTTCAAAGTTATTTTCTAAAACAGATTCTTTCTTCTGAATGACCCATTCTGCTATTTATGCTCTCTATTGCATTTTTAAATTTTATTCATTATATTCTTCAAGTCTAGAATTTGTTTGGCTCTTTTTTATGGTTATTTATATTTTTGTTAAAGTTCTCATTTTGTTCATATATTGTTTTCTTGATTTTGTTAGATTGTATTTCTGTATTTTCTTGTAACTCATTGAGTTTCCTTAAAACAGCTAGTTTGAATTCTTTATTGGGTAAGTCACAAATCTCCATGTCTGGGATCAAGTACTGGAAGATTGTTATAATCCATATCCTGATCCCTATTGTAATCCTGATATCTTATTACCTTGATTTTTATGTTCCTTGAAGTTTTGCATTGCTGTTTTTGCATTTTAAATACAAGTCACCTCCTCTAGTCTTTACCAACTGCCTTGGGAGAGAAATACCTTCCATTAGCACTGCTAGGGATTCTGAGGTTTTCTCAGTCCTATGGATATGCCTGCTCCATGCTTCTTGCTTTCTCTTGTGGCAGAATTCTTAACCTTGCGTGCTTTCTCTGAATCTTGCAAGGTACCTGCCTGAGTGCTGACAGCCTCTCTTTTGTTTTCCCAAGAGTTGCACTAATGCTGTAGTTTGTGATCTCTTCCTGGCTCATAGATTTTGGCTGGCTTTTTCTGTGTGCTTGATAACCATCTACCAAAAACTCTCTCACCACTACCATCAGAAGCTCACAAAGGGAGGCAATCACAAAGTGGGGGTGTGTGAGGGTGAGGTACATTGAGCACTGGGAGTGCCCATTGGCCAGTTGGGGGGAATGTGTGGGCAAAGCATTCCAAGTGACTCTGGGCTGGCTTCCTGATGGAGTCTAGGATCCATTTAGTTAGATTCACATCCCTTTAATGCCCTCAGAGAGTGCTATCTCAGCCTCCTCCCACCCCATAGTCATGTAGCTCATGATTCCTTACTCTGGCTGTGGTGGGAGAAAAGTGGGCCTCTTTCTCAGTATCTCACACAGCTAGGGAAGCCCAGTGACAATAGCCTATTTTCAAACTACAGTCTTCCCGTTTATTTTCCCTGTAGTCTTTACAAATTGTTTTACTTCCCTAAGTGTTAATTTCTTCATCTCTCAAATAAATTTAAAGATAGTACCTATCTCATTGGGTCATTTTGAAGATTAATTGAAATAAGACAGATGAAGTGTTCAAATAGTACTTGATAAATAGAGTGTGCTCCAAAAGTGAAAACCATCATCATGATTGTTTTTGTTATTATTATTAAAGTTGCTGTTATTATTATTATAATTACCTTTCAGGTTTTTGCCAAGTAGAATCTTATTTCATTGTTCAGTTCAAATGTCATCCCCTCCATATAAACTTCTCTGATCATTTCCTCTAAAAGTGATTTGTTTCTACTCTAAATTCCTATAGTATACATTATCTGATTTACTTATTTGACATTCATCTTTGAGTTTATTTGACTATAGACCATCTCTCCTAACTAGACTATGAAGTTCCAGAATTTAAGGACTGTTATTTATTTATCGTCCATAGGAATTTGCATAGTGTACTATCCATTAAAAGCACTTCATGAAAATGTGTTGAATGATTGGAAGATTGAATTAATCACTAACTCTACTGTAGCTCTGCCGATAAATGGACAAAGCTCATAACTATGTTTGGGATATGCTGTGAAATTTTAGGTTTTATAATCTTCAGAATTTATGAATTTTCATATTGGCTCTTGGTTAAAAAGATCCTGTAAAAATAACTTGGACAATTTTTAGCTTAAAGAGATTAATAATTTCCTTTTCATCTGTTGCAGTTTTATACATATTTAGAATTGCCTCTAGAACTTTCAATATCCTGGCATGTGTATCTACAGGAAGCTGCTTAGCTGAATATAGACACCTGTTATTTCTGAGCTCTACCTATACTTGAAAGCAAAAAAGATGGTTATAGTAAAAATAATGCCATGTATTTTTATAGTGCCCTATCATTATTTCAGATTGCTCAACCTTCTTTACATAGTCATATAATGTAGCAAGGAAATTCATGTTATATATGTAGTCTTCAAGGGTATTTTTTATTACTTTGAATTTTAACAACCTTATTATTCATGGATGATTAATCAAAGCCCTGTGTTGGGGGATGGCCCCGAGATTGGCTTCTAGTAAGACAGAGACAAGGATTGGGAGAGAGAAAGATGGGCTTCATGAGTGAAGGGAAAGGGAATCTAGAATAAGTTTGTCTGAGGAGGAAAATCCAGGAGAGAAAAGACAGAAATCACAATGTATGAAAGAGAGACTGGAGTGAGAGTGTTATAAAGGCAAGTTTTCTTTTCTTCCTCACATCTATTTTCCTCTTTCTTTGACTATTCCTTCCCACTTCTTTTTTTAAACCACATATCCCAAATGATGGAAAGTCTCAGTTGGGGATAGGAAGGATAGTTCCAAAGGTAGCACAGTTGCACTATCGTTCACTTCTGCCCTTAGTTTACAACACTCTTATCCTCTCTGTACCTTCATTCACCCACTAGTCAAAAAAACCCCAAATAGGATTGAGAATGGTGAGGGCAGGCAGAGGATTGTTTAATTCTCACAGCAATAAAAAATCTAATGCTTTGTATTAAGAATATAGCAGTTTGATATTAAAAAAGTATAAGATAAATCTTAGAAAAGAGCAGAAATAGTTTAGAATTGTCCACCACAGCTAAGTGTTTAATAATTCTTATAACGATGAAGTGGTTTGAAAACTGAGATCTCTGATTATAGACATTCCCATGGCTGCTTTCTTTGGTCTAATTCAATGTTTCTCATGTTCTGGCAATAAAATTCCTATTCAAGGTTATAAACACAAAACCATTAATACTTTATGTATTATTTAAGGAATTTTAAAACTTATTTTTCACTATATGTGAGTTTCTTTAACTCCCATCTCTACAGGTTAACATGCAAATCCATTACATGCATATGTCATAGTTCCTATAATTAGGACAACTAGGATCCCCACTTCAATACAGTGACACTGGTTCATAAACCTTTTCCATAATTCCATAGAGTACCACTTGATATCAGTTACAATATAATTCAAAAATTCTATTACTTCCTCAAATATTTTTCTACTCCCACCAGCAGCCTTAGATAAAAATCCTATACAACACAGAAATATTTTTAAAAAGATAAAGTGACAGCTACTAAACCATAAACAAGGAGAGTCCATCTGTATAGAGAACCAAATATAACTTTCTGTCTGACACATTCCCACTACTCAGCCCTTCTGCAAATGCAGACACAGGTTACTGGTTTCAATCTGAGAAATTAGTGTCATGAACCCAGAGGCTTTGCCCTCTTCTTGTGCCTTCAACCTGTTACACCACCATTTGCACAATTGGTCCATCTGAGTACAAAGAGTACTCAACAAAATATGCTTGCTATACTCCCAGCCCTATTATAACAGTTCCAATAGTAGAATTAGAGGTGGTTGAAGGAGTCACAGACTTTATCATTTTAAAGTAAAAATAGCTCTGGTTCTTAATTGATGATTACGGCAGCTATAGATAAGGGGGCTGAACCCAAATGTGCGCTCACATTGTAAATTGACCTTTGATAATGTAACTGGATTTCACCAGAAAAACTGAGCAAAATTTTAGCCTCTTCATTTCCAGGTGTGGATGGATACACTTTTCAGTGCAACATTTACATGAATAAAAATGTAGTCCACAAAGAATCTGTTCTTCATATGTTAGAGTCTACAAAAGTGGGTGCCTGAAGAATATTGAAAATTTTGCAGAATGAATCATGAATTCTCTTGCTTCCTACTTTCTTTTCATGCTGTTCTATGCTTATCTTGTCCTCCCTGATCCTCTTCTATTTCTATTAATTTCTCTTCTATGGTTTTCCGCCATTCTGAAAGTATTTTGATATCTCCTAGCTCCCAAATTTTGTCTGGTTCTCCTAACTTCTGTTCTCAGCTCTCTCCTCTGGGATAACACTTCCATGATTGAGTCCACCAGTAATGACATCCCTGTTTAAAAATTCTGAGACATAATGGCTTGCATAGCGCCCCTAATGGCAGCTCCCCTTAGCACAATTCAGCCATGTAGGCGAAGTGTGAGGGCAATTATAGTCCTCGTGAGAATTCGAGTTAAATAAATTTGGACGAGTTTAAATGCCAGCTCCACCACTTACTAAGTCTATGCTTTAATTTCCTCATCTTTAAAATGAGAATACTAAAACATATCTCAGGTGATTATTGTAAGGACCCATTAAAAATGTTTGGAAAGCACTGAGATCAGTGCCTGGCACGTAGTGGTTACAAAATTGGAGGGCAAGTAACTCTAGTGAAGTATCAAAAGCAGTTAAAGAAATTGTTTCACTGCCTAGGGGGAGGTGACTCTCTCTTCCACCTAAACCTGTAAATCACTTATCACTAGAATATGGCTGAAGATTGGTTCCTTTAACAGGGATGAAGCAGGGGAAATCAGAGAAAAAGAGAGTTGGTAAACTTGATCCTTGCCATCTGTTCAAATTGCATGATAGTATAGTGAATCTTTATAACAGGAGTCATCTTTTATCTCCTCTACGTGGCCTTGGCAAAAATAGTTATTATTGTTTGAGGTTTACACTATGGACTTAAGGTATGAATGGTGGGAAAGACATACTATTATAGCTTGGTTCGACTGTATTCTCAAGAAGGTGACTAGAATATTGACTTGATTTTGACCTGACTCACTGCCCAATGAGTTTTATAGGGGTGGAATTTTAAATATTTTACATATAATAATACACATAAAATTTCATATCTGTTGTCCATAATAAACCTGTTTTTAGTATTTTAAAATAAGTTAAATTTCTATTTCTTCGTTTGCCTAGAGAAATGAAGAGCAGTGTTTGTGAAGGCAAAGAAGGATCAAGAGGCTGGCTATAATAAGAAGTAGAGACCTGGATTTCAGAGCCAGGAATGAGAGTTTGGTTAAGTCTAGATTTATGTTATACTTATTTTTAAAATCTAGGAATTGTGAAGAGTAGTAAAATGCATTTCTGGAAATTAGATGGTAAGATAAAATTTTGAGTGAAGACTGAACACATGCTATTGAATTTATCTGCTGTGATTCATTATGTACCTATATTCCCAATTTTTAATGTGTCTTATGTGGCATCATGAGAAATTCCAGAAGGCTAATAAAGGCATGAAGATGTTAAGCAAGGCTATCCCTAACTTACAGTCTCCTGGCCCATATATCCTTTTGTTTTGTTGTGATGTGGATGACATCCCAGTTGGTGCAGTCATAGGTGCTCTCCTTTTCCTCTCGCTCTAAAACTTGCTGCCTCTAACTCCATCCTTCTTCCTCTGAGATCCTCCTCCTCAGAACTTACCAGGGGTCCTCTGCTTGCCCTCACCATTCTCAATCCTATTTGGGTTTTTTTTTGGACTAGTGGGTGAATGAAGGTACAGAGAGGGTAAGAGTGTTGTAAACTAAGGGCAGACGTGAATGATAGTACAACTGTGCTACCTTTGGAACTATCCTTCCTATCCCCAACTGAAACTTTCCATCATTAGGGATATGTGATAACATTGAATTAGACCAAAGAAAGCAGCCATGGGAATGTCTATAATCAGAGATCTCAGTTTTCAAACCATTTTATCGTTATAAGAATTATTAAACACTTAGCTTTGGTGGACAAGTCTAAACTATTTCTGCTTTTTTCTAAGATTTATCTTATACTCTTTTAATATCAAACCACTATGTTCTTAATACAAAGCATTAGATTTTTTTATTGCTGTGAGGATTAAACAAAATAATAAATTTGGATACATGCTCCCAACACAAGGTCTGACACATAATATGTGCTGAAATATATTTGCTAGATTTTAGTTAAAATCTTCCTTGATCAGACAGGATATAATCTATTATTTGAAAAGTTGAAGAGAAGAATGTGGCCACCCCCTCACTGTATTCCATTCTGATATTTTCTGTTATGTTCCCATTGAAGAGCTCTCATTCTCAAGCCTTAGCTTATTGATCCTATAACTCTCTATAGAGCAGCTTTTTATAATGTGACTTCATCATAAAGTAAAGTAATTTTCTAGCACCTACTTTATATGTCCCTACTGGCTATTGAGCTATAGAAGTAGTAGAAGGAAGATATGGAAATACAGATTAAGGAATCATCGACCTAGAAGAGAGAATTACATACATGAAAGTCAGTGAGGCCTATAGGAGTGGTAGCACAGAGAGGGTAGAATATAGGGTTATTAAAGTATTTGGGGACTGTGTGAGAAGGAAGAAGAGTGAAATGGACAGAAAGTGGAATATCATGAGAATTAACGTCTAAAGAAGCCAAAGGGAGAAAATATCTTTAAAAAATACGTGGAATTAATCATATGGCTCACCAAATACTTCTGGCTCTCTACTTTCTGAGCACATGGGAGATTTCATTTCCTGGATTATCTAATGGATTGGTGAGACATGTAATTTTGGCCAATGATGTGTAAGTGGACTTGACATATGTCACTTCTAGGCTGGAGCAATTAACTGGAGTGAGACACTTCAGATTTCTTTTTTCCATCTGGTTTGGTAAATGGCAATGTTCAAGATGGTGGTTGATCCTCCATCTTGAGTCCCTGACTATCAACGGTGAGAGAACACTCCTCCCCCATCCCCCAACTAAGCCATAATGTCTTATTTAATGAGAGAGAGAAAAGTCTACTGTTTTAAGCCACTAAAATTAATTAGTTTTGTAATTAGTTGCAACTGTACACAGCTTAGCTTGTTTACTGTTGTAGCATATCTTAACTTATTCTCACTGATAAGAGTGGGTGGTTGGAAAAATAACACATTTAACAGAAACGTAAGGTATATGAAGAATGAGGCAAGGACTTTGGATTTAGCTCATTAGGTATATTAATATCCATCTATCTACCTATACAGATATACATATTTATATGTATGTACATATTTTATATATATATATATAATGTATATATATCAAGAGAGATAGAAGGAGGGGAGGGAGACAGTGAGAGATAACATTTTGTGAATTTTTTGTGTTGAGGAAAAAATGTAAATAGGAAGCCTGTTATGGAGGAAATCAGTGATGAAGGAATTCATGGACTTTCATTTGAAATGTTTGGCCATAAAAGGAAGGAGAATAGGAGAGCATTAAAGGAAGCATCAGTTACACGTAAGGCTTTGATTTTTTTCTTCTAAAGGATCAGAAGACCAGTACATATCTACAAGTAGAGAGAAATGATCATAAATGAAGGAAAGATGTGGGGGTAGGGGGTGGTAGTGCTAAAATACCTGAGATGAGAGAGTGGGAGAGTGGGACAAGGTCCTAAGATTCAGGATTGGATGGGACTGAATTCAGAGATGGGTGACTTATGTTTCTTCAGGAGGTGGGATGCCCATTTCTTTGTGAATGGAGTAAAAAATGAGAGGTGTAGAGGCAAGAATGTGTTCAATATTAGCATCAAAAATGCATCTTACATTTTGTCAAAGAAGGGTGGTAGATTTTAAGTTCCAACATTTTAAAGCCCGTGATATAAATACTAATCACTATCATTATTCTGGCATAATGCATACTGTGGACAACACTCCTTCTGTGCTCACTGTGCTCAGAGCCTCCCACACAGCACTCCTCTACTTTCAAAACAAGCTTTCTCAGAGATATTTGCAAAATGTACTTCCTAGCCTGAGTTTTAAAAAACACAAAATTATATCCAGAGCAGCTAACAATTTGCAAAGGGTCTATCACCTTGAAACGAATAATTTGCCTAGTTTATCTAATAACAGTAGAGCAAAGTTTATCTAATAACCAGATTTCTACTGTGAGAGGAAGAATATGTGAGAGCAAAATTATAGAGGGAAAAATCACTTAAGTCTGTCTAACCCCTTTAGGTGGAAATTAGACCAATGTGTAGTTCAGAAATTACATATAAATGCCAAGATCTAAAGCAGTGGTTCTTGAATTTTGGTAGGTCTCAGAATCACTTGGTAAGCTTGTTAAAATTGCAGGTGTTGGAGACTATGCTGAAATTCACTGTGTCACAATATTGAAGTGAGGAGTCCAAGCTTTTGCCTTTTTGTAAGATCACCAGTTGACTTTATGCACTCCAAAGTTCTAGATTTACTGATCAGAGCATATTGCATTAAGCTAATATCTGTTTAATTCCTTTAAGCAGTGAGAGAAGTGTTGTCTGATTCTGAGCAGCATGGCTGTACTACTTAGGGACCAAGAAAGCCAGGATCATAGACCACAGTACGTTAAAATCTGAGAGGGAGCTTTGTGCTTGACTTGTCAAATCTTCACAGTTTATCCATGTGGAGACTGTGGCTTAAAATGTGTATGGATCCTTTTTATGGTCACAAAGTGAGACAAAGGGCTGACAATTGAAATGAAGATTTTGACTAACCTTTGACTCCCACATGTAACATTAAGCACACGCATATGGCTTTGTTTTGCTGAAATTATTCTACCATTTCCAAGAAAACATAATTTCTTTGTATTTCTAGACATGCTGCTTTTCTCTAAGTGTTCCAGTTTAGAAGGTAAAAGGAAAGCTGTCTACAGTTAGTGGATTGATTTCTTGAATTTTATATATTTGTAGGAGGGGCAAATGACACATCTACATGGAATGATTTGAAGCACTACTCTTCCAAACAGGTATACTTGCTGTCTGCCCTGTCCTCCCACCACACCCTATGCATACAGTTTCTTAATTTCCTCCAGCAGAAATTAATTTGGGGGTTTAAGTCATTTCTTTTTACTGTGGTTCTTTAAAAGATTGCTATATTGGGAAGAGCTGACTAATTATCTTACCAACAGCTTCACAAAGCAAATAGGTTTTTGATTGTTTCCTTCTGTGATTGGAATGGTTCAGGGCAGAAAGAAATTGCCAGGGATCTTTTGCTTGGGGGAGAGAAAATATTTTGATACTATAAATGGGATGGAGAGTACGAAAGGGGGATTGAGAGGAAACTAAGGATAAACCATTTATTGAGAAGTGTTTTCCGGGGCTTGGCCCGAGATGTACCTGACAAAACAATATTGAGGAGTCAAAGAGAGGGGCCTACTATTATTTTCTGCCTTTTTCACCATTAAATGAAAAGTTAAACCTAAGTCAACCTGTTTATAAACAATTCCATATATTAAATTCCCTCTATTTGAAATACCTAACATGATTACTCTCTTACTTGCTTGGATCCTGTACTGCTATAACAACTCTATTACAGGATGCATTCCAAACTTTGGTGAAGAGAAAAAAATATTTTTGTTATTATGTATTATTGTTCCTGTTTGATTCATTGATAATTTTGTATTGGAGTATTTAGTTTATTGTTGTGTTTAAAAAATTTATCATGGCCTACAATTCTATAAACAAAAATTAAAATATAAATTATTGACAAGAAGAAAATCAAAGATTTAATTAACAGCTTTAAATAAAGCCTGAATATCAAGAAAACAATAGTTGAACAATCCAAAATACACATAGGAAAATGATATGAGCAGGTGATTTGGAAGAATATCAAATATTAATATACAGTAATATGAAATTAATTACACAATGAATTGGGATACTTCACATTAAAACATCAATGACACACTAGCTTTTATTTTCCATTGCATTGACAAAAATGAAAAAGAATGTCATCATCCAGAGTTGGCAAACTGTGGGAAAATACGTATTCTCATGTGCTTTTTGAGAGCATGCAAATTGGCCTATCATTTTTCTAGGGGGGTTAGCATCATGTACTGCAATTTAAAACATCCATGTCTTTGATATAGAAACGCTGTTTCTAGGAATGTACCCTAAAAATCTCTCACATGTACACAATTGTAAACAATTAGAGTAATTAAATTTATGCTATGTCCATACTATGGAATACTAAGCAATCTTTTAAAAGAATGAATAAGAGCTTTATAAACTAAAATAGACAGCTCTAAGACTTATTTAATAATAAGTTAGTGGAACAATAGTAAGTGTTATGAGTCTATGATTTTGCCAACTTAATTTTGTTAATTATGTTGTATTATTTCTTATGATACTAGAAAATATAAAGATAGGATGTTTAGGATGGTACTATAATGAATGCTATTATGCATTGCCCAGAATCCTGCTTAAAATTGGAGGACTTTTCCCCACTTCCCAGCTTCTCAGTGGTTGAGCTGTGGGCTGACAGTTAGAGGCTCTTAGCTTTTTCTGGCACTTGCCCTTGGATAGAGAGTCCTACTTTACTCAGCATCACAGGGCCTGCACATAGTGACTAGTCTTTGCCAGGGTATAAATGTCCAGGCTCCTTACTGCAATGCTGGACAGCTCTGAAGGGTCATCCCAGATTTCTCCATGGGCTCAGCTGTAGCCTTGGTTGAGACTGCCCTGTAGCCTGCCTTTCCCCTCTGAGCAATCCTGCATCCTTCATTCTCTTCCACAGATGTTATCATGGGAACACTTCCTAATAAAACTCTCACACAGCAATCTCTCTTTCAGGCTCTGCTTCCCAGAGAACTCAACCTGTAACACTTGAAATTTATTAATAATGTGCTCTTCCATTGAGGTAAATGCGAATAGATGAGAAAAAGAGGGTTTACAATTTTTGTTATTAACACCTGACTTTGAGCTTTTATGTATTCATGTAAGGTATGTCACACTCTGTGTATATGTCACAATCTTTCTATGAGTATAAAAACCATCTTTTTCTAATTTTAAAAATAGGTCAGTAGGGGCTAGCCCCGTGGCGCAGCGGCTAAGTGCTCACGTTCTGCTTCAGTGGCCCGGGATTCACTAGTTCAGATCCCAGGTGCAGACATGGCACTGCTTGGCAAGCCATGCTGTGGTAGGCGTCCCACGTATAAAGTAGAGGAAGATGGGCACGGATGTTAGCTCAGGGCCAGTCTTCCTCAGAAAAAAGTGGAGGATTGGCAACAGATGTTAGCTCAGGGCTAATCTTCCTCGGAAAAAAAAAAGGTCAGTAAATGAATTCTACTTCCTTTTCTAGAGATTTGGTTTAAGCAATAACATTTTACCTTATATTTTTTACCCTGAATTTGGAAATTTAGTCTTCCTCAAGATTTTTGTAGACTCCCATGGACTTGAAGTTCTCCTTGACATTGAGTTTCTGCTCAGCCAAAAGATTTGGTTCCTGCTTGTTCTCCTATAACTACTGACCCTCTTTCCACTCACATTAGTCCACATTTCACTTTAACTACATCATCAGCCTCCTCCTTTCCCCAAAGCAGCACCAGCACAGACTGTTATGGAGAATAGACTTTGTAGTGATGGAGAATACAGAACAGCATGGAATAGAAATTCACTTACAATTAAAGGAAGAAATCATTGTTCTCTAAGTTCTCTTACTATTTCTGCTACTGATGCAACTGTGGCCATTTTTGTTCCTTAAACTGTGTTTTGAATACCTCCTCCTTTCTCTTCTGTCTGTTCTAAGGCTCCCCAAACCCTGAGACCTTAGATTCTAAAGCCTAAACTCAAGAATAGATTCTAAAGCCTATTATTTGATTCTGAAAGTATTCAAGCTTCCAACCTCCACCCTAGGATATTTTGTGGGGCTACCTTTGCATATGAAAGAAAATAGTTATGGCATTTGCTAAACCAAATGTCACCAACCCTACAATTTCACTTTTAGCAATACAAGAAATGAGCATAAATGTTGAAATTTCAATTCAACCTCAGACCAAACTTTAGGGCAATGCAATGTATATTATATAAGAACATACTGAGTTAAAATTTTTTTTTGTTACACGGTATTGGCAAATTTTAGTCTATCTTTCAAATTGAATCTGATGAACTCCATAAATTAGTAATTTTCATACAAGTGTAAACTTTTGATTCAAGGGATCTTCTACGTATCTACATAATCTCAGTCTAAAGCTCTATCCCCTACATTTCTGAAAGGGCTGCTGACCTTGGATTGCCCATGTATAGCTATCACAGCCTTGTTGCTTAAAGTATGGAAGCTAACCCCTTCTCATGGAAATAAATCCTTTCCTTAGTGAATTCTAGAGCAGTCATCTCATTAAATCAACTCGAATCTATCTTTACTGTTCCCAGTAATTCCATCCCCTATTCATCCTAGTGATCTTTGAAAACCATACCATTGATTAATAGAGTCATTCCCCCAAACACTTATCGAGTCTCTCCTATATGCCAGGCACATGTGTTCTAAGTGCTAGAGACACAATGTGAAACAAAACAGAAAAAGTTCCTTTTTTACCCTGGAGTTTGTATTCTGGTAGAGGGATAAATCTTATGACTTTCTATCTATTTACCTTTTTTTTCACTATTTTATTATTAATAAAGTCAATTATTTATGGTATGTTATAAAATATTACGTTCTATGGTAAAAAAGAGAAATATATATATACCGAGTATATCTGTCAGAAGAGGATAGGTTTTGCTTATATAACTATCTCCAAATCTTAATGTCTTTAACAACACATATTTTATTTCTCACTCTATCTTCTGGCGTATGACTAGTTGCTGTGGCAGTGGGGAGAGAAAGTGGCAAATTAAGTGTTGGCTCCTACAGGCTTCCAGCCAGAAGTGATACATGTCATTTATGCTCCTATTTCATTAGTTGAAGTAAATTAGATAGGCATCTGAGTTTATAAGAGTGAAGTAGAGTTCTTCCATGCTCCTGAATAGGGAAGAATTAGAATCTTTCTTAATGGTTCTAATGACTTTTTGTGGATGTAAAGAACTGGAGCATGTGATGAGGACAGGTGGCAATTTTAAATAAGATAGTAAAGGTAGGTCTCATGAAGAAAATGTAATTTAGTCAAAGTCGGGAGGTAAGAGTGTTGACCATGGATGTAACTGGGGGAGGAAATCCCCCAGTTTTTTTTAATCGTTTCCCAGATAAAGGAAACAGCCAATGTAAAGTCATCAGACAGGAGGAGCATGCTCAGTGTACGTGAGGAACAGCAAAGCCAGTGTGACTGGAGTACAGTGAGCAAGCCAAAGGACAGTGGGAGGTCAGATCAGAGAGAAAAAGAACAAACAATTATATTTATAATCCTGTAGGTCATAATAAGGACTCTGGCTTTTACTCCAAATGAAATGGGGAGTCATTGCGAGATTTTGACTTGCCTGCAGACTTGGCCTCACTCTCATCTCTCAGGTCTTTACTACTTCTATTATGAAAGTGTTTTTCCCTTTCCTTTTCCCTAATCTCTCTGACAAACCCACTCATGTTCCATCATCGACTCACAACCTTCAAATTTGTTCAGGACCCCTTTACGGCAAAAACATCTCTGCCCTGCCAGAACCCTGCTGACCTCACTCCATTACTTAATTGCTGGTGCCCTCCTCCCCTTCTCCTCTCATTATATTCCAAATTGTTTGCACTTACAGTTTCTCATACTTTCCAAAGCCTTTGACTCAGTGATGCTGCCCTTCAAAATCTGTTTTGCTTGAGAAAACTGGAGGGCACTGGTATTTTCCATGCAGTTCCCTATGTTTTCTCTATTGGGACACAGTCCATATCAAAAGGATGCCTGAGAGATGTACAGGAGCTAGGGCACTGTGAGGGTTCGGCAATTTCTTTCATTGGTTTGGGGCAGAGTAATGGATGCCAGTTGTGTTCAGAGTAAAAAAATCTTTGCCCAACATGGCAGTGTCACTTTTCAGAAGCAAGAGACACTACTTAATGTTTACAGAGAGTCTTCTTATTGCCATAACAGAAACATACAGCTTCAAATAAAAACAGAAAGCCTCCTCAAGTACTCTCAGTAGATAACATTGAATAATATATCTGTCTGACTCTGTTCTGGCTCCTATAACAAAAATATTTTCAACTGAGTGTCTTATAAACAACAGAAATTTACCTCTCATAGTTTTGGAGGCTGGGAAATCTGAGATCAAGGCGCTGGCAGATTCAGTGTCTGGTAAAGACCCACTTCTTGATTCACAGATGGCTATCTTTTTGCTGTGTTCTCACATGGCAGAAGGGGCAAGAGTAATCTTTGGGCTCTAATATGGCACTAATCCCATTCATGAGAGTTCCACCCTCATGACCGAATTAACTACCAAAAGCCCCACCTCCTAATACCGTCACATTGGGGTTTAGGGTATCAATATATGAATTTTGGAGGGGGCATAAACATCCAGCCTATAGCATTCTGCCCCTGGCCCCCAAAATTCATGTTCTTCTCACATGCAAAATACATTCATTACATTCCAACATCCCTAAAAGCCTTAACCTGTTCAACATCAACTCTAAAGTCTAAGATCAAAAGTCTCATCTAAATCAGATATGGGTGAGACTCAAGGTATGATTCATCCTGGGGCAAATTGCTCTCCAGTTGTGAACTTATGAAACCAAACAAGTTATGTGCTTCTAAAATACAATGGTAGAACAGGCATGGGATAGACATCTCCATTCCAAAAGGGAGCAATGGGAAAGAAGAAAGGGGTAATGGATGCCAAGCAAGTCTGAACTACAAGGCAAACTCCATGAGATCTTAAGGCCCATGAATACTCCTCTTTAATTTAATGTGTCTCCTCTAGGTTCAACAGGATTGCCCCACATTGATCTCTCCGCATGGGCCCTGTAGCCCTCCTGGGCTAGAGTCCCAAGTCTGGCTCTGTGTAGCTCTGTCCATTGAAACCTAGGTGGAGGCAGCCATGACCCTACAGCTCATACTCTCTGCGTGCCAGTAGAGGTAGCACCATGCAAACAGCACCAAAGTTTGCTGCCTGTGCCCTCCAAGGGGGTGGACACTGCAGACTGCACTGTACCAAGGTTCACCAGAGCCACACTTAGGGTAACAGAGGACCATGGTGTTGGAGTGTGGGGAGTGGAGCCTGGGATATAAGGCAGTGACAGGCAATGTGCACCAAGGTCCCACAGGTGCCAGTGACCCCTCCTTTGAAACCACTCTGCCCTCCAACCCTTCCACTCTGGACCTGTGATGGGAGTGGCAGCTCTGATAAACTCTGAATTGCATTTTGGGTTATTCTTCCATTGTTTTGGAGAATAGCTCCTGGCTTCTGTTGAGATGGCTGATCCCTACTAATCTTGTATCACTTGGCCACACCCTTATTGTTCTCTCCTGACCACACTTTCTCATTTTTTACAATATGGATAGGCTGAGAATTTTCCAAATCTTTGAGTTCTGCTTCCTTTTTGTTTAATAATTCCATTCTGAAGTCATTTCTCACTTCTCACATTTTATTATAAGCAGTCAAAAGGAGCCAAGCTGCACTTTCAATGCTTTGTTTGGAAATAACTTCAGTTAAATATCCAGTTTCATGATTCCCAAGTTCTGCTTTCCACAAAACACTAGAACATGAACACAATTCAGCCAAGTTCTTTGTCACTTTATAACAAGGATCGCCTTTCCTCCAGTTTCCAATGACCTGTTCCTCATTTCCAGCTGAAACCTCATCAGAATGACCTTTGTCATCCCTATTTCTACCAACATTCTATTCAGAATTATTTACATATTCTCTAAGAAGATTGAGGTTTTTCTCTACAGCTCTCCTCTTTTCTTTCTGAGCTCTCACCAGAATCGCCTTTAAACGTCCATTCACAGCAATGTAGGCATATACTAGCATAAACCTCAAAATTCTTCCAGCCTTTACCCATTACCCAGTTCCAAAGTCAATTCTACATTTTTAGGTATTTGTTACAACAGCATCCCCACTTTTCGATACCAATTTCCATCTTAGTCCATTCAGGCTACTATAACAAAAATAACTTAGACTGGGTGGTTTATAAACAACAAAATTTTATTTGCCACAGTCCTGGAGACTGGGAAACAAGATCAAGGTGCTGGCAGATTCAGTGTCTGGTGAGACCTACTTCTTAGTTCATAGATGGCTATTTTCTCACTGTGTCCTCATCCTTATATGACAGAGATGAGGGAGCTCTCCTGGGTCTGTTTTATAAGGGCACTAATCCCATTCATGAAGGCTCCACCCTCATCATATAATCAACTACCAAAGGTCTCATCTCCTAGTACCATCACTTCAGGGGTTAGGATTTCAACATATGAATTTCGGTGGGAGGACACAAACCTTCAGTCTATAGCAATATCTAAGCATGGTTTCTGGAAGGAGAGAATATCTAGGTTTGAATCTTGCCTCCAATACTTACTCGATTTGTGATCTTGAATTCTCCTCAGTTTCCTTGCCTCTTAAAGAATAGATAGGATGTATCTCATATATATTGCTGCCTGGCACATAGTAAGTGCTCCATAAAGTTAAGTTGTTTTTATTATTCATCCTCATGGAAGTCAGTATCCATGCTAAGGCCCTAGACAACCCCTGATTTAGTGGAATGATCTGAAACCTTCTAAGCTCCCTTTGGTCATAAACTGTCTTTGCTTTTCCTGCATTTATTTTATACTGCTTTTCCTGCGAGAGCAACCTCATAATAAATTGAGTGATAGCTATTGATTTCTTGGCAACATCACTCTTCCTCTTTAGTTTCCTTACCAAAGCCTGAGTGAAATGGTTGTCTGTGTCCTGTTACCAGGACATTAGCAAACGAGGTTCCCATTGGATAACAGGGAATGCCCGAGCTGCAGTGTACGCACTGTGAAAGTCAAAGCTGTCCACTTGTGAATTGCAATAGCAGTGAACAGCCATGCTTTACACATGCCAACCACCGATGAAATGACTGAGAGCCAAAAGATCATGGCTATTCTGTACGTTTTCCAGCAGATCTGTGGCTTCTTATGTCATTCAGCAATTTGAGAAGTGAGAACTTTCGATGACTGAAACTCAAAAAATATTTTTGAAGGTGGGATACTCTTTGGTTGTGTAATTACCCAAGGATGTCTACTCTTTGGTGCTGTAGAAATATGGTACATGAAATCAATATTTATTTCCTAAATTAAAAGTGAAGGAAGTCGGATTTACTTTTGTTAAGAATTCTCAAATGTTTCCTGAAAAAGACATAGCCTGAGACTGCAAAATTAGATCTGGGAATTATCCTGCCACTTTTGTAATCAACCCTTCAATGGCTTCCTCCTGATGCCTGTCATTTTTATAGTGTGCATTTTTGATCCTGGGTTTTAAAGACCTGCTTGGTCCTCCCACACACAATTGTTGTAGCCTAGCGTTCTATTCATCCTCCACACATTCTTTGTGCTCTAATGAAGTTGGCCAAATCTAATTTTACCTAGATATGCTCTCTCGTGTTTCTCTTCTATGTGACTACTAACACTGATCTCAGCGCATAAGATTCTTCCCATCCATATCAAAATGTACCCAATATTCAAAGCCCACCTCAAATGTTATCTTGTCCATGATATCTTTCCGGAAATCCCCTTGCAACTGATCTTTCCATCCACTGAAGTTCTACAGTCTATTATCTGTAACTCTTTTATGGTATGCGTACCATTGTGTTTTTTTTTTTTTTTTTTGCCATATTTCTACATTTTCCTTATAGCTACTTGACAGTATGTGCCTAAAAGGGAAATTTTTGGTGCTCTCTCCAGATCCATTTTTGTTCAGGTGGGGGACAGGCCCCTTCTAATATGCAGTAGCTATAGCTCTTCTTTGGGAAAAATGCTGCTGGAATGGTTTTGTTCAGTGAGAAGGAAGTGCCTGGGAAATCATTGCCCTCCATCCCAGCCTTGGGGCAACCCTTTATCGATGCCTGACAGATTTAAGATTATAGAATCCCAGCTCTCTTTCCTGTGAGGACATTGTTGGGGACAACGCTGAGGTAAACTTACACTCCAGAGCTATCTTGTACCATTAGGTTCTATCTACTGGGATTAGCCTGTGATCATCTTCTTATTGGCTTCCTCCCTTTCCCCATTCTGTTTCCCTCACTCCCTTGCCAGGTTCACCTGTGAGCACATCCTTAATAAATCACCTGCCCAGAAATACCCATCTCAGGGTCTCTTTCTGGAGAACTCAACCTAAGGCAGACCTTTATGTTAAAACTATATCCTATTCATCTTTTTACTTCCCAGAGTTCTCAGTAGAGAGTAAAGTATATAGTAGATCTTTAGATATTAGCACAATAATAAAAGAAGACATAAATACATTAATAGTTAATTGTTTATTGGTATTTCAGAAAGAAGTCCAAATAGCTACCCCAAAGAGTAGAAAAGGAAACTTTTTGCCACTAGCTACTGCCCTTTACCAACTTTCCCACAGGAGCCATCAGCACTCCCTCCCTCATGATTATTCTAGAATAAAGGTGTGGTATCAGAAACATATTGTTCATTCATGAAACAAATGTTTACTGTATACCTACTATTGGTCATGATATTTTAGAAGAATTTTTTTATTAAGATACTTTAATTTATGTCGTTGATGTAAAATGAAACTGAGGTGTTACTTGACAGTGAAATGATAATCAATTAGATTGAAGGGCATACATTAGATCACTCTCTTGCGAGTGATGTGAAGTTTCCTCTTCAGTTAATACTCACCCATCCACTAGGGCTGACTTATGGAACTGGGATAATAATTTTATTACTGTTGAATATTTCAAATATTTATATTCTCAGAAAAGTGAGTCAATACAAAGGATCGATTGAAAAATATAAACAAAAAAATAGTTGAAGTGACTCAAGCAGAGGTGAAAGGTTCTATTGAGCTGATGTGTATCAAGGACCACCTGAAGACCAGGTAACTGCACAAGTAGAAACAGGATTGAAGTTTTGTGGGGCTTGGGGAAAAGAGGGGTATGTGACAGAATGCTGTTCTTTTCTTTAACTACTCAAAACTCGAGGTAGGAACGGTTTCCTATGCCTCTTGCTTAGGATCATTGGTGCAATCCCCTCCTCCCAACTGTCGGAACAGTTCTTTCCATCGCTATTTTTGTAAGCGCTGCAGCTTGTCAAGGTTCAGGAGAGGAGGAAGCAGCAAAAAAAGGGGAAGGAAAAGAGAAAAAAGATGAAAGAGTCAAGGGTCATGGCAAGGGAAACTGAGATCTGTTTAAATCCTTTTTAGAGAAATGATACAAAAATTGAAAAATTTCAGTAGAAATATCGTTAATTATTCCCCTTCATCAATATGGAAGCACGGGCTAATGCTCTACGAAATAGTTTATTATAAAACCCAATGAAAATTCAGAAGTAGAGGCCGTGCGTCTCTGACTCAACAACTTTATAACAGAAAACGTAGATATCAAGTCACCCTCTTCTATTTTTCTTATTCTATTCCACTTCGTTCCTTTGTATTTCTATTTGGATTTGGGTTTGCATTTTCTGACTTTGTTCTGTGAAAACAAAAATGTGGGTCATGTAATTACTTTCAGGTACCTAATCATTTTAGTCTGTCATTTATCCCAAGTTAACCACATCTGTTGACCAAGCCTATTTTATTTCAACTTCGCTGTAAGATTGTGTTGAGAAATAATCTGATGACAAAAGCTTGTCTAAATCCTGAAGATATATTTTAATACTATCAATCTTGAGATTTCTGCATTATTACTTTTCTCTTGCGTCTTCTGAATGGAACCGGAATTTCTGCAGCAAAGTGACATTTTCTATCTTTACTGCACTCAGCAAACTGTAGCGAGGTTTAATTTTGACTTTGTGCATTTTAGCTAAGAGTTAAATGGATCTATTTTGAAATCACTATAAATAGAAGATTAAAGCAGAATGCAAGTGCAAAAATATAAAGAATGTTGCAAAACCGTCTCTTTCAAAATGGTAAATAGCAATATATTAAAAAAGCTTGATAACTGAGTGGTATCCATTTTTATTGCACTAAATATCAATTTGAACATACAAAAAGTTCTTAAATAAATAATACTTTAAAGAATACATTTTAGACTACATATATATGATATTTAAATGTTAATATGATTCTAAACTAACCATAATGTTTAATGCCTCACATTAAGCATTGTAGTCTGAGAACACCAAGAGAAAAGTAAAAAAAAAAATACAATATGGTTTAATAGTCTTTCTCTTGTATTTTACAATAGTCTTTGCTAGTTTATTTATCGGCAATATTGCTCTTAAATATAAAGTAGTAAAGATTCCTAAAATATTGCTTCCTACTTAGATTTTTAAAGCCTGATAGCTTTCTCGAGTCCCATAGTTTCCAAAATTTGTACCTCATTCTGTTCTTTCCTTCTGCTCACCTTTAAAATGATATTCCAGAGATCCTAAAAGCATAGAAGGTGAACTCAAATGATGATATGAATGACCTATTGGCGCCAAAGTCCAAAACTTGAAGAATGGAAAAATTCTGGTGTCTTCAACAAAATCTAGTAACTGGCTTTTTCTACCTAGCTCAGTCCAAAACTGTCTCTTTTCTTAGCAAATGTTCTAAGACTATTTCATTCTCACACAAAAACCACGAATAGATCTAGCAATTTCATTGTAAGAATGATTCAAACAGTTGCTTGACATCATTTGAAAGTAACTGTTCTATTAATTATTTTTTCCATTTAAATTCTCTATTTTGATGATTTTTACACATAGTGTAGGGCAGGAGAACTGGAAAAAGACATGAACAGACTCTAGAAAAGAAACGAGATTTACTAGGAAGTTAATTTTGACATCTTGAGGATGTGCGCTAGACTTAAATTACTAGCTTTCCTAACATGTGGATTTTCCTATTCAGAAACTCAATACACATTTATATTTAATATTGTCTTCTTTGAGATTTCTTCTGGCTGCACTGCATTTCATGCTTTCTTCTTGCTGGGCTCAGCTATGGAATAAGGAGCATTTTTGCTGTTGTTTTACATGTACATTTCAGATTGGTATTAAATTTGGTTCCCATCCTCTTTGTTTTATTTCTTCAATATCTCACTTGGAAAGTGAAAAATAAGTACAAGGAAGTTTCAAACATAAATAAATAACACCTGTCAATAAGTGCAATTATTTTCAGGAACACACGTCAGAAGTGAGACTTCTTTAAGTTAGACTGGCTACATCATTTTAATTCTATATTTCCGTTTAAAAATTTTGAACAAGTGCTAAAATGGATGATTCCATGCTAAGAGAACTTTGAATTTTATTTTTCTAGATTGTTTAAAGAAGTTAAGGGTAAGCGTCTACATGACTTTGGGATACAAACATGGCTGAAAGCCTGGAATTTCTTATGCTCCCCTGGTGCTAACCAAATGCATAATCAGCTAGGTGGCAGGAAGATATCTGTGTTACCATTTTAAAGGCAACTCTGTCTTAAAATTAATATAATATTTATTTTTATGTACTTGGTGGTATAGATTCAATTAAAATACTTTTAGTTTCTTTCACATGTGGAGTAATGCCAAATTAGCATGGGCAGAATTCATTAACATAATATTCTTATTTTGAAAGTGTATTTGTTTCGTTTGGGAAAAGAGGCTTTTTGACTCTTTCACTGATCTATCTGAAGCTTGTTCATCTTATCTGGAGAGCAGATGGAGATGAGATTGGGTGAACCATCCAATGATTCAATCCACACTCTCCAAAATGCCTGAAAAATCGGAGGAAATGCATGACACAGATGCCAAGAGGAGCTTCCTTTTGTGGGCAACTTGTTCAACATTTGATATGGGTGAGGAAGAAAATAACTCACTCCTTCCGTAACTTGTGGCTATGACTGCCTTAGCTACTGCCTAGTTCTATTTGTGGCTGTGGTGGGAGACAAGGTAGGTCTCCACCTACTTTGCCAGAGAAAGAACCACAGTGCTTTCTCCCTGTGACCACTGCAGATGGATTTAGGCAGATACATGCACAGCCCATACTGCAATAATAGTCACTCCTTGCCTTTTCCTTGAACAGAGTGCAGAGGCCAAATTTGCAGTCATTCCAGCTCTGTTCAAGGCAAAGACTTAGAGGAACAGGGATAGGATGTGACCAATACAGAGGGTAGGGACCAGGGTCTGCCTTCCACCCTGAGGCTGCAGTAGGAAAAACCATATCATCCTTCTCTGTGCTCTAACTTAAGTCGAGGAGTGACATGTTATAAGCTTAAAAGCTTTTGTAGCATCTCAGTCACTGCTATGTGTGGAACAAGGATGAAAATAAAGAATTCCCAAGGATTACGGACATGGTTTTTCTGGGAGAAGCTAGATATATTGGATTCCTTAAATAGTCCATAAATATTCAGAGTGTTCCAATTAATTCTAAAAGTACTTTAGAATTGGAATAGACAGAAATGCCAGGAAAGATTATTTCAAAAGCCTATAATTTTCTTTGCAGAACCACTTGCTACTCCATGGAATAATTTTTTTTTATAATTTTGAAATAAATTTTTCAGTGTGGCCGGTGAAAGAAGGGCAAGCAAATCCTAGTAATAACAACTCTCAAGACAAATAAAACAAACCCCAAACATTTGTTCTGTTCCTCATTATAAAGTCATTCTTCTCACCCCAGTAGGTGTCAAATACTTGGCCAATTGGAGATAGAAAATTGTACCTCTGGTAACCAGAAATCATCTGACTCTCAGAAATGAGACTTTTAGCATTTCCATTAGGGCTTTCATGTTGGCTTATTAAGACTAAATAGGCAGCGGAACAAGCTTACCTGCCCCTGATAGGAAGGGAAATAAAGTTAATGGCAAGACAAGCTGGCTGGCTATATTCTTTAGCCTGCCTCCTAAACTACTTCCCCAAATCTCTACCTGAGGGCTTAACACCATGGGGAGCTTGATCAGTTCATTTTGTTGTTTAAGACACGTGGCTGATTTACACTTCAACTTTCAAATTTAGTTTAGGAAAGCATTTAGTAATTGTATGGGATAAGGAAGGTGGTGGAGGGAAAGATGATGTAAAATATTGTCCTGCTTTATCTTCCGCCCAGGGCTCACCATTTCAAGCCAGCATTTTACCAACCTCCAACCTGCAGAGCGTGGTTATATGTTGTACAAATGATATGAGATGGAATGGCTGATGGCTGGGACCTCACAAGCTATCTGGCGGATTTCTATATTTGACTCCTGAAGGACTTCTGCCCTAGGATGACGTTATTTCTCCTTTGGGAAATTAGAAACATTAGCAGGTGCAGCCCCAGGCATCCTGGCCTCCTCATTTTATCTTTTTTCCTTTCTCGAGAAACTTGCTTCCCTACAATATGCTCAGTAACTTCTTTTCCCTGTACCTTTTATAACACAGATCAGAACCTGCTATGGAAAAGATCTTATAATTTTAGTGAACTTGTGCCTTAAGCTTCATTCTTAATTGTAGGATAAATTATCCTATCAAAGGCATTTCAATCTCCACCTAGCAGAAAGGAAAATGCTCTCTAATGGAAATTTAGAAATCACAGCATGTAGCCGCTAACTCTGCCAGCTTTGCTGGGCCACTTTGCTCTGTAGGATTTTCCCTCTAATTTGCTGAGAAGGCTCAGGGGTGAACACAACACAAAATTTGCATGAGTGTATGGTCTGCATACTGTGCTTGACTTCTCTACAGTCAAACTAGTTACTTCAGACTAATATTTCCACTGATAATTTTTGTATGGAGGCCTCCAGTGGACTCTACCATGACTACAGCAGCATAATGTAGTTTATTGCCAATTCTCTGGTGAACCAGTCTTAGAGGGTGGGACGTATAAGGAATTTAGAAGGAATATCAGACTTGGTGACATAGATTATAGCCACAAAAATTTATAATACACTTGGAAAGATAAAACTAACATGCATGAAAACAAGAAGTCCATGAGCCACTACATAAGAAATATGCTTTAACTCCACAGGAGGGGAAGTCATTCTGCCTTGCTCTAGTTAGGGACATATTCAGAGAAAAGGACAGCAAGAATGATTGGTAGGATTTAAATTGGAGGGGTAGGGTGGAGGCATCCCAGGTAAGAGGAACAATGGCATTATGGAAAAGAGAGTACAGAGGAGGCTGAGAGGTGTAAGATGGCATAGGCAGGAATAGGGCAGATTATGGATGGGTTAGAAACACAGGAATTTAGCTTTGATGTGAGAAGGTAAAGGGAATCATAGTAAATTTTATGGAAGAGTGAAAGGATAATGAAATAAAACGGCAAAGGCATATCTGTCTTTGAACTCTTATTGTGTGACTTTTACCAAATTACATAACTATTTTCATCCTCAGTTTCCTCATGCACAAAATCAAGACCTAGGGTTATGTGAAGATTTTAGGATGAGTGAGAAATAAGGGAAATAATAAACAATAATAATAAAAGATGTCTATTATTAGTATTTAATGCTTATTGGTTTAAGGAAATGGAGATGACTATAGTTTTTATGACCCCCTTCAAAAGGTGGAACTTCCTTCTTCCCTTGAATCTAGGCAGATCCTGTGGCTGCTTTGCCTTATGGAATATTGCAGAAATTATGATGTGCCAAATTACAGATCCAGACCTTCTTCCACTCTTGTCTCTTGGAATGCTTGCTCTTGGTATACTCCTTCTAAGAACCCAGTCACCATGATTTGAAAATCCTGAGCCACATGAAAAGGCCACATGTAGATACTGCAGTTCATAGTATCAACTGTACTCCCAACTGACAGATACCAATAACTGCCAGTCATGTTGAGTGAGTCATCTTCACCAGCGCTTCACCTTCTTGAGCCTTCACATTATTTCGGTCTTAGCTCCTGTCCAGCAAAAGCACGTAGGGGCCCAAGCAAAGACCGCCCAGCTGAGACTGATTAGCTCACAGACCCTTGGTGAAAAATAATACATTTCCTTTGAAGGTCAATGTTTAAACAAACTTTGAGATGGTTTGTTATACAGCAATTGAGAACTGGAACATGGATTTTCTTTTTTTAAACCATGATAATATTAAGGGGGATATTAAGAAGTATTTGTTGTGAGTGTTACATATGAAGGACAGGATTCCAGGTGTAGAGGAGATGAAGGCCTTGATTAGGGAATCAGTGTTGTAAATAAAGAGTGTTTCTTTCATTAACCATTCATTCATTCACTCAAGAAATATTTATTGAGCAACAGCATTCATAGCACCAAGTTTATGAAAGCTATTTATTATTTGGCTATGGAATTACAAAAAATAATAGCATGATACTGTATTGTAAATTTTAGAACTTTATATTTTCCTGCTCCTTCAACATCCCCCAAAACAGGCTGTGATCACCCTGCTTGGGTGACCAGGTGCCCCAGTGTGATAAGTTTGCTCCCTGTCACAAGTTCCTCTTTTTGCTATCCCCTGCCTGTGACCACCAATAAATATTCAACAATGAAATCTCCTTATGCCTTTTCCTCGTGTACTCTACCCTGACCGCCAGTAAAGGCATTTGTCTATGGGTCTTCACTCTCCCTTGACTTCCCACCTGCTTGATTGAGCCTATTCCCTTGGAGCTCCTTCCATATGGCACCCTGTGTGGCATGCTGTGCCTCTCTCTCTAGGACCTGGGAGGATAATAAATCCTTTAGTTTCATGTGCCTCTCCAAATGTAATTTCTGCAGCCATGTTAGAATTAGATCCTTAAAGACCTTGCAAGGGAGACTTACTCCCCCATTTACAACATAGATACCTGTGTTTAAAACATTTAAATCTTACAGTATTTGCCAGGACACTGGCTAAAACCGGGCTGCTTATCAGACGTATAAGGAATATTGGCAAATTCAACAGGCCTGGACTTCCACATCTAGTATAAAAGAAAAGAAAGCAAGCAAAAATTACAACGCCCACACAAGCACACACACACACATACACACAAATACACACGTGGTGGAGTGAGGGGCGAGTGACATGATGATTTAAATGCATCTTTGAGTCAGAATGCCTGGGTTCAGTTCAGGTACCATCAATAGCCATGTGCAATTTCAAGTAACTCCCTCTTATGTAAAATGGTGATAATAAGATAAATTACAACATAGAGTGTTAATAAATATTGATGAAGTAAATCTACATAAAGATTTCTCACCCATCTCTTGCATTGGTTGAGTACTTCCCTACTAATTTTCAATGTTGTTTCAGTCCCTAGATTCCCAAGAATGTATCTCGTATGTTCAGCATTACGTATTCTGTGACTTTTCTCTTTGGTTATCACAACGCTTCCTCTATTGTTTTTGTTTCTCATAAAGAAAGCTCTTACAAAAAAACATTATTAGTAGAAATGTTAAGGTAACTGCTTTTGCCCTTGACTTAGATTTTCTTTCTCTTGGCCATGACTCTTTTACCTTTCATTAGGTAAAGTAAAATTATGATCACAGTCTTACCACCTTATTGTTTTCTCCTTTTGTTCTATCCTATCTCTTGCTTGTATGTTTAATTTACTCACATTTTCCAGAAAGGAAATCCTTGCTTTTAGGTAAAATCCCTCCTCCTCCCAAATAGCTGAGTTGGTTGGTTTAATATTTAATGTTCATACTTACATAGATTTTTAAAAGGGAATAGTAGGAGGTGTTTACATTGTAAAAATATAAACACAGGGATGACTTTTAAGAGCTTTAATTGATAAGCATGAAAGCACTTGAAAATCTTAATAACAGTGTTGTCAGTCCTACACATATCAATTACTGACTTTTGGGGGGGTTGTTTTGAATATTTTCCTTATTATCTTTTGTTCTGTATTATCAAAGTGCTAAACAGAGGATACTTCTTGAGTCATACTCAACACATCGTCAAATACTTCTTTATGAAATATCGAGCACCCCTCAATTTATATTTAATCTGAAACAATATAAAAATCATTCAAGAACACAGAATTGTGATAGCATGGAGGAAATTCTACTCCAAATGAAAGCAAATAGAGTAATTAGCCGATTTAACGCTCACTGTGAGAGTACTGCTATCCAGAACTATAGCACTAGGTGGCATGATAAGTACAGATTGATAGAAAATAACATGGCTAGGAGAGTCAAATTGTTTTCTTAATGCTTCAGGCAAGATAGGCATTATTAAAACAGTAGAATACTCCAGTGCTCCACTTTCAAACACCAGTAGTCTGTGAAAGCTTACTTCTCTTTGCCATTATTGCATAAAGAGCATGGGAAGGCAAGATCTAAGTGATATACATTTACCTAATAGTCAAAGTTCTGAGATGAGGTTTTTGCTAACCATCAGACCAAGAACAATTATAGTAATAGACCTCACACTTTAACACAAGCCCACAAAATGTTCTGCTTCGCAGTTTTCAAAAATATTCACATATATTATTTTATCTGATGCTCACCGAAAAATTCATATTACCAAAGAGAGATATAACACTTAGAGATATTAAGTGGTTTGTTCATTATCACATAGACAGTAAGGCGACATTATAGAAATTAAAAACAAGGTCTTCTGCCTAATGGAGAACTATCTCACAAAATAAAATGTACAATACTTTTCATAGGGAAAATTAATAATGGATTTTGATTTTAACTAAAAGACACATATGTCAGGACCAACCCTTTGCTAGGGAGAGTAAGTTGAGCCCAAAGCTGTGAATAAAGGAGCCATAAAAAATAAAATTCCTTACCACTTCAAAATATTTTCCCAACCAACTTGTAGCTCTGTCAAGACAAGGTTATGGACAATGGTGGTGGGACACCTAGACCTGGAGATCAGACTAACTTGGGAGCAAAGCTAGCAGAAGGGAGCAAGTAGGAGAGAGTTATGAAGCATTAGGGGAAGATTAGTGTCAGGAAGTAGTTAGAAATGGATGTGGCATCATCAGTGAGGTCAGGCTACAGCAGCAGAGATCCAGTAATCAATGACCAGGCCCTGAGAGGCTATGTAAGAGTAAGAGAAGACCCAAGTCTCCAGGGCATCCAGGCAAGGGAACCCAGGCAAATACCCAGAAAAAAGCAGTATAATAGAGGCTCACCTACTGTAATGGAGTCAAAGCGAGGGCTTGGCCACAAGAAATGAGGCAACAACCCACCACTACAACTGGGGACAATACCTCAAAACGTTTATCGGCAAGACTGGCTGGAGGCTGTACCCCCAGAAACAGGACTAGAATTTGTAACACCTTGTTCCACATGCCACATGATGCCTGCTGATATATGGGAAGATATTGAGTCCACAGGTGAAACAAGAGATTAATTTATCATCCAGATCAGGTCTCCTTTGATAATTAATGGGAAATTGGTTTTACTATACTAACAGATTTATGCAATCATTCTATGCAAATTGATTTTAGAAAGACAAGTCTAGTAAACATTCGGTAATTGTGTACATTAAAAACTTTAAATTTTATAATATATCAACATTAAAAATAGCATAAGCAAAATAATTGTTGGTAATAATTACATAATTTATCTCTAATATTTTGTCACTGATATTTATTGGCAAATTTTTCTCAGTATGATATTGTTATTTTTAAAATCTTCATAAAATTGCTTTCAGAGTTGAATTTATTTTATGGTTAATAAATTCAACTTTTTTGATACCTTCATAGACTCTCCTTTGTTAAACATACTATTTTTTATGGAATAAAGGTTAAATATCTGGTAAATTCAGAGCAAATTCTGCAAAATAGAAGATAATATCAATTCTATTTTTTAAATTTAAATGTATAAACACATCAGCCTGAATATTTCTCCTACAGTTATTTTTTTACAAACTTGTCAAATAATTCCCCTCTATTTATGAATGTTTTCAATGTTTTTCCAAGTTTAGATGCTTAAAAATCATGTCTTCTCAATTCCCTTCAATACAGTATATAAGTTTCTCCAATTAAAAATAGGCACCCCATCAAAAGATCCTTCTAATAAGTCAAGATATCCGAAAGTATAATTACAGAATTTTAAAATTCAATCTTCTATGCTCTTAAGTTCTCATCATTTAATATTTCTCAATTCTTCACTCACTTCTCTGGGGATGAATTTTAATATTTTCTGGGTTTTAAGTCTCACTTCCTACGATTGCTACTCAATAAAATCTTTTTATTTTCTCCCCAAAGCCCTAGTACCTAGTTGTATATCCTAGTTGTAAATCCTTCTGGTTCTTCTATGTGGGATGCTGCCATGGCACAGCTTGATTAGCATGACTTATGGCCAAAAATAAGAAAAATAAAAAGAGCATTACCAAATATAAATGAATAATTGTACATTTTTTTCTATATGATAAATAACAAGAACTATTATAGTAAAAGTATTGCAGACTACCTTTTATATGGTTTATAGTAAGATTGCTAAACCTCTGGTTTCTACACACAATTAATATATTCTTAACCTATAATTTCCCAAGTTTTTCACTGAACTGTCAAGTGGCTGGCTGGTTATCAAATCATAGCAAGGACCAGAGAACCCGAATAGCGGGCAGGGCGTCAGTGTTCAACACTCCTCCCACCACGATCGTGGATGAGAAATAGTTACCTGTTACTACTCAGGTTAGTCTGAGTTCCCCTCAGGTTGTCACTGAGGGCCCTGCATGCTGTCCTTAAAAGGGAGATGTTACTTATGTTGAAACTAAAAAGCAGTCAGGGAAAGAGGAGTAGGTTCTTGCTGGTCTTCTTTCAGACTTAACCACATGTGGCTGTGCAGACTGTTTGAACTGTACACGTATGTCACGAAGCACTAGATGAGACCACGGCAGAAGCTAGAAGTACAATAGAAGATCCACCAAATATATAGTGAACAATTTCAGTGCAGCTATGAATAAAGATACTTTGTTACAAAATGAAAAAGTGTAAGAAGTGCTCCCAAAATGTTAGGGAATTTTTTTAAATGATGCAGAAGCCAACCTAAAGGAACTCCTGATAGGGCAAATCAGGGATAGTTTGAGCACCAAAATAAATACTAGGGTAATAAATTATAAGTAGGGCAAATAATAAACTAGAAGGGATTCTTGTACAACAGAAGTAAACCAGGACCATCCAGGTAAGCTGGGATGTATGGTCACCTGAATAATGGGTGATGGGGAAAACAGCCCTGGAAAAAGTTGGAGAGTGGAGAGAGGGCAGATCAACTAGTCCTTTGTAGGCTATAGTGTAAAAACTGGAATTTTTTCAAAGTAAAATGGAAAGCAATTAAAACATTTTAAGCAGTTGTCTAATCCCCCCCCCCCCCAAGATTACTAATCCAGTTGCTGGTGATGAACAAAGTGAAAGAATTTGGCAAGTTAAGAGTGGGGACTCCAGGAGGCAAGGACAATAGCCAGGGCAAGCAGAGAAAATGTTTCTTAAAGGTTAAGAAGAAGGAAAATACACAGGAAATGTCATCCTTCCCATCTTTACCTAAAATCTGCGTGTTCATTGTTCAACACAATCCTAAACAAAGTTTCTTGCTGACAAAAGTCTTTTTCTAATGGCAAGTTGCCAGGTTGTGATGTTACCTCAACTGCAGAAAATTAGGGAAGAAATTATAAAAATGTAAGGTCTCCAGTTATTCTATTTTGTTGCTTAACTTTTATATTTATGGGAAGAAGATAAATTCCCTGAATATATATAATAGAAAATGAAATGGTATGCAATGCCAGCATTTCTTTTCTTTCCTGAAGGAAATATCATATTAAAAAATAAGCAGTACTATCCAAATCATTCTGCATAAGTGGAATCAAATTTTGGTGGGTTAGATATTTATCAGGCTGCATTTTGTATTTTAGTATCAACAGCCATTAAAGGCAGAAAAATTGAATGTCTTGTATAGGAGAAGATGCATATCTTTGGAATCACTTTGACTCTCCACTGGAGCCTTCAAGAGTTCATATTCATAACAATAGTATAAATGTGAAATAATATAGCTTGGCACTAGGGTAAAAAACTGATTCCCTCAGCTATACTGATGATGATGCATGTTATATTTCTTATTTATAGAAAATAATCTGAACATGGCATTATGAGTCACCTTCACACTTCTGTGCTATTCTTTTCTCCTCACATCAGCCCACATCAATAAGATCTTGCCTGCAAAATAACATGCCAGTACGATTTCCAGTTATTTCAGTATTGAACCATTTATTTATGGGAAGGGAGGGATCAGGTAGAATGAGCCTGCATCTACTCAAATGGGGCTGTTTCCAAGCTTATTTAGTCTCACTAATCCAATAGTAAATGGCAAATCACTCATTTCTTATGCCCCATTTGAGCTAAACCCAGTGACATAGTGCGTACTTATATTCCTATAGAATATTTCTGTCTCATTTGCCCAGAGGACTCTAACCTATAAATTCCAGCAAATAGATAACATATAAATTATATATTCCATAATATTTTATATACTGATCATTACTGTTCAAGAGTCTGAGAAATACCTGTGTGCGGAGGCTGAGAGGTCGTCCTTTAAAACTGTTATTAACTTCACCAACATTTTTCAAAGTACCATGCCATTGCTAACTACGCTATGTTATCATTCTTTACGTGATATTAAAAATAGTGGGGTTGGTGTTTTGAGTCTTTTGGAAAAAGAGCTCAGTCTCTCCATGTTAGAATGTCAGAATTTATCAAGATAGTGCAAATTGAAACTAGAGCATGATATTGGTCGTTTGTCAAAACAACAACAAAATCTATTAAATTTTCAATTTGAGGATTTGAGAAGCATTCTATTCAGCTGTCTTGGATGATTTACATAAGTAAGAAGTAACTCATATTGTATCACAGCCATTAAACATTTTGTATCTACTTGCATACAAATTATACAAATAATAAATGAACCCACCTAAATTGTACACTATAAGATCAGGTCTATGAGAAAGTTACTAATACTTCTGCTATCCAGCTGACTCCTGAGTGACCAACTCAAAATTCATTCCCATGGATTACTAAAGCTGTGCAAAACAGTGAATAAGGAAAAGTATCTAAGATGTGCCTGTAGTGTGGTATTCATAGGTTTATAATATTCTGGGTTCTAAAGAAGTATAATTGTATAGTAGGCAAATAAATTATATGGTAGGAAGCTAACTGTGTGATAGGTAGAGTTCTATGGGAATCCCAAGCTCTTCCCTTGCTATTTCCTTACTCCATGCCTAAATCATATAAGAAATTCTATGGTGGGGCAGGCTTAAACACACTTTATCTGCTACTGCATCGTGTTTTTTTCTCCTTGATGTTGGGGGAGGGGTTTCAAAGTTGTGACCCCTTTGGTTCACTTTCTTTCCTATACTTCTTGTGTTCCCTAGAGCTGGAGATATCAGAGCGATAGCCACTCCATGAGCTTATTCCATTACATAATCCCTGTTTGGGTAAATAAAATAAGCTTGGAGGCATCTCCCTGCCCAGTTTTCTTCCTCCTATCTTGACAGTGGAAAAAAGCTCTCTAAACTTCACAAAGATCATCAAGAGAAAAAATAAAAGGCCACTCTTATTTTCAATATATGTGGGGAAAGCTTAAGGGGGGAAAAATGTGGAAATCAAACACTACAATAATTTAAAAAATTGAAACATGAACCAAAAAGACTTATTCAAAAATGCTAGGATGGTTTATAATGTTCCATAAGCAATGAACATAATTCATCACATTAATAGGTCAGTGTAGAAATATGATGTGATGGCTTGTTATTTCCTGAACCTGCATGGTAATGATCATTCCATAGGGCAATTAGTCACCTAATGGTGAGAGAGGACTCACTGCTGATCCTGCATAGATTTCTCTGTGTTTGAAAAATTTGCCTGTTGGCATTAGTGTACAAAGCAGTCTAGGGACCTCCAGGGTTTGAGATCAAAGGAACCAAAAGAAACAGAGCCAAGAGTGAAGAGAATAGTCAAATGGAGGTCACAGGACAAAGCATGACCATTTGCCAATTAGCATCCTAAAGAGCATGGTCAGAGGCAGGAGGACTGGGACTCTGAAATAAATATCCCCTATTTAAGAGAAACTGAAATAATCAGCAGCAAAATCCAAGCAGGGAATTAGGCACCAAGAACAATATAGGCACAAGAGAGCCAGAAAACGTAAAAGACAATCTTAGATTTAAAAATAAAGCAAGAGTCCGAAAAGAGAAGGATATGAGCAATAAAAGATTAATATCATGTGTTATCTGATATTGACCTATTTAATGACTATTCTAGGGTGTTTTGAATCTGATACTACCATAAATAAAAATAGGAAGGGAGCTAAGTGGCCTAGCTGAGGTTGGGGTATTCAATGTTGGGGATTAAAAAAAGTTGTCAGAGGAAAAACAGGCAAACCAAGGCAGGTGGGATAATGTAGCATAGGGCTATATCTGCAATACAAGGATAGAGGGGAAGCTTGAAGACACTGTGTGCCTGGGCACAGTTGTACCTCTATAAAACAGAGTTCAACTGCTCCTAATTCTTGAAATAATTCCCTCTAGTGAATGATATTACATTCAATAAATCCTATGGGTTAAACCAAGTACAAGGCATGGCACATAGTATTTATTCAGTAAATATTAATCCTGTGGGAATGCAAATTGGTACAGTTTGGCAGTTTCTTACAAAACAAAACTTACTCTTATCATATGATCCAACAATTGCTCTCCTTGGTATTTACCCAAAGGAGTTGAAAACTTATGTCCACACAAAAATCTGCACATGGATGTTTATGGCAGCTTTATTCATAATCATCAAAATGTGGACGAAACCAACATGTCCTTTGGTAGGTGAATGGATAAATAAACTATGGTATATACAGATAATGGAATATTATTCAGCATTAAAAAGAAATGAGCTATCAAGCCATAAAAAGATATGGAGGAAACTTAAATGTGTATTACTAACTGAAAGAAACCAATCTGAAAAGACTGCATACTGTATGATTCCAACTATATGACATTCTGGAAAAGGCAAAACTATGGAGACAGTAAAAAGGTCAATGGTTGCCAGGGGTTAGGGGAAAGGAGGGATGTATAGGCTGAGCACAGAGGATTTTTAGGGATGTTAAACTATTTTGTATGATACTATAATAGTGGATACATGTTGTTATACATTTGTTTAAATCTATAGAATGTACAACACCAAGAGTGAAGCCTAACGTAACCTCTGGACTTTGGATGATAATGATTTGTCAATGCAGGTTCATCACTTGTAACAAATGTACTATAGTCACAGGCTACATAATGACATTTTGGTCAAGGATGGACCACATATATGGCAGTGATCCCATAAGATTAGTACCATATAGCCTAGGTATGTAGTAGGCTACACTATCTAGGTTTGTGTAAGTACAATCTATGATGTTCTTACGATGATGAAATAGCCTAATGATGCATGTCTCAGAATTCATCCCCATCATTAATCGATGCATGACTGTACTCTGGTGGGGGATGGTGATAATTGGGGAGGCTATGCCTGTGTGGGGGCAGGGAGTATATGGGAAATCTCCATACCTTCTGCTCAATATTCCTGTGCACCTAAGACTACTCTGACAAAATAAAGTCTATTAAAAACAAACACACATGTTGATTAAAAAAAAAAACCAAACCCTTGCTTTCCTTACCAGGACCTAATAAGACACTTTCAAGAAAAATATAACAGTAGGCAATTCAGAATTGTTAATGTTTTCCTTTACACATGTTTAGTGTAGTAGTCATTAATGCTGTTTGCCAACTATTTCCAGGTGTCTGCCTTCCCAGAACGAGGTAGGATTGTGTTGCCTGGTGCCATTTTGATTGGTGGGGCTATGTAACTAATTTTGGCCAATGTACTATGAGAAGAAGTGAGGTATGTCACATTCCCTGTGGCACTGCAACTGACCACATCTGAAAACATGGCTGAACCATTACCTTGGGTCCTTTAGTGATAAGCAGAGACTCTCAACCAACAGTGGACATGTAGCAAAAGTTAGAAATAAATATTTGTTGTTTTCTGCAACTAGAGATTTGAGGGTTTTTCTTACAGTAGCTTAAGTTGGCTTAACGTGGCTGACACATATGAGCACGTTTCAGTGTAAATGGGAACAACAGGACCTAGCTCAGTGTAATCCACAGCTCTATGGGCAAAGAGCAAAAGATAAAAGGCCTGAAGTGTTGAGACAAGACAAAAACATCTCCCACTCAGCAGTATAATGTAAATGCACAAAAGTGCAGAGTACAAAGAGACAGAAACTGAAGAAAGATATAATTTTATAGCAGCAGCAAAAGCAGCAGGAGGCATATTAAAGGTTAAGAGCTTTGTTCATTAGAAATAGGACTTCAGTAATGCAGAGTTAGAGAAGCTGTGGCTTATGATGTGATGGGATCTTGGGAGTGATAGTTGTAAATGTTGGGCCAGTTGGAAGCATAGGAACTTAATGAAAAACCACTGGCTGCTGCCTGTGCGTGTCTCATATGAATATGAGGTATATCCTGTATATTAATTGAATGCATTGAAATCGTGATTACTCTGCTGAGGTCTGCAGGGTATGATTTCATCCTTGTGGGTAGGAATGTGTTCTCCTAATGTGGAAAGATATCCTTGATATCAGTCATTCAAAAAAGAGAAGAGATCTCAGATAGGAAAAAGTGAAGGAGAAGACACTTTTGCCATTTTGTAAAACTAGCTTATGACCAAACTATAACTTTGCATTAAAATGCTCTACGCTTTCTCAGGAATGCTCACTTATATACAGATACAGCATGAGGAACAAGAATAGTTACAAATACCCGTGAAACTTTGAGCCACTTCTTTCTCCTAACCGCATTTCTTCTTCAGCTTGTTTATTGTCATCCTCATGTCTACTTTTCATGAAGTACTTACTATTTTTTCTTTTATATTCGCCTTGTATTTAGAGCATTATATTTAGACTTTAAAGATTAAGGTACAATCCTGAAGGTGTTCACACTTTGATCACCTTTGGTTTACATTCCGGCCACAATATGAAACTGACCTGAGAGGCAGGTCACGAGCCTGCAGTTAATTAACTGTGATTAAAACATGGCATAATGGCGGTAAAAAGAGCTTCAGAATCTGAAGAATTCTTAGATGGTAATTCCTGCTTTCTCCGATTGCTATATGGCCTCAACGAGATTGTGTCTTTATCATTTCTGACACATAAGTGCAAAATAAAAATGTTGCTTTTCTACTTTAATCCCTGTTCACTCATGATCTATCTAAATAATTGCCTATTCAGAGCATCACAGTTAGGAAGGTAGACTATTTCTGTTTGTGCTTGTAACATATGTGATTCAACTGCAGATACTCAAAGTGAAGAAAATGCCAAAAATGCATCTTATTATGTCTTTTCACTCCTCTAGTGTCCCAGTCAAGGGGCTCCAACATACTGTCTGGTCCTAATCTGTTCCTGTGAATATTTGAATGGCGTAAATTTGGACATTGTGAGTTTGTATTTTAGCATTTTAAATGGGAAACATAATAATGTGTTCCTAGCCCATGCAGATAATTTCTCTAATAATGCAATCCATCAAGGATTTCTTCATAATAAGAATCTAACACCTACTCTTTAAATATTTAACTTAATGTACTCATTAATGGGTATACTTATGTACAGTTTGCCACAGTACTTCACAATAGTAGATAGAAATTACATTTTCCTCCTATAGTTCAATAAATATATACTATAAGGTAAAGAAACAGTGCAATGATATATAAAATATATTAACTGACCAAACATCAACTATCAGCGGGAACACACTTGCAGACAAATAGTTAGGTTTATTATGCCTGCTACAGCAAAGGGACAGTGCCCCAGGAAATAGACATTTCATATCTATCTGTTGATCTCTATCTCTATCTCTATATCTAGGAGATGGAACTTTAAAGCAGGACAGTTGACTTTGGCAAAGAAGCAGTAGTCACTGGTGTTCATCAGAAAATGGAAGTATCTAGTTTCTTTTGTGTTTGTAGAATGGCCTTGTCCCTGTCTTGTTCCAGATATGGTCACTGAGTGTCCCTACTTGAGCATTTTTTTAGATTCCGTAGGCATCATTTATGTTGAATTACCAACATTATGGCCTGGAAGCCATTTTTTTTACTTTCTCACTATCTAATTTAACCTAGGTTAGTACTGTCCTCAAACTTTTGCCAGAAGTAAATATTGTGACCCCTGAAAGACTAAATGCTCAGGGAAAGAGTGATGAGATGAAAATGATAATACACACGAAGCTTAAACAGCTTGAATACCAGCCTAGATCCTGTCAGGAGAACAGCCGAGATGGGACTGCATCACGCTTTGTATCTCTCTCCTGGGTTGCTCATAAAATAAGCATATATGTATTTTTAAATTCATGCATTGAGTTTGGGGTAAAAATTTTGTGATTCATTAGAGAAAATATTTAGATAGTAAGAATTGATATGAGAGATACTTGTACTTAAACTTTCTAGCTGTAATAATCTTTCAATGGGACAGTATGTTCAAAGGGATAGGTCATGTGTCAACTACCAATAGCACAAATTCTCTAAGGTAGTGAATTTCGACATAAATCAATTTTATTACAAAACAAACAAATCACCTCCATTATTACATAGATGTAATGTTCTTTATCTAATAATGGATTTTATTGGTAGCAAATCAAAATAAATTAAAGCCATTGCTGTCTCATCTAAGAAAAAGAATGATGTTTTTTGCCAGGTTTCTGTAAAGGTCTTACTGCTTCAGTTAAAGCTGAAATCATGAGATTTTATCTTGGTATAACATCAAACCTGGTGAGCAGTCAATAAGTATTAATGATTATTAAATGATCTTTTGCAAAAGAGCTTAGTGCCATTTGAATCACTGTTCTGATTTCAGTTAATGTTTCAAGGAAGAAAAGAATTTTAAAAAATTCTGATTGATAATCAAAGTTAAAATTCAAAGATTGATACATAAGAAATAAGACTCTTGGACCCACACCCCACAAGAAAGCAATATTGCAATCTGTCTAAATATTAGAAGCAGGTGCAGTAAATGTTAAGGCTTCTGAGGTCACTTTCAAGCATCTCAAAACATTTGAAAGATTACACTAAAAGCGATAAAAATTTATGTTGGCATTTGTTTTTATTAAGTTTATTCACACATACTGAAACTTTCTACACGAATAATTTTTTTAAAAAATATATTTTATGTAAAGTAAAAACATAGTGAAATGCCCCTGAAAATGTAAAAAACACAAGTGAAGGTGAAAGTTTAGTCATAGTACGTCACAATTGGCAAACCCAGTAATTCAAAAGCAGTGGAAGTGAGATGTGTTAGTGAACAAATTCTGCAAAGAGAATCTCTTGGCATAAAGCCACTTTACAGGAAGTTGTCAGAGAGAGAGGAAGAAAGTGTGCCTAGGAGGGTAAGGAGAGCAGTGGGGGAGGGGCGCAAAAATAGGTAAATACTGAGTAGTATTCAAAAGAAAGTCTTTTGAGGGAGACAGACCTGGATTCCCCCCACTAGCTCCATCCTCTTTGTGAAAGATATAACCTTTATTAAGCTCAGATTCTTCAACTTTCATATGGTAATAATACTTATGTTAAGGAGTTTTGTGAGAATTAAACATAAAGTCATATATAAAGCTCTGCATCTAGTTAATAACACCATGTTTATGCTCAATAAAGAAATGTTATGAAAAGTTAATATTCCTTTGAATTTTTCACTATGAAGATAGCTTTATGTTTATAAATCTTTATATATATACATAAATATGGAAGAAAGTACACACTCCAAAATTCACTACCTCAAGAACGCTTCCATTAAAGTTTTAATAACCATCATTTCATATATCTCTTTGTGCATAACATATACAAATATATCTACAGACATACATATATATATGCTTTTACAAAAGTGGGCTTACATAGTAAATGTTTTTTTTTATCAAGTACATTTTTAGAAACAATTTTCTTTTCTTTTTTGTGCTCCCTCTTTCCCTCTGTCTTCTGACTCCCTGCCACTCCCCCAAGAAGGTAACCAGTACTAACAGCCAGGTGTTTATCCTTTAAATTCTTCTCAATGCTCATATAATCATATACATAGTACACTCACACACACTCAAATGTGTAAAGAATTGAATCTACATATGCAGCTCTGCATCTTGTCTTTTGACTAAACATGAAATTTTGGAAATCTATTGAAGACAATGAGGATAGCTTCTACTCATTATTTTTAATGGCCGCATAATGTTCATGGGGGGCGGTCTGTACCATGATTTATTAAAATATTCAGTATTTCCACCTTTTTGACTCTATAAATTGTGCTGAAATAAACATCTTTGTACCAGATGTACTTTAAAGCTTTTTGCTTTTATTAGTGTTCCCTTCAACTCCTAGGCTTTGTTTAGTTAAACATTTAAAATTCTAACTATTATTAATGTTTTTTGCAGAATGATTCTTTGATTTAAATGTTCCTTATTTGTCACTTATATCGCAGCCACTGTATCATTGTGCATTTTTATATGTATAAATAATATATATGTATATATATATATATATATATATATGTACAGAGAAAATGGATGAAAATATTACCCCATCTTAAATTCTCTTTTTGTGATTCAATAATTGTTTGGTTAAAGAAACATTTTCCTCATACTGAGTGTTTGGACGCTATATGCTCTGAACGCCTCATTATTTTGACAAGTGAACTATATCTTCAGATATAAAATTTGAGAATTGTTATCTTTTCTCTCAGTAGCTTATAGATGACTCTTCGAGCTTCAAGAATCTAATGCCTACCTGATACTTTTCCTTTATAAATACTTTTCTTACTCACAGGTTTTCTAAGGTGCTTCTCTTTATCCTTCAAGTTCAGGAATTTTGCCAGGATATGCTGAAGTGAGTATCTTTTCTCATCAAACCTAACTGGAATTCGATGAGTTTGTTGAATATTCAGACTCAAGTCTATCCTTGTCTAAGGGGCATCTTTTGCTCTTGTTTAATCATCCCCTATTTTTCTTCATTTCTGTTCTCTCATTCTGGAACTCTTTGTATTCATATCTTAGATTTCCAAATCTGATATCCAGTGATCTTTTTTTTTCTCTTGTAATTACCATCTATTTTTTATATCTGTGTTTAGAAGTATGTTTCCTCTTGATTTTCAAAGCGATTAGTTCATGTCTAAATAGTGAAGCTCTTGTTGTTAAAAAAAAAGTTTGCTGAATTTTTAAATTTAAAGACTTTGTTTTCTTGTTTGTTCGGTTTTAGAATATATGCTGCAACTCAATCTCCTTTAAATGATCGTCTGTGTCTACCTCTTATCCTGGCTGTCCTACTTGTTTTTTTCCTTTCTCAGGTCTCAGGGTCTCTTTTGGATTTTGTTATTTGTCTTTTTTCTCTTGGCTCTGTTCAACCTTGGGGGTCGTGTGTGATGTCCAGATACTTCAAGCAAAGGCTCTCTCCAGAATGATGAGGAGTTAGTATCCTCTGGCTATCTGGGCAGTCAGTACCCTAGGTCACAAGTTGTCAGTTCCCTATAGAAGCACCAGAAGGAAGCCTCTCTTCTGTCTGTTTATTCAGCTACAAAGATGAAGGCTCTCTAAATTCAGGGACAAAGAGGACTCATACCCTTTTCTCCATTCCCCTGAGACACTTGTCAGTCTCTGTGGAAGCCAGTAGGTCTGTCAGAAACTGTCACAGCAGCCGAATCTCCATTCCACTTGTGTATCAGTAGATTCTGATGGCAAGTTCTATCAAGCAACTGTGGTATCCTGAGTTTCCTCCTAAGGCTTTCTGCAGTTGTTTGCAGACCTTGGTCTCACCCAGACAGGAAAAGTCCTTTGCCAGCTCTCTCTCAGCTCAGACCCCAGGAGAACACAAGGTTAACTCCTCACCCACTGGTTTCCTTCCACCTGTCTGTGGGCTCCAGCAACTATTCTATATGTAAATGATAATTTGGAGTTGGGTTGAAGTTGGAAGAGAGGGCCACAAAGATGTTTAGACATTCATCTTCCCCAGAAAGTCCTATAATCCTTTGCATTTTAATTGTTCACCTCCCCTCTCATAAAGCACTTATCAAGGCAAACTCTAAATACATGATTACTTTTCTGATAACAAGGTAATCAGGGCTCCATTACAGCAGGAAGTGCGAACGTCTAATTCACTGTTTTATCCACAGTGTGTAACACAATTGCTAGCACGTATTAGGTGCTAAATAAATATTTGAGGAGTGATTGAAGTTATAAATGCATGATAAAGCATTGAAAGAAGGTTAACCAAAATCCATAGAAAAATAAAAATTAGACAGCCCCTCACTACTTGGATAGCACAAAGGTTACTGTTAGGAGACCATGCAAATAAGCTGGGGCCAGAATGGAAAATGTCCTCACAATCATAGCCATTGTTCATTGAAGAAACTCACATTGAAAAAGAGTTGGAGCATGATGCCAACAGAAAAGAGCTTGTCAGTTTTACATATGAGCTACAATCTTAATATTGTTAGATGCTGAGTATTTTGTTAATTAAATTGCCTAATGTAATTCTGTGCCAACAGTGCTTCAAAATATGCTTTACAGGGAGAAAATTGCATTGTTTTGTTCAATGTAATTGGTATTCTTTTTTTAAAAAAAGTTTTTTTTTCTCCCGAAAGCCCCAATACATAGTTATATATCCTAGATGTAAGTCATTTGAGTTCTTCTATGTGGGACGCCATCCTAGTGCGGTTTGATGAGCGGTGTGTATGTCCGCCCCCAGGATCCGAACCAGCGAACCCTGGGCTGCCAAAGTGGAGGGCATGAACTTAACCACTCAGCGACGGGGCCGGCCCCATAATTGGTGTTCTTATATGTAAGGCATGCTGTAACAAGAGAGATTCTTATGAAAAGCATAATTATATCCCTAATTATTGATTTATTTTGTTTTAAAATTTTTTCATGAGAAGTATGTTAGGTTCCATGTTAGACCCTGAAGATTCAATGCTGAACGAATCAGAAATGGTATAAACTCCATGGAGTTAATAGGCTAGTGGGAATATAGATAAACAAAGAACCTACAATATGGCAAGATAGGGTCTATATACCGTATTTGTTAGGGTAACACTAGCTGTTATAGAAGATAAACGCTCAAATCCCAGTAAATGAACTTATAGAAGTTTCTTTCCTGCCCACATAAGCCCAACTGACAGTGGGCCTGGAGAGGAATCACTCTCCTCCAGGCAGTGATATGGGGACCCAGGCTGATGAAGCCTCCTTCCAAGACTGGTTGGGAGAAGGGAGGGGTGGTTCTAATGGGACGTTCCTGGATACCGTATATCCCTCTTTTATCCATGTTCTAAACTCAGTCACTTGGCAACATTCAGCTTAGGAGGTCAGGGAAATCTTCCTTAGAAGAAGTAATTTCAAACCAAAAATCTGAAGATAAGTGATAGGCAGGCAGAGTGGAGAAAAGAGTGTCCTAGAGGGAAGAGCTGGTAGAAAGGCAAAAGATAATATGCCACTTTCTAAAATATTGAAGTATTTTATTATGGCAGTGATATGACTATACTGTGTAGAAGTTAGAATAATGACAGAGAAACATCTTTCCTTAATGCTACAAAGTGTTACAAATATTTTAAGTATTTGAAATTTTGTTATGCAAATTGATGGAAGCAAAAACTTGTGAGTACAGATATTCTCATCATTTTGAATAATGTGTTCCAAGTAAGTGGTTCTTAATACATTTTGATTGAATTTAATTCCTATATTAGAAATGAAGGAACAGGGGCATTGTGAACTTACGTGAATTACTCAAAGTCAACTGTCTAATTAGTTAAAAAATAGAGCTGGATTATATGTACTTATTTAATTCAATTTTCTATATAATTTTCAAAACACAAATTTGACTTAATAGATACTTTTAAATAATAACTAGATTAGGCCAAACCTGACAGATACAAGCTTTGCTTATGAAATTTTATATTACATATTCCAGATTATGTGCACTAATATTAAGAAGAATATTTTAGTAGTTTTCAATGTCAGTAGAGAGCCATCAATTGTCTCCATCTTTCTAAAAACCTGAAGTTATTTTTGAACCCGGACTTCACAAGGATAGCAAACATTTTGATTGAGAAAGAGTGAACCCATACTATGGAATTATTATATACATATTTCTATAGTATATATTTATATACATATATAAAATGTAATAGATATATTTCGTATGTATATAATTCTATAGTATGGGTTTTACATATGTAAATATATAATGTGTATTACTTTATATAATACATTATATATTATTTATAATATATATAATATGTATTACTTTCAGGTGTGTATATAGGTATATACATAATATTGAACCCATACTATGGAGTTATATGGACTCTATATATTCAACTTGTATGTGTATATGTGTTTGTGTATGTATTCAGATATTACTTTTCTAGTTTTGCCTCTTGAAAGAAATTATGGAACCTGCTCACTAGTGCAACTAAATAGTATCTTTTGTAGGCCAGACTGAAATATTCTTCTTCCTTGTCTTGTTTCTCTTGTCATACATCTGTCTTCTCCACATTGTCACTTTCTCATTTCAGGGGTTTTATTTACAGAAATATTTTAGTCTTTCCCTATACACTTGCTCAAATTTTCCTTTAAATACATTCTTCATCTGTAATATTACGAAGGAGGCTTTATGTCCTGCTAAGAATTTGCTCAAAATTGCTTCCTTCCTACTTTTCCTACCAACCTTGCCATGCTTGAATTCTGTGCAGCTCTGACACTCACTACTCAAGCACTTTATATCTTTGTACTATATTCTGCTGTGAGTTGAGAGGGTCATTTTAATCTTCTGTTGTCAGAAAATATAGTCTCTTCCTGATTTGAGTCCAGGCTGAAAACAGATTTCCCTTTGAGTAGAAGCAAGGATACTAAAAAATATCCTGTATAACACCGTTAAAAAGCTCCCCTCCACAGCCTTTCCCCAGTAGATAAGGAGTTTTCCTATTTAGTTTTTCCATCCCGTTACCATATGGGCCATATACATAGAGAGTTTAGCCAAATTCCATTGAAATCAGAATAGAATTCACAGAGAAAACTTTTTTAAATTGTCTGCTAACTTAACCCTAAATGATCGACTTGTTGCATTATATAAAGTCTTAATTAGACTACAAAATAGCTATTTAATTTCTTCCAGCATAGGATTTTTAAAGCATACAAATTTATGCCATAAATTCTGATCATATTTCACAGGTCACTGATCAGTCTTTTTAAGTGATAGAATAGTCTATAGTTCTCTTATCACTCCTAATCGATATGTTCAGTAGTTGATTGACTATAATAGAACAGAAAGAAGGCTCAGTGGAAGCTTTAGGCTAGATAAGGTTAGCTCCTAAGAAGTGAATTCCTTTGGGGTGAGAGTGCATTAGTCCACACTTCATACCACGGATTTCATCAATTTAAATGAATCATGACTTGGTAAAGCTTAAAAGTTGGCTTGGAGCCAAAAGTCCATTGCATTTTCTAGAGAATTTTATATTTTCCTATTGTGAGTCTTATCCCTTGAAAAGGAATGAATTATGTTAAAGAAAGAGATAACAATTAACAAAAACTGTGAACTGGCTGAAGCCTAGGTTTCTGAATTGGGAAATGATTATTTTATTTCATCAACTTAGACTAAAATGTGGCATATTCAGAGAGAAAGCTACAAATTGTAATCAAGGCTAGGGAGAGTTGGGCTTATTATTGTTATTATTTTCAAGCACAGATTCCTTTTCCTCCTTTCATTATATTTATTGTCAAGGGCCTTATTTCAAAGATACACATGTACCATGGAGCTAAATACAGCAGTTTTGTTAAGGGGATTGAAACATTTTGACAACTTGGCACTTTGGAAAGCCTATTCTTTTCAGATAATGCTCTGATATAAGACAGGTGGATAGTGCCAAATTTGACAAAAATATAATAGTCACATCACTCAGGCAAGCTGGGATGGTATTTGAAACTTCTCCCAGAGTACACATTGCTCTATATCTTCCAACAATCTCGTAGACTGAATTTGAATTTTTTGTTCTGACCTTCAAAGTTACATTCTACTTGGCTGCTGATCCCAAGAAATCTTTTACCCCTTCAAATTCAGTGACTGAGTTTCTTTGACTCTAATAAAACAGTTTGTCTTCGGAATACAACAGTGAGCCCAATTACAATCTAATTTTCATTGCCAGCTATTTTAAAATATAATAATAATGGCTATGATGTATTTAATGCTTATTATATCGAGGCACTATAATATGCATAAAATATTTTAGATTATTTAATCCTTAAATAACTCTGAGGCAAATATATCAAATTTTGCATATGAGGTCATTGGGGTATGGAAAATTTGACTTTCCTAAGTCGCAAAACTAGTAAATGAAAGAGCTACGTTTAAAACTCCAAAGCCTATGATATTCCTATCATTCTAATCTGCCAAGACTGTTGAAAGAGCAAAAAGATGTCCAGGACTGAAAGAGTAAAAACCATATCGGACTGAAAAAGAAAAAAACAAAAACAGTCCTGTAGTACATCAGTCCAGGAGGATAGATGCAGGCAAAGCCAGGTGCAAAGTTTATAGGATCATGTTTTCTTCCAGTGTCACACAGTAGCTGTAAAATGTTGTGACAACCTCCTCTTTGAGTGATGTCTTATCAATCATGGCCCAGATTCATTCTGCTATTTTCACCTATTACTGGGAATGCCCCATTGCTAAGGTTATTCCTTTATGACAGCATGGAATCTCTAGTTAATCCCCCCTTCTCCTAATCTTGCTTCAGAAACAGTATCCAGTCCAGAACTGATCCCCTCACAATCCTTCAGCAGGAATCCAATCCTTAAAAATGATCATCCTTCCATCTTTTGGAAGGAACGTCCTTCCTCTCTGCGTGAGCAAATAAATCTGATCTTGTCTGACTACAGTCTTGTTTCTGGTGGTCTTTGGCTGATCAAATTTTTAATTTAAATGCTAGTGTCAGATAATGCTAGGGTTATTCATTGAAGTAATAGAAAATTATGCTTATAATTTGCGTAGTCGTTGCCAAAATAACATGAGAAGGTGAATTGTTTCTATGATGCTGCTCAAAAGTTTGAGTTGATAATATGGATTTTTTAAGTTATTATGTGGCAATGTGGGCCATTTAGGGGTCAAAAAGCAGTGTTCATTAGTTCATGAATTAAGCTTGCACTGACTTTCCACTCTCTGTCACATAGTGTGCTAGGGGTTGGAGATACAAAACTCTCTATTTACAGAAGAGTCTAGTAAATTATTTGATGGAGTTATATGGAGAGTGTTGTGGAAGTTTACAGAGAAAGAATAATCAGAGAGGGAATCAGAGATGACATCAATGCAGGATTCCTGGGCACGATATCTGTTGACTGGAGATTTGAAGGGGTGCATAGGATTTAGGTAAAAGGAAAAGTAAGAGATTTGAGGAAGGAATTTCCCTTCAGCCATAATAGCATCTATAAAGGTGTGGAAAAATGAGATGAGAATTTCTGTTAAGGGGAGTGAAGGGAGATGATACAAGTGAGGTAAACTAAGCCCACACTCTACCAGGCCTTGTATGCTAAGATAAGGGGTTGGGGCATTATCAAGAAAACTACTTAGGACTACTATAAATATTGCCAAGTACTCCATTAGGTCTGTTCCAATGTTTACTCTGCCTGCAATGTATAAGAATGTGTTTCATACAGCCAGTCTTGTTAACAGACTTCAGTACCAAATTTTGGATTTTTGCCAATCTGTTCAGGTGAAAAATGGTATATCAGTATTGTTTTCATTTACACTTGTCAATTGTCTTTTGATTTTGCCTATGGTGTCTGTATCATGTTTATCTTTGAGAATAATTTTTGCTCCAATTATCAATCTTTCCTTTAAAGCATGCAGCAGTCCTTTAAAGCATGGTCATAGTTAGGAAGGCCTCCCCAATTCCAAGATTGTACAGGAATTATCCAATGTTTTTTTCTAGTACTATTATAGTTTGATTCTTTATATTTAAGCCTTTGATACATTTGGAAATTATCCTTATGCATGATATGGGATATGGACATTTTATTTTTGTATTTAAGGATCTAGTTGAATAGTTTCAACTTATTGAATAGTCGATAATTTCCTCACTGATCAAAATTCAAACTTCATTACCCATTAAATGAAATTGTCTGGGCCAGTATATTATTTTAGTTGTTTTATATTAACTTATCTCCTCATTGCTTTTATTTTTCATGTGATTTTCAAATTTACTTTAACAAATTAACTTAAGGGCCAAGTTTTCAACAAAGACCTTTTTAATATGTTTAATTTGGATTATGTGAGAGTTTTAAATTACCCAGAGAAAAACTGGTATCTCTTTATGTAGATCTTTCTTATCTAAGAACACAGACTTTCTGTGGTTCAGCACTTATTTTGTCCTTCCGTGGACTTTTATATTTTTCTTTGTGTAACTCTTATGTTGCATTTAACTTTAGTTTTAATTTTTGTTGCTGTTATATTTGGGGTCTATTCTTCCATTATATCTCCCAATTGTTTATTGTTAGTGTATAGAAAATCTGTTGGTGTCTGCCTGTAAATATATTACTCATCTACATCACTGAATTCACTCATTTTTTGTAGTATCTTTCAGTTGATTGTCTTGGACATTCTAAACATACAGTCATACTGTCTACACGTAGTAATGATTTCACGTTAGGGAGATATTGAAGAAATCCATGGAAGACAGTAGCAGGGGATAGAATAAAGATGTCAGATATAGAGAAAAGAGACAGGAGGCGTGCCCGGTGGCCGAGTGGTTAAGTTCACACACTGCTTCTGTGGCCCAGGATTTCACCAGTTCAGATCCTGGGTGCAGACCTAGCTCCACTCATCAAGCCATGCTGAGGCGGCATCCCACGTAGAAGAACTAGAAGGACTTACAACGAGGATATACAACTATGTACTTGGGGGGGCTTTGGGAAGAAAAAGAAGAAATAAAAGATTAGCAACAGATGTTAGCTCAGGCCCAATCTTTTTTTAAAAAAAACAAAAAGAAAAGAGACAAAGATAACTCCAGTTTCATTTAACTGAGTAGCTGGTGATGCCATTCTCTGAAATAAGACAAACAAAATAAAGATCAAGCTTGTAGGAAGAGAAAAAGGTTGAAAGATGATGGAGTTGATCGTGAATATGTTTGGTTTGAAGTATCCATGGGATATGTAATAGGCAATTGACTGTTTAGCCTGATGTTGTCTGTAAAAAGAAAAGGTCAAAAAAAAAGTCCTGAGGAAGCAGAGATGGTAGAAGAAGACACGGCGGTGGACACACTTTATTGTGGCTCCTGTGATCTCCAACTCCTGGTATACACGCCCTTGTATACTGCTCTCTCCTGGAGTATAGGCAGCACCTATGACTTGCTTCTAACCGAATGTGACTGGATCTATGTGATTGCATTACATATGACTATTACATAAGATTGGAATGCCCCATTTGCTAAGAGACTCTCTCCCTACCTGGTTCTAAGGAAGTGTTCATGTTAAGGAGGACCATGGCCAGAAATAGAGAGCAGCATCCAGCCAGCAACAAATAGCCCATCAGTTCCTCACACTGTAAGGAACTGGATTCTGCCAACAACCACATGATCTTGGAAGCAAATTCTTCTCCAATCCAGCCTCAAATGAGACAACAGGTTCAGCCAACACTTTAATTCCAGCCTTTTGATAATAACTTTGTACTGTTTAAGTAGCTAAGTTTGTGGTAATATTATTACACAGCAATAGATAACTAATACAGCAACAATAAAGGAGAATGAAAAGGAGTGGTCCGAGATAGATGGAAAATAAGTGTGGCGTTCCAGATGTCAAGGGAGGAGAGAATTTCACAGAAAATATAGTGCACTGTGTCAGAAATCACAGAGTCCAAGTAGGATAAGTCTATATGGTATGAAGGAGGAATAAGAAATACTAATAAGAAATGTGAACATTAGCAAGGAAAAATATCATTAAGTGGTTTGGGAAGAAGCCTTATAAGAATATGTTGAGAGTCAAAAAGTGTGAATAGATATAAAGACCAAGTCAAATGATGATTTTTATAAAGTCTTTTTCAGCACTTGGCCTTATTTACAGCTAAAATTGCTAGTGATTAATTTCAGGCCAGTTGCGTTGAAATAATGTATTTCCAGCTAATTTTAGGTCATTATTCGAAACCTTCTCAAAAGTTATATTTTTATTACTTTCAGATATCATATGGTTTTAAAGGATTATTCGTGTGAGATAAACGAGCTAATAGTGATTATTACAGCAAAAATATTATCAGATTAATGATGTATTCAAAATAAATCTCTAGCTGTGTTTAGAAATATCTGAAACAACTGGATAAAAGTCAACAGATTAGACCAACTGATTATGTGGCATCATGTAAGAAGTGAGATAATGGCCATTTTATTGAATTAAACAAATGATATTGACTACATCAATTAGTTGAGACTTGCATTATACAAAGAATGTTTCTGTGCTGGCAGCAGACTGTGAATCAAAATTCCAGATGCTTATCTAACTAGCTTGATTATTTCATAGAGATGAAGGGTATGATTCACTTAAAAAATTACTTTGGTGGCCCAACCTGGTGGCATAGTGATTAAGTTCACATGATTCATTTCGGTGGCCTGGCATTCATGGGTTCAGATCCCATGCGTGGACCTACACACCACTCATCAAGCCATGCTATGACAATATCCCACGTACAAAATAGAGGAAGATTGGCACAGATGTTAGCTCAGCGACAATCTTCTTCACCAAAAAAAAATAAAATTACTTTGGAGTTGGAAAAATGTAATTATATACTATATAATGAGATACCATCATAAAATTTCCAGTGTATATTGATTGAGAATTGATATAGTCTCAATGGGACTGAGTGAAACATAATACATTTGTGAGGTGGTAACATGAACAACTGGTTTTTAGGGAAATATAAAAATTATTTGGCATACAAAAGGGATTAATCATTTTGATTAAATGTGTGTCAGACATTTGGACAGCTGTATTTCATAACAGCACACTTAAGTTTTCAGTGGGATATTGGTTAACAATTGAAACTATCTGGATTTATTATAAACATTATTTGTTCTACTCATGTTATCAAAAGCAAGAAAAAAGAAAAATCTTTGTTATTTCAATGGTGCTTTCTGAATATATTTGACTTATTTCATCTAGAAAGCCATTCCTTTATACTAAAATTCATTGCAGACACAAAAAGATTTAAGATTAAGGAATCCATAGAGATGGAGAGAAATAAGAATTTTCAAACAAGCATCTTCTGAAAAGTTCAATGACCTTTTGACATGGTATTTGCCAGCAAGTTTTCCATAGTAATATGGGAAGCTGAGAAATAGCAATAGCTTTGAGAACTTTCATCCTGCTTTTTAAAGCCTGTTCTGATGTTCAAGCAAATTAAATTTCTCTTTGGTGGTTTCACTGCTGTCATTTTTCTTCATTGATAAAATATGTAAGAACTGAGCCCTGGACATTAAACAGCATCCATTTATACAGTGATGTTCCTGTTATTCTTTGAGGGTTGGGGACATGCATTAAGGGGAGAGGGATTTTTATTTCCTGCACAAGACTGGACTGTTACTTTTGGATACTTCCATATCGTATATAGTAACTTGTCTGATGTCTCTGATAGGTGGCATGTTAACCCAGACCTGTATCTCAGCCAGGTATACCATCACAGAATATGGGCTTTCAAGGACAAAATAAGTATCATGTGATTGATTTGAAGGTCAGAACACAATAAGAAGAAACAAAGATAAGGGTGGAAACAACTAGAAGGTATAAAAACAATTTCCTGCAAATTGAGCTGGAGTAAATATAGTTTGCTCTGCAGTACCTAGTTAAGTGGGCCTGATTGAAAGGCGCTGAGTTTAGTGGTCAGTCAAGAGTCTAGCTTGATGAAAGAACCTTATTTGGATAGCCACAGACAAGACTAGGATTTATCGGAGTTGTTTTGGAGGTATTTATGCTTCAAAGTAATATATATAAATGGAGCTAGTGGCTTCCTCACACGGGATCCAAATTAATAGTCCTAGGGAGGAGACTGACCGGAATTGGTAGAAGTTATCCAGGTTTGTACATGTCTATGAACTTCAAGGGCTGTAGGCAATAGGCCTTTTTACTCCTCAGTTTCTGAGACATGTAGTTAAGATGAAAGATCCAGTAACATGCTGATGAGCATCACTTGCTGAATCCCAGATACCATCTCCAGGCCCTGGGCCTCATGAATCATAAAGCTTGAGACCCATAACCATCAACATTAATATTTTCTTCAATATTAGAGTTGATTTCTTCCTAGGTCAGGCTGTGTACTTCATTAAAATACTAACTAGGAATATCGCCAACTTCCCAAGTCATTATGTCCTGAGTTCTTAGGTTTTGCTTGTGTGGAGGTAAAGCGCTTTTGGGAGACATAGATACTTGTATGGATTTTATAAGTGGTATCTTGATTCTGGGGGCCATCTCAATAACATTTAAAATGATGAATTTGAAATTGGAAGCTCTGCAAACGCTTCATCTTTACCCCTTTGATGGAAACAGCAGAGATTAATAGTTAAGAAAAGTAAGGACAGTGTTCCCTATTTGGTCAAAATCAAGGATATCCAAGTTTTACTAGGATTAACTTGATTGAGAGAAATACTGCCTCTTAATATGCACTAACTTAATCCGCATGGATTTACAAACACACACACCCACCCTAGAATTATCCTCAATTTAGCATAGAACCTACCCTGTGTAAATTCAGCTCAACTTCACAATTACTAGAAGCTTTGTATAGTGTACAGTTTTCTCAAAGGACTGGAAAGAAATGTCAGTATTTCAGGTGAAAAGAACTGAATTTAGTGAATATTTTTAGTGAGTTATGTCAGCTCTATCTTAGTACGAAAAAACAGAGGGAGAATGAAATATGAAAAATAAAAAGTGGTTGGCATACTCTAAAATCTTTGTGGACCATAAGATACAGTCAAGAAAATATGTGTATTCATATGACCTGGATTTTAATAAAGCTGCAAAAAAAAGAAAAAAAAACCCGCAAAGAATCTTAAGCAGTTAGAGAAATAGCTTTGATTTCTGTCTTCTGATTAAAAACAAAAAGAAACCCAAAAAACCTTTTATCCCCACAGGAAGGTGGATTTCAAATTTTTTTCTGACATTGGGCTGCTACTTTGATTGGGCGTTAGTGCAGATACATATATACACGATGGAAATGATAGTCATGTAATCATCATAACACTTTATCCACTGTGCTCCCTGTGTTTGTCAGCCTTCTCTGTGGTCCCTAGTCTATGCTACATATCTTGGGCAGGGGGACAAATCAGAATAATTAGTCACAGAAAATAGAACAGGACTAATGAGTGCTGTGGATATTTATACAAGGCCCAGGATTTTGGCTGATAATTTTAAAAAAAGAACAGAAGAATGAAGGAAGGAAGGAAAGAAAGGCAGACAGAACGAAAAGAGAGAAGGAAGAAAGAGAAGCAGGAGAAGAGGAAGCCAAGTCAAATATAGATTCAGTCCAACAAAAAAGAATGTGAAGGCCAGAGAATATAAGAAGGAGAAGAAGAAATAGATTCAGAGCCATATTTTTGAAGCCCAGGATATTAAGAGCGTTATTGGCTGTAAGATAAATTCAGTTCATAAAAAGAAACTCAGAAGCTCATTTGGAAGGCAGAAGATGCTTACAAGAAAAAGTTCAAATAAGGATGTGCAAGGAATATAGTACACCATTGCTTAAAATTAGAGACGTGTCCGAACAACACAGTAGTTCTCTTTAGTCTCCTGTGAAGTTTGGTTGCCAGAAAGATAAGGCATCAGAATTGTCTTTTGTTGTTCTTATGCTGGTATTTTGGTATTCAGTGGAGACTGCTAAAGCCCGAACTTCAAGAAGTAGCATGGAGAGGAGTAGGTAAGTAACTGATAGCTGTACTTACCATTGTCTTAGTTTGCGTTCTTCCAAATGTGGGATCTTTGATAAGGATTTGAGTGCAAGTGCTTTATTTGGGATATGACCTCAGGAAATACAGTGATGGAATGGGGAAGCAAAACAGAAGGGATAAAGGATTCTAAAGGGTGCATTCATGAGCAGGTTAAAGCTGTGGGGGAATAAACCTAGGAATTTTTCCACTGAGGGATATCCACCAACTCCCATCTCCCATTGGTTGAAGATTGCATCTGGGTGCATGCACCGCCCTCCGTGGCATTTCTGGATTCCCACATCCAGGGGATAGACACTGGAATCCATTGACATGCATGGGAACTTGAGGAGACCATAACAATTTCTCCTATAACCATGTTACATTCTTTCTTCTCACATGTAAAATAAGAAAGCTTTACATTTTAGAGTTCATTTATGCCCTGGAATTTATTTCAAATCATGAATTTTTTTCAAAATCGTTCTTATAGTCTCCATCAGGTAGAATGATTCTATTACATTCTGAAAGAATATGATCTCCATGAAGACAAGAATATTTGTTTTTATTTTTGTTTTTTACTACTTGTATCACCCAACACTTAGAATATCTCCTAGCTCATAGTAATTGCTCAGTAAATATTTGCGAATGAATGAATGAATAGAGTTGTATCAAACAACAAAAGCCCATGCTAATCTATTTTAAACATGATTAAATATGTTGCCTCATAACATATAAGAAGTGTTCAGGGTTGACAACTAGTTGTGATCCCTTTCTCAGAGATTCTCCTGGCTCTATTCTCTACTGATGAATGGTTGGCTTTATTAGAAGCAAGATGGCGTACTCAAATCCAGGCCTCATATCTAAAAACCAACCAGGGAAAAAGAAAAGGGAGAGCTGCATCTGAAAAAAAATTCAGAAGATTATAGAAGAGCTTTCCCAGAGCTCCACAGCAAAAATTTCCTTTGTGTCTTAATGTCCCAAATCACATTAAATATCCATTTCTGAAACTATCTCTGGCCAAAAAGATGGAGTTACTCTTTAACCAATCATCCTGGGAGTGTGACCAGCTTCTCCTGTAGCATATGAGGTGCATCTACCCACTTGATACCTAAACAGATTTGTAGTTTTCTTAGGAATAGGGAGGGGAAATGGAGGCTGCGTAAGCATCCATTTATTGAGTAAGCAACCAATAGCATCTACTTCTCCATGTTCTTGCTACTAAATACTGACATGATGAAAATCTATACAAAATAAAAGGAAACGCTGATGCTTATTATTATTTATTTAATAATTATAAATCTCAGGAGGTTAGTTTGCGTAATTTGCCATCATTTTGTGATGTAGCACATGCATATAGGAGTGTATGCTGGAGATAGGCTTTTCCTTTTTGACCATATGGAAAAGTGAAAATGGACTGAAAATTACTATCTTTCCCTTGACAAGTTAATTAAACCTCATAATCAGTCACAGTCATTTGAACAGCATGGTTGCTGAAATGAGAATTAGTAGGATACGTCAATGGACAAATGGGACACATTTTGTAGAAGGAAATCTCTTTGACGAATGCATAAACATTGTGAAAATATGATGAAAGGAAAACCATGTTTTAAAAGAGAAAAGACAATTTAGTTATTAGTCAGACAATGGGGCAGATGTTAAGGAAATTTATTCAAAAATCCAAGGAATGGAATTGTGCACTTGATACCTTAATCTTATTTCATCCAATATATTATGTTAAATTATTTTATATCTATTTTCCCCACTTGCCTATGAATTTGTGGGGTAGAAATACTGTTTTATCTTTTCCTCTAGTTCCAAACACATTGTCTCTTATACAAATGTTTGTTGCATTAAATTAAACAGAATAATTTACTTTTATAAACCACATACTGAGTCACAATATAGATTCCACATTGTTTTCAGTATTTCCTCAAGAAGTTTAACCACTGGTAATGACTAACATTAACATTTCCCTAACAATTCTCATTATTTACCTTCACAAGATTGATACCTCAAAATGTTTTCTGCGTAGTAAAATTGTGGAAGATAGAAATATTTGTATTTGGTATTTTCCCAACTAAGATCATGTTTTACATATATTTGAATATAAGTTCACTCATGATCTGTATTTATTACATATATCAATATTATAATGTTAATGGCAGCAAGGACCAATTTTATAACTGTTTCCAGACATTCCACAAACCAAAACTAAATAAATTGTTAGCAAAAGGTAGGATTCTTTCCATTCTTATCTGTACAAATATAAATTTTACTAGGTTGCAATATTTTTAATAAACACTAGTTTTCTGTTTTGTGAACTAAGTATTTTGTCACATAAATATCAATATTGTTATGTAGTTTGATAACAATCATTATCAATGCTTGCATAAAATATACTACAATTTGCATAATAACTTGCATAACGCTATACTATAATTTAAATAACCATTCTCCTGCTGTGGTATAGTGAGGCTTTTTGCCCCCATTTTTTGTTATCATACAGACACTCCAATGAACATGTTTCACTTATAATTTCCTCCTGTATAAATTCCTTGAAATAAATTCACTGTGTGGGAGTGGATGGGTGCACATTTGTTTTGGAATGACCTTATTTTTCCTGATTAGGGGTCTGAGGAATGGCTAAACTTCTCAGACATAGGATCTTGGGCAAGAATCACTCGTAAGATTTTTTGGCTTCAGTTTCCTCATATATTGGAAAGAGAGAATGGCAGAATTTGAGCTTTCTTGTGATAGGATTATTTGGTTGGAAAAAAAATCACTTGAGTTAAAGTGAAGCAAAAAATAAAGGGAATTTTAAGAAAATCAAAGCAGCAAAAACAGACTGGCTTGCAACTCAAAACAGAATGTGAAAAGTTTTTTGTGACCAAGGTCCCTTCATCTCACTGTTGCCTGTTTGCTTTCCTGATGACTTTTCCTTTTTTTTTTTTTTTTCTATTTGTGTCTGTTTTGTTCCCCTCTCTCTGCACCCTGCCCGCCTTTTCTTGAACACAGTCTATCATGGTGAAATGCAAATGAGGTCACTCTCAGCCTCTGAGGTTACATGACCTTCTATGCCTAATACTCACACATAACCTATAAGCGATTCTGTCTGCAAATTACCAGAGGAGTGAAACTGTGTGCCCTGACTCGGATCAGATGTCTGTTCAACCATAACCAAAGGAATAAGTTACATGATATTTAAGCATTTCAGATTCCCACTCCTTTAGTGTGGTCAAATTATCTGAAAAAGCTACCCAGGCTTGCAGGCATCCCAAAATGTATTTATTTACAGCTTTAGAAAGCATTTCATATCTGATAAAATGATAAATTCATTCTTCATTCATCAGTATTAATTATCAATAATGTTATCCATATTATGCAGATTGTCCATTAATAATCTTTCACTACTTTCCATTTGCTGAAGCAAAGACTGGTAAGACATAGTCCCCTGCATCTTCATCCATTTCACTTAGAGCTTGTTAGAAATGTAGAATCTATTGAATAAAAATCTGTATTTTGTCAGGTTCCTCAGCAAGAACTGTAAGTATTATGCTTACATTATGACTCAGTGCCCTGAAAGTTAGGACATGTGATGTATTTAATTCCTGGATCTTTCTCTTACCCAATTCATTCAGTTCTATGTCTATTTCTAGTGAATCAATACCAAACTGGTTTCTCTAAGTGTTGCTAGACCATGGAACAATTTTCTCTTCTCTGATTGCTCAGTACTTAAAGTATAGGCTTCTGTCTTGATTACATAAAGTTCATCAATTGTATTTTGCATGTGTCTTCCTATTGAAATTTCTCATACTTAATTGCTTTAGTAAAAGTCTATGCAGTACAATAATGTCTGGAAATCTAGTTCACCTGTGTAACTCCTTTAAGTAACTCTCTTCCATAAGAAGTGTTATAAAAATTCCATGTTTTTAGGTGGAGGGAAAAAATATGTCAAACTAAGTGTTTCCTAGAAATCTTTTCCTCATAATTCAACTATCTTTTTCTTTACAGTGTTTTCATGATTTTCACTGTAAGTGAAAATACGTCTCTATGTTTCCCTATCTGCTTGCTATGGTAAGAAATTTGCTTTTTAACTTTTTCCTAGCTACCACATGTAGATTACACATGTATAATTTAATGTGGATTTTAAAGAAAAACGAGAGATTTCTAGAATTTGGTATTTATTATGCTTAAATTTTGTTATTCTCCAATGTATTTGTTTCTCTCATGGTTACTTGATGTAATCAAATATAGTTCTTGAGAATTTCTGTGTAATAAAGGGGTTGAACTAAATAATAAATTGAGTTACTTTCAACTCTGACATTCATTTAGTTATTCATTCCTTTTTTTCAACAACATTTATCCAACACTACTGGTAGGGTACAGTGGTGTTGATTCTTGGAACACAGAAAGTATATGTAGTCTGGGAGCAACTGCAGCTGCCAAGGCAAAGTGCTTATGTTGGATGACATTGACAGGAATAGCAAGGAAACAGTAAGAAGAGCATCCCTTTTTCCCTCCTCCCACCTTCCAACCTTCTCTTGTGCCCTTGATGGCAAAAGTTAGGTGTTTTTTGCACAGTCCCATCTCCAGCATCATGTAGAACATTATTAAAGGGTTGATTTGGATTGGGATATGGTGTATAAATGACTGGTGCAGTCCCCTCCTTTGGCTATGCAGCATTAACTTACAAGTCACACCACATATTTGAACTTCCATTCAACAGCAATATTAACTTCTTCATGCTTCTGCTAACAAGATGCCAATCCTTTGTACAAAGAGATTCACATTCTATTTCCTAAAAGAGGAGATACTAAGTCCCAACGGATAATGTTTCTGTCCCTGGTGATGTCAAATCCTTTGCCAGTTCAGTCACAATCTCATCTGAATGCTCTGTAACCTAAAGACTAAATTTTTAGGTTAACCTCTCCTGCATCCTCATACAAAATAGTAATTTAAAAAGATAAGGACTGAAAAAATAAACAAAATGTATACATATGCACATCCCTAACAATCAAGAAAGAAATTTGCATATCTGATATATTTATCATTTTTGTAAGTGTTCATAAGGCCAGAGTTGATAATTATAATTTCCTTCTCTCATGCCATTCCGTATTATCTTTGTCATCAAAAAGCACTTTAATTCATCTGGAGCTTTTACCTGGCAGGATGACCCAAAATTTCATAACTAAAAGATCTGAATCCCCATTTGTTCTGCAGGGTTTTTTGTTTTTGCTGTCATTATGATTTTCTGTTAAGATTTACTCTTATACAAGAAAGTAATAGAGAACCCTAAAGAATCCCCTGGGTTCCAGACATAGCCTATCTTTCCTCATCATGTAACAGCCACCCCATTTTTTTCTTGGTAACCTGAACAACCACCTCAGCCAGTGGAGTAACCCCTTATTTGCTCATTGGCTCAGAGACATGTCCCAAATATCCAGGTACTTTACCGTAAAGTAGCTTGCTCATTCTTGTTCATCAGGTCCAATCAGCCCGATGTTACCAATATAGAGGACTGCTTTGATTTTCTGAGGCATATCATTATGAACATCTCTGTCAATCTCCCTATGGCAGAAAGTAGGGACATTGACAGCCCTGAAACAATGCGGTGAAAATGAACTGCTGCTGCTGCTCCTTGCAAATTGGTATAGAGATAAAAGCATTTGCCAGATCAATAGATAGATACCCTTGTCAGGGCTGTGTTGATTTGTTCCAGTAAAGATACCACAGCTGTAATTAAATAACCATCTGATTAAGTTTACAATAATTCAGTCAGTCTCCAAGATATGCACAGGCCAAACAAGTGAGTTAAATTGAATGTGTGTTTTTCAACTCTTTGATGGTAGGCCTTATCTCAGTAGTTTCCTCTGGGAATCAGAATTGCTTTTGGTTTATTTTCCTGGTGGGGGAAGGTAGTCAGGAGGCCTGCATTTAACCCTTCCTAGGCTAACTGTCATCCATGGTTCAAGGAGACAATTACACATTGAAGAACTGAAAAAAATAACCACAGGGTGAGTTTTTGCTCCACTGGCCCTATGGGAGGCTGACTTGGGCCAATACTACTTTTTTTTTTTTTGAGGAAGATTAGCCCTGAGCTAACTGCTGCCAATCCTCCTCTTTTTGCTGAGGAAGACTGGCCCTGAGCTAACATCCCTGCCCATCTTCCTCTACTTTATATGTGGGACACCTGTCACAGCATGGCTTGCCAAGCGGTGCCATGTCTGCACCCCGGATCTGAACTGGCAAACCCCGGGCCACCAAAGTGGAACATGCGCACTTAACTGCTGTGCCACCGGGCTGCCGTGGGCCAATACTACTTTTATCACTTGAGTGCCATGTTTGCACTTTGACTAATAGACCAGAATGACTCCAGAAATTATTGTCAATTCAGATCAATATGTAGTAATCTATGAAACATATAGATATTTCCCTTTTGCCAGTATAAAATAATCTTTATAAATGGCTAGAGATCACTTTGGGAAAGGCTTTAAGAAAGATTCACAATCTTGGAGGGCTCTTCTTCAAGGCAGCCTGACCTCTCCATCCATCAAAGGGCTTTAGGTCTGTGAACTGTCTTATGTCTAGAAAGTGAATGACTTTCCATTTTGGCAACTCAAGTCAGAGTTCTGGCTGCAAGACTTAGATATTTTTCTGTTGTAGAGATGTAGTAATATTTTCATAGACTGTCCATCTATAAAATTTCTTTGATTAATAAGCTACTGCCAAACACCTCATGGATCAAAATATTGTGATTACGATTTTGTTCCTGCTGCCTGTTTTGTTAAATGTTCTCGCCTTGTCTCTGATGGTTAAACACTTGGCCTTTGTCACTCTGGAATACCATCATTGCCACTGAAATGGGAAGACGCATTCAATGGTGGAATCTTCTACTCTCTGCACTACTATACAGAAGAAAGCTACCACAGAACATTTCTAGGAAGTTGGTGCTCCCATCTGAACACATTTCACAATGCTTTAGTGAAAGGCATGTCTTCTGGGCCCTCTCAAATGTTATAGTGTTTGGGATGGATATGCAGGATGCACATGATAAGACCACTACTATATCTCTATCTCCCTAAACTCTTGTATTTCTTCTTCTATAGTATGCCATGAAAGCTCTAGTATCTCAGCTTCATTGAATGTAGGCCATTGCAAGTCCAAGTTTCAATTAACCAATCAAATAAATTCTTAAAGCCACTTCCAGTCACCTTAACATGTTTAATCCCAGAACTTTCGTGGGTGTATCCATATCAATAAATACAGCCTGATCCAATAATTTATAATATCATACTTGACTTAGGCCAAAGACTCCCTTAGAATCTACTCTTGCATGTATTTTCCCCATATTCCTCAAGTACTTTTGGAGTACAAATTATTTCTTCCCAGGTCTGACTTTGCACATGTCCTCCAGATTAGGCCAATGTCTAACTCTATTTCTAGTTCTAGAATTAATAAGGAGTTAAAACAATTGCCTCAGTTGATGTTATTATATTGCCTTAAGATAAGCGAAGCTTAGTATTTTCAGACACAGAAGTAGGATATGCTTCCCACAGCAAGGGAACTTCACAGAGACTTGAAAGTTTGTCTCATATCTTTTTCATCTTATTTCTCTAGAGGTCCACATTCCAATTCTTAAGAGTCTCACTCTTTTTCAATTGATGCTATAAATTTCACATTAGAAATTTGACAATCTGTCAATTAAACTCTCATTGTAGTCTGACATAATGCAGTTAATTTGGGGTCCTATTTTCAGAGACATTTGATGTTATAAGAAGTAAGAGATTGTTTATAAGGCTGCCGTATAAACTCTGTTCATCTGACTCTGACTTGGAGTGATTAAAGCCCTGAATTTTCATTTTCTTTCTCTAAGCTCTCTAATGCAATCAGAGGTAGTTATTTCACCCCTCAAGCCTTGTTGTCATTAATGCTAGCATAATGGTCAAGTTCATCTGTGCTGTCCACTGGAGGCACTACTCACATGTGTCTATTTAAATGTGAATTTAATGTTACTGAAATGAAATAAAATAATAAATCCAGTCTCCCAGTTTCACTGGCCACATTTGAAATGCTCAATAACCATAGTGGCTGCTGGATACTCTATTGGACAGTGTAAGTAGAACATTTCAGTCAATGCAGAGAGTTATGTTAGACAGTGCTGCCCTACAGACCTAAGTGTGTATATGTACTACATACACATACATAGAATATTCATAACATTGAATTTAATAGTCCAAAACTGGAAACACTCTAAACACTTTTTGGCAGTAGAATGGATAAACACATTGGACAAACATAATGAAAATAGAGTATACACATTGGTGAAAATGAATGAACAATAGATGCACACCATTTGATGAATTTTAGCAACAAATTATTAAGAGCAAAAGACACAAAACAACACATACATTGTATTTTATTACCATAGAAATAAAATATCAGTTAGTGGTGCATCACTGGTTGCAAAATGATAATAATAATAAGGATATTATCACAATATCACGATAAGCTGAGGAAGTTGTTCAGATCAGGAAGGGACAAATGGAGATTTTCTTGCTGGTTGGTGATACTGTTTTTGACATGAATGGTGGTTCCATGAGTATTTGCTTAATAATTATTTGTTAATCTTATTAAATATGTATGTTATGTTTTAAATTAATATACGCTGAAATAAAACTGAAGGAAAAAATATTTCAAGTAGAGTTAAGGACTTATGCTCCTAAAAAAAAAAGCTTTTTTTTCCTTTTTTTTTGAGGAAGATTAGCCCTGAGTTAACTACTGCCAATCCTCCTCTTTTTTGCTGAGGAAGACTGACCCTGAGCTAACATCCATGCCCATCTTCCTCTACTTTATATGTGGGACACCCACCACAGCATGGCTTTTGCCAAGTGGCGTCATGTCCGCACCTGAGATCCGAACTGGCAAACTGTGGGCCGCTAAGAAGAGGAACGTGTGCACTTAACCACTGCACCACTGGGCCGACCCCATAGAAGAAAAAGCTTTTCTTTTCAACTGTTTTCCACTTGTTAGAATCTCAGTACTTGTAGGCCTACATAATTCTCATTACAGCGGAACAGAAGAGGATCACCAAGAACATAAAATCTTAACTGATATTCTTATTATTTGAATTGCTTTAATACTAAAGTGTGGAGGAGACAGTATTACTGACAATATGATCATATCACAATAAAATAATTGTAAGAACCCTATTAACTTAAAACACTCAGGAAAACCAATTAGGAGCAAAACTTCCCAATACCTGCTAATGTTGGAATTTCTGTACGGTTCTTTCACATATTCATTACAGATAAAATGATGAAAGAACTTAAAATATATTTGTGTACATTTTTCTTCTTAACAAGGAATTTAACGTTCATGATCATATGTTCATATAGTTATTGGATCTCACAGTTCAACACATAGTGTATTGCAGGTGTGGATTTTATATAATCATTATTAGAAATGTTTAATTCTTTATTTTAAGTGTATATGTGTTTGTATATTTGTGTGTTGAGGTATTTTAAATTTACAACTTGAGTATTTCATAAAACCTTTAATAAACTAAGTAAAGCTAAAATTCCAGTCCACACATTTGAGAATTTTAATGAAACAAATGTTTATTATTGACTAACAAACTTGTATTTTCATCTATATTTGAATCTGCTCATAAGTACTATATCTAGATTGTATACTTTTATTTCTATTTTCATATCAGTTGGAATATGATACATAGGAAAAGAACATACCAGATTAAAAGGAAACAGTTGCTTTGCTCAATTTCTATCTCGGCACTCAAGAGTGTACTCACAGAGATCTTCCCTGGGGGAACAATAGAAATACAGCTTCTATTTCTTTTTCATTTTCTTTTTCTTTTTTTTTAAAGATGGGCACCTGGGCTAACAACTGTTGCCAATCTTTTTTTTCTTTTTCCTGCTTTATCTCCCCAACCACAGACCCCCCCGTACGTAGTTGCATATCTTAGCTGCAGGTCCATCTAGTTGTGGGATGTGGGACATTGCCTCAACGTGGCCTGACGAACGGTAGCATGTCCACGCCCAGGATCCGAACCCTGGACCGCCACATCGGAGCGCGCGAATTTAACCACTCGGCCGCGGAGCCGGCCCCACCTTCTATTTCTTTCTATGCTATTCATTCTTCTCCAGGTTGCATTATACCAGTTCAGAGATAATGAAGAGCCTAAAATGGACAATGATTCTAAGAAATCAAGATCACTGGGCAGGAGTTTAGATTCGGATAGAGAGTGAGCAAAAAAAATGCAGGAAGGAGAAAGTCTGTTGGAATCATGCTTGTCAGAAGCTTGATACAGGAAGAGGTTTTTATGGCTTAAAGAAGCCAGAAATAGAGCTGAAAACTTCATTCCCTCAAACTCCTACAGTCTAGTCAGAGTGGCACAGCTAGTCCACTTCTTGAAAACCTTGAGCAGACTGTCGATCTATACCTTCTCCATTATTCCATATGTTGAACTAGATGTGAATTCAGTGGGATAGCACTTCACATTTATATATGATGGCTTCTTGTCCTGCATCACATATTATGTTGGATAGTTGGCAGTGAATGCTGAGGTATTAGATAGAGGGTAGGTAGAGTTCCATGGATAGGAATAGTTGGAAGAAGTTTTAAAACTATGTGACATAGCTGATTACTTTATAAATTGAACGATCCAATAAATTGTTGTTCAGAATTTGGAAGGGATAAATATCTTATGAGCCAGGAATTCCTCCTTGTGACTGGGGTGTATTAGGACAGGATTTGTGTTGAGTCTTTGTATATTAAAAGATGTCTTGCAGAAATTAATAGCTGTCCTGCAGCTTCTCCAGTTTCTGATTGGTTTAGGGAGATAGTACAGGTTTTGATGTTGCACAAAATAGCAAGAGTGAAAGCCATAAGTCATAGGAAAGTGTGGATTTTGGGTGGAGACATGTAGCAATTTTTTTATACATGAATTCCACAAGGACAATATGATACGGATGAGCCATATCGTCTTCAATAGAGAACTTTATGTAGTCTGGTCATTGGTATGACATAATGCAAGGAGGTGCACTGATGAATCTGGATAACATGGGATTGGTAAACATATTTTCTAGTATCAGGATGTGAAGTTCCTGTGAGCTGTCGCATGGAATGGAGGCGTTATTTAAGAGATGGCATCTCCCTCTGTGATATATGTTTGGCTGTTTTGGCCCTAAATCTTAAAGATTACCCTTAGGGTGACTCTACTTTTCTGGTTAGATGCTGTTATGTAAAGGCAACTGCTTGATGTAACTGCTTAATTAACTTGGTGAATTGTAATTGCTTGTTAATGGCTGTAAAGTTTTGTGGCTAGGGGAATCCTCATAATAGGGTGTTCTACTTTTCCTTGGTGTTTTGACAAAAATAATATGCCATGTGCTCAGCAGTTTTAGTTCCATGGAACACACTGCGCGAGAAAATTATTTATCTCCAAAAAAACTGTCTACGTCATCTGCATTGATTTCATAACTTTAGTCTATGATAGCTGGGTTTTACTATTAAAACATTCTGAGCACATTAAAATTAGGATTTCCGCATCGTGACATGAGCTTTGTTTACCAGCAGTCCCTTTTCAAAAATAGGATCAGGACCAGCTTCCTTGTAAAGTAAGCACAAAGAGGAGATCAATTGCATGAAATCTTTATCTCCTTAAGTAGCATGGCCCCAAGGGTGGTGTTAGAGACATCTATTGGAAATCAGAGAGGTATGTGTGGAGGTGAATCCATTTTTTAGTTCCTGAAATGCTGTTGCAGTTCTAGTATGCATACAGATGAAGACTTCCAATTTTATTTGTGAGGTCACATTGGTCCATAACATTATATAAATTTCAAGTGTACATCATTATATTTCAATTTCTGTAAAACGTCATGTTCACCACCAAAAGTCTAGTTGCCATCCATCACCATACACATGTGCCCTTTACCCCTTTTGCCCTCCTCTGCCCTGCTTCCCCTCTGGTCACCAGCAATCTGTTCTCTGTATCTATGTGTTTGTTTCTTTATCTTCCATGTATGAGTGAAGTCATATAGTAATTCTGCCTCAAGATGGATTATACCCAGAGCCTTACTTGTGTTTTATATTATTAGATTTGGGACATTTGAGCTGACAAGATTTAGACAATGCAAATTTTGGAATTTGCATTGATGCTGCAATGTGTTAATATTTGGGGAGATGTTGGGATAAGGCAAATGTGTTTTGCATGTGGGACAGATGTGAATCTTTGAGGCCCAGAGGACAGGCTGTGGTAAGCAGAATAATGGGCTCCCAAAGATGCCTACATCCTAATTGCCAGAACCTGTTATATTACATGGCAAAGAAGAATTAAATTTGCGGGTGGAATTTGGGTTGCTAATCAGCTGATATCCTGTATTATCTCCATGGGCCCAATGTAATTAAAGAGTCTTTATATGTGGAGGAAGAAGGCAGAAAAGCCTGTGTCAGACTTATGTGATGTGAGAAACCCTTGATTGGCCATTTCTGGCTTTGAAAATGGAGGAAGGCATGAGCCAAGGAATGACAGGAAACTCTAGAATCTGGAAAAGGAAAGAAAATTGATTTTCCCCTGGAGTTTCCTGAAAGGAATGCAGCTCTGCTCCATCTTGATTTAGGCCCAGTGAGAACCATTTAAAACGTCTGACCTCCAGAACTGTAAGGTAATAAGTTTCCATTGTTTTAAGCTGCTAAGTTTGTCGTGATTTGTTAGAACATACAATGGTGAAATACTGAATATTTTCCTCTGAAATCAGCAACAAAACAAGGATGTGCTCCACCCTCACCACTTGTATTAACATTGCAGGGAAATTAGGTAAGAAAAAATAAAAGTCATCCAGATTAGAAAGGAAGAAGTAAAACTATTTCTAATTGCAGGTGACTTGATCTTGTATGTTAGAAAATCCTAAGGAATCCATTAAAAAGCTATTGTAACTAATACACTAATTCAGTAAGGTTGTAGGATACAGGATCAATGTACAAAAATCAACTGTATTTCTAAACACTAACAATGAACAATTAAAAATGAAATTAAGAAAATAATTCCACTTAAAATAGCATTAAAAAGAATAAAATACTTAGGAATAAGTTTAACAAAGAAAGTGCAAAATTTGTCCTCTAACAACTACAAATACTTTTTGAAAGATATAAAAAAACCCCAAATAAATAGGAAGATATCTCATGTTAATTAATCAGAAGAATTAACATTGTAAAATGGCAATACTCCCTCAAATTGATCTAATTGATCAAATTGACCCAAGTAGATTTAACACAATCCCTATTGAAATCCCAAAGGCTTCTTTGCAGAAATTAACAAGCTAATCATAAAATTCGTAAGAAAATTCAAGGAACTCAGAATAGCCAAAGAAGATCAAAGTTGGAGGACTCACACTTCCATATTTCAAACTTAAATACAAAGCTACCATAATCAAGACAGTGTGATATTATCATAAAGATGGACGTATAGATCAACAGAATTGAATTGAGTTTTCAGAATAAACTCTCACATTTATAGTTAACTGATTCTCAACAACAGTGCCAAGACAATTCAGTGGAGCAAAGAATAGTCTTTTCAATAAATTGTGCTGGGACGGTTGGATATACACGTGTCAAAAAATGAAGTTGGACTGCTCCCTGACACCATACACAAAAACTAACTCAAAATGGCTTGCAGATCTACGTGTAAGAGTTAAAGCCGTATAATTCTTAGAAGAAATTAGAGAAGTAGATCTTTTTTACCTTGGGTTAGGCAAAGCCTTCTTAGATATGACACCAAAAATACAAGTGATAGAAGAAAAAAATGGATAAATTGCACTTCATGAAAGTTAAAGACTTTGCTGGTTCAAAAGACACCATCAATAAAGTGAAAAGACGACCCAAAGAATGGGAAAAAATATTTGCAAATCATATATCTGATAATGGACTTGTTTCTAGACTATATAAACAACTCAATAATAAAAAGACAACCCACTTTAAAAAATGAGCTAAGGACTTGAATAGACATTTCTACAGAGAAGATATACAAATGTCCCATAAGCACATGAAAATATGCTAATATCAATAACTATCAGGCAAGTGCAAATCAAATGCACAATGAGATACCACTTCATATCCACTAGAATGGATATAATCTAAAAGACAGATAACAAGTGTTGGCAAGAATATGGAGAATTTGGAACTCTCATACTCTGTTGGTGGGAAAGTAAAATGGTGCTGCCACTTTGGAAAACAGACTGGCAGTACCTTAAAGGGTTATGCATAGAGTTACAGTATAACCCAGCGATTTCACTCCTAGGTATATACCCAAGAGAATTGAAAATGTATGTTTACACAAAAACTTGTACATGCATGTTCATAGTAGCACTACTTACAATAGCTAAAAGGAGCAAAATACCCAAAGGTCCATTGACTGATGAATGGATAAAAATTATAATATATCTAAATAATGGAATCTTATTCAGCAATAAAAAGAATGAAGTACTGAAACATGCTACAACAGGCATGAATCTTGAAAATATTCTGCTAAGTGAAACAAGGCAGTCACAAAAGACTATATATTGTATGATTCCATTCATATAAAATATCCAGACTAGATAAATCTCTAGAGACAGAAAGTGGATTACTAGTTTCCTAGGGCTGGAGGCGAGGAGGTTAGAGAAAAATGGGGAGTTGCTGCTAATGGGTATGGGATTTCTTTTTTTAAAAATTTTTTTGGTTTGCAGGCTTTATTTTTGGTGAGGAAGATTGGCCCTGAGCTAACACCTATTGCCAATCTTCCTCTTTTTTTTTTCTCTCCACAAACCCCCAGTACATAGTTGTATATCCTAGGTGTAAGTCTTTCTAGTTTCTATGTGGGACACCTCCACAGCATGTCTTGATGGGCAGTGCATAGGTCTGTACCCAGGATCTGAACCGGCGAACCCTGGGCCGCCAAAGTGGTGTGCATGAACTTAACCACCATGCCACTGGGCTGGCCCCGCAGGTTTCATTTTGAGGTCATGAAAAATGTTCCAAAATTGATTTTGGTGGTGGTCACACAACTCTATGAATGTACCAAAGAAACAGAGAATTGTGCACTTTCAATAGGTGAATTATGTGGTATGTGAATTATATCTCAATAGAGCTGTTACATTAAAACAAATATTTGCCTGTTCATCAATACATATTTTATTGTGCTTGCTTGCCTTAAGGAAGTAGGATGGAACCCCCACTTATTCAAAATTGGTTTGTATATTAAGACTAATGATGCCACCTAGGCACCAAAAGAGTATGAAAAAGTTCATTACTTGCATACTGAGGCCTTCTGAAAGGAAGGGTGAGTGGGCCTATGTTTTTTTGTGATTAGGTGGTGTTGCCAAGGTGAGGATTCCTGAGGTTTGTGAGGTTTGCACTTTCTGCAGGTGCCGAGGAAGGGGACAGGTGGGCATTGTCTTTAATCACCTCAAATGTGTAGCAAAAGGTGAAAGGGGAGCGGTGTGGCCTGGAAGCTATAAGCATTCAAATATGAAAAAAGAAATTGAGTCTTTATTACATACGTCAAAATCGTATAGCGTAATTATGAGGCATTATGGTTTGTTTTGGGATTTGGTAAATTTAGCCCCCTTCACCTCATTATAAGATTCTTTCAGAATTTTCTTGTTATTCTGAATTCTTCATTTTTCTATATGTACTTTCACAGAAACATGTTTAGTTCCATAAAAATGTTATTTTTATTGGAATTGGGTCTAATTTATAATTTAGGGAGTACTGGTGACTATATTATGCTAAATATTTCTATCCAAGAACGTGACACATATTTCAATTTGTTGCAGTCTAAATGTTATATCCTTCAAGTGTTTTAAAGATTTCTTCATATAAGTTTAACACATTCCCTGTTAATTCCAAAGAATTTCATTATTCTTTCTCTCTCTCTCTCAAATTAGATTTTATATTCCATTATTATTATAATTTACTGACTGTTTTGTATATCTGTATTCTAAACCCTGCTTTTTGTTGTCCACAGTAGTTTTCATCATATGGTTTTGTGTTTCTACATATATGATAATATGCAGAAATAAAGATCATTTTACCTGTTCCTTTCTAATTCTTATTTTAATGTGCTTTTCTTATTTAATTGCATTAGATAATGCCTATATTTCTGCCAAATAGTAAGATGATGGAGGGAATTTTGTAAAATGCCTTTTCACAATTTTTGACAAGGGATTAATGTGATTAATTAGAAGAATAAATCACTTAATCTTGGTCCGTTCTTGCACACCTGAAATAGATGCATTTATTCATCATACATTAGCATTTTTATTTCCATTGTATCCTATTTGTTATTTTCACATTATTGTGCATAAATAGGTTGGCATATACTTTTTGTGTAATTATTATAATTTATCAATTTTATATTTGCTCACTTTATTAAAAACAATTAGAAGTTTTCCTATTCTGTTCTCTTGAAGAGTTTTAATAGCATTGATACTTTGTTTCTTTAAAGAGATGGTAGAATTATCTCGTGCAGTTCTCTGTACCTGTCATGTCTTTTAGGTGGAGAGAGAAAGTAGGTCTTGAATAGCTTTTGCTGTTTATTCTGTTGAAATTGGCTTATTCTAGCTTTATATCTCTTCTGTGTCTGGTTTGTCAAATTTCTTTTTGTTTTCCAGAGTTACTTATTTATTTTATCTATGTTCTAAAGTGGATTTGCTTAGAGTTATGCAAATTAGTCTGCACTGATCCTGATAATTCTCTCTATTTTCGTGTGTATTTCCTCCTGTCATTTAAAAATTTCTACATAATGTTCCTCCATTTTTTGAGTAGCTTAGATAGTGATATATCTATTTTTCATTTTCAAATAATGAGATTTAAAAATTATTACTAGCAGCCCCAGTAGCGGCAAGCATACCTAACACACAGATGCAGTCTGTACCAAAACTGATATATAATAATGTACACTTGAAATTACAGTGTTATAAGCCAATATGATCTCAATAAAATACTTTTTTTAAAAGTAAAGTAATAAAAAGAATTCAAGGGAATGTGTTGGATATAGGGGGAAAAACATACAAATAATTAAATTCATGAAAAGTAAAGCCAAAAAATTGGAATAATAATATTTAAAATTATAATTTGGCAAAATACTGAAATATAAATAGATTTGAATCAATATATTGAAAATATATATCATATACCTAGAAAATGACACAGAATGATGCTATAACCATTATAATATTTAGGCAACAAATTACATGGCATCAACATTCATTAAAAAAACTTACAGGGGGTGCTGACCCAGTGGCCGAGTGTTTGGGTTCACAGCTCTGCTTCGGTGGCCCAGTGTCTTGCTGGTTCGGATCCCGGTAATGCTTACAAGGACTTCGGGATTTTCAGGTTTCCTCTGTCTCCTAATTTCACCGAAGATGTTCTTAGAGGATCTTCTTTTGTGTTATTACGTTACTCTGTGTGGTCTCCTGGCAGAAGTGAAAAGATTCAAAATTAAGTTACTCCCACACTCCTTTGTTTAGTGGGTCTCACTAGGCTAGAATCAAGATATTGGTAGGGCTGCTTTTCTTTCTAGGAGCTTTAGGGGAAAATCCATTTTTTTTGCCTTTTCCAGCTTCTATAGGCTGCCAGCATTCCTTGTCTGGTGGGCCTCTTCCTCCATCTTTTATTTTTCCTGAGGAAGATTCACCCTGAGCTAACATCTGTACCAATCTTCCTCTATTTTTTTGTACGTGGGACACCTCCACAGCATGGTCGGTGAGTGGAGTAGGTTTGCACTTGGGATCAAACCCTGGAACCTGGGCTGCTGAAGCAGAGCGCAGTGGAACTTTAACCACTCGGCCACAGGACAGGGACCCTCTTCCTTCATCTTTAAGGCAAGCAATATTGGGCCAATCTTTCTTCCATTGCCGTCTGTCTGGTTCTGCTTCATTTGCCTCCCTTTCCCATTTATAAGGACCCTTGTGATTACATTAGACTCACCTGGATAATCCAGAATAATCTTCCCATCTCAAGGTCAGCTGATTAGTAAATGTAATTCCCGCTGCAACTTTAATTTTCCTTTGTCATGTTACCTAAAATATTCACAGATTCTGGAGATTAGAATGTGGGCCTATAATTCTAACTATCATGCCAGCCGTCCCTGAACTCTCTCCTTTTGGATTTGTTTTGCGTGCATTTGTGCATGCATTAAAACACTATTTGTTAAAGTCACTGTGGTCAGGTCTCTATTAAAGATTTAAGCAATTCAAAAGAGACACGTATTCCTGTCTGTCCTCATTTTATTGGGACACGCTTCATATGCCATAAAGTCCATCTTTTTAAAGTGTGCAGTACAGTGTGTTTTCGTGTATTCACAAGGTTTTGCAACCATCTCCACTAATTCCAGAATATATTCATTACCCAATAAAGAAATCCTATATCCTTTAGAAGTTACTCCTCATTCCTCCCTTCTCCCAGCCTCAGACCACCACTAATGTACTTTCTGTCTCTATTAATTTATCTATTTTGGACATTTCATATAAATAGAATCATATAATACGAGGTCTTTTGTGACTGACTTCTTTCACTTAGCATAAGTTTTTTCAACATTCATCTGTGTTGTAGCATATATCAGTATTTAATGTTTTAATAGGTGAATACTATACCATTGTATAGATATACCACATTTTTTTCTTTTTTTCCAGCTTTGAGATATAATTGACATATAACACTATGTAAGTTTAAGGTGTACAATGTGTTGATTTGATACACATATATTGTGAAATAATTACCACAGTACGGCAAATTAACAACTCATCATCTCATATAATTACCATTTCTTTTTTATGATGAGAACATTTGAGAACTACTCTTTTAGCAACTTTCAAGTATCTTATATAGTATTACTAACTATAATCACAATTCTGTGCATTAGACCCCCAGGATGTATTCATCTTCTAAGTGGAATTTGTGCTCTTTGACCCAACATCTCTCCATTTGCCCCATCCCTAGCCCCTGGTAACCACCATATAACTCTCTATTTCTAGGAGTTCAGCCTTTTTAGATTCCACATATAAGTTATATCATACAGTATCTGTCTTTTTCTAACTTATCTCACTTAGCATAATGCCCTCAAGGTCCATCCATGTTTTCGCAAATGACAAGATTTCCTTTTTTCTCATGACTGAATAATATAACATTGCATATATATATATCTCACATGTTCTTTATCCATTTGTCTATTGATGGACATTTAGGTTGTTTTCATGTCTTAGCTGTTGTGAATAATGCAGCAATAAACATGGGAGTGCAGATATCTGATATCCTGTTTTAATGTCCTTTGGATATATACCCAGAAGTTGGATTGCTGGATCATAATGTAGTTCTATTTTTAGTTTTTTGAGGAATCTACATACTGTTTTCCATAGTGACTGCACCAGTTTGCATTCCCACCAACAGTGCACAAGTGTTCCCTTTTCTCTACAGGCTCACAAATACTTGCTATCTCTTATCTTTTTTATGATAGCCATTCTAACAGGTGTGAGGTGATATCTCATTGTGGTTATGATTTTCATTCCCTGATGATTAGTGATGCTCAGCATCTTTTCATGCATCTGTTGGCCATTTGGATGTCTTCTTTCGACAAATGTCTATTTAGTTCCTCTGTCCATTTTTGTAATCAGATTGTTTTTCTTTAAATTATTGAGTTGTATGAGTTCTTTATCTATTTTGGATATTAACCCCTTATTTGACATATTGTTTGCAAAAAATTTCTCCCATTCTGTAGGTTGTCTTTTCATTTTGTTTCTTTTACTTTGCAGAAGCTTTTAAGTTTGATGTAGTTCCACTTGTTGATTTTTGGTTTTTTGGTTTGTGCTTTTGGTGGCATATCCAAAAAATCATTGCCAAGACTAATGTCGAGTAGCTTTCTGCCTACATCTTCTTCTAGGAGTTTTGTGGTGTCAGATCTTAAGTCTTTGATACATTTTGAGTTAATTTTTGTGAGTGGAGTAAGATACGGGTCTAATTTTTTTGCATGTGTTTATCCAGTCTTCCCAACACCATTTTTTGAGGGGACTGTCTTTTTCCCACTGGGTATTCTTGGGTTCTTTGTCAAATATTAGTTGATCGGATATGTAGGGTTTAATTCTGGGCCCTCTATTCAGTTCCATTGGTCTGTGTATCTATTTTTATGTCAATATTATACTATTTTAATTACCATGTAGTGTATTATCGATATGTGTATGTTGAACCATCCTTGCTAGTATTAAATTTTATTAACATCAACATATACTTTAATTCACATAAATATTTTAATGGCTTATTTTACAGCTATACTACACTCTTTGATTTAGTATATACAGATGCTTTAAAAAAGAAGAAAGAGAACCCTCTAAACTTGTGTGGTTGTGTATATTATGTACAGATATTTGTATGTCAAAATTTCTTTTAGGAGGAAATGGGAAAGATTTTTAAAAATTGGATTTTAATCACTATAAATAGATAAAAGATTATATTTTGCCATATATCTTTTAGTCAGGATGCACCCCAAACTTTGAGTAAGCACTAAAATATAAGGTGCTTTTATCAAGACTTGTATCTTGGTGAAATAGATATCTGAATGTTATTCCCTGATGAGAGTAGCTACAGAGAAGATTTGCCTGAGTATTGCCTTGCATTTAATTAAACACTGTGAATATGTGCTGAGGTAGTGTAGTATCTTTCATAGTGGCATAGTGGTTAGGTTCACATGCTCCGCTTCAGCAGCCCAGGGTTTGCAGATTTGGATCCTGAGTGCGGACCTATGCACCACTCATCAAACCATGCTGTGGAGGCATCCCACATACAAAGTAGAGGAAGACTGGTATCTTTCATAGTTTTATGTGAGCAGAAATGCATAAGCCTGATTTTTAGAGTAAATATCAATACAAAGCTATAACCATCCTAATCAATGACATATTTATAGTCAGTCAAAATATATACACTGATGTGACAATAGAAGCTTCAATCCAAAGAGTGAACGGAAAAGGAATTTACTTGGTAATTAGCTTGTGGAGCCAAAACATTCCCACACTTCTGAACACCACGGATAGAGATAGGTGATGAGGCCCCATTTCAGGAGACTATATGTTTTAATCCATCTATCTTAGGGAGACAGTGGACTGTAGCAAGTTTAGCAGGCTTTCCCAAGTACTTAGGTAGTATGAGTGTTATATTTAAAAACCTACTCTCAATTTTTTATCCTCCTGGCAGTGAATGATGTTTTGAACCCAAAGATATCCATTTGTGAGACTACTTACGCTTCTCAGCATTGGTATAGGGGGTTGAGAATTTGAGGAACTTTTTATAGTAATCATATACCTGGAAATTGAAGCCAAAGAACTCTCAGAAGGAATGTCTCTGTAGACATATTCTTTATGAAAGCTGGGAGCCCTGCTCTTTAAAATTTGATTGATATACTCATTTCAATGAGGATCTTGACGGTGGGAAATCAGGCCTATTGCACATTATAAAATTTAGTGGGTAGACATTTACCCTACCTCCTAATATGAGCTTAAAACCAAGTGATAAGTTTTCTTGTCTTGGAATTCAGGGAATAAATACATGAAGCAGATAAATGGAGAACCTGTGGGCAAAACTGGTATTAGAATTCTAAATTTCTCGAAAAGATGGTATGTTTCCAGTTCTCTGATTGGGGAGACTATGGACAGTGTTATATCAACTCTCCATGTGCCGTATGATGGAATGTTCCCATGCATCAGTAAGATGTCACCAACAGATATGTTTACCTGCATGTATGTTTTATGCAGGAGGCATTATTTTAGAGTAGTTAAGGGCATAGCTTCTAGTGTCCAGACACCTAGATGCAAATTCCATCACTGTCTCTTTATAGTTTTCTGACCTTGGGCAAATTACTTTGTTGCTTTACCTCTAATGTTGGGAAGAAGCATAAACAATTTACGTATATCATAGTTGTATTTGTGGAGATTGGATGAGATAATTTAAAAATTGCTTGGATCTCTGCATAGCTCAATAGCTGTGAGCTATTACTTTTATGTACCTGGGCTTGATCAACCAAGCCATCCAGGGAATATCAGCAGTGCCCTATGTGTGATGTGCAGTAACGCTGCTGTGCTTCAGATCAAGGTGTGCCCATGATTCTGCTTCTCCTGATTAAAAGGATGGGTGAAAAGCTATTCATTCAGGACACTCCATAGCTCCCTAAACTCTTCCCATTCAGTTATGAATTCTTCACCCCTATCCATGATGCCACACACTTTTCTCCTAGAGTACCACATTACTCAGGTCTGGGGAATGAGTGGTTAATGGCTTTATGCCTGATGACCAGGTGGTGGTCAGAAGCTTCTGGAAACCTGAGACAAAGGCCTGATTGCCTGACACTGTGTATATCCCTGCTGTAATAAGTCAGGTAGCTGTAAAAGAAAAATATCCCAATATTAGGAGGCTTAACACAATAAAAGTTTATTTTTCATGACAAGGTTGGATGCAGGCAGGATAATGATCTCCCAAATAGTGACTCAGGGATATTACTGAGAAAGAGAGTTATTCTACAGTAATAGTACAATATGCTTCCCTTTTTATCCATAAATTTTAACATCCAGGATATTTCACGTCTACATAATAGAAGAATTTGGATGGGGGTTAATGTGGGAACATATAAAAAGATCTTTTCATTAATTAGTGGAGAAAAGGGAATATCAAATCTATTCTGGTCCCTTTTCTCTCATTCAGGCTAAGTCTTGACTCTATACAAACTAAAAATCTCTTCCTCCTTGTTATTCCTCTGGCTTTTAATGCTAACATTGACCTATGGAAAATATTTGAGAACTATGAGAAGGATGAGCTGGTGAAGTAGGATTTACTTTCACAAATGAAATTATGGGCAAAAATAAAGCTCTGAACTAAATAATTAAATGAACGTATTTCCTTTACAACCACTTATATGTAAGCTTTCTATTTCACTCTATAACTTGCCATTTTGCTTTAGCTACATCTGTCAATTTTCAATGTCTTTGATGACAAGTTTAGTGTTTTCCCTGATCAGTTTAGCATTCTGCTTGAAACTTGCATTGATCTATATCATTTTCTGGACTCTTTTATTTAAAAAAAAAATTATTGTGGTCTAAATAGTTTATAACATTGTGAAATTTCAGTTGTACATTAATATTTGTCAAACACCATATAAACGTTCCTCTGCACCTCTTGTGCCCATCCTCACCTCCTTCCTCCTGGTAACCACTAAATTGATCTCTTTGTAAGTTTGTTTATATTCCATATATAAGTGAAATTATAAGGTGTTTATCTTTCTCCATCTGGCTTATTTCGCTTAACATGATGCCCTTAAGGTCCATCTATGTGACTGTGAATGGGATGATTATGTTTTTTTTATGGCTGAGTAGTATTCCATTGTGTATATATACCACATCTTCTTTATCCAATCATCAGTTGCTGGGTACTTGAGTTGCTTCCATGTCTAGGCCATTGTGAATAGTGCTGCAATGAACATAGGGGTGCATAAGTCTTTGTATTGTTGATTTCAAGTTCTTTGGATAAATACATAGTAGTGGGATAGCTAGGTCATATGGTAATTCTATTTTCAGTTTTTGAGAAATCTCCATATTGTTTTCCAAAGTGGCGGCACCAATTTGCATTCCCACCAGCAGTGGATGAGGGTTCCCTCTCCTCCACAACCTCCCCAACATTTATTATTTTTTGTCTTGGTGATTATAGCCATTCTAACAGGCATAAGATGATATCTAAGTGTAGTTTTCATTTACATCTCCCTGATGATTAGTGATGTTGAGCATCTTCTCATGTGCCTGTTGGCCATCTGTATATCTGTGGAAAAATGTCTGTTCATATCCTCTGCCCACGTTTTGATTGGGTTGTTTGTTATTTGTAGGTCATTTGTGTGAGTTCTTTATATATTATGAGATTAACGCCTTATTGGATATGTTATTTGCAAATATTTTCTCCAGTTGGTGGGTTGTTTTTTCATTTTGATCTTGGTTTCCTTTGCCTTCCAGAAGCTCTTTAGTCTGATGAAGTCCCACTTGTTTGTTTTTTCTTTTGTTTCCCTTGACTGAGTAGACATCGTGTTTGTAAAGATCCTTTTAAGGCTGATGTCAAAGAATTTACTGCCTATATTTTCTCCCAGAAGTATTATGGTTTCAGGTCTTACCGTCAAGTCTTTGATCCATTTTGAGTCTATTTTTGTGTATGGAGAAAGATAATGGTCTACTTTCATTCTTTTATATGTGGCTGTCCATTTTCCCCAGCACCATTTATTGAAGAGGCTTTCCTTTCTCCATTGTATGTTCTTGGCTCCTTTGTCAAAGATTAGCTGCCCATAGATATGTGGTTTTATTTCCAGGCTTTCAATTCTGTTCCATTGATCTGTGTGCCTGTTTTTGTACCAGTACCATGCTGTTTTGATTACTATAGCTTTGTAATATGTTTTGAAGTCAGCAATTGTGATACCATCTGGTCTATTTTTATTAAATACGCATGTATAGCCCATATTGTAGTGTTACAGACTACTTCTTGGTTAACCATATCCATTTAAAATGTTAATTCTAGCATCAACACTTCAGTTACGTATTTCCTGTAACTGAATTTCAACTGAATTGAATTGAACTGAATTGAATTTTCATGGCAACTTCATAAATTCAGTCAATCAATTAAGTTGACTGAATTGCTTCCCCATGTGAATATTAACTGACCTCTGACTGGTAACATGTTATTATTTGAGTTGGCATCACTAAGAAGTAGACTTTGGCAAGGCTTTCAAGGATGGGTAAGGTTTATTTATGTAGAGAAGAAAAGGGCTATTTCAGGTGGAAGATGAAAATGAGTAGTGGTACCACTTTGGGATCCCTTAGGAGACAAGTTAATAGCAAGCATCTTGGAAGATTTTAATGGGAAATGAGGTTGGAAAACTAGATTAAGGCCAGACTAAGGAGGGCTTTTGAACCTCAGGTTAAGGATTTTCAGCTATGTTTTTTAGGTGTTTCAGGAGGATTATTTTTTAATCAACATGCAAGATAAAATGTCTGGGAGGAGGCTGGAGGCAGGAAAACCAATTGGGAGGTCGTATTAACTTAGGCTAAAATGTTATGTACCCATACTTGGGTAGAGGCAGAGAAAATGGAACAAAAACAATAAATTCAAGAGCTATTAAAGGGAAAAATTGACAAGGCTTATGTCAGTTTGTACTGTATCTATGTAAAATGTATTATATTTATAGGGTTTCAAATTTACAAGGACATTCACATATAAGAGAAGCCAGGGAAGCATTTTGACTTTCAATCCTGAGTAAACAGAATAGTGATGGAGTCAATAATGGAAATAATTTATCATCTATCTATCTATCTTCTATCTATCTATCTATCTATCTATCTATCTATCTATCTATCTATCTATCTATCTCCATCTGCCTGCCAGAACAGAAGCTTGTTTCTGTTAAGAGCTAAATTTTAGACTGAGTTCAAGTAATAGTAAGACAATCAAGTTGAGTAATTTAACTTTTATTGGTGACATGTGCGACTGCATGAACGGGTAGCTAGAGCTGGAATTATAACTTTGTGAATAACCTGTAATAAGGTTTGAGTTGATTATAGTTATGACTGTCTCAACCAGACAGTATACAAGTAGTTTTGGTGGAGTCTTAGTTTCTATGATTTCCACATTTATATAGCTATCTATATACTATAGCTCACTTGATTATTTTCATTTAAGAGAATGCAGATGATAGAAAAATTACCTACTCCTACTAAGACTGCATATGTGGTTAACCAAAAAGCACAGATTTCTGAGCTGATAAGATAACCACTGCTCCTGCCTAAATCTTAAAACTAAAATGAAACTACATTTATTTAAAGAAGAGTTCATTATGAGGACTATATGAAACTTTGAGGTTGACCATGAGTTTTTATCAAAATATTGTAAAGTTTATCATTGCCTGAGCTACCTTTTGATTTTCAGACTATGATTGTAAGCTTAGACAATGACCTAGTCGGCTTTCTGATTCTTTTTCCTTAGTATTTTGATTATCTCATGCCAGCCTGTTACGAATGTCTCAGGATTTTTAGTGCAGGAAAAGCATTGTTTCGATGAGGATCCACCAGTTTGCCAATTCTCTTGCTAGTATCATGTCTAATTTAAATTACGAATGATTCCTGAGTGTTTACATAGTACAGCATGTGTTTCAGTCATGTTAATGCATATCTCACAATTATTTCTCTAACTATGACATTCATATTTCTATTGCCCTGGTTAATACAGAGGTATGGAATATATGTGTGCATATTTGTCAATGCAAACATACTGGGTCAATTGAAAAATTGCAGTGAAGCCCAAGGGTCCCTTCATGTAATTTGATAATTACGACTGTCTCCAAAATGCTGTCCAATGTTGATTCTTTGAACAAAATTGTTCATATTATCTAAAACAAGATTAACAAATAATTTCCTGTTTCATATGCTAAAGCGAAGAAGTAGTTTTATACAAAGATATGCTACAGTACCCAACAGCAGTCTTCTCTTTTATTTCTTCCAATTTATATCTAATACTTAACGCATCAGTGCTGTCCTTCCCCCTTCAGAAGCCTCTTTAATTTCATTCACCATTACAGCGATTCATTATCCTTGTCCTCTTTTCTCTTCTGATCTGATGCTTTATTGCATATTCTTATAATAGTTTTCTTCAAGCACCACTTCTAATTCCTGGCCATTAATGACCATCTCAATTTCATATTTCAAAATCTGCCTTTCCTCATCAATTCTGTGAGCTTCTAGTTACCGTCCTATTGCTAATTTGAACCTGATGACTTTGTGTATTTTACTTTATATTTGCCTTCTCATCATGAATCAACAATCATAAACAATTGATAGGGAAGACTCACTGGGCACTCAGGGTAATCCATACCAAGGAAAGTTTGGACTCCAGAGTCAATATATAGCAGGGTTTTTCAACTTCAGAACTATTGATATTTTGGACTGGCTAATTTTTTGTTGTAGGGGGCTGTCTTGTACCTTGTTTAGCATCATTCCTGGCCTTCACCCACTAAATTCCAGTAGCAGCCACCTCCTGCCCCCGAGGTGTGACAATCACAAATGTCTCCAGCCAATACCAATGTACCCTGGGACCAAAATCACTCACAGTAGGGAACTACAAGTCTATAGGATCACTTGAGAGGTTCATTTACTTTGAATCTAGAACATTTTTTGAGCTCACAGTTACATTTTTAAATCTTTAAATATTTAGTGTTGCCATTAGTACATTATCCTTCTACTAGATGTAGCTCATGATGACTTTTCAATATTTTCATCTCTAGTTCCTTAAGTAACTGTTGTCTATTCAAGCCTTTCTATTGAGATGTAATGCAAAACAAGGTTTAGTCTATATATGAAGTTTAGGAAACTTTAGGATATCAAAGACACCTGAAACTCAATATGATTAGATATGCTGCCATATTATGGGAACAATATTGGAAGAGGAATTTGGGACTTTTTATGGTCACCTAGAAAGCCAAGTTTGAACATTGACAAAAGGGAATAATTGTTTAGCCACGATCCCAGGATGGCTCACCTTAAGGACTATGAATATTTACCCTGAACCAAAGTAAAATCAAGAGATCTGCATCTGGCATTCTCCTATTATTCTGGTAAGGGTATAAATTTCTATCATATTTCTGAAAAAATATAATTTTTGAAAAAATGTACATTGAGTGACTTTAAAAATATTGATGTTTTCTTAACAAGTAATTACCTTTTTAATCATCTATTTATAGTCACTCATATTTCCTGATTAGATCTTTCTTTGAGGTCTAGTCACATACATCTAATGGCATACTTTATATCTTCACTTAAGTATTTCAATACATCTGAACTTAGCAATGGCAAAATGGAATTTTAAATTTGTAATACTCTCCCCACCACCGGCCTTTCTAAGTTCATCTTAAACTACTCTCCCCATTGCCCTCTGTAGTGGTTTAACAAAATTCTCACTGAAGAAGAGATCTATATCTGTCCTCTTTAATGTGAGTGTGCTTGTGATTTCTTCCATCAATAAGATACAGCAAAAGTAGTGCTATGTGAGCTTCAAGTCTAGAATAGATGAGGCTATGAAGCTTGGAATTCTTGCTCTCTGGAGGCTTTCTCAGGACTTTCCCTCTCAGAAATCATTTGCTTACTTTTTAAAAAACTCAAGCCACATGGAGAGACCACGCGTTGGTACTTTGGTTGACAGTTCTAGCTGAGCACAGCCTTCAAATTATCCAGTCCCGTTATCAGATCTGTAAGTAAAGAAGACTCCAGATAATTCTAGCCCCCAGTCAGCTGAATCATCCCAAGCTCATTTGCTTTCTTCCAGCTAAGGCCCCAGATAAATCATCTCTGGTATACTCAGTCTGAATCCCTTACCCACAGAATCCATGAGAATAATAAAATATTTTTTTATGCCACTAAATTTGGCCTGGTTTGTTATGCAACAAGAGTAACTACAACACTTACTAGCACTATTCTAGTTCCTAAAGGGCTCTGAGCTCTCCTTTACCCCGGAGACCATAGTAGATATGGTTGTCTAGGCATCCATTCCTCAGCTTCTGTGAATGTAGGCTTACAACTGCCTCCTTTCTTTGGAAAGTCAACCTTAGCTGACAGGAGCTGCCTTGCCTGGGAAATTACAACTTTTCTGCACCTATAATCCAGCCCTCTGCCAATGAATGACTGATACACTGTTACGCAGTGTTACACAAGTACAAATGGTCAGCCTCTTACCTCATCGAGGGGAGAGCTGTGCAGTATGATTTATGCTCCAAAGCCCTTCCTATATGAATCAGGCCAAGGCTGGACTTTAGCCGAGAGCACATCCTCACTCAGCTTTTGCCCCTTCCCTATTCTGGTTCCCTCCTTCTCTTAGAGGTTTTCCCTGAAGACCAATCCCTCAGTAAATTATGTGCCTCCAAAAACCCGTCTCAGGCTCTGCTTCTCAAGAACCTGACCTAAGATGGAGCCTCTGTACATGAGCTCTCTCAGTTTAAATGTCCTGTCCCAGGATCATGCATGGCTGGCTCTTTCCCATGCTTCACATTTCAGCTTAATTGCCATATCCTAAAACAGAAAGAACTTCTCTCCCAGCTGGTTTCCCCACTCCCCACCCGGCCGTGATTTTCTATCATAGCACTCTGTAGATTTAGTCATAGAAATTTTCTCAATATGAAACTTATATTTATTAATTTAATGCCAGTTTAAGGTCTAGACTTCTTTCCCTTCTACTGAGTATGAGGACTGTGGCTTTTTCACTCACTATTGGATTCCCAGTACTTATACCGCAATGCTTGATATATAGCAGACTCTCAATAAAGATATGTTGAATACATAAATGACTAGGATGATAAATTTCCTAAGGAAATAACCATAGATGCATACAAAGATAAATTTTAAGTAATGTATGAGTAATATTTAAGTGGTGAAAACTGAAGTTCTCGCATGACAGTATGTTATTGAAAAAACTATATGAATCAACCATTAAAAATAATACTTTAAAACAATTTCCTGATTCTTTTAATTTTAAAAACATAAAAAATATCCATGATAAAACATTCACTAGGCAAATCAGAATAAAAAACTATAAATACTATAGAATCTCAGTTAAGTGAATACACACTTACACACACACACAGAGACTGGAAGGAGGATACCAAAGTTTAGCAATAGATATAAGTGGATGATAATATTATTGTTAATTTTTCTTTGCTTCTTTGAAACCTCTTCTTGAATCTCTTTAAATTTTTCAAATTGTCTACAATAAACGTGAATTTATAAAACAGAAACAATTACCAATTAAAGCATTTTTTCGTGAAACAGTATCTCAGGATACCAGGTATTTTGGGGTGATTAGGAATATAATGCTAGTGGTAGCAGTTCATTTTGTCTTCCTTAATGCAGTTTTTAAGAGTTTTAGATAATGTTTCTTAAGAACACGATTCATTGACGATCTTACCTGACACTAGAAAGGTACTAGGGGATAGACTATGAGTTTCCTCATAGAGGTTGTGCTGGAAGAAATAAACACTAAACCATCCACACAATGAGACGTCCAGGGCCTATTTGAGGAGATGAGGAATACTGGGGACTCACAAAGGAGACTCCAGATATAGGTATGGGGAACATGTTGCGAACAAGCGACGCAGCTAAGGACGAAGGATTACAGGAGTTAATTTTAAGAGGAGTAGATGCTTTCTATAAGAGAAACTGCCAAGAGAAGCTATTAGCACTAAGATATACAAAACAATCATTATTTTCACAGAAAATACCATTAGGCATATCCAATTAAGTATTAGGCTAAGACAGGATATTAGCACTCAGCACTCTCTGGCCCTGGCCATCACTGTGTCATTCATGGCATCTTGAGGAGAACAGAGAGGCCTGTCCTTGAGGGTTTTATACCAATTGTATTATTTTACCACCATTTAACCTAGTAGGGTTTCAGACACTGGAATTTTGGGAAGAAAGGGCTGAAGGTTTATTCAGCTATGGTGACCTTTCTTGGTAACCTCAGCCACTTTTTTCAAAGATTGCAAGCCGTGAAAAAAAGTTTGGCATTGTTGTGTGTTGCTACTGCCTGTGCACTCTGTTGCTTGCCTAGGCTGCCTAAATATATTTCCAAAGACCGCTGTATCTTCTTCAAATCTGAAACTTGGAATTAGGCCAAAACAACAGACTCACCATTTGAGGACCAATACATCTATCACAGTTGGTGACAGTGTCTTATCGATTTCTTATGTACACAAAACCAGTGAACCTTTCATGCGTGCATATTATAAACATACAATACGTTTTCATTTTTTTCTGGTCTGGCATTTGTTCCCCAAAAGCCTGTTTTTAGGTTAAAGTTATAATTTTTTTAAAAAATATTTTTCAGCTTTCACTGTTGTGTGTGTGCTATCTTATCTTTGCCTTTCATGCATATTTCCATGCTCTGAGAGCTTATTATTTTTCCAGGAATCCTTTTCCTTGTTGATTTTTAAGAAGATATGTTGTTTGTATTAAGATAACGAAACACGTACTGAGCACTGCGAGTTTCAGTTTCCATAAAAGCCTTTCCTCTTGTCTCTGACAGCTATTTACATGAATCGCTTACTAACTCCATCAGTACTTCATGCCAGTTCTTTTGGTTTCCAGGTCTCCTGTGCCTCCATGATAGCTTCCATTTACTTCTTTTTTTTTTTTTTTTTTTTTGAGGAAGATTAGCCCTGAGCTAATTGCTGCCAATCCTCCTCTTTTTGCTGAGGAAGCCTGGCCCTGAGCTAGCATCCATGCCCATCTTCCTCTACTTTATATGTGGGATGCCTACCACAGCATGGCTTGCCAAGTGGTGCCATGTCCGCACCCAGTATCCGAACTAGTGAACCACGGGCCACTGAAGCAGAAAGTGCGAACTTAACCACTGCACCACCAGGCCGGCCCCCCATTTACTTCTTAAGGATCCCCAGAGACCACAACATTTAGACCCTTCAAAGTTTTTTGTTTTGTTTTGTTTTTGAAGATGTCTCAGCTTGTTTGCTGATGCACATTAGAAATAGGCTGACATTCAGAATGAGAACTTAGAGAATGTGTTGACATTCTTACTACCTGATTTACCCCTGGTTCTGGCAGAAGTCTATATAATATTTCTCTAGAAAACAAAAGGATTATCTATCTGGTTTGTCTTTTTTTTTAAGCAATTAAGCTTTTAGTCATCTATGTTTACTTACATTTTAATGTTGGTCATCAAGTATTCACCTCAGAATGTTTTATAAATAATACACAATCATGTGACTATTAAGAAATTCATACCAATAATATATGGAACATAACCTATACATTATGTTCATATATGTAAAGTCAGTCACAGGTAATATTAGACCTCTAATAGTTTAGCCTCTCACCAGTAAGTTACATACTTTTCTGGATCTTTATTTTGTTTCCTAGGGAAATTTTCAGTGTCACACTGATACCTGTCCTACTCCTTTCAAGAATAAAAAAAAATCTCTTTGTAACTTTGTTGGTATTCATTGCTTTCTAATCTTTTACTCAAATCTCTTTTTCCTAATTCATCATTATATTGCATACAATTTTGTACTGGGTATGGAGCTGGATGGGACTAAAAACTAGAACCTAAGTTACTCAACAGAGATTCATTATTCTGAGACAACACCTTGCTCTGAACTGTCACACATCATAAAAATTGTTCTTTCCAAAGAACTCAGAATGGAAACTCTATTTCAACACATTTGCTGAGTTTCCAGGTAAACAAGACTAGGCTGTGTTGGGACTATAAGGATAACTAGAACTCAGTTCTTGCTCCCAAGTATTGTTGAGGAGAGATCTTTGTAAGCAACGCACAATGGGAGTAAGTCAAGAGAAGGGACAACAGTATCACACTTCTGGGCATGTTTGTGGAATAGTGAGTAGTCTGGTTCAGCTGGAGTATGGAGATGAAGAAGAAAAGGAAGTTTAGCATTAAATGAAAGAGCACATGCACTTTCAAGCTAAGGAATATGGTTTTTATTTTGTAGTTTGGGAGAGGCCATTGCAAGTTTGTGGGAAAGGGACTAACCATAGAATCTAAATTTGTCAGCAGTATGTAGGATACAGTAGAATGGAGAAAGACTGAAAGAAAAGAACGCTAGTCAGAGACTATTAGATCAACCACAGAAGAGGAGGTGAGATATCAAACCATGGCAGTCGGAATGCAGAGAAGGAAATGGATTGAGGAGACTTTAAAATGACAGAGTTAGCAGGAATCAGTAATTATTTAAATGAAGGGGTGTTGCCATTTTCCCCAGAAGCAGTACCTTTTGAAAACTATACCAGATTTAAGTGTAAAAGTGTACCATGGACACTGCTGGTCCCTGATATTCATGTATACTATTTTTCTCCCTTGCGTGTCTGAATAATTGCTCACTATTGTATTCCTGGCTTTCTGATCCCTGATAGTCTTATCCTTAATTTTCCATAGCCATGTTGATTACTACATTTTAATTACCTATCAGACTTAACTCATTGGCTTACTGATATTAACCTCCAAATTGTTTCTCTATAACACTGCTATATGTCTCAATTCTACAGGTATACGGTAAAGGCGTGGAACAATAAAATGTGGGTTGAGGAACGTGTGCTGGAGTAAAATAATGAGTTCATTTTTAGAAATTTTAAGATGTCAATATGACAAGCATATGGTGGAAAATATTTGTGGAGTTGGTGATAAGGGTTATCCAATCCAAAGAATGATCTTATCTTTTGATTTACAGTTTAGATCTAGATTTCCATAAACTGCAAATTACCTATTGAATCAAACATATAATCTGTAAAATGATGACAAGAAGCAAGCTCTAATGTGTTTTGTTGATGACTGTTTTGTGAAAATATGTATGATCAGTATAACTTTTCCCTGCTGTACAGAAATTTATCATATTCTCAAAGTATTGTAATCTTGTATATGTATTCATTCACATTTAATCACCAGTTATCTGTATTCATTTACAGCACACTCAGTGATAAGATTTCCCCATGATTTCTTTTATTAATTTTTATATACCCATTTACTTAAATTAGGGTTTGAATTTCACATGGCTATCTTTAATACTGAAAACAGGCATTTCAGTATAATTAAAAGGTAGAAAATTAAGATAAAGAATTCACTTTTTGCTGCTTAATGTCTGAATTTTTTTTGCTACTGCACAATTTCCCCATTATTTGCCTCCATGACTTAATAATTATTAATTGATTTGTAGTCTATATTTATGTAAAGGAGAGTAGTGAAGTGAATATGCAAGAGAGAAGGCTGTGTTACCTTCTCAGCTCTAATTCCTTGACTATTGCTGAAAATAAAGTCTAGCAGGTGATAACCATCTTTATGGTGAAAATTCTGACTCACGATTTGATGAGGGTACATTTAGCCATGTAATTTCCTTCGCATCTTGACAGGGTCCGTAAAGTCTATACCCCTCCTCAAAATTATATGATTATTTTGCAGTTTAAAAAGTCTCGGTACGATATTTGCCTCATTTATAAGTTTGAAAATTAGAATTACCAGACTTAAGAATTTAACCCCAAGTGGCTCGAATTGTAAGTGTGTGCTTTCTTTCTCTTTGAAGACAGCACTACTTTAATTGTAGTACTGACATTTGTATGTGGCCTCTTCTCCTATTTAAATCTATTGTGTGTATGCAAAGACATTAGAATGAGTAAATAATTCAGGATTTATATTAGGCCACAAATCAAGAATCATAGACTATATTATTGTTTCATTACTTCAGCACAGAGTCTTAAATTTGAAAACATATCACAAAAGGATGATAAATGAATTTGTGGAGGGCATTTTTCTCTATTTACCAGTGAGTTATAATCCTAATTGGGATGTTAGGAAGATCGACAAAAATGGTTCCAAAGAAAAATCCCACAATTCACTTAATTTTGGATAACACTATCAAAAAAGTTATTAAAACATTTTTGATAAAGTCACTCTAATGTATAATATTTAGTTTTCCATATGCCTATGTGGGTAGAGTATAACAGGTATCACCATTTCTTCTGGTGCAGATAACAGAGGCAACCCACTAGTATTACTATAGATAACACATTTGTTTTTTAAGGAAGCGAGACTGAAAGTTGTGTTCTAAACTACTCAAAGTTAGGAGTGCAAGGTTAAAGTCAAGGTGAAGCTTTGTCCCAGGTTAAGTGTTTGCATGCTCTGGGCTCTTGGTTTAGAGAAAACTTAAGACAGAATAGGGTGGGTCTTCAGAGACGTCTCTTTAAGAGCATTCTCTTTAAATGGCAGTGTGTGTGCTATGGTGAGGATTTGTTTTATCATAGCATCCATAAATCAGTATGATTGAATCCATTTTGTATTCTTCTTAGTCTATATAGAGCCACACCATCATTTTAATTTCTATGGGACTTTGTCATCAGATTCAAATAGGAGACACTGGGTTTCAATCCTGACTGAAATCTACAGGAGGTTCCTTGTCTTCAGGTGATATTGAAGGCTGATTTTAAAATAATTTATTATTTGTTTTAGTTAATGTGAAAAACTGAAATGGTAATGTGTGGAAGAGCAAGTGACATAACTTAAGTTATCCATTCATTCACTCATTTATCCAAATCTATTATTTGCCAGGCTCTGTTCCAAGCAAAGGGCATTTAGCAGTGAACAAAACAGATTAATATCTATCCTCTGGGTGCTTACATACAAAGGGAGAAGACAAACTATTAACAAGACGAACAGGTATATTAGGTAGAAAGGTATATAATAAAAAATGCTAAAGAGAAAAATATAGGAAGATAGCCAGGTAGGAAGCGTTCATGGTGGAGGATTGTAATTTAAACTCTGAAGAAAGAGTAAATGTTAATCAGACTAAAAAGAAAAAGAATCAATGTGTAATTGTACACTTACTTATTAACAAGTATTCAGTGTGTAAACCTACTCCTATAAGGCTTAGACATGAAGTAAATTATAAAAATTACTTTGAAAAAAATCCTAAAACTTATAGAAAAGACTCCAAATAGTTATCTTTCACTGGTATAGCCAATTTACCTAAATATCTTTCTATTAAGGTCCTGAAATGATTTATTAGGGAAGGTAGAAAACCTATTAAAGATATACTTAATAGGAGTTTTGTTTTGGCTGTGAAGGAGAAAATGGTATTGTATTAACCCTCCTAGTGAAAAAAATATATCAAATAACCTTTTCTTAACATTGGACAAGAGGCGGAGTAAGACTATGATCCCTGAGAGAAGAGAAACAACAAAATGATCTCTGCCATCCCTCCAACTTTCCAACAGAAGACACTTTCTAAATGCAACTCAAAGAAGTGGAGCCCAAAGAAAGAAAGATGGGATATTTGAGCAATGCAGAAAGAGATCATCATTCAGAGCTATTGATGTAGCTCTAATCTGAGGGACTGGAAACCAGGAAGAAAGGAAACTGTTCAGAGAAGGAGCTCCAGAAAGCTGCGCAAGGGTCTCCATGAGTATGTAGCCAAATGCTAAGTGACACATGAACAGAATGAAAATACAGAAAGCCAGCCAAACAACACTATTAGGAAAAGAACCATTACCAAGGAGCTGTGAGGTGAAAACCACCAGAGACTGCAGACGACTGGGAAATGACTGAGTTTTGAACAGCCACCGTGAAGAGACCTTGTTGAAAACCCACGGAATTTAGTAAAGGTCTCAAAAGAGCCAAAAAAATGGGCTAATCTAGCCCTGGAGTACAGACTAGCTTGGCTTTCTAATAAAGGTTAATAGCAAGCTTCAAGATAATCAATCTGATCTACAAGTAAATTAACTGTCTGTCTAAATAATATTCAACACTTTATTAAGGAAGAAAAGAAAATTCAGACATTTAAATATGAATCAATACTATCCAAATATAATCACAAATTGTTATACAGATGAAAAAGTAGGAAAATATGATGCCTAACCTGGAGGATAATCAGATATTAACAATCATTGCAAGATATAACTATAGAAGTACTTAATGGAAATATCATATTCATGTATTAGAATAGAAGACAGGTTTAAAATGAATGGTAAAGTTGTTACCTTAAGAAGCTAGAAAAAGAAGAGAAAATCAAACTGGATGACAAAAGATAGATGATGAAGCAATAATATAATAAAATATATCCACAAAATATGTAGCAAACAATAACAAAATAAAGTCAATGAAGATGAAACAAAATCTGGCTATTTAACATATTAACACATAGATAAATCCTATCAGGAGTCATAAAGAAATAAAAATAGGAATTATAGCATTAGAAAAGTTGGACTTCAATACAGGCATTTAAGGTATAATAAAATCATATTATTAACAATTTTATTCCAATAAATTTAACAACTGAGATGAATTGGACAATTTTTAAAAAGATGTAAATTATCATATTGACATAAGAAATAAAATCTACATAGCCCTATATCTATTGAAGAAATTGAATATGTATTCGAAAACCTTTCTCAAAGTAAACTCAAAACCCATGTGAATTTCCAAGTGCATTCCATCATATCAAGAAAAAATAATACCAATCTTAACAAAATATTTGATAAAACAGAGAAAATACTTCAGATGTAACTTTATGAAGCCGTTGTGACTCTGATCCTCAAACCAGAAAAGTACTACATGAAAAGTAAACTGACCAGTATTCCTCATGAAGACAAATAGAGGAGATCTCATTAAGACAACAGCATAGGCAGACTCTGAACTCACCTCCTCCCACAAACACAACCAGGTTACAACTATTCTTGGAAAAAGTACCCTGGAGAGAAAACTGAAAACTGGATAAAAAGTACTCCCACAACAAGGGACAGTCCTGACTGAGGCAGAAGAGGCAGAAATTCCTTCTGGAGAGAAAAAGGCCAGCTTCACAAGTGGCAGAGCTTCACAGCCGGCTGGGTGGGAGGCACCCTAAGGTACTCAGCCCACCCTGGAGGAGTGGGGACCTGAGTGGGGGCCCGTTTCTGCTATAAGCATCCTTCAGACTCAGCATAACTGAGACGAGTGTCCTACTATCTGGCTTCACTGGCTATTAACTGCAATGAGGGAATAGCACCAGAAAAGCTATAGGATGAAAGCTGAAAAAAACCTGACTCTTAAAGGGCCCATGCACAAATTTACCCATCTCAGAGAGCAACGTAAAATCACCAAAAAGAAAGCTGCACACTCCTTTGGTGAAAAGAGACTCACCTGGTAGGCTCTGGGTGCATCTGGGTGACAGGTGAGACCTCTCCAGAGACTAAGACATTGGTGGCAGCCATTGTGACCTAGTATAAGCGTGCTGACACAGACCCTGGCAGATGCTATTGAAGTTCTTCCCCTGGCCTGATAGCCCAGAGGTCTGCCACATCCACTAAAGCTCAGACTTAATCCAGTTCTGCCAGGAAAGGCAGCCCACCCTAGGGACTGGCCCTACCCAACAGCAAGCCCTCAGGCTATTCATCAGCCTGCATAGACTGGGTGCCTTGACTCTCTACAGGCAGGTGAGTGTGTCCGCCTCTGTGAGGCAGGGCCTGTGTGAGGACCAGGTGAACCATAGGGGGAGTTGGTGGAGAGGTGGGGGCCTCTGCAGTGGAGTGACTGGGTATGCTTCAGGAGGTTGGGTAGTGTGCACAGATCAGGGCTGTGTTGATGGTGTGTGTGGACCTGTTGGGGGGATGGGGCTTATCAGTGGCATAAGACCTGTGCATCACAAACAGCCACAAAGAGGATTGGCCCTACATTCCAAAGCCTGGAACAATTGGGTGCTCCGTGCCCAGGTCCAGCCCCAGTGAGCTGCAATCCTAAGAGAGCTAAGAACAGCGTTGCAGTCCTGAGGCCTACAGCAACTGTAAGGCCCTGAGCCTACCAACCAGCAATACTGGGTACCTAGTCAATTAATGGGAAAATTGCAACAGGACTGTGCTATTAGACCTTGTAGCCCATAGTGCTGGGGCTCCCCTAACCCGATTTACAAAGAGCTAGCCAGGGAGGGAAAGACTAGACTCCCTGGGTACCTGCAGTAAGAGCAACCCTTCCACAGCAGAAAGACACAAGTAGCCTACACAAGGGTCATACCTGGATCATTTGGGCTGGTAACAAGAGGAAAGCACACTGCTGGGCCTCAAAAGGCATCTCTTACATAAGGCCACTTCTCCAAGATCAGGAGGCATAGCTGACTCACATAATACATAGATATAAGCACAGAGAAAGAGACATAAAAGGAATACATTCTAAGCAAGGGAACAAGACAAAACCTCATAAAAAGAACTAAACGAAACAGAAATAAAATATCTACCTGACAAAGAGTTCAAACAAAAACTCATAAGGATGCTGAATGATATTGGGAGAAGACTGGATGAACACAGTGAGAACGTCAACAAAGAATTGGAAAATATAAAAAAGAACCAATCAGAAATGAATAATACAATACTGGAAATGAAAACTTCACTAGAGGGACTCAGTAGCAGAGTAGATGATAAAGAAGAATGGATCAGTGAGTTTCAAGAAAGACTACAGGAAATCATGCAAGCTGAATACATAAAAGAAAAAAGAATTAGAATAAGAACAGTCTAAGGGAAGCCTGGGACAATATCATTGGGACTAACAGTCGTATTATAGGTGTCCCAGAAGGAGAGGGGAGAGACAAAGGGGCAGAGAATCTATTTGAAGAAATAATAGCTGAAAACTTTCCTATCCTAAGAAAGGAAACAGACATCCAAGTACAGGAAGCACAGAGAGCACCAAAGAAGATGAACACGAACAGGCCCACACCAAGACACATTATAATTCAGATGTCCAAAATTAAAGATAAAAAGAGAATCCTAAAAGCAGCAAGAGAAAGGCAACAAGTGACATACAAAGGAAAGCCCATAAGGCTATCAGCGGACTTCTCAGCTGAAACTCTACAGGCTAGAAGAGAGTGTCATGACATATATAAAGTGCTGAAAGGAAAACCCTACAGCCAAGAATACTCTATCCAGCAAGGCTATCATTCAGAATGGAAGGAGAGATAAAGAGCTTCCCAGACAAGCAAAAATTAAAGGAGTTTATGACCAAGAAACCAGTTCTACAGGAAATGCTGAAGGAACTTATTTAAATGGGAAAGAGAAAACCACAAATAAGGATAAGAACATTATTTAAGAAAACAACAACAGGCAATAAATTCACTGGTAAAGGCAAAGATACAGTAAAGGTAGCAGATCAACCACCTGTGAAGATAATATGTAGATTAAAAGATAAAAGTACTAAAAGTACCTATTTCAGTGATTAGAAGGTAATGGATAGACACACACAAAACAAGAGATTAGATATGACTTCAAAAACATAAAATGTGGGAGGAGGGGAGTAAAAGAGTAGAGCTTTTACAAAGAGGTCAAGCTAAAGAGATTACCAACTCAATATAGATTGCTCTATATGTGGAATACTATATAGGTATCTCATGGTAATCACAAACCAGAAACCTATAGTAAGTAAACAAATAAATAAGAGGAGAGAAATCAAACATATTACTAAAGAAAGTCATCAAACCACAAGGGAAGAGAGTAAGAAAAGAAGAATGGAACAAAGAAGAACTACTAAAACACCCAGAAAATAAGTAACAAAATTGGCAATAAATACATTTTTAGCAATGCCTACTTTCAATGTCAATGGACTAAATGCTCCAGTCAAATGCCATAGGGTGGCCGATTGGATAAAAAAACAAGACCCATGTATATGCTGCATACAAGAGACACACTTCAGACCTAAAGACACTCACAAACTGAAAGAGAAAGGATGGAAAAAGATACTCCATGCAATGGCAAAGAAAAGAAAGCAGGGGTAGCAATACTTATCTCAGAAAACATAGACTTTAAAACAAAAATTGTAACAAGAGACAAAGAAGGGCACTACATAATGATAAAGGGAACAATTCAACAAGAGGATATAACACTTGTAAATATCTATGCACCCAACATAGGAGCACCTAAATATCTAAAGCAATTATTAACAGACATAAAAGGAGAAATAGACAGTAACACAATAATAGTAGGGAACTTTAATGCTCCACTTACACCAATGGATAGATCATCCAAGCAGAAGATCAATAAAGAAACATTGGCCTTAAATGACACATTACATCAGATGGACTTGGTAGATGTATATGGAACATTCCATCCCCAAACTGCAGAATACACATTTTTTTCAAATATACATAGGACATTCTCCAGGATTCATCACATATTAGGCCACAAAACAAGTCTCAATAAATTTAGGAAGATTGAAATAATACCAAGCATCTTTTCTGACCACAAAGATATGAAACTAGAAATCAACTACAGGAGGAAAATGAGAAAAACCACAAATATGTGGAGATTAAACGAAATGCTACTGAACAACGATTGGGTCAATGAGGAAGTCAAAGAAGAAATCAAAAAATACCTGGAGACAAATGAAAATGAAAATACGACATGCTAAAATCTACGGGATACAGCAACAGTGGTTCTAAGGTGGACGTTTATAGCAATTCAGGTCTACCTCAACAAACAAACAAAAAGCCCAAATAAATAATCTAACAGTGTGCCTAAAGGAACTGGAATAAGATGAACAAACAAAGCCCCAAATCAGCAGAAGGAAGGAAAAAATAAAAATCAGAGCAGAAATCAATGAAATAGAGACTAAAAAAATACTACAAAAAATTAATGAGAAAAGAGCTGATTCTTTGAAAAGATAAACAAAATTGACAAACCTTAAGCTAGACTAACCAAGAAGAAAAGAGAGAAGGTTCAAATAAATAAAATCAGATATGAAAAAGGAGAAATTACAACAGATACCTCAGAAATACAAAGGATTATAAGAGAATACTATGAAAAGCTATATGCCAACAAATTGGATAATCTAGAAGAAATGGATGAATTGTTAGAATCATATAACCTTCCAAGACTGGATCAAGAAGAAGTAGAGAATTTGAATAGACCAATCACCAGTAAGGAGCTCAAAAAAATAATGTAAAACCTCCCAGAAAATAAAAGCCCAGGACCAGATAGCTTCCCTGGTGAATTCTAAACTCTCAGAGAAGACTTAATACCTATCCTTCTTAAAGTGTTCCAAAAAACTGAAGAGAGGGGAGGCTTCCTAACACATTCTACGAAGCCAAGATTATGCTGATACCAAAACCAGACAAGGACAATACAGAAAAAGAAAATTACAGACCAATATCACTGATGAACGTTGATGCAAAGATCCTCAACAAAATACTAGCAAATCGAATACAACAATATATTAAAAAGATCATCCATCATGATCAAGTGGATTTTATTCCAGGGATGCAAGGATGGTTCAACATTCTCAAATCATTCAACGTGGTACACCACATTAACAAAATGAAGAATAAAAATCACATGATCATCTCAATAGATGCAGAGAAAGCATTTGACAAGATACAGCATCCATTTATGATAAAACTCTAAATAAAATGGGCATAGAAGGAAAATACCTCGACATAATAAAGGCCATATATCAGAAACCCACAGCTAATATCAACCTCGGTAGAGCAAAACTGAAGCTATCCCTCTAAGAACAGGAACTAGACAAGGATGCCCACTTTCACTACTCTTATTTAAGATGGTATTGGAAGTCCTATCCAGAGCAATCAGGCAAGAAAAAGAAATAAAAGGGGTCCAAATTGGAAAAGAAGAGTGAACCTGTCACTATTTGCAGACGGCATGATATTATATATAGAAAACCATAAAGAATCCACTAAAAACTTTTAGAAATAATAAATGAGTGCAGTCAAGTTGGACGATACAGAGTCAACACACAAAAATCAGTTGCATTTCTGTACACTAGCAGTGAAGTAGCAGAGAAATTAAGACTACAATCCCATTTACCATTGTGACAAAAAGAATAAAATACCTACTAATAAACTTAACCAAAGTAGTGAAAGATCTGTACATAGAAAACTATAAAACATTGTTGGACAAAATTGAAGACACAAAAAAATGGAAAGATATTCTGTGCTCTTGGGTTGGAGGAATTAACATCATTAAAATGTCTATACTTCCTAAAGCAATCTATAGATTCAATGCAATCCTGATCAAAATTCCAACAACAGTTTTCACAGAAATAGAACAAAAAATCCTAACATTTATATGGGACAACAAAAGACACTGAATAGCCAAAGGAATCCTGAGGAAAAATAACAAAGCTGGAGGTATCACACTCCCTGATTTCAAAATTTACCTACAAAGCTATTGTAACCAAAACAACATGATACTGTCACAAAAACAGACACACAGATCAATGGAACAGAATCAAGAGCCCAGAAATAAACCCACACATATGTGGACAGCTAATTTTCAACAAGGGAGCCCAGAGCACACAATGTAGAAAGGAGAGGCTTTTCAATAAATGGTGTTGGGAAAGCTCGACAGCCAAATGCAAAAGAATGAAACTAGACCATTATTTTACACCATGCACAAAAATCAACTCAAAATGGATTAAAGACTTGAATGTAAGACCTGAAACAATGAAACTTCTAGAAGAAAACACAGGCAGCATGCTCTTTGACATCAGTCTTAGCAGCATATTTTCAAGTACCATGTCTGACCGGGCCAGAGAAACAAAAGAAAAACAAACATATGGGACTACATCAAACTAAAAAACTTCTGCACAGCAAGGGAAACCATTCTACAAAACGAAAAGGCAACCTAACAATTGGGAGAAGATATTTACAACCTATATATCAGATAAGGGGTTAATATCCAAAATATACAAAGAACTCAACACCAAAAAACCAACAACCCAATTAAAAAATGGACAAAAGATGTGAACAGAGATTTCTCCAAAGAAGATAAATGTATGGCCAACAGGCGCATGAAAACATGTTCAACATCATTAACTATCAGGGAAATGGAAATCAAAACTACAGTGAGATATCACCTCACTCCAGTCAGAATCGCTATGATTAACAAGACAGGAAACAAGAAGTGTTGGAGAGGATGTGGAGAGAAGGGAACCCTCGTACACTGCTGGTGAGAGTGCAAATTGGTGAAGCTACTATGGAAAACAGTATGGAGTTTCCTCAGAAAATTAAGAATAGAACTACCATGTGATCCAGATATTCCACTGCTGGGTATTTATCCAAAGAACTTGGAAACACAAATGCATAAAGATACGTGCACCCCTATGTTCATCGCAGCCTTATTCACAATAGCCAAGACTTAGAAGTGACCTAGATACCCATCAAGGGATGAATGGATAAAGAAGATGTGTATATATACACAATGGAATACTACTCAGCCATAAGAAATGATGAAATCTGGCCATTTGTGACAACATGGATGGACCTTGAGGGTATTATGCTAAGTGAAATAAGTCAGAGGGAGAAAGTCAAATACCATATGATCTCACCCATAAGTGAAGATAAAAACAACAACAAGCAAACACATCGCAATAGAGACTGGATTGGTGGGTACTATAGGGGAAGGGGGGAGGGGAGAGGGCAAAAGGGGTGATTAGGCTCACATGTGTGGTGATGGTTTATAATTAGTCTTTGGGTGGTGAACATGATGTAATCTACACAGAATTCTAAATATATTACAATGTACATCTGAAAGTTATATAATGTTATATTCCTATATTACTGCAATAAAAGAATAAAGAGTAAAAAAATAAAATTGGACTTTGTGGAATATTATTTTCATTAAACTTGAAACAAAATGGATGTTATTATTATATATTTAAGCCATGTATTGACTAAAATACTTTCATAGAGTGTGAAAAAAGCTGGAATTTAGAATAATATCAGAAATTATTACAATCATCTACATAAATACTTTGAACACCATTCTTATCTGTAATCAGTAATGCTTTTAAGAATACGTGTATTATTAATCAATCTATTTATCTATGTATATCTCTTTGTATGTAGATGCATTTACAGAGCTACTCTTTGAATACTCTTTGTGTTTTGATAAATACATACTAAAATATTAAATTTCAGAAGTGTTTTAAAGAAAAAAAGACAGATACAAAATCCCCTAACAAAATATTAGCAAGTTAAATCTAGTAATATTCAAATGTATAATACCTCATAAACAAGATAAATTTATCTTAGGGATGCAAGGTTGCTTTAACACTAAAAAAATCAATTAATAAAATTTACTACATTTACAGAATATAGGAGAAAAACCATAAGAGATCCTCAGTAAGTGAAGAGAAAGCATTTGACAAAATTCAACACTGTCATAATTTAAAAAATAAACTCTCATAAAAACTAGAAATAGAAGGATATGTACTCATTCTGTTTTAAGGCAACTATGAAAAAATACAGCTAACATTTTCCTGAATGGTAAAATATTAAATGTTTTGCCAATAAGATTAGAAATAAAAAACGGATGTCCATTACTACAACTTCTATTCAACATTGCAATGGAAGTCCTGGTCAGTGCAATAAGGCAAGAAAAGGATATAGAAGGTAAATACATGGAAAAGGGAGAAATAAAACTTTGTTTCTTGCAGATAACATGATTATATGCAGAGACAATTCTAAAGAATCTACCAAATAAGTAAATTTATCAAGTTTGCAAAATCCATAGTCAATATATAAAACATTAGGAACATTTATCTATTATATCAATGAAAAATCAGAATTTACAATAGCATCAACAATTACAAAATACTTGAATACTAATTCATAGATTGGAAGATTCAACATTATTAAGATATAAATTCTTCTCCCCAAATTGATCTATTGATTCAATGCAATTCCAATCAAAAGTCTATCAAATCTTTTTATTCTTCAGATATGGTCCTAGAGGCCCCATGTGAATAAAAAAGACACTATCTTTTGGGAAATTCTGAAGTTTAAGAAGTTACTTCCCAGGAGCTAGGACAAAGGCCAGTCCTCTCTTCGGGTGAGGCCAAATTCCTTACTACAAAGGCATTAAGACAAGAATGTTTAAGAAACCATCCATCACAAACAAACAAACAAAAAACTAACTAGAAGCTGAAGCCTAGCATAAGCTTGCCAGTGGCAATAGTCATTCCTCAATATATATAAATACACAAAACAATTACCTTGCTAAGTTCTAAGCATTATGACCTCACAGCATAATTATGCTTTGGAACTAAAATGCTAATAGTAATTATACACGGAGTAATAGAAAAGTCATTTCCTAATGCTTTTTTTTAAAAAAAAGAAATAGATTTTATTTTTTTGGAGAAGTTTTAGGTTCACAGCAAAATTGAGCAGAAAGTATAGAGAGTTCCCATAAATCCCCAATACATGCATAACATGCCCTACTATCAACATCTCCCACCACAGTGGCACATTTGTCATGATTGATGAACCTACATGGACACATCATAATCACCCGAAGTCCATAGTTTACATTAGGGTTCACTCTTGGTCTTGTACATTCTAGGGGTTTGGACAAATATATAATGACATATATCCACCACTACAGTATCACACAGAATAGTTTCACTGCCCTAAAAATTTTCTGCGCTCTGCCTATTTAAAAAAATGGCCAGCTTAGGCTAAAATTTATGTGAGAGTGCAAAGCTCTTTGAATACTAAAAACAATCATAAAAAGAAGAGAATTGGAGGACCTAGATTGCTTTATTTCAATATTAACTATAGAATTACTGAAATCAAGAAAGTGTGGTATTTGCATAAAGATAGACAATAGAACAAAATAGAGTTCAGAAAAAGATTCATAATTATAAAATTAAGTGATTAAAAACCAGGCAACAAAACATTTGAATGGAAAGGGTATTTTCAACAAATGGTGATAGAACAACTGGTTTTACGTATGAAAAAAATGAACCTCACACCATACACAAAATGTTTTTGATACAGATCATAAACCTGATGATATTAAATTTCTAGAAGAAAAAATAAGAGAATATCCTCACAATCTTGGAGGAGGTAAAGCACCTCCAGAAAACACTAACCAGAAAAAAATCATAAAATAGACTTCATCAAAAATCAAAACTTTTACTCAATAAAAATACTCTGAGAAAAAAGATTATACATGCTACAGACTGCAAGAAAATATTTGCAAAATATATATTTACATAATATACAAATGACTTCTAGAACTCAATAATATCAAGATAATAAACCCATTTATTAAAAGCCCAAAGATTGAAAGACGAGAATGTACTTCAAAAAAGAAGATATATCAATAATCAATATTTGGAGATATTTTTGGTTGTCACAATGGGGGACGTTGGGACATGCTACTGGCATGTAGTAGATAGAGGCCAGAGATGTTGCTAAACATCCTACAATGCACAGGGCAGCCCCCACAACAAATAATTATCTGTCCCCAAATATCAATAGTGCTGTTTGTTGAGAAAGCCTGTGTTATGCTGAGCAACAGAAGGCAGACGAAAAAGTACTTACTTTATTATTCCACTAAGTTCTAGAACTGGTGAAACATCTATGGTGAAAATAGTCAGAACAATGTTTGCTTCTTTAAAGGATAGGGCAAGGATTGACTGGGAAGGAAATAAAGGATGTTTCTGGGGTAAAGGAAATGTTCTATATCATCACATAAAAACAATCTGGACTTAGGTAGGCAGAGACTTCATTTGAAAAACTTATTGCAATAAGGGGAGAGGTACTATTGCAATATGGAGAACACTAGGAACATAAGATCTGCAAGTATCTCAGTGGTTATTCAGAAAAGGGCTTTTCTTTTATGGGGAGGAGTAAACAAGGCTCAGGCTAGAAAGAACCAGGTGGGAGGAAGTAGGATGAGAGAGAGTGGTGTGATTGGACAAGAGATCAGAGAAGTCAGCCTATTCTCAGAAACCATTATGAAAGGGCTGTACCCTAGCTCACGGTGTGGAGGTGGGGGAAGGGCAGTGTCAATTTCAGGGGCCTGGGGAAGGAAAGAAACTTAACTAAATTTTGGTTAACAAACATTTTGCTCCAATTGACTAGTGGTGACAAAACAGTTTAGCTAGTCATTTATGAGGCAAAGAATGAAAATTTAGAGGGGCTGTATCTAGTTTTGTCATAGATAAACAAGAGGCATATGGGGAAGAGTGTTTCTTTGCAGTTAAGCCATTTCCTGGATCACAAATGGGTAGGGAGATTTCTTTAATTTTAGCTGTTTCCAAGGAACACAGGGCTTGTGTAAAATTCAGTAATGTCAGTCTCCTCTTTTGTTGAAGTTGAGTGATGTTCATTTATTGCTAGACAACTCAGGGAACCTCAGGTGTGGGGTGAAGAAGAGTCTAAGCAAGTCTCCTAAGCCTCTTTTTGGTGTCGTTCCTGAAAAATCAGTTGAATGATCTGTTGAGCACGTTGTTAGATTGACATTCATTCGGTGGTCTTAGAAATCAGCACTTGATTAGAAGAATGGGTAAGAATATAACAAACAAATAATTATTCAAGGCTGAATAAGGGAGTAAAACCAAGGCTTAAGGCCTGAGGGAGCTGAGAGGATGCCAGCATGTTGGTGTTGATGTGTCCCTAGATGTCAGAGTGAGGACATCAGTGATTACCCAACACGTTTCTTTATTTGCATCCATTTTGCAAATACTTTTAGTGATGGCATAGATGCCAGAGTTGTTTCAGAGACCATATGCACAGCAGCCACTTCTGACCACTGTACAAGTGTCCCCTGGAGAAGCCAGAATCATGTCCAATGCCAAATGATCGTAAAGGAATTTTCCTTGGAGTTCTTGCAGTTCTGCAGTGATGATGTCAGTAGTTTCACTGAGATTGTCCACAATTCTCATAAACTTCTAGATCAAAGCTTGAAAAGTGTGAGTTTTGACATATTTCCTGAGTGGCCCACTTGAAGGGAGCTCCAGGCAAGAAAGTTGCCCATGCATGGTCCTCAATAGCAGTTAAATCCTCTAGTTTTACCTGAAATCCTTTTGGCTTTGTGTTTCAGGGACGCTTCACAATCAATGAAAAGAAAGAGTCATAATCTCCTTTAAAAGCTGGAATCTTCCACCTGAGCTTTTGATTATAACACATTGTGGGTTTTGTAGATTGCTTAGTTCTCTGTGGGACTAGAAAGGCCTAAGTCAGAGGTAACAGAAAGGTTAAGATGAGAGAAAGGGCGGTTTGGTTGAAGATCTAGCATGGACTAATACAATTAACTACATTGCAGCATTAGGTCCCATAAGCAGGCAGATACCAATAAACGGTTTCCACCGACAAAATAAGCATCTTTCAGGGTTATTTGCAGAGAATAAAAACAATTATTGAAAAATTCTCTGGTTTAACCTCTGCAAAGACAGGTTGGGATTTTGTTGCTTCCAGAGATGGATCTGGAGATGTGGGTTTTGAGGAAAAGGGCCAGAAATTGTAAGCAAGTCTAGGAATAGAGGGAAGGGGTTGCCATTCTCTGAAGAAGTGAGTATGTAAAATGGAAAAAGGCAGTAGATACTAAGACTTGATAGCTGATTGAGCAGTAGGTCCATTCTGCGAAAGGTCTCATATTGCTACAGAAACAAAAGTTTCTGTGAACTAAAGAGACAGGGCTATTTAAAATATCAGGGCCCTCTTCAGAAATAAATCTATGTATATACAGTCAACTGATCTTCAACAGTCTTTCAAAGACACACAATGGGGAAAGGATAGTTTCTTCAATAAATGGTGTTGGGAAAATTGGATATCCACATGTAGAAAAAAGAAATTGGACTCTTATCTGACATCATATACAAAAATCAACTCAAAATTAATTAAAAATTTAAACATAGACCTGAAACTGTAAAACTACTAGAAGAAAACAAACATAGGGGAAGAGCTTCTTGATATTAGTCTTGGCAAAGAATTTTGGATTTTTTGGATATGACATTGGAATGGAAAAAAATGTTTGCAATCCATGTATCTGATAAGGGGTTAACATTCAAAATATACAAGGAACTCATACAACTCAATAGAAAACAAACAAAAAAACAGATTAAAAATATGGACAAAGGACCTAAATAGACATTTCTCAAAAGAAAAGGTACTCAAACGTCACTAATCATCAGGGAAATGCAATTCAAAACCTCAATGAGCTATCACTTCACGCCTGTTACAATGGCTATAATCAAAAAGACAAAAGATAACAAGTTCTGACAAGGATGTGGAGAAGAGGGAACACTTGTACACTGTTGGTGGGATATAAATTGGTACAGCCGTTATGGAAAACTGTATGGAGGTTCCTTAGGAAATTAAAAATAGAACTGCCATATCATCCAGCAATTCCACTTCTAGGTACATTTCCAAAAGAAATCAAATACAGGTATCAGAAAAATATCTGCACTCCCATGTTCATTGCAACATTCTTCACAATAGCCAAGATGTGGAAACAACATAAATACCAGTTAACAGATGAACGGATAAAGAAAATGTGGTCTATATAGATACAGTGGAATGTTATTCATCCTTGAAGAAGGAAATCCTGCCACTTGCGACAACAGGGATGAAGCTGGAAGACATTATGCTAAGTGCAATAAGCCAGAAGCAGAAAGACAAATACTGCATGATTTCACTTATATGTAGAATCTAAAATATTTGAACTCATAGAAGCAGAGAGTAGAATGGTGGTTTCCATGGGTCGGAAAAGGGGGAAATTAGGATATGGTCAAACATTATAAAGTTTTGGTTATGCAAGATAATAAGTTCTGAAGATCTGTTGAACAGCATAATGACTATAGTTAACAGTGCTTTATTGTATACTTGAAATTTGCAGAGAAGATAGATATTTAGTGTTCTTATCACCAAAAAAAAGAAAGAAAGTGGTAACTATGTGAGGTGATGGATGTCAGCTTGATTGTGGTGATCATTTTGCAATGTATATATATTTATCAAATCATCATGTTGTACACCATAAATACATACGATTCCTATTTGTCAGTTATATCTCATTAAAGCTGAAAAAAATATCAAGGGCTTCTTGTAGTTTATAAGAATGATTACAAACAGAGGGCATGCTCTTTAGTATTGTTTCCAGGTAGGGGAAGGAGGACTTGTGGAAAGCCGAAAAACTCTAATGGGAAAAGAGTGCACAACCAACGATCAGAGCTGAGATTATGGGTTAGAGCTGTAAGTTGAGTGAAAGAATGCCATAATATTTGTGGTCTTAAGAGGAAAGGAGGAAATATCAGAAGAGGGGCAGCATGGGTAAGGGAGAGAGTGAGAAAGTAATACAAGTAGAGAATCATCATGGAAGTCTGTGGTTTCAATGGGGAGAATTAGGTGGATGTGAAGGATTATGTTGGAGGCAATAGAGAAGAAAGACGCAGCAAGGAAGGAGAATGAGAATAGTAAAGATAGGAAACCGAAAATACCGAGAGGGCTTGTTCTGACATCTTGCGTAGAATCTGACCACCTTGAGATGTCATCTGCTTGATTTGAAGTTCTTGGGAAAGCTATTTACTTCACGAAGTCTTCTAGTTCTGGGGATCTTGGGAGAGCCTCAGTTTAAGATTTCCAGGTGGAGTAGATTTCCATCCTATGCAGCTCTTGTATCTTTTTAATTGTGAAATGCGGATGCAGAGTTGGACATTCTGAAGTTTGGTTGGAGTATTAGTGGTAAGGAAGATGGCACAGGGGACTTACCAGAGGATTTCAAGGTTAGGTTTTTGGCAATGTCCTTTCTAGAGAATGTCTCCAATTCCTAGGTTGTGCAGCAGTTTTGGTGACTGGAGGAAAAGCAACCCCAACTTTTGTTGATAAATGTAGGTATAGTTAATAAGTCTCTCGCAATATTTCAGAATGTCTGAGTTAACTTGATTGAGTTCTTCTATTACCCATGTTGAATGGAATTCTTACAGGCCTGCCAGTAATTATTTCATAGCAAAAATAAGGGTAAGTTTCAGTAAGAGAGGACCAGAGAGCAATCAGGGCCAAAGTCAAGACTTTGGGCCATGAAAGATTGAATTCCTCTGAGAGTTTTGCAAATTTTAGTTTTAATAGTCGGTATACTCAATCATTTCAGATGACCAGGGATGGTAAGAACAATGTAATTTGGAGGACAAAGGAAGAACTCAGATTTCTTGGATGACTTTACCAGTGAAATGAGTTCCTGATTCATCTGAAAGGGCAAGTGGAATACCCTAGGTGAGGAAAATTCCTTCTACAGAAGTGTATTGACAGTAGTAACAGTGTCCCTTTTACATGGGGAAGCTTCTAGCCAATAAGAGCCAATAAGAGAGCAAATAATGGTAAGGAAATATTCAGAGCCATGAGATTTAGGGAGTTGAATAAAATATAATTTTTAATGGAGAAAGTGTCCCACTAGAGGTAGCTCTCTTTCTTGCCCTAACTTTACAACTTTACCAGGATTACATTTTTTGGCACATGGGGCAAGAGGGTACCACTTATCCAGGTAAGGAGTTAAGTTTATTCACCAGTATTGGTGGAGCTGTTGATTTTTTTCCATGATAGGTAATCTTGTGAAGGTAGAATAAATTTCAAGGGACTGAAGAGAGATGAAGTGTGCTTCTTGGTGTCTCAGAATCTCATCTGAGAGGATAAAATATCCATTTTGTTTCCAATTGTCCTTTTCATCTTCAGGAGCCTTATAATAAGAGATTTTGATTTCCTTGATTAGAAGATCAGGTGGCAAGTGGGATAAATAATATCTTGTCTGATTGCAGAGGGTTTGGGATGGATTTATAAACTGCTAAGTTACATATTAGAAGCTAATGAGTTTCCCCTTGCCTCAGGTGTTTTATTGACCATATAAACTTTGATTTTGAGTTTATCCACCTCTTGTGGTAATAATAAGGCCTTTAGAAGGTTGACCAACCATTTCCTATTTTTAATTGGTGTTCTGGCCTCAGTCATAAATCCCCTGGTTTCCCATAACATACCAAAGTCAGGTACTACTCCAAAACCATATCTACTGTCTGTGTAGACATTAACTCTACCTTCTTTAGCTAAAGTGCAGGCTCTTACAAGAGCCACGAATTTTGCTACCTGAGTTGATTTTGCATTGGGTAGAGGCTCATATTCTACAGGGTTTGGAAACCTGTAATGATATATCCTACCTGAAAACATGCTTCAGATGTGCAGAAGTATGAGCCACCAGCAAAGATAATGAGATCTGAATCAACAAGAGGAATTTCAGCAAGACCAGGGTGGGGAAGGGTTAAAGTTTTGGTGGCTGCAATGCCATCATATGATTGTTCTTCAATCAGGAGAGGAAGAAGGTTAGTAAAATTCATATTTTGACCACACTGGATAGGGATGTGAGAAGGAGTACAGACTAATATTAGAAATAGAAAGCAAAAGGATCTCACAAGAGATAAGGGGAAAGTTTGAAAAATGTTGCATATTTTCAGCCAAGAGAAAGTTTTGGACAACATAGGGCATACAAATATTTGAGGTATGACCTAGAATGTCAATCATGGCTTGAGCACAGATCTAGGATGAAGCTAAAATATTCAGTGTGCCTCTGGTTCTCATTATGTTTCTGAGATGCCTAAAACATGTCCTTCTTTCTCAGGAACAAATAGAGAAAAGGGCAAGGAATTTGTAGCTCCAAGTTGGAGGCAGAGGAAAGGGAGATTTTTAAGGATTCAAATGCTGTTAAGAGATTGAAACTCATTGTATGGGTTCAGATACAATTTCCATAATCATATAAAGGAGATGCTAGAGTAGAGAATTAAGAATCAGCATCCTACAATAGCCAATCAGTCCCAGAAAGTACAGGAGTGGTCTGTTCATTTCAAGTAAAGGCTAATTGAGAATGATCTTGGTACATTGGTACATTTGAAAAACAAAGTTTTTCCCTCAGGGGAGGTATCATGTCCTAGATAATATGCCTGAGGACTGCAATGTTGTATTTTGTTTCTCAAAACCTTATGCCTCTTTCAAGCCAGAGCTTCTAATAGGTATTGGATATTTGTCAATGATTTATTGACTCTACTGGAGCAAAGAATGAGGTCATCTACATATTGAATGAGTGTTGAATTACATGAGAAAACCAAATCATTTAAATTTGCATTTAATGTCCAATGAAAAATAGATAGGGGCTTCCATAAACCCCTGAAGCATAACAGTCCAAGCATATTGTTGATTTTCAAAGGTGAAGGCAAATAGATCTTGGGAATCATGGTGGAGGGATATGCTGAAGAAACTGGAACATAAGTCAACAAGAGTGAAGTGATGGTATGAGGGAGTACAGAAGTGAGAGGCTATTAAATTTGGGACTGAAGGGAATCTAGGTTTTACTATTTTATTTATGGCCCACAGGTGTTGAACTAATTGATATCCTTTTTTGTTAGGCTTTTTCACAGGGAGAATAGTGGTTGCAGAAGCTGGAGTAGGGACCAGGAGTCCATTGCAATTGGTCTGAAACCTTTAATTGGTTTTAAGTTTTAAAACTTAAGTTTTAAAAGGTACTGGGGTAGTTTAGGGAGGGACATAGTGGTATCTATTTCCACTTTCAAGGGTTCTGTTTTGCAAAATATCCTGTGTCTGTTGATGCTATAGCCCAAAGGGACTCAAGAATGTGAACGAACATGTTCTGAATGCAAGGACTGTCAAGGGATTGGGGAAGTATGAGGAGAGCAAGGAAATTGGAGTGACATATCAAAGGCGTTAGAGGACAAAGGTGAGTAGGGGAGGATCCCAGGTCTTCTATAGTTTGTCCTTCAGGAGAACATAAGTGTTACCATTTCAATTAGAAAGTAAATGTCTGCCTAGCAGATTAACAGGGGTGGTGGAATTAACAAAAATGTATGTTGGGTATCCTGGAGTCTAAGAGATATGTAAAGTAGCTTAGAAAGGGGAAAATCATGTGGTAAGTTATCTAACCCCATCACCAAAATGGTTTGTGTACTCCAAGGGATCATGGTAGGAAACTATGAAATGTTAAGGGTGGAATAGGTAGCTCTGGTGTCTACCAGAAAGGTGGTCAGATGCCCACTGGCTGGGATTATTGCTTCATCCAGGGTGTTTAAGGGTATTTGGGGCCAGAGATAAGCAGATCCCTTTGGGGAAGTCATTGAGACTTGGATTCTTTTTCTTTTTTGTTAATCTTTAGCCCAGTATCCCTTTTTCTAACAGTATCTAAAGGTGTTCTGATCAACAGGAGATTGAAAGGAAGCTGAGGATGGCTTGAAGTCCATATGATTACCTTCAAGTGGTTTCAGTTGAAAAGCCATGAGTAAATGTTGAAAGAATCAAAGTAACTCCTTACAACAGGTAGGATGTCCAGAACAGTTTTGGGAGTGGAACTCATCAAAGGATAGTTGAATTGCTAAGCAAGAGAGGAGTTCAAAGGACTCACAAGGTGCCATTATTTGGAAAGAGATGGTAGGAGTCTGTAGGTGAGGTCCAGTCTCCATAGAAGTCATAGCTGTCAAGTGAAAACAAATCCAGACTTTAGTAAAAGAGACTATTTGAGAGGATTTATTGCAATAAGGGGAGGAGGACTATGGCAACAAGAACCTTCAGACCATAAGATCTGCAAGTGTCTCAAAGGTTAGGCAGAAAGGGATTTTTTTACAGGGAGGAGTAAACAAGGCTCAGGCTGGAAAGAACCAGGTGGAGGGGAAGCAAGATGACAGAGATTGATGTGATTGGACAAGAGATCAGAGAATGTTTTACCCTGAAATCAGCCTAGTCTCAGAAGCGGCCATTAAGGAAGGGCTGTATGCTGGTTCAGGGTGAGGATAGGTCAAAGCTCAGGGGGCTAGGGAAGGAGAGAAACTTAACCAAAGTATCATACATTTGGTTCTGAATGATCAGTGGTGACAAAACGGTTCAGCTAATCATTTATGTGGCAAAGAATGGAAATTTAGAGAGTCTGTTTGGCCTTGTCCTAGGTAAAAAAAGGGCAGTATTGGTGAGTCTTGATCAAGTTGTATAGGGAAGGTTGTTTCTTTGCAGTAAGCTGTTTCCTGGAGTACAAATGGATGGGGAGATTTCTTTAATTGCATTTGTTTACAGCATCTCAGAGCCTGGGTAAAAATCAACATCATCAATATCTTGATAGCTGTATGGATTTACCCTTGTCCGCTATTGTCAAAGTTCATCAATCTGCTCACTTAAAATCTGTGTATTTTATTGCATGCAAGTTTTACCTCATTAAAAAAATACACTGATTTTCACACAAACCCCAAAAAGAAAAGGATCATTTTGGTAAACATGGCTGCCCAGAAGAAATGGTCATTTTTAAATCCATTCTGAAATTTTAAATTTCATAATCCACAAAAATATTCCGCAGATCTGAATAACAATATTAGATTGTTTCTGATTCTGGGCCTAGTTTTTTTCTCTAAGACAGTACCAAAGAGTAGGAATATTATGGGTATGCATGTGTATGTGTAATAGTGAGAAAAGGAAAACAGAATACTTTTCACTCTAATGATTTAAAAGAAAAATAAAATGATCAATCTTGGTTTAAGAGATGTTATGTTTTTTGACAGTCAATATTTCTGGAAACTTCCAAGTTGTCCCTGTCTAAGAAAATCCTTTTGGAAGATCAATATACATTGACAAAACAGGGTTAGCTGGAACTTTTGTGAAAAGTGATAGTCTGTATTCTGCATCTGTATTCAGGCCTGAATTATCCATGCTGATTATCTGCTTTGATCTACATTACTAGGTAATTTCTTTCGTTGTGACCAACTTCTTTTCATTCTGATCGTATTCACATAAGCAAACTGGATGGGCCACCCTCCTGACCCATATGATTATTTTGGCTGTCTTTATGATCCATGCCGTTTATTGCATGATTAGTCCAGCTGTGATCAAGAGTGCAGATTTTGAAGGTGGAATTATTGAGGAAGCTGTGTCACAGTCTGCACATATACTGACCCAGTCTATGTGCTGTTCCTTTTTTCCCCTTGGATTCCATATTATTGTTGTTTTTTCTATTTATATTGATGAAAGAAATGGACAATTAATTTCCAGTTCACTGTATGCTGTGAGGATACGCTAAGTATTTTATGTTAAATGTTTTATTTGGTGTTGTATTTTATAAATAATAATGACCAAATTACATATTTTTGCCTTAATAGAATCTTGAATCAGTATAATTTATGTGCAGTTCATTTTGACTATAATAAGCCAACATTTCAATCCCTGTTTCTTATTTTCATTAACACTAGGACAATTTTCTTTGTGAAAGTTTAAAAGATGAATATAACCATAGGTTTTATAACTTGAATAATGGATTTTTTTCTTAGATTTTCTAAGAAATAGCTCTACTTTTTAAAGGAGAACTTCTTATGCTATTACAAGATTTAAAGCATCTTTGAACATTAGTTAAATAAAATTTTTGCAGCTGCTCTTGAGCCAACATAGTTTATATTTTTCCTTTTAATATATTTGATGGAGCCAGGAAGATATATACCTCTTTGTCCTAAAAGACTATTATTCTTAACATTATCTTCATGTTCACATCTTTACCTTTTTTTAAGTTTTATTTAATGGTAAATTACTTAAACAAAGGGAATATCTGTAAAAGTTAAATATGTTTTAGCATTTTCCATTTTTCCATTATATTTTTCTATTACTGTTATACAGCTACTGTGTTTATGGCCAGAGTGAAGATTGATGTGGGTTCAGGTACACTGATGATTACGATGGCACAAAACAAGGAGTTTTCAATTCGCATGAGATTTCAGCCATCCTGTTAGTTATTTCTTCCTATGAGTATGCACACTCTCTAACTTTAAAGTTTGAGATTCTAACCATAGATGAATAATGTTGCAAAGTGCAAAGTTATGATTAATTCATAACTTTTTATGACTTTGCAGAATGACAAACCTCAACTTGGTAGTCAGGTTTCTCGATGCGTGGAATCAGATGGGTCATGACTCATCCTGGAGAGGGCTTCTGTAAGAGAAAAGAAAAAAGGTGGAGAAGGATGTGTTACCTTATTTTATTTTTATTTTTGATCTTTATTTGTGGGCCCCTTGGCAAAAGATATCCCCTTAATAATGACAGAGATTCTTTTAATTCTAGAAATAATGAAAGTAATGAAAAAAAGAAATTAGTTAAGAAGTACTTATTGCACTCTATGGAATGAATCATATATAAATACCTAACAGCTTAAACTTCAATATACACTATAGGTATGCAGTAGGGTAAAAAAATCAAACTGCATTGTTGCTGATTCTGATTTCTAACGGTCATGTCATAATTCATATCAGTAGGCAGTAAAAATCTATACTGCTCTTTTCAAATTACAGAGACCAGTGGGGGAGAGAGAGAAATATGTGGAATTTTGCGATTTATTCACATTTTTTTCTGATGGTGAAAGTTGGAACCCAGATATTATGGCTCTTTGTCAAAGGATGCACAATAATGAGTCTTTGCTTACACAAAGGGACTAAGAGAAATTGATTCTCTGATAGTAAGCACAAAGGATTCCTGAAAATGGAGGGGCAGGAAGAGATGATTTATCTTGAAGGAGAGAAAGAATTTAGCAAATCATTCTGGAGCCTGTAAAACGTTAAGTTTCAAAAGAGTTATAATCATGACTTATACAAATATAAAATGAACACATGTCAAAGATATTATTTAACTCAATAGTTAATAAGGGAATCAGTATGATGTTACAACTAGTTCAAAGGAGAATTCAAAGAGCCATACATATATAAGCAGTAAGTAATGCTGAACAACATTTACAAAGAGATGTAAAAATGATTTATAGTGAGAGAGATCAATTGCATTTCTACTGGACAAAATTCATCTGTACGTCTATGGACAAGAATCATTTGTATTGATATCTGTTTTCTACAACTAACAGAGTTGTAAAAGAGCTCGAAGACTAAGAATGGCCTAGCAACTCCATAGTATCAGAAAACCCAAAAGTGTGTGCTTATACAATGCCTAGCTTTCCTTTGAAGACACTACTCAATCTGTTTAGAACCTATATCCTGAGAAAGGTGGCCAATGGGAATAATACTGTCAAGGGGGTTTAAAAAACTTTTGCAAACAGAAATTAATATCTAAATTTAAGATATTGTTTGATATAAATCTTTATGACTCCAAACTTTCTGTAAAATATGCTACATACACAGATGATGTAAGCAAGTGAATTTTTTTCAGTAACCAAGGAATACAGGCTGAGTTGCACATCTGCCCATCATGTAACGAAAGGAAGACAAAAGTAGTAAAATGTGAGATCTAGAGTTTGCTAGTGGAAAATACTAGGAACAAGAACTTACCATGAGAATAAAATGTTCTAGGATTTTTGCATAAGTCTGGGGAAGGCAGATGAATTTCCCATAGAATTAGAGGTACGAGGCTCGAATCAATTACATATAAATATGAAATAATAGAGTGGTCTTAATTGTCATCTGTGCTTCAGTGCTTCTTTGTTAACTATTAATACCTTTCACTAGTGTATTGGCAAAATCCTTTGTATTGAGTGACTAAGTTTGCTTCTTTTCTGCCCCAGTTTTTATTTCACCATTCTGGTTGAGTATACCATCAGCATCTTCCTATTTATGTTTCCCTGGCTTGTGCAAGTTGGGTTATTCCAGGCTGAGAGCTTCTCTAGGTCACCCTCATCACTCAAATTTCTTTACTTCTAGAGTTATTTCTTGTCTCATTTCAAACAGCCATGAAATTATTTGCCGGTGGAACTGAACTTGGACTCACCAGTTGAAGTGACATTTTGCTGTTTTGTGGTTTTATGCCAACTACGTGTTTGTGTATTTGCGTGTTATAAACTATCTTGCAGAGTTGCTAGATTGTAATAACATTTGATTCCCTGACCATACCTGCCTTGTTTACTGCTGTATCCCCAGTGCATAACATAGAGCCTGGCATACAATATATGTTCAAAAATACTAGTTTTGTGAATGCATGCAGTAAAGGATCAGAACCAGCAGTTGTTTGCAGAGCTAGCACCAGGTAATTAGATAGCAGCTAGTGTCAAAGAGATTTTTTATTCTCTTTCCATTCAAAGAGTAGGTATAAGTGTGCTTGAGGAAAATGGATCAATTAATAAATTTGAAACAATCCTTCATGATTTTATAATACATCATATTTTATATTTCAAGATGGTGTTGCATATGCTTTCAATAAAATGTCCATGTTCAGCAATTTTTTCAGCACATGCAATGAATACCAATCTATACCTCCCATGTCTGTATTTTGACAAATAATGGCTGGCAATGTGGGAAGCACACTCAGAAAGCATGGATAAGCATAAGGCTAATAGGTTGGATTTCTGGTCCTGTAGATTATAGAATCAGTAGAATATATATATATACACATACATATATATATATACATACATATATATATATATACACACATACATACACACACACATATATATGGAATAAGTCCTGAATTTTAGTGCATGAAGAGTAATGACAAACAACAAAATGGTTTGATTCCTACTAGCACACAGATGGTCTTTCAGAGTAACCCTCCCTCTCATTCTCAGATATTAGCACGTCACATTCTTTACTTCTAAGAATGTAGGCTATTAAACACTTGACACTCACACATTTATACTGAAGATCAGCAACCAAATGTGCAGAATAATTTTGCATCTTTACAATGTGAGTCAAAATTCACTTAAAAAATGTCTTATCCATTGCTTAAATACTGTCATTTTTTTATCACAGCATAACTAGCTCGTCCCTGAAAGATGACAAAAATGTACATGTTTGAATTTTTCCAAAGCTAACAACCTAACTTGGGGTGAACAACAATATGGTATCTTAGTATTGTTGAGCAGAAAGAGCCTTGATTTATAACTTGCTAAAAGATGGCAGCTCTGGCAATATCAACCTGTCACCTGGCCTGTGTATAGATAATCTCATAGTGTGCTGAGTTTTGGCTCAGACTGACTGAAAGTGTGATGCTGCATTCTGACCCTCCAAAGTTTCCAAGCCATTATACTTTTACCTTGAAATTTACCATCAAGTACAAAAATCTGTTTATGAGATCAGAGAAAAGATAGGACAATGAAGGTCATCAAGCCTACATTCTATATGTTAATTAAATATTTTCTGACACAAACACATTTTTCCTCCTGGACCAAGTTCATTTCAGTGAAGTACTTAAAAAATCTTGTGTAACAAGCAACTTCTGTATAACTAAATATGATTTTTTTTAAAAAACCAAGCCAAAATGAAAGTAAGCAATAAAGGTATCCTTTCTATAGCTCTTGTCCAATTCTAATAAAGTGATATTACCAACATAAATGGAGGAAGACAAAATTTTACCCATGCCAAACCTCATATAGTTACATGCTAGTTCTACACACACTGGTATTATCACAGTTAAGGGCATGTTACTCTTAAATCTCAGAATAGTAGAGCTTGGTTAGAATAAAATATGATTATCTGAAATAAAATGACCAGGGCCAATTTTAAGCAAAATGTTGAAGTCTGTGTCTTACGTCTATGTCAACCCATCTACCCGTCATTACCATTATCATTTCTTCTCACATATAACCATTTGTTTTTGCTGTTATATGACTAGCAAATGATTCATTACAGCCCCCATACAGAATTTTCCTTCTCTCTGACACATTATTAAACAAGAATCAGAATTGTATTGTTCTTTTGCCCTTCCTTCGTAGGGTGTCCTTCCTTCCATTTTGTCAACTCACTTCTTAATAGCCTATGACCAGTTAATCTGATTAGCATATCTGTTATATTGTATTTATGAGTATTGAAGTATTAATATGTTACACCTCCCAGTTGACTGGCATGTATTATATATAGACCTTCTGTGTGCAATAGCAAAAAATAATGTCTCTAAATTTAAGCATTATTGCAGCCAGTGAGAGAGATGCTCAAAGGGAAAATGGGACCATTGGAACACTTAACATACCTCATGTAGTTAGTATAGATGCAGAAAATTATATGGTCTGTATCTGATTTGTTAATATTCCCATTCTGGACCTTTCCTTTCTATACTGTAGAAATTTGCACTTCTCTTGCTGACCTTCTTTCTTTTTAAAGCCACTTCCTTGCCTTAAAAACAAAAGGCCTTTTAGTTTTCCCATGAAAGAAATCTCCACAAAAGAAGAAGAAAATAGTCTCTCTCTACAGGTACAAAAAAGACACTTCTCTGCATCTTAAAGCTTTCCTTGCTTAAAGTTTTCCATACATCTGACGAAAACATTTAAAACAATTTGACAAAGGTGGTTGCTAAGATTTTTAAACTTTAACCTTTAAAAATTTGTAATTCCAGTTGGATATCTTACCTATTAACTGCAGCCCTGGTAATTCTGTTTAAATTGATATCTCTGTCTGAAAGCTATAAACCTTTGTATTTTCTTTGTTAGACCAGAAAAGCCTTATTTGTTTCTCACTTTTCTCTTATACTCATGAGGAATTCGCATCTCTGTGAAGTTCTTGTTTAAAAAGAATGACTAAGTTTCTTTTATCATTCAAATTAATAACAGGTCTAGTGGGGAACATTAGTGCAGCTCACCAATATTTCCAGTTATTCTCTGTCTGGGCATACTGAAGGATTGCATGGTGCTACTCCTCTTTGAAGATGACAGAGGCCACATGATTTGCTTTGGCTGATACATAGTGAGTGGAAGAAATATGCACCACTTTCAGATGAAAATAATCAATAACTGTAACTTGGCTTGACAAACTGCTTTTTATATTCTTTCATGTCATTCATGGAGGTGTCATAAAATTCACGCATCCTGGAAAGCTGAGCCAACACAGAAGACAACTGACCTGGAATGTCAGCCAGGCGTGTGACGTATTTTGCACAAGATACTTTTATTGGATTAAGCCACTGAGATTTAGGGGCTGCCCGTTAACACAGCAAAGCTCATCTTATGCTACCTATGTCTTCTACACCTGTGAAATGTCTATGGTGACTATTAGAATGTGTTTGAATACAGCTGAACTTACTCTACCAAATATTAAATATTTAAGTGTTCTAATTAGGTAAAATTTGGAAATCTTTGCATATCATGGATTTTTATATCAGCACAAGTATTTGAAATACGTAGAATAGTATATGAACATGGCAGTAACATGACAAATAAGCATCCCTTAGTATTTAAAGGGCACTTATAAAGTCTTTATTATCCTGGAATATTTAGTTCAATGAATACAATAACATCACAAGAAAGAAAACATCATGAATAGATAAAATGTAGTTATCCATTTATTTCTTATTTCTGTATTCACCAGGAAAGTTTTTTCTGTGTGTTCTTTTATTTGTAAACAGCTACTTGGTAACTAAGAGGCATTAAATTAAAGACTAACTTGACTTTGCCAGGTCATCAAATTCTGATCCATAATGAACTCTGTGTATAAATAAAAAGCAGATCATTTTTTTCCATCAAAGAGGTAGTTCTTTACATTTCTAAATCCAAGTCTCTCAATATTCACTCTTTGTAGAATTTTTATAAGTGTGTAAGGGTAAATGTACAAATAGTCAAAGAACTGTAAGAGAGTATTGTGGATTGTTTGCCATTATGGCTGGAATTATTTTGCTTCCTTTACCCATGCCCCTTTGAAGTGTGACATTGTAGCTCATCCCAACAAGAGAAAAGGCCTACTTCCCACCACACGGATCTAGAGAGTTCTTATGACTTCTTTGACAAATAGAATGTTGCAAGTGACATTGTGCCAGTTACGAGCCTACAACTCAAGAGACATGGCATGTTTCCACTCACTCTCTTGGAACTCTCTTACTATCAAGTGATAAAACCTAGGCTAACCTGTTGAGGGATCAGTAACATGTGGCCCAGCCACCCTTGTTGCCCCTGCCATTGCCTACCCATTCAATCACTAGACATGTGATTGACACCATCCTATAAGAACCAGCCTCTGACCAGCTCATTTGCTAAATAAAGATTCAATATCAAGGCATTCAATATCAATCATGTTTGGCCCAGAGCAGTGCAACTACCAACTCAAGCATAGATTCATGAGCAATGGCAAATTGTTATTGTTTTAAATCATTAAGTTTTTTTAATGCAGAAATAGATTCTTGATACAGACTGTTGATTTATTTGGTTATCTTATTTTTGTAATATTTGGATCACTAGAATGACATGCAACAGTGTGTGAAAATTATGGATATAAAAAATAAAATATATGTTCTGGCTATGTATATAATCATGAGCATAACAACTTGGTGATTGATGGCCGAAAAACACATGATAATTAAAATTAGTCTGGTATACTATATAATATTAACAAAGATGCTCATGTTTAGAAAAAAAGATCAAAATAATAATTCTTTGAAAAATTAAAAGTTTAGGATATTATTAGAAAAGAGTATTTTATATAATCTCAAATTTTTTTTCAATAGAGGTTTCTTGTCCAAATATTCGCCCCAAAATACATGAAAAACAATAGGACTCTAAGGTAAAACAACAAATTGTTCTTTATTTCTCTCCTTGTTATATGTAATTATCCCTAAGAGATCAATAAAGCATCCACATGGTAGGAATGCATGAGTAGACAGAAGGGCATTGAAGAAATATGGGAGTGAGGACCAGCGTAGAAGGTTAAAGAGATGTACAAAACTACAAACTTTGGCACTAGTGATTTACTAAATAACCTCTAGTTACCTGAAAGAAAATCTAGCCAAAAAGGACTATTAATTACATCTTTGAAAGGCAACTTAGAAAACACCTCATTTAACTGTCTTAATTTAATGATATTTCCGTATAGATGAAGCTTACCTTTTAAATGAAGAGTACATTAATGTTGGCCATTTTGCATGGGAAAAAAATTAAATGTGTTATACACATGCCAGCCTTTTGTTGTTGTTTATTTTGTTTAACATATTTTAATCTGAAAATTTGATTCCTCTTATTGTCAAATCCAGTTATTTGGGGGAGGTAGTAATGAGTGATATTTATATACCTCTTACTATCTCATCTAATTTAAGGGTCAAAACAATCCTTTGAAGTAGATACTATTATTATCTGAGAGAACACTGAGGCATAGAGATGTTAAGTAATAGAGCTACTAAGGACTCAAATTAGAGAGTATGGGTTTAGAACCATTCTGCAATTCTAGATTCTCTTTTTTTTTTTTGAGGAAGATTAGCCCTGAGCTAACTACTACCAATCCTCCTCATTTGCTGAGGAAGACTAACATCCATGCCCATGTTCCTCTACTTTATATGTGGGACGCCTACCACAGCATGGCTTTTTGCCAAGCGGTGCCACGTCCACACCCAGGATGTGAACAAGCGAACCCTGGGACGCTGAGAAGCAGAATGTGTGAACTTAACTGCTACGCTACTGGGCCAGCCCCAGGTTCTAGATTCTAACACCAACACCGTAAACAGATGCATGGAGCAGTGTGTAGGGGATGACTCTATGTCCTCATTTAGGCAAAGTGTTGAACGTTGCCATAATTGACTAGCTGTCTCACGGATGAAGGAGGAGGGAGTGGCAGTACTTGTGTCCTATATTAACTATTTCTTTATATAAAGCAGTATAGTACTCATGCACATCTATTCAACTCTGATGTGGATATGTGACTCATAGCACAGTTTTCCATTTGCTTTTGAGATTTTTGTTATATTTTATTTTGCTTTGCTTCCCCCCTTCTCTGGTTTTCAGGTAGGTTATCAGCAGAATCTGCTCTCTGCTGCCTATCAACCAGACTTTAAAGACTTCCTCCATTTTACTGAGCATAATCTACCCTTTACTTGCCAGGCAAACTCAAGAAAACTAACTCTCTGAGCTTTAGTCTGCTAATCTATTAAATGATGATAAAGAAATCTTTCCTGTGAATTATTTATGAATATCTTTAATAAAAAATGAGACATGAGCATGTCTTGAAATGCAAGATAATATGTGATAACATGTTTATTATAATCAAGCATACGAATTGAGTTAAATAAAATAGCTAATAATGTGTGCCTACTATACTGAGCTGAGAGACATACATGTATTTACATGTAAATACTTTGCCATAGTTCACCAAGAGGATGCAGGGGAAGATGGGAGTATATGATAACTAGAATTGAAATGATGGAGGAACTTAAAATTTGCAAAAAAGAATTTTAATTTGGCCCCAAAGAAAAGTTAATGTAGCTACTTTTCTTTAGAGTTTGAAATTGGAAAAGTCCAGATTTGAAGTCAGGTATCCCAGGTCTTGACCAACACATTATATTGTCATTCAAGGGGAACACAGTTTTCCTGTCCGAATATTACGCAAATATTTGGGGTACTCAGAAGCATTTTACTCAACTCTTGTTTTGGGGCAAGCTGTTTTGTAAGTACAAAATCTGACTTCTGAACAAGTGGAATGTCACTTTAATTACACCATGGGCAAAATAATGGATTTGGAAACTACCTTGGTCAATTTTATATTGCTTTTCTTAAGAGGGAAAATGGTTTCATAGTACAAATATTTGGAAGCTATTTATGCCAAGTATTCATAATCACAAAGAAGGAAATACAGCTTTTTATCTACCCGTGTCCCTAAATACAATGCCTTACACATAGCAGGTGCTCAATGTTTGTTGTATTCATAAGGCACACATAGTTACACACACACACGTATCACTTTTTTAGTATTTAAATCTATGATACAAACAAGCTTTTTTCCAAGTCGAAATTCTCAAATTCATGATTTATGAGTAAAGAGAAAATGTGTTTGCATTGAAGTAATTAAGAAATGCTGTGATTTCTGCTAAAAGAGCTATCACATATAGATTTACAGATAAAGTGCATAATCTAATTCAACAGACTGCCTAATGTCATGGGAGGAAAAAAAATGGATTGAAGTTTAAAAAATTGACTTAATCAGGAAGAATACAACGAGATGTGAAGGAGTGCCACAAATGAAAACAATCTCATGTTTGTTAAATTGAACACTCTGTAGTAAAGAAAATATACTCAAACTAGGTGGCTAGTAGATTTTGGATTGTAATAAGCACTCTTTACAATGGAATCAATTGGAAAAACAATTATTGTAAATCTACTGTGTGGGATAATGTTCCAAGGGCAAGTATAATTTTTTGTCTCTTATTTAAAATTCTAAAATTTTATTGTCATGAATAGAGATACACTTGGAAAATTCCTATAACATTAATAGTTCGAGTTGATTCAGTCTCTAGGAAACGAGAATGTCCATGGATTCAGTTACTTAGTTTATATCTGAAAGCAGACATAATTTCAGTCCCTACAAAAATCTATGTGAATTTTGTTTGAAAGAACACCCAGTAGTGACTTATTCACATATCCAGTTAATCCTTTTGGCATTTGTAGCATTAAAATTGTATTAAAATGAGGATAATAATTTTCATGTTCAATCTAGTGTAGTATCTAATGAGCATCATCTCTAATATTTGTAAAATACTAGAATCCAATAAAATCTTAGAATTATGACACAGCTCTCCAATAACATCAGTGCTTTTATTGTACATATGCTAATAGAATGTCAGATGTTAAGGAATCCTTCTTTTTATGTTGGATATATTGAACTGAAACCTAACCAGCTACATGATGCTGATTGGGAAAAACCCTTTTTTTTCCCCCTCATAATGCCATTTATTTATGTTCTTCTGTAGGCTTTAGATATGCTAGATATGGATCTACTAAGTACAAAAAGAAATTGGAGTTTTATTGATTGCAGTTTCCTAAAGTCAATAGACAAAATCTAGAGAGAAGTAGCTAAATTATTTTCCTATGCAGCCAATTTCAAGTTCTTCTTTGTAAGTTTTATATTTTCTCAACCAATTCAATTCTATTTATTAGGCATTCATACCTTCACCTGAATCCTAACACTTGTTCTTTGTTCAGTCATGCCTAAACTAACCCAACTAATTCTTCATTGGTGAACAAGCATATGAGAACCCAAGGGCCATCCATCGGAGCACACATGTCCTGAGTCAAATCCACTGAACTCCCTATTCCCTTCACTACATAGTAGGTTCACATTACATATGTAATAAATTATATACAGTAAATGATAAATAGTAAATGGCAAGAATAAGTGTGCAGGAAAGAGTTAACTCAGCAAGTCTGAATAGCTCAGATCTTGAACATTCACAACATCTTCAGGACTGGCTCTTGACCTGGCTCCTGTGGGGTATGACCTCTGAGCCCTTGGAGTATTCTGCCTGATAAGAATGCCTTTGTGTGCCTGAGGCCTTGGGCCATGGCAGAGAGTTTATGCTAGCATCTATTTTTGTATGCCTGAGTCTTTGGGCCATACTGTAGCAGTTTGACTTTAGGGGGCTGGGGGTTGAGCAGCTGAAGTCAGTCATGTGGATGCTGCATGACTACTCATGCAGTCTACATTACTGAACCTCAATAAGAACCATAGATATCAAGGCTCTGGTGAGCTTCTCTGATTTGCAATGCTTTTGTTGTTACACATTGTTGCTGGGAGAAATAAGTGCTGTCTGTGTGACACCACTGGGAGAAGACAGCAGAAAGCTTGTTCCTGGCTTCCCCTAGGCTTCATTCTATGTGCTCCCCCTTTTTTTGCTGAATTTAATCTGTCTTCTTTCATTGTAATAAACTATAACAATAAATATAATAGCTTTTCTGAGTCCTGTGAGTCCTTCTAGCAAATCATTAAGCCTGAGGCTGGTCTTAGGGACCCTCAACACAATAAGTACATGGTAAATTATGGTTAAAATGAAAAAATTATATATATATATAATTTACATATATATATATATATATATGTAAAATCTTTACAGAAGCCAAGGAGCCAGTGGGTATAGTTAAGGGACCCAATAAGTACTGAGTTATTTACTATGTGTGAGGTGTTTTAGACATTCTATCTTCTTAATCTTCAAGATAGCTATAGTAGGAAGGTATTCTTATCTCCATTTTAAAAGTAATAGAATCCATGGTCAGAAACGTTACAGCAAATTAGAAATGCAGAAGAAAGTTAAACCTAATATTTTCCTGACTTCAAAATCAATATTTTTTTCAGTGCTGCCTTAACTTTCCTTCTGTGGCTGGCTGCGTCTTTTCTATTTCAAAGAAATTGGAAATACAATCTGATATTTAATTTTGGTAGAAAATATATTCCACTCTCAAATCTGAATTTGACTACTTGTAGAATATTCTCATAGACTACTACAGGAAAATATCTGTGATATATACTGTAGACAAAGAGCCAATATCTGTAATATACAAACTCTGAAAAATTAAGGAACAAAGTGCCAGAAACATGATAGAAAAATGGGGAAAAGACATGAATAGACAATTCACAAAAATGACATGAAAATAGTTCTTAGACTGTGGAAAAACGTTTAAATTCATAATTAGAAAAATGCAAATTTGAGGCTGGGCCCATGGCCTAGTGGTTAAGTTTGGTGTGCTCCACTTCAGCGACTGGGGTTTGGTTCCTGGGCGTGGACGTACACTGCTTGTCAGTGGCCATGTGGTGGTGGCAGGCCACATACAAAGTGGAGGAAGATTGGCATGGATGTTAGCTCAGGGTGAATCATCCTCAGCAAAAAAAAGTAATTAAAAAAGGAAAATACAAATTAAAACAACACAGAAATACCATTCTCATCATCAAATTGGGAATAGTTAAAACAATAACACATTCTGTTGTTGACACTGTGGGGACAAGAACACTCTCATGCATTACTTGTGGGAATGCAAACTAAGTCTTTTGTTGGGAATTTTGGTAACACCTAACAAGACTACATATGCATTTATCTTTTGAACTAAAAATTCCACTTCTAGGCTTTTCTTTGAAGAGACACCTACAGGAGTATTAAAACACATATAGAGAAGTTTACTTATTGCATGGTTTTTGTAATTGCAAAATATTGGAAAGAACTTTAATGCCTATACAAAGAGAGTGGTTGAATGAACTATGGCACATATACATAAATGAGTACTATGAAGCTATAAAAAAGAATTTTGGAGATTTCTATGAACTGACATGGGTTAATTTCCAGTATATATTAGTAAGCGGAAAAAAATCAAAGTGCAAAAATTACCTATGGTAGCTATCATTCATGTAACAATGAGGATACACACCTACACACATACACACAACATTAGTATGGAAAGGACAAAGCAGAACCTGATGAGATTGGTTACCTATAAGAGGTGGGTGATTGTAAGAATGGAGGAAGAGAACAGGGTAGTAAGGATGGAAGGGTGACAGTTTTCTGATGTTACCTTTTCGTATAGCTCTGACTCTTTAAGCTGTGTCAATGTTTCACACATTCCAAAAATAAATAAAATAAAATTAAGAAAGAGTTAAAAGCAACCCAAAATGTGAGAACCAAAAATAGAACCTAAATAAATGGAAAAGAACTAACCCAACTAACTTTGAAAAACAGTAAATGTATCCTGTAAGGCAAAACAAGACAGAAACAAGTACACAAACACTCTAGTTAATAAATTCGCACTCACAGGAGTGTGAGTTAGAAATACTGAAATTACTTTATGTGTATATTAGAAATAAGCAAATAAGCAACTATTTGTGGATAACGAGAATCAGGTTTCTCACTGTCAGAGAAAGTTGTTATAAATAAGGAAAGAGAGAAGACTAAAATGGACCCTAGGTGTTCTGTTGGAATTGGATGTGTCAGCATGAAGTAATGGATATTAACTATATAGATATGGATCACTATATTTAGAAATGAATAGGGATCTGTGTGTGTGAGGATATATATATTTCTTAGCTCTGTCTGATGAAGGGTCTAGAAGCAATCACAATGCAGTAGCAGTAAATGGTGAAACTTTGTGCCACTACTTTAGTTTTTAAATTCTATTCTCTCTTGAAAGAAACCAAGGATCCTTGGAGAAATACCAGGACTAGGGTAAGTAAAAGACAAGATGAACCAAGATGATCTTGTGGTACCAGAAAGTAAGAAATTGCTCACAGCTGATGGGTATGCAATGAACTGCATGTTTATGCCCCCTGAAAATTCATATGTCGAAATCCTGACCCCAATGTAATGGTAAGCTGGTAAAGTGGGGCATTAGGGAGGTAATTAGATAATGAGGGCAAATCCCACCCTCATGAATGGGATCAGTGCCCCTATAAAAGAGACCCCAGAGAGCCCTCTAAATCTCTTTCTGCCATATGAGGATATAATGAGAAAGTAGCAGTTTACAACCTAGAAGAGGACCCTCACCAGAATTAGGCCGTGCTGGCATCCTGATATGAGACTTCTAGTCTTAAGAACTATGAAAAATAAATTCCTGTTATTTATAAGCCAATCAGTCTATGGTACTTTGTTATAGCAGCCTGAAAAGGGTATATGATGAAAAGCACACAGGAGCTCACTTGTTGGAGCTCTTAATGGCCAAATATGGGAATAAATATCCATGAGTTCATACTGATATAAATAAATAATCATGTGTATAAATAAATGGAGGACAAGAAACAGCTCTTCCTTACAGCAGAATTCTAGTTAATAGGTGTAGGAAAAAATGATGGAAAAAGAAAATTATAATTAAATAAATGCCACAATAATAATTTTTACAAGCAAGAATCATTGATGGTTAATAAAATTACTAGGTGAAAGCATGAGAAACAGGATATTTATATAGGCTCAAAGTATCTCCGTAAAATATACTTATTAATGACAAAGGGGGAAAACAGTAACTTTACAGAAAAAAACACTTGACCAACACAACGTAAACTAAGAAAGACGCTGAAGTTAATATAACCCATAATAATATATATTGACACCATGTAGCACCAGAAATGATGCACTGGCAGGAGCACAATGTCACTTCTGTTGTTTTTGTGCCCAAAATGCATAATCTCAACCTAATCATCTTTCAAAATAAATGGCTAGTAATCTTAAAAAATGTCAAGGTTTTGAAAGACAAAGTAAGACTGAGGAACTATCACGTATTAGAGGAGTTTAAGGAGACATGACAAGTGGGTGCACACGGTCTTGAATTAGAATCTAGACTAGAAAAGAGACATAAGTAGAAAACTGGAAAAAAAATGACTGAAGTCTCTAGATTAGTTAATAGTATTGCATCAGTGTTAATTCCCCGGTGCTGTAGCAAGGTTATGTAAGATGTTACCATTTGGATTAGCTAGTGAAGGACATTGAGGTACTCTCTGTACTATTTTTGTAACTTTTCTGTAAACTTTTAAATATTTAAATTTTAAAAAGTAAAAAATTATGCTATGTTAAAAATGGAAAATCTGATTTAAATGATAATCAGGTGAGTCTTAAGGACAAGAGTTAAGTTGTGATTTTTCCGGGTAAACTGGGAATGTGGTCTCTAGAACTCAAAAATAAAGCTGTAATCTTATTGGTATGAGCAGCGAGAGAATGAAGGTCAGGGCTGCAAGAGCATCTAGAATGTGATGGGGAAAATTGGAAGAAAGTGAACCACAGAAAAGAGAGCACCAAAATATGCATAGGATCCCACAGAAAAGCAAGAAACAGAAAGCTGAAAGAACTGAGCAGACATTTCAGCCACACCCACCACAAAGAACACAGTTAAGAGCCTTTTAAAAAACAAAAGTCAAAATCAACACTCTTCAGAGGGAGATAAAATCAGAGTATGTAGAAAGTAACATTCACAAGTCAAACAAAGAAAGGGGAAAATGTGACCTACAGTGAAGAGTCAAAGAGTAAAAGCAGTAATAGACACAGACTCTGAGGTAACTCAGATATTTTAATAAACAGACTAAGACTATAATACAACTATTATAAATGTGCTTAGGTATTTTAAGGAAAAGTGGTCAAAATGAGTGAATAGATATATAAAAAATAAATTGAAATTCTAGATCTAAAAGAATATCATAGAAAATAAAAAAAATCTTTGGATGGGATTAACAGAAAAAAGGAAAGAACAGAAGAAAAGGTCAGTGAATTTAAAGAGATCAATAGAAAGGAAAAAATCTGAAGAAAATGGATGATAAAAGATTAAAAAGAAATGAATGCTGCTTCAGTGATATGTAGGACAATATCAAACAGTAACACACATGATTGCATTCTGCAAAAGAAAAATAAGAATGGGATAGAAAAATATTTGAAGAATTAATGGCTGAAAATTTACAAATTTTGTAATTTTTCTGACTGTGTCACATTTGATTTATTTGATTGATTCATTGAAAATGATTCACTTGAATCATTTTTCGGATTGACAAATCTGAATCTCATCAAACTCAAAGAAGAATAAATACGAAAATCAGAACTAGGTACACCATGTCTGATTTCTCATCAGAAACAACATAGGCCAAAAATCAAAGGAATCATGTGTTTAAAGTGTTAAAAGTAAGAAAAAAGTCAAACTGTAATTTGATACCCAATGAAAGTCCTTCAAAATATATATCTTCATATAAATGAAAACTGAGAGTTTGTTGCTAACAGAACTGGAATACAAAAGTTTCAAAAGGAAGTTCTTTTGGCTAAAAGGAAATTATACCAGGTGCAACTCAAATATATAGGAAAGATAACACTAGACGTGGTAAATACATGGAGAAAAGTACAATAGTATTTTGTGCTTTCTTAATTTAAAAAAGAAAAATCTATTAATAAAATAAATAGGTAAAATAAATATTTATATAACTCTTTCCAGTGGAAAAACAAAATATTGTGAGATTTATAATGTATATAGATGTAATATACACTATAATAGCATATAGAATGGGTGGGACTAAATGGTTCTTGAATTTTATGTGAATTGGTAGACTATTGACTCTGAGAGAATTTTGTAACTTGATGGATATTTTAATCCATAAAGAAAATACAATAAACATTATAACGCAAAGGGAGTATTGCTAAAAGGCTAATAAATAAATTGTAATAGGATTAGAAAAATATTCACATAATCATGAGGAAGGCAGTGAAGGGGGAACAGAAAAACACAGAACAGATGGGATAAATAGAAAATAAATAGCAAAATGATATCTACAAATCAAAATATATCAAGAAAAAGAATAATACCAGAAATAACGAAAGGTATTTCATAACAATCAGAGTCAATTCATCAGAAAAACATACAAATGGCAAATGTGTATATGATTAATAAAAGCTTCAAAATACATTGTAATGAGTAAAATTGTTTCCCCCCCCAACCAACAAAAGAAGATATGTTGAAATCTAAACCACCAGTATCTCAGAACGTGACTTTATTTGGAAATAGGGGTCATCGAAGATACAATTAGTTATGTTAGCATGAGGTCATACTGGAGTAAGATGGGGCCTTAATCCGATATGACTGGTGTCCTTTTAAGAAGACGGCCATGTGAAGATACAGAGATAAAGAAAGAATATCATGTGAAGACAGGAGGCAAAGATTGGAGTGATGAGTCTTACAAGCCAAGAAATGCCAAGGATTGCCGGCAGTCACCAGAAGCTAGGAGTAAGGCCTGGATCAAATTTTCCTACAGACCCCTCAGAAACAACCAATACTGCGACACTCTGATTTTGGGCTTCTAGGCTCCATAATGTTTGACAATAAATTTCTGTTGTTAAACCACCAAGTTTCTGGTACTCTGTTATGGCAGTCTTTGGAAACATAGATACATGAAGCAAAATGTGACACAATCAAAAGGAGAAGCAGATAAATCCACAAATTTAGAGTTTTGGTATATGTGCCTTAATGAGTGATTGATAAAACAACTAACCAAAAAAATTCAATAAGAATATAAAAGGGATAAAAGCACTGTCAATCACCTTGACTATATTGCCTTTAATAGTCCATTATTATCAGTAATTTTGGAATATACATTCTTTTAAGTTTCACATAGAACATTCCATGAATTTAAAAATATTTAAATATTATAGCTTATGATTAATAGCCATGAGGAAATGTAATTCAAAGTAATAAGAAAAAGATAAATATAAAACTCCAAATATTTGGAAATTGGCCAAGATACTTTTAAATTCCCATATGTTAAAAAATACGTCATAGAAGAAATAAAATATTTCAAGCTAAATACCTGCTTTTTCTGTGGAACAGCTAAAGAACAAATTACAGGGAAAGTTGTAGCTTTAAATCTTATACTGAGGGGCTGGCCTGGTGATGTAGTGGTTAAGTTTGCACACTCTGCTTCAACAGCCTGGGGTTCGTGAGTTTGGATCCTGGGCATGGACCTACACTCTGTTCATCAAAGCCATGCTATGGCAGCATCTCACATACGAAATAGAGGAAGATTGGCACAGATATTAACCCAGGGCCAATCTTCCTCAGAAAAAAAAAATCCTAAGAAATCTGCAAAGCAATGACTATAAGTGAACTTAGCATAACCATTCTAGGTCAATGTATCAAAATCAATTATATTTCTCTATACCATCACTGGTATCCCCAAAGGACTGTTATACTGAAAACTACAAAGCATTGCAGAAAAATATTAAAGAGGATCTAATTATATGGAGAAATAGATCATTCTCGAAGATTGGAAGACTATTTTTAAGATGTCACTTCTTCCCAAATTGAGACATAGGATCCGTTTCAATGACAATAATAACCCTATGAAGCAACAAGAACTCTCATACATTGTTGGTGGGAGAATAAAATAGCACTACTGCTTTGGTATACTATTTAGCAGTTTCTTAAAGAATTGACCATATACCCAACCTAGCCACCAGCAATTTCAACTTAGGTATTTACCCAATAGTAAAGAAAATATATGTTTACAAAAGACTTGTACAGGAAAGAGCATTGTAGCTTTATTCTTAATTATGAAAAACTTTATAACACCCCCCAATTTTCCATCAACATGAGAATGGATAAACCAATTGTAGCATATTGATGTGAGAAAATAAGATTCAGCAATAAAAAGGAACAAATTAGTCATTCCTTCTGCTATAGGAATGAATCTCACAGACATCATGTTGCATGAAAGAAACCAGTTACAGAATAGTACATACTGTATTATTTCATTTATGTGAAGTTTTAGTATAGACAAATCTAATCTATGTTGAAAGCAATCATCAAATTAGTTGTTTTGGGGAAAAGAGAATTGATTGGGAAAGAGAATGAAGGAATGTTCTGAGGTGATGAAAATATTCTATATTTTAATACATTTGTGAGTTACACAGTTACATGCATTTGTCAAAACTCATTAAATAGTACAATGAAGATGTGTATACTTGACTGTATTTAAAAATAAACTAAACAAATATTGAAATTTAATTAGTAATGTTGCTTTCAGCAGTAGTATGGACTTAATTTTGAAATTACTTTCTGTATATTCTAGACTTGAGTAAATATACTGAAGATAATGGGATGCAGGTTTCTCACTACTGGAGAATGGGGTTACCAATATGAAAAAAAGAAGACTAGAATGTACCTTGTAGTATTGGACTGGAATTGGAAGTATCAATATAAACTTAAACTATTTGCTAAGAGGGCCAAGAAGCAATAACATACCAGTAGCAATGAGCCTACCTAGCACATTGACCTTGGTTTCTTCACTAGAAGAAACCAGAGCTCCTAGTAGAAAGTACTGATTCTTCCAGGGCTGGCATAGGGAAAATACAAGATGAGCTTGGAACATCCTTTTGCACCAGAGACTAGTAAATACTCAAAGAAATATGGATATGTCAAGACAGAGGAACCTAACCTAGGGAAACGTGAACATCAAAATGTCAAATGTCATAATGATAGTATTTATGGATTATAATTGATTAAAGAAATTAATCCATCAGTCTATACTGTTGAATAAGTAAACAATCAAACTGATTAGGATTTATAGCTTTCAATTATTGAGCATATATTATAGGCTAGGAATTATATGCATTACTTCATTTGATCTTTTCATAATCATGTTGCAAGTTAGGCATAATTATTGTTTTTATACATATGAAAAATAGAGACTGAAATATTCTATGTAAATTGTTTAATAAAACATATCTAACACTAGCCAGTCCAGAACTTACATCCTTCTGTGTCTTACTCTGAAACTCATTTTTCTTTATTCTATACCATCCTTTCTCTCAAGTAAACAGCTATCTAACTCCTTGTTTCATTGAATTCACCTTATTTGGAATGACTTTATTTTGATGAAAATCTGAATTTGAGCAAACTTTTTTTAAATAAATAAGATAAAATATGAAACAGTCTACTTTTCCGTCTAAAGAAAACAATATTAAGGATATAAAAAGTGCTCCCTATCTTGGAAATTTTTTTTTAATAAAAATTTGCACCTAAGCTAACATCTGTTGCCAATCTTCCTTTCTTCTTCTTCTTCTTCTTCTCCCCAAAGCCCGTCCCCCAGTACATAGCTGTATATTCTAGTTGTTAGTGTCTCTGATTGTGCTATGTGAGACGCCACCTCAGCATGGCCTGATAAGCAGTGCCATGTCTGCGCCCAGGATCCAAACCAGTGAAACTCTGGGCCGCCAAAGTGGAGTGCACAAACTTAACCGCTTGGCCACAGGACCAGCCCCTGGAAATCTTTTAGTAGCAAAAAAAAAAAAAAAAAAAAAAAAAAATCTGAGCACTTTGGAAGATTTTAAATTTTTTGTATGATCTCCTGGTTATTAACATATCCAGAATAATCAAAATCTCATACCCTCCCCCACACACATATACATACATAATCTCACATATACATGCTTTAACCTTATGTCTTTTAATGAAATAATTGTAGAAATCACTTATTTTGAAAACAGGATGGATTGAGTCCTTTTCTTTCAGAGAATCTTCACTTCATGTTTTCAGGTGGTTTCTTCATTGGATTTTAAGTGCAAACTGGCTACCTTAAGTTTGCATGCCTAGAACTCATGTATTTTAATAGTTGTCCCAGCCCATCTGATTCATAAGTAGCCTTAATGGATCTATTTGGAATTGCTAAAACAATATGATTTGTAGCAAATTCAGATTCTAAGAGAGATGACAACCTATACTGCAAAACTCTCAATATGTTTAGAGGTCCAATAAAAACATTCATATATGTATGAAATAAATATTTTTAGTGCTAAGACAAAACTTCAAGCCTTAGTTACTTTTTAATAAAATTAACATAAACCAATTTTAAGGTGCATCATTTTGCTAGTAATTCTCTTTTTAGGTTAAACACAGATGATAAAATATTTGGAATTTCTATTTCCTTATTGGCATATAACAGATACAAAATTGCTTTTGCATTCTATTTGTTATTTACCTATTTTAATTACCAGTCATATTTGTGATTCCCCAGATCTAATAGACACCTTCAAAATGTTGGGTTTTTTTTACAGCCATCTTTATTTTTAAACAATGCAAACATTCAGCAAGGAAGATGAAATTCTTTTCAAAAGGAAAATTAAACTGTATACACAAAAACTCTAGATAATTATTAAATATTTTGCATATATAATTAGAAAAAAGATGAGAGTATAAACATTTCACCTATAAAATTGGCTCTTACCATTTCACACATCTTGTGCAAACCCAACACAGCTCTAATCTGCTACTTCTTAAAAGTTCCTAATTCGGACAATTTGCTCCTAGTTTAACAAAACATATTATATCCAAACACAACAGTATTTTTCTTCCTAACACTTTTCTCAATTATATACAGCAAATCGTTCCAGTCAGAAACCTTAAAGTTTCTCACTAATTGAAATTCAGAAAAAATATGCATTCTGAATTTCTGCTGTTTTCAACATCAGAAATACATATTATGAGTTCAATTTAGTAATAATTGGCAAGGTTTACCTATTTGCTGCTAAGTTTTGAGCTATTCAGAAATTTCTTAATTTCTAGGTTTAAAAAAAATCCTTTTCATTTGATTTTTTATAGCAGGGTATTGTGTTTTCCTGATCATCTAATCTTATTAATATTGAGTTCAAGGATACAATCTTATGTGTATGGGTGTGAGGGCGTGTGATCTGTGTGCATACCTGAGTGTTCTCTAATCAGATCAAAGAAATATGAAAAAAAACTCTAGAGTGAAGCTCTTTCTTTTATAAAACTTTTTAGTTTCTAAATTTTAAGTGACAGTTAGGTCTAGGATGTCTCCACATATAAACCATCCTGAAACACTAAAATTTCCATATTCCTAAGCTTTAAAATGAAACGTTTTTATTTTGTAGTTTCAAGCTCCTGATACAGTTTTTATAAGTGCAGATTAGGCTGTGATTTCTAAAATGAAGAAAATGACCAGGACCAAAATACTGTCAAAGAATTCTGTTCAGCAACTAGAGCCGTCTGGTTGTATATGTGTAATGCAAGGCCTTCTCTAGATGTGTTCCCTTCCTCTACCAGGGACAATATTTCTTTGTCACCCAACTAGAAATAATTAATATAGGAGAAAAACAGATATGTTTTCCCCTGAATATATGTACTCTTACTTACATCATTTCATTGGCAGGCAGTAATACGATATTTATGTTTCGAAATACACTTTTGAAAGAAAATCACAAAACAAATATGTACTATTCATGTCCCTCCCAATACTTTCTTGGCTACCTGAGTAAGGTTGCAGTTGAGAACATTTCCTAGGATGTTGACAGCTTTCACTCAAAGCACCCGCATCTATCTTTTTTCTTCTAAAGGATTTTTCCTGAACTCTGGAGCTTGCTCAGTTGCAAGCTGATCATGTTGTGTATTTAAGCACATGGACTTCTCCTCATACAACTCTCAATCAATGACGGATGGGAATCAATGAGTAAATGACCCCAATCACCCCAGCTACCAGTGAGGCAATCCCAAGACATGTTCTGTATGGTACCTCAGAGGACCACCTTTTGGGGTCCCAGTTGCTCTCAGCAAAAAGGTACTCATTACCATCCCCCCCTTTATTTAACCTAGTCTCATTTTTTACTGTCTTCTTCATTCATTTTGTTTCCTTAGATCACCTCCCAAATAAATTACCTATACTAAAATCTTTATCTCAGCCTTTGCTTTTGAAAGAACTCAAACTAACAAGATGTTTACCCAATTTAGTTAGAAAGACAAGTTAATAATATCTATGATGCTTTCATGGTGAAAAAGGAGGATGCAAGATCTTGTTTGTAGTGAAACTTCAATCACCATTACCAACTCTTTGACTCCTATATGTGCCCATTTCTCTTTGACTTGCTGTGCAAGAGGGATGCATTGCTTATCTGTGGAGTTTGATCCAATGCTTCAAAACTCCTATGATATACTCTCCTGTAGTAATGCTGGACTCATGCTGAAAACATTAAACATTTCCATCTCTTAAAGGGAAGTCTTTGTAGCAAGTTTTCCCAAAGATTAATGGTTTGCAGCCCTGAGAGATTTGTGTAAGTAATACTAAAAGAGCTTGCATTGCCAAATAAAGAGAACAGTAAAGACCTATTAGGGGATTCACAGTAGAAGGTTCTAAATGGCATTTATAACCAAACACCCGATCCTGTATTTACATATGTCATCAAATTTCTTCATGATTTGACATTTAGCCATTTCTAAAAAGCCAGTTATCTTACCAGGGAAATACGTCTTGATAAATCGGAAGTTAGATTTATCTAAAATCTTTTCAGTCTTCTCACTACACAGAATGCCTTCTAAAATGAATCAAATCATTGATCAGTGGTCACATCCTATGAAGTATAGGTCTCTGTCTCCTAACAACCAAGTGACTATATCATACCATTTTATGATACAATTTGTAATGTAACTTTCATTGCCTGCTTGGCTTTTGACAAATGCTGATGTGATAACCCCCTCACATGAAGCAAGTGAATCCCTTGTCACTGCCATATTTTCAGTGTTCTTCCTCTTCATTTCCACTTTCTAGTCAGTAGGTGTGTATTTACGTCTGTGTAACTTGCACAAGAACTTCCTTGTAACCATCACTACTAATACTCTACTCTTCATAGCAAGATCTCTAAGACATGACTCATCAGATAACTGATTCCATTCTCCATGTTACTCTTATGTAGTCTATCGCATTGAAGGAAGTATCTATCTTTCAGATCTTGCCTGTCGGCTATTGCAACACCTTGAGTGTTTTCCTGTTTTACCAGACACTTAAGAGTGTCACCTTAAGACTGAAGTGATGTTGACAAAACTGTTAGTGTCAAATCTCTTTTTTTTTAAATTTTTTTTATTAAGGTTATAAAAGTTAACATCCTTGTGAAATTACAGTTGTACATTATTATTAGTCATGTTGTAGGTACACCACTTCACCCCTAGTGCCCTCCCCCCACCCTCCTTTCCCCTGGCAACCACTGATCAGTTCTCTTTGTCCATATGTTAACTACCACCTATGAGTGGAGTCATACAGAGTTCGTCTTTCTCCGTCTGGCTTATTTCACTCAACATAATACTCTCAAGGTCTATCCATGTTGTTGTGAATGGGACAACTTTGTCCTTTTTATGGCTGAGTAGTATTACATTGTATATATATACCACAACTTCTTTATCCAATCATCAGTTGCTGGGCACTTAGGTTGGTTCCATGACTTAGCTATTGTGAATAATGCTGCAATGAAGATAGGGGTGCATGGAACTTCTGTAATTGCTGATTTCAGGTTCTTAGGATATAGACCCAGTAGTGGGATGGCTGGGTCATAAGGTATTTCTATTCTTAACTTTTTGAGGAATCTCCATACTGTTTTCCATAGTGGCTGCACCAGTTTGCATTCCCACCAACAGTGTATGAGGGTTCCCTTTTCTCCACAGCCTCTCCAACATTTATCACTCTTGGTTTTGGATATTTTTGCCATTCTAACAGGTAAGGTGATATCTTAGTGTAGTTTTGATTTGCATTTCCCTGATGATTAGTGATGATGAGCATCTTTTCATGTGTCTATTGGCCATCCGTATATCTTCTTTGGAGAAATGTCTGTTCATCTCCCCTGCCCATTTTGTAATTGGGTTATTTGATTTTTTATTGTTGAGTCATGTGAGTTCTTTGTATATTATGGAGATTAACCCTTTGTTGGATAAATAACTTGTGAATATTTTTCCCAATTAGTGGGCTGTTTTTTTGGTTTCAATCCTGTTTTCCCTTGCCTTGAAGAAGCTCTTTAGCCTGATGAAGTCCCATTTGTTTATTCTTTCTATTGTTTCCCTCATGTGAGGGATTATGGTGTCTGAAACGATTCTTTTGAAGCTGATGTCAAAGAGTGTGCTGCTGATATTCTCTTCTAGAAGACTTATTGTTTCAGGCCTAATCTTTAGGTCTTTGATCCATTTTGAGTTTATTTTAGTAAATGGTGAGTTTCTTCCTGAGTAATTCTTGAAGAGGAGGTTTTGTGGTGATGAACTCCCTTAACTTTTGTTTATCTGGGAAAGTTTTTATTTCTCCATTGTATTTGAAGGATATTTTTGCTGGGTAGAGTATTCTTGGCTGCAGGTTTTTGTCCTTCAGAGTTTTGAATATTTCATTCCAATCTCTTCTAGCCTATGAGGTCTCTCCTGAGAAATCTGCTGATAGCCCTATGGGGTTTCCTTTGTAAGTTATTTTCTTCTGCCTGGCTGCCCTTAGTATTTTCTCTTTGTCATTGACTTTTGCTAGTTTCACTGCTATATGTCTTGGGGTTGGTCTTCTTGCGTTAATAAAGTTTGGAGATCTATTGGCTTCTGTGACGTGAAGTTCCATCTCTCTTCCCAAGTTTGGAAAGTTCTCAGCTATTATTTCTTTGAACAGGCCTTCTGCCCCCTTCTCCTTCTCTTCTCCCTCCGGTATACCTATAATCCTTATGTTGCATCTCCTAATTGAGTCAGATAATTCTCGGAGAGTTTCTTCATTTCTTTTTAGTCTTAATTCTCTCTCCTCCTCTGCCTGCAGCATTTCTATATTCCTATCCTCCAAATTGCTAATTCTGTCCTCCATATTATCGACCCTACTGTTCAGAGAGTCCAGATATTTCTTAATCTCCTCCATTGTGTTCTTCATCTCCAGTATTTCTAATTGGTTCTTCTTTATAGTGTCAAGCTCTTTTGTGACATAGCTCCTGAACTCATTGAGTTGTCTATCTGAATTCTCTTTTAGGTCATTGAGTTTTTTCATAATGGCAGTTTTGATATCATCGTCATTTAGGTTATAGATTTCATTCCCTTTGGGATTGTTTTCTGGGTGCTTATCATTTTCCTTCTGTTCTGGAGATTTAATATATTTTTTCATACTGCTTGATGGTGTGGATTTGTGCCTCATCATAGAGATAGAGTTTAGTCGCTGCTTCCACTTGTTGTGTCTGGTGTGTGTGTGTGTGGGGGGGGGGCAGCTGTTTAGACTGCCCCAACCAGGAACCCTGTCAGCTGTTACTGACTGGGCCTGGACCCCTCCTCGTAGTCACAGTGGTCCTGTGGGGTCCCTCATCAGTTGTGGGGGCAATCGCAAGGGGGCCTCAGGCTGCTGGTGCCTACTGCTGCAGCCCACCTAGACGTGCTCCCTCCTTGTGGTCTGCAGCAGTGTTGTGGGCTTTCCCATCAGCCAGGAACAGGATCACCTATAATCTCCGATTTGTCCCTAACAGAGCCCACCAGATCACACTTGTCCACTATAGGTCCCAGCAGAGCTATGGGTATCTTCTGCAGTCTCTCATTAGCTCACCTGTGCTGCTTTTGCCCCAGGACCTTCCCGCCTTGTGATTGCCAGTCGGGACCTCTCCACTAGTGCTGTGCAGGGGCTTTTGCTGAGGCTGCTGTAAGAACCTGGAGATCCCCCCTGGGCTACGTAGCCGTTTCACCAGAGCTCTACTCTGCCCCACTTCACTCTCATGGGATCTCTGGGAGCCCCTTGCCTCGTCTGGGAGACGGCCAGAGTCTATGGGCCTGGCGGTGGCTTGTAAGCTGCTGCCTTGTGGGGAATTCTGCTGTAGGGAGCTTCCTGATGTTCCAAATGCTGGGTGGGGCCTCCCTGCTGGGGGGTGCGGGACCCTGGAGCACCCCCCGGGCCGCAGAGCTGGGTGTTGGAGCTCCACCCAGTCCCCAAGTGCATCCACGGGAAGTCCGGGCACCCCCTGCACCGACCCGTGTGCAGGAGACCGTGAGCTCAGCAGCAGCTTGTGGCCTGGAGCCGTCCCAGGGGATCCTCCCACTGGGAGCTTCCCTTTGTCCTGGATTCTGGGTGTGACCTCCCTGCTAATGGTGAGCAGAGGCTTTCCCTGCCGGGGAGATGCAGGACCCCAGAGCCTTCCCCCGCGCCGCAGAGCCAGGTGCTGGAGCTCCAACCGTCTCCCCAAGCATGTCTACAGGAAGTCCGGGTGCCCCCTACACCAAGTCGTGTGCCGGAGACCGTGAGCCCAGCAGCAGCTTGCGGTCTGGAGCTGCCCCAGGGGGATCCACCCACCGGGAGCTTCCCTTTGTCCTGGATTCTGGGCGTGGCCTCCCTGCTAATGGGGAGCAGAGGCTTTCCCTGCTGGGGAGATGTGGGACCCCTGAGCTTTCCCCCGCGCCACAGAGCCAGGCGCTGGAGCTCCAGCCGTGTCCCCAAGCATGTCTACGGGAAGTCCGAGCGCCCCCTGCACCGAGCTGTGTGCTGGAGACCATGAGCTCAGTGGCAGCTTGTGGTCTGGTGCCATGCCGGGCCCGCCAGGAGCTTCTCTTTGTTCTGGCTTCTGGGCGGGGCTTCCCTGCTAATCGCGAGCGGAGGCCTTCCCTGCCGGTGGGTGCAGGACCCTGGGGATTTCACCCTGGGCTTAGGTGTGATCGCAGGGGGACTTGGGTAGGGATGTTGTCACCTGTTTCCACCGTCGCTCCACTGGTGAGTGCACACTCCTGCCCTTGGTGTGTGGCGATGCTATGGGGGAGTCTGCTGGAAGAGAGCCTCCTGCAGGAACTAGGCTGTCCGGGGGTCAGGGGTTGGGGGTCGGGGGTCGGAAAGTTTTCACCTATTTCCACCTCCTCCTGGGGGGACGTCCATCCGCCTTCCGATGTGTAGTAGCACGAGACTTTTAGGCATCTTGAGATGCTATCTGGATATCCTTTGTTAATCGGTGAATGTCCAATTAGTTGTAGATTCGACGGGGGAGAGACAAAGAAGACCTCTCACTCTGCCATGTTGGTCCTGCCCCTCTCCAGTGTCAAATCTCTTTTGCATTGAATATGATCCTCTGCATTTCCTAGATTGCAATCAATTATTTCTGGCCCATTGATGGTTTTAAATTCCCTTGGATTAAGCATCTTGCTAATCAGTCACATGAAGAAAGTTTTACCAAAATGTGAGGGTCTGTTCTACACGATGCCTCCAACATGTTTGACACTAACCTTTTTGCTCCACTCCTCTGAAGAAAACATAGGCATATTCTGCTAAATATCTTCCCCCAATAACAATTCGCTGGTAGGATGTTTCTTTGTTTTTAATATTCCAAATTGATAGAATGTATCTTTGCATTGTAGCATTTCTAGCCAGTATCTACATAGAATTTTCCTCCTACAACTAAATGCATTTGAAAAAATGGTCATAAAGTCTTGAATTACAGTCCCAACTCAATTGGTACAACATCAGAATCATAGAGAAATATTTTGAAATGCTGTCAACAAGGGCAAGGGCCTATCTGGTTTTTTTGACATCCCTAGGTCACCAGTGCCTAGCTTAAAGTATGTATCCAGAAATGTTTTCAAATTAATTAATTAATTTAAAATTGGTCACTGGGCTCAAAGACCTTTCATGTTCTATTCACCCTGAAAAACTTGATTTCTTCCAATATTGCTTATAAATTAGGTTGACGATTTTCACATCTCAACTTAAATCCTCACTTCATTCTAAGATAGCATAGCCAATATTACTGCTGCATCATAGCTTTCAAACTAATCTGTGAATTAACTTGCTGATATGTGCATGTTGCAATGGCCATTAACAGCATTGTATATTCAAAAGAAAATTTTAACTGAGAGAAGAGTCCAGAAAAAGCACTGAAAATTTTATGAATGTGGTTCTCTGCATTCAAGTACTTTGTTCAGTACCATCACGTAGCTGCAAGAAACTGTGAACTTTTTGGCCTCTGGGGCTCTCTTGGAATTTTCCCAGCAATCTTTGGGAATCCCAGTATACTGTTTTATGAACATTGGCTTAATCTCTGACATACCAGGACAGAAATTAAATAACACAGACATGGTTAAAATGAACACTGTATAACTTGAAAATGTGTTTCATATTTTATCTATTTCCATGTCTGATGAAGTATGTTGTAATGTGAATGTGTTGTAAGTATTTATCCACTGCATGGCGTAGAACCCAACACAAAATCAGCATTATGTCCCATAGTTTATTTTGTAGAATATTATTGGACCATCTCACTTTATCTTGGTTTTGACTTTTACCCCCATTTCAATTTCTAAATCTCCCCCAATTTACCCATCATAGTTTGATTTCTGCTACTTGCTTGTTGTTAGTCCCTTTGGCTGATGACTGGTTCAACTTTTCTTGTTTTCATTGTCAATGCTCTCTTGCACTTAGTGCCTGAATTTTCCTTTTTCCAGCCACTGATCCTGGCGACTGCTACACTAAGAGAAGCTCGATTCCCCAAGGGAAAGGGTAAACTCTCTCTCTCTCCCCCCTTCCCTCACCCCCTTCCTTTTCCTCCATCCCCCCACAATGTGATTATCTCAATTTTTTTAACTACAAAATTCTTTTTAAAATAAAATATGCATAATTCTGATTCCTAAAAAATAAATAGTAAATTCAAAACACTAATCTCAGTCAGTTCAGGTCCTCCCAGAAACAGACACTAAGATAGAAATAGAAGTGCAAGAGATTTATTGGGAGAAATGCCTGTGAAGGAAGAAGTGGCAAGGAAGAAGGAGTAGGGAGGGAGAAACATAGACCACGAATTAGGTTTGACATCAATGAAGGGAGGAAGGAAAGGGAGATGATTAGATAAGAAGAGCCCCAGACTGTATTTCAGATCTTCATATTGCCCACTAAAGGAGTCATTCATCAGGCAGGAATGGCCATGCTCTAGTACTGTTCCTGTGCTCAATCATTGGCTAAAAGCAATCCTGGGGAGAGCTTGCCCTCAGTGTAAACATTATGGTGAGTCACCAAAGGTGTGGCATCTGGACACTATCAGCTAACTTCACTCTTGGCAGCTTTTTAATATTTTAATATTGAACCATTTATTTATCAAATATTTTGGAAGCATCTAAAACATGTGGTTCTAGGCGCTAGGGAAATAGCAGTGAACAAAACAGATGATATATAATATCCTTACTGTCCTGGAGTTTACCCTATAGTGAGGTAATAGATATTAAACAAATGAAGGAGTTTATTTATAATATGACGGATGATGACAAGTGATATGAAAAACGTGAAGCAGGTTAGTAGCAATCGGGATATGGTTTACTACTTTACATAGGGTTTGAGCAAAGCCCTTTCCGATAAAGGTAGATTTGAGCAAGACTGTAAAAGGATCTATGGAGCCAGTCACAGAAATATTTGAAGGGAGATCATTCCTGGCAGAGAGAACAATTGCAAAGGCCCCAAGGCAACGATATGCAGAGTGAATTAGAGGAAGAGTTTGGAGAATTCTGTGTCTGGGGCCTGGTGAGTGACTGAAGAAAAAAATAATGTGACATGAGGTCATAGAGGCGGGGAAAGGTGGAGATGCGGGTCATGTCGAGCTTTGTGGGTCATGGTAAGGACTCTGGATTTTATCCTGAGTGAGATGAGAAGATATAGAAAGATTTTCTGCGGAACAATGGTCTGATCACAGTATGGTTTAAAAGATTGATATTGAGGAGAACAGACTGTGAGAAGGCAAAGATAGAAAAGGAATGACAGTATAACTGTCTGTTAAAATAATCCAAAAGAGATAAGATGGATAAGATACGTTCATCTAGTGTTGTAGCATTGACAGGGATAAGAATTGATTGGATTTTTCATTTTAAATTTTTTGAAGTAAAATCAACAGAGTTTCCTGTTTGATATGAGTTACCAGGGAAGGAGAAGAGTTGAGAACACCTCCAGTAATATTTTGGCTTGAACAATTGGTAGTGTAGAAATTCACATTTCCTGACATGGGGGACAAGTGTGGGAAGAATAGGTTTTAGTGTTCAAAATCAAGAGTTATGTTTTTGACATGTTAGCTTGAGATGTTTACTTACTTTATCACTTCAAAGAATAATAGTGCTTTGATATATAGCCAAAAATGACAGCAGTAAGGTTATTCTCACAAAGACAAACATTGTAAATAGATGTCTTTAATATTTTAGTATATTTGCATTATCAAATTTATTTTTATACTTTTTTCTAGTTACACATAATTAACAAATTTCCCAATCTCAAAAATATGTAGTTTTGTTTTCCCTTCTAGAAGTTTGGAGATGGAGATTTATAGAGGCCTAAACTTTTTAAAAACAGGAAATGGTGGATGCAATTTCTTCATCAAAAGATCTTTTTTATAATTTCATCATCAGAAAATATGCTAGAGAAACTTTTGTTGGAAGATATTTTATCTATTCAATGATGTTGACATATGAGCTTATTGCCAGATTTGTAATATTTAAAATTTCTTAAGATATTAGAATTGTATGCATTGAGTCAGGGATTATCCATTAATATTTATCCTTTATGCTATTTGTGTCTATTCCAGATGACAACAGAACAAGAATGAATTAAAACTGAAATGGTCCAATTAACCTAGTCAGTCTTTAGTGAATAATGTAGGTCTGGGTTTATAATGTCTGAAATGGGGTGGTGGGCTCTGAGTCATTTCTAAGCATCTGGCAAAAGTGCCTTGGAATTTTAGTTTTAAGGACTCTATAACCTGATGGTCACTAGATAATGATGTCCTTTAAGATAGGACCTGTATTTGTTTCCCTTATTCTAGTACCTAACCTAGAACCTCCTCTCCCAAAACTTTAGTGAATAAATAAATTCTTTAAAAATTACCTGTTTTTCTTAACTATGAGCTTGCACTTATTTCTATTAGCCATCACTTCATTTCCTGCCAGTTTGGTAACCTCTTTTGGTTTCTTTATATTGCTTTTGTCCCCAGCAGTTTTCCACGCAATTTCTCAATTTCCTTTTCCTTTGAACTAAATGGTGTTACTAATTAAATGTCCTCTTTTCCAGATTGTTAGTGAAAATATTAAATAAGATCAGTTAGAACAGCATGTATTCAGGACTCTTAAAAACAGACACTCCTGAGTGAAGCAGATACTAGTGAGCAGGTAACCTGTTTATTTAGAGCATTCTGTCAGTTTTCACTTCTACTTACCTTCAGTGTATTTGGAGTAGACTCTTCATTTTAGACTGAGTTTTTGATCTAATTATCATATTGACATATGACTCTAAGCATTTCATTCATATTATAACCTGGCAATCTTTAAGGATTATAATTAAGGACTAAAAATTACCTGATGATGTTTGTCTAGTTACTTATCACCAGTATTGGCAAAGTTTAGAGTAGGAAATAGATCCTGTAAGGGTTGATTAAGGAGAAATATGATATAATATATAAAATAAGCAAAATTTAAGTACTACATAAACAGATAATTTATGAATAATAATGAAGAACATTTTATTGTCAAAGTGTTGGTAAACAAGAGAATGGCTTGAACCTACAGTTGTGGGAAGTTAGGTTAGATATGATTTTCCTGAGAGAGCATTGTTAAAGAGTGTAATGCTTTAGTTAGAGAGGTTATGGGGAGTGTGGAGGAAGCAGAGATTATGGAGATAAATATGTTAAGTTATAGAAACGTGAATGCAGAGAGGAGACTCCACAGAGAGGGAAGACACATTTTGAAGACAACTCTTTGGGAATAAGAAAGGAGAAACAATATGGGACTCAATTACTCTAGGTATGTTTGGATTGGTTGGTTGCTTAAAACCTCTTCACAGATGTAGAGAAGTCTGAGCACAAAAAAGAATACAGGAAATGTTCTGGAGGTTATTTACTCAATAATACTTAGTTGTGAGTGTATGTGTTTTGTTGTCTATGTGTCAACGATAGATGTTTGTATATTTATGAACCAGAAGAGAAAGGAATTTATGTTAGGGCATTGGCGTTATGTTCTTTGCTCAAAAACTATGATGGAATGAAAGAAAGATATCATATGCACTTTTAAATAATTTAGTTAGATCACATAAAATAAATATAGTTAATGTTACAAGTTAGGAAGAACAATACATAGAGATGAATAACTCTCAAATAAATTTGTATTAATATAGCCAAGAATTATCTTTTTTAAGAAGGGAAGGGAGGGGAATTCAGAAGCCAATTTGAACATAGGCATAACCGTCTTAGTAGCTCTTAAAAAAGATCTTTAGGAAAATAGACGAAGAATAAAAACAAAAACAAAAACACTGCATGAAGCATTTCAGACATAGTGTGGAAACAGACAAATCAACCAACTAACCAGTCAACTAACCAACCAACCAACCAAAACCCTAAAATGCCAAATGAATGGAGGTTTGTGATAAAATATTATGACAACAGAATAGAGTTATTTCAATTAAATTTAGAAATGAGAAGAAAAGCACTATTTGGAGGTGGAAAAAGTTTAATGCTACCAGAGAACCGAGAGAATAAAAAAGGGAAAGTTAAACTATTTTCTTCCTATTTTTTTTCCTATTTTCTTGCATCTTCTCTGTAACAGGAAACAGAAGATATCAGTAAGAGGACATTGATTTCCAAAATAATCAAGGCGATTGAATAGAGATTGCTAAAAGCTGTCTATATTTTTTTAATGTAAGAAACTATAGACTGGCAAGATTGGTATTAACCTAAGATATGAATCTACAGTAGATTATTAAACAGATTGTCAATATTTAAAAATATAGGAAGTCATCCCTAGATTGTAAAATACATTCAATAGGAATAATTAAAATGAAGGTAAATATATTTGATTATTTTAAAATATTTTCTATATCAAGGGATGTCAACTGGACATGTATGATTGATTTCAAAGATATTATAATTTTTAAAATTAAGGTACATTAGTTAAGGGATAGTAAACTAGGTACACTCATAATTAATTGAAATGTATTGTTGGTACATGAGAGTAACATTATGATACCTCAATATCTGAGAACAGGATTTCTCACTTAATGTAAAAATATGAGAGAAATAAAAGCAGCATGTAATGGTTAAGATTTTCCATTTGTAGAATCATTCAAAATTTAACTCATAATCCTTAAACTAATTATCCCAGAGTATCAGTGTATTAGTGATCTACTTTGTGTAACAAATTACCTCAACATTTAGGGCCTTAAAACAACAAACATTTATTATCTCACAATTTCTGTGGGTCAGGAACCTGGACATGGCTTAGCTTGATGTCTCTACCTCAAGGTCTCACATGAGACTGTAGTTAGGATGTTGGCTACGGCTGTGGTCTCATGTAAACACATGATTAGAGGAAGAACTGCTTCCAAACTCAGTCACATAACTTTGGCAGGCCTCAGTTTGGTCAGAGATCAGTTCACTGTCATGTGGGCCTCTCCGTAGGGTTACTCACAACATGGCAGTTTGCTTCCCCTAGAATGAGAGAAAGAGCAGGGATGAAAGCTGCAGTCCTTTTGTAACCGAAACTTGGAAATGATACCCAGCTATATCTATTCCACTCTTTTTGCTAGAAGCAAGTTACTTAATCCAGCCCACACTCAAGAGGTAGGGGATTCATAAGAGCACAAGGACAAAAATAGCAAGAGGTAGGAATCATTGGGGGCCAACTTGGAGGTTGCCCACTTGTCTCCGATTATTCACATCTGCCCCACAGGCAAAATGCACTCATTCCCTCTTAAGTTCCACAAAAGACTTATCCCTTTACAGCATCATCTCAAAGTCCAAGATCTCATCATATAAATTAAGTTCGAGAATGGACACACCTTTTGGGTGTAGTTCTTTAAGTATAGCTATTCCTGCACAATTCTCAATTTGTAGACCTGTAAAACTAAACAGACAAGCCATCTGCCCCACACACCCAACGTATAATGGTGAGACAGACATGAGATAAGTGCTGCAGATAATCCTGTTAAAAAGGGGGAAAATGAGAGCCACGAAAGATTCACTGTTCTGCGGAAATTCTGAAATCCACCTGGAAAAACGTTGGAAGTTCCTTGATAATAGTCCATGGCTCTCACCTCCACCCTCTGAACTCTACCGTATGCAATTGTGGAAGCTGGATAGGCAGTATCTGAGAGGCTATTGTCTTTGTATCTGATGCTGGTGGAGCTGGAAGTCCACAGGGCAGACTGTCAGGTAAAGAAGATGGGTGCAAAATGCAGAGAGCAAGAATACATAGGAACCCACAAGCATGAGATAGAGACAACAAGGATAGACCAAAACTATGTCAGTTCTTCATTCCTCTGAGCCTGGTGATGTGAATATCCTGCTGAAGCTGGGGCTCTTTGTCATAGAGCTAAACATACACACTCAGCCCAGGAGTTGGAGAAGCTGAAGAATTGTGAGAGAATAAATGTTTGTTGTTTTTAGCCACCAAGTGTGTGGTAATTTGCTGTAGAAGCCTCTGAAAACTAATACAAAGACCAAAGGTCCCTAAAAGCCCTCTATCAAATTGTACCAGTATCTCTATTGGTCTTGCTCAGTCTTTTCTTGTTCAATATACTTTTCAATGGTTTTAATGAGGATAAGAATTAAGTTTTTGAATGATGAGAATTACTTCTCAATAATTTTAGATAATAGAAGGGAACGCAACCTCATCCACTAGCACCATCAATTTTTTGTGTACTAGGACTGTTAGCAGATATACTACTATGCTTATATCCAAATAACTTGATTGGTGTTGTCTGTTCCAGAAGAACTTCAGTCACAAATTGATGGTAATGTTCTATCCTTATGCCCAAGATTCGACTGAAAAATGCAATATGAAAAAGACATGACTTAATAAAAGGGGTAAAATTCTTCAATTTTTTTAATGGACACAAACTAAATATGAGTCATCATTGTAACTGAATTAAATAACAATGGTGGTGGTCAGGGGGTAGGGCTTAGATTTCAGTGACTGGAATGCTTACATTTTCTACCCAGAGCATCTCCTTTACAGTAATAGGGTCTTTGAGATATCAAATGAATAATCAGGAAGTCTCTTGGTGACCAGCAAATTAGAAAAGGAGAAGGATATCCTTGAAAGACATTTCATCTAGGATATTCCTGTACCATTCCTTCACCCAGATCTAATGTCTGAATAAACACTGGAAAATTCTTTTCTTTCTTTTCAAAATTCCATACTTGACTACTCCCTTATATTAATATAATTTTACTCACTTAATTGATTTTTTTCATTTTTCTTAGCTACAATGATATTCTTGTCTTGCTTCCCTGAGATTTAGTGGATAAAATGTTAAGGAAAGAGTAGGACACTAATAGCATTATGTTCTTCTGCCTCAACGTTCTTGATATTACATAGTTGAGATCCGAATTTTACGTATTATATTTGATCCTTCCTAATTTCATCCATCTTTAGGAACTGGGGTTTGGGAGGAAGAGGTGACCAATTTCAGATTCTCATGTTTTGATTTCATACAGTAAGGAAAGCAAACTCTTATTTGATCAAATTATATGCTCACTTATCTCTGGTTGCTATATTTTAAGGAGGACATTTTCAAAGTGGAATACCCAGAGGAACGCAATCAGAATTTTTAAGGACTGCAAAACCAGGCTTTATGAGGACTGATTGAAGGACTTGGGGATATTTGGCCTGAATAAGAGGAAACCTAAGAAGGCTATTATAGCTATATTTTATGTATAAGGGCTATCATGTGAAAAGGGATTTATTTTGTGCAGGTTTCATTTTCAGAACATAAGTGATAGTGAATAGAATTTTAAAAGAATCAGATTTCAGTTAAATAGAAAGCAGAACTTATTTTTAGCAATTATAGTTATCCAAAAAATCAAACATGTTATAGAGTGGTGACTTTTTTGATACTAGAGGTACTCAAGATCAGATCATTATTTACATAAGACATAAAACCAATAAATGCATTTTATAAAATATATGGACTGGCTACAGCTAAGGCAGGGATTTTTAACCTGCAATATATGATCTCTAAGAGATCTTCAGATTTTCTATAAACTACCTATAGTTAAGCAGAATTTTAAGTGTATTTCATGTGTATATTTTTCTAAAGAGAAGGCTCATAGCATTAATCAGATGCTCAAAAGAATCTCAACTCTTAAAAAGGTTAGAAATCCTTGCTGTAAGTTTCCTTACAACTCTAAAGTTCCAAGATCCTACTCAAAGTAAATAATGTGACTTTAGGTGTATGGTTCTGTGGTAATTATTTTTTCTTTGATCTTTTGTGAGTTTAGAAAAATTCTAGCTTTTTCCACCCACACTGTTGCCAATTGTTAATTTTTTTTGCCTCTGCCCAGTAAGTATTTACTGTGGCATTAATTGGTTTATTTGCTATAGAAAAGTATATGTCTCCCACTTATAATTACCCTAAGAACATAGGTTGTTAATTTTTGAGGTTATGAAGTACCTGTTGCATCATGAATATGTATTGAATGAATCCACATAATATACTCAATACCTCTGGAGCTTTGAACTTGTTAAATAAAAATGATTAATAATTGTCACAATGGGCAAAGACAGGGGAAATAGTTTTCTAAACTCTTAAATATAGCTGAGAGACTATTAAAATGGCAATTGAAATGAGTTCAAATGAATTGAAAGATCTTTTTATGAATTTATATATGGAAGAAAATGTGTCTCTGAGGGCAAAATTGTTCCCTGCAGTACCCAATATCAAGAACTTGAGCACACTTTGTCCTTCCTTATAATTATTGCTGGGATTTGAAGGGCTCTGTTTTCTGTTAGCCACTGGAGAAATCAGATGAAAATGACCTTTAAATAAATAATTATAAACTGGGTTTCATTGCAATCTTCAATCACCTCTCTCCTTTTGAATACACTTTTAATATGTTTTTCTGATTATTTTGAAGAGTAGATTTTGAATAAATTTGGCCTTTGAAGTACATTAGAAAGATTTCTATCTAGATTTCTCAAATCTGTAAAAGAGAGAGGAATATAAACTGAAGCAGCAGCTTAAGTACATCTGGAATAACCAAGAAAGAAACACATTAAAGTTAATTAGGGCAAAAAAAACCAGCTTTTATCTTATATGGATGAAAAATGATTCTAAATTATAACTTTTCTTTAGCTAAATTGGCCGAATGCATATCCAGGGAGATGTAGTTTTTCAGCCTGAGATTTCTAGACCACTCAGCTAGTTATCTTACTTCCATCAAGATAGGCAGGTATACTGGGACTTACAGCTAACTGTGGGTTGTCATTTCTTTCCTCTTTCATCAAAAATGAGAACATCTGTAATCATCACAGCAGGAGCCTGGCCTGTGCCTTTTGGATGGTGTCCAGCAAAGACCTCTGTTAAGCTAAGTTTGGATAGCCCCACATGAGGAGAATGCGTAATTATGGAGGAATGGCTGAGAGGAAGAACATTCTGAGTTTGTAAAACAAAAATAGCTCATGCTGTAAAATAAACTAGAATGTTCAATATGAAATGTGGCAGGGAAATGAGATATACTTAACGGTAAATTTAAGGGTGTATTTTATAAGAAACAAATTTAAGAATTTCAGAAAGAAATTATCATGATAATTTTCATTGTTATTACATAAAAATGTACTAAGTAAGAATATACTCCAGTCTAAGTTGTGGTTTAGTAGCTAGACAGAGGAAAATGGTTTTTTAGAGGAGAGGGAAGGATGTGGGGATGGGCTTAGTTCCTATTTCACAATGAAGATGAAGTGATGAACATTAAGTGACTGCATTTGTGTTTAAGAACAGATAAGATAGTGGTGTGATAGGGAATGGACCAAAAGCAAACCCAGGAAAAGAGAGATGAAGAAAGAAGCAGCAACTTATGGAAGAAAATGATAATTAAAAGATATTTAAAAAAATGGAAAAGGAACAGAGAAGAGCGAGAAGAGAAATGAGGGAGGTAGAAGACGTGTTAACAGAAAGAATGAAAAAAATCATTTTTATGCTTGGTTTGTATCTCTCCTGACACATATTTCTCATATTACCTCTGCAGTCCTAATTTCCTTATTAGGTTATCTGCAGTAGAGTTAACTATTCCTTTTGGGAGAAAACAGGCAACAATGGCTTTTTCAAGGATAGTGCCAGCTAGTCTTCCACAGTGCTCTCAAATTATAACCATAGGCTGTAATTCATATGAGAGAAAACATATATTTATTTTAAAGTTCCAACAGAGAAAACCTGCAAAGAGAAAAATATATATTGTTTAACAATAGCTATGTTCCACCATTTCCTGGAGATTTGACAGTAATGTTCCGTCTTGGAGAGTGGTTCAAATGCACAAATGGATAACCCCTAAATTACTGCCCAGATCCTTTACTCTGTGTGATTTTTCCCTAAGTCTTCAGTGTGTCTACCTGGATTCACAAAATAGATAGTTAAGACATAGTGCTTCATCCTCTGTGCTATACTCCAGATTCTGAGCTTTCACGAAGCTCTACTTTGCTCATGATAGACCATAGAGGTAATGACCTGAAGCTGAGAAAAAGATCTGAATGTCAGTCCTAGTTCTGCCTCTCATTAGCTCCATGTCCTTAGAAATTCCTTGAATCTCCCTGTAAAATGGCAAGAATAACAGCTACCTTGAGGTATTGTTTTGAAGATTAAAAAGTCAAAGAGCATACAATTAGCACAGTGCATGACACATAATGTTCAATATATATGAGCCATTGTTGTTTTTATTTTTAAAAGTACTCTGTATTCACCATATCACCTTAATAGATTGCTCCATAAGTCCTGCACTCTGGCCAGAGTTATCACATTTTCTCAAAGATAGTGATCATTTTTAACTTCTCGTAGAATTGGGGGCAGAAGACCGGGATCAGTCTGTTGTTATATCAGGAAAGATTTAGGGAAGCTTTCTAGATAATACTTTAATACTTCCAAGGATATTGGTTTCAGTTTACTTCTAAATTATTGCAGCAGGTAACAATACGAACTCAAATGGAACTTAACTCTTAAAAATGCCCACTCATATTATTATTTTCTTCAATTTTAAATAGAAAGCTTTATGGACATAATTGTAAATTCACATGCAGTTGTAAGAAATAATAAAAAGATTCCATGTACCCTTTACCCAGTTTCTCCCAATGGTAACATTTTGTAAAACTATAGTACAATATCACAAACAGGATATTGGCCTTGATACAATCTATCCATCTCATTTAGGTTTACTCAGTTTTACTTGTACTATATGTATGTATGTTTGCGTGTGTGTATTTACTCACTTTGCATATGTGTATTTGCTCATGTGTGTATTTATGTAGTTTTATACAATTTTATCACATAGGTTTTCATATCTGCCACTACAATCAAGATACTAAACAGTTACATCACCGCAAGAATTCTTCGTATTGACTTTGATAACCACAACCCATCTTCCTACTGACTATGCACCCTTACAGAAACTAATAACCTGTTCTCCACTTTGAAAATATTCTCATTATTTCATCTTCATATATTAGATTTTTTTTACAGCAAAGGAGAGACTGAGGACATATATAAGTAAAGAAAGACTCTTCTCCTTTATAAATCTGGCCAGAAGAAGGAAAGATTATGATAACCACACATTAGTAATTGTTGTCCAGGTTAGCATAAATAATATTTGACTCTGCTATACAGATATCCCTTGCTATGCAAAGGTAGAGCATTCCTATGAAAACTTGGTAAGCTGAGATGCCATAAAGCGAAGAAGCAGTAACGATTGATTTATACGGGAAAAATTTCTGAGCGTTCTCAGACCCAAAAAATAACCTGCCAAAATAAATCAAGATAAAGCCCAGACGCTCGCAGACAGTTCAAAGCTCTGGCGGCTTGATGCTGAGATGCTGAGTGTAGTTCCCGCGGAAGGAGCTTGGTGGCGCCACTCTCACTGCTCCTGGTGTCTGCTGCCTCTATACCTGCCTAGCGGCAAAAAAACCCCCACTGAATGCTGCTTTCGCTGTTGCCTTTTTTTTCTCAAAGAGAAAATCCTCTTGGAATTTCGGTTAGTGAAAACAGGTACGAATGTAGGTCTTTCGTAAATCAGGGGAAACCTATACATGTAAAATAATTGCACGGCCTCTGACACCTGGTTAGCACTCGCTAAATACTGTTTACTTCTATCATCATCATCATCATCACCTTATTATAATATTTTAAATAATAAATATGTACAATTTATACTTGCACTTCCTTGGACACATTATTATCTTTCATGCCAATGTAAGTTTGCTTTTTCTGGAGTATCTGTTTGTCGGTATTTAATGGTATAATTTTTATCCTCAAGGTCTGGTTTTTAGAAGCCCTCTCTGAACCCTGCCATATCTCACTGTAGTGGATGACATCAGGTAGAGTCCAGTTCCATTCCTCAGGATGGACACACTCGTTCTCCTTGCTGCTGAGATTGTTGGCTACTGACAGACTTCAGCTGTGTCCTTTTCAAGGCTTTGCCCTCTGCTACAGTATGCTGTTTTGCCTAGGTCACACACCCATCCTTCCAGGGGCAAACTAAGTCTAATTACTGGTCAATTCAGGGGTGGGGGTGTAAGTTCTCTCTCCTTGATTTCAGCCAATTCTCAAGGACATTCCAGAGCTTCCTGTGGCACTAGCTTCAGCCTTTCTTGAGACTACATTACACCCCTTCCCTATCTTCTTTCATTCTCCCAGAGTTTACTCCCCAGTAAACTTACTGCACAAAGTAGTTTAAGAGTTTACCTTCCAAGAACCCAACATATAAAAGCCATTCTCTACCCCCCTTGAGTTTTTTTCTCTGTATTTTCAAATATTCCTGTGGAAATGTTTACAGCATTTGGATTTCATCCAAACTAATATTTCACCCCAAAGTATTAAGCCTGTCACATTTTCTTTGTCTTCAATATTTTTGCTCAGATAACATTCATTCAATCACTCAACATATATTTATTGAGAAACTACTATGTACCAAGCACTCTACAAAATCCTGGGGATATAGTAGTGAACAAAGTCAATATTGTCCATGTTTTCATGGAGCTTATTGTTCATTGGGAGAAACAGACATTTAAAAAAGTAAAATGTACGCATAACCTTGTTCTCTTTTTTGTGTTGTCTTTTCTTAGTTGGCTAGTTTGAACTATAATTCTTGTTCTTTCTTCTCTGCCAGAGGAAAGATTTTCTGTATCCAAAGGTAGAAATCAGGATTGCCCCAAGTAAAACAAGACAGTGAAGATTCACCTTACCAGAAACTGATAAAGAAATTGTATCATTAATTTGCAGACTTTGTCAGCTTAACATTTTTCATACTCGATAGCCTTAAATTTCTAACTACATCCTTGTGTAAGACCTCTCCAGAAATAAGGATGGTCCACCTGCTGTTTACACATGCCCCTTCTGCATCTCTCTTCTGTCTCCCATATCATTTTATCAATGAAATGATTGATATCAGAAACTCCCTAAACTGTGACATTGATCTGAAAGATAGAAAACCTCTCACAACTAAGCATGACATAGTCATGGTGGTTACAGTGGATTATTTGGATTCAAGAATGGAACCAGGCGGCCACCCTGTGGCCGAGTGTTTAAAGTTCCGGGTGCTCTGCTTCAGCAGCCAGGGTTCACAGGTTTGGATCTCAGGCATGGACCTGCACCACTCATCAGCCATGCTATGGAGGCATCCCACATACAAAATAGAGGAAGATTGGCACAGATATTAGCTCAGGGCTAATCTTCCTCAAGCAAAAAAAGAGCAAGATTGGCAACGGATGTCAGCTCAGGGTGAATCTTCCTCACTGGGGAAAAAAAAAAAGGAACCAGATGTAGATAAAGAGGAGGCCAATAGGGCAATTGCAAGAGGTACCAATCAATAAGGGATGCCAGAGAACAACATCCCCGATAACGTTACAAGATGGGAAACTTTGTATTTACCACTATTCTTCTCAGAGAGAATAGTGTATATGGGTCAAAGGAAAATACTTGGAAAAACTGCTTGGGATGGGATGACTCCCAGGGGATACACTCATATAACAGTGTATGGTCACAAATGTGCTTTCCTAGGAGGGCAGGTATGGTCCACTGCATGTATTTATTTTGTTGAGCAGAGTCTGCAAATGTGAGGCAGGAATGAATTTCTTTTTCTAGTAGTCTTCTTTGTCAATCCTTTCCCACATATCATTCAAGTTCTCTTCTAACAAAATGATCAATAGATAATGAAGCATAGTGGGTTGAAGGGACAAGATATCTTGGCCTGAATCTGCTTGGGACATCTACAAGCAGCTGGTAGCAGCTCCTTGTGCATCTGAAACATTTATACTGACCAGAGGTCAGGAGGTTAACTTATATTGCCATTTACCTTGGCATCCTTCAGAAACAAGAGCTGTGACTGATGAAAATAGCATTACTTCCCTTGCAACAACGTCCTGTACATTGAGAATGATAGAAGAAAGGATATGAAGAGAACAACCAGATTCATACATGTTGCGTGTAATAACCCCCTATCTTTCTAAAGGAAGGCTGTGGTGGATATTTCACTCGTTATAAACCAGGTGTCTAATAACACGTCCATGTCAGGCAAAAAGGCATCATAGCTTGTATAAAGAAGATCTACCCTGAAATACTAAATGAATTTTTAAAAATCATGAAATACTTTAATTTCATGAAATGCTTTGAAGTGTTTATTATCCACTTAAAACTGAATACTCGGTGAAATAATTAGTCCTTAATTTCTTAGTTAGCAATGAAAAAAAATGAGTATTTTTGGTCTTATTTTTCCTCTTTTTGTTCAACATTCACCTAGTGAAAAACTGACTTGTGTACACTGAAAATTTGTTTCATTTTATATTAATTTATGTAGATGTTTATGTTCAAAGTGTTAATGCAATAAAAAAGAATTTTATGCTGGTTTATGAAGCATAACTTTTTAAAAAGTTTTGTGATTATTATGATTCAAAATTTGGAACCTACTAAACTATAAACTTTTAACTTGTAGAAGACTACTATGTCCTAAGATAAACTCTAACCTTTTGTAACGAATAATAACAGATGGTAACAGTGATTGTCCCATAGAGAGTCTCTTTGGACTTATGACAAGAAACTGTTATTTAGGCTGATAATGATATAATAGAATGTTCAGGCTGGAAGCCAGCAGAGCCAGAGTAATCAGGCTTGATTTCAGTGCGCTCAAAAACCTGAGAGTTGGGTCAGGTGGGAGGTCGTCATAATTTCTCCTAGCTATGCATGAGCTGTCTCACTGTTCTTACATTTAACTCCTAATGCAAAGGGCAAGCAGAGGGCTTCTTCTAGGTCCCCTAGCCATGATTAATTAAACAGTTTCATTACAGTTATGCACCACATAATGATGCTTTAGTCAATGACACACTGCGTATACCACAGTGGTCCCATAAGATTAGTACCATATAGCCTAGGTGTGTAGGAGGCTATACCATCTAGGTTTGTGTCAGTACTGTAGGGGAGGAAGACATTTTCCTCTTCCCTTCTAGGTTCTTCTAGATGGTCTAAGAATTAAATTGACATGAGACAGAGTAACAGGAGGAAAACAAACAATTTTAGTAATATGTTTACATGGGAGAAACAGAGGAAAATTGAGTTACTTGTCAAAATGGCCAAAGCCATCCTCAGCTAAAGACCAAAGAAGATGTTGGGAGTAGTGAGAGTCAGGGACTTCAAAGGGAAGGAAGGCAATTCACAGGTAGGTGAAAAGGAGCAAAACATTTGGAAAACAAGTGCTGGCCACACAGAAACAGAAGAACACAGAGGGGAACCCAACAAATAAGCTTTTCTAGGTTCCTCGCTGTCTACCACCTAATTCATGTTATGCTAAGGTGATAGCTCACTTCATGAGACAGGTTTTTTCCCTTGGTGAGGAAGATTATTGCTGAGCTAACATCTGTGCCAATCTTCCTCTATTTTGTATATAGGACACTGCCACAGCATGGCTTTATTGTAGGTCCATGCCCAGGATCCAAACCCGTGAACCCTGGGCCACCAAAGCAGAGAGCGTGAACTTAACCACTACACCACCAGACTGGTCCCCTGAGACAACTTTTTTCATCTGAATTCTTTTAGACAGTTAAGGGAGAGGTGATGAGAAAAACATTCTGTCTTTTGTTTATTAAAATATAATCATCCTAAAGTAATCTTCACATTAAAAAGAGACATTTTGGGATGGCAAATTTTGTTCCCCTTCAGTATACTCTATGATGTTGGTACAATGACAAAATCGCCTAACGATTCATTTCTCAGAATGTATGTATCCCCATCGTTAAGTGAAGACTGACTGTATTCGGTTTGGGCTCTGCTATATATTCAATAAAATTTGAAGCCTCTACTCTCTCTGTTCTTCAGGGTTTTTACCTTCAAATGGAAATTATGTCTCCAAATTCAATAACTTATTAACACTGAGCTACAGAACTGGAAGAAACTTGGAGACCACCACGAGAGGATGATTTTTAAGCAACTGCTTTTCCTTTTTAAATATCATAACATATTTTCAAACTATAATCATATCAAAGAACAGTTTAGATAGAGGCAAAGTCTTTTCAACATCAACATCATAAGGAAACCATCCGATGTATCTTGTGGCTTTTTATACTAATGCTCCCAGAGGCCTAAAAGTATACTCTACAAATGTGGTTTTTCTTACTAAATCCTTGAGTGGTGCTATGTGAAACAGAGAGTAAAATATAACCAGTTTCATAATGATATACCGCTCCAGTAATAATTGGATTACATAGAAGAGCATCAATGTGAAAATCTATAAAATGGTGGTATATGCTCTCTCTATATACATACAATTTTAATTAAGAATATTACAGAATGAAGCATGTGCCGTATCTTTTAGATAGAATGGCCATCCCATAATGTTCACCCTAGCTTTTCCCTTTCATAGTGAAATATTTTCTGCCTTCCACTCGCATGAAGCATTTCCTTAATAATTACCAGAAATGACAACGTTGTCAAATTTCTATGCCACATCTTGACGTTACATTTCCAAACCACTCTAGAAATGCTCTGATCACTTTGTTTTTAGCTAGTGTAAATGGTTTCCCTTAGCTTTTACCTATTCAATTTTTCTAAATTATTCTAATAGTGTAGTAGAAATATTTATGGGATTAGAGTGAGAATATCCATGCCAAATTTTACCTCAGCTCGGGTTTGAGAGAACATGGGCGATTCACTTATACCTAGAGTTTTGGTATTCTCATTTGTAAACTGGAGATGGCATTTACCTTACAAAATTGTTATATTAAAATATGAACTCATATATGCAAACAATTTGAATAATAAACATACACTAAAATGATATACACAAAAGCATATATAATCAAAGTGTGTCTTATAATCAATGTAAAAAAAGTAATTCTGATATCAGGCCTTTGTTCTTTGGCCCAATTAAAGCTGTCATTAATTTTGTGATACCTTTTACCATCAAAGGTGTCATAGTATTAAGGAATTATAATCTGTATATAGTTGAGAAAAATGCTATTTGAAGTCACAGCTGACACAGACATGTTTGCTTCCTAAGATCTCAGCACAATCTCATTCTCAAGTGTGTAGTTCTTTGTTAAAGAAAATACCTTAATAAACTGTTGTGAACACCACATAGCAAATCTTTAGGGCACTCTCTGGAAGCCCATAAAAAGGACTAAATTGCTCTGTATAATGAAGTATCAATTTTGAGCTGCCAAAATTGTCCAAGAAGAAGGTAGTTGGGACTTCAGTGTGCAGAAAGATGGCTTACACAAAAGGTGAGATTCAGGATCAAGGGGGCAAGAAAAGGAAGCCAAAGACGAGGAAGAAAACTGTAAGATATCTAAGGACCCTCAAAGTGATATGGACACCGGATTTTATACTGTGTGGAATATGCCTGGTTTTATTTCTGTCTTAAAGTTCAAGGTGACTTTAGCAGTCTAGAGGACACAAGGCACCTTGACAGTAGACACTTGTGTCACAGTGGACTCTATCAGTCAAGAGATTTATTATTTTATTCCTTTTTATGTTTTGAAAACATAATACCACGTGAAGACAAATATTTGTTAACAATAAAGTGATCATCTATATCTAGGAAAATGCATAACCATTCAGATAGGTAAATCAGTAATGTCTAATACCAAAACTGGCAAAGAAATCTTTGGAGAATTGGAAGGGATCTACCATTTTGACTAAAAGTCTTACTTTCACATATCTGAATTAATATATAATCTATTTTCCGTTTTAGACAAAATTAAAAATAAGATACATTATAATTAATATATGATAATTAAAATGGTTGATCTAAACATTTAAGAGATGAGATTTATGTGTTATTTATGTACCCTACAGCAAAAAGTGAAACTTCAGATGTAAAGGCCATATTTTCTTGAAATTACTGTTCCTTAATTTGATGGCTCTTCGTAAATTTTTCTCATTTATGAGAGCAACATATTTTATGAAGTCTTATTTAAGAAAGTATAACTGAGACTTTTTATTTAATCTCAATATTTAAAAATTCAACTTTATTTTTTTGGGTTTTTTTTTTTTTTGAGGGAGATTAGCCCTGAGCTAACATCTGCCACCAATCCTCCTCATTTTGCTGAGGAAGACTGGCTCTGAGCTAACGTCCGTGCCCATCTTCCTCCACTTTTTATGTGGAACACCTACCACAGCATGGCGTGCCAAGCGATGCCATGTCTGCACCTGGGATCCGAACCAGCAGACCCCGGGCCGCCGAAGCGGAACGTGTGCACTTTGCTGCGCCACTGGGCCGGCCCCTAAAAATTGAACTTTAGAGTGAAAATATTGAAACAAATTTTTTTCTCATACATATACCACATAAAATATATAAAATTGATTTTTTTATTCATAGTATTAAAATACCAAATAACCTATTCTATTTGCCTAATGCATAATAACTGTGTTTTTGTTTTAGATGCAAATAATAAATTGATTTTGGTGCCACTATTCTCCTTTGTGTTGATACATTTAATTCTAAAAACAGTGGCCCTCGAGATTGGCAAACTCAAAATTTATTATATTTTTCCCAAACATATTTATTTTAAATAAAAATTTAAAAACGCTTTTCATTTTTCGTATCTCAAAATCCTTTTTGATTAGTGGTTCACACCATACTCATGAAAAAAGTAAATGTGGACATTACCCTCCTCATTTTAGAGATGAAAAGTTGGAGCTTAGAGAGATTAAGTGATTTTTCAAATGTGTGTTTTTCAAATTTCACTTGATTTATCCTATAGAAACCTGAATTCCTACCATTGTTTCTCATTAGGTTGCTATGACTAGTAATTCTTACTCTAATGACCTACAACCCTTCGTTTCACACCTCTCCAATACCATATGATTTTAGAAGCTCCTACTTCTCAGCAACAGATTCTAAGTAATATGAAGGAAATGGTAATGATGTAGACTTTCTACCTAAATATGGGCTTGTGACATTCAGTGCTATTTCTATTTTGAATTGACAGTGTTAGAAGCAGAGCTTATTTTCTCCTAAGTTCCAGGCTTGCAGTTAGTGAATCTATATGCATATTAACCTTAGGCAAATGTGAAGGTAAGCTATTTCCACAAATTTTATACCAAAAGAGAACACTTTTACAGTGAACTCTAACATCTATTAGAATTATTTTAATCCTGAAAGCAGAATGTAGTGTTTGATAGAGCCATGCTCATTTTTGTTGCTGGCTTTATTTGGCATGTATAAAAAATTTAGTATTAACAGGTCCAGGTTATTCATTTTAATTAGTGTATCAGCCATATTTAGAGTATTTCCTTAGCTTAAGTTGGATTTCATTCCATTTATATACTATTTCAGTAATGTGCCATGCCAAAAACTTAAAATTATCATTATCATTATTGTTCTCATTTGACAGATTTTTTAAAAATGAGGTTTAGGGATGTTGAATGACTGGACTCGTGAAAGAACACACAAGTATGCAGCATATATAAGATATAAACTCAGTCCCTGAGAATAAAAATACATGCTCTTTCTACCCTAATACTCAATCAAAGGAAGACTTGATAAATTTTCAAACAATAATTCAAAACATTTACAAATGTTTACTCTTTGTCAAGTGCTGTGTAAGGTTCCATGTGTACAAAAATAAGTTAAATCCCAAGCCTGCTTTCAAGATGCTTGTAATCTCATGAGAAAGCTAGAATACTTTACAGATTTAATACAATGTATTAAATATATAAAAACTACTGTAGAAAGACAGAAGAAACAGATTCTGACAATAGTATATAATGTAGTTGTTGATAGTATAGGCTTTGGAGTCTTAAGTTTGAATCCTTAGTCTGCCACTTACTGTGTGGTTTTGGACAAGTGATTTAAACTGTAAATCTCCATTCCCCAGCTTTTATATCCAGTAAATGAAGAGAGCTCTGCATGATAGTGTTGGAAGATAAGCACTACCAAAGTGATTGATATATGGTACATACTCAATAAAAGTTGGCTTAATAAAAGTTGGGATGTGAGAAGAGGGGGAATATTTGATGCGTATCTACAGAGTTCAGTAAATAGAGTGGGAGGACATGTATAGTCCAGATTATGGGGGGATCTTATGTAAAGGTATAGAGACAACAAAAATCCGTATACTATGGTTACAACAAAGGGTGTAGGGAATTGGGGAACAAGGACAACATAGGCTAGGGGAGGAAGACAAATCTGGAAAAGTAATTTAGGATCAGCTGACTAATTGAAATAAATAAGATAGAGGAGTTAAAGATATCTTCAAGATTTCCATTTTGTCCATCTAGATCAATAGTGATGGCATTACCATATTTCATTAATGGCAGATACTATCTGTTTCAAGACATAGCAGTAATTTAGTCACACATTTTCTGGAGAAAAAAAGTGCATGTTACATTTTGTTATTCACCAAAAATCACTTATGTTTACAAATATAATTATATACATTCTCTTTTTAAGTATCTCAAAGTAGGAGGACAAAGGTCTTTCAGTTTAATGCATTTCTTTGTGAAAAGTATCATCATCATAAAAGACATTCATGGAGTGTTTACTATGTGTCAGAAATTGCCTTAAGGGTCTAATTTCCTTATCTTCTAAAACTTTGAAACAGCCCTACGAGATAAGTAGAATTAGTTCATTTATGTATGAGAAACTTCAGAAAGCACTACCAGGATTATTTTATAATCTCCTAACATTGATTTTTGTCATGCCTTAGATTTAGATAATCCTTAGAATGACTCAATAGGACTAAAAAATCAATGCATTATGATTGTTCTCTATAAGACTTAAACAGGGAGTGGAAGTCAAATGATATTTTTATAGCCACATGTTTAATAAAAGAGGCCATTTTCTTTAGAAGCGAAACTAATTAGCCATACTTGTTTCACTTTCTTTTCTTGTCCCATTGAAATGCTCATGAAAACCAGAAACAAATGCTATGTTATTTAAATATTTTCTGATCTCTGAAAGAATCACCAATGCAAATGAATAAAACTAAGAAAGCAGACGTGGAAGGTGTAGGAGGCAGCTTTCCGTTACCTCAGTGACATATTTCTGCACCCAAGTATTGCGGTCTGATTTTCTAATCAGAAATCCAAACAACTTAGCACAATAGTTCTTTCTGATGAAAAGAGAATGTCTCTCCATTCATGTCTTTGACTTCCATCCATAACCGATCATTCTTACCACAGCAGCAGTCTTTTACAGCTTTATTAAGATATGATTGATATACAGAACATTTCATATATTTAATAAATACAACTGGATGAATTTGGGCATATGCATACACCTATGATACCATCACCCCAACACATTAGTAAACATATCCCTCACCTCCAAAAGTTTCCTTGTGTCCTTTTTATTTGTGGTAAGAATACTTTACATGAGATCTACCCTCGTGACAACGTTTTAAGTGCACAACACTGTATCGTTAACTATAGGAGCTATGTTGTACAGCAGCTCTCCAGAACTTATTCCTCTTGTATAACTAACTTTATACCCATTGAACAGCTCTGCATCCCACCCCCATCCCCTGGCAACACCATTCTATTATCTACTTCTGTAAGTTTACTATTTTATATATCTTAGATAAGTGGAATCAAGCAGTATTTGTCTTTCTGTGACTAACTTATTTCACTTAGCACTTGTCTACCTATGTTGTCATAAATGGTAAGATTTCATTCTTTTTTTAAGGCTGAATAATATTCTATTGTATGTATATACCACATTTGGGAGTTAACAATAGTAATATAACTAGGTCAGAAGTTAAATGGAGAAGCTAATATCACATTTGATTTTTGAATATGAAATAATCAGTGCATTTGGCTAGAGACAGGAGATAGTCAGAAATAGCCTAATAATCTAAAACTAATGTCAAAGAAATTAATCCATAACCAATCTGTAACTGAAAATTTGGGTAAGTTTATCCTGAGCCAAATTGTGAAGACCATGGCCCAGGGCCTTCCTTCCCAAAAGACGGGGCACCAAAGAAATGGGGTATACAGAATGGTTATGTACCCTCAAAAGAGGATGTTTCACATGTGATTGAAATGTCCCTTTTACAATACTCACAAGACTGCTCTGTCAGCACAGCGATTGATGGACACAGCAGGTAGTAGGCTTACTGTCTCCGTGGGCACAGCAGGGTGGCAGGTCTGTTGTCTTGAGCTGGGTGGTCACAGGTGAGCACAGCAATCAGTTCCTAACCTAGACAGAGATGCTTATCCTTAAGGAAATGTCAATGTGGGGGGAAGTTGCACCTTTATCTTAAGTGGATTTGTTCTTGTCTTTGGGACATAACAAATGCTTAAGCAGATATACCATGCATGCTCAACAGCTGCATCAGCCCCTTTTGGAAAAACAAAGTCAGGCTGAATTAGGTTTACACCAAATGGCTTCCTCATATATTCCAATATATCCAATTGATTGCCGTTTCTATTTGTCACTAATTTCATATTTTTGTTGCACACATCTATTTTTTGAATTTTATAAAATGGGATACTATTGATATAAGCAGGAGGGTGATATAAACTGATATATGTTGTCAAAATAGTCCTGGTTGCTGTTTTGAGAATATATTGTAGAGGGAGACATCAGTCATTTAAGAAGGATATCATGGTGGCTTAGAAATATAACTTGTCAGATTATGTGATAGAGTAGATATGTTGAGAATGCAGAAGAGGGAGATGTCAAGGATGACTCTCAGGTTTTGGTCTTGCATGACTGGAACCATTTACTCAGATGAAAATGACTGGAAGAGAAGTATATTTATAAAGGACTACCAAACATTCATTTTAGGATATGATAAGTTTAACATTTCTTTAATTCATCTCTGTGGATGTCTCAATGACACAGTTGGATATACTAGTCTGCAGCTAAAAGAGAGAGAGATGAAGAGAGGTGAGAAAATTTGTTTAAAAGAGAGAAATACTGGATTTATTGGCATATTAAAAAGATTTACATCTATGGAAGTGGATGATATCCCCAAAAGACAGAGTATGTAAAATGAAAGATAAGAAAAACAACTTGTGAAAGCTAAATTTCTGAAATTTTGGAGATCGGGTAGAGAAAGAGGACCCAGCAAAAAAAATCAAGAAATCAAGGAGGAATCAGAGAGGTAAGAGCAAAGCCAGGAGAGTCATATCAAAGCCATTATAAAAGTATTTTAAGAAGGATCAAGTGAATAAAGACGTCAAGAGGTCAACAGAGATGAGATTGGAGTAGTGCTCAATAGACTTAGCAACAGGAAAATTATTGGTGACCCTAGTAAGATGAAGTTAGCATTATTCATCTCAAAAGTAAGAAAACAAAAAGATAATACTCCTTGAGGACCAGTGAGAGTCCTACAGAGTAGAAATAGCCTGAATTCTTTGTATAACTAATAATAAATTCCCATGGATTTGTTGAGCTTCTCCCGAAGGAGACGCGCATAGGAAAGGTGTCGTAGGGTGATTGTGGAGAAATAGTAAAATTGCAGAGAGAACCAAGGACAATCAAAATGCTATTGCCAACTCTAGGATAAGAAACAGGATGTTAAGAAGAGCTATCTTTATTGCCATGTGAGGAAGCAATATGACACCGTTTATAAACCATAAACATTTCGGGAAACTAAACATCTATTATTTTCATTCAAAAATATGTATTGTTTACCACGCACCAGTTGTGCCAGGAACTGGGCACAAGGTGAAGAAGACAGATTTGGAATTTTCCCACTGAGCCTTGGAAGATAGATAGACAATAGAAAGATAGACAAAGCGTAATAATAAAGAGGGTAGTGTTATGATGAAAACTAAGGGAATTTGGAAGACAGCAAAGAATTGGAGGGAAGCTACAGTGAATAAGGTGGTTGAGTAAAATCACTCTAGAGAGATACAAACTGATACTGGATGAATGAGATCAGTCACATGATGCCCTCTACATTATATAACACATTGCTATTAGTGTTTGTGTAATTCAAAATTTGGGATACAAGCTACTATTTTACCTTGTGTATACTCAAAATGATATCTTGCTAAACATAAATAAATAAGTTAAGCTATGATATATTGATATATATCAGTGTTTTCTCCAGTGAAGGTAAGAATACATGATTTATCAGATCTGCAGTTAAGCCTAGAAAAAAGTAGTTTCTAAATGTAAATGAAAGATTTGGGGTTCTGTAGTTTTTGCTCACAAAATCCATGATAGATGATCAAATGCTTAAAAGAATTCTTCAAATAAATTGTGATATGTATTATTATTGAGATTTATGAATTTATTTATTATAAAATTAAAACTCAATTAGAATCCTATGAGAAATGCTTTCAAGCCATTACGGTATAAAAGTTAATTGACCAATAATAAAACAAACCAGAGATTTTGAGACTTATTAGCCACACTTTTTAAATATAATTTAGATGAATTTAATTGAAGAACAAAGCAAAGCAAGATGACACCTTGCAAATATTTGTATTAAAGTGCCATTGAAAAAAATGTGGAGTGCATTAAGTTTTGCCCGACTTACAGCTGTTGCTTGAAAAGAAGCAAAATCTCTGCTTAATGATGCTTAAAAAGTAGGGTAGGAAATATTTTTAGAACATTTGAAATTTTAATTGATAGCTATACTTAGGATATCTACAGGAAAGAATGTGTATACTCAGGATATCTACAGGAAGGACTGTTTGAATTGAATTCTGTGTGAGAGACATGATTATCATATCTTTAGAATGGGACATAAAAGGGGAAAGAGAAGTATTTGGGCGAAGGAAGAAGTAAGGAAGACTTTATACAGTTTGCTTAAAGTGAATTTAAAATCAAACATTTTAACTGAGCTCCAAATATCCTTCTTGCCTGTGAAACTTCCTTATTTTCCTATTTTTGCCCCAGAAAAATACCTGACTTTCACATTAATACAATTGATATAGAGGTGAATGCTTTTGCACTCTCTCTGATAAAGAACAGAGTTCACAACATTAGAGCACCAGTATCTGAATTTCTCCAATGTCTCAATGTGCACTGAAGACACCTGTCACAAATGGGACTGCTTTTATAATTCTACAAGACACAAATTATAAACTTGAAAAATCTTTCCCCTTCTTCTAGTATGCAAAAAAATCCCAATATTTCCACCCAAATATAATATTAATTTGTCTGCCGAAAGAGAATCTTTGATGTTAGCTAATTTGATTAATACAAACAAGTATTATACAGAAAAGTGTTAGAGTATTAGATAAAAGTTGATTGAGATATGTTAAGTACATGGCATTTTGAGAAAAGAATATTTTAACTTGTTTCTGTTAATTATTGGGGCTTCCATGTCTTAAAAAAACATAAAACTAGTATTTCTTATATATTAGCTTTTTGACTGCTGCACTATAGTTCCTTAAATATGATGTCACTCTAGGGGCTGGCCACATGGCGCAGCGGTTAAGTGCACACGTTCCACTTCTTGGCGGCCTGGGGTTCACCGGGTTGGATCCCAGGTGCGGACGTGGCACCGCTTGGCACGCCATGCTGTGGTAGGCGTCCCACATATAAAGTAGAGGGAGATGGGCATGGATGTTAGCTCAGGGCCAGGCTTCCACAGCAAAAAAGAGGAGGATTGGCAGTAGTTAGCTCAGGGCTAATCTTCCTCAAAAAAAAATATGATATCACTCTAATATTTGAATATATGTATCTTGTGATTTGTAAATGTTTGAAATAGAAAATTTTTTCATGCGTAATCTTGAAACATGATCATTCAACATGTTCTCAAAATAAGACCCATTTGGCCTTTAGACAAGTCAATGGAAAGTGAGGAGAAATGATAAAGTAAGAAAAAAACAGAAAAGGAATCTTTTAATCAATAAAAATAACATACAATAGCTCTAAGACATTTTATTATATTTTACTATCTGCAACTGTATCTTCTCTAAAACTCTGGTCATCATTATAGATTTCATGCACTGAGTAATTTAAAATCTCCTATAGCCTCATATTTTTCAGTGTAGTTTGCTTCATCTTTTGTTTGTGTGTGTGTGAGGAAGATTGGCCCTGAGCTAACATTCTCTGCCAATCTTCCTCTTTTTGCTTGAGGAAGATTGTTTCTGAGCTAACATCTATGCCAACCTTCCTCTATTTTATGTGGGACGCCACCACAGTGTGGCCTAATGGATGAGCAGTGCTAGGTCGGCGCCTGGGATCTGAACCTGCAAAGCCCAGGCTGCCAAAGCAGAACATGTGAACCACCACGCCACCCCCAATCATCCTTTGTTTTTTTGCTGAAATCTGGCTTTTCCCTTTTGACACTACTTCTGTTTCAGCTTTTACAAGTAATGTGTCTTCTTTGTTTCTTGTTGTGACTTCCAAAGCATTCTCTCACCTGTCCCTAGAAGTTTTCAGCTTTGAAGTTTTCAATCTCCTTATTGAAATATAAAACCTGAATTCGGGGCTGGCCTGGTGGTGTAGTGGTTAAGTTGGCATGCTCTGCTTCAATGGCTCAGGGTTTGCAGATTTGGATCCTGGGTGTGGACCTAGCACTGCTGTTCAAGCCACGCTGTGGTGGCATCCCGCACAAAATAGAGGAAGATTGGCACAGATGTTAGCTCAGGGACAATCTTCCTTACACATACACAAAAAAATAAAATAAAACCTGAATTTGATGTTGCTCTTCTCCTTGTGGAAGTTGCCAACTCAAAAGTAGCAGTTAATAGGCTAAGAAGTGAGAAGAAACTGACAGCTAATAAATTGAGAAGTTAACATAAGCTTTCAAAAGTTTTGTGGAGTTGAGGGATAAAATGGGAGTTCAGAGACTTCCTAGTAGAGGGACCTAGCTAACATCCTAAACTTCCTATTGATACTCCAAAGAGCTATGCTGTACCAGTAAGAGAGAACCAGAAATGGCCCAACCTCAACAAGGACTAAAGCCCAGCTTCCAATAATAAGCTCATTCTCATTTGGTCGTGGTGATCTTCCATCAGCATTCCTGGCTAAGAGAAACAGAAGTAAATCTCTTGGGAGGATGATAATATCAGATAGAGCCTCAAAGTATCTGTACATGTTTTACACATACTACCGTACACTCCATAAAAAATAATGAGGGTCTGGCCTGGTGGCATAGCAGTTAAGTTCGCATGTTCTGTTTCAATGGCCCTGGGGTTCACTGTTTTGGATCCTGGGTGCGGACAAGGCACCGCTTGGCAAGCTATGCTGTGGTAGGCGTCCCACATATAAAGTAGAGGAAGATGGGCATGGATGTTAGCTCAGGGCCAGGCTTCCTCAGCAAAAAGAGGTGGATTGGTGGTGGATGTTAGCTCAGGGCTAATCTTCCTCAAAAAAAAAAAAATAATAATGAGACATAGGAAAAAAAACACAATTTAAGCAAAAATTAAGAGGAAAAATGACAATTGTAGCTATTCCACAATATAATCAGATATTGGAGATATTAGGCACAGACTAAAATTACTGGGAGTTATGATGAGTTGGAAAGTTTTAGCAGAGAACTGAAAAAAAATTAAATGGCTAGAACTAAAATATGCAATAAGTAATCATAAGTACTCAGTGAACAGGTTTAATAGCACATTCAACAACTAAAGAAAAAAATCATGGTCTGGAAGATAAACCGGAAGAAAATATCCAAAAGCAACTATTGAAAGAAAAACAGGATATATAACAGAAAAATAGATGTAGGAGACATTTGGGACACGGTGAAAAGGTATAACAAATGTGTAATTAGAGTTCCAGAAGTATAGAGAGAAAGACAGTGTAGCAACAATTTTTGAAAAACTATTGACTGAGAAATTTCTAAAGCTAGAAAACACTGATGACACATATTCTAGGAATGTTATGCACTATGAGAAGGATAAATGTAAAGAAAACCACACTTAAGCACATCATCTTAAAACCGCTGGAACCAAACATAAAAATGAGTATCTTAATATTTTTACCTTAATATCATCAGAGGATAAAATGTTGATGAAACAAGAACTAAATAAATGGAGAGACTTATTTTGCATATGGACTGAAAAGCAAAATAATAAACATGTCAATTCTCTTCAAATTGTTATACAGGTTTAAAGTGATTCCTTTCAAAATAACACTCATAGTTTTTGGAGATATAGACAAGATTATTTTAAAATTTATATGGGAAAGCAAAGGAAATATGCTAGCTAAAATAATTTTGAAAAAGGAGAATAAAATGGGTTGATTTCTTCTTCCTGATTGGAAGACTCATTATTTGAGTCTACTATATAGTTCTAGTAAATAAGACCCTGTGGTATTAGCAGAGGGACAGACACATAGATCAATGGATCAGATTAGAGAAGCCTGACATATATACACACAAGTATGGCCAACCGATTAGTGACCTCAAGTGAGGCAATATTTCTACCTCAAAATTCCTTCATTACTCTACTTTATTATATAACTATTTAAAAACTTCTGTCTTCAAACCTCCAGCACGTCCCCCAACTTTAGTGTTGATGATCTTGCTTCCCATTATACTGACAAAATAGATGGAACCCCATGATAACTACTGCAATCTTCTGTTACTCCATCTACCAACTAAACTGCTCTTGTGAACATACACTCTGTCTTTTCTCTTGTGATGGTGGATAAACTCTCTATAATCCAGTTAGGTTCAAAACCTCTTTTTGTGCACTATATCTATCCGCTTTCTCTTATTCAGGAATATTACTAAACAACGTCTCCTGCATCATTATTTTTGCCTATTGGATCATTTTCCTCATCATATAAACATATTATAATTTTCCTCATTAAAAAAAGACCTCATTTTCCATTTAACTACCTTGAAATTTCTCTATTCAACTTTGTAAAAGAATTACTTGGAGATTTGTAGTCATTGAATCCTATATACTACTCCAACTTTCTATTGAGCCCACTCCAATCAGGTATCTGACACCACTGTGCCACCAAAATTTTTATCAAGCTTATTTATGCATTGTTAAGACTGATTACTAATGCTTTGTCTTCATCTTATTTTAATACAGATGGTCACTCCTTCCCAAATTGAATGCTTTCTTCACCTTGTTCGTATGACACGATTCTGTCCTGATTTTTCTCCTAAATTATTGGCTGTTTTGAATTTCCTGTCCTGCTTCTTCTTTATTGTCCTACTTCTTGACTTCAGAGTGTCTTAGATTTTTTTGTACCTCCTCTTTTCCCTATATGTACCTCTTTAGTAAATTGAAGATTCTTCTGGTTTTAAATAATATCTATGCACTGATAATTCCAAAGTGTCCAGAAAGACTTTTTCCCTGGTATTTAGATTTGAAATACTAGCAATTTAGATATCTAGAAGGCATTTTAAATCCAACATATATGTATCGGATCATTCTATTTTCAACTTGGTTCAGCTTGGAACTACAATGCATGAAATCTCTTTTTCTCTATGGTTCCAAGTTAGAGCTGTCTAAAAGATAAACTTGCACAAAACTGAGGAGGCTATTATTCTTTGGTGATCATCATGGTTCAATATGGTGATAGACGGATGAAGAATTTCCCAGTAATTTTCAGCTTTTCTTTGTTCTCCCCTGCCTTCATGTCTACCTCTACTTTTTGACTACTTGCCCTTGAACTATGATGTGGTAGATCATCCCTGTTTGTCGCTGCAGATCTAATCTCCTCCTATTCATTTTACCCTTATAAGTAACATCAATGGACTCCTTTGTCCTTTGAGTTCCAGTTCGTTTCAGTCAATTAATGGCCCTGGCAGAAAATTGGAGGACAGCGAGAAAATAAATTCATTGTATTTATTCCTCTGGCTTCTACTCTTCTGGGCTGTCAATGGCTGTGTTCCTCTGAAGAAGGGCACAATTGAGTTTGTTTGGAATCCTCCTATATTCACAGCTACTGAAGCAACCACAGCTCTTTCTGGCAAGCACTACTTTCCTTTTCTCCTTCAGATCTAGGGTCGTTACATTTTTCAGTGTTCCTACCACCAGGATTTTTCACCAATGATTCTTGGTTTCCTTTCACCCTGCCCATAATTTCCCCTGTCCATAGTCTCTTCCTTAAACTCTCCACAGTTTCCCCGTTTGAATGTGCCATCGATTTCCTATTGGTATCCGGACTAATATATACTGGATGTTTTTCATCTTAAAGATGACACTTTCACCCTTTAAATTGTGATATAATAGGAAGAACTGTATGAATTATGCCTTATTAATGTGGAATGCATTTAATTTAACTTTCACAACTATACTAGAAAACATCATATAAAGATATTCATGATTTTTAAATTGCACATTTATAAGTCTCATAGCAATTTTCTTTTGCTCTTGATTTTCTCTGCCGATTTTCCATGAGTAAAGGGAAAATAAATAAGTACATAGTGAGCATGATACTCTTGCAGAAAAGTAGTCTGGAGATCTTAATTCTAGTCACAACTCTACCATTATTCGTTCTATGTTTAAAGTAATTTAATCACTTTGGGGCTCAATTTTTGAGCCCAATCTATAAAAGGAGACTTGAACTAGTTAATCTTCAGGGTCTCCCAACTCTAACATCTGTGATTCTAAGAATTTTCACATTTAGTGTTCTGAGATGGTTAATTGTTAACCAGAAATAGATAACGGTTAAACCAACTTTCAATAGAATTGCATTTTATATTAGCAGAAACTATGCTGTGCTAGCAGCATCCCCAAACACACAGCAGCTGAAAAGAAAACAAGATACTGGGATCATATCCTTTCAATTACAAAACATACCAATCCATTCTCCCTCCATAGCTAACCTCTTTCTCCCTAGCTAATATTGCCATTTCAAAAGTGTCTCATTCTTTATATGTAAAGTTTATTTTTAGATATGGGCCAGCCAATATTTAGTAGGGAAGGTTTTTGAAATATAAAACTACATGTGAAAGGGAGTTAAAACAAATTATAAGTACTTAGAGGTATTTAGTAATATTTTAATGTATTTCAAAAATGCTTTTTATTTATATAAAATACTCACTATTTATAAAACTTAGATTATACAAATTTTAATATTAGTATTTATTTTTTGATTAATTCAAACATACAGAAAATAACCTGGCTGGATGTCAAGCACCTATCACTCAGATTCAAGTACTATTAATATTTACTTTATTGAGAGTGACATCAGCAAAATTGTGGAGTAGGAGTTTTATACCTTCTTTCCTCCCAAAGAACACCAATTTAGACAGTCTCCCATGGGCAAGAGTTCTTTTCTGGAAATCTGGGAGTCCAGTGAAGTAGTTCCAGCACACTGTTGGAACAAAAAATCCTGAGATTAGATGCATTGAAGAGGATAAGGGGAATAGTTTTGCTTTACCCATATCAGCCCCACCCAGGGAGGCACAGCTCAGTGCCATGAGAAACCCTTCAGCCCACAATTTCTCCCATAGGGGAAAGTGAGAGTGTGTGAGTGAGGGCCAGTCTTCCCCAGATGTGCAGGACACTGCAAAAGAGGCCGCTTGTTTCTCACCCACCCAGAATATTGAAGTCAGCTGCATGATTGAAGTGTAATTTTTTTTTTCAGGAAGATTAGCCCTGAGCTAACTACTGCCAATCTTCCTCTTTTTGCTGAGGAAGACTGGCCCTGAGCTAACATCTGTGCCCATCTTCCTCTACTTTATATGTGGAACGCCTACCACAGCATGGGTTTTGCCAAGCAGTGCCATGTCTGCACCTGGGATCCAAACTGGTGAACCCCTGGCCGCCGAGAAGCGAAACGTGCGAACTTAACCGCTGCGCCACCGGGCTGGCCCCTTGATTGAAGTGTAGAGAGAGGCTGGGAGAACAGCAAATAGGGCTCTGAAATTACCAAAAGGACACAGATCCTACTAACCACTTTGCCAACTCCATCAGAAAGGCCACCCATGAGCCACTGGGGATACCTCACCTGCAGATCATCCCAACTGGCCCACAGACACAGCCAGTGCGACATGGAAATTGCCCATACATGCACCCGCCTCATGCCCTGTGCACCATTTGCACACCTGAGGACAGTGAGTGTGAGCCCTCAGATGACTAGTGAACGGGTGTAGAAAGTCAACTTGACTCTGTGGGATTGAGAGAAAGCACACAAACTTGAGCATTCCACACTATCCTAGGGTAAGCAAATGGGAAGCTGTTAGCACCTGGCCTGGCTCTTCAGGATCAAGAGCAGGTATACAATTATGAGAATTATCGCACAAGAAAGAACAAGAAGTATAGAACAGGTGTATCCTTAGAAGAGGTCTGAGAAAGCTTCAGAATTCCTAGTAGAGCTGACAAAATTCTTTCTTTCTTGAAGCTAGTCAGTGATGACTGTAAAAGGTGACTGCTTCTTCACATTTGAAGACATTAACACAAGACTCTAAGGAATATGAAAAATCAAGGAAATATTACACCACCAAAGGAATACAGTAATTTTCCAGCAATCGACCACAAAGAAATGGAGATCTACAATTTGCCCAAAAAATAATTCAAAATAGTTGTTTTAAGGAAACTCAGTGAGCTACAGGAAAACACAGAAAGATAATTCAACAAAATTAGGAAAATAACACATGAGCAAAACAAGACATTTAACAGAGAGATATAAATCATAAAAAAAAAACAAATCATAAATTTTGGGGGGCCGGCCCTGTGGCCGAGTGGTTAAGTTCATTCGCTCTGCTTCAGGGGCCCAGGGTTTTGCTGGTTCAGATCCTGGGTGTGGACATGGCACCACTCGTCAGGCCATGTTGAGGCAGCGTCCCACATGCCACAAGTAGAAGGACTCACAACTATATATATATATATATATATATATATATATATATATATATATCACTATCTATACTCTTATAACTATGAGATGTTTTATGTAAGCCTCATAACTGAAAGCTAAAACCCACAGTAGATACACAAAAGATAAAGACAAGAGAATCAAAGTATACCACTATGGCAAATCATCAATTCTTAAAGGAAGACAGCAAGAGAGGAAGAAAGGAACAAAGGAAACATAAACAGCTATAAAACAATTAACAAGATGGCATTAATAAGTCCTTCTTTATCAGTAATTACTTTAAATGTAAATGGATTAAATTCTCCAATCAAGAGACAGATGGCTGAATGGATTAAAAAACGAGACCCAACTATATTCTCCCTATAAGAGACTCACTACAACTTTAAGGAAACACACAGGCTGAAAGCGAAGGGACAGAAATAAATATTCCATGCAAATGGAAAACAAAATATTGCAGGGGTAGCTATACTTATATCAGAAAAAATAGACTTTAAATCAAAACCTGTATCAAGAGCCAAAGAAGATGGTTACATAATGATAAAGGGGTGAATTCATCAAGAGGATATAACAATCATAAATATATATGCACTCAATATTGTAGCACCTAAATATAATAAGCAAACACTAACAGATCTGAAGGGACAAATAGATAATAATACAATAAAAGTAGGGGACTTCAATATCCCACTTTAAAAAATGGATAGATTATCCAGACAGAAAATTAAAAGGAAACATTGGATTTGAATTATACTATAGATCAATTGGACCTAACAGATGTGTACAGAACATTCCATCCAACAGCAGCAGAATACACATTCTTCTCAATCACACATGGATCATTCTCCAGAATAGAGTATATAATAAGCCACAAAGCAAGTCTTTGCATGTTTAAGAAGACTGAAATCACATCAAGTATCTTTTCTGACCACAGTACTAGGAAACTAGAAATCAATAACAGAAGGAAAACTGGAAAATTCACAAATAAGTAGAAATTAAAGAACAAAATCCTGCACAACCAATGGGTCAAAGGAGAAATCAAAAGGCAAATCAAAAAATATCCTGAAACAAAGAAAAATAAAAACACAATATACCAAAACTTACAGAATGCAACAAAGACAATTCTAAGAGGGGAGTTTATAGCAATAACTGGCTACACTGAGAAAAAAAGAAATACCTCAAATAAATAACCTAACTTTACAACTCAAGTAACTAAGAAAAGAACTAACCCTAAAGTTAACAGAAGGAAGGAAATAACGCAGATAAAAGTATTATTAAATGAAATAGACACAAGAAAAATAATAGAAAAAGAGCAATGGAATTAAGAGAGAGTTTTTTGAAAACATAAATAAAAATGACAAATTTTTAGCTATTCTAACTGAAGAAAAGAATGCTCAAATAAATAAAACCAGAAATGAAAGAGGAGACATTACAACTGATACCATGGAAATACAAAGGATCATAAGAAACTACTATGAACAATTATACACCAATAAATTGGCAACCCTAAACAAATGGATAAATACATAAAAACATACAACCTGCCAAGACTGAATTATGAAGAAATAGAAAATATGAAAAGACTAACAATGAGTAAAGAGATTGAATCAGCAATCAAAAACCTCCCAACAAAGAGAAGCCCAGGATCTGATAGTCTTACTGAGGAATTCTACCAAATATTTAATGAAGAATTAATACCAATACTCCTTAAACTCTTGCACAACATTGAAGAGGAGGGAGCAGTTCCCAACTTATTTTGAGGCCAGCATTACCCTGATACCAAAGCCAGATAAAGACATCTCAGGAAAAAAAAGAAAATCTACAACATACATGCAGAAATCCTCAAGAACAAACTAGCAAACATAATTCAAGAGCATATTAAAGGGATTATACTCCATGATCAAGTCAGATTTATCCCTGAGATGTAAAGATGCTTCAACATAATCACATCAATAAATGTGATACACCATATTAACAGAAAGAAGGGTACAATTCATGTGATAACCTTGATAGATTCAGAAGAAGTATTTAACAAAGTTCCACATCCTTTTGTGATAAAAAACTCTCAACAAATTAGGTACAGAAGGAATGTACCTCAACATGATAAAGGCCATATATGAGAAGCCCACAGCTAATATTATATTCAATGGTGAAAACTTGAAAGCATGTCTTCTAAGATCAGGAAGAAGACAAGGAGCCCACTCTCATCACTATCATTCAATACAGTACTGAAAGGCCTAGGAACAGCATTTAGGCAAGAAAAACATATAAAAGGCATCCAAATCAGAAAGGAAGAAGTAAAGTTTTTTGCAGCTGACATGATCTTATACATAGAAAACTCGAAAGTGCAGAAGAACATAACGCTTAGGTAGAAATACTAACTCCTATCGACATTGTGGTAAAGTGTTGAGGGAAGTAGAAGTGTTCTGTAGTCCTATGATTGGGTCTCAGTATTTTAGTTAACCTTCGCTCTGGTCTGTGACATTCACAAGTTCTTGTCAGGTACTACCACCAACTTAGATGAAACAGGAAGGCTATATGTGGCTTGAGTTGGAGATGGGTAGTTAGACTCTGGTGAAATAGATTCTCTTGAAGGCAAACCTTGTTAAGAAGAACAAAAATCTCTGGGTATGTTTTTAAATGGCTATTTTTTCCTCTCCATTTGCTGGAAACATAAGGTTTTTTTTTTTTTTTTCTCATCTTCACTGTGAGAACCTGGTAGGGTTACTTGAGGTAAAACTCACAAAAGTACGGAGCCTTCTCCTGGGGTTTTTATCTCTCAAACATGTCCACTCTGAACCTCCAGCAATTTATCAGAACATTGTAAGTTTGCCTACCTGATACTGGTTCCCATGGATGTTTCTGCTCCCATAGGTTGTGATTGTTTGAACCTCTCTGTGTCTCTCCAATTTGGGATACTGTGGGTTTGCTCTGTGACCTTGATTCTGATAGATCTAAGAAGAGCTGTTTATTTTTTCTTATTGTGAGGAGGGGAGTGATGATTTCCAACTTCCTTACATGAAGAATAGGAACTAGAAGTCTCTACCAGTTTTAAAATTTCATCATTTCTTAACCTCAGAGCTATTTCAAATTTACTGAATTCTCATTTTCAATAGCCTTCTGTTGTTATCTCACAGATGCATTAAGTTCTCTGGTTTTTGAGGAAATTTGTATTTGTTATTATTGCTGTTTCTTTTTCTTCTTCTACCTCAGAGTTTCTTAACCTTGGCTCTATAGGCTTTTGAGGCAAGATAATTAATTTGTTGTGAGGGAATGTCCTGTGAATGAAAGATCTTTAGCACCATCCCTGATCGCTATGTACTAGATTCCAGTAACATCTCACTAATTGTGATAAACTATCTTCAGACTTTGCCAAATAGTCTGTGGGAGAAAAATTATACCCAGTTGAGAGCCACTGGCCAACCTATGTTGTCTATGCTTTTTCTGATTTTATTTTTCAGATTTTTTGTCTTGGTATTATTTGTTAAAGGCTTTCCTAAGACTTTTGAAAGCTTTAAAAGAATGAGACATTGAAAAGCCACTTGTAAACCTTAAACATATGAGTGGGGCTTATTGAGCAGCGTGCTTTACTATAATGAAAGTGGTTTCCCACTGACAGGTCTTTTCCTGGATCCATTCAGTTTTTCCAAAGGTAAATTTTCTCAAATCTATTCCAGCACATATACACCTGCCTGCAGGAACTCTGAGTGGGGAAATGGGCCTAGGCATCTCAGCATTCAATATGTAGACTTAAAACTTCTCTCACCAAATTCTATCCCCTTAAGATAATATCTTTTAGTTCAGAGCTTTGGGTTTCAATTTCTCCCCAAATAAATATTCTTTGTCTGTAATAGGAAAAGGTGTAGTTACATGGCTTTCCCAGCTTTAAGTGATGACCTGGATTGTTAGCTGATCTTGATAAAAGATTTCAACTAATATCCCTATAACATCCTGCCCTGCCATCCTCTCATCCTCAAGTCTCTGGTGCTTTCAATCCCTGAGTCTTCATAAATTTGCTTATCAGTCACATCTTCCTTGTAAATCACTTGGATTTAAGCTTTAAGCTCTTTGATATGTCAACTATGCCTCCTCATCCATATTCAATTATCAAAAAAGTATTGATTACTCATGTGTGTTGCTTTTCTATAAAGGCTCAATGTGCTTTTATTCTAACTTTGTCTTTTCCATATAAATGTTAACTGTGTACTGACCATTTGTAGTTCTTTGATATTTTTATTTCTCATTGATTTGCAAGAACTCTAATATAACTTTGTAATATGTGTATATATATTTATAGAATATATAAAAGTATATAGATATATAGGCTGAGTATATGTAAGTATACATTTTTTCAGCCATTTTATTTTTCTATTAGCTTCATTTTTAATTTTCATATATATATTTACTTATTTTCTTTTTGTATGATTTTCCATACACATGTTATGATCTCTATAACTCTTATGCTTAGAATTTCTTTCCTTACTCTAAGATGCAATCATTTAAAAATATTTTTACAGTTAATTTTTTCATGTTATCTGAAATGCATTTCAGTGTATTGAAATAATAATCTCATTTGCACCCAACATTTTATCAATAATTCAGGCATGGCTATTTCATTTTTCAAATAACTTGTGATGCAAAATTTATCATTTATTCAATTCTTAATTATATAAAGTCTATTCCTTTTCTATTTTGGTACATTGGTATCTTCATTTATTCTCTCACCAATATCACTCTACTTTAAAATGTGTAGCTTTTAATTGTATTGCTATAGGGAAATTTATATGCTGTTCACTTTTAATCTTTTTCTAATAATATCACATGATTATTTTTTCCAATAGATTTAGAAGGTTTTTTTTTAAAGATTTTATTTTTTTCCTTTTTCTCTCTTAAGCCCCCTAGTACATAGTTGTATAGTCTTAGTTGTGGGTCCTTCTAGTTGTGGCATGTGGAACGCTGCCTCAGCGTGGTTTGATGAGCAGTGCCATGTCCACGCCCAGGATTCAAACCAACAAAACACTGGGACACCTGCAGCAGAGCACGCGAACTTAACCACTCGGCCACGGGGCCAGCCCCTAGAACTTTTTTTGAAAAGATTTATCCTGCTGGGGTTTTGATTGTAACTATATCATGCCAATAAATTATTGTGGAAATAATCAAATGTATATACACTATAAAATGACCTGCAACTCTGCAGCATTTGTTTCTAAGTTTTGAGTGGTCGGTAGTGGGAAGATACACAGATCATTAAAACAACAACAAACCCTCTTCCATTGCCCAGGAGAAGCCACTTGTAGCATATATTCCTGAGTGATGTCACTAAAGCATGATTCAATGTAATTTTCTATGTGGTCTTAATATGAAATTTTCCAGTGGTTTGAAATTGGTCAATACATAAAATTATTAATATATAATCAAGATATATCTTGTAGACAGTAAGAAATATAGACTACTGTCAAGACTGATGATATAGATTTGTGATTAGTAAAAATATTTCATTAAACTTAAAACAACCAAAACTGAAGTTATTATATTATATTCAAAGGTAGAATTTCCTCACTTTTTGATATTCTGCAATTTATGATAGGCTTAAATATCTTATGTCATCTGTGACTCTTTATCTACATTGTCCTTTATATCCAATTTATCAATTTCTCTCTTCATGGTTCATCATCTTAAATTGTCATATTTTCTTTCCTGAACTTGTCATTATAGAAGCTATTTATCAGTCTTCCAGTTTCCAATCCAGCATGTAAAAGGCTTGGAAGTTGTCACTTTATCCCAAGAACAAGTAAAAAACTAAATGAACTGTATTCTTAGATCCATCAGGGGATTGAGGTCACAGGGCAAACTGCTGTCCACAAAATTGGAAAGACAGACAGGTGGATACAGAGAATCACAATTTGTGGGAACAGAGACTCAAGCAGAAACTTCCATGGGGATCAGTACCAGGGTAGGCAAACATAAATTGTTGTGATGAATTGCTTGAGGTTCAGTGTGGAGAAGTCTGAGAATTAAAAACTGCAGAAGGGTCCAGTCTTAGGGGGATGTGCCCACACTTTTGTGAGTTTTGCATATGGAGCCTTGCCATGTTCTCACAGTCAAGATCAGAGAGAACTCCCCTCATGCTCCTGGCAGGGGGAAGGGAAAAGTAACCCTTGAAATATGTTAAGAGGAAAAAATTCCACACCTTACCTATAGAGGAGCAAAGAAAATAATTATATCTGACTTCCTCTCAGAAACCAAGCAAGCAAGAAAAAAGTGGAGTGAAATATTTAAAGTGTTGAGAGAAAAAAATCCACCAACCAAGAATTCTGTATCCTGTCAAATTATCCTTCAAAAGGAGAAATAAAAACTTTCTCAGATAAGCAAAAATTAAGGGAATTTATTGCTGGTAGATTTGCCTTGCAAAAAATATTCAAAGAATATCTACAGAGAGAAGGGAAATGATATAGATCAAAGACTTGGATCTACATAAAGAAAGGAACAGCATTAGAGAAGGAATAAATGATGGTAAAATGAAAACTTTTAATTTTCTTACTTGTAATTGATCTAACAGATAACGTTTATTCAAAATAATAATGGCAACCACATATTCAATGAATATAGTTTATTTATAAGTGGAATGAATGACAGCAATGACACAAGGATGGAAGGGAGGAATTAAGAACGTTTTATTATAAGGTACTTGCACTACCTGGGAAACAGTGCTGTGTGATTTGAAAATGGATTTGGATCAGTTGCAAATGTATATCACAAGCTCTAAGGCAACCACTAAAACAAAAGAGTAATAAAAATAAGTATAATCAGTGTGCTAAACAGGAGAGAAAATGGAATCATATAAAATGCTTAGTTAAAACCAAAAGACAGAAAAAGAGTAGAAGACAATATAAGAACAAACAACAAGGAAAACAAATAGAAAACAACAAGAAATATGGTAGATATTAATCCAACTATATCAATAATCACATTAAACATCAATGGTCTAAACACACCGATTAAAAGACAGAGATTAACAAAGTGGATTGAAAGCAAGACCAACTATATGTTGTCTACAAAACCCACCTTACATATGAAGACACATATGGATGAAAAGTTAAGTTATGTAGAAAGATATACCATGCTAACACTAATCAAAGGAAGCTGGAGTAGCTGTATAAATTTCAGACAGAGCCAATTTCAGAGCAAGGGAAATTATCAGGGGTAACGATAAATTGGTCAAGTTTCCAAGCCCGAACAATCTTTAATGTGTATACACCTAAAAACAGAGCACAAAAATACTTGAGGTAAAAGCTCTTTATGCCTTTATTTCCCATATTCCTCCTTTTCATTTCATCCTTAAAACTTTCTGCTCCATTAATCTTTCTAAATCACAGCTCTAATAAAGTTATTCCCTGTTTAAAATTTCAGTGGCTCTTCACTGCCTAGAGAAGTAAGTAAGAATAGTGCTACTGACTTTCAGGCCAATGCTCATTATGACAGTTTATTCCATTTTCTGCATTTATTTACCACTATTTACTATATGTCAAATAAATCCTGTGCTTTTTCTGCCTCCAGAGCTTTCGTTCCTATTATTTCTTACTAGTGGAGCTACTTCTGTTTCAGACAGCTAAAATCCTAACCTTTACTTTGAACACCATTTGAAATGCCATATTTTAAACGCCATGTCATTTTTTTCAAATCTTTTTATTTACTTGTGATGACTCCCTTCCCTGAACTTTGTTATACTTTTATTGTGTATTTTTTTCATTTGCTACATATAATACTCTGCCTTATATCATAGTTATTTGTGAACTTGTCTTATTATTCCTCTGGATTACAAAATCTTTGAAGATATGGTCCAATCATTTTTGTATGTTCTGCACCGTATAGCACAGAATCGCACACATAGATGGTGATAAAATATGTTGGTTGGATATAAATTTTTTTTAAATTTATATCAGTGACAGCAAAAATGCCATCCTCTTTCATGAAGACTTCCTGATCATTCGAGTCTGTTTTTATTTCTCTCTAGTCTGAAATTCTATAGTACACAGTCTTTGCACCAGTTGTTTCAGCAGTTAATTACTTATTTAATGGTGCCATGTGTCATCCTCAGTAGTTTAAAAGTTGCTTGAGGCCTGGGACAGTTTTCATTATCTCTTTTGTATCCTTTATAGTGCCTTGAATACATAAATGGATCCATGAATACTTGAATTAGATCGAACATGGTAGTCTTTCATTCTTCTTCCAAAATGCCACACATTTGGCATGCAAATGAAGCATCAATAAATTAGTGGACAACTGTGAAAATACCATGAAAGTTGCATATAGAATTCAGCTTCTTGAGAGGAATAATTCTCTCTAGTCATCCAGATAGTTGGCTAACCCCATTCTAGCTTCATTTACTCTAAAATTATTCATTACAAAGCTAAAGTTTGGTGTACAACTATTATCCTGAATAACCATCCATTTGTTCACCATTTAACTCTTTATTTCAAAAGAATTTTCCCTCATTGCTCATTTCTTTGTACTTTATAAAATACATACGTGTGTCTGCTGTCTTGCCTTTGCCTTCTTTTTTGTCAGGATTACAGTCACCATGAATTACCCTCAAAATAATAAGTACATTTGTCAATCAAGAGAGAAATTACATGTAAATATGTCTTCCTTTAAGCTTCTTGTAATTCCATATGTGAGAAATATATTCTCATGAAGTAATGTAGAGGCTGGTGACAAAGAAGAATATGATTCCCTCTTTAAGCATCTATCTGCCATTTATAGATCCTTATAGGTTTATATAATATGTGATTTCGTAGAGTGGATCAGGGCAATGTTATTTCTCTCTCTTGTTTATAGTTATTGAAAGCATTATAATTAACAGAATTCTGTACTATTTTGCTACAGAAAACTAGTAATTTTTCACAAAATTCCTTCATAGAATTTACTTCTATTGTCGTAGTAACAACAGTGAACTTTTACAAATCCAGAAGCTAAATATGGTACTTTACTATCATTAATGATTTTTAAATCATCACATTGTGATAATCAGAATTTTTAAATTACTAATTACCTCTTAATTTGATATGTACTGGGTGTTTTCACCTGCTCTGGACAATGAAAAAATGCTGAACAATATATATGACAGAAAATCACTGACCACATTAACCATAGTTTTTTTATATATACGCCACATTTGTAAATAATGTAGTATATTTTGCAAAGGACCAGAATTGCTCAAAATCATTAATTAATATTAATCAATATACTGAATGCTTTTACTGATATATATAATATATAGAGAGAATATATAACACACACACACACACAAACACAAACACATAGAAAAAAATCCTTTAAGAATTTTTTTCAAAGATTTCAAGAGGAAGCTGCAGGGAAATTTGCCAAAAGTAGTTGAAAATACCACTGTGGAATCTTCAAGTTTAAAAGAGAAGAATGGAAAGAATATAAAATTAATTGTATTGTTTTCTAGTGATGACCAGTATGTTGAAGTATATAAACACTTCATAAAAAATGGGCCTCATTTTCATTATCATTTTAATGTGCTTTCAGACATATGCAATATTCTTGCTATATTACTAATGGTGTTCTTTCAGGCCTGCCTTCACACCCAGTGACTTTAAACTGCTATTATAATGCTTTTTTATAACAATTTCTATTTAAATTCAAAGTCCTATGGGGCTAGGCATTACTGGCTTTTTCTTTTTATGTGCATTTTTAGAATACAATTCAACTTAGCATTTCCTCCGTTTATTGATTTTATGATGAAAATAAAATGCCTTAAATATTTTGTAAATAATATTATTTTGTATTTATTACGAAATATCAGACTGGAAAATTAACATAGACCTAAAAAGTTTACATTTATTGGAACTTTTTGAAGATTATTACTCACTTACTATCCCTTACTGCTCTAAGCAAAACCTCTATTTCATCATAATGTCTGAAATATATCTCTTCAGTGAATATATACTTTCATATTGCTTTAAAATACTATTCTCTTTATAGCTGTCAGCATCCATAAGATTATGCTACGGTTTGTTATATGAGGCTAAAATTTTCACTATGTGAATTCCTACTTGCTGGTAACTTTTAATGAGCTGCCTAGGTAGACCAAAATACTAATAAAAATTTCAATAAGAATAAAAGTTCTGCCCTAATCTGATGTTTTGAAGTATAAAACATTTTACTCTGCCCCTTTCCCTTCTGTTTGGGGTTCTACAAGGCATTGCACCATTACAATTTGTTTCCCGTTCCTTATTATCTACATATTGAAAGTCTCCATCCTTTTCTAAATTTGCATTCCCTGTCCAGTTTTATTACTAGCCTGTCTCAGCTTCTTTTCTTGCAAAGAATGGAGAAATAGTATAAGGAAATCCATGAAAAAGAAAGTGGGAAGGAAAGAAGATGGCAAAAGCAGAGGAAGATTCATAGAATGCTCGAAGTAAAAGAGACCATCAGAACTTTCAATTCTGGATAAGATGGAGCAAACTTATTCCATTGCATTTGTCTCTGTGTATACAGCTATAAAACCTGGACAGAATGCATTGGGCAGCCATTTGAGCTTTCTAAAAAGTAAATTCTAGCAGGCAGTTTAGGGAAGAAGACTGGAATTTGAAATGCTGCCAAATTAGTGATGAATTTACCATTTTTCTGCACTTGTATCCCCCAACCTGAAGTCAATGAATCGAAGTGGCACAAGAGTGCAGAAAAATAAACCTGCAGGAGAAGCCCTCTGGTTCTGGCTAGAGGAAAAGGAAATGGAGCTCCTAAAGTTCAGAGAGTGTGAAAATCCCTCATATATATATGTACACACACATACACACACACACACAACACACACACACACACACACATATTTATTTATTTATTTTCTCTTCTCTTTCTCTCTCCAGTCCCCAAGTAATTCTGTGGTGATGGTGAGCAGAAGCCAAAACTCTTAAGGAGGGGAACTTTCATCTCTGTTAAGTGGGTTTGTGGTTCCAAGAGCATGGGGACAAAATTCTTTCTCTTTCTTCCTGCATCTTGATCCCTCTCATACAGGTAAAATTTCAGAAGCACACAGCAGAACCAGGGAATCAAAGCCCCGCTTTCTGGACAGAGAACTGAAAAGAGGAGGCTCAGGGAAAAGAGGAGATATTAAGAAGGAGGTGCTTGGGACAGTGACCCCCTAACACTGTGAAATCCTGCACTCATCCTTAAATGGCTCATGCGGTGATCCTATTCAGCACAGCACAAACTTTGGAAACTGAACTGATAGACCAAAGCCAAGGTTCCAGATTGATGGCACAAAGTGGACAAATCAGAACAGCATTACACATGCTTTGAAAGCTAACCTGTGATTGGAACCACAGCCCACAGGTGGGGTGAAATTTGGGGTTTGAAATAAACCAGAACCACTGCCTTCTAAAACAAAAAGACCAACATTGTTTTTCTAATTTAAACACGACTCAGTGTTTCATACCATATTAAAAATATCTAGGATACGTAAGTGAGGCAAATATCAATGCACATGGAACAGAAGGAAATGCCAAGATGATACAGATGTTGGAACAATTTGACAAAGATTTAAAATATCTATTATAAAAATGATATAATAAGTAATCACAAACTCTCTTAAAACTAATGGATGAAAAGGATAACTCAGAAAAAAATTCAACATATAAAGAGGAATCAAATAGAAAGATTAGACTATAAAATGTTTTAACCAAAAGAAGAAAAGGAAAAGAAAACACACCAAAAGACAAAAACAAACAAGCAAAAAATTCACTTTAAAGAAAAAATAGCAGAATGGAAATAACAGAGGAAAGAGTAAGTGAATACAAAAACATCAGTAATTACATCAAAGTTTTGAAAGTCTAACTTCTCCAATTTGAAGACAAAGATCGTCAGACTGGATAAAATCCTGGTTGTATGCTGCTCAAAAGAGACAAACATTAAATATAAGGAAGATAAAATTTTTAAATAAAATAATAAAGGTATATGATGAAAACATTGAAGAATAAAGAAACTCGTGTAGCTGTACAAATCTCTGACAAAACTGCCTTGAAGTCAAGAATTGTTATTAATTATGAAGATATCCCATAATGATAACATGGCCAATCAACTAGCAACATACAACTTATCTTAATTTTAATGATCTTAATTACATATTCTAAAAATATATAAAGAAAATGACAAACCTAAAAAGATAAATAGAGAACCTCACAATCAGAGTGGGTATTTTAACAGATGTCTCTCAGTACCTGCTAGGCAAAAAATCAGAAAAAATATGAAAAACCAGGCCAAAATTATCAAACTTTATCTAATTTGCACGTATAACATACTGTATGGAGCATTTGTAGAAAAAGCATCCTAATAAAGTGCATGTTTCTAAACTTATAGCATTTCTAAATTTTCTAAAATTAATTATATGCTCGGCTATAAAGAGGTTCCAACAGACTTCATAGGACTGAAATCATACTGAGTATATTATCTATGCTCAGTGGGATTAAGAAAACATTAAAAAAGCAAAATAATAAGAAAACTTCCAACAATTTAAAAATTAAGCACTACACCCTGTACATAATCTGAGATTCATATAGAGGACAAAACACAAAGTAGAACATAGTATGAGCCAAATGATACTGAAAATATGTCTTAATGAAACTTGTAGAATGCAGCTTTGGCATTGTGTAGAAGAAAATTAATAACTTTAAAATCCATATACTAAAAAAGTATAAAAAATTAAAAATTGATTATATAGTAAATTATCTGTTTAGCAAAAAAGGTAGGACAGAAATAAGTTAGACATGAGCAAAATTAATAAACTGTAAAATAAAATATAGAAAATCAACAAAGCTAAAAGTTGGTTCTTGAAAATTTCTAATACAATTTATAACTCCTTGGCGTAATCGATCAAGAAATAATAAAAGAAGGCACAGACTTCCAATATCAGGAATAAAAAAGGGGCAATATTACATGTCATACAGATGTTATCAACACAAAAAGATATAAATAAATTTATGCAATTTATTTTAAGAATTTGATACAATAGAACAGAAAAATAGAAAATACGAATTGCGCATCTATAATTAGCCTTCTCATATAGGAACCACAGAATTAGATGACTTGCTTTGAGAATTCTACCAACTAATTAAGGAAGAAAAATTTGAATCTCAAAGGAGTTATTTGAAAAACAGAGAAAGCAGGAATATCTCCCAACTAACTTTATGAGGCTAACAAAACTTTGATCCCCAAATCTGATGAATGTATTTTAATAAATGGAAAAAATCCGGTTCAATCTCTTTTACAAACATAGATAAAAAATCCTAGGGAAAATATTACCAACATCAATCAATGATAGAAGAAAAGGAAACAAAAATAACTATCAATTTGTATTTATTGCATGAACATATGGTTATTTTAACATTTAAATATCTGACAACAGAATTTGCTATATTGATATTTGGTTCTACTGCCTAATGTTGGGACATGCTCATTTATCCCATCTTTTAAAATAGCAGTCTTAAATTTACATGCCCGTATTTCCTTATGAATTTCACAAACAAAATTCTTTTGCTTATCTTGTTAAAAAAAAAAAAAAGCTCAGAATCCTGTGACTGACCTGATCGGTTCTTTCTTGAAAACTATTTCAGTTGCAACAAATGTAGAAAAACTTGATTTTTCTACTCATTTATATCTTTTGAGAAATATAAAACCAACAGTCCACTCAAAGTTTCAGTGGATGTGAACTCCCAGCTAGAGGTTACATTTCCCAGTAGGCTTTGAAGTTGCATGTGGCAATTTCACGAAGTTTTGGCTACTGGAGGGTGAGTAGAAGTGATGTGTGCAACATTCTGCTCACATTATTTTAAAAATAAAACTTCTTTCCGTTTACTTTTTCTTTTCCCCTTCTTACAGATGAGAACAGTGATTGATACGGCCATAGTGTCAATGCTGCCCATGCCGATGAGGGCAACACGAGTGGTGGGGGAGGGAGTGGCAAAGAAACAAAATAGAACATCCTTAGTTTCTTTTGAAGCATTGTAGAACCAAGCGGCCTAGTCACCCTTTGCTGCCCATGCATCCCTGGACTGGTACATACAGGGAAATAAAACTTCATCTGGTCTGAGCTACTGTATTTGTGGTTCTCTTTGTTACAGTAGACTAATTTATACCCTAATTAATAAGTAAAGAAAGTAAAACTCTACAATAAAGACATTTAATTATTATATAACAAGAAATTTGGATGTTTCCAGATTTGGCAAAATGCCTCAGCAATGGAAGCAAATAGTTAGGCTTTTTTCCTGTGTATCCCCTATGCCACACTCAGCATATTATTCTTAGTTTTATACTCTCAAGGTCCAAGAATGACTGAAGCATCTCCAAGTATCTTCTTCTCATAAAAGAAATTTTAATTAAAGTTAAAAGGAGCATAATATTTTCTTAAATCTCCAGTATCTTTACCTTATGGCTCTGGCCCTAAGTACGTTATCCTTCCACCCCTAAACAGAATCACTCACAAAATACTAATGGGATTATTTTGCTTGATTTAGGTCGATCATGCTTTCCCTAAGGCTTGGAGAATGACACACATATTTCTACTTGAAGAAATTGGATTTCTATAAACTAAGGAAGAAGGGAAGATGATGGACTTTCCCAAGAGAGAAAGTCACCAACAGTGACCTGTCCACTTATTTCTTAGTTCAATATTTATACAGGTGCTTTTCCGCAATACATACATATTAAATTTTTCTCTGACCTTTTTTCAATGCATTTATACCCTCTCAAAGTGAGAAATGCCCACAGGCTCATCTAATTACCAAACTTAGCTTGAAGAAAATAATGTTTGGTTTTTGCACTTATTAATTAAGTCCAGATGTGGCTCCTCTATATAAAAAAGATAAATTATCTGCCCCCAATGTATTCATTATGCAATGATGAAGAAGAAATAGAACAACTTCATTTGAGTAGGGGGAGGGGGAAGGAATTCTCAGATGTTTTGGGTCCACAACATGTATCATAAATTACTATATAGGATTAGTATTGATTTTCTGCCTTCAGTGGGATAAGCTCTTTGTTAATGTGATGGCTTAATTATATTGATTTTTTTTTTTTTGAGGAAGATTAGCCCTGAGCTAACTACTGCCAGTCCTCCTCTTTTTTGCTGAGGAAGCTTGGCCGTGAGCTAACATCCGTGCTTATCTTCTTCTACTTTATAGATGGGACGCCCACCACAGCATGGCTTTTGCCAAGTGGTGCCATGTCCATACCCGGGATCCGAACCAGCAACCCCCAGGCCGCTGAGAAGCAGAAGGTGCGAACTTAACGGCTGCACCACTGGGCCGGCCCCTATTAATTGATTTTTGAATATTGAACAAGCCTTGCATATCTGGAATAAATCCCACTTGATCCTGGTGTATTATTTGTTTTATACATGTTGATGTCAATTTACTAACATTATCTTAGGATTTTTGCATCTATGTTCATTAGAGATATTGGTCTGCTGTTTTCCCTTCTTGTAATATTTTTATCTGGTTTTGGTATAAGGGCAATGCTGTCCTCATAATATGAGTTAGAAAGTAATCCCTCTGCTTCTATTGGCTGAAAGAGAGTGTAAAGAATTGGTGTAATTTCTTCCTTATATGTATGTTAGAATTCACCAGTGAAACCATCTGGGCTCAGTGCTTTCTGTTTTGGAGGGTAATTAAATATTAATTCAATTTCTTCAATAAATATAGGTTTATTCAGACTATATATTTCTCCTTGTGTGGATTGTGGTAGCTGTGTCTTTCAAGGAATTGGTCTATTTCATCTAGGTTATCAAATCTGTGGGCATAGAGTTGTTCAGAATATTTTTTTATTATCCTTTTAATGACTTTGGATCAGCAGTGATGTCCTCTCTTTCCTTTCTGATATTACAAATTTATGTCTTTTTAACTCTGGGTCAGCCTGGCTGGAGTTTTACCAATTTCATGGATCTTTTCAAAGAAACAGCTTTTGGTTTCATTGATTTTCTCTATTGAATTCCTGTTTTCAATTTCATTCATTTCTGCTCTTTTTTTTCTTTTCTTCTCTTTGCTTTAGGGTTATATTATTGCTTTTCTTCCTCTAGTTTCTTAAGGTGGAAGTGTAGATTATTGGATTTAGATATTTCTTCTTTTCTAATATATGCATGCAGTGCTATAAATTTTCCCTTAGGCACTCTGTTTACCAAATCACGTAAATTGTGATGAGTAGTATTTTGACTTTCATTTGGCTCAAAATATTTTAAAGTTTCTCTTGGGACTTCTTTGACCCACATACTATTTAGAAGTGTGTTGTTTACTGTCCAATTATTTGGGGATTTTTCCAGCTATCTTTCTATTATTCTTTAGTTTAATTCTATTGTGATCTGAGAGCATACTTTGTATGATTTCTACTTTCTAAAAATTTGTTAAGGTGTATTTTATAACCCAGAAAGTGGTCTATTTTGTTGAATGTTTCATGTGAGCTTGAGAAGAATGTATGTTCTCCTGTTATTGGTTGAAGGGTTTTATAACAGTCAATTAGATCCAGTTGATTGATGATAGTGTTCTGTTCAACTGTAACCCCACTGATTTTCTGCCTGCTAGTTCTGTCATTTACTGATAGACGGGTGTTGAAGTTTCCAAGTACAATAGTGGATTCATCTATTTTTCCTTGCAGTTCTATCAGTTTTGCCTCATGTGTTTTGACGTTCTCCTGTTAAATACATACACATTAAGGACTTTTATGTTATGTCATTTTGAGAAAATGACCAGTTTATCATTATAAAATGTCCCTTTTTATCCCTGATAACTTTCCTTGTTCTAAAGTATGCTTTATGTGAAATTAATATAGCTATGCCAACTTTTTTGACTACTGTTAGCATGATATATCTTTCTCCATCCCTTCACTTTTAATATAGCTGTGTCATTATATTTAAAGCAGGTTTCTTGTAGACAACATGTACTTGGATCTTGTCTTTTTTTCCACTCTGTCAGTCTCTTTCTTTTAATTGGTGTATGTGGAACATTGCCTTTTAAAGTGATTATTGATTTAGCTGAATTAATATGTATCACATTTGTAACTGCTTTCTATTTACTTTGTTTCTTTTTTTGTCTCCTACTTTTTTGCTTCTGTTTTAATTGAGCATTTTATATGATTCCATTTTGTTCTCTTTACTTAGCATGTCAATTATATTGTTTTGGAAGGTTTCTTGTGGTTTCCCTTGAATTTACGGTATATGTAAATTTATGAGTAATTTAAGACTACTTCCAAATAATACTCCACTGCTGCATGGGTAGTTAAGCTACCTTATAACAGAGTAATTTTAATTTCTCCTTCTCATGTCTTAAAATATTGCTGTCATTTAGTTAACTTACCCATAAACTATAATTAGTCAATACATTGTTGCTATAATTATTTTGAAAAGTTATCTGTTAAAACAAGGATAAGAAAAATGAAAATTTTATTTTACCTTCGTATATGCCTTCTCTAATGCTTTTCCTTTTTTACATAGCTTTGAGTTTCTGACATATGTCTTATTCCTTCTTTTTAAAGAATCTATTTTAACCTTTGTTGAAGGCAGGTCTACGAGTGACAAAATCCATCAGTTTTTGTTTGCCTGAGAAAGCCTTGATTTCTCCTTCACCTTTTCATTTTTTTTTGATCTAGGTGAAATTCACATAACATGAAACCAACTACTTTAATCTATACATTTCAGTGACATTTAGTAAGATCATGTTTTGCAACCACCTCCTCTATCTAGATCTAAAATATTTTCATCACCCTGAAAGGAATTCCCATACCCATTAAAAAGTCAGTCCTCATTTCCTCCAGCCCCTGGCCCCTGACAACCGCTAATCTACTTTTTATCCCTAGAGAGTTACATATTCTGGAAATTTTGTATAAATGGAATCACACAACACGCAACCTTCTATGTCTTGATTCTTTCACTTAGCGTAATGTTTTAAAGGTTCATCATTGTATTGTATTAACTTGGTATCCTGATACTTTGCTGAATTCTTTTATTAGTTCTAACAGTTTTTTGTGAATTTGTTAGGATTTTTTACATACAAAATCATATCTTCTGCAAACAGAGATAATTTTATGTCTTCCTTTTCAATTTGGATATTATTTCTTTTTCTTGCCTAATTGCTCTGGCTAAAACTTCTAGTACTATGTTGAATATAAGTGGTAAAAGCAGGCATCCTTGCCTTGTTCTGGATTTTAGTAGAAAAACTTTGAGTCTTTCACCTTTGAGTATGATGCTCTCTGTGGGTTTTTCACATAGGGCATTTATTATGTTGAAGTAGTTTCCTTCTATTCCTAGTTTGTTGAGTGTTTTTATCATGAAAAGGTATTGAATTTTGACAAATACTTTCTATGCATCAGATGAGATAATCATATTTTTTTCCTTTATTCTGTTGATGTGGCATATTACTTTGCTTTATTTTCATATGTTGAACCATCCTCCATTCTAGGAATCAATCCCACTTGGTTATGATGTATAATGCTTTTAATGTGCTGCTGAATTCTATTTGCTAGTACATTCTGAGGATTTTTGCATCAATGTTTATAAAGGATTTTAGTCTGTGGTTTACTTTTCTTCTAGAATCTTTGTCTGGCTTTGGGATAAGGGTAATGCTGGCCTCATAGAATGAACTAGGAAATGTTCCCTACTCTTGAATTTTTGGACAAGTTTGAGAAGGATTGGAATTAATTCTTCTTTAAATATTTGCTAGAATTTTCCAGTGGAGCCATCCAGGGCTTTTTGTTGTTGGGAGATTTCTGATTACTGATTCAATTTCCTTACTAGTTATAGGTCTATTCAGATTTTCCACTTCTTTGTAATTTAGTAATGGTTGTTTTGTGTTTCTAGAAATTTGTCCATTTAATTCAAGTTATCCAATTTGTTAGTGTACAATTGTTCAAAGTACTCTTTTATAATCATTTTTATTTCTGTAGAATTGGTAATGATGTCCCCCACTTCATTTCTGATTTCAGTTATTGAAGTCTCTCTTTTTTTTTTTTAGCCCATCTAGCTAAAGTTTTGTCAATTTTCTTGATCGTTTTGAAGAACTAACTTTGAGTTTCATTGATTTCCTCTATTGTTTTTCTATTCTCTATTTCATTTATCTCTACTCCAGCCTTTATTATTTTATTTTTTCTACTAGCTTTGGGTTTCATTTGTTATTCTTTTTCTAGTTATTTCATACTACACATATTTAACTTAAGCACCCCTTTATCTTCTGAAAGCTCCAATAAAGAGACAACACATTATAATACCCTAAAATTTCCTCCCACTTCTTCCAATTATGTCATCATTTGGCATGTAGTTTGAATCACAGAGAATAATAGGAGAAAACTTAACTACATGATTTGCTCCATATAAAGAGTAACAAGCTTCCCAGCCTGAGATGATTGGGTCATCACTTACCCTCATTTGCTCTCCTTTACTCATCTATGTTCCACGATTATTGCTTATACCACCCAATTTTCAGTAATCAAAGTATTTATCAAGTAAGAAAAGTTTGGCTAAAATTAACAGTAAACACCACTATTAGTGGCTTACATAATAAAGACATCTAATTATCTCATACATAATCACTGAACTTTAGTACTTTTTCAGAACCTCCCCCCACCCCAGAAGATTTCCCCTGACTTCTCATTGGCCAGCACTTTGTCACAAACCAATCTATAAAATAATCACCAGCAAAGTAGTGCAAGATTAGCACATTTTATTTAGGCCAATCATGATTCATCCTTTGGAGCTGTGGATATTTTCTCCTTTCCCTGGGCATATTGCTGACTGAACACAATTTAGATTCTATAAAATTATGTAGAAGGAGGGAATGGTTATTAGGTAAGCAACCAACTCTGTGTATCAAGCATATATTTTCTATGATTTCATTATATCACATCTTCCTGAGTTTTCTCCCATTTCTCTAACTGCTCATATTTGTTTTATGATGCTTGCTTCTCTTTAAGTCTTAAATACTGGTGTTATTTAGAGCTCTGGCCTGTGTTCTCCTTTCATTCTCCTACTCTACAGACTACTCTGCAATATACTCATCTAGTCTCCTGGCTTTAATTGCCCCATAAGTACTACATTGCCATATATACGCCTCCACTTAATATATTTTACTGTTCAGGACTGTATAACCAGCTAACTACTGAATATCTCTGACTTTGAATAGCAGGCATCTCAAACTCTTGTTGATCAAAACTGGCATTTCTTGTCTTGCAAAACCTGTTTCTTCTGCTGTCATTCTAATAGCAACTCATTATACTGCCCAAACAAGAATCATAGGTGTCGTCTTACATTCCTATCTTTCCTCAATCTCTACATCCAGATAATCATCAAGTCAGGATAAATCTAGTTTTGAAAACATGTGAGAATATAAGCTCAACCAAGGAGTATATTTAGAGTAAGAAATATCTGTAGTGATCTAAGACATAAAGAAATATAAAGAATAAATACATAAGAAATATAAAGAATAGCCGTGGAGATTAACTACAAAAGAAAGCATGGTAACTATAGTTAATAATAATGTATTGTATACTTGAAATTTGCTGAGAGTAGATCTTAAGTGTTTTCATCACACAGAAAAAACGGTAATTATGTGAGGTGATGGATATGTTAGTTTGATTGTGGTAATCATTACACAAGGTATATTTACATCAAAACACCACATTGTATACTTTAAGTATATACAGTTTTTAACTTTTCACTCATGTCTACTAAAGCTGGAAACAAAGAATATACAGAAGAGACAGAAAAACAGGAATAAAGAGAAAAATACGACTATTTGAAAGGCAAATGAAAATGGGCATTCAGGAAGGGAGAAATAGTTAACAATTTAAAATGAGGTTAAAAAAATAATTGACATAAGCACAGAAAAATGACCATTGTATCTAGCAAAACATGTTGGGACAGAAACCTGATTTGGGTTGACTGACGAGTGAATGTAGAAAGCGAATTTGAGGATATGGTGATCTGAATACATGTTCTTGATCTGTTCTTGCTCTCAACTCCTTGACTGGGGGTTCTTAACTAAAATGTGTTGCATGGTAAGGTTTGTAGGAAACTTTAGATGCATTTTTGGAGAGTTTTCTACAAAAGAGAGTGGGTCTTAGAGTTCATTGTTTGTAGTAACTCATCTTCCTCCTCTAAAGCCTGGGGCCAAGTGTACAGCTTCCCAGCTATTCCAAAGGCCCAAAGCTGCAATGTACAGGACCTCTAGGCCATGTAAGTTGCTACATGCAATTCTTGAAGAAACCACCTCATCATTAAAATATAGGTAGTCCTCAAAGTTATTTATCCTAATGAACTAAATTGATTCTAGTCAGGATACTTAGGAGGTGACTGCCTTTCTTTTGTATTAATAAAACAAAAAAGTATACCTAAAATAAGATGAAAGAAACAAACCAATTATATCAATTATCACGATAAATTAGAATAGACTAATTTATCCTAAGTGTCAGAAATTAAAGTGAAAAAATATTAGGGCAAATATTAAGTCCAAAAAGATCACTTTAGAATGATATGTAGAAAAAAGAAGGGATGAGAAATGATTTACCAAACACATATGAACAAAAATCAGTCAGAAGAGGCAATGTTCATATCACGAAAGGCAGCATTCAATACCAGAACCAAACCACTAAGTATGACAAAAAGGGAGAATGTTCCCCCACCCCAAGATGTGGATGCTTCAATCCCTGTAATTTGTGAGCATGTTACCACCGTAAAGTGAAAAAGAAACTTTGAAAGTGTGACTGAGGTTAAGGATCTGGAGAAGGGGAGATTATCTTGGATTGTCTGAGATGGCCCAACCTAATCACATGAATCCTTAAAAGCAGAGAACCTTTTCTAGCTGTGATGTGACGACAGAAGAAAGAAGGATCAGAGAGTTGTAACACTACTGGCTTTGAAGATGGAGGAAGAGGGCCACGAACCAAGGAATGTGAGTGACCTCTGGAAGCTGGAAATTTCAAAGAAACTGATTCTCTCTTGGAGCCTCCAGGAAGGAATGCAGTTGATTTAAATCCAGGGAGACCTGTGTCAGATTTCCAATCTACAGAACTATAAGATAACAAATGTGCAGCATTTTAAGTCACTGAGTTTGTAGCAATTTGTTACAGCAGCAATATAAAACTAATAAAGATTTCTATAATAACACAATTAATAATCAACAGAGAATATAAACGTGTCACAATTTTTATGCACCAAACAAAAAACCAATAAAATACATAAAACAAAATCTCCTAGACAATACCAAAATACCAGAAACATCATAGTAAAATATTTTAATATACTTGTTTAGGCCAAAAGAAGTATAGTTGCTTGGGATTTAAACAATACAATACAATAAAATTTTTTTATGAGTGGCGGGAGTGAGGGGAAGGGATTATCCTCCGTAAGAAAGTAAGCTCTTACCCTCTATAAGAGAGTATATATCAATGTATTTAATTTGTATAGGACTCACAAATATCAATTTTGAGCTTGGCTATGAAGATTAAATACATTCTCCCAAACAGAGATTTGTATAGGTCATGTTTACAGAACATAAAATATCAGATATCAAAACAAAAGCAAAGAATAAAAAAATGGCATGATTCCCTGAAAATAATTTTTCTCTACTAGAAAATAATGAACAGCCATCTAAATACCTTATGGATTAAAGAGCAAAGACATAAATTTTGAAACAAAATAGCATAATATAGAAATCCATTGTAATGGAGTTCCATTTGGGTTTTTTAAGGCTGCATATTTCAACCATGTAACTGTACAGTTCATGTGTGATTAATCCTGTCCTTTCTGGATGATTACTATTCTCATTTTGTTGAATAGTCCTTGCTTCTTTAAGATGGGTATTAATAATTTTTCCACATGACACAGGAAATTTCCACCTGATCTATTTCTGATAACCTTATTTGTATGAGGTAGGCATTACGTAAAACACTATTTAGGAGTTACAGCTTAAAAGTTATCACCTCAAGGGAGATAATTTCACTTTTTGAAAAATCCAAATGCATAAAAAGTTCAAATAAAAAGCAGGAATGTTTAGACAAATTTGGAATTTCTTATAATTTGTAAGGTTTATAATTTTTGCCAAAAGCTAATTAATTGCCAAGAAATCAACAATATTTTTAGCTTGAAACTTCCAAGAGACTGAAATAGTAATAAAACAGCTCCCTCTCCCATTTCCCAAGTATCCAATAACTGTTGGAAGGTATGTGATGATCTACACAATGAGACATTTTTACACAGCGATTTTAAAAATGGTTCTGTAGAATTCTCTCAATTCACTTACAAATCACTCATCTTATGAATAAAATGAAAGTGTCAAACCAGGATTGCTTCTCCTATGGGCTTTTAGAGGAATTCACTTGCTGCATAAAACATTCTTGTCCAAACAACAGGAAAAATTATCAATTAGAGGTTTGAAATCATTCACCATGATGTTATTTTCAGTAAAGAAACTAGGAACAATAGCCTTGACGCTTCTTAGAAATCTGAATGTCTTAAAACCTACGTGCTTGCCTTTTGAGACTTCTGGATGTGGTTGTCTTATTATAACAACAAAGAATAAAATAGCTGGCAAAGTATGTCTTATCATCTAGAGAAAGTTGAAAGCAGAATAAATGGTATAAACTAGTAGGGAGTTATTAACTCTTAAGATTTAAACAGCATTTTAAATATAGAATGCATTAAATGTATAAGCTGTAGGCAACATGTCAAATTAATGTCATTAATCTTTTTCATTTAAGAAATAATTTTCTGAAGAAAATGACTGGTAAATTTTTGCTCAGGAGTGTGACATTTATCTCAGGCAATCAAGGCTGGACATCTTGAAGTCATTTTTGGTGTATTTAATTTGCTCCCAGTATGAAGGCTGTTAAAACTTGAAAGATTGTTTTTCCTTGAAGTTCCTCTTAATTATGTCTCTTTCTTTCTTTTTCCCTCGCCATTGTCCCTGTTCTGAACTATATGAGTATGCTATATCTGGATTACCATAACTAATTATTAGTTGGAGATTTTTGATTGGTCTTCATTACCTTAACGTCATCCCACATAGCCCCCAATAGATTGTCCTTACAACATCATGACTTCAGTACAAATGCTTCTCATGGAAGACAATCCAAGCAGCTTAAAAAATCTCAATTATTGGGCATCTTCACTTTACCCACAAGTCTCAAGGGGCTTAGCACCATTTCTGGTGTTTCAAGCATAGGCATAACCTCCAATCTACTGGGGTGCACAGAGCTGCTATCATCAAAGGCTTATGCTGAATGGTGTAATTAGCGTCTGAGGCTAATTGAACTACTCCTACTTTCTTACCAACTTCCTTGAGGCCTCTCCTTCGATTATAACTTTTCGTATATATGTGTTACTTGAGCAATAATTATTTAATTTTTACTTAAATTACATACATGTATACTTGTGTATTTATATATGCACACATATGCATACCTATTTATAAGCTTTTCATACATACGTGCTGCTAGAGCTATGATTGCTTAATTATTTAATTATATTTGCACATAAAACACACTCACAAGTTATAAATAGGGGAATCTGGAAATCTCTCAAGAGACGGTTGATGGCCTTTTGTCTGGTATTAGACATGGCTGAGGTTCCTGTAGCCATCTTATGATCTTGAGTATGGGTACCATGTAAAGAAGCATAAAGGGTGGAAAGATAGAAGAAGCCTAAATCACTTGTTGTCTCCTTAGAAAACAAGATTAACCCTGGACAGACCACCTCAGGCTTCTTTTTTGTGTTTATGACATTGTATTTAGGTTTCTGATAAGAATACCCATAAGCTATTACTACCTATGATACAACGTAACCTAAATTGCATTAAATTGGAAACAAGCATTAATAGGCATATGGTTTAGCAAATTATGTCACATGAGCATTATAGATTTTGCTCAAAAGATCCAGGGAAACAATTTTGCACGGGGTAACTCTCCTTTCTTGAGTGTTGACGCATAGTCTTAACTCCCACGTAACCCCCTGTTTCTATGAAGCCTTTAATATAACAATTACGGAGTAGGTAGAGACATAAAAATATACCATATATAGACGTCACATATACTATGAGTGAGGTTATGCAGAATAATTATATACATAGAAAAAAGCCTATATGCAAAAATGAAAATTGTTTTGTTTAGCTGGTAGGATCATAATTGATTTTCTTTTTCATCTTTCAAAATTATCTTTGCTATTGTTGCAGCCTTCAAATTAAGCACTTAAAGATTTCTATAAAGAAGCAAAGATTGTGATTGATTCTGAGATTTGGGATTGGGAGGCTATAGTGGGGATGAGGAATGATTTTTCTGTGTGGATATATTTTTTATAATATTTAATACTTAAATTTTAGCTAAGTGTATCAGGAGATAGAAGTGATTAGGAGGTTATAAAATAATTACATGAAAAGCAGAAATACAACATAATTCAATAAACATAGTAACTTGAATGGTAATGTTTTTTTCTTCAGTTTTAATACTCTGCTGATACTTTCTTCAACGTGTTATTTTAAAATATATATTGTCTTCTGTAATATCAGTCCAAAAATGTTGTGTTACATCCATGTCTATATTACGCTTTCTCCAAAAGAAATGAAGTTAGTAGAGTTGAGGGCTTTTCCCATGTAAGGGCTCCATCCCTGATTTTCAAGTCATAAGCATCCTCTATCTATGTTCCACTTCTTTTACCTTTTAAGACAAGAATGACATAAAAGAAGAATGATTTGTTTAAGGGGAAATACAATCCTCCACTAAGTTCAAACCTGTGAGCATTTTCATTCTTCCTAAATCTTAGGTTAATAGCCAGGTGTCAGAAAAAATTCTACACAACACACTAGATTAATGGCCGCCTAATGTAGTAACATAAAAATACGCATATGTACACACATACGTATACTGGTTCTATTTCTGCATTGAACCCTGACTAATCTAATACACTAGTCCTGACTTTTTTTGTATTAGTACATTAGGCACCCATTAACTGTATATATATAATATATACAAAATGTGTATGTTATACACACACACACACATATACTAGTTCTGTTTCTGTGGAGAATGCTAATACATTAGTCCTGAATGTTTTTTTTTATTGCTACATTACTATATACTATATTGTTCTATATTATAGGCACCTATTAACTACACACACACACACACACACACACACACGAAATTTCTTTTTCTTTAAGAATGGTTAGCCTGAACTAACATCCACCGCCAATCCTCCTCTTTTTGCTGAGGAAGATTGGCCCTGATCTAACATCTGTGCCCATCTTCCTCTGCTTTATATGTGGGATGCCTGCCACAGCATGGTTTGATAAACAGTGTGTAGCTCCACACCTGGGATCTAACCGGCGAACCGCAGGCACCGAAGCAGAGTGTGCAAACTTAACGGCTACGCCACCAGGCCAGCCACAGAAATTTCAAAAAATTGAAATACGTCGTTTTAGGGACTATGAAGTCTGACATCTGTAGAGCAGGCTGGCAAGCTGGAAACTCTCAGGCAGAAGTTGATGCTGCAGTTTTGAGGCAAAATTTCTTCTTCCTTAGGGAAAACTCAGATTTGTTTTTTAAGGACTTCCAGCTAATTGGATGAAGCCCTCCCACGTTACAAGGATAATCTCCTTTGCTTAAAGTCAATTGATCATAGATGTTAACCACAACTACAAAATACCTTCACAGCAACACAATAGACTAGTGTTTGAATAACTGGGTACTATAGCCTAGCCAAGTTGACACATAAAACTAACCATTACAATCTATCCTTTGTCAACTTGCCTCCCATATACATCTCCTTAACCATACTTAATCTACAAATAAGGACAATAACAATGCACCTTCCACCTGACATGAGACAACTACTTTGTGTGCAACTATCTTGTGTACAAACAAAAATGTGCTAATCCTGCCCCAAGAAGGGGATGTGAAATCCTTGGGCGATGTCTATTCCTCTCCATGATACCCTGTAACTTAAATGCTGTCATGTAAACTGAACTTTTATGAATATATTTTATGTTAGTGATAAGTGGTTAAGAAAGGGAAGATAATAAAATATTTGTTATATATATATAATATATATCATGTATACATATTTACAAAAAATAAGGAAGAAACACTCATAACAATTACAGTCTTTATTTCCTCAACTGGTCACATGATCATAGATGTTATTTATAACGACTTTCTTCTACTACCTATTTCATATTTCCTTTGCCCTCAGCAAGCCTCTCAGCTGGTAATGGTTCTTTGCCTAATGGGATGGCCAAAACAAACCTTCATTCATGAAGTGTCTGGGTCATTAGTAGTCCTTCCTCATTTACATCATCATAGTTTTCCATTAACTATAATCACAGAACGTGGTAGTACCAAGAGATGCCGTAAGGGCTCTCCTATATTCCGGACATACTCTTCTTTACGTCTATCATGTGAGAGCAATCCAATTTTGCTTTGCTGATCAAGATAAATCAGATAACCCAGCTAGCATGTAATTATTTTCTTTGCCTGTTGATTTGGAGACATGAGGAACCCAAATTGACCAGTACAGCATTCAATATTTGGTACTGTTTCTCAGACAGCCAAGATTCATGGCCCAGGAATCAAGAGCAGGTACAGACCTCTGGAGAAAATTACCTCAGTCTTGCAAGGAATCTCCAGCTATCTGGTCCTGTAGCTGAGTTTTTAAAAGGCCTTTCCACCATTCTATCAAGCCAGCTGCTTTAAGATTATGGGGAACATAGTAAGATCAGTGAATTCCTTGAGCATGGGCCCCATTACTGTACTTCATTTACTGTGAAGTGAGCTCCTTGAGCAAAAGCAATGCTGTATGGAACCCGTGATGATGGATAAGGCATTCTGTAAGTCTACAGATGGTAGTTTTGACAGACGCATTGTGTGGAAGGAAGACAAATCCATATCCAGTGAAAGTATTGATTTCAGTAAGAATGAAGCGCTGGCCCTACAATGGAACTGGTCTATGTAATCAACCTGCCACCAGGTAGCTGGCTGATCACCCTGAGGAATGGTGCCATATTGGGTGCATAGTGTTGGTGTCTGCTGCTGGCATATCAGGCACTTAGCAGTGGCTATAGCCAGGTTAGCCTTGGTGAGTGAAAGTTCACATTTTTAAGCCCATTCATAACCTCCATTCCTGCTACCATGGTTACTTTGTTCATGAGCTCATTGAGCTATGACTGGAGTAGCTGAGGAAAGAGGTTGATTAGTATCCACAGCACAGGTCATTCTATCCACTTGATGATTAAAATCCTTTGCTAAGGTCACCCTTTGAGCACTCATATGGGATACACATATTTTCACTCATTCAGAAAGGTCTATTCACATGCCTATTGCCCAAATTTCCATCACCAGTTTTCCAATCAGGCTCCTTCTGAGTCCCTGACCATCCAGCCAAACCTTTGGCCACAGCCCATAAACAGGTATACAATCACACATCTGGCTACTTTTCCTTCTAAGGAAAATTAACCACCAGATGTACTGCTCAAAGTTCTGCCCACTAGAAGGATTTCCCTATACCACTGTCCTTTAGTGCTCTCCCAGAATACAACTTTAGTACTGTAGCTCTCCTCTCTTGAGTGGTGCCTGTATATTGCACAGAAACATCTGTAAACTAGGCCCAAGTTTTCTCTTCATCAGCCAACTGATACTAATGAACTCCCCATGAAGACATAGGTGCAGGCTGGGAGAGAGAAGATAGCACAATAGGAGTGGAGCAGGAACCATGGACATTTGGGCCACTTCTTATATAACTTATGTGCCTTCAGGACCTGCTCAGGCCCAATCTTGTATATACTACTTCCATTTGACAATGGGGCGCTGCTGTGTATGCCCAACTTTGTGGCTTGGTGGGTCAGGTAACACCGAGTTCATGATGGGCAGCTCAGATTGCATAGGAACTTGCTGGCCCGTTAGCGAGCCAAAAGCTGTTTCTCAAAGGGAGAGTAGTCATCTGCAGAGGATGGCAGAGCTTTGCGCCAGATTCATAGGATGTGCACTGTGATTCATCTATAGGGGCCTGGCAAAGACTCCAAATGGCATCTCTATCTGTCACTGAAACTTTAAGCAGCATTGCATCTGCTGAATCTTATGGTCCACTGGGCAGAACAGCTTACATGTTGCAGACCCTTCTCTTTTTATGGACCCCACTCAAAACTAGTGGCCTTTTGGGCCACCCAGTAAATGGGATGGAATAGCACAATCAAATGAAGAATGCGTTACCGCTAAGATCTAGAGGCCCATTAGGCAACGGGCTCCCTTTTCTGGTTGTAGGAAAGGTCAGATGCGACAACTTATTCTTCACCTTAGAAAGGATATCTCAATATGCCCCATGCCACCAGACAACTAGAAATTTCACTGAGGTGGAAGCTCCCTGAATTTTTGTTGGATTTATTCCCCACCATTTGACAGAGTTTGTCCAGGGTTGTAGCTACTACTTATTCACTATGTCCAATCAGCAGAATGTCATCAATTTAATGGACCAGTGTGATGATGTCTTGTGAAAGGGAAAGGTAAGCAAGGTCTCTGTGGACTAAATTATGACACAGGTCTGGGAAGTTGATATACCTCTGAGTTAGCAGAGTATAGATTTATTGTTAGCTTGCCAGCTGAAAGCAAACTGCTTCTGGTGGTCTTTACTAACAGGTTTAGAGAAAAAAACATTTGTCAGATCACTGGCTATATACCAGGTACCAGGGATATGTTAATTTGTTCTAGTAATGAAACCACATCTGGAACAGTAGCTACAATTGCAGTCATCACCTGGTTATATTTATGATAATATACTGTTGTTTTCCAAGATCCATCTGTTTTCTACATAGGCCAGATAGGCAATTTTTTTTTTTTTAAAGATTTTATTTTTTCCTTTTTCTCCCCAAAGCCCCTCCAGTACATAGTTGTATATTCTTCGTTGTGGGTCCTTCTAGTTGTGGCATGTGGGACGCCGCCTCAGCGTGGTTTGATGAGCAGTGCCATGTCCACGCCCAGGATTCGAACCAACGAAACACTGGGCCACCTTCAGCGGAGCACGCAAACTCAACCACTCGGCCACGGGGCCAGCCCCCAGATAGGCAAATTTAATGGAGATGAGGTGGGAATCACTACCTTTGCATCCTTCTAGACCTTGATGGTGGCACTAATCTTTGCCATCTCTCCAGAAATGAGGTATTGTTTTTGGTTTACTATTTTCCTTGGTAGAGACAGTTTGAGTAGCTCCACTTGACCTTTCCTACTATCATATCCCTCACTCTACAGGTCAGGGAACTAATGTTTGAATTCTGTCAATTGTTGAGTATGTCTATTCCAATTATGCATTTCTGAAGTGTGAAAATAACCATAAAGTGAGTTTGGGGACCAAATAGACCCACTGTGAGACAGACCTGAGCTAAAACTGCATCAATCACCTGACCACCATAAGCCCCTACTCTGACTGGTAGACCACGGTCACCTTTTGACTCTCCTGGAATTAGCATCAGTTCAGAACCAGTGTCCAGCAATTGCTAAAAAATCTTATCTCCAGGCTAGCCCAGTGGCATAGTGGTTAAGTTTAGCATGCTCTGCTTTGGTGGCCTGGGGTTCACAGCTTCAGATCCTGGGTGCAGACCTATACCACTCATCAAGCCATGATGTGGTGATGACCCACGTACAAAATAGAGGAAGATCACCACAGATGTTAGCTCAGGGCCAATCTTCCTCACCAAAAAAAAAAAAAAGCCACCCACCCTTATCTCCTTTTCCTCAAAGCACAGTTACTATGGTAAAAGGCTGGGTGTCCCTTTGGGGAAGACTGGGAGAAAGATTGACAGTATAAATTTTTGGCAGCATAGCAGGGGCCTTCTACAAGGGGACCCAGCCTCACCTTTATTCAAAGAGCTCTGGGTCTGTAAACTGGCTCAACTCTGGGAATTGACTAAAGGGTCATGATTCTGTTTTGGTGAGTCAAGTTAAATTTCTGTTCCTTCCACCTAGAACTCTTCCATGTATACAGATCACATAAGAATTTTGTAGGCTGCTCATCAATTTCTATTCTAGGGATGCCGTGAATAACTACCCAATGCCGTAAGTCTTTGTGAGTTAGACTGTTCTGATTACTGCTGTGACTCTGTTTTCCATTATGTAACCATACGCACCTTCTCTTTGGTGAGTAACTGCTACCGTGTTGTGTCGGCCACTCTGGGATACAATTACCACCATTGCATGTAAGAATCTTGGTTAACTGGCAGCACTTTCTGCTGTGATTTTTGACCTATGGAGAAGAGTGACTGCAGAGCTCTTCAAGAATGCTGTCACTTCCCTCAGAAGTTTATTCCTCACAGTTGTGGTAAAATGTTTGTCCTCTGGACCTTTCTCATGGGGCTGAGCTTTTCTTACATGTTAAAACCAGGCTAACATTCCAATCTCCCTAGACCTTTAGATACCTTCCTCTACAGTATCCCAGTGTAATTCTGGCACTCAAGTTCATATTTTGTAGGCACCCTTGATCCATGTTTCAACCAATCAACTGAATAAACTGTTAGAGCCCTTTCTAACCCCTGGAACTACAACAATTAATCCAAAAGACCTCTTTAGTGGATCCATATCAATAAATTCAGCCTGATATAACTCTCTTTATCTCCATTCTCATATATATTCTGCATATTTCTGTGTGTATAAATAGGAAAAATCATGCAGTTTTTTTTGAAGCACACTTCTTCATGAGTCAAACTTTTTACTTCACCTTTATCTTCCAAGTCCTGTTGGAAATTGAGCGTATTTGTAGGTCTAGAAACAAAGAGAGCTGGTAGGGTGGGTCCAGAGGAGAATCAACAGTGTCTTGCAAGGCAATTACCTTGTGTGTGGGGAACATTATGGTTCCTTGGGCAAAGCAGGGTTAATCTCCTCAGATGGGGGTAGAAAGGCTGCCTCTAGTGACAAAGAAGGCTTGGCAGAACTTAGGGATTTGATGTCTCTGGCTTTATTTGGGATCTGACCATATGCGTGCATTCCAATATTCAGGATCCCATTCTTTTCTAATATATGACCTTACTTTATTAGAAGACACCTTGCAAAGTTAGTAATTCAATTTGTGTTGAATTCAGCCACTCACAGGATGAGACTCTGGGTTTGATTTTCATCAATGTCAGCCTGTGGCTACAGGATATAAACATTTTTTTCAGGGCAGACATAGATACTGATGTGGACTGAACTGTGTCCTCCCCCAAATTCACGTGTTGAAGTCCTAACTCCCAGTGTGACTGTATTTGAAGATAGGACTTTTAGAAGGCAATTAAGATTAAACTAGGTCATAAAGGTGAGGTTTTGAAACAAAAATATTGGTGGGCTCATAAGAAGAGGAAGAGAGAGAGAGAGATCTGTTTCTCTTTCCACGCACACACATCAAGGAAAGACCACATGAGGACACAGTGAGAAGATAACTGCAAGTCACGAAGAGAGACTTTACCAGAGCCAAGCCCTGCTGGACCTTGATCTTGGACGTCCCAGCCTCAAGAACTCTGAGAATAAATGTCTGTTGTTCAAACAAACCAGGCTATGGTATTTTTTCTATAGCAGCCTGAATAGATTAAGATGAAGCTTGTGCTAATACAGAAATTTTCAGGTCATTTGCAAAGTGCTTGAGCTGGGAATTTGAAGACTGTACTCATTCTTTTCTTTCCATATTTTCTTCAGTGAAGTTAGGAGTAAGCAGTGAATCTCATTATACTTGTTAGTTTGAAGAAAAATGTTATAAGGTATCAAATTCATGGTAACCCAGAAACTTGTCTTTCATAGCTATTTGATTTGCAGTGTCCAATAGTGATATTTTACATGTCTCTACTGCCACATTACACCATGGACTATTTATTAATTCCATCTTTACAACTGGAAATAGAGTCATTAGTACGTTAAATATAATCAGATTAGAGAATCAATTTCAGAAACCCCAAAACAAATTTTCTAGCCTCATCTTGAAGATTCTGTTCCTTTAGAACCATTCTTGATACCAAAGTGTATCACTCAGGGTTTTCCAGAGAAACAGAAACAAACAGAATTGGTAGGAGATAGATGTAGATGTAGATATACATTATATATATATATGTGTGTATATATATATATGTGTGTATATCTTGATAGTGACAGATATAGATAGATCAAAGATAGATTAATTTATTTCAAGGAATTGGCTGGCAATTTTGCAGGCTAGCAGGTCTGAAAAGTTTAGGGCAAACCTGTAGGCTAGAAAGCAGGAGTTGATGCTGCAGTTTGAGGTAGAATTTCTTTTTCTTCAGGGAAACTGGTTTTGCTTTTACAGTCTTCCCGGTGATTGGATGAGGCCCACCTATAGTATCGAGAATAATCTCCTTTCGTTAAAGTCTACTGATTGTAGATCACACATCATCTACCACATCATCGCCACATCTACAAAACGCCTTTACAGCAATATCTGGATTAGTGTTTGATTGAACTGTGCATTATAGCTTAGCCAAGTTGACACACAAAACTGTCACAAGTGATATATGATAACTTATTGGATCTGCACTGTCCAATTACCTGATTCTCACTGAAGTCTTTTCTTATACTTGTGCATAATGTATTTGTGAAACTTTATATAACAATCTTGTATTTAACTGTTTTTCCTCTAGTCAAAACTGTTTATATAATGCACTGTGTATACTGCTTAATGTAGGCATAGAAAAATCTTCATTTTCTGAGGATGCAGTATAAAATCTCCCTGCTTAATAAGGCTGTGTGTGGGAAAATTTAAAATTTTAAAAATTTAAAAATATTTATGAACAAAAATATTCATACTAATTTGTGAAAGCATTCCCTATCCAGGTAGTCTCCCTCTCTTAATAGAAACATCTCTTCTCTCCCACTTCGTGAGCATTATCCTTAGTAGTCTCTCACAAAATGTCTCAGTCTGTAGTTCATTTGCATTGCCTGTTGGTACTTCAATGTATGAATAATCAATTAGATATTTACCCATTCTATCGTTGAAGGACATTTAGGATGGTATCAATTTGGTGTTATTGTAAATAACAGCGCTATGAATATCATTGCGCATGCCTTTTGGTCAACATATGCATGCATTTCTTTTGTGTATATGTGTAGGAATGAAATTTCTAGAACAAATGGTATGCTTATATTAAACTTTAGTAGATAGCAGCTTCCTAAAGTGATTCTATATATCTATTTAAATTTCCACCAACAGTGCACAAGAATTTTATTTGCACTGTATCTTTGTCAAAATTTGTATTGTTAGGTTTGTTTTTTAAAAAATTTTAAGCCATTCTGGTGGGTATGTAATAGTGTTTCATTGAGATTTAATTTTCATTTCTCTGATGACTAATGAGGTTGATTCCAATCATTAATTTTATTAGCCATTAGAAGAATGAATAATACATATAGATAAATATATCTATAATACACATACATACCTATACCACATCTATCTATCTATATCTATATCTGTATATTAGGTGAGATGTCTTTTCATTATTTTGCTCAGTTTTGAAATTCAAAATTTACACCTTTATATTACTGAATCTTCCAATCCAAGGACCTGGTATATTTAGTAAGATATATCTATTTCAATTTCTCAGAACGTTTTATACTTTTCTGTGTAGAATTTTTTACTTGCTATAATGTATAACTAGGAATTTAATTCACTTATTTATTCTAAGAATTTATCTGTAAAATAAATAAAGCTTCTTACCTTTACACATACACAGTAATATTTTACTTCTTAATTTCTAAACATACTTCTTCATCCCTTGCTTTAATGCATTGTCTAGGAATTAGTATGATACTTAGTAGAAGTGATGATACAAGGCATTCTGTCCAGTTCCAATTTTTAGAGGAAATATTTTCAACAATTTACCATTAATTATGATAATTAATGTAGACAGCTGGTAGATAATCATCAGATTATAGAAGTTCCATTCTATTCCTAACAGATTTTATTTCTAGTTGCTAATTTTTGTTATTTCTATGTATATTGAAATGATAATATGATTTCAATTTTCTTCCCTTAATAGGGAGAATTACATTGATTCTGTAATAAAACCAACTTGATCATTATGTGTTGGTTTTCATGTAATACTGCATTTGGTTATCAATATTTTGTTTATGATTTGGCACCTATTTATGAAAAAAATAGCATGAGTTGGGACTTTTCCTTCTTATAATGTCCTATATCAGATTCTGAAATAAAGATTATACTATACCTATACAATAATATAAGTATTCATTCATTTTCTTGTCTGAAAGAAATTATTTAAAATCAGTGATATTTCTGCTTAAAATAGATATAAAACTTTACTTGTGAAGTCATCTGGGTATGGGGTTTGTACTTTGCAAGAAAATTTTTAAAAGAAGGACTTTATTTAACTGATATAAAACTACGCCTTCTTGTGTTATGTTTTTCTCTAGAATATGAAATATTTCATGTTAATTTTTATCTGCATTGGCATCAAGATATGCATTAAATGTTCTTATTGTCTTATAGGAACAATCTTTAGTGCTGTGCTTTCTCTGTATTAATAATGGGTGCCTTATATTTAATTTATTCATTAGTCTAGCCATAAGTTTATCAATTTTGTTATTCTTTTCAAAGAATCAATATTTGACTCTCTTAATTTTTTCCAAGTTTTTATTGTGGTAAAATACACATAACATAGAATTTACCATTTAACCATTTTTAAGTGTACAGTTCACTGGTATTAAATACATTTACAATGTTGTACAACCGTCACCACCCGCTATCTTCAGAAATGTCATCTTGTAAAACTGAAACTCTATACCTATTAAACAATAAATTTCCGTTTCCTCCTTCACCAAGTCCCAAGAAACGACCATTCTACTTTCTGTCTCTATAATTTTGATTACTTCAAGTACCTCATATAAGTGTTATCACACAGTATTAGCCTTTATGTGACTGGCGTATTTCACTTAACATAGAATCCTCAAGGTGTATCCATGTTGTAGCATATTGCATAATTTCCTGCCTTTTTAAGGCTGAATAATATGTATATGCCACATTCTGCTTGTCCATCCATCCATCTGTTGATGAACTCTTGGGCTGCTTCCTTATTTTAGCTATTGTGAATAATGCTGCTATGAACATAGCTGTGCAAATATCTCGAGATCCTGCTTTCGGTTCTTTCAGGTATATACCCAGAAATGGAATTACTGGGCCATTTGGTAATTCTATTTTTAATTTTTGAGGAATCCTCATACTGTTTTCCACAGGAGCTGTACCATTTTCCATTCTCACTGACAGTGCACAAGGGTTTAAATGACCCCACATTCTCACACCACTTGCTTTCTGTTTTGTTTTTTTTCTTTGATAGTAGCCATCCTAATGGGTGTGAGATTGGTATGCTGTTATAGTTTTGATTTGCATTTCCCTAATGACGTGATATTGAGTATCTTTTCACATTTTTATTGGATATTTGCATATCTTCTTTGGAGAAATGTCTATTCAAGTCCTTTGCCAATTTTTGATTGTTTTTGGTTTTTTGCTGAGGAAGATTTGCCCTGCACTGACATCTGTGCCAATATTCCTCTATTTTTCAGTATGTCGGCCACCAGCACAGCATGGCTGCTAATAGAGCAGTGTAGGTCTGTGCCTGAGAACTGAACCCATGCTGCCAAAGTGAAGCATGGTGAACTTAACCACTAGGCCACCAGGGCTGGATCCCCTTTTGCCAAATTTTTGATCAAGTTATTCGAGGTTTTCTGTTTTTGTTGTTGAGTTGTAGGAGATCTTTATATACTCTGAATATTAATCCTTTGTCAGATATCTGATTGCAAAATTTTCCCATTTTGTTGGTTGCTTTTTCACTCTGTTGATTGTGTCCCTTTATGCACAGAAGTTTTTAATTTTGATGTAGTAATATTTATCTATTTTTACTTTTGTTGCCTGTGCTTCTGGTGTCATATCCAAGTAATCATTGCCAAATCCAATGTTGCGAAGCTTTCCCCCTATATTTTCTTCTAAGAGTTTTATAGTTTTACGTCTTACATTTAAATTGTTGATCCATTTTGAGTTCATTTTTGTATATGATGTAAGATAAATGTTCAACTTCATTCTTTTGTATGTGGATATCCAGTTCTACTAATACCATTTGTTGCAAAGACTGTCTTTTCTCCCATTTAAAGGTCTTGGCACCCTGGTCAAAAATCATTTGACCATATATGTGAGGGTTTATTTCTGGGTGGTCTATTCTATTTCATTGGTCTATATGTCTGTCTTCATGCCAATACTACACTGTTTTGATTACAGAAGCTTTGTAATAAATTTTGAAAACAGGAAGTATGAGACCTCCAGCTTTGTTTTTCTTTGTCAAGATTATTTTGGCTTTTCAGGGTCCCTTGATATGCCATATGAATTTTAGAATGGATTATTTTTTTATGCAAAAAGCATCATTGCAGTTTTGATAGTGGTTGCGTTAAATCTGTAGATTGCTTGATTGAATCTGGGGATTGAATGCTAGGAGTGTGCTGCATATGAATGTATTAGTTTTCCATGTTTGCTATAACAAATTACCACATTTAATAGCCTGAAAAAACACACATTTATTATCTCACAGTTTCTATAGATCAGAAGTCTGGGTGGACTTGACTGATTCTTCTGCTTCAGTTTCCACAAGGCTAAGATCCAGATGTTGACTGGCTTAGGCTCTTTTCTGAAGGCTCTAGGGAAGAATATGCTTCCAAACTCAGCTAAGTTGTTGAAAGAATTTCATTCCTCTTGATTCTAGGGCCACGTTCCCTATTTCTTTGATGGCTGTCAAACGGGGTTACTCTCAACCCAAAGACCACCTGCATTTCTCATCATGTTGCTCCTCCACCTTCAAGTCAGAAACCATAGTCAAGTCCTTCTCTTGCTTCAAATCTTTCTGACTTATCCTTCTGCTGAATTTCTTCTGCCTCCAGCTGGGGAAGGTTATTTGCTTTAAAGGATTCAAATAATTAGATTTGGCCTACCTGGGTGATCCCGAATACTCTGTCTACCTTAAGGTAACTGACTAGTAACGTTAATTACATATTAAAAGTTACTTTACCATGTAACATGACATAGTCACAGGTTTTGGGGATTAGGGCATGGACATCACTGGAGAATCATTTTTTTCTACCACGATGAGGAACATAGCTTTCTGTAGAGCTGTGGGAGATAAAACACATGAAAGGAAATTATGACACATAAGCCTCAACTTCCTGCCAAGATGTTTAAAGATTCTGGCTATGTCACAAAAAAAAATTTACACAGAGAAATTATAGAAGAGGGAAATAAATACAAATTCCAAGAACTAATCTATAATTTCATGAGAAACTGCTAAAGGAGACTAAAGACCATTTTGCTCAGGTCCATGTGTAGGGCTGTGGCTTGAGGAGAGGGGTGCTTGCAGCCTGAGCTGATAAGGAGCTGAGGTTGACAGTGCAAGAGCAATGTTGGTGGAAATAATTTGAAAAATTCTTCCAATGCTTCTGCCTCTCATTTCCTTGAGCTATAGTCTGAATATTTGTGTCCCCCTAAAATTTATATGTTGAAATCCTAATGATCAATGTGATAGTTTTATGAGGTAGGGGCTTTGGGCAGTGCTTAGGTCATGAGGGTGGACCATCTGAATGGGATTAGTGTTCTTATAAAAGAGGCAGCACAGAGCTCCTTAGCACCTTCCATCATGTGAAAATACAAAAATTCTGTGACCTGGAAGAGGGCTTTCACTCAACCGTGCTGACACCCTGATCTTAGACTTCCAGCCTTCAGACCCGTGGGAAATAAGCTACTCAGTCTGTGATATTTTGTTACAGCAACCCAAATGGACTAAGACACCTTGGGACAATTTTAACATGGTCCTTCAGCCATGGAATGGTCCTAATCATTAGGGCCACCAGTGCTGCTGCCTGAGGTGTAATAAGGGCAACTAAAAAGCCTTGCTGGGATAGGAAGTTCATGAACACTGGTGATGGTTTTCTAGGCACCTTTAGGCATGCTTTCTCTGACTTTTTCCTTAGAAACCAGGGAGTGTGCCTGCTTCCAATGCTGATTCCTCCTAAGACTTTAAAGGTAAATTTAGTGACTATGTCTATTGCCTGGTGGAGTGGCAGTCACAAAACTTAATCAAGTGTGACTTGATGACACTTGTGTTTCTGACTGTGATAAAGTAGCTTGTGAAAAACCAATGTTACTGCTACATAACAACTAAAAGAGCCAGATTTTTTTTAAAAAAGACATATTCAAACGTACCTTCAAAAGTATCTCATCGGATTGTCACTGAATCCTATAGAAACTGAGGAACCAAATCCTTTGAAAGAAGTCAACTTTAGAGATGTGAGCAGATATTCTGTGACCTGGATTTTCCTGGGAACATTTGCCGTGGAGCAGGATGTTGCAAATCTAGTCAAGTGCCACCGTTTCAAAGCAAAAAATCCGGAAGAGCTTTTAGCAGCCACAAAATGCAAGAGAGACAAAAACTGAAGTGTGTGGCTACCAAGGCAGCCAGCACTTGAGAGACTAACATCCCTAATGAGAAAGAAGGGGCAGAGTGTGAAGTCAATTTTCACTTGAAAGCATTTGCTTAATTATTATGCTATTTGGGGGCAAAAGGCAGAGAAACAAAACTGAAAGCCGCTACAATCTGAATAGTGAAGGTTTCAACAATCTCATGAGGTTAAGGAGACAAAATTGGTGTTCAGAACACACCAAGGAAGAAGAGGTCCTAGTAAATGCCTTAGCCTTTTAGGTGGGAGTGTAGAATTACTAATCTTGAGGAGCAGATAAGAACCAAAAGTAGAATGAGCCAATCAGAAACTGCAATCCAGTCTTAGTGTTCTGAGTCTCTGTTCCAATCAAGATCGTCCCATACATAGTTTATCAGGGTATAGTGGAGTTAATCTACTCTAGAGGAAAATATCCTTATATAGAGACATAGACTTAACACAATGTTTAGGATCTATTAGAAAAATTTTCAGTATACCAAAAAAATAAACAAAAGAAAAATAAAACAGAAAATAGAAACAAACCAACAGATATCACAGTTGTTGAAATTATCTGACAAGTATTCAGGTGAAACACAGAGAACAAAAACAATGAAAAATACAGAAAAGAGCATAAAAGACATATGAGGCACTATGAAAATGATAAACATAATGCAATTAGAGCCATGAAAGAGAGAGGACAAAAAAGTGTAAAGGTGGTATTGCAAAAGATAATGGCTGAGTTTTGTCCAAAACTAATTAATGATATCAAAACATAAGTTCAAGAAATTGTACACCCTGAGTCAATACAAAAACCCACATATAGGCACATCACAGTAGAACTACTGAAAAGCAAAGTCAAAGAGAATATTTAAGAACAGTGAGAGAAAATGGAAATATTGACTGCAAAGAGAGCTTTATTCCCCAAAAACCCAAACAAGTAGAAGGAACAAATAACCAATAACCAATATCAAGAATGAAAAGGGGGGGTATAAATAAAGATTCTAAAGGTTTTAAAAATGAAATAAGAACATTTGGTGAACATATTTGTGTCAATAAGTATGGGAATTTGTACAAGGAAATATTCCCAGAAGTATACAATTTACTAAGAGTGGCACAAGAGAAAGATACATAACTAAAGCAGTGTCATATCTATTACATAATTTTCATCTGTAACTAAAGACTTTTGCACAAAGAAAACTCTAGAATGAATGGCTTCACTGGTTCATTCTCTCAAATACTTATGGAAAAAATAATATCAAATTTATCCAAACTCATTCACATAGTCAAAAGGGTGAGAAGGGGCACATTTCAACTTATTTTTTGTGGTCCACATAACCTAGATAACAAAACCTGACAAAGGCATTGAAAGAAAAGAAAAGAACAGACTGATTTCCCTCATGACTATAAATGTGAAATTCTAAAGAAATATAAACAAGTTGAAAATCAATCAATACAGCTCGCATTAAAAGGAAAATAAAAAGGAAGAATATCCTATGATTATCAAATAGATTCAGACAAAAATCATTTGATAAGGCTCAATATCCATTCATGAGAAAAACTATTAGCAAATGAAGGATAAAGAAAATTTATTTATTTTGAAAAAACATAGCTCAAAAAACTAAAGCACACATCATACTTAATGAAAATAAGTTGAAAACTTTTCCTTGAAGAACAAAATTAAGACCAGAATATATTTTATATGTTATATGTTATATACTTTATATCTACTTATATTCAGCATATTTAGGGGAAAATATTTCATAATTAGAAAGAAAGAAACAAAACACTCATTACCTGTAGATGACATAACTGTGAATGCAGAAAATTTAAAATAGTCTACAAATATTTTATATTAATTAGAACATAAAAAGGTCACCGAATACAATGTCAATATGAAGTAATTAATATATTTATATTTTGCAGCTTCAGACAAATGAAAAAGGAATTTTTTTAAAGGATACTATGTGTAAGATAAATAAAAGCCAATACTTAGCAGTCAAACAAAATTTGTGCCATATCTATACAATGAAAAATACAAACAGTATTCAGAATAATTAAAGAGAACCTAAATAAATGTAGAGATATATCCCATTCATGAATTAAAAGTCTTATTACGGTATAGATATAATTCTCCTAAAAGTTGGTCTGTAAATTTGATATAATCCCAGTCAAAATCATAGCAGCTTGTATGAGTGTGTGTGGATGTATATAAATTAGCATCTAACAGTTAAATAATTTAAAATGACCATGATAAATAATGGTAAATTTATATGATAATATACTAGCAATATGAAAGTATAAACAATATAAATATAAAAGAACTAACTGAAAATATCAGATAAGAAAATAATAGTTATAAAACAATAACCAAATAGTTTGGATAAACAGTAGGATTAATTGATTTGAAGAATAATTTAGTGAGCTAGAAGACCCGAGTGAAGAACTCTTCCAACAGTAGCAAGAAATCATGCAAAAATAACAACTAGAAAAAAAGAAAAAACAGTGAGTGAATTGAATTGTCAATATCCAGATAATAATATTCTTAAATAGGAAAATATAAGCACAGAGATGGAAAATTTTTAAAATAGTGGTCAAAGTAAAGTTCTCAGAAATAAAAAAAAGATGAAAGAACTCAGGTTGAAAGAACTCATAGATTATTAAACAGAAGAGATCATCTTAAACTTTTTTAGATATTGATAAAATTGGAAATCAATAAAAGTTTAAAACTTCCAGACAGAAAGATAGACTGCCTACAAATACCCAAACTAAGATTCAGAATTCCCACACAATGTGAGATGCTAGCATACAATTGAATAATGTTTTTTTAAATGAAGGGAAAGAATTTGAAACTATAATTTTATATCCAGCCAAACTTTCCTTCAAATGTAAAGGTCAAGTATAAGAGTTGCCTCAGAAATTTGCCACACAAAGGTTCATGTTGAAAACACATTTGGAGGATGTGTCCCAATAAGGGGACAAATAAATTTACAAGCTGCAGGAAAAGATAGGTAAAATAAGAATTATACCACAGTTTGGTATTTGTTTTGTTTTCTTTAAAAAATCTAAGATGAGAGGAAAAAAAATATGTATCCTTAACAATGAGGAACTATAATTTTGTACAATATGAACTTGATAGAAGTGGAGGTGATGGAGACTAAAGGGACAGGAAGTTTGGGGGAAATTGTATTGTTCATAGAAGAAACATATTTGTGTGTTTAAAATATCTATAGGATAATTACAATGAGTTTGGTCTTAAGACAGAAACAATGAAAAAATATATAATGTTTAACTTTCACACCAGCAGACAAAACTTGTTATGACTATTGGAAATAAAGAGAAGAAAAAAGCAAACGAAAAGAATGACATATTTCATTGGCCAAAGCAAGTCACATGGTCAAACCTGATATAATGGGGAAGGCAAGTATAATCTTACAGTGAGGAGCAGCAAATATTTTAAACAATAATACAATCCATGAGAACAAGTAAAAAATAGAGTAAGATATATTACACGATAACAGTTTTGTATATTAAAAATACTTGCACATAAAATACAATGCACATTTTGCAAGAAAACAAACACAAATACATGAAACACATTATAATGATTTCCTATGATTGAGGGGAGAAGATTAGAAATAGAAAATAAAAATTTTAAAATAGAAATACAATTTAAGAACTAAAATGCAATAAAAGTCTCCAGAAAAATCACTAAAGGCAGCTTATACCAGGAATATATTGCTTTGGGTATCACTTGGATAAAGTTACCATGAAAAGAATTCGTCATTCTTTTCTCTAGAGACACTGTAGAATATATTAAATGAAGATAAATATGTTGCTCAGAGGACAATTTCCCTTCAGATGTGGAGAAGAAAAACTGCTAAGTAGTTTGAGCTGAAGAAAGAAAGTGATTTCTTTGCAGAACATCGCAGTCTTAAAAGTCAGCCTCGACATATATGAAAAGGAAATGTATATGTTCCTGGTACAAGAGAAAAAGAAACTCTATTATGTTAAGGACGTTTTGTGAGGATCTAATATATCTAACCAAGAAAGAGATGGATGCTCTAGAATTAGAAATGAGAGAAATTATTGAAATATACTAATACAGAGCAAATAAAAATATAAAATAAACACTTCCATTTCCCTTGATGTTTGTATAGTGGGATTGAAGAATAGTTGAGCAGATTTGAAGGTAAGATGAGGAACTTCAGTACAAGATATTTTAGGCATTTGTTGGTGAGTTTCAAAGTGTTGGAGCAATTTTACATGATAGTTATGCTATGAAGAAAATACTAAAGACATAATTGGGTAATGACTCTAAGGTTAGTTATAGAGAAGATAAGGTTTACTAAAGGGTAAACAGGCAATACCATGATTAATCAACTTCTGAAGTGGTTGGCGTATGGAGTAGGAATGGCAGGAAACACTGTGGGTGTAATTATTTTACTCAGTCGGTTGACAGTATGTGCAAATGATCTGTGGGTTACCTTAGCAAACCAAGCATTCATGTTTCCGTATTTCTTAATATGAGAAACCCCACAGTGTAAAGTGTAGAGAGATGTTAGAACAAGAGACGTTAGCCAGAAAAGTGGAGTGGGGGAAATGCTGGTTGCATGCTCAGGCCTTCAACAAGAAGCAGCTGAATTTTCCATCTGGTACAAAGCAGGAATCTATTCATTATCCACAGATTCAAGGAAGTTCAGGGCAGGAAGTAGAATAACCATCCAATCTGTCACCTTTGGCACCCTGGTATAAATAAGCTACACACCTAGTCAATTGTGAACTTTAATGTTAAGTGAATCGAATTAACAGAAGAATGGGAAAAAAATGAGAAAATGTACACATCTAGAGGAAGCAGGCTTTTAAAACTTTAGCTCACCCTGACCAAGAGTTCTTTGCATTCGGGTTTAGGTTCCAAGATAAGCCATCAAAGCGTGGTACATTGTTTTCCTTTGCCATTTCCTTTGCCTCTCTGGGGAATGTCGGAGGAGGAATGGCTGAGTGAGTAATGATATATAATAACATCACTAACTCACCATGATTTTTATCTAACAAAAAGCAATCAAGGAGGTCTTTTTGAACCACTTTTAGACTCTATGTAGTTAAATCTTCTATTCCTCTTCTTTTCCAAAATCAAATTTTAAGCACATTTAGCCTACTGAATATACTTACATTGGCATCAGTGACCGGAATATTAACAAAACGCATAATATTTCCTTTCCATCCACTCATGTTGACTTTAAAGATATTGTTGCACTAAACCTCTAGGCACTTACAAATGCATAATGGTGTATTTTCTTACCAGTCAGAGTTATGAGAGATTATAATGCACATAAATCAAATTCGCATTTCACCCTATATGAGAAATTTCAGGACTATTCTCATTCAGGAGGTTAAAAAAAAATGACATCTCAAAAGAAGTATTTGGCATAATTTATCTCTCTTTTAAGCCCTTAAACATAAGGAAAAATGATAATCTTCACAAAGAAAATGTCTAAAAATACACAATTTGCAACTGTTTTCCCCTGCTAGAAGGCTGACATCATGGATTTTTTTATTACAACTTAAAAATGTATCTTATTATATGAATCAAAACACCAGTATGAGTCAATGCAATAGATTGTGGAGAAATGTTTAATAATTCTGTACTATGTTTCAGGTTAAAAATTAGAGTTTGAATCTAGAAATCAAAGGTTTCTATAAGTATATATCCCTCAGAACAAAAATACCCATAAATGGTGAAATTTAACATAAAATTTACAAATAAGACTATTTAGCACAGAGTATAATAATCATATATTAACTAATTACAATATAATTTATTAAGAACCTGCAAGAATAGGTTCTAAGGTCAGGCATAGTCCTAAGCATAAACGATACAAGAGAGACATGTAAATAAATATATAATTGAGGTAAGTGCTATAACAGAAATAAGGCACTTTTATTCATATTTATAAACAAAAATGTAGCAGAAAACTTTATAGTCCATAAAATCTCTTGATTTTGTCGGATATAAGATTTCATAAATTAGTTTATTGATTTTTTTCGTACAAAATAATATCTAATCATGGGAAACAGGTACTTTCACACTTGTAAGAAACTGTGAGGAAAAAATCAAACCAAAAGCAATATTTAAAGCCTCATGGAAATGTCAGTAAAGAAATGAAATAACATCTGTCCTGCTGTTCTTTTGAAAGTTATTTCTGTTTTATAAAAGTCAGGTAAATAGCCTAAATGTTAATGTGTATAGACATTTGTAAGAATGAAACAGTGAAATGAATGTATAAACACAGAAATACAGAAAATAATTGCAAATGGCCAGGTAGAGGAGTAGGATTGTCTGTGCAACAGTAATTTTTATACATGAACAAATGAAAATTTCCAGAATAAGTGGTTTGATACCATGATGGTGCTTTGGATTAAAATGCTTAACATTTTTCTAATATCAAAACCTGTAAAAATATTTGAATTGTTGTATAGAGGCAAGCATTTATATCCTGCCTATTGCTATCTTCCTGTCTTTATATCAAGAACTAAAATTTACAAAATATTGTCCTATTCTAAGGGCAAAAAAGAAATTCAGGGGAAAAATGACAAGATCTATGTATATTAACTTATCAGATTTAGCCAACCATCTTCTATGCATCCTAGCAAGGACTCTGTCTGCAGTATTATAAATGAGTGCCTCTGAATAATGAAGACACTAATGAAACATCTACAGGTTGTAACTCCATCTGCTCTTTTGTTCAATTCGCCATGTGAGTTAAATGGTGGAACAAGAGCCAAGGAGTGATGAGGGAAAACCACTTCAAAGCAGCCCAGACAGCTCTATAAAATTCTTAACTGCTTCAATTTGTACGATTTTGTGTCATAAGGTAAGGGAACTTCTAAACAGGAAAGAAAATTGATAATGCATCTTCATAAGTTTTACTTTGAAAAAGAAATCTGTGGCAGGAATTTTGTTTCTAGTTAATAAAGCATCAATCACATACAGATCCTAGTTTACCCAAAAGCAAATATAAAAGAGAGAAAACAAAACAAGAGTTGGTAATCTCCCATTTTCAACTAATTTCATTGGACTCTTTTCTAAGATTTTCACAGCAATCATGACAGTGGTGTACAGAAAAATATTACTCAAGTTAGAATTAATTCATTCACTTCATCAGAAATATTTATTTAGCAACAAAAATATGTCAGGAGCAATTAAGGTATAGGGTCACAGCAATGAACAAAAATTCGTGAGGGCTTTCATTCTAGTGCAGACAGGATAGACAATAAAAATATATCAATAAAATATATAATGTGTTATTATAATGAGTGCTACAGTGAAAAAGAAAACAAGAAGAAATGGAGGAGGCATTACATTTAGAATAGAGTGATCAGAGAAGCCTCCGTGAGAAGCTGGCATTTCAGCAAAACTCGAAGTAAGGGAAAAAACTATAACTAAAGGAAGAAAGTTATTGACAGATAAAACTCAAAGTACAAAAGCCTGGAGGTGACAACATCCCTGGTTGACGGAATTCAGCACGGAGACCAGTGGGTTGGAGAAAGGGAAGTAAAGAGGATAACCATTAGAAGTGGATATAAACTCTGAGAGTCTTGTAAAGGACTTGCAAGGGTTTAGTCTTTTAATCTGAGTGAGATGACAAGCTACAGGTAGAGTTGTGGTTTTTTTGGGGGTGTGGAAGATTGGCCCTGAGCTAACATCTGTTGCCAATCTTCCTCTTTTTGCTTGAGGAAATTTGTCGCTGAGCTAACATCTGTGCCAATCTTTCCCCTATTTTGTATGTGGGATGCTGTCACAGCATGGCTTGATGAGCAGTGTGTAGGTCCACACCTGTGATCCGAAGCAGTGAACCTGGGGCTGCCAAAGCAGAGTGTGTGTACTTAACCACTAGGCCACCAGGCCAGCCCCGACAGGTAGGATTTTACCAGAGAAGTAACTTGTTATTAAGGTTTCAACAGCATACTATGCATTGAGTGTAGGAGTAGATTGTAGAAGGAAAAGAGTAGAAGCAAAAATACCTTCTTAAACTCTTATTCTTGAGTTTTTGTATGGCATTATACAATTTGAATATTGTGTATAATACAGTCTAGAATATGTGGTTTATGTGGTTACATGAAATTTGAATATTAGATGAAATAGAACAGATAATCTTATGGAGTTTCATACAGTTTGAACATTGCATGAAATAGTAGACGACTGGTTGGGGGTTTAAACTGTTTTTACAGTATGAAAAATATGTATCATCACTGGTATTGGCTGAATGATTTGAATACACATATAAGTATAAGCACTATTGGGAGGCAATTGGAATAATCCAGGGAAATTATGATGGTGGCTTAGTTTAGGAGTGGTGACGGTTTTCTGACAGATTTGAAGCAATAGTATAAGAGAAAGAGAGGAGTCAGGGGCGATTCCAAGATTTTAGGGCTGAATAGTTAGTATGAAGTTACTATTGTCTGATACAGGGAGAGCTGTGAGAGGTGCAGTTTAGAAGTGGGAAGATTAAGAGTTCCACTTTGGACTTGTTGATTGCCAGATGCCTGTTAGATACCCAAGTGCAGATGTTGAAGAGTCAGTTGAGTATGTAAGACTGGTGTTCATGGGAGAACTACAAAGACCAAGCTGGAGGTACCCATCAGGGTACCGATTGTTTTTCTTTTTTTGCCAATTATTTTATTGAGGTCATAGTGGTTTATAACATTGTGTAATTTCAAGTGAACATTATTATATATCAGCAATTGATAAAGGGATAGAGAAGATGTGGTATATATATACAATGTAATACTATTCAGCCATAAAAAAAGACAAAATTGTCCCAATTGCAACAATATGGATCCACCTTGAGGGTGTGATGTTAAGTGAAATAAGCTATATAAAGAAAGACAAACACTGCATGATTTCACTCATATGTGGAAGATAAACACATGGATAAAGAGAACAGATTAGTGGTTACCACAAGGGAAGGGGGTTGGGAGGGTGGGTGAAAGGGGTAAAGGGGCACATGTGTATGGTGATGGATAAGAATTAGACTATTGTTAGTGAGCACGATGCAGTCTCGATAGAAACTTATAAATAATAATGTACACCAGATTATTTTTAAAACCATGAAACTAGGTAAGATCACAAAAATCATGGTGGAGGCGTGGCGGATAGGAGAAAAGTTCTAAGGAATCTAAGAATAGTGCCCAGCATAGAGCAGGCAAACAAATAAATCTTTCAAAGAATGAATGAAAGAAATAGATGAATGAATGTATGAATAAATAAATGAATGAATATGAGGAGGCTGAGTTTTTGACTACTTTATTAATTTGGCTAGATCTGGCAGGCTAAGTATTTTTCTCTTCTCTACTCACAATTCTTTTTGTTTCCTTGCTGAAGCAGTTTATCCAAAAAGGACCTCTCTAAAACGAAAGATATTTTCTTATATTTTCTTTCAGTGATATATGGTGAAGGCCTATGTCAACATTTTAAAAGCAGCAGAGAATGTACACTTCTGGTTTGGAAACAGAACCAATGGTTGCACTTAAGCCAGCGATTGCCATACTCTTTTGGTGAACATTGATCTAGATCGTCACTTTCCAAACTTTGAAGCTGCTGGTGTTATGTCACCACCAATGGCTAGGTTGAGGGATTGTAAGGTCACATGTATGTAGTGATCCCAAAAGACATGCATTTCCTAAAAGGTCAAGTTTTGCTTCCTCATGGGATTGATGAAATCCTAGACTGAAGTTGTGACATTTTCGTTATACTTCCCTACACAATTTATCTCCCACCTTGCTGATTGCCCGAGTCGTTACAAATGTCATGCATATTTTTCTGACTCCTCTAGCCTTCAAGAATCACAGCTCCCTAGAATGCCCAGATAGTAGTATGAGCCCTCATGCTGCCAGACTTTGGAATTTCAGAATTATACCAGATTCTCCTTGCAATGTTTTTTTCTAGGGATCCTAAAGATATTCTTGCATATTCCACAAAGAAGTCTTGATTTTGGATTGTCACCTTTTGGACCCCTACTTCTCTATATTGCAGATCTCTTGCCTTGATACTGGTTTTCCCAGGTCTGTTATTATTCCTCTTCTATTGCTTTTCCCCATCCATGGACACATGTCCAGATTCTTATTTCCCAAAACAGAGCTGTGAAATTTACCAGTCTGTGAAACCTTACTGATGTTTTGGGGATATCAACACTGCCACTGTCAACAACAGCAACAACAACAGAGCAAACTTAAAACTGTATATAAGGCATGACTGCTTCCCAATGCATTGGTCGAGGAACCCCACGCATTTCCTAAATAAATCTTTATATCCTTAGCTTTAGATTTGACACAAAACTGTAGAAGCCATCTTGTTTCCTCCATATGAAAGATCAGTCTTCAGTCCTAAACTTAGAGGAAATCAAAGAGAGAAAAAAAATGTCACTTATTTTTCAAAAAGGAAACATGCCTTCAAGGGCCTCAGAAAAATTTACTTTGCAAATAATGAAGATAAAGTTGTATTTGGAATTTTCTCAAATTTTGACATGAATTTGAATCATCAGAGCTGGGTTCTTTTCCTTTAAATTCAAATATCTGGTCGCATTCCCTATCGAATGAATCAGAGTGCAGGGTTGCAAGTATTTTTGACAAACTATCCATGTTATTCTCATGCATACCAAATTTGAGAGCCATTACAGATTATTGTGCAGAATAGCAGAGTTTTTGTTGCCTGGATTTTTGCTACTTCAGAATCAGATACTTGCCTTATATTTATATAAATGAAATATTTCTACCCAAGAAAGGAGGCCTTGCGTCTTCATCTCCAGGTAAATGCATTTTGCTGGCAGATTTTAACTGGATGAGTTTTCACCCCAGAACTGACTATTACAGGTGCAAATGTTGCTATCCTCATAATATGTGATACATCTCTTATAGGATTTGAGTGACTGACAGAAGGGTGTTGTTGACCAGATAGGAGGACTGATTCACTTGTCAATGTTATTAAATATATCCTCTTCTTCTCCACAGACTGAACTAAACTTAGATTCCTTATTCATGATTGGAAGTATAGAAACTGCTGTTCTCAAAGGTCACTCCTTCCCAATGAACTTTGCTCCTTGCTAGAAGACACTGTGTGTGATCATTCACATCTTTATGACTCTCTTTTAGAAAACAGTGTCCAAGGTTCCTTGAATTCTTGCCAGCTCCTAACTCTGGTCGGAATTCCTAGATTCACTATCCCCTCCATTCAGGATCCTTCAAACCTTTGAGACAGGAGTTAACTGTGTTAGTTCAGTCTACTGGCTTGGGGAGTTAGGATGGTTTATTTCTCCTATTACTACTTTTGATTCTTGATTCAGCCTCCAGCTCTGTTTCACTGAGCCTATAAGATAGTCACAAAGTAAAATCTTGAACATAATTAGTAAGATTTACCTGACAACTCCTCGTCATCACAGACAAAACGGCATCTCTGATTTACCAATGTGTAATCAAAACATTTATTAAAGCCTGTGTTTTTATGTTTCTTTTAACAAAATTAAAGAGCAGTTAAACCTTTAGAGAAATAAAAATATACCAGCATTTAAATCAATATGTACTTTTGCCATTTTTCCCCATTTATCACCATCCCAATTATATATATATATATTTTGTCAAAACTAGAGTAATCCTTTATGTAGACATTTATGGTGTTGCTTTTCCTTTATCTATGTGCAAAATGGCCTACATCCTTATTTCTCTGATAGTTGAAATCATTCTAATCCAATAAGGTCAAAGTCTGTCTCAAGTTGACCTTCTGCATTCTTGAAATTGTAAGTGCTCTTTCCATAACCTATGGTTTACAACACTATTGAGAATATTAAACGAGATAATCCTCAGCATTATTCTCCATTATAATTTAAAATCTATAATGAATATAAAAATTGTCATAGTAGCAAGAGGTTTGACTTTAGCATAGACCCCAAAGACTAGAGTGTGGGAGTGAATATTTTCCTTCACAACTAAAGAAGAAGGTAGAAAAATTATTAAATCTGTCATAATAATTCCACTGGGCATGTATATCAATTTTGTTTGATCCTACCAACTCTGTATTTGTCTTAAATGAATGTCTATTTATCTTCATGGTTTAAACTCTGTTTCTAAAAGTTCTGGAATTTGGTGGCTAATGTCAATTTTGTTATTCTAATCATGACTCTAGTGATTTTCTAGATCAAATCATTCTTAGATTTCAGCTCTCTAGAGTTGTTTTTTTCCTTTTCTCTTTAGGAAAACCTCTCCATTCCATTGATGATTTTAATTGCCCTTTCTGAAAAATGCCAAATCCTGTCTTGACTTACAAGTCTGCCACACATAATTCTGCAAGTTGGGTCCTACAAAAATCCAGAAGATGTCATTCACATGTACTCTTAGGTGAATGGCAACACATAGAATTGTGCAACACAAAAATTACTCAGCCATAATTGTTGCCCTCGAGGTTTTTCAACTCGAATTGTCTGCCACCCTACTGTATAGTTTGAGTTAAACCATAATGAGTGAAAATATATTTGTCACCAGTCTTTTGCAGACTACATCACAAAGTCCAATGTATTATCTCAGTCTTAATAAATTCATTTCTAGTCAAATTAAACTTATCCATTGTTTGAGCCATCTATTAGTTCTTACCAAAAAAGAAGCCTTTTTTACTACCCTTAAGAAGACTGCAGGATAGAGAGAATTACAATACATGTTGTGGGGACTCCTAGCACAAGGCTCCGCTCTTTTTCACTAGGAGTTTCACTTACAGCCAACAATCTGTGGGGGTGGGGAAATAAAAATCAGTAATGGACCTCAGCTGACCCCCCGCCCCTTTCTTAAAAATATATAGGTCTCTATTGTCAGCTTGTTTTTTTGCCAAGACTTAGAAAGCTGCTCTTTCATGAGCTCCTGTGTGTTCCACTCATCCATCTTCAACACACTCTCCCCTATGTGCACACTCAGGCAGCACACACCAAACTATCCAAACACGTATTTCCTATTGAAAAGTTAACTTATTGTAAAATGGAAACTCAGCCTTATAACGAGAGGAACCACATTCTTCCAATCATAGGATGAGCTTGAGGGAAGAACCCAAGACTCAAATGAGAAGGCAGCCTGACTAACACCTTCGTTGAATCCTTGTGAGACCCTGAGCTAAGCAGTACCTGAATTTCTGATCTACAGAAACTGTGACATAATAAGTGGGTATTATTTTAAGCTGCTGAGTTTGTGGTAATGTGTTATGCAGCATGGTTAACTAATTCACCTGTGAACTAAGTTCACCCAGCATTACACTATTATTTGTTATGATATACCCATAGTCTATTTTTTCTTTTCTTTTTTCTTTGATTCTCTTCTTTTTTGTTTTTCTGGGTGTTTTTTGTACAGGAGAGTTTCTTTACCCTCTTCACTGCTTTGAATATGCTCATATCTGTTGTGCCAGGTGTTATGGTAAAATATGTTATGTCCTTAATTTATAACACAATATTTTTGCATTATTTTCTGAGTGTCTGATATATGTAAGAAACAAAAATGAATTTAAAAAAAGAAAAAAACAATTTATTGTATTCCAAATAAGCACGTCAATTTATTTAAATTTCTCTATAGATCGACAATTTAGCATAGGAATCAAGGGCTAAAAATTATTTATTATGTGATAATTCAAGGCATGTATTGGATAAACAACATAAATTGGTTAATTAGCATAATTTCAGTGCTCAGATCTAGAGATGCAACAGGGCTCAGGGTAAATATTTTCTTATATTTACAAGTTAAAATTTCTAAAAGTTGTTTATTCTTGATTTTATGCCTCATAGATAATTTGATGAAACATTCAATGAGCAATTATTCTTACCATTCTAAAACAAAATACTGCCACATCCTAGACATCTGCTTTCTTTGAAGAAGAGCCATGTCTGTTATTACCTTTGGCCTGATCTTCAATGAGAGAAACAACTGGCCAAAATTACATCGTTATATAATTCAATGATCTGAAAAAGCCAATATACTTGTTATTAAGAGTCTGTGACAGCTCTCAGAATGTATTAAATAGTGGATGACCATGGATAGGAAATACGTAATTTGGAGGACTAGTTGTTAAAAAGCAATTTATATATAGATCATATGAGAAAAATTATTCAAATGTAGATGGAAGCATCATGGATTACAAGACATTTATGTGGATTTAGAAAGTTAAATAGTGAATTATCTTTCTAAGATTTTCTTCTTATCTGTAAAATGAGAGGTTAGGTTTTGATGACCGTTAAAGTCCCTTCAAATTCCAAAATTCAATGATTCTAAAAACAAAATCTTGACAAAAAATAAAGGAAAAAAACCAAAATAATAAGAAAATATAAATCTCTTACATGTAGTGCTTTAAACTTAATGTGATCAAATGCTCATCAAATTTACAACTTTATTATAAATTATTTAAAATGTCTTTGGACTAATTATTAATACTTATAAAACAATCATAGTGCCCCTAATCTACTACTGAAGAATAAAGTGCTCTATACCCTTACTCTACACTAATTAAATAGAACTTAATTTCTTAGACTCTCACAAATTTGTCATTCTACTGCTTGCCCTGACTCTTTAAATAAGATTGAAAAATCTTTATACTTTTCCTGAGGATATTACCTAATGAACTTGTCCCAACTAGCATTTTTCTAGAGCTAAAAAGAAAGCCATTTCTTCTCCATATTTGCATTCACCGTGTTTCCTTGTATATCCTTTTTTAGTGGTATGTCAAATTCATTCATTCATTCATTCATTCATGTTTTGCCAAATCAAACGTAGAAACAAAAATATTGAATGCCTACCAAATATCAGGGGTCTTAGTTTGTGTTCTTCAGAAACATAGACTGAGAGAGGGCTTCCGGTGCATGTGTTTTACTAAGGAGGTGCTCTTGAGGAAAAACTTGTAAGAGTAATTAAAGAAGCAGGATGATGCAACCTATCAAGGATGCAGTGTCAACTAAAATCTAGGGTTAACCAGGTCCACTAAAATGGGGTGATGAGGGAAGCTCTGGAACATAAATCATACCACAGGGTTTTCCTGCCTTGAGACAAGGAGGCCAGATTTATGTATCCTTGAATCAGTTAATCATTGGCTGAGTACTAAGCAGAGGAGTGATGGAGGGGCATAACCTTTCAGATGAAAGGTTAGCTCCCACTAGCTGAGGGCAATTCTCTGGCAAAAGGTGGTGGTATAAGACATTAATTAAAAGCCAACACTCACAGCAACTGAGATGTACTAGCGTAGTAAAGCAGCTCTTGGTAGGGCATGAAATGGCACCTACTACAATCTACACTTTGCCCTTTTACCACACAGATCCATTTGTTTTCCAACTCAAATTTATTCCATCAAGGCATAGCTCTCCATATAGTCACAATTCCAGGAGACATTTATAAGGGGAAGTTTAGTGGGATGAACTACATCCATCACTGCTGTGGTTGGTCCTGAGGCCATAACTAATACATCTTCGCCTTCCATCACATGTTCTAGATTTTCTTCAGTCTTGACAGGCAATTCTTCTAGATGAGGAGGTTTTCCTGATTTGATAACCTAGACCCCTATCCTTCAAGGGGGTGAGTCACTGTATGGGCCATGGTTGGGCCATGCTTGCTCTGCTTGTCTACTTAATGTTAAAATTGGGCGTGGATCCGTTCTTCTGCTTCCTCTACTCTGCTATTGAGTCTCTCTAGTGAATTTCTCATTTCAAGTATTGTATTCTTCACTTCTGATTGGTTCTTTTTTATATCTTCCACCAACATCCAGCAAGAATGTGCCAGTCATGTGAGTTACTCAGAAGTGGATCCTCCAGATCCAGTTATACCTTGAAATGGCTACATCCTCAGCTAACCTCTTACTAAAATCTCGTGGGAAACCCTGAGCCAAACCACTCATCTAAGCTGCTTACACATTCTTAACCCAGAGAAACCATGAGATAATAAATGATTATTGTTTCAAGCTATTGAGTTTTTGGGTGATTTAGTAGGCAGCAATAGATAGCTAATACAGAGCTGTCCAATGGTGGCACTTTGGATCCCTGGGTATCGTCCTATTTCCAACCATCCTTGAAATATCTTGGTATTTTCCTTTCCCAATCCACAATCACCTTACTACATGGTGATAGTTGGCATTAGGGAAAGACTGGGAAAATTGCTAATAAATACACTTATTAAGGTGGTGCAAGATCACTTCACATAGAGACACAGTCTTTTCCTCAACAGTGAGTACCAAATCTGAGAATTGGTTAAGCTTCAGAAACTGCAAGGCTGTGACTTTTTGGAAGAACAACTTCCCTCAGCCTCCTGATAATCCACCTTGGATTTCATTTGATTGTGTATATTAACCAATAATCTTGTTGGCTGTCTATATATCTTCACACTAAGAATGTCATATTCTATTAAACGTCTCCTTAGCTTTCTTGGCAGCCACTTTGACATTGCTATTCATTGTGATAACTGTGCCTACTTGTGACAGGTAAGAACCTCAACCTGGCCTCTGATGTCTTAGATTCTACTCTTCACCATTGCTATCAGTGGGCCCAGTTCTGTAACAGAATCTTCTACTGTCATTCAAGCCCTACAGGAGGACAGCCATTATTGAACTTCTCAGTGATGGTCTTGCCTCTCCTACTGGTGCATTCTTTATCACTTTGGTAAACGGGAGTTTACTCCAGATTTTCCCTTGGAACATAGTTTATCTGGTGGGTTTTCCTGCATCAGGGTATTCATCTAGTATGCCCAGTTCTCTGAGCCTTTTGATCCCTTGCTCCACTGTCTGTCACAGCACTTCAGGAGTTTCAACTTTGTTTATTGTGGCTCTTCACTTTTTCCCAGATTCCAAAAGCCATCTTTGCAGCATGTTAACACCTTCACTGGGAGGGAGTATTTTCTGGGGTGTTGAAATCCTGCATCATGAGAGAGAGTTTACATATCTACATATTGTGCATTATTCAAACTTACTTTATGCCACCTCGATCTAAAACCCTCAGCATCCAGGGGGCTGGACCCGTGGCCAAGTGGTTAAGTTCGCGCTCTGCTGTAGGCGGCCCAGTGTTTCATTGCTTCGAATCCTGGGTGCGGATATGGCACTGCTCATCAAACCAGGCTGAGGCAGCGTCCCACATGCCACAACTAGAAGGACCCACAACGAAGAATATACAACTATGTACTGGGGGGTTTTGGGGAGAAAAAGGAAAAAGATAAGATGTTAAAACCCTCAGCATCCACTCCATACACATTCTCCTTGCCCCTTGCAGTATATATTAGCTGGGTTCTTCAACATATAGTTCCTCTCTTCTCTTCACAAGCCCAGCACATTTCTAGACACGTTGGAAGTTGACTCTTGTTACAACGTGGTTTCCAGGAAAGGAGGTGTCATGGCAAGTGCCTTAGAGAGGCAAGCATTTGAGGTCTTTTCATGGTCTTAAATTAAGAGACGGGGATGCACTCATTTCAAATAAGGCAGGTGGAACAATTTTCAGGCCCACTTGGTACCCCCAACTTTCCTATTATGGCCAGACCTTTGCATAGGAAATCTGCTGAGGCTAGGAATTCAACCTTTGAAGCTCCTCCACTCACAGAATTTAAGTCCAGAGCCTGGTCCTCTGCTCTACCTGTTCTTTGTCTGCAATAAATTAAGGGCTCCTTAAATACTGTCAAAGATATCCTCTGGTTTTCACATTTTTCCTTAAATTGGTGATTAGTCTCTCTAAGCCTGTTATTATCTCTCTTCCAGGAACCATTAGTGCACAGCAGCAGCCACTCAATTCCATAATATTTATGGAAATTTTTCCTCATACCTCTTCAGCAGCAGAGCTATTCTACCTGTCAGGGTGTTCTTTTCTAGCAGTACCCCATTTATGTTCATCACTGGTGAAAATTTTGACAGTTGTACCTCTACAGCATGTCAGAGAGTAACCATAATAATCATACTCTACTTACTAGCAGTGTTTAGATCTGTTTGCCTGATGGCTAGTGAGTAATAATATATCTCTACAATTCCCATTTAGAGTTTGCTTCCTAGGACCATACTTGGTACTAATTGTCTTAGAGATAGTTCCCAGGAAACAGATGACGGTAACGATAACTACAGGCACAAGATTTATTAGGGCATGTGTTAGGAAGATAGCCTTGTTAAGAAGCCACTCCTGCAAGGAGGTAGAGAAGGAGGACTGGGTAGAGGGACAAAGTGACCCACAGTACCATTGCACCTAAGCCTCAATTGACACTATAAATATCTCTGGAGCTGGATGGGCCTTTAGCATTGTCATAAGTCGAGAGAGGGAGCTTAGGTCATTTTTATCACCACATTAACCAGTCGTTGGCCAGGGGATGCTTCCTGAGAGAGTGTCTAATCTTGGACAAGGCATTTCCATGCTGTTAAGTACAAATCCCAGTGATTTACGCAGCTGTATGAGTTGGCAGCTCATATTCCTGGCAGCTGAGGGAAGGATGGCTTGACCCTGAAGACAAGGTCTGGGTGAAGTACTACACTACTCACGACATAAGCTTTTATTACTATCCTACATAACAACAACAATAATAATAGTAATAAAATTATTATCATTGCTAACCATTTGTGATGGTTAATTTTATGTGTCAGTTTGACTAGGCCAAGGAGTACCCAGATTAAATATTATTTCTGGGTGTGTCTGTGAGGTTGTTTCCAGATGAAATTAGCATTTGAATTGGTGAACTCAGTAAAGTAGATCACTCTCCCCAGTGTGGGTGGACATCATCCAATCTGCTCAGGGTTTGAATAGAACAAAAAGGCAGAGAAAAGAGGAATTCACCTCTTTTTGCTTCCTGCCTGCTTGCTTGAGCTGGGGCATTGATTTTCTCCTGCCCTTGGACTAGGATTTACATCGCTGGCTCCTCTGGTTCACAGACCTTCAAGCTCAAGCTGTAATTACACCACCAGCAGTCCTAGGTCTTCTGCTTGAAGAAGGCAGATCGTGGGGCTTCTCAGCCTCCATAATGGTGTGATGGTGTGAGCCAGATCTTCATAATAAATCTCTTCCTGTATTCATATATATATAATACCGATAGATAGATAGATAGATAGATAGATAGATAGATATAGATCTGTATATATATAGAACCACTTGGTTCTGTTTCTCTGGAGAACTCTGACTAACACATTATTTGAGAGTAAGTTGCAAATATCATAACCTTTATTCCTAAATAGTTCAGTGTGCATCTCCTAAGTTCTAGGAGATTCTATTATATAACCATATCACAATGATCAATGTGGTATTGATCACAATGTGAATTGATACAATGCTATTATCAAAACTACAGTCATATGCAAATTAATCAAATTGTCCCAATAACATAATTTATGGTGATTGTTTTACAATACAGGATTGAATCCAGGATCATCCATTGCATTCAGTTATCATGTCTCTATCCACTTTAGTTTGCTAATTATGTCCTTCTCAGCTTTCCTGAAATTAAATGCCAGAATTTCCTGGATTGAGGTATCATGATTCTACTTGCACATTGGTATGGGATGTAGAAGTGGAAACATATCACATGATTGAGCACAAAAGCTCTGATTTTGAAGCCCAAGAAATTATTCAAGATTTTTATGTATCCCTGTGGTACTTTAAAACTGATATAAGAACACACATTTCCTAATAATCAGTGAACAATTTAGGATATGATAGATTTGTGTGTGTGTGCTCCTTGTGTATTAAGAGAAGCCTTATTATTTGAACTACATTACCTGTCTCTCAGTATTGAAAAACACTAGACTTATGGTCCAGTGGATGTCAACATAAATGCTAATTGCACACTATTACAGCCATATGAAATCATTGAAGATTCAAAATAAATTTAGTGTGCAACTCGGGAATTGACTATTATAATATGTGCATTTGCAATTAGGAAAGAATGCTTATATGTCTGAGTAAGCTAAACTGAAAGAAGTTCTAGGAAGGTAATTTTCTTCTCATAAGAATGTCTAAGCAATTTCCCAGTTTATACTTTGCTGTTCTCTTATTTATTTTTAAACTTGACCAACTTTGTTTTTACAGTTGAACAGCATATGAACATTTTCACAACCCCAGGAAAAGGCTGCTCTATTTTTCTCTTCACATCTCCACTCTTTGGGAGGCTCGTGTGATGCTGGCCTGCTCACTAAAAACCAGCCTGTAGATAGAAATTTACTCCTGTTTGGCACCAATGAGAAGACTTTAGCCTGGATAGTAAAAATGAGAGCAAATGCTTTGTTTTATGTATTATTTTGTTAAACTAATCATCATTTAAATTTGGTCATAAGAGGATACCAAATCGTTTTTCCTTAACATTGTACAATTGTTATCACTGGCATAAAACTTGGAATTTTGACGTTATTTGCAAATCCTCCAGTGCGTACTTGGTTAAGAAATTTAAACAATTTTCCTTCTTCAGTACTCTCTGTATATTTACCTTTTTATTTCCATCACTTGTCAATCCTTATTTTTTTCTCAATTGGCTTGTTATAATTTCTTGTTTACTAACTTCCTTATAGCCTTAGCACTACTTACAAATATTTTGTAATTGTTTCTTATCTCTCCATGAACATAAAAAAATAGAAATAACTAGAAGCTATACAAATTTATAACATCTTTTATCTTTTTTATTTTCCAGCCTCCTCAGGGCTAGTTACTTCAAATAGTATTTAAAAAACAATTTTCAAATAAATTATGAATAAACTCCTGTCAAATTTAGTTCAAGCCTGCATTAAGGGAAGATGTCTCAGAGTGGATCATTTCAAAAATTCTCTTTTTGGGTGAGCATATTATAGAAAAAGAGAATGGTCAGAGTAGGACTTTCCAACCTTGGCCCTATTGACATTTTGGGCCAGATAATTCTTTGTTGTGGGAGGCAATTCTGTGCATTGTAGAATGTTATCCGCAACCCTGGCCTCCACCCACAAGATGACAGTTGGACTCCCCTGTTGTGACAACTAAAAATTTCTCCAGATGTTGTCAAATTTCTCCTGGGGGAAAAATTCACCCCCAATTGAGAACCACTGGGTTAGATACAAGATAAACAAATAATTAGGCTACTGAGACAGATAAATGGGTAACTTGGGTCCCAGAAGTTCCTAATCTTATTTAGAGAGAGAAGAAAGTTGTTCAAGCATTTTACCAGAAATTAAAACTCCTCCCTAAAATGATGCTCTGAAATTCATCTTGCAAGACAGTTCTGACCTAGACTTGTTTGGAATAATTCTTCCCCATTGTTTCTCGGCTTTATCAAATCAATGTAACCTTTTCTGGGAAAACGTTTTATAATGTTCCCTTTACTATCTTAAATTCAAAATTACAATTTAAAAAAGCTTTAACTATAATATTAATGATAAATAAGAGGAAAAAAACATAATACAAATGATATGCATTTTAATATGTGGTTGCTCAGGACTGATTACAACAGAACACATAACGAAGCACTTACATGCTTTCCCCTATAAAGGGAGTCACCAGAAATGCAACAGCGATGGACGCAGGCTGAGAAGTGTGCTGAATCGGCAACACAAATATTTGAGCAGGATCACTATGAGTAATGTGATTTTCTGAGATAGGAAACAACTCAATAAAATTCTAAACAAAACAATGTACAACCTTCTTTCACTTTATATAGTAGTGATTCTAGGGAAATTTAGTATCTTAAAACCATGTAAAATTTTTGTTTATTTGAAAAACAGAATTAGGTTCTGTGATCAGACGTTTATTAAGACATTTTTCACTCTCATGGATGCAAGGTGCAGTGCTCCAACTTTATGCAGGATGTGGCTAGTTATGCATGGTGAAGGACTGCCCTGCATCACAGGACCCAGCTGCTCAAAGCCAGTAGTGCACCCCAATCATTGTGACAACTAAAACTTTACTGAACTTACTCTCCTGAACGCTCCCTGGGAGGCAGAACCCTGCTCTAAATAAATTTCCCCAGGGTTCTAATTCTGTTCTTGGGTAAAATCCATGAGTCTTAGAATTCTATGAATTCATTTAATCCCAGAAGAATATAATAAGAGATTCCCCGCATTAACCGTCTCAGACTCTGATTTAATAGGACTGGCGTGCAGTTTAACAAGTGCTGTAGATGAGTCTGATGTACATGGTTTGTGGACAATACGTGGGAAACACGTGAAAATGTGTAAACTTCCTTATGAAAAGTCAAACCTCTTATGGGAAAATTTGTTGACTATTTTACGCATTTAGCGAACAGTAGTGGTCTGCATTACTTCCCTTTTTACCTTACAATCTTGTCTTTGTCTATCAAATTCCTTGAAACTGTGCCCTAATGAGGGTCTTTTAAAAATTGCTTCAATTCAAAAAATGAAATAAGGTAATGTTATTTTTAAACTACGGAAACAAGTAGATCTTGTTACTACCTATTGAGAGATTTTTTTTTTCCAATGAATTTTGTCACTATGTTGAAAACTCAAAAATATTTATCTGAAAGTTGTTACGCCTGGTACAGGATATATTAATATTAAAATGGATGGCAAATTCATGATTTACAGATGTATTTCATATTATCTCTTTCCTCATGCATACCGTGCATAGGGAATAGACAAACTTCAAAGGGAACTTCCTGCAAAGAAATGATATGAAATATGGCAAGTGTACAGACTTGAAGGAAGCTGATAAGAACCCATGATTATATGCTTAAAGGTTTGCATGGAAAAGAATCGAAGTGATCAGCTACTTAAAAGAAATCTACTACATAAATAATCTCATTGTATTAATATTTGTGATTATGAAATTTTAATTTTGAACAGTATCATTATATCCTTTTTTGGGGACCAGAAAAGATTTTTAATGTCTCTGTATTTTTTCAATCCTACAGAAACTGGTATCCAATTCCTCCTTCAAGCCATATTTTTCTAAAGGTAAAATGTATCATAAAATTTTAACTTCTGAGTCTACTTGTGATTCCTTATTACTGTAAATCAGTTTAGGAATGAAAAGGATTTGTTTCACTTTTGACATGTACTCTTAAATCTGAGTGAGATGAATACAGGCTATTGAAAATACATCTAAAATATAATTACTTGTCAAAACAACTTTAGATAGAGGATTAATCATATATCATTTTTCAAATATACCACGTTAGTTCTATGAAACTTGAAATGAAAGGGAGTTAACATGGGAATTTGCTACCCATTTTGAAAGTTTATTGGTAATATTTGCCTATACTATATAAAGGAAACATGCTTTTTGAAAGATCAAATATAATTTAAAAATCAGTGAATGCTGTGAACTGCTATCTAGACTCCTTTAAATACAGGATATTATAATTAAAATTATAGATGTGTGTAAAATTTCTGAACTGATTGAAATGGTGTTGTCAGTAAGTTGTGATCTGCTCAAGGAATTTAACAAAAATTAGCTAAACCTATAACTATATGTGAAAAATAGTTTGTTTCTAATTAAGGTATATGAATATCAACATCATTCTTAGGGTAAAATTATGTTGTTAAGTTTATACTGGGCCTTGAATTTGGACAATGTTTTTGTCTAAAATAATATCTTATGTTTTTTACAGTGTCTTAAACTTTTCATATCATTTACTCTTTGCATTAGTTTTGTAAATTAGGTCTTCCACATACGTAGGCAACCTGGGTTCCAATCTTGGTCCCTTCAATTTTTAATTCCATTCCTGGCAAGTTATATAACTCATATGCGAAATGGGTATAACTTCTGTTTTTTTGAGGATAAGTTACTCTATAAAAAGGGCTAAACACAGCAGATACATGCATATTATTTGCTGTTACTTTTATTTCCATTTTTTAAAAACTTTTTATTAAGATTATGATAGTTTACAACCTTGTGAAATTTCAGTTATACCTTATTGTTAGTCATGTTGTAGGTGTACCACTTCACCCTTTGTGCCCTCCCCCCACCCCACTTTTCCATTTTATAGATAAGAAATCTAAAGCTTTGCGAGAGAAATTAGATAATTCAAGTCAGTGTTTTTAACACTTTTTTGACCTTTTCACTGTGATGCAGTGTAAAATACATTTTATTTTACAATCCAATATGCATATGTATTCATATACATACATATATATATGAAACAAAAGTTTCGCAAAGCAAATTTACTTTTTCTGCATACAGTATACTCTGATTTTTTTCTATTATATCTTATTCTGTTTCTGCCCTTTTATTTTTTTAAGTTGATTGTGGCACACTAAATTGATTTCCCCAAGTATAATTGAGTCACAATTAACAGTTTAAAAAACATAACTGTGGTCACATAGCTAGGAAATTATAGAACTTACACTTAAGCCCATAGCTGCCGTAGACTGTGAGTGCCTTGAAACCAACAGCCATGTCTTGCCCAGTCCTGATTCTTCACAACACCAAGTACAGTGCTTTGAACAGAGCAGATGTTTATTATGTTTGTTGAAAAACTTATGTTTCTAAAACTTCCTGACACTTTGTAGCTTTTCTCCAGATGAATACGGTCTTTTTGCACATAAAATGGTAATATCATATTAGGCACAGAGGGCAGACATCTTTCGTGAAAAGAAGTAGAAATCCTGTTAGTTGAGTATGGGAACGATTCTCAACTATTACTTAATTGGGAACCATTAACAAAACTTGTAAAAATTCTGGTTGTTAAGAGGGATCTAGAAAGCAATAATTCTGCAAAAAATGAGGAATGTTGAATCACAAACTTGTCATGAATTGGTAGTGTAACATGGCAAGAGATCAATTTGTATGTGTGTATTTCAAAATATTACAAATCAAGGATGTTCCAATTGCTCTTTGTCACCCCAGAGCTGATCAGTAAATGGTTGATGATCATGACTAATGGTAAGGACCATGGTGATAAAGAATATGTTAGTGAAAATCGGCATTCAGTTGAGTTAATTAGGATCCTAGAATAGCATTTCCATCCACATTTTCCCATATCAAACTTTAATTGAAATTGTTATTAAGAATTTATACTGACCCACTATAAAGTTGACTCCACTTCTCTTTTTCTAACCCTTAATAACTAGCTTTGTCATTCTCCTTAAAAAAAAGAAAAGAATAAAATGAAGCAAGAAGTCTGGATGATACAGAAATTGTGCAGGGAGATTTTCAATTAAAATGTGTTTAAAATTTTGAGGAATATGAGGTACTTCAAATACATTTTGTGAAGATTGAGATTCTCTACTATAAGTGAAAAAAGAGGTTAATAGACAGATGGATAACAGATAATACAGCAATCCACAAGAGCTGCACATACAGCAGAAATACAAGAACTCTCTGAGAACTACATTCCAATTATGGCCTCTTCTAAAAGACTGAGTATAGAAGTTTTCCTATAACTCTTGATCCAGCCACTAACTCACAGTGAATTATTCCTAGACACAGAGTCTCATGACCTCATAGACAGAAAAATTTCAAACCCTCATCAAATCAAATTGTTCTAGTGCAATTTTCCTATCAATAACATTAGCTAGCATAAACACAGTTGTAATAGAAGTAACCTCGGTATCTACTTGCTTTACTTTAAAACCATTGATAAATTAAATCTTTTTCAATGAAATAGATTTCTGACCATATTTCGATATACTATCCTTATGGAAGTCAACAGCAAGTCCATGAATAAAGAGGATGGGATTTTATCAATGATTTAATTAGTGAGAATATGTAGAATTTCCTCTATTGAAGGTAAAGAAAATATTTGTCCATATAAATTTCATTCCCTCATTCCTTTTGTTATCCTGGCCTGTTTTCAAAAGTATTTATTAAATGAGCTTTTCAGCTACAGGACCTACTAATGTATTCTGCAATGAGATCTAGTGGGTTGTAGTAAGCATATTTAAAAATAAGATGGAATAGGAATATGATGAAATAGAGTAGAATAGAAGACAATATCAAAGTTCTTTGGCCCTAGTAAGGGTACAATTTGATAAAACATTTTTCCATTCATAGAAATGTGTGTGTGTGTAAAAAGTATTTCTTACTGTACATCATGCTCAAAATGTGTAGGATAAATATTCCATATGGATATAATGAATAATGGCTGATATATTGAAATTTGGAACTCAAAATACTTTTATTTTAAAAATACATAAGGATTATATTTTAGAATATGTATGCCTTGGAATTTAATGTTTTGGGAGGAGAATCCAGTGTACAAATCAGCTATATAGATTATATTCTTTCTTAAGTTTGTTTCTTACTGAATTCTAAATTAATGTCCTAGTTTAAACCAATGTTTTATTAAATAGAATAAGACAAAAACTGAAAGCTTCAAATTAGATTCATATTTGTTCACATTTAAAGCTCTGAGCTATCTGAGCTGTGAAATAGGCAAAAGAGGGAAGACTTATTAGCACCTGAATCGATATATGATGATATACAAATGGGATATAATGAATGATCAATAACATTCAACAAACTATAATGAAGAATACAATTGGTACATAAAAATACAGAACTATAAAAAAATTTCAACCATCCAATATTTTTCACTAGCACTAAGATATATGCATCAACATCTTTCAATATGGTTGAGATAATTTCTGCTATCAATATATTACTGTAGTAAAGATATCAATGTCTCAATACAGTTGAGAAAACCTCAATCTCATAGCATTCTTGTTTTCATGCAACCTGTGTCTCATATGCCAATTCCAACACCATCTAAACTTGGAACTATATATTTAATTTCTTGGCAGAGATGAAAATTTCTAAGTCTTGTCCTGCTTGTAATTGTCATTTAAAAGAAGTTGAGGGCCCGGCCCCATGGCCGAGTGGTTAAAGTTCCACGTTCCACTTCAGCTGCCTGGGTTTACGGGTTCAGATCCCAGACGTGGACCTACTCCACTAACCAGCCATGCTGTGGAGGTGTCCCACATGCAAAAAAATGGAGGACGATTGGCACAGATGTTAGCTCAGGGCTAATCTTCCTCAAGGAAAAAAAGGAGAAGAAGAAGAATATTGGCAATGGATGTTAGCTCAGGGCGAGTCTTCCTCAGCAAAATAAATAAATACATAAATAAAAGCAATTAAAACCATTTTGTAATGTTTTCCATTTCACAAGTGTTCATCATGATTATAGTACAACTAGTGTGCAATCAGATTATAGTACAACTAGTGTGCCTTAGGTTTAAGGCTCTGATTAAACTTCTAAAAAGATTTACTTCTCTATTATTAGCAGAAAACAAAAGCTTTTATAGTCAAACACATAGACAATAAATGAAGGATTTCTGGAAACTGATCATTTGTCCCATCCTTATAGCTGTCAAGGTTGAGTTAGAAAATGGAATCAATAAATGGTATTAATCTTCCCAGAATACAATTAAGTATAGACATTTAAGCATATTTCTAGTGCCTGTGTCTTATTAATTTTGAAACTAAACTGAGGTCCAATAGAAGAGGTAAGCAGAACAACAAAAAAGCACAGAAATAAATTAGTGGGTACAGGCAAAGAGTGATATGCTAATTTGACACGCAAGTTTCTATCTTGAGGGGGAGTTCAAAGCATTCAAAGCTTTCAGGCCTAAAAGGAAATGTTTTGTATAGTGGTGTAAAGTGAAAGTGAAGGGTATACTGAAAATAACACTTTTTTGCATTTCTTGTTCTGCTGTTCCAGTATCAGTAACATTCAGCAACAAATGTAAAAAATGGAAAACTAGAAGTATATAAATACCCTTGTGAATAGCAGTACTAGCTGTCCTACCTTCCCCTAGTATCAACCAAATCATTCTGTCGTTAGAGAGTGAGCCCTTTGAATAAAAGGCAAAAGCTCCCTGAGTTGGATCACACGTAATTTTACTGTTTTAATGGATGAATTAGGTTATTGCCTTTCCTCCATATACATTGTAGACTGAATCCGGCCTTTGTGGGGAATGATTTTGTTGTATTGGTTACTTAGTCATAGACAATGGGAAATTGTTCTTTAAAGTCCTTCCGCTAAGCTAAGGAAGAAGGAACCAAACTCTAATGTCTATTGATTGCCTAGTTAGACATGTGACAACCTGGAGATTGTAGATCACTGTTAATCAGAGACAAAAATTTGGCAATAGGGGAGATGGGATGGCTCTAAAATTAAAGTTGATTCTAATACACTGGAAAGAAAACTGGTTGATACTCATATGGATTTAGGTGGGCTTAGCCATTTAATTATCAGAGTCTACATTAATGTGATAATATACACTTCACATGTAGCATAAAATACTTATAATAGTATGCATCCAATTCTCCCCAATTAACTTTCTTGCCATTATCATACATGTTACTTATAGATATATTATAAACATCACAATATGTTGTTATTAATTTTGTTTAAAAGCTAAATATATTTTAGAGATACAAATAAGATAAAAAGTCATATATTTGCCCAAGTCATTATCATTTCTGGTGCTTTTCATTTCTTTACATCCATATTTCCATCTGGCATCATTCTCCCTCTGCCAGGAGGACTGCCTTTAAAATTTCTTGTAGTATAGGTATACTGATGACAAATTCTTCAGCTTTTGTATGTCTGAAAAACAGTTTTTATTCACCTTTGTTGTTGAACAAGATTGCTCATGTACGTAGAATTTTGGGTTGATGGCATCTTTTCTTTCAATTCTTTAAAGATGATGCTCCACTGTCTTCTCACTTGCATTGTTTCTAACAGGAAATCTAATGTCATCCTTATTTTTGTTCCTCTGTTCATAACAAGTCTTTTTTTTCAGGCTGCTTTTGTGATTTCTTCTTTATCACTGGGTTTGAACAATTTGATCATGAAATGCCTTTGTGTATGTTTTTTTCCTCTACTTGGGATTCGTGTAAATTAGATCCCCAGAATTTATTCATCTTATAGGTGGGAGTTTGTACACTTTCACCAATATCTCCCCATTTCCACTATCTCCCAGCCCCTGGCAACCACCAATCTATTCTCTATTTCTGAGTTTAGCTTTTGTAGATACTGCATATAAGTGAGAATATATAGTATTTGTGTTTCACTGTCTATTTCACTTAACATAATGTCCTCAAGATCTATCCATGTTGCAGCAAACCGCAGGATTTCCTTTTTTTGTGATTGAATAGTATACCATTGTATGTGTGTTTAGATAGACAGGTGGATAGACAACAACAATGTGAGATTTTCTTTATCCATTCATCCATTGATGTGAATCTGTTGTGGGCAGCGTATAGTTAGATCATGTATTTTATCCATTCTGCCTTTTAAGTCAAGAATTTAGTCGATTTACTTTTAAGAATTAGGAAGAATTTACATCTACCATTTTGCTATTTGTTTTCTGTACCTTTTTTTTTATCGAGGTAACTTTGGTTTGTAACGTTAGATAAATTTCAGGTGTACATCATTATATTTCGATTTCTGTGTAGACTACATCATGTTCACAACCCAAAGACTAATTACCATCCATCATCATACACATATGTCCTGTCACCCCTTTCACCATCCTCCCTCTCCCCTTTCCCCTCTGGTAACCACCAATCAAATCTCTGTGTCTATGTGTTTCTTGGTTGTTGTTTTTATCTTTTACTTATGAGTGAGATCATACAGTAGTTGACTTTCTTCCTCTGACCTACTTCACTTAGCATAGTACTCTCAAGGTCCATCCATGTTGTCACAAAGGACAAGATTTCATCTTTTTTTATACCTGAGTATTCCATTGTGTATACACACAATATCTTCTTTATCCATTCATCCCTTGATGGACAGTTAGATTGTTTCCAAGCCTTGGCTATTGTGACTAATGCTGCAGTGAACTTACGAGTCCACATATCTTTATGTATCTATGTTTTCATGTTCTTTGGATAAATATCCAGCAGTGGAAGAGCTGGAACATATGGTAGTTCTATTCCTAATTGTTTAAGGAATCTCCATACTGTTTTCCGTAGTAGCTGTACCAGTTTGCACTGTCATCAGCAGTGTATGAGAGTTCGCTTTTCTCCACATGCTCTCCAACACTTGTTATTTCCTGTTTATAGCCATTCTGACGGAGGTGAGGTGATATCTCATTGTAGTTTTGATTTACATTTCCCTAATAATTAGTGATGTTGAACATCTTTTTATGTGCCTGTTGAACATCTGCATATCTTCTTTGGAAAAAATGTCTGTTCAGATCTTTTACCTGTTTTTAAATTGGGTTGTTTGTTACTTTGTTATTGAGATGTATGAGTTCTTCATATATTTTGGATATTAACCCTTTATCAGATATATGGTTTGCAAATAGCTTTACCCCATTGTTAGGTTGTTATTCATTTTGGTGATGATTTCCTTTGCTGTGCGGAAGGTTTTTAGTTTCACGTGGTCCCCTTTCTTTGTTTTTTCTATTGATTCCCTTGGCCGGTCAGATATGGTATTTGAAAAGATGCTGCTAAGACTGGTGTCAAAAGATGCACTGCTCATGTGTCCTTCTAGAAATTTTATGGTTTCAGGTCTTACATTCAAGTCTTTAATCCATTTTGAGTTAATTTTTGAGTATCGTGTAAGATAATGGTCTACTTTCATTCTTTTGCATGTGGCTGTCCAGTTTTCCTAACACCATTTATTGAAGAGACTTTACTTTCTCTGTTTTATGTTCTTGTCTCCCTGGTCAAAAATTAGCTCTCCATAGATTTGTGGGTTTATATCTCGGTTCTCAATTCTGTTCCACTGATCTGTGTGTTTCTTTTTGGGCCAGTACCATGCTGTTTTGATTACTATAGCTTTGTAGTATATTTTGAAAACGTGACTGTGATACCACCAACTTTGTTCTTTTTTCTCAGGATTCCTTTGGCTCCTCTGGGTCTTGTTCCATATAAATTTTAGGATTCTTTGTTCTATTTCTGTGAAAAACATCGTTGAAACTTTGATAGTGATTGCATTGAATCTGTAGACTACTTTAGGAAGCTTGGACATTTTGACTATGTTAATTCTTTCAATCCAAGAGCATGGAATATCTTTCTATTTCCTTGTGTCTTCTTTTGATTTCTTTCAGCAATGTTTTGTAGTTCTCAGCGTACTGGTCTTTCATTTCTTTGGTTAAATTTATTCCAAGATATTTTATTCTTTTTCTTACAATAGTAAGTCATATCGTATTCTAAATTTCAATTTCTGCTACTTCATTGTTAGTGTATAAAAACATAACTCATTTTTGTATGTTGATTTTGTATCCTAAAATTTTACTGAATTCATGTATTATTTCTAAAAGCTTTTTGGTGTATTCTTTGGGGTTTTCTCTATATAAAATTATGTCATCTGCAAATAGTGACAGTTTCACTTCTTCCTTTCCAATTTGGATTACTTTTGTTTATTGTTTCTTGCCTGATTGTTCTGGCTACGACTTCCAAAACTATGTTAAATCAGAGTGGTGAAAGTGGGCATCCTTGTCTGGTTCCTGTTCTTAGAGGGATAGTTTCAGTTTTTCTCCGTTGAGAATGATATTAGCCGTGGGTTTGTCATATATGACCTTTATTATGTTGAGGTACTTTCCTTCTATATCTATTTTATTCAGAATTTTTATCATAAATGGATGCTGTATATTGTCAAATACTTTCTCTCCATCTATTGAGATTATCATGTGATTTTTATTCTTCATTTTCTTAATGTGGTGTATAACATTGTTTGATTTGCAGATGTTGAACCATCCCTGCATCGCTGGAATAAATCCCACTTAATCATGGTGTATGATTTTTTAATGTATTGATGTATTCGATTTACTAGTCTTTTGTTGAGAATTTATGCATCAATGTTCATCAGTGATATTGGCCTGTAATTTTTTGTGTGTGTGTTGTCCCTCTCTGGTTTTGGTATCAGCATAAAGCTGGGTTCATAGAATGAGTTAGACAGTTTCCCCTCCTCTTCAATTTTTTGCAAGAGTCTGAGAAGGATAAGTATTAAGTCTTCTTTGAATGTCTGGTAGAATTCACTAGTGAAGCCTTCTGGTGCTGGACTTTTATTTTTTGGGAAGTTTTTGATTACTGTTTTGATCTCCTTACTGGTGACTGGTCTATTCATATTCTCTATTTCTTCTTGATTCAGTTTTGGAAGGTTGTATGATTCTAAGAATTTATCCATTTCTTCTAGATTATCCAATCTGATGGCATATATCTTTTCATAGTATTCTCTTATAATCTTTTGTGTTTCTGAGGTGACATTCACCAGGATTTTACACTGTCATCGTCAAGACTGCCACCAAGCCAGGGAGGGGAATGGAGCAAGAGTAAGTTGAAACACCACAAATCTCTTCTATCATATTTCAATCACCCGTTTCTTGACCAAGAATTTTCTTGGTTGCTATAAACCTTTACTATTTTACAGATTTCCTAAGTTGATTCTAACAGTTTTTACTCCATTTTTGATGTTTCTGTGGAGGTACGGACCCTTCAAGTTCCCTACTCCACTATTTTCACTAATGTTACTCAGTAAGGGATTGGTTTTGATTGATTAATTCATCTCTTCACTATGAGTTGTGTAATCCTGCTTCTTTGTAAGCCTACTGATTTTTTATTGGATTCTAGACATTGTGAATTTTATCTTATTGAATCCTGGATTTTTTGTATCTATAGGAATATTCTTGATTTTCGTTTTTGGGTTCAGTTAAGTTACTTGAGAACAGTTTGGTCCTTTAATTTTTGCTTTTACGATGTCTAGTCAGCTCCAGAGCATTGCTTAGTCTGTGGTTAAATATTCCTCACCATATGGACTGAATCATATCCTCTCTCATATTTATATGTTGAACCTCCAATGTGATTCTATTTGGAGATAGTGCTTTTAGGAAGATGATTGAGGTTAAATAAGGTCATAAGGGTGGGGCCGTAATTTGATAGGGCTGATGTGCTTATAAGAAGAGAAGAAGTCACTGGAGATCTCTCTCTCTCTCTTCATGTGAGCACAGAGGAAAAGTCATATTAGGGCACAGTGAGAAGATGGTGATCTCCAAGTCAGGAAGAGAGCTCTCACCAGGAACTGAATTTCCCATCACCTTGATCATGGAGTTCTAACCTCCAGAGCTATGAAAAAATAAGTGTTTGTTATTTAAGCCACCCAGTCTGTGGTAATTTTTATGGGAGCCCTAGCAGACTAATACATCCACACTGAGACATGACTCTTCCATGTACTCTACCCAGTATCCCGTAAATCATAAGGTTTTCCTATGTTGCTTGTAGAAAGAGGCACCATTCCCAGCCCAGGTACTGTTACCACCAATACTTTTGGGTGTTGCTTTCCCTAATGTCTAATAGTTTCTTCACACACATGCACTAATCAGCACTCAAGTGAATACTTGAGTGTTCATTAGAGAATATTCAACTCAAATGAATCAATGAAAATCTCTGTAATTCTCTCCTTGTAAAGTCCTTGTTTCTCTCTTTTTCTGTTCTGTGAGCTGTAACTGCCTTGTTCTCCCCAGACTCTCATTTCCATCTGCTCACCTTGGGGAGTCTGCTAAGTTCTGCCTGCATTCTGCTTCCCTGCACTGTGCCTCAGAAAATATCTCAAGGCAGTAATCTGGGGCAATCATAGGGCTCACTGTTTTTGATTCCCATCTCAGTGGGATTAATGTCCTTCCTTGCCTGATGAACAGTGTCTTGAAAATTGTTAATTCATGTTTTGTGCCCATTTTACATATGTTTCAGGCAAGAAGATAAACTTGGTTTTTGTTAATCTGTCTTCATCAGAAGTGGAGTTTCCTGCCATTTATTATCAACCTGATCTTAAGCAGTCATTCTCTTCCTGTTTACACATACATTAAATAGGAGTAATAACATCACAGGATTATTGTGAACATTAAGTAATCTATCATGTTTATCAGCAGAGGACCATAGTGTGAAGACAATAAAATTTAATTCTGGGAAACATAGATCAGAGCACTAGGGATTCTAGAAATTTAGATAACCAGGGAACTAAGGATTTGTTTGATTATGGAAAATAATTTCAAATGTAATAGATCATTATCAAAATGCTGGTGACTACCTATGGCTTTATAGAGAAAGAAAGATACTGGAAATACTGATGTTTGCCAAACACGAGACATATATTTTTATTTTATTACAGTTTAAAAAGGAATCTCCTTTTATTTGTGGTGTGAGTGTTCTTTGTGAAGACTATTAGTGCTGTTATGAACAGATTTGCTGCTAGGTCTCTTTAGGCAGGAAACATTTGAGTGTTAGACCTTATCTAAGTGACATTGTTTGTTGCGAGTTGATTTCTCACACAGTTATTTTTCAGGTCTATCTACACCTGCCATTTGGGAGTGACAGCTTATACAATGTCCATTTCAGGGAGTGCTGAGGTGCCTTCTTGTTCATGTCCCAAGGTGAAGTCCTTCTTTCTAACAAATGAGAATCTGGAACAAGAATCTGACAATTTCTAGTGTTCAATGTTACTTCAAACTTTAGTTCCCTGTTAGAATTAATTTTCTGTATGAAGGAGAAAGCACTATTCAACCAGACCCAACAGAGTAACTTTACTTAGGGGAAAATTCCCTACTGGCTTCACTGCCATTGTTCCAGTATTGCTTTAAGCTTCATTTCTCAGTGTGGCCTTGAATATCTTGCTGCTGGCAAAGAATGTAAAAGAAATGTTAGTCTCTGGGGCAAGTTATCTAATTTTTTTTGCCACCTTTATGACAGTTGTGTTTCTATCCTTGTCACACAACTCTATCTTTCTTCCCACATTTCCCATATTTTAAACTCAGTCTAGGACTAACTTGTATAAGCATCACTGCTTTGGAACCCATATTCCTATTTCCAGATATTACACATGCCTCTCCAAAACCCGTGTGTTGGCTCATAGACCTCACAACTGTATGAGACTATAGAAGCTGCTTCTTGCCATTGTCTTCTCCTTGTAGGAATTTCTTCTACAAATTCGTTCATTCATTGTTACCACACATTCAACGTCACCTATTATTTAATGAAAAAAATATTTGTGGACCGTTACTAAGTGATAGGCAATATGCAAGGTGATGGAGATAAAATAGCGAAAATGAGTATTTACCATGTCAAACAGCACTACATTTCATTTTTTAATTCAAATTGCTAAACAACTTGTACATAAATAGAAATATAATGTCTCTCCCTCTAATTTCTACCATCATCTTCTACCACTGTCCCTAGTACTAACCCCTGGAGAGTATTTCTCCTTATTTTCAACACTTTTATGTAACTATAATTATGCTTCTTTGTATCAGCGTTGCAGCTGGACTCCCTAAAAATGACCCTAGAGGCAACACTAGAATCACGCAGCTATGCAGTCAGAACCGGCATTTCCCAGTGTACGAGAAGACTTAGTCAGGACACATTAAACGACGTGAGAACAAAAAGGAAAATGTGAATCCAGTCACTGACTGCTTCATGCAATCCAGAGTGGCTTTTCTAAAATACCAATTGGAGTACATAAAGCTACCCTACTGACACTTACAAACTTCCACTTTTAGAAGTGAAATGACTATTTTACATTTAATGCTCCCATGTCAATGTTTGTGACCAGGTCACCTTAGAATGATGCAACATTGAGATTACTTTAGGAAGTGGCATTAGAAAATATCTTTATATATGATTCATGAGCTCAGGAAACATTTCATCATAGCCAGTGGCAGACTAGGAGTATTGGTTAAAAATTGAAATGCCACAATATTCCATTTTTGTAAGCAGTAAACACTCTAATAGTTGATTGACAGAATGTACAAACCAGACTCACTAGAGAATTGATGAAGTTAAAAAAGTTCCCCAAACACAGTCTTTCGTCATTTATTGGTGTTTTCTAAGCATATGGGATTGGGATAAATGTAGAGCAATTAGCACATGAGGGCATTCCTCCCACCAGAAATGTGGTGGTGTTTTCCATATGTGTGATGGAAATTTACCTCTTCACACCCAGTCGTAGTTTTTGTTTCATATATCTATTATTTCAATATCTATTTTTAAAACCTTCTATTACATGCAGTCTCATCTTTGAAGACTTCTTAATATTTTTTTCAAAAAATGAAGCTAAGAATTTTGACGTATTTTAGGAGTTAATTAATTTCATGATTGCCTGATTGATGAAGCACTTAGAGGCATAATGTTTCATTCAGTTTCTTTAAAAACAAGAAATATATTGCTGAAAACATAACAAATTAAAATTTAGTATAGAGATGTTGCATACCCTGCATTTCAGGCTCAGAAACTCAAAGTTTACATGCACAAATAATTTAAGAATTAGGCAGTCTATAAGAAGCCAAAATATAATGATATACACTTGAAATTTACACAATGGTATAAACCAATGTGACCTGAGTAAAATAATTATTTTAAACAGAATTAACTTATCAGCTGTTTATTTGAAAGCGATCCAGTGGTTTTTTTGTCTGAAATGGAACCATGTAATATGTTTGCCAAAAGAGGCAAAATAAACTGCATAAATATTTATAGCATCCAAAACAAGATAAGTAAACATTATGTAGTCTGCCAAATCATACCGTCTATAAGATAATCGTGATTTTATGAGCTCTAGATAGAAATTTCCCTTTTGCTATGATTAATGTCCATGTAGAGCGTTATTTGGACCCTTAAAAGTCACTGGATCATAATAGAATATACTACCTGTTTTCTTTCTACTCTTCTATTGCATTGGCATCATATTACTTTATTCATATTACCTCAAAAATACTATTATTAATACTCTCTCTCTCTATTCAAGCCCTAACTTCTTCCCCATAACTTTTCAATGATCAAACTTGTTGATTTTGCTTTTATAGGGTCTATGATATCTAACCTGCCAATTTCCATCCACGCATCTCATAATATAGTGAAAAGAGCCCTAAATTAGAAGTCAGAAAACTTCAATTTATTGTGATTCTTTGTTTAACCTTCTACTTTTAGAATATTTTGAAAACGTGCATTATATCTCATAGTACTTGCCACAATATTTTGCACACAGGTGCGTGATAAGTGTTTATTGCATTACATTAAACTTCAACTTGAAAGGGTCATTAGAAAATTGGAGCCTAGACTATCGTGATACCTTGTTAGCTTGTCTTCCTACCCCCAGTTTCTCCACTTTTCAGAACAGTCTATCAACTTCAAAGTCAGCAAACTCAAAATCCAACACATTATATGCCCTGAAAAAGACTATTTTTCCCACTCATCTCTTATCCAATAACCAGTGGGTTTTATTTTTAAGACATCTAAAAAGTCCCTTTTCACCTTATCTCTACTTCAACTACTCTAATTCACATTCATCATCTTTTGTGCAGTAATTTACTCATTGATATCCTAACTCCAATTTATCTCCAATGTAATCCATTTTCCACTTAGTCACCAGGATGATCCTTTTAAACCACAGATTTGATCATTTTTGTGTCCTTGCTGCAAACGCCATAGCCTACAGTTGTGGTAGGACTGTATGATTTATTCACACTGTAGTCACATTGCTGAGTAAACATAGCTGGATTATTTTGTAAAATTTATCTGAGGACAATGGTGGAATAGATTTTTTTGATACTAACCATCAAGCTGAGAACTACTAGAAAAGTTAGACGATACATTTTTTTAAAATTTTGAACATATCAGCGAGGTAGTAATGTATAAGCATTTTCAGGGCTATGTTCAGACGACAAGAGAAACCAAAACAAGTGATCATACTATCCGGTGTCACTTTTCTTCTCAATGCCATTGCTGATTCCTAAATCAGCAGCTAAGGAGTTGAGATGCTCAACATGGATTTTTTGTGGGTTTTTTTTTTGGCGTATGGGGCTGGGAATATAGAAATTAAAATATAGAACACACTTGGATAAGCATAACTTTATAAACATTTCTTTAGGCTGGTACTCTAAAGGTATAAACTATATAAATAAGGGTGAAATAGAAATAGACCAAGCCACACAGTGATTGAAATGCATCTTTGAATTATATAAATATCTGACTGGATTAAAGTGATTTGGCATTCATATTGCCTCCAGAGTATCTGCATGCCAGAAGCAAGAGGAAATCTTCGGTCAGAGAATGCTTTGATAATAGATAATCTGCCTTAAACTGTAAAAACCAGATTTTTGCTCCCCAATTTAGATGCATTTTCTAGTACCTATGTTAATAACATAGTAAACCTTTTTATCTCCAGTCAACTGACTTCTTTGTCCATCTCTCAATCAGCTCCAAACCCAGGTACTTTAAATGATTGTTGCTTCCCTGGTCTACCTCAGACCCAAAAGTGTCATCAAATCTAATAAAGCAGTGTCTGATATGTTAATAGTATTTCAGCAATATAAATGCAAATGGTCAGCCGTATACAATTATGACTTCTTTCCAGGAGAGCAGGAATAGTTTATTCAATCCAAGTGTCATAATGAGAGTTAGGTAAAACTTGGGCATGAATGACTACTCATCACACTTTAATTCAAACTACTCAAAGTGAAACTAAAACAAAAATACTTAATTCTATTTTGAGCACTAAATGCTATTGTCAAAAAGACCTATAAAAATATAACTCACTTCTAAGGAATTAGTCTTTATTGATAAATAAGGGTGGAAAGTTATACTAACTCACATGAATCTTAAAATTCTAACAGTTTGCTTATGTTTCCTGATATTATTTTTCACTCCTGGGTTTCTCCTTTGCAAATTTTCTGTTACTGATAATGGACTTAGGCATCAATACAGCTATAACTTTCCATGGAGATAGTCATCATGTAATGAGACAGAAATCAATGTCAGTTAATTATATACAAATTCTTTATTTCTTTATATAATTAGTGTGAAAGAAACTTGATTTCATTAGACATACTAGTATGAGAAAAAGAGATAATTATAATCTCATAGGCAATAAAACAATAAAGATGTAAACTCTGAATACTCCTCCTAGTAAACTGACAAGCAGTGGGTTTTTGAGAAAGCAATCATGTCTGCGTTTAAAAAAGATAATATACTCTCGAAAATAAAGTAGCTCTGAAGATTCTTAAACATGTCCTTTTGTGGACATATGTTTTCCTTTCTTTTGGGTAAATATCTCTGAGTGTAATTGTTTGATCACAGTGTAGGTGTATGTTTAACTTTATGACAAACTGCCAGAGTGATTTTTAAATTAGTTTACCATTTTGTACTCCCACCAACAATATAGGGGAGTCTGGTTGCCCTAAATCCTTGTCAACATGTGGAGCTAACAGTCTTTTTATTTTAGCCATTCTAGTGAGTGTATAAGTAGAAAATTCTATTGGACAGTGCTGGACTAGATGCTAGTTTTTTATGCTAGGCTCTATAGGTTGATAATTAACTATATGTTTGGGACTTTAAAGAAATGTATATATATTTGTTTTGTAGTTAAAATTTAAGGAAACATTTAACAAAATAATTAAACAACATGCACCTTTAATGTAATCTGATGCATATATTAATTTTTAATTGCCTAGACAGTGCATACTTTTAGTTTTCTCAAACTTCAAACGTGTTATTTTAGACAAGAACTTTCTTTATTCATATTTATTTCTGTGCATCAATATCTCTGAGCAAAAGAAGAATGTCTCTAGATGTTCTTGAATTTCTCTTACAGGCAGAATATTCTGAGACTTTCTCTGTCTCAGTTTCAGGTCTTCTGTGATACCTCAAATAGCCCTTTATTTTGGGCATTCTGAATCAAGATTGCCTTTCTCACTTTAGGCTTGCTTGTACACAATATTTTTATGCATTGATAAACAATCTTACAGATTGACAGCACCAAGAAATTCAAAAAAGAAAAAAATACATAATAAGTTACTATAAATCACTGCAGACAAAATAGAATAAAACCCAAAATATTGAAAAGAGAAATTACACAGATTGTAGAGTAAGAAATTTTTTTTGGTAAACATTAGCAACTAATAAAATTTTGTTTTAAAATTTCTGGGTTGATCTACTTAATTTCCATTTAGGAGTTCATTCATGATAATAATAAGAATGGGCTGTATTTACTGCAAGATCATAGTTAAGTACTGTTATTTTTATCATATTAGTTTCTCAATTATTTTAAATAACAAACTTGCACTGAGCTTAATTAAAATTTAGTATATTTAAATATGATGCTAAAATCTGATAATAATTTACAATGTCATCATCATTAACCTTTATATTTTTTAATTATACCATTTTCTTCACAATGTGTCAGAGTTCATTCATATTAACAAATTAGCTTGGCAAAATATTTATTTTATAGAAATAATAATTTAAAACATTTTTAAAAGCATAAAAATTTAAAAACATATAATTGGCTCTCCTTGGATACTTCTAGTAATTCAATAAATCTCACTTCTAATCTCAAAGTGTATTTTATTTCAATTCATTGTTCAAAAACATTTAAAAAATAAAGACTATTTTCTTTTTTCATTAAAATTTTGTTTAGCTAAATATGAAGCAAATGAAAAATGGCCACAAAATTGTAAAAATATATATTTTACACTCTATTAGTAGAAATTAAAAGTTGAGAAAACAGAGGTTAATTTTTTTATTATCAGTTCCAGTCATTCCCAGAGCTGAACTTGTGTGCCACATTTTTAGAGGGAAATGCATAACCTGGGGCACATGTCAAGGTATGCCACTTGAAATAAGATAATTTGCAGGGACCTGAAATAAAACAATATGTCTATAAAAGGTAGAATCAAAGACTCTGAGCAGAAAAGGTTAGTAGGGCAGTTTTATTTAATATAAGAAAGAACTTTACATTAGCAGTATTCAAACTGGCATTGAATGATCAATCAGGGAGTGAGTTTACCAAATCTGCCTTTAAAGTTGTTCATACACAGTTTACGACCTTCAGAGATTTGTAGAGGGCTTTGGTAGAAGAAAATTAAGCACTCAAAATATTCTTGGATTTGATGAATTCTCCTTCCTTTACTGATAATGTCCTTCGCTTACAATAAAAGTTTCAGATTATTTTACTCTTTCACATCTCCCATACACTATTTTTAAATTGGAGGAAGATTTCCTTAAAGATACTTTTTTAAAAAGCCTTTATTTTTTGGAGCAGTTTTAGGTTTATAACAAAATTGAGAGGAAGGTACAGAAATTTCCCATAACCTCCCTGTCCCCAAACATGCACAGCTTCCCCCATTATCAACGTCACTCACCAGAATGATGCACTTTTTACCCAGGATGAACCTATATCGACACATCATAATCACCCAAAGTCCATAGTTTACCTTAGGGTTCATTCTTTGTTTTAAACATTCTATGGGTTTGGAAAAATGTATAATGACATATATCCATCATTATAATATCCTACAGAGCACTTGCACTGCCTTTAAAATGTTCTGTGCTCTGCCTGTTCATTTCTCCCTCCCAACCACTGGCAACCGCTGATCTTTTGTTTCCATAATTTTGCCTTTTCCAGACTGTCATATAGGTGGAATCATGGTATGTAGCCTTTACAGATTGGTGTATTTTACTTAGTAATATGTATTTAAGCTTCTCCCATGTCTTCCCATGGCTTGATAGCTTATTTCTTTTTACCACTGAATAATATTCTTTTTCTTTTTTAAGTATTTTATAGTCTTCCACTTTTTTTTGAGGTAATTTTATCGGGATAATAATGCTATATAACATTGTGTAATTTCAGGTGGACATTATTGTTTATCAATTCTTGTATATACTTCATCATGCTCACCCCAAGTAGTCTAATTTTTATCCATCACTATACATATATGCCCCTTTATCCCTTTTGGCCACCCCCACAACCACCTTCCCCTCTGGTAACCACTAATCTGTTCTATTAATCCATGTATTTGTTATCTTCCACATATGAATGAAACCCTACAGTATTTGTCTTTCTCTGCCTGGCTTATTTCGCTTAACATCATACCCTCAAGTTCCATCCATGTTGTTGCAAATGGGATGATTTTCTTTTTTATGGCTGAGTAGTATTCCATTATATATATGTATACCACATTTTCTTTATCCACTGAATAAGATTCTATTGTCTGGTCACACCACAGTTTATTTATCCATTCACCTACCAAAGGACATCTTGATTGCTTCCAACTTTTGGCAATTATGAATATAGCTGCTATAAACATCAATGTGCAGGTTATCTGTGAACATAACTTTTTAACTCCTTTGGGTAAATACCAAGGAGTGAAATTGCTGGTTTATATGGCAAGAGTATGTTTAGTTTTGTAAGAAACCTCCACACTGTCTTCCAAAGTGGCTGTACTATTTGGCATTCCCACCAGCAACGTATGACAGTTCCTGTTGTTCTACATCCTCTCCAGAAGGCATGGTTTTCATACTTTTAGAATGATTATGAAATTTAATTTTTGCTGCTTACGAAGGCTGCCACCATCTTTATACATCTATACCACTTGTTGCCCAGGTGATGAATATGAGGCAAATTATTTTTCTTTAACTTTTAATTTTGTAACAATCTTCCCACAAAAAGAGAAGGAAAAAGAAGTGAGAATGTTTTGCCCTGGAAGAAAATTTTTAAAATTATGCTTTTGTCCATAACAAAATATTTCTCCACACACGAAGTGAGAAAATTGGGACTTGACTTCATTATCAGAAATGTTGGAGAAAATTTCAAAAACTCTTTTCCCGCATCAATCTTTGAAAATACCATTTAGCCTTTCTATAGGTTAGAGAATCTCCCATATATATAGGTTAAATATTAAGTAAGCATAGAATGTTTAATAAGAAAATCAAAACACAATGAAAAGAAAATTAATTTATAAGATTACATACTGGATCATCATCCTTACCTCAAAGACATGCAAGTTAATTCATAAATATATTGAATATTATGTACATACATATTATATACAAATACTACATATACACAGGTAATTATGTGTAATTATATGTATATGTGGAAATACACATGGTTATGAATAACATATCACACATGCAGACTTACAAGATGGGATTTTTATATATTATATATTCAAATTGCAAACACTAACAACCTTTCTGAATGCTGGATTCTAAAGTGACTCTTTTGGTTTTTCACTGATAGAACCCATTAGTTTCATTACTAAAAAATGAGAAGCTCTCAAAACAAATGGTGATTAAAATTCCTGAGTTTGCCTGAGAAAGTTCAAACATATTGGGATCTACATTAGATAAATCAAAGTACTCAGATAATTGCCAAGCAGACTTACTTCTAAGGCCAAGAGTCCCTTTGCAGAAACTGTGATACACTCTAGCTTGTCTTGTGAACTGTAGGTTAACCATAAGAAATGACGAAATCCAGCCATTTGTGACAACATGGATGGACCTTGAGGGTATTATGCTGAGTGAAATAAGTCAGAGGGAGAAAGTCAAACACCATATGATCTCACTCATAAGTAGAAGATAAAAACGACAAAAAAAAAACCACACATAGCATTGGAGATTGGACTGGTGGTTACCATTGGGGAAGGGGGGAGGGGGGAGGGCAAAAGGGGTGATTAGGGTCACATGTGAGGGGATGCACTATAATTAGTGTTCGGGTGGTGAACATGATGTAATGTATCCAGATTTGAAATATGAAGTACATCTGAAAAAAATAAAAATTTAAAAAAAGAAAATAAATAAATACCTTAAACTTATAAGTAAAAAAAAAAAAATCAATTTGCTAAGTGATTACTACTTGTTACAAGTTTTTTTCCTCTCCAAATTCCCAGTACATAGTTGCAAGTCATTCTAGTTCCTCTAAGTGGGATGCTGCCACAGCATGGCTTGATGAGTGGTGTGTAGGCCCATGCCCAGGATCCAAACTGGCGAACTGCGGGCCACCAAAGCAGAGTGCGCAAACTTAACCACTCGGCACGGAGCCTGCCCCCTGCTTGTTTTTTTTTTTTTTTTACAACTTTGGACTCTGGAATCTTGGCATTGGGAAATAAACATTCTTGGTGAAGTATGAAAATCCTTTGGGTCAATGTCAATGTCCTCCAAGCATATTTGTGTTAAGCTGTTGGCCGATATAATATACTGTACTACAAATGATTCCTAGTTGAAATCCTAAATAGACCTACTCGCTAGTTCTCCCAAATTAATGAGCAAAGAATAACACTGCTATTCCTCTTCTTTATTCAACTAACATTTCATCATACTTTCAAGCAAAAAATAACAAATTTCTTACCTAATTTATCAATCAATAATGTTGGGAAATCTTATTTGCTAAGTTTATTTTCATCGACAACATGTTGATACTTTCTATTCTAATTGATTTACAATAAGCAAAATGTTTAACTGACAAACTCTAGCTTTAGAATTGATATTGTTGTTTCCCTACCAATGAATTTAAAGAATGAAAATAACTTGAATGCCTAGTAGGTTCTTCATTATAGAATTTTAGCTGGAATTTTCATGTAAGAGTTCAAGAACTTATAATGAAATAGTAGTTATCGCATAAATGCAGTATTATAGCTATTGGAAAGCTCAAAGTTATTACAACTACACTGTAAATGTAAAGGCTTTCTATGCTGAATTCTTGGCATAGTTTTATAAGACATTATTTCCTTATGGTTTACAAAGTAGAGAATTTCCTCTTGTTACTTTCATAGCCACTTTCTGGTTGGATAATTTCTGGATAGTCCCACTCTGACTATGAAAGAAAATCGCATGCCTTGTGATGTGTACAATTAACAAAAAGCAAGGGCTAAGGAGAGTAAAACACCAATTTTTTCTTTTGTTGACTATTTTGTTTTGTTTTCATTCTGTGGTTCTATTTTATACGTTTGAATGGAATCCACTCCAAATATCATAATAGAGGAATGAAAAATGACATTTTTATTTTCTTCTGCAAAAACTTTCAAGGTTATGAAGAATTTGCATTATTTTTCATCAATACAAATCACATGCATCCAGACATCTGTATATAAAAAAATTCATAGCTAGTAGAATCATTATACTGCCACAAACTACAGGGAGTTAATTTCTCAATGGCCCAAACTGCTTAATTTTTCACAAATGAAGTACCAGGGCCTCATTAACCTTTATTAAAATGCAAGAATTTCCATTTTTTTAAAAAGTCAGTCTATTAAATTATTCTCTCTTAATTGCTTTTGATGTTCTAAATAGTAGAGAAAGAAGTGGACAAAGTATGATTAATTCTCCTCCTACACATCTAGCTGCTAAATGTTTTTGGTTTCTATCATTCCATCAGGGTGGACAGTTGGCTATTTTTTACTCAATTATTTTGATTTATTTTTTAATCTATGATGATTCTGAAATTAATTCAATTCCATAGGACAGAAGCACCCAGAAATAGCAGATTTTAATTTTACTTTCCTTGAAGATGCAGGCACCACACACCACTGCTAATTCACCGTAAGTGAATGTTCAGGAAAACTTGAAAAGGATAGGGAGAAGTTTCCACCAGATCGTAGTTTTGAAATGGAATCTGGGGCCGGCCCAGTGGCGCAGTGGTTAAGTTTGCATGTTCCGCTTTGGTGGTCTGGGGTTCACTGGTTCAGACCCCGGGTGCAGACGTGGCACTGCTTTGCACGCCATGCTGTGGCAGGCGTCCCACATATAAAGTAGAGGAAGATGGGCTCAGCGTCAGTCTTCCTCAGTGAAAAGTGGAGCATTGGTGACAGATGTTAGCTCAGGGCTGATCTTCCTCAAACAAACACAAAAAAAGAAATGGAATCTATTTGTTATCAGTTTACCGAGAAATCTTTAAAATTCTGAAAAGAAAAAACTTTCATGGTCACGGAAATAGCATTTTTTTCTTCTTTGTATGGACAATTACTAGAAAAATGGACCCTATGGCATCAATATGTCTTTTATTCCAATTAAAACACTTAACTCAAAAGTACAGTTACAATTTTAGTCTGCCTTCACATATTAAGATACATAGATTAGCTGCAATTTTTAAAATTCAGGCATCAATTAATTATCTGCTATGTTTTAGGATGTTTGTAATATTTGATATGGAATAATACAAATAATTGCCTATAAAAAGTTTCATAGAATGTAAGTGTAGATGGAGGGATGCTAAAGTGGGAAGGTAGAAATATGAGGCAATAGAAAAGGAAATATATGCAAATTTGACCATAATGCACATTAGAATTAGAGTAGGATCCCAAAAAATAAAAACAAAATACTCTATGAGAAAATCATTGAGAATTATATCATTTGCTAGTGTTAGAAAACCAACCAAAGCAGATTAAGCAAAAGACAAATTTTAGTGATGCACACACCTGAAAATTTAGGGGTATTATGGACTTTAGGGAAGACTGAAGTCTTAATGACATCATCAGGACTTGTTCTCAAATTCTCCATACCTAGGCTCTGCTTTCTTCTGTGCTGGCTCCCCTTGCAACCTTCTTAGGCTCTCCTCTTCTTCAAGGTGAAAATATGGCTGCTAGAAGGACCAAGCTAATATTCTGTCCTCTCAGAAACTGGAGCAGAAAGACAGAATTTCTCTTCCTAATACTTTATTCCAAAATGTAATCTTATTATGACAGGTTTGTTCATGTACCCATCCAAGAGGTAGTTACTGTAATCAGGGTTATATCATGCCTTTATTGACCAGGTCTGGGCATCAAGCTGTGTAGAGTCAGATGGGGAGAAATGACTTCTCTTGATAAATTGGAGTTCTCAAAGCAGGAGAAGAAAGCGTGGATAGGGAAAACAGTAGGCATCCACTAGAAGGTGTTTGAAGAAGAGAATATATTCAATTTGGAGAGGAAAGAAATGAGGGAAGGTTTTAAGAGTCGCCCATTTAAGATATACCTTAAAAGACACAATGTAAGTAACAAGTGAGGTAGGTCAGAGATAATGGCATTCCTTTCAGAATACACAGCAAGAGCAAAAACATGGACATAGTAAAATATGGAGACACTTTCAGCCAACAACATGTAGTCAACCTGGCTAAGAATTTGTGCATTTACCTTTTGAAAATCTTTGATGAGACAGTGAAGGTTTTGTGTTCAATGTTATAGGAGATATGGAGCTATTTAATGATTAGAAGGGGTAAATATATGTACTCTGTGAAGGTTAGTCTGTGAGACTTTACAAGATGAATGAGATGAGGAGAGATTAGTAGCAAGGAGTACTATTAAAAGTCTATTATGGGGATGACGGTGTTAAAAATAATTTGAAAGAAGTGAGATCATCTAAAATTGAAGATTTCAATGGTTTTGAGTAAGGATGGAATGAAAGGATGGGAAATAAGTTCAGCAAAGCCAATGCCTGACCCTCCCCCATCCCAAATTATGATAAAGAATTTCTTCTTTTGTCTGTATTACATATTGGGATTTTACATAATATTTCCTTTGGGGAAATATTTCCTGCTGCTTCAATTTTTTTTAAATCACTGATCTGGCTAACTAATATAAATTATGTTATGTACTCCTCTTGGCTGACCTCAATTTTTCATTACCTATTATGCAGATGTGGACTAAGTGATAGGATAGCTGGGTGGGTTTTTGTAGTGACAGTGCTTTATTAGCACTCAGATATTGCTGGAAGCATAAAGATATGCAAAAACTTATCTGAACTCCTGTCAGGCAGAATATTCTGATAGGATATTTAGGATAGAGATTGCGAAAGAATAAGCCCTCTTCAAGCTATAAGCTCAAGGAATAATTGATAGTTAATGAATTGTTTTCTGAGAAATCTGATTCCAATTGATTTGTATGCTTTAGGGGCTTTTGTTTGGATGAATCAACCATAAAAATTGGGGAATAGGAAAGAATTATTGAGGACAATAAAGGAAAGACTGAAGTATGCTTTGAGAGGCCTTTTCTCATTTCTTCTACAGTACTCAGACTTGCCTCTAAATACATGTTGAAAATATATTTATATTGTGTGTGTATGAGAATATACTTACATGTGGAAGGTGCATCAACATGGCGCCATCTATCTTGATTATAACCTTGTTAAATTATTTTAAGAGTATAACAGCCATATTTTAGGAGGAATGACAATATCCAAGGGAGGTCTAGCAAAGCATTATCAAAATATGACCTTTCTATCAGGAAGTAGCTTTGTTAGAAAAAGGAATTGATGTGAATCTTTTGTTTTTTTGTAAATACCAAAAGAAGTAGAGGAAGAAGTATTCCCCATTATAGATTGTATCCTGGGAGATACACTTCCCACAATTAAAGCATTGGGGACAAAAGAAAAGATAGGAAGATGTCTGATTACAGTGCATCCAGGCAATTTCATTTTTATTATTCCATCTCTCAAAGAGTCAGGGAACCAACTATTTGAAAGAGGAAACAAGCCTACCACAATTCCACAGAACTGCTTTAGCTTATAGCTTCCAATATAATCAATATTGGAAACACACTGCTCAGTTTTAGATCTAAGAGTAAGATTCTACAAGCGAAATATGTCAGTGTATACAAGGATGGTATAAATCCCTGCTTACTCAAGGATGAGCAATGCAAGGGAAAACATCTAACAAGGGTCACGGAAGAGAGCTGTTCCTAGAGATTTAGAGTAAGAACAAATCTCTAAAATTGATTTCCTAAAGTGAATGGAGTAAATTTATTTAAAAAACATCTGATTTACATCTTCCTCAAGAAGAAATGCTCTATAAAATGATCACTGGAAGCATAGATAGAAATACCAAAATTAAAAGACTACAGAAGTAGAAATGTAAAAGTGTTGTTATACCAGTGTTTAATGTCACTTGTAATTAGAAAAATGAAAAGTTAAACAACAAAGCCATATCAATTTTATGTAGTAGATGGGCACAATTTTAAAAGATTAAGCGTGTGCAGTATTTGCAAACATATGGAGAAACATAAGCTCCTTTACATTATTGATGGAAATGTAAATGGATAAAGCATTTGGGGAAGGTAAATTGACAGAATATATCAAAATTTGAAATGTGAAAATCACTTATCAGCATTTTTACTTCAAGGAATCAATTTAACAATTTTGCAAAAGTACTCAGCTGATAAAGTGTTTTGGACTTTCGTCTATCAACAATACATTCCTGACAAAAGCACTATTTCCCTAGTCCGTGTGGTCCCAGTAAGGATGTTGGTGATTGTGACCCAGTCTTCCTAACACAAGGTAGCATATATCCAAGTTAAAGCAACCTAAAGGTCTTCCATGAAATTCTATATATTTTTATTGAGAGAGAGTGATGGGTGGATGTGTTTGGGGCTTTGAATAGCTGTCTTTCCCAATCTGTCTGAGAAGGAGCATAGCATATAGATGGAAAGAACACTGATGGGTGGAGACCTTGTTAAAATTGCCTAACACTTTGCATCCAGCCATGCCTGAGATCAATAACATCTTTGGATTTCTTAGTTACAGAAACTGATACATTTCCCTTCTTTGTATAAACTATATTGAATTTAATTTCAAAGATACATGTAAAAGGTGTTATCTCAGAAGATTGGTGATTGTTAATAACTAGAAACATGAAGACACATTAAATTAATCATAGTACTTTGAACTGCAATATAGAATTTTAAAAGGTTAAATTTATATGTATTGACATAGGAATTTCTTCAAGAAAAAAGTTAATAAGGTGATGGAACATAGAGGATGATTACATTTGATTAAACGGCAAAAATCATAAAAAGATGTTTATATGTATAAATATAGATGAAGTGTAAAGATGGACATTTCTATTTTCCTTTGTATATCTCTGTATCGTTTATATTGTTTAAACAAGGAATACATTTGTGAGCTACTTGTATAGTAAAACATATTAAGAGAAAAAGAGAAAAGTAAGAGAAAAATATATCTCAGAAACATTGAGAGGAATGACAAAAAACTTATAGAAAACCAAGAAGTAAAAAGACAATCAAACTACAAAGTTCATTAAAATGTGTCGTAACACATGGAAATAGAAATAAGTAAAGGTATAATAGAAGTACAAATAGGATTTGGAAAAAACTCTCATAAATGAGGCAACAACAAATTTCACTATATTAAAATAGAAAAGTCACAATTCTCATTTTCTGAGCAAACTGGAAAAATAAATATTAGATTTAAAAAAAACCCAAAAGTTTGTGGTCTTCCAGTTCTGGACAGGATGGATTAGACACATTTTTCCCTATTCTTCCTGCTATGAACAGGCAAAAAAAGCCCTAGCCATTATATATGAAAGAAACGTAAGAAGACTCTGAAAGGTGAAGAAGGTGGACTGACTAGAAACCGTGGAATTCAAGAAATGACATGACAGCACATTTCCTTGGTTTCTTTTGCTGCCTATATATTCTAGACTGAGTGCTGGAGAAGTACACGACCCAGAAATGACTGTGAACACTGATTTTTTAAAAAGCCCCAAGGGATGCTTGCTCTCTCTTACCAGTGGATCTGGAAATGAGAATCCTAACAAGACAGAGACACTTTTTGACAGTAACTATCCTACTTCATTCAAACACCATGGCCTCTTCCATTACTGTCAACAAAGGCTGACTATGGAGGATGAACATCCACCTGCACTCAACAGGTGACAAAATTCCCCCTTTCTCCCCACCAGGATTGTTTCAGAAGAGGCTAAGTGGAAAGTCTGAACTTTTACCACTTCCCAAAGATAATGAGAAATCCCTGCTAGTCCGACCTCAAGGTTACTTGGGGAGCCTAGACTTCCAATTGCTACCCATCAGTAACAAGCATCCCCCTCCACATCACCGCGGGAGTGGTGTCAAAATACCACTGAGTGGAGAGCCTGGAATTTCACCCTCACCCAGACGTAACAAGGTGCCACTCTTCCTCCCTGCCCTGGTGATATCAGTAAATGTTGATTCACAACTTCCACCTCTGCCCGGCGGTAACAGGACACTCCTTCCCCTACCTATAGTATTAGCAGTGGTCAAATAAGGAATCTAGATTTATACCCTTGCATACTGGTAATGAGATGCCCTCTCTTCCTCCCCTAACAGAGTAGCATCAGTGGAGACCAACTGGGTTAACCACTTGGATTTCCACCCTCACCTGGCAGTAAGGAGGCACCCCTCCTATAACAGCAGTGTGAGACAAGACCAAGCAGAAAGCCTGGCATTCTACCCCCATGCAGTATTAACAAGTTGGTGTGAGGATGGGCAGCACATGGTTGTGTTTATATCCAATATGACACAATCTTTGTATTTTAACTAGATGATTTAATCTATTGATATTTAATGTAATTTCTTATATATTTAATTTAAATCTACCAATTTTTACTTGTTTTCTTTCTAATTTTCTTATCTATTTTGTATTCTCTTTTCTCTCCATGTCGCTTTTGTTATTTTAGAGTAATTGAAAAGAATTTTATTTGAAACCTGAGATGTTTCAATATGCATCCTGAACTCATAAAACTTTAAAATAAATTGAAAATTTTCCCACTTTTTAGATGACCTTACAAATTTTTAACTTCATGTATCCAATCCCTGCCATTTTTGAATTTTTTTGTGTATTGTATTTTAATTCTATTTATATTTTAAATCCCAAAGTAAAACATAATTATTATTCATGTGGCTAAAATAGACAGCTCTTAACCCATACATCGATGTTTTCACTCTTTCAATAATTCGTACATCTCCAGATTTCTGTAGGAAACATTATCTTTCTGCCTAAAGAATACTCTTTACTATTTCCTTTGGCTTATTTTTGCTAGTGACAAATTTTCTTAGGTTTTGTTCATGTGTAAGTTTGTTTATACCTCCATAATTTTTAATATTATTTTTGCTGAATACAGAATTCTAGATAATTTTCTTTCAGTAACTTGAAGATATAATCCAGTTGTCTTCTAACTCTTAAAGTTCCTATTGAGAAGTCAATTAGGATTTTTTTGGTTGCTTAGTTGAAGGCAATATGTCTCTTTTCTCTGGATTTAATATTTCCTCTCTTTTTTTGGATTTGTAGCAATTTCACCATTATGTGTTGTGTGCTGGGATGTGTTTGTATTTTACGTATTTCACTTGGATTCTAAAGAATTTTTTAAACCTTTGCTTGACAGCATTTGGTAAATACACCAAATTGAGAGTTTTGAAATAAGCAAGTTATCTATTTAGAAAATACAGTAGACAATTAATTATTTCATTATGCTAACAAAGCAAAACATAACTACAGCTACTCCTGGAAAGAAGTATAAATGACTTGAATAAAGGAAATGTAACAATATACTGAGATATCAATATCATTTGAATACACAAAATGAGAAGAAAGAGAGGAAATATTGGATGGGAGCATGATTAGGAAATAGAATTTATTTCCAAGTTTTAATCAAACTCACGATAAAATCAACTTCAGAAACTAGCAAAATATTTCTAAATTTTATTTTCAAGAAAAAAAAGAAGCAAGCGGGCAAGCCTACATTAGAGAAAAGGAGTAACAAAAATATGGCAAAATCAACACTTAGAAGTACTGAAAGGTGGGGGCTGGCCTGGTGGCGCAGTGGTTAAGTTAGCACGTTCCACTTCGGTGGCCTGGGGTTCGCTGGTTTGGATCCTGGGTGCGGACATGGCACAGCTTGTCAAGCCATGCCTTGGAAGGCATCCCACATATAAAGTAGAGGACGATGGGAACAGATGTTAGCTCAGGGCCAGTCTTCCTCAGGAAAAAGAGGAGGATTGGCAGCAGATGTTAGCTCAGGGCTGATCTTCCTCAAAAAAAGAAAAAAAAAGTACTGAAAGGCGCATTGTCTGAAGCAATGGATCACTTAGGGAAGGTTCATTAGAAAAACTAATCAGTCACAATATATTGTCCAAAAAGAGATGTTACTAAACACAGATACTAAATTAATAATTCTAACAGAAATATCAAGACATGGGGGTGGAATATGGCTTAATTAGTAAAATATTGGAAAATTGGTGAATATTTTGTAAAACCTCAATTTAGATCCTCAAGTCACAATATAGACTAAAAAATAATTTTAAAATGTTTTATTTCAAGTGGGTGGATGGCTATGTTGGTAAGCATTCTGAGTAGACATCTAGGTTCATCGGAAAAAATGCCATGATTGATTAACAATTTCTATAATTTGTATAGAAGTTTAAGAGTGTTTCTGGGTTTGGTATATCAAAGTCTATAAAACAACTCATACACTTTAATACTACTTCAATTTTATGAATGTCCAGTAAGAAAATAATTAAACCACTGCCAAAGACTTATGTACAAGGCATTACTACAACATTATTTATAATAGCAAAAATCTGGAAACAGCCTACCTTTCCACCAATAATATAATTGATAAATTACATATATTGCTTTGGAATTATGGATCTTACATTGATAATCACATATGTAGTTTTGAAGAAATATAATGACATGGGGAAGTACCCAAATGTATCTACATCATTTTAAGTAGACTGTAGTATAATATTCAATTACAAAATGTCTGGGTTTTGGTTTTCATGAGCACTTTGTTTTCTCCTTTAAGCATTCCAAATTTTCCAAGGTTTTCGCAAAGAAAATATGATTCTTTGATCATCATGAAAATTTAGAATGATTAAAGAAGAAACCAAAATGCTAACAAAAACCAGACCAGATGGGCACGGATGTTAGCTCAGGGGCAGGCTTCCTCAGCAAAAAGAGGACTGGCAGTAGTTAGCTCAGGGCTAATCTTCCTCAAAAAAAAAAAAAAGAAGTTTTAATATCAGTATATTTAAAGGCTAGGAAGGAAATAAAAAATAAAGATGATAGGAGGAGAACTTTTGGAAAAAACACTGACGGGGGCATCCTGGTAAATAGCACTGTGGACTGAATGTTTATGTCCCCCCTCCCCAAAATTCGTATGTTGAAACCCTAATCTTGATGTGATGGTATTTGGAAGTGAGCCTTTGGGAGGTAATTAGTCCATGAGAGTGGAGCTCTCATGAGAGGGATTAGTGCCCTTATAGGTGACCAGAGAGGTAGATAGCTCTTTTTCTGCCACATGAGGGACACAAGGAGAAGTCGGCAGTCTGTACCCAGGAAGAGTGCTCTCACCAGAACCTGCCCATGCTGGTATCCCGATTTCAGACTTCCTGCCCCCAGAACTGTGAGAAATAAATTTCTGTTGCTTATAAGCCACCTAGTCTATGGTATTTTGTTACAGCAGCCCGAACTGACTAAAACAAACAGCATATTGAACAAATGTACATGATTCTTCCTCCTGACATTCTGCTAAAAATTGTTTTTAAAGTAAAGAATTTTTTTCAAAGATATAAAAAAACAAAGAGGATAGCACAGAAAAGAAAACACAATTTTGAAAGCTGAGAAGCAGATGGGTGAGTGGAGTTGAATTAGTTTTGGTATAATGGGTAAAACTGATAATCTGATGTATACATTTGAATCCTCAGGAACTGGCATTGCTGAGTATCTGTGGATTCGAATGTTGGGAAGGGTTATATAAATGGAGAATGTTTGGAAAATGTAATTAAGAGAGCAGAGATGAATAGGATAAAACAGTTATGAATATATATGCAAACAATAATACAGCCTAAATTATGCAAAGCAACAACTGAGAAAATATGAGGCGAAATGGATATATCAACAATCATAGTTAAATTAAATTCTTTTTCTTAGAAACTAATACATATAAGAAAAGATAAAGGTTAGCATAAGTTCAATATGCTCAAGCCAATAGATAAATGTTTATTACTTTAAATGACAACAAAGACCTCAATCTTCCCTTTCTTAAATGAGAGCTATGATCAAAAAGAAATTTACTCACCACAGTAAAAGATATCATAAAACAAAAACTCAACTACATGTTTAAAAAGTCATTTTGAAACAAGTAAATGAAGGAACAACAAATCTTTAAACCTAATCCCTTTAAGATTTCAAACATGAAAAAAATTCCTGCTGTCACTTCTATTTGATATAAAAGAGGAGGTCTCAGCCAATGCAAGAAATAGAGAACAGAACTATAAGAATTAAAAGAGAAAGAAAAAACCTGTTGTGTTCTCAGATACCGTGATTATGTATAAAGAAAACTGAGCAAAATCAATAGGCCAGCTACTGTCACTAACAAGAGAATATAGTGAAGTTACCCAATACAAAATCATCTTCCATTCCACATCTGCACTAAGAGATGGAGGTTTGATGCACTTAAAATATCTGTGATAGAATTTATAAGAAAAACTAGGTACACATAAATACTTTTTATGGAAAAAAATTTAAAAGTTCAAGAGTAGAGGCTCTCCGCCACATATATCACATCAATCTACAAAGTCATAGCAAAATACAAAACAAAACAAAACAATGTGACATTGGTGCAGAAATACATACGTAGAGCAATGCAATGGAATAGGAAGCTCAAACGATGTGTCCTGTACATACAGGAAATTAATATATTATAAGGGGCCACCACAAATTGATGTAGACATGTTGCAGTGTTTGTTAGTTGGTTTTGGAAACACAGATCGCTATATAGATTTAAAAAATTTATTTTATTTCTACCTTTTACCATTACTTAAAAGTGCCCTTTAGATAGTTTAAAGGTCTACAATATAAACTGATTAAGTATTAAACCAATAAGCTGAATTGTAGGAAAATGACTGTGTGACATTGGGATGGGGCTGAACTTCTTAAATAATATTCCAAAATGGAGAAAATAGGCAAATTTTTGATGAACTTGATTGAATGCATCAAAATTACAGATTTTTATTGAACAAGGGACATCAGTGCAATGCTTACAGATGTATAACAGACTGAGAAAAAGTACATATAATATCTAAAACCAAAAGGTGATTAATACGTAGGCTATAAAAAAGATAGAACATCTAATATAAAATGGGCATAAGCAATAAGTAGTTAACTCACAAATGGAAAATCCTAAAAGGCTTAAAACTAAATAAATAAATGTGCAATCAAATCTCAGTGGCAATTAGAAAAAAATGCAAATTAAAATAGCAAAGAGGGACCACTTATAGCTATGAGTGTTGCAAAAATCTGACAGTCAGCTAATGCTAAATCTTGATAGATTTTGTTGAACTAGGAACCCACATGTTTTATAGGAAGGAGTGCAAAATGTTGGAGATAATCTAGAGAGCGTTTTTTTAAGTACTTAATTAAGCATGCACACACTCCATGTCTAGGATGATTTTATAATTTTTCATACAAACTGTAACACTGCATAACTATTCTAGGATAATCAGCATAAACTGAGATTATTCTGAATAAGCTGGGATACATGATCATCCAATGCATTACATCGATCCCATCCTAAATATATCCAAGAGAAATTAAAGCATAGATCAATATAGGGTCATATATGTGTATGTACATTACTGTATTGATGGTAGTAATAGAACATTGTGAAAACTATCTATCTATAGGGAAAGGGAAAATAAAATGAAGATGCATGCTATGCAGTGATTAGGTGCAGTGAAACAAATGTACATACAGCAACATTAAAAGTTCTTGTTGAGTGAAGTAATAAATGCTATATATTCATCTAGGATGCATGACTTTGAATACACTGTTTATGGGTGGGAAGTGGACTAGAAAGATGAAAATGGTAGTATAGACTGAAAGAGAGAAGGGAAAATTAAAAAAATACAGAAAAAAGACTTAAGTTGAACTAATGAGTATTATTAATTCAAACAAAAAAAATCTTTAGATAGAAATGTTTTCTTTTTCCTCATAGTAATAATAAAGTTAAAACTGAACATGTCCATCTACTCTTTACACCTAACTTTGCTAATCTACAATAACAACATATAACATTGAAACGTATTATCTGCCTTTACAATGCTCTGTTAAGAATCAAAATAGGTGTCTCAGTGTTTGAGGATTCCTAGTTGAAACATTATTGCAGTCATCTTTTGGCTCCAAAGTCACCTCTGTGTTTTTATTGATAAATCAATTGAAGAGCACTTTTATTTTCTCCACTGCTTCAGGGAGAAAAGACAATGATGGCAAAAATAATCCTACAAGTGTAAAAGGTTTTGACTCATTGGGATTTTGATCTTCTATTGTCAACAGAGGTAACACGTGAGCAAGCTCTTCTCAAACTGATACTTTTGATGCAAACCTAGTCACAGAAGAATGCAAGCTTAAATGAACAGTTAACAAAGATTGGAAAAGTTAATTTAACATTATATTCACAAAAGTTATGCATTATCAATGAGATTCTTTGTGGGTACTACGTGCCATCAAATGCATATAAAAAATATCCTGGGTTTGGAAGGTCAAGTTCAAAACTCCAGTGGAGGTCACACACACACAAATATATGTTTATATATTTAGGGAGATAGTGATATGACCTTCATGACCCTCACCTGGTTATACTGATTGTTTTTCAATAAACTCAGTAGGGTTTTGATGTCATGGAGACAAATCTCCTATAAAAGAGAAACTAATGTGTTTGGATTTGAATGTAGACAATGAACAGAGCAATAGAATCAAGTTTGCAAAAGAAACCTGATGAAACAAATTTATTCATATGTCCATTTTCTATTTGCTTTCCCCTCTTCCATATTGACACAAAAAGCATTAAATATTGCTTATTCATTTTAACAACTCCCGTTAGGCTTTTCTTTTTGCCTTTTTTTTCTTTTTTTTGTGAGAAAGATTGTCCCTGAGCTAACATCTCTGCCAATCTCCCAATATTTTTTATGTGGGTTGCCACCACAGCATGGCCACAGACAGGTGGTGTAGGTCCACGCCTAGGAGCTGAACCCGGGCTATCACAGTCGAGTGTGCTGAACTTAACCACTAGGCCATGGGACCAGCCTCTACAGTGTCTTCTTTAGGAAACCAATATGGGAAAAATGCTGAGTGATAAAATGCTGTGTAGTAATAGAGGAATCTGTGGAGGATTTGTGAAGGGGATTATTTCAGTTATGAAATGCTCTATAACAAATTAACCTCAAACTTAGTGGTTTAGAACAATAATTATCAGGAATTCAAGAGCAGCTAAACTGGGTAGTTCTTGTTCAGGGTATCTCAAAAAGTTGAAGTCAGGCAGTGGTTGTGATTAGAGTCACTTGTTTTCCAGTCAGCTGGAAAAGTTGGAGCTTCTCAGCACATCTCTATGTGATTTCTCGCGATGATCTGTGTAGCAAGGTGGTTTTAGAGTAGCTAAAATTCTTACATATTGGTTCAGGGTTGCCAAGGCATGGAGAGAAAGAGAGAGAGAGAGAAAGAAAGAAAGAACCAGGCAGAAGCCACATGTCTTTTTATAACCCAGCCTTGCAAGTCATGCATCACCACTTTTGCCAAATTCTATTGATCAATGCAGTTATAATAATCAGCCTAGGTTCATGGGGGAAAAACACACATTTGACCTCTTGATGGAGGAATGTCAACTTCAAATTTCAAGAAAAGCATGTGGGATTAGATACTTATCATTACAGCCATCTTTGAAAAGTACAATTTGCCAATAAGGTAGCATTTGAGTTAGGTATTATAGGATGATGTGGAGGTGATTTATTAAAGTTCTTTCTGGGCTCAGGTCACCTTTCACTCTGAGGAAAGCAGGGCAGTATCTGGGAGAATCTCCTTCATGATTTTGGTGATAGGTAAAATGACAGTCAAAGTAAGTATGTTTATATTCACATGTTTAATATAGAATATTCAACTAGATTTCCTTTGAAAGTAGTCCCATACTTGAAATTCATGAGTCCTGAGGCCTGTCTACATGGGTAAAAATCTGAGTTTCAACTTTTCTTTACTGTACACATTATATAGACTCTTCATACTAGTTTCTTCTTGAGCATATAGGAATACTTTGAAGATCAAATAAGATACTATAGCAAAATGTTTAACACCATGACTAGCTCATAGAAATAAATTAATAAATATTAGCTGTTGTTACAGTTATTCCTTTATAGAAATTTGTCTGAAGTAAATTAAATGACCTATCTCAGACTCTAGGAGCTTTCTGTTTGTAAATTTATAACAACAAAGCTATAAACCAATAAATCCACCAACTGAGAACTTCACAACCATGACAAAAAGTTAAGCAAGGGAGTCACATATAAGTGTAAATACTTCAAAAATAGTAGTTTTTAATAACAAAATACCTTTGTATCATCCTCACTGCAGATGTTTTGAGAAGTAGAAATTCAATATGATGAATGTAATACATCTTTCCATTTTTATTTCCCAACTTTAGATTACTTTGTTTATCTGGTTTATTTTTCTCTGGAAAATGATTTCATGGAATATAGAGAGTTAGATCAGAATAAACACCTGGTCAGGTTTCGTTCAGAGATGGATTAATATGTTTGAAGCTATAAGCACTAAAAGACTGTCATATTTGCCAACTGCTCTTGCTCCCTACTGAAAACATGCCACTATGAGATATTAAAAATTAAATAAAATAATAAATACAATTTACTTTATTTTATAGATCATAAAATAAATTGACTAGTATCCAAAAATGTCTAACCTTTAAATTGATGACTAAATTGGAACTTTAAAGTATAGTAAATACCATTCAATATCCTAATATTTTATTATTTTTGGGTGGTGCTTATGCTTTGCAGGTGCCCTCAACACATGCTTAGTCAGCCCCTTGGCTATCCAACAAAAGTTTATTTTACTGCGCATAGATAACGTATCCAATTTCACTTACAATTTATTTATACTACTAGTGTTTCAAGCATAGACCTCATTAAAGTTGCACCATAAGCAAAGTTTTCCAATTTCATAGAAACCATAGTAAACGGAATCTGATTTCTTGTACTAGAGATTTAAGGCAAGTATATTTATAACTTGTTAGTTTTATTATGTATTTCTTTGAATTTTTATAATAGTGTGTGCATAGGATAGTACAGAAGTATGTGACTTTTTTCTACTTTCTTTTTATTTCACAAAACAGCAACATAAATGAATGGCAGGAAGACGGGAGCGCTGAGCTCTGAAGTGAAGGAGGCTCAAGGGAAAGAAACCTTGTAATAAATAGTGAACTCCTCTGTTTGATTTCCTATCTTTCTACTCTAAGATTCAAGAAGAGTGAAACATCTAAAAGAACAAGTCTGATGTCTACCCTCATGGGCTAAAATTTAACTGAAGTGCTCACAGCATTACTGCAGCACTCAGAACCAAAACAAATTGAGCTACACAAGTCACTCCAGGGCCAGAATAGTAGAAACAGATGTCAAAAATCAGGCTGATGTACTAAAGGGTCTTAGTAATAATAAAAAAGGAAGAAGATTCAGAGAGGTCAAGGCAAAATGATTGTCAGGCTGAAAAATCAGCCTCCCGGTAATTCTGAAGACTCTTCTCTATGCTGGACTTTATTCTTTGTAATGAGGAGCCAATAATTTCTAGAGCATTTTTTATGAGTATAAAAGTACTAAGGATAAGGATGTATCACATTATTTTTCTTTTTGCAGTTACATGCAAATGCAATTACTACATACAGTTTTTCTCACTCTGATTTTTTCTCTGTGTGGCGTGCTCTTTGTGTCTTACCCTTTCGTCCCAATCATACTAGCAATGAGCCACCAAATTAATTTGAGAATGATATCCAAAAATAATTTTGGTGGATTTCTTTGAAAGGTTGAGAGAAGCACATGGACACCTCTGGAAAAAATGGATGCAAAGAGATAGTTAGTTTCAAACAAGCTTAAAAACCAATTATAAGCCTCCATGCTTGGCTACATTTGATAACTAGGTACATAGTACACAGAAAATGGATACATTATGAATACATATTGTAAATGGAATTAGAATAAGTATGTTGTATTACCAACTAAAGATACAGTAAGAAGAGTAGTTAACGTATTAACATATATACTTCTTCATCAAAAGTACTCAGAATATTTTGTGTGCATGATTTCTGTAGTACTTACGATACGTATTGAGTTAACTCCACCCATATGTCAGGTTAAATATATACAGAAAGAAAAACAAAGGAGAAGATAAAAATGAATAGAATCCCTATGGTACCATCATTGGATCTTTTGTCTCAAGCTGGCTCTCCACAAGTATTAACTAGATGTTTGATCTTTCAGGAATTACTCCAAGTTCTAATCATATGCAGATTAATTCTTTAAACCTGTGCCTTACATGGTATACAATCTAGACTACAACCTTGGTCAATATATAGCCAAGAATTGTTTGAAAGTAATTATGGTGATGGCAAACTGCAAAGTTAACCCAGTAGTTCACTCATACATTCAGGGGCTCACTCCTTTTTTCCCCAGCTTTACTGAGATAGAATTGACATATAACATTGTATTAAGTTTAAGGTGTACAACATAATGATTTGATATGCGTATGTATTGCAACATGACTATCATAATAGGTTAACACATTCATCGCCTCACATAGGTACAAATATTTTTTTTGTGATGAGAACCTTTAAGATCTACTCTTTTAGCAGCTTTCAATATACAATACAGTATTGTTAGCATTATGGTAGGTGAAAAAAAGTCAGATGGGGAAAGATAAATACTGTATGATCTCACTTATACATAGAATCTAAGAAACAAAATGAACTCATAGAAACAGAGAGAACATCAGTGGTTGCCAGAGGTGGGGTGTGAGGGGTAGGGGGGAATGGATGAAGGTGGTCAAAAGGAGACTCACTCTTTTGGAGTGAGGTTGAAGTATTTCATCACTACTGCTCATATGGTAAGTAGATTTTGGAACACTATGCAGACTATCATGGAGAAACAAGTTGAGACCTAAAGAATAAAAATTGTCAGTTTATTGTGCCCTAGATCCCTGAAAAGCTAGACTCTTATAAAGCATTGCTTGGTTCCCTTAACACTGATTCTCAAACTTGAGTGTGCATCAGAATCACCTGGAGGGCTTGTTAAAACATAGATTCGTGGGTCTCAGCTTCAGAGATTCTTCCTCAGCAGGTATGTGGCTATGGAGAATTTAGTATTTTAATAATTTCCTGGGTGATACTGATGCTACTGATCCAGGGACAACTCTCTGGAACCACTGCCTTAGATTAAGTGCATTTTGTGAATAATTTTCTGAGGTTCTCAAAGTGAAAAGAGGAACCATCAAAATTACCAACCTCTCACTTTCTCCATTTTAACCATTTGTATTTCTTTTACGGTAAGGAAAAATGTATGAACTCGTACCAAACCCCCAAATCCTGTAATTCCTCACTGCCTATTCTCCTTAAAACATCCCATGAGCAGCAAGCAAATGACAGGTGAGATAAGGGCATGCATTTCTCACCAGACCAATTGGCTGATTTTTATTCAATGTCTCTAATTAACTGTAAGCTTTAGTTGCATGAGCTGATTATAAAGTGTCAATAATGCTAATGCTCATATTCCCCTTTTCTGTTCCTCACAGAGTGTATATTGGGCCTACAATTCATTTTTATACCTTATATTAGTTACAGCTATGTATCATCTAAATCAAAGTGAAAGAAAGAAAAATATTCAACTAGTATACAGGAAAAAGTTAAACTAGGCACACATAAAAAGCTATATACAAAATACATATGATAAAAAGTAATAGGTAAATCATTTATTGTCCTTTCTTGGTTATCAGTTTGTGTTTGAGCTCCCGTAACTGCTGGCCATGGTTGATTTTTGCCTTCAGTTTGTGACTACTTCCATCTGCTCAAATATAGTGGCCCACCTGGTGGTATAGTGGTTAAGTTCCCATACTCTGCTTTGGCAGCCTGGGGGTCATGGGTTTGGATCCCGGGCACGGACTCACACACTACTCATCAAGCTATGCTGCCATGGCGCCCCACATACAAAACAGAGGAAAACTGGCACAGATGTTAGCTCAGCGACAATCTTACTCGAGCAAAAGGAGGAAGATTGGCAACAGATGTACAGAGTGGTCAAAATTAGCTAGCTCAAACAATATTTTAACATGCTACTGCCACGTTTAGGGGACTCGGGTAGCACTTTTTTGTTTATTTTGTCAAATCCAAACCCCTCTAACATAATATTTTTTTCTGTACAGGTCAAAATAAGCAGCAAAACACTGCTGAGTAAAGATGACCTATTCTAAGGATCAATACTCATCGTAATCAAAACTCTTTCAAAAGGAATGTGGATCATGGAGTGAAAAAAGGACAGGAACACATGGGTTGTGGTTCACATTACCAAGAGAGAAACCTGCAAGAAATAGGAATGAATATCTTTTTCAAGTACGTTCTTTTGCTTTTTTTGAAAAATGAGAATAAACCACAATACTCCTGAAAGCAGTGGAGAGAACTTCCTTCCCCAAAAAAGAGCAATAATAGCTACTATAGTGTGCCTATTTAACACTACAATAAAGACTAGTACATATTTTAAAGCTCAAGATTTACATTTTAATCTGAGAAAGTTAGTCCTATTTATAATATGCCTTAAGATATAATTATATAGTCATATAATTGGAAATAATATCATTTAATATCCAATCAAGGGACTCCTGGTAGATGACTATCCAGGTTCTGCTTGCAGTGACAAGGTGATTGCTGCTTTATTATCTTCCAAAAAATCTATTCATTTTTGAACAACTTTAACTGTTTGACTGTCATAGAAACTATATTTCTGACAACTGACCAATTTAATTATCTACAACATTTTAAAGAGTCTGCAGAAGTTGTTATGCAGAGTTAAATTGATAAATTGATTAAACAGCATTTCCTAATTGTCAAATACATTTAATAAAAATACATAACATTTATATAAGGATGTTTGTTAATGGTGCCAGGTTCAGAGACATTAGTGACCCGGAGGCCTTTGGGAGAAGGTCTTTTGATTTCTCAAGGAAAGTCCTTTGGGTGCCTTTAAAATGCAATTCTGAGAATCCAAGGAAACTTTTTTTTTGCATTCTGTTTGAAAAAGTAATTAGTTTTGCATCTTAACCCATGCACCAGCGTTTACCTACTCCTGAGAGTGCTACACAGAACAAATTTGCTCAAAGAGGTGACCATTTCACAATTGAATTCCAACTGTTTTGTGCAGCCTCAATTGCCCTAGCACAGACACCAACTAAATACAAGATGAGTTTGATGAAATAATTGCTAATTTTAAGTGTGGTTACAGTTTTTAACACATTTGAACATATTAAGGCATTTAATTAGGCAGTGTTTTATGAACAAGACCATATTTAGCTTCTTTTATATATATATATACACACACATACACATTCAGAATATTTTATATATATACATTATACATACATATATACAAGTGTATATATTATATGTACATATATATTATATATAAATGTATGCATTCAGAATATTTTAAAACAGAGTATTATACTAGACTATTGGCTATGGTTTCCGTATTTTTTTTTTCTTGCTGAGGAAAATTCACTCTGAGCTAACATCCATGCCAATCTTCCTCTATTCTATAGTATGTGGGCCACCAGCACAGCATGGCCACTAACAGAGCAGTGTAAGTCTGTGTCCAGGGACTGAACCCAGGCCGCCAAAGTGGAGTGCAGTGAACTGAACCACTAGGCCACTGGGGATGGCCCTAAGTGTTTATTTTTGAAGAATTTTTTCTACTGCTCAGGCAGCATATAAATTTACATGTAAATTCATGTAAATGAGCATTACTTTCTTATTGGTACAAGTAAATAAAAATAATATGAGAGAACAATTATGAAGAAACATTGATAAAATATATTCATAATTTTGCTTAAATATGTATTTTTTAAGTCGATTTTCTATTCTTTGTGGCTATGTCACAATCCCTTCCTGGCCACTCCAAATAAATCAATAAATTTAAATAAAAAGAAGGAAAAACAACAAGCAAAATATATTTTAAAGCAAATATTTTTATGTAATACTTTGTAAGTCACCACAAATATCTACTTTTTCCTTCCATACTGTTTATATACGTATCAAATAAATTGTATTTTACATAGTTATTTGAGCATGTCCCAGCTGTACCCATTCAAGAGTTATTTATTGCTAAAGTTCTGCTTAATATGTAAGCCAATAGTAGGGAAATATGGTTTTATTGACACTTTTCTCAGAAAAGGATTTATTTCCATTTTTAGATGTGATTGTTTACATAAATATACATTTGTTTCAATATCAGATATTAGCTGTTTTAAGTAACACTAATATATGCTTGCTAATTAGCATCATCTTCAAAAATTAAAAGAGTAAGTAAAATGTTTAGACCTGGCTTGCAGGGGTTAAATTTATTCATTGTATTGTTAATGCATCATAAATTTAATATATGTTTTATGTATGTCCAAAATTTGTTTATGCAAAATATTTAAAATATTTTCCGGTCACCAAAAGAATAAAATTTTATAACAATATGGGCTTTGGTCAACTTGATGGGTTGCTTAGTATAAGACTTGCTTGTTTCCCAACAGAAAAGCACAGTGAGTTTATCTCAACTTACCAAGAGAAATGAATCTCTGGAGAATTGGCATTAAGTCCCGTGGTTTGGCTTGTCTCAGTTTTGATGGATGTCCTATTGCCTACGTTCCCGTAAGTAGAAGAATTAAAATAAAGTAGCTATACTGGATTTCTTAAGGTTACCATGACATTAAATGCTCACTACCGGCATTAAAAAAGGATTAAATTACATTTTAAAATGGAATGATGCAAATTGACAATGAATGAAATAATTAAGCTAAGGAGATCCATTCTAACACATCACTTCTAATGTTCCTCAAGATATTTTAAGGTATTTTTAAAGTCAAGTAAAAAGGGAAGATTCTGCAAAACTTGCCTATTGAACAATTAGTGTCTTATTTCCTATGTTTGATGAAGATATCTTAGATAACAGTACCTTAAAGAAAAAAGTTCATGAGTGCTTAGGAAGTAAAAAGGCCTCTGGGGAAATTATAATTCTAAATGTTGACTAATTTGTGTGGAGTTCTCACTTTGAACATTTAAAAATATCTGTAAAAGAATTTTTATAAAACAATTAGTCTGTAGCAACAATTAATATTGTCATTTGGATGAATATACTGAAATGAGAAAACACAAGTTTTTGTTAAAGATTTTGCTTTCTTTAGAATCCATACCTGGTATGTGTATGTGTGTGTTTGTGTGTGTGTGTTTGTGACTTATGAACTTGAAGGGCTTGAAAGGGTGGGTGGTAAATTTATTTTATTGTTTTAACGATTCGTACTAGAATAAAATATGTTTTATCCTTTTCAATAATTATTGCTGGTCTTATTTTTCCAATATTCTTATTTAAAGATATATTTTTCCTATTTAGAATTATTTAAAATTTATTTAAAGATAAAATGCATAGAGACTATTCAATCAGGAGCAAAATATCAAATATAGTATTTTTCATATTTCTAAAATGAAATTGATAGAAAATGAAATATTTCCTCTATAAAAAATAAACTATCCTATATGCTACAGTACCTTGTATTTAGTAGTTACTAAATAAATACTTGTGATAAATGGATAAAAGGCATTATCATTCTATTTTGGTAGATTTGATAGAGACCAAAGAGTTCGTTTTTCTCAAGCTGTAGTATAGGTGTGAAAAACTGTACCTTAATCATTCACACCCAAGCAGTAGAAACAGTTCAGTAGCTAAAGCTGTGCAGCATCTGTTTGTCACTAAATAAATTGAGCAGAATCACATGAGAAAATAAATTACCCAGGAAATGTGCTGGTCCTAATTGAAGGGGGCAAAAAATCACAAGAAACACACGTCATCATTATGTTTTTTACTGGAAGGTATGAGATCTACTTATAGTGCTTGATTTTAAACTGGTCAACATGGAACTCTAAAGAGTGCATAGATTTCACTCAAGAACTGTGATAGTTGTCAAGGCTCAGTTAGATGCTCTCATTCTCTGTAGTTTCAACAAGAGATGTTTCCAGTTTATTGGCTTTAAAAGTTGATGAGACCAAAGGAAAAATGACTAAAATAAACTTGAAAAACAAGGAGCTAAATGACAAATGGAGACACAAGTATATATGAGTATAGTTTTGCTCTACAATTTTCCAGGACAATAGATATTATATTTTTTTAAATTTTTTGAACCAAGTAAATCTAGAACCCATTAGTGCCACACAGGAGTTCTTGAGCAGCACATAAGATAATACAAGAAAAGTTAAAAGTTTGGAGGGAGGACTATGTCTCTTGTTCAACATATTACAGTCCTCCCCAGATGATTTGTCCAAGCCTTCATTAGCTATCTGCTCAATGGCAAGTAGCTCCACTTTTTCCACCTTGTCACACTTGACCATGAGAATCTTTTTCTTTGAATGCACCCATGTTTAGTATTCAGATCTCAGGTATCCACCCATTATCACATTAGAGATCTGGCCACATCCGGGGTTGTTGTGTGTAACCTGGGCACAAATCCCCACCACAGTCCTCTTCCCATGTGTATCATGGAAGCCACACACTAGCTTGAGCCCTTCAACCTCACAAACTCAAATCTTTAGTCTTTTCCTGCACCTCACGGCTGAAACAATTTATTGTCTCTTAATGATTCTGAAATATAAATTCTATCCACTATTTCTCAGAATGAGTGGGGGTAAAAAGTTCTAAGGAAAGTTCAGATTTGTAAAGATTTCCATTCTCCTTCTCAGTGTGTGGATAGAAAACAGATTTGCTTTGTTTTTCCCTGGTGAATCCACAGCAACTGATATGAACCAAGACAGAGGTACTTGTCTCATTCTCCCTGCATATACAGTCACTTCTCATTGTTCATGGTACTGATGTTCTATAAGTTCTCAGCAAATGCTGAATTAGTGAATACTGAACCATTGCTCCTAGGCGAAATAAAGTTAGGTTCCTGCAAGTCTCTGGTCATAGCATTTTCATCAATCAATCAGTAAATAACCCTGTTTTATGTGTGTTTCTGCATGTTTACATTAGATAAGATGTCTTATCTAATATATATTGTTGATTCATTAACATTGAACTCAGAACAAACTGCTCTATAAGTCACGTTCGAACAAGCCTATCTAGCACATCACAGCCTTCTTGCACTTAGGAACACTAGGCGACACTTCAGTACTGTGTTTGGGGGCCATTTTAAACAACAGAATAACCAACAAAGAAAACACAAAATAAGGAAAAGGTGGCACTAAGTAGAGCACAGAAAGGGCTCTTGTTTACAGTATGAGAGCTGAAACAAGAAGGCAGTGTTTGGCCTTGTTTGATCTCAACTGACAAGATGCACATTGGTTGATTCAAATATTTCGCTGCTTCACACCTGTCCTCAAATGACCCTGAATTCTCTTCAAGTATTAATTTTGGAGTTACACGTAAATTTTCATGAGTGGACAAATTTGCAAATATGAATCCACAAATGATGTAGATAGACTGTATATATGCACATATCAATAATTATATATTGTATGTAATAATATATAAAACGTATAATTTTTATAAATGTATAGTAATAACAACTATGTAAATGGCTTTGACCTTATCACCAGGGTAAGCAGGAATAATTAAGCCAGGGGGAGAACTAAATTATATCTATTAAAATAATGTTTGGCAACCAGACTTATTTGCTTTTGACCTCAAAAGAGTATTACTAAGTCTCAAAAAGAAAAATGTGCAGAGCTGAATGAGAGAGAGAAATTAAAGACAGCTTGGGTATAGATGGGGAATGTAATTTTATAGTCCATAGTGAAAACTAACTTACACTTCAAATGGATTAAAATATAATTTATTCAAAGGAGTAATGACTGTGGGGAAGCCAAGTTGCATGAGCACTGACAATCAAAATTATAGAAAAGTATGAAAATATTGCTGCAATTGATGGCAAAAGTGCTAGCTGAAATTTGGGTCACGTGGAAGGTAGAAAAATTAACCTGAAGATCCACCAAATATATTCAAAATTAATAAGTAGTTCATGCTAGATTATGACATAAGCCAAAATTTTTTATTTACTCATTCATTTATATATTTATTTATTTCAGTGACACAAAATGTTACAATTTCTAAGAGCTGTTGACTATAATTGAGATAGAATTCTGTAGAAAGAAATTTTCAAAATTTAACAAGGAAATACACATAAAGGAGAAAATCTTTTCTAGAATGTTTGTTTTTTATAGCTTTTAGAAAGGTCATGAGTTAGATCATAGTTTCATAATTTAATATCACCCTGCTTGCACTCTGCCAAAGTTCAGCATTCTGTCCCCTAGTGGAATGAGACAGGCTGATTCTCAGCTGGACATTTTCTATAGAATAGGACAGGTGCTATGTCAGGTAGCCCACTGAAAATCTTGGCAATGAAAATTCAGTCTGCCTGAAAAGGATGGGGACTTCAGAAGACGACCAGTGATATCTCTCGACAGATGCATGGAGCAGAGTGATGGTGAACTCTGATGTACCAACACTCAGTAATTTTGGAGGCAGGCTATTGACTTTGCATGGTCTACTGGGATGCCAAAAAGAGTATGGCATGTTTTCTGTATGTGAAGGAAACCAAGATAATAGGTAATTCCAATATCAGCACTTGGAGCAAGTACTGAAGCAGACTGAGGACTGAAGGTCATCAGAAACAAGTAATCAGGATCGAGCCAAAGCAAGATTACCTGATATTAAAGCAAAGAAAAATTACCTCCTAATTCAGATAGTTGGATCAGGAAATTTGAAGATATTTGAATATACAAGTGCCCTGTATACAATTTCTCTGATGGAAATGAAAGGAGGGGGTTTTGGGGAAAAAGTTCCAATAGATAATTCCTGTGCCATCCATCATCCTGCAATGTGGTACAGCAGAGAGAGCAGTGATAAGCAGCCTTGGGTATGTGTAGGACATTTGGATATCGGGTCTTTCCAGTTTAGAGAGAGACCAAATTGTATTTGACTCAAACTTCTCCAAGTTTTCTATATTCACTAGTCTATATAACGAAAATAGATAATTAAATACTAGGCAATCTAAAATCTCAGTAAATTAATATTTCCAAAATTAACTTTCTTGGCTTCTAATCCTGTATCTTAGGATTTTATGTATCTGCAGAAAAACAATACACATATACGTAGTCATGGCATAGTCGGTTCCTATGGAGTGTGTAGATCTAAACATCTTGTACCATTTGAAATAAATAGTATTGAAGATTTTCAAAAAAAATGCTACTCTGTTCATGATCTGGGAGAGAAATATGTGACACTGCTTTTATAAATTTTTGCCATAGTAATAATTCAAGTAATTCTATACAAAACCAAATCCTCCAACACTGTATTAGAGTTATCATGATGTTTTGATAAATATCCAACTCCATCCTGAGGACATCTTATTTTAAACAGTTAAACATATATTCCTCAAATTTCAGAGTTTTTACTATGATTTCAAAGTATCCTCATGTAAAACTTTGCCAGCATTCTGTACCTTTTACATGCTTGAGGTAGCTGTCCTTCAGCAGGCACTAAGTATTTCGTTTGCAATTTGTAAATCCCATTATGGACTGTGAAGATGAAAGCACTTGCTAACGCTATAAATGTGAGACTGGGATTCGAAAAAGAGGGGAATATATATGAAGCTATTTAATCTCAATCTACTCTATTAATTTATTTTTTCCTCATAAGATTAGTTATAACGCTGAAAATGAAGAAAGTGTGAGTGAATTTCAAAAAGTTACTTCTTGTGTTAAATATATGCTAATCAAATTTAACTAAGTTAAAATACCATAATGGATGTCAACTTAAAAAATTAGAATTTCTGTTAATATCTTTTAGGATTTGAAAAATATTTACAGTAAATTTTTGCAGTTTTGCTGAATTGGGGCTCATTGTTTCAAATAAAAATTTTAAAAGGCACTCGATTATTTAAATTCATAGAGAATGTAAATTAAAATATTTATTATTATCATATGATTTCATTCATAAGTAGAAGATGAAAACAATGACAAGGAAACACATAGCAACAGAGATTGGATTGGTGGTTACAAGAGGGGAAGGAGGGAGGGAAGAGAGCAAAAGGGGTGATTAGGCTCATGTGTGGTGATGGATTGTAATTAGTCTTTGAGTAGTGATGTACTCTACACAGAAATTGAAATATATAATGATGTACACCTGAAATTTATATAATATTATAAACCAATGTTACTGCAATAAAAAAGAAAAAATATTTATTATTATTTGCTTAAATTCAGCTTTTTTGAAATAACATTTGACTCAAAATATTTTAAGAGATGTTCAAATCTTTGAAAATATTCCATAAGATGTAGAGGGTAAAAGCATTTTTTTAATTGAAAACAATGAACGCAACAAAAAACAAAATCAAAGCAATCTATAAAAATATAGTTTTGACCTTGGGTTTGATGATGACTTTTTAGATACAACACCAAAAGCAAGATCCATGAAAAAAAATTTTAAAGTAGAACTTCATTAAAATTGAAAACTTCTGCTCTGCAAAAGACACTGTTAAGAGAATGAAAAGACATCTATGAACTAAGAGAAAATGTATGCAAATCACATATCTGACAAAGCACTTTTATCCAAAATGTACAATGAACACTAAAACCAAACAACAAGAAAATAAACTACCCAATTAAAAAATGGGCAAAAGATCTGAACAGACATCTCACAAAAGAAGATATACAGATGGAACATAAACATATGAAACGATGTTCAACATTCTATGTCATTAAGGAATTGCTAATTAGAAAAACAATGAGCTACCACAACACACTTATTAGAATGGCTAAAATCCAAAACACTGACAACATCAAAGCTGGCAAAGATGTGGAACAATAGAAACTTTCATCCATTGCTGGTGGGAATGCAAAATGTTACAGCCACTTAAAAGAAAGTTTGAGAATTTTTTACAAAGCTAAATATACCCTTGCTGTATGATCCAGCAATCACACATTTTGATCTTTACCCAAATGATTTGAAAATTTATGTCCACACAAAAACCTTCACATGAATGTTTATAGCACCTTTATTTATATTTGCCAACTCTTGGAAGCAACAAAGATGTCCTCCAATAGGTGAGTAGATTAAAAAAGAAAACTATGATGCATCTATACAATGGAATATCATTCAGTGACAAAAGAAATGAGCTATCCAGCCATGAAAAGACAAGGAGGAACCTTAAATGCATAGTTCTAAGTGAAAGAAACAACTCTGAAAAGGCAGCATACTGCATGATTCCAACTATATGACATTCCAGAAAAGGCAAAACTATGGAGATAGTAAAAATTTCTGTGGCTCCAGGGCTTGGGGGGAGGGATGGAGGGATAAATAGGTGGAGCACAGTGGAGTCTTAGGGCAGTGAACCTAGTGTCTATAAGGAAAATTATACTGGATGGACGTGATGGAAATAGAAGAAGAGGGTATCAGTGCACTTGAATACATATCAGTAGAAATTATTTTCAATTTATTTTTTTTTAAATTCTGAGTGTTAGTAAGATGTGGGACAATTTTAAGTGTTCTAATATGTATATTTGAGTCTCTATGAGAAAATGGGGCAAAATCAAATGTTTGGTGAGATAAAAGCTAAAAGTTTCCCAAATTTAGTGAAACATATGGACTTACAGATCCGTGAAGCTCAGCAAAATCCGAGAAGGATGAGAAAAGTAATTAAATAAATAAGTAGACACATTGTTGCCAAACTACAGAAAATCAAAGGTAAAGAGAAAATTTTGAAAACAGCCAGAGTAAATCAAAACATTAAATACGAGGGAATAATGATATGACTGTTTTATGATTCTCATAAGAAACAATGAAATCCAAAAAACAAGCAACTGATATACTTAAAATGATGAAAGATAAAAACATTAAATGAAGAAATGTTTATTCAAGAAAATTCACTAAATCTCAGAAAGAACAGCTAGAATCTGTGACACTTGAGCCACAATCTGCTCCTAACTCCCCTCCTAGCTCAGCATAGTGGAAGCTCCACTTTGAGAAGTGTGGCCAAGAAAACAGGACTCCCCTTTCCCTAGCTGTCTGTTAAGTGCTATGGTATCTCCCTGGCATGCCAGGACATTAGTATTTCTCATCCTCTGTAGCTCCATGATTTAAAGAAATTCAAGGTTCGTGTGACCAAGAGCTCCCTTCCTCCTCCTAGCCCCACTTGTAGGTCAAAGGCTATGCCCCAGGTGTGGTAAGCCAAGAACACTGGGGCCCAGAATGCCCTTGGCCCAGCTCACTAGGAATGCAGAAGTTCCACACCAGGAGAGGCAACCTGAGAAGACCAATAACTACTGTTCCTGCCTAGCATCCTGTTCATAAAGCAAGGGTACCACTCCAAGAGAAGCATGCAACTGTCCCTGCCCTAGCTCCAGAGCCATAGCTCAAAGATTTGCCCAGGGAAAGAGGTGAGCCGTAAGAACAAAGAGCTCTGAAGTTCTCCCTAAAGGAACTGAGTTTATTTGGAAGAGAGTGTGACAAAGTTCAAGCCTGGGAATTATCTCAAAAACAATGGATGTTTGAATGGTAAGCAGTTAAGAAGAGGCTGGCAGCTCCATGAAGGCAACAAGTTTAACTATAGGCTAAGAAATTTACGATCAAGAACCAGAAAAAAGACAGCTAAGGAAAATCTTCTTGGGTCAATAAAATTCAAAAATTGACCACAAAAACTTTCCCTGCAAAGGGACTTAAATTTAATTAGATCAGATTGTTGAACAATTTATGCCTCAGGGCATTGTTGAAAATAAGAGGATGTATTAGGTAGGGTTCTCCAGAGAAAGCAAACCAATGAGACACACATATGTACAAAGATTTACTATGAAAACTTGACTCACATGAGTATGGAGGCTGACAAGTCCCAAGAACTGCAGGGTGTCAGCAAGCTGGAGGCCCAGGAGAGCTGATGGTATAGTTCCAGTCAAAGGACGAAAGGCTTGAGAGTCAGGAATTGCTAATGTTTCAGTTCAAGTCCCAAGTCAGGAAAAAGCTGATCTCCCAGTTCAACTGCAGCCAGGCAGAAAGAATTCTAGCTTGGGCAAAGATTTGCCCTTTTGTTGTACTCAGGTCTTCAGCTAATTGTATGAGGTCCACTCACATTAGGGAAGGTAATCTACTTTACTCAGCCTACCAATTTAAATGTTAATCTCATTTTTAAAAAATCCTTATAGAAACACCCAGATTACTGTTTGACCAAATATCTGGGCGCCTCATGGCCCGGTCAAGTTGACATGTAAAATTAACCATCATAGAGCAATCAACTGGCAATTAGGAGGGCTTAAGAGTTGGATGTAATAAGACAGCTCAATACAGTGATCGGGAAAGAGACAGTCAAAGAAAACTCTCCAAAAAACACTGTCATGTCAAGGTGGCTGTGGTATATCTAAGGCTGAACCTTCTAAGGAACAACATTAGCAACTTTACAATATAGGGGAAGTAGCAGTCACTAAAAAATCCAGCCAAGTCGCTAGATAGATGAACATAACAAGATCTGTGGAGGGGATGAGTATCCAGATTTGTTACAATATATTATTTAACATGTTCTTTTTTTTTTTAATTATAAGACATACAAAGTAACAGGAAGGTATAACCCTTCCGTAGGGAGAAAAGCAGCAACAGAAATTGCCTGTGACGGGGCACAGTTGTTGGATTTAACAATTTAACAGACAGTGACTTCAAAGCAGCCACTATAAATTCATTCAAAGGACTAAACAAAATCATACACAAAGAACTAAAGGACGTTTTGATGAAAACATCTCATCAAATAGAGAATATGAATAAAAGATAGAGATTATCAAAAAAGAAGCAAATGAAATTCATGTGTTGTAAATAAAAAACTGAAATGAAAAATTCACTAGAGTCTCAACAGTAGATTTGAACTGGCAAGAGAAAAAGTCAGTGCCTCTGACCATAGATTGATAAAGATTATAAAATCCAAAGGGCAGAGAGAAAAAAGAAAGAAGAAAAATGAACAGAACTTCAGTGAAATATGGGATACCATTAATCACACCAACGCATGCATGATGGAAGTATCAGAATTAGAAGAAGGAAAGAAGCAAGCAGAAAAAAATATTGGAAGACATAATGGCTGAAAACTTAAATTTGATGAAAAATATTAAGCTACACATTCAAGACAGATATATAATAGGCGAACATTTCTCCTATTTTGTGGGTTATCTTTTAACTTTGTTGATGGGGTACATTGAAGGGCAAAATTTTTAATATTTATGAAGCATAATTTATCTGTCTTTGGTTGCTTGTGCTTCTCACATCATATCTAAGAAGGTTTTGCCTTACTGAGATCACAAATATTTACTTTTTTATCTATGATGTTAGCTATGGGTTCTTCATACATGCCCTTTAAAAGATTGATAAAGTTCCCTTCTGTTCCTAGTTTGTTGAGTGTTTTTATTAAGAAGTGGTGTTTAGGGGCTGGCCCAGTGGCATAGCAGTTAAGTTCATGTGCTCTGCTTCAACGGCCTGGGGTTCGCTGGTTCGGATCCCGGGTGAAGACCTGTGCACCATTTATCAAGCCATGCTGTAGTAGGTGTCCGACATATGAAATAGAGGAAGGTGGACATGGATGTTAGCTCAGGGCCAATCTTCCCTAGCAAAAAGAGGAGGATTGGTGGCAGATGTTACCTCAGGGCTAATCTTCCTCAAAAAAAAAAGTGGTGTTCAAGTTTTTCAAATATTATTGTGGGTCTATTGAGATGATTATGTGGCTTTTTTCCTTTATTCTATTTATATTTTGTGTTATATGATTAATTAAATTCATATTTAATCCATAATTAAACCACCTTTGCATCCCTAGGATAAAATTCACTTGGCCATGGTGGGTAATCTTTGATACATATTGCTGGATTTCTTTGCTAGTGTTTCATTGAGGATTCTGTATCTACCGTCATAAGATATATTAGTCTTCAGTTTACTTTTCTTGTGACATCTTTGTCCAGATTTGATATCAGGAAAATACTGGTCTGATAGCATGAGTTGAGAAGCTTTTTCCACTTATATTATTTGGAAGATTTTGTGAAGAATTGGTATTAATTCTTGTTTAAATGTTTGGTAGAATTAACCAGTGAAGCCATATATGCCATGACATATCTTTGTGGGAATGTTTTTGGTTAGTAATTCAATCATTTTCATTCATCTCAAATTATTTTATAATTTTCCTTATGACTTTTTCTTTTTCCCACTGGTTATTTAGGCATGTGTTAACTTCCACATATTATTTAATTTTAAAAATTCCTTTCTGTTACTGATCTCAAATTTCATTTTCTTGTGGTCTGTGGTATAATATAAAAATATCTTTTATCTTAGTTCTTGGTCCCTCGAACAGAAGCTCCAAAAGCCTTGGAATTTCATGAGTGACAGAAGGGTCTTTTGTTATTCACAATGAGCCACTTTTGATCACACCTGAGCTTATGCTAGTGAGATAACATAGAATGGGGCCCCTAGCCTCAGGGTGAGGCTAGTCACTAGAAAGATCAATTGATTTGAGGGTTAGAACTTTCAGCTCCATTCACCAACCTCTGGGAAACGAGCTGAGTAGGGTTGGAGATTGAGTTCTATAAAAACTCTTGAACAATGAAATTCAGAGAACTTCTGGATTAATGAACTCATCAAGGTCCTGGGAGGGTAGCATGTCCAGAGATGGCATGGAAACTCTATGTCCCCGACTCCATACCTTGCCCTATGCATCTCTCCCATTTGACTATTACTGAATTGTACTCTTTATGATAAACGAGTAAACTGATTCCCTGAGTTCTGTGAGCCGTTCTAGAAGATTATCAAATCTGAGGAGGATAGTGGGAACCCCAATTTATAGACATTCAGTCAGAAGTATGAGTGGCCCAAGACTTGAAACTGGCATCTGAAGTGCTAGTGATCTTGTGGGAATGAGCCCTTTAATTTGTGGGATCTGATGATAACTCCAGGTGGATAGTGTCAGAATTGAATTGGATTGTTGGACACAGAGTTGGTGTTAGAAAATGGGTTGTTGCTCTTGGAAAACACCCCAGGTCAGAGAACATACTTTCTATGACTGCAATACTTTTGAATTTATTAAGGCTTTTGAAATGTCCCAGAATACGGTCTATCCTGGGGAATACTTGAGAAGAATGTTTATTCTGCTGTTGTTGGGTGGAGTGTTCTACAGACATTTGTTATGTGTTCTTGATTTATAGTATTGTTTAAGTGTTCTATATCCTTATTGATCTTTTGCCTAGCTCTTCTATTTATTATTGAAAGTGGAGTATTGAAGATTCTAACTATTCTTGATGAATTGTCTACTTTGCCCTTCAATTCTATTTTTGCTTCATATATTTTGAGGCTCTCTATTTATAGGCATAGATTTTTATAATTGTTATATCTTACTCATGAATTGACTAGTTTTTCATTATAAAATGTTTCTCTTCATCTCTAGTAACATTTTTTGTTTTAAAATCTATCTTGTCTGATATTAGTATAGTCAATCAAGCTAGCTTATGGTTACTTTTTCACCAAATATCATATTTCTATTACTTTACTTTCAATGTGTTTGTATCTTTGAATCAAAAATGTATCTTCTGTAAAGAGCATATAGTTGGATCACATTATGTTTCTTTCATCCAGTCTGATTGTCACTAATTTTTGATTGGAGTGTTTAATCCATTCATTTTTAATGTTGTTATTTATATTGTCAGATTTACATCTGCCATTTTACTTTTTCTGTATATATATTGACATCTTTGTTTCAATATTTTAATAACTTATTTTGTATTAAGTAAATACATTTGAGTCTAAAAGTTTAATTCATTAATATTTTAAAAACGTTTCTTACTAATAAGTCTTGACAGAGGAATTTTATCTAGAATATACAAGGGAAACTTACAACTAAAATATATAATGACAAATAATTAAAATAGACAAATAATCTGAATATAAATTATTCCAAAGAAGATATACAAATTGCAAATAAGTACATGGAAAGATGCTCAACATCATTAGTCACCCGGGAAATGCAAATCAAAACCACAGTGAAATAAAACCTCTCATCCACTAGGATGGTTAAATCAAAAAGACAGATAATAGTAAGTGTTGGCAAGGATGTGAAGAAATTGTAACATTCATATACTGTGAATGGGAACATAAAATGGTGCAGCCACTTTGGAAAACAGTTTGGTGGTTCTTGAGGAATATAAATATATAGTTACCATATGAATCAGAAAATATACTCTTAGATATACATCCAAGAAAGATGAAAAGATATACACACAGAAGAACTTGTACATGAATGTTTGTAGCAGCATTATTCATAATAATCACAAAGTAGAAATAACTCAAATTGCTGACAAGTGATCATTGGTATACATATGGGGTGGGGTGTGCACACGGGGCAGGACTGCATTGACATGGTGTGTGGGCCTGTGGGTGGTGGGGCTTGTCAGCTGCAGCAGACTTGTGCTTCTCAAACAGCCAAATAGGGGATCTACCCCACCTTCCAATGCCTGAAACAATTGTGTGCTGCCATGCCTGAGGCTGGCTGCACCCACCTGCACTACTGAGAGAGCTGACAAAAGCCTTGCAGGCTGGAGGCCTACAGCAATTTTGAGCCTCTGTACCTAGCAACCAGCCATGCTGGAGGCCTATTCTCTTAACAGAAAAACGGAAACAGGAATCTGCTATTATACCTTGCAGCCAACTATGCTAAGGCTACCCCCACCCAATAAAGTGTCTGAAGGAACCACAGCAGCTGCACGAAGCTGAGAATTATAATAAGCCAGCCAGGAGGACAGCCTAGCCTCCCCAGGCACCTGCAGCAGGAGTAACCCTGCAACAAAAGAAGGACACACATAGCTTGCAGGGGACACTCCTGGAACATTTGGAATGGGTGACAAGAGGAAAACACATTGCTGGGCCCCATAATGCATCTCTTAAATAAGTCCACTTCTCCAAGATCAGGCGACATAGCTGATCTACCTAATACCTAGATATAAGCACAGAGAAAGAGGCAAAATGAAGATACACAGGAATATGTTCCAAATAAGGGAACAGGAAAAATCCTCAAGTAAAAGAACTAAATGAAACAGAAATACACAATCTACCTGATAAAGAGTACAAACTAATAGTCATAAGGATGCTCCCTGATCTTGTGAGAAGAATGGATGGATACAGTGGGAACTTCCATGAAGAACTGGAAAATATAAAAAAGACTGAATCAGAACTGAGGAATACAATAATGGAAATGAAAAATTCACTAGAGGGACTCAATAGTAGAGTAGATGAAACAGAAGAACAAATCAGGGAATTGGACAAAAGACTAGAGGAAATGACCGAAGCTGGATGGAAAAAAAAGAATTAAAAGGAATGAGGACTGTCTAAGGGACCTGCGGGACAACATCAAGAGCACTAACACCCATATTAGAGGTGTCCCAGAAGGAGGAGAGAGAGACAAAGGAACAGAGAATCAATTCAAAGAAATAACAGCTAAAAATTTTCCTAACTTAAGGAAGGAAACTGACATCCAGGTAGAGGAACCACAGAGAGCACTAAACAAGATGAATGCAAAGAGGCTCACACCAAGACACATTACAATTAAAATGTCAAGAATTAAAGATAAAGAGAGAATCCTGAAAGCTGCAAGAAAAAGGCCAGAAGTTACATACAAAGGAAACCCAATGAGGCAATCAGCCGACTTCTCAGCAGAAACTTTATATGCTAGAAGGGAGTGTCATGATATATTTAAGGTGCTGAACAGGAAAAAACCTACAGCCAAAAATACTCTACCCATCAAGGTTATCATTCAGAATGAAAGGAAAGATAAAGAGTTTTCCAGACAAGCAAAAACTACGGGAGTTTATCACCAAGAAAACTACGGGAGTTTATCACCAAGAAACCAGCCTTACAAGAAATGCTGAAGGGATTTATTTAAGTGGAAAAGGAAAAAACCACAAATAGGAATAAAAAAAACAATCACAAAAAAATAAAATCACTGCTAAAGGCAAAAATACAGTAAAGGTAGCAGATCTACCACCTATGAAGCTAATATGAAGGTCAAAATACAAAAGTACTAAAATTATCTAGATAAATGATAAGAAGATAATGGATACACACACAAACAAAAGAAGTAAATATGGTATCAAAACAATAAAATATAGGAGGAGGGAAGTAAAAGAATACAGGTTTTAGCAAGAGGTGAGACTTAAGAGACCATCAACTTAATATAAATTGGTATTTATGTAGGTTATTATGTATAAACTTCATAGTAATCAGAAACCAGTAACCTATCATAAATACAGAAAAAATTAAGAGAAAAGAACTCAAACATAATACTAAAGAACGCTATCACACCACAAGGGAAGAGAGTAAGAGAAGAAGACAGAAAGAGAGAAGAACCATTAAAACACCCAGAGAAAATTAATAAAATAGCAATAAGTACATATTTATTAATAGCTACTTTAAATGTTATCGACTAAATGTTCCAATCAAAAGACATAGGGTGGCTGATTGGATTAAAAAAAAACACACCCATAGGGGCCAGCCTGGTGGTGTAGTGGTTAAAGTTACACATTCTGCTTCAGTAGCCCGGGGCTTGCCAGTTCAGATCCTGGGTACAGACCTATGCACTACATATCAAGCCATGCTGGGGCAGGTTCTTACATATAAAGTAGAGAAAGATAGACACAGATATTAGCTCAGGGCCAATCCTCCTCAGCAAATAGAGGAGGATTAGATGTGGATGTTAGCTGAGGGCTAATCTTCCCCCCCCCAAAAAAAACACCCATACATATGCTACAAACAAGAGACACACTTCAGACCTAAATACACTCACAAACTGAAAGTGAAGGGATGGAAAAAGACGCTCCATGCAAATGGCAATGAAAAGAAAGCTGGGATAGCAAATACTCATATCAGACAAAGTAGACTTTAAAACAAAAACAGTAACAAGAGACAAGGGCACGACATAATGATAAAGGGAACAATCCAATAAGAGAGTATAACACTTGTAAATATCTATTCACCCAACATAGGAGCACCTAAATATGTAAAGCAATTATTAACAAATATAAAAGGAAAAATAGACAGTAACACAATAATAGTAGAGGACTTAAACACTCCACTTACATCGATGGACAGATATCCAAAAAGATGACCAATAAGGAAACATTGGCCTTAAATGACACATTAGACCAGATGGACTTCATAGATATATACAGAACATTCCATCTCAAAACTACATAATACACATTCTTTTTTAATGTACCTGGAACATTCTCCAGGGTAGATCAAATATTAGGCCACAAAACAAATCTGAATAAATTTAAGAAGATTGAAATAACACCAAACATCTTTTCTGGCCATTACAGTATGAAACTAGAAATCAACAACACGAAGAACGATGGAAAAGCCTCAAATATATGGAGATTAAACAAAATGCTACTGAACAACTATTGGGTCAATGAAGAAATCAAAGGAGAAACCAAAAATTCCTGGAGACAAATGAAAATGAAAATATGACATGCCAACATTTACGGTATAGAGCAAAAGCAGTTCTAAGAGGGAAGTTTATAGCAATACAGCCCTACCTCAATAAACCAGAAAAATCTCAAATGAATGATCTAACACTGCACCTAAAGGAACTAGTAAAAGAAGAACAAACAAGGTCCAAAATCAGTAGAAGGAAGGAAATAATAAAAATCAGAGCAGAAATAAATGAAATGGAGACTAAGAAAACAATAGAAAAAAATCAGTGAAACCAAGAGCTGGTTCTTTGAAAACATAACCTTTACCTAGACTCACCAAGAAAAAAGGACAGAAGGCTCAAATAAATAAAATCAGAAATGAAACAGGAGAAATTACAATGGACACTTCAGAAATACAAAAGATTATAAGAGAATACTATGAAAAGCTATGCACCAACCAATTGGATAGTCTAGAAGAAACGGGTAAATTCTCAGAATCATACAACCTTCCAAAACTGATGCAAGAAGAAATAGAGAATTTGAATAGGCCAATCACCAGAAAGGAGATTGAAACAGCAATCAAAAATCTCCCAAAATATAAAAGTCTAGGACCAGACGGCTTCCCTGGTGAATTCTACCAAACATTCAAAGAAGACTTAATATCTATCCTTCTCACACTCTTCCAAAATATTGAAGAGGAGGGGAAGCTTCCTAACTCATTCTACAAGGCCAACATCACCCTGGTATCAAAACCAGGCAAGGACAACACAAAAAAGAGAAAATTACTGCCCAATACAACTGACAAACATCAATGCAAAAGTCCTTAACAAAATAGTAGCAAATCGAATACAATAATACATTAAAAAAATCATACACTATGATCAAGTGGGATTTATTCCAGGGATTCAGAGATGGTTCAACATCTTCAGGTCAATCAATTTGATACACCACATTGACAAATGAAGAATAAAAAACACATGGTCATCTTAATAGATACAAAGAAATCATTTGTCAAGGTACAGCATCCATTTATGAAAAAAAATTTTAAGTAAAATGGGTATTCTGGAAAGTACCTCAACATAATAAAGGCCGTATATGACAAACCCACAGCTAATATCATATTCAACAGAGAAAAACTGAAAGCTATCCCTTTAAGAACAGGAACCAGACAAGGATGCCTGCTTTTGCCACTCTTATTTAATATGGTGTTGGAAGTCCTAGCCAGAGCAATCAGACAAGAAAAAGAAAAGGGATCCACACTGGAAAGAAAACATTGAAACTGTCACTATTTGCAGGTGACATGATTTTATATATAGAAAACACCAAAGAATCCACCAAAAAAACTTTTAGAAACAATAAATGAATACAGTAAAGTTGCAGAGTACAACATCTATGCAAAAATCATTTGCATTTCTATACACTAACAATGGAGTATCAGAAACAGAAATTATGAATACGATCCCCTTGGGGCTGGCCTGGTGGCATAGGGTTAAGTTCGCACACTCTTCTTTGGCGGCCCAGGGTTTGTGGTTTCGGATCCTAGGCATAGACCTACACACTGCTCATCAAAGCATGATGAGACAACATCCCACATGGAAAATAGAGGAAGATTGGCATAGATGTTAGTTCAGCAACAATCTTCCACAAGCAAAAAGAGGAAGATTGGTAACAGATGTCAACTCACAGCCAATCATCCTCACCAAAAAAAGATAAATAAATAAAATAAAATCCCATTTACAATTGCATCAAAAGAATAAAATAACTAGGAATAAATTTAAGACAAGAGATGAAAGACTTGTACACTGAAAACTATAAAATATTTTTGAAAGAAATTGAAGAAGACATAGAGAAATGGAACAATATCTCATGCTCGTGGATTGGAAGAATTAACATGGTTAAAATGTCCATACTTCCTAAAGCGATCTATAGATTCAGTGCAATCCCTATCAAAGTTCCAACAACATTCTTCACAGAAATAGAACAAAGAATCCTAAAATTTACATGGAACAACAAAAGACCTGACATAGCCAGAGGAATCCTGAGAAAAGAGAACAAAACTGAGGGTATCACACTCCCTGACTTCAAAGTATACTACAAAGCTATAGTAACCAAAACAGCATGGTACTGGCACAAAAACAGATGCACAGATCAATGGAACAGAATTGAGAGCCCAGAAATGGACCCACACATCTGTGGAGAGCTAATTTTGACAAGGGAACCAAGAACATACAATGGAGAAAGGAAAATCTCTTCAACAAATTGTGCTGTCAAAACTGGACAGGCACATGCAAAGGAATGAAAGTAGACTATTATCTTACACCATACACAAAAAGTAACTCAAAATGGATTAAAGACTTGGATCTGAGCCCTGAAACCATAAAACTTCTAGAAGAAAACATGGGCTATATGCTCTTTGATATTGGTCTTAGCAGCATATTTTCAAATACCATGTCTGGCCAGGCAAATGAAACAATAGGAAAAATAAACAAAGGGGACTACATCAGACTGAAAAGTTTCTTCACAGCAAAGGAAACCATTAGCAAAACAAAAAGACAACCTAGCAACTGGGAGAATATATTTGCAAACCATATATCTAAAGGGTTAATATCAAAAATATGTGAAGAGCAGCTGGCTCCATGGCCGTGGTTAAGTTGATGCACTCCGCCGCGGCAGCCCAGGGTTCTGACCCTGGGCGTGGACATGGCACCACTCGTCAAGCCACGTTGAGGCAGCATCCCACATCCCACAACTAGGAGGACCTGCAACTAAGATATACAGCTATGTGCGGGGGGTTTGGGGAGATAAAGCAGAAGAAAAAGATATGTGAAGAACTCATACACCTCAACAACAAAAAACAAAACAACCCAATTAAAAATCAGGCAAAATATCTGAACAGACATTTTTTCCAAAGAAGATCTACAGATGGCCAACAGGCACATGAAAAGATGTTCAACATCGCTAATTATTAGGGAAATGCAAATCAAAACTACAATGAGATATCACCTCACGCCCATCAGAATGGCTATAATTAATAAGACAGGAAATAATAAGTGTTGCAGAGGTTTTGGAGAAAAAGGAACTCTCCTACACTGGGGGTGGGAGTGCAAACTGGTGCAGCCACTATGGAAAACTGTATGACTATTCCTCAAAAAATAAAGAATAGAAGTACCATATGACCCAGCTCTTACACCACAGGGTATGTATCCAGAGAACATGAAAACACAAAAGTGTAAAGATATATGCACCCTTATGTTCATGGCAGCATTATTTAAAATAGCCAGGACTTGGAAACAACCTAAGTGCCCACCAAGGGACGAATGGATAAAGAAGATGTGGTACATACACACAATGGAGTACTACTCAGCTGTAAAAAAAGATGAAATCTTGCTATTTGCAACAACATGGATGGACCTGGAGGGTATTATGTTAAGTGAAATAAGTCAGATGGAGAAAGTCAAATACTATATAATCTCACTTATAAATAAAAGATAAGAACAACAATAAACAAACACATAGATACAGAGATTAGATTGCTGGTTACCAGAGGGGAAACAGGGAGTGTGGAAGGCAAAAAGGGTGACTGGGCACATGTGAATCTTGATGGACTGTAATTAGTCTTTGGTTGGTGAACATGATGTAGTCTACACAGAAATTGAAAAATACTAATGTGCACCTGAAATTCATAGAATGTTATAAACCAAAGTTACCTCAAATTAAAAAAAAAGCCAGACCTCAAATTTAATAAAAAGTAATAATTAAATTAAGTTAAATTAAAAAAATACAAAAAGGTGAACTTAGGATAAACCACATGTGACAAATGCTGATGTCATATTCTTTTACTTGAGGAATAGTTATCATTTATTTTGAGAAAATGTATGCAACGAGATGTATCTGCTTGGCTATATAAAAGGACAAAATTTCTTCCTGTCTTTGCAATGTCTTTAGCAGATTGCCTGTGATGTGCATCACATTCTAGTTTAATGCTTATCCAATAATAAAACAGCTTCTCTCTCTTCTACTTTTGTAGAGAGGTTTTTTGGGCTGGCAGATTTTATTTTTAATTATATTTCTCCAACATATGGTATGTGAATCATATCTTAATAAAGCTGTTATTTTAAAACTGAAGGCTACAATACATCATTTTACTCTCTTTCATTTATAATATAATTGTCAAATATTTCCTCTACATACAGTGAGAGCCACATTAGACACTGTATAATTTTTGCTTCACCCACAAACATAATTTAGAAAACTCAAAAGGAAAAGGAGTCTATTTTATTTTGTTTAGCCATATCTTTTTGTTTCTCATCCTCCTTCCTGATGTTCCAAGATTCCTTTCACCATGTTTTTACTCAGTCCCTGTATTAGTTGGTTCAGGCTGCCATAAAAAATGCTATAAACCGAGTAGCTTAAACAACAGACATTTATTTTCTTATGGTTCTGAAGGCTGGGAGTCTGAGATCAGGGTGCCAGTGTGGTCAAGTTCTTGTGAGAGATCTCGTCTTGGCTTGCATACAGCAGCTTTTGCTATGTCCTCATATGGCAGAGAGAAAAACAGAGAGAGAGAGAGATTTTCCTTTTTTTGTAAGGCTACAGTCCTATCAGATTAGGGCTCCATTCTTATGACCTCATTTAACCTTAATTACCTCCATAAAGGCTCTATCACTAGATAAAATCCCACTGGGGATTAGAGCTTCAACATATGTATTTGGAGAAAACATAATTCAGTTCATAGCCGACCACAAGGTCCCTAGCCTGTCTGCTTTCTTCTGTCCAACTATCAGTGTTTTCTTATGTTTGTTTTATATATAGTGTCCTGGGATTTTAGTTGTGCTTAATGAGAAGAAAAGGGATTAACGTATCTATCGCATCTTTCCAGAAGCAGAAGTCCACCCAGGAATAATTTTGATTTCTACACTTCACTTGAACTAGTGACATGTCAACACCAGGAGACTAATGAAAAACGTATAAATAATGTAATATTTACAGCAATAATATACACAAAAAAGCTATACAAATATGTACACTCAAAAAAACCTGAGTGAATCAAAATAGAATTCTACAAAATGTTCAGTAAACCTGCAGGAAAGCAGGAGAGAGAAAACAAACAGAAAACAAAAAATAAAATGGCAGACTTAAGTCCTACTTATTAATAATTACATTAAATATAAATAGTCTAATATACCTTTAAAAGACATCAATTGGCCAAGTGGATTTAAAGAATGACCCAATCATATCCTGACTACAAGTATCTCATTTCAAATCCAATGCGTACAGGTAGGCTGGAAGTAAAGAATGAAAAATGATATGCCATGCAAACATTAACCAAAGACAAGCATGAATGGCTATATTGATATCAGAAAAATAGACCTAAGGCAAGAAGAATATCAGAGATGGGGTGGGGCATTACATAATGATAAAAAGGTCAATATACCAAGAAGACATAGCAATTTTGAATGTGTATGCATCAAACAACAGTATTTCAAAGTATGTGAATCAAAAACTAATGAACAGAAAGGACAAATAGACAAATCCAAAATTAGAATTAGGGATTTCAACGTCCCTATGTCAACAATGGATAGGTTCACTAGACATAAACTCAGCACTGCTATAAAAGAACACAGCAACATCAGCAACTAAAAAGATACAAAAGATATTTATAGCATATTCCACCCTCAACAACAGAATACACATTATTTTCAACCATCTGTGAAACATATACCAAAATAGAGGATATCTTGGGCCATAACACAAACCTCAACAAAATTAACCTAATGGAAATAACTTTGAGTGTGTTGTCTGGCCACAATGGAATCAAACTAGATATCAATAATGGAAAAATAACAGGAAAATTTCCAAATACTTGGAAAATAAACAGCACACTTCTAAACAATCTATGAGGAAGTCTTAAGGGAAATCAAAATATGTATTGAACTGAATGAAAAGTAAAATGCGACATACTAAAGTTTGTTGGGCATAGTTAATGCTGTGCTGAGAGGAAAATTTATAACACTAAATGCTTACATTGGAGAACAGAATGAGTCTCAGATAAATAATCTAAGCTCCCAGCTAAGAAAACTATAAACTCAAAGCAAGCAGAAGAAAAGAAATAATAAAGATAATAGCAGAAATTAATGTGGTGAAAGAAAAAGCTGATTATTTATATAGATCAATGAATTTGGAAAACTTTAGCTAGATTTACAAAGAAAAAAAGAAAGGAGACATAAATTACAAATATCAGGAATGAAATGGTGATACCACTACAGACCCTGAAGACATCAAAAGATGGTAAGATATGAACAAATCTACAGGCATAAATTTAACAGCATAAATGAATGGATAAATTCTTTGAAAAGTAAAAATTATCATAATTCATTCAATATGAAATAGATATTGGAATAGATGTATAGCTATTAAGAAAATTTAGTTATTAATTTAAAAATCATAAGTAAAAAGAAATCTTCAAGTCAAGATGGTTTTATTGGAGAATTCTCCAAACATCTAAAAAAGAATTCTCACCATTGAGGGCATTATGCTGAGATAAGTCAGAGAAATACAAATACTGTATGATATCACTTATATGTGGAATCTAAAAAAGCCAAACTTGGGGCTGGCCCTGTGGCATAGTGGTTAAGTTCAGTGCACTCCAACTCAGCAGTCTGGGTTCATGAGTTTGGATCCTGGGCACAGACCTACATCACTCATCAGCCATGCTGTGGCGGTAACCCACATATAAAGTGCAGGAAGATTGTCACAGATATTAGCTCGGGGCTAATCTTCCTCAAGCAAAAACATAAGAAAGCCAACCTCATAAAAACGGAGTAGAATGGCAGTTACCAGGGCCATGGGGAAAGGGGAATTAGGGAGAGGTTGTTTAAGGGTACAAACTTGCAACTAGTAGGTGAATAAGTTCTGTATATCTAATGCACAGCATAGTGATTATAATTAACAATACTGTATTATAAACTTCAAAGTTTCTAAGAGGCTTGATCTCAAGTTCTCACCATAAAAAAGAAATGATAATTATGTGACATGATAGAGGTGTTAGCTAACACTATGATGGTAATCATATTACAATGTATAAATGTATCAAACCAACACATCCTACACCTTAAACTTACAATGTGATATTTCAATTATATCTCAATAAAAATTTTTAAAAATGAATTATCACAAATTCTACACAACCATTCCCAAAAAATACAAGAGGGAAGAGCACTTCCCAACATATTTTATGAAGCTAGTATTACCCTGATACCAAAGCCAGATAAAGACAGCATAAAAAAAGAAATCTATGCATTAATATCCCTTGTGAATATCAATGCAAAAAACCCTAACAAATTATTATCAAGTGTAAATTAGAAATGTAAAAAAAAAAGGACACAACATGATGAGCAGGGTTTAATTTCAGGGATGCAAGACTGGTTTGATATTTGAAAATCAATTGATGTAATCCATCAGATTAACAGGCAAAAGATGAAAATTCACATGATAGTGTCAATTGATGCAGAAAAAGTATTTGACAAATTCAACCGTACTCAGAAATTTTAAAAAATAGGAATACTGGATACATTCCTCAACTTGATAAAGAACATCTACAGAAAACATTATAGCTACTATCATAGTTAATGGTGAAAGACTGAATCCATTTTCCCTGAGATTGGGAACAAGGCAAGTATGCTGCCCTCACCACCGCTTTTCAAATATGACTGAAAATTTCAGCTAATCCAATAAGGAAATAATAGGCATACAGATTGAAGAGAAAGAAATAAAATTGTCCTATTTGCAGATGACATGATCTTCTACACAGAAAATCTCAACTAATCGACAAACGAAACAAACCTCCAGAACTCACTCTTAGAAGTGATTTTAGCACTGCTGCAGGATACAAGATCAGCATGTAGAAATCATTTTTATTTCTCTATACTAGCAATGAACACGTGAACACTGAAATTAAAATGATGATATAATTTAAAATCCTTAAAATAAATACTTAGGTCTAAATTTCATATAACATACATAGAATTTGTATGTTGAAAATTATAAAACACTATCAAATCAAAGATTCAGTTAAATGGAGAGACATACTGTGTGCATGGATGAGAATATTCAACACAGTAAAGATGTCAATTCTCCCTAAAATGGTATTCAGGTTTAGTGCATTTCTATCAAAACCCCAGAAAGATTTCTTTGTAGATATGATGAAATTATTCTAATATTTTTATGTAAGGGCAAAGGAACTAAAATGGACAAAAAACTTTGGAAAAGAAGAATAAAATGGGGGGAATAAACCCACATGATTTCAAAATTTATTTTTTAGCTACAGTAATCAAGACTGTGTGGTATTGGCAGAGGGATAAACACAGAGATCAACTGAACAGAACAGAAAACCCAAAAATAGCCCCCAAAAAGTACGGCTCATTTATTTTTGACAAAGACACAAAATCAATTCAATGAAGGATGAATAATCTTTTCAACAAATGGTGCTGGAGCATTTTGGATATCCACAGGGGGAAAAATAAATCTCATCCTAAACATCACATCTTATACAAAAATTAACTCAAAGTAGATATATGTAAAACAAAGCTTTAGAATGTTTAGAAGATAACCTGGGAAAAAAAATAGGAGACTAGGAGACATAGGCTTGGTGCAGAGTTCTTACGCATGACAGCAGAAGCACAATCCATTTTAAAAAATAGCTAAATTGGAGTTCATTGAAATTTAAAACTTTCCTCTGTGAAAGTCATATTTAAGAGAATCAAAAAACATGCCACAGACCAGTAGAAAATACTTGCCAACCACGTATCTGATAAAGAACTCATATATAGAACATATAAAGAATCCCCAAAATTGAAGAGTAAAAAATAAATTAAATATTATCAAAGGAAGTGAAAAGACATTTCATTGAATAAGATGGGCAAACGGCAAATAAACTCATAAAAAGATGGCCAACATCACTCACCAGTAAGGCAATGCAAATTAAGACATTAGCAAGATAACACTATACACCTATTAGATCCATTACCAAAAAAAAAAAAAAAAAAATTAGTGATGAAATCAATGGCTTCAAGGATATAGAGAAACTGGTTTTCCCTTTTATTGCTGGAGTGAATGTAAAATGTTAAAGCCACTCTGGAAAATATTTGAGTAGTTTCATAAAATACTAAATGTATGATCATCATATGGACCCAACAAGCGTACTTCTATACATTTATCCTAGTGAAATAAAAACTATGTCCACATAAATACCTATGCACAATTGTTTATAGCAGGTTTATTGTAATAGCCAAAACCTGCAAAAAACCCACAAAATGTCTTTCAGTTGGTTAATGGTTAAACAAATTATATGGTATATCCACACCATGGAACACTGCTAAGCAATGAAAAGTGACAACTATTGGTACATGCAACAACTTGGATGTATTTTAAGGAACATATGCTGAGCGAAAAAAGCCAACCCCAAAAGTTACATAGTGTATTATTCCATTTATACAATATTCTTCAAAATAAAAAGTATTGTAGACAGATTACTGGCTACCCTGTGTCAATGAAAGAGAGGCTTCTATAAGTATAAATTGAGAAACTGATTTTAAAACTTATATGAAAATTTGGGGCCGGCCTGGTGGCACAGCAGTTAAGTTTGCACTTTTTGCTTCAGCTGCCTAGGGTTTGCTTGTTCGGATCCCGGGTGTGGACCTACGCACCACTTGTCAAGCCATGCTGTGGCAAGTGTCCCACATATAAAGCAGAGGAAGATGGGCACAGATGCTAGCTCAGGGCCAGTTTTCCTCAGCAACAAAAAGAAGAGGATTGGCAGTGGATGGATGTTAGCTCAGAGCTAATCTTCCTCAAATTAAATAAATAAAATTTATATGAAAATTTAAAGTACTTAGAATAGGCAAAATCCTATTTTAAAAGAGGAACAGTGATTCAAGACTTTATAATGTGTGACATCAAAGCTAAAATAATCAAGACAGTACAATATTACCATAAAGGCATATAAGGAGTTTAATGCAACAGAAGAGCACATAAACCCAGTGTCATACTGACAACTCATTTTCAAGGCAGGCAGCAAAGCAATATAATGGAGAAAGCGAAGGCTTACCAGCAAATTGTTCTGGGAAAACTAGATATTCATATGAGGAAAAATGAAACCTCAAGTGCTACCGTGAAGAAAAGTTAATTTGAGATGAATCATAGCACCTAGATGTTAAAGTTAAAACTTTAGAAGAAATAATGAGACTGTCTTTGTTACCTTGAAAGAGGAAAATATTTCTCAGGCAAGACAGAGAAAATAATAATCAAAAAAGAAAAAGGAAATTATCTTTCACTAAATTTTTTTAATCAAAAGACAGTATTCAAAAACAAATAGGCAAGCCACAGATTAAGAAAAATATTAGCAAAATATATATCTGACAAAATTCTTTTATCAAGAATATATTAAGAAACTGTTAAAACTACATAATAAACAGACAAAAGAAACAATAAAAATGGCCAAAAGACCTATTCATACATGTCACAAAGAAAGATATTCAAATTGTCATGATGAAGCAATGAAAAAAGTTCTCAACACGTTTACCTCTTTCACAAAAATTGACTCAATATAGATTACAGACCTAAATATAAAGGCAAAACGAGAAAATTTCTAGAAGATAACAAAGGAGAAAATATAGGTAACTTTCAGTTTGGTGATGGCTTTTCAGACACAACATAAAGGCATAATCTGTTAAAGAAAAGATCGATAAGTAGGATTTCATTAAAGTTAACATCTTCCGCTCTATGAAAGACACCATTAAGGAAAAGACAGGCACAGATGGGTAGAAAATGTTTGCGAATCACGTATCTGACAAAGTGCCTATATCCAGAATATGCAATTAACACATAAAACTCACAATAAGAACACACACTTCCCAAGTTAAAAATGGGCAAAAGATCTCAAAAGACGCCTTACTAAAGAATTTAACCAGATGGAAAATAAGCATATGAAAAGATGCTCAACATCATATATCATTAGGGAAATACAAATCAAAACAAGAATGAAATACTACCACACATCTAAAATGGCTAAAATCCAAAAAAGGGACAACCCAAAGTGCTGACAAGGATGTGGAACAAGAGGAACTCTCATTTGTTGCTGGTTGGACTGCAAAATGGTACAGCCACTTTGGAAGATGTTTTAGAAAATGATGTTTTACAAAACTAAGCATATCTTTATGATGTGCTTAGCATGATCCAGCAATCATGCTCCAAGGCATTTACTCAAATCAGTTGAAAACTCATGTCCACACAAAAACCTGCACAGGAATGTTTATAGCAGATTTATTTATAATTTCCAAAACTTGGAAGCAATCAATATGTCCTTCAATGAGTGAACAAACTATTGTACATCCATATGCAGGAATATTATTCAGTGATAAAAATAAATATGCTCTCAGGCCATGAAAAGACAAGGAGAAATCGTAAATGCATATTGGCAAGTGGAAGAAGCCAATATGAAAAGGCTGCATACTGTATGATTGCAACTATATGACATTATGGAAAAGGCCAAACTATGGAGACAGTGAAAAAAATCCGTGGTTGCCAGGAATGGCAGTGAGGGAGGGAGAGAGGTTTAAATAGTTGGATCATAAGGGAATTTTAGAACAGGGGAACTATTTTATATGATACTATAATGGTGGATACATGTCATTACATTATACATTTGTCAAAACCCATAGAGTGTACCTCCCAACGCAGAAAAGCTCAGGACCATATAGCTTCACCAGAGAATTCCACCACACATTTAAAGAATTAACACCAGCTCTTCTAAGACTCATTGAAACAATTGAGGAAGAAGAAACACTTTAAGCTCATTCTATGAGGTCAGCATTACCTGGATACCAAGGGCAAAGATACTACAAGAAAAGAGAACTACAGACCAATATCTCTGATGAATAATGATGCAAAAATCCTCAACAAAATAATAGTAAACTGATTTCAACAGCACATTAAAATACTATATGTCCTTACCAAGTGGATTTATTTCTGAAATGAAAGGATGATTCAACATACAAAACCCAATCACTGTAATACACTGTACAGTCATGCACTGCATAATGACATTATGGTCAATGACGGACTGCATATATGACAGTTGTCCCATAAGATTAGTACCATATAACCTAGGTGTGTAGTAGGCTATACTATATAGGTTTATGTAAGTACCGTAGGAGAGGAGGACATTTTCTTCTACCCTTCTAGATTCTTCTGGCTGGTCTGAGTTAAATTGACTTGCGACAGAGTAACAGGAGAAAAACAAACAAAAGTTTAATAACATGTATACATGGGAGAAACCCAGGATAATTGAGTTACTTGTCAAAATGGCCTAAGCCCTCAGCTAAAGGTAAAAGATGTTAGAGTTGGGAGAGTCAGGGCCTTCAAAGGGAAGGAAGTCAATTCACAGGTAGATGAAAAGGAGCAAACGTTTGGAAAATAAGTGTTTGGCCACACCGAAACAGAAGAACATAGAGGGGAGCCCAACAAACAGACTTTTCTAGGTTCCTCTCTGTCTACCACCTAGTTCATATTATGCGAAGGTGATAGCTCACTTCCTGAGACAGGTTTTTTTAATCTGAATTCTTTTAGGCAGTTAAGGAGAAGATAACAGGAAAAACTTTCTGAGCCTTTTGTTTCTTAAAAATAATCAGCCTAAAATAACCCTCATGTTAAAGAGACTCATTTTGGGGTGGCAAATTTTGTTCACCTTCAGTACATTCTATGATGTTTGCACAATGATGAGATTACCTACTGACACATTTCTCAGAAGGTATCCCCCATTATTAAGTGACACAGGGCTGTCTTAACAGAATGAAGGACAAAAACATGATCATCTTAATGCAGAAAAATATTTCGCAAAGTTTAACCTTTCATGACAAAAACACTCAACAACCTAGGAATAGAAGGAAACTACCTCAACACAATAAAGACCATTTATGAAAAGCCTGCAGTTAACATCATATCTTAAATTTAAAAATTAATCATACACCTACATTAATACCCCACAGTTATGCACCCTCATATTTATCCAAGAGAATCCAAAATATATGTCCATAAAAAGAACTACATACTAATACTCATAACAATTATATTCATAACGGCCAGAAACTGAAAACAACTCAAATGGCCATTAACAGGAAAAATCATAAACTCTACTAGACATTTAAAATTGAATGAACTATGTATACGTACAATAGTATACATGAAGCTATCAGACATTATGCTGAGAAAATGAAGCTGGGCACATAAATTACATATTGTATTTTTCCAGTTATGTGAAATTTTAGAATAACCAAAAGCAATCTATTGTGACAAAAAAAGAGAAGAATCTTCTGGAGGTGATCACTGGAAGATGCATGGAAGAAACTTTCTGGGATGATAAATAACTGCATAAATCTGTCAAAACTCATTTGATTGTATATTGAATATATGTACATTGGAATGTATGTAAATTTTACCTAAAACCTGTTAAAAAGTATTATCATGCTCTAGTTAGTAGTTGGCAAGTGTGCTTTTCACAGTTGTGTGAGTTACCTATTCTTAAACTAATTTATGTTGTTTTTTATCCTTGAGAGATTCCTTAATATATAGAACATAGTGGGAGCTAGGTTTCTCCTTGTTAGGAAAGTGATGTACATACATGGAAAAAGAGAAGAGTAGAATACGCTCTGTGCTGAGAGATTAGAGTTGGATGGATCAGTGTGTACTTATTTATTTATATATAGATGTATAGATAGATATATACATAGAAAATATATATACGTTGAGAAATACATATAAATAGAACATAGAAAAAATATATAGAAATTTATATTTCTTATCTCTGTTCACTGGGAGAGCCCAGAAGCAAAGATACACTGTTAGCAATGAATATACCCAGCACCCAGATCTTAATTTCTAAATTCCATACTCCAAAAGTTACCAGGGCTACTTAGGGATGTAGCTGATTCTACGGTTTGGACAGGAAAAATACAAAATGAGCCTGGAATTTATCTCTGTTTCAGAAAGTGAGGAATTGCTCAAATCTCTTTGAGAACCACCTTAAAGGTGATCCCACTGCCCAAATCTGAAGCAAAATATGTATCAAAATTAATTATAATTGTAAAATTGAAAACACATTGAATAAAATTAAAATTATATTGATATATACACACACATGAATGAATTAATGAATAAGTAAATATATAAATAAATGAATGAATGCTGAATACATGAATGATGGAAGCGAAAATTATTACTAAATATAGCTCTTCAATTCTAAATACAAGAAAAAACACAAAGTTAGAAAATCATTAATGAATGCTGGAACTCATAGGAAGAAGAATTATGAGCAAGAGGATATTTATGTAGTCTAAAAGTAGCTACACTAAATTTCTCATTAATTATAAGAAGGAAAATAGTAACTTTACAGGGGAAAAACCCAGCAGACATCACCTAAACCAAACATTCAAAGCTACCATTATCAATTTTGGGACAAACCATCCTCATGTGTCTCTTAAATGATGCATTGAAAAGGACAAAACGTCACATTTGTGGTACTCTCTTCAAAAAGTGCACAACCTAACTTAATCATTAGGAAACATTTGACAAACCCTGAGTATATTCTACAAAGTAACTACACTTCAAAACGTCAAGGTCAACAAACAGAAAGATTGTGGAAGTGTCTCGGATTGAAACAGACTAAAGAGTTATGACAATAAATGCAATGTGTGATTGTGAATCAAACTTGGACTGAGAAAAATAAATTTCTCTAAAGGACAGCATTGGGAAACCTGACAAAGTTGGAATATGGCCTCTGGGCTAGGTAGTAGTGGTATGATGTTTAATGGGAACTCCAAAAAAGAGGCCCTAAATTTTAGCGTTTGTCAGTTTCCATGGACTAACTGATTTCAAGCTTCCAATAGTTTAACAAAGGGCTTTTAAAATTCCTAAATATGTAACAATCATCCAGCTCCATCACACCATTAGAATAGTATTCTATCAATTCTAAAATTCTTGATTTTTATAACCATACTATCATTGCTTAAGAAAGAGTCTTTTTTTTCCCTTGGGAAAACCTATTAAAGTACTTATGAAAAAAGGGAAAATGTTTTAAAATTACTTTCTGGTGGTACAGAAAAAATAAGGTGTCTCTGTGTGTTTTTACAGAGATAACAATAAAGCGAGTGGAGAAAATGTAAATGATTTGTGAATCTAGGTATAGAATATTTGTGGGTTTCTTGTATTATTTTTGTAATTTTTTCGAAGTTTATATATATACACACATAATTGCGTGCTATATATAAATTACATAGAGTATATATTGTACAATTGATAATTAAATACATATTTTGAAGTAGATGATGAACTGGAAACTGTGGATAGGATACTGCTTTAGAAAATGTAGTCAGGGAAGGATTTTCTGACATAGTGACATTTTAGTCAAAGTGTGAATGATGAGAAAGCCAGTCATACCAAGACCTATGTTACACGTAAATTATGTTTCAATAAGGCTGGGGAAAAATTAATTTACAAAAAGAAAAAAATCTGGTGCAAGATTTTAGGCCAAGGAAGCAAATGATAAAAAGGCATTGGACCTGAGCAAAATGGAGAACTGGGGGAAGCAGAGATTTGTGGGTTTGGAAGAGAATGTCTTATCTGGCAGCTCAGATAAATATTGATACAGGAGATGTATATTTTATATGTTTTCATGCAATTTAAATTATTTTTTCATTTTATGTATAGATTTAAGGACAGTGACAACATGGATTGAGGACAAATATGTTTATCCTTTATTACCTATCTCAGTACCCTGCTGAGAAAATAAACTTAATAAACAGTTGTTGGCCCATTGCTTGGTATTTCTTATTTCAGTTTAAACCAGGTCACCTGTCCATGAAAGTGTGACATCTTTCAGAACACGGATCAGAATAGTTAAAATTTCAGTTAGGCTAACACTCTTTTTCAGCATTTCTTAATTCTTGTTAGCAAAAGAATTTGATGTCTTCTGAGGTAAACGTGACATGTGAATAAACCTAATTGCGTTACTATATCATCTGGTACTAGTCTATAGCTGAGTAGTCATTGAGTCAGAATAACGATGGTGTTATGTGCCATCATAGGAAGTTTCCTGTTTATAGTGAGAGGGAAAGAGAATAGACTTTGAAGAACCGTCTTTGGATTGCTTAAATCTTTTACTTGAACTTTACTTGTGCTACGGTTTAGTTATTTTGTAAAAGATTTTTAAAAGTTTGTAATTATTGGTAGGTGATTCTCATCTTTTAAATATTTATTATGTTGCTTCAACAAGAAAGATTAAGTAATTGAACTAATTAAGGATAGTCTAATATTTGTAATGAGCTCACCTTAAGAGTTAATAAGCCAATAAGCATGAGATCTCATTTCGAGGTCACAGTCTTGGTGAAATGGACAGTGTAGGACAGGTCCATGCTGGACATGAAAGAAGCAGTGGAAAAAAATCTGTAATAATATTGGACGCTGATCACTGACTAGGACAACAGAAGCGGGCATCTCATTTTTCCCAAGATATTTTGAAGCATGACTGCTCTCCAGAATGTCTTTCTAAATTGATTTCTTAAATCAGGATTCAGTCACAGTTAAGCCATGCTCTAAGGGAATTCAAAAATGCTGCGATAAACTGTAACTAAGGAAGGAGTCCTAGACTTTGCAAAGCATACCTTGAGACCAATTTGAAATACTCATAGGAATGGGCAATTTCTGACACTACATTTTTCTTCACTTGCTGCACCCTAAAATGTATCTCTTTCTTTTGAGCATTATATTAAGATTAAGCTGATATCTCTATTGGGGTGGGGTGGGGAGAAATCCTACTCCTTAATCTATGAGCATATCCGCTGGCCATTTGGAACAAATGTTATCACACGTTTTCACATGCAAACTAGTGAGCAGTGACCATACAATTGCTTTCATTTGTAGACCTTCTGTTTCATTCCATCAATTATATATCACTACCTAATAAAGCTATTGGTTTTCAATACACAAATATAATTACAGAAATTATGTTTTATTAAAATATTAGCTAAATGAAGTAAGCGTATTTTCCCATTGACTAAACTGAGCCTCAATGAGTTGAAAAAATTTCATAGAATTTCATAGTTGCTAACTACAGAGTTAAAACACTTTATCCCAAATCTTCTGATATCTATTCTTGTGTGCTTTTTAATAGTTTTAAAATTGAGTTTTTCCCTGTTTAAGTCATTAACACTTCTGGAATTAATTTTTGTGTGTAGTGGGAAGTAAAACTCTATTATTCCTTAACACGCACAGTCATTTTTATCATCATCATTGTTTGAAATATCCATAATTTTTCCAGTGACTTCCATGTGACTTTTGTCATATTTTGAGTTCCCATATCGCTGTGCTTCTGCCTCCAGGCTCTTTATTTTGTTCTTTTGACCAAGTATTACAACCCCTGTGCTAGTGGCACATGGTTTTAATTGTTATAACTTTATAATAATTTTTGGTAATAGTAGGATATTCTTCATTATTTTTCATCAAAAAATTGAGTGTGGCTACTATTGAACATTTATTTTACCCTTATGCAGTTTAGATTCCATTAGTCAAGTTCCATAAACTTCTTGTTGAGATTTTAAAAATAATATTACATTAAATTTAGAGGTTAACTTAGAAAGAGTTGATTTTCTTACATTGGTGTCACAATGAATATGACATAGCATTTTCATTTAATAAGCACCTTTATTTTCGAAGTAAGCTTTCCACAATATATAACAGACTTATCTCTTGTTTCTACTTCAGTAATGGTAATGGTAGTCTAGACACCTATAAGCAAATGTGTATTAATTATTTCAATGAGTTTTCTTGAGGTAAACACAACAGCTATAACTTGTCTTACTTAGAGAATATACAGCTTCCTTTCTCAAATTAACGAGAATCAATTGCAAACTCTTGGTTATTTGAACTTAGTTCCTCAATCCTTCTGATACTCAGTGATAATTATTAAAATAGAACATAATTTTCCCTGAATATCTGGACTTATCTTTTATAAATCAAAATATTTTTATAAAATTGATATTTTAACTTCAAAATAGCCTACAGATTTTACACACAGATGTGTGGATATATGTACATGTATATACACTTGCAATTAAGCATTTATGAGCACTTATTGCTTAGAAAAACACAAATTATTGAAAAAAATTTCATTTCATATACTTTCCCAGAATCCTTTGACATTAAAGTGATTATCTCTTATGATCTGCACCATGTTTTCTATAGATTAGTCACATAGATTGTATCATCATGATATCACCAACCTGAGAATCCTATAGCTAATTCCATTTCCAAGCATTACACAATAAAGCAAACCATCCTTCAATTATACTGTGCTATTTTCTATAAGGGATACTCATAATTGTTTTTGAATTGTTGTTCCCTTGGATGCATTTGATGTTTAGATTACTGTTATATTTATTATGTTCTTTAATCAATAAAAAATGATACTAGGCATTATACCAGTTATACAAATAAAAAATAAGGAGTTTAAAGGTTAAGTAACTAGCCCAAGACAGCACAGTTAATAAGTGGAACAGACTAGAAAATTCAGTTATGTCTGACACCAAAATCAATATTATTAAATACTTTTGTATGCCATTCCAAGAATAATGGGGGGAAACAATCCTAATAAGTCTATGGTTAAATGCTGATTACGTACTTACTGATTTGAGAGACTATCTGAAGTTCACATTGACATTTATTTGCTTGCATGAGTACATGTTCACTGACACTGAAAGACCTTGACAAAACTTGAGGATCTCAGGGCCATCTATCACTATTCATGCTTTTTTTAAACCAATGTTCACATGTGTGGGAGAGAGAGGCTATCCCAGCAGACAAGTAAAATCTTATAAAACCAGAAATATTTAAAACTAATGACCTCAATGTGAGTAATATTCTTCAGTATCTTTGAGTTAAGCGTGCTTTGGAGCATTTCGATTATTGTGTTTTTCTATAGAGAAGGAAGACTTGAAAAAATATATTTCATTAGTTATGGAACATATTGTGAGTAGGTAGACTTAAAGGTCATATGTTCTCACACAAGAAGAACCCATCAGTTTAATTCTAGAGTGAAGTAAGGATGTAATAATTTCAATTATTCCTGAAGAACTAGAAATAATTAGCAAAACTAATTATATTGGTCTGGCCTGAGGTTAACAGCTGGCAAAGAGTGACACTTGGTTCTCTACAAAAGACAAGCAATTATAAATGTTTGCTTAAATTCATTGCGAATGGATTTTATGAAAATCAAATTTATGTTAATATGCACAAAGTTCTGAGTAAGCACGTCAATGGATAATACATCCAAGTTTAAGATCAGAGTATCAGACATGTTATGGATTGGTAGGAAGCAAAATGATATACTCACGTGGAGTAAGAGGTTAACTTTCCAATTTAATTTTCTTAAAGTACAAATTCTTATCAGATGTGAAGTGGCAGCTTAGGGTAGAAGCAGATGCAACAATTTTCAGCATAACTTACCTTGGTCCCCGGAGTCCCTAACAATAGGAACACAAATGCTGGTGACAAGGGTTGTACAAGGTAAGATCAATTCTTGTTATCAAACTGCCCCTTTTGACTCAGGTCTTGAGTCATCAAACGGAAGTAACTTATACCAACAACTGAAACACTTCTGCTTAAGGAAATTTTTATTAACCTTGTGTTCTCCCTGTGCTTGGATCAAATTCAACACCAAAAAGGGAATATACTTTCCTAAGGAAGAAGGTAGACTTTCTTTGAGCAGTATTCCTAACTCCAGCTTTCTGGTGTTCAAAAGAATCCTGTTCCCCACCCCCTGGCTGATTTGATCGCCTTTTATCTGGAGGTTGTCTGGTCGACAATTGGATGACACATGGAGCTATTAGCCAGATAAAGCAGAAAAAATAAATAGTTTTTATTTCAAAAAGAGCTGGGTATCTGCCGATATTTTTAACTTATATCTATGTTTACTTAGAATGTTGGCTATGCTCTAATGTGAATGCTTCCTAATCTACTAGTTTGAGTGCTAGTTCTCTCTTTATCTACTACCTTTGATTGACCAGAAGGTTTCTGCGATAGATCTTGATGAAAAGTTCAAGGAATACAGGTACAGTGGGGAAGACTGCTTCTAACTTTAATGATGACTTTAAAGAAAGCAAATTATTAATTCAGAGTTATAAATTCCCAGCTTATGGCACCATTTTCATTAGTCCCCAAAAGTTAACTCAAAGACTTCAGACTAGCACAGGCAAAAATCATGTAAAAAGTCTATTTCTGAGGATTATTGAATTATCATATGGATTGATTTCACAGCCTCACTAAGTTTCTTATGTGAAAGATAGAGGGATAAAAGGTCCCCTATCTTTTAGGATCTTGAAAAATAAGATGGTGCTGTTTGAATAGATTCGGAGGCTCTCTGAGTACCTCAAACATTGCTTAGCCTCCCTTGCTAGTAGAAGCATCTTCTTTGTCCCAAGTGAGATGACGTTCCAGTTCTTTTTTTAACGGCTTTATTCAGATATACTTCACATACCATACAATCTACCTAATTCGAGTATCCAACTTGATGAACATACTCACAGATATGTGCAACAATCCCCATAGTCAATTTTAGAACTTTTCATCTCCTCAAAAAGAAACCACATATGAGGGCTCTAAAATAGTCACACTCTTGGAAACAGAAAGTAGAGTGGTTTTTGCCTGGGGCAGAGGGAGGGGGAAAATGAATGTGTATAGAATTTCAGTTTTGCAAGATGAAAAAGTTTCAGAGATCTGTTGCATAACATCATGCATACAGTTAACACTACTGTACTGTACATTTAAAATGGCAAAATTTTATGTGTTTTTTACCACAGTAAAAACATTATACCCTTTAACTATCATGCCTCTATTCACCCTTCCCCACAAGGCTTAAGTAACCACTAGTCTACTTTCTATGTCTATAGGTTTGTCTATCCTGGACATTTCATGTAAAAGGAATCATGTAAAATGTGGTCTTTTGTGCCTGGCTTCTTTCCATTAGCATAATGTTTTGAAGGTGCATCTATGTGGCAGCATGTATCAGTACTTCATTCCTCTCAATGGCTGAGTAATATTTCACTGTATTGATATACCATGTTTGTTTATCCATTCATTGGTTTATGGATATTTATCTTGTTTCCACCTTTTCACCGAGTTAAATAATGCCACTATGAATGTTTATTTTTCTTGGGTGTATGTGTAAGATTGGAATTGCTGGGTCATATGGTCACTGTATATTTAACTATTTGAGGAACTGTCAGACCTTTTGCATTCCCACCTGCAGTGGATGATGGTTCCCATTTTTCCACATCCTCATCAACACATATTATTTTCCCATTTTTGAATTATGTCCATCCTAGTGGGTGTGAAGTTATCTATCACATTGTGGTCTGGATTTCCACGTCCCTGGTGATTATTGCTATTGAGCACCCTTCCATATGCTTATTGGACTTTCTTATATCTTCTTTGGAGAAATGTCCATTTAGATTCTTTGCAATTTTTAAATTGTGCAGTCAGTCCTTATTATTGAGTTGTATGAGGTTTTTATATAGTCTAGATAACTATCAGATATATAACTATCCCTTATCAGATATATGATATGCAAATATTTTTTCCATTCTGTGGTTGTCTTTTCACTTACTTGATGGTATTCTGTAAAGCGCAAAAGTTTTTAACTTTGATGAAGCTCTCTTTATATATATATCTAATTTGTTGCTTGTGCTTTTGATGACACATCTAAGAATCCATTGCCAGATCCAAGGTCATAAATATTTACCTCTATGTTTTCTCCTAAATTTTTTGTAGATTTAGCTCTTTTACATATGTCTTTGACCTATTTTGAGTTAATTTCTGTATGTGGTGGGAGGTAAGGGTCCAACTTCGTTCATTTGCATGTGACTATCCACTTGCCCCAGTACCATTTGTTGAAAACGCTATTCTTTCTCCATTGAATGGTCTTGCTACACTTGTTGAAAATCAGTTGAACATAGACATGCGAGTTTATCTCTGGACCATTAATTGTATTCCATCAATCTGTAGGTCTATCCTAGTCCAGTACCACACTATCTTGATTGCTGTTACTTTGTAGAATTTTTTGAAATTTGGAAAGTGTGAGTAATCCTTTGTTATTCTTTTTCAAGATTATTTTGGCTATTCTGGGTCCATTGCAATTTGATATTAACTTTAGAATCAATTTAGCAATTTCTACAAGGAAGTCAGCTGGGATCCTGCTAGGGATTGCCTTGAAATTGAGGATAAACGAGGGGAGTATCACCATCTTAACATATTAAGTCTTCCAGTCCACAAACATGTTATTCCATTTATTTAAATCTTTTAAAATTTCTATTGACAATGTTTTGTAATTTAAAGGGTACAAGTTTTGCACTTCTTTTGTTAAAGTTCTAAGTATTCTATTATTCTTGATATTATTATAGATGAAATTTTTGTTAATTTCATTTTCAATATTTTATTGAAAATGTACAGGAATATTATTGATTTTCATGTATGGATATTTTATCCTGAAGCTCTGCTTAACTTGTTTATTAGTTCTAGAAGGCTTTTACTGGATCCCTTAGGATCTTTCTGTACACAAGATCGTGTCATTTGCAAATAGAAATAGTTATATTTCTTCCTTTTTAATGTGGATGTCTTTATATTTATTTTTCTCATTTAATTATCCTGGCTTGAACCTCCAGTACAATATTGAATAGAAGTAGCAAGAGTAGGCAACATTGTCTTGTTCCTGTTCTTAGTGGAAAAACTTTCAGTGTTATAACCTCAAGTACGTTGCTACCTGTGGATATTTCACAGGTGCCCTTAACAGGTTGAGGAAGTTCCTTTCTGTTCCTGATTTGCTGAGTGTTTTCTGTTTAAATTTTGAAAGGTTTTAGATTTTGTCAAACGCTTTTACTGCAACAATTGAGATGATCATGTGATTTTTTGTTTTTTATTCAACTGACAAATTGTATTACTTTAATTAATTTTTGTATGTTGAACCATCGTTGCATTCTGGGATAAACCCCACTTAGTCACAGAGTATAGTTCTCCTTATATGTTTCTGTATTTGGTTTGCTAGTATTTTGTTGAGGATTTTTGCATCCATAATCATGAGATATGTTGTTCTGTAATTTTATTTTCTGGTGATATCTTTGTCTTGTTTTGGTGTCAGGGTTACACTGGGCTCATGGAATAAGTTGGGAACTATTCTCTTTTACTTTTTGGAAAAGTTTGTAAAGAATTGATCTTAATTCTCCTTTAAATGTTTTTAGAATTCAGCAGCAAAGCCATTAGGATCTGGACTTTCCTTTTTTGTAGTTTTTTGGTTTTTTTAAAATTCTAATTCAATGTCTTTACTTGTTATAGGCTGCTCAGATAGTCTATCTCTTCCTCAGTAAGTTCTGGTAGTCTGCATCTTTTTAGATGTTTGTCCGCTTCATCTAAGTTATATAATTTTTGGCATAAAATTGTACATAGTATTCCTATATAATCATTTTTTTCCTGTAAGATGAGTAGTAGTGCCCCCATTTCATATCTGATTCTAGAAATTTTATTCTTCTCTCTTTTTTAATTGGTTAGTCTAGCTAAAATTTGACAATTTTTTGATCTTTTCAAAAAGTCAGCTTTTGGTTTCATTGATTTTCTCAATTTTTTCTATTTTTTATTAATCTCTATTTTAAACTTTATTTGCTTCATTCTGCTTGCTTTAGATATAGTTTGTTCTTCATCTTCCATTTTTTAAGGCAAAAGATTAGGTTATTGATTTGAGATATTTCTTACTTTTTAATATAGGCATTTATAGCTGCAAATTTCCCTCTAAGCATTACTTTAGCTGCAGCCCATAAGTTTTGATATGTTGTGCATCGATTTTCATTCATCTAAAACTATTTTCTAATACTCCTTTTGCATTCTTTTTAATCCATCCATTATTTAGGAATGTATTTTTCAATTTCCACATATTTTTGAGATTCTCAAATTTCTGTTGATTTATATTTTCACTACATTGTAGTTGTAGAACAGATTTGGTATGATTTCAATCTTTCTATATTTATTAAGATTTATTTTATGTCCTAGTATGTGGTCTATCTTGGAGAATGTTCCTTTGCACTTGAGAAAATATATAGTCTGTTCTTGTTGAGTAGAATGTTCTGGAGTTGTTTGTTAGGTATAGTTGGATTATAGTGTTGTCCAAGTTGGTTATTTTCTTGTTTATCTTCTGCATAGTTGTTCCATCCTTTATTGAACATGGTGTATTGAAGTTTGAACTATTGTTGCTTAATTGTCTATTTCCCCTTTCATTTCTGTCAGTTTTTTATGGATCTATTTGGTACTGAGTTATTAGATGCATATATTTTTACAATTATTATATCTTCCTGATGGACTGACCATTTTATCATTATAAAATGAACCACTTTACATCAAGTAACAATTTTTAATGTCTATTTTGTTTGATATTTGTATTGCTACTACAATTCTCTTGTGGTTGCTATTTTCATGGTATATGGTGGTTCCAGAATCCAAAGTGGCCTACAAGGCACTGTGCTACTTTGTTAGTTGAATGTGCAAGATGAAAGAGTTTGTTCTTTACTTTGGAGAAGAGTCCTCAACACGCCCCAATGGACCCTTTCAAACTCCTCTGTTATACCAGGAACTTGAATCCTCATGGAGTTTACCTTCTACCCTGTGGAGGGCACATGCCTTATAAGCACCTCCAAAATACTTGCTGCTTCTTGATAATCTGGCCTAATTAACATGATATCATTGATGTAGTGGACCAACATGATATTCTTCACCGTGTCCAGATTCTCCAGTTCTACTTTGACTATTTTATAACAGTGGGTAGGAGAGCCTCTATTCCAAGTAAATGAACTCTTTCTGATAGGGATGAAAGAGAATGCATTCTCTAGACTACTGGTCACATAAATATGTTAATCTCCTTTAGCAAGGATAATATACCTGTATAAAGAGGTGCAATCAGAGTGAATACTTGGTTGGATTTGTTGTAGGCCATAACAAATCATCTAGAATGTATCTGGGTGTTGAGGGTCCAGACTGCTGAATTAATGGAAATATGGTGGGCACCCACAACCACTGCAGTCTTTATGTGTATATAAGTGGAACTGATCACTTGCATTCCCCCCTGGATGTTTATATGTATGCATATATGTGAACACATATCTGTATCTGTATCTCTATCTATCTATTTTACTATTCAGCTGGCTGAATGGGGGGAGGTAGCAGAGAACATTACAGAGGCCCGTCACTATAATAGGTCTTAATCCTCAGGGGGAAAAAAACTAATATGAAATTTATGCCAATCCCCAAATATGTCCATTTAAATTATTCATTCAGGGAATAGGGAAATAACCATCAGTATAGTCCTTGAACCCAGTGAACATTCTAAGCCTGACTGGGACAGAATTCCATGTATTACCCAGTGTGTGTCTATAGAGACCACCTTCTCCACCAGGGGTGGCATGATGATTTATCAGGTCTCCAAGTGTGAATAAAAGCTCAGACTTCACGTCCAAGAGTGCTTGAATTATTTCAGTGTTTCTTTTCTCAGTGTACAATTACCTAAGTAAATGGATATAGATCTTTTTGGAGATGGACTAGGAGAATAATTACCTTGTACTCTTGTTACAGAATCCTTTCTCCTGAGGAACAAGATTCTCCTTCAGTCAATGGGTTTCTGGGCTAAAAATTGGTCCTTGTTCATGATCTAGGCAAGGGATCTTGACTTTTATTGGAGTGGCTGTCTTCTCTCTCTTGATTATCCATCTTTTATTTATTTTAGTTTTATAAATTGATCAATGCCCTTATTGGCTGCTCATCTTTCTTATCTCTAAGGATGTCATGTTCGGATAACTATCTCTATAAATCTCTGTAGGTCAGGGCACCCTTGCTATCACTCTGACTTTGCTGTTTATTTAAAAAAATTGTGATAACCTTGCCTCTGATGTTTAAGCACAGTCATATGGCCTCTTATTTTGGAAACTATCATCCTCATTGTTATTAAGTAGCTCATTTCAGTAACAGAATTTCCTGGCATCAGCTTTGGTCAATTGAGGATGACCACCACTGTGCTGCACAATGATACAGTTGCCCTTCTGGCTAGAACATTCCTTGCTTCTCTGGCAGACAGAGCACTATCAGTTTAATCATATAACAAAATTATCTGGTGATTTTCCATTCTTATATAGGATGCTAATCTATCGTGTCCTCTTCTCAGAGAATTCTGATACCTTCTCCCACTCTGTCTTGGCAGTTCTAGCATTTCTTCTTCATTTGGTGTGACCCAAGTGAACTTCTTCAAACGTCTAAGAGTCACATTAGCAGCAAGTTAGTACCTTTTCCAGGATCCCCCCAGGGTGATAAATTCTGTACTCTGGGAAATATACTCTTTCTTATTCAAGTTTATGTCCAGCCCTGCCTTCCTCTCCATCCAGCACATTCAGGATCCAGTTCAATAAGTACTTTCCTGATTCTTGCTGGTATATATTGGCTAGGCCATGCAGAAGTGCAGCTCCTTTGAGATATGGTCTCTTTCTGCTTCAGGAGGTCCAGCATTTCTCTGGTCAGGTCATGATAGAACTTAACTCAAGTTTCTAATCTAAGGGCCAGAATGAGTTGTAGAGATATATTCTGAAGGGAGCACCTATTTCTTGCAAGACAGAGGGCTCTGTATCATCTTCAATGAAAGGGAGAGTGATAAACTTTAACAGGAAAGGGTGTGCATCTTCTGCATGCACAAAGGATTCAGGGTAATATGGAGATTTAAGATTTTCAAGTGTATCAATTTAGATGTCTCCGATATCATACTGAGGGTCCAACTCTTTCCAATAATGGAACTGACCCTGGCATAGCAGACCAGCTTGGGTTAGGAAGTCAAATATATCTCAAGCTCTGCTCTTCTTGGCCCTGCACTTGGTTCTCAACATGTTCTCTCCTTTTCTAGCAGGAAATAAAATATTTTATTTATGCTTCTAATGAGGCCCTTTTAGTTTCACACTTATCCTTCAACTGTGATTAATTACTCTCAGCCTTTCATTGTGTCTCTTTCAAGCATTTATTGCCCTAAAAACAGCCATCTAATTCCATTATTCTTATAACTGTTTCCCCTTTACTTATCATTGCTTGATACATTAGCCCAGCTAGTGCATGCCATTCCATGGTACACCATCCCAGGCCACCGTTTTAACCATTGGCATGCTACCATGTGCCAGGTGCTATCAGGGCTCCATCTTCCACCAGTGATGGAGTTCTCATTATTAGCTGTACCAAAGATGATCTGTTCTAAAGTACCATCTTAGCATCTGCTTTCTGGTAACAATCCAGTCAGTAACTGTTGCAGTTCAGTTTCCCTAGAAAGGAGACTCTGAGATGGAGGTTACCACTCAGGAATTACTCTTAGTATCATCACTTGTGGAGGGCTGAAGTAAGCAGTATTTAGCAGAGGGAGAAGGTGGGCTGTAATGCAGTCACAACAAAGGACTCAGCCAATCCCACAAGGAGCTCTGAGGCTAGGATGGGCCCTGAATGGTAGTCCCAAACTGGGAAAGGAAAACAGGCCTTTATGTTTTTGCATTGACCAGTCATTGGATGTGAATGTGACCTCAGACAAGGCAACATTCTTCAGTTGAGGACAATAATGAGGAGACGGACTCACTGCAAGTTGTTAGCTACTAGTATTTTCAACAGAGGGGAATGAGTGTTTTAGTATTGAAGATGAAGAATCTGGCGTGGTACCACCCAGTATCCACTATAATACATATTCAAAATTATTATATTTTCCTGGCCAGTTTTACTCTTAGTGGCTATTGTATTTGTATACCTACGCCAGCTTTTTGAGTTAGTAATGTCTTATTGTATCTTTAGTCTATCTTTATACATTTAAACATTCTATTCTTTTTGGGTTTATTTGTGTCTCTTTTAAACAACATATCTTAAAAAATGATCTATATAATCCTCCTTAAAAACTAAGAATGTTTTCATTCTCTCATGTGCTAGAGTCTCACCCACCTCTGATACTGATACTATGCTAATATTTTATAAATTTAAAGGTTAGTTTATTATGGATATACTGTCTCTTTATTCTTTTCTCTTCGATATGTATGTAATATGTATATTTTTATTTCTTTATTGTTTAGCAGCTAACTTCATCAAGATATTTCTTCAAAACTACTGCCATATCTTGCAGTATTACCTGGAGATTTTTCCCCTCTTCTTACTTGAATAATTTACTAAAAAATTTTTTGGATTTATGTGGCAAATTTTCTGTGGTCTTGTGATTCCTAAAAAATATTTTAATTATGATCTCACGTTTTAATGATAATTTCATTGAAAATGACAAATTTCAGGTTCAAATTTTCTATCCTTCAAATCATTAAAAATCATACTGTTTCATTGTGAAAGAATTTTAGTTGAGGAATCTAATGCTTTGTATGAGATCTATTTTGTCTCACAAAAGATCTGTTCAAATTTTTCTTTGTCTTAGCTGTTAAATTTTACTAAATTTTTGTAAAATTTTTTTTTCTTTATAATGTTTGTCACTCAACAGATTTTTTCAATCTGACATTGTTTATTGTTTCTTAGTCTATAAACTTCAGATTTATATTATATGGAAGATATATCCAATACTTCTTCAAATATTTCTATTTCTCCTCTTTTTTTTCCTTTATCCAGGATTCCTATTATTTGGATTTTGGAATTTCTACTTCTATCTTCCATATGTTTTTAGCTGTTCTTTATAATTTTTGCTCTTTTATACTTTTCTCTTTCCTCCTGAGAGAGTTTCTCAGCCTGGATTTTAAACTGACGAATGTTTCTTCAGCTGTGTACATTCTAGTATTTATCTTGTGTCATCTGCTATTAGATTTTCATATTAATATTTCCCCTTTGTTGTTTTATTACAAGTTCTTATTCTTCTTTCATATTGCTAATATAGTCCCTCATTTCTTTTCCTACATTTATCTTGCTTATTAAGAAAGTTTAGTCCCTTCCTAGCCATTTTGCAGTTTATTGTTTTTCTTTTAATATAATTTTACTCCTCGAGTGTTTCATTGTTTTGGATTGTGAACTAATATTTCTATTGGGTGTATCAGCTACTATTTCTGATAAATAGTGTAGCTGAAGAACTGATGGACCTATAGCTGCAGAGGATTCAAGGCGAAGGGAAGGATGGAGAAGTCTGAGGTACCAGAATATTCCACTTAATCAATCCTCACACTGTCAAGAAATTCATCATGTCTGAGCTTTACCTCAAATCCTTAAGGAGAAGCCGCATTGTGTGGAAGCTATCTCCTTATAGTATAACCACTGAACCCTTGGAGTAGAAGACTGTAGATTAGCATGGAAATTATAGATACATATTTATCCTATAACATTAGCCTAAATTTCTGATTTATTTTATCAAGGATTCCAAGTTTTACTGGAAATAAAATGGCCTCAGATGTAGAATACTTAGCAAAGCCACTTTTGGCTTCCAGGAGACTTGAAAGGACATGTGGTTTCCAGTGACACAATTGTGAAAAATAGTGTCTCACTAGATCAGGTAAGTTCAACTATTATTATTATTATTTTGCTGATGAAGATTAGCCCTGAAATAACATCTGTTGCCAATCTTCCTCTGTTTTTTTGTCATGAGGAAGATTAGCCCTGAGCTAACACCCATGCCAATCTTCTTCTATTTTATATGTGAGATACCACCACAGCATGGCTGACAAATGGTGTAGGTCCATGCCGGGGATCTGAACCTGTGAACCTGGGCCACTGAAGCAGAGTGTGCTGAACTTAACTACTAGGCCACAGGACCAGCCCCTCAACTAGTATTTTTATATTGCCTTTTTATATTCAGCGTGTGGATCTCCATTCAGGGAGGACTCACATGATTAATACAGAATGTATGTTGATAATAAGTGCTGGGCTCTTCCAGTTTTGGATGAAATTTAGCATCAACAAAGGAACATTCTTATGTGGGCAAACTATTAGAGTCGGTACTCACATGTCGCTGAAGAATATTTTGCATCCAAAATGCCATGGCTGTTGAATGGTCATTGCCCCTCAGAAGCAGTTACCGAAAATTTTTGGTGTTTCATATATTCTTAAAGTAATAAGGTATTGTTTAATAGATCTTTAAGAGTTTGTATTTAAAAATAATTTAAATGCCATTATTGTCAGTAAAATATTTAAATAGCCTGATTGTCTCATTTATTTACTCAAAAAAATTAGTCTTCTTTAAAAGCTACTCAGAAAAAAAAGCTACTCTTAATTAAAAGTAAGAAACCATATTTCTCATGTAGCATGATAATCAATCACTGACTGATGGAAATGGAAATATTATTATTCAGCATTAAAATACCAAAATGTGGTTCATTGCAAAAATAATCAGCTTCAAAACTTAGAATACCTCTATAGTATAATAGGTATTATTTTATGGGTTTGTTTGTGTTTTTTTTAACAAATACGTGAAAACTTTACATTTAATGATCACCTTGCAGAACTTTCCACTTAGCCCAACAAAGATTCTATTCTCAAAATAATTTGTGAAATTTCTCTTTTGACATACCGGGAGGAGTCAGGAATACATTCTTTGGAAGGTGCTCAATGGTCACCAACTCTCATTTCTGGAAATGAATCTGTTTCATAAAAATAACCTAAGGTTGTACAGAACTTTGCCTTCTGAAAATGTGAATGACAAAGCTAGCACATGTCACTGATTTACAGGACATTTCCAAGGAATTAGAAAAATATTCTGAACAAAGGAATTTTCTTTAGAAGGGATACAGAGACTTCGAAGATGGCTTCTTTGAAGTACAGAACTTATTTTCTATCTAAACATTGTTATATATGTAAATATGTATGTCTCATGACATACAGCCAGATGGAAGAAAAAAAGAATTAAGGAAAAGTTCTGATTGTCTTTTTGTTTGTCCACTTGTTTTGTTTGTTTTCCTTTTTCCTCTTTGATGATCAAAATTATCCAAACTGCCTATTTGGATTTATTCTATTTTTCATTAAAACTGGTCAATTTTGCACGTAGCAAACAAAACATACATTTCAAAGTAATTATTTTATTTTTGTTTTAAGAAAATTGAAAGCGCATGTCATACATATCATTGAGAAGAGATGATGTAGTTATTTTTAAAATTTTAAAATTGTTTCAAGTATTTAAATTACTTGACATCCAGAAAGAGGCTATTTATCTAAATAAAATAGAATTTTGTAAGTGACCTTTTAAAAAATATTCTTAATCACATTGATTATTTAGAAAAGAGTCCATGCCTTTTACAAAGGTTTTTAAATAAAATATTGATTGTACAATAAAAGGATATATTATTTATCTTTAATTACAAGAAAAATGTGATACTTCCAACACAATAAGGAATGCAACTCTTCAATGAACAAATTAAATCAATTTGTATGCTGGAGATTGAGACCAGATGCCTTTTATGACCTTAAATTACGCAATTATGATCCTGTGTTTCCATATTTTGTGAACAACAGACCCAAGAATTTCCTGAATTGAATGAACCTTTTACCATATTAGCATGGTAAAATTACATTTTCAATTAGGTATTGCTGACTGTATTATTCAGACTGCTTATACTGCTGTTTGATAAGGTATTAAAGCGTGATTCAAAACAAAAAAAATTAAAGATAATCCCAAAGAAATATAAAATACCTTGTTTTCCCTTGGTTTAAGATTTAGAAATTATATAACCTCTATTTTATTATTGTCTTCCACAAACATCTGTTATGTTGTACCCTACCCTAAAGTTCATGATGTAAATGTCGTTTTCAGTGTTTGTGATTTTGCTTTTATTTTTCTTTCTAGTTCAGTGTACTGACTTTTCAAGTTCATTAGTTGTTTGAGCCCTCCTACTGTGTAGTACCATGGGCTTTGAAGAATTGAAAGTGTTTTGCATAGCAATTGTTCCAGAGAATCACACCATAATGTCAACAAAAAAATCAACTGCCAAATAAATGCAGAAAGTATTACTTTAATTCTGAATGACTTTCAGAACCTCTGTGCAGGTAAAATTTTGCTTCCAATAGAAATTTCAACAAGAAATTTATTGGAATAGATTACACAACAGAAGCAATATTAAGAAAAAATTAAAGTCTTTTTTTTTAACAAAATAAATCCGCTCCCAAACTGTTTATTTTTAATACACTAAAAGAAACTTAATAACTATGTCATTGTCAGTTATGATCTATAGAGGTAACAAAGATATTAGACCGATGAATAAGGTGTTTTTTTTGAGATTTATGCTATCATCAAAGCAGCCTTCACTTTTGTTTAAATCACCCACATATAACATTTAGTTCTGCATTTTAGATACATTTGTAGAAAAGGAATAAACTACAGTACTTTCCTGTGGCTTTCAAGTGCACCAAGATCCCACACATACAGTGCCCTCCATACAACACTGAGCTTAATACTCAAAGCTATTTGTCAACTGATAAAATATGTTAAAAAAAATTATACAAGAACTGAATGGTCCCTTGAAGCATCCATTAGAATTGTCAAATTTTAGTATATAAAATTAAAATAAATAAATAAAAACCCTTAAACCTGTTCTATTTAGCAACAAACTAAATATGTATGCTAATAAAATAGTAGGCTATTACAGAATCATTCTTGGTTATGAAGCATGACAAAAGATAAATCTCAGCAATTTGAATAAATATTTGCATTTATAATCAGATGGATTAATAATTTCTTAAACTTGTTGATTTATTATCAATGAAACTCAATAGGGCGTTTGACACAGAAGTCCTCCTAACTGAAGTGGATTGTTGATTTCCTGAAGCTTCACTTTTTTTTAATTTTTAATTTTTTTGGAGAATATGGGCAACCTTGGTAATACGTAGGGAAAAAGAAGTTAAGATAAACAGGTAGCTTGTAAAAGATCTTTGTCATAACTGAAGTAAGTGACAAGAGACAAGGTGTCGTCTGATTGTCCTGGTTGGTGATATTAACTTATTTTGTCACATACTGAAGATGAGAGGCAAAGTCTTCCAGGGGAAATCCTTCCCAGCAAGCCGCAATGTCCAGCAAAGATTTTATATGCAGAAAGTTGAGCATTCAGTGTGAATAAGAGGGTCTTGCAGAGACGGAGTGGGGTGTAACAATGGTAGTATCTGTAAAACACCAGGAAATACAGATAATCTTTATTTTACCAAGAAGTTTTCCATTCAGAATTGCTGATTCCTTTATGAATGCCTTGACTGAACTGAAGCTGGCCTAGGATCTTTATCTTAGAACTGAAAGATGTCTATTTATTGAGGATGGCCAAGAGGGCATTATTAGTAGCTGGTAAACAACTGTCATTCTAAGATTCTAAGATTCTAAGATTCTAAGATAGGATATCATGTTTAGGACTAAGTTAAGAGGTCATCTAACCAGACCATGACTCCTCAATCTACAAATATATGCAATATACAGTTCTTTAATTATGAGAAGATAAGCTTGGAATTATAAAGATTTCAACTTTATGTAGAGGCTACACCAATACTAGTTTTGCTACCTAGCAGGGAAGATATTGACAAGCTCAAGTTATCAAATAAGTCAGTCTCTTGTTTGGTATAAATGAGATTCCAAGTTGATCATGATTTTCCTAGGCTAAGGTAGATATAATACATAATACATATAATACATAAAGAACAAAATTTTTAAAGGTTAAACATTGGTCTTGGTGATAGATCGCTCCCAGGTAGCTTAGTGTGGGACTAGATTGGAATATATGGCCTGAGCATAGCAATTGTCAAGTGAGTCAAACAGGACAGGGTAACCTACAGGGTCATACTAAAAGCATTACTTTCAACACTTTAGGGACATGTGCAGTTTGAGTAGGCTTGGATCATAATTGAAGCTTTCAGTCACTGATTTAGGTTTTCTAATTACTGTGTGTGGTCATGGGTTTTCAATCAGAAGAGGTCACGAATTACAGTAAATATTAACAATAGGTAATAGTCAAAACAGTGTCTTACGTGTACCTATTTACAGAGCTTGATAGGGTTGGTTTTAGAGATCAGTGGTCCTTCTAGAAGTGAGTGTCAGTTGGTGATATCCATCCACACTCAAGAAGCCTTAAGCTAGTGGGAATCCAGCTGTTCTAGACTAGATCTGTCCACAAAGCTTTGTGATATCAATGGAAGTTAAGACTCCATCTGAAGTCAGGACTCAGCTCTCACAAGCATCACCAGGAAGTTGGAATACTCCTTCTACTATCCTTGGAGTAGAATGGATACTGCTTGCAAGAAAGGGCATTCAATGACTAAATTGCCTGCCCTTTAGCAGAAGAGGTCAAGCATCCCAACCTAGCATATGCCAACTTTAGGGCCAGCAAGTTGAGTTTATCCTGTTCATGATAGTGCTCAGAAGATGAAAAGCAACAGCAGGTGTGAAGACGTATGGTTAAATTCTACCCTCATAGAAATCTTTATTAAACCATAAAGATTGGGACTAATAGGTTATGGAGAGTTCCATAGAGTCAACCAGAATTTTATTTGCAATGCTAATAAATCTAGTATGGTGTGGAGATTATGTAAATCCACAAACGATGAGGGCCCAAACGCAATCGCTACTAAAGTTTATGAATGGCTTCTTGTCGATTATTGTGCTGGACCACCAAAGATGTTACTTAGTAGTAAGATGGGCATGTTGACCATATGACTTATTATCCACAAGTAAGACACTTTTGAAAAGGAATGAAAGCAATAAATATATATTTTTTAATTAAAAATTATCAACCAGAAAATCAGCTTTATGTCAATGGACAAATGAAAAATTGTGTTTAAACAAATTTTCAAAGGTAAAATTATTTATGAAAATGATATATGCACCTTAAATGAAAATATTTAAAAACTATTTCTATCAATTATTTGAATGTTACAATACTATAATTAAAGATATTAAAATAATAATATTAGCATATTTTCTTCAGTTTCTTAGTTTTCCTTTTTGATATTATACTTCTAGTGTGTTTCTGAAAATTTTACTTATTATTGTCTTAGAATTTTGATTTTTTCTAACATTTCTTATCATATTCTTTAAAATTGATTTTTATAGTTATCGATTTTAAATGTGATACTCTTAATTGAGTATTCTCTATAGTTTATAATATTCTCACCAAGAATATATTCTAAATATAGGTGCCACAGTATCTGTTAAGCTCAGTCAGTCACAGTGTCTATTAAGCTCTGTCAAATTCTGCTAAATAGAAATTATTCACAATTCTGTTTTTATAGTTAAACATATAAGCATCTGGCCCAATATTTTCACAGTTATTTGATTTTTACCTCAATTTAGAATATCTTTCTTAAAAATATTTTTACAAATAAAAGTCAAATAATTCGTGTCTATTTATAATTATTTTGAAGGTTTCCAGGTTTAGATACTATTTCTTTCCATTGAAGTACAGAATATAAATGTAACCAATTAAAAATGGGTGGCTGATCAAAGGATTCATCCCACAGGTTGAGATATTCCACAGCAGCATTATAGAATTTCAGATTATCTCATGGACAACATTCACACCTTCATTATTTTATTTGTTCAGTTACTACTTGCTTTAGTAGGAATCAATGCTACTAAATTTATAAGCTTTGTTTTCAATAATTTTATTTAGCTTATAGCTTCAAAATATGAACTCCTTTGTGCTACGTTCATTGAATACTCCAGTTAAAGATTTTCCAAATCATTTTGAACAAAAGGTACCTAAAATTTTAGAATATGTTTACATATTTTCAAATAGTTCAACAATCATTGTAGGATACCTATGTTGATTTACAAAGGGTTACAAAGTAGTTTTTTTAAAAAAATTCAAACATTGCTAAATTACTGTTGATAATAGACAGCAAGGATAGAAAATATGTGGTATGCTGAATAATTTTTGCATATTCAACATCAATTTCATTACAAAAAAAACCCACTACTTTAATTATGTAGATAAGTAATTTTACAATTTCAACAACTGAAGATTCCATTTTGATCAGAATACCATATCTTCTTATGCCACAACCAACCTCAAGTATTTTTCTGCTCCATAGGTTTATATTGCATATTATCCCTTCCTAAAAACTAGTATCACCTTTATTGTTGAATTTTAATTTAAATTTTAAAAAAGTATTCATAATAATATCAGATGATCACCTTCAACCAAATGAACTTCCAAAAATTTATCTTTGATTCTATAAATTGGAGGAAAAAATTCAAACTACTATTGGGATGAACTTAACTGACATTCCATTTGCTGGGTATCAATTAACTATTTGCAAAGTTAATCTTCTGATAATGATATAAACCCATTAACAAGTCTTACTTCACTTTTTTATGTGCATAAGCCAACTTGGAATAAAAACTGAGTGAAGTTCATTTGGAAGAACAAACATCTGATCTAAGTGAAAACTCATGCATCACAGAGGGGTATGCAATTGCACCATCTGTATCTGCACATTAAATGATTGTGAGAAAACTTTCTCAAAGTAGCTATTAACTTTTAAAATAGATGCTACTTATTCATCTAGTTTTCATGTGTCTTCTGTTTTTTGTGTTCTCAGCAATATTATAGTCCTCTTAGAAGATGATCAATATCAACAAAATTCTGTGCAAGATAATCTTCCTTCATTAAATTATCTGAGAAATATATTCAGTATTTAATACTTTATTGAATTTACTCTTTTTTTTAATAATGATGAGGGGGCGATATTGAAATTGATCAACAATGGGCAAAGTAACCCAGATTGAGATGCTTTTGACTTTTCAGAGGGAGGAATTCCTTTTTTTCCTGTTTTTCTTTCTTTTTTTTTTATTGCGGTTACATTGGTTTATAAGATTATATAAATTTCAGATGTATATCATTATATATTGATTTCTGTACAGATTACACCATGCTCACCACCCAAAGACTAATTACAATCCGTCACCACACACATGTGCCTAATCACCTCTTTTGCTCCTCTCCCTCCCCCCTTCCCCTCTGGTAACCACAAATCCACTCTCTGTCTCTATGTGTTTGTTTCTTGTTGCTTTTACCTTTTGTTTATGAGTGAGATCATACAGTATTTGACTTTCTCCTTCTGACTCATTTCACTTAGCGTAATACCCTCAAGGTCCATCCAGGTTGTCACAAAGGGCCGGATTTCATTGTTTTTATGGCTGAGTAGTATTCCTTTGTGTATATATACCACATCTTCTTTATCCATTCATCCCTTGATGGTTGCTTCCAAGTCTTGGCGATTGTGAATGATGCTGCAATGAGCATAGGGGTGCATATATCTTTGCGCATTCATATTTTTGTGTTCTATGGATAAATACCCAACAGTGGAATACCTGCATCATATGGTAATTCTATTCTTAATTTTTTGAGGAATCTCCATACTGTTTTCCATAGAAGCTGCACCACTTTGCACTCCCACCAGCAGTGTATGAGAACTCTCTTTTCTCCACATCCTCTGCAACACTTATTTCCTGTCTTGTTAATTACAGCCATTCTGATGGGAGTGAGGTGATACCTCATTGTAGTTTTGGTTTGCATTTCCCTGATAGTTAGTGATGTTGAACATCTTTTCATGTGCCTGTTGGCCATCTGTGTACCGTTTTTGGAGAAATGTCTGATCAGATCTTTTGCCCATTTTTTAATTGGGTTCTTAGTTTTTTGGTTGTTGACATGTATGAGTTCTTTATATATTTTGGATGTTAATGCCTTATCAGATAGATGGTTTGCAAATATCTTGTCCCAATTGTTAGGTGGTTTTTTCGTTTTGTTGATGGTTTATTTTGCTGTGCAGAAGAATTTTAGTTTGATGTAGTACCATTTGTTTACTTTTTCTATTGTTTCCCTTGCCGGGTCAGACATGGTACTTGAAAATATGCTACTAAGACCAGTGTCAAAGAGTGTACTACCTATGTTTTCTTCTAGAAGTTTTATGGTTTCAGGTCTTACATTCAATCCTTTAATCCATTTTTAATCCATTTAATTTTTGTGTACGGTGAAAGATAATGATCTACTTTCATTCTTTTTCATGTGACTGCCCCATTTTCCCAACATCATTTATTGAAGAGACTTTCCTTTCTCCAGTATATGTTCTTGGCTCCTTTGTCAAAAATTAAGTGTCCATTAGATGTGTGTGTTTATTTCTGGGCTCTGGATTCTGTTCCACTGATCTGTGTGTCTGTTTTTGTGCCAGTACCATGTTGTTTTGGTTACTATATCTTTGTAGTATATTTTGAAATCAGGGAGTGTGATACCTCCAGGTTTGTTCTTTTTTCTCAGGAATCCTTTGGCTATTTAGGATCTTTTGTTGTTCCATATAAATTTTAGGATTCTTTGTTCTATTTCTGTGAAAAGTGTTGTTGGAACTTTGATAGGGATTCCATTCAATCTGTAGATTGTTTTAGGAAGTATGCACATTTTTTTAAAGATATTCCATGCTCTTGGATTGGATGAATTTACTCCTTTTGTTAAAGTCAAGATTCTAAAAAGATTTATTATCATTAAATAAATTTACCAACAATATAAGTAACTTTTTGTAGATTTGTAGCACAAAATAAATGATAAAAACAACCCTGGAGGAACACCATTCATTCTATTTCTTACATGCTCTTTGGCAGGACAGCTTAGCTTCTGTTTTTCACATGCATATTTCCCCTACATTAAACTTATAATTTTCTGTGTCCCTCTACCCCTGCTGATGGGTACTTTAACCATAGCAGTATGCAATATGCTTCTTGCATATTGGAGGTCAAGTCATGGACCATATCACAGCCAGCATGAAGTCTAAGCAACCACTACTACCCAGAAATGAAACGAGTTAGCTTTCCCTAGTTACTAGTGACTGAACACAATTAAATTTGTTAGTGAACACCTTGCATGCTGTTTTTGATATAGAAGGGTTAGTTTTGTTGCCTCTGAAAAAGAAGTAGAAAAAAAGAGACTCATCATTGCTGTTCCTCTTTCAGATTTAACCAATTGTTAGAGTTTTCTCATCACTACACATTTGTCTTACATATTACTACACCAGAGTAAGACAAATTGAAGTAGAGGTTGACCATACTTATTTTGGCTTATTTTAATACAAGTAATAATGGTAATGGTGATTATGATGATAATACATAATTTAAAATGACATAATCCAGGATATATAATAAATTAGAGCAGAATTATTAGGCAATAGACTCCTTGTGATGGCTACCTTTATGCCTTCGTTAGCAAGTAGGAGTTCAGGAACATGACATGTACTATCCTTGTCCACTGAAAGCTTAGTTTGGCTTTTTCTGTCCCTCTCTCATCTGATTGGGGAAGAAGACCATGGCAAGTGTTAGTGAGCAGTACTTAGTAGTGCCTGTAGACAAGATCTCCCTTCTTTCAATTGAATTGGACCTGACTAGAGGTGGACAAAACTGTCGTCAACAAAGGGGAGAGACGTTCTTCTCCAATTTCTATGTCTCCAGGAAGAGTGACTGGACAGTGACCAAATACAAAGGTGAAGAGATCAGAACTAAAATTGTGGAGGCCGACAACCTCACAGGTGTTTTTCAACAAATTTTAGCTGAGTTTAGTTGAGTATTTATTTATGATTCCATAAATGGATGAAAAATAATCTTGGATAAACTGAATCTCATTTTAAGAACTATTTTGAAGTGTAAGGCAGAATAATGTCTCCTCTGAAAATGTTCACTTCCTAATCTCTGGTATTTTACTTGAGAAGATGTACTCAAAAGGAAATTAACGTTGCAGAGGTAATTATGATTATATCATGGTTACTTTTTATGTGTCAACTTGACTGAACAAAGGGATGTCCAGATAGCTGATAAAACACTGTTTCTGAGTGCATCTGTGAGGGTTTTGCCTGAAGAGATTAGCATTTGAATCAGTAGACTGAGGAAAGAAGATCCACTCCCACCAATGTGGGCAGGCATAATCTAATCGGTTGAGAGCTCAAAAAGAACAAAAAGGCAGAAAGGCAAATTCTTTCTCTGAGCTGGGACAGCTATCTTCTCCTGCCCTCAGACATCAGAGCTCCTCAGGCCTCCTTCGGACTCCAGGACTTTGTACTCAGACTGAATGTACCTTCATCCTAGATGGCAGATCATGGCATATCTCAGCCTCCATAATCGTGTGAACCAATTCCCATAATACATTTCCTACTATATATTTTTATATATCCTATCAGTTGATTTCTCTGGAGAACCCTAATACAGGTTACTAATCTGCATACCTGAAGATAGGGAGATTATCCTGGATTGTCCAGGTGTACCCAATGTAAATACATGGGCCGTTAAAAGTGGAAAAGGCAAGCAGAAGAGTCAGAGAGATGCAATGATGGAAGAAGACACAGGAGATATTTGAAGGATGAGAGGGACTTGAAGATAGAGGAAAGGAGCCAAAACATGCAGGCAATTTCTAGAAGCTGGAAATGGCCCTTAGCTGGCAGACACGCTGACCTCAGTCCTACAACAGCAAGGAATTGGATTCTGCTGACAACCTGACTAAGCAAGAAAACATCATCCCCCAGAGACAACAGAAAAGAATGCAGTCCTGCTGACACCTTGATTTTAGCCCAGTAAATTCTGTACAGGATTTCTGACCAACAGAAGTATAAAATAATAAATTTGTGTTGTTTTAAGATGCTAAGTTTGGGGTAATTTGTGACAGCAGCATTAGGAAACAAATACAGATTTTGGTACCAGAAATGGGGTGCTGCTGTAATAAATACCTAAAAATGTTGAAGTGGCTTTGGAACTGAGAGTGGGTGGAGGTTGGAAGAACATTGAGGAGCATGTAGAAAAATCCCAGATTGTCATGAACAGACAGTTAGTAGAAATTTGTACTTCAAGGACACTCCCAATGATGTAATGATGGCTCACAGACTGTAGAAGTGTATACTTGGAGAGTGCTGCCAGGAAAAGCTCAGAAGCCAGTGAGGAAATCATTAATGTAAACTGGAGAAAAGGGATCCTTGTTATAAGTGGCAGAAATCTTGGCAGAATTGTGTCCTGCAGCTATGTGGAAAACAGAAATAGTAAAAAATGCACTTGGATATGTAGCTGAGGAGATTTCCAAGCAAAGTGTTAAAAATGCAGCAAATTGAGAGAAGAAATGATAAGCAAAAAGGAAACAAGACTCAAAGATTTGGGGAATTTTCAACCTGTCCTGACTGAAAAAAACACTACAAAAAAACACTAATTAATTAATTCCTGATTCACTGTCAGGAAAACTGGTTCTGGAAAAAAAAAACATATGCGTGGCTGGACACCCTTTGGCTAGTACCTCAGAAAGATCTAAAAGCCACAGTATTTTCATGTAAAAGGCTCTTTTATGCGATTCAGGGTGTGACCCATAGAACTGTCAATCAAAGCATAGAAGATCTAAGAAGTTTGAGGGTATTGACCCTCAGCCATCTCAGCAAAAGCCAGAAATAGAGATGGGCTTTTATAGGAAAGATTGGTGGACAAGCCCTGAGGGTGGAACTTTGTGCCCCAAGAAAAGAGCTGAGAAACAAAAAGAGGATCATTCCCAGGCCATGAAAACTGATAGAAGTTGCCTGGCTGAATTTTGAAATTCCTTAGAAGCCATTGCTCCTTTTTCCTTCCATTTTCAAGCAGGATATTTATAATTGTTATCCTATGCCTGTCCTGCCAATGCATTGTGGGAGAAGATGACTTGATTCTTTAGTTTTCCAAGGCCACAGATGGAGAACTGTGTCTCATGGTAGAGTATACCCAGTGCCCCACTTATACCTGACTGAGATTATTTAGATTATGAGATGTGAGACTTTTGAGTTGATGAGATTTCAGTGAAATTTTGGACTTGAATTTTTTTTATTGTAGTAATGTTGGTTTACAACATTGTATAAATATCAGGTGTACATCATTATATTTCAATTTCTGTGTAGATTACATCATGTTCACCACCCAAAGACTAATTACAATCCATCACCGTACACGTATGCTTAATCACCCCTTTTGTCAAGCTTCCTGCCTGCTTCCCTTCTGGTAACCACAAATCCAATCTCTGTCTCTATGTGATTGTTGTTGTTTTTATCTTCTATTTATTAGTGAGATCATACAGTATTTGATTTTCTCTCTCTGACTTATTTTGCTTAGCATAATACCCTCAAGGTCCATCTATCTTGTCCCAAATGGCCGGATTTCATCGTTTCTTATGGCTGAGTAGTATACCATTGTGTATATATACCACAACTTCTTTACTCATTCTTCCCTTGATGGGCACCTAGGTTGCTTCCAAGTCTTGGCGATTGTGAATAATGCTGCAATGAACACAGGGGTGCATATATCTCTATGCATTTGTGTTTTCATGTTCTTTGGATAAACAGCCAGCAGTGGAAGAGCTAGATGGTACGGTAGTTCTATTCTTAATTTTTTGAGGAATCTCCATACTGTTTTCCATAGCAGCTGCACCACTTGGCACTCCCACCAGCAGTGTATGAGAACTCTCTTTTCTCCACATCCTCTGCAACACTTATTTCCTGTCTTGTTAATTACAGCCATTCTGATGGGAGTGAGGTGATACCTCATTGTAGTTTTGGTTTGCATTTCCCTGATAGTTAGTGATGTTGAACATCTTTTCATGTGCCTGTTGGCCATCTGTGTATCGTTTTTGGAGAAATGTCTGATCAGATCTTTTGCCCGTTTTTTAATTGGGTTCTTAGTTTTTTTGTTGTTGACATGTATGAGTTCTTTATATATTTTGGATATTAACTTTAAATTGATGCTGTAATGAGATGAGAACTTCGGGGAACTTGGCGTGGTATTTTGCATGTGTCAGACATGAATTCTCGAGGGCCACAGGGTGGACTGTGATATACTAACCAACCACCAGAATATCTAAACTGAAAAAGAATGACAATGTTATTTTTAAATAGATTATTTACATTACTGAGATATTACATGCAACACTTTATAAGTGTAAGGCGTACAAAGTGTTGGTTTGATACATTTATATATTGCAATATGATTACCAGCATAGCATTAGCTAACACCTCTATTATGCCACACAATTACGATTTCTTTTTTTTTGGTGAGAACAATTAAGATCTAGTCTTAGCAACTCTGAAGTTTATAATACAGTATTGTTGACTATATTCACTATGCTATGCATTAGATATCCAGAACTTATTTATCTACTAGCTGTTTGTACCCTTAAACAAAATCTCCCCAATTCACCCATCCCCCAGCCCCTAGTAACCACCGTTCTACTCTCTGTTTTTATGATTTTGGCTTTTTAAAGATTCTACATATAAGTGATATTAGGTAGTATTTGTCTTTCTATGTCTGACTTATCTCACTTAGCATAATGCTCTCAAGGTCAATATTTTTTAATATTCATTTCTCTAAAGACCAATGGCATTAAGCACCTTTCCATGTGTTTATTGGCCATTTGAATGTCCTGACTGGGGAAGTATCTGTTCAAGTCTTGACCATTTTTATATTGGGCTATATCCCTTTTTAATTGACTTGTAGGAATCCTTATGTATTTTAAACACAAGTCTCTTCTTGTTTGAGTGCATTACAAATATCTTTTTTTTTTTCCATTCCGTGACTTACTTTTTCATGGTATTTTTCAGAAGAACAGATATTCTTAATTTTAAGGTAGTTCAGTTTATCAATGCCATTTTGTGTCCTACATAAGAAATCTTTCTACCACGAAAGAACAAAGACATCCTTATATAGTTTTCTCCTAGAAAACTTGTTTTATCTTTCTTATTTAGATTTACAATCCATCTGATATTAATTTTTGTGAATGACGTGTAGGAGCCAAGTTTATTATTTTTTCTATATGAGTATTTAATACAGTGTCATTTATTTAAAAAGAAACAAAAAAGATAAATAGCATTTCCCCTGTGATCTGCATAAATCTTTGTCATTAGCAAATGTCCACATGTATGTGCATGTTTGTTTCTTGACACTCTATATCATTCCATTGACCTACATTTTATCGCTGAACCGAGAAACACACTGTATTAATTATAGAAGCTGTATAGTGTCTTCATATCTTGTAAAATGAAGCCTCTCATATTATTCTTCACTTAGATTTTTTTGGCTAGGCTTCATTTCTTGCATTTCCATATAGTTAAGAATCAGCTTTTAAATTTGAGCAAAAAAGATCCTTACAAATTTAATTGGGATTTCATTGAAAGTATATGTGAATTTGTAAGAACTGACATGTTTACCATATTGATTCTTCTAATCCATAAACATGATATATCCTTCTATTTATCTTTTATTAAAACAGTTTTTTTTGGAGTAGTTTAAGTTTCACAGCGAAATTTAGGGGATGGTCCAGAGATATCCCATACGCTCCCTTTCTCTACACATGCATAGCCTCCCCCATTATCAATATCTCCCACCAGAGTGGTACATTTGTTACAAATGATAAACCTACATTGACATATCATGATCACCCAAAGTCCATACTTTACATTACAGTTCATTCTTGGTGTTGTATATGCTATGGGTCTGAGAAAATGTATAATGACACCTATCAATTATTGTGATATCATACAGAGTATTTCTGCTGCCCTTAAAATCCTCTGTGCTCTGCCTGTTTATCCTCCCTTTCAACCCCTGGCAACCCCTGATATTTTTACTCTCTCCATAGTTTTGTCTTTTCCAGAATGTCATATAGTTGAAATCATACAGTATTTAGCCTTTTCAGATTGGTTTCCTCCATTTAGTAATATACATTTAAGGTTGCTCCATATCTTTTCATATCTTGACAACTCATTTGCTTTTTTCAATTTAAGCTTTTTTAATTTTCCAGGCTTATTGAGATATAATTGACATATTACATTTTATAAGTTTAAGATTTACAACGTGTTCATTTGATATATATTGCAAAATGATTACTACACAGCATTAGCTAACACTTCCACCCCATCACATAATTACCATTTCTCTTTTGTGGTGAGAACATTTAAGATCGATGCTCTTAGCAACTTTTAAGTATATAATGCAATGTTATTAGGTATAATCACCATGCAGTACCTTAGATGCCCAGGACTTACAAATATTATAACTGGAAGTTTACGCTTTGACCAATATCTCTTCATTTCCCCCATTTGCTAGCCCCTAGTAACCACTACTCTACTTTCTTTTTCTTTGAGTTCAGCTTTTTTAGATTCCATATATAAGTGGTGTCATACAGTATTTGTCATTCTCTATCTGACCTATTTCATTTAGCATAATGCCCTCATTTCATCCAAGTTGTTGCAAATGGCAAGAGGTCCTTCTTTCTCTCAGAAGAATAATATCCCATTGTAAATATATGCCATAGCTTCTTCATCCATTCATCTATTGATGGACAATTAGGTTGTTTCCTTATCTTGACTATTGTAAATAATGCTGCAAAAACATGGAGTGCACATAGCTCTTCGAGATCCTGTTTTTATTTCCTTTGGATACATAACTAGAAGTGAGATTGCTGGATTATATGATAGCTCTATTTTTACTTTTGTGAGGAACCTCCATACTGTTTTCCATAGTGGCTGTATGATTTACATTCCAATAGTGCACGAGGGTGCCCTTTTCTCCACATCCTTGCCAGCACTTACGATCTCTTATCTTTTTGATAATAGCCATTCTAACAGATGTGAAGTCATATCTTGTGGTTTTGACTTATGTTTCCCTCATGATTAGTGATGTGGAGCACTTTTTCATGTATCTGTTGGTGATTTGTATGTCTTCTTCGGAAAAATGTGTATTTAGGTCCTTTTCTCATTTTCAATCAGAGTTTTTATTTATATTGGCTATTGAGTTGTATGAGTTCTTTATAGATTTTGGTTATTAACCCCTTTATCAGATATATGATTTGCAAATATTTTCTCCCATTTTGTAAGTTGCCTTTGTTGATTGTTTCTTTTGCTGTACAGCTTTCTGGTTTGATGTAGTCTCATTTATTTTTGCTTTGTTTCTTGTACTTTTGGTATAATATCCAGAAACTCGTTGCCAAGACCAATGCCAATGAGGTTTTGCATTATATTTTCTTCTAGGAGTTTTATTGTTTCAGGTCTTATGTTTAAGTCTCCACTCCATTTTCAGTTAATCTTTTTGGGTGGTGTAAGATAGGGGTCCAGTTTCATTCTTTGGCATGTAGTTTTCTAGTTTCACAATACCTACTTAATGAAGAAGCTACCCTTTCCCCATTGAGTATTCTTGGCTCCCTTGCCACATGATAGTTGACTGTATGTGAGGTTTATCTCTGGGTTCTCAGTTCTCTTCCATTGGTCTATGTGTCTATTTTTTATGCCAGTAACACATTGTTTTGATTACTATAGCTTTGTAGCATAGTTCAGAATCAGGAAGGGTGCTGCCTCTGGCTTGTTCTTCTTTCTCAGGATTGTTTTGGAAATCAGGGTCTTTTGGGGGTCCACACAAATTTAAGGATTTTTTTTCTAGTTCTGTGAAAAATGGCATTGGAATGTTGATAGAGATTGCATTGAATCTATAGATGGCTTTGGGTAGTGTAAAGAATATTCATTCTTCCAATCTGTGAACACGAGGTCTTTTTCCATTCGTTTGTGTCTTCTTTCATCAAAGTCTTGTAGTTTTTGGTGTGCAGATCTTCACCTCTTTGGCTAAATTTAGTCCTACGTATCTTATTGTTTTTGATGCTATCGTGAATGAGATTTTCATTATTTCTTTTTCAAATGTTTTGTTAGTGTACAGAAATGCAACTGATTTGTGGATTTTCCTTTTGTATCTTGCAACTTTGTTGCATTTATTGATTAGTTCTAACAGTTTTGGGGGATCTTTTAGCTCATTTCCTTTCATCACTGGAGAATAGTCTATTTTCTGAATGTACCACTGTTTATGCATCCATGCGTCTACTGAAGCACATCTTGGTTGCTTCCAAGTTTTGACAATTATGAATTAAGCTACTATAAACATCCATGTGAAGGTTTTTGTGATGACAGTTTTAAAATTTGGGGGTACCAAGGAGTGTGATTGTTGGACCATATGGTAAAAGTATGTTTAGTTTTGTAGGAAACCACCAAACTGTCTTCCAAAGTAGCTGTACCATTTTGCATTCCCACCAGCAGCAAGTAGTTTCTGTTGCTCCACATCGTAGACAGCATTTGGTGTTGTCAGCATTCAGGATTTTGGCCATTCTTATAAGTATATAGTGGTGTCATTTTTGTTTTAATTTGAATTTCCTTGATGACATATGATATGGACAATCTTTTCATATGCTTATTTGCCTTCATTATATCTTCTTTGATGAGGTGTCAAGTTCTTTGGCCCATTTTTTTATTTGAGTTGTCTGTTTTCTTATTGTTGAGTTTTAAGTGTGCTGTGTATATTTTGGATAGCAGTCCTTTATCAGATGTGTCTTTTGAAAATATTTTCTCCCATTCTATGGCTCATCTTCTACTTCTTTTGATACTTTTGCAGAGCAGAAGCTTTTAATTTTAATGAAGTCCAGCTTATCAATTATTTCTTTTCTATATCATATCTTTGGTGTTGTATCTAAAAAGTCATCACCAGTCTCAAGGTCATCTGGATTTTCTCTGTGTTATTTTCTAGGATTTTTATAGTTTTGCATTTACATTTAGCTCTAAGATCCACTTTGAGTTAATTTTTGTGAAGAGTGTTAAGTCTGTGTCTAGACTTTTTTTTTTTTACGTGTGTATGTCTAGTTTTTCCAGCACCATTTGTTGAAAAGACTATCTTTACTCCATTGCATTGCCTTTGCTTCTTTGTCAAAGATCAATTGGCTATATGTATGTGGGTCTATTTCTGAGCTCTCTATTCTGTTCCATTAATCTATATGTCTATTCTTTGCCGATAACATACTGTCTTGATTACTGCAGCTATACAGTAAGTCTTGAAGTCAAGTAGTGTCAGTCCTCTAACTTTGTTCTCTATCAATATTGTCTTGGCTGTTCTGGGTCTTTTGCCTTGCCATATAAACTTTAGAATCAGTTTATTGATATCACAAAATAAGTGGCTGGGATTTTGATTGGAATTGCATTAAATTTATGGATTAAACTTGGGAGAACTGATATCTTGACAATATTGAGTCTTTCTATCCATAAACATGGAATATCTCTCCATTTATTCAATTATTCTTTGATTTCATTCATCAGAGTTTTATAATTTTCTTCATATAGATCTTGTACGTATTTTGTTAGGTTTAAATCTAAGTATTTCATTTTGAGGGGAGTGCCTATGTGAATGGTATTGCTTTTTGAATTTCAAATTCTACTAGGTCATTGCTAGTATAAAGGAAATGAACTGACTTCTAGCACATTAACTTTGTATCCTGGAACCTTGCTATAATCATTTATTAGTTCCGGGAATTTTTTTGGTTGATTATTTCAGATTTTTGACATAGATGATGTCATTTGTGAACAAAGACACTTTTATTTCTTCCTTCCCAATCTGTATACCTATTATTTTCTTTTCATACTGCATTATCTAGAACTTTCAGTACAATGTGGAAAAGGAGTGGTGAAAGGGAACATCCCATCTTTGCCTTGTGTCTAATCTTAGTGGGGAAGCTTCAAGTTTCTCACCAAGTATGATGTAATCCATTTATTTTTATATTTTTTAATGCTTAATAGTTTTCTGTACAAATTTTGTACACTTTTAAAAATCTTTCTTCACATTTTAATTCATATATGCTATTGTAAATGGTAACTTCCAATAAAATCACTTAAATATTTATATTAACCTTGTTATAAGCAATGTTGCTTAAAGCTTACGTAATAAATATCTGACCTTTATTCTCTAACAAATGAGTACCACAGTAACTGACTCAGTCTTGGATTCTAAGAGCCATTCAGCTAGTTTTATGTTTAACATCCTCATTAGAACTACAATTTCCCAAGATCACAGCTTTAAAGCAAACCACGGAAGAAATCTAAAGATTACCAACTACATCATATTGCACTGCTCTAGCCTTCCATCAACTAAATGCACTTAGAATAAAATCCAAAATCCATAACGTGGCCTACAAATCACTACATGATCTGACTAATACCAGATTTTTCAGCTTCATCTCTTACTATTCTCTCTCCCTATGCTCCAGATACATTACCAATTTTTAGTTTCTTCAATAAGTTTGTGCCTGCCAGGATTTTCTAAATGTACTAGTTCCTTTGCCTGGATTTTTCCTCTTTTCTTACTTCTTACCTGTGGTTAATTCCTACTACTTATAATTGTATTTGCCTAAATATTATTTTGATAGTAAAGATTTTTCTTCCCTTGTAGACTTTATTACCCCAACATTATAATCTTAGTTCTCTCTGCTGTTTTCCTTCATAGCACACATTACCATTTAAATTAAAGAACTGTTTTTGTAAAATGACTCTTTCTTGCTACAGGACCACTAAGGTAGTGTTATTTCTTCCCTATTCACTGATGTTGGTCTTCTTGGTTTATACTGTATCTGATACATAATAGGAATTAATAAATAGGTGTCAATTGAATGAAAATAATGGATCCTGAATGAATATATGAATGAATTCACAAACAAAAAGTATCAGGGACAAAACTATAATGGAAAGCTAGGGAGAAAGTCCACTTGAGGAATCAACATGAAGAATGAAAGACAATATATAGAAAGCAGGCTAACATGATAAGTTGGAAATGGGAGTGATATTAGAGTATGTGAGTCTGAGTTTGGAAAGATTTTCTTATCCTTTAGGAGAGAGCCACAAATACCTTTTAGAAGATACCTGCAGCCCTAGTGTGGTAAGTGGAAAAGTGACTGAAAGCCACATATAGGACAAAAGGAGCATTCAAGGAAATTAACCATGAAAGAATGAGTTGGAAGTAAAAAAGAATTCTAGAGATTTCCTCAAATTCATGAATTGCCACTTACTTGATAAAATTATTGTGTCTTACAGTCAAATAAAATTACACTCGATCAAAGAGGAAAGACATAATATGTAGGTATATTTACTGCTAAAATTCTCCTTGTTCTAAATTTGCTAAGTCTTTGTTGTAATTCAGTGTAGTCACTAGTACTGGTTCCATGCTTCAATACACTGTCATTAGCAAATTAACTAATGTGTTTTTTACTAGGCATTCTAGTTCGTTAATAGGAATGTGCTAAACTCTTAATGACATGATAGACCATAAAGTCTATTCTGGAACAATTAATGTCCATCAAATTCATGACTTGCCAAATAAATAGTATAGCCAGTTGGAATGATGAGCCATAATGATAAAAATTGAGCTTTTCTTTGTGGAATTTTGCATAAAGATTACCTGTTTGTTAACTCCTTAATTATATATTTACGCAAAATTTGAAATAACTTAGGAAGTGATAGGACATATTAGTGTATATTTGATCTTTTCAAACCTTGTAATTTACTCATCACATAGACTTTAATGAAGAGAAAAGCCTTTAGGCAATGTCAAGGTACTGAAAGGAGCCAAAAATCCTGTGACTAAAGCAGGATTTCCACTTTGCAGTGGTATGCATTACTGTGAAAGTATAAAACCTTGTATCTGCAAATAGTATTACTCTTCCTTATCTGCAACAGCAGTCTTTTGATAGTTTGGTCCAAACAAGATTATTTGAGATCTATATATATACACTGCTAGGTATAATGGGCATGGCAATAATTAGGAAATTAGCAGCCCACAAAAGTTTCCAAGATTATGATTTTGTTTTTACAAGGGAGTCTAAGTCTTCAGTAATTTAGACTCAAAGGATAAATTCAAGTATAATTATATTCCTGGGCTTTTGTCTTTCTCTTTATCAGTAGAAAACCTTGAGAGAGTAACTAACTGTGGTAACAAGAGGACTTCATAACGTAAAGCTGCACATGCAGAGAAATAACATAAATCTTTACAAACATTAACAAGTAAGGCAATAGTAACATTTGGTCCTTTTATGTTTGTTTTCCCATCATAATTTCACTGAAATACATATTTTTCATATAATGAAATTTATTCTGGTGAAACTATAGTAAATGTGTTTCACATGAGTCTTATTCCATCTAGACAAAATACTAGCATTTATAGTATGATATAAATCTAGCATTGTTAAAAATACAAAATACTAAATAGCAAGTATTTTTGATGTATCTTACATTCAAGATATTTGTACATATTTTCTTTAACAGGGAAATGTTCTTGATTTCTATTCACAGATTAATCTAAAAATAGTCCAAAAATGTGTTTTGAGTGAGCTTAAAAGAGTTGTTACCTAGTCCAAACTTAGGTAAACAGTGAGTTACTTAGAGAGGAAACCATGACTGCTCCTTATTTCCTTCACCTAATTTTAAAAAATGAGTAGGGGCTGGCCCAGTGGCGCAGCGGTTAAGTTTGCACGTTCTGCTTCTTGGCGGCCTGGGGTTCACTGGTTCGGATCCTGAGTGCGGACATGGCACTGCTTGGCAAAAGCCATGCTGTGGTAGGCGTCCCACATATAAAGTAGAGGAAAATGGGCACGGATGTTAGCTCAGGGCCAGTCTTCCTTAGCAAAAAAAGAAGAGGACTGGCAGTAGTTAGCTCAGGGCTAATCTTCCCCAAAAATAAAAATATAAAAAATGAGCAGATTGAACTATATGCTTTCTAAGGCTGGAAGTATTATAATTATGTTAATTTCACCTTTTTCATCTAGATATTTCAGCTATGAAACATCTTTCATTTGTAGCCATATGAAATCATTTTATTATAGAATTATGAATTTGTCATTAAGGATATTTATGTAATAGGTACACTATTTGTTTCTACAATGGTCTTTGACCTACTGTATCAAAGCAGACATAGGTATTATTACATACTGTATTTTTAGAATTTTTCTTGTGTAAAATATTCCTTTCTTTTCATCACTGTATGTTTTCTTTGCTAAAAACATTCCTCTCTCTCTCTCATGCTCTCTCTCCCTCTTTCTCTATCTCTACACATAGAGATACATGTGCGTTACTGTTGCATAACAACTTATCTGCAAATCTAGCACCTTAAAACCACTGATATTTATTATCTTACACGGTTTCTGAGGGATTGGTTTAGCTAGGTGTTTCTGGCTCATGGTCTCTCATGAGGTTGTAGTCAAGCTGTTGGCCAGGCTGTAGCCATCTCAAGGCTTGATGAAGGCTGGGTAATCCACTTCCAAACTCACTTAAGTGGTTGCTGGCAGCTTTCAGTTCCTCACTAACAGTTGACTGGAGTTCTCAGTTACTTGCCACATGTGCTCCGTAGTGCTGCTCCTAAATAGCAGCTTTCTTCTTCCAGGGCAAGTGATGAGAAATAGAGAGTGAGAGAGAAAAACAGAGAGAGCAAGAAAGATAGAGAGAGAAACTAAAATGGAAGCTACTTTCTTTTAATAACCTAAACTCAGAAAGTATATCACTCGGGAAGTTTTCTTATCATTAGAACATAGTTACTAGGTGAGCCACACTCAAGAGCAGGGGATGTCTTCCACTTCTTGAAGAGAGAAGTGTCAAATAATTGTGAACATATTTTTAAAACCACCACAACATACAATTTAAAGAGAGAGAGATTTAAATCTTACTACTTTCACTTAGATGATTATTCAAAGTGGGAGCAACAAATGAGGCTTTTTTATAGAAAATGATTCTCAAGTTTCTTCATCTGCTTTTCTGTTATTTGACTTAATGCCATTTTTCACTGAGTATAGTGTGCAATACAAATATTAGTTCTGAGATCTCAATCAAGATTCTTCTGCTCCTATAAAATAATTTTTGTTGTTACCCTTAAATTCAAAGAGGAAATATACTATTAAATTGTTGTATCATTAAATATTTGTGGGTAGAAATGCGTGTCTGGAATCCTGGAATCCTGAAGATATATTGTTTGGGGACTTCTGGACAATATCACCTGACATTTCACTGGACAGTATGACTGCACATCCAAACATTTTGCTTTCTTCCTGCTTCCTAGGGAATGTAGTTTTGCTGATGCTAAGTTTGGCTGGAGAACAGAAAAGTCCCAGGTCCTAGAAGTTTGTTAATATTTCATATCATGGGTATTTTCTTCAATTATTTCTGAATGAGACAGCAAGAAATAGCTATTCTAAGTAGGGCATAACCCTTGGTGGACATTATCCCCTACAATCAAATGGCTACTTTAGGGATTCTAGGAGCCAAGGGAAGCTGCAATGAGATACTGCCTTGCTTGTGCTATTTCTGCCTTCCTCAATTCTAGAAAAGGTGGTGTCCCTGGCTAATTTTATTGCTGTCTGCCTCTGTGTGTGTGTGTGTGTTTATGGCGGTCTTTGCAATCAATCCGTAGCTCACCAGAAATATTTAAATTGTTTTTTGAAAAGTTAATAAATCTATTAATAAAATCTAATAATCAACAATGATGATAATTCCAAGGACCAGAAATTCTGAAAAACATTTCATAAATGGTGATGTTGGGGAAAGAATTATATCCTTAAACTTGTTCATTGCTTCTTAGTTCTCACTACTGAAAAAATAAACAATCTACCTTTCCATGTGAAGAAAGAAAATTACAGAGTTACAGCAATCTCATCTACATCTAAGGTTTTAATGTTCAATGATATCTGGATTATTAGAAAATAAGTAGGTTAATTATATTGGCACTTAGATATATTGAATGCAATTCATGATTAAAAAAATGAGTTCACCTTTGACTCCGTTTGAGGGATAAAATGATAGTGGCTGAAAAAATAAAAAGTCATTGTTTATGATACATTTGCTTAAGGTTTTAACAATCCTTAAGACATAGGTGGAACTGAGGTTCTGGAGAAATCCCACTATTAACATAACTATTAACATATTGGGATAACTTCCCAATATCTTCACAGATAACATGAATGCTAATTTCTTTTTTCATTGTGTTTATATAAAATCAGTGTTATTGTTTGGGTACTATATTTTCATGCATTATTTCCCAAATATCCTACAGTATAATTTTTAACTTTACTCTCCTTAGAACACAATAGATTGGAAACCAAGGTAAGTTAACTGATATTGACACAAAAGAACCAGGCCAAAGTGGCATATTAAAAAGCATAACTATATAGTGATTAATCAGAAGAACTAAGATTTTAGAGATAAAATGTTGATAGAAGAAATAAATGAATAGACTTCCTATTAAGAAGAAAGATGTCCCATTTAGAAAAATGGCACTGCTGGATGATTAATTTTAAAAAGTAAGGATGGAATTTGAACTGGAGTACATCAGTGTTCTAGGGGGTGGGGCAGACCTCTGCGCTAACAGGCCTGGGGAAGAACTCCAATGGCGTCTTCCAGCATCTCTAGAATTAGGAGAGGAAGGCAGAGAAGAAAAAAGAAATAATTTAAACAGTGAGGATAGTCATTCTCAAGAATGTCGGAAACGATACTTGTGAAATTTAGCATTAACTATAATAAATAAAAGCACCAATTATTCCTCTTAGGCCTTCTATTTTAAACAACAGAAATTTATTGCTTCACAGTCTGGGGGCTAGAAGTATGAAATCAAGGTGTCAGCAGGATTATGCTCTCTCTGAGGGCTCTAGGGGAGAATCCCTCCTTGCCCCTTCAAGCTTCTGGTGTTTGCTGGCAATCCTTGGTGTCATTGTATCTTCACATCATCTTCTCCCTGTGCATGCCTTTGTTCACAAGGTGTTCTCCTCTCTTATAAGGACACTGGTCATATTGGACTACAGGCCATCCTACTTGAGTATAATGTCATCTAACTAATCTGCAATGATCTTATTTCCAAATAAGGTCACATTCTGCCTTTCTGGGACTTAGAGCTTCAACATATCTTTTCTGGGGATACAGTTCAACCTATAACAGTGGCTTTCTCTTTTTTTGCTATTATAGCCATTAAAACAATGAAAATACTTGTGTGTAGGTATTTGTGTACAGCCATGGGTCTTTCTTTAGATAAAATTTCAAAAGAGGAAATGTTGAGTCAAGTTGTATGTACCTTAGCATTTTTGTAATGTATTGTTAAATTGTCTTCCCAAAAGGATTCATTTATTTACCATCTGCCCAACAGTGCATGAGAGAGCCTGTTTTCCCATATCCTTATGAACAGTTACTGTTATCATTAAAAAAAAATTGCCTTGTTTAGGCAAAACATTATCTTAGTAAAGAGGAAGATAAAATATTTTCCTTTTTGGGCTAAAATTTATTTGAGATGGATCATAGGCTTAAATGTAAAATTTAAAATTATAAAATTTTTATGAGAAAACATAGGGGGATATTTTCATGACTTGGGTATTGACAACGATTTCTTAGACAGCATACAGAAAGGAATAAACATAAATTTAAAATAATAAGTTAGGAACTTTTTAAATTAAAAAATTAAAAACTTCTGCTCATCAAAAGACACTATTAATGAATTGAATAGACAATTCACATACTGGGTGCAAATAGTCACCAAGCAGATATCTTTTAAATCACTGGTAGCCAGAATATATAAAGAACTCCTCTAAATCAATAATAAAGATGCAAACAATTCAATTAAAATATGAACAAAAGGTTTGAACTGACACTTCACAAAAGAAGATAAATGAATGACCAATATTCACTTGAAAAGATGCTTGACATCATTAATAACTGTAGATTATTTTGGAAATTCTTGTTAGGGAAATTCAAGTTAAAGCCCAAAATGAGATATCACAACAAACCTACCAAAGTGACTAAAATGAAAAAGACCAGCAGTACCAAATGCTGGTGAGAATTTGGTGCAATCAGAACTTTTCTACACTATTATTGGAATTGTAAAATGGTACAGCCACTTTGGGCAAAGTTCTGGCAGTTTATTAAAAATCTTAACAGACAGCTATGTAAGACCCAGCAGCACACTTCTAGATATTCATCCAAGAAAATCAAAGCATATGATTACAAAAGTCTATTATTAGAATGGTCATAGTAGCTTTATTCATATTAGCCTCAAAACTAGAAACAGTCTAGTTGTCCAACAACAGGAGCATGAATAAACAAACTATAGTATATTTGTATAATGACATACTACTCTGCAATAAAAAGGAACAAACCATTGATTAAATAACACATAGATGAATCTCAAAAACATTATGTTAAATGAAAATAGACAGACAAAATGGTACACACTGTATGATTCCATTTATATAAAATTCTAGAAAATACAAAATAATCTATAGTGACAAAAAACAGATCAGTGGTTGTCTAGGTAGTAGAGGGAGGGATGGATTTCAAAGTAGCATGAGGAAACTTTTGTGAGTGAAGGGAATTTCCAGTATCTTGAGTGTAATAATGGATTACCGCATATCTACATATGTCAACTATCATTACCTGGTGTGCTTTAAATATGTACAAATTATTGTACTTCAATGACATCTGAATAAAGTTGTAAGTAAAAGGATATAAGCAAATATTGACATTAAGTTAACATTCATGCTGAAGAGTTTTGTGGTAAGGTGTACTAATGTCTGCAACATCCTTGGAATTGCATCATAAAAACAAGATGAATTGACAGATTAATGGGATGGATAGATATCTGGTAAAGCATGTAGAGAAAAACTAATTACAGAATCTAGAAGATGGCAGCATAGGAGGACTCTGAACTCACCTTGTTCTGCAGAACAAAACAAATTCACAACTACTCTTGGAACAATTACTCCTGAGAGAGAACTGAAAACTGGATAAAAAGAACCCCCACAACAAGGGGCAGTGCTAACTGAGGTGGAAGAGGCAGAAATTCCTTTCTGGATAGAAAAACACCATTTTCGAGCTGTGGCAATTCATGGCCAGGAGCAATCTTAAGGTACAAATCTTTTCCTAGAGGAGTGGGTGATCTAAGAGGGAGAGCTTTGCCACAATAAGGAGCTTTTGGACTCAGCACGACTGAGATGATCGTCATAATATCTGACTTTGCTGGTTATTAACAATAATGAGGAATACCCCAAGAAAAGCTATAGAACAAAAGAGAAAGAAAAGCCTGCCCTTAAAGGACCCATGCACAAATAACCTGTTTCAGAAAGCAACCTAAGATCACCAGACAGAAAAGTGCACAGTCCTTTGGTGAAAACAAACTCACTTGATAGGCTCTGAGCACATTTTGGTGAGAAGAGAGACCTCCCCAGTCTGGGACCACCTCACCAAGGACGGAGAAATTAATGGCAGCCAATATTGTGACCTAGTACCATTGTGCTGACAGAGATGCTGGAAGACGCCATTGGAGTTCTTCCCCAGGCCTGTTAGTGCAGAGGTCTGCCCCACTCCCTAGAACACTGATGTACTCCAGCTCAGCCAGTGCAGGCAGCCACCCGAGGGACTGGCCCCACCCAACAGCAGTTCTTGCAGCAACTTTTGGGCCTGCATGTGCAGGGTGGGTGGGACCTCTGCAACTGCGGCAGGTGAGTGGATCCACTTCTGTAGGGCAGGGCATGCATGAGGGACTGGGCATGAACAAGGGGTAGGCCTGCATTGGTGGAGTGTGTGGGGCCGCTACAGCAGGGTGAGTGGGTGCGGGTCGGTGGGTTGTGGCATGTGCACAGGGCAGGACTGTGTTGATGGGGTGTGTGGGCCTGCGGGTGGTGGGGCTTGTCAGCTGTAGCAGACTTCTGCTTCTCAAACAGCCACATAGGGGATTGGCATCACCTTCCAGTGCCAGAAACAATTGTGTGCTACCACGAATGGTGCCAGCCCCAACCAGCTTCCTTCCTAGGTTTACAGCAATTATAATCCCCTGAGCCTAGCATCCAGCCATGCTGGGACCTTCCCACTTAACAGCAAAACTGGAGCAGGAATGTGCTATTAGACCTTCAGTCAATTGTGCTGGGGCTCCCCATACCCAATAAAGTGACCAAAGGGACGCTAGCAGCCACAGGCAGCTGAACATTAGAACCAACTGGCCAGGGGGACAGCCTAGCTTCCCTATGCACCTGCAGGAAGAGCAACCCTGCACAACAGAAGGACACATGTAGCCCACACTCAGGAGTGTAGATGACACTCCTGGGACATCTGGAACTGGTGACAAGAGGGAAACACACAGCTGGGCCTCATATGGCATCTCTTACCTACAGCCACTTCTCCAAGAGTGGGAGATGTAGCTTATCTACCTAATATGTAGATATAAGCTACAGAGAAAGAGGGAAAATGAGGAGACAAAGGAATAGGTTCTAAATAAGGTAACAGGAAAAATCCTCAGGAAAAAAACTAAACAAAACAGAGATAATCTACCTGGTAAAGAGTACAAACTAATGGTCATAGGGATGTTCACTGATCTTAGGAGAAGAATGGATCTATTCAGTGAGAACTTCAAAGAACTGGAAAATATGAAAAAGACCCAGTCAGAACTGAAGAATACAATAATGGAAATCAAAAATTCACTAGAGGGACTCAATAGAAGAGTAGATGACACAGAAGAACAAATCAGTGAGCTAGACAAAGACTAGAGGAAACCACGCAAGCTAAACAGATAAAAGAAAAAAGAACTAAAAAGAACAAGACAGTCTAAGGGACCTCTGGGACAACATCAAGGGCACTAACATCCATATTATAAGTGTCCCAGAAGGAGAAGAGAGAGACAAAGGGGAAAAGAATATATTTGAAGAAATAATAGCTGAAAACTTCTCTAACCCAAGGAAGGAAACTGACATCCAGGTACAGGAAGCACAGAAAGCACCAAACAAGATGAATTCAAAGAGGCCCACAGCAAGACACATTACAATTAAAATGTCAAGAATTAAAGAGAACGAGAGAATCCTAAAAGCTGCAAGAGAAAGGCAACAAGTTACATACAAAGGAAACCCCATGAGGCTATCAGCTGCCTTCTTAGCAGAAACCTTACAAGCTAAAAGAGAGTGGCAGATTATATTTAAAATGCTTAAAGGAAAAACACCCTACAGGGAAGAATTCTCTACCCAGGAAGGTTATCATTCAGAATGGAAAGAGAAATAAAAAGTTTTCCAGAGAAGCAAAAACTAAAGGATTTTATCACCAAGAAACTGGCTTTGCAGGAAATCCTGAAGGGACTTATTCAAGTGGAAAAGAAAAGACCACAAATAGGGATTAAAAAAATAATAAAATCACTGGTAAAGACAAATATACAGTAAAAGTAGCAGATCAATGACATATGAAGCTCACGTGAAGGTTAAAAGACAAAAGTACTAAAACTATTTCCATGATAAGAGGGTAACAGATTCACATACACAAAAAAAGAGGTTAGATAAGATATGAAAAACAAAAAATATGGGAGGAGGGGAGTAAAAGAATAGAGTTTTTAACAAGAGGTCAAACTTAAGAGACAATCAATATAGATTGCTATATGTGAAGGTTATTATACATGAACCTCATGGTAATCCCAAGCCAAAACCTATAATAAATACACAAAAAATTAAGAGAAAGGAACCCAAGCATAATACTAAAGAAAGCATCAAACCACAATGGTAGAGAGCAAGAGAAGAAGAAAGAAACAGAGAAGAACTAGTAAGACACCCAGAAAAAAAGAAGAAACAAAAAGGTAGTAACATTCTTATCAATAGCTACTTTAAATGTCAATGGACTACATGCTCCGTTCAAAAGGCATAGGGTGGCTGACTGGATTGCAAAACAAGACCCATAAATATGCTGTATACAAGAGACACACTTCAGACCTAAAGATACTCACAAACTGAAAGTGAAGGGATGAAAAAAGACACTCCATGCAAATAATGAAAAGAAAGCTGGTATAGCAATACTTATATCAGACAAAATAGACTTTAAAACAAAAACTGTAACAAGAGACACAGAAGGGCACTACATAACGATAAATGGAACAACCCAACAAGACGATATAACACTTGTAAATATCTATGCACCCAACATAGGAAAACCTAAATATATAAAGCAGCTATTAAAAGGCATAAAAGGAGAAATAGATAGTGACATAATAATAGTAGGGGACTTTAACATTCCACTTACACCAATGATAAGAAGGTAATGGACAGACACACACAAAATAAGAGATTAGACATGATTTCAAAAACATAAAATGTAGGAGAGGGAGTAAAAAAGTAGAGCTTTTAGAAATAGGTCAAACTAAAGAGACTATCAACTCAATATAGATTGTTATATATGTAAAATATTACATATGAACCTGATGGTAATCACAAACCAGAAACCTATAATAAATACACAAATAAGTGAGAGGAAGGAAATCAAACATGTTGCTGAGGAAAGTCATGAAACCACAAGGGAAGAGAGCAAGAGAAGAAGTAAGGAACAGAGAAGAACTACTAAAACATCCAGAAAAAAAGTAACAAAATGTCAATAAATACATATTTACCATATATACTTTAAATGTCAATAGGCTAAATGCTCCAATCAAAAGGCATAAGGTGGCTGGTTGAATAAAAAATAAGACCCATGTATATGCTGCATACAAGAGCCACACTGCAGACCTAAGGACACTCACAAACTGAAAGTGAAGGGATGGACACAGGTACTCCATACAAATGGCAAAGAAAAGAAAGTGGGGGTAGCAATACTTATATCAGACAAAATAGACTTTAAAACAAAAATAGTAACAAGAGACAAAGAGGGACACTACATAATGATAAAGGGAACAATCAAACAAAAGGATATAACACTTGCAAATATCTATGTACCCAAGAAAGGAGAAATAAAAGTGATCCAAATTGGAAAGGAAGAAGTGAAACTGTCACTATTTGCAGATGACATGATTTTATATATAGAAAATCCTAAAGAATCCACCAAAAACTTTCAGAAATAATAAATGAATATGTTAAAGTTTCAGGATACAAAATCAACATACAAAAATCAATTGTGTTTCTATACACTAATAATGAAGTAGCAGAAAGAGAAATTAAGAATACAATCCCATTTACAATTGCAACAAAAAGAATAAAATACCTAGGAATAAATTTAACCAAAGGTGAAAGACCAGTACCCTGAAAACTATAAAACACTGCTGGAAAAAATTAAAGACACTAAGAAATGGAAAGATACTCTGTGTTCTTGGATTGGAAGAATTAACATAGTTAAAATGTCCCTACCTCCTAAAGCAATCTATACATTGAATGCAATCTCTATCAAAGTTCCAAGGACATTTTTCACAGAAACAGAATTTCTGTGGAAATAAAATGTATTGGAAATAAATGGAAATAAAATAAAAATTATATGGAGAAACAACAGACCCCTAATAGCTGAAGGAATCTTGAGAAAAAAGAACAAAGCTGGATGTTTCACCCTCCCTGACTTCAAAATCTACCATAACCTATAGTAATCAAAACAGCATGGTACTGGCACAAAAACAGACACACAGATCAATAGAACAGAATTGAGAGCCCTGAAATAAACCCACTCATCTATGGACAGCTAATTTTTGAGAAGGCAACCAAGAACATACAATAGAGAAAGGAAAGCCTCTTCAATAAATTGTGTTGGGAAAATTGAACAGCCACATGCAAAGGATGAAAGCAGACCGTTATCTTACACCATACACAAAAATTAACTCTAAATGGATTACAGACTTGAATGTAAGACCTGAAACCATAAAACTTTTTGAAGAAAACTTAGGCAGTATGCTCTTTGACATTGGTTTTAGCAGCATATTTTCAAATACCGTGCCTGACCAGGCAAGGGAAACAATAGAAAAAATAAACAAATTGGACAACATCAAACTATAAAGCTTCTGCACAGCAAAGGAAACCATCAACAAAATGAAAAGACAATCTAACCATTGGGAGAAGATATTTGCAAACCATATATCTAATAAGTGCTCAATGTCCAAAATATATAAAGAACTCATACAACTCAACAACAGAAAAACAAACAATCCAATTAAAAAATGGGCAAAAGATGTGAACAGTTTTCCAAAGAAGATCTACAGATGGCCAACAGGCACATGAAAAGATGTTCAACATCACTAATTATTAGGGAAATGGAAATCAAAATTACAATGTTATATTACCTCATGCCTGCCACAATGCCTATAATTAACAAGAGAAGAAATAAGTGTTGGAGATGATTTGGAGAAAAGGGAACTCTCACACACAGCTGCTGGGAGTGCAAACTGGTGCAGCCACTATGGAAAAGAGTATAGAGATTTCTCAAAAGATTAAGAATAGAACTACCTACGATTCAAGTATTCCACCACTGGGTATTTATCCAAAGAACATGAAAACAGAAATACATAATGATATTGTAAGCACCCCTATGTTCATTGCAGCATTATTCACAATAGCCAAGACTTCTAAGCAACCTAGGTGCCCATCGAGGGACAAATGGATAAAGAAGATGGACAAAGTGGAGTACTACTCAGCCATAAAAAGATGAAATCTTGCTATTTGCGACAACATGGATGGACCTTGAGGGTATTATGCTAAGCAAAATAAGTCAGAGAGAGAAAGTCAGATACTGTATAATCTCACTCATAAATAGACGATAAAAACAACAACAAACAAATACATACAGACAGAGATTGGGTTGATGGTTACCTGAGGGGAAGCAGGGAGGAAGGAGTGCGAAAGGGGTGACAGAGCACATGTGTATGGTGATGGATGATAATTAGTCTTTGGGTGATGAACATGATGTAATCTACACAGAAATTGAAATATAATGATGTACACCTAAAATTTATAGAATGCTGTAAACCAATGTTATCTCAATTAAAAATCATTTATATTCTGCTAAAAAACATAAAAGTATGTAGATGGAGTGTAAACAGGTGTTCATTATAAGATTATTTCAGATTTTTCACTATGATTGAAAACTTTTCATTGTAAAAGCTTAAAAACCAGAATGACTCATTATAAAAAAAAGTTGAAAGAAAACTTAAGAATTTTGGCAGCCCCTAAATATGCTATTTCATTAGCTAGGAAATCGGGCTTCTTTCATGATGTCATCTTAAGTAGTCATTGAAACATTGTTTCTTGATTGACTTAATTCAGTCCAAAGAAGTTTTCAAGAAGATTACTCTAAGAACACATCACAGTATAGTAACAGAGAACTGGAAAACGTTGACATTTCAAGACCTCAGATTTCAAGCACTTTTATATTCATCCTCCCTCTGCAAGGAGAACAAATTCATTAAAGGAAATGTACAAAAGGCTACATCTTGTTATGCCATCAAGATCTGTCAACTGTAGTTTTTAAGAAACCAGTGTACTTTGGCACATCTCTTCAAGCCCTACATCTCATACTCACATAAAAGACTCCATTTCATACGCTTAATATTCCCACCCACTCTTCTTGGCAAACACCAACTGTCTTACGCAAGATCCAGTCTTCATTTGGTCGTGATCTCTAGGACAATCGTTTAGACTGAACCTAGTAGGCAATGAGCACTCAATATGTATTTGTTGAATTCATAAATAATTAATCTTCTCTTACTTTTAAACATATGTATCCCTTTCCCGTACCAATACCACTTTCAATTCAGTGAGAAGTTTGAGGACATTCACAGATATGATGTATATATAGACAAAATTAGTATAGAAAAAAACACGTGATTTAAAATTGGCCAGTTTTATATTTATTTCCTATTTCTACCACTTACTGGATATATGATCTTGATTAAGATGCATAATTCTTTCTGAACTTCATTTTTTTTCTGTAAACTGTGAGTAAAAATTTTATCTTGTAAGACGGTCATGTGAATAAAGTGGAATATGAAATAATCTGCTTTACTTAGTAAAAATAGTCTGTGAAGGGATATGATTTACCATACTTCTCTCTGGGAATCAAAATCTTGATTAAAAGTCAAAAGAGGACCACCCAGTCCAGTTATCTATTTAGGACAATATTTGGATAGCGTGTTTAACTAAGAGATTTATAAAGAAAACAAAGGATTTGTTGGGACCAAGAAAACCTTCATTAAAGAGAAATAGCTTAATCTGGCTTTGCTTATGAATAGCAAGAGTGAATTCCTTCCAGTCAAGTTTTCACTGACTTTTACTGTTACCTCTCACTAAGGAGCAGCTGAAAGTCCTTGACCTAATATAACTAAAAGTTGAGATTCTTTATGTTACAGTCTTGATTCCTTGTTTCTTGTCTTTTTCAAGAATGTTCTGTTGATGACTCTTTGAGGATATTGTAGTTCTTTTTTTCTGCCCTATGCTAACAAGTGATTATTCCTGATATGTTTCTCTCTCTGTGGCTCTATAGGTGTTTTTTCTTCTCTATTTTAAGAACTTGGTGTCTTATGTACACATGCTATATTCACCAGTTCACCAGAACAAAAGGCATTTTTCACATGTTGTGTCATCTGAAGGAATTTTAAAAATCTTTTGATAGGAAAAGGTTATTTTCTGATTGTGGTCCGAAATGAAATATATAATTCCTTCAGGCTGAAAAGCAAACACCACCCTGTAATCTCTACAAAACCAGTAACTGTTTATCCCTGGGTAGAGTAGCTGAGCTTTTGTTGCTGTTTGACTATTTCTCACCTACTATCAACTTCAGCAGTTAGAAATTAAAAGCATCTAGCAGAGTACTTGTTAAATAATAAGTGGTCAATAAACATTATCTTCCTCTCCTCCTGTCTGTCAGCATATGGCTGGGTATATACTAAATATAAAATTTAAAGCTGTATGTTTCACAGCAATTAAATGTTAATGAAAAGGAGACCAAAAAATCCATAGTGAAAAAATGATACTAATAAAAACAAAATACAGAAAATAAACTATTGCAAAATATTAAAAATATTGATTGCAGAATTTTCTCAATCATTACTTACAAGTATATCCAAAAGGATTGTGTATCTCTTAGTTCTACTTACAATTCAAGTAAGACTCAAGAGCTAACATTTCAAAGGATTTTCCTTCTGTCTAAACATCCTTGATCTCTTCAGAGTGATCTTTCTGAAATGCAAATCTTATCATTTCACTCACCTCTTTAAAATTCCTCAATGACATCCTTTGACATCCAGGATAAAATCTAATAGAATTAGAATGACACAAGTTCCTTGATTTTATAGAAATTCCCCATTTCCCCAGTATTCTATTTTTCTACAGGTCCTCATCATTGATCCCTCAATTCATCTATAATGACTGCTTATGTTTTCCAGTATATTGATGTTTTAAACATCAATTTTTTTTTTTCTGTTAGGCGTACCCACCCGAACCAGTATTTTGGCTCAAGACTGGAAAATTCTTACTCATCTTTCCAGAATCATGACTCCACCTAAAAACACTCAGTCACAGAGGAGTGTCCACTCTCTCCCTTATACTGCCCAATTACACTTGACATGTTCACTTGTACGGTAACACATAAACAAGTAACTGCAATTAGAGTGGTTGTAAATTGTAACCATTGCTTTGGACTCACACAAACATGAGGATAGGGAAGTTTAGAAGTGGTTTCCCTTCTAAACAGTCATAACTATCACCACCATGCCTAGTTTGGATATCCAGGACCCCACCCTCTGTTTTGGGAACCTCACAACTATGACACGTTACTGAAAGAGATTTTTCCATATAGACAGATGAAACAGGACTGAGAAAGTCAATTGATCATGAGTAGTTCTGATTTCAGCTGGCATATCTTTAAGTGATGCAGAGAGCTGTCACAGACAGCACTCAAGAGTGATAAAAACAGTTAACCTGGCTTTAAACAGTTAAAGTGGCAGGCCTCACTCAAAGGTCCATGATAACATGTAGTCTGCCAACACCAGTTCACGTTTGTGCAGCTTTCCGGTGCTGTAAACAATAGTGGTCTTTGTGCACTTAACCTCCTGTCCCACCCCTCCTCCACCAGATCTGATACTTTCCTTGCCAGCTTCTGCAGTCCTATTTAGCTTTCTGAATCAGCTACTCTCCTCTTCCTCAGCTCAGGTATCCTCCTCCGATCTCTTCCTAAAGATTAACTAGTCTAAGCTTTTGTTGATTCCCTCTCCAATCTTTTGAAGTGGCATAAACTCAAGGCTTTTCATATACCAAACTTTTGATTTTCAAGTACCTTTTATCTAAGCCATCCCCTGTCTTAAAAATGAAAGTTTTGGCTTCTAAAATTATTGTCTGTAATCTAGGTTTACTTGGGATAAAAAAATGAAAATTTTTATGGCAATCAATTTTTCTCAAGGTGATATGATTTTTTTCCAAGTAGGAGGGAAGTTTATATATCTGGAAGAGCCGGAAAAAATGGCACAAGGATTAATATTTCAAGTTTTCTTGGTAGCTGGTTGTTTTGTTAGATATACAGTCATGCATCCCTGAAGGACGAGGATGCATCCTGAGAAATGTGTCATTAGGCAATTTGGTCATTGTTCAAACATCATAGAGTGTACTTACAGAAACCTAGATAGTATAGCCTACTACTTACCTAGGCTATATGGTACTAATCTTATGGGACGACTATCATATATAGGGTACATCGTTGACCAAAACGTCATTATGTGGCACATGACTGTGTAAGGAAGCAATCAACCAGATAAATAACGCTTTCTCTTTACAAAAACAAAACAGCTATTCTTTTCTTTTCCCTTTCTTGTTTAGTGTTTATTTTACTACATGTTGCAACTTTATTTGGTCTATTTTTTTTCTTAAATTACTGACCTTAGACATAGCTCTTTGCTTGTTTTTTTTTTTTGATATTCAATATTTTTATTGAGGTAACATTGGTTTATAACATTATATAAATTTCAGATGTACATCATTATATTTTGATTTCTGTGTAGATTACATCGTCTTCACCACCCAAGGTCTGATTACCATCCATCACCATACAAATGTGCCCAGTCACCCCTTTCACCTTCCTCCCTCACCAGTTTCCCCTCTGGTAACCAACAAGCCAATCTGTCTCTATGTGATTGTTTGTTGTTGTTTTTACCCATTTATGAGTGAGATCAAACAGTATTTGACTTCCTCCCTCTGACTTATTTCACTTAGCATAATACCCTCATGGTTCATCCATATTGTCGCAAATGGCAAGATTTCATCTTTTTTATGGCTGAGTAGTAATCCATTGTGTATATATACCATATCTTCTTTATGTATTTGGCACTTAGGTTGTTTCCAAGTCTTGGCTATTGTGAATAATGCCTCAGTGAACATAGGGGTGCATATATCTTTACGCATTCACAAAACTGCTATTCTTATTAGGAATATAATAAAAATATATTGCATTCATTTATGATAAATGAAAATATATACCCAGTTTCATTCAGTTTTTTTGTAACTAGTAATTTAGTTAAACAAACTTCATTTCAATGACACAGTGCATTGATCAAGGCCAGTTATTGTAATTCTCATTTCAAGCGGTAGCTTCAAACCCCTTCCTGCTCTTCCTGTCTGGACAGATCTTACAGGTAGATGGGATCCATTTACATCCCTCCAATGGAGTTAGGGTTCAGCTCCAGGGGTTCGTACAGATAATTATTATCAGTGAAAATTTACTAAGGCCAATCATATAATTTATTGTACATGGGCCTTTGAAGAATTAAAAGATGGAAAAAAGTTTGGTCACATTTATGCTTGGATCCAAATAATTAGACAATAATTGGACAAAAGGAATGCAACATCTTAAACCCATTAGTATTGTTGTAAACTTCTATTAAAATTTGTCTTTTTTAAACTGATGATTTAAAAAAAATAAAACCAAACTCTATCTTCTTCACTGATTCATAAAATAAGGTTTTTGGATACTTTCCAAAGTTAGTCAGTTTTGAACCAAGTTTTATACAGCAGCATTATCCCAAATTGGCTGTACATGCATAGTGATCACACATATCTTTATTATTAATTAATATTAATTTTTACTTATAATTATTTCTTAGCCTGTTGTGTGTTTTTCATAGAGTGCTGTCAAATTTCAGAAAATGTTTGATGAAGCTTTCGAAGTAATAAATCTGTATGGTTCAGCTAATTTTACACTCAATTGCCAATGTTCAACAGGTGTTCTTGAACGCAAAACTATCAGGTTTTGGGGAGGTTGTTTTTTGATCTGTATATCAATACAGAATTTGCAACTTGATTAAGATTCTGAAATTGGTTAGAAATTACAATTTTTTCCCATATTAGCAAAGGGACATTTGCTTATGAAATCTTAAAGAATATGTTTAGTACATTGTTTTTATTTTATATTAACATTTAAAAGGTAAAAAGTATGACAAATGGAAATATTTATAATGCTATAGTTTTCAGAAAAAAAATTTACTAAATTATATCTATTACATGACTTAGATTTCCTAACTTTGTTATTAGTCAAAATTTCAAAAAAGTCTATTAAATTTATATATTTTGCTTGCTTTATATAAAACATCAGCTGCCACTAATAGTTTGCATCAGAGTTACAGCAGTAATGTCAACATAAATTCCAAACAATAGCTAGATTTTAGGAAGGTCAACAAGTATTTTCTTTAACATTTCCCTATATTGATTACATATTCTGCAGAAAAATATCGTTGTTTTTCTTAAATTTATTTTTAGGTCCTTTGAAAAACCTCTCCATTCCTAAAATCGTTTTTGTGCTGAGAGTGCTGAAGTACATTTGAGTTATCTAGTTTAATAAATATAAAGTCTGTTTTACTTCAGCCCATTAACCCCATGAAATTGATATTACTTATTATGTAGGAGCTACAATTAAATTTTTTTGGATTGTTCTAAGAAAACCTTCAACACAGCAATCATAGTTCTGTGATGCCAATTTCTTCATTCAGTTCACAATATTGCCCTTTATCTTATCAAAGGAAGTCACAATGGCAAAGTAAGTTGAGAGGACTAAAAAAGGCCAATACAAAAATATACTCTGTTTCTGAAACGTGCCCTGCTCTTTTGACTCAAAACTTAGGTACAAGCTTCACACCAGTACATGATATGTTGCCACCATGGACAATTTTTGAATTCATTCTATAGGCTGACAATTTGAAATCCATCAGATTCCTTCAGATTTATAAAATTTTAGTCTAGCAATGATGCTTTTATCAGTTAGCTGTTTTCTTAACACTGCTGTAAAGTAAACTAATCCAAAACTCAGTGGGTTCTAACAATAAGCATGTGTATCTCATTCATGTAACTGAGGTTTGTCTGGGGGTCATCTGATCTAGACTGGGCTTGATTGAGCTTGGCTTCAATCAAGGTAAGGTTAAGGCCTGTCCACATAGCTCCTGTTGATCCAGAGACCTATGAACTAGAAGACAACACTCCTAATATTTAATAGGGAAACAAGGATGTGCTCACACTCAAAAGGGGAACAATGGGAGATACATAACATTAGCTAGTCTATAAGAATCCTGAAATCCTGCTGAGTGAATGTTGCTAAATCATTCTACTTGGAGATAGGAAATGCTCTTAATTAGGTCCTCGTTATATTGCCTACGAGTGGCTCCTTAGTCCATTGTTCTCCATAGCTCTTTGCTCCACCAAGATTCTCCTTTTTCCATCATCTATCTTGGTCTACACAGAAGAGGGCATTAAAAAGTATGCCCTTCTTGGCATAAAGAAGTTTTTGGAGTCTGTTTCCTGCCAGTAGAAATTTAGATGTTCAATGATCTTTTTAAAACTTCTAAGAGTGTGTCTCATTTGGATTTTCTATGTACTGACTTTATAACATGACAACTCCATGAGTAAGCTATCCTCACCATAATTTTGCTTAACAAGCCATCCCACTCTGTGGCTTATAACAACAAGCATCGTTTCTCACTTACACATCTGTGAATTGTTTGGCATTTGGCTGATTTAGGCTGGTTTCATCTGAGCTTGGCTCCAGGCCTCAGATTGGGTTTAGGTCGACTACACATGTCCCTGATTCTTCAGAGACCAGTAGACTATCTGGGCAGGCTCTTTTCATGGTTATGGCAGAAGATTAAAAGGCCAAGAGCAAATGTAAAAGAAGATTTCAAGCCTCTGCTTTTGTCATGTCCACTCACATCACATTTGCCAAGGCAGTTCACATAACCAAGCCCACAAGGAGTTTGAGGGGTGCTAACTGAAGTGGGCGTCACGATGGAAGCATTTATAAAAAGTCACAATGCCCTAGCGCATTTTATTGATGCTTAATTATTTGCTTGAACTTGGAAGTTGAAAACTACTAGGATTCAATATTGGGGAAAGCTCCATGCAGATTAACAATTCCTCATATGTTTATAGCAATTTATAATTTATGAGGAATCTGCATATATTACATGTCATTTGATCCTTATAATAATTTACTAAGGTAAATTGCACACTGCAATTATATAATTTTACAAATGAGTGACGTTTGCACAACATGACCAGAATGTGGCAGTTAGGACTCAGATCTTCTGATCCACTGCTTTCTGTTATAGCACATTGCTTTTTTGGTAGCAATTTCCAGATAAGCAATCTCCTAAGGGAACAACAATAATGGTAAAGAATGGGAAAGTTGCCATGGAAAAGCTTGTTCCTTCTTTAGTTTGTATTATCATGGCTGGTTGAACTTCCAACTGCTTTTTCCTGCTAGTTTTATTCCGCAGCAGTAGGCACAGTCCTGGGATTTCCATTCTATCCCTTAAGGTTATCATCATGTCTTGACTTCTGGCTACCAATTTGTGCAGCTAACTACCATTCCATTTGGCTGTAAATCAACTTTGAAAAAATTTTTTACTGGAAGTCTTCCAATAGATGTTAAAACTTATTCTTCTACTTATTAATAGCAAGGATATATAAGTAGACATATACACATTTCCGGCTGCTTAATCTGAATAAATATAGACAGGAGAATATTGTTGTATAATGTTGACAAAAGCAAAATACCACATTTCAGATGCTTCCTCTCAAAATTTTTTAAATAGGAGAGATGACAAGAAACAGCTAAAAAAAGTATATTTTTTATGGGCCAAACCAATATCCCATCTGTACTAGAATAATTCATTTCACAAAGAAATATTTTAAGCTTGTTCATAGTGTTTGGGAGGACACAATTTACTGTTTCCTTGTCTTACAGAATTTACAGTTAGATTGGGAAACTGTTTTGAGTCACATTATTTGACCTTTTTTGCCACTTAAACTAGTATCTTTTTCTATTAAACTTAAAGAAAAATAGAAGTTCATGTTTCACTGTACAGAAATATGTTTTACTGTATGTGTCCTTTTTATATGCTTCATGTGGTGCTTTTATTTTCATAAAAATTAAGCATTCAAGAATAAAATTATTTAAAGCAATTTCTTCAGCTCACTAATTAATCAGCTAAATTTTGATTGAGCAATTTGTAAGAAATAGAGAAATTAGAACAGATGTGTGACTTGATAAAAATTCATGAGAGTTATGTATAGGTACATTTAAAAGAGAAAATATAAACTAAAAGTGAATGGAAGCCACATTCCAGGAGATGAGTAATTTTAAACATTTGAATGTCATGAACAGTTCAGCAAGGTGGGGAAGCCCCAGGATATCAACACATGAACGCTGAGGAAATGTGTCCGATCTGCTTGCCACTCTTACTCGTAATGGATTTTTCTAAGTACATCCTGAAGGCTTCCACTGAAGAACGAACTCAAAGAAACTTAAAATTTGTGATTGCTTGAGCAGAGTAAAAAAAAATCACATTGTAGCTTCTGAAATGGAAGGTTAAGTAAATTTAAAGTGAGATCACTGCTTTATGCCATTGGTCTGAACATGATTTGGGGAGATTGGAGATAAGTGAAGCCTAAGGCTGATTTAGATGAATGAATCTTTGAAAGCTGAGCCTGAAGAAGTCGAATGAAATACCTAAGCAATAAAACTACAAAACGGTGCTGTGAAGTTATTTTCTTTTCCATCCAAACTATCAAAGACTAAGAGGAAAAAAATCTACTCAAGGTGCAAGGGATACCAGGATGCCTATATTGGAAGTACATATAAATATATTGTCTCAGCCTGCTGGTCAGCTTAGTTCCAAACATATGGGGCAATAAGTTTTCAGAACATTTTGAAGCTGCTGTATGCTTTTTGGCTACAACTCTCAGCGTTTTCCATGTAATATATACTCTTCTATCATGCTGTTTCAAATATTACTAGGAAAATTCTGATTCTTAGAATAGAAAGAATCTGGATTTAAAAAGATCTCCTTTCAGAATACACCCCTTTCCCAGACCTAGTAAGTCCTACATAAATCTCTCTTAGATTGATGACATCAGAATACAGTTCTTCTTACAGAAGTACTTATTAAATACCTACTATATACAACACATCATACTATCCATTGCAGGAAATATAAAAATAAAATAAATGATACCTAATAACTGTTAATTTGCTAGGTATCATGATAAATACAAAATCCATTATCTATAATATTTCAGTTAAATCTAACAACATCTCTATTTGTCAGGTACTATTATGCTTCTTATGTTATAGTCAGATTAAGAAACCTAAAGTCACACATTTTTTAAGAGGTTGCACCAAGATTAGAATCTAAACCATCAAGATCCAAAGCCAGCACTCTTAAAACACTCTTAAGTGTTTTAAGTTTTGGTTTACAGCTAGTGAGAAGGGTAAATGAATAAGACAAAGACTCATAGCACAGAATGAGAAGTACAAAATATAGGTCTAGTACTCAACAAATCTGACTTCTGAATAAGGTTCTCACATCAATATCAAATAGCCAAAATAAACTGGCCAAGTGCTGACGTACTAATTTAGCAGGAAACTCAGCCTTTTACAGGAGTTTCTCTCTTTAAATATTTCAAAGGGTCCTCGTTTGCTTATACTTGCCCCCCCTCCCCCTTCTTTCACGCACCGGCTTCTACCTGTCTGAAGTGGGCCAGTGGATGAGGCTGCATTCTGCAGCCCTGGACCTCCTGAGGATTCCTTTTCTGGACATGGCTAGGATTTCCATTTTGAATCACTCTAGTGCAGTTTATGGGATTTTGTTTGCTTTTTATTTGTATCCTAATATTTATGTTAACATATTGAGGTCACACTGGTTTGTAACAATGTGTAAATTTCAGGTGTACATCATTATATTTTGGCTTCTATATAGACTGCATCATGTTCACCACCAATAACCTAGTTTTTATCTGTCACCCTATACCTCTTTTGCCCTCCCCCCCCACTCCCTTCCCCTCTGTTAACCACTAATCTGTTCTCCTTATCCAGGTGTGTGTTTATCTTCCACATATGAGTGAAATCATACAGTATTTGTTTTTCTCTGTCTGACTTATTTTGCTTATATTAACATTTTATTTCTGATTTCAAAGCCTGGGAATTAGTGGAGGAGACACTAACAGAACCTTATTAATATCCCATTTTTCAGAGGGCTAAGGGCTCACTCTAAGGCTGATGGACAAACATACATACACACACACACACACACACACATTCTCAGCAACCCAGCATAAAACAGTGTCTGCTTTGATTGTTCCTCTGGGAGCAGGTGGTCACAACAAACAAGGGGCAAGTATTTTGGACAAACATACATACACACACACACACACACACACACATTCTCAGCAACCCAGCATAAAACAGTGTCTGCTTTGATTGTTCCTCTGGGAGCAGGTGGTCACAACAAACAAGGGGCAAGTATTTCCTCCCAGAGAAGCAGTCATAACAAGAGCAAAATCAACATAGCTCAGCTTCCTCTTTAAACAGCAAACAGAAAACCCACTGGACCCATGGAAAGATTCTACAGGTCAGGTATAAGAAACCTCATGGAATTTTCCGAGTAAATACCTCTTTCTAAAGGCATAAGACCAGCATTGTATTCTCAACATATAGGTCATTGTCTCCTAGTACTTCAGATGCAGTTAATAAATGTTTGTTGAATTGAGTGAGATTCTGATATAGATTTGCAGTGAGAGAAGCAAAGAGAGAGGAAAGGAGAGAGGAGTAGCGGGGGAGGCAGGGACAGAGAGGGAGAATTTGAGATATTTATTTTTCATTCACCTTCCTAGACAGTCAGCTCAAGGCAGTCATTTTCATCACTCGATCCCCAGCCTCTGGTATATTGTCTGAACCATAAAAAGGTCCTAAACAAATTCTCCTTGAATAAATGCCTAAACAAGAATCAAGTAATTTCATGAAACTAGCACTCACTAATCCAAAGAAAAGAACACTTGTAGATCAAGAATGATTTAATGAAAGTGAAAAATTTAAGAAATTAAAAAAATATTGTGGAGGCAGTAGAGATCATTGGACACTACGGAGTCCTCAGTTGTATTCTTCTGGCAGTTCACCATCCACCCAGGCACCCACAGATTATTTGATTAAAGTAAGAGAATGTGGTAAATATTAAATATAATTTTTCAAACATATGAAGCTATTCATTATGGCTACATATGTGATCAATGTTGGTAAATATTTGGTGGACATGTGAAATGTATGCTTAAGAATCTCCTTGGAATTTCACTGAAGTTTGAACAAAACCCAACTTGTTGCAATAGCCCAGTGAAGTCTGCATGTCTTATCTCCTGCCTGCGTCACAGGTTGTATTCTCTTGAATGCAGACAGAGATAAAGTTTGGTGTATGGTATGTTCATTACGGAATGCCCTTGGGATTGTCATCCGCAGAAAGGAGCAGAAAAGAAGCAGGATTGAGCAGAGGAAGAAACAAAGCTCTGATACAAGCCTGACAGCTCAGCCATTCCCATGGGGTGCTCAGGAGAATATATGCACCCATCAGAGTTATCTCACATTGAGCCAAAATGGCTGGGCCTTTATACCCCTATCTTGACCTGTCATAAGAAGTAGAGCCACCTTGAGAAGGAGTGCATTGGGTGAGGCAGCTCTCTGCAGCTGAGATGATCCCTGAAGGGGCTGAGAACTAAAGAATATCCTCCCCCTAACTCTTTGCTTTCCCCACTTATTGGCTTTCCATCCAAATTCTGCTAAGGGCCATGTTACTCTCCATTGTATCACGATGAATAGATTTATCATAGAACTTATGGCAAAATTTAAATATGTTTTTTTTTTCTTTTTTTTTATCTTGCCAGTTTCAATTTAAGCTTCATGAGGGCACTGACCTTGTCAGTTTTATTCACTGAACTTTTTCCCCATTCCTCAGGGTGGGCACTCAATACTTTTATTGAATGAATAAATCCTCAGTTGTCTTTGCTTATTGCATTAATATATTTTATGTCTTTGCTTACATTTTGTATACCTGATTGATCAAATTTTACAAGGACTATAATAAAGGCCACAACCATAACAGAGATTTGTCAAATTTCCCTTTTATTTCTAGGAGAACTTTTTCTTGTGTATTTTACAATTATGTCCTTTGTCACATAAAAATTTATTACTGTTATATAAAATTCACACATCCAAAATATCTTTTTTGTTATATTTGATGCATTTGGCTTTTAATTTCACTCTTTCTGGTATTGAATTTGATATATCTCTGTTCCTGATACATCTTTGTAAGTAACCTAGTCACTATCTGCAAGCTTACAATTTTCTCCCAACTTAGAACTTGTGAAGTATTTTCAACTGGAAAGCTTAATTTTTCTTCATTTCAGGGACATTTCTATCTATTCTTTTAATATCTCATATATTCAACAGATATGCACTAACAGATCCATACATGATGATAACGGAGATATATATATACAGACTTGCCAGCAAATATTGTGATCCAAAAATTCTATAGTTATTTAGGTTGTCCTGCGAACAAGCAAATTCTAAGACATCCGATAGTTCAGGAAAAAAACAAAAGCAAAACCAAAAAACAAGGGGCCAGCCCGGTGGTGTAGTGGTTAAGTTCACTCGCTCCGCTTCAGTGGCCTGGGGAATCACAGGTTTGGATCCTGAGCACGGAGCTAGCACCGCTCATCAAGCCATGCTATGTCAGCATCCCACATAAAATAGAGGAAGACTGGCACAAATATTAGCTCAGCAACAATCTTCCTCAAGCAAAAAGAGGAAGATTGGCAACAGGCATTAGCTCAGGGCCAATCTTCCTCACAAAAAACCAAAACAAAACAAAAGAAACCTTTTGTGTCTTTCCTGGAATCGTTACTCAAAGGTATATTCCAGCTAGCCAAATAGGATTCAAATGAAGAATTCAAGAACGGGTAAGGTGTGGCATTAAAGGAATAATGGTGCTGGTATTCTGTGAACCACTAACAAAATAAAGGTGTTTATCACATTTTTGGTGGAGAAGGCTTATGCAAACATAAAAATAATACAAAAAACCACAAAGGTAAAGACTGATCTATTTGAATAACAGTGGTAAAAGTGTAAGCTTCCGTGTTATAAAATAATAAAATCCATATGTAAAACTAGGATTTATTTGGAGCAATTAGTTCAATATAAGCGTTCGAAGATAAAGTTGAAGAAACCTACAGAAAAGACAGTATTCTATTGTTAATGAAATTAAAAAATAAAAGAAGTAGTAAAGATAATAATAACTAACCCAAATATGGCACTTAAAATGGGCAGGCACCATTCTAAGGACTTTTCATTATTAGCCTATCAATCCTCTCTATCCATTTAACTGAAGCTTCAGAAAAGGGAAACAGAGACAATTTTGAAGGAGATAACACAAGAATTTTTCTATCGTTGAAAGATATATGTTCGACCAAGTACTCAAAACAATAAAAGGAATAAGATCCAAACCAAAGCACAAACATATTTTACCATGTTTGCTGTAGAATTTTTTAAAGAAATAAAGCATGATAGCCTTGAAACTCCTGAATATCCCTCTCCAAACGCAACTTCTCTCCTGCCTTCTTCCCTCCTTAGAGTAAACCGCCACCCAGAATTAGTGGTACAAGACCCTAGGCATGATTTTATGCTATGATTAAGTAGATATTTATCCCCAAGCAATTGATCTGCTTTTTTCAGTCTGTACATAAAGTATTTCCATAATTTTCTATAACTTCTGTTTTTCATGCAATATTGAAAATTTAATACATACTTGTTAATTCTAAATACTTGGCCTGAAAGTAGATTGCTCTGGCCAATCTTCTTTCATTTATTCTTTTCGTTTTTTTAATTGGAAGTTCTTGCATCATTTAAATAGTGAAAAATTGAACTCCAAACTCTTTTGTGGACAGAGTTGTGATTTTAATTTCAATGAGAAAATGTCTACCCCCTCACCCCCTTGCACTCTGAGCCCAAGCCAAGACAGACAAGCTCCTTTGCCTTTTCCTTGTGACAGTGGGAAGATTTTTTTCGGCCTACATTTTATTGAGTGAACCGTCTTTGAAAATTCTGGCTTTATTTACTACTTTAAGTTGCAATTTCTATGGACCCTAGGATGATTTCCTTTCCTTGGGGATTAAAAGAAATCTTCAAAACCACACAGTGAAGCCATTGTACTCTCTTAATATTCTCACTAGTTTTTAGTTCCCTCAGAAATGCAGGATTTCTGGGTGTCTTGCAATAGAGGAAATTTCCATATTGCTGACAATGGAATTAGAAGATATCCCTGGATTTATATTTATCTATTCAGTCTTCTTCCTGTGATTTCTTCCATTCTTACAGACATTGCTAGTTCTCTCTTCCTAAAATCTGGGTGAAATGTTTCAGCTGAGAATCAAAAGAATGGAGTCAACAACATTCTTTTCTAACTAGGAGTTTCATTTTGTATTTAACATTTTAAATTTGTTTGGTATTTATTTTGGGGAAAGATGCAAGAATCTAATGTTGTTAATTATTTGGGCTTTTAATTAATTTTTTCAATTAATTAGTTTTTGAAATTATTTTTTAATCATGGTAGACATGGAGAGGCACCACCCAGACCCCCTTAAAGAAAGTGTTTCTTGCCCAGCTGCTGGGAGGTAATCAGTCAGCAGACAGCCTCCCACTGTCAGCTGCCTGTGGGTCTGCATTTATTGCTGAGAGCTTCCTTAACTTATGTCCCACCCTTCCCTCAGCAGCCTATGTCTGGTATAAAGGCCTGGCCATTTCTGCCCAACTCAGGAAACTGTGGGCAGCCTTTGCTCCAGAGCCTCCTGCTGGGATGGCTGAAGATGTGTCAGGCTTCCATCATGGTTTGACTTCTCCCTATGTCCCATCCTGTTTCCTCCCCCTTCCTTTCACATGTATTGATCTATAATAAACATCTTTCACCTCAAACACTGTTCCAGCATCTATTTCAGGAGAAACCAATCTATGACAATTGTTGGCTAGTCTATTCATTTCTTCTCTATGCTATCATTATCATACATTAATGTTTTTGGAAGAACAGAAAACTGCATTTGCACTGGCTATTCTCTTTTCCAATCAATATGTTGATTCTTATGTCAGAATCACATATTTAAATATTATAGTTTATCATATAGTTTAATACCAGAAAGGAAACCTCGCTCTTCATTTGTAATATTTATTTTTGCCCATTTATTCCTATGAAGGTGAGCTTCAGAATCATGCAGACAAGTTTCAACTTAATAATAATAATTCATTGAAGTTTATTTTGCAATTGCAATTATAATATTATACATATAATTTATAAAAATATATGCATATATATAATCATATTCAGTAATACAGTATTTCTTTCCAAATACCATATCGTTTTCATCGGTCTTAATAAAGATTTCTAAACATATTTATCTTTAAATATATTTCACATATTATTAATTTATTCATGTGTGGTTCTACTTTTGTTGCTATTGTATCCGAAAACATTTAAGAAATAATTTTTTTTTTGAGGAAGATTAGCCTTGAGCTAACATCTGCTGCCAATCCTCCTCTTTTCGCTGAGGAAGACTGGCCCTGAGCTAACATCCATGCCCATCTTCCTCTACTTTATATGTGGGACGCCTATCACAGCATGGCATGCCAGGCAGTGCCGTGTCTGCACCCGGGATCTGAACCGGCAAACCCCAGGCAGTGGAAATGGAACGTGCGCACTTAACCACTGCGCCACCAGGCTGGCCCCGAAGAAAGAATTTTGTAATTATTGTAAACATACACTACTTCTAGAATTTCTATTTGCCTTACATTATAGTCAATATATGACACTCTCATTATTTATCAATTATTTCCAGGGATTATTTTAAAATTTCAAGGCATAATATGTACCAAAAATGAAAATTATGTTGTTTTTGATACATTATTTGTGCTTTTCATGACTATTTAAATATTTCTGCTTTGGGCTGAACTTTCTCATTATCGTTTTCCAGACTTAGTAATGGCATTCATCTTTGCCATCTTTTCTAGCTTTCAATATAATATCAACTAATACTTTAACATGGAATTCCATGATTATGTTTAGAAGTACTTTTTCTTTTTAAGGTACAACGTAGTAGATTATGTTACCTCATAGCTGTGCAACTCAAACCCTGCACTGTGCTAAATAAAAATCAATAAGGCGAGAAGGTCAGTAAGACAAGTGCTTACAAAGTTAACATTTAGGTTCATTTTTTTCCTTCTTTACCGTATCTACAAGAAAGATATAGTTTCAGAATGCAATAATAAAGCTATTCATAAATCATAAAAGAGACTGGCTTATTCTGAGCAAAGGACTAGAAAAGCAAATGTAAAGAGAACAGGACTAGAGAGCAAGCTTGCATGTTTTAGGATATCAAGGAGTGTTATCTGGCATGTGTTCTCAGAAAAAGAAAAATAAGTTCCACAGTTAAATAAATTTGGCCCGTCTTCTTGGAGATTCATGATGCAAATTAACGTTAAAAAATTGCTGTGATATTATGCGACAAAGAAGTATGTTCTGATTAATACCCAGAGCTTTAAAAAAATTTAAATAGTACAAACCCTACTCAAATTTTCTAAAGAAAGGATTTACATTATCAATTAATTCATAGGAGAAATTGTCTGCAGGATGTCTGGATCCAAGAGCAAAATTTACATCATCAAGGGCTATCATTCTTTTATTTCTTTTTCTGTTTATTTCTGTATGATGACTTCAATTTACAGAGGGAATCTCTGTGCAATATAAAAAGGACACTGACATATGTAGATTTGTGTTCTCTGATTGGTGAACTGTAGGTACATGCAGAGAAGGGCTTTAACTAGACCCACTTAGGTCTTGTGCTTGCCGTTGAAATGATCCCTGATGCCAGCGTTGCTATGATTTGTCCAGCAAGGGTTACATGGTTGGCTAAGGAAGCAAGAGAGGCAGGCTCTAAATGAAACTGAGCCATCAAGATATGCTCTCAATGCACTCCACTGTATATTCCCAAACTTGTTTGAACATGGAACTCATTTCTTAGAGATAGCTAATAAAATATTTTTGCAGAGGCCTGAAAAAAGTAGGTGATGGATTTCCTCAAATGCAATTTTTAGTATCTATTGGGAGTATTTCTCTTTTCAAGAAGTCTAACAATATTATCACATTATAATTTTTAAATATATTAAATAGTATCTTTTAGCCCTATAATACTATCTCCCCCATTATATTAGAACATAAAATTTTCTTTTTCTTTTTTTCTTTTTGTAATAACTTATTAAGGCTTTTTAAAAATCTATGTGTGTAAATACATTTGGCCAGTAGTTTTCTTAATTTGTTTTATGATTCTCAGCTTTATCAATTTTATAAAACAAAAAAATAGATATCTTTCATCTTTTTCTCTGGTTCTGAACTATTTTTAAAGTAAGGCAATTATTTTTTTCTATGAAACTTTACAATACTCACCAAGAACATCCTTTCAACAGTTAGTTTTACAGGTGATTATTTGATAGTTGTCCATTTCTTCCATGGTTATCCTTCACTTCAAGTTTTCTACCTCTTCTTTTAGCTAATTCCATGATTTCTGGAAAATGATTCATTTTTATGAATGTTGAAAATCTGTCAACATGGGGCCAGATGTTGGCATAGTGGTTAAGTTCGAGCGCTCCACTTTGGCAGCCCAGGGTTCGCCAGTTCAGATCATGGGCAGGGATCTACATACTGCTCATCAAGCCGTGGTGTGGCGGCATCCTGCATAGAAGAACTAGAAGGACTTGCAACTAGGATATACAACCATGTACTGAGGCTTTGGGGATAAGAAAAAAAAAGGAGGGAGATTGGCAACAGATGTTAGCCCAGGGCCAATCTTCCTCACCAAAAAAAAAGTCTGTTAATATACTTTTAAACATGTTTATATTGTCTTTCTTATTTTTAATTGTCTTTATGGTTGCTTTCTTTTATTCCTGATTTAGATTTATAGGCTATTTCACTTTATTTGTATTTTTCTTCATTTTTGAAAATAACCATATTTGAAGATTTAAATTCAGTAATCATAACCTCATATTTTGTAGCTTATAAATTTCTGCAATAAGGAGAAGCAAGAGCAATAAGTTCTTGCATCTTTGCTTTTCTTTCTTTAGAATTCCTTAGATTTATTTGTTTAATTTAGATCTCGTTTTGTTTTGCTCCTTTTGTTGTTTATTATTATTATCAAAAGTTTAGAAATGAAAAATTTTTCATTATTTTTAGAATGTGTATTCCCATTGTGTTTTACTAAATGCAGAAACATGCTTTGTTTTCCAGTTTCCAATATTTTTTTTACTGATTGATGTTTTAAGCTATTATTAATTTTAAATTTAAGGAATTGTGGTTAGAGATTATAGCTTGTACAATTTTTAGTTTATATGATAAATTTTTGTAAATAAAGCTTAAAATTCTTCATTTTCTTCAGTTTTAATTTTTTAAACAGACCTATCATAATCACAAGAAATCTTAATGTCACTTTATTTTCTCGATGTATTAAATGTTGAGATATGTTACAAACCCCCTAAAAATGTGTACCTGCTACTGACTCCTAGGTTTTTTTGTTTCTGTTTTTATTACTTTATATTAATGTGTGCTTAATGCCTCGTAAAGGTAATGCCATCATTCCAAATTAGGCTGCTAAAGAATAGAAAAGGATCACTGTTTTCTCACTTAATGCTGATAAAAATTGATTTTTTTGGTATTGATAAAACTCACTGCTTTTTGTTTTCAAGTATATAACTTCATCTACTCTTTTATTCTGGTTTATCTCTTGTGTGTTTTCTTTTTACAATATATTATGATTTTGTTCTTTAAATAAATAATAGTATTTTTTTATTTCGTTGGGGAACTCAACCTATCATATTTTTATTCCTGAATTTATTAGCCTTATTTCAATAATTATTTATACTCTTTGGTTCATTTGTTCCTTGCCATTTTCTGTCTCCTGTTTCGGTCATACATTTATTTAATCCAAAATATATATTGAGCACCTTAAGTGGTCAGGCATGTATTCAAATGTTATTCGAAAATCTGTCTCCTTGGAACACATGACAGAAAATTTAAGACACCTCTATTTCCCCACGCCGACAACAACCCATTCTTTGATAATTTAACTGTGAACTTTCACCAGTTCACCGTTATGTGCTTTTATAATTTTATAACTCTTTCCTATTAAGATTTGTGTTTTTACTTTTCGTAATCAATTTTATAACAATATTTATTTCATGCATTTATCTCCAAAACTGCTATCAATACTCACCAAATAATTTTTGAGGTTTGATTTTTGACCTATTAAACCAAATCTTAGATTTTCTCATGGAGGAAAAGCTCCAGTGTGATATTTTGTGATACCACACATGTCAGAATGTGTTTTTAAGGGCCTGCCAATTTGAAGAATGGTTTAACTATGTGTATGAAGTGCTAATTGCAACTTTTTACCACAGAATACAGTGGACCTTTTTTTTCGTTTCTTGAGAAATTGAGATTAAGAAATATGAAATCAGATTATTGTAGAGGGAAAAAGGAGAATGTATTCTTAGTGATTACAGGACATTTTTTATTTATCATTAAATTTCGAAGAGGCTACGTTGAGGAGACATTGAATCATTGAAATGGCAAAATTTCAAATTAGTTGTGTGAAGGAAAAACATACAAAGTTTTTCTGCAAAGTAGAGAAACTTTAGGAAAAAGAATGATTAACCTAAGTATATTGTGATGTGATTTTCTTCTTATGTACAAGTCATATGGCTTCACCTCATACTGCTGTTGCTTAATGATTTCTTGTTTTAATTTTTTAGAGGCCATGTGCTGTTGCAATATTTTAATAACACTTAGCAGATATCTTCAAATCTGTTCCCTTGTCTGTTAGAGACAAACAAACAAAAAAACCAAAAACACAACATAGCACAGAGATATATTCTTTCTCCAAGGCTTCAGGGAAAGGTTTCATTCCCACAAGATGCTTATTTTTTTTTTTTATCTCATTGTCAATTTAGGAGCTGAAAGCATCTCGATTTCAGATATGAATTTAAAGACCAGTTAATATTTCAATTAAAAATACCCAACAAGTTATTTCAACTAAAAATACCTAGAAGCCACTTGTTGAGAATGGGGAAGAAAGATTTAAAGTTCGATTCTATCTACTTCCTGACACTCAAAACTCATGGAGAATATTACCGCTACCAGAACTCTCCCCAATTCTACCCCTGCATTAGCACTTTATTGTGAAAACTTGCACTTCCAAGAATGTTGTTGATCATCACCAGTCCATGTCCATTATCCGGCTTCCGGAATTACTACGTGTGTGGTACATACAGGGGTAGCAGAGTCAGCCAGCCAATGATGCCTCAAATTGTAGCCTTTGTTAGAAAAATAAGGGCATAGTTTTCTGATTTTTATTGACGCCAATAGAACAGTGAGGAGAGAGGCCGATGTAGTGCCCTTCTATCTTCTTTTAACACCAGTGTATTTGCTTCACAGTCCTTGATGTTAGCGAATATTTCCTCTGGATTCTTGTGATTAACCACCTAATTCCTTTCTTCATTTTTCCCCCTATTCTTGTAAGTTCTTTAGTCAGGTGGGTATGCAAGTCAAGAACTGCTAGATGCATTCTAATTGAATAAATTATGGTATTTCAGGGTACTTGACATAATCTACATCCCTCAATGATTTTATGCCCGGAAACCAAGGCAAACTTCACTTTAATCAATTAAAAAATAAATTCATTTTCCAGAAATAGAATTTTACAAGAGTGGAAATATGCCCATGTTACAGTATATTTTCTTTACTTATACTCTAGAAAACTTATTTTGAGATTTTTTTCTCCCCAGGTATACTGTAAAGTCATAATGACAGGTGAAAGAGGGTGACTCATTTCCTTACTAATAAACAAATGAAGAAAACCCAATCAGTTTGCCTTGAGTAGAGTTTAAAGGCCATCTGCCTCACTTCTCACTCTTGTCCCAACTTTTCCAAGTATTAGCATTGTTACTTATAACCTTCTTTACTAACTATAATATTTTGAAAAGGACATATAAATAAAGCCATTGATTGAAACTCAAAATTAAAAAGAAATTTAAAAAAATCCTTCTGCTAATATGGGTCCCATTAGTTGTATGGTCTAAGTACATTTAATAACATTGTTGAAACCTATGTTCTAATGCTTTCCTCTCTGTGGAAGTTGCTCTTAATATAATTTTATCTAAGTCTACCTTAAGGCCGTTTTGATGAAAAAGAAATTCCGAATAGATTCTGTACCAATCATCATGCTGAGAAAAATCAATGATATACTTTCTAACTACTCTGAGTGCCCATTTTCATTCCTCCGTGAAACTAAACTTTAAACCTATACTCTCCCTGATCTGCCCTATTCTATTGTGAACATGTTAGTTCAGAATGAAAGGGAACTAAAACTTTGCAAGACAAACCAGCTGTGAGAACCATGCAGTGATGCTCATTCCTGTATAAGATAAATGGAAATCATAACTGGTGAAAGCATTGCGTACTTAAGTGTTTATCCAAATGAAATGGAAAATATGCATGTAGCATGGGAAATAAAGCTAATATCCAGCAGCAATTGAACAAAATTACTTATACATCGACAGCAGACATTATAAATTGCATATTTCATCAATGATTCTTAACCATAATGCCAAACTATTACCAGCCACGCTTAGCTATTACTGCATGCAATGTTTGCATTTTTCTACTCCTGTTAATTCTGGGAAACAGTGTAAATGCAAGAGACATCTTTAACATTTTGATATGGAATTTGTGTTGTAAATATGTTCCTTCCATACTTCTAGTTTGTGTATAAAGTCACACCAAAACTTACATATGTGCAAAGGGAGTTGTCACAATTTGTTGGTAAATATGTCTTGTGTGTGCAAATACTAGTGCAACCAAACTATAAAGTCACAAGTATGTTAATATTTATAGATAGGTAGATAAGTAGAAAGCTAGACAGATGAATATAGATATGTTACTACTTTGCGGGGACATTTTAAGATGCACATTTTTTAAATTTTTTATTCAAAAATCTGAATATATTGTTTCTCAAGGATTTAATAAAACTACAAAGAATTAAAATAATATTTAAATCCTCATATCAGTCAGATTCCAGTAAGGAAAAGAAAGTTCTCTCCTGCTAGTTCAACAGGAAATACTTGAACATGTTGGAAGAGATGAAAATACAAACCAAAAAATGTGAAATAACCAGAGATTTTCAATATCAGGAAGTTCTTACCCTTCCTAGCAGTGGAAGGATAAAGGGGGTAAGGCACTCACAAAAATCAACTCAAAATGGATTAAAAACTTTAAATGTAAGACTGAAATTGTAAAATTTCTAGAAGGAAAGATAGAGGAAAAGCTCCTTGACATTGGTCTTGGCAATGATTTTTTGGATATGATACCTAAAGCACAAGAAACAAAAGTGAAAATAAACAAGTGGGACTACATCAAATTAAAAAGCTTCTGTGCAGCATGAGAAACCATCATTAAAATGAAAAGGCAACTTATAAAATGGGAGAAAATATTTAAAATCATATATCTGATAAAAATTAATGTCCAAAACATATAAAGAACTCATACAACTGAATGGCAAAAGAACAAATAATCTAATTTAAAAATTGACAAAAGACCTGAATATACATTTTTTTTCAAAAAAGATATATATGAATGACCAACAGGTACATGAAAAAGTGCTCAACATCACTACTAATGATCAGAGAAATGCAAGTCAAAACCACAATGAGATATCACCTCACACCTGTTAGAATGATTGTCATCAAAAAGACACGGGATAACAAGTCTTGGCAAGGAAGCGGAGAAAAGGGATCCCTCGTGCACTGTTAGTGGGAGTGTAAATTGTTACAACCACTATGGGAAACAGTATGGAAGCTCCTCAAAAAATTAAAAAAGGAGCTATCCCATAATCCAGCAATCCCACTCCTGGGTATATATCTGAAGGAAATGAAATCATTATCTGAAAGTGATATCCACACCCCACCCCCGCTGCCATGTTCATTGCAGCATTATTCACAATAGCCAAGACGTGGAAACAATCTAAGTGTCCATCAACAGATGAACAGACAAATAAAATAAGGCATATATACACCAAATGTAATATATAATGGAATATTATTCTGCCATAAAAAAGAAGGTTATCTTGCCGTTTATGACAACATGCATGAAACTTGAAGGCATTTTGCTAAGTGAAATAAGTGAGACAGAGAAAAACAAATACTGTATGATCTCACTTATATGTGAAATCTAAAAACAAAAATTAACTCATAGAAACAGTAGATTGGTGGTTGCCAGGAGTGGGGGTGGGGGATGGGGGAAATGGTTGAAGGTGGTCAGTGGGTACAAACCTTCGGTTACAAGATGAATAACTTCTGTAAATCTAATGTACAGCATGGTAACTACAGTTAATAATACTATATTGTGTACTTGAAAGCTGCTAGGAGAGTAGATCTTAAAAGTTCTCACCACACACAAAAATTGCTAACTATGTGAGATGATGGATGTGTTAACTAACCTTATCATGGTAATCATTTTGCAATATATTCATATATCAAGTCATCATGTTGTATCCCTTAACGTTACACAATATTATATGTCAATTATATTTCAATACATCTAGAAAAAATTTTTAAAAATAAAACATAAGGGGGGAAGAATAAGAAGTCGTGTTAAAGTAACACAGCTGGGCCTGACAGGTATGAGTTAAGACCGTGAATGAAGAGCCTTTCTTTGAAAGCTGGAATCACAGAGGAAACATGTTGCAGAAGCAGCAACTTCATGGAAATGCTGCTCAATCAAAGAGGAGGTAGAAATACTCTGACTTCTTTCCCCCTCCCTTCTTCCACTTTCCTAACCGTACCTCTTATTGGTAAAATCTAACAGGAATCCTTTTGGCAAGGGAACCTGGGAAACGTAGTCTTCAGTGGGCAATATTTGGTAATGCAGAACAGAGTAGGGGAAGGACGGGAATGATCTGATGGCAAAGAGATGACTGATCCAATCCTTAAAAACATGGCAGGAGCAGACATTCAAAAGGAATTCTCAGGAGATCATAGATGGAAACTGTAGTTAACTTGAGGAAAGTTCATATAACTTCTATAGATGTTCACTAAAGTATTAAAGGCAGAAGCTTGTAATCACAATTTGATTTCTAATCATTTTCATGTAGAGGACTTTCAGCCACTGGAAATTTCTTTCATGAAAGATGGATAAGAGAGAAAGAAAGGGATGTTTTTCTGATAGCTTTGCCTGGAAAGGAGGCATTTTCTTACTCGAATGGCAAGGTTTCCTGAGGAGAAAAAAAACGGCCCCTGCTGAGACTCAGAATGAAAACCACAGAGTGACTGAAGCCTGCACGTAATTACAGGTAGCCTAGAAGAAGCATGAAAAATGGATAGGAGACAGTCAATTTCATTTATAAAGTTTACTTCCATGCCACACTCTCTAAGTGGTTATACAACAAAAATACAGAATAGACTCTGAATATTTGGTCCAAGGAAAGAGGTAATTAAATATCTAAAAAAGGAGAGATTTTTATATTTTTTGTGAGTGTGTATAAAATTTGACTTTTAATTTTTGGACAAGAAAGACAAATATGACATAGCGACATAGCTCACATAATCAGCATGGGAGAGCATACCACTTATTCAGGGGAATTATAAATATTCTTGGAACTAAAGTTCTAAAAATTCTCAATAGAAATTCATCTGCAGAACATTCTATGATAAAGTGTACATTTACTATAATAACATTTTATAACAAAGGTGAAATGTATATACCATAGAAATCTTTCTTATCATTAACTATGAGAGAATCTGAATATATAGCATTAAAGCACATTTCAAAAAAGTGAATTGTTTAAGAAACTAAGTTGATGTAGTATAAATTAATGGTTTAACTGGGCATGTCCAAAATATTCTCCAGGGAATACAAACTCTATAATATAAAAAGTGTCCGAAATGCCCAGATATGTTTGTGAAATGCTGTGATCCATTCTATAACTCTCTAAGATATTTCAATTTAATAAGAGTACATGAAAGGCTCTGAATAGTCCTTCATTGATAAATCTATTAAAAATTGTTCAACCTAGCGTTTTTCAAACACGTTTCATCACAGAACATATTTGAGACTAAAACTACTCAATATTCTTTGGGACTAAGTTTTCACAGTTCTCACTTTGGGAAACTCTAGGTTCATTTCATCACATGAATAAATTTAGAATGTCTAGAAGCACATATGAATACCATGTTCATTAATATCATTAGTAGTAAGCATAGTGCTGCCCCTTACTAGATGTTATTTATAAGATAATCAGTGCTTTACCATACTGAACAGCTCCAGTGGGTCAAGTAACTATGGCCTATAAATAATTCATCTCATCACCACCAATTAAGTAGGCATTATGCCAATTTAATAGACAGTAGCAAAACTTCTTTGAATACTAGAAAATAGAAATCACTTTTTATTTGGAAAATTGAAAAAATAATTTAAGTGGAACTTTTCATAGCAAGGAAAGGAATCCACCTTCTGTCCATGGTGGGAAGCATCTTCACAAAAATCCAGGAAATTCAAGAACACTCAGATTTAGAACTGCTCTGGCATTTTGTGCCTTTGAGTTGTGTATGTTTTAGCAGGACACACATGATGATGTCCTGGGAACCCTATGGGGCAAGTGTTACCAGTTCTGTGCCTTAACTAGGAAAAACATTACTAACGATAATTTGATCCATCTTATTCTAATTACCATGAATTCCTGGTGATCCTCACTCAGCCACATAACCTCATCTGCAAGATGGAAAAATATTTAACTAGGAGTGTTGTGAGAATTAATAATCAGCTTTTTGAGGACTTTTTATTCCACAGTTTTCCATGAATTATATATTAAACACTATAACAATGTAAGGTTACAGTGCTAAACAATAAACTGACAGTGCTCAGAGAAAACTATTAAGGGGCTTATACAGGAAAGCATTTAACAGGTGTTCCATGATGATTTACTCTTTTTTGCTGGTCTTTCAAAGTTCCAGACAAAATAAATAAGCTCAGAGGGTCTCAAGCCTAAGAGCACATTGAAATCTTCAACCGAGCTTTCAAATAAAAATCCATAACTGAGGCTACCACAAATTATTAAATCAGACTCTCTGCGATAGCCCCTGGACATCGCTATTTTTAAAAAGCTTCCCACATGATCCTAAACAGCTGAGATGGAAAAGTCTGAATTAGTTGTAAATGTAGTCTCAAGTAGAAGCATAAATGAGGAAGCAGCAGTTGAGTGAGAAAATAAGAGATGAAAAAGTACAGGAGAATAAATAAAATAGAAAGGAACAGCCTTCAGAGATGATCAAGAAAGTAAAGAATAAAAATAGAAGTATAATCTGTGACATTAGCATAATAATTTTAATAGGAGCTAGGCATTGAGATACTGTAGGGGAAATCTATAAGAATCTTTAAAATATAACTCCAACAGCAATGATCTACAACAGTAGTTATTAAAGCTTGTTACACAATTGAATCAGCTGGGGGAGACTGTAAAATGCCTGATGCTCAGGTTGCACCCAGACCAAATAAATGAATATTTCTGGAGTTGGTACCTTCTGTTTTGGGGTATTAGTACTTTAAAAGCTCCACGAGTGACTCCAGTGTGCAGTACTGAATGTCTGGGGCCGGACCCAAGATTCTGCCTTCTCAGTACTTCCCATCTGCTGCTGCTGCTGCTGCTCTCAGGAAAACGCTTTAACTAGTAAGGATTCAAACACTGACTCTTAAACGTGGCTGCATATTGGAATCACCTAGGGAACTTTAAAAACTGCTGGTGCTTTGATTCCAACCACAAAGTCAGAAAGATTTGGTATAAGTATGGTATAAGCCACTCATTAACATGCCTCTGATTGCTTTTCTCCCTTCCCCTCCTTACTCTTCGCTACTTGTGCTTCCTTATATAATCTTTCAAATCAATTACCTGCACCCATGCCCTCGTGCCAAAGATGACTTTCAGAGGATCCCATGCCAAGCCCCCATCTTCAGTCCTGTACTACAACTCATTCTGAATAACGTATTCTCTTCCTTTCTCCTCTTTTTTCGAAGTTCAATTTTTCCATGACAATATTTGTTCTACCCCCTCCAGTCGAATGCTCTTTCAGTCTGACAGAAAAAAATTGAAACAAAATAGAAGCTGAGACATTCCACTTTTTTCTGTCGCCTCATAAGATTGCCCCATGTGCTTCCAATAAATTAAACTTTGATCTTTATTGTTGTGAGTCTTGCTCTGAAAATGATTCTAAAACCCTGTATGTTATTCTTAACAATTTTCTGCAAGCTTCAGCTCATTCTTAGTTTACTTCTCATGAAATTACTCCTAGGAGTCTGAGTCCTCTAGTTTGTATTCATTGTTGGTCATTTTCTTAGAGTTCACTAACCTGGCATTCTCAACTTTCCACAACATGAGAGAATAGGTAAACAAGGAAGGAAAGTCTGTGAGTAAAGGTCACGCAATAGGGACTCATCCATCCATCCATCCATTCATCCATCCATTCAATCCTTCAATCAATATTTACTGAATATCTACTATGTGTCAGGGAAGTGTCTAAATACTGGGAAATAGAGCAAAGAAGAGGACAGAAAAGCATTTTGACTAGTGAAGATTTAGTGACAATAAAAAAGGAAAAATACAATAATTTCAGATTGTGCCAATTACTGTAAGGGAAATATGGAGTGTGGGAGTGTCTGTTGGGACATGCAAGTTTATAGACATGGTTAGTGATGGCTGCTCTGAGGAGGCCACGTTTGAGCTAACTTCCAAAGGCTCAGCCACTTTATTCACAGGAAAATGTTTTAGGCAATCACCACATCCAATAAGTAAATACAGTACAGTTCTAACTGGTGAGATTCTTTGATTACAAAACCAGACTAAATTAGAAAGTGAAAAGGAGTTGCTAGATACGGATGTTTATAAAATAAATAAGACTGCTATGGAAGGTAATAAATCTCTATGTATTGATGCAGGAAAATGCCCAATAGGATTTAAAGTTATTTTTGCAATGCAGAATTATATCAGTTATATGATTTAATTTGTACTTAAAACACACTCATGTGTGTATAAATATATATGTCATGCTTGTCTTTGCTTTAACTTATATGTATTTGAATATTCATGGAATGTATTTTGAAGGGTACACAGCAAACTCTAAGGAATAATTACCTTCAAAGTGTGAGATTGTGGGAAAGTGATAAGATTTTGCTCAATAGTGATTTATGCACTCCAAGTTCGATACTATTTATTTGTTGTAATGTTTATAACAATTACAAAAAAAGGAGAGAGAGAAAAAATAAGAAACAGGTAATGGTAGATAGTACAGGTGATAGTTAGACAGTACAGAAATACAAAATACAAACATCAACTTAAAATTCAAAAGATAAAATTTTAAATTTTTAAGATAAAAAGTTAATTTAAATCTTAAAAATTGTTTAAATAATTTAAAAAATGAAACCCATCTACATAAATTCCTGAAGCATAGCTCTTTCTTTCTTTCCTTTTCCATTTTAACCTGTAAATACATAGCCCATATATCTAGAGGGCATTATTGGTATAGGTCATTATTGAAATTCAATCAATAATTTTGATTTTTTTCCTAAGAAAAAATCCTTTTCAGAGCTGATGTTTCTATTTAGGAAGCTTTCTATCACAAATATTTAAAGTAAGTACAAAAATTTTGCTGTTCATGGAGTTAAGTTTTAAATATATAGAAAATGAACTCGGAAGGAGCATCTCATTACTAACAAGTGAAATGTAGGTAAAAGAAAGACCAAAAGGACTGAAAATTTTCCATGATGGCACTCACATATTTTTAGCTTCTAACTATTCCTCCCCACTGCTCTTGATAAAACACAAATTGCTCAGCCTTCAGCTGCCAATTCACAAGATCAATTCCTCCCTCTTTTGAGAATCATTTTAAAGTAATTATTCTCCAAACATCTGATCTCCAACTGACCCTATTGCTAAAGCTTCAGTTACATAAAAAATCTGTCCTTCTTCCTCTAAGCCAGAACATTCCTTCATAACCCACATTTTGAAATAAAGGCTTAAGTTATTAGTGTTTTGGTTAATTTATTCCACAGATATATGTTTTACAGAAAATTATTTAAATGTAAGTATAAATGTGTAGAGCATGATATAGTTTAATAATATAAAATAGACATAAGAATAGAATGATATAATAGTATTAAAATAATGATACAAATAATATTGTGGCAATGCAATTTTATTATCTCACAAGTCTGTAGGTCAGAAGTCTAGGTTGGCTCAGCTGGTTTCTCAGCTCTGGGTTTCATAAAGCTGAAATCAAAGCAAGCAGAGGAAGTTCCCTGTTCTTAAGGGATCATGTGATTATATTAGGCCCACAAGAATAACCTAGGGTAAACTCCCATTCTTTAAATCTTTAATATCAATAACATGTGCAAAGTCCCATTGACCATGTAAAATAATATAGTCACAAGTTCTAGGGATAAAAGGATGGACTATATTAGTTTATAAACAACATAAACTTTACTAGTCTCCCAGTAAAAAAGCTGTGTGCAATAGACAATTCGAATACACCAATAACTAGTAAGGACATCGCAAAAGTAATTGAAAGCCTCACAAAAAATAAACGTCCAGGACCACATGGCTTTCCTGGTGAATTCCACCAAACATTCAAAGAAGACTGAAGACCTATCCTTCTCAAACTGTTCCGAAAAACTGAAGAGGAGAGGAAGCTTCTTAACTCATCTTATGAGACCAACATTACCATGGTACCAAAACCAAACAAGGACAACACAAAAAAAAGAAAATTACAGGGCAATATCACTGATGAACATCAATGCAAAAATCCTCAACAAAATACTAGCAAATCAAATACAACAATACATTAAAAAGATCATACACCATGATCAAGTGGGATTTATTCCAGGGATGCAGGGATGGTTTAACATCCGCAAATCAATCAATGTGATACACTGCATTAGCAAAATGAAGAATAAAAATCACATGATCTCCTCAATAGATGCAGAGAAAGCATTCGACAAGATACAGCATCCATTTTTTTTTTTAAGATTTTACTTTTTCCTTTTTCTCCCCAGAGCCCCCTGGTACATAGTTGTATATTCTTCACTGTGGGTCCTTCTAGTTGTGGCATGTGGGACGCTGCCTCAGCGTGGTTTGATGAGCAGTGCCATGTCCACGCCCAGGATTCGAACCAAGGAAACACTGGGCTGCCTGCAGCAGAGCGTGTGAACTTAACCACTCGGCCATGGGGCCAGCCCCTACAGCATCCATTTATGATAAAAACTCTGAATAAAATGGGTATAGAAGGAAAATACTTCAACATAATAAAGCCATATATGACAAACCCACAGCTAATATCTTTGTCAATAGAGAAAAACTGAAAGCTATTCCCTGTAACAACGGGAACCAGACAAGGATGCCCACTTGCACCACTCTTATTTAACATAGTATTTGAAATCCTAGCCAGAGCCATCACGTAAGAAAAAGAAATAAAAGGGATCCAAATGGGAAAGGAAGAAGTGAAACTGTCACTATTTTGAAGATGACATGATTTTATATATAGAAAACCCTAGGGAATCCACCAAAAACGTTTAGAAATAATAAATGAATATGGTAAAGTTGCAAGATACAAAATCAACATACAAAAATGAGTTGCACTTCTATACACTAACAACGAAGTAGCAGAAAGAGAAATTAAGAATACAATCCCATTTACAATTGCAACAAAAAGAATAAAATGCCTAGGAATAAACTTACTCAAAGAAATGAAAGACCTGTACACTGAAAACTATACAATGTTGTCAAAAGAAATAGAAGACACAAAGAAATGGAAAGATATTCTGTGCTCTTGGATTGGAAGAATTAATATAGTTAAAATGTCCATACTCCCTAAAGCAATCTACAGATTCAACGCAATCCCTATCAAAGTTCCATGACATTTTTCACAGAAATAGAACAAAGAAACCTAAAATTTATATAGAACAACAAAAGACCCCAAATAGCCAAAGGAATCCTGAGAAAAAAGAACAAAGCTGAATGTATCACACTCCCTGACTTTAAAATATACTACAAAGCTATAGTAATCGAAACAGCATGGTATTGGCACAAAAACAGACACATAGATCAATGGAACAGAACCGAGAGCCCAGAAATAAACCCACACATCTGTGGACAGCTAATTTTCGACAAGGGAATCAAGAATCAAGTGGAGAAAGGAGAGTCTCTTCAATAAATGGTGTTGGGAAAACTGGACAGCCACATGCAAAAGAATGAAAGTAGACCATTATCTTACACCATAAACAAAAATTAACTCAAAATGGATTAAAGACTTGAATGTAAGACCTGCAACCATTAACCTTCTAGAAGAAAACATAAGCATTATGCTCTTTGGCATGGGTCTTAGCTGCATAATTTCAAGTAACATGTCTGACCAGGCAAGGAAAACAATAGAAAAAATAAACAAATGGGACAACATCCAAATAAAAAGCTTGTGCACAGCAAAGGAAACCATCACCAAAATGAAAAGACAGCAAAACAACTGGGAAAAGATGTTTGCAAACCGCATATCTGATAAGGAGTAAATATCCAAAATATATAAAAAATTCATACATCTCAACAACAACAAAAAATCTAACCCATTTAAAAAATAGGCAAGGAGCCGGCCCGGTGGCACAGCGGTTAAGTTTGCATGCCCTGCTTCGGTGGCCCAGGGTTCACTAGTTCAGATCCCCCATGTGGACCTAGGCACCGCTTGTCAAGCAATGCTGTGGCAGGCGTTCCACATATAAAGTAGAGGAAGGTGGGCATGGATGTTAGCTCAGGGCCAATCTTCCTCAAAAAAAAAAAAGGGCAAAAAATCTGAACAGACATTTCTGTAATGAAGATCTACAGATGGCCAACAGGCACATGAAAAGATGTTCAACATCACTAATTATCAGGGAAATGAAAATCAAAACTAAAATGAGATATCACGTCATACCTGTCAGAATGGGTATAATTAACAGGACAGGAAATAACAAGAGTTAGAAAGGATATGGAGAAAAGGGAACTCTCACACACTGCTTGTGGAAGTGCAAACTGGTGCAGCCACTATGGAAACAGTATGGAGATTCCTCAAAAAATTAAAAATAAAACTACCATATGATCCAGCTCTTCCACTGCTGGATATTTACCCAAACAACATGAAAACACAAATGCGTAGGGATACGTGCACCCCTATGTTCATTGCAGCATTATTCACAACAGCCAAGATTGGAATCAAGCTAGGTGTCCATCAAGGGACAAATGGATAAAGAAGATGTGCTATATATACGCAATGGAATACAACTCAGCCATAAAAAGATGAAATCTGACCATTTGTGATAACATGGTTGGACCTTGACGGTATTATGCTGAGCGAAATAAGTCAGAGGAAGAAAGTCAAATACCTTATGATCTCACTCATAAACAAAAGATAACAACAACAACAAACAAGCACATAGACACAGAGATTGGATTTGTGGTTACCAGACAGGAAGGGTGGAGAGATGAGGGTGAAAAGGGTGATTAGGCACATGTGTATGGTGATGGATGGTAATTAGTCTTTGGGTGGTGAACATGATGTAATGTACACAGAAATCGACATATAAGGATGTACACCTGAATTTTGTGTAACGTTATAAACCAATGTTTCCAGAATAAAGATAAGTAAATAATTTTTTTAAAAAGCTATATACATATATATGTATGTGTGATATGCATAGAAAAAGTATGAAAGTTATACTTTGAATATGTCTCTATTATCTGAATTTATCAAAATAAACATATTTCATTTGTAATTTAAAAAAGAAACATTATTTTTAAAGAAGGAAGGGGGTCCAGCCCCATGGCCTGTGGTTAAGTTTGGCACACTCTACTTCGGTGGCCTGGATTCAGATCCAAGGTGTGGACCCACATCCTGATTGGTAGCCATGCTGTGGTGACAATCCACATATGAAATTAGATGAAGATTGGCACAAATGTTAGCTCAGGATGACTCTTCCTCAGCAAAAAAAAAAAAAAAAAAAAGAAAGAAAGAAAGAAAAAGAAGAATAAGGAAGCGCAGGAAAAGGAAAAATGCTTTATTTTAAATTTCCAATCGATTGGAATTTTTAATCCTATATTAGGAATAATATTTGTTACCATATTTGTCTTTTTTGACAATCAAACAAATTAGAAACAAAGAGCTTGACTATTAGAAATGTGAGATTTTTCCTAATCCAATATACCTAATCCAATACACTCCTTATAACTTCTTGTTGCTAAAGAGTGAGAATTAGAAATTATTACAAGATATGTACTGTCTTACAGAGTATAAAGATATATTATACTATCACTAACATGTAATACACTATAATCTCCTTGTAAAGTAAATCCCTACTAATTCTTTGTAAATACCAAGCGAATCTCTCATGTTTCATAATAAGGAAAAATAGAGTGATAGTAACACTAAAGGCTCTGATTCTCAATTTATAATTTTCTTACCATATCAATTATATAATTGTTTCTTCATAAATATAAGAATATTTATGTACTTTGGGTACACTCTGTTTTCAGATTTTTACCAGTAGGAGTAAAGGAAATAGCTAAAAATCATGTAGAAAAAGTATCTAAAATATCTATCAATATTTGGAATACAAGGCACTAGAAAAACACCTACCAATTTACATTTTGAAGGGAAATGTTTCTGTAGGAAACAGTCAGATGTTCAATCATAAATGCCCTGATAGATACAAATTTAATCTTTCTTGTAGAAAAATGTTACTTTTAGTTAATTCTAAAACAACAAAAGCAGGGTTAATTTCAAAAACAGTAATTTTCAAGGTAAATTTTACATGCTTTAGGCAAAAGCCTTTGCAATTTTTGCAGAGTAATGTTTCAGAGTTAAGTGCAGAGCTGAGTTTTTGACCCTGAAAATATTTAGTACTATACAAAAAGAATCATCAAACCCACATATCGCCATGAAGATGTAACTAAAATAAATAGTGCCTAAAATAAGTAGTGTTGTGACTTTTAAGCCAGACATATTCTAAAGGGAAAAAAATGTGTATGTTTGTAGGAACTAGATTTTTCCAGATTAAACTTGAATTAGGTCATTGCAAAATGATCATCATGCAAATTGTGAAATAAAACTGGAAAACTAGGTTTCGATAATGAGGAAAATCACTGTAGAGCTCCACAAATATAAATTTCCTAGGCCAAAGTGTCTTAGCCTCTAATCATGGCAGTGCCTGTGGTCTAGAATAGAGGGGCACCTTTCCAATCAGTGGTAAAGAATAGACTATCCTCTAAATCAATAAATGGTTGCTAGTGCGAGTGGCTATCCATTAAGAAATACAATTAATTTAGAAGTATTTCACATCATATATAGAAATAAATTCTAGATGGACTAAAGAGCTACACAATAAAAAAATAGTAATTGAAAAATTAAATCTCAGTGTGAGAAAGGCCTTCCTAAATATCACAAAAGGAGCCATGAATGAATATATTAACATATTTTAATACATATCATAACATCAAATGGAAAGATACGATGTAAGAAAAAATTGTAAGTCACTTTATAAACAAAGATTAGGAACCAAAAAGCAAGACGAGTTTCTACATATTCCATAAGAAATTATACAGTCCAATAAAAAACGGGCAAAACAATATGCAAACAAGCAAGTCAGAAAATACAAAATAAAAATGTTCAATACAGGATAAGAAAATATGCAAAAAGTTATTAAAAATTGTGAGAGAGCAAATTAGAACATTGAAAAGTACAATTTTTTCCTAATCATATTAAAACAAGATCAATAACGTTAGATGTTAGAGGGAATGTGGGAAAATGGGCACATGAATACACTATTACTGGAGTAAATTTATTAACCATTTTTGGAGGGTAATTTATTGTTATCTATCAAAATGTAGAAAGCCAATACATTTTTGCCAAGCAATTACACTTCTAAGAATATATTTTATAGAAACTCTATACATGTGTTCAGCAATCAATGTTCAAGATGTTCATTGCAGCACTGACTGTATAATCTAAATAAACAAATACATTCAAAACTACCATTATATGAGATTGTTTAAATCAATCGGGTTACATCTTCTCTGTGTAACACTTTGTACTTATTTAAAAGAATGAAGTATATATTGCTAGGGGAATAAAAATATTTATACATTCTTACATAAGGAACAAAATAAATATATTGGTATCTGCACATCCATGTGTAAGTCAACGGATGGAAATTCAAGTGGACAAATGCTCACCAATCTCTGACCAAATGTGATTCTCTAAGCAGTGGAATATAAGAAGGAGGGCAAAGAGAGGCATTTACATTTCACTCTTTACACTTCTGTGTAGTTTGAATCTTTTGCATGTATGTGTTCCTATATTACTTGTGGAGAGAAGGAAGGACGGAAGGAAGGAGAGAGAGAGAAAGAAAAAGTAGAGAGGAACAGTGTATTCCTGTATTACTTGTATAATTTAAGGAGAGAGGCAGAAAGGAAGGGAGAAAAGGAGGGAATGAAAAAGGAAAGAAGGTTTGCTGGTCTGTCTTAAGGACAGGGATTTTGAGTTTTTGTTCCCAGTGTGTTGGTACATTATAAGCACTCAAAAAATTATTTGTTAAAAAAATAATGAAAGAGAAGGAGAAAGGAGAGAGGAAAGAATTGATTACTATGAATTCTTCTCAATACCTGGAAAATATACGAATAATGGCGTAATAGTATCTCTCATGATCGCTAATATTTATCCTAAACTACATGGTAGAATCTGTTTTCAACATACACTTCTGAGGATCAAACATTTTACAACAAAGGCATAAAAGTACTAAAAACATTACAATCTTAGAAATCAGACATGGAAGCAATACATCAATTCACCTAGATCAGTGTTTTAATTTTCAGTGCTAAGACTGTACTTCCTCTAAGAAAATTATTTGAAAAGCAATCCTCTTTTTGTTCAAATATTTATTTTTTCCCAACAGTGTGCTCATATTGAAGTGTATGTTTCCTTAGTCTTAATTTCTGTCCAACTTACAACTTTAAATATACATAAAAGAGGTGAAATTGAATTATGAATTAGGAAGTGATAGGTGATAAAACTAGGAAAACATAATATTTGATTAACAATGAAAATTTTATCTGTCATACATTCTCCATTGCTTTGTCCACTTCATGTTTTTCTTTCCTGGACTTATGTCAAAAATTCTAATAAAAACAAATAGCCTATCACGTTTTAAATTAATCATCATTATTAAATGCCATCTCCTTTTAATTCTCAGATATTTTGCTCTTTATTCCTGATATTTGCATTGGAGCTCTAGACACATGATGGCAAAGCTTAGTGGTCATTGTGCAGATATAAATGCACATTTTATTTTAATTAAGTTTCTCTGTTTATTCATGTTCTCTTTCTTTTCCTAGCCCTTTCTAATTGCCATACATTCCTTCTTTGTGAAAATGTATGATTCTAATCACATAATTATGGTATGTAATTTTTATGTATTAATTAACCAAACAAATATTTATTGTCTTGTAAGTACCCACTCATATTTTAGGCACTGGGAATCTAGTAGAAAAAAATAATCACTATCCATCATGGAGCTTCTTTTCTAGTGCGAGGTGACAGATCACAAACGTAGTAAATTAACATATGCTACATCGGGTTGTAATAATTGCTGTAAAAACAATGACTGGATGAAAGAAGCAGGGAGTGCTGGTGAAGGACAAGAGTGAAACCTCTCAAAGTGCTAGGAAGTGAGCGAGGGAGCCAGATAGGTACCTAGGGGAAGAGATTTCTAGGCAGAGGAAACAAGAGCAAATAACTGAGGCAGAATCATGTTTGGTGAGATTCCTAGCAGAGTAAAGGAGGTCAGTGCACTGGAATGGAGTCGGATAGGCGTAAAGCGATGGGGGATAATGTAACAAGAGGCAGGAGTCACGGTGAGGCAGGTCACGTAGGCCTTTGTGAGCCTTTGTAAGCATTTTTACTTTTACTCTGAGTGAGATGGGAAACCATTGTAGCCTATTGAACAGAGAAATGACATCATCTGCCCAGCATTTATAAAGATCTCCCTGGCTGCTGGTGGAGAATCGACTTTAATAGGGCAAAGGCAGAAGCAGGGCTACAGGGCGGCTATGTTATAATCCAGAGAGATGTTGGTGCTTGGACCGTGGTGCTCATTTGGATGCTGTGAGATCATTTCAGATTCCGTAACTATTTAGAAGGCTATGCACTAGATGTGGGGTAAGAAGGAGAAGAATTAACGATGACTCTGATGCAAACAACAGGACTTCACTCAGCTTAGCTCAGCAAAAAGAATTGTTGTGTGGATACTCCTCAGCTAAAACTAGAACTGAGCTGGTTTCATGAGAAAACATGGCAGCCCTTGGCTCTCTTTCTCCCCCGTAGCATCTCTGCTTCATTTTGAGTGTTTTTCTATGTGTTTTTGCAATCAAATGGCTTCCTGTGCTTCCTCATAAATTTTGCTCTCTTATTTCAAATAGCACATAGCATATCATAGTGGTTCCTGTCTTTAATTCTACATCACATACTTCTTAATCTTTACATTCTATTAAGTAACACAGTTCAAAATGCTAAGAGAGGAAAGTATTTCTTACCAGGCATTGCTTAGCCTTAATGGTATAGCTGTTCTTGGGTGGGAAAGGGGCATGCAGTGAAAACTGTGACCTCCTAAATAGCAAGGCCTAATATCTCTATGTTGGCCAGTTTATCTTAAATGGAAATAGCATGAATAGTCTTCTGAAGTGAGGCCTGCCCTGCCCAGGAGTTACTTGATAAGGAGTTTTTGTTTCTTTAGATTTCTTATATGACTTGATATTCAATCAGTTGCCTGAAATATAATCAATTTTAATATAAAACCAGAGAGAATATTTGAAAATAAAAGAGAGTGATCTTGAGAACAAAAGAGGAATGACAGAATCTTAAAAATAGCAATCAATTATTAGAAAATAGAGGTGAGGAGCAGAAAATACAGTGAGAGAAAACAAAATAAATGATGGAATACTTTTAAAACACCACTGTTACATAATATGACACACTTTCATATTTAAATGCTTTCTACTCAGTAGCAAGCATCATTTTTACCAAAAGGAGATGTTTAAAATAAAAGGAGTGGCCAGCCCCATAGCCTACTGGTTAAGTTCAGTGTGCTCTGCTTCAAGGGCCCAGGTTTGGTTCCTGGGTGTGGACCTACACCATTCGTCAGCGGCCATGCTGTGGTGGCAACTCACATACAAAACAGAGGAAGATTGGCACAGATGTTAGCTCATGGTGAATCTTCCTCAGCAAAAAAAAAATTAATTAATTAAATTAAAAAATTTTTAAAAAGGAGGTTAGATGGACTATATATATTGGTGATCTTAAATGTCACATCACCCAACAGTGTTCCTTACCCTGAAATGGAGTTTGCTACCTGATGACACAAGGCCTTACCAGCTGAGTATTACATTTTTTAAATTATATCATATTGCCAAGATCAGTTGCTGATCTTCAGAATCATCTAGGTCAATAATCATCTTCCCCTATTGACCATTTTCCATTTTGGTCAATTATCATTATTAATAAAATGATTATGCTTTAACCCTGAAACAGGGGCTATTCCTTAGGGCCAAGGCAAGGATTATTATGGTAATTACTTTGTCAGGTACAGCTTGAATATTTTGAAACTTTGAAGTCACACAAGCCAGTAAATTTCAAAGATGTGCAACTGATGTAAGAGCGAGTGTCTAGCATTTGTAATGATGCTACTAATGTTCTCCTGAGGCATTTGGGACACAGTTGCTTTTCTCTTTTCTCACTACTGTTGGTAAAGTCATTTCTATATTTTATTGCTTATATACTTATTGCAGGAAATCTAAATTCTGCTATGAAATTGTGAGTTTTATTCTTCATAATATTTCCTCCCTATTTGTACCCACTAGTGAGTGTTCAATGTTATTGTAGAAATTTTAATCTCTGAAGTGTGGTAGACTTAAAAGCATACCCATATTCAGTGTAAGACCAACATTTGTCTAGATTCTGGCCTAATACCTAATGATAACATTCATTGTATTGTTATTTTAAAGGTTTCTATGCTGAAATGTTATTTTTATATTGGGAGACAGAACTACTATTTAAAACACTAAGAGTTTAAGACATAGTGAGAAACAATAAAAATTCAATGGACATAAAGGTGATGAAAGTATTGCTTTGGAAAAAAGTATACTGCTGATAATATTTTCATGGTGACTTTACTTCTGTGATAGCTTTCAGGAGTTAAAAAGTCATGAATGCCAAGTTGATGCTTAATAAACATCTCTGGAAGGGGGATTTAATTTCATGGAAACTGTGGATTTTTTTTCCGGCCTCTTTGACTTTGGAATAATACAAAACATGAGAAAAGTTTGCTATATTAAAAAAAGGAGAGCTGGGATAATTTGTAGGGCAAGATCAGAATTATATTTCGATGATCTAGTTTTGTATCATAATACTCAGAAGAAGAGCTAATATCATGTATGTCCGATTAACACTAACTCTAACTTTTCTGAAGAGGACTTCAGGAACTTGGGACCATATCTACCTAGAATTGTGGGTATTACCTCATAAAGCATACTCTTTTTACTGAAAAAAATTAAATTATGAAATGAATGAAAATAAATCTTATGAAAATTATACTTAGAATACTGAAAACTCAGGTCAATGAATTAATTGTCCCTGAAGATCATTTTGCTTTCAAATTCTAAGAACCATATCATTAATCTAAGAAATGTTCTGTGACTCTCCACTCGTGGATGAAAAGAGTTAAAACAATGTTGGAAGCATACAATTTACTAATAAAATTGATAAAATTTTAATTAGTAAAATTAATGTTTTTTACTAATTTATTTAAATTAATAAAATTTGTAAAATTAAGGCTAAAGTGAATTTTAGCCTCACAAGTTATGATGTCATACACTTTAATTATAAGTAACAACTTAATAAGGATAAGTAAAATAAAACAAAATCATTAACTTTTCTTTGGAACCCATATTCAAAATTTATCCATCCAAGAGAAATATAAAGCCCAAACAAACTTTAGAAATGTTAATTTTGTAGAACAATCTGACTAAAATGAGTTTCTTAGAAACAACATGAAATCGTTAAAAACCCAATCTCTCTTCAATGCTTAATGTACTTGAATAATTCCTTCTTCCTGATTTCCACTGATACAATGTTTGATAATTGCATTTTGCAGTACAATCAGAAAACAGGATTTTTGGGGGCAGAGTATTTGTTTTCAAATAATATAACTTCAAAATAAGTGGAGTTTTGTTTAGTGCTGGTAAACCCCAATCTCTCCAATTCCCGGACCTCCCTTTAAGGGACATCTTCTCTCAACCAAATTCCCAGCATTCTTATGCTGGGGCCACCTCTCCCTCTTCAATATAGTCTGAGAAAAGTAGTATCTAAAAAGAATTCACACTGAGGTGTTGATAACTGTATCAGTATGGTTTCTTCATATGCATCTTCTCTTTCTAACTGTGAGTTACTTAAAGGCAGGAATCATGTTTTATTCATGATTAGTTTTAGGACCTCTCATGGTGCTAAGGCTAGGATACAGTCACTATTTCAACAATTCAACAAAAACAATTCCTTATTATAATGCTGAACAATTCAACCCTGTCTTATTGTGAACCCTCTAGCTATTTTCTAAGTTGTGCTCTGGGATCTGAAGAAATAGAAAAGGGATGAATAAAATAGAGACATTTGAGTGATGATGGGGAACATGGAACCGGTGATTTAAGAAACATTGAGGAGGAAAGTGACAGGTATTAGGGATTCCATGCACACGCTCCTCCAGCAGGGTATTCTCACCATATTATGTGTTTGGTATCGTTAACCCTATTTCACACATGAGAAAGCTGAGGTTCAGAGAACTGGCCAAGATCATGTAAGTAGCAAGAGGCAGAATCAGGAAGGCAAATTATGTCTTTCTAAAATCTGTCAAAAGATAAACAAAGATCACTACAACATGAATAAATGAGTACAGATATTGTCACTGTTGTCTTGTTGTTTTAGATTAATAGACTTTAGGTTTTTTTTTTTTTTACAGCAGTTTTAGGTTCACAGAAAACTTAAGCAGTTAGTACAGAAAATTCTCAAAAGAAACCTCCCCCCCATTTTCTACTATAATTAATATCTTGAATTTATATGCCGCATTTGTTAAAATTGATGAACCGACATTGATACATTATTATTAAATAAAAAACATAGTTTAAATTAGGGTTCACTCTTTGTATTATACAATTCTATGGTTTTGACAAATGCGTAATATCATTTACCCACCATTACAGTATCGTATAGAACAGTTTCATCGCTATAAAAATCCCCAGTGCTTCACTTATTTATTCCTCCCTGTCCCCCTGAACCTCTAAAAACCACTGATTTTCTTTATTCTATAATTGTAGCTTTTCCAGAATATCATGTGGTTAGAATCATTAAGTATATAGCCTTTTCAGATTGACATCTTAAACTTAGCAATAGCCTTTAAGCTTCCTTCATGTCTTTTTTTATGTTTATGTTGTTTTTTAATCATCAGTATTTGTTTATTTTGTCTGTTTTTTATCATATTATTTTATTGAGGTCAAATTGGCTTATAACATTGTATAAATTTCAGGTGTACCTGATTATATATCAGTTTCCGAACAGATTGCATCATGTTCACCACCAATAGTCTGGTTTTTATCTGTCACCATGCATACGTGCCCCTTTACCCCTTTTGCTCTCCCTCTACCTCCTTCTCCTCTGTTAACCACTAATCTGTTCTCCATATGTCTGTGTTTGTCTTCCACATATGAGTGAAATCATATGGTATTTGTCTTTCTCTGTCTGACATGTTTTGCTTAACATAATAACCTCAAGCTCCAACCATGTTGTCACAAACAGCACTATTTTGTCTTTTTTATGGCTGAGTAGTATTCCATTGTATATATATACCATATCTTCTTTAACCCATTATCTTTACTGGGTTTTTCATTTTATTGTTGTTGAGTTGTGTGAGTTCTTTATATATTTTAGAAATTAATCAGATATATGATTTGCAAATATCTTCTCCCAGTTGGTGGGTTGTCTTTTTACTTTGTTGATGGTTTCCTTTGGTGTGCAAAAGGTTTTTAGTCTGATGTAGTCCTATTTGTTTATTTTTTCCTTTGTTTCCCTTTCCTGAGTAGACATCGTATTCAAAAAGGTACTACTACTAAGATGGTTGTCAAAGAGTGTACTGGCTATATTTTCTTCTAAGAGTTTTATGGTTTCAAGTCTTACTTTAAAGTCATTAATACATTTTAAGTTAACTTTTTGTGTATGGTATAAGATATTGGTTCTGTTTTCATTCTTTTGCATGTGGCTGTACAGTTTTCCTAGCACCATTTATTGAAGAGACTTTCCTTTTTCCATTGCATGTTATTGGCTCCTTTGTCAAAGATTAGCTGTGTACAGATGTGTGGTTTTGTCTGGGCTCTTGATTCATTTTATCATTGGATTGTATGGTAAGACTATGTTTCACTTTGTAAGAAACTGCCAAACTGTCTTCTAGAGTGGCTGTACCATTTTGCATTCTCACCAACAATGAATGAAAGTTTCTGTTACTCCACATCCTCACCAGCATTTGGTATTATCAGGTTTTTAAAAAAATTTTAGCCATTCAAAGAGGTGTGTAGTGTTATTGTTTAAATTTGCAATTCCTTGATAACATATGATGTAGAGTATATTATCATGTGCGTATTTGTTATCTGTTTAACTTCTTTGGTGAGGTGTCTGTTCAGATATTTTGCCAACTTTAATTAGGTTATTTGTTTGCTTGTTGCTGAGTTTAAAGAATTCTTTGTACATTTTGGATACAAGTCCTTTGTCAGATGTATGTTTTGCAAAGATTTTCCTCCAGGTCAGCAGCTTGTCTCTTTGTTCTCTTAACAGTGCCTTTAACAGAGCAGAACTTTTTAATTTCAACGAAGCCCAGCTTATCAATATTTTTTCTTCTATGAACCATGCTCTTGGTGTTGTTATCTATAAACTCATTGCCAAAACCAAGGTCACCTAGATTTTTCTCCTGTGCCATATTCCCGATGTTTTATAGTTTTGCATGTTACATTGAGGTCTATGATCCATTTTGAATAACTCTTGTGAAAGGTGTAAAGTCTTTGTCTAGAGTTAATTTTTTGCATGTGGATGTCCAGTACCATTTGTTGAAAAAAAACTATCCTTTCTCCATAGAATTGCTTTTGCTCTTTTGTCAAAGATCAGTTGACTATATTTGTGGGTCTATTTTTGGTCTCTCTCTGTTCCATTGATATATTTGTATATTTTTTTACCAATACGACACTATTTTGATTATTGCAGCTTTGTAGTAAGTCAAAGTTGAGTAGTATCAGTCTTCTAACATTGTTATTTTTCAGTATTATTGGCTACTTTGAGATTTTTGTTTTTAACTTACCAGTCAAGAACACATATCATAAAGTAGTTCATTGAGTGCATCTCCAATGAAAAATTTGTTATTCTGTTTCTTTCATGGTTTTATTAATCAGAAAGTATAAATTTATACTCTAGATAATACAGAATAAATCCATCAGTCTATACTTGATTGATGAAAAAAATTCTAATGTTCATTTTCTGGAAAGAAGCTTAATAGCAACTATTAAGTTAACTGCCCAAATTTCCCTTCAAAAGAGAACTTGAAAAGAAAAGAGTAATTAGCTGAAAACCTCTAGATGACATACCCTTTAGATCTACCTCTGCATTCTTGCCAAGGCTATACTCTCCTCGGGCTGGTCTCAGCCAGTGACTAAACACAGTGGTCATACAAGAGCCAACACATCCCTACCCAACACAAGACTCCTCCAATGGCATCTGTGTTCTGGGCCTCCACATCAATCTGGCCAAGAATTTCTCAAAGTAGCACTGCAGTCTGAGGCTCTTTCTACCAAATCTTTCCTTTCTCTCCCTTTTCACAGGTGTGAGACTTGCATTGCAGTTTGAAGTCTCTCCCCATCTAGTCCTATTCCTATTCTCTTTTATCCTTCAGAAGCATTTCTCTCAATAAATCTCTTGCATGTCCAATACCATCTTATTGTCTGTTTCTCAGAGAACCCAATCTGATACAGTCTTAAATTAGATTGAGTGGAGGTAAATTTGCTAGGGTTGCTAATTCATAATGTATGGGCAAGGTTCACGGATTCAAGGCACACGGAACTGAGCTTTACAACTAAGCTTCTTGGCTCCCAACCTAAAGTAGAGTATACCAGCCAACCTACAAGTACATAAAAGAGCCCAACTGCAGAGCCACCCTGCGAAGTTTAACCTAAACCAGGTGACCCTCAGGGAATTATAATAATGAATGATGATTTTAAACCATTGACCTTGGGTTAGTTATTCATGTAGCAAAGCTAACTGATTCAGTGTTTCTCACCAATCTATTATCCTCACTCAAAAGGTAATAATAGAATCAAGCCGTTATAATTCAGATAGGATGATTTTATATATATATAAAAATATAAATCTAGCTGTATGGTATTTTCTCTAGGTTAACAAAATCAAGAGAAGTTTCAGCACAGAAACACAAGCCACAAGCTGAGTAGAGGAAAGCTAAATGAGGACCCAGCTGTAACAGAAAGGTGCAAGCAAAAATACAGGAGAAAGATAACAGGGCAGATTCAGAGCATTAGAGGAAAATTTCAAAGAAGCCAGAATTCAATTGTAATGTGTTTAGAAAGACAACCTATTTCATGCTCAGCACCTGACAAGATAAGATATATTAGGTTGCTAGTACAGGAAGTAAATAGAATCACTCTTTAAAAGGAATTCTAAAAAGCTCTGATAGGCAAAGCCCAGCGTTAGAAAAACAGAGGGAGTAAATATATTGTACACACAATGCCAACCACCAGCAGGAGGTTAATGGGGGGAAAAAGTACTAAATTTTTCTTTTCTTTTTCATTAAAGTCAGTTCTCCCTTTCTCTCAGTATTAGGAGAAAGTTGCTTATGCAAAGGAAATAAAAAAGAGAAAGTGACTCAATTTGACATATTCACTATGATCTTACTCATTGTAAATTCTGAGCACTCTGATATCAGCATTAGGCTGTATATATATAGAAAAATATACATGAACTCTCCAAAATATTATTGTGGTTATTGTGAATTTGGAAGAAATGCATCATATTAGTGAATTATTAGAGCTTGAAATTTGTGATGCAAGGATGTCTATAACATAGGCTCTGTTGAAGCAAACTCTTGGGTGGGGATCAATAGGCACAATAAAACGAGGAGAGTGAAATGATAAAGGCCTGGATAGAATGCAACAGAGAGAGAAAAGAGGACACTGGTCCTTAGAAAAGAGTAAGGAAGAGTGAGTAGAGATGGTCATCTAGAGAGAGGAGTTAACATTGCTTTTACTAGTGGGTGAATGATGAGGCAGAAGTATTGGGAGAGAAATCTGGAAAGACAGGCAGGGAGCAGGCTTTGGAGGTCATGCATGCCATGCCAAGGAGAGTTGACAGTTCACTATATTTTAGGTTGCCAGGGGCCACTGCAAGATATAACCATTTTGTGTTGGAAGGGGGCTCTTGAAGAGGTAGGGGGATTAGATATTTGAAGAGTTTTAATTTGAGGTATATTACCTAGACTGTAATATGGAGAGCAGATAAAGAGGGCTTTAAAATATTTTCTGTTTAAAGATGCTTAGGGACCTAGCACACTTAAGACAAAATATTATTTTCAAAGATTGGGGCTGCAAAATATACTTAATTTGTGTTTTGAGAAAATTTCATAGCACAGAACTAATGTGCTAAAAGAAACTATATATGGAGCAAAGTTGTGCTTAAAATTTCTCGTGTTTGGAGAGGCATATGAACATTCTGGAAATTTTCACTCTGGAGACTAATTAAAAAGATAGTTGAAGTTAAGTTTCCAGTGAACAACTGCTCTCTAATTGACAAGCCTTACCACAGCTACAATTTAGAAAAAGAGAGGAAAATGAAAAGGAGATTCTGTACCATATAAAATAAGTTTTTCTAAAAGTAAAGAATTTCCTTTAATAATTACTCATTGATTAAATGAATTTCTCCAAGGTACTCATTTGGTAAAAGGGAAGGTTAAGTTTCTAAACCAAGATAAAGCATTTTTGAAATATTAGTCAATGTAGAATGTAAATTTTTATAGAAATCTGCTTTTTTCTTATGTTTTTCATTGCCTAATCATGCTTAAAAATTTTACCATTATTAATTTTGTTTTTTGATATGGAATCTGGATATAAATTATCTGATTTTGAGTTATTTTTAAGGACAGTAAGCAGAGCTATGACACTTCAAAATTTAACTGCTTAAGGTGATAGTCAGCTTTCTAGATGGTAGCCTGTTCAGTGTACATACTTTGGACTGCTAAGTCAACCACTTTACACAGGTAGCTCTCAGTTTTATGGATACAGATCTAATTCCTTGGCTCATAAATACATTGTTTCACCTAATTGCTCTATTGCTTTCTTGAATATTTACTTTTCAAAATTAAATGACTTGGATTGAAAATGAAAAAGTTTAAAAATAGAAACTTAAGCTCTGAATGTGTTGCAAACACCACTCTCTTTAAAACTTGTGGAGCTTCATTTTTAATTTATTTGAAAATCCGTCCAAGTCTAATGATCAATAGATGCAAAAAGGAAATGTTTTTAACCCAATACTAAGAATTACACATACATCTAAGAATGCATATCCTTTGATAAATTTGGTCAGGAGAGATTATTAAATGACATGCATCAATTTCTATTTGGAACTTTGTACTATTTTTATGCTAGAATATTATTCTAAATAAATGACCCTCATAGTAAGTGAATCTTTTTAAATCAACATATGCTGCAATAAAAATGTGATATTCCTCTGAACAATGCAGTTTGTAGCTAATGCTTCTTGGTGCCCAAATATGAGAACTAAAATCATTGACAATAAAAATTCATTTTGTACATTTATAATTTTTTTCCTCCTCGTGTTGAGGAGGATGGGAAAAAGTAGATAATGCTACGAAGTGGTAAATAGTATCTGGCACACAGTAAGTGGTCAAAAATGTTAGTTATTACTATATTAGTTATTACTAGTTATTACTAGTTAGTTATTACTAGTTATTACTATTGCTATTTTAATTAATGTATATTTATTTCCTTCTTCATATATCTATTAAATGTTTGTGGTTTAAACTTTGTGGCAAATCCAGAGGTACACCACTCAGATCAATCTTTAAGAAATAACTTGTTGCACGCTCCAAGGATCATGGTTATTTGATAGCCTCTAGCTCTTAGCTTCATGAGGGTCCACGTTAACTTGTGAGGCAAGATTTTGATCTTCTAGAGCAATCAAGCAATAATGGAGTAAGGTGGTAGTCCAAGGGCCTACCCAACTTCCCAATGAGGATCTCCTTATTGAGTAATGTTTTCTCTGTAGCTCCCAGTTGAGCTGTGAGAAATTTCGTCAGGTCTGAATCATGTTCTGACAGCTCCTTGTGTCTAATTCTACTTCCTTCCTTCTCTTTCCCCACCGGTTACTCTACAGTATACATTTTTGCTCTTAACTCATCTCAGCATCTACTTCTTAGGGAGCTCAGTCTGCAACTAACATCAAATTTATTTCTGCATATATCTGAAAGAAATGAACAGCATGAGGTTTGAAAAAGTTGATCTGTCAAATCATAATTTTTAAAATAGGGAATGCAGAATGAACATATCAAATAGTTGCTAGTGGGACCACTAAAACTCCCAAGGTACAATTTGAAAAAAGTTAAAAACATGATTCTTATATGTGATGGGCTGAACTATGTTCTGCCAAAATTCATATGTCAAAGCCCTAACCCCTAGTCCCTCAAAATGTGACTGTATTTGCAGATAGGGCCTTTAAAGAGGGGATTAAGGTCAAATGAGGCCATTAGGGTGGTCCCAATCCAATCTGACCAGTGTCCTTATGAGAAGAGGACATTTAGACACACAGAGAGACACCAGAGATACACATGCACAGAGTAAAGGCCATGTGAGGACCCAGCAAGAGGGCGGCCATCTGCAATCCAAAGAAACAGGCCTCAGAAGAAACCAAACCTGCCAACACTTTGATCTTAGACTTCTAGCCTCCAGAACTGTGAGAAAATAAGTTTCTGTTGTTTAAGCTACCCAGTCTGTGGTATTTTGTGATGGCAGCCCATGCAAACTAATACATCAAAGAAATGTAAGTAAACACGTGCCAAAAATGTACTGAACTCATTAAAGAGTCAACAGCAGAATGATAAAGCTGGTTCAAAGAACATTTGAGAAACTGAGTATTCATTGACACTGAAGAAAGACTTTTGGAATAAGATTGCTATCTTAGATACAAAATTAGTTAATGTCCTATAGGAAAATACAATCATATTGTTTTGTTTCTACCCAACAGAAATCACTTGCATCTCTATCAGATAAAAATCTAGAAATTAACATTTAACTTCACAGAGTCTATGCACAAACAAACAACAGTAATTAGTATGTTGATAAAGGTACCTTTACCTAGAGAATTAGATGATATCTGGAATCTTGACAGATAATGCTCTAATATGTTATTGAAAGGACACATATCCATTCTTTTGCATTATTTTCAAGTTTTTTAATCATCATTATTAAAGTCAATGTAATTTACTATGTCTATTGTCATTTATTTGTCTTTTGATTTTAAACAAGCTTTTAATTCAACTGCATTTTTTTGTATTGTGTTCAGTCCCACTTTAGTCAACCCACTGTAGGATGGCTTATAATACCACTCTTCTACTGAAACTGCTCTGTACAAAGTTACCAACATCCTCCTTGTTGTCAAAATTTAACAGATTCTTCTCCGTACTCACATTACTCTACCTATTAGCTAACACGGCCACAATTCACCATCTCCTTTTTTATAAATACCCTCCTATCTTAGCAATTTGCCACCACATTTACTCATATATAATTGGTCATGCTTTTAATCTATATCATGTGTGCCTCTCCTATTCAAACTCTAAATATCAAAATAGTTCCACAGGGTGTTATCTCATCTCTATTCTCTATCTTCAATCTCAACCTAGGTGATCTCATCCAATACCAATGTTTTAAATATCATCTACATTCTTATGACTCCATATTTTTTCTCACTTACAAAGCACTCTCTTGAGTTCCTGAATTGTATATCAAATGGCCTACTAGTGTGTCAACTTGGATGCTTAGTATGCCTCTCAAAGAATGTCCAAAACAGAGCTTTTGAAACCCACTCCCCCCCAAAAATATTTCTTTCTTGTTTTCCACAATAATACTAAAGTGCACCAAAATTTAACTCAATGCAAAAGACAAGAACGAAACAAAACAAAAAAGACAAAAATACCAGGTATTATCCTTCATTTGTCCTCATTCAATACTCCTTGCATCCCACATTCAATTCATCAGCAAGTGCCATGAACTTTATCACCAAAATGTATTTCAATTCCATCCACTTCTCTCCATCTCCACTGAAAACTCACTTGTTTTGGATGCCATTATCTAATACTGGAAGTACTGAAATAACATTCATGTTTCTATACTTACTCAAATTCCATTAATTCTCCTTGCAGCAAATACAGTAATGTCTTGAAATAAATATCTGATATAACATCCCCTTAATTAAGCATTGAACGGCTTCTCATATAACTGAGAATGAAGTATAAAATATTTCATAATTTACCTGTTTCAAGCATACATCCTCCAACACATCTCACACCATTCTCCTCTTGCTCAATATGCTTCAAGCACATTGCTCACATTTATTCCTTGAACATGGCAAGCCCTTTTCCATGTCAGTATTTATGCACTATTTCCTATTCTTGAAATATATTGCTGGTCCAACACTGTGCATATGTTGTTCATTCTAATTCAAATATTAGATCACAATGACCTCTTCAGGTAAGCCTTTTCTGACCACCTTATCTAAATTTTTCTCCATGTGCAAGCAATGTCTATAAAAACATAAAGTGTCCCTCCTTCTTTTCACTTATTACAATATATAATTTTTTGCTTATTTGTGTGCCTCAGTGGATATTACAAAGTTTTTGTCTAATATAACTTCTACCTTGCCAACCTTCTTCATGACCTGAGCTTAATCTACCAGCCTGGTGTTAAGATTTAAAATGAACTCAAGCACACACAAACAATCAGTATTCTTAAGGCTTTTTGGAATCCTTGAAGCGAAGTCTGCATAAAGGCCTTTTGAGAGTTTTAGTGGACTTGATGTTACTGCCAAGCACTTATCCTATATATTGATGAGATCCTTGAGGATGAGGGACAGCTCTTTACCACAAGGATTCACAGGAAAAAGAAAATTACTGAATTTTCCACAGAGAGCATCTGTGAAAGAGAGATGTTGCAGTTTATTTGCAAAGCAAAGTTCATGTGCTAAAATGGAGTACTACTGGTTAATTCAGGGGATATCTTCAAGGTGAACCCTTTCAAGTTAAACTAATACAGTATATTCTGTACCACACAATGTTGTCATGACTAAGCATCTACCTCATCTGAGGAAAGAGCAGAAGAGACCTCAATGAGCAAATCCACAGTAGTTGGAAGGAATCAGAGGAGAGAAGTTCCTCTTAGGAGGAACATTTAACACTTCTGTCAACGTCAAAATAACTGTTTCAAGTATACTAGACATGAATACCAATCAATTGAGTGCTGCACCAGATACTATTGTACTCACTGAAAGGGCCAGGCAAACAATTGCGGTGGTGGTGTTGCTGCTGTTGCTATTGTTTTACCTCACATATCTACTTCATGGTTCTGAAGACCATGCATATCTTTGGATTTGGGGGATTAGGTTAAACACTAGATTAATGTGGCCCAAGAAGATGTTGAATGTATTTTCTGAGTTAAAGGGAAAAATTGAGAGAATTATGAGAAATGATCCTTCTTCTAAGAATTCAAAAATCTTAAATTATTATTTTTATTCCCAAAGCTTGTTCCAAACAGAAAGCCTCCAATAGGCCTTTACTGAATATGCTAGTCAATACATGCAGATGAAAAGATGCAACGGGACCAGTATGAGGCATGTATAGTTCATGTATAGAGTACAACAGAAAAAGGCACCACTGATTTCTCATCCTCTATGTTGGTATTTGACCAAGTGCCAGACTTCCACTGAGCCCTGATGCAAAGTAAATAATAGAGTGGAAATGTCAGCAATCTCACCCAACCAGAGGACAATGGTTTGATGACTCTATAGCATGAATGCACTCTTGAGGAGGGGCAGCATAGGCCACCCCAAAATGTGCCACTTTAGCACAGGAAATGCTTTGAGCTGAAGGCAATTGAAAGCCAGCAGACTCAGGAAAAGTTTCTGCCTCTTCCCTAACTGCCTAACAGAATTTAGATAGTGGACTTGGCCCAGAAAGAGAGCTATTACCAGAGATAATTTTATCTGAATGGCCTATCTATGTGGTAGGACAAACGTCTAATTACCAAACGTCTGCCCTTCTTATTGTCCTGTGAAGTGCCCTCCTCCCCTTGGAAGCCCCAGGCACCTATCCCATTCCTTATCTCAGGATGGTACCTAAGCCTTAACTGCCTGACTGAATTTGGATCTGATGTATTTGAGGTCCCTGTACATACATGAAAAATTTGTTTTTCTCCTGCTAATATGTCTTATGGAAATTTAATTATTAGACCAGCCAAAGAGCCTAGAAGGGAAGAAGGGAAAAGTTTTCCTCCCCTACCCTCTTTACTTAAAAAGAAATTGTCTTGAAATATTTTAGATAGAAGTTATTATATTATGATCCTGTATTATTCATTTGTTGATATCTCTGTACATATTGACCTTGATTCTTGACACTAAGATGCAGAAAGATCTAAAAAAGATTTTGGTTGTGTGATTGTGATTGTGCGTGTGTGTGTGCATGCATGTGCATTGGTTCATGCATCTACCTCATTGATTTGTAGTTTCATTTTGTCCCCCTTGATATTTTTAGTTTAAAATATACGGAAAATTGTAATCATATGGGCTCTTATTCACTGTCACTACCAAGCAATTAACATTAATTTCTGAAACTCTTATAACCACTTACTAAATGTAATGACTCATCCAAAGTTACCTTTGTAACCTGCAGTATTATTGGGGTAGGGAATTTTTTGGAACACTATTCCAAAGTCTCTTTCTGAGAATTTGGTACATCAAAATCACATTCATATTCTAAGGTCTCATTTTCTTTAGTCAATTGTCAGTATAAAAAAATACTATATACCAATTCAATGTAAAATTTAAATCAATTAATTTTAAAATGTGCTTATTCATGTGCCATATTTTCATCAGGCCCTTTTCACCATTTCATGAATTATTTCCATCTCAAGCTTTCAGTGACAGATGTGGGGCAAGCCCATTTCACAGCCCACACCCCCTAAATATCATTGGAAGAAGAGTAAGGAGGGAGGAACACCCAACTTGGCATTCATGAATATTAATATCTATACCATTAATCCTCCCCATTCATCTCGGGTCTGAAGCAGGAGAAACTGTTTCCATAGAAACAAAGCTTTTGGATGGCCTCTTTGTCACTTCTCTCCTGCTAAGTGAATCAAGTCAAAACGACATGAGAGGTCACTCCCTTTCATAAAAATTAACATCAGGAACATGGAATGCAAGAAGAAAATGGATTATGTTAAAACATCAAATAGATTATACATCTGGAATTCTTATTAAAAAATAGTATATTAACTTTTTTAATGTTAATAAATCATTATTTTAAAATATTTTTAAAAATTCATCTGATTCAAATAATTCAGTTGGTTATTAGCGGAGTAAGACCGAAGGTAGAAACGCGTTCCAATATTTCCTTTTAACAAAAAGTGCTGTAGTAATCAGCACCCTGAAAATAGAGATATAAGTATTTTTTAAATATATATAATGGAGTATCAAGTATTGGCATCAGTGTGTGCCTGACAACCTGGAGAAAACAGAAGTAGAGAGAAGAGAGTGCAATCATTTACAAAGTGTTGGAAAGGTGGATTTTATATATTATACAATTCCGTATTCTCTGTAGCTTCAGGTGCGGGGATGAGAACTGTTTGTGTCAAGAAAGCGAGGCACCTGGAGGCTACAGCCTTATTTCTAGGCACCAATATTTTCTCAAAGCTATAGATGTCCTTGACTAGCCAGTAATTTTATCTTGTCATCTGATTGGATAGTCATCGAAGTTCATGCAAAACGTTGGAGTTTTTTTTCCCCTCTCGGTCCCAAATTTGCTATTAACTGACTTTAGACCAGCCACTCAAACACTCTGGGGTGGGTTTCCTGATTTTTAAGGTGTTGACCTTGCCCTGGATTCTTTTTATATTTTATTCCAGATGTAACATTCTAGTACCCCACGATGAGATCCAGGGATCTCACCTTGGCAGAAGTGTAGAACAGAGGAAGCAAGGACAGAGGGAGAGAAACACTTTCTCCCTCTCTCTCTGCATGGGTTCTCCTGCTTTCCATTTATTGCCCCAGGCAATGTTTTTCCTGGTCCTTTAACTCTTTGCCACCAACAGATATTGAGCATCCTATCTCTAAATTTCTCAGAAGACTTTTACTAGTAAATGAAATCACTAATAATAATAACAAAAAGAATAATAACAGCAGAGGATCACATTCATTTCCTTAGCACTTAATCTCTCAGGCACTGTATTAAAGGTTTTACATGCATTAAAGCCCTTAATCCTCATAAAATTCTTCCGTGCCAAACATTATTATTATTCCCGGTTTACAGAAGAGGAAATTTAGGCTTATTCCTGAAAAGTAGCATAGATTACAATGCAATGTTTGGAGAAGTTCAAGGTTTCAGAAAATATCAGTTTAGAGGACCCTCAAAGATATCACATTAAATATATTGTTATAATAAAAATATTTCTAAATAGAATTTCTTTAAGGCTTCAGTTTCAAAAGTGATTCGGTTTTGTTGGTCTTAATCGACCTCCCCTTTTTTTCCTGATATACCTTGTGTATTCAAGAAACCCTGTGACTTTGTCCTGTTGTGCTGAATCCAGTTCTTTTTAGAGATTTTTCTATGCAAACTACATTTCTTGTTAAAGTTTCTAACCAGTTTTTTTTTCTGCTTCAATCTTATTGTAAGTTATATTTTCAATCTCCCTGGCTTTATTTTTGAAAGTCTCAGCAAAACACTTATATAACCTCTGCTCCAGGCCTTTTCACAAATTGTCAGGCTGCTAAAGGGCCCATTTTTCAAGTCTCCCTCTTGCTATCTCAGTAAAATTGCTTCAATTCCCATTCAATATTCCATGTAAGCCCCAAAATTTCCTTAAGATTTCTGGAATTCCAAAGAAGCTTCTATTTTCAGGGTGACTTCTGGTTTCTAACTTTGGCTTGTCAGTTTCTGGTTTGTCTTACCACTCCCCCATGCTTGACCATTCAGAAAGATTCTGTGAGGGTTTGAGGCTGGTTATGAGGAAACGAGTTAGATGGGGACTGACATCTTAGAACTTCAAAATAACTGAATATTACAGATCCATTTTGTTAACTGTAACCCGGCCACCTCTGGGAAAATGTTGCTGGCTATCTATGCCCCTTAGCCTGACAATAGGCGCCTGAGTTTTCAGGTTGTTACCCAACATTGGTTCAAAGTAACTAACTTCTGATGGCTTCTGGAGGTCTTCCGCTTCAATGTGGAGAGTGGGTTTATCAAGTTACATCTGCAGGGATGACTAAGGAAAAAATAAGATTTGCACTTCAAACAATATTGGGAACCTCAGGAGGATTCTTAAACATATCAAGGAAATTGAGAAGAGAGTAAAAGAGAGGAGGAAACAGAAATTCTTTCTAATCTGGGATTTTGATGGCTCCAATGTTGTACTTGTGATGATAGGGGAGCTTGTTGTTCACATCTTAACTTTAAACTTGGCACGTAAAAAATAACAATTACAAATAAAATGGCATGCATTTTGACAAACTCATCAAACTGAACACTTAAAATTGGTGAAATTTGTTTTCTGTAAATTATACATCAATAAAGATGACTTTTTAAATTACACACAAATAAAAAATATATTACCTTAAAAACAAGTGCAGTAGTCAGGTTCCTCCAGAGAAACAGAACCAGTATGATATGAGGAATTGGCTCATGCAATTATGGAGGCTGAGAAGCCATGCAACCTGCCGTTTGCACACTGGAAACCCAGGAAAGTTTGTGATGTACTTCAGCTTGAGTCCAAAGGCCTGAGAAATAGGAGAGGCAATGGGGTAAATCCCAGTCCAAGGGTTGGATATGAGATGAGATGTGCCAGCTCAGTGAGGCAGGATAAAAGGGAAGAATTCCTCCTTCCTCAGCCTTCTTGTTCTATTCAGGCCCTCAAGAGATTGGATGATGCCCAATTACTTTGGAGAGGGCAGTTTACTTTACTGAGCCCATTTATTCATAGCTTAATCTAATATCGAACCACCCTCACAGACACACCTAGAAATAAAGATTAATCTGAGCACTATGCGGACAGTCAAATTGACACATAAAATTAACCATCACAAGTCCACCGCTTGTTAACTTAGCGCCCATATGCATCTCCTTAAACCATACTTAATCTCCAAATAAAGATAATAACAAGGTCATAATTCTGCCTGCCATGATACAACTATCATGCATACAACTGAAAATTTACTTACCCTTTCCCCAGAAGAGGAAGTAAAGTCCTTGAGTGATGTTTACTCTTCTCCTTGATATCCCATAATTTAAAGATGATGATGTAAAATTAACAATACTTAAATGCTATGATATAAAATCAATACACCTTATGTTACACAATAAGGGAATAAGAGAGGAAAGAAAACAGAAAGAAGGCAAACACACATACACAAACGTATTCATAGCAAAATAAGTAGGAAATATCCATGACAATTACAGTCCCTGTCTGTAACTGATCCCTGGTCATCGTTGGTATTTGTAACTTCTTCCATGACTTATTCTGTATTCCCTTAGCCCATGGCAAGTTAAGTTGGCACATAAAATTAACCATTATACCAAGATTGGAAAGGAATGCATCCAAACCCAACTTGAATTATCCCATTGATTGGACATAATTAGTGGTAATTGCAAAGTTCTAAGAGAAATCATACGGGTGCTAGGTGGAAAAAAAGGAAGTGAATTAATAAATCCTTTGTGTCTACAAGAGTTATAGGCAAACTGGCTTGCTTCATTGACAATTAATAACCTTTTTGATTTGGTAAAAATAATGTCTGTTCATTGTAGAAAGCTCCAAAAATTATAAACAATATTTAAAAATCACTCATAAGCCATCATTTCTGAGTTAATTCATACTTATATTTTTAAGAATTTCTTCTCAGTCATTTTTCTTATGGATTGTCTTAACTGTATTATGTATTTTCTCTAATATTATATTATAATCATATTAAGTAATATAAATATTTTTAAATGCAATTTTTATGTCTGTATAATATAATATCCATTTGTGGTTAAAATATATTGACCATTCCTTTAATCTTATCACCGGGTCTGCATTTAAAAAAATTATTACGAGTTATGCTGCAATCAATATAATATATAAATTTTGCCTGTATATATGTTCATTTCTTCAGGTCTAGACTTTGAGTCCACACATCAACAGCTATGAATTTTTTTAAGGTGGAGACTAGATTTCCAAAAACGTTTACATTTTAAGCTCTCTGCTGCTGTGTATATAACTGTCTACACTCTCACAGTTTCAATAGTAATGGCTATTAGACATTTTGTTTTTATTTTGACACCTGAATAGCTTAGAAAGATCAAAATTATTTTCTCTTTTTCATTTTTCAGTTGTTTAACTAGTTAGGAGTTTAAAACCTGTTCATGTGTAATGATGAATATATCAGAATCGTAGAGCCTTAGTGGTCATTTCGTCCAACCTTCTATATAAGCATGTATACAATTCAAATTTGAAAACTCTTGGTGATGTGGAGCTCATTACTTCCTATCACATGATAATTAAACGAAATAATTAGATATGGAGATACATCCAATTAGGAAAACTCCACCATTAAGGACAACGTTCTTAGCAAAAGTGGAATTTTCCAAAAGCTAAGATCACTATCAATGATGCAGGATGTCTTGGTGCAATACCTATGTCTTTCCATGTGCAGATTCAATGTGCCATAAAAATAATCAAAGTGATTAAAATAGTCACGTATAAAAATGGCATCAAGTTGAAAATAAAACAAAAATTTGTTACTTGATTTTAAAAGAGACTGTTAAAGGGGAATTAAGAATTTCAATCTTGAATAAGTTCATCTGGAGAACAAGTTCAATTATCTTTCATGCTGTTCTACAAAGTCATTGTTTACTCAAGAACATTATCAGTATTGAGGGAGGGTCCAATCTCCCAATATTGTAGAAAAAGTGCAGACATTGGAATTATGCAGTCCTAGGTTTAATTCTGCTATTTACTGCTCATAGGACTTCAATTTCTGTGAATCTTTGTTTCTCTTTCCTTTTCTTTTTTTTTTTGTGAGGAAGATTCGCCCTGAGCTAACATCTGTTGCCAATCCTCCTCTTTTTTTTTGCTTGAAGAAGATTAGCCCTGAGCTAACATCTGTGCTAATCTTCCTCTACTTTGTATGTGGGATGCCTCCACAGCATGGCTGATGAGTGGAGTAAGTCCACACCCCGGATCTGAATCGATGAACCCTGGACCACCAAAGAGAAGCATGCAGAACTTTAACCACTCAGCCATGGGGCTGGCCCTGGTTTACTTTTGAATGAAACAGAGATAATATTATTTCCTGGACTGCCGTTAGAATTTAAAGAGATAACATACATAAATATCGCAGGGCCTGGCTTAGTCACTGCTGAATAAACAATAAATCTCTGTTCTACCACTCTTCTCCTGTTCAGAAACATCAATTTTGTTCTTCAGATCTCTCATGAACAATTTAGTATTCTAGGATTTTCTATTTTGTTGCTCCCAATTTTCCCTTCAGACATATACAATTGCACTTTCTGACAGTTCTCAGCAAAGAACTGGATTGTCTCCTTGATCTCCCTACATAGCCTCCTACCTTTTCTTTTTCTTATTTCTCCTGCTTAACGTGATAGCCTGTCAGTCCAGATTTCTCAAGAAGCCCTCTGTATCTTGGATTAATCACATCTGTATTTTAAGCTTGCTCAATACCTTTCTCTATGGATTTTATCATCATGAAATGCTGTCTTTTAATCCAAAGTCTTCTCTCCTTGGATTATAACTTGTTGAGGGCAAGGTTTCAAGTTAACAAGCATCTCTGTTAAGAACATTTTATTTGTCACTCAATAAGCTCAGTGCTTTAGGAGACATAGACTCAAATTAATTCAAGTATTAACAAAATTAGGAGATCGGATAACCAAAAGTTTATGATTTAAAAAATTAATACAAATGACATAAGTGAGTTAAAAAGTAATATGAAAATTCAAAAAAAAATTCTATTCATACTCACTGTTTTCACTTGGCATAAGCCAACACAGTAAAAGGCCTATCCCCAGTTGGTAAAAGCTCTCAATAGAGGATAGAACATTAAATAGCTAACTCAAATACTTTTACTTTTTTTTTTTTTCTCAACTTTGATTTCTCTTTAGATTTCTTTTTCCGAAAAGAAAATGGTTGTTTAGGCTGACTCTAAATCATATTGCTTTGCATCCTGAGTCCTTGTTGCAGAAACAGACAAGGAAATCGTAGGTTGTGATTTTTTTTAAGAAAAACTAGATCCTCCCCTTGATGATGCATGAATATTGTAGTTAATTTATCTCAAGGCTTGTGAGAACTAAGTGTGAGCACGGGGAATTTCACAACCACTCGATAATCAATGTTGTAGACACCCTGTTGCTTATGAAAAAGTAACTGCCATTACCACTGTAATTTGGCATATTGTGAGGGGAAAGTCTGAGTATAAAAATAAATCTGAACGCTTACTGTTTGGTCTTGCACATAGAGCACCTAGTTAAAGTGGCATAGAAACAAGAGAAGTTCATTCTGTATCCTTTTTGGAATTGGAGGGTAGCCCAATAAAATGCTGAGACGTGGAACCATGTTACAAATCTAGAATGACTTAGACTATAAGATAAAATAAATTTCATTTGTTTAAACAAGAAAGAAATCATTTTCTAAAGAGAAATATTATTGTGGAATATTCTAAAAGCATAGAACTCATTTAAGAATCTTTAGTAGAAACTCACAAGTCCTTTTTTGTTTTAAAATAAATTCACTGTGATAAAAGCCTTTTGCAGAAATTATTTGTAAGGAGAGTGTATTAGTTTTCTATTGCTGCCACAAACTTAGAGACTTAAAACAACACGATTTATTATCTTACAGTTCTCTAGCTTGGAAGTCTGATGCAGGTCTCATCAGGCTGAAATCTATGTCTCAATAGGGCTGCACTCTTTCCTGGAGATTCTAAAGGAGAATCAATTTCCTTGTTCATTCAGGTTCTTGGCAGAATTCAGTTTCATGTGATTGTAGGACTGAAGTCCTCTTTATCTTGTTGGTTGTCAGACGAAGATAGTTCCCAGCTTCTAGAGGCTACCCATATTCCTTAGCTCATGGCCCTTGTCCTTCATCTTCAGGAAAATAACAGTGGGTCTAGTCTCTTGCGTTTCAAATCTCTCCTGCCCAGGTTCCATTGTCTCATCTCTCTGACCCACTGTTCTAAATTCCTCTTCTACTTTTAAAGACTCGTGTGTTAACATTGGGCCCACTGGAATAATCCAGAATAATCTCCCTATCTCAAGGTCCCTAAAGTCTTTAAAATTCCTTTTGCCAATTAAGAGCACATAGTTACAGGTTCTGGGGATTAGGGCATGGACATTCTTTTAGGAGAGAGGGTTATTCTGCCTGCCTACCACAGGGAGATAAAAAGATGTCTGATGTTCTCCCCTTTATTTTTCCTAGATTCCTAACTGGGCATTTCAGAAGCGTTACTGGTCACAGGATTTGAAGAGATAAGTTAATGCTTGGAAATGATCTACTTGTGTTGTTCAGGGTGGTTGATACCCTCTTGATTTTTGATAGGAAATCAGTTTCTCCAGTGTTTATGTTCTCAAAATTATAGTTGTGTTAATGTGTGTGGAGGGGAGAGGGGGCAAAGGAGGTAGATAACACCGCTTTTCCTAAAGCCCCCAGTTCAAGATTTTACTTTTCTTTCTGAAAAATTCTCCATGTCTACGACAAATTGGAAAAAAACACTTCAGATACAAATAACTAGTCTGTGAGTAAGTTTGTTTATGTGTGTGCACAGAGTGGGTATGAAGGCCAATAGCATTTGACAGATTTAGGTTCAGATATAATATTATTTGGTCTGAGAAACTAGTGTCATTTTCAAAAGTTAAAAATAAGTCCATTTCTGAAGATGTGGTGCTGGTTGAGAAGCAAATTACATATCTGACTATATTTGACTCCAAGATACAGTTTGACTTATACTGTGGATTGAATAACACTCTATCTACATTTAAATTAGGAGTATTTATATTGATGTAGTACAAGACAAGGGCTTGTTTGTTTTCCTAATTTGTCCACTGGAATTAGGCACTAAATAGTAATACATTATCAGTTGTTAAGTCTGTTGAGGAAAGTAGTTTTTCTATGTGTGTGTTAATAGGCATTCACTGGAAAAATTTTATGTTTCTTCTATAACAGAAGAAATTTTGTCTTATTTATATAATGCTTATTAAGGGTTAAAACCTTTAGAGGGTTGTGTCTAGTCATGTCAAGAAAACTAGAAGGGGCTGGCCCCTGGCTGAGTGGTTAATTTCCTGTGCTCCACTGTGGGGGCTCAGGATTTCACAGGTTTGGATCCTTGGCACGGACGGACATGGCATTGTTCATCATGCCATGCTGAGGTGGCATCCCACATACCATACACAGCCAGTGGCATTCACAACTAGAATATACAACTATGTACTGGAGGGTTTTGGGGATAAGAAGAAGAAGAAATAAAGATTGGCAACAGATGTTAGCTCAGGTGCCAATCTCTGAAAAAAAAACTAGAAAACTTTTACTAGAAAAGTAGATATAGTAAGGAATTATAGTATGGAATTACGCTAGTTTTAGAAAAAAATTCAATACTTGAACAGGGAATTTGCATAATGACATCTGAAATGAATCTTATTTCAACATATAATAGTTTCAGAAAAAATGAATGTTACTCTTCAAGTATTGGTGAATAACAGAAGGCTATAATTATACTATGTACCTATGGCTCCCCATTCATAGATGCTTTCTATGAATCAACTAACCAAAAAGAAAAAAATAAAATAACAAAAGTCACAAGAGCCCTCCAAATACATTTTTTCCCCTTGAATCTGAGCAGTGTACCAATTAGGTTTCCAGAACCATTATGTTAATGCTACTTAGCCAAATGGCTCATGTTGGGTTGTTCTCTTAGTGACAGAAAAAATTAACCTAGTTAAATAATTGAACTTCAAAGACAGTTGATCTTCACAATGATAACCTAACTTTAGCATCTTTTGTAGTGATCAAAAAGAGAACAGAAAATCTCGGAAAATGGACCATTTACTTCCTCTTTGTCAAAGAAAGGAAAAAGGAATAAAATAAGAAGTCTAATATACAATGATATTAGAAATTACAATATGAAAAGTCTCTTCAGAATAATTCCTTTCCACAGTTCCTCTGAAACAGTACATTTGCATGGCTTCTCTGAAAATTCCAGTTCAAGAAGTTCCTTGAAATTGTGATACAAATAGAAAAGCTGTTGCTAGCTGATGCTTAGAGACACATTTTCTGGAGAAACATTCTGTACTCCTCAGCTGAGGCTGCATCACTAGTTTGAGATTTTTGAGTTTTTCCACTTTTTAAAATAACTGAACTCAAAAGACATTTAAACTGGGGCTGGCCTGGTGGCATAGTGGTTAAGTTTGTATGCTCTGCTTCAGCTGCTGGGGCCTCATGGGTTCAGATCCTTGGTGCAGACCTACACACTGCTCATCAAACCATGCTGTGGCAGCATCCCACACAAAAAAATAGAGGAAAATTGGCATGGACATTAGCTCAGGGCCAATCTTCCTCACCAAAAAAATAAAAAAGACACTTAAGCTTAGTACAAACCACAGTATTGGCAGTGAGATACTAGGTTAATATACTTGTAGTACCCAGAATTCCTACAGTCTAGTGTTAGTTTGATTTGACAAAACATAGACAAGATTGACGTCTTTTTTTTCATTCAGATAATAATACTTCTTCAGTTTACTTTGCCATTGTTATTTAATACTGGTATCTGTTGAAGCCATTATAATTACAGGTGGTTGATATTTAAGTGGACATTACTTGTTAATGTAATGTGCAATGTTGTTATTGTTAAGGAACAAGTGGATTTAAAATACGACTCTAAGCACCTTTCTTAAAACAAATGTTTTATATATAAACATCCCCCCACCTCAATGTAGGTTATAAGGGGTTGCAAAAATATCAACACCAACTCAAGCATACATAAGACACACTCTCTAGTGTTATTATTTTAACGCTATCATAATATTTTAGGAATAAAGAGTTATGCTGTTGTCTACCTTTTAGACTTACATAAAAACAAGGGGGATGGTTTCCTGTTCCACATGTAAGGAGCTTGGAAGTCACCACTTCATCCTAACAACAAGTAAAAGCTGAACAGACTGAAAAATCAACAACTCTTCTTGGATCTATAAGAGAGGGGAGGACACAGGGCAGACTGCTGCCCCAAGATTAGAGAAACAGAGGCAAATAGAGGGAGTCACAGCTTACTGGAGCAGAAATTGCCATGTGCTGGGGTAGGAAAACCTAAACAGTAACTGACAAATTGCTAGAGGCTCAGTGTGAACAACTGTGAGAGTTAAGAACTCCAGGGGGACCCAGTCATCAGGGAGGGCACAATATTGTGAGATTTATCTCCAGGAGCTTGAGCAGGTTCCCACAATAAATATCAGAGAAAAATCCCGTCCTGCTTTGGCAGGAAAAGGGAAAAAGGAACCATTTGAAATATGGCAGAGCACTCTGTTCTTAATAAAGTCTGCTTTCAAGGGAAACTAGTTAACCAGAGCCTAACTTGCTGGGGTAATATCAGAGCCTAACTGACATGAGGGAGGGAAACAGCCAACTCAGCCTACTCTAGAATCCTGTCCCACCTAAGAGGGGAGAAAAAGACTGAAACTCTTGTGAAGTTCACAGTCCAGAGGCATAGGCTCACTAAAGCATTGAGACCTAACCATAGGACCTCTCCTCCCCCTGCACCTCACCACCACATTACCAAAGGCCCATTTAAACCACTTCCTTTTACCCAGTACCTCACATTTGGCTATCAAGAAGAAATTGCAAAGCATACTAAAAGGCAAAAAATACAGTCTGAAGAGACAGAGCAAGCATCAGAACCAAACCTGGCAGGGATGTTGGAATTATCAGACCAGGAACTTAAAATAAGTATGACTAATATCTTAAGAGTGTTAATAGGTAAAGTACAAAGCATGCAAGAACAGATGGGTGATGTAAGCAGAGAGAAGGAAATCATAAGAAAGAACCAAAAATAAATGCTAAACATGAAAAAAACAGAAATGAAGAATGCCTTTGATGGGCTTGTTAGTAAACTGAACAAAATTGAGGAAAGATTGTCTGAGATTGAAGATACAGCAATAGAAACTTTGAAAAATGAAAAGCAAAGAGAACAAAGACTATAAAAACAGAACAGAATATTCAAGGACTATGAGACATCTACAGAAGGTGTAACATATACAAATGGGAATACCATAAGGAGAAGAAATTGAGAAAGAAACAAAAAACATTTGAAACAATAATGACTGAGAATTGCCTCAAATTAATGTTGGACACCAAATCACAGATCCAGGAAGCTCAGAGAACACCAAGCATGATAAATACCAAAAAATCTATGCCTAGGAAAATCATTCTCAAACAACAGAAAGTCACAGATATAGAAAAAATTCTGAAAGAAGCCAGAGGGAAAAAACACCTCACCTATAGAGGAACAAAGATAAGAATTACATCTGACTTCTCAGAAGCCATCCAAGAAAGAAGACTGGAGTGAAATATTTACAGTGTTGAGAGAAAGTAAACACCAGCCTAGAATTCTGTACCCTGCAAAATTATTCTTCAAGAGTGAAGGAGAAATACTTTCTCATACAAACAAAACTTGGAGGAATGTGTTGCCAGTAGACCTGGCTTGCAAGAAATGTTAAAAGAAATTCTTTAGAGAGAAGGAAAATAATACAGGTTAGAAACTTGGATCTACTTAAATTAAGGAAAAGCATCTAGGAAGGAATAAGTAAACATAAAATAAAAACTTTTTATTTTTCTTACTCTTGATTGATTTAAAAGACAACAGTTTGCTCAAAATAATACCAACAGTATTCAATTATGTGTGCTTGGGTATACATGAATAATGTATATATATGTATATGTATATGTATGTATATATATATATATCTCTCTATGTATACACACACATATACTTTCTTATGTATACTTATATATAAGTGAAATGAATTACAGCAATGATACAAGAGACAGGAGGGAGGAATTAAGATTATTTTCAGGGCCAGCCCAGTGGTGCAGCAGTTAAGTGTGCACGTTCCGCTTCTCGGTGGCCCGGGGTTCGCCAGTTCAGATCCCAGGTGTGGACATGGCACCACTCCCCAAGCCATGCTGTGGTAGGTGTCCCACATATAAAGTAGAGGAAGATAGGCACGGATGTTAACTCAGGGCCAGTCTTCCTCAGCAAAAAGAGGAGGATTGGCAGTAGTCAGCTCAAGGCTAATCTTCCTTAAAAAAAAAAAAAAGATTATTTTTATATTATAAGGTACTCACACTACCCATGGAGTGATATAGAATTATTGGAGGGTGAACTTGAATTATCTGTAAATGCATGTTGCAAACTCTAGGACAACCATTTAAAAAAAGTCAAAGAAGAAAAAAAAGAAGTCTAACCAATATGCTAAGGAAGGAAAAAAATACAATCATATAAAATATATCTTTGATGAACATAGATTTTCAAGTTTGATGAATTTGAATTCATGATTTTTTCTTTATTTCTAGGGCTTTTTGTATCCCATCAGGGAAATATTTGCTTAGCCTGAGTTCATAAACGTATTGTACTATTTTCTTTTAGAAACTTCATATTTTTATCTTTTATAATTATACTTATAATCCATCTTATATTAATTTTTATAGTCTAATGTAGGGTCAATTTTCCTTATTTCCCATACCTATATAGAGTTTTTCCAGCAATACATAATATATGTTGAAGACTTTCTTTCTTCTTTGAATTTTTTTGGCATCTGCACCAAAAAGCTATATATGTACAGATTGTTTCTGTACTCTTTATTCTGCTCCATTGTTATGTCTAGCTTTACACAAAAACGACACTGTCTTAATTGCTGTAGATTGAAAATAAGTCTTGAAATCAGGTAATGTGAGTCCTCCAGCTTGATTCTTCTTTTTCAAAATTGTTTCAACTGGTCTATGTCCTTGAATTTCCAAACAAATTTAAGACTCAATTTACCAAGTACTAAAAATTGGTTTCAAGGATTTTGACTGGGATTGTATTGAATTGATAGATAAGTTTAGGGAGAATGAGTTTCTTAACAATACTGCCTTCTAATCCACAATATGGTATTGCTATCCATTTACTTGGGTTTTCTTTATTTTTTGTCAGTAATATTTTCCAGCTTTCAGTATAGATTCTTGCAACTTTTTGTTAAATTTATTTCTAAATATTTCATTGTTTAGCATTATTTGTAAATAGAATTTTATTTAAAGTTATTTTTCAGTTGTTTTCTGCTATTGTAGTTGATTTTTTTATTGATTTTTTTATCCTGTGACTTTGACACATTAATTTATTAGTTTTAGTAAATATTTTGTACTGTAGATTCCTTGAGGTTTCTACATAAAAGTTTTGTGAACAGAGACCATTTTATTTCTTTGTTTCCAATCTATATGCCCCCCTTCTTTTTTCTTTGTTGGACAACCACAACCTCCAGTAAAAGATTAAATAAATGTATTGAGAATGACGTCTACGCTTTTTTCTCATTCTTAGGGAGAAAATATTGAAAAATTCACCTTTGAGTATAATATTAGTTGCTGTGTTGTTCATAGTGCTATTAATCAGATTGAAGAAGTTTCCATCTATTCCTAATTTTGAGAATTTTCACCATGACCAAGTGTTGACATATGTCATGCTTTTCATCCATTTTGAAATGTTCGTTTGGTTTTATCTGTTATTCTGTAAATGAAGTAATTACATTGATTGACTTTTAAATGTTAAACCAATCCTGCTTTCCTGGAATAAAACCCTGATTACTATGATATATTAACTTTTATTTTAAATTGCTGGATTTGTTCTATTTACATTTCGTTAATGCCATTTGCATGTATGTTCATAAGGGATAAAAGTTTGTAATTTTATTTTCTTTTAATGCTTACGTCAGAATTCGGTACATGGCCTATCTGGCCTTTTATAATGAACTGAAGGGTGATTTCACCATTGCTGTTTTGTGACAGAATTTCTAAGATTTGTATTATGTCTGCTGTACATAATAGATATAACTAATGAATTCATTTGGGATTGCAATTTTCTTTGTGAGAATATATATTTTTATTCACATACAGTTTATTTAACAGATATAAGGCTATTAAGGTTTTCTATTTCTTGTCATGTCACTTTTGGTAAAAGGCATATTTTAAATAATTTCTCCAATTTATATCCAAGTTGACAAATTGTTTGACATAAAGTTGTTTCTAATATTTACTTATTATCATTTCAATTTGGTAGACTCTATAGTGATCTTTTTACCTTGTTATTGATAATTTATTTCTCTTTTTACTTGATAATGTTCTTATGGTTTCATGAATTTTATTTGAATTTTTAGAGAACTAAAATTTGAGACTCTAAACATTTCCATTGCTAGACACTTCTATTTAATTGGCTTTTTCTCTTTATTATTTTCTTCCTTCTATTCCATTTTAGTTCAATGTAATCTTTATTTTTTAGATAAAATTTGTCTTCAAATGATATTCAAAGCTATACATTTTCCTCTTGATGCTTTTTTTTTACCTTCATCCCACAAATTTTGATATATTGTCCTTTCATTATAATTCACTTACAGATATTTTCCTTTCTTTCTTTGTATTTTCTTCCTTGAACAGTTTAGATATCAATTGTTTAAGAAATAGGTGTATATTTTCTAGATGTCCTGTTTTTATTGACTTGTAATTTAATTCCATTTTGATCAGAAAAAATATACCCTAAAAGTTCAAACTTTTAAAATGTATTCATATTTGTTTTATGACTTAGCATATTTTTAATCTTAGCAAAAGGATTAAAACCTTTTGTGCACTTGTGACAGGCTGATGTAAATGGCAACATTCATTATTGCATATCATTCTGGTGTATTTAAAAGTTAGACTTCCTAAGGGACTCTTAATGGAGCACCTGTTTTAAATATCTCCGAATTTTTAAGCATTGTGTGTGTTATCTTCCATATCCAAATAGGTATTGGTATGTCTAGCCTGATCTCTAGATACTTTAGAACATACAGTCCTTTTTTATGCTCACATTTTGTTCTGTTCCATGCTTCTCATATTTTTTCTGAGACTCATATTTATGCAGTTTCATTTTTATGCAGCTCACTTGTGAGTGATTAATATCAAACTTGTCTAGCCAAAAAATTGCTCTCAGAAGACTGTATCATAATCATAATTATAACAACTTCAAAATATACTATGTGAAAAACTCCCTATGTTGAGATGTTGAGTCAGGCAGCACAACTCTTAAATTTAAACCAAAATGGCTCATCATTTGAAACTGTAATTTCAAAAATTGAAATCTTCTCCTAATAATGATTTTGGCTAGTACAGCAGACTACTGCTGGCAACCCCTTAAATCTGTGTACATTTGCAATTCCTAACTTCTCTTGCAGTTAAATTGGTCAGTTGACTAATTTTGGCCAATGGAACATGAGCAGAAGAGACAAAGGTGGTTAATTATTTGGCTTGCCTTCTGCATCCTCTCTTCTCCTTTTGGCCTGCCGAGATATCACAGGGTAACTCAGAGTCCACAATACAACCAACTACAAAGTGGACGCAGCCTTGGCTGTATATCCCACATGCAATTGTGATATCAATGAGACACAAACTTCTTTCCTGTTAAAGCAATGAAACCACTTGTAATATAATTCAACTAGGTTTGGAGGGTGTTTTATTACATTCAATCTGTAAATTTCATTAATTCTATAATGCTATCTTTGCACTTAAAAGAAAATATGGCAACTAAGTTTGTAAAGTACATTTTCAGATCATGTTTTGTTTCTATCTTAGAACAGCACAGAGAATTAGTTGTAAGATATGATAGATAAAAATAATATACTTTTAAAACACATCAAACATCATATATGTTCAATAAACATTAAAAGTTACTTGTTATTTTGTATACTCAAGAACTGAGGCTTTGATTTTTATAAATCACAATGACTAAGATATAGTGTATTCTCACTATTTCACCAATGTTATCATAAGGTTACCAATTATATTATCCTCTCAATTCTGTAAAATAGAGAACTAAGATTTTCATATTCAAATAATTTGTTCCAACTTGCACAACTGATAAGATTGGACTACAGAATGAAACCCAAGTCTTATAAACTAAAATCGGTGGTCTTTATGTAACACTAAAGCAGACCAGTCCTTTCAGCCTTTCTGTATTTTTTTAAATAGATTTGGATTTTAATTAATCTAACTGAGTCTAGGCTGATTTTCCTATCATATGCTATTTAACCTATCAATCTTTCCAACCAGAAACAAGCCTCAGCAAAACTGGGAAACCAGTGACTTTCTTTTTAATTCTCTCGCAAGCATATTTTTATTTGAAGACTTCATTCTAGGTGTGAATGAATTTATAATTGAAAATTTGCTATCTGTTGATATAAATTTATGCATCAGCAAATGCATAACATGCAAGTTGTTGGGAAGTAGCTTTGATAAATGTATATTCTATATATGTGTTGAGAGATTTCTCACCTCTAAGATCATATGACTCAGATGGCCATCTGTTTAATGTGATGGAAGATCTTGATGACCTAGGAACTTCCTGAACCACAATGTCAAAACTAAGAGTGTCATGAAGAGAAGTCTAATCTTGTGCTTTCTTCAGCCTAATGCATGTGTTCTCAGAGAGTTAAAGAATTTATTGCAATCAAATTTTCATAAATAAAGTGAATGTCTCAGTAAATTTTCCAAATTAGTAATTCTCAAAATGTAGTCCCCAACATCATCATCACCTATGAACTGGTTAGAAATGCAAATTCTTGGGGCTGGACTGGTGGTGTATTGGTTAAATTTTCACACTCTGCTTTCGTGGCCCAGAGGTCATGCGTTCAGATCCTGGGCATGGACCTATACATCACTCATGAGGCCATGCTGTGGTGGCATCCCATATACAAAATGAAGGAAGACTGGCACAGATGTTAGCTCAGCGACAGTCTTCCTCAAGCAAAAAGAGGCAGATTGGCAACAGATGTCAGCTCAGGGCCAATCTTCCTCACCAAAAAAAAAAGAGAAATGTAAATTCCCAGGCCTATCCCAGATCTAGTGAATCAAAATTCTATAGCGGGGCCTAGTCATTTGTGTTATAACAAGCCCTCCAGTTGATTCAGATGCATGTTAAAGTTTGAGAGCCTTTATTCTAAATCTGTAATCTCCAGTATTGTAGACACTAGGCACATATGGCTATTGAACACTTGAAATGTTCTTTTTCTAATTCCTTGAGATATAAAGTTAGATTGTTTATTTGAGATATTTCATTTTTTTCTTACTTTAGGCATTTGTCACTATAAACTTTCCTCTCGGAATTGCTTTTGCAACATCCCATAAGTATTGATACATTGTGCTTCCATTTTCTTTTGTTTCAAAATATTCTTTGACTTCATTTTTGATTTCTTCATTGATTGGTTGTTCAAGAGTGTGTTGTTTTATTTCCACATATTTGTAAATTTTCTCACTTTCCTCCAGTTACGGATTTCTAGTTTCATACCATTGTGGTGGGAGAAGATACCTGGTGTGACTTCAGTCTTCTTAAATTTACTAAGACTTGTTTTGTGACTTATCATATGCTCTGGAGAATGTTTACGTGCACCTGAATGTGTATTCTGTTGCTGTAGGAGGATATAATCTGTATGTCTGTTAAGTCCGTTGGGTCTAAAGTATGGTTCAAATCCAATGTTTCCTTGTTTATTTTCTGTCTGGATGATCTGTCCATTGTTGACAGCAGGGTATTGAAGTCCCCTACTATTATTGTATTGTTGTCTATTTCTCCCTTCAGAACTGTTAATATGTGATTAATATATTTAGGTGCTCTGATATTGGGTACATATATATTTATGATTGTTAAATCTTCTTGATGAATTGACCCCCTTATTATTATATAATGAACATCTTCATCTCTTGTTACTGTTTTTGACTTAAAGTCTATTTTCTCTCATATAAGTACGAGTACCTTTGTTCTCTTTTGGTTCCCACTTGCATGGAATAGCTTTTTCCATCCCTCACTTTGAGCCTGTGTCTGTCCTTAAAGCTGAAGTGAGTTTCTTGCAGGCAGGATACACTTGAGTCTTTTTATTTTATTCATCTAGCCACTCTGTGCCTATTATTGAAGTATTCAGTTCATTTAATGCCATCTTATTGTTTTCTTCCTGCTTTGTAGTTCCCCTGTTCCTTTTTCCCTCTCTTGGTGCCTTCCTGTGTGAATTGACGATTTTCTGTAGTGGTATGCTTTGATTCCTTCTTTACATTTTGTCAATCTATTATAGGTTTCTGTTTTGTGGTTACAGTGAGGATTTCATAAAACACCTTATATACATACATATATAACATATATATATGTAACATTCCATTTTACACTGATACAAATTTAAATTTGATCACATACAAAAGCTTTACCCTTTTAGTCCCTCCCTTTATATTTTTGATGTCACCATTTACATTTTTATACTGTATAGCCATTAAAAATTGTTGTGACTATAGCTACTTTTAATACTTTTGTCCTTTAATCTTTATACTTGATTTAATTAATTAACACATCACCATATTACATTCTTAGGATATTCTGAATCTGACTATATGCTTCCCTTTTCTAGTGTGTTGTATGATTTTATATTGATAACTTGGCATCCTTTCATTTCAGCTTGAAGAACTCCTTTCAGCATTTCTTGTAAGGCAGGTTTAGTGGTGATCAATTCCTTCAGCTTTTGTTTGTTAGGGAAAGTCTTTATCTCACTTTCACTCCTGAAGGACAGCTTTCCTGGGTAAAGTATTCTTGGTCGGCAGTTTCTTTTTTTCACCACTTTGAATATATCATTCCCGTCTCTCCTGGCCTACAAGGTCTTGGATGAGACATCCACTAATGTCTTAAGGGGGTATCTTATATGAGAGAATTTTTTTTCTCTTGCTGCTTTTAGAATTCTGTCTTTGCTTTTAAACAGTTTTATTATTATGTGTCTTTGAAAAGATGATTTTGGATTGAAATTTTTGGTTGACTCTAGCATCGTGAACTTGGATGTCCAAATCTCTTCTCAAGTTTGGGCATTTCTTACCTGTTATTTTTTAAATAAGCTTTCAACCCCTTTCTCCCTCTCTTTTCATTCTGAGACTCCAAAGATATGTGCATTCTTTTTCTTCATGGTACCCATCATTCTTATGGGCTTTCTTTATTCCTTTTCATTCTTTTTTCTTTTTGCTCCTCTGATTAGATAATTTCTGTTGATATCTTCTAGCTCACTGATTCTTCTGCTTGTTCAAGTCTGTTGTTGAAGCTCTCTATTGAATTCTACAGTTCAATCATCATATTTCTCAGCTCCAAAATTTGTTTTGTTCTTTTTTGTGGTTTATTTTCCTTTCTGGAACCTCTCATTTTTTTCTTTATTGTTTTCCTTATATTGTAAAATTGTTTATCTGTGTTCTTTTGTAACTCTCTGAGCATCTTTAGAACAATATTTTGAATATTTTTCAGGCAATTTCTGAATCTTCATTTCTTTGAGGCCAGGTACTGGAGGTTTACTGTATTCTTTTGGTGGAGTCATATTTCCCTGATTCTTTGTAACCCCTATAGCCTTGCATAGGTGTCTGCATATTTGAAGAAGCAGTCCCCTCTTCCAGATTTTATAGACTGATATACATAAAAGAAGACTTTAACCTGAGAGTGGGACCACACTGGAGTATGCTGTGACCTCTGAACAAGTGGTGTGGAATGCCAAGTGCAGGGGCACATGGTGGCACCTGGTCTGTATAGGGTGTGATGCCACTTTGGCTCAGGCTGCTGGACTCCACTGCATCAACAACTTTGTGGTCCTTGGTGAGTACTTCAGGGGGTCTGCAGTAGCTGCAAGAGCTTTTGCAATGGTGTCTCCAGGTCCTCTGCCTAGGGACCAGGGAAGGCAGGGGTGGTAGCCAGAGCTAGTCATATGAACTCCCTTAGCTGTGGGTGCCAATTGCAGGTACCTATGTAGCTGCAGGGGCCAATTGCAGACACACAAATAGCATTGGGAGCCAGAGTAGGCAGCATGGACTGGGGCCAACTATGGGCTCACTGGCAGCTGTGGAAGCCCTGGATGTTAGTATGTTTTCCTGTGGCTGCTTGCTCTCCCTCCAGGCATGCACACTGCAGTGGAGGCTAGTGATGGGTGTCAGGCTGGCAGCATGCACATGCACAGCTGGAGTGGCTAACCCTGAGTGTGGACACAGTGGTGGAGGTCAGCTGGAGGTTTCTAGGCTGGTGTCTTGTACTCCTGCAGCCACAGAAGCCTAAGATGGCTACTGGTGCTTTTTTTGGGTTGTGGCAGAGGCATGGGGAAGGGAAGGAGTGAGAAGGGACTCAGCATCTGGCATCTAGGAATGCAAATCCCTCTGGGGCAAAAGCTGGTGAAATCTGCAGGGGGTCCATGGCAGCTTTGCTGGCTGTGATTTCATCAGTGGTGAAATCTGCTGAATTCATCTGCAGAGCTAGTCTCTGTGAACCACAATTGCTCTTCTGTGTGGCTGCTATTAATAAGCCTTGCTTTTCTTCATTGATCCTAGCTGAATCTATACCTCTTCGCCTTGCCTGTCTGGGTGGGATTAAACCAAAGCAGAAGCTTTGCATGGTACCCCAAAAGTCTGGAGAATCTGGTCACTCATCCTGCTCTTCCTTTCCTGGTGAGGGTCCCTCTTTCTATCTGGGAAGTTACCTCATGGTACTGAACAATTCTGGCTTGGGGGATGGGCCGATGCAAGCAAAATGGAGCTGTCTTCCTTCTCTTTTTTTTTGATTATTCTTAGGTTTTTTGTTCTACTGTGTTGACCAAATTTCTTAATAGGATGCTAGAGCTCTCCCAGAGCTGTTTTTGTTGATAGCTATCTAATTGTTGAGTTTTGTGGGAAGATGGAGAGGCAGGGGTTTCCTATGTCGCCATCTTGGTCTGCTGTAATAACATTTTAAAAAGAGTATTTATACGATATTTCTGGTTTTCCAAGGTTTGCCAAATGCCCATGATCATGCTGCAATTGATTTTTAAAGCTTTTGTCCTGAAATGTCTACAATAAAACTCATAGGGATTAAACTTAATACCTTGAAAAATAATGACTCTGTCATCAGTTACCTTTTGCAAGGAAGAATTCAGATGTTGATGAAACCAGAGTGTTTTCAGATATAGTAGTGGGACATTCTCTTGCTCTAAATCACTTAAGGTCCAAAAAAATAACCTTTATTTTTCTTGTGATAGCCTATAGGTGTATATCATAAGAACTACAGAAAAGAAGGTGAAGGATCTATGAAGGGACAGATAAATACCAATGCGTGAGCTAGATTTTTGTGAAAGATTCGCAGATGAATGAGTTTTCTTTAACTGAGCCTGCATTTCTCCTCAGGAAACAGGATAATACAATGAGCTTTATTTTTAAGGCAATTCTCTCAATGCTATTTCACAGACCACAGAAATTAAATTTCAGTTAAAAGAGTGCCAAATCTTAACCACTGTACCATTAGGCCTGGCCCAGTCTAGTCTCTCCAATTTTATTAATTCATTCATGTATTTCTGGTCCTGGCACTGGCATCACCTACTTCAGTTTTCATTGTTTATACCAGTGGTTACTGATCAAGTGTTCTTTTTCATCTGGGCAGTAGGCCACAGTGAACAGTTTGACAGGTATCTCCTGAACACATACACATGCATGTGCGCACACACACACAAAACCAACATCATTGCATATTCACTGTTATTTTTGTGCAGCATAGAAACAGCTCTTTAGAGATATTCTGGTAATATTTACATCCAGGGACAAAAAAATAGAGAAGTAGATAAAAAAATAACAAAAATAATTGTCAGAGCTCAAACATATAATGTTCCCCAGGTGTAATGATAATATAAACAAAAATCTCCAAAATGCTATCTCTAGCATATCATCTTTACTTCATTTTTCTAAATCTCATTTTTATTTTCTGAGTTTGCCCCTCTTTTAATCCTGGAGTTAAGTTTCTTGGTTCCCCTATCTTCGATAAGTACATTGGTATCACAGAGAGAATCTGTTTTGCCTAATAGTGAAATTCTTACATATGTGGGCATGTTGGACAATTAATGAAGAGGAAAAATGCGAGTCAGTAAATATGCATAACATTATGATAAGTAGGTAGAACCTGTATCATGTCATTTTCTTTGTTCTTCTATTAAATTCAAGGAAGTCTAAAGTTATTTTATATAGCATACAGAGTGCTATACAATTCTTGTAAAATTGCCTATTTTTCTATCTACGTATGTTTATCTCTCAATCCTTCTATGTGTATATAAGAATTATTTATTTCTTCCTTGTATTTTATAATTTTAAAAAGTGTTATTTGAATTTTTTATAATGTGCCTCCAACATTTCCAGAAAACAAAGTTAGTGTTTGGTTTAACCATTGCTATTATTACTATTTCTAAAATTTGTACAGGAGACAGAGAAAATAAAGGAGGGCTATTCATGACGGTCTGTGAGATTTTAGGGTGTAAGCCTTATTTCTTTGGTACCCATAATATAACCTGTAACACATGGTGGGAGAGAAGTGAATTTATTCCTACTTATGCCTGGAACAGTACTTCTGTGACAATTCAATGTTCCCACTGTAAGGTGTACCTAGAGATGTAGCCCTTAGCATAGATATCAGAATTCTGAATGACAGCATTTTCATCAGAGGCACCGGAGAATCAACTTCATGTGGTTTCCCATGTAATGGAAATTGATGATGTAGCTGAAATGTTCGGATGATTCACATTTACAAGACCTTATGGGAGCATCCAGCTATAACTGCTGGGACTTTCTGCCTGAAATTATGCGAGACCAATGAAATTCAGGGTACTTCAATGAACTTCGGGTCCTGGGGAAACATGTTACAGTAGGAGTTCTATTCAGCAACTATTTTGAACTATGTTGAATAGTTCTATTCAACAACTATTCAGTTGCACTATTCAGCAACTCTTTCAGCAACAGGGGAAATTTAAATACCCTTAGGCCCAGGAGTAGTAGTGCCATTTAAGGCATTTAAATGTAAAAAAACCGAGTTAAATACTAGATTGGCCAAACAGATTCCTCTTGTGATTAGGCTGACAAATATCATTTTACTAACAGACTGTGTTTCTCAACCATTTTTTCTTTCTCATGATTGTCCCTCTAAGGAGCCTGTTTTCCTAATCATGTCCCCCTATGTAATTTTAATATCACAGATATTCTGTATATCTATATCTGTGAGTTATATATAAAAAAGAGTGAGATTTTTCACTTCTTTCCCCAAGAAGCAATTTTTGCCCCCTTGGGGATGATATCACCCCTATTGAGAATGAATAGATTAAAGAAAGTTCACTTAGGTCATGTTGCAGTCTGTTCAGGCTTCTATAAGAAAATATCATAAACTGGGTAGTTTATGAACAACAGAAATTTATTTCTCACAATTCTGTAGGCTAGAAGTCCGAGACATGGTGCCAGCATGGTCAGATGGGGGCTATCTTCAAGGTCACAGACTACTTGTGTCCTCACATGGCAGAGAAGGCAAGGGATCTCTGTGGGGTTTCTTTGATAAGGGCACTAACCCCACTCATGGGGACTCCACCCTCATGACCTAAGCACCTCCCAAAGGCCCCACCTCCTAATACCATCACATTGGGCATTAGGATTTCAACATATGAATTGTGGGGCACACACACATTCAGACCATAGCAGGTCATGCCAATGCCTAGGTAAAAGTCTTTTTCAGAGTCAAAGACTATTGGATAATATTCAGGATAGAAAATAGTGGCAGTTTAATAATAAAGTAATTTGTAAAGATATCAACTGTTGTGGATGTTTGCTCTCTCCCTGAACTTTCCCTACCCAACCCTATTCTATCATATCACATTGTCATTATTGAAGCGGTAGGAGGTCTTGGATCCACCTCCCCATGTGGCTCTGCTTTCATAAGGATATACAGGTGCTGGGAACCTGTAAGTTAGGGGTGGTAATGAAAAATAAGGTCCCTGAGGATAAATATATCTATTCAGTCCAGGTAGAAGTTCATGCTCTGTTTTAACTGGTCTCCATTTGATTTTAAGAAATAGAAAAATAACATGTCTCAGGCAGACCAAAGGTATTTGATAGCACAGATAAATTTAGACTTGCTATTTGTTGCAACCTGACCTAAACCAATTTGGTTATACGTAGCTCCTAGGTTTTTTGGTACATAACTTTAGCTACCAAAGAAGTTGGAGGTGAGTGAAGATTATTTCTTTCTCACAATTTTCTAGTAGGTTGCAAGGAAATAGTGTTTCAAACAAAATTCCTTATATACACAGATATTAAATAAATAATATGTTTATTTGTTTAATAAATTACAACCAATTCTGAGAGCTTAAGGAATTCCTAGGTACTCCAACCATTCCTTTCATAAAGGGTTTCATTTGGGAAGGATTTATGAAAATTTCAGAGGCAAGATTACTCCTGGGTAACCACAGTCTTCTTGGACACAGGGTCACTTAGAGATCGTGTCTCAGACACCATCTGTTATAGCTAGGGGCCTTGCTGCATTTTTATGTCCTATTCATACTAACAGTGGGGATATCTCGAAAATATTTTAAACAAACTGCCTATCATCAAAATTTTTACTATCACCGGTGAAAACCAATTTTGACATTCAGAATAGCATTTAGCAAAATGCTTGGTGTTGATTGAGGTACAGATAGCAGAGATGCTGTGGTAGCCAGCTCCGGAGTGTGACTTTTCTAATAAAATGCCAGACAGGCTATCTTGGAGTCTGGATTTTCTATTAGAAGTCACTGCCTATAGAGTTGAAACTCGAACTAATTAGTAAATGCATAATATAATAGAGACCATAATGAAATATTTTGAAGAAAATTATAGATATCAGAACAGTATGGGAGATCTTATATAGAGATAAGTTAAAGTCTAAAATCACTCCATTAAAGCAGAAATAAAAGAGGACTGTCACAGAACTGCAAATAAAGTTAACCACCTCCTTGGCCAAAAAAAAAAAAAAAAAAAAAAACGAAAAGAAAAAGACAGAAATCAAGTTTGTTTACTGTCTAGTTCATTCTTGGAGGAAGACAAGCTGCTTACAAAAATCTTTGGGTTCTCGTGAATTATGTTGCTTAAAGTATAAAGTATCTATTATTATATAAAGTATATATGATAAAAGTATCGTTTAAAGTACAACTTTTAAAGGAAATGGTTTTGGTTGTTATTTAGCTTTATAATCCCATCTAGAAGATACCTAGTAGATATTATTTTTATTTAGCCTTGAAATAATTTTCCTGTGTAATATTTTAGGCAATAAAGTACAGACGATCTTTTTTGGTCATCCAAGTTTTAATCATTCAAAACCATTAGCAAATGTCTGCATAACCTGAGATTTGAGGTTGTTTGTTTGTTTGTTCATTTACTTTTTAAATACATTCAGGCAAAGAAGCATCAGGGTGGGTGAGATGGATTGCTCTAAGCATCGATTTTTGATCACCTTTACCCAGAAGAATATGGCATATGCCTTACCTGCTATCTTTGTAACTAAGAAGCAATACTTCAAGTATTTACATGGCATGTTATTTACATAAAAATATAATGATTTAGCTTATTTTAGTTTTACAAATTTGTGGGCTGTTTGCATGTTAAATAGCTAAGCAAGTCTTTAAAACAAGTGGACTATAACCATGCTCAAGTATAACTTATATTTCTATTTAGAAATATAAAGGAAATGTTCTTTCTCCTTATTTATCAAATCATAATGTAAGTGTCTGCAGAACACAAAATAGTAAAAGAGCTTTTAAATGCTCCTATTTGCTAGTACTTTTTCATAAATTCCCATACGCTCCTGAATTTTATCTTTAAGATACTGCTAAAGCATAGTTTAGTTCCAAGAGCTTGACAGAGTTAAATGTGTTTCACAAATTCTTACTCACTTTTGCTTTTGTTACCTGTACTTTTGCTATCATATCCATGAAATCATTTCCAAGAGCAATGATATAAAGCTTTTCTCCTACGTCCCTATGCTTTCTTCTAGGAGTTTTAAAGTTTCAAATCTTAAGTCTTAGTCTTTAATCCACTTTGAGTTGATTTTTGTGTATGGTATAAGGTAGGGGCTCAATTTCATCCTTTCACATGTGGCTATGCAGTTTTCTTAACAACATTTGTTGAAGAGATTATGCTTTCCCCAGTGTGTATTCTTTCTGTCTTTGTTGAAGATCAACTGCCCATATATGTGTGGGTTTATTTCTTGGCTTTCTATTCTATTCCATTCAGCTATCTAACTGTCTTTATGCCAGGACCATACTGTTCTGATTACTGTAGCTTTGTAATATATTTTGGAATCAGGAAGTGTAATGGCTCCAGCTTTGTTCTTTCTCAAGATTGTTTTGGCTCTTCAGGGTTTTGTCCTGTTGTTGTTCTGTATGTATTTTAGTAATTTTTCTATTTCTATAAAAATTCCATTGGAATTTTGATGGAAATAGCACTAAATCTGTAGATCACTTTGGATGGTGTGGACATTTGAACAATATTAGTTCTTCTGACCCATGAACACAGAATATCTTTCAATTTATTTGTGTCTTCCTCAATTTCTTTGATTTCTTTCATCACTATATTGTAGTTTTCAAGATAGAAATCATTTACCTCCTTGGTTAAGTTTATTCCTAGGTATTTTATTCTTTTCGATGCTATTGTAAATCAGATTATTTTCTTAATTTTCTTTTTAGGTAGTTTGTTGTCTAGAAATGCAATTGATTTCTGTATGCTGCTTTTGTATCCTGCAACTTTATTGAATGTATTTGTTCTAATAGTATTTTGGTGGAGTCTTTAGAGTTTTCTACATATGAGACCTTGTCATCTGCAAACAGAGACAATTTTACTTCTTCCTTACTGATTTGGACACCTTTTATTTCTTCCTCTTTCCTAATTGCTCTGGCTAGGACTTCCAGTACTAGTTGAATAGAACTCACAAGAGTGGGCATCTGCTGCTGAGACTGGCTAGGCAGCGAGCCGAAGGAGCGGATGGAATTAATAGACAGAACACAATCTATATATTCAATGGGACAGGGGCCATCAGCCTCAAGGACTGAGGTGAGGTCCCTTGGATCGCCACATATTTATTTGCGGGTAAAGAATCACAAGCATGTACAATAGCAGGAACTCACGCCTGCAGGGACATGCAAGCCAAAGCCCAAAGGTTCTATTCTTCATCCCCCCGAAGCACACCAGCCCTATCCCAGGTCATTCCCTTGGGGAGTATCTTAAGAACAATCAGCAAGGTATGCAGGCTGCATTCAGTTCCTGCAAGGGCCCGGCGTTCTTAAACCCCTTGCCTTCATGCTCTATGACATACTCCCCTCTGGCCTGAGATTCCAAAGCAAAGCAATCTGGTATAATAATTATGAGAGTCAGCAGATCACATATCTCCCAGTCACCCATTTGCAATTTATTTTTCCTAGGCTTAAAGCCTAGCAAGAATGCTGCTATGATCTCCTTCAGCAGGCATCCTTGTCTTGATCCTAATCTAAGAGGAGAAGCGTTCAGCTTTTTATCATTGAGTATGATGTTAGCTGTGTGCTTGTCATATACGGCCTTTATTATGTTGAAATACATTCCTCCTATACCCAATTTTTGAGAATTTTTATCATGAAAGTATGTTGAATTTTGCCAAATGCTTTTACTGCATCTATTGATATCATAAAGTTTTTATCCTTCATTTTCTTAATGTGGTGGATCACATTAATTGATTTGTGTTTGTTGAGTCATCCTTGCATTCCAGAGGTAAATCCCACTTGATCATGGTATATGATCCTTTTAATGTGCTGTTGAAATAGATTTGCTAGAATTTTGATGAGGATTCTTGCCTCTATTTCATCAGAGTTATTGGCCTGTAATTTTCTTTTCTTATAGTGACTTTGATATCTGAGTAACTCTGGCCTTGTAAAATTAGCTTGGAATTGTTACCTCCTCTTCCTTTTTTTGGAAGAGTTTGAGAGGGATTGGCATTAATTCTTCTTTAAAGGTTTGGTAGAATCCACAGTGAAACCATCTGGTCCTGGGCTTTTCTTAGTTGGGAGGTTTTTGATTATGGCTTCAACCTCCTTACTCATTATAAGTCTGTTTAGATTTTCTATTTCTTCATGATTCATTCTTAATACAACCTTAATACGTTGTATGCTTCTAGGAATTTGCCCATTTCTTCTAGGTTATGCAATTTGTTGTATAATTTTCGTAGAAGTCTCTTACAACCCTTTGTGTTTCTATTGCAACAATTGTAATGTCTTCTCTTTCATTCTAATTTTATTTATTTGAGTCTTCTCTTTTTTTCTTAATCTAGCTAAAAATTTGTCTGCTTGGTTTATCTTTTCAAAAAAGCCAACTATTAGTTTCATTGATCTTTCCTATTGTTTTCTAGTCTCTGTTTCATAATTTCAAAAACAGACAAATGGGACTACGTCAAACTAAAAAGCTTTTGCACAGCAAAGGAAAACATGAACAGAGTTAAAAGGCAACGTATGGATTGGGAAATGTATTTGAAAAACAAATGTCTGATAAGGGGTTAATTTCCAAAATATATAAGAAATTCCTACAACCCAATACCAAAAAATTAGGGCAGAAGACAATAGACATTTCTCAAAAAAAGACATACAAATGGCCAACAGTTATATGAAAAGGTACTTAGCATCACTAAATGCAAATAAAAACTTCAAGAGATATCACCTCACACGTGTAGGGATGGCCATTAGCAAAAAAAACAAAAGACAACAAATGCCGGCGAGCATATAGGAAAATTGGACCACTTGTACACTGTTGGTGGGAATGTAAAATGGTGCATCCACTATCACAAACAGTGTAGAGGTTCCTCGATACATTAAAAACAGGACCACCATATGATCATTAATCCCACTCCTGGGTATGTATCCAAAAGAATTGAAATCAGGATCTTGAAGAGATATCTGTACTCCCATATTCATTGCAACATTATTTACAATAGTCAAAACATGGAAATATTACCCAAACGACCATCAATAGATGAATGGATAAAGATAATGTGGTATATACATATGGTGGAATATTATTTCACCTTGAAAAAATAAGGAAATCCTACCATTTGCATCAAAATGGATGGACTAAGAAGACATTATGCTAAGTGAAACGTCAGCCACAGAAGAATAAATACTGCTCGATTCTACTTATTTGAGGTATCTAAAATAATCAAACTCTGAGAATCAGAGAATAGAATGGTGGTTGACAGGGGATGGGAGAGGGGGAAATGGGAAGTTGTCGTTCAATGGGTATAAAGTTACAGCTATGCAAGATGAATAAGCTTTAGAGATCTACTGTAAAACATAGGGCCTATAGTTAACAATATGGTATTGTGCACCATAATCTTGTTAAGAGGGTAGATCTCATGTTAAGTGTTCTTATCACAAAGGAAAAGAAAGCAAGGGAACACAAGAAATCTTTTGGAGGTGATGGATATGTTTCTTACCTTGATAGTGGTCATGACAACAAGATTATATGCATAGGCTCAAACTCAACAAAATGTCCTCATTAAATATGTGTACTTTTTATATATTAGGTATACTTCAATAAAGCAGAGAAAAACAAAAAAAATTCTAATTTGTTCCTATTGCCTATTGATTTTAAAAGGTGGAAATTCAATTAATCTATAGAGACTGATGTAAAAACTTCATACATGTACTATGCAAAGCTGTTTGTGTTGGTTTTTAAAACTTTCAGTAAATTTAGCTAATGTTTTTCCACTTTGTCAAATTCTGAGTTTTAAGCATTCAGGGAGTTGTAGTAACAAGAAAAAAATGGGAGCAGAAAAGAGATGTACCAAGGAACACCTCCTGGGTGTTTGGTTTATTGATCATTTTTTTTAGTTAAGCAAGAACATTGTCTTTTTTCACTCTCTCTCAGTACTAATGATTGCCATTTTAAACAAATTTGTAAATAGTCTAGTAAGATGCTTACTTGTGTCTCAGAGGCAGACTGCATGACTGCTCAAACCAACTTAAGTCCTTTAACTGTCTGAACAGCTGGATGAGAACACGGAAACTGGCAAGCAGCCATTTCTTCCCCTTGAAGCTCCACTGAAAATAATCCCACGGCATTGAGGCGAAGGCAGCAACTGCAGATTTGTTCAACAGCACAGACAGTTGCTATTGAAAATCTTCCAAGCATTCTTTCTGTTGTTTCCTTTCTCCCCAATTTATTGAACTCACCTGTAAATTATTGCCATTTGGGAACTGTATTTTCAGTCTGCACCTTAATTCATCCCACCAGGACACTTATTCTTTGAAAATAGTAGGACGTTTCTTGCCCTAAAACTAATAAAATTTTTTCCTGTTATTGGAGGTAGGAAAGTGAGAAATATGTACCTCAAAACTACACTTTCTTTGTGCTAAGTTACTATTTTTTTGGAATTATACATGTAAACATTATTATTGTTTACGTTTGTGTATCTTTCCTCTTTATCCACTGAAATTCTGAATCAATCCTTTCAAATAACTGAGTATTTGCTTTTTGTAAAGCCTGTCAAGACCATAAAATGACTAAAAAAGATCATTCTTTTAGCTAGCTTGAAAAAAATAATTTCAGACTCACAGTAATGCCACAAGAATTGTACAAAGAATTCTTGCATACACTTCACCTAGATTCCTCAAACGTTAAGCTATTGCAACGTCTTCTTCTGCTCACTCTCACGTTGCAGACATAATGCCTCTGTGTTTCTACATACTTCAGGATCTTAGAAAAAAACAGAAGACATTCTCTCATACAACCATTGAGCATTTTCTAAATTAGAAAATTAACATCAGTGCACCACTATTATTCAATTGACAGACTTTTTCAAATTTCATCAGTTGACTTCATGTTCATTATAGCAAAAGAAGAAGAAAAAATTCATTTTCTTTCTTGGTTCAGAATCCAAATCACATGCATTTAGTTCTTACGTATCTTAAGTCTCCTTTATTTGGGAAGAGTTCCTCTGTCTTTCCAACTTTCATGATCTTGACATTTTTTGAAGTGGGCTGGCCAATAATTTTGTAGAATGTCCCTTATGCCTTTTATTCCAATACTGTAGAGTAGAACATTATAAGATAACCAGGCATATAAAATCTTATTTGGACTTTTATTATCAATTGCATTAGTTTAATATCTGTGAACTTTCCTTTAAGGCTTGGTTTATATAGGCAGCTTACTCAACTGTACAGCAAAATTTTATGGTGTGCCTACTATGTGACAGGTATTCTGCTGTAGGTATTGAAGGTAATAATTTCAATAAAACGTGGCTGCTGTCCTTGAGCATCACATGGCTATGTACGGAAGGATATTTCTAACTGTGATACATAATATCTCTCTTCCTCTCCCACGTTTTGAGGAGGAGATGGTGCAATTTTTTTGGTTTGTTTTACTTTGTTTGGGTTTTTTTTCTTGCTTAGGTAATTTCTTTTCTACCGTAACCCAATATCAATATTTCACGCATAAAACCAGCAGAAATTCTTAAAGCAAATAAATTGGCTGGATGTTCTGATATGGAAGAAGAAAAGTAGAACTGTTTAATCACTATCCATATTTCTTCAACAGATCTTGTCAGTCTTTAAGCTTTCCAGAGATGGGGGGGGGGTGTTTGATTTTAGACACTTGGCTTAGACATTGATGTGCATCTGTTCCTCTTAACTTCATTTTGAGTGGTGAAATAAATGATAAAGAGAAGAGAAATCTCACAAAGGAGATATAATTTTAAGTAAAGAAAATTCATTTTAGCTACCCTTGACAGCTGAGTTACATAAATTCCAAAGGACATAATTCTACATAAAACAAGTGTATGTAATACTTGATTTAAATATGCATTAATAAACAGATCATCCCATTGACCTCTGCTTGTATATTCAGTTAAGTTGACTCTAAAATCTCCAGCATTTTGAAATTCAATGTTAATAGCAATTTTTTAAAACTATAGATAATTTAAAATATATGAAATAACTACATAAAACAGTAACTATGGAGATGGTTTTATATATTCACCTCTATAGATAGAATATGTATATATATATCCTTTGAATATATATATTCAAAGTTGATAGATAGATACTTCATAAAATATAAATGTAGAGCATTTTATCAAATGGAAGAATGTATTTTACAGCGAGGAGAAAAACAGTATCAGAGTCCTGATGGGAAAACTATCCTGGTTTTTCTGTTTACTTATGAGATTTTTCTCCCATCAATAACTCATACAATTTAATATAACTGAGCAGCAAGACTATAAGAATTCAGAATATATTTATACAATGCTCCTCATTCATTAAAATAAATTACTGCTGATCTCTTGCAGCAATAATCATCAAATCTATGACACAAGATCCTGAATGGTACATCATCCTTTAATTGCTACAGCAATTTTAAGGTAATAGTTCAAAAGAAATCTAAATGCATTTAATGTATTTAAACATTACGTTCTACTCTGAAAGAAAAAGAAAAAAGCAAGAGCACCAGCATCAGCTCTCATGTGTGTTGAAAGACCAACATTTCTTACTTGAGTGCTGTTAAAATATTGATACATTTCTTGAGAGTTTTTAAGAGAATTGTGGGGGAATTTGAGAATCTCTACCACTGTTTAGCTCTAGGAATTTCTCCTTATCCTTGATCTGAATTTAAACTACTAAGACGAGTTTCATTTTTTCATTTGTCCTGCTCAACAATGGGTTCTTCCAATACCAGGATGCATGAACACTTTCAATTCTGGGAAATTTTCATTCATTACTTCTTCAAATATGTTTGACCCAACATTCTTCTGCCCTCTCATTTAGAATTCTTAATAGAGAAATGTTGGGACTTCCGGATCTATGTATGTCTCCAATCTTTTCTTTTGTGGTTTTCCTTTTTTTATTTTTTCTGATCTGTTTCAGATAACTGCTACACCTGACCTTTTAGCCTACTAATTTATTCTTCAGCTGTGGTCATTCTTAATCTCTGTCCATTTAGGTAAGAGTCTGTGCTAAGATTTTTACTTTATTTCAACACTATTTCTTTTCAAAATGACAAATTGGTTTTTCTTCATAACTGTTTATTATTTCATTCTTCTTCTTTTTTATAATTTCTAACTAACAAAGTCAGCATGATACCTTTGTTTATTGAAGGTATTAAATCCATTTATTTTTAGGGCTGTACAGATTACTTTAATATTCCTAGTGCTCCAGTATAAATGTTGTCTTCTATTGGGTTTTTCTTACCACAGCATTGAACTTATTTAGATGATTGGTGTTTCAGGCTTAAGCACTCACTTTCCATTGAGGATTTTTTCTCCTGCCTCCTTGTATGCATCCTGGATTGTGATTGCCTCCGAGCCATGTTATTATCATCAGCTCCAGAGTTCCAACCCTCACATTGGCCCTGTTTCTCAGGGGGCCATCAATCCCCGCTAATATAATTGCTTTGGTTTCTTTGTTGCTTTTGTTGTCTTATTGTGAGTGTTTATAGAATTGCCTTTCTAATTCTCTTTCTTGTTTTAAGTACAACTATATATGTAAGTGTGCAAATAATATTGATTATATTGTATATGTAATGTTAATGCAAGCAGGAAAAATTCAATGTCTACAAATTCGAATCTGAACTGTGTCATCTTTAATATAACTATGTTGCTGTTGTTTTAATCTCAGATTTCAGTCTGGAATTGTCATGACAGCATGCTCTGTTGCTTGTGTAATTTTTACAGAGTTATAATAGGACTTGTGTCATTTTTTTCTTCTAAATTTCCTTGTGGCTGCTTCTCTCTGAAAATGAAAATCCCTCCTCAGTTGTCTAGTTTATATTAATTTTTTCTTAGAATAGCATATTCTGAGAGACAAAAGACTTGGATTCTCATCATAGTTTTGATACTATCAAAATGTGGGACATTAAGTAATTATTAATTTCTCTATCCTTAAAACTGGGAAAGTATTAACTCCCTCGTCAGTTTCTGAAGTGAGATCATTTTGATTTCTAATGCCAGGTTGTTATAAGTGAGTTCAGATCCTAGATGAAATACATTTAGGCCCCACAGAGTTGGATAGACTAAAAATCATTCGTATTTTTAAGGACCCTCTTGAAGACAGCTGGGGCCTAGTAATTTTTATTGACTTATTTGCTTTTAAAGTTGTGTTCTGAAGTCAGCAATCAAAGAATCAATGAGTCTAGAAATAGTGAGCCACATTGAAAATAGCAATGAATAGAATGAGAGCTTATGGCATCTAATAAACATGAGTTCACATTATAAATCTACCTATAGCTTCTGTGTTACTTTGGGTAAGTTAATTAATATCTCCATGCCTGTCCACATCATGAATTTCCAGCGAGATTAAATTACACTACAAAATTTAAAATCTATAAGGCATTTGATGAATTTCACTTTTCTTTTCTGTTAAATTGACTGGATTTAATGTCCATGAGCTTTTCTTGGTATTTGTTTAGTATCAAATATTCTTGCTCTATATTTTCTTGGTATCTGATGTTGTAGATAAGTCTGACAGCAATATGATTAATTTTATTTCGTGAAGGTCCTGTATGTTTGTGTATTTGTGTTTGTGTAGAACCATGTAAAGATTTTATCTTTCTTTTTATTGTTCCAACATTTCATCACTATGTGTCTCAGTGTGGATAGTTTTCATTCATCCTGTTTGCTATCCAACTGGCTGGTGGATAGTTAAGTCTTAGGGTACAGGCCTTCTTTCAGGTCTGGGAAATTTTCTCCCATGATTTAGTGATTTCCATCCTCACATTTCCTCTAACCTTTCCCTCTGGAAATCTAACTAGAAAAATATTGATACATATGGACCTTTTTTGCCAATGTTCAGTTTCTTTCTTTTACTTTCCAGCATTTACCCATTCAACTTGCCTTAACAAAGGATTCTTTGGTTCAATGTTACTTCATACCTCACTCCTTAGCAGAGTCTATTCTACTATTCAGCCATGAACTATTTATGTGTTGTTTTCCCTCTTTGGAGGAGGAGAGGAGTGTTAAATCTACTTTTACTTGATTTTAGCATTTTACTCCCTTCAAATATTTGATAATTCGTATTTGCTTGCTCAGAATTGTTTTTGAGCACCTCTGTCCTCCTGCTAATCTGTTTGCCATTATCTCTGTTCTGGCTGAATGAAGAGAAGAGGAAGATTCTCCTCCCGGGGGTGTCTTCTGGCTGTGAGAGGTCCCATGCCTCTCCTGGTTGTCTCATTGGAAATCTGAGCTCTGCTTTTTCTCTCCAGTCTCGGTATTCAGACCCACTGCGTTCCCCTACAGCTTTCTGCCAGCTGCTTAGCATAAATAAAAGAAGGGGGAGAGAACAATAAACACAGCTCTTCAAACAAAGTTCCCTAATTAATCATCCTGATGTACACCTCAGGACCCTCTTCCATTCCTGTATGAACTGACTTTGAGCTTGCAGCTGCCACAGAACCAGTCTCACCTATAAACAGCCTCTGCGTATATGCAGATCTGCCGTCTTCAGTCAATACCACTCTATCTACCCCCAACCTTTTAGGACTCTCTCAACATTTCTGGACCACTGTTGGTGCTTTTCTTTATTTACCACTTTAATGACTTTTCCCTCTGCAAGGTTTTTCTTTTCCACTTCCTGAAAATTTATCTGAGTGGGAAATTGGATTATTTGCAACCTATTCACTGCTCCACATTCACTAGCATTTTAGCAAGTTCTTTGCATAATTGGTAAACATGTTCTGATAACAGGTAATGTGTTGGGTAGTACTGCCAGAGCCCACTTTGCCCAGAAGTGCCTAGGAAATAATGCCTCTCCCCACTCCCCAGTCCCAGTTGATCAAGGCAGCCCTTAACAAATGGTTGACTGATATAGGGGTATGAATACCACTGCTCCAGCATCCCATAGCTGGGATAATGTGGAGGCATGCATTTTCTGATGTTTTCCAGGGGGTCCCTGCAGGATTCATCTCTAGATGTCTATTGTGGTAGCTGGTAGAAGAACATACTCATTATTGGCTGCCTTCCCTTCCCTGTCTCACATCCCTTTGATCATGCTGGTGTTCCCTGTCCCCCCAGATAAACTACATGTACTTAAATCTTTGACTTTGTGGAAACCCAACCTAAGCAATCACCAGGAAACAAATAGCCATTGTGTTATGAAATGTGTCCAATTAGTCTCCACCTAAGTACTATCTGATTAAAGTAGTAAACCAGGGTCTGGCCCTGTGGCTTAGTGGTTAAGTCTGATGCACTCTGCTTTGGCAACCCAGGTTCACAGGTTTGGATCCTGGGGGTGGACCTAAACCACTCATCAGCCATGCTGTAGCAGCAATCCACACACAAAATAGAGGAACATAGGCAACATCTGTTAGCTCAGAGCGAATCTTCCTCAGCAAAAAAAAAAAAAAAAGAAAGAAAAAAGTAGTAAACCAGATATACACGTGTGAAATAATCATGAATTTTTCCTTATGTATCATAGCTGTTTGAATCTGAACATAAAAGCAACACATATTACAAGAAGCTTTGTTATATGGTATACTGTAGAATACTCAGAATATGTTTTGCAGCATAACAGTCTGTTGAAATGGTTAGGTAATGAAAGATTCTGTGATGATATTATTTTGGGAAATACTACATACGATATTCTTTTCTTAGAGATTTGCAATGCATGTGAGCATGTTAAAAGTAAAAAGAACGCCTATAGCAAAAATAAAACATAACAATAATCTGTCTTCATTTGAAGTTAATATTTCTCAAACTAATTTGACCAGGGAAACTCTTTATAACATAATTCCTATTGATACCTAGTGAAATCAGTGTTTTGTTGAACATAATCCTCATCACTAGCAATAGAAAATTATGGTCTGTTTATCTGTGGGAAGGTAACCGACCTACGCAATTATGAAAGCTGTAATCTTGATTTCATTAGACCCATAATCTTACCAGTCACACAAAACTGCTGAGCATTAGTAATTAATTATTAAATATATTGGCTACATTGGAAAGTGGCATTGCTTAAAAGTCTTTTTTATTTATTTATCTTTTTATTGAATAAATTGGATATATAACATTGTTTAAGGAGTATAGCGTGTTCCTTTGATATATTTATATATTTTAATATCGTTGCCAATGTAGTGATATTTATCACATTACAAAATTATAGTATAATATTATTGTCTGTATTAACTACACTGTGCATTAGATATTTAGAGTTTATTTATTACTTGTTTCAAGTTTGTACTGTTAAACAACATCACTCTTATCCACCCCCCATCCCTTGGTAACCACCATTTTACTGTTTTTCACAGGTTTAACTTTTTTTAGATTCCACATATAAGTGATATTATACAGTACATGCCTTTCTCTCAAATTTGATTTTTAACTCAGATAAAAACCTAGGGGCCGGCCCCATGGCCGAGTGGTTAAGTTTGCAAGCTCCACCTCCCTCGGCGGCCCGGGGTTTCACTGGTTTGAATCCTGGGCGTGGACATGGCACCGCAAATCAGGCCACATTGAGGTGGCATCCCACATGCCACAACTAGAAGGACCCACAACTGAAATATACAACTAGATACTGGGGGGATTGGGGGAGAAAAAGCAGAGGAAAAGAAAAGATTGGCAACAGTTGTTAGCTCAGGTGCCAATATTTAAAAAAGAAAACAAAACCCAGACCCCAAAATGTATGATCTCTTTAATATTTTGCTTCAGTTTCTTAAATATTATCATATTGATAACATAATGTTGAGGTGACAAAATTAATGCCTATGTATACTCCATCAAAGTCCATAAGTAATTTTATTGTTGGTTCAACAGAGAGGCCCCATTTGATTAGGTTAATAAATCATTTTGTTAGTTGACTATAGCTATTTATTTTTCCTCAAAGATTGGAAAATAGTCTTTAAACACTCATTAATTAATTGATACAACATAATTTTCAAATAATGGCATTTCTTAAACTTTTATGTCTGTGATAGCAATAGATGTTTAAGTATGCTTTTTTTTTAACTACATAGATATCACTGTCTTCTAAGTTCACCATATCTTTGAGCACTGGTGTGTAGTTAGACTCTGCTTTTGTAAACTAGCTTAAAGTACAAGGATTTAGAGATTTATTAAAATAAACAATTCTCAATTAAAGTGTCAATTTTTATTCAAGATGCATTTAACATCTAGTGTTTTTTTTCTGCTTGGTGAGAAGTATTTATACTCTCCAATCTTTTCTTCACACGTTTGTCAGAGCTGGTTTCAAAATACAGTCCTAATTATGTTATCTCCTCACTCAAAAATCTTTGTTATTTTGATGTCATTAAGCTAGTCTCCAAATGTGTTTGTGAAATTCCCATCCATTTTCAGGAAGACCCAGTTCAAATGCCTCCTCATTAATGAGACAGGTGTTGAATCCCACCCCACTGGCATTAATCTCACCTTTTTCTGGGTTCTTATACAATGCAGCTTCTATGGGCAAATGGCTTCATCTCCTTGAGGTTTCTTTATATACTGAAATAAAAACAACATCATCAGTTGTTACGTGCAATAAATAACTTGAAGTGTGTAAAGTACCAAGCACGGGGTTTGGCAAATATTAAAGCTCAATAAATTGTAGCTATTCATATGTCTTATTATTATAGCACACAGCCTGCTTTGTGTTAGAGTTATTTGTGAACAAACGTGTCTCTTTCTATTAGCATATAAACTCTTTGAGGGCAGACTTTATGCCTAAATTGTATCTCAATGTGCCCAAGGTATTCAGCACTTCTCTGGCATACTTTGCTTGTTTGTTTTACTTTTAATCCATGGTAATTTAATGCAAAAATAAACATATAAATTTATATGTAATATCTGTGTCTTGCAGTTAGCAGAACCATTACATTTTCTAATTCACAAATTTACTGAGCTGGCACCATGTGCTTATCACATCATAGATTCTATAAGCAATATTGGAGTAGGATTAGCTATGGCAGAGTCATATTTTGAAATATTTACTTATGTGTGCGTGTCCGTGTTTATCTCCCTACATTAGCTTTGTCTTCCCCATTGGTGGTCACTGCTCAAACTAGACTTTCACTATTACTGCCCAATGGAATGAAGGCTACAGCAGAAATTTAACTAGAAACCGCTTGGCTGGGAAAGAGAGTCAGAGTCAGAAAAGAAGTACACACAGTAGATGCTGGAGTAAGTTTCTAAGAAGGGATCTTCAAGTATGCCTGACTCAAGGAACATCTAAGTTTTGGTGTGGGTAGAAGGGGAATAGAACTTCAAAACAGGTTAAAAATTTAAAAGTAGATGGAATCTGTGCTGCTTTTTTTCATATGACTCAGAGATCTTCAAGATTCAAGCAGTCTTTATACTTCAGCATGGTGCAAGAGCAGGTAAAGAAGGCAAGGAGATGAGGTTTGGCTAGGTAGGTCAATCTGGCCTGAGACAATTCATAGAGCTTTTTGTGGCTCCAGAGTGGTAAGAGAGAGAAGCCAGATTTTCCTCTGCTCCCAGGAAAAGCACAAAAGTAAGCCAGAAATTAGAGGTTGCAAACAAGCAAGAGAGCTAGCTGGCAGATCCTAAGGGTCTCATTGTTGAAATAAGGGGGTGGTGTAGAAGAAAATAGTAGTAATCTTATAACTAGGAATTCAGAGAGAGCATGACTACCTTAGTAAATGTCAGGACAGAAAATTACAGCTGAGAGCAAGACAGAACAATATCTATTCCAAAGGTTGCATGAGATGGACACATGAGAATCTAGAACCAGATCACCCCTCCCCTAACACATTCATAATTCTAGTGAGCACCCTATATACACCCTTAATTAAATAACCTCTCAAGGAAAAGGAGAGGGAAAGTAAATCCTTTCCTAATGTGGCAAATCCTGAATTGAATGAAAAACAAAATACTGAATTAACTGTTTTACAGAAATAACTAGGTTCAGTTGTCTCCTACTGAGTCAAAGAGGGACTCAATAGAGAGATCACAATAAATAATAGAAACAAAAAGAAAATTTGTCCACCTGAGTTTTATACTGTAAAATTTGTATTCGGAATATATTCACTATGTCTTGAAGAGTGTCGTTCAAAATTCCAGATAATTTTTCCACCAATTGTATGTTTGGAGAAACTAGTAATATTGAGAAAACATTACGCACACATGGTCAGTAAGTAACAATACGAAATAGTCTAAAATTCTGTATAAAAATGAAAAATGTAGATCCATAGTTTTTATTACTCCCAATGTGTAAACATTGTTTTTCAATTTTTAAAATAAAAATTGCATGTACTTAAAGTTTACAACATGATTTGATATAGACATACACAGTGAAATGATTACTACAATCAAGCTAATAAACGTATCATCTCCTCACATAGTTACCATTTATTTTGTGTGTTATGAGAGCATCTGAAATCTACTTTCTTAGCAAATTTCCGGTATTGAATACAGTATTAACTATAGTCATCATGCTGTACATTAGATCTGTGGACTTATTCATTCTATATAACTTCAACTTTGTACCCATTGACCAACATCTCCCCATTTCCCCCACCTCCCTGTCCTTGGTAACTTATGTTTAATAACAGAACATATATTATGTGGAATCTGTTTTTCCAGCTTTATTGAGGTATAATTGACATATAACATTGTATAAGTTTAAGGTGTATAATGTGATGATTTGATATATGTGTATATTGCAAAATGATTACCACAATAAAGTTAGTTACATCCATCACCTCACATAGTTAACATTTTTTCGTGTGTAGTGAGACCTTTTAGATTTACTCTTTTAACAACTTTCAAGGATGAAATACAGTATCGTTACTTATAGTTATCATGCTATACATTAGATCCCAAAGACTTATTCATCTTATAAATGGAAGTTTGTACATTTTGACTGCATTTACCCTTTTCTCTCACGCATCCACCCCTGGCAATCACCAATCTACTCTCTTTCTATGATTTGATTTTTTAAGATTCCACATATAAGTGAGATCATACAGTTTTTGCCGTTCTCTGATTTATTTCACTCAGCATAATTCCCTCAAGGTTCATTCACGTTGTTGTAAATGGCAGTATTTCCTTATTTAATGCTGAATAATATTCCATTGCATATATATACTCCACCTTCTTTATCCATTCATCTTTTGATGGACACCTAGGTTGTTTCTACATCTTGGCTGTCGTAAACAGGCTGCAATGAACATGGAGTGCAGATATCTCTTTAAGGTAGTGATTTCATTTCCTTCAGATATATACCCAGAAGTGGGATTGCTGGATCATATGGTAGTTTTCCTTTTAATTTTTTGAGGAACCACTGTCTTGTTTTCCATAGTGATAATACTAATTTGTATTCCCACCAGTGATGTTCAAGGGTTCCTTTTTTTCCATATCCGAGCCAACACTTTTAATCTCTTGTCTTTTTGATATTAACCATTCTGACAGGTGTACAGTGATATATCATTGTAGTTTGATTTCAATTTCCCTGATGATTCGTGATGTTGAGCACATTTTCATGCACCAGTTGGTCATTTGTATGCTTTCTTTGGAAAAATGTCTATTCAGTTCCTCTGCCTATTTTTTAAAAAATTATTTTATTGGAGTCATATTGACTTATAACATTGTGTAAATTTTCAGTGTACATTAATATATTTCAGTTTCTGTATAGACTGCATCATATTCATGACCAATAGTCTACTTTTTTCTGTCACCCTACATATGTGCCCCTTTATCTCTTTCACTCTACCCCCACCACTTTCCCTTCTGGTAACCACCAATCTGTTCTCTCTATCTACATGTTTGTTTGTTTATTTAACTTTCACATACAAGTGAAATCATACAGTGTTTCTCTTTCTTTGTCTGACTTATTTTGCTTAGCATAATACCCTCAAGGTCCATCCATGTTGCTGCAAATAGGAAAATTTTGTCTTTTTTATGGCTGAGTAGTATTCCATTGTGCATATATATATATATATATATATATATATATATATAATACACACACACACACCGTATCTTCTTCATCCATTCATCTGTTCATGGGCACTTGGGTTGCTTCTACGTCTTGGCTATTGTGAATAATGCTGCGACAAACATAGGAGTGCATATATCTTTTTGAATTATTGATTTCACGTTCTTTGGATAAATACCCAGCAGTGGAATAGCTGGATCATATGGTATTTCTATTTACAATTTTTTGAGAAATCTGTATACTGTTTTCCATGGTGGCTGCACCACTTACATTCCTACCAGCAGTGTATGAGGGTTCTCTTTTCTCCACATCCTCTCCAACATTTGTTATTTCTTGTCTTGCTAATTATAGCCATTCTGATGGGTGTGAGGTGATATCTCATTGTAGTTTTGATTTGCATTTCCCTAATAATCAGTGATGTTGAACATCTTTTCATGTGCCTGTTAGCCATCTGTAGATCTTCTTTGGAAAAATGTCTGTTCATATCCTCTGCCCATTTTTTGATCAGGTTGTTTCTTCTTTTGTTGTGTTATATATATGAGTTCTTTATATATTTTGGAAATTAATGCCTTGTTGGATATATCATTTGAAAATATTTTCTCCCATTTCATGGGTCGTCTTTTTGTTTTTTTGATGTCTTCTTTTGCTCTCTCTACCCCCCTCTGCATTTTTTTCCCCTGAGGAGGATTTGCTCTGAGCTAACATCTATTGCCACTCTTCCTCTTCTTTTTCTCTTTTTGCCTGAGGACAATTAGCCCTGAGCTAACATCTTTGCCCAGCTTCTTCTATTTTGTATGTGGGTCACTGTCACAGCAGGACGATGAGTGGTGTAAGTCTGTGCCTGGGATCCAAATCCACAAACTGGGGCTGCTGAAATGGAGCACCCAATCTTAACCACTACACCACGCGGCCAGCCCCACATCTCTGTCCATTTTTAATTGACTTTTTTATATGCTGTTATTTTATTCCCACACTGTCCAGTTAAATTCTACAGAGCTAGTTTCCCATAGGTCCTGTCTTAGTTAGCTCAGGCTGCTATAACAAAATATCATAGATTAGGTAGTTTAAACAACAGACATTTACTTCACACAGTTCTAAAGGCTGAGAAGTTTAAGATCAATGTGCTAGCAGATTCATTGTTTGGTGAAACCCTTATTCTTGGCTTGCATAAGCCTTTCTTCTTGTGTCTTCACGTGACAGAGAGAGAACTAACTCTGGTCTCTTCCTTTTCTAGAAAGGATACTAATCCCATCAGGGAGACTCCACCCTCATAACATCATCTGAATCTAACTGCCTCCCAAAGGTTTCACTCCAAATACCATCATATTGGGGGTTAGGGCCTGAGTTTGTTTTTTTGTTATTGAGCTATATGATTTTCTTATATATTTTGGATATTAGCCTCTTATCAGATATATGGTTAGCAAATATTTTCTCCCATTCAGTAGGTTGCCTTTTCATTTTGTTGATTGTTCTTTTGGTTGTGCAGGAGCATTTTAGTTTGATATAGTCCCACTTGTTTACTTTTGCTTTTGTTGCTTCTGCTTTTGGTGTCATATTCGAAAAATCATCATCAAGACCAACATCAAGGAGCTTTTTCCCTATATTTTCTCCTAGTAGTTTTACAGCTTCAGGTATTACATTTAAGTCCTTAGTCCGTTTTGAGAAAATATTTGTGAATGGTGTAAGACAGGGGTCCAATTTCATTCTTTTGCATGTTAATATCCATTTTCCCCAACATCATATATTGAAGAGGCTGTCTTTTCCCCCTTGAGTATTCTTGGCTCCTTTATCAAATGTTAGTTGGCCATATGTGTGTGGACTTATTTCTGGGCTCTTGTTTCTGTTGCATTGGTCTGTATGTCTGTTTTTATGCCAGTGCCATGCCAGTTTGAAATCAGCAAGTGTGATGCCTCCAGCTTTGTTCTTCTTTCTCAGGATAGAATCCATTCTCTTATAGGAGGGGGAGTCAGGATTCTGGGGAAGATCATTAGGTCTGTTACAGTAATAGAATCAAAATTTTAGTCAAAGATAAGATTTTTTTCATAATTTTGTTCATTCTAATCATTTCAGAGATTACAAAACAACATTAATTCATTTAAGACATATTTTTGAGGTTTTCCTATATGACAAGCAGTCAAAATGATGGCAGACCTTGCCCTCATTGAGCTTACAATCCATTGAAAGAAAAATAATAAGACAAACTCATTCACTATACAGATGTTGCACACTGATAAGTGCTAAAAGACAATAAAGCCAGAAATATTGGAGTGGAGGTGAAGTGAAGTGAAGGTGATCTTTTAAATAGAATGGAAAAAGAAGGGCCCCCATTATGGGAGTTAGAAAGCCACATAGTAAAGTGTTTTTGAGAATAGAAAATTCTAATGACTAAGGTGAGGAATGCAATCAAGGCGCTACTTTTATCCTTAAGGAAATGAAGAAATGTGATAAATGAGGGTGGAAAAAGGTATTATATATAATAATATAACGTGAATATATTGTGAATCATTTGCTTTGATTTACTGTAAACCAAATAATTAAAAGTACACACTACTATTATGCAAGTATTGCACGTCCTTGAATCTTTGGAAGATTATTTAACATTATAAATAACAAAAGAAACTATTGATATGTTATTCTACTTAGGATTTCAGCTAATATATCAGACAGATGTTAAAAATATCTTTCAAGGGGCTGGCCCCGTGGTCGAGTGGTTAAGTTCGTGTGCTCCGCTGCAGGTGGCCCAGTGTTTCGTTGGTTTGAATCCTGGGCGTGGACATGGCACTGCTCATCAAGCCACGCTGGGGCAGCATCCCGCATGCCACAACTAGAAGGACCCACAACGAAGACTATACAACTATGTACCAGGGGGCTTTGGGGAGAAAAAGGAAAAAAATAAAATCTTTAAAAAAAAATCTTTCAAACAACTAATAATAATCATTATAAGTTTAATATACACACATATAGCCATTCTGAAATTAGGAAAAGATTATAAAATGTCCAGAAATGATTGGTATTTTTCCAAAAAAAAAAAAGAAAAGACAAAGAAGGGCCCGTTTTAAACAAGCTACAATCAAGTAAGGCTTACGGGATGGGAGGGAGTGAGCCATGGAAAAGAGGCAATCACAAGTGCAAAGTGTCTGAGATGGGAACATTCTCAGGAGGTTACAAAATAAAGGTTAAGTTACATGTTTAAAAGTCCAATTATAGTTAGGAGCAGAGACAAATCATGAAAACAGTCCGTAGATTCCCAGTGCAATGCTCTTTCCTCCCTACGCTAATCAGCTTTTGGTGTTGGTAGAGTAGCAACATGCAATTGCTTAGAAAGCAATTAGAGGACTTGTGCTAGAGCTGTACATTTAGAAATTGTTACAGTAAATGAATGAAGAAACCAGTAGAATGGGTCGGCTCTCCTTGACAAATACATGCCTTCTTAGACTAGCTAACATCTAGCAATTTCTGTCCCCAGGAAGTGGTCAAAGTTTTCACAACTTGAATAATTTCTATCCGATCTTGAAAATTGGTGTCCAGATTTATTTTGCAGCACCAGAATGACAGAATCATTTGGCATAGACCTAAATATAACTCTTCTCTTTGTTAAAATTAAGAAATCTACAAGAAAATTGCATGCAGTATAATAATTTCACAAATTTATTCAATTTTTTCCTTTATTTAAAAATATTGTATGGTTTTAACATTAAAAGGTATTAAGGCACTATATACTTACCCAATGTCTAAAATGAAAAAGATTAGAAAAATAACAAATGTTGGTGAGGATGTGGAGCAACCAGAACACTCATATGCTGTTGGTGGTAGTTTAAATTGGCACAAATAATTTGGAAATCTGGTAATATTTGTTAAAGATAAATATATGCACACCCTGTACTCATAGTTCTACTTCTTTCTCTATACATAACAGTGTGCATATAATCACTAAAAGAAATGTACAAAAGTGTTCATGGCAGCACTATTGATAGTTATTATTAGTTAATTTAATTCCTTTTCAACTTGTTCCTTCTGCAACAATTATTACATGTTTGTGCATCTGACAGATTTTTTAAATGATAAATATTTAGACTATATTGTTAATAATCAAAATGTTAAAATGTCATCTTTTCCTAAATCATACGTAATATTCACTGATTGCAACAGTATCTATATTTGATAAAATGATAAACAAATAAAATTAAAAATGGAAGATGCATATCCAAAAGCAGTATGCATAAAAACCTGACAGAAGGCACAGATGGTAGTATGGTAAGTGTTCTTCCTAATTGCAAGGAAACCTTTTCTCTTGGGCAAACCACTCTGAAGCTTATTTAAATGTCTTTCATGTGAAGATGCTTGGGACAACAGAATCTGATTGTCAATTGCCCTAATCTCTAGAGAACTGAAAGGTTATCTGATTGGGAGAAGTCAGAGAACTAGGAATAATTCCCTTGCAAAAGTAGAAATATGCCTAATGGCACTGTCCTGAGGATGAACTAAAGCAAAGGCCTTAGAAAGATGCCAAGTAAACATAGTTGTGTTGGGAGATATCACATGCTTACACTGATAACACCATGGTTTTGTCAAGTTTATTGAAGAGAGAAAAGAAATCCTGGAATTTAAGTGATCCTAAGAAAAAAAACACTCTTTTGTTTTTACCATTTCCTTCCAAATTCACCTATGTGAATTTGGGAGTAGTCCGCATAGGTAAACAGAGAGTGAAATTGTTTACATTTCCCCTAAAACTGTATAGACAAAGGCTTATTACACCAGATAAAATGTTTAAGAGAGGATTCTCTACAATCAAATAGATAACATTACTTCTTGTTTTGATTCACCCTTCAAATAATTAGTATAAATAGTTACACTGAAGCTGAGTGAATTCCTATGAATCTAAGTATAATTAAATGTATTTATAAAGCTATATTATTAAATTTATTTTAAAAAGCCAAGGTGCTAAAAATGCAACTTATAAAAATACTGACAACTTCATATATGTAGTAGATATCAATGTAAAAAAATGGATAGTTTCCCAGCAAATGGAAGGATAAAAATGCTTTATGAGATTGATTTACATATTAGAAATCATTGGTTAATAATTTAAAGATTCCTCACTACATTATTTACAGTAGCCAAGATATGGAAACAACCTAAGTGTCCACCAATGGATGAATGGATAAAGAAGATGCAGTATATATATATATATATATATATACACACACACACACACACACACACAATGGAATACTACTCATCCATAAAAAAGGATGAAATCTTGCCATTTGTCACAACATGGATGAACCTTGAGGGCATTATGTTAAGTGAAATAAGTAAGAGGGAGAAAGACAAATAGCATATGACTTCACTCATATGTGGAATCTAAAAATAAACAAAAAACAAACTCATAGATACAGAGAACAGATTGGTGGTTACCAGAGGGGAAGGGGGTGAGGAGGTGGGCAAAATGGGTAAAGGGGGTCAATTGTATGGTGAAGAATGGTAACTAGACTTTTGGTAGTGATTACTTTGTGGTATAACAGGTGTTGAATTATAATGTTTTACACTTGAAACATATAATGTTATATACCAATTTTACCTCAATAAAAATAAAGGAGAAAAGTATAAAGGAATGTAACCTATAAAAATTTATAAATGAAATAAAAGAACACTTTTCATAAACCTTTGAAAGCAAGATATCAGAGAGAGATTTGTACAACCATATTCATTGGGGCATTATTCAAAATAGTAAAGAGGTGGAAGCAACCTAAATGTCTATTGACAGATGAATGGATAAAGAAAATGTGGTATATACGTACAATGAAATATTATTCAGCCTTAAAGAGGAAGGAAATCTTGTCATATGCTACAACATGGGTGAAATTTGAGGATTTTATGCTAAGTGAAATAAGCCAATCACAGAAAGACAAGTACTGCATGATAACACATATATGAGGTATCTAAATTTTACAGTAATGGAAACAGAAAATAGAATGGTGTTTGCCAGGGACTGAGGGCAGAGGGAGGTGGCAATTTGTTGTTCAGTGGGTGTAGAGTTTCAGTCAAGTAGGATGAAAGGGGTTTGGGAATCTGTTGCAATAACAATGTACATACGGTTGACATTATAGTACTGAACACTTGGAAATTGCTGTGAAGGTAAATTTTATGTTATGCGTTTCTTTGCCAAAATAAAAAAATAAAATACTTATTCAATACATATAAACAAAATACATAAACAGTAATGTACATGTGTTACGGGCACACGCTCTTCCTGCTGGGTGGGCTGTGGTGTGGGCTGTGATAAGGGTAGTCACAGTGATTTATATTTTCCCTTTTTCCTTCACACACTTCTGGACATTTTGATATTTTTAGAGAAAGGTTTTCTGTAGAATAAAAACCTCAGGCAAAAGTTACAAAAAAAGAAATGTGCAAGAAAAGTTCTTATATAGATAAAAACAAAGCTAAGGCATTTACAGATAACTAGCTAGAAACCTGTTCTTTGATTCCAAATAGCTAAATGAATACACATGGCTCGTAACCATTGAACTAAAATTCTAAAGGAAAAAAATGTGTTCTAATACAAGATAAAAAAGTGTTGTTGTATCAAGTGTTGTAAAAGGCAATATTAAGGAAATACTTTTATCAACTAAGCTGAAGATGAAAAGAAAAATAATTAAAATGGGACTTCCCCCAAGAATATTAATGCAGAATATGAGGTTCAACTGTGTGGATGCTGAAGGATTAGGTACTGGCTGCTTTAGTCTACATACTATTCCAAATGGGTAGATGCAATTATTTAATGCTAATTTTTAATCTTAATACCAAAATATAGGAAACCATTAATGGAGGGGGGATCCTGGAGTTACTTGGGAGCTAGCTCAAAGAGAAATACTTAATTGGAGTTAAATATGATGGTAGAACACACAGTCACATTTAACAATCACTCCGTAAAGAGATTCTCAGCTTAATCATAGAACAGAGTCTAGGGTTCAGATCAGGGAACATGGATGATAAACAATTAGGTGGTTTAATAATGATGATAATAATAGCTAACATTTCATGAGCATTTACTCTGAATTAGGCACTGTCTTAAACTCTTCATTGCCTTATTTAATCCTAAACAAAACTCATCTACCCCATTCACAGATGAAGAAATTGAGGACTCAAGAGGTAAGGTAACTTCCCTGAGGTTCTTTATCCAGGTAACACTGGAGCAGGATTTGAGCCCAAGCTGCATAGTTATTGGAGTCACACAGACCTGGTGTCATGTCTTTCCTTTACTAGATCATTACTACATAAATTTGGACAAATTGCTTGACTGCTCTGTGCCTTATTTTTCTCATCTGTCAAAGGGGCCTAAAAATACAATGCTATTGTAAGGCATCAGTAGGATAACACATGTGACGGGCACACAGTAAGCACTCAATAAACAGTGATTTCTTCATGTTTCTTGCTGAGATCAAGAAGAGTAGTTTAAAAGAGTCTCCAAGAACTTTTGCAATCAAGCTGACACAAACTGAAAAGGATTTCCTGAGGCCACAAATAAATCTAAGTTTCCTGAAAACAATGAACTTTAAAGGTAACTTAATTTAAAAAATAAAATAAAACCCAAAAGGTAAAAGTTAGTGTTAGATTAATTTTGTCAAAAGTTAGGGGAAAATACCTAGAAAATTTAAAATTCTTTCTAAACATATATCATAAATTTACACGTAGTTTTTCACACGTATGTCTTAGCTATTGGCATACAAATGATTCTGTTTTTGTGGAAAAATAACTGAATATAACTTGCAAACTCTATTCTTTTCTGATGTACAGTTCTTGAATGGGGCCTGAGATTCCTGGAATTTCCATATAATAATCCTTTTGGTGAGAACAGATTGGACTAATAAATGAGAACCATGCGTCTTAATAAAGTTTGCTGGGCCCTTTCCTGAAAAATAAGCTGCGTATCTACATTGAGTGAAAATAATTGACATTCGCAAATTATTTGCTTAGTGTAGGAATCCAGAACCTTTTTACCTATGGTAGAAATAGCTCCATAAAGCTATCAAGGAACATGTAGTCTTTTGTATCTCAAAGAAGACAAAAGGAACTGTTGTTGTATTTAATCATAGATCCACGATTTCTGCCTCAGAAAAAAGTAATGAAAAGAGGTTAGAATACTCCTACCCTTTGGTGGAATATTTCCTGTGTTTTATCTACAGAAAGTTGTCTGTGGGCCAGAATATTTCATCACTGACACCTGGTCATCCAGTGAGGCAAGCAGCTCTGAGGATCAAAACTGTTTTGACTATTAAAGGTTCCCACCTTCACGTGGGGACATTTAGGGAGTATAGACAATATCTCGATATTGCTTTTCATGGATAAAGACTCTGCAAAGGCCTTTAACTGGTATTGGCATCCTGAAATTTCTACCTCTTTATGATTAAAAAGAATCAAAGTTTGGGCTGGTACAGAGAGAGAAAAGGAATCCTCAAGCCTTGGAAATATTCAGTGTTCGTATTGGTGAAAATGGAAAAGAAGAGATGAATGAAACCTAAATCTCAGCAGACTTCTTTCTAAATGAGTTGTGAAGCTCACTTTATTGCTGCATGAGACAAAGAAGAAACAAGCTAGTAGCTAGGAGAAGGAAAATAAAAGGGTTTTAAAGCTTTTATATCAGAATAAAATACGAAAATATTTAGTATAGTTAGTGTTAAATAAAAATACACTGAGCCGATTTCAAAGGGCTACCTCACAACCCTTAAAGTTACCTACACTTTTTCTGGCCAGACAACAACTAATCAGATGAAGTAACCTGCTGAGCACCACTAGCATATAATATTTTAATATTAATATTAATATTTTTCCTTCACTAAATTTGCTAAAATGAAATAGACTTCTTGTGTATTAGTTTCTAGGCCTGCTGTAACAAAGTGTCACAACCTGGGTGGCTCAAACAGAGATATTTTTTTTCTCTCCCTGTTCTGGAGGCTAGAAGTCTGAGATCAAGATGGCAGCAGGGCTGTTTTCATCTGAGGGCTGTGAGGGAGAATCTGTTCCGTGCTCCTCTCCTAGCTTATGGTGGTTTTCTCACAATCTTTGGTGTCTCTTGGCTTGTAGAAGCGTCACCCCAATCTCTGTCTTCATCTTCACATGAGTTCTCCCTGGGTGACTGTTTGTCTCTGTATTCAAATTTTCCCTTTTTATAAGGTCACGAGTCACATTGGATTAGGGTTCACCCTAATGACCTCATTTTAACTTAATTACCTCTAAAGGTCCTACCTCCAAATAAGGTCTCATTCTGAGGTACTGTGCATTAGGACTCCAACATGTCTTTTTTGGGGGCCCACAATACAACCCATATACCTTGGGATCTAGCTAATACTATATCTAGGGGGGATGGAAAATCAATATGATCCAGGACATCTAGTTATTTTCAGAGAGCATGGATAGTTTTAGAGATGAATAAAACAGAATTGACCGATTTAGAGGCATTGATCAGGCCACACTGGAAATTAATCCTAAATCAAGGGCTTTATTCTATAGTACCAAAGGAGACACTTCTTTCATGGTGAAGTTGGATAAGGCTCTGAAATTGGATTGTGAAACAATCTGAATTAAGGTTTTGTTACATGTCTTTGGGATCTTTAGGGATGGCTGGACCCTTTATGTTATTACAAGAATAGTGTAGTGCGTCTGATCTTTATATCAAAATTCATTTCAGAAGGTTAAAATAAAATATTGAAGTACTATCTGGGAAGTTCATAGTCTAGGCAGTTGAGATTTGGAGAGAATTACCATAAGCTAGGAATGAGAAATCTTTTCCCTCTACTTTCGTCTTTAAAAAGTCTGCTACAAGCTGAGCATCTTACGAGTCAAAAAGGACCAACAAACTTAATGTGTTTGCATGCTAAAGAGTTCAAAGAAGCCAGATGAGAAGGTATTCCCACTGAATAAATGATGAAAAGCTGAGCATCTAATAAAGACAAATTAAACCAGTTATAGCCAATTGAAACTAGTTGAGTCTTTAAATAGAGCTATGACTTCATGATGAGTTTTTTAAATTAAGGTATAATTGACATACAACATTATATTAGTTTCAGGTGTACAATATAATGATTCAATATTTGCGTATATTGTGAAATGATCACCACAATAAGTCTAGTTGACATCCATCACTACACATAGTTACAGAATTTTTTTTCTTTTGATGAGAACTTTTAAGATTTACTCTCAACTTTCAAGTATGCAATACAATATTATTAACTATAGTCAAAATACTGTACATTACATCCCCATGACTTATTTCCTTTATAATTAGAAGTTTGTGCCTTTTGACTCCCTTTGCCCATTGGAACCACCCTTCACCTCCTACCTCTGACAATCACCAATCTGTTCTCCGTATCTATGAGCTTGGGAGTGTTTTTTTTTTAGATTCCACATATAAGAGAGATCATACGGTATTTGTTTTTCTCTGTCTGACTTATTTCACCTAGCATAATGCCCTCAAGGTCCATCCATTTTGGATGAATGGCAGGATTTCCTCTTTTATATGGCTGAATAATATTTCATTGTATATTTATATGTATATATACATATATATACCACATTTTCCTTATCCATTTATCTGTCAATTGACACAGGTTGTTTCCACATCTTGGCTATTGTAAATAATGCTTCTATGAGCATGGGGGTGCATATTTCTTTTCAAGTTAGTGTTTTCATTTTCTTTGGATAGATACCCAGAAATGGAATTGCTGGATCATATGGTAGATCTATTTTTAACTTTTTGAGGAAACTCTATATTGTTTTCCATAGTGGCTCTACCAATTTACATTCTCACCAACAGTGCACAAAGGTTCCCTTTTATCCACATCCTCGTCAACACTTATTTTTTGTCTTTTTGAAAATAGCCATTCCAACAGATGTGAGGTAATACCTCATTGTGGTTTTGACTTGCATTTTCCTAATGATTACTAGTGCTGTTGAGCACCTTTTCATGTACCTGTTGGCCAGTCATATATATTTTCTTTGAAAAAATATCTATTCATACCTCTGTCAATTTTTACCTATACCTCTGTCTATTTTTTAATCAGATTGTTTGGTTTTTAGCTATTTAGTTGTATGAGTTCTTTCTGTATTTCAGATATTAACCCCTTATCAGAAATATGATTTGCAAATATTTTCTTTCATTCAGTAGATTGCCTATGCATTTTGTTAATGGTTTCCTTTGCTGTGCACAGCTTTTTAGTTTGATGTAGTCCCACTAGTTTATTTTGCTGTTTTGCCTTTGCTTTTGGTGTGAAATCCAAAAAGACCGTCACCAAACTTATGTCAAGGAGCTTACTGCCTATGTTTTCTTCTAGGAGTGTTATGGTTTCAGGTTTTACATTTAGTCTCTAATCTATTTTGAGACAGTGTTGATGTGGTGTAAGATAGTAGTCCAGTTTTATTCTTTTGCGTGTGGCTCTCTAGTCTTCCCATCACCATTTATTGAAAGACTGTCCTTTCCCCATTGTATACTCTTGGCTCCTTTGTTGTAAATTAATTGACCACATATGTGTGAGTTTATTTCTGGGCTCTCTATTCTGTTCTGTTAATCTATGTGTCTGTTTTTAATCCCAACACCATATTTTTATGATTGCTATAGCTTTGTAATATAGTTTGAAATCAGGAGGTGTGATGCCTCCAGCTTTGTTCTTCTTTCTCAAGATTGCTTTGTCTATTTGAGGTCTTTTGTGGTTCCATACAAATTCTAGCATTATTTGTTCTATTTCTGTGAAAAATGTCATTGGAATTTTGATAGGAATTGCATTGAATCTGTAGATTGCTTTGGGTCATATAAGCATTTTAACAATATTGCTTCTTGCAATCCATAAGCATGGAATGACTTTTCATTTATTTGCGTCTTCTTCAATTTCTTTCATCAGCATCCCATAGTTTTCAGTGTACAGGTCTTTCACCTCCTTGGTTAAATTTATTCTTAGGTATTTTATTCTTTTTGATTCAATTGTAAATGGTATTGTTTTCTTAATTTCTCTTTCTGAAAGTTTGTTATTAGTGTATAGAAAAGCAACAGATAGCTGTATATTTATTTTGTATCCTATAACTTTATGGAATTCATTTATTAGTTCTAATACTTTTTTGGTAGAATCTTTAGGGTTTTCTATATATAACATCATGTCATCTGCAAATAGTGACAGTTTTACTGCTTCCTTTCCAATTTGGATGACTTTTATTTCTTTTCCTTGCCAAATTGCTCTGGCTAAGACTTCCTATATTGAATAAAAGTGGTAAGAATGGGCAGCCTTGTTTTGTTCCTGATCTTAGAGGAAAAGCTTTCACCCTTTCATCATTGAGGATGATGTTAGCTGTGGGCTTGCTTTATATGGCCTTTATTATGTTGAGGCATATTCCATCTATACCCACTTTGTTGAGAATGAGAATTTTTGCCATAAATAGATGTTAAATTATGTCAAATGCTATTTATGCATCTATTGAGATGATCATATCATTTTTATCCTTCATTTTGTTAATGTGATTTATTGCATTGATTGATTTGTGGGTGTTGAAATATCCTTGCATCCTTGGAATAAACCCCACTTGATTGTGGTGCATGATCCTTTTAATGTATTGTTGAATTTGGTTTGATAATATTTTGTTGAGTATTTTTGCACCTATGCTCATCAGGGATATTGGCCTGTAATTTTCTTTTCTTGTGGTATCATGATGAATTTTAAAAGAGACAAGATATTCTACAAAACACCAAGCAAGTCCATTATATTGATGACATTATGTCAATCAAATCTGGTAAGCATGAACTACAAGTACTCTATATTCCATAATAAGTTAAATGTATTTCACAGTGTGAGAGGTACATCCCACACAAATCAGGATCCAGTCACTTTGGTAGACTTCAGGGATTCAATAGTCTATTGCATACCAGAACATCTCTTCTATAGGAAAGGGCAAGTTGAATTTCCCACATTTCACCGCTAGCAAAGAGACTTAGTGCTTGGTGGGCCTATTTGAATTTTGGAGGCAGTATATATCACATTTGGAAATACTGCTCTGCCTATTTTTTGGATGACCTGGAAGGCTGTCTGTTTTGAATGGGATATGGGGAAAGAGAGGACTCTGCTACAGGTACAGAATGTGGCTGCAATCTGTCCAGCCACTCAGGCTATATGGCCCAACAGACCCAACAGTGCTGAATGTATACAGGATATACACATTTCCTATATGGAGTCTCTTGATGGCCTATATCAGAGAGATGTAGTCTATTTCTAGAATAAGTCTATAGCTTCCTTGGCAGAGAACTAGTCTCCATTTGAAAAATTGCCCATAGGAAAGATCGAGCACCTGACCATGGAACACCAATTAACTAAGCAATCTCACCTATCCATCCAAAGGTGGGTGTTATCTGCTTCACAAAACAGATGTCAAACTCTGGCCCCATCGGCCAAATCTAGCCTTCCACTTGTTTATGAAAACAAGGTTTTATTATAACTCAGCCATATACATTCATTTACATTTCATTTACGTATTCTCTATGGCTGCTTTCACTCTACAACACTAGTTGAGTAGTTGCCACAGAGACTTTATGGCCCACACAGTCTAAAATATTTACTCTCTGGTCCTTTACAGAAAAAATTTTCTGATCCCAGTACTAAGGCATAAGATCAAGCACTGAAATCACAATTCATTGTAAGGCAGAAATTTTACATTTTGGAATTGGATTGAGAAAGATAAGAAGATCCATGGACAAGTAGTCCAGACAACCATGGCCCCCACCTTTGCTCCACCAATGCTTCTCCTTTAACTCACACCTACTGTCTTGAGTTGGGGTTGGGTGGGTTATTTAACCATCTGTTGGAGAATAAAGTACTTTAGCCTGGTTCACAGAATGTGAATGTATCTGTGGAAGTGGGTACATAGCAAGTTGATTCTTGCATCCAACCAGAGGGCATCTACCACAGCAAAGTTACTCAAAAACCAGGTGAACAGCATGATTCATCCTACTCTCCTTGATCTTTAGTTTTCCACAATGGGTACTTGCCATGAAAACAAAGATGGAGGCTTTGCATTAACCCCAAAGCATGAGCTTCCTCTCAGCATAGCTGATATAGCATCTACCGCTGCTGAGAGCCCAATATGTAGGCAGCAGAGATTGTTACTGGGTCTTTGATAAGATAAACTATTCCTCAAGGAGATCAGTTGGATACTTGGTGGTAGGTAGATTATATCAGATCCTTTTCTTCTTAAAGGGGTCATTGGTTAATTTTTATCCAAATTCATATGTAATCCAGAAATGTATTTTCCTTTCCTGCTTGAGTGTTTGTACCAGCATCACATTGTGAAGGTTTATATAATTCTGTATCTATTGACATCGTATACTACTCAATATTGTCTTGGACAAAAGGAGACAAAGGAAGTACAAGAATGGGCTCATGACCATGACGTTTACTGGTCTTACATGTGCTTATCACCCAGAAGCAGTTGGTCTGATTGAGTATTGCATAGAATAGTGGCTTACTCGTGGCTCAATTAAAGTCATCAGCCCAGTGACAACAATTGGAATTTTGGAGCACTTTCCTCAAGGTTGTGGTGTACGTGTTGAATTAGTGGCTAATATATAGTGATGTGGCCTCATAGTTAGAATAAATATGTTTAAGAACCAAGGAGTGAATGTGAGAGTGTTCTCCATCAACATCACTTCCAATAACTACCTGAAGAATTTGTGCTTCTCATAGTCACATACTCAAGTTATCCTGAAATAGAGATTCTGATTTCTGGGGGCAAAGAGGAGGTAGGGACTATTTCATTCAGGAGATTCAATGAGGATTATTTTGTACTGGAACCTATGACTAACGCCTGACCATTTGGGGCTTTCATGCCAATAAACCAGCATGCACAAGAAAGGATTTACTATATTGGTCGAGGTAACTGACCTTGATAACCATTAGGACCAAGGTTTGCTAATACACAATGGGGGCAAAAAGTATTATATCTGAAATCTTGGGATTCATGGAAGCATCTCTTAGCATTCCCTCTTGATAGAGTGGGACAAGGTGTCCTTCTACCAGATCACAGCTCCTCCACCTCTGTGGCATCCATCACCCTACAAACCTCTCAGGACCTTGAGATACACTTTTTCCTGGACCTTCTAGCCAATGTCTCATTTCTTCTTCTCCTTCATAGCCATGTTTCTTAAGTAAATTGTGGGTATTCCCTGTGTACATTTTATTTTCTCTCATTTACACTTAAACCCATTGCTTTCATCAACTTTGTAATGACTTCTTATGGATGCATATGACAAACATTTCAGGCTTTCTATTACTTGAAATCTTGAAGTTTTTGCAGTATTTGATACCATTTACTACCCATCTCTCCTTCCTGAAGCTTTCTTGGGTTTTCCTGACACCAAAATCTTCTGGATCTTTTCCCCTTGTTCTTACGTATGTCTAGTACTTGGTACATAACAGGCATGCCATAAAAAATTAAATAAATGAATAAATAGATTATGCCAGTTGGTTAAGTTGTCAATGATGTAATCATTTATATGTTCTCTCCTAAATTTTTTACTCCATATAAAACATTCTAGATACCAGAACCCTCATTGGCATCCTTCTTATGGATAGGACGCAAAAGAATTCAAATGAGCCCATGGTGATATATAAAATATGCATACATTTGGTCACAAGAATTTATCCACATTAAATTTTTAACTAAGTCAAGAAAGAATTTTAAATATATTTCCACACGATCTAATACATTTGATATATGTTTAAAATTAGTAGGACATTCATTCTGCATTTTTTAACTTTCTAAGCTATAGACTTGTTTCTATAACTGCAATTAATCATAAAACAATTAATATTTGAGTGATACAACAAACTGAATGCATCAATTTTAAAAGTCTTTGTATACGTAAACATGAAAACACATAATATACATTTAAGTACCATTTATAATCCCACAGATAACTTCTTTTCATTCTTTCAAACCACAGAACTTTATCTTCTGTAGAAGATTTTATAAACCCCACAGAGATTGTAAGTTGAGTAAAACGGACTGAATTTTCTGAGAAACTGTTAAGAACTTATTAGCAAAGCAGCAACTGAAAATGGCTCTTCACCAGCTAAGACTGTGGTGTTCCACTTCTCCTCTATTCTACAAACAATGCTTTAACAACCATTTGCTGTAAAAGACCTAAACATATTTTTAAAACAATGGCCTGGAAACTTTGGAAGGAACACCATGGGAAGCCGCTAAGGCTACCATTAGCAGTGAGATAATAGCCTACCAGCATCCCACAGCAACAAAAGCAGCCCAGCATGTATCTTACGGTCTAATTTGATCGTGGAGATGGAAGAGCATGCATTTCTGAACCAGATGCTAGAAAATGAAGCATTTTATGGAAATACCATATTAATTCTGGGAGAAATTTGTATCTCTCCAAGATATTTCTTTTCAGGTTAATGATACTCAACACTTCCCAAATAACTAACTATAGCATTAAACTAATGAGTCATTTACTTCAGATCATGGTTTTGTCAATAAATTCGGATGACTTCAGAATCGTCCCTGACAAGCCACAGGGATGCACCTCATCCAAGGATTAACCTAGAAATGAATAAAATTAAATACCATTAACACCAATTTTAGACAGGAATGTCATTCAGGATAATATTAGCAAAGGCAAATAACCAAGAGGCTTTCGGAATGAAATAAATCTAAGTCCAGGAAATTTGACCTCTAAGATAACAATTGTACAATGGATTTCTTCCAAAATTTTTGGCTTGGTCTAATGTTGTAGTCAGGAAACGAAGTCAAAATCTGTTCAAAAGCTCTTCTCATAGATTTCTGTCCTTCAGCACGTATATTCTGTAATTTAAAAGCGAAAATCTTTTCAAGCCACCACATAGTTTAAATTTGTGCATCTCTATAAATGTAAATCTAGATCTTTTCTACTACACAAAAGCTCCCATTTGTTTTATTAAAAGATAGATAGAGGTGAGATTAGCCAAAGACTTACAAGACAATTTAACAATTTTTGTGTTTACCATAAGGATGATGAATTTACTACTACTAATAAATAATGTTTATTGAACACTCACTTCATGCCAAGCATTATGCTGAGTTACATGGATTGCCTTATTTAATTCTTATGACAATATTAGGAGGTAGGTACTATTATTAGTCTATTTTACATATGAGGACAGAAAGATTCATTAACGTTAAGTAACTTGTGTAAGGCCGTACAACTATTGAGTGGTCAAGTGTAATGTGAATCTTGGCTATTTGAATCCACAAACCACTCTTAACAGCTCTATTAGTCAAATACCATTTATGTACTTCTATCATATATGGACTATTTCACAACAAAAATTGTAAAAAGCCTGCACTAGATTCTGTCTCTTCATAATGTTCGTTGTCTTTGAATTGAATTACAAACATAAAGTTATCCATACGAAAATCCCAACAGAGGTTTTTTTTTTATGTGTCTATTGTCAACTGATTTTTAAAAAAATTTTATTAATGTTATGATAGATTACAACCTTGTGAGATTTCAGTTGTACATTATTTTTAGTCATGTTGTGGGTACACCTCTTCCCCCTTTGTGCCCTCCCCCCACCCCCCCTTTTCCCTGGTAACCACCGATCAGATCTCCTTGTCAATATGTTAACTTCCACCTATGAGTGGAGTCATATAGAGTTCGTCTTTCTCTGACTGGCTTATTTCGCTTAACATAATACCCTTGAGGTCCATCCACGTTGCTGCGAAGGGGCCAATTTTGTCTTTTTTTATGGCTGAGTAGTATTCCATTGTGTATATATACCATATCTTCTTTATCCAATCATCAGTTTCTGGGCATGTAGGTTGGTTCCACGTCTTGGCTATTGTAAATAATGCTGCGATGAACATAGGGGTGCAAGGGACTCTTGGGATTTCTGATTTCAGGTTCTTAGGATAGATATCCAGTAATGGGATGGCTGGGTCATAGGGTATTTCTATTTTTAACTTTTTGAGAAATCTCCATACTGTTTTCCATAGTGGCTGTACCAGTTTGCATTCCCACCAACAGTGTACGAGGGTTACTTTTTCTCCACAACCTCTCCAACATTTGTCGCTCTTGGTTTTGGATGTTTTTGCCAATCTAATGGGTGTAAGGTGATATCTTAGTGTAGTTTTGATTTGCATTTCCCTGATGATTAGCGATGATGAACATCTTTTCATGTGTCTATTGGCCATATTCATATCTTCTTTTGAGAAATGTCTGTTCATGTCCTTTGCCCATTTTTGTCGTCTGCAAACAGCGAGAGTTTTACTTCTTCATTACCTATTTGGATTCCTTTTATTTCTTTTTCCTGCCGAATTGCTCTGGCCAGCACCTCCAGTACTATGTTGAATAGGAGTGGTGAAAGTGGGCACCCTTGTCTTGTTCCTGTCCTCAGAGGGATGGCTTTCAGCTTTTGTCCATTGAGTATGATGTTGGCTGTGGGTCTGTCTTATATGGCCTTTATTATGTTGAGGTACTTTCCTTCTATACCCATTTTATTGAGGGTTTTTATCATAAATGGGTGTTGGATCTTGTCAAATGCTTTCTCTGTATCTATTGAGATGATCATGTGGTTTTTGTTTTTCATTTTGTTGATGTAGTGTATCACGTCGATTGACTTGCGGATGTTGAACCATCCCTGTGTCCCTGGTATAAATCCCACTTGATCATGGTGTATAATCTTTTTGATGCATTGCTGTAATAGGATTGCCAATATTTCCTTGAGGATTTTTGCATCTATGTTCATCAGTGATATCGGACTGTAGTTCTCCTTCTTTGTGCTGTCCTTGTCAGGTGTGGGGATCAGAGTGATGTTGGCTTCATAGAATGTGTTAGGGAGTACTCCATCTTCCTCAATTTTCTGGAATAGTTTGAGAAGAATAGGTATTAAGTCTTCTTTGAATGTTTGGTAGAATTCTCCAGAGAAGCCGTCTGGTCCTGGACTCTTATTTTTGGGGAGGTTTTTGATTACCGTTTCTATTTCCTTACTTGTGATTGGCCTATTCAGATTCTCCATTTCTTCCTGATTCAGTTTGGGGAGATTGTAGGAGTCTAGGAATTTGTCCATTTCTTCCAGGTTGTTCAATTTGTTGGCATATAGTTTTTCATAGTATTCTCTTATGATCCCTTGTATTTCATTGGTATCTGTTGTGATTTCTCCTCTCTCATTCCTAACTTTATTTATTTGAGATTTCTCTCTTCTTTTCTTGGTGAGTCTGGCTAAAGGTTTGTCGATTTTGTTAATTCTTTCGAAGAACCAACTCTTTGTTTCATTGATCCTTTCTACTGTCTTTTTTGTTTCAATATCATTTATTTCTGCTCTTATTTTTATTATTTCCCTCCTTCTACTGACTCTGGGCTTTGTTTGTTCTTCTTTTTCTAGTTCCGTTAGGTGTCGTTTGAGGTTGCTTATGTGAGCTTTTTCTTGTTTAGTGAGGTGAGCCTGTATTGTGATGAATTTCCCTCTTAGGACTGCTTTTGCTGCATCCCAAATGATTTGGTATGTCGTGTTCTCATTTTCATTTGTCTCCAGATAATCTTTGATTTCTTCTTTAATTTCTTCAATGATCCATTGTTTGTTCAGAAGCGTGTTGTTTACTCTCCACGTTTTTGCACCATTCTCTGCTTTTTTCTTGTAGTTGATTTCTAGTTTCATAGCTTTATGATCAGAAAAGATGCTTGATATTATTTCAACTCTCTTGTATTTATTGATGTTTGCTTTGGTTCCCAAAATATGGTCAATCCTTGAGAATGTTCCATGTGCACTTGAGAAGAATGTGTAACCTGCTGTTTTTGGATGAAGTGTTCTATATATATCTATTAAGTCCATCTGGTCTAATTTTTCATTTAATTCTATTATTTCCTTGTTGATTTTCTGTCTGGATGTTCTGTCCATTGGTGTTAATGGTGTGTTGAGGTCCCCTACTATTATTGTATTGTTGTTGATGTCTTCTTTTAGTTCTATTAAGAGTTGCTTTACAAATTTTGGTGCTCCTGTGTTGGGTGCGTACATATTTATGAGTGTTATGTCTTCTTGGTGGAGAGTCCCTTTTATCATTATATACTGTCCCTCTTTGTCTTTCTTTATCTGTTTTGCTTTGAAGTCTACCTTGTCTGATATTAGTATAGCGACACCTGCTTTCTTTTGTTCATTATTAGCTTGGAGTATTGTTCTTCATCCCTTCACTCTGAGTCTGTGTTTGTCTTTGGGGCTGAGGTGTGTTTTCTGGAGGCAGCATATTGTTGGATCTTGTTCTTTGATCCATCCTGCCACTCAGTGTCTTTTGATTGGGGAGTTCAATCCCTTTAGATTTAGAGTGATTATTGAGATGTGGGGGCCTACCACTACCATTTTATGTCTTGTTTTCCAGTTTTCTTCAATTTCCTTTGTTTCTCGTCCCATGGTTTAATCTGTTCTGATGAAGAGCTGCTACTCTCTGCTGTTGTCCTTCTACTTATCTCCTCTGCTCTTGGTTTTGTAGCCCCTTTCCTTTTTTTGATTTTTCGGGAATGAGGGTTTTCCTGAGGATTTCCTGAAGAGCAGGTTTTGTGGCAATGAACTCCCTTAATTTTTGTTTATCTGGGAAAGTTTTTATTTCTCCATCGTATTTGAAGGATATTTTCACTGGGTAGAGAATTCTCGGCTGTAGATTTTTGTCCTTCAGATTTTTGAATATATCATTCCACTCTCTTCTAGCCTGTAAAGTTTCTGCTGAGAAATCTGCTGATAGCCTGATGGGGGTTCCTTTGTAGGTTAGTTTCTTTTGCCTGGCTGTCCTTAGTATTTTCTCCTTGTCGTTGACTTTTGCTAGCTTCACTACTATATGCCATGGGGTTGATCTTCTTGCATTGATAAAGTTTGGAGATCTATTGGCTTCTGTCACCTGAAGATCCATCTCTCTCACCAGATTTGGGAAGTTCTCAGCCATTATTTCTTTGAATAGGCTTTCTGCCCCTTTCTCCTTCTCTTCTCCCTCTGGTATACCTATAATCCTTACGTTGCATCTCCTAATTGTGTCTGATAATTCTCGGAGAGTTTCTTCATTTCTTTTTAGTCTTACTTCTCTCTCCTCCTCTGCCTGCAGCATTTCTATATTCCCATCTTCCAAATTGCTAATTCTTTCCTCCCTATTATCAGCCCTACTGTTCAGTGCATCTAGATTTTTCTTAATCTCCTCTATTGTGTTCTTCATTTCCAATATTTCTGTTTGGTTCTTCTTTATCATATCAAACTCTTTTGTGACATAGCTCCTGAACTCGTTGAGTTGTCGGTCAGAATTCTCTCTTAACTCATTGAATATTTTAATGATGGCTGTTTTGAAGTCATCATCATTTAGGTTATATATTTCATTTTCTTTGGGATTGTTGTCTGTGTATTTGTTGTTTTCCTTATGTTCTGGAGATTTAATGTATTTTTTCATATTGCTTGATGTTGTAGATTTGTGCCTCCGCATAGAGATAGAGATTAGTTGCTCCTTCCACTTGTTTCTGCTGGTGTGGTGGGGGAGCAGCTGTTTATACTGCACCAACCAGGAACCCTATCCTCAGTTGCTAACTGGGCCTGGGCCCCTCCTCGTAGTCACAGTGGTCCTTTGGATTCCCTCTTCTGCTGTGGGGGCCATCAGGGGGGGCTTCAGGCTGCTGGTGCCTACTGTTGCAGCCCACCTAGACGTGCTCCCTCCTTGGGGTCTGCAATGGTGTTATGGGCTTTTCCAGCAGCCAGGGGTAGGATCACTTATATTTGCCACTCCATCACTGTCGGCACCCACAAAATCTCAATTGTCCACTATGGGTCACAGCAGAGCTATTGGCATCTTCTACATTCTGTGGTTAGCTCACCTAGCTATGCTACTTTTGTCCCGGCGTCTCCCAGCCTTGTGGCTGCCGGATGGGTGTTCTCTACTAGTGCTGTGCAGAGGCTTTTGCTGAGGCTGCTGTGAGCCTGTAGGGTTTCCCCCTAGGCTACGGAGCCGGGTTGCTGGAACTCCACCCAGCCCCAGTCCTGTTCCCCAGGAACTCGGGGAGCCCTTTGCCCTGACTGGCAGATAGCCGGAGATCCTGATTTCAGTGGTAGTTGGTCAGCTGCTGCCCTGCCTGATATTCTCCTCTCCAGGACCCTCCCGGTGTTGTGGATGCTGGGTATGGCCCCTCCACTAATGGCAGATAGAGAGTTTTGTCTGCTGCCCGGGCGGAACTTCAACAGAGGTTTTTTTTAATTAAAAAATTATTCTAAGGGGCTGGCCCCGTGGCCAAGTGGTTAAGTTTGTGCGCTCCGCTGCAGGAGGCCCAGTGTTTCGTTGGTTCAAATACTGGGCGCGGACATGGCACTGCTCATCAAAGCACGCTGAGGCAGTGTCCCACATGCCACAACTAGAAGGACCCACAACAAAGAATATGTAATTATGTACTGGGGGGCTTTGGGGAGAAAGGAAAAAAATAAAATCTTAAAAAAAAATTATTCTGGATTCATATGGCAGAATAAATGGGTATGAAAAGCTGCTGTTATTTAGGAAAACAATAATAACAAAGGAGGTGTTTTCTTTCAAGAAATAAAACCTATTATAGAGCTAAAATAATTACAATATTGTGTTAGGGCCAGAGGAATTAATAGCAACACAAATAAAACATAGTGAAAAAACAAAACTCTTATATCGGTGAGATTTTATATGCATATTTATTTGAATATGTACATACATATTTACTACATAGAGGGCAAGAAAACTGCTTTTACAAAGAGACTGAATTCAGGTATCTCGAATATTTTGGAGAATACGAATATATTCTCAGGGGAGAGTTTGCTTTGTTTTCCTTTTATTCTGGGCTAATATCTTACTGGATCTTTTCTGTTAAAAAGAGAACAATCTCTCTCTTTCTCAACCTACAATTGCGTATTGTGCAAAAAATAGTAAAGCAAAGAAAGTATTAATGTGGTATATTTTAGAAAACAGTAGGAATTTGAGAGGTGTTTCTTGAGTGACTGAGGAGAAAGGTGCCCATAAGTGGAAAGTAATGATATTAAGATGGTTAATTTACAGTGAGAGAAGATCATCTTAGATCACAGTAGGAAGTTAGGTACTTAGGAATGGTCACAGCAAACAAGGAACTTCTGTGGCTGGTAAATGTTGCTAATTGTCTATGAAAACTGAAGACTGACGTTGTATGTTAAATTTCCATTACCACGTAAGTAATCACCCTGTAATACCCAAAACCTTCAGTAAAACTGATAACTTTGGTTGTGTTTGGTCAGTGGCATTTGGTAGAAAAGAACAGGGGAAATATCTAGCATAGATCAAAATGGGACTATGATGGATAGTAGATGCTTCCAGTTAATGAAAATATAGTGTTGGGAACATTGACTCTCTCAATGGACTACTTGGAATCAAATCCCAGCTTGTTAATTGTGTGACTTCGTGCAAATTCCTCAACCTCAATGTGCTCAGTAGCCTCATCTGTAAAATGGGAGTAATAACAGGGCTTTTGTGACTGTTGTGCAAGTTAATTCATGCAAAGAATTTAGAAAGTGTCTGTCATATGGGAAGAACCTATTAAGTGACAGCTATTACCATTATCGCTAGAGCCAAGCACAATGAAGGGAAACAGAAGACAGCAGAGCAAGAGTGAAAAGAGAAATGACTCAAGAGTAGACCTGATGAGACAAACTTTGTTTTCCCAAAATACACTGGAGAGAGATGGTCCTGAAAAGTTGAGGATAAGGAAGCAACACTTGGTGTAGTACAACCAATGCTGTGTGTACATCAAACCACTTTCTTTTCTCCTTGGGAACAGAGGAAATGATATTTTTCTGCCTTGTGCTGTAGATTGGATTCTCTGGAAGCAGGCCCTGAGACAATGTTTGGAGTGAATGATATTTATGAATGATTAACACCTGTGGAAGGGAGTGGGCAGAAGCAGGATTGGACAGTGTGCAAAGCCCACGTGGTGATTCTTCCACTGGAGTTTGCTATAATCCCCGCACAGCATTCTTTTCTCCCACCAATACCTATACCTCTAATACCATAGACTGTACCATGTTATTCAAGAGGCAGAACTGTTTATATCACAACCTGGACCTGCTGCAATGTTTCCTTATATGCTAGTCTGTTCTCAAAACTTGTGACACTCAGTATAAGGGCTAAAGCAATATCTATAAGGTTGGAATAAGCTGCCTCAGAGCCAAAAGATGCTCACCAGTGTGGTACTTCATTCTGTGTGATAAGAGGGGTAAAATTTAATGATTTTTCTTTTACTTTGGAGGGGATATCTAAGCATGTTCCTAAACGTTTGAGGGACATAAAACTCCTGAAACTTCATTGAGCTTCTCTCCTCACCCTCTTGAGCGTGTGCATATCACCATGGCTTTCTGCATGCTAGCCACTTTCTGCTCCCCTAGACTTATTAGTAAAATATCACAATGGATCAATGTAAGGTTCTGCAGGATGTCCAGATAGTTTAGCTCTCTTTGTACTATTATGTGACACTATTATAAGATTATAATCGTATACGGCACTATTATATTATTGAGTTTGGTCTGGTTTCATAATCCAGGATCCATGAAGTTTCTGCAGGGGCCAGACTGGTAAATTAAATGGAGATATGGAAACAACCACTCTGAATCGTTTATATTTTGAAAGGTGACATTAATTTCTGCCACACACCACCCAGGATGCAAGATTGTTTTTGATTTAGTATGTTGGGTAATGTAAAGCAGTTTCAGAGTCTTCCACTTAGCTTTCCCCACTATGTTAGTTAGCCCTTACTCCCACAGGTCAAACACCCAATGTGGAGGTTGTGCTAACTCCCAAGTACATCAGGCCTATTTATACATTCAGGTACAAGGGAAATAATCACCAGGTAGGTTCACGGACCCAGTGCACCCACTGTAAGCCAAAACTTAGGCAGGACTTTATTTATTGCCTATTCCCAATACGCCTCCACTCTAATGGGAGAAGGATGCATAATGATACTAAGGGACTCTTGGTATCACTGTCAACTTCCTTGAAATGTTTGGGTATTCTTCTTCCCCCAGTGTAACTGAGTGCACAGCTATAAGTCATTTTGGAGGAAAAACTAAGGTAACCATTACTATGTATTCCTTCCCAAGACATTGAAGAGGGTTTCTTTTTCTTTACTCCTGGAGATCATCACTTATTTTCAGTCAATGTGTCCCAGGTCTGAAAACTAGCTCATGTATAGGAACTAGGCAATGGATCTTGATATTTTATTTCTTTTAATGGTACAAACTGAGTAATACTCTACTTGGCTGCCCAAATACCTTTGCACCCAGGTACTCATGCTCTATTAACCATCTCCGAAGTTCAGTCAGAATTCCTTGGTTTCCACTCCCACCCTTCTATCATATGATAATCACACCCATCTGGTTTCTGGCAGTTAAGTGCCTCCATCTGACTTTATTGTTCCCATTCCTATCATGTCCATTGCTATCCAAAAAAAGTGGAGAGAAAACACAGCTAAATATAGGATGATAATGGAAAAAGATAAGTAGAAAAGTGGCATTCAGGAGGTACTTAAGGACTTTCAAAAGGCTATAGGGGTATAGATAACTTTAAGTGAAGCAATTTCCACGCCCTCAACGACTGTGTGTATTCTGTCCTAAAACTGATTTGCATGAGTGAGAATAAGTATCAGGGTCAAGGCATCATCTTGGTTCACCATTTCCTCTTCACTTTCACCCTTCTCTTACTTCACAAAAGAAGTGCTTCCCTTTCCCTCATCATAATAGGGTTGTACAGTGGTGTACATGCTTATAGGTTTAACAGTGGAACAATTTACAATATTGCTGTGAATGTTAAGAAAATTAATACCATTAATGACTAGGTATCAAATTGTCTTGCAATTCAGGTGATTTCCAATTCTTCACTTTCAACAAAACTAAGGATGGCCTAATCCAATTACCAAATAATTCAGAAGGAGTACAAAGACTTCAGAGATATAGCTATAACATAACTTGATTATCATCTATTTATATTTATGAAGAGATTTACTCAGCACTTATATCTATAAATGAGAAACAGAAATAGAATTGATATCGTGTTTTGACTCATGCTAGCAGTAAATAATATCCATCTACAGATACATAAAGCAATTGAAGAAGCAAAAAAACATAATTCATCCGTCTCATTTAAGAATACACTTTCGATAATTTTTTACACTTTAGGTTGACTGACTTTTTCTCAAAATTTATACAATATGTATGCTGCTTTCATTGAATATTTACTACTAATATTAATAATTGGTAACAAAACAGAAGAAAATTTAGCATTTAGAGCTGTATAGTGACAGAGAACTTACAAAAATAACGTCCATTTGGATAAATATTATTTTGTTGCAGAAACATAAGTTACTGTGATCCCTAACAGATTTTCAAATAAAAAATCTCTCATTATGCTAGGATGATGTAGAGGAAGTAAAATGGTAATATGATTTCAAGGAGAAAACGAATAATACGAAATTTCTGCTTGTGAAATAAGAGCTTTATATATGCGTTATTTTTCACAACAGTGTGATTGTATCAGATCTTTACGGTATTTGGATGATATGAGGTATTTTAAAAGACAGATTTAATGTTTTATTTTAAAATGCCGCTATATGTAATATGTCAGAAATTATCTTTTGCAACTGCTTAAACTTAGATTTAAAACAGATATCATAGTATAAATATGCAATGACTAAAAAGTTTTTCAAAATCTCTTTAGAGGGAACACGAACAAAAGGTTTGAAGACCACTGAAACAGAGGGGCTAGGCCATCAAAGAAGAAATGCATGTCTCCATCTACATTCTTATTATTGAAAGTGCTTGAGGAGCCATTAAAATACTTCAACCTATTCTGTTTGCATATCTTCTACTTTGCATAATAGAATTCATTGTTTGGTATTCAACTGCACTATATATTCAGCTCAGTGGAGAAAGATAGATGTTTCCTTATGTTAGCTTTTACACATGGTTCAAAATGCAGATAAAACTAAACAGTACACAAACTGTAGAAAGTTGAAATACAATGGACGTACTGAAACTTACTGGAATGTTTTTTGATGTAGATATCTTTCATTTAGAGAAAGAGAACAAACAAATGGAACTAACAGTTTACTTTTTAAAATTTCCAATCATAAATAACTTGCATGTGCTATTCTGCTTATATGCATCTCTGTGAATCTACCTTTGCCTGTGCGTGTATGTATACCTGCATGACTATAATATTCTTTTATCTCTTCAATACAAAAGAACAAAAACCGGAGATCTGTTTCATTATTTAAAATTCCTGTTGAGTTTTTACATGCTTTTTAAGATTTATACTTGAAACTGAATGCAGTATTTCAAATTTTTATTTATTTTAAACTTGAAAATAGAATCTACTATATTTCAAGTTAGGTTTTTTTTTCTTTTTGCTGTGGAAGATTAGCCCTGAGCTAACATCTGTGTCAATATTCCTCCACTTTGTATGTTGGTTGCCACCACAACATGGCTGATGAGTGGTATAGGTCCATGCCCAGGATTGAACCCTTGAACCCACACCACTGAAGCAGAGTGGACTGAACTTAACCACTTTGCCATGGGGGGCTATCCCTCAAGTTAGTTTTTAATATGCTACATGCTCATGTGAAATAGACTGATATATATCTCTCATTTCTGTCTTATCTTCATTGCAAGGTTCCCTCTCCTTGAGTATGTATCTGTGTAACTGACACTTTTTAAAAAAATTTGAGTTCATGATAGTTTACAACATTGTGAAATTTCAGTTGTTCATTATTTCTTGTCTGTCACATAGGTGCTCCCCTTTACCCTCTATGCTCATCCCCCACCCCCCTTCCCCTGGTAACCACTGAACTGTTTTCTTTATTCATGTGCTTGTTTATATTCCACATGTGGGTAAAGTCGTCTGGTGTTTGTCTTTCTCAGTCTGGCTTATTTCTCTAAGCATAATTCCCTCCAGGTCTTTCTATGTTGTTGCAAAGGGGATGAACTTGTCTTTTTCTGGCTGAGTAGTATTCCATTGTACATATATACGAGATCTTCTTTATACAATCATCCGTCAGTGGGCACTCAGATAGTTTCCATGTCTTGGCTATTGTGAATAGTGCTGTGATGAACATAGGGGTACATATGTTACTTTAGATTGTTGATTTCATGTTGTTTGAGTAGATACCCAGTAATGGGATAGCTGGGTCATAAGGTAGTTCTATTTTTAGTTTTGTGAATAATCTCCATACTGTTTTCCATAGTGGTTGCACCAGTTTGCATTCCCACCAGCAGGGTATGAGGGTTCCCTTCTCTCCACAGCCTCTCCAACATTTGCTATTTTTAGTCTCAGTGATTATAGCCATTTTAACAGGCGTAAGGTGGTATCTTAGTGTAGTTTTGATTTGCATTTCCCTGATGATCAGTGATGTTGAACATCTTTTCATGTGTTTATTGGCCATCTGTATATCTTCTTTGGAAAAATGTCTGTTCATATCTTGTGCCCGTTTTTTGATCAGGCTGTCGTTTTTATCGTTGTTCAGTTGTGTGAGTTCCTTGTATATTATGGAGATTAACCCCTTATCAGATATATGATTTACAAATATTTTCTCCCAATTGGTGGGTTGTCTCTTTGTTTTGATCTTCATTTCTTTTGCCTTGCAGAAGCTCTTTAGTCTGATGAACTCCCACTTGTTTGTTTTTTCTTTTGTTTCCCTTGTCTGAGAAGACATGGTATTTGAAAAAAGATCCTTTTAAATTCGATGTCAAAGAGTGTACTGTCTATATTATCTTCCAGGAGTTTTATGGTTTCAGGACTTATCTTCAAGTCTTTCATCCATTTTGAGTTTATTTTTAAGTATGGCATGAGACAATGGTCTACTTTCATTCTTTTGCATGTGGCTGTCCAGCTTTCTGAACACCATTTATTGATGAGACTGTCTTTTCTCCATTGTATGTTCTTGGGACCTTTGTCAAAGATTAGCTGTCTGTAGATGTGTGGTTTTATTTCTGGGGTTTTAGTTCTGTTCCATTGATCTGTACGCCTGTTTTTGTACCAGTACCATGCTGTTTTGATCACTATGGCTTTGTAGCATATTTTGAAGTCAGGGATTGTGATGCCTTCAGCTTTGTTCTTTTTTCTCAGTATTGCTTTAGCAATTTGGGGTCTTTGGTTGCCCCATATGAATTTTAGGATTCTTAGCTCTATTTCCATGAAGAATGTCATGGGGATTCTGATTGGGATTACATTGAATCTGTAGATTGCTTTGGGTAGTATGGACATTTTAACTATGTTTATTTTCCAATCCATGTGCATAGAATCTTTTTCCATCTCTTTATGTCATTATCTATTCCTTTCAATAATGTCTTACAGTTTTCATTGTATAAGTCCTTCACCCCCTTAGTTAAATTTATTCCTAGGTACTTTATTCTTTTTTTTGCGATTGTAAATGGCATTATATTCTTGAGTTCACTTTCTGTAAGTTTGTTATTAGAGTACAGAAATGCAACTGATTTTTGTAGGTTGATTTTGTACCCCACCACTTTACTGTAGCTGTTAATTATTTCTAATAGTTTTCCAATGGATTCTTTAGGGTTTTCTATATATAAGATAATGTCGTCTACAAACAGTGAGAGTTTCACTTCTTCACTCCCTATTTGGATCCATTTTATTCTTTTCTCTTGCCTAATTGCTCTGGCCAAAACCTCCAGTGCTATGTTGAATAAGAGTGGTGATAGTGGGCATCCTTGTCTTGTTCCTGTTCTCAGAGGAACGGCATTCAGGTTTTCCCCATTGAGTATGATGTTGGCTGTGGGTTTGTCATATATGGCCTTTATTATGTTGAGGTAATTTCCTTCTATCCGCAGTTTGTCAAGAGATTTTATCATTAATGGCTGTTGGATCTTTTCAAATGCTTTCTCTGCATCTATTGCGATGATCATGTGGTTTTTATGACTCATTTTGTTAATGTGGTGTATCACATTGATTGATTTGTGGACGTTGAACCACCCCTGCGTCCCTGGAACAAATCCCACTTGATCATGATGTATGCTTTTTTTGATGCATTGCTGTAATAGGATTGCCAATATTTCCTTGAGGATTTTTGCATCTATGTTCATCAGAGATATTGGCTTGTAGTTTTCCTTTTTGGTGTTGTCCTTTCAGGCTTTGGTATGAGAGTGATGTTGGCCTTGTAGAACATAGTAGGAAGCATTCCATCTTCCCTAATTTTTTGGAATAGCTTGAGAAGGACGGGTATTAAATCACCTCTGAAAATTTGGTAGAATTCACTAGGGAAGCCATCTGGTCCTTAGCTTTCATTCTTTGGGATGCTGTTGATTACTGTTTCAACCTCTTTACTTGAGATTTGCCTATTCAGATTCTCTATTTCTTCTTGATTCAGCTTTGGGAGGTTGTAAGAGTCTAAGAATTTATCCATTTCCTCTAGATTATCCATTTTGTTGGCATATAGTTTCTCATAGTAGTCTCGTAAAATCCACTGTATTTCTGTGGTATCCATTCTTATTTGTCCTCTTTCATTTCTAATTTTATTTATCTGAGCTTTCTCTCTTTTTTTCTTTGTAGGTCTGGCTAGGGGTTGGTAATTTTATTTCTCTTCTCAAAGAACCAGCTCTTTGTTTCATTGATCCTTTCTACTGACTTGTTTGTTTCAATAGCATCTATTTCTGCTCTGATTTTTATTATTTCTCACCTTCTGCTCAATTTGGGCTTTGTTTGTTCTTCTTTTTCTAATTCAATTAAGTGTAGTTTGAGACTGCTTATTTGGGATTCTTCTTGTTTCTTAAGGTGGCCTGTATTGTGACGATTTCCCTCTTAATATGGTTTTTGCTGCATGCCATATGAGTTGGTATGGTATGTTTTCATCTTCATTTGTCTCCAGATATTTTTTGATTTCTCCTTTAATTTCTTCAATGATCCATTGCTTGTTCAATAGCATGCTGTTTAGTCTCCACATCTTTGTCTCTTTCTCAGCTTTTTTCTTGTAATTAATTTCCAGTTTTATAGCACTGTGATCACAAAAGATGCTTGTTATTATTTCAATCTTCTTAAATTTTTTGATGCTTGCCCTGTTTCCCAACATATGGTCTATTCTTGAGAATGTTCTGTGCACACTTGAGAAGAATGTGTATTCTGCTGTTTTCAGATGGAGTGTTCTATATATGTCTATTAAGTCCATCTAGTCTAGCTTTTCATTTAATTCCACTGTTTCCTTGTTGATTTTCTGTCTTATGATCTGTCCATTGATGAGATTGGAGTGTTGAGGTCCCCTACTATTACTGTGTTATTATTAATGTCTTATTTACGTTTTGTATTAGTTGCTTTATGCACTTGGTGCTCCTGTGTTGGTGGCATAGATATTTATGTGTTATTTCTTCTTGTTGTAGTTTCCCTTTGATCATTATATACTGCCCCTCTTTGTCTCTCTTTACCTGTCTTATCTTGAAGTCTACTTTGTCTGATATAAGAATTGCAACACCTTCTTTCTCTTATTTGCCATGAGCTTGGAGTATCATCTTACATCCGTTCACTCTGAGCCTGTGTTTTTCATTGAAGCTGAGATGCGTTTCCTGGAGGCACCATATTGTTGGGTCTTGTTCTTCAATCCATCTTGCCACTCTGTGTCTTTTTATTGGAGAATTCAATCCATTTATGTTTAGGGTGTTTATCAATATATGAGGGCTTACTGCTGCCATTTTATTGCTTGTTTTCTGGTTCTCCTGCATTTCCTTTGTTTCTCATCCTTTGTATTTCGGTCTACCAATTGAGTTATCTAGTTTTTTATGTTGTGTTTCTTTATTTTCTCTTTATGTATTATTTGTGTCTCTGTTCTGCTTTTTCTGTTTAGTGGTTACCCTGAGGTTTGTATTCATGATCTCATGGATAACATAGTCCCTTTTCTGATGGCCTCTAATTTACTTAGACTAAACTCATTCAGTCCCTTTCCTCTTCCCCTCCTAAGTTGTTTTTCTCACATCTTATTCCATCTTGTGTTAGCAGTTTGTGGTTAAAATGACAAAATTATCTTTGCTTTTGATGTTTTCCTTCCCCTTGCCTTTAAGGCTATACTTGAGTATTTGCTATCCTGCCCTGATTCTGTCTACCTATTTAACTTCTTACTCCATGCTTTGTAACCCCTTTCTGCCTTTTTTTTTTTCAGGTATGAGTGCCTTCTTGAGGATTTCTTGTAGTGGAGGGTTCTTGTGGCTACAAACTCCCTTAGCTTATGTTTGTCTGGGAAAGGTTTTATTTCTCCATCATATCTGAAGGATATTTTCGCTGGATAGAGTATTCTTGGCTGAAAGTTTTTGTCCTTCAATGATTTGAACATGTCATTCCAGTCTCTCCTATCCTGTAAGGTTTCTGCAGAGAAATCTGCTGAAAGCATCATGGGGGTTCCTTAGTAGGTTATTTTCTTCTGCCTTGCTGCCCTTAGTAATCTTTATCATTCAGTTTTGCCATTTTCACTACAATATGCCTTGCAGTAGGCCTTTTTACATTTACATATTTAGGAGATCTGGCAGTCTCTTCCACATGGATTTCCTTCTCTAGGTTTGGGAAGTTCTCTGCTATTATTTCTTTGACAAGCTTCCTACTCCATTCTCCTTCTTGAATACCTATAATTCTTATATTGCATTTCCTAATTGAGTTGGATATTTCTCAGAGACTTTCTTCGTTTCTTTTTAGTCTTAGTTCTCTCTCCTCCTCTATCTGGAGCATTTCAACAAGTCTGTCTTTGATTATGCTGATATGCTCCTCTACGGTGTCTGCTCAAGCATTCAGGGAATCTGTATTTTGTTTTATTTCTTCCATGTGTCTTTCATCTCTAATATTTCTGATTGATTCTTCTTTATAGTTTCAATCTCTTTTGTGAAGTAGCTCCTGAACTCATTGAATTGTTTCTCTACGTTCTCTTTTACTTCATTGAGTTTTTTTGATGATAGCTGTTTTGAATTCTTTATCATTTAGATTACATATTTCTGCATCCTCAGGACTGATTTCTGGGTATTTGTCATTTTCTCTCTGACCTGGTGATCTAATATAATGTTTGATATTGCTAGAGGAAGTTGCTCTGTTCTTTTGCATCCTGATGTTATTTGGTTGCAGTTACCACCTATGACCACTCGGTGGGGGTCAAGAGCCATGTATTCTGAGCCCTCTCCTTTCAGCTCAAATCCCAGGGGCTGGAGCCAAGTTGAGTGGGTAGAGGGAGGGGCACTTTCTCCTGCATGCTCTCGGGGTTTTCTCCCTCTGTTCTCCTGGGTTGTCGGCTTAATAAGGTCACCCCCTGTGAAAGCTTACACCACGGTAGAGGGCTTCCCTCTAGGCTGCAAGGGCCCTTGGGAGTTCTTGATGTTCCCATAAACAAATGTCCCCTCCCCCATTCCTTCCCTTTCAGAAGCCTTCTGTGGTCCTGGATTGCAGTCTTTAAGGGGAGGAAGTGAAGATTTCTCTTACTTCATTCCATCTCCTTTGAGGGGGCTCAAATCTCTCCATCCTCTGTCATATGGCTGTGTGGGTCTCTCTGACCCTCTCTGTTTTTTCTGTTGTGTTTGGACGTCCTCTGTTGGATTATGTATTTTTTTTGTTGTATATTGGAGGGGAAAGATTTCTCAGAGACCTCGCTCTGCCATGATTCTGACATCACTCCCCTGCGTAACTGACTTTTATCAGAATATGTCTATGAAGAGGTAACAACATTTAGGCTGGCTCACTATTAACATATAATACTCCTTCAGAAATTACATCCATGTCATTAATATCTTCTCTTTGTTTTTAAACCAATTCAAAACTTTTTAAATTCAAGTCAATCCTAAATATTTTAGTTTTAAAAAGTTTTTCTATTTCCATTAATATGTCTCAACTATTTTTCTGATAATTTTGCTAAGTAAAACTATAAACTACTTGGCAAATCATTTATTTTTATTGTAAGTTTGTGTATTGCTTCTGATTTCTTTGTGTACCCTTAACTTATCCAAATGGAAACAGCCTGGTTCTCATGATTACACCACCTGTTTCATCAGCATGGAACCGGCTGCTGCCATAACTCTTGTCCAAAAGTTACCTAGTTCATATGCCATCTTCTTCTCTCAAACTTCCCTTGATGCATCATAAATGCTCCACATTTGAAAATACTTCTTCTCAACTCTACAGCTGAAAATACTTTTCCTCTGAACTCTCAAAGCCCTAATGTTTACTTTTTATTATGAGACAGTACTTTCTACACAGAATTATAACATTAAGACACATATTCCACATATTAGTCTGTAGGTTTTTGAAGGCAGAATCAATGTTGAACTCATCTGTATTCCCAACAGCCCCATAGTATACTGTCATGTATTGACACTAAAATATAGATCAGTAAAAGTCAGCAGATGGATGAATGATTCCAGTCTTGTTAAATCTCAATGTTCCCTAATATTTTTCCAATTTTAAATGCTAATTATAGGAATATATACTTGTTACATCTTTTTTATTTGAAAGAATCAACACTTATCCTTTCTTTTGTGATTAAATATATAATTTCCTGTCAGATATTTGTAAGCAATTGTTTAAATTCTGCCCCAGATCCAGACAAATTTGTAAAGAAAGTAAAGCACTCAAATTGCCTAGAGTTTCCATAAAACTTTCTCTATTTGTTGCCCTCCTTTAGAAATCTAGCATAGTTCTCTTTCTAACTGGCTTCATTAAAAACAGAAACCCCCATATTTCATACCAAATGAAATATTTATGATGAAATAAAATGTCATAACTTTTCCAGTAGGTTTACTAAATAATTAATCATCAATTATGGACGTTCAGGCAACAGAAAATAATAGCATTACTACTATTATTACTAATAATACAATTAATAACAGTTTACTATTTATAAGGCTTTATGTTAAATGCTTTACACAAATTATCTCATTTAATATTCATAGCAATCTCAAGTATTATTACCATCTCCATTTTCCATAAAAAGATACAAGTTCACAATGCCAAAACCTTCTCTCTTTTTTTCTCTGATTTTCTTGAGGAAAAATTTTCCCTATATCCTTCTGGTCTTCTGCTCTACATTTTTGCCTCACTACAGTGGGGAAAGGAGTTATCAGGTAAGGAGAGATAGACGTTAGTTTGAATTTAGAAATTGGGTAATGCTAATCTATCAAAATTCCTAAACTTTGGAAATTCACATTTTTTCTGCTCTCTTTCTCAACTTCCTCCCTCGGTGAGAGGCACAATCCTGAGTGAGTCCTCCCTAAAGACTTAAATTTTCCCTTGAGAGGGCTGTGCCAAGGTCTAAACTGGTGTGGTCAGGCATATCATGAAGCTCATTATTGCCACACATTTAATCCATATTCTCCAGTCCAGGCCTTATCACTAATTAAGGTGATATGCTGATCTCTATATGCTTAACTCCTCTAACTCTCTCCATTTTTGTTATTTATGGATGCTCATGAAACTATAAACTTTACAGATAGCAAGTGGCAGAACGAATACTCAAACCCAAAGACTCTGAGCCAAAAACTGTGCCCTTCACCATCTCGTGCTTATGAGGATATTATCTTCTAAGGTAAGCAGGAGTTAGCAGAAACCTGAAATTTGATCATTGTTCCTACACTATGAATGCATTTTTATAAGAAACTTCTTTTAGACTATTTTCTTGAGCATACTACTTCTTAAACCTTTCTGCTTTAAAATGCATGTTCTATTTTGTTTTGATATCGACTGTAAAAAAATAAAAGAATCTATCAAATAAAATACAAAAGGAGGTAGGGGATCTTCCAGATGTCTGACAAGATAGTAAAAGTGTTTAAAAATAACCATTAAGTGTCTGTATTAATTAGGATAGGCCAAAATACTATGAACTATGGACCCTAAAATATATAACTGTCTACTCAACCAAACAAAAGGTTTATTTCACACTTTCATAAGTGTCCAACGGCTGGGCGGCTCTCCTCACTGAGACCAAACGAACAAGGCTGTTTCCATCTTGTCTCTCCACATTATCTGAGCCAGTGCTGTTCAATAGTATGTTCTGCAATGGTGAGAATAGAGCTACTAAACTTTTGAAATATACCTAGCATGAATAAGGAACTTAATTCTTAATTATATTTAATTTTAATTATTTTAGACTTAAATAGCCACATAAGGCTAATGGCTACCATGTCAGACAGTACAGCTCTTAGGCCTTATAATTTTAAATATCCAGCCAACAGAAGGAGAAAAGACAAAACAAAGTGGCATATTTCTTTTGTCAAAACCTTGACCCAGAAGTGACCCTCATTTTTCTACTTGAGTTCCATTGATGAAAACTAGTCACATGGTCACACCTAGATGGTAACTTGCAAATGAAGACTTATTCTGGTCAGCTGTTTCTCAGGGCTGTACACTATAGAGGGAGGAATTGATTTTGTTGGCCAGGAGAAGTCTCTATTAAACTTGACTAAAAATAGTTTATAGATTTTTTTCCTTAAAAATTGTTAATATTAAGATAAGGTAGAAAAATTAGAAGTAGGGAATTAGAAGAGTGACAAAATCTTGGCTGGTGATGGCTATGGTCTTTCTCTACCTTTCTGTTCTAACTGAATAAGAAAGAAAGATAGAAAATATATGAGAAGAGAGAATTCGTATATAGCTCCAAATGGAGAGGACATCTAGGGTTTTCTGGAACTCATTTATGAACACCCTAAGGCAAATTAATCCCATTTCTGTAATAAGCTGCAAACAGATGGTTGGAGACATTTGATGCTACTGAATCCACTAAGTAGTCATGAAGTTGCAGAACTGACAGAAGTTGTGCTTTAGCAAAAGGACCCAGTAGTATCGATATCCCAATACATAAATAGTACAAAAGTAGATGTTTCACAAAGGGAGAAGAAATAGCAGAGGCAAGAAAAGAGTCAGGGAAGTTTAAAAGACAAATTTAAATAAGGAAGACTGCATATTAGGCTATCTGGCTATTCTTGGATTGTTCACTAACGAGTAGAGTAGTATGGAGTAAATTCCTTAACTTCTCTCAGCACAATTTTGTCTTCTGTATAATTAAGGTATGAATATTGCCCATTAATCAGGATTCTTTCAGTTACACACAATAGAAAATCAACCAAGTTTAACTTATAAGAAGAAGGTAATGTATTTAGTGCATGCAACTGTATAAACCTAGCCTGGAGTATTCAACAAACTAAAACTGTGTTATTGGGACTCTTTCTGTTTCTAGCATTCATATTGCTAAGTGTGGTTGGCCAAGTCTGGGTCATGTGGCTATCCAGTGATCAAGGGGCAGTTTATTGTAATTCATAGCTCAATGAGAACCATATGCTGTAGTGAAAGATGAGAGTAAAAAAATAAAAACAACACAATGAGACAAAATAAACAAAAGGATGTGCAGTCAACTAAAAAATTGCTAATCTTCTTTATAATTATAAAATTCTGAATCTATGACATAATTTTAAAATTAAATTTCACCAGACAAAAGTACTGGTTATGTTCACAGATCAATTTCTTTAATCCAGCTCTACGTGGCATCTATTTGCTATTGCGAGCAAGGAATTGATTCATTATTCCCTAATTTTCAGTTTTAAAGGATTTTTTATTTTATAACGTATCTCTTGGACTAAATTTCCCAACTCAGGTAATAGAACTTTCTTAGTGTGCTTAATTTAGTATGTACACTTTATGAAAATATTAAAATCCTAGTACACTTTTATAAACCTCTTGCCTTTTATTTTACTTGACAAATAAGTGGGTAAGGAGGTATATTTATGAGTGGTAGAGGCAGTATGATATTCATTAGAATCAAACATTTCAGAATACAGCAGCCCCTGAGATGTAATATAAGGACTTTGTCTAAAATGCTAGACATTCAACCACTGAAAATTCATTTTTAAAGCTAGGATATTATCCTCTATTATTAATTCATTCATTCAATAAATTTGTACTGAACTTTTGACAATATCCTAGTTGCTTGAGTACAGCATTGAACGAACCTGAAAGAAATCTTTGCCCCTGTGAAGCTTACAATTTAGTGGAAGGAAAGAGCAGTAACATACAGTTGCCAATCTCAGGGTTATACATCCAAATCCCTACAGTAAACATGTAGAAAAGAGAATAAAATAGAATTCAATGTAAGGTACAATCAGTGGTGAGCCTATGGCTAAAGTGGAGAATGCATTTCCCAACTCGAGGTATTCAAATAAATTCCATTTTTTAAGCATTGTAGGAGGCAAAGAAAACATAGCTACCTCTGAAATCAGAATCAGATAATGGGTGACCAAGGCTGGATTCCTGCTTCATATCTGAATGCAAATTTTAGCATCTGAATGCAGTCTCACCTTGGTTAGAAAAACAGATACCATTTACTCTAAGCTCCTCCAATGTAGCATCTCTATTTGCCTCCATTTTCTCTAAACATCTTACCTTATGTGAGGATAAGCCTCCTTTCTTTTCAGATTAGCAAAGAAATGGAGACATTTTTGAAAAGAACTTATTCAAAAAATGAGGCAAAAAATGAAATGATCAAAATAGAAGGGGAAAAGACAAAAACAGTGAAATTGATAAATTGAGAAAAAGTGCTGATTCCTAAAGGAACAAAAATCTGGCCAGAGTTTAACTTGGCTGACAGTTTACTGAACATGGCAGTACAGTTCCTCTCCTTGATTCAACCTTGTCTGGGCTCGATCCAGCTGTTCAGATTCTTAGCCTGAAATAGACTCAGATTCCCTATACTTCTATGCCTCTTAGAAAAATTTTAGCCCTTGTTAGAATCTACTTAATGTTTTCTTTCAATTGCAGTTCCCATGTTGTCTATACTAGCCCTCTGCTGTTCTCTGATTTGGTACCATAGCCCCTCTGGGTCCTTGTGCTTTGAGTGAGACAGTACCTACCTTAAGTTCAGACGTTTACCTAGGATTCAGGCAATTCTTTACTGACGTTGGCTTTGGCTACTTGGCTCTACTTGGAGATTCCTACAGCTCTAGGCTTTGGAAAGTCATCCTCTCCCATTTTTCTCCCACTCTCTGGCTTGCCTGAAACATTTATGAGTTATTTCATAAGGCATTCCATATCCTTAGGAAAAACTTTGTCTCTTCAGTCATTATCTTTAATTAAATTTCAGTCATATTTTCTAGGGATAATACTGCATCTTATCTATTTCAAACTCTGGCCTTCAAACTGAGATCAAAGTTGAAGTGAATAGTAGGAAAGATCATCATGAAACGTGCCATAAGGTGAGAAGGAAGGTACCAATGACAAATTTTGTTAGGTCCCAGCTAATTCGCTATACTCTGGTGGACAAACAAATCTTAGCTTCTTTAACGCCTAATCTAATCTTTTCTTTTAAGAAATGGATTAAATTTGGTGTGATGCAACATTGATTTTTTTATTGAGGTATAAGCAATATATCACATTTTATTAGTTTTGGGTATACAATATAGTGATTTGATATTTGTATATATTGCAAAATGAGCACCAAATAAGTTGAGTTAACATCCATCACCACACATAGTTACAGAATTTTTTTTCTTGTGATGAGAACTTTTACGATTTATTCTCTTAGCAACTTTCAAATAAGCAATACAGTATTGTTAACTATAGTCATGTCAGGGAGGAAAAATTTTTCTTCTACCTTTCTAAGTTCTTCTGGATGATCTAAGAATTAAATTGACATGAGACCAATTAATAGGAGAAAACCAAATTTAATTTTGTAAGTACAGGGGCTCCATGAGAATATGAGGCCCATTGGCGTCAGGCAATTGAGGCTTATATGTTATCCAGAACTAAGGAGAAGGCAGTAGGGGTCTGGGACTTCAAAGGGAAGAAAGTCAACTAACAGGAAGATGAAACGAGCAAATCTTTGGTAAACAAATGTTTTCTGGACCATATAGAAACAGTGGGACACAGAGAGGACTTTGATCACAGACTTTGCTAGGCTCCTCCTTGTCTACCATATCTGTAGTTATTGATGGTGACAGCACCATTCCTGGAACAGGTTCTCTATTTAAATTCTTTTAGGCACTTAAGGGGGAAGTAAAAGCTCTTCCTGAGTCTTTTGTTTCCTAAAAATAATAAGCCTAAAAATAGTCCGCATGCCAAAGAGGCACATTTTGGGGTGGCAAATTTGGCCCCCTACAGTCATCATACCATACATTATATCCCCCATGACTTATTTATTTTATAACTGGAAGTTTGTACCTTTTGACCCCCTTCACCCATTTCACCCCACCCCCAGCACCCCCAACCCCTGCCTCTGGCAAACACCAATCTGTTCTCTGTACCTATGAGCTTGTTTTTTCTGGGGCCAGCCCAGTGGTGCAGCAGTTAAGTGCACATGTTCCGCTTCGGCAGCCCGGGGTTCGCCAGTTTGGATCCTGGGTGAGGACATGGCACTGTGTGGCAAGCCATGCTGTGGCAGGCATCCCACATATAAAGTAGAGGAAGATGGGCACAGATGTTAGCTCAGGGCCAGTCTTCCTCAGAAAAAAGAGGAGAATTGGCAGATGTTAGCTCAGGGCTAATCTTCCTTGGGGGGAAAAAAAGGCTGAGCTTGTTTTTTCTTTTCCTTTGGATTTAACATATAAGTGAGATAGTAAGACATGGTATTTGTATGTTTTTAGGCATAATGCCCTCAAGGTCCATCCATGTTGTTGCAAATAGCAAGATTTAAGTATCAAATAGTTTCCCTCGTATGGAAATGAGCCTCAGCTGGGTCTGCACCAACAGTGCATGTGCAGCTGCCTCTGCCTAAACGCAAGAAGTAAGTGCAGACTTCCCCACCAACATAATTTCCTGCCAACCTGTGCTTTCCCAGTAGTCACTGGATAATCTCTGTCCTCTGCTTTCTGGATAGAGAGGGAAATGGTCACTTGCTAAGATCAGCTCTGCTCAGACCAGTTTTCCAGTTTCCTGTAACCATTCAAGTAAGCATTCTACTCTGATCCCTCCCTCCTCAGCACAAATCTACTCCAAACTTTGTACTAAAGGGAGAGCTTCTGCTGCTGGAATTGAACTTTCTTTCTGAAAATGAATTCAGTCTTTCAAAAAACACAGACTTAAGAGAGACTCTTAAAGATGACCCTTTCTTCTACTGTTTCTCTCCATATGTAACTCTGCAAATGAAACCATCTGTTTCACAACTATAGCCAAGGCCTCAACATGGTTTCTCTCACTAATTTTAGTTTAGGAGTTTCATGTAATCCATAGTGCATAGAAATTCTTGCTACACCCAGATTCTTAGACCTTCCAGCCTAGCCCTGACATGTTATGGAGTCGCAAATGCAGTATCAACATACTTTAGAAGTGCAGAAAAAACATTGCTTCCCCATGATTTTGTCCCACTTGCAAAGACACTTCTTTTCATAGCACCGGCAATTATGATCATATCCATCTTCCACTACATACAAGGCTCAATATTATAGCATTGGAGTGCCAGACCCCCTAATTTCTGGTTTGCCTTGGACATAGGGTAAATTCCTTCCCAACATTTCAGCCAGGCAAACAGCTGGCTTCTCTGACTCACCTTGGAGTCATGTGGTAATTTCTTCATCCTTGTCTCCTCCTACCCTGGTCATCCCTCCTAAAATCAAGTATGTTCAGTGAGTACCTAATCAGACTCTTTCTTTGTCTAACCACTCTATGATGCATTTTTTACTGTGCTACAGACAGCCACCCCATGACGGAGTTGGTTCTGGGATAGAGTAGAATTAGGAGGTCCTCTATAAGGCAATGCCTAATAAAAGACCATCTCTATTTTTTCTGCTCCATAACCTAAGTCACGCCCCTTCAGGGACTTAGGCAAAGAGAAGAGGACAAAAGACATATGTATCTCACTGTTAGCTTCCTCTCCTTCTCTCTCTTGTTTCTCTTCCTTTTCTTTCCAATTGGCATCCAAAAGGGAAAGCATAGTCTTTCCCCCTTTTTTTCCTTTGTGGTAAAGACTCCTCTCACACTATATTCTTTCTTCTTTTATTCTGGAGCCACCAAGTCTCATAGTTCATCATTAGGGTTGGACGGCATAGTCTAACTACATGATGAAAGAAACATCTAAGTTCTAGTGGATCTAATTAGTTCATCAGGCCTGGCTCTTGACTTGTTTAAAGCATGTTTGTGAGATTCAGAAGTCTATTCTCCATTCACAAAGGCTATTTTTTCCCAATTTTGTGAAAAGAGGTAAATTTTAGAGTCAAAGCTATTATTTAACCTCTTTATTCTTGGTGATACACATACTCTCTTGTTCCCTCTCTTGTCCACTTGGATGATAAGTTTTGCAGTTCAGACTTGGAGTGGATAAAAAGGAAGATGATTTAAAGGGAAGCGAAAACACGTCAGTTGAAATGTTAACAATATTAGACCCATTTCAAAAATTTGAACTATTTCATAGCACCGGCAATTATGATCATATCCATCTTCCACTACATACAAGGCTCAATATTATAGCATTGGAGTGCCAGACCCCCTAATTTCTGGTTTGCCTTGGACATAGGGTAAATTCCTTCCCAACATTTCAGCCAGGCAAACAGCTGGCTTCTCTGACTCACCTTGGAGTCATGTGGGAATTTCTTCATCCTTGTCTCCTCCTACCCTGGTCATCCCTCCTAAAATCTATAGCATTTGTGCTGATTAGAAGCTTTATGCAATGCAACTTCAATTAGTCTGAACTCAATAACATTGTCAATTATCTGATGTGGTCTTGATTTCTGCCTTGATGTCAGATATTCTAATAGGATGTATATTGCAAATATGAGTCTATTGTATTTCCTTAGAGAAATTCACGGCATTGCCTAGCAAACAGAAAGAATATTCTGTTTAAGAGAAAATAAAGAAAAAGAGAGAGAGAGAGGGAGGAGGAGGAGGAGGGGGAGGGGGGAGGAGGAGGAGGGAGGGAAAAGGAGAGAGGAGAAGGAGGAAGAAAGGAAGAAGAAAGGGAGGGAAAGAAGGAAGGAGAGAGGGAAAGAAGGAAGGAAGGAAGGAAGGAAAGAGAGAGACAGAGAGAAGAAAGATAGAAAGAGAAAGAAACTCTTCAGTAACTTCCTTTCCTTCTAGAGTTTCCCTGGTATGCACATTTAAGCCTATCTTATTCTCTACCTATTTTTCCATTATATAAAGGCTGTGCTCCCACACATTTTACTCAAGATAGTCAAATGTACATTATTATTATTACTCTCATTTCACCCCATTATATGGAAAACTATTTAAAAGCTAGAGAGAATTCCACAAAGGTGATCTTGATAAGATTCATCATGTAGAAAGCATCAACAGCCAGTTGGCTTTATGAAAAGAGGAACAGAATGTGATAACCTTCTTGTTATCCTAGGCTAGGAATTACCATGAAACCACTGTGATCTTAAGATATTCTATATAATTCCTCTGATATACTTTTTACTGTACCTCTAGGTTAAAACTCCTCAAATACATACCTACCACCCAAATTACAAACATAATATACTAAGAAAAAAGTGAATCAGGGAACTTTTTCTATAGGAAAGAGCCCTTTTCAAGTCACATTTAATTTCAGGTAGTAAAAGTTCTCAAGCCCTTTTTAGCATTTTTGTTTGTATTTCTTTCACTGTGTGACGGATCTAAGTCATGTCTAACTACAGGATTGCAGACAAAGTCATTTTTGAGCTTAGTTTATATTATTATATTTAATGTGCTCTGAGATTAAAGATGTCAGCAGGAGCAGATGTGTACAGGAGTGCCTGTTCTCCACCCCTGTAACGCCACTTTCCTTTTAGCTACAAAGCATTTTCCTTGGAGAGAGAGACACAAACAGAGACATAAAGATAAAACTAATTTTTCTCTCAAAATGTATAAAGCTTTGGTATCAAAATCAAGCATTTTCAGAACTCACTTACATGTGCACCAGGTGTTGTGCCCCAATTTTTCTGCATATCCCTTCTGCTCCATTCTCTTCACTTCTCTGCACTGTCCTGTCCGCAGAGGCTGACCTCTGCGGTGGTCGTGACTCCCTCTTGATGTCAGCCCATTTCCTGTATTACCACTTGCTGGTTCCCTGAACCCTGTCTGCAACTTTGAAATGAGTCTCCTTTTATTAAACTCCTTTTAACTACTCATTTATTTCTTGCCAGAACCCTGACAATAAATGTGCTTATATAAAGTATTACACACATGGGCAAACTTTATTATTTAAAATGAGTGCTGTTGTTGCCTATTAAACAAAATCTTGTGACTACATAAAACTACGGAAAATTTCTTTCAAAGAATAGCAATTATCCAATTTAGAGTAACTAATGGTCAGAGCTAATACTTTTTCTGATAAATCTTAAGCTGTAATGTCAAATTAATATTCTTATATATATACAAATAATACTCCTTACATCTTGAAACTGACTAAGGAACTGTGCTTAGTTTAAGTGATTTCTAAATAAGTAAGAGATTAAATGATAACTTCCTTTTTATAGCAAGAAATAGGCTTTAAAGCACTAAGGCAAAAATATGTTCAAATTAGAGGTAGATTTTTTAAAACATCTAGCTTTAGGATAGTATATGATACTAGATTACTAAAAGATGGATTTGACAAGTTTTGGACTCAAGCAGTAGATCCTGGGCCCCCAAATAAAAATGTTAGGAATTATTTTATGGGAAACACAAGAGCTCCATCACATTTTATTTGCTTCCTCCATGTTTCATAAATATTGCTTTGTTGAACTTCCTGTGACATATATATATGTATTTGCATATCCATCCATCCATTCATTCAGTTCTTCATTAACTGTGTCTGTGTTGGGCATTCTGCTAGATGTTGAGGATACAGTGATGAAAACTGGCAAGATCTCTGCCCACATGGAATTTAAATTAATGAGAAGGAAATTAATAATAAACCAATATCCAAGGTGACTGGATTTTGTGATAACATCTGCAAAGGTAATAAATGGGATGTTGAAATACAGAGAAATAGAGTTGTCAGGGATGTCCTCTCAGAGGACATGGCATTTGATTTGAGACTTGAAAAAGGAGGATGAACAATGAAAGGTAACAATAGAAAATGTTAGGAAATTGCAAGGAACAGAGAATAATATAGCTAAGTCGACTAGAGCGTTTTCACAATTGCAATGCAATTTTTGTAGACTTTATCATTATTTTAATACTTTTTGTAAATCCAGATTAGGTAGTTAAGGAACTTGCTCTCATCTACCACTTTCTATATTGCAAAAAAATAAACTATATTTCAAGTTGTGTTTTTACCATATATAACGTCTAAAACTTTATCAACTTTTGCCTCTTATATACTTATTTATTGAGCCCCTATTATATTCAAAGTATCATGCTATGTTCTGAGTATCAAAAAGATAAGAAAGAAAGATACATTGCCTAGTCTCACAGAATAGTGTGGTGAGAAATACACACATCTAAACAAGGAATTAAAATTCTAGAACAAAGGGAAACTCTGGAATTAAATGATAAGGTAAAGTTTCTTTTAGGCTAGCAAACGACATATTTTCTTAATGGCCTGTGCAATCAACAGAGGTTTAATAATTGCAAAATGTAGTATTTCTTACTGTAAATAGTTGGCGTGCTAAAATAAAGCATTTAATTTATATGGTCAAAAACAATCATGCATACGAATAAGAATAATAAGTATAAATATCTGAACACAAATTCTCTTACGTGTTCCCAGGAAATCTTATCACTATCAAGATCTAATCACTGAAGCTGCTTAATATCTGCAGGAAGTCAATGAAAGTTTGATTTTTTTCTGCTTTGTAACTTAATATTATTAATTAGTAATGGCCTTAAGTTCTTTCGTGACACCCCTTTTCCCTTAAATAAAAATTTGATGAAGGGCCTCCTTACCCTTTTTTAATTGCAAAGTGAAAAGTCATTTATCTAAGAGAAAGTCCCTCATTATTTTTGTGGGCCCCTTTGGGGAATATAAGATTAAAACTGAAAGTAACTTTTAGATATCTTGTCTCTGCAACACTAATCGTCAAAGATTCCTAGCAATGAGATTTCATATAAATCACCAAATAAATAACTAATATTGTTTTAAAAAATCAAGATGTGTGGCCAGACCAGCAGTGTGGTGGTTATATTTGCACACTCTACCTTGGCAGCCTGGGGTTCATGGGTTTGGATCCTAGTCATGGACCTGCACATTGCTCACCAAGCCATGCTGTGGTGGCATCCCACATACAAAATAGAGGAAGATTGGCACAGATGTTAGCTCAAGGACAATCTTCCTCAAGCAAAAAGAGGAAGATTGGCAACAGGTGTTAGCTCAGGACCAATCTTCCTCACCAAAAAAAAAAAATCTCAAGATGTTTGTATTGATATATAATAAAAATAAATTTTAAGAACTTTCACTGTAATCATATACATAGAAAGCTATAGTTTTAATATCTAATATACTACTATTACTCCTAGTGGTAAAAGGAATACAAGTTTTAAGAATATTATGTAGCATTTATCTTATCTTTTCAATACATGGGCATTTGTTTAAGCACTTTTTCCACTCATGCATTAAGCAGTTTAATCATCAATGAAAGGCCTATGTTATTTCAGGTAAAAATCTGTTTAAAATAGTTAACAGTAGGGTGTCCATATACTCTTTCATATAATCTAGAATATGGATCGCTATTAATTATTACATTGATGTAAGAGGCATAGACCAGGACTGTCCTCAGCAAACCAGTACCTATAGTTACCCAAGTTGAGAGCTTCATTTTAGGCTTACATCCAGTAGGAAACTAAATTCAACTACTTCCTTCCTCTTACTCTTTTTTCTTTGCCCTGATTCATATATATACTTAAACTTAATCTATTTTAATTGTTGAATATGCCTCCATAAATAACATTAAATTATTCTTGGAACAATGAGATCGATCAATTGATCCATCTATTGATAGACAGATAGACACAGAGTGATAAATAAAAGTAATTAAAAACAAAACAGACGTAGAATTAAGAGCAAACATGAATTGAGTTACAATCCCCGCTCTTAGGAAGCTTATATTATACCAGAGTCTTGCTACTCAAAGTTTAGCAAGCAGCAGCATTACCTTGGAGCTTTATAGAAATGCAGGATCTCCGGCCATGCCCCAGACACTCTGAATCACAATACACATTTTACCAAGGCCTCAAATCATATCTATAGGTATGCTCAAGTTTGAGACTGCTTGAGAGGATGCTTCAGGTGTAATTAGCATCAAAAGCCCCACTGGAAGCTTTTCTACTTCCTACTCGAGGTTTTTCTTTGCTTCCTACAAGAGAAGAGAAATCGTTTGTCTAGTTATCATTGCAGTATTTTTGAATGAGTGCTTCAATTACAGCTCATCCATCATTATACAGACTGCTAAAGCTAGAGAAGGACTTCAGACTTGTCTCCTCATAAAGTTTCTGGCTTTTCAACCACAAGCAGAAGCAAAAATTCAATCATTTAGTACCGAAAGGAAGTGATTGCACCACCCTGGGTGGTACCCTGTGATGCGCTAAGCCAGAATCTTGAGGCATCTTGGCTGCTCTGTGGAATTACTTATATATCTCCTTTTTCTCTGCAAAATACTTCAGCTGAATGCAGTGATAAATCAATTGCCTACTTGCCCATTACGAGAGAAACTAGCACCTGCAACTTTATTTGGATCCTTCTCTCTTCTGATACAAACTGCTTTCCTAAAATGTATAGGCTTACAAATCTGTGCATTCCTGGATATAATTTTAAAACATATTTAAACAGAATTAAGGAGAAGGTTACATGAGATAAGTTGAGTGATTTTACCAGAGGCAGTTATTTTCTGCAAATTAAAGAGTTTATATGTAAAATATAAAATATAATGCTTATGTTGCTCAGGTTTTTCAGTGACGTCGGTTGCGTTGCAAATCAAGAAAACAAAATAAGTTCTCAGAAAGTGACTTAGGTATTTTTTTTCTTCTACAGGTGCATTTGACACAAAATGTTACACTGGTGACTACACTGTTACTCCTATGAAGCATAAGGCATGTAATTGTACAGATGTTTTCGTCTCCCCTGGTAGTTAATAAATTCCTGGAGGGCAGCAAAGGATTGTATTTATCCTTCTATCCTTTGCTGCCACTCAATAAACACCGAAAGATATTTGTTGAAAAATTAGAATGCTTGATACCTTCAAGGTTTGAATATATGCGTGATTATACAGACACACACATATGTGTGTATATATATATATATACATACACACACAGAGGAAGAAAAGTGCATTGCAGTCAAAGGGCAAAAGGACAAGAGCAAAAGGGGGACTGAGGAAAGATAGGAGTGAATGTAGAAAACAGAACAAATTCCATAGATACGATGAAGAAGATAGTGTAGAAAACAATATTAGAATCCTGATGGAGCCAGATTAGGTAGAATTTAGAATTCATGGTAGAGTTTAGAATTTATCCTGTAGACCAGTGGTTCTCAAATTTAATTATACATCAAATGCTTTTGGAGGACTTCTAGTTTCTGATTCAACATAAAAAGCTTGGGAAGATAGGAGAAAAATTCCCTTGTGCTTCCAGCAGGGGAAGAGGAAAAGTAACCACTTGATATATGCCCAGGGCACACAGTTCTCCTTCATAAAGGCCTGCCCTCAAGGGAAAATATTTACCAGAGCATAACTGACCTGGATTTTCCTAACTATGGAAGGGAAATACCCAACTCCTGCCCCCTGTAGGCTTCCTGTATTACCAAAGGGCTGGGAGTGGGAGGAAAACTGAGACGCACTTGTGAAGGGCACAGCCCAGGGACACAACTCACGGAAAGTTGATTCTTTGTAAAGATCAATAAAACTGATTAACCTCAGCCAGGCTAACCAAGAAAAAAAGAAGGCACAAATGACTAATATCAGAAATGAAAGAGGGTCCATTACTACCAATCCCACGGACATTAAAAGGATAATAAGAAATATTCTGGACAACTGTTTATCCACAAATATGACACTTTAGATAAAATGGAACAATTGCTTGAAAGACACAATCTATCAAAACATCATTCCTAATGGTAGAAATTAGATGCTTTCCACCTATGATTAGGAACAAGGCAAGGATGTCCCCTCCTGCCATTCCTGTGCAATATCATACTGGAAATCCTAGCTAATGCAATATAACACACACAAAAAGATATCAAAGGTATACAGATTGGAAAGGAAGAAATAAAACTGCTTTTGTTCACAGGTGACATGATTGCCTAGAAAATCCCAAACAATTGATTTTAAAAAACCAAACAAATTTCCTGGAACTAATAAGCAATTGTAGTAAGGTTGCAGCATACAAGTATATATCATAAAAGCCAATCACTTTCTTATATACCAGCAATGAACTGTTAGAACAAATTGTAATTTGAATATAACACACAACACTATTTACATTAACAAAAAATGAAATACTTATGTATAAATCTAACAAAATAGGAATAAAATCTTGTCAACTTAAAAAGAAAATTAGCTTATTATTTTATTTCAAAATGAGCTTATTTGGAAAGAGGAAAAAGAATTGTGACTTGGGCTGTGCATGCTATGGCAAACCATAGGCAAATCCAGCAAAGAAGGGGAGCTACTTTTATAGAGAAAAAGGGGAATTAGGGAGGGGCGGTTCTAAATGACAATCTATTGAGGGAAATTAACAGTTCAGGGTGGCAACAGCTTCTCATTGGCTGAGCTGTGGCACTTCTCATTGGGTAGTCTGTTGCCAGGTGAGGAGAAAAATCGCCTTTCAATAGTAAACTAATTTTACTTCCTGTCAGAGATGCAAGTATCAGTCTTCCTGTTTGATGTAATTGACATGTATAATAGGGCCTGAGAGCTCCCCCTACAGGCCTTCCCACGTCGAATTTAGTTAAGGTTTCTTTTATTCATTTCCATAATCTATATGAGGAAAACTATAAAACTGATGAAAGAAAGCAAAGAAGATCTAAATAATTGGAGAAATATTCCATGTTCATGGATGGGAAAAATGAATATTTTCAAATTGTCAGTTCTTCCCAACTAGATCTATAAATTCAATGCAGTACTAATAAAAATCCCAGGAAATTACTTTGAGGATATGGACAAATTGATTTTAAAATTTATATGGAAAGACAAAACAAAAACAAAACCAAAACCAAAAACAAGCCAAAAAACCAGAATCACCAAAACAATATTAAAGGAGAACAAAATTGGAAGACTGAAACTACCTGACTTCAAGACCTACTATAAAGCTACAATAATCAAGATGGTCTTGGTAAAAAAATAGGAAAATAGACCAATAGAACAGAATAAAGAGGCAAAAAGTAGACCCACACAAATATAGTCAATTTATCTTTAACAAAGGAGCAAAAGCAATTCAATGGAGGAAGTACAGTCTTTTCCACAAATGGTACTAAAACAATTGGACATCCACATGCAAAAAACTTAATCTAGACACAGACTTTACACCTTTCACAAGAATTAACTCAAAATGGATCATAGACCTAAATGTAAAACGCAAAACAGTAAAGCTTTCATAAATAAATAGGAGAAAATCTAGGTGACCTTGAGTTTGGCGATGAGTTTTTAAGCGCGTTGATAAATTGGACTTCATTAAAATTAAAAACTTCTGCTCTATGAAAGACACTGCTAAGAGCATAAAAAGACAAGCCACGGATTGGGATAAAATGTTTACAAATCACATGTCTGGCAATAAGTCCTGAATATATAATAAACACTTAAAACTCAGCAATAAGAAAACAAAAAATCCAATCGAAAAATGCGTAAAAGATCTGAACAGATATCTTAAGAAAAAAGATCTACTAATGGCAAATAAGTACATGAAAAGATGCTCAACATCATATGTCGTTAGGGAATTACAAATCAAAACAACAATGAGATAACACTACACACCTATTAGAATGACTAAAATCCAAAAAACTGAACACATAAAATGCTGACAAAGATGTGGAGCAACAGGAAGTCTGATTCATTGCCGATGGGAATATAAAATGGTACAGCCAATTTTGAAGACAATTTGGCAGTTTCTTGCAAAACTAAACATGCTCTTACCATATGATGCAGCAACTGTGCTTCGACATATTTATCTAAATGAGATGAAAGTTTGTGTCCACACAAAATCCTGCACACGGATATTTATAGCAGTTTTATCTTAATTGCCAAAAATTTGAAGCAACCAAAACGCCCTTCAATAGGTGAATAGATTAAAAGACTGTGGTATACCCATACAATGGAATATTATTCAGCTACACAAATAAATAAGCTATTAAACCACCAAAAGGCACGGAGGAATCTTAAAGGCGTATTGCTCAGTAGAAGAAACTAGTTTGAAAAGGCTGCATGTTGTATGAATCCAACTATATGACATTCTGTAAAGGCAAAACTACAGAGACAATAACATTTTCAGTGGTTACTAGGTACTCAGGAGGAGGGTGGGAGGGATGAACAGGTGAAGCACAGGAGATTTTTAGGGCAATGAAATTATTCTGTGTGATACTGTAATGGTGGACACATGACATTATTAAAACCCATAGAACTGTACAACACAAAGAGTGAACCTAATGTAAACTATGGACTTTAATTAATAATAATGTATCAATATTGGTTCATCAATTGTAAGAAATGTACCACACTAATGCAAGTTGTTAATAACAGGGGAAAACGTATGTGTGGTTAAGAAGGGGTATGAGGGAGTACTCTGTACTTTCTGCTCAATTTTTCTGTAAACCTGAAACTACTTTAAAAAAAACTGTATCAGCACCCCCCAAAAAATTAACATGTATGGCTAGTTCAAATACAGATTGCTGGGCTTCACCTCCAGAGTTTCTGATTCAGTTGGTCCTGGATAAGACTGCACAAGTTGTATTTCTAACAAGGTGCCATGTGATTCTGATATTGCTTGCCCTTGGGTCGTGCTTTGAGATCCAATGCTTAGATAAATTGGATTCACTGACGGTATTTAAGCAGGGCCTCCACAACAAATGAACATTTTTAGGAAGGTAAATTTAGCGACAGTCTGCAAAATAAATTGCGGGGGAGCATGATACTAGAAACATAAATTTTAAGTAATTGAATTCTGAATTTCATTGGCCGAAATTAAGAGAGGTAACAGAAAACATGGTATAGTGGTAGAATGGCACTTAGTCAATCATTTGGAAGTGGGATATGAAGGGAAAGGAAGGGAAAAGTTAAGTGAGCTTTAGAGTAGGCATGTCTGGGGGAATAATCTTGCCATAATTAGAAATAGGGAAGAGATATGGAGAAACAATTGGAGAAGAAATACTCTGAGACAAAGAGAAAATATAAAATATATCTGCTAGTTTTCAACTTTTAATCACAATCTCTCAGTGCACATGGCTTTGACCTTATATAAATATACAGACTATTACCTTTTCAAGAACTTGCATTTAAGTTCTCTTCTACAACTTTTAGAGGAATTGAAGTAGAAAGAGAACTGCTTTTATAAAGTTAAAAGAGGAATCTCATATTCCATGACTTAACTAAGGCAGGTACATACTTGCCTATCAGTTGTTAAATGTCTCAGAGATTCAATGTCCAAAACATTATTGGGAGGTTATCTTCCAAATAATCTCCTTAACTATCTTTTTTTTTCTTTTTAAAATAATAGCTGTATTGAGATACAACTCACAAATTTAAAGTGTACAATTCAGTGTTTTTTAGTAGGCCCACAGAGTTGGGCAACAATTACCACAATCAATTTTAGAACATTTTCATTATTCTAAAGATACCCTGTACCCATAGCAATCACACTTCATCACTCCTCACACCTTAACTATCTTTTTCTTGAAGTCAAACTGAAGATTTCCAATAGATGCAAAGAAAGCATTGTTATTTAACTGCTTCATCTGTGTTGGTCCATTTCTCCCCAACTTGACTGCAAAATCCTGCATGGCTGCTTTGCAAGGGCTATATTTAATTTTGGATTTGATGTTATTGCTGTTAAATCTGTCTGGCACAGTGCAGTGCTGTGAGCATAATCACATCAATATATGGTTGGTTAAAATGGAAATGAATGAGTAACAAGAACTGTCATGGATCTCCTTTTAATAACCACCCAGTGCTGAAACTAACCTTTTGACTTTCTATACTGATAAATTTCTCCATTTCGCTTTTTTAAAATAATTGTGCATTATCCTTTCTTTTCCTGATCTGGATTCTGCTTAGTTTCTATAAACTTTCTAGACAACATGGAAGCAAATGCAAATCCCAGTGTCCTAAAAAAGGTCTGATTATTGTCAAGTAAGAGTAATAGATGTGCACCTATGTTCATAGTCAATTAAATTGAATTATCACTTTATGTTTAGCCTAAGTGATTCATTTTAGCTCATTTTCTAATGATCAAAATCTGGTCTGCATTCATCTGATATCTATAGATATGAGATTAAAATTGATGCCCAGTAGTTCTCTTCCAGAGGAAGGAACACCACTACACACCTAAACACATTTCTTTGGAGGTAATCTAATACTTTGCAATTGTTTTGTGTGCCATAATTTTCAATATACTTGTACAGAAATTACCTCAGTTGACAACTGCAACCTACTCGCATAGTAAGAAAGAATGGATACTCTCGTTTTCATTACGTAGGGGAAACTGAATAGCCACAAGATTCATTGTTTACCCAATTTCATAAAACTAGTGATGGCTCTAAAACTAGAATTCCATTCTCCAGTGTTCTTGTGGCCTACTGTGCTGTCTCCACATGTTGGGTAGTAATCTAGGACTGTCAGATGCAGTAAAATGTTGGTAAAGGCTGGCTGCTTGTTTATGCCATTAGAATTACTGAGTGGTGACTGGGTCAATTTGATTTATGTCTCACTGTAATTTGTGTGCCCAAGAGCTACTGTAATGATTAATCACATGGAGAAAGAACATGTTACTTTAACTTTGGTAAAATGTATTACACACAATTTGTAATGCTTGGGACCTAGATCACTTTTCATGTCTCAAATGACTTCACTTTCTGTTTTAATCACTTCTCTCAAAGCTTTACTTTCCTCATGATTCTTGTGTCACCAGTCTTGTATACATTTAATCTATTTTTCTAACAAATTAATTTAAATCTGTCACAGTAGAGTCTCCTTTCATCTTTTTCCCCACAGAAAATTAAATTTCTGACTTCAATGTCACACATCTCTCAACTACATATTTTTATGATTACCTATAACTTCTTTTATCACCAACTAAAATGCATTGATGGATTAACATGAGACTGACATCAAATTAAAATTCCACAGGATGGATACAACCAACATTAAACAAGGTCAAGGGACTTGGGTTTGCTGCATTTGTTGCATATGTCACATTTAGCCTCTACGGTTGTTTTATTTCCAGTATTCATGAGCCTTGAGCTAGCCATAGAAGAAAACAATGGAGATATACTGCCATTTTCATATTTAACCAAGCTATGAAGTCATACTCACTAATATTATCTGCCTTCTGGGATGTGGCATTGATGTTGTGAGCTCTGAGCTTCCTTCTCCATCATAGTACTAGCAAGACTAGTACAATGTATAGGTTCCTAGAAAATCAGTCATGGTCAGTGATAAAAGTGGCTTGGGAAAAAGCACTAAGTCCAAAAGCCTCAACATAAGTCATTAGTATGTTATACAATAAAAGCTAAACACAGTAACATTAGAATCTAGGTAATGTATCTATTCCTCAGTTCAACTCCTTAGGAAAGATAATATTTAAGGAATGTCTGTTATATTCTTCTCCTATTGGAAAATAACAGACCTTCCTTAGATACTCTCCTAGGTCTTAATGTGTTGAACTGAGGAACAGATAGAACACAGCAAAGTGAAAGGGTGCAGGCATCATTGATTTGTTCAGTTAAGAAATGGTAAGTTTTGTATATAAAGAAGCAACATGACAGCAAAACTCACTATGGTCAGGACAAGTGTTTGGGGACATCTAGAGAGAATAAATGTAATAATTTCACTATTTTTAATGGTAAGGATGTGGGCATTTCACCAGGAATTATGTCTCATTTATACAACTACCTTAGTCTTGTATTGAATCCAGATCTATGATTCGTCAACATTTTCTTACACGTGAAGGTAGCAAAGTAGAGGCTTGTCAAAATGCGGGAGTTTAGAACACGTCCAGTTTGGAGTCACTGAGGTTCTGAAGTTTAGCCTCTACAGAATGTTTTTAGGGCTGGATAACAGCTGTTTCAACAGCTACCGATATGTAATGGCTTGAAATGAAGCAGGTGTAAGTACCTAGTAGAAAAGATGCTTTTGAGACTCACTAAAGTCTGAATTTGACCAATGGGAAGTTGCTGGAAAATATCTAAAAGCAAAAGCTATAGCCAAATCTACTTTGTGATAACTGATAATTGAATTAATTTGAAGAAATCAATACAAAACCAAGAAACATTTATAATCTTCGTCTTGACATGTACAAATGGTAATATTCTGGCCAGTGGTTTATTGTGTGTTTGGCGCCTTTTGATTAGAATGGGAGAATGGCACATGCCTAACACATCTCTTTTGGTCAAGAAAATATCTTCCCTCTTTCCTCATCCCTATGCTGAGTTTTTATTTTTCCCCCTCTATCTCCCTCCCTTCCTTCTTTCCACCCTTCCTTTCCTTCTTCCCCCCTTTCTTCCTTTCATATTTGAGAGTAGGGCAGGTTTTGCTGCAGTAACAAATAAACCCTGAAATCTCAATGATGTAATAAAATAGAGATTTATTACTTCCTCATATCACACACCAACATGGGTTGGGTGGCTCACCTGGGATATACCTAAAGGGGTGATTTAGGGATCCAAGTTCCTTCCATCATGTGACTAAACCATTTCAAGTACATGACTTCCAGGATTGCCATGGTAGATAGAAGAGAGAATGTAGATGAATTGTGCAGGTAATTTTATGGACAAGCCTGGTAGTGACACTTGACCCTAACTTATCTCTAAGGAGGATGGGAAATAACATCTTATCCAGAAGTGGAAATTGAAATAAAATTTGATGAATACATAGCATTTTCTCTGACACAGTATCCATTCACCAGTAGACTTGTTTTGATTATCAGTATTTTTTGTGGCCCTATCATTCTAGATAATAGTATATATTCTGTCTTTTCCAGTAACTTTGTAGAAATTAGTAACAAAGAGCATAGCACTTTGTAGGTGGATGCATGAAAGAATAAAGAATGAATATAAATATTCCAAATTCATTCTCACTATAATTCTATATCTTGTTTTCTTGATTCAGGCTTTTTCTCCCTGTTTTTAATATCAACACAAGAATTAATTATTAGTATTATGTAATTCCTTAGGAACATATAAATATTATTTTTAGTACCTATGGCCATAACCGTTAGGAAGAAGAGATAATAATTCTCCTTTAGTTATGTTATACAAATATCCCATACAGTATGGAAAACTCTCCTGTTTATGTTCTGTCTACTTCTTAGTAATCACCTACATACCCACACAAACTTGTACCAAAACCATGACTTCAGTATCTGAGTCATTTGATGGCTCACATTTTATTGGAGGCAAGATTGATAGGATCTGATAAGGTGAAGAAACATAATAGTATAAGAACAAAAGTAGTATTAGTTACAATATTTGTAAACTCCTGTAAGTTTGTTTAAGCAGCCTTGTAAAGAAGGCAGAAGTTATGTGGACATACATTCTTGGAAATTTTTAAGTATTGTACCAATATTGTCCTGGCCATCAATATAACTAGAAAAAGTGTATATAGTTGACTGACAGATATGATACAAAGAAAGCTCAATATGTTCGAAGATGAGCCAAGGACATGACAAGAATTTGGACAAGTAGAGTGATGTTCTCAACAAAGATTAAACTACTTATGCTCAGCTCCTGGTCACTATGGCTACAGCCTGGCATTATATTCATATTATAATGAGAAAATCTACATGCTGATGAGGTTAACAGTAAGTAGGTGTAATGTAGCCAATTCTATAGTTCTTACTTGGAGGGTTGCTTTGAGGAGGGGGAGGTTTGAGGACTAGACAAAGACTGAGATCACAGGGAGATGGTCTTATGGTTGTAAACAAAGGACAATGTAAGGAGTTTGTATGTTTAGGAATTTCTTAGGCCCAGCAGACTTTTCTCTCTGAATCTGGTAGACATATAAATGAATTAAATGTCCTATGTTTCACAAGCACTCAACATTTCTACCTAGTAGGCATTGCTGCATGGACACTATTCAGGTCAACTGTATCTTTGAGATATATCCTGAACAGACATTTTGCCACACTCATCACCTATGTAAGGGCCACATTAGACCACATCATTATCATCTCTCACCTGGATTATTGTAGGAATTACAAGTGGTCCCTCTTGTCTCTCTCCAGCTCCCAGATAGCCCCTTTTCAAATTTAAATTATGATATGATACTTCTCCACTTAAAAATCTTCAGTAACTTCTCTTCTCATTGAGCATAAAAATTTTAAAGCCTTTACTGTGGCTTAAAAGTTTTTATATGATTCAACCCCTTGTAACCTTTCTGAAGTTACCCTCTACTTCTTTTTTCTTAGATCAGTGTACTTAAGCCACACTAGCCAGCCCTGGTGGTCTAGAGATTAGGATTCGGTGCTCTGACCACTGCCACCCAGGGTTCGTTTCCTGGTCAGGGAACCACACCACCTGTCTTCAGTTATTGTACTGTAGTGACTGTGCATTGCTGTGATGCTGAAAGCTATGTCACTGGTATTTCAAATACTAGCAGGGTCACCCATGGTGGACAGGTTTCAGCAAAGCTTCCAGACTAAGACAGACTAAGAAGAAGGACCTGAACACCCATTTCTGAAAAAATTGGCCATAAAAACCCTATGAATAGCAGCAGAGCACTGTCTGATGTCGTGTGGAAGGTGAGAGGACAGTGCACGAAGACTGAGCAGAGTTCAGCTCTGCTGTATACAGGATCGCTAGGAGTCAGAATCAATTCCATGGCACTAACAACAAAAGGAATAATGCCTGCCTTGCCCTGCCTACCACTTTACTAGCTTGTTGTGGGGCCCATTCAGATAAGACAGCCAGGACACGGTAGTATCTTGCACCATCTCATGAAAACCTCTTGGTAAAACCTGTGTTACTCTAGTATTGCTGCTGTAACAAATAACTGCAAACTCAGTGGCTTAGAACAAAAGTTTATTTTCTCACAGCTCTAAGAGTTGGAATTGAATTCATGGCACTAACAACAACAAAAAGCCACACTGGCCTCCTTGGAGCCTTCCTCAAACATGCCAACAATGGGCTCACCTCAAGATCTCTGCACTGGCTATTCACTTTACCTGTAACAGTCTTCCCTCAGATACCCATACGACTCACATTCTCACTTCACTACGTTATGGTCTCTGCTTAAATAACAACATATCAAAGAGGCCTTTTGTGACCACACTATATAACATAGTAAGTCACCTCTGGTACTCTCCATCATACTATCCTGCTTTATTTTGCTTCATCTTTAGTAATTATCACCACTTGATATATGGCATATATTTTGTTATATTTTTATTTGCTTTTCCTGTGTAGAATATAAGCTATATGAGAGTAAGAATTTTTGGTATTTTCTTTACCATTATATTCTTCTGGCCCAGAAAACACATAGCACATAGAAGACATTCAATAAATAGCTGTTAGGAATATAAATATGTAAAAAAGGACAAAAGATGGGAGGAGCAAAGTTTATTTTCCTGAAGTGATGGTGTTTAGGTTATTGATTGCTACACAGCAAACTATTCCAAAACTTGGTGTACTAAAACCACAATCAGGGGCCGGCCCGGTTGTGCAGCAGTTAAGTTCGCACTTCTGCTCCTCGGGGGCCCGGGGTTCGCTGGTTTAGATCCCAGGTGCGGATATGGCACTGCTTGGCAAAAGCCATGCTGTGGTAGGCGTCCCACATATAAAGTAAAGGAAGATGGGCATGGATGTTAGCTCAGGGCCAGTCTTCCTCAGCAAAAAGAGGAGGATTGGCAGCAGTTAGCTCAAGGCTAATCTTCCTAAAAAAAAAAACCACAATCATTTTATTAACTCACAAGTTTGTGCGCCAGAAATTGAAACAAAGCCAATAGTGTTTACAGAAGTCTCTCAGTGGTGTTAGCTGATAGATGGCCTGGTCTACTGAGATGGCTTCACTTTGATGTCTATTGCCTTAACAGAGCTAGCCAGAATGCTGGGCTCAGTGAATTCTGTCAACTGGAATACCTAGACATGGCCTATTTGGCATGACAATCTCTGAGTATTCAGACTTCTTACATGTGGTTCCAGGCTCCAAGAGCAAGTACTTCAGCAAATAAGGAGGAAGCTACATGGCATTTTACAAGTTACCCTCAGAAGTCACACAGCATCACTTCCACCATACTAGATTGGTTGAAGCTTCACACACCAACCTAGATTCAAGGAAATGGTACCTACATCCCATCTATCAATGAACAAGGTGTCAATCTGTGGCCATGTTTTATTTTTTATTGAGATATAATTGATATATTAGTTTCAAGTGTTCAACATAATGATTTGATATTTGTATATATTGCAAAATGATTGCCACAATAAGTCTAGTTAATATCCCTCAGCATACATAGCCACAATTTTTTTTTCTTGTGATGAGGACTTTTAAGATTTACTCTCTTAGCAACTTTCAAATTTACAATACACAGTATCATTAACTACAGTCACCAATGCTGTACATTACATCCCCAGGAATTATTTATTTTATAACTAGAAGTTTGTACCTTTTGACCACCTTCACCCATTTCGCTCACCTCTGACCCCTAACCTCTGGCAACCACCAATCTGTTCTCTGTATCTATGAGCTTGGTTGGGGATTTTTTTTGTTTTTATATTGCACATATAAGAGAGATCATATGACATTTATCTTTCTCTGACTTATTTCACTTAGCATAATGCCTTCAATGTCCTCCCATGTTGTCACAAATGGCAATATTTACTTTTTTATGGCTGAATAACATTCCAATGTGTATATATATATACACTACATTTTCTTTATCCATTCATCCATCGATGGACTCATAGGTTGCTTCCATGTCTTGACTATTGTAAATAATGCTCCAATGAACATGGGGGTGCATATATCTTTTTGAGTTTGCGTTTTTGTTTCCTTTTAGTAAATACCCAGAAGTGGAACTGCTGGATCATATGGTAGTTCTAGCTTTAAATTTTTTGAGGAAACTCCATACTGTTTTCCATAGTGACTAGACCAAGTTTCATTCCCACCAACAGTGTACAAGGGTTCCATTTTCTCCACATCCTTGCCAACGCTTTTTATCTCTTGTCTTTTTGATAATAGTCATTCTAATAGGTGTGCAGTGATATCTCAATGTAGTTTGATCTGAATTTCTCTGATGATTAGTGGTGTCGAGCACCTTTTCATGTATCAGTCATCTGTATATCTTCTTTGGAAAAATGTCTATTCAGTTCCTCTGCCCAGTTTTTTAATTGGATTGTTTGTATTTTTGTTATTGAGTTGTATGAGTTCCTTATGTATTTTGGATATTAGTCCCTTTATGAGATATATGGTCAGCAAATATTTTCTCCCATTCTGTAGGTTTCTTTTTCACTTTTTTAATGGTTTCCTTTGCTATGCAGCAGCTTTTTAATTTGATATAGTCCCACTTGTTTATTTTTGCTTTTGTTGCCTTTGCTTTGGGAGTATATCTGAAAAATCACTGCCAAGACCGATGTCAAGGAGCTTGCTGCCTATGTTTCCCTCTAGCTTTATGGTTTCAGGTCTTACATTCCAGTCTTCAATCCATTTTGAGTTAATTTTTGTGTATGGTGTAAGATAGTGGTCCAGTTTCATTCTTTTGAATGTGGATGTGCAGGTTTCCCAGCACCATGTATTGAAGAGACTGTCCTTTCTCCATTGTATAGTCTTGGCTCCTTTGTCATAAATTAATTGATCATATATGCGTGGGTTTATTTCTGGGCTCTTGATTCCATTCCATTGATCTATGTGTCTATTTTCATGCCAATACCATACTATTTTCATTACTACAGCTTTGTATCATAGTTTGAAATCAGAAAGCGTGATGCCTCCGGTTTGTTCTTCTTTCTCAGGATTACTTTGGCTATTCGAGGGCTTTTGTAGTTCCATACAAATTTTAGGATTGTTTGTTATATTTCTGTGAAAAATTTCATTAGAATTTTGATAGAAATTGCACTGAATTATGTTTTAAAACCCTCACAGAAGGGCTTTTGTAAATTGGTTTGGGTTATGAACTGTTTTTGTCACTTGCTGCCTCAAGACATTGAGCATCTCCAAAGAGGATAAAATAAGTGGTCAGAAATGTCCAAGGAATTATTGACCCTTGTGCTCTGATGTGCTGCCTTCCCCTTGTACTTTATACTTTCTGTGTGCCAAGCCGTCTTATAGCCCTAAAGGGTAAACTGACCTGTCTCATTATCTTATATGGTAAACTGACCTGGGCCAGGTCAGGAGTGTGGAGTGAGATTTGAAAAGATTGTGGGATAGGAAGCCTTACTTAGATTTCTAAGCCTAAGGCATATGTTCCCATATGTAATGCTTCTTCCCAAAGAAATGCTGCAGTAGAGATTACAGGGTTATCATTTTGTTATTAATAAAGTAGTACATTTTTTAAACTTGGCTATTGTATTTATTACCATCATCATTATCATCACCTTGGGTGGACATTCATCTGTCAGAAACTTTTAGACGGGAGGCCAGTAGTACGATTTACCCATCAAAGTTCCACTGAAACTTTAACAAGAAGTAAAACTACCGTAAAAAACACAAAATATACTATTACTTTACTCTGTATATGATAATTATTAATTAAACCTTATTTAATTTGTAGCCATCAAAGTTTTTCCTATTATAGCTTTAATAAATAATTTTGCTATGATTTAAATATGGTAAATATCAAGTATAATGATTTGTGAAAAATCATGGTTGCTTTTTATGAAATAATGTATGATTAACAATTATTAAAATATGAAAACAATATTTGAATTAGATGTGTCTTCTAGTTCCAGCTTTGATACCGAATTGGTAACCTTCAACTCATTTCACTTCTCTATCAAACTTTGCCTTCTTTCAGTGAAAGTAATAATCTCAAGTGTCAAACTCTCCAGAGTAACACGGCACTGTGCCAGGAATATACGGCAATTCGATAAATACTTCACAACATGAATTATGTTAAGTTGTTTGGAACCAAATTACTAATGATGAATTTCCAACAATGGTATTACCTTCAGGAGGATAGTTAATATTGAATCCTTGGTATTGTTTTTTTTCATGTAAAGGCAAACCTGTTATCCTCTATTCTTTTTTTTTTTTGAGGAAGATTAGCCCTGAGCTAACTACTGCCAATCCTCCTCTTTTTACTGAGGAAGACTGGCCCTGAGCTAACATCCGTGCCCATCTTCCTCTACTTTAAATGTGGGACGCCTACCACAGCATGGCTTGCCACACGGTGCCATGTCCGCACCTGGGATCTGAACTGGCGAACCCCGGGCCGCTGAAGCAGAACATCCGCACTTAACCGCTGTGCTACCAGGCCAGCCCCCTATCCTCTATTCTTGAAAAGGAAAATAATTGAACTGAATGCCAATACTTTGAAATTTTCAAAATACTAAATCTTTTCCAAGTCATATCATAAAACTAACAAGGCTTTTATCTATTTCACATGATGTCTTCTGATTTGTATACACTTTTCATTCAATCTTTATTACCCAATTATTTGGTGAGTTCTCACTGAGAATCAGTGAGCATGGATTCTATTATTGAACATGTGTATGTAAGACATATCCAGGCCTCAGCAGACTGGATGAATAAATAAATCAGACTTCCATTATGTATAAAAATCATTTTTTTTTTATCTTAAAACAATTTCATGTAGGTATTTAATCCCCCCCAATTATAGGTTGAATTTTGTCCCTCAAGAAGATACATTCAAGTCCTAATCTCCAGCATTTGTGAATGTGATCTTATTTGCAAGTAAGAACTTTGCAGAAGTAATCAAGCTAGCATGCAGCCATACTCAGTTAGTATAGGCCCTATTCCAATTACCGGTGTCCTTATGTTGGTGTCGCAATCCAATGTACACATCAGGATAGATACAGAGAGGGCTGATGGCCACTCTGAGTTTATTATAGCCAGTGATTCAATATATACATAGCTTACATCTGTTAAACATACACAGGTGTTCTGGACAATGTAATGCCAAGAATTCTTAGTGATTTCTCAAGGAACCCTCACTCGGCCTCTGTTTGGATATTATCATGTTATTGCTGTGCTCGTATATTTTATCTCAGAGCATGCAAGGACTCCTAGGCAACGGCCCTTCCTGCTCCCGATATGGTGTCTCCATCTGTGACCCTGGGCGACCGGTGCCTGGCTTAGGTTGCCTTCCCCTGGAGGTCTTACCCGTCACGGCCTAACCGGCCTTCTCACCTCCGGGTCACAGTTTGTTGGCAAGCCTTTTCCAGTGATTATTAACCCTTCCTGCATCAGGGGCGGCTACACCTTATAAGAGGGAAATTTGGACATAGAGACACACAGAGAGAACACCACGTAACAATGGAGGCAGAGATTGGAGGGATGCAGCTGCAAGCCAAGGGACACCAAAGATTTCTGGCTGTCACCAGAAGCTGGAAGAAGGCATGGAAGGATTCTTCCTACGAGCTTCTGAGGGAGCATAGCCCTGCCAACCTTTGATTTCAGACTTCTAGCCTGCAGAACTGTGGGAGGATAATTTTTTTTAAGATGTCTAGTTTGTGGTAATTGTTATGGTAGCCCTAGGATGCTAATACACACCCTCCCTCAATTATCCTCTAGTTAATTCTGCCTTGCTACTGCTATCTTGCATTAGATTATTGTTATCATCCTTAGCCCAGATGTCCACTGATGCTAATTACGAATGTCAGATCATCAACAGTCTATACTGTTAATATTTACAGTTTGTTGCTATGTGAGATGAGGATTCTATCCGTAAGTCCTTCTAGAAATCCAATTTCCTCTCAGCTCCTTGTATCCAGCAAATAAATAACTCAAACAAGAACATGGGAGCGCCATGGGAACATGCACCAATTCACATACAGTGAACCTTAAATCCATGCAGAGCCAATAACCATTTCTCAAAAGGAAACATGTTCTCTGCAGATACAGCTTTGGAAAAACCACAGCATTTCAAATCTATTTCTGAAGAGGGTGTGGGCTTTGCATTTGTGAAATTAAAAGATCTTTTCAGATGTTTATATTTTTTCCCCAAACAATGGAACAATCACCCTTTAATTCTAGTGACTGAAAACTCGTTGCAGCTTTGAAATGGCGATTTTTCATTTTCTAATGAAAGAGGCTTAAGAAAACACTACCACAACCTTACAGCAGAATATCATATCCTGACCAGATAGAGATATTGTGTCAGTTTGCCGTGATTCAAAATACTGTTTAGGTTACACATGAAGGTCTAAAATGTGCCTTTAATGCAACAGAAGCTGAAGATATTCTTTAATCACAAAGGATAAAGACTTGGGTGATTTCAGTAGTCCATTTAAGCAAGATCTTTTGCATTCGCTAGTGTAGTTACCCATGATCCCTTTGTCCACCTAGACCCACTGATGGTGGACCCAGGTATTTGCAGATAATGTACAATAGGTCCAACTAGGGCAGATGAGTTAATGTCCTTCTGGGTTGCTGTCCATTTGTACCAACTCCTCCCACCAGTAACCTTTTTACACTACTATTTTTAAACTCTCTCTTGAATAACTGTTACAAAGCACAACATAAGAGGAAATTGCAGTAACCATAGATACAGAGAAGGACAAATACATTCAGCGCTCTGATAGTTCAGGCTTGGAATTAGGATTTGAGATTTCCCTGATTAATTACCCTTAATAGAGTTAGAAATACAGATCTTTTAAATGTGGATAAACATTTAAAGGATTTCTGGAGTCAAGATAAATATCATAGCATGATTCACATAGATCTAAATAAAAATTTGAAAAGAAAGTCCTTCAAAATTTCCTTGCAGCACAACATAAATGACCCTGAGCATGAGGCCATTTGAACAGCAGTTATGCATCTACTTACATGTTGACATAAATAATATCAATATGAATAATATAAATAATATTTGCCCGAATATTTGCACATTGTCAAAATAAAGTAACTAGATGTTTTCTTATTTTTATGTGTGTTGTGTGGAGTTTATAAAAATTTCCCGAACACCCTCTTTGCAGAGAGCATCCATTACTGTATAGGATGGTTTTACAAATTATGAGTTGAAATGCATTAGTTGATTGTAAAATCAATTTAGTAGTTTGTAGCCAGTATTTATTTAAAAGTGAAATCGAATAGGATAGGGTTTAATAGAATAGGAAGCATTAGCATGGCTTATAAAGAAAAGGTTAATTATTGCTTCGTGAGACTTTTAATTCAATTTTATACATATGTGTGTATGTTTGTGTGTTGAGTTGTGCACTGCATGAAGTAAAATGTATTTTCTACAGTAGATTATAGTCAGGAATATTTGAAAGTAACTACAAGTTCATAGTAGTATCTTGAAAAATCACAAAGGATATTATTAGAATTGCTTGTTTATGAAAAAAATCAAACACTCATTTGTTAGATTCTAATCATTGATGTCACTTTTAATTAGGAACAATTTTCTGAATTACAATATTATCAGATTCATTTTAAATTCATTATTGCATTGCTACAATAAGATAAAACAATATAGCCTATTTTTTTACTTATCCTAATTACACCTGACCAGGCTAACTGTGTGTGTGTGTGTGTTATTTGTGTGTTAAATTTAGTAAGATTTTCTATCTAAAGTATTATTGCTTCAATTTTTTGTGTTTTTAAGTACTCAATTGTTAGTAAAACACTAAGAGTTTCATATTTAAATTTTGATAATATAACAAGTTCTTTAGCTAGTAAAGTTATAACTGAGCCAAAGACCTGTGCTTTAAGTATGCTATAGTTTTCTATAATATCTAGGAAAAAATTGTAACTGAAAATCATAACATCAGACTCTTATCTTGTTTCATAGTGTATAAAACAAACCTCAAAAGGATACTACATCTCTTCTTGGAATAGCATCATGATCTTTATACTCCCCGGATTTCCGGAAGCATAAATTTGAGGAGTTTCTCAAATGCTTATAAATTATAAACCTAAGAGAAGGACCAATACAGAAATGTGATTAGAACCACTTTGAATCCAAAGGAGGATAAAACACCCAGATTAAACTGATGAAAGGTACAGTTGTTCTCACTAGAATACTCGAAGCTTATTCATGAATAAACTTCCTTATCTTTTTAAAATGCAAATTAGATCATGGCATCATCCATCCTTCTTGGCTCTTCCACCCCTTTCCTAAATTTAAAAGCCTTTTGATGGCTTCCCAGTGCTTTTAGGATACAGACAAACTTCCCTAGTTGTGTGTTTTGGTCCCTTTCAGTTGGGTCTTGAATTCCTCTCTGGCCACATTTCCCTCCATCTCAATCCTTACTTCATTCCCTCTCTTTACTATACTGGCCTCTTTCTATTCTTTCTTACAGCCACCGGCCAGGCCATCCGCCATGCTCTGTCGCACTCTCCAGCCAGAGAGCCATTTTGTATATTATTCTCACTCCCTGGAACTCTTTCTTTCTTTGATTCTTTCTGTCTTTCTTTCATCTATCCATCCACTCACCCAACCATGCATCCATTCAACAATTTAACTTTTAGGTAATAGGGACTGTATAGACATAGGGGATTGTACAGAGTACAGAACGGACAAAAAATCCTTATCCTTATGGAGTTCACTTTCTATCATGGGTCAGGGGAGAGAAAAACAATCAGATAAGCAAAATGTGTCATATGTCATAGGTTGTAAGTTTTATGGAGAAACATAAAATAGGCAAAGGCGATGGGAAATAGTGGACAGTAAGGATGGGTAATAGCAATTTTAAGTAGGGAGGTCACAGATGGCCTCAGTGAGAAAGTAAGCAAATATCTGAAGGAGGTGAAGGAGCGAGCCATGTAGTTATATCAATGGCAGTGTATCCCAGGCAGGTAAAATAGCAAGTGCAAAAGTCCTGAGGTTGTTTAAAACAGCAAGAATGACTGGGTTGGGTGAATAAGAGAGTAGTAGGAGATTAGGTTAAAGAGAAAGGGAGAAGGCAAGGGTTGCATACATGACCCTTATAAGCCATTGCATGGCTTTACATTTGACTTCTATTTAGAGTGAAATAGGAGGCCATTAAACATTTTGAATAGGGAAGTGTCTTTATCAGCCTTATTTTTAATTAATTAACTAAAATTTATTGTCCATAGAGGACAGCACTCTGATTGCTGTTTTGAGAATAGTCTGTAGTGAGGCTAAAAGTTGAAGCAGGGAAACTCTGTAATACCTTTAAATTTTTTTGAATTGATACATTGGGAAGAAAAATTTAGAAATGGTAAGAAAGATACATGGTCGGAAAAATCGAGATTCAGGATATACACATACATATATGTGCACATATACAAATAAATATATATATATTTGTCCATATATATAAATAAACAAAACATAAATAAATTTTTAACAAAACAATACTTACTCTTTCTTTACATTATACAGTTCAATATTTTCTATGTTATTATTTTCTATGACATTGTTTTTATGCTGTTTATAAGGCAAAAAATATATTAATTTTATGACTTACTAATGGGTCATAACCCAAAAACATATAGAGGGATATGAAATGAATCAGAAAAGTGATGGTGATGGAAGCAGCTTTGGAGGTAGGGAGATGTAGTTGTATTCTGGATGTATTTTAAAGGTGAGGGGTGAGAGAAAAACTGAGGAAAAATGAATGACATTAAATTTTGTGGCCTGAGAAACTGGAATATCGATGTTGCTATTCACAATGACGGAGAAGGCACTTGGAAGAGCAGATCTGGTGAAAGTAGATATGACAGATGAAGAGCCATGTTTTGGGGATATGGATCTTGGAATGTGTATTTCATACTCAGAAGGGGGACCATGAATAGTCCATTGGCTCTAATAGACAAGACTTCAAAAGAAAGATCCTTCAGTTGATGAGCTGTTATTTACAGATTTCAAATGAATCATTTCTTCCTCAAAGAAGTCCTCCCTTCCCTCCCCAAAGAAGCCAAGTGCTGCTATTATAGGCACTGAAGCAACACGTATCTCCCTTTGATACAGCTGCAAGTTTACATTTGCTTGTGTGATTATTTGATCAATACTTTCCCACCTTTCTCAAAAGATTGGATGTCCAATTAGGATAGAAATGTTTACTTATCACTGTATTTTTAACACCTAGCATAGTGCCTAGGATATATTCAATGACATATATATATATATATATATATATATATATATATATATATATGTCTCCCCTTATTGACCACATACACAGAAACACACATAAAATGAGGAAAGCAGGCTGAAAAGAGACATTGGAAAAATTAGCCTCATTGTCAACATGGCAAATCATTTGTGTCTTTTTCTGGTGGTTTAGGTCATTACAAGGCAAACTCCATAATATTTGAGAGTGAAATATTTCATGAAGCATGGGTATAGCTGGAACAAAGTGAGTGAGGGAAAAGAGTAGTAGGAAATAAGCTCAAAGAAGTAGGAATTCAATCCAAGTGCAGTGAGAAGCCATAGGAAGAATTAAGAATGAATGGGATGTGATCTGCTAAATATTTTTAAAGTATCATTATGGTTATTGTCTGAAATATGTCTGTCGTAGAGCAAGAGTAAGAGCACAAGAAAACAACTGTGAAGCTAATGCAGTGGTCAGATGACAGAACATGGTGACTTAGAGTAGGGTGTTTGAAGCCATGAGAATTCACAATATGAGATATATTTTGAAGGTAAAGCTCACAGGATTTTCCCATAGATCGATGTGGCATTGAGAGAAGAAGGATTGATATATGAGGTGTTGCAGAAAATTAGATGACACCTAAGTGTTAGGCCTAAGCAACTAGGTAAATGATGGAGTCATCAACTGAGATGGGTGAAGAGCATATTGATAGGTAAGTGTGGGTAGTCAAGAACTTGAAATGGTGTTTAAATGTCTAAACGGACAAATGGGATAGGCAGTTCAATCACAAGTCTAGATTCCAGGGGAAATACTGTAGCTGGGAAATTGCTGTATTTGAAACCATGGGACTGCATGAGTTGTCTGTGGATTTGTAGAGAATACTCTCCCAGTGTCTGAAAGACTTAACTTCTTTACACACATCAAATTTGTTCAGTTTTAGATCACGTATTGACAGATAATTTGAATACAAATCCAAATACATGTATGCAATGCAGAGAAAAATGTGTTGATTGTATAAAGTCTCATACTTAATTTTTGTCATATACAGAATTTGTCTCTCCCTATTTAGCTTCTTATAGCACATTTTTTAAAAATTCATGGGGCACTTACCAAATACTTGTGTGTGCCTTATATGTCCTATGTATTGTAAGTTCTATAGAGGTAAGCACTAAATGACAATTCCTTATATTTGTAGCATTTCACAGCTAAAAACTGCTCTCACATACATTATTTCATTAATCCTCACATCTCTGGTGGGTAGTGTTTCTACTTGACCAATTGTTCTGGTAATATTTTGCTACATAACAAGCCACTTCAAAATGTAGTGGCTTAAAACAATGGCAGTGTTTATTTTCCTGGTGGATCTGCAAATTTGGGCAGGGTTTGACATGAAAAGCTGATCTCTTCCCCACGATATCATAGGGAGCACCTCAAAGGCCGAGGACTAGACTAATCATCTAAAGACTCATTTCCTCTTCACTCACATGTCTGATGGTTGACACTGGCTGTTAGTTCAGACTTTTACTGGGTTTGTGGTCGGAACCCCTATACGTGGACTTTCTATGTGGCTGCTTGGCTTCCTCACAGCATGGGGGCTGGGTTCCAAGGGTGAGCATCCCAAAAGAGACAACCAGGCTGAAGCTTTATCACCTTTTATGACCTAACCTTAGAAGTCACCCAGTATACTTCAGCCACTTTAAATTCATCAAGGCAGTCACCAAGGCCTTCCCAATTCAAAGGGAAGGGAAAAGAGATGATATTTCTTGATTGGGTAGTACCAGGGTTCTGATAGAGCATGTGGAACGGAAAATATTGCCATCATAGTATTTGGAAACGTGATCTGCCACACAGATAAAGAAAAACAAATTAGGCTTAGTGTGGTTAAGAGGCAGATTTGGGGAAGAACTTATGCATATTTTACAAAATGAATCAATTTGTAGAAGAAACTGGTGATGGTTTCTTTAGGTTTCTGAGATAAAAATGTATAATCAACTGTTCTTTTGTGACTTGGCCCATGTCAAGTTTACATCTTATTTGTATAGACCATTTTGAATTGACCACTACTGTTTGCAGTTTTAATTTTTGGAATTTTAATTTGGCCTGAAATTTTCACTCAGAAACTTGCATGTTTCCTTTTCTCGCCTGCTAGGCTAGTCCTTTACTTGACATTACAGACTTCTGAAAGTAGCTCTTCTATAACTGTACCACAAAAAAAGGGTTTACTCCTCCTCCTCCTCCTCCTCCTCAATTATCTAATCCGGCATGGCTATGTATTTGATAGTTTTTGGCAAAAACTAGGTATCCAAACAATTATAGCTTTAGAACTGTTCATGACATTAGTTACTAAGTAGTCTATTCCAGCCTTTCAATGAATAAATGATATCCAGAAGTTTATCTAGGTTACACAGAAAGTTGGTGGCAGAGCTATAACTGGAAGCAGACCCTAAGACAAGAATTTGAAAGCAAACAATTAATTTGGGAGGTGATAGCACTAGCAGGGAAATGGGAAAGTGATAGAAGCAAAGAAAGGAAGGTAATATAGTGTGTGTTAATGAACAGGTTTCTGCTGTGGACAACCCTATCTCAATCTTGCTGGGGACCTTTCAGAGATGGTAAAGAATATTTGGGTCAGAGTTATCCCATCTTGGGGCAAGAAGTTAGAGTATTTCTCCACCAACTCTCATCTGTCATGGATTGCAGGCTGCTCCCAGGGAATTATCTCCCTGGTGTTTGTGGCCTGCTCTCAATGTGGGCCTAGCATACTCCAAAGGCCAGAGAATGCCTCCAGGTAGAAAGCTGCCTGTGCTTGCTGTAAGAGGCTGGGGTAACATATGAGAATGATGTGTGGCTACATGAGACATTAAAATCTTCTGCTATGCTTGTCATTATTTTATATTTCATTTTCTTTCTTTGTCATATATGTATTTACCTAATTTTCCCAATAAAATGAACTGTATCAAGACCATTCTATAAATGTCAGTCATGCACTATAAAAGTGTAAGTATTGTAATCCACAAGGAAATGGTTTTTCACCAGAATCACATAGGGCTGCAGTCAATTTGGAGTTGAGATGTTAGGGGCTATAAGAGAATCACTTATAGAGATAAGGAGTTGGATCTTTTCTTCTTTGGCCCATTATCCAAGGATCTGAGAGACTATTTGAAAAAACTCACTCATTTGCTACTTTTAGAGTATTTATGATGAGGAAGCTTATAGAAAACCTTGGTAATTGTCCCTTGTAGTACACGGGTGTGTGTTGGGTTTACATGAACAAAAAATGGTGTCTGTTTCTGATATAGGGACTTTTAAAGGCTCATGAGAGCCTTCACTTCTGAGAGATTGTAACAACCAGGATGAGGAAAATTAACCTCATTATAACATTCAACCTAGGAAACTAATCTTGAGCAGCATGGGAATATTGGAACACTTCAGACAGTGAACAGAAAAGTGTAACACCTAGGTTTGAGCTCTAGTCTCAGTAGATCCTCAATATCAAGGCACCATTCCCTCTTCTTCTAAAACACTCCCAGTCTGAGGACATACCAGAAGAGAATGCTTAAATTTAGATCATTCTAGTAGTCAAAAACTTCAAAGAGATCCCTAAAAAAAATGCTTCGAAAGAATGAAAAAAGTGTAGTGATTCAAATTACCCTTGATTGTGTAGAAAATGTTTCTTAGAAAATTTTGCAGAATCTATGACAGGAAACCAAAAATATCAACTAAACTTCCAGTCTCCTAGGGAAAAAAATGCTTTCTCTGCATGCCTAAAATACATTTATTTCAAACTGTGTTTTCTAAAATATCTGTGTTAAAAGAAAACCAACTAATAGCCACGTTGATTCATGAAAGTTCTCTCTTGCAACCAATGGATACCTCTATATAAAAGTGATGACGGTGCATAAAACGTACATCTAAAATATGTTTCAGCATTATCTGCTAAAGGAAACTACATGAAACTACAAGGAATGCTTACTTTCAGTATAACAGAGATGTGCTATATTTGAGACCTTCTAGGATGCCATGATCTATTCATAATTACATCTGGTGGTTTCAGTTAATTATACCATGTTATTCATATTCTAGTTGGGCAGTTCATAAAATAAATGGCTTTAGCAGGTAATCTGCAACCTTTTGACATGATATTATTTGAATGTCTTTTATTTTTCTAGTTGCAAATACTTTCTGGTGTAGAGTAACTGAAAGGTTAGCAGGCGTCCATGGAGTTCCTTTACTGGGGATAGTAACCTGAGTGAAGAATACCTGAAATTTCTATGGGCCATTTAACAGTCACTTAGAAGTAACTGTCTCATCTAGAGAGAGGTATTCTAGCCTCTCTAATCTCAAAGTTTTTGAATAAGAAAATGCTAAGAAGTCTGTTTTTTATATTTGTTGAAATAAATACAACAGTATGGATTTGGGATAAGGAAGATTGTAATGGTTTCCTTTTCATTGCTTGATCACGTACACCAGAGGGTTTCCAGGACAACTTCAAACTAACTTTTGAAGATGTTTGTAATAGAATAAAATAATGAGCAATATTTCTAGCCACCTACTCGCTCAGTTTTTCAAAGCTTAAGCTTTTCAGAGGTTCACAAAATCTTCTTCATTTTTTAAAATGTCATAGTTTCCCTTTTGTGTGTTCATATATATGTTTTTCTACAGTGGCTTATACAAACAGTATATATGCTCATATAGAGCTTATTTTTTTAATGAGATACTACACATATTACACTATAATTTGCTAGTTTCATATAACAATATTTCACAAAAATTTTTAAAGTTATTTACATGTAATTTTAACTCACTTATCTTTAAAAATGGAAATACACATAAAGGAAACTATATGAATCATAAATGCACAGCTTAAGCAGTTTTTACAAAATGAACAACTATATCTCTCATCCAGAACAAAATACAGACATCACAAAAACCCCAGAAGCTTCCCTGTTGTCTGGTCCCAATCATTACTTCCCTCTAAAGATAACCAGTTTTATCTTCTATCACCATAAATTGGTTTTACCTGCTTTTAACCCTTCTATAAACAGAATCACAGAGTATATACCTTTAGTCTTTGTGTATACCATTAGTCCCTCACTCAGATTATGTCTATAGAATCCATGCATGTTATTGCATGTACCAGTAGTCCATTCATTTTCATTGCTTGATGGCATTCACTTTTATGAATATAGCTATATATTTTTATCAGTTTTACTGCTGATGGATCTGAGGGTTGTTTCTAATTTTGACTATTACGGAAAATGCAGCAATTATTATTCCTGCCTTTGGTGCAGGTATATTTTTGTTGTTGGTATTGTTGGGGATATACCTAAAGATGGAATTTATGTGTCATGCAGTATGCATAAATTTGCTTTAGTGTATTTTGCCAATGGTTTTTCAAAGAAGTTGTGCAGATTTTCACTCCCATAAAAAGTATATAAGAATTCCAATTACACCATATTTTCATCAGTATTTGATATTGTCAGTTTTGTTTTGTTTTGATTTTGATTGTTGCCATTACAACGGTTCTGTAGCTGTTTTGCTTTGAGGTTTAAATTTTAATATCTTGATGCTTTTGCAATGTTTAGCATCTTTTCATATTTTATTGGCCATTTGGGTATCCTCTTTGGTGAAACATCTATTTAAAGATTCATTCATTTCGTTAAAATTGGGCTTTCTTTTTTATTGATTTGTATGAGTAATTTATATATTCGGGGTACTAGTAGATTTTTATATACACACACTCACATCATTTCCCACTCTGTGATGTTCTTTTTCAGTCACTTACTGAAGTCCTCTGATGAATAAAATTTCTTGTTTTAATGAAGTCAATATGCCAATCTTTTTCCTTTAAGCTTAGCGCATTTATGTCCTGTTTAAAAAATGTCCATCCTAAGGTCATGAAAATATTCTCCTGTGTTATCTTCTAGCACCTGTGTTGGTTTTCCTTCAACAGTTTTCACATTTAAGTCTAAAATCTAACCTCTAATTGATCCCATACTATCTATTGAGAGGAATTTTTATTCCCTACTGAATTACAGTGCCACCTTTGTCATAAATTTAGGGGACCATATATATGAAAGTCTATACTTTCAGTTCTGTTCCATTTGGGTATTTGTCTGTGCTCACACCAATACCACACTGTTTGAATTACAATAGCTCCATAATAATTTGTAAGATCTGTTAGGGAAAATTCTCCAACTTTGTTCTTTTTAAGATTGTCTTGGCTATTTCGCCCCTTTGCATGTGCACATAAATTTTAGAATTTACACACACAGAAACACACACTCCTGATGGGATTGATTGGGATTTCATAGACACTACAGACGAATTTGGGGGAGTTTATGTCTTTACAACAAAGAATCTACTAATCCATGAGCATGGTATAGTTCTCCATTTATATAGATTTTTCTTTAATGCCTCTTATTCATATTATGTTTCTGTTTAGAATTCTTGCACATATTTAATATATTTATAGTGTTTTTGATGCTTACTGATGACATTATTTTTAAAAATACCATTTTCTAGTTGTTTATAGAAATATAATTAATTTTTAGATATCAGCATGACATCCAGAAATTTTGTTGAATACACTTATTAACCATAATATTTCATCTGAGGACTCTGAATTTTCCATGTACATGTAATCCGCAAATAATAACAGCTTCACTCTCCCTTTCCAAACCTTATATTTTTTACTGTGTTTTCTTGACGTTACACTGACTAGTATATTCATTAAGTATGATATTTCCTATGGATTATTTATAGATACATTTTATCAGATTAAGGAAGTTTCCTTCTATTGGTAATCTACCAGGAGGTTTTATATTCTTTTATCTTTTTCTGTGAGTTAATTTTTCCACATCTATTCTGCATTTATTTTTACCCTTCATTTTTTTTTCCTTGTGAGGAAGTTTGTTACTGAGCTAACATCTTTGCCAATCTTCCTCTATTTTATGTGCGATGCCCCCACAGTGTAGCTTGACCAGCTGTGCTAGGTCTGTGCCTGGGATCTGGACCTGCAAACTCCAGGCTGTTGAAGTGCAGTGGGCAAACTTAACCAAAACGCCACCGGGCTGGCCCCCTACCCTTCTCGTTTCTAACGTGATGAAGCACACTGATTGTGTTTCAAGGGTTAAAATGAACCTTTGCTTACTCCTGTAAAACGAACTTTGTTGTGATATATTGTTCTTTTAATATATCACTGAATTTGGTTTGTGTTGATAATTTGTTTTGTGTACAAATTACACACTTTTTGTTAAATGGGTGCACAATATCCCATTGTTTGGTATAATATAATTTTTTCAATGAGTTCCCAATTGAAAGACATTAGGTTGTTTTCAGTGAATGTGTTTTTATAAATAAAGATTCAGTTAATAAAAACCCTACTTATGTCCTTTCATACTGGGGACTTTATTCCTGTAAGATTCTTAAGGAGGGATTGATGGGCAACAGATTATGTACGTTTTAATAACTATTCTTGGGTTATTTTCTGAAAATGTATCAACACTTCACCAGTAGGGAATAAGAATGAGTTTTTTTCTCACTCTCTTGTCAGCACTGAATGTTATTCCGTTTGTTTATTTGTTTTTTCTTCCATCTGATGGGCAGGAAATATTATCTCCTTTTGCCTTTTCCTGACTATGAGAAGGTTGATAGTTGAAGTTGATGAGAAGGTCATAAGTTTATTGGTTATTTGCATGTCTTCTTTAGTGAATTTTCTGTCAGGTTATGTATTCATTTTTTCTTATTGGATTATTTGCCTTTTTTTTTTTTTAAGGAAGATTAGCCCTGAGCTTACATCTGCTGCCCATCCTCTTATTTTTTGCTGAGGAAGACTGGTCCTGAGCTAACATCATGCCCATCTTCCTCTACTTTATATGTGAGACGCTACCACAGCATGGCTTGACAAGCGGTGCATAGGTCCACACCCAGGATCTGAACTGGGGAACCCCAGGAACTTAACTGCTGCACCACCAGGCAGGCCCCAAGATTATTTGTCTTTTTAACATAAACCTGTAGAATTTTATTAGAGATATTAAGCTTTTGTCTGTTACAGATGTTTTAAATGTTTTTCTCTCAGTTTATTGTCCTTTCACTTTATAAAGTCTTTGGCTTTATAAAAATTTTTACTTCTTATGTACTTGGTAGTGACAATTTTCTCCTTAAAGTCATCTGGGATTTGTGTTTGGTTTAAGAATGCCCCCATAAGTTGAACTGTTATAGATTCGTCACTTATTTGGTCTCATTTTGTGTATTTGCATCTTTAATCTCTCTGGAATTTATCTAGTTTAAGTTACAGGAATCTAACTTTATGAAAACATCATAATTATATATTCCATTTTTAAATGACTGAATTGAAACGTCATATTTAGTGCATTCCTTTTGGCTGGATTTATTTCTAGACTCTATTCTGTTCTGCCATTTTGTCTGTCCCTGTACAAATACCATCCTGTTCTGATATAGTAGCATGATAATATAAAATACAGCAGACCATGACCTTTGTGATTTTTAAAAAATCTTTGGACATTTCTCACACTTTTATTCTTTTTTGAAATAGGGGCTGTGCTATATCTCTGAATATTTCCCACTTGTTGAACTTATTAGAAAGAGAACTGATATATCTAAAAGGAATAGACACTTGGGAAACCTAAGAGGTCTGCCTGTAAACCACAACAAATTCAGATTTTCAACAGGATTAGCTTCTCAGGGTGAAGCTCATGGAGAGGCACCTAGTTGAGACTCCCTCCTGAGAGTCACCCTATGTTTGATCTAAGAGAATTCTGGAGCTAATTCTAACTACTACGTTTCTGTCAAAATAAATTATCCACTGCCACACAGAAGGCCAATCTGGTGATGGAAAACAGGACAGCAAACCCATTTTTAATCTAAGGTATTATAATGGAAGAGGGTTACTGGTAAAATTTTCTTGATGAAGGCACCCAATTGACCGTTTATAAGTCCCTTTTATCACAGTGTTTTTCAAACTTGATTGCCCATTGAAATCACCCGGGAGCTTTTGACAATCCTGATGCCCAGGTGAGAGCTCAGAACAATTATCATCTCGGGGGCTGGAAACCAGGCATTAGTGTTTTGTAAAGCTCACCAGATGATTCTGCTGTCTAGCAATGGTTGAGAACCAGTGTTTTAGAAGAGAATAAGAATATACTCTGAATGAAAATGCAGAACACAAGAAAAGAAAATCCTTAGCTGTTACTAGGCCCCTTGCCAAGTTTTCTTGTAAAGTTAATTTTTTTGGTAGGTGAGGGGCAGGATTTAGGGTGTCTGAGCTACTGCAGGAAGAAGTGCAGGATGAATTTTATGTGTGTAGGGGTGGGGTGGGGGGAGGAGCAAGGATACCAAGCAAATGAAAGTCACTTCTGAAATTTTTAGAAAATAAAGTCATATGAGCTGTTTATAGTCCAATCTAATTCTAGCCTCAGTGGTGGGAGGAAGGGATGGAGGAGGCATTCCGAGTGAATATAAGAGTGAAAGAAGGGTGGGTAGCTTTGGTGAAATCTCCTAAGAAATAGGATTATGCTCGGCCTATATTCCCCATTTCTGGTCAGTGCATTCAAATCAGGATACAACGGTGGGGGATACACACGTGTAAGTGACCCAGATAGCTAAAGCAAGTGACCCTTCTCCTCAGTGTAGTCATCTTATAAGTGGCAATGCTAAATCATTCATGACCTCATGTGCTGCTTTTGGCAAGCTGCTCCCTAATTGCTCCTGTTTTTGCATCGATTCTGCGCAGCGTGGAAAAGCGAGGCTCCAACTTGCTTGTGGATTTATTGACCACCGGGTCCCTCCTCAGCTTTCACCTTCCAGGCCTCGCCCACTCTATTTTAGAGTCAGGAGCTGGGAACAGCACCTGTTTCCTCCTCTCCAAGCATGGGCTGGGCATTTTGACGGCTCCCCCTTTCAACCAACCCAGGTGTCGGTGTTTCTGTGTTTTCCAGCTTACCATTCCTCCCCGCCCCCCCACGCATCCCTATTTCCGTGGCTGAGGGCCTGGGGAAGAGAGAAATCCGCCCTCAGACACACCAGATCCCCAGCTAGCTACCTGCTTTGGAGAGCATCAGGCGGACCGCGCGGACCCACCTGCCTCCTAAAGTTTGGGGCGTAGGGGAGCCGTGGCACGTAGCGTGGGGCTATGGCTCAGCCCGGGGGTCCGGAGCAGACCCGGGAAGATGCTGCTGGAGACGGATTCACCGACGTCATCAAGAGCCGCGCTGGTAGGACCTCGCTGTCTTGCTTTTCAGTTAGGGGTATACAGCGTAACCCGCTACTCTCCGCAGAGGCTGTGCCCTGGAAGTTAGTACAGGGTTTCGGAAAGTTGTGGCGCTGAGCGGAGGAGCAGCAGGGGGCTGTCACCGCGCCCCCGCGCGTGGGGAGGGCGGGGAACCACGCAGGGCGCGTCCGAGGGAGGAGGGGGTGCTGCTCTCCGGGGAAGCAGAAACTCAAGTTTTCCTTTTGGGCCAAATGGATATTGGTGGGGGATTTCTTTTTTCCCTAAAGAAAGCCAGTCGATATCGGTTTTATTATAGGATGGAAACTTGTTTTAAAAATTAAATATAAAGAACAAACATACCAATTTAAAATATATATATATATATTGTCGTAGCCTTGGAGGAGGGAGGGCTGGGGAGGTGTGAGGAGGCATGCCTTGTCAGGGTGTGGCCAAGTGCAGGGTTAAGAAAGCTGAGAAGTTTCACTTCCCTTCATATCTGTGCTGAAGGAAAATGTCAGGGGTGACATGAAGGCTTGCATGCCTGGAGCATAACTATACGATTTGAAAACCAGTAAAGCAGCAGGAATGAAAAGTCTGAGGTTTTTTGCAGCGCTTCCATAGTGCGCTTTCCCGCCACGTGTAAATTTCATTTGTTATGAATCTTCTGATGTTTGGTAGTCTGGCGTACATATGCAAACGCTTGTAAACTAGGGTAGGTCTTTAAAGCTGTAAATGGAAGCAGCTGTTAAGCTTTCCCAAAGGATGAAGTTTCAGCTGCTTGAATCCGCTTCTCTCGCCCTTGGAAATGCACCAAATTGTGGACAGCAAAATAACAGGACCATTCTAGTTTTGTTTACATACATTGCTGACTCTTGATAGAGGACAGAGGTATTAAGTCACTGTCCAAGTGTATTTCTGAAGTGAAGTTAAAGAAAATTTCACAGTAGAAAACAAAAGTGGGTAAGAAACATAGGAGTTGGGTAAACTGCAGACCAGCAAAGAGTTCAGAAGATGGTAGAGTAGGATTTCTCTTCACAAGTAGTGTAAGTTGGTAATGATGCTTCAAGTCAAAAAGGAATGGTGCCTCTGACAATGCTTGGGAGAAATAGTTATTTCCAACTTTAAAAACCACACTTACCTTCTTTTCCTCTTCCCATTAATAACTTAACGAGCTTCTTAGATTTTAAAGGAAAGAGTGGTATACTTACTTCAATGGAATGCCCTTATCATTCAGCACCTAGGATAATAGAATCGGCTTTAAATAGTTGCCCTGAAATAATAATTTGAAAAAATACTTTGGGTAGTTTCATACATTGCTTCAAAATTGCTGCTGTTTATACATTTTATTAGATAGTAATTTGTAGCTGTGATTAACTGAAATATGCCAAAGGATATCTACTACAAATCTGTTACAGGGTATTTTGGAAAAAATGTGTTAAAGATTAATTCTACAAATAATTCTATTTATTATCGTACTACTTCTACACTTGTCAGTGCATGAGTGGAGGAAAAGATTCGCAAATATGTTCTGGAAAGTATGTGAGTTCGTGTGTTTTAGAAACGGCTAGTTTAACTCCATCTCTGAAGAAAATTCAATCTCCCTTTATATAACTTTGGATCCCATGTTAGATAATACTGTTGAGAGTCATTTTTTAAAATGCAATGACTTCATTGTTTTGGGTTTTTTTTACGTTTATGAAATTAAGCTTTTATTAGAACTCTCATTTGAAGAGTAAAAGTAATGAGCAAACTTTTATTAGAAGTTCAGGTGGGGTGAGTGATCCAACAGCTTATTTAATTTTCAAAATCTACCTGTATCGTTTTGAAAGATCATTCCCTTTAAGGGTTTAGAAGCCATTAAATAAAATATAAAATAATATTTGCTTTGAATATTTGAGTTTCTGTGACTTAATGAAACCAGGGTGGGTGGGTCTTTTTGTATTTTTTAGGTTTTGATTTTGTTTTTTTGAATTCTGAAGCATAAGGGGTGGCTGCTATTAATAAATGCTTTTTGAAGCCAATTGTTATGCACGGCAAAACGTAATGTGGTGGGTCTAACAGTGATGCCAAAAGAAGCAAACCTAAGAGCTTGTTACACTGGCAATATCTATTTCTCCCTCCTCCCTTTCTCTCTCATACATTAGTGTGGTCTAGATCTAGTTAAATGGCAAGTGAAATTTTAGTGTGTTATTACAATGTCCCAAAGGATATAAAAATAAACTTTACATAAGATGGTTAATTATATTTTTAGTGGCACTATTGGAGATTGTTTCTTATACTGTAATAAGCAGGACTTTCTTTTGAAAATTGAGGACACAAAGATGAAGATTATAATATATATTTATACCACAAGGTTGCACTTTATTAGATTAATTTTATAGAATGGTCTTGGTTCATCATTTGATCAGCAGTCACAACAATGTGGAACTTTGAGTATCATTTATTATTTTTTCCCCAGCATAACTGCATATTCTTATCTCATTTCCACAAGGGGCAATGCTTTTATGTGGTTTGGGTTTACGTACATGGCCTCAATAATAATGTGAGTACCACCCGTGAGAAGTCCTATGCCTTGGGTGAAAATTGTTTGTTGCTACAAAATAAAAAACTAACCCAAACCAGAACTTGCACTCTTTCAGATAACTTAAAAGGTAAAATCTCAGCATTTAAAAGCATTTCTATACAGTGTTTTACAACTGTCTTTTCTTGTTTGGATACCGAAAATATGGGCACTTGATCTCCTATTGATTGAGTATACTTACCTGTAATTAGAAATAGCTCGATGTAACATAAACAGCCTCATGCTGTTGATCTTTTTAAACCAGATGTAAATTTAACTAGCCCTGATTTCTTTTATGATTTTTTTTTTGTGGTTTGTATTCATTTTACATCTCCTGGCACATCTTTAGATGTTTTACTGGCACAGAATAAAACGTGAATAGTTGAGTAAAGTGTATCTATGGATTTGTGTCATGAAAGGTTTTTTAACCTCTGAAGACTGAAGTGAATTCATGTATTTTCTTTAGAACAAAATTAGCTAAGCAGTTTTTGCTAAAAAAAAAACCAGTATAAAAAAGATTGTTCTTGGTCTGATCTTGGAGTCTGCTATAACAAGATCTTTTTGGTGACTAACTTTGCATTGGTGAACTCCAACTATGGAAGATTGTTATATCAAAACTTTGATATATTTTATTTTGCCTATCCATAGTGACTATAAAGAGCCTATTGTAAAAGACCCATATATAAAAGTTGGTCTAAGTGACTATTTTAAAATACTCTTGACTTATTTCTTTACTACTTTAACTATCCTTATTAAAAACAAGAATACAGCGTAATTGAACTTATTTTTTCAGTTTGAGGTAATGCACTTAAATTATCCCTTCACAGTAATACGCTATTAACAATTGGATATTCTCGGAATAAACCAAGAATCAAATTTGACAAAGATATTGGGGATTTTACAAGGGAAAAAGAAGCAAGAAGACATTTTGAATAACCATTCTTTCAGAACTGCCAATTATTTCAATTGGAAATATTTTCTTACTAGGCCATTTAAAATCTAAAGAATCACTCTGGTGATGAAACGTGTATTTATCCATCCCAGGAAAATTATATACTCATATTATCCTGAAGGAGTGGGGCAATTCATTGTGCATGCTTGTACAAGACCTGTTTTGGTGCTTAAAAAATAAAACGGGTGTTAAGATTTTGTTTTGCTTTAATATATAAATATTTTTCTGAGCCCTTGCTAAGAAAATTTTAGGGAATACTTTTCATAGATAATAGCTACTAAAGTATGTTGTACTAAATTGCAAGTTGTATTTTGTTTTAGGCAATTGGTTATGACAGCCTCCCTATTGCAAAAATAGACCCAAGGACTATAAGAGTAGAGAAACTTCCATTCTCATTCTGGATTACAGATAGAGCCATGGAAATTTGTGGGACCTAAACATGTTTTCATGCAAGTTATTTAACATTACACCAATGTTGTTTTCAAATCTATTTATTAATTTTTCTTGGATGTGATAGTGAATTCTATTCTTCAAGGAAAACATTGGAAATTTTCCTGTTGAATTCATATTGAATGCATTTGACTTGAGACTGAGAACAACTTCTAAGTTTCTACTTAAAGTTTTGCATAAAGTTGGTAGCTGCTCCCAATTTAATAAATTTAGCCAATTTATCTTGACATTCAGTAATTCTGAGGTCTACCTTCCCCTCTCTAGAAACTCTGTTCTCTATTTTCATGAAATTGAAAGTAATGTTAATGAACTCTAATGGTTTTGAGAAAATGTAGTTAGTTATTAGGGAAATATCCAATGATGTACTGGAGCTAATTTGCACTTGCTCATAGGAGCCAATTGTGTGAATCTCTTCCTATCTCCACGTTCAGTGACATCACGTTAGTCTGTTGAAATTACCATGGTGGGATTATTTATACCACAGAAATCAGCAAATGCTACTATCAGGGCTTTTTCTTTTTTTGGAGCTAGTTATTAAATATTTACCAGTGCAACGCTGGAAATATTAATGATGAGAGAAGTATAAACTTGGGAAAAAATCCATTGTGTTAAGGGTGTGTATCACTTTGGTATACATTCCACTGAAAGTAACAGACAGAATAACCATCTATCCATGGCCTTCACACATTTTACGTAAGATATCTGGAGGTAGGCTTCTTCTGGCATTGGTTTGACATCTCAGTGATATCAGAGCTGGTGTCTCTGTGAGTCTCTTGGCCTTTTCTTTCTGATTAGGAGTTCACAGCTAATGATGCTAAGATTGTGAAAATTTAGCTTTTATTGCCTCTAATGAATTTTGGTAAGGGAGAAGAAGGCTAAGGGGGTGGAAATGGTGTTGAGGATATCCAGTCATAGGAACTGGTTTACTTCGTTCATTTCTTACCTGTTGAAGCTTTTGTCATGGTAACGCATATAGTACTGTTTAAACACTCAGGTGCTCCTGCTGATGCAATCATAAATTTAAGTTAGGCTTGAGTCATGAGCTCTTGCTTCTCCTTTCCTTAAAACAGATGAAGGCTTTCATAGTGCATGGACTTAAATCTTTAATAGCTGTGACTCTGTGTCCCTAGTTTAGGGACTGTAAGTCACCCTTTCAATTCTGGTCTCCAGTGAAACCTGACCCGTCTAATCCCATTAACCTGACATGCTATTTTGAGGATGGGCATAATTTCACTCTGACAGATGACCACAACTGCAGGCATGCCCAAAAACAAGCATAGTGTGTACATGGGGGATGGTATAGGGCTATATTTTAATCTAAGAAAGCTGGCTGGAATGACCACATGTGAACACTTTCAGGACCTGTTTTGTCATTATAGTAATGGAAAACTGGTCCACTTGAGAAGCAATTTTTATTGTAAAATGTCCCCACCCGCCCTATCGCTTCTCCACACTCCCCTGCTCGCACTGCCCCTTCTTGTAACATACGTGAAGTACTGAGGATGAGCTGCCAACTCTGAATTTGCATTGTTTAGGGTAGGAGAGTTCTATTATCATCATGTATCTATCCTGAGGAATTGTCTTTCACTTGTTAAACCATCACAAAAATGAGTAGAAAACAGAAAAAGACATTCTTTTTGTGGCTTGAATATATTTCAAATACAATAATTTTACATGGATGTATTCAATTTAAAGAAGTTCTGACTCAAAGCAAATAGTAACAAGGATCAAATCCATGGTATGCGTTTGCTAAAGATTAAAAGAGAACTGAATTTTAATCAAAGAGCAAAAAGAGAGATAGTAGGTTTGATCTGGTGGGGAAGCCACTGGTTGTCTATAGCTACGTCCTCTAAGTTAAAGAATATTGGTTAAGCTCTTCGGAAAACTCACAAGCAGGAATTATCATTTGTGTATGACTGGATATGGAGGCAGGAGTAACTCTGATGCTCCTGGCAGTAATTCTCTATACTGAGCAATGTGACTACCTCAGGAATTGTTCTAAAAATATGAAGGCCTAGGCCCCTCCTATAGAGCCTCTGATTTATTTTGATTGTGGGGTGTAGACCTATGTACTGAGTCTCCACCAGGAATTCTAATGAGCACCCAGTTTTGAGAAGGTCTGGCTTTTTTTTTTTTGCCAACTTGCTTTTGGTTTTTAATCATCACAGGAACCTTCCTAGGTTGTTTGCTCTGTGGTGACTGTTGAAGATTCCTGTTTTTCCTATGATTACAGTATGTGAAAGAACATTGGCACTTCTCAATTCACAAGCTCTCAGTGATTTAGACTTACAAAGTATATATACCCTTGTCTATGCTGTTGCTCTAGGCACTCTGAAAATACCACCGAATATCTGTTGTATCTATTGTGATAAAAATCAGAGGTAAGAGGACCCGTGAATTAGAAGAATAGAGACTAGCCTAAAAATCAGGAGTAGCTGCCAGAATTTACCAGACAGTTAATAGCCTGATTAGTCATTCCTACCTAAATGTGAAATAACTTCAGTTGCATTTTTTCTAACATTCATCTGAGAGAACCTACATTTCCCAGATTGGAATTTTGCATGGGGGCAGGTGGAAGAGAGGTGTTCTTGGATGTAGAGGTCACAAATTGGCAGATGACAGGGAAAAGTAAGCCCAAGGGTATGTTTTGTTGGACATGTAGTGTCAGAAAAGGACGGAGGAGTCCTTGGAGTATATACCTTTAGAGCCCCAATACTCCCTATAATTTTGGAGCAATATGTAGCACTACTCTTGGATGTATTTCTTAACTCACATTTCCTGCTTGAACCCAGAAGGCATTCTTTTGTTTCACCAATTTTGGAGCTTAGAAGAAGAATATACACACTTGACCTTATGATGATGATGTAGGAGATTTGAGGAGAGAATAAAAGTGGCAAAAGGGACTTGATAAAATTTAGGATTCTGATATATATAGGTAGTTTTAATGTAGTCAAAGACAATTGTGTGTGTGTGTGTGTGGTGTGTTTTTTTTTTTTTTTTTTTTTGCATTGTTCCTGTAATTACTACACCAAAAAAAGAGAGGGGGAGTAACTTCTCCTCTCTCCTATTTCTTTCTTCTATTTCCTTCCTCTCTTAACCTTCCCATTTCCTTCGTAAAACCTGTTGTCACTCCTCTCAGAACTAAAGGTCATGCCATCAATACTGTAGTACAATTAAATTACAATACAAATACACTCCTTTGGAATAGCTTCGTCCCTTTGCCACAATTTTGTAGCATTAGGCCCATGGGGAAATACGTTCCAAGTTTCATTATGCCAACTTTCAATTAAATTTTCAGATAAATCTTGTACAAATTTTGGACTGCTTGCTCTTTATTTTACAACATAACTGCTACGTTTAAAAATTTTGACTCACTTAAAATTAGGTTTATAGGTTGATACAGGGACTATCTGCTATAATTACTAGAAATATCCAGGACAGATATCTTATTTCTCTACTGCAGTGGTTCTCAAACTTGTGTGCATCAGAATTCTCTGGAGGGCTTGTTCAAGCGCAGATCCATTTGCCTTGCCCTCAGTTTGATTCAGAAGTTGTCGAGTGAAACCTGAGAATTTGCATTTCTCACAGATTCCCAAGTGCTGCTGATTCTGCTGTTCTAAGGACCACATTTTGAGCAACATTGCTCTATTATAAAGTTAGGAAGGAATTAGGGAGCAATTGCTGATCACTGGTTAGTAGAAACATGTAGGAGTGGGTGATTCTTTGTTCCAGGAAACAAGGTATAAGATTACTTAGAACTGCTGGAGATGGAGTTGTTCCTACTGGTATATATCCCTGTGACGTTAATATGAGTGGCCACTTAATACCTTCTGGCTTAACCTCTGCCTGTGCATTGAAAGGAGAAGGCCAAGGCAGTTGAAATGACTGAAAACATCTATAGACATAAGTACTTGTTAACTGGAACTTTATCATAGATTCTATGTATCCTTTGTATGTCTTTTCCTTTTAAAATACTATTTAATTAAAACGGCTACAACTAATTTTATATGATGTGTATGTGTGTGTATTTGATGTCACAGATGAACAGGTGATAGTACAGATGGCCCAAGTTCTTGGTTATTTGCCCACACCAAGTATGTTCCCTAGCTTTTCTGCTTTACCAGGAGTGTAGCAGACACCCCTCCACCCATGTCCCCCAAACACACACTTAGCCACTAAAGGTAGATAACTATAGAATACATTTTTTAACAAATCCTAAATTCTTCAAAAGAAATAGCACCAATCAAAATTATTTTAACTAATATTTTACTGTCTACCACAGTATGTCAAAATTTTCTCCTTAAATTCTTCATTAAATTGTCCTGCTGTTGAACTTGAACAGTTTTCCAGCTTATACTTCATCGAACACTTTTTCCATGTGCTATTAATACTATTTCATGGCCAAATAAGTTTGGGACACATGGGTTAAATAAAGTTAACAAATTTTGTAATGCCTAATTTCTGAGAAATTTTGTTAAGCTTAAGTGCATGATATAAACTTCAAGAGAAAACTAGAGTTTTCCAAATCTATTTTATCAGGGACTTTTTGAGAAGCATTTTGTGGATTATTGTTTCATGGAACTCAATTTGGGAAAGAGAAAATAGCAAGCATAGGTATGTATGAATTAGAATATATCAACCTGTTGACCCATTGGTTTATTCCAGCTGACTTGTCTGTCCAATTTGAAATACTCTTTCCTTCCACACTGCTCACTGCTTTCTCTAACAGGCTATAAGGCCTTAGTCCCTGATGACAATCATCCCAGTTATAAGGGAATCATTCTGATTTTTTTTAATAGCATACAATTTTTGTAATGATTTGTAGAGAGTGTTCTATAAAAAGTTAACAGAATATAACTAAAATAAAAATCAGATAAATGACCCTTAGCTAAACTGTTAACAATGTGACGTGTGTGAGCATGTATATATTTACACATGTATGCATGTACACAGACACAAGGTATAATTAATATATATGCATTCTATATAATCAGGATAAAAGTAATTTGTATTTCTATGATACATAAGTAAGTGTGGTAAGACAGACATATGTGAGTATAAACATAATGTTCATACTATTTTCTAATATGATTGTATTACATTGATGTACAGAATAAACATATCGCCACATTATTATGTTTTCTTTGATAATGCTCACTTCAGTCAGATGTGGGTGGCACATTAGAATCACCAACGTGGGATCCAAACAGGGCTACTCATACCCCCAGAGTCTTTGAAATTACTGTAAAATATATTGTGGGGAGAGTTGGAGGTGAGATCTTACATCCACCCATAAAAAGATGTTTTTCATTAAAATATCTCATAAATGTGTTTTATACCCTGATTTGGCTACATAATTATGTGAATCCTTTAAATCTTAAGAGTCTGTTTCACAAAGACAGACAGACAGAGACTGGATTAGTTCCTGGTCATTCAGAGATATGTATAGAAGAGAATATTTAAATAGATATAAAAGAGTGTGCAAAATGAAACTTAGTGGATGAGAAGAAGGAATATATACCAGCCTTGGTATGTGGCATCAGAAAGACAGAAAATTAAGGGGAAGAAGTCTAAACTCTGCAATATATTGAACAAAGATGTCTAACTGGAATAAGCATTGGGTAAGGGTGCAGATGAAGTAGTGCTTAAGGTGGACTGATGAAGAATGCTTGATAGGGAGGCGGGACTATTGAGTCTGTCAAGTGGTTTGAACTGCAGGATACTTTGATCATTACATACATTTTAATAAGATAGCAATGTGAATTTGAGAATTGACCTGAAAATGTGAAAAATAAAACAAATTCTATAACTCTGATATCTTGCTCCTGATACAAAAGTTATTAAATCCATTCTTCTGTCTATATATTATGACATTAAATAGACATTTATATTAAAATTAAGATGATTTGACAATATTTGCCTTGGCCAAAGTCATATATAATGTAAACTACCTTATATTATTAGTTAACACATATTAATCACCATAAAATCCCAATGCATTCTCTAAGTTTATGCTTGGCGGATTACTGAGGTCATGTAATCATAAGTTTGGGAATGGGCTGGTTTTGAATTACAAATGGAAATTCTTATGAAGAACATTTCCAAAATAAACCCCATGAGAAAATGCATTATTAATTATAGCTAGTCAAATGTGAGAAACGCTTACTTTTTCGTTTCATAGAAATATGTTTCATAAGAGAATAAGTATTATATTCTCTAACATTTTAAGTCAAAAACAATTTGGTTCAGGGTAATGGTCATATTACAGATATTTCTTAAAGATTTGGATTAAACTTCCAGATAAACAACTCAGTTTACTCATTGAATCAAAACAGTGGCGATATATTTTTTAAAAATATTGATGTGTCCTGGACAAATCAGGTTAAAAAGCAATTAAAAATCTGTGTGTTGGATATACTTTAATTCGATGTAGGAAGATAATATAGGGTATGCTAATATCCAAAATAAATCATGCTCTTATTTTGTGTTTTCTTCCTGTTCCTAAGAACCAAAACCTAAATGAAACTGCCATTTGGTAGTAGTAATTATCTTTCGGGCAAAATAAATCAGTGTCTCCATTCACTCTAGTGCAATTTCTCCAATTTTTCCATCCCTTCTAATAGTAGAAAATGTTTACGTTAAAACCAATGAGGAAATTGCTTTTGAGATGTCCGTGGGAATTTTGAGAAAAGGAACAGAAACTTTCATTTTTAATGAAACCAGATTAGTCTGTGAAAATCATAATTACTGATAGTTATACTTTTGCCAGTGTTTATGAAATATATAACTAAATTAACACATGATAAGAGTCCTCTGAAATATTCTCCTAAATGACATGAAGTTATCTATTCAATGAATTTTTATTCTTGGCAACTTAGTACAATTGTAGATTTTTTTTTTCTCTGTCAAGGCTATGTTTTTTCATATGAAGACAGATTTTCATCTGTTTTCTTTTCACTGAAACCTGGAGAATGCACAGTAAGTTGTGGACTTATATCACATGCTCATACTATTACAAGCTTACATCTATTTTAGAGTGAAAGTTGATATGCTGAGAAGACTGCTTAAACCCCAGTGATATCAATTAACTAGTAAACTTCGAAGTCTTCCTCCTTATTCCCACCAACTTGCCGCTAAGAAATGCTGCTTCCCCTACATCCCTTGAAAAAAATGCCTATTGTCTCTTGTCTTTTGTTCTGAAATGTTATTTCCATATTCCTGCTTTCCCATGCTTGCTTTTTCCCATCTTATTTCTTTCACATACTTTTTACCTTCTTAAACCCACACTAAAATACTACTGGAGTGTTCTTTGATTCTTAGTAAAGTTTGAGTTAATATGAGTGCAGAGGTCCTATTTGCAGGAGTAGAACGGCATGCCGTTAAGGCAGGATAACACTGAGGTTTCAGTACATAGTGCTCAAAAACATCAATGAATAAGGCGCTATTGAAAATTCATGGTATGCCTCTTACGAAACTGAGACAAATATATTTCCAACATGATGTTGCAGAAGTAACTCCAAACTAGGAATCTGGGGATCTGGCAGGTCTGTGTTCTAATTTGATTCTACTGTTTAACTCATTGATTTTAGCAAACATCGGAACCATGCCTTTCTCAACTCAAAATGAGTTTATGATGTGCCTAAAAGTGAAACACAATCTTTGGGAGCCTGGGTGCAATGGATGTGGGCAAAGGGGATGGAAAGAGAAAAACAAAATAAATACTCAAGTGAAGCTTTTTGAAAAGGGAATGGGCGATGCCAGCATGGTACAAGCACAGACTATAGCATGATGTAACAGTGGAATAGGATGCAGATCAAGTTCTTTTTTTAAAGGAGTTTTGGCAAAGATGAAATAGTGCCTTCTTGAGGATAATTTAAAGGCCTGCCTTTTCGGAAGCAAGGTAGAAAAAACTATGAAGGGACTTAGGAAATATCTTGTGTTTTGTGCAAAGTAAACTCAATGTAGTAGATGCCGTGATGGCTTGCCCGGGTCCCGCTTCACAGAAGGACGTTTGGCCCGAGGTGATGAAGTGCTGCTGGTAGACAGCCTTTGGCCCTTAGCCCTTTCAGTGATTGCCTCAGCTGCGAAGTACCTTGTGTCACGCCACTCTCTTGGGTTGACTTCATTCAGAGACTGATCTATGAGGGAATGTGAAGGCCCTTTCGTCTCCGACAAATTTGAGACCACTCTGTAGAGCCACTCTAGCTCCAGAGCTTCCTTAGGGTTTGCAGAAGCTGCTGTGGGGCTGACAGCAGGTAGCGGGTTTCTCTCTGTCCACTCCTGCTTCTTTCCTCTTCTCTCTATTGGTGTTGAACCCAAGGGCACTCCTGAATGAACACCCTAAACTCCCTTTCAGAGTTGTATTCTCAGTGAACCAAACCTGCAATAATAAAAACAAAATAAAATGAATCAGTTGTGTATTCATAAATTAACTTAATTTGTGTGTAAAATAAATGAACTTTAGGCCTGAGACAAAACATAGAAAGTAGATTTTACTAAGAAGTTTGATATTCTGGTTTGTACCAGAGCAGTCCATTGTATGCTTTGCTATCAGGTGAATCACTATTATGACACAGATGAAATGGTAAGTTTGGATGGTATAGCATCATATTGCACATGGTTATTACAATTTATGTTTCCTTATAGACCTAGGATTGACCCTTGCCTTCTAAAAGCATTTCCTTACTGAATGTTTCCTAGATTGGGAGGTTTCTCATCATCAAGAGACTCTATATATAGAATCCACATCACTCTCTATAGGGGCTTATTAAACGACCACCTTTTTAATTCTTTCCCATGCCACCTTTCAAGCCATTTATTTGTTTCATTATGTACCACTATCTTTAAAATTTTTTAAATAGTAGCAGATCTGCATTTTAATTAGGTATAATCTACTTTTAAAGTCAGTTGAAAAATTTTCTAGGATGAAACGTCTGTAATATCCAAAGGTGTCTGGCCTAGGGCAGAAAAAGTGGGAGTGCACATCTGTATTATTGCCATCATCAGAAAATGAAGTCCTATTAAAAACATGTTCATAATGCGCTCTACTCTCTAGGAAGCAAAAGTTTATATCCTGGAAAACTGCTAGCATTTCTTATAGGCAATAAAAGTTTCATGACAGCCCAGACCTTCGATATTAAGCATATGCTCAGCTATCTTAAAAATGTTATTACTGATTAATCTATAGTTATAAATAACTTTCATTGGCCCTGCTTGCCTAAATAAATATGGTAATTTACGGTTTGTGTTGTTTCATACAAATATGGCCCTCTGCTTTTTGTCTAAAAGTGAAGTTATTCTTGCATGCCATAAAGTTTTACAATAATGAATATTGAAATAGGATGAAGTACCCAGAAGTAGAAACATCACTAAGAAATGCCTCATCTTTAAATGTTAATCCTAATCGCTAAACATAATATGATGTAAAACATTAGCATATTTCTTAAATCATACTAAGTAAGTTGACATTAAAAGGTAAAATAATACAACTCTTTACGAAATGAAATATTTTTTCATTATTTGGTCAAATTGCCAAGCTTAAAATAAGACAAAATAATCCTTCCGGGGCCGGCCCCATGGCCAAGTAGTTAAGTTCCTGCGCTCTGCCTTGGCAGCCTGGGGTTTCGCCGGTTTGGATCCCAGGTGTGGACGTGGCACCACTCATCAGACCATGCTGAGGCAGCGTCCCACATAGTACAACCAGAGGCACTCACAACTAGAATATATACAACTATATACTGGGGAGCTTTGGGGGAAAGAAGAAGAAGAAGAAAAAGATTGGCACCTGAGCTAACAAATGTTGCCAATCTAAAAAAAAAAAAAATTTCCACAAAAAATGAATTTGATGTGAAAGGCAATCATAACTAGAACTTGATTTTCATGAATAAAAATCAAGAAAATACAAAGAATTACCGAGTTTTGCTTTGTTAAAAAATACTTAAGATAAATTGCATTTTATTGCATGGTCAGCAAACATTGAAAAGTCATGTGCAAAGTACAAAAAGCTGCTGATGCAAGAAGGTTCTCTGAAGATTTTTTTATAGTGATAAATATATATATTCAATTTTTATTTATGCAATACAATACAGTCATAAAAGCAATCGATAGATTTCAAATTCGTCAACAAAATTGGTGATGAATCAACATGTAACATTGTGTGTGTGTGTAAAGAGTGAAACATCAAGTGTGTGTGTGGGGGAGACTGGAAGTAATTTTGGACAATCTATAGGTAGTGAGGTTATAAGTGCTGCAATACTCTTTTCTCCTCTGGTCTGTGAGTAGTTTCAATGTTCGAAGAAATATGAATTATTTCTCTACTATTAAGAAATTAAAAAATAATTTTTATGCTTCAAATGTAACCTCCTTTCTTTTAGAGATGTGTGGTTTGTAGTGGAGATAAAACCATACCAAGAACTGAACCCTATGAGTGGAAGCCCACCTTTGGGGCTTAAACTCTAATGAGGTGAAGAACGTACCACACATTCTCCAGCAAGTCATGGAGGATTCTCAGAAGTGTTACCATGTGGGAATTTTTCCCCTACATTTCTCCAGAAATGTATATGTTTTTCTGAGTCTTAAATCATGAGAAAAATCATAAGATTTGGAAATCTGTCTATGGGGGACATGTATTATAATCCACCTGAGAGAATTAAAGTTTAAAAATGAATTTAAAAAGTTACATATTTGAAAGATAAAAATCCAGCAAGAGTAGGAAACCGACTCTCAGAGTCAAAAGGTAAGGCTGACATTTCTGGGAACCAGGATGAGAACGTACGTAGAAGTGTGGTCACCATCTAATCAGTCAGTCTTTCAGCTATTGCTATGCTCTAAGTGTGTGTGTGTGTGTATCTGTCTGCTGCTAATGAGTCATTCTTGCAAATAAAGAGTTTATACGCATAGTATACTTTAGAAATCGAATGAGTCATGTTCCAAGAAATAATGAGTTTGGGAACAAATAGGTCCTCACATTGGCAATTTTAACACATGATTCTGTGTAGCGATGTTAACTTTGCTAGGAAGCCTTGAATATTAGCTATTCAAATACTAAATACCATTCACTGACGTTTTCCAATGCTTGAATATTCGCTATCCGCTATATTTCTTTGTAAACTTAATATTTTTAAATGTATTAATCATTTGTTTTATGTAACCCTACCAAGTAAAGAGAATGTAGAGCGTTGGAAGGCTGTTAGGAGTAATTGATAATATTAAGTTTTTGAACATTCCAGGGAATTCTGATTTCTCGTTCTCAGCTTCTAAAGGTTAATGTCTGCAGTGAATTTGGAAACTTTCAACCCGCAAAAATGGTGTGGTGAATAGAGAGCAAGGTGGTAATCACCACACCCTGTGACATCATTTCACACATATACTGCATAGTCTATGACTTCTACTTTCTGTTAATACTATTTCAGTCTGTGGTACATAAAATTGTTTCATTACACATTAAATCACTAATTTTAAACGACTGAACTTGATGCATGAGTTCTAATATTTGCTTTTCTCTGGTTCTTAAACTTTTGGAGTATGATGTATTGTGGTAGACTGTCAGTCAGGTGTTTTGGTTCAAAAACCTATATGCCCTTTACACTAACACATGCTGTTGGATTTTATTAAAATAACATGGGAGGTTAAAATTAGTACTACAGGGTTAGGTTGAGTGCTGGGGAGAGCAGATAATGAGTTGTAATTTTTAGGGGCAAAAAATGTTTCCACAATTATCTAAAATGGTTTAGTAAGCCTTGGACTTTGGACTGTGTGACTCTATAGCAGTAAAATGGAAACATTTCTAACTTCAGGTATAGACAGCACTGAGTATAGTTGGAAAATAAAGTTTTCGTGTCTGCCATCTTAGATTTACTTGTAAAATTCGTAAAATTAGTGTGTTAGAAATATATTTTTGACAATTCATAAAGGAAATCAAAATACATGTGGCTTCAAAATGATGTCACCTAGTTCTATTTCAGCATGTGGCCCATGTTGTCCAGAGAAAGGCAATGTATTTAATCACAGGGTAAAATTTAGGGTTTATGATGCAGACAAAATTGTTCCATCTCCCACCAGCTAAGATATCCTGTGTCCTTTCCCTTTCTTACTAGCAGAGGTTTTAGTGTTGTCTGTGTATTTTGGGGATCCACACAATGTGGTGATTTACTTAGGCCCGATTTCCCTCATTCACTGAATTTCATCCTTCCATAAGAAATAAAACCCCTTAATTTTAACCCTGTTTATTTTGAATTGCATCCCTTCTACTTCTGCTTAGCATATCTCCAGTTAAGGTTTTCAGGGTAATTGTGGTTATCACAATTACCATGTCTGATGGTTAACAAAAGTTGGGCAGTCATAGAGATGGCCGCTAAATTTGTATGAATATCAACATACTTCTTTAGGAAATAAATAGCATTAAACATACATTTAAATATTATTATTCATATTCATAGTAGGATTATTCATAATAGCTAAAACGTGGCAGCAACCTAAGTGGCTATTGATGGATGAATGGATAAGCAAAATGTAATACATACAATGGAATATTATTTAGCCGTAAAAAGGAAGGAAATTCTGACACATGCTGCAAAATGGATGAACCTTGAGGACGGTATGCAAAGTGAAATAAGCCAGTGACAAAAAGACACATGCTGCGTGATTCCACTTATATGATGTACCTAGAGTAGTCAAAATCACAGAGACCAAAAGTAGAATGATGATTGCCAGGGCCTGAGGGGGAGGAGGTGTTGGGGAAGAAGAATTATTCTTCTCCCTCTAGGTCCTTCTGGCTGGTCTAAGAATTAAATTGACAGAAGACAGGATAACAGGAGAAAATCAAAGTTTAATAATATGTATTCATGGAAGAAACCCAGGAAAACTGAGTAACCAAAGTGGCAGAAGCTGCTGCTTGAAATACTGTTTTCAGCTAAGGACAAAGGAGGATGTTGGGGGTAGTGGTTTGGGACTTCAAAGGGGCGGAAGGCAATTCACATGGAGATGGAAAAGCAGATATTTGATAAACAAATGTTTACCATGCCTTGTAAAGACAATGAGAGATGGAGAGGACTTTAATTGAAAGGTCGTTGTTAGGTTCCTTCCAGGCTATCACACCTAGTTTATATTATACTGTAGTTATCTTAGGATATTAGCTCCTTCCCAGAACAGGTCTTCTGTCTTAAATTCTTTTAGGCAGTTAGGGAGAAGGTCAAAGTTTCTTTCAGAGCCTTTTTTCTTTAGTCAAGCCGGAGTCGCATTTTGGGGTGGCAAAGTCTGCTACCCCACAGAGGTAATGGAAAATTATTTAATAGGGATAGAGTTTCAGTTTTGCAAGATGAAAAGAGTTTTGAAAATGGATACTGGTGATGGCTATACAATGTGAATGTAAGGAATGCTACTGAACTATAGACTTAAAAATGGTTAAGACTGTTTTATTTTGAGTATTTTGCCACAATAGAAAGTTTAAAAATTATAACATAATAAAGCATTATTTTTTCACCTACCTAAAAGTTTGCCTTTTAAATACAAAATTGAGCAAAAACTGAACTAGATGATTTTTGAAGTAGCTGTTTTCTCTTGTTAACTGTCAGTACTGAAAATTGCAAAAATCTGTAATTAATCTGGTGATGAAGCGATTTAAAAGTTTTGTAGCACTGTGAAGATCCGGTTTAACACTTTTAGAGTAAGAATCTATACCCTATGTCAGACCAAGAGTATACTTCTCATTTCTGTGATAATGTGACTGTTTGGAAATCACAGAAGTACTTGTCTCCTGAATTTGAGCCGTGTTGGGGGGTAGCTTCGTTTGTTTTGTTAAACTCGGATTTATCCTTCCGAGGCAGCACAGCAGCTTTTGCAGGTACAGAAATGGTCTTTGTATTTAAATGTGCTGCCTAGAACACACTCCCATCTGTTTTCTGTAGTTTACACAAAGCATTAGTTCATTTCCAGGGGTTCAAAAATTCTACTTCTAAAGGTTAAATTCACACACAGAGAAGCCCAGTGGGATTAGAATTCCTATTTTAGAAAGTGCGTGTCCTTTTGCACTGTGAACATGTCTTGCTATCTCTGCATTATCTGGCTGAAGAGCCATTACACTGGCACTTCTTTTCTCTATAAACTTGTTGCCATCTTCGTCCTGATGTGATAGCACAAAAAGATGAGCAAGTCCCAGGACTAAGAATGAAGACATCTGGAGCTTATGATAAGGAAACTACTTGAACATAGGAGTTCTGTGTATCTTTCTTTTTCCAGGTCCCTTTACCATTTCTAGACTTGCTGAAATCTTCACTATTAAAAATGACTTGTTACTTGGGAAACTGTGAGCCTACTTTATAGCTACAGATAGGGTAATTACACTTACCAAATATTATAGGATAAATTTAATTTTAAATGTTTTTCTCAACTGTCAGACCATGCATCTGGATCTGGAGTTTGGAAAATAGTTTTCCTGTAGCTGAACAGTGCTATTTAAGCTTTGATAGTCAGATCTTAGGCTTAAATGAAAGCTTGCCACTTGTGTTTCTACATAGTTAAATATTAGTATAAATAATTGTTTCATTATAATTTTTGTGTGCTTGTTACTTTACATTACAAACTTGAGAGTAAAAGCTTTCTATAGCTGAGGAAGCTACGTCCCACTTATGAGGAAATTCCCTGAGATGCCTTGATCAGAGAATAGTGGCTTAGGAAGTACTCAGTGAACGCAATTTACTTTCGACCATTGTTTTCCTGCCACCTTGGCCCAAGTCGAAGTAAATTTTTGTCTACAGAGTAGAGCTGCATGTGCAAATTGTGACTCATTGCTTCTCACATTGCTGATGAATTGATATCAGTGGTCATCTATGCCGGGCATATATTGAAAAACAAATAGTTTTGAACCTCTTGAGGACAAAGGCAAATACAATTTTCCTAAACCGCTAAAAGCGAAATTAAATATATGAACTCATAGTTATTGAGAAATGATGATTTCATACTGAGTTATTAGGAGAAAATCTGTACAGATCTAGACTTCAAAAATAGTCAAGTAAAAATGCAAAACGCTTAAAATAGGCCAGATTTTCCCACTAAAGGAAATAGTTCACATAATATGTATGTATTTGGTATTGGCTTTGTCACAGAGTAAGAAGTAGAGGAAAAGGACCAAGGTAAAAATATTGCCTTGGTCATAGGCCATTGAATTATTTTGTTTTAGGAAAGATTAACTACAAAATTCTGAACTATATTGTAGCAGTTCTGTGGAATCATAAACTTGAAAATGTTATGTTTACCTTAATTGTAAGGCAATATTTTAGGAAGACTACTTTTTAAAATAAGATTGGTGCTTATTTTATTTTGTGAGGAAGCATGGAAGTTAGATAGTGGCCATAACCTCAAAAGGAGAAGAAGGAATTGGATTTATGATGATCTCTTTATGGATATAACTTTTATTCTCAGTGTCCTGAAATGTCATGATTTTCTGCCTTGGAGTCGCTTTCTTTCTACGCATTGTGCTGGACCCTCTGGGCCCCTTTCACTCTACAAGCTTATGCTGTTAGTAAACTCATGGCAATATTCTTATATTTTTTTAGTAAATTTCCTGCCCTGCATTTTCCCCTTTCATTCTGAAATTCTATTATTGGATAATTATGCCTGCATATATTCTCTAATTTTCTGATCTTCTCTGCTGTTTTCCATCTGTCATTTTATGTTACATCCTGAGTGGCATCTGCATATTAACCTCTGAATATTTCTATTGATTTTGTCTTTCTTATTTTTGCTATCATATATGTAATATACAAGAAGTATTTCAGCTTTCTCAACATTACTTTTTATAGTCTCGTGTTTTTTTCTATTATGCAATATCTTATATCTCTGGGCTTTATTATAAATAATTTTAAAGCATTCTTCAATTTTTACATTCTTTTCTATAAATATATTTACTCTTCATTTGATTTGAGATTTGATCATTCTTTCAAGTTGAGACTCTCTTCAAATACCTGGTTTTCTTTACCTTCCAATTTAGGCTTAAGACACAGAGACTAAAATGTTAACTAGCATCTCCATATATGTGGGCAGGTCTTGTCAACAGATCTGCTTTACTGTAGAGGATTGGGTGTAGTTCCAGCTCATTTCCCAGGAGGTCCCCAAATGTCTGTACATTGAGGTCTTTTTCTGTTGGGACATCTGTTTACTCGGAGGGAGACCTTCTGGTTTCCTGCTTGCTGCTAGATGTTGTGGATATAAATCTGGCTGCCAGAGTTGAAGCGGGAAAGGAGACAAGTAGTTTCACCATTCAGTATCATTTATATCTTTCTCCCATCTTCATTTCAATACCTCTCCCTTTCCCTCAAGTGATCCTCTCTGGGTCAACATATCCAGAGAAGTAACCTTCTGTCTTCTGTTGATGTGGGTGCGGGTAGAAAAGAGATCTGAGACTGAACTAATCCTAAGACACACTTCCAGTCGTCTTTTCAACCTCGTCCAGTCATGTCCATGGTTTCAGAGGTACAAGTTCCCTCAAATACCTGAGAATCCTTTGGTGCAAATTAGTTTTATTGCAGCTGTCTTCTCTTAGTTTCTCATAGTGCCTCCTTGTCAAATGAATTATTATTTTTCTACTCTCCCTTGATAATTCTATTAAATTACTTTTTGGCTCCCAAGATTTTGTTTATCTTATTATGTTTTCTCTTTTTCTATTCTTTTTGTCTTTACATCCTTTTGAATATTTGTCATGTTTTCTCCTTTACCAGCAATGTAATCAGGTTTAGGGAAAGCTGTTAGACATGTATATTCAATTGGAAATGTTTAAATCAAAACTCAGTTTATATTATTTTCAACCTTTTAGTTGTAGAGTCAATTTGGTATTCAGATGCTCATTTTCTTATTTTGTGTTTCCCTTGGAAGATTAAGTGTATGATGGGGGAAATCTAAACTTTTTGCCCTATGATATTATCACATTTGGGAGAATTTCTAAATGTTCTTTCATTCTCTTCGTTACTGCATTTATTTTTTATTCACCGAAGGGCAGTGGTGTAAAGAAATCCAAATTATGGGTAATCTGAATACAATTCTCATTTCACTCTGATTTGGTTATGCAGCATTTGCCATGTGTTGCCATGGGTTTGTGTGGTATGAAAATTCACAAACATGATTAAACATCGTATTAGCCTTGCAATCTGTATTTCTTTGTCCATTTTTCATGCAGTGTCCAAGTTTTTCAGCCTTGGGGGACATCCTGCATTCAATATCCAAATTAAAAGGACTCCAGCTGTCTGCCCTCTAGCCATATGATTGCAGGAAGTCTCCTTTCTATCTCTTATTAGCTTACTCACCCTTAGTAATTCTAAGACATACCCAGGGTTCTAACAAATCCATCTTGCTTGTTGCTTGTCACATCTTTTCCAGCCTGCTGGTCCAAGCTTCACAGTTGACCATATTTTTTCCTCCTTGTAAATGTATGTCTAGACTGCTGTGCTTTTCCCCCAAAAAATGCTTTCTTTCTAGCATGAACACAGACTCTTGCTTTCTGCACATTATTGGTAACACCAGGCTGTAATGTTTGCTGAAGATTCAAGAATAACTGAAAGTAATAGCAACATGGGGTAAATGTATAATGTGAGATATGAGACAGTTCTGTTGCCAAAGTCATTTGTCCATACCCTATCACCAAGGGCTCTCCTCTTAGTCTTCAGTATCCTGTTGCTGATGCCCGCTCTCTCCTTTCGTATTTGGAGTTCTTGGATTTCTGCGATTATGGAGATAAAATAATAGTTTTCTCTGTTTTCAGCCAACGGAAACAAATGATTCAGTTTACAGTTTTTCACCAATGAAATCTTCAGTTGGAAGTAGTCCATGTTAGGTTACTTGTCCTATGTCCACAGTCATTCCTGTGTTGGTATATAGGAATTTAAGTTGGACATCTGAGTGACCAAGAGGTATCAAGGTGAAACCTCCCAGCACAAGGAAAGCATCTCTCCAAAGATAGATTTCAGTATTTGTCTTTCAGCATTAAATTAATAGTCAAAATAGCAAGAATCTCTTTAAATGATGCTCTGTCCCTGATGCATGTCAAATAGACCCACCATTTGATAACCTTCATTCCCTTCTTATAAATAGCTTTCACATTGTTGTCTTAATAATTTGTCAGGTACTTTTCATAGCACTTTACCAACATTATTTTATGTAATCATCACATATTATACGATGGAAATACTATTGTTTTTTCTTCCCAATTTGCAGAGAAATAAGTGGGGCATAGAGTAAATGAATCATTTATTTAAGATCTCACAGCCATTAAGTCATAGAGCCAGGATTCAAACTCAGGCAGTCAAAGCCTGTGCTCTTAACTACTTGTGCATAGTTTCTTTCCCTACCCTAGAAGATCCTAGTTGATAGGTGAGCATGTTTCAGGGGACCCACCTATGGGCAAGAAACCCAAAGATGCGGGTTAAAGATCATTAAAGATCAGATCATTAAGACCTCATGGACCAAGTGTCTCAAGATCGTAGAGCTCATCAGAAGATGAAAGGAACAAAGAGTAAAGGTTTCTGTAGTTGGAGCTACTGCACTACTTCTCTTGATGTTTCTCCCCTTCCCAACTTCCATGTCATCATATGTGGGTAGCTAAATATTGTAGTGGGAAGAAGCGGAAATTGGAATGGAACTTTGAAATGCTCCAGGGAGGAGGTGGTTTTGTTGTTGTTCTTTGCTTAATTGTTTTGACGTATGCAAGTCTTAGGAAGGTATTTCTACCGTTGCAGCTCTTGTCTGTGGCTGATTGACAAGAGACCTGCAAAATATCCAAAGTTCTTGCAAGCTAAATCTGTCTGTGTCTTGTTTGAAATTTTCCTAGGGACTCCCAAACGGCTTGAACTATTGAAAAGGGTACTGGTAACTGGTGTCAAAAATGTAAGCCTCTTAAAGTTAAATATTAGAATGCATGGATGATCATTAGATAATTGTTGATCAGAACCAGAGAAAGTTTCAGGTAAAATTCGGAAGAGATGCAGAATAAAACTAGAGGTGAGGTACTTGTATGTTCAGACCACCCTGTTAGAGAATAACTGTTTACCTTCTGCTTGTATGTTGATCTTAGTTTATGAGTAATCAAGACGGGGAGCTCATTCAGTTCTTTTGAAAAATGTGGCTTCATAAATTATTTAGCGTATTTACCCAGATATCATGTAGCTTAAAATTAGATTTAATTCTCTCAAGCATTCCATGTATAACTCTCATGCATTTTGTAGAACTAAAATGTGCACAATTAAATCAGACACAGGACTCTCTAATGTCACCTTCACTGGTTAATGCCACTCTATACTTCTAGTATTGCCCAGTAATATTGGTGGATAACAAAATGAAAAGATACACCCATATTAGTTATGGTTGCACTATTGTGTAGATAACAGAAACATCATATAATGAATATTATATGAACATTTTTCTAAAATATACAAATAATACATAGAGCAGATCACCTTTGTCATATTGAAATAAAAATAAATGCAAATACAGCATAGTGATTTATTCAGTTGCGGTTAGTTTTTCAAAACCTACAAGATCAAGATATTACGCATTAGTCTCCATATAGATTACTTATTTTCTCCCTTCACTCTACTACGTTTTCTACTTTTCTATTTTACTCTATTTAATTAAAACATTGTTCTTCCAGGCATTTTGTATCTTTTCCTTTGTTTTATATCATGATTAAAATCCCTGACTACGTTTGCATTCTTGTTACATCCTTATTTTAAGGAGCTAGCATTAACTTGTAGATCAGGTGTGGACCCGGAGCTCCAGTGTATTTCTCTAAAGTTGGGAATTTATGCAAACTAGAACCAAGGAGTCTCCTAAGTAATTTTCTCTACCAAGGAGATAAATGAAGAACTGATAGAGGACATTGTGTTACTTCCCTGGTGTTGAGTAAAGCTAAAGTCTATTTTAATGCAATAAATTGAGTTTGCAAAACCACAATATTTGATCTTAGAAGCAACTACTCTATCATCTTGATGCTTTTCCTGTCTCTATTTGCAGCTTCTAGCATTATTCTTCCCACTTAAGGATGTACTTAAATCTTTCTTTCACACACACACACAATCAGAACATTCTTATACAAAAGACTTTTATTCCTTCGTATTTCCAGTATCCCAGCCCCATATATTTGCCTTTGATAATTTGAAAATGTGTTCAAAGATTTATGCACAACCTGCACTTGGTAGTTTCTCTCTATATATTTGAATTCTGAGTCTGAACACTGTGAAAGGGCTAGCTCATACAAACAGAAATTATCCTTGGCTATAAGGAGAAATTGCCTGCTCAACTCATTTTGGTCCCCAGGACATTGAACTCAAATGTCAGGTCTCGAATGTAATGCTTGAAATAACGTTTGAAAATCAGTGCTTAATAGGGAAAACTAAATGTTTTGTGGAGGAGAACCAAAACCATACTGAACTAACTACCACTGAACTAAATCAACCACATCTTGTTTTCTATCTTTTTGTTGTAGATAAATATATACAGCTGTTTTAGTTAGAATTGTGGGAGTGTATGAAATAGAAACCAACCCAAAGTTGCTTGAGCTGTATGTCCATTTCTCATTTCTACTCACAGCATACCTGCTTTTTGTCAGCATATGAATTTTCTCTGAGTCCCATAACAGAAAAATAGTGCCCTTCCTGCAGCTCTCGTGTTTGCGTGTTACACGTCCAGCAAGGCACAGAGACTCTTTGCAAACTTAGGCCTGTTTAAAATTGCACAGAGAATATCAGATTGGCCCACCTTTTGTCAGGTATCCAGATAGGGTCTGATAATCTCTGGCCAAGGGAGTAGGTACCCATCTGTGTGAGTTGGAGAAAAATAAATCATGCTTGTTGGCTGGCAGAACCCCCAAAGCACATCTAATTAATAGTAAATTTCAAAAATACAGATATGACATTGGCATGTTTATTGCGCTAATTAACAATCGCTTCTTACTGACTGTTAGTGAAATTCTTATAGCTGTTTCTCTTCCAGATTTCTGTTTCTTTTATTTTCCTTGTTTAACACGCATTCCTCATTGATGCTTTTGCTTCTTCCACTAGCCGTTGTAGTTCTATTACTTTCTGCAAGAAGCATCCCAATTGATATGCAGAAGACCCAGTTTAAAATGGCTTGAAAAAATGAGGAGGTTTGTTATCTTACCTAATAGGATGAGTCAACATAAAGGATAGGATTGTCAAATCTGAATCAAGGTTCTTACCCACTGTCAGCATTACTAATAATTTCAAGGATGCAGACAAAAAGGAGGATCAGAAATGTAAGGTGGAAGTCGAGGACATCCTGTGTGGCTCCCCATGCCTTTCCTTCCTGCACTGGACAAGCACAGTGGTTTCAAGTGAGGTTCATACGTTATTTCACAAGCAAGTAGTGGTTAAACTATGAAATGTCTCCGTTTTAGACATTGGTTTAAGTAATATGTTTAAGGAAGCTATGCCTCATAATTCCATAGATTATGAATTTATTTGCTATAAATGCTATCTGGAGACATCCTGCCAAGAGCATTCTAGATATTAGGGCTCTTCATCATTGCAAATATCAGTCTATTTACAAGTAGGCCTAGTTATCAGCATATTTACAGGGAAAACAGACCATGTCACCTGCCTTCTTTCTTTATCTAGAAGCATCCCCTCAGTAAAGGGAAGGAATGGATAGTAGTCCAGCTATTTTAATTACTTCCCCCCAGACAGGGCCTGCAAAATCATGTGGTAGATTGTTTAATGGTTAACTCAAGGGCTCATAGATACCATCAAGAGCCTGGGTTTTTCATTTTTTCTAATCCCCCCTCCTACTCCTTCCATTCCCCTCCCCCGTCTCTGCAATCCTTTTGTTATTTCTTTTTGACTCTAGGCTTGTTTCCTATGTTTATAAAATGGTTGCCACAGAGCCAAGCATCATATCCTCACAGAACAGAGTCTAGAGGCTGGAATGCGAAAAAGACCGTTCTCAGAAGCTCCCTTAGCAGATAGTCTTTTCTGTTTCATTTGTTATGAATATATCACATGCCCTTTGTAAACTAAAAGCTGATAAGATGAATGCAATTGCTTTAATCAGAATGGACTAATAAAGGTTCACCCCTGATGTTAAAAAGAAGCATAGGTTCTCCTCCAGAAGGAGTTGATGATACCTGAACAAATTCTGGTTCTCATTAAGGAAGAAATGGTGGTGGGGAGTGGATGTAGTTTCTGAGTAGCCTGCCAAGAATGTCTGCCATACTCTTTTAACTTCCTTGTATCTACAGATATGATAGTTGAACCTAGTTCTCGAAGTATATCTGCAGTGGCTAAAAGGCAGAAGATTTTCTAAGTAGTTGCTAAGAGTTTGGAGTTTTGCCTTGAAATAGTCAGTGACTGTTTCTAATGTTACATTTTTGTTTCTACCATCTCTACTACAAGAGGTTAATTTAACACAGAAGCTATGTTTCTCATAATAAATGCTTTAAAATTTAATTCAGGATCTTGTAGTGTACTTTCTGAAATAGCTTTTGCATCTGATTGCACTCTGTGGCAGTAGTGGAGGAAGAGTTTCTTTCTCTAATTCAGTGACTCTGGTATTAGAATGTATAGAAATCACCACAATTGCTTGTTTAAAGTGACATTTCTTGGGCCTGACTTTGGAAACCCGGACAGTTTGGCCTAGGAATCTGCATGTTTAACAGGCACTCTTGGAGATGCTGAAGCACATGTTCTCTAGACCACTTTTGAGAAACACTGTTAATATACTTGGGACCAGGAAATAAATCTTCCAGGCCTGAGTGCTACTTGGAATATTGATTCCTTTTACTCAAGAGCCTTTTCTTCTAATGCTGTTTATTCTCCACTACAAATATTATCTGTGAACATATCATTCTCTAGATCATTCCTCATCAGCAAGCTCATCGTAGGGGTACTTTTTAAATGAAATATGCATTGCATATAGCGTTCTATAGAAATAGTCACATCTGCATTATAATTGCAGTTATTTCTTAGGACATTTTAGTACACATCTGAGTTCTACCCCCTTCTTTATTGTGCATTTACCTTCTTGATTGAGAGAGAATGTGGTGAGGAAATAGTTTCTAGCAACCCACCAAATTTTGGCTCAAGTGTACTACTCAGCTCTTTTTGTTAGACCATAACTAGAATCAAATGCGGCCACCCTTCACATAGACAGAGGATGTGACCTCCAATAACTTGATCTTTCAGAGGCATCGAAATAACCTTGTCCTTTGTCCTTCTTTCTCACCTTTGAGCTTAAATGACATCACTTTTAAAAAGTCAAGTCTTGTGATTAATTTAGTGGATGCTCACTCTAAGAACAATTGCTGATGCTCATTGTTCTTTCCTCACCCTCTTCCTGGCACACCCACATCTCTTATTATGCTTATTGTGTATATCATTATTTTGGAATGTATTGTACTTCCCTGGAGGTAATGTATTTGTGTGTCCACTGTGCCTAGCACATTGCTTTGGAAAACATTTAAGTGAAATAAGAAATGAATATGACCACACTTACCTGCCTCACCTAACATGCATCACTAATTGATGACCTAATATGTTCCTGAAAGCAAGTCATATATTCCCTAGAAGAATCTAAGAAGCTGAGAATCCCTATGCACACCAGGTCATTATCTATCAACTGATTAAATCATGCCTGACATAATAAAGTGTGCATATGTATCCATATCCATATATGAAATAAATGTAGTATGGGTACATATCTACATATGTCTGTATATTCACATATAGATAAATACACATTATATATATGTCAGGAATTGTATATATTTATATAGGTACATATATACTACATGACATGTTTGACATATATATACACAGTATTCTCAAAGTATATAGAAAATGCTATTAAGAAATGTAAAACATCACTGAACTGATATTTTTTGAAATCATACACTCATATACTATAATAAATGGCTATTACAAGTATAATTGGTGTTAGAGGTTTTAAAATGCTTTGGTATTAAAAAAGACATCCTGGTATTTTAGATTAGAAACTACTGGTCCCTAGTATACATCACTGTCCTTGAAATTTTTAAATTAAATTCTCCGTGATATATATTTCAGTTTTCTCTTCCTATATGTCATCATATGTGGTTTAAGTGGTGGGTGTTGCCTCTGAGAAAAGGGATACAGGACACAAGGATTAAGAAGACAGATTAGGAGCAATGCAATGGTATACATTCCTGAGGGTAAAAGAAGAAGAGGACTGCAGAGGATGGATGGATGGAAAACTGGCTGGCTGGCTGGCCAGCCAGATGGAGCGATGGATAGTTAGATGTATGTATATGTGTGCATATGTATGTTTTTCTTTATTCATCTTCATGCTGGCTTAGTCTCTGCTTTCAGTTGGCCCACAGACATGTTTTTTTAGGTCTAAACATAAATTGTGTTACTTGCAAACATTGGAAAATTGTGTGTTCTTTCATAAAATTCAGAGAAAGAGAGAGAGACGGGGTGGGATGGGTTGGGGGGTAGGGGGAAGACAAGGATGGGGGAGGGAGAGGCAAGGGGGGGAGAGAGGGGAGAAGAGAGACAAAGGGGGAGGTTGGGGGAGAGATGAGAGGGGTAGCTAGACAGGGGAGAGAAGGAGAGAGAGTCGAGGTAGGGAGAGTGGGGAGAGAGTGGAGGGGGGAGAGAGTCAAGTGAGGAGAGAAAGACAAGGGGGAGAGAAAGACAAGGGGGGAGAGGGGGAGAGAGACAAGGAGGGGAGAGAGGGGGAGAGGGAGAGAGAGAAAGAAAAGTAGGAAAGAAATTGGCTCATGAGATTATGGAGACTGACAAGTCCCAAATCTTCAGTGGCAAGCTGGAGACACAGGAGAGTGGAGGGTGTAGTTCCGGTCCAAGTCCAAAGGCTTAAGAACCAGGAGAGCTGATAATGTAGTTCCAGTCTGAAAGGTGAGAAGCTCAAGACCCCAAGAGAACCTCTGTTTCAATGTGAGTCTGAAGGCCAGAAAAGACCAATATCCAGTTCATGCAGTCAGGCAGGAGGGGTTTCCTCTTACTGCCTTTTTGTTCTATTCAAGTGAATTGATTGGATGATACCCACCCACCTTAGGGAGGGCAATGTGCTTTAGTCAGTCTACTGATTCAAATGTTAATCTGATCCACAAATGCCCTCACAGACATACTCAGAATAATGTTGGGCCAAATGTCTAGGCACCCTGTGGTCCAGTGAAGTTTATGAATAAAATAACCATTGTATTAATTTAGACTGTTTGAAAGAATAAATGAGAGAATACATGCAAAGTACTTAGCTCGCTGCCTGACTCCTAGCACAATTTAAGTAAATATTAGTTATGGTTATCAATATCATAATTCTTCCCAATATTTCAACTTTTGACTTTCCGGATATCGTTGTTGTCTGATTTCCTTATACTTTGTTTGAAATATCATCAAAAGGGAGACAGGCCCTTAGATTAATGACTTGGGAGAGAAAGGAAAGGGAAGAAGGCTAACCCATGCTGAGCCCCTTCCTATTGTATTCCAGGTACTGTTTCTCTATTTGATTTACTCAGTCTTTCTGAAGTGAGCATCGTTCCTCAGTTTCATTTTACAAATAAATATACACAATCCCAGGTGACTGAGCAAATTCAAACACCAACCTGGTGAATAAAATTATTTTCAAACACAGGTCTGCCTGACTCCAAAACCCACATTTGTTCCCCTGTAGGGAAGTGCCTCTTGAATCTTTACCACACATACTCTGGAATCTGAGCACATACATGATAATGTCTCAGAATCACCAAGGAGTTATCAAAGCTGAGATTCCCAGCTTGTACTTCGACAGATTTTGTATCATCAAGTATGCCACATGTACATTTTGTTGAGAGGGAAGTTATATAGTTGAATTTTCTGAGTTAACTCTAAGTTTATTTAAAGGGCCAGAAGGATATTTCCAGAACTCTGCACTCTCCCCCAATCATGGACAAAGGTAGAGCTACCACTTTAGAAAATATTGAAGCATGGGATGAGAGCAAAGAAGAGATTTCGAGGGGTACCCATGACTTCATATTAAATGCTTCTCATAAACATTGCCTTAAATGTTTAATGAAAACCACATAGAAATGCTTCATTTTTCACAAGAGGAGTAGTTTAACTATATATTCATCAGTAGTATTTCAGTCAACATTGCAGAACAATGGTAATGACAAAAAAATTTTGCCTTTGTTAAGGGGAAATATAAAGTGTTTAAATGTGTAAATGTATAGTCATATTTTAATGGTGTTAGAAATCTAAGCCAATATAAATTTTCAGTTATTTTTGCTTAGCATCGATTAAAACTTTACTTTTTCAATTATAATTTTAGGGAAAATAAAGGATACTGTCTACTGGAATGCAAATATGGTTATATACATATGAGGACTCTAATAATACTAAAAGTAGCATAATTAGACAACTAAAATTTCAAATTTACAAACTGTTGCAGAAGTAATATGCTGTCAAATTGTGGGAAGTGCCCTAGAATGGGATCAGCTATTCCTAAGTAGCCTAGGACATATTTTGTAACTTCCCTAAACCTCATTTTTCTCCCTTATAAAATGGGAATATGGTGTATTTCATAGTGTGTGTGAGGATTAAATGAGTATTAAATACAGTAATAATTTAAAGTTGATGTTTGAAGAAAAACTTCTTGCCTTGGGTCGTTTCACATAATCCTGTACAGCTAAGAAAGGTTGAATAACTTGCACAGGTTCACACAGCTGAGAAGCGTGAAGCAGGACTCAAACCTGAGTAGTCTGATTCGAGAGCATGTGTTTTTGATCACTCTCTTGTACTTCTCACTATGACTGATCAGTACGTGAAGGAAAAAAATATTTAGTGCATAAATATTGAAGACTGTTATCATGATTTTTTTTCAATGTACTTTCTTGGAATAAAAAATAATCTCTTTTCAAAGCAATAGAAAAACATATTGTAGATTCTCTTTGATTCATTTGTCTCTATCCATATCAAAGAAAATGAGTCCAATTTCCCTTGATTTGTTCTTCGTGAATCAATTGCTTCCTTTTCTAAATTCACTCAGAGCATTTGTTCTAAATATTTCTGCACATTGAACTCAATTCTCCTGCTATATTTTTTCTACTTTAAAAGTTAGAAAACTTTTTCATCTCTAGAATTAACGCTTGGTGAAAACTTGACGATTTTGTAAAGATAACCAGTAATGAATTCAAAGAGAAGTAATAATTTACAGTAATGTTTGGTAATTCTTTTGTATCCTGAAATTTAATTAAGACATGGACCTCTGGACTTACTGAAAGAGGATGAGTGCTGCTTTAATAACTTGGTTATCTATCCCCACTTAAATTTGTTTCTTCCAGGCTTTAGAATTTGATGATGGCTCTCTCTGGGTGACAATAGGTAAGTCAAACGAGGATTGAAGGCTCCTCATTATCTCTGCTGTTACATAGAATTTAACTGTCTTTTTTGGACATTTGATCTGGTACTTTCTTGTTCATTTCCTTGATTGATGCATGACTTTTTCTCTTGTCATCTTGCTCAGGGTTGGCCAATCACTTTGCGTCCTTGACATTTCTTGGTGCCTATTGTTATAGTGTATTTACCCTATTTTTATTTGCATTTATTTAGATAATTTCCCCTACCTCCTTTTAGGTGTCTCTTAAAATTTAGTTAATAAGAAATGTTGGGACAGCTATATTGTTGTCTACAGATATTTCTTTTTTTTCTCTATGGGGTCTTAGCTAAATATGCCACTAGAAATGAACTCTTTTAGCATTTTACATTGTTCTGGAGATACATATTTGAGAGTCCATATTCACGATACCACATTGCCTATCCATGCTTTCAAATCGATCTTTTATCTGACTTTCTCTTATATGTGCTTTCCTAATATTTATGGCATATATCTGCTGCTGGTATTTCATTTCTTCTTCTTAACACATGAAGTTTTACAAGCTTCCTATACCTTTCATGCTGTCCCTCAGTTTTGCTGTTGTTTTGAATCAGAATTAAATTGAAAGTAGACATTTTCTCTGCTGCTTCCTTTAGCTTCTGAGTAGGAATTGTATCAAAATATGCAAGATACTATCAAATGCTCTCATCTTAATGGAATGAGGTTTCCGTTATATATAGATGAACATTGAAGTCCCTTTTAGAGATGTACCTAATACACATATTATTGAGTGTTGAGTGTTGAAATCAATATTCTATTGAAATTAAAGTCAAAGCCAACCATCTCTATCTTAGAATGTACTTTTGATGTGTTTATCTAAAATTTTATAATTCTATTACTAAACACTTGAGAAGTCAATTTTAAGTTTGTCATCATAGTGTTCAGGACTGTCAGCTCCTACATTGCTCCTACAGTCACTGTAACTCACGTTTATAATACCAAGGTATTTACTTTCAACCCTGGTAATGGAGGAGGAAGGTATCTGAGGGCAACCCAATTTCTCCACAGCATGTACTTCTTCATATTCTTTGTATTCTTTATTATGCCTGGATCAAAGGCATTTTTTCATGATGTTGCACATGATTTTTAGAGATATTTCTCCTTTAATTTGAGGTGGTCAAGTTGGCAATCTACTTTTAATTTCTCTTTAAAAGATATAACGAATTCTTAAATGGGACTTTTTCTTAAGCACCATGGCTTAAATGCAGGAAAAAAACTAAAGAGTAAATTGAATCTTTAAAATCTATATTTTAATATTATGAATATTAGCACACAAAACAAGTCTACAAAAAACCCAAGTCGACAAAATTATAGTTGTGTTATAATCTAATCTCTCTTCTCTTCTTTATATTAAATGTTAATATTTTCCAGTTACCTGAAGTTATCCAGGTAATACAATCTCTTAACATGTATATTAACTCAAAATCTATTTCCCAATTCAACTATTTGAAAATTACTAAGAATTTATTTTGTATACCAAATCAACAGCTTGAAAACTATCACTAATACTATTTATCTATATTTATACTTCACTGACATAAGAAAACATTTACAATAAGTTTCATCTGGAATGTTCACTTGCAATTGAAAGCATTATGTGCAGGTGTCAACTATACATCAAATGTCATGTTTATGTTGGTGATGTAGTTATGCTGCATAAAGATGATATTAACCTACTTGATTATATCATCGATTACTCACCAGTTCAGGGAATTCAGAAATGACTTTGAAATAGGCATTGCACTTGCAAAAGCCATGGGCAAAAACACAGTGAATATTAGACTGATGACTGAGGCTAAAGCCAAACTTTTGTTACACATATTATATATAGTATTACCTCTGTTTTAATTTTCTGTAGGTTTCTGGGAATGCATTATATTTTTTATTTACTAAGTTGAGACTATATTTTCACTTATTAATTGTCCGTTTTGTACATTGTGCCAGATGTTTCATCTACGTATCATGTAATTGTTATGGTAATACTATGGGTGTTTTATTTTCACCTTAACAAGTATTCAAACTGAAGCTCAGAAAGTTCACATAACTCCCCTAAGTTTACACAGCTTGACTTTTAACCCGTGTTTATCGGGCTGCACCATATTTTCTTTCTATTCTCAATCACGTATCTTACTGACTTTTTCTTCATTTTTATTGTCTCTCAAATGCTTTTTCTTTATCATTGAGATATAACTGACACATAGCATTATATTAATTTCATTTGTACAACATAATGATTTTATATTTGTATATATTGTGAAATGATCACCACTATAATTCTAGTTAACATCCGTCACCACACAGAGTTACAAATTTTTTCTTGTGATGAGAAATTTTAAGATCTGCTTTCTTAGCAACTTTCAAATATACAATACAGTACTATTAACTATAGTCAACATACTATACCTTACATCCCCAGGACTTACTTATTCTATAACTGGAAGTTGGTGTCTTTTGACACTCCTCACTCGTTCTACCCACCCCTCACCCCCTACCTCTGACAACCACCAATCTGTTCTCTGTGTCTGAGTTTCTTCGTTTTGTTTTTATATTCCACATGTAACTGAGATCATAAAGTATTTCTTTCTCTGGCTTATTTCACTTAGCACGAGGTCTTCCAGGTCCATCCATGTTGCAAATTGCAGCATTTACTTGTTAATGGCCCAATAATACTCCAGTGTGTGTGCGTATAAACACATTTTCTTCATCCATTCATCCGTCAATCGACACTTAGTTTGCTTCTATGTCTTGGATATTGTAAATAATGCTGTGGTAAACATGGCATGTAGATATCTTTTTGAGTTAGTGTTTTCATTTCCTTTGTACAAATAGAAGTAGAATTGACGGATCATACGGTAGTTCAATTTTTAGTTTTTTGGGGAAACTCCATACTGTTTTTCATAGTGGATGTAGCAATTTACATTCCCATCAAAAGTGCACAGGGTTCCCTTTTCTCCACATCCTTGCCAACACTTATTTCTTTATGTCTTTTTGCTAATGGCCATTCTAACAAGTATGAGGTGATAGCTCCTTGTGGTTTTGATTTGCGTTTCTCTGATAAATAGTGATGTCAAGCATCTTTTTCATGTACCTGTTGGTCATCCATATGTCTTCTTTGGAAAGATGTCTATTTAGATCCTCTGCCCATTTTTAAATTGGATTGTTTGGGTTTTTTGCTACTGAGTTGAATGAATGCTTTATTTTGGATATTAACCCCTTATCAAATATATGACCTGCAAATATTTTCTCTCACTTAATAGGTTGCCTTTTCATTTTGTTAATGACTTCCTTGGCTGTGCAGACCAAATGCTTTTTCTAAATCTTATTTATTTTCCATGGATGGAGGGAGGGAGAGAGGGAGGGGGTTATATTTCCCATGTACCAAGGTTTGCTAATGATTAGGGGAGGATATAAGAAAGGAGCATCAGCTGTCAACCCAGCATCTGGGAGGCCCCAAACCAGCAGATGCAGCTTTCTAAGATGCCCCTTCCTGCACTGGGACACAATTGGGTTCACTGACTGACTGTTAACTCTGTGTGGTATAAGCAAGCTCAGATAATACACTTGCATTTGGGATCTCCTTATTTTAGACATTGCAAGGAAGACTACATGACTAATGTCCATTCTCCACAACTGTGGCTCAGAAATCCATAAATTGAAGTTTATTTATAATAAAAAATCCAGACATACCAGATGTATCCTCCTAAAAGTATTTTATTAAATAAGAAGTACCTAAAGTTGCTAAGAGAGTAAATAGTAAAAGTTCTCATCACAGGGAAAAAAAAATTTTCAATCTGTATGAGATGATGGATGTTAACTAAACATATTGTAGTAATCATTTTGCAATATTTGTAAGTTGTCGTTATGCTGTACACCTTAAACTTATGCAGTGCTGTATGTCAATTATATCTCAATAAAACTGAAAGAAAAAAGAAGTACCTAGCAGCCTTTGGAAGACCTTCATTTAACATGTAGCTGATTCCACCAGTGGACTATGCAAGGAATCCTGGTCAAAGTCAAAACGGCCTCAAGCATTTCTGGGAAGAGAAGAGCCTTCCCACAAACTCACTTCCCACTGGTGTTCTTCACGCCTATTCCTCCTTGTTGGATTGACTTATATTGATTATGTTAATGACTTGAGCTCATACAGCATTTAATAATTCAAAATACTTTTATATATGTTGTCTAATTTAGTTTTCCAAGGCCATATAGGTATTAAAATGCAGGATTTCAAACCAGGGTCTTCAGAAACAAAATCTAAAGTGCTTTTTTTCCAGTGACTTTCTTTGAATAAACATATGCCTTTACATTATATGCATTTAATCCTATTAAGTCAGGTATAACTTTACAACCCTATTTATTTTCTTTGGTCCAAAACTCAATTATATTCATTATTTAGTACATATATATGTATATTATAAATGCATATGATATTTTATATCAATATATCTAAAACAGACACAAATATATTTGCTTATCTACTTATATTACAGTCTATACCATTTCTGAAATAATTTGAGACAGCATGTAAAATACACAATTGGTAGAGAGGGAAAACAAAGGCAGGGAAATGGGTAAATCTGGAGGTAAGTTTAGCATAAAATTCAATACAGTATCTAGATGTGAGCTATAAATTTGGCTTTTTGCTCTCTAGCAGCCAAAGAAAGAAATGTGTATATTTCAGAGGTTCACAGCATCCAAGAGATTAAAACCAATTTCTCATGTGGGGCGTAACTTTTGTAGGTACTGAGACTAATGTGTACTGTGTCCTTGGTAATACCACTCAACAGCAGCCCTGTAATAATTACAATAGTGTATTGCATATGGCTATTTCTTATTGTGAAAGTCATGATGAGATGCTGTGAAACTAATTCTCTAAGGAGCCACAATAGAGTGTTTTACGTGCATACTCCCACATCGTGCCCTCCATTATTGTCATGATCCAAGGCTAAACTTCAAAATATTTAGAACAGCGGTACTCAAAGAATGTTCTGTAGAATATTATGAGGATATTTCTTGAGAAATAGTTTTTCCAGAGTGCTAGAAAGCTGGAAGGGAAAACTCCTAATTCAATCTACTTCAGCACAGGTTCTATTTTCTCCTGATAGATGATGTGGCCTTTTTTGGATTGATTTGAAATACTATAAGGGACCGGTATTAGTGAATGTACCCTGAATTAGCAGAACATATACTGTTGATATAAATTCTAGAACTCCAGGATAAGCCCTGAGTCTTAAATTGGAAGCAATAAGTATAGCATCTCAGATCAACTGAAAGTCCCCCATAGGTAACGTCCCTTCACTAGAGACCTTTAGCACAAGGAAGCCAAGCCTACATTTAGTGCTGACCTGTGTACTCCCGGGCTTCTGCTGAGGCTTTCTGTCTATGGCCAAACAAATCGGACACTTAATCTAATCATGTGAATGCATGCACATGTGTGGTTTTGTCCTACTACTCTGAAATCCTCCCTACATGATACACATCTCAAATCAGTGCAATAAAGAAAAAGGGTTCATGGCCCGATACATTGAAGAAATAGTACGTTTATGAACATCTGGCTATCAAGAGTTCCATTTAGGGTTTCTCTCTTTGCTGCATTACAATAATTTGCTAAGAAGTCCTTGTTACCATTTGCTGCTCTCATTGTTCACCAAGTGTATTCTTGAAACTCTAATCAATGCTTTTTACTCAGATTCAGCTTCAATTTTAAGATGGTGAATATTTTTTGAAGATACACACAAAAACTGTTTATTTCAGAAAAAAATGTAACTGAATAGTTGTCTCTTCCTCTAACTGAAGTAGATTCTTTTGAAACTTTTGGAGGACGTTGTTTTGAGTTTAAAAGTTGACTCTAGGGGCTGGCCTGGTGGCATAGTGGTTAAGTTCATGCTCTGCTATGGGGGCCCAGGGTTTGCAGGATCAGATTTGGGTGCAGACCTAGACACCACTCATCAAGCCATACTGTGGAGGCATCCCACATACAAAATAGAGGAAGATTGGCAGAGATGTTAGCTCAGGGACAATCTTCCTCAAGCAAAAGGAGTAAGATTAGCAACAGATGTTAGCTCAGGGCCACTCTTCCTCACCAGAAAGAAAAAAAGTTGACTAAGTTATTAGGGAAATTTTCTAAATCTATTAAGACACCTCTAAAATCTTTCTAAGTTTGTGCTCTATATTCTTTTGTGACATATTTTCAAGACATTTAAAAGTATGTTATGCGAATATATTTTCTCAAATATTCAATAATAGCATTGTAATCTTGGGTTCACATTGTTTCTGGCTGTTACTATTTTAATGAAACTCATATTGGCTTCCCTAAATACAAAAATTAAAACCTGGTTTGTATTTTTAAATTGAATGTGATCAATGTCATCATTCCCCAATATTTATGTGAGCGTCCATAGGTTTATAACCCTAATCTGTCATCTATCGGAGAATTACGCTCATTTATCTCTAGAACTCTTCTGAGAGTTTAGCAGTAAACACCGAGAGTTGAAATGATTTTGTCAAGTTTATGAGTCAATCAGCTGTGGAGCAAGGTCTTACACCCCAGGTCTCTTTGTTGTCTGCTTTAGTTGATCTGCCCATTACACTATATAACTTTGCTAAAATTGAAGACTTAGTGTTTGTTAGGTTAAAATTTATGGAATAAAAACTGCATTTTCGTAAGTTAGATGAGGTAGCAACTTCATTGACATCTTATATGAAAGGTTTAGTTTTCAATTTTCATTTTATTCCTGAAGTCGTTTTAATGAGGAAATTTGTGGGGAACACTAGGCCCATTTGAGTCTTTTGATGAGTTGTGTTTGCTTTCATTCTTTCCTGTGAAATCACAATGGTAATATTGTACAACTTATCTTGAGATGAATATTCCTCATTTGCAAGAGGAGTTAGATTCTTGTAGTGCTACTAGCTTCTTAATAAGAAGGTATTTAGTACATGCAGGAGAAGGTAAGTGATAAGACATTGGATTCCTGTTCCTGTTGGTGATGTTTTGATAGAGGCTTTCAGTTTAAATACTTTTTATTTAATTGTTTGGTAATTTTTTAATAGCTTGGTCAGCTAAAAATGAAGGAAAAATAGAAATTTGAAGAGGTGCATCTCCATTATTCACTGTGGATTTGAAATATATAAATGAGTTCCTCATTGGTAGAGTTTTTAAAAATGACTAAGAAAATAAATATATACCGTGTAATATCTCAGCATGATTATTTTGCAAATAAAAATTATACACATTTATTGATGCAAATTTATTGATTTAACCATGTTACCATCTAAAGGACCTATTAATACCTTAATACATTACACATAATACATTATACATGTAGTAATTATTAATACAGTATACATACCCTTCATGATTACGTTTAAATTTACAAAATGTCACACCTTAGCTCATTAATGAATTAATCATAGTTAACCAAATTATTTACTACCAGTCTGGCATGATTCTAAATGTTTTCTATGTTTTAGCTCCTTTAATACTCAAGATAGTCGGTTTGTTTGACTGAGAAAGAAATGTTAGAGTCACATAGTGGCAGTTGACTTTTCCAAGGGCATACCATTTATAAGTTGTAGAACATGGCTAACAACCCAGACAGTCTGCGTCCAGAGCCTGCACACTTAATTATTGCAATGTATTGTCCTTGTTTGTCTTGGTATTAGATATGTTACACAGTAAAACTATGGTGATGATTATATTATTTGCTATGAAATATTCCTACTTAACATTTTAGTTAATGAATATGTTCTTTCTTTTATTTTTTTAATAAGACACCTCACAAAAATATTATGCTCCAGCTGGCGTCAGAGCCCATGGTAATAAATATATGGCCTAAACTGGTTTAAATGACTTAAGAATTTGCAAAACCAGCATTCTGTCTTTTCTTTTTTCTTTATGAGTAGATCTTTAAAAAATATCCTCCGTGGATTATTTGAGCAGGACTAAACTGGAGGGCCTCTGTGGAATTACCTATCCTACCCAGATGACATTTCATGATGGGGGTGAATAGTGGAGAGGATTAGGAGAAGCAGGGCAAACTGTACTAGAGCTGTGGGCCAGCTCGTCATAGCTTAGGGTCCTAATGTTTGTTGTTTTGTTTGTGCCAAATACCGTAAGTGAAAGTGTTAATAGATAGTTTAAAAAATCAGGCTCATGTTTCCTAATGAATCTTTAAAATCTGAGTGATGCTTCACCAAAAAACAGTTCTAAGATATCTTGGATGTGAGACAAATCTGTGTTTTGTGTCGAGTCTTTGGTCCATAAGTTGATGAATCAAAAATAATTTTCAAGGGAATTTCAGTAATACAAGAGCAGCCCATTGGGATATCAGAAATAGTTAGTACTATAACAACCAATAAGTTCTAAATATGATAGTGTCATAGATGTATGACTTGCTTCAACAAAACTTAAAATTTGGAGAGAAAAGCTGACAACAAAGAACAAGTGTATCGTATTTTGATGCTATAGTGACTATTTTGTAAAGAGTAAATAGCTTGGTGAATTGAAAAATTGTTCTACACAATCATTTTTTAAAGTTTTCAGGGCATTTTTCTCTCTCCAAGGACCAACAAATTGATGTATCTATTTGGAGGAGCTAATACAGTTTGATTGATTGATTGATTGATTGATTGGAAGACTAGCCCTGAGCTAACATCCGTGCCCATCTTCCTCTACTTTATATGTGGGATGCCTACCACAGCACGGCTTGCCAAGTGGTGCCATGTCTGCACCCGGCATCTGAACCAGTGAATCCTGGGCCTCCGAAGTGGAATGTGTGCCCTTCACTGCTGCGCCACCGGGCCACCCTGCTAATGCAGTTTTTTGTAACCAGTATATAGCACCAAGTTTTAAAACCAAATGCTTTGGAGAAATATCGAAGTCCTTTGTCCATTTTTTAATTGGCTTATTTATTTTTATGTTTGTTTATTTTTGCAACTGAGTTGTAGGAGTTCCTTATATTTTGGAGTTCCTTATATATTTTGGATATTAACACTTTATCAGATAGATGGTTATCAAATATTTTCTTCCATTCAGTAGATTGCCTTTTCATTCTGTTGATTGTCTCCTTTGTTGTGCAGAAGCTTTTTACTTCTGGGTATATATCCAAGAATTGAAATTAAGATCTCAAAGCAATATCTTGACTTCCATGTTCATTGCAGCATTATTCACAATAGCCAAGACATGGAAATAACCCAGATGAATAAAGGAAATGTGGTATATACATACAATAGACTATTATTTGGCCATAAAAAAAGAAAATGCTGCCATTCGTGACAACGAGGATGAACCTGGTGGGCATTATGCTAACTGATATAAACCAGTCATAGAAGGATAAATACTGAATGATTCTACTTATATGAAAAATCTAGAATAGTGAAACACATAGAAACGGAGAGCAAAATGGTGGTTGCCAGGGGCTTTGGGTAGGGGGAAGTGAAGTGGTTGCTATTCAATGGGTATAAAGTTTCAGGTATGCAAGGTGAACAAGTTCTAGTGATCGACTTACAACATAGTGCCTATAACTAAAAATTCAGTATTGTAGGCCTAAAAATTTGTTGAAAGTAGATCTCATGTCAAATGTCCTTACTACACAAGCAAAACAAAACAAAGCAAAACGGTTGGACAAGAGGAAACTTTTAGAGGTGTTGGGTATGTCTCTTACCTTGATGGTGGTAATGGTTTCATGTATGTATACATATCTTCAAACTCACCAAACTGCATGCATTAATTGTATCCCGATTTTCTCTATATCAATAACATCATGGTAAAGCTGTTCAAAACAACCCATAAAATAAAAATTTAAAAATTCTAAAATTATTTGCATGTTTTGTTTATTACTTAATGAAGTACATTTCACCCTAAAGATGACGTATATAGAAGAAAATATGTCGTTGCGAGTGTATACTTGTGGTTTTTGCCTTCTTCCTGTTTTCTTTTAAATATAATGCAAGTTTCTTTTTTAAAGATAAAATATTAAGTATTTCTGTAATTGTAAATTAATTACATCTGTAGGTTTAATCATGTTGATTTTAGGCAATTGGAATCAACATTTTATCATATCAGTGTCTCAGAATAAGTCCACATGCTCCATTATGTTTTTGAATGTATTTTTTGATGAATACAAATGGCTTAAGTTGTGGCATTTCTTTATATTTACATAATTAAATTACTAGCTTCAAAGTTAACAGTATGGCTTTGGATATAATTATTTTTAATAACTTGCTATAAAGAGTATGAGTTTTTCAACAGCACTGTGTTCTTCTGGGGTATATTAATTATGTAATAGTAAAGATATAGCTAGAAAAGGAAAAAAGCACATAATATACTAAATAATTTCTGAGTAAATATGTCTGACTTAATTAGAAACCTGATTGTAAGTTAGTTATTAAGCTGTATTGCCTGTAGGGTTTTGAAGTCATGAGCCTGAGGCCTTAATATTCTCTTTCCAAAGATCATCAAAATCAAGTGACTTAAGAAAGACAGTAGGTTGCCAATTTGTTAAAGGTCAAGAAGTTGGAAGAATTGGGTGGGATTTAGAGAATCTATATATTGGGAACTAAATTTTCCCACTAATACCACAAAAACTGAGACTGATAGATTCAGGTTGGCAGGGTTTCAGCCACCAGCTGTCTCTTAATGACTTTCCCAGCTGTGATAGTTGTAGGATTGAGTTTTAGGCTGTATCTTTAATTTTAGGTTGTTCATTTATTTATGTAAAGGTAAATATTTTATTTGACACTTTTTTTTTCTTTAGCGTATGGGCAATAAATTAGAGTGAATTTCAGGACTACTTTAGCTGGTAAAAAATTCCTTTCAAGTTTACTCACTTCTTTTATAAACTTTGAGAGTATGCTAAATGTGTCTTGGATTGAAATGGAATGTTCTATATAGTTAATTATGAATTTCCTCTTTTCGGTTAAAAGTCTACTTGGCAGAAAAAGAACAGAATTAGTCTAGTACTGCTCATAGATTCAAAGTGGCTCTTGAATCTGGCTGTAGTGGGAGTGGATAATGGACGAAAGCATGCTAGCCAGGTCCCCGAACATCCCCCTTCCCATCCACCCTGATGCAAACATGGCCCTACGGAGAAGTCATGGGCAAATTTCCTAAAAAAACAAAAAAACGAAAACAAGAGCATCAAAGGTGAGAAGTGATGGATGGGAACTGTTTGAGCCAAGATTATACCTCCAGAGGTATTTCAACTTGAGATATATTTTCAGACCTATTCCATAAACTCACCAGGAGGGATACAAACTTGGGAATAGCTTTAGTCCCTATTACTGAAGTGGTAAGTTATCAATCAAGGTTTATATACAACAGGAGGAATATCAGCCCATTAAGGAAAACCACGTATACGAGGAGTGCAAGCATTATAAAAAACAGCAAAAGGACTGTTTTATACTAAATAAACATATTTAGTAGACCAAACAGAAAAAGAATGTAAAATAAGTGTTCTGAATATCCTCAAAGAGATAAAAGAAGATGATGGTAACATTAAATACAAAAAAACCCACATTACTAAAATAAGTGAGCCAATTGGAAATACTTGTATGAAAATATATGACAGTCAAAGTAACTCATTAGATGAGTTGAAGAGCCAGATGAATATTTCTGGAAGACAAGGTTAAAGAACTTTCTGATTACTTTCCTCAAAATGAGGAGACACAAAGGGGCTGGCCCCGTGGCCAAGTGGTTAAGTTCACGAGCTCCGCTGCAGGCAGCCCAGTGTTTCGTTGGTTCCAATCCTGGGCGTGGACATAGCACTGCTCATCAAACCATGCTGAGGCAGCGTCCCACATGCCACAACTAGAAGGACCCACAATGGAGAATATACAACTATGTACTGGGGGGCTTTGGGGAGAAAAAGGAAAAAAATTAAAAAAAATCTAGAATTTAAAAAAAATGAGGCACAAGTAGAATTAAAAACTTCTCTAATTTATGTGGGTTCCAACCTGGCAGGTGTGAGGTGATATCTCATTGTGATTTTGATTTGTATTTCCCTGTTGATTAGTGACATTAAGCATTTATTCATATGCCTGTTGGCAATTTGTATATTGTCTTTGGGTAAATGTCTGAGTCCTAAGACCGCTTTTTAATCAAACTGTTTTTTTTCCACTATTGAGTTGTAGGAGTTCCTTATACGTTTATAATTATTTTAAAGATATATGGTTTGCAAATATTTTCTCCAATTCAGTAGGTTGCCTTTTAAATTTGTTGATTGTTTTCTTTGTGCGGAAGGGTTTGGTTTGATGTAGACCAGTTGTCTATTGCTGCTTTTGTTGCCTATGCATTTAGTGTCATATCCATCAAACCATTATTGCCAAGAGCAATGTCATAAAGCTTTTCCCTCATGTTTCCCTCTAAGAATTTTACAGTCTCAGTTCTTACGTTAAGTATTTAGCCCATTTTTGAATTGATTTTTGTGTGTGATGTAAGGTATCAATCCAATTTCATTATTTTACTTATGGATACACAGTTTTCCTAGGACCATTTGTTGAAGAGACTTTTTCCCTTTGTGTGTTCTTGGCACTCTGTTAAAAATAAGTTGATTATATATGTGTGAATTTGTCTCTGAGATCTCTTTTCTTTTTCATTGGCCTATATGTCTGTCTTTATGCCAGTACTGTACTGTTTTGGTTACAGTAGCTTTGTAATGTATTTTGAAATTAGGTAACACTTCCCTGAGGCTGATAATAAAATGTTATGAAATATGTTACTTTGATGGGATGCTTGTCTTATACACTTGTTTGCCTTCTTTCAAAGCCCTTCAGTTTGGATACTAGATTGTAATTATCGAAAATAACTGGAAGAACACATGACATACTTAAACTATTAAAGAGTTTGTTTAGGGTGACCAGAAACAAGATTCCTGAAAACTTCACCCTTATAAAATACAACAGTGTTTTCAATTGAATAAACAAAATTTTTTATTACTACAGGAAAAAAATACGCACATTTTATGAATAGGTTAAAATAGATATCAACATTTGTCATTAATTTATAATTTTATATTTAAAATTTCCCAATATTTTTTATTCATCTAATCATAATGTGTTAATTATTGGGGACATCTTAGAGAATATAATGCTAGTCATCATTGTTGAGAGTGTCAAGAAAGGTTCTGTGAAGTATAATATTTACTGTTATACACATCTCATCCTTCATGTATTGTTTTGCTAAAATTTCACTGTTTGAAATAAAAACTAAAAATTATGTATATAACAACTGAAAATAATAGGAAAATCCTGAAGTATTTGGAGTGTTTAAAAATGAGTATTTCTCATGGTAGAAAAGATAATCTTGTGAATGCAAGATAGGAATGATCACATTTATACTAATACTTCCCATGTGTGTTTTATAATACCTGATGCGACCCTTCTTACAAGGAGTGTATAGTTCTGAGATTAAGACTCCAGATTTCTAAACATAAACTTTGAATCCTATTACTTCCTACCTCCTTGTAAAGCTTGTTTCTTCAATTGTCCCATTTCCTAGCTTTCTTGGTAAACAGTATATGTTGGCTTAAAGGAATTCACTTCTCTTACATTCACAAGAGTCAACAACAAAAGAAATCTCTGGCCAAGTTTACAAATAATGTCTTTGTTGCCAAATATGCCTCTGCCTTCATCTCTTATTTTTGTTTCTGTTTGAGACTCTTGAACAGCCCCTTGTATACCGTGTAGAACCTTTCCTTTTAAAGTGACAAAAAAAAGAAACCCAATTCAGACTGACTTAACAAAAGTGGAATTCATTGATCCCTGTAATAAAAGCAGCATCAGGGCAGGGCATAGTGTCTCTTCGTCCTGCTTCCCTTCTTTTTGGCTCCATCTGGTAGTTCCCAGAAACAGCATTGTCTTTACTTATAGATACAAAGTCAGAGCAGTAACCTATGCTGGAGAATTCTCGGATAAAGACTCATAATATTGTCATTGTCTTTGACTGTGTTGCATGATTGTTTATGGATCAGTAACTCTGACAGGAGAATTAGGTTTCTTGAATAGCCATTAAGCAAATCAGGCATATACCCAGAAGCCAGAGGTATGTTGCTAGATGGCAACGCCATCCAAAAATCTAGACCTGAGAGTAAGAGGTGATGATTCTCCAAGAGAAACTGTGGCTCTTTTTCAGATGAGGAGAGCTGAATGCATGCTGGATGGCAAAATCACCATACGTTTCCTACACAACTCTACTTGAAAATGTTTCATTTTTTGATGCCTGTGAAAAATCGCTCTCGTTTGGTTTTCTTCTATCTTCTTGGTGGTTCTCATTTTACCTTATATCTTAACTATAATTCTTTGGTCTCACCTTTAAATGTTGGTATTTCTCAAGGCTCTATTCTAGTCACTTTTCTCACTCTACGTAGTCTTCATCATTCGCTTCCATTTCAGTTACCAATTCTGTGTTGATGATCTTCAATTCTATAAATCCATTCTGATTCATCTCTTGTCTTAAAAACTCCAGAACTGTGATGTACCACTGAATATTTCTTGTTGAATAATCTCAAACAGCAAAAGCCTTACACTTTATAAATAGTAATCAACTTTTCCCCTCTGCAAACCTGTCTTATATTTTCTATAGTTTATCAAAGAGTAACATTACTTACCTAGATGTCCATTCAAAACAGGAAGGAGTCATCTCTTTATGTATTACTCTGTTTCAACTCCAAGGAATTTACTAAACACTTAGCTTCTTTTTTTTCTGGTATTTCTTGGATCTGTTTCACTCCCCTCCATTTTTTTTTTAACCCTACCTTATTTCAGGTCTTCATTGAGCACTGTTTTTCCGTTCTTGCTCTCTTTATATCATACTATCACTAGTCTTTTTTTTTCTTTAAGACACATATATGACTATGTCACTTTGCCGCTTAAAATTTTTTTAGCTCCCCATGGACATGTAGATAATGTCCAAACTCCTGATGGTAGTGTATGATCTGGATTGACCCTAGCATACTACTTCAGTCTCATGTTTCATCATTATCCACCTCAAATCATGTGCTCTCTATACCATGCTGAAGTCCCTTGAATATGACCATCTTTTTTCATACCCCCATGAGTATCCATGACCACCTGCTTTCTGTAACACTCTGGGTTGCCCTTCACCTGTTCGTTTTTTGCCCCCTCAGATAATGCTTACTTATCTTTCAAGGCTCAGTTCAGCTTTCATACCTTCCAAGAAGCCTTGCCAAACACCCGTTACCCCCATGTCTGGGTTAGATGCCTCTTATATGGTTTTCATACCACCCTGGGAATAGTTATGACTGCATCACTTAAAAAAATTCCTGAGGTAGAATTGGTTTATAACATAAATTTCAGGCTTACATCATTCTATTTCTACTTCTACATAGACTAGACTATATAGATCATGTTCATACCAAAAATCTAGTTGTAGTCTGTCACCATAAAAATGAGCCCCTTTACCCCTTTTGCCCTCCCTCCACCCTCTTCCCCTCTGGTAACCACCCATCTGTTCTCTGTACGTGTGTGTCTATTTGTATACCTTCCACATATGAGTGAAATCGTACGCTATTTGACTTTCTCCATCTATTTCCCTTAGCATAATACCTTCAAGGTCCATCCATGTTGCTGCAAATGGAAAGATTTCATCTTTTTTTTAGTGCCTGAGTAGTATTCTATTGTATACATTTACCACATCTTCTTTATCCATTCATCCATTCATGATAGGCACTTAGGTTATTTCCAAATCTTAGCTATTCTGAATAATGCTGCAGTGAACATAGGGGTGCATATATCTTTTTGAACTAGTGTTTTCATATTCTTTGGGTAAACACCCAGAAGTGGAATAGCTAGATCATATAGCAGTTCTACTTTTAATTTTCTGAGGACCCTCCGTACTGTTTTTTCATAGTGGCTGCACCAATTTACATTCCCATGAGCAGTGTACGAGGGTTTCCTTTTCTCCACATCCTCTCTCAAATACTTATTATTTCTTGTCTTTTTAATAATAGCTATTCTGACGAGCATGAGGTGATATTTCATTGTCATTTTGATTTGCATTTCCCTAATAATTAGTGATGTTGAATCTCTTTGCATGTCCCTGTTACTCGTCTGCATATTTTCTTTGGAAAAATGTCTGTTCGGATCCTCTGCCCACTTTCTTATAGGGTTGTTTGTGTTTTTGTTTGAGTTGTATGAGTTCTCTATATATTTTGAATATTAATCCCTTATTAGATATATGATTTGAAAATATCTTCTCCCAATTGGTAGGCTGTCTTTTTGTTTTGTTGATGGCTTCCTTTGCTGTGCAGAAGCTTTTTAGCTTGATGTAGTCTAATTTATTTTTTCTTTTGTTTGCCTTGCCTGAGGAGACATGGTATCCAAAAAGGTACTGCTAAGACCAATGTCAGAGAGCATACTGCCTGTGTTTTCTTCTAGGAGTTTTATGGTTTCAGGTCTTACATTCAAGTCTTTAATCCATTTTGAGTTAATTTTTGTGTATGGTGCAAGATAATGTTCTACTTTCATTCTTATGCATGTGGCTGTCCAGTTTTCCCAGCACCACTTATTGAAGAGACTCTCCTTTCTCCATTGTATGCTCTTGGCTCCTTTGTCGAAAATTAGCTGGCCATAAATGTGTGGATTTATTTCTGGTTTCTTAAGTCTGGTCTATTTATCTGTGTGTCTATTTTTCCACCAGAAGCATGCTGTTTTGATTACATTAGCTTTGTAGTATAATTTGAAATCAGGGAGCATTATATGTCTGGCTTTGTTCTTTTTTCTCAGGATTGCTTTGGTTATTTGGGGTCTTTTGTTCCATATAAATTTTAGGATTCTTTTTTCTATTTCCCTGAAAAATATCATTGGTATTCTGATAGGGATTGTACTGAATCTGTATATTGCTTTATGTAACATGGACATTTTTAACTATTAATTCTTCCAATTCAAGACCACGGAATATCTTTCCATTTCTTTGTGTCTTCTTTGATTTCTTTCAATAGTGCCTTATAGTTTTCATTGTACTTGTCTTTTACCTCCTTAGTTCAATTTATTCTTAGGTAGTTTATTCTTTTTGTTGCAGTTGTAAATGGGATTGGATTCTTGATTTCTCTTTGTGCTTGTTTATTGTTAGTGTATAGAAACACAACAGGTTTTTGTATTTTGATTTTGTACCCTGCAAATTTACTGTATTCATTTATTATTTCTAATAGTTTTTTTGGTGGTTTCTTTAGGGTTTTCTATATATAAAATCATGTTGTCTGGAAATAATGGCAGCTTTACTTATTCCTCTCAGTTTGGATCCCTTTTATTTCTTTTTCTTGCCTACATGCTCTGGCTAGGACTTCCAATACTATGTTGAATAAGAGTGGTCGGAGTGGCTATCTTTGTCTTGTTGCTGTTCTTAGAGGGATAGCTTTCAGTATTTTTACCTTTCAGTATGATATTAGCTGTGAGTTTGTTGTATATAGCCTTTATTATGTTGAGGTGCTTTCCTTCTATACCCATTTTGTTCAGAGTTTGTGTCATAAATTGATGTTGAATCTTGTCAAATGCTTTCTCTGCATCTATTGAGAAAATCGTGTGATTTTTACTCTTCATTTTGTTAATGTAGTTTATCATGTTGATCAATTTGTGCATGTTGAACCATCCTTACATCCCTGGAATAAATGCCACTCGATTCTGGTGTATGATCCTTTTGATGTATTGTTGTGTTCAATTTGCTAGTATTTTGTTGATGATCTTTGCATTCGTGTTCCTCAGCGATACTAGCCTGTAATGTTCCTTTTTTGTGTTGTCCTTGTCTGGTTTTGACATGAGAGTATTGTTACTCCTGTGAAATGAGTTAGGGAGCATCCCCTCCATTTCAGTTTTTTTAGAGTTTGAGGAGGATAGGTATTAAGTCTTTGAACGTTTGGTAGAATTCACCAGAGAAGGTATAGAGTCCTGGACTTTTGTTTTGGGGGAGAGTTTTGATTACTGTTTCAATCTCTTTACTAGTGATTGATCTATTCAGACTTGCTATTTCCTTTTCAGTTTTGAGAAGTTGTATTATTCTAAGCATTAACCGATTTATTCCAGGTTGTCCAATTTGTTGGCGTATACCTTTTCATAGTGTTCTCTTATAATCCTTTGTATTTCTGTGGTGTCTATTGTAATTTCTCCTGTTTCTTAGTACCACTTTTGATGGATCCCATAAGTTTTGGTACTTCTTTTTCATTTTCCTTGGTTTCCAGGTATTTTTCTGATTTCTTTGTTGATCCAATGGTTGTTCAGTAGCATGTTGTTTCATCTCCACATATCTGTGATTTTCCAGCTTTCTTCTTGTGGTTAATTGCTAGTTTCATATCACTGCGGGTAGAAAAAATGCTTGGTATGATTTCACTCATCTTAAATTTATTGAGACTTGTTTTGTTTCCTGATATATGGTCTATCTTTGAGAATATTCCGTGTGTACTTGAGAAGAATGTGTATTCTGCTTTTTGATGGAATGTGCTATTTATACCTATTAAGTCTATCTGGTTTAGTGTTTCATTTAAGGCCAATGTTTCCTTGTTGACTTTGTCTGGTTGATCTATCCAACGTTGTAAGTGGGGTATTATACTGTACTACTATTATTGTGTTGCTGTCAATCTCTCCTTTTAGGTCTGTTAAAACTTACTTTGTATACTTTGTTGCTCCTATGTTTTATATTTTCTTGATGGACTGTTACCTTTATCATTATATAATGTCCATCTTTGTCTCTTGTTCTCTTTTGGCTTAAATCTATATTGTCTGATATACGTATGACTACACTGCTTTCTTTTGTTTACCATTTACTTGGAGTATCATCTTTAATTCCTTCACTTTGAGCCTATGTTTGTCTTGAGAGCTGAGATTAGTCTCCTGGAGGCAGCGTATTATTTGGTCTTGTTTTTTAATCCACCCAGTCACTCTGTGTCTTTTGGTGAATTCAATCCATTTACATTTAGGGTGGTTATTGATATATTAGGGCTTATTAATGTAATTTTGTCTTTTGTTTTCTGGTTACTCTATAGTTCTATTGTTTCTTTTTCCTTGTGTTTTCATGTGCCATTTCAGTTTGGTGGTTTTTCTGTGATGTTTCTCAGTTTCCTTTTTTAATGTTTTGTGACTCTGCTCCAAGTTTCTGTTTTGTGCGTACCATGAAGTTTGTTAAAAAAGATCTCATAGATGAGTCCTTTTCTGCTGATAACATCTTATCTTCATTTGCCTGTACAGGTTTTGTCCTTTTCCTCTTCCCCTTATATGTTTTTGTTGTCACAAATTATCCCTCTTTATATCATGGGGTTGTTACCAAATTGAAGTGGTTATAGTTATTTTTAATGCTTTATTTCCCTTTATCCTTTGTTATAATTGTTTACTAACCTACTCTTATACAGAGTTGCAATTTTCTGATTCTATTTATCACCTTGCTTTAAGCTTTCTACAACTTTGCCTTTTTGTTTCAGGTAGGAGAGCTCTTTTCAAGATTCTTGTAAGGCAGGTTTAGTGGCAATGAACTCCCTCAGCTTTTATTTGTCTGGGAAAGGCTTTATTTCTCATTCATATTTGAAAGATAACTTTGCTGGCTAGAGTATTCTTAGCTGACAGTTTTTATCTTGAAGTATTTTGAAAATCATTACACTCTTCTCCTGGCCTGTTGAGTTTCTTCTGAGAAATCTGCTGATATCCTAATTGGGATTCCTTTGTAGGTTATTGATTTTTTCTTTGGGTACTTTTAATATTCTTTTTTTGTCATTCACTTTTGACAGTTTTAATATAATGTGCCTTGGAGAAGTTCTTTTTGCATTGAGATAATTGTCTTCTATTAGCTTCATGTACTTGTATATCTTGTTCTTTCCACAGGTTTGGGAAGTTCTCAGCTATTATTTCCTTAAATAAGCTCTCTGCTCCTTTCTCCCTCTCTTCTCCTTCTGGGATACCCATTATCCTTATGTTGCTCTTCCTTATTGAGTCAAATATTTCCCATAGAATTTCTCCATTTTTTACAAATATTAGTTCTCTCTCCTCTTCCATCTGAATGATTTCTGGATTTCTGTCTTTGAGCTTGCTAATTCTCTGTTCCATAAGGTCTGCTCTATTTCCAGTGCTTTCTACTTTATTCACCATCATGATTAATGAGTTCTTCAGCTTCAGAATTTATTTTTGATTCTGTTTTTAGAATTTCAGTCTCTTCGGTGAAGTACTCTTTCTGTTCATTAATTTTATGCCTGAGCTCATTGAACTGTTTTTCTGAGTTTTCTTGTAGTTCATTGATTTTCCTCATGACAGCTCTTTTGAATTCTCTATCAGTTAGATTGTAGTCTTCATGATTTCAAGTGTGGTTTCTGAAGAGTTATCATTTTCTTTTTGTGACACTGTTACTGTAGTTTTTCATGGTGCTTGATGAGTTGTTCCTCTGCTGGCACATTTGGAGAAACACATTTTTTTATTTAGGTAAGGCTTTGTTTACTTTGATTCTGAGCTGCTTCTGGTTGTATTTGAAAGGCTATGCTTTCCACTCTCCACTGCTGCTGCCAGAGGTGTTATCAGTGCCCTCCCTGTGCTGCTTGTACCTCCAAGGTTGCTGGTGCCTTGCTGCATACAGTGTTGCTGCACTCATGTGTGTCACCACTAGGGTTACTGGGCTGGTGAGCACCTCTGCTGCTTCTGGGATTGCCTGGGTTGTGGGTTCTCCCACCACAGCAGGGGGAAGTGGAGGGTGGGGCAGGAGCTAGAGTCACAGGCACCTCTGTCATGTCCAGGTTCATTGGGTCTGCAGGCACCACTGCTATGGGTGAGGGGGCTGGACTTGTAGGCACCACTGCAGTTGGGGGGTTCTGGGGTCATGGGCTCTGCTGTTGCTGTTACCAGGCTCTCTGTAGCTTTGAGTGTTGCTGCTCCCAGGTTTTTCATGGGTGCCGACACCCCTGCTGCCAGGGACTGGGTTTGCTCTTGTCACCACCACTGCTGGGTGGGCTGGGATTGTAGGTGCCACTGCCATGGGGGGAAGGGTACCTGGGTCACAAGCACTGCTGCGATTCCTGGAGCTTCAGGTTATGGGTGCCACTGATATTGCTGGGGAAGGGGGAGAGTCTGAGTCACGAGTGGCCCTGCAGTTCCTGGTGCTTCTGGTCTTGGGCGCCAGCATGGTTCCTAGAACCTCAGGTCATGGGCCCTGCCACCACTGCCAGGGGTAGTAGGGTCTTAGGTGCAACCCCACTTCTGAGAGGGCCAGTGTTAGAGGTGCCACCAGGGAAGGAGAAGGGGCTAGGTTGCAGGCACCACTCTGGTTCCTGGATCCTCTGATCTTGGGCACCACAACTGTTCCTGGAGACTCAGGTCACAGGTGCCACCACCACTGCTGGGGGAGGGGCTGAGTCACAGGTGCCACATGGGTTCCTGGATCCTCTGGTCTTTGGCACTGTCACAGTTCCTGGAACCTCAGGTCGTGGGCAACACTGCTGCTGCCAGGGGTTACCAGGGTCTTGGATGCAGACTCCACTGTTGGGAAGGCTAGTGTTGGACAGCATCTCCACCAAGGGAAGGGGAAAGGGCTGGGTCTTGGCTACCACTGTGGTTTCTGGAGCCTCCAGTCATGGGCACCTTGACAGTTCCTGGAGCCTTTGGGAGTATGGACTGCTTTGGGTCTTGGGGCCTCTGTTAATGAGTGTTACCACAGATCCTGGAGCCTCTGGTTGCAGGTGTGACCACATTTCCTGGAACCTCGAGTATCAGGAGCCACTGCTGATGCTGCTCCCCTCATTCCACTGCCTCCATGTGGTCCGATCCACCCACCTTTAGATTTATAGATGTATGGATCTCGCAGGTACTTCAGTTTTCTGTGCAGAGGGTCCTTTGTTAGTCTATGGATGTCCTACTGGTTGTAACTCAGGAGGGAGAAACAAATGGAGCAACTCACTCCACCATGATGCTGATGTCACTCCTCATCACTCTTGCCTCTAATCATCTCTTGATTTATTCATGCTCCTTTACAAGATGATACTTCTTTGGAATAAGGGGGGCTAGCACCTAGCACATTTCATCACTAAATATTAATAAAATAATGCAATGATTTTCACAGGTTGTCACAACATAGAAAAATATTTATTTCTTAAAATTTTCTTCTTTGGGTGGAGTTTTCATATTTCTGTGCCTTAAAATTCCATATTAGTAGCTCTTCATAATATTGCCAATTATTTAACATGTGTTGGCACAGAATATTTGATATTTCTGGAACTTATTTTACTATGCCCATTTGTATGGTACTTTGTGTATTGACATTGTCAGAATGCAGGACTTTTTTCATTTTATACATTTCCATTCAAATTACATGTTAAGTTAAATATTTCTTGGCATTATTTGTATCTTAGATCTTCAGCTTTACCTCATCCATTGAAAACAATCTCTTTTGCCTTATACTCAATATCATGAACATGATATTTAGTTTTGTTCTGTATGTGGCCCAATAATGCCTGTGACATCATTTTTTAAACCATTTTGTGTATACTAGTTTTCCCATTTTGTATCTTTGTGGTATACTATAAGGAAGACTAGAGTTGGTTGAGACTGAAGAAACCTAAATTTGTGTCCTAAATATAACTCTAACTCTATTTGTGAGCCAATATCTTTATCTCTTGTGCCTCAGTTTCCTTCTCTCCAGTGCTACATTTTGATGATTCTGTATTCTGTCTTTTATAATGTTATGATACTTTCATTTTTCTGAGCACAATGTATACAACACTGAAGCAAAGTAAAAATTTCCACTCTCATATGGCTTACATTCTAAGAGAGAGGAAATGTATGAATATATACTATGTCAAAGGTGAAAGATGCTGTGGTTGCCCTGTATGTGCATCTGCCATTGGGTTAAGCAAGTATTCTTTAGTCTATGAAAATAAATTTTTCTCTAGGACTAAGTGAAATAATGTTCTTGACTTTTTAAAGGCTTATGCACTGATCGAAAAAGCAGAATTATCTCCAGTCTGGTGATTATTTGTGTGAAAATAGACAAGCCTCTTTTTAAGTTTACTCATCAAGTGTATAATCTCCCTTTTTACTTTAGGCACCTTCCGTCATTGTATTCCAGCAAAACTTAAGAACATCTTACTAAATGGAAAAAATAATTCTCTATTTTCCTGTGGTTTCCTTGATCTTTTAATTATTATCTCATGTAGTACCTATTGGGTTTATTGATAGGTAATCATTGTATTTCATGTCTGTAATAGTTGAGGCTCCTCAAAATCTCAATAACATGTAAAATTAATGCATTGTGCTAAAAACTTTTTAAATAATTACCCTCTATCTTAAATTATACCTATCCTTTACATTCACGGGAAAAAATCATGTAACTTAAGCACTTTTTTTGCATTTAAAAATAACTTGATAAGAGGCAAGAAACAAATGTAGCAATATACATCTGCAGGTGGTGACTTAATGTGTAAGGAATTGAAGAAATGCAAGTGGCATAAGGAACACTATCTATCAATGTGTGGATTATAGGAAGTATGTGATCCAAAAATGATTTGCATCCCTCTGATCATAGAATTCCCATAGTTTACCTAACACTTGTTTCTCTGTGCTTATAGAATGCAAGCTCTTCTTAACATGAAGCTTAGTGAGACAAATGTTAGGGAAAATATCTTGTGTACACTCAAAAAATCTGTACAAATATTTTAATGTAAAAGAAACTGCTGTTATGCTGTTTTTGGTATGTTTTGCCTTAGAACATTGAGAGTTGACAGTGTTAATTGTAAAGTAAATGTCACTTGCTTTCCAGATGATGGTAATTTTATTCATTTATGCTTTTCTTTTCTTTTTGTTTTTTAAATAAAAAGTTACTCAGAGTCTATTCCGTGCCAAGGAAGTTTCCATGTATGCAGGATTATATAGGTGAGAGATGAATGGCAGGGTTGTAGACATAAGATATTCCTTGCTTTATATTCCAGCTTGGTCATTTCTTCAGCTGTATAATCTTAAATGATCCTGTATAATCTTTAGTTTTCTTCATGTGTTAGTCAACTATTGCTGCAATAATGCTGCATAACAATATCCAATAATATCAGTGCTGTACAACAGCAAACATTGCTTTCTCATGCATTTGTTTGTGTGTAGGATAGGTCTGGCTGAACTTGATTGGGCTTTACTCCAGGCTGAGTTTGTTCATCTCTGTTGCACTAGACTCCTCTTTCTGAAAACAGGAGCTATATAGGGAATGCTCTTCTCAATAAAGATGAAAGAATTACAAAGTACACAGTGAAGCCATGCAAGGCATTTAAAGTTTGTGTTCATATGCCATTGGCTAAAGCCAGTAAGTCACATGATGAAGCTTGATATCAAAGAGGCAAGGGAATATACTTCTCCCATAGAGAGGGGGAGGGGAATGGTTAGTTCCTAAAAACAATCACCATCCTTATCTATAAATTTTAATTTATTATACCTCCTATGTAGAAGTTTTTTAAAGGTATAATTGAAATACAATTAAAATACTTAGAAAACTACGTCTATATTTTGTGAAATAATGATAGTTAATATTTTGCTACAAACAACAAAATGATGGAAACCAAGAGTCAGTTTAGAAGTGGAGATATTTACATGTGCAAAGTTATGCAAACCAGTTACTGCAGAAGTGTAAAAAGCCCTGGGACAATACCAGGGACAAGGATCTTTGTCATTCTCAACTAGGACAGATCAGGGAAGAATTCCTAGAGAAGGTGAATTTTGAAGTATGATTAGGTGCTGTAACATAAATAAGGGAGGAGAACATAATGAGAAAATAGAATTGCCTATGCAGAAAAAGCATGAAAGAGAGAAAGAAATGGAACCTGCAAATATTTTGATTTGGCTTTATTGCAAGCTGTGTGTTTAGAATTTTATTCTCTAGCTGGGGAGAACATTGAATAATTTCAGCATGAAAATAGCCTTATTGGATTAAAATATAAAAAATATGTTTCTTTGACTGTGTGGCCCACACTGAGAGAGTATGATTTAATTATTCTGGGTGTGGTGTGGATGTCAAAATTTTTAAAGAGTTTCTCAGGTAATTTTTATGTTCAGTCAAGTTAGATAAGAGTTGAACAGAAGAGTGTGAAGTAAGGATAAGTGGCATATGGAGTTACGGGGTGAATGTCTTGAGGTAGAAGAGTTCTAACTAATCACAAGAGTGGTTTGAAAGCAGTTGATGTGAAGGAAACTGGAGTTGAGGATGATAAGTAATTTCTAGGTTACGTTATAGAGATTTTTGTATTTATGGATATTGAAATCTAAGAATTTGGCAAGTTCTTAGATGAAGAGGATGACTGCAATCAGGTACCAGTGACTTAGGAAAGTTGAAGAAGGGGCTAGAATGGGTAAAGTAGAACACCATTTGACATAAATCTCAAAGAAGGATGAACTGTGGTGTGAGTGGGTTCTGAATGTAACAGAGTAGAGTCAAGGATACCTTCCAGTTCTGTCTCTGATGTATAGTGAAGAAGCCTACTCAGACAGAGGGATGGAATTGTCTTCAGAAGTGAATGAGGCAAGTTCAGGTTATAATGTTTCAAAGAGGATCATGCTAAAGGTTGAATCCATAGGAGATATTACAGCAGAATGAAGATAACAAATATGCCCAATGAAATTGTTGGGAAGGGAGTCATGAGGGAAGAAATGCAGACCAGATAGGAATGAGGGTAGGAGAGAAAACAGGTGAATGAGACTCACATTGCATGGAAAAGAGCTATATTGGCAGTTATATTAGTATGCTATTACCAGATAAGACATTACCACAAACTTAGAGGCTTAAAACCAGCTTCATTTAGTATCTCATGGTTTTTGTCAGTCAACAGTTGAAGTGTGGTTTAGCTGAATCCTCTGTTAAGGGTCTCACAAAGCTGTAATCAAGGGATAAGCTGGCCTATGTTCTCATCTGAACCTCAGCATCATTTTCCAAAGTTGCGTGGTTGTTGGCAAAATTCAGTTCCATGTGGTTGTAGGACTGAAGTCCTCTCTTTCTTGTTGGCTGTTGGCTGGAAGTCACTCTCAGCTCTTAGAGGCTCCCACAGTTCCTTGCTAAATGGCCCACTCATAACATTACAGCTTTCTTCTCCAAGGCCCTTAGGAGATACTCTTTTGCTTCTGGCTCCTGAAAGGAAGGTCTTATATAGTGTAACGTAATCAAAGAAGTGACTATCTCATCACCTTTGTCATATTCTATTGGATAGAAGCAAGTCACAGGTTCCTCCTGCCCTTAAGGAGTAGAGATTAAACAAGGTTGTGACTCATTGGGGGTCATCTTAAAATTCTGCCTACCACAACAGTGATAAGATTACATTTTCCCACATTTGGCAGTGTTAAAAGATGCATGGCACAGGGTGTGTATTTATTTTGCTTTCAGAGAAGTCGTGTGAGCGCCATGAAACTTGAAGAGGTGCAGAATGATCCTTTTCTAACCTAGAAATATATCATATATCATGGTGAGTATGTCCTAGTTTAGGCAAGAAAACTGGAGGGTTTGTTGAAGGATATAGAGAGGGCACCATAAAACAGAGTCAGCTAAGGCCTTGGTATTTAAAGCCCTGGGGATGAAGTAGCTAGAGACAAACCTTGTTCTGGGTAAGATCTGTTTATTTTTTAAAGTGAGTGTATAGATAAAAAAGCAAAGGAACTTGTTCAACAATGTTTAGGTGGACACTTCTAACACAAACTTTAACACGTTAGTCTCCTTGACTATGGGCTCCGTCACTAAACCATACCTGTTCCCTCTTGTATCTGTTGCTCTTCAAAGACCTGCTCCGAGTGCTTGTTGCACTTCTGAAAATAGGAAGTTCTTCCCTAAATGATAAACTACTATAAGAATTTGAGAAAATTATTGACTAGAACTTCATTAATTAGTTCTCTATGCCTGTATTTTTTTTTCTGCTTTATCTTCCCAAACCCCCCATACATAGTTGTATATCTTAGTTGCAGGCCCTTCTAGCTGTGCTATGTGGGACGCTGCCTCAACGTGGCCTGACGAGCGGTGCCATGTCTACGCCCAGCATCTGAACTGTGGGCCGCCACAGTGGAGAATGCGAACTTAACCACTTGGCCACGGAGCCAGCCCCTATGCCTGTATTCTTAAAAAAAACAATTTTATTGAGATATAATTGACATATAACATTATATTGTTTTCAGGTGTACAACATAATGATTCGATATTTGTATATGTTAAAATGATCACCACAATGAGTCTAGTTAACATCCACCACTGCACAGTTAAATTTTTTTTTTTTTTACTTGTGGTGAGAACTTTTAAGATCTACTCTATTAGCAACTTTCAAATATACAATACAGTATTATCAGCTGTAGTCACCATGCTGTACATTACATCCCTGTGACTTATTTGTTTTATAACTGGCAGTTTGTACCTTTTGACTACCTTCACCCATTTCACCTGCCTCCCCATCTCCTCACCTCTGGCAACAACCAGTCTGTACTTTGTATCTATGAGTTTGATGTGTTTTGTTTTTATCTTCCACATATAAGTGAGATCATATGATATTTGTCTTTCTGTCTGACTTATTTCACTTAGCATAATGCCCTCAAGGTCCGTCCATGTTGTTGCAAATAGAACATTCAATTTTTTATGGGTGAATAACATTCCATTGTATAAGTGTATGTACACACACACACACACACACACACACACACGTGGAGCACATTTTCGTGTACTTGTTGGCCATTTGTATGTCTTGTCTTCTTTGGAAAAATGTCTATTCAGGTCCTCTCCTCGTTTTTAATCAGATTGTTTGTCTTTTTGCTGTTGAGATTGGGCATTAACTCCTTATCAGATATTATGCCTGTATTTTTAAAAATTTCATATGATTAAACCATATAAAATTGCCATTTTTGGTCAAAGAGAGTTTAATACTGGCAATTTTATAATCAAACAATACATTTCCATGTGACTTTTAAATTCATGTTAAATAAATTCCTCTATTACTGGACACAAGCTGCAGTTCTGTGTCATTGAGTTACCATAGGCCCCAGATCTGCTTCATTGCAGTCAGAAATATTTTTTGCCTACGATTAGGAGCTATGATAAAGGTTGATGACATGTTGGAATAATTCTTTTGTGTGAATTTCATTATAAGGAAAAAATACCTAAGGAAATACTGGAAGTCTGTGTTGCAATATTTAGATATGTGTATATGCAAGAAGGCACATGTGTGTATGCATGAATATAGATGTATGAGTGTGCATTTATCTATTCTTATATTTGGTTTTAATCAGATGGTTTGTGCAAGGTTTTTCCAGTGGATGTCAGTAACAGTCATCCTTGTAACAAAGATATGTTTAGAAAAACAGAGAATATTTAATAATATTTCTCCTCTTGAAAATAAGCCTATAGATATGAATAAAGAAAATTTAGTGCAGTGATTTTATAATTTGTTTATAATCAATAGAAGAAATGTTACCTTGAAGGATTTAGAGTTGGCTGCCATAGAAGATTAAAGCAGATTGCATTAAATTGTTAAAAATAAAATCAGGATAACCTTGCAACTTTTAATATTTGCAGATTTGTGCCCGTAGATAATGGCATGGATAGTTAAATGAGTTTGATGTTCTTTATCAATAAGCTGTAGTTAAAAACCCTTTGTACAAAATTACAGCTAAATAGGCAAACCAACGTGAACTTGAAATTCTTTCAAGCAAATCTACTTAAAAAAACTCAAGATAATAGTATGTTCATTTTTGGCCTTTAAAGATTAAAAAGATTGTTTCTAACATACATTAAGAAAAGTTTGGAGGGGCTGGCCCCATGGCCTAGTGGTTAAGTTTGGCAAGCTTCACTTTGGTGGCCCGGGTTCGCAGGTTTGGATCCCAGGTGCAGACCTATAACACTCATCAGTCATACTCTCATGGTGACCCACGTACAAAATAGAGGAAGGTTGGTACAGGTGTTAGCTCAGGGCGAATATTCTTCAGCAAAGAAAAAAAAAAGAGTTTGGAAACACATCTTTAAATTTTTGATTTCAGTTGTACATACATTTTGGTTTTCTCTTCTCTTTTGGAATAGTACTATATATGTGTCTTGTCTTTCCAATAAGGTTAAAGTTTATAGATTGAAAAAGACTTGGAGGACTATGATAACACAGTTTCTACATATTTTCCAATAGTTGATTATGTGTATGAATATGTGAAGTGTTTGTGTAAATTTTATTTTACCAAAAACTGGTGCAGAACTCGAAAATAGAATGATAATTAATGTATGAGCGTCACATTAATTTTCATGTATTCTTTAGGCCTATAACCTCATTGATGTCTTTTTCTTGATATTTTAGTTATTACTCTATTTATTTTAATCTTTTAATTATTTTCTGAACTGTCTTAATGCATAACTATTCTTATACTTTTAGATTATGTGTTATAAGTTTTTAGTAAGTCATATTGCTATAGGGAACGTGAATGAAAATATTGCATCTCTTGGGATTTTAGTGCCTTGTTTTACACTTTGTAAGGTATTGTTTATCATCTGTGTCTTCCTTCTATGTTTTTATCATTATATTTAAATCCTTAGTATGTATGCTTGTCTGAGAAGAGAAACTGCCTGAGTGTCTATTACTTGATGAATTCTATAGCTCATCATGTAGCAGTCAATTTACTTATCACATTATTATCCAGTTGCTTCAAGTTCTACAAATATCACAGGAGCATTGGAAGTACTTCAAGATATGGACCAGATCCTTTCTTTGTTTTAAAATATCCTAACTATGCTAACTAGTCTTAGTGCTACTCGTTTTCACATGAGCAATACCAGTTAATCCTCACAATCCTTATTTGTAGATAGGGAAACTGAGTGAGTGAGTAGCAGACATAGTATTGAAATGAAGATTTTTTTTTTTTTACTCTTGGTTCGTACCTTGTTAGACCAAGTGGTTGTCAGGAGTCGTGGTTCTAAATCCTTGCACCAACTTTCCTGGGCACTGAGGTGTGTCAGAACAGGTTAACAGATTACAATTGAGTTTAGGAAGTAAAATCAGGATAATCCTATAACTTTTAATATTTGCAGTTTTGCATCCTTAGGTAATGAGATGGGTGAACAAGCTTGGGGTGTTCAACCAATGCATAGTAGTTAGAAAGAAACTCCATTTTCGAAAATCATGACTGAATAGGCAAACTACCATGAATCATAATATCTTTGAATGTAAGTGCACCCAGGTGTGGCTCTGAGATTAGAAATCTCCACTGGTTTTTGATGCTGAGGCACCTCCTGCAATAGGTAATTACCAGAAGTGTAGATGGACAGTAGAACATCGTTTCTAGAATGGAGAATATTACGTGGTAGGAAGGGAATCCAGATAGTTCGTTAGAAAAGAGTAGAAGGGGAGGCATTCTTTTCGATAGGTAAAGCATGTTAATGGAGAATTTAGGAATCTGCTAGTAGTAACTGATGTCAGGACCCCAAACTCAGGCCTGGTGTTCAAATCCCTGTTTCAGGAGAAGTTCCAAGGTGGGGCCACAGGTTTGTATGAACCAGGGTATCAGGCAGATTTACATGACCCCAGGGGGAATGATCCAAGTGCTCTATTACAGGAGTCAAAATTAAAGGGAAAAGCTTGAATTCCTACACCTCTGCTGCCTATTCCCCCACCATACACTGGGTCAGATCTGATTTTCTATCATGTTTGTCACATGATTTTGATGTCCACCATGTTGTGATGAAACACATGTTAGTATTCGCAAGAGTTCTCAAATAAGTCAGTATTTTCCCTCACTTTTTAGATGAACAGGCTTTCAGATATTAAATAACCCAAAGTCTCAAAGCTGGTCAGTTTCTAACACTGCAGCCATTCCAGTTTTTGAAACATCATTTTACATGTGACATCATTTAACATGAGGGGTCTTTCCACAAGCCATTTGTAAACAAATCTACATCAACTGTGGATGATGAATCTCATGTATTTTATGTTGAGAAATCTTCCTTTAGTTTCAAGGGACATTTTATGGCTTTATCCTCATATTCTGGTGATGTACCTTATGTGAGACCACATGTCTCTTATTGTGTAAAACTAAAATGGGCATAAATGCTATTATCTTGCAAGCTTTCATTCACATTCAGGTGAACAGTATGAGTATTGATGTTTTACTGAAAATTTTTTATTCAAGATTGCACAAAGTAACTTTGGACACAGATTATTTATTAACAAATTATTTTGGCTATAAAATTAAAATTCATTGCTATCTGGAAGGTGATACTTGAAGATGTATTCTTTCAGTTTACAAGTAACATAGTCTTCTTGATTCTGACTCTATGATTTTAGTTTCTACAGAATAAAGTACTGTGCAATTTATTTTGAGGACCTATGCTTAGAGAATATTAACAAATGCTTGCCCTCTTATAGTTTAAATGTTTTCTTAAATAATGTCATATACTGACAAGAAATTTGTCTGAAATTATTTTCTTATGTATAGTGAATTATAATAATGATCCAGACAGTACTTTTCAAGCTATGTGAGCAGTAGTACCGTATAATCTCCTGTAATTCAATTCAAAGTAGCATATGCAGCTAATGACATATATTCATGTGGGGATACAACAGGTCATGGGATTTGGTGCCTAGCATCAAAAGCTGAAATGACTGGTAACCTAGTAATATTCTGTTCGCCGTAAGGGTGAGTTTTAGATGAACGGTGATGGATTTGTGTGTTTTTCAATTAAGATGTTCTCTTCTACATTTTACAAGAGAATTCCAGTAGGTACAGTAATGTACCTTTTCATAGGGGCATATGGTAACTTAAAAAGCTGGGCTTTTGTAATAAGGATTGAGCAATATTCACCCTACCCAAGAAGTCGCCAGCAAAGTGTCTGCTGAACTCTAAGAAGACTGTGCAGTTACCTACACTCTCTTCTTTCCTCCGTCACTTCTGCCTTGCTCTTAGTCTATGGCTGGGGAATAGAAGATGTACCATTATATTTGCAAAAGAGTGGCTAATATTCAAAGATTAAGAACTACTGACGTATAGGACCCTTCAAATATAATCTACTAGCCAATAATGATAATATGTAATGCAAAATACATTAAGCTGTGTATATAGTACTTTAATTATTAAAATGCTTAAATATACGTAAATTAACAAATGATGTGCTTGAGCTTTTTCTTAGTCGTACTCATAAAAGTTCATGTTGTGGAAAAGTAGATTGGGCCACATTAAGCCCCAAATTGAAAACTAGGTACACTGGAGTTTTCCCTTCAGATAGTGCAGTATATGTACATGGTAAACGGAAGGTTGCTGACTGTTTCATGTTTTGTTTCTTAAGGTTAGGGAGCACTGAGGCCAGAGAGTTCACTTAATTCAGATGTAAAAGATTACAAATGTGGAAAGGGTTTGTTTGTTAAGATACAGCTCATAAAGATAAATTGTATACACAGTGTATCAAAAATTAAGTCTAACAATTATTTCGGGCTGTTTCTAATTGTGAGAAAGAAGCCTAATACATGGAATAAAAAGCCAGTACACTAGAATTTTAAAGATATATTTAGACTCTATTCTATAATGGGACAAAAGTATTTTTAAGAAGATACTCCCCAGAAATTCTGATATAAGGTCCATTTAGCTAATATTTCAGTTTTGAACAAAATATTGATAATAGAAAAACCTAAATAGGGCAAAAAACTGATGATAAAGTGGTTAAGAAGGGAATATATGATCCTTTTAGTTTTATAAGGTTTCTCTGTTTTTGTTGTTCTGACCTCATTTAACACGCAGTTGCAGTCTAATTAAGAATTTTCACACGCTCATATATTAATCTTATGTATTAGTCTGTTTTGCAGTTTATGATATGTAATAAACAACTGCAAAATCTCAGTAGCCTGTAACAACAGGTATTTATTTTTCTTATTACATGTCTATGGTTCAACTCATTTCAGACTGTAGGTTGGGGTCACGTCAGCTTCATATGTCTTTTAATTCCAGGCTCCAGACTGAGGGGTGAGCTCCAATTTGGAATTGTATCATTTTACGCAGGGGACCAAGAGGAAGACAGGTGAACATTTATAATGCTTCTAATTGCTTCTATTTGGATATTTCAAACATTGTTTGCTAACTATCCAGTGGCCAATAAAAGGCCAAAATAAGTGGGTTGGAGAATTAAACATCTACCTACATGTTAAGAGAAAGTGAATAATTTCAAGAACCAAAAAGTTATACCATATCCTTGTGGTTTCCAGATTTGGTTGGTTTATATCTAGTTCCCATAATGGTTCTTAAAATTTGCCATGCATTGATTTCTTCCTTGACCTATCCTCATTTTTTTGTGTGAGGAAGATTGTCACTGAGCTAACATCTGTGCCAGTCTTCCTCTATTTTATGTGGGATGCCACCACGGCGTGGCTTGATGAGCAGTGCCAGTTCTGCGCCCAGGATCCGAACCTGCAAACCCCACGCCACTGAAGGAGGACGTGCGAACTTAACTGCTCCGCCACTGGGCCAGTCCTGACCTATCCTCATTTAAGGAGGAGGAGAAGTACTACAACTGCTACAACTACTACTAATAAAGCAGAGTCAACATTTCACTTATCTGCTTTCCAGGTGTCAGGAACCAGAAAGTAAACAAAAAGATACACAGGGCAGCCCAAAACATGTGCCACCAAGTTTAACCACTACATATGATGGATTTTATTGGTAAGAAAACAACCGTAGAGCCTCTGCTAAGACTCTGTCTATTCTTACTTTACATACGTTTTTGTGACTAATTTTCCCAGCCTAAATCTTATTAGAAGTATATTAGAAGCAATAACAATGATGCCGATATGAATTGACAGCTGACAGCCTGAAATGAAGGAAAAGACTTGTGATAGATTGTATTATTAGTGCTAATGTTTCACCCTTTTTTATTTCCATACCATTTTCATGTGAATTTATAGTTCCTCCCTAAAGGCAGATTATATTTCTCTGCCCCCTTGACTTTGCACTTGACCATGTGACTTGCATTAGAAATAGAATTGTAAAAGTGTGCTGAACCAGTTACAAACCTAGGCTTTAATATGCCTTGTCTTTTTTTTTTTTTTTTTTTGAGGAAGATCAGCCCAGAGCTAATTACTGCCAATCCTCTTTTTGCTGAGGAAGACTGGCCTGAGCTAACATCCATGCCCATCTTCCTCTATTTTATACATGGGACTCCTACCACAGCATGGCGTTTGCTGAGCAGTGCCATGTCCACACCCGGGATCCGAACCAGCGAACGAGGGGCAGCCTGAGAAGCGGAACGTGCGAACTTAACCACTGCACTACCTGGCCGGCCCCACCTTGGTATTTCTGTTTGCTGCCTTGTGCCTTTACCTATCAACGTGAAATGAACTTTCCTCAGCTAACCCTTTAGTCTGAAGAGGATGAGAGGCATATGGAACATAGGCGACATATCTGATCCTGGCCAAGATCAGCCCATGCCTACCTAACTTATTCATGGTGATTATTTTATGCCACTAAGTATTGGGGTATACTTTTATTTTTTTTTTCATGTTTATAGCAGTGGTTAATAATAAGAACATGACAATAATTTTTAAAAAATCCTCTAGGTTAGAACTTCCCAGTGTTATACAAAGAGATAATAGCTGTTTGATAAAAGGGGAATCTAAGATGAAATATGTTTGAGAATATATAGGTTAAATATGATTACATATTAGTATAGACTACAGGGAGACTTTAACAGGATCTGTTGATGTCCAAGAGTTGGACAAAGTTAGCTGCATTTTTCAAATTGATTTGATAACAGAAAACTAAAATTAATGGAAATAACAAGTAACATCTCGCTTAACACAATTTAAGAAATAAAGGTTATTCCTGGGTCATTGAGCATAGTAATCAATAATCCCATTGCCCTTGAAAACTTCCTTGTTGGATCCATCCGTATCAGGCACCATTCAGGCCGGAAATAATGCTGTGTCATTGGGAAAAATTAAGAAGTCTCAGCAAGCCTCAAGACTCATAGTAACATAAGTTTTTATAGACATTTTTTTATCCCATTGTATAAAAAACAATTTTATCCATTGGACAAGCCAATGGATATAAAACAGATGTATTTCACACAAAAACACGGCTGAAGTGGATAGTGTCGAATATTTGCTAAGATATATGTTGTTTCTATGACTAAATACCTTTTGTCCACAATCAGATCTGTAGCTATATTTGCCAGGCTATTTTGCACACTTTCCAGGGTTTATGACATCTTGGGATAAATAGCTGATGTAGTTAATAAAGTCTAAAAATGCACCAGAATGATTTTATGTAAAAGTTGTTTAGCAACTCATATTTGCCAATAAACCATACAATTTTCAATAATAATATACTTACAATAGGTTGAATGTTTAAAATCAGATTATTGGAGAAGGTAATTAATAGTCACTTTATTCTAAGACTGAAAAAGTTCTTTATTGCCTTTTCTATAATTACTTAAAATTCAGATTGAGCAGATGCTCGAGGGCTGATAATCAGTTGATTCCATTTCTAAGTATTGCAAAGCTAGGAATAACAAGATTAGCTTATATATTACAATAACCAAAATTATAATTAATCTTGTAACCATGGGGAAGCACAGATAGTATATGTGGACAATTGAAATTTCTTGCATTCTAGAAACTTTGATGTATGCAAAAGTGCTAAGTTATTAGTACATTGAAATTAAATTTTATTCCAATTAAAAAGGTAAAAGTAGCATATTTCTATCCTCTGAGTCATTAGAGCTCATGTCCTAGCCATTTAGCTTTAATCATTTTTTATCTCCTTGTACTAATAGTTAAAAAACTTTTTAAATCATCTCTTAACCTCAATGTTTCATATATTTAGTACTGTATGACGTACCATGTAAACTTCTAACGTTACATGAATTACCAGCTTGATTTTAAAGTAATGTAGAATTAGTTTTCTCTTAGTTTACTCTGGTTAAACTTTCTGTATTTGTAATTAATATAATTATCTCCATTCATGTGAATTTACTCAGATGATGGAAGATGCTGTGGCCAGCCTACAGTATCCATGGATACCAGGCAGATGAGGGATTCCAAGCTGAGTAATTTTAGAATTGAAAGTCAACACATCCTATCCAAACCATCATCATTGAAGTGTTTGCAAAGACATGCCAGTGTTAACTTAGCAGATTTAGCCTAAAGTGGAGGCACTAAGGTTGAAAAGCTAATTTAACTGAATAAAATGCTTTCTAAGAAGTTGGTACTTTCTCACTTTTGGAGAGGTAGTTTTAAAACAACCTAGAGGAAAGGAAATTAGATTTATGCCATTACACATATATTTGACAGGGTTGCATTGACAACCCGTCTTATAAAAGGCAATCTTGAAATCAAAATTTAGAAGAGTTCTAAAACTTGCGAGATGATATAAAGAAATTTTCTACTTGAAAAGACATATATATTAAACACAACTATGAAACTGTATGTATACACACGTACATATATATGTAAATCTCTATTATGGCACTTGGATAAATACTTTCAAGAAGTACAATGCTTGTCTGAATCTTGAAACAGGAAGAATTTAACTCAGTGAAGTATGTTCACTCCTCTTGAACTTGGAATGTAATTTTCAGAACACTGTATGTGGTATTTGAGGCAAAAACAAATATCTAGGGAAGGTATCTACATTTTCTCATACACTTACACCAATCAGGTATGAAGAAGGCTGAAAGCTAATGAAAGACAGGTACAGGCTGAAGGTAAGTTGAGAGTATTTAAATTGAAGTATATTATAAATAGACTATACATCAGGCATTTTAAGTTTTCTCACAATGGATTAATAACCCCTGAGAACTTTTAGGATATTTTGTCCCATTCGCCTACAATTGTGATGAGAAATGCAACATTTTTCTCCTATTATGGAAGCTAAAATATTGCTTAAAAGCATCATTATATAGCCAGTACTGGAAATAACCAAGTCTGTTAGCAATAGAATAGATACGTCAATAATGCTGTATCTACAGAGTGGAATACTGTACAGCAATGAAAGTGAATGGATTACAGCTATATGTACTGACATGGATGAGCTGTGCAAGCAACATTGACTGAAGTAATCTAGCAACAATGAGGTATAGCCTGTGTGATTCAATTCATATACATTTTAAATGAGGCAACTCTGATTTTTTTTTATTGAAAAATACACATAACATACAATTTACCAATGTAATCACTTTACGTGTACACTTCCATGGCATTAAGTACACTCAAAATGTTGTGCAACAGTCACCACTGTCCCTTTCAAGAACTTTTCATTATCCTAAACAGAAGCTCTCTACCATTAAACAATAAATCCCCATAACCCCCCCAACTCAGCCCCTAGGAAAGTCTATTCTATTTTCGGTCTCTGTGAATTCATCTATTCTAGGAACATCATATAAGAGGAATTATACAATATTTGACCTTTTGTATCTGGCTTATTTCACTTGGCATAATGTTTTCAGGATTCGTCTATGTTGTGGCATGTATCAGACTTAATTGTTTATGGCTGAATAATATTTCGTTGTGTGTATATATGTGTGCATGTATATAAATTTTATTTAAAAAATTGAGATCTAGTAGTGTAAACACTCAAACTGTTTCTGTGGTGGGATGAGAGCTTGGAGCCTCCTAGTGTACCATTCTGCTGATGTCACTCTCCAAGGAAAATATGGTTTTAAATATCAGCATCCTAGTTACCTTTGCAGAAGAGGATGGTTGTTGAGTTTGAGATGCCATATACCGCTGGGGCTTCTGCTGTGCTGTTAACTAACTACTTCTCTTGCCCTAGGTGAAGATTACATAGATCTGTCATTTTCGTGTTAAGTCACGGAGTTGTACACATTTGTGCAATTTTCTTTGTGTATTTCAAGAAAACGTTTTTTAAGGAATTTACCTATGCAGCAATAAAAGGGAAAAACTAACGATGTTTACAATAATGTAGATGAATCTCAAAGGAATTATGCTAAGTGAAAGGATCTAGATACAATTCAATTTATATAACATTCTAGAAAAGACAAACTTACAGGAATAAAAACCAGATCAGCAGTTCCTAAGAACTGGAAGTAGGGCTGAAAAACTAGCACAGAGGGGTACAGGAAAATGTTTTTAAGGCGATGGAAATAGTCTATGTTTGAGTTTTGTGAAAGTTCTAGGACTGAATACATTTTGTCAAAACTCACAGAACTGTACACCTAAAAAGTGTGAATTTTATTGTAAAATATACACCGATAAGTATGATTTTGAAAGTAACCTGGCCAAAGTCCCTTTCCCTCAGGACAATTAGGAGACACTATGAGGACAATAATGATGTTATTAGATGCATGACTTTCAAGTAACATTTTATTAGATAATGATGCATTTCCTTTTTCAAATTCACTGTACAGGATACTTAACACCTCCAATGCCCTAACCTAGAGATGGGCCAATGCAACAGAAATATTGGTGAATTAATTTCAGATATAACATTTACTATCTTTTCCACATGCTGGAGTTACCTGTTAATAGGTAATTTCTAGAAATCTGAATCCTTACTAAAACAACTTGTTTACTGTGTCAGTTACTGTTTGCTGTGTAAAGAACCACTCTGACACTTAGTGGTTTAAAATGGCAAGTACTTACTACTTTTCGAGTTTGTTAGTTGACTATGTGATTATTTCTGTATGACCTGTCTAGTTGGGGCTGGATGATTAGGATAGCATGACTATGGTGTCAGCAGGGTGATGGTCTCATCACCCAGCAGTGTGGCCTGGACTCATTCACATGGTGGTCTCAGAGTTCCCAGTGGTAACTTCAGGCCATTTCCAGTGCAGAAGAACTCTTCAAGCATCTGGATATGTCACATTCATTATTGTGTCATTAACCAAAGCAAATCACTTGGTTAAGCCCAAAATCAAAGTATGGAGAAATACATTTTATCTCTTGATTGGAAAATTGGCAAATTTACATTGTTAAACGGTATGCCTACAGTGATGGAGAAATTACATATGGTTTGTTTTAATGATTTTATTGGGATGTAATTTACATACCATTAAATTAGTGTTTATTAAGTGTATAGTTCAGTGAATTATTGTAAATGTATAAAGACATGGTACTACCACCATATTAATGATTTACAATTTCATCACCCCTTAAAATTCCCTTGTGTTGCTTTGCAGTCAGTCTCCGCCTCTAGACACACCCAATCTGTAATCTTCTTTCTGTTGCTATTGATTTTCAGTTTTGAGAATAAAATTTAAATGAAATAATACAATATAATATATGCTGTATTTGATTTCATTCATTTAGCATGTTTTTGAGATTTATTTTATAATTGCTATTCCATTATATTGATTGAACAAATTTTTAATCCATTTATAAGTTGTTGAATATTTGGTCTGTTTCATATTTGGGGATATTATGAATAAAACTGCTGTAAATATTACCACGTAGAATTGTGTGGTCATATGTACTCATTTACCTTGGGTACATAGTTAAAAATTGAATTGCTTGATCTTATTTTAACTATATGTTTGACATTATTTCTGTAAGGTTGGTGGTAATGTCCCTTCTTTCATTTCTATTTTTACCAGTTTGAATCTTCCTTTTTTTTCTTGGTCAGATAGCCAAAGTTCTGTCAATTTCGTTGACCTTTTCAAAGAACCAACTATTCATTTTGTTGATCATCTCTTATTTTTCTATTTCATTTATATCTTCTCCAATCATTATCTTCTTCCTTCTTTTTGCTTTGAGTTTAGTTTGCTCTTCCTTTTCTAATTTGTTAAGGTGGAAGATTGGGTGTTGATTTGGGCTCTTTATTTTATTTTTGAATATAATTCTTACAGGTATGAATTTCCCTTGAGTATTGCTTCAGCCACGTCCCAAAAGTTTTGGTCTGTTGTAGGTTGATTTTCATTTTCCTCAAAGTATTTTCTAATTTCTCTTCTGATTCTTTCTTGGCCCATTAATTATTTAGGAGTGGGTTGTTTAATTTCTACATTGCGTGAATTTTCCAAATTTTCCTTTCTTATTTGTAATTTCACACCATTGTGATTATAGAACATAGTTTGTATGATTTTAGTCTTTTAAAATTTTTGAGACTTGTTTTATGACCTAAAATATCCTGAAGAAAGCTACCATTGCACGTAAGAAGAATTTATATTCTGCTCTTTTTGAGTTGAGTGATCTATAGATGTCTGCTAGGTATAGTGCCATATAGGGTTCAAGTCTTCTGTTTCCTTGATGATCTTCTGTTTAGATGTTCTGTCTATTGTTGAATGTGGGTTAAGTCTTTAACAATTTTAATTAAACTATTTACCCTTCAGTTCAGTCAGTTTTTGCTTCATATATTCTGGGGTCTATTAGATATATATGGTTTAACATCATTATGTCTTCCTGATGAATTATTTTTTCTTTATAATGTACTTTTATGCCTGTAGTAACAATTTTTATCCTCAAGTCTATTCTGTCTAACGTTTTTATAGCTGTCTTAGTTCTCTTTACAGATTTGCCAAACAAATATTATTTAGCATGGAATATAATTTTCTATACTTCTATGTTCAAACTGTTTATCTATATGTATCTAAAGTGAGTCTCTTGTAGACAGCATTTGATTTTATCATTTTTTAATCCATTCTGCCTATTGCTGCTTTTAATGACATAATTTTGTTCATTTATATTTAACGTAGTTACCAATAAAGATGGACTTGTGTAATTTGGCTATTTGTTTTCTATGTGTTTATATCTTTTGGTTTGCACTTCTTTCTTTCCTGCCTTCTTTTGTGCTATGTAGATATTTTCTTCTGTACCATTTTGATTCCCTTCTTGTTTCTTTTACTATGTAATTTTTAAAAACTATTTACTTAGTGGTTGTCCTGGGGATTACAATCATCTTCTTAGTTTGTAATGATCTAGTTTGTATCAATATCAACTCAATTTCAATAATATACAAAACTTTGCTGCTATGTAACTTTGTCTTTCCTTATGTTATTAGCACAAAATACGTTTGTACTTTATATCCTTATCAAAATACATTTATAATTATTTTCTCTAGTTTCTTTTAAATCATAGAGGAATAAAAGATGAATTACAACCAAAAGTACATTAATACTGACATTTATATTTTCATGTATGGCACTTTTGCTGCTGGTCTTTCTTCATGTCGATTTGAGTTACTGTCTATTGTCCTTTTATTTCAGTTCAAAGCATGCACTTAAGCATTTTATGCAGGGCAGCACTGTTAGCAATGAACTCCCTTGTTTTTGTTTATCTTGGAATGTCTTAATTTCTCCTTCATTTTTGAAGGATAGTTTTGATGGATGTACAGTTCTTGGGTGACAGAATTTTTCTTGCAGCACTTAGAATATATCATCCCACTGCTCTTGGACTTTTATGGTTTCTGATGAGGATCCCTAGTATGTGATGAGTTACTTCCCTCTTGCTGCTCTTACGATTCTCTCTTTGTCTTTGACTTTTGAGAGTTGGATAATAATGTATTTCAGTGTAAATGTTAATTTAGTTCATTCAATTTGGGGTTTGCTGAGCTTCTTGGATGTCTAGATTAACGATGTTTATCTAATTTGGGAAGTTAATGCCATTCTTTCTTCAAATTCTTTCTGCCTCTGTCTCTTCCTCTTCTGGGATTCCCATTACGTGTACGTTGGTATTGGTGGTGTCCCACAGATCTCTTATGCTGTACTCAGTTTCCTTCATCCTTCTTTTTTCCTTTCTGTTTCTACGACTGAAGAATTTCAATTGATCTGTCTTTAAGTTCACCTGTTCTTTCTTCTGCCTGCTAAAATATGTTTTAGAGCTACTCTAAGTTTTTTTTTTATTTCAGCTACTGTAGTTTTCAACTCCAAAATATCTGATTCCTTTTTATAATTGCTGAATTTTATAAATTTTATGAGATATAGTTCTCATACTTTCCTTTGTTCTTTAGACAATTTACCTTAGCACATTGAACATATTTAAGATAGCTGATTCAAAAATATTTGTCTAGAAAGTCAAACATTTGGACTTCCTCAGCCACAGTTTATTTCTTTTCCTGTGTATTGCAGCCATACTATTTGTGGGTGTGGGTTCTTTTTGCATGCCTTATAATTTTTGTTAAAAACATGACATTTTGAATATTATGATATGCCAACTCTGCAAAGGAAATTCTCTTCTATTCCCGGGATTTCTTGTTATTGCTGCTTATTTTCATTGCTGTTTTAGTTAGTGAATTTTCTGAAATAATTCTGTAAAGTCTGTATTCTTTGTCATTTGTGGCCCCTGAAGTTTCTGTTCTGTTAGCTTAGTGATCATCTAATGATTGGACAGAGATTTCCTTAAATGCTTGGAATAAAAGAAAAAAAACCTTGCAGTCTTTGCTGAGGGGCTCTGTGTGTGTGTGTGTGTGCTGTAGCATGCTTTCAACACTTTGCCAGGCAGTTTATCACTCTGCTTTAGCTTTAACTTACTGCTTCTGTAGAGCTTCAAGGTCAACAGTAGGTTAGATCTTATGGGCTTCACAGGTATTTTGTGAATACACACAGCCCTGCGCATGTGCACGGACTTCTAGATTCCTAGGAAGTTATTGGAGCTTTTCAAGCCCTTATAGAATTGTTTATCCCCAGCATTTTCTACCAAGATTTTTGTTCTATCCGTTCTTTGCCCAGCTATTATCTGTTGCCTCAGACAGCAGCAATGTAAGACATTAGCTTGTAACTATTTTTGACAAATGAGTTGTGGGATATAGTGTAAGTACTAGGCCAGTTCAGAGTTAGGAAACAGCTAAAACTTTGAGCTGGTCTTCTAGAGAGCAACAAGACAGGTCATAACAGACAGTTCCAGTTATTTGCAAATGAGGTCTGTTCTTTTCCGTTTGGTGCCAGGTTGTGCACTGGGCATACTGCTATGTTGGGGGAGTGGCTGATGTGCCTGGGGTAAGTTAAAACACCACAAAATTTGTTTTCTCAGCAAAAATCATCCCCCTTTTTTGAATAGGCATTTCCTTGATTGCTGAAATCGTTTGGTTAATTTCCAGAGTTTGAAAAAGTTGAATCTGACCATTATTACCTAGTTTTTGCTGTTGGTGTTGCTTTTAGGAGGGGCAAAATTTGTATTTCCTTACTCTGCCATTTTCACTGATGCCACCTTTTAATTTATGAGGTGTCTTTTGACAAGCATAAGTTTCCAGTTTTGAACAAGTCTAATTTGCCACATTTTTAAAGTTCCTGTGCTTTTTTTCTGGTTTCATGTCTAAGAAATCTTTATGTAGCCCATGGTCATACAAATTTTCTCTTATGTTTCCTTCTAAAAATTTTATAGTCTCTGATTCTTCTGAGTTAAATTTTGCTTTTGATCTGAGGAAAGAGTCAGTGTTGATTTTCTTTCAGATGAACATCCAGTTATTCCAGTGTGATTTATTGAAAAGATTTTTCTTCCTCCACTGAATTACCTTGGCAGATCTTTTAGAAATCAATTGACTGTATGTGTGGAGCTATTTCTTGCCTTACTATTTTGTTCTGTTGACCTGTATTTTCATTTTTGTGTCAATGCCACACTGTCTTGATCACAGTCACTTTATAATCTTAAAACCAGGTAGGATATGACCTTCAAATATTTCGTTTTCAAAATTGTTTCAGCTGGTCTATGTCCCTTGCCTTTCTATATAAATTTTAGAATGAGCTTGTCAATTTTTACTAAAAAATGCCTGCTAGGGTTTTGATTGTAAATGTACTGAATTTATTGGACAATTTGGGGAGAATGGGCATCTTCAAAATATTGTCTTCTAATTCTTGAATATGATAGAGGCTATTTTTAGAATAATACACTACACTCACTTTTCTACACTGCAGAGATGAATGATCTAGAAAATCCTTTAAGTCTGTGTGCCTCAAGTGCTCAGTATTCTCAAATGACATATCACTTATAATGACCATCAAAATGAAGAGTTTCCAGGGAATCAAAGTACCAAACATTAAGGAAAATAATGAACTCCTGCCTTTATGATACATTTTCTATTTCTTTTCTCTATACATTGATTACCCCTCTTCTCCACATAGTAACCTCCTACTCGTCCTTTAAGATATAACTCTGTTTGCTCCTCTATGAAGCTTCCCCTCCCTGTCAGGCTCCTGAGTCAGTCAGTACCCTCATGCCAGGATCTCCATCTTTGTGCCTCATTTCCTATCCCCTGGAACCCTAGAAGGTTGCTCTGTTCACACATGAAGGCAAGCCAAAAGAACTTGGGAATTAATGCTCTGAGCAACCTCAACCACTGCTTCTCAGGAGTTCCCTAAAAATTCCAGTGCAAATATTGAGACATAAATTTTACACCTTTTTGGGAGTGTCACACAGGATTAATTTCCATTTAACTACTGTGATACTTATTATCACATACTTCCTTAGCTTCCTTCTCTTTTCTGTATCCATTGCCCAGCTGGTGTTCCCTGTACTTTCTGAATAAACTATATACACTCATACTCTTGTTTTAGGTTTGCTCAAACTAAGATAGTACTTATTACTCATATCCTGTTATCCCATGTTCTTCTGAGTTAGCGTGAACTAAAATTGTGGTGTATAAGCAAACATTCATCATGTGAACATTGTCTCTTGTTTCCTACTTGCTTATTTCCCCTTCCAAGCCCTAGTAACCATTTGTGTATAATGACTACTTTATTAACAAGTCCTAAGCATTTAATCTGATGCTCCTGAAACATGTTTTCCTGTTGTCTTAAGAGCCATGCTGCTTTGTGGAGAGGAAAGCTTATGCTCAAAAGATCCAGATGAGAAAGAAGCAAGCACATTTAAAAGAGCATACAGAATCTAGGGAGACAGACAGAAAACAGAAAGAAGATACTGGCTCTGGAGATAAATTTCAATGAGAATTTAGACTTATAGGAATTCAGCAACGTGGTGTTAGATATCTGGATTATACCAGTCCCTGAGCTGAAGTTTTGATGTCGCTTTAGTCTAAATGGGCAGCAGCAGGATAAAATAGTTTAGTTATCAGGCATCATCCAGATAGATGTTTCCTCTCAGGGACAAGTATTTAAGGAGGTACTCTTAACAACACACGCATGTGAGCCATAGGCCCGTGTGGGCCTACAGTTTGCAATAAACTGAGCAATTTAAAAATTTATATAAAGTTAAGGCAGAAAAGTCGTATCACAGAAATTCCTTATTCTTTTTTGTAATTTCACTGAAAACAAGGAGGAATACGAACATTTCTTTAGACAGTATTCTTATAGGGCAATTCACTTCATTTGAATGAAATTAGGACAAAGATAGAAGAATAAATATCAAGAGATTCAGTGAGGGAGAAGATTGGTGGAAGAGGTCCTGAAATGAGGAGGGGGTCATTTTCTAGGATTCAGCTGTTTGATCCTGAGAGAATCAGTGGATATTGGGCAAGTCTATGGATATAGGAGTGGGGGGGAGGGGGAGGAATTGGTACTCATCCAATCTGTCCTACACATCACTTTTTTTTTTAATTGGACCCTGATTTTAGAGCTGAGAAAATAAATGGAATATATGTCTTTTGTGTCATATGTAGATATATGACAAAACTATTTTTGTGTTCTGTTTATGAACTGTTGAGTAGGCACATGGAAATAAAAATGCAGAGTCAGAGACACACTTAATTTTAATACTGCTTGTTCAAGTAGTAGAGTCAATATTCCTATAAATAGTTTTCTATTATGTGCAGTTTCAGAGAAAAGTCATTTTATGGTTCACTCTTTCTATTCAATCCCAATGCAATGCCCCATCCCACCACACACACACTAATAGGAACATATTTATTAAATTCTTCAAATACTGTGTCCTGATGTGAATTCTTTGGTGTAACATAGAAAAGTTGATCCATATTTAAATATGTTTGGGAACGTTATGCTTCAAAAATGTAAAGATTATGCCGTATAACTTTCCACTTCTTTAGTGGTTTACATTAGTGGTTGGCAAACTCTGGCCAGAATGGACCAAATCCAGCCAACCATGTTTTTATAAATAAAGGTTTATTGGAATATAACAAGGCCTATTCATTTACCTATTGTCTGTGGCTGATTTCATGTTACAATGACAGAGCTGAATAGTTGTAATAGAGACCGTATGGCCTTCAAAGCTGAACATATTTACTATGGGGTCTTTATAAAAAAAGAAAAAAAGAAAAAAAGAAATATATATGACCCGTGAGCTCAGAAAGACAATAGTATACAATGTTATTCCCATAATTATTTGAGCATAGAACCAATTTCCCACACATCTTGTAGCTTTAGTGTGGTATGGAATGCCATGCAGAATACAATACTTTAGTGTTTGCTCAGCTCTGTTTTCCCTTTTATCTTTAAGTGAGATTTGGCCAGCCATAACCACAAAGTTCTTATATTATTTTGAAGAAGTGAGAGGAATGTAATGCAATACTTATGAAAGCCCCTTGGAGATCTCACTGTTCTTTCAACAGTAATATGATAAAATAATTGGTGGTAATTTCTTAGAGATGAACCCATCAAAAGTATCTTTTAAAAATCCATTTTTTGCATTAAATTTATTTAGTTTTAGGTTTGCGTTGTGATTCTTAGTGGGCTGAGCAAAAATTAACCTTGTTGTACAAAGGTAATAGTTGCTTTCAATGTATTTAACTTATTTTTATGTTAAACAAAAGATACACTGGTAGAAAACATGCTGTATTTTGATATCAATTTCACTTTATATTTTTATGCCAATTGTTAGGCAAATTAGAACATGAGTTACACAAGTGGAAGTCAAAATTTAACTGTTTGCTATTGTTTTATCTAATAAAATTAGAATGTATTGTTTCTAAGGAATAACTTATTAAGAATGGATTTGGCCTTGTGTTGAAAGCAGAATGGAAATATGTTAAGAATTTTTAATATTTTCTTTATTGAAAAAGTATACTGAAAAAAACATTTTAGACAATTAACAAGAAGAAAAAGAAAACCACAGTATTATGTTGTAAGACATACATATCTTTTTTTATTGAGATAGGATTAACATAACATTATATTAGTTTCAATTGTACAATGTAATGATTCAATATTTATATCTATTGTAAAATGATCACCACAGTAAGTCCAGTTAACATCCATCACCACACATACAGTCTTCTTTTCTTGTGATCTTTCAAGATCCACTCGACTAGCTACTTTCAAATATTCAATACATTACTGCTAACTGTAGTCACCATGCTGTACACTACATCCCCATGGCTTATTTATTTTATAACTGGAAATTTGTGCCTTTTGACCACCTTCGCTCATTTTGCCTACTCCCACCCCCTACCCACCCCCGCCCTCCACTTTAGGCAACAATCTGTCCTCTATATCCATGAACTGGAGAGTTTATTTTGTTTTTTTTAGATTCCACATTTAAGTGAGATAATATAGTATTTATCTTTTTCTGTCTGACTTATTTCACATAACATAATGCCCTTAAGGTCCATCCATGTTGTCGCAAATGGCAGGATTTCATTCTCTATGGCTGAGTAGTGTTTCACTGTGTATATGTGTGTATGTGTGTGCACGCATGCACACACAGACACACACATGACCCCACACACACCCACACACACACCCCCCGCATTTTCTTTATCCATTCATCCATCGATGGACATTTAGGTTGTTTCCATGTCAATCTTTCTTTTTTAAATAAAATGTACTTATCTGTTTTATAATGCTTTTCTCTCATATTAAAAGGTAAATATCTTTCCAGGTCACAAAACTCTCTTCCTCAATATTATTTTAATATTATCCAATAATGCTTATTATACATCAAACACTGTGCCGAGTGGTTTATACACATTGACTTACTTAGTCATCTCAATAAGCCTATGCATTAAGTTCTAGTGTTTCCATTTCATAGATGAGACTACTAAAGCTGAGAAGTTAAGAAAAGTGTACAAGGACCCACAGCTGCTATGTGGCATAGTTAGGAATCAGGCGTAAGTCTGTTTGACTCTCAACTACAATGTTGTACAGCCTTTTTATTAATATTCCATTGGGTGGGTATATCATAATCTATTTAATGAACATCCTAATGTTGGACAATTCAGTTGTGTAAAATTTTGCCTATTATAGCTACTAGTGTGATAAATCTTTGTGATTTAAGTTCATGCCTAAGAACATATTTTTAAGACCTGACAAATACTACTAAATTACACTCTCAGCACCATCTACCAGTTTCTATACAGTCTTTCTCTATATTATGTCTAGTATTAGATATTATCATTCTTTTATATTTTAGCAAGTTTGATAGGTAAAAAAAGACATTACATCTTTGCTAAATATTTAGTTAGCGTTCTTTTTTATATTCATTACCAGTAAGAATTTTTTAAAATTCTGTCTTTCATTTTATTTTCTGAAAGTGTTCTTAAAATTGATTTGTATGAGATTTTTGTATATTATATATATATTTTTACATAGTCCTTATTCTTTCTTTTTTGTATATGATACTTCTAGTTTTATTTTTGATGTACACAAGTTTTATATAGTTAAATCCACCATCATTTGTTTTGTGGAATTTCCCTTTGGTGTCATTTTCATAAAATATTTCCCTACTTTAAAATTTAAAAAAAAACTCAATCAGACTTTACTGTAATATTTTCATGGATTTATTACTTACATTAAAATATTTAATATGTACTTTATCTCAACAAATAGTTTATGTAGGGCTGTTTTTTTCCCAAATGGGTAATGTTTATTAAATAATTACTATGTTCCCCACTGGTATGAAATTCCACATCAATCATGGACTATATCTTGCTATCCTGAATATATATATATCTTAATATTCAAAAATGAATACTTTTACTTATTTCTTTATTCATCTGGCAGACGTTATAAACTGACTTCTGTATCATAGAAATTGTATTTGGACCAGGGGATTTGAAAGAAAAGGACGCAGGTGATTAAAATGGAGTGTATTACTATCTAGTGTGTTAGACAAGTGAGTTCAGAACGGTGAGTATTACGCTTTGATATAAGTAAGCACGGATGACCATCTCAATGGCCATGCCTAAAGTGTTCTGAAAAGACTTACTAGGAGTATTAGTGAAACATACAAATAAGAGTTCTTCAGCTGGGAGGGTAAGGGGGGAACGGCATTTCTGGAAGGAGAAACGGCATATGTGAAGACATGGATGTTTAAAATACCAGTCTTCACTCATGGAGCTGCAAATTATGTACATCTGGAGCAATATGCATGTGAATGTGGAGTGTTTAGAGGAGAATTATGGTAGATGAGGCAGAAGAAGGGCAGAATTGTGAATAATTATTTGCTAAACACTTTATTTTGAAATTGTCAGGAAGTCATGGAATTTTTTCAAAATATTTTTATAATTTATTATTTTTTAGAAAGGTTAATTTGGCAGCAGAATGGAGGATGGATTGTAAGGGTCCAGTCTGTATGTACAGAGAGGAAGTGTTATTAGACAGAATTTTCCAGGGAAAGAGAACAAATAATATATTTTATATATGTTTATATTAGTGCTTCACACTTGCTTTCTTATTTCCTACCTTCATTTCTATGAAAAAAGTATATACTTACTGTCTGCTGCAAAGACCAGGCACTGTTCTAGATTTGGGGAATACAGCAGTAAACAACAACAAACAGACAAAAATCCATATTCTTAGAAGTTTATGTTCATATAGAGTAAGGCAGAGACATTTGCCAAATAATTTAGCTGGTATCTCAGGTATTGATATGTACTATGGAGGAAAATGAAACAGGAGGGTGGATAAGGGGTCCCAGGAATGATGAGGGTCATATAAATTTAAAAACATCTGTTTCAGGGAAGGTTGATTTGGATACTGACTGGAGCAAATACCTGAAGGTGGTGAGGAAGGGAATCATGTAGAGATCAGAGGGAAGAGATCTATGTAGAAAGAACAGTAAGGGAAATGAGACCTTAAGGCAGGAGCAAGCTTGGTGGGTTCAAGGAGCAACAAGAAGGTCCATGTGCTTGTATAGAACAGTGAGGCACAGGGAAAGGGAAAGAGATGAGATCAGTAGGTAATTAGGAGGCCAGGAGGTTTAGGGCTTTGGGTGGACATTGTAAAGATTTTGGCTTTCATTCTGATTGAATGGAGAAATCATTGGAGAGTTTTGAATTAAGGCATGACATGATCAACCTTATATTTTTCAAGAATAACTTCGGATATTGTGTTGAGAAAAGATGAAAAGGGGCAGGGGGAGACTCAGGAAAGCCAGTTAGATGGCTGTTTTAGAAACTACACAATTGATGGTGGCTTAGAAGAGGATAGTAATAATGGAGCTGGGGAAAATTTTTCAGAGTTCAGATATACTTTTCTAGTATGTGAATAGTGGCGGATGAATGCAGCTTTTCCTGTAGAATTCGGTGACTGTGCTTTAAAAGAGTTTGGCATTTGGTAGCCTTTTTGCTGATTTTCTAGGTTCATGAATACATTCTCAATCATTTAGGATGCTGGAGATGTTCCAACTGAGTGAGTCATCGTAATAAATTGAGTTCTAGTAAACATTTGTGTTTTCAGAACATCTGGAAACTTTGAAGTTAAACAGTTACTGGGGAAAGTACAAAGCTATAGCCACCTTGAATTCACCTAATGGTTCAACAACAAATTTCCAGCTCTTCATAGAGTAGGGTTGCTCTAATTAAATGAGTGAACTCATAGGGAGTTCCCTTTGGTGTTTTACCTCCTGTGTAGGAATCAGTGAAGATGCAGGAACTCTTATGACAGGAAAACACTCATGAGCCAATTAAGACCTCTTACTTACAGTGAGACCCAACATCTTGCCTCCACTTGTCCAATTATACCAATATACTATTGATCTCTCAAGTAGGCCTGTCTAAACACTGTTCTCTATATCTTCTTTTTTTCCTGGTTTATAGAGATATAATTGACATATAACCTTGTGCAAGTTTAAAATATACAATGTGTTGATTTGGTACACTTACATGTTGCAAGGCTATCCTGGTTATGTCCTTTCTTACTGGAAGTCTTCCTCTGCCTCATGTTCACTCCCTATGCATTCTTTGAGTTACACATCAAATTTTATTTCCTTTCTTAAAGTGTTCGATAATAATGTATGATGTAATTATCATGTGCTAGATGTGGAAGATACATAGAGAATAGTCATAGTTCCTTCCCTTTTGGCACTTTGGGAGGTGATATAGATACATGCAAGGGCATATACTTTCAAAAGAAAGTTATAAAAAAAAATGATGCAGATATGCAGAGGGTTCTAAGGGAAAATCAAGGGTAGAAACCTAACCCAACCTAAGGAGGAGTGGGGGAGCATCAGACTGTTGCTGGGAGAATTATAATTTAATCAGAGTTAGAAGGGATAGAGAGGAGGTAGGCGTGTTATGGTTGAGATGATTGATTGTGACGTGAATCACTTTGGCAGTCTGGTAACACCTAGGGATCTCTTCTAAGAAAAGTGCATTTAAATACACAAAGCAAAATACAAATGAATATAAAAGAAATTATTTATTAGTAATACAGTTAGTAGAATAGTAAAACAAATATTTTAAGCCTTGCCTTGTCAATATGATGGTAACCTTAGACCCTTGCTACTCAAAGTGTAGTCTATGAACTGGTAGCCTTGGCATCACCAAGGAGTTTATTAGAAGTGCAGAATCTCAGGACTTGTCTCAAATCTCCTGAATCAGAAGATGAAATTTGATCAGTTCACCAGATGATTTTTATGAATATTGAGGATTGAGAAGCACTGGTCTAAAGGACAGGGATTCTGAATTAGAGTCCATTTTCTTTCTCATAAGACATAAGTCACATAAGCTTTCAAGACATACTTAGTTTGACAATTAAACCAAAATCATAATCAGTTGATTTGGAAAGTGAAAACTTTCCTCTCAAGTTTAGAAATAAAGGGTATATAAATCACGTTAACAGTCCTAATGTGATCTTTAAATCAATGGATGATTTTTCTGAGTTAATGTATCACTTTGAGCAAATATACTTATCATAAATGTCGTTTGAATGGGCATCTTAAAACCATGCATCCATCACCTAGCCTGAAACATTGCTGCAGATGTGTATATTGCACCTACCTTATGATAACAGATCATAAATTGAGAGTGTGCTGTTTCTCATTTCTTTATGGTTGTCAGGCATATCATTCACATAAACTTTTAATCATTCAATAAAATGAGTGGCCTGGAGAAGGCATACACAATACTTCATCATGGTATTCAATCCCTGGTAATGGCTTGGGATTCCTTTGAAATGTTTTATTAGGTGTCTCAGTTATAGGGAAATAAAGGATAACTATGGAATTGTGGCTTTAGAGATTGCTGAATATTTCTAATAATACATTTCATGAAGCATGAGATTTATGACTCCTAAATTATAGGACAAAGTATGGTGAACTAGGTTGTGGAAAGAATATTGCCATTTAATATCACCTACTATATCTACAAGTCACTGGAGCTGGATTGGTTGGACTGGGGCTTTGAGTAGGGAGAAGGCGGAAGATGGAATGATGAAATGATGACAACTAGGGGTTGTTTATAGGACATCTTTCAGTTATGAAAGAGAAAATATTTATCTTTAGTTACCCATTTATGGCAATCATTTAGTAATGATTTTTTAATAAATGGTTTGGACAAAGTTTGAGAATAATATTTAGAAATATTTAATAGGTTCAACGTCCTTCCTGTATGTCCAAGTTGAAGTAGAAAATTATGAGAAATTTGGATTAAATTGTACCATCGCCATTATTCTAGGTTAAAATTCATTGATGTTTACTGGGCAAATAAAGGTTTATTAAGTTTTTTGTTCATTTGTTGAATGATTACCATGTATCAGGCAATGTGCAAAATATTTGACATATGCTTTCTCATTCACTCCTTATTGTAACACTATTAACCCACTTTATTTATGACCTGGCACTCAAAGATCGTAAGAACTTGTCCAGAGTCATGCAATCAAGAAATACATCATTTAAATACTTTATTTAATTTGACCTGTTTAGGTTGACATCAAATAGATATTTGCAGCCTCTCTTTTACTGATTCTTTTTGGGTTTTACTGTTTCACTTTTTTTTTTAACTCAAGGATTCATTAGTACCAAGGAAAAAAGTGCAGAGGTTCAAAAATAAATGAGGATTCTGCCTAATATTGTACTGTAAGAGAACTGAATGACTGCTTTGTAAATTGTGGCTTTGTTAATCTCCAAATTGTTATGGAATTACTATTTAAAAGATAAAAGTTTCTTGATATTTATTCTCTAAAATTTTGAGTGAATTTGAAATTTTCTCTTTAGTTTAAAAATATTAAGAGACTGTCAGAACAGCCTCCAGATGGCTTCAATTGTTAATACTACTTAGATTAAGAAAAATTTTAAAAAATAAAGTGGAAAACATAAGTGAGAAGTGTATTCTTAGGAAAATAACATATACCAAAAGACAACTTCCTTCAGCTATTCTTGATAAGAAAAATCAAATCATAGAAATGGTGAGAAAGCTATACATTTCACTTTCAGGTTTTGAAAAACATGCAAAAAGATTTGCGATACCATATTAAAAAAATCATTACTACCTGATTATTTGAATTATGAAGAATAGTTTTCAAATTAGATATTTTAATACATGTGAAGAATTTTATTGTACACATAAATCACGTGGAGTTTTTCATTTCCCATATATCAGGAGAACAATATTTAACTCTCAACTGCTTAAAAAATTTTGCATTCTAAATATTCCTGAGGAATCATGATGAATGTATCATTAAAAAAATATTATCTATTTTTGGAGTTTGATACATTTTGATCTATTTCTGTCTTACAAAAGTGTGCAATTTTGGGGCCGGCCCAGTGGCATAGTGGTTAAGTTCCTGATCCACTTCAGTGGCCAGTGGTTCACAGGTTCGGATCCCAGCAAAAGACCTAGCATTCCTCGTCAAGCCATGCTGTGGCAGTGTCCCACATGAAATAGAAGAAGTCTGGCACAGATGTCAGTTCAGGGTCAATCTTCCTAAGCAAAAGGGGGAAGATTGGCAACAGGTGTTAACTCAGGGCCGGTCTTCCTCACACACACACACACACACACACACACACACACACACAGAAAAGGGTACAATTTTGTATATTTAGGATAGGGCAATGTGGTTTTCAATTTTCAATGCATTCAAACAAAAGCAAATGGAACTAAACTTTGCTAAAAAGCTTTCTTAGAGTAATAATCATCTCAGTACACTATTTAAATAAGTTAATTGAAGGTATCCTCTATTTAGAGGACATTCCATTTGAATGTGAATATTGAAGTACTTTATAAAGGGAGGACATCATATTTTTTTGAGATAAAGAACAAAAAGGGATTAGTCCAGGATAATACAGTTGGCTGTGCTGAAAATGAAATGTTTCTCTCCTAATGGTAAAAGCATATTCACTAAATGAATGCTTCTAAAATAGTTATTACAAATCTCAATAGTTACTAGAGTAATCATAATAATGTCAAAAGCATTTCTGGTACAGAATGAATGTCTCTGTAGAAAATTTTTTTAAGTAAAACAAAGATATGTTAGCTCATGAGTTGATGGTGATGGGCAGAACTTTCATTTTGAGTAAGTACACTGGTACTCACTAGTATTTTTTAACAACTTTATTGAGATGTAATTTATGTGTCACAAAATTCATTCATATATATGTACAACTCAATGACTTTTCGTAAACTTACCAAGTTATACAACCATCACTACAGTAAAGTTTTAAAACACTTCCAGTACCACATTAAGATCCCTCATGCCCATTTGCTGTTAATCCCTTTCTGCCCGCCTGCCCTAGGCAGTCACTAATCTTTCCGTCTCTACATATTTGACATTTTTTCAGCATGTCATGTAAGTGCCATCATAAAACATGTGATCTTTTGTAGCATGATGTTTTCAAGTTTCATCATGCTGTAGTATGCATCTGTACTTTGTTCTTTTTATGTTGAATAGAATCTTATCATATAGATATATCTCAGTTTTCTTGTCCATTCACAAGTTGGTGGATGCTTAGGTTGTTTCAAGTTCTTAGCTGTTAGGAAGAATGCTGCCATTACTAGTGTTTAAACAGATTGGGCCGTAGTGGTGACCACTGGCAGAAGCTGAGAGCAATTACTAATGATGCTACAGACTGAAAAGAGGCAGGAAGCACTTTGATAGGCATTAGGAGGACTGAGAATTAAGGGCAGGGTAGTGTGAATACAAGAAAAACATCTATTTTCTTAATAATTGGTGGTTAGTGAAGGTTCTCTTTTCTCTTGGAAAAGTACAAATCAATAGATTATTTCAATAAATATTTATTAAACACCTACTCTATATCAGAGACCAAACTAAGAAATTACGGTGGGATGTTGGAAAGAGGGAACACGATCAAACCAGGAAAAAATATGAATACTTTATATAAGAACCATAGGAGACTTTTCAAAAGGGGAACATTACTGACAAGTTAAAAAAAAAGTTAATGGAAGCAAATAATTCATATCCTGCATGCAACATATAAGCTTCTGGTAGCTTGTCTCCCTTTTCAGAAAATGTGTGCTATTCCATATTTGGGTAAGTATCTACTCACGATCCTCTAGGGAGGCACTTTTACAGGAATGGTTCATGTAGATCCTGTAACACGATTGTCAATTCTGTTGTTTACAATAAAGCAATCCCAAAATGTGTTCTAATGCTTATTTAATCAAGTTATCAGGCAGCTTGTGTTACCTTGTAGATTTTAAACATGATTCTTTCTTCCTAATATGAAAAAAGCCAAATGACTATCCCAATAATAGAATGTGATAATGTACTTTATTGATAATTTGATTTTCAGATGAGTCATTAAACTCTTCTGGTTACTTTGTAGCTAAGCAACAAGGCCTATAGAAAGACACCTGATTTACCCAAGAGAGAGAAATATGAATGCTGGCTGTGATCTTTGTTGTGTTCTAAAATTATATTGAACTTTCTGGAATGGTTTCCCCCAATATATATCCCATCGTGAAGAAATTAAGATTCCTTGGCTCAGTAAGTTTGGAATATGTTGCATAGTATATCTGCTCTATGGAAAATTCACAATGTATATTAAAGGTTCTGAGGACTATTGCTGGGAGAAGACACTTTGGTTATATCTCAGTATTTCCCAAGCTTGTTTTACAACAGAGCTCTACTTTTACATATACCACTGCCTATCCCATTGAAGAGTAGTAATCTGTGCAAGACCCATGGTAAATGCTGGTCTAGATAATGAGCTATTAGAGGAACGTAATAAAGCCTAAATGTTATTCCTGTGTCTGTTACTAGACGTATGAATATGAAGGGGGGAGAAATGGGAAGAACTATATCCCTTCTCCTTATTGGTGAACAAGCAGTGAGCCAGGCACCCTGGATATCCTACGTCATCAACTGTCAGAAAGCATAGCTTTTGGGACATACTTAATTTCTTACATTTCTATTTACCCATTTTGGAAGAGATCCTCTATCCACCAGCATATTAACGTGTTAGTGCTGGAATTGTACTATGTGATTTTAAATCTTGACTCTCCAGTCTTCTGATTGTGAGACTTTACGTTTTTTGATCATCTAATTCTCTGTCTACGCATCTGTAATATGAACATATTAAGGATGCACACCTCATAGGGCTGTCCCTGCTTTTAAAACATAACAAAACCAAACAAAAAATACCTTAATGCACTCAAATCCATTAATGTGGCATAGAGAAATCTTTCCCTATTAAACTAAATTGATTTTTCTTATCTCTGTTCCTATTACGCTCACTCTATACGTTTTTTCCTGCCTTCCCACCTAGGTGGTGAGCCTTTTCGGTACCGGGAACATGTCTTAGGCATCTTTCAAATAATATGTAGCATAAAACCTGATACATAAAATGTGCCCACCATTTATTTTTCACAAATCAAAGGAGGAGAAGATACTACACGCTAATCTTCTATTTTGCTTTAAGTTTTTAAATGTGTTTTCTTATTATCAGCCAAAATAATGAGATGAACCACACTTCTTATGGGTCTTATTTTTTTTTAAAGTAGTAGATATTATCCTGGAATAAATATAACTGTAATACAAAGAATGCCACCTTTTAAGCCAGAGCTCTTCAGAGTAAGATAATTTAGGAAAAGATGGCAGCAAAGTGCCTAGTGATACAAACTAGGAAGCTAATTAACCAAAGTGGCTTTTCTCCTGTTTTCTTGAAGTATAAAATTGGAGGCCATGTACTGTGCAGCTTGTGATCTTAATGTTCATGGTGATTTTCCTGTATACAAGCTATCCATAATTTTTCTTGTATAAAATAATAGCAATAAGAGTGACTAACAATTATGATTACCACAGGAAAATCGTAATACCTGGCTGCCCACGTGAGAAGGCAACATTAATCCTTTGAAGGATATTGGTGCATTGAGTAACAACACTTTTAGGACTAAGCAACTCTCTTTTTTCAGCAAACGTATTAATATCTATCCATAGAGAAGATTTATATTAGACTACTCACATAAGAATAATAAATAGATTATGAGGAGTTTCTTCCTATATGCCGACAACTTGCCAAGGGGTTTACATGCAGACCTTAATCAAGGCCTAAATACCTTAAAAGGCAAATATTATCCCATTTCTCAGATTAAGTAATTGAAATTTAGAGAAGTAACTCCTCCAAAGTCATTCGAATAATAAGTGGCAAAGCTGGAATCCGAACCCATATCTGCCTAAACAAGGACCAGTGATGCGTTATACTGTATTTCAATTACTTTTAAAATAGGAAAAATTCTAACATGGAAAGAATTCTGGGTAGAACCGGACACAGAAGGCGTAGGGTCTCCACCTACCTTTCTAACTTATTATCTTTGTAACCTTTGAATAGTAGCTTAGGTACTCTGAGCTTCAATTCCCATACCTACAAATTGGAAATAATACAACTCATCTTACATATCAAATAGAGCTGTTGGAAAAGAAGTTAACAATTCTATGTATATGGAAGTGCATTTTATATTCTGAAGCTTTGTCAAAATTTGTTTTTAAAACATCTTTTACTGCTATAATTCTGTTCTCTGCCGAATGAAAGAAACTTCAAGGAAGATTAAGACTAGTAGTAGTAAATGGCTGATATTTACTGAGCAATTAGTATGTTCCTGGCAATGTCGTGATCATCTCAACAGCCCGTGAAGCTTGATCTATTTACCAGATGAGAAAAGTGACACACTGAGAGAGGAATTAACAAACCCTAAGTCACGAGCTAGTAATGATATGATAGTGATCTAAGCTATACAGTCCAGTACTTAACCAAGATACTGTAGTGCCTGTCTAGGTAAAGTAGGCTGTGCCTTGGCCTTGGGTTGGAATAATATTTGTAATTAAGGGCCCCTTACATAAGCCATAGCACATAGATTCTGCAGTTCTTAACCTCCATGGAAGGCCAGAGTTTCTTGGGCAGGATGACGTTTTTCTTCACATGCAGTCTCTTCAAAAACTATTTATTAAAATTAGCTATGGAATGGTGTACATTTATTTACTAAAAATGAGTGCCATCCAATATGGAGGCACACAGATATGGGTGAGAAAATTTGAAATGCGTATCAAATAAGCAAGCCTTGTAACTATCATTCTGAGACTTTGTGATCTCTATTTCTATTGTTATAAACTTGAACTATTATGGGTCCTTTTTTTTTTCCCCTTTAGATAACTGGAGTACTATCTACTTGGTAAACCAAACTGGGGAAGTTAGAATCCTGTTAAACCTTACTTGTCTCTTTCCTCACCTTTGACATCCAGGTTGCCGCCAAATCATTTAATGCTATTTATGAAATGACTCTTAAATGTAGCCCATTGGTGCTCACGTCCATCCTCTGTATTTCTCACTCAGAAAACAGTATAAACTTCCTAAATGGGTTCTAGCCTCCAGATTCTCCTCACATCATCTCCACCACTGCCATGAGGATTACCGTCTGTTTGTTTTAAAGATTGGCACCTGAGCTAACATCTGTTGTCAATCTTTTTTCTTCTTCTTTTTCTCCCCAAAGCCCCCAGTACATAGTTGTATATTCTACTTGTGGGTCCTTCTGGTTGTGCTATGTGGGACACTGCCTCAGCATCACTTGAGGAGTGGTGCTATGTCTGTGCCCAGCATCCGAACTGGCAAAACCCTAGACCGCCAAAGTGGAGCGTGCAAAGTTAACAACTCAGCCACGGGTCCGGCTCCAGGATTACTATTCTTAAAATAAACAGTCTCCACCTCTGTTTCAATATCTCTGTCAAGTCTACTTTCTTGAAGGTAAAATCCAAACACCTTATGCGTGCAAAGTTTTTTGTATTCTGGTCACAAATTTTTCTCACCTCTTAGAGCAGCCTTCACAAATCTGGTGGCTGTGAATAAGTTCTTGTCCAAACACTGCATGTCCTCACCTGCCTCTAAACATCTATTCTTGCTCTTCCTTCTGCCTATGATACCTACCTCTCTCTAGCAAGCTCCAATTCCTCTTTGGAAATCAAGCTCAAACTTTACCACCTCTGAAAGCTTTTTCCAGGGTACAAACTTCCAGTAAAAAAAAGAATGAAAAAGCTTTTTGTTGCCCTCATCCCTCCCCAGGCAGATGTCATACTCTTTTCTGAGCTCCCGTGGCATTATATTTTTATGTATACTTGTTATTTTAGAACAATTTTCAATTTACAGAAATGTGCAAAGATAGTACAGAAAGTTCCCATATACCTCACATTCAGTTTCCCTTATTAACATCTTACATTAGTATGGTACATTTGTTAGAAATAATGAGCCAGTGTCTTTACATTGTTATTATTAACAAAAGCCCAATAAAATAATTCACATTCCCTCACTTTTTCCTGATTGTCCTTTTTCTGTTCCAGGAGTCCATCCAAGCTATATAACATCTAGTTATTAGGTCTCCTTAGACTCCTCTTGGCTGTGACAATTTCTCAGATTTTCCTTAGTTTTATTATCTTGACAATTTTGAGGAGTACTGGTCAGTACTGAATGTTTCTCACTTGAGACTGGTTTGATGTTTTTCTCATAATTAGACTGGGGTTGTGGGTTTTTTGGGGGGAGTATATTACAGAGGTAAAATGCCATTTTCACCACATCATTTCAAAGGTACATGCTATCAACTTGACTTAGCACTATTGATGTTGCCCTTGACCAGCTTGCTGAGGGTTTCTTCAGTGTAAAGTTAATCTTTTTACCCTATTCCATAGTGTCTTCTTTGGAAGGGAAGTTACTATGAGCAGCCCAGGCTTAAGGAGTGAGAAATTATGTTGCACCTCCTTGAAGATGTAATATTTACATAAGTTATTTGGAATTCTTCTGCGTGAGAAATTTGTCTGCTCTTCCTCATTTATTTACTCAATCACTTATGTAATTGTGGACTCATGGATATTTGTTTTATATTTATAATCTGATGCATATTTCTTATTTTCTTGCCCAAATTTTTGAAGCTTTGGCCATTGGAAGCTCTTTTAGTTGGAACATGGATCCCTTTGACATGCCCATGTCTGTGTGTATGAGAGTGTGTGTTTGGGGGGACACTTCTTGACGTTTTGTTTCCAGGCTTATCTTAAATATTCCCCCACCCCAATTGTACCTAGAATAACCCATTTCTCCAAGAGGCCTGGTTCTTTTTATTGGAGAATGGTATTAGAAATCAAGATCTGAGTGGGCCAGCTCCGTGGCCGAGTGATTAAGTTTGCATGCTCCACTTTGGCAGCCCAGATTCGCTGGTTCGGATCTTGGGCACAGACCTACGCACTACTCGTCAGGCTACGATGCTGTGATGGAAACCTACATAAAAGAACTGGAATGACTTAGAACTAGGATATGCAATTTTGTACTGAATCTTTGGGGGGAAAAAAAAGAGGAAGATTGGCAACAGATGTTAGCTCAGGGCCAATCTTCCTCATACACACACAAAAATCAAGATCTGGGTACCTATATTTACCTCTTCTAATCATGGACATGAAGGACTGAAATTGAAATAACTTTGGCAAGGGACTAGCCCTTTTCACTGTAGCCTGGCACATAATATACTGTCAGCTGGTTATGGTGTAAAGAATAGAGAACAGGACCTCAGTTACTTTTAATGAAAACCATCCATTTATTCAGTAATACTCATTGCTTACTGGCTAGCTCATGAAAATAAGGGGATGTATTAGCTCACAAAACTGAAAACAGAATTCAGTCAAGGCTGGATGCAGTACCTCAAATGATATCACTAAAAGTCTTTCTCTATGTGTGTGTCTCACCTTTACAAACACTGATTATCTTTGTACATTGTGGTTTCTCTTCCTGCTTCCCATTACAGTCTATAATTCTCTAACACATCATATTCTCTCTTGTACTATAGCCATATTTTTACCAGTATTATTCAATGACTAAGCTCTCTGAGGGCATACTTTGTATCTCTGACTTATTGGTGCATCTTCCTTGAAATGACAAAAATTACTTTTGGTGTTTGTATAGTTTTCATTTTCTTTAAAGCTCAAAAATAAAAAGTAACTGTCAAAGAAAAATTCCATTATGACCCTTATTAGATTATCTACCCACCCATGCATCAGTGAATGTGTATCCAAGGTGTTGTAGTACTTTGGTCAGAGTGGGTAATTTGGATCCCTATAGTTGAATGCGCCTGAGCCATACTATATTATACAGCACTGGCAACTGATTCAAACCAAAATCTAATGCAAATTTTTGGTTAGGTCTGGTAGCTCATTTTTTAGTTATTGTTGTAGTTATTGTGTCTATGTTGTTCTCTAAGATAAAGTATTTTTAATTCCACATTTTCTTGAGCACAGACTGTTTTCAACATATACTAAAATACCTGTTACCTAGAGCTTTGTAACAAACCATCCCAAAACTTGGTGGTTTCAAGAAGACATTTATTTCTCACTTGCCTGCAGGGTTAGCTCTTCTAAGTTGGGATCAATTGGGAAGCTCTGCTGTTTTTGATTGGGCTTCTTCACAAATCTGAATGTCAGCTGGCTATCATTTTAGATAGGCTGGGCTTGGTGATTTGGATGACCTAACTCTGCTCCACATGCTTCTCATCCTGCAGCAAGCAAGACAGGGTATGTTTTCAAGTCAACGATAGAGATACGAGAGAGAAAGCCCCATGTGTAAGTTTGTTTTAAGCTCCTGCTTGCACGATGTCTGATAATACCCAATTGTTCAAAGCAAGTCTCGTAGTTGAGTGCAAGGTCAATTAGTAAAGCATGTTATCCTGCCTGTGACTGGAGGGAAATGCAAAGTTACATAACAAAGCGTGTGGGTACAGGGAAAGGGTAATGAATTATGACTATTTGTGGAATCTACTACAACCAGATGATACAAAAATGCACTAAAGAATCAGATCCATGACATGCCTTCGTGGAGCTAATTGTTGAGTAGGGGAATAGCAATACAAATATGACAATAGAAAGTCTGTATTGTGCGTTGTTTCCTCTGTGGAGTCCACCCATGGGTGACTCCATTTAAGGAAGGTTTGTACCTACTAGACTATGTTAAATCACTCATTCCTCTTAGGGTCTTTCTTGGTATGTATTATTTATAGACAACACACATGAACCTGTGTCTTCAGACTGAAGACAAAAGTCTTTGTCTAGAAATATTCTCAGCTAACTTGAGAGAGAAACTATATTCAGGGGGAAAATTGTACATATCTTTGTAACTTTAAAAAGGTACAGAGTAAAGTGGGAGGGAAAAAAGAGAAATCATATCTAACTAGAAACTAAGAAAGACATCTGGAGAAAATGACATTCGAGTTTATAGTTATTCAATTAGTAGTTAGATGAATAGTATACAAATTATATCCATTTTTAGAATAATTTAAACACAAAAACTTATTTGGCTTGAAATATTCTGCTTACATATCTTTAAAAAGTTGAATAAGCCGGGGCTGGCCCAGTGGCCAAGTGGTTAAGTTCGTGCGCTCCGCTGCAGGCGGTGCAGTGTTTCCTTGGTTCGAATCCTGGGCGCGGACATGGCACTGCTCATCAAACCACACTGAGGCAGCATCTCACATGCCACAACTAGAAGGACCCACAACGAAGAATATATAACTATGTACTGGGCGGCTTTGGGGAGAAAAAGGAAAAAAAATAAAATCTTTAAAAAAAAATGTTGAATAAGCCATTTAAACTGCTAGTAGAACTTCTTTAGTAAAGAAAACATTCTTAGGAAAATAACCTTTAGATGTACCGCTTCATAGTTTAATTATTTTACCTACTGGGTAATATTAGTAAGAAATTAAGATAGTACTTAGAGTCAGTGGCTCATTATTTTCTAAGAATTTTGATACAGAGATTTCTTGCTTTGGAAAAAGTATGTATATTCTAGATCTATATTTATTTACCTTTCTGTGAACAAGCAACCTCTATTTTGCAGTTTCATGGAACTATAAAGTTTTTTCTGCGCATTTTGTGAGCATTTATTGTGACTCCTTTTGGTACTCGGCATCACAGTGGAAATAAAATATCAAAGAAATAGGACGTATGTTCACATTCTTTTGAGTGCCTTTAGTTGAAGGAGTTAAGACAAAAACCCCAAAATGTCCACAAAATGAAGTAATATTTCACTTGGAGCTCTCTGTGTGAACGTTTCCTTTTTTTGTGGTGGTTGATTTTCTGTCCTCTTTTTGAATATCTGAAGACTGAGATTGTAACCTCAAAGGAGACAAATTCCTCATTTTCCCCCACTGAATATAGTTTCTTTCTTAAATTAGACGAGAATGTTTCTAGACAAAGACTTCTGTCTTCAATCTGAGGATGGAAGTTCATGTGTGTTGTCTACAAGGAATACATACCAAGAAAGACCCTGAGAGGAATGAGTGATTTAACATAGTCCAGTAAGCACAAACCTTCCTTAAATGGAGTCATCCCTGGGTGGAATCCACAGACGAAATAGGGTTGCTGTATATCTCATACATTACCATTACGGAGGTATCATAAATGAAATTTTCCCAAAAGGACTGGCCAAATATCAGAATAGGAAGTACGATGTATATCTTTATAGGTTATGAAACTATATTTTTAATGTTCCTTGATTTATACAAAAAATATTAAGACAATTCTGGAATCATTGGATTATAAACTAAGTACTTCAAAATATATGGAAAATAACATAGTGTGGAAAGTAAACCTTTTGCCCAATTTTAAAATCCCTGTTCAGTCTGAGAAAAATAGGCATAATAGGCACACATATATGGTTAAATATTTTTCCTGTAATTTCTTTCTTCCTATTTCAGAAATGTTAAATTATATATTAGTTTTAAATAGGACACAATTCTCTCATATACACAGGTGACATCTTTAATAGGAATTTTTCTCTAAATAATATCGTACTTAGATGTTCAAAAGAGCATCAGGGATTTGGAGAAGATTTTAATTATTATTTCATTTAAAGGGAAGAGTAGATGCATCTTTATAATTTCTTTCTGCCTTATTTTCTTACATTTTAATGAAAACTGAAGGTGGACCTGAGTAAAATGTGAAGATAAAAAGTATCTTCTATCCTTTCTTTTCATTGAAGGAGATCATTGTTGATAACTTTAGAAATTTTTCTACTGTACTTTCCATTCCTTTGGTTTCTGGCTAGAGAAAGTACAATTTCAAGAAAATCTAAAGGTATGGAAAATGCCTTCCCTACTTTTGTGGGAGGAAAAAACACCAGCAAGTATACAAGATATCTGTTGAGGAAAAATAAATATATCTAACATATTTTTTGTAGTTTTATTGATCTAAAGCAACTTTGTTATTTTTCAAAGGATAAATTTAATGCTCATGATTTGCTTTGCCCATTAAATTACTATGGCATGCATTTTATATATAAAGTCATGATGAATTTAGTTCTAGAAATGTTGTTATAGACAGAGTTGGAATCTACTGGTGTTCAAGCAAAATGCGGTTTTATTTTTTGCCAATTAAGTAAAGCAAACTAGACTGAAAGTGAAGAACCTATCAATATTATTGCAAAACAAAGAAAGTTATGTTTCCTTGGCTTACTGCTCTTAACAATGCAGAATGCCCTTTTCCAGAAAGAGTCATTATAGAGTGGCAGACAGACCAAACTCATCTCATAGTGATTTTGTGCACAGAAATCTATATAATTATTTTACTTTCATTTGTTACCACCATTAGTGATTTCTACTGCTTCTCACGTTTTTATTTTTAATCATATCATTGAACAAACTTCATCTATTCATAGTTTCCTTCCCTCGCTCGTGAAATTAGTATGCCTTCTAATGCAAACATGTATTTATATCATAGTAGATTATTGTTATTGTTTAATAGAGCAAAGCAATTTTGTTTAAAAAATGAAATATTTCTCTTTGGGAAGACTTTCTTAATCAGAATTTTTAGTTGTCCACAATAGAAACCATGGTAGCTAGTTGAAATGGAAAAGAGATTAATGAAAAGATATTTCACAGGGAGTTCTTGGAGGTAAGTTTTGAAGGTGAGAGGAACAGAGCAGAGATTCAGGCTTGGAGGGTATGTGGTGTGGAACAGTATCCAAATTATGATTCTGTGCTTCTGTCTGTTTCATTGGAGAACTTGCTGTCTCTACAGTAGAACTTAGTTTTTTTCAGAATTGGTAATGTATAGATGGTGCCTTCTACGTGGATATCTACCATGTCTGTTTCTGAAAGCACCATACTTACCAGAAGGTGGCACCCAATCTGTCCCCTTACTCTCTTAAGAATAAGCTCTTGCTACATAGCGTCTGAGTGGGGTTGTTCTAACACATGCCCATCCATGCTCTAGCTTCAAAGGAGGTTGTAAAGTAATTTGCTTCAATCTTGGAGGGATGGAATTCATGTGTGAAGTTCCTCAAACTTAGTAGATCTGGTTAAGAGATGATGGACAGCTACCGCTCTGACAAATTACAACAAGAAAACAAAAATAACAACAAGCAAACTACAAATACCAGTATGGAACACCATAGAATTCTAAGAGCAGGACTTGAAACACACTGCATTCTAAAAGCATACAGTTCCTCAGAGAAGATACTAACAGAGACACAAAGATCTCTGGGAAACACACATCCTGGCGTGTATATTGTTTTATATGTAACAACTGGTTAAAGCAGAGCTGAAGTTATTGAAATGCTCTCAGACCACTAAATTACTTAAAGTGTGGTCCACAAAAATGTAGCAGCATCATCACTTAGAAGCTTATAAGAAACGCAGAATTCTACCTCAGTTAGATGTACAAATCAGAATCTGCATTTTAAAAAGCATACTAGTGATTGATAGAGATTTTGAGCAGCACTACTCTATTAGATATTGTTTTTTAGTAGCAGAATCTTTTCATCAAATCCTACACATAAGTAAAACACTTCAATCAGAGATGGTACTTTTTTTTTTTTTTTTTGAGGAAGATTAGCCCTGAGCTAACTACTGCCAATCCTCCTCTTTTTGCTGAGGAAGACTGGCCCTGAGCTAACATCCATGTCCATCTTCCTCTAGTTTATATGTGGGATGCCTACCACAGCATGGCTTTTGCCAAGCTGGTGCCAAGTCCGAACCCAGGATCCCAACCGGTGAACCCCGGGCTGCCGAGAAGTAGAACATGTGAGCTTAACCGCTGCACCACCTGGCCGGCCTCAGAGATGCTACATTCTTATAGTTGAAGTAGAGGCAGGATTCTCCAAACCACACTATAATCAAGGCCCCTGCTTGCTTGTTCCTTGGAGTGACCAGAGCGTCTCTGAGAACTCCTCCAGATCCACAATGCACAGTGTGAAAACTGCTTATCCTAGTCTTACAGAGAATTGCCAGGATAAGTCCACCTCAGGATCACAAAATCATGGTGCTAAATCTCAGATTGAGACCGTAATTGGTCTAGAAGATGTGTACATCTGCCTACATTTCAGCTTTCAATTTAAGACAGGATTATATCAACATCCTGTTGGATAATGAGCGGCACCAAGGGCAATCCAGAGATTGGCAAGCAACATGTCTGGTTATCTTCCATTGTTCCAGAGGGAAGGATGAATAAGGGAAAGAAAGCAAGTAATCTGGTGTCTGTGAAAAATCTCAAAGGTGTAGACAATTAAGGTTTTAAATATTCAAAAATAAAACATAAGGAAAAAAGATATCTTCTGTATATTTTCAAATGACATAAAACTGGGTTCCATGAATAAATTTCAAAATGTCATATAGAGATCCTAGATTTAAAACACGATTATGCAAAATATAATTGGAGAGGAAAAGAAGATTCAATAAAATTAAGACTGCACGGAAGCTAACAACATAATAGTGGAATTAAGAACTTCATCAGGGTGCTTGTAACAAAAATAACAGCAGAGAAAATTGAATCTGTAGAGGATGGAATTGAGGAACTAATCCTTTTGCAATGCAGACAAAAAAGGGAATATAAACCTGAAAATAAGGTGGGAAAAAAATGAGGAAGAATGTTTCATTGTACAATTGTGCTTGCCAAGGCAAAACCACAGCCAATTGAAGAGAGGAAGATTAAATTGAGCTGTAAAAAAAAAAAAAAATTCATAGTTTTTCAAAGAATTACATAACAGCAACAACAGAAAAAATTGAAGCAATGTCTGAAATTTAATTGGGAAAGAATCATAAAATTAATTGATTTATTTGTAAAGGTAATAGACTTTCTCGGATATTCAGTGACTCAAGCATAGAATCAATCTAGAAAAATCACAGTGCATTGTAGTTCATGGCAAGATAAATCAGAATAAAATTGTCTTTATCTGTGGTATAAAAAGAACACAAATCCTTTCTTTTATAATATAACAACTTCTCACAAATCAAAGTAAAACACGATTCAATAGTGACACTGAGAAATGTGTTTAGCGAATTGGTAGAATATTAGACCTTTTCTATTTTACCTATTTTTACATCAAATAAATTTCAAATGGATTAATAGAAATTATGCTATATAAAATTGGGGGGAAAGTATATGATAAAAATTGAGGCTGATAGGGGCCGCCCCATGGCGCAGTGGTTAAGTGCGCACATTCTGCTTTGGGGCCCAGGGTTCGCCAGTTCGGATCCCGGGTGCGGATGTGGCACGACTTAGCAAGCCATGCTGTGGTAGGCGTCCCACACATAAAATAGAGGAAGGTGGGCACAGATGTTAGCTCAGGGCCAGCTTTCCTCAGCAAAAGGAGGAGGATTGGCAGCAGTTAGCTCAGGGCTAATCTTCCTCTAAATAAATAAATAAATAAATAAATAAATAAACATTCTTTATTAAAAAAAAATTGAGGCTGATAAAATAGAACTTATTCTAGGTAAATAGTTGAAAAAGTGGAGCAAAATTTTGAGAAACTAATTATTAAATGCACAAAGCACATGATCTATATATTTATATATATATGTATAATCAGTAAGAAAATCGAAGTCTAATAAAGCAATTGGATACCAGTTTTCTGTTATAAAGTAGTATTAATAGGTACAGGCTTTATAAAAAACAAGTTAACAATAGATGTCAAGTGCTCAGGAATTCAAATCATAGACACAAGGGTTAGACACCAAGATGTTCACATTGCTTCATTAAGACAAATGAAAATTAGAAACATATCTAACAATGGGGAATGTTTTAGTACCATAGTTTTCAAAATGTCTCAATGTTTTATAAGCTCTTCGTTATAAAAGATAAGTTAGAGTTAAAATAAGGAAACTAATTTGGTTTGGCTTGTCTTTTCTGAATTCCTAAAAAGGCAGATATTTTGACACTTCATTACTGTGAAATGCTTTAGAGTTTATAAATTATTATCCTAAACATATCATTTTAGTCTTAAATCTTCCCTGTAAGCCAAGCAACTTAGGGAATTATAATTTCTACTATTTTTCAGATAATAGAATTGATTTATTAGGCAAGAGGTCTTTTTTCCTTGCCTGTCCAATTTTAATCTGTGCTTTCTCTACTCTGCTTACCTAATACCAGGGAGACTGATCTCTATGGGCTCTGTCAACCGGCATCCCTATACTCTGGCTTCTAGATATGTTGACCCAATGGAAATCACTGGCAGGGGAGGAGAGCATTGGAGGAGAAAGAGGTATTTGTTACCCTGGCTCACTGCCTGCTGACCTACAGGGTAACAGCGGCTGAATTTTCTATTTACAGCAACAACTGCTGTTGTGTAGTCCCTCCTCCAAAGCTCAGCTCTCACTGGGCTCCAGTGTCAATATCTCTTCCTGTTATCCTTTCAGGCCTAGTGTGGGTAAGGGCTGTCTCGTGTTACTAGTCCCTGCATGCTTCACAATCCTGATTGGTTCATTGAACCCTGCCCACCTCACTTCGCTTATCCCATTGTGCCACGTGCCATCTGTATACTGTCAGGGCCATGATGGATACAGATACCCAGGGAGTTAATGACTCTTTCAATTATATCATAGAAGAATATGTCACAGCCAGGCTAGAGATGTGAGCATTTCTGTGCTTTCTACTGTATCAAACTGTATTTAAGTGGAAATTTTTCCTTTAAACACTAAAAATAGTATATATTAATATAAACCAAATAAGGTTTTGACTATTTAAAATATATCTGTGGATAGACAAGGTTTATTATATACACCCACCAGCACAGAGGTTCTTTTTACCAAGTAGACTACTCAAATTCTATTGTCATGTCACTGGTCTTCCTGTCACCAGTCCTTTTATGATGAAATATTATGTCAATTGAATGTATTGTGAAACCCGTTTGGAGTTGGGCAACAAGAGAAGCAGGGAACCCAGTGACAGAACTTCAATACAATACCTATAAAAATGAACCCATCTATAGGAAAGTGCCCAGAACAAAACAAAAACTCTTACTGACGTATTTCCTGGGAAGTAAAAAAGAAACTTGAACACTTCATCTGACATGAAGCAAATCTTTGAGCAAATCTAGTGGAAATTATTGTCTGTGACTATTCCTTGTTATTAAGTTCTGAATTTAGTACGTTTTGTTGATACTGTGAGACATGTCTTTAGTAGAAAGATTGTGGGGTACATTTTATGAAATAATTTGACTTTTAATAAATCTGGTAAGTTGGCAAAGCCATTGGGTTGCTAAATCAAAATTTTACCACCATAATCACAGATACTTCATAAGTCAGAATTCAGAGTTTCTTTGTTTTACTAAGTGAGAACCCAACATTCAACTAACTGGTGGATTTGGCAAGGGCAAAGTGAGGAGAAGGCTGGACAGAAGAGTAACAAATAATTGTGAGATTCAGAAGATCAAAAACTATACACTTGAGAGCTGTTACATTTCATTTGACCAGTAACCTTCTTGCAGGGTTTCCCATGCTGCCCCTAAAAGCGAAATCATACCCTGCTAAAACATGATTTTAAGTAGTAAACACCACAATCTCAGGGATATAGTAAGTATTCAATAAACTTTTGTTGTTGTTGTTAAATGACATAAGTCATCAAGAAAATCAAAGCAGAAAGAGAAAATAAAATTCATACGCACAGGCCTACTTAACTTGGGATTTTATTTTCAAAGTTTGTCACAAGCAAAGCCAAGGGAGATAAAGTCAGATACGTCTTAATTATTAAAGATGATAGAACATGCTGGTTTCAAAGGGCACAAAAAACTTTTCTTCTAAACCTTGTACATGAGGCTTCAAGTATGCGTAATGTAGACAAGTAAGTCCTCAACAATATCCCTCTGGCAAACCCAATAGGACATTTCCTAAGTAAATATCTTGTATTTTTACTAAACCAATGGGAAGATGTAACACCTAAATGCCGCTTATGAATTCCAATTGTGTAGGAGAATGAGATTTTTAAAACACACGGTCTGCTTATGAAGTATACAGTTGTATTATGGTCTTCTAAGGGCCAGGGATGGAGGAGGAGTATAGTCAGCAGAGTCAAGTATCTGTCCCCAGCATGAGAGTTTGATTTTTAAAATTTTTAATTTAAAACATACATTAAGATAGAGGAATGAATGCACAATACATCAAAAATATAACTATCGATAGGCTGAGTAACCAGTTTGAGTTTGTGTTCTTTGCCAAGTTCTTCAATTCTAGAATACTGGTGAATAAGGAAATCATATGGGCTGATGGGAAAATTAGTATTATTGTGTGAAAATTAAGAGGAGTATTCCAAGAAGCTATCTTGGATGGATGGACTTCTCACTTGTACACAAATGAACTGTGAAGGTCCTTAAATGCAAAGACAAGGCTTTGATGAAAAAACATCATGAGAGAAAACACTCCTGGAGAAGTATTTTTTCTAGGCAAGAAAGTGAAGAGTGGATAGAATTAGGAATTGTGGTGAAAAGAAATTATTGCTGTAAGAGATCAAGACCTGGAATGCAAGTAATTTTCATCTTGCATGCCAGCAGGAATGCAGTATGGGTCTGGGAGCAGAAAGCTGTAAGACACTGAGTTTTCATCCAGTATTTCCAGGAAATGTGTCATGAGTCACTGATGGTGCAAGCTCTGGTCATGTAGGACACGAGTGCTCCAAATATGCACTGGCTCTTCCTATGGCTGACTTCTTATCTTCAGGTTTCAGCTCAAATGCTTCCCTTCTCAGTTCCTCAGTGAGGGTTCCGTTAGGACCTTATTTGAGATATGCCTGCCTCCAGTTTTATTTTTTATCTATGATTGATCATTTTATTCTTAGCATTTACTATAATCACTAAATGTATTAAAATGATTTTATCTGTCTGCTCATTGCTTGCTTTCTTGTTTATTGCCTACCTCCTCTCCATGAGGAAAAGTACCACGTTAGTCCTTTCCTCTTATTCCTCTTATATTTCTGACAACAGTTAGATAGCAGGTGCCTAACAGTATTTCTTGAATGAAAGAATAAATGGACAAATGAATGAATTAATGAATATAGTATATTTACCAACACTGTTTCAAGTGCTGCTATTTATCATTCTGACCAAATATAATTTTTTCTTGTGAAGCTTGAATGAAACCTTGAAAGATATACTGTCTCACAGGCGGCTATTTGTTACAATGAAGTAGTGACTCAAAGTCAGAGGGAGGTTCCCCCAAGGGGCTCTCTCACCTTTAGAAAGCCCTTATCTTCTTTATTGTTGTTTCCAGTGTCCTTCGACTTCTTGGAATGATTCACAATAACATGTATGATTCCTGCGTCATTAATGCAATGGAACTTTCACCTGTTTTCTGCTTTTTTATATGACTGACATTAAATTTGTTTATGCTTATGAAGAGATGTCTCTTTGGGATAATTTATACTAGTGTTTTGAGAAGCACTTACTTCATAACCAAGGACTTCTTTATAAGACACAGAAAATTACCATTTTAAAGTAAAAACATAAAATCTTGTTATTCTTAATGCTGTCCTATAATTAATTTTGAATGAAATTCTAAATATAAGCAATATTAAAATACGAATCTTGAAGGTTTTAATGAGATTGAAATCCTATAATATGTCTGTATGATCAACTAAAATTCTCATTAATACATCATTTATAGGTCTTGTAGTAAAAGTTGAGAGCAGAGAGATGATTTAAAAAACTAATTCCCAATTATAATTCTGATTTCCTATAATGGACATTATAATATACTAGCAAACTAAATAGAATAACTTAACTGTTAATTAAATAAGACTGAAGATTTATGTTGATTGTAGAAATGGGTGGTAATATCAGTGGTAGAACCCATCCATATATTAGGTAGTGCTCTTACAGTAGGCAGAAAATACACAATAAGCACTAACACTTTTTGTATCATTTCCTATTACCAGAGTCTCTTCCAAGGCTTGACCTACATAAAGTACATAATCTTTACAAGAGTTCTGTGAGGATACTCTTAGTATCTTAAAAGAGGAGGAAACTTAGTTACCAGGAAAAGAAGAGCCATGCCCAAAGTCATAGCTACTAAGTAGCAGGTCTGAGATTCAAACCCAGGCAATCTGTCAACAGTGTATATGCTCGTCAACCCTAGGATATACATGTAATTGGAGCTTATTTAAATGTTTTAATGTTATTGACATGATTTCTAGTCACCAAAGATTTTAAAGGACATGAAAAATTTAGAACTTGCCAAAAATCACTTGTAATTATTTGATTCCATGAACCTGTTAGGGTTGACAATGGAGAACTTCATTAAATTGGATCAGTGTTTGCAGTGTTATCTACAGCAGGTTGTAGGAATTGAGTGTACCCAGATAGTCCTTCTTTGAAAAGAAAACACGAAAGCATTTTTGTCACTGCTTGCTGAATTTATCATTTACTATATCTGCCTATCTTAAAACCATACATCCATGGTTTTTATTCTGGGCACTTAAACACTTGGTAATTCACAATATTAGCAAATTTAAGGAAACCATATGATCATTTCAAATGACACAGAAGATAATAATATTCAGTATCAACTCAGGGTAAAATTTTCTAGTGAACTAGGATGAGAAAGGAAATATGTTCATCAGAATGATTATGGCAAAACTGAAAGCTTTCTTGCTGAGATTAGGAATAAAAGGAAGGTGGTTGTTCTTACTACCTCTATTCATCATGATACTGGAAGTCCTAATCAGTACAGTAAGTCCGAAAAAACAAATGAAAGTTGGAAGGAGAGTAACATAATTGTCTTTATTTATAGATTCTATCACTGTATTTCTATAAAAACAATCTTTAAAAAACAATTTGAATTAAGAAAACTTAAGATTTCTAGACTTAAAAAAAAATAAGTATAGTAAAATTATGTAGTGACTTGAGCAAAAATTGCAGAATAATCACTTCCATACATCTTCTCCTCCAGAAAAGCAATGAGAACATGGAAAACATTCTCAGAAGCAAATTTTTCCAAACTCTGGAAGTTAAGCAAAGGCTTTCAGCAATCCAGGTAGTGTGTATTCAAGAATAATGATGGAATCTTGGTAAGAGCAGCGACCCTTCACTCTTTTTTTCTGAGATACCTCTTAAAACCAGTGACATGGGGGCAGAATAAAGTTGGAGCTCCTTCAAAGTACTATTCCCAAAGAATTGTTATTATTTTCCCCATCTGGTGGGTCTATGGAAGAACTCACACATAATGCTGTCATTATTTGACCTTATTCAAAGCTCACATTCTGTGAACAGCCTTTTCTGGGGATGATTCTTGAAAACAATGAGGCAATTATTTAACATCACAGTTACCTGTAGTAGAGGATAAGAATTGAGGAAAACAGTAGGCTAATGAAAAAGCTTGAAAGTAAAACCCAGAAAACAAGATGTACATAAGATGCTTTGAAAAGCTCCAGTATCTTACTTGGAATCAAGAAGGACATGCACATGCATAGAGCTTTATGCATGCCCAGTACTCTACACAACACAGAAAAGACCTGATAACACCCTCATCTCTAATCTCTGGTTGAGCTTGAGGTTCTGCCAGTGCAGGAAGTGAAGATAAGACAGAATTGTTCAGTGCCTTGCTGAGTGTTGAAGGTGTCACCATCACGCACACAGAGCCCCTCAGGGAAGAGTAGAAGTTTTATTCATTCCAGATATTTAAGGAAATCTCTGTTCACTCATTAGCTGGGCAGTAAGAATCGAACTGAGCAGAGACTTCAGTGGCCATGTGTAATGAACATCAGCTTCCCAGAATTAGTTTAGAAAAGTCATTAAAGAAGCAAACAAAATGGTAATAAACAGATATAAAAACAAACTTGGGGAAGGAGTAGAGTCCAATTTCCAGAGTCACCACATTATATTATTTTAAATATCCAGTTTTCAAAAAACTAGATGTTAAAAAAAAGTTGAAATGTATGATCAATGCTCAAGGAAAAAAAAAAAACCTAAAAATAGCCAACAGCAACTGTCTCTGAAGAAGCCCAGGTGTTGGACTTATTTGGAATAGCTAATTTAAAATTTTTCTTATAATATGTTTAAAAGAACTGAAGAAACCCATGTCTAAAGAAAGGAAAGTATGAGAACAACATCTCACCAAAAGAGAATATGAAAAAAGAGAAATAAACTACATAAAAAATAAATAGAAATTCCAGAGTGGAAAAGTAATGATATAAAAATATTAAATATGGAGTTCTGCATGTAAGAAGCTTGGAAGTTACCACTCTGTCATAACATCCGGTAAAACACCAAACAGGCTGAAAAATAACTCTCCTAGGATTCATAAGAGAGGTGAGGACACAGGGACCTGTGACCACTAAGATAAAAAAAATCACACAGATAAATGTGGGGAATCACATCTTACTAGAGCAGAGAATCATGAATGGAAGCTACCACAGGAACCATCGAGGGTAGGAAAACCTGAGCTGTAATTGTTGAATTGCTGAAGGCTCAGTATGAACAACTATGAGAATTAAACTCCAGGGGGACCCAGTCATAAGGAGACCCCCACAATTTTGGGGGATTTATTTCCAGGAACTCCGCCAAGTTCTTACAGTAAATATTACAGAAAATTCCCTTCCTGCTTTTGGCAGGGGGATAGAAAAGTAACCATTTTGATATATGTCAGAGATAGATTATTCTTTTTAATAAGGCCTTCCCTCAGGGCAAACTTTTTAATGAGAGTCTAACTGAGCTGAGGGCAGGGAAATTCCCTATCCAGTCAGCTCTAGACTTCCACATGGAAGAAAGGAAATACTCAACTCTAGCTACCTAGAGACATTCTGTCCCATATAGGGAAGTCTCCATACTATATGATTTCAAATATTTGACGTTCTGGACATGACAAAACTATAGAGACAGTAAAAAGTTCAGTAGCTGCCAGGGGTTAAGATGGGGACAGGAAATGAATAGGCAGAGGACAGAGAATTTTTAGGGCAGTGAATATACTCTGTATGATACTATAATGATGGATACATACCATGATACACTTGTCCAAACCAATAAAATATACAACAGCAAGAGTGAACATTAAGGTAAGCCATGGACTTTGGGTGATTATGATGTGGCAATGTAGGTTCGTCAATTGTAACAAATGTACCACTCTGGTGGGGATGTTGGTATGCATGTGTAGGGACAGGAGGCATATGGGAAAGATCTATACCTTCCTCTCAATTTTCCTGTGAACCTAAAACTGCTCTAAAAAGATAATGTCTTAAAAATATTGACTATAGATGCTCAACAGGTTATCTTAGTGGGCAGAAGAAATTATTAGCCAACTTGAAGATGGATCAATCGAGATTATCCAGTCTGAGCAACTGAAAGAAAAAATGATGAAAAGTGAACTGAGCCTCAGAAACCTGTGAGACACCTTCATGTGTATTAACAATTGCATAATGGATATTATAGAAGAACAGGAAATAGAGAAAAGGACACAAAAAAAAGAATATTTGAATAGAGAAAATGTTTCAAATTTGAAAACATTAATCTATACATTCAAACGGCTCAATAAATCCCAAGTAAAATTAGCTCAAAGAGATCCAAACATAGACAAATCTTGAAAGCAGCTAGAGAGAAGGTACCCCTCATGTTCAGAGGGTCCTCAGTCTGATCAACAGCTGTTTTCTCAACCAAAGCCATGGCTATCAGAAGGCAGTGGGATAACATATTCAAAATGATGATAGAAAAAGAATCAATCAAGAATTATACATCTAGCAAAACTATCCTTCAAAAAAAGATAAATTACTACAACTCTAGACAAACATACATCAAGAGAGTTCATAGCTAGTAGATCAGCCCTACAAAATATATTATATGAAGTCCTCCAGTATGAAATGAAAGGAAACCAGACCATGAATCTGTATGAAGAAAGAGTGAGCACTTGTTAATGTACCTAAACAGGTAAAAATAATTGGTCATATAAGGATTTTGCAAAAATCATACATAAAATACAAGAAAATTGAAACCAGGAACATATAAGAAAGAGTTATAGACCATGATCAAATGGAATTTATTCCAGGAGTGCAAAGTTGGTTCAATATATGAGAACTAATTATGTAATTCACTTTATTAATAGAATAAAGGCTCAAAAAACACATGATCATCACAACTAATGCCAAAAAAGCATTTGACAAAATCCAATATCTTTTCATGATAAAAAAAAAAAAAACTCAATAAACTGAGAAGAGAAAGTATATTACTTTTCTATAGCTGCTGGAACAAATTACGATAATATTAGGGGCTTGTACAATGTATTTTTTTCCTTATTTTGCAATTCTGTATAATAGAAGCCCAAAATGGACCTCGCTGGAATAAAATTCAGGTATCAGCTGGGCTATATTCCTTTCTGGAGGCTCTAGGGGAGAATCTCCTTTCCAGACCTAAGTAATTAGAAAGATAGCCCATGATCATAAATTGGAAGATTTAATCTTTTTCAGCTTGTAATAGTTCCAAAATTGATCTGCTGATTGAACACATTCTGCATCAAAACTTTAGCTGTCTTTTTGGGTTTTTTTGCAGAAATTGACAAATTGATCGTAAATTTCATGTGGAAATGCAAGTGATGCAGTATAACCAAAACAGTGTTGCGAAAGAACAGCAAAGTGGGAAGACGGACTTCTCTTTCAAGTTACCACAAAGTTGCAATAATCAAGACTGTGTTACACTGTCTAGAAATAAACCTGTCAATTCATGATCAATTGATTTTTTTTATCAGAATTCCAAAATTTCATGGGAGAAGATTAGTCTTTTCGAAAAATGGTGGGAGGACAACTAGATATCAAGTTGGGACACTCTCCATCACCATTTACAAAAATTACCTCAAAGTGGATCAAAACCTTAAATGTAAGATCTAAAGTGATATTTTTAGGAGAAAACAAAGACACAAATCTTCCTTACCTTGGATTAGGCACTGGCTTCTTAGATAGGACACCTCAACCACAAGCAGACAAAGAAGAAATAGACTATATCAAAATCAAAAACATTTTTTAATTCAAAGTAAGCCATCAAGAAAGTGAACATACAAACCACAGAATGGGAGAATATATTAGTAAGTCATACATTTGATAAGAGTCTAGGATCTAGAATACATATAGAACTCTTACAATTCATTAAAAGACGGTTAACCTAATTAAAAATGGGAAAATGCTTTGAATGAATATTTCTCCAAAGAAGATATAAAAATAGCTAATAAGCACATGAAAAGATCCTCAACATCATTAGCTATTAGGCAAATGCAAATCTAAAATGAGTTAGCACTTCACACCCTAGACTGGCTAGAATAAAAAACATGCGCATTGGCAAATTCAACATGGATATGGAGAAATTGGAGTGCTCAGAAATTGCTGGTGAGAATGTAAAATGGTGCAGCTGCTGTGGAAAACAGTTTGGTAGCTCCTCAAATCGTTCAACATATAGTTCAAATAGTTCAGCAATTTCACTCCTAGGTAATCAAGAGAATTGAAGGCACAAAAAAACTCTATAGGCATACCTCGTTTTATTGCGCTTCACTTAATTGCACTTTGCGGATATGTATTGCGCTTTTTACAAGACGCTCGACCAGCAAAAAGATTATAACTTGCTGAAGGCTCAGATGATGGTTAGCATTTTTTGACAATAAAGTATTTTTTAGCTGAGGTATGTACATTGCTTTTTTAGAAATAATGCTATTGCACACTTAATAGACTACAGTACACTGTAAACATAACTTTTATATGTACTAGGGAACCAAAAAAATTCTGTGACTCACTTTATTGAGATATTTGCTTTATTGCCGTGGTCTGGAACCAAACCTGCAATATCTCTGAGGTATGCCTGTACGTGAATGTTTATAGCAGCATTGTTCATAATGACCAAAGAGTGGAAACAGTTCAAATGTCCATCAGTTCATGAATGGATAAATAAAATGTAGTATATCCTAACAGTGAAACATTCATCTATAAAAGTAAAGAAGCAGTGACACATGCTACAACATGGATGAACCTTTAAAACATTATGCTAAGTGAAAAAAGCCAGATACAAAAGTCCCCATGTTGTATAATTCCAATTATAAAATGTCTGGAGTAGACAAATTTATGAAGACTGAAAGTAGATTAATGGTTTCCAGCGGCTACGGGTGAGTGTGGAAAGTGAATGTCAGTGGGCGTGTGGTTTCTTTTTGAAGTGATCAAAATGTTTGGAATTAAACAGTGGTGATGTTTATACGAACTTGTGAATATATTGAAAATCACTGAATTATACACTTTAAAAGGGTGAATTTAATGGTATGTTAATTATATCTCAAAAATTAAATATATATTATATATTAGTAACAAATATTTGAAAGTAAAGTTTTTATGAAGGATACATTTTCAATAGCATTAGAACCATCAAGTACCTGGGAGAGGATATAACACAAGATGTATACAGCCATCACAGAGGAAATCATAAAATTTTAGATTGAAGAATGAAAAAAAGATAAACCTTTCTGGTTCATGAATTGAAATGCTCAGTATTAAAATTCCCTAAAAACTGATTGTAAAACAATCAAAATAAGAACTCCAACAGGTGTTCTGTTTTACTATGTTTTGTAATTCAGCTAGCCAGTTCTGACATTTATAGCAAGCTGTAAATGGCCAAGGAACGCAAAGACATTCTTGAAGGAAAGCAAACAGGAAGAGCTTCTATAATATAATGTGGCATATAAAACTATGGTAAGCAAGACAGTCTATCATTTGCACAAGGATAGACAAATGGATCAGTGGAGCAGAATAGGAAGCATAGGAAGAGATCTTGGCACAAATGATCCTGGAGGGGAAAAAAATGAACTTTTTTCAGAGTCAGGTGTAGAACCAATTCTATGTATGTCAAAAGACAAGTGTTGGCGAGGATGTGGAGAAATTGGAACACTTGCACATTGTGAGATTGCAAAATGGTGCAACTGCTATGGAAAAGAATATGGAGATTCTGAAAAAAGGAGAACTAGCATATGATCCACTAATCCCTTTTCTGGATATCTATCCAAAAGAATTAAAATCAGAATCTCAAGAGCTTTTAGGACTCCTATGTTCACTACAGCACTGTTCACAATAACCAAGATGTGGAAACAACCTAAATGCCCATGGAGAGATAAGTAGACGAAGAATGTGGTATATACATAAAATAGAATACTCTTCACCTTTCAAAAAGAAGGGAATTATGCAATATGCAACAACATGGATGAACCTTGAGGACATTATGCTAGGTGAAATAAGCCAGTCATAAAAAGGCAAATACTGCGTGGTTCTACTTACATGAGGTATATACAATAGTCAAATTCATAGAATTAAAGAGTGCTTGGGGCTATGGGGAGGGGAAAATGGATGGTTACTAATCAAAGGGCATAAAATTTCATTTGAGCAAGATGAGTAAGCTCTAGAGATCCATACAACGTTGTACCTAGAGTCAACAATAATATGTTCCACACTTAACCGTTTACTAAGAGGGTAGATCTCATGTTACGTGTTCTTACAACAAGAAGATTAAAATTTTTGAAAGGAAACCAATACACTGAATATTTAAGTTTGGTTTTTAGTTGTATGAGGATAAAAAATTTCACTGTTGGTTGAACTGAAATGTAAACATAATTCATTTTCTCTTGATCATTCATTTTATAGCTATGCTTTCCTGAAACCCAGAGTATTGATGAATTTCTATGCATAAACTTATACCATATACGTGTAATAGATAATTAATACTTTTTTCTCTATCAGATCAATATAGCCCATCAAAAGTTACTTGTATATAGCTTCATAGTACACTCAGTTATGCTATGACATATGTGTTCCTAAAAATCATTGTGCTGTGCAAAATCGTGAAATAAAAGCCACAGGACTAATGGAAAATTGAGTTAAGGGAAAAGTACTAAAAAATACTTTATCAGTGTCACATAAAAATACATGATGGCCTAATTAAAATGATATCACGGTTTTATACATGTTAGATGGTTAACACGTATATAAATAAGGCACTTTACCTTGAAAAATACCTGACATTTGCTTATGTTTGCATTTATTAGTTACTGTGTAGCGATAGAAGTGGGCTATCAGAAATCAGAAGTCAAGTCCTAATACTAGATGTAGCTAGAGGTGAGCCAAGGTAGCTGGTATATGTTTCAGGTGTGTGCATAAGTTTTATGTACTCCTGCGTTGTTCCATTCAGTGAGATGCAATTTTCTGAGTTCACCTAGGGGGTTTCATGGATGAAATTGCATAAGGGTAGCACATAATTTCTGTTATGCTTATATCGTTCTTTAATATATCAATCACACTGAAACAAATTTCTGTTCTCAGACCAAGGTTTATTGCAGAACTGGTTGTAACTCCCATTTTTCCTCCCCAATATTGACAGATTCCAAATGCAGTTCACAGAGTGGTATGCTTTACTTACATTTCCAATGGAATACTACGTGTAAATATGTATCAAATTCAAATAGCATCAAATTTAATGTATATATAACATTTGAAATCTCTACAGAATCCATATAGGCTATTGTACTTTATTTTGTTTACAGATAACTTCATATTAACCAGATTTAGCAACTTCCAGATGTAGTAGTAGAAGTAAATGTATGTATTGAATTACAAGTTCATTTCGGTTTTAAGTAGCAAGGTTCTTATAGTGAAATATGGAGTATGTACGCTATGTCCCACAAAGATAATAAAATTAAAAATTCCTAAAATGCATTTACAGGCAGTTACAGAGTCCATTTTTAGTGTAATTTTGCCCTTGCCTATATGAACACAGCTCTTTATAAAATCAAGTCACTGAGAACAGCATATGCATCCAAGAGCAGAATATAGTCATAACGCTGGTAAGAGGTTTAATGTTCTGGGGATCAATAAGATACCTAAGTGCATTCTTAAGATGCTGGTTGTGCAGTATTTATTGCTTTTGATTCATTACTGAAAAATGAAATACTGCATTTCCATAAGTAGTTCTTTTTCTCATAAATAAAGTACAGAAATCAAAGGGGAAAGTCAAGTGCTCAAAGAAGGCTTGGGACTTTTTCCATCACAGGAAATTATTACAAAATAAGTAAAAGACATAAATGAAAACTAAGTACAAAAACTTAATTTGGGGATGTTAAAAGCCAACATGTTGTCAATGTGCCAAATGCTACACACACTATATAACTAAAATAATGCAAAAAACTATTACAAATATTTAGTATAATGTGTTTTCTAATATTTAAAAAATTGATAACATGTATAAGATTTTCTTGGCCTTTAATCTGATTGTGATATGTTTTTAGGATATTTCAGTGTAAAAATACCTTTCAATCCCCCAAATTTCTGGCACATTTTGAGACCTAGAGCCAATAAATAGATTAAGTCCCCTACTTATTAGCACATATTGCAAATGAATTTATTTTTTAATTTATTAAAACTGCCTCAGGATTAATAAGTTATCTATCTCTTTATAATATTTTATATTAAAGTCTGTTTACTTTTATCTCATCTGAACTGCCCAATAATCCTAGGAGTTTGGCCCAGAATTTTAGAAGTAAATTGGTTTTAGAATTCAGCTCATTTTACCAATAAGGAACCTGAAGCCGGGAGGAAAAATGAACTTCTAGCACAGTAGGTTTAGAAGCAATTCTGTATGAATTCTTCCTTCTATTTTATTTCTTAATGAATTGCTATACTTTGCTATTGGTGGTAACAGAGAAATAAGCAAAAGAAGACGTATATCAACTCATTATGTTCTTTCTAGAAGTTGATGATTCAGTTATTTTTTTAAACACTTTGCATGTTCTTGGAACCATGATTAAGATTGTCAGAAAATCCCTCTGATTAATCAAAATCTAGCTTATGAGAGAATATCACATAAAACAAATTAGTAACAAAGTAAATTTAATAAGTTAAAATGGAAGGCACAGGTTGGGGGTGAGACCTCACGATATGTGTGGAAAGAGCATACCTTTAGAGTCAAAGAGTTCTTGGTTCATGTCACAGCTCCTCTGTACTGGTGATTTTTGACGTTGAGTAAGTTACTTAACTTTGGCTAAATTTTCATGCCTTTAACATGAGAATAGTAGTTCTTGTATCTCACTATTTCAAGGATTGAATAAAATAACATATAAAACTTATCTGGCTCTAACTGGAATAGAGATTGTTAATAAAAGGAAGGAGGCATTAATAGTTGTCATAAGAGCTAGGAAAAGGGAAGTATTGTAGCACAGAGGACATATGAGTTGCTTTGGTTATAATAGAGTGGGTAAGAGATAGATGGGACATGATTGATTGGGAGACTATTGAGGATCAAAGAGATGAGATAAGCACATTGTGAAGATGAAAGAGATAAAATGACAGTTTTTGGTGATGAATGGGAGAGGTGAACTACTGCATATATAGACGTGGTGGTATATAATGATCAAAGTAAAGTAGAATCAGATTGTGGAAAGCAAAAAGCCAGAAGGCGTAGTTTAGAAGTGAACCCATGGGTAGTAGGGAGCATAAGAAGTCGTTTTAATAACAAAGGTGGGTAGAATAGGATTTATAGGGAACAAAGATTGGCAGCTAGGAGAAAAAAAATAGAAATTTATAGTAGACCCTATAGATTTAGGGTCTATATATTTTATAATCTTGTAACTAAATTCTGTACTTTATGAAGCCAAATTTTAACAGGTTGAAATCATAAACCTCAGATTAAATTCTTGGTAAATGATTTGTACATTTACATAGTTTGCCAATTTAGGTTTAGATTGGAGGATATAAATGAACACAAACCCATTTCTGTGATTCTGGAGTTAGGTAAAACATGTACTTAATGAGTGAAACGTTTATATAGAGCAAAGCCAGAGACAAAATATAAATATTATGGACCTTTTATCTTCCTCTCATTTTTGAGCACATATCCTAGAGAAAGCTGATGCCTAAGATGTGAACCCGCTGTTCACTCAGAATACTGAATTTCCATGTCCTTTTCAGAGTGGGAGTACTTCACTTTCCTAAGTGTGAGTTGTACACAGCATGGCCCCTAAGACCAAACCAATTGACTGTTTCCTCTGGTACCTCACTAAATAAACAGCTATCTGTACCCATCGTGAAGGAAAAATTATCTAGTGGCACTTAATGCCAGACGTTGCTCCCCAGTATAGTCCCTTAATTGAGCAGTCTTGGTTTCCAATATGATACATTCCTAAGGAACTTTTAATGGTAATTTTTAATGTGTATGTATATATATCTTTTGTTTAATTTCAGAACCTCTTTTGTTAAAATTTAGCTTCATTTTCCTAGTAAAATAAGTCTAGCAAAGTAGTGTTCATATTCTGTCATAGACCTATCGAGCATAATATGGGATTGTGGCTGAAAAGTGTGTCTGGTAATCAGCTTCGTTTCCTTTGACTCAATTACCCTATACTTTCCTTTCCAAATGGCATTATGCACCTTTTGAGTTATGGCAGAGACTATTTTTTGGTAGTTAGATAGCATACTTTAACTGAAAAATAAAGTGTTCAAGAAAGAAATTTTAAAGCATTGCAGTCTGGTAGAATAGGAAGAGAAAAAATAATTTCTAATTTTTGTCTTCTTTCCTTCACTACCTAACTCACAACTACGTACTCAGAGAATATCGATGAGTCCCTTAATTTCAGTAGATCAGCCTTTTAAAGGCTGGTGTCAATCTATACAGTGAAATATGTGGTTTTCATGCTGTATCCCAGAACGCTTCATGTAACCTTTATGAAAACTGTGTCTTGCCTCGTCTGAAGTGACAATCCTATTCTGAATACCAAACAAGTCTAAGAACAGATAAATTTCCTACAGGTATATAGGGCTTGGGAGAATAGTGTGAGTGAATGCATTCAAATAAATCACAACTATTATACCCATGATTAACTTAATTATAATTCACCCAGGAATGCAACTCCAGAATGCTGGCTCCTGTGTGATGAATTAAAGATAGACTGCTAAAGTTGTTCTTATCATAACACAATCTTTTGGTTTGAATTTGAATTTTTATTAATATTTTTATGGACATTAGCTAAGCTTCGGTTTTGAATTAAAAGAACGAAAGGTATATAAAGGCATAGTTCCCTTGAGATATAATATCAATCTTTTGTCCAATGGTTAAACGTTTAAAAACATTAAACACTGGCAAGACCAGCTACTAATTTTAGTAGCCCAAACTTAATCTCTGTATCCAGTCATGTAGAAAATAAGTTTAAGCTTATTACTTTAAAATCAGATTGAGCTAAGGAATATGCAGGAATTAAGTATAATATTCTACCTTTATCAACCTGAGAACTTCTATAGGTTCTCTTTCAAGCAGTGGTAGAGTAATCTGAAAGGGGGGAACATTGTTAAACTGTAGAATTTTTCCATATTATACCTCAATTTTAGAAATGCTTAGCTTCTTGAAAAGTGCTTAAAGCAGAGTTAAATTGGCTTCTTTCTGTTTTCTGTATATAATAATAAATATTTTCCTCAGTATTTGAAAGCTTTTAAAATAAATTATTAGATGCGTTTTTCATGGCTCTCATCATTTGATAAAATCTTTTCAGATTCTGCTATAAATATAACTTCACGGCCCAACATTTATCATTTAAAAATATTTATTAAGTACACACTAAAGCCCAGCACTATGCTTGGCATAGGGATAAATAGTGATCAAACACATATGTCAGCATTTTTATGGAGTTAATGATTTGGTAGCTATACTCGAATCCAATATACACTAGTGTGTCTGGAGACATTATGGTTGTTAAAACTTGCAGGGGGCGGCAATATGCTACTAGAATCTAGTGGATAGAGGCCAGAGTTGTTGCTAAACATTTTGCATTGCACAGAATGGCTGCCCACAACAAAGAATTATCCAGCCCCAAAAGCCAATGATGTCACGGTTGAGAAATTTTGCTAGTGTATCAAATAGGCATCGATTAAACAATTCTACTGTTGAATTCATGAATAACATCCAAGATAAGCATTTTGAGAGAAAGGAAACGGCTTTATGAGAGCTCATAGTGAAAAAATTTGACCTAAACTGAGGTCATTGTAGTCCTTTCTGAGGAAGTTATCTGAAGGACAGTGTTTTGTGCATATAACAAGAGGAGGATATCATCGGAGAAGGGTTCCAGACAGAAATAGGAATTAATAGCAATAAGGCAGGAACAAAGAGGGAGCTATGAGATAAGAGTGGTGGGATAGGTAAAACCATGTATCATTCGTGGATCCTTTGAGGGAAGAAAAGCTATTGAAACATTTTAAGCAAGGTGGAACTCAACTTGATCAGATCGACAGGTTTGAAAATATCACTCTGGCTGCAGTACAGAGAGAGAGATTAGAAGAGGACAGATTTGATGAAAGAAAACTAAGAGATGCTCTGGCAGATACTATAGCTATAAATCATAACGTGAATCAACAGTAAGAATAATTGTGACAATATTCACGTTTGTTGAACTTGCAAATGACAAAAGAAGGTCTTTTGAAACCATGACTCATAAACTAAGATATTTAATTTTTTGTTTTAACCCAAAGTCGGGGGGGGGGGGGAGCCATGCATTTTGCCAAAAGTTTATGTAAGCAGAGACTATAGGCCCCTTTTTAAAATTTATCGTTGGTCTTAGCAAAGACATTGAAACACAAGGTACACTAAATTAGCAAAGGAAAATAATGTAAAAAACAAAAACAGAGGGGCCAGCCCCATGGCTGAGTGGTAAAGTTCGTGCGCTCCACTGCAGGCGGTCCAGTGTTTCGTTGGTTCGAATCCTGCGCGCGCATGTGGCACCGCTCATCAGGCCACGCTCAGGTGGCGTCCCACATGCCACAACTAGAAGGACCCACAACTAAGAAGATACAACTATGTACCAGGAGTCTTTGGGGAGAAAAAGGAAAAAAATAAAATCTTTAAAAAACAAATAAACAAACAAACAAAAACCAAAAACAGAATTCTCTATCCAGGACAGAGTACGGCGAGTACATTACTTACGAATCTGATTCAGGACTAAAGCGAAGGAAAGCCACTAAAATCGTTAATGTTTTGGTAAAATGGGGCTGTAACTTTACTTTCTCTAGAATCGAAAATGCTTGAGTAAGCCATTTCTGCCTTAGTGCAGAAGGAGCAGATTAAATGGTTAGCCTTCTCTGGGCATTCCATTTTGTTCATAGGTACCAATGAAATATTGGAACTGCTGGTGAAGTGAATGACTAGAAGCAAAGGTACTTCTTTTTGTTTTAGAAGCTATTATTTTTCTACCTTTCTCAATAAAGTGAAGGAATTACCAAATCCTGATTTAAGAACTTTTAGCTGTTTTAAAGTATCGGTGAGGGAAGTTGGAGATGCTAGTGAAGAAGCGTAAGTATCATGAATTGTAGCTAAAATTTAGTGGAAAATTAATTATTTTCTAACTTTAAAAGAAATTTTTTAAAAATCTATGGAAAATGTTCAGTTTGTTAGGCCTATCTTGTTTAAAGTTGATAGGAAGTAGAGTAGTAAAATGATAATGATTAATGTGTAGAGTTGAAACATAATCGCTGTTTGTGAGATAACATTAAAGTCATTTAGTCAGACTCATACAGAGAGGCAAATTCTTCTACAGTGAGCTTAGCAGATACTGACTAGCCTCTGTTTGAACAACCGCAGAGAGATGAAATTTGGGAGATAAGGCAGACCAAATCATTGTGAAAGGCAATACTCTGTGGAAGAATGATTTCTTATATAAACTGTAATCTCCTCCTACCCTTAGAGTTGTCCTCATGATCTCCTTTCTATATCAGAAGCGACATATAGCCAGCCTTCTAATGGGTGAGACATTTCTATCTTTTAATACCCACCCCTTCAACTGCTCACACACTAAGGCTATTCATCACTCTCCACACTTTTAAAGTGACAGTCAAAACAAATCTGAAGACACTTTTCTAGATATGAGCTGATTGTTTCTGAGAATGAGAAGACTATAGTTTCTTGTGATTTAGACATTGCATTTATTATATTTAAATGAATGAATTAGAACTTTATTGTTGTTGGGATCTATAATGGTTTTACTAATAAGGGTCAACATTTAACCACATTTTATAGACTTACTAATCAGTTGATTAAGAAAAGACCTAGATATAACATTGAGTAAATCTAATTTTTACATTGTTTTGCCAAAGTTTTCCATGTTATTTCATGACTAAGAGATATCATGATTCAGTGAGCTTATAACTCCAAGAATAATGGTACCCAAATAGTACTCAGAGATGATGAATTCGATTTTGGACATGTTGATTTCGATATTCTCATGATCCCTTAAAATGGAGACATCCCTTTGAAAAGTTAGTTATATATGTGTGAGACTCAGAAACAGGTGAAGACTATTGTTATATATTCAGAATGATAAGCATAAAAGTGATTGCTGCAGCCTTGGGTATGAGTTAAAACAAAAAAGGAGAATGCATAGGTTGAGTAAAGACGAGATCTGAAGATGGAATGCTTGGGCATTCTGATTGATAAGGGGCAAATCAATTCAACAAATGAAAATAAGAAGAGGCATTCAGAAGAAAAGGAGGGAGATCAGAAGAGTGCTTTCTCAGAATCTTACATGGGAGAGACTCAAGAAGTCAGGAGTGGCCTTCAGCATAGACAGTGCAGAGATATTGAACAGGAAAAGAACTAAAGTGTGGATGTCATTTTAAGCAATTAGTATGCCATTGATGACTTTAGCAAGGAAAGTGTCAGTGGAGAAACAGATTTTCATGGATTGAGGACTGAATGAGAATGGAGAATGTGGCTAATTGAATAAAATATACATTGAAATTTTCTGTTTTGATGGAGGGATTTGGAGTTGCTGGAAAGGCTACAGTTTAAGATCCTAAATCCTAGATGAAGATAGAGAAACAAGGAATTCTGAAGATGGAAATAAGGAGAATGAGCCATGAATGGTATTGTTGCATGGTGTGATGAAGTTCTCAAAGATATTTTACATGAAGGTGAAAGAATAACATGGAATAGACATTGAAAAGTTTAGCAATAGCATAACCACAGCCCTGTGAGGGATGAGCTATAGAAGAAGCAGCCCCTACTTTTGAGGGGTGCTTGGAAAAGTGGTATCGTGAGGAAAACCAATCAGTTAAAACAAGGAGGGAAGGTGCATTCTGAAAAATAAAGTCTGCAAGAATCTGTTTTGCTGTGGAATAGGTATTCAAGGACTCTGGAGGGTAGGATACAGAAGGCAAATCTGATGAAAATTCGTGGAGACAATAGCAATGAGTATTAAAGAGACCTGAAAGACTTGTATTTGTTTGTTGTTTAAAAAATTACAAGGACGTGAAGCCTTTGAGAATGTAGGATCTGAGGGGAACTTGATAAACTGAATTCTGTGTCCATGCATACCATCTGCCAGAAGCCTAACTATGTTGGCTATCTCCTTCTTGTGCTCAGATTGTGCTCAGAGTACAAAATAGAACATTGGAAATTTCTGACAAGGGTGGAAAGAGTGACTAGCAGCAGAGAGACTATTATAATTCATTGAAAGTAATATCTTTTAATTAACCATCTCTGACTCATGGATTCCTGCAGCTTGTTTCATAATTTTGAAATTAGCCTTCCACCCACCATTTCCTCAATACATTGCTTCCTTTTGACATCATAAGTCTCCCCTAACTTCAGCGTTTTTTCTAGGGGTTCAAGTTGAATGGAACGAACAACTTAAAGATTTTTTTTTTCAGTTGAATGAGTTGATGAAGGTAAGAGGAAAATAATTTTAGTGGGTGAATGGAAACATTTTACTGTCCTTTAAATTGTCTTTCATCAGGGGAATCTTTTTATGTTACAGGAGCTAAATAGCTCAGAAGTAAGTCCTTTCTCACATTGGCCTGATGTCACTACTGCAGACAAGCTAATTTATTATTGATGACTTGTGATGCTTTTTTATTTGTCTCCATTTCAGCACTTCTGGTATGTCGGGTAAAGCCTATTGATTCATCCAGGTTTGGCTTCTATGGTAATTTACTGAAAGGGAGCCCTGAAGAAAGCTTGCAGAAGAGATGGAATTTTTCAGATCTTGCCCAAGTGGAATAAAAGAAACATAAAAGGTCTGCTTTTCTCCAGTTGAGTTAATGATTCTACTAGGATTTAACTTGTGGGTGCATCAGGGTTGATGGAGGAAGGATATTGTTAGATGCACAGTGATACGCATGAGTATTTAGTGTTGAATGTTAATGATGGAGTGTTCACTTTAAAAATCATAGCTCAACATGAAAGGCATGATTCAATATAGCTTTTCAAAACCTGCAATATTTCCTTTTTGAGAGGCCTTAGTGTGTTACAGTAAGGGTTTGTTAAATGGATTATATTTTGAAGTATATTGTGACTAATATTCCTGTTATCCCTGCATCCCTGCATCAGAAGCATCTGAAAAGTAAAAGTAAATATCTTGTTTTACCTACCATGTCTTTTCATGTAAATGTACAATTTGTCCTGATGGGATCTAAATTGTTTACAGAGGATGCGTGCATCTCCTTTCCATGGCCCTCATGGGACATCAAAATTGAATTCTCCTGTGTATTGTTCTGGCTTGACTACATTTGTCTGTTTTTATCTCTGCTATGCAAAAAGATTACCGAGCTTTATCTTCCCAATGGGAAACTCAGAAAACAATATTTCGCCCCTTTATTGATATGGTTCTTCCAGAAAAAAATGCAACTAAATAAGTTAGTTTTAAGCAGCAGATAAGAGAAACCTGAACACTGAATAAAAGTGACACTCAGTGAAGAGCATTTGAAATCTGGATAGACTACTGAGATGCAGCAGATCAGGGAGTAGGAAAAAAATACTGTCATCTGATGAGAAACAATTGAACAAAGTGAGAGCACAAGGCTTTCAGCTTTTATCAGTTAATATGTACGAGTTCTATCAATCTTATTACTATAAAGGTAGCCTTTATCTACTATGCAGAAAAAGAGCAAATCAGTAGAGTTAGATAGCTTTTCTACTTAGATAATTTATCAAAACAAATTATACAATGCTCTAACTATCTTATTATTATAGTTTTGAACTTAATTTTTTCCTTTGGTTATAAAAAGGTGAGAAGAACTGAAATAAGTAGAGTTAAGGAAAGGAGAAAAGGATTGAAAAAAAAACACGTTGAAGCTGTCTAAAGTAGGTACTAACTATTTAGTGAATGTTGATGATAGTGAACCAAATATTTAGAAAATCTTTGGTTTCTCATTCTTACTTTTATTTAGAAGTAATTTTAAACATACTTGATATCAATCATTCTTAAGCATATATTTTGCTTTTGCCATAACTTAATTTAATAACTTTCTTTCTCATCAGGATGTATGTGCATACGTGTGTGTTGAGGGTGAGACATTAGGTGCAGTATACTTTGTTATTAACAGGGGATATAAGGAAATATGAGATATCTATGTTCTTGTATTCTTTATTTCTAATTGTTGAAAGATTTCTTATATTGAATTTTACTTATGTTTTATGTACATAAATATCAACTTAGTGGTTAGATCAAGAAAAATATGGACAGTTCATTGCAGTTTGGATGGAGAAAAAATGGGCAGAGAGAGAGATATGTTAGAAGGGCAGGCTTCCAGGAGGAGATGAGATTTGAGTTGAGCTTTGAAATTTTTAGAAATCTGGAGAATTTTTAGAAGTTTGCTCAATAAGGGACATGATTCTGGGGGTACCAAGAGCAATGTGCTATTGAAGATTGAGCAAAATAAAATGCATTTAATGAAAGGATGCAGCTACTTTCCAGATAAAAATCCTTTTTGACAATGATATGAAAATAGCACAGTCAGAGGTTGAGTGTGGTAATAAAGTAGGTGTTATTGTGCTAGCACATAGCATTTGGGAAACAACTGAAATTTGAAAAATATAACTAAAAGAATTAAAGATATTTACTCAGAAAATGAGCACAACATTCTTCCATACAGCTGTAGAAACAACAGAATCAAAACAAGTGTAATAGTTTATTAAATAGCTTTTAGGCTTGCTGTCTGATCACTAGAGTTCTACCTACAGAATTGAAAGTCTTAGATGTAGTAAATATTCCCTGGCATCAAGAGTTTAAAGATAATTGAGGATTGGAAAATAGAAGAGAAAGTTGTTGTGTGCTCATGGACTTGTCAAATATGGTCAAAGGAAGAGCATATTGGAGAAAATAATTATAGAAAATTAGTTGGTAAGTTATGGGATAAACAACTAATTAGTAAGAAAACACAAGTCAATAAAATAAGACCTACTCTAAAAAGATGTTAGAAGATATATAAGTATTAGTGGACACACGACTGAGTCGGCGATCTATGATTACAGATAAATTGAACCTATTGGGAAATGTGTATCAGAGTAGATGATCAGTAGAGTGAAGTAATCATACCAACCTCTTTTCAGCACTCATTAGAGGCTTGAAAGATTCCCCCTGGGAAAAAATGCCACACTACTATCCTCATGAAGCCCAGATTCAAGTTAGGATATGCTAATCACTTTTTCAAATTTGCTGAACAAGTGACATGATTTTTGGTGTGCCGTGAGCAGTGTGTTATTGAAGATTCAGCAAAATAAAATGCATTTAATGAAAGAATGTAGCTATTTGCCAGATAATACATTTGCTAGCTGCTGAAAAAGGGTCAGGGACAAGGCACATACAGATAGGACTCGGATGAGAGAAGAAACTCTACATATGTAAAGCCAGGCAGGAGGTGTTTCCTTAGAAGGGATATTGATATTCTCTTCTAGATCTTGATAGTGAGACAAATTTTACTACTCCTTGTCATGCCTTGATTTTTAAAAATTTTGTTGTATGATAAGACATTGTGAGTGATATGTTGTGGAAAGTCATCCTCCTTTAAAAGACATTAAGCCTTGCTCAGGCAGTTAGTTAAATTATTGGTGGTTCCTTTTGGGTGTATTAGATATGGTTTTATTCTTTATTAACTTTATTAACTTTTATTCTTTATCGACCTTATTAACTGTTTGGATCTTGAACTTAGGCCCTTATTTGAGGTCACAGGGCATACTGCTAAGGCACAGTCTTCCTGGGGGTATCAAAGAAGGTGTCATCCCAAGGTGTTCAGTGAGGTCTCTCCTCCCTACTTCAGCCAGAATGTCAGTGTTTCTAGCATTACATGATGTTTTTTTATCACTGTTAAGCTCTCAAGAAAACAATAGGTGACTTCTTGTAAGGCACCCAGAGATTCACACAGGTAGAACTCTACTCTTGGCTACAGAAGGCTGGCGAATCCCCCTGCAGATTTCTGGAGCCCTGTCTCTGTATAGTTCCCTTTTCTCGTTTACCCTGTTGCACAGATTCCAGCAGCTTAGAATTACTATCTCTACCTTCTCTGTTCAGTGACATCCACCACTACTTGGGGTGTATTATCCTGCCCTATGACAGGAATTTACTTCCAGACAAAAATACAGGAAATGCTATTGCTTACTTTGTGTTTTTCTTTTCTGAAATATCACAGTCCTGCACTTGTTATTATCCAGTGCCTGAAAACAATTTCTTCATGTATTTTGTTAAGTTATGTTGTTGTTTTCAGTGACAGGACAAGTCCATTACTGGTTGCTTTTTTCTCTTCCAATTGTAAGATTCTATGTTCTTTTCTTTCTTTGTCAAACACATATGAGGTACCTTGTATGAGTTGTCCTAAAATCAGCTTATATCAGGTTGAAAATGCTTTCCTATGTTTCCTTTTTTCCTTCCTGATTGGAGACTGAGTATATCACAAAATCAGTTTCATAATGATTTTTCTTTGAAGAAGATTAACCCTGAGCTAACAACATCTGCCGCCAATCCTCCTCTTTTTTGCTGAGAGAGGCTGGCCCTGAGCTAACATCCGTGCCCAGCTTCCTCTACTGTATATATGGGACACCTGACACAGCATGGCTTGCCAAGCAGTGCATAGGTCTGCACTCGGGATCCGAACCGGCGAACCCTGGGCCAGCAAAGCATGTGAACTTAACCACTGCACCACCGGGCTGGCCCCTCATAATGATTTTAAGTAAAGTATCTTTTAAACAGCCAGCAAGTGAAAATGTTTGCTAAGTTTACCCTTTTTTAGAGCTATTAAACGTTAGCTACTTAAAGATCAATCAGTCTCTCAGGATAATTTGTAAAACAAAAAATAAAGCAAATGAACCAACATATGAAATTTTTCTTTCTTTGTTTAGAAACTTCTCAGAGAATGAACCTCTTTCTGGTGTCTGTGGTTCCCATATTTTTCCTCAGCTTCCAATGCCAGGCTTGGCAAAAGTGAGAAAGGAATTTCTGACTTCCCAGTAGGACTACTAGATTAACTGTGCTTAAGTTATTTGTGTTGTAACCTGAAGCTCAGATAAAAATATTTTCTGTGACAGGCTAGCCATTTACCACCAGTAACTCAAAACTCCATTTCAAACTTAAGAAGACAATTTAGTAGAATTGGATAATAGCTTTGCTGGGGAGGGTAAATCTTCAAAATGATTTAATAAAAATTTTTTTATAAAATCTTCCAAAAATATAGAAGAAAAAGGAACACTTCCAAAACCATTCTGTGAGTTCAGTATTACCCTGATAGCAAAACCAAAGATATCACAAGAAAACTACCAGCGGATACATCATATCGATACAAATGCAAAAATACTCAACAAAATACTAGCAACACAAATCCAACAAGGATTTTATATACCATGATCAAGTAGGATTTACCAAGGAATGCAAGATTGGTTTCACATCCAAATACCAATTGATGTAATACACCATATTAATAGAATAAAGAGTCAGGGACATCACAGATCACAGGTGGGAATGTAAAATGGTGCAGTTGCTTTGGAAAACAGTTTGATAGTCTCCTAAATATTCAACATTGATTACCATATGACCCAGCAATCCTACTCCTAAGTGGAAGACACAAGAGAAATGAAAACACATGTTCACACAAAGCATGTTCAGGAATATTCATAGTAGCATTATTCATATTAATCAAAGAACAGAAATAACCCAATTGTCCATCAACTGGCAAATGGATAGATTAAATATTCTGTATTCCTACCATATATTATTATTTGGCAAAAAAAAAAGTGAAATTGGTGCATGCTACAACATGAATGAACCTTGAAAACGTTATGCTGGGTGAAAGGGACCAGTCCAAAAAGACCACATATTCCATGATTCCATATGAAATGTCCAGAATAAGCAAATGTACAAAAACAGAAAGTGGATTATTAATTGCCTAGTACTGGAAATTGAGAGAGGAGTAGGGAGTGACTGTTAATGTGTACCGAGTTTCTTTTAGGGATGATGAATGTTCTAAAATTAGATTGTGGTAATAATTGCACATCTTTCTGAATATACTAAAAAAAATTGAATTACACAGTTTAAGTGGATGGATTTAATGATGTGTAAAGTATATGTCAATGAAGATTTTAAAAATACAGCCTGACATTTTATTTATTCTATTTTATTCTCAAACCAGCTAACTTTGGATCAAGGGCATAACATAAGTGTTAAGTTGAATACTTCGGATATGCTGGTCACATGTAACAATTTAAATTGAAACTAATTAAAATTATATTTAAAAATTCAGTATTAGTCACATATCAGTTGCTCAATAGCCACTGTATCCAATGAATATCTTATTGGGCAGGGCAGCTATAGAATATTTCCATCATCGCAGAGAGTTCTGTTAGAACTGCTTTAGATGATTTTATTCATTTGGAAATAGTTTTGCTGCAGTTTTTTCACAATCCAATGGTAAATACAGAGGCCAATTTTGGGAAACTGCTAAAACTTAATCTTCCACTTTGTGCACTGAAAGAGGCCTATCTGCAGTATTTACACTTTTTGTTCTGGTTTTTATATGTTACTTAGGTTTTCTCTTGAAGTGTGGCAAGAATGAAGGCAACAATTTAGCAGAAAGAGATCTGCAGGTGAGAAAGCTGTCTAAGTAAGTTAAGGTGAACATAGAGAAAAGAGACTGAGAAATCAGCTCTGGGAAGAAGAACAGATTAGATCTTTTGTTTTCAAGTTATCACTATTTTGTAAACTTTTTTATAATGCAGAGGCAGCAAGATAGTCCCTTCTGTAAATATAGACACAAAATGGAAAACGTGTCTAATTCTGATTGTTCTCTCCTTTTCCCTGATAATTTTTTGGTGAGTTTATTACCAACTAGAGATATCTATCCAGGTTTACATATCCAGAGAGAGGGAATACAACTTCATGTATATTTGCTTTTTTCTTGTTGCCAAAGTAATAGGAGCTCACTGTCAAAAATTTTGAACATGCAGATAAGCATGGGAAAGAAAGTAAAGATTGCCTGTAATTTCACCACCATGTGGAAATCCTATTGATGTTTTGTGTTTTCTACTGTCTGTTATATATTCTCTTCAGATATTATACTTTTAAATATTTTGAGTATTGCTGTATAATATTTTTATATTTAAATATCATGATTTTAAAACTAGCCCAATAACTAGCATTTGAGTTCGAGTAAGTACATTAATTACAACTAAAGTGAAATATAACCATAAATAAGTGTGTGACTATGTTTACACAACTTTTTACCTCTTAAAAGTACCCACAAAATTTTTAAAAACTGTCCTTTTTGGATATCTTCATAGATTGTAGTGATAAATGACATTCTGCCATAAATGACTCTTTAGAAATATTCTTTTAGTCATTTCATGCAATATGTTGTTTATTGACAGCTATTTTCTTTTCACAAAGCTTAATTAAATGCATCAACTCTGAAAAGTCAAAATGCATTCTAAACCTTTTGCTTCCCATGTTCGGTTCAAAGGGTTGAAAAGACCTTTCAGTTCTAGGTTGTAAATTCAAATGTGATTCTGGTTGATATTTGACAGCTGTACCGCAACCTGCACTCAAAAAGCTGTTGCACTCAATCTACGATCCAATGTTAACATGACACAAAATATAATCACATTTGACATTGATGAAGGAAACCGCTCCACGAGACTGAGTTACCATGTACTTTTTCTAGTCTTTCTCTTTATATGTATATATCCATGTATATACGTGCACATTTTACATATAGACTACATATACACATACATGTCTACGTACACACACATATGTACATGCGTACATACAGTTAAAAGTGGGTGATGTTTTCTAGACGATTTTGTTTTCCTGGTGGTGTCATTCAGGAGAATTAAGGGATGTATACATACTTAAATTGGATGCTTATATCATCTTTGCTTGTTTTTGGTGGAGGAAACATAGACCAAAGATTCCTAGATACAGGATATATGAGTGAATTTCATGTTTTGGTAGAGTTAATACACATTTTGAAGCCAAATGACTTTTTGAAAATACCTATGTCAAAATTAAAGCAGGAATTTGGGTAAATGTCATCCATTTCTATTACAGAATTTTGCTCTAGACCATGTATTTTGCTTTTATATTTGTTTAAAATATGTCTTAAGTACTGGCACTTGTACTACTGGGCATAAAACCAAGACTTGTTTTTGTTTTTATCCAAAGTTCTAACCTGGAAGCATAAAAAATATGCATTGTATTTGTGATTTCATCCTTTTCCCAATCATATCTAAGAAAGAACAGAGGTCAGTGGCTAAATATACCTCTGACATTTTTTAACTTTAAAGTATTTTGAAAAAATCTTGGAGTGATGTTTTCTACTTTGTGATTTTTTTGTATAGTATATAAGTTAAGAAAACAATTTGTCCTCTCCAGTCACACCTCAATTAGGTCAGAGAGGCACCTTTTACCCTTTGTAATTAAGATTCCCGTTTCAATTCTATTAGATGCTTGTGATTTTAGTTGCTGAGTTTGGAAGTAGACATTTGTAATATTGTCTTTCACGATTTACCCCCGTGATATTTTTAGATAAGAGTGATTACCAGGATGTTACCTATTATGCACATTGTATATTTTTTCACTTAAAAAAATGGTTACGATAGAAAAATTTTGTATTCCAAAACTAGCCTTCTTAAAAGCACTTTTGAGAGGAAATGTTATATAAAATCATCCTCATTCAAATAAAATTAATTTCAGATAACTGGTATATTTGCCTTTAAACCAATACACTGAACTGTTACCCATGATCACTGAAATTATAGTTAAATTTAAGTAAATGTGTAGCTGGTCTTTAAGTTAAGTATATACTAAATGTCCTAGTGGTAAATTTCTAGAGCTATTTGATATATAATGGCTCAAGTTTGTATGACCCCATTATTATTTTGACATTGGGAATTACTTAGGAACAAAAGGAGAGCTATTTCTGTCTTCATTTTATAGTAATACTCTCTAAAGGAATTGTTGTGGGTGGGGGGTAATGGGTGGCATGATCTTAGCAAATAAATCAAGGTGACTTTAAGGATCTACTGTTTCTTGAATTTTTTGTATTAATGCTCCATCTGGAGGCTCATCACTGGTACTTAGAATCTTAGAAAAAATTTCTACGTGTAGCTACCAGGATTACAAGGATCCTGAAAAGGTAGGTTCTCAGGCCTTGAATTTGCTTTTTGCCAAATGAATACAATTTTGGTTTTGTTACTGAGTTGTTGAAGAAATATTTTAAGAGAGCAGTTACTGTTTAATAAAAATTAGGGCCATATAGCTTTAAATAATTTTTGCGCTTGTTCCGCTTTGTCTAAATCACTTATTCTCATTGACAGTTGTACTTCCCTAAGAAGTGTCTGGGATGTTGTGGGGTAAATAAGGGGGAAGGTCAGGTATGCTAGGCATCCTGAAATGCACAGCTCAGTCCTGCACAGTGGGGAGCTGTCCCTCCATTCCACACAGCTACAGTGCCCTACAGCCAGATGTTTATGTAGGTGAGAAGCATGTTTATATGTGTCTGAACGTAGACACTAACTTTGTTTTATATGGCAACATAAAGCGCTTTTGCACTCTTAATAGTCCCTGGACTTTCCAATAAATCAATGATTATATGTAGTCAGAAAGCTTGTATTTAATTTTCTTCAGAAGTTTATCAGCAATTCAGGATTTTGAAAATGGCATTGATGGAGATAGCATGGGTTATAATATTTGCATCACCAATATGATGTTTTCATTCAGATATCCGGTATAGATTATTATCCTTTAATTTTTCCATGATATTTTCTCTCCTTATATTTTTTGTAATCGTATAGTTGAGGCTTTATAGAGTTGGTTTTTTTTTCTAATTTTGTGTATAGCAGATGTTTTATGTCTGCATTTCATCATAATACCAAAAAGTATTACAAAATGTTTGTTTAAGAAGTGAGAGGAATGCCTTGTTCTGAGGAGATAAATTTTCAGGAATTTAGAGGTAAGTGATCCTGTTGTCTTTGATTCTTAAATAGTTGAGCAATATTAATCATGTGTGCATGTATGTGTGTGTGAATGTGTGTATTTAGTAAGGAGAGGGAGATGATGCAAATTTGGCAACAATTGATGAAGCTCATTCAAAGGGATATATGAGTTCATTGTACTGTTTTTATACCGCCAAATAAAATTCTCAATTCTCAATATATCCCATATTATTTAAGCTACTAAATTCAGAAATCAATTTCATCCTTTGGAGGATTCGTTCATTTGGCAGATTCAGTGCATTATCTTTGAATCATCTGTGTTAATGAAATAGATTCTAGGCCCCTGCTGGAAACTACTCCCAGTGGTGAACCTTCATTCTGGCAAATCTCTGTGTGGGACTTCAAGCCAGAGCTGACAAGAAAGCATTGTTCTGTTAGAAAAGGAGTTATGACTACTTTGGGACTGTCTTATGAGGTAAGTACTATTGATTATCATGTCGAATTACCCAAATGTCAGATGTATTTAGGAAACCACAGTGACATTGCCTTGGGCTTTCTTTCTAGCAATACCTTAGTAGTAGAAGAGCAAATTTCCCAACAGAAGCAGATGTTTAAATCCATTGTGATGGACGCAAGTTCACAAGTTTATAAAGATGAATGTTTAAGGAGCGTCATCCCTATGAAAGTGACCACAATTATTAAATCACAGAATGCCAGCAGTGGCAAAGAGTATGGAGAGTTAATTGAACTACAACAGATTTTATACATCAGAAAGATGAATATTATGTAAAAAAAGGAACCGACTAAGATCCTATGATTCAATTGTCGTGCTTTCTTCCTTTCAAAACCAAAGATAATTGTTACTTGATGTTTTTTCATTTTATTTAGAACATTAAAGCTGTTTTTATTTGTTAGATTGATGTCTTTCAAATAGTAATCATAATCACAATTGTTTCTTACTTTTCTTTAGCATCTCAACATGTACCAGGGACTATTTTAAACAATTTTATGTATTATCTCATGTAGTTTGCATAGTAGCGTTGAGACATGAGCACTATTAATATCATTTTTTTGGAATAGGTTCCCACAGAGGCAAATACTGAGGTAAGAATTACAGTATATGTGTTTTAGTGTGTGTGTGTTTTAGTGTGTGTGGTAATCCTAGAAAGCACCAATAGGGGAGGTGGAGAGTTAAAACAGGGAAGGAAAAAGAATACAAGATAGTTTAATAAGCAGCTTATTGTTTAGGGCATCTTGGACTCAATCCTGTTGGTGGTCTACGGAAGAAGGTGTAAAGCAGTACTTCTCAAACTTTGGCATGCATCAGAATCCCCTGGAGAGTCTGTAAAACCATAGTGCTGGGGCTCAGCCTCAGAGAGTCTGATTCAATATATCTGGAATTGAATCTGAGAACTTGTGATTTTTCTAACAAGTTCCCAGGTAATGTTGCTGCAGCTGTTCTGAGAACCACACTTTGAGAACCACTGCTGAGAACATGCCTAAGAGTTGTCTTATCTGAGGGACAGGAAGCTGTGGTATTATTTTTTTTTTCTTGCAGGGAAGGATTTGCCCTGAGCTAACATCTGTTGCCCATCTTCCTCATTGTTTTTTCTCCTTCTCCCCAAAGCCTCAGTGCATGGTTGTATATCCTAGTTGTAAGTCCTTCTAGTTCTATATGTGAGCCACTGCCACAGCATGGCAACTGACAAATGGGTGTTGTGGTTCCATGAATGGGAAATGCACCTGGGACTCGGTGGAAAGCATGGAACTTTAACCACTGAACCACCAGGGCTGGCTCAGGATGCTGTGGTATAATTTTCCACTTCCTATCTATCATTGGTTGAGGGCTGCTCCTTGGGCATCAACTTGCTAGCACTTTAGGCCAACACTGTGGGTACACCTAACATAGGCCCTTAGGTAAAGAGTGGCTGTTAAGTGGTAGAGTCAAGATCCAGAATTAAAATACACAAGCATCAACATTTCCTAGGGACTTTTTAAAAAATATATATTCTTGGGTCCCACCTCAGAACTGCTAAAATAGATACTCAGGGTGAGCCCCAGAAGTCTGTGTTTTAACAAGCCCTTCAGGTGATTCTGGCGTATACTCTCAAATTTAAACCATTACTCTAAGTCATATACTCTTATACCTTACATTATACAGTGTTAATTCTGTAATTAGAACCTCATCAAGTTTCATTTCTTTCCTTTTTTAAACATGAAAGAGAAAATGAATGTTAACCAATTGCCATTCGTATACATGACTCTGTATGTCTGTTACACACGCCAATATACATCTATGTATCTGTACATTTTTCCTTTGTCTAGAAGATTTACTCCTGACAACATGATTGGCAAAATATTTACTCTTGATAACAGAGCAGATCCTTGCAAGGGCTGAAAGGTGTATCTCTTTTCACGGCACTGCTCTTTTTCTTTAGCTGCCTGACACGATTTCATTTCCACAGTCTGGATTGCTTAAAGTTGTGAACTTGCATGTACTCTTAGCCATCACTGGTGTCACCACACAGTGTACCTATTTGCATGTCCAGGACCACAAAGAGGACTCAGATCAAACAGGGCCTCTGAACAACAAAGTTTTCAGTATTCCAGAATCTCATAGCAAAGGATTCCTTTTTACTGTTTGATGAAAAATCGCTTCATGTAATGTATTTAACTGGTTATTACACAAATTCAGCGTAGCATACAGCCTGTGTCTTGTGTCTGCTGCTCTACTAAGCGTTCATTTCCCTTCTCTACCTGGTAAATTCTATTCATTCTTCCAGAGTCAGCCTAAATGTCTTTTTCTTTTTAGAGCCTTTTGTAAACCTCCAGAGTTAACCTCCTTTTTTCTCTGTCCCCTACAACACCGTTCATCACCATGTTATAGTGCTTACCACATTCCCTTGCAATTGTCTGGTTTCCTGTCCATCCCAAACTATATACCCTAGAGGCAGGGGACTAGGTCTTATGCAACCTTGAGTCTATAGAATCTGGAGTGTGCCCGTAAAATTTAACCAATGAAGATGTGGAAGATGAATCTGTGAGAAGATTAAGGTCATTGCATCTACTCTTTGATTCTAGGTTAGGTTATATTTGAAACAATTCAACAAAAGAGTTTATGGATTTTCTTGAGGGTATCTAGAATTCATCCTATTTTAATAATATATTCAGGAGCCTTATAACTGCCTTATTCTTTAAATTCTCTCTAACTCAACATGACATAGTTGTTAAGTGACTATATTTATTTTGTCCTCTAGGAAGCTGAGAACCATTAACCACAACTTTCTCAAGCAGCTAGCTAGGCTTCAGATCAAACTGGAAAGTCTAGATCATTAGCTTTCAGTGCTAGACCAGATATTGTCAACCTCATGCACTGTAGGTAAAAGATAATATGAAACAGACAGACTTGAAATTGTGAACAGGCAGCTTGAAACACAGCCCTGTTTTGTCAATTTAAGATATTTTGAGATTAGAACAGCTTTTCCATGTAGATAATAATTCACTTTATCATCCTTATACTTTTCTCAATCTTTGATGTTGATAACACATTGTATTTTCTGGTACCTTGCCACTCCTCCATCGAGAGATGAAGTTGATAACTCCTTCCCTTGAATTTGTAGGAGCCTTTGTGACTATCTCAACTGATAGTCTATGTCAGAAGTGACACTTTATGACTTTCCAGGCTAGGTTATAAAAGATGATACAGTTTTCAACTGCCTCTCTTTTGGTACCCTTAGCCTCAGAACTCAGTCATCAGGCTGTAAGGATCATAGAGTACTTGAAGAGGAACCTAAAGGTTTCAACCTAGCTGAGCACCAACCAACAGCCAGCACAAACCTGCTAGTCATGTGAGCAAACCATCTTGAAATGCTTCTTCCATTCTCCCACCCCTCGATCAAGTCACCCTCATGCCACATGGACCAGATATCTATCAGACTTCCCCATGAAGCTCTGTTTAAATTGTAGAGTTATGAGCTAATTAATGATTGTTGTTTTAAGACACTAGATTTTGGTGTGGTTTGTCACACATCAATAGATAAAATTAACCATGTTCAAATAGATCGTTATGCTCAAAATAAAGGTATTACAGCATTGCAGAGTGCGCTCTGTTCGAATGCTATTCCACTGAGTGTGTGTTTCCTTTCTCTGCCTGGCAAAATCTGTTTATTCTTGTACCTTTTCCTTTTTTAGAGCCTTTTCTAAATCCCCAGAGTTCACCATCTTTTTCTGTACTCCCTCTATGTTCAACTCTGTTATAAAGTTGACCATCTTCTCTTGAAATCTTCTAGTTTTCTAACCATTCCCAAACTATATACCCTTGGCACTAAGGACATTAAAAAATATGGTTTTAACTAGAAGCCAGAGAGTGATTATATTATTCATCCTGATTTTTTGCAGTTAGAAAATTTTTACTCTTCCATCTCATCATGCTGCCTTCCTTAACATGGCCTCCAAGGCTGCTGCTGCTGCTGCTGCTGCTGCTGCAGAGAAAGTGTAGGGAAGGCTCCAGCTCCCTTTTGCTCATTTCAGTAACATTTGAAAAAGCGGAATAAGACACATGGCCCCATGTCATCATAAGGGGCTGAGAATTCTAACCCCTTATTCATCAGCCTTCTCCCAGCAATGACTATCTTGTGGAAGGGAAGCATAAATATGGGTGCTCAGCTAGCTCTCGCTGCTGGGAGATTCAAAACCAGAAAAGTAGAATGGAATGAAGATGAGCTAGAATAACTCACCTCAACTATTTATGATACTTATTAGCTGTCACATTTTAGACAAGTCTTAACATGTATGAGGCTATCTCCTCATCTATAAAATAGTCATAATAAAATTTATTTCATGTTGGAAGTGAGGATAAAAAGCAGTCTACCTAAGGAAAGCAGTTTGCACACGTTGCGCCCATTGTTAGCAGGGAAATTTGTACTTCATATCATATTATCTTCACTACCTTGCACATACTAGGTAAATAAATTCAGAGTAGGAGAATATTGTTTCTATCATATGTACAGAAAAATTAAAATATTAGAAAAAATGTATATAGTAAAGCTACAAGCTATTTTTAAAATAATCTTAGTTTTTTCTGAAAAAAGTCAGATTATAGACAAAAAATAGTCTGACAAAATATAACCACAAAAATAGTATCAAAATAGCTACTGTTGATTGATACTGACTACATAAATTACCTTTAATGCAAAAATTAATCTTGATGGAATATTATCATCTACGTTTTACAGTTGAGAGACTATGGTGTAGAGAATAAAAGTAATTTGCCTCATTTTGCTTAGCTGGTAAGAGACTGAAGTTGGATTTGAACTTGTTCAGTCTGATTCCAGGGCCTGATAATTTATGAGAGGAGCAGTTCTCAAACTTGGTCCTGTACCTGGACAGCATGTTAAAATAGCGATATCCTGATCCTCCTTTCTATTGAGTTGTTGCAACAGTTCAGTAAACCTTGGAAAAGTTGTGAGGTGTCTTTGGGGTGGGGCTAAGACTTTGAAATTATTCTGATTCTATGAACATCAATTTTTATTTTGTCAATTGACTGCATTATCTGTGTCTGAATTTTTGCAGATAATTGATTATGCTTTTCAAAATCTCAATTTGAGATACAGTTTCATTTCATTGTAGCCAAATACCCTGACAAGTCTTTGGGACACCTTAGGAGCAGGTAAGAGTTAGGATTTATGTACATAATCCACATGTAGGCAATTGCTATTCAGCAGTGTATGTGTGTAGATATACAGCTGTCTTCACAGCAGAAAGAAACTCTTAGAGGAAGAATTTACATAACATGAAATCTTATAACCAGAGAAGATTTTTGTTGTTCTGGTTAACTTCCCTTAGGAGTATATGATCATTCATTTGAAATCATAAATCTACCCCATAAGTTTTTACAGTTTTCAGGAACTTTTTATTCTGCCACTGAGTTGTTATAGTACATATTGGAGTTGTATAGGATCCTTTTCTTTTTCTTTCAGTGTGGATTGTAATAAAGGCAAAGCACAGGAAGGAAATTTAGTATTCCATAAGGGGTAGTGCATGGGCTAGCATTTGTATATGCAATGTTGAGGACTTCATGGCAGATTTCCATATTTGGGAGCACTAAGCTTTATGCAGTGACAAAGCTTACAGTGTTCTACAAATTTACCATCATCCTCACAACCCATAAATAGCATGTTTTTCAACTCAAGGGTCTCTCTCTCCCCCTCCCCTTCCCTCCTCCCCTCCTCTTCCCTCCCTCTCCCTCCCTCTCCCTCCCTCTCCCCATCATATTTCAAGGTGACTTGCTCTGGCATTTCACACTTGTATATTCAGAGAATGTACGTGTGCACATTGACTATAAAAATGGCACCATAAGACACATTATATCCATTCATAAAGGTTATGTATTTTCAAAGTCTATCTCCTCTTTTGGAATAGCTGGAAGTCTGTTCCAAAGTTACTGATTTGTTGTTTTGGATGCTGATAGTAACAGCTTGAACTTAAATGATTTAAAAGTGCCTCTACACAGATGGAATAGTTGTTTTATATAGTCCTAAGTTGAAAGTTGAACATAACTCATTTGGCAAAACATTGACTCTCGTCATGGAGTGGTTATTAGCTAGTTGTTGTCTTCAGTGGAACAGGAAAGTGTAAATATATAGGAATGTCTGGGAGAACATGGTGCATTGGAGAGACCGTTAGTGGAGTGTGTGTGTGGGGGGGGGGGGGGGTGGGCACCAGGTTTAGGTAGATGGATTTTGCATAAACTGATGCTGGAAAGGTAGGCAATGGCCCAGTGATGAATAGTAGGTATGGAGTTTGAATTTTATATTAGAAGCATCAGGAAGTTGTGGTGGATTAATGATGGCCACAAGTTATTTAAAATTTTTCCCGTTGAAATGTGAGGTCTAGCATACCCTTGAAGCAAAGAGAGTACTATGATGGCTTTTAGCAATAGAATTTGATGGAAGTGATGTTGTAGTAGTTTCTGGGCCCCAGCTCTAAGATACCAGAAACTTATACTTGCTGTATTTTGAACCCTCTACTCTTTGAATCCAGCTTTCATGTAAGAACTATGTCTGTTATGAGACTAACATACTGTAAGGGGCCCAAGACATGTAGAGAGGATTGGGAGATTATATGCTATAGAGACAGAGACAGACAAGCAGAAGAAAGAACACAGAGGTACCAAACATTATTAAAGAAAATATCTTGGAAATGGATCTTGCAGCCCCAGTTGCCCCATCTGATGCTCCCCAAGCAAGGGAAAAGGAGAGCAGGAGGGCCCCAGCAGCCCTCATCAACAGCAGGGACACCAACAGATTTTGTTACCAATGACCCTTGACATTTTCACTGACATTGATTGCAGCTGATGGAGCTGCCTGGAGTCCATGCCACTGAAATCCCTTGGGGACAGATCCACCACACACACCCATTGTGTATGCACCAATGCCCCATGCCCCAGTGCCAAGAGGGATTCCCAACAAGTTGCCAACAAGCAACTTTCCCCAGGGAAAAGGATAGCAGGAAGACCACAGTAGCCCTTGCTGCACCTGCCATGAATCCCACAGCCTTTGCCACTGAGGACCCTTGCAGTCTTCACTGAGGCTAACCTCAGCTGATATTTCTGTCTAGAGTCACTATTGCTGTGCCACCCCAGCTAGCACCCTCACACCCACCCATTAGATGCAGGTCTTTCCCCACCAAAGCCAATCCATAAAGTCTAAAAGAGGTGACTTTTCCTTCAGAAGTGCTGACACTAATGCAAGGCTACAAGGAACACACAAAATTAATGAAACATGACATCACCAAAGGAACATGATAAATTTCCAGTAATTAACCCTGGCTAAATAAAGATATACAAATTGCCTGATAAAATAATTGTTTCAAGGAAACTCAGTAAGCTACAGGAAAAAAGACAGACAGCTTAATGAAATGGGGAAAATAATACATAAACAAAACAAGTAGACAAAGAAATAGACCTCATAAAAAAGAACCAAATGGAAATCCTGGAGTTGAAGAATACAATGAATAAAATGAAAAATAGAGAGCTTCAACAGCAGGCTGAATCAGAAGAAAGAATTGGCAAAATCAAAAAAAGTCGTTTGAAATTATCCAGTCAGAGGTGAAAAAAGCAAAAAGAATGAAAAAGAGTAAAGAAAACCCTATAGGACTTATGGGTTACTGTAAAGAAAATCAATATACACCTTATGAGAGTCCCAGAAGGAAAAAAGAGAAAAAGGAGCAAAAAGCTTATTTAAAAAATAATAGCTAAAAGCTTCCCAAACCTTGGAAGGGAAATGGACATCCAATTACATGAAGCTCAAAAGATTCCAAATAGGATCAACCCTAAGAACACTATACTGAGACATATTATAGTCAAATTATCAAAAGTCAAGATCAAAGAAAGAGTTTTGGAAGCAGCAAGAAAAAATGATTCCTCATGTTATACAAAATCCCCATTAGGCAATCAGCAGACTTCTCAGTAGAAACTCTGAAGGCCAAGAGAGAGTGGAATGAGATATTCAAAGTACAGAAAGAAAAAATTGCCAACCAAGAATAAATACACAGCAAAATTATCCATTAAAAATGGAGAGAGAAAGTGTTTTCCAGACAAATAAAAACAGGGAATTTGTAACCATTATGGATCTGCCTTACAAGAAATGCTTAAGATAGTTCTTCAAATTGAAATAAAATCATGCTATACAGCAATGTGAAAGTTTAAGAAAACATAATTCTCACTGGTAATGGTAAATATATAGACAAGTATAATGTGGGAGAGTAAATTACCTTTAATATAAAAGTTAAATGATAAAAATTTGTTAATGGATATACAGTATAAAAAGCAAACTATGACTATGAAAGTACAGAGTTTTTGTATGTGATTGAAGTTAAGTAATTGTCAACATAAAATAGATGGTTGCATCTCTAATACTTGATGCAAGCCTTGAGCTAACCCCAGTGAAAGAATCTGTAATAGATACACAAAAGATAAAGAGAAAAGAATCAAAGCAAATCACTACAAAAACATCACTAAATAAAGGAAGACAGCAAAGGAACTATAACTGCAAAATGTATAGAAAGCAATTAACAAAATGACAATATAGGTATACCTCAGGGATGTTGCAGGTTTGGTTGCAAAGCACTGAAATAAGGTGACTATAATGATAAATCAAGTCACATGAATTTTTTTTGTTTTTCCAGTGCATATTAAAGTCACATTTACGCTATACTGTTGTCTATTAAGTGTGCGACAGCATTATGTCTAAAAAAATCAATGTACATACTTGAAAGATACTTCATTGCTAAAAAATGACATGAAGTCAACAAATGCTGTTGGAAAAATGGCACTGATAGACTTGCTCAATGCAAGGTTACCACAAAGCTTCAATTTGTAAAAAATCACAATGTCTGGAAATGGCAATAAAATGAGATATGCCTATAGTATGTCCTCACCTATAAATAATTACTTTAAATGTAAATGGATTAAAATCCTCAATAAAAAGACATATAGTGGCTGAATGGATCTGAAAAAGAATCCAGTGATATACTGTCTACAAGAGATTCACTTTAAATTTAAAGAAATTTTAGGCAGAGAGTGAAAGACTGCAAAAAGATATTCCCTGCAAATGATAACCAAAAGAAAGCAGAAAAGGCTGTACTGATATCACACAAAATACCCTTTCAGTCAAAATCTGTCTCTAGAGCCCAAGAAGGTCATCATATAATCATGGAACGGTCAATTCAACAGGAAGTTGTAAGATTTTAAATACATATGCATCCAACACCTAAATGTTCATCAATGAATAAAGAAAATGTGGTATGTATATACAATGGAATATTATTCAATATTATAAAAGAAGGAAATCCTGCCATTCTGACAAAATGGATGAAGCTGGATGACGTTATGCTAAGTGAAATAAGCCAGAAACAGAAAGACAAATACTGCATGATGCCACTTATATGTGGAATCTAAAATAGAGGTATAGAAGTAGAGAGTAGAATGGTGGTTGCTGGAGGGGGTGGGAAGAGGAAAGTGGGAGATGTTGCTCAAGGGGTACAAGATTTCAGTTGTGCAAAATGAATAAGTTTTGGAGATCTAATATATACAGTAATGTGACTATAGTTAATATTGTATATGTGGAATTTGCTAAGAAGGGTAAGTTTTAAGTGTTCTCACCGCAAAAAATATGGTAACTATGTAAAGTGATAGATATGTTAATTAGCTTGATTGTTGAGATCATTTCACAATATATATATATATCAAAACATCCACTCATACACCTTAAATATATACAATTTTTATTTGTCAATTATATCTTAATAAAGATGGAGAAAATTTTGAACGAATAGTAAAAAAACCCCTCAAACCTAATAGGCGGTTAATTGAAACTGACAAGTTGTGTCTAAAGTTTATCGTGAAGATAAATGTTCAAGAATAGCATGAATGGGTGAATGAGTAAATGAATGAATGAAAGGACTAAGGAAACGTAGGTGGTTGTGATAATTGTGCTACCTACCAGATTACCAAAACAGGTTATGGAGCTACTGCAATTAAAACAGTATGGTATCTGTGCTGGCACAGACAAAAATGAATAGAATCAAGAATTTAGAAGCAGAAGGAGGTGTGTGTAGGTATGTGTTATATGATAAATACACTGTAGTGTTAAAGGATAGTATATTTCATAAATAGTGCCAGGACAATTGGCTACATGTCTGATCATAGTATACTTTTTGGCTGTTTAACACAGACGCCATTTTCTCAGTAGTGCTTATTTAATGTGATTAAGAACATGAAATAGACTTTGGGTTTTCATTTCCTATGTATACTTGATTATAGAGAAACATCGTTGTTATGCTATTTTTTACATTAATATAAGTTTGTAAAAATGGTCACTTTTCAATGAGCCATCACAGTTTTGCTGCCATTATAGCTTTTTGAGAAAACATACATCAGGTAAATTTGAGATGTAATGTCTCTCTGTGCCCTCTGTTTATATATATATGTATATATATACACACACCTACATACACATACACATATATACACACACAAACATATACACACATACATATGAATTCATATATACATACACATATATGAATATGTACATATTTTTATTGAATGTTTCAATGTTGTATGTATGTTATATGTGTGTGTGTGTGTGTGTGTGTATAGTGAAATATTCAATATAAGAAATGTGGTTTTGAGCAGTATTCCCCTTTGCAGGTATTAGTACCTACACTATTTATAAGAATTTCTTAAATTGTTCCCAATTCGTTTTTCAAGGCTGAAAGATGTAAAAATGAAAACATATATCCATTTTTCTGCAAAGAAAATATTTCACAAGGCTGGCCCAGTGGCATAGTGGTTAGGTTCGAGTGTGCCACTTTGGCGGCCTGGGGTTCACAGGTTTGGATCCTGGGCACGGACCTCCACACCACTCATCAAACCATGCTGTGGTGGCATCCCACACAGCAATTTGAGGAGTTAGCTCAGCGACAATCTTCCTCAAGCAAAAAGAGGAAGATTGGCAACAGATGTTGGCTCAGGGCCAATCTTTCTCACCAAAAGAATAAATAAATATTTCACATTTTATTGTCATACCCAGTAATTTTCCATAGTGTAAGGTACTTTGTATTTTTAAATAATCTCCACTTATTAAAACACATTTCTGGTGATTAATACCTTATTTCTTTTGAATTATATTGTGTTAGAGTTTTGACATAATGATTGCCTCTATGAAAGCAATTTTATTTGCCCAGAAACATAAATTGGTTAAGACAGACTCAAAATACAGAGGATTGCAAATAGTATCTTTAATTCAGCTTTGCCTAGCAGGTTAAATAGAACAATATATTATATAGTTTTCTAATTTTAAATAAAATATTTAATAAATGCATGAGATAAATCCATTATCCTATCCTCTCCCCCAACCCCCCAACTCTCTCTCCACATATGAGAATCTGACAATTTTAACTATTTTAACTGTCACTTGTTGCAGTCTTTCTGGTTAGTAACTCTCTCAATCCAAAAACTAGACTTTTACTTAAATTTTTCTACTAACTTAGACAACATATATTGTCTCAATACCACAAAGGATAAAAATCACACTGCTTTCACCTCTCATTCTACCTCGTACAGTTTTATATTATTGATTTATTTTTTTGTTTACCTTTGGAATCGAGAAAAAGAAACAAACCCAAATGTTGATCTCTCATTTTGTGACTTTTGTCAGGATTTCCAATTCTACTTCATGAGTGGCAAAGGAATTAGCAAAGCTACCCCTCCATCCACTTTTTGTATCTTGTCTATCTTTGAGTTTCTCTCACCTTTTTCATTACTTTTGTCACAGTTAACAACATTTGCTTTTATTTCTGTGACCATATACAAATGATCCATGCATTGTTTCATGCTGGTTAAACATTTGTCTTAAAAACGTTAAATGAGTTTTATTTTGTAACTGTGGCTCACTATACAATGAATGTGCTAAGATGGTATTTTATTTGTGTATATCCAATCTCATAACCCTTGTGTCACTTCACAGAAAGCACTCCTTCCAGATTCAATGGATTCTTTTTCAATTAAGTCAATCACAACACATTTTAGTTTGCTTCAAAATTAAGCCATGACTTTCTTTTCATGATGTCACTCCCCACCCCTGAATTCATTGGATTTCTTTTTCTGTTTTAAGATTAGGGGGGAAAAGCCTGTTTTATAGCATTGCTATTAACTTACATCTTCTATTCACACTCTCTCTATTATGGAATCCATTCCAGTCATCGCCTTGAATAAATTATTGTTAGAGATATTTGACTGTCCATTTAATTTGCAGTTTAGTTTTTTTATAAGGAGATCATGAAGTTTATTGTAGAGGTTGCTCTCTGAAAGTAACTAGAGTTTAGAGATAAAAGAATAACAGAATAAAAACCAGGAAGAAAATAACTTTCTGTGAACATTACTAAGATAATTGTGGGTTGGCCTAGATTGGACACATAGTTAAAGGAATGGAGAGATCTATAGTCCCTTCTGATGCAGTGTGAAACTGGCGTAAACTAGTAACATTGAAGAGCAACTAGGTTCAGATTGTTGAGTGCTGTTTGGTTGAATTGTATGGATCAATCTAGAAGTCAACTCAAGTGAGGTGGTATATATCGGAGAAAAAATGTCATTGTAAAGGTTTACTCAGTGATTTTATGTCATAAGATTAGCTGAAAATCTCTTTTGAATAAAGGAAATCTTTCCCTCACATTGTAAGCACTGCTGAACTCTCTAATGGGAGAATGTGGCTTTTATCAACACATTAGCATGTCTGTGGCTTTCTTGGCTTTGTGCACCTGTTGATTGCATTGCAATCTTTTTCTTTTCTTTTCTTTTCTTTTTTTGCAATTATTAACTAAGCCTACTATAGAGATGTCACCTTGGACTTTTTGTTTTGTGCCACTTGACTGAGTGTATTCCACCATTTATTGAATCCTAAATTCTTCTTGTCTCTTGGATTTCATCCTTTAATTGTTCAGTGTAGCCACAGGCAACTTTTTCAGAGGGAATACCTGAGACATGACTTTCTTCAGTTTGTTAATTTATGAAAATGCCCTAACTCGGTCCTTACACTTGGTAGGTAGATTCTATGTATCTAAAATCCAGTTTCAAAGACAAGAGCTTTGAAAGAAACCATGCAGTGATGCTAATTATAAGTCTGATTATAGGCTGGTTCTTATTCCTTTGTCAGTAATCTGAATCTCTGTAGGTTTTGCATCTTTGGCAGTTTTTAGGATCTTGCCTTTATCCTTGGCATTCTCAAAATTCAAGATGCTGTCTTGAGATTCCGATTTCAATTATTTTGGATAAATATCCAGATGTGGAATTGCTAGATCATATGGTAGTTCTACTTTTAATTTTTGGGGGAACATCCATACTGTTTTCAGTAGTGGCTGTACCAGTTTTCATCCCCGCCAACAGTGTACAAGAGTTCATTGGAAAACAGTATGGAGGTTTCTTAACAAATCAAGTGATTCAGCAGTCCCACTTCTGGATATATATCCAAAGTAATTGAAATCAAGTTCTCAAAGAGATATATGAACCCCCACGTTGATTTCAGCATTATTCATGAGAGCCAAGATAAGTAAGCAACCCAAATGTCCATTGACAGATGAATGGATAAAGAAAATGTGGTATATACATAAAATTGAATATTATTCAGCCTTAAAAAAGGAAATCAGCCATTCGCAATGACATGAATAAACCTAGGGAACATTATGCCAAGTGAAATAAACCAGTCATAGAAGGACAAATAGTGCATCAGTCCACTTATATGAAGTATCTAAAATTGTCAGTCATAGAAGCATATGCAATGGTGGTTGCCAGGGGCTGAGCAGAGGGGGAAATAGGGAATTGTTTATCAATGGGTCTAAAGTTTCACTTATGCAAGGGGAATAAGTTCTAGAGATCTGCTGTATAACACAGTACCTATAGTGAACAATATAATATTGTGCACTTTAAAACACGTTAACAGTGTAGATCTCATCTGAAATGTTCTTACCAGAATTGAGAGGTGATGTTTAGTACCTTGATTGATGTGATGGTATCATTGGTGTATGCATGTACACATATGTCCAAACTCATCAAGATGTATACATTAAATGTGCAATTTTTTGTATATCAGTTATACTTCAACAAAGATTAGAATATGAATTTTAAAAAGGATATCAATTAAGGAGAGGCAGGATCCAAGATGGCGCCGTGAGTAGTCCTCTTTGTCTCTCCCCCTTCGAGTCTACAATTATTTGGACACTTATCGCTTGACAAAGGATATCCAGACAGCATCTCAGGACGTCTGAGACACCCATGCGACTATACATCAGAAGGCGGATGGACTTTTCTCCGGGAGGATGTGGAAATAGGTGAAAACTCTCCGACCCCGACGAGCAGCCTAGTACCCGCAAGCGGCTTTCTTCCAACGGACGCCCCCAGAGGATCTACACACATCTAGGGCAGGAGCGAGCACACAACAGAGGAGCGACGGTGGAAACAGGTGACCAGAACCCTACCTAAACCCCCCGCAATTACTCCTAAACGCAGAGGGAAACTTTGGAGTTGCACACCTGAGCCCGCGGGGAGAGTCTCTCCCCGCCATTGGCGGGGAGACCCTGCCTGGTGTTCGCGGCGCCCGGAGGGTCCCAGAGAGAGTCGCTGAGGGTACGGAGGTCTCCCAGCTGCCGTTGCCTGCCCTGTGGGACTAGGGATTGCCGGAGATCTCAGAGAGGACCGGGGCTGGGGGAACTTTCAAAGGCCAGCTCTGCGACCCGCCTGGGAAGCAGACAAAACTCTCTGTCTGCCATTAGCAGAGGGGCCACGCTGAGCATTCACAGCTCCGGGAGAGGCCCGGAGAGAATCCCAGAGGGCGGGGCAACCCCCAGCTGCCATTGCCCGCCCCGTGGGACTAGGGATTGCCGGAGATCCCGGAGAGGACCGGGGCTGGGGGAACTTTCAAAGGCCAGCTCTGCGACCCGCCCGGGAAGCAGACAAAACTCTGTGTCTGCCATTAGCAGAGGGGCCACGCCGAGCATTCACGGCTCCGGGAGAGACCCGGAGAGAATCCCAGAGGGCGGGGCGACCCTCAGCTGCCGTTGCCTGCCCCGTGGGACTAGGGATTGCCGGAGATCTCGGAGAGGACCGGGGCTGGGGGAACTTTCAAAGGCCGGCTCTGCGACCCGGACGGGAAGCGCCGGAATTCTGCCCGGGCAGCAGACAAAACTCTCTGTCTGCCATTAGCAGAGGGGCCACAACTGAGCATTCACGGCTCCGGGAGAGGCACGGAGAGAATCCCAGAGGGCGGGGCGACCCCCAGCTGCCGTTGCCTGCCCCGTGGGACTAGGGATAGCCGGAGATCTCGGAGAGGACTGGGGCTGGGGGGAGTTCCAGAGACCCAGCTTCGTAGCCTAGGGGGAAACCCTACAGGCTCACAGCAGCCTTAGGGAAAGCCTCTGCACAGCACCAGTAGAAGGCACCCAGCCGCCAGCCACAAGGCTGGAAGACCCCAGGGCAAAAGCAGCATAGCTAGGTGAACTAACCACAGACTGTAGAAGATGCCAATAGCTCTACTGCGACCCATAGAGGACAAGTGAGATTTTGTGGGTGCCGACAGCAACGGAGCGACAAATATAAGTGATCCCACCCCTGGCCGCTGGAAAAGCCCATAACACCGTTGCAGACCCCAAGGAGAGAGCACATCTAGGTGGGCTGCAACAGTAGGCACCAGCAGCCTGAAGCCCCCCTGTGACGGCCCCCATGGCAGAGGAGGGAATCCAAAGGGCCACTGTGGCTATGAGGAGGGGCCCAGGCCCAGTTAGCAACTGAGGACAGGGTTCCTGGTTGGTGCAGTATAAACAGCTGCTCCCCCACCGCAGCAGCTGAAACAAGTGAAAGGAGCAACTAAACTCTATCTCCATGCGGGGGCACAAATCAACAACATCAAGCAATATGAAAAAATACATTAAATCTCCAGAACAGAAAGAAAGTAACAAATACACAGACAACAATCCCAAAGAAAATGAGATATATAACCTAAATGATGATGACTTCAAAACAGCCATCATTAAAATTCTCAATGAGTTAAGAGAGAGTTCTGACCGACAACTCAATGAGTTCAGGAGCTATGTCACAAAAGAGTTTGATACGATAAAGAAGAACCAAACAGAAATATTGGAAATGAAGAACACAATAGAGGAGATTAAGAAAAATCTAGATGCTCTGAACAGTAGGGCTGATAATATGGAGGAAAGAATTAGCAATTAGGAAGATGGCAATATAGAATTGCTGCAGGCAGAGGAGGAGAGATAAGCAAGACTAAAAAGAAATGAAGAAACTCTCCGAGAATTATCAGACACAATTAGGAGATGCAACGTAAGGATTATAGGTTTACCAGAGGGAGAAGAGAAGGAGAAAGGGGCAGAAAGCCTATTCAAAGAAATAATGGCTGAGAACTTCCCAAATCTGGTGAGGGAGATGGATCTTCAGGTGACAGAAGCCAATAGATCTCCAAACTTTATCAATGCAAGAAGACCAACTCCACGGCATATAGTAGTGAAGCTAGCAAAAGTCAACGACAAGGAGAAAATACTAAGGACAGCCAGGCAAAAGAAACTAACCTACAAAGGAACCCCCATCAGGCTATCAGCAGATTTCTCAGCAGAAACTTTACAGGCTAGAAGAGAGTGGAATGATATATTCAAAAATCTGAAGGACAAAATCTACAGCCGAGAATTCTCTACCCAGCGAAAATATCCTTCAAATACGATGGAGAAATAAAAACTTTCGCAGATAGGCAAAAATTAAGGGAGTTCATTGCCACAAAACCTGCTCTTCAGGAAATCCTCAGGAAAACCCTCATTCCTGAAAAATCCAAAAAAGGAAAGGGGCTACGAAACCAAGAGCAGAGGAGATAAGTAGAAGGACAACAGCAGAGAGTAGCAGCTCTACATCAGAACAGATTAAACCATGGGACGAGAAACAAAGGAAACTGAAGAAAAGCGGAAAACAAGACACAAAATGGTAGTGGTAGGCCCCCACATCTCAATAATCACTCTAAATGTAAATGGATTGAACTCCCCAATCAAAAGACACAGAGTGGCAGGATGGATCAAAGAACAAGATCCAACAATATGCTGCCTCCAGGAAACACACCTCAGCCCCAAAGACAAACACAGACTCAGAGTGAAGGGATGGAGAACAATACTCCAAGCTAATAATGAACAAAAGAAAGCAGGTGTCGCTATACTAATATCAGACAAGGTAGATTTCAAAGCAAAACAGATAAAGAAAGATAAAGAGGGACAGTATATAATGATAAAAGGGACTCTCCACCAAGAAGACATAACACTTATAAATATATACGCACCCAACACAGGAGCACCAAAATTTGTAAAGCAACTCTTAATAGAACTAAAAGAAGACATCAACAACAATACAATAATAGTAGGGGACCTCAACACACCATTAACACCAATGGACAGAACATCCAGACAGAAAATCAACAAGGAAATAATAGAATTAAATGAAAAATTAGACCAGATGGACTTAATAGATATATATAGAACACTTCATCCAAAAACAGCAGGTTACACATTCTTCTCAAGTGCACATGGAACATTCTCAAGGATTGACCATATTTTGGGAACCAAAGCAAACATCAATAAATACAAGAGAGTTGAAATAATATCAAGCATCTTTTCTGATCATAATGCTATGAAACTAGAAATCAACTACAAGAAAAAAGCAGAGAAAGGTGCAAAAATGTGGAGACTAAACAACACGCTTCTCAACAAACAATGGATCATTGAAGAAATTAAAGAAGAAATCAAATTTTATCTGGAGACTAATGAAAATGAGAACACGACATACCAAATCATTTGGGATGCAGCAAAAGCAGTCCTAAGAGGGAAATTCATCTCAATACAGGCTCACCTCACTAAACAAGAAAAAGCTCACATAAGCAACCTCAAACGACACCTAACGGAACTAGAAAAAGAAGAACAAACAAAGCCCAGAGTCAGTAGAAGGAGGGAAATAATAAAAATAAGAGCAGAAATAAACGATATTGAAACAAAAAAGACAATAGAAAGGATCAATGAAACAAAGAGTTGGTTCTTCGAAAGAATTAACAAAATTGACAAACCCCTAGCCAGACTCACCAAGAAAAGAAGAGAGAAATCGCAAATTAATAAAATCAGGAATGAGAGAGGAGAAATCACAACAGATACCAATGAAATACAAGAGATCATAAGAGAATACTATGAAAAACTATATGCCAACAAATTGAACAACCTGGAAGAAATGGACAAATTCCTAGACTCCTACAATCTCCCCAAACTGAATCAGGAAGAAATGGAGAATCTGAATAGGCCAATCACAAGTAAGGAAATAGAAACGGTAATCAAAAACCTCCCCAAAAATAAGAGTCCAGGACCAGACGGCTTCTCTGGAGAATTCTACCAAACATTCAAAGAAGACTTAATACCTATTCTCCTCAAACTGTTCCAGAAAATTGAGAAAGATGGAGAACTCCCTAACACATTCTATGAAGCCAACATCTCTCTGATCCCCAAACCTGACAAGGACAGCACAAAGAAGGAGAACTACAGGCCGATATCACTGATGAACATAGATGCAAAAATCCTCAACAAAATTTTGGCAAACCGATTACAGCAATACATCAAAAAGATTATACACCATGATCAAGTGGGATTTATACCAGGGACACAGGGATGGTTCAACATCTGCAAGTCAATCAACGTGATACACTACATCAACAAAATGAAAAACAAAAACCACATGATCATCTCAATAGATGCAGAGCAAGCATTCGACAAGATCCAACACCCATTTATGATAAAAACCCTCAGTAAAATGGGTATAGAAGGAAAGTACCTCAACATAATAAAGGCCATATATGATAGACCCACAGCCAACATCATACTCAATGGACAAAAACTGAAAGCCATCCCTCTGAGGACAGGAACAAGACAAGGGTGCCCACTTTCACCACTCCTATTCAACATAGTACTGGAGGTGCTGGCCAGAGCAATTCGGCAGGAAAAAGAAATAAAAGGAATCCAAAAAGGTAACGAAGAAGTAAAACTCTCGTTGTTTGCAGACGACATGATCTTATATATAGAAAACCCCAAAGAATCCACAGAAAAACTATTAGAAATAATCAACAACTACAGCAAAGTAGCAGGGTATAAAATTAACGTGCATAAATCAGTAGCATTTCTATACACTAACAATGAACTAACAGAAAAAGAACTCAAGAACTCAATCCCATTCACAATCGCAACGAAAAGAATAAAATACCTTGGGATAAACTTAACCAAGGAAGTGAAGGATCTATACAATGAAAACTACAAGACTTTCTTGAAAGAAATTGGCGATGACATAAAGAGATGGAAAGACATTCCTTGCACATGGATTGGAAGAATAAACATAGTTAAAATGTCCATACTACCTAAAGCAATATACAGATTCAATGCTGCTATCCCAATCAGAATCCCAAGAACATTCTTCACAGAAATTGAACAAGCAATCCTAAAATTCAAATGGGGCAACAAAAGACCGCGAATTGCTAAAGCAATCCTGAGCAAGAAAAACAAAGCCGGCGGAATCACAATCCCTGATTTCAAAACATACTACAAAGCTACAGTGATCAAAACAGCATGGTACTGGTACAAAAACAGGTCTACAGATCAATGGAACAGAATTGAAAGCCCAGAGATAAAACCACACATCTATGGACAGCTAATCTTCGACAAAGGAGCAGAGGGCCTACAATGGAGAAAAGAAAGTCTCTTCAACAAATGGTGCTGGGAAAACTGGACAGCCACATGCAAAAGATCGAAAATTGACCAGTCTTTTTCACCACACACCAAAATAAACTCAAAATGGATCAAAGACCTAAAGATTAGGCCTGAGACAATAAGTCTTTTGGAAGAGAATATAGGCAGTACACTCTTTGACATCAGCTTCAAAAGAATCTTTTCGGACACTGTAACTCCTCAGTTGAGGGAAACAATAGAAAGAATAAACAAATGGGACTTCATCAGACTAAAGAGCTTCTTCAAGGCAAGGGAAAACAGGATTGAAACAAAAAAACAGCTCACTAATTGGGAAAAAATATTTACAAGTCACTTATCTGACAAAGGATTAATCTCCATAATATACAAAGAACTCACACTGCTTAACAACAAAAAAACAAACAACCCGATCAAAAAATGGGCAGAGGACATGAACAGACATTTCTCAAAAGAAGATATGAATATGGCCAATAGACACATGAAAAGATGTTCATCATCGCTAATCATCAGGGAAATGCAAATCAAAACTACACTAAGATATCACCTTACACCCATTAGATTGGCAAAAACATCCAAAACCAAGAGTGACAAATGTTGGAGAGGTTGGGGAGAAAAAGGAACCCTCATACACTATTGGTGGGAATGCAAACTGGTACAGCCACTATGGAAAACAGTATGGAGATTTCTCAAAAAGTTAAAAATAGAAATACCCTATGACCCAGCCATCCCATTACTGGGTATCTATCCTAAGAACCTGATATCAGAAATCTCAAGAGTCCGTTGCACCCCTATGTTCATCGCAGCGTTATTTACAATAGCCAAGACGTGGAACCAGCCTACATGCCCAGAAACTGATGATTGGATAAAGAAGATGTGGTATATATACACAATGGAATACTACTCAGCCATAAAAAAAGACAAAATTGGCCCATTCACAACAACGTGGATGGACCTCGAGGGTATTATGTTAAGCGAAATAAGCCAGTCAGAGAAAGACGAACTCTATATGACTCCACTCATAGGTGGAAATTAGTATACTGATAAGGAGATCTGATCGGTGGTTACCAGGGAAAAGGGGGGGTGGGGGGAGGGCACAGAGGGGTAAGTGGTGTACCCACAACATGACTAACAAAAATGTACAACTGAAATCTCACAAGGTTGTAATCTATCATAACATTAATAAAAAATAAAAAAAATTAAAAAAAAAAAGGATATCAATTAAAATTTAAATTCTTATACAAAAAGGAATAATAGAAAATTTTTTTGACCTTCAATTTTGGGATGTCATGTTTACTTGATTCAGTTAAATGATGGGACATAGCTTTTGACTTCCAGCAGACAGCTCTGACCTGATAGATTAAACTACCATGTAAAACACAAAAATGTTTCACGCAAATGTGATGTGTTCTGTGAGGCAAAACTACAAGTTTTGACTATACAAAGTCTCATAGAAATACGTAGGTGCATATTGTCTTATGTCTCTCCAGACTGACATGTTTATAATGCATCCCACAATACTTGCATATGTTTTATGCTACAGTATGGGTAATCGGTTTGTCTGAAACTGTTACAGAGCTCTCCAATGATATTGTGGATTCTTAACAGAAAACATCTTCTCTCTTATTACCCTTAATGCCAATTATAGTGCCAAACTCACAGTGGCTGCTATTATATCTAGATTGAGGAAGTGAATTTCTGTGGATGGGTGGGGTTTACTGTGTTCTATTTTAAGATAATGCATTTCCAGACAGAGCAAGACAAACACTGTATGATTTCACTCATATGTGGAAGATAAACACATGGATAAGGAGGACAGATTATTGGTTACCAGAGGGGAAAGGGATGACAGGAGGGTGAAAAAGGTAAAGGGGCACTTATGTATGGTGAGAGACAAAAACTAGACTATTGGTGGTGAACACGATGCAGTCTGTATAGAAACTAATATATAGTAATGTACACCTGAAATTTATACAATGTTATAAGCCAATATGACCTCAATGAAATTTTTTTTAAAAGAGAATGCATTCCACATCCTGGGCAGCACCTTGAAAATGGGAGCTGTTGTTTCGAAGCAAGTCAAGTAAAAAAAAAATACACACATGAATATGTTTATTCCCTCTATTAAAGAAAAAAAATGCATTAACCTCATCTTGGGTATGAATGAAGGAATGTTAGACATAGGCTTGAGGAAACATCATCAAGCAATATTTTAGGACCTGCTGGGGCCAGCACTGCACAAAGATGTGGGGGATATGAAAGAAATCTTGTGGGCCCAGGTCTGGGACTTAAGGAATTACAGTGTATTTTTTAAAACAGACAAGCATGTATAAAAAATGTATGGCACTGTATAATCATGATAGATTATGTTGTAGAGAAGACAGAGCTATGGAAATTCAGAAGACATATCCTGAAACTGATAGAATACAGCAATTTCTTTGACTTTATGTAGCATAATCTTCTTTGATTATATTATGATTATGCTATATTATATTTGATTTATTATATATTAGATATTTATTATATATTATATTTGATTATGCTATATTATAGCATAATTCTTTGATTATGTAGCATAATCAACATCTCTGGTAGGTAAATGATACTAAATTATTGTAAATTAGAGCAAATCTTCTCAACTAGTGTGTCAAAGCCAGAGAACCATGGACGGGTGATTGGCATGATACAATATGTTCATTCCCTCAGCCTTCAAGACAGCCAAGTGGCTGGAGTCACCTCCAGCTGGAAGTGACCTTTTCTTTGGTGCCTTGAAGGATGCCTGAGCAGAGAGTTAAAGGAAATATTCCAGGGCCCCTCAGTTGTTGACAAAAGTAAGCAACACACAACTCTTAATGTGTTACCCTTGAGAAGGTGAGCACGAACAAGGGTATGCTGTACCACCTGGATGTCGTTGTCTTCAGCAGGAGTTGTAGAGCATCGCTTTACCTATTGTTGACAAAGTAATATAGCTTTTAAGAAGTTAGTTGTTAAACTAATTGAACTCTTATAAATTCACAGTCCTTGGCTCAAATGCCACTTCTTTTTAACACACTCAGTGGCCAAAGTCGAGTTAATTAACCTCTTTTAGCTTTAATTTCCTTATCTAGAAAATAGGACTGATAAAAGTACATACCTTATAAAGTTATGATGAGGAGACAAATATATGTATATGTGTTTAGTGCAGTGCCTGTCACATATCAAAATAGAGGTGCACCTTAGCATTCCTGTCTTCACTGTAATTGTCATCATCTTATTTTGACAATATTGATACTTCCTGGCCTAGTGGGTTGATGACTAAATGTGCTAATTTGTGAATTGCTGGGCAACTCTTATGAAGTTACGTTATTTGTGTGTTGTTTTCATCTTGATATCATATTATCAATGAAAAATAGAAAATCATTTTCTACTGCAACAGTTTATTAACAACAATGAAGTAAAAACAAAACGTTTAAAAAAAAGTGGTAAAATATTCATGTGAAGTAGGAGCTATGTGTTTAGCATCTTTACTGAGTATTTTTATGTGGTAAACTCTTCCTGGCAATAAAATTAATCATTTTTTATTGTTAGGAATTTCTCAAATTTACAAAATGTAAAAGATATCACATCTTTACAAATTTATTGTTTCCATCAAATAAAAAGAACTACTTTATTTTCTATAATTAAAGGAGTATCACCTAATTTGAATAGTGTTAACTCCCACACTCCCTTTTGGAAAATAAAGTTAAATATGTGCTCAAGAGAAAACTGTAATTTTTCTTCTCATATTTCCTTTTAACCTTTATTAACATAATTCATCCCCAAGAATTTATGATTTGAAAATAAAACTTGAAAGTTATGCAAATAGATGAAAGGAAACCTGATTGCTTTTGGGAAACAAGAGGATTGGTAACATTTTCTACTTTTTGAAAAATCTAGATTTTTCTTAAACATCAGTAATAGAAAATGAGGGTTATTGCAAAATAACATACCTCTCCCACCAAGAAAACAACTTTTGAAATGAAAATGGTTCTAATTAATATTAAAAAAAATCTGCAAAAATGGATTATGTAAAATCTGACTTTTTCAAATCATTTCCTTAGTATATTGAGTAGAAATTTTGCACATGTAAGGAAACTATACAATCTTAAAAGACTCATTCTAAACATAGCTTCCATTTGCATGACATTCAACTTGCCACTTATGATGATGGTAATAATAAAGATGAGAGGTAATCTAATGCAACGTTTACAATTATTTCCTACACTTCATCTGTGTTGCCTTAGTTGACACCCTCAACTACCTCATGAGGGAAGTTACTGCTATTTTCCACATTTAGAGATAAAGAAACTAAATGGTAGATTAATCAAGCTAATACAGCTAGCAAGAGTTAGAGATAAGAATGAACTTATATTACATGAATCTGAGGATGTGCCATTGGCCACTAGGACATACTGCCTCTAGATACTCCCACCTCTAAAAAATAATACTTCAGAACCAGAGATGGAACTGGAAAGGCTAATTGAAGTAACCAAGGAGGTTTGGGGACTGTCATTGTGAGTATAAATTCTTTATTAAAGAACTTGGTATTCTGGAAGGCAATGAATGAAATCTAACATAAGGTAAACTTGTCTAAAATTACTAAGAATATGAAGGAAGTTATCTGGTCCACCCGATGCCAGAACTAAGAGATGCTGCTTCTGCTTGAAAGAGTAGCCATATACTGCCTAACGTAGGTATATTCAACAGAGGTTTACATCCTTGATGACTAGTTGAGGAAAACATTTCAAGTGTTATATCAATCAAATGCAAGCATGTTTTTTTCTGAATATTCCACTGTACTGCTGTTTAATAAAAATATTTTTTGTGTTTGTAGTAGATATGATATTTGTGTAGGATAAACTAAATAATAAAAACTAAACATTGGTCATTTTGACATTGTATTATTGTAGAGAATGCCTCGTTAGAAAGATAAATGTTGGTAAGTGTTTATTATGAATATTAAAGTTGGTGTAAGAGACTCGATTTTTCTTAATCAAAGGTAGTCATGCAAGTATTGATTCTTAGTGTCTTTTACATCCTTGTTTTAAAAAGAAAGCTAGTCTTAAGGTGATTGTCACTTAACAGTTCATACATGGAGGATGAGTGTTGTAATTTTTTTCAAGTCATGAAGAACTTGAGTATCAATTGATGTCGAAGAACTTAATAGCATAAAAATGCAGCTCCCTTTCCCTTGGTAGCACTCTCTTTTCATCCTTTGTTACAAGGATTTCTTTACACAGACCTATTTAAAACATTTGGGATTCATTCATAGTTGATGTACATGTGTAACACTGCTATTAATGGCAATCAAGACAGGAATATTCTCTCTTGTCAAATCCACAGAGAAAAGCTAAATTGCTCTGACAGCATAAAAGAGACCAGCTGTAAATTTTATACTTGCCAAAATGGTAACAGAAAAGCAAATAAAAGGGAAAAAGCCCAATTTCCCTTCCTTTCCCTTGAAACAAATCTACAGAATTTTTAGCATTTATGATGAAACTTAGAGATTTTTCTCTATTTCCAGGCTACTGTTTTCCCCTTTTTTATAACAGGCAAAACAATTTTTTTACTTTTTTTTATGGTGAGAAAGATTAGCCCTGAGCTAACATTCGTTGCCACTCTTCCTCTTTTTGCTTGAGAAAGATTGTCCCTGACCTAGCATCTGTGCCAATTGTCCTCTGTTTTGTATGAGGGATGCCACCACGGCATGGTTTGATGGGCAGTGTGTATGACCACACTCAGGATTGGAACCCTGGGCTGCCAAAGTGGAGCACATGAACTCAACCACTATGCCACCGGGCTGGCCGCAGGAAAAAAATATTTCTAATGAAAGTTTTGTTTACTGTAGAAGTTATTCTGCACTTAACCAGATTTCTTCAGAGGTGGCTAGTATCCAAAAAGTAGCAGTTATATATAAGTTACTCCCCTTTTTCATATGATTGACACCCAGTCTCTACTTTCAGGAAGCTTCCAATCTGTTGGAAAAGAGAATATTTATACACAATCAGCTACCACATTAGGAATGAGTATGCAGAGTGCCAACAGACTGGGCATAAGCACAACATCAAGCCAAATGTTATAAGGAAACCATATATCAGTAGTAAGGAGGAGCCACTAATTTTCTTAATTTCAGCATATCCTCCTATTAAAAATGGCAGCAAATGCCAGGTTGAACGCTTGATTTCCAAAACTGTTGGCTTCACCTTTCTTTCATTCTACCTGAGTCGCTAGGGAAAACTATCTGGTGGTAGCAAATTCCAGCATCTCTTGTCAAGACCGATTCCTATAAATGCCAAACAGTGAATGCTAAGAAAGATTTGGCAGTGTTGCGGGAATCTTTGTCTCCATTCTCATGCTTCCTAAGCTTACTCGGCTTTGTTTCAGATGTGAAACATCTAGGCTAGATATCATTTTCAGGATTGTTACAAATTTTTCTTAGACAATACCTTAGTTACAAAATTATCTCATCTAACCTTTTATGTTACCTCCTTGTCCACTATGCTTTGGCACACATGAATGTCCCCTTTTAAATGGCACCTCCTGAGAAGTCTCCTTCCAATGAACACATTATCTCAGTTATACTTATTACTTACCATAGAATTCTATTTCTTTATGACACATATCATTTACTACCATTGTGTATTATCTGTCTCCATCACTAACTTGTATGTTACATGAAAACAGGATTATGCTTATATTTCATCACACCCAGTCTATTCAAGAATGCTTGGAACATAAGATGTAATCAGTAAACATTTGTTGAATGAGTGAATTGTTTTCAGGATGTTATAATTGAGGTGTATTAAGGAAATATTTCTTCATTTTTACAAGTACTTCATGCAATATGTTGGGCTGAGAGGAATAAGATGATGAATAGATCATAGCCACAAGAGATTTTCACGTGAATTCACTAAATCACTGTAGAAAGTGGTATGGTATTGTTCCAAGCATATGGAAATCTCTGTTTTAATTTTTCTAGTAAAATTATGTACTAACAAGTTATCATCTTGTATAATAATTTTCTTCACGATGAGATTTTAGCGGGCATTTTTTCCATAAGCCAAACCTTTCTCATTCTCTTAGGCCTTCCTCAAAACAATGTGAATTTGAATTTGTATTCTTCCCGGAGTTTTTATATTCTTGATAATACATAATGCTTTCTCACAACATGTGGCTGGGTATCTAATTGGGACTTAATAAATAGTTAAACGTCTCCCACAACTAATAGATGCTGCCAACAAGATTTTGGCAAGCCCTGGATTCTGTCAGTTTATGGTTGAAGTCCCTGATAGAAGCCCAAAGCGCTGATTATCTGTGTTGTTGACTGAAAAGAGAGCAATGTGCTTTAGGATCTAGGTATGCATGTGACAGAATTGGCGTTCGATTTGAAAATGTAAGGTATCTGGCACATAATTTTGCTCAGATGCAGAACTGCTCTGCTTCTCTATGGAGGTGAACTTCAGGGGACACTTCAGGGAGGTAATTACTTGATTGAGAGTTAACCAGACACAGTTAATTAGGCCCTAGGCACTGTTGAATATGGTCCATGTACTTTCAGACCTAGGCACTCAAAAGGAGTAGGATACGTTTTCTGTTGTTTGGAGGTTTGAGTTAGCAACAGTACTGCCTTCTGATCAGTGTCCCTACTTTCTGCATCCCATAGTAGGAAGTTTTTCTCCATCAGGTTCTTATGTAAAATATCGTAGTACATTTGGGCTGCTATAACAAAATGCCACACACTGGGTGGCTTAGAAACAGCAGAAATTTATTTCTCATAGTTGTGGAGGCTGGGAAGTCCAAGATCAAGGCACTAGCAGATTCAGTGTCTGTTGAGGACCTGCTTTCTGGTTCATAGATGGTCATGTTCTCATTGTGTGCTCACATGGAGGAAGGGACAAGGGAGCTCTGGGGTCTTTTTTACAAGGGGGCTTCATCCTCGGGATATAATCATCTCCCAAAGGCTACCTTCAAACACCATCACACTGAAGATTGGATTTCAACATAGGATTTTTAGGAGGACACAAACATTCAGTCTATAACATAAGGTCATGTACCAGCCTTGTACCTCTGTATTTCTCACGTCTCTTTTCTCGTCAAGCTGCGTGGAATCTTGACCATACATGTGTTCTACTGGTATACTAAAGTCTATTGGTCGTCTTTCCACCCACCGTCTGATTTTAATTGTAATTTACTAAACAACAACTGATCCTTCTAGTTCTCCCTTCCATATTGCGGCACACCCACAAGGTATGATTTTCTGAGTGGTTTAGACTAAGTCATTTCTTTAAATTTGATAGCATTGAAAATATTAGGATAAATATCATGGTTTAATTTTCCTACATAAAATATTCTAGATAAACTACAGTATTACTAGTTTTGGAGAAAATTGATCTTAACAACTATGAAAGTTTTATTCTAGTCCATTCTGAGAGTTGTACATTTATTTGAGTATTTTTCTTAAAATAGAACATCATTTTTAGTTAAGTTGGTTCCACAGTCCCTTTTGCAAATTGTAGGGATTCTTATAAAATGTCTTAAAGAACAGAAAATCATGAAATAACCTCATCCCTGGGACTTATGGTTAGGGATAGGGGGACTAAGAATAAGAGGATGGAGGAACTTTACAGAACTTATATTTTACAATGTATTGTTTGAAATTTTTCAGTGAGTGTATATAACCTTCTAAAATTAAAAATCATAGAAACAGTATTGGAAATTTTCAATGCCCAATCACCTCATTCATTTATTCATGCACCAAATACATATTGAGTACTTAATAAATTCTTGGTGAATAAGAAGAGAAATAAAACATAATCCCTGTTCTTTAAGAGTTTGACAGTCCAGAGAGCAAACATGCCTGGGCAACAATGATTCTTTCACTGTGTCATAAAATCTGAGATTCATTACCCTAATGTGGTTAATAATGTGAGCTCTGTTGTTACATTAAATGGATTTGAATCTTGACTTTATTATTTACTAGCTTTATATCGGGAATGTTACTAAATCTCTGTGAGCCCCATTTGCACCATCTGTAAAGTAGGAACAATTAAAGCGCCTACCTCATGTTGTTGGAGAGATTAAATGAGTTAATTTCTGTAGAATGCTTAGAACCATGTTTGGCAAAGAGTAAACAATAATTATTAGGTGTTTATCCTGGAAGTATAAACAAAGGACGTCCACATCACCTTTTTTATATTTTTTTAGATAGAAAATTAGAGATTCCCTTAGGAATGATGATAACTAAGTTAAATGCTAAAGAATATTTAGGGACTTTCTAGAAGAAGGACTGGATATTCTGCTGGGCTTGTGAACTAGAATCCAGACTGCTGGAAAGTTTCATATGATTGGCTCAATATTTTAAGTTTGTAAATATTATCTTCAAGTATTTAATTATCACATTCATATAAAAATCAGATCTTGAAAAGTCGTAATTATTAAACCTGTGTGCAGATGACAGCAGTTGGTCGGAGCTATAGGACAGCTACCTAAGGTCCTTAGATGACGTCTTTATTTCACCAGCACACCTGTGGATGCCTGACACTGAAGACTCTGATAAAATGTGCTTGTGCTCTTGCTTTTCTTTCATGCTGCCTTCTCTACACACGCCCTGAAACATTTTAGTTGTTGACCAGTGATAAAAGGGATCTTACAGGGAGTAGCTGAAGTAGACAATAAAGAGCTAAGCCAAGGTCAAAATCATAAAGGCCTACTCTTTATAATTGGAGAAATGGAGATTGTATCTTGAAAGCCTCAGGGAGCCACTGGTGCTTATAACAAGGGAAATTAAATGAGAGGAGCTCTTTGGAAAGACCATACTGGCATCACTTGGGGAGATAAATAGGAGAGGTTTAGACTGGTTTCAACTTTTTAAATGCTGAGTTGGAAATGCCCAAGAAATATATACAAGCTAAGGTCATTATGTGAATCCTATAGCCTAGAGATGACAACTTTGATAGTGGACGCCCTAGAATTGATGAGGTTACCAAGATATGGGGTAAGGGAGAGGATTGGAATTGAAAAGACAAAAGTATCCATAATACTCAGACTGGAACATACAGAATCTAGGACCACAAACAAACGCCCTTAGACTTCAAATTTTTTTCTAGTTTTACTGAAGTATAGTTTATATACAATAGAACTTACCCATTTTAAGTGTTGAGTTTGAATTTAAAATTTTTTCCTTCTACCCTTTGATTCCCTCTTCCAAGTCTCAGGCAACTATTTATACTTTTTATGTCACTATAGATTTTCTAGAAATTCATATGAATGGCATCATATAATATGTAGTGTTTTGTGTTTGATTTCTCTCACTAAATCATCCATATTCTTGCATGTGTTAGTGCATCATTCCTTGCCATTGCTCTATAGTATCCCATAGTGTGGATATACCGCAGATCTATTCACCAGATGATGGAGATTTGAGTTGTTTCCAGTTTTTGGCTGTTTGAATAATGGATGAATAATATATGGGCATATATTTTCATTTCCTTTAATAGGAGTAGAATTTCTGTGTCTATGGTATTTCAGTTGGTTTATCATATACTGCCTTACTATTTTTTTTTAATTGGCTGGCACTTTGCAATCCCGCCAGCCGTGTAAGAGAGTTCCACTTGCTCCATATCTTCAGTAGCACTTGGTGGTGTCAGTAGTTTTAACTTTAGCTATAGTATTGAAAGCGTGTAGTGTTATCATATAATGGACAATTTTTATTTCCATGACGACTGAAGATTTCGAATGCCTTCCGTGTGCTTATTGTATATTTGCATATGTTTTTGGTTAAGTGTCTAAACATTTCCTTATGTCGTTTTATTGAGTTGTACACCAACATTGCATTGCCTGGATAAATGATGTTTGGACATGATGTATCATCTTTATATATTTTACATATTGTTGGATTTAATTTGCTAAATTTATTTTTTTATTTTACTGAAAATTTTTCTTGCAGTAACATTGGATTACAACATTATATAGCTTTCAGATGTACATCATAATATATTTCGAATTCTGTGTAGAGTACATCATGTTTACCACCCAAAAGCTAATTATAGTCCATCACCACACATGTATGCCTAATCCCCCTTTTGTACTCTCCCCTCCCCCATTCCCCTATGGTAACCACCAATCCAATCTCTGTTGCTATGTGTGTGTTTGTTGTTGTTTTTATCTTCTACTTATGAGTGATATCATACAGTATTCGACTTTCTCCCTCTGGCTTATTTCACTCAGCATAATCCCCTCAAGGTCCATCCATGTTGTCACAAATGGCCAGATTTTATCATTTCTTATGGCTGAGTAGTATTCCATTGTGTATATATACCACATCTTCTTTATCCCTTTGTCCCTTGATGGGCACCTAGGTTGCTTCCAGTCTTGGCTATTGTGAAGAATGCTGCAATGACCATAGAGGTGCATCTATCTTTATGCATTTGTGTTTTCAAGATCTTTGGATCAATACCCAGCAGTGGGATAGCTGGATCATATGGTAGCTCTATCCTTAATTTCCTGAGGATTCTCCATGCTGCTTTCCGTAGTGACTGCACCAGTTTGCACTCCCACCAGCAGTGTACCAGGGTTCCTTTCTCTCCACATCCTCTCCAACACTTGTTGTTACCTGTCATGTTAATTATAGCCATTCTGAAGGGAGTGAGGTGATATCTCATTTGTAGTTTTATCTATTTATTTATTTATTTTTTCTCCCCAAAGCCCCCCGGTACATAGTTGTATATTCTTTGTTGTGGGTCTTTCTAGTTGTGGCATGTGGGACGCTGCCTCAGCGTGGCTTGATGAGCAGTGCCATGTCCATGCCCAGGATTCGAACCAACGAAACACTGGGCTACCTGCAGCGGAGCGCGCGAACTTAACCACTTGGCCACGGGGCCAGCCCCTCATTTGTAGTTTTGATTTGCATTTCCTTGATAGTTAATTATGTTGAGCATCTTTTCATATGCCTGTTGGCCATCCGTACTTAAAATTGCAACAAAAAAAATAAAGTACCTAGGAATAAACTTAACCAAAGAGGTGAAAGATCTGTACACTGAAAACTATGAAACAGTATTGAAAGAAGTTGAAACGGAAAGATATTCCGTGCTCTTGGATTGGAAGAATTAACATCATTAAAATGTCGATGCTTCCTAAAGCAATCTGCAGATTCAATGCAATGCCTGTCAAAGTTCCAACAACATTTTTCACAGAAATAGAACAAAGAATCCTAAAATTTATATGGAACAACAAAAGACCCCGAATAGCCAAAGGATTCCTGAGGAAAAAGATCAAAGCTGGAGGTATCACACTCCCTGATTTCAAAATATACTGGAAAGCCACAGTAACCAAAAGAGCATGGTACTGGCACAAAAACAGACACACAGATCAATGGAACAGAAATGAGAGCCCAGAAATAAACCTGCACATTTATAGATGGCTAATATTCGATAACGGAGCCAAGAGCATACTGTGGAGAAAGGAAAGTCTCTTCAATAAATGGTTTTTGGAAAACTGGACAGCCACATGCAAAAGAATGAAAGTAGACCATTCCCTTACACCATGCACAAAAATCAACTCAAAATGGATTAAAGACTTGAAAGTAAGGCCTGAAACCAGGAAACTTCTAGAAGAAAACATAGGCAGTATGCTCTTTGACAGCAGTCTTAGCAGCATGTTTTCAAGTCCCATGTCTGACCAGGCAAGGGAAACAGAAGAAAAATGAACAAATGGGACTACATCAAACTAAAATGCTTCTGCACAGTAAAGGAAACCATCACCAAAATGAAAAGACAACCTAACAATTGGGAGAAGGTATTTGCAAACCGTATATCAGATAAGGGGTTAATATCCAAAATATACAAAGAACCCATACATCTCAACAACAAAAAAACCAACAACCCAATTAAAAAATGGGCAAAAGATCTGAACAGAGATTTCTCCAAAGAAGATACATGGATGGCCAACAGGCACATAATTTGCTAAATTTCTATTAAGATATTTTACATTTGTATTCATTAGGGCTATCCATTTATATATTTTTTGTGGGATGTCTTTGGTGTCAGGAAATACTGGCTTGATAAAATTAGTTGGGAAGTATTTCTACCTCCTATATTACCAAGAAGAGTTTGTTTAGCATGAGTATTCTTCTTCCTTAAATGGCTGATGTAAATCACCTGTCAATTCATCTGGGCCAAGAGTGTTTTCTGGTTGTTGGTTTGTTTTCATGGGAGTGTTTTTAATTGCAATGTCAATAGCCTGCATGAGGGTAATTCAGTTTTCTGTTAATTTTTGGATCATTTGGTCATTATATATTTCAAGGAATTGTTCATTTCATCTGGGTTGTCAAATTTATGGACATAAATGTTATTCATTGTATTCTCTTATTACTCATATAATTTCTGTTGGATCTGCAGTAATATACCCTTTTTAATTCCTGACAATGGAATATTCTGTTGTATCTCTCTTTGATTTGTTTTTCTAGAAATAAGCTTATAAAGTTTGTTTATCTTTTTCAAAGAATCAGCTTTTGGTTTTACTTATTTTGTCTATTTTTCTTTTACACTTGTGTTGATTTCTGCTCTTAGCTTTATTAAGGCTTTCCTTCTACTTGCTTTGAGTTTAATTTCCTTTTTTTCCCCTGATTTCTTAAGGTGGGAACTCAAATAATTGATTTTAAATTCTCTTCTTTTCTAATGTAAATATTTAAAGGTATAAATTTCCTTCTAAGCTCTGCTTAAGCTGTATGTCCCAAACTTTGTGTTTTATTATCATTCAGTTCAGCATATTTTCTAATTTCCTTTGATTTTTTTCTCTGACAAGTCTATTATTTAGAAATAAAGTTTTTCATTTCCAAATATTTGGGGGGTTTTCTAGTTAACTTATTTGTATTGCTCTTTAATTATGTTGTGGTCAGAGGACACCCTCTGGATGATTTCATTCTTTAAAAATGTAATAATATACTGGGACTTGATTTATGGCTTAGTGTATTGTCTATCACAGTAACATACTATGTACACATGAAAAGAATTGGTATTCTGATGTTATTATGTTTGAGTGACGTAAACGCCAATCAAGTCAAGTTAGTAAATTCGTTCTCTATGTCTGTTGGATCCTTATGCAGTTCTTTGAAAATTAGTGTTTTAAATTTTAAAATTTTTAGCAGAAATTGTGTATATTTAAGGAGTGCATTTGGTGTTTTGATATATGTATACCTTGTGAAATGATTACCACACTCAAACTAATTAACATATCTATCATTTTCCAAAGTTACTTTTTTTTGTGTGCTGAGGCCACTTGAGATCTATTCTCTAAGCAAATTTCAGGTGTGCAATACATTGTTAATATCTGTAGTCACCATCCTGCACATTCGATCCCCAGAACTTACTCATTTTATAACTGAAAGTTCTTATCCTTTTGTCGTTATCTTCCCATTTCCCCAATACTCCAGCCTCTGGCAACCACCATTCTCTCTATTACTATGTGTTTGACTTATTTTTTTTTTTTAGATTCCACATATAAGAGAAACCATGCAATATTTCTCTTTCTCTGTCTGATTTATTTCACTTAGTCTGGTTTTATTAACTGCTGAGAGAGAGATGTTAAACTCTCCAATTCTGATTTTGGAATTACTGATTTATGACTTTATATCAATTTTGCCTCATGTATGTTGAAACTCCATTATTAGAAGCATGCACCTTCATGATAATGTTTTCCTATAAAGTTGACACTTTGTGATATATTCCTCATTATGTTTGGTAGTATTTTGTATCTTACTCTCTATTTTATCTGTTAATATGGCCACTTAAGCCTTCTTATACTTACTGTTTTTATGGTACATCATTTTCCATCCGTTTACTTTCTACTTATTTGTGACATTATATTTAAAATGCATTTCTTGTAGGTAGTACGTTAGGTTTCTCTTTCTTTAATCCTTTATTAAAATCTCTACCTGTTTATTGTAGCCTGTTAACGTTAAATGTAATTATTTATGTGGTTTAATGTCTACCATTTTATTATTTGTTTCCTATTTGTTCCCTTTCTGTGCATTTGCTTTCCATTTCTCCTTCCTCTCTCCATTTTTTTGGATAATTTTAAACATTTTTAGAATTTTATTTTAATTTTATTACTGGCTTTTTAGCTACATATCTTTGCATTTTTTAGTGGTTATTCTGAGGATTAAAATATCTTTTACCCTTTACTGTCCAGTTACAGTAAATAGTTTACTACTTCACATAAGTTGTAGAATCTCTGAAACCCTGTAAGTCCATATATCCCTCAACTTTTATGCCAGAATTGACAAATAAGGAACCTATAGTTCAACTACCTGTTTTATAAGTAAAGTTTTATTGGAACACATTCATTGTTGTCCACTTACACTTTATCTATGGCTGCTTTTGTGCTACAGTGGTAGAGCTGAGTAGTTACAATGGAGCCCTTGTGTCCTGCAAAAGCTAAAATATTTGCTATGTAGCCGCCTTCATTGTTGTTAAATGTATTATATTTCTATACATTATAAACCCCACAAAGTGATATGATAGTGTTTGCTTTAATCATTTATATGTATAATATTTAAATTGAGAGAAAAATAGTCATTTGCATATCCCTAGGTATTTATGATTGCCAATGCTTTTCTTTCCTTTCTGAGAATCTGTGTTTCCATCTGGTCTTACTCCACTTTAGCCTGTGGAATTTTCTTTAGCACTCCTTATAATAGATGTGTGCTAGCAACAACAATTCTCTTATTTATTTATTTGTTCATTTTCTTATTTATTTGGTTAATCTGACCGTGTCTTTATTTTACTTTGACTCTTGAAAGCTATTTTATAGAATATTTTAAATTATTTATATATTTATATATTTTATAGAATATCCTGTGTGTAGAATTCTGGGTGGACAGTTTTGTTTGTTTTAGCACTTGAGCAGTGCTATTTGCCTCTCTTCAGCCCTCTAAAGTGTCTGGTGAAAAAGTCACTTGTTAATTGGGTTATTATTGCCCTGTAGGTAATAAGTTGTTTTTGTCTCCCCACATTCAAGATTTGCCCTTTTCTCTAGCGTTCAACAGTCTGATTGGTGTTCTTTTCGCCTGTTCGCTTTATAATTTCCTACCTTTAATCAAATTTGGGAAATTTTTGGACATTATTTCTTCAGATTTTTTCTGCCTTATTTTTTCATTCCTCTTCTGGGATTCCAGTTACAGAAAGGACAGACTGTTTAATATTACCTAACAGGTCTTTGAGGCTCTGTTCATTCATTTTCAATCTTTTTATATCTTTTCTGCATAATTGGCTAATTTCTATTGATTTTTCTTCAAGTTCACTTAATCTTTCCTCTGTGATTTCCATTTGTCTGGTAAAATCTATCAAGTGATTTATTTTTTATTTCAGATTTCTTCTAGTTCTGAACTTCCAACTTAGTTTCTTTTATTGTTTCTACTTTTTGATAGCATTTCCCATCTTTTCATTCATTGTGAGCATATTTTACTTTACTTCATTGAGGACTGTTATAATAGCCACTTGAAAATCCCTGTTTGCTACTTCCAAAATCTGGGTCATATCTGAGTTGGCCTTTGTTTAATTTGATTTCTCTTTTTTCCCTTTCCCTAGTTCCCTGCTACTTTGGCTTAATTTTGGATTGCATCTTGGACATATAGATACTAACTTTTAAAGATTTTGGATTCTATTTTTTCTCAAATGAGGGCTATTTCTTTACTTTTAAGAAGTAATTATCTTAGTTGGACTTAAATTGCAAGCTCTGATTTTTGAGTGGTAGCTCTGGCCTTAGCTCAGGTCTTTTGTCATTGGGTGAACTGTTTTTCTTTGCATGCATGTGTCAAGGTTTAGGCAGAACTGTGGGTAAAGAACTAGCACTTTGCCTTTCAGGGTTCCCTCACACCGTTCTTCAGCAATATTCAACTTTCTGGCTACCCATATTAGAAATGCTGCAGTTTTCCCAATACCTTGCCACCTCATACACCAAATGACTCAGCCTGACTCCAGGCTAAAACTTATAAAAATGGATTTTCACTTCATACGTCCCCCTCCTTTGAGTTTGTATTCACCACTAGATTCTGACAGCTTCTGTTCAGTTCCACTGCCTGCGTATATGTACTTTTGGTATAATGTCCAGTTTTTTATTTGTTTTCTGCAGAGGAGCCATTCTTGTAAGGACTGCTTCTGTCGTTACTAGTGAGATATTCAGATTTCAATAAATGTGTTTTGAAATTATACTTGTTTCAAGGATGACATTTGTACAATAATTTTTTTGTAACAGTTTCTATTCTCTTTGTAATTTCAGTTGACTTCTTATGTAGGCTTCAATCATCACTAATATGTTACAAGAATACATTTTGTATTTTGTCCTCTCTTTTAGTGTTTGTTTGTATCTTTTCTATCTTGTACAAAAATATATATATATATTATTTTTACAAAACAAAACATATGGTAAATATGTATTGCAATGATAAATTATGCAGATATTTGTGAGACTGTTAATTTAAATTTACATCAAGGCTTAATTGTTATAATTAGAAAAATGAAATAAATGAAATTTGTTCCTTTATCACTAGGCTTGATTTGTATCATCCATTTTGTACCTCATCAATTGAAAATCATGTTTGCTTTTAGGTAAATGTATTGAATAAATATTTCTAGCATTACGAATTACATTTGTCCTGTGGTAAGTTTTCTCAATAGTAGATATCATCTTGAGTGACAGAGGCCACATGGAATATCTGTGTGGGGAGGCTCAGCATTATTTAAACACAGATGTATTTTTCCTTGAAATGTGTTAGAGACTGATAAACCCTTCCCTGCACAAACATCTCTTTTACTTCTTTTTAGTACTTAGAAAAAGCTAGTGGATCATTAGAGTAATCCCCTGAGTGAGTTTAAACAGTTATTTCAGAAACAGAGAAAAGAAACATCAGTGCAGCAGAGATTTATTTTTAACACTCTGACTTCAAGGTCAGAATCAATTTTTCTTTTGTACATAATGGTGATAGGAAGGTGAAGGCTAGGAATCAAAATCTCTAAGCTTTTATCTTATTATAGTTTATGAAATAAGAGTATTTTGAAGAGAAAAACTGTGCAGGGATAGAATTGATTTTAATCTAGACAAAATTTGAGTGTTCTATAGGGTATGATATAGGTAGTACAACTTAGTGGTTATTTCCTTATCTGTGGGGTTGATTAAATAATACCTACCTCATAGAGTTTTGTGGAATTTTCTGGTTTTAAAAAAGTCATCATTGTTAACTAACTTTTGAATACCTCTAGCGATGGACTTATGATCATGAGGTGCCCAAATAGTCAAACTTTAGAGTAAAAGTATGTGACTCTCTGATCACTGCAAAATATTTTAACTTGAAACATAATCCCATAATAACTAACATTTAAAATAGCAAGAGTTTTGAGAATTCCAAAGAAACAAATAACCTCAGGTAAGCAAGAATAGTTATTTGAGGGAAGACAGAAATGGAGGATTTTCACAAAGAGTGTTGCTTTACTGGGAATAGGCCATTGTCTTAAGTCTTTGTGTTTATCTTATTAACCTCACACTGAATGTCTTGAGGCCTTGGAAAATTTAGCACTTTTGGAGGATATTATTATTTCTAACTATGGGCACTTATTGACATGGTCACAACTCTGCTGAGGGTTAGAGTTCAAGCAGAAATTCAGTTACTTGCCTAGATTTAGATATTAAAGTTTCTTGAGGAAAGCCGTATACTTTAAAAACCCACAGAAAGGAAAAATAACTACCCAAGTTTAGTTAGCTGGTTAGTTGAAAGCAAGTGACTACAATTCTGGTGTTTTGAATTCTATGACATTGTATATTCAATTATATTACACTACCTAAACATGGTGGGGAGTATATTCAATTTCTAAAACAATCAATTTCCCCATTTCTCCCTGCTACTGCAGCACGCATTCCATCATACCCCACTCCATTACGTTTTGCAGCATTTATAGATTTAGACATACAAAGATAGTTAAGTCGTGTAACTGACTGATGCTTTTAAAATTTTAAGAGATTTGATGAGGTATAATTGGTATACAGTGGAATGTACATATTTAAATAGTAAAATTTGATAAGTTTTAACAAATATATACATCTGTGAAACCACAATCACAGTCAAGAACAGAAAAACACAGAAAAATTTTCTAAGAATTTTCATCCTTTCAACTATTTATTCATTTTACTCCCACCCCTAGGCAGCCACCAATCCATTTTCTGTCACTAAATATTTGCATTTTCTAGAATTACATCTAAATGGAATCATATATTATGTACCCCTTTTATTATCTGGCTTCTTTCACTGAGCATAATTATTTTGAGATCCATCAGTGTTGTTGCCTATATAAATAATTCATTGATGTTTATCATTACTGTTGCTGAGTAATGTTCCATTATATAGATATAACAAAATTACCTTATCCATTGACATGTTAATGGATACATTTGGGTTTTGGATTGTTGTTGGGTTTTATTTTTATTTTCATTTTTTTGCTCTTACAAATAAAGTTGCTATGAACATCTGTATTCAAGTCTGTATACACATATGAGCTTACTACTTTTGGGTAAATAACTAGGAGCAGAATTGCTGGTCATATGGTAGGTATATGTGCTTTGAACTTCTTTTGAAAGTGAGCGTACTATTTTGAATTCTCACCAGCAGAAGATAAGAGTTCCAGTGATTTCATAGTCTTGCCAACATTTAATATAGACAGTTTTTAGTTTGGTTTTAAGTATCCTAAAAGATGTATCAAGGTATCTCAGTGTGATTTTAATTTGCACTGTAGACCATTTTTTCACATGCTTATTTGCCATCCATATATGTTTTCAAAGACCAAAATTTTTATTATGTGGGTTTTTTCTTTATTCTATTATATATTTCATTTATTTCCACTCTGTGTAATATCATTTCCATTGTTATAGAGAGTTTAATTTGCTCTTGCTTTTTTCTTGAGGTAAAAATTGGCAATGCTATTTGACACCTTGCTTCATTGCTAATAAAGGCATTTTATGCTTAAAAAAAAAGTCCCTCTAATTATTTCCTTTGCTGCAGCCCAGATAACTTGACCTTTTGTTTGTTTGCTTCATACACTTAAAAATAATTATCTTTCTGATTTCTTATTTGTTGCATAAGTTATTTAAAAAGTAGATTATTTGGAGATTTTCCAGATATCTTTCTGTAATTGCCCTCTAATTGAATTCCATTGTGGTCAAAAAACATACTTGGTATGATTTGAATCCTTTCAAATTTGGTGATACTCTTTTATGGCCCAGAATATCTTCTATTTCAGTGCATCTTTCTGTGTTCACTTGAAAAGAGTGCATATTATTCTGTCCTGAGATAAAATGTTTTACAAATGTCAGTTAGATTAATTGGGTTATTGTGTTAGTCAAAACTCACATCATTTCTGATTTCCTGTCTACTTATTCTATAAAATAGAGAGGATTGCTGAAATTCATGTCTATAATTGTGGATTTGTCTATTTTCTTGCAATTCAAATACTTTTTGTATCACTTATTTTGAAACTCTGTTATAAGTTGCGTAGATGTTTAGGATTATTCTTTCATCTTGCTGAATTGACTCCTTATATCCTTGAGAGATGGCCCTTTTTATCCCTAGTAACATTCTTTGCTATGAAATGTATTTCACCTGGTATTAATCTAGGGAGTCCAGTTTCTTATGATTAGTGTTAGCACGTTATATCATTTCCATCCTTTTACTTTTATCCTATTTGTGTTTTTTATATTTAATGTGGATTTCTTTTTGGCAGAATAGTTAGGTCTTGTTATCTTATCCAATTTGATAATCTCTTCCTTTTTATTGGGTTGTTTAGACAATTTATATTTAATGTGATTATTGATAGGAGTGGATTAAATTTACCATTTTGGATTTATTTCCTATTTGCCTCATTTTTTATATTTTTCTTTTTTTCCATCATTCTTGATTTTTTTTATGATTTAATTTTATTCACTTTACTATTAACTGTAATTATTTCTTGTGTTATTTTAGTGCTTGGTTTATGGTATACATCTTTAAATTATAGCAGTTACTTTCAAGTGATATTATACCATTTCATGTATAGTATAAGAAACTTAGGGGAAAAAAAACTTAAAACACTATCTTTCCATTTTTCTCCTCCCAGTCTTTGTGCTACGGTAGTCATATATTTTTTACATATATTATAAACCCCACAGTTCATTGTTTCTGCTTTAAAGAATCAATTATATTTCAAAGAGATATATTTAAATAACAATAAACACTTATTTTAGATTTACCTACATAATGACCATTTCCGTTGTTCTTCATTTGCTTGCATAGATCTTGATTTCCATCTGCTAATATTTTCCTTTTGCCTGAAGTACTTCTTTAACATTCCTTGTAGTGCAGATTTACTGGTTGTCGATTTGTAAAGTTTTTGTATGTCTGAAATGTCTTTATTTCATCTACATTTTTGAAAAATATTTTCACCAATTATAGAATTACATGATAACAGTATTTTCTTTCAGTACTTTGAAGATACTGCTCCACTGCCTTCCTTTTAGCATTGTTTCTGACGCACACAAATCTGCTGTCATTCTTATCTTAGTTCCTTTACTGGTAATGTGTATCTTATTTTCTGGCTGTTTTTAAAATTTTCCCTTTGTCAATCACTATGATGTTCCTTGTTTTAGTTTCCAAGTTTCTTGTGTTGACTTTTGTTGAATTTTTGGATGTATAGTATTCATCATTTTTTTGAAAAAAACTTGGTTATTAATTTTTCAAATATTTTGTTTTCTTCACCCTTTCTCTTCTTTGAGAATTTATTTGTTTTAAATTATCTCAAAGCTCAGTGGTATACTCTTTTTTTAGATCTTTCTCAGTATTTTATCTCTCCGTGTTCCATTTTAGGCAGTATCTCTTGGTGTGTTTTCAAGTTCATTAATATTTTCTTCTCTATTCTGCCTTTAATCACAGTATATTTTTCATCTCATTCATTGTAGTTTTCAACAATAAAATTTTGTTTAGGTTTTTTGAAAATATCTTTTGTCTCTAGTTAACAGTGTCTACATTTAGCTTCTTGAACACATTAGCTACTAATTTTATCACCTGTGTCATTTCTGGTTCAATTCAGATTATTTTTTCTCCTCATTATGTGTTGGGTTTATTGCTTCTTTGAATGTCTGAGATTTTTCTGATTTGTTCTCAAACATGGGAATTTTTACCTTGTATAAATATTCATATAAATTCATATACTCCTGTAAATATTCTTGAGCTTTGTTCCAGAATGCAGTTATTTCTAAGATTTTGACTCTTATTGGTATTAAGTTTAATCTTTGTTTTGTCATACTGGAACAGCTTTTTGTCAATGGCTAGTTTTGCCTCACCCTTTTGCCTCATCATTTTCATACAAAATCCTACTGAGTACTCTGTTTGATCCCCCATGATTTATGAGGTTTCCTACTCTGCCCAGTGGGGGCATGAACTATTACTTGACCTGTGTGAGCTTGGGTTATTATTTCCTCTAATCCTTTTGGGTTATTCTTTCCCTCGCCTTCATTATTTTTCTTAATTGCATGTGCTGATCAATACTGAGCTGAACATTCAGAGGACTCTCTACATCTCCAGAGCTCTTTCTCTTTAAAGACTCTCTCTTTTCCAGAATTAAGCCCTGCCAATTATAGCCAGCTTGGTATCTTCAAAATCATAGCTCCATTTTCTCATGTTGACATGATAGCCAGACTCCTCTTAGAGTGCCCAACCTTGTACTACAGCCTATAAATGCTCCAGGCACTAAGGTAGGGCAAAATATAGGGCTCACTTTGTTAATTTCCCTACTCTTAGGGATCACTGACCTTTGTTGCCTGATATCCAGTACCTCTAAAGTTGTTATTCTCTATACATTGTCCAATTTTAGTTATTTCAGATGAGGAGATCAATCTAGTTCCTGTTCATCTTGGCCAGGAGTGGAAATCTTTAATAGTTAAAAAAGTACTGTTCTATATTCTGGAATGGGGTTTACACTTTATATTTCTCTATTGGCACTCATCAAGTTGTATTACCGGATCTGTTGTATTGTAATTTCTCTCTCCAAGTCTGTATAAAGTAGAATTCAGGTGTCAGTTTTCCTATATTGCCCCTATCTATCAAATTGTCTAAACCAGGGAAGACAATGTGAATAAATAAATGCACTAATTAATTCATATATTTGTACCAGAACAAGGAAAAAGGACAAAATAATGATTCCAAGTTAATAATTTTCAGGGGGTTTGGTACAATAACTTTTAGGGCTGATGTTCTTTTCATGAGGATGATAACTTCTTGAACTGTAATGGGCTTTTCCATTGATAAAGGCTGACTTCGCATCTACGTGTGTGTGTGTGGGATACAGCCTAGATTTGTAAAAGTGAGAGAAAGAGATAGATAAACGCTTTGATAAAAGTTAGAAGGTTTTTGAGTATTCATAGTAAGCCAGAGAGAGATCAAAGAAAACTGGAAACAGAGGAAATAGGTGTGAGGAGAATATCCTCAAGAATCTCACATAATTTATATATCTATCTGGAGACATGAAGAATATAGAATTATCTGCTTGGAAATGACTGAAAACTTTATAGTATCTGATATTTTATTTTCTTTGCAAATTACACTAGTTTACATTAAAATGAACATGAAATTGTGCATTCTACTTGACATGTTTCTTAGCATATTGAAGTGAGGGAAGAAGAGCTGTATCCACAATGGAGTGAAATGCACTAGCAAGAGGAGATGGTCCCTGTAGCTGCTAAGGGTAACATTTAGAAACAGATGGGAATATAGCAACAGGTACAGCTGGACTGACGTGGGTGAAGCATAAGCTTTCTCAAAAACCCCTAGATGGCTGACAATTTTACAGAGTACACACATATGCATTGCATATTTATTAATAATAATAAGGGCAATTATAGTAATTTTCATTGTTATTATACTACAAATGAAATTAAAATACTACATCAGTGACCATTCACTAAGCCAATCCACTTTAAGTGTTTGAAACATTCTTTTTCAAAATATTTTCCTTAAAATGCTGTGTGTTTCTTTCACTGATGTGACACTTTTTCTATATTTCTGGGATTCTTGTACGGAAGCTATTTTTGGTATAATTTTGATCCACATAAGGAAAACAAGTAGTTAACCATAAATTACACTGACTATATCATTCATAACTTAATCATTCATGTTCTTCAGTAATCTTTGATTAATTGATTTTTGTCTTTTCTAATTCAAATCTAATGGGTACAAGTTTGGGGCTATTAGTATTCAGAAAGTAAATATAAAAAAAGAAATTATTTTAAAAATTATTTTAGATCAGAAGAGTTGAAATTCGTCAATGCTTTCTTTTTTTTCTGCACAGGCGCCTCTCATGGAATTCAGAAGTGAACATATTCTCTTTAGTACTTCAAGGGTTTATCAGAAAGTGAGCACAAAACACAAATGAACCTTCATTGATGTTGTGTAGTTGGTCTTGACAAATCACATGTATTTTTCAATCTATTCTATATTAAGTTGGTGCATATTTGGACGTATGTAACAATGATTTAAATTACCCTTTATGACATTATTGTGTTTTTCATGTTTTTGAGTAACTCAATCGTTAGGCTTGCAGTAGGGTCTGTTTTCCTATATTCTCTGTATACCAACTAGGCAAGAAGATTTGACCAACTTTCTATAAATCAAGATTTTAATACCTTAAATATTAAATTACCAAATAATCAAGTATAATTTTCTAAATGCACGTATTTAGAAACTACTTCCTTTAAGGATCCATGATAGAGGGAAAAAAAACACATTTTTCGTGTGAATTCACATGTTTCTTTGCAGATTGTCATGTATTCCTTGCTGAGCATAATCCTGATTTTAGGATATTGACTTCCAAAGTGACAAATTTGAATACGAGAAGGAGGGAGAATGTGTGTATTCTATTAAGTTTTTTAGTTCACATGGATTTTTTGTTGTGATTTTGAGGAAGTCTCACATAATTTTAAAATTGAACACTGTGGTCTTTTATAAACATTTTTCATTTTGAAAATGTTTTTTTTTTAAGATGTTCTTTTTGCACTATTTTTTTTCTGGGAAAGATTTGCCCTGAGCCTAATATCTGTTGCCAATATTCCTCTCTTTTTTTCCTTCCAAAAGCCCCAGTGCATAGTTGTGTATGCTAGTTGTAAGTTCTTCTAGTTCTTCTGTGTGAGCTGCTGCCACAGCATGGCTACTGACAGATGAGTGGTGTAGTTCCACGCCCAGGAATTGAACCTGGGCTGTCAAAGTGAAGTGCACTGAACTTTAACTACTAGGCTATCAGGGCTGGTTCAGAAAAAAAAAGTATTTTCTTTAAACTGTATATCCACTTTGAAGGAATAACCAATACTCTGGAGTTATAAAACTACTAATAAAATTTATAATCCCTGAAGCAAATACTCTAAGGGTACTGTCCTGCTTTCAGTGAGTTTCTGGGAGGATTTGTGTTGTAGGCCTGCCTCACAGATTTGATGGAATTTCTGAAGTCTCTTGGTGCCTGCAATGTGAGTTTTAAAAACCACAACCTGACAGACATTGTACAGAAAAGTTGACGATTCTTACCTAACCCAGTGACAGATTTTCTTTAATCGAGGTTGATATTAAAAAACTACATAAAGTCATATTTCTCCTAGGAGGGGCACATTTTTAATAACATTGCACTTTTCCTTTAAGTTTTACATATTCATGTTTATGTATACCGTCATTCTTATAGTTATGGAAGCTGAGTATGAAAAACTACAGAACTGGGAAATAAAGGACATATAGATTGCTATTAGGCAGCCAGGAATATTATCATTTCCATAATATTTTCTCTTCCTACTCAATGTTTCTTATGTTGACAACCATTGCATCATGCTTTTCTTTCTAAATTTGAATGGGTCCTTCATAGTGGTATTCAAAGAGAGTTTTGAAAACTGTCATATTCTTAGGTAATTCATAATAATTATATTTGGCATCCCCTGAGTCACATAATTTGATTATATTTTATCCACACTTTAAAGTAATTTCTACTATTTACCCGTATGCAAATATATCTAACTTGGCACAGATATCCCAAAGCATGTTTTTTTTCTCATTAGCAAAGCTGTATAGTCAGAGAAACAAGATAGAAAACTAGAAACTGTATTGCGTGTCATAATCTAAAATCTCCACTCTTTAAAAAGTAGATATCTCACTCCCTGACTTGCTAGCATACTCACTAACAACACAGCTGCCAGCTCTTGATTTACTTTAAAGAAGTGTAATGTTAGAAAAAAACAAAAAAAAAATACACTCTACATATCAGAAATTTCCTTGTAGAAATATATGCATAGAATTTTAAATAATTTCAACAAGTATTGTTAGTTTCAGAATTAACAAAGAGTATTGTGTTTCCATACTACCTGCTTTAAATTGAAGTCTGCAGGAATTTGAAAGTGTTGGAAAAGGATGTTATTAAAATAGGCGGTTAAAATCTATTTGTGCCCTTTTGAGGTGGTGGGCAGGCACACATAGGAAACTTTGTTTGCAGGCCTTAAACTACAGAATATAATAAAGGAGTAGGAAATACGTGAGACTCCATGTCAAGAATGACTTCTTTTCTTTTGAGGGAGAGGACTGTCACTGTGCCCTTTGTTGTAATGGATGAGACAAGATGGATAGAGAATAAAAACTGATAACTATTCTGAAGAATCCTGGCACTTCATATGATTGATCCCATAGGCAACCCAGAGTGTGTTGTTTAAAACAAGATTGTAAATATCTTTTGGCTTGACTTTATCCTAGAAAAGATGTTCAAAAAAATCTAGTGATGATACATGATTTTGAAAAATATGCAAACATAGCTATTTTTGAAAATGTATTTATGCACGTAAAATAATATGTTGGATTTGCCTTTTTTCGTGAATGTTTACAACCTTGACTCATACAATAGTGACAGTAGACAATAGAAAAAAATAGAAGTCCAACAATGTGTCCTGGTTATCTATCACTGCATAGGAAATCACCCTCAAATTAGTTGCTTAAAACAACAATATATTATTATCTCTAACAGTTCCGTGGGTCAACTTGGCTCAGCTCAGTGGTTCTAACTGGGGTAGCTTAGGCAGTTGTGCTCAGTAGTGCCTGGGTAGAAGTTCTTGAATGGCGGGGAGAGGAGCTCAGAGAACACTCTTCCCTGACAGACATCTATTAAGCTAGTGAAAATTAGCAAAGTCAGTCACTCAAAGTCGCTGGAGATTCGTTAAAGGGCTAACAACAAATGGAGAAAAATTTATTAAAAAAAATCCATGGAGACAGAGTAAGAACAATAGGAGGCCCTGGCATTCGAGTTAGCGAATATAATTACATCCCCATGTCTCTGCCTTGCAGAATTGCTATTCCAGTAAGTTCAGTGGCCAAGTGGCAGTTGTAATTTCCCTCAGTATCCTGTGGTGGAAAAGCTATTTGGAGTGATTTTGGTTGCCAGTGAATATTAGCAGATGTCATTTTCACTTCCCTGTGCTATGGAAAGTTCATATCATGTGTCTGACAGTGGCTGTGTGGCTACTACTTCCCCACCTGCAACTCTTGCTAGGTAGAGTGAATCTGAGCCAGGAAGCAGATGAAGTAAGACCTATTTTCCACACAGCGCTATGTTTCAAGACAGCTGCTCCAGAGGATTTGGTAGGCAAGTGATAGCTTCCATCACCTCCAGCTTCCTATGATTAAAGAACTATTCCAGATAGATTCAGCATCTGGTCAACATTGGCCAATCCCCTTCTCTGTAGCTCTATGGTATAGAAGCTCCATACTAGGTATTAGCAACAATCAGAGAGCAATACCAGATCCCCCACTACCTGGAAGCACAGGCACACATGCAGAAAGAGATCTTGCTCCATAGAGAGAATCCTGGTTGGGCAACTAGTGAAAAACAGATTTCCTCCCACCCAGCTCCTGCTTCATAGCTCGGAGATCTGCCCAGAGGATTGGAACAAGCCTCAAAGACTGCAACACTCTGCCCCTGCCAAGAGACTGGGATTCAATTTAGAATAATTTATGCCTGAGGACATTCTTGAAAACAATAGAGCAATCAGCTGGCAATTAGTAGGGGCTAATCTCTCAGAGGGGTAACCAGCCAGGAGCTTAATGTGGAGATGAAGGGAAAAGAGACATAAATAAAGTATAGCTAAAACTGGACGCATCCTTGATTGGCAGGAAGACAGTGTCGATGCTGAAGTGTGGCCCTCTGAGGAAAATATCAAGATTGTACACTACAGGAGAAATAGACTTGATTGAACTAGTCCAGGCAAATCAGTAAAGAAATAGACAAACATCAGCTAGAAGAAGTCTGTGGGGATTAATATTGAGAGTTGCTACACTATATTATCTAAAATGTCCACTATCAACAAAAATTGAGACATTCACAGGAACATAAAAATGTGACCCATACACGGAATGAAAAACAGGTGTTAAAAACTACCTTTGAGGGTGCCCAGATGTTGGATGTAGGAGACAATGACTTCAAAAAATTACAAATATGTTCAAAGAAAAAAAGGAAATCATGTTCAAAACGTACAGGAAGGTATGATGGCAATGTGTTATCAGTTTAATAATACTGATGAAGAGAGATTATATTGAAAGAATCAAAAGGAAATTCTTGAGTCAAAAAAGTACAATAATCAAAATAAATTTTATAGTGTGGCTCAACAGTAGATTTGAGCTGACAGAAAATCAGTGAAATTAAAGGTAGATTGATAGATATTATGCAATCTGAAGAAGAGAGAGAAAAAATGAGGAAATAGCAGAGCTGAGAGGAACATGAACACCATTGAGCATACTAACATACTACTAATGAGAGTATCAGAAGGAAAAGAGACAAAAACAGAAAAAAGTATGCAAATAATAACTTAAAACTTCTCAAATTTGATAAAAAACATTCAAATATATATTCAAGAAACTACACAGAAGCCAAGTAGAATGAATACAAGATTCGTACCTAGAAACATCATGTTCAAAATGCTAAAAGAACAAAAAAATCTTGCAAACAGCAAGAAAACAACAACAAAAAACTCATCACATACAAGGGGACCACAATAAAATTAACGGAGGACTTATCGTCAAAAACCGTGGAGGCCAAATGTCAGTGGAATGACACAACCAAAGAAATGACAGGAAAAAATCTTTCACCCAAGACTCTTAAATCCAGTAAACCTCTTTCAAAAATAATGATAGAAACATAAACAAAATCTGAGAGAATTCATTGCTAAGACACCCCTCACAGAAAGTACTAAAGGAAGTTCTTCATGCTGAAACCAAGGAAGTCCAGACAGTAATTTGAATCCACACAATAGAACAGTGATGATGTTTATAATTATTCAGGTAATGGTAAAATACAGTATAAATGTATTTATATCTTAACATATTTAAACATCAATTGCATAAATAATATAGAATAATTGTATTGTTGGGCAATATAACATATAGAAATGTAATATATTTGACAATAACAGGACGAAGGAGGAAGGTGGGAACAAAACTGTGTTCCTACCTGGAGTAAGGTAATGACACCAGATAGTAACTTGAGTCCACAGTAAGAAATTAAGAGAAACAGAAATAGTAATTCAGAAAGTTAATATAAGAAACTCTATAAATATATACTTGCTTTCCTCTCCTCTCTCAGCTTCTTCAAAAATATATAAAATATAAATACAGTGTTAAGTATAACAATCTATTTTTAGGTTTGTAATATATATAAATGAGAAGTGTATAACAATAAAAACACAAAATGGGCAGAAAAAAATAGAGCTACATGGCAATAAAGTTTCTATATCTCATTGGAATTAGTATAAATTTGAAGTAGATTCTGAGAAGGAAAGATGTATATTGAAAGCCATAGAACAATCATTTATAAATAACTATAAAAAGATATTGTTAAATTATGAAAGGAATCAAAGTGTTACAGTAGAAAATTTCGCTTAATTGAAAAGAAGGCAGTAAAGGAGAAACAGAGGAACAAACAAAATGTTAGAGATATGGAAGGAATAAAACAAAATGAGAGATGTAAATCCAGTCTTACCAATAATAGTGTCAAAGATGAACAAATTGAACAATCCAATCCAAAGGCAGAGATTGTCAAACTTGATAAAAATAATCCACTACACTTATATGCTAACTATAGGAGATACATTTTAGATTCAAATTACAAATAGATTAGAAGCAAAATGAGGGAAAAAATATAAACAGCGTACAAACAACAACCATATGAGAGTCAGAGTGACTATGTGAAGCTTAGATAAAATTGAATTTTTTTTTTGAGGAAGATCATCCCTGAGCTAACTACTGCCAATCTTCCTCTTTTTGCTGAGGAAGACTGGCCCTGAGCCAACATCTGTGCCCGTCTTCCTCTACTTTATATGTGGGATGCCTACCACAGCATGACGTGCCAAGTGGTGCCATGTCCACACCCAGGATCTGAACCGGCGAACCCTGGGCTGCCAAGAAGTGGAACGTGCGAACTTAACTGCTGTGCCATCAGGCCGGCCCCTAAAATTGACTTTAAATCAAAACAAAATATTTCCAGAGACAAGAGGGACACTTTAGAATTACAAATGACTGAACTGTGATAAAGAAAACTATTATAAGCATATATGCACCTAACAACAGAGCTTCAAAATACATGAAACAAAAATGGCAGAAGTGAAGGGAGAAATAAGAGAATTCAACAATAGTATTTGGAGACTTCAGCATTCCACTATTGAAAATGGACGAACAGAGAATCAACAAGAATAAAGAAGAGTATAAACGAACTCTACCTAAAAGACATTTATAAAACACTATGCCCAACGACCAAAGAATGCACATTCTTCTCAAAAATACATGAGACATTTGCCAGGATAGGCAATATGCTAGAATATAATCCAAGCTTCACTAAATTAAAAACCTATTGAAATCATGCAAGGTAAGTTCTCTGACCACAACAGAATGAAATTAGAAATCAATAACAAAAGAAAACTTGGGAAAGTCAAGGTATGTTGAAATTAAATAGCACACACATAAATAAGCAATGGGTCAAAGAAAAAATCCCAAGGGAAATTAGAAAAAAATGAAAGTACACATAACAGAACTTACGGAATTCAGCTAATGCAGTGCTTAAAAATTTACATGTGTGAATACCTATATTAAAAAAGATCTCAAATCAGTAACCTGACATTTTACTTTAAGGGAAATGGAAAATGATAGTAAACTAAATCCAAAGTAAGCATAAGGAAGGACATAACTGAGATTATACTGGAGATAAATTATAGAATAGGAATCCAATACAGAATAATCAATAAAACCAAAAGTTCTTATTTGAAAAGGTCAATAAAATTGACACATCTTCCGCTAGACTGACTAACAAAAAGAGAAAACTCATTATTAAAATCAGTTATGAAAGAGGCAACATAACTATCAACCTTAGAAAAGTAAAATCAATTATTAGGGAATACTATGAACAAGCAGATGTGAATAAATATGACACTTTGATAAATTAGACAAATTTGTTAAAACACAAACAATTGGAGCTGACTCAAGAAGAGAGAGAAAAATCTGGATTGACCTCTAACAAGTAAAAAGATTGAATTTAGTAATTAAATAATATATACATAAGGAAAATCAGAGCCCCAAATGGCTTCACTGGTAAATTCTACCAGGCATTTAGAGAAAAATTAATTCTAAGCCCTTAGAAACTCTTCCAAAAAATAGAAGTGGTGGGAATACTTACCAACTCACTGTATGAGGCCAGCATTATCCTGACACCAAAACCAGACGAAGGCATCAGTAGAAAAGAAAACAATATGCCATATGCTTTATGAATATACATGCAAAATTCCTCAACAACAAAATACTAACAGACTCCAGCAATGTATAAAGAGGAACCAAAGGCGTGTGTGTGTGTGTGTGTGTTGTTTGTAATGACCAAGTGGGATTTATCCCAGGAATGCAAATTTAAAATCCAGCAATCAATCAATATAATACACTATGTCAATAGAATAAAGGACAAAAATACACATGATCATCTCAATAGACACAGAGAAAGCTTTGAAAAAATCCGACACCATTTCACAATAAAAACACTGACAAAACTTGGAATACAAGGGAACTTCCTCAAAATGATAAAGTTCATCTGAGAAATACCTATCCCTAACAGTATACTTAATGGTGAAAGATTGGTCACCTTTCCCATTATCATCAGCAAATAGAAGTGGTATGAGCAGATGTCACTCATGCCAGTTCTATTTAGTATTTTCCTAGGCATTGTAGCCAGGGTGATCTGGCAGGAAAACAAATAAAAAGCATCAAGATTGGGAAAAAAAGAAGTAAAACTCTATTTGCAGATGGCATTATATTGTATATAAAGTATCCTGAAGAATCCACTAAAAACCTGTTAGAAGTAATAAGTGAGTTCAAAGTTGCAGGTTAAAAGATCAGTACACAAAAATCAAATTGTACTTCTAACCACTAGCAATGAACAAATTGAAAATGAAATCGATAACAGTTCTGTTAACATTATTCTCAAAAAGAATATAATATTTAGGAATAAATTTAACCATGAGTGGAAGACTTGTACACTAAATACTACAAAATATTTCCGAGAAAAATTGAAGAATATCTAAATAAATGAAAAGACATCCTATTTTCATAGATTGGAAGACTTGTTAGGATGGCAATATGCCCCCAAAGCAATCTACAGATTCAATGCAATAAAAATTTTAGCCTCATTTATTTTCGGGAATTGACAAGCTGAACCTAAAGTTAACATGGAATTGCATCGGATCCAAAGTAATCAAAATAATTTTGGGAAAATAACAAATTTGGAGGACTCAAATGCCCCCATTTCAAAACTTACTACAAGGGTGTAGTAATCAAGAGAGAACATTCAAGAGCATAGGTGTAGACATGTATGTCACTGGAATTGAATTGAAAGTCCTAAATAAACCCTCAAATTTTGGTCGATTGAGTTTGACAAGGATGCCAAGACAATCTTGTTGGAAAATAATTTTCTTTTCAATTAATGCTGCTGGGATAATGGATATCCAAATGCAAAATAATGAATTTTGATGCCTACCTTATACCATATACAAAGGATGACACTAAAAGGATCATAGAACAAAACATAAGAACTAAAACTCTTACAAGAAAACATAACAGTAGATCTTCATGACTTTGGTTTAGGTAATGGTTTCTTAGATATGACACCAAGTGCAAAAATGACAAAAGAGAGACTAGGTAAATTGATCATCAAAACTGAAAACTTTTATGCTTCAAGTCACCAGCAAGTAAGCTAAAAGACAATCCAAAGAATGAAGAAAAATGATTTGCAAGCCTTGATCTGTTAGGGGACTTGTCTGCAGACCATATAAAACGTATTTACAACTCAGTAAAAAGATAAAAAATCCAATTAAAAATGACAAGTGATATGAATAGGTATTTCTCCAAAGAAGATATACAAATGGCCAATAAGTATGTGAAATGATGCTCAACATTATTGGGAAATGCTTTGGTGACCATGAAATTCCACTTCACACCCCCTAGTTTGTCTATAATGAAAAAGACAGACAATAACAAACTTTGGTCGAGATGAGGAGATAATGGATAGCTTACATATTGTTTGTGGAAATATAAAATAGTTCAGCTGCTTTGGAAAGGAGTTTGGCAGTTCCTCCAAATATTAAACATAGATTTACCGTTTTCCTCCTAGGGATATATCAAAAAGTATTCAAAACAGGTGTTCAACCCACAACTTATACAGAAATATCGTAGCAGCATACTCACAATAGCCAAAAGGTATGAAACAACTGTCCATAAACTGAATAATGGATGAATAAAACATGGTATATTCACATAATGGAATATGAATGAAGTGTTGATATATGCTGCCACATGATGTATGATTCCTTTTCTATGAAACGTCCACAATAGGTCAATCTATAGGGACGGCAAGTAAATTTGTGGTTTCCTAAAGCTGAGAGTAGAGGGAGGAATGGGGAGTAGCTGCTAATTGGTGTGAAGTTTCTTTGTGGGGTGATGAAATTATTCTAAAATTAGATTGTGGTGATTGTGCACAACTCTGTGAATATGCTAAAATCCCTTGGATTGTACATTTTAGATAAGTGTTGTATGGTTTGTGAATTATATCTCATTACCTTCTGGAGTCACCACACAAATCTGCTGAGATATGTGTCCAGAATCAGAGTCACCAAAGAAAAGCAGTTGGGCCAAAAGCAGTCAACTGTCACAGCTCATATACCAGCAGCCAGGGAATGAGAGCCATGCAAATCCAGTTACATCATTTTATATAGTGTTTCCTCTTCTGGTATTGCATTTTTAAAGGCGAGATACCTGCACTTCTGTCAAGAAAGAACTGTGCTTTTGGGTGTCTAAAGGAGATAGATAGGCATGAGAAAGGATGGCTGAATGCCCTCTAATTGGATCATTTAGCATTGGACAGAATCAGCCTTTTCACAATTAAATCAGCTTTCAGAGTTTCATAACTGAGTTGTAAAACTGGACTAGAATCTGTTATCTGAAGCATGGCTTTTATCATCAGACTTTACCACCACCCTCCTCTCATTTCTAATTTGTTTCCAAACATAAAGGGAGCTGTAGCGGATTGGTAATCTGCTTAGCAGCTTAAAAACAATAAAAGGAGAGAAAGGGGGTAAAAAAAAAGCAGTGTCTTGGGCTGGAGACACATGAAGTCTAGACTAGGCTGGATGTCCAAGGTGGTTGACTCACATGGCTGATAGCTGATGCCGTCTGTCAGCTGTGGCTGTCAACCAGAACACATACACGTGGCCTCTATATTTAGCTTGGTGTTCTCAGAACATAACACACATACCAATCTATTTGCATGCTTACCTGCTCTCAGGAAAGTGTCCATATGCCTTCACCTTTGGTTCAGTTTTTGTCTGCCCACCTCCTATCCCAAATAATTCGCAAACCATACAAAGAAACTCTAGAACAAAAACAAATATTTTCGTATTCCCCACTCTGGCTATTGTCCTATCTTTCTCCAGACTGCCACTACTCTTCAAATGTATCTTACAAATTAATTTTAATTTTGGGTTTTTATCTACCCATAGGATAACTTCTTAGTAGTAAAGTCTCTGGAGTCTGACCACCTATGATTATTGTAACATGTACAGAACTCACAGTCTTACCTTCTGATCCTTAGGTTTCTTTTTTTGTTTTTATTGTCTTACATAAGTGGTCAGGAACACAAGTACTGTGTTAAAAAATAATAAGTATCTTCTTTGACTTGTTCCTGATTTTAAAGGGAATGTATCTCAAGTTTGTCCATTAAGCGTGATTCTTGCTTTAGACTTTTCAGATATAACTATCATTCAGTAGGTTCTCCTTGATTCAAATTATTAGAATTCTAAAATTGAGAGAGTTAGATTTTTCCTTTAAAGTCTAACATGGAGAATTGCATTTATAAACTTCATAATGTTGAAACTACTGAATTTATGATAAATTCCTGAGAAAAACCCTACTTGAAAATGTTTCTTAAATGTTATCATTGAATTTGCTTACCTAAGATACGATTTCTAGGTTTTTGGGTGAAGTAAGCCTATAATTTTATTTTCTTTTAATGTCCTTAAATTGTTCTGGAACCAAAGTTGTATACTAGCCATGTAAAATGAATTGTCAGCCTTCCTTTTGTTAAATATGATTTATTTCTGCCCCTTATTTATTTTTTCACATACTATATTTCTTGTTTCATTTTTGTTCACTTACTGCCTTGCATCATAGAGATAAAATATCGTCTGCTGATGGAAGCTTAAATAACTTATGTTTATTATTCTCATTCCTCTGTCTAAAATATTAAGAAACTATTCAAATAATTTTATTGTACCACTTCTATGTCTGTCTGTAAGTAAAACAAGTATTTTATCACACTCATAAATTCTTATGGTAACTATACCCACCTACCTCATATGTTCTACATTATTTGAGGCCCATATAAGGACCAGGACATGATAGGATTTTTATTTTTAAATTTGTATTTTTAAATTGGTATGAATAGATTGAATAATTTAAAAGGGGAGTAATATAAACACATTTGTGTTTTAGAAAGTTCAAGCTTATGGCAATGTTATGGATTGTTTCAGATGATTAAAAAAAGCAAGGATTTTGGCGTTAGATTTTTCTAACAGTCAAGACCAAATAATGGTGGAAGCCTCAGTTAAGACAGCGGCAGATGGTATGGAAAAGAGAGAAATGTTTAGAGAAAGATTTGGAAGAGTTGGAGATGGTTGCGGTGTTGAATGATATGGTGGTACCAGAAAGTCAGCTTGAAATCTTTCTTTTTCTGTCCTTTTTCCTTTACTTCATTACTGTTTCTTTTGCTTCCTCATGCCCCTCCCACTTTCCCTGCCACACACGCATATACGCTCATACACGTATACGCATTTGGTTTTGACATTTTTCATCCTGAATTATCAGGGTGGCAAATCCGACTTTCCCTTTGCTTTAGTGTGTATGACCCTAGTTCCAAACATGAGAGATACTAAGAAGTGATCTTAGTAGACATTAAGGAACAAGAATTTGTTTCCTAAGAGATACTTTTCTCAGTAAGGCCTTATATTCCCATCATCTGCTTTTGTCAAATGATAAGATAGCTACATCTGCAACCAATCAAAACTTTCCACATTGCCTGAATTCCAGTCAATAGTAGCTTGACAGAGACATATTGTCCCCAGATTGGGTATTAAGGGTGGTGGCCTCCCAGTGTGAGACCCCACTTCACGATCTGTGGCAGCCAATAAGATATTGGGTAAATCAACAATCAAGCTAGACTCTTGACCTCTGTGTGCTATCAATAGGGTACTGACCTTTCATTCATTTCCTGGTTCCTCTCAGATTTTATGCACGGCCTGAGATGATTGCAGCAGTGATGGATCAGGAAGCATTTGGGAGAAGCCTATGACAGCTCAGAGCTGGATGTAGCTGATAGGAAGCTTATTTGTTGTTTTAGCAAGTATCCTTTTGCTTAAAAATAAACGTCATATTTCACCCAACATATAAAAGTGAAAGTTAATCTACATAAATACGAAAGAAATGGGTCTGAATGTAAATTCTCAAACATATTCCCTTTGCAGATGAGCAGAGGAAAAGAATATTTATGCTTTTGAATAGAGACCTCTATGGACCCTCCAAAACTAAAGATGGCTGAAGGAAAAGGATAAAACAAAATGATTTTTGTATTGGAACACAACTCTTTTTTTTATGCCTATAGGTTTTTATATTTTTTAAAAAAACTTATATAGAATAAAATTCCCTCTGGTGTATAGCTCTAGAACCTTTGACAAGTACATAGAGTTGTGTAACCAAGACAATCGAGGTACAGAACAGTATCATTATCCCCTGCCCTCCCTATCAAATTCATTCTTGCTACTTTATAGTAAAAACCTCCCTACCCCTAACTTCTGGCAACCCTGATTTGTTCTTTGTCCTTACAGTTTTGTCTTTTGGAGAATGTCATAGAAGTGGAATTATACAGTATGTAGCCTTTTGAGACTGGCTTCTTTCACTAAGCACAATACATTTAACCTTCATCCACATTGTTGAGTCTATCAATAGTTCCTTATTTCTGAGTCCTATGGTATTGTATGGATGTACTTCCATTGGTTTATCCATTCCCCAGTTGAAGGGACATTGAGTTGTTTCTGGTTTGGGGTGATTATAAATAAAGCTGCTGTAAATGTTTGCGTGCAATTTTTTGTGTTTTCATTTCTCTAGAGTAAATACTTAGAGTTGGATTGCTGGGATATTTGGTAAGTATATGTTTAACATTCTCAGACACTGCTAAACTGTTTCTCAAAGTAGGTCTAGCATTTGGCATTCCCATCAGTATGTGAAAGTTTCAGTTGCTCCACACCCTTTCCAGCACTTGGCATTGTGAGTTTTTTGACACCAGCTATTATAGTAGGATGTAGCACTATCTCATTGTGGTTTTGATTCGCATTTCCCCACTGAATAATGATTGAGCATATTTTCATGTGCTTATTTGCCATCCATATATCTTCTTTGGCAAAGTGCTCAAATCTCTTGCACATTTTGTAATGGGTTGTTTGTTTTATTATTGTTGAGTATTGGAAATTCTATATTTATATTGAATACAAGTTCTTCATCGGATACAGTTGACCTTCCGGATCCGCATGTACTATGTTTATGATCCGCAATTGGTTAAATCTGCAGGTGAGGAACCCATGGATACAGAGGGCCAACTAAGGGACTAGAGCATCTGTGGATTTTGGTATCTGCAGGGGGTATATCCAGGGGGATCCTGGAACCAATCCCCCATGGATACCGAGGGACGACTGTATATGCTTTGTAACATTTTTTCGCAATCTGTTGAAAACAAGTGTTTAAATAATAGTATTTTGGGAGATACAAAGTAAGAAAGAGGCAGTTTAGAGGACATTAATTCATTTGGAGTTATTCTGAGGTTTTAATACCTGAGGACATATGGTCTAGGGCAAATAATTTGGGCCAGAAGTATAAGTTGAGAATTTCTCAAAAAATAGGTGGTACTTAAAATGAATATAGACAAAATCTGGGAAAAAAAGTTTTGAGTGAGGAAAGGAGAAGGTCAAGGACAAAGAGTCATGAGAGAGATTTCTATCTAAACAAGAGTAGAGGAAGAAAAGTCAATAAAGGGGGTCAAGGAAAAATAACCAGAAGGACAATAAATTAGGCAACAGGGGAGTAAAGAAAGAAAAAGGAAGAGAGAGTTTTAAGAAGAAGAGAATAACCAACTAAAGGGACAAATGTTAAAGTGTTGCCACATAATATGAGAGGAAAAATACTACATTGTATTTTCTAAGTAGGAGATCATTGTTGAATTCAGTATGTTTAGTTTAATACATAGCATCAGGATGAGAAGACAGATTGTAATGGGTTGAGGGGACTATTGTTTAGTGAACTTTGGCTGTGAAAGAAAAGACTGAGAGAAGGCTTAGGAGGTTTGCAAAACAGAAAGGGCATTTTACCCTGGAATGTAAGATATGTGACCATGTTTAGAGTTTTAAAGATGGAGGCAAGAGAGGCAAATGTACTATGAAGGTAACTAATCAAGCTTAAGCATTTAGTACTGGAAGGGAGCGTTAACAAAATGTTTTTTTACTCATATGTGTTTGTAAAAGATGCATAAGTAAGATATCGAAATACAATGTTAACACTTTCTACTATGAATCCTCCTGCACACATGCCCACTTCCAATCATGTTCGAGAGCTGAGCATATGTTGGGGATGTGGCTAAAGGAGTAAAGGAGGAGTAGAGCTGGGGATATGTCATTTGACCTGCAATTTGAAAAGATTTGTTTTGGAAAGTCTTGATAAAACAATAGGTCCCTGATTTGGAATACATGAAGTGTATCTTCTTTTGTCACCTTAATTTTTTTATTAAAAAAATGAGAGAAAATTCAAGTAAACGTCAAGTGGAAGATGAAAAGAAAACAATGAAGATCCATAAACAGAATAGAAATAATTTTGCTATCAAGAAATAACAATAAAGCAAAACAATATAACAAAGTAACAAAAATTCAGATCATAAATAAAAATAGTAACTTATTAATGGGAAGAGAGAAATTTCTATTAGAAGTAATGAACAAGCTCTCATATCTGTCCATTGAGCCAATTAATGAGGAGGAGCGAGCTATATGAAATAGATTGAAGTATAATTAAATTTCTTGCTGATTTGGTTGAAAATGCTGACATTAACAAATATAACATAGGACTTTTACCACCACAGTGAGGTATTGTCAGCAAAATGGCTAATGAGCAGCATCATTTGAAAGATTATTTAGGATCCCTTATAGAATAAGAAAACTTGAAATGCTCTGAAAGCTTACAGTTCATTTAAAGGAGGTTTCTCAAACTTGATAAAAATCCTAAACTTTAAATAACATTACCAGTATGAGTTGTAAAGCTGAAAAATACATTTTATACCATCCGTAAAAAAAAATATTCAATCACCATGCTAGAGGAAAGACTGAATAGTCATATTGTTACATCTAGAAAAGGATAAAAATTCCTTGTCATATAAAAAGAGGATCAGAATACACAGACAAATTTATAGAAGAAAGTGCTATAATGATGTTTCAAGCAGTGAATTAATAAAAATATTTCTTCCAGATTTTGTGTTTTGAGATGCTTGTCATCTTTTCAAAGTTTGTTGTGATTTCCTTCACATTATAAACAAATATTCTTTATAGAATTTTATATTCAAAGTTTTGCATACTCCTTTTTAAACAAGGCCACCAAAACTGTATAAACTTCAGGACCCACAAAACTTTTGTCTACCTCTGGGAGTCGAGGAGAAAACACATGTTGGAGAGTATTGGAGTCAGGGAGAATTACTTGAATGTAATATGTATGGCTACAAAGATTGAGAGGATTAGGTGATAGGAGAGCCAACAGAAGCAACAGACTTTTCTTTAAATTTTGGCAGCTTTTAGCTTCTCAAAAAGAAATGTCTTTTCTGGGGGTTAGGAAGCGCTGTGGAGAGCGAAGACAAGAAAGACTGTTCAGGGGCAAAGATCTCTTCATACAAATAATAAATCATGATGATTATGGCCATACTGTTAGCTATTATTAAGTGAACAATTATACATTTTCAATTCTGTATATCCCCGACAGATCCATATCACCGGGTGTGCCAATACACAAAATCTCTAATCCTTAGAGCAAGCTGACAAATTAGCTGATGATATCCCGATTTTGTGGCTACAGAAACTGAGGATATGAAGATTAGTTGAACTGTCTAAGACCTCACAGGTAGCAAATGGCAAGATTCTGTAGTGCGCATTCTTTCTCTATACCACACTGTCTCCCCAAGTGAGGTTAAGCACATTCTGAGAAATGAATTGAAAATACATGCACCATCAAAGATTACTGTTCAATTCCTGCTACTATATGGTATTGTCTTTATTGCCTTTTCTCCATTTTATTCTTTTATACTTCAAATGAATTTCAGCATGTTTTGTTTTGGCAATTTTATTACCTCTTATATGCCAATTACAATATAAAGCATGCTACTACAATAAGAAGGAAGAACAGAAAGATTAAAGGAAAAATTATTAATTTATATTCCCCCTGTTTACTGATGTTGTGCTAGTTTTGCTGGCAAAGCCATCCGTATCACATAGCATTCCCTTTAAGTGAATCGTTATATTTGATTTTTAATTTTTATTTGAAAATGAACATTCTCCTGGAGTGAGCATCTGATCCTGCCAGTCATTTAGACAGGAAGAAAAGAAGATAGCAAATAATACTGCCATAACTTGAAGAGTCCCTCAAGAGAAAGGATCAACACTTGTACAAAACCTCTTAGACACCTGCAGGAGCACACACTTGGGTTTAGGTGAAGTTGTGGTCCTTCATGTTTTTTATTATTGTAGGCAATAAGTATCACCTTAAATTGTGTTTCCCCCCATCTGATTTTTAAAGTGCTGGATTTTATCAATTTGCTATCTTTGCTGAAGTGTCAGCAAACCAAGAGAGAATACTTGTTTGGGATTTGTGAGGGAACAGCTTAAATCTCTTTGCGGTGAAAGAGCCATTATTGTAGAGGCTGAAATAGTTTGTACTAACCAAAATGTTATGGGAGAAGGTACGGCATACACACATTATCTTTATGGGAAGGCAGTTGCTGTGTTCTAGTTCCTGTAACTTTTTTCAGACTTATTTGTGGGAAAAAAACACGTAATGTGAGATCTATACTCAAGTTTTTGAGTGTACAGTACACTATTGTTAACTATAAGCACAATGTTGTACTGTAGATATCTACAACTTTTTCATCTTCCATGGCTGAAATTTTATAGCCATTGAGTAGCGATTTTCATTTCCCTCTCTACCCAGCCTCTGGCAATGACTATTCTTTCTACATCAATGAATTTGACTACTTTAGATAGCTCATATAAGGGTAACATCATGCAGTATTTGTCCTTGACTGCTTTATTTCACTTAGCATAATGTCCTCAAGATTCGCATTGTAGCATGTAACAGGATTTCCTTCATTTTATGGCTGAATAATATTCCATTGTATGTGAATACCACATTTTCTTTATCCATTCATCTGTCAATGGACATTTAGATTTTTCCACCTGTTGGCTATTGTGAATTGTACTACAATGACCCTGTGAGTGCAGATGTCTCTTCAAGAACCTGATTTCACTTATTTAGAATGAACACCTAGAAGTAGGATTGCTGGATCATATAACAGTTCTATTTTTAATTTTTTGAGGAACTACCATCCTGTTTCCCATAGATGCAGTGCCATTTTACATTCACATCAACAGTGCACAAAGGTTCCAATTCCTCCATGTCCTTGCCAACACGTTATCTTTTCTGTTTTTTTGAAAGTATCCGTCATAACAGGAGTGAGGTGATATCTCTATGGTTTTCCTTTGCATTTCCCTGATGATTAGTGATGTGAGAAATTTTTCACGTGCTTGTTGGCTGTTTTGTATGTCTTTGGAGAAATGTCTATTCCAGTCCTTTGCCCATTTTCTAATCAGATTATTTTTTTGCTATTGAGTTGTAGGAGGTCCTTGCAAAGTGTGGAAATTAATCCCTTTTCAGATATACGGTTTGCAAATATTTTCTCCATCTCATAGGTTGCTTTTTCACTCTGTTGATTTACTTTGGTGTGTGGAATCTTTTTCATTTGATGTAGTTTCACTTGCATTTTTGCTTTTTCCATCTGTGTTTTTGGCGTCATATCCAAGAAATCATTGCCAAGACTAATGTCATAAAGATTTTCCACTATTTTTCTTTGAAGAGTTTTATACGTTCAGGTCTTTTGTGTATGCTTTTATCCCATTTAGAGTTGATTTTTGTGTATGGTGTAAGATAAGAGTCCAATTTCATTCTTTGACCGTGGATATCCAGTTTTCCCAATACGACGTGTCGAAAAGAATATCTTTCCCCATCGTGTATTATTGGCACCCTTGTTGAAAATAAGTTTAACGTATAAACACAGGTTTGTTTTGGGGCTCTGTTATGTTCCATTGGTCTATATGTTTTTATCATACTGTTTTGATTACTGCATCTTTGTAATATGTTTTGAAATCAGGAAGTGTGAGGACTCCAGCTTTGTTCTTTCTCAAGATTGTTCTGGCTATTCAAGGTCCTTTGTGGTTCCATATAAATTTTAGGATTTTCTTTCTATGTCTGTTAAAAATACTATTTGCATTTTTTTGAGGAAGATTAGCTCTGAGCTAACATCCGTGCCCATCTTCCTCTCCTTTCTATGTTGGACACCTACCACAGCATGGCTTGCCAAGCGGTGCCATGTCCGCACTTGGCATCCAAACTGGTGAACCCTGGACTGCTGAAATGGAACCTGTGCACTTAACCACTGCACCACCAGGCCAGCCCCAAAGAGTACTATTGGGATTTTGATAGGGGTTGCACTGAATCTGTAGATCGCTTTAGGTGGTATGGACATTTTAACAATATTAAGTCTTCCAAACCAGGAACATGAGATGTATTTCCATTTTGTATCTTGAATTTCTGTTAGCAAAGTTCTGCAGTTTTCAGTGTACAAGTATTTTGCCTCCTTCATTTCTTCCAAGGTATTTTACTCTTTTTGATGTGATTGTAAATAAGATTTTCTTAATTTCTTTTTCAGGTTATTCATTGTTAGTGTATAGAAATGCAATTTTATGTTGATTTTGTATTATACAACTTTATTGAATTAGTTTTAACTTTTTAATGGAATCCTTAGGGTTTTCTACGTGTAAGATCATGTCATCTGGAAACAGATAATTTTATTTCTTCCTTTCCAATTTGGATGCCTTTTATTTCTTTTCTTGTCCAATTGCTCTGGCTAGGACTTCCAGTACTATGTTGAATAGAAGTGGTGAGAGTGGGCATCCACTGCCTTGTTCATTATCTTAGAGGAAAAGCATTCAGTTTTTCACCATTGAATATGTTACCTATGAGCTTTTCATATATGGCCTTTATTCTGTTGAAGTAATTTTCTTCTCTTCCTAGTTTAAGAGTTTTTATCGCAAGTCGGTGTTGAATTTTGTTGAAAGCTTTTTGTGCATTTACTGAGATGATCATGTGATTTTTATCCTTCCTTCTGTATAGTACGTACTCATTCTAATATTTTCTATTAATTTGATTTTACTAAGAATGAGGAAAGGTAGGTAATATCACTAGTTGACATGTAAGTAGAAGACATAAGATGTGAAATAGTAAAAAGTGATATAGGGACCAATTTAAAAAGTGGTATACTGGGGCTGGCCCAGTAGCGTAGCAGTTAAGTGCACACATTCTGCTTCAGTGGCCTGGGCTTTGCCGGTATGGATCCCGGGTACGGACATGGCACCGCTTGGCAAGCCATGCTGTGGTACGCGTCCCACATATGAAGTAAAGGGAGAGGGGCACGGATGTTAGCTCAGGGCCAGCCTTCCTCAGCAAAAAGAGGAGGATTGGCAGCAGATGTTAGCTCAGGGCTAATCTTCCTCCAAAAAAAAAATAATAATAATATGCTATAGACAAGAATACTTTTGAGAAAACCTGTCTTGATTCAACTGGTTACTCTATTATCATACAAGTCTAGCTTTGGACAAAAACCAAAACTCTACAAATATTATGGGAATAAGATGTTTAATGGGAGATAGAGCTTGTGGTAGATGGTAAAAATTGCCAGACTTTCTTTCACTCCTCTATCTCTGCCCTCATCTGTTAACTCTGGGCTTGGCCATTTGAGCTAATAAATTCAGCCTACATTTTGTTAAAGTGGAGTTTGTTCTTTGTTGTAGTATGTTCCTCCAATTTATTTACATTTGTTTAGTCACCAGGGTATGATTTGAATGTTGAATCTTTGTACTACAGCAAATGTGAATTCTTTAACCAGTTTATTTGTTAGAATAGAGAACTAGCCTTGCCACCAATAGCCCTGTGTTTTGCAGTGGTGTCCATCAGCCCTCTTGCTCCATGCAACAAAACAAGTGATAATATTAAAGGTAAACTTATTCATAGATGGTTCTGCCAGGCTAGAGATAAATATACTCTAAAGTTAGTTGAGCTTAAGCCTTGAAGTTTCTTTGATAATACTTTGACATAGTTCTTATTAAAGATTATTTAATAAGATTTAAGTAGCAAGAGATTTTTAGGTAGAGCGTTATTTCAGAAGAGCTTTCCAAATGTTCTGAAGAATCATTGTATCTGAAGGCTGTGCAGTAGCTCACACAAGTATATCAGAACCTCTCATTTTTGGACAATATAGATATATTATGTCAATTATTTCCATTAAAATTGGAAAGATTGCTTTGATTCATTAATTTCTACCTTCGTTTAACAGGTACTACTGTGTTTAAGGCATTCTGTTAGGCTCTGTGGTGGATATAAACACCAATAAGACCCAGAAAATTCCTTTAAGAATAGGAAAATGGTTATCTATACAAAAAGTACTCTTACACAGGATAGAAAATATCATATCATTTGCTTGAGAGTAATGAGCGGTCGGAGGAAAATGACAGCTTACCATTGGGGGGATCTTGAATCCTTTCATGGAGAATGCGACATGTGAGCTGGGCCTTAAATATTGGAGAGAATTTATTTTTAAAGCAAGAGAAACAAAACAAGGAATTTCTATGGGGAGAGAAGAGCACGAGGGTTAGGTAGATAAGCCTGGAATGTACAGTGAATAGTAATTCCATAAAACTATACATAAGTCTCTTGGAAGGAACTATGGGAGGGTATACTTTAGGTTGAAATCTGAAATTTTAAGGTTTTGTATTGAAATTTAACATGTTATTGTATGGTGAGAGGAGACTGAGCACTGAAATGCTGCCTCTCAACAATAATTTGTTCCTTTGCTGTCAGGAATTTTGTAAAACAGCTGGGTCTCAGTTTAGTGTAAAATGAGGCAGACTGATATAAAATATCTTTAAATTCCCTTCCACATCTAAAAGTATGATTGTTACCTTTACTCAGTAAATGACTGGGAACGAATTAAAAATCCAAGAGTAATACAACCAGACCTGTGATTAAGGAAGTGATTTCTAATGGTTTGGAAGAATTTAGGAGTGGGTTGATACAGGATCAGGAATTTGACATAGTAAGAAGAGCAACATTCTGTGTAAAATGCAAGAAGACCAAAGAAGGTTAAAAGAGAGGGATGGATGGATAAAATAGAAAATGCAGGCATAGAAATGAGAGAATACTTCAATTATACTTTAGTATCAAAAATAGGAATCTGATAAATATCTCTTTTTAAAATGCCCATATTCATTTTAAATATTACACTACAATGTCTTGGTATTTATTATTCTTCATGATTTAAACTTTAAAAAAACTCTTAATGCTTTCTGTACAAACCATGTTGAAAACAAATTGTTTATTTCCACTAGAAGAGATGGCATATTCATATTATTACTGAGAAGACAGGTGTGGGATATAACTGTGGGTTGCAAACGCTGGGGGACTTTTTGAAAGTCTTTTTTGAATGCCTCGTTGCCATCTCCACAGTGATTGCTATCCACAAGAGTTTGAACAAATAGGCAAAATAGGATAACTTAAGTGGAATGTGCCTTACTAAAAAATGATACAGTAGAAATATCAGCATAAGTGCCTGTAGAATTGCTGGATAGTTTTCAGGAGAGGTCAATGTGTCTTCATGAATACTTCCTATAAATGTGATGTGATAAAAGAATTTAGCAGAAAATAAAATATATGTCTAAATATTTTTTAAATCATATAATTAGTGTTTGTAATGGATATATAGTGTAAATTCATACCTCATATTTAAAACTTTGGCAACGAATTTTTCAGGAGATATTGATTTTTTTTAAATCTCAAGCGAAAAAGGAATATTCACATGGTGATACTTCATATTGATTCTTACTATTAAGTTAAAAGAGTAGTTCTCAAATCACAGTCATGGAGAAGCCTTGTTGAAACAGATTTCCTGGCAGCAATCCCAGAGTTTCAGCAGATCAGGGGTGTGGCCTAAGAATTTGCATTGCTTGCAAGAGTTTTGTTTACTGACCTTTGCCACTAAAGACATTTAAATGTGGAAAGATCATAAGATGTAATAATTTTGCCTTATTGTAGGATGTACTCATCCCCACCCGGCCCCCTCATTAAGATGTAGAATAGTTTTGAAGTCATTGTGTATTTTCCAGGCATTAGACATTTTAAAAATCATATGTGTAATTTGGAGAACTTTCTAGGCTACCTAAAGACAAAATTATGTCACTTCTTACATGGATATTTACAATTTTAAATATTCTTCATGGGGCTTCACTGATTCTTTGTAAATATGATAGAGTAAATCTAACCTTCAACGTATACTATTTACTTACACTGAAGATGAGTGTTAGTAGACAAAATTTTAATTCTAAATCCTTAAAACAGGTCTACAGGCCAACATCGTAACATAAGGATGAGAAAGCTCAGGCAAAATAGGTGACGTGTATTTTCATATATTTGCTCTCATTCTCTCCCACTTGGAAAAGTCATTTGTTTCTTGAAAGATAAAGGATATCTTTCGCATTTTAATGTCTTTATAGCAATGTAGTAATATCATTCATTCTTATTGCTTTACTTTTTGTTGTATGTTGCACCAGTGATTACCTTACTTTACAAAGGAAACCAATCAACATTCTGATTGACATATTTACTGTATTTTATCTCCAGTATTTCAAATGTAGATAGCATCAGTTCCATGGTATATAAAGTTTTGATTTTATTAAAAATAGAAAAAAAATTTAGAGTTATACTACTTCTATGATTTTTATTTTTCAATAAATAATATAGCCACATGATTCAAAATTTGAAAGTTACAAATGGGTGGTATGTCCCTCTTCACGTCCCTCAACCAGTCACCTAGTTCCCATCCCCAGGGATAAACAAGGTTACCAGTTTCTTCTCTATCGTTTTACAAATATAGAAGAATTCTGACTATATAATCAAATCTAAATTAATATCTTTCCATATTTAACATGATAGGCTATATGATATACACTCTTCTGTACTTTTTTTTTCACTAAAAAATATATCTCGGAGATCATTCCATAGCAGTGCATAGGAATTCCCTCAAACTTAGGACAGTATCGTATTTCATTGTCTAGATATACCATAATTTATTTAACCAATATCTTATCAGTGGATATTTAGGTCACTTCTGATCTTTTGCTAATACAAACAATGCTAAAATAAATTACCTTTTACTTATGCCATTTCACATTTGTGTATGTATATCTATATGACGAATTCCTAGAAGTGAATTTGCTAGGTCAGACTGTGTGTGTATGCATTTTTTATACTTTTATATCCCAATCAATATTATATGAGAGTGCCTTTTTCCCCTTATGCTTATAAACATAGCATGTCAGCAAGCTTTCAGATCTTTGCCAATCTGATTGTTGAAAATGCCCTTCAGTAGAATCTCAGTTTTCATTCCTTCCTTTTTGAGAGATTTAGTAACTCTTCATATGCTTAAGATATTTTTATTTTCCTTTCTTGGAACAATTTCCTTTGCTATTTTTTCTCTTGCATAGTTAATCTGATTTTTTTTTTTATTGTAGGTCTTTATGTAATGGGAAAATTATCACTTCGTGAAATAGGGTGTTATTAGAGGACAGCTTACATTACTGTATCAAAAATGCCCCAAAATAGAGTGGTTTAAATGAGCTAGAAGTATTTTTTTTCTCTTGTGATTCTACTAGAGACAGAGAGTCCACAGATCAACATGTGGCTCACACTTCTGGGCCCAAGTTGACAGCTATAGTTCTTATTATCTCGAGAGATGAAGAAGAACGGAGAGGTCTGGGGGAGTCTACTCACAATTTTTTTTTTGAGGAAGATTAGCCCTGAGCTAACATCTGCTGCCAACCTTCCTCTTTTTGCTGAGGAAGACTGGCCCTGAGCTAACATCCATGCCCATCTTCCTCTACTTTGTATGTGGGACACCTACCACAGCATGGTGTGCCAAGCAGTGCAATGTCTGCACCCGGGATCTGAACCGGTGAACCCCAGGCCGGCAAAGCGGAACCTGTGCACTTAACCACTGCACCACCGGGCCGGCCCCTAGGCACAATTTTTTTTAAGGGCACTATACTGTGCCTTACTCTTAGTCAAACCCTGTTGGCCAGAACTTTGATTAAGGCCATATTTAGATGCTCAGGAGTCTAGAAAATACAGCTTTTCAGTTGGCAGCCTTGTGAATGGTGAAACTAATGCTATAGAATAAGGGCACACTGGCTTAGGGTGACAATTATCAATTTGCCTCAAGTGGATCAACAATATAATTTTTCTGGGGCTGGCCCCGTGGCTGAGTGGTTAAGTTTGCGTACTCCACTTCAGCAGCCAGAGATTCACTGGTTCGGATCCTGGGTGGGGGCCTACACATGGCTCATCAAGCCATGCTGTGGCAGCATCCCACATAGAATAACTAGAATGACATACAACTAAGATATACAACTATGTACTGGGGCTTTGGGGAGGAAAAAATAAAAGGAAAATTGACAACAGATGTTAGCTCAGGGTCACTCTTCCTCACCCAAATATATGTGTGTGTGTGTGTGTGTGTATATATATATATAATTTTGCCAATTATTCCTTTTGCTCTTTGCTTGTACGTGTGCAGGATTGTATCCTGCAAAATGGTAGTTTATTTATATATCTGAATATGTCAATCTTTTTTTATGATTTCTGGATTTGGCATCACCTTTAAAAGCACCTTTCTCATTTTGTGATTATCTGTGAAAATCTCCTATCATTTCTTCTAGTAAATCTTATGGGAATGTTGGCAGCGGTCCCTGCTGTTTCTGCTTCCTCTTCTCTGTCTTGTTCTTCCTCTCTTGACATTTGAAATTTAAAATATTAAATTATTAGTTTCTTTGTCAGTCAAAATGCATGACACCAGAAATAACATTTATATTCTTTATCTTTGGTATTATATATCCACATACATTCTAGTCTTAAATATTTTCTAAGATGTATTCCATTTTTTTTTATCATTTTTCATGGACAAGTTTCAAGATACATTGAACTCCACTGTTTTTTACTACATTTGTGTTCTGAATCTATGGCTCTTTGGAAATTAAAAAAGAACTGGTGGAGTATAAGGAAGCATATATGATAGCTTAGGGAAAGACACAGGAAAGAGAGCTTGAAATGTTCATTAAATTGTATTAATAATTGAAATAAAAGTAATATACTTTGTAAAAGGTGATTTAATGACTTGGAAAATTTAATTATGGTGATCTGATTAAATTAAAGTGTCACAAAACATTGGTACCATCAGAATTGATTTGTGAGTACCATTGCAATTTTAGATTGATGAAGCTACAACAGGAGATGAAATAATTTTGTCCTCCAGTAAAGAGTCAAAGGACTGAATTTGCAATGCAAAAATATGTATCACAATAACTTGACACTGCCTTCCTACTTCTCTTTCCCTCTCCCCTCTCTCCCTACCCCACCATCCCTCCCTCCCTTTTCCTCTCTCTCTTTTGCTTTTCCTTGCTTATTTCCATCTCTTCCCCTTTATTCTCTTACATTTTGTGCTGATTCCCTACTTCTATCATACACTGATTTTTCTTTTTGGAAATTAAGTTCTTTAATATTCTATGTGTGTATCTGAGGAGGAAGATTAGAGTGGCCACCATCACAAATCTCATTACCTTTCAAAAGAACACCTTTGACTCCTTCCTGAAAGATTATGTTTGCTATTTTATGTGTGTATATATATATATGTATGTGTGTGTGTTTGTGTATATATACATTATATTTTGACACAAGTCTAAATGTAGCTTAATTATAACTGACTTTCAATATCAATTGACATATGCTAATCTTGGCTTTAAAGTCAAACAAAGAATTGTATATTCCAGTGTTTCACTTTGTTATCTATGGGTCAAGTATTTTAAAATATAATTTTTAATACTTAAATGTTAATCTTATGCTTAGATTTTTATTGTGATAAAATATTTACATTTACCATTTTAATCATTTTTAAGTGTACAGTGACATTAAGTACATTCACATTGTTATGCAACCATCATCATCATTCCTCTCCAGAACTTTGTCTTCCCAAACTGAAACTCTGTACCTATTAAGCAGTAATTTCCCATTACCTCCTCCTGCTAGAGCCTAGTGACCACCATGATCCTTTCTGTCTCTGTGAATTTGAGTACTCTAGGTACTTCACATAGGTGGAATCATACAGTATTTGCCTTTTTGTGACTGGCTTATTTCCTTAAGCATATCCTTTGAGGTTCATCCATGTTATAACACGTGTCAGAAGTTTCTTCCTTTTAGTGCTGAATAATATTCCATTGTATATATGTACCACAATTTGTTTATCCATTCATCCATCTATGGACATTCAGGTTGCTTCCACCTTTTGGCTGTTGTGAATAGTGCTTCTATGAACAAGAGCATACAAACATCTGTTTAAGTTTTTGCTTTCATTTCTTTTAGATATATACCTAGAAGTGGAATTGCTGAATCATATGCTAACACTATGTTAATTTTGGAGGGAACCACCATACTGTCTTTCATAGTGGCTGTACCATTTCTCATTCCCACCAGCAGTGTACAAGGGTTCCAATTCCTCCACATCTTTTTTAGCATTTGTATTTTCTGGGGTTCTTAAAAATATATAGTAGCCTATTAACTGTCATAAAGGGTGTGAAGTGCCCTCTCATTGTGGTTTTGACTTTTACTTGCCTAATAATTAGTGATGTTGAATATCTTTTCATGTGCTTATTGACTATTTGTATATTTTCTTTAGAGAAATGTCTTTTCAAGCACTTTGCATTTTTTAAAATTGTGTCACTGGGTTGTTTGTTTTGTGTCATTTTTGAGTCATTGAAGTTCTTTATTCTGGAAATTAACTCCTTATTCAATATATTTTCTCCCATTATATGGGTTGCCTTTTCACTCTGTTGACAGTGTCCTTTGATGCATAAAACTTTAAATTTTTATGCAGTCCAATTTATCTATTTTTTGTTGTGGTTGCTTGTGCTTTTGGTGTCATTTGCAAAAATCATTGCCAAATCCAATGTCATAAAGCTTTTCTACTATGTTTCCTAAGAGTTTTGGAGTTTTAGCTCTTACATGTATGTCTTTGATCCATTTTGAGTTAATTTTTGTACATGGTGTATGGTAATGGTCTAACTTCACTTTTTGCATGTGGATGTCATTTTCCCAACCTGACTTGTTGAAAAGACTCATGCTTATCTTCACATATGTGTCGAAGTTCCATTTTCCATTTTGTAAAGCACTGAAAGGTGAAAAAAATTCATCCCCTCATGCAAGTGATTTCTTTTTCTTTTTACTAGTATTTCAGAAACTTTTAAATCAGCTTTAGAGATCAAGAACTCAGTTGTGTGCTAGTAATTTTAGACATGGAATAAGCCATTCTTGAATGACAAAACCAATTATTGCTACAAATGCTATTCTGAACTCTCAACTCTGTTCACCATTGTTACCTCTAACACTGAAGTATTAACAGAAGAAAGGAGAGAAAGAGATGATATATAGATTGAGAGGTATGCAGGCAGGCAGTTTGAGAATAGGCACTTGTGTTAGATTAGCATTGCCCTCATCCTACGTTAGTGAAGAATCATAAACCACATAGTTCTTTAGCCTACACTGTCTGAAAAATGGACCTGGATAAGTAAAAATAAAATAAAAATGACATTTTATTTTTAAAATGCCTCTTTTTAAACAAAAGGGAGCATTTCTTTGCATTATTTACAGACTATCACACAGAAGATACTGTAGCTTTGGGGGACATGCATGTCATCAGGGCCTCTTTGCTCTCATACCACCTCTCCTTCCACTAGAAACAAAACATTTGGGGGAATGTAGGGAGGTGAAATAGACAGTGAACCAGAGTCAGCAGGACGGTAAGACCTATGAAGCTCAGAACACCTAGGAAAATGCTACTGAAGTGGCGCACAATCAATATTGGGCCTGAGGCATATGGCAAAGAGGAAAGATGCAGTAGGTAGGTATAAACGGTCCAGTGGATGATGAAGGAGCAGTAGGAGGTGTCTAGCATGGACATTGTCTTAGCATGGGCTTTGTACACTCTAAAGAAACAGTCCTGTAGCAGTCTAAGAGAATAGGAACCATATAAACCTAGGAGCAGTTAGATTTATCTTTTGAAATGATAGAAATATACTTATTTAAAATTATCTCCTGATGCCGAAAGAGTCAGTGTGCAAAGTGACAAAAACCTACATTGAAAATTATGGTCAATAAGATAGGGAGTCAAACTCTGGTCACCCTATTCCCTGGCCATTTCACTGTGTATAAATTCATTTTTCTTTACCTATGAAGTGGCAAGAAGCACATTTAGAGTATAAAGGAATAACCCAAGATAATAGATGCAAATCTCACTGTAAAGTACCAGCCCATAGATCAATGATAATTGACATGCATTGTTGTGATTTCCAGACAAACAAACAAGAGAATTTTGTCAGCATTGTTACAAACAGTGCATTGCATGTGAACTGATCCTTTAAGTGCACAGCCACAACCAAGCTTAAAGTGGATAAATCAGTATAATGAAATCCATATTGTGCACCAGTACAGAAACAGGACCACCCTGAACTTCAAACAGAAGATGGAAAATGATTTTAGAAAATAGTTACTAAAAATAGTACCCATTTTCAATATTTTTTAAAGTGCTAGTTTGTAAGCGATAAAACATAAAAATGCCAAAGGATAACTGAAATTGACTGTATAATGCTTGAATTCTGCACTGCCCATCCCTATATGGGCCATTCCTGTCCTGACTTTTAAAACTAAATTTAAGCATTTCAAATTTTTATCTTTTGGAGTACTTTAGTTTTAGATTTTTTCCCTCTATTGTTTAGAATCTCTTAAACATGTCGGTATAACAGTTAGCTGTCCTTCATCGGGTATAAGTATTAGGACCCAAGGCTTCCCTTCATAAGGCTTAAATCTGAATAAAGAACGAAGAAACCGCCAGAATCTTAAAAAAAACTTAAATGATAGAGGAGTCAGGGCCAATTTAGAAAAGCACTCTTACTCTTACCTTAGAATTCTACTTTGGTAAATATTAACATTTGACCAGTTAGTCACACTAACACCACCTTTTCAATCATTACCCTTCTGTGTATAGTAAGTGTTGCAAGATGAGCGTCACATTTGATAAAGCAGACTTCAAAAAACGTTTATTAGAAAGTGTGCCTTCATTTCAATACCAATTTAAACTCAGGAAAAATGAATGCAACCTCTTGCAACTGCTGTTGATATACAGTGGTGGAGAATAGTTTCAAAGGCTAAATTTTCTGATTCCCGGCATGACTTCTGTTCCTGGCAACGAGATAAGCAATTTAGACAATGAGGACAATTCCTGAAAGAGCACCACCAATGGCAACAGAACTCAGCATGTTATTTTCATCTGATTGACATTCTTCCACAGATCCAAACTTGTCACTTTCGAACTTGAAAGCCTGGACCCATCCAAACTTTGAATATGTTGACTGAAGACGTATTTGTGACTTGAACGTTTTCCTCAGGATTACGCTTATGAGAATTTCCAGTGGTGGCTTGAAAGGCTCTCAGTGATTCATTAGAAGCTTTAATAGTGGGATCTCTGCTGTCATGTAAAGTTGTATTTAACTGGATTCCCTGTAGGAAAGCAGGCTAGAATTTGCATTCATTTCAAAACTGAAGATAAGAGTGACATTTTCACTGCAGAGTTCTAGTGATACTAAATGAGAATTATAGCTCACTGTCTTATTTGGATTGATATTGAATGCTCTTGTCACAGTCACCTTAGAGCTTTTCTCGTAAGTGGTGATCAGTCATCAGCCCATGCTACAAGCAGACCAGTTGCATTTGTGCCACGCATATTGTGCTTCTAAGCAGATGGACATTTCTGGGGAAGTGGTGGGCTTTGACCTTGGAGGTGTCGTTGAGAAAGGCTCTTCTTGCTTACACACTATTTCTTCCTTGTTGAAGTTATTTGAAAGATATTCCTGGATAGTTACTTCATATAGTTTAATAGTTACATTATTCATGTGTATCTGGTTGTCTCTGACACGTGTGTATTTTTTATCTATGTGTACTTGATGTCAGGTATGGATTCCATAATCTTGTTTCCTTTTGCCCTTGCATTGAGAGAAATAGTTATGTCTGACAAGTTATAAGCAAAACCTAACAGTTGGATACTGTATGATGCTGTATTTCTTATGAAATTGAGGGTCAACGTATATTTTTCTTCAAAAGCAATCACTGTATTGGCATCAGAAGCATTCTCTTTGCCACCACAGCTACTACTCAGTATTTCTGCATTTGATGGTGGATTCAAGGTCACATTTTTAGCACCACTTTTGTATGATAGTTCCTCAAGAAGGCAGCTTGAGAAGTTGTCCATTGGGCAAGCTGATCAGTAGCCACTTTTCTCCATAAACACTGCAGATTTACTATGCATCAGTCCTGCAAGCAGCAGCAGGAGCAATTGCTTTCCCCAAACACTCCCCAGGGCTGCCAGGGGCACAAGGGGTGGGGCAGGAGGCCCAGGTAGGTTTTACCTGCACCTCCACTATCTGCCTACATTTGGAAGTTAGGGAATAGGCAAAAAGACCAGTACTCCAGGGGTTAGGACTTGTCAGGAAAAGAAGCTTGCCAGCAAAATGGAGACACGCCCTGCTACTTGGGCCCCACAGACCAAGATGGAGACCTGATGGCACAGATAGCTTTACCTGTCCTGTGACCACCATCACGTGCACTCCCCATTGTGAGGGTTTTGTTACCAATTTTAAGCTTTCAAACTTAGATCAGCCTTCTACTCCAGTGCGGCTGAATTGGTGAGGTTTTTCTTTCTTGCCATAACCTAATATTTAGCAATGCAAGCTGCTAAAGGATTGAAATACTCTATTTTGCCTTTTTAAATAGTCATTGACCAGATGGTTACTTGGCTTATTGTGGTGATCACTTTGCAATGTATACAAATGTTGAACCACCTGAAACTAATACAATATTGTATGTCAACTATACTTCAATTAAAAAATCTTTGCACATAACATAAATAGTCATTGACAATAATGACATTGTTTCTGCAACTGCCTTATTATGCTTCTCCTAATTCCCTTGGTTCTTCCAGAAGCTAACTCTAATTCGGATCTTAATTTGCAGAATAGTTATTAAAGGCTGGCCTGGTGATCAAACCCTGTGTAAGGGAAGAGAAGGAAGCAGGATAAGTCTAGTTGTTGTGATGCTGGGCCTCAGCTATCACCAGGGGAGAGCTCTGGAGAGCCAGGGTCAATGCACATTGAGCCTAAAAGGCCAGTACCTTACGGTCCTTCTTCTATCACTCATTGGAATTGGGCTGACCTGGTAAGGGTATAACCTTGAAAAATGTGTCTCTTTACAGTAGAGGCATTCCTGAAGTGGATGATAGATGAAAGCTGGGGCCAAATGTCCTTCCTTAAAGAAGGATCTTGGTGGTTCATTGCAGTTATCATATAAGTAATGCTCTGAAAATTTGACACACCAAAATATAGGCTGACTTGAAGTAGGTCTGGTTTGTTTGTTTTCAAAGATAATTTGAAAACTATTATCTTTGGTTTTGCAATTAAAAAATAAAGTTTCCCTTAGTTTAGAGGTAGAGCTATGTTTTATTATATAGTACTGCTTTATTTTCTTCTAATATCTTCATTGATTTAATGATATAAACAAATATCGACATCCATGATTTTAAATCTATGCCATATGTGTCCTCCAGGGATGTATAGTCCCATTCTTTTCATTTATGGTAACCTAAAAATAACAGGAGACAAAAGTAACAAGGCTCTCATTTACTTAGAATTAGTGTTCAATTGAAGACTTCATGTTGATTCGCTCTTGAATTATGTTCTGTATTTGTATGGCTTTGTAGAACATGTTTTGGAATATATATTTTCCTTTCTTAAATATGACTATAGCTTTTGTTATTCATTTGATGCTTATTAGCAAATGTTAGGCTAAACTAGGTGCTCTATAGACTTATTTATATAAGACTTATTGCCATGGTAACTAAGTACTTCTCATTTAGAAAATAGACCAAATTAGGGGAGGGGGGAGAAAGAGTAGCAGCCCAAGGAATCCTTGACCACATGACCACATTAAGAGCCTATTTGCCTAGGAGTGGAAAGGGAAAAATAGGGAAGTAATTCTCTGGTCTCACAGTAACTCCTAGTAGCTATTCCTGGGTCAAATTATTAAAGAATCAGTCATGTGGCAAAAATGAGCTTGTCTTAGGGTTTTATAATACTTTATGATATACATGGTCTGTTTGCCAAATAAACCGCTCAAAAGAGGACTGAACATAAGAATTGAACAAAAATCATTGTTCTCTGCCACTAAATGCAAATATCAACCCAATGTGATGTAACATTTATGAAAGATATGGTAAAGTCTCTTACCTTTGTTCAATGATATTTTCAATGAAGAGATTTTATTCATTCTTAATTAACTTAAACTTCTAAATTGGTAGCAAGTTATTAATGTAGAAAAAAAGAAATTTCGCTAACCAAATGTTGCATGTTAAAACACATTTTGACATTTGAAATGGAATACTTTAATTTGGTAACGCAGTCGTGAAGGATTTTTGAAGGCTAAGTTAATTATTTGATGTTTTCTCAAGCAGTGAAATCAACTGTGTGGCAAGAAATGGGTTGTTTCCTTCGGTGTACACGATAGGACCATCATGATGTAGTTAATTCTTATGAGGTGGTAGTCGAAGCAAGTCAATGATTCCTTTCTATAGCAAATGATTTTTTGTAGAATGTATTAGGAGAGGTCATAACATCATTAGTGCGAGCAAAATAATCATGAGGAACCCGTTACAGGGTTGCCTAGCAGGTACTAGCTTTATTTCTTCATGAACATTTTTCCTTCTCCATATGTGACTGAGTTAGGACTTAACGCTATTTGCAGTTTGAGTGTTGATCCAAAAAGATTTTTAAAGAGTTTAGTGTATTGATAAGTGATCCTTATAAATGAAAGCATCAGTAAATCATTTGCTACCATAGAATGACTTTTAAATGGTTAATATTGTGAGTATTTGGAATCCAAAATGCACTGTGTTTTGCTTTACTGTAGTCTATTTTGATTTACTTTTGGTCAATTAAGGTGATGAAGTTTACACAGAAAACCCTAGTGGTTAACGATTTGTCTTGGCCAAATGTTTGTTTAGTTTCTGTTAGTGTTATTTTTCATTGTAATAAAGTTACTGAGACACTCATTATCGGAGTGTTTTTATTTTATAAATAATTTATGTATATACATACATACATACCACATATACACACATATGTATATTTATAATATTTCTCAGAGAGTCCTCACCCTTGTGTTTAAATCTTTATAACACATCTGAGAGAATTTACTTTAACAAATTTAAAATTGCAAAAAGAATTATTAAATACTTGTGGGAGGTATGTGGGAAGAACTAGGAAAAAACCTGATTCACGTGGTTACAATATTGCTAGATATAACATTTCCTAGATTCCCAATGTTTTTACCATAATTTAGGATATATCTTGTGAAAAGAGCTGTAATCAGTGAATATCTGTGTGGAAACACATAGTTATACATGCCGGTTTTTGTCATTGCTAAATATTTTCTTGAAAATAGTGAAATACCTGTCTCTAGTGCTGATGTGTTATCCTGTTACATCAAGCATATCAGTTATTACGTAAAAATTACAAAGAAATTTTAGTACCTCAAGACAACATTTTTTTTCTCCCTCACACCAAGTCTCTGTGGCTCTTGGCAACAATAGAGGGCACCTACCCTCCAAGTGAAGGCTCAGGGATACACCTCACAATTAGCATGTACTTCCATGAATACAATGGCAGAGGAAGGGCAAGATCAAGAGAAACATGTAAATTCCAGTTGCATTTTGTTGGTCAAGTAAAGCAAATTTCGCAATCTTACCTAACTTCAATTGAGTGGGAAGGTTGTATTTGCTGTGGTTCTGGAAGGGGGAAAGCATGAGGTGATGGGGAAATCACTACTGCCTCCCACATCAGACATCTTTGGTTTCAATGGAACACACCAGGAACTTCCAGGAAAATGGAAATTAACTTTATTATTGTTTTAATACATACACTATTTACAGAAGGTACAACATAGCATTTCTTTGACTCTGTTTGACTAGTTTTTGCTGAAGTGATAATGCAGAAAAGCCAAATGCATGCAGGCTCTTTGAAGTGGATACAAAAACCATTAATAGAGATTATTATCTTTTTTACATGGCATGGCCTACTTCTTTCTTCACGGGGAGACACCTATTAAATCACAAATGACTCAATCTGGGAAATAGAAAAATGGAAGCCATGTTTCAGCAGCACGGCTATATTCCATTTTCAGCACAACAAAATGCATTTTATATTACAAATAATACTATGGATAGAGGATACCAGGAAGCAGTGACACGAACCCAAAGATGATACATAATCACTATATGCACTATTATGTATTTAATCAACTATTGTAGACTAATTGTAAACAAAGCACTGGTTTTAAAGTCAGACGTGCCTCAATTACTGCTTAACAATTTCAACATTAGATGTGCTGTTAAAGCTGTCTGCAGCTCAGAAGCTTCGTCTGTAAAATAGTTCAATCTTACGGGGAAGATTAAATAAAATGACATATAAAGCTCATATTACAGAGGTTAAAACATGACATTGGGGTAAAAACTGCCCATTTGACAGAAAGGAAAATATATTTTTAAAAAAGTTTAAATTTTAATAGCCATGCTCAAACTGAATAGAGAGAGGCTCTTGGGCATCCTCGGTGCATACAATAAGTATAGAATTGCCGTTGAAGCAAGTATTGAAAAGGGCACAAAAAATGGCGTTTGTATTTTCTTTACTCAGCAGACTTTGTGTTTTTAAAAGCATACACAAAAAACAAGGAATTACGTAACTTCCAATATTTTGTTCCACATCTTTGTTTTTTGTTTGAAGACTAAAGTTTATCTGAATTTTGGTATTTTGTGTTTTTGGTTTTAACATTTATGACAAGGGAGGAAATAATGTCTAAACCAGGAATCAGACACTATAATTCCTTTACAGAAAATCTGAGGCACATGAATGCTTTAGGCTGGCTGGGTGCTCAACTTCTGGTGTTACATTGCATTTGAAAACACGTGGCAGGTAAAACAAAATAAAGCAATGGCCTTATAAAAATCATTCATATGTCATACAAATATTGAATCATTACGTTATATGCCTGAAACTAATATAATGTTATATGTCAATTATGTCTCAATTTAAAAAATCAGTCATGAAGCCTTTTGCTTCTCGATTCCCCTCCACGTCATAGTAAAGGAATGGTTTAGGAAAGTTGTTACTTGGAATTCCATATGTAAAAAAATAGTAGAAATCTCTCTCTTTGACCTTTCTTGGGGGTAGCAGGTCACAAGAATATTACTGGAAGGTGTGATTAGCCATGAGAAATACTACATAAATATGTAGATCTCTGATCTGACCCTCAACTGTTTTTATCTATGGTCATCTTCTAGGCAAGTGATTACTTCTTAGTTAAGATTTGTTCCTCTCTGCCTACACATCTTTATGGAAAGTCCATCGAACAGTCCCTTCACTTAGATGCTTTTCATTTATTCCTGTTGTTTTTTATTCCCACCTCCTTCATCGTTGGTTAAGTGAAAGTGGAAAAGCATTAGCTTCTTATCTCCTGAAATAAACTGTAAATAACAATGTGAAGTTTAAGGCATTTCACAAAATAAAATGTATGACTCATGAATGTTCGGTTTATTTTTGTTCTCTCTCGAGTTTTCTGTCTTCAGATTTGTAAAATATGTAAAAAGTCAAAAATAAAACATACTTATATATCTGTACACTTGTTTTCTCTTTGAGTAAATTAAGAAAGTTTATTTCTGTTCTGGAATTTCAAAACCTCTTTAAGCAACATGCTGCTTAATAATTTTATTTTGCTTTGTGGATATTTCTCCTTATTATGAAGTAATTTTTGTTAAAATATATTATTGATATTAGTGTTTAGTCTGGAAGAAACTTTCTAGGGTGGAACAATTTTCTCAGGAAGTACTTTAGCATAAAGGAATGGATTTTAGATGTCACTGCAGATAATGTTGAATTACTTTGATTTTCTTTTTAGTTGAATCACTCTTCAAGAAAAATCTTTTGATAGGCAGTGACATCTGCTAGGAAAGTGGCAAAATGCTGTTTGCATTTGATCCACCAAATGAACAGAGATAACTGTCGTGTGTATGAGTTGCACTCCAAGCAATACCTGTCACAGTATCTACTTTTTCTCTGCCTATTTCCCCTATTCCTCACCTTTATCCTAAACTGAGAAAGGAAAATGTTTATCAACATACACTTACATTTCTTTGTCCTTAAATAGCATTGGGAACTGAAACCCCAGGCTCATTACATGAAACCTAGAAAAATGAGTTTTACTTTTCTCTCTCATATATATATATTATATATTTATGAATATTAAAATAGTTGTATATTTGCATATTTATGATCATATATACATACATATACCCATACATATATGTATGTTTAGATTTGTCTGTGCATACATATATGTGTGTGTTCGTGTGTGTGTGTGTCTTGATAAATTTTAAAGGACACTGCTACAAATAGAAAGTGGTGAGTGCTATTTATTGGACAGTCTTAAGTTGTCATGGTGTATAGATCAAAATTTCTTCTCATATAATCTTGAGAAAATTCATAATAGAACTTATTTCATAGCCAAATGGTGAGATTCTCTTAAAGGGGGAATTCGTTATCTTTTCTCCCCCAGCTTTGTTGAGATAGAATTAACATATAACATTGTGTATGTTTAAGGTGTACAATATAATGATTTGATAAATGTATATATTGTGAAATGATTGCCACAGTAAAGTTAGTTAACACATCCATCACCTCACATAGTTACGTTTTTTGTGTGATGAGAATTTTTAAGGTCTACTCTCTTAGCACCTTTCAAACATGCCATACAGTATTGTTAACTGTAATCACATGCTGTACATTACTTCTCCAGAACTTATTCATCTTATAACCGGAAGTTTGTATACTTGGAGAACCTTCACCCTTTTCTCCTGACTCCCCCATACCCATCCGTGGCAAACACCAGTCTACTCTCTGTTTCTATCAGTTTGATGTTTTGGGATTCCAGATAAAAGTGAGATCATACAGTATTTGTCTTTCTCTGTCTGATTTATTTCACTTACCATGATGCCTTCAAGGTTCTTCTATGTTGTTGCAAGTGACAGAATTTCCTTTTTTATTTTCTGGCTGAATTAGCACATTTTCTTTGTCCTTTCATCTGTTGATGGATGCCTTTTTTGTTTCCATGTCTTGACTATGGTGAATAGTGCTGCAGTGAACATGGGGGTACAGATATCTTTTTGAGATAGTGATTTCATTTCCTTTGGATGTATACCCAGAAGTGGAATTACTGGGTCATATGGTAGTTCTATTTTTATTTTCTTGGGGAACCTCCATACTGTTTTGCACAGTGGCTTTTCCAATTTACATTCCCACCAACAGTGTACAGGGGTTCTGTTTCCTCCAAATCCTTGCCAATACTTGTTATTTCTTGTCTTTTTGATGACAGCCATTCTAACAGGTGTGAAGTGATATCTCATTGTGGTTTTGATTTACATTTCCCTGATGATTAGCAATGTTGAGCACCTTTTCATATACCTGTTGGCCATTTCAGTGTCTTCTCTGGAAAAAATGTTTATTCACGTCCTTTGCCCATTTTTTAATTGAATTTTTTTTTGCTGTTCTATGAATTCCTTATATATTTTGAGTATTAACTATTTATGAGATATGTGGTTTGCAAATGTTTTGTCCCATTCTGTAAGTTGCTTTTTCATTTTGTTGATTGATTTTTTTTTTTTTTTGCCGTGCAGAAAATTTTGAGTTTCCTGTGGTCTCAGTTAGTGATTTTTTTCTTTCTTACTTGTATTTTTAGTGTTATATCTAAAAAATCATGGCTAAGACTAATGGGAAGGAGATTTTCCTCTATGTTTTCTTCTAGTAGTTTTATGGTTTCTGGTCTTACATTTAAGTCTTTAATCCATTTCTAGTTAATTTTTGTAGTGGTGTAAGGTGCAGATTCAGTTTCATTGACTTCCATATGAATATTCAGTTTTCCCAGCACCATTTATTGAAAAGAGTATCATTTTCCCATTGAGTGTTCTTGGCTCCCTTGTCAAATATTAGCTGACCATGTATGCATGGGTTTATTTCTGGGCTCTTGGTTCTGGTCCATTGATCCATGCATCTCTTTTTATGCCACTACTGTACTGTTTTGATTACTATAGCTTTGTAATATAGTTTGAAATTAGGAAGTGTGATGTCTCCAGCTTTGTTCTTTCTCAGGATCACTTTGGCTATTCAGGGTCTTTTGTTGTTCCATTTGCAATTTAAGATTGTTTTTTCTATTTCTGTGAGAAATTCCATTGGAATTTTGATAGGGATTGGAATTCATTAACTTTTATTGAATGTATTCTAGTTGTGAGACTAGAAGTTTTAGATATGTTCTCACTTTATCTTCAGAACTGTAGAGTTAGAAGCATAATTAAGGGTTGAGAAATTATGTAACTTCTTCAAGTAGCAAAACTATGAAGTGTCTACTTTTTTCCAGGTGCAGTTCAAGTCACTAGGGATATGTCAATAAACTAAAGCGAAGCAAAAATACATTTTATGGAGTTCCTTATCCAGTATCCAGTTGAGGGTTATTTAAAATAAAGTAAGTGATATTTATAGTATGTTAGAGGGTGAAAAGTGCTATAGAGAAAAATCAAGCAGGTAAGGGGTATAGCATGACCTGAAGAGTGAGGAGGTCCATTATAGATAAAGTAGTCAGGGAATGAGTATTATTCAAGATAAATAATACTAACTGCCAAAACAGACAAAGGCTTAAAATTCAATGGGTTACAACAATCAACTATTATTTGTCTGATTGTATTTTGGGTGGCTCTCCTCCATCTTCTAATTACATAGTTGTTATACTTAGTCTTCAAATTGTCACAGGAAAAGAGGAATGAAAAAGATCCATCAGTTCTTAATAGTCTAAGCCTGGAAATGACAAGTGTCACAACTGTTTACAGTCCCTTGGACAGAACTAATCACATGATGCCAACGTAACTGCAGGAAAGCTAGGAAATGTAAGGGAGCACATGGAATATTCGATCACACCAATCATCTTTTCCAGAGAAGCCTTCACAAAGAAGGTATTTGTGCCAAAACGAAAATAATTTTCAGCTCTTTACTTTAACATTAAAGCATGTAAAAAATATTAAGGGCCTTTAGTCATTTAAGAAAATATTAAAGGCCTCAATCATCAACATTATTTACTTCACTGAATTTTTCACAAGAGCAAAACTCCTAATGATTTCAAATTCATATATTATGTGCCTTGTTATAGAGATGGATATACTTGTTTCTAAAATGTGCCCTCTTAAAATTCCATAGATGACATTTAAATTTGTTGGCATAAAAATAATAGGGCAGAAGAGTAATCCAGAGCAGAGAAAAAAAAGAGAAAATGTATTAAATTAAATCTATTTGACGTGTCTTTTTAAACTGCCACATGTTTCTTGTAATAGTCACTGCCAAGGTGACTATCACGAACTTTTTCCTATACAAAAGAAACATAGTAGTATATAGTCTGATGGTGGCATAATTTAAGAAAAGTGTATTGACACTCTTAAGTAGTCACTTCAACATTGAGTCAACTTGTCATCTAAATGCAATTAGCTGGGATTTTTCTCAGGTTTTATCATCTAATTTACTGAGCAAATTTTGTAGACTTTGCAAATAATAAGACCACTTCTATTATAGCAGAGAATAATTAAAAACTAGTCATATTTGATTTAGTTTACTCTTACTTTTTACTCAGTGCTTTAACTAGAGAAGAACCCAAATTAGATTATTTTTATAACAGTAGAAAGAACAATGAAATATTCTCTCCTGTTTTCCTGCTTCTCCCCTCCCCCTGCCCCAGAGAATTGTAGATTTTAGAGAATATTCAGAAAACCATTGATTGATGGACAACCTTGCATTCTTAAGAATGTTAAAATAGACACCTCTATAGGGTTTTGAGAACATAAAGAGACTGAATGATTTCTGAGCGCCTGCTCCCCTATTGCTGTCAAAGGCTGTGCTGGGGGGGGAAAGAGTGATGTGTGATAAAATCTAGGATTTAATATTTAGTTTTCAATCTAATTCAACAAATACTGAGTTCTCTATGGAGGAGGCAGTGGCAGAAGTTTCAGGAATACGGTCATTGGAAATTGGCTGTGTAATGAGGAAGTTTGCATCAACAATGAGAAAGGGAAGAAGTATATGAGGAATGATAAGAAAAGGTAAAGTTTCTCTATGTGGAAAGAGTGTACACAAATGACTGAAGAGAAAGCAAAATGCCTTTAGGTTTGTGGAATCAAGGGAAATATCATCAAACTACATCAGATTAAAAAGCTTCTGCAAAGTGAAGGAAGCCATCAACAAAAAGGAAAGACAACCAACCAACTGGGAGAAAATATTTGCAAATCATTTGTCAGACAAGGGGTTGACATCCAAAGTATATAAAGAACTCACACAACTCAACAACAACAACAAAAAACCTGATCAAAAAAATAGGTAGAGGATATGAACAGACATTTTTCAAAGGAAGATGCACAGATGGCCAACAGACACATGAAAATATGCTCAACATCACTAATCATTGGGGATATGCAAATCAAAACTACACTGAGATATGACCTTATACTAGTCAGAATGGCTATAATTACCAAGACAACAACAAATGTTGGAGAGGATGTGGAGAAAAGGGTAATCCTCAAACACTGCTGGTGAGAAGGCAAACTGGTGCAGCCACTATGGAAAACAGTATGGAGGTTCCTCAAAAAACTAAGAATAGAACTGCCATATGACCCAGCTATCCCACTACTGGGTATCTACCCAAACAACTTGAAATTGACAATCTAAAGAACATATGTACCCCTATGTTCATTGCAGCACTATTCACAGTAGGCAAGACATGAAAACAATCCAAGTGCCCGTCAACTGATGATTGGATAAAGAAGATGATATATATACACGATGGAGTACTACTCAGCCATAAAAAAGACAAAATCATCCCATTTGCAACAACAAGGATGGGCCTGGAGGGTATTACACTAAGCGAAATAAGCCAGACTGAGAAAGACAAACACCATATGATTTCACTGATATGCAGAATATAAACAAACACATGGAGACAACAGTTCAGTGGTTACCAGGGGAAGGGGGGTGGGAAGTGGGCACAGGGAGTGAAGGGGAGCACTTGTGTGCTGACAGACAAGAAATAATGCACAACTGAAAATTCACAATGATGTAAACTATTCTCAATCTCAATTAAATAAAAATAAAAGAATAAAAGAAATATCAAGCATCATACAGAAGCGTGGAAATGATCTTGAAGAACAATTAGAATGTTGCTGGACAAAAAGAGAGAAATATAGAGAACTGTTTATTCATTGGGCCGGGGGGAGGGGAGACCTTCAATGGCTTCCCTTTGTCTACTAAATGAAGACTTGACTGCCTCATTCAAAACGCCTCAGAATCCAACTACCATCTCTTTAAGCTTCTCTCTGACATTATTGACCGCTACTAAGGAACCTGCACATTAGGCTTCTATTTTCTTACCAGAAATAATCTATATATTTCTACACTCACTATTCTCTCGACCTTCAACAACGAACCTGGGCAATCAGGATAGAAAAAGAGAAGAAACCATGAAAAAGTGTCATTTCAGGTGAAGTTCCAGAATCAGCCTGATGCCATGAGGACCTGGGGAGTGCAATTTACACTTGAGAGTCTCTCTCTTCTCTGAATAAAGGAATTGAACTTTCATTTTCTCATATCATTCACTCCTCGGATAAAGGCCTCCCAGGAAAGTGGGGCATGTAAAATGCCTGGGCACTTCTAGCTCTCCTTCTCTAGTGCCCAATAACAATCCTAATAGTGTTGCAGAAGGGAGCCTTTGGCAGGGGAGTGTGTAGAAACTGGGGCATGGGTGCACAGAGTTGGTAATAGGCGATCTGAATGAGGTATCAACAGCGTCCCCTGCCTGTGTGACCTATTCCCTAGGTCAGAGTTAATTTCAATCTTCTTATCTGTTCCTTTCATGTCCTGTTTTATTTCTCTTGACATTTAGCATGTGCTGTTTTATTATTATTCACGTACTAGATGTACTGTCCAAGATACTAAATTCCTTGGGCATGTTTTATCTTCAGTTAAATTACAGTAAATACTTTAGTCTATATTGTGTGCTAGGTATTGTGCTAGGTAGATAGGTAGACTGAAGGCAATAGAGATGGCCAATACTCTTGAGACTTTGCAGTATATAATTGTATACTGTTTGAAATGAATAGGATAGGCAGCTTGGAGAGGAGGAAGAATCCAGAGGCTGAGCCTCAGACCTAATAAAAAAAAATCTTGATTCTAGCTTTCTAACTGTATGACCATGAACAAGTAACCTAGTGACATATTGGCAAGTAACCTGTTTGTATCTAAAATGAATATTTAGATTCATCTTTAAAATGAATACTTTAATCCTTTTTTAGCAGTGTTTTTATAATATCACTCCCATATGATCCTTGGCAGTTATTTGATGTTCTTTCTTTCCCCTTAAATTCCTTTAAATATTGAGCACAAGGCTTTGCACAAAATATGTTCATAATGCCAATATTAATTGCATGAGAAGCATGAGTGTAAAAACAAAGGAAGGACAGAGCTCTGATGATGTTCAGTGAATACTGATTAATAAAGTATGAATAGAGAATGGGATATAAATAGCAATATGAATGTATCCCCACATATAAAATTTTGAGATAACCTAAAATGAATGTAAAATTCCAGTGCAGGCTGTTTATATTTAATTTGATATACTATGGAGAATTTTCAAATTTCTTTCATCAAAGTGGTCCAAAATCATGATAAAGTATGGTAACTTCTGTGAGAGACTGAAAGTGGTAGACCATTTGGGTCCTAGAGGTTCTCCAACATTTTTTTTTCTGTTGTAAAATAATATCAGAAGTGGACATGCCATGGGGGAGTCCACATTTTGATGGTCAGTTGCTACTGGCCACACAGGGATTAAGAATAACTTCTCGTGCCAGCTCCTTTCCTCCTATTTTGGACTCTGCAGTATGTTGAGAACCTGTCTTGAGACCACATTTGCAAGTGGCTAATATACGAGATGTGTAAAAGTCCAAATGAGAGAGTGGTGAATCATAGCAGTTGAAGGACAGTAATAGACAGTAACACCAGAAAGGAAAATCAAGCTGCGGAATTCGTGTATCAATTGTGTTTTGTCTGACTTTCAGTTCTTTCTTGGGAAAATTAAATTATATGCGTGAACAGAAACTTCTATGCCGTCAAGTGTGTTTCTCTGTCTTCTGGGTACACTGTGAAAATGCATTACCATAGTGATCAAGAGATTCCATTCCAGCTTGTGAACACTATCTTCTGCCAGATAGTTCTAATACAAAACCAGCCTTCCTGTTCCTGTGAGCTTCTTGTCCCATGAGTCGCCAATATTCCCAATGTAAAGCTAGTGGGATGCACAACAATACGTCCCCTATCCATTGAGGTTGTAATTGAATCCCAATGTGTTGAACTCCAATGAGGAGTATTGTATTTCTTTTGGTGGTAGAGATGTTTATTTTTTCCAGCTTTATTGAGGCTTAACAAAAATTACGTATATTAAAGGTGTTCAACACGATATTTTGATACACATATATATAATAAAATGATTACCACAAACAAGCTAATTAACATATCCATCACCTCACATAGTCACAATTTATTTTTTTGAGATGAAAACACTTTGTCTTAGCAAATTTCAGCTATAAAAGACAGTATTATTAACTACACCTACCATGCTGTACGTTAGATCTCCAGAACTTATAGTATCATTATATTTTGTATGATAAACTGTGGAGCAAAACCACCTACAGCTTAAGCTCTTTGGCATGTGTCCTCAGCGCTGAACATGCCATGTGGCCAGACAGTCTTGCCTAGAATTTTCACTTCAGTGTTTATGGAATTCACCCTTTGGTTATCTTGGATTCCTCATGGTTTTAAATACATGTCTCTCATGATGCCAGTCTATCTTATTCGATCTTCATTGAACTGCTAAAACCCTCAGCCTCAATCCTCAGTATGATCTGATGAATTTTAGAATCGTCTTTAGTCACCAAATTGTGTTTTCTTATTCCAGAGCAAAAAAAAAAAAAATCCTAGCGAACTAAGCTTGAAGATTGGACAATTTCTTTCTCATGCACATCTACAGTCACTTTTCATGTATATAGATGCATATATATAGATAGATATACACAAACGCATATGTATGTGTGTATGTTTTAAAATGTTTCGTTGTAAGATTAATCATTTTTAATTTTGTTTCTTCAAATTTTTGCTTACAGCAAAGTGATTCTCTGAAATATTTTAAATGTAATCACAAGTGGAAATGCAGACCATCAAATCAGAGGCTTTCCCCAATGAATTTATTTTTGGTAGTTAGCTTTCTAGAATCTTCTTGCTTTTCAAGTCTCTGTTGTGACTGATTATGCTTTCAGCCTAAAATAGCAACTCAGAATATTCAGGTTTTTAGGCACTTCTCAATTTTACATTGTAGACTGTGGCACCCATTCATTATGTACAACTCATGTTGATTTGGACTTTTCAGTTTTTGTTAATGCAGATGCCAGTCACTGGTAAAACAAGTGTCTTAAAAAAAATGGAGACATGACTTGTCTGAAAATCTGCAAAGTAATTGCTTATAACTGATAATGAGATCATTAAATTCAGCTATATTTTTGTTGCTTGAAAGAGGGTTGGCAATTTAAATTAAAGCTTGTACTGAGTAGCCTGATACTGTATTAGAAATGAATCAGAATGTGGCCTGAATTTAGAGCAGGAAATTCAATCTTTAGGTACTGAGACAATGTGTACTTGGGTTGACACACCCCACGTTTGAGTTTTTTCCCATTTCACGCTGCTCAAAATGTTCTTATTGAATAGACAGATTTTTTAACAGTTCTCAAATATACATATATAATCTAGATTCCTTAGTGACACAAGTGCTGAAATTGTTCAGAACCTATAACAGAACTGGGTGAGACTTTACTTCTAAGGCAGTAACCTTCAAACTTTAGCATGCATTGGATTCGCCTGCAGGGCTTATAATACAGCTCCCCACCCCCAAATGCATGTTTTTTGAGAGTGTAAAAATTGTTTTGTTCACTGCTGTAACTACAGTGCTAAAACAGTCTCTGGCAATTAAGAGATATTAAGTGAATATATATTGAATGGATAAATGAATGGATGGATGGAAGAATGTCCCTTTCACTGCCTCCTCCTCTTTGCAATCCAGGCAATTAATTCTTTCTTCTGCAAGTTGTCGTAGTTTTCTTGCCACCATGTCTTCCAGTATTCTTCTTTGCTTATGCAGAGGCGCTTTCAGTCAATTTTCCAATGCACACCGTACCTCCAACCCTATTCCTTGAAGTGATATTAAACCTTTGGTGATTTAACAAGAATCTACACATGCACATGTAATTGAGGATACTTGGCTTTCATGTCAGGATCACTTTTCTTAAATTATGTATCCCTGCCTTATTTGTGGCTTGCACATTTTAAATGCTATAGTACTCCAACTTGACACTCTGTTCAATAGGCTGTTAGCGCTGAACTGCTAATATATGTAGAACATTAATTGCCAGACTGAAGTTTGGTCTTTTTGTGTGACAGTGATTCACTTCCAAAGCTAGAAAGATGCCAGTAAATATTACCCTGTAACTGTTCAGTCAGCACATGGCCTCTTTTGCATGATTTCCTCTTGATGACTGCTTTTATCAAGGAGTGTTTTCCAAACAGCCAAACCATATTGTGCCATGTGCAACAGAAGCTACTTGAGATTGTGTGTTTGCCACCAGATTCTATAAAGCAAAATCGGGCACATTTGCTAACAATTGTAGAATCAAGATCAAGAATTATAGAATCAAGATTTTAAAAGATTTACTTTTGACTTCCAAGAGCTTTTACTCTCAAATGATGAGACTTGTATCGTTTCAGCCAATTGTTCTGGCCTTTGAACTCCTCTTCCTTCACTCTCCAGTCTTACACAGTGATTTAATCCACTTTTCTGTATAAACTAATTTAAATCTCTGACTTTGATGTCTTTGCCAACTCAAGCCTCATATATCTTAGTGGCGGTTTCCCCTAGAATGCTCAAGTAGTTTGTCAAACTCGCTAGCCAAAACTGAACTTAGTATCTTTCACAAAAATAAGCTCATATTCATGACCCTGTTTCTGGTAAGGGCACAATTACTCTTTCACTCATAAACATAGTATTAGGGAAATGGAGAGGCATGTAGGTGCAAATGTTAGGACACATTAAAGAGTATTGGGCAGTATATATAATTTATGACGTACAATGTTTATGTGTTTCCTCTAGCATCATCAAACTCATGAAATTTTCATAAATATCAAAAAGAAAAAGAAAAACTGAACATTTTGGTACAACTCACATGATGACAATTCAGTGAAGCCATCTTCATCTAACATTTTTTATTCACACTGATTGTGTGGACATCGTTATATTACTGGGAGTATAAATGTTGTACTCTCTTCTTATATTTCTAATATTTATATTTCCAGAAATTTTTGGTTGTGATTTTTTTGTTGCCATTATAACCACTTGAAAATTATATCGTATCAATATGTCTTGCATTTTTTGTTCTCTGGCAATTTCTCTGTATCTATGTCTCTCCAACAGCCTAAAAAGCAGTATGTGTATTTGAGGTGGGGGTGGGGGAAGACATGGGAGGTACTTCCTGCCTACTTCCTTTTTTTCCTCACAAGGGCCTCATCTAGTTCAGAATTCCTGGAAGGTATATGACAGAATTGATCATCACTGTGGTCAGAAGTAACTCTTAGTACTCAATGACTTGTCAGGACTAGAGATGGTAGCCTTTGGGCTCCTTCATATCTTAATTTCCCCGTACCTCTGCTTTCAGCCTCCAATTTGTTTGCTGAAGTCTATAGAATCTGCCTTAATATTGCCCCATCTTCTTCCTTCCTTATAATAACCAATGTCATCAACCTGTATTATGTCCTCAAAATCTTTCAAAGGCTCTTAGTCACATAGATAATTTCCTATATAGTCTCCCATTCCTATTAATTATGCTCACTGGAATTAAAACTGTCTTTCCAAAGAGTAGATCTAATAGTGTCATCTTTCTGCTCAGCAACCTTCAATGACACCTCATTGCCGATTGTATTAAGTAAAATTTTGTTGCTTTAGTGTTTAGTGCCTTGACATCAAAATGAGCTTCTGTCTTTATGCCTCTGGACTCTTCCTGACAACTTTCTCTCTGTTTTACTTGAAATGAACAACATTCATGCCCCTCCAGTGCACTATAATAAATTAACGTTTCAGTGTTTGTATGTGTATTGGTCTTCCCTCAGAGTAGATTATCATTTTCAAAGTTCTCTGTTTTAAAAAATTATCACCTCTTTCAAATGATCATCCCTCATTCAAGACCCTGTTAAATGCAACCTCTTACATGAAATCTGTCTTCATCTCACTTTGCCCACACTGGTGTTATAGCCTTTCCCTTTCATTTGAACCACTGTAACTCTGTTTGATGGTCTGTGTTAGTAATTTCCTTTTATCTTGCATATATAATATAGGTATAAATATATGTGCTATCTTTTTCCACATTATTATCCTACACTAGACCCCAAACCCTTAAGGGCTGTGATAATATCTTTTTTTACCTTTATTTCCTGAAACATGATGTTGTTTAAGCTTTGGAATTGGGCCTGGGTTCAAACATGGCTAGTGTAAATTACCATTTGGTGGACATAGAATCTATCCCAATACAAGGTTCTGTGGCATCATGATTTAAAATTAATGTTGCATATATGATGTCCTGAATTTTTCATTGTAAAAAATACAAAAAGCTAAGACAGTTTCTGCCAAATGCCACGCACATTTAGCCCCTTAGTCATGTATTCCCAGACATGTTTGTCTTGTTTGTTTAAGCCAGGTAGTTTGGTCCTGTGATCCCAGTGTCCAATTTGAAATATTGGGCTAGCAAGAACTGACTGAAGTGCTAACTATTCAAAATCAGAATGATGCAGAGCAGATGGAAAGGCCAAAGCATGGAGCATGTAACACCTGTGAATTATATCCAGATCAGTTACCAATCATATTCTGGGCTCCATTCAAGGTGTTGACTTTGATTTCTCTCCAATTGTAAATGTTTCATCCAAAACAACTGTAATCTTGGCACAACTTTTTTCAGGAGTTGCCCAGGACAAAAATAACAGGATTCCCCAGACTAGAACTAAAGCTCGTTAAAGCCCTGTTACTCTGTACATGTGAGAAAAATCCTCAAACTCAGAGGCCTAACTTAATATTATAAATAAGTTAAAAAATAACTTGTACTCAAATTTTGGGGTATAATGAAAGCCTGCATGTTCTTTTTCTGAAATAGATGAACAATTGTTGGCTCAAAATGCACAATTCTTTGGACTGGAGCCATCTTAGGATCTGTCATAAATGATCCAAATATAGAAGCTAAAATAGGAGCTTATCTCTGTGAAGAATCCTTATGTTGAGCATGCTTATTCTTGATTGCTCAAATTGTCTTGCAAGACAACTTTGTTATACCTAGTGTAGGGCACTAACATACTTGGTGTCTTTATTTGAGTACTTGTCAAAAGGTCTGTGCTAAAAATAATTTTCTGCCATTTAACTACGTTGTTCCTTTACTTTGTGATGGTGCCGCATCTATGTGTGACATCACTTCAGTGCACATGACTCTCAACTTAGGGAAGAGATGACTTGCAGGCCCTTGTTTTCCTAATTTTTCTCACTATCCCAGTGCCTTAATTTTGTATGCTCATATTTGAAGGAAAACAGTACAGTTATGGAGACACGCTAGATGCAACATGTGCCGCCCCAGGGATTGCTGAGGCCAATTTGGCTAACATGGCAGCCCTGGCAGTCATGTTTCCCTCCCTCACATTTCCATGTGGGATTCCTTCTTGAGCCAACATATGTGCAGCTTCTAACTCTGATCCCTTGTTTGGAATTTATGACAGTTAAGTTCCTGGGTCGTCTCACAAAAGGCCGTGTAGCCATAATATAGTTGCTCTGTAGTGCTAATTTGGTATCTGCTTCCCAGATGATCCGGGTGTCATGGGGACTAGGAATGGAAGAGGCAATGGGAAAATATTTAGGGAATTACCAAACCTATCTGGGGACATCCACTCAAAAATCTACTCAAAATACCCCTCTGATTTCCTCGGTATGTTCACAACTTTTTATCTTGTTCTACATGTATAATACACAGATCTCTCATAGCTCTCAGAAGATTTACTTTTAAAATTTCCGTGGATATAGCAGAACCCTTTCTGATGGAGAGAATAGCAAAAGTAGAGCATTTTTATTTTAGCTGTTGGAACAATTTGATTTTGACCTCTGTAAGACCACTGTATATGATAATTAACTAGTCTGGCATGGCTGTTTCTCTTTCCTTACGCATTTTTCCATGTTTTTCCTTCCTTCAGTCAGTTAATTGTTAGGTAACCTTGCAAATTGGATACTGTGATCATGGAAGAGGGGTATGTCTAATTTAAATCAATTTAGGAGAGGAGGACACTATTCGTTTTGGAGGAAAACTAGGACCCACCGATAGGTAGGCTCCTCTACTTGAACCACCAGTTGCTCCACTTTCTCAGTGTCCATTTCTGGAATGTCACTTTGAAGTTCTGGGGTTTGTTAATGACAAGTTGTATGTATTATTACTCAAAGATGTTACTGCCTAATGTATAGTTCACTACAACTTTATAAACCTTAAATTTAATGTCTTCAAAGTGTATGAAATAGTTACTTCTTTAATGACATAACTTCAATAACTGTTTTTTTTGTTTATTTAGGGCTAGATATTCTTATTCCTGAAAATGTCTTAGAGAGGAGTTACTGGGTTTGGGAAGGAGCACTGAGTTGAGAGCCAGGATATCTTGCTTCTTCTGGTCTTGACTTTGCTTCTTTAGTATCATTTCCATGAATAAGTCATTGAACTTCTCTATTTTCTATTTTTGAATATAAAATAAGAAATTTTAAGTAATAACCCCAATAAACATCAAATTTTTGCTATCACATGCCTGCTGCTGTCCCAGGTTTATACATCACAATCCTGTGGATTGTGAATTATCAAATAGTTTGAAGAATTAGGAAAGTATTCTTCCTATTTCGATAGGCTTTAGGGGAAAATAAAGATGTGTCAAGAAATTTTTATGAGTTATTAAATCTTGGATTATTCATATGGATTTTAGAAAATAAGAGAACAATTGCTTTGCTCCTATAACCAATGGGTGGATAAATGCAGGAAGAGCGGATGAAGCAGATATTGGAGATAACCACCAAAGTTACTTATAGATCTAAATGCTATGAATGTAAGAGTTACCATAATGAAAGTTTCAACTTTGATCAAGCTGTTCTTTAAAATAATGGAAAACTTAACTTATGAATAGTTGGTGATGCAATATGTCAACTTGCTAACTCGATTCTTGGCATCTATGTCTATGTTTTAATGACCGTGTCATTTTAGTTCCCCGACATATAAGATTATTTTCTAAATTGGAAAACCAGGTCATTCTATGACCAAGAGATGAGTCTTTTAGTAGCCTTCTTACATAGCAACAAGTTCAGCTATGAGAATAGAACTCCACAGCTTCATACATTAATTTAAGACACTGGAAATGGAGTTCAATTGAAGTATATATCCAAATGTGCATAGCAAAGTTAATTGTGACATTAATTACCATTCAAATTTTACATGAGCACACATCCACGTGCACACACACATACACCCACACTCAAAAACACAGACATTTCTCTCTGACCCAGCAAAGTCATATGCTGTGGTCAGACTTGGCATTATATCTAACAGATAGAATCTCTGGTGCTGTGGGCTCCTGAAGTCCTCAGCTTTCTGTGACAGCTGTTAGCTCTGTATGACTTTTGGCAGCTGCATCAGGCACAGCATTGAGAACAGATCCAATGTGGATGTGATCACTGATTTAATATTGGAGCTACCTATAAAAGAATAAATGCATTTTAGGAAATTTGTAATTAAGGAAAGTTGGACTTTTTTGTAACAATGCAATGCCTATTATGATTAATATCTCTTAATTAATATTCTCTTCATCTACATATATGTTATAGAGAGACAATGATAAAATGTCTCCTTTTCTCCAATCTTTCTTCAGACTTATCTCCTGATAGATGTTAAAAACTATTCTCTGAACTAGCCCTGATGGTCTAGTGCTTAAAGTTTGGCGCTCTCACCACTTCTGCAACCCAGGTTCCGGTTACTGGTCGTGGAACCATACCACTTGTCTGTTAGTTGTCATGCTGTGGCCACAGCTCACACAGAAGAACTAGAAGGACTTACAACTAGAATATACAACTGTGCAGTGGTGCTTTGGGCGGGGGGGAAAGAGGAAGATTGGCAACAGATGTTAGCTCAGGACTAATCTCTCCCAGCAAAAACTAAATAAATAAAAACACTATTCTCCACAGAAACAGCATTCATTAATACTATGCACATTTCACAATAGCAAATTTCATATACATGATAAGGCACTAAGACTTGCCTTAACATTGATACTAGGAGATAAATGCCACCTATATGCATACCTTTTACATTCATAATAAAAATGTCTATCATTTTTGTCATATGTTTGAGACAAGAGTTAATTATATAGAGCACTTGTAAACATTGAGTAAACTTGTAGGCCTAGCAAAACGTGTAAACCTGGTGTAAAATTGTTATTTTTATTGGGACTCTTCCTCCATTTTAATAGAGGTCAGTTTCATATTTAAGGGCTATATATAAAATAGTAAATAAAATTCCATGAAATATTTTAGAACATCAATTGAAAGACATTGTAAAAGGTGATGAAAAGAATCTAAGAGAAGCTGGCCCAGTGGCACAGTGGTTTAGTTCGCGCACTTAGCTTGAGCGGCCAGGGTTCACCAGTTCACATCCTGGGTGTTGACCTATGTACCACTTGTCAAGCCTTGCTGTGGCAGACGTCCCACATATAAAGTAGAGGAAGATGGGTACGGATGTTAGGGCCAATCTTCCCCAGCAAAAAGAGGAGGATTGGCAGCAGATCGTAGCTCAGGACTAAGCTTCCTCAAAAAAAAAAAAAAAAAGAAGAAGAAGAATCTAAGATGTGCTTAGTAAACTTCATCAGCTTAAAAGCCACATATAAGGTTAGAAAGAAGTTAGGAAAGCCCATAGCCTGCCCCTGACTTCTCTCCCATATAAACAATTAAGGCAAGAAGGAGAATTGGCCAAAGGGAGAACTCTATGATGTATCATTAGAAACCTTCTTTCATTCATTCTTTCATTTATTAACATTCATTGAGTCCTATTATGTGACAAACACCATGCAAATTTTAATTTATTCTTTCAACACATCCATTCAAGAAAAAAAAAATAAGGCCTGGTCATCCATTCTGTAGCTGGTGCTAGATTAAAAACCATATTGATTTTCACAACCATATGAAATATAATTTTTTCCATTTTACACTTTAGGAAACTGACAATGGGAGTGGCAAAATAACTCACCAAGATCATATGGCTAGAAAATGCTGGAGCCAGAATTTTTACATCTGCATCAATATTTTTTCCACTACTGTACAGTGTTTCTGAACTTTAAAGTATACCCAACATCTGAGATTGTGCAAGAAGATGGGAGAGCAACTCATGAATGCAAGGTTATGTTTCTTCTTGAAACACCTGCACACTCACAGCTTTTACTAGTAATTATTTTATCCAAGCATTCCATGACTGAGTTCTGTAGAAATTTTGGAATGAGATGCTGAAGCAATGGTCCACCATTCTCAGGACTCTGGGCCTGAGATGGGTAGAAAGGAGCCAGGGTAGCCCCACAGTGCTATACAAAAACAAAACAAGGACTGATCTCTAATCCGTAGTATGTCCAGTACTATGATGGTATTTTTTTTCGGTGAGAGCAAAATCAATAAAAATGCCAACCATGAAAATCCAAAAGCTTTCTTTAGCTACTTCCTCTTATTTTTCTTCATTCCTCTGAATATACCTGATATTTGCTTAAATTGCTCTTCGTGGATATATTTTACCAGTCTACCTCTCCTCACATGGAGTTTGCATCATCAAAATCACATGTGTCACAACACACAGCTAGTTTCTCAGAATATATTGGGATGGTGCAGTCCTCAATTCTCCTCCTTTATTTTGTTTATATATCTGGTTCCGTTAAAAATGTAAATAGGGTCCGGCTCTGTGGCATAGTGGTTGAGTTTGCACACTCTGCTTCAGTGGCCCAGGATTCATGGACTCAGTAGTGCTGCTCGTCAAGCCACACTGTGGCAGCATCCCACATAAGGTGGAGGAGGATTGGCACAGATGTTAGCTCAGTGACAATCTTGCTCACACACACACACAAAAGTAAATGGATGTGACGTTTCTGAACAGGAAAGAGGCATGTGCGTGGATAGAGAATCAAGGTTTTGAGCTGATTTTTCTAACTTTTTTTTTTATTTTTCTAACTTTCTCACTTAATCCTCAAACAAAAATCCATTTAAGCAGGCATTGTTATGATTCTTATTATTCTTTCTTTACAGATAGGATTACATCTCAAATATTCGTATATTCAAATTATCCATTTGTATGTGGAGAGTGATTTTAAGACAATAGTTGTATTTTTTTTTATCTAGGAGAATAACTATGTATTTGATCGGTTCTAGTATAATATTATACACTTTCAACATACATGATTCTAAGCCATATTTACCAAGCAATAACTCTTTGTTTTGTATGAGATGAGGGCCTTTTGCGAAGTTGAAGGTAGCATGATTCTTCCTTTATATGCTTTGAGTATGTGAGTGGGCATGGCAAATGAAAGAGACTATAAATCGCAGCATTGGTTACATATATTCTATTTGAACATCCAAAGTATGTAGACCCACTGTTCTGAAATCCACCATTCTCTTTATCTTTCACTTCAGATTCAGCCTTATCATAAATTGGTGTGAATTGCTTTCATCATGTTATTATAGTCACTTCACAGTAGATGTTCCTGAGCAGAAGTGAATGGGAGTTTTGATAGGGTCATGCAAGAAGTAAGAGAATTTTTATAAAGAAGCATAGCTTAGGCAATTGCAGGAGCAGAGGGAAGATTGGAACAACCACTGTGTGTCTTCAAGTCTCTATGTAGCAATATTTGCTAAAGCAGCAAACTCAGTTATGCTAAAAAGTATTTCTATAATATAACAATCTCTATTTCGAGGTCCTTTCCTTCTACCTGACGGAAAATGTAATCTAGTCACTTATAGGTGAATTGTGATCATTCATTCTTTTGTTTGGTTGGTTTTTCCCTGTCAGATATTTCACATTTAAGTTCATCCATTTTGGTGATTTCTACCTCCGCCCTTCTCCTCAAGGTTGGCCATGGGTTATAGGGAAGGTTTATCAGTAGTAAAAGAGATGAGCAGTGGTGGGGACATTACTGTAATGTGGCCTTGTTGATGAAGAAAATGTATGTTCCTCTCTTAGACATTTCTGTACCCCTCTTGGATGGCCCAGGAAATTTAGGGGTGCTCTCTGTGGCCACAGATGCTCTTTGATCTCAGACGCTCTTTCTTTATATGTGCCCTAACATCATTATACTCCACAAATATCTTGCCATGCAGCAATGAAAAAATTCACTGTGAGAACTGCTTCTTCCTTCGACTTCACCCAGAGAGCGAATCATAATTCTCTGCTCCCTGATCACCCTAAACCTGTCTGGGGCTTTCATCATTCTGGGATGAAATGACACCAGGCCCCCTCTCAGGAACTCTTTGTTCAGCTCCCACAACCCTTATCTAATCTGTGAAGATAGGGTGGTTTGAATCATCTCTTATCTGTTTCAAATCTATCATTTAGTGTACACATTTTCTGCCCAGGCTTAGCTTTTTGTGTTGTAAAATACCTGGCTCTTGAAAATAAAATGACTTGGTTCTCAAGATTTTTTCTGCTATGGATTTCAAAAGACTTTTGTAACTCGGAGACCAAATTTGATTTGGTGAATGACACTAGTTCAATGAGTAAAGGGAGCATTTGTATGGAGCAAAGAAAAGAAATGGGGAAAAAAAGCAGTGGGCTATTTGTAAAATGTATCGTGTTTCACATATGTGCATATACGCTGTTAGAGTTCATAGCAAAGTTTGTTTTGCTGTAAACGTAGATCGCTTCTTTACAACTACAAGCATAAATTTACTTCATGAAAACAATATTCCCATGAAATGCCAGTAAAATAATTATATTGTCTTCCAAAATCAAAATGGTGATTATATATTTAAATATATTCATTATATTTATTGATTTTACCATTTCAACAAATAATTGATTTTGATTGGGAAAAGCCTGTTTTCTTTAAATTCAGTACCTATTTATTTTAATTTTATAACAAAATAATGAAAGATAAATCGGTATCATGGTGGTTAAAACAAATCTGTATGTGACTATACATGCAAACCCTTAAAGGGGTACTGTCCAGGTTATTTCCACCTCATTGTCTTCTGAAGGCAAGCTGTATCTAGCCCTTGAATGCTTATATGGCATTTTGAATTCTAGTAGAGCAGACTGAAAGATGCACTCCTGGATTTCTTGGCACTACCTGGATATCTGGAGAGATTGCTGTCACAGGTTGATCTTGTACCTCCTCCTCCTCATCTCCTGGACGCTTGAGGAAATCAGACCATTCAAAAGGCTCTTGCAAGCATTAGATTTACCATACTAAAAATTCCCTGGTATTTTCATTGAAGTGATGCTTTAAGTTATGACAGATTTAAGGAACCGAACCTTGGAGTTAACTTAAACATCCCTTAGTAGACAGCAGAGTATCTTCTCATTCAAGGCCAAGGATGCAGATTTCCGTTCTAGGAATGTAACCATGAGTTGTTGATCTGGCCCATTGTTCTCTGGCAGACGTCTGAGTGTCAAAAATTCTGCCAGGTGTCACTACCAAAATATGGATTTATCTCTTTTGTGTGTCATTTTTCTGAGAGAATCATATATATGTGGAGTGAGACTAAAAGCAAGTAATTTCTTAGATGGAAAATAAACATTTAGGAAATCTACATTTTTCTTAAGAAAAGTTGCTAGGAAATTAACCTTTTTATGTTTGTCAGTTGCAGTCTTACCTAGGTACCATGAGCACGGCATTGTTTGGCTAAAATTTTCAATGACTATCTGCCAGTAAATGAGCAAATAACTACCTCTTAAATCTCCTAATTATAGAGGTGAATAAATTTGGATGCTGAAGTTGCTACCAGCAGTCAAAAATTTATCCACCTAATTTTTTTGTAAGTCATGTGAATATCATGTTCTATTCCACAATGGGTCTGTTGCTGACTTCTGTATACCTTCTAGTGAAATTAATGCTGTAGGAAGATATGCCATATTCTCTGCCCTGTGATTTTAAGTTCTGCTTGCCATACCATAATCAGGGCATATAGATAGAAGTCCAAAGTCATTACCTGGCATTTATACCATTAAAGATATTTTCCAAGTACTTTTCCAATCTCATCTTACCCCAACACCTGCTTCAACTTTTTATAAATCCCCAAATATGCATGCCTTTGCTAATGTTGCTGCTTCTGTCTTAAGTGTTTTAATGTGTTTACCAGACAAATTCCTATCCACTTCTACATAATATAATGACTGGCTTCTTGCAAAATCTTTTTATACATATCACCTAATATCTTTCATTTCTCCAGTGAGGCTGCCAGCTGCTACATGGGGTCCTACCTTTTATATTTCCCTTCTCATAATACTAATCACATTATTTTAATGTATGTTGGTGTCTCTATCTCTCATAGATTATAAACTCCAAAAGTTTGAGACCATGGTTTTCTACTTCTGAATCCATAGTACCTAGAGCAGAGATTGCCACATAAGAAACAGGAAATATTTTTTAATGCATGCCTGAATGATGAATACTCAAAATAATCCTTGAGTTGGGTTTGTATCATATGATAGAGAAAGGGAACTGAGGTTGGCCCCATAAGTACTTAATCCATAGTAATATTCTTGTAAGAGCTGGCTGAGATCACATTTGTCTGATGTGTCCCAAAATATCTTGCTTCATAGAGCCATATGATAAATGCTGCATCTGTCTCATTTTTCTCATCCAACATTCCCCCCAAAAACATTTAAACCTTTAGATGATAACATAATTCCAGCAAGGATAAAGGCAGTTTCTACAACTTGAGGTTGACAACATTGTTATGGGAGCTCTGAGTGTTACCTTTCACCTTGTGACTTGTCTTGTTTAACCCTGAACTTGTACAGTTTTGTCCTGACATTTCTCTAGAATATTCCTGATAACTATTCTTTAAAGTGAAATTAATTATCATTGAGGTCTTACTATTAATGTCTTTGACATTTATCTGGCTTTTCAGAGTAGATTTTTTTTTTTTTGAGGAAGATTAACCCTGAGCTAACATCTGCTGCCAATCCTCCTCTTTTTGCTGAGGAAGACTGGCCCTGAGCTAACATCTGTGCCCATCTTCCTCTACTTTATATGTGGGACACCTACCACAGCATGGCTTACCAAGAGGTGCCATGTCTGCACCCAGGATCCAAACTGGCGAGCACCGGGCCACCAAAGCAGAATGTGCGCACTTAACCACTGCACCACCAGGCCGGCGCCCCACCCCTTGATTCTTAAGGAAGGTGATACTTACTCAAAATCCCTTGCTGTTTTTCCCATAAGATTAAGGAATTAAAAATAGCTAAATTTCTATAACTACTTTATGCGGCCTTGATAAGGATAAAAATATGTGAAAAACTAAAAAAAAAAAAAAAGAATTTGTCTGAACTTAAAAATTATCTCCTAATTGGGCATGGAGGAAAAAACTAATCATTAAGAAAATGACAAAGGGAGTAAAAACTATGTACTCTTTAGGTTCGTATAAGCACTGCCAGGACTGTCTGCCAAGACTCCAGCATAGGACCAGCAGACATCCATGTTATTTCATCCCTGGGCATCCTGTAAGTAGAGTCTGCCAGAGATGCTGTTATAAGCTAAATTAATTCAATCATAATATTCTCATGCCACTCTTTCCTAACTGGCAGTTATTTCAGACTTACATTTCAGCTCCTGTTCGCCCTAAGGAAACCACTGTGCTCTTTTGGACGTAGATTTCTTTGTGATTTGGAGCTTCACTTAACAAATAGGGAACAAATTTACATGTTATAAATCATCATTAAAAGTTTCAGGTTGGACAAAATGTAAACCAAGTCTGCTAAATTCACGTCAACCTTTGACTGAAAGAAAAGAGCTCCCTTAAATAGATATCTGAATCTCCTGAAAGAACTGAAGTTAGTAGATGCATTCATAGTCCATATTAAACCTCTAAACAATGCAAAAGAAAGCCCATTTGGCATTCTGATTAAAATGTTTCAGTTCCCCTTGTACATATCAATTAGGTAGTAAGAAGTAATCACGTTGATGATATTAGTTAGCTTCAGAATCCTATGATGCCCATTGTGTCACTTAAGAAACTTTATTCTTTCTAAAAATATGTGCCAAATGTGAGATATGGATCCTTAAGTCATGACTTCACTTACAATACGAGATAGAAAATAATATGAGATTTTTTGTATTAGTAATTAATAGTTTTCTTTTGAATAAGGGTTGGCTATAGGAGACGGAGATACATTAAAATTAGATCTTCTATATCTATTTATTAATTAAAATTGATAAGTGGATAATAGGATAATTTTCTCAAGTAGCTACTCCCAACATTATATCTCCTGAACATGCTAGAGATCAAAATTCCGTATACACATTTACTTATGGAGAGGAATAAGACATAGTACACACACTAGTGATAATTAACATTAATTGAGTGTTTACTATGTGTCAGGCAGTTTAAGTGATTTGCATATATTATCTCGTTTTCGTTTCATCTCTATGAGGTCTTTATTTTTATCACCTTTCTTTTACAGATGAAAAATTGAAGCTCAGAAAGTTTGTATTACGATTAAGAGCTAGTATATCCATAGAGTCATAATAGAAAACAGCACACTCAAAATAGGGCAATTTGAACAGAGTTTATTTATACAAGAACTATTTGAAAAGGTATGCAGTAAAATAGTGCAGAAACCTGGAGCCAATAAAGTTGTTAACAACCCTAGACCTTAAAGGATCATGGCCTTTAGGAGCTCCTAAATGCTAAAGAGCATTGAACTGGCATTCTGAGTTTTCGTCTCAGCACAGTTAATAACTCTTTTCTATTGTGGGCTCTCTTTTTCTTTATAGGCCTTAGTTTTCTCATCCATAAATAGAAAGGGTTGAAAGAGAGGATCTGAAAGGTCAGTTCCTTCTTTTTCTAATATCCTCTGATTCTATCTTTATGTAGCAAAATGATCTAAAAGCTTTGATTCCACGTTTAAAAACCGAACTCTTGGCCCAAAAAGATGTGTTACTCAATGACTGGAAGGATGTATCTCTACTGTGGGTAGCTGAGCCATGCATGGAGTTATTGGGCTGTGACTGTGCCTATGCATTTGCAAAAATACAATGAGAGGTATATATTTTGTGGTTCCTACCACAAAACCATTGAAGCTGAATGTCTAGACTCCGACTTTTTAAATTAAAAAACAATGTCTGAATTGTCACATACATCACACTTATGAAAAACAAATTGACTGCTTCGTACAAGTAATATTTTTACTTTTGATAGGGAGTAATGTCCGCAATATCACATTGGTGAGAAATCTTGTGAATTCAAATGCTCGGCATATTTAGAAGGCAAAATGAAAGGTGATCTTTTGAATTAGTTTTTTTGAACTGAAGTTCATGGTCTGTGCAAGCATTTTTTCATACATTTTGTTTTAGGTTTGGCCACTCTCTCTTAGCTTATTCTCCAAAATGTGTTACCTTGGTGATTATTTAAATACAAAAAGGAGGAGGAAAAATCTATCTTGTGTAAAGAGGGGTTAAAATGTCTTTCATTTATGAGATCCTACTGTAGATTTCAGAACCCATATACAGGCTATCACTTTGAGCATTTAGAACAAAACACAAATATTACTGCATTAACTTATTTCCCTATGAATTTTCACTCTTCTTTGTTTCATGAATCATTAAAAACTCAGATCAAAGGAAGCAGCAAAGGGACAAAGAAAAGCAGCAGTGAACCCAAAAAGTAAATTTTCTGCAGGTAAATGACCCAGTGCACAATTGTACACCCTGTTACGATAAACTAACAGCCATGGGTTGCAAAAAAGATTTGGGGTTTCTGATAATTTCATTTAGCACCAAAAGTAGGAATAATAAGAGTTTAGAGTTGCTACAATCAGTGAAAATATACACAAGAAGAATTCCCTTTTGGTCAAAATTATGTGCTGTGTTTATAATGACTATAATTTTTATCAGTGATCTGAGGATAAGGGCAATTTTTGTCATTTATAAATTACATCTATTAAATGAAAGGTGAGGTAACTGTTAAGTGTGCAACGATCATGGCTAGTGGTAAATCTGCTCCTTTTTTTCAGGTTATTATCATTTCTCTGACCAGGATTGCCATTCTCTATCACAAAAGGGCTCTTTACAATTCCAAGAAAATCTGAAACAAAGAACTCAAAGTCTCTCCTACCAAAATATATACATGTGTCTTCAAGTTAGTATTTTGAGCTTCTCTAAAATATTGAAAGATTATTAAAAATTCCGTTGTTTTCATCTAAGTGACATATATGATTGTAATTCCCAGCTGTTGTTTGTATCCAGATGACATTTGAATATACAAGTTCAACTCAAGAAAGATACAAGCGCTTTCTATGAACCTAGGATAGATTCGTATGTTGTTGTGTATTAGGGAAAGTGCGATTGTTAGTAAACTTTTTTTGCGTGTGTGTGAGGAAGAGTGTCCCTGAGCTAACATCTGTTGCCAGTCTTGCTCTTTTTGCTTGAGGAAGATTGTCCCTGAGCTAACATCTGTGCCAGTCTTCCTCTACTTTGTATGTGGGATGCTACCACAGCATGGCTTGATGAGTGGTATGTAGGTTTGCGCCTGGGATCCAAACCTGCGAACCCTGGGCTGCCAAAGCAGAATGGGCAAACATAACCACTACACCACCAGGCCAGCCCCAATAAACTATTTTTTAAGCACTTGCAAAGAATAAATGACTTGAATAGAGCATTTTTATTCAGATTTATTGAATAAGCCAACACTTGAGACATAAAGCCATTGAATATTTACCAGGGAATTTTGGATAATTTCTTAAAAGAATCCAAACTTGAAAAGAATTGTTAGTCAAAATGAATTGCCTTTTTTAGGTGGGGCAGCCCAAAATTTTGGCTCAATTAGTGGTATATGCATTGTGTGATTTGAGAAATACTTAAAATAAGTTCCATTTGTAGCAATTACCTAGCCTACAATGTCATTACTACTCATTGTTGCAGAATTTGAATTTCCAAGATTGGAATTATTTCTAAGTTTGAAAAAAGAGGGATGACCACTTCATCTCCAGAAGAATGCCTGTAAATGCCTTGGCCAATGTTACCTGGAAGTGATGGTATCTGTTGCACGACAATCTCCCCCCTATTAGTGGAAATAATCGGTTAGGCAAGTTATTACATTGGAGGACACAGAGAGCAGAACTAAGTGAGAGAATAATGTCAGTTAAGTTTGGAGTTACAAAGTGTAAGAGTTCTCAGTCTGAAACCGTCAGAGAAGACCAGTTGATACTGGACTACTTTGATGCTAGCCTGAAGGTGCTTAGTGATAGAACCAGAAAGGGGAAATCCTATATGATGGCCTCTAAAGAAAAAAATAAGCAGAAGACAGTGAACACATGGGAGGGAAAAGTCTTGCCTCTAAGACTCTGACATATCGTCTCATGCAGAATAGCATTTGACAATACACGGATCACCTGAAACCCGGAGGATGTTACTGTTGGAGCTCCAGTTAATTAGGGCAGGACATTATATAACAAATGACAGAGCCGTTAGTGGGATGAGGAGGGTATTGGAATTCCAGATGGGAAAGGAGTGTTACCTTCTCTTCCAATTAATAAAAAAGCAATAAAGGGAGAAAGTGATAGGAAAAAATTAGCTCTGGACACAATTTGAGGAGAATTTTAAGAGCAGTCATCAAATTCTGTAAAATTTGACAATATTCTACACAAACCTAGAGTAATAGTTATTTTATAGATTTTACTTCTTAGAATGATTGGAGGAAAGGCCGTTAAGCAAATTAGCTTCAGAGGAGTGAGTGAGATTGGCAAAGAAGTAGAATAATAAAATCATGATTGGATCAAAAAGCAAAAGATTAGGAGCCAGGATCTGTGGGCCTTTGGTTTGTTGATTTCGTTAACTAGTTGTGGCATTTAGGCATCATATTTTGTCTTAAATGAATCTTGGGACTCAAAAGAACATCTGTCTTCCTTGTTTCATTGATTTTGGGAGAATTTTGTAAAATTATGACAAGGAGGAACTTTGAATTGGATAAAATAGCCTCGTCATGTGAACAGTATTCTCATAGTAATATTGAGCATAGGATGTGCAGATGAAAATTGAAAATGAATTTCTTATGTAAAGAAGCCTTTAAAGTGAGGATTCCCTGTGATTGTGGAACTTCAGTATATGTTACTATCCATCATTAAGAAACTGGTTCTTATTTTCCTATACATTCTTCTTGGCTGCAATGTAATATTATAAAATGCAGGAGTGTTTTTTTTTTCACTTCAAAACTAATCCTCTAAGTGCCAGACAAAGTATATTATAAGTGTTTGACAGATCCCTATTTGATTAATACATAAACACCAATTTTTACAGGGGAATTGAAGAATGGGTATTCTAGCACTTAATTTGGACAAACCAGGAAGAAAGAATTTATACAGAAGAAAGATTGTCAGAGCCTTGATTAAAGCAGTGATTATATGGGTACAGTGAAAGAACATTAATTTATACAACTAACACTGATTTAGCACTAAATATATGACAGTAACAAACAATTATAAGTAGGACCCAAGACATGAGGATTCCAGTAGAAGAGATTATGGACTATATTTCCATGACAATGAAGAAATTCCTTAAGGAATTAAGGGGACATCACAACATTCTTAGATGAAGGAAGCTAATGTGTTGTTAGCAAACCTACCCTTAAAGAGCGACTGAAAGAGGCTGTCTAAACAGAAAGGAAATAGAAAAAGGCTTGGAATGTCAGAATGGAAAGAAGCATGTTGGAATGGGTAAAATAAAGATAAGTGTAATAAACTAGCCTTCTCATTTGTTTCTTAAATCATATTTTGTGATGGAAGCAAAAGTTGTACCACCAGCTGATGTGGTACTTAGTAGGTGTAGAGTAAGTAGTAAAGATAATTATATTTTCAAAGTGTGAGGAGTAAAGTTACTTAGATGGAAGTAAAATATCTGTACTTGACTAGAAGTAGTAAAAGAGCAAAACCGGTAGATTGTGAAAAGTTATGTATGCATATCGTATTACCTAAAGCAACCACTAAATACACTATACAGAGTGATATACAAAAAATACAGTAATAAACAAAGAAATCCTAAAAATCTTTCAAGTAAGCCAAAGGAAGGCAAACAAAGATAAACAGGAACAGAACCAGAGGAAACAAACAAAAGTAGTAAATTGGCAGACCCAAGCCATAACATATTTATAATTCCCTTAAATCTAAATGGTCTAAGAAAAATAATTGCAACACAGGTATTGACATAGTGGATTAAGAAAAGATGATGCACCAATGTGCTATCTAGCTGAACTCAAACTATAACGATATAGGTAGGTTGAAGTAAAAGGATAGAAAAAGATATACTTGTATACATTAATTAAAAGAAAGCAAGATTAACTAAATTAACATCAGACAAAGTAGACCTCAGAACAAAGAAAATTACAAGAGGCAGAGACAAGTTTTACATAATGACAAAAGGGTCAGTATGCCAAGAAGAGCTATCAATCCTATATATGTCGGAAACAAACAATAGAGCTGCAATATGTGTGAAGTAAAAACTGATAGAGCTGGAATGAGTAATAGAAAAATCCACAATTATAGTTGGAGACTTCAAATCCCTCTTTCAATAACTGATAGATCTACTAGACAGAAAATCATCAAGGATATAGAAGAACTTAATGCCGTTAACCAACAGGATCTATTCAAGATTTATAGAACATTCAACAACTGCAGAATGCACAGCCTTTTTAAGTGCTCATGAAACAGATACCAAGGCAGACCCTATCCTCAGCCATAAAACAAACCTCAACAGTTATTTTTAAAATTTGAAATCATACATGATGAATTCTCTAATCAAACTAGGTATTAATATCGAGGAAAATCTCCAAACACTTGGAAACTAACAAAAAAATTTTATGTATTCCATGAGTCGAAAGGGGAGTTTCAAGAAGTTTTTAAAAATAGATTAAACTGAGTGAAAGCAAAAATAAAAATTTAAATTTAAAATGTAGTTCCTCTAAGCTGTGCTGTAGGGGAAATTTAGAACATTAAATGGACACATTAGAAAAAAGAAAAAGTCTCAAATCAAAGAACTCGTACATCAAGAAACTAGAAGAATAGCAACATAAACTCAAAGCAAGCAGAAGGAAAGAAGTATAAAAATATGAGTAGAAAACAATGAAAATGAAAACAAAAAAGGGGGAATCAGTGAAACAAAAAATGATTCAAAGTGAATAGACCAATAAAACTGACAAGCCTCTAGCAAGACTGACAAAGAATAAAAACACAGATTACCAATATCAAGAATATCATGAAAGATCCTGAAAACATCAATAGGACAATGAAGAAATACTACAAAAAACTCTACACTCATAAATTTGACAATTTAGATGAAATGCATTCACTCCTAGGACAATCTTGACAAATAGTAATAAAATGGGAGGAACCACTATGCCTGCTTTAAAGATTTATTGTATAGTGATGTGAAGATTGTTTGGTGTTTGTGGACAGGTAGAAGAGAGAATAAAAAAATGCAAACAAATATGGACAACTGATTTTTGACAAAATTGTGAAAGCAATTCAATGGAATAGTGTGATCTTTTCAACAAATGTTGCCAGAGCAACTGGTTATCCATAGGCCAGGGGGAAAAAAAAGAAACTTACACTAAACCTCATACTTCATTAAACGATTACTTCAAAGTGAATCACGTATTTAAATGTAAAATGTGAAACTATAAAACTTTCAGAATAAAACATAGGAGAAATTCTGTTGAGCCTAGGCCTTGATGAAGAGTTCTTAGTCATTCCATGAAAAGCATGATTCATGAAATTTAAAAATTGATAAATTTGACTTCATCAAAATATAAAAAGAAATTGGCTCTGTGACTTTATTACAAGGATGAAAATATCAACTCCAGACATAGAGAAAATATATGCAAACTAAATACCTGATTATAAAAAGAAAGAAAAAACCCTCTTAGCTAGAATATATAAAGAACTCTCAAAACTTAAGGGGAAAAACAAACAATCCAATTAAAAATGGGCAAAAGGCGTGAAGCGGCATTTTACTGAAGAAGATATATAGATGGTAGATAAGTACATGAAAATATGTTCAACATCACTAACCATCAGGGAAACGCATATTAAGACCTCAGTGGGATAGTATCACACACTTGTCAGAAGAGGTAAATAAATTTTCTTTTAAATGACAGTACCAAATACTGTTGGAGGATGTGGAGAAACTGGATCTCTCATACATTGCTGGTGGGAATGTACAATGATACAGCCACTTCAGAAAATACTTTGACAGTTTCTTCAAAAAAAGAGGCTAAATATACACAAATGCTATATGATGAATCCATTGCACTCTTGGGCATTTATCCTAGAGAAATGAAATTATATGTCCACACACACAAAAAAACTGTACTTGATAGTCCATAGCAGCTTTATTTATAATAGCCACAAACTGGAAACAACCAAAATGTGCTACAATAGGTGAACATTTAAACAAAATGTATATATGCATACCATGGAATACCACTGAGCAATAAAAAGTAATAATCTGTTGATAAATATAAGTTGGGTGGATCAAGCGCATTATGCTTAGTGGACAAAAATAAAGCCAATCTCAAACAGTTACACAGTTTATGATTCCATTTATATTACATTGTGGAAATTACAAAATTTTAGAGATGGAAAACGTTAATGGTTGCTGGGATTAGGGATTTTGTGGAGAGAGTATAGATGGGGCTACAAAGGGTTATGAGTGGAAGATTTTTGTGTTGATGGAGATGTTGTATCTGGATTGTAGTGGTGCTTACACAAATCCACATAGGTGATAAAAGAACATAAAACTATACATACACATTGTGCCAATGTTCATTTCCTAATTTTGAAACTGTACTTTATTTAAGAAGTAACTCTTAGGGGAAAGTGGATGATGCGTACAGGGAACCTCTCTGAGTTATCTTTGCAACTTCTTGTGAATTTATAATTATTTCAATGTTAACGGTATAGAAATCTTTTTTTATATATTGCTGAATTCTATTTGCTAAATTTTGTTAAGAATTTTTGCATCTATATTCATGAGGAATATTGGTCTGTAGTTTTCTCTTCTTTTCCCCTTTCTTTTTCTAGTTTGGGATGTCAAGGTAATATTAGCTTAATAAAATGATTTGGGAAATAATCCCTCCCCTTCTGTTTTCTTGAAGAGAGTGTGTAAAATTAGTGTTAAGTTTTTAAATGTTTGGTAGATTTCCCCAGTGAAGCCATGTGGGCCTGGAGATTACTTTTCCTGTAGCTTGTAAATTGTGCATTCAATTTCTTTAATGTCCACAGAGCTATGCATTTTGTCTCTTTTATCTTGGTTGAGTGTTGGTAGCTTCTGGCTTTCAAGGAATTGTTCCATTTTTTCAAGTTGTGGAATTTATGAGCATAAAATAATTCTTAGTGTTCTCTTCATATCCTTTTAATGGTTTCAGGATCTATAATGATATCTCTTGTTCCATATTTATTGTTAATGATTTGTGTCTTCTCTATTTTTATCTTTGTCGCTGTTGCTAAAAGTTTATGAATTTGTTTTTTTCAAAGACTCATCTTTTTGTTACATCGATTGTCTCTAAGGTTTTCAGGTTTTCATTATCATTTATTTCTGCTCATATCTTTATTATTTCCTTCCTTTTTCTTGCTTTGGGTTTATGTCCTCTACTTTTGTTAAATTCTTTAGAAACAAGAAACTAGGAGACAGGTGGCTGGGGCAATAAAAGGGTAGCACGAGGGATTCTTATAATGGAACTGTTTTGTATCTTGACTCAAAATACATGTGATAAAATTTCTTTGAACAAAGCACACAGAGAGAAATGAGTGCATATAAAACTTGTGAAATCTGAATAAGATAGTCTCACTGTCAATTTCCTGTTTGTGATATTGTACTATAGGTATGCAAAATGTTACCATGGGAGAAAACTGGGTGACAATATGCAGGATTTTTTGTATGATTTCCTACAACTGCGTTTGAATCTACAATCATTCAAAATAGAAAGTTATAAAAAAAAGAAGGCAAAATAAAGATGGTCTCAGTCACCCAAAAGCTGACATAATTTATCACCAGTAGTTCTACACCAGTGTAAATTGCAAAGGATATTCTGCAGTGTGAAGAAATACTATTCTGGACAGAAAAATCAGACATCCGGGGCTCAGCCCCGCGGCTGAGTGGTTAAGTTTGCACGCTCCTCTTTGGCAGCCCAGGGGTTTGGCTGGTTTGGATCCTTGGCATGGACATGGCACTACTCATCAGGCCATGCTGAGGCAGCATCCCACATAGCACAACCAGAGGCGCTCACAACTAGAATATACAACTATGTACCGGGGGGCTTTGGGGAGGAGAAGAAGAAGAAAAAAAGAATGAAGAAGATTGGCAATGGATGTTATCTCAGGTGCCAATCTTTTTAAAAAAAAACAGACATCCAAGAATGAATAAACTTCTCCAATAATGGTAAAAAAAATGGATAAATAAAAAAGACTATTGACTGTTTAAAACAAAAATAGCAACAATGAGTTGTGTGGTATCTACCATATGTACAAGTGCAGTAATTAACAATAGTAATAAAGGTAGAGAAATAAAGGAAATAATGGGACAAAGGAAATAACAGGATGGTAGACTGCATATTAAACTCTTTGATTAAAAGACAAAAATTGTCATACTGAGGAAAAATGTAGCCCTACGTTCTTCAGAAGAAATGACTTTAATTATAATGACGCAGATAAGTTGCAAGATGCACGCAAGCACAAACCAAAAGAATATTGATATGGCTGTATTAATATCAGACAAGGGAGACTTTCAGCCAAGAAGTATTATGAGAGAGAAAGGACATTTCATAATGATAAAATAGGTCACATCAACAAGAATATATAGGAATGTAAAATTTGGATGCACCCAATAATGCACCTTCAGAATAAGTAAATCAAAATTGACAACTACGTGGAGACTTGGAGAAATCAACAATTACATTGGACATTTTAAAGCATCTCTTTCAGTAACTGTTACGACATGCTGGTAAAGAGACCAGGACTCTGCAGCTCCAAGGAATGTGGATGTAAGGGAATGTAGGGGGTAGTAAAGTAATAAATTTGGTAGAAAAAATTACATCTGATCTTCCCCACCAATCAGCGTTCTTAGGGATTGCGCTGAACGTTTTGAAAATTTTCTAGAATGTTAGGTATATTTAATATAACAGTTAAGCTCTGTATACTGTGAGGAAAAACCAAACCCTAAAATAGAAAAAAAAAAATTGCCCACAAAGCCTCCTTTAGCTATCTTCCTATGTTGGTCCACTCACTCGTCAAGTTGGTCTAACTTGCTTTCTGCCTTTACCACTCCTCTGAAATTGTTCACATTCAGCTCACCATGTTCTTTATGTTCCCAAACCCAGAACTCCTTAGTCGTCTTCTTACTGCTTTCTTCTTTCAACTCCCTTTCCCCATAACTTTCAGTATGCCACACGCTGTTGTTGTTGTTTTTTTCTTTCTTTCTCTCTTGTCATTCCTTCTCAATGTCCTGCTAGTCTTATTCTTTTGTGTCCATCATTAATTGTTAGAGTTCCTCAAGGTGCCATCCTAGGCTCTTGTCTCTTTTCATGGTTTACTCTGTCTCCAAGTTTCATTCAAATGTACTGCTTCATTTACCATCAAATGCTGTCTGATCTAAAATGTTTATGTATTCTGAAATTCAGATCCTAAAATCTAATTGTGTCCTCCTTTATGTCTTTGCTTGGATGTCTCCCAAGAATCTCAAACTCCACAGAAACAAAACTCAAGCCTTCATCCCCTTTCCAACCTGGCTTTTCCTGAAAATACTGCCCCTCTTTACTCAATTGCTCAAGTTGAAAATGTGGAGTAAATGTTTACTCCTTCATATCCCTGAACCCTCGTCAATTTCCAATCAATCTCCATGTTCTATCAGCTCTCACTTTTAAATATCTCTGGAATCTCCCTGCTTCTTTCTATCTTTTTTGTTGACTGTCTAGTCAAATTATCTTGCCTGATGTACTAAAATTGCCTTTTAACAAGCCTCCGTACTTCTAGAATTATCGCCCATCCCATTTTAATCTAGTCTTCCCAGTACATTCAGGTTTACATATTTGACATACAATCTGATCACGTAATTCGTTTACTTAATACCTTTCAGTGCTTTTCCAGTGTCCTTAAGATGAACTCCAGGACCTTTAACATAGCTGACAAAGAAGCTTGCATAATCTAAGCTCTGCCTATCTTGAGACCCTCGTCCTGTTCATTATGCTTCATTCTTCTTGTCATTCACTTTACTCCAGTCGTTGTGGACTTTTTTCAGTTTTTGAATGATTCCTTGCCTTGTTCCCTGTTTGTATAGTACTCTCCACATTTATCCCTTGACCCATGTAATCACCACTTATCCTTTAGTTCCATGCTTAAGGAGAATTTTCCTTGATAAGATTAGTCCCTGAAACATATGCTTCTAAAAATGTTGGATTTCTGCCTCTAGCTCTCATAATACTTTTTAAAATTACACTTTTGATTATTTGTCCAATATCTTATCTTTTCCACAAAACTACAAACTCTATGAGGACAGTAGCATTCCCAGCACTTAGAAAAGTGGCCAGCATAAAGTAGGTGGTTAATAATTGTTTGAATTAATTATTGAAATCAATAATTTTATGCCAGGTGTTAATACAAGTGAAGCAAGGCAAAGAAATAGAGAAAGATTAAGGTCAGGGAAGTGCTATTTTAGAGAGATAAGTCTGGAAAGGACTCTGTGTTGAGGTGACATTTGAGCAGAGGCCTGAATGAGGAGGAGTGAACCTTCAATATCTGTGAAAGTATGTCCCTGGTAGGAAGTATCAGCTAATGAAAATGTCCCGAGGTAGGAAAATACTTGGGATGTCTGAAGAGAAATAAGGCCAGTCAGTGTGATTAGAGAAAAATAAGGAAAGGTATAGGGGAGCAGCATAGAAGAAGAGAGGAGAAACAAGTATCAGGGGCACATTACTCACTGTCTTACAGGCTTTAATAACGGCTTTTATTCTAAGGATGATGAGAAGCCACTTGAGAAATCTGGGACACTGACATGATCTGATGTGTGTGTGTGTGTTTTAAACACCTTAATATCTTTTGGCTAATCTAGACTGGGGAGAGGAACAGTATTAGACTCAAATTATGAAGAGAGGATTTTCTGCTTTTCATTGATCCAGCTGTAACTTCACTGAGGTAATAATTTTTAAAAGTTCAGTGATCTTGCCTAATCTTTTACTACCTTGACACTTTTAATATAGCATATGAGAAAATTTTATGGGGGAATGTGTTTGATTGTTTTCAGTCTTATTTTCACATGGATTCAATTGGCTTTTCTTCAGTCATCGTCCCCTCAAAATACTCATTGAATTTGATATGATCTCCTCTACTATAAAATGAGGATAACTTTTAAAATCAAGTCCTCTAATATTTAATCATTACTTAACAAAGGAATCTTATTCTAAGGTTTTCTGAAACACGGGATTATATGGGAACAAGCTCATATTGATCAATACTTTAGATTTTATGCAGCTGATGCTTTGGGAACCAGCCTAACAGTTTATTTATTTTACTGGCTTATATGCTCACAATAAATGAAATTGTATATGTTGAATAGGACAAAATTCTTCTCTGTTATTGGACAGAAGTCAGTTTCCTGTTCAATGATGGCTAAAGAACTATAAATAGTAAATGGTAGCGAAAATTATTTTCTTGGGATGCTTAGCGTTATTATATGCAGTTGATAGAATTATTTAGAGTATACACTTTTTATTACGAAGTTTTGAAGATTAACTTTTCTTTTAAGGATGTGATAGTATGTTGCTTTTAACTTTTTAATTAAATTAATATGAGTGATTTAAAGTCTGATGAAAAGGATTTTTTTAAAAATTGAGGTATAATTGATATATAATAAACTGTAACATATTTAAAATGTACAACTTGACAATTTTGATGTCTCTATCATCTATCCATCTATCTATTTATCTGTCTGTCTGTCTATCTATCTATCTATTTATCTATCTATCTATCTAATCTCCATGAAACCATCACCACAATCAAGATAGTGGGAATATCCATCATCTCAAAAGTTTCCTCATGACTCTCTGTAACCCCTCCTCCCTGTTGCTCCTCCCTACCCTCCCTAGGCAACCACTAATCTGCTTAGTGTCAGTATAGATTCATTTGCATTTTCCAGAGTTTTATATCAGTGAAATTATACAATATGTACTCTTTTTGTTTGGCTACTTTCAATTATCATAGTTCTTTGCACTTCACTTATTGTGGTGCATATATCAATAGCCCAGTCCTTTCAATGGCAAAGAGTATTCCATTGTATAAATATATCACAGTTTGTTTATCCATTCACATCATGATGAACATGTGGGTTGTTTCCAGTTGGGGTTCTTACAGATATATCTGCTATGAGTATTCACGTACAGAGTTTTTTGATGGACACATGCTTTCCTTTCTCTCAGAGTGGAAAAGGTGGCTCTTAAAATATGTATATGTTACCCCTTTTAAGAAACTGCCAAACTGTTTTTCAAAGTGGTTTTTTACCATTTTACATTTCCATCAGTAGTGTGTGAGAGTTCCAGTTCCTGTTCTAAAAATCTTGGCGAATCCTTCGTATCTCTTTCACAGTTTTTATTTGGCATAATTGTTTCATATCTGGCCCTCTCAGTGACAATATCTAATGTCATTAAAAGTTTAAAAGGTGTCAGGAATTGTAGTATTTTACAATCATTCTGTTATTTAATCCTCACAGAAAGAATGCAAAAGAGCAATTATTATTCCTTTTTTACAGAAGAGTAAACTGAGGATAAGTAACTTGCCCTACAACACATCAATGTTAAGCCGTAGATCTGTGATTTGAACCCAGGTCGTCACTTTGGAGACAGTGATGTTAACCAATTTGCTGTAAACTCCTATCTTCTATGCCAGGGGTTTCAGCATGGACCCCTTTGATACCTGGTGAAAACCCTAATAACTTAAGGCCTTTGACAGCTGGTGAAGCTCCTTTGAATTATATTTAAATGCAAAAATAATATATTCAGGATTACAACAGAAACTAGTTGCACTGAAATAAATTTTTCTAAATATTTTAAATGCTGTGGCATAATACATACTTTCTTATTAATATATTAAATAACGTGATTTACTGGCAGACTTAATAACAACCATAATTTCCAAGTAAAGATGAATGTAAAAAAATAGTGTGAGATATATGCAGCGTCGATAAAAGGAGATGAAAAGCTTGTGATTTTTATTAGTGACAAAGTCACAGGTACTGCTAATGCTACTATGGTTTATAGGCTACAATACTAAATGAAAATAATGTTAGACTTTTGTTAGAGGTTAGTGAAAATAGAGATGTAATACTTCTCTCATCCAAGTTAACAGACATCTGAATTCTATACGTGGACCTTGGACCTGAGTTTAGAAGTCTTGCCCTCACCCATAAGCACCATGAAAATAGCATTCATGTCTGTTTTGATCGTTGCCATATGACCAGTGCTTAGCACAGTACATTGTATAAAGCAGGTTCTACTGGATGAGTGATTAACAGAATCCAAATCTCTCAATACTGCACTGGACGTTAGGATTTAGCAATGGACAAGACAAACATGATCTCTAGTCTGAAGAACTAACTGTATATTGGGAAATACAAACAATTCAATAAATTCTTGGGACCCTGGCCAAGTTATATAACTTTTCAGAGCCTCAGTTTCCTCATCTGTAAAATGCATATAGTAGTCACCCTCATAGGTTCAGTATGAAGATTGAATGAGTATCAATATAGTGGAGATACATACATACATACATACGTATATATATACATACTTGTATAGGTATGTATATGTGTGCATGAGAAGAGTACCACCTTCTGTTGTAGAAGTATTTGCCATTATTGTGATGAAGACAAAGGAAGTACAAGATGCTATGAAATTGCATAGCAGGGGAATATAATTTTATCTGGGGAATGAAAAATGCCTCACATAGCAAGTTGTATTTCAAGCTGATACCTGAAGATTGGATGGAAGGTAGGCAATCAAAAGTGAGGAGAGGCTTATGGAAAGGTGAAACAGAACATGCAATATCTCTGAGACAGTAAGGAGTGCAGTATTTTAGAGGGAAAAAAGTTCGTTGTGGCTGGAACAAAGTGTGAAGGGGAGAAAGAGAGGTAAGACTTGAAGCTGGAGAGGTGAGCAGAGGCTAAGGGTAGAAACCAACCCACATAGTATTTGTCTATGCCATTCACAACCCCTAAAGTAGATATGTTTAACCACAAAAGTGATTTTTTTAAATAACAGTCATTGATAAACCACTATTTTAAAAATTGTTCTGTAGAATGATGTGTATATTATTTTTGAGAAACTTTAGTGGGTTCAAATGGACTCAATTTTTCTTTCTGGGTTTTTTCTGGCCTTTATAAATTAACCTGTTACAGATTATTATGTATTTCATGATGTATAGGGGTTATTTGTGTTTGTTACATAGGAAATTAAAATGGAGGTAGGATAGCTAAAATATATACACACATACACCCCTTAGGAAACAGTATTTCAGAACAGTGACATTGGCATATCTCACATATGCGAAATGAATTATTGCTTATAGTTTCATAAAGAAACTACCCAAAAAACTGTTTTCTTTTTGTGGGAGTAGAGGATAGCTCCCTACCAAACTAAATATCTAATTGATGGGTGAGAGGAGAAATGTAAGATTTTATCAATTTTTCCTTTTAAGGTATTTTTCTCATGAAAACACTTGCTTTCCTGTTTTGTCATTTCAAAATGTAAATGTTAATACTCCGAGAGAGGCATACTTAGAAGTTTTAGATAAGATTCATACTGTATAGGTTATGGTAATTGTAATTTTCTAAAAAAATTTCAAAATGCATTTTCCTGAAATGACACTTATTTCCTTGTAAACTAATTGTGCTAAGAGTCAACTAATCTAATTTCTTAATTTCTAAAGAGAGTACTCCTCTTAAGTCAAAATATCAAGTGTAAGGTCCACTCTTGGGAGAAACACACACAGTACCAGTGTTTAAATGTCTCCAGTGTGCAAAATAAATGTTTTCTTGAAAAAATTCTCTTATCAGAAAATTTCTCATCAGAAAATTTTCTGTAGAATCACGAGGCAAATTCCATTTGAGAAAGTGCATGCTATATTTTATAATAAGGCAGAGATAAGGAGCTGAGCACACAGCATCCTTATTTCAAAAGTACAATCAGAAAGACAGAGTTTTTACTCTTAAAAGGCTGTGACGATAAGTGAAAATCAGCCAAAATTTCATTGTGAATAATATGATATAGGCAAAGGAACTCTACTCTTGGTATAGTTAGGAAAATAATTTAATCCAAATGCTTTGCATCTGTACAGAGGACCGAGTAGATACTGAAAGAGATTTGCAGATCCACTGTTTTTTAGGCAGGAAGAATGCTCGTTAAATGCAGAACGCTGCTCTGGCTCATGTGTTTGCTCCGAGGTGTAGGTTTTGTTCGACTGACGTATCAGATAGTCAGAGTGGTTACCACACCGACGTTGTAGCAGCTGCATAATAAATGACTGAGAGAATCATGTTAGGCATGCCCACCTAACCTAACTTGAATCATGCGAAAGGGGAGCTGTTGGAATTCAAATAGACTTTCTGGTTCCCAGCAGTCGGCAGTAATAGAATGCTTTCAGGAAGATGACAGAATCAGGAGAAAGATGCTGTTTTGCACTATCTTGATTTGTTACAGCAGCCAACTTATTGGCATGATGGAGTGACAGGAAAAACAGCTGGCATGGAAGGTAGGATTATTAAAGCTATTACATCATTATGAATACAATTAGAAGCTGACCATGACAAAGCATATGTTTGAACAAACAGCTGTTGGTAGCTGGGGTTTGTTGCCGAGCTCTTCAAACTCTGCAAACAGTGTTGCTTTTACAGGATGGATTTTTAAATTTCCTTGTGCTGCGTTAGATTTTTGGGGGGTGTGCTTGCCTCCAACCTCAGGGAAACACTTCTGGGATAAAAATCAGTGTTAGAAGATTTTAGAATAAAGTATTTTTCAAGAATCTAGGTTTCTCCAGGTAGATGATGACAGGGGGGGGAAAAATCTATGGGGAAGCTACCCCAGCTGAGTTACATGCCATTTAGTTACAAGGACTGATGGCTATATTGGCATATTCAGACCTTGAGAGAAATGAGAATGTATAGAATGTTTGGATAGGTTAAAAATTGTTACACTTGGTTACTGTTTTATAAGGAGTTTGGCTGTCAGGCTTTTCTCCTCATCAATTTCTAGCTTTTGACATTTATTCAATCATTCTGCATTATATGAAGAAAATACATCAATATCTCCTGCAGGGTTTTTCAACAACTCTAGCATCTGTTTCAGCTATTGAACTGTATTCACGTTTTGCCAAGTTGATGTCGACCCAGCTGGTCTATCATTTCTCGCTTGATTACTGCTCTTAATTTCTCTGTATCAGCTTGTTTCAGATAGGGCTTTGAAAGCTGTTAATGAAAAATGACATAAAATGATAAATTATTGAAAATTGGAGCATTTATTTATTTAATTACTTTGGAACCTTAATGAGTTTTGTCTTACATTCTTTCTTGCCTGCGTACAATCTTTAGAACCCTTTTGCTGTTTTGCAAGATTTCTTTCCCATACAATCAGTGGATTATACTTATAAGTACTTTTAAACCAATGGAGCATGAGGTTGGACTATATTTGGCTCCAAAAATAAAGTTTTGGGGAAAATGGGAACAATTTCAGCTTTTTATAGAAACTATGCATCATTTCCATATTCTATCTTGATACTCTGTCATGGGGATCTGTCAGTGAGTATATATTGGACCGAACATATTGAAATAATTTTTATCACCACTAGGGTAACAAGAAAATAAAACATTCAAAGCTGTTTTTAACAAGTGATTGCTTAAAACAGATGTCAAATAATATAAATAGATTTTCCTGAGTATGAAAAGCATGATTGTTAACTATCTATATAATACAGAATCTTTCAGCTCTCTGCCCGGTCTCCCCACTAACCTGAGTAGCTAAATCATCAAAGTTAATAGACTATCATGTATGAACATCTAATATGACCTTTTGGTGTACACAGTATTGCTCATATGTGCTGTACCTTTTCTGTAGTGATTGTAATATCCCAGTCAGTCTGGTCAACGAACACTACTAGCTGTTATGTAACTTTTTCCCCTGAATGTTAGTCCATGTTTTTCAATTACGTATTCCTTTTAGAAAGAGTGACTTTAGAACAACATGTATTTAAACATCAGTGAATCAGTTAGAAACTGATGGACCAAGTATCCTACTCGGATGCATCCAAATTAATTGCTAACTTATGTTTTGAAAAATAGAGATTTGGATGAGTACTTTTTAACCTTGAAGCATACATGACTGTGGTTGAATATATAATTCATAATTCATACATACAGCAAGAGAGAAAATAGTTTCCTAGATGTATAGTTTTAGCAGCAAACATATTTTAAATCATTTGGTTCAGGCAATCTAATAATTTCCTGTTAATACTTTTGAGTACTGCATGTGCTTTTGTATAGTCTATTACAGTACTTGTTTAATCTTTGGGAAGCTCAGAGACTGACGAAGAATTTTGCATCCAAATGATATAGGGTTATTTCTTGGTTGGTTGACAAAAATCAGCTATATCTATACTATTGTTTAAAATACATTTCTCGTCTGTCAGTGTTATTTCTCAACTTTTTCTAACCATTTTAAGTGACAATTCAAGTCTAGAAAAACTCTTTTATATTATCTCTTTAGTAGGACTTTCCTTTTGTGAATTGTCTCCTGTGAGAAAAATGTGAGCTTCCTGCTGGCCTCGCACTCCTGTTACCATAGTTACTTTAAAAAGGTTTTCTTTTCAATGAAGATAGTGTAATTTAAATCAGCCACTGGACTCCCTAAACCATGTTTTTTTGTTTGTAGTTCAGGCTGCTTCGTTTGTGACTAGGAAGTGCTCTGTATTTGATTTCACTGATGAATGGAGAGGACAGACACTAGGTGGCACCAGCTGTTGATTATTAATGAAATCTTAAAGGCTTTTGGCCGCACACCTGAAGAGCAGGCATAGCCTTACTGATAAATGTATTTGCAAGAGTTGGAAATGCTTGCCGATCTTTCTGGCTCTGGAAAAAGATTAGCATGCAAAGTGGTGAGACCATGTGAAGGTTCTAAATCTCAATTGCTTCATTCTGTATTTTCTGAAGAGATCAGAAAAAAAAAAAAAGATGAAGAAATGCATAAAAATAAAATGTATGAAAGAGAGGTGGGACAAATGAAATGGACTATAAACATTTAAATGTTTTTATCAAATATGAAATTGGTAACATATAAATCTCTGTGGGGTTATCCCAACTCTCTACAAACCAGATTGTTTTTCTAAGGCATTTATACTATAAAAGCAACTATTTGTCATTTTTAGGTAAAAATCTTAGCGAGATTACTATTTTTTAATTCAAAAATGCCCCGTAGTTCTCCTTTAATGATAATACTGTCCAGTGAAAATTCCCACTTGTGATGGAGTGGCCCGACTTCAGATGTATTTCTCTTCATCCAGAAAGAGGAGCAGGGGGAGACACTATCAGTTGAGAAATATGCTTTGAAATGATTTTTGCTGAGAATCTTGCTCTTTCCTGTTATTCTCCAATTCTCATGTCGTCTATATTTTAAGAATGAAAAATCAAATAAAAACAACCCATATAAGCGTGTGCACACACCCCCAGAGACATATACATACATTTGAAAAAAGAATAGTTGAAAAAGACCACAACAATATTTTTAATTGGTCCTGGAGTCAGCAAACTAAAATGAAAAAGAAAGAGGAAAGTCCACAATTAGGGCAGGGAGATTAAATAACTGCTCATATTGGAAATATTATTTTCGAGAAAAATAAACAATCTTTTTCCCCCACTGGGAATAACTGAGAATTCCTGAGGAAGATGGGATGCTTTAGAATGAAGGGAAAGGTCATATAGGCCACAATCGTCCCAGGTTTTATGAAACAGTATGTGGTATAGCTAGTTATCTTGATTATACTGTGAAATTTGTTGATTTTTATGATGTCGTCAAGATGGAGAAATGTTTGCTATTTGATGTAAGTCTGGCAGATTAATTACCCTGATAAATTATTCTGCCTGAGTGTTTCAATTAATGAATCCTTGCAAACCAGGAAGGGGGCTTCTCATAGGACTACGACGTAGTTCTATCCGACTGACTCTATCTGACTTTGACCTAATCTCTCCTTCTGTGCCCTGTAATTCTGATCTTGACCTCACTTGGTCTGTGAAATACTAATACCTGAAACATGAAGGAAGATCAAAATAGCTTGCCTAGCTTGCAAAGAGAACAGATACATTGGATTATTACAGTACCAAAGGATTATGAACACCTAGAAAATGTGATGAGGCCCAAAACATGAATTTCGAGTGGAATAACATCCTGCACCAAGGTTCAAAAATCCTTGCAACAAGTACAGTATTGAGAGAGTTAAAGCTTAACAATAATTCATTGAATAAGACAATAATTTTCTTAGCCGTAATTTCAGTGTCAGTCGTAGTCTCATATGGCATTGAAACAAAATAAAACAAAGTAATGTTGGACATGTATCCTTTCAAGAAGGAAACAACAATAAAACAAATTTTAGAAGGATTTTTTTTTTTAGACAAACATTGTGGTCTAAGAGGAACTTTAACATTTAGGAGAATGTTCAGTAAAAAAGGTGCTGGAAACTATAACATTTGAGGGGCATTGAAGGTACTAGAAAAGGGAAAAGTGGAAGAATGCTTTAAAGGGGAAGAATAATGAAGAAAAAAAATGTTCTTCCAATTAATTGTGTGAGCAGAAAATTGACTACTTTGTGAGATACTATATTCCTTGTTCCTAAAGTGTTTACTGCTGTGAGTGGAGTTCTTACATTAAAAAAAAATTGAAGGAGATGCCTAGGATAACTTCTACTTTTAAAAATCTGTAAGTGTAATCATTTATGAAAAAATATTTCCCTTTTGAGATATTTCTTTGAGTGTCTCTACTACTCCACTGGAATTCCTTCAGGCAAGGAGTGAGCAAATTATGGCTCATGTGCCATGCCTCTTTTTGTTTGGCCAGCCGGCTAAGAATGGTTTTTCCATTTCTAAATGATTTATTTAAGATAAATAATATTTTGTGATGTGAAGATTACATCAAATTTTAGTTTGTGTCTATTAATAAAGTTTTAGTGGTTGACAGCCACACCTGTTTGCTTACACATTGTCTATGGCTGTTTTCATGCTAACATAGCAGTTAAGTAGCTCTGACAGAGACCATATGGGCCACAAAACCAAAAATATTTACTATCTGGCCCTTGGTGGTAAACATTTGCTGACCTCATCTCAAGACTGTAAGGGAACTTTGCTTTTTGTTCATTGAATCAAGTGTCTTAGAGCAAGCTAGGTAACAACTTAAATATCAGCTGAGGATCATAGACAGAAATTGTGACCACTCATAATATATAAGCACTACAGACTGTGAAAAGGGGTTCAAATATGCCACTTAGGAGTTAATCATGGGGCCATTTTGGCTGTTAATGTATTGATAGATTTTACTTGCTGAGAGATGTTTATTATTTACTGTCACCAAAAGACAATTGGAGGTCTCTGCAGTCACTGACATATGTAATATCTGCTTTGCCTAAGCCCATTGATTTTGCTGAACTTACATATTTTCTAAGATTCAGTTATTTTTATTGTTACTGTTATGTTATTGTATGGTTTCAGTAAACTTACAGAAAGTGCAGAAGTCAATGGAGAGCAAGGTAAAGTGAATGGAAATCACTTCTTGCAGTTACCCTTTTCTCTCTTCGTAGGCCTATAAAATCTCTAAGCAGCTTTTGCATTTCATAGTTCTGGAGAGGCGCTCACCTTTTAAAAAATATGAGAGTGTTCTTGAGCAAATATGGTCTAGAGGGGGTCAACAAATAGCAAAATAAAAATATATACACTGCACTATAAAAGAACAGCTCAGGCTGTTAGTAAATGATTGATAAGAAATGCTAGATTTAAAAGTTAGCAATGAGATATTGATGAGATATTTCCCTGAACACGTGGATGTGAGAGAAGGGCTTCTTTTGTAAAATCATACGAGAAACCGTGGTCAGATTCTAAGCAGAAATTTAAGGGATTCTGGATTTCCGTCATATATGACAATCTTCATAGTTTCATGATTGTGAAACTAAAATTCCTGCATTTTTTCCTGGGAAGGCTATTTCTGCTCACTGGTAGCACTGGAAATTCCTGTAAAACCCATAGGATTCTCATTTTATTTCCATGAGGATGTTACTGAGCAGCTATCTTGTGATGCCTGTCTCTATGGTAACAGATACAAGGCTTAAGGGTCTGAAGGAAATTCTTCCTATTGGTTTAGGAATATGGAGCGATGAGGGAGACTCCCTGAGGAAGAGGATAAAGCTGAGGGAAGGCAAAAGAGGCATTGAGAGAAAACTGTCACTAGAGAGCTGTTGTGTGTGTGAAAATGATTTCATTTCCTTTAAACCTATCACAGAATGAAATAAAAACCAACATGTAAGTAAAGTTAAAAAAAAAAAAGGTTCTTTCAAAGTATTGTTTTTCAACTATCCAGTCAATTTTATGTAATTGCAGTCATTCAGATCTTTCCCTTGGTTGGCTTGCTTTTCACTATGCAGAAAAAGATTGCTGCTTGTCTGTAATTGACAAGAAGAGGGCTCTAGTCCTGGCAAATTTAGTTCTTGTTATTGTTATCAAATATCTTGATTTTTTAAAGTACTTTCTTTTTCTTGATTCCAAGGGTAAGAATATTGAGTTCTGGTTGGCATTCCTCATAATCACTAAACTTTTCAGAGAATTATGAATGTACACTGTCCTTCCAGGATATTCTTTTTAGGTCTATTTCTATTAAAGACCAGCAATAAGTATAACCAGCATAAAAGTTATTTGAAACTTGAGTATTTTTTAGAGTGTGTGGGGTAAGATACTATGTTTTTACATGTTTTTCTTTGTTTCTCTTATTGAAATAATAAAAGCAAACAAAACCCCATATATTTAAAAATACTTGGTTTTCCATTTATTTCACTTTTTCCTTATCTTTTACTTTAAGTTTAGAAAGAACTCACTCTGTTTTATTGTTTTAGAAAAGAGATAAATATGATTTTCCTTTTGCTTTGATTTAAAGTATATTCAAGGTATTAGCAGATAGCCAAAAGTATTATATGTCCTTCAGGAAAATATAAGTCCCAGAGAGGAGACATGGCTGTTTTACTGTGAAGTTTTTATACATATTTTCAAGATTAACACAGGTGTTGGGGTTTCCTTTATCCTGATGTCTTTGTATATTATATATTAGGATCAAAGTAAAAAAGCAATAAAATAATGGAAAGTGAGCACAAATTCATAACTTGATGAAGGAAAATTAAGATTTTGCAGGTTGAAGATGAATACATTTCCAATGATATTTTAGAGGATCAAATTAACAAATATTTGTTTATTATTATTCACCGACATAGTGCTTAAAGCTTTAATGGATTTTTCTTTTTATGGTTTATTTTCTGGCCTCCAGAAATTTGTGCAGCTGTGACTTTTCACAAACTTAATTCACTCTGTGTAGATATTAATAAAAACTAAGACAATGTCTTCAGGACTTGTTCACACTGTCTTTAAATTAAATGAAAAATCAAGGTAGCTGTAATGGTGCAGTGCCTTCTTTAACAATTTTGGAAAATAAAGTTTTTGAAAGGAAACCTTCTTTATGGCTATACATTTTGAACCACAAAACAGTAATTGCAATATAAAGTGAAGTTTCTGAATAAAGCAAGGCTATTTTAAATGTTAAACATATACTACTTTTGGAAACCTGACTTCAATTTAAAAAGTAAGACATTGCCAGTCTATGTCAAGCATGACTGGCCTCCAGAACCCTTCTTATTTTGTTGGGCTTTAGGCTTACACAGTTCAAAGTCACTTCGGGGAACAAGCAAATGGGGAAGAACATGGTCTAGACAAAAGTACTCTAGGAAGTAAAGATGAGGAGATAATCTTCTGGACAAACGTTTACACAGGAAGTCGGGGATGGCTGAACTGCAAGGTTGGGTGGTGCACAGAGATTAATCACTATCCATATACACTTGAAGATAAATGGTGCCTATCAACATTCCCAAAGAGATACTGTCACTATCTGGCAATCCAGAGACAAATACAAAGAACTAAAAAGAACAAGTAGGGAAAATAAACTTATTAGCATCAATCTGCTCTGGTCATGGCATCGTTACACCTGATTGTAATGCTCCCGGGATAAAGCATGATAAGGACCATCATATTCTGATTTTACTAGCATAGATTTCTGTTTTACATATTATAGGTGGAATTATGCATTACAGGAACAATAACCTGGCTTATGGAAAGTGATGCTAATGTTAACCTGAAATTTTATGGGTTTTAGGCAAATTGTGGGACATACTTATATTCTGTGACAAGTGTGACAAGGACGAGTTTGAGTAAAAGGCTCCCTGTGATGGAAATGTTAGTGTAGTGAGTAGGAATCTCAGGCTCATCCTCTTTGGCTGCTGACCCATTCAGAGGCTGGCTCTGGTGGCCGTGGTGGCAAGAGGAAGAGCCCATTTCTCCATTAGGTCATCCAGAAGATTAGAGCCCACCAACTGAAGTGACAGGTTGTTTCTGCTGCTTTCCATTCATCCAACAAATATTTATTGGTAAATTCTAACTGTCAGGCTCTGTGCTAGAGCAAGATGACCAAGATAACAGTCCCTGAGGAATTTAGAGATGAATGTGCTTTATGTGGATGAGGACAGGAAAATATCTACAGTGACAGCTTATCAGAGGGCAGCTGCAGCTGTGAATCCAGACAGAAAGGCCTGCTTGGGAATGAGCTAGAGGCTTCCAGGGTTCCTAATTTGAGTGATGTGGAAGAACTGGCAAGTCCATCAAGGAGAAAAATGGTAGCTGAAGGAAAAGAAGGCAAATTCAATGAAAAACAGTAACTTAAAGTAAAGGGTGAAGTAACATACTTGAAGTTTCGCTTGAAGTAAGAAGAGTGCCTACAAGCTGTTGCCTATCTTCATTGAAATCAAATCTGGAAGGAAGCGGTTTAGACTGTTGTAAAAGTCAGTTGAGACAATGAGATTGAACATTTTTAAACCTATGTGGGCGTGGTCATGCAAACTTTCTCTCAGATTTTAAAAAGATCAGTGATCTCTCTTGGTAGTTTATGTACATCTATCCCTGAAAACTCTTTCCTATGCTGTCTTTAGAGAAATTGTAATATCACTTTATCTCAGTGTATCTTTAATTAGAAGCTAACTGATAATGTTTCACCTATGTTTAATCACAGAATTAAACCTCAGAGATTACACAGGAAGGCTAAAAGGATGACATTTTATATAAGATAGGCCTATTGCTACATAGACCTGTAACATGATAAAATCGTGTTAGAGAATCATGAAGGTTTCATCTAACTTGAACAGCATCCAATTTAATTGGTCTTCAACTTTGCTCCTGCCTCCTAGGAACTTAAAAAAAAAACATGGGTTTACATTTTAATTTGGAATAAAAGATGAACAGAATATTTTCTGAGCAATTGCAATGTCTAGAAAGTCTCTCCCTCTCTCTCCCCCCCTCCCCATTCTCCCTCTCTCCCCTCCTACTTCTTCCCTTTCTTGTTTCCTCTCCCCTGTCTTCACACACATATAGATGTGTATGTATGCATGCATGCATATGTGTGTATCTCTATTTCTGTCTCTATCTCTGACTCTCTGAAGTAATTTATATATGTAGGGTAAAGGCAATGAGGATTTCCTACAAACATGCATTATTGGAGTAGTTTTCCTTTGTAGATGAAAGCAATTTTGTACGGCTTGGTTTTTAAAACTTTTTTTTATTGAAGTATAACGCAAATATATAAAATGGCACAAATCAATAAGGGTACAACTTAATGAGTTTTCACAGAGTTAGCACATCCCAGTGATTACTCAAAGCAAGAAAAGGAATATTGCCTGCATCCTCAAACTCCAATCTTACCCCTTTTCAGTCAATACTCCCCCAAAGATAAGCACTAGACTGACTTCTAACACACCATAGAATAGGATAGGCTATTTCTGAAATTTATTTAATTAGAAATATACAATATGTACTATTTTGTGTCTGATTTCTTTTTCTCAACATTGTGTTTATGAGATCTACCTATTTTGTTGCTTGCTGTGTGGTTCAAGCATTTTCAGTGCTGTATGGTATGCCACCATATGAATATACCACAAGTTACTTAGCCCATCCACTCTTGATGAACATGTGGATTGACTCCATTTGGGAGCTCTAAAACCTAATGTGATTCTAAACATTCTTTTACATTTTACACATGTACATACACCTGAGTTACGTGAATACCAAGAAGTGGAATTTGTGGGCCATAGAATAACCAAGTACCCACCTTTGGTTGATAATGCCAAGTAGTTTTTTAAGGTAGGTAAACAAGCTTACTTAACCACCATCAGTATATGAAGGTTCTGGATATTGTTGCCAATGCTTAGTATTATCAGTGTTTAATTTTATTTATCTGGCTGTTGTTCTGTGGTATCTCCATTGTGGTTTTGGTTTCGAAGTTTTCTAATGACTAATGAGTTGGAGAACCCTTTTATATATGTTTCTTGGTAATGTGGATGTTTTCTTTAATAAGGAGACTCTTCTAGTCTCATGCTTATTTTTCTATTGAAATTTTATCTATTTTATATTGATTTGTATGAGTCCTTTATTTTTTCCTGGATATGACCATTGGGTTTATTGTGTGTATTGCAAACATCTACATAGATATATTTTATAGAAGCCTAGAATTTAAAGCCCAGAGAACCTTAAAGAATACACAATCCAGTCTCTTAGTTTGACAGATGAAGAAACTAGGACCTATAGAGATAAAGTCACTTGATTAAAAACCTCTTCTAGTTAGTAGTAAGACCAGAAATAAAACAGACATATTCACACACTGAAGTAATGACTTTTTCTATTAAACTATGTAGAGTCTTTAGTCCTTTCTAATATGGTGACTCAAACTCTTTATCTGTCTGGGAAAGCCAAAGCAAGTACAGAGTGATGCATGATTAATCTCATTGATTTTCTAAACAAAAATATCCCCAACTAGCCAAGTGTTGTATAGCGAGGCCATGCAAAATTTAAACTTATATTTTTCTTTTGATATCAGATTTTATTTTTCCTCTTCCATAGCTTTATTATTACATTCATCTTCTTCTTACATTTATTTTTGCTATTTCTGTCTTCTCATTCCACATTTGGCTCAAATTCAAGAAAGTCTAGTTTTCATATAGTGGATTAATAAGAACATTAATTTTCTAACATTTTTCTTTCATCAACTGGAGTCAAATTAGGTTACAGAAGTTAATTGCTAATATAATAATACCTAATATTTATTTTCTTTTACATTCTAGATGAGGTGCTAGGTTCTTTTCGTACCTTATTTTAGATAACATTTTGAACCACCCCAAAATATGTTTTATTATCCTCATTTTATTGATCTAGAAACTGAGCCTCAGTGCATTTAGGTTACTTGTGAGACACCTGGAAATTGAACAAGATTTATCAGAATTCACACATCATAATCTTTACATGATTCCACTCTACCTACTTGGAAGGAAACATTTAACAATAGAGATTTGGGTCACTACCTGTTTTTAGTGCTTTTGCTGTAGATCTTAGGGATGTTCCCTTGTTCTTATCTCATTAAATAATTCCTTTTTTTTTGTCCTTGTTCAATGTGGTTATAGAGCAGTTACTTTTTTGGCATTGACTTTATTCATTTTATTGACCAAACTCAGCTCTTGATAGTGAAGCGCTTATTCATGTGCAACCTAAATATTGATTGGTAAATTCATATCCAGAGACTAGATTGTAGCTGAATTTTCTTTTAAGAGGCCAGACCTATTATAAGAGTCTTTGATTTCAATTCTGTCTAGCAACTTATTATAGGATCTGATTATTTCTCACCTAGATTGTAGTTCAAAATATTTCTCTTTCCTGTTCATGGAAGAACATTTCCACAGATGCTGGATAATGAATGTGCTTCTAGTCCTTGGCCAAAGTGAGTTCCTCTGCCATACCTCCCATTTCATGTGAAGCAGATACACACTAGTGGCTCCATCTAGAAATTTGTATCCACGGTTACCTAGCATGTTATTTTTCTCTTAAGGAGTGAGAGAAGCACATTTAAACAATAAGTTTACAATTATAGCCATTTCACTGTGTCTGAACATATAGGAATGTTTAATTCATAGGCATTTGGCAATACTAATTCCTTAAATGTAGAGAGATTTACAATTAACAAAATACTTTCATGTGTCTTTTATTCACATAACAACCATGGTAGGTAACCTAGGTAAGAGGTATTATTTCCTCTTTATACAGACCCATGTCTACTTGTCCTACTACTTGTCTACCGTGTCCTAAATTTCTTTTAGCTCTGCTTTCCATACCACCTGCCAGTCATTGCCTTAGTTTAGATCCCTGTAGCTCACTTTGAGTACCATGATAGCTTCCTAACTTACCTGTGGTCTTGCCTCTCTCCAGTTTGTGCTTCACAAGGCTACTAGGTTCATTCAAATCTCTCAAAAGCAAAATTTAATATGACACTCCCCTGCTTGAATCCACAGGTGGTTCCTCACTGTTTTTAGGACATAATACAAATAACTTGTGTGAAAGAAAAGGCCCTTTACAACATGTTCCCTGCCTTGTTTTCAGGTCTAATCTTTCACCCATCATATGAATGCTTTACCCTAGCCATCAAACAGTTCTCTGAATGTAACACACTTCCCTGCCATGAGCCTTTTGCCATGTTGACCCCCCTCCACACACTGAAACAGTTCTTCCTCCCACATATTCACTTGTTGCACATCTTATAATCTTCCAAGATAGTGTATATGGCGCCTCTTCATCTTTGTATGAATCATGTACTCCTGTGTATACTCCCATAGCACCCTCCTCACACCTGTGTCAACACTTATCTTTCTGTGCTATACTTTTCAGGTTGTTTGTTTATTTATACATTATTGATGCTTGAGGACTGTAGTTTCTCATTTCATGCTTTACCCCTTGCATAGCACCTGGGGAAAGAGTGACGCAAATTTTACTTACAGTTGTAATGCGTTACACACCCGGAGGTAACAAAATGTTCTTTGAGTCCTGTGGTGGCATCATTTTCCTTACACCCTTCTTCCCTCCATTGTAACTAACCACAGCACATGAATAATAGATTTTCAAGATTCCTACATATTTAGTTTGTGGAAATAAGTTGAACCAAGTTGTGGTTTTGGTGTATTTCGTGCTGGTAAAAGTTGGGCTATTTAGTTAATAATAGTATAATGATATTCTACGTATTAGAAGTGTATAGAGCATAGTACTTTAATGCCTTATTTCCTTTGTGATTTACACATTGCCTCCCCCTGAGGTCTTAATTCATTCAAATTATCCACTGAGAAAAAAATAAAAATAATTTAATGGAACGAGCAAGTAAAATCATAGAAGAGTAAAATGACAGTTTATGAGGTAAACAAATTCAGACATATTGGTAAAGTAATACGAAACAAAAATGTCATTTTTTCCTTCTTTCGTCACTAATAGAAAATGATGGACTTCACCACTCACTCACTTGTGCTATGCATCATGGTTATTGTAAAACGGACCTGAAATTAAAGGTATAGATCTAATTCCATTTCCCTACTGAGTTTTCATTAGAAAATGAGAACTACTTTCTAAAGGGTTTGAGGTTGGAAAGAAGGGGATATACAAGGCCAGCAATAGGAAAGCAAAGCTAATGTGTGATTGGTTTACAGCCTAACCCTCGGGGCCATATCTAGAAACTCTGCCAGATCACAGGCTCTGTGCAGCTGCAGAGTACAAATTCAATGGATGTGTCCAATGATATTGAACGTAAATGCCCTACTTGCTCTAATACACAGTTTTGTGATATTAGGGAATTAATAAAGAAGTTAACAAATTTAGTTTATAATCTCCTAAATCATCTCTGTGAAGGGAAAATCTCAAAGATGCATAAGTGTATAGCAAATTGGTTTCAAAAGTTACCCATTCTTTAGAATCACAATTCTCTGTGACAGGAGGCCACATGCCAGGAGCTATCCATATTTAAATATTTATTTTGATGCTTTTCATAGAAATTCTATTCATTCTTTATTGATATATATAGTCCTTCTTTTCATACATAGTGGAATTTAGTGCACTTGTGCTTAAAAAACATATCAAAGCTGACAGAATTCAGTTGTGCACATTACAGTATTCATTTATTAGAGAATGGAGCAACCATTGAATTAAAGTAGCCAAAGCAGATGATATATTTTATTATTTAAATCAAGAAAATCAAATATTGTGTCTACATTTTCAAGACATTATAAATATGATGACACTTGTTGCATAGTTTATAAATAAACAGTGACCTTGGGTACAACAAGGGGTTGAGTGAAAAGGAAAATATAACTATAATCTTTAGAGGAATGCATTCAAAACCTGTAATTGCATATTAAAGGCACATATTATAGATGATTGCTCGCTTTCTGTCTCCATTTTTGAGAAAATAATGCCATCTTGATATTCATTTGTGCCTAGATAAATCAAGGGAAGATCTTTACAATCTTTAATGTAGCAAAGAGAGAAGTAACGGTGGTCTAAAGTGTTTGGGAGAAGTTAGAGGATTTGTCATATTATAAGACCAATGATGGAGTATTGTGGGGATCATTTTGCAATATATATAAATATTGAATCATGTGCATCTAAAGCTAATATAATGTTATATATTAGTTATACACAAAAAACGAGCAATGACCTCCATCACTGTGTGAGCCAGTGTGATGCTGTCAACCAATATGGGACACATCAGTAGTGGATCCAAGTAGAAACCTTTTCCAAGCAGGTGGATCTGCTAATACTTTGAATTGATTGGAGGAATATCCCATTTTTATCAGAAACTTATTTCAGATGTAAAATAGAATCTTCCCTAAAGGTTCAGAAAGTTTCTATGCATTAAGGCTCATTCTAATAAAGTTACAATGTTGTAATTAATAAGAAATTAGTTAACATTATAATAATAATAATTTAAGTCCATAAACATTTGATTCAAAGTACACTGTCATTTCAACTAAGTTGTTTGAAAGTTTGATTCATTCACTTGAAAGGAATTAAAGTGACATACTTCTAACAATGCATGAAAAATGACTAGACTTCTGTGGTCTTGGTGCCCTCCCTTGTATTCCGGGAAATCACTATTCCTATACATGCCTACAACTTCTTACTACAATTTGATTTTTTGCCTCATGGTTTCCATTTGCTTTTGACCTAGCTGAAGTGTCCCAGAGGTAAGGTCACTGGGAATTGCTCTTAACACATTACAGGTGAGAAGTGATGGGAAATCCTTATCTTTCTTATCTTTCAGATGAGACAACTCAGTGTCCTAGAGGTCCAAAGTGGCGTTGAGCACAGTGACAACATGCTCATCAGCTCACACTGTACTGGCTTTGTTCTCTTCTCAGTCTCACATATCCATTTCTTTACTGTGCTTCCTGGGATTACCTCTGAAATTAATTACTTGCACTCAAATCCTTTTACCAGGGTCTACTTCTGGGGGAAGCCTAACCCAAGACAACATATTTATTATCAGTAGTTTTCCCTCTATTTTCATTTTTCATCCTTTTTCTATCAGAGAAGTATATTTGAGGAAATAAAATGAAAGCATTAGATCACATATGGTTAAAGAAAAAAGAAATTAATGGAAAGGATTAAAAACTACCCTCACACCATGTATGGCTATTTAATAGCAGTTTCCAGGAATACCGTGAGAGGCTTTGAGACTCTGCTTGTTCAGAACTTGTGGGAAATGGAGCGATTATTTAATGCCACATATGTCCAGCAGATATGCAATGGGAATGGAAGCAAATGTTCCATATTTTTACCATCTCTAGAATAGACTATATCAGATTTTATTCGTTTAAAAATATACAGAACACATTCTCTAAAAGAAACCTTATGTGAAAGCCCAACAGAAAAACAAATTAAAAATGTAGGCATTCTGGATGAAAAGTGAGATGGGAAATTAATTCAACACTCCCTCCCACTTTTACCTTATAGGCATAGCTGTAGTACACTTAGAACTTGGAGAAAAGCCACTGTATTAGATAATATCTACTGCTTCTAACTCTATCAATACAGCAATGAGCTTCTTTACCTACTTAACCACAACCAGGAAAGAGCTAACAGGTAACTTTAAATTGGTAATGCTTGTATATACCAAACAAGACTGAATACGGAAATTTATACAATAGCACAAATTTTATAACCAGTACTGAATATAGCACAATTAACTAATTAGGAAACTTCATTTGCTCACTTGTTGGCTGCCAGTTATCATGGGCTTATGGTGGAAGCCAGCATCAATATGTAAACAGCACCTTGGTTTTAGGAAGAAGGAGCTCAATTCACAGCCACATGTGTGGTTTGGTTAAGTGGCTTTGTGCTTGGTTTAGCAGAACAGTTGGTGATAAAGGGGAAAAAACACATAAGTAGCACTCTGGTGAGGATAATGCTAATAAAGATAAGATGTCTGAGACCATTGTGGGGGAAAAAAATCTACATGGGATAAAACTAAAGGCTAAATTTTCTTAGGGATGATAGTCTAGCTACCAAGCCTCATTTTGCCATTGGGAGAATTGTTAGGAACTCAACTATTATATTACATCAGGACAGATAATATTATAATTCACGGTAGCAGAGTGATATTGATTTACTTTAAATCAATTTACATATTTTCATCCCCTTGTTTTGTGAATAAAACATAGAGGTATCGTCTTTCTTAGTTGACTTTTCTTCATATTGCATTACATTTGTCTGGTTCGGCTGTCATTCATTTGATGTTTTTATTGGGCACATAGTATGTGGAAGGTCTTGTGCTGAATATTGAGAGCAACAGAAAGGTTAATCAGAAATTATTTCTGCCTTCAAGAAGCTGACAGTTGTTAAGGAGAAAAGTCACACTCAGAATGTACGGATACTATGATATATCTTCAGTCCACTCTTTCACCCTCTAACCCTCCTACTCCTGCTCTTGTAGGAGCATCATGATAAAACAAAACATCAGTGTAGGAAAAGGTATAGAATTTATAAAAGAAAGAATTTTGTAATATCATTGGCAAGTGATATCTGTCATGCCATTACAATCAGGTCATGTCCTTCTTTGTTCAAGCCTGACTTGGAGGAAAGCTTTCACTGAGAATTTTATAAGCAACAGATAATATGGATACTGTTACTGTTCTGCATGACTGCTTTCATGTCTCTCTACAATATCATCAAAGCTGCTACAGAGGCTGCTAATGATGCCACATACAGGATTGGATGATTTCTAATGCCATACAGGCTTTGAACTGATCTCTCACTCATTCATCAAAAATTATAACTCACTAGGGGCTGGCCTGGTGGCGCAGCAGTTAAGTGTGCATGTTCTGCTTCGGCGGCCTGGGGTTCACTGGTTTGGATCCCGGGTGCAGACATGGCACTGCTTGGCATGCCATGCTGTGGTAGGCATACCACACATACTATAGAGGAAGATAGGCACGGATGTTAGCTCAGGGCCAGTCTTCCTCAGCAAAAAGAGGAGGATTGGCAGCAGATGTTAGCTCACGGCTAATGTTTCTCAAAAAAAATTATGACTCACTAGGTTTACATATGGAAACGTGTGAAATATATGTTTTCTTACCTTTCTGTTTTAGATTAGTGTTTATGGCAGGCCTAGAACTGACCCCAAGCAATGTTATATTCTCACCTTAATGGCATTGTTACAATGTAATTAGCTGGGGATATTGAAAGGCTGAAAAAAAAGCATCATAAATGTACCTACCCATTTAAATCAACTTGTCAGATTTTGATAGAGGGAAAGTTTGAGAGTTTTCTTATCTGAGTGCAGGTCTCATTTTCTTATAATATTTATCTTTCCTATGATTCACATCTGTTCTGTCTATGATGATGGTAGTAAAGATGTTGATGAAAGTGATAGTGATGATGGTTACTCATAATGGATAACTATAATACCAGGTAGAAAGTGGTAAGTACTAAACAAAGAATGTCAGATAAATTTCATGAGAGTTCAGAGCAAGGTGAGGATGACCCTGAATTTTTCTTCCTGTCTCTCTAGGCATTTTCAGACACATCCATTGTACATATGTGTGTGTGTGTGTGTGTGTGTGTGTGTTGTAGGAAGAGAGGTTTAACTCAATTAATGGAATTTGGTCCCATATTCCTACATATATTATGCTTATGACTCTGTTCATTGTCACATCTCTCCCTTTTTCTGATGATGGATGTGTTGATATTGATTCTTTTTGATATTCGTCACAGTGAAATGACTTATTGAATATCATATTGTAAGTCAAACTAGGATAATGTATTATGAGTGTTCTGTGGATAACATGAGAATGTTAAGGAGCGAATCATTAGATCTTGTAAAAGAGTAAGGCCAGTTCTCTAATTCTTGAGAGAAGATAATCATTAAGACTGGAGAAGTGAATGTATAAGTATGTTTTTAAGCTTCTAAAACTAGTTTTAAAACTTTTAAACTTTAAAGAATCTAATAAAAAATATATAAAGACCAAAATAAAATAATTGTTTCAGCAGAACAGTTGTGTCCAGAGAACTTCGCTTTTCTAGACACAATTTTCTTTAATTTATCCAATCATATATACACCAATCCATTCATCCATCCTTCCATATATACATAATCTATATATCTAAAATAAATATATATGTTGAACCATATGAAATGGCTATTTGACCATTTTTATTTAAAAATGATAATTTCTATGGTTCTAACCAATAGCTCTGCTATTGGTGTGCTAAGTGAGGTGAGAAGGTACTGCACTGGGACCATATCACTTTACTTAATCAGCACAGTAAGGCCAAGATACCTGAAACATTATGAAATTTTCAGAAAACAGACTGATTTTGTGATAGAAAATCTATATGCTCGCCTGCCGAAATCAGAAAAGTGAAAAATTTCTCCTCTGTAGCAGCTTTATCAATCCCATGTGATCTTTATACTGTTAGTAATGGACTGGACTGTGAAGAAACAGACAACTAGGGAGCTAACAATGGATATAAATTTTCATATATTTAATCAAATTTACCTACTCTAAATCAAATAAATTTGGCTGAAACCGGGCAGACTCCTTTCCTACTGAGACAGTGGATTCTATTAAGAGCTATGTCTATCTAGAAAACATTATGATTAATTTTGCAAATGCCATTTAGTATGCATTTAAACTAACAGACTAATGGAAGAGGGATTGATATAAAATATAATTCTTATTTTGAGGAGTAAAAACTGTTTCTTCTTCAAGCATCCATTTTTTAAGTATAGTCAAATGACACGTATTTTATTAAATTGTAGATGTAACTTGTTAGAGCAGATGGGAATCCGAATAAAGGGAATTAGTCAGTTACCATGCCATACTTGGTGGAAATATTACTGCCCGGCAAAGTTGTTTCCTTAAAATACTGCTATTTTCTAAAATGTAAGAGTAGAAATAAAGATAAAATTCTTAGTTTATGTTATAGAAAAATATTGCATTATTTTTCAGTGTGAAAGCATTTTATATATGATAATATACACTTAATGATTAAAATCCAAAGACTTCCTTTGGCCAGGCTTCTCGTAGAGCATGGATTCTGGTAAAGGAGCAATATAACCACTTTAAGAGCAATTAGAGCTCTTATTCACTTCAAATCAGTACCAAGATTTATTCTTAATTATGACGCTCAGCACCACTTGTAAGAAGAAGAATAAAAGTCTCAATGTGTACGTATTAGTTATTTTTTCTAATTATTGCTAAAAGGAGTTTGAAATTTAAAATTTTAGATGATCTTAAAAATGTTTTAAAGAGTTATACAAAATTAGAATTATAATTACAATTGTTCCAAAGCAAAGGAAATATTTAGGTGTAAATGTAACACAATATGTATAGGATCTGTATCCTGAAAATGACAAAATACTATTGAGAGAATTCAAGGCCTAAAGAATTGCAGAGACATACTGCATTCATGAGGTGGAAGACAAAACACAGAAAAGATGCGTCAATTTTCCCCAAACTGATATATAGATTTAATGCTAGAAAAGAAAAAAAGTGGGAGAAATCACCCTACTCAACCTTAAGACATACTGTATAGGTACAGTAATCAAGACAGTGCAATGTTGTTGGTGTGATAAACATACAGATCAAAGGAACAGATTAGAGTCCAGAAATAGACCTAAGCAAATATGCCCAAGTGATTTTTCACAATGGTATAAAAGCAATTTAGTGGAGGAAATATGTTATTTTCGACAAATGGTACTGGAACATGGAGACATATGTAGGCAGAAAGGTGAACCTTGACCTAAATCTCATGCTTAATTAGATGTGGTAAAATGGATAATGGAAATACATTTAAATCATAAAAATATAAAACTTCTAGAATAAAATTGGATAAAATCTTTGAGATACAAGGTACAAGGCCTGGTGAAGAGCTCATAGACTTGACATTGAAAGCGTGATTCCAAAAAGTAAATATTGATAAATTGGACCTCATCAAAATTAAAAACTTTCTATGGGAAAGAGCCTCTTAAGAGTATCAAAAATAAAGCTATAGAATGGGAGAACACATATAAAAATTACATATCTGAAAAAAATATTTTTATCTAAAATGTGAAAAGAACACTCAAAACTCAACAATAAAAAAAGACAAAAAAAATCCAGTTAGAAAACGGGCAAAAGACATGAACAGACATTTCACTGAAGAAGATATACAGATGGCAAATAAACACATAGCAAATATTTCAACATCACTGCCAGTAAAGATATATAATTTTAAAAATAAAAAAATATGAGACATCACCACACACTTATCAGAATGTCTAAAATTAAAAATAGTGATGACAACAGTGCTGATGAGAATGCAGAAAATCTACACATATGATAAAATTGCGTGGAAATGAATACACACACTAATGCACAAACATACAGAAGAGTGCAGATAAAACTGGTAAAATCTGAATAAGGTTAGTGGATTATATCAATGTCAACTTCCTCATTGTGATATTGTGCTACAGATGTTACCATTGGGGGAAACTGGCTGAAGTGTGTGTGATATTTCTCTCTTATTTCTTATAACTTCATGTGAATCCAAAATAATCTCAAAAAGTTTAGCAAAGAGGTGAAAATAGAGAATGAGAGAAAGTATAAGAGAATATAAATATACAGTGTTTAGCTGCAGTAAAAATATGACTAGTGTTATGCCTAATCAGGGAACCTTATCCTCCACTTGTTTCCCCTGTTGAATGTTTGAGACTTAAAAGTAGAAATTAAAGATTCGAGTTACGTAGACTTAGTAAAGCCACGCTATTTGCTGAACGTATTGTTAACGATCATTTGACAATGCAGGTGTGAAGTGAAAAGCAAGTAATGTTCACTGCAATGAAAAAGCAACATGACTTTGTTTCTTTATTCATTGGAGAAAAGGATAGGTATTTGTGCCTAAGATATGACTTTGAGGTACTCTTACTTATTTTTCTTGTTACTAATATCTTATTTATATAAGAGTGAATTGCTGAAAGCACAGGCACCTATAAGAAATCTTCTGAAAAAGCATCACTATAGCAGCGTGACCAGGTTTCTAAATGTGAGAAAGTTTTTTTTTCTCCCTTGAGAATGTGAAAGATGCCAAAAGACATATAAATGAGAAAAACCATGAATGGAAACTGGATTGCATGTCAAGATAGAATTCATTTGAATTTTTTAAATATTTTGAGGTTTCCATGGAATCTTACTAGTCTTTCATAGATTTACTTCTATGAAAGTAGCCTGGTGTTTCAGTAGCCTAATGTTAGCTTTTCTTTTCCTTTTACGTGAGGTTGTGTATGTATGTGACCTTGTGTGTGAGTGTGTGCATTTGAACATGTGTGAAGCTTTGATTTTTGTAGCAATTGAAATTGTATTTGATTCGATGACTATCTTTGAGGCCCTCCCACCGAATAAAAAAGGAATGGTCACTGTTGAAACTGACAAAGAAAGCCTAAAATGTCATACATATTTTTGGTGTCATATCAGCATGCTTTGCACACGTCTGACTTCTTGTCTGAAGTTTTGCAGGATTAGATACAGTCAGTTGAAGACAGCATAAGAAAAGTGTCTATGGTGCCCATTGATATCATGTTGACTTCTTTGTCCAAAATATTTATTATAGAGAAAGAGTGTGTGTGTGTGTGTGTGTGTGTGTGTTTTCTTACCATCTTGGAGTTATGTGCCATTTGGTATTAGTTTTCCATAGTCTATACAGTTCACACAGGATATATTTTACTGCACCTTTTTGGCTTATCAGTGTCACTGACATCCATGGTGGTTATTGTTTCATGTCATCTTTTTATCCCTTCTTTCCTGTCATCTATTCTCAAATATTATGGCCCAGTGATTACTTGGAAGTACTGGAAAGTTTCAAACAATGATAACTTTAAGCATGAAATCACAACTACAGGATAAAGCTGACAAATCATCTCTTCTTCAGCATTAAGCCTTAAGTGTAAGTTAGGTACAGTTTAATAAACCTTATGCAATACCTTCTCTTTACAGAAGATAAAAAAGAAGTAACATTTAGGTTTGATCTGATTTATATAAATGCAAAAGTTTCCTCTTGGAGAAGGATTTGTGCCTGGACATTTTCTCTTTTAGAGTTTCAGATCAATAGATAGGCAGGCGCACACACACACACACACACACACACACACACACACATACACATACACATACACATACACATCTCAGCAGGGGCATTTCATCTTCCTTAGTTACAGTTTACATTAATACTCTTTACGCCTTTAAAGATGTTGATATGTGTGGAGGGCATTTGGTTTTCCCAGTAGTGTTTTGCGGTCTCTGGTGGTTAATTCAGCTTTTTCATTCCCTTGGTTAACTCTTGTCCTCATAGATGAAAGCTGAGTATGTTTTTCATTGTTTATTACGATGAAAGTTGATTACATAATCATTTATGGATAACTAATGTGAAAATAATATAACATTGCTTTTGCTTTTTATTTTTGTTCTTTATCTACAGGAAAGGGTAGTTTGCAAAAGTTAGCACATTATGAAACAACTGGTGAATATCTTTATAGAAAATCTAATCTTGACTCAGTAAAGGAACATCCTTTTCCAAACTCTTGATAATATATGCAAAACTACTTTTCTAGTCAAAGAAATTGAAGAAGTTTGTACAGAATAGTCATCCGTTTATGTAATGTGGTAGCCATGATAATGGCCACTGAAAGATGTCCATGTCCTAATCCTGGGAGTCTGTGAATATGTTACCTTATGTGGCTATAGTTGAAGGTCCTCTAGTCTACCCTTAGGCTCCATGATTCACTAGGATGACTCAGAAAATTCATAAAAGCTGTTATACTCCTGGTTACAGTTTATTAAGGCAAAAGGATAAATATTAAAATCAATAAAGGCAAAAGGTACATAAGACAGAGTTCAGGAGAGATGAGGGGCCAGCTTCCGGTTGTCTTCTCCCAATGGAGATATACAGACAACACTTAATTTTCCCAGCAATGATGCGTGACAACACACACAAACCATTGCCAACAGGAGTTTACCCAAGTCTTGGTTTCCAGGGTTTTATTGGAGTTGGTAATGTAGGCATGTAGTACTTATGTGGCCGACGTTAGTTCCTAAGTCTCCGGCCTCTCCAGAAGTCAAATTGGTACAGCGTGACTGAGTCACACTATAAATCACGTTGTTATTGTAAATTATATTGTGGTCCAAGGCCTGAGGTAAACAAAGAGACCTTATCAGTCAAGGTATGCCTAGGGCTTAGAGGTTATCTTGCAGAAACCAGTCAAGAGCCAGACCTTGCCTTTAAATGAGCAGAGTTTAGACTACTCATGTGCAGAGTTAATCTTTTACTGCCTAATGGCAAAGGGGACTTTGTAGATGTGATTAAGTTAAGGATCTTGAAATGGAGATATCCTGGATTATCTGGATGGGCCCAATAAAATCACAAAGATTCCTGAAAGAGTCAGAAGAGGATATGAGCATGAAGAACAGAGTGTCAGAGTGATATGATGTAGATTGGAAGATGCTTTGCTACTGGCTTTAAAGATGGAGGAAAGAGGCCATAAGCCAAAGAAATGCAAGCAGCTTCTAGAAGCTGGAAAAGGCAAGGAAATAGATTCTCTTCTAGAGCCTACAGAATGAACACAGCCCTGGCAACACCTTAATTTTAGCCGTGTGAGATTTCTGAACTCCAGAGCCATAAGAAAGATACTAAAAGCATAAGTGTTATATAAGCGATAGGAAAATAGTACAGTAGAATATAAATATATATATGAAAATATACACGTGTATATTTGATGTATGTTTATATACATACGTATATCTTTGGGTAATTTAACGCAAACTTTTTTAATGCTTATTTTACTACTTGAACATCTTACTCTCAAGGCAACACACACTCAGACACACACGTGTATAACACACCCCATTCAGATCGATCTTCCTCCAATGACAGCTCACAAATTTGTGAGTAGAATACATTGAGTTTGACTTGGGATTATGAAATTCATGGTAAACATCATCAAGGCAGATGGATATCTAGGTTTTTCATTTCATTGATGAGCAGGTTTTGGTATACAAAGTGACAGTTGCTATTAAAATTTGGGTTTCATACCTATTTCTAAGTAAATTGCAGCTACAGTCCATTTGCAGGCTCCGCGTTTTAGAAGTTCAGCTTTGTATTTGCTGCATTTATTACATTCCTTTGCATTTTTCTTATATCTACTTTGCTTAACAAGAAGACACTGAAGTTTTAAGTAGTTCTGTATGTGACTGAATTAATAATACAGTTCTTCAGTTGCTAACAAGAATGCTCTGGAATTATCTTGTACTTTTTTCTTGTCCTAGCTCCTTGGTAGATTGAGCAGTTTTTAAATCTTTTGCTTAAAATTGCAGTACACCTTAACAGTATTTCTTAACTATAGTGCTTGACAAAGTCTGGATATTACAGGCTTAGTATACAATTTGGCCCAGCAGTTGACCTCTACTCAGATGGTTCAAAAGGGTCATTAGAGAAAGTCAACAATGTATGTAAGTCTATAGTTTAGTTTTCTGCACAAATACAATAACTAAAAGGGATGAAAAGCATTAACCATTTTCAACTGAAAACAGTATAATGTTTTACAAAAGGGGTCCAGTCAAGCGCTACACTGATTGAAAGCTTATACAATTTCATTATTCACGGATTTCATATTTGTGAATTCTCTGACATGCTAAAATTTGTTTTTAAACCCAATATCAATGCAGCAGTTTCACTGTCATCTGCAGATGTGCACAGAGTAGCAAAATATTTGAGTTACCCGACATGCACCCTCCCATCTGAGGTCAAACAAGGTGACACTCTGCCTTTTGGTTTCAGCTCTCATACTGTAAACATGTCCTTTTCATGGTTTATTTAGTGCCACATTTGTCACATTTTTGTGCTTCTTGTTAATTTTGCTGTTTAAAATGGCCTCCAAGCATGGTGGCGAACTGCTATCTAATGTTCCTGAGAGCAAGAAGGCTGTGATGTGGCTCACAGAGGAAATACATGTGTTAGATATGTCCTGTTGACTGGTAGTTCAATGTAAATGCATCAACTATATATTAAGTGTCTGTAAACAGAAACACACATAAAACAAGATTATGTATTGATCAATTCACAAAAATGTTGTGACCAGAGGCTTGCAGGAACTTAACACTATTTCCCATAGGATAAATGCTTCAGTATTCACTAATTCCATGTTCACAGTGACTTCACAGAACATGACTACTGCAAATTACATGAATTGAGTGTATTTGGTTGTCATCCGTCTTCCCAAGCCACTGGCACAGTGTAGGGTCTACGCTTCCAGCAGTACTGAAAATCCACAGTGACATTCATATTTCCCAGGTTCCTTGCTTGGCTGTATTTGGGTTTCTAAGAAGTTAGTGAAGTGATATGCTAGTGAAGCCCCCAACTATATATTATTTATTTTTTTATTGCAGTGTATAAAAATTGTACCACCAGTACCAGGAATATCATGAAGCTGAGATAACACAATTCTTTTTCTTAAATGAATGTCAGACAGGTACTGTGATGAATAAATTTTTCTTTTGTCCTTTTTCATCTTAGTTTCTCATATTATCATTTTTCATCTTAAATGGTCTTTCTCCATATTTTTTTCTTCATTTTACCTGTTGATTATTTCTCTTAAGCATTTGTTTTGTATCTCATTCTTATTATCTTCTTCTTGTTTTTATTCCAGCCACGAAAATGATAAAATCCCTAACCTCTGACTCCCTGCACCATTTGGCAAATGTCTTTTTTTCTGTGTTTACCTTTTTATATCTACATCTTTTATATGTCCATGTCTAAAACAGAGCCCTATAAGTAGGAGTGGGTGCCCAGTAACTAATGGCATTGATAAATTTCAGAGCCTTCTATATCTCTGCAAAAATGCTTTGAAGAAATTACCTGTACCATTCACCAAATTGTGAACACACACAAAAAAGGTAAAAAATTCTGACTTAAATATTTATCAATCATTTCAGTACGATATTTTGTTTAACAGACGTGCAATCATTCCATTTCTATTTCAGTATGGTAATTTTTACATAATTAAGATATGTTATTTTCAAAGCTTTCTCAAATTTACCAACATCTCATTTTATGTGACTACTTTATTACTTGGACTACAACCCTCCCAGGAATATCTGTGGGAGAACAGAAGGAAATCAACCTGTGTCTCTATCTACATATAAAAAATTCATATGTGTGTCTATTATATACATACGTGTGTTTATATGACGGTATATGTGTATACATGCATATATATGCACATAAATGATATTAAATGTAATAAGCAATTAAGACTTTTGTACTTATGAAGTCACTTCAACAAAAATATTATAAAATCATTTGCAGCTAAAATAGGCTCCATGCATTTCAAATAAAGTTTATACAGAGTAAATTATTTTTCTGTTGAAAATATCTTCTTAATAATATTGATATTTTAATGAAAAATCCAAGATATTTTATAATATAAACTATTTGAAAGGAAACTGAATTATGTAGAAGATTTTGTTGTTGTTATTCTAACTCATACATATTTTGAGTAGAAAAAGGTGCCTTCGTGTTAGCTTTGTTTCTTCCAGGAACCCATAAATTTATTTTCGTTACATTCTTCTCTAAATTTAAAGTACATTTTGCTATTGAATTCCAGTCAGGGACAAGGCTGTTATAGCTAATAAATGAATAAAACAGCATCACACTAAATACTTCTAGACTGCATTGTTGGTGAAAGTAGAAGTGGGGGATGGAAGTTGAAAGCTTCCTGTATGGGTCTATGTCATTTGGATTTTTACGATAGTAATATAGTCATTCTATACATACGTAATACAAAACAATAATCCTTTTGAACACAGTCGTCAAATCTGGAGGTAAATATGCCTTTTCACAAAATGTCAGTGAGTGACCTGTCTGCTGGTAGATTTTATACAAACTGTTGCATCTTATACATCCTTATTATTTTTAAACAAAAAATAAGTTCTATTTCTTACCTGTCACTTATCCTGAAATAAAAAGCGTATTGTCTCTTTGTAAAAAAATTAATGCATATCTATATATTTATCTCTCTAGTCATCTATGTATAGATACAAATACATCTGTAGAGATACAGATATTCATTTATATTTATGCTTAAATGCAGACAGATTTTCAGATTGTAAAATGCCTTTACTCTCATTGACTATTAAGGGATTTAAACTATATACTCATTTATCAAAATTGACTGAGGCATATAAAGAAGCGTTAGGTATTTAATGTGTGTTGCTAATATTAAGTAGAATCATTGTTTTGAAGTGCAGATTTTAGTTCAATAACATAGCACATTACAGCAGACCAAAGTTATTAACTTCAATTGATAAAGAATTATGAATATAATTATAATGCTGTTAATTATTTAAAGCCATGAATTATGCAAATGCAGCAGGTATTATTAATCATCTACAGGAACTAGAACAATTTTCCTAAAAGAACATATAAATATTAAAAAGCCTGACTTGGCTCTCTTATGTACTTTTAGAGCTTTAGTGTTCCCTTATGAACCATGTTTGGATTCAGGTCTCCTTTATAAAATGAAAAATGCCCCAAATGCATCTTCTCTAAAGACCAAATGAACGTCATTAGATTTCTCTTCTTGTCTATAAAATGTTTACTAACTGTGTGGTTCCACATGTTTGTTTATATCAGCAATATCTCAATTCTTTTAAGCTAATATTTGTCTGTGGTGGCTGACGTCGTCCTCACAAATAGCACATTGTATAGATATCCCTGCTGTGAGACTGAGCTACATGTAATAGTCTTGTAGCATATAATGAAACAATAGAATTTCCAAAATTAACATATCATGAACCTTCCCCCAGTACTAAGGAACAACAGAGCATTTGAGAGAGTAGTTATGAGTAATTTCTATAAGTGTACTCACCATTTATAGAAAGGACATAATGAAAAAAATAGCAAGAAAAGGGTTTCCAAATTGAACCTTTCGAAGATGCACAGTTAGTAAGAGCCTTGAATATCTGCTTCTGTAAACAGATCGTTGTAAATTTTCCTGCAAGAAATACTGGCCTTTTCCTTTAAGGAGCAACTTGTAGAAATATTTAAAAAGGGTTTTATAAACAAGGACTCTGTTTGCCTCAGAATATTAGAGTTTAATTCCTGTTTTTCTTTTAAATTCAGTTTTATTTTATTTAAAATAGAACTCTTCGTAATTGATTCTTAGAAGAATTATTTCTTTTAAAATCTCAAAACATTTCCAAATACCAAGAGATTTACATGTTTGTGACCTTGGAATGTGATCCTTACTTGGAAAATACCAAGGTTGGGCAGGGACTAGAGTAGGAGTTAGGGGATTGGCAAAGGGACGTGTAGGAAGGCAGTGTAGGGGAGCATTGTGCTATTGAGACTGTTGAAGTCTTAGCCTTTAGGACAATGTCTGGCATAGAGGCACTTCCAGAAGGAATGCTTCACTGAATGTTATAAGCAGCTTGCAGTCTATGGCACATTCACAGCAAAAGACAGTATATATCAACTGTTGATTGATGGACCTATCAGAGACATGACTGTTTAAACATACACTATCCATGTGTTTTCTAGTAAGATAATTGCCCAACTTTATTCTGTACTGGGTAACATTTGGACTTGTATTTAGTTTGAGCCTCACATTTTAACAATTGTATTTAAAAATCTGATGTCTCTCCAGAATATTACGGAGTTTGGAAAGGATGTTGGGGAAAGAAGTGTTGAAGTAAATGAGATTCTTAAACTATAAAAGATTTTTGTTCTTGTCTCTCTTGAGTTTCTGCCTGTGACTCTGCTTTCTGCCCTGATGCTAGATGCTCTGCTCTCTCTGCTGCCTGCTGTCAGTTTGAACCATAAGTACTTTCAATAGCATTTCTGATCTTGTCCTCTTTCTGAAGACTACCCATGAGTCAAATATGAAACTCTTTTATCTTTTATTGTTTCAAAATTTAAAAAATACATATTATCTGAGAGACATTATAGCATCTGAATTTTTATTATATGCAAGTCTGTTAGGAGAAAGGTAGAAGGAGAATCAGCAAGTAGAAATTGAATTCTTTGCATGAAGGGGAGCAGATTTAGTTTTGCCATAAGAACGAACTTTCTAAGATGAGATACGTCTACAGTTGGAAACAGCATACATTCTGCCCTCATCTATCTTTTTTCCACTGCTGGATTTCAGGGCTCATCATTTAGAATCTCTCTGCTCTGATCCACGCTTGCCATTTATTTAATGAATGCTGCTATTAAAAAGATACTGTTTTAAGCACTGTAAAAAATTATATCAGATAATTTCCATAATAATCCAGTGAGCTAAATATTATTAGTATCCCCATTTTTCAGTTAGGTAAACTGAGGCACAGAGATCTAAGCAATTTGTCCAAGGTCACCAGCTAGTTAACGACACATTCAGACTTAGGCAGTCTGCTACTATAGTCTGTGTTGGTTTTTTTTAATTTATTTAATTTATTTTTTATTTTTTTGAGGAAGATTAGCCTTGAGCTAACATCTGCCGCCAATCCTCCTCTTTTGCTGAGGAAGATTGGCCTGAGCTAAGGTCTGTGCCCATCTTCCTCTATTCTGCTTGATAAGTGGTGCACAGGTCCACCACTGGGATCCGAACCTGTGAATCCCAGGCTACTGAAGCAGAGTGCATGAACCTAACCACTATGCCACCAGGCCAGCACCTATAGTCTGTGTTCTTAATATCTATTGTATACTGTTCTGCACTCAGTATACAGAGTCTGGATCCCTATGATTTAGAGCTACTTTAAGACTTTTCATTGTTTGTCCCAACTTACTTCTCTAGCCTCATGTTCCAACAGTACACCCATATTCCTTTGATCCAGGCACCTGGGATCTGTCACCTTCCACCTGAGGATGCCTGGAGTTTCCAAGTGTCTGTGCTGTTTGCCATCCCACTTCTGTGTCCCCCACACTTGCCACAGGCCCTACTTCTAGCATTATCTCTATGGAAATCCTCCGCTTACTTCTCTATCAAATGTTGCTGCCTCTATAAAACTTTTTGCATACACCAGGCCCAATTAATTATTCTTCCTTGTTTTAGCTGAAACTTCAAATTTTCAGCTCTGTTATGATCATACAGTATATTAAATCGCTTATATTTCTGTCCTCTGTTATAACCTGGAAACTGTGTGAAGTTAAGAACTACATCTTTCTCATTCGTGTACCCTCAGACCTTGATAAGTGAATGCATTTAAAAACTGTCTAAATGAATGGCACACATATAGTATAAAGCAAGAGTTTCTTATCATATTAAGTGCTCAAGCAAGAACTAAGCGGCCAGCCATCACAACTGTGGTAAAGGAGACTCCTGCATGGGGAGAAAGGTTAAGCTGGATACTTGTCTCTGTGGCCTTTTTTAGCTCTCTCATCCCAATTCCATATCATGCCTCATAGCTAAAAAGTGCCAGTCAGAAATACCTATCCATTGTGTGTGGCTCGGGCTAGTTGATTATGGTCCCCAGGGCCTACTTCTTAGAAAATGTGTTTGCATTGTACTCCAAAAAGAGCTATTCTCCCTCTCTCTTCCTCACTGAATTCCCATTTATATTTTTCAAGTCTACAGAAGCTACATTTGGGCACAGACTTTGCAATTTGCCTTTGTGCACAAATATTCAAGCAGGAGATATTTATCCCCCAGAGATGGTGAATAAGGTGTATTCTTAAATTATTGCAAAGATTTAATTCTTTTCACCCTGGGAGAGAAATTAACACTCTGTAATGTCACTTATGAGACTGAGATTTTTCTTATAACACAGGATTAAATGAAAAGAGAAAACTCCCAAATACATACTTGTAGTGAATTAAATAAGTATGCAAATCAACTTCTGACCTTACATTGTTTTTTCTACTAAATGAGGTATAGATTTCTAATTGATGGAGAGATGATTTTGCTATTTTTTATGCCCTTTATAAACAGATCTATCGTATAATATTTTATATCACTTTTGAATTATACGAAAATTCATGCATAAGTTCAAAAGGCATTTATTAGTATTTATAATAAATAATTACAGAAGAATTCACTGGTTTAATGGAAAAAATAGTTAACACAATTTTAAAAATGTATCGAAAGAGCACAAAGGATATCAAATCAATTTAAAATGATAAATGTCCAGATAACTACAAAAGAATACTAGTTATCTACATAATCCATTTGTAATTCTTCTTATGCCGTATTCGGATTACCCGGGAGATGATGGTAAGCCAGATGTCCTATTTGAAAGTTGGCATTATTTTATCATTTTAATCTTGCCGGTTGTTAAAGCCATGGTTAGTTCACTTTTGTCTTCCCTTATTTTGGCTTGTTTTATTTATCACACAATTTAAATGTAAAAATCTACAATACTATCATCATAGAAAAATTCAAAAGAGTAGAGAACAAATAGCTCACCAAAAAGTATGTGAATGCCTAATAAATATGAACATATGTTCAAACAATTAGTAGAAGAACTAAAGCAAGTCTTTTTGCCTCTGAAAGTGGAAATGGTCAATAAAGCAGGGGAATCAGTGAGGTGGACGTGCCCTTTCTTGTTGGTGGGATTATAAATCAATCTAATGGTTTTTGAAAGCAGTTTGGCAATATGCATAAAGAGCATATTCGATCCTTTGACCCACAATTTGTCTTCTGAGGCTCTTCCCTAAGGACATGATTAAATAATATGGACAAAGTTGTTCTTTGCTGTGTTATTTTTAATAGGAAAAGAAGGAAATGACCAACAACACAATGGTTGTCAAAGAATCAATTAAGCAAATCTTGATATATCATTGCAGTGGAACATTATGCAATTATTAAAATATTTTCAAGAATATTTAGTAAGAGAAATATCGATCATATAATACCAATCTGAAAATATATACAATATGACCAACATATTTAATTTTTTAAAAATATCTATGTAGAGAAATTAATATTACAAGAAAAATTTCTGAAATATTAACACGATCTCTGATGTGGTTAGATTTTCTGTAATATTTAGCTTATCTTATAAAAGTTTTCTTATAATAAGAAAGAACTTTAAAGCATAATTTTGCAAAATCCAAGTGAAATAAGAAATACCCTGTTTACAATTTTAAAAAAGCATTTCACAAGATCATAGTATCATTATGCTTGGTACAGCTTTCTTAGAAGAAAAACTATGGCCAGAAATAGACCTGTTAAGTGCTGTTTAGAGGACCACCTAATCCCATCTTATGGAGGTTGTCAGCATCCCTAAATACTACTTAGAGGCAATTCCCGCAAAATTGAGATGGAATAATGAGTGAGCACGGTTTCTAAGGCCTTACCTGGAAAGTGAATTGCTACTCGGTTTCCAAAAGTAATACATCTAGTGGGAAACTCATGCTTCTCCCTAAACCAGATGTGCCTGGTCCTGAGTGAGACAGGGGTTCTGACTATAATAGTTATTTTACCCTCCTACTTTTCTACTAGCAGACTCTGGTTTTGGTTTCACACAGATTCCCTAAGGAGAAGGAGCACATAGATACTATTTTATTGTACCTTGTTTGTTGGTCTCTTTGCTGCAAGAAAGACGTTGTCTCTGAAACCCCAACAGTAATGTAACTGGTCCTACATCTTAGAAACCTTTGATTTTGTACACTGCGTCTGTTAGATTTAACCTCCATTGATTAGATTATAGAGGTTTGCACTGTTAAATAGTACATAAAAGACACAGTAATTACTGCCAAATCCTTCCTGAACCCAGACATCTCAGATAGTTTTAAATATCCTGTGTCCACACTTAACCTTGTTTCAAATTTCCCTTGTCAGCAAACCGGGAAGACGTTAGTCACAGATAAACCAGAAATTTTCACTCGGTAATTTTCGCATAGATACTCATGATTTCGTGTCTTTAGTTGAATTATATTTTCCTCATTAAAAACAAAGAACTCCAACCTTTGCCAACCGTGGCTTCACACTAGCAAAAGCGTTCTGGGTGTGGATGTTGTGTTTGATCAAATCTAATGTGTGCTAATTGGCATGTACTTTATAGTAAATATAAAATACTAGATGGTTTCCAATCTAGTTTATGTACTACAAAAAGCAAATTGCATAACTTTTATTCAACTACACTCTACAGTCATTATGAAATGGCTCTTTCAACTAGGAATACATAGGTAGCATGTTAAACAGCTATCTCTTATGGCAAAGGAGTTTCTTGTTAAGGCACGACCACAACCAAGCCATTCTTCCTCTCTTTTCATTAGTATTCACCGTCTCTGCTTAGCTGTCTGCAGGTGGTACAGTTTGGGAATTGAACATAAGTAAAAGAACTCTCTCATGCTGTAGGATTTGGAATGCTCTACTTAAGTACAACTGCTATTATGTTTACACAATCATCAGAAATATATGAGACTTTGTCATCAGATGCTTTTTGATAATTATCAGTTTGACCTTTTGTAGCTCCTGTGATAGAATACTAATAATATTAAAGATACATTTTCAAATGTACAATGAGACAAACTTATTTAAAAGCGTGGTACAAGGATTAGTATGATCATCTGAAAATCTATTGTCAAAGTCTACTTTTTTAAGGTTATGTTCTCTTACTTAAGGCATTTTTTGAAAAAAGATAGCAAAGATAGTGAAGTAAATTAATATGTCCCTATATATTTAACATTTCCTTATATATTATTATTCTGGTTTATTTATAAATTGCACATAATAATTCTTACACTGTGTCAGACTGCTCATAAAGTAGATATTATTAGTACACCCATATGCAGCGATGAAAACTGAAGATAGAGATATTACCCAAAAAAGCAAGTGGTTTGATCCCAGGCATTGTCACTTCAGAGCTGTTACTCCTAACTATTACAATATCCAGGCACCCCTTCTAGTTAAAATTGGTAAAACAGGTTTTTAAATGTCAAAGAAGGAAAAGTGAATGCAAGCTTATGTAAGGAAGTTTAGACTCAATTATTTTCTCAAGGATCAACTAACTTTTTTACCAAAAATTTTAAGTAGGAACTAAAAGTATTTGTATGTCTTCCTTTGATGTATGGGATATGTATGTATATGTTATATAAAACCAAATAAAGGGATCTCTCCAATTATTATGCATTTGACAAACATCATTGAGTCTAACTTGATGATGTAACTATCATCTCTTTGTAAATTGTATGCCAAATGGAGTCCTCAATCTAGAAGACTCTCAAAAAATGTAAATTCTCTATTTTCTAAAATGTAGTGATAATTGACAAATCAGAGAAACTGGTACCTTTTAAACTTCTCATACTCTATATTCTCCTACCATGATAAAACTAGGATTCACATTATGTTTTAAAGCCATTTGTGTCTTTGTCTTTATTTAAGTACATTCTACAGTGTACTCTGAAAAACATAAACTCAAAGATGTGGATAGTTCTGAAGAGGTTATCATGGGATTTAACTGATGCCTTTTTAAAAAATTGTTATACTGTCTGGGATCTCTTCTCTGTTTTCTGAATTTAAGAATCTATCTTTTTTTCCCTCAGTTTGCTTCACTTGGGTGATGATTTCAAGTGGGAGACATCCCCACAGTGTATTAGTAGACATTGGCTTTCCAATCCAAGTAGACATGGCTCTCAGTGTGATTTTTCTCTTACCTTTTTTATTTATAAAACTTTCCTATTTTGTGATGATATGTATACTTCATTAGCTAATTATGGTGGTTAACTTAGAATAACCTTTAATGTAATTTATATGCAATGCCTTCCATACAAGAAAGCCAATAAAGTTATGAAAGAGAATAAGCGAAGTGGACAGAAGTTAATAGCAGAATGGACATAGAATCTAAGCATTGTGATTATTCTGATGTTACTTAATTTCTCTAGGTCTGATATGTAAAATGGGGTAATGATACTCGGCTACCTGAATTCATAAAGAATTTACTTGGGATAGTACAACTAAATCTTCTAGTATCATATTTGTCACACAGTAGATTGTCAGTAAATATTAGTTCTTTCCTCATGGATATCTCTTGTCATATTATTTATACAATTTCCATGTCCATTTGTGGAATCTGAGCCTCCTAATAGTAGCGACTATTTTTTTAACCATTTTTCTATCTAGCACAGAAAGTGATAGAGGGAGTATTCAGTAACTGAGTAAATGTTGATCCAATAAATTGATTTCATAATAGCCCTGTGTAGACAGCCATAGATGTGGGTCTGTTTATTGCATACTACTATTCTCACTGGTTATTCCCTATGCTTGTTTCTAAATTTGTTTAAAACAAGACTTTAGTTTTACTTTGTTTATTATTGCTATTATTTTTATTGTAGTAAGAACAGATAACATAAGAGGGTAGATTCCCTCTTAACAAAATGTTAAGAGTACAGCAAAATATTGTTAACTGTAAACACAATGTTGTACAGCACATCTCTAGAACTTATTCATTTTGCTAACTGAAAATTTGTAACTATTGAGCAACATCTTCCCATTTCTCTCTCTCCCCAGTCTCTGGCAACCACTATTCTGCTTTCTGCCTCTGTGAGTTTGACTCGTTTAGGTATCTCATAAAAGTGGAATCATGTAGCATATGTTCTTCTGCAACTGGCTTATTTCACGTAGCGTGATATTCTCCAGGTTCATCCACATTGTGACATATGTCAGGATTTCCTTCTTTCTTATGGTTGAGTAATGTTCTATCGGATGCCTATACCACATTTTCTAGCTAGCTGAATTTATATGTCTATATCTATGTCAATATCTGTATAAATCTATATCTATACTATCTATACCTGTATGTTTATCTGTGTGTGTGCAGTGTGCTCGTAAATTTTTAACAATCAGCTCACTGAAGAAAAACAAACAAACTCCGATTTGTAGTGTTTGCTGATTTCTGTGGTGTAAATTCTCCAACCATATCCAAATTCAAGCTATCAAGGTGATATTGCTAATGTAGAGCTGGGAAAAAATGTATAGTGGCATACCGTTATGTAGTATTTTCACCATACAGATACAAATATGTGAATAACCTCACAAGCATAGAAAATAGTAAAATCATTAAGAGGTAATGAGTTTTTAATTTATTACAGTTGCCTTAATATAATTTACTCAATGGTAAGCTTATATAATTTAGTTTTAAGAAGGGCTATTTAAAATACTAAGCTTGCAAAATTCCTTAAAATTTAACACTTGGTTCTCATGAGGCAGTAAAAGCCAGCTTCAGCACATCACTTTACTTTCAAAGTCCCTGTTCTTTCTCATTTTCAAAACCCAAAGTTAATCATGGGTTTAACTCTTTTTTTGCTGTTTTTTAATTCTTGGTGTTTGGTAAGTTTCTACAGTGAATATTCATAAGTAGAAACTTACCAAACAATTCAAGAATTTGCCTGTTGTTTGTCGCTTGAAATAGTGTACACTGCTTGAATGATTTCTGTAATATATTGCCAAGGGTCATAAGAGCTAATCTCCAAATCACTAAAAGACTTTATTACCCTTTGATGCTTTTTTTTTTAAGGAGGCTGGAATAATTCTGTTCACCAAAGATAAACTATATGTTAAGTAAAAGACTATCAGCTACAAAATGAAAGTTTTGAAACATTCTCTGCAAATGTTTTCTTGGTAGTAACTGTTTCAATATTTAGTATTAAATATATACTTTTTTGAAATAAATATAAGAAAACAGAGTAGCAAACATACAACCATATGAAAACTTGAACATGAATGTACATAACAGCATTATTCATAATAGCCAGAGGGAAGAAATAACCCAAATGTCCATTAAGTGAAGAATAAATGAATGTATTATATGCACTCAGTGGAATATTTTTCAGCAATAGTAAGTAATGAAGTACCAATACATACTACAACATGGATGAACCTTGGAAACATTGTGCTAAGTGAAAGAAGCCAGTCCCAAAAGACCATATGATGTATATTCCATTTATATGAAATGTCTAGAATAGGCAAATCTATAGTGACAGAATGTAGGTTTGTGGTTGCCTAGGGCTGAGGGCATGTGGGAGGGGGAGAATTTGGGAGTGACTGCTAATGGGTATAGGATTTCTTTGGGGGATAATGAAAACGTTCTAAAGTGAGACTGTAGTGATGGTTGTGCAACTGTGTGAACATACGAAAACAAAAAAAAACCACTTTTATTTATACACTTTAAATGGATGAATTGTGTTGTATGTGAATTATAGCTTAATAAAGCTGTTTTAAAAAATGTAACAACTTGGAAAAGCTGAACAAGGGAAAGATTCCAAGAAAAGCCCAGGAAGGAATCCAGGTGATTCTACTCCCTCCACCGAAACATCATGCTACACACTCTCTGAATATTTTCACCTCACTTCTTAGGGTGTGTTAACTGTCTACCAATTGCACGCTATAAAACAGTTGTCTCCTTGCTAGGATATGGAGTAATCAGTCCACTCATTAATGTGAAAAGTTTGGGCAGATATCTATCTTTAGGTTACAGACTCAATGTCAGCTATGCTATGAATTATTGCTTTTGGGTGGAGGAGGGAAAATATGTTTATATTATGTGTCTAGTGCAAAAGCAGAAGTCAAGAGAGGTCTTTAAAGGACATCTTACAGATACTGGACGTCTGGAACATCTTCACCATGAGGAAAGTGTTGCAGAATGTTGTTTATCCATTCAACCATGAGTAAATGAAGTAAAGATTACCAATTTGATACTAAGGTCCATCTTCTTCTTTTGTAGAAATAGAAACAACTGATTTTTAGTTGAGCTCCCGGTTTCCCAGAACCAAGTCTATATTTCTTATCCTCCATTGCAGCTAAGTATGACTGCATGACCTTTTTCTGACAACTGGGGCATAATCAGAAATAACTTGTTAAGCTTCTGGGAAGAAAAATCATGATCTTCTTCCCCTGTTTTCCTCATTCTTCCTCACTGCTACTTGGAATGTGATGGCTGGAGTAGCCCTTTGTACTACAAAAGGGAAGTCACATGTTGAAGAAGAGAAATAAATAATAAAAAAAATTCCATATCCCTGGTGATCATGGAGTCACTGAACTGGCTCTCAACTATGTCTTCTTATTTGAGAGAGAAATAAATTTCCATTGTCCTTAGCATCTGTTATTTTCAAATTTCTGTCACTTTCAGCCAGACTCTAATACCAGTGAATTGCCAGGAAGAATTGCTGACAACCTGCTATGGGCCAAGAACTATATTAGTCACTGGAAATTCTGGGATGAAAAATGAGATAAAGTGTCTTATTTTCATGGAGTTTACATTCTATTGTGGGAAGATAGACAATAAACAAGTTTTTTAAAGAACATGATTACGAGTGATAATCATATAACCTACAGAGAGTGAGTATGTATTTTAGGGGTTCTTCGCAATTGGAAGGGAAGACCTCTAAGAAGCAGTGATATTTGAGCTGATACCTGAACTAATAGGCAGACCAATACATACGATGATCTGGTCAAAGAACTCCAGATAGGAGAGCAACAAGCACAAAGGGAGGAATGAATTTGGCATCATCAAGAAATAGGAAAAAATGGATTGTGTGCTTAACTTAGAGAGGACAGTGGAAAGAGCAACAGTAGGAGATAATGTTAAAGAGTGGGGTAGGAGGCAGATCCCACAAAGTCACATAAGCAGTGGAGGTGGGCAAAAACAAGAGCATAGTGCTGGCCCCGTGGCCGAGTGGTTAAGTTCGCACGCTCCACTGCAGGCGACCCAGTGTTTCATTGGTTCGAATCCTGGGCGTGGACATGGCGCTGCTCTTCAAACCACGCTGAGGCAGTGTCCCACATGCCACAACTAGAAGGACCCACCACAATGAAGAATATACAGCTATGTACTGGAGGGCTTTGGGGAGAAAAATGAAAAAAAATAAAATGTTAAAAAAAAAAAAATAAAATGAGAGCATGTACTTCAGAATTTTGTCCTGGCATCTTTTCTTTCTCTACTTCTCTCCTCCCTTGTACTTTCCCTTCCCTCTTTACTTCATCTTTTCGCTCCCTTTTTCTTTCTTTCAGTCACCTATACAATGTGGTCCACTATTTCTAGTACCCGTAATCAAGAATTCTATCTTATTGTTTTAGTTGTGGCTTTTATATGTCCAATAATATATGAAGGACTAGCCTAGGAGATATTCCCCCATTCATAATTTGCATTACAAGTTTCAAAGCAATAACTCAAATCAATTTTTGGATAAGAAGCAATGCATTACTTTAGGGATTCTCTGAATATGTTTATTTGTTTATAAATAACATACATTTCAAAGTGTTGACTTATGATTTTTTGTTGATGAGGCATTTCTAATTATGGAATACATTATTCAGGATAAATATCTTTGATTCATTTCAACGTAGATTTTGGCAAAAATAGAAACTCTGATACACTGTTAATGGGAGAATATGTAAATTTGTATAAATTTACTGGTGACAATGTAGACAATATGAATTAAATTTAAAAATGGGCATACATCTTAAATTTGCATAGTTGTCTACATGGGTTACATCTTAAATATTCCTTAATAAAAATATAGTTAAATAAATTATGAAAGAGTGATAGAATAGGAAATTTTGCAGCCGTCAAAATGTTGAAGTCAAAATATTAAAGTATTTTTATATGTGAAAGTAAAAAAATGTTCTATTGAATAATTTTGAAAATGAACTACAAAACAGTATTTGTAGTATAATTTTTAGGATATATTGAATAATAATGTAGGATAGAGATAGAGAGACACACATGAATGTCTTTTGAGTGGGGTCTCTATATCTCTGATAAAATTATGGGTAGTTTTTTTCTTTTTATTTATACTTTACTTTTTCTAATGATATACTAAACTATTTTTAATTTTGTAGAAAACAATTAGTGAACTCACAAAGAACATTAATGTGATTAGAAGGCAATATACAGGGATTAATGGGAAAATAATGTATTGAAAAATACTACTTGTTTGAGAAACATCGTTTTCATATTGAAAGGAGGTAACTTTTGTTTTCTGGAGATGTGTCTACTCCTTTTAAAGATGAGGGGGCAGGGCCGGCCCCATCACCAAGTGGTTAAGTTCTCACGCTCAGCTGCCACGGCCCAGGGTTTCGCCTGGGTTCGGATCCTGGGCACAGACATGGCACCGTTCGTCAGGCTACGTTGAGGTGGCCTCCCACATGCCACACCTAGAAGGGCCCACAACTAAAATATACAACTATGTACTTGGGGGATTTGGGGAGATAAAGCAGGAAAGAAAAAAAAAAAAGATTGGCAGCAGTTGTTAACTCAGGTGCCAATCTAAAAAAAAAGAAAAGAAAAGATGAAGGGGCTTCCGTGTATTTTTAATCTAAGAGGAAGCAAATTTAACCTTTTGGCAGCTTTGCGTTATTTTGTGATCACATACACCAAGCAAACAAAATCTTTCACCTTTAGCCAAGTTTGTGGTGGTCAGGAATTCACTTGAAGATAAAAACTGATCATGAAGTAAAGACATGGGATGCACTTTTCTAGTTTATATTACTTTGTGGTGGCGGTAAGATGTTTTCTGGTTTATAAAAACATCAAAGTATTCAAGACCTGAGATGTAAAGAAGCAAGTGTGTTGGAGGAGCTAAAGGCAAGCATAGCTAGCATGTGGAAAGATGAATGGATTGACATGGTCTTGGGAGGTAAACAGATATTACTTCATGCGGCATCCTATAGCTTGTGTTTACCATTTTGGATTTTATCCCAAGAAAACTGGGGAACCAATGAAGAGTTTTAACCAAATGGAGTGACATGGTCATCTTTATCTTTTTGAATCTCATTGTGACTCCTATGTGGGAAAGGGACTTTATTGGGAACAGAGGATACTTGTGTAAGGATTAGAGGGTCAACAGGCTGAGTGACAAGGCAAAGAGACCAATTAGATGGTAACAGTTGTCTAGTCATGAATGTATTATGGTGTGGACTAGAATAGGGGCAATGGTCATAAAGGAAAACTTTTCGGTTGTAGAATCTACATATGTTGAGGCTTGATTAAATGACAGAGAGGGAGAGAGAGAAATCCAAGATGACTTAAACAGTCAGGAGAGGTTTAGTAAAGGGTAGTTCCATTTATTAAGGTAGGATACACCTGAGGAGAATCAGGTTTGAATTGGAATGTACTATATCTTTTAATTCTGCTTGTGTCTAATTTGAGATGGAGTTGTTCAATAAGTAGTAGAAAATATGTGTCTGAAGTACATGGAACTCATTGCAAAATTATTTCTTTTTAAATCATATTCATCCTGCAGGAAAATGGCACTGACCCTGAAAGTCAGCAGTTTTCGTTTTTCTTTTGTTTTTGTTTTTTCAAGAAATCATTCTTGAAATGATGACATCCAAAATCGATCAAACAAGGAAACAATTGCCTGATGTGAACTATTGTTTTGTTGATAACTGTCATAGAGAATGACATAGAAGCTCTCGAGTGTGAAATAGAAAGCTATCTGGCATGCTGTATTTGGGGATATAGACCTTGAATGACTATTGTCCAATGAAAGAGTCTTTGTTGACAGATAGAAAAATGTCTTGTGTTATGAATTCATCTTAATATAGTCTTATGTTAAAAAGTATGATCCTTCTTGAGAAACCATCTCAGAAATTTCTTTATTGTCAACCAAATTAGATTACAGTTTTTAAAAGAATATGTAAATTATTATCGAAAATGTTAGAGAACATGTATGCAATTTTAAAATATATTGAATGTAAGCAGTGCCTTTTTGTGTGAAACTAAATAAAAATTAGATACCTCCAAAAATATCTTATTCTGAATTTTCCCTAGATTGAAAAAAACTACTCAAGTCTTGTATTCTGCCCCTTTATTGCAGCACGACTGCTGGCTCTTCTATGAAAGAACGTTTCTACATTATTTTTAAAAATCATATAATGAAAACAATTGTTTTCAAGGAAAAAAATGAGAGTCTGGGGCCCAGAAAATTTTATTTACACTTGCAATACAAAATTATTTTTCCTGCAGCAATTTCAACAATGAAGGCTTTTTAATAAAGAACTGTAAGTATATTTTGTTGTTGAGAGATAAAAATAATAACTTGATTGGTCAAAATAGAATCAAGCCTAAAGGCTTCCTTGTTTGGCCTTCAGTACCTCATAGTCAGAGACTCAGAAACCTCATAGTCCCATTTTTCTCATGAGTCTTTGGATGCAATTTTGTTTACAGCTCAGGTCGCGTTTGCTTGTGTTTGCAGTAACTGAGCCTTTTTGGGCTCCAGGCACTATACAAGATAGTTGGCATATACCATAAGGGTAAAACAATGAAACCAACAAGCTACTGAAGGACTTATGAGCCTCAATGATCTAATGACATTTCTGAAAAAGGTGACATTTATACTGAGAAATTCTGAACTAGGAAAAATTGGGGGGAAGTGTGAGGAGAATGTTCACTTCAGAGAAATAGCATATACAGAGGCCTGTAGCCTTGAACAAGTTCGTGAACTTGTGGAACTGAAAGAGGCTGGTATCTGTAGAGCTGGGAGAGTAACCCAAGCCAAGTGCCATGAAATTAAGTAAGAGAGTTTGTTGGAGAACTTTTGGGTCTAGAAAGAGTTTTAACTTTGTTCTAAGGTCAATAGGAAGCAACTGAAGGATATGAGAGAATATAATGATGAGATGTATACTTTTAAGTGGGTCACTTTGATGCTGTTTCCCATTAAAAGAACATATAGAGGGCAATATCAGGAGGTACAGAGTTTCAGTTCAGGTATAGATTGGCTGGATGAAATTGTGCTTACCTATGCAATTAGCTTAGATAAAGTTTCCAATTTTGTTTGCCAAGGACTTTAAAAGCTAGATGACCACATAGACAGGAACAGTTATATTATTTGGCAATATAGATTCCCTTGGCCCATCAATGGTATAGATACTCATTACATTAAAGGCCCAAGGTAGGGTCTGCCCAGTTCTAGAAAGTACAATCCTTGTTATACACTGCTCTGCTGAACTTGGATCTTATATCATCATTTCATAAGAACTTGAACTAATAATCTATGTATTTCCATTTCAGGGAGTAGTTATATAAATATCTGGTCTTTCTGATTCTTAAACTAAACTTAGAATTGGCAAGGCCCCATCATCAGTGGCTGAAAAGTATCTCTTTGTCTAGCTTTCCAGAAGTCCAGAAAGCCCATTTCTCCTCAGGGGGCTCTTTCACTTTTGTAGGTGGTTTGGACAAGGATAGCGGCAGCAATGATGAAAAACTGTAGCCTCACATGAAGTGCTCACTGACAGGATAGGAAGATAAGTTGGATGGTAAGAATTGATTTGAAGAAAGTAAGACTCGTGGAGGAATACCAGCTAGTGGATGGTGGGACCATTTAACTGATATTCCTAACTCAAAGCATCAATTACATCAATTAACAACTAAGAGTCGATTATGTCCCAATGTAGAATTCAGTTTCTTTATGCACTTGTTTAGTGCTTTAAATTCTACTCCCCACTTTTTAGCTATCCCTTACTGGGCAGAACTACATAATTTAATGCTTTACTTTTTATTGATATCAAAAAAAAGGAGCTTGTTCTTCCTAACTAACTAATATGAGTAGCATAACTTAGCTCAAGGTCAGTAGCAAGGAGGTTCCTTGCAACAGTGTTTTAATAGTGAAAATACCATAAATATCCTTAATGCATGTGATGAAAAACTAAAATGATGCTTCAGATCAGTGGTTCTCAATTGGGCATGCTGTTGCCACCTAGGAGATATTTGGCACTGTTTGGAGACTTTTTTATTGTAATGACTAGGGAAGGGGGTATTTTACTGGCATCTAGTGGGTAGAGGCCAGAGATGCTGCTGAACATCCTACAAGGCAAAGGACAGACTCCTCCTCCCACAACAAAGAATTATCCAGTCCAAAATGTCAATAGCACCACTTTTGAGAAACCCTGTATTATGTCTACACATAACGATAATGACGTATACCAAATACATAATATTGAATGAAAAAAGAAAAGTTTTAGAATGATAGGAAAGCATGATGATATATTAGTTATTTTAATGCTAGCCACTAGAGTAGAGCAACGTCAACATTTCAGTGGCTTAACACAAGAGACGTTTATTGTTTGTTCATGTCGCAGTTGATGGTAGCTTGTGGCTTTCCTACATATGGTGATACAAGGATCCAGACTTCTTCCATCTTCTTGCTCCACCATCTGTTTGATCTCAGAATCCTCTGTATTCAGCCATTGGATGTAGAATAGAGTGTGGAAAATACACATTAGCTTTTTAAAATCCCAAACCCAGAATTGACACAAATTGCATCTACTCATGTTCCACTGAGAGAAACTAATCAAATAACCACACCTGGGTGTGAAGATTATGAAATGCAGTTACAGGTCAAACAGCCTCTCTCTCATCAATACTGCTATAATTGGGCAGCATGGATTTTTATGGACAGCTGATTAGCTCTGTGAAGGACACCTGGCGCTTAAGGAAATTTGTAAAGGTCACACACACACACACACACAATACCATGTATTATTTATGGATATAGAAATATGTGCGAAAATAGAACAATTGAACTGAATTGATGAACATAAAATTCATATATGGTGGCCACCTATGAAGAGGAGAACAGGAGAATAGGTCTACAGTAAGGGAGCAAAACTATCTTCAAACATACCTGCATTGTTTTCTTTCATGGTTAGATTATGAACACCAAATAAGGTAAAACAAGTCATTAGTAATTATGATTTCTAGGAGATGTGCACATATGTACTTGTATGGTTCTCTGAACTTCGCTATCTAATTTTACCTTTCTCTAAAGAAATGAGTAAATCAAACGTTTTATATCAGTTAATTTATGTTCAAATTGATATAAAAAATGAGATATAATGTCTACATTATTTTTGAGTTATATTTAAACATTGTTGTCATATAGAGTTTTTATAAAAGCTCTTGTATAATTTGCAGGAACATAATACAGTGTTCCTTCTTATACATTTCTGTTCAGGGTTATATTCAAAACATAACACTGACACGCTCCCAGTCTTCTTGAAAAAAATTTATCTACAGCATGATAATATGTTGTTGAAAATATCCTTGTTCCCTGTTTACTTCAGTCTCTTGGGTAATATCTTTTCTTTCTGAAATATACCTGATTTTTCAATCCACATTGTGAATATTAATAATGTATCTTCCTTGCAAGAGACAGAAACACAAATCAAATACAATTCAGTATTAAAGCCGTGTGTGTGTGTGCGCGTGTATGTGTGTGTTGTGGTTTATCTAAAAGTAGAATGCAAGGGAAATTGGACAATCAGGCTCTAGGAATGGTAGAGACATGGGCCTTTCCCTTGATTGTGTGCTATGGAGGACGACTGAAGGCACAAGTCCTCATTTTGTGAGTCTCAGGTAAAATACTCCAGGAAGAGCATCTGTGTGTCCAAGTTTGAATCAGATGTCAATAATCTTGGCCCAGTCAGCCTTGTCTGGGAGACAGTGTCATAGTACAAATATGGCACTAGGGGCCATGCTTATGGGTTTCTTGGAGGGAGAGGGTAGCAGTTCTCAGAAAAGGGAGAAAAATTATATGCTGGGCAGGCCTTCCTAAATCTCTCTCTTGTTTGGTGTGCTACATGTTCCACACTATTTTGACAGAAAGAACTCTGAGTTCTGTTATTTGAGCCTCCAATTTTCAAGATCTTTGTAAAGAAAAATGTGTTCTAAAGGCTTCACATATATTTTTCTTCCTTTTTTGATGTATCTTTGAGCTGGAAATGCATCAATACATAGTGTCAAAACATGAAATTTATCACGTTTGTCCCTGCCCAACATTATAACACACAAAAAGTGAGGAATAATTTAAACTCTTTGAAAATTGGAATTTTCATAAGGTGATGAGAAGAAAAATGACTGGTTCATTGTGTTGTGACATCTAAGGTTTTGTATGTGATTTCCTTTTCAAAGAATATACTTCATAAGTTAATAAAGAAGGCAATTGACAATATACCACTGTCATTTGTAGACAGAATAAAATAAAACTGTATCAGCCATTATAAAGGAACATGTATGAACAGCTTAGCCAACTCTCCTTTAGAGGATCTCATGCAAACTAAATATTCTGTTGTTATTTATCTTGTATTAGGAACCAAAAGGAGTCCCAAATGTTTCTTTGAAGAGCAGTAGATGGTGAAGTACTGTTTTAAAGGCCTTATTAAACACTTCAGTGAAATAGGAAGTCATTTATGAAGCATCATTAATACCCCTCAATGAATTTAAACTGTGATTCTCAAAGGAAAAAACTGCTTCTCTCACAATTTTATTTCTACTTACCCTTTTTCTTGTCAAATGCCAATACATTTAGCAAGAATCTATTGGGAACTTCTATGTGCTATGCTCTGAGTTAAGCATTAGGGAAAAAAAAGATTAAGAAAGTCTTAGCTTTTGAGTTTCTTACACAGTGAGATGAGACAGAAAATCAAAGTTACAGACACATAAAGGGCCTGTGATTTGGGGGTTGGGGAAAATGGCTGAAAAAAAATTGTGCCTGAATTGAAGAAGGCTTTAATAGTAAATAAAAGTGTTGCAGCAGGATTATGAAAGTTTGTGTAAACCATAATAAAAAGCTCAGAATAAAATATCTAATGTAATAGAGAAGTGGTTCAGCAAAAATTCCTTTGTATTCAACTATCTTAAAACATTTTAAAATATTTTTGTCCTATATTTAATTGGGGGGAGTTTGGGGAATAAAACCTTCAAAACTTCATGAATTATTTGCTATGTATTGTTATTTCCTTTAGTAGAAAAATCTGATTATTGAAAAATATTGATTATTGTAATGTGTTTTTATATTCAAACCAAATGTACTTGACTCAAGGTTTTGAGTTCCGTATTAGTAGCCAGCCTTGACCTTGAGTGAAACACTTATACAAACTATTAGGCAGTGTGTTAACTCTATTTCTTACTCCTTAACTTGTTCAAACTAAACATGTGTATGACTAATGAATGTGTGTAATATATTCACAAGGGATTCCATCATAACAAGTGGCCTGGTCTAGGAAGTCTCTATCTTCCTGTGGGTTGAGGCTGCCCTCTCCTGCAGAGAGATACTGGAGGAGTCACAGGGTACTAGTAGGAAGATGCCCCTGCAAGTTCCCAGTCAGGAATAGGCAGGAGGATCTTGCCACAAGAAGTATGCCACCCATGGAAGCCTGCAGGCCTGAGACTTCCTTTTCCCACAAGGAGACAGCTGGGAGGGAAGGCAGAAATGACAAGAGGGACATAGCTACAATAAGCAACCTAGCGCAGAAAGCATCTTTGTCCCTATGGACCCAGGACTTCCCTCCTACACCCAGTGATACCTGGGCAGCCATAGGGCAGTGGTAGGCCTTTCCACCACAAGAAGTGTCTGGGCAGGAAAGCCTCTTTGAACTGTTGACTCGGAGATTCTGCTCTGCTAGCTAAAGACATTGCAGCAGCTGTCGAGTACCAGGATAGCAATTCTGCCACAGCAAGCATCCCAGCCCAGGAAGCCCCTTTGTTTTCACGGATCTGAGAAACGCCTGCTCCACCTACAGGCACCAGGCATCTCAGCATGGGGAACTCCTTCTGCCCCCCTCAGGCACTACCATTAGAGACCACTGGGAACTTCCACATCACCAGTTAACCAAGCAGGTCAAAATAATACCACACAGGCTCTGAATATAGAACTGTCTTGCAAACCACAGCCCATAAAAGTGGGCTGGAACCTGTGTACTAAAACTACATAAGGTGAACTCCTGCTAAAATAAAAGGTTGCAATAGGAACCGTACTCTCCATTCATAATAGACTATATGTCCAGACTACCATCAAAAATCACTCTTTATACTACAAACCAAGAAAACCACAACTAGAATGAGAAAAGAGATCTACTAATGCCTTCACTAAGATGAATTAGATGTTGAAATTCTCAGATAAGGATTTTAAAGCAGGAGTCATAAAAATAGTTAAACATTTTAATACAACTTCTCTCAAAACAAATTAAAAAATAGAACATTTCAGCAAAGAATTAGAGGTTGCAAAAAGAACAAAATTGAAAGTATAAAACTGAGAAATTCAGAAGACTCCCCCCCAGAAAAAGTTGCTGTATGGATTTAATAGTAGAGTGGAGATGCCAAAGGATAAAATCAGTCAACTTGAAGACCTATCAATACAATTTACCCAGTCTGAAGAAGAGAGAGAATATAGAATAATTAAAAAGAAAAAAAAACAGAGCTTCAGGAACCTTTGGGACAATAGCAAAAGATCCATCACTTGCATCATTGGGGTCCCAGAAGGAGAGTAGAAAGTGAGTGGAACTGAAAGAATACTACCAAAGGTAATGGCTGAAAAATTCCCAAATGTGGTGATAGAAACAAACCTATATAATAATAAATCTGAATGAACCCAAAACAGAATATATGCAAACAAATCCATGCCAATACAAATCATAATTATCATTATGAAAATGAAAGACAAAGTTTTGAAAGCAGCCAAAGAAATGACACATTATATATAGAGAAACATCAATGAGAATAAGAGTAATTTGTCTTCTGAAACATGTAGGTCAGAAGAAAGTGGATCAACATTTTTCAAGTGCTCAAAAGGTCTAGCAAAACTACTTCAGGGATGGAGGGCAAATAAAGTTAATTCTCAGATGAAGGCAAACAAAAAGAATTTGTCACTAGCAAAACTACTCTTAAAGATTGCCTGTAGCAAGTTTTGAAGCAGAAAAGAAATGATAAAAAAAATCTTAAAGTATCAAGAAGAAAGGACGAACAATAGAAAAGGCATAACTATGGATAGATAAAATAGATTATCCTTCTCCTCATGAGTTTTATAAGTAGTATTTAGTGATTGAAACACCAATTATAACAGACTATGATAAGTAACAAGATGACTTTTTAAAGTGGGGAAGTTAAAGCAAAATAGAAGTAGGGTTTTAACATTTCATTCAGTGGTAATATGTCGACATGAGTTGACTCTGATATTGTGGTACTGAGTGCCACTACTTAGGAAGATATTCAAAGTGAGAGACTCAAAAGCACTATAAAGAAATGACAAAGGAATTCTAAAAATTATTTGAGTAATCAACAGGAAGGCAAGAGAAGAGAAAGAGGAAAGAGAACCAGAGGAGACAAACAAAATAAATAATAAAATAGCAGACTTGAGATTTAACATATTAATAATTTACTTAAATGTAAATGGCCTAAATACAATTAAAGATGAAAATTGACAGAGTAGAAAAAATTATCTGTATGTATACTGTTAAGAAACTTACTTGAAATTCAATGACATAGATAGATTTAAAATAAAGAGATGGAAAAATAGATACTATGCAAACATTAATTTCAAAAGCAGGAATGCTTATATTAATATCAGATAAAGTACTTCAGAGAAAAGAAAATTAGTACAAAGAGGAACATACATACTGATAAAAGAATCAATCCAGCAGGAAGACATAATGATTTTAAATATGTGTGCATCATCAAATACATAGTATCAAAATACATGAAACAAAAAAGAACTGAAAGTAGAAATACATAAATCAACAGTTATACTTTGGGGTTTCAACACCCCCCTGTCAGTGACAAATAGATATACTTGACAGAAATTCAGCAAGGATATAGATGAACTGAATGACATAATCAACCAAACAGGATCTAACTGACCTATTTAACATTCTCTGTGCAACTAATACAGATCCTTTTTCAAGCATTCATGAAATATTCACCAAGATAGACCATATGTTGGATCCTAAAAGAAACTTTAACAAATTTTTAAAAATTAAAGTCATATGAAGTGTGTTGTGCGAACACAATGAAGTCAAACTAGAAATGGTTATCAGACAGAAAAAAGAAAAATCTCTAAACATGATGAAATTGACACATTTCTAAGTAATACATGAGTAAAACAAGATGTCTTCAAGGAAATTGAAAAAAATAGAACTGAATGAAAATAAAAATAAAAAATATCAAAATAGGTAAGATGCAGCTAAAGCAGTACTAAGAAAGAAACTTAAAGCACTAATTTCTTACATTTCAAAGGAAGAAAGGTCTCAAATCAATAATATAAGTTCTTAAGAAACTGGAAGAAGAGCAAATTAAACCCAAAGGAAGCACAAGGAAGGAAATGATAAACATTAAAGCAGAAATCAATGAATTACAAAAGAGGCACAATAGAGAAAAATCAATGAAACAAAAGGCTGGTTCTTCAAATAAATCATTAAAAGTGATATACCTCTAGCAAGGCTGGTAAGGAGAAGACACAAATCACCAATATAACGAATGAAATAAGTGATATTACTACACATTTTGCAACTATTAAAAAGATGATAATGGAATACTTTGAACAACTTTACACTCAGAAATGCAGCAACTTCAAAAGATGGGCCATGGGGACGGCCCGGTGGCACAGCGGTTAAGTGCGCATGTTCTGCTTCTCGGAGGCCTGGGGTTCGCCGGTTCGGATCCTGGGTGGCGGCATGGCACCACTTGGCAAAAGCCGTGCTGTGGTAAGTGTCCCACGTATAAAGTAGAGGAAGATGGGCATGGATGTTAGCTCAGGGCCAGTCTTCCTCAGCAAGAAGAGGAGGCTTGGCAGTAGTTAGCTCAATGGCTAATCTTCCTCCAAAAAAAAAAAAAAAAAGGACCACTTCCTCAAAACCACAAAATAGCAAAATTCAACAAAGGTGAAATAGATAATAGATAATTTGAATAGTCTAATTACCATAGAAGAATTTGAATTCATAATTGAAAAGCTCTTGAAAAAGGCCCAGAGGGTTTCATTGGAGAATTCTACCAGACATTTAAAGAACCTGTTTTGCACAGTGTGTTCAGAAAAATGGAAGAGGAGGGAATATTTCCCAAGTGATTTCATGAGGCTGGTATTACCTTGATGCCCAAACTAAATAAAGTTAGTACCTCAAAAAGTAAAATCACAGGCCAATGTCTCTCATGAAGTTAGATGCAAGAACCCCCTACAATATAATTGCAAGTTAATCCAACAATGTAAAAAAAGAATTATGCAGCATGACCAAGTGTGATTTATTTTGGATATATGAGATATATGAGATATATTCCAAAGTTAATCCATGTAATCTACCATATACACAGTGTACAGAAGAAAAACTACATCATCATATTAATTGACCCAAAATAAGCATTTGGCAAAATTCAATACCCATTCATAATAAAACTGTAATTACACTAGGAATAGAGGGGAAAGTCTTCAACCTCATGAAGAAGGTTTACCAAAAAACCTACAGCTAACATCATACTTAAAAGGGAAAGACAATGCTTTCCCTCTAAATTCAGGAAGAAACCTAGTACCTCCACTCTCACTACTCTTATTCAACACTTTACTGGAAGTTTAGCAACTGCAATAAGGGAAAAACCGTAAATAGCATACATTTTGAAAAAGAGGAAATATTTATCTCTATTTGCAATGGACATGACGTACATATAGAATGTCCTAAGAATTATGCCAAAAAAAAAAGCTTCTGTAACTAATAAGTTGAGTAGGGTCTCTCAGCATAAGATAAACATGCAAAGATCAATTGCATTTGTATATATTGACAATGAACAAGTACAAACCAAAGTTTAAAAATGCAATACCATTTATAATTTCTCCAAAGAAAATAAAGTACTCATGTATAAAACTAACAAACATGTACAGAATCTGTATAATGAAAGTTACTAAGTTATATTGAAATAAATCAAGAAGACCTAAATATATGGCAAGACTTCGTGTTCCTGGACTTATAAGACCCAACATAGTAAAGATGTCAATTTTCCCTAAATTGATCTATATTTCCAACATAATTCTTATCAAAATCTCAGCAGTGTCTTTGTATACAAACCCACGCTTATTCTAAAATTTGTGTGGAATGATATTGGACCTAGAATAGCCAAAACAATTTTGGAAAAGAAGAATAAATTGGAGGAATCACTCTTACTGATGTTCAGGACTCTTGTGTAGCTACGGTAATCAAGACAGTATGATACGGGTGGTAGACAGATACTTAAATCAATGAAACAGAATAGAGAATCTAGAAATATATCCGTACAAATATGCCTAACTTATTTTTGACAAAGCAGTAATCCAATGGAAGAGAAATGGCCTTTTCAATAAATGGCGCTGTATCAGTTAGATATGAATAGGCAAAAAGGAGAAGATGAACTTCAACATAAACTTCACAGGGACTTAAATGAAAAATATAAAACTTACAGAAAAAAGTGGAAAGTCTTTGAGATTAGAGCTAAGCCAAATGTTCTGAGTCTTGTCACCAAGGCACGATCCATAAAAGGAAAACTTGATAAATTGGAGCTCATCTAATTTAAAAAGTTTTGCTCAGCAAAGCACTCTCATAAAGAAGATGAAATGCAAGCTACAGACTCAGAGGAAGTATTTGCAAACCACATATCTGACCAAGGACTAGTATCTAGTATCTAGAATATATAAAGAATGCTCAAAACTCAACATTAAAAAAATAATCCAATAAGAATGGAAAAAAGACATGCACAAATATTTCACTAATTAAGATTTTGCAAGATGGCACATAAGTGCATGGAAAGATAGTCAACATCAATAGTGATTACAGAAATAGAAATGAAAACTACAATAAGATATTATTGCATATCTGTCAAAATAGCTAAAATAAGAATAGTTAGACACAAAACGCTAGCAAGGAAGCAGAAAAATTGGATCACTCATACATTTCTGCTGGAAATATAAAATGGTATAGCTGCTATGGAAAATAGTTTGGCAGTTCATTTTAAGGCTAAAAGTAGACATCGTATGACTCAACAATTGAATTCCTAGTCATCCCAAAGAAATGCAACTTGTTTTCATGCAAAAACTTGTGCACAAATATTGATAGCAGTATTATTCATAGAAGCCAAATGCTGGAAATTATCCAAATGTCCTTCAATATGTGAATGGTTGAAGAGAAAACAACTGTGGTTCATCCATACCATGGAATACTACCCAGCAATAAAAAAAGAGCAAACGATTGATGCATGCACAGCTTGGATAGACCTCATGGAATTTAAGCTGAATGAAAAAAGCCAGTCTCAAACAGATGTATACTGAATATTTCCATTTATGTAACCATTTGGGAGGTAACATAATTACAGACATTTCAAAAGGATTGGTGATTGCCAACTACAGCAATGGGGGTGGGTGGTGGATGTGGGTGTTAAGTGGGTAACACAAGGTAGTCTTATGGTGAAGGCACATTTAACTATCTTGACTGTGATTGTGCTGACATGAAGGGACATGTGGTAAAATTGAGTGTAGTTATACATACACACACACACAAATGAGTGCATGTGTAAATGTTGAAATCTGTTTCAGCTCTATGGATTATACCAATGTCAGTTCCTTTATTTTGATGTTGTGCTATAGTTTTGTAAGATGTTAGTTTTGAGTGAGGCTTGAAGGGTGCACAGGACCTCCCTATACATTTTTTGAACTTTTATATGATCCTTTAAGTATTTAAAATTAAAAAAAGTTTTTAAAAACAGGCTTAGTTCAGTTTTTTAGAGCCTGATCCTAATGAAAGTAAGGCCATCTTTACAGCCCCTGTATATACTATTGATACTTTGTTACGGAAGCATAATATTGCTTCTTTAACCCTGCCCAGCTGTGAAGGAAAGATATGCCATTGGTCATGAGGTGAGCTAAATAAGAAAATATGAATGAATCAGCCCAAATTCATCATCACTACTGAGAAATAAATGTTATTGGGGAAGAATGCTCACCCCAATGTAAGAGCAGAGCGTCATCATGAGCACAAAATATTCATACATTATATATTTTTGACAAAAGAAGAAGTATAATAAGTTCTTACTTTCTATTTCTCTTAGAATACCAGCATCTTTTTGCTGAATTTAATTGGGGAGATCCCTAGAAGAAAATTTGAGAAATGCTCGTCCAAGTTAAATAAGGCATTCAAATGAACAAAGCTTAGATTTGTGCTCACTGGATTTTTGGACTTTGTGGTTCAATTAAATTGGCGCAGCGGTTAAGTTCACATGTTCTGCTTTGGTGGCCCGGGGTTTGCTGGTTCGGCAGGCGTCCCACATAGAAAGTAGAGGAAGATGGGCTCGGATGTTAGCTCAGGGCCAGTCTTCCTCAGCAAAAAAGAGGAGGATTGGTGACAGATATTAGCTCAGGGCTAATCTTCCTCAAAAAAATAAAATAAAAAATAAAAATAAAGCAAGCTAAAAACAAATCAGAGACTGACCTTGAGTTGCCATCTTACTTTGTTAAATAGGGATGCTCACTATTATAATATAAAAGAAAAAGACATCAGCACCAAGTGTTGGAAGGAGCTGATCAAAGTTAAATTGAATTTAACTTTGTTTAAAAAAAAAGCACTCCAACGTCTTCAGGTTTTTCCTCTCTTGCCATGGCATGATGTGAACTTCATCATGCGCTGGGACCTGTATTTAAATGAATGTTTGAGAAATCCTCAAATGGCTTTTGTCAAATCAGAGATACTTAAAAGAAACTTAATGAACTGCAGTCCATTTGAGTAAAAATATATGTAAGAGGCAGATCTCTTGAATTCTAGGACTAAAAAAAGTCATCTCTTCTAAATGGAATATTACATATCCAATTTTAAGAAGCATATTTGTACATTGACTTGAAAATTGTGACTAATATTCTGTGGTTTCAATGAACTTCAAGGAAAACAATCATACAGTTTTTTGTTTTTTGGGTTCTTTTTCCTGCTTTATCTCCCCAAATCCCCCTTGGTACATAGTTGTATATCTTAGTTGCGGGTCTTCCTAGTTGTGGCATGTGGGATGCCGCCTCAACGTATCCTGATGAGCAGTGCCATGTCTGAGCCCAGGATCCGAACCAGCAAAACCCTGGACCGCTGCAGCAGAGCGTGCAAACTGAACCACTCAGCCACGGGCCTGGCCCCACAATCATATAGTTTTATAGTGACTTGTAATGTTAGTAGTAGTGTTTTCTGACTTCACATTATATGTATACGTATGCAAATATACACATACATGCCTGCATATGTGGAATATATATGTATGGGGTACATGCCATATGCTTTTCCGTTGGAACATGATTATTTTAACATATTCCCAGTTTTCTAAGAGGCCAGCACCCTGTCTTGCTCATTCTTGTAGTTACTTTTGGTCTCGTTTCATTAGCCATCAGAATGTTTTTCATTTAGTTCAGTTCTTATCCAAGTTCTACAGTTCTTTACAACCCCACTTTTCTTTGAAGTGTTTCCTGAATACCAAAATACCAACATTAATCTCTTCTCTTTTGGCCTCCTGTAACATTAATTGTGTGTACCACAGGTATTGAAACTTAATTATGGTATGTCTCAGTTTGTCCCAGAAAGGATTTTTGGTGGCACATGTGCATACATTATTTAAATATAAAAATAATCACTGACATTTAATAAAGAAATCTCAATTTTTGCTTAATACTAATTCACTTATTCCTTACAAAAACCCCATGCTTAATTCATTTTTCAGGTGAGAAAAACCGAAGTTCAAAGGGCTTAAGTAAAGTACCCAGCTAGACTCAGTTAGTCAGTGGTAGATCTGGGATTAAACCTAGGCTATCTAATTCTGAAGCTTGACTCTTCAGCAGTATGCATTGCTAATTTTAGATATTTCATATGAGCAAATCTTGCTTTAGACGTGTTTGTTTTTTGAATGCATATAAGAATAACATTTACAAGGCTGTACCATATATTGATTTAGTCAAACCACGTAACTTACACAGCTCCATACAGTGTAAACTTTATATTCAGGACAGGTTGGGAGACTGCCTTTTGCTTAGAAAACAAAACAAAATAAAAACAAACAAAAACCCTTGCTCCCATTCTATGTATAGGAAAGCACAAACCAGTGGTGAGTCAAGGCTGTGTAAAATCGGGTACTTGGGTTGGTAATGAATTCCTTGCCCATGGCAGGGGCCAGCATGCTGCCCAGGTTTGAGCCGCTGTGCTAACTTCTTTGCTATTAAGACAACAGCCTCAGGGTCCTTGTAAAAGAAGTTTTAACAAAATCCCAGAGTCCTCAAATTTACCTGGCATTGACAGATGTACTGATACAGCACATGGCAGTTTGAACCTCAGCAATGGGCTCCTCAGTTATGGTGGCTTACGTTCGTTGTGTTTGAAACACACAACTTAGCAAGCCCCTAATTTTGGTGACTAGTACTAAAAATTATTTTGAAGATACATATCAGTGTTTATATAATTATTAAGGAGTCATTTCTTTTGAAAACCTCAAATCACAGAACCTCATTTTAGCTAATGAATTGATAACGGGTTGTTCTCTAATTTCGACCTCCCTAATGGCGAGGTTTTCTGCACCTTCTCCCGTAAATTAATGAGTTAACTTTGCTAAAAATCTATTTTTTCTCACCTATTATTTTGCTCGTAAATCCCCAGTTTATGTCTAACATGCTTGTAATCTAGTTTAGACTCTATGACCCTTCAAGCCAACTTGGATGCCACCTTATTTCTCAGTAGTCCAGCAAGATGAGCCTTCACAATGTTTTCAGCTTGCTCCTTTTAAAGCTATCAAGTTATAGTTAGTGCTGATTTCATGGTAGTTAATATTAGTATAAAATGTAAAGTATAATGGTAAGAATATTTAGTTAAGAAATGTGAACAGAAGAATTCTCTAGAATTTACCACCAACTTGCCTGTGTGACCTTGAGGTAATCATATACTTTCTGAGCTCCCATTGTTTTCATTAATGGTGAGATTACCTTAGATGATTTCTAACATATTCTTAAACATCATTGACAAAAACTTCAATAAACTGATTGCTTATCTAACTTGCGTTTGTTTTGTATTCTCTTATGTACACTTGAAAATGTGAATCCATATATGATCATTGAATTACCATAATGAGATTCATCTTCTGGCACTGGTGTTAAGATTGAGAATTTTTGTGCTTGATGGACAGAGCTGTGGTATTGTGAGGCAATATTTCTTAGTATATTGCTTTTGTTGAAGTTAGTGAGTAGTGTAATCCTGAAAGCAAAATAAAATGTGGAGCCAAACAAATTGCCTCTCATATTTACAGAAGGCAGGCATGCATATTACTTCACATTATGCATAACTGAAGTTGTAAAATACTGCTGTAGTGTTTTGATGATTCAACAGTTAGGGTGCCTCGTTGATCAGAGAGCCGGTGTTGACAGAGCATACCACAATATAATGTATGCTAATTGCATATGGCTTCATATGGGCTCTTTAAAATGTAGGAATGTGAAACTTTTAGGGTCCACTGACTTTCAGAAGTTCAAAAGTCTGGGTGGCAGAGGGATATAATTTGATATTTGAACTCAAGAAATGGATTAGATTAGTTAGAGATGCAGCAATATTTGCAAGGTCTGTATGACCTTTACATAGCATGATCGACTGAAACCTGTTTTTCCAAATGTTTATATGGACGCACATTGACATTTAAACTGAAAACAATGGGCTATAAATCCTCTTGTTAAGAAGGTGCGACTTCCTGATTATTATTCTTGAAGTAATGTCCTTTTTCTTGAATGATAACTGCCTTTTTTTTAAAAAAAAAGTCTATTGTTATTTATAAAATGGGTCATTCTGAGATTGTAAATCAATGTTAAAGTATCACAATTGAACTTTAATTTAGACAAGTTAAAACTTGTCAGAACCAGGGTCACTGTTGGATGTTTCCTTGTTGTTCAGAGTTCTACTTTAGGTTAGGCCTGGACTGAGGTGATGATTGCAGCCAGTTACTTTTTCTGCTTACTACCATCTCTAGGTAATCCTTAAAGGTGGGAGATACTGATCTAGTAGTTTAGAATGTGCAATCAATCAATCTTTCAAAGAATGTTTAGAAAGTGGCGGATACTATTCGTGTTAGGAATACACTGGTGAACAAAAGAATTTTTAACCTCATGGTGATTAAAATCCATGGTTTTAATTACTTCTGGATTTGTCAATTTGCCAAGGGCCTACTGCAAGCAGCCAAAACTTGTCTCCAATCTTTCTCTTTGCTTGTTTTTGCATTCTTAAAATCCAGTGGCCACCTTTCCTAGGAACTTCAACCTTTACACTCACCATTAGTCTTACTCCTTTAGAATTCAAACCAACCTTAATTATAGTCCCATATTCCCAATTAAGGTAAATCTGAATTGTCTTTGTCACTGTATTTCGCATTAGGTTCAGCTAATTAATTTGGTAGAAGTAGCTGTGATAAAGAAACCCTCAACTGTTATCATAAAAAGATCACCTCTAATTGTCTCGATTATATTTTTGTTGCTTTATGCACTATTTCTTCCTTTCATTTTGTCTCATAAACGTGATTTGACCCATTATGGTCTCCCTTAGACCAATATGGAAAGAAGTAGATCATGCATGGCTACACCTCTAATTACAGTTTGCGTCATTTGCTTGTGTTGGTTCTCATTTTAATGTCATTACCATAAGTAGGGGTGCCGCAATTGCAATCAGCTCCACCACAACATGTATAGTTTCAACCTTGACACTTGAGAAAGACTTTACCTCAGAATACTCCCAATAAGTTGATGACTTACTTCAACTTTATGGGCCATGTAATGTAAACCATTCACTAGTCTGCTTTATTTTGCTTTTATCTCTTTTATCCTTTAAAGCATGGTTAATTTATTAACTTTCCACCTCCCAAATTAATTTTGGCCACAAAGTAACTCTGATCATTTCCTCCCTATATATAGATTTCCCTATTAATACATTTCCCCTCTGATTAATAACAGCTCTCTAGTATGTTTGCAGCTTTCTCAAACCCCAATCAACTCTTTGTTCTCTCACTTTAGAACATAAATGTTCTTTGCCACTCACCTAGTCAATATTTATTTTCTGACTTACATTGTTGAATTATTTTACCATGTTTCATACCTCACATTTCATCAAATGGAATGAAATCTTCAGAGCAGGGATTGTAAGATAAGTAAAGAGATAGATAATTGCTCACAGTATTTCACATAGTGATTGACAAGTATCAGGTATTTGATGAATATTTGCTTTAATGAGTTTTTTTTCAGTTTTAGGTGAAAGTAGGGATAATTAAACCTTTAGATATTAGACAATGTGTGCAAAAGATTAAATAATGAGTAATGCTAATAAATAATAAATAACAATAAAATAAGTTTAGTCTCTCCACAAGTCTGTGGTACCTTTAATATTAAAGAAAAATATATACAAAATGATAATTTGTACACTATGAAAATATTAGAACTGTAGCTTACCGGTATTAGTAATGCATTCAATACAATGCTATACATTTATTTCATATTCAGTAAATGTTCATTAATAGTAATTGCTCTGTTTTTTTTAGATCTTTAAGAAGGTAATTAGGATTAGCATTAAAATGTTACCACAAATGGCACCTTTTTTAAGATACTTTGAAATATCAAAGTAATAAATCTTAGTTTGGCTTGCAAGAGTCTTTGTTCTTTAACCACAGCTATTGAGAATTTCACCAGTTTGGTTTTTTTGTAATAAAGATAAATACAGCCAAGATTCTGTTCACCTGTGTTTTGTGGCTCTATATGATTTATATAATAAAAGAAAATGCAGTGGTCTCATATTAACCCTCTCTTTTCAAGCTAATAGTTTATTCAGCTCCTCCCAGTGGAATTATTTTCATTTATATATTGTTCCCTTATATTTTGCTTGTATTTGCTCTCTTTTTCTGAAGACCTATTATTGACCATATTATTAGATACTCTTGGAATGTGTTAAAATTTTTTCTCGTAGAGGACAGATACAAAGGGATGGCTTCTGCTGCAGTTCAGTTTCTTCCTGTACCTAAGCTGAGGCTTTCCCTTCTAAATCTCACCGGCTGGGAGTCAGTTGTGCCTACCCTCTGTTGTGAGGGAGTTGATCATAATGGCCCCAAGGTATTGCAGAAGCAGAAGGGCCCACTTGGGGCAATTCAGTTGAGGCTGGGCAGAGAATTTATGTACATTAGGCACCTCCTATCCTCAGTCCTGGTGATTCTCCACTGCTGTGCCTGTGGGTAGAGTAGTATGTGGTTGTTATTCTTTCTCAATTTTCTTTCCTATTGTGTTGATACATGATAAACTCTGAGCCTTACTTCCTCATATCTACTATTTTGTCTCTCAAAAGCCAGTTGGGGAAATTTTTTTTTTTAAATTGATCATTTACTCTTTCTGATGTTTTCAACCCTTGTACAATAATTTTTCTTCTCCTTGAATACCTATTAATGATGTCTGAAGAAATAAGAGCCAGGAAGTGAGAATTAGAAAAGCAAGAGATAAAAACATGAGCATTATCTTACTAAAGACATAAACCAATTAAAGTATTGGACAGATCAGGATAGAGAAAGCATTGTCCCCTTTAATCACCTATAGTTATATCTACTTTGGTGATCATTGTACAGCTATAATAAACAAAATCATATGGAGCCAGCTCATTTATACACATAAATAAAACAAACTCTGGACAGCCCCAAGATATATGTCCTGAGACCTTTGCAAACTCCAAATTTGCAAATACCACTAAACCATATAATTCCACTCATAAAATGCAGTAAAGTATAACTGAACAATTAGAGTCCCCATCAGACCCTTAATGATCATATAAACTCAAGTCATTTATTAAGCTATTAAAGTCTACCAAAAAAACACACACACTCAGCATTATATCACCACATCTAATCTTTAACCATGAACTCACCTGAATTGAAAACTATAGTGAGTGAATGATGATGATAGTTGCTGTGTAACATGTGCCCAGTGCATTTTCTCTGCAATAGGCCATTTTTGTCTGTGTTTAACAACTTGTTTCTTCTTACTCCTTTTTACTTGTTGAGCTGTCTCTTCTCACATAGAAATGCTTAAGTAGCCGTCTGGTCTTCCATGCTTCCTGTTACAGAAATAAAAATGCTTCCTAATGTTCTTTGTTCATCTTATGCTCAATTGTAGTTGGTGCCCTGGCTGAACTAGCACCTCTCTCACATGTCACTAGATGTAAATATACACCCAAGACCTTGTTTTTCTCCTAAAATCTATATCCGTTAAGTTTCATATATTTGTTGCCTCTAACTTATTTCAGGTTAACCGCCCTTCAACTTTTGCTAAACCTCTGAATCCTATTTGATGAGCTATTGAACGGTGTACTTAATGAAACTGCTTTGTAGTTTGTTTTTACTTTTTTAAAATTTTGTTTTCTATAGAGAACAAGAGAACATAATGGGATTGAATCACTTCAAGAAACAAAGCATTACACTTTTAATTGCCCCAAACTTCTACTTTACTGGTCCAAGAATCATCTATTTTATAAAACACTTTAATTTGTCTGCATTTCTATTGCCAGCATTATCTGTCTTTGGGGTAGCAGAGGTTGGAGAGATGGCAGAGAGATGAATTGTGGTGTATTTTTCTCAAAGGAGGAAATTTTGCTTCAAATCAGGAGAATCACTGGCCAGACAAAGCTAAGGGAAGGTCTAGGCTGATTTGAAAAGGAGAAGGCTGGAGGGGTCTTCTTGGATCTGTCACTAGCATAAGTGACTTATAGGTTCCTCAGTAAAATATCAATATTCTAGATATAGTGGAGCTTTGATATTTCTCAAGAATAAAAAATGTCAGACTCATCAGTAGTAAATTCATAATGCCAAGGGTGTTCCTATCTGAAAAAAAAAAAAGCTGACTAAATAATTTAGTTGCTTATAAAACACTAATATTCAGTACTAAAAAGACCTGTCAATATTATGTATATTTTATGTTAACTAAAATCTGCATTACTGATTAAGCTTATATTAAGTTCAGGAGTTTTAACTAAGAATTCTAATACTTGGGAATCTTAAGACTTTGAAATATTTTTCATTAAATATTCTAGAAGGTATGATATAAAAATTGAGACTTATCTTTATGTGCTTTGTTGGACCCATATTAGTATTTTTAGCTTATTTTACATCTTGAATTTACGTGTGGTAAAACTGAGTCTTCGAATGAGGTATTGGAATTTAATATAGCTCTGTTGATGTTGTGGAATCCTTCTTTAAATTACCAGTAAGTTACTGGATCCTCTTTTGCTAAAATTCCCTGGGATTTCAACTCAAATGCGGAACGAAGAAATAAGATATTAGCATAAATTCTCACGGTTTTATATAAATAAGTCCACACGTGGCCTATGGAAAAATGTATGTTGGTTTTATTTTCAATTGTGGCAAAAAAAAAAAAACCCAAAAAGTAATAGTTTGCCAGCATCTAATGGTTATTGTAATTTATTTTTCTGTAATGACATCTTTTGAGTTTTGACACCTGCTTGGAAATCCTCCAGGGTTCCCAATATGAACCCCAAGGTGAATTGAATTCATCTGCACCTATGACAGTAAGAATCTAGGCAAAAATCAGAAAAGCAGCAGGCATACTAAATATAGATTTGCCCAGTCTTGAGACAGATTCTCTGGAGAAAACAGAAAATCTCTGCTTAGCCCAGAGGCTTCCTAAGTCTCAGAGGCCAATGATAAGTCAAGTGAGTAGACAATCTGAACTAGGTACACCATCCTGGTTGTCACACTGAGAATATGTTGTCCTCACCAAGTATCATTTCCTTCCTATTTTCTGCATAATTTTTCCTTATTCCCTGATTGCTCTTCTTACTTTTCTAGGCCTCTGTGGCCACAGGCCCCCTTGTTTCCCTAATTTAGCATAAGTCATAATAGAATAAGCTATGAGATATATTTCAAATAATCCTAGTTACTTTCTGTGCTAGGGTTCTAAGCCCATACTAGTCTATCTCTCACAACCAACCATGACCATAAAGAAAATATAACTTTCTCTTTCTTTGCTTCACTGCCAATTTATTTGAAAATTGATTGCTTTGCGGATGTCTTCCAATCAGTATAAATAAAGAAATTTTCTTTATCTTTACTAAAATCCATATCTTCAAGATTCACGATAAAGGGAAATATTCTACATGTGAAGAGTAGTGGAGATCCCTCTGATTTGACTCTGCTTCCATCGATCCTACTTTGTGCTTAGGTATATTTTACTGTTTGATACGTTTAACGCTCTAAGTCTGAAGTGAAGTAGAACTTGCCCTGCCCCTTAATGTGTGTGATTATAATTATGTCCTGGTCAAAATTTTTCAATGCAGCTTTACCATAGGCAGTAAAAAAATAAAAAGGAAATATACAAGGAAATAACAATGAACTAGATTATTTTGCTGATGAACTACCACCTAGGCTGCAGAGCTTAAGATCCCATCCTTCTTAATTCATGATATGCTACCCTGACATGAGTGTCATTTTAGTGTCGTTTTCATCACCTAGTCCCTTAAAAGGTAGATGAAGTTTCACTTTCTTTCAAAATTTTATTTTTATTTTTTTTTGCTGAGGAAGATTCTCCCTGAGCTAACATCTCTTGCCAATATGCCTCTTTTTGTATGTGAACCACCGCCACAGCATGGCCATTGAAGAGTGGTATGGTTCTGTGCCTGGGAACCAAATCTGGCCTGTGGAAGCAGAGTGCACTGAACTTAGCCACTAGGCCATGGGGCCTGGCCCTCAAAATTTCATTTTTGATATTTGGCTTCTTGTTTTCAGAATTATTCTCTGAAAGGGGTGGGACCTTATCCATGGACTCAATAAAGGATTTCTATCATAAAAAACCCTGCCCATTTGGCAATTTATTCTAGCAGAGTAGGTTTCAACATTTGCATATGTTCAAGCCAAACAAAGAGTGTAATATATTTATGGTTCCTTCATAAACTGTGTAAGGATTGATGGTTGTCCTTTCGCCCATTAGAGGCAAAGTGGAGAAGAACGTCCAGTGTCTTTTAATAGATTCTTTTTTGGTTGATAGGTTAGACTTGAGAGAAGATTATAAGTATAAGATTTTTTTTATACACAGTTTTTATCTCAAGTATTTGTGCAACTTGTTGACCAGAAGAAAATTAGGACATTTAAAATAGTTTAATAAGTCAGTTTCTTTTATTTTTGTAACTCCTTTTCCAGAGACCCATATCGATATCATTCTTACCACTTTGGGGGAACAAATTAAATTTAACTTTGTAAACAACTTCTTATAAGATTATGTTACAGCTTTATTATTTTTAGAGAGAGTGCTGATATTCTATCACATGGTTTCATAGTCATCTTTTTGTAGTTATTTGATTAGTAATATGTAACAATAGTGCTATGAATGGTGCTCTTAAGTCTAACCATTTGCTGAAAGGGCTAAAGAAAAATCTATAAATTAAACTCTAATTAGCAAAAAAGGAAAAGAATAAACCCATACAAGGCAAAATTTCATTGCTCAAAACCAATTAGCGCAAAATCTATAGCTCAGATAATAAAAGGGAGCAGTTTTATATAGAATGAAAAATAGCTGTCTAATAGGGTAAGGTCACTTGTGAATCTGAAAAGTTGCACATTGATACGGCATTGTAATTGAAAGACAAGTGTCTAGTGTTGCCTTTATCAAAGAAAGCAAGTACATACTAAATATACAGGACCTATGTGAGGAATGAATAAAGAATTTTCAGAAGGACGTGGTAAACACGTGGATTAGTTTTTAAGGATAGGTCAGCTCCATTCATTTTCTAACTTAAAGAGAGCTATTTTCATTGATAGTATCATTTTGATTATTATGAAATACATCAAACAAACAGAAAATGACTGAGAATATTATAACATTTTGCCATTCTTACTCTTCAAATTGCTATACCAATTTATGCTTCTAACAGTGGTGTATGCATCCTCTATTTTTCACATCCTTATCAACTAGATATCGACACATTTAAAATTTTCTCAGTCTGATGAGTGTGACATTATATCTCATATTAATTTCCTTTTCTATGACAATAGATCTTTTATACTGGCCCTTTTATTTACTCTTCTATCAATTATGTGATCGTGTCCTTTGCCAGTGTTTTGATTGAATTATGGGTCCAGTGCTTATTTTCTCCTATATATTTCTCCCCTTTTAAAATATTAAAGTTTTACTCTTCCACTTTTAGATCTCTTAATAACTAAAAATGATTTCCAGATTTATTTTTTATCAATAGGTTTTTTAAAAAAAAAATGAATAAACAATTGTAGCATTATTTAAAAATGTCTGCGTTTCCCTACCCATCTGTAGTGCCACTTCTATTGTGTTATCAAGATTAATATATACGTATGTATTTCTGGCATCCTTTTCCATTATTTTCTTCATTTGCCAATTCCTGTGCCAACACCATGCATCTCAATTACTGTAGATTTATAATTAGCCCTGCCATGTTCTAAGGCAGAGCATTCTACCTGTTCTTCAAAATTTTCTTAGATAATTCTAATGCTCTGTTTGCATGTGAATTATAGACAAAATTTATAAAAGCCCCATTTTAAAAACTGTTGATATATTTATTGGGATTGTATTGAACTTAATTTGGGAATAATGTCATCTTTACTTAACTTTGTTAAAAATTTTAATTGTGCCTTATTATATTGCTTGCTCTTGACATTAATAAAAATACTTCTAAAGCTCTAGGTTCACTTTTCATCTTACTTTCAGTATTTCTTTTGGTGAACATATGGAGGTAATAATCTTTCTTAGTCTCTGAAAATGTCCAGAATAGTAGTTGTGGTTAAAATTCTAGGTCAGCACCTTTTTTATGTTATCCTTTTGAAGTTATTATTTCATATTTTTATTTTCAGCCACAGAGTTATGGCTGATTAGATGTTTTGCACAGTCTGATAGTCATTATCTTATATATAACCTGCATTTTCCTAATATAAGTCTTCAGATATGTTTCTTTATCATGGTGTTCTGTAGCTTCACTAAAGTGTATCTGGGTGTAAATTTATCTTTTTCCTGCTTGGTATTTCATAGTGCACTTTGAACTGAGTACTCTTGGCAATCTTCAGTTCTGTAAAATTATCGACTATTATTTTTAAATCTTGCTTCTCTACAGTTCCACCCATTCACTTCTTTAGGAACTCTTATTGTTGTACATTACTGTCTATCTTTCATATCTTTTAAATTCTCTTTCACTTTTTAAATTTATTTGCCTCCCTGTGTTGTGTTTTGGATGAGTTCTTCACTATTATCTTCTAATTCACTGATTTTATCTTCTTGTGCAGTCTAGATATTTTACCCTGTTTAATTTTTTAAAATTCATTAATTTACTACACTTGTCATTTCTAATATTTATAGTCAGTTTTTTCTTCTATATATCAACTTGTTTAGTTCGCTTTTATTTATTTTGCTTTTTTTAAATTGCACTAACGTTGGATTATAACATTATACAGCCTTCAGATTTCGAATTCTGTGTAGATCACATGATGTTCACCAGCCAAAAACTAATTATAGTCCATCCCCTCATATTTGAACCTAATCACCCCATTTGACCTGCCCTCCCTTCCCCTCTGGTAACGACCAATCCAATTTCCATTGCTATGGGTTTGTTTGTTGTTGTTTTTATCTTCTACATGAGTGAGATCATATGGTATTTGACTTTCTCCCTCTGATTCATTTCACTCAGCATAATACCCTCAAGGACCATCCATGTTGTCACAAATGGCCAGATTTCATCATTTCTTATGGCTGAGTAGTATTCCATTATGTATAAATATCACATCTTCTTTATCCATTCATCCCTTGATGGGCACCTAGGTTGCTTCCAAGTCTTGACTAGTGTGTATAAAGCTGCAATGAACATAGGGGTGCAGGTATCTTTATGCCTTTGCGTTTTCAAGTTCTTTGGGTAAATACCCAGCAGTGAGATAGCTGTATCATATGGTAGATCTTTTCTTAATTTTCTGAGGATACTCCATACTGCTTTCCATAGTGGCTACACCAGTTTACAGTCCCACCAGCAGCGTACGAGGGTTCCCTTCTCTCCACATCCCCTCTAACATTTGTTGTTTCCTGTCTTGTTAATTATGGCCATTCTGACTGGCGTGAGGTGATACCTCATTGTATTTTTGATTTGGATTTCCCTGATAGCTAATGATGTTGAGCATCTTTTCATATGCCTATTGGCCGTCCATATATCTTCTTTGGAGAAATCTCTGTTCAGATCTTTTGCCCATTTTTTAATTGGGTTGTTGGTTTTCCTGTTGTTGAGCTGTATGAGTTCTTTGTATATTTTGGATATTAACCCCTTATCTGATATATGGTATGCAAATATCTTCTCCAAAATGTTAGGTTGTCTTTCCGTTTTCTTGATGATTTCCTTTGCTGTGCAGAAGTTTTTAGTTTGATGTAGTCCCATTTGTTCATTTTTTCTTCTGTTTCCCTTGCCCGGTCAGACATGGTACTTGAAAATATGTTGCTAAGACCGATGTTAAAGAGTGTACTGCCTATGTTTTCTTCTAGAAGTGTCATGGTTTCAGGTCTTACATTCAAGTCTTTAATCCATTTTGAGTTGATTTTTGTGCCTGGTGTAAAATAATGATCTACTTTCATTGTTTTGCATGTGGCTGTCCAGTTTTCCCAGCACCATTTATTGAACAGACTCTCCTTTCTCCATCGTATGCTCTTGGCTCCCTTGTCAAATATTAGCTGTCCATAAGTGTGTGGGTTTATTTCTGGGCTCTTGATTCTGTTCCGTGGGTCTGTGTGTCTGTTTTTATGCCAGTATCATGCTGTTTTGGTTACTATGGCTTTGTAGTGTAATTTGAAATCAGGTAGTGTGATACCTCCAGCTTTGTTCTTTTTCCTCAGGAATCCTTTGGCTATTCGGGGTCTTTTGTTGTTCCATATAAATTTTAGGATTCTTTGTTCTATTTCTGCGAAGAATGTTGTTGGAACTTTGATAAGGATTGTGTTGAATCTATAGATTGCTTTAGGAAGTATGGACATTTTACCTATGTTAATTCTTCCAATCCAAGAGCACGGAATATCTTTCCATTTCTTTGTGTTTTCTTCGATTTCTTTCAACAATGTTTTATAGTTTTTGGTGTACACATCTTTCACCTCTTTGATTGAGTTTATTCCTAGTTATTTTATTCTTTTTGTTGCAATTGTAAATGGGATTGTATTCTTAATTTCTCTTTCAGCTACTTCGTTGTTAGTATATAGAAACGCAACTGATTTTTGTATGTCGATTTTGTATCCTGCAACTTGACTGTAGTCGTTTATTGTTTCTAAAAGTTTTTTTTCTGGATTCTTTAGGGTTTTCTATATATATAATCATGTCGTCTGCAAAGAGTGGCAGTTTCACTTCTTCTTTTCCAATACGGATCCATTTTATTTCTTTTTCTTGCCTGATTGCTCTGGCTAGGACTTCCAATACTATGTTAAATAAGAGTGGGGACAGTGGGCATCCTTGTCTGGTTCCTCTTCTTAGAGGGATAGCTTTCGGTTTTTCTCTGTTGAGAATGATATTTGCTGTGGGTTTGTCATCTATGGCCTTTATGATGTTGAAGTATTTTCCTTCTATACCCATTTTATTTAGAGTTTTTATCATAAATGGATGCTATATCTTGTCAAATGCTTTCCCTGCGTCTATTGAGATGATCGTGTGATTTTTATTCTTCATTTTGTTACTGTGGTGTATCACATAGACAGATTTGCGGATGTTGAACCATCCCTGCACCCCTGGAATGAAACCCACTTGATCATGATGTATGATCTGTTTAATGTATTGTGGTGTTCGATTTGCTAGTATTTTGTTGAGGATTTTTGCATGGATGTTCATCAGTGATATTGGCCTGTAATTTTCTTTTTTTGTGTGTTGTCCTTGTCTGGTTTTGGTATCAGGATAATGTTGGCTTTGTAGAATGAGTTAGGAAGCCTCCCCTCCTCTTCAATTTTTTGGAAGAGTTTGAGAAGGATAGGTATTAAGTCTTCTTTGAACGTTTGGTAGAATTCACCAGGGAAGCCATCTGGTCCGGGACTTTTATTTTTGGGGAGGTTTTTGATTGCTGTTTCAATCTCCTTACTGGTGATGGGTCTATTCAAATTCTCTACTTCTTCTTGGTCCAGTTTTGGAAAGTTGTATGTTTCTAACAATTTATCCATTTCTTCTAGATTATCCGATTTGTTGGCATATAGATTTTCATAGTATTCTCTTATTATCTTTTGTATTTCTGAGGTGTCCATTGTAATCTCTCCTCTTTCATTTCTGATTTTATTTATTTGAGCCTTCCCTCTTTTTTTCTTGGTGAGTCTAGCAAAGAATCGGCTCTTGGTTTCATTAATTTTCTCTATTGATTTTTTTAGTCTCTATTTCATTTATTTCTGCTCTGATTTTATTATTTCCTTCCTTCTGCTGATTTTTGGCTTTGTTTGTTCTTCTTTTTACAGTACCTTTAGATGTGCTTTTAGATTGTCTATTTGGGATTTTTCTTCTGGTTGAGGTAGGCCTGAATTGCTATAAACTTCCCTCTTAGAACCACTTTTGCTGTATAGTTGGATTTATAACCTCTTTTATTTTATAATTCCGTGTTCTTTTTTTATTGGATCTTAGCTTTAATTTCATTGTTGAAAATCATCAACGTATTCTTTTAAATTGTTTTTCAGACACTTTTGTGAGAATAATTCTATCTAGACTGAACGCATGGTTCAACCATGTGGTGGTGGTGAATTTCTGCCTTTTTTAGGTTTGTATTTGCTCACTGGTTTTGGATCCTTTTAAGTGAAGAGATTTGCTTTTACTGTCATTGTTTTTATTGTTTCTTTTGCCCTCTTTATTCCTCTTTTTATTCTTCCTTAACTTTGCTACTCTCCCCATCTGTATCCCGGAATAGCAATCTGGATGTAGATAATCTACTGGCATTTTGAGGCTCCTGCTTTGTGGTGATAGTTAGAGATATTGAGAACTCAGTACTCAAGTCAGTTTCTTTTGGGTTGTTTCTGCCTTCATGATGTGGGGTTTTTTTTTCTTCTCATATCTCTGATTTAATAGTTTTCTATAAAGATAGAGCCTCAGGCAGCAGGTCAGCAAAATTTTCAAGGAATTTCCTCTTTCAAGAGTGATTACTGGGTAGACCTTTACTTTAACCTCTGACTTCAGGCAGTGATCTCAACTCTGGTTCCTCCCTTACATGTGGACTCTGAGTGAAGGAGCCTAAATGCAGGGACGCTGCCAGTCTGGGGAAAAGAGCCAATTAGGACCACAGTTACTGTGTCTGATCCACAAAGGTGCCAAACTCCTGTCTAAGCCCTGCTGTGTTAGTGCGTGTGTTTTTTTCTTTTTACGGTTTCTCTATCAATGCTCTGTATTTTAAACAAGTAATATGTGTCAAAGCATGAAATTATCTCTCCATCTCGACTGTAGAGGTTTCAAAAGTTTCATATTTTATCTCCTGTATTCATTATCTTCACAAAGTCGACTAAAATTAAAATCCACATTCAGACATATACTGCTACTGTATTAATAGAAGATAAACCAGATCATTATGTTTTCGGGGACAATATATGCATACTATCGTGACACATTAAAATTAACATAAAGTCTTCTTTTTTGTCTCTCTCTTCTCTGTCAAAGAGAGTAGTATACAAATGTAGAAGTGTTTAATAATTTTGCAGGAATTTGAGTTCATATAGATAAACCTGGCTTAAATGATTCTCCTCTGTGCTTCCCCAACACCCGTGGTTGCCCTATTAGAGCTTCATTTAATTGCTATTTTTCTGTATCTACATCAGCCTCTAGAATATAGGCTCTAGAGGGCTAAAACTGGTGTTGTATGTGTGTGGGTTGTTGTTATTGTTGTAATTTACTATTATATTCCTGTCAGCTAACATGATATCTGGCAATTAGGCCCACTAATATTAATTGAAGGAATGAGCGTTTAGGAAGTATGCAGGCACAGATGCAACTTCTATACTGCAGTATCTTGCAGGTTATCATCAACAAAATAGGCAGACAATAAGTGTTTTTTAAAAAATAAATGAATGTATAAAGTGATAAGCACAGAAAAATGGAGTGGACTCTTTAAGAATATATGAGTAAACTAATCCCATTTTATTTGTGACAGGCTTTCATATTAAGCTGATACAAAACATTTTCTTGATTCAGTAAGTCATTGGATGAATTTCCTAATATTGATATAAATATAACAGAAAATGTAAATATAAATATAATCTTTTGCATTTTCAAACAATAATGATTATCTCTTAAAGAGCTACCTACCTGATTCTGGATTTATTATTTTTTTCTTGTCACTTTCCTGCTTTTAATTCTTTGAAGGTGTTGTGAAAAGATACAACTTGAAGATTTTTCGGTAGAGCAATGCTGTTCTCTGTGTTATTGAAAAGTAAGTGGATAAAAGAGTGTGAAAATGCATTCTTACTCAGTCTTTGGTTTTTAGGAGTATATTACTGCTTCTTGAAGATTAAGAAGAATAGCACTTTAGGAAAGCAAAATTACTGTTGCTTTGAAAAATATTTGCCCAATACACACCTATTAGTATGGCCAAACCCAAAATGGTTTGAGTTAGTATAGGTTACTAACAACACCAAGTACTGGTGAGGATGTGGAAAAATAGAAATTTTCTCATCCATTGCTGGTGGGCATGCAAAATGGTCCAGCCACTTTGGAATACAATTTGGTGGTTTCTTAATAAACAAAACATATTCTTTCCATATGATCCAGCCATTGCACTTTATGGTATTTGCCGAAATGAGTTGAAAACATGTCTACAAAAAAAACTTGCAAGCAAATGATTTTTTAATTAATTTTTTTAATTGAGGTAACATTGGTTTATAACATTTTACAAATTTATGGTGCACATCAATATATTTCACCTTCTATATAGACTATATCAAGTTCACCAATAAAAGTCTAGTTGCCATCTGTCACCATACAGTTGTCCCCCTTTACCCCTTTTGCTCTCCTCCCACTCCCCTGCCCTCTGGTAACCACCAATCTGTTTTCTGTATCTACATGTTTGCCTGTTTATCTTTCACATGAGTGAAGTCATACAGTATTTTTCTTTCTCCATCTGACTTCTTTCACTTTGCATAATACCTTCCGGTTCCGTCCATGTTGTCACAAATGTCTATTTATCCAAAGAATATAAAAACATTAATTCGAAAAGATACATGCCTCCCTATGTTCGTTGCAGCATTATACAGACAAATGTTTATAGCAGCTTTATTCACAATTGCCAAAACTTGGAAGCAATCAAGTTGTCCTTCAGTAGGTTAATGGTTTAATAAACTGAGTGCATCCAGGCAATGGGAATATGATTCAGCACTAAAAAAATATGAGCTATTGAGCCATGAAAAGACGTGGAGGAAACTTAAAGGCACATTACTAAGTGAAAGAAGCCAATCTTAAAAAAGCCGATCTATATACTATATGATTCCAACTATATGACATTCTGGAAAAGGCAAAACTATGGAAACAATAAAAGAATCAGTGGTTGCCAGGGGTTTGGGGGAGGGAGGGATAAATAGGCAGAGCACAGAGGATATTTAGAGCAGTGAAACCACTTTGCATGATACTATAATGGTGGATACATATTATACTTTTGTCAAAATCCATAGAATATATAACACCAAGAATGAACCCTAATGTAAACTATGGGTGTTCTTGTATCAGTGTAGGTTCATCAACAGTAACAAATGTACCACTCTGGTGTAGGATGTTGATGCAGGAGACTGTGCCTATGTAGGCACAAGGGGTATACGGGAAATCTCTGCGCATTCCTCTCAATTATGCTGTGAACCTAAAACTCCTCAGAAAAAAAGTGTAATTTAAAAAATATTTACTATGACAAAACATGTTGTTTTAAGCACAGTTTTAAAACATGCTCAGTATGGTACCATATGCTCCTGAGTGTACAATAATTCCTTTGAAACTGCTTATCTTCCAACATGTATATTTAAATAAGACGTGTCTGTATAGTAGCAGGTATTTTATTTTCCCTTTATGCATATATTTAATATGATAATTAATTCAACCTGGTATTATTCTGGCTGCTATTCAAAGCCTCATACGTGTTTGTTAATTTGTCACTTGTTCCTTATACAACATCTTGGCTATTTAGTAAGCAGTTACAAAAGTCAAGAGAGTCCCACCCCAGCATGAGTCTTAATTGAATATGTACTACATAATAGAATTAAATTCAGAACAAACCATCAATGGCAGATGATCCTTCATTATGAACAAAACTTTGATGGGAGTGACTGTGTAAAAATGATAAAATGATTGCAGCAAAGGGCCTTGGAATATCATATGATATAATTATATGAGGGCTTTAAGGACATCCCAGGCTAAAGAGGAGAAAGGCATCCCTAGGGCCATCTGTTGCCATTTATTTGCCAGTCACTTGACCATAAAAGCAATAAAGATTTTTAGGTAAATGTTTCTATTATCTTCCCCCAATTTGTTTAGGAAATCTTTGAAATTCTTTCTCTAAGAAGAATTAGGAAGATAACAACGTTGGAAAATGATATCAAATTCTCAGTACATTGTTTGTTTTGAGTTTGATCAAAACTATTATAGTAGCAGAACTTTCGTTGGTGTTGTCAAAATTCACGATTAGTTTTCGGGGCAGGTAGTTCTCTCAGGTGACTGTGTGAAAACATTTTTAAACATTTGCAATATGCTTCCAAACTGAAATATTTTCATGTAGTTATGTCTGTGAAATAAATGACCTTGTGTAAAACATTATAGCAGATCTTTTAGAGTGAACTGACAGGGTGACAGTACAGTTACTCGCAGTTCAGACTACCATAATATAGAATGCAACGGGCCGTAATGCTATTATTTTTCACTTTAGAATTTTAATGTTGTGTTTTGTACAGTTCTTAAAATATCATGCATAAAACATTGTGCTGAAACAATAGTGAGTTGTTTATTCATAATGCCATTAGGAGCCAACAGTCTAATAACTGTAGGAAACAATGGAAAATTTTCCTCAGACTCTTGTGGAAACTGGTTGCAAGAATAACTGCTGCGTGAGCGATCTCATGTTTGAAAGGCATTCTAGCTAGATCTCTAGAGACCATAGTTTGATCTTTCGTGCTGCTGCGAATCTCTATAAATGGAGGTAGAGTGAGTAGGGCATTTGAGGCTATGGCATCTTTAGTGATAGGGTGATTCTGTGGTACCCATCCTCAGTGCCCACCAGAAGAAAATGCATTCCTCTGATAGTGAGTTGACCACTAGTTAAATGTGAAGGAGGACAAAAGGCTTGGAAGAATAAGGACTGTGCAAAATGGGGTATTGAGCTAACCACCCTCTAGGAGAAGTTGAAAAAAACATGGCTCTCTAATACCTTAATCTTGCTTCTATTATGGTGTGACGTAATTTCATCATCATGATTACTAACAGATGGAGTGATATATTTTGTTTCCAAATATTAGTAGAAACAGCAAAGTGTAAGAATTGAATGATAAAGATGCTATATTGCATGTTTAATGGTGAATATGTGGCACTAGACAAGTACGGAGAAATTAATCTCTTGAAATGAACCATCACTGAAAGAACAGTTCTGTCAAGTAATGCCGTTTACTCTCCTTATTAACATACAGAGCAATTCCGTTAGATCACTTAGCATGGTGAGCTTATTAGGAAAATCACATTGGTTTGAGCAAAGAACTCCTCTGACCTTTCTAAGTGAAAATAGCATGATGCTAAAAATAATTGGTGGAAGGACCATCTCTACACAAAGTGGTTTTTTGCAATCAACTATTATATTGAGAAGAAACTTTTATTTTCTATCTGAGGAATGCGGAAGGCTCCTCTGTTTCTTTTTTTTTAAATTAAAGGAAGTGAAAGTGATATTTACATTAAATGCAAATAGCACCCTCTTTCCTGCAGTCAGTGTTTCTCAGAATCGGATGCCTTTCCCCACCTCGGTCTCCAGAAACCCCTTGATCACACAAAAGAGCAGCTATGCCTCTTTGTAAATAGGAAAATTGCAGGTAAGTTATATTCAAAATCTCTGAATTTTTGCACATATTATAAAATGGTGACTAGGGATGTATTCAAGATGTGTTACCCAGTTGTATATTTGTAAAGGGTCTAAAGATATCAAGATGTAGCTTTTTATTAATGCCCAGGAAGAAACTTGTTTATAAGAAGTAATAGAAAAAATTAATAATGGTCTGCATAATCACAGTATCATAATACTGCATCTCTTATTAAAAAATGAAACGTTGCACTTACTATTTAATAATTGAAATCTAGAGTGAATAATTTTGAGTAAGGTACACTTCATAATCATTCATTTTCTCAAATGTATTTCTCAAATCATGAGTTAGTTCAGATGAAACAAAAAGTAGAGAATTTAGTAAACGTTTATATCTGAAACCTAAAATTAAAATATGAATATATTTTTTCTTCAGAGATGTGACATATACATTCTTAGTTGAAAAGCCAGTTTTTATTTTAAATCAGAATTAATGTGTAGTTTATGATTGATTTAAAATATAAATGTTATACCTCTTCTCATCCTAGCACAGAATGAAATGATTTTTGTTAATCACATAAGCTAGTAGCTATATTTTCTAGAAAATTACATTTAGAGAAATATAACCATCTTTGAGGCTTAAATAGTACTACCATCCATCTCAAGCATAATTTCCTCTCTTTGTGTGTCTGTTGAAGACTAGTTTTTAAACCTCGAGTACTGGCCATTATACTATGTTACATCATGACTACTCCATGTTTTGTCCTTCAATTGTACCTAGTCCATTTATTCGTATTTTAAACTAGACCGAAAATATCTGGAAAGAAATTTGTTGCTGTATTCACATAATGTAGCGTGCTGGCTTGTGTATACAGATGGAAAATAATTAGACAATTGAGGACACATGACAACATTTATATTTTTGTGTGTAAATGGGTAAAAAAAACTTTTCCTTGATTATGGCTATAAGTATTATAAAGTGTAACTGGGCTTGTGAGACTATCAATAAACCCAATTGTCTACGAAGTCTAAACTCTCACTCAAACATATGATTAAACTATCAATAGTAAAAGGAAAAAGTAGAATCCTACTTAAGTTGTGAAGATTTTCTTCCTTAGTACATATAATCACCAAGAAATTATTCTTCAGCTAATATCCACCTAACATGGGCAGACGTAGGATAATTTTAAACCACATATGTAAGTTCTAAAGGAATAAGGAGTATAGGATAGAAGAGAATTAATCTGTACTGGCCTGAGTAGGAGTATGAGAGCTTTGAAGTCTTTTGAATCAGAAGTATTAAGTATAGATTGACTGAGCAGGGAAGAGAGTATTAGAGGTGTGAAATGCTACCTATCATATTTTGCAGAGGTCTCTGCCCCAGCAAACTTTGTATCTTTGTATCGTGGCCTTATAGGAAGGTGGATGTGCATGAAGTGGCTTGTAGAATAAGTCCAACCACTTTTACAATAGCTCAGACAATAAACATCACTAGTAAGTGATGTAGTATTTTATCAAACTTTTTTTTATCTCATTACACAAAAGCAAGGAAGTAAACAAATTAAACAATTCAGTTAAAGGAAGAAGTATGCAGAGTAGGCCACAGAAAAAGAGAATTTTAGAGTTGGAATTCATTTGAGAAATCATCCAGTCTGTTTACAGATGAAAAAACTCGGGGGCCAGAGAGATTAAGTGACTTGCCCAAAGCTTTGAAGTTATTGGAGCATCAAAACCAGACATAGACCCTGCTTCCCTGTTCTCCCTATAAGCGTTCTTTCCATTTTTGTTTTTAACATAATCAAGTGGTATTTGTTATGCAGTTACAGATTTAAGAAAGGAATTATATAAACCTGATTTATATAATCACATTTGACTAATATTAAACTATTTGATTGTTACCAACAACAACAAATATTTATGGAGTACGTTTGCTAAAACTCTGAATGGCCATCTCCTTTATCATTGTTATTCTGAGATAAAGAGCTCTTTTCCCATTTGTTCTGATATTTAGTAGATGTGTCTTTTAACTCAAATGATATACTAATTGTTTCTCTCTTGATTTTGTTCAGTGTAATAGTAACGTTTATTTGGAATTCTCCCTGGACATTTATTTAGTTTCGTAAAATATGAGGTGATTTTAATGATTTGACTAATGACATTTGCCCAACGTTATAAGATTAAGTTTTTCTTGATAGTTGGAAAATGTCTTCTCATGATCAGGAGTGTCACACCAAGAAATTTCTTTGAATATAGTGCCAAAGAAATCACTTACTGTGCATTCTCTGTGTTTATGCATGAACATATAAGGGACTTTCAAAATTAACAACCTCTCCACACCATGAAATATGCATAAATATATAGAAGGATAACAGGTAAGAATAATAGAATGGTATGATTGAAAAAACTCATAATGTTCTATTTTATGTCAATGTCTTTATTAAATAATAAACTACCACTAACAATAATAAATAATAAAACTAAGGGAGGAACTAAAATCTTACCTGAGACACACAGAAAATTTGATAACTATCTTGGCATATATCTAATCCAACGCAGTCCCCCAAATTTTAGGATAATGATAAACTTTAGACTTTGTTAGTGCAATTTTCTTAATTTGGTATATCACATCTTTTTACAAGTCCGTGTTTTTTATTATAATTTTAAGAGCAAATATTTCAAATCCATTTTAAAAGATCTAAGTTGTAACAAAAAGGAAAGAAATGTACTGTGGAAAAAGATAGTGTGAGATACAGACAAATAATCTCATATGATAGAAAATAAAGCAAATGTGTACATAATTAAGCATTACCAGTAATGCTGAAATCAGATTTACAAACTGGTAAAGAGTACTGGGAATACATTCTCAAATGTTCAAATGCGAAAATGAAAATATTTGATTTTTAATGAAATTTTCTGCTTAATATTTGCAAAATAATATTTACTTATATGGAAAGTAGTAAAAGCTGTTGTTTTTTAAATGGATAGTTTCTCATTAACGGGAAAATGTTATTAGATGTATTAAGAGTTTGGTTTGAAAACTCTCTTAAAATGTTAATCAAGAGCCATTGCTACTTAATGATGGGATTTTCTGTTTTTCTCTGTGAATAAATTACAATTAAAACTAATCAAATTAATGAATAAGATGATGATTTGAATAGAGTTTGAAAAATGCTATTAGTACTTTATGGATTTATTGGTTTCCCTGACTAGAGGACCACCGGAGAAGCTGATATTTTTACTTTGTGACCGTTGACATCTGTTGTGAAATGTCAAGATTCCATTGGAATTTTGGCACTTAAAGAGGGGAGTTCACATAAAATCCTTCCAGATTTTCTTTTGCCGAGCACATTTGCTCTGTTTTATGGATCAGAAGTAACTAAACATAGTTTTTTTCAGTTTAACTCTTAACACTTCCATAGTCCCCAGTAGTTTAAAAATCATTCATTGGCAATCTATTTAACTGTGAAATGATAGACTTACCTATTTTTGGTATTAATGAAATGGATGAAGTTTTAACTCTATAATGAATTCTCCTACTTCACTTTCTATAAAGCTTGTCTTTCCACAATTTTCTAGTTGTATTTAATCAGTTGAAATGATTCCTGTGTTCATTATTAAGTAATTTATTATCAAAACCTAATATGTCTCAATACACTTAGGAACTTCCATTCATTTGTCTCGGTCCATATCAAACTTCCAGTTCAAATATTGTTTGCAGTGTGTACTTGACATATAAAAACTAAAATGGGTATAAGTATGGTTTCTCGATAGGATATGGATCCTTTCTTGATATTCAATATTTTTAGTTTTAGTTTAATTTTCTATTTGTCATGTTCTCATTTCAAACTGACTCGGAGTCTAGAATTACCCAGCTAAATAATGAGAGAGAGAATCTATTATTGGCTAAAATGAATGAGGAAGAAAGTTATCATCACTCCTATCCAAATACAAACATGCAAGGTAGTTCTTCCACAGTTTTATATATGAATATAAATAACCAATCATGGGTTGTTTTCCTTATGAGGAAATAGCTAAATAACATTGTTAAGCAAAGAAAGTAGCCTTTTGTACAATGATCTTCTAAATGTATGCGTGTGTTGTTTTAATAAAATTCCATGTTATGTATCAGAGTTCTCCAGAGAAACAGAACCAATAGGATATATACAGTTGTATATATAAGAGGAGATTTATTGTAGGAATTGGTTCACATGGTTATCGAGGTTGAGAAGTCCCACAATCTGGTGTCTGGAAGCTGGAGACCCAGGAAAGCTGGTGATATAAGTCCATTCAAGTCCAAGGCTGGAGAACCAGGGGAGCCAGTGGTATAACTCCCAGTCCAAGGCCCGAGGCCTGAGAAACAAGGGGCTGCTGGGGTGAGCTCTGGAGTCCAAAAGCCCAAAGAAGCAGGAGCTCCTTTGTCAGATGGTGGGAAAGGATAGATGTTCCAACTCAAGAAGAGAGAGAATTTGCCCTTCCTCTGACTTTTTGTCCTATTTGAGTCCTCAAGGAATTGGATGATACGCCCCCACACTAGTAAGGGTGGATCTTCTTTCCTCAGTCTACTGATTCAAATGCTGATGTCTCACATACCCACCCCAAAATAATGTTTTTCCAGCTATCTTCGCATCCCTTAGCCAAGTCAGGTAGACACAGAAAATTAACCATTGCAAGTTATATAATTTTTTTGTAAATAACTAAATTGTCATAGTAAGTTTGTGAATATCAAAATGAGACCCTCTATACCATTAAATATTTCCTCTTTAATCCATCATGAGTAAAGTTCAAACCTTTAAACCTCAAATTCAGCTCCAAAGCTCCATAGATTCTTAAAGGGGACCTATTCTTCCTAAGGCCCACATAAATGTCACATGTTTTAAAAGGAAAGATGTAGAACACTGGTTGTTGAATATCCTGCCTTTGATGAGATTAGTCAATTGTCCCTTTATACATTTGAGAAAAAAAGAACTGTGGAGGGCAGAGACAAAACAGATAAGTTACTGTTAATGAAGAGAGGGATATAGGCAAAACGTGATGGCCAAGGGAAGGCAACTTGAGATAAAGAAGGCAAGTGAGATGGGCAGATATGATAAAAAGAAGAAAGGAAATACTTGAGAAAAATATTGTCAACATATCTCTGGTAGCCACCTTGATGTTTGTCTTATGCATCCTTGTAAATAATCTCAAAATGGATAACGGTGCTTTGCACCTCCAGTTGTTTCCTCACATAATTTGTTTCTCTATGCCAGGCTTCTTGAAACTAGAAAATGCTGTAGATAGGATCAACATCAAGATATTGATTTCTATTTATATAACCAAAGTTGAAACTTTATTCCAGGCTATCTCACAAATTATAAACTATGATTTTTAGTAGCACTTCCCAAATGTTTGAGTAGTTAAAGCATTGACACTAAGGCATTCTATTTCAGTTGGGCATATTTTAGTCATTGGTAAGTTCAAACTATTCTACTCTATGAGCATCCCCAGCTAGGAAGTTCTTAGTTCACCTATTATTTGTTTCCTTTTTTTTTTTTTAACAAGTTAACCAAATTTCACTCATTTTATTTATTTCTCTTTGGAATTCCTTTAAGATATTATTTTCTCAAAATGTGGCCTGTAAAAAACACCATCAGCACCAGATTTTCTCAGAATATCTGAGAAGTATGCTTTGATATTACCAAAATTATCTACTAACATACCTTTTTGTGAAAACCTACGTTTGTTGTATATTTATTGCATATAATTCATGGCCCTAAACACCAATTAAACGTAGTTTTGAAATAGAGGTGCAGTATCTCATGCAGCAGGGAGGCAGGAGGTAGCTTGTCTGTCCTTGGTTTAGGAATGTCATTGTGACTCCATTCTGGCCAATGACTGGCAGAAAAAAGAATGGAATCCATATAACTAGACCAGCCCAATCATGATTGTTCTTTGGGATGGGCACATTCCCTGAGCACAATGCCCCTTGATATATGAACAAAATGAGAGTCTGTTAACAAAGAAGATGAGGAAGCCGGGTGGGCATGTGTAAAGATTAATTTAAATTGTGCATCATGAAACATAGAAATAAATAATTTGTTACACTGTGTATTAAATTAGGTCAGTTTCTCAGTTTTTGTGAATTCTCTTAATCTTACATCTTTGATTTTATCTACTTATTTATGCATTCTGAACAAACAAATTCAAGAGGGCACACAACCAAATATATTTATATATAATTCCAAAGTATAGGTTTAGCCAATAGAAAGAAAGGCAAGCACTTTGATTCCCAAGCATTTATGTAAATCTTGATGTTTACCATTACTAATTAGTCATACAAATATATCTTTCAAATGGTTTAGCCCTACACAAAGTGTATGACTCTTATCCTTAGGGTTGTCTACACATGTCTTGTCTGGTACTATTTTGTATATCTCAAAGTCTGAAATTTTCTGCACCATTTCAAGTTACAATTTATTTTTTTTCTTCTGAACTGCGTTCCTGTGCACATATAAAGAATAAATATAATTTAGAATATGTAAGAGTTTTTGTGATTATATTTCTATCTGAAATGTTTTTGACATGAATCGTTCTCTCCACTGTTTAATGCACTTGCTATTTAGGGGGAAATGTCCATATATATAAAGGAATAGTTAAAACATTTTCAGTTTCCCAAAATTTATATTGAATAAAAATAGACAGTACATATTTACACGTATGTTTATATATTTGTGTGTCTTTTACTATACACACATACACATACACACACGTATATTATGAGTAGTTTAGCTGCTGTATGGAATGTTATACAGAACTGAATAATACTCCATACGGCTTATGCAGCCACATGACTTGGCAAACTTAGAAATCGTGATTCCTGACGTTTTACTGTTCTACCAGTTATGAATTCCCAGATGGATTTAGAACAAGGCCAAATCACTGTTGCAGTGTTTCTAGTTGCAGAAACTAGTCTTGTAATCTTTCTGAATTGCTTTTTTTCCTTACAAAAAAACAGTACATTTAGTTTTGGGTTTGGATCTCCTCACTGTCAACAAAGACCATATTTGCAAACATTGACAATCTTTGTTGTATTCTTCATGGATTACAAAATGTGTTGGATGTTGAGTATATTTGTAGAAAAGCTGGAAACACCCAAAAGTCATAGAAAAGTTGGAAAAGTATAAATATTACCTCTTTGATACAAAGTAGCTTCTTCATGCATTTAAACTGAAATTCTAGCACTTGCATACAGTTCTGTTAAAATTCTTAGCTGTTTTGGCCACCCAGCTCTCTAATATTATGCCCATACATGGACCCCATCATAAAACATTCATCACACCAAAAATAAGGAGGACAAAGAGAAAACTAATATAAGAAAACATAGAATAGGTCTGACTCACTTTCTAAATTTTCATGTGTCTTTTGGTCAGTGAATAATAGAAAAAAGATAGTTTTAGTGAGTATTATCAACAAAGAAGGTAAATACAACATATGCAGTTTTATTAATGTAACAGTTTTTGAACACTCAGAACAAATATTTCCATTCACTTTCTAACTAATTGCTTGCTTTTTTCCAGAAGTTAATTTTTGGTCACTGATTTTCTTTTGTTCTTTTTAATCTATAGAGTCCTAAAAAGTAACCACACAGAGAAAGACGAACTCTGTCTGACTCCACTCATAGGTGGTAGTTAACATATGGACAAAGAGAACTGATCGGTGGTTGCCAGGGGAAAGAGGGGGTGGGGGAGGGCACTAGGGGTGAAGTGGTGTACCTACAACATGACTAATAATGATGTACAACTGTAATTTCACAAGGATGTTAACTATCATAATCTTAATTAAAAAAAAAATAACCACACACATTTAACTTAAATATTAGTACAATGCATAATAAGCTAGTGTTATTGAAATACATTAGTTAAAAACAATGATGAAGGAGCAAAAAGATCTATATTTGTTGACCACATTCCAGGAAAAAAAAACTTACATTGTAATAAGAGTCAAACTAGTTTCTCTTATGATAATTTTTTTCATGAGCTAAGTCATGAATGAGAAAAAGTGTCACACATCTGAAAACAGAATGTACAAAGAATGTCCTTGTTTTGTGTATGGTGGCTGGAAGGATAGACCAAAAAGTTATATTTTCCCCCATTTATCGTGATACATTTAGAAAAGTTATTTAACTCATAAGAACATGTTGATAATTTGTTTTGAAAGTATTTTTTGCGTGGCTTCAAGACACTAGAGTTGCCAATATACTTTAATTGTGTAGTGTGTTATCAAATGAAGCTTCATTTGGATTATGTCAGGCCACATTAAGATACGCTCAAATGTGATCTATCCTTTCATTTCATTTTATTTCTACAGCACTAGGTAAGCTCAGTTGTGCTCAAGACACTATGTTCTTGTGAACAGGACGGATACTAATTCCTTCTAAATTAGTCTTTGGGAGAAATAAATTCTGAGACATTGCCCGCTCAGCTACAAAACTACTAATCAAATCAAATGATTTATTCCACAATTGACCATTTCAGGAAACAAACCAAGCTCTAAATTATTATTTTAATCTAAGTGACCAACTTGTAGTTTCAGAGAATAAATAGTTTGAGCTGAAATTAAAGTCTTAAATATTTATTTTTCAGTTTAGCCATTATTTACTTTAACTATGTTTGACTAAACTAACCTGACTCCCTGCTTATGTAGTTCTGAGCAGATTGATATCTGTGTGCGAGTACTTATTTCAGATTTTATGATGATCATATTGCTGTCAGCATGCTTTAAAATTAGGGAGCAGCAAAACTTTGATTTTGGTGACATTCTCACTCACTAATGTGATCTACCTTATATAATCAAAAATCGACAATCTACACCAGTGGTTAGCCATGGCAATTCAAAAAAAAGAAGCAAGAATTTTTAAAATAATTTGAATTCATTCTGCAATCTCTTTTTTAATTAAACTCAGGCATACGTCTAATCAGGGCTAATAGAAGTTAACAGATCATTATGAAATCTCTTCAGCAGTAATAGAGGAATAAATGAAGGGAATTCTACTGTTTTTCTTATGAAGTGTACAGATTAGTTAATCATAGTTACTTTTCTGTCGTGATACAACTGGAGAATAGCAGTTGTATATTTAAGTGCTTCTCACACTTTAATGTGAATCCAAGTCACCTGAGGTTCTGGTTCAAATTCAGATTCTGGTTCAGTAGGTTTGGCGCATGCCTGACATTCAGCATTTGTAAGAAGCGTCCATATGGTGATACTGCTGTTTCTAGGTGAGTAGCAAGGGTGTAGGTAAACAGAGTCTTATTGTTATTGTTTGCAAGTCTTCATTTAAACCTAGGTAGCATTTAACACCTTTGGCAATTGTTATCCAATCCTTAACTCAGGAGATTTTTTAAATGTGATCTGGTAACCCCTCGTAAAGATTATGATAGTAAAAAGCACAGGGTTTAGAGTTGAATATAACAGGATTCAAAAATCTCAGTTCTAACTTTGGGCAGTTTTCTTAACTTGGTGAATCTCAGTTTTCTTATCAGCAAAATGTAAATGATACTACCGACGTAATACAGGCATGATGCTTTATTTAACCACAAGAAGCATCTGATATGTGAAACAGCCACCATGCAATTTAAAATCCCGCATTCCTTCTACGCATCCCATGGTTTGCTTATATAACACTCAATAGACAGATACACAGATAGATAGTTACGTAGATGGATAGATAGATATAGGAACAGATAAAGATACACGCACACTTTTTTTTTTCCGGATCTAGAGCATCTTCAATGCCAGAGCATGCATTTGAGCTGAACAAAGCAAAGAGGGTGGTCTTCGAAGGTGTAAAATGTTTGGGTTCAAGAGAGTACAGACCTCAAAATGATTTCATCAGTGCCCCCTTTTTTTAAACAGCTTCATTAAGGTATATTTGATACACAAAAAACTGCACATATGTGATGTATACAATTTGATGGGTTTGGACATCAGTGCCCTTTGAAATTCTGTATTTTGTACAGCTGGTTGTGAGTTTGGGGAAAAATTCTAATTTAGATCCCTTTCCAAGTGACACACCATAGTGCTTTGCAAATGATAGACTCAAGAAGGAATGAATTTGTTCCTGCTGAAAGTTTTGTCATGGGACAATTTTCATGGTAAGAAATGGAAATTCATTTGGAACTGGCTGGCAGGTTAATTTGAAATCAATTCAAGAACTACGAATCCCTCTGGTAACTATTATGTTTAGTTTAAAAGAACTCTGTAGGCTAATTATAGACACCACGCTGTGCTTTTGTATTTGTGTGTGTGTGTGTTTCACATGCTGATTTATGTTTTATTACTGAATTTGTAAATAGAGGAATTAAATCATTTTAACTGACCAAAAGAAGTATAAAGTATATCAAGTTAAAACAAGACATATTTACACTTTTGTACAAAACATGCCATATTATCACAAAATATTTAAAAATGAAAACAGTGAGGTGGTCTTCTTTTCTGAAGTACCCACGCCCACTTCACATGCAAAACAAAATGCCGTAATCCCCGTATCAGTGAAGTATTGAGTTTATTCCTATATTTGGTTGCTATTGCTCACTGATATGAAAATCTTATTTAACAAAAGTCTGTGTAACAAAATGTAGAAAGCTAACTGTACACTTTATAGCATTTGGAAATTTTTAGATTAGACTACTTTGAAACTAAGAAATTGTTTCATATTATACAATTGTTTGCCTCCAGTTTTTGGTAATGGGACTAACCTCGTTTGTCCTCACTTTGAAGTATTCTGGCGGTTTGTTCACTTGATGCATGAACAGCTTGAGAGACGTTCAATCATTGCTTCTTGTGTCGAACTTCCTTCTTTCTATCACAGATTGATGGGGAATGAGTTGATAATATATACATATTTAATTGCTAGGACATATTGAATAATATCACAAATACATGTAACTGGAAGAACAATAACCATTCCTGTCCTCACCATCCAGGGAGTTTTTCCTATGGTAGAAAAATGGTAAATTGTCCCTTGGCCTCCATTGCTGGAGATTGCAGGCAGTTGTCTTGTCCTGAAGTTTTATCAGGCTTCCAAAATGAAGAAGCTTTTGCCAGCTTTTTGTGTGGCAAAAGACTTGTCATCCTTGTGGTTGGTGGCTCTCTAAAGGGCCCCATTTTTGTGTCTCTGGAATGCCCCCAAGGGCATAGTCTGAAAGGGGAAGGAGAAAAGAAATGCTGGCACTCACATTGCTTAATAATAAAAGTTGGCAGGGCCAAAGGGCAGATTTTGCACAACCTTGGAAAATGTTAGTTTTCCTCAGTATAAATTAAACAGAACCTTCCTTAATAATGAGCGAGGACCATGGGAGATGTGTGAATCCAGGAGGAGCAGATCATATCCTAAGGGTACAGGCTCTTGCATCAGGCTGCCCAGGTTCAAATCTACCATTTACCAGCTTTGTGTCCTTGAGCAACCTTGCTATTTCTACCTGTGTAACCTCTCTGAGCCTCAATTACGTCTTCTGTAAAATGTTGATAAAAATAAGTCCCTACCTCATGGTGGTGTGAGGATTAAAACTGCAGTATTTCATTGAATCTAAGATATCGTCAATAGTAAGATATACCATTATTTTGTGTACCATTACAAGAGAAAATTATTACACCCGAAACTATACACTAATGATTTCACACAATTTGGTTCTAGAAATATTAAAATATGAAATATACCATCTCAGAATTGACGAAATCTAGTAGATAATACTGATGAGGTGCTTACATCAATACTCAGTGTATAGTAAGAGCTCAAAGTTTGCTATTATGGGTTGGAATTTTCCTAGGGGAAGTTAGTAATTCCCTCCTTGAAAATAGAGGCCTTCTGGAAGGGATAACCAAAGCCTTCAATAGGGAAGAACAAGCCTAGAAACTGGAGAGTGTCCACAAAGGACCCTTTGTAAAGTTTGATTTTTGTGCTTTTCAGTTGCACAACAAAAGGTAAAGCCATTGTCAGTGTACAGTTTTCCTCCCTCCCTCCCTCATGGTAATTCTCTTTAGTTATTCCCACTCCCAACCCTCCAGTATGTCCAGTATTCCTACAGAACTCTACAGGAGTGTGGAGGAGTTGTGGGTACCACAAGGTGAGCAGTAGGGCTTGCTCCACGTTTGGCCTGGAGCTGAGGCCCAGGCATGGAACTGCAGTACAACAGGAGGGGCCATTGTCCAGAGGCTCCACGCAGTGATGAGCTGGGTAGTGAGCAGTAGTCTGTGAGGAAGGGTCGCTGAGCGTGGCTAGGAGGGAATGAAACACAGAGAAGGGGCTACCAATGGGCTTCTGACTTAGGAGTAAGTGTGAGGGACGAAACCTCTTTTCCCAGGATTTTTAGAAAACGACGATTCTTGTGGTGGCAGAGGTGGCTTATGCTTAGTTCACATAGACGGTGAATTTATGAAACAATATACTTAACCTAGACTAGTGGTCATTGAATCATGTCAATGCTTTTACTGCATTCTCTCACTTTAAAAAGCATATTTTTCATATTTTATAATTTCTCATATCAGAATGTGCAATAATAATAGTAGTAATACTACTACAAATAATAGTAATAATAAATAATAGCTCACACATACTTCTTACTACATTCCAGGTGTTATTCTAAGTGCATGACCAGTATTAACTCTATTTGTAGCTCTGTGAGCCAGATGTAGTTACTATACCCTATTTAACAGTTGGGGAAACTGAGGCATGGAAAGGTTACTTCTCCAAAGTGTTGCATGTTCACAAACACACACAAACACATGTGCACACACACATATATCCCTATTAGGTGGCAAAGGTGGGCAGCATGATCCTAACCATTACATTCTCATAGAATTTAAGGAGACCGTAGGATCTGTTCCTTCCCAAGAGCTGCTTCTAAGCCAGAAGTGCCTTTAAAACCAAATGGTAGCTTAGAATTAGGAAATCCGTATGATGGCTAACTTGTGCTTACGGTCCAATTCTAGTCTACCTTCCTGCATCTGAGAACCTCCCAGGACCAATATAGAGCAATAGGGAGAAGCTCAGGGATTGGCCTCTCACCATTTGAGTCGCAGCTGTGACACCAGCTGAGTGAGCTTTGAGCAGATTTGTTTTAATTAAACATTTTATTTTGAGATAATTGTAGAATTAAGGGCAGTTGTAAATAAAATACAGAAAGATACTATGTCACCTTTAGCCAGTTACCCCCAATAGTGATAGCTTGCAAATTATAGTACAATATCACGACCGGGATATTGACATTGATAGAATGAACCCATTTCATTCAGATTTCCCAAGTTTTCTTAGTACTCATTTGTATGTGTGTATGTGTGTTTAGTTCAATGCAATTTTCACACATGTAAGATTGTGCATCCACCTCTATAGTCAAACTTTATATCAGTTGCGTGACCACAAGGATCCCTCCTGTTGCCTTTTTCCAATACCCCCCTTCCCTCTTGCCCATCCCTAACCAGTGGCAACAATTAGTCTTCATGTCTATAAGTTTTTCATTTCAAACATATTATACAAATGGAATAGTACAGAATTTAATACTTTGGAATTGGCTTTTTCACTCAGCATAATTCCTTTGAGATCCCTCTGAGTTGTTGCATGCAGCAAATCGTTTACTTTTTATGGCTAATATATGTTGCTGATTCATTTATTGTCACGGATGTCTCACAGTTTATTAAACCATTCCCCAATTGCAAACAACCAAAATATCTCTCAATTCTCTGGGATAAATGCCCAGGAGTGCAATTTTCTGGGTCATGTGGTGGTTTCATATTTTGTTTTGCCGTTGTTGTTTGTTTGCTTTATAAAGCTACCAAACTATTTTCCAGAGTGGCTGTAGCATTTTACATTCTCACCAGCAATGTATGAGTGATCGAGTTTTACCACATCCTTGCTAGCATTTGATATTGTCCCTATTTTTTATTTTAACCATTCTGATACACATGTAGTTTTATCTCACTGTGGTTTTAATTTGCATTTCCCTAATGGCTAGTGATGATGAATATCTTTTTATGTATTTATTTGCCAGTTTATGCTCTTTAGTAAGATATATCTTTACATCTTTTGTCCATTTTCTAATTGAATTTTTTTTTACTTTTGACTTTTATAAATTGTGTATTCTAGATCCTAGTTCTGGTCTGTACAAGTGAGATGCAAATATTTTTTTCCTCGTATGTATCTCATATTTTATCTTCTTAACAGGTTCCTTTGCACAGAAAAATTTTTAAAATTTTGATGAAGTCTAATTTATCAGTTTTTCTATTTATGAATTATGCTTTATGTGTCAAATACAAAAAGTCTTTGCTCAGCTCACAAATATTATCTCCTATATGCATTTCTTAAAGATTTGGTTTTATGTTTTATATTTAACATTTGAGTTAATTTTTCATAAATTATGAGACTTAAGTTGATTTTTTTTTTTTACTATGGTGAATGTCTGCTTGCTCCAACACCATTTCATAAAACGTCTATCGTTCCTCCATTGAATTGTTTTTTACAACTTCTTCAAAAATCATTTGGGCATATTTGTTTAGATGTATTTCTGGATCCTCTGTTCCATTGTGTTGATCTATAATTCTATACCCCCACCATTTCCACACTGTCTTAATTATTGTTATATAATAAGTCTTAATATTGGGTGATATGATTTTTCTTACTTTATTTTTAGCTATTATAGGGCTATGCATTTCCATATAAATTTTAAATAAGCTTGTCTATGTCTACAAAAAAGACCTTGCTGGTGTTTTGGTAGGATTTGGAAAGAATTGATATCTTTACCATGTTGAGTTTTCCAATCCATTAACACCATCTATCCTCTCCACTTAGAAGATCTTCTTTGATTTTTTTCATCATGCTGTGCTTTTTAACAATGCTTTGCATTGGGATTAGATTGTGTTTTACTATTTCTAATACACCTATAATGGCATTACTGTCTACTATGCATGTCATTACAAAAAGAAAGGGAAAATAGGAAAGGGTCCAAAATTGCAGTTTTGAAAGGGAAGCACTTTTTAAAAGTTTAAATGACTGTAGCTAAATATACACCATATGTGTATGATGTTGAAATAATTTTAAATGATAAGGTTATAATTGTTTATAGAGGGATTGATAGAGACCTATAATTTTTCATGAATGCAAAACATCTTTTTAATTACATTAAAGTCATGGATCAGCGTGTTTTTTAATTACTCTTCTTTAGCTTACAGTTTTATGATACATGCTGTAAAATGAAGACTGGTCCTTGCTTATATTCTAGTGTTAACCAATAATCCCTGTGTCATAAAACAGATGACAAATTAATTAGAGCCAACTGTGCTAAATTTAAAAGTGAACAAGGAATGAATTCATAAGTAGTTGAAAACCCTAAAGGCACTATTTTATATAAATTGGGAAGGGTCTGAGTCATTTTCTCCACTTACTCAATTATTTAACCTAACTTAAAACATTCAGATTAATACAGCTTCACAAGTAATAAGCTAGGAAAAGAATAGGCTTGATAGCTAAGATATTTATGTAAAATTCCCAACTTTACTGAGATAAAAAGAAATTTGGCCATTTCTGCCTCCCCTCCCGGCAGTGGTCAGTATCTGTTGAAATGTTTCACCTTCTATAAGGACATATATTTCTTAAGTTTTGTTTTTAAGCATCTCTTTAGTTAGGTACAATGGCAAAATATGCTAGCTTATGGGCTAGTTTAGGGGCACAGAGGCCAGAAAAAAATAAGACAGTTTTGGAATTAGGCAAATTGATACTTCATATTTTGCAACACTGTGATAAGGTCTTTCAGTAATCATCTTCTTGCAGAGTGGAGTGTTTATATGTGTAGAGTGACTTATTCATACAAGCACTCACATGCACAATTTTAGGACTTTTATCATTGAGTAGAGTGCGTTGTCACTGGCTGGATTGTCTCTAATTCCTGGTTTAAATGACAGGACGTTCCACATTGCTTCAACGCTTATTTCTTAAGTGAAAATTCCGTATGAAAATCAGTATGGAGGTGCCAAATTTTAATCTCAATTTCTAATAGGTATTTTATACTCAAACCACCAGATAGAGCCATGAAAAATGTAGATTGTTTATGTACACAGAAACATTCTTTATTAAAGTTGATATCAATCCCATTCATTTTCATCTTATACTTTATTACTTCAAAGGGAGAAGCTATTGATTTTTCTGATCTCCCTGTATTAGCCATGACCCTGACAAGAAATAGAATCTGACACAGATGGTTCAATAAAATGCAGTAAAGGGACTACCTTCAGAAGTGTGGGCAGGTTTAAAGGAAAGAAAAAGGGCAACTGGAGTACCTAGAGACTATTAGAAGTAGGAAGTTGTTACATATCCTCCTTCGCAAGTCAGAAGGGTTAAGGAGAAGAAGTAGCATTTTCTAAATTCTGTAAGAGATAGGGCAATGGAGGAAGAGATGCCTAACAGGACAGTTAGGGATGTAAGCTGCCACTGTGAGAAACAAAGCCCATAGAAGTTGGAGGGGAATGGAGAAGAAATGCCCCAAACCCCCTCCTCTCTCCCTGCTTTCCTGCCTGATCTCTATACCTCCCATTGGCTGAAACCAACCGAGACTAGTCAGCAAGGGAGCTAAGAAGACACAATTTATAGGGATCAGCCTCACAGGCACAGAGCGGAACAAGGAAGTGCATAAAATGGGTTGGTCCATGCCAGCAAGAGGAGAGTGGAGGGAAATATTTAAAGTGTTGACAGAAAAACTTCACCAACCTAGAATTCTGTATCAGTGAGATTATCCTTCAAAAGTGAAGGAGAAATAAATACTTTATCAGACAAACAAACACTGAGGGAATTTGTTGCCAGCAGATCTGCCTTGCAAGAAATGTCAAAAGAAGTACTTCAGAGAGAAAGAAAATAATGTAGGTCAGAAACTTGGGTGTACATAAAGAAAAAACAGTGATTAGAGAAGGAATAAATGAAAATAAAAGCTTTATATTTTTCTTATTCCTAAGGCTCTAAAAATGTGTTCAAAATAATAATAGCAACAACATATGAGATTATTAGAGTTTATAGATAAGATAAACAAATGACAGCAACATTATAAGGTTCAAGAAGGAGAAATGGGGAATTCTCTGGTGTAATGTGCCTACACTACCTGTGGGGGAAAATGGATTGGAGTGGGGAGCAAAGAGAAAATGCCACAGTTCCCTATGTCAGTCAGCGTTAAAACTATCCCCTAGCTAGTTCAAGTTCAACTTCACTTGATTTTAACCATAAATTGTTTCATCTTACTCTCTTCCCAATAACTGAAATAAAATAGAAAAAATGGAAGCTATGAGGTAGAAGTGAGAGCCTAATACAGTTTATCTTTTCTAATGGATTTAACTGTGGTTCCTAGCCTTGTCTCAATCCACAAACTTAATATTATTCTGCAAACCTGCCTTTCAAGAACGAATCGTGTTGTCAGATTTCCATGTTTTCAAATTGAGGATTTATTGAGATAGCCCTTCTCTGAACCTCCCTTTTTTCTTTCTTTTAAAAACAGGAGTTTATATCTGTCTTTAGTCTTAATCTCTTCTCCAATTTTCTAAAGCTATTACCTCAGAATTTTGAAATCCTAAAAAGTACTTCATTTACTAATGTGAAGGAAAACACGTAACTTTGAAGACAATGATAATTAATAATGAAAATGTACGCACGCACACATGCATACATACACACCTGCACACATATATTGAACCTGGGTTCAGAAACTCACCAGACTTCTCAGTATTCCAAACAAAGCTAAAAAGTAAAGCTAACCCTGAAACATCACAATAAAATTTTCAATCCTTTAAAAAATGGTTTAAGAAACACGAATGCTTTAGTTTTTTGGGACGTCACTTGAATCTGACATATTGTGGGAATATTTAATGTTTATTATGAGTTACAGGCTATTTTCAAGTAACCAGACCAGAATTTTTAAACTCTTTTTTAAAAAATTGAATGGAACTTTGAGATATAAACCTTTTTTTATCCTCCTCTTAATTCAGTCCATTTTTGAAACCTCATTTAAAGTCAAATACAATACTTTCTGTGGTTTCCATAACAGGGTCCTACTTTCAGGCTTCAGTGAGTAAGTATATTGCCTATGGGGCTCAGGAAAATTTTTGAACCAAATTATAAATGGTCATTGTTTGTGAGAGAGTTTTTTTGCATTTCTTTTTTAAGCATTCTGTAGTAAGACCTTCAAGAAAGAGTGCCACTCAGTTAAAGACTGAATCTTTCTCTCTCAAAACATATTAGAGAAAATAGCACATGAGGCTTTGTCTGCTACACAAGTCCTCTCTAACCCTCTCTCCTCTCCAGAAGATTTGCCAGGAAACCAGTGAAGCCTAAGCATGACGTTCTCTCCATTTCACAGAACTCTTCAGAGACGCTAGAAAAGCTTTCATGTAGCCACGTTCTTGAAAAATATGCAAAACTAAGGATCCTCAAAGTTTGGGCCTCAGATGTTATAAATGAAGATCACTCCCATCACTTGTTTTTTAGGATGACCTACTAAACCTTCACGAAAGCATTTTCACAATGAAAACTGAAGATTGCTATGGACAAAAACTGGTGATATTAAGGGCAAAGTAAGTACTGTAACATGGGGAGAATTTTAACTTGTTTTAACTTTTTAAAGAAAGAAATTAGAGAAGGATTTTGCTTTGAGCCTACAAGTTGACTAAAGCTGTAATTTAACTGTCATCCACATAGATTTATATTATTTCCATTACTCTTTCTTACACAGCAATCGCTTGGCCTAGGCTTTCAATAAATATATTTGTGAAATATTTTTGAATATTAACTAATGACAAAGTGTCATTTAGAGCCTATTTTTCCAAGATTGTAAATATTTAGTTTAAAAGATACCCAGAATTCTTATTTGCAGATTTATAATCTTCTTGAACTAGAGAATTGTAACTTTTAACTGTGTTATTCTTATATACCCTAGTTACAGTGGCCTTTAAAAGAAAGAGGTGCAAGTGCAAAGACAATTGTAGACATGCCATTGCTGCCATCTGATCTCCATTGGGCTTTACAGTGTGTTTTACCCTTATATTGCTTTGTGTGCATATTTGTCAGTGTCCTATATCAGGAGTCCAAAAACTTTGGCCCATCAGCCAGGCTGCCAATTCTTTTAAATTAAACTATTTATTTCTTATATAATTGTAGATTTACATGCAGTTGTAAGAAATAACACAGAGAGATCCTGTATATCATTTTACCTACTCCCTCCCAATGGTAACATATTGCAAAACTGTAGTACAATATCACAACCGGGATATTAACTTTTGTACAATCAAGGTACTGAATATTTCTATCACCACAAAGACATCTCCCGCCATGTTGCCCTTTTGTGGCCAGACACACTTCCTGCCTGTCCTCATGTACTCCTTAACCCCTGGCAACCACTAATCTGATCTCCATTGGGATAACTTTGTTATTTCAAGAATGTTGTATAAATGGATTCATACAGTATGTAACCTGTTAGGATTAGCTTTTTTCACTCAGCTAAATTATCTGGAGGTTCTTCCAGGCTGTTGTGTGTATAAATAGTGCGTCCCTTTTTATTTCTGAGTAGTATTCCATGGTGTGGACATACCACAGTTTATTTAGCTTTACACCTGTTGGAGGATATCTGAGTTCTTTCCAATTTGTGTGTATTACAAATACATCTGCTGTGAACACTCATGCACAAGTTTTTGTGTGAACAAGAATTTTCCTTACTCTGATATTAATGCCCTAGAGTTAAATTTCTGGGTTGTATGGCATTTGCATGCTTAGTTTTTTACAAAGCCACCAAACTGTTTTACAGAGTAGCTGTACCATTTTAAATTCCTACCAACAATAAGTAATCCAGTTTCTATATGTTCTTGCCAGCATTTGATGTTGGCAGTATTTTTTAACTTAGCAATTCTGATAGGTACATAGTTACATCTTATTCTGATTTTAACATGCATTTCCTTAATGGCTAATGATGTTGAACATCTTTTCATGAGTTTATTTGCCATCTGTATATTGTCTTTGGTGAAATGTCTCTTCATGTCTTGTCCATTTGCTAATGGAATTTTCGTGGATTTTTTTTTGTGTTTTCTTTACTTTTGAATTTTATGAGTTCTTTATATATTCTAGACACTAGTCCTTGCTTGGACATGTGGTTTGCAGATATTTTTTCCTTAGCTTGTGCTTTCATCCCCATAGGAGCAAAAGTAAAATTTTGTTGAAGTCCAATTTATGAATTCTTACTTTTATGGACCATGCTTTTAGGGTAAAATCCAAGAACTCTGCCTAGCCCTAGATCCCAAAGATTTATATATTTTGCTAAAATACTTAAAGTTTTGTGTTTTACATTTAAACTCATCGTGCATTATTAGTTAATGTTGTATAAAATGTGAGACTTAAGTATTCTAGCACCATTTGTTGAAAAGGCTGTCTTTGCTTCACTGATTTATTTTGGGATCTTTGTCTAAATCAGTTGGCCATATTTGTGTGGTTCTCTATTGTGTTCCATTGATCTATGTCTGTCTTATTGCCAGTACCACACTATCTTGATTACTATATCTATGTAATAAGTCTTAAAGTCTGATAGACTTGTTCTTCCTGCTTTATTCTCCCTTTTCAACATTGTTTTAGTTATCCTTGTCCCTTGCCTTTCCACGTAAATTTTCGAGTGAACTTGTCTATACCAAAAGAAAAATTTGTTAGGATTTTGATTGGAATTGTGTTATAGCTGTATATCAATTTGAGTAAAGTTGATGTTACAATATTGAATCTCCAAATCCATGACCACAGTATGTTTCTCCATTTATTTTGATGTTCTTTGATTCATTTTTATATTGTCTTGTTTTCACCATATAAGTCCAAGACATGTTTTGTTAGATTAACACTTACTTTGTTTCTTTGTGAGTTAGTAAAGAGTACTATATTTTTAATTTCAGTTCTACATGTTCATTACTAGTATTTAGAAATACATTTGATTTTTGTGCATTTATCTTGTATCCTCCTACCTTGATGAACTCACTCATTAGTTGTAGATTTCTTCTACATTGCTGAGTTTTCATTATCATCCCATCTGCATGTAAGTGACAGTTTTTTGTCTTCCTTCCCCATCTGTATGGATTTAATTATTTTCCTTGCCTCATTGCAATGGCTAGAACTTTCAGCACTATGTTAGATAAGAGGAGTGAGAGTATGCATTCTTGCTTTGTACACAGTATTAAGGAAAATGCATTCATTATTTCCCTATTGAGTACAAATTTAGCTGTAGAGTTTATGTAAGTGCTCTTTATTAAGTTGGGAAAGTTTTTCTATATTCCTATTTTTCTGAACATTTGTTTCAGGAATAGATATTGAAGTTAGTCAAATGATTGTACTGCATCCATTGATAAGATCATGTGATTTTTCTTCTTTAGCATGTTAATATGGTAGATTACAATGATGACTTTCAAATAAGCCAGCTTTATATCCCTGAAACAAACCTCGCATGATTTTTTTATATTGCTGAATTTTATGTGCTGAAATTTGTTACGGAATTTGGGGTTGATATTTGTAAGGATATTGGTCTATAGGCTTTTTGTTGGTTTTGGTACTGTCTTTTTCTGCTTTTGGTATCAGGCTATTGCTGGATTCATTAAATGTTTTCAGAATTGTTGCTTTCTCTTCTATTTTCTGGAAGAGATTGTGTAGAATTGGTGTTAATCCTTCTTTAAATGTTTGATAAATTTTCCAGTGAAAGCATCTGGGCATGGAGAATTATTTTTTAGAAGTTTTTTTTAAATTATGAGTTCCATTTCCTTATTAGTTATAGAGCTATACAAATTATCTATTTCATATTGGGTGATTTGTGGTAGTTTGTGCTTCATGAAGAATTGGTCCATTTCATCTAACTTGTCAAATATTTGTGTGAATAATTGTTCATAGTGTTCCCTTATTATCATTTTATGTGTGCCAAGTCTGTAGTGATATCTCATGTTTCATTCTTAACATTAGTAATTTGTGTGTCTTCACTATTTTCTGTGTCACTCTTGTTAGCACTTTGTCAATTTTATTGATCTTTTTGGAGAATGAGCTCTTCATTTCATTGATTTTTTTCTATTGTTTTTCTGTTTTCAATTTCATTGATTTCTGCTTTTTATTATTTCCTTCTCTGTTTGTTTTGGGTTTATTTTGCTCTTCATTTTCTCAATTCTTGAGGTGACAGCTTGGATTATTGATTTGAGATTTTTCCTCTTTTCTAATGCATGCATTTAAGAGCAGCTTTTTGAATACATTGCTTTATGTAACTTACATGACAATCTTTTATGGTAGATGGTGTGTGTGGTGGTATCATTAAAATCTGGTCCCTTAGTTGGTACCTCAGACAAGTTTCCTCAAGCTTTTTCGAGTTCATTAATTAACAAGTAGATTAAAATGTAAAATCTTCTTTTAATACACGTCAAGCATAATCCACTTGAGGGCAGGGACGATGAGTTATTACCTTGATGTAGAAAATCTGGCCCTAATAAATATTTAATAAATAAATGCACATCCATTCCATGGCCCAGTGGCATTGTTTTAAATGAGAATTTGATACTGTGGTTGTCCCATAGTTCCAAGATTCAGAATCTCTTCTGACATTTACTTGCAAACAGTTTGATTCAGCCTTTATTTTGAGTTTTTATAATTACCTGCAATATAAATTCCTCTCTTCCTTTCTCCTACCTGTATTCTTTTTTTCCAACTGGTGTCACTGAGCCCCTATTATACACAATGCCCTTTTGAGAACCAATGATATCAAAATAAATAGTAACCAATCCTTAACATCAAGAAGTTTATGGCTGAGTAGTGAAGGTACATTCATATCATTAGACCCAACTACAAATGGAGCTGAGTGGAAGCTCAAAAAATCTTCATAGAGAAGGTAAATTTAAACAAGGCCCAGAAGGATAAGGAAACATACAATACACAGACAAAGGATAAAAGATAAGGAAATTGCAAGCAGAGGCAATAGCACACACACAGGCATTGGGAATGCAGCAATTCAAAGGGAAGACACAACTCCTGTTCTCATGGAGTTTGCATTCTAGCAAATGGTAAGACACACATGAAACATATATCCAGTTATTTATTTTACATGCAACAAAGGAGCAGAGCAGCATGCACGGAGAACATATATGATGAACTTCTGAAATAATTTGAGATATAATGGTAGGAAAGTACATGAGATCACTTCAGGGGCATTTACAGAGATGCAGTGTAGGGTTGAAAAATGAAGGCAGGGGCTAGATTGCAAAGGATCTCTTCATCTCTGGCCATATTTTCCACTCAGGTATCACAGTAGCACTGAGTAGCCTTCCAAGATTGATATGGTAGAGCTGAGCCCATGTGCTAATAATTCATCACTTGTTCATTCCCACTCCCCACCCCTACACCCATTTTATGACACTCCCTGCCCTACTCTTTGCCCTGTAATTCTTTGCTCTTCATCTCCATCACCAAGGCCTCTTGTACTCTATCAGCAAATTGTGTGACACCAGGAGGAGATCTAAGGGCATGGAGAAAGAGTTTAGAGTACTTACTTTCTACTTTCTATATGTCTCACTGAAGTCCTAGTAGTGACTATGTGTGTCTACTACTATTCTAACTTTATTCCCTCACCCTAACCCATCAAGCCTGGAGGTAGAAACAACTTCCCACTGTTTCTATCACCTGGATGGCTCACTGTCCTTTATTTGTTCTCATCTCCCTGCCTATACCTGTGTCCATAGTTATTTCAACAAATTATTTTCTGTTGAATACTTTTAAGACTGCCTATATCCTGACAGAATCTTGACTAATACAATATAAATGATGCAACAGGTAAACCATGGTACTGAGTCTCAGCTCACTGACAATGGTGTGTTTAATTTCTTTGGACTCATAATACCTTTGTTTCATTCAGAAATGTTTAAACGCCTTCATTAATTCCTACACATTTACCTCCTAAAATGGTTGAGGATCAATATATGAATTAGCATCCATTGTTTTTACAACATAGATAAATTAGTTTTGAGTTTTACTTAGATTTAGTAAGTAAGTGTCCTCTGTCTTGAAGCTATAGAAAGCTTTGCTATGTAGTACCAAGTTCTGAAATCATATCATTTTGCAAGTGTTGTAGACTTCATTGTCTGTGGAAATATGAGTGAAGATGTGCTGTCAATTTCACAAGTTGTAGCTTTTTTGCCTAGTGGAAAAAATTCTAAATATTTAAGAATGAACCCACAAGTTTCCAGATACACACTTACTATTTTTAATGGGGATTAAAATAATGTCAAATCAATATAAGTTGCACACATACACAAGGAGAGAAATGATCTCAGGTATCCACATAGGTTGAATGGGGAACCCGGACTTCCACCCCAATCCAGCAGTAACAAGGGAGCCCCATCGCCCCAATCCTCCACCAAAGCAATGTCAGAAGAGGCTAGCTAAATCAGAAGATTTAAATAAGATCCAAAGTCTGATAACATCATACCCTAAAGGTCCAGGTTTCCATTTAAAATCAACTTAGTAAGCCAAGAAAAAAGAATGTCTCAACTTGAATGAAAAAAGACAATCAATAGTCACCTACACCAACATGACACAGATGACAGAATTATCTGCCAAGGTTATTAAAGCAGCCACCATAAAAAATGGTTCAATAAGCAATTACAAACTTGCTTGCAACAAATGAAAAATAGAAAACCTCAGCAAAAAAGTAAGACATATAGAACAAAGTGAAATTTTAGAACTGAAAAATAGAGTAATCAAGATCAAATTCGATGGATGGTCTCAAGAGCATATTTTAGGGGACAGAGAGAAAAATCTGTGAACAGAAAGCTAGAACAATAGAAATGACCCAGTCTGAACAAGACAGAAAGTAGACTGATAAAAAATGAACAGATCGTCAGTGACTAGTGGGATTATAGTAAAAGATCTATGACGCGTTTCATGAGCATCCTGAAAGGAGAGAAAAAAAAGTTGTTGAACAAGTCCTCAAAGAAATAATGGCTGAAAAATAACCAAATTTGGCAAAAGACAAAACCCTACAGATTCAAGAAGCTGAGCGAACGAACAGGGTAAACTCAAAGGTATCTATGCCTACACCCATCATAGTCAAACTTCTGAAAATTAGTGATAAAGAAAAAACATTTTGAAAGCAGTGAAAGACAAAGGGCATTTTTATCTATAGGAAAAAAACTCAAATGACAGGATTTCTTATGAGAAACCGTGGAATCCAGAAGGAAGTAGCATGACAGTTTTCATGTGATTAAAGAAAAGAACTGTCAATGTCAAGAAAGTAGAAGAGGGGGCAACACTTCCAAAATACATTTTATGAGTCAAGAAATACTCTAATACAAAAACCAGACACACACAGTAGAAAAAAAAAAACCCTACAGACCAATATTATTCATAGATACAGAGACAAAATTCCTTAACAAAATTTGATATATCATATTAACGGGCTGAAAAAGAATGATCACATGATCTTATCAATCAAAGCAGAAAAAAGTTTGACAAAATTCAACACCCATTCATAATAAAAACTTGCTGAAAATTAGGAATACAGGAGGATTTCTTCAACTTGATAAAGAACACTTACAAAAATCCCATAGGTAACATTATAATAATGGTGGAAGATTTTAATGCTTTCTTCTTAACAGTGGGATCAAGGCAAAAATCTCTTTCAGCCCTGCTATTCTTTATAGTACTGGACGTTCTAGCCAGCACAAAAATGCAAGAAAAGTAAATGAAAACATACGAATCAGGATGGAAAAGTTAAAACTGTCCCTACTTGCAGATGTTATGATGGACTATGAAAAAAATCCTGAGGATTCTACAGAATTACTCATAGAAGTGATGAGTTCAGCAAGGTCTCAGGATAGAAGATCAACATACAAAAATCAATTGTATTTCTATATAATAAATGAGCTACTGGAAACAAAAATTTTAAATGTAATATATTGCAGTCACTCCAAAAAAAGTGAAATGCTTACTTATGAATCTAACAAAAACATGTACAGGATCTGTATGGAACAAACTTAAAAAAAAAAAGCAAAAACCTAAGTAGATAGAACTATACAAGGTATTCATGGACTGGGAAATATAACATGTTAAATATGTCAATTCTTCCAAAAATTAACCTATAATTTTAATGCAATTCCTATCAAAATACCAGCAAGCTTTTTAGTACTTATCAACAAATATCAAATTGCCTGAATCCTATCTCCTTTATTTTTTCTGGCCTCAGTGCCAATAAACTAGCCCTATAACTAGCATATTTCTTCATTGGATTTATCTAAAGAAAGATTTTTTTACAAATCTAAGATATATATGCTTCTTTAGAATGTGTAACATTTCAACCAGTATGTGTCACTGTGCAGAAAGGAAGCAGAAATGACCAAGAAATTATTTTTTCCAAATCAATAAATTTGTGAACTTTATATAAATGCCTTACCTATGAAGCCTATTTCTTCACAGTTTATCCTGTGAAACTCTGTTAATCATAATGCTTAAAATTATGTTACATATTTGAATAAGTGGGGAAAATGACTCAGATCCTTTTCAACTTATATAAAATACTGCCTATACTGTTTTCAATTTCTTGAGAATTCACTCCTTGTTCACTTTTAAGCTTACCATAATCACTTCTTTCTAATGAATAGTTCATCTGTTTTATGATACAGGGATTACCAGTTATTATTAAAATATAAGTAAAGACCAGTCTTCATTTTACAACTTGTAACATAAAACTGTAGCTAAAGAAAGTAGTTAAAAAACTTGCTGAGTAAGCCTTCAGTGTAATAAAAATATGCTTTGCATTCTTGAAAAAGTAAAGTTCTGTATCCATTCATGTGTAAACAATTGTAACTTATTTAAGATTATTTAAACAGCATATACATAGTATGCATGTTTAGTTACAGACATTTTTTTTTAAATATGCTTCTGTTTCAAAACTACTTTGGGAACCTCTGCTGTTTTTCCTTTTTTTCTTCAATTACATGGATAACAGACAGTAATACCATTATAGGCATACTAGAAACATGAAAAAACAATCTAATCACAATACAAAATGCTATTAGAAAGTGCAGTATGATGCAATAAATTAAAGATGACTTAAACATTGGAAATATATACCATTAATGGCTTAGAAGATTCAACATAGTAAAATGTCAATTCTCCCCAGAGTGATCTATTTAATGCACTTCCTATCAAAATACCAGAAAGAAATTTTGTAGATGGATCTGTAGACCTATTTGTAAATAAGCATTTCTAAAATTTATATGGTAAGACACAGGAGCTAGAATTTCTAAAACAATTTTGAAAAAGAATAATAAATTGTGAAGAATAACTCTACCCATTGTTTGGCACACTATATAGCTACAGTAATTAAGGTGGTGTGGTATTGGCAGAGGGTTGGATACATAAATCAATAGGACAGAATCACGATTCCAGAAATAGATCCACACGAATATGCCCAAATAATTTTTTTTTGAGGAAGATTAGCCCTGAGCTAACTACTGCCAATCCTCCTCTTTTTGCGGAGGGAGACTGGCCCTGAGCTAACATCCATGCCCATCTTCCTCTCCAAATGATTTTTTGACAAAGGTGCAAAAGTTATTCAATGTAAGAAGAATAGTCTTTTCAACAAATAGTGTTGGAGTAATTGGAAATCTATAAGCAAAAAAAGAAACTCCCACATCTTATACAAAAATGAACTCCAAATGAATCATAGATTTAAATGTAAATAAATTCAATAAATTGGACTTTATAAAAATTAAAAACTTTGGCATTACCTTATTAAGAGGATGCAAAGACAAGCTACAGACGGAGAAAATGTTTACAAACCACAAATCTAACAAAGGACTCATATCTAGAATATATGAAGAATACTCAAATCTCAGGAGTTAAAAAAAGCATTGAGGGGCCAGCCCCATGGCCGAGTGGTTAAATTCGCATGCTCAGCTTCGGCTGCCCAGGGTTTCACTAGTTTGGATCCTGTGTGTGGACCTAGGACCTCTCATCAAGCCATGCTGAGGCAGCGTCCCATATAGCAGAACTAGAAAGACCTACAACTAGAATGTACAACTATGTACTGGGGGGGGGGGGCTTTGTGGAGGAGAAGAAGAAATAGAGAAAACAAAAGATTAGCAACAGATGTTAGCTCAGGGCCAATAAAAAAAGAAAAGGTATCCAGTTGGAAAATGAGCAAAAGATATCAACAGACATTTCACTAGAGTATATTCAGATAGCAAATAAGCATGAGAAAAGATGTTCAATGTTATTAACCATAAGGGCAATTCAAATTAAGACTGCCATGATATATCTCTACACACATGTGGAGAAACTGGATCACTCATACATTCCTGGTGGATATGTAAAATGGTACAGCATGTTTTGGCAGTTTCCTTAAAAAATTGAACATACATTAACAATATGATGCAGCAGTTTTACTCCTGGGCATTATCCAAGATAAATTTTTAAAAAACGAACATGATTGTTTTGTAGCAACACAAAACTGGAAATAGCCAAAATATCCTGCAGTAAATGAATGATTAAACTATAGTACATTCATAACATGGAATACTACTCAGAAATAAAAGTAAACATGCTATTGATGCAGGTAACAACTTGAATGGATCTCTAGGACATTACACTAAGTGAAAAAAGCCAATCTCAAAAGGTCACACTGAATGATTCAATGTATTGAACATTCTTGAAATGACAAAATTATAGTGATGAGAACAAATTAGTGAGCACCAGGCTGGTGGGGGAGGGTGGTTGGTGTGACTGTAAAGGGATAGCACAAGGAAGATCTTTGTGGTGATGGAGTAGTTCTGTATCATGATTGAGGTTGTGGTTACACAGATCTACATGTATGATAAAATTAGAGAAATACGTACACACATTGCATCAATGTCAATTTCCTGGTTTTGATGTCACATTATAATTATGTAAAATGTAACCATTGGGGGAACCTGGGTAAAGAGTATATAGGTTCCCTCTATACTATCTTTGCAACTTTTTGTGAATCTGAAATTATTTGAAAATAAAAAGCTAAAAGACATTTTAAAAGACCCTGTACTGCCAGTTATTAACAATGGGAACTTGAGGGAGTTCATTGACCAGTCATCTTTGTAATGGGGCTCCTAATACCTACCCGGTGTGGTTACTGTGAGGACTAAATGAGAGAGGTAAATAGCTAAGGACCACAGGAAAATAGTGGCAAGATCTGAACTGGAATTCAGTGTTGGGCTAAATTTTATTTTGTGTACCTTTCACTTTTTCCAGTTATCTTGAGCATGTCTTTCCATTGTCAAGCTACAAAAGCAGAAACCAGTTTAAGAGGCAAAGCGTTTATTTGGGATCAAAGAATTGTAATTTGGAAGCACAGATTCAGGTAGAAACCCAAATAGTGTCCCTCTATGGAGTAAAAGTCAGGGGCTTTTAAAAACAAAGAAGAGAGGCTCATTAAAAGAGTTTTAAATACAGAGGCATTTAAATGCAGAGGCAGAGAGCTTGTCTTGGCTAAATATTAACTGACTATTGATTCTTTCTTCAGAAGGTCCACAGCCCTCAGTCTTTGTGATCAGGATGTCTGTTCTCCTGACTTCTCAAACAATTGCTTGTAAGACAATTGCCAGTTTGGCCCAGTCCAAAAGTTTGACTTCGTCCAAGTTTCAAGACAGCAGACCGGTTTCTCTGGAAAGACGGCTCTGACTTCACTTTAAAATAGCTCCGCTAAAGTCAATTTTGACGTCATCTAAATTGTAAAACCTTAAGGGAAATATAGGTAGTCCACATTGATGGAGAATTTATTACAGTTGCCCAATAAATTCCATTGACTAAGGCTGAAAGACAATTAAGGTGTACCTTAGGGCATTCAGATCTATTGATATTTGGTACTTTAGATATTAACCAAGACATGTTTTTGGTATATTTGGAGCTGCGGTTGTTTTTAGAAACGGCCTTCAGCATTTTTCAAAATTGACCATGCATTAGAATCACCTGTAAAACACAGAGTACTGGGTCCTACTCCCAGTGTTTCTTGTTTTCCAGGTCTCAGGCATACTTGCATTTCTAATAACTTCCCATGTGATACTGATGTTTCATGGACCACACTTTACAAATCTCTGATAAACTACATATGCCTTGGCCTAAACATGGGTTTATATCTATGGTAACCTCATAGTATAAAGTATAAAAGAACTTTAGACTTGGCGATACTGTACCCTATAGCACAGGAGGACACTGATGCTAACATGCAGACTTGGATCCATGTCAGTCCCAAAACCATTTTTATGTTTTATGAAATTGTTGCACATATGCATATCCAGAAGACAACACTAAGGAGAGGAAATGAGATGACCTATGGGGAAGAACACTTTCAATCTATTTGGGATAACAGTAATTTAAATACAATTACCTAAAATTAAAATTAAGCCTTATGTTTTATTTCATATAGATTTTGTGAGGAGCAAATGATGATGTGATGATGATGATACTCTAAAATATAATATGTATAATTAACTATTGAGGTAAATATCATAGTCTGACTCAATATGTCAGTTTTTTTCTATTTTCATCTATAATTTATTTCTATGCCAAGCAGTTGAATGCTTGACATAGAAAAATGAGTCTGTCATTTTAACAAATGATACTATAAAAACACTCAAACAAATAATTTTAGCAGAGATTATTATAATTGCAAAAGGAATATCTTTCTGCAAAGTGTTACCAACCTTTCCTATAAATACTGGACTCACTTGTTGCATTAAAAATAAAAAGGTAAAGAAGCATTCTATTGGTAAAGAATGGTTTGCAAACATGTTGAATTACATATTGCAGTAACATATAAATTTCTTTTGAGAACCATTAAATAATTGATCATTAACTCCATGTCTAAGAAATTGTGTTTTAGTAATTGTCACCAAAGAAATTGAAGAAAGAGTAATATCTTACTAAAAAAATTTTATCATAAGCTACAATGAAAATTTGACGTTTTACAAGGATTTCTTCATTCCATTATGAGTGCTCTTAATATTTTAGCAGAAACCTTGTCTCGTGAGACCTATACACATTCTGCCTTCAGAGCTCAGCTGCTACATTCTGCTGTTGCTTCTCTTATTCAGACTGTTGGCATCATCAATACATAATTTTTGATTGGATCCCCAGGGTAGAAATTAAATTTGGTAGACAGTGGATACATAACAAATGCGTAGATTATTCTGGGCATTTCTTTTTGTTCAGTAGAGTAAAGTTTTTAGTGTTGTTGAGAGGGTAAAAAAAGGAAAGGCATTTAAAAGTCTATTCTTGATCAGGATTTTCTGCTCTGTTATTTTAGAAGTGTGCATAGAAGTTACAGAAAGTGTTATTATGGTTTTGTACTCAAAAGTTTTTATGTTTAGAAGGCTTTGAGAGCATTACTATGCCCACTGTGCTATTCTGGTTTGGATATTAATCAGAACACAGTTGAACATTATTTGAATTCACAGGACTTGCCATGCTGTAAGCACAACCTTATATGTAGTGGCCATGGGCAGTCCTATTATGGGAAACCAACTTGAGAGAAAAGGCGGGTCACTTGCTTCTGCGCAGGTCCTGGAATTTGAAATATCCAGGGGCCTCTACAGAATCCTGGCATCAGTTACTATGTTGACTCACTCAGTGTTGGGATCACTCACTTTCCCCTTGCAGGACTCAGATCTTGGAGGCAATTAGCTTCAGAGAAAAACGAATAGGAAAAACTGAAGTGTTATTTTTTTAAAGGCTGCTGAAGTTGATTGGTTTCTCATCATTCCTAAACCTACCGGAGCAATCAAGTTGGGAGAAAATTTACCAAGATTTTTATCGCTGCCTTGATATATACTTTGTTTTCCCCAAATGCTTTGGTGGGAAGAAGTAGAGGACCATTGTAAGTACAAAGTAACTAAAAAATATTTTTTACCATGGCATAACCTTTAGTTTGTGACGAGCTTACTGATTTGGCAAATTGATTTTACATTATTACAGTAGTTTGTGAATAAGCATAAATGTTATATATACTGTACACATATACGCAGGTGTACATGTTTCTCATGGGGAAACCTTTTCAACAGAAATGAGGTAGAGCTTAAACTTTTTCCTTTGCAAATATAAAATCAAGCACATCTTTCTTATTTAAGAAACCACTAAAGTAATAGAAAATGCGTAACTGGCCTGGAGTGTTTGTAACCATTTTAATTGCTGTGAAATAGTTTGTGAGTCTGAGTTATCTTGATTATTTGATACTTCTGTATTTCGTAGTGGTTACATGTAGGATAGTGATCTGACATATATTCTCAATGAATTAATTGCTGTATGGGAATGACATGTGGAGGCTCAAAGTTAGAAAAATTTTATCTGGGATGTCATGGGGGAAAAATAAAGAATAAAATGAATTGTGATGGGTAAATGGAGGTTGGAAAAAGCCTTGATAAATATTTAAAGTTCTTTTTTCATATTACTTTTAGTATTTTGTATATTCTTTTCTGTAGCAAATTCTTTCAAATAATAATATGATCTATGCTGGCAAATGACCAGACAATTTTGTTGAGAAAACAACATAAAAACATGAGGACTTCTAATCTTATTTTGCAGTAAAGTCACTGTGTTGTTTCATGTCTGTGATGACCTAGCTTTTCATTAAAGCTTTTTAGTTTGGCTTTTATAGAAAGTAAACTATTTTGTTTATTTTAAGAAAGGCATGATGACTAATGAAAAATATAAAAATTGACCGTGGCACAACAGTAAAAATAATGTATGAGGAGTACAGTGTGTCCCAAAGAGGTAGATGAAGGAGATGGCCTTTTTTTTTTCCCTGCCTTTGCCTTGTGGATTATAGTCATTCTGAGGTAGATATGAGGGCAATGCCCATAATTAAAAATGAAAAAAGTCTGTCTCTCCAAATAAGCAACTCTTCAGAACTTCTGGGAAAAGAGTCACAACAGAAGTTTTCCCTCTGAGAAAAATTTGTGGAAAAAAATTAACATTGTGTACTTATTGACTAACATTAGATGCTAACAAATTTTGTAGTAAAACATTTTTATATGATTATTTTATTAATTTTGGTGAGTTTCATAATTGCTTGCTGACAGGAAAGCAATTCCATTTACTATTACAAAAATACAACAGCATATATTGGTTCTTTGCAATACACGTACGCATTGATCAATCAATTGATATATCTCCAAAATTAAAACCAGAAACCAGTGTATAGAGTAATTTAGAAAGAATAGCAAAGGTGCATTTCTGGAATGAAGCGAGGCAAACTTACTCTTGGCTTTATCACAGATATTCAAATAGCGTTTTAAATTCTTAATTAGAATTTGAAGAAAGCTAGCCTTTCAGGGACAAGCCCTGTAGGACTTTATTATAGTACACTTTAAAACTATCAGGTAATACTTATGCTACATGACAGTGGGTTTGTTAAGAGAAAATGAAGATATTCATAAGGTTATATTACACATTAACTTTTGCTCCTTGACGACATACCGCTATTTGAATGTATTCACATTCGAATCTAATTTTTAAAACTGTCTTAGTTTGAAAAGGTTAAAAGAGTACATTTGGTTTATTTTTAACCAAAATAGTTACTAATTAATAGCAATCACTGTATTAATGTAAGTATTCTTTACTTTTAGAATTACTGAAATATTCCATTGCAAAGAGTTATTCAAATAATTCATTACAAATACATATTTCATTTGAATTTTTCATATGATGAAAATTACCTTGAGGTCTAATAAAATCATCTTTTAGAATTTCATTTGCAGTCCTTCAAGGGCATCTTAACTCTTAAAGAGAGGTTGCTGATCTAAATAGTTAATATACCTTTTAATAAGAAGCTTTCTGTATCTCTTCCGTGGCATAACATTATGGAAAATGAAATAGAGAATGTCATCTAGTAGTTCCTCTAAACTCGGAAAAAAGATTGCAAAGTGTTTTGTGCAAATTTATGTTGTTAAAAAAAGTGTTGGTTGACACTACTCCAGCTAGACAGTACTGAGATAGAAATTCATAATTGGGCAGAGATGGTAATACAGCTGCCTCTTTAGTCCTGAAGTATTCATTTGAAATCCTTATAGTCCAAGTCATTTGCTATATATGAAACAAATTGTCAAGCTCTTAACCACTTGTGCGGTTTAATAAAAGAGATTAAAATCTCCGTTGTCTTGGAAAGTCAGGTGGGGTTTTTTTTAATTCTATTTTATTATCTTCCATCATGGCTTTATCATAAGAATAAAACAAAGTGATTTCCCAAACTTTCCTTCCCCTTCCACTGTAATATTTCCCTAACTTATTAAAAATGATTTATCGTATTTTTTATTAAACTATTCTTTCTTCCCCTGCAAGTAGAAGCAACATGGTATTTTGATGTATGTTTATACAAAGACATATATACACATTTAAATCACAGAGTACTAAGTTACTTAAGAGAGACATTGAAAATTAGTTGGAAATTAACCTTTCTTTAAAGACAACTTTCTATTTTTTTTTTAATTTTCTATTTTGAACATGCGTCATCTTTTAAGAAACTGACAAATAAGACTGATGTACGTCCTCTGTCCAACAAAACAAACCACAAAGGAAGAGCAGACCTAGGTTTTGTGGGGCCTGAGGTTATATAAGTGGAGGGAGCGGGGTCTTTTAAGAAAAGTAATACAAAATTAGGTAGGATCTTGGCCAATGTAAGTGAAGGGCCTCAAGGCTTAAACTTTAAAAGTTTCATGGGAAATCATCTCCATATGAAGAGATTCGTTGTGGCTGGATCTTTTCGCAGTTACATTTTAAAGTAAATTTGATGCTAGTTATGTTTCTTTAAAGCATATATTATTTCTCAATGACAGGCTTTTATTTAATGCAGATTAGAGAGTTAAAAGAATTTATAGTGGTTGGAATTTGACATTTCTGCCTTTCATTCTGAAAAGATACATTGATTAAAGTGATGTCAAACTCAGTTAATGGAGGCGGTACAGTTATTTCAGATATACAGGGTATGTAATTTGAAGGCAAGCCAAATCACAATGAGAAGGAATAATGATGACCTTGGTTTATTTTTATACAGTGCATTCAGGTTTTGATTGGATTCAGAGGGAGGCAACGGTTTTCTCTCACACGAAGTCCTGCTGTAGTCCTAGGAGATTTGTGTTCTGTTATCAAGGCAGTTGGTGCATACTGGAGCATTTTGTTGGGAAGGTCATGGGCTGCAGTATGGGAAATGAGAAGACTTCTTTATTAAATGCAATCAAGTTCCATAGCAGAATTTCATGAAAATATTTCTGTTTGGGGAGTATGCTCCATGCAGCAGAGTGATCTTCAAAACACAAACAAAAAGGCAAATAAACAAACACCTTGTAGTCTTCGTTGTTTTCCTCATTTAAAAACATCTTTTAGTTAAACTTCCTTGGGGTTTCATTCTATACAATATTGACAGTAATATTCATAACACGTATTTGGAGTTCTGAAGTTTAATACAGATATGAAAGTTAGCACTGCTATAGTATAGTTTATTATTTTGCCGATATGAGTAGGCTTTGTCTACTTATGTGAAATCTAGAATTAAAGTCCTTATAATCTTTATAAAATTTCAAGCTCCCCCTAGTTAATGTTAAAAGTAAGTATGTCTTTCAGAGATTTTGATATCCCCTCTTGACTGGGAGAGTAACCCTGCTCTTTGTGAGTCACTCATTTGCAAAATATAGTGTGAAGATTAACAGCTAAAATGGTGTGGTTTACTTTTTTCCATATATTACAACATATTATAATTTTGCGTGTGCCTTTTTAAACCAGATAGCTCCTCCAGAGATTCTGAAACACTTTAGCTCCCAGGGACATGGCCTTTCTCCTTCCCCATTCAAGATTACCACCCTGGATGTGGCAAAAAAAAAAAAAAAAAAAAAAAAAAAAAATCCTTGGCTCCAGTGTTTTAAGAGTATCTTAAATTTCTCGGTCCCAATTCTGATAGGCAGCAGGCAGATGAGGATGGGGAAAGGAAATGACCCTGCTGGCTCATGCTTAAAAGAGTCTTAATCTTCTGGCCACACAACCTTCACCTCATGCCCATTAACAAAACCAAAGGGCAGTATTCCTTCTCCCAGAGCTCAAGTTTTCCAGTTATGTTGCCATTTTAAGGAAGAATTTCCATTCAACTCTGTGCTCAATCTTTGTTATTGTGATATCATTCATTCAGAATACCTGGAAATTTCAATAGGTGAAAGAACATACAGAGCAATTTCCCGGGGTCCTACAGTCCCTAGAGGTGATTGTATAGTACATGTAGTGACATTAAGCCCTGAGAAAACAAGTGTTCCTAGCAGTCGGGATTGAGTTTGGAAATCAGTTTCTTCCCAGTCTCCTTTATTATATTTTGCTTCCTGCCTCCGTGCCCCACTTTCACTTTGTTTCATGCACCCCATTCTTCTCTAATGGAAGATGGGGGAGAAGCGACAATTATCCTCTAACTAGAATGGAACTGTGATTTCCTTGCTATGCTGGTAACATATTGCAGCTGTTGTTGTTTTTGTTGTTTGTGAATGAGTCTTCCCGAGCTGTTAATTCAATATCTTGATTCCATATAATTTTAAGGATATAATTTTCCATAAATTTAAAATACTGGAAAATTTATTTTTTTATACATCGGTTTTGAAAGCTGAAATATATCTAGGGCTAGTTAAAAATATTCAGTGTGTTATGTTACTGTTTAAAAGAGCTTTGCCTCTACATTTATTTTATTTTAGTTTATTATTTCATTTATTTTAGTAGAAAATTTGGTTGTTTTAATGAATAGGAGGAATATTAAAGTGCATTATGAAACCCAATGCTTAAGCCACGTAATAAAGTCAGAATGTGGATAGCTCAATGGGTTTAAAATAGGATTAACACAGTTTTAAAGAAACTTTAAAAGATCTGATGTTTGAATTGTCATGCTTTTAGTTTCTATTTAATAAATTCTCAACCCACTCATGAGCATTGCAACAATGAGGAATTTACATATGCAAAAATAACATGTAGTCTTTTGCCAGTTTATTTTCAACTTTTAGATGTACTTTCTTTCCACTGTTAGCAAATAATCGAGGTTTTGAAAGGACCAGCATTAATTGAGCACAGTTAGCATTATAATGTCTCATATTATGCCCAATTATGGGCAAATAAAGGGGTTACCCTTTCAGTGTTTTCACCCTCTCCTTAGCTTTTGCTTTGTTTTGTTTTAAATTGCTCTCCTCCCTCCCACTCTCTTTTTGGCTAAGACGGTCATAGAATCAGGACTATAAAAGGGCATAAACATCAGTGACTTTTTGCTCATTCTTGGCACTGGTCTCTATTTGCACACAACTTGTCTGCTCCTTTATCAGATTACAGCAGCAATACTACCTTAGCCTGAGCGAAGTGCTGACTTAAAGGGCACGGGAGTCAGCACACTGTTACAAGTGCAGATTTTAGCCTTGGAAACTATGTGAGGTCAAACTGAAGAAATAAGAAAGACAAATCACAGAGTCAGAACTGCTCAACTGTTTTCATCAAAAGCAAGTTAAGTAATTCCTTTTTATATTGATGCTCAAGAGGGCAGTATTAGAAATAAATTGGTGACTAAGTGGACAAAATGTTATCAAAATAGTTGAGGAACTGATAAAATTATCTATGACAGTGATGAATCCCAAGGGCTCCCCTGTATTGGAAAATAACTAGGAAGGAAAAGGGAAAATTAGACGCTAATGAGTGTAGCCAGATATGAGCAATTTTGGCATGGAGGTGGTTAATTGCAAGAGCTTACTGGAAGCTCAGACAGCTGGGGAATCCTGATTTAGTAGAGCCTGAAGGGCAGGTCAGGAGCCATGTGAACAGCTGCTGAAGAGCTAGAGGATTCCTTTGGATTAGGTGTACACACCCCATCTCTAATGGGCTGTGTCAGAGAGCACCAAGTCTTATCACCTAGTTCACTTTGCTCAAGCCTATAGACTTTGCAGTGTTTTACTTTAAATATCTGGAAACAGATTTCCTCTCAAAATAAATCCAGAAATAAAAATATCAAAGAAGTAACGGTGAAATTTGTATTGTTTTTGTTTGGGTAACCATTGTTTAAAGAAGGAACAATTTATTATTCATTCATTTGTTCATACTACTAATATATATTGCATGCCTGCTTTGTGCCAGGTACTATGCTATGCTCTGGAGATAATGCTCTAAATAAGTGAACACATTGAGATTAGAATTTGGGAAAGAATATACATATTAAATATGCACACATTATTTAAATTGCATCTGAGATAAGGGCTATAGAATAAAGCACACATTGTTATAAGGATGTATAATAGTGAGACCTAGATTAGTATTAGAAATTCAGGAGGGATTCCTAAGAAAATAGTGTTCAAAGTAGGATAAAGAAGAATAGTTGTCTAAGGGTAAAAGAGAGAGGAAAAATTTACATTCAGAGGGAACAACATATGTGAAGGTGTAACTTGGTATGAAGAAAGAACTAAAAGAAAGTCAGTTTTCCTAGAGTATAGCTAGAGAGGGAAAATTTGGAACAAGCATGCAGCTGAAACAATGGGCTGGGGTGCAATCATTCAGAGCCCCAGAGGTCGTGGGGATGATTTTTTTCTTTATAGTAAGATTAGTGGAAGCCTTTTAAGAGTTTCAGGTAGAGCAGTGATATGAACATACTTGTGGGATTTTTTTTAAAGAATATTTCTCTGTTTTGTGAAGAAGATATTAGGGGGTGTTGAGTAAATGAAGAGCTATAAATCTGGTAGCTTCTCCAGGGGCAGAAGAAGGTGGTGTTAACCTGAATGGTGACAGTGAAGTTGAAAGAAGTGAATTTATTCAAGTTTTATTTATGAGATATAATTAATAGGAATTGAGGTTGAATTCATGGCATGTAGAATTGGGTGGATAATGGTGCTGTTTACAAGAAGACTTGAAGGGAAGCTGGTATCATGGGAAGGATTGGAGGCGTGGAAAGAGTTTTTTTATGGAGAGTGTGGGTACTGTAGACATGGGGATGTGAAGCCTAGAAATGAAGTCATTGTTGGGGACTTAATGTGTGAGCCATGGAGTGTGGATAAGACGAGCTAGAAAGATCACAGAGTGTGAAGAGGAGGAGGTCAGCCATTCAATAAGGAAGACAAGTGCACTGCAAAAATGCCATAGAAGCAGCATCTAGATAGACTGTTGAAATCCTAAGAAAAGTAATATTTCTGTAAGGAGTGTTCCTTTCAATCTCCAATTTAATGACTTTATGAATGAGGATCTCACTTGTAGCACCATGTGTCTTGGTTTCCACAGTCTCTGCCATCTATTTACCTCTAATTTCCTCTCCCATATTGCTATTTCTGTGAGATATCACCAAAATGTTGCCTTAGTAGAAAAGCTTCAATAAATATTTAAATTGTATAATGTATTCAGCTTTTTCCTGTACTCTGCGATTCCTAAAAATACCTTCTTCGGAAACCCCATTTCAACTGACTACTGTATAATGAAATGAGCCTTCAGTGTAAAACATTTATCTTAGTCTGAATTTCAATTGCTCAGTCAGAGTTGTTAAGCAATATGAAAAATCATCCTTTAGAGAATACAGAATTGCATAGATATAACAAGGTAAGTTTGCCCTTTATTTAATGCTATTTTAGTTAATATAGATGCTTATTGGAGAAATGTCTAAAATTTCTTGAGAACCATTAGTAAAATTGATTATTCTTAAATCTGCAAAAAAGGCAAAAATACTTAGAAAACATTGACAATTCAGTTTAAATAAAACTAGAATTCTACTGAAGAGATAGAAGGCACTTGAGTAATTGAAATTTAGTCATGGATGAGTGTGACGTGTAGTTATCAGTTAGCTTTTGGGGAAGTAAGACTAGACAGAATATTACGATGATACGGAGCAACTTTTTTACTATCAGGTTTTTACCTGCTTATAAATAAACACTGTTGAACACCTGCTATGTTCTCTCTGCCTTTTATGAGATTGCAACTCTGTAAGTCAGAGAAAAGTAGACACACGTGTGCATATAAATACAATTACTGTACTATGTCATGAGAGTTATAAAGCACGGTGCAAATCAACCATAAATGATTACTTATGGATGATGTGATTATGGAAGTTTCATCCAAAAATCCACCTTTATAAATAGGCCTTAGAGTATGGGCATATGGAGATGTGAATTAGAGAATAAGTAGAAGGAGCAGTGATGCATAGACAAGGATTAATGAGGCCTTGATCTATGCTACATAAACAGTTATTGACAGTACCTGGTATGTTCATATCAGTATTCTAGGTTCACCTATTCTTCAAAGATAATATGTAGTATTCATCAAGCCTGTACTGTGTCAAGCATTTCTCTGAGGATATTATATGTATCTTAGCTAACTCCCATTGCAACTCTAGGAAGTTGGGGGATATAATCATCCATATTTAACAGATGAGGATACTGAGAGGTACAGGAAGTTTAAGCAATTTGCCTAAGGTAGCTTAGCTGATACGAGAGGAGTCAGGATTCAAACGGTGACAGAGTGACCTAAAGACTCAAGGTTCTTAACCAGTCAGCTGCCCCAACTTCTCAGATTTTGATAGAGATGAACATATGTCAGAGATCTAGAGATGACAGAACAAAATATAAAGTGGAATGAATTATAGTATCTTCTACCAAGAACTAAATGTGTTCCACTGAAAATGTTCTTCAAAAGAAATTCAGAACACTTTTGTTTACTCAAAGGCTATAGAACTTGGCACATTATAATGAGATGTCCTGACTAACCCCATGTCCATCCTCTGGACCTCCTCAGGGAGCTGTCTATGATGATATTTTACTACTTTATTCCTGTCTCAATCTTCCCACTGAGTGAACTTGAAAAGATCAAAGAACAGAACTAATAGAACCCTTGATCTGTCTGTAATCATCTACAGCAAGCTTCCTCAGAGTGATCTCTCTAGATGTCTTTCTGATTTTGTTTCTGTTACGCACAGGCCACTGTGCTAAATGAACGAAAAATGGAGAACATAGACTGTAAGTACAAGGCTATGAAGCAAATGACACCTCTGGAATTAAGCAATGTTCACTCTGCACAACAGTGTCAACATTGGAATTCTCATGTCGATGGTCAGAAATGATATTGAGAGGTTTTCTGGCTTTGTAAGCAATTATATCTGCATCTCATGAAGAGGTCTGTATGCACACGTATGTACACATTAAAAGACAAAAAGTCAAATATAGTGTTGGAGCAGAATGGTTCAAGATGGTAGGGATGAGAGGAGGAGGTAAGGGGAAGTCAGAAATACTTCCCTCAAAATGCCAAAAAATGTAATAACTTGTTTTCATATAAAAAGCCTATTGATTATCATATCTATTTTCCATGGTACAAATTGTTGAGTATTGTCCAATAACTGACTAGCAAATAGAAATATCAAGATATTGTAAATTTTAACTGTTATTTAAAATGCATCTTCTACTTCTTAACTCTAGGGCCATTTATCTTTGGATTAGCTATATAAATAAATTATATCAAAGATACACTTTTGGAGACCCAATATATTGATTTCCAATCAAACAGTGGAAATTTGGTTCAACCAAATGTAACATTGTTCTATAACATTAAATACACAAACACATGTTTTATAGTTTATTGTTGGAAATGACACTAAGTTATATTATGATATACAAAATAGAGATGAGTTAGGATATATTTTTTCATTTTAACCAGTCTTGCATTCTCTTTACTCTATTTTTATAATGTGTGACATTAGGTGAGATTGTGTGAGATACCATTTTCCCAGAAAAAAGTCTTTATGACTTAGTGTGGTGAATGAAGTATATTCTCAATTCTTTCAATATTACTAGTAATAAGAGATCTCTCTCTCTCTATCTCCTTATTTCTCTTTCTTTCTCACACACACATGCCCAACCTAAAAATTAAGTGGTTTACATATGAAAGTATTTGCCTTACTAATATTTATAAAATCAGTAAATATTAAGACAAAACTGAAATCAATTCTTCCATTTGGAAAATATAAATAACACTACAACAGTTAGGAAAAGAAAAGGAAAACTGTTAAATCCACATATCACTTCCCAATTATAATAGACCGTCAGGGTTTAATATGTTATTCTTTAAGTAGCTATTAAAAATATTAATCACTTAATTTTAATATTAAACATTAAAGATAACTATATTAGTGGTTTCTTTTCTATATATTTTTTAATAAAATGGGATTATAGATGGAACTATTGTACGATCATAATAGTATGATAAAAATACAAAAATAATGTCTCTTTTTTATATCCATATTAGAGATTGAGTTTTTTTTCCTTAAAATGTTCTGCTTTCATTTTTTTTCTATTCAAACTTCACCTGACTTAATTCAAATTAAGTAAAGAATATGTCATTAAAGTCAATTAAGAAAATTTCTTCCTCTTCTTTCTTGAACTCACAGCAGTGGTCAATATTGACCATTTTCTCCCTTCTTGAAACTGTTGTCTTGGGGCCAGCCTCATGGCCTAGTCATTAAAGTTCTGTGCGTTCAGCTTCAGCAGCCTAGGATTTGCAGGTTCAGATCCCAGGTGCAGACCTACTCCACTCATCAGCCGTGCTGTGGAGGTATCCCACATAAAAAGTAGAGGAAGATTGGCACACATGTTAGCTCAGGGCCAATCTTCCTCAGCAAAAAGAGGAGGACTGGTGGCAGATGTTAGGCCAGGGCGAATCTTCCTCACACACACACAAAAAAGTTGTCTTCCCTTGAGATCTGTGCATTGCACTCTCCTGGTTTTGTTCCCATTTCTTTGGGTGTTTTTGTTCAGTCTGCTTTGCAGGCTGATTCTCTATACTCAACCTTTATATATTAGGATTCCGCAGAGCTCAGTTTTAGTATGATTGTCTTCTCACTCTGTAATCCCTTCCTTGGTCATTGCACCCATGCCTATGGCTTTATTAACACCTATGTTCAGGTAACCAACCAAGTTATACCTCTAGCTCAGATTGCTCTAATGAATTCCAGAATTGTAATTTTAACTGCCTTTTTGGCATCTCTGCTTGTATGCGGCAGTCACCTCCACTCTAAGCGCCCCAAACTGAACTTTCTGTCCATCCCATGAAACCTCATCTTTTCTCATTGTTCCCTTTATCAGTAAATGATGCTACCATCTATCCAGTTTCATAAGCCAGAAACTTATTTCATATCTGAAACTCTTACCTCTCTCACCCACTTTTATCTAAACTATTGCCAGTTATTCTGGGTTTTATCTCCCAGTGTCTTTTTTTTTATGGCAGGGAAAGATTCACCCTGAGCTAAGATCTGTTGCCAATCACCCTCTTTTTTTCCTTCCCAAAGCCCCAGTACATCATTGTATATCCTAGTTGTAAGTCATTCTAGTTATTCTATGTGAGCTACTGTCACAACATGGCAACTGACAGACGGGTGATGTGGTTCCGAGACCAGGAAGCAAACCTGGGCCTCCAAAGCAGTGAGCACTGAACATTAACCACTGGGCCATCTGGGCTGACTCTCTCACAGTGTCTTTTGATCCACTTCTCTTCATCTCCTCTCCCGTTACCCTAGCCCAAGCTGCTTTCTCTCCCTCAAAATATAGCAGCAGTTTCCTTTCCCATTCCCTCTAATCTATTCTCTAAAATTTATCCAGTCAGCTAAATTTGATGATATCAGCACCCATTTAGTTACTTTAGTAGCTTCTGTTGGCTACTAGGAAAGCAAAGCAAAGTAAAATGAAACCTAGACACCGTCTTCCTCCCCTGTCACTTCTCTTGTAATGCTTCCCCCACCTTACCACCTTTCTGGTTTTCTTTATGATCCTTGAATAGGCCTTGCTATGCTCTGCCACAGGGCTTTTGCACATGCTTCTTTCTTTGTCTAGAACCCTCCTCTCCTCTCTCTTTGACCTAGATAACACCAATTTCTGCTTAGAACTCGGAGGATCTCAGAATTCCCTGAGTAGATAAAATTTCCCTACCATGTAACATTCCTCCATAACACATAGCATATGTATTCCATATGTATATATGTGACTTAGTTAATGCTTTTCACTCATATCATGTATATATGAGTGATTCCATATGTATATATGTGACTTAGTTAATGCTTTTCACTCATATGATGTGGTAAGTTCCACGAACCCAGACACCTCATTGTTTTTGCTCATCATTGTTTCTCCAGGACCAAGCACAAATATTTTTGAATAAGTGAATTGATGATTAACATTTTATTGCACACTATAATTACAGCCATTTACATATAAGAACATGTTATAATTTGCATTTTATGAAAATTTCGTATGACAACAAAAATCCTTCTGTTTGAAGCTTAATGCATAAAAATACTGAAGGTTTGTTTTTTGTCATTGGATTTTATTCCCTTCTTTCATTCCCTATTCTCCATTCAACTCTAGAGTCTTCTGGTTCTTGGTTGGTTTTCGTTTTTTTTTTTTTTACTGTTTTCAACCCATGTATTTTCCTTTCCTTCATCTATCTTTGTAATCTCTCAGTAGTACTTGTCAATGTTAACTGCCTCTTTAACATCTAGGATGTTCTTCCTTTGTTCTACACTAGCCTAGTCCCTTTGTTTCTGTCTCTTACAGTTGCTCCCATCTTTCCCTCTTCCCACTTGCTATCTGACTCTATCCTGGAAAAATCAGTGATTTCCTCTTTCCTCTTATCTTTGTCACTCTATCCCTTGAAGAAGAGATCCATTTTCTTTATTACCTAAAAGAGCTTGACATATGTATTTGTATGTAAAAACCTAGTAGAGTTATGCACCACGTAAGGACATTTGGTCAATGATGGACTGCAGATACAAAGGTGGTCTCATAAGATTAGAACCATATAGCCTAGCTGTGTAGTAGGTTATACCATGTAGGTTCATGTAAGTGCACTCTATGATGTTCGCACAATGACAAAATCACCTAACGACACATTTCTCAGAACATATCCCCGTCGTTAAGCAACACATGTCTATAGTAATATCATTTTAATATGTTTTAGAGAAAAAGAGACACTGACCACTAAATGATTTGTCTTCGGGTATAGAAGGGTGGTGGGACTCAAAGGCAAATTTAAAATAATCCCTCTGAGAAGGAACAAAAACCCTTTGCAATGAAAAATAAATTACACTGTATAAAAATATATTGTTAATAATAGCTTTCCAATTTTTAAGGAAAGAACAACAACTTTCAGCCAAACACAGAAGTGAAAAAACTGCATGATGTCACTCATATGTGGACTCTAAAAAAGTCAAACATATAGAAGCAGAGAGTAGAATCGTGGTTACCAGAGGTGGGGGAAATGGGGAGATGTTGGCCAAAGGGTACAAAGTTGCAGTTATGTAGGATGAGTAAGTCTAAAGATCTATTGTACAGCACAGTTAATAATACTGTACCGAATGCAGGAAATTTGCTAAGAGAATAGATTTCAGGTACTCTCATCACAAAAATGATAACTGAGAAAATTGTATGTTAAGAAGCTTGACTATAGTAATCATCTTACTATGTATATGTATAACAAATCATCATGTTGTACACCTTAAGTATATACAATTTTTATTAAAATATTCTTAAAAAACAGTTACAACACTAAAACTGACAAAGATGAAGAGAAACTGGTGCAAACAACGCTGGTGGGAATGTAAAATGGTACAGCCATTCTAGAAAACAGTTTGGCAGTTACTTCTAAAACTAAATATGCAATCACCATATGACCCAGCATTTCTGCTCTTGGGCATTTATCCAAGAAAATGGAAACTTACATTCACACAAAAACCTGTACATGAATGTTTACACCAGCTTTCTTGGTGATAGGCAGAAACTGGATACAACCCAAATGTCCATCAATTGGTGAATGTACAATAAACTGTGGTGCATCCATATCATGAAATAGAACTCAGCAATAAAAGAAGTGAACTATTGGTACTCAATACAACTCTAATGGATCTTAAGGGTACTGTGCTGAATGAAAAAAAAATCTCAAAAGGTTGCACACTGTGTTATTCCTTTTATATAGCATTAGTGAAATAACAAAATTAAAGAGATTGAGAACAGATTATTGATTGTCACAGGTTAGAATTGCCACAGGGAGGCTATACAGAGGTGCCACAAGGGAGCCTGTGGTGATTGACCTGTTTTGTGTCTTGGTTGTGGTGTTTGTTTGTTATACAAAGCTGCACTTGATAAAATTGCATGGAACTAACACACACACATACACAGAAGGACACTAATGAGGGCATGCATAACTAGTAAAATTTGAATAAACTCTATGGATTATAGTGATGATTTCCCAGTTTTGACATTGTACCATAGTTATCCAAGGTGTCCACATCGTAGGAGGTGAGATGAAGGTTGCAAAAGACGTCCCAACATATTTCTTTGCAAATTCCTGTGAATCTGTACTTATTAGAAAATAATTTTTTTAAATACAGCTTTTAAACCTTTCACAAGACTTCAGTGTCAGTGTATCATCACCAGACCTAATCAATGGGTAAGTCTTATAAATTAATAAATCCACCACTCAGGGTACAGACAAAGGATGGTTTAATGCTAACCCACTGGAATGCAATCCATTTCTATTATACAGGAGCATGCATCACTTATTGAACAAAATGTCATGGTGATTTAAGTCCTGTTCTAAATGTCCTACCTTGTGAGGTATTATGCTTTAGATTGTTTATGACCAAAAAGATTGAATGGAAAGAGCTGAATTTTAGAAGTTATGCTTGTTCATGGGCATGGTAACTGGACAAGGTCTGAGACTACTTGGCTTTTCAGCCTGATTCTACCTACCAAGCCAAGTAATCGCGGACAAGCCAATATTTAACTATTATTCATTTTTTGAGTTTCTAGCGCTGAGCTGAGCACATCTTACTATTGATTGTCCTCAAGAATAAATTAGGAATAATAGTGGTTACTTATTTGGGGCATTAGAAAGGGGCTATATGAAATTGCTTGGTGAGTGACAAAGTATTGGGAATAATTTTTTAACTTGGTATTATTATAACTATTAATATTAATGAATAGCTAATTTATACATAACTTCCAATGAGATAAATTACATAAACAGATACATAGATCAAGAGATGACCTGTGACTCTGTGTGTGTATGTGTGTATGATCTCCTGGCTTTAATCTGGTCTTAAACAAATCCATCCTTCTAATTGCTGTCCCAGTCATGTTTCTAAAACAGAAATCAGATCTTGTGCCTCTAGCTTAACATCCTTTAGAGAATCTTCTAGCTACAGGGTAAAATCCAAGGCCCCAGCGCACAAGACTCTTACAGCATGGCACCTGCTCATGTCTCTCACCTCTTTATCTACTATTCCTCACCATGCACACTTCTCTCTCATCATAAAATTGTGGCTCCACAAATAAGTCATGTAATTTCATACCTGTGACTTATACCCACTTCCTGGAATGTTCTCACAAAAACTGTTATCACCATGTATCTTCCACTAACAACTTCAATAAATTATTTTAGTGTATGCTTATAGAACATCGTTAAAAAGAATTCCTGACTACCCTTGGTCAAAATATGGTGCCTCTGTTCCGTGTTATTATTGAAACCTCACTGCAGATAATTATATGCAAGTAATAATATCCTCTGTTGTCAGTGTCAGGTTGCTTCTGATTCAATCTCTTCCTCCTTGAGAGGAGGGTTTGTGCCTGTTGTCTACGGGTTCCTTGTGCCTGATTGTTGGTAAGCACATAAATTAATGATTAAATACCACAGCATTTGTCTGCTGTTATTTAGTCATCAAATCATTATGTATTTGAAACTGAGGCATACAGACTGGAAAGGGTTTCTGTCTAACAGTGAATGCTGGCATGTGTTATATTCACATGCACACACACAATAACTAATGAAACAGAGGAGGGTAATCCTTAGTACATTATTTTGTCCTGAGTGCTCAGTAAATTGTAAAATTTATAAACCTCAGACTAAAATGTTCATAGCTACATCTAGGTTGTTCATGTAATCAGTGATATTTTTGGTTTATCTGTGTAATTTGTTTTCTCTATTTTTGTCTCAAAAGAAATGTCAGAGTTAAAAAAGAAGCTCGACTTGTGGGGATTCCTTTGAGGAGCTACAAAGCTGAGATATCTTTGGAGAAGTCAAATTAATACCAAGTGATAAAGACACAGGAAGGGTAGAAATTGAGATAATCACTTCTGTTCATACAGTACAAGCCTGCTGAGCTTGCTGTTCTTTGATTTGGGCGCAGGAGTTTGACATCTCTGGCTGAGTGTCTGAGGACAGATTGCTAAGAAAGTGAATGGTTGGCTTGGACTATCTCAAAGACAAGTGTTTGCTTCTGCTTGAGCTATTGTTGGCGTTTCCCTGAAGGGACTTAGAACGGAATGTCCATTCCAGGGAGTACTCAGTTTCAGATAGCTGCCTTCCTGAGCTCATTTTCCAGCCTGAGGGCTGGCCACAAGGATTGGAAATCTTTCATCTGTTTTAATCTGGAATGGAGCTCATTTATTAAAGGAAAGTTAGTTGCTGGGTAACTATGTGCACAAGCATAAAGCCCCATTACACGTATGCCCAAACTCAAGGTGAGAAATGTCTATTGAGTGACTCAAATACATGGAATTGAAGACTCTCTTGAAACAGAAATAGCATCTACAGTCAATCTAACAGCCTATTCATATTTATTAGGTGGAATCTTTTGCACCAAAAATAATGTTTATAAGTATTTTATTGACAAGTGAATATGAACTGCATTTTGTATATTATATTAACATACTATCCATGCATTACAGAAATCCATACATCTAGTGCACCTACGCATTTTATGAGAAGAACTAGTTTGAATGATATTATTGATTTATTGTGGAAGTGGGCCCTATGACTTGATTTTTAAATGCAGTTGAGTTTCTGCAAAGTAATGTAACCTTTTCTCTAATATTTTATCTTCGAGTACATTATTTGTATGAAAAAGGATTTTATGGGACATCATGACAATCTATTTTGACTTGGAAAATTCTAACCAAGGAAAAGACATGATATAGACTATTTTTATCCATGACAATTTATGATGATAGCTCTGTAATTAAATTTTTCTTAATAAAGGCATACATTATTGTATTAAGTCTTCAACTAAAATAGATTATATAGCCATTTTTTGACCTTTGTGTGTCACAAGTAAAGAGCTACCCAACCAGAAAACAGTCCAGGCCTTGAATAATATGTTGTACCTAAATGAAGCTTGGAGGCTTCTTCTACCTAGGAATCACATTGCAGAAATGTAGTGCACAATTTTGAAAAGTGAAAATATAGACTATGAAGGAGAAATAGAGGAGAGTTGAATTCTAATCCATGACATCTAGAAATCAAGTTCTACCACTGAACAATTAATTTGCATATATCCATTATATTTAATAATGATAATGATGATAACATTTCTTATGTATGATTTAACTCTTATAGAAACGGTGGTAAAGGAATATATTACCATGCCTATTTGACAAATAAGGTAACTGAGTCTACATTATTTGTATTATAATTTGATTAATTGTATTATCTCTACTATTAGATCTCCTTCTGGATGTTGCAAACCATGTCTTACATGTGCTTATATTGTCATAGAGCTTAGAATATTATTGTGTACTAGGAAGAAGCTCAATAAATGTGTGTTGAATTAATTGATTCATATCCAAAAGTGATGGAAATAGTTATCAGTTGCCCATAAACTTCTTTTGACCTAATCCATTTGATAATGGCATCTAATATTTTAGAAATAATGCAGCTTGGAAAGAATCTCAGGTAATTTCAAAAAATAGAATTATGCAATCTACACCCAGGGTTCCAAAAATGACGTAAGCTGTTGATTCAGCCTGCAGCCCAAGTATACAGTACATTTGAGTTTTGCACATGTGTTTTAACCGTTCACATTAAAATGTATACCCAGACACACATACTTTTTTGGAATCTTGAGTACTTACAATAAACAAAAACATACCCTTTATAATAGAAGTGTAAAAAGAATACTAATTGATTAATATGCTAAGTATCTTTCCAATTTCAGCAAACCATTAAGATTGTGTGTGTATATATATATATATATATATATATAACACTCTGATTGTAGTATCTCTTTTATCAAATAATATAATTGATTACTATAAATATTCAAATACTAATCTATGTTGGCATGCTTACATTAGCTTCAGATTTCTTCCAAATGTAACTTCCAATTGTGGTAATTGGGAGTGAGGAGTTTGTATATAGGAGGAGAAAGAACATCTGGCTTTCAATTCTATAGTTAGACTTCATTTGGACCCATTTTAGAGAATTTGTTTTCTTTAAGGTGAAACCCGGTTTCGTGGTATATGTATGTAAGTGTGTGTATCTGTGTGCATGAGTGTACGGATGTTTGTTTATGTGTTATAAAGAAAGAAAAACACAGGGGTTCAGTATGTGATTTGTAAGATAGGGTATCATCCACCTAAAATAGTTAACTTCCAAGATTTGAATTACTTTTTGCTGGTGGATATGATTTTAACATTCCCTTCGATTTATTCTCTCTAAAAGGAAGGAAAGTCTACTGCTTAGAGAGAATTTGAATGTCTGAGGAGATTGGCCCTGAGCTAACGTCTGTGCCAATCTTCCTCTATTTTATGTGGGATGCTGCCACAGCATGGCCTGACTAGCAGTGCTGAGTCTGCACCTGGGATCCTGGCCTGTGAACCCCAGGCCACTAAAGCGGACCATGAGAACTTAACCAGAACGCCATTGGGCTGGCCCCTGCTTAGAGATAATTTTAAAGTAAGCACAGGTCGTTGCCATATAAACCAGAATTTAAACAAAAGGTTTTTAAAGCATTAGGACGTATTTCCTCTCTAGACTAAATTTGAAAACTGATGAAATTTTAGATCTCAGTAAGTTTAATATGTATAAACAAAATGCTCATTTAACTGTAAAATCTGTGTATCTAATTTCCAAGGCCAAGAAATTCAGTAATTTGAGATTAAATTGCTACCTATTACCAGGCGTTAGTCAGAAATATTATCTTTTAGCATCTGCTACTTCCTGTGTTCTGAGTTAGGTGTGTATTTCTTGATATTCGCAGTCAACTGATGAGTAAAACTACGCATGCAGCTCAAGTGCAGAGCATTCATTTCATTGAGTGCAACTACTAGCATGATTTTTGACGTCTTATTCATTGGGAGAGTGTCATTTAATGTTAATTGGAATGAATCTGAATGCTTTCACATTCTTAGTTGATAAATTTGTTCATAGAATAAAATCTAACCTATCTGTTACGCTTTGAGGATCAAGATTATTCCTTTAAACAGAAGGGGAAAAAGGCTAAAGGAAGGGAGATGGCATCTTTCATGCTAAGTGCAACATGGGTGTTTTGTAGAAAAAGATATAAAACCTTTTGATGTAGGCAAACCGGGTAATTTGGCATTCCTTCCTCTTAATTCTGAGAGTTTTGTGCCTGTTTTTCTTCTTTTGCACTCAGTTCTTGCCTTTAATTCAAATGTCTACAGGAACAATCTTTCCCAGTAGGCTGTGAATTTTACACGGTGACTACTGTTATTTATATATCGCATGTGTTAAGCAAAGTCTCTAGTGATCGATTCTTAATAAATGGTGACTGAATGGGTGGATCCTAGCATGATGAACCTCTGATGTCATCCTTGTTTGATTTAGGTTTTTGTTTGAGGGGTGGAAAGAGAAGTGGATAGCTCTAAGCAGTATATTCAAATAGATTTCTAGTGTTTATTCTATACGTTGTAGTAGCTTAGACATTGAGGAAGATAAAATAATAAAATATGCATGATCGTGGAGTGTTTGTTCATCTTGAAATTTTTCAAGGAGAAGACTCAGACCTCCTTTCTAGGTGACTGATAATATCTGTGAAACTCTTGCGAGTTATAAAGTACTATGACAATATAAGAGATTTTCCATGAAGAAAAACTCACTGCCTTCTTGGTTGGTTAAGGTATGTATACACGTATGTAGTTGATGGTCAGACTCTCTTGCTTAGAAGAGATACATCATACGATCCAAGAAAATTTCCTGAAGCATTTAGAGGCTTCATTCATTCATTCCAAACACATCCTAAATTTTAGGCATCACAGTAAATGTTACAGATAAAAAGGTGAAGAAAACATAGTTCTCGAAAAGAGAAGGCGAGAATTATACAAATAACAAGTCCAGTAAAACATGGAGGTTGCTGTGATGTAGATTTATACAAGTTGCACTGGCAGCATGTAGGAAGGAACACCTTAGTGTGCAAAGAGATCCAAGAAGACTTTCCAAAAGGTGGAATGAATTGAGCTGAGGCTTAATGGAGGAAGAGAGTTTGCCAGATTGAGTACCAGGAAAGGACATCTAAGATGAAGGAACAGCATGTACAAGGATGTGGAGTGTGTAAATGTAGTGTATTTAGGAAATTAAATAAGTGGGTATTAATCAGATCATAAACCCAATGATATGGTATAGCCAAAATAGACGTTAGAGTCAGATCATGAAGAGCCCACCAAGAAGTTACAGGCCCTGCTGAGAAGTTTAAAAGCCAGTGAATAACTTTCAACAGGGAATTAGTACAATCTAATATTTATGTTTTAGTCCTTAATATTTAGAGAAGACTCTGACGCTGTCTTGATGGATCATGGATTGGAGAATTGTGTGGGAGTACAACTCCATAGCCATGGTTCTCAATCTGACTTGGAGCATTGTTCCTAGGATGCACATTAGAATCACCTTGAGAGCTTTTAAATTTGTGCTTATCTAAGGTCCCGATTCTAGACCAATTAAAGTAAAACATAAAAGCACATCATGTACACATTGTGTTGAGAGCCACTGTTTTAAAGGCAGGTATAAGAAGGTTGTGATTATATCCCAAATAAGAGCCTTGCTAGGGCATCAGAAGTTGAAAAGATGGAATACAATTGAGAGATATTTAGATATTTGGTAAAAGTTAGTAGTGGAATTTAACTAGGTAATGAGGAAAGAGAAGGTTTTCAGAGAGAAAAAATGTCATTGTTGACTCCCTAGTTTCTGACTTGGGCAGATATAGGTTTATACTGTGTATTTTTGTACTTACATCATTTTAGAAATTGGGCAGAAAGTTTATATAGAGAGGAAAAAGCAATAATTTTCAAATGTCCAGTTAATCATTCTAATTTACCTTTAAAGACCAGAATTAGACCTAATATTTAGCCATTTCCTTTAGGAAGGTTGTATAGTTATGAATTGAGCTCACAGAAACACAATACACATACACACTTCGTCATAGTGCAATACCCAGCGTTGGGGTGGCATCATTCATAAATCCTGTCAGAAGGTTGGATTTGGAATGTAAGACGAACTTTATAATAATATTTCAGGTATATAAAACTGTTAATGTCCTGGACTAGAGAGATGGTGATATCATAGTTTGTTTATCCCGGCTAAGCACAGAACAGGAAATAGTGTCTTCCAACAGGGAAAGCAATTAGAATAATCATTAATTAGGGTATTTGCAATTCCTTTGTGAAGGACTATTCTTTGTTGGATGAAATAAAGCTCTCTGCTTTGATTATAGTTATCATCTTATGAAAATATCGAATGAGTTTAGATTCCTAAAGGAAATTAGAAGTTGAGTAAAATTCACATTCACTTAGAAATCCCTTGCATTGAAAGATACTGATTACTACAAATGAATATAGGAGAATGCCACTCATTCAAAGAGATTATTACAGGTGACAAGCTTTAAAATTAACCTTAACTGACAAGTTAGAAAATATTTCTCCCTGCTATAGACTGCTGTCAACTTCATGGAACATGCAAGTGTTATCTGGACCCAGCTTACTGCTCCTGACTCTTCTCTCATCACTCTCCTTACCTCCTGCTCCTATCTTTCTAGCCAGAAGGTCCTTGGTGGGAGACCTCAAACTACCATCCTGTCACCTTGTCAGATCTACGTCTTTCCTGAAAGGCCTCCCCTTTTCCCCTTTTTCTCCTTGCCGAATACTTTATTAATTAAAGCTTGGTTTCCATTTCATCTCATCTCCACAAGAAATCCTTTCCTAATCCCTTCCCCCCAGTCCCCTTCATTCCACCAGAGGAGGTGAGGTAGCATTTCAAAGTGTTCCCATGGCATAGCTCCTTCAAAATGCACAACATCTTTTGCTGTATTTTGTCAATTTATTTACTTTAATGTTAGAATTTAATGTTAGAATTCCTTGGGGGCAGGGAAGTGTGTTTGACTTATCATTATTATGGTGGTAGTGTATTTTATTGTTGTGTTCCCCCACCCTATACCTATAAATAAGCACAGGGCTTAGTACGTAAAGGTATTCAGTTAATACTTTTTAAATAAATGAATGAATATCTAAAAACGTATGAGGAACGGAGCTCATTCTAACACACTGATTAAAATTAATCATCTTTTGCTCTAGTAACAAGAAGAAAATATACATGTATATTTATGTATATGGTTGTATATGTGTGTGTATGTATATATATATATATATATATATTATCTATCTATCTCCAATGGGAAAAATGGAAAGGATTTCAATTTAAACACAAAACATTACAAATAAAGGAAAAGGAGTATATCAGCTTGCTAGGGCTGCCGTAACAAAGTACCACAGCAGACTGGGTGGCTTAAACAACAGAAATTTATTTTCTCAGTTCTGGAGACTTGACATCCAAGATGAAGGCGTTGGCAGGGTTGATTTCTTCGGACGTCTCTCTCCTTGGCTTGTCGAGAGCTATCTTCTCTCTCGGTCCTCACTTGGTCTTTCTTCTGTGCATATGTGTCCTAATCTCTTCTTAGAAGGACACTAGTCATATTAGATTAGGGCTCACCTTAATGACCTCATTTAACCTTAATTACCTCTTTAAAGACCCTATCTCCAAATACAGTCACATTCTGAGGTACTAGAGGTTAGGATGTCAACATATGATTTTGGGAGGACACAATTCAGCCCGTAACAAGGAAAACCATGTCAAAAAAACAGTTTTGAGAGCAAAAGAGATTGGCGTCTGAGTGGATATGGAAAAGTAAAATGATTCAATCCTTCGCTGTTCTCAGGCTTCCTCTGAACCAGTTAGATCCATAGGAAATGGTCATGTAATCCCCACTGCTACTAGGATTCAGTTGCTTGAGAGTTTTTCTTTTCCCCTCCTGAGTTAATGAGGACTGCTGATAGTGTGGTTGTAATGCAAATAGATCCTTTGTGCAAGGTACAATGGGCAATTTGTCACCACAAAGTAGCAGAGGGCAAAAGAACTGTAGGAGAATAAAGAGAAGGTGCTCAGAAAAGAAAAAGGGACAGGAAGAGTGGAAAACAGGAGAGTAAGAAATGCATTAAGAACATTGAAGATTTGAAAAGATAGTATAGATAGATAGATAGATGGATGGATGGATGGATGGATGGATGGATGGATGGATGATAGACAGACATGCCTAAAGGAAACCTGGTGTTTGATCTACAGTTTTGTGATTTCCCTAGCTTGATACCCTATGATAAATAACAAGATTATAGACTATCAAAGCTGGAAAGGACCTGGAGAATATTTCTCAACTCCTCATTTTATAGATGTCAGAAGTAAGATTCCAGTTCTCATCGCTAGTTAGATACAAAACTGAGACTAAATAAAACCCAGGTGGTGCATAGCTGGTGATTTTCACATCATACCACACTGCTATATAGTTATATGGTTAGGGAAAAGTCTGTGGTGTATGATGGTCGAGGTGGTATCTTACACTGCTTTCATAATCTCCACAGCTTCATAAAGAGTGATAAATTCATTTGATTGCAGGTTAACTATTCAATAATAATATGTGTACAAATGCAATTATTCATGTACATGCATATATAAAGTGATGCATATATAAAGATATGTTTATAGACATCATGCCTGTTTATTAAAAAAAGTTATCTCTCACAAGTTGGTGGTTACCGCGGTGTGGGGGCAAAAGGGAGGGATATAGGGGTCATTTGTATGGTGACAGATGGAAACTAGACTTTTGGTGGTGAACACAATGTAGACTATACAGAAGTCAAAATATAATGATGTACACCTGAAATTAATATAATGTTGTAAACCAGTGTTACCCCCAAAAAATATTATCTACCAATTTTCTAAATATACAGAAAAATACAACAACAAACAGAATTTTAAAAGACCAGAGAATTAGTAAGTGAAAACCATCACTCCCAGATTTAAAATAGATAAATTTCAAAAACCCTATGAGCGGACCTGTGGTGTTCATCCAGCCTCATCTTTTGTTCCACTCATATACCACACATTCCAGCTATGCTAAACTATTTTATTTTTCTCGAAAACGCCATCCTCCTTCTCATCCCTGCGTTTGCACATACACCTTTGTTTACCCCTTTCCCCTCCTGTTTGCACATTAAATTACTAAAATTCCTAAATTTCCTCTGACTTAGAGTTTAGTTTAGTCCTATTGGTGCCTTACATATGTCTCTAAAACAGAAGTTATTATATTGTAGAAATTACTTATCCACTCCTATTTATTACCATTTTATGACATTCATACTCCAAGAATGCAGAATGTAAACCTTGTAGGCAAAGAAATGTGGGTTCAATGTCGGGGAAGAAATGTTTATGGAATGGTTGTTATGATTAGTATAGAGCTTTGCACTTTTTGGAATAAATGTTTATATTTTTCAGTCATGTGGCTACTCTTAGCAGTTATATTGGTGAATACTTTGTGTTATAAGCAATGTGAATCATAGAAATATTCTAATGCTTGCATAAGGATTGAACATTCAATGATGTTAAATGGTCACTTCTTAAAGATTGTTTTGGAAATTGAGAAATAGAATCCATTTTAGTAAGTTTTGTTTTCTACATGAGGTATACTTTGTTAAGCTCAGTTTAAGCTATATGAGTATACAGCTTTCATATAAATTTGATATGCATGTTTGAGATAAGATGGAAATGAAAAGCGAAATGTTGTGAGTGGGAAGTGGTAAGATTTTTTTTTTAATTTGGCCATCATATCTTCTTTTTATCTTAAGCTTTTGGAATATTTTGTTGGCATTATCATTAGAAAACTTTAGCTCTGGAAGATAAATCTTTGGAATTGTTGACTTGGAGACAAGACATAGAGCTAAAAAAAATTTCCCCCATAGTTAGCAGTGGATGTATCTCAGGTGAGATTACACTCTGGATTATTTCAGTATTCCTATTTGTATATTCAAACTTTCTCCAGTGAGTGCTTTATTATGCAAATTTTAATTGTATTTTTTAATTATATTTGGCTTTAGTTTAAGATGAGAAGAAAATAGGCTTCAATGTATAAAAATGTTTTAGAATATTTCATTTAGAAGTTCCTGGACTGATATCCTATTCCCACTTCCCTGAAAAACCTGACTTAGCATTTCCCATATAAGCATTGATTGCAATTTCTTTATTTATAACACTTATGTGGCATATCTGTGCCTGTGGTACTGAGTATATTTGAACTCCATTTGTCTGCTCCCATTCCCATGAATTCTATGACAGTACACATCATGTTTTATACATCTTTGTATCTCTTAACAGCAAGATAGATCTCAAATTCTACAGAAGATACAGAATTGAAAGTTTGAGATGACAGAATAAGAAAAGGTAGTAAATGAACATGTATATGTAGTCCAGGCCAGACTTATAGAGGAAGGGGCTCACAATGATCCAGGGATTCAACAAGTACAATCAAAATTATTTGGTAATAAGTGGTCGGTAAGTTGTAGGAGATGAGAAAAAGGGAATGGTGAGAGCAGACACCATGATAGAGATCCTCAAAGAGTGCTCTGTGGAGCACTATTTTTTCAGTGTGGGCCCCATCTGTTTTATCCCACCCCTCAAAAAAAGATTTCTAGAATCCTATAAATTAGGGAAATGCTGCTTACCCTATCCCCTTCTTGGAGTTTCACAGTGCATATGCAACGTGCTTTGGAATCCTGCAGTAAAGATAACTTTTTAACCCAGTTTCTCAAACTCATTTAACCATGGAACTCCTTTCACATACAGCTAATAAAAGCCAATGTATCTAATATTTTAAGAAATGTATTTTCGGATTCTTTTTTTTTGTAAGGTATGCTTGTGTGTGTGTGAGAGAGGAAGATTGGCCCTGAGCTAACATCTGTTGCCAATCTTCCTCTCCCCACCCCCCCCACCAAAGCCCCAATATGTAGCTGTGTATCCTAGTTGTAAGTCCTTTTAGTTCTTCAATGGGGGATGCCACCACAGCATGGCTTGATGAGTAGTGTGTAGGTTCACACCCAGGATCTGAACTATGGAACACCAGGCCACCAGAGTGGAGCGCATGAACTTAACCACTTAGCCATGGTACCAGCCTCCCAAGGGATTCTTAAAAATAGCTAATGAGCCTGGATAATTGGGAAGATGATGACGACATTAGCAGAAGCAGAGAAACCAAGAATAGGATCAAAATCAGGAGTAGGAAGAGAGTTGTCTTTTTTGAGACATTAACTTGGAATTGTTGGTGGGATATCCAGGTGGGTGCATAATTTATGCTTTTGGGATGGAGGACTGAAGCTAAGAAGAGTTAAACCTAGAAAGAAATATTTGCTAATCATCCACATGGTGCTGATAGTTGAAATTATAGAACAAGATTGCTAAGGGAGAGAATATACTAACAAGGAAAGGATAAGAGAATCCTAGGGTGGTGCAAATGAGTCTGCCTCATTGAATTCTCATAACCAGATCATGAGGAAAGAATCGTCCCCATTTTAGAGATGAAAAACTAAAGCACCCAGAACTTAAGTAACTTTCTCAAGGTTACGTAACTATTAAGTGTTGTGAGATTTTGAACTCTGCTCTAAAATTTGCTCCTGAGTTTGAGTGTTTGCATATATATGTAACTAAGACATTTAAAAAGTATTCAAAAACGTTTTTGTAGAGGCAAAACAACCATATCATTTTGTAAGATTGCCTCTTTTAGTTATGTCTTTCTTTGAAATGCAATACATTTTCAGTTATTGGCCCAAGAGGAAGATACAGTAGATTATCTTTGTCAAACGATGCTCTCATTCATGAGACACACTTAATTATGAACCAGGCTGATCTCTGTACAGTACTGGTTCCCTGAGAATAAGTCCTTGCAATTGCATCTGCCATATTGAATTTGGGTTGCAATTATGGGGATAAAAATTAAAGTAGGAAATAAGAATGAAAGGAAAATTGATATTTTATTTATTGTTTTTCACTTTAGACATATGAAATTACATATATAGGGAAACATTAAAATGCATTTTCTAGATAATTATTTCACACAATTTAAGCAATTATTTCAAATGACTTCGTGTAGAGATAAAACCAGTTCTGTAAAGTCAAGGTTTGGCTTTACTTTTGTTTGACCTAGACTCTTTATTAATTTTATAATAACTATACATTATTTTTCAAAATTGGATTTCATATGTAAACGCTTATGTTAATTCACAAGAAAACATCATTTTAAAATAGGGAAAAGTGTTTTTTATTACTGTTTTGATAGCAACACCTAAGAGTATAATATAAGTATGTTCATGTACTTCGGTTTATAAATTACAAAGAGCTATGAGGAGAAAGGAAGATCTAATGTAGGATCATTTCTTTCATTAAAACATAGCTTTCCACCTGGAAATGACAGAAACCCATTGAGATTTTGCTAGCACATAGTGAAACTGCACACATGCACACTCTGAGACATTAGCCTTCTGTATCGGTATTCAACAAAGATGAAATAGTGTACACCATTGAATATCAGGCTTCTGAGCTCCCTTTCCTGGCTTCTTTTCAATTATCAAAACAGAATAGTCTGTTTCTTCCCTCTTTCCACATTGATTGTTTTACCTGCCACTCTTTATATTAGTAAGCATTCACTTTCTTCTTGTTTTTCAGCTCAGTGGTAGCAATGGCCATGACTTACAGGCTTAATGAAGTGAAGGACATGTTATGAACACAGTAAAAGCACTATTTTCTTTACAGAAGCAGCTGCAGCATGTTTTTTCCCTTCTTCAGGGTAGTACTAAGAAGGAAAATCTCTTGGCTTCAAGGTCTAGAGCTAACTGAGACATAAAAGTTGAAACAGGAGAGGAACTGTGAAAGGCAAAGAAATGAAGACCTTTGAGCAAGATGATGAAAGCCACAGGTGGTTTGGGGACTACAAGAAACAGAATGTAGGGTCGGGGTGAATAGGCAGACAGATGGGAGGCTGGTGGAGCCCTAGTACAACTCGAAAAGTTTCCAGAGTTCTCAGCACACGGTCTTGGGGTGCAGCTGAGCTTTGGCTGAGCGCCTTCCCCAAACCTGAAAGTAGCCAAGCCTCACTCTTTTGTAGTGGTGGCCAGAGGTGCATCTGTGCGGGGACTGGCTGTGTTTCTCAAGAATTTGGCTTTGACAAAGAGCTGAGGGTCGGTGGACTTGAATGTGTACCTGTTGAGACAGGAAGTACTGAATTCAGTTGTCAACACTGCTGAAGGGAGTTTCAGACTTTCATTCCAATAGATCATCTGGACCCTAGGAAATTTTTCTGCGCCTCTCCTAAATCTTCCTCCTTGCCCATAAAATACAGATTTCTTGAGCACATTTTAAAGTGATTGTCACCAAAGGGATTTTCTTTAATTATCAAAGCAATAAGTCCCCTGTTTAAATAGCTAACTAGAACTTTATTTCCTTATTTAGTGGAATTTCAGAGCTTTAAGTATACTTTTGGAAGTACTCAGAACACAATATTTTACTTCCTACAAATATGAGGATACGTTTTTGCCCTTTATATCATTATATAAAAATATCATTTCTATATTCTTTATAGTCTCGGATATTTAGTTTGAAGCTAGAATTTGGATTACATACATTTTTGCAGAAAAAAACTCATTCTTAATTTCTTTCAAGTATACTATAAATTACAAAACTGGGTTTTTCTTAAAGGTTCAGATTCTAGTACTTCTTTAAATGTTTATTTTTACCCTTGTAAAATTATTTTAATTACAAAAGTTTAGTTTTCCGTGGACATATTTTCCTTGATAGGTTTCTTTCTCATACACACTGGTTGTAAGAATTAAAATGCAAATATTAGTTAATTGTTGCATCTTGTATTAAGGTATAACTGATATTTTTATGCAAAATAGGAAAATATTCATGCTATAATATCAATTGCAGAGTTTTTTTCCCCTGTTCTTCTTTTCTGCTTGCTATTATTGACTATGATTAAATGACTATTTCCTAAGTTTACTGATTTGAGTAAGAATCAGAAATCAGAGAACTAGTTTTGAACATTTTTATGGTATAAAATGCAGTATCTCTTATTGAATGAAAATACAACCTTCTCTTTCTATGAATCTATCAAAGATAGGACTTCTGTTTTGGATTGTGTTTAGGGTTTTGTATTGCGATTTTTTAAAAAAAAAGTCTTTCTTTTCACAGCAATACATTTTGGGGTATGTTTTGCTGACAATATTTTTCACAATAATCAGTGGTTTAGCTATAAATAGAGGATAATTGTTACATCTGGGGAATACACATTCCAAGCGATTGGCATTTCTGGTTCATATATAGGTGGAGAAATACTCTGCCAGATGGGCATTCATTTACTTATTTATTTATTTCCCTAGGCAGAAATAACAGGCAGTGTGTGAAAAAGTATAGAAAATATTGGGTTGGCAGTCATAAGCAGGATATCACAGAAGTTGAATAGAACCAATGTGCTGAGAGTTTTTTTATAAACAACTTCCACATAGTACTTTTCAAAACATCTGTGGATTAATGTTCATGCCAGAGAGAATTATATTTTTTCAAGCACTTTGGTCATTGTAATAGCTCTGCAGATAATAATAACATATAGAAAATTTTGAGCACTTACTTTGTGCCAAGTACTGAGATGAGAACATTAAATACATTATAGTAGTACAGTTGTCCCTCTGTATGCACAAGTGACCGGTTCCAGGACCCCCGTAGATACCAAAATCTGCAGATGCTCAGGTCCCTTATATAAGATAGTGCAGTATTTGCCTACCCTACACACATCTTCCCATATACTTTAAATCATGTCAAGATTACTCATAATACCTAACACAGTGTAAATGCTATGTAAATAGTTGTACTATCTTGGTTAGGGAATAATGAAAAAAGGTCTGTACATGTTCAGTACAGATGCAAACATCGTAGGCCTTCCAATCCCTGGTTGGTTTAATCTGAGGATGAAAAACCTGTGGCTATGGAGGATTGACTGTACATTCTTAGGACAAGCCTGCAAAGGAGCTATTATTATTCCTATTTTACAAATGAGGAATTCTAAGTCAGAGGTAGGCTTCAAAACCCAGACTTCCTGTTTCATAGTTCTTGCTATTATATCCCAAGCATGTTACCTCTCTGGGCTCAGTGTTAAACCTAGACTGAGGTCTATCAGCTGGCCCTATAGTTACCTATGTTTTAATTGTTTTATTCCTGAAATTAATTAACTATAAAATGGTACTCAGTGACTGATATAGACAATAGTCATATTTTTTATAGTTTTTGTTATTTCTCAGGCCTGGGGTTATAAAAATACCAAGATGAATCTAACTTGCTTCCAGATTTAAATGCCTCCAATTGTTCATTCATTAAAATCAATTGATTGGACCCAGTGAGTTTAAATCTAGGAAAAAAATATCGGTCATGTAATCCAACTTCCTCACTTTTCAAAAGGGAAACTGATTGTGCTGAAAGTTTAAATAAATTTGATCAATTTCATTTTTAGTCAGTTACATCCTTAGAATCTAGGTCTTTCTATCTCTTAGCCTTAGTAAACGTACACATATGCACATAAGTGTAGGTCAGAACTATTTCAGTTATAAGTGACAAAAATCTAGTATACTAGTTTAAGGGGGGAAAAAAGGAGCTTTATTAGCTCATATAACTGAAAAGTAAAGCGATATGACTTACTACAAGCACAGTTAGATTCAGGAGCTCAAGTGATGCCACCTAGCCCAGTACCTCTCTCACCACCTCTCAACTGCGCTTCCAGTGTCTTCCTAGGCATTCTATGTCAACATGGCATCCATAGTAGTCTTGGATCTATATTATTCTACCTCAATTCAAACAGAAAATGAAAACACCATTCTCCTCAATGGAAGACATAGGATTAGCTCTGATTGATTCTGGTAAAATTACCTACACATTTCTGAATCAATTAACAGTTTGGGGATACAATGTTCTGATTGGACAGGTTCCATCATGTGCCAACTCCTGAAGCAGGAGTGAGGTAAACTCTACCCAACACCATCAGAGGGGAGCAGGGCGGGTAGGCCAAGACAGGGTAATGAGGAAGAAAGTGAAATGGATAGAAGGCATAATAAAACTATAATACCATGTGTGCCCAATACTATATGTGTGGATGAGTGTGTACTAACATCCCTCAAAGATTCAAAACAAATATTGTGCTTCCAATAATTGCAAATGGATACCCTTCTGTTGATGGTAATGATTTCTGTTGTCCAGGAATATAAGAAAGTATTTTGTTCATAAAGTAAATATTTGGAGGTGGAATAAAGTGTTTGGGGAAGTTATTCAGATATTAAATTTGTGTAAAGAGAACCATGTTTGTTTTCCCTTAAAAAGTGTGTGTTAAATATGATTAGCCCAGGAGATTTGTTTGTTTTATTATTTAGATGTTTAAACAGGTGATGTGCCTCGTTCAGAATAATTCACAAAGAATAAGAGTAAAGTGGTTCTTTTCTTAGGTGATAACAGATTTCTCAGATTGTGAGAGTTTCACTATGCTGATTTGCTTCATTTTTTGGTTACTGAATTATTTGCTTTAGAATCTTCCCATTGTCTACCACCTTTTATTCAGTTTCTAAATTAGGCACGTAAATGTATGAATTGTAGAAACGTAGAAATATTTCTATAAGCAACCTCCTTTTTCTCTTAAGTTTCTCATCTGAAGACCCAAAGTAAATTTCATTTCAATATCTGTCAGTGATTACTCTGATAGTCACATTAAATCCCCTATTTAGCAACTGATGCAAGTTATGGTTTTAAAATTTCTATACTTTGAAAGTACATGTTTATTATCTGATTTCAAATCTTTATGGTCCTATACTGATTCTTTTAGGTAATTTAAGGCTGTACTCCAATTTTCCATAACTGTTCCTAAAATCAGCTTTTCTTACTCTGTTATAATTTTAGTGAGATATAGTTTATGTATTAGAGTATAAAGTATCTTCTAAGGATAAAATTTATCATAGTCATGTCTCCTTATTTCAAGGCTACAGGCATCAGTCAATTTGGCAGTAAACACTTTTTGGCTGCCTGAGGGTCCAGTGACTGACCTTGAGTTGAAATCTCAGCTGCCTGCATCATGTGACCCTCAGCATTCTGTTTTTATCCCAGTGGTAATGAATACTTTACATTCAGAGACACTAGAGCGACTTAGAAAAGAGATTTGGTACGTTTCAAAGAAATGCAGCAGTAAAAGTTATATATGCTTTTCACTTCAAAGCAAGCAAATGGATCTCTCTTATGGCAGAGCAGTCCAATTTCATTTGCACTTCTGTGATGAAAATGAACTACACATTTGCATTAATTTATGAGATTGTGTCTAGTTTGATTTTAATATATTTATAAAGTCTTTTAAAAAAATAACGACATGACGTTTTGTCAACGTGCTTTGCTCATTGTATGGGAAAATTTGGGGTACAACAAAAAGTGATCAATAATAAAGTTGACATTTTGAGTATGAAAAAAATGGCTGCATCAGCTAGGACTGGGTTTGGCTACATGTGACAAAAATCCCAAAATAGTGGTGTGTTAAGTAAGAGAGATTTATTGCTCTGTCGCATGGAAGAGGTCCAGTTGTAAGCAGTACTTTGCTGGCAGAGCAGGACCACGGTCCTCAGGGACCCGGGAAGCTTCCATCTTGCTGTGGTGACTTCCATCCTCAATGTTACCTCATGGTCTAACATGGCTGCTAGACCTCCAGCCTCTTTCCAAATGGCAGAAGGAAGGAATCTAGCAGAGTGAAAATAATGTATGTCCAAGCTGAGTCAGCTCCCTTTGAATAGCTTTCCCCCAAATGCCGCCGGATATTTTGGCTTACTTTCACTTGTGATAAGTTATGTCAAAATAGTCTAATTCATTCTTTTATAGCAATTGGTGTTGAAAGCTTTGTTTAAATCTCTAGTAACAATACTTTTGATCATTCTAATTCCCATTCTTGGGGCATAAATCTATGTCACTAAGTTGTCACTAAATACGCATGGATTTTGGCGCAAGTTTTCGAAAATTCGAGATTGGAGCCCTCACATTTTGCACAATAATCTGTATGAGTGCTTCATATAACAAAAATTCAGATATATTTTTAATACCATGATAGTAAATAAAATGTAAACTATTTCCCTCTGTATATGTCAGCAAAACAAATTGGTTCTCTTTGCTGACACTGATGGGTGCTGGCGATGTTCTACCAAAATTCCCTTTACCAAGTGTATCTATCCCCCAGCTGCTGGGAGTGCTGGCTGCTCACAGTGGCCTCCTCTGGCAAGTTGTCCTTGCCCTTAAGGAAGCCACCAAGCCAGGAGACCACAAGACCTCATCCCATGTCATCTTGAAGACAATGAGTGACTGATGGGAGGGTATGAAAGCCCAGCTTCTTTACCACAAGGTGGGACGAACTCTGAGGTACAATTTGTGCTCCAGAGCTTCCTCTGGGATCATGTTGAAATTGATCTCTAACTGGGATCTCATCATTGTTTAGTTTTCTCCTTCCCCCATGCTGATCCTTGCATACCCCTCTCCTTTGAGCACTTCCTCAATGTGTAACTTTTGCAAGTACCCTTGTCTCAAACTCCGCTTATGGGAACTCTGACCTAAGACAGAATCTTAAGCAGAAACTAAAATTCCGCAAACACATTTGCCATTAAATGTAGGATAAACTTAGAACTTCCCTTTAATTTATCTTAAAAATGGAGGTGAGAGAGATTTTAGTATAATTGAAACTGTTCAATAAGATTATAAAACCTTGTTTTTATGTCTCCATCCTAATTTTTCTACTTCTGGGGATCTATTGGTTCCTTCTGGTTTTAAATATGTGTGATTCTGTACTCTGTTTTGCACATACCTGGTAGCTTCTAGAAAATAATAACCTCACTCACAGCTTTTGCCATAACAGCTTTCACAGAGTAAATGCTCAAAATATAGCCATTACATTAAATTGATCCATTAAAATTTATGTTCCTTCTTTGATAACCTCTCCATAGTTCTGCCAATATCTCTGTTCAAAGTTGGGAAATTACATAGAGTAATAGAAAAGGAAGACAACAATTGCATGAGCCTTTATATATATGATACATGCGTAAGTGTACGTATCTGTGGAGGATATGACAATGGGAATTCAGTTTGAGGTCCTAGGTTATTGATTTTATTTGGAGGATCGGGTGGCCTAAGGGCAAGGGTTTGTGGATATGGGTAATAGAAAGTGATGGAAAACAGCCTTTTCCTGGAGAATATATCGACACATTATAATCTCACCAAAATTATTAATGCCATAACAAATGAAAATGGATGACATTTGTTCTTGATATCAGTCCCCTCCTACTCACTGTCCCTACACTCACAAATGCTCTGTTTCATCAACAATTAACTCTCTCTCTCTCTCCCCCCCACCCCCTCCACACACACACTCTTCTGTACTCATCTTTCAATGACTGTATGCCTGTTCTCTGGCAAAGCCATGAATCCCATGTAGGTAACTGCATCTTCTAGACACTTCTAAAACTTCTAAGTTGATATAAACAACTCTCTACCTTATTTCATCTGAGTTTCTATTTATACAAAATATTTGTTCTTCTGACTCAGGGGAATTTTCAGGACACAAGCCTCTTGACAGCCTGAATTAGTTCAGGTCCAATTCAGAAACAGAAGCCTCCAGATTAGAAATCGTGGAGCTAAAAAAGTGCTGAACAGAAACAGGATGTGACACAGACTCATGCAAAACTAGACTAAGTAACAGAGTTACTCAGACACAGGAATCTTGGCAAAGGGTGAAGTGGGTGTGGAGAAGGAGTTGGCTTGGACTGAGTAGTTGAAAACCAGGAGGGTTAGGGAAAGAGTTAATCTTTATGGATGGAGACACACAACATTGAAGGCTGCACCTTGCTCCAAGCTGATGTTCAGGAACTAATAGATGAACAGATAATGAGCAAATAATAATAAGAAGAAGAAGATTGATTTTAAAAGATTGAATCGTGGGAGCAAAATGAGAGTTTGAAGAGTGGTTGCTCTGGAAGAGCTGCGTATGTAAGCAGCATTAAATAGAGAGTGTATCAAGTTTATAAATGTACCTAATAAAATTCTAGATCTGTGTCAGCTCTTAAAATTCTACAATTCTTAAAATTATGCAGTCTACACCAACATTTCATGGATAAAGAAATAGGCCTGCGAGGTATTAAGAGACATGCCCACGAGTTGAGAACTGTTAATGGCAGAATAGACTAAAACTCAGCATGGAGGAGTGGTGAAGGGCTCAACAGTTCAAATTCCAGCTCTACCATTTACTCTTTATGTAATATATATACACCTCAGTTTCCACATCTGTAAAATAAGAATAATCACTTTACCTCTCTCATAAATTTCGTGTGTAAAATAAATGAGCTGACTCAAGTAATGTGATTATAATAGAGCCTGACATATCTTAAATACTCACTAAATGTAGACTGTTATTGTTGTTGTTCTCCTTTATTCTTCCTCAGATGCCCAGGCAAAGTGATCTCTGGGATGACAGCATCAAATGGCTGATGCCAGTACTGCCATTTAATCTTTTTAAGACTGTAGACAGATTTCCCCAAATCTCTCAGCTTTAGTTTCCTCACCTGCAAAATACTGGAAAAAAAACTAGCCCCTTCTCACCTGGTTGCTATGAGGACTAAATGAGATAGCATATGGAAAAGTCTTAGTATATAATAAGATCTAGCACATAATATGCAATAAATAATTTTTTCTTATATTTATGCCTTTCATATGAAAGTTAATTGTAAAACAGAGCAGAATGAGTATTTGCTCATTTACAATAGAAGGTAATATGTTCCCCTGTTTAATCAGTGAGGAAACTGACACTGAAAGAGTTTAAAGAGGCTAATTCACATTTCAAATGCAGGTATATCTGACACTAAAGTCCATGTTACTTCAACTTCATTGTATTTCTTTGCCGTAAAGTGTAAATTATTGTCCCTAAATCATAATATTGTTGTGAGCATTGAGTGACATGAATACACAGTGCATAGCATACACCAGGTACTCAATAGAAGAGTCCTTTCCCTCCTTCCCTAGGCAAGAAATAGTTGTTCCTCCTTCGGTTAGCCCCTGTATTACCAGCCAAGTGACTTAAGCACAATAGGAGGAAATTGGACTAAAGTGTTGAATTTCTAGCAGCCATTTTGATTTCTGTACTGAGCTGATCTCTCCTTAAACTGTTGCTCAGCTCTTCAGTTCTCTTCCAACAATAAACAGCCCTTCATTTCTCCTCACATAGAGTGGTTTCAAAGCCACAGTAGGAACAACACTCTTCTGTTACTCCTGCACACTGAGGACCAGAATTTCCTGTCAGTCTCTCCTCTCATAATTAGGTGGGTTCTTTGATTGTTCTGATAACTCCACAGGAAATCTCTCTATATAGAAGGTAGACACATCTCATCTTCTTTGCAACTCCTCTCACAACATAGGCCAATAGTCTTAAAGAACTATGTAGGATGCTTGATAGGCTTGGGGTGGCGGGGAGGGGAAATAGTGAAAAAGAAAGCTAAGCTGACCCTGAAGGAAGTCATCAAATTGCCAATGGCATTTTGTGGCTGCCAATATGGGACAACGGCATTGCAATAAACATCATAACTCCTACTTTATTTAACTTTCTTTGGGATATGTTTAAAATTCAGGCCACGTGACTCAAAGCATAGCAACTTGAGAATACTGGCCATTATGTTTTTTCCAAAACAGATCAATAAGCATGACAGAATTTCATGCATGAATTTCATGACAGGGCTTTCTCAATTTTATCACTTAAGTGATTGTCCCTAAGGCCTACCCCTTTTCTTTTTTATAATTTGAATCCTACCCTAAATTCACCTCATCTTTTAAAATTTTTTTCCTGATTTGATGCTTCCCTGACTGAGCTTAAATCTTCATTCTTTAATCAAGTCCTTCTTGTCCATCCCAGTACAAACTGTTATCTCCTTTCCCTAAACTGCTCCTCTTCATTGTTCATCAAGTTGTTGGACTGCGTTTAGTTAATACATGCAAATATAAGCCTTATAAATCTAGACACATACACAGTTCAATTTTAGACAGATGTCACATTCAAGAAAACAACAGTCAAAAGAAAATTTAGTAATTGTGTACTTAAATTTCTCAAAAATTGAAAAGCAGATATAAAGATCTACAGCAACATTTATTATATTATACTTCTCCCTCTTCCTCAATTTTCAGGTTCCTCACATTCACAGGAGACTTTTATTCTCCAATGCCCAGGACACTCACCATTCCTCATCACCATCCCTTACTTCAGTAACTTCCTTTTCCCGACCACTCTGCGTATTCACAGCAGATGCACTTTTGACAGGTATTTCTCAAAACAGTTACTAGTTCCTTTGAGAAGAGTGGGATGTCCTGCTTTCCTTGTTTTTCCCATGACTGACAGATAAGAGGACTTCTTTCATCCCCTCACTCCCAATTCTGCAGAGGTTAGGGAATTTAAAATGTTATTTTTTGTAGTTACTGATCCTGTTATATATGTACAATCATTTTTATATGTATAGATTATTCCAAAACTAGATTTTAAGGTCCTTAGAAATAGGGGCTAATTATTATTCATCATTGTGGCTCTTCTCTCTCTGCCCTCTTATTTTCTCACATAATGTCTTGAATTTTTAGCACTTTGTGGGTTAAGCACTCAGGGATGATTTGGTGAAATGTAGAACTAACTATGAATGATTTGCTTTTATTGAATTATATGACATAATAATAGAAACCTAAATAGAGTACGATAAATCATGACTTTTTCTTTACTCTTTGGAATATTTTATTGATATTAATTCTTTTGCTTGGATTGCCAAGTTCTTCTGAGAATTCCAACGTCTAATAATGATATCATCCCATCAAGCTTACTGTTCTCAGCTGGTATTCATTAAGTTGATATGAATAGACTACTGTTTATGAGGTAAGATTATGCACTTTAATGTCTAAAAGCAGCAAAGCAATGAATACATTCTACCAGTAAGAAGATAACTTAAACTGTAATTTTTCATTCTTTTCTATTTCATATCTCTGTTGCATCCATGTATATTTTTTGGCACAAGACAACAATATAAAGATTTCTATTCATCAAGTCATAGACTTAGGGAAATAAAACACAAACAACTACCTTTTTGATCAAAATGCTTAAACATTATATTTATTTGACCAATATTTAAATACATTTAATTTTAAAACTATAAATTAGTGTTTTTTAATTGGCACGTGATCATGGATCCTTTTAGAATCCAAATGTGAGTACTGAGCTACTCCAGATAATTTTATATACATACACATAAAATTTTTGCTCATATTTTAGGAGATTCAAAGACCTCGGGGCTTCAATTTAAAAACTTTTTCTCTAAGGAAATTTAGAGACTGAATTATAGAAAACTATAACAAAACTGATTTATAGACTGAGTTGTAGAAAAAAAGTGTGTTGAAATAAAGTTTTAGACTAAGTGACATGGTTTTACTAATAGCAATATGAGGATTTATCAAATCTTGAATTTTTTCTGTCTTTTAAAAGTAGTATTTGTTAGGTATGATATTTCAATTAGTAATTTCTAAAGCCCCTTCTAAGTAAATTAAATTTTCATCCCTTTGAAGAAGAATGATGCTGATTACTTCCACCCTATACCAAGCATTTAAATGTATATATTCGCAGTCACCCTGTCCTCCCTCTTTTTTTCTATTATTCTGTTGTTTGTTCTGGGAAAAAAACACATTATTTGTATGCAAGTGTATGTACTATTTAATATTATGTGATTAAGTCCCTTTGGGTAGAAACGTCAACTTTAGAATAATCATGTTTTTAGTTCTTGGTGACATATTTACTACTGAAGTTTTAAATGCAGAATAAGGTCGTAGTTGATAATATCGTGGGAGTCTAATCTCTTCCAAAGTTGACTCTTGTAGGCTGTTTGAGAGACCAGAGTTGTGTAGGTATACGTAGGGGTGGTGGAGAGGGAATGGAGAGAACCAAACCATTCTTTCCCCTTCTTCTGAATTCTCTTTCTTATCTATTATTGGTTGGTATATAGCATATTACCAACAATATAATAAAGCACTACATAAATGTTACTTCATTCTCCCACCACCATCTGCTATTTCTTCCTTCTAATATGTTCTTGCTTCCTCTTCTGTTTCATGAAAAAAAACCTTCAAAATCTCTATCAGAAAAAGTGTATCTGACTATTCTAATTTAATAAAGTTCAGCAGAAAATTACATGACTTGTTTCTTAATTATTTTGTGTACTTTACTAAAACTACAAGATGGGCGTTTGGGGGATGTGTGTGGAGAGGCATAATCATGCACATAGAAAGAGGTGATTTCAAGGGATTAAGAATAACCTGCGAGTAGATAAAAAAAGAATCAGGACAATATGATAGACTGTAACCAAAAGTGGAAAAAACTGTAAAAGCAATAGCCATAGAGGTCTCAAATCTGCTTTCAAAATGCTGGGATCTAGTTTTCGTAAATTAGAGTTCTCAGTAAATGTAGGACAAGTCCCAGCTGTACCATAGCATTAACATTAAAACTAAGACATATCTTGCGTCTACTTTTCACTTAAATCCCTAGAGATTTCAAACAAGAGAGTGGGTTAAAATAAATTCCCCTACCACTTCCTCTTACCCAGTAAGCAGGTCTCATCTGTTGTATTTCCATTTTGAGGCATTTAGATATCTGAGAGAGAGAGTTTAAAGAGAAAGTACTCAATCCATCTGGTCTGGGTTTTCCAAAATTACAGAAGTTATTTCAGTATCATTAAATTTGTTAAGCTTATACAATAAAATCTGGAGAACTGTGACTCATTAGTAAAGTGATCCACTAATGTATACTTTAATGCCTTAAATATAAACGTGCATGTTCTCGACTTTTTCAGTGATTTTTATCTATTTTCTTGACTTAACTGAATCTTGGCCCTCCTTTAAAGATATGATTTTCCTGAAACACGTCAAGTTCAAATAAATCAGTATCATTGATAAAACTCCAGAAATATTGACAAAAATAAAAAAATGGAGACACAAACCACCAATATCAGGAATGAAACTAAGGATTCTGCAGTCATTAAGAAGATAATAGGGGAATACTATGAACAACTTTACCTAGAAGGAGTGAACCGAATTCTTGAAGCCAAAAACTACAAAACTCAAGTAAGATGAAATAGACAATCTGAATAGCCCTATAACCATGAAAAAAATTGAATTTGTAACTAGAAAACTCCTGAAAAAGAAAATCACTGTAGTATCGCTCAAAATATTTAAAGAGAAATTGGCAACAGTTTCACTTAAATTTTACTGATACAGAAATCAATCACATTTCTGTATATGAAAACTGAACATGCAGAAACCACAGCATGATTTACAATAACTCCAAACGAAATTAATTACATAGGTAGGTACATAACAAAATATATGTAGGATTTATGTGTTGAAATTTACAAAATAATGGTGAAAGAAGTCAAAGACCTAATGAAATGGGAAGACACACCTTGTTTGTGGATCAGAATGCTCAGCTTAGTAAAGCTGTCATTTCTTCTCAAATTGATCTATAGATTTAATGCAGTTAATTAAAATTACAACAAGGGTTTTTGTAGACATAGCAAGTTTATTCTAAAATTTATATGGAAATTCACAGGCCCTAGAATAGGTAAAAAATTTTGGAGAAGAAAAATAAAGTAGGAGGAATCACACTTCCCAATATTAAGACTTACTGTGTAGCGACAGTAATCAAGACTGTGATATTGGTAGGAGGATAGACACATAGATCAATGAAACAGAATAAAGAATCCAGAAATAGACCCACACCGATATGCCCATCTGATTTTTGACAAATGTGCAAAATCAATTCGATGAAGGAAGGATCGTGTTTTCCACAAATGGTCCTGGAGCAACTAGACATCCATAGGCAAAACAAAGTATACTTCGACCTAGACCTCACACCTAACTCAAAAATTCACCAGTTAGAAGGAGACCATTTTTCCTTTCATACATAAATCATACCTATATTGTCTATTTCTTTGATAGCCAATATGGTAGATACTTGCTATATGTGTCTACTGAGCACTTGAAATGTAGCTGGGATGAATTGAGATATGCTGTAAATATAAAATATGCACTGAATTTTGAAGACTTAGTATGAAAAAATAATATGAAATATCTCATTAATGATTTTATATTGATTACATCATAAAATAACATTTTGGGTATGTTTGATTAAATAAAATATATTATTAAAGTTGATTTTACCTTCTTTATATTTTAATGTGGGTATTAGAAATTTTTAAATTACACATATGGCTTGCATTATATTTCTATTGGCCAGAGCTAGTCTAATGTATAATTTCTAGTTTCAGTTCCTTTATATTTGAATGAGAATTAACATATACCTGTGAAGCAATCTACATAGAGAACTAAGGATTTTTATTAATTTTATCAATGTTTTACATTTGTCTGGCCAAATATTTGAATGTCTTTTTCAATCATATCTATTGATTATTTCTAAAACACTTAATTTAGTTTTGCATAAATAAAAAATATTTTCTAACTTATTTAAACAATAAATATTGAGTAGAATCTATTCTAGTTACTTGGGGGTTACAAAGCCCTTGTCTTTGTGGAATTTACATTTGTCAGTTGATAATTTATATAATTATAAAAATAATGATAGCTGGCTTAATTAAGTTGGCTTGGGTACATACTCAACTAGTGGGAGCAGAAACTGTGTGCCTAACAGAGAGTTGAAGACTATCCAAAAGAATCCATCTTAATTACCTTAGGCATTAGCCAGTGTGCTTTCTAGAAGAAAAGCAGAGTATTTGTTAATTTAGCAAGTAGGCTAAGTAGACATTGGTTACATGGAAGGCTGTTCAGAGATCCTCCTCTGTACTTTGTCCTATTGACTGCTTTTTTTACTCCCTCTCTAGACTTTGAATTCATCAAGAGCTTTTATTTCTCATTGACACATATGCCAGTAATTGGTAAATAATAAATAGCAAATAAACTATCTGCTAAATGAAATATTTTGAGAAAATATTAAGTCAAATTTTGATCCAATCAACATCACGATTCAAGCCAGACCCCCTAACCTGGTAAATCTTGACCATTGACTTCAATCTTTAATTTGAACGTCTGGACATTGCCTGCAAGGAAGCGTCTGTCTTTGTTTAGTCCTTTAGAGAGAACACTTGAAATTGGTTTATACTCTCATCTAGACATTTTCGTTGTTGTTTAGAAATATATTTAATGGGATCCTTAGAGAGGGTTCAGAAGAAAAGTAAGCTGTCATCCAAAGATTGTTAACCCCATGGATAAGTTGGTAGCCCTAGGGCATAGAGAGCACTAGTATTGACTCACTGGCCTTAGTGTCCAGTAAATTTACTCCAATAAATAGTAACTAAAGCAGTTTTTGTGACAGTTAAATTTTCTAGCCATTGATTTTCGTAAATGTATGGCATTGAGAATTCTGAGAGCCTTAAGTAGGCTTGAGTTCAGTTGAAATAATATGAATAGTGATTTGGTTTTTTTGTTCAGTAGATAATATAAACATTTATGTAATTAGGAGGCTCCAATAGTGTTAAAGGTGGATCGGACGAAAAACAAATGTTCAAAAGCCTTTTGTGAATGCAAGAGAATCAATAGAGGCTGAAAACAATGATTATCTTACAGAGTTGAGAAGAAACTATTTTATGTAGAAACTCAAAAAATATTTGAGCATTCCTCTGTTCTTTGCCAGTTTTGTTGCTTATATAATAACCTCTTTTCTATACTTTCTTTTATTTGAAACCTCAGTCCTAAAACTGACAGTGTTTCATTTAGGGATCTACCTGTATTTTTCATGCCTTACCAATGATTTTGTTTCCCTTACTATCAAATCTTTCTTCCCATCAGTAAAGCAGGCTGACCCTGAGCCACATTCAAGACATTCAAGGCATCATCAGTATATCTCAATATACTGTGTTTGATCCTGTAACTTTTCCAGCAGTTTTGATAGTTTCCCTCATCTGCTTTTTTGTTTTCCATGATTCTTTTCTAGCTTCCATTTGCCTGTTTGTCTTCTTCCTCAGGAGGGCTCGTATAGTTTCTCTCTCTCCAATATGTTTACTTACCTTGGTGTTTCCAAATATGGTAAATTTAAATGTATCTTAAGACCTAAAGTATCTGAATTCAAGTTTATAAGAATCAGCTATCTATCAAGAATTTGCTAGGATTTAATTTCAAAGCCAACATTTAGGGCATGGCTTATAATCCAAAAATGAACCAAACCCCGCAGCCTCTGCGGTCCCAGTACCATGAGGTGAGAACTGAAGGTCAAAGTTAAGACTGGTATTGTAGGATCCCAAAGTTCCTTCTGATATTAAAAAATATACAGTGAATAAAATTATTTCTTCTATTATTCGATAATATTTTGACAGTAACTGCCATGCTGCATGTATGTTTTCCTTTAACTATAAGCCTGGTTTAATCAGGCAATTTCACTTCACTACATTGTATAGAATCCTGGAAACTTAGAAACAAAATATTTAAATACTAAGTGCACTTACACACTTGCTCCTCTCCCCTTGCACCAGTTTTTTTCGTTATTTTAGCATGTAGGTATAATGCTAAGAGCGGTTCGACATTACAAAACAAAGACTGCTGTTTGTTTGCCTGTCAGATTATTTATATCAAATCCTTAGTGGTGCTTACTTTGTGCCAGACACTGTTCTAAGCACTTGGTAAATATTAACTCATTTAATCTTCATAAAACCTATAAAATATATGCAATATTATTCTCACTTTACAGTCAAAAAAGTGAAGACACTGGATGATTAATGAACATGCTCAAGGTCACACTACTCATAAGTGATAAATGGAAACCAACCCTGGGCCATCTTGTTCCCATGTCTGAGCTTTTAATTCTTTGGCTCTGCTGTTTCCGTACATGATATTTCTATGAGAAGTTTTGGTCCCCTGTGCTTGAAGATAAATACAGTAATTAAGCTATTTTATTTTTCTATACTCAAACTTCTTCCCAAAATTATTTTTGTACGCCAAACACATTTAAACAGATTTTCACTATACAATTGTTCTTCTGAGTAGAAATTGGCCCTAAAATACACACGAAAAAAGAAATTATATTTAAGACAAGTAAAGTTTAAAAAAAGGTTTTTGGGTGAGGGGTGTATGTGGTTCAATTTTTGCAGCTGTCCTGAAAGTATGCATTTGTTTTAAAATATTTCAAAGTATTATTAATCAAATTGAAGAATATAAACTAGAGCAATATTATTTAGTGCACAAACTCAAGGGCACTCCAGTCGCATTATGCGCTATAGAAATGATGCTCCCTGTACTTGTGCAATGAGGAAGACCTAAAGTAAAGATATTTTATTTACATTCAAAGCCGTAGAAGTATAACAGAAAAATAGACTAAACAAAAGACAATCGCGATTACCCCTCTGTTTCCATAATCATGTTTTTTAATGTTCTTCAGCAGAAATTGTTCAAGCATGGTTTTGTACCACAGTAAGAATACTCAGGACCTCTCAGAAATATGTCATTTTTTAATAATACCAATACCTAATAGTGGGGCGGGGACAATGTTAGTCTGGTTCAAAGATGTAATCCCAGAACCAAGACAATACGTAGGCTGTAGTAGGTACTTAATTTGTGGAATGGATAAGCAAATCAGTGAATAGTGGATGGATGTCGATGGTGCTTTTTCTACTTTAAATTACTTTCGAATGTGCTACTATTTCATTAATAACCTTTTAGATTTATTTGGGTAGAAATTCATCCTTTAAGGTAGCTTAGAAAGTTTCAGTCACTCGTCCAAGTTCACTCAGTGAATATATGTATGTGTATCTACACACACATAATCAGAAATAAAGCCCAGCCAAGACTTCTAGTCCACGGTTCTTTGCACTGTAGTACATTTGAACTAAAAAGAGGAGAAATCGTAGAAAAAAGCAATTTATTTAAAAATAGACGTAAATATAAAAACCACAGAGCAAACTTTTCTAGATACATATTCCATAATACCAGAGAAAATAGGAAGTAATTTCACTGAAATATTTCATAAAATAGTGACTTGAAAATTTCATAAATCACAATCCATATTTTCAAAGTTTGGAAATAGAGTATTTGTTGAATTCATCTGCATATAGGAAATTATGCTGTATGGTTTTAGTAGGTTTTAATTTAAGAGTATTGATTACTATTCGGCAAGGGAAATATTTCTCAAATTTACCTCCATTTTTTTGAAGAAAAATTCTCTGTTAATCATTTTCTCCCATCTTCTCATACATCTTATTTCACTTTTAATCTCCTGCAAAATTATCTTTCCTGTTAAATTATTCCTTTCCCTTTCTCAGTGATGACTGATAATGAAAATGTTGAGATATGTTTCCTTCTTATGTCCAGACTACTATCCAATCTATGTCAATCATTCCATGATATTTTTAAAATCTGGACTCCACTGCTGAGATTTCTCCTGGCCTGGTATTCCTGTATCTTATCATCTCCCAATTCCCACACTAAGCACTTTTCATTCCTTCATCGTCCTTTCCAATCACTTCAGAAAGCTGCCTTTCCTCTCCTATTCTGCTGCTGAAACAATACCATTAGTCACTTTAGGTTAGCTTCCTTTCTTCCTATACATCACAAATTCAGAATTTACGTCTCTCTCAAGTTCAGCTCTACTACAGCTTTTTTGGTCTGATTTTTAACACCACATCATCCTGTCCTGCCTGTTTTCTTTTCATTACTCTTTTTTACTTGATGCATTTGTTTTCTTCTTATACTATGCCCACTTTCATTCTATTTCCTATGCATGAAGGAGCATTGCTAATTACAACATCTTCTCTTTTCCCCTTTGTTTACTACTTATGTTGTTCTGGTACTTATTTTTTTATTGAGATACAGTTGACATATAACCTTATATTAGTTTCAGGTGTACAAGATTGTGTTTCAATATTTGTATATATTAAGCAATGATCACCACAATGAATCTAGTTAACATCCATTACCGTACATAGTTAAAAATTTTTTTTCTTGTGATGAAAACTTTTAAGATCTAATCTCTTAGCAACTTTCAAATACACAATACAGTATTGTTAACTATAGTCACCATGCTGTACTCTAGTACTTATTTTAATTTGTTTTTATAAATAACTATCTAGAGCAACTGGGGTAAAAAAAAACAACCACATAGATGAATTGTGATCCTACATCGTCCCTGAGTTGAGAAATATTTCATTCCTGAAATTTGTTCTCTTTCTCTGAATGCGTTTTCTTCATACTTCCTTTTCTTGTTTATATTCTAAATGTGTCTCTGTCCAATTTAGGTGGGATAGTTGGAGTTATTCATTGTTTAGTTAATAGTTATAAATCATACTTACTACAGATAGACATCGATTATCAAAAATGCTACAAGAAGGCGGCTAGTATTGTCCCCATGCATTCTCCACATTTCCTCAGGCCACAGAAATAGTCTTTGATGGATGTTCTCGCTTATTGGATGCCCTAAAACTAGACAGAAATAAAAGATGATCTGTTTCTCTTGCACAAGTTTAAGGGATTCTTCCCCTAACTTTTTATTCATACTTCCGGTTATGAACTCGTACTACAGAAATAAAAATGTGATTTTTATCATGGAATGCCTGAAACCCAAGCTGACATGTAGGAGGAAGGAGCAGAAGTTCTGTGGGTTTGTCAGGATGGTAAGGACATGTTGTCTTGAGAATTACTTATTAAAGCCAGTGAGTTCGTTAGGCTGAAGTAGAAAACTATACACTACTAATCCAATGTAAATTTAGTCCCTGAGTTTAGTTCTCTTATAGCTCAAAACCTGCAGATTTAAGCAATCGCTTCTTGAAATTTCCTAATATCACATTAAAGAGATGTTTAATATGTTTTTAATTTAGCTAAGTTTGGTTGCCAAAAAGAAAAAAGAAAGCAAAGCAAAGAATAACCTCAAGTGCCAACTCTAATTAATTGGTACTATCTTCTTGGGCTGAAATGTTGAAAAGGTCCCATCTGGACTCGGTAGGCAAGTGCAATGATCTATTAGCCATACTTGCTGTCAGCCCAGGAGTAGAAAAGAGGATGGGATTGCTGAATATCTGTGGACCCTGTTGTGCTAGAACATTTTTAGCACTTAAGGTTTGCATTTCAGCCCTGTAAATTATTAATTGGGCCTCTTATCTTCTAATATATCCTATTTTATTTTTGAGATCTGATTTAAAGGAATACTGTGAAAATAGTGTAGTAATAATTATGCCTAAAAAAGAATTTATATCTCTAAAATATAGATACTTCTATAACTCTGGTTATCTGTTTATATAAAATAAGCCAGGGGGTTTATGAACTACTGTATCACTAGGTCGTATGATGTGTGTTTATTATTGATAATCTAAAGGTGACGTTATTGATCTCTAAATTGGTTAAGGATCAAGACTGATGATTTCAATTAAAGAGCCTTATCTTTACTAAGTAAATAAAACTTAAATGGTAAAGTTTCCAAAAATAGTTTAAAGCTTAGAAATGGCCAGGTTTTTTAAAATTAAATAGTGAGTATATTTAATTTCTTTTCTGGCAGCTTCAGACTAATTTGGCACGTTTTTGCCTACTCTTTGTGAAAAATGTGCTTTTTGCATATTCTGTCCATTTTTATGGATGAAGAATACTCTAACTTCAATTAATTAAACAATCTTTAAGGGCATAGACCAGGCTTGGTCTCTAACAATTTGTAACTTTCAAGAGACAAAATGACTTTTGAATTATTGTACAAAAACTCAATAGATAAAAATAACAAGGAATAGTAGCTACAGTCTTTGCTGGAGAACCATGTGGGGGGGGGGCGGGGCAGGGAAAGCATATGGGCTTCATTTTGGCAAGTGAAGGGAAAAAGTTATTAAGACATGCAATACAACAAAAAAGAACTCACAACATTTAGCAACAGATTGGCTGTGGGTAGCAAAGACTCATGAGAACCTGACAACAACTTTCTAAGTTTTTATCTTGGAAAACACTTGAGTGGGTCTATTTGCACTTTGTACTTTGGAAGTTGAGAATGTTTTTACTTTGAAGAACTTTTCTTTTAACCTTCACCACATCATGCTTTAAGTTAAATGATCCCCTTATTATTTTGAATAAGGGGGGCAATGCGATCCTGAGCACATTTCTCCTAAAACTTGTATGTATTTTTAAATGGCCTCTTTACTGAAGAGGACTCCTATAAACATCTACTCTTTGAGGGTCTTACTCCATCATTTTCATATCCATGACTGGCCTGTCATATCATAGTGTTTTATGTGAAGATGGAAATTTTACGGGTTCCTTTACAATTGTGTATTTTTTCAATTTGTGTTAAGTGACACCAAGGGAAGATGGAAGTGTCTATTTGCCTTCTGTGCGCTGCAGAGTTCCAGTAGAAGTGGACTTTCTTTCAGTTTATTAGAGAATTCTAAAATGTCAAACTTCGATCAATAGTTTATGCTATTGCTAAACTAACACAACAAATAATAACCTAATATTCCAGGTCATTCTCAGGAGCTGTTAAACTTATTATTATGGTAGTAAAAAATTTTAGAGCACAAACACGTGACATGAATTTCTTACATAAGCATATAAGCAATGAAAATTTTACAGAAAGTTAAATGAGGATTTGAAAATGCCAAAAAGAGGCATAAAAACAGAGGGCTGATAGTGACTTAGATTTATTCACCATATAACAGTCTATGTTTTTTAAGTCATGGCTCTCAAAATATCCAAAACTAAACAATGTTTGTTTCTGATTCCTGATTTTTTTTTTCCTAATTTGTTTCCTCTATTCAAAGAGTGGTGTCCTGACTCTTGCAGTCCCTGGGACCCAAAATCTTGGAGTCACTTTCAAATATTCTCCTTTCTTTTTCTCGTCAATTCCTACCAATTCTATGTTTGACATGTTACTAACATCTATTCCCTTTCTTCATATTCTAGTTGCTACTATCTTAGTCTGGGACTTCATCTCTATTTTCTTGCTAATTCTTTCTTTCCCTTTCAAAGTATCCTGTAAGATTACTCTTCTTAAAACATATTTGAATCCTGTCTCGGCTATACTCTAAAACTTCTGCATTGATTTCAGTATATATTTGGCAGTCAAGGCCCCTAATCCTTTGCTCACAAGCTAATTATTAAAATGGCATTTGATATTTGAATGGCACTTGATAATTTCAATGAGTTTTCACATAGTTGTCTTATTGGGTTTTCTATAAAATCTTGTGTGACAGGTAGTTTTTATTACCTATCTCTTAGCAAAAAGGAATGTAAAACATTGAAATTTTGCAACTTATAAGTCACAGATCTAGCAGCTGTAGCTGTGAGATTGAGCTCATACCCTTAGACTCTAAAACAATGTTTTTCCTAAAGTTGCTCTTTTCTCAACAACTTTCTTCTCTGTTTACCTCTCATTGTTCAAGTCACTTCCAGATTCCCCATCCAAAGACTTAATGTGTCAAGGCTCATTGCCAGCTCTAATTCCTCTATGATGAGAGAAGGACCTTGAAAATTAATTTTGGAAATGTGAATGGAAAATAACTTAGGAGCTGAACAACTTCAGGGCAGCGTAGGGAGAGTTCCCGGAGTAAATGTCGTTGACTAAGGAAGCGAAAGGAAGATGATTTGGTAAAAATTATGGAAAAGGAGTAAACAGCAAAGCCTTGTGAGGTAAATTCTCTCCATGCTTGGACATATTACTGGTAGATATAGAGTCCAGGATAAGCTTTGTGAGATGAGAAGGAGGAATTGCATGATCTGGCAATGGGAGGTTAAAGGGTATCATGGGAAGGACATGTGTTTTGGGAACAGCTTGAATTCTGCTTGTCACTCATTAGGCATGTAAGCATGGTTGTGCTGTTAACCTTCTCAACCTCAGATTTCTCAGTGATGAAATGGGAATAGATATATCACTTTCTGGTTACTAAAATACTTACATGAGATAATGTATATAAAGAGTTTTGCGTGAAATAGGTAATCATAAATAGCAGACACTTTTATTCTCTCCCAGCATTTGACTGTGGACAAGTTATTTAACCTCTCAGCTCTTCAATTTACTGTTCTGTAAAAAGGAGTAAAATAATAGTACCTACATATTGTAGGATTGTTGAGGATTAAAAGAGCCACAATATGTAATGCCCTTAGAACAGTGCTCAATAAATGAAGTTGATGTGGTTAATTGATAAAGTCAGAAGTCCTGTGTTGCTCTTAGAAAGGTTATTTAAGTACAGAGACTCAAATTTTCATCTTCAGGATGAGATCAGTAATTTTCCCTTTAATGTTTTGCTTAAATATTAAATAAGATATGTAAAACACTTTGTAAGCAATAAAGTGCTACAACAATACAAAATATTCTGTAATATCAAATCTGTTTAACAGAGTGATAAACTATTAGAATGAAAGAAAATTTTTAACACCAAGGTTGAGAATTTAATTCATGTATATTACTCTCATCTCAGTATGAAAAAGACATGTAAAAATTCTTAGTTTTGTCTTTTTTTTTTTCCTGAGGAAGATTAGCCCTGAGCTAACTACTGCCAATCCTCCTCTTTTTGCTGAGGAAGACTGGCCCTGAGCTAACATCTACACCCATATTCCTCTACTTTATATGTGGGACGCCTACCACAGCATGGCTTTTGGCAAGTGGTGCCATGTCCGCACCCAGGATCCGAACCGGTGAACCCTGGGGCTGCCAAGAAGCAGAATGTGCGAACTTAACCACTGCACCACTGGGCTGGCCCCTTAGTTTTGTCTTTAAATTTTGTTGTACCCACCTTAAAATTTGCTAGTAGTCTACTGTCTCTATGAGTTTAGATCTAGATCCTCACTGGCAACAAGACAAATCTTCTCATCTAGATTTTACAGAATGAGTTCTGTTTGTTAGAGATAGTAAACTCTTGATATCTACCAAACTTCCTCTGAGAGAAACTCACATTTGCCCCTGGTAAGTGGGGTCAGATATTGGTATTATATTTAGTGCCTTCTTCAAAATGTCACAATCTCAGATCACTGAAGGACTTTAGAATCCTTTTTGACTTTTGAATAATAGATTTGTGAGTTGGACTTAGCCTTACCAAATTTATTTATTTATTTTAATGGAATGTGTTTAAGGATGCCATTTACCATTGTGCTATTTTTCACTGCCCAGGCATGCCTGGCTGAGGGGGCGGGGCAAGTGAGGCTGAAACCCAGCCTTCCACAAAGGCATTCATGCCAGGTTCCCTGGCATGGGTCTGTGTCTGCCCTGAGGAAGTAGAGGCTTTCTTCACATAAAGGCATTGTCCCTGTCCAGATTGGCCCTGGTGGCTGAGTCTACCCTAGTGGGAAGCTGTTCTCTAATTCTCCGCAGGTGCCATATAGTCTAGAGGTGGGCCTGTTGTTGTCATTGTTGTTGTTGTTTTAACCAGAAAAGATCATGAAGGTGACTTGCATAGAAGTTTTTTAAAAAATCAGGAATGGAAAGTAAATGTTTCAGTCAAAACATAAAAGATATTTTAGATACAATGGGAATAATAGGGTTTAATATGGGATTTAGAGGGGGAAAGTGGAAGCCACTGCTTTTGCTGGTCTGCACCTAGCACCTAACTGTGGGCTTTGGGCCATCGTTGGTCAGACTCATCATCACAGGCAGAAATATGAAAGGAATCTGGGAAGTTAAAAGTGCAAAGTGTAAAAACTATAGAGGTGAGAAGTTGGTTTTATTTTTAAAATTGTAATACAAAACTGAGGTACAGGTGGAGAGGCAGGGAGGTAGAGCAAACCCAAACCCAAAGAGTGGGTGGCTGAAGATAGCCAAAATTTACTTCTCACCCTTCTGAAGGCTGGGAAGTCCAAGATGAAGCTGCCGTCAGATTCGCCTCCTGGTGAGGCCCTTCTTTTATAAGGGCAGTAATCTCATTCATAAGGGCTCTGCCAAACTTCCCAAAGGCCCAACTGCCAAATACCATCACATGCAGATTAGGTGTCAACATAATTTTGGAGAGATGCAAACATTCTGTCTGTAGCACCCACTAAGGTGCTGCTTATTCTGAGTGAGAAACTCAGACATTTTTCACTGTAATGTTGAAAAAGTTACAGAACATCGCTAAGCTGTGTCTGTGAAGTGGGACTAATAACAGTAATGTGAATATTATATGAGACAACATTTGTAAAATGTTTCATATATGGTAGGTGCCCAGTGAATGCTAGCTATCAATTTGGGTTGTTATAATAAACTGTTGGAGGGTGAGCCCTATTGGAGATGTGACTTCTATATTTAGGCATGTGGGATATTGAAGTGGTAAATTCATCATTAATTTACATACTTCTGACACTTGCTTCCTTCAGTATTGAAAAATATTGATGTAAGCAGACAGTTGATCTCCTAAATAGAAGGGAATATGTTGTCATGATCACTCAAGTGATATACCATAACTCATCTGGCGTTTAAAATGTCAGTTTGATTGAGAAATGAGAATCATGGGCAGATGAATGTGATTTAAATGGAGTTTGGTTTATGTACAGAACAAGTGAATGATGACTGGGTTCTAGAGACTGGATAGACCAGGGGTAGGGCAATTCATTGGGGTCCTGGGGCACTAGATTGGAGCAACAGGTGGGAGGTTAGGCTGCCTTGGTCACCAACAAATGTCTTCCATAACAGGTAATAATAGGTAGATATACCTGATATTCAAGAGCAGTTGATGAAGGTCTTGGGACGGTGGGGTGGTAGGTAGTGTGAAAACATAGAGCAAGGTGTCAGAGTTATGTATTATTGCACAACTTTTTGTTCTGAGTATGGCCAGTGGAGAGTCAGAGTGGTGGTCTAGGGAGATAGGATCAGGAAGTCAAAAGAACTCTTTCCAGTTAGTTCAAGCCTTAGAGAACTAAAGAGGAAAACAACTTATTGGAGTACAAGGCAGAAAATGAGTCCTAAGGAGGAAAAAGCAAGAACCTGGCTAGAAACCAGAGCCACAGCAGGTTTCTGATGAAGCTGACCTTGCTGGGCCTCTCATTTGAGACTCCCTAAAGCCCTCAGTTTCCTCGGTTTGGCACATGACTGAACTTTTAAAGGCTAGAGAGCTCCTAGCGGAGCCATTTCTTGAGATGGGAAGTCAGTCACCAGTGCATACTCCAGCAGTGATGTAAGTATGCTTCTTAGCTTTTTTGACCATTAGGAAAAACTTCCATTTAATAAAGAGCATGAAAAGAAATGGATTCCTTTTCCACTGATGCTCACATGGACAGCTTTTTGGATGTTCTCAGAAATGAGAAGGAATTCTTATTAGTTATGTATTTATATATTCTGTGCTTTCTAAAACACAATGTATGCTTACTGTTGTCTTTATCACTGTCATTCCCATGGTTAAGGCCTTGATGTTGCCAAAAACCTTATATAAAAAAAGGAAAAAATAGTAGAATATTCGGCCATCAGTAACTAATCATTCTTTGTAAATAGGTAGCATATTTGCATATTTATTTACTGGGGATTTTAATTAATGTTAGAGGCTCAAAGACTTGGAGGACAGCATTAGTTCCAAGTGGCTGCATTTGTTTGAGGCCTGAGCCTCCTGTGGTGGCATCTGGATTTGAAATGCTTATAAACATAGTCTGTCTCTAAATTGCAACAAAGACCGGTATTGTGAAGATATTAATAGATTGGGTCAACTGAAGGGGAAAGTAAAAAACACACATAAGATTTTTGCCTACCCAAATCACAAAGGCATCCATTTTTGAGAAAAGGAGAGAGAAATATTACTTTCATTAAAATAATTGAAAAGTTGAAATTATTGTTACTAGCCCGAAAACAGAACAGAAAGATGTGTATCTATGGGGATAATTTTAGAAAATAACCAAAAATCAAAGTTAGATTTTTGAATTGTACTTCTGGAGTAAGGACGTAATATGTAATCAGGCCATGTCTCATAATTTTGTTAAATTAGATGAAAAAAACTCCGCATGGATAAGAAAATGTAATTAAATCACTCAAAATAAGAATATCATTGTTTTCAGTTTCTTTTGATAAGTGAAAGGTGAGGAAAGATATCCTTTTAAAGTATACGTGCCAATTCCAATATCTCCTTAGAAATGAAAATTGGATTGTAATATGGGCTTGTCTTTGACTATATTCTAAAAGGATAATATAATCAGTTGGCAAAAGACCCCACAAAAGGGGTCAGTGTATAAAGGAACAAACAAATACAAACACAAAGATACTCCTACAAAGAAAAGTCAGTGTAATTGGCAGCGAGATTTGAGGAGAAAACAAAATAGGGCTCAGGAGGACAGAACGTGTTTCTGCCTCCTTGTTTTGGTGTTTTCTCATCTAATAAAGAAAAACAACCAAACAGGATAAATGAAAGCCAGATGGGTAGAAAGATTCAAGATTATTGTTTCTAAACTGATTCTGAGTGAATTCAAAGACTGGGGAGGCATTTCTACTTGAGAAGTTCTCAGACCTGACTTTGAACATTGTTGCTGACTTTTTTCTTGGAGTTTTGTTCAAGTTTTTTCTTTTCTTCTAAAGTTATTAATGCTCAAACGAGAACTAATTTTTTAAAAGATAGAATACTTGAAAGAAATAGATTGAATGAAAATAACAGAACTGATATTTTAGCAAATTCATGGCTATAGCTTTAGAAATAAACTAACCAGAAGGAGCAGCATGGCAAGATTACCTTCTCTTTTTTATCAGTTAGACGCAATGTTTGCATCATATGACCTACTTAGTACTGAAGATTTTTGTGCCTTTCTGCAGCTCTTTTTCATCTATTAAAAGTGAATGAAATTACTTATGCTACCTTTTAGAGATTCTTGTGGATTTGAATTATCAAGAGTATAGATGAATCTTGCTTGATGCAAAATTGATGGACAAAATTTAATTTTACAACAAAGGTAAAGAAGTGAGTATTAATGTGGCACATAGCTTTTAGCAAAATTCCTTTAAACAACAATTTTCTCAGCGTATTTCTTTTTACCATACTTTATTCTTAAATACATTTTAGGAATATGTCCTTTAGGTCAATTCACATTTTCCTGTTTTTATATATTTTCAAAAAAAAATTTTAGTTTGTATATTGTGTTATTTTTTGAAAAATTATATGGCATTAAGGTAGTAAATACAAACAGAAAGAGTTTAGTAGTCCTTATGGGAAATAGTTATTTTTGACCACATGGTCTTTTTTCTGAAATATGAAAGTTTATACAGTATCTGAATCAAGTGTACATAGTGAATACAGCACCATCTATATTTGTTAATTGAAACAATATGGAACTAATTTTAAAAACTGCTAAGACTTTTCCCTTGCCATAATGTGCAGTTTTTTCTAGCATACTGCCTTCTGTTTTCTCAATGGGATTTTTGCTTTCTAAATTTTCATTAATTCCTAAACTGTATATTAATGTTTTTTTCTATGCATTTGCTTTAAGTGACTATATATTTGAGGGAAATAGAGAGTAGGTTCTCTGGTGAGTTATGATAGTAATATTATTGCTGTATGAAGCAGCTTTTAACATTTGGAACGACCAAATAATGGTAATACATTTAACAGAAATAGCCTTCTCTGTGTTATAGCAGTATATCGTAATGGTTTTCTGTATGTGAACTTACCTCTGTCCTGTAGAGAATTACTAACTAGTATATTCCAATACACTTTAATATATACATACATTAAATATAAATGCAACATTTCCTGAAAAGATCCGTCAAATCCCCGTGTCGCTCTTGAAAAGTTACTCCCGTTTTCTCATCAGTAAAATAGGAAAACTGAGAACTCTACAATCCCCTACTTAAATTTTCTAAGTCTAATAATAATACTTTTTTTAAAAATCCTATACAAATGCAAGGACCATATAGTGAGTAGTATAGCAAATCTATTTGACCACTTTTTTCAAAATTGTATTAAATTTTTTGATAATTTTAAAGCATGGCTTATTGTTACAAGAAAATATTTGCAATTGAAGGTTATTGGTTTTATTCTCTCCCTTATTATCTATTTTTAAATAACAGTTCATTCCAGGAAAATAAAAATAGTGACAGATAGCTACATTTTTAGGTATTCTTATTGGTCGCATCTTTTGCATGACTTTGTTTTCGGTTTTCTTTTAATTTAATAGCACATACTATAAGGGAGGTCTTACCCGTTTCCTTTTATAGTTAAGGATATTGAGGTTCAGAAAAATTGAATAATTTGCCTAAGATCACAGTTAAGTGACAGAGCCAGAATTTGATCCCAGAAAGGCTTTATATCCAAGTTCACAGGACTGTAAGCTGCCTCAGGGAACACACCATGACTTGCATCCCTAGTATCCAGGTATCCCCTGTATCCAAATAAAGTCTACTCGGTACTCAGATTTCACAGGTATTTTTAGTTACTTTTATGTCTTTTAAAGAAAATACATTTTGGAATTTTAATAGCAAACGTAATGATTCAATTCTTTTAACTAAAATAAAAATCAGGAGTAATATTCAGTATAAACACATTATGGAAAATATTAATTAGCAGCTAAAATATATGGAATGTTTGGAGACACAAGGAAAAATGAAACGTATGCTTTTTGCCTTATACTTGTTGACTCCAGTGTTTGGCTCTAGCTCTGACTCCAGAGACTTATGATAACCTATCTATTTCAGATGGGAAAAGCTTTGGGTTACCTGGGAGAGTATAGCTGAAAAAATAAACTCTGTATTCATCTAGAGGTGCTTTGTCCATTTCTTCAGAAATACCTGAATAGAGCTTCATCTTGGCCCATTGGAACGCCATGCCAGAGTGCAGCATAACCCAGAAAAGCATGGTGACCTCACGCTGTCACTGTCCTTGCTCACAACCTCTTGTTCTTTTTCTGAATAGTCTGGAATATAGTTTTAAAAGCTTTAGTGTTTTGTTCACTGTTTTATATGGTGTCCCAAAATTGTGCTTCAAAATTATCTGTTTCTCTCTTGTGATTCACTTCAGAGAGGAAGCCCTCTTACTCCACACAATCAGGCCACTAATAATTGGTTATGTTAATAAATTATGCCATATGTCAGAAGGGGATAAGTGTGATGGAAATTAAAAGCAGGAGGGTAAGGGAGCTCAGGTGTTGAGGAATTCCAGGGCCTGGAAAACAGTATGAAATAAGATGTCATGATGGATCTCATTGAGCAGATGAGATTTGAACAAGACTTGAAGCCAGCTGGGTATCTGTGGGGAAATTGTTCCAGGTAGATTGAACAACTGGAAAAAAGGCTCTAAGGGGGGAGTGTGTTTGTTGTGTTCAAGGAATAGCAATGAGGACTGTGGTTTTTACAAGGCAGAAAGGAGTACATCATAAAACTAAGGGATTTGGGGTGCAGATTGGAGACTTGTACATTTTGGTTTCTGTGCAGTGAAGAAAGAACATAGAGGCATTTGCAAAACAATCTGAGAGGAGATTAGTTTTATAAGATCCCCTACAGAAAAGCCTTGTTTATTTTGTCAGCTCACTTTCACTGATTTTTTCCCCACGAATTTAATTGGGTTTTATAGAAAGAACACATCTCTTTATTTTATACTCATATTTCATCTAACCGTGTAGCATAGATTATGGCATTATATAAACAAGAAAGGGAACAATCACAGTTGACTCTTAGTAAGCATAAGTTCTGGTTATCTATTGCTGTGCAACAAATTAGTCCAGAACTTAGCAGCTTAAGACAGAAGTCACTTTTTATATCTCATGTTTTTGTGGGTCATGAGTTTGGGCATGGGTCAGCTGGGTGATTTTCCGCTCCATGGTGGTTCACCTGTGAACTTTCAGTGGCACTCAGGTGGCTGGCCAGGAAAATCCAAGATGGCTCCACTCACAAGCCTGGTTCTTGTGTGGGGATGACTGGAAGACTTGGCTCAGCTAGATCTACTGACCTATGCCTGTAGGTGGCCTTTCCAGCATGGTGGACTTAGGGTAGTTGAACTTCTCACGTGGCAGCTCAGGGTCCAAAAGTAAATGATACAAAAGTCAAGAAGTATAAGTTTGCAGTCTCTTAATGCCTGGCCCTGGAAAATAGCAAAGCATCTCTTCTATCACATTCTATTACTCAAAGCAGTCACAGAGCCCACACATATTAAAGACAGGAAACAAAGACTTCACCTCTTGAGTAGGAGGAGTGTCAAAACATTTTGCAGCAATCTTTGATCTACCAAAGCCTACAATTCAACTCTACTAGACGGTAACTTTCTAGTTAGGATCTTTCAGCAGGCCATCTTGATTCACCAGGAAATCTAACAGAGGGAATGGAGAGTTTTGGTTTCTCCAAAAATTCAGGTAAATGGAGGTCTGTTAGGATAGATTCTACTGTAATTCCATTCGTTCTTTTTATTTCACATTATCCTAATTTTTATCACTCATAAATCATGAAGGTGTAGTATAAAGGAATGAGCATCCATGTAAACAGAGCATAATTTTAAACAGATTTACTTTAATCTCTAGAAACCATATTCTTTTTGTCTAACTTTTAAACAAAACCTACAGTTAATTTTGCTGTGTTTTAAAGTTTTAAATACTTTTCTGATATGAAAAATTCCCAGATTGGGATGCTTGTGTAGATTATACATCGTAATAAATCATTGTGAAAAATACGGGCAGTCAGGTGTCAGAGATTCTATTCCTGCTTGAACCCTAAGAAATATTAACCATTTTCTCATTGGCTTTTTAGCACATCTGCTCCATTTAAAATTATGGTAGGGAGGTATGTAAGATTGAATTGATTGTCTCTTGGAGTTTACTGTGCTTCTTTCAAAACTTTGTTTTTCAGTAAAGGCAATTGCTCCTTGAGCAGTACTGGTTGTTCCACACCCACTAATTATCATACAGCCATTTAAAGTTGAAATGGTAATCAAACCAATGAAAGCCCAAGATTAGCTGCTTTCCTTCTTCATTCCTAGTGGAGAGATTCATCTGAATATCTATAAAGGATTTCGTGGTGCATTCTCTGGCAGATGCGGTAAAACAAATGCAATACAAACTTTTAAAATACAGCTTTGAATTTTAGGTTGAATTTTAAGTTGAACATATTTTAACTTTTACAATTTAATTATAGGAGGTAAGTGATCTTAAAGGATCATTCTAGTTATGAATAGAATCTGAAGAATTGGATTTTATTATAGAAAGAAAAATATATTTTAAATGGTAAACTTTATACTTTTTGCCCATCAGAAGTTGATACTTCTACTAAAATTATTAAGAACTAAGTATATAATGATACTTCAGGCAAATTCTCATTTAAGGAATGGCATACTGCATGACAGGTTGTGAGGCGTTAAGAGATAATTGCATGCCTAGAAGGTGCGGTGAATGATATGAGCAAAGGCCAAGAACATCCAGAGACCAAAATTCAGTCATTTCAGATACTGCTCCCTGGTGTGTGTTATTCTACTTAAAAATTGCATACTTGTGGGTTGTAAATTTAAAGGCCAGAAAAACCCAGCATGCTTGAATTAGTACTTTCATAATTTTTTCAAATGTGTTTAAACATTTACTAACCTAATAAAATTTATTCAATTCATAATTATAAATACTATCAGGGCTAGAATAAGGGAATGCACCAGATACCATTCTGGACTTTCCTTTTGAAATCCTCTTGATTGCCAGCAAAATAAAATGCATGTTATGAATCAAAGAAATGTAATATTATATCAAATAATCAAGTGTTTTTATATGTATTTTGTTATCTCTCTATATTTAAAATAACTCTCCTTTTGAAAGTTCTTTTTTAAGTCAACTGCAACTCCCTCTCACTTTTCCTGGATTCTATATGAGACCACAGTATTTCACAATAGACAACCAGGGAAATAATGAATAAGAGAGAGGAGAAAGAGAAGAGAAACATTTTAAGTTTTATTCATTTGTGTTGAGTGAAATAAAATGTCTGCTATGCCCTCCCCTCGATTCTTTACTGGTCTAAGGATAGAACTGTTTCTGTGGGTGGAATTAATGTTAATTATCTATGCTCAAACACCCTTAGCAGTGGCTGCTATGAGCACCTCACTCCACTGCTGAAACATTAACAGGTAAGGGCAAGGGAGACAGACAATAACAAAATAAAAGTAACGTACCAATTCACAGTTATACCTATGATCAGGGCCTGGGTTTAAACCCTGGTTCCTAATTTTTAACTTTGTGGTCCTAGGAGTTTCTTAAACTCACGTGCCTTAGTTTTTCCATCTGCATCTGTAGAAGGATATTAATAGTATTTATCCTCTACATTTGTTATAAGGATTACATGAGCTAACATGTGAAAGCAAAGTGCTTTGTAAACAACCAATCCAATTAAAAAGTGAGCCAAAGACCTTAACGGACATGCACCAAAGTAGATATACAGATGGCAATGAGCACATGAAAAGATGCTTCGCATCATATGTCATCAGGGAAATACAAATTAAAACAAGAATGAGATACCATTATACGCCTATTAGAATGGCCAAAATCCAAAACACTGACAACACTAAATGCTGATGAGGATGTGGAACAACAGGAGCTCTCATTCACTGCTGATGAGAATATAAAATTGTACAGCTACTTTGGAAAACAATTTGGTGGTTTCTCAAAAAACATACGCTTACCACACAATCTAGCAATCACACTCCTTGGTATTTACCTAAAGGAATTGAAAACTTATGTCCATACAAAGACCTGAACGTGGATGCTTATAGTAGCTTTATTCATAATTGCCAAAACTTGGAAGTGACCGAGATGTCTGTTAATAGCAGGTGAATGGATAAATAGACTTCGGTACATCCAGACAATGGAATATTAGTCAGCACATAAAAGAAATGAGCTATCAAGCCATGAAATAACATGGAGGAAACTTAAATGCTTAAGGAAGGAAAAACTTAAAAGGAAACTTAAGTGAAAGAAGCCAATCTGAAGAGACTACATGTTGTTTGATTCCAACTATATGACATTCTGGAAAAGGCAAAGCTCTGAAGACAATAAAAAGATCACAGGTTGCCAGATGTTGTGGGGAGAGATGGATAAACAGGTGGAGCACAGAGAATTTTTAGGGCAGTGAAAATACTCCGTATGATACTATAATCACAGATACATGTCATTATACATTTGTCCAAACCCATAGAATGTAAACACCAAGAGTGAACTGTAATATGGACTATGGACTTTGAATGATAATAACGTCAGTGGAGGTTCATCAGGTGTAACAAATGTACCACTCTGGTGGGGGATTTGATAATGGGGGAGGCTATGCAGGTGCGGGGGCAGGAGGTATATGGGAAATCTCTGTACTTTCTGCTCAATTTTGCCGTGAACTTGAAACTAAAGTTAAAAAATAAAATAGGGGCCAGCCTGGTGGCACAGCGGTTAAGTTCGCACGTTCCGCTTCTTGGCGGCCCGGGTTTCACCCATTCAGATCCTGGGTGCGGACATGGCACCTCTTGGAAAGCCATGCTGTGGTAGGCGTCCCACATATAAAGTAGAGGAAGATGGGCACGATGTTAGCTCAGGGCCAGCCTTCCTCAGCAAAAAGAGGAGGACTGACAGTAGTTAGCTCAGGGTTAATCTTCCTGAAAAAAATACAATAAAATAAAATAAAGTGTATTAAAAGACTATAAAAATAAAGTTTATTAAAATTTGTTTAAAGATCTTTAGTATACATTTGTCTCCTTCACCTCCTGTTGCTTATATTTGCAGAGTTATTTTGTCATAAATGAGTGCTACATTTAATAAATAGTTTTGTTACAACTAAAAAAAGAAGTACTTTCTAAGGCTGCTGACCCTGAGTTAGCATTCAATACATATTAGATACTTTATTATTAACATGTTAATACTCTCAATTTATGAAATTTTAAAAATCATGAGATTTATATGAAATGTCTAGAAGAGGCAAATCAATGCAGACAGAAAGTAGATTAGTAGCTTCCAAGGTCTAGGAAGGCAAAGAATGGAGAATGACTGCTAATGGGTATGAGATTTCTTTTTCAAGTTGATGAAAATGTTTTCCATTAGTTAGTGGTGACAGCTGCACAACTCTGCAAATATACTAAATATCACTGAATGGTAAATTTTGAGAGTGCATTTTATGTATGTCAATTATAGCTCAATGAAAATATTATAAAATTAAAGATCAAGAGACCATATTTTGGAATAGTGATATTTTTATTTGTTTACAAAATACCTGCTATTTGTTAAGCACACTCTCTGCTATATGTAATATATGCATTTTTATACATTATATATATAATAACCTGTCCTATATATAATTTCTTATTGAAGCATTTATTATAAATAAACAAGAAACATATCAGATAATAAGTGCTTCACTGAGGATAAAATGAGATAGTGAGTGAATGGGTGGTTACTCTATTTTCAGAAGTGAAGAAAAGCTTTGCTGAGGAAGTATGTCAGCTAAGATATGATTGTCTAGAATGAACCAGTCATGTAAAGACTGGGGAATAAAATTCCAGGAGGCGGGAATAGCTAGTAGAAAGACTCAGAAACATGACTAGTTTTGTGTGTTTAAGGAGGCCATGAAATACAGTGAGAAATGGGAGCGAGGTCTAGGGTCATAGTCAGCAAGTTAGCCTGGAAGGAGCCTTTCCAAGTTTTCTCGTATATGAAATAAATAATGATACCTAACATGGAAAATTGCTGTGACGTTCTAAAAATATATGAATAATACTTAGCATAGCTTCTAACACATGGTTGGAAGTAAATAAATATTACTACTCTATTAATTCGTCAATTGCATATAGACTGGCCCAATTATGGGTGTGGCAAATAAACAATAGATTTAAAGCATTCACAGTGGTACCTTGGGGCTTCAGGAAAAACTACTCCTTAATCTGTGAGGAAAGAAACGATAAGTTTTCCACAGTAACAAAGAAGAGTTTATTTAATAGAAACAAATTGGTAATATCTTAATCATTTCTTTTAGATTGAAAATCTTGGGATATCAGATTTTTTCTAGTCTTCATATTAATTTGTTTTAGTGTCAGATTACATTTCCTTCCTTATTTTTTAAAGGTGGTATTTTTTTGTTCTGCATTATCTGTGGTTTTTTTTGCGTCTTCTTATTATTCAAATTATCCAGATAAATGTGTACAAAGTTAGAAGGAGTTAATAGTGCAAAAAAGGAACTTTCTATCATTTGGTTAATTTTCTAAGAGGCTATATATAGATCATGGATATAGACACAATACAAGATACTACATAAAAGGGAAACATCAAAGACATTTTCTCTTTTATTAAAACCATCAACAATAAGGACTTTGACAATAGTTTTCTTGCAGAGGTTATCAACAGCCGTCTACTCTAAACATAGGAATAAAACAACTTCTAATTTTTGGACACTGTGTTATATTATTCTCTAGCTGTAGGAAGATAATATAATGCTCCAGTCAAAAGAATAAGCTTTGGAATAATCTAAATTTTCACTCACTTTCTAGCAGTGTGACATTAAACTAGTTGTTTAACTTTTCTAAGGCTCAATTTCCTTATGCATAAAATTATTATAATAATTACTTTATAAGGTGCCATAAGAAAAGTATTTAGCATAGTTTCTGTGATATCTAATATTAACATAACAGTCATCACTATCACTACCTTTCTCTTTGTAAAATCATGTTAATGACCAAAAAAAGATAATTCTAATAAAAACTCGTTTATATTGTATTCTAGTTAATATACACATAAACATATAAAGAAAAAGTAAAACATCTCTTAAAATACTCAGTAAACAAACATAAAAGTATTATTTTGAGTTATAAACCTAACCTTGATTATGATGATGATAAAAATAATCACTATTAGGTTACTTTTCTTATGACTAACTTCTATTTAGATAATTTTCCTCTATTGATATTTTAAAATATTTCATAGTTGAATTACTTGGAAATGACTATTTCGTATAATGTTCTCAATATTATATTGACCATTTGACTCCAATTTCTTTAGAAAAGTTGGGGCCCCCATCTCTTCCCTTCAACAATATTTGTGAGTTGACAAATATCAAGGGCTATGCTGTAGCATGCATAAGAGATGCAGAAAGATACTGTTTAAATTAGTACCATCAATTTTCCTTTTATATTTCCCAACCTCATATTTATTGAAATGCATTAAATTACCTCAGACATCTGAGGATACAGCATTCAATTTATAATCATCTTTATGGTTAACTTAATTCCATTAACCTTATCTGTGAAAGGTGGCAAATTAAGGAGTGCAGAACGCACTTTCATTTCTTTGGTGGATGCTGTGAACTATTTAGATGATCGCTCTGTGGTTGGTGGAGGGAGTGTACAGGAATTAGTCAGTTATGTAAGAAGACAAACCTTTCCTTTGGTCTGTTTCGCACAAAAGCTCTCTGCTGTGCTGGATGACACTGCTTGAATCACTGCAATTCTGATGATGCGAAGTGAAAAATGACTAGTTGGCATTTTCACCAATTTAAAGACCTAAATTTTCATTTTCTGACCAGACTCTGCCTTAGCGAAAGTAATCTTTAAGGACTATTTAGGCATTTCAGTCTGAAAAGTTTTATGTTCTTGCCATAAAAATGTGTGTGTGTGCAAATTTGCATATACAAAGTGAGATTTTAGGTACTAGTATTGGATAATTAAAAGTTGTCTTTCCATGGCAATAAATTAATTTTCTGTGTCACGAGTCCCTTTTTTGGGGTACATGCACTGTTTAAATGATACTCACTGTATGGATTTGGTGGATTTGCTGCTTGCTTGTTTTACTACTCAAGAGAGCAATTAGGTATATATAGAGTTTTTTCAACCTATCAAATTTTACTTGGATGTGATTGTAAAGGCAGTGAAAGCTGCGTCATGCAACCTATGAAAACTCTGACTAGTGGGTTTCTATCCAGTCTCCTTTGTAAAGTTTGCACAACTCTAGCTCTGCATTCATACTGAATATCACTGGGGCTCTTTAACTTATTTGAAGGCTTTTATGACTTCTGAAAAGCAGATATTTTAAATTTTTTAACTGTCATCCTATATGGCCACTCTCCATTTGTGCTCTTTATTTGTAGTATTAGTTTTGCATTTTGAGTGTACAAGTCAGCCCCTTTGGTTCATACACATAACAGCATATATGTTTGGAGAGACCCTCAGGAAATATGTAACCACTCATTTAAAATGTTTGACCAATAGCGAGGTCCCGCTGAGAATAATACTTAGAAGAATTGAGTTGAGTTTTAGGCTACTTAAATTTGCTATACTCTGCAACCTAGGGCTGTATTCCTGACTCCAACAGGTCTTCTAAGAAATCATGCTGTAATCTGACAGTAGATAGGCAAATGAGAAAATGATGGACACAACCATATTATAAAAGGTAGGTTTTAGGTGCATGGATCTGAAGACAGACCAACTGCTCAGTTCAAATCAGAGTGGTGCTATTTAATAACTATGACCTTGAACAAGTTTCTTAGCTTCTTTCTGCCCCTCTGTCTTTATTTTTCAAATGAGTAACGATGGCACTGACTTTTTAGGTTTGTGGGAAAGATTTATATTGGTTAAAAGGTATACAGCATGTAGTGGTATTGTATGATATTTTACAATTACTATCATCACTACGTAGGGGAAAAGACACCAATGTCTAGAGATAGATAAGTATCTCTAGTTACTGACATCAGTAATTTGAGATGGGAGAACCACCAGCAAATCAGAACTTGGAGATGTATGCAGTCTGTATGCCACAGCTAGTTTTTGTTTGATTTTTGTTTGTTTTTATTTGCCAAGTTTTCTTAATTCCTGTTGGAAAACCTTTTGGGGTCACTTCCATTAGTGTTTGCAGGATTGCTTACTTATCTCAGGGGAAAGTGCCCATTAGCAGTGCAGTGCAGTGGTTGTGTCAGGAAAATCTATTAAATGGAGTCCTGAGAGTTCGTCTCTATAATTGCATAAATGTATGTTTCTCAGGGGCAGTGTTGTATAAGTAAATGGATATAAATCATAGAGTGCTAACACTAGATGGGAACTGAAAAGCTGCGTGGTCCAGCCCCCTTATTTTATAGATGAGAACACTGAGGCTCAGAAAATGGAGCGACTCATCCAAGGTCAAGGTAGTTGTTGCCTGGGATGAGGAAAATATCCAAACGTCTGCATAAATCCTAGGTAATTTCCACTGAAATTTAACGTCTAAATTAGTGTCTAAAAGAGTCCATTTAAAATAGCAACATTGTCTTCCACCCCAACATCTTTACGCTATTCAGAAAAACCTAGAAATCATGCTGGAAACCCATCCCTTCTTCCCTCAATCTCTGATTAAGACAAAAGCTGAAATCACACACTCTGCCATACAAAAGCAATCTAAAATATTGAGACTCACATGTGTAATATTACAAGTAAATCACCTACTTACCATGTATACTGCCAACATGTTTGCTGGGCAAACCTACTTAAAATTCATAGACATTAAACAACATTTCAGGACACCATCCCAAGACCTAATTAATGAAGTGAACTGACCTCTGACTGAAGAATGTATCCATGATGCTTTCAGTACAGAGCAATAGCTCTTAACTATTGATAGCAGACACGTGAAATACAAGGCTCTCATTCTTCCCTTTCAAAAGTCGAACAGAACCACTGTCCCTTAAAGCTGATAGGCACGGGAAGAAGCTGGGAGGCCAAAGGTTCCCATTCATACAAAGTATGTGCTTCTCTAATGGCTATTTTCTTCCAACTCGGACTAGATATTTTATGTGGGAAGGAGGCTGCATGTGATTTCATGAGTAAGCGAGAGAAACACAATGAGGGATGATACTGTCCCTTTAGTTGTCAGCCTCCCAAATGGGAAACAAACAGCAGAAGGATAAATGTAGCAGAAAGCAGAGGTGAGAAAGGGAACAGTTAGATATGGGAAACATCAAAGAACAAGAAATAGCAACAAACCGATGCCAGAAGCCAGCAAGAAAAGGGGAAATGTTATGAGTACCAGTAAAAATGCTGAAGAACAGCTATAAAGAGGGAGAAAATGCTCACAAAGGAGACCTTGAAATGACAATAATCCATTCCAGGATGAAAAAAAAGGAAAGCTTAGTACATTTCTCCAAGGCAAAAAAGTACATTTTTTTCTTAGAAAAAGTAAGTAAAACGAAGATAAAATGGATTGGAGAATGGAGGGGAAAAGAATAAAAGTAGATGTATACCGAAAGAGGTAGCCAAGGCTATGAGTAATGCCCCATCATTTAAGCTGGTGAGTTGTGCTGATATATAGCATGTTCCTGGGAACTAGCCTGCAATGCTGGGAATTAGGGATAGGAGAATGCTGTTGTTGAGAGAACATCAATTAACTAATTCCAAATGAAAGTTTGGCTGCCAATAAATAGCTGAGTGATCAGACCAAGTCACCTCTATCTGATGTTTCTCCCTGTCAAATAGGTAATGGTAAGATTTATTCTATTTAGCTCTTTAGGGGACTTTAATAAAGAGATACTGGATTAATGCAAATATAAATGGAGTCAAAATAGCATAAATGTTTAAGAATATAGGTGGTTAAAAGGGCAGACTCAAAGCCAAATTTTCTGGGGTTGAAATCTAACTCCTTTTCATCTTATCTCTGTAGCCTTGGGCAGGTCAATTAACCTCTTGTCCTCAGTTTCTTCAGTTGTAAAATAGTTAATAATAACACCTACCTCCTAGGGTTACTGTGAGGAGTAAGTAAGCTAATAAATGAAAATGACTTAGAATAGTACCTATAACGTATTAAGGACAATCTTAACGATTTTCATTGTGTTGATGCTTTGGAAATAAACCTTCTATACGAATGTAACATACTGCATTCATTAACGGTACTATATAGGAATTAGAATTATTGATGTTGATAAAAAGTCCTATCTGACATCATTATCTTCTGTTCTGTCATTCATTTTCTCTTCTTCCTCATGGCTACACCTTTTCAGTTCTCTGTCTCTCTTAGTTCATTGCAAAAGAAAGTCATTTCTCATTTGCTGAATATATATTATTCAGCAAGCAATTATTGAGCACTTACTGTATGCAGGCACTGCCAGAAATATAAAGAGGTTTAAGGCACAATTTTTCCCCTGAAAGACATAAATCCAGCAAAAAAAGCAATTCATAAAAAATAATAAGAAATGCTATGATTACATTTATAAGCAAGGTTATTTCACCTGGACTTACCTGGATGCTAAGGGCAGACATACCAAAAATATTAAAATAATAATTGAGTTTCGATGCTACTATACTACCTCAAACTTTGTTATCTCACATCTCACTTGTTAGTTTGTCTTTTGCTAGTGAAATTTGGGGCTGGAATCTCACTTTTCCTCACTCCTCCCCTACTGCTAAAGAAAACAACTTTAGGGACCGTCCCCGTTGCCGAGTGGTTAACTGCGCGCTCCGCTTCAGCGGTCCAGGGTTTCGCCTGTTCGGATCCTCGCCGCGGACATGGCCCCGCTCATCAGGCCATGCTGAGGCGGCATCCCAAATGCCACAACTAGAAGGACCCACAGCTAAAATATACAACTATGTACTGGGGGGGATCTGGGGAGTAAAAGGAAAAATAAAATCTTAAATAAAAGGAAACAGCTTTATTTTATACTTAGACACTTCTGATGACGTTGTCGCAGAATCTCATTCTATCAGACTAACAGTTCTCATACTAAGTTAAAGTGGTCGGAAAACGTAGCACACTTATACGTATCTTTTATTTCCCTTGCTGCTAGCCTGTTTTATTCTGATAGTCTTGAGAGAGAACTGAAAAATAGCGTTAACCTTATTTCTTAGGAACTTCAAGAAAGGAGGAAGCAATCTCCCAGCATAGTCAATTCCTATAAATGATGAGGCTCAGAATTATAATAAAGATATTTCTACAGGGACATGTGTTTTCCTTAAGTGGTACAATTTTAATATGTGAGCACTTGGGAATTCTTATTCTTAATGAAATACAACAGTTGCAGAACCATGTCTACTATTTCACAGGCAGCATTCTGCTTCTGATGCCAGTAGTTCTTGTTTTTAGCCCCCAAGCGTGGTTCCCTTACTTATGTGTGCATTTTACCAGCGTAATCTTCAGTAAACATTTTGCATATTTTGAGGAACCAGAATTGTTTTTGTTTTTTACAATAGAAAGTAATGCATGCTCACTGTCCAAAGTAGAATACAGAAAAACACACTGAAAGTAATAGTTGCCCATAATTTTATGATTCAGGAATAAACAGTGTTAACTGTTTGCTACATACATTCCTTTTGAGAACTATATAATGATAACTAACATTTATTGAGCATTTTATATGCACCAGGCAGTTTCAATGACTTTATGTGTTAAATATTACCCATTTATGCCTCACAACAATTTTATGATATAACTACTACTATTATGCCATTTTTAAAACGAGGAAATCGGTGCAATAACAAGGTTGCAATAACTTGTTCATGATCACCGTGCCAGTATGAAATGGAGCCAAGATTCTAACCAGACAGTCAGGCTCAGAGCCCAGGTTCTAAAATACTAAGAAATAATGCCTTTTTAGTATTATAACATGCATACAATTTTGTAAGATGCTTTATTTAATATACCATATATTTTTCCAACATCTTTAAACATTCTGTAAGAATATGACTTTCTTATGGGCTGCCTATAAATCTGTCAATTGGACATACCAGAATTATTTTAATTTCTATTTGATGGATATTTAGTTTGCTTCCAATTTTTCACTATGGAAATAATCTAGCATACTTGACAAAAATTCTGGGCAGGTGTACAAGTTTTTAGTGACTTTACTATTTAAATAAGCAGGTCTTGGACATCAGTGGTGTACATATCAATATGAAACATGCAGTAAATATTTGCCATGCTATAACTATGTTCCAAGAAAAGTGCTAGCAGGCAATAGGGAGTAGAAAGCTGTGAAGCCAGTCTTTTTATTCCTAAATATCGTCTAACCTAATAGAGAGTGATCCCTGTGAAACAGTGCATTTCACTAGAAGCCAGATTGGTGTGTTGAGGAATGAATGGCAGGCGATGAAATTTTGACAATGGTTGGAAACTATCCTATCAAGGGTTATAGTTATAGTAACCAGGTTAGGTGATGTGAGGAGACTCATGTTTTAAGAAGACACATATGACAGCATTATAGACATGCGGGGATTTGTAAAGACCTACTTAACTGGATTTGTTTTACCATTTCTAGGGATTGCATGATGTTAAATATCATATATTACATTATCCTTGTCTAGGTGATGTAATTTATGGGTATGCCATTAACCGAATGCTGACTATAAGTAGAAGAATCAGTTCTGTTGCCTAACAGTCGTGGATATAAATTAATGTGTTTAACACGTAGTTTTTCCCAGGAGTTGGAAGTATTGAAGTTTTGGATGTTCTAGGAAATTTCCAAATAATCTCAGTTCCAAGTGGTAAGCAGACCATTCTCTGAGACTGGATCTTCTGCAGTATGTTTGTGGTCTTTTTTATGTTACTCCAAGACCTTGGCATGCCTCTGGGGTTTACTGACTAGCATTTAATTGAAAGCTGACTGAGTTATATATATACCTCCTATAGTTGATGGGTTTTGTTGCCAGAAATATCGTTTTGCTTATCAGTGGGGAAGGTTTTTGCTTCTACTGCTGGATTTAAAGTTGTCCCTCAAGATGCTATTACTCAGTTCATTGAAAAAGCTTAAAGCTAAGGGAGGATAGATCTGAGCTGTTTGATGAAGGAGGCTGGGTGAAATAACACCTCTCAAGTTGGCTCAAGTTCTTCCAGATGTTCACATTTATATCAAAACTTAACACTTGGAGATATTCCATGTGATGAGATTTCTGTAGAAAAATTCTTTATATACAATTCCAATTCTAGAATGATTTTTTGGTCATTAGATGTGAAAATTAACACTGATCATCCACAAAATCAACCAGCTAGATTTTCATCCCATTTGACCTCTAAAGGCAAATACTTCTGTGACATTGAGTGTATCATTATCTACTTTTTTGTTCAAACTTTCTGTAACTCCATGGGAAAGACATGGAATCAAAGGAAAAGAACACTATTAAAAACCAAAGGAGTCATGAAGAATTGTGCTCAAAATCAAAGGTAAACATAGACATATACTCACCACTCTGATGTGATTATAGAAACTGTAAAGATGCTGGCTGAAGAGATGCAAAGGACTTGGCTTTCCATGAACTTAATGACTGAAACTAAAGTTCCTCCCTAGGAGATAGGCTGAAATCATAGCACAGTTTGAATAAAAGTATACCTTTCCAAGGTTACTGCAGAACAATTATGGCTGGGATCCTTCACTCTTGTAGAGAAAGCTCTATAACCTCTTATTTTAAACTGACTTCCATTGAGCAATAATGCCTCCCAGCTTGCACTTTCAGGCCTGTATTGGGTAATGTGTTTACAGGCTGGTCTCATTTTTCTTTTTGTAATAGGAGATGGGTAGCTTACTGCTACTTGGAAGCGACTTCAGGGAACACGATTTTCAAGGTGGTAGTTTAAAAAATGTGATTATTGGGAATAACAACTCCAGAGACAAAGATTTAATGGGATTACTTCCAATTTATTCAGTACATCACCAGGTTATTGAAGTTCTAGTTTTAGATCTGTGCATTCAGAGTCCACATTGTTCCCTGATGTATTGTATATTTAGGTTCTTACTACCATATGTAGGTTTTAAGTTTGCCTCAAACTCTCCGTAGGAGCTTAACCTATCAGAACAATTATCGCAGCCGGATCTTTGGCAGCTCTACTCCTTGCTTACTTACCACTACTCTTTCTTTCAAATCAAGATATGGAAAACATACACTACTAAAAGGAAGAAAACCCATCTCCAACACCATTATTGTGTTTTCCAGTTCAGAAGCTTATTTTGTATGCATCATTTGATTTAATTTCCTCCAAAGCCTTGGGAAAGGTGAGATTTTATCATCTTATTATTGTTGTTGATAAATAGCAGCTACTATTTATTTAGCACTGACTCTACATCAGGAGCTGTGCTAAACACCTTGTAGTTGATCCAAACAATACTCTTAGGAAGCTGGAATTAATATTATGCCCATTTTACAGATGATGAAATCATGGCTTAAATGACATGCCCAGTTTACACAACTAGTGTGTAGCAGAATTGTATTGCCATGCTGTTTTGTAGATGGACACTAGTGATGCCAACAGTTTAAATAGGCTGCCCCAGGTTTAGTTCCTAATGCCTTCCAACTGCAACCCCAATGCTTATATGGTACTCTGAGAAGTAGACGAAGGAGCAACCCCACCCTGGCCCACAGGAGGACCAATTTTTTAAGAAAGCACACTTTTTTCCAGTTTGTGCTTTATGCCAGTGTCGCAAGGATGGGTGAGTGGAGTGTGGGTATGGACTTCAACCCCTCCTCATCCCCCTTGATCAAGCACCTTTGTGCAAAGCACAATACCCAGAGCCATAAGCAGTAGCCCTGGCTGTCCTCATCGAAACTAAAAACTGGGCATTCCAAAATAATGTTAAGGGAAATATCCAAAAGAATTTTCTATGAGTATGTGCTCTTAGAAGCTGTAGGAAGTAAAATATGTACTCCACTAATTACGTTTCTAATATGCTCACATTTTCCCTTCGCTGCCAACAAAAATGTTTAACAAGATATAATCTGACAACACTCATGCTAATACTCCCTGAAGCCAAAATGTGTCACTAGTCAAAATGACCCTCATCTTCACAAGCCCTTGAAGAGGAGTTGAGGATCATTTATAAAGTGGATTTAACCACAGGGTGATACATTGTGCTACAGTTATGCTAGTGAGCTTGGGGATTATTTTTTGTTTTTATTTTAATTTACCACTGTATCCCTTTTCAAAATCAATTACTTTTAATTACATAGCTACCCTGGGCATAAAGCAAATGTCCTATAACTTCGATATGCTTTCCACTAAAGTACTGACAAAGTAATAGATTTAATGTGCACCTAACTATAATAAGAAATAAAAAATAGCATGAGTGTGTAATGAGGACACTGGTAATCACAAAAGAGTTTTACAAAAATGTCTGTGACTGGGGATGTTCTGGTTTGAGAGGCTCAGGAATTTTTAGCTTGGAAGATGTCAAACCGGGAAATTTTCATGAGAACACACAGCTGATTGATTTGAAGGAGCACGGTCTAGGGAGTAGTTCTCAAACTTACATATCAATCACCTGGGGAACTCTGTAAACGTGCAAAGGCCCAAGCCATATCCCTGCTTTAAGGAACTTAGGCCTCTGTGTTCTGTAGTAACTCTTCAGTTGATTCTGATGCACACCTAATTTGAAAACAATTGGTCTGTAGGCACAGATTCTCACACTTGGCTACACAGTAGAATCACTGGAGTCTCCCACCTAGAAATTCTGATTTTATTGATATTAAGTGCAGTTTGGGCATTGGGAGGTTTAGAACCTCTTCAGGTGATTCTAATATTAGCAAACTTTGAGAACCATTAGTCTAAGGCCTTGCTACCCATTGTGTGGTCCAAAGACCAGCAGCTGCAGCCGCAGCCACAACATCTGAGAGTGTGTTGGAACTACAGAATCTCAGGTCTCACCTAGAATTATTGAATCGGAATCCACCGTTTACCAAGTTACCCAGGTGATTTGCATGCATATTAATCTTTGAGACATACGGGGCTAGGGAGTCAGAGCTGAATTTTTAGCCATTTCTAATTAGCTAGGTGATTCTGAGAAACCTCTCTAAGCTAGTTTCCTCACCTGTAAAATGGGCTTAATGATAACCACGTCAGTCTTGCAGGCTTGCTGGAGAGATTCTTGAATTGCAATACCGGAAACCCTTAGCTTAATTCCTGGATCAGTGAAGATACTCAGAAAACATTAAGTCCCTCTTAACGGACAGAGTTGTTGTGAACTTTTTCAGCACCAGTGGACAGAGGGCAAATGAAGCAAAACATTGTCAGTGACGGCCATCACAGGCATTCCCATATTTGTCGTATTAGTGAAGGTTCTTTGTAGATGTGAATTCAAGGTGGTTTTCGTTAATTCAAAAGAATAAATGCTTCTCAGATGCAAGCGTTTTCTTCTAAAAGGATACATCATCAGAAAGCAGTTCTTAGCTGCAATGTCCTTGAAGTTACCTTGTTCACCCTGCATTGTGCGATTGTGATCAACTTAATCATACAATGCCACCTATTCATACTGCTATCTTGTTTTCCCTTTTAGATCTTAATTCGTTATTTCCCTCCTCCCTGGCCAAGAGCTTATTTCTTTATAGAAACTCATATTTAGGGCTCCTTTTATTCTCTCGAAGTCATTACTGTAATTATTTTTTTTCTTAATTTCTCTAACTTTTGCCCCACAAAATATTTTCTCATTATTCCGGTTCTGCTCCCTGAATTAAGACATGGAACTGACTTGTTCAGAAAGTTTACATCTGATTGAGAGGGCATGACAATACTTTCTTTGCAGTATAATCATTTTCACATTAAGAGGAAAGTAGAAATGTCTAATGGGATACCACAGAAGAAATACCCTCAACTAATCTTTCTAAGCAGGACGACAATGAGTAATGATTACAGTTAATGAAGTTAGGCAACCTCCATTTCCATTCACTTAGCAGCACTGCTAATTATATACTCATTCTACAAGGTTTCTTTAGTTGTGTAATTTTGGATGCAGTGCTCTTTGTAGGCAAGGGGATGCCATACGTTAATGAGCTTTTTCCCACCAACACCTCCTGTTCTCTCCAAATGAAATTTCCACGTCTGAAAATTAAGAGTAGGGAAAAGAGAAAGGGAAAAAAAAGCAGTCACCTTTTTTTTACCCCAGCACAGCACATGTTTATAATTGCAGAATATTTTATGGTAAAGAAAACAGAAGCATTTAATTTCTTTTGGAGCCTTGGGAAAGTGTGGCTTATTTAAAAATGAAATAAGTACAGAACTTGTCTTTTTAAAATATAAATGGCAATGACAATGTCACTTTGTATTATATGTTCTTGTTCACTTTAAATAAACATGTATTGTGCACTTACTGTTTGCCTGGCCCTGAGTCTACTAAGTGAAAAAGACGTAAGCCCTAACTCTGCTTCCAAGTTTCTTTACATGGTCTTCAATCGTTTTAATAACTTACTCTTTAAAGAAAGCTGAGAGAACTGTAGCTCTACTTGGGTATATTGTTAATGAAGCACTTGAAAAAAATTAGTTTATGTGCTTTGATCAGATGGGGATTGACATACTTAAGAGTTTTATTTTTAATCTGAAAATCCACTTCAGTCTTATGCTCTGGGTAAACAGTCATTACACAAGGCTGGTACAATTCTGCACTTTCAAGAAGCAGGAGTCAATGTTGAACTTCAAATATAATCTCAAGTAAGTTATTCATATTATTCCTTTCATTTAAAGAAAATCAGAGTTTACATGGATGGATTTTTGCTTCAATCTTCCATAATCTCCATTTGCTTTAAGAATTAACTTGTGCATTGCGGCTTGTATTTAGTTTAAGATTGTTTCAGATTTTAGAATTGATTTTTAAAGATATATCTGGAGGAAGATATTTGGATGTCAAGCACTTTTACTTTTATATTTTCACAGGAAGTTCAAATGTGTTTTGAGCAGCACTGGACGTTTTAGAGGGGTTATTTTGCTCAGGGCATCATACAGGCGCACAACTTTACAGGTCCACTTTCTTCTTTATGCGTCCTCCTTTCTGCTTGTCTTTCATAACATCAGTTTGCATAAATGAGTGCACTGTCGAGTTCACATGAAGACTAGACAAAAATACAGGTGTCCTCATAATAATCAGCTCCTTTAATTCTCCTCTCTGGTTTATGCTTCAGTCTCAGAGAAATCCTATATAAAGCAGGCGGCACAGTTATTACTAGAGGAACTGAGGTTACTGATTAGAAGGGAACGTAATCAGGTAGATTGAGCCTGTGAGGGAAGAAACCATTGCTGTGAGAGGGGAGTGTTTGCAAAACGCTCTCTGTGAATCTGTGAAGAACACCTCACTTTTCACGGCAACCGGAGTGGAAGAAACAGGTGCAAAAAGATTGTGCGTTTGTCTGCTTTTGTGAAGCTAGTCAGAGATTATGTACCTGCTTTATCTGTGCTTGGCTATGACTCTACCTCCAGGTTTATCAGAACCCATAGAATGTGTAAGAGAAAAGTACCAACAGGGAAATCAGCAAAAAGCTTTCCTATGAAGGTGTAGCAAGCCACCGCAGAATTTGAAATGTCTGAGGTCTCATCTGGTGAGTAAAAGCTGCAGATAAATGCAACAGCCATTCAGAAGGATGATAAATGCCACAAGCATTCGGAATCAGGCTTCCCCAAAGGTGACTCCTTTGGTCAATTTGCAATCTCTGGGACGAATTTGGCTCACTCCTATTCCATATGCTCTCTCTAAAAGTTAAGATGGGGCTTTTGTTACGAGGAAGGGAGGGAAGGGGTTTGACATCAATGAGCTATAGGATGATGCAAATCACTGAAATGAGATGGAACTCAGATTCTACTTTTCGGGTTATGGCTTTTATGAACTTTGTCTTCAGGAACCGAAAATTATTTCTGGCATGAAGAAACAAGAAAAGCAATTAACAACCCAGACCTTAAACAGTAAACAATAATATTTCTACTTCAAATTAAATTTCTAAGGTCCTAGACTAAATCCATAAACTTATTAGAAATCTAATGTGAACAATTTTTGTCTTAACAGAAATACCTATGTGATATACGTATAGTTTCAAGGATTTTTTAATAAAAGAGAAGGAAAATAATAAGAATTGTTGTGAATAGTAATTTAGACATGATCAGACATGCACAACTTATTAGGAAGCAAACTAGGCCACTGGTTATAAACAATAATTCCAAGCTGCCTAATTACCTGAAATATTTAAGAATGATTTTAAAGAGTAAACATTTATTGTTAAATGCTAGCTTTTAAATAAAGTAAAAAGGTGTAGTGATTAATCATGTTATTTTTTTTTTAATTATAGGATGTCCTAAAATTCTAAATTAGCAAAGATTTATTGCCGGTGTATACAAACTGTATATTGAAAGAACATTAATTCATAAATTATGGATTTTTATTCAAATTCAAATCTTCTGACTTCGACAATTTTTCTATCATTAGGAAGGAAGATGGCTAGTTTTTTGGGGGAGGGCAGAGCTAAAGAAGTTGAGATTAAATAAACCTTTTTGAAATTATGTATATATATGTATTAGGAAAAATGACACCCAGAGTTAAAATTATGTTTGGATCACAAGCTGTCCCATAACTTGATTGTAAGAAAGGCTATCCACTTTTGCAAGTCTTATCTCTTATTTGCTCTGAACTAAATGGTTGCCATTTCCCTCATATATTACCTTTACTAATCTCCTTCTAAATATTTTTTTATTTTTATATTTGGATTTTATTCATCAGACAGATTGTCCTGGAAGTACAGAGGCCAGTTAATGGTTTATGAGTTCAAGCTGAGCCGAATATAGCTAAGCTCTGTCTTGCTTGACATTTCATCAAAAGCTGTGTTGATTTGCAATGTTTACCGACCTATTTATTGAACCCTCACAGCTTGAACTATGCCACCAAGCTTGCTGACATTGCTGAGATTATCTCTAAATGCACGTACAAATGGAGGAGGAAATAGAGAAACAGAAAAATAAGTTAAAAACAATCCTTGACCTACTTAATAAATTATGCTTATATAGTCCTTGATTTATTTATTTGATTGTTTCCCTCAAAGCCCCATGACAATTTTTCTCCTTTGATCTTCACGAAAACTCTGGAAGAAGATAGACTAGAGCTGTAGTCCTCGGCCTTGAGTGGGCATCAGAATACCCTGGAGAGCTTGTTAAAATACAGCTTGCCAGGTCCGGCCCCCAGAGTTTCTGATTCAGTCCTTCTGATGTGTGGCCCAAGAATTTGCATTTCTAAAAAGTTCCTCAGGAGATGCTGATGCTGCTGGTGTGGGGACCACACTTTGAGAACCACTAACAAGATGAGAAGATTCTCATTTATGAATCAGTATCACCAAGATTCAGGTAGATTAAGAATTTGTCTCATGAGAATTTATCCAGTTGGAAGACATTCTAGGTAGAGGAAATAGACTCATGGGAAATTGGGAGAATGGTGAATTGCCAAGGATGGCTGGGTTATCCAAGTTTGGTGGGAGATAAAAGGGTAAAGAAAAAGATCTGCTTTCTGAGAGTTTTCCTTTTTGATGAAAGGACAAAAGACTTATGAAATTAACTAATGCAATGAGTACTGTAGGGGCTTCAAGAGGTAGTCAATGGATTGAGATTTATGTGTCAAGTAAATATTAAGGGCTCAATAAACTTCTTGTTGTATGAATTTAAAAAAGAATTTGGCTCATGTTCATCATTAGAAACAAAATACTTATTTTCTGTCTCTTACTCTAGTTACCTGGGTTCTCTTTATACATTGTTTAGAGAAGTTTTCCACTGCACAAGAAAATAAACACAGATCCCTCACAAAATGGAAGCATTTGTTAAATTAATATTTAATGTTAAAATATTGAGTATTTATTTTGGGAAATTATTCTGCAGAAAATAGCACAATTACTAAAGGAAACAGCTGGTCATTAGTACTCAAATATGTAACGTAAAGAGTCAATTTTTAATTATTCTTTTGATTCTGATTCCCTGAGATACCTCCCTAAGTAAGGATATAGTCTGTGATATTTTTAACAAAAAGAAAGCATGATCCATGTTTTATCAGCACTTGAGTCTATATTGTACATCAAAGCCTTCCCTTTTAGGTCAGTACAAATAAGATGTTTTTCCAACTCACTTTACTGAAGCCACAGTTTGGAAACTTAAACCATAACAAAACTGTATATTTTAATTAATTATAATGCCTAATAAAAATTAAAACATATCTTTTAAGATACTAATAACTAAATTGAAGCATTTGAAAAATTGTAACCTTCACTATTTTTTTAAGTTATATGCTCACTTGTTATGGTCCATTTCTTTCAGGAAATTTTAAGCTTTGATATATTCTAATGGGGTACAACATTTAGATTAAATGTATAATATGGATAATTGACTTTTAATGGAATTTAACCTAGATGTTTGTAACTTAGAGTTGGGAGTGGGCAGGCCTTTAAGGAAGTAGAGATTTTTATTACAATCATTTTCTCAATTTTCTTGATTAAATACATCAAGAAAGTAGATATTTTCATTTATTTTACTTTTACAGTGTATTCTTTTGTCTATGTAAGACAAAAAATGTCTTACCTATCGCATGCTGTCTATAGGCTTCAGAAATCTTGAGAGTTCTGATAGTATTTTCATGTTATTTTAATTCGGATACTTCTAAGTTGATGAAATGAAGGTAATGCTTTGAAAGCAAATGTACCACATTTCTGATGTTTAAATAATGTATCAAATGATTTCTTTTGGGTTGGCTCACTTATCAGTTTATTATTTTTCACTTTCCCTTTCATGATTAAAGCAACTCATAAATACTAAAATGGATAATATTTATGATGATAAATTATGGTGTTATTATGAAAATAAAACTGTCTTTAATGGCGTTTTGTAGTACAAATTTGAGAAAAAGGACTAACGCTGTACTAGGTCTGTCATATCTCTTGGCTTTCATCACTGACTCCTTAGCACTTAATACCGGCCTGGAATGTAACGAGCATTCAATAAACTAGCTGAATGAGTGAATGAATGAATCCTACAGACAAATTTGCCTAGGACAAAAAAGAAGAGATATTTTATTTCGAATTTTAATGCTGTTTGTTTTGGTCCAAATGAACAATATCTATGATATTTTGTTCTGATAGCTATTTGGTCATTAATTGGATGTAAGAACAAAAGGCATTTGGTTTTTTGTTTTTATTATTAGTATTGGATTTCTTTCACAAACTCATTTGAGTCTTTCAGGATACAATCATCTATTCACCTTTTCAGTTTTCTGATTCCTTATGGTCAGGCCAAAATCGTATCTCTTCAATCAAACACACACACACACACACACACACACACACACACACACACACACACATATACACACACACAGAGTCCATGTAGTTTGTTTTGGGCCAGCATTTGAAATTGAAATGGTTGTTGGAGGAAGCAAAAATCTGAAATAGATGGATTTTTTTCCAGTCAATCAGAACTCACTCTCTCTGTTTTAGGAAAGGTGTTGGGAATATGGTTAAGAGAGGGAGAGGAAGAGAAATGAAAGAGTTGGAAGGCAGTCACCACCTTTTTGTACCTTCTTAGGCAGCTTTACAGGTGCCATAAGCAGAAAAAGGGTTTTGCTTTGCTTTATTCCACATTCAAGACTCAAGCTGAGATCGAACATGAACCTGTGAAAAAGTTCTTTTAAATTAAACTTAAGTCACTTGAAAATACAATATGTAAGGTTTTTTGGGGTTTTTTTTTAAGTGAAGAGTTCGATCCTTTCTACATAATGAATTGTGACTAAGAGATGCTGAAGTTATCACAAAATTATCAGAAAATCTAGATAAATCTCTTTCCTAAAAAAAAATGAGCATCAATTGTGTCTAACACAGCCCTTTGGAAAAAAAGAAAGGAGGAGAAATCTTGCTATATATTTAAAGATAATGAAATTATCTATTGTGGCTAGCTGCATTAGATTATTTGACTTAAATTTTTGATACAAACAATTTCAGTGTGAATTAAAAGTATATGTTGAGTATGTGCCTTACTATAGAGAGTATCATTTGTCCAACAGATTATATTATTTAACCACCTTTGGAATCGTAATTGTTAATCATAAACTAAACCAAACCAAAAATAAAGTATACCACATGTGAAGTCATTCCAATGAATAAAACAATTTCTGTGTGAACTAGCCTGCTGTTCAAATTTGTTTATAGTTATGCTTCAAATACTATTTATCAAAATACTGACAGACTCCTGCAAGGACAATTTTGAAACACTTACCTTGAAGATTTCTAGGACCCTGGAAATATTTCTATTGGCTTTAAAATAACCACAAAACAACAATAAAAAATACTTGTACTCAAGGCCATATATAGCACAAATAAAAAGAGATTTTGTAGAGCAGATTTTGAAACATAAATAGCTTTTGTGGTTCAGCAATTTCCAATTATCCTGTTTTTAAAAGTCCACAAATTTCTAAAAAAATTGAGTATTGAGTAGAGATTATAAAATTCAACAGATATTGGCTTATATTTGAAAATTTTGGAACCAGTGAGGAGGTGGTACAAGTCGATAATGACAATGTGATGTCAAGGTATTACAATTCATTTTAATGCTATTAACCAACTGAAAAATGTATAAAACATTCTTACACATTTTAGTAGGCCAATAAAAAGTTTGCAAATAGCATCCCCAAAATGAACTGAACAATTTGGGGGTTTTATTTTCCAGTCTTCAAATAAGGGAGGTTGGACTAGATGATGTATAAGGTCCCTCATGTAGCTCTTAACATTAACTCCTTTAAAGAGTGTTTCAGTAGAGGAGAGAAATAAACAAGGTCCTAAAGGGGAAAGAAGAGTAGATGTTGCTGATGCTCTGCCACGTATCTCCTTCCTGACCTGAGTTCAGTGCAGTTCCTCGCTCACCCCCCTCAAGAGTTCCTATCTCTGTCTCTGCTGCTCTACCTGAGGGCTTACTCCAGCACCATGAGAGCTTGTTTTGCTGCAAACAGTTGCAGCTGTAAGCTAGAAATATTGAGGGGGTGGGGGGGAGTGGGCGTTAAAGAGGCGATGTCACTAGGAGCAACCTTTAACCAGTAGGGGATGGGAGTCTTTAGAAAAAACACCCCAGCCTTCTCATCCTCTGGCAGGACAGTTCTGAGGCATGTTCCCCACTGTTCAATGCTCAGTCCAGCGAGTTTGAACCCAGTTGCCCCCAGCAGTAATGTGCTTATTAACACATCCTGTATTGCCTCCTCTCTCTTCCTAATCTCACTTTCTCCACCCTCTCACTTGTACTTTCTGAAATCAATTGCTAGATAACCTACCTGCCCCCTAATTCCTCACCTTGCTCTCTGTTTGGGGAGAATTTAAATTAACACAGAGTGTCAGAAAGAAATTATTTCATGTGCTTTAAAAAAAGAGGGCAAGGGCACTTAAGATGATAGAGTGAGGGAGGGGGAGAGACTTCACACTTGATGACTTTGCTCTGTTTAGCAACTAAAGAACAGTCATCCATCAAGATGAGGCAGGAGGTGGAGAGGAAGGAAACAGTTTGTGAACCTGAAAAGCAGTGGGAAAGTTTAGAGGCGCTGCTCTAGGAAATGTGCCAGATTGTCGCAAAACATGAATAAAAGGCTCATGGAGCAGCAGAGGAAGTAGATGATATCATTCATATCTTTTGATTCCATCCTAATCTAAGTTATCCTTGGACATGGCAATACCCACCCCCAACCTGTCTTTGCCTCCTGTGCTTTTGACCATTCTCTCGCTCCATTCTCCACGTAGCATCCAGAGTGATGTTTGAAAAATGTGAACCAGGTTGTGTTTCTCTCTGGTTAAAGAGGATTATTGTTCTGATTCAATTCTTTCCTCTTCCTTCTATGCAGTCTCACTGAGCTTCAGCCACACTGACCTGCTCTCATTTCTCAAATGCCAGACTCATTTCTGGTATTGCTTCTGCCTGAAATGCTCTCCTCATCCAACCCCTATCTGCTTTGATTCCTGCTGAAGATACAGTAACAAACATAGTGTCAGGCACGGTGTCTTAGCTTAATGTATATTTGCTGAATACATTAATGAAAAGGGAAGAGTAGAGCCAGCCTGATGGCCTAGTGGTTAAAATTCAGTGTACTCTGCTTTGGTGGCCCAGGTTCGGTTCCCAGTTGTGGAACCACACCACCCGTCTGTCAGTTGCCATGCTGTGGCAGAAGTTCACATAGAAGAACCAGGAGAACTTACAACTAGTATATACAACCATTCACTGGGGCTCTGGGAAGGAAAAAAGGAAGTTTGGCAACAGATGTTAGCTTAGGGCAAATCTTTCCCTGCAAAAAGAAAAAAGGAAGAGTAGGGTTTAGTTGGTGGTGGATAAATAGTAATTTACTGAGGCACAAGCTCTATATCATTTGATGTTTCACTAGCTAAGAGAAATAGACATTTGGAGAAAGAAGATAGTAGTTATGATTCTGGATTGGGGAAGAATATATGTGAAGTCCGAGATGATGTTTGTTGTATGTAACACAGAAGTGGTCAGTTGGAGTCCTGGCTAGGTGGACATCAAACTGTGGCTTGTGATAAATGGGAATGAGTGATGTTAATATGAAAGATGATGAGTAGTGCAGTAGGTTGGGGGAGGTTAGAATTAGTGTCAGATACAAAAGTTGTAGTTGATAGTGGTAGTTTTAGTGAGAAGCTGTTCCAGATCTGTGAAGAAGCATGCTAAGAAAGCCCAAATGATAAAAGTAGCATATTCTTGTGGATAAGGAGATTGACTTAAATGGAGTAAAAGTTAGTGTTGAAAAGCAACGTGACACAAGGACAAATAGACAAGTTGGCTCGGTTAATATAATACCCATGAGGCAAGAAAAGCTATGCTGAGATGGCTCAGCAAACCTAATTGCAAGGGACTTTTGAGGGCAGCATATCAGGTTATCACATGCCAAAAATATTTCATTTCAGAGACTTTAGTTTTCTCATTAATTTTATCACTAATCCATTCATTTTCAAAATGTACTTCAGGCTTTCACATCAGGTTGACTTTAAAGCTTATATGCAGATGAAGGTTTCTTTTCCTAGCACTGAGTAAGGCAGTTGGTCCTATTCTGTGCTTAACAGTGAAGCAAGCTTATGTTGGCTCTGCAAGCAGGATTATTCAATAACCAATTACTATTCAGACCATGTTACAGTCCTTAAAATTACTCAAGCAAGAGTCTTGAAGTTGTTCAACCTGAACACATCTGATATCCTCGACCAAGTAGGGAATGTAAATTAGAGAGCTTCTGGCTTTACTAGTGCGGAATCAGGCATACTTTTTCCTCTTAGCACTCCGTGACTAATGACCTGAATTATCTAAATTTCAGGAGTAGTCAGGTCTCCAATGGTAAACTTGTTTCGCTGTTTCTTCTTGTGTTTTGTCCCATAATATATGATGGTGCAAAGGATGTTTTACATGTAATTTCAGCAAGTTGAGATAATCCTTTCAAAATAGATTTTATTTCCATATTCTATTTGGGTATGATTTCAGACATCCTAGAAATGTTTTCATGATAAAAGTTTCAGAATCTCAATGACACAAGGAAATCATAGAAGTAGGTAATGGTTTTGTAATCAGGACACGTAGAAGTTCCAACTCCCATGCTTATTGTGTGCCTTTGAAGTAGTCATTCATCCTCGGTGGGCCTCACATTTCACATCTAGAAAAGAGTAGACCTTAAATGTTCTCACAACTCACAAAAAATGGTAACTATGTGAGCTGATGGATGTGTTAACTAATCTTATTCTGATAATCGTTTCACAATATATATAACGTGTTGTACACCTTAAGCTTACACAGTTTATGTCAATTATATCTCAATAAAACTAGAAGAGAATAAAAACTGACATAATAATGATCTTTTCCTGACTACTTTTGGTAATTTCAGGGGTTAATTAAGGCAAAATACCTAAGTGCTATAGAAGTAAAATGTAGTGATAAATATGCGCTATTCTTAATAAAAGTCTTTTTAATAACTGTGTAACCAAAATCCATGGTCCAAAGCATTTAGCTGATTGGCTGTGTAATTCACAAATCAGGTAGAATTTCTTTTAAGTTGAGAGCAAATATGAATCCTTTCTATATTCCATATATATATAGATATGTCTTATCTATATTCTAAGCATAAAATATTCTCTCTCATTAGCAGGGTGGTTCACTCACTCTCTCTTTTCTTGTTAGGCTAATTCTCCCTTTCTGGAATCTTCTCCCTCTACTCATTTTGTTTCTAAAGCATTCCCATCTTCAAAAATCCATTCGAATACTCTAGCTACCACAATACTTTCTGTCCTTCAAACCTCGTTTTATTCTATGAACTTTTGTTCCACATTATCATTTCTACCCATTCTCAATTTACTTACTCGCTCATTATTTCCTGGGGATTATCTTTGATTCTGTAACTTTTTATAAAGTTCTTGAGAGCAGGTGCTATGTTTTGTGTCCCCTTTTAAATACCCCAGTAAGTATTCTCCATGTTTTTGATTCATTGTTTTCAAAACAGTAAGCACCAGATAATATTTTTAAATACTATATGACTAAGAGTGTGTTTATAGAAATGTTTCCTTTTATGACCATATATTTATCATATTTACTGGTAATTTAGACACAGTCCACAAAAGGAACATCCCTCTACTGTGATGCCCTTTGTTTGGAAGATCCCCTCTTTGCACTTGTGGCCTGCATTAAAAAGAAAAATTTTATCCCCTTATCTATGATGGAAAATTGTGTCATTTCTGGCTTTGACTGCAGCATAATATATTCTAGTTTTCTGTCACTTGAGAAAAATTAAATATACGTGGAGCGAATATCTCATATTATTTTGGTATGGATTTCAGTAATTTATTCAACAAATATTTAGTAATAAACGTAAATGAGAAAAAGCATGTTCTTATCATATGGTCATTGTTAATAGTCAGGTTGTGTTTTCCTACATATTTTCAATGCTCACGCTAACTAAAAGTGTATGTTGTGAAATGATCAATCCCTGAATATCCAAATGAGTTGATCACTTTATTATAAACATTTACAATTTTCCTAAGTAGTTGCTATTAAGATATAGAGTCTTTAGGAGAACTTTATGCCGTAGGCTGGCAAGTTTAGCACAGTTAACGTGAATGTACCTCCCTGGTCTGATCAGTCTTCCCTGAGGACTGGAATCTGGGATGTTCAGGCTATGCTCTGATATGGTGAGTTATAAAAGTGTTAAACACAGATCCTATTATAAAACACAAATTCTATTTTTTGTATGAGCTAGTTACACATCTATGAAAATACAATATTATTTATGTTTGCATAATAATGCCTTCTACATTTTATTTTCAACTTGATAAGCTTATTAAAATAAATTCGAGTTAGCAGGTTTTTATGTTACTTGTTTTTCTTGTTTTCTACTTATGCTCTTCTTGTGTGATCTGGACCTTCCTTTTAACAAGCTTACTGTACAAGAGACTTTTATTTTCAAAATAATGAGTACTAGAGGCAACTGTAGATGGAAATACAAAATGTAAACATGCTAAAGGGCTTTAACTGTTACCTACACGTTTCCTGGAGTAGTGTTCAAATTCTGTTCTCAGGATTACGTTGGCATATATTCCCTTTACACAATAATATGAAATTGGGTATATTAGGGAAAAACAAAGATTGTATTTTAAATATTTCTAAAATATATTTTGTTTTAGTCGTGTTTCATAGAATTATATTGCATTTATGGCATAACCTGTCTTACCGTTTTAAGGTATAAATTTAAAGACTAGCGTATCACCATTGGCAAGTTATTCATCTACTTGTGAGAACGTCTACAGTTGGGTCATTTTAAAATATCTGATACTCTATGAGATGTAATTTACTTTTCTCATTATATTACATAGGTATCATGTTAAAATGCAATATGTACATGTGACAACTGATTTTTAGCAAAAAAAGTCCATGAATCACTCCTGTAACATTTGGAATTAAATTCATTAACCAAAATAATACCATGCTTCATCTTTTAAATTTTGCTTCCTTAGCATCTGGTTCTTGGTCTGTCTAATTGCATTATAATGGCTCTGTGTTGCAACAGATGCTAGAAGGGTTTTTTTCAAGAATGGTAATTTTGTTTCATATTTTACCATACCTGCTTTGCAATTGTCTTTCCTATATACTAGAGCCAGAAGGAGAACAAACCTGTTTCTGTTTTCATTTGAAAAGTATTAAAAGCTCAACTTTGTTCAAAGATCAAGAACTCTACACTTTTCACGTTAAAAAACTTTTTTCCCAATTAGCTTTTGAGTACTACACTTCTGGTTCTGAGATCAAAAGTAATGATTAGCCATGAAGTGGCTAATATGATGAACAGTGCCTAGCACATTTCTTTCTTGTGTGTATGCAATTAAAGTAGTATTTTATTGGAGCTATGCAATGGGCTAATTTCTTATGGTGAGCATAATAAGATCTAATGAAGAAGAGTCCTTTTTTATGATAATATAAATAATCATAACTCAGGCAGACTATAATCAAGTTACACTGTAAAGATCTTTCGCCATATTTTACCAAAATCTTATTTTTTTACGCGAAGGGGATAGGCTGATGCAGACAGTTATGCTGCAAATTTGTTATTGTTACTGAAAAAGCCTATTTTCGTCTTCAAGCAATTATCTATTATTGTCTTTAATGTTAATAAGCAAGATAGCTTTATGAAATCTCCTTGAAATTTTCTGAATTTAGAGATAAGTGTTGTATAGGGAAGTTGAAAATAGATTCCTTATTTTAATTCTGTAATGGCAGAAATTATTATATTGTATTATATACATAGTAAATATATGTTATTTATATTTATTTGGGAAATTTTTGAGATACTTATTTTATATAGTTTCTCTTTGTACTGATATACAGAACTGTATTATTGTTTGAACTGTGTCATTAAAACACATTAAGAGGGGCCGGCCAGTGGCACAGCAGTTAAGTTCGTGCATTCTGCTTCAGTGGCCCGGGGTTTGCCGGGTTCGGATCTTGGGTGTCGGCCTATGCACTGCTTATCAAGCCATGCTGTGCTGGACATCTCACTTATAAAGTAGAGGAAGATGGGCACAGGTGTTAGCTCAGGGCTAATCTTCCTCAAAAAAATAAATAAGAGTAATGACATTTGTCATTTTGTTTATCCTCTAATTTGATCAATTTGAACAGAATAATGTCACCTACAGCTATACCAAATTTATGCTAAAAATAAAATAGGTTAAAGATGAAAAATTAATCATAGATTATTGGTTTATACAACATCAAACATCAGGCTATTGGGAGACATCCAAATGATAGGCTCATTTTTTTCCATAAGTATTGGGCAGGGTTTTTAATATAATAAAGAAATAGCCACGAGTCAGGAAACGGAGCATTTTTTCTCACCTTCACTATTTAATAGTGGAATGCCCTCCAATGTGTCACTTAATATTGTTGGTGTCAGAGCCTTCCATTTGAAAGGCTGAAATTAGTGATACTTCCCCTCTCCCATTTTCAGAATGTGTTGAAGAGACTATTTAGATTCTGTGATTAAAGGTTTAAGCTCCATGGGAAGTAATGTCAAATACAAGGACATTATCAGCAGCATTATCAACATCTCCATGGATGTCTATTGACTTAGAGGGAAGTGGATAAAAAAATAACAAACACAAACTGCTTAGTCACAGTTGCTTTTTAATCTTAATTTTCAAGCTTCTATGTCTAAACAAAAGACTATACACAGCACCGTGTAGGGCACCCACCAACAAATTGAACTGAAATATCAAATTTCTTCGTGTGTTGTGATGTGATAAGAGTGGTGATAAAATCAACGTTTAAACTTTCAAAACACAATTCAGCCACCATCCAGCAAACTTTGGAGCACTTGCATTGTTCCAGTGGTTCTGTTCTGTACTAAAGACATGAAGATGAAGAAATCAGAAGCTCGGCCCTTGAGGCCATACAGGCAAATTGCAGGGGTCTTAATCTGGGATCCACAAACCAGGATAGGAGAAAAATTACATCTTTATTTTTACTACCCTCTAACTAGAAATTAGCATTTCTTTCCAATTATGAAGATAAACTACACACTACAGTATTAGCAGTATCTGTGAATTTATCATCAATATTTTTGTACCAATGAGTTGTGGTTATTTTGAAAGATTATTTATATTTACCACTCCTTTGAATATATGTCAATTATTATACTTTGAAAAAGCGCATTAATAATCACATGTAATATATTCCTATATTTAATATTTAATAACTATATTATCATATGTTTCCTTTGTATTCCTATATGATTTTTCTTTTTATTTTCTGCCTTTAGAAACATTCTGGAAAGTGTTCCATATGCCTCACCAGATGCCAAAGGGATCCACAGCACAAAAATAGTTAAGAACATCATGTCTAGAAGAGACACAAGCAAATACATATAATACCATGGTACAGAACAATTATAGAGGCACGAACCAGATGCTGTGAAATTGGGCATGACTGTCCCCGCAAGGAGGCCTGGAAGGGCAATGTTTGATTTGGTCTTGAAGCAAGTGTAATCTTTTCACTAGTGGTAACATGTGAGAGAGGGCATTCTGAAAAAGAGAAAAGGAGGTGCAAAGTCACCCAGTGAGAGCCTGCAGGGTCAGAGAACAGAGAGCAGCCTAGTGTGACAATGTAAAAAATTTCTACTTCTGTACTATTTGGGAGCGTCCTGTGCCGTTTGCATTCATCAATGTGCAGAATTCTATTTGCCAAGTCGTTTTTTTTAATCATTAGTGGGGAGAAACTATGCTCTGGCTTTTTATTTTAACTGACCATATTTTCTAAAGAGTAACGTCGTAGACAACAGCAGGAAACATCAAAGAAGAGATCAAAGCTGTGTCAGCTTTTTAAATCTCTCATTATTTCAATCAACATCTACCTGTAATGGGGGAAAAAAATGAATCTGTTTCACCTTCCCACTTTATCATCAGGTTTTCAGGCAATAATCAGTCACTTTTCTGGCCTGTGGGCCATAATTGGCTACTGCTAAACCTCAAGAGACTGAACCACATAACTGGAATAATTTTTTAAACACCCACAGAGTTGTTCTTCGGTTATAATGGTCAAAAGCAGCATTATTTGCCATGCTCAAACTTTCTAAATTTGTGCTTTAGCTGGCTTTCCAGTAGAAATGTCGATGGGACTATCCAGATTATGAGGAAGGTCATCCAGAGAAGCAGCTATGATTGCACAAAGCTAAAGAAACAAAGTAGCCTGAAAGACCCCGTAATGGACTCAGAATGTCCGTTTAAACTGTTCCCTTCCTCTAAACAATTTTGTTTACATTCCTGTTGAGTGAGAAGTTTCATTTGCTTTTTCTTTTTGTTTGTTTTATTTTAGGGTGCTAAGAATACTGCATGTGAGATCTACCCTCTTAACAAATTTTTAAGTATACAATACAGTATTGTTAACTCTAGGTTATTTCCAGAACTTACTCATCTTGCTTAACTGAAACTTTATGCATATTGTTTAGTAACTCCAAATTTCCCCTTTCTTCCAGCCTTGGGCAACCACTATTCTACTCTTTGATGCTATGAATTTGACTATTATAGGTACCTCATATAAGTGGTATCATGCAGTGTTTATCTTTCTGTGACTGGCTTATTTCACTTAGCTTAATGTCCTCCTGGTTCATTAATGTTGTACCAAATGGCAGGATTTCTTTCTTTTTTTAAAGCTAATAGTCCATTGTGTAGCTATACCACATTTTCTTTATCCATTCATTCATCAATGGGCATTTAGATTTGTTTCCACATCTTGGCTGTTGTTAAAAGTGATGCTAACATCTATGCCAATCTTTCCCTTTTTTGTAAGTGGGATGCTGCCACACTTGGTTCGATGAGCACTGTGTAGGTCCGTGCCCGGGATCTGAACATGTGAACCCAGGGCCACCCAAGTGGAGCATGCAAACTTGACCACTGTGCCACACTGGGCCAGCCCTTTGTTTTGTGGGAGTTTTTTTTTAGTTTTATTTATTTATTTTTTTGGTGAGAAAGATTGGCCCTAAACTAACATCTGTTGCCAATCTTCCTCTTTTTGCTTGAGGAAGATTATCCCTGAGATAATGCTATGCCAATCTTCCTCTATTTTGTATGTGGGACCCTGCCAGCATGACTTGAGCAGCGATGTGTATGTCCATGCCCTGGATCCAAACCTGTGAACCCTGGGCCACCAAAGTTGAGTGCATGAACCCAACCAATATGCCACCAGGCTGGCCCCTTGGCCCCTTATATTTTTGTGATAGCCATCCTGACAGATATGAGGTGATATCTCTGTGGATTTGATTTGCGTTTCCCTGATGATTATTGATGTTGAACATATTTTCATATACCTATTGCCCATTTGTATGTCTTCTTTGGAGAAATATTTATTTAAATACTTTGCCCATTTTTTAATCAAGTTCTTAGCTTTTTTGCTGTTGAGTTGTAATTGTTCTTTATATAGTTTGGATACATGGTTTGCAAATATTTTCTCCCATTCCATAGGGTTCACTTCTTAAACAACTCTTCTAATTCTCTTTAAGACTGTTATTATTGGTTTTGATTTCAAACAGGAATCTGCAGAGACCTGAATGGACACTAGTTAACCAATCTAAAATTGCATTTGAAGCTTAGTAATTATCTATAATTTTCAAAAACTAAGCATGGGCATATTTTTTAAAATGGTCGAAGTGAGGAAACAATATTCCAGGATGAAATATAATGAATCAAAATATATAATACATTAAACTGTGGTCAAATAGGCCATAATTAGATTCATTTCTATCATTGGTAGTACAAATTGAACATATATCTACCTTATTAAATTTTTAACTGGACAATAAAATTGATAATATAATCATGGATATAATTTTCTTTTAAGAGTATGAGCTTTAAAATTGAAGACATAGGTTTAAATTGCCTCTTAAATGTGTAATTCTATATAAATTTTTAAACTATTTGAGCTTCAGTTTTCTTATCTGTAAGGTTGAACTGAGAAAAAACTAATTAAATTAACATAGGGACTAATTGTACTAAAACGTATAATTGGTCTTTTGTAAGCACTTCGAAAATGATAGTCATTCTAATTACTTATTTCTATTAATGGAAACTTATTAGTTTTATTGTTGGTAAAACAATATATTGTTGAAATAATATCCAGCATAATTTTGCTGCTTAATAAACCAATCAACTTGGCTATCTTCCTTTAATTTCCTATAAACAACTTTTCAAAAAAGTCATTATCTTCTATCAATAAAAGTGTTACTTTATTAAATTTGGGGGTTACTTTCATTTAAGGAAAAATGTTTACAGATCAAAAAGTATACTTTGAAATTCACATATATTTAATTTAAATTCATCATTAATGTCTAAAGACCCTGGAATTATGACATGAACACAAACTATAGTTGTTGCTAAGTGAACGAATGAATGAATAAATGATTCTTTAGGACCTTGGCTTTCCTCTATTACAATTAATGCTTCCTTTGACACGGGACAAATTTTGTTGCTTTGTTCTCATTTCTATTATAAATGCAGTTTTGTTATTTTGGATATGAATCACCATGCATAAATTCATAGTCAGTATGGGTTTTAAGTAATCATTACTATGGAATTTATGCTTACTTAAGTGTCGATTCCCTGGGTTAGAGTTTCTGAATTTCTAAATTTAAAAACATGCTGGTTTAAATTTAGTGTCTTTACTCTCCTATACTGTTTCCACATCTCCTGCTGCCCTTCTAATAAACTTTGTTAAATATGTCTTGACAGCATGTGGTATTTATTCCTGCCCTCTTGGCATTTATAATGCTTAAACTTCTTTTTTGAAAGCTTCCCCTTTGATTCATTTTGAATTAATTCCTGCTTGTCCTGCAACATCTACCTGACTTCCACAAAACCTTTTAGCCACTTGCTGCATTAAATGGAAAACTGCCATAGCGTGACAGGATGCAGGCTGGAAATATGACCACACAGAAAACAGCATACTCTCTGGAAGTCTGTATTTCTCCTTCAATTTCACTGCCTCCGGTAACTAGATAATTGTATGTTTTTAGTGCCTGTCAGCTCTAACAGGATCTGATAACTATCTAAAGTCTCTATTAGAAGTGAGTAGGGAGAAATAGCTGAAATAACACTGATGTTGCAGGGGAAGCTAAGTGAGGACAGTGGACATGTTCAAAATGTTGTGAGAATAATAATGAGGGATAAAAGAATATGGAAGAGCAGTTTTGAATGTTTTCAGTTTGGCTTTGGAACATTAGGTTGTTGTTAGTGCCATCTAGTCAATTCCAACTCCTAGCCACCCTGTGTACAGCAGAGTGGAACCCTGCCCTGGTCTTTTTGCATCATCCTCTCACCTTCTGGTGCTGCATCAGACAATGCTCCATGCTATTCACAGGGTTTTCATGGCCAGCTTTTTTTTTTTGGAAGTGGGTGGCCAGGTCTTTCTTCCTAGTCTGTCTTAGTCTGGAAGCTCTGCTGAAATCTGTCCACCATGAGCAACTCTGTGGGTATTTGAAATACCAGTGGCATAGCTTTCAACATCACAGCAACACGCAGCCACCACAGTATGACAACCAACAGACAACAGACCAGTGGTGTGGTTCCCTGACTGGGAAACGAACCCAGGCCGTGGTGGTGAGAGTGCCAAATCTTAAGCACTAGACCACCTTTAGAAGATTACTGGCAAATAATTTAATGAAAAGTATTTCACAAAATAAATATTTAATAAGCACTTACTATGTGCAATTTGCTGAGAAATGAGACTTATCTATAACAGTACAAACTTCCTCCTATTAAAATAGGCATTTTAAAATGTTGCAATTAGAGCCGGGGTAAGGCTTTATAATAATAATTTTTAGCTACTCTTCATTTTGGTTTGGGGGAGAGAGAAAGAGGTTAATCATTTTAATTAAACTGGTTACTTTGTTTACTTATACTTAGCTCTGATTATTAGAAGCAGATTCTCATTTGAGGTTGAAAAGTGGCTTCTGGTTTCTAACTTGAGAGTGTTCATACTGTGTTTGAGAATTACCACTATTTCATATTATAACTCATATTTCCATAGGCTATGAATTTTACCTAGTTTTATAAATTTGCTCTTCTTATATGGACCTCTGTAATTGAATTAACAATGGTTCAACACCTATATGTAAATGTTTTATTCAAATACAGGAGCACTATGCTATTATTTAAAAATATAAATCACACACAGTTATGTGCTAAAATAAAACCTTATATAAGTGGGCTAATTCATTTAGAATTTATATAATATGACCAGATTCTAGGAGGGAGGATACCTGTGAAAGGAGTCTGATAAGTAAATCAATAGTGTATTCATGATTTGAGAAATTATATAAACTCTTAATGGGCACCATCAATTCTTCTTTTGCCAAAAACTGTTGATATACTACTCTTAAATTACTCTCATTTATATTGTTCCTCTGAGGACCTAATCAATCATCAGTTATGATCACTTAATTTGAATTATCATTCTGTTCTTAGGGGAAAGTATTCAAAGAAATAATGATTTGCCACTTAAGATTTTTCATTATTTTTGTCATTGCTTTAAACTTGCCTGAATTACAAAAGTTTTGCTATGAAATCACCTTTTCTGCAATACTCTTTTAATGATTCCTTGTATTTCCGAGTCTATATTTTTACAAATTATGGCTCAGAATAAAAAAAGGCATAAGTAATTACACTTTTCTATGAGTCAGTTATGGAAATACATTGAAACACTCTAAAACTCAATATAAAAAAGAGTTTAAGTTAAGGCCAGAAATTCTGGCCATATTTGATATCATGATGCTAGAAGACTATCTTACCGATAATTAATATTACTAATTTTTTATTGTATGCTAAGTTTAATAGATATCATTAGTTACTTACCAAACAGCTTCATCCCTGTGTCCTTTCCAGGAGAACTCAGATTTTCTTCAGCTGTCCATCCACACTATTTGGTAGTAACCTTCAGAGAAGAAAGGACTCTCTCCCCCGTCACAGGAAATGAACCATATCTCATTTATTCCACTTATGTTTTCCCATACCCCTTGACATTCATAGATTTAAGTATGGAATGCGATGCAATTTGGGCCAAGGAAACATGAGGCAAGCTTTTATTACAAATGAAAAAGGTTTACTTAAATAAATGGTTGTGCTTTGATTCAAGATATATATATGTATCTTGAATATATATGTGTATATCTTGATAATATAGATCCTGATTATTTATAAATTATATATATATAATTTAAAATGTGGAATGTCCACTGATTCATCTATGATTCAATCACTATTTAGTGAGCTCTTATTAGACAGTTGGATGGAATAGACTCTGGATCTGAACTAGTATACAATGTATAGTAACACATTTTAGTTGAACAGATAAGGCATTCACGGAAAAGAATTATTATTTGTTCTCTCACTTTGGGAAGACTTTAATCCTCTCATTAAATATAATACTTTGGTTTGTTAAATAAAATCTCAATTTCTAAGAAGTTATTTGATGAGAAAATATTCGAGAAGTTATTTGACGAGAAAATTTGATGAGAAAAAATTGTAACTGTATGAGCAGTTAATCAGAACTTTGTCAAATAACATTGTAATTCCTTGAAATCAAATATGTTATACTCAGTGAAGTGTAACACCTGAGTTTTTAAAGTAGAATATTAAAAGAAAAATGTTAGGCTTATGGGTAATATATTTTCTCTGGAGTTTTTTACATAAAAGATGTTAATAGTATACTATTGAAGCATACCACATTTTATGAAAATTCTGTTAAAAAGAATTGTTTTGGTGAATAAATTTTACAACCAAGTCAGGGAAGTATAAGAGGGAATATTCTTTTATTTCAAAGAGAAAAAATGCCTATTTTGACAAGCAACAAACTTGAACTAAATTAAATATGACACTTCGAAACAGCCTCTGAAGTCCTGTGAATCTAGAGAACAATGGTTATTTTACTGTCTTAGAAAAGTTTAGGAAATTTGGATTTGAATTCAAACTTGTATTTGAACTTCTAACCTCAACTTTAAATAGTTTAGCATGAACATTGAAAACCTTTCAAAGTGTAATCAAAGTAGAAAGATAATCTGAGTACTAAGATTATGAAGAAGTGAATTCATATCATCTGAAATGTCTTCAATTACCTTAATTTGAGTAATTTTAAAAATGAACAGGTTTACTGAAACAGAAAAAACAATCTAGCTTGTGAATATGACCAACAAAAAAAAAAGGATGTGAGACAGTACCATTTTTTCATGTTTATTATTTACTTCCTCAATTTAGAAAAGGAAATACACATTTATTAATTCTAATATATCAGGCACTGAGCATTCAGGACACACTATCACGTTAAATCTTCCCAACAGCCATTTGAAGTAGTTTTTCTTACCCCCATTTTATTGATAAAGATACTAGGTTTCACAGAGATTAAGTAACATATAAAAAATTTTACAGTTGCTAAGTGGCAGAATCTAGACTTAAATCCAGATGTGACCCCAAAACTATATTTCCTTAGCTTTATTAAGACATTTACAATACAGTTGCCTCTTCAGTGTATTTAGAAGTATATTTTCCTTTAACTGTAAAACCAAGTAAATGAACAAATAAACTCTACAATCTCTTACAAAGCATAATATAAGAATTAATGTAAGAATTTCAGAATTCAAAATTTCAGTGTTTAATTCCCCTCGCTAAGTGTTCTGGGGGCATCTCGCATTAGTCACACAGCTGCAGCATATACCATTCCATTCTCTTTCCCTACCTGTTTCTTCCTAGTTGCTGTACACTGACCATTCTATTCATAGATTAAGGTTGTTTCTTCAGTTAAGACATTTCCTAGCAGTTGATGAGATTTTAGAGGGATGAATTTAACCTGAAAGCATTAGTATAGGTAGATTATTAAGATACTCTGTCCACGTGTATGTTTATTTTTCTCATGATCACTTAGTGAAATTTTGTAGTTTATATACATAATAATTCCGTTAATAAACTCTAAGGCATTGATTTTTGCTTATTACTCGTGGTTTTCCTTTTTTAGCAAAGTAATGTATGGCACTTAAAGGAAATTTTAAAAGTAAAATTTTAAAATTGCAGAAAACCACCCATATCTACCACATCTTTTCCCTCAACATTTTTGGGCATTTTTTATTGAGGTATAATTGATGCATAGTATTATATTAGTGTCAGTTGTACAGCATAATGATTCAATGTTTATGTTTACTGTGAAATAATCACCATAAGAAGTCTAGTTAACATCCCTCACCATAAGTAGTTCCGAAAACTTTTTTCTTGTGATGAAGAACTTTACGATCTACTCTTTTAGCAACTTTCAAATATGCATACAGTATTAACTATAGTCACCATGCTGTACATTACATTCCCATGATTGATTTATTTTTTAACTGGAGGTTTGTACCTTTTGACCATTTTTTTCCTTAATACAGTTAGTTTTCTGGGTGTTTAATTTTGCATTGTAAAATTTAATCCTCATTTAAATGATAATATTCTATCATACGCCTATAGTATAGAACTGATATTGAATTGTATGCCTTTGTAAAATTACACCAGTTGTTTAAAAGCAGTATCTGATTGGATTGAACCAGCATCTATCTATTCAGCATCCATGGCTCACTGTCCCCGCCACAATGCTTGCTAAATATATATATACATTTTTAAATGTTACCTATAGTTAGCTCATTCTTCATCTTCTAATGTTGTACATTAGAGCTGTTAGAAAATTTTGGCTATTGTATATATTGCCGAAATTAACATTCTTGTGCATTAGTCTGGCTTTCCTTGTTCTCTAGTTGTCGTCTTGTGCCCAATCAAAAGGTATGTAAATTATATTGATTTTTCTTGGTTATAAAAAAAAAAGTAAAGAATCCTTACAGCACATGTTGTTTTTATGAAATGGAATTTTGTCTTTTTGAAGATGTAATTTTTTAAAGTAATTATTTTATCTTTAATGAAGAAGGTGAAGAGTTTATGCCGCTATGTGGCAAATGTCTTAATTTCAATATACAATGAAAACTATTCTAGATATACATTTTTAGATAGATATGAATAGAGCAAAGTATGTTCATAATATTTGTTTGTTAATTTCAAGTCATATTATGGCCCTGTAGTAACTCTATAGAGTGATAAATAAATCCTTGATTATAGCAGTTATATTATGATCTCAGTTTGCTTATACATCAGGGCATCAGCAGGAAATGGGTAAAGGATGAGAGGTAATAAAAGAGAAAGTTACAAGGTGTGTGCAGGGTTAAGGGAAACTAATAAGAAGGTGCAGATGATGCTAGCAACAGTAGGGAGACGTTACCCACCCCTCGGTCTGAAGAGGTAAGGGGAGGACGCAGTTACTAGAAGCCGGAGATAGAGTAGCTACAGGAGAAGCCACTCAACCAGAGCTGTGGCCTTTAGAAGACAAATGCAGCCACTGCTAACCTGAAGACTGGCAGGAAAGGAGCAACAAGAGAATATATCCTTCAGAGTAATTTGAAAATCATATATATATGTGTGTGTGTGTATATATATATATATACACACACACACGCACACACACACACACATATACACATACATATAGACACACACTTAAATGCTACTTAAGAGGATGGGTTGGGTTTGTCCTGGGTGGTAGGTTCTGGCACATTCCTTACAATTTTTCCCATATACAATGACAATAGGCCTGTTCAAGAAGAATTGGTTTGCACCATTAAAAACTATATATCCAAAAGGTTAGTAACTTGCTCCCAGGCATACCACTAACAAATAGCGTATATAGGATTGAAATACAGCTATATCTGACTGCAAAGCCCATATTAACCAAAATTATTTAATCCCTTTATAGAAAATGTGAAGGACAACAATTTTCATGGCACTATCAATATTCTCCGATAGAAAGAGCACCAGTCTTGTGATATATCAAGCCTCAGTTTTCTCTTCTGATAAATTGGGATGAATCTTTTTGTACTGAGTCAATACTTATATTCTTCCTTATCTGTGAAAAATTCAGTTACGTGTTGCAATCCAAATCTGTAGTACTATATTACAGGTAAAATCATACTAGCATGCCAGAACAGATGAATAGGTAATTTCCTCTTAGCGACTATGGTAAGTTATATTGCTCAGATAGTGCTATCCAGTAGAACTTTCTGCAGTTGAAATGTTTTGTATCTGCAATGACCAATACAGTAGCCAATAGTCACATGTGACCCTTAAGTCCTTGAAATGTGACTAGCGTGACTGAGAAACTGAATTTTAAAATTTATTTAATTTTCGTCAGTTAAAAGTCCAATGCCTCATAGATTGATACTGTTTTAGACAGCACAAGGTGAGAAGATAATGACAGAAATAATATAAAAATTTTAAATACTAAAGACAGCTAATTATAACTCCAACGTAAACTTCACCAGGTGATCACTGCCATGGTAATAATTCTAGAGTGGCATCTGAAAAATTAACTCATTTCTATATCCCTTTCAAGGGGAGTAGGAGAGGAAGTATCAAAAGATAGTAAATCGAGGACATAAACTTTTAGATGTTTGGTAATAAAATGGGACAAGACCTATTTGAAATTGTCTTTGTTTCACTGTTTTGGATCAGAGGTTGGTTGTAGAGAACTTCCTTTATTTTACTTTTTTCTGCTTCTATTTGAAGCAGTCAACTACTTGTGCTAATGGTTCAGGGAAAATTTTTAAAGGAATGTTTTTAGATACTGTATTCTCCTAGGATACCTCTAAGATGATAAAAGTCTAAAAGTTATAGTTTATGAATTGTTTTTCACATACAATTTATTTTCTCAAGTAATACATGAGAATTCTTGAGTCTGGATATTGTTATTTGCATTTAGGGGGTTCCGTATGGCTCACAGAGCACATAGAAGTGTTCTGAGACCAAACTAGGACGATTTCTTATCATTTTGACTTCACTGGTAAAAGATACACATACCGATTCTCAGAATATTGAAAATGCCAACACCATAAGTTATTTATGGACCTTTCTGTGTTTGACAGTCCCAGATGCCCTGGGCCAAGGCAGCTGAGTAGGGTCATCTGTGTGCTTGCAGTTTGCGTGGTTACATGGTTGTTGTAAACTTTCCCTGACACCTAGTGAAACATTGTCTCCAGAAAATGGCATGGCTTAAAACACAGCACACTGTCCCTCTGAAGCGTTTTAACTTATATATTTAAAAAGAACATACTGAAGAAGGATTATTTTGAAATACGGTTTTAGTTTACCTACTTCTGTAAAATCTCTAAAGCCAGAGAACAGATTAAAATATGCATTCACAAAGAGCTTCCTTGTTCATCTAGTTATTTTATGTCTCAAAAATTCTGGAAGAAGTCATATCTGATTTAGTACTCTTAGGGGGCACCATAAATTTAAAGCTGTTAAAATAGCTTACAGATTTCCATTAGATTTCCATTATCTATCCAGTCTTCTCTTTTGGATACCATGTAAATGTATGTGATAAGTAAATTGTGATTGATTTCCAACAATCGGTCTGCATTTTGAGATGGCTTGGGAAACATTTAGTGTGAGAGTTGATGCTGTTACTAGTACCAAATATGTTCCTTTAACAGGAAAACAAAATTTCTGAAAATAGGAAAATTTAAATGTGACAGGTTTATGTCCCGGAGGTAGTGAAAAGAGCCCTAAAATTTGCTGATACACCAGTTTGTGCACTAAAGGAAAGAGAAGTTAAAAAAAAATTTACACTTCACTGCCCTACCACTCTTGGTTCTTCATATAAATTGGATGTAAATTAGCAAACTGCCTACAAACACAAGTTGAGTGGTTTCTAATACTGATGGGTTACCTTTTTGGTTCCCTTGGAATCGTTCTGCTTGCCTGATAAAATCATAACAAAGGATATAAAGAAATTGTTTTAATATGCCAAGTGAATTGTTTACATGAAAAACTTCATTCCCGTAAAAGGCTGATCTATAAATGCTAACATTTATGTTGCTCACTATTTCTGTGTACTTATATCACCATTGTGACTGTTGCTTGATTTGGCAGAGTAATTGAATCTTAAAAAGCAGTTGAATGAGCAAATATATCCATTATCAAAATGTACATATTTGCAATTTAGTAAGCCATTTATTATATTTAAATATTTAAAAATCTTGATCTGCTTGTGTCCTTTACACATTAGGGTTTTATATATATTTTAAAAATTTACATATATGTATGTTATATATGTTTGCTCACATACAGAACAAAATTTTAATTACATTAACAAAAAGTAAAAATATGCATATTTTGTATATCCTACCTTTATTAACTATTTAGTTTATTGATCTCTAAAACCCAAATTTAGTTTTGTAATAAAGAATAATAGAAAACTGGAACATATTGTTTTCATTTTAATTATTTTATCTATTTAAAGATCCTGGCTGCCTCTTTAGCCTCAAATCTATCTTACTTTCCACAAAATGCACTTGACATCAGCCACACAAAATTGCTTGTTTTTTCTTAAATATATGGTACAATTTCATATAGCACATGCATATTTTTCTGCCAGGGACACCGTTCTTCCCTATATCTCCTCCTCCTTGATATTTCTTCTGATCTAACATAGATTCCCTTTTCTATCTTTCCCTTGCTCTGCCATCTTGAGACATGTCAAGTCATGCTGAAAGTATTGGCTTGTCTCTCAAGACTGTAAGTTGGTTGATGGCAGAATCTGGGTCTATATTGGTATCTCCCAAATCTTGCCCAGGGCCTGGCATAGAGTGGTTATACAAGTCAGAGTTGTTGAATGAATGAAGAAATGAACAGAATGATAACTGCTTTCTACAGGTGATTATGTGTAAACAAAAATGATCAAATGATCAATCTCTATATAAGCAAAAGGTAGTTGTTAAGACTGTAATTAAGTCTGACTATGAAGATGGTACTGCGTTAGGAATAATGCATTTAATGCGTTTTCTATGTTTCTGTTATGAAAGCAACCCATCATCATGCAATCAGAATCTGCAAACATTTCTTTTAAGGTGTGTATAAACTCATGGCAAATTTCTGATGCTTCAATATTTTTGAGGTTCTGAACTTTCATAAAAATTCAATGTAGCCTTTGAAACGCGTTGGAAAATATGTTATTATATTGATATATTCAAATATATAGGTCTTTATTATTAATATATATGAATGATCAAAACTGAGGGCCATTCAAGGTTGTGACATAGCTTATAATGTCCTAGTTATTATCTGTACCTTTCCATAAGCAACACGAAATAAAGATTTGGTTATGAATACTTTACCCTTGTTTTATATCATTTCAATCAAAACATACTATCATCAAGCAAAACAGTCTTTCCACCCTTTTATGATACTTGAATTCCAATATGGTATTCATTACTTTGTCTATTTTTCTCATCTGTCTTCCACAAAGATTTAGAGACATTTTCTAATAATAACATGGGCAGCAAAATTAATGTCAAAGAAGAAGTAGAAAAGTTATGGAGTAGAGTCATATATGTATGCAAGTTGAAAGACTGATGTTTCAATTCATTCATTCAGAACATCCAGTACATAAAAGGCATTAGTTGCTGGAGTAACAAGCAGGAAACAGACACCAACAATAAACAAATACCAACAATAACACAAAAACTACAAACATGCTCCCTATTTTCATGGAACTTACTGTCAATAGGAATGACACACAGAGGAATGTGTGAATATTTACAACATAAGGTAGCTCAGTTCAGAAAGAGCATATCACAAAGAGATCTCATGAAGACTCTGATGTCAGGGTGTGCGTCCAATAGGAAAGGACTCGAGCTGTGATCTAAAAGATAAAAAGCAGTTAACTAAGGGGAGATGAGGGAAGCCCATTCTGTTGGAGTAAAGATCTTATGCTCCTATAGTGGGATAGAACAGAAAGACCAGGGTGACTAAATCTAAGAAAATGATGGTACTATAAGAGGATGAAGAACTAGGCAGGAGCCTTTCCATGCAGGTCCTTACAGGTCATGCTAGAGATCCTAAGGGTTTGGAAATCTAACTTAAGGGCAGTAGGAAGCTATTGAAGACTTGTAAGCAAATGATGAGTTGATCATATTCATGTATCAAATTGTTCCTTCTGGCTGAGGTGCTGAGAATGTACTGAAGCGGGCAGAAACAGGAGCAGGAAAGCTTCTCAGATGCTTTTACATTAATCTAAGCAAAAGAGGATGGTGGTTAAGAAGATAGCCAGTTGGCTTCATACCTCATTCTGAGACCTCTGGTGGCCAAATAAAACGGAAACTAAGATCAATTCTAAAACTCTTTTTTGTTTTCAGAGAAGAGATATTTCTTCAGCTAAAGGGAATTCTTTCCTATATCATACAGAAAGAAATTTCAAATATATATATATATATAAAGTTTAAGTAAAATAAATTTCAGGATTTGGATAGTATCCTTTAATAAAAGCTAAAGAAAATATTTAAGCACAACCTTTTAAAAGTACTTTTGGAGAGATTATATTTTAATTGTGGCCCATGGAAAATTGTTTTGGGAGATATTAATGGCTGCTCTGTGACCAACTACATTTGGGGGTCACCTTATACTCTCCTCTTATATAATGAGTCACTTACAAAGGTTTGAGTACTTGACTATCAAACTAATTGAAATAGTAGTAGTTCAAATGCTCTTGTAATTCATTCATAAACTAGCTTTCCTGGGATTAAATGGACCCGTGGTTAAGTATCCCTGCTTTCACATATCTTGATAAGATAGTGAAGAGACAGGAAGGTATATAAATATAAATAGAAAAATAAATAGGATTGTATGTTTTGCTGGAATTTAAAAATATCATTGTGGTTATAAATTCTAAATTTAATTCATGGCTTAACTATAGACAATATATTCACATAAATGTGTATGTTGTATATATTTTTATGCAATCCTTTATGTTTTATATATATATGTATGCAATCTTTTACTCACAAACACACATGTGTAATATTGGAGATTTCTCATTCCAGACTGAAAGTTGGGGAAAAGGTGTGTTTTCTTTAGCCTTCTATTGTATAACCAAAGTAACATGAGAATCAAACACCATAGCCTTTGCAGTTTGACCTAAGGTCAGTTTCTTGCCTTACTACCTATTAACTATTTTACCTAAGACAAATCACTTAACATGTTTATACCTGTTTTCTCTTCTTTAGAATAGGGAAAGAACACCTAGCAAAAAGAGTTCTTGTGAGAATAACATATGCATGTAACATTGAGTGAAAGTATTAAGCTTTGTTTGGGGCTTCAAATTAAACTGTTAGAGATAGCCTTTTCAAAAGTAGTATGCAAAATAATAGTAAAGATTTGTGGCTAAAAACAAATATTGCATATTAAGCTATATATAGAATATACATAATATGTATAGCTTGATATATAATATATATATAATATACTGTAATATAGTATGAAACTCGCATAGACTGTATTTGTAGCTGTGGGTTAACACATGCATATTATGGGTAAATATACATGGAATGTGGAGGTAAATGAGTGTGGTTGAGGATGTGAATGTAGTGGTAGCTAAATTTTCACGAGACTAGTAAGGTCTCCTATAGTTTAAGCAAACAAATTCCAGTTTTTGCAGATCTTTTTTCCTCTAGATTGAGTGAAAAAAGCAATTTCCTGGAGTGAACATGGTTTAGAAGCTTTGTGGTCATCACTTGCTTTGCGGTTAAAGATTACATCAATGGAAGATTAAACAGTAACTGGTTGACTTTCTTAGGGATTTTTATGGTTTTGTACTTAAGTATGTCAGGGAGCCTCATAGCTGTATGGTTGGAGATACTGGAGGACTTCTTGTTGCTTCTCATTAATTTATGAAAACAAGAGACAGAGTTGCTATGGATTTAAACGTGAATAAGCCCTTTGCCCTCCTTGGTTTGTCTCCTAAGAGTACTCTTTTGTTTTTTCCATGTCCTTTAGCTGAGGCAAAATGTAAATATTCTCTAAACTCTACTTTTGTATCTTACTGAGGAGGATAATAATTAGCTCATTTATTTCCATTTTTTAATATGCTTAGGTCAACAAGATTCTTTTCAGGACTCCTCATCTTATAATACCCTTGTGTACTATAGTTTCTTTTGCTTTTTAGCAAGGCTAATTCGAAGATTTTTAATTCATAATTTTCATTTCCCCAAGAGCCACAATGTATCTCTTTTATACTGATATTATTTTTTAAGGATGAAACAGTCAGTTAAGATTTGAGTAGCAACAAGTGTCATGAGCTTTTTTGTGGCCAGTATTGGATTGACCCTCCAGCTTCACATTTACATATATGCTTATGCTTAGCTGTACGGGATGGGCTATTTGCTCCTCTCTCTGTTATTTTACTATTCTGTTTTAGAATTTCTACAACATCGTTACCCTCACCTTTTTGTGCCACTTTTACTTGCACTCATGGTAATAAATGAGTGAAGCACACCTTGATTAAAATATGAAATATTTCCTTGGAAATTAAAGAAGTTTCAAGAGTCTCTTTAATAAAAGTTTCTTTATCGTGAAATAAGTTTTAAATATCAGATTTACAACGATATTTAATATGTCATTTGGTAATTTACTGTTATAAGCTATATCCGTACTAACTTTTTCTCATCATTATAATTTCTCAGCAGCTTCTTAGAGAATCCATTGCTCTCTAATGCAGATAAGATTATGATGTATTCATTTATTCATTTAATCCTTCCCTCACCCCCTATTGTGGAAACCTGCCATTTGCAAAGTGCTATGGTAGGCTTTGGACCAGACACAAAAGAATAAAATAGCTTCTCAGCATTCACATTATTCAAAGTTGAAAAGGAGATCCCATGTAAACTCTAAATTAAAACATATTGAGTTGAATATTAAAATAGAGGTAACTTTGGCAAGCTATGGGACACAGAACAGAGAATGGTTCATTCAGTTTGGGGAGACTAAGATTAGTTCATAAGGGAGGTGACACGGAGATAGAAAAAATGCATTCTAAGTAGAGGGACTAGAAAATACAAAAAAATCATAAACATATATAGAGAACTCAGTGATAAGCAAGAAGGTGAGTATAGATAGAGCATAATTATAAAAGACAACTTTTTTGAGTACATGTTATGTCACCATGTGCTAAGCTCTCTATTTTAATCTCCTTGTTGTATGCTTAAAATAACCCCTATGAAGTTAAATCTCTGTTACTCTTATTTTACAGAGAGATTGAGAAATATACCTAAGGTCACATATTTATCACATTGTATAAGCATGTGTATAACCTCCACACTTTCTAATTTTAAAGCTTGTGCATAATAAATACAGTGTTATACTGCACAGAATGAATGAAAGAAAGTCAGTAGAAGGGACATTTAGTGGAACAAAGCTGGAAATGTATCACACAAAATAAGTAAATATTACTCAAGAATTGCCTGGGGAAAAAGGGAAACCAACCTCAACTGTAACCATCACCACAAATATTTTTTGAGTTCCCACAATTAGTCGTGACATTTAAGTTGTGTTAAATATTTACTTGCTTAATGCTACCAGTGAATTTTCAAATCTTTCCAAGGTGTTAGGAATTTATCAGTTTTTATACTAAGCCAAGAATCAAAGATTAGTTGCTATCTATGTTTAAATTTCAAATGGTAAGTTTAATTTAGCCAACAATATTTAGCGGTTACCCAGGAACACTCTGAAGACTTTTACATAGCACCATATCTCCAAACCTTCTGGAAAAGGAAACTGATTTTGGTTGCTAATCTCCTGAGATTTTCTGACTGAGAAGATGCCTCCTTTGAGGGGTGAAATTGGCCATCTCTCCTGACGTTTGAATTACCAAAAGGCATGAGTTTAGAAGCACCTGTGTTTCTTGGCAACAAATATAACATTTGTCGAAGAGTCCAATAATTTACATCCCTCTACATTTCTCTACTAAAGAACAAAATGATGTTATTTTACTTTTGAATTCTCCTTTTATTCTTTGATCCTTTAAGTAGAAAAACATAAAATGATGTAGTCTGCCAAAATAAATTGGACAAATAAAACTACCTTCTCTGACTTAAAAAACATATATATATAAATATTATATATAAATACACACACATACATGCATATTAGTATTCTAAATATTTTAAAACTTTAAAATCTAACAACCTGGATTTTATTATCTTAGGTCACTCTAAAGTATCTAATATGTTAGTTTACAAGAATAATTAGCAGTTTGTGTATGAGTAATTAAAAGTGTTTTTCGACTTTGACATCCTATACTAAGTACAAATGTTAGACAGCATTTCATAGTATAAACTGTTTGTACCCCATCTTGTAACTTTGAGTTATCAATTTCTGTTACCTACAGTAAGAAAATAGGAACATATGTTAATAACAGATGTTGTTTTGAAAGATATATTGATAAATGTTCTACCTTATAATTCATTTTTGACTTAATACAAAAAGTATTTTTGAATTCTTTGATAAATACTTGATATTCGCCTTTTCAAGGTTAACTTAAAAATTCTGAATTATCTTCATGGGAGAGACATTTGATATTGATGCTTTAGAATTTTGATCTTTTTCTCTTTCCATTTATAGTAAACCTTTAAATGGTATAGTCTGTCTGGATTCACAGTGAAGGAAATGATCAGAAAATCGACTGTGAATAGATAAGGAAATTTAAAAGCTTCAATCCTATGATGCTGGGAGATATTTTCCTAATGTAATTTTATTGATTTAATAAATTTGACCATGTCTTTGCTTATATCTAGGCTGCAGGCCTTGTCTACTGAGTTCTGACTTTTGAATGTTATCAAATACTTTAGTCAAATCAGAAGACATATTAGATATTTCTGAGGGTGTTTTGTGTGCTAGTAAGTGAAATTTTTTTTTTTTACCTGTTTTCATATCATGGCATAAAATCATTACTAAATTCTAGGATTGCTAGTACGTATTGCTATAGAGTAGCTACACCTATTGGTTTTCTAATTTAACAGTTGCAAAACAATGATTGGGTTTTATGGTTGTGGTCTCTATGCAAATTGCATGCCTCTATAGAATTTTAGAGTGATGAGATGGTGAAAGTCTCTGAAAATAAGAGCATTTGACAGCCTCTTGGTAAAATAGCTGTGCTTTGTCTTTGAGCTTTACCCTCTGAGTAAGGACAGAGAATAAGGGATATCTGATTTGAAAGGAAAGTGAAATCTCATTGGATGGTTTCTAGTCAATATCTCATATTATGGACTTACAAAATGAGATTGTTCTGAATTCTTGATTAATAGCACATAAAATGAGTTGTTTTAGTATAACCTGCCATTTAAAATAAAAATACATTTTGTCACTACCCTAGAAAATGTGAGGTTGAGAGTTATAAAAATGTTCTGGTTCCTATCTAGAAGACACCATATTTTATAGAGAACAGATGCTGAAGCTTGTCTTTTTAGAAACTGGTGTGAGGATTGAATGATAATTAATACTCATGTCACTTAGTGCTGTAGTAAGAGTAAAATTAGAAAATAATTATCATAAAATACTGAATTATACCTTTGTAAGACCTTTAGAGATTGAATCACTAATTTCATACAGACGTGATTGATAAGCATTAATTCCTTTTCATGAGAAAACGGTCATTTTATGAAGTTGTTGGGATTCTTTTAAGGCCTTACACTATTTTTCAACAAACAAGTTCTTTCACTGATATAAAATGTCAAATAGCATATATTTACTTAAAACAATTATGAATAGTCTGTCTTAGCTTGATGAAACATAAAACAATAACCCTTTCCTTTCCAGAAACATTTGAGCTATAATAAAGTTGCCTGGTACAACTGGTGAAAATTAACTCAGCCCTCTCCTTGCACTCCTTTAGAACACATCACTAAAAGCTCATTGTTAATGCTGAAGTAAAATATAAAGGTTTTAAACTAGCAAGGTGTCTGTTTTCTTGCTCAGCCTTATGTCCTCATTTATAGTGTATACAAAACCAAAAGCCTTAGCTTCTAGTAAAAAGTATTTATTGAAGTGTTATATAAATGTTACATTTTAGAGCAACCAACTTGTCCTGGGTTGTCTGGGAATTTCTCGGTTTTAAAATGGAAAGTCCCACATCCTGGCAACTGCTTAGTCCCAGGCAAACCAGGGCAGTTGGTCGCCCTAAAGTTCTAGTTTATCTTGGGATTCTTGCATCCCTTGAAATTACACACAAGATGTTGGATGTCCATACATACCTGCATTTCCCTAAGTTGAGGATTTTTAGTTTTCGTCAATGTCAAAGCATCTCAGACCCCTCAAAATGTTAAGAATTACTAAACCAAAGGAGATAAATAACATTTGGAAACCTGATGATAAAAAGTGAAAAAATTAAATAATAGAATATTTTGAAATATATTTGTTAAATACTAAATAATAAGACAAATACTTTAGTTTTTATACATTTTTAATATTGAATGTTAGCCTTTGCCGTGCAATATGTAACTCATGTCTTGGCATGGTTGCTGAGGTTCGGTGAGACAAACTGAAGTTTGAATCCTGTCTCCGAATTTATTAGCAATTGGGTTTCATCAAGTTACTTCACATTTTTGTGACCCGCTTTCCTTATGTATAAAATGGAGAAAATAATGGCAAATTTTTAATATAATTCAAGGGTTAGAGAAAATGTATGTTAAGCCTCTAACGTAGTGCATTGTGATTTATAATAGGCACTCTATACATGGCAACTATTATTATTAATCATGGTTAGTGTGTGTTTGCTATATACTTAATAGTGTTGCAATTAAACATGTCCCTTTCAGGATTTCTTAGCATATTCTTACCTAGATCTGTGACATTTAATTCACCTCCAACCAAAAATGAACAACTGGCATACTGAGAGTAAGCATTATTACTATGTTTTATTCAGGATGTATAGTTAGACGATTTTGGAATGTCTCTGACAGTGAAAGTGAAGGGTTATGGATATCAGGTCAAACTGATAAATGATATTAAAAAGAAATTTCTAAATTGAACACCCTTTGCTCTTTTTCTGACCATATAGAGATTCCTGAATGTAAAGTCGCAAATTCATCAGCATACAGATAAGTAAAAAGTAGTTTACTTCAGTAAGTATTGAGGTCCAAATAATAAGTAGAACCTGGGGCTGAAAACATCATGGCATAATAGAAATTATGCTGCCCATTTTTAAAAAATCACTACAATAATAAATAGCTGTGTGATATATAACCTGGCATGTCAACTCTGTCAAATCAGTTTTACCAAAGTTAAGAAAATGTATCATCTCCCCATTTTCCAGTCCCGACTGATAAAATGCTCACAGAGTTTCTCCATGACCTGGCTGGCTATAGAATTGAAACTTCACCCTTGGAGTCCTTATGACCTTTTAGCTTGTTCCATAGCTAGATTCCATCCACCATTAGCCAGATCAGTGGCACATTTCCAGGTGATTCAGAAGGTATTTAGAGAAAATTCTGACACTCTGAAATGTCTGATAAACTTTGCAAGTCTCTCAGGAATTCCATTTGGACATCTCTAAATGAATAACAGAGAGATTAGATGAAATCCTCGTGTAATAATCGGTGCCCATATTTTTTTAACCAACACATGCCTTTGAACTTTCTGTTCAGTGTTCCATACAGTTGATTTTGCTGCATTGAAAAATCACTGTGAACACGTTTTTAAATAATCTAGCTGGCTCCATTTTTGTCTGCTAAATTGCACTGAATACAATCTGTGATTGCAACTTTGCCTTTGCTTCAATCTATTAGCTATTTTTGAAAGAGGCATAACAGTTGAAAGATAAGTACAACCTTTTCACTTAGGATCTTTATGAAAAATGTAAAAGATGCTTTGCCAGTCTGAATAGTTAATTGAGTTTGACTGTAGCAGGGTAAGATGCAAAAAGAGTGTGTCTATGGCAACTCTTTATGTCATAAAAAATTTAAAAGGTCTTTAGTTAATGTGACTCTTTTTTTTAAATTCGCTTAATGGAGTAAGTAAAACTGGATATATAATTAGACTCTAAGATTAAAGCATCATAATTGAGGTAAGATAATATGAAGAGGTTCACACAATAACGATTGAGCTTCAAATGAGCACATTCTTTCTTAAACTCAACTGAAGTCCCATAATTCTTGAATTTATTCACCATGATGTAATAATAATAGTATGTGAGTGACAAGTATAGTACTTTATAAAGGTAAAGTGTCTTACAGTGTTCTAGCTCTTTCCTAGACACTACTGCATTTGAATCTCCAATTACCTCTGGATATATGTTTGCCATTTTCTGGACAAGGAAACTGACACCCAAAAAGTTTAACCTGTTCAGGATCACGTAATTAGTAAGTGATAGAGTCACACTCAAACCCAGATATTCTAACTTCAAATCCAGTGTTCTTTTCCCTGTGCTCCTGCTGTATGTAATAGAGAGCAATGAGTTAGTGGGAAGGGCAGAATAGCCACACACATCTTTGCAAAATGTTTCTCAAGAATGCTCTGCTTCCAGTAGACCTGGTTTAGCCATTGTATTTCTCATTCATTAGTCTATTCTTTCAGGGTAACAGGCCCTTCCATCTTAACGGCTTTTGCTTTTTAATTCCCATGTCTATGTTCACCAACTTAGAATTAAACGTGTTTTCTACCCAGCTTGACAAAAGATAGTTGGATAGTTCTCTATTAAGAAAGTAAGGAAAAAAATTATGGCTGTATCTATAGATACAGATTTAGACAGATATATCTAAAAGCCAGGAAGCAGGAACTGGACTTTTCAATACAAAAATAAAGTGGTCTCCTTTTAATTTCTTTTTACCTTCTATGTTCTTTGTGTAAAATCAAATGAATAGATATATTCATTTAATAAGGAAGTTTTATAGTAACCCAGTAATTATTGGTATAATATTTACCCTCCACTAAGCATCAACTTAGGAATTCCATCCATAGCTTTTGTTTAGATAAAACTCTTCTGTTGATGCTGCAAGAATTGCCAGTGATAGTGCTGGGGATGCCGGGGTAGAAATATCCCCTGAAAATATTTTGTTGCCATCCTAATATGTACAAGTTGAGGTTCAAGTGTGTGTATGTCTGTATGTGTGTGTGTGTGTAAACACACACAAATCATATGTGCACGTAACTACATATTAAAATATACTTAAATCTGTCTGTTTGCTCTGTAAATAAATGATCATTTATTTCAATGTTTAGATTGGATTTCAACATGATAAAATGGCTTTATTATCCTTTCTAGACAATCTGCTAGCAGTGTTTTCCAGCAACCTATCCATCCCCCAACCTTTTTGATATTACACCAAGATTTTTTTCCCCATCCTGTTGATGTAATTATCCTTGCATAATTTGGAGCAAGATTTCCTGGCAATATAGATCCACAAAATTGTTGATATGGCTTGAGCTCAAATAATGCTTCTATTCAATTTGTTTACTTTTCAGCTTGAGCAGAGTTTTGTGTCATAAAAAGAATAGCAAGAGACAATATTATAGTAGAGTTGGACTTTTATGGATGGATTTATTTTAAGTAAATATTGGCTGCAAGGGATCCCGGAATTTTAGCATTTTTCTTGGAATCCTTAACTATAATACTTAGTCCAGAACAAAACTTTCTGCAAATGATCTAGAAATATTTAATTCTATTAAACCCTAATTATTTCGTGGGCTATCTTGGAATAAATTGCCTATGAGTTTTCCTGCTAAGAAATGGACTATTCGTTTATTGCTCATTTTCCCCAAATCAAGGAAATCTGTTGTTCTTCAAGTTAGATTGATGTTGACAAGGTCCTCTTCATAACAGCAGGTGTTAGGCCATAATTGGTCGTTATAGAATTATGTTTTGCTTGAAGGAATTCTGGAAACAAGAAAAGCATGTTCTTGTTGTATACATTGGCTCTGGATGAAAAATTAAGAGAATGACATGAGAGATAATATGTAACTTAGCAGAATTTGTCATTTTATTAAGTGATCAATATTTTTAAAAGGCACTAAAATCAGCATGAACATCCCTGGGAAACCATTGTTCTGGGCCTTACCTGCAAATTATCCCTTACCATTTTTTTTAATGGAGAAATTGAAAATAGAAAAGCAGTATAGGGGACAAAATACAGCCAGATGACCTCCTTGAAGGAGTGATGAGATACCAGAAGCTACAGAAATAGATTGGTTAATGGTATTGAGTAACTACTCAGTAGTAAATACCTTGCTTTTCCAAGCAATGTATAAAGCAGTAGCACTGACACTTTCATTAGTTTACCCAAAATAATATTACTTTGTAAACACCTATAAACAGAGATTACCGAGATAGCCTAAACTCTAAGAGGACTGAGTAAAATAAAATGTTACTGGTTTAAATAATAGGTATAAAACTGTGTATGTATGGTGTACATTAATATAATAAGAAAGGAAATAGAAGTATAGTAAGGCAAGATTCAATTATACACTTGTAATCCACCCTTAAAGGAAAAAGCTTCACTAAAAAAGATGATATTTAGCATAACCTTGCCAATTGTTTCACAAATCCTTAAACCTGCAAAAAGTAATCATTCACCCCCTCATACCTAAGTAAACCTTATTTGATAATTTCATCTGCTCCTTCCTATCCTTTTTTCTTGTTTGCATCACAGTCAGATTTCCAACCTACATGTTTGAAGTCCAATCAACAAAATTCATCATGAAGATCATGTACTGGCTCCTAATATAAGTGCTGCCTGGAAACACAAACACTCTTAAGTTGGTACAGCATCCTGGGGTGAAGATCATTTTTAATGACATCATGTTTTTTCCTGAATTTATAAGTTGAAATGAAACAGGATTTTGTTAGATACACAGTTCTTACCTATATAAAAAGGATTCTACACATACTTCCATGGCAAAGTATAATACTGCCTCGGCTGTCACTGCCAATGCACAGGTGTTCTCATTCCTGGCTGTTCGTTAGAATCACCTGGAGAACTTATAAAAAGTGTGGCGGCCATAGCTTTACTCTATCCCAGATCGATTAGTCAGTACCTTGGCCTTGCCATCTGCTAAGGTAGTCCTCAAAGTCTAGAATACAAAAGAATCCCCTAGAACACTTATTTAAAATGCAGATTTCAGGGTCCCCTCCGAAAGGATTTTCTTTTGGTAGTTCCTTACATAAAGTCATGTATTCTTAGGGTCCTTTTTTGAGAAACATTATTGTAAGAACTCATTGTCAATCTGGGCTTTGGATTCTTTGTAGCAATTGTAGTTGAATGTAACTGTTGAAGTATGATTCCTTTAACACTATCTGTAGTAATTTCAGTCAGTGGCTGTTTTTATTGGTGCTACTGTTGTTTTATTCAATATTTTACATGCTAACAACTAAAATCTACAGTAGTTTATAACGTTTGAATCAATATTATGGAATGAACTATTAACAGTTCAGTTCACAGAAGAATTAACTTCATATCCCTATTAGTACTGAGGTTAGTTCCCAATCACTCCCACAAAAAATAAAAATATGTAAGTAAACAAAAAACTGTTTCTTTAGCCATATTCTCAGGAAGTCATCTCTATGGTTATCGTATTTGGAACCTCTTTTCTTTGCTCTGAATTTTTTGTCACCCGTTTATCCTCATTCATGTCCCATTCTGATAAATATCAGAAGAGTCATTTATTTTATCAAGGCTTTTATAATTATTCAGAGAATCCAGTCTGTGTCTAAAGCTGCAGAGTTCATATATTAAATACAGATTTTCAACAACCCTCTTTCCAAGTTTCTTGTTAATATTCTGAATTAGCTACTGTACAGAACTATGCTTTTATAGGACCAAGTAGGTGTGCTTGTTAACCGTATACATTCTGAAAAACTCTCGCTGCAGATACATATTGACCAGGAATTGCTTCTTTCACTGTATTTCATGTCTCTACTTTGCACATATTCTCTCTCTACTGAAGTGATTTAAGGATGACAAAGGTCTTATGGGTTTTTGTTGTGAATAGCTGTTTGTCTAAGGACTCCCTGGGAATCATTTCTACACTTGTACAAAAAAATTTTACTCTGTGATTTTTCATGCGTTATATTATCAATCTTCCTTCTGGTTGTAACAGGCAGCATCATTGTTTTATGTTTCACTCTTTAGGGTACCCGTGCCTGGATTGCTCCTATTGGGATAAGACCAAGCATACCTCCAACACAATCATTGGCATTAATTCCAGTAGAACCTGCCGACTGACACTTAACCCCAACCTATAAAGGCAGATATATGCATCCTCATACAGGCTTTGCATACAAAGTGCCCGTACACACAGCCTAGGACAACTCTATGCACAATGATGGCTTAAATAGCATCATCCATCCTCTCCAGCACTTTTAGTGTGCTTGTTACTTCCTGAGGACCATAAGGAGATCCAACAGCTGAGGCCTACACTCCACTGTGGGTACTGTTGGTGTCCTATGCCATTCTACTCCAGTTGCCTACGATTAGCCTATCTGCCCCTGCCTACATCCAATACCCTAAAACTTGTTGTAAGCTGGGTTTTAAAATTCTTTTGGCTATACAAGCCCATATAAAGTAAAATTTACTTGCTTCAATTCATGAAATCATGTTAACGTTCTCTTAGGTAGAGAAATATTCCTGCTTGCCCATATAGCATTGCCCTCTTGCACTTACTTTTTTTTTTTTTTTTTTGAGGAAGATTAGCCCTGAGCTAACATTTGCCGCCAATCTTCTTCTTTTTGCTGAGGAAGATTGGTCCTGAGCTAACATCTGTGCCCATCCTCTTCTGTTTTGTATGTGGGACATCTGCCACAGCATGGATTGATAAGCAGTATGTAGGTCCGTGCCCAGGATATGAACCTGTGAACCTCAGGCCACCAAAGTGGAGCACACAACTTAACTGCTACGCCTCTGGGCTGGCCCCCGTTTGCACTTACTTTTGACGTTTGAGGCAAATCTCTCAAATGTATTGTCTAACACAGAGTTCTGGCCAGGTGGAAGGAGTTAGCACTACTCTTATACACTAATATGTAGGCATTGTTATATAATATCCATCAGATTGCAAAATACGAATGACTACCTCTTTCACTTAAAACAGCCCTGGCCCTTTATATAACCAAAGAAAACAGATAAATAAAATGCTTGCCAAGAAATAAAATTATAAACCGTGGACCTCTAGCCTTTGTTGTAAGCCTGTTGGCATAGAAATTCCAAGCATATAACTGGCTTTCTTTATGCAGTGAAAAGCCAGTTGTGAGCACAGCTCATAATCTCTGTTGCCAGTGGACAGCATACACATTTCATATCTCCATCGTAATGTCTAAATGATGCAAAAAAGTACTTTCTATCTCCTAAAATGCTTCATGTATTAATAAATATATATAAATTGCTGTAAATTACGCTTAATTTTCTCTTGATGAATCAAATTGGTAGTTTTTCCTGTCTCGTTAAAATAAATCTATATTTGAAAAGGAAAAACTATACCAATAAAAAATTTAATCCTTATTTTATGAGATAATTGTGTTGTTTTCATCCTCCGTCAGCATTTGAAAGTTCCGGGGACGATAAGAGCAGATAATTATGATCATGTTTGACCATAAGGCGTCACTTCTAAACAGATGTGAAATTTTTGTAGGATTATAGTCTATTGTGATCGGCTGTAATAATTTTTTCAAGTGGTGTATACATAAAAGAATAATAATATTTTGATTCAAACTATGGGTGGAGGCTGTCGGGAATACCCTGTCACCTCTTTAGCCAGACCTTCTCTGACCACCAAGCTTAATCCAGCAAGGGCAATAATAGTTGCTTCTTCTGCTGCATTTTAGCACTTGCCCCATTTTGATCTAAATATTTGTCTACAAACCTGTCTTAGCTTGGGCTGCTGTAACAAAATACCACAGACTGGGTGGCTTAAACAACAGACATTTATTTCTTACAGTCTAGGAGACTAGGAAGTCCAAAATCAAGGTGGTGGCAGATTTGGCTCCTGGAGAAAACTCTTTTCCTGGCTTGCAGACTGGCCGCCTCCTTTCTGTGTCTTCACATGGAAGAGAGAGAGAGCAAGATGAGATCTTGTACTGGAGCCTCATCTAAACCAAATTACCTTCCAAAGGCCCCACCTCCTAATACCATCACATTGAGGGTTAGAGCTTCAACATACGAATTTGAGGGGGACACAAATATGTGGTCCATAACAAAACCTGTATATTCTAACAAGCTGTGAGCTCCTGGGGAGTAGGGGCCTTTACTTTTTAGACTTTCAATTCCTACTGCTTAGTATAGTGGTTGGCAACTCAATACAGTTTAAGTAAATGAACTAAATAATGAAAATTGTTTAGTACAATCTGTTTACATCTATTTACACCTATATGTATTTCAGTCATATATATTGGATGGTGATATGATTTGATTGAGCAGTTGATAATCTATAGTTTAACAAATTTTAATTTGAAGGGTCTAATTATATCACTATTATGTTTAAAGAGTTTCTTAGATAAAACAAAAGAGAAATGGAAGTGACAAAAAAAGGGTTTCATTATGTGACTTAGCCTTCATGTATTTTTTTTCCTCTTAAAAAGTCACAGTGATAAATGAAAATGTATTTCTTTTTTACCATTAGAGAGGGTGGCATTTTTGCTACATGGTGAGTGCCCTTAGTTTGTAACTTATTAGCAAATATTCTGTTCTGTGCAAAAAAGATGTAGTAAGATCATTATATAGGTAATGTTATATGAATAATGAATGGATTATTATTACATCAGGAAATAACCACTATGTTTTGCCAAAATTGGCAGCTTTTTTCCCAATAAACTCTCACTCACTAAAATATTTACATTAATTTTGCATATTCACAATACTCCCTGTGAAGAAGGGAATTGCTTACCTACTCTCATGCTTTATCTTGGTGATGTGCTTCAATTAAAATGCACACGTAGAAAAAAATAGAAAATGTAGAATCTGCTTTTCCATATGGATTTAGAAACATAAAGGGAATACTTGTTAGTTCACAAAATGGAAACTTCATGCTCGTGCATGCAGTGGAAAGTGTGTGTGTGTGTTTACTGTAACGGGTCATCTAGGACTTTAATTTTCAACTGTATGCCCAAGGCCCAGTGTAGAGATTCTGATTCAATTGGTCTGGAGTGAGAAGTGGCCATGGGTAACATTTTAAAATTTCTCAGGTGATTCTAATACGTATTAGGGGCAAAGAACTGACTCCGAGGGGTCTGGGAATCTATTGTAACTATCAGCAGTTTATAAGAGGGATCTTGGTAAAGACTTTGATTACTCTGCTATGGAAAAAGGTTCTTCACATCAGCTGGGGAGAAAACCAGGGCATTCCAGGTGTGGTCCTCCCTTAAAAGCCACTCTGCTAGTGTTAGAGTCTCCATAAACTGACCCAGGCCCCCATTCTAGGAAGAGTTATAAATGTCGGTTCTCTCGCTTTCTGCCCCCAATAGTTAACAGTTTCAGGGATTTAGTAAATTTTTCTACTTACCTCTTTCAGTTTGTTTCAGGTTCTGTTGAAAATCATCCTAAATGTATGCATGTTTTATTGCCATGGTGACATTGGACAATTTGTCATTTTCTACTTTCTCATATTTTTTTTTCAAATGTCAATGATTATTGGAGAGTATCATAGACAAAGAGTTTTGGCAGAATCTCTGGTAAGCAAAGTAGATTTTATTTCTTTATTGTTAGCTTTATTATCGTTTGATTGCTTTTCCAAAAATTAAGTACTAATCGTTTTTAAAAACTCAAATTACATGAAGGCCAATATTAACTAAATTTTTGCTAACGCAGATATACTTAACAATAAGTGAAACAGCTTAGATATAAATATACTATTAATTAGGGACCTAGAAATAAGGTTAGAAGAGCTTGACATGCAATGTCCCCTTACGTTCATATGTAAACTTTCTGTTTCAGATAAGAGTTCCAAAACTAGAGTCTGCATGGCACAGATGGCAGAATGATGCCATGATTTCCAAGCTGCTCTTTAATGGAGATGTGTCATATGTTTATTGATGATTGCAAGTTTATTGGCACATTAAAACTTTGTATTTAGTATTATAAAATCTAATGTAAATTGGGTAAAGAAGTTGCTACTTTTATGAAAATTATAGAATAGACTCCTTGGATTCTAGTAAGAAACAAAAATTGTCCATTTACACAATGACTGTAGACATATGCATAGATGAGAGTTAAATGCACAAAGTGACCTTAAATGAATATACACATTCAAGAAGAGAGGTCGGATCAAGACTTCAAAGATCATTAAATATGGAGTCAATTCCTTCCATTGTGCGATTTGAATCTTATTGCTAAAGATGATTATTTATCAGGGAAAACAGACTCTCAAAACCAGAGTCCCTACATTTTAATTTGCCCTTATTAAAGGAAGGACTTTTTCACTTCTGGAATATAATCAATTCTGCTGAGAAAAAAAATCTTCAGTCAATATTAAAAATGAATATGTTGTTACCATTAATATATATGGCCAATAATCAAACTATTAGTAATATACATTCTCTAAGTGTTTAGAGATCCATGTGTGTTGTTACTATCTAAAGCTGGGTCTTTATGTGGAGAAGAGACACACTCAAGTTTTGTGAATAATTTTTGTCATATATCAATATTGACTAAGCTTTGCCAAATAGGGAAATTTATAAAGATGTCATGGAAAAAAGAGTTTTAAATGAGAAACACCTGGGGCTCTAAAGAGTCTATAGCTTTAAAGTTGTAATTGAAATTCTGCCTAAGACTTGGGTGACCCTTAGTTATGGGCAAATGTGTATGCTGTTTTAAGAGCTTCCACAAAAGCCTCTGGAAGTAACACAGGAGTGGATTTCTAGCTCTCTTCCAACCATGGAAATATTCCTGGGGACAAAGTGGTATCAGCCACCTTTAATTTGTAGTAAGCAGGTACAAAACTGCATCATGGGACAGTTTCTGCTTATACAGTCCTCTACTGGTGTGGCTGAGTTTGGTACCACCTCTCTCTCCTCCTAACAACTGCAAAAACAACACCTAGATTAAGTAACCTGGGAGAATATCACAATATCGAGTACTCAGCATGTGTTGGTCAACTTAATATACCTATAATATCCCTCCTATCCTCTATGAATCTAGAAACGTACCATGGGTTGCTCATCCACTATAACAAATTGAGGCAGCTTTCCCCAAAGCTCATCACTTTGAATGTTAAAAAGTCCATTTTGCACCAACCTAAAATTTGCATACCATGATCTACGTATAGAAAGCATGGGGCCGGCCCCATGGCCGAGTGGTTAAGTTTGCATGCTCCGCTTCAGTGGCCCAGGGTTTCTCCAGTTTGGATCCTGGGAATGGACCTAGCACAGCTCATCAAGCCATGCTGAGGTGGCATCCCACATAGCAGAACTAGAAGGACCTACAACTAGAATATACAACTATGCACTGGAGGGCTTTGGGGAGAAGAAGAAGAAAAAAATGATTGGAAACAGATGTTAGCTCGGGGCCGATCAAAAAAATAAATAAAGCAAAAAGATACATCCACTTCCAAATGTAATGCCACGAGAGTTTCTACTGAGTGCTTGTGTATCTTTGTAAGTATCCCAAGCAAAACCACTTTCAACTTAACAGGGTTTTTTTCCCCCTAATTTTATCTTGAATTTAAAAGAGAATGACATAAGAAGAGCAAATATGTTTTTAAATTTCTGCCTTGATAGCAAGTTTAAGTATTTAGAACCAAGATTATCTTAAATGTATAACTTATGTAATGGATAAGGCTAGGCAAGAATTTCCAAAAGTGTGTTTTAAAACACATTGATCCCATAGGATGCTGAATGCAAAACAAATTGTTAGAATATGACAATCTTGTTCCCTTTGGAAAGTCACAACTAAAGCCTTACATATTTCTTTAGTAAAAAAAATTTTGTTTTGGTTTAAGCCAAATTTTCCTGACCTTGTATCACCAAGGTACTTGTTTTGTCAAGCAATACATAGTAACTTTCTAAGAGACTGGAATTTTATAAAAACCCACTTTCATAAACACATAACTAGAAGATTCTGTGCCTTTATTAACTATATTAGTACTAGGATTGCACATTACCATTTCTTTTGAAAAATAATATAAAAAGGCTAACTGAAAACTAATTTTGGCTTGGTATTATTACCAGAAATCCTTAGTCTTCAATTCATGTAGACTAGATATTTCCACTTTCTTCTGAAAATGTATGCATTGATGCAATTTATCATTTTGTTATGGAAATATAGAATTAAGGATGCATATGACTTTTAAAATTTTTGTCACCTATCACCCACCATCGTGTAAAACTTTACCCTTATTAATACTTGCTCTATTTTATAACATACCTTTAAAATCAAGAAAAAATATACGTAACATTACCCGTGGGCTTGCCTATAAGAAATTCTTTACCCTCCTCTGTGCATTGACTTCACCTTCTTCCCTTGCCAGGTTACATTATTGAACCCCATTCTGATATTAGCTGAAGAAACCTGAATAACAGTAGATTGAACAGAGTGGTGATTTAATATCTCTTTCAAAGGCGATACAAGGTAGGCAGTTTCAATATCAGTAACAACCCAGGGGCCCTTGAATTCTTCAATGGTTAGCTTCCATCCTCAAAAATCATATCATAGTCACAAGATGGACTCTTCGGACCTAGCAAAAGAGTATTTACCGCTGAGTAAGCCCTCCTTAACAAGTTTTCTGGTGGCCACACCTGGCAAATCCTGCTTACGTTTCATTGGGGGTTGGGGATTTATACAGATATCATGTATATATATATATATATATATATATATATATATATATGTTGTGTGTGTGTGTGTGTGTGTGTGTATGAATGAATGATTTTTTTAGCAAAGAAAGTTTACAGTCTCCTTAATATGAGAGTCTCCGATTAAGGGATAAAAGAACAGCATGCTTTTTGTCGTCTCTGCCAATGGTGATTAAGTGAACATAGTCAACTAGCATATGGCTGCGACCACTGGTGTCTAAGGTGTTATGTCTCTTGTGCAGTCTCCAGGCCTAAGTAAAATTATCCATAGGCAAGATCCAGGCAAAGCAAAGATTTCATAAATGAGACCCAACAAGCACTAATTACAAGATAAAACACTGATCTATTGAATTTCATTAAAATTAAGAACTCTGTTCATTGAAATACACCAATAACAGTGGAAAAGAAAGCCACAGATTGAGAGAAAAACATTCACAATACTTATGTCAGAAATAGAATTTGTATTCTTAATTTATAATAAACTCCTACATATCAACAAAAAAGACAGACAACCCATTTTTTTTTAAATGAGCAGAATACAGTAACAGACACTTCATGAAAGAGGGTATTCAAATGGCCAAAAGGCTTATGAATAGGTGCCTAACTTCATTACTAATTAAGGAAATGCAATAAAAAAACACAATGAAATCTTACTATAAACCCATCAGAATGGATAAAATGTAAGAAGATGACAGTACTACATGTTGGGGAGAATGTGTGGATCATCTGGAATCCCAAATATTACTGGTACAAGTATAAATTAATACGTTTGGTAATATCTATAAAAGTTAAATTTATGCCTTCCCTATGATCTAGTCATTCCTCTCATATGTATATACCCACTAAAACAACATGTACAAGATTGTTAACAGCAATATTTTGCCTAATAGCAACACCTGGAATAACTTAAAAGTCTCTCAGAATTAAAACAGATGAATAAAATGCAGTATAATAATATAGTGGAATTATACATAATAATAAGCAAAAAAGAACTGCTACTTGCAAGAACGTGAATGAATTGGGGCTGGCCTGGTGGCATAGTTGTTCAGTTGGCATGCTCTGCTTCTTCAGCCTGGGGATCACAAGTTTGGATCCCGGGCGTGGAGACAGCGCTGCTCGTCAAGCCACACTGTGGCAGCATCCCTCGTAAAATAGAGGAAGATTGGCACAGATGTTAGCTCAGGAACAGTCTTACTCAAGCAAAAAGAGGAAGACTGACAGCAGATGTTAGCTCAGGGCCAGTCTTCCTTGCACACACACACAAGAACATGAATGAATTTCATAGACATAATGTTGAATAGAAGATAAAGAATATTTACTGTATGATTCCATTTATATGAAGTTGAAGAATTGGCCAAAGATGTCTATAATGATAGAGGTTAGAAGAGAGGCTTCTTCCAGAGGAGCCAGTGGGAACGCAGAATTAACTGGAAAGGAGCATGAGGAAACCTTTTGAGGTGCTGCTAATATTCAGGGCTCTGTCCCCTTCTTACTTTTTATGGAAATGTGCAGAATTTTTATTTCACCTAGTTTTCTAAGCATGCATTGAATCTCCATACAATATTCCTAAGTACCTATTCAGCCTCTGCTAACATACCTCTAATGATAGAAAATTTTTCATACGTCCCTTTGCCTAACCCAAGCCTCTCCAAAAAAAAAAAGAAGCTTAATATTTATTTAACTCAAGCTTTAAAACAGAATCAGGCTTTTAACTGGTACCCGATACACAGGTATCTGACCTAATTTCCACCACCTATCTGTGGATGTAGTTTTGACCAAGGTCTTTCTAAACAAGACTGGCCAGCACTGAGTTTTAAAAAAGAGAGCCATTTTATGAATTTTAAAATAATGTGATTTTGAATTTTGCAATTTAAAGAAATTTCTAAACAATGTTACCTGGCATCTGCTCACTCTGAATAAAATCTCTTAAGCCTTATATTATATATGTATGAAATTTCTCAGAATGTTATTGCTAGAAATGTCACTGAGCTGTGAAAAAATTATCTCTAATTTGATCAATATGTGCTTACACATATGCCATTAATTGCCATTGCTCTCAGCTTTCAGTGGATGTTTTATGAGCCACGTGGGCCATGAGCTTGCTTTATTGTAGCAGAGACTAAGGAAGAAGAAATCTCGTCAGTGCGATAATACCCACAATAGAGGGGCATGGTTCAGAAGCACTTATTGTCAGAAACTCCATAATAGGATCTAGAAATGATAAAGAGGTCCATTCAAGGAAGCTGTAAAAGAGAGAATTTTGGCATGAAATCTCCTTAAGTACTAATTAAAATCAAACCAGATATGTGAGAAAAAAAAGTTCTATTGTATAACTAAGTGGTGTAGCAGAGTGTTTTTAAGGATTGAATGAAAGAAAGAAAAGAGAAAATGCAGAGGACAGGTAACTGAGCAGGGAATTGGAGGAGTGGGGCTGTTATGCTGATAGAATAAAGGAGGAAGGGGTATTGAAAGAGGAATCCAGCTGACTTTGATGAGAAGAGTGCAGGATTTTCTATCCTTGGGAACCCAAGGGACCATCTTGCTATGAACAGCCTAAGGCTGTTTCCATCAAAGAAACTCTAATATTTACATTTATTGAGCTTTTTTTATGTCACAGTGAATGTGTTAAAGCTGTGGGCCTCAAACTACGATTCAAACCAGCAACATCACCTAGAAACTTGTTACAAATGTAAATTTTCAGGTTCTGCTACAAACCAACTAAATCACAAATCCTGGGGTGGGTCTTTTTGGGTTTTTTTCCCCCTGCCAATTTCAAAGGAATGGTAAGGTTTTATTAATATTAGCAGCTTCCAATCAGTGAGATTATTATAAATAATAGCATTTACAGCTTCATTCAGGAATTCAAAATATCCGTTTCCTCTGGTCCTCTTTGCAGGCTCTGGAAGGGCCATTAGGAGGAGGGCAGGAGTGTAACGCCACAGGGAGCGGGAGCCATAAAACTGTGAAGGAGATGTGGAAGTGGGAAGCTGTAAAATAAATACCTCTACTTCATTCTCCCTGGGACCAACCCCATCTAAGAATGTGCAAATATCATCATTCCTTGAGAGGAACTGGGCCTTCTCAAGGCTTCTGACAAGAAAATCTATTCCCAGCTCAATTTCCAAGGCCTCACCCACCATAACAAGATTGTAGAGAGCTCCGTGGGGCTTTACCCACTGGGGATTCCATCTTTGATATCAAAGTCTTTCCTACTGGTGTTCCTCTTCCCCTACCACATTGCCAACTAAATAGCCCACTCATAGTCTCTTCAAATGTATAACTAATCTTTGCTACAAACTGAGAGAGTTTAGGTTTGTTAAACAGACTGGTTCAGTACCATTAATTGCTCATTCTCTATCGAAGAGATAGAGAATCAGATATGCTCCCATTACCTCTGATGTAATGATGACTGTAGCATCTAAGCATATGTCTCAGATATGCTCTCATTACATCTGACGGCCTCTGGGACCCTCCCTGGGTACTTCCTTCCCAACCCTGCTCATTATGACTGCCTGTTCTCCGTTTCAGCGCTGGGGATGGCGCGTAAGGAGCTCTCCAGGTGATTTCGATGTAATCTAAAGGTTGAGAGACATTATACTAAGCAATACGTTTATTACCACTTGTTCTTCGCAATGATTCTATAAAAGACCTATTGTTAACACCCCCCTTTACAAATGAGGAAACTGAGGCATTAAGAGGCTCAGTACTTTATTCAAGGTCACACGGCTGGTATGCAGAGGAGCTGAAAATAGAACCCAGATTTGTCAGACTATAAACCCTGTGTTTGTAGCCACTCCTCCAGAGCCCAGTGAATGAAAATTCATTAATTTCAATGAATATTTGTAATACCCAACTTGCAAGTCTTGAAATATAATTCCAATTGCTTAAAGCATTACCTTTGAAGGAGAAAATACCCTCCTCACCATGATTGGCAAAATAAAAGGTTTAAAATACAGATGCCCAATTGAGGGAACCCTTTAATTTTTTTTCTTAAATTCAGGCACTAGGGTTGGGTTAGATTCATTTATTCACTGAAGTACAGTGTTTCCTGCAGTAATAAATAGGACACTCTGCTATTGGCTCTCATCCCTTAGCAAATTTGTTATTTTTCCATCCTTTAAGCTAAACTTCTCTGAGGATTTCATATTCACTGTATCCACTTCGTCACCTCACATAGCTGGCTGAACCTCAGAAAATCTAGCTTCTGCCATATCCTTCAATTAATTTCTGTCAAACAAATTTTGAAAGTTTGAAATATCAGTAGTGTTAAGAAACAGAATTCAACCGAGTAAATTTGAAGATCTAATTGGCTTTATTTAACAGTTCACGAATGAGCCAGCATCCTATCTAGCAAGTAGAGAGATACTCCAAGGAGTTGTACAAAGTGGAAAGTTTTTATGGGCAGAAGGAGGGTGGGGCAAGAAAGTATTAGCAAAAGAAAAGAAAGGATTGTTTCAGGCAGGGACATCTTTTCCAGGGAAGGGAACAGGGATGGTGGGGGTCTTGTGCAGATTACCTCAGTAGAGCTAGTCAGAAAATTCCAGACTGGTCCATTAAGGTTGCCTTCCTGCAGAAGGTCAAAGCCACAATTAGGTCAGTTATTAAATCTAGGTTTGGTATCATGGACTTTAGCACAAGTGATGCCATTTTGGGCCTATAGTTTTTCTCTTTAACATTGGATTTACGGTTTGTGAATAATTAACCAAATTTATAATTCTCTCTCTCCCCATTGTTACTAATCACCTTTCACCTAAATTATTATAATAGCCTCCTGATTATTCTTCTCTTTATTTGCCATGCTGCCCTCAAGAGCCCCAAATCTACTCCCCATACTGCTTTGAAAAAGGATTTTCCTCTATCTCCGTGGCCGAGTGGTTAAGTTCATGGCCTCCAATTTGGCCACCCAGGGTTTCACTGGTTCAGATCCTGGGCATGGACCTAACACTGCTCATCAGGCCATGCTGAAGCAGCATCCCACATACCAGAACTAGAAGGACATAAACTAGGATATACAACCATGTAGTGGGGGGCTTTGGGGAGAAGAAGAAGAAAAAAAAAAGATTGGCAACAGATCTTAGCTCAGGGCCTATCTTTAAAAAGAGAAAAAGGATTTTCCTAAAATGCACTCAGATCATGCTACCTAAACTGCTAAAAATGCTTAAATTCTCATTGCCCCAAGGATAAAATCTGAATTCTGTGAAGCACTCTACCACCCTTTCCATGGTTTGACCCCTGCACCATCTCTTTGAAGCTCCCCTTCCCGCAACACCGACCACACCCATCCATCTGTCAGTCATCCCATTGTACATCCCAATCATGCAGCACAAATTGCAGTTTATAGCTCCTGTTGTTGTCTCTTTCTGAAATGACCTTTTGACCCTTATACCCCACTCTTCCACCATTCTCCCCTCACTACTTTTTACCCAACTAACTCTAGTTTATCTTTTAGGTGATGTCACTACTTCAGAAAATCCCTAAGGTTGGTGTTACAGGAGGAGCATCTCATTTATCATCACCCCACAATCACTATATTTCAGTACACATCAAACTGCTTTTCAGTTTCCTGTTTACGTTTCCTTATCACTCATTGGTCACTAAGCTTCTAGAAGGATGCACATTTATCTTGGTCACCATCATCTCCCCAGCCCCTAGCACAATGCCTGACAATAAGTTCTCAATAAACATTTCTTAAGTGATTAAGTGAGTAATAATGACATGCTCAAGCTTGTTAAACGCTAAAACTTGGAAATAAGGCAAAAAGATAGCTAGATGTCATACTGAAGCATTGTCTAAAAGGCCTACTCAAAGATTATTTTATTTTCTATGGGAATGTGTCTTTGTTTAACTTAGTATTTACTATTGATTAGAGCTCAGATTCTGTGAAGTTTTTTTTGGTTAATTCTTTTTCTTAGTTTTTTCTTCCCCCTGAGGAAGATTAGCCCTGAGCTAACATCACTGCCAATCCTCCTCTTATTGCTGAGGTAGATTGGCCCTGAGCTAACATCTGTGCCCAACTTTCCCTATTTTATATGTGGGACACCTGCCACAGCATGGCTTGATAAGCGGTGTGTATGTCCACACCCACAATCTAAACCAGCAAACCCTGGGCCGCGAAAGCAGAGTGTGCAAACCTAACCACTGCGCCACTGGACAGCCCCCAGATTCTGTGAAGTTTCATGTGAACTAATAGATTTTTGTCCAGTATAGAGACAAATAGTTGTTTTTCTAGTAGAAAAAATATCATTGAAGGATATGATTTTATTGCCTTTTAGCATATTAACAAGTTTTGTATCTAATTTAGCAATCTTATTCTAGTATACGTTTTTTCTGTGATGATATATATTCAGTCCCTTGAATCCTCCTGCGAACCAGCTTTAATTCTCTGCTTGTTTCATCTTCAATTAGTTAAATAAAAATTTCCGTATTCTCAAGATATGTTTATAAGAGAAGAGTACATTTACTTCTGTGTGTTTTAAACTATGTAAGAAACACTGAGCCTAGCATTAGTAGTTATTTCTAGGGAGAAAACAAATTCCATCGTGAAATATATTTGGAAAAGAACTTCAGGTTCTAACCTTCTTTGAGATTATTAGCAATAACCATTCACATGCTGAAGGTTCTGAGAAGTTTGGAGATGAAGTAAACTGTTTTGTGTTGTTTAGCATTTCAAGATTGTTTTTATTAATAGTGTTTAGGAAAAACAGTTTGGAAACATTGGTTTACTTGTAACTTTGAAGGACGATATTTTAAACTATGATTTTCGTGTTTGAAGTGCTGTTAAGACAATTTCTATTTTGAATTAAGATTTATTTCCCCTAAACTTTTTATGTTAAAATAAGTCACAATTCTGGACCTCGTTGGGGAGGAAGACATATCTTCTACCCTCTGGGTCCTTCTGGTTGGGCTATGAATTAAATTGGCATGAGACAGAACAATAGGAGAAAATCAAACAAAGCTTTAAAACATGTATACATGGGAGAGACCCAGGAAAACTGAGTAACACAAAAGTGGCCTAGGTGCCAACTGAAATATCATTTTCAGCTAAAAACAAAGGAGGATGTTGGGGGTAATGGTTTGGGGCTTCAAAGGGAAGGAAGGCAGTTCACATGGAGATGAAAAAGCAAATGTTTGGTAAACAGAACTTTGATAAGGATGGGCTTAGCAAGGACCCTTATAGTCTACCAGATATTTAGAGTTATCTATGGTGATGGCCTGTCCTGGGGACAGGCCTTTTATCTTAAATTCCTTTAGGCAGTTAGAGGGAAGGTCAAAGTTTCTTTCAGAGTCTTTTGTTCTTACAAATAGTCAAGGCAAGGCGAAGAGACATATTTTGGGGTGGCCAATTCTGATCCCCCACAACCTCCAAATATGTATTTCAGAAAAGCTCTCCTATAACCACAGGAAAGATGTTCTGACTTCTCAGCAGTATAGTCACATAGGTAGAATAGTTTTAAATGGTATTTAAAATAGAAAGCACTTTATTTTCCATATAGAGTATATGAAAATAATTAAAATCGTTAAGCGAAACTAATATTCAGTTGTTTTCTAAATAAGTCAATTGAGATAGTGAAGGATCTAAAGATACCTACATAAAAGGAGCAGGTTATCTAGTTTTAAAAAGGAATCATATAAAAACGAAAACATTAGCAATCAATAAAATACTTAAAGGATGCATTACTTACATTAAGGGCATAAGTGGATTTCTGTAAGATTTGGGATTGTGAGGAATTCCGTATTGAAACAAGTTTTTGCTTTCAGATTTTGCATTTGTTTGCATTTTAAAATAGCCCTGAGAGGAGCCTAGAAGAATGAGTAAATTTGACATCTGTGTCTATCTCAACTTTGTTTATTAGAAAAAAAACAGAAATTGCTAAAAAAATGTTCTATTATGACTTTCTTCTTGCCCATTTTACGCTTCTAAATGACTGCAAGAATGGCTATAGAAGAACTAATAAAAACATTAATTTCATCTTGTTATGAACACTAAAATTCATTAGTCTTATATTTCCTTCTCCCTCATAATTATGTCTTGTTTTTTGTTGGCTGAACAGTTTTCCATTCTAATCAAGCTTTGTCAGGGGCTGCAGGCTGAATTGCCCTGTGAAAGACTGATTTGTTTCCAGTCCCTATAATCTGTCCCCTTGAAGGCTAGAGATTGAAATCATTAAGGCAGTGCTGTTGCCCTTGATCTCTGCTCAAAGAGGATAGAGATTGATTAGTTGACAGTCGTTGACCTGGATCACTCAAAATGAAGTAGTGATGAAGCAAAATCAAGAGCAGACATCTCAGAATATTTGATAATGTCATTTATTCTGTGTGCATTTTTTTCAGCCTTATTTTCTCTTTCCTTTTTTTGGTTAGGTATTTAGTAGAGATGATGCCCCAGCCCAACCTCCATCCCTACTCCATGCTTACCTAGTTCCTACCTCCTAGGGAACTTAAGAACTTGTTAATTTCCTGAATTAGTAACTTGTAAATGTTATCTAAACATTCTGAAAAGACAAGGCAGCATAAAGGACTTATTATTGCATACGTGTCACATGAAAAGGTTAGTTATTAACAAATATCCGTTCAAAATTTTTGTCAAAAGTTAGCCTCAAATTGCGAGAGCTATTGTGTAAACATAACAGACATTTGATAGAGTAAATGTTCACTCTCTTCTACACCTTTAAGCTTAGGAATGGTATCAGTGCTGAAAAAAATCTAAACCAATTCGTATAAGAAAGTGAAAGTCCCTGTTAAAAGAGAGAGCCACTTTTAAATACACATTTTACCATTTCTATTTTAGTTTCTACCTGAAAAGGTAAAGAAGGCATATTTTAAAGACAAATATATTTGAAAATATTCTGAGATCATTTCATTGGACCGATTTGAGAACTGAAACTGTTGAATTGAATTAGCATATTTGGTTAAAGATAAAATGGGAGTGAGAAAGGATTGATTTGGTTCAAAAGTTTAAGTGAACTTGCTAGAAGCATCCAAGTTCTTGAGGGCTCTGCTGCTTTGTATTAATATGGACAATTATGAATTTGAGGGTTTTTTTAGTTTTGAAAAAATGTTGTAGATGGTGCGCAGGTAATAATAGCTTTCTAAAAATTCACTTTGATAATGTTTCGTAGTGGCCAGTTCCTGCCTGTTCTCTGGAGGTTGGTGGCCTAATTTAGGTGCATTTAGTATTTAGAGCAAAAGAAGGCAGTCTATGAAGAGACTGACAGGCACCTTACTCCTGCCTCACCCATCTTTTTTTCTTTTTTTTACATTTCCCTTTCATTATTTTTTCTTTTTTTATTCCCAGACTCTTGAATTTAATCTAAACTTTTCCACCATTAATATTGCAGTCTAAGGAAGTGGCAGCCACCTCATTTAAGGGATAGTAGCTTCCATGTTTGGGGGAAAATAGAGTTTTCTGAGAAACTGAAATAGATTTTAGGTGAGAAGTGTGTGAGGGTAATTGAGTGTGTGTATGGTAAGAGAGGGGCTGGGCACAGTCCTAAATAAATTTCAGTATGATAACAGCAATAACTTAGGACCTCCATCTTCAGTGAAGTTTCTGTACCAATTTTGCAAGTGTCACAACAAAAACAAATCCTTGAAAATGGTGGTAGAAATCTTTTTAATGTTCAGCTGAGCAGACAATGCCTACATTTTTGAAGTTTCGTTTGGCAGACTCAATGCAGTAAGCTTAATGGAAGACAATTCCAGTCTTCCTTGGTTTGACAGAGAAGTGTAGGTCTAGTCAACTGAAATTTACACCTTCACAGTCCTTATAGATATCATGGAAGACTGGGTGAATAAGCCACCCCCCAAGCAACAGAAGGATAGAACACAAGTTGAGATACTGTTTTAATCTCCAGTGACTGGAAACACCACAGCCATACATCACACGGTTGTGCATTCTGCCTTTCATGATTTGTCAATATTTTTCATCCTGCCTTCCCCTCCATTTTGTTTGCCATTGTAGGGGAAGAAGAATACTGCTCTACCCTCTAGGTCCTTCTGGTTGGTCTAAGAATTAAATTGAGATGAGACAGTACAACAGGAGAGAAATCAAACAAAGTTTAATAACATGTATACACGGGAGAAACCCAGGAACACTGAGTTACTCCCCAAAATGGCTGAATCTACCACCTTAAATACCATCTTCATCTAAAGACAAAGGAGGATGTTGGGGGTAGTGGTTTTGGACTTCAAAGGGGAGGAAGGCAAGTCACATGGAGGTGGAAAAGCAAATGTCTGGTAAACAAATGTTAACCATGCCTTGTAAAGACAATGGGACAAGGAGAGCACTTTGATTAAAAGGCCCTTGTTAGGTTCTTCCCTGTGTCACACTTAGTTTGTGTTATCCTATAATTACCTTATTGTATTAGCTCCTTCCTCGGACTGGCCTTCTATCTTAAATTTTTTTAGGCAGTTAGGGAAGGTCAAAGTTTCTTTCAGTGTCTTTTGTTCTTTAAAATAATCAAGCCAAAGAGATATCTTTTGTGGTAACCAATTCTGATCCCTCACACCATCCCACGAGTGTGAGAACTGTTCTCCCTGCAGTTATTGCCAACTCCCATTTATTTCGCAAGTTTTCCTTTCTCTAAACAACTTTCAGTGTTGTATTCTGCCGTGCTGTGATGCTGTAAGTTTGTAAAATGTGATTGTGTCACAGTTACTACTATGCCAAGGCTCTAGACACAGAAGGTTTCATTCAGTTTTGTCAGCACTGCTATTCAGCTGATAAGGAATGTAACTGGTGACACTAAGTGCCACTTTTGTTTGTGTGAACCATCAAAGAATAAAAATGTGAATAAACACACAAATGTTAATCTATATGTTTATATATATAACCTGTATGTGTATATATTCCTACCTATATAAAATTGAATTGTTCTTCTAAAGCATTCCATGCTTGGTGACAAAAATACTATATGCAAATGTAAATTTAGGTTAATACATTTATATGAGCATTTCTAATTTGTAAACTTCTATAGATCCTGAGTGATAAAGAATAGTTACCTCACATCACTTTGGGAAGAAAGTAAATTATAAATTGTGAAAATAATAAAGTAGGAATCCCTATTCAAAACCAGTCCCCATATTGCCTCATAAAAATGTCCAAAACTCTTTTTGGAATGTAATCCATAGAGAATTGCAAGTTTCGTTTTCTTTACACTTTTATTCACTGCCAAAAACTTGGGGGGTCCTAGGAATATAGGGAAAGCAGGTAATTCTGAGGGGGCATTGTGCAGGAAAGCAGTTTTGCACTGGCTTTTTCTTTTTTTTTTTTTTAGATTTTTATATTAGAGTACCTTGTTTTAAAGATTTGAATTGTAATCACTCCAGGTAATTGATTTTTTAAAGTATAATGTAGTCATAAAAAAATAATATGTATTCATCTCCTTTCCAGAAAACAGTGTTTTAAAAGATAAAGATCTATACTAATAAAATGTGATTTTTTAAAAATTTGTCATGTACTGCCAAACCTAAAAATATGAAATTAGGTGTGGGTAAACTTTTAAAAAAATTGCCAGTGGTATAAACAAATTTTACTGCCCGTCATTTGCAGGGCTGGAGGGGTTGCCATATTTAAACGTGTGACCTGTTTTAAGTATTTGGGTCAAAGAGAAGCCAGGCACCAATGTGTAAAGTGGCACAGACGGAAGAGTGAAAGTGGAATTGACTACAACTGAAAGTGAAGGAAAGTTAAAAAGAAAAAAAAATCCCAGGTACATCAATAATATTCCATTTGGACAGTCGGTATTATTATGGAACCATTGTTTGCTCTCCCATCATCAGACCCAGGATCAGTGAGTAGTCAGCATAAGTTATTGTTTTAATAATGAAACTGAAGGAAGATGGGTTTAAATTGGTGCCCATCTATTGCCAAGTAGCTGTATGACCTTGGCCAGCTACTTGACCTCTCTAAGCTTTGGTTTCCCGTCTATACAATGCAGTCCATGGGAGTATCTACCTTCTTGCTTCTGCCCATTTCATAAGGTTGTTGTGGGAATTAAATGTGCTAATCTATTTAAAGTATTTAGTAAGGGGCACATAGTAAGCACTCAAATTACATACGCTGTTACTATTACCTTGACAAACTGTTTATCTTCTCTCTCCATTTCTTCATATGTAATACCGGATTAACTTGAGTACTAAATTTTAAAAATACATGAAAAAACGTAGCACAGTATCTAACAGTTCGTAAATACCCAACATAATTAAATATCCCTTCCTCTTTTTGCTTTCCACAATTAGGCTGGATGCAATGTGAAATATAAAAGGATACCTACTATTTGCTCAGCTATCTGCTGGGCACTAGAGAAATATATCTTTTTATTATTTTATCCAATCTAAAATTTGCTGAGCACTAGCTAGGTGTCAGGAAGTATATGCGCAAGTACAGGAAAGAGCATAGAGATTTACAATCAGGAAAAAATTTTGAGTCTCCAGTCAACCACTTAATGTTACCCTGGATGATAAGTGGGTCGGATCCAAACACTCTAACCCTCACTTTTATTATTTCTAAATGTTGATGGTACTAATAGTTGTTATAAGATTCAAAATCTGTTCTGAAGTATAGTATTTTGTGTAAACATTAGTCAAAATCATGAGTTATTTTGAGAGGCACATTTGCAGTCCTCACAATGAAGCTTTTGGACCCCTGCCTTTGCACTGAGTGATATGTCTGTAGTGGGTAAATGTTTCACCATCACAGATTTAAGTGGGCCAAAAATGCTACTTTGTTAATGTTTCTATAATTGAATTGGATTGCTACATTGGACCCTGTTTTATCTTAATTTAGTAGATTTCTTAATATGCATTTCTGAGGAAATTTTAATAAAATTCAATGACATTTCAGGTTTACCAGTTATGTTCAGGATTTCTCAAGATTCTCCTGCCTCTCTAGGATGACAATACTCCAGGGGTATTACTTAGCTTCATATCAGAGCTGGCTTCTGGGTCAGGGACATGCAGAAATGTGACATTCAGTTTGGTCCTTTGGATGGGTGACCTTTTCATGGGGCATCTGCTGAGGTGGACCAGCATCTGCATCCTTCCCTACTGGAAATGCTCATTCTGCATTGCTCGCTTTGGGATCCTTATGTCCTGCTTGCCACACCCTTGCAAGACTACCAACTTACTCCTCCTAACGTCCATGACCTTCTCAAGCCCCAGTACATGTTAGCTGCTCATCATACACACATTGAGATGTTCAGACCTCCGTGAGGCTACCTACATGCCCAGCCCCCATGCTCTGGCACTATAGCAAAACAGCTCTGATGGCCATCTCTCCTCTCAGACTTCCATTCTTTAAGTGGACATTATCATGTTTCTGCTCTCTTCAAATGAATTTGAAAAGGTATAGGGGGGTGTCAGAGGAGTTCAGTGTCCTCTCCACACAGCTTCTAGCTTTCACTTATCTGCAACTCTACTTCCCCCCCTTCATTTCGTCCTGGTAGGCAATGAGAGCTGGTGGACATTTCTTTGAACCAGTCTTCTCCTACATCTGTTGTTTAGGACAGAGTCATGGTTTACTCATACTGAAAATATATTTACCTCTGTTATTGTATCAAAAGTTAGCTTTACTCGAAAGCTCTGCATTTCTGAACTTCTTGAAGGCATTGGGAATCCAGTACCTACGTTACCTGCCGAGGATGGAACTTAAGGACTTGCATACAGTCTCAGGAAATATTTTGTGTGTGTGTGTGTTTATATGTGTGTATAGTTCTGATGATGGGACTGGTAGAAAGATAGAGATCTTTAATTAACTCTATGACTCCTTCACATGTAGATTGCAATCACAGGCAACTAATAAAACCATTTTGCCAGGTTTCCCATCTGTAAAAGGGAAACAAAATCTAATTCACAGTCTAGCTGTGAGGATAAAAAGCAGAATACAGCATCACACATAAAGTACATCCTCGACAACTATAAGTTCCTTTCCTCACGTTGTCTTAATAAGAAGGATCCCTGCCTCCGCACCTCCTCTGTCTTCTTTAGTATTTCACAATTATCCCTCATTTGGGACCAAACTGCCTTTTACTAACTATCCTTAGTGTTTCATTTGTTTTGTATTCATGTATTGTACAACTTATAAAATATTTCACTGCAAATCTTCTTGAATCTATTTTATTCATGCACAATAAGGCATATTTTCATTTTTACAAATTAATGTGTTTTAACATAAATTTCAAGCAAGAGTGAAAAATGAATTCCTCCTAGTTTTCAGGCAGTTTTCCTTATGAGAAGTAGGTCAAGAAACATTGAACACAGAATAAATTTATCTCTGAAAACAGCTCTTCAACTCTGGATTGTTTAAGGATGGCCTAGAATCCACGCTCAGTATTCTCATGCATCTCCAGCTTCACTTCTCTTCTGAATTAGCATTTCGGCATAAAGCATTTCCTTAGAATTGCTCTTATTTTTATCACCATTTTCTGTGCTCCGTTGTCACATGAGAAGACAATATGTAGCAGTCATTTCATAAATCAACATACAAATTATTCCCCAAAGTCAGTGTACATGTTATCTGTTCAGTTCACAGTTAACTAGAACTGTTGAGGCTTGCTTTTGTAAATTGTCGCTGCCCCCTACACGTTTTTTTTAACAATCATAAATACAAAATTAAATGGATGGCTAGAAGCAGATTGGTCTGTAGGTACACCTACGAAGATCTTCCATTCCTGTTCTCCCTTCCGTCCACCTTCTCTCTTCTCCTGTAGAAGGTTCACATTAGCCGAAAGAGAGAAACAGAGGCAGAGACAGACACACCACTGTCCACTGTCACCAGTTGTAGGAATTGAGCCTGATCTGTATAGTCCTTTTGCTCCTCCACTCCTCTGAATTATAAGGTTATAATTCCCATAGTCCTATCTACACATTTAAAGTTGATTGGGTTTTTTGAAGTCTGAAATAAAGACATTCTGGTGTTTGTCAAAGCTTCTTTGTTTTCTATTTATTTTCCCCATAGCTTCCATGTTTCTGGTAGAGTGCGTGTGTGTGTGTGTGTGTGTGTGTGTGTGTGTGTGTATGAAAGAGAAGAAGAAAAAAAGGCAGATCATTCCCAGACAACTCTGACAATTACCTCCTTATTTCTTTCTGCAAGGTAACTGGAATACTGGAAATATGGAGCCCTTTAGCAGTCATTCTGAGAGGCTTGGTCGTAGTTCATGTTTGATTTGTTTGATTGCACAAACCTGCAATGATTCAGTGAAACTTTCTAGAGAATTTTAAGAAATAGATCAAATGGTGCTTACAGTTGAAGCTAAATAAGGCTTTTTTTTAAACCTTATTTTATTGAGGTGGGAATTTGGGAATTCTAAAGGGTCCCCACATTTGTCACCCCTGTTATTCTGACAGCCTTTGGTCCTGATCACATTTTCTCTGTTCATTTGTAATTACCCCCGCATATGCCTTAATGATTCTAATGGGAGCTGTGGGTTGTGCAGAAAAATAACAAGCTGCAAATTAAAGAAGAATCTATAAGCATGTTTATGGTTTCTAATTATTAATACAGTTGAACAATTTTTTTGACCACTGTACATTGACTTCCCAGGGTCGCATGCCTAGTAGATTCATAGATGTTCAATACAACAATTATAGAATCCTACATGCGTGTGTGCTGCGTAGTGGTGCTGTGTACTAAGGATTTTTGTCTGAGTCCTGAGTCAGAAGTCCACCCAAATTGTGTTGTTCAGAGTTAGGATTTTGCTCAATAATGTGAACTTTAGATCACTCGTAGTCTGAGTAATACGTGTACAGTAGGAGAAGAATGGAGAAAGAACCAAAACCACAAACAATAGCAAAAACAATAGCACATCAACAACTCATATAATTAGAACAAAAAGTTGAAACCATTTGGCAACCATTTAGCCATCATTTACTTTTAGGAACTCAGTAACTTTCTCCTCTGAGTTTCTTAAATGATAAATCAGTAACACTTTCAGTGTACTCATTAACTTTGTTTACTTCTTTAGCTTTTGATGACTTGCGTTTTTTTTTAAAGATTTTATTTTTTCCTTTTTCTCCCCAAATCCCCCCAGTACATAGTTGTATATTCTTCGTTGTGGGTCCTTCTAGTTGTGGCACGTGGGATGCCGCCCCAGCGTGGCCTGATGAGCAGCGCCACATCCGCGTCCAGGATTCGAACCAACGAAACACTGGGCCGCCCGCAGCAGAACACGCGAATTTAACCACTCAGCCACGGGGCCAGCCCCTATTTTACTTTTTAATAGTAATAATTTTGCAATTGCTGCATTAACAGTTTTAATTGATTTTGACTTATTTCTAGTATTTCTATTTCACTCTTTTATAGTTTCTATCATTGTGCTGAAATTTCCTATCTGTTCATACAGGTTGTCCATCTTTTCCTTTAAAATCTAGGTGAATCTATCAATCAGAGTTTCTTTCTGTTTTTATCAATCAGAGTTATTTTAATATCCTTGTCTGATAGTTCCAATGTCTAGATTACCTCTGTCTGATATATGTTGATGGCCTTATCTCTTGATAGTAAGTATATTTTGCTTGATTTTCTGCATATCTTTTTTTGTGCGTGTGAATGTTAGACTCTGTTTATGGAAGAACAATAGAGGATGAAGTAAATATATTTAATTTTGGAAATGGGCACAGCTTTTTTTTCTGTCACACTCTTAATATGGGGCTTTGAGTCAGTGGAGTTAATATTAAGCTGGTCTTAGGTTTTATTGTTGCTATAGCAACCTGCAGAGCACCGCAGACTTCAAATTCCTCCAGTGATGGGCTGCTGCTATCCTGTGCGTAGTGTGGTGCCTGGAGTACTAAATGGATTTCTCAGTGTTCCTGTTCCATCTTCAGCTTCCAGCAGACCTTGCATACCTGCCCCTTCGCCAGTGGTAACAGACCACTTCTCTGTTTCAGTGCAGGCTCCTGGGCCCAAGAGGATATTCTCTCCCTCTCCCAGGGACAGATATTTTTTGCTTCTATCCTTCTCACCCTGAAGAGCAGATCTTTGCCTAGACCCAGGGATAGTAGTTTCCTACCTTTCTTTCACTAGCATTAAGTCCTTCCTTCCTCAGAAAGAAGGGTCTGGAAAATGGGTTTGATTGCATGCCTATGCATTGTGCAGGGGGTCTTCCTCCCATCTACAGCCTACCACTAATCTTTCTTGCAAGTACCCAATAGAGGCCTGTGGAAAAGAACTCCAGAGTGAGTGCAGAGTCCTTCAGTCCATATTCTCAAGGATTCTAAAATGTCGTGCCAACCCACACCTGACTTTTAAGGACTATTCACACTTTTAGCTATTTTCTTTTACCTGCTCCTATGTAGGCTGCCTCTTCCTCTGGTGCTCTGTCAAAGAAGAAACAGTTCACGTGTCCGGTCTCTCCTTGGAGGAGATTGTCACATTTAGTAATTCAGTTCACCTTGTGGCCACAGTTTTCTGACTGGCTCAAAAAAGTATGCTTTTTTAGAGTATCCAGCTTTTTCTTCTTGGGTAGAACAACATTCTTATACAGCATTATACATCTTAAGCAGAGGTGTAACTTGATTATGTTGTAAATCCCAGAAGTATTTTACTCTCTTGGGAATATCTATATTCAACATATTAGTGACTATAGCCACCCTTATTTTAAATGGAAACACTGAATGTACTTATTTCTATTTGAGAAAGGCTGGTTTGGAAAAGTGATACTTCAACAATTGAATTTAAATCAACATTTATTGAGGACCTCTTATCTGTGAGTCACCTACTGGGTAATGTGGGCATGAAAAGTTGAAAAGACACTGTCCCTTGACTTTCAAAACTTTTTAATATGACAGAAGACATGTGGGAACATATACTCATATACTTTTTATTTATGTCTGTATCTATTCCTCCTTTTCTTGGTGACAAATAAATGTTTAGTGAACTAATAAATAATTAGAAACTAATAGTGAACTGCTTAGTAATTCAGGTCATAAAAGATGATTCAAAAGCATTTGGGATATTTAGAATCCATTTGTGAAACCTAATTTGTGATGTCAAAACTAAGATTTGACATATTTTCCAAAGTTGTATTCAAAGGCGTAGAACCTTGTCTCCTGGCCTTTTGAAGTGTGTGTGTGTGTGTGTGTGTCACGCGTGTCCACGTGCGTGTGTGTGTTGGAGGGGATGGTGGTTGGGACAAAAGGATGAGGAGGGGAGTGTAGTATTGACTGACAGCTCGCTCGCAAAAGTAGAGTCACCAGGGAATTCTAACTGAATTTCAATTTGGAGCTGAAACATGGAGGAAGGGCCCCACAATTTCAAATTATCTTGAACTGGTTAGATTACTCACACTTTTGTGAAGGATAGAGGTCCTTTTAAAAAGTTTGAACCAAAATATCTCTAACAACACCGAAGAAAAAATATGGATCCCCTACGGGCTGGGAATGTAGCTCAAAATAGCCTTAGGAAGGCTGAAATGTTTTCTTAGATTAGTTATTTACCATAAAATTGGGGGGAAATGTTCATTCTTCACATTTAAAAAAAATTTTCCTATTCAAATTCACATATCCACAGTCACATAATTCATATTCCATCAAATCCCTTCAAGAATGCTCATACAAAAGTTTGAACACTTCAAGGGCAGGTAGTCTGATGAAACGTCTGTCCTACATCTGAGTAGGAAGCCAAGATAACAACAATGGGCCATGGGCAGTGAAATGTCCACCTATGCCAGGGTCCAGACCAAACCAACAAAGATAAGCACAGAGAAACAAAAATGTTAGATAGGAGAAAATAAAAGTAGGCATCCATTTGTTTTCTTTCTTGTTGAGTTTCTAATAGAGTTATTTCCATCTATCTTAGTTGCAGGGGAACTTTTAACATTCTCTGCACTGACATGAACTTATTTCTTAATCCTTTTCATCTCCTCATAATGATGCATATGAGGTTGTTGGAGGCTTGCGCTAATGCAAAGTGATGAGCTATAACCTAAAATTAACCAAGAAAATAAAAACAGTTAAAACTTCATGCATACATTTATATTTGTCGTCTGGGAAAAACCACTGGACTGCTGAAATATGAAATTTCAAACACCCTCCTTATTATGTTAGAATGTAAAATCAAATGGAGGATTTGTAGTTGTTTAACAATAGATACATTAAATAAAATAAGATATATTCATAGTTTGAAATTTAACTGTCCTTGGCATTTTGCATTTAAAATTTTGTTGTCTAGCACAGTCAAAGGGAGACCTTCTTTAAATACATATCTCTTGATAGTGCCATTTTGTCAGGCATGTCATTTTTCAATTTTAGTGACATTATTAATGTGTTTATTTTATTGATGACACTAAATCAAAATGGTTTCTGCAATTAGTGACTTCTATAAAACAAGCTCATTAAAAGGAAATCATACTTCTGGTTGTGGTATACCAATCTCTTTTTCTATTTTGGGATACCTATGCTCCCTCTCATGTTTTATTTTCATATATACCCTACCAAATGTAATACTAATTTTATTCTTTACCCCAGGTCCCATTACAGACACAATCAGTATTATTTAAATTTAAGCAAAAAATTCCTCAAGGCTTACAAATTTTTCATTGCTAATGACTTTTTTTCTCATTAAGTCTGAGTGTAATGAAACTAAACAGAAAGTTCTGGTTGGATTCCTTGGTCAACCTTATCTGTGTTTGTGAATTCCTCTAATTGGCATGAATTGAAAGTTCTTATTATCACTGATGGTAACCCAGAGACAATTCCAATTTGGGTTTAAATGGCTGTATGCAGACAAGGATATCTAAACAAACCAAAACAGCCTCATGTGTTTATGGCAGATAAATACCAATTCAGTGCTAGAAATGACATGAGCTTTTTTTTCCTATGTAGTTTTAGGTTGAGATCTTTTTCTCTTGAGTTTGCAGGTAGAGTACCACAACCTTACCAGAGGAAGGAGACCATCTTCCCATCTGAATGTGAGATGGAAAAATTATATGAAACAAAACGAATTTCACTGTTCAGCAGCAAACTCTATTTATTACTTGGGTATTATATTAATTAAGACACTTGATTACAAGTAATATATACCAAATTTGAACTAACTTTATCAAGTGTGGCATCGATTCTATAGGAGAAGTTTATTCTAAGGATTAAAAGGTTTCTCAAGGAAGGCAAGGAGAGACTGCAGTTGTGCCTCAAGAAAATGCTAGAAGCAGGCAATCAGAAGCTTTCAGGATTCTATGTCACATCTCTATCTCTCTGTACCATCTCTTTTATTGCAGACTGGCTTCCCCTGTTCTTCACATGACAGAACATGATTGCCAACATTGCCTTATACTTATATCTCACAGTTGAAGCATCCAGGGAGTGCCTGACTCAACTCCAAGTCCTAAGTGCAAATTCTTGGGATATCTGTCAACATATATTTACATATATTCGTGTATGGATAGGTAGATATAGACGTATGTCTATGAATTAAATTCGTATTTAAAATATTCAATATAGGCTATAATGTAGCATTGTAGACCCTCTCGTCCACTACTGAAAGGAATGTGATTTTATACAGTACTTTTGAGAAATAATTTGAAAATATGTATCAGGAATTATAGAAATGATTATTCACCTAGATTGATTAACCTAATTTTTGAGAATCTTTGCTAAGGTAATAACTCTAAATTTGGATGGAGGATTTGTCCAAATAGATATTAATTACAACGTTATTTTAATGAAAAGATTTGTGAAAGCGTTTTTCAAGGTTTCCAAAAAAGGCAGAATGGTAATTTTCATGAGGCCATATGACACATTTAGCTGTTTAAATTGTGTTTCAACAACATTGGAAAACCCTAGTTATAATTTTAAATGAGGAAAGCAGAATATCCTGTTTATTGCATAGACTGTGATGATAGTTCACAGATATATACTTATCTCCAAACTCATAAAGTTGTATACGTTAGATATGTATAGCTTTTTGTATGTCACTCATACCTCCATACCTCAATAAAGTGGTTTTAAAAAAATGTATTCATAGCAGATGAAAAGGACAGAAAGGGAAAAGAAATAATGTTCTCATAAACACTGAATTGTAGAGAATGTCTCAGTTCTGTATTTAACCACTTGTCTTCAATTATGTTAGAACTTATTATCATTTATGAATGCAGTATGGTGTTTAATGAATGTTGAATGATATTTAGTTTTAATGTCCTGTAATCTGGAACTTTCCTCAGATGGCATGAGTGAGCTTAATTGTGTGAATCTAAAGTGAAAATAAATTTCTCAGTAAATTAAAAAAAACAGGATATATAATTATTTGTGCAGTGCAGTTACAATTACTCAAGGAAAAATGCAAAGGAAACATATCAAAACTTCAATCATAGAGCTTCTAATATCCTTTTTTTCTCTTGTTTCTAAAATTTGGATAATGAACATAAATTTAGTTTATAAATTAATTTACCTTTGTATTGTATTAAACATCAGAATCAATAATGCTTGCCCCTTCCATTCTCTCTTTATTCAACTTTATCCTAAAATATCGTATTAATTCTAATCTTTTCTTTTTTTACTTTGACTCTTCAGTTGAGTTATTTAGAAATGAATGCACTTCGCTCAGACCACTATTAATCTTTGAAGACATTTCATGAAATTTTCTTTCCTAATCTATGAATACTTGTCCAAATTTAGTGTTTAACATACACCTTTTCTCTTTTCTTATTACTTCCCCATCAGTACTGTTCTTCTTTGAGTCATTAGTTCTTCCTACTGATCTCTGCGGAGAGTTTGTTATTTTCAGACAGTTTGGTACTGTGCTTTGAAAGTACTGGTTTCCAAGCTGTGGATTCACTGTATCTGTACAGGAAGGAGTGATTTGTTTCTTGTATGTCGTGGTACCCTTTTATATGCTGTGAGAATGATCGTTCAAAGGACTCCTTCATTCACATGGACTGCTTTAACCAAAGAAAAGTGTGCATTAAAGATGTACAGCAAATTAAGGCATAAATGTCTGAGACAGTCTGAGACACACTAATCTTGCTGAGTCTCAATTACTGTACCACATTGTGTCAATACTTAGCATCATGAGATATCACAAAAGAAGCTGTGCTCGTCTCTGAAAGAACTTTGCAACAAAATGAGTTGTAAGAAAACTGCCTCTTGTATACTTAGGCATAAGAAATTAAATGAGAGCCAAAACCAGAAGATTGAAGAGTAGCATCTAAGGGAATATGAAGAAAGCCCACTATTTCTTAGACTAGTTAAAGAGTGTAGCTGAGCCCTGTATAACTACGCTTCCTTTCAACCTGGTTACGATGTGGAGATCCATAAAAAGAATGATATACTAGGGACAAGAGAAAGAGGACAGGGCATTTCTTAAATAAGAATTGAAAAAACCACAGTTGAGGAACAATAACACAGGTTGTCCTATTGCTGTCAATGCCTGTGTTTTTGAAAAAAGTAAAACATGGATCATTAATAGGCATAGGAGCCAGGAGACTGTCTTTATGTTTTACCCAAAATTTTTCAAACCATGGAGCCCTTTGGGAATCTACTGAAGACTCTCAGACTGCAGACTCTCTTTTGTATACACTCATAAAATTTAGCTCACAGATTTAAGAATTCACCCCATAGTCATATTAAAAGCCCTTGGATCTCAAAATAAGAAGAACAATGTTGATTACTTATTTTGGGCCAGACATTTTCTATGCTCTTTAAAGGTAACGGCTCATTTAACCCTCACAACAATACTATGAGATACCTATTATTTTTATAGTTACTTTGCAGATGAGGAAACTAAAGAGAGAAGTTATGTGACTAACTCAAGGAAACCCAGCTAGCAAGTAGCAGGGATGGACTTCGAATCCAGGCTATATGGCTCCAGCACATGTGTGCTGAATCAAGATGCTATGTAGCCTCCGGAGAAAAATGCTAGCTTGAAGAATCAGATGGTAGAATTTTTGATCTGGAGGAACACATAGAGATTATCTTTTCTAAACTCCTATTTCTTTTAAGTTGAGGAAATTGAGTTCCAGATACTTAAATGACTTACTGGGGAAGTCCACAGAGGTAGTTAGTGTTAGAGCTAGGGTTCAAGTGGGAACATCCACCCAAGACTCACAGCAATGCTGCATCAGCATTATTGTTATTATTTACATGCAAGGAAACTGAGCCGCACTCCTAATAAGCAGCAAAGCTATCATTTAAACTGATTCAGAGCTAAAATCACCATATTACCATAACCCAGGAAAGTCATTCCTTTATAATCTGTTTGGTAAATAACTAGCATAATAAAAGTAATCATAAAATTGGGAAATTCTAATGTCAACGATTTACAAACTTTGGAAATTTTGGAAGTTCTACTTTACAATCATTTAATGTTCTCTAATCAGAAAGCAATGTTTGCAGTGTGCTGCAATTCATGCCAATCTCAGCATGAGAATAGAAAATCACACACAAACAACACAGATACAAAACTGTTCAAAGTTCATACGTTAATCATAGGCAAAAGCCATTTGCCAGTTTGACTTAAGTCTTTTGGAATAACTAGAATTTAGTATTTGTAAATGAAAGATGAAGAAAACTGTATTTGAGGAAAGCTCTTTTTTCACTCAGCAAATTCCTTTAAAATTCCTTTAAAACCTCAAGCTCATCTACTGTTTGTTAAATGTTATGTTGTTTATAAGAATCCAGCTTTCCACTGCAGTTTCTAAATCTTTTATAATTCTAAGTTATATTTTTCTCTATAAGTTCAGCTCAATTGTACTAAGTGCGAACGACGTTAGTTTGGGAACTTTTTACAATTACTTAATTAATGTGCTAACCAAAATCCATATCTACCTAAATTATTAGTCAAGATGTAAATTGAGCTTATCCATTGCCCTTAGGTGCTGAGGGACATGTTAGTGTACTCCTGTCATAGATCTTAGGAAAGAAAGAAATACATTTTTTTATCCAGTGGCGTACTAAACTTGGAAAAAAAGATCTTTCATTAGGAATCATGGAAGAAGCTGTCAGTAACCACTTGTCATCAGTATTAGCAACCTTGAGCTGAATAAAAATTGATTGTGGGACTCTACACTTTCTGTGCTCTGCCACTTGGATCATCTATTAGCATTGGCACCTGATTAACTCTCAAAACCGTCTCCTTCTTTGATTAGCTCCAAGGACTTCTTTTGTGTTATCAGTAATAATTTTCTGAAATGTGTCCTAAAAGACAGAATCTAATGCTCTTTTACTGACTGCAAAATTTCCCCTGTTTATGCTGGAAAATGCTTGGCCTTTACTCTATTTATACTTTTTGACTTGATCTTTCACAAACACTGGCTTAAGACTTCCATATTTGGTGAAGAGGGAATGAATGATTACTCTTAAACTTCATTTCTAAGTGCTTTCTGTATTTGGTGCAAGGTATAAATGAGCATTCTCAGTGTTGGCTACTGCTGTTACAATAACCCACTGAATTTCCTTAGAACATACTCTCCTCTCGAAGCATTTTCTAGACTGATTTCAGTCTATGCTAATATTTGGTCATGTATAAGAAAAACATTCTTGTTTTAATGTTTAAATTGTGATTGATACGGTAAAGAGAAAGATCAAGATAGAAAAGATAATATATTCTAAATAGAAGACATTTTAGAGAGTTTTTAATATTTGATTTAGAACCCATACTTCAGTTTATATTAAATTTGAATTTTAAACAATTGAATACAAATCTATTTTAATTGAAGAAGCTATTTACAATCCGCTGTTAGTATATTTTATTCTATAGGACAAATTTACTATTTACCTGCTATATTAGTCAGTGGTATTCTAGGATAATACTCTTTAGAAAAAAAACAGATCTCTGTGACTTACAAGAACAAACATTTATTTTTCATTCCCGTGTCTGTTTCAATCTTTGTATTGGGTTCAGGTCAGCTCTAAGAATGTCTCTCTCCTTTGGGGAACATAGTCTTCTTGAGGCATGATCTTCTACTGGCAAATGGTGGAAGAGCCAAGAGGAGTGAAAACACATCATAATTCCTAAGTCCCTAGCTCGGAACTGACACATTGTCTTGTCTGCCCGTGTTCCATTTGTCAAGGCAAGTCACATGATGAAGCCCACATCAGTGAGGTGGGAGATATAATCCATCTAGGGGGATCCATGCAAGCAGGGAGAGGAAAGAGGAAATCATGTGCAAACAATGCAATCTACTAACCTACCCACAGACTTTTAATGCAGTTAAATATATAGTTAGGAATAACAATAATTATCTATATTGACTCTTATTTTGTATTAAGTCCTTGCTTAAGAGTACACTTGATGCTTTACAGGGTATCTCATCAAAACAAAACTAGGAATTTGTTACTATGATTGTTTCCATTTTACAGACTAGGAAACAGGGCCTTGGTGTTGCTTAAGAGACGTCTAAAGCTGGCTAGTACACGATGAAGTCAAGTAACGTAGGTCTAGGACCCGTATGGGTTAGTGTGAATTACTCAAAAAGCTGACAAAAAAAGTACTGGTGCAGGTAGTTAATTTGCAAAGTGACCCCTGGTAGCATAAGGGAGAGATAGGGAAGGTGAGTCACGGAAGAGAGTAGACAATAGCAGTGCTGCTGAGGGACGTTCTAAGTTCAACATTGTATGTAACCCTTACAGAACATGCCCAACAATTGGTCTACTGGGCTTTTATTTTTAAGTAGCAGGCTAAATCAGGCCCTTCATGCTCAAGAAACTGAGGAATTTTCTTTCTTTTGGTGAGGAAGATTGGCCCTGAACTAACATTAGTTGCCAATCTTCCTCTTTTTGCTTGAGGGAGATTGTCCCTGAGCTAAGCTGTGTTTCAATCTTCCTGTATTTTGTATGTGGGATGCCGCCACAGCATGGCTTGATGAGCAGTGTGTAGGTCCACGTCCAGTGCCACTGGGCTTTTTAATATATAGATTTCTGTCCTTTATTTACTGAGGATTGCAACTGAGGGAATGAAATCACTGTCACTTCTAAGCTGCTCTGCAGATGGGCTTACCAAACCCTCCTAGAACTGGAGAAAGCCCTAATGCAAAGAAGCAGAGAAATGTGGATGCCTGAGGTGAGAAATCTTCAGCATCTACAGAATCTGTTCCCGATTACAGGTAAACTCAGGGTTGGGCCAAGGAAATAAAGCATGAGGCATTGACTATATCTACGATAGCGTTTTCTTGACCTTTACTCTATAGTACAAGTTTAGCAAATATATCTTGTGATTTAAGTATCCCTTTATAATACACCCAAGAAAAGACTCTATGTTTGAGTCTTTGTCTCTCTTTATAAAGCATCTGTGACACAGACATTTGGAAATGGCTGTTGTGCACATTTGACTGATTGCTTTCCTTTATATTTGAAAAGAACTATTTTACAACCCTTTAAAACAGGTAAATATATACCACAAAATAATATATTTTTTATTTTTAGTATAGAAATTGAGTATTTTAAAAGTAAAAAAGACTAAACCGGGGTATGGAAATAGGTATCCACGTATTTGATTTCACCTCCAAATTCCATCAAAGACCTTGATCTTATTTTGATTTATTCTGCCTTAATTAGCCTATGATTATTATTTTTAACAAAAATAAATGATCTTTTTCATGACACACTACCAAAGTATATTTCAAGTCTGCATACTAATTAATAGTAACTTATTTTTATCCATAACAAATCTACACCCACATATTCGTGTTCAAACAAGATGAGGTATTTGAAATCACTCTGTAAATTATAATGCACCACAGAAATATTCATTATTCCCATTATTGCAAAACACAGATTTCATTCTTCTAGGCATGAGGAGGTATAATTTATACTAATACTATTTCATATTTTTTCTTTACCTTTCAAATCAAGAAGATTCTAATTGTGTATTTATGAATACTATAAAAATCTTACTAATTGTTAATATGACTGCTACGTAGAAATTATGTCTGTTTTACAGGATAATGCAATTTATGCAGATGCCCCACAGGAAGTAGTACTACATCCAGGAATAAAGGTTTATAGGTTTTCTCTCTTTATTTTTTCTTTGTTTTTTAGTATTAGTATGTATCATAAGTCTGTCACATTTAGTCTTCACAATTCTGTACCACAGTTTTTATTCCCATGATACAGAAGGACACAATAAGACACGGAGAGGTTAAGTAACTTGACTAAGGTCATACGGCTGTTAAGAAGTGGAACTGGGGGGCCGGCCCAGTGGCACAGCAGTTAAGTTCACATGTTCCACTTCTCAGTGGCCTGGGGTTCGTGGGTTCGGATCCCTGGTGCAGACATGGCACTGCTTGGCAAAAGCTATGCTGTGGCAGGCTTCCCAACATATAAAGTAGAGGAAGATGGGCACGGATGTTAGCTCAGGGCCAGATTCCCTCAGCAAAAAGAGGAGGATTGGAAGTAGTTAGCTCAAGGCTAATCTTCCTCAAAAAAGAAAAAAAAAAAAAGAAGTAGAACTGGGATTTAAACCCAGGATATTTGATGCTGGAGTGAACGTGTTTAACTACTGACCTATATTGCATCTGATACGTATTCTTGGTGTTAGAATGGAATTTAAACAGAACAAGAATGACTTATTTGCACCATCTACCCCATGGCACTCTGTTTTCCAGCTCATGCCCCTCAGTACCTTTTTGTACACTCTTGGAGTTTTGATTTCTCTTCCATTTTAATATGATACTTTTACCTCATTGTTATCATATCCTATTTCGTGGTTACTTCTATAATCATAAATAAAAATATTTCTATACTACTTGCATTGTGTTTTCAATATATATGGTATCGCTTATTTTTATGAATATGTAATTAGGTGATTGTGTAAGGGCCTGGCCATAAGTCCAATTTGCTAATATAGCATAAATTCTTTGATTAAGTGGCAGGGAATGGGAGGGAACTTTTATCCAATATGAGCTGACACAGCTGTTCAAATTATTTTCTGGGTCCAACAACTCCCTACAATAAAAAGCAATTGACCTACATGACAAAGAAGCAACATTTGCAGGGGAGGTAAAGGGTCAGACAGGTCATCCAGAGCATTTTACATTGTCTTAGGAGCCACAACAGTCATGAAAGATGAAGTAAAGGGAAATTTCATCATAGTCCAGAACGTAATTCACCCAGAAAAATCAAGATTTTTTGCAAGAAATATTCTCTATATCTGTTTTTAATTCCATATAGTGATGGAAATAAATACTTCAGTCCCAAGGCCTAATTTTGAGAGAAGATAATGAAAAATGGTTTCATACCTAGTGGATGCTCAATGGATATTTTTGGAAATGAGTTGATGACTAAGAAGGTTTATAATTAACAAAGAAGTTTGAGCAGTATGGTGAAGTGGAGGAAAAAAAACTTTGGCCCGGGACTCAGTAAAACTGGGATTTAATTATGGTGTCGATTAACGATTTGATTTATTCAACCAACTCTTATTAAGTATGTATTTCTGGTTGAATAGACCATATTGGGTACCAGGAGTTACAAAGACATAATAGTTCCTCGAGTCTAAGTGCAGTCACATATAGGGGGTGATGGGTAGTATGTGGGCTACGTTATAGAAGCGAGTCAAGTATTTGTGTGCATGTGTACACATACATCCCCATATAATAATGTCATAATTTTAACAATGCTAAAGTGTGTGTATAGATCAGAAGAATTGACTGATGAGTTCTGCCAAGGAGATAAGGGTAATTGTGAAAATCCTCACATTTGAACCTGACCTGAAGAGTGAGAGTTCTCAAATTACATTTCAGGGACTGCATGAACAAAGGACTAAAGTAAGAAAGTGCCTAGCTTATTCATGGAGACCTTTGGCTTGTGCGGCTAGGGTAAACCTGGTAGGTATGTGTGTAGAGGAGTAAAGGGTATGTGTGAGTGCCAAGAGGCATGATGGATATTAAGTTTAGGAAAATATTTGGAGTTAAATTATGAAGTCCCTTATATGCCATGCTAAATAATCTGGCCTTTAACCTCAGGGCAAGCATTTTTCAAACTTGCATAATGACTCAAGAATTACTTATTTGGTTACTAGATGGATGATATTGCCGTTAATTGACAGAAGGAGTAGGATACGTGAATTTATTTGGGAAGATAAATGATATCGTTAAGGTACCTGCCAGACATCTGAGTAGAGGTATGAACTAGAGTCAGCTATGTCAGTGTGAAGCTTAGGACATTAATCAAGATGAAAAATATCGATTTAGGTATAATCAGTATCAATATATGTACCGGTTGGGGGTGAGGGAGGGAGTTTGCTTAGGAAGGATAAACATAGTAGACCTAGAAAAGAAGAGAGGAAGGATAGATAGGACCCTGGGAGATTGCCAGTGTTTCCAGGGTGAATGGCAAATAAATCAGTGAAACAGATTAGGAGACAGCCTTTGTGTTGGAAGGAGAACCAGGAGACAGCGATATTTCAGAAGATCAGAGAGCTTCTTCGCTCTTTCTGGTAATATCATTCGCTATAGGGGCTTTAGTTACTCTATGCCAGTTAGCATGTACCTCCCAAATCTTTACTGTCAACTCAGATTTATCTCTTGTACTTCAGGCTCCTATATCTAACTTCCCACTACACGTATCCTTCTTCTTGTCTCACAAAATCTCAAACTCGGTATTTCCCAATTCTTCCCATACGCTTGTTATATACAAACCCAGGCACTCTTCTTCCTGGGATCTTTAGACTCCAATTTGAGTAGTATCATTGGCTGTAATTCTCCCGAATCCTCTACTGCCACATGTAATTAATAACTAGCTCTTATCAGTAATACCCATTAAATACATCTCTCCTGCATTTCTCTCTCTCAAGTCCCACTACAATTCACCAATATAGGCCATCATCACTTTTCACATGGACTATAGTTATAAACAGCTAATTGGTCCTCTTGTTTTCAATCTTACCTCTCTCAATATATTCTCCATACTGTGAAATCCAGTTCTAAAATACAAACCTATATTGCCATTTTTCTATTTAAAATTCTGCTTTGGTTTTTAACTACCTTCTGGCTAAAGTTTAAGGCTCTTCATAATTCGGCTAATGATCATTTCTCATTTTTCTAGGGTCATCTCTGCCACTTTTGTCCTCCTCCTACTCTAGTTTCTTGAAAGGACCAAGCTCTTTCTCTCACATCCTGATAGTTGCACCTGTTCTTTTTATTGTCTGGCATTCTTTTCCACCTTGTCTGCTTCTATACTCTTAATTAACTTTCAGAACTAAGCTGAGATGTCACTTCATCAAAGAAGCACTGGATTTTTCAAGTTAGTTCCCTTCCTATATGCTTATGACAAAACCCTGTGTTTTCTGTATCTACCATCTGTTCTTTTTTGTGTGTCTGTTTCTCTCACTATGCTATAAGGACAAAAGAACAGGAACTTTATCTTTTACACAGTTGTATTTCTACCTCCTAGTGGGTGTCAGTATGTATTTGTCGTTTGACTTAACAGCCTTACAGAGGAAAGGTTATATATTAGTTTCCTATTGATGCTTTAGAAATTGCCACAAATTTAGTGGCTTAAAACAACACAAATTTATTATCTAACAGTTCTTCATGTCAGAAGTCTGAAATTGACCTCACTGGGATAAAATTAAGGGCCAGCAGAGCTGTGTGCCTTCCAGAGGCTTCAGGGGAGAATCTATTTCTTTGTCTTCTCCATTTTCTAGAGGCTGCCCAACTTCTTTGGCTCATGGCCCTCTTCCTCCATCTTCAAAACCAGCAGCACTGGGCCAAGTCCTTCTCATGCTGCTGTCTCTCTGGTTCTCCTTCCTATGCTGCCCTCTTCTGTTTTTAAGGACCTTCACGATTACATAGGGTCCGTTCAGATAACCCAGGATAATCTCCCTATCAAAAATTAGCCAATTAGCAAATCTAATTCCATATGCAACCTTAGTTCTTTTTGCCATAACAAAGAGTTTTAAAACAATTTAAATTTAAATTATTTTAAAGCAAATAAGTTTTAACAACACTTATTCACAGATTCTGGGAATTAGGACATGGACACCTTTGGAGGACCATTATTTTGTCTACCACAGGTTAATAGAATTAATTTCTGCAGAGAAGAAAAATGAGAAGAGGTCTGAAAAGTAAATTTGGTCTTCATTAACTTAGAAACCTTTATTGAGCACTACTATGTAACACAATCTATACCAATTGCTGGGAATATGGTTATAATCCAGACAGTCACTGTCTTGGAAACTAGAAGGGATTTAGGTGATCATGTTAAGAATAACTTTTGGGATGTGAAGACAATGTGGCTGCAACATCCGTCACCCCATTGATTGCCAGGGTTGATTTGGCTGATCTGGCTGGCTAGGCTGGTGTCCCCTTCCTCTCTCACTGCTCCCTGTGCGTCCCTCCTGAAGCTGCGCACTCGGTCAAAGAAGAAAACCTTCCCCCGTTGAGGAGGACCATTCTTCAGTCAAAGGTATACGAGTAGCTGCTCTCCCTACTGGAACCTCCAAACAAACTCTCAAGAATAACTTTTGTAGGATGATGAGCAGTGAAAACTGCATTACAGTGATTGTAGAGTGAGTGGGAAATAAGGAAACCTCTTTGACACTATTTTTCTCTTCTTTGTCCATTAATTTAATTATTTTAGACCTCTTCATTATAAAATGACCATGGATGTCACCTTTGGCCCTAGCATTCTATAATCCTATGATCAAAAGCTATTACTCAAATTTAATGGAAAGCATTTTTTGTGCCATTTTCCATTCTACTCTCCACTTTCATTACCATTTTGTAGCATTAATACCATGGTAAATCCATTTTCTAAATATGTCCTGAGTTTGGGGCCTTCCTTCATGATGTTCCACAGTATCACGTAACCTTATCTAATGTTTACCATTAATCTTCTATATTTCTCATTTCCTTTTTTCTCACTTTTGGTGGAAGTGGAGAATAGACTGACCTTAATAGCTTTTCCATATTACTTAATAGTCCTCTCTTTAAGTGAAGTAAACTCATTTTGTATTTCTCCACTATGTGTATTTCTAAGCTGTTATCAACTTTAATATTCTCTTCTACTCCTAAAATTATATCTTCTAGTTCACTTAAGTGATGAAGATTTTTAATTAACATATTAAGTAGCACCCAAGGAAGTAGCATTTTTAAAAATGTTTTCTGGCACAGATTTTGATTAACTGCCCTGTGTAATGAGGATAATTCTTGATGTTCACGTAACTGATTTTTTTTTCAGTTCTTAAATGATTTCACTCATGTCTTATCTGATAGCATATAAAGGGTCATGTCGCGGAGACTCCATGATCTCATTCCCAAATCCCTTTGTAATTGCATCCCATGCTACCCCTTTCTTCACATTTTAGAGTGCAATAAAATTGAATTGTATATAACAAAAACCATGCCTTTTTTATTTCTTATCTCCCTACCTTTGCCCTTGCTATCGCCTCAGAAAGATTCATCTATCCCTTTGTACGTCTTTTCTTTTCTTATTTTGCTCATCCTTCTAGACTTAACCTAGCCATCACCCTCCAGAAAATGTTTTCCCCTAACATCCATGTGGCTACATATTCCTTTCTCCGTGCTCCTGTAATCTCCTTTGAATACATATATCCTTGCTTATATAAAATGCTTAATGTTGATCTATGATAAGTCTATTTTCTACTAGGCTGTGAACTTTGGTAAAGACTGAGTCTTATCTTCTCAGTAGCTAGCGCAGTGACCAGCACATACTAAGCATTCTGTAAATAATTGTTCTATAAACTATTGCATAAATAAATGATTCCATTACATCTTAACAGCTCCATGAGTTAAAAGGCAATTAATATCCTCGTTTCACAGATAAAGACATTGAGGCCTGGCAATTTTAAGGCCACTGTTCTAATATGTCCTGCACTAGAACCCAGAGCCACTTCCCCTGATTTAATCTTTTCTCAGTTTGTCCAACATCACATTTGTTCAGTAACTCACTCTTGTGAATCATGAATATCGCAATTTAATTATCCCACATTTATAGGGGCCTGGGGGGTCTCAGAAATATAAAAATTAATAACAGTACAAAAGGTCATTGAACTAATCTTACGAAATATGAAGGGCCAGATGTATTGAATAAAAAATGACTTTATTACAAAGGGTTAATTGATCCTGACATGAAATACAATTTTTATGTCATAGTAGAAAGCTAATTTTATAGGAGTTTTCCCCATAGAGAGAATAAAATAAAATGTTGGTCACTTTTTGCAATTTATGAAGTAACAGTTCTTCACTCCTTGATATCTCCAGGGAACAGTTTTTAAGTACATTTTTCTAAGACAGATTTTCTTCCTTGCCTCTCACATTAATATACCCAGGCATAGTTTTATTAGTGAAAGAAAATCAGTTATAAACAAGCCATAGAGAAAATGAAATAGAATATGTGCTGCTTGAAATGATTAAACAGGAGTATATAATCACTTCCTAGTAAAACAGATTTCACTTTATTCTTTTCTCATTCTCTTTGTTGCTGATTTAACATTAATATCTCTTACTATAGACTGTGTGTCTATGATAATATATATTTTATTAACATATTCAAATGGTCTCTATAAGCTCTATAATGGTTTATGTATGTTTATATATATCAACTTTAGACCAACTATGGATATATAACTGATCAAGCTTAAAATGATCGACTTTTAAGTAGTACGAGAGAAACAATGAAAATGGATAGATTAAAATATATAAAAGTATAAAATTTTAGCATAATAAAAATGAAATGAAAATTTAAAGGAATATGGCCACTTGGGAGCATATATTCATTCATTAACTAAGAGTAAGTAGCTTAATTTACAATAGTGATTCTTAACTTGGATTTCATGGCAATAGGAATTTTCTGCAAGAGATCAGTGAACTCCATGAAACTGTGTGTAAATATGTCTGTATAGGCATTTCTTCTGTAGAGAAGGATCATTATTTTTACCAGATAATCAAATAGAGTCTACGACTTGAAATGTTTAAGAAATACTGATTTGTTATCTAATTCCAATTAATTTTAAAATATCAAGTGCTCAACAGATACATGAGCAGAAGATATAAACAAGTATTTCGACAAAAGTAGAAACATGCAGAATAAGTGTATGAAACATGTTCTACTTCATTAGTAATCAAACAGATTCAAATTAAAACAAGCATCAACTATCTCCTTATATAAAATAAAGCAGCATTTGCTTTAAAAACAAAAGCAACAAAATACCTATGAAGAGCATAATCTCATTTTTTCTGGTACCACTAAAAATTGGTATGACCACTGCAAAAGCAGTATGACAATATTTAGCAAAAACCACAAAAGTTTCCATAATCTTGACCCAATAATTTATCCTAAGACAATTATACACCAGATGCTGAAAGAAAATGCATGAAGATGTTCATAAAGGTGGAATCTCTTAACAGCAAATGAAAGGAAAGGGCAGCCCATGTGATATTTATGATAAAATAAGTGAAAAAAAAAGCAGATTATTGTGGCTATATAAAATATGTGTTTATCAGGATTGTAGTGTGTAAATACAAAACTTTTGGGTGATTCTTGAATATTAAATTATTTACATAATGTTAATATATGGCAAAAATTGAAACACTCAATACCAATTAGTAAATATAGGAACATCCTTATTTAAAATATTAACAAATGAATCACCTAGCATCATAAGGAAGGTTCAATTTTTGATTCTGGATAAATCCATGCAAACATGCAGGTCGTGTGTTGTAAAATTCCAGAATGTCATCTACATAGATTACAACGTACATGGAACACCCTGGGTTGTTCAAAATAGAGGTTCTGAATTCATGGTTATTTTGTATTTGTGTTACTATGTTCAGCTTTTGTGACTCTGATTGTCTTACGGCATTCCATATTATCTATGCAATTACAATGTAAACTGGTCAATATGAAAAGCCATGGACTTTGAGTCAAACAATCTATTTCAAGTTCATCTCTGTCACTTACCAGCTTTATTCCTTCTGAGCTTATATTTTTTCAATGTATAAAATGGTAAATTACATATTGATTGAGATGATATATGTAAAAGAGTTTTGTGAACAATAAGACACTAACAAATGTTACATATTTTATAATAATAATGATAAAATTAGTCATATTAATGTTTATCATGTTGAAGAAAGCAAATGTTACTATACCAAAATAAAACATTAGTAGATAATTCATTGAAGGCATATTTTTCTTGTGTTAAAAGCAAGAGGTAAGAGGACATCTGGTGAAGAGGTTTACACGATGAAGCTCATTTTTAGTGGTATTTACATGATAGATACATGTTTTGCACATAATGTCAAGGTTTCCCTCCTGCCTTCAAGGCCTGTCTAAAAATAGCTCTTTGTACGTGTAATTGAAAACAATAAAAGTATTGCTTTACTACCCACTTTTCACTTAAAAGCATCTGAAACAAGTCTCTTCAAATGTCCTCCTATTCAGCTTTTGGTGAAGATGGTTCAGGATGTTTTAAAACCCTCTGAATATATGTGTTCAAATGACTCATTTACTCTCCCGTGTCTGACAAACAGGATATGTGTGCACATGTAGGAAGAAATAAGTAGAATTGCAAATAAAGTCATTAACTTTTAGGAATATATGTATATACCACTGAGAAATAGATGCATAGACGAGTCTTCCTACAGCAAGCAACCATTTTCCTACAGGGAAATTGGTTAAATTTTGACCATTTGAAATGTTCTGTTTATATTTTTTCTTATTATAAAAAGAGTAGTATTGAATTTATGGAAGAAATATTCAAAAGAAGCTAGATTAGATTTGAAAACTATTGCTATCTGTTTTGATTTATCCACACTTGTCAACAAAGGAAAGACTTCCATATTGTAGCTTTGATTTATCTTATACTGTATGGATAATGCTGATAATTGACCACATACTTAGTGGCTTGTGAGAGTAACACAATTAAGTAAGAAGTATTTTGTGATAAAATTTTCTCATCCAAGAAAACAGTTTTAGGTTTATTATTTATCCACTGTTACCTCTTATATTGCTTAAGTTTATCTACTTATGGATTAGTGATGTGCTTTAAAGATAAACAACTATTCTTAGTACGTGAATACATTTGTCATGGGAAAGTGTCTTTATTGTACGTCATCTGTTTTCAGGAGAAGCAACAGAGATTTACTACAGAAAAATAACATGAGAGCAAATGAGGTTATTATGTCAGGGCATTTCAATAAGGGTTCTTTTGACCCATGTAAATAAAATATGAAATCTCTCAATTTTAAATCTCTCTCAGATGTACTCATTTATTGAACATTGACTAATATTATTACTTTTTAGTAATATAAAGATAGACTTTGGCTTCAAAAAAGCACTTGAATAAATCAGGATTGATGATTTTTCTGTCCATTTGACTCAATACTAATTTCCAGCTTAGGAAAAAAAGAGAATTTTTAGAAGCACGAATTCTGGGAAACTGTTTCTTAATATTATCCACCCTAATCTCTTGGTCTAACAAGTCCTTGGGGATTTTTCCTTTGTGTATCTATATGTAATCCATGAAGAGTAACATTTGCATTTTGATTTGCAATTTCCTGACTTTTAGATAAAAAGAGGTACAGAAATTTGGGAATTGTAAGATCCCCCCTCCTCTAAAGCACTCACATATTATTTGTCAATTATTTGCTGATCTCGTAATCTGTCCAGGCAATGCGCTACGTTCTGAGATGCAAAGATGACTATGCTATGCTCCAGATTCTCAGGAAAGCTCTCCTCTAATGGGAGGAGGCTATGCTGGGTGCCCATGTTAGAGTATGTAGGTATTGCAAAGGAGGGAAAAATCATTTCTAAGTAAATTAGTGGGGGGGGGAGGCTCAGGGATAGTTTTTCAAGAAAAATGACAGATAATAGAGTCTTTTGATTATACTAGAGTATCTACTAATTATACAGAAATAAATAATATTTCATTTGTTTAGATGAGACTATTTTTCTTTAATGCCTTTATACAATATTTGAATGAGTATGGACTAGACTATATTGATTATTTTTCAGATTTCATTCTAGTTTAGATATCCAATAACATCGCTTATGTTTAATTTTATCAATGAATTTAATACTTAATATAAAATAACACTAATGCACAATAATTGAAAGTTATTTTGGTTGTAAAATATGAATGATATTCAAAATTGCTTTTTAACTCTTAGTCTTTTTTATTTTACATTGTAGATGAAAGAGAAGATGTTCAAAAGAAAACATTCACAAAATGGATAAATGCACAATTTTCCAAGGTAAGAGTATTTTGTTACTTCTCTTTTAGGATGTGATGTAAGTTGCTGTGTTTTCAAAATGGACTATGTACTATATAATTTAAATGTCTATATTGTCTTCCTCATAGTGTTATTTTAGCTCTGCAAATTTGGGAATATTATGTTAACTTTTAATTGAGGAAGAAGCAGGAGAATATGTGATAGAGAGAAATTATTTAAACTGATAAAATGTGTCTTTGGTTCTTCTTGATAATCTCAGTTTCTTTAGTGACATGAGTCATCAGAAGATTATAACAGGAATCTTCCACCAAGTAGCTGGTGTATGTCACACATTAGAAGAAGATATGACAGGTTTTTATTTTTCTGAAAATGATTATTTTTGTGTCCTTCTTGGTCTTTATCAAGTTCAAGAAAAACTGATATAACTGCCTTGGTTCTGTTTGGCCCACATCATTTAGAACATGTGTGAAATAATTTAAAGGGATAAGTTTATCCTCGTTTTCTGCAGGCATCAATCCATACTGTTAATAATATTTATTTTGCAAATGCAACTGAACTCATGATCAGTAGACAGCGCAACTCTAGCTAATTATATACAAACACAGAGTAAAATATTCTTACCTTGAAAACTAGCGTTAAGAGTGCAATATAAGGTTTGTGTGGATTTCAAGGTTAGAAAGCCTAGGATTTACATTTAACAATTCTGGATTTGGACAAATCAATCAAATGCTTTGTGAGGCAGTTTCCTCATCTTTCCATCGTGTATGTGTGTATACATATATATTGAGTCCCTACCTGATAAATAAAATCCAGATAATAGGGATATATGGCTAATAAAATATGTTCCCTGTGTTCAAGGCTTTAAGAGTGGCACAATGGTGATGATGGTTATTTTGCTTGTTATTGTGAGGATTAATAGACTCACTATCTGGAAATTCCTAGCATAGTGTCTTACACTCTTATGATGTACGAATTGCTCTCTCCATGGGTCTGTTTCATTTTATGAAAGTTTTGGTAGTGGATCCAAAATAATCCACTGAGATGCAGTCTAAAAAGTACTTCCTTTGCTATTATGAAAGGTTTTAGAGCATCGTCTCTGTGGTATTTGGTAGCAGAGTTTTGCCAGGTACTCTTTAGTATATTGGCAAGAAATCAAGTTACTGAATTTTAACTAAGCAAATTTCATTTATATTTACTTACTGAAGTAAAAATTAATAAATTGTTATACAGAACTTTAAATAATAAACATAAAAGGAGCATATATTTTTTAAATCTCAACTTTTTTTGAACTAACTGGGGTACAAATAATTAAAGAGAATAAATTATAACAACACAAATAAAGAAGAATAAATGAAAAATTAACCCAGAAATATTTAGGATAGGAATTCATAATTCTCAGAGTATTTACCATATGGGTGTATATGATGTAATTGTTGTATTTATTGGCCTCATTAAAATTTTCTTAATTTCGGAATTTTGAAACAGGCAGCAGATATACTTTCAAACAAATATGCATACAAGTCAGAATTATAAAGAGATTTTTTTGAAATTATAAATGTAACATAATACTCTGAATCTTTTAATTAAACCAATGAGTTATTTTGATAAGGTTTGTAAACATGACAAACCCTGTGAATTCTCATTCCTGAAAAGCTATATAGATCTTCACTCTCTATACATTGACATTCTCAAGTATCATTTACTACAACTCACCTGCTAATATACAAACCGTAGTTGGACATCCTGTCTTCTATGAATATATTGTTGGCACTGCCTTAGAGCAGTTTTTCCCTACCCTTAGGAATGCTCATATTTTAAAAGCTGTGGAATAATCACATGCACGAGTGCATTGACTTTTTTCCCAAGTATCCTCCATGCTAAATTCAACTCTCACTTATTTCATTTTTTTTTTAATAAATGTTCTCCCTAAACCTGTTAAAATTGGATCAGGAGAGTCACCGTTGTTTCAAATACAGACGTTTCATATTTGGGCATATCCTAAGTATTTGTTTACAAACAAATGTTTATAAAGACAGAGGAAAAATGTTTAGAGATAAAATTTATACATATGTGTGTTGATTTTTCATTTAGAGAACCTGAACCGTATCTTTTCCATGTTATCTTATTTTTTCTTGCCAAGACTTCAGGTACATGACTAAGTTTTATTTAGACACTTTTGAAGATAATAAGAATTAAGAGAAAGTTAATTGATTCAGTTTAGGCCATTTGGTGATGCCAAAAGATAAACATAACTGTGAGATACATCATTTGACACATAGTTATCGCAACATTACATGGCTTTCATCAGAATTCTAGGCCTATAGGAGACACAAAATTAGTTTAAGTTGAATTTATTGATCTCGTTGAGCCTACACATTTGGGAGGCGTTGGATGATTGCTAACTGGAGTAGCACTGAGTGGGCTGTGGGTGGTCAGAGAAAGCAGAACTCTGGCTTAGAGTGAATCCAGAAACTTTTATAAGAAAAGCTCTACTGACTGGGAGACTCTAAAGGAAGGAGCATCAAAAAGCATGACACTCCAGACTGAGAAAATGGGAACCCATGGAAGGCAGGGATGTGTGTTTTCTTTGTAACCTCAAGGATCATTACTAGCGCACTAAATAAATATAATAAAAATGTATTCTGATCAATATTACAGATAATTAAGTATACACTAAAGTTTAAGAAAAGGGGAGAAATTCTGAATAGAAAAGAATGTGTTAAAGAAGACTTTCAAAAGGCACAAAAGGCAATGAAAAATTATCTGTGTGGTAACTTAAACGAACGCACAATAACAATAAAAATGAATATGATGAGTTAAAAGGTTTATTAGTGAGGCATACACACACATTTATATAATATTTGTAAAGTATAGAGAGACAGCAAAATATTCCTTGTTATTTTGTAAAACTGCATAAGGGATATTTTAAGGGGGAAAATGTGATTAAATATATAGCCTTATCATTTTGTGTCATTTGAAACCAAATGTACCTTTGTAGTAAATCCAACTGATTTTTCACTTTCCCAGTACCATTTTAAAACAGGCCCTATCTATTTTTCAAAATAAGTCTTCTATTAGCCTTCTATTCCAAAAATTTCTACTAGAATGTGATTTATCATATCTATTCTATAAAGATAAGCAAACGTTATTTATCTCCACATAAACACAAAGCTATTGCTAGGTAAGATTAACTCAAGGTGAATAGTCTATTCCTGTAATTTGCAGATATTTTATAAGCCTAAAAAAATGTTTAGTGTTAACTATACCACAAATATAATTCACAGAATAAGAGTCTGGCTTATTCACACAGGTTCATTCACACAAGCTTATTTAAAGAAAGTACACTTCTGAAATCATGACCAAAAATAATTTTGTCATAAAACTTGCTTGATGTTTGTGTTAGAGAAAAAGCAATCTGTGGGGAAAATATTTACTGCTAGATCAATTGAAAGATTTAAACCGTCTCCCAGTGAGTTATATGATGGTTTTGATCCTACATTGGCTTTAGTGATTATCTTTATTTCCATCCTCTAAATACACTTTTCTGTCTGATTCCTCCGAAAGTAGTAGACAACTTTATATTTGACTTCAAGAAGTAGAAATGTGTAATTAGTTTGGTCTAGGAACTTCACGAGGACCCATGATATGACAATACATTTGTGTCTTCATTGCCATGACATATATGCCTATATTTAAAAAGCCAGGACTCACCCTCTCAAGGTAACAATAGCGGGAGATAGAATTAACTGATGTAGCATGCTTTTCCCAAGAATTTGTCGTGATTTACCTTCTAGCCAGCATGAGGAGCATGATGTAATGTAAATGAACACTAAAAGTGTGAGTCAGTAAACCAGGCTTCTTTACCCAGCTCTGTACTATGAAGTCTTAGGGGAAATCATTATATCCACACTTGAATTCATTTTGGAAAGAAAAGTAAAGATAAAATTCAAACTCTTTGAGTCTTGTTTTCCTTATATGTCCGTAGCTACTTTGTAAGAAAGTGTGTAAATATTTTTATAAATAGTAAAACATAAACATGAAATATAGCCATTTTTGTTATTGTGTAGTGTATTTTCTGAGTTGAAGGAATCATACATTGGTGCAGTTTGCCTCCAACAGCCTGCTCATTTCTTTCTTGAACATGCTTTTGGCTACCTTCCTTGAATGGAACAGGGAGAATAGAACATTTATTTATGTTTTATTAGGCTGCTACACTCTCTATGCCAATCCATGTCGTCAGCACACAGACACACAAACTCACAAACACACACGAACACACACTCAGTAAGCAGTTACATGTTTAAAATAAATTAAACAGTTTCATTATATAAAAGGAAGATACTGAGACATAGAGGCAAAACATTGTTTCAATGAAAGAGGTAACAATATGTATATACCTTTCCTCTGTGTCAGTTCTAAATTTATATATAACTAATAAACTTACATATAGCTACTACACAGGGCACCTGATTTAACAGAAGTCATAGAGCAGAGCTATTGTGTCATGGGAGGTTCACCACAGTTATAAACCGACCACTATGCCTTACCTTCCTGTTTCTCCTTACTATTTGGTCTCAGGAAGAATTAAATCACTAAAGAGGATGAACGACAGTGAACTGTGTCTCTGGATCATGATAAGCAACTCAGACGAGGTTCCTGTAACACTTGAATTATTTGGTACAATTGTTTTGGAGAGATGAATATTGGTACAGGAAACTACAGAAATCCTCATTTGAGAAAGTGAAGATTAGGAACTTTTTGTTCCTGTATATCCTCATATTAATAATGCTATTGAGTTGTATTTTTATAGTTAGTTGCTCCAACAAGCTCATGAGATAAGTATTCAAGAGGAGCTAAGTAAGAATTTAGGTGGCTTCCTCAAGGTAAATGGAAGAGATGAAGCTGGAACCCAGAAAACTAGCCTCTAAAACCCCTAGCATTTCCATATCTGTTACGGTAGTGAGATGCAGTCTACCTACCAAATGCTGCATTTTTCTTGGGACACTTCTCACAAAATTGCTAAGTTTTATGAGAAGTGGAGAGGGGGTTGGGGACATTGAAAAATTGAGGATAGGAGCTATTTAATGCTTGCAGCACCAACAGAGGTTTTATAACCTTCCTTTGAATGTTTGGTAACCCCCAAACTCAACCATTGTTGAGGAAGATTTTTAATTGATTCTTTCCAAATGATTTCCAATGTGTTAAATGTTAGTACTTTCACATGCTAGGCTTTGGTGAATGAAGTAATCTAGTTTTCAACATAATCATCTAAATTGTGAATATTTTTATTAATATTAAGTTTTATTTCCGCTAATTGCAAAAAACATTTGCGTAAGAGAGAATTTAAATATTTATTTAAAATAATTTTATGAAAAATACAAAATATTGCTCTACTGCCATGTGGACCCCCTAACATCTACAGTAGATGTTAAGATGACTTCTAGAATGTTGTGTCTGTGTTTGCAATTGAGGTAATTATGCTAATGGTCTAATCCACTAAGAACCATTCCATTGAATGTTTTCCTAAATCTAATCTTTGCAAGGTACCCAAGTAACAAAGGATATCATTCACTTAGTGAAAGGAAAATTGGATTGTGATAGGTCTCACTGTTTTCAATGAAAGACAAATAATTTGTTATTTATGTTGCAGATTTTTCTTGGAATATGTTGTTCTTTATCAACCTACCGTTACTGAGTTCTTAATTCTAGCAAGTTTTAGAAGCTACGTATGTTTTTCTCTTTAAGCTACTATGTTCTGAAATATCTTATGAGAAAACTGGAATCAACTGATTGCTATACGTACATAGTATTGGATCGTCTCAGTGGCAAGCACATTTAGCTGGCAAATGTAAATATTTACCAATTAGCATGATTGTTGCTAGCAAAAAACAATTCTCTGTAGCTGATAGGCAAATGCACTAGTTTTCTGATTTATTCTGTCTTAGGGCCCTACATAACTTTCTAGCAAAACAACATATATTGACTTTAGTGACTTATTTTTATTTTGGGAAGAATAGTTGGCACTCTGGTACCATCCCACCAGAGATATATGGTTGCTAAAATAACCTTTCAACATTTAACAAATATCTATTGAGTGCCAACTATGCACCAGTCCTAGTATGATACACTGAAAAGGGCACAATACAACATAGTTTTTCTTCTCTAGGAGATTATCATCTGAAGGAAGAAACAATTCTATAAACAAATGATTAAAATAGAATATGGCCTTTTAATATGAAGAAGTACCATGGGAACATAGAAGAAAGAATGGCTAATTGCTTGGAGAGCTGGACAGCTTTTTGAAAAGAGGGGACATTTAATCTGAGGTTGTCCATGCAAAAGGAATTTAAAGAGAGAAGATGGCAACAAGAATTGCATGTAGAAACATGGACCAATTGAAGAAGTTTGGCCTATCAGGTGGCGAAAGGCCAAGGAGATCTGTGTGAATGGAGAATGAAGGTTGTGAGAGAGAGCATTATACCATTCCTGAATCATTATATTGTTGTTGGGGCTTTTGGGCCAACAATGAGATGTTGGTTTAATCACATTAATATTCAACTTCTGGTTGAAAAATGTGAAGTTCTAAAATGATAGGCAATGCCAGAGCAAATTAGACTGCCCTATCACCACTAATCCTTCAGGCAAAATTGAGTCTGAAGCCTACACTTTATACTTAGGGAATAGGCATAGGGATCTAAAATGAAAATGCAAGTGGGCTACATTTTCTCATAGAGGTATTTGATATCACACATACTCATCAGCATCACCTAAAGGGCTTGTTAAAACATAGATTGCTGGGACCCACAGTCAGAGTTTCTTATTCCATGGGTCTAGGAGCAAGAACTTGGACTTCTAACAAGTTCCCATTTAGAACTTGTTCCTGTTATTAAAATTACCTACAGCTATTTAGTCAGACAATGGATAAATATTTTGAATATTATGTCTAGGAATTAAGTTCTTATCCTTTGTAAATAATCATTTATATTTAAGGAAACATGTTTTGATAGAAATACACTGTTTTGGGTCAGTCTCAGCCTATCGATAGTGATGCTATTGCCTAGAAATGCCTGGGGGCACTCACTTGGGCCCATACTACTTGTGGCAGCTCCCACAGCCATTTGCCCAAGTGGAGCCAAAGTCATAGCCGACCTGGCCCTCGTGGCTCTTATTATGACTGTAAGACTCGCCTCAGCAACAACCATCAGGGAACTTCGGAAACAAGGTTTATTACTCACAAATCCTGGAAGGTACATGGTACACCTGGGGCCACACAGCAAGGCTGCAGTAAGAGAGAGAGAGAGCAGACTTGGAGTTCTGCCTTTATTAGGGTTGGTGGGGGGGGCAGGGTGTTGTGGGCTCGCTCTTTATTGGTGAATTTAAAACATAAGAGTGGGAATTAAAGCACTGGAAGAGAAAAGCAAGGGGTCAGTCAAAGGGTCAGCTATCTAGGTCAACCAGGGCTTTGTAAAAAGGGGGAATTCATGGGTGTGGTGGCTTGGCTCTTTATCTTGTGTTGCTGGCAATGGGTTTGGGATGGAAGTCTTTGAAGTGGAGGCCTCAGCACTTAAAAGCTTAATGTCAGGCATTTGCATTGCAGTCAAAAAAGCTCTTTGTCAGGTGCTTACACCAGACACACATAGTCTACATTCACCAAGTTACTATTTATTGGGCACCTATTACATATCAGGTGCTCTAGGTTTTTGAACCTGGCAGTAAAGAGAAATGCTGATGCTTCTGGTCCAGGGACCACACTTTGGGAGCCACTGCTATAGAATGTGAGTTAGGTAATGCGGTCTGTATTACGGAATGTTTATATTAATTGTGCTCAAAGTTTGGGGAAAAACAGCCCATCGAGGCATTAATATTGACTTCATCTCCCTGTTTTCTTTCTCTGCAAACATTTCATTGGCAACAATATGTTTTTCTTACTAATAAAAATTTCCAGTTGATGTACAGTGTCTTTCAATCTCTCTCTCTTGTTCATTATTTTGCTTCTTCAGAAGAATTTCATTTTAGTGGAGTTGTGAGGGTTTTTTTCTTTGCTCCACTTAATGGGTTATGTTTTTGACCTTAACAGGGTTCCTTTGGCCTCCTAGAATTCTCTATCAAATGATCATGGTAGCCAGAACACAAAGAGTTAAGATCAAATCTGACAGTCATCGGTTGACATAAGTTCAGCTGTAGAGACCTCTCTTGTGATGCAGGTAGAGGTAGATTTGTAAGGTGCTTGGACCATTAAAGCCAGAGCATGGTTTTAAAAAATTGTTTGCTTAATCTTATGCTAATTTAAGCCCTAATTTCACTATCTCAATTCTATGTGCGGAGAGAAGTAACAGTAAAAGTAGACAAAAGATGATCAATAAATAAGCAATCACTTTCAGTCTTGTCCAGACTTGTGGCCAGCTGATGGATGGAGACAAACAGACTCCTTAATTAGAAATGTGAGTGAAGTCACCCCATGGTTTAATATTAGCTGTCATTTAATGAGAACAAATGAGAGTTATAGATGAGTTTGCTAAATGCTTTCTTCTTTGATTTAGCTCACCTGGCACCCAGAAAACCAATCTTTTTAAAATGCATGGTCCATGGATGGTACTTTTTGTAAGAACTGGTCCTATTATTAAAATTACCTGCTACTATTATGCCAGTCAGAGAATAAATATTTTGAATATTATATCTATGCATTGAGTTCTTATCCCTCACAATGATTTATATTTAAGGAAACATGTTTTGACAGAAATACACATAAAGTCTACATTCATTAACTTAGTATTTATTGAGTACTTACTACATGCCAGGTTCCCTAAGTTTGTGGACATGGCCGTGAAGAGAAAAAGTCCATTTAATCGTAAGGCCCTAGGAACCAGATGAGCTAAACTAAACAAGAAAATATTTAGCAAGCTATTTGATATTCTCTGTATTTATTTGTCAGTTTGTTTTCTCTCTCTGCAACTAGAATATAGAATTTCAGATAGTAATGGGTGTGTAGAGGAGTAAGAAATATTCCTCTACCCTTCTAGGTTCTTCTGCTGGTCTAAGAATTAAGTTGACATGAGACAGAATAACAGGAGAAGAATCAAACAAATTTAATAACTTGTACACATGGGAGAAACCCAGGAAAACTAAGTAAACACTAAAATCACAGAAACCACTAAGTTAAATACCATCTTCAGCTAAAGACAAAGGAGGATGTTGGGGGTAGTAGTTTGGGACTTCAAAGGGGAGGAAGGCAATTCACATGGAGATGGAAAAGCAAATGTTTGGTAAACAAGTGTTTGCCATGCCTTGTAAAGACAATGAGAGGTAGAGAGGACTTTGATCAAATGGGCCTTGCTAGGTTCCTCCTTGTCCACCACACCTAGTTCATATTATACTATAGTTATCTATGGTGATAGCGCCTTCCTGGAATAGGTCTTCTATCTTAAATTCTTTTAGGCAGTTAGGGGGAAGGTCAAAGTTTCTTCCTGAGTCTTTTGTTCTTAAAAAGTAATCAAGCCAAATAGACACATTTTGGGGTGGCATATTCTGATCCCTGACAGGTGCTGAGAGGAAAGATAAAGTAGAGTGATGGAGGAATAATAATAGGGTGGGTTGCTATTTTATGTAGTTGATCTTGGGAAGGCGTCTCTGAAGAGACATACAAGAAACCTGAAGGAAGAAAGAGAATGAATTACACAGATGTCTTAGAGAAGAAAGTTTCGAGTAGAAGGAAGAACATGTACAAATGTCCTGAGGAGGGAGTGTGTGTTCGAGGGGCCACAGGGTGGCTGGAGTAGAGTGACTGGGGGAGAGTACTATGACCTACAGGTGAAGTGGTATTAGGGGGACAAATCAGGGAGGGCCTCATTGACCATTGTAAAGGCCTTGTCTTCTACATTATGGTAGATTAGGAGACTGAGAGTTTTAAGCAGTTGCTGGAAGCAGTGTAAGTTATGCTGTAGGATGTAAAGGTAGAAGTAGAGAGGTGGGCCATAGAAGATAGTGTAATAATCCAAGTTGGGTTTTGTTGAGGGGGGCTAGGATTAGGTTGGTAGCCACAGACCTAGGGAGAAATGGTCATAGTTTGGATACATTTTGAAAGTAGAGATAACAGGATTTGCTGATGGAATAGATATGGAGATCAAGAGAGTGGAGAAAAACAGTTTTAGTCTGAACATAAGGAAGGGTGGGATGGCTGTTTACTGGGATACAAAAGACTATTGAAGGAGAGGGTTTGGTGGGAAAGTATAGGTAGATTTCCCATGGCAAATCACAGAAAAGAATTTTAGTTTCAATATGTTTTCATGGAAAGAGTATTTATTTTCAACTCCTGAAATTAACCTCAAGGTCATAAATCAATCAACCAATCTCAATTTTGAAAAGAAATAATGAGAGCAGATACAAAGTACCTCTATCATTATGAGTGTGCGTGAATGTGTGTGTAAATCCAGTACATTTGCATTGGAGTTAACTTGATTTTTTTTTTTTTGCCTCTCCTATGATCTAGGGTAGATGACCATAAATCAATGGACACACGTCTGATTTACCTGTAGTTTCCTTCTTTTTATCATTTACTATGTAGAACCTATTGTAACTGCATTATAATTATTGTTTACATATATTTTACATCTATTAACTGACCCCCTTGAGGGTCTAAACCTTGACTCAGTTATCACTGTATATTCAACCTAAGGCATACTCCTGGTGTACAATGATATCCAGTAAATATTTGTTGAATGAATGGAATGAATGGAAATAAGGAAGCAAGAAAGGGAGAGAGGAATTGAAAACAAAGTTGGTCATGCTGGCCATTATCTCAGTCCTTTTTTCTGTAAACACTTTCTCCTTCATCTTCTTTCATGTCCTCAGACATCATCTCTACCCAGGGCTTAACACTGGGCTTGACACTAAGGAAGTACTCAGGAAATGATTTTTGGGATATATAACTTCCAAATATGCATTTGTAACACTGAGTTCAAGATCCACTTCTCCGAGTACTTCTTCAACCTATCTACCAAACCATGGCAAAGTCCTGATATGAAGCCAGAATGATACAAAGGGAGATGACCTGGTTGGGTAGATGGAAAGAACAAGGTTTGGTTAACGATTGGAAAAGGGGGACAAGGAATGAATCTGACAGATGCAAGGCATTGTCTCAGGACACTAGGCAGATATGGATACCATAAATTGAGATACACTGAGAGAGAAAGAAGAGAGAGGCATGTTTGGGTGTTGTTGATTACTTTTGCTTTAGGTATTGAAATATTTGATTTAATGTGATTATGAGGCATTCAGGAAATCAGTACGAGGGCAGGTACTGGATGCAGAAGCCTGAGTTTTAATTCCCAGCTTACCACTCAGTGTGTGTAAACTTGAGTAAATTACTAAACCTTTCTAAGCCTCAACTTCCACATCAAATGTTTATTTAAAAGATTAAAAGATGTTCTGCATGCAAAGCACATAGAATTATATCTGGCGCATGATGAACATTCAATTAGCGTTAGTTATTATTATTTATATTCTTGTGAGGGCAAGAGGAATTGAATCCCTCTGAGAAGAATGCTTGAGGCTGGCATTTGTCTGACAGGCTTTTGTTCTGCTGAATGGTGTATGAGAGCTGATGGATTTTGGTTACATAATGTTTTGCTTAATGGGATATGGGAATTGAATGGATTTAACAAACAAATGTGCAGGAAAAAAATCAGATTTGAAAACACAGCTTTATGATTAAGTTTGTTAAGTTTGGTGACTAAAAAATAGATGAGGCTCCTCAAGTAGAGCACAAGGCCATGAAAGGAGTACTGGGTAAAAAAATGTTTACAGTGTAAGTCTCAGAAAAGGAGACACAGAAGGGCAGAGAGCATCAGAAGATGATGTTATTGCCCGGAAGTTAGAGTTAAGACAAGAACTCAAGACTGTTGTTATGCATACCAGCCTCTAGAATGTTTGTTCTTAACCCTGGTGTGCAGCTACTCTCCAAAGATCTCTCTCTGCTTCTCGTCTGTGTTTGACCCCTTAAGTATCACAGATCCTCTGTTGTCATCTTTTTTGGTTTACTTTCTTGTTTTTAGTAGAGTATAACCTCTGGTAGGTTCTTGAGAAAGGGCTCAAAGGAGGTAATGTTTTTGAGATATAATGTCATATTTTTTATTCTACACTTCCCTTTTGTTCATTTTTTATATCTTCATGATCTTGTTTCAGAAAATGCAGTCACTTCTCTCTTACTTTCATTGGATTTGCAGCATGATTCTTCCACAGTTCTCTTCTGCTTCTTGCATTGTTCATATTTTCCAAAGCCCTTCTTTTGTGTTGGTTTATTGTTTGCTTTATTTTGAGGCTTCATTTTCTAAGTCATTCTTCAAATTACCTGGTGAAATTAACTTTTTGTTTACATTTAAGTCTGAGATATTAACATTTGATTAAAACACTGATAAACACCCTTTCCTGATAAAGATACTTAATATAAAAAGGAATCATCAACACACTTGCTAACATGTTATACTGTGTATATATAATTTAGTCCAAAAGTCAGTGTGTTACTTAATGAAGACACATCTGATGCATTCTGGCTAAAGACAGAAAAAGTATAGGAATGTTCTAGCTATCTTCACGACTACTTAACCCTGTGTTGAAAGTAATAGCCATCACAACCAGACAAGGTAAACCACTTCAAGGCAAAGAGTTGAAAGAAGAGGTAACAGTATCCTAATTTGTAGATGTGATTGTTTATCTAAAAAGCTGCAAAGAAACAATAACATTAACAAACGGAAATACCAATACATACAGTAAAATAACTTCGTAAGTTAGCAGAATATAAAATTAGCATGCAAAATCAATAGACTTCATGTATATAAATGATAACGAGCTAGAAGATGTTATGGATCAGACATGTCCATTTATAAGACCAAAAACAAGAAGCAAATTTAAACAAGAAAGAAATTTTCAAAGCCTATATTTAAAATTTTCCTGAAAGAGCCAAAATAAAATCAAAGGGAAAGACCTACCTTGTTCCTGAAGAGCATGACTTAACATTATAAAGGTATCTTCTGTTTTTAAGTTAATGTATAAAGTAAATGACATTCCAATATACCATTTTCTTCTGGAGTTAGACAAGCTGACCCTAAAGTTTATATAGAAAAATGAACAAGCAAAAATGACCAAAAAATAAATACTAATGAAGGGATAGGAGATAAAGGGAAATATACAAAATTGTAATTTAAGATTCTGGGGGGAAAATGCTGTAATATTAAACTTGAATTGAAAATTTCAATAAAAACTAAAAATTTATTAAATTGTATTTTCTAGAGATTTTATTTTTTTCCTTTTTCTCCCCAAAGCCCCTGGTACATAGTTGTATATTCTTCGTTGTGGGTCCTTCTAGTTGTGGCATGTGGGACGCTGCCTAGTGTGGTGGTTTGATGAGCAGTGCCATGTCCGCGCCCAGGATTCGAACCAATGAAACAGTGGGCCGCCTGCAGCGGAGCGCGCGAACTTAACCACTCGGCCATGGGGCAAGCCCCTAAATTGTATTTTCTAGAAATATGTTTTCTGTCTATGGGGAAGGCCTAGTAGCAATGGTTTCACCTAGCTGAAAAGATTCTAACCCAGTTCCAAGGTGGGTATGTGGGGGGCGGGGCTGCTGGGGATTCCTCACACCAGCAAACAGTTCTTGGATACCAGGGGGGTGTCCTATAATTCAACTCAGTTCTGACACTCTCTCCCTGGAGAGAGTGTCTGATCCCAAGGTTAAGAGTTCAGTCCTACAAGATTGCTCCCCTGCTACTTCAGACACCAATCGCAAGTCCAGATTGTAACCTTGGCTTCTGACCAAATTGCTGTAGATTGGTGGAGGGTCCAACAACCCCCTCCTCAGGTTTGATTAATTTGCTAGAACAGTTCACAGAACTTAGGAAACCTGTTTACTCACTGGATCACTGGTTTATTATAAAAGGGTGTAACTCAGAAACAGCCACGTGGAAGAGATGCACAGGGCAAATATGGGGAAAGGGTACACATCTTCCATGCTTTCTTCAGGCAGACTCCTCTCCCAGTGCCTCAATGTGTTCCCTAACCTGGAAGCTCCCTAAACCCTATCCTTTTGACTTTTTGTGGAGGTTTAATTACACTGGCATGATTTAGTAAATCGATGGCCATTGGTAATTGAACTCAAACTCCAGCCCATCTCCCCTCCCCAGAGATAGGGCAGGACAGAAAGTTCCACCGCTCTATTCAAGGTTCCTTCTCCTGGAAACCAGCCACCATCCTTAGGTAACCCAAGAGCTTTCCAAAACTCACCTCATTAACATAACAAAAGACACCTTTATCACTATTATCACTCAGGAAATTCCAAGGGTTTTAGGAGCTCTGTGCCAGTAACAGGCAGGAAGACTATATATTTCTAATTATAAATCACAATATCATGCTAGCACTCAGATGTTCATTGCTAAATGTCGTTCCACATTAAAAGGACCAACAGCTCATTAGAAGAACGTTTGATTCCTGATCCAGGGCAGGACACATAGTAGGCAAGCCTGAGGCCCCTGGTTCTGTCATAAAGCAAGGAAGTGCGTCCCCAAATTTGCTAACATTTTGTTTGCTCCTTTCTCTCTTCCTATTTTCTTCATACTTATAGATTTACGCCTTTTTAAAAGTTCTTTTCCTCTTGTTTTATAGTCAGGCTTCTGATAATTTTTTAAAAAATATATTTGCACATTCATACTAAAATATTTTTCTGATATTGAAGGAGAAATGTATACATTTAGTAACAACAAATGTTGACTTAGGTTTTCTCTAATGGTCTCTTGAGGAATCTGGACCACTGTTTATCACCACAAAGAATGGAAATGTTTGATTTCAGTATACTAGTTTTCAAGTAAAATTGATTTAATCTCTACCTTTTAAGAATAAAGACAAAGCAGAATGTTTTCTATTACTGATTTTATTATCATAACTGACATTTGAAGAATTGAATGCAATTTTGGAATGTCAGCAATATTCCCTTGATGTGTAGATATGCCTCAGTATATAGCATATATTCTGAAAGAAGCAGTTCAGATGAAGATTGTTTCTAGTAATATTCTAAATGAGCTATGTAAGTAGTATACAGTCATGCACTGTCTAACAACATTTCAGTCAAAGACAGCCCACATATATGATAGTGGTCCCGTGAGATTAGCACCATATAGCCTAGGTGTGTAGCAGGCTATACCCTCTAGGTTTATGTAAGTACTTTAAGGGGAAGAAGAAGTTTTTCTCTATCCTTCTGGGTTCTTCTGGCTGGCCTAAGAAATTGACATGAGACAGATTAACAGGAGAAGAACAAACAAAAGTTTAACAGCATATGTACATGGAGAAATGCAGAAAAATGGAGAAAGTCAACAAAACGGCCAAGGCCCTCACCTTAAATACCATCCTCAGCTAAAGATGAAAGAAGATGTTGGAGGTGAGGAGAGACAGGGACTTCAAAGGGAGGCCAATTCACAGGTAGGTGATAAGGAGCAGATATTTGAAAAACAAGCATTTGGCCACACACAAACAGATGAACACAGAAGGAGCCCAACAAACAGCCTTTTCTAGGTTCCTCCCTATCACCTAATTCATGTTATGCTAAAGTGATAACTTGCTTCCTCAGATAGGTCTTTTGTCTGAATTCTTTTAGGCTGCTAAGGAGGAGGTAACAAGAAAAACTTTCTGAGTCTTTTGTTTCTTAAAAATGATAAGCCTAAAATAATCTTCATATTAAAGAGACACATTTTCGGGTTGCAAATTTTGTTTCCCTTCAGTACACTCTACAAATTTGCACAATGTCAAAATCGCCTAGCAACACGTTTCTCAAAACACACCACGTCGTTAAATGACACACGACTGTATTATGGTAGTAGAGATTGGGAATTTATTCAGATCCTATATATAAGGCATTTTGATACATCCCCTGAAGAGCAAACCTGTGTTCTAAGTCAGTAAACCACTGGTTTGGATTAAAACAACAACAATTTAGAGATCATTAGTTATATTGCCTGATAATCTGAGATCCTGAACAATTACATTATATGAATATTTCATTCAGTATATTTTCTATTTTGTCTTAGTTATAGGTTAGCTAATCACAAGTCTCAAGTTATACAACAAATACTGCTAACTTACAAAGCAAGTCCTAGCATTTCCTGTATCAGGTAACCTGTCCCTCATTTTCGTCATGGAGTCACATAGCCCTGTAGGGGAGGAAAAATAATTTTCCCTTTACCCTTTTATATTCTCGTTTGAGATATCCTGGTAATAAAAATACATATTAGCAGGAGAAAAACAAATTCAATTTCGTTTGTATATACAGGAGCCCCACAAAGTTAAGAGAATCAAAGTCAGTCAGGCAACTGAGGTTTATCAACTATCCTGAGGGGGGAATGGGCTAAGGGTCTGGAGCTTCAAGGAGGAGGAAAACAGCTCACAGAAAGGTGAGAAGAGGAAAAGTTTGGTAAACAAATGTTTGCCCTGCTATGCAGATAAATCTCTCAGATGAAAAATTCTCTCTAGTAATAGCTCTCTTTCTGCTACAGGTCTGGATCTAAATTCTTTTAGGCCATTAACGGGGAGGTAAAAAGCTTTCCCTGAGTCTTCGAGGTCTTGATTGCCTTCAGCTCAAAATAAACCTTACGCCAAAGAGTCATATTTTGGGGTGGTATATTCTGCTCCGCTTCACCCTCATCCTCTATCTTATAAGTCGGGGATTATTAGAAGAGTATCTGGCACACAGTAGATTGTCAGTAAATATGCTGCATAATTAATGAATGAGGAAGTGAAAGGTGGATGTATCAAAGTAGAAAAATATGAAACCCTGAGAAATTTGACAATACTGTCCAGTAGAAATATAATGCAAACCACTTACGTAATTTTAAAATTTCTCGTAGCCACATCTATAAAGTAAAAAAGAAATAAGTGAAATTGTTTTAGTAATATATCGTATCTAACTTAATATATCCAAAATATTATCTTTTCGACATGTAATCAATGCAGTCATGCATCATTTAATGACAGGGATATATTCCGAGAAACGCATCAGTAGGCAATTTTGTCGTTGTGTGAGCATCATAGAGTGCGCTTACACAAACCTAGATAGAATACCCTACCATACACCTAGGCTATATGGTACTAATCTTATGGGACCACTGTCGTATACAAGGTCTGTTGTTGACCCAAACGTTATTATGCAGTGCATTACTATATGTTAATTATTAAAGGGATATTTTTTGTATTACCTCTTTAAAATCTGCTGCATATTGTACACTTACAGCACATCTCAATTTGGAATAACTGCATTTTAAGTGCTCATTGCCCACGCGTGGCTAGCGGCTACCAAATCAGATAGCATAGCTATAGAAGGATATTAAAATACCCTGACCAGGTCAGAAAGGGTCTTTGGTTATTTTTGTCAACATCCCATGGCCAACCATGTAACTGAAAAAGAGGTGTAGGGGACCAAAATCTGTCATCCCAAAATGTGTCTCTTTGGCATAAGGATTAAGTTAGGCTGTTTATTATTATTATTTTTAGTAAGGAAGAGTGGCCCTGAGCTAATATCTGTTGCCAGTCTTCCTCTACTTTATATATGGGATGCCACCACAGCATGGCTTGGTGAGCAGTTGGTAGGTCTATGCCCAGGATCTGAACCTGTGAACCTTAGGCCTCTGAAGGGGAGCATGTGAACTTAACCACTATGCCACTGGGCTGGCCCCTGGGCTGATTTTTTTTCCCAAAGATTGGCACCTGGGCTAATAATTGTTGCCAATCTTTTTTTTTTTTCTGCTTTATCTCCCCAACCCCCCGCCGCCCCCACCCCACACACACACACGTTGTATATCTTAGTTGCACGTCCTTCTAGTTGTGGGATGTGGGACGCCGCCTCAACGTGGCCTAATGAGCGGTGCCATGTCCGCGCCCAGGATCCGACCCTCTTGGCCACGGAGCCAGCCCCATAGGCTGATTATTTTTAAGAAACAGAAGACTAAGGAAGTTTTTCTTGTTATTTCTCCCTTAACTGCCTAAGAGAATTTAGATAAATGGCCCAGAACAGGAACAGAGCTATCACCAGACATTTGTTTATCAAACATTTGCTTTTCTATTTCCATGTGAATTGCCTTCCTCCCCTTTGAAGTCCCAAACCACTACTCCCTTCTCCTTAGCTCAGGATGGTACATGTGCCTCAAATGCTTGATTTGTCTTTAGGTCCCCATATTGTTGTGGAACACCCATATGTACAAAATTCAATTAGATTTTTTTCCTGTTAATCTGTGACATGGCAATTTAATCCTTAGACCCGCCGGAAGAACCTAGGTGGGCAGAGGAAAATTTATTCCTCCCCTAGAGATAGAAAATGTAGCTGAAGAAGAATCTTCAAGAAACTATTGTCAGACAACCGAAGTGTAATACATCAGGATACTGCCTAAAATCTTAATTTATCTGAAATAATTGCATATGGTCGATAACAATTACGTAGAATAGAGTAGGATGTACTGTTTTTGAAGCCAAATTCAAAGTGTATATAGTGAACAGTATTGCACAAAGCACATTTTTAAGAATTGTGAAGTGAAGAAAAAATATGAAACTTTTCTGCTAAAACTTCCTTCAATACTCTAAAGCAGTGAGTAAAAACAAAATCAACCAAAAACAAAATATATTACTGATCTTAGTAGTTTAGCTTATAAACTGATATGGAATTTGTTACATGATCCATATTTCCCAATTGTTTTAACATTATGTAGGACTAGCCCAGGAAATGAAATGGAAAAAAGGAATGAAAGATACCTTTCAATGAAGTTGCAAAGTAGAATAGGGAAAATAAATCTTGCTTTTGTTTGCACTCAACACATGTGGACATGAAACATTGAGCTTGTAGCCATGGATTTGTTCTCACATCTAATACATAGACCAGAAACCAGATTTAGTGAGAAGACGTTTCTTCAAGTGACTCAACATTTTATTTTTCTGTACCAGTCATCAATGGATAAACATGAAATCACTCATAATCATATAACTACATACATTGCCGACCTAACCAATAGACAGCTTTTAAAAATAAAAATTTCCCCCAAATTCTGCCCATCAATGTTACCACCAATATATTTCCTCTGAAGTGACTCTGTTTTTAATAGAGGTACCTAGTTTTATTTTGTTGAACTGCATCTATAAATCCTTAGAATAGTGTACAAACACTGAATTTCTAACTATTTCTGCTTTTGAGGTTCACTCTTCAAACTTTGAGAGCGTGTAGAACAATTATTGGAAAAGTGCCTACAGCTTCCATTATTAGCCCATTATTGTAGTTTGGGTTGGGGCTCTGCCCACTATTTATATCACGAGCTGTGTGGGCCTAACAAATAGAAAGTACTAAAGAAATATTGATGTTAGGATAAAGTAACACATGTAAGAAATTGTTTTCACTATTGAATTACTGGAGAAGATGTTACATACAATCCCTTGCAATTAGGGAAAATTTAGAGCTCAGTAACGTGACAAATCAATGATCATGAAAAAATTAAAAAGCATTTTAATATTTTTAAGCATCTCGATAAATTAATAAAAATACATAGAAAGGAAAAACGTAAGGATATATATGTAGCATTTGTGTGTGTATATATATATATATATCACTGGGTCACAGTTTAATCTCTGAGTCACAGTTTAATTCAATTTAAATCTAACAGCTATAATTCTGTATATGTATATATGTAAATATATGACAATTTAACTGTATTATGTAAAAAGCTAAAAGTTTCCACCTAGACTATAAAATTTTAAAATATATGCACTTAACTATTGTAGTAATTAAAAAATAGAAATCTCTAAATAATTAAATATATTTATAACATGGAAGAACATTTTTATTTAATTATCATCAAAGAATATATATAATAGAAAAAGGGAAAGAACAAATTAAGTAAGTAGAAATGTTTAAACTGTATTTTAGTTCTTAAATATTTCATGTTTCTGCTTCATATAACTAATTTAATAATGACAACTGTAATTTTAGGACAAGACTCCCTGACCATTCTTCACAAATGCTAGATGAAGAACTCCTATTTCCTCATTACATGTGAACTCTTTAGAAATTGGTGCTTTCTTCTTCAATAGGCTTACTTTTTAAAAAGAAAGAACAAGATGTACATGTGTATCAAATCATCACAATGTACACTTTAAATATCTTATAATTTTATTTGTCAATTAAACTCAGTAAAGCTGGAAAAAGAGGATAGCTTAAATTTGCTTTCTTTTAAATATCAAAATACTTCACTGAAAATAATTTGAAGTAATTAAATATTTCAGAATAAAATCTTTGTAATATTTACTTTGGAAAAGGTTACGTAACACTTCACCAAGAGTTCTCTCAATTTTAGCACTGTGTTGACATATGTAATCATTTTTCAGAAAAATCAACAGTAATATTGTAAAGTAGGTTGTTTAGATAACCTTAAAGTAATTAAAATCTGAATGTGGTTGGTCCAAATCGGGTAAATTTAAGAAAGACCTTTACAAAAGCTATTTATTCATACTACTCAGAGTCATCAGGCAATTTTTCACCTCTCTCTTTGTTCAATAAACATTTAATAAATAAAGTGACTGGGCAATCTAAACTATTTTAATATTCTTGTTCACGGTACTTTCAAAAATGGAATTTGATGCCTTGGAAGATAATAAAACTTTTACAAGATATAAACATTTTTATTGGATTGCTTTTTTAAAATTCAAGATTCACTAATGTTTCACTTTTTAAGATTGTAAATAATTACCTTCCACTTTGATTGAACAATTTTTCTCATCATTTCATCCAAAAATTTCTCCTGAGAGCTTTAAAAACTTATATTGGTGACACTACTTAAAATGTGATTTACACTCTTCGTCATTATTTAATCTTTGAAATGATACTTTATCCTTGCTTAAATCAGTGTGGGTACATTGAACAAGATTTGAGAGCTACTCTGTAGGACTGAGTCATTAGCCTGTAATTTTATAGTGGATCAAGTACTATGTTTTCCTTACTTTGAAAAAAGAAATGACCTTGCAATTGACTCTTACATTTAACATTTTTATCTCAGCTTCACCACCATTAAATATAACTGTTTGCATTGACCACATAAGAAACCAGAAAATCACTGGGTCACAGTTTAATCTATTTCAATTTAAATCTAACAAAGATAACCATAATTAGCAATTTACCAAATCAAAGGCCAGAGTTAAGTTACACTCAAAACTGTGTTGATTTTGGAGTAATTAGCCTTAAATTTTAAAACATTATTCTAGGGGTACTGAAGCTCTTTCAAGAGTTTATTATGTGGTACATAATCTTTTTCAAGGGTTGGATGATTTACGAAATCTAAGCTATTATCTGACACAGCCAACTCTGTGGTTGCACCTAATGTCCAAGTCTTTATGAATAGAACTTATTTCACTTAGCCTGCCTCAGGATATAGGGTCACAGCCTTTATCAGTGATAGTATAAAGGCTAGTCTCCATCCAAGATTTTGAGTATTATATTAAAAAATCACAAGACGTGAACTCCTTGCCTCCCAATGGCCAAAACACCCATCTTGTTTCTAATGAATAAGGCGACAGACATGATAGAAGCAGGGCAGGGCCAAATCCTGACAGTCAGTGGCATTTCAAGAACAGAGGAATTCATATTAGAAAAATGGACAATGAGGGCTTGCTGCCCAAAATTGTTTGTTCCATGAAAAAATGTGCCTGTTAGCAAAGTCCCATAACTAGGAATTTTAGATAAAGTTCATATGAACACCATAGAATTTAAGTTAAAAACAAAAATACTATTCAAGTTATTAAAAAAAAACTATTCACATTTAGGCTCAATATTGAATCTGAAAACTAAAGTAACTCAAGGATCATAGGATAGAAATGTAGTACTAATAACTAGCACTTATTAAGTGCCAGCGCTGTTATAATGGCTTTACTCTGATTATCTCTTTAATTCTTAAAGCAACATTTTGAGATAGACACTGCTAGTATCCCCATTTTACGTATGATTAAAACAAAGCAGAGAATAATTAAATAACTTGTGCAAGGTTAACCAGTGACAGAATTAAGATTCTTTCTAAGGCTTTCAGGGCTCCAGAGTTCAGATTATTAAATAATCTATTGTTGCTCTAAATCAATGGCTTTCACCTTTTTTTCTGTTTGCGGTCCACTACCCAAACTAAGAGAAATAGTGAGAGCCCTTGAAGATCCAGTATACAGCTTCTTTCTCTCCCCACCCAACACATACTCCCATACAAAACTGAAAAAGTTTCATAGAAAGCTAATTTATCCTTACCATATATGGCCAAACTCTAATAATTTTTATTCCCTTCTATTTGATTTTTTAAATTAATAACTGGCATGACATGTAAATGGATTTCACAACCAACTAATGTCTTGATATGCAGCTTGAAAAGTACCTCGCTAGATGATTTGCCCAAACTACTTACTCAAAAGGTTAGGTCCTAAATTTAGGTTTTTTAACTTGAAAACAGTTGCATCTTCCTCCTGGTTTTATAACCACATTAGTCTAAGAATTGTTAATTTTGTCATTTTTGTCATTTTTCTCAATATTGGATATAAATCAGAATATTGCAGATGAAATGGGAACATTGCCAAAGGGGCAATCTCTAACTATAATGCGTGGCTCCAAGACTCAGTAAAATCAATTTCAGTAAAATCCAATGCGTTTTTTTCTTTACTGGAATGCAATATAAAATATAAAATATAGACAGTTTTCAAGGAAAGAAAGTTTTTTAACTTTGTTTTTTATTAATTTAGATATGATTGACATACAAAAAAGCTGTGCATATTTAATGTATACTGTCACCATATACAATTACAATGCCATAAACTTAACCATCATCTCTAAAAGTTACCTCTTTCCCACTTTTTTTAATGAGAACATTTAACATGAGATCTACACTCATAACAAATTTTTAAGTGTACAATACAGTACTGTTAACTATATGCACTATGCTGTACAGTAGATCTCCAGGATTTATTGATCTTGTGTAAATGAAACTCTATACACTTTGACCAATCCATTGACGCTATTACTGTTTAGATTACAAATATTTAAATAAACTATCAGATTGCGTCTATATCAAATAGATATTGCTATTGAAAAAAGGTCTTTACTAGATAGAATCATTCCAAAACCTGTGATTTTCCCTCCAAATTTTTAAATATGCATTTTTCTTTAATGTAAATAAATGTATTTAACAGTAAAAAAAATCTTTTGAATTTCAAAGGAATGACAAAATGTAAATCATGTACTGACATAATAGTATCACACAATTTCCAAGAAGAAAAACATTAGGAACACTCACAATAAGCTAGCGCGAGCTGTGAAATAGTAAATTAGAACAGAGGATTGTTTTTCTAGTTAATTTTAAGGAAAATATCTCTAGTTTTGCAGAAATGGCTAAGTAGTTGCATTTGGTATGGAGGATATTTTTGTGTAAAATTATCTTAATAAATTTCTGAGTTCCTCACATTCATTCAGATGACGCAAGGATCTGTGGTATATTTTAGTCAGAGAAAGTTTCGATTTTGGCTTTTAGATAGCAATGAGGTTGCATCCATTTATGTGTATGCTTGTGCACATATAACCCTACATGTATGGATGATGTATGTATGGATAAATGTAGACATTTATTAGTAATTGATGTCTAAACTTGTGCTGTACGATTCAGTAACCACTAGGCACACATGGAAATTTAAGTTTAAATTAGTGAAAAAGAAATAAAATATGTGGTTCCTCTGTTGCACTAGCCACAGTTGAAATGAGCAATAACCACGTGTTTATAGTGGCCATCTTATTGGACAGGGCATGTATAGAACATTTTCATCATCACAAAAAATTCTAATGGACATTGGTGGTTTAGCTCTTTTTACCATTGCAAACTTTAGTCATTAAAAAGTATTTGTAATTATGCAGCATATATTGATTATGTTCTAAAATATCAACTTTTACCTCAATGTATAGAGAAAGTTAGTCCACTTTTGAATTTAATGATCTTTGATTATTTCCTAAATAAAATCATGGAATCTAAACAAGTCTTTGACAAAAATTTCAGTGTCACAGAAACAATTTGCAAACAAAAGCAATTTTAAGATAGGATACATCATTTTTTGGAAAGAGAAGAAAAATAAGAAAAGACGTACTATATTTGCACACCTTTACATTTTTCTAATTATGATTATAATTACATGAAAATGAATTTTAACAAATTATGGATAATATCACTGTGGTCCACAGTCTCCAAAATGGTCTCAAATTAGGATCACCAGATAAGGTACAAGAGGCCCTGTTCTCACCTCTTCTAGAATGAAGCTGGGCTTACAGGATCAAGATGTATATTCTTATTATGATTTTATTACCATTACTGCTGTGAGTATCAGGAACAGGGACATAAGGTTTCTCTTTGTAGATACAAACCTTATATGAACACTTTTTAGACACTGTTTCAAACTGGGATCGCGCTTGCTGAGTGCCTTTTCCCTAGGTATGCATAGCACTCAACTCTAGGTGATAGGCATATACTAAGTCGTGCTGAACATAGATCTAAGTGATACAATTTGGTCCCAGTTCAGGTGGTTGTAATTATGAATCATCTCATGTGAAATGAATGTTTTGAGGCTTTACTTTCTAAAGGTAATGATGTTTATAATGATGGTATATTATAGTATCTGAAAATTTTTAAATGAACCATTTAATAACTTTTCATAAATTACTCTCATTATTTTGGATTGACATTTTCAGGTGACAGTGAACTCCTCTCCTCTTTTGAAGTGAAAAGGATTTGGGGGAAACAATGGAGACATTTCCGTATTAATCTGAAATATGATTTTATCAATGACTGATGAATTACCCTGCACTCTATTGATAAGGATTGTCTGTCTTTGAATTTTTTCGTTTTTTTCTTCTATTGTTATTTCAGAAGAAAAAGTTGGGTTTTTTGCAGAGTTGGTGCACTGTAGCTAGGCATGTGAGCGTGGTCTATAAGAAGACTTTTGTAATCCCCTAAATGTTTGATTGAAAACAAAGCAACTACCTTGAAATCTCTTGTCTGTCCTATAGGCAAAGAAGAAATCCCCAAACAGTTTAGTCAAAACTTGGAAATAAACTATAAGATCAGTGCTTTTCATTTGGCGTTTTGATGATTGCATGTGTGGCAATGTGCTCATCAATCAAGGAGTTAGATTACTGTGTATAGTAACACTGCAGTTAGCCAGTTAATATAAAAACAAATATATATTAATCAGTGACGGTTTTTCTTATTTTCATACAGAGTTATGAAAGCTCTAGGCTATGAAATAGAATAGCTAAAAACTAGACAATTATTAATAATAGGGTTAATTAGATTCTGTCCCTACGGCTAAGAAAATGGAGCGAGAATTAGAATAGCACTAAAGTTATTCAAGTTGTCCAAGTGACAAAATACAAATAATTAATAGCAATAAACTAAAGTCTAATCAGACATTATTTATATAAAATACTTTTCATCTATAAGAAAAAATCTAAATAGAAAAATATAGCCTCAAAGGACTAATACCAACAATTCAATGATAATAAAAATAACGTATTTATTTAAAACATATTATAATTACATCATTTGAAAACATTGAGCTGTCAATGTAAAGGCATGCCATTTTCTCTACAATTAATATATTCTATAAAAATAACTTGTAAAAGCATGTGATTTATCTTCATTCTTTTTGTGTGAAGGTCAAACATTAATATTTAGCTACAGGAATTATGTTTCTCTTCTTAATTTTGCAACAATCGTAGCATTTTCTGAAATAAATATAGTTGGCACCGTCACGATCAAAGCAATTCAGTTTTCCACATTTACTTTGATTAGTCACAGTGGTCCTTCACGCTGCTACATGATTCTGAGACAGAAATTCCAGAACAAAAGTGGCTGCTGATTCCCAGCCCAAAACAAAATAGTGGTGTCAGATGAGAGGTGTTTGGCAGTGTTTTGTCACATTTCATTTTGATTTTTACTTTTTTCTCTGTTTGACATATGTTCTGAACTGGGGTGCTATAAAGATTTTATTGCCATAAGTTTGAAATGACCACATTACTCATGAGCTGAGAGTCACAAGTGAGTTTTTAGCTTCTTTCAAAGCAGTAGAAATAAAACTTTATAGTATCCTACCCTGGTATATGTTGTTTTATGCGACAACACATTTGGCTCCACTTTACTATTTTCTTTATTTCTCTTCATTATTTTCTTCTTGAATTATAGCAGAATTTGCATTAAAGTTTTCCTAATATATAGCAGTTTGATTTAAGCTACATTTTATGTTACCCTTACGCATTTTTCATTCAGATTGTCTTTGACCTTTAATGATCATCTTTTTTTTTTTAAATTTTAGATGATCAGTTTAAACATAGTTCATTGTGAAATTTATTGCTGTTGCAACACTATTTTCGTGCAAAAAGTAGTTTTTGGTTTGGAAGTAAACCAAAACAGTTGGTCAAGATGAAATATGAAAGATGAACATTTGCTTCCCCTTAAAGAAGTAATTAAAATTCTTAACACATACACTATCACACTACACAATTTGTGTAGTACATCCTCTCAGTAAAACATGAAATTTACTTTTACATGTTACGCAATCTAGCCTCTACAAAGACATCAATACCTCATGCTGAAAGTATCCAAAGTATAAAGTGATTCTAGAATTAGCTTATCCCAGAGGCGGCCTATGAGCAATGTGGCTGACCTGACAGCGTGGAATGAAGTGCTCAGAATGGATGTGATAGGGAGCAATTTTTCTTAAGTTCAGGAACCAAGCTTACGATTTTGTCAAATATACTAAGTTTTTCAATTTGTGACATAAATATGGTAAAGAAGCTCCCCAGACTTGTTTGCAAAGCTCTCCAAACTTTTATCGTATCTCCAGATCTTGAACTGGTGATTTTGAAGGTTCTATTTCAGTGATTTTTGCAAGGCTGCTCACCTTCATGAATAGAGTCTGAAACATGGGCGTGGCTGACTCAGATTCAAGAAAGAATTTTGGTTGCTGTCATATTACTTTTAACTCATAAGTAATTAATACTGAGAAGTACTGGTTTTCCTATTCGTGGAGTCAATTTTTTCTTACCACAGCAGTTCCAATTGAAATCTCTCCATTCAGTGTGATTCCACACACATACACACGTAAGCATACCCATGCATGGTGTTTTTCATGTGTGAGAGAGAAGACCAATATTAACTGACTTAAAATTATTGTTGTGAGGAATAATATATGTTGTTTTGAGATTTTCTGTAAATAAATCATTTTTCTTTTGTGCTTGATGCACATGAGAACTGCTCATGCAGAATTGGGAGGGTATACTCTCTTCTGGAAACTCCTTCCTACGAGTTATGGCTTATGTTTTAAAGAATCCATTTAAGTGTGATGAAAGAAAGAAATGACTGCTTTATCCCAGAGAAGCCATGAAGAGATTTTGTTCATCCGTGGCTTTAGAGAGCACATGACAGCCATCACAAATAGCAGAGTAGAATCAGGTTAATTATAAAGGCCTTCATTTCATGCTAAATGGAAAGGAGAAAAGAATCTTCTCCTTTAATTAGAATGTGGCACTGAGGTGATGGAAGGAGACATTGTTGTGGGTTAATATGGAATGAAATCAAGTAAATAGGGCTATGTATACTTTAGTGGAGGGTGGAATCACCAAAAATCTAACTCTCCAACAGCGTGCTGAAACTGCCTGTGTTTTGTCTGGCTGCTATGCTTGGTGTGTGGGCCATCTGGCTCCTGAATGCTAGTAATGTTTGCACACTCACACATCAATCAGAACTGGTGCAGGGCCTATTAGGAAGCACCAGCCAGTTAGGTGACATGCCAAGACTGCAAAGCACTCAAGCGGGAATGCCGAGTGGGGAGCTTCTACTCAGTCTGATACTGACATGGGCACTGGAGGGACCTTTTGATTCATCTGGCTGTACCATTGATGTCAAGGTTCTGCTAGATTAGGCATGTGGACGTCAGGTCATAGAAGGTCTCGTTTATATCATTGGTTTTGTCTGTGTAATTCAAATGGAGCAAAACGTAAAAAACAATCTTGAGCCTTAGGTCCTGTGCCTTTTGGATGTAGAAGGATCATTTGACCTGAAATTGTCGTGCATTCCTGACTAATAGAAAGACATCAGAAGCAGCTTTATATATCCTGCTCCGAGATCTATATTATGCTACTAATTTTTCACAGGAGTACTAGACGTTTCAGAAACATCTACTTGATAATTTTACGTATAAAAGGAGGGGTTGCAATGAAATGCATTCCCATTTCCTGTGTCTTTTCAACCACTTCACTGAAACTGAAGGGGACAAACACAGTTTACAAGAAATGTGAACAAACTTTCAGGTCGCCGAAATAACAAAGAAGACAGTTTTTTAGTTGGAAGCCCAATCATTCAACCGTTTGAACTAATGGCTACTGTTCTTTTCTTTTTGAAACGTAGTTCGTTGATATTTATCACAGGTTTTCAGTTGTTTGTTTCAATTCTGATGATAGAAATTAACTGAAAAGGCATCTAGAGGATTGGTCATTTTATTTCTTTTTTTAAGACATATGAATGCTTTGATGCCATAAGGACTAAGATGAAATGCCCCTATGTTTAGGTTGTTTTAAAGTTTGAATTGGGTATAGTGTGTACACAGCTTGGTCTAGCTATTAGGGCAATTAATCCTCACCTAGAGAGCTCTTTAAAATGATGCTATGATTTCTTTCTTTGAAAATTATCTCTAACCCCCTAAATGTCTAAAGTCACTTAAAAACAAAAAAAAATTAGTCTTTTATATATAAGATCTATTTACATAGAATAAATTTCCAAATAACCAATCTGTGCTAAACAGAAATGTCTAAAAAAATTACTTCTGGACCAGAATTAAAAAATAGTTTTGATTTGTCTAACTTGGTATAATAATGTAAATATTAATAGTATAATACTACACGTTTAACTTGGTAAAATAGTAGAAATGATAGAAATAATATAATTGCTCATGTTTGATGACTGCTAAGTGCTTGGCCCCCTCTGAAGTTCATCACATTTATTATTTTGCTTTTCCCTTACAATAAGACTACGATGCTCTATAATCTCCATTTTACACATACTGAAACTGAGGCATGGAGAGGAAAAGTCACAATTTATAAAAGTTGTAAGTATAATACTTATTCCAGAGTTTATTTTTTATTTTTTACTAGAGGAAAACTAGATGTTCCTTGGACATATTTTTATACTTATATATATAACAATATTCTTTCCATGTTTTTAACAACCTCAATAATGAAAAACAAATAAATGATGTCTTTTGCAGAAAAGACAGTTCTGTAGTCAAGCCCACACACAAAGTATTTGACCTTTGCTAGGTTTCAACAATCAGTTGGAAGGAGCTGTTTTTCCTCCTTTGGCATCTGCCTACTTGGCAAGTCCCCCAACTGTGGTATTGGGAGCTCCAAGACTGTGGCTGCCTCTGATTGTTCCACAGTAGCCGGCTGGAACGCATCTCCCTGGGCTGTCTTGTTATCTTTACAATTGTTTTCCTCGATTTACATCAGAGGGCATAATAGAAATTGTGAATTTTCCTGCCATTTTTTCCAAGATATTAGAAGTTTGTTAAGGTTCTTTCAGAGTAAACTTTGGATTCTAAATATATCTTTCTCTTACAAATGGATCCATATGTTATGGTAGTTATGTAGGAATGAATGCCATCATGTATGGCAATAAAATAAAATAAAACTAGCCCAAACTATTAATTGTAGCAATTAATAGTTTTGATCATTTGAACTTTTAAGGAAAACCTGGTTTGGTTTTAGAGTACATTGTAAATAACAAATACTTGTTATGTCTAAAAAGTTAGGAAATACGATCTTGCTTTTGGGGAAAGAAAAACACCGTAATAGTGTATATGCGAGTCATATGACGTAGGACCCTAAAATTATCCAAATTAAAATATCTATATTTTTGTATAGTGGCATATGTGCATATCCATGTAAAAGCATATACACATATGCATTTTATGTAGCCACATCTACCCTGAAAGGATGCCTTCTTATGCAGATATAGAGCTTAGGATTTCTTTATCAGGATAAGATAGGAACTGCTAAAGCATGAAAATGAAATTAAGCACCACTTCCTTCATTCACTTATCACTAGTTTTCTGAATTAGTTGCCCTATGGGTACCTTTTTAATTATATTGCACATCTTTCAATTAAATATTGGGAGGTTGAAAATTAAGTGACAATTCTAATGTTTTCAGCGGAAGACCTGAAGCTATGCTCTTAAAACCCTCGTAAAGGAAAGAGGAAGGATATTTCTTTATCCTTGGAGTTCATTACACAAGCAGTACACCACATAAATGCTAGCAACAAGGTAATACAAATAGTACTTAAATGGTTTCCAGTGAGAAGCAGCCCCTTATGTTAAAGTGGATTTAAAGTGCTATCTCCTTTAGTTATACAAATGCTATGAGAAATTATTTATGTTCTGTGAGTAATAATAGTAGTTAATATTACTGAAATGCTTACCATATGCTTGGCACTCAACTGAGGGCCTCACATGTTTTAGCACACGATCACCCTGTGAAGTGGGTACTATTAGTAGCTTGATTTTATACATAGGGAAACTAAAGCCCAGAGGTTAAATAACTTGCCCACAGTGTGCTTCTAGTGATCAATTGTCACATCTTTTCTTGCATATCTCACTGCCTTTAAGAACACATTAACAATTTTAGATGGGTGTTATAATGAACTGTATTAATCATGGCTCAGAACCATCTTTTTTAATAACTTGATTTTTTTCTAGCTTACAGGGAAGGAGTATTTCCAGTTTAAAAATGAAAAAAAAATAGCTCTAGACGGAAAAGATGCTTTGAGATCAGCTCATGTCCATAATGTCTGTTCAAATAACTTAGTAAATGACAAGGTCATATCATGCAGCATGCTTTTAAAATAAGATTATTCTAAGTTTAACTTGCTCTGAGTAAACACAAAGTGGGATGATTCTCAATTGTCTAGTAAATAAAATAAATACAACCATCTAGTAAAATTCAAATATATGGAGAGGGGAAAATCAAAATTGACTTTTTTTTATATCAACATTTTTATTCAGATAATTGTAGATACACAAGTTATAAGAAATAATGCAGAGAGATCCTGTATATGCTTTACTTAGTTCCCCTCAGTGCTAACATTTTGCAAAACTGTAGTGCAATGTCACACCTGGGATACTGACATTGATACAATTCACCAATTCTATTTAGATTTCCTGAGTGCTCACTTGAATGTGTGTTTGTGAGTGTGTGTCTATTAAGTTCTATACGGTTTTATCACATGCATAGGTATCTCTAGATGTGAGAGGAAACTCAGGCCCAACAAGGATGGAGAGCACTTTCCCTGGTCACTTCGTGTTGGCAGATGCCTTGACTGTGTCTGCCTATTGAGTCTTAGGTGGTGTTAGGCTTGCCTGATGTTGTCTCATGGACTCCTCTTGGATCTGGGGGAGGAATGAGCCCAGCTGGGCTGCCCTCTAATGCTAGCTGGGGTCATGAAATGCTGGGTCTGAGTCTCCTTCTGCTGCATGAGGGGATGTAAGTCACCCAGCTGCTGCTCCAGTCCCAGTGTCCCAAACTTCCATTTTCTTTTTCTACTACCTTTCGGAGTTGTTTTTGGTTGCTTCTTGCGTTATTACCAGAGTTCATTGTTAGGTTAATGGGGAGTAGCAGGCAGGATAAGCCATCTTACCCTGATAGGAGTACCCAAATTGACTTTTTCATGGGAAAAGTGTCTTCTTTAACTGTACATGTTGTAAATATTCTTAGTAATTTTCCTACTGCTATATAATTTTAAAGTTTTAATATGCAGGGCTGGCCCCGTGGCCGAGTGGTTAAGTTCGCACACTCCGCTGCAGGCGGCCCAGTGTTTCGTTGGTTTGAATCCTGGGCGCGGACATGGCACTGCTCATCAAACCACGCTGAGGCAGCATCCCACATGCCACAACTAGAAGGACCCACAACGAAGAATATACAACTATGTACTGGGGGGCTTTGGGGAGAAAAAGGAAAAAAATAAAATCTTTAAAAAAAATTTTAATGTGCAGATATAGTAAAAATTATTCTCTAATTTAACACATACTTATTGAGTTCCTACAGTGTGTTATTCACAGTGCCAGGTTGGTTGATCTTCCCGGGCTTCTGTTCTTCCTGGAATGGGTGGACAAAGGCCTATACTAATTTCCACTAGATAGTTTAATGGGGTGGGGAAACCCACTTTTATAGTCAAGTATCTCTAAAAAGTGACTATTTTTCATCAGTTAGCTACTTTAATTATAAAATCAATTGTTATTAATGGTCATTGATACTTAGTGCCTTCGTGCCGGGGTGATACATGTTATAAAAACATATAGACAGTTATCTTTACTGTGAGAGAATAAAGTTTCTACCTTACCATGAATACTTTTAATTAAAGAGTAATCAACGCTTTAATCAAGAACAGTCTACTTTCTCTTCATGATATTTAAAAAATATTTATCCTCTTCAACTGCTTTTACTCAAACTCTGGATTCACTGACGGTAAACCGAATTCACTAAGACTTGGCATATTGGTACCTGAGAATATCTCAGAAATTATTAAATGAGTCGTCTGCCTTTTTTGTTCTGTTTTATTTTTGTTTTTTGCTTTGAGGGCTTGTCTTGAAGAGATTCTCTCTACATACACATGCACACAGACATACATTCACACTACTAGATATATATATATATATATATATGCATTATTTTCAACTGATATGTCTTAGAGTCATTGAGACATTAATTTTATAGGTTACTGCAACATGTTATAGCTCTTAGTGAATAGTATGGTATCTTGAAACATCATTTAATTATAATAATAAAAATAACCCGTTGTGTTTATTTTACTTGTAAAATGTTTCCCAAAAAGTCATGTCATTGATATCTGAAATTTTGTACTACCCTTTATGTAAATTCTGGGAGAATTATTATTTAATAAAATTATCAATATAAATTTCTAGTACAATGCTCACTAGCTGGAAATTCAGTATCAGAGAGAGAATATTTCAGAATATCTAAACCTCATTTAGAAATAAATAAGCATCTTACTTAATATGGCTATGACTCTGAACTACATAAAATTAAAATTTGCCCAAACACATTCAGATAATAATGCTTACCTTGGTTTGGGAAAAGACTGATTAAACAATCATCATTCAATTTTAATATCAGAGTTAGAGGACAGCAGGCAAATAATATGGATAGCACAAGAAAAATGGCAGAAACAGGGGCTTATGCTGAGAAATAGCAATAAGTTTCAATTAGCAAACTATAGAGGATATTGAAAATCAGATAGAATAGTCTATATACATGCAATTAAATATTTGTACCTTCCTTGCCTCTTGCTTCAAATATCCACCTGTGGAGGGAACTCTACTAGTGCAATACTACTGCTTTTTTGCCCTATCCCTCATGCACTCCTACTAAGAAAGCAAGAGTGAGCTATCTGACTGTGATTTTCGGAGGAGAAATTGAGCACACGTGGCTCAGCATCCTTTAGTTTGGGGCTCTGTCTTTCCATGATGCAAATTGTATAGGGATGCCTGACATGGGAAAAGGTTGCTGCTATTTAATACTACTAGTGAATGTCACCAGGCAATTTATTACCAAGCACACATAGCAAGAAGGCTTAAGCCATGCTCACTGATACGAGCTTTATCATTAATAAAGAAGATTTTTCATTTCTATCTGTCTCACTCCCATGCCTATGACTTATTTGACTATGAACCTGGGTGGGGAAAATAGATTTGTTATTAATCCTCTCAAACCCTATCTATAAGTAATAAAAAGACACGATAAATTTTTAAGCAGAGAAATGAGATGGGAAAATGCTGATTAGGTGAACTTCTTTGCTTGTACCATGACAGTTGACTTTGAAGTTACCCGGAGATGAGGATTCAGGAAATCAGTTTGGAGGCTTCTTCAGTAATCCTGGTGGTAGAGTCTAGGCTAGATGATGATTGGGAATGGAAAAGTGAAGATATTTGATGGGAAGAAGCCATTTGATGAGAGTTCCAATGATATTCATTTGTGCATAAATCCTACATTTGTCTATCCTATTGCACTTTATACATCTACCCTTAAACCCCTGCACTCCATTTTCAATATGGCAAGTAGAATAAATGTTCTTACAAGATTTATTTCACTATTGCTTATAACTTTTCAATAGTTGTCCATTGCTGTAAAATTAATGTTTAATAGTTAACGTGAGCTATGAGCCCTACCTTTTGCTCGTCTTCCCTTTTTGATTCTCTACCCCTCTCCATCTCCCTCTCTAAGTTCCAGGGATACTCATCTTCTTTTAAGACATTGGACTATTCTCAGACTCCTTTTCATCCTTCAGGTCAAAGCTTAATGTTTCTTCCTCAAGGAGCTTTCTAAAGGACCACAAGAGAACTTCAGTTCCTATATTAGCTCACTTCTCCCATTATATATCTTCTGAGCATCCAGTAGTCCCCTCATAACACCCAGCACAACTGAAGTACTCTGTCAGCTAAGTGTGTGAGACTTCTATGAAGCTTCTAAGTACCCCTAGTGTTTGTAGTTGTGTTTCCTCTCCTCTGTTTTCTTTACCAACCAGATCCCATCTATATCTTTCAGTATCTCCACAAATATCCTGGTCTTCTGCTTGTTCTCATTCTTGTTTTCCAGGCTGATTATAATTTTATTCTTTTAACAGCTGAATACTTTCTGTCATTTCAATAGAATTTTGGATAAAAGGGAAAAAAAATGCAAGTGCCACTTTCATTGCCATGAACCCCCCAAAATTTTTTAATACAATTGACTAGGTAATCAGACTAATTTTTATTACCTAGTATGGAAAATGCTTTGGTAAGACCACTGGGTCGTGTCAAACAAATTAGATTTCACAAACATGAATAACTTCAGCTTTAGCTGCTCTCCAGGGTAACTCTAAGCATAGAAAATAAGTGATTGGTACATCCATCCTCTGATTCGGGTTCACAGATTGTTTCTATATTTTGGTAAATCCAACTCTGTCAATGGAAATAAGATGAGAAGATTTCTATCACCAATTTATAATAGAGATGAAAAGCCCCCAATGCAAGAGTTGGAACTTGCATACTGGTAGTTGTGGGTTTTTACAAAATTAAGGATGATCCCTAAGAATATATGTAAGTTATAAAGGCTTTGTTTAGCTTAGTTTCATTAATCCACTTTAAAATTTCTGTCTATAAGAATTTTCTAAATGTAGTCTACCAGTACTCCTAGTGTAAGCCTTCTCTGTGAGACTGTCCAAAACACTAACTCTTTTGGCCATGGTTATGATAAGTTCTTCATGGGTTGTGTATTTGCCAACTATCAGTGGGAAGCAATTGGGTGGCAACAGTTGGAAATTTTCAAGCAAAGGAAATTAAACTGTCTCTAGCACCTTATAAAAGAAATTGTACAAAGATTTTGCCATTTTGGAGAGAGAACAGGGGTTTCTTATTTACTTGGAATTTCCTGAGATAAAGGGAGAAATAGAATTGGAAAATATTTTATAAAAATCTGAAAAGATAAGGCATTTCTTTTGGAGGAAGTTGGTAGACAAGGCAGCTATAGTGCAAAGGGAGGGCCCTTCCTGCCCCTTAGGACAGAAAACTAGCACTGCAGGGCCTACACTGGCCCAAAAGTTCTTCAAAGATAATTGTGCTCCTGGAGCCTTTCTCTGTATAATAGACTCTTCCTGCCCTGTAGCAGCCTACCCCGTCTGTGAACACCGTGGGATTTGACCCTTTGAAGACTTTTCTTTTAAAGGAGTTTGTCCTGTTTGTCCAGGTTTTACCCAGTAAAGGTCAGCTATAACTGGTAATAGTTTTGTCAATGTTTCCATACCTTGGGACAAAGTTCCTTATTTGCTCAGTATTTTCTCTCTAGTTTTACTTTACATTTTGAGGATTAAAAAAATGTTTTCTGTATTTTTACCAGCTGTCATAATACATTCTTCCTTTGGTTTGGGGTACTTAACTTACAAAAATACAAGTTAATAAAGCAGCTAGATATTTGTCCATTATTGTGCTTAATGGAATAAGGAACTAATCAGCTGTTATATATCTTCTCTCAATTGATATTCTCTTCCCCATTGTCTCTCCACACTGATATGCACATGCCTGTATATTGATCTTTTTTCTAATTACCCTGGACTGGAGTCAGTCTTACATTTGGTTTCTAATTGTGAAGGAAAGCCCTGCAGTGGTCTGGTGCGACAGCTACATCTGATCCATCTTCTTTGGAACCAAGTTGGCCAAAGTCCCAGAATAGAAACTTGAAAGGATAAGAACATTTAAATGTAAACACCATCTATCCATCACTTGGGCGGTACCATCTTAATCTCTAAGTATGTAAAGGTCATCCCTATTAAAACCTGTCTTCTCTTTCTATTGTATAGGTTTCAACCCTATAAGATTGACCACCCTTTTATGTGAAACGTATTTTTATAACATTCCCATTACTATCCTCAAAAAAATTTTACTCATAATGCAACTTATCTATATAGAATTTCAAAATAAATGCTGAATAAAGAATAAATTAAAGGGCAATAATTAATTATAAACTACATATAATGATCATCAATGATTCATTATCCAATATAAAAATAAATAGGCTATATAATGTTGTAGATAAATGCAGTACCTGTGCCTAGAATCATCAGGAATAGAACAGCTATAAATGCTGACTGATGCAAGTATGTGGCATTAATGATTAAAATGCCATGAACAGTATTGCTAATGGTAGTGGTGTTTTTCTATGTGATTAACAACTTTTGGTAAAGTTCTGAATAAAAAAAGTGCAATTTTTTCCCTTTGGTGTATTTGCATGGTAGTTGCATTCTTGGAAAATTTAGTGTGTATTCAAATTGTGAAAAAAATACTTTGCATTTATATGTATAATGGAGCTAGGTTCTAAGTTCACATAATTATAAACAAATTGTCACCTACTTTTCAAAAGCTGTGCAGGCATGAAACAATTATTTGTTTTGCTGAACTGTCTTGCTTGTTACTTGATGTCTAGCATCCTTGGTGCACCTCTCCCTCCCACATGAAAGTCAAAAATGTTTTCACATATTTCCTACATGTACCCAGAGGGTGGTAGTTCACTAATTGAGAAGAACTGTAGATGCAGATTGTAGTTTTGGATACAAGTAACAGAAACCTAGAACAAATTGTTTAACCAAATAGAGAATTTTAATTTTTCATATGATGAGGTCTGAAGGAAGGCACTCTAAGGAAAGAAAGTGGCCTTATGATGTCATCAACATTCTAGGACAACCCCTTTTATCTTTTTGCTCTTTCATGTATAATGTGTTACTCTCACTCTCATACTTGTCACTTCGTGGTTGTAAGATGATTGTATCAACACCTCCAGCTTCACATCCACATTCCAAGGAAGGAAGACTAAGAAATAAACAAAACTAAAAACGGGGAAGCGTATCTCAATAAAGCTGGGATGGAGGGGAAAGAAAGAAAGGGACAGCATCTGTATCAGGAAAACAAGACTTTCCTAGAAATTCCCAGCAATCTTCCTCTCACGTGTCACAAGATCACTGCTGGCTTCCAGGGATGCTAGAAATGAGGTTGGTTCTTTTTGTTGGACACACTGCCACCTCCAAACAAAATTAAAATTTTGTTAAAAAGGAAGTAGGGCAGAATGGGTATCGGGGAAGCAACTAGCAGTATCTGCCACTCCTGCAATCAGGGAGAAATAGCCATAAAAATAAATATTTCAAGATCTATCTAAGCAGATTTGCCATTACATCCTGAATATTCTAGAAGAGATTTTTAGTCAATTGTGGTGTAAATTTCAAAGACTTTAATGATGGCTTTTGAAAGTGGTGACATATTGACCCAATACTTGCAGTACTCATCTTTCCTATCTTCTATCTATCCTATCCCACACAGGTAAATTGATATCTTATCTACCAGATAAAGTCATTAGTACCTCATAACATTTTGCTAGAAGTTGATATAAAATTAAGAGAAATTGTTATCTCAAAAAAACAAGACTAGGCTAAGATAAAAGGAAGGATTCTTTTGTGAACCATACATTTTGACCCAGAAGAGCTATTTCACACCCTTCTTCCTGGTAGCAAACAATGAGGGAAACAAATGCTTACCATCTGCACATTAAAACCTGTTGAATCATTGGAGAATTGAAAGTACTGCCTCTGTTTGTTTTTAAGACTCAGAATTAAAAAAAAAAAAGACTCAGGATATGTAAGCTGGGTTGATTCTAACACTAAAATGAAACAAAAACAAATAAACCCAGAGCAAGCTGCTTCCCAAAAGCCGAAGCACAACAAAAAGAGCTGTAAACTTCTTCAGAAGACTTCAAGGGAAAAAATATGCTCTTCTTCGGAAATGGGATATGCCGGGGACATTTTTATAACAGCTTTATGGAGGTATAATTCACATACCATAAAATTCACCCTTTTAAAATGTACAATTCAATTGGTTTTAGTATATTCACAGAGCTAGGCGACTATCACCCTATCTAATTTTAGTATATTTTCATTATCCCAAAAGAAATCCCATGCCATTGTCAAAGAATAAGAGGCATAAACTGCAAGGCAATCAGAAAATGTTTATTTGGGGTCTTAGGAATTGCAACTCAAGAGACACAGATTTGAGTAGAAACTCAGATGTGCTCCAAAGAGGACAAAGGAGGCAGGGGTTTATAAAGGCAGAAACCACAAGCTTACATAGGTCGTTTTGAACAAGTAATGATTGGTTCCGGCAAGGAGAAGCCTGACTTGCCAGTATGAGATTGTTTTTTTTTTTTTTTTTTGTACTGTATGTAAGATAATTGTCCATTTTCAAAAAGAGGAAATTCTCTAGGATGTGGTCTCTGTGGTTCAAAAGCTCAATTGTCGTCCGGTTGTGAACGTGCATAAGCCCCACTTCCTTAATGGTCTCCCAGCTCCATTTTAGAAGCCTTGACATGTGTTACTCCATTTTGTGATCATTCTCCACATTTTCCCCTTTGATTGAGATCTTTTGGCAGAAAGCATCATGGGTCAACCGTTTGTTGCCTTGATATTTCCCACATGGCTGGAAGGTGCATTCCTAGGAGGTCATGTCCCATGTAGAGGGGAAAGCAAGACATGTAGTTACCTATAGGAGTTATGTAGTCAGAGGCTTGGGTCACATTTGAACAATAAGGACACAGTCAGGAAATGAGTCTTAGGCATGATCTTGTAGTTGTTGCTTGTAATTGTTCTGTTTCCTGGGTAATCATCAAGGTCATCTCTTCATTTAAGTCCTCAAGGTTGATGATGGTCTTGTTTTTGATGGTCATCAATGGATAGGTTTCCTGGATAGTCTCAAGTCTTTGAGTGACCATGACCTTGACTTTTTGAGTAGCCGCACAGTAGCAAGAAACACACAGTATAGTTTAAAAATGACAAAAAGAGAGCAAATTAAGATTATAATAAGCAAAACAAACTGGACCTGAGAATTGCCCCCAAACCAGCAGAAAGCCAGCTGACCGCAGCAGAAAATTTGAAATTCAGCCAACCTGTAGTAAAGCTGGAGTAGCCCTTAAGAGACTTAGCTAGTTTAAAAAGCTTAGTGGTCTCCATGTCCACTTGGCTAGACGTGTTAATCCAGATGCAACAGGAAGTGTTTGCAATAGTGCAGACCCCTCCTCAGGTGGCAAGGAGATAGTCTAAGGCTATTCTATTGTCAAGGACTACCCAGGCTAGGGAATCTAAGGACCTTTGTTGAGCCCTAATAGCTCTTGCTGCAAAATGGGTGATTCTGTTGATGGTTCTTGTGAGGTTTTACATCAGAATCTCCAGATCTGTGATTCCAACAACTAACCAAGATCCCCAGATTCTCAAGAGCCAATTGAATAAGTTATCTGAATATTCAGTGGGAAGGTCACATCCCTAACTGTAGCCACAACTATTGTCCTCATATTCAGAGGGATCCTCATCAGGATAATCATCTACAATGGAGAGTACACTTTCCTTTCTATTATCCTGGGTGGACTCTGGTTGTCCACAGATTAGCTTGAGTATAGTGAAAGGAGTGGCTAAGTGTCCCAGGAGGCAAGTTCTTCTCATTCTTCAGCTATCTAGGTACTCACATGCCCATTGAGAATCTTCTTGGCCACAGACAAAAATGTAGCCCGAGAGTATGCAAAAGGAGCCAGTGGCATTAGAGAGTTCCAAGGACATATTAGTAGGCAAGTCTTGAGGGATGTAGGTGAACCAGGGATCTATCTTAGGAAGTTTACAGGTGCTCCCATTAAGTTGACAGACCCCTAAGGGGTGAACAGAAGTGGCAATGTCAAGCATGGCTGACAAAGGGGTGTTGTACCATTGAGTTGGGACCTGGAGTTACAGAGGGCCTCACGGTAAGAGTCAGAGGAAGGAAGTGAGGACTTCAGAAGATGCATTGGCATTGGTGTAGAAGATAGATCTCTATTTTGGTAGAAGGTGGACAGGCAGAAGGGAGTCAGGGAGAAACAAGAAGGGGATCTCGAGCTAAGGTGGATAAGTTATACCTAGAAGGCAGTAACAGTGGGGGGCCAGTTGTGGGTAACAGTATAATTGAGAACATTGGAAAAATTGTATATAGGTATGACTATGAGATAATCATTTTTGGCAAAAGATGCAGTAGGGAAATGGTGACACATCCAACTTTTGGAGGAGTCCCCAGAGAAGGCTAAAGACTGAGGAAATTGTATTATAGCATTGCTTTTCCAGGAATGAGGGACTGGGAAAGTGAGAGGGTGGAGGGACATAAGGGAAAGCAGGAAAAAGGAAGACATTTCACCACCAGTGTAGAATTCCCACAGTATGTAAAAGGGCAAAAACATTAAAAAATTCCAGCAAGGAGAAAAAGAAAGCCAAAAATCTCAGTCAAGTTAGGCATGGGTACCGACCTGGTCCAGACTCTGGGACATCTGTCTACCTCAGGTGTCATCTGCTTCTCATCTGGATGGAGAGCTGCACAGGATATCTTCAACTTGAGATGCACGGTGGGTTGAAAAGTCCAATAAGGTGAGGGTGCCTTTTTAAGATGAGAGACATGAATCCATGAGTCAATGCCCTTAAGTTTAGCTGCACAAGGGTTGGTCGACAATACCTGGAATGGCGCTTTCCATTGTGGTTGTAGAGTATCCTTGTGAAGATGTCTTTTCTAGTAGGTAAATTCTCCGGGTTGAAGGTTGTAGGGATGTATGTCTTTGTCTCCTGGGAGAATGCTGAGAAAAGACTGTTCTACTAATGTAGTATTATCTTTAAGTGTACTGGTGAGTTCCCTGCAGTAGGTCAAAATCTCTCCCTTGAGTAGGACAGGCTCATATATTCCTTGATCTAGCCTCATAGGTCATCCTGTGATTATTTCAAACGGGAATAATTTGTGTTTCCCAAAAGGTGTGGACCTAAGATTGAGCAATACCAAAAGCTGGACTTTTGGCCAAGGGAGGCTGAAAGATTCTATGAGTTTAGCCAATTGGGTTTTTATGATCCTGTTAGTTCTTTCAACAAGGCCAAAAGATTGGGGGTGATAGGCATAGTGAAAAGTGCTGCAAGATGGGCCAGATTCTGTACACAGATTATGTGATTTGGCCTATAAAATGAGTCCCTCTACCACTGTGAAGCTCCAAGGGAACACCCCAAGTAGGTATAATCTTCTCTAGGAGAATTTTACTTACAGTATGAGCCATCACCCTGCGGCATGGGAATGCTTCAGTCCAATGGGAAAACATGCATACCATCACTAAAAGATATTTGTATCCTTGTGATGGTGGCAGTTGGATGAAATCCAATTGCCATACCTTGAAGGGTCCAGAAGGTAAAGGGAAATGGCCTATGGAACTGTGAATAGGCTTTCCGGGGTTGTGTTTAGGACATATATGGCATCTTTGATAAACCTTTAAAGCTTCCAATAATATTGTTTTCCCCAAAGTACCACCTTATCAGTATTCCAGTGAGTCAAGTCATGAACATAGCTTAGAATGTGTTCCTGGAGGTGATCAGAGAGGAGAGGACGGCCATTAGGACCATATCATAAATGTCTCTTTTCTTCAAATGTGCACCCCTTGTTCTGCCCATTTTCTCTTTTCCTTTCTAGGAGCCAAAAGTTGTGCTTCCATAAGATGTTTTAAATCTCCAACAAGACTAGGGGGCAGTTTTGGCCTTAGGGAAAATTAAAAAAAAATGGTTTATAGTCTTGGAGGGCTGTGGGTTTTGCTGCTGACTCAGCAAAATGATTACCTTCATTTTCTTCTGTGTTCACCTTAGAATGTCCAGGAATCTTTATTACTGCTAAAGATTTCGGTTTCTGAATGGCGTCTAAAACATCTAATACATAGGAACTATTTTTAATTCTCTGACCTGTGGAGGTCAAAATCCTCTTTGCTTCCAAAGCATATGGAAATCATGAGCTACCCAAAGGCATACCTGCTGTCTGTATAGATTTTGGCTGCTTTGCCTTCAGCCAGACCACAGACTCAAGTTAAAGCTACAAGTTCAGCTTGGTGTGCAAAGGTAGCCGTTGGCAAAGGACCAGGCTGTACCTGTTTCCATTAAGACACAACCACATATCCCACCTTATGTTTACCAGTTTCATCTTTCAGATGGGACCCTTCAGTGAACTAGACTATGTCAGCATTCTCAGTTGTTGTCTCTTGTAAGTCTGGCCTGAGGACCAGTGATTGGTCCATCGAGGTAATACAGTTGTGAGGCATGTCATCAGAGAGTAAGGATAGTAGGATTTAGAGAATAACAGCCAGTGATGGTAATGTTTGGTGAAGATAGAAGAAGGAGTTCATAGAAGGTCAGCCTGCTGGCAGAAAGCTGATGAGTATGATGAGAATAAAGGAGGGCTTCTACTGAGTGGGGCACATAGGTTGTCAAGGGAGAACCCATGACAGTTTCTTCTGCAATTCTGAGGAGAGCTGTGGTTGCAGTGATGACTCTCATGCAGGGAGGTAGTCTTTTAGACACAGGGTCTAATTGTTAGCTGTAATAGCCTATTGGCCTAGATTATCCTCCGTGTTGTTGAGTAAGGAAACCCAGTGTGTTTCCTTCTTTCTCATGAACAAAAAGGAAAAAGAGTAACTTATAGTTAGGGAGTCCTGGGGCCAGGGTGTCAAGAAGACCTTATTTAATTGTTTTGAAGGCATTTTGACTTTCTTTATTCCACTTGAGGAGTTCTGGTTGGTCAAACTTAAGCAGAGAGTATAAGAGTTGAGCCATCATTGAAAAGTTAGAAATTCAGTTTCTACAATAGCCAGCCAATATTAGAAATCCCCTTAATTGTCTTGTGGGGAACAGGGAAAGAAAGAATTCCCTTTATTCTACTTGAGTCAAGCATTAACCCTTGGTGGGATATCAGATGCCCTAAATATTTAACTTAGGGTTGATTAAAGTGCAGTTTCTCTTTAGAGACTTTATGTCCTTTGGAAGCAAGCTCCCTTAGAAAGGGCAGTCCATCTGTATCAAATATCTCCTTTGATGGTGAACAAAGGAGGACGTCATCCACATATTTTAATAGAGTTTTCTGAAAAGGTTATATCTTCTACATCCACTTTTAAATTTTGAGAGAAGTAGGTTGAGGCATGACTGTCCATGTGTATTGTTGTCCATCCCAGGTAAAGGCAAATAAACACTAGCTATCAGGATCTACAGGAATGCTTAAAAATGTACTACAAAGATCTATGACCATAAATAATTTAGTACTAGGGGAATGGCAGATAATTTATGAAAACTAGAGACAACAGGATGTCTGGGTATTGCAGTGATATTGATAGCTCTTAGATCTTATACAAATCTTCATCCTCTTCCATGAGGTTTGTGTTCAGTAAGGATAGGGGTATTGCAAGGACTTGTGAAAGGAATAATAAGTCCTTGTTTTAAATATTCTTCAGGGGTTGGCCAGGTTGCATAGTGGTTAAGTTCACGTTCTCGCTTCGGCAGCCCAGGGTTCACACATTTGAATCCCAAGCATGGACCTACACACTGCTCATCAAGTCATGCTGTGGTGACATCCCACATACAAAATAAAAGAAGACTGGCACAGATGTTAGATCAGGGCCAATCTTCGTCACAACCCCCCCCCCAAAAAAAACCCACAAAGTAAATATTCTTCAATTACAGGTTTAATGCCTTTAATTGCTTCAGCATGTAAAGAATACTGCTCAATGTTAGGCAAGGGCTTATTTGGGTCTACCTCAATTTTTACTGGAATTGCAGTGTGAATATGGCCAATGTCTGTAAAGCTTTTTGACCAAAGGTAGTCAGGAACAATGTTTAAGATGGAATTTCCTTGTTCTTTGACTTGAGTAGATAGGATGGGAACGGAGACCGTTACAGTTAGGATCATTTATTGAAGAACGGTTAACGTCTTTAAGGTCTCTTGATTCCAGAACTATTTCCCCCTTTTGAGAGAAAGAAATATGGGCCTAGTAAGCTTCAAGAAAATCTCTTCCCAGCAAATCTATGGGGGCAGAAGGGAATGACAAGAATGATGGGATCCTGATATGGGACCTAACTGAAATGGAATTGGGAGTGACTTGAAAACAGTCATGGGGCAATTTGATACCCCCACCATTTGTATAGTCTCTCAGCTCCGAGAAAGGGGATATTAAAGGCTGATGGGTTGAGCACTGATAGGATGGTCCCTATATCAATAAAGTCTCCAGTGACCTCATCTTCAATAATCAAATAAATTTCTCCCAAGGAATTAGTTAGGAGGAAAAAGAATGTCCCCTTTAAATCCTCACAGCAGCCCTATTATTGAAATGATTGTAAAGTTCCCCCTTTTGGAAAGAATGGTTGAGTTTGGGGTTCTTGCCAGGGGGTTGATTATTTCGTTGTTGTTGTTTATAGCAATCTTTCCTCCAACGGCCTGGGTTTTTTACAGTAATTATAATCACCTTTTACAGAGGTACTGTTGGTCTGAGGGGATTTGTGGGTTAGTTGTTACATATGAACTTGCATGATTTGTCTGGCCTGGATTTGGACTTCTAAAGCTACGGCAGCTTCCTTTTTAGCTGTTTTTTGGATTGTTTTTGATAGTCGTTCAGCCAAGTTAACCAAATTATGTATTTCCATGGTTGTTCACTTAAGCTGGTGCCATTTATTGATAGTGGCAAGTTCATCTTCTAGGCCATTAATAAAGATTTCATTAAAAAGAGTATGTGTTTCATAATTAATATTATCAATTTCAGAGTATTGCTTAAAAATCTTTTCAAATCTATTAAAATAGTCAAACAGATTCACGAGAGTTCTGTTCACACTGTTGAATCCTTTTCCAGTCAATAATTTTTGGAAAGAAATCAGAAATTTTCTCATGAAGTCTTTTAGCTAATTTATGAACATCTCCCATGGCTTTAGAGCCTTGCTTAGAAAAATCAACCATGAGCTTTTTTCATCCTCCTTTAGAGAACCATTCTTTGGCTCTTCCTTCTCCCACAAGCATGTATATGAGTTGATATAAATCTGAGTAACTGAGTTGATAAGTCTCAATGAATAATTCAAATTCCTTTGCAAATTTAATAGAGTCTTCCTTTGGATCAGGGAATCCCTCCATCAGAGCTAATAATTCAGATTTTGTCCAAGGGTTGTGGGAGACCGTGGAGTTACCATTGTTTCCCATCTTTACCTTAAATGGAGCAGCTATTGCAGAAAGGTCAAGAGGAGCTTCAGGATCATCATTATAGAAGGGAAATTCAGTCAAAGATGGATATTGAGGAGGTAGATTGGAAGGCGAGGGAGGAGCAAAAGCAGTTGTAGTGCCAGAGAAAGCATCGGCAGATTTTTCTAACTTTGTAAGTCTTTGAGAGAGATCAGAATTAGCCTTGGTGAGTTTAGAATTAAGAACTTGCAGGGAAGCAACCTTTTCAGTGTTTCACTTAGAGGCCACAAGATACCAATTAAAATAAGCTTCCCATTCAATTTGTTTGGTTTGATGGCCCTTTTCCAATTAAACATGCAAATAAACCAATTTTGGAATTTCAAGGGAGCCCCATTTATGCCAGTGAAGCCTTAAATCGTCCCAGGTGATGTGAGTCCATGGGGACAGAAATCTACATGTAGAAGGACCATATTCTTTAAACGTAAACCCAGCAGGAGTCCCACAGGGGGATGCTCTTTGGTAATTCCCTTAGAAAATGGACTTTTCATTTGTAAGTACTTACCAAACAAACAAAGGCTCAACAAAAGGAACAGAAATTCCTTAACAAAAGCTGGTGACAAAGGACACCCAAGGACAGGTCTGAACTTCTACCAAGGTGGGAGGTTGGGCCCCAGGGTGTCTTCCCACTGGGAGCCCGAGCAGCCAGGAGGAGATGACAGAGCAAAAAGGACTCTGCAGGTGCGCTACTCGTGTCCATGCTGTGGTGTCTGAATTGGAGGTCAGTTGCTCTGGATCCCACTTCTGACATCATGTAATGTCAATAAATAAGAGGCATAAACTGCAAAGGAATCAGAAAATGTTTATTTTGGGTCTTAGGAATTGCAACTCAAGAGACACGGATTTGAGTAGAAACTCAAATGTGCTCCAAAGAGTACAAATGAGGCAGGGGTTTATAAAGGCAGAAACCGCAAGCTTACATAAGTTGTTTTGAACAAGTAATGATTGGTTCTGGCGAGGAGAAGGCTGACTTACCAGTATTGTGTTTTTTTGTACTGTATCTAAGCTGGTTGTCCATTTTCAAAAAGAGGAAATGCTCCAGGATGTGGTCTCTGTGGTTCAAAAGTTCAGTTGGGGGTTCGGCCCGGTGGTGTAGCAATTAAGTTCACATGCTCTGCTTCGGTGGCTGGGAGTTCATGGGTTTGGATCCCGGGTCCAGCCCTATACACTGCTTAGCAAGCCATGCTGTGGCAGGTGTCCCACATATAAAATAGAGGAGGGTGGGCACAGATGTTAGCTCAGGGCCAATCTTCCTCAGCACAAAGAGGAAGATTGGTGGCAGATGTTAGCTCAGGGCTAATCAATCTTCCTCAAAAAAAAAGTTCAGTTGGCATCTGGTTGTGAATGTGCTTAAGCTCCACTTCCTTAATGGTCTCCCAGGTCCCTTTTAGAAGCTTGATGTGTGTCACTCCATTTTGTAATCATTCTCCACACCATTAACAGTCACTCCCCATTCCTTCCTTCCTCCCGGCCTCTGGCAACCACTAATCTATGTTCTCTTTCTATGAATTTGCCTATTGTGGATATTTAATATAAACAGAATCATACTATATGTGGCCTTTAGTGTTTGGCTATTTCATTTAGCATGATTTAAAGGCCCATTCATGTTGTAGAATGTATGAATATTTCATTCCTTTTTACCACTGAATAAAATTCCCCTATATGGACATACTTAATTCTGTTATCCTTTCATCAATTGCTAGACATATGAGTTTTTTCCATGTTTTGGCCCTAGGAGACTTTTTGTATGTCATAAATGGCCATATGTGTCTTTATGCCATGATCAGAATAAAAGTAATCATTCTTTTAGTGGACATTTTTTTTTTTGTCAAGGGACAGAAACCAAAAAGTGTGTTATTTTTTTCATTCAGAAAACATTTTTTCAATTGTTTGGAAGTATATAGACATGTTGGAAGGGTGTAATGCTTACTTTTTCTGTGTAACAATTCACCTCAATGTTTATTTGAAGAAATTATTTTATTATGTGCATGGATGCTGTGGGGCACAAATTCAGACAGGATGCCGCAGGGATGACTTGTCTCTCTCTGTGATGTCTGGAACCTCAGCTGTGAAGACTTGAAAGTTAAGTTTGACTCAATGGCTGGCAGCTAGAATTCTGAAGGTCTCCACATGACCCTGCTGTATTGTTTGGCTTCCTTTTAGCATGGTAGCCTCAGAGTAGTCAGACTTCTTACATGGTAGCTCAGAGTTTGAAGCAATCAGTGTTACAACAAACAAAGTAGTAGCTGCATGGTCCTTTATGACCCAGCCTTGGAAGTCACAGAGCAAAACTTCAGCCATCTTCTATTTTTTAAAGCAGTTACAAGCTCACCCAGACTCAAGAGGAAAGAACATAAGCCCTACCTCTTAACGGTAAGAGTGTCAAAGAGTTTTAGGCCCATGTTTTAAAACCATCACACCATAAATGGTATGTTTTCTGATGGGTGCGGTTTTATATCTTCAAAGTATATAATTAGAAATAATTAAATCTGGGGCCACCCCCATGGCCGAGTGGTTAAGTTCACATGCTCTGCTTCAGCGGCCCAGGGTTTCGCCAGTTCAAATCCTGGGCGAGGACATGGCATGGCTCATTAAGCCATGCTGAGGGGGCATCCCACATGCCACAACTAGAAAGACACACAACTAAAAATTCACAACTATATACTGGGCGGCTTTGGGAGAAAAAGGAAAAATAAAATCTTAAAAAAAAAAAATAAATCTAAAATCGAGAGAATAAGCAATTGCATTTATTTACCAACTTGTCACAGAAGATATGCATACGTCAGATTCAGTAAAAGAAGGTAAAAATAACCAGAAGCCAAATAAAGTTGTTGGTGGGAACAATTTTGATAGAAACTTGGCTCAATTAGAGTTACTGAATTTGAGCAAAAACATTGAGCACCAAGGTTCATGGAAGCCCAAACCAATTGTAAAGCAGTTACTATGTCCAGATATCATCCTTAGCTCCTTACACATTCAGGCATTTAATTCTCACAAGAACCCTATGAAGTAGCTACTATTATCATTTATATTTTATCTATGAAGAGAATAAGAGAAATTGATGCTAAGGAACTTGCCCATGGTCATACAACTAGTAAGTGTTGGAGTCAGGATTTAAACGTAGGCAATCAGGCTTCAAAGTCTATGCTTAAAACTCTTATGCTACGTAGCCTCTGACCAATTTTTATTAACACCGGTAACAATGTTTATAAGGAAGACATACAATTTCTTCATAACATTTGATTATGCTAACCCTTGATTAAAAGCCAAGGTTTTAAATGTAAATAATCCAGGCCTCTGAATGTATCATTCTGACTCTCATTCCTTTTGCTGTCAAACTTCTCTATAGATAGTGCCTACACGGGTTACCTTACCTACCTAGCTAACCTATGTTTTTACTCCGTGAAATTTGCTCACCTTCCCTGAAACTATAAGCCAAATCAAGTGACCTTTTGTCAGACCCAGGGCACTGTAGATGTTTGATGCAACTAATATAATTGACCACCACTTTTTATTCAATTAAATTAAATAGTTAATATATTAGTTTATATATATATATATATACACACATATATACACATGCACAAGACAGTCTTTGCTCTCATAAGTCTTGAAATACCATAGGCCATAGGACACAAAATATTATAATAGAAGTAAGAATAAATTGTGATTTTAAAAGGGTAAAAAAACATTCTAATGAGAATGGAAAAATACAACTTATTTGATGGGGACCAGAATCATGAATAAGTTCATGAAGAACATGGCATGTGTAACAGGTATTAAATATGGTTAAGAACTAACCTTGCCTGAGTATATAGCAGTTACCTTTATCAATAAAAATCCTACTCACCCAACAAAATGAATTTTAAAGGTGTTGTTGCTCCATAAGAGTTTTTTCCCTGAAATTTACAGCCCAAAGTGACTGTTTCTTCTTTGTATGCCACTTATGTCGTGTGACCAAGTATTAAACATTTAAAAAAAAAATTCATTGAAGGTTGCAACTGTGGCTTGGCTGTGTTTATACTGACCACAGAGCATAACGCAGTCCTGCACATAATAAAAACCTAAGAAGTGATCTTTAATATAGTCGAATATAGGAAAGAAAGTGAATATGGACAAGAGAAAACGGTTGCCTCTGTTAGGGCCTACGAGTCACCAAAATATGTCAGCAACAGTTTAGAACAAATAGATTAAATGAAAAATAATTCCATTAACATTTTAAAATGTCGAATTCTACCTAATTTCATATGGCTGAGATATATTAAGACTTTTCAGTTTTTAAGACTAAACAAAGAATTGGATAATCCTTCTTGCACATGCCTGATTTAAAATCCATTGTTTCATTATTTAGATTGCCATAAACTTCACATTATTGTTATTTTAGCGTTAAATTATGCAAGGACTTTACTATTCTGAACACCTACCTTTTTCTTTAAAAAATTAGAATGGTTATCTCATAGAAAAATCGTATAGAAAATGCTGATAATAATATATATTTTGTGAATTTGCAGTGAGGATTAATTTGTGTTTATCTAGATATTGTAATCACCAAAATACTATGCAATTGAAATGCTATCTGATTTTCCAACTCTATATTGAATTATTGGAATAAACTCTACTATGGGTTCATGAGATATTAATACAGGTGTATTGCTGAATGAATTAGCCCCAGCTTTTTTAAAATAAAAATGTTGATTGTTTCATCACAGTTAACATTCGACCTCAATCTGCCATGAACCACTATTTGCTTTGTTAAAAATCCAGCTTAATTTTGATATTATTTGCACTTTCAACAAAGCATACTCTTAAAAACAGGGTTTTGTTTTGTTTTTTACAAAGTGACAAACAATATCATTTAAAAAAATTAGTATGATAATGAACATTGAAATCATAAGTGTCTCACCTGGTCAAAATTAGTCAAGGATGAATGTCATTTTTACCCTCAAGGGAACTGCCAATTTGGAAATTGAATATACTGGATCAGCAATGATCTAGGAAAGTAGGACACCAAATTAGTTACCATTAACTTGTACCGTGGAGTGGCTCCAGTGAGAAAATTGATGCGACATTAAGGAATTCAGTAATTATGTACATATGTACACATACACCAAAGTGCACATATTCCTGTATACTTTAAAAATAACAGTGGTTTTCGTGTAATGTCTCTGAAAATCTGAGCCCATGAGTAAAATAAATTGGTAAAAATGAATGTTAGTCACATAGCCTAGAATTTTTCAAGGGTAAATTTCAGCTCTATAGAAAAAAAATAATCTCACTTTATTAATAGATGTTTGTTAGTATATTTCAGTGTTACTTATAGACATTTATAGTCTCTTTTTAATTGGCGATATTAATAGTGATAACTCACTGCGACAAAGCAAAAAAAAAGTTTTATCCTAAGTTTATAGCTTAAGCAGTTGGAAAAGTTTTGTTTTGTTTAAATAAAATTTGTCAAATAATAGAAAAGACATTTAGGAATAGAATAATTATTTTTAAACACTTACACCGAAATTTATAAATTGATAAGAAAAAAGTCTACTCTATAGGAACATTATCAAAAGAGATGAATAGGCAGTTAAAACGAAATGAAATACAATTATCTAAGAAAATCATAATTCAGGAATTTAAAATTAAGACGTTTCTCACCTATCAGATTGACAGAGATGAAGTGCTTACAAATGCACACTGGAGGCAAGCGTGTGAGGAACAGAGCCCTCATAGACTGTGGAGTAACACAAATAAGCCCAGGCTTTTGAGCTCAACTTAGCATTATCTTTCACAATCAAAAGTATAACCATTTTTACATAGCAATTCTACTTGAAAGAGTGTGCACTTCATCTATGTTTGCACAAGGGTAAAAGTATAGATGTACATGGATTTTTCACTGTAGCTGAGTAATAGGAAAATAGGAAGAGAGAGAGGTAATCTGAATGAGCATAGGTAGGTGGTAGTCCCTACAAGCCCTTTGTACTACAGATAAAAAGAATGAGATTAATTTATAGGAACAGACATTGAAGTGTGGTCAACATGTGGTTTTCATTGTTTTAATGTACATATATATATATATTCTAGTTTATTAAATGTGTAAAATGGTTCTATTTGTATAAAAACACTATCAGTCAATTAATCAATATTATGTGTTTGTGTAAAGAAGCTCAGAGCATGGCTGTTTAGTATCATAGCAACCATTTTATAGTTTTATATAGAGAGAGTGGAATTTGGTGGTGGTTGAATTTTCACCTATGCATGCGGGGCTGACCTATGGGAATATTTTTCTGTTTTAATTTGCATTCACTATTTCACTTTAAGAATTGATTAAGCAATTACATATATACATGATTATATCTTTATCTATAAAAATTTTTTAGTTTAAAAATGGAAGAAAACCCCAAGTTCTCTTTTTGTATTGTTTTGTTTTGCTTTTTACAAGATGGCTACAATGCATAGTGACAATGTTATCCTAGGCAAAAAAATTACTAATTTCAAAGCATTTGCTCACTTATTTATTTATCTTTGTAGCAGATGAAGCTTAAAAATATATCTTTTGGAGTAATATCTTGGGGGATTCTCCAGCTGCGAGGGGTGTCTCATCAGTATTGACTCCTTCAGCTGAAGCAATTTGATCCTCTCAAAACTCAAATGGAGAGTGAGAACTTCTTTTTCTCCCTTATTTCCTTTCACTAAAAATAGCTATCTCATTGTTGAAACAACTGGAAGGTAACTGGAAACTTTCAGTGGTGCTAAATCACTGCATAAAAATGTTCTGTTTGAAAATTGGAAATACCTCAAGTAAAGCCATTTAAATCTGACTAGCAGAAGCAGATTCTGAAGAAAATTGTGTACGTGATCATTAGCAGCAATGCATGCGTTCACGTATTCATTCAACAAACAAACTTTTGATGAGCACCTGCTGAATCTCAGGGACTATAATCAATGCCTAAAATGCAAAGATGAATAAAGGCCAATTCCTGCTTTCAAGGAAATGATAGTCTGTTAAAAAAAGGATTTGTAAATACTTATGAGGAATAAAACAACAGTAAGATGTGCAAGAAGGAGCGCTGACACAGAGGGAGAAATCAAAGCCAACTGGACAAGTGGGGCCAGGCTTCATATGGCACTGTCTTGAAGGATGCATGGAAGTAACCTCCAATGGGCAACTTCCAACTCAGGTGAACTCTCATCATGCTTCCTGCCCAATCAACATTACATTTTCAACCTTGTTTCTAAAAGAAAAAAAAAAAGATGAGACATTGGGTAGAAAAAAGAAAGATCAACTATAATGGACACTATAAGATGAATGTAGAGTACTTGTCGAAGCTAGCAGACACTGTCCATATCCCCTTGACATTCGCCTTCTACCCGATGGTTTTCTACTTGCATGCAACTGGGGATTTTCTTTGATGAGTTTAGCCGTCATGGGGAGGGCTACAAGTACTGGAATATTGAGACCCCGAGTGGCATCCTTTAGTTAATGAGAGATGAGAATTGGATGATAAATATCCTAACTTTGACTCTCCAATGGGACAAGTGTGAGACATGTCTACATCATCTTCCAGAGGTCCCCAGTGACATTGAGCCCCGGTGGCCAATAGTCATGACTTTCTCATTGATGCACCCTGTATTGGCATTCCTCTCTTCTCTTCTCATTTCTCTACTTCCCTAGTGGTGCTTCCTGTGATGACCATCAAAATGATCAACATGGACTCAAATTCCTGTCTCAGGTCTGATGCTGGGGAATCCCATGCAAGACCTTGGGCAATGGATCGGATATGAGGGGTGACAGAGGAGACTAAAAGGCCCCCATATCTCTGGCTTGGGAGACAAATGGATAGCAGCATCAGTTAGTGAATATACACTGCCTTTCCCTGCTGAAGGGTGTTTTGTTCAGTCAAAATCCTGCCCAGTCAAGCCCCGAAGAAGACGCGAATGTTATTATAATCCAAACTGCCTGTGGAGTTACGAGTCTGTGTGATAACAGTTTGCATTGGCTTTAGTATCCTAATTTTGCTAGCTTGTTAGCCTCTCTGTGTGCATCTGCAAGACCTTGGCCACTCTTCAGTGTTTCCCAGTCCAATCTACATTATTGTCCCTGTTGGATGTCACTCAGACACTCTCAAGTTTGAACTGCTGCTTGCTTCCCCTAGCTCTATTGCTGAATGCTTCTCTCCGCACCTTTCACACCTCTATCAGCTTCACTCTTGACACTCTACTCTAGGCAGATGCTTGCCTCCACAGCTGCTGCAGCTCAACACTGTGCCCTCGGCCACCGTTAACCTCCTCAATGCTGCTGTTCGGTGCTTTGCTTGGTGCTTTCAGTGTGCATGAAGCCACAGCTACTGAACATATCCATGAAATCACAAGGGTCAACTTCCCATGCTCAGCATTATACTCTGTTATAAGGGAGTCACACAGAGTTGCTGGGCCCCAAAGAGGGACTGTTTTAATAAGATAAATCCTTCAAGTTTACAGGTTGTTCTTGTATCCTAGGGCACACATTTGACACTAAACTGGCTGAGTTGGTTATGGGTTCAGGTAACAGCCAGCAAGGTGTACTTGAGACTTCTCTACTCTAAAGCTTAGGCCAAGTTATCATTTAGCTTATTGTGTTCATACCTGTAGGATGAATTTTATCTTAGAACAATAGACTTCCTCCTTGAAACTGTGCTTTTTGCAGCTCCTCAAATTTCATGGATGTGTATCCTCATGTGTTGTCTAAAAATAGAGAGTTATAAGTTACTAATTTTGTTTTTATCAGGAAATCCTAAGGGCGTTATGTAAATTAGATGTAAATAGATACTGAAAGGTAAGGATATTATTTGACTGCCCCATTCACCAGAAGTAGCTGAACCTTTGCTTTGGTCAAACCAGAATCCAATCTACCCTGAATCTTAGACACTTTGTTTTAAGTATGATTCAATGCCAGTTTTGTTACTGAAGTATAAATGATTGTTATTTGTGCTTACATAATTAATACATTATAGGTGCACAGGGACCATTTTAAAAGCATTATTATGGAGAATTTCAAACATATACAAAAATAAAAAAATGGTATAACAAATACCACATACCCCTCACTCAGCTCCAACAATTATAATCATTACCATCCTGTTTTCTCTCTATACCCGCCCACTTCCTGTCTCTAATTGTTTTGCACCAAATCCCGCCCGGAAAGTATATCACTTCTCTAAATGTTTCAGCTTGTATTTCTAAAAGAACCCTCCTTTTTAATGCCACTGTGACACCCAGGAAAAGTAATATTTTCTTAATATCATAAAATCCACAGTGCTTATGTTTCCCAGATTATCCTATAGAACTCCACTTATTTTTAATTAATTAATTTGAAATGAACAAGACTACATTGGATTTTTAAATGTAATTATTAAATCTAGTTTAATCTATAGATTCCTCCTAAAAGTTTCTCCTCCTTCTCTCTCTTTCTCTCTCTTTTTCTCCTGTTGTTTTGAAGAAACAGGACCTTTTATTTAGATTTTGTTGATTATATCCCCATGGTATTGTTTGCAATATTTATCCATCTCTTGTGGTTATTATAAACTAGCAGTCAAATCTGGAGAACCGCTCACAATCAGGTTCCTTTTCTTTTTTTCACAAGATGACTTTATAGTGTTGTGTGTTTTCATCAAAAGTTACCTAACATTTGGTTGCCTCACTTTTATGGTGTGTGATATTAGCAACCATTGATGATCATTGTCTTGACTAATTATTTTATTATAGATTTCAAAATAATAATATTGTATCATCCCTTCTTCATGTCTTAGCTGGAGTATTTTTATAAACAGAACTCCTCTGCATTACCTATTTGGTTACCTTGTGGTGTAGTCCATATAGGAAAAGCAGAATGAATGCTTCAGTATCTCTCCAAAGAGAACAATTTTCAAAATAATGCATTGGGTCCCTAGTCTCTTCCCAAGGGTACCGGTGGTGATTTTTATTTATTTATTTTTACTTTTATGTTTTGGTATTGCTATGACTATATGGATTTAAATATATTTAAATACAGTTGATATATTTCAATCTTTTTTTCTTATTATCCTTATTGATCCTCGTATTTTTCCATTTCTATCCAGTGGAAGCCTCTTCATATTGGCTCCTGAGTCCTTTTGATAGACACTAATGAACTTTGATACGCCACATAGAGCTTTGATTGTAGACCACCAATGGGTATTCCTGATATGTGGGTGTAACTTTTCTTTCTGGATTATTTATTCATTTAAAACATTTACTTAGTGACTAATATTTACTAGGAGTTAACAAGGAAGCGGTAAAGCAGCAAACATTCCTCATTTCTGTATTTGGACTAATAGAATCAACCAAATAGTAGTTATTGAGAATTTATTATGTGCTTAGCACTCTCGAAATGTTGTGTGCAGAGAAAAATGATCGCAGATTAGACCGTATCCTAAATCTAAACAGATTTCCAGACTGATCAGAGACTTTGCTTCTGAAAACCTTGGGTGCCTAGAATCGGCGTCATCAACACTCACAGCTAGTGAGTGATCCGATAAAAGGTCATAATAAGGAACGTCTACCTCTCCTCTTGTAATTTAGGTTATATTAACTTATTCAACTTATTTCGGCATAAAGAAGACAGAATCATATCCCCTGTAATCTATTACCATAATTTATTGTTTTCCTTGTTTATACCGCCTTTCCATTTCTATATTCTTGTATAATTTCATTGATTTTTTGTGGGAAGTCTCTTCACTTTTGACCAAGTTTTATTTTGACACTCAAACTACTGTGCACATGCATGTGTTGATGTGTACGCAGAATATGTTTTTATGTGCGTATGTAAATTTGGTCCAATAAAGTGGTATGACTGTCTTTGGCATCCTAGGTTATGCTATATTTACACATGCTCTAGGGCTCCTGATTCTTCTTGCAGGCAGAAGGCATTTTCAGATGTGGTGTAAACCTATGAAAGACAGGTCACATGTCAGGTCATCACTGTTTCCTTCTATTTGTGCACTGTCTTTCACTAGTATCCTTCAGGCTATTATATAAAGGGTTCATTGGTTATAAATCATTTTGTCCTCTGGTTCTGCTTTTCATGCTGATTCACCCATAATGGAACTGATGCCCTGGTCTGTACTGCAGTGATATTGCCTTCAAGCATATCGAGCGCGGGAAGTTAATTCCCATTTACTATTAAGCCTAATCAGTTACATCTGCCCAACAAAATTGTGAGACCTATTTTGCTTTAAAAAAAACAAAGGGACCCTCCTATTTGAGTGGACATGTTTGTTAAAATGTATATTAATCTACCTTCTCTCTCTTCAATAGTGTTTCTCTACAAAGACCCAATCTCAAATTCCCCCAGTGTTAAGATATTTTACTTGATGGTTGTTATGGTGTAGTACTTCTCAAACCTGAGAAAGAAACAGGCCAACTGAAAAAGAATAAAACGTGTCTATGGTTAACCAATGCTGACAAATTAATTTTATTAAAAGTTACTTATATAAGCACAAATATAAAACAAAGGGCACACATTTTATGGTTAAAGGGCTTATGGATCTATAACACCAAATAATATTTTCAAATTAAATTTTAATAGTACCAAAAAGGCAGTAAAATTCAAATATAAAATCTTAACGTGACTGCCAATGTTGTTTTGGATAAATGAAACGGCCTTTTGTAAAGCAAATACAATACCAGCTACAGTGGTACAAGGTCTTTTATTTACAACATGCCTTTTTGTTTTATATATGTTGTGAGGGCTCAATTATTTCACTGCTTTTCTCTATTAAAACCTTTGCAAAACATTCATGTATACACTATAACCCTATTTTTGCCATCATGTAGCCCTATGCTTTTATGTCATCTGCCTGCACCAGTTACAAAAGTCTAGTATTCCCTGCTGCTCTCATTATCCCATAATTAAAGGTACAACTTAGTTTAGGAAACTGAAGTTCCAGTCTAAAAAAATGTTGTTCAGTTAAAATTATCACTAAGAAAGAGAAGTTGTACCCTTAGAACTGGAAAAGGATTGAACAAGAGTACAATACATGTACAACTGGGATGAGTTTGTTCACGTTTTCATTAGAAGAGGTCAAATGGGAGACTGCATGCTTTAACACTCAAGGAAATCTTCGATGCAAATATACATGGACCTGGAAATTACATAGCAGTACTTGCTTAAAGGTATTCATTCAAATCACTCAAAGAAAGCTCATAATAACTGCTTCAGATTACCTCAGAGATCAAATCAGTAGATACGGTATTTCCTTTTTGTTAAGAAAGAAAAACGATTGTACTCTCTTTTCAATATGCTTATTAAAATGCACAGAAAATTATGAACAAAATATTAAAGTAGTTATTTTGGCTAGTGGGATTATGGTATTAATTATTTATTTAATTAACATTTCATTCAATAATTAACAAAGATTTATTGAGTTTCTATGACACAAGCATTGTCCTAAAGTCTTTGCCTTATCAGAATTTTCTAATATATTCATAATGACTGCATTTTAAATATGCAAAATATATAGGACATGTTTAAAAAATAGCAGTGGGAATAATTGCATGCTGAAGTTAAGTAGAATGGATGAATCAAGCATATCATAAAAAACTTTTAAGTGGGTATTATATACCAGTCACTATTCCATACTTCAACCATGTATAAAGTTAAATACTGCCTTAACTGAGACAAAGAAAGTAAGTAAATGAGTATATACTTGTATGGACAAAAATAAAACAAAACCAAAAAACAATAGCAACAAAAACCCCAAACCAAACTAAACCAAGCCAAAAGACTGCAATGAAATACCCACATACTTCAACAGGATTTTCTCAGAATGGCAGGCAATATATATTTTCTTCTTCCGTGTTATGTAGATTCCAAAATATCTATAATCAATACGTATAATTTTATGAGAAAAAATTGAACATTATTCAACAAAGAATCTAATCATGCAATACATCTGATGTTTAAGTAGAGATATATATTTATGTGTGTATATATATATTATCTTTTACAAACATTGCAATAAAATGGATGTTTCCCTTCGTGGCATGTTCATTGGTGTTGGCATGCAGGGTTTTATCTATATGGCATAGCCTTTTGAGACCAAACAATAGACAGGTAGATGTAGACCAGAAAGAAAGGTTCAATTGTATCTTTAACGGTCACCTTCCAGTCGCTGCTGAGATCTTTAATGAACTCAGAATAGGAGTCTATAAATGCATTAGTGTAACCTAAGGTGAAACTGTGAAAAACTCCCTATTCAGTAAAATAAATCAAAAAGATTTGCATGGAGGTATAGGGCCAAAGGTTAGGTTAAGAGATTTATAAAGAAGACTGCCAAAATGGGGAAAAGGTAATTGAGTCATAATCCCATTATTCTGAATTTGATCTATGTAGTCAAGATTCTCTGACTCTTGGTCTGTGGGAAAGGCACCTAGAGTGGAAGCAAGAACAAAACAGTTTGGAAATTATGAATGTATTTCCTAAGGACCTTATACTTCTAACCAGGAAATACATACAGGAGAGTCTATTTCTCAATCTCATTACCATTCTAGAAATGGTCTGTTGTGTTAGTATTTAAGAGTAATCACTAACCGAATGCAATATGCATTAGGGAGTAGTATTTTTAGAAGATAATGGCACAAGAAAAAAGAAAACTACATTGCTGCTTGCTAGTGGTAGGCATATGGCCCATCATACTGTTTCTATAACATAACCAAGGAAGCTAATATCTTGCTGTTGTTCTTGCAACATTATTTTCAGCCCTTAGCTAACACTGCTACAAGAGGGCAAAACTGTTTCTACTATTCAATGAAATAGAATTTATTAAAACCACTATGTGCCAGAAAAAAAAAAGACAAATCGATGATTGGATTATGGCTTCTCTCCTGGAGAGAGAATTCCAGTTCTGAAAATAATGTGACCTTGACACACCTTGATTAGCTTTGATGTGACCAAACTGACCAATCAACCAAACAACACACAACAAAACTGAGATTGGCTGCGATTACCTGAATCTAGCAGCGCCAGAATGTGGTTACTAAGAATTGGGCTCAGAGGCCAAATTGCCTGGGTTCAAATCCTGTGCCTTCTACTTTATGCACTACAGACTCTCAGGCAGGTCATTCACCTTCTCTCTGCCTCAGTTTACTCATCGGAAAAAAGAGGACTTTAAGGGTATGAACCTCATGGGATTGTTTTGAAGATTAAGCTTTGAAATTACTTTGAACTGTGGCAGGCACGTTACTGTTAGCTGTGATCTCAACAATATGCTTTCTCCATATTTAAGAAAAAATTTAAAAATTCATTAAATGAGCATCTTTGGAATAGCTTGGTAAGAGTATGGTATAGTTCATTAATTGTGTTGCCTTTTGACATATTAAAAACAAACCCACCCATCTCCCCCCCAAAAAAACACTCTTATATGCCTATTTTAAAACAGTTTGTGCATTTATAATATCTAAAAAAAAGTTTATCTTAAATATCAGGTTTGTAATAATGTAGATTGCAATTGTAATAATGTAAGTTCTGGTTAAAAAAAGAGTTTAAGTAACACGGAATTTAAGTGAATGAGATAATAAATTAACCAATAAGATTCCTTCTCTGTTTGGAAAGAAACTGCTTCCCGGTTGAATTTATGTGTTACAAACATGAAGAGAAAAAAGGAAAATAGGCAATACCTTTTGCAGCCCTGTTCTTAACAAATATTGATTGAATGGATGGACGTTTTCCTTAAAAAGCTGTAATCTTACTTGAGATTACTTGAAGGGTCAAAATATACCTTTTCTTGAGAGACAAGATTGCTAGATAATTTGCAGATAAAATAAACTGAAGGATCCTCATTAAGGTAATTGACAGTTCTCAGGTAGATCAAGCAGTAGGAGGAATTTGTGTTAAGATATTAACATCTGAGTTACAATTAAGTTGGCAGCAGTCCATGCACTGCCTGGAGACCCAGAGATTTTCAGTACAGATAAGGTTTTTCTGAGAACTTAAAGGAAATAAAATTTGCAATAGTGATTGATAAGCCCCAAGTTTATTAAAGAAAGAAGTTACCTTTATTCTTGCCCTTTGGTTTTCTTAAACTCTTGCTATATATTGCATTTTTATTTATCTTTAATACACTTTGTTATTGAAGCATAATATAAATCAGAAATGTGCATACAACATAAATAAAATCACCACCAATTGGATCAAGAAATAGAAATTAATATATATGATTTTTACTGCAATCTTCTCTTATATTGAAAATCTAAGTTCCTAATGATATTAATGTAATTAGATATTTGGTTTATCCTACTGTATATAATGGGTCCAAGATAACAGTTCTTGAGTTATTTTTATAAAATAAAGTTAGAGATTAGTAATGATTTCTATACTTATTATATTATTATATGTTTATAGGCATTGGCTACCCACTCTGATGATCAGCCTGCTCTCAATTACCTGTCTGAAGACAGCCTTTCTCTGCAGCTGTGTATTTCTTGCCCCATCTGGAGCCTGTGCCATCAGACATTATGTCTGCCGTATTTTTTCCACTGTGGCAAATCGCAGTTTTCTTTTTGAACTGCTTGTTCTTAGCCTTGGTTGCTGATGTGGATCTTTCATTTGTTCTTCATTTTAGGCTGTGCTCTGGCTCTAAAAATGGTTTCTTAATGGTTCTGTGCTTTCACTTCTTTCTTCTCCTGTTCCTATGCCCTTAAATCTCAGTATCTTCCAAAGTTCCAAATGAGAGTCAGGACTCAACAGAGTCATGAGACTATCACGATAGGTGATAGTGTTTATTTGGGCCTAGTGGTTAATAGAGCTGGCTCTGGAATCAAGCTAACCAAGGCTTATATGTACAAGCTTGATCATGAGCTAAGCCTCACTTTCCTACATACCTATGTCAAAAGTTTTCAGTACAGATGGTCCCTGACTTACGATGGTTCGACTTAAGATTTTTCAACTTTACAATGGTGTGAAAGCAATACACATTCAGTAGAAACCATACTTTGAATTTTGAGTTTTGATCTTGTCCTGGGCTGGTGATATGTGGTACAATCCTCTCTTGTGATGCTGGGCAGTGGCAGCGAGCCGCAGCTCCCAGTCAGCCCTCGATCACGAGGGTGACAACCCTTACAACCATTCTGTACCCAGATGACCATCCTGTTTTTCACTCTCAGCACAGTATTCAATAAATTACATGAGATATTCAATACTTTATTATAAAATAGGCTTTGTGCTAGATGATTTTGCCCAACTGTAGGCTAATGTAAATATTCTGAGAGTGTTTAAGGTAAACTAGGCTAAGCTGTGATGTTGGGCAGGTTACGTGTATTAAATACATTTTCCACTTATGGTATTTTCAACGTACAATGGGTTTATTGGGGCCTAACTCCAGCATAAGTCAAGGAAGATCTGTCTATGTTAGCCATTATAATATTTCTTCTACTTATGAATGAACCATGAAAATGTCAACTATATTTACTTTTTTTAATGTTGTTTTATCAAGTGCCTGGCACATATTAGGCACTGAAATATTTGCTTAATGAATCAAGATAAAATTTAATAGGGAAAACATAATTTCGTAAATTAGGATTCTGCTCTCTCTCCCGAAAGTAATAAATATATGCTGGAGGAGACATGACACTGGTTTAAAAAAATTAAAAGACATGAATTTATGGTGACTCTAGTATTATGATATACATACAAAACAATAAAGAAATATAGAATGGTAATGGAAATGATGCCCAAACATGCTCTTTGTTGACGCTAAAAGCATGTTCATCAGACCAAATCTGTGCTGTTCAGCTCTGGGAAACGTAATTTAAATGAGATATTGCAAAGCTGGAGCCTGTCTAGAAAGCAACTGATAATTTTAGGGTATATTAGCTGTCTTCAAATGTTCAAAGAGCTGTTCAGTGGAAAAATGATGAAGCATATTATTATTATTAAGGTGAGTACAAAGAAAAGAGAGACAGGTATCTACTCACAATTTATAAAACAAACAAACATGGTAACAGTTAAATATGGCCAAAGGTAGAAAAAGCTTCATCTGGAAGTAATGAGGTCTCTCTCACTGGTGTGTGATATGGGGGCTTAACAGCTATTTAAGGAAAACAATGAAGAGGTTTGGGGCACAAATTAGGAATTGAGAATATTAAGGCTTTTTACAATATTTTCATCTAGCCTAGGAGTGTTTCAAGGGCCATCTCCTGGATGCCCACCACCACCACCACCATCATCCCTTTAGCTGAACATCTTGCTCCTCATGTTTCATATTGGGCTTCTGTGTCACAGTTCATTTGAAGAAACAATTTCCTTTCAACCATGAGGTCCTTGGTTCCTATGTCCTTCTCATAGGTCCTTGGAGCATTCTTATTGGCATTTTTTATGGGTTGAGGTGAAAGGATCCGGTTGCATGGAATAGGTTCTCTATCATGAGTCCGCAAAGAACTTAAACTCCAGGAATAATTTTATTAAAATATTTCTTAATATATCAAAATTGTGTTAGGCTTGATCCATTTCTAGCATGTTGGCACAGTCGAGTTAGCAAACGACAAAATGAAAAAAATGATGATAAATGGATAGGTATTAACACGCCTTTGTATATAGCAAACAGTAAGGAGCAGATGGGGCAGTGTGAGTAACGCATTGACAAGAGTTTCTGCAGCCAACTGGTGATGCACCTGTTAACCTGGAAGTAAATTAATGTAGTAGAACAGCTACTGTCTCTCCATATTTCTCACCACAGAAAAAGATGTTTTATTACATTCATTGTAACTTCTCCTTGGCAATAAATTCAGGTCACAGCTTCTTCCTAGTTTCCACACGTGCCTTTTCTCACAACAGCATAGTTTCTTGGAAAATTCCATCTAATTTGATCATCTGAACTATTCCATCAAAGCAGCATAAAGTTGTTTTTCTTAAATTTAGTCCCACTTCACTGGGTTTAATGATCTATAGTGACTATTTCTGTATTGATTTGCTTTTGTTTTTTATTTTTTGTTTTCTCTTCTCAAGCTCCTTGTGAGTAGTATCTAGCAATGTCTTCCTTAATGTTCTCAGCTATTTAAAATCCTCGATTTTAACAATTCTGGTTAAATATTGGTTATATACAAAAATGATAATCTTTTACATCTAGCTTATAATAAATACCTATGTTAATTTTTTAAAAGTCCTGCACTTTCATCACTATTGTAGAGATGGACAAAACCCTTAAGCACTATACTAGACATATATGAGTTGCTTGGTAATTCTTTGCTGAACAAACAGAAAATGCAGAAATGGATGGCTTTGACTCTTACAAATCTTATGTATCTTTTATAATGCTCATTTTGCATTAGGTATTAGTTCATTTATGCCCATTTTAATAGCAGAAAACATAATTTCATCTTTTGCATGTAGAAATTACATTTTAGTCAGAAACAGTTTCTCACACCTTCAGTTAAATTTGAATTTGAATTTGAATTTGGAAGCCCTGCTAACGTAGGAATGTGACCTTTCAAAATTATTATAAAACTTATCAATCTGAATTTTAACATGGTGAAAAATAGAGCATTACTTATGAAAGCTAGAATTTAAATCTTGAAAAGCAAAGTGGTGAATTTGTTTGAACTTTATTTTTAAACTCAGACTTTTTTTCTACCCCAACCCCCCCAATACATAGTTGTATATCCTAGTTGTAGGTCATTCTAGTTCTTCTGTGTGGGATGCAGCCACAGCATGGCTTGATGAGCAGTGCATAGGTCCGCGCCCAGGATATGAATTGGCAAACCCCGGGCCGCTGAAGCAGAGTGCACAAACTTAACCATTTGGCCATGGGGCCGGCCTCTAAACTCGGACTTCTAAATTTTGGGAAATGGGTGGCAAATGCATTTCCAATATATGAAGCATGACTCAGTGGGAAAATGTATTATGGATTGTGAAAGATATTCTGGCCTCCCATGAGACTGACACTTTTAGAACCAATGTGTGATAAAATTGATCTGAACTTTATCTCTGATGCTGGAAACATGTGGCGGCCTGTGATTGCTCTGAAGTATGGTAAAGCAGCTGAACAAATGCTGTCATTCAAAAGTGGTTGAGAGTTACCCCTTCTTCATTTAAGGGAAAGGCTATTATTGAGAATCCAAACTGAGAAAACACCTCATCAACAGCAAAGTGGCTCGGGAAAATGTTTTATCAGAGCACATCTTGAAGTTTCTACTTAAGGCTATTCTACATGAATATTTGAAAAGAGGAGATGTCAAATATAAAAGCGCAAGAGGCCCTAAGGGTTTAGTATCTTTATTTGCGTTAAGGTTTCTCATAAATAATTCTATTTTGAGATATAGGCTTAAAAGGAAGCTTCTCAGGCTTCTGGTATATATGTAATAAATGTGACTTTTTAATATCAAAGTTACCCTTAGGATAGTAAATGCATTTATTCTAAAGAAATATAAAAATAAAATGAATAAAATATTTCAGGTACCTCAGATCATTGCAAATTAGTCATCAAGTCTCTTTCAGTTTTTCTTGGATTATATGAATAATGCCTTGGGATAGAGTAAAACTCACCAAAGTGCGTTTCTGAGAACTGGGGGTGGGATGGGTTTCAGAAAGTAGAAACCCATGGGAAGCATTTTTCTACTGACTGTCAAGTAATTCATCTTAACAAAAGAAAAGCTGATTTTCAGTCAGTTTAAGGTAATGGAAGATGTCAGAATTCTGGTTTTTTTGTGTGTTCAATAGCCCACTTAACCTGCTGGAGAACACCCTAGGAATAACAAGTGAATCATAAGGTAGAGTGACATTCAAGTGCACTTGTTTTCTTCAACATTGATATTTTTTCCCTTGAAATTATATGTCTAGGAAAGTTTGTCCTTAGAAGCAGTCTGTTAGGGTCGGAAAAATAAATAGCAGTGTCAAATACAAAGTTAGATTGCCTCACCAAGATTTCAGGAACACCTGGGCTGGAGAAATGTAGCCTGAAGGAAGGCTGCTGGTTCGTGGCCCCCCTGTACAACACAAAGGCGGAGTATAATCAGAACCTGAGGATGTTGAAGTCCTCACAGTGGTTTTATGTGGTGGGCTGTCAGATGGATATTGCTGACAATATAGGAATTCTTTAGCACAAAAGGATTGAGCCTCTCCAGGCTGATAATTTTCTCAGTTTATGATGTGTGTGATGAACATGTAAAGTGGAAAGTAGTTCGCGGTGGAAGCTTGATAATCCTGGAAGGTAACTTGAGGAGGTTCAATCAGCCGAGTACTAGCTGCAAGTTGGACAGAATTCAGTGGACAATAGCAAACTCAATTGTCTGTCTACCCTGCTTGTATTCCCAGGGCCTAGCTTATAGTTCACAAAAGACTCTGTGAATGATTGCTGAATGAATGAATAAATGAAAGAGTGTGCAGATGAATATTTCTCTGGGATTTCAAGATGCTTTTGTGTCCGTGCATCCTGTGTAGCTGTCTCCCGTCCTTCTAAATTAATTTATCTGTTTGTTTGTCTTTCTGCAATGTCTGATCTTAGAAAGCTAGAACAGATAATTCTAATGAATAGAAAGTATGGTGAATGAAAATTCAGAAGACTAAGGCCAAATCATTTAAACATTCTAAGTTCTCACCTACGAAAGCAGCTGATAATACTTGCTTTCTCTGCTTATGGAGTCCCTGAAGTGTGCTGTCCAAGAACCACAATACCACATAATATATAGCCCTACTGACTACAGTTTCCAATGTCTTCCTTTCCTTGCACAGTGCAAACATGGTGGACTCTCTAAATATATAGTTCAGTGCAGTGGATAAGCACATGGAATCTGGTTTGAATTCCATCTTCACTACTTACTAGCTCCATGATGATTGCTTCATCACTCATCTGTAAAATGATGTTAATGCGTTACCTATTCCTAAGAGAATTAAATAGCTAATACGTGCAAAAAGCCTAGAACAGTGTCTGACTTGTGGTAAGTTCTCAATAAATCCTAACTGATATAGTTTCTCCTATTATTATTATTATTATTTCATATGTGTTCTTGTACTTTACTTAAACCCATAGGTGACCAACACTGTCTACATAATGAAATCTAACTCCCCAAAATGGAATACTGGTTTCTTAAAATCTTAAAAATGGAATACAGTTATAGTTCTAGCTTCGTCCTCCACAGCTCCTGACTGCACACCATACACTTTAGCAGTGTCAGCCCATCTGTAATTCCTCCTATGGACCACCCTATTTTATACCTCTGCACGGGCTGTTTACTCTGCCTAGGACACCTTCCTGCTGCCCTGACAAACTCCTCCCTATCCTCTGAGACTTCCAAATGTTATGGTCATAGTCTTTACTTTGTACCATTAGGTAAATACAGGAAACTTGCTGTCTAAGCACTAAGAGTGATGGTCCATGGCAGACCAGCGGCACAGCTTCTGCCTTCTGTCATATCTCCCCTAATAGGTGCTTTTTCTTATTTTATTTTTTTCTTAGTTACATGGTTAAATAAGGCTAAATTAGATCTTTAGTCTAATGCTGAATTAGGCCATTCTTTGGCAACCCAGGTACAAACTATATTTCATTTTTTGGTGATTATTATTGTTTAATTTATGATTCCATGACAAGTAAATGTAATTTGAATTGCCATTAAGATTCATTAAGAAGCAAACTGGCTTCAAATGATGTCATGAAACCAGTTTTAAAATAGAGACGTCTGTTTTTACAGAAGAAAAGTAAGGAGAAAAAAATGAATGAATACAACTTCATTTTTGAGATTTTTTTTTTATTCTTGAGTTAGGCTGAAGGCCAGATTTGTAATTGCTCATGTATATGCTTTCTAAAATTTGCTTAAGGAAATTTGGATGAATTTTCCAAAAGGTAATTAGAGGTTTGCAGTTGGAAAATTACCCTCCTTCGTAAATATTGGTGAGTATGATGGTTTCCCGGCATGGTGGATATGCTGGACAATATATTGAGAGCTGCAGCTCCGGGCAAAACTAAACTTGTGTTTTTCAAAGATACTAGGATTAACTTCTTTACCAATTTGTTACTAATTTGTTAAAGTAGCTGCATTTGCAAAATATATAAATCTTAAACTTTAAGCTTAGAAACTTCCTTTCCTGCATATTCTAACAAGTCCAGTGGTCCTTTACCTTTGCTGCTAATTGGAATTTCATGAGAGGCTTTCAAACTTAAAGCTGCCTGGGTCCCACCTTGGAAGATTCTGCTTTAATTAAGTTGGGAGGAAACCTGGTCATTGGGATGTTTTAAAGCTCCCCAGGTGATTGTAATGTGCATGAAAGTTCGCAAAACCAGTGAACTTGTAAACAACGTACAATTTCCTATACAAAAGCCAGTAAGTTCGAAGAATATTTAGATGCAAGAATAAGCAATAAGGCCCAATGTCAATAACGCAGGCACTTCGTAAGCATACGTTTGCAATAACACATCACTGAACATGATTGAAAAATTCATTATACCAGTTTGTTAGAAAATGCCTAGAAGAATGAATTATAACACATTAAAATCAGCAAGCCATTTAAAACTAATAGGAAAAGTCAATTAGTAGTTCATGTGGCATAACTCTTAGATAATATAGGAAACTGGCACTCAATGTATATATGTATATATAGTATATATAAAACCACTTAGAAGAAACAATAGGATATTAGCAGGGTTTTTTAATGGTGGAAAATGAGTTATTTCTACATTTTTTAATAGTTATATTGATATTTTTCTACAGTAAATATACATTGATTTTGTAACAAGAAGAAAAAGTAGAGTTATTTTCTTAAATTATTTAAAAAGTAGGCTTTTAGAAATTAATGAAATAGGGAAACCACACATTAAAACTTCTGGCATAAGAACAAAGCTGTAACCAAAGAAAATTCATAGCCTTAAATGCTTCTATATTTGAGACAAAAGGGAAAATAAGAGAACTAGACATTTAACTTTATAAGAAATAAAAAACAGTAGAAGGAATCTCTTCAATAATATTTCATAGACAAATGTTTTCAAACATCCAAGTATGAACTATCATCTGCTTAAAAAATTCAAAACCACAACAATAGCTTTAAAACTACTATATTCATATTTTAAAGCCCACATAGCCTTGATTACGAAATTTGAATAACATTACACATTGAAAACTATAGACCCGTCTCAGGAATACAAATGTTAAAATTATATAAAATATTGCAAAGTACACCAACAGGAGACTAAATTACCATACTTAAATTGGATTTATCTCAGGAAAACAGATATGCTTAGTCCAAGAGACTCTATTTACATCCTTCACAGTGCTTAAAAATCAGAAAAAGAATATATAATATTTTCTATAAATTATTTTAAAAGTATTGATAAAATTAAAAAATCTGTCCCTGGTTTAAGAGTAGAAACAAGCAAAAAACTTTTAGCAATGTAAGAATAGATGACAGTTGATAAGCATGACAAATTATGTCTATCAAAACAGCAAACGCCATAATCAATGTTGAAATATTGGAAGTATCTCCATTAAAATGAGAAAGACAGCTAGAATGCCCGTTAAATGCTCTTTTAAAATGATATTATGGATATTCTATCCAATGAACTATGCCAAGGAAAAGAAATTAGAAATAAAAGTATTGGAAAAGAAAATCCAATTACTCATATTAGAAGATGTTATTATTGTCCACTTGGACCTAAGTGAATCAACAACAATGACCCCCATTCAGTCATATAACTGGTAAAGAAAACAGAAATAATTAGATATTAGTTATATGCAACCTTTCCTACGACCTTGTAGAAAATCAAAGCTCTCATTCTCCACAGTAGCGGTTCAAAATGTGAAATTATTGTGAATTTATTTAGCATGTTATTTGAAGATATACAAAACTTTACTGAAAAACATAAAAGGATAGTTGAGTACGTGGACAGATATATCTACTATTTCTTGATGAGAAGTTTAATATTTCAGACATATAATTTCTCCCCAAAGTAACCTAAGGTGTATTAGAAACACATCAAAATTAAGTTGGAGAGGGGCCTGGGAGGGCTTAGGATGTAACAAAGATTACTCTAAAGTTCATCTGGCAGCAATATAGATGAGATTTAATTAGAAAATGTTAAAAAACTTATATGAAAGTTCATCTGCCCGTCTCCATATTAAAATATACAATAAAACTTATACTAAAAGAACATACAGATTAGTAAAAGAGAAAGTCCCCAAATATACTCAAGTATATGTAATAAAAATGACATTTCAAATTAGTGGGTAAAGATGGATTGTGAAAGAAATGGTTTTGATAATCACATAAAAAGTCAGAACCCTGCTTTACATAATGCAATAAATTAAATTTCAGCTAGATAAAATATTCAAATATAAAGAAGCTTAAGCCCAAAGAATAGAAGAACAATAAGTAAATATTTCTACAGTTAGGTAATGGAAAATAGTTCTCTGGAAGTGAAAACAGAATCAAAATTTTAAATGGAAAACACAAATATTTTAAGAAATCTGTATGTTAAAAACAAGCTGAAATTGAATCTTACAAATCAATTAATAAAAAGAAATGCACTGCCTAGTGAAAAAATATATGGAGGAAAGAATTTATATAAAATTCAAATGCGTATGAAGAAATGTTCAAACTTACTTGTAATCAAATAAATTAAAAATAACTTTTTTACATTGTACACTGACAGGAGACTGAGTTGGTATATCTCAGGACAGCTATATTGTAATATCCATCAGAATCCTTAATGGTATGAATCCATTTGACTGAGGGACTGCATTTCTAGATAATTATCTAAAGGAATATTCAAGTCTATGTACAAAGATTGAGTTCTACAAATGTTTATTATTTTTACAATGAAAAATGAAAGTAATACAAATATTCATCAGTAGGGGACATTTTTTAAAAAAGAGATAGTATATCTCTAAAGAAAAGAAATTTAAAGTAAAGTTTTAGAAGTAATTGCATTGAGATTAAAAGTATTCCAAATACATAAATGAAAAAAACACAGACTATAATATGTAGTATGCATATGTATAATGCTACAATATGATCTCATTTATATAGGAGTATATCAAAATATAAATCTTTGTTATCTCTGTGAAGTGGATTTATACATAATTTTAATTCTTTCCTTTTTGCCTGTCAGGATTTTCAAAAATGTATACAATGAATATTAACGTGAAGTTTTTGAAGCAATGTTTTAAATTTTAATCAAATTATTTTCTATACATGATTAAAGTACTTTTAGGGGCTGGCCCCGTGGCCTAGTGGTTAAGTTTGCACGCTCCGCTGCAGGCGGCCCAGTGTTTCGTTGGTTCGAATCCTGGGCACAGACATGGCACTGCTCATCAAACCATGCTGAGGCAGCGTCCCACATGCCATAAGTAGAAGGACCCACAGCGAAGAATATACAACTATGTGCTAGGGGGCTTCGGAGAGAAAAAGGAAAAAAATAAAATCTTTAAAGTACTTTTAATTTCACAAGTTGTTTTATTTAAACATACTGTGTCCCTCTCCCATTCGTCACTCCTCAGAGTAAGATACTTTGAGTCATTTTATTTTTCGAATGCTTGCCTTTTTTAAATCTTTAATAACATATTCGTTTCCCTAATTTTTATTTTCTCATTTTTTCATGAGATGAAGAAAAATTAACTCATTTTCATATATTCCACATACTTCTTCTACTGATTACTTCTTCATTTAAAATGCAATCCATAAATCTTTTTTTCCTTCTTCTTTAAACCATCGACAATATCTCTCATTCCTCACATGGTAAATGGAGATTTTAATGGCCCTACATGTTTCTTCACTTCTCCTGACTTTCTTCTCCCAAATTCTATAAACTCTACTTTTAATTTTATGTTGAGTTGCATTTTTTCTTTGTTCTCTAACTATAATTAGGTCTCTTGTGTTTTGTCAAAGATTCCTTCTGAAAATGGAAAACATATAAACAGCGTACACATTATTATGGCACCATAAATATATTTTATTATCGAGCCAACTGTGGTGTTGGGCTTGCTTTTCCCTTCCTGCAGTTTCAATGACAGGTTACCTCTGCTACTTTAAAGAGGATGTCCCAGTCTTTAAGTTCAAATGAATTCTATTTTCCTTGCTCCACTAATCTCTCAAATTCAAACAACAATGCAGAGGTTACTCCAGAGTCTTTCTCTCTCGCGTTTCTTTCTCTCTTTCTCCCTCCCTCCCTCCCTCTCTCTCTCTCTATCTCTATCTCTCTGGCACATGCCCACTTACAGACCTCTCAAGAGATAGAACAGGAGTCTGTTTAGTGGGCAGGAAACTTCTTTGGGAACACTCAAATTTTAATAATGTCTTATATTCCTTTTGGGGGAATTTTTTGTTTTGTAGTTTTTGGTTTTAATATTTATTTATAATGCTCTTATTTAAAACAAATTAGACTATTTTTTTAGAGCAGTTTTTGTTTCATAGCAAAATTAAGGGGAAGGTTTCCCCTATACCCCCTGCCCCCACACATGCATAACCTCTCCCGTTATCAACATCCTCTGCCAGAGTGGTACATTGGTTACAATTGATGATCCTACATTGACACTTTGTAATCACTCAACATGCATAGTCTACGTTATGTTTCACTCTTGGTGTTAGACATTCAATGGGTTTGGACAAATGTATAATGATGTATATCCATCATTATAGTATCACACAGAGTATTTTTAATGTCCCGAAAATCCTCTATGCTCTGTCTAGTCATCCCTCCACCCCCCACCCCCCAAACTCTGGCAACCGCTAATGTTTTCACTGTTTCCACAATTTTATCTTTTCCAGAATGCCATATAGTTGGAATCATACAGTGCGTAGCCTTTTTAGATTGGCTTCTGTCACTTAGTAATATGCATTTAAGCTTCCTCTGTGTCATTTTATGATAGCTCATTTCTTTTTAGCACTGAATAATAGTCCATTGTCTGGATGTACCACAGTTTAGCCATTCACCTACTGAAGGACGTCTTGGTTGCTTCCAAGTTTTAGCAATTATGAATAAAGCTGCTATAAGCATCCACATGCAGGCTTTTATGTGGACATAAGTTTTCAACTTCTTGGGGTAAATGCCAAGGAGCATGATTGCTGGATCACATTGTAAAAGTATGTTTAGTTGTGTAAGAAACTGCCAAACTGTTTTCCAAAGTAGCTGTATCATTTTGCATTTCCACCAGCAATGAGTAAAAGTTTCTGTTGCTCCACATCCTGATCAGCATTTGGTGTTTGTGTTACAGATTTTGGATCACTTGCCCTTTAATAATGTCTTCTTGCATCATATTCCTTCGGGGGGATTTTGTTGTTTTTTCGTTAGAGAGGGTTTTTCTTTTTCCTGGTGGGCTACAGAATAGGGAAGGAAGAGGTCAAACACCTCGTTGGGAAGCTGGAGTCTAGATCAAAAGACATATCGGAATGATGTTTTAAAAAGAGATATGTATAATATTAAATTTAAGTTAACGATATGGCGCTGCAATGTAGACTTCTCGCTGTTAACAACCAAATCCTCAGTAAATGTCAACCACAGTGTAAAAAATGGACTCAGAGACATATACAGTTACTAGCCAATTATTTTATGTGCACACAACAGAAACCAATAATAGATCAAGTCCATCTAACAAAGACAAAGACAGAATTTATCTAGGAGAAAGAAGAGAGAGAAGAAAAATCACAAAAATTTGAAAATGATGAGGTTTGTTTTCTTAGGAAAGGTGTTTATTAGCTGGCAGCAAGTGAAGAGGCCAGTATCAGTGTCTAGTAACCAAAATTACCAGGAATATGTCTGTTGGCCACCCCTGCCACACACACACCTACACACATCCCAAAGAAAGATCAGCTTCGTTTAGCTTGCTGCAGCAAGTAAGAATTCGCTCCGTAGGAACCATGGGGAATTTTAGTAAGAGAGAAGGGGGATGGGGAGGGATTATTACAGGGTTTAGGTAGGTGTTGAGGGATTCTAAGGACAGTTTTTAGAAGCATAAGCGAGTTCTGAACTGTATGTTGTCAAGAGGTAGAGGCAATAGTGTATTGGATATTTTAATTTTTCTTTGAGAGGTGGGGGAGATTAAGAAGGGGCTAGAATCGACCTTGGTAAATGAGCTACAGTGAGTCCTGTTAGTCAAGTGAGGGGATGGACCATTTAATCATTTTTCTTGTTGGGGAGTGGCCTCGTCTCTGTCTAGTTCCAAACACTGTCACAGAGTGGCCTTCTCTGAGCATTATTTATTTCCCATGAGTGCTATTTATCTTCAGCTGGAAACATCGTGATCTAGGTGCCAGCAGGGCTGTTTTTCACTTCATCAGTCCCTCCTTTTGACCAAGGGCAGAAAAAGTGAGCCCAAAGAACATTGATCTGTGGGGTCCAGGTTCACACAAGTCAGAATATTCTGCCCTTGAACAGTTGGATCTGTCATAAAGGGAATAAGTTTGATTGTTCATGGATGCACCAAGAGATCATGGGAGTTTACTCAGATGTGTTTGGGACAAACTGTTTCTGCTTTGTGTCTGCCATTGTCATTTGATAGCACTTATATTTCACTTACGTCTTTTCCCTCATCCAGTTTTCCTGAACAGGTGCACATGTTGGGTCTTAGCTTCAGTTCCCTCCAAATAAAGATCTCAAGGCAACAACCTGTGTATAGGTAGTTCACTGTGGAATTCTTCCTTTTAGCAAGAATGGCTCAACTGCCCTGGGGCCCACCTGAGGGCCTATAGAAGATCCATCTCAGAATGGTCCAGCAGAGACCTGGAAGAGGGGAGTCTTTATCCACCGGCCCATCTCTCATGGCCAAGGGTCACCCCTGAGCATTAACCACCTTGCCCTTCCAAGTGTGTGATTTGCCATAATGACTGAGCAGCTCCCATAAGTGTCTCCTCCCTGGAAGATGTCAAGAATTTCACCAATATGTGAAGGGACGAATGGATAAATGGGGGGAAAAAAAGCTTCCAGCATTTTGTGAGATTTCCAAAGACTTACATGGCAACCATATTAGCAGGACTATGTCCCATAGAGGTTGCCCCATATTGATACAGCAAAAAACCTTAGACCTGACAAGCCTTGCATGGCTTTACCTAGATGCCCCTCACTTCTTAGACCTTCTTTTAGTAATTTCAACATTTTAATAAGTTCCAAACATCATAGCTTTTCCTCCTATTGTTACGAATATCAAAGATGGATAGGTCTGTGAGAAAATGAGATACTGTTCCTGGCAACACTCTGCAGGATTTCTCTCCTGTGTCCCAAGCTTTGAGGGTGGGGGCTGAGCTGGAGTTCTGGCTGGTTCTCTCAGGCTACAAAACCTGAAAACTCTTTCTGACATTGTGGGTGAAGACTCTCAACAAGTGCATCTCCCTACAGATCAAAACCATTCTCAGCCCAGTAATGACAATCAAAGAAAAAAGGAAGAGAGACTAGCTTGATCTCACTACTATGCCGTTGAATTGGCTGCACATCTTCTCAGGGAGCTCCATCTGGATAATGTACTATTTTTAGCAGTATAACTCCCAGAAAAACTCTGGACAGTAAAGCTTAAGCATTCAGCAGGTTTCTTTTTTTTTAAGAAAGATCAGCCAGAAGTGGAAAGGAGCCGAAAATATAATGATTGAAACTGATAATGTACATCATGGCTGGACCAGTTTTTCTCTTGTTCAAAATACTATTCTATTTTCTTGAGCAAGTTTCTTCCATTTCACACTCTCTCATAATATACTCTTTTATTCAAAATGTTAACTCTCTCTCCTCTTGTCATTTAGCCATCTACTAATCGTTTCTGAGATGGAAATACATATTCCTAAGTGAAACACTTCTGAAGAGGTGAATTAAGCAGAGAGTGGATTTGTTTCTCTAATTTCTTGTCTAATGGTTAATAGAATTGCCAGGGAAGAACTTTTTCAAAGTCTGAAAAACTATCCATGAAAGTTTTTTTTGTGAAAACTAAACTTTTTTGGCCAGAGGCTTACATCTCAGTAATTAAAGTGAAAAAAAGTACAACAGAATACACATATGTTGCCCCAAAATGATATTTACATAAATGACTTAACAGTCAAAAAATTCAATGAAACGCATTTCAAGTAAAGGGGAAGTTTTGGAGATATGAGTTCTAGCCTTGGGTTTTCTGGTTTCCAGCTTAGTGACCATGGGTGAATCATACGTATCTGCATCTTCCATCAAATATGAGTCCATTTATAGCAAAACTCATAGAAATCAGATCAAGGAACACAAAGAAGGTAATAGCAAAGAAGTTTTATTTGAAGAAGAGAATATTAATGTGAATGGGACATTGAAGAAGTCAGATATTCTCTAGCTGGTTTTCTCTACCATTGCTTCTCTCTAGCCTCCTCTACAGCTCAACAGATTATCTAGTCAGTGTAATTTGTGGTCTCCTTAGCAAAAACAACACTCATAAGGAGTCGGTAGTGAGCAAGACCAGCAAAGACTTTCCTTTCTTTGAGGTTGAGAGATAAACCAGCAACTGGCTCCAAATTACATCTCATTTATAAATTTAAAATAGAATCTACATGTGGTCAACCATTCTTACTGAATCCAATCTCGCCCCTTAATATTAAGCTTTGTCCTTTCCTAGTTTCTCTCTGGACTTGTCATGGTGTTTTTTAATTTGTTGTTTAATGTCATTCTAAGCTAAAACAAATTTGAACATTTATTATGAATTTTACGGTGCGTCTTTATATTGTTCGATGCCATTTTTAGATGCAAATAAAAGAGTGTTTAACTCGCTGAAATTACACAATTTGTATTTCACACCTCATTCATGCATATGGATTCTGTTGTTACCGTAATAATGGAAATGCTGCACAAAACTAACTCAACTATTTTCGTTTCACTTCTTCATATGCGCACATTTTATCGACACTCTCTACTTTTTTGCTTACTGCTGAGTAAGGAAGGTCTGAAAGGAAAGAAAGGGAAATGAAAGTTGGATTACCCTGTTTTTGCCTTTTTTTCCGTGTCGTCATTTTCACTGTGAATGGTTAGCTAATACAAGTAAGGAACACAAATAAGAAAGGATATGGTAGGGTTTCTTGGTCATTAGTGTTTCTTAGAATGCCATTGCCTTCTTTCTGCATTCAAAGCAAGCTTTGGTTCACATGAGAAGCATGACCTTTCATGGTTGTCTATGTACCTACTTACTACACACTTGCCTTGTACTAGCTTGGAGTCTCATTGAACTCCTATGTGTTGTGGTTCCTTGATAATTTTGTACTCACAGGGTATTGCAAATGCCAAATTTGAATGGAGCACCAAGGAATGATGGACTCATATGCTTCTCCTCTCCTCGTGCACATGCTCCATTGCCCCACGTGACTTCACACATAAAACACAAGATCAAAGATAAAATTATTAAAAATTTCAGGATGGCAATAGCAAAACATGAACCAAGACTGGAGCTCTTCTGAATGCAGGGCCCTGTTGAAGTGTCAAAATTTTGTGTGCAATGTTGTGATCAGTAAAATGAAGTGACCTTTTTCAGACCTTCTCAGAGGCCTTACTATTCCTATATGCTTCAGAATCTCCAAAAGTGATGGAAAATTTTGCTGTCACAATCTTCAGAAGGGAGAAAGATGAGCAGAACTTCTGGAGACAGAACCTGAGGAAGATCATCTTATTCCCTACTGAACTTCTTGACTTTGTTCAATATGTGCTCCAGGAGTGACCACAGACTACTTCATAGTAATCAAATTTCCCAAAGATTTATGGATGTATCAGCCAAGTGCCAATGTGATAATGGACAATGAAAAATATGACTGCCTACTGGTTCAAATTTGCGTATTGCATATCAATAGATACTCACCCCCAACCCACACACACACATTGAGCCATCTAATTGGGAAGCTAAATTATAATTGGAAGGTTATTTGGTGAGTAGCAATTTGAGCAAAGGGAGAGAAATATCAATGAACTCACAGAGTTTTTTTCCAACACAGGTAAACTATACCTGCTAGTGGACTGGCTATTTGTGATTATAAATATATACACTCATATTATACATTGTAAAAAACATGAAACCACCCATAACCTGACACCTGTTTGTTCTGGGCACATGGCGCCTACCCTTTCTCTACTCTTTAATAACCAATTGGTGTTTGGGGGAGTATTTTTAAAGTTACCAGTATTGTCAGATTTTGCCAGAGGTTACGTCTTCTTAAGTGTGATAAATTTCTTAACCAATCATTTCAAATTATTTTTCTATAATTTATTTTTTTAAGTATCAAAAAATTGACCATTTTAGGAGGCGTATTATTATTTGATCTATGGACTTCTCAGAAACTGTATTCTACATATGGAAAGATGTTCTAGTTTTAAATATAATAGACTGGGTTGACAGATAGAGCAAAGACAAAAAATAAATTGTGCCTACTCATTTTTGAAATAGCTAAGTACAGTTTAAAATAAAAAACAGCCTTAATGATTTTTTAAACTCTCATGTAATTGACTAATTCTACAGTAACTGGGGTTGGTAGTAACTAAAACCTGTTACATTCCTAATGACACCCAATGAGCCATGGGAAATGAATAGGTGGATACAGTCCAGTTGCTAGAAAATAGCTGTTTGTTACTGACTTCTCAGAGAGGAAATGAATACTTTCATTTATCAGGGACAGAGTATAAAGTGTTCCTCGCGGAACCATTTCTAAAAGCTCTATGCTCCTTTGAATACTGATAAGGGCTCTGAAATTAAATGTAAAATATACAAGTAATCTGGACTATCACAGATTATTTTGTGAGATGCTGGTATTTTGTATTCCTTTTATGATTTTCCCAGACCCCAAACCCAATAAATTCTTTAATCTCTATTTGATAAAAAATTATCAGCAAAGTAATATACAGTTTCCTGTAAAAATGTAAATTACTCAGAAAATCAGAATTAGTGTGGGGTTCATAAGAGTAGGTCTTAAACAGAGCCACAAAACGAGTAGTTCTCAAACTTGGCTACACATTGGAGCTCTTACAAATGTTGATGCCTGGGTCCTATGTCCAGAGATTCCGACTTAAGTGGTCTGTGGTCCCAGCATCTGGATTTAGAAAGTTACCCAGTTGATTCTAATAAGCATGTAAGATTAAGAACCACTGTAAAATGGAAGGAATTCAGGGCTCACAGAAAAGCGACACCACTACTTTCCCCAGCTTCTTTAATCATATCCCCCAAATTCAAATTATCAGTAGTCATAGAGGCGATGGGTAGCTATTTTACTACAAGAAATCAGTATAATATTGATTACCTCGGTTTTCACTGTTAGCTGCCATAATGAGAAGAGAAAGAGAGACTCTTCACGTTCAGATATGGGTTGTGTAAAATGTGTCTGTAAAACAGTGGTGTGGTGACTTCCTCCATCCATCCATCCATAATCCATCCATTCAGTGGCTCTGTCTAGGCACCAGGACTGGTGCTTTACGGGTGTTTACTTTAGCAAATCCCTGGTAGTATTAGTTATCTCCTGGCTTTAGAAACAAGAGAATTCATAAAAGAACCACTAACACAACATACTAGATTAATTTGGGGGAAAAAGTTTCATGTAACTGTGTAGAATATTTCCTACTGACCTTTCAGATCCACTCTCCATTCTTTACCACCCTACTTTGTGCCCTGGAGGCCTCCCTTTAAGGACTGCACCAAAGCATCCCCTTGCCCTCTGGCTTCCTTTTGAGAGAGGCCAAGGAGGAGCTCAATGGGTAGGAAAACAGCGGAGTATTTGTTTTCCCGGCTCCTATAAGATCTTCATAGGTGAGCTACAACCCTGTACCGAAGAACCTCCTTCTCCTTAACCCATTAGGGCGAAGGTCAACTCTGGGATTTTTCATCATCCTTTGTTGATTTTTCTAATGATGCCCGCATCTCTGTTGCTAACTCCTTTATTAAACTCTCCTCAGACACTCCCTGATTGGGAAACCCATTCTTTTCCTCCCGGGACCCTGATTAAGTCTTTTGGAGAGAATTTGCACACACTACCCTCTTATAAAGTCACTATGTACATTAGCATATTAACTCTTCTGAGAATGGCCATTTCTCTTTGTTATTATAGCATTTCACATTTTCAACAATGTAAATCTTTGTGTGAAACACCTAAACATCTAGTGATTGTAGAACTCAGTTCGCATAGCTCTGTTATGGGGAAGTAGGAGGGTCAAATTATCATAGACAAAAATGTCTCAGACACAAGCACCTGCAATGATTCCTTCATATATGGTTTTCTCCCACAAGAAACTGGGATTAGGTGCAAGTCTTCTAGGTAACACTTCAGGATTCTACTGTCATAAAGGTTGTTATGGCAGCAAAACTATTTGGGGAGAAGTATCCCCAACTTCTCCCTGCCTGCACTTTGGACCACACTCTCTTCCCTTATCCAGTTATCTGAGGAGGCTGATGTAGTGGCATACTAGCTTTTTGGGAAATTGTAATTCAAGAAAGCAAAGAGGAAGGGGAAAAAAAGGTAAGAAGAAATGAGGAAAAGAAAAGGCCTATGCACTAGGAGTGGGATAGAGCGTTTCTGGAAAGCTTTGGAGAGAGAGTTTCAGGAATAACAGTAGCTTGTGCTGAATGAAAATGAGAGGAAAAAGTTGTTGTTTAAAGAAATGTTCTATGCCCCTTTATGACAGGATTAAGAGATTCAAATAGAGGTGTGGAAGTCACCTGTAGTTGGTGGACTGAGTTCTTTTGACAAATGCTAAGAATAGAACACCCGTTAAAACTTTATGCATATTTCAGAAGCTCAGTAAGATTTCTTAAATCTTACCACTTCCTTTTGCTTGTCTATTACTACCTCCTGTCTCCACTCTCCCCACATGATTACATTTTATGCTTTCTAGTAAATCATTAAAATGAGATTTATGAACTACTCATAATAGGCAGGAACTAATAGGAAGGTGAGATGATAGTGGTGCACCATAGCTGTTAACTGATGAGGAATTTCACAGCAAACGATGGCAAAAGGTATACCACTAAATAATAGTGGTTGTCTTGGAGGGGATGCAAATTCTTTTAAAAAATTTGTTTACACTCTACTGTTCTTTCCAAACGTTCCTCAATGAGGATATATGACTTTCATGTTCAGAAGAAAAATAAGGGTAAAAAATTAAATTGTAAAATCAATTTACACTGGACCAGGGAAGAGGTCCAGGAGATTCATAGCTGCACTCTTTATATAGCAAGTAATTGTGTTAAGATCATACTGTGGAATATCATATAGCAATGTAAATGAATGCACTACAGCTACATGGAAGAACATGGAAGAATCCTAATATCATAATATAAACTAAGAAAAAGCACTTTCATTATCAGAGTTTGGCAAATATTTTCTTAAAGGGCCAGATAGTAAATATTTTAAGTTTGCAGGCCATATAGTATCTATTGCAAATACTTAACTGTGTTGTTGTAGCGCCAAAGCAGCCATAGAAAACATGTGAGCAAATGGGTGTGGATGAGTTTAGTAAAACTTTACAATAACTATTGGCTGGCCCATGGGCTGTAGTGTGCTGACCCCCGTATTAGACAACACTTAGGAAATCTCAAGCGTAGCAAGACCTAATCAAAACTTTGTTTAGGCATGCATATGTAGGAGAGGAAAAATTTGCCTCTACCTTTCTAGGTTCTTGTCTGAGACCCCTTGTAATAAAAGACGTTAACAGGAAAAAAAACAAACAGAAGGGTAATAACACGTATACTGCCTGTATATGTTATCACACGAAAATGGGGTTCTCCTACCCAATGCACATAAACAAGCCAGTTAATTATGGCATTAGCTTTTGGGAAAAGAGACCAGCTTTATTCTGTGAGATTGATCTGCAGGGGGACAGGGGGCGTGTGCCTTCAGATTTGTCTCCCCCATTCAGGATTTGGGACAAAATTTAAGAGCTTAGGGAGAACAGGCTGGCACGCGGAAATGCTGGTGGGACAGGATTCGATTGGTGGGCTTCAGGCATTTATGATGAGGTTCTAAACATTTATGATAAGGTTCTAAACATTTATAATTGCATTCTAAACATTTTTGATGAGGTTCTTAATATTTATTATGGGGTTCTAAACATTTATGATGCGGTGGGTGATGCGGGCTCAGTGAGTCGTGGAGTTGAAAGATTTCTTGGACTCTCAAGGTCTGGCAGTAGTGCTCTTTTATTCAGAGAATAGCATGGAGTAGCATGGGGACAGGACCCACGGGCAGTAAAGAGCTGCAGGCATGGGGACAGGACCTATGGGCAGTAAGAGCTGCAATGGGTTGAGGGCAGGGCTAAATTTATAAGGCATAGCTATGTAAGTTATTTCTTTACAAGACAAAGGAAAGATCACGACCAAAAATCGTTAAAATGGTATCAGTGCCGGTGGGGACTGGTTATTGGGTGGTCCTATAACTTTAGATAAGAATCAGATCAGATTAAGTCAGGACATCCCATGCTTCCCTGAGGATGATATAGATCGGTATGTAGGGCAGGTGCCTTGGGCTTCTCTCCCTGGGGCAGCGTTGATCCTCATCAGTGGGGAAGGAATTTTGACACCAGATCATCCTGAATAATGGAGCTCTCACTTCTTATAAGGGTCCAACTTTTAAGTTCTGGTTGTGTCCTGGTCCTTTGGCTCTGCGGGGAGGAGAATCTTTCATTCCATGGTCATTTCAGGTCAAGATTTCTTCTTTTATGCATGCTCTGGCTACGTGACTTTGCAAATGTTCGGAAAGAGAATTTCTGAATTACTCTGTTGATAAAATGGGGTCAATTGAATTGCTCCTAGAGGGTCCACAGTTGCATATACATGAGAGATACTCAGGAAAACTGAGTGACTTTCCAAAATAATCCAAGACACCACCTTAAATTCTATCTTCAGCTAAAGACAAAAGATATTGGAGGTGGGGACAGTTATGGGAGGTTATCAGGCATAGCACAGTAAACTGTTTACTGAGATTCTCCCATGTCTGCAACCTCTCAAAAGTTATCAGCTCAAAATAATCCTTATGCCAAAAAGGCATATTTTGAGGTGGAATATTTTGCTCCCCTTCACATACATATGTGATAAATCTAAAAAGCCCAATACGAAACAAACAAACAACAGAACCCCCCCTGGGTCACGGTGGGTGGTGCACAATGCAGAGAAGAGGTAGTGTAGGAGCACTATTTTAGGTTCAGGTGCAAGTTATAGTTGATATTTCAGTTCTTGGGATGGGCATGTGTTTGTTATATTGTTATGCTTTGTAGCTTGTATATTCTTTTTGATATATGATATTTGATGCATATATTCTTTTTATGGATGAAGCATCATATGATGAGAAGGGAAAGAATGAATAAAATTAGAAAAAATCAGAGGAAGCACAGAATTTGAGGCACAGTACAGCATGCTTTATTCAGCATTTTATTTTATTTTATTTTATTTTTTTAAAGATTTTATTTTTTTCCTTTTTCTCCCCAAAGCCCCCTGGTACATAGTTGTGTATTCTTCGTTGTGGGTTCTTCTAGTTGTGGCATGTGGGACGCTGCCTCAGCGTGGTCCGATGAGCAGTGCCATGTCTGCGCCCAGGATTCGAACCAACGAAACACTGGGCCGCCTGCAGCGGAGCGCGCGAACCCAACCACTCGGCCACGGGGCCAGCCCCTTTATTCAGCATTTTAAATACATCTTGGAAGCCTACTGTTTATTGCTTTGTTTCTAAAAGAGATGTATCAATTGAAGTCGTTTATAATGTACTTGTAAGTGCTTCTGATTAGTTTGACTAAAACTCTCAACTCGTTGTTTTGATGATAATTACCATCATTCATTGATTCACTAACATACTTTTTAATGTCCTTAACTTTTACACATCAGCTAACATTAAAATCTTATTGTGAAGTGCATTTCTTTATTTACCAAAGCCTTTAAATAGCTACAAAATTGGTCACAAGAACATTCCACTGAAGTAGAATAGTCAGAAAAGAAGCTGAGGGACCAGCCCCATGGCTGAGTGGTTAAGTTTGCATGCTCTGCATCAGAGGCCCAGGGTTCACCAGGTTGGATCCTGGGTGTGGACCTACACACTGCTCATCAAGCCATGCTGTGGCAGTGTCCCACATAGAAGAACTAGAATGACTTACAACTAGGATATACAACTACATACTGGGGCTTTGGGGAGAAAAAAAGAGGAAGATTGACAACATATATTAGCTCAGGGCCAATCTTCCTCACCAAAAAAAATAAATAAATAAAAAGAAAGGAAGCTGAATAATAGAGAAGTAAAGTAGGTTGAGCAAGACTTCACCTCATGCCGCTGGGACAAAGACCAAATCCTGACTCACCACTGCATGTCTTCTCTGAGTGGATGTGCATCTATCTCCTTAGGACCAAGGGGGTATTTATCCTGTAATGGGTTTTCCGGCAATGTGTCTGATTTTAGCTGCTTCACGAGTCAAGATAACACCCTCGTCACTGCCTCTCTGATGCTTCCCAATTCAACAGCAGCCATTTACTCTCAGGACACTTTTCCTCACAGTCAACAATTTTTCCTTTGTGTAATTAAGTCTCGTTTTTTCTGGATAGATCCATTTGTGCCAGAACTCTTCTGCTGCCTTAAAGCTTGCACCATTCAGTTATTTTTAGTGTTATCTCTTTCCTTTCATTAGCACAGAGCTAAACTGCACATATTTTGTTCTTTCTACTTTACCCAGATTAAGATCTTCTAGCTCCTTAGTTATTCGTTTTAGCTGTTGCACTAAATTTCTGTCAGTTCATTTAAATCCTCCAGTTCAGTTTATTGTGCCTGGAATAAATAAAGCACCATTTTCTCATGTCTGATCACCAACCCAACCAGTGGTAGGTGTAAGACCTATATACCTCTGCGACTTTGTTTATTTGCTCCCTTAGTGAGTGGGCTCTGAGCCAAAATATAAATCCAGTAAAGTTTTTTTTAATGTCCCCAGTCTCTACTTCTAGCTTCCTTTCCTCAGGGCAATATCCCCTTTACAGCTTTTAATTTTTCAGTGTCTTTATGTTTTAATTTATTTTTGAAATATATATTCCTATCAAAATTGAAAAAGATCTATGGTCATATTTTCTTTCATTAAAACACATTTTCAATTTTCAGTACAGTTATCTTTAATTAAATACAAGGAATAAGTATTGCCTTTTGAAGGAATTTTAGTCATCTGAGTTTGAATAAGGTGGGCTTTCCATATTCTGGAGATGGTTTTAGAGTACTCAGGAGGCTGCATCAGAAGGGATCATAGTTGTTCTCTATCCTTGGAATCAACCTGATTCTCTTGATGAAAGAACAGAGAAGGTGAATCCCCACCTCCAGAGGGGGAGATCACTTTGCTCAGAAGAAATTTGCATGTAAATTTGCATGCTGTCCGGCATCACTGATTTCTTTCAGCTGTAGCCCCGGAACTGGGAGCCAGACATATCTTCTGACCAGCAGACCCAATAACCGGGAGCATTCTTGGGCTGCTTCTTCCATCATTCGGATTACACTATAGTGTGGATCATTCACCAGAGCTCATTGCCTTTCTCTCTTAGGAACACCTTTATATATTTGCGTTTCTTTCACTATGTACCCACAAGTCTTGTTTCTTTGCCCCTATGAGATTTATTAAAATATTTTTAAAATAAATTAAATAAATTAAAATAAAAAAATAAAATATTAAATATTGTCCCCTTATTTCTATATATATTCCAAATGCCTTAGAGGCCTTGTATAGACTATATTGCTATTGTTTTTTACTCTGTATTCAGGAAATACATTGATGAATTTTGTATAAAGTTGGAATTTTCCCTGAAATTGAAATCTACCCAGTCTATCAGAGAAGTGGAGGAAACTATATATGATGTGACACACATCATCATTCCTTTTACAATACATACTTATTATTAATTGTACAGGTATTCAAATATAAGTTCTATACACGTGACTTTCACAAAAGAGCAGCATTCATGTTAAATTAATTGGTGCTAACTACACATGGATTTCTGATCACAACTTACAAAATCAAATTCCTTCTTCCAATGGGACCTCGTTCAAACATTATATTGTAGCTATATCAGTAAGGAAAGTGTGTTCCATCAGCCAAGATAGAAAATAGCCTTGATATAGTAAAGTGATTGTTATGATGTCATTTTACGGGCATGCACAGAAGTTTGGTTATTATTTTTACTTATATTAGCAGATAGTTGGTCCTTAGCATAATGTGTGAGATATGTGTATGTGTGTGTGTGTGTGTGTATCAGTTATTTCTTGCTGATTGAATCCAGCAATGCAAATTAGTTAAGAACATTTAAAAATTGAAATATTAAGAAATCAAAATTCCTGCTTTTCTTTATGAAAAACTTGGAGGTCTAGAAACTCTAGGCCCTCATTTTAGCTTGGTAACAATTAGCTGGTCCTTAATAGGGACTTCCTCCTTTAGAGGAGCAAGCACAATCTAATTTATCACAGCTACCACTGGACCGATTTGCCTTATGAACTGTATCTGCCTGGATACTATAGATATTTGACTTTCAAACCTGAATGTGAAATAAAGCTTTATGATGCAATATAAGTTGGTATAAATAATTTCACTGTATCTATGTGAACAAAAATAATTTATCAATTGGCTAATTGTTCTATGTTATATTCAGTTAGCTGGTACTTGGTCTTCACTCTTGTATGTTTTCAATACTCATACATTCATTAACATTTGATAATATGACAAATCTATTTCCTTTAAAATTAAATTTAAATTAAGTTATTTTAGTGTGTAAGTATATGTGTATGTCTATGTATACATACTTACACACTTAGACTTTTGTTTAATTCTCTCAATCACCTTAACAGTAAAAGTACCTTTATTTTGTAGTTTATTATTTATAGCTCAGACTAAACTTGAGCAAAAAATTCAGCAAATCAGAATGATATAGTTACTGTGTTTTTCCATTTATTTGTAATAAATATGCATTATCTACACAATCTGCATATCAATATACGCATATATTACTTATACAATGCAATAATCAAAAATAAATCAATAATGAACAGTAAGCATGCATTTTCCCCATACCAACTAGACAACAGTTTCTCGATTGGGCCACATGACTGTGTAGGGGAGGGAAAATAATTTTCCCTCTATATTTCCAGGTTCTTGGCTGAGATAGCCCTGTAATAAAAGACAGATTAACAGGAGAAAAACAAACAAGTTTAATAACATGTGTACCTCCCGTATACATGGGAGAGACCCAGGAAAACTGAGTAACTCCCCAAAATGGCCCAAGCTACCGACATAAATACCATCTTCAGCTAAAGACAAAAGAAGGTTGGGGAGTAATAGGGGGAGCCACCTATGGGAAGTTACCAGGAAAAGCACAGTAAAGGAGGGTACAGTTGTTATGTTAAGTCTTTGCCATCTCCATTGATAAGAGTCTTGAGAGATTTAGTCATCCTTCTCCTCTTGGTACAGAGAGGGAGACATCCTTATAAATGGAGATTTCCCTTATGAATGTAAATATCCTTTACAAAAGGGTAACTTCTACTAGGTTTTCAGAGCTTTTCCTGTGTCTTTTCTTTTTTGAAAATAACCTGCTGAAAATAATCCTTATGCCAAAGAGGCATAATCCGGGGTGGTGTATTCTGTGTCTCTTCAACTGACTACAGTAATTTTAGAATTATCTCCTTATGTGGACTCCATTTCTACTCTTAATTCAGCATATTTATGTTAAAGCAAGTTATCAGTAAAACTGACTGCTTAAGTAGGCAATAAATACAGTTCCCTACAAAACAGAGGCTTTCACAATTTGTTGAACACACCTGTACTAATCACATATTGTATGTCTATGATTGGATTAGGTGTAGAGGATAGAAAAATGGAGAAACAGATAAAACCCTTAATAAGTTAACCATCTAGTGCAGTGCATAGTAGGATAAATTAATATAATATAGCAGGTTGCATATTCAGTAGTAAAGATATATCTTAAATGGTGTAAAAGCCAAAGGAAGTGAATGATTCTGCTTAGGGTAGGGGTAATATTTGAAATGCATCTCAAAAAATGTAAGGATTTACAAGATGGTGTAGGGGAGCGGAATATGCTACCCCAAAATCTGTCTCTTTGGCTTGATTATTTTTATTTTTTATTTTTTTTGGTGAGGAAGATTCGCCCTGAACCAAAATCTGTTGCCAATATTCCTCTTTTTTTGCTTGAGGAAGATTCACCCTGTGCAGACATCTGTGCCAATCTTTCTCTATCTTGTATGTGGGATGCCTCCACAGCATGGCTGATGAGTGGAGTAGGTCCACGCTTGGGATCCAAATCCATGAACCCAGGCTGCAGAAGTGGAGCGCGTGGAACTTTAACCACTTGGCCATAGAGCCAGCCCCATCTTTGGATTAATTATTTTTAAGAACAAAAGACTCAGGAAGAAACTTTGACCTTCCTCCTAACTGCCTAAAAGAATTTTAGAAAGCCTGTAACAGGAAGGAGCTATCACCATAGGTAAATGTAGTGTAATATAAACTAGGTGTGGTGGACAGGGAGGAACCTAGCAAGGCCCATTTGATCAAAGTGCTCTCCTTGCCCCATTGTCTCTGCATGGTATGGCAAACATTTGTTTACCAAACATTTGCTTTTCTATCTCCACGTGAATTGCCTTCTTCCCCTTTGAAGTCTCAAACCACTATGCCCAACATCCTCCTTTGTCTTTAACTGAAGATGGGTATTTAAGGTGGTTGCTAAGGCCTTTTTGGAAAGTTACTCAGTTTTCCTGGGCCTCTCCCATGTACACATGTTATTAAACTTGTTTGATTTTCTCCTGTTATGTTTCATGGCAATTTAATTCTTAGACCAGCCAGAAGAACTTAGAAGGGTAGAGGAAAATTTCTTCCACCTCTACAATAGTGAATTGGCAGTATGGCGGAGTAGGGGTTGCCTTCCATAAGAGAGGAACCAGCAATACAAAAGCTTACAGCAATGCTATTTCAGGTGTCTTGGGTGAGCAGAGGGTAGTTACATGCTTCTGAAAGGTTCGTGCTTGAGGGAAGTGCCAAAAATGAGGCTAGAAAAGCAGGTTATAATTAGTTTGTGAAGACATTTAAAAGCATCTTAAGCAGCTGGGCAATAATTTCTACGGAATTTTAATTATACAAGTAATAAAAGCTCCTTTTAACGCGGGTACTTAGTACAAGTTCCTACTTCTCTAAATAAAACAAATAGACTTAATAATACACTGTCATACATTTCTATAACACATTTTGGTTTTCCAGTTACCCTCAGTAACCCTGATCATTTGGTTGAACTTGAACTTGGCACAGTATTATCAATTTGCGGTAGAAGAAACAGAGAAGTCAAAGGAACAATGAGAGAAAGCTGCTGGACTCAGGCTCTATCTGCTGTGTCACCCTCCATATTCTTCATCAAATCCAAGAATGTAAAGCTGAAGGGGAGCTTAGTAGCATTCAGCGCTGCAATGCTGCACACCAGCTATACACACAGGCAATCAATATGTTTTGGACACAGCTGATATAATTTGGTGGAGCTCTAATTGAATTTTTTCCCCTTCTAATATCATTACACCTACAGAACATCTCCAATTAAGTGTCCCCCCATCAGTCTCAAAATTAAATATCCCAAATGGAACTCATTATCTACTCCCACATAAACCAGCTCCTCATGACTATTTCCCCTTTCTATTATAGGCACCACTGCTCCCAGGCTCCTACATTGGAAATCCCTGGACTCATTTCGTTTTTTGCTCCTTTTCCATTCCTAAATCCATTCCTTCACTGAATGCTATTGACTATTCTCTCAAATTACTTCTATGCATAACTTTCTTTAGTTTATGGGTAAATGTTTTGGAGTACATTTAAACAAATCAAGGAATCAGTGAACAAGAGAATAAAGACACGAATAAACAAATAAATATTCACTCTTCCCAATATCTTTTAGCTGTAGTTCTACAACCTCAAGTTTGCAATGTGTGAAAGTATCTGAGTGTAAGCAGCTGCCCCCACCCCACATAAATTAATCCTGTGATGAAGCATTCTCCTTACATGTGCATTCTTTCAAAGTCTCTTATATTAAAATGTCTCATATTCAAATCCACTCTCAATTGCTTTATTTTGAATAATACTGTTTAGAAGACACATGGTTGATAAGGTGGTTTAGATCCATAAGGTGGTTACCTGATGAAATTGATATTTAAAATGAAGGCAAACATTGAGTAAGTATTAAATTATTCCCAGGGATATGACTTCATCTTGTTACCAGCTAGGTGTCATTGTTAATGAGTCTTTTAAGGATCGCACATACATACACACTCATATACACCTTAAACAGTACCATAAACCTAAATATACACCTAAAAGGCAAGTGGGGAAATAAAAACAACAGCTTTCTTACCAGCAAGAAAATGAGTGTGGTGTGAGAGAAAATTTTCATGATGAATAATACAAATATTCAAGTACTAGATCTTAAACTGTGTAGCTGTAAATGGAGATGATGTGTTCTGGGAAAAAAATTGCTAGATGACATAAAAAAGTGGTTCTTAGGTTAAAGAAAACAATGACATCAAAGCTGCCTGCAAAGAGATTGAATAAAATTGCTTCATGAAATGTGAGACTGAGGAAAAAAGCAGAAGTTCTAATTTTTATCTAATATGTGTTTTATCATCATATATAATTGATAAAATGTAATTTCTTGTTAATATTATAGAAGTATATTTGGTTATTCTGTCTAAAGCTCTTAAAGTTTATATATCCATGTTGGCCTAAAACCTTTTTGTGTGGGATAAGGGACGTATTTCTCTTGGGAAAATGTAGACTTCTTCATACGTGGTAAATGTTCTGGATCCAATTCCACCATGCATGGCTAGGGGGTAAGGTTCACCATACCCATAAGCAATGCTCCAACATCAGCTGTGTGTCATACAATTCAACTCAATTCTGGCACTATCTACCCGGAGATAGCATGAAATCCCACAAGTTAAGGATTCAGTCCCACAAGACTGCCCTCCATCCTCCCACACTTCAGGAGCCAGTTGCGACGTCCGGGTTATTACCTGTACTTCTGACCAACTGGGTGTAAATCGGAGGTTCCAGCAAGCTCCACTTTAGGTTTGATTAATTTGCTGAAGCAGCTCACAGAACTCAGAGAAACATTTTACTTACTAGATTACTGGTTTATGATAAAAGCATATAACTCACGGACAGCCGGATGTATAGGGCAAGGTAGGGCATGGAGCTTCCATGCCCTCTGAGCATGCCACTCTCCCCAAATCTCCACATGTCAACCCAGAAGCTCTCTGAACCCTGTCCTTCTGGGTTTTTATGGAGGCTTCATTACATAGGCAGAAGTGATTCGATCATTGGCTATTGGCGATTGATATCAACTCAGTCTCCAGCCCCTTTCCCATCCTGGGAGGTCAGGGAATGGGACTGAAAGTTCTACCTCTCTATTTATGGTTGGTTCCCCTGGCAAGTAGCCCCCAAACTTAGGCAGATCCAAAAGTCACCTCATTATCATAACGAGACACCTTTATAGCTCTCATCACGGGAAATTACAAGGGTTTTTAGGAGTTCTGTGCCAGAAAGGTGGACCAAAACCATATATTTCTTACTATAAATCACAATATCACATATGGGATGGTTTTATATTTGAGCACACCTGATACCTTTTACAAGGGAGCAGGAAAAACATATGCCTGTTGTTTCAAAGCCAAATAATCTTGTCTCTGCAGCATGCTGCCTTGAATCTCAGATTTAGAGTACTTATTAGGAACATGAAGGTTCCAGAAGGATGTAAAAGCAAAATTTTAGGAAGATTAACATGGAAGTTAAGGATTGAAGGGACTGGGTGATTAAACCCTAAATCTGCTTCAGGGAATTTATAGCCTAATTGAGAAATCAGCCTAAATATCTGAAAACTTAAAAAAAAAAAAACCCAGAAGTTTCTATTTACTTGGCTAACAGATTTTTTGCCTATTATTTGTTTGTGTATAGTAAGATGACAAAGGCTTGTCACTCTTCAGGAAACGAGTTGTATTTCCTTCATAACTTTCTTCATATATGCAATAACCAAATATTTATTGAGCACCTATCATGTGCCAAGTAAAGGAAACGTACTCGGTGTCAAAAGGAGTTAGTTTCAGAGTGGGCTGGAATGATTTGGAAAGGAGGGATTTGAGAAAGGGTAGATACGAGGAGATTTTTCTCACAGAGGCAAACCTTTGTAGTAGGAGGAATAGAGACCTATATAATTTATCCGAATGATACACCTTATGGCATAAATGTCAATAAATGCATTTCAGTAATAATTATAGCTAGTATTTGTTGAGCAGTTAATATGTGCCAGACACTAAGCCAAGACCTTTTCAAAAGATATCATATTTAAATCTTTTAGCAACCTACTGAATTTGACATGATAATCACCTCCATTTTAAAGATAGGAAAACCATGGTTTAAATATTTATATCAATCAAGATCCAACAGCTAGTCAGTAACCAAATCACGCTAAACTATCTAATGGCTATTCTTTGTTTCCACTACTCTGATGTTTCATGGAACTTAATGTATTCTCCAATACCCTTTCCCATAGTGTGACTGTTTCTTAAAGATTACAATGTTTTGCAGTTTAGGTTGTTATGTAGGCATGTGGTGATTAAAATGACCCCCACAATTAATTTAACTAAGTTTAGTTGCTATCATATACGATCCTTTTATATGTTATCCCACTCAAAAAAAGTTTAATTGCTTTTCTTAAACCCTTTCCAGAAATGCCTACTTTTTTTTTCAAGTTACTCTGTCTTTCATCAGTTGCATTAGATTAGTGACAGTTTCATGTACTTCATTTACTGGATTCAAGGTATGGTTCACTTACTCAGGAAGCCCAAAAGTTAATGACTTCTGAAAGTGCATGAATCTCTTCTATCCACTGGTGCATCCAAAGCATTCAGATTTTATTTGCTAAATCAGAGGTTCTATGCGTTCAAGTTCCTTGGAGGACGCTATCAGAATGAAAAGACTCAAAATAGCAGCCTTCAGAATACAACGTTGTGGTTTTAAATTTAAAAGTATTCCCAATATAATATTAGTATCTGCTGATGTGGTCACCCTTATTCCAACAAGTCACATTCTTACAAGTGCATAGGCTATACATAGCATGCCAAAATAACTTGCAAATTTAGTCAATTAATTGATTTTCTTTAAAAAAATAGGTACACTTTTTGAAAAACCTACTTTGTCATTTGGAAAAATTTGGACTGTGACATTGAATATTGTGTTCCTAGAAGCTCTAAATATTGCCAAACCCACTAGCCTTGGAGCCACTTTGTGCTTTTCCTCCAACCCTCCGAATTAATTCAAGTTTTTCATTCTAAATATTCAGGTTATGCTTAATGTTTCATCATATCATTTCATTTTATAATTGCATTTTGATGCTAAAAAAGTTGCACATATAACAATAATTTTCTTTCTTTCTCAATAGGAGGATTCTACTGCTGACCTGTACTTTTCAGTATTTCAATGTGTGTAGTAATGGATTTGGGCTGTTGCTCATGTCCCAGCCAGTCGCCAACTTTACACACATTTTCCATTGCCAAACCTTTCAAATCCATTCATTAAGGTTTGGAATGTAAACTGTATCTCTGAAAAATAATTTCCTTATTGTCCCAGAGAAAGAAAATCCGTTTTTTAAAACATAAAGCTAATCAACGCCCTCACATAGGAATTATACCTGCAATATGGGCTGTGATTTGAATATGCTTTAACCTATTGAACTAACTCAGCTAAAACTGGTAGATTGTTTCTATATTCTAATTCCTTACTTCATAAAGATGAGATTCACTTTACAACCACAGGCTTATGAGAAATATTTGAATCCAGATGTCTGAGGGATTTACTGTTTTCCAATATCAATAAATCTTGCGTAAATGAAAAAAAGAATAATTCCTCGATCATTTCTGTATTTCCATCTTGACATTTCCTTGATCTTCTCATGCCAACATAGTCTAAAGTTGATATTTACTTAGGATTACTAGGGTACTTAGATGGATATTTAAATTTGGTAGTTTTTATGTGTCTATAAACTTACAACTAATTTTTTGAAAGCTTCACTTTCTATAATTAACAATGATTATCTTATTTTTAATGTGTTTCTGCCTTGGGTATCTTTTCACAATTCAAATTTAAAGTCTTATTTTCTAGAGATACATAGCTTTATGTTTCATTAAGCAAATAAAACAAGCTCTGAAAAACCTATGAAAAATTATTTTTAAAAACTACAGCAAATCCATGTGATAAAAACCAACTGCTCTTTACATAACCACTATAGTGAAAGGTTTGGACTTTTTAAAAGTTTAATGACTATTTATAAATTTGTCCATGCAGGACCAAAGGCAATTATTGTAAACATCAATAACAAAGCATAGACAGTTACATTTACTTTATCCTAGCCTCATCCCTGTAGTGGGCTTTGATCATGACATCTAATACTGATCACTTAAAATTAGTATTAGAATTAGTATTTTGTATGTGTGGAAAAGGTGTTATGTAGCCATCAAGGTAAAGTTCTGTTTGCATTAGTAAAACTGGTTGTGAAAATGTAGCTATTCATGTCTGAAAATAAGAGAAACTGAAATCTATGCCTCCCTTAAGTGGAATTTCTGCCAAAATATAGTGACAAATGGGGAAAGTCATATTTGTTTTATATGCAAGTTATGTAGTAGCACACCTATTTTACTTTTGTAATTTAATTATGTGAAATTTATTTTTTAATTGCTCAGTTAGTAACATTATTGAGACTCTAGGATACAGTTTAAGCTTTAGATGCCAATACCATAATTATTTTATTGACAGAAGGAAGTCTGGAGCAAGCTCAGAAATGCTTTCGTCCTCTGCTCTTCTCCCTCAAGCTCAGGGACAGGTCTAAATATTTTCTCAAGACTCTTCTAAATAGATATGTAAAAGTATGATTGTTATAAAATCATTGGTAATCACCTGCAAACATGAGAACTGAACTTTTGTTTATTTGCTTATTTGTGTGTTAGTTTTTGAGAACACACTTGTTCTAATTATTTTGAAAGTATACACTAAAGGAATTTTGTCACTCTAAAGGGCCAAAGGGAAATGAAATAGAAAGAGCTAAAAAGCGAATCATAGCCAGGCTTTTGAATTTTAGCCTTCAGGATGCCTTTCAAGTTTCAATCCCTTTGGGTAGACTTTTAGCTCTCGCCACCCTCTCCTGCTTTCATGTGCCTTGATGGTGCATCTACTAGACGCTTCATATCTATAATCAAGCAATAGGTTTTCTCCAACTTGATTGTACATATTTAAGGAAAGTAGAAACCGTCTTATTTAATCTTGTATCCCTAATGTACTCTCTATGTACCATACATAGAGTCTAGGAGTTCCACAAATGTTTATATAAATGAAACATGGAATAGATGAATGATGGATGAAAGGATGGGTGGATAGATGGTTGGATAGGTATGTTTATAATCCTTTCCATGTAAACTATTTTTTTCAAGACAAAGTAACCTCTAAAGTGCCCTTAAAGCTCTAATTATCTGACTAGTTGCATATAATACAAATTTCATAAAGGTAAACAAAAAAGGATATACAATTACAATTATTTCTCCTATCCTGTCACCCAGCCATCTACTTCTCCTTCTTCACTGTTACCGGTGTGAACTGAAATTACTTACGTATTTCTTATGTATCCTTCCAGAGATATGCTACGCACATGAAGGCATGTGTGCACGTACACACACACACACACCCATACAGCAATTCACACCTTTCAACCAGGTATGAGAGTACCTGTCTTCTCATACCATCAACACAATACAACACAGTGTATTGTCAAACTTTTTGATCTTTGCTCATCTGATTGGTCAAAAATTGTGTCTTTAGTTTGCATTTATCTAATAATGAGTGAGGGTGACTATATTTTCAAATGTTTAAAAACTATTTTGTTACTTTTTCTCCGAACGAATTCCTTCTAAAATTTTTAAAGCCAATTGATTGATGAGAACTAGTCTGTTTACTTTTGATCAGAAGCAGTGTTATCCAACATATTCAAACCTACTAATTCATTTGATTTAGCACTATTGCTAACTATCTAATTGTCTCAAAAGGTAAACTACACTGTCAAGGAGGACAGCTTCAGTATCTTTGACCATATTAAAAAATGTCATTTAGTCTATGAAGGCAGCTCTGAAAAGGGGTTCCAAAAACAGTAATGGAGGACTCTTTCCCACCTCAGGAACTTTGCACAGGCTCTTCCCTGGAAAAATCTTTGCTATTATTTTGCATGATGGGATCTTTCTCATTCTTTAGATCTCAGTTTAATTGTACTTCCTCAAAGACAACTTGCTTGATTATTATATCTAGATAAACCTCTCCTGACTATTTTGTGTCTTAATGTCTTATTTGTTCCTTCCGTAACATTTATCATATTTTGTAGTGCTGGGGAGGAAAATTTTTTCCTCTACTCTTCTAGGTTCTTCTAGCTTCTAAGTATTAAATTGAGATGAGACAGATTAAAAGGAGAAAAATAAAATTTAATTTCATACGTATGGGGAGCTCTGTAAGAATATGAGGCCCAAAGACAGTCAGGCAGTTGAGGCTTATATGCCTGTCCTGAGCTAGGGAGAAGAGGGTAGGGGTCTGGGACTTCAAAGGGAAGAAAGGCAATTCACAGGAAGATGAGAAGAGCAAATGTTTGGTAAACAAATGTTTGCCATGTCTTTCACAGGCAAAGGGACACAGAGAAGAATGTGAACAAACAGGCCTTGCTAAGTTCTACCCCAGTTCACCAAACCTAGTTCATATTCTTTGTAGCTATGTCTGGTGATAGCTCTCTTCCTGCTACGTTCTTTTAGACAGTTAAGGTGGAGATAAAAAGAAAAACTTCCTGAGTCTTCTGTTTCTTAAAAATAATCAGCTCCAAATAATCCTTGTGCCAAAGAGACACATTTTGGGGTGGCAAATTTTGCCCCCCTTCAGTAGTTATATTATTTTGTCATTTACTTGCTATTCCCTGAAATAAGCTGGAAGTTCCATGAGAGCAGTCTCCATGTCTGTCTTGTTTATTGTTTTCGCTCCACTGCCTGATGCATGATGTGGCATAAAATAAACATTCAACAAATATTTGTAGAAGGAATAAGTGAATAGATTCATCTAAGTTCTGGTTTGTTTGTCAAAAATTCAATTGTTACTTTAGAACTATTACCACATATATACTTCCAATGGGCTGAATTTAATTCAGTTGACTTCTACTATGTGCAAGCTATGAGATAGAGGGATAGGGAGAGAGAGGGAGGGAGGAAGAGAACGAGAGAGGGAAAGAGAGCAAGAGAGCATGGACTCTTCAAGGAGCTTATAGTTTTTACTCCTGCATTTATTCATAATTTACTGCAAATGGATTTCACAAATAAAGAAACTGCAAGGTCAGACATCATCATTGCTCTGAGACAAATGCAACCAGGATACTTTGAGGTTCAGATATAATTGATGGATAAATGCAGAGCTGGGAGAAATTTATTAAAAATGATTTTTAAACCTCATCTTTCTATCAACTCTCAGGGAGGTAAAACAAAAAAAATGTACATAATCCTTGGGCTTTACATTCTGTCTCTTAATTAAAATTCACTAGAATATGTATTTCAATAGATCATATATGCCAGGAGCCACCTGGGTATATTGACTATTACATGATAATGATCGTATTAAGGCGGCTTTTATCCACCTAGTATTTCATTAGGGATAGAGTTTGATGTGTAAAGTTAAATTAATTGCAATCTAAGAATGACTCCAATAAATAAAATACCAAGCTTCAACCTTTCTTTTTGTACATGCACTGATTTAATCTTTCAGCCATTAATCACCAATCCTGTTTTCGAGGAACAAATCTAGGCTTTCCTTTACAGAGAGATTTAACTTACCCTCTGAATCATGAGTTGGTGCTTTGAGTTTTGGTGTTTGGTTTCCCTAAAGCCCTCTGAGAGGAAGAAGAGTATATTGGGTGAGATGTCTCCAAAGAAACTGACTATTAAAGTCGATGTAAAACGTAATTTATCAATGGTTATTAACTCATGAATAGTGTGACTACCTCTATTTGGCTCTGGAGAAAATATAGAAAAGTAGATGATTAGAATAGGGAACCTAGGAAATAGAGATTATTAAGTAGATCATCTATAGAATAATGAATATCTTCTCTTACTTCGCTTGTCATTAGGAGAATTTTTTTGAAGTAAATAAAACACCAAAAATTTGCACTTAAAATTTGGTAGTGTAAACTGAAAACCGATAAATATAGGAAATGTAAAAGTTAAAAGAAACCTTAATAGGTGTAGGTTTATGTTCTGACGCTTGTGGAATGAGTGCAAGGAAAGGATCAACACTCAAGCATTTATTTATTTTATGGTTGAATAGTGAAAAAAAATAATGCAGAGAAAAAAGATTATTCCATAGGGATGCCCTGAACATGGAACCTTATTGTGGGACACTGTCTCCGGAATCTCCTTCCCATTAACATCACCACTGCTTTATCTTTGACCAAGATTTTTTGCATGTCTTCTTAATTCTATCTGGCTCCTTGATTGTGGTCTTTCTAAAGCCAATCCTTCCTCACACTACTCTCAGAGTTATTCATGTAAAGGTCTTCGATGATCCCCAATGTCCTAAATTTCAACCCCTTAGCTTGCCCTACAAGCTTCTCTATCTTTTGTCATTGTTCTACTTTTATCTCCTCGTTGCCTCCACTCCTTCCTTGACTGTCCTACTTACACTTTAAGGCGGTCTCCTTAGACCTTGAATGATATTTCCCACTCTTTCAACCTGATAAGCTTCTGATCATCCTTTGGGACCCAGACAAAATCTGATCTTCTGGGTGGTACATTTCATTAATTCTCTGAGGTGGAATTACTCTCCCTCTCTCCTTTGATGTTCCTATAGCACTTCATACTAACCTCTATTGCAGCAGATATTGTATTGCATGCTAATTATTTTTCCAAATGCTCTTCTCCTCAATCCAACTATGAGTACCCAAAGGGCTAGGGCTTTGTATTATTGTGTATATCCTGTATTAGAAATGTACTAAACTTCCAGAAGACATTTCAAATGAATTATCATGATACATTATTTTGTTTTTAATAGACTTTATTTTGAGTAGTTTTAGGTCCACAGCAAAATTGAGTAGAAGGTACAGAGATGTCCCACATACCACCTGTCCTAATACATGCACACCCTCCCCCATTATCAACATCTCCCACCAGGGCGGTACATCTGTTAACAGTTAATGAACCTACATTGACACATCTTTATCATCCAGAGTCTATAGTTTACCCTAGGGTTTACTCTTGGTATTTGAGATACATTCTTAATGCTCTGAAAATAGTATTTTAATTCTCTTTAAGAATATATGTTGAAATTTTGAGGGTATGATGATGCAAGTTTAAATAGGCCTTATATTTTGAGTCAACTTTATCTTTAGTGGACTCTTACATTTTCCATGTAATAAAATTCTTTAATATACAGTAATACAAATAATATAGACCTTTGTAATAGATAGTAAGGTCCTTGTGTGTGTGTCTGCCAGCGAAATCCTATGGTCATGTATGTTTTACTGATGAAATAAGAAAACTGAATAAGCATCATTGTCTTAATTAGACTACAACACAATAGGTGGAACCTGCATTTTAATTTGACTAGTGATTGCCTGGAATCTGGATCTGGATTGCATTTAGTTCTCCTAAAATCTCTAATCTCTACCAAGGGCTGATAACAGAAGTGAACACTTCTTTTTTTCCACTGTCAGTGGGATTTTATATAATCTTCATTTGGGATCTGGTGATATCTGTAGAGAAGCTTCCTTTGTCAGAATTATTCAGAAAGCTGTCATAAGCTTTGTTCCTTCTCAGCAGGGCAAATCCTGGAGTGACATGACACACTGGGACTCTCCCTTAAGTGGGAAATGACAAAGGGAGATGCCTCTAGCACTCCCACAAAGCTAGGCTGTGTTTCTGGAAATTAGGAGAATTTATTCAGGAAATCTAAGTATAAACCAGAAAACCCAACATGTAAAAATCAGTATAATAAGGATCACCCATGAAATTTTTTATATTATAAAGGGTGAACACAGCCAGATGATTCAATTTACTTTCTTTCTTTTTTTTTTAACTATTGCTGACAATATAAGGGTAGAGAGAAATTGTAAGGGAAGGAGTTTTTGGAATTTAGTTTCCTTGCTGACTAGCAGTTGAAACAGCACAGCTTTAGGAATTGTTCTCATTTGATTTTCTATGTTTGACACTGTTTTGTATTTGTGATTTTGAGTATGATGTATGGTAAAGGTGATTGCAAAGTATCTAAGATATATGGTAAACAAACAAACAAACATTTCTTTTAACCCCCATCACAATACTTGCTAAATTCTCTTTCTATGTGCTTTTGACAAAATAAACAAAAATCACATGTACTAATGAGTTTTGTTTGAAAATAGATAAAAATACTTCATTTTTTAACTTTTAGCTAATTATATCTTGAACACATAACAGTACTAATATCAGATCTAAAAAAATTGTTACAGATCTCAATAAGGAATATAAAGCAATAAAATGTATTATCCAGAGAGACAAAATATTGACATTTGAAATAATTTTTTACTCATTTGTGGTATCAGCTACTATCAGAGAAAGAATAAACTTAATGAGGTCTAATGGGATATACGGTTGGTTAAATTGGTTAGAATGTTGTCTGATTTATGTTTTCACTCTCTCCTGGACTTCGGAATCAAGTAGTAAATTATGAAATTGTGTATATTACTTTTGTTTGTCATTTATATTTATGATATCACAGCTGATCCTATTTAGAGTAGATAATATTTCTAGTTGCTTTTCCTTAGAGAATAAACATCTGCTCAAATGCATTTCAGCATTTTAATTGTATTAATAGGAATAATTCAAAATTATAGTACAAAGCTCAGCATATTCCATTTCAGAGAGAATGAGGACAGTGGTTGTTGACTCTGACTGATATTTTCCCATTGCAAGAAGAGTGGGTTTTTTTAATCTTTGTAATAGTTCATTTCATTTTATATGGCACTCTACAAAAACGGCAAAATATACTTTTACCTCTATTATGAGGATTAGAAGTGGAAGTAAATGGTTTTATTATTGTTAATATTATTAATAAGAGTATGTTAACGTTAATGTGCTTTACAGTTTACAAATCATTTTCATATATTTTAATTGATTTAATCATAATAGCTACCACCACCTCTCAGAATAGGCTAAGCAAAAGAGGGTGAAAAGAAATAATACAAGTCGGGCTGGCCTGGTGGCGCAGCGGTTAAGTGTGCATGTTCCACTTCGGAGGCCCGGGGTTCACTGGTTCGGATCCCGAGTACGGACATGGCACCGCCTGACACACCATACTGTGGTAGGCATCCCACATATAAAGTAGAGGAAGGAAAAAGAGGAGGATTGGCGGCAGATGTTAGCTCACGGCTAATCTTCCTCAAAAAAAAAAAAAAAAGAAAGAAAGAAAAGAAAAAATTTAAAAAATAAAAAAAACAATACAAATGATACATGGAGTTTAAGAATTTATGGCACTTGAAATATGTGCCCTTAGATCATGTACTTAATATCTCTGAGCCTCAATTTTCTTTTCCATAAAATGGGAATATAAATGCTGACTTTATAGAGTGATTGGAAGGATTAAATGAGGAATTGTGTCTAAAGCCCCAGCACAGTATAGATGCTCAATACCCATAATTCCATTTCTCTTTTTAAATTTATTAACTAGAGAGCAGGGACTTTGATGGTGGTATTAAGGAGAGAGGGGGTAACTTAGCCTTCATTTAATATTGATCAGCCCCCACACCAAGCCACCCGACGCAAGCATACAATCTGTGAAATAGAGACAACCATTCGTAAGGCAAGTACTGTGTTTTCTCCCTCCCCTTCCTCTCCTAGCAAGATGGCCACATCTGAACCAGAGCTAGAAACAGGATAAGGCTAATGAGACACTTGCCTCCCGTGTGAAACTTAACAGAGTATGTAAAAATTGAGGAACTAAGATAAATAACATTTGAGTTCAATATTCAAAAAATCAAAATTAATCCAAAACATTTCATGGTGAGCAAAATACCAACATTTTCTTTTTAAAGATTTTACTCTTTTCCTTTTTCTCCCAAAGCCCCCCTGGTACACAGTTGTGTATTTTTAGCTGTGGGTCCTTCTAGTTTTGCCATGTGGGACGCCACCTCAGCATGGCCTGACGAGCAGGACCATGTCTGCCGCCAGGATTCAAACCTGGGAAACCCTGGGCCACCAAAGCAGAGTGCGGGAACTTAACCACTCGACCACGGGGCCGGCCCAAAATACCAACATTTTAAAATGCAGGATCTGACCCTGCATTTCACCATTCACCACACTGGCCTCATCCTAACCTCCACCTCACACTCAACTCAAGGACTAAGACATTGGCAATTAGATTTACCTCTGTGCTCTTTTCTTATCCCATCCTCCATTGTCCCCCAACCTGGGATAATAAACAAACCCTGAATCTATTATTCCAAGCTTCTTAAAAATACTTTATCAGATAAATATGCCTCGACAATATTTCTTTGAATTTTAGTGTAGTGGTTAAAAGTGTGGAGTTCTACAGCCTGGCTTTGAATTCTGTCTCTACTCGTTCCTGGATATCTGATCTTGGGCAAGTTATTTAGGTTCTCTGAGCCTCAGTTTTCTCATCCATAAAGTGGGAATAATAGTAGATATGCCACAGGGCCATAATGCAAATATTTGATTTGGTGCGTGACACGTAATGCTTTGTATTTTTGAATGTTATTAAAAAGACATTTGAAACTTGATTTCTTTCACACAACATCCTATCCCTAAAATTCATCCTGCTTGTCTTGTGTAGCAGTAGTTCCCTTGTTTTCGCTACTGTGTACGCAATTTAATTATTCATTCTCCTGCCAGAGGGTTTTTGGACTGCTTGAAGATTTACTTGTTTGCTTATTTTGTTATTTTGAACAGTGCTGCTATGAACATTCTTGTACATGTTTCCTGGTGCAAATACTGCTCAGTCTTTCATGCCACAAATGGATATCTTAAGATATTATCAAACTATGCAATGAAATCCAGTCTATACCCATCGATTCCCATATTTGTCTCTTGTTGAGCCAGGAACAACTGTTACATATTCCCACGTGGTGAAGTCACTGTGCTGGTCCCTACTGAATCTTTTTCTATGAGTCCCTCAGTGCTCTTGCTCCCAGAGTCTGGTCTGTACTCAGTTGATTTCTTTTTTATTTCTAGGACTTTAATTTTAGTTTTAAAGTCTTTCCACTTTGAATCCTTACCTATTCATTCCAACATTAGTTGTATCACTGTTTATGTCTAACCTGAGGGTCCAGCATCTGGCTTTGCTCAGTGAGGACAAATATCCTTGTACTCTCTCGTCTGTGTTCATTTTGATAATGACATCTGATGGGGATTTATACATCCCCTTTGAAAGAAAGAATCTCTTTTTGCTTGTAGTTTTTCATGGTCTGTCTTAGTTTGGGTTTCTTTAAAGTCAAGTCTGAGATAAGGACTAGAGAGCAGGTGGTTCAATTTGGTAGCTGATCCGAGGAAGCACAAGTGGGAGAGCAGGGGAAGCGAGGAAATAGGGAACGAACAATACTGAATGAGTTATTGAGCTGGCTACTGCTGTGCAAAACTTTTGCTTAATCCACTGAGACCTCTGAGGAATGTTGGAGAATGCACTTATAGTTGTCCTTCTGAAGGACTGTGTCTGTGGTTCCTGTGCCTCCTTGATTGAGGGCTGCTCAGGCACATCAGGTCCCCTGCTCTGTGGAAGCTGAGTAAGTTTCCATGACTTGGGAGAAAGTCTTGAGGCAGAAACACTGAGAGATGCAGCGGGTGCTTGACCTGGCGAGCCTTTAGTGTGCCTGGGGACTGTCTCTCGCAGGCCTAACCAAAGTAGGCCAACAGAATGGAGTGCGTGGTATCTGCTACATAGCTCAAACTGGATTTCCCAATTATCTAGTGCCATGATCCTTCACAATACAGGCATACTTCGTTTTATTGTGCTTTGCTTTATTGAGCTTCACTGGTATTTTGTTTTTTACAAGACCCTCCACCAGCAAAAAGATTATGGCTCGCTGAAGGCTCAGATGATGGTTAGTATTTTTTAGCAATAAAGTATTTTTTAATTAAGATGTGCATTTTTTCTAGACATAATGCTGTTGCACACTTAATAGACTATAGTGCAAACGTAACTTTTATATGCACTGGGAAACCAAAAACTTTGTGTGATTCACTTTATTGTGATATTTGCTTTATTGTGTTGTTCTGGAACTCAACTCACAGTATCTCTGAGATGTGCCTGTACAGTCATGCACTGCATAATGACATTTCAGTCCACGATGGACTACAATGCGCCACATATGGAACAGTGGTCCCATAAGATTAGAACCATATAGCCTAGGTGTGTACTAGGCTATACCATCCAGGTTTGTGTAAGTACACTCTATGATGTTCACACAAGGATGAAATCGCCTGACAATGCATTTTTCAGAATGTATCCCCATCCTTACGTGATAGGTGACTGTACATCACACAATGTACCTCTGGCCCACTGCTGTGTAATTCTTCATGCCTAGGATCATGTGGCTTACAGTTGTTCTCTTTTATTTTTCGGATATTCTTTCAGTATCTGAAAGCCCTATAGACTGTTTTCCATGATATAAACGATGATTAAATCATGCAGTTCATTTTAAATTCACAGTTTGATGTTATTCACATAGCAAGCACTCAGTAAATACTTCTTAAAGGAATGATTTTGAAATGCCTTTCTATATTCTGGAGACACATATTAACTGTAATAGAGCCTTTAGCAGGAAGACTGTTTCCTCAAAGTTGCAAGGTGACTGACAATAATATATAAAGCTAGAAGCTCCAAGGAAAAATGTTACCAGAGGTCACTTTTAAACTAGGGGAACAATCATTTTTCATTTCCCCTACCTCCTCCCCACTGAAGCCTCTGGTCTGCTACGATTATTAAACACCCATTTTTTTCAGTTAAAAAAAACTGCAAACTGAAAGAGGAAGTGTTTTCAGAGAAAACAGCCACTTTCCTTTTAGTTCACAGTTGTGTAGGGGAGGAAAACTTTCTGTTTCCTCCCTTCTAGGTTCTTTGGCTGGCCTAATAATTAAATTGGCATATGACAGATTAGCAGGAGGGAAAAAAAACAAATTTAATTTCGTATGTGTGGGAGCTCATAAAAACATGAGACTCAAAGAAGTGACCAAAGCAGGCAGTTTTTATACCTTTTAGACAAAGAAACAATAAATATGTGAAGAATTGACTAGACAAAGGGGTTTCAGCTCGGGGTAGTAAATTAGTGAAGAAGTAACAAGGTTTATTTCTACAGCCTTCTTGGCCCAAAATTCCATATCTCTGGTGATAACGATGCTTATATCCTCCTGGTACAGGCAGGGTGCCTTTCACATGGGAGATTTATTTCCTGCTTTCAGGGGACAAAGGTGGTCAGAGTGTCCTTCTTGCACCAGCTGTTTCTTAAGTAACTTTAATTCAAAATAATCAATATGCCAAAGTGGCATATTTTGTCGTGGCATATTCTGCTCCCCTTCAGTTGTTATGTTAATTTGTCAATCAAATATATATTTGTCTTTTTAAAATATTTCTATTACATAGGGATAAAAGAATATTTGTAATATATATGGTTTAAATAATAAAAATAAACAACTAATTAATTTAGAATATCCTCAGCAGTTTGAAGCCACCTATTTAAAGACAGATTAAGAGGAAAGAAACAATCAGAAGTTTAATAACATGTGTACCTCCTGTACACAGGAAAACTGAGTAATTCCCCAACATAACCCAAGCCACCACCAAAAATACCATCTCCCAGCTAAAGACAAAAGATGTTGGCTCCCCAATTCCATCACTTCCCCTGCTATCACCAGAAATATTCATTCTTCTGAATTTTGCTTGGCTTTATAGTCTTGCCGCATATGTATGTTTTCCTAAGTAATAAATTGTTTTGTTCTGCCTGCTTTTGAACTTCATATAATTAGAATCATTGCCACTGGTCTTGTGTGACTGCTTTTTCCAATCAGCATTATGTTGCTGAGATTCATCCATGTCGGTGAATATAGCTGTAGTTCATTCATTTTCAATGTCATGTTCCATCATGGAAATAAACCACAATTTATTTATACATTCTGCTGTTGATGGATAATTGTGTTGTTTCCAGTTTTATCCCTTTTCCTGTTAGAAACAATGCTCCTTATATTCCGTACTGAGGAGAGGGATTGATGTGTTGTAGGGTTCATATATGTGCCCTCAGATATACTCCTTATCCTGCTCTTCTGGGTACCACTGGGACGTTGACCTTGCAGGATCTGAGTGCCAGGCTTCCATGTCACTCAGCTTCCAGCTCTGTTTGGCTAATGGTGGAGGATTGGAGTGTCGGAGAAGAGCCCAGGGTACTTCTTTCCCTCCCTTTGTGCCTCAAGCAGTGTCTTTGGCAGAAGCTGCCTATGCTTTGAGGTTCCAGCTCCAGTTTCCACTGAATGAACTCATGACCCTGTCAGGGAGGAAAGGTAATTCTCCTTCTACCCGTATAGGTTCTTGGCTGAGACTCATAATAGAAAGACAGATTAACAGGAAAGAAACAAACAGAAGTTTAATAACACGTGTACCTCCTGTACACAGGAAAACTAACTCCCCAAAATGACCCAAGCCACCACCTAAACTACCATCTCCCAGCAAAAGACAAAAGATGTTGGCTGTGGGGAGGCCAGTTATGGGGTTATAGGAGGTTATCAGACGAAGCACAGTAAATAAGGATAAGGTTGTCATATGGATTTAGGTCATTGCCTTCTCCATTGATAAGAGTTTCTATTTTTAAAAAATTATTTTATTGAGCTCACATTGGTTTATAACATTGTCTAAATTTCAAGTGTACATCATTGTATTTTGGCTTCTGTATAGATTGCATTGTGTTCACCACCAATAGTCTAGCTTCCATCTGTCACCTTCACTCCTTTTGCCCTCCCACCACCACCTTCTACTCTGGTAACCACCAATCTGTTCTCCTTATCTATCTGTTTATTTATATTCAACATATGAGTGAAATCATGTGGTATTTGCCTTTCTCTAACTTACTTTGCTTGGCATTATACCCTCAAGGTCCATCCATGTTGTCAAAAATGACACAGTAGTCGTGGCTCCATGTGGTTGCTAAACTTTGAGTTACTTCACCCTCCACAGTTTGCCAAATCAGTTCTTCGATCACCTGTTTAAATTCCATAAGTTAAGGTTTCTGTTTAAAATATCAAAAAGCTTTGATTTCTACTTAGACGCTGACTGACATGATGCGTCTACAACTTTACAAGATTATGTCATTCTTTTCTAAACTGGTTACACAAATTTAAATTCCCATCAATTCAATAAAAATTTTGCTTGCTTCAAATTCTCTCCCACACTTGACAATGTCAGAATTTAATTTTTGCGACTATAAAGGATATAAAATTGTTTCTCACTCTGGTTTTAACTTTTATTTCACTAATTAAAAATGAAGTTGAACATTTTTCATAGTTCCATTGGCAAGCTTTAAGTGCAGACAATTGTCCAATATAAAATATACCTTTCCTTTAATAAGATTTATTTTATTTTGAACTGTACCATACAAAATTTATCTCAATAAGTTTTGATTTAATATCCTACAAAATTTATCTAAATTTTTCCATTTTATTTATTCATTCATTTAATTTAACACATGTAAGTTAAGTTCCACTATATACCAGACACAGTTCTATGTGTAACTAAGAAATTGGAATATGTTATAGAAATAGGATAATTGGGGAGCACAATCTTTTGAAAATGGCTTAGTGTTAGGACACACTTTATCATGTTTACTCCTATTCTGATCCCTTTCGTCATCTTCTATAAGATCAATTACTGTGGTGTCATTAAGAATATGAGGATTGTTTATAAAATTGAGTGTCAAGGTTTGTCCATTTTGTAGGCACCATATAGAAATTTCAGTATCAAGAGAAGATTTTTGTTACGAAAGGTTCTAGAAAATTTTGGACTATAGGCAATTGCAGACTATATCATGCCTTTTAGAAGTATGATCTAACAACAAAAATCTAGAAAACTTTTAGGATGTAAAGTAATTCCTAAAATGTTCCAGCTTAAAATATTGAAATGGTGAAGATGGCTTTTCCTTCACAATCTGTTACTAAAGAGGACAGACCGGACAAAAGATGTGTTCTGTGTGGACACGGCATTGTCTACTACCTGGAATGTTGGTCATGCTAGTCACTGCTACTGCTGCTAGTTAGAGAACCCTAAAAACATGACTTTGTGGAGGGAGGAAAAAACTGCTTGAAAGAAGGCAGCATCTTGTTTTATCTTACTGGTAAATGTTCAGAGTCCTAAAAAACTGCAACAACAAAAAGATATTTTGAACCTTTCTAAGAAAACACATTCTAGGACTGTACATCCACAGTGTACATGGGATCAGTACCTCCACAGTCACATATTCACATCATTATCTTACCCCTAAATCATTAGGAAAATATTATGTTAAATATACTGTAGTTAAGAAGGCAGGAAGCTACCCTACACAAACATTTTCATTTAAACCTTTCATCCAGAAGATAGTGTTCTGTCATTCAACGGACTAACTCTCAGCTCTCTGGAAAAACCATTTATCCAGAGTAACTCTTGCCCTGGTTTGGTTTAGCTTGGGTGTTAATGTGGTTCTTGTGTGTGTATATGTGTGTATGTGCGCAATTCTATGATTGATTAAATCATTATATAACTTCAAAACATTTATGTCAGTGATTATAAATTTTAGAAACAACTTATTTCTCTTTTTCTGATTAATGTGTCATGTGCATGTATTTCTGTCTTTGTGCAGAGAACAAGACCAAAACACAGGTTAGGTGCATGGGTATAGAATTCAGCGTTGTAAACCAAAATTCAAAATGAAAGAAAGAGATGGTATTGAGGGAGTGCAGTGTTATCATAGTTGGAAAGAGAAGGATAACAGAAGGCTTGCAGAGATCTGTAAAGTTTTCTGCTTTGTTAGTTAAAAATAGTAAAAATGTACTGGAGTGCATTACATTATTTTTCAGTTCCCCACCTTTCTCTTTACTATTGTTAGATAATGAGTTAGTTTTTGAACTTAAAGTATTTGGCCAAGCTTTACTAGTTATTGAATTCAATATCTTACTGAATGTGTGTAGTGCTATTCTTGTTGCTTACATAGCATAAACTTTGTGGTCAATATTGCTGCAGAAACTATATGAATTAAGCTTGTAGTAAGGTAACATGGTGAGAAACTTGAATAAAAGACTAAGCTGAGACTTGATAGAAAATATCTGTTGTCCTACAAAAGCTTGACTCTCTACTGTTGAATGGTAAAATATTCTTCATTATCCACATGAAAATAATATCTAGGTTGTGAGCTCATGCATAGAATGACCACGTATTATTCATTTTGTGGTTTCCCTAATACATATTGACTTCAAACTACATTTAATTCCCTGGAACTTGACCAGAAGGTTGATTGTCCAGTAGAGTTTCTTGTAAGAAATTCTTATAGCAGTCAACAATTCTTTTATGGCTTAAAAATCCTATCTACATATGCTGAGACCATTTTTAAGTTATACTCAGGGTACTCCTTTTCTGTGCATATAGGCAAGACTATACAACATTTTTAGAACGAGTCAAACCCTATTTAAAATAAAAACAGAACTGTTAGATGGTACCAGGGTCACCTTAAATTAATTAACCAGACTGCCAATCAAAACAAGATTTCAGATGTAATTAACCCATTAACCTAATGAGATGCAAAAATGCCTGTTACCAAAAATTTCCTGAGCACTTTTCTCACTTATGTAACAAATATCAACCTGATACTTTTGTAGTCAATTCACATACCATGCCAATACATCCGAAATTTGCAGATGTAATCTAACTAGCATAGATTCACGTAATTGGCATGACACAGAATTTTTAAACATCAGCTTCTCAGGAACTTTATTCACATGAATCTGGAAGATTCTTTGTGATGTTTGAGCTCTTTACTCTCAGAAATTCAGATGTCAAAGTATTTTTAGAATGGGTCTGCAAGGCATCATTATTTTGTAATTATAATCCTGTCGATTGACAGCAAATGTGTTGGATGAAAATGTTGCCATATTAAAGTGATCTTGGTTAGTGCTGGAGACAGACTGCTTACATCTAAACTCTCATGAGGGGGAAGAAAGAACTTAAAGTGATTTTACTTTTTTAAAGTTTTTAAAATTACTTTTTATTGTGGTAACATTGGTTTATAACATTACATAAATTTCAGGTATATATCATTATATTTCAAGTTCTGTGTAGGTTATATCATGTTCACCACCCAAAGACTAATTACAATCCATCACCATACATATGTGCCTAATCACTCCATTTGCCCTCCTCTATCCCCATATCCCCTCTGGTAACATCAATCCAATCTCTGTTTCTTTGTATTTGTTTGTCATTGTTTTAATCTTCTACTTATGAGTGAAAGCATACATTATTTTACTTTCTGCCTCTGACTTATTTTACTTAGCATGACACTCTCAAGGTCCATCCATGTTGCCACAAATGCCCAGATGTCATCATTTCTTATGGCTGAGTAGTATTGCCTTGTGTATATAAACCACATCTTCTTTATCCATTTGTCCCTTGATGAACACCTAGGTTGCTTCCAAGTCTTGGCTATTGTGAATAATGCTGCAATGAACATAGGGGTGCATGTATCTTTACACATTTGTATTTTCATGTTCTTTGGATAAATACCGAGCAGTGGGACAGCTGGATCATATGGTAGTTCTATTCTTAATTTTTTGATGAGTCTCTATGCTGTTTTCCAAAATGGCTGCATCAGTTTGCACTCCCACCAGCAGTGTGTGAGGGTTCCCTTCTCTCCACATCCTCTCCAATACTTATTGTTTCCTGGCTTGTTAATTATAGACATTCTGACAGGAATGAGGTGATATCTCATTGTAGGTTTAATTTGCATATCCCTCATAGTTAACGATGTTGAACGTCCTTTCATGTGCCTGTTGGCCATCTGTATATCTTCTTCGGAGAAATGTCTGTTCAGATCTTTTGCCCATTTTTTAAATGTGGTGTTGTTTTTGTTGTTGTTGAGATGTATGAGTTCTTTGCATATTTTGGATAGTAACCTTTTACCAGATATATGGTTTGCAAATATCTTCTCCCAATTGTTGGGTTGTCTTTTTGTTTTGTTGTTGATTTTCTTTCTTGTGCAGAAGCTTTTTAGTTTGATATAGTCCCATTTGTTTATTTTTCTATTGTTTCCCTTGCCCAGTCAGACATGGTACTTGAAAAGATGCTGCTAAGACCAATGTCAAAGAGTGTACTGCCTATGTTTTCTTCTAGAAGTTTAATGGTTCCAGCTCTTAAATTCAAGTCTTTAATCCATTTTTAGTTAATTTTTGTCTATGGTGTGAGATAATGGTCTACTTTCATTCTTTTGCATGTGGCTGTCCGGTTTCCCAACACCATTTACTGAAGAGACTTTCCTTTCTCCATTGGATGTTCTTGGCTCCCTTTTCAAAAATTAGCTGTCCATAGATGTGTGTGTTTATTTCTGGGCTCTCGATTCTGTTCCATTCACCTGTGTGTCTGTTTTTGTGCCAGTACCATGCTGTTTTGGTTACTATTGGCTTTGTAGTGTAATTTGAAATCAGGGAGTGTGATACCCTCAGCTTTGTTCTTTTTTCTCAGGATCCCTTTGGCTATTTGGGGTCTTTTGTTGTTCCAGATAAATTTTAGGATTCTTTGTTCTATTTCTGTGAAAAATGTTGTTGGAACTTTGAGAGGGATTGCATTGAATCTGTAGATTGCTTTAGGAAGTATGGACATTTTAACTATGTTAATTCTTCCAATCCAAGAGCACAGAATATCTTTGCATTTCTTTGCATCTTCTTCAACTTCTTTCAACAATGTTTTATAGTTTTCAGTGTACAGGTCTTTCACCTCTTTGGCTAAGTTTATACCTAGGTATTTTATTCTTTTTGTTGCACTTGTTAATGGGATTGTATTCTTAATTTCTTTTTCAGCTACTTTGCTTTTAGTGTATAGAAATGCAGCTGATTTTTGTTTTGTATCCTGCAACTTTACCATATTCATTTTTTATTTCTAAAAGTTTTTTAGTGGATTCTTTAGGGTTTTCTTATATAAAATCATGTCATGTCACCTGCAAATAGGGACAGTTTCACTTCTTGCTTTCCAGTTTGGATCATTTTTATTTCTTTCTCTTGCCTGATTGCTCTAAGACTTCCAATACTATGTTAAATAAGAGTCGTAAAAGTGAGCATCCTTGTCTGGTTCCTGTTCTTAGAGGGATAGCTTTCATTTGTTCTCCATTGGGAATATTAGCTGTGGGTTTGTCATCTATGGCCTTTATTATATTGAGGTACTCTCCTTCTATACCCATTTTATTCAGATTTTTTTAAATCATAAATGGGTTCTGTATCTTGTCAAATGCTTTCTTTGCATCTATTGAGATGATTATGTGATTTTTACTTCATTTTGTTAATGTGGTGTATCACGTTGATTGATTTGCAGATGTTGAACCATCCCTGCATCCCTGGAATGAAACCCACCTGCTCATGGTGTATGATCTTTTTAATGTATTGTTGTAGTCAACTTGCTAGTATTTTGTTGAGGATTTTTGCATCAATGTTCATCAGTGATATTGGCCTTTAATTTTCTTTTTTTGTAATGTCTTTGTCTGGTTTTGGTATCAAGGTAATATTGTCTTTGTAGAATGAGTTAGAAGCATCTCCTCCTCTTCAGTTTTTTTGAAGAGTGTGAGAAGGATAGGTATCCAGTCTTCTTTGAATGTTTGGTGGAAGTGACCAGGGAAGCTGTCTGGACCTGGACTTTTATTTTTTGGGAGATTTTTGATTACTGTTTCGATCTCCTTACTGGTGATTTGTCTTTTCAAATTCTCTATTTCTTCTTAATTCAGTTTTGGAAGGCTGTATGTTTCTAAGAATTTATTCATTTCTTCTAGATTGTCCAATTTGTTGGCATATAGCTTTTCATAGTATTCTCTAATAATCCTTTGTATTTTTGAGGTGTCCATTGTAATTTCTCCTCTTTCATTTCTGATTTTATTTATTTGAGCCTTCTCTCTTTTTTTCTTGGTGAGTCTAGCTAAAGGTTTGTCAGGTTTGTTTATCTTTTCAAAGAACCAGCTCTCGGTTTCATTGATTTTGTCTATTGTTTTTTCAGTCTCTATTTCATTGATTTCTGCTCTGATTTTTATTATTTCCTTCCTTCTGCTGATTTTGGGCTTTGGTTTTGTTTTTCCAGTACCTTTATGTGCACTGTTAGATTGTTTATTTGGGATTTCTCATGTTTGTTGAGGTAGACCTGTATTGTTATAAAATTCCCTCTTAGAACCACTTTTGCTGTATACCATAGAGGTTGGCATGTTGTGTTTTCATTTTCATTTGCCTCCAGGAATATTTTGATGTCTCCTTTGATTTCCTCGTTGACCTAATCGTTGTTCAGTAGCATTTTATTTAATCTCCACATATTTATGGCTTTTCTGATTTTCTTCCTGTAGTTGATTTCTAGTTTTATACCTTTGTGGTCAGAAAACATGCTTGGTATTTTTTCAATCTTCTTAAATTTATTGAGACTTTTTTGTGGCCTAATATATGATCAGTCCTGGAGAATGTTCCATGTACATTTGAAAGGAATGTATATTCTGTGGTTTTTGGATGGAATCTTCTGTATATGTCTACTAATTTCATCTGGCCTAATGTGCTATTTAAGGCTAATGTTTCCCTATTGACCTGTTGGGTGATCTATCTGTTGGTGTAAGTGAAGTGTTAAATTCCCCTAATGTTATTGTGTTGCTTTCTATTTCTCCTTTTATGTTTGTTAATAATTGCTTTATATATTTAGGTGCCCCTCTGTTGTGTGCATAGATATTTACCAGTGTTATATCCTCTTGTTGGTTTGTTCCCTTTATCATTATGAAGTGCCCTTCTTTGTCTCTTGTTACACGTTTTGTTTTAAAGTCTATTTTACCTGATATAAGTTTTGCTACCCCGCTTTCTTTTCTTTGCCATTTGCATGGAGTATCTTTTTCATCCCTCCACTTTCAGTTTGTGAGTTTCTTTAGGTCTGAAGTGTGTCTCTTGTATTCAGCATATATGGGTCTTGTTTTTTAATCCAATTGGCCACCCTATGCCTTTTGATTGGACCATTTAGTCCATTGACATGTAAAGTAGCTATTGATTAGCATGTACTTACTGCCATGTTGTTCCTTTTTTCTGCTTGTTTTAGTAGTTCTTCTCTGTCCCTTTCTTCTTCTCTTGCTCTCTTCCCTTGTTGTTTGATAGCTTTCTTTAGTACTGTGTTTGGGTTCCTTATTCTTAATTATGTGTGTATTTATTGTAGGTTTCTGGTTTGTGGTTACCATGAGGTTCATATATAATAATCTACTTATATAGCAGTCGATATTGAGTTGATGGTCTCTTCAGTTTGACCTCTTTCTAAAACCTTTACTCTTTTACTCCCCTCCTCCCACATTTTGGGTTTTTATTATCATATCTAACCTCTTATTTTATGTGTTTGCATGCATTACTCTTCTATCATTGAAATAAGTAATTTTAGTACTTTTTTCTTTTTACCTCCATATTCTCTTCATAGGTGGTTGATGTGCTACCTTTACTGTATTTTTGTCTTTACCAGTGATTTTATTGATTTTTTGGGATAATTTTCTTATCCCTGTTTGTGGTCTTCTCTTTCCTACTTAAATAAGTCCCTTTAACATTTTTTGTAAGACTGGTTTTTTGGTGATCAACTCCTTTAATTTTTGCTTGTATGGGAAACTCTTTCTCTCTCCTTCCATTCTGAATGATAACCTTGCTGGGTAGAGTATTCTTGGCTGTAGTTTTTGTGCTTTCAGCACTTTAAATATATCATGCCACTCCCTTATAGCCTGTAAGGTTTCTGCTGAGAAGTCAGCCGATAGCTTTATGGGGTTTCCTTTGTATGTCACTTGTTGCTTTTCTCTTGCAGCTTTTAGGATTCTCTCTTTATCTTTAGTTTTTGCCATTTTAATTATAATGTGTCTTGATGTGGGCCTCTTTGGATTTATCTTTTTTGGTGCTCTCTGTGCTTCCTGTACCTGGATGTCTGTTTTCTTCTATAGGTTAGGAAAGTTTTCAGCTATTGTTTCTTCAAATATATTCTCTGCCCTTTTGTCTCTCTCTTCTCCTTCTGGGACACCTATAATAGGAATGTTAGTGCACCTGATGTTGTCCCAGAGTTTTCTTAGGCTGTTCTCATTCTTTTTTCTTTTATCTGTTCAGCTTGGGCGATTTCCTGTTGTCTTTAATCCAGCTTGCTGATCTGTTCTTCTGTATCATCTACTCTGCTATTGAGTCCCTCTAGTGAATTTTTCATTTCCAGTATTGTATTCTTCATTTCTGATTGGTTCTTTTTTATATTTTCCAATTCTTTGTTGACATTCTCACTGAGTTCATCCATTCTTCTCCCAAGATCCATGAGCATCCTTGTGACTTTTTGTTTGAACTCTTTTGTTAGTTGGATTGTTTATTTCTGTTTCATTTAGTTCGTTTTCTGGGGTTTTGTCCTGTTCTCTTTTTTGGAACATATTCCTTTGCCTCCTCACTTTGTCTCTTTCTCTGTGCTTATATCTATGTATTAGGAGAGTCATCTATGTCTCCTGATCTTGGAGAAGTGGCCTTATGTAAGAGATGCCTTATGGGGCCCAGCAGTGTGCTTCCCTCTTGTCACCAGTTCCAAATGCTGCAGGAGTGACTGCTGTGTAGGCTATGTGTGTCCTGTTGTGGCAAGGGTGCTCTTGCTGCAGGTGTCCAGGGAGGCTAGGCTGTCCTCCTGGCCAGCTGGTTTTAATGCTGAGCTGGGTGTGCCTGCTATGCACTCTTCAGTCAGTTTATTGGATTTAGGGAGCTCCAGCATGGTTGGCTGCAAGATCTAATAGCATATTCCTGTTGCAGTTTTTCTGTTAAGTGAGTAGGCCCCCAGCATGGCTGTTTGCTAGGCTCAGGGGCTTACAGTTGCTGGAGGCCTCTGGCCTTTAAGGCTGTTGTCAGCTCTCTCAGGATTGCAGCTGAGGTGGGCTGGCCCCCAGGCATGTGATCTCCCAGTTGTTTCAGGCTTTGGAAGGTGGGGCCAATCCCCTATGTGGCTGTTTGAGAAGCACAGGTCTTCTGCCTCTGATAAGCCCTATGACCCACAGGTCCACACCCACTGTCAACACCATCCTGGCCCATGCACACATCATGACCCCCTGAAGTGGACACTTTTGCCCAACTGCAGAGGCCCCCACACACTCCACCAACACCCCACACAATCTACCCACTTCTCATGCACACCCTGCCCCACAGAGGTGGACCCATTGCCTGCTTGAAGAGGGTCTAGGCACTTAGTCTACATAGGCAGACAAGTTGCCTGAAGGCTTACTATTGGGTGGGGCTGGTGGCTTACCTAGGGCAGGCTGCCTTCCCTGGCTGAGCTAGATTAAATTGGCACTCTAGTGGGCAGGGAAGACCCTGAGCTAACAGGCCAGTGGAAGAACTCCAATGGCGTCTACCAGTGTCTGTGTCGGCATGCCTGTACTGGGTCACAATAATGGATGCCACCAACGTCTCAGTCCCTAGAGAGGTCTCACCTCTCACTGAGATGCACCCAGACCCTATCATGTGAGTTTCTTTTCAAGAAAGGACTCTGCACCTTTCTTTCTGGTGATTTTAGGTTGCTTTCCAAAATAGGTGAACTTGTGCACAGGCCCTTTAAGAGCTGGCTTTTTCCCACTTATGTCCAATAGCTTTTCTGGGGGTGTTCCCCGTTGTAGTTAATAGACAGCAAAGCTAGATATCATGAGACTCATCTCAGTTGTGCTGAGTCCAAAGGATGCTTATAGCAGTAATACTCCCCGACTCAAGTCCCCCACTCCTCTAGGGAAGGCTGTGTGCCATAGGATTGCTCCTGGCTGGCCATGAAGTGCTCTGGCTCATGATAGTGGCTTTTTTTCTCTCCAGAAAGGAATTTCTGCCTCTTCTACTTCAGTCAGGACTGTCCCTTGTTGCAGAGGTTCTTTTTATCCAGTTTTCAGTTTTCTCTCAGGGGTAATTGTTCCAAGAATAGTTGCAACTTGGTTGTGTTCATGGGAGGAGGTGATTCAGAGTCTGCCTTCACTGTCATCTTGACACCAATCTCTTAAAGTGATTTTGAATTAACCAACATGAAGATGCAAGATTGCTCATAAAATGCTAAAGGGTTCTTTTTGCTCCCATCTTTTAGCATTTCCATTACACATCCCAAATGTTTAGAAATTTGATTATTGACAGGTTAAAACCTTTTGTGCAAAAGGTACTTTTAAATAGTATCTCAGTGTGGTTTATTGAAATGTGTTTGTTGTTTACAGATATTTTCTTTTTAAAAGGAGGCAGAAATTAAAGAAGTTGAGAGCCATTTGATAGTTAATATTTCCCATAGGAAAGACAATATGCAACTATGCTCTGTTGACTGGTAGAAGAGGAGATTAAAATTTTGGAAATTGTAATAGCATTTGATGATGATGTTAATGTCATTAAATAGAATTATATAATATGTTATAACTTAACAGAAAGCATTATTATTGATTAAGACCTACATTTTAAATTATTGGCATGTTTAGTCTTGCAAAGGACCACAAGTGATTCATATCTATAGGGTTGTTTTTCTGTTCTTAGAATGTTAACAGCAAGTTAATATCAAATTCTATGAGGTAGAGAGGTCTTTGGGCTGAGGCAATGCAGAAGGGATGTGAAGAGTTGTATAAGGGGTGAGCTGTGAGTCTGTCCAAGTCTGAGTTTATGCCTAACAGTATTTGCAACCAAGATGAGTTGATGAGCAGTTTGCTAGTTCTTTAGTTTCAATGGTTTTATGAAGCCTAGGTTTATTTTTCTAAAGTCAGTTAGAAAATTCAAATTAAGCTACATAGTGTTGCAAATTTCAAGTCTCTGAGGGGTGTGCATTAATAAGTATTCCAAAATATTTTGTCATTTAAACATTATTATGTTAATTTTTGCATAATTGGATTCTTCTTGAATGTTTGAAAACTTTCTTTACTAGGGTAAATATTCCCTCAGTGATCTTGTTAAACAGTTCCTTTATGTTGAGCTATCAATGTCTGAATTGTCACCAATGTGTGCAGTCCAAATATTAAAAAGATAGGCTTTACCAGAATTATGATGATTTTGAAGGAGTACAGTTACAGCAAATTTTGATCAATTTTCCTTCATTAATAATTAATTCAAATAAACACTTGTATTTCTCATTTCCTCATAGAGCTTTTTGTACATGAAGATAGATACAATATTTAGTATAATCTATTGTGGGCAGTGAAGGGAAGGAGATTATGATGAGAAAACGAGACAACCTGATTATAAAAATGCTTGTTAGTCAAGATTTGACAAAAAAGCAAGATGAAAAGTATCCCAAAAATCAAACAACAAATTTCATATGAAACCTTAAATTGGTAAAGCAGTTATATAAATAGCACTACAATTTTTCAAATTAAAATCTAAAATGAAGCATTTTGAAGTGGTTTTGCAAATAAAAATTCACTCAAGATGCTTCACAAAATGAGTAGAATATCACAGTGAGGGAATTATCCCAGTAATGGTATAGTTAACTGAAACTTTCATTATAAGGTCCGATAATACTCAGTAGGGTGCTTGCTCATGAATTTAAAGTAGAATGTTTTTGTTCTGAAGTGTCAAGGATATCGCAGTTATTGAAGAAATGCATAGAGTAAGGGATTTTTAAAATCTTCTGAAAAATTAGTGCCTTAGTTTCATTTGCATATGTGTAAAATAACCAAACCTAAATTTTATATATATAATGCCATTCTAATAAATTGTTCCTGACCATAATATTTATATAGAATCCATCTTGCTTGGCAGATTGATTTGGCCTAACCTACAAATTAGTATGGTCTCTCTCAACCTCTACGATTCTGTGTGCCACCATCATCTCCTTCCTGGAGTAACAAAATAGCATCCTAATAGGTTTCCCTCATCCACTCTTGCCCCCTTCTGTCATCCTAGTCGCAGCACTCAGAGCAACCTTTTAAAAGGTCAATTAAATCATCTCACCTCTTCATTAAAACTCTTCTCATCCTACCAAGAGGAAATTCCAAATCTTTTATGTTGACCTATATAAGTGAACTGTGCCTCCCTCTCCAGTTTCAACTCCATTTTGTTCTTGTAGCTTTAGACGATTTTGTTCTTGTAGCTTCAGACGAGCTAGCTCCCTCTCAGCTCTTGAATGTAATAAACTTTTGCCCCCCTTGGTGTCTACTTATTTACAATTTTCTCTGACTAGAATCCTCTTTTCCCATTTCTGTTTCCTGAGCAATCAAGCATTTATTCATTTACTCATTCATTCATTCATTTTTTTTTATTTACTCAATAATTCAATGACTCTCAACTAGGAACAATTTGGCCTCCTGGGGACATATGACAATGTTTGGAGACATGTGTAGTTGTCACAACTGAGGAGGAGGGATGGTACTACTGACATCTAGTGGGTAGAGGCCAGGGATGCTGATAAACATGCTACGTTGTATAGGACAGCCCATCATAACAAAGAATTAACTGGCTGGAAATGTCGATACTGAGATTGAGAATCCATGCAAGTAATTCAACATCTCTTCTGGATGTCAAGAATATGGTGATGAACTAAATGAATATGGCCGAAACTTTCATAAGCTAATACATTAGAGGGAGACAGTCCATAAGCTGGTTAACAAACAACTAAATAATTACTTTTAAATCATGTTGAGAGCTCGCAAGGAAGAGAGGACAAGAGAGTGACCAGTGAAATTTACTTTAGAGCAGGTGGTGTTTGAGGAGGTGGTGGTAATTCTAAGACCAGAGGAATGAAAGGCAGACAGCGATAGTTTATACTAAATATTTCTTGAACATCAACAATAAAATATTGCATTTTTCTCAACCGTGTTCTTTTATTGTAACTGAGGATACTTCAGATTAATTTTTAGAACCTTTTCATCACAGATTCTTTAGCAAGGGGACTAGCCTAGCATTTGTCTCCTGTAAACAATTAAATCCTCACAAATTTGGTGAATCCCCGACTTCATGTGCTTCCTGTCCATTCTATAAAATTACCCGAAAAAATGTATGTAGGGCTCCTAACTTGGTCAGAAAGCAAAACGTTGCTATATCTCTAATCAGTAACAAAATTTGTCATTCTATAGCATGAAAACATAGACTGTTATAATACTTTTACGTATTTATTTTTTAAAAATTCAAATCATATTGTTTCTCTGTGGAAGATCCCATGGTCCCAGTAGAGGAATGTTTTCAGAAATAAATAAGAAATTAAATAGCAACAGGTACACAACATGATTTTAAACCTGACAAAAGATTGGGATCTCTTTCTTTTCTCTCTCTTACTTTTGGAACAATGTGACCAGGAACATATGATGCCTAATCATTTGAATTACGCACCTTTAAAAAATTATAAGAAGGCCTGTTTTTAATGTCAACTACCACTTAAATGTGAAAATCTATCAACTCGGTGTCTATACCCTTACCCTCTATTCTGCTCAAAACCTTCTTGACATTTCTATTTGAATATCCCAGAGGCCCCTGACCACATTTGTAGAAAGCTACACCTATCATCATCTCTATTGTACCTCTTCTTATAATATTTCTCTTGGTAAAGGATATTTCTAAATACTTAGTGAACCAAATCAAAAACCTAGGAGTGATGATTTGAAGGGAGCATGAGGTTGTGACAGTGTTTGCTTCTTGACCTGAGTGCTGGTTAAATAGGTGCATTAAGTCTGTGAAAATTCATTGAGCTGTGCGCTTATGACTTCTACAATTTTCTCTATGATATGTCATATTTGAACAAAAATATTACTGAGAAATTCTAGAAGCCAAGCTGCACCTTTCCCTCTCACTCATCCGGCACATCTAATCTGACAGCAAAAGTTCCATAATGGCTGTTAGTTGTTGAGTGCTTGCTATATCTTTGATGTTGTGATGAGCTTTTACAAGGTCTGCAGCTCAAAAATGTCTATAATGCAGGTATTATTATCTCCATTTCACATGTGAGGAAACAGAGACTTAGGGAGGCTAAATTACTTGTCTAAGGGCACACAGCAACAAAATGGCAGAAGTAGAGTTTGAATCTGAACCAAAATTTGTAATCACCATGCTATCTTACCTCTCTCATGTGTTCCTGTGTTCCATCTTCATAAAAACTGAATATTCTATTTCTTTCTTTCTTTCTTTCTTTCTTTCTTTCTTCCTTCCTTCCTTCCTTCCTTCCTTCCTTCCTTCCTTCCTTCCTTTCTTTTCTTTCTTTTCTTTCTTCTTTCTTTTTTTGAGGAAGATTAGCCCTGAGCTAACATCTGAGGCCAATATTCCTCTTTTTTTTCTATTTTTTGATGAGGAAGACTGGCTCTGAGCTAACGTCCATGCACATCTTCCTCTACTTTATATGTGGGATGCCTGCCACAGCATGGCTTGATGAGTGGTGCGCAGGTCCGCACCCGGGATCTGGACCGGCGAACCCTGGGCCACCAAATTGGAACATGCAAACTTAAGCACTGTGCCACTGGGCCAGCCCCTGAATATTCCATTTCTTATCCATCCTTACTACCTGTCTTAAGTTAAGGATTTTAAATCTTCATTCCTGTATTATAAGGATACTATCTTAAGGAATCTTGTACACTTTAGCCTACCCCAAATTGAGTCTAAACACTGCCAGGGTTAGTGGTCTTTCTACAATGTAAACGTGTATGTGTAGTTTATTTAAAATCCATTAATACAGCAGTTTGCAATGTTGGCTATGTATTAGAATCACAAGGCCCCACTGAAGATCAGTTAAATCAGAATCTCTGGAGGTGGGAACCTGGGGGTGTGTATTTTTAAAAAGCTCCCTGGATGACTATAATGTACAGCCAGGCTTGGGAACCATTGTTTTAATGTCTCTCTCCAGCTTTTATGCTAAAAATAAACTCCTGATCAGTGCCCAAAAGGCCCTTCATAATCTGATCCCTGCCTCCCTCTCTTTTGCTTCCTCTGCTATAACTCCCTTCTTCCCCAACTGAATCTTCCCCAACAATATATACTTTATTCTAATTATACGAAATTTTGTTTTTTTCCCCCAGGCATCTTTTTTTTTTTTATTGAGATCACATTGGTTTATTATACTATATAAATTTCAGGTGTACATCATTATATTTCAACTTCTGTCTAGACTGCATCATGTCCCCCCCCAAAAGTCTACGACTTCCATCCGCTACCATGCACACGTGCCCTTTTACCCCTTTCACCCTCCCCCCACCCCCTTCCCCTCTGGTAACTACCAATCTGCTCTCTGTATCTATGTGTGTATTTGTTTGTTTGTTTATCTTCCACATATGAGTGAAATCGTACAGTATTTGTCTTTCTCTGTCTGACTTATTTCACTTGGCATAATACCCTCAAGGTCCATCCATGTTGTCACAAATGGCACAATTTTGTCTTTCTTTATGACTGGGTAGTATTCCATTGTGTACATACATGCGTATATCACATTTTCTTTATCCAGTCATCCTTTGATGGGCACTTAGGTTGCTTCCATGTCTTGGCTATTGTGAATAATGCTGCAGTGAGCATAAGGGTGCATGTATTTTGTTGTGCTATTACACAGACCAGTCCTTCTCTCTGAGTGCTCTTCTCTTGGTTCTCAATTTAATTGAACTTTCATGCATCTTTCAAACAGCAAGTCTGGCATCACCTTCTCTTGGGACATTGCTCTAACTTCTATTTGTTTGGTTGTTTAGCTATTTGTTATTGATTTATTTCTTATTTTATGTTAATACATCCATGTGGTAAAGAATTCATAATGTATAAGTGCATATATATATAAGTCTCACTGATACTCCAGTTCCAAAATTAAGTCTCCCAGAGGCAATCAGTATTTCTAGATGTTTAATGTATCATTCTAGAAATATACTATGCTTATACAAATATACATATATATATGTGTGTGTATACACTTTTGTATGCATGGTGACATATTGTATACATTCTTCTGCTCCTTTTATCTTTTCAGTTAACAATATAGTTCACCACGTCTTATCTCAACACAAGGAGCTTAATCAGTCTAATATTTGCATAGTATTCTGTGATACGGATATATAGTAATTTATTCAGCTAGATCCCAACCTATGTCATTTAGGTTGTTTCCTATCTTTGCTATTACAAAGAATACTTTAGTATAAAGAATATTACAGTACAGAGAACTTATATTTCTTTGTATTAGTAACTCAATTCTTGAAGTGGAATGATTATGTCAGAGACTATGTACATTTAAAAACTTGATAGAATGAGTTATATCGCTCTCAGAATCATCGTGTCTCTTTATTTGTTTTAGCAACACTACCACTTTATTCATACAGCTCTCTGTGCATACCACTAGAGTGGAAATTATCATTTTAGCCTGCAGACATTTCATTCATTCATTCATTCATCTCATTTATCAGATCCCTCATCTATTTCAAAAATATTTATTAAGAATATACTATATAATAAGTACTGCACCCTGGGCCCTAGACATGGACTTTTCAAATAATATAAAGTGTCCATAACCCTGAAAGAACTTATTATCTAGTGAAGGATAGATAAATAGGCAATGAGCAATGAGCGCTGTAGTAGAGGTAGTGGGGGAGGAGCATCTAATCCTATTATGGAGTATTGGGATGGTAGCTATGAGAAGTGTTTTCTGTTTATGAGAGTTAGTCAAGGCAATTGTCCTAGGAATAGCTGCAAAGCTCAGTGACAAGAGAAGACATTATGCCATTTGAGAACTGAGAATGCTAAGTATAGTTATAAAGTATGTGGTTTGATGTGGAGATGGTCGTAACTCACCTGTCTTCTTCCTCATTTGATTGTAAGTTCCTTGAGTAATAGAGCTGTTTTATTTTTACTTCTTACCCATAAGCTTGTGCCGGTCACATAGACTTTAGATAAATGAATAAATGAATGAATGACTTAGACTACTTTGTAGGAGAGGTTGACCATATTAGAAAACTTCTTTGTTTTGCCATAACACCGTCAATGAGCAGGTATTTAACTAGGAGTAATTTTATATTTTTCTCCTGAAGAAATAATATCATGGATCATTCTGTTTTCTCAGTGGCTGTATATTACCTTCTTTATGTAATGCCCAAAGAAACACACCCGTAATGAGCTCAGTATCCATGCCTCTCTGTAATGTAATTTCACAGTGTTATTACTCCTTCATCAGAGACTTACACGTACATTCTGCTTTGGTCTAGATGTTGTGATGAATGCTCTTATTTTAAAAGATTTATCTCTTCTCAGTTATATTTTTTTGCACTTAATCCTTTTAATTGCTGCTAATAAATGGAATTTCTTTAGTAATCTTTTCTCAGCTTGTTTTTAATTTAGGAAATTTCCCTGGTATATAGACACCATATAATTTATAATTTAAAATTGTTTTCCTGCATCAATCATGCTTTACACTTTTTTTCTTTCTCCAGTCTATGCTGCTTCTTAGAATGTATGCCTAGGGGCTGACAGAGTGTCTCTTTCACTTTCTTGAAAATCTAATCTTTCTGCCATTCTGGAGTTTTTTTCCCCAGAAGTGAAAGCTGTTATTTGCCTCTCTTTTGCATATTAAGGATAGCTTATTATTATTATTTTCTGTAAGGCCATTTAATGAGTTATATTGAGCTGTGTGCTTTATGCAGTTCAGACTAGTACTTTGGGAAACTCCTAGGACAAGGATAGAGTAATGTATCTAACCATTTATGTACAGGGAAACGTATGTTGCCCACTTCTGATTTAGAGAATGCTTAGTTTAATTATCAGTGCCTAGGATATTTTTTGTATGTGCTCAATACTTGCTGAGTTAAACTGAATGACCACTCGTTATATCAAAATTTGGTCTCTTTCTAAAAATATCATGAATATTTCTCCTCTAATGCACTTTACTCTCTGCCAGAACTATATAAACATTTCTGTAAATTTTTCACTTGTGTCTGTTTGAGCACTTGCAAGACATTTTAGGTGAAAATTGATTCTGTGTCAGCAAAGAAAATATCAGTGTGTGGTTGAGTGGAGGAATTTATTTTGGTTATGGTTCTTTATTTTGCTATTGCATTTTAATAACTTGCATGATATCTATTATTGTTCTATAAATTCTTACGTAATATATTACAAAAATTAGCACAGAGATTGGCCAAAATACAATAACATATGTCTTTATAAACAAAATATTCATACATTGCCATTTAATTCTGAAGAGCCTACTTATGCTTTTTTATAAGGTGAAAGATTGAGTTGAATGACTCTGTATAATTTACTAGGAAAATATAAAATAGATAAAAGTAGATAAAAGCATAATATAAATATCTTAATAAATCATCCTTTATACCTGACCCCTTTCCTGTATCCATGTTCAGATCTTCTATACTGATCGCTAAGCTTATTTTTCTGTATGATTGTGATTTTAGCATTTCTTATATTATCAGTAGTGGTACCAGTAGGTGTTAAACATTTATGGAAATTTTTTAAATGGCATATGGTACATTAAAAGAACCACGTTTTGAAATAGCTACTCATAATACTGATATTTAACACATGACTATGTGGAATACAGATTTTTAATGAATGTTGTCTCAAAATTAGGCAATTTGTCATTAGGCAGTTTCAAAAGTAAGGTTAAAATTAGTATTTCGAAAGAGTGGCTATACTTGGAAATTGTAGTTAATAATATCTTTTGAAAGTTCTAAGCATCAAACTGTCTGGCAGAGCTTGTCATTTAAGAAGTGATACATTTGAAGATAATTTTTATCAAAATTTAATGCAGATAGTTTAAAAGTTACAACATTTTTAAGGAAGACAACCTCGTCAAACCATACACTGATTCACCCTTAAAATTCTTTTTCCTTTAAAAAATAATTGTAGCAACAAGAGAGATTATCTTCTGACATTGATATGTTTAACTGTATAAATTCTGTTCACATATTTGGAATATGCATTTTTCCATCAATTAAAAAAATTAAAGTTTAACTCAGTATTTAACTCTGACTTAATTACACAAAAATATGTAGTAAGAATTCACTCCATAAAAATTAAAAACTATTGCTTGACTTTTTTTCAAAATATACCACTGACTACTTTATATTTTTTTTATATAACAAATCTGTTTTCATCTTTTAGTCTTATTGAAAGAGCAGCTGCTGACTACCTTACATTTTATATATCTTATTACAACAAGCATTCTCATATTTGGGGCTTATTAAGAGAACTGTTAGTGAATAAATAATAAAATATTTTAAATTAAAATGTTATTTACAATTTTGACACCACTTTACAATTTTAATAATATATCTTTACTTTGGGTTGTTTTGAATTTTCGTATCTGAGACATTTTGGTCTGCCTGGAAACATGGGCTTTATTCAAAGGAAATATAGATGTAAATTTCCTTTTTTTATTTGTAATATATGTACATGTAAAATTTATATATGTAAGGCATATAGAACACTAGTGACTTGAAGTATTCCTTATGTCCACTTTGCTTAAGGAATAGAATATTACCAATATTCTGGAGGCCCCCCATGCACCCCTTCCCAAACGCACTACCATTCCCTCCTCCAAATCTTCATTCTGTATTTGTTATTTCCATTCTTGCCTATATAGTTTTACCAGATGTGTACCTATTTTCGGTGAATATTGTTAGTTTATTATGCATTAGACTAAATACGATGGAAGAATAGCCTATAAGACATTATTCCAACTTAAGGTATTTAAATAACTTGAATAAATAAGACGTTTATACATAAAAAGTTAAATAAGAATACGAAGTTGCTTTTGATTAATGCCAAATCATATAAGCATAAGATTGTAAGGGATCATAGAGATCATATATCCTAATGGTTTCCAAACATTTTTCTTCTTTAGCAATAAAATCTCTTTAACAAAATCTAACCTAAGGAAGACCCAAACATAAAACCAAAATTAGAGCTGCCCAGTTGAAGCATGGGGTTCCTATAACTCAGTTTCAAATTCACTGATAAGTCAAAACCCTTATTTATGATATAACTGGGTCACACAGAGTTTAAGCGAGTTGTTCAAATTTACTCGACTTATTTATGTCATAGCCAATTTAAGAATCCAGAACATTCTACTTTAGAATTGAGTATAAAGCTTTTCTATATTATACTGGATAAAAAGCAGGAACCGAAAATGAAATAAAATAAAATGAAGCAGTGGATAGATCAGGAGTTCAAAACTAAAATGCATACATGAACCTGAGAGGTAATGGAAATGAGTAAAGCATGTGGATCCAAATGCATGTGGACATTGTGTGAGTTAGAAATCCTGGAAAATGGAATTCCCATGGCTAGTTTAAAATTGGCACCTGCTATTCAATTAAACCCAGTGGTGGGTGTGCCAGAATTTAGAGCTACTTTTTGCCAGATATTCCATTTTTCAGAAGGAACTAAGAGTCTGGATTTTTCTGTGGACTCTCCTAGTGTACTGCATATTTGCCTCATAAGATGGGAGTTTTGTTGTTGTTGTTGTATTTTGTCTGTTGATGAAACCCAAGCATCTGGAACAGTACCTAGCATACAGTAGGTGATCAACGCTTATTTGATGACTAATTTGAAAAGATTTCTTCAGTTAAAAATTCTGTACAAGTCCCACAAAATATATCTCGGGATCTGAGTTAGCTCAGCAACTTCCAGTTCAAATCTTTTGTTTTAGATATTGGAGAGATAGGAGGTGACTTTCTAGAGGGTAACATGATGCTAGGAGCCCAGGAACTTCCTCAAATCGGCCAGAATCACAGTCCGACTTCTCAAACTCCAGTGTCTTACTCTTGCGGGTGGCAGTACGGGAAGGGAGCATATCTCTGTAGCAAAAACAGAGATCTTGTGAAAACGTGGTCCTTAACACAAACTGTTTTTTTAAAAAGCCCACATGGAGGCTTAAATTTAGAGCCAAAGCATAAACATACAACAATTATTCATCAAAGCAATTTTATTCCTGGCTTCTGGAAAAAAAAATTCCTTAAAAATAAAATGACAGTTCTACATATGGGATTTGTGATTATATTTAACAGGGATATGCTTTATTGCCTGACAGCTCCTTTGTTTTGGAAGAATGCTGTGAGGTCTTGGTACGTTTTCATTTGTTGCTTAAAGTGGAGAGAAGTTCAGCAAGGAAGACTAATTAAAAAACTGGTTGCTTGCTAATCCATTGAACTGAGCCTACTAAACACCTTCATGCTCTTCTTAATATTATGAACACACATTTTATATTGATTGCCTAGAATAAAGAAAAAATGACTTGTCTTGAACTTTAAAATAGGAAAAATGAAGACAAAACCTAGATAAGCTTTTGGGTGTATCTATCAACCTCTTTAACCTGAAATATACAACACTAGTTGGCAGATGATTTAAAGTTGCTAAAGAACATTAACTGGTAGCTACTATGTGAAAGCCAGCCCTGGTGGTCTAGTGGTTAAGATTTGCCACTCTCACCACTGCGGCCCAGGTTTACTTCCTGGTCAGGGAACCACACCACTTGTCTGTCAGTTTTCATACTGTGGAGGCTTACCAGTATTTCAAATACTGGCAGGGTGACCCATGGGGGACAGGCTTTCTGTTCCAGAATAAGACAGACTAGGAAGAAGGATGTGGCTACTGACTTCTGAAAAAAGTTGGCCATGAAAACCCTATGAATATCAGCAGACCACTGTCTGATATAGCACTTGAAGGTGAGAGGATGGTGCAAAAAGACCAGGCAGGGTTCCGCTCTACCGTACTCAGGGTCCTTAGAAGTTGGAATCCACTCAACAGCACTAACAACAACAAACTGCATGAAAGCTGGTAAATCAGATGCAACAGTAAAAGGATAATTTTGATTGGCCAAATACTAAAGATTCTGGAAATTAGAACGCTCTAACCTAAAATTGTGTGTGTGTGTTTTCTTGTGAAAGACTTCATAGTGTCGGAAACTTTACCTATACTTCAATTTACCTGATAATAAGCAAAATCACTCTTTTTCTCTTCACCTCTCTCTTCCCCTCTCCTCCCATCAACTCCCCTTACCTTCTCCTCTCTCCTTTCTTTATTCTTGTTTTATTCCTCATTTTATGATTATTACTGAGATATTTTCTTAAAAGATTAAAATTTGAGTCACCATTAATATTTTTTTTACACTGATTTAAAAAATTTTCTCAGGAACTAGAGTTTAATCAAAGCCTTGTTATGAATTTCTAAGAAGTAAACTGAAGCACAAGAACTATTTTGAGGACATATTTAACGTGCAAAATAAAAACACATAAAATGCCCAGTCATTAACGTAAAAGCAATTTGCTTTTGCAATGACTGTTATTTAGATACTTGAAGGCACATTTTAAAGTATCATTGGAGAAGATGAAAAACCCTCAATACAAAAACCCTCAAAAGAAAAGGCTATAAACATTTTATCCTGAATATTGGCTGTTTCACTTGCTTACATGTTTAACTTTTCATCATAAAACAATTCAAATTCTGTACACCACAATGTTCTTGAATCTAAAAAATATTTTCACATACAGCTGTATAAAACTTATCTTTTGATAATGCATTTAATGTAGTGAAGACACTTTTCTTAAACTCAGAGAAAACTAAGGGTTCATTTCCTCATTGTAAAATGGGAGATGTTCAGTTGCTCCAAATTTTACGTTGGATAACCTTGAAAAATAGTTCTCCATTTAACACCCTGTGTTTCGTTTGTCTTGCAGTCAAATGAATTATCTTAGTTTCTGGAGTGTTATGTGACACCAATTGTTCTGTTACCACTGCCTTAAAAATAACTCTATCCCTAAACCCCTTCAATAGGGTTTCTTTTAGGATCCTGATTTTTTCTAATCTATAGCTTAGCCCTCAAAGCAATGTGGCCTCTTGCTGTTTCCATCTCATTATCCCTGCAGTTTCAATTATATATGCGACTCTTGGCTTTATTTTAAAACAGTTGTGCATTGCTGATGAGCCCTGAAGTCACCAGGGGTGGCTGGTGTCAATAGTGAGTCTATGCAGAGCTATTTTTATCTGTGAAACAGTTTACTTCCTGTATGATGAAAGGTGCTAAAGTGAAACCTGCCTCCTATTATGCCCTAGGGGTATAATCAAGAGGGCTGTGATCACAGCATACCAATTAAGCAGGCTAGAGCTTGGGGTTGTACGAAGGAGTAGGGTGTTCTCCACATATCTTTGAACTCTTCATAGGAAAAGCATCAGGCCACAGCACATCTAACTCTTTTGATAGCACAGCTGTGTACATAAACCCCTGTATCATGGTTTCTGCACAGAGGCTATACTCTTAGATTTAATTTTCTTATAAGTCATTACAGCCGTTATAGTTCATTTAAACCTTGGCAAGAAAAGTATTACTAGTTCTCAGTGTACTAGATTACCCCTTTCTTTAAACTGTGCCTTATCTCATGGACAATTATAAGAGTTATAAGAAAAGAAGACTGGCGATATTGCTTATTTATACTGTAGAGGATAACAAACTTTTCTCTTCTCCCCTTCTAGGTTCTTTGGCCAACCTAATAAGTAAACTGACATAAGACAGAGTAACAGGAGAAAATCAAATTTAATTTTGTATGTATGGGGGCTCATAGAAATATGATGGTCAAAGAAGTGACCAAAGCAGACAGTTTTTATACCTTTTAGACAAAGAAACAATAACTTTGTGAAGAAGTGACAAGACAAAAGGGTTTGGGCTTTGGGTAGTAAATTAGAAAAGAAGTAACAAGGTTTGTTTCTACAGGCTTCTTGGCCCTGAATTCCCTGTCTCTGGAGATAAGGATGTCTCTCTTTCTCCTGGCACAGGGAGGATACCTTCCACATGGAAGATTTATTTCCTGCTTTCAGGAGGGTAAAGGAGGGTCAGAGTGTCCGTCTTGCCCTGACTGTTTCTTAAGTAACTTTAATTCAAAATAATCGCTACACCAAAGTGGCATATTTTGGAGTGGACTGCCCTGAACCCCATCAATACTATATATATGTATATATACTATATATATAGTACATATTCATTCGTTCCTATATATATATTCGTTCCAAGCTATTTCAGCATCCTTAGTATCTCCTTGCCCATAGGCAAATATTTAAGTGTCTTATCAGAAATCCCTCTATGGCTCTCAGATAGGGACCTTTACAGTTCTGCTTTTAAACTTCCAGTTGGAATCTTTGCTATGGCCTGAAACCCCCAATGTTTCTTTTCTCTCCTTGTACCTGCCTGGCTTCTGGCTCTCTGACTATTGGAGACTATGTCCCATTGGAATGGGGGTTTCTGAATGGCTGTTGCCTCAGAATGCTTTCCAAAAACGATCTTCCACAAGCCAAAGCCATGATCCCGACCAAGCCTGAAGCCGCAAACCCCAGGCTTAGATTAGTACAGCACCCCACACCCCACTCCTATGTGAGGGAAGAATGAATTGCTTTTTTTTTTTTGGAACAACTGCAGCTCTCCTTTTATAGTCCTGGAGAATTCAGTTATGGTGAATTGAAACACGAGTATAAAATATTTGCTCTTGTTTCGTTTTTAATCTTTGTCATGGTATTTCATCACTGTACTAATTGCATTGTCATTTTCATGTAGCTCATAAAACAAAACAAAATATTACCAGATAAAATAAATTTTGTAGTTCTTTATTTGTTGTTATAGACTGAATGTTTGTGTCCTCACAAAGTTCCTATGTTGAAACCCTAGCCCTCAACGTGATGGTATTTGGAGAGAGGGCCTTTGGGAGGTAATTATGGTTTGATGAGGTCATGAAGGTGGGGCCTCCTGATGGGATTAGTGCTTTTATAAGAAGAGACACCAGAGAGCTTGTTTTTTCCCTCTCTGCTTTGTGAGGACACAGCAAGAGGGTGGTCTGCAAGCCAGGAAGAGAGCTCTCACCAGAACCTGACCATGCTGGTGCTGATCTCGGACTTTCAGCCTTCAGAACTGTGAAAAAATAAATTCTATTGTTTGAGCCACTCAGTCTATGGTATTTTGTTATGCAGCCCAAGATAACTAAGACACTTGTCTTGTCCCTAGAGCTGATATCTGATTTTGTTAAAACACACCCACGAAAACAACCATGACAAAACCAGTGAGGCACGTAATTAGGATATCAAAAAGCAAGTTTATCTGGATACAGGTATTGGTCGGTTCTTACCACAATAATGCTGTGTAAGAACCCTTCTCCCAACTTAGTGGCTCTGAGCAAGCATTTATTCTCATGGGCAGGCAGGATTAGCTGCCCTTGGTGTGCTGGACTTGGTGGCTCTGCTTCATGTGGCAGGTCTGCTGGGCTTGGCTTCAAGCTGCAGGTTGAGTTTGGATTTGTTCAATGTGTCACATACTGAGGCCCAAGCTGAAGTGGCACTAGCTACCCAGTGCATGTTATTCTCATGGAGGATCACTGGATTACAAGGTAGCAAGCCCAAATTTCAAGGCTCTGTTTGTGTCATGTTTGTTAACATCCCAGTGACCACAGGAGATCATTTGTTGCACCATAGGCCAGAGATATAATTTTATTATCTAGGAGTGAAAAATAGGACCAATAAACCAATTTGCTGCAGTAGGAATAGTAGGGGATTATTTATTAGTACAAAGAATTTAGTTTCAGTGGATATGCTGCTTTTCTTTGTGAATATGGAAAGATATCCAAAATATATTTCATTTTTCCAACTTAACCAGAATAATGGGTCAGTGGTAAATTTATTAGTGTCCACAGCTCACTATTTGGCTTAACAACCCTACTGTTTGCCATAATACATTTAATCACCGCTGAAGGCCTTTTTAAATACCTTTGATTATGATAACAATTACTGGGGAGGATGTGGTCACTATTGTATCCAAAAGAGTGCATACCATACAAGGCAATTTACACACATCACACACACCATGTAAACACGTTCACAACCACAAACATAAGAGGTAGGTGATATTATTCTCCTAATTTTCTAGGGAAGGAAATGGAGGACAAGAACAAATGGATAACAAACATGCTCAAGAAGACATTGCTGGGAATTGTGGTATAATCTGGCTTAAATATGGTCTTTTATGTTACAAGGAACAGAGACAAAATCACCTTATTTTAAGGATGCGTAGGAATGTAAGGAAGGTCAGGAAATTGTCTCAACAGCTGACTAACCAAACATTAAGGAGACTGTAATGTCACTTCAGAGCACTGCAATCACAGAGTCTAATTTCATGAACAATTAGACCATTGAAGTGGACACAAAGCAGCAGTTGATTTAACATTATAGGTGTTGTTCCACCGTTCTTAGGAATTAACTACTTTCAGATCCTGCTTCCTCTATTACCTCCACTCCCTACTAATAGATGATTTTCACTCTAATATAAACTTTCCAAGAGAAAGTGTCCAATAAAGGCAGCCAGTCACCATCATGTATGGGAGACCCAAATTCCTAACTCTTCCGATGCCTTTAAGTTGGCTTTAGTCTTTGATGCTCATGCTTAAAAGAACATGGTGGCCAGGGGGATGGGATGTGCTGATTGTCTAGGCCCGAGCTGGAAACAATGCCAGATAAACGCACAGAGTATAGAAGAGAGTTTTCACAAATTATATTTGGTATAGTATTACAAAAGGAAGGAAGCATAGAAACTGGACTGCTAAAATACGGTACATAACAAGCTATGATCTAATCTAGCCATTTCCACCTTGATTGCATATTAGCATCACTTGCTCAGCTTTGTAAACCTGCCTTGTCCCAGGTCACATCCCAGACCAATTGAATCAGGTCTTCTTTCTATTTGGCTCCCATTGATATGTTTTTAAAAGCTCCTCAGGTGATGTTAATGTACAGCCAGGGCTGAAAACCGACCTAAAACATAAATATGCAGTACTGTTGCCAGTGCTAGAGGTAAGTGTCTGAGTGGTATTAAGAGTTTGATGAGTTCTAGAGACTGCTAGGAGGCTATGAAAAACTGGATCAGAGTGTGAGGGGTTGAGTGTTAACCAGAGGACAGGCCATGTGCAAACTGTAGGTAAAGTTTAGAGCTATGTGTTCTGTGATCCCACCACTGGAGAATGTCTCTGCTGTTCAGGAAATCGCTTGAAGTCTAGTGCTCAATGCTTTCCAAGTTGTCAACTAGCAAATGTAATAACTGATGAGTCAGGGTTCTGTGGCTTTCGTTTCTATGTCACATGGCTCTACCAACCATGGGCATATGCAGGCAGTATCCCCAAAACTATGATCCGATTCAAAGGATGGGAAGATTCCAGGTCTGAGGAGGGGAAATTCAGTTACTAGTCTGGGGAAAAGAGATCTACAGAACCACAAATCAGGCTATGTCAGCACCTACTACACCTTTGTACTGGCCATCTTTGAATTGTTATAGTTTTCTGTTATCTGCAAATCTTCATTAACAAGAAAAATACTGATGGTTACATCGCATACTGATTTAGAGATTGTAAACTGTCCTCACATATTCATGTTGTCTTCACAACAGCCTGGTGGGTCCTGCAGATTTAGTCCCAATTTATTGATAACAGAGCTGCAGACAGACAGTGAAGGTTGTGACAATAAGTGCTGGAGTCAGAGAAAAGCCTGATTTTCTCATTCCTGTCCTAGAACACTTTATCAGATCGTCTCCACCAGCCTTAATTTTTTTTCCCTTATAATCCCTGATTCCCACGAAACCTATTAAAGAGAAAAAAATGGAAGAACAAGGAAATTAAATTAAATTTAGATCAATTTTAAAACTTACTTTGACTGAATTTCGCACTGTTGTTGGAAGATGTATGCTCAAATCCTGATGATTTTTTTTTTAAAGATTGGCACATGAGCTAACATCTGTTACCAATCTTCTTTTTTTTCTTCTTCTTCATCTCCCCAAAGCCCCCCCAGTACATAGTTGTAGGTCCTTCTGGTTGTGCTATGTGGGACACCACCTCAGCATGGCTTGACGAGCAGTGCCATGTCGGCACCCAGGATTCGAACCTGTGAAACCCTGGGCCACCAAAGTGAAGTGCGCAGACTTAACCACTGAGCCACGGGACTGGCCCCCGTGATGATTCTTATGTTGTTATTTTGTCTTAATTTATAGGATCTACTTACCTTTTAGTCTCTCTCTCTCTCTTTAATCTTTCTTTTTAGCCTGTTATATATTTGATGGATTTGATGAGAAAAAAAGTCTCTGATTTTCATTAGTTATGTGCTAGATACCCAGACTGGTGTATCTGTAGCAGGAATGAATGTTGGTCTCAAAACTCAGATGTGGAAGAAATGTTACTCTGGTTTCTTGCCATGTTTTGGAGCTGTACTCCAGATCAGCACTGTCTAATAGAAATAAAATGTGAGCTACATATGTAACTTAACATTTTCTAATAGCCACTTGAAAAAGTAAAAAGAAACAGGTGAAATCAAATAATATCTTCTATTTAACCCAATATACCTAAATCTAAGATATATCTGATTTTAACGTGCAATCAATATAGAAAATATTAATGAGACATTTTACATTCTTAATAAGAAAGTACTCAGTCTTCAAATTCCAGCGAGTGTTTTACACTCAGAGCACATCTGAATTCAGATGCCACATTTTTGTAGGTTAAAGTGAACTGTTGTCCTACCAATCAAAGTTGTGTTTAATGAAAGATAGTTTATACTGCTTTGTTTTAAGTTAAAATGAAAGCTAAGCAAAATTATAATTGCACTAACAATTTGGGACTGTTCAGCCTTCTTACTACCAAAAGCCAAAGAAAGGTGTTGGTATTCTTTTTTCAGCAGTTGCCTTTGAAATGTCTTTCTCTTGGAGTTGGGTTGAAAACGCCTAGAATCTTCCTCCAAGACAATCTCTCACCTATGCCCCAGGAACCACATTTAGGACAGATTAAGGGTGTGCCTTTTCCCATATAGTGGGTTCTCCTGCCTTCATGTCTGCACCTGGTGCCAATAGATTTGCCTTTCCTGCTCTAGAAAAAGTTTTGGCCCTTCTTTATTTATTTATGTTCTTACATATGTAATTATTTATTTACTTAATACACATTTATGTTTGCATAAACATTAAAGACTTTTTATTTTGTTATAATTTTGAAATGATAATTGACTATATAAAATTAACAATGTAGATGTGTTTCTAACATAGATCCAGAAAAGTTTCAGTCCTTTCAGAAATTCAGAGATTGAGGTTGAGTCCATCTCCAAAATCCTGCAAGGAGTTCCCTATTTTCTTCTTCTGCCAGGACCTGCGGAACTACCCAGGACATTGAGAGCAGTCCATAGGACTCTTTCCAGCAGTCGAATCAAAGTGCACTGCTATTTCAGAAACTCACTGTGACTTCCGAGTGTCTGCTTCATGTCTCCTTGCTGCTTCTCTCTCAGAGTCTCAGGCTTTTGTCTCAAGATCACTTGACTCTAATTCTTGTCTGTGATTTCTTATCAGTTTGCATTGCAGTTCAAGTGCTGGGCGGAGATTCTTAGAAATCCCCAGATAAGTCCCTATGTGCAGTGGCCATGAATCCCAGTAATTGCATTTTTCTGTATCTGAACTTAATTTATATATTAAGCCTCCTTTCTGCCAGATTCCAAACTTTTAATCAGACAATTTAGGACTGATGTGCCCCACTTTTTCTCTGGGGTTTCATCTTAAATTTTTGGAAGGTGTTGATATAATGCCAAGATTTAAAGATGGGCGTGGGTTATCTGATCCTATGTGTGTTGATTCCATAGAGACTTTGTCCCAAGCCCTAGGCTCTTACATGTCTCTGTACAGACAGGAAACACATGGCTGCTAACTTGTCATTGTGGGTCCTCTGAAAACCTGTTGAGCACAGTGTTCTCTGGAGGCATATGGGAAATTGTTTTACTGCAGCCTCTGTCCTGCTGAAGCCCTTGGGTACTAGGTGGCCATCTCAGGCCCATCTGCTCAAATGCATTGCACGTACTTCTATCTCAGGCCTGGGGTAACTTTGGAGCCCTGTTGCATTGCTGGTAGGCTGCACTAGGGAATGAGACCCAGTTACTTCTGCACTTGGATTCCCCCAAATATTTCTGTTGATGTCATTGGTGGTGGTGATGGCATTTCTTTCAACATTTCTTTCTCTCAGGAACACACTCATGTCTAACCTCCTTGCTTCTCCTTCACTTTACTTCCTCCATCCCGTCCATGAAAATATTATCTAGACTCAGAGATGGGGGAAATGGCTTAGATGTTTCACTTTATATTTTACAAATATATTTTCAATGCCTGACCTTCAGATGTTGAAAAATCAAAAATCAGGATTTTGACTATTTCCATAAGGATATAAGCTTGGGACACCCTCCCTATTGTCTGGTTAGGGAAAGTGGGGCAGGGTTTCAGCATACCAAAAAGTATTTTATGGAAAAATATTGGCTAATATCTCAAAATATTGTCCCATCATGAAGAAATTAAGAGCTGACTTATTTTCAAGAGCCCAAAGGATCCATCTGAAAACACTTTGTATTCAGACTGAAATTGACACACTGATTGGCTTATGTCTGAGCTTGACTACACTGTTAAGCTTTCTTCTGTTAAGAAAAATGCTCTTTTTTTCACATGTGATTCTCTCCCATATAAAACTAGCTGAAATGTCAAGGAGGGGAAGAATTGAGAGAGAAAATTTTGGTTTCTTCTTAGAAATAATGAATTTCACCAAAAATTTCTCCCAAGTGATTAGAAGTTTAAATATTATTTTACTTCATCTAACATTATTATTTCTACAATTAGACAAATAAAAACTTAAAAAATCCTGGGGCAATGTGAATAAGATTAAAATAAAACACTTGAAACTTGGATGATAATTGGATGTCAATGTGTAGCATGTATTTTTCCCTGGTCTTAGAAATTATTGAGAAAGTGTAAGTCCTGGATTAAGCAGCAAACCAAATGAAAACACTTCTGATATTGCAAAAATACCTTCAAAGTAAACAGAAAACACACAAGACTTTTCTCACTCTACTTTGCTTTGGTTATTGTCCAGCACTGAGATTTTCTACCAAGTGGGGAAAATAAGTGGAGTTTTGTAGTAAAATTCAAAAGATTCTTGAAAAGTGCCTTGTAGCTATAGAGCTTGTTGACTTGGTAGGCAATTTATTTTGGTCTAGATGAGTTATCAAAAGATATCAGTGTAAACACATATATGCAATGCCAAAATCTCTCTGTTTTCAGAAAGGAATATTTCCCTTTGGTTTGTTATTTTAAGTTTTTCACCTAAATCTTGCACTTAGTTAAGAGTTTAAGTCCTCTTAAGGTGCCACGAAATAGTGATTTTGTAATTACTTTTGTATTTCTGTAAATTTAAGATATTTTAAATACTCTATTCTTCTTAAACACCTGCGTGTTACAATTGACTTAGTAATATTGATTTTAAGTAAGATACAAAATTTACGTTTGGTGATAATTTGAGGAATGTGTTCATACATTTTTAGCTGAAATGGTTATATGAAGGTAGATGAAGCACTTTTATCTGTGGATTGAATGGGAAGGTGGAAAAGAAGGCTAATAACCACATGTGTAAATTATCAGTCTGCAACACTGATCATTTTCCTCTACATCCAATCACGCTTACATGGATTTGGGGGAAAATGTAAAAGTTCAATACAGATCTTCCTCAATTTATGATGGGGTTACGCCCCTAGAAACCCGTCCTAAGTTGAAAATATCATAAATTGAAAATGCATTTAATATACCTAAATTACTGAACATCATAGCTTAGCCTAGCCTACCTTACACATGCTCAGAACACTTACATTAGCCTACAGTTGGGCAAAATCATCTAACGCAAAGCTTACTTTATAAAAAAGTGTTGAATATCTCATGTAATTTATTGACTACCGTACTGAAAGTGAAGAACAGTATGTTTTTATGGGTGCAGAATGGTTGAAAGTGTATTGGTTGTTTACACTTGTGATTGTGGGGCTAATGGGGAGCTGCGGCTTGCTACCACTGTCCAGCATCACGAGAGAGTATTGTACCGCATATCACTGTCCTGGAAAAAGACAGAAATTCGAAGTATGGTTTCTATTGAACGCATATTGCTTTTGCACCATCGTAAAGTCGAACCATCATAAAGTCGAACCATCATAAGTCAGGGACCAGTGTATTTAAACTTACTGAAGTACAATATTTTTCTCTTTGTAAAGGTGAAATAATTGCTTTCTCCAGTAATGTTTTGATTTCTTACCTTTTCAGCTAATTTCAGTTGGCATTTATTTAATGCTGATTGGATAAGAAAAGTTAACCTACATTCTAGGAATATGTAGGAGCAGGGCTGTTGACCTGTAGAAGTTAAATGGAAGCAGGAGAAGGCAGTAAACAACCATGATTTTTTTACATTTTATAGTAAAAACATGTGTGGTTCATTTTTTATAAACTTTAAGTAATAAAAGTAAGACATTTAAAATTGAGTGAGAGGAAGTACAAGTAGACAAAACACAAAATGAACCGTATTCTCACTTCCCAACAAAAGCCATCATTGCTATTTTGGCATATTTGGTCAGATATCTTTCCATGTCCAATTAATTTTTTCTCTATTTTCTTATTTGTCTATTTAGCTCAATAGTGCTATTATTTATACCTTCTTATCCTTTTTATTTACTATTATGCACCTACTTTTATGTTACTAGAGACTCACTCTAAATGGTTATGGAATATCCCATTGTATGAACGTGTCATGATTTATCAAAAAATTCCACTAAGGTGAGACATTTAGGTTATTTTTTATTTCTTTATTATCTAACTCAGCTGACCATTATTTGCATTTCCTTTGGGCATCTTCTAGGACTTGAAATTATTATTGATATTAATTTTTTTAAAAAAGATCTTCATATGTATCATGAAAGTACTTATCGAAATGGTTTTACCAATTTATATTCCCCTCCAATAACATATGAGGACATCTAATTTGTACATAAAACTGTGTATAACTACTCTTATAAACTAATTTGCTTAACCAGTATTTTGCTTTAGAGATATTATAACTTGAAGATAACAATCCTAGCACATTCTAAAAGTAATGTTAACTTCATGAGCATAGTGATAAAAAAGGTTTTTATGTTCTAGGAAAGCTGCCATGTGTGACAGCATACATATGAGTATGTAATATATATTTTATATATACATATATAATGTAATATATATCTAAATATAGTATAGATCTATCTGTATCTATATATTGATATCCACTCACTTGTTTATTTTTACTATGTTAATTTTTTTACATCAGGTTTGATTGCAAACTAAAACATATACAACAAGAATTTGAGTTTTATTGAAAATCGTATGTTTTTGGAGTCTAGATTCTGAGAGAGAGAAAATGAGAGACTGTGTTTACATGTTACCTGAAATGAAATTTGTTTTCATCAAGGGAAACAATTATGAATTCTGCATAGACATTTAATATTTCCTAGGAAATATTACATGCATACCTCTGAGATGTCACGGATTCGATTCCTATCACCACCATAAAGCGAATATCGCAATAAAGTGAATATTGCAATGAAGCAAGTCACACAAATTGTTTGGTTTCCCAGTGCATATAGAAGTTATGTTTACACTATAGTCTATTAAGTGTGCAATAGCGTATGTCTAAAAAAACAATGTACATACTTTAATGAAAAAATATGGCTAAAAAATGCTAACTGTCATCTGAGCCTTCAGTGCATCTTAATCCTTTTGCTGTTGGAGGGTCTTGCCTCCATGTTGATGGCTGCTGACTGATCAGGGGGTGGTAGTTGTTGAAGTTTGGGGTGGCTGTAGAAATTTCTTAAAATAAGACAACAATGATGTTTGCCACATCAGTTGATTCTTCATTTCACGAACAGCTGCTCTGTAGCATGCAATGCTGTTTGATAGCATTTTACTCACAGTAGAACTTCTTTCAAAATTGGAATCAAGGGGCTGGTGGGGTGGCATAGTGGTTAAGTTCACACGTTCCACTTCAGCGGCCTGGGGTTTGTAGGTTCAGATCCCAGGCACAGACTTAGCATTGCTTGTCAATCTGGGCTGTGGCAGCATCTCACATAAAATGGAGGAAGATTGGCACAGATGTTAGCTCAGCAACAATCTTCCTCAAGCAAAAAGAGGAAGATTGGTAACAGATGTTAGCTCAGAGCCAGTCTTCCTCACAAAAAAAGAAGAAATTGGAGTCAATCCCCTCAAGCTTTGCCACTGCTTTATCAGCTAAGTTTATGTCACATTCTAAATCCTTTGTTGTCATTTCAACATTCTTCACAGCCTCTTCACCAGGAGTAGATTCTTTGTCAAAAAGTCACTTTCTTTGTTCATACATAAGAAACAACTACTCATCTGTTAAAGTTTTATCATGAGATTGCAGAAATTCAGTCACACGTCCAGGCTCCACTTCTAATTCCAGTCCCCTTGCTATTCATACCACATCTGCAGTTACTTCCTCCACTGAAGACTTGAACCCTTCAAAGTCAACTATGAGGGTTGTAATTAGCTTCTTCCAAACTCTTGTTAATGTTGATATTTTTACTTCTTCCCATGAATCATGAATATTCTTAATAGCATGTAGAATGGTGAATCTTTTCCAGAAAGTTTTCAACTTACTTTGTCCAGATCCATCAGAGGAATCACTATCTATTGTAGCTATAGCCTTACAAAATATATTTCTTAAATAGTAAGACTTGAAATTCAAAATGATTCCTTGATCCATGGCCTACAGAATGGATGTTGCGTTAGCAGGCATGAAAACAGCATTAACCTTGTACATCTCCGTCAGAGCTCTTGACTGACCAGGTGCATTGTCACTGGACTGCAATATTTTGAGAGGAATCTTTTTTGCTGAGCAGTATATCTCAACAATGGGCTTAAAATATTCAGTAAACCATGTTGTAAACAGATGTGCTATCATCTAGATTTGTTGTTTCATTTACAGAGCACAGGCAGAGTAGATTTAGCATAATTCTTAAGGGCCCTAGGATTTTTGGAATGGTAAATGAGCATTGGAGCATTGGCTTCAACTGAAAGTCACCAGCTGCACTGGCCCCGAACAAGAGAGCCGGCTTGTCCTTTGAAGCTTTGAAGCCAGGCATTGACTTCTCCTCTCTAGCTATGAAAGTCCTAGACGGCATCTTCTTCCAATAAGGCTGTTTTGTCTACATTGCAAATCTGTTGTTTAGTGTAACCACATTCATTACTTATGTTAGCTAGATTTTCTCAATAAGTTGCTTCAGCTTCTACATCAGCACTTGCTGCTTCACCTTGCACTTTTATGTTATATAGGTGGCTTCTTTCCTTAAACCTCATGAACTAACCTCTGCTAGCTTCAAACTTTTTTTCTGCAGCTTCCTCACCTCTCTCAGCCTTCACAGAACTGAAGAGACTTAGGGCCTTGCTCTGGATCAGGCTTTGGCTTAAGGGAACGTTGTGGCTGCTTTGATCTTCTATCCAGACCACTAAAACTTTCTCCACATCAGCAATAAGGCTGTTTCCCTTTCTTATCATTAGTGTGTTCATTGGAGTAGCACTTTTAATTTCCTTCAAGAAATTTTCCTTTGCATTCACAGCTTGGCTAATTGTTTGGTGCAAGAGGCCTAGCTTTCGGCCTATCTCTGCTTTCAACATGCCTTCCTCACTGAGCTTAATCATTGCTAGCTTTTGATTTAAAGCGAGAGATGTGTGACTCTTCCCTTCACTTGAACACTTTCGAGGCCATTGTAGGGTTATTAGTAGGCCTAATTTCCATATTGTTGTGTCTCAGGGAATAGGTAGGCCTTAGGAGAGGGAGAGAGATGGGGGAATGGCCAATGGGTAGAGTAGTCAGAACATTCACAACATTTATCATTTAAGTTTGCCATCTTGTTTTTTTTGGGGGGGTGAGGGGAAGATTAGCCCTGAGCTAACTACTGCCAATCCTCCTGTTTTTGCTGAGGAAACCTGTCCCTGAGCTAACATCCTTGCGCATCTTCCTCTACTTTATATGTGGGACACCTACCACAGCATGGCGTGCCTAACGGTGCCATGTCTGCACCAGGGATCTGAACCGGCGAACGCCGGGCTGCCGAGAAGCAGAACATGCGAACTTAACCACTGCGCCACTGGGCCAGCCCCTAAGTTTGCCATCTTATATGGGCACCATTCATGGTGCCCCAAAACAATTACAGTAGTAACATCAAAGATCACCGATCATAGATAACCATAAAAAATATAATAATAATGAAAAAGTTTGAAATGTTGTGAGAATTACCAAAGTGTGACACAGAGACACGAAGTGAGCAAATGCCATTGGAAAAATTGTGCTAATAGACTTGCTTGATGCAGGGTTGCCACAAACGTTCAATTTGTAAAAATTGCAATATCTGTGAAGTGCAAAAAAGCCAAGCTCAATACAACGAGGTATGCCTGTAGATTATTTTATTCTAAACCCTCAATTTTTATTTCCACATTCTGTGTAATGTATCAGAAAAACAATATTATGTTTTTGTTTTACAATTCCTCAGTAGGGGAATCTCAACACATTTACATTTCTTTTGTTGGTTCCTTTCATTCAACAAAACTTTCCAGTTTTTAATTAATAATGTTGACTCATATAAATTTTTAAAAGCAGTCTAATTGTTTTAGCTTAATGCTGTTTGCATGAGTTTTGGTAATAATACGATTAGTTATACCAGTAATTTATCTCCTGAATCATCTTCAAATGCAATTTGTATATTTTCTTTATATTTATATACAATTGAGGAGTTTAATATTTATGAAAATAATGATTGACTGTTGGTTTTTCTAGTTTCTTTTAAAAGCCTTAGGCTTTGCAGTTATCAGTGGTGCAGCTCTGAGATGCAAAGTCATAAACTTACCTTCCATCCTCTTTAGTAGTTTGAATATTTTGCATACAGCCATAGGAAGCAGCCTGAAACCTCTAATCGAAATCAAAGGTTACGCCACAGGGGTGCAATATTTCTAATTTGTCTTGGAATGATGCAGTAGCTTCCCTTGACTGCTGTGATTAAATTCATCTAGTTTGTTCAGTTAATGAGAATAGCATATCTTAACCCGTAGAAGATATTCCCTTTTTATGGCCCCATGACTCTGAGCAGATTAGCATCATTATCAAGAAATAATATTTAGTAAATGAATGCATGTGAGTGGCACTAGGCTAGGATCCCTACAAATCAAGTGACAAGAGCATATCCCTTGACCTTCAGCTTATGACTTTCCAACACACAGCAGTTGCTCAAGCATGTATGTAAATACATTAAATATGTACTACAAAGCTAAAGGACAACCTGAAATTTAGGGGCAGCAACAAGAATTTGTCCTTGCCACTCAGCTGGAGATAAAATTAGGCAACATCCTGAAAAGATGCAAAGCCAGTAGTGATAGATACATTACTCCTGTTTGATGGGTTTGATGATTATTTTCACACTTTCTGCACTTGTAATTCTGAGGTGGTGAGTCACTTAAAAGAATGGTTTCTTATTGTACTTTTAAAACTAGTGTATTCCATGGCAGTAGACTGAGGAGAAAAAGTATACGAAATATGGGTTCCAAGGTGTGTTGGTGGAGTTTAGAGTTCTAAGGGTGGAATGTAGCTCAGTAGACAATTGACCAAGCTATGGTACCATGTAGACCTGGTTCAAATTCTGGCAACATCATCTCTCAGTTTTAGGACTTTGGGCAAAATACTCAAATTTTCCTTTAGACCTCTCATCTTTAAAATGAGTGTTGATAAATATCACTGTCTTCATGAGATTTTTTTTGATGAATTTTAAATGAGATAATGTTATGTAAAGTGCCTGGCACATAGTAAGGACTCAGTAAAGATAGCTGTGATGAGCTTTAATTGTTCAATTTATTGATTATTAGTTATTTTGATTAATTAATTATATATTTTCCTGTCACTCAACTGTCACTTGACATCTCTCCTTTGTTTTCTAATTACTTGATTGGAAATCATCAGGTTGATTGTGTCTATAATTGTCAGTGGGTCTGCTGCGTTCCCTGGATGGTGTGTCTGCAAAGGTTGAACGACTAAAGAGAGTCTCTTCAGTTGAGTCACTTCCCTATATGCCCCTGCTATATTCTGGACCAAGAATCTCATGCCTTTTCCTACCCTGTTTCCCACACGTGCATTACCAAGAATGCAATGCTCTCTCTTTTATTCCTAACTCCTTGGTTTTACATATGAAGATTGGTATAGTCAGGGTGCAAATGACAAAGGGATGGTCAGTACCCAGAGGATGCAAATGCAGATTGGGGGAGATCCCAAGAGAAGGAAGAAATCTAGGCCAGCGAGTAGTTGCTGAGACAGAAACTCAGAAGGAGATAAGTGCAGCCTCTAGCTGGTGAGGAAACACAAAATCAGGGGTGAAATAAGGAACAACTGGTCAGTGTAAAGTACTCTATACCAAGGATTCCAGTGGCAGGTGATAGGAGAACCATCCATGGGCATTAGATTCAAGATTTTACTCTAGACTTTGAAAGGCATTGATGAAGCAACAGATGCCTTTGGGACAAAAACACAATGGTTTCAATTAAAGTATCAAGCTGAGTTTCCTTTATCCATCCAGACATCCAAACAACCTCTACTGATCACCTTCACAGAGATGGCCAGGCACTAAAGAACCAGTGAGTGCTGGAATTAAAGCAACGAACAAGACAGACAATGAAAGTCTCTGCCCGCTTTGTGGAACTTAATTCTAAAGACTTTGGTTAAGGTTCCCAGTCTTAGAGTTGGGAGTACACTGAGTACAAAGAGTGAAGTTGTGTCATAAAATGAAGGCAAGAGTCTGGTTTAAGCAACGGGCTGCTGGACGACTAGCAATGTAGCCTTGGCTCAACTTATAAATATAAAGGAGTAGAGAACTTTAAATTCCTTCAGTCTGGGGCCAAGGCTAGTCCTAGGGTAGGGGACAGTGGGGATAGCATGTTTAAGTATGGTCAAGGCAAAACAGAGAGGAGTACAGCAGATCACAACCAAAAAACTATGTAGTTGTCTTTTATTTCCTTCTTTATTAGATATGCTGAATTTCTCTCAAGTGCCTCTACAGAAAAATAATATTAGAAATATTATGAAAATGGATAACATTCTAAGAGTATCAATTTAAGATACAATGAAGGCCATTTGCTAACAACAAATTTAATTTGTAAAAGCTAGTAGCATATTAACTCTAGAATGGTGATTTTTAAAAGGAAATTTTCAGAGTTAAAGTAAAAATTATTGAAATGGTGCCAGCTAGTATCAGGAATTATGCTTTAGAAATGCACAAGAAAGAGGCAATTACCGGTGTCCAAATAAGAAATGACAGTAATAGAAAATTCAGATTTGAGTGTATTGTAAATTTAATAAATAAGTTATAAAATTGCCTTTCACTGACTAAAATTGATTTTTGACATAAAACTTCAAGCACGGTAGGTATAATGTAATAACAACTTTCTAAGCAGAATTATCCTTTTGGATTTGTTCAGATCCCCTCAGTTCTTTAATTTGTATGACTGAGACAGTGTGGCTAGGTTCACATTGCAGGAGACTCAGTTAATTTATGTGCTAACTTTAGGTCTACACTATTCTATTTATTCTTTACAACAAGCATGTTTATTAAAAGTATTATGATGGAATATGTTTAGTTTTAAGACATACTGCAGAAAACCTTGCAGACAAACAAAACTCTTTGGAGCTTACCTTAGAAGCAGGAAGGGTTGCGTGTTAGGAAAGCTGTGTATGCATTTGCTTTTTGTTCTTTGAGTTTAGCTCAGTGGTCCCTACACTTTGGTGCACAGGAAATGACTGTATAGGATTTAAAATCCAATCATATATATCATATGGATGATATAGGGATTTTCCAGGCTCATTTAGACCATATTTTATTTTTCCTGTTCATGCTGACTTTGAAAAATAACTACAGAGCAAGATTCCATTCAAATGTCTATGATTGGAGTAAAAATGTTTGCTTGAGTGTAATACAACTGAGTCCCGTCTACAAAGGGAATACATTTATACTTATGGCTGTCCAGATGCTTAAATATCTCTACACTAATAATAGAATCATTAGTGTATTTATATTATGAAAATAGTAAAAAACAATACTAGAAAGTAATATAAAATTAGGTGACATTTGAAGGAATATGAGAAATCCATCTTGCCCATTAAACTCAGACCCAAAACTTGTTCTCTGTTTCCACTGCGATATTTACAAGTTTGAGTTTGGCATGGTGTGTCATTCAGGGTCCAATTAACAGAGAGAAATCACTCCAGTTATTTTAACAGAAAAGAGTTTAACATAAGCACTTGTGACTTAGGTATTGGAAAATTGAACAGAAGTACCAACTGTACAAGGTGGCTAGCACTCCTAGAACTGAGAAAACAGACAGAAAAGATTGGAGTTACTAAAACTTAGCAGCTTTGAGCACTTGGACTTTACTGAGCCAGAACTCAGACTTCCAAGGAGGGGTTGCTGATTGACTGGTGCTAGTATCTGTGAGATAAGAGAAGGGGCCCAATAGGACTGAGTCCCAGGCCTCTGCCAGCCAGTTGGTGCTGGTATTTCTACGGAAAAGGCACAATAAAGCTGATTCTGTAAGTATTAAAAAAAAGAAAAAAAAAAAGCAAGCTGGATTTAACACCTGCTACTGAAAATGAGTACAGCTGTTGGCATGAAGAAGCAAATAAAGGGTACTACTAATAGGAACAGTAAGTCCACAGGAAGTGAGTAGGAATGAGTAAGTCCTTTCTCCCTCCTCCAGTCCTGCAGTCTCCCTGTAATGTTCCCTATTGCCAGATCCTAACAGGTAGTCAGCCAACAAAATGGAAATATGGCTTGCAGAGACTGCCTCAGCATCACAAAGCAGAGTATAAAAGGATGAGTGGGTGTGAATCTGAGGAAAAAAAATTACTAAATACCTGGCACAGATGGTAATATTTCTCCGATAAGAAATTAGGAAAAGGAAGTAATTAAAATATTACTAAATTAGTAATTATTAAATAATTAGTAATAATTAAAATATTTTCACTGAATTTCAAGAATTAAAAAGTGAACAAGCACAGTGTTGAAGATAAGGCAATATGTAAACATCTCGTATTTCCATTACAGTGTGATTTTCCTTACAGCTTCTTCACTTTTGCAAAATTACTTTGCCCTCTCGAAAAAAATATTTTCCAAAGATGTGAGTTATGACCTAACAAGTAATAATTACTGTGTACTATTGAGTATTTGGACATTGTAGAAATGACGTTACACAATATTTAACATTTCTCACTGAGGGTGCTAAAGACATCTAGTGATGATAAAGGATATTTATTATTTTCGCAAGAGCAATAGTATAAATATTGAGCATCAAATTGTTTTAAAGATAGTCTTATTCTAACATTACATATAAAAGTTGTTCATAAATGGAGTCAGAAATAGTGACTATGTTCTCTCTACCAAAAAAAGCTCAGTTCAGAATGCTTCAAGAACTATTTGGAATGTTAACTTCAAAATATTCTAGAGCCGAGGTAAAGCCAGTGAGCTAAAATTCCTTTTGCTTCAATTGTATTATTTAGAACTAGCTTCAAAGAAGAAGAGTTTTAGTAAAAACGCCGAGTGTTTAATAGGCTCTCTTCGTTCACACTGTTCAAAGAAGTAGACTGACAGTGGCATCTACCATTCCTAGCTGTACGAATTCTAATATGTTTTACCAATTTCCTTCAAGATCTCAGCTTTATACCAGTTTGTATTCATAAGTAATTCACTCTAAGATCTTTAGCTATTTAAAAAAATGGAATAATTGCTTAGAACCATCAGATTTCAGGGTTGAAAGGAATCTTAGTCTATTTAACTCTACCAAATTTGACAGGGATTCTACCATGTAGCTAGCACTCTTGAGTTAGAAGGAGATGACATTTGAATGGGAAAAATAGATACGTAAGAAACGATTGCAAGACACTACCACAGGCATCTGTACGATGTGCTGTGGAGACAGAAGGAGGAAGAGACCACCTTTGCTTGGCTGAGGATGAGTTGGAGTTTGAATTGACATTGACTTTGGCCTTGAAAATAAAAGGAGTTTGCATGCCAACATGGATATGACAGGGCATTCAAGTCCAGCTCTCTCCTGACATTTATCAAATACCTGCTATATGCAGGCAGTCTGTTAGATGCTGAAAATACTAAGCTGAAAAAGACATGTTTTTGCCCTGTTGGAGCTTTTAGCCTATTGGCTGATAAGGCAAATGCTGGGTAGTGTGAAGTCATGGACCAATTGTGGTCAGGAACCAGTGAGTAGTTTGGTATGTCTGTAGTGTAGATTTTGGGGGATTGGCAATTGACAAGCAATTGAAGAAGAAGCAGGAAAGATAGACTGGGGATAGAATGTGGACAGACGATATGCTGCTCTATTGAGATGAATGTGTTTTAAAAAATGAAACAATGTATTTAGATTTATTTTTTGCATTTTGGGAAGACACAATATGTAGTGTGGAATGTTGTTGGGGAGAATACAGTGAGAAGATCATCTATGAGGCTAATGTCTGTTCAAACAGGAGAAGAGGAATGCTTAAACAAAGGTAATGACTGTTGAGATACATGCAAGAGCCTACTGACATTCTTTCTGTCTTTCTGTAGATGTGGAAATGAAGCCCTCAAAGAGTTAAATGACAAGATGGCATGGCTATTTGGTAGTGGAAACAGAAGTAGGAACTAGGGTCTTGATTTCCAGCTGAGCATTCTTTTTATGGTACCACACTTTTTGTCCAGCCTGTTGAACTGGAAAAGATTATCCACACCAGGAATTAAGCAACCAAAAAATAAAGGAAAGATGAAAACACTGAACTTCATCAAAGCATAATTTTCTTTCTAAATATGGAAAACGTATCAATTTATAGTAAACTAAAATGTTAGAGGCTCTTTAACTGCTATTCATTCATTCAATTATACCATAAATATTTGTTGAATGAACCCCTATCAGTTGTTACTAACTGGTATCAATAAAAAAGATCAGTATTGACTATCTTTGCATGGAATTTCATATAAAGAGAAGCAAGGAAAGTAATAATAACTTTGAGAGGGCAACAGAGGTTGTCTAACTTTCTGGGAAGGTCATAGTTAAACTGGCGAATTATAAACTGTGATGAGAGTCATGTGCCCATATGTAAATAGTGACCCTACCTCCCCCAATGGTCTTTCTTTATCACCACAGTTTCCCCCAGGCCCAAGGGGAGTCTGCCACAGTCACTGGCATTAATGCATATTCTTTCTACCTGAATGCCCCTTTGCTCTTAAAGTCTTTACCAAGAGGAAGGTGGCTGACTTTCACTTATTCCTCTGGCTGCAAGAGGTCTAGGGAGAAGAGCTGTAAGACATACAGGCGTTAAGAGACTTGATACACACAGATAACATGATATAAGGGATAGATTCAGGAGTTTATATCAAATACAAATATTGCAGACTTATCCTGCCTCTGCCTCACCTCTTTCCTTTCATTATTGGAGACGAAAAGTAGCCTTTGATATTAAATTATTTAAAAATCACTAAGATTCTATCATGTAGTCGAACCACTGGTGTGATAACTCACAACTTTATTAGAGATTTCCTAGAGTAATGAATAGAGATACGCGTTTGTTTTGTGATGCAGTTCCGTGAAAACCGTAATATGCTCTGTAATACTATTTTAGTAATTTATTGTCTGAATGGATCATAATACTAATAAAAATCTCCATAGAGCTGCAGTTGTGCACCCTAACATTTTGTTGAAGTTAAAGATTCACTTAATCCTTTTAACACGGCATTATTAAAAACATAATGCAATAAACCTAGTAATTAAATTCTATTACTAAAATGATTTATTTCTTGATCATTTTTAGCGTAGTACTACTAAATGTGCTGTTAAGTTCAAATGCCTAATTAATTTGAACCCAAGCTTACTTTAAATATCTCACATTCATTAAGTATCTTACTTAAATTATGGGCCGGTAATGATAGATTTTTAAACACACTTTCATCAATCATATAAAATAAACTCTACATTTGCCGCATGGGAAAATGTCATTTTGGAAGCTTTTGCTCCTCTAGTCAAATGTTCTTTCTACATCAAAACTGCCCCTATCTCTGATCATCATGGATGAAAGCAAGGCCAGAGAGGAAGTAGGTAAGTTGAAGAGTAACTTCAAATCATGGACAATAGGAAGAACATTATTGCTTATTTGCTGGTTCACAAAGTTGGTAGGAGGTGGGTGGTTCTATATCCCTGGGAGCATTTGGAAATATGTGTAGGCGTTATTTTTGGTTGTCACTATAATTGGTTGTGAGGAAATGCTATGTATATCTAGCGAGGAGAGTGAGGTATGTTAAATATCCTGCCATGTAAAGTACAGTCCTGCACAAAAATGTCCCTTTAAAAATACTGATAGTGACCCCTGGAGAAATGCTGAGCCTATTTAGAGAGGAAACAGAAGAGATATGACAGAGAATTCAGGTCTTCTCTGTCCTCAGTAGATATTCTTTTTGATCGTCCTCCGGTAATAGGCAGAAGGTATTAGCCAAGATAAAGAATAGTAAACTGTTAAGGAAAATTAAATTCAAAGAGGAGGCAAAGAGGAGGAAGTCGTACAGCTGGGAGCTAAACAGTGGAAAGTGAATGCCAGATTCCTTACAGGAATGGACTGTTTGTAAGTGTGAGAGTAGGGAGGGGAAGCTAGTCGCCTTAGAAAATTCCCATCACTACTTGCTGGTGTGTTCTACCTCATTACTGTATGTCTGGTGTCTTTAAATAGAAATCTGATGCCCTTATTACTAGAATTGGGGCAAAGCCTCTGTTTCAGATTGGGTTTTCCTGAAGCCCATCTGGAAATGAGGATTTGCAAGCAAGTGATTTATTAAGAAAATGTTCCCTAGGATGACAGGTAAGCAAGCAAAGGAAGTAGACTAGGACTAGGGAAGAAGTTTCATGCAAGGGGCAATTGCAGGCAAAGTCCCAGCCTCAGGCTGATCCTATGGGAATACTCTGGGCCTAAATTATGCTTCAGAGTTCGTTCCAGCTTGAAGCAGAGGAGCTGGGCTTTCGTATTCCCTTACTAGTCAGTCATTGGCTTAAGACTACCCTGAGGTGACATAAACACCAAGGCACTGCCAGTTCTCTGGTCTTTTGGGCAAAGCAGCTTTAAAAGCCTGAAGACAGTCATCCAAAGAAATGCAGGTGCAGATTTTGGAAAAGCAAAGCCCACGAAAGCCGGGGATGGGCACTCAGAAATGTTAGTGGAATCTTAGTGGACTTGGATAGAGCACCCACGATTTTTTCTATAACCTCTAAACTGCTAACTTTCACAAGATTATACAGACCCAAGCAAAGCTGAGGTCATTATCTGTATAATTAATTTTAAAATATCTCTAATTGTACTATAGCTGCAGTTAAAAGAGAAAAAATACTTCCTAATATAAACAGAACTGAATCAGAATTGTAACTTTATTAAAGATGCTATTTGTTCAAATGTTGTTGTACTTCTTAATTGTACATATTTTATATGACAAAATAGTTTTCCAAAGAGGATATTTAATTGTATGTGCAAATGAGTTCGAAGTGGTAACCACAGGCTCTCAGGCAAGGGATCTTTTAAATTTTGTGTTCCTCTCAGTCAGACATATTAATCCATTTGAATTTCCCAAGCTAGGGATGTCGGAAGTGTAGTTAAGTTGATTATAGTTTGTAATGATATTTCTCTGCTTACATCTGGCTGCGAGAATCTCCTAAGACTGATTCTGCAGCAGAACAATTGCTAGAGGGGAAAGGGAGGCTGTGATTACCAGATATCACCATTATCTACTGGCGTCCCCTTGTATTTCTCTTAGTCGAAGCTTTTATGGCATTTATGTGTATCTTAATTATTAGATTTTAATTGGCAATGTTATTGGTTATAGATCATTTTGACAGAAAGTACCTTTTATCTTAAAGTTTAAGTGTACCTAGAGGCTACTAAGAGATGCCTGTGTTCAATGAAAACATTAAAGTTATAGTGTAAGCAGTTGAAATGTGCCCCATTTGGTACAAATTAGTTTTCCTCATGGTGCAGCTCAGTCAAAAAAATGAATGTAGCTGAAAATTGATGAACTGTTCAGCAGCTTCAAATTCAACAAATGTGTATTGAGCATTCACTATGTGCAATATACAGTGGTAGTTGGAGTAGGGGATAAAAAGTTGAAATAATAACTGATTTCTGCCAGCTAGGAGTTCATAATATAGTGGGGACACACACACACAAACACACAAACTTTAATTCAAGTAAGGTAAAATTATCATTCTTAAATCAAAGACATGAACAAATGATTGAGAGAACACAAGATCAGGGAAGATAAATTTTTTCCGGAGTTGGTGGTGAAGGCAGGGTAAGACAACTGGGCACTGAGGAAGAATTCATTGAAACAGAGCCTTGAAGAAGGGTGTTGGGGGAGAGGAAGGACACTAAAGATAGAGCACAAAAATGGAATCTGCAGAATAAGAAAGAAGAAGAACCAGTGGGCAACTGTAGTTGCAACAATTGTAAGCGGAGTTTAGGAATATGACTCTCATTGTACTGTGTAGACTGAATTGGATAGAGATCAAGGTTTGGGAATTTTAGAGTTTATTATATTTGACATTTTGGATCTAGAGTCAATAGGGCTTAGCACTGATGCAATTCAAGGATGTGAAAGAATGAGTTGAAAATGACTCATGTTACGTGACTAAAAAATCTGAAGGATGGTGGCGTCATTGGATACAATGGGACATACGGATGAGGAGCAGGTTTATGAAGCTCTGAGAGGTGATGAGTTGTATTTGGGATATATTGGATTTGATGTGTTGACAGGACATCCAAGCACAGATTTCCAGCAATCTCTGGCAAACATATGTCTAAATCTGAGGTGGGATGTCAATGTGTAAATTTGATAGGTATGGCATTGAAAGAGTAACACAGGTAAGATGCCAAAATTAAAGATAATGGATTTGGAGTGATCCAGATGGAATTTAAGCCATTTGGGCAGATGAGATGGCAAAAGGATATTGCATATAGTTAAAAGAAAAAGGGACCCAGAACCAAATCTTGAGAAGAGTTTACATTTAAAATATGGCAGATAAAGAGAAGACAATAAACAAGTGTTCAGGAAAGCAGCAGGAAATTGTAAAGAATATGTGGTCCCAGAAACAGTGAAAAGTGAAATAGTTTTCAAGAAGTAGGTGACTGCATTGACCAAAGGAAGTGATTAATAGAAATTAAATAAGGGCTGAGAAAAGGTCAGTTGGTTTTCTGATTGTGTTGAATAGTTTTAAAAGAACAATTTCAGTAGAGTGATAGATCATAAACTATAAATTCATTCATTCCTTCATCCAATAGTTATTCAATCGTTCTTTGGTGATTACACCTAGGCCTGGCACTGGATTAAAGTGAGATTAGAAGTAGATAGACTGGCAGAGACAACCAAAAACTTCTCTCTGTGAGGAAGGGAAGAGAGCCCAGAAAATTGCCACAGAAGAACTTTTTTTTTTTTTTGAGGAAGATTAGCTCTGAGCTAACTGCTGCCAATCCTCCTCTTTTTGCTGAGGAAGACTGGCCCTGAGCTCACATCCGTGCCCATCTTCCTCTACTTTATATGTGGGACACCTGCCACAGCATGGCTTGCCAAGCGGAGCCATGTCCCCACCCAGGATCCGAACCGGCAAACCCTGGGCCGCCAAAGTGGAACATGGGAACTTAACTGCTGTGCCATCAGTCCAGCCCCCATGGAAGAACTTTTGAGGGAATTTCTTAGAAGCAGGTTGAAAGGATCCTGAGATTTCAGCAGGGAAGACTGGAGGAAAGGAAGGAAAATCAGATTAGGCAGGATGGGGCCTGGGGAAATTCAAGCATGGCTAAGAGGAGTTTGAATGCTGGGAGACAGAGTAATCTGTTAAATAGAAACACAGGCAACAGTAAGTAGGGGAACCAGGAGAAGAGTCCATAACAAGAAGCAAATATCAGGGTCTAGTCAAGAGGACTGAGAGCAATGTCTTCATTCCACATGGCTTCTAGAGTACTTTTCTGGCTTTCCATTGCAATGTAACAAAATACTCCAAATTTAGTGGGTTAAAATAATTATTTTCTCTCAAGATTTTGTGGAACAGAAATTCAGCAGAGTTCAGCTCATTGATTCTTTTACTCTATGTGGTGTCAGTTGTCATCAGGTGATTGTCTTTAGCTAGTGGATGGGCTGGTCTGGAGGGTCCAAGATAACTTCCCTCCCAAGTGAACTTTGGGACTCACAACTTGGTGAGGATGGCTAAAAGGCTGAGGTCAGCAGGAACTCTCAACCAGAGCACTAAGACATGGCTTTTTCAGCGTGATGGTTTCAGGGTAGTCACTGATCATACATGGCAGTTTAGGGCTCCCAGAAAGTGTGTTCCAAGAAGCCCAGAGGAAGCTAAAGACTACGATTAATGACGTAACCTTGGAAGATCCTTAACATCACATTGGTTACATTCTACTAGTCAGGCAAGTCACTAAGACCAGCCAAGCTTCAAGGGGAGGAGAGTTAGATGCTGCCTCTTGATGGCATCCTTCTAGCAGAGGATTTTCTGGTTGTCTGTAGTCCATCACAGCTGCTGTGAATAATTTCCTCATCTCATTTATAGTTTCCTCAGTATTAAGAAATCAGTATCTTGCAGGAGGAGAAAGTATAAGTGACTCTGGCTGTGAGTGGCAGAAAAAGGAAGCACCTGACACCAATAAGCCAGGAGAGAAGGAAGAGTTGCAATTTTAGGAAGGAACGAGATAGAGCTTGGCAGGATACAATTGATGATAGAGAGTTCAAGGCTCATTCTGATCGTTTATTCTTCCACATTTTCTAAGTCCAAATTTTATATCAAGTGAAAACATCAGAAAACAACTTACTTGGGGTATCTTAGTTTACCTCCCTGTAAAAATGAACTCTGTTATAAAGTTCTACCCTCAGCAATGGGTGAAGGATGATTTAAGAAAAAGACACCTGAAGGGACCAGCCTGGTGGTGCAGTGGTTAGGGCACATGTTCCGCTTCAGTGGCCCGAGGTTCGCCGGTTCGGATCCTGGGTGTGGACATGGCACTGCGTGGCAAGCCATGCTGTGGTAGGCATCCCACATACAATGTAGAGGCAGATGGGCACGGATGTTAGCTCAGGGACAGTCTTCCTCAGCAAAAAGAGAAGGATTGGCGGCAGATGTTATCTCAGGGCTAATCTTCCTCAAAAAAAGAAAAGAAAAGAAAAAGACACATGAAGAGTTTATCTGCTCTTTTGTGAAACAGTGAAGATAATTTCTAAGTTTTATTTGTTATTAATTTGCAAATTAGCTATGAAAGCTGCTATAAGCGAAGAATAGACTAAGGCTTTTCAACTTGAATTTTGGTCTGCAGTCCTGTAGCATCACCATCACCTGAGATTTTGTTTGAAATGTGGATTTTCAGGCCTCACCCTAGACCTAGAATCAATCAGATTCTGCACTTGAACAATATTCTCAGATGTTTCCTGTGCACACTAATGTTGAGAAACTCTGGTTTAAGGGGTACTCAATTATTCAAATCATCACAATGGACTCAGGTTATCTTCCTCTGGATTTATTTGCCTTATAGCACTTCAACTATTTCTGTTTTTATTGTAAAAACTGCCATAGATTATAGTATTTATTGTACTAATTAATTCCACTTTGGCAAATACCTCAATAATATATTTATTTCATAGGTAAGACAAGTAAAAAAGTTAGATAATTTGTCTTACTGATAAATAATTATGCTTTCTATCAATGATATTTCCCAAGTCATGTTCAAAAGATTAAGTCTCTGGGATATTAATAGATACTATGTAAAAAAGAGTTTCATGGTAACGTCTTTTTGGAAATATTCATCATTGCTTTGGCTATACTAATTAAATATCTTTATACTGGCTATTCTCAAAGCAAGCCTAGAATTTGCAGCATGTCTTAGTCTGTTCAGGCTTCTATTAGGGAATATCATAGATAGGGTGGCTTGTAAACAACAGAATTTTATTTCTCACAGTTCTTGAGGCTGGGAAGTCCAAGATCAAGGCACTGGCAGATTCAGTGTCTGGTGAGAGCCTGCTTCCTGGTTCAACGATGGCTGTCTTCTTGCTGTATCCCCACATGGCAGAAGGGTGAAGAATCTTTCTGGGGTCTCTTCCCATTCATGAGGGCTCCACCCTTATAACCTAATCACCTCCTAGAGGCCTCATCTTCTAATACCATCACACTGGAGATTAGAATTTCAACACTGAATCTTGAAAGACACAAACATTCAACCCGTAACATGGAATATTCCTAAATTATTTGAATACTGAGCAAATTTTTTTAAACAAATGATATCTCAGGATATTTCTCCATAGAACATACCTTAAAAATATGCTTCTATAGTATCGGAAAGTGACATAAACCATCGTGTTTACCTTGTTTTCTGGATACCAGAGAACACAGAGTCTGGTCTTGAGCCTAATTCCAGTAGCTTTCTTCAGCCAGGAGTTTGCCATATAGATGACTTGTCTCTTACTTTCTGTTTTTTGATTTCACGATCATCACGTGTTATAGTTGGGCTTTATATACTTGTTTTTCATTGTAAGGATCTCAAATCCATTGTAAAGTTTGGAAAGGCACAGGTCATAACTAAACAAAATATAATAATAATAATAATGACGACAGCAACAATAATAGCTGACATTTATTGAGTGCTTACTTTGTGCCAGGCTCTGTGCTAAGTGCTTTATGTGGATGATTGACTCCACATAACAACTCTGTGAGGCATGTACTCTTATCTCCATTTTTCACATGGGCAAATTGAGGATCAATAAGGTTAGGTGACTTTTCCACTGCTAGGAAGTTAAGAGATTCACACATCAAACTCACATGTTGACCTCCCTCCTTAGATCTAGACTAAGATTTGAATGCATCAAAAAAAGACTCTAGAGCAGGAACTTTTTCTTTTTTAACTTATTAAAGTTCTTCTTGTGCTTTCAAGTTTAGATCATAACTCCTGATGAGTATACACATCTGGCAAATTGTAAAGCAATCACTTTTAAGGTCTTTGAACAACGCTTGTTCTTGATTTACAAATTAATATCTGACATTAAGTATTTCATACAGCATCCATAAATTCAGTAAATAGCTCTTTTCTTTGTAAAGACTATTTTATTTGTTTGACAAAACTTCTCAAGCAATAGTAAGAAGTTGAAGAAAAATTACATAGACCAGACTTATTTTATAAAACCCATATTAGCATCCTTAATACAAAAGCCCATAAATTCTCCATTACTGAAGAAATGAAAAATGCACAAAGAAAGGGAGAATCCGAGGTGATTTCTAAACTATTCTTGTGCCATGGATCCCTTAAGTATTCTGGTGAAGCCTGTGGACCCCTTCTTAGAATACTGTTTTTAAATACGTAATATGAAGTGCATAAAGTTACAAAGAAAACCAATTGTATTGAAGTACAGTTATCAAAATATTACAGAAATTTGATTATTAGAAATAATAGATTATTTTTAATGCATTAATTAACTAGATATAGAAGAGAGTTTAATGGCTATTGTCATTTCCAAATAGTGATGAGAATAAGCAGTGTATGGAGACATTTGCAACAGGTGCCGTGTGATGTAAAAAAAATACGTGATTAATATTTGTGACAAAATCTCAAGTACTGCTAGTAATGCTTAATTGCCTAAAATAATAAAGAAAATGATAAATTTTGTTAGATATTACAGGAAATAAAGATGGAGTTTTTTTCCTATCTAAGTTCAAGGACCCCCTGAATTCATGAACCTCCTTCCTGTGCCCCTGTGACCCTCAGGTTGAGAACCTCTCAGAGTTTAGTGCTAGGATGAAGGTCCTTTCCTTTTGTTTGATAACAACCATATAACACGCTATGATTTCATTTCTATCTCTACTTTTGGGAGGCCCAAGCACAAGAGTTTGGTAATTTGTAGTAGCTATTCTTAGCTTGTACAGTTTTATTATGTTGCATCTTTTCTCCCAGCCTTCTTTAGACTCTAGACACAGAATAGGAGAATGTGAGTTCTGAGAATGTCCTTAGAGAATAACCAGTTTAGCCCACTTGGTTTTCATATGAGGGATGAATGTTCAGACAGGTGCTTTGATGTACTCTCGGTTATACAGTCAGTGAAAGAGCTGAGCCTAGAATAGAGTTTCTCAAATGTAATCCACTTTACACCTGCACCAGAATCACCTGGCAACCTGCGTTTTTTAACAAACTCATCCAGGTGGTCCTGATACATGCTAAAGTCTGAGAAACAGAGGCTCAAGTCCAGAATGTCTAGTTTTGGAAGTTGGTTCTTTCCCACTAAAGCATACTGCCTGATAGAGGTATATAAGTGAGGAAGGAAGAGGATGAATTAAAATCACAGAAAGGCTGGTAGCCAGTAACCCCAAGAGCCCACATTTAAGGACTGGTTTTTAAAAGGTACAGGGGTACTCATACCCATGAAATTAGAAGGAAGCAGGAAAGAGTACATAATGGAATGTCATGTGCCCTGAGGACCCAGAGGGCATGGTTATATGACCGCTTCAGCAATTATACAGAACTTGAAAAGGAAACTAAAAGAATAAGAGACTGGATGAAATCAAGACTGATAATTGATAAGGCAAGTACGATGAACAGTTGAGAGAGAGAGGGAGATTCAACTGATGGTGAAGTCATAGCTACCACTAAAACAAGTTAGTTTAAAAGTACTGAGTTGAGGCACGGGAGTCTCCCCATTGACTCTCTTGCCCTCCTTCATATCTTCTCACTACAACCAGAGGGACCTTTTTAAAATGCAAATTAGATCATATCCCTTGTCTACTTAGAACCCATCAAAGCCTTTCCATTGCATTTAGAATATCATCTATACCATGGCTTACTCCTTATCCCTCTTTGGCCACTAACTTCATTTAATGCCATTCTCCGTATTTACCCTTGTGCATACTGTTCTCTCTATCTGTAATTCTATTCCCATGGCTCTTCTTCAAGTCTGGCTCTATCTCATCTTTCACATCTTACCTTGAATGTCGCCTCTTCAGAAAGGACTTCCTATATATATAGCTTGGCCCTGTAATTCTCTTTCAGATAACTCTACTTTTGCCTTAGCATTTGAAATTTTATAATGCGTAATCATTTATTTGTTTGTTTCTTGTTCATCTCCCTAGGGAGACAGTAAGCTCTAGAAATGTAGAAACTAAATCATTATTCACTCAAACCTCATGTGGTACCTATCATATTGTAGATACTCAATAAATATTTGTTGACGGGCCGGCCCGGTGGTGCAGCAGTTAAGTGCGTATGTTCCGCTTTGGAGGCCAGGGCTTGCCCGTTTTGATCCTGGGTGCGGACGTGGCACCGCTTGGCAAAAGCCATGCTGTTGTAGGCATGCCACGTATAAAGTAGAGGAAGGTGGGCACGGATGTTAGCTCAGGGCCAGTCTTCCTCAGCAAAAAGAGGAGGATTGGCAGCAGTTAGCTCAGGGATAATCTTCCTCAAAAAAAAAAAATTGTTGAATTTTAAAATGGTGTGAGCAGGCTCAAGAATAGTAGACTGTAGTTAGAGGGAGTAATTCACTGTTGGTGATCCATGAGGCATCATAATTCAAGGGGGGTGAGGAGGCTTGAACTGGCTATGTGAATGGATGCAAAGTGACGATTAAAGCCATTGCAACTTAGCAGATCAAAGAGCTATGAGGTGAAGACATTAATTATTTTAATGGTCAACATCATGTTGGTCATGATGACATGTCAACCTCTAAGTTTCAAGGGGCCTATGTCACACCCAGTTAGCAGGGGTGACAGATCTATAGTTATCCTCACTTGGAGTCTTCTGCTGATACAATTAACTCATGCTGTCTGTTCTTGCCTGTTGGCCTCTCTGCCAAAACTACCACAAGAGATGATTGGGGTCTTGTCAAGCCCTCAGCTATCATTTCCTTTCCTGTGTCCTTTTCATACCAATTTAGGGATGTGTCACGTGCCCAGGAGCATACCTTCAGTCTCACCTGCTTTGACGCCTGACACATCCACTGCCTATTCTACTGCACTGGTGCTAGAGACGGGGCTGACGGTGACTCGCTGAGTGATTTCAACCTCCAAGGCCGTATCCTAAAAAGCCAGGCACAGGTCTTCTCAGCTCTGGGATTGTCACCGACATTTCTAGGGTTTCTGGGACTTGATCTCAGAATCGGAGCAAGATGATGCAGTCCCTTCTCAGAAACTCACAATAATGGCTGTTTGTTTTACTCACCGTTATCCATTTCAGTCCTGTCCTTTTTCCAGCTGTTGAACTTTATCTCCTTTGGGATGAGGCAAACTGCTTCCATATCATCATGCAGTTTTCCCAACTCTTATTTATAGGATAGATAATATGTCCTCGGTGCTCAATATACTGAGGATTTTGCAATGCGTATCTCTGGTCTTCACCATAGATTTCAGATGCCTACTTGAAACACATTATTTAAGCCTTGGTGTCTTTTCCTTTGCATTTTCACAGTAACAAACTTACACGTGCACATGCATAGCTTCCAAGAATGGGGGGAAGCACCAGTTAATACATCAAAATATTAACCTGCCACATGATCTTAAATATAAGGGATATCTTTGTTTGTTCAGGCTGCTATACTGGTATAACAAAATACCAGAGACTGCGTGGCTTATAAACAACAGACATTTATTTCTCATAGTTCTGGAGGCTGGAAGTCCAAGATCAGGGTGCCAGCATGGTCAGGTTCTGGTGAAGATCTTCTTCCAGGTTGCATACTTCCAACTTCTTGTTGTATTCACACATGGTGGATGGGGCTAGGGAGCTCCGTGGGGCCTCTTTTATAAGGGCATTAATCCCAATCATGAGGGCTCCACCCTCATGACTTAAGTAACTCCCAACGGCCCCACCTCCTAATACCATCACATTGGGCATTAAAATTTCAACACAGGAATTTTACGGCACACAAACATTCAAACCATATTAAGGCAGAAAAAGAGGCAAGCCTTTAACCTGTTATGATTGCAGGTAAATGAAAATGAAGATTAATTTCTAAGTAAGGAGAGCTTGTGATGGAGTAGTTGAGATTGAGGGCATAAAGGCAACTGTTCAAAATACTTGAGGGTTTCAGAAGACACTGAGGAAAGAGTTAGGAGGTGGACCAATGGTAAGAGTGAGAGCAAAAATGGACCAAGACAGAAGAATAAAAATATGGAAAAAGACTACAGATTCAGGGAGGGTGGTTTTATTCAGGGTAGGGATTGAAGTTTACAGCAAGGATGCAAGGGAAGAAATTTTAATAATGATGGGATATGGTATGAAAAATCTTCAAAACATTGAACAAATAAGCAAACAAACAAAAAGCCATTGGGGCTGGACTTCATTATTGATTAGATTCTGGTTCCAAGTGGCAATTTTGCTCAATGTGGTGCTGTATATACTGTTATGACAGTTTCATCCCAGGTGTTCATGTGAGCTGTTGACAAGCTGTGTGATTTATTACTGCCATTAGATTTTGTAAAAGTGGGACGTTATGTTTCTGCATCATTTTTTTTGTTTTTCATTTTGATTACTATTGATATGTGTTGCCTGTTCTACATCAGTTGAACAAGTATTTATCCCTGAAACTTTAGAATTGTTATTATTCTTCTTCAACCAATTCATAATGGATCACGCATAAAAAGTACAAGAAGATTGCAGCACTTTACCATGGCTATTTTTCTCACGTTATGTCCAGTTGGTTTTTAAAGATTAATTTGTGGTCAAATTGGTTTTAGTCACTAAAGAATACACTAAGGAAGGCGAAGTCCGTTTTAATAATCATGTATATTTTTATGTGTCTCTAAGGAGTTGTTAAGATTGGTTATGAGAAGGTTGTTGGTAGTAGTCGAAGTGTTATTATACAAGATGATAATGAGAAGTTTTGAGAAGTAAAGCAGATAACAATATTTAGTATTCTGAATTATTTTTTCCATACATGCATTAATGAATCAATTCCTGTTGATCTATTCCTCATGGATTGCCAACACAATTATATTAGGGATAAAATAGGAAACAGGCAGAATTACCAAAGTTTGATAAATATAAATATCAAAGAATAGGCTTTTGACAAATTAGTTTCTAAATCCTTGTGCTCAAAACAATCATATCATGCTGAGTATATTGCATAAAATGAGGAAGTCAGGATAATTCTCAGTGCTACAGGATGATAAATACCCAGATGGTTGACTATGATTTGCAAACTTGCAAATTGACTAGATTTGAAGAGCCATCTTTTCCACCCTCTTTGATTAGTTATGGGCACATTTTAGCTTCTGCCCTTGAGGTGCAGTCTAAGAAAAACATGACTGTGAGCCCTTAATGGGACCATAGTTGGGAGGATGCCAAAACAAGAGAGTCTATTTTTAATAGAACATGCAGGCAGGCTTCATCATGATGCCTTTTCTTTGTTCAAAATAAATTTTTAACGATTTTGTTTAATTATGTAGGGAAATGTTTATCATAGGAGGTTCGATAAAATCAACAAACAAAACATGAGAGAGTGGGGTAAAGCTATAGGCTACAGAGTCAAAGAGAATGGATTTGAGCCTGAGTTTAAATACCTTAGTGAATTTACTTAAGACTTCTGAGTCTTAATTTTCTCATTTCTAAAAAGGTGGAAACAATATCTTCCTCACTAATTCCTTCTAATATCAAACAGAGTAAGTTTGACACTGTTCATAAAATTTGTAGAACATCTCAGTTTTAATTAAGAAACACTCTGGGCTGATGAAGGAAGAGAACAGGATGGCAAGGAGGAGGATTAGAAGAGGAAGAGAAAGAGAAAGACTAGAAATATAACATAATTCTAGTTTGAAAAAAATGTGCTTATGTAGGAATAGAAAAATGTCTGTGCAAAAATATACCAACATGTTGACACTGGTTGAGTGGTGAGATTATACTTTTTTCTTTGTACTATTTTTCTGTATATCATTTTTTTTCATAAAGTACATCTATTTGTTTTAAAATCAGAAAAAAACATTTTTAAAGCCAAGCAATTAAAATTAATATTTTTTCTATTTTAATTTTAAGTTTACGTTTAAACCTTCATTTCGGATCTTACAGTCTAAGTTCAATAAAAGATTGCTAATGCATTCCCAGCAATATTTAAATTTAAGAGGCCAAGAGATAGGTCATTCAACCAGGTAAGTGAGCACCAGCCTTTGAAAAAGTTGATAAGTATTTGGTGTCCTTTAAAAAAAAACATCTGGTAATTATTATATCTTTAAAACAAGATAATTTAAATTTCCTTTTTGCTTGATAATATTTTTGGAAGTTGCTGTTTTAATGAAATAAAACATTTCGCACAGCAGTATTTTACAATTAGCAAATATTTGGTGTTGATAAAGAGGAATTACTGAATTAGGTATCTTTTACAGTTAAGTCATGTAATAGTAGAAAAATCCTGGTAAAACTTCTATTCAGAAAATTATTAAAGTAATCTTTCCTATTTTTGAAATAAACAAGTGCCTATTAAGATTTTCTAATTAATTTACAGGACAATTTAAAAATTTTCCCTTGAGCTGTGTGAGGAAGAAAATGACAATCCTAACTACTTCCCTTTGGCAGTTATTTAGCTTAATTTATTTAAAAATGCATTATTTTAGAAACCCTAACTGAAAGTGACAGTTTAATTCATAGAGAATTCTTTTTGATTCACTATTTTTGTTTTGAAAATGTCTGAATGATAAACCACTGGAAATTAGAGCTTATAATGAAGAAACTTGGATAAACAGGAATTTTTTATCTAAAGTGACAACAAAGTAAAATCTCTAGCAAATAGAATTAAAAAGTCTACCTTTTCTTTTTTTTAACTTCTCATAAGATCCAAGTGAACTTCAAATGAACATGTTGAGCAAGAAATACAATCTTTGTTGTATTTACAATATATAACTACCGCAGAAGGGTTAACAGACTACATTGTATGAAAGGTAGCTTTAGAAATCTTTTTCTTCTTTTGAGGAAGATTAGCCGTGAGCTAACTGTTGCCAATCCTCCTCTTTTTGCTGAGGAAGACTGGCCCTGAGCTCACATCCATGCCCATCTTCCTCTACTTTATGTGTGGAACGCCTACCACAGCATGGAGTGCCAAGCGGTGCCATGTCCGCACCTGGGATCCGAACCAGCAAACCCTGGGCCACCGAGAAGTGGAACATGTGAACTTAACCACTGCACCACTGGGCCGGCCCCAGAAATCTTTTAAGGTTGACACTATTTTAGTTGTTTTATTGTTCCACGAAGCTGAGAATTAAAAATAATAGGGCTTTGTTAAATTTTTTTTTTGCAAGATGGAATTGGAGGAGCTGTGTAGAGTATATTGACTGTGCACTTTTCCAGATAATTCACTGAGTCAAATCTCTCGAGACAGTGACTTTTTTGCCCATATTCAATTTTAGCAGCGAAATAATGTTTTTTAGCTTGAAGTTCTTTTTCCACAAAAACTCCAAGGGCTCTCTTAAAAATATTTCATAAATAATTTACCCATCTTTATAATACAGTTTAATTTTTCAGAAATCTTTCTCCGTGTAGAAACAAATATTCATATACAGACATCTATCAGTTAGCTATTGCTGTGTAACAAGCCACCTTGAAACTAAGTGGGTTAAAACAACAGCCATTTATTATTCTCTCAAATTTTCAGATCAGCCAGGTAGTCCCCAGCTCTGGGACTACTAGGGCAACTTGGCACTGCTTCACACGGCCCTTCTTTCAGCTTTCTGACTCAGGCATGTTCTTATGGTGAAGGGAGAAGCATGAACAAGAGAGCAAAAGCGTTCAAGCCCTTGTGAGGCCTACATTTGGAAGTGCAACACCATCATTTCCATTGCATTCTATTGGCCAAAGCAAGGCAATGACCAACCCAGATTCCAGAGACAGGGGAATAGGCACCACCTCTTCACGAGGAGAGCAGCAAAGTCCCATCGCAAAAGGCATGGAGTCAGGAAAAGATGAAATATTTGGCCCTGTTTTGCAGTTGATCTACCATAGATGGTGACCTCTGCTTCTGCGAAAACAGGTTCAGATGCAAAGGTAGATAATTGCTTAAGATTTTAAAGAGCTCAGATTTAAAATTTAGAGCAGTTCCTCCTGAACGACATGACTCCCTAGCTAAGTAATATTTCCACACAAGAATAGTTCTCTTGAATTCTTAAGACCCCAAAGTTAGCGTCTAAACAATGTCAACATTGGTCTTTCCTAAACGATATTAACTACTTTGAAACATCAATCTTAATATTGATGTGAAAAATTTCAAAATTAGGTACATGTCCAAAAGAATGAAAATGAAAGACCATTAGACATTTGCCCAAGCTCCTTTGGGTGGCAAACCAAGTCTTCTCTGCTGTGGTCTCTCACACACGTCAGGACTCACCATCTCCCATCCCTCCATGTCCTGTGCCCTAAGAACTAATTTATCGCCATTTCTTAAATAGTTTATGCAATTTAATATATCTGATCCTTAGCATCTGAAGTGTCCCTCTGCTTGGCACTCTCTTCTTTTCACATCTACCTGTTGATTTCCTATTCAACCATGTAAATTCTGTTCAAGGATTTCTGCTTTCATCATTCTCTCAAGTGAAGGTGACACCTCTCTTATTTGTGCTGGCGCCATACTTCCAACACCACTATTGGCAGGATTCTAACACGGCACTAGAATTATATTTGCTTAAATGCATACCTCCTTCCTAGACTGTGACTAAAGCTGTGAAAACAATGACAATATCTTTTTTGTCTTTTATCTTCCTGATTATTTCCAGTGCCTGGCACAATATAAAGCGTTTGAATAATATCTATTAAATTTAGTTGAGGACCGGCCGGTGGTGCAGCGGTGAAGTTCGCACGTTCCGCTTCGGCGGCCCCAGGTTCGCCGGTTCAGATCCTGGGTGCGGACATGGCACCGCTTGGCAAGCCATGCTGTGGTAGGCGTCCCACATAAAAAGTAGAGGAAGATGGGCACGGATGTTAGCTCAGGGCCAGTCTTCCTCAGTGAAAAGAGGAGGATTGGCAGCAGTTAGCTTACAGCTAATCTTCCTCAAAAGAAAAAAATTTAGTTGAATAATTTAACAACCCCCCTCCTTTGACACATGAGGAAAATAAGTAAATTACTAAATAATTTATCCAAGTTCACACAGTTGGGAAAAACTAGAACTACAATGAAATAGAGGCCTATTTGGCCCCAGATGCTATATTCTTTGACATGAAACCACATGAATCTCCCATGGAAGACTTTCAATAATTAACTGGCATGTTTGAGTGGATCTCTCAAGAAATGGCTGTACTAAACGCAAGAGTAAAATTTTTCCTTCTATTTGTTACTATCTCATTTAATCCTCATCAACTGTAGGGATTATATTTGTTATATTTTGACTTATAACATTCTAGGTTCTTGGTGTGGGAGATTGCTTTAGTATTTTAACTTTATTAACATTAAAAAGTCAGATTTTCCATATGCTTTAGAGTGAATTCTGTATTTTAAAAATTTGTTTTGGTCTCTAGAGCAGTATTTACTAGATTTATTGAGTAACTCACTGCCTGGCATTCTGGACTCCTGAAGGAGTTAATAAACCCCCCCAAAAGAGTGATATAATAATAGAAATTTAGGACATTGAAGAATTTTCCTATGTACATATGTAGAATTATCACTGTGTTATTATCCTACAATTACTAATTCAACCTAAAATTGGAAGCAATTTTGTTTGTAGGCTATATAACTGTATCTGAACTTCAGAAACCTCAGGGGAAAGAGAAAGAATAAATTAGTTAAATTATCCCTACTTTATTGAAAGAGATTATGAAAGTGTACAAGTAAAATTTATCTAACACTGACCCTGAACGGCATTGTGGTCAAAGAAGCCCAGCTCAAACAGCACTTACAAAGTAGAGCATGGTTAAGAAATTGGACAATAGACTGCCTACATTTGAGTTTGTATCTAACACTTTTTTGCTGTGTGACCTTAGTCAAGTTGCTTATGTTCTCTCTGCCTCAGTTTTGTCATCTGTAAAATGGGAATGATTTTAATTGATGGTTGTGAGAATTAATTAAAATAATCCATGTACAGTGTAAAGAATTGTGGCTGACATAAACTAAGCACTCAATATTTATTTTTCATGACTTTCTAAAACGTGAGGTTTAATCATAGGAAAGTGCCAATATTCAACCATATTTGACTGCAGAAGTAAAATTTTCATACGGTTCAAGCTATTAAAAGGAAATAGCGGTTAAGCAGTGACAGAAACTCTTATTTAATTATCCTGTCCTATGTGACTTTTGTCCTTTCTGTGTGTCTCCTGTTCCCTTGATTTGGCACTGCCTGTAGGCGGATCCTCCTCATAAGTGTGGAAGAAGGGACGATGAATAGTCTAAGGCTGACTTCCTAGTAGGGAGAGACAGGGAATGATTAGGAAGTGGCTGTGTCTTGTCACATAATTGTCCACACACAATTGCACTGCAGTGTAATTGAGAAATGATAAGAGCGTTCATTTTATAAATAAATTTTACATTTATTAAATAAAGGCATCTTCAGTTGTCCTTTGGCCATAAAGTCTACTTCTACTGGATTTGAAGAAACCTAAATAGCTTTCTCCCTCTGCATTTTGCCTGGAGCTAAGTGCTAATAGTTGGCATTTCTTTAGTGAGTGTGCCCATTGTGTCACAGTATTTTTTGTTTCTTTTTGAAGCATCAGAGTCTTATTTATATGCTTTGAAATGAAGTGCTTCATCTTGCAAACCTTATACTGTGTTTTTTCTGTGACAAAAGCCACTATTGGAATAGAATCTACCCAACCTCCATTTCCATCACGGGCTGTCTCGACCTTAAATCCCATACCTATGTGGTTCAATAGAGAAATTGAGTTTAACTTTCAGAATTTTAAATTTATAGGGGGTATTTAACGGTGGTATAAGAGAATTAGCTATAATCATAGTTTGTTAGGTTTCCACATATTTTAAAATAACTATTTGTGAATTATATTAAAGTTATATCTAGAAATGTAAGATAGGAAATTGCTTGCCATAATTTTACTACTTTTTGTTTTAGAATACCTAGTAATTGAATTAGCACTGACTTATCTAAATTACAGATAAGCAAACTCAGGCCTAGGTTAAGAATTCAGTTTTATTACAAAGCACGTTAAAGATGGACCTGATCAGAAAACAGAACATGATGGCTTTTGGTTAAGTGCACTTTACTTTTGGGTTTATAGTAGACCATTTACAGATAATGACTTGATTTCCATTAACTATTGTTGTGGCTCGTGTTGAAAGTTCTAATGTGCAATCTGGTTGAATCTTTTCTTGTGCACTTAATAGTATAACATACACATTGGGCCCTAGTGATTATGTTTTATAAAGACTTACTGCCAAGTAACTTTTTATATCTGGGGAGATTGTAAAACTACTATATGATCTAGCTTAGCTCTTGAGCACTTCTTAGCTCCAAGGAATAACTTGGATTTTTCTTGATTATCTTTGTAGCCCAGATTTTAGTACTGTTCCTGGCATACAGAAGTCTCTAAAAGTATTTGATGCTAAGGAATAATGAATAATATATGTTAATTTTCATCTGTTAAAGCCCATGAAACATTCCACTTCTTTGATACTCCTTTATAGAAGAGGAAGCGCCCTAGTGATGCATTGGGCTCTTTGACATGACATTACCAGTGATAGAAATAACATAAGAGGCATGGAGAGGAACACTTAGGCCTTCATTTATTTCCTGACCTGGGCATCCCTGACATGAATCCCTTGGATCAAAAGGAGTTTGCTTCCCTGTCTAGGGTGTTGAATGTCTTTGGTAAACCCTCTGGGTCCATTCTCCACCTTTCACTTCCCTGGGAGGCTGACCTCTGTGGACTATATCAGCAGACTTCCTTGCCCTCTAGCTTCGAGTTGCATTTGGCTAATGGGAGCATTTACAGGAGGTCAGAGGAAGGGAGGGAGGGAGGAAAGGAAGATCAGGGCAATTATTCACTGCAGAATGGCTGCATTCATCACCCAAATATCAAAACTCCTTTCAGATGACCCTCTCAGCTTCCTCTGTGTTCAGGGACCAGTAACCACTCACTTTCTCTTCGTTCCTATGAGTCTAGAAGTGATAATAACACTTCTCTGTTACCAGTTCTGGTGGTTTCTTTATACTCTGCACTCATCTTTGTAAATTGTCCCTTATTGAACTTTCCTCAAGCTACCCAAGCCCTGCTAGGACTCTGGGATCCTCAAAGGAGAGGCCTACTCTCCACCTCCAGATGATGACATTTAACAGGAAGAAGGAAGGAGGGAATGATTTCAGAGTTTGTGGAGCATTTTCTATGCTAGGCAACACTCTGGACACCTTATATTTATTAACCCTTTTAATCCCCATACTAATACTTTGAAGTTGATCCTTTCTTTACTTTGAAGCAAACATTTCAAGGAGAATTGTAGAAAATATGGATTAGCGGCTTAAAAAATTTGGAATAAATTCATGATAGCCTACACTTATTGAGTGCATCTTAAAACAAAGCACTGTTCTAAGTGCATTTAAATTTTCACAGCACCACAACATAGGTAATAGTACATCCTTGTTTTACAGATGAAAAAGATGAGGCACAGAGAGGTTAAGTTATTTGCTCAATATCAGCTGAAATATGGCAGTGCTAGGATTTGAACCAAGGCATTCTGGATACAGAGAAAGAAATCTTATTCACTTATTCAGCTGTATTATACAACTTGCCTGTGCTTTGTAAAACATATTTCATCAATGCAACTTTCTTCTTTCCAAATTTTCTCTGGTTAAATCTGATGTCTTTCAATCATCAGTTTCCTAAAATGAAATATTAAGCCAGCATTATTTTTTTAATTGAGTTCATAATAGTTTACATCAATGTGAAATTTCAGTTGTACGTTATTTCTTGACTGTCACCACATAAGTGCTCCCCTTCATCCCCTGTGCCCACCCCCAAACCCTCTTCCCCTGGTATCCAATGAACTGTTTTCTTTGTCCATGTGCTTGTTTATATTCCACCTATGAGTGAAATCCTCGGGTGTTTGTCTTTCTCAGTCTGGCTTATTTCGCTTAGCATAATTCCCTCCAGGTCCATCCATGTTGTTGCAAATGGGATGATTTTGTCTTTTTTTCTGGCTGAGTAGTATTCCATTGTGTATATATACCACATCTTCTTTATCCAATCATCAGTCGATGGGCACTTGGATTGTTTCCATGTCATGGCTATTGTGAATAGTGCTGCAATGAACATAGGGGTGCATATGTTACTTTGGATTGTTGATTTCAAGTTGTTTGGGTAGATACCCAATAGTGGGATAGCTGGGTCATATGGTTGTTCTATTTTTAGTTTTTAAAGGAATCTCCATATTGTTTTGCATAGTGACTGCACCAGTTTGCTTTCCCACCAGCAGTGTATGAGGGTTCTCGTCTCTCCACACCCTCTCCAACATTTGTTATTTTTAGTCTTAGTGATTATAGCCATTTTAACAGGCGTAAGTTGGTATCTTAGTGTAGTTTTGATTTGCATTTCCCTGATGATTAGTGATGTTGAACATCTTTTCATGTGTTTGTTGGCCATCTATATATCTTCTTTGGAAAAATGTCTGTTCATATCCTCTGCCCATCTTTTGATCAGGCTGTTTGTTTTTTTTATTGTTCAGTTGAGTGAGTTGCTTATGTATTAAGGAGATTAGACCTTTGTCACATAGATGATTTGCAAATATTTTCTCCCAATTTGTGGGTTGTCTCTTTGTTTTGATCCTCGTTTCTTTTGCCTTGCAGAAGCTCTTTAGTCTGATGAAATCCCACTTCTTTATTTTTTTCCTTTTGTTTCCTTGTCTGAGAAGACATGGTATTCAAAAAGATCCTTTTAAGTTCGATGTCAAAGAATGTACTACCTGTAGTATCTTCCAGGAGTTTTATGGTTTCAGGACTTATCTTCAAGTCTTTGATCCATTTTGAGTTTATTTTTGTGTATGGCGTGAGATAACGGTCTACTTTCATTCTTTTGCATGTGGCTGTCTAGTTTTCACAACACCATTTATTGAAGAGACTATCTTTTCTCCATTGTATGTTCTTGGCACCTTTGTCAAAGATTAGCTGTCCGTAGATGTGTGTGTGTGTTTTTTTTAAAGATTTTATTTTTTTCCTTTTTCTCCCCAAAGCCCCCCAGTACATAGTTGTATATTCTTCGTTGTGGGTCCTTCTAGTTGTGGCATGTGGCACGCTGCCTCAGCGTGGTTTGATGAGCAGTGCCATGACCGTGCCCAGGATTTGAACCAACAAAACACTGGGCCACCTGCAGCGGAGTTTGCAAACTTAACCACTCGGCCACGGGGCCAGCCCCAGATGTGTGGTTTTATTTCTGGGCTTTCAGCTCTGTTCCATTGATCTGTGTGCTTGTTTTTGTACCAGTATCATGCTGTTTTGATCACTATGGCTTTGTACTACATTTTGAAGTCAGGGATTGTGATGCCTCCAGCTTTGTTCTTTCTTCTCAGTATTGCTTTAGCAATTCGGGGTCTTTGGTTGCCCCGTATGAATTTTAGGATTCTTTGTTCTATTTCCATGAAGAACGTCATGGAGATTCTGATTGGGATTGCATTGAATCTGTAGATTGCTTTGTGTAATATGGACATTTTAGCTATGTTTATTATTTCAATCCATGTGCATTGAATCTCTTTCCATCTCTGTATGTCATCATCTGTTTCTTTCAGTAATGTCTTATACTTTTCATTGGATAAGTCCTTCTCCTCCTTGGTTAAATTTATTCCTGTGTACGTTATTCTTTTAGTTGCGATTGTAAATGGCCTTGTATTCTTGAGTTCTCTGTCTGTAAGTTCGTTATTAGAGTATAAAAACGCAATAGATTTTTGTAAGTTGATTTTGTACCCTGAAACTTCACTGTAGTTGTTAATTATTTCCTCTTGTTTTCCAATGGATTCTTTAGGGTTTTCTATATATAAGATCATGTCATCTACAAACAGTGAGAGTTTCACTTCTTCACTCCCTATTTGGATTCCTTTTATTCCTTTGTCTTGCCTAATTGCTCTGGCCAAAATCTCCAGTACTACGTTGAATAAGAGTGGTGATAGTGGGCATCCTTGTCTTCTTCCTGTTCTCAGAGGGATGGTGGTTCAGTTTTTGCCCATTGAGGATGATGTTGGCTGTGGTTTTGTCATATATGGCCTTTATTATGTTGAGGTAATTTCCTTCTATCCACATTTTGCTAAGAGTTTTTAGCATAAATGGCTGTTGGATCTTGTCAAATGCTTTCTCTGCATCTATTGAGATGATCATGTGGTTTTTCTTCTTCAATTTGTTGACGTGGTGTATTTTGTTGATTGATCTGCGGAAGTTGAACCATCCCTGTGTCCCTGATATAAATCCCGCTTGATCATGATATATGATCCTTTTGCTATATTGCTGTATTCAGGTTGCCAATATTTTGCTGAGGATTTTTACATCTATGTTCATCAGCGATATTGGCCTGTAGTTTTCCTTTATTGTGTTGTCCTTGTCAGGCTTTGGTATCAGAGTGATGTGGGTCTTGTAAAATGTGTTAGGAAGTGTTCCATCTTCCTTATTTTCTTGGAATAGCTTGAGAAGGTAGGCATTAAATCCTCTGAAAGTTTGGTAGAATTTCCCAGGGAAGCCATCTGGTCCTGGGCTTTTATTCTTTGTGACACTTTTGATTACAGTGTCAATCTGTTTACTCATGATTGGTCTATTCGGATTATTTGTTTCTTCTTGATTCAGTTTTGGGAGGTTATAAGAGTCTAAGAATTTTTCCATTTCCTCTAGATTATCCAATTTGTTGGCATAAAGATTTTCATAGTATTCTCTTATAATCCATTGTATTTCTGTGGTATCTGTTGTTATTTATCCTCTTTCATTTCTAATTTTGTTTATATGAGCTTTCTCTCTTTTTTTCTTTGTAGTTCTGGCTAGGAGATTGTCTATTTTATTTATCCTTTCAAAGAACCAGCTCTGTGTTTCATTGATCCTTTCTACTGAGTAGCCTTTTTTGTTTCAATAGCATTTATTTCTGCTCTGATTTTTATTATTTCTCTCCTGCTGACTTTAGGCTTTGTTCTTCATTTTCTAATTCAGTTAGGTGTAATTTGAGATTGCTTATTTGGGATTTTTCTTGTTTGTTAAGGTGAACCTGTATTGTGATGAATTTTCCTCTTAATACAGCTTTTGCTGCATCCCATATGACTAGGCATGGTATGTTTTCATTTTCATTTGTCTCCAGATATGTTTTGATTTCTCCTTTAATTTCTTCAATGATCCATTGCTTGTTCAATAGTATGTTGTTTAGTCTCCACATTTTTGTCACTTTCTCAGCTTTTTTCTTGTAATTAATTTCTAGCTTTATAGCATTGTGATCAGAAATGATGCTTGCTATTATTTCGATTTTCTTAAATTTGTCGAGGCTTGCCTTGTTTCCCAACATATGATCTATCCTTGAGAATGTTCCATGTGCACTTGAGAAGAATGTGTATTCTGCTGTTTTGGGGTGGAGTGTTCTATATATGTCTATTAAGTCCAACTGGTTTAGCTTTTCATTTAATTCCACTGTTTCCTTGTTGATTTTCTCTCTGGATGATCTATCCATTGATGTGAGTGGACTGTTGAGATCCCCTACTATTATTGTGTTATTATTAATATCTTCTTTTAGCTTTGTTAATAGTCACTTTATGAACTTGGGTGCTCCTGTGTTGGGTGCATAGATATTTATAAGTGTTATTTCTTCTTGATGGAGTGTCCCTTTGATCATTATATACTGCCCCTCTTTGTCCATCTTTAAGTGTCTTATCCTGAAGTCTACTTTGTCGGTATAAGTATTGCAACACGCTTTCTTTTGTTTGCCATTAGCTTGGAGTATTGTCTCCTGTCCCTTCACTCTGAGCCTGTGTTTGTCATTGGAGCTGAGATGTGTTTCCTGAAGGTAGCATATTGTTGGGTCCTAGTCTTCAATTCATCTTGCCACTCTGTGTCTTTTTATTGGAGAATTCAATCCATTTAAGTTTAGGGTGATTATCAATACATGAGGGCTTACTGCTGCCATTTTATCACTCATTTTCTGGTTCTCCTGCATTTCCTTTGTTTCTCATCCTGTGTGTTTGAGTCTACCCATTGAATTATGTAGTTTTTTATGATGTGTTTCTTTGTTTTCTCCTTATTTATTATTTGTGTCTCTGTTCTTCTTTTTTGTTTAGTGGTTACTGTGAGGTTTGTATTCAGAATCTCATGTGTAAGATAGTCCATTTTCTGATGGCCTCTTATTTCCTTATTCTAAACCGATTCAGTCCCTTTCCTCCTCACCTCCTAAGTTGTTTTTCTCACATCTTATTCCATCTTGTGTTGTGAGTTTGTGGTTAAAATAACAAGATTATCTTTGTTTTTGGTGTTTTCCTTCCCTTTACTTTTTTTTTTTTTTGAGGAAGATTAGCCCTGAGCTAACATCCACTGCCAATCCTCCTCTTTTTTGCTGAGGAAGACTGTCCCTGAGCTAACATCTGTGCCCGTCTTCCTCTACTTTATACGTGGGATGCCTGCCAAAGCATGGCTTTGCCAAGTGGTGCCATGTCTGCACCCGGGATCTGAACCAGTAAACCCTGGGCCACCGAAGCAGAACGTGCGAACTTAACCACTGCACCACCAGGGTGGCCCCATCCTTCCCTTTACTTTTAATGCCATACTTGAGTATTTGCTATCCTCTTCTGATTCTGTCTACCTATTTACCTCCTTACTCCATGCTTTGTAACCCTTTTCTCCCTGTTTTTTTTTTTTTTTTTCTGGTATGAGGGCCTTCTTGAGGATTTCTTGGGAGGGTCTTGTGGCTATGAACCCCCTTAGCTTTTGTTTATCTGGGAAAGTTTTTATTTCTCCATTGTATCTGAAGGATATTTTTGCTGGATAGAGTATTCTTGACTGAAAATTTTTGTCTTTCAAAGATTTGAATATGTCATTCCAGTCTCTCCTAGCCTGTAAGGTTTCTGCAGAGAAGTCCACTGAAAGCCTGATAGGGGTTCCTTTGTAGGTTATTTTCTTCTGCCTTGCTGCCCTTAGTATTCTTTCTTTGTCATTCATTTTTGCCAGTTTTACTACTATATGCTTTGCAGTAGGTCTTTTTGCATTGACATATGTAGGAGATCTGGAAACCTCTTCTACATGGATTTCCATCTCCTTCCCTAGGTTTGGGAAGTTCTCTGGTATTATTTCTTTAAACAAGCTTTCTGCTCCATTCTCCTTCTCTTCTCCCTCTTTAATACCTATAATTCTTATGTTGAATTTCCTAATTGACTTAGATATTTCTTGGAGACTTTCTTCATTTCCTTTTAGTCTTAGTTCTCTCTCCTCCTCAGTCTGGGACATTTCAACATGTCTATCTTTGATTATGCTGCTATGCTCCTCTATGATGTCAACTTGAATGTTCAGGGACTCCTTATTGTGTTTTAGTTCTTCCATTGTGTCTTTCATCTCTAATATTTCTGATCAATTCTTCTTTATAGTTTCAATCTCTTTTGTGAAGTAGCTGCTGAACTTGTTGAATTGTTTCTCTACATTCTCTTTTACCTCATTAAGTTTTCTGATGATAGGTATTTTGAATTCATTGTCACTTAGATGACATATTTCTGTGCCCTCAGTACTGAATTCTGGGTACTTGTTTTCTCTCTGGTCTGGAGAGTTTATATAATGTTTGATATTTCTAGAGGGGGTGGTTTTGTTTTTATGTATCCTGGTATTATTTGGTTGCGTTTACCTCCTATCGCCACTTGGTGGGGGTCAAAAGCCACGTATTCTGAACCCTCTGCCTTCAGCCGAGATCCCTGGCAGTGTAGCCACCCTGGGCAGGTGGGGGGGGGGGGGATTTCTCATGTGTGCTCTTGGGGTTTTCTTGCTCTGTTCTCACTATCTGCTCTCCTGTGATGTTGGCTTAATGATGTCACCCCCTGCAAAAGCTCTTGCTCTGGTCAAGGTCTTCCCTCTAGGCTGCAAGGGCCCTCTGGGATCCATGATGTTCCCATGAACATACATCTCCTCACCCATTCCTTCCATCTCGGAGTCCTCCTGCTGTCCCCGATTGCAGTCTTTAGGGGAGGGAGTGAAGTTTTCTGTTACCTCATTCCGCCTGCTCTGAGGGGTGCTGCAGCCTCTCCACCTGCATCATATGGCTGCATGTGTTTGGATGTCCTTTTTTGGAGTATGGATTTTTTTTGTTGTATTTTGGAGGGGGAAGATTAACTCCACCATGATGCTGACGTCACTCTCTCTCCCTCTTTTTTTTTAAGTATACTTTTTGGTGAGGAAGATTGGCCCAGAGCTAACAACTGTTGCCAATCTTCCTCATTCTTTTTTCTTTTCACCCCAAGGCCCAAGTACATAGTTGTATATGCTAGTTGTAGTTCATTCCAGTTCTTCTATGTGGGATGCCGCCACAGCATGGCTTGATGAGTGGTGCATAGGTCTGTGCCCAGGATCTGAACTGGCAAACCACAGGCCACCAAAGCAAAGCCCACAAATTTAACCACTTGGCCACAGGCCCAGCCCCCTTCTTCTGTTTTTAAGAGACTCCTTTCAAGGAAAAACTAATCTATGGTACTAAAAGTCAGTATAGTGGTCATCATTGAAGGAGCTATTACACAGAAGCGGGTGTGAGGAAGCTCCTAGGATGCTGGTAATATTCTCTCTCTCCATCTGGGTGCTAATAATATGAATATATTCAGAGTATGAATATTCATTGAGCTAACACTTAACATATGTGTATTTCCTGTATGTATATTATACCTCAATAAAATTCTCTTATAAAATACTTTTTACAATTCATACTTAAGAAAACAATCATCTATGAAAAGTGCCTATTTATACTACAGTGGGTTGCATTATTTTTATGGGAGCTGATCAGCAGCATTCACCAATAAGTTCTGAATCAATTTTGCCCTCCTTTTTGGTGTTTACAGTATTTAAAGATTTGTAATCACAGGGAAGTATCTTGACTTTCTGAGCAACAGAGATGTCCAGAGGCTGACCTTTCTGTAGCCCAAAGGCCATGCTAAGTTATTCCTGTGCTCTTTACCTTTTCTTGGAACATTGTATTGATCTCTCTGTATTTTCAGGTTGAAAGATGGGCACAACTCTGAAGTTAGAAGCTATTTAAATATTTTCACAAATTCATTTCTGCCCCCTTCTCAGTTGTTTTCTCTTTATAAAGTTTTTTCACTTTGTTTATGCCACTTACCAATCAACTTGTCTGAATTTCTTTTTGAGCATTATTTATATAAAGATATAAAGAAATTCTGGATTTCTTTATATCATACTGACAGTGATCTGAAAGGATTACTGTTTCATTTTATGGTCCGTTCATCTTCTTATTTGGGTTATCAAGGAAGAAGACACTATGTAAGTGAATACAGGAAATTGCTGAGTAATATCAAAATGTCAAGCTTTAAAGAAAATATTAGTCATAAAAGAGATTGAGGACAGAGAGCCAAACGGTCGTATGGCCCAAAGAGGGTTTAATGTTTTGTGTGTATGAAAAATAAATTTCATACACTTGAAAAGGAAGCTATTAAAGATAGGACTTCTAAGGAAATATTATTGTTTTCATGACATAAATGTCACTTACAATAAAAAGACATGGTTGATGTAGAAGAAGTGGGAGGAAAACAAAAGGTTTAATTAAAAGTAATCAGAAGAACAAGAAAAAAGAGAAAGAGCTTGAAGCCTCTGAATATTTCCCCTATGCCATCCACATTTACCGGTATTAGTAATTGAATATGGAATAACATCTTCCCTCTTTGACTTTCAGTTTTACAGGGGTACCAAACTAAGAGATACAGAACACATTATATGTGAGATATGCATTTTCTAGTAGATCCAATAATGTATCATAATTGTATTGATATCTAGAATTTGGTGAAAGAAAGAGAAGTCAAGGGATAATAGAATATAACAGAAAAATAATCCTATATTTATTGAGTGCCTACCATTTGCCAAGTCTATATAATATACCTACACTGTTTCATTTAAACCTCAGAGAAATAATCTGAGGTATTATTTCAATTTCCATTTTACTAATGAGTAAATCGTGCCTCAGAAAGGCCAAGTCACAAATCACCGAGATAGCACAGCTAGTGAATAGGAGACTTGAGTTTAAAAGTGAGCTATTTTTGCCTCTGAAATATGCTCTACTTTTGCTACATCATATCTATAATGCTATGGAATGAAGAGTTGAATCTAGGAAAGAAATGAAAACCATCCAAAAGAAATTCAATGTTTTGCTTTCCATGGGGTATTCAAACTACAGGAGGAATAAGACTGAGCACCCGAGGATCCATCAAGTTACAGGCTAAACATTGTACATTTCATTGAACATCACTTTAATTAGACCGTAGGAGGGGGAATATCACTCAAAAGTGCTTGAAATTACTTTTAAATTAAAACAAACATTAAGAGAGAAATGCAAAATCTCCATGAATTCTTAATATAAAACATATGTAAATTCATTCAATCTCACCTGCTGGAAGGATGCTTTGGTGGAACATTCTGAGAAGCACTCTATTAGAGAATGTGGTGGATATAACAAATAGAAATTGGATTTCAATTGTGATCTTTTAATATATTATTGATTCATGAGTTTTGGAAATTATCTATGACACCAGGAGCTGTCTTTTTCTCTATCACCTCATTGCTTTCTAGGCACTCCAACTAAATCTGCCTGGTGGCCTCTGACTAGCCTACAATCCTTCACTGTCTCTCCATTTTGTTTGATTCCAGTTTAAAAGGGAGAATTATAAAATACCCTGGTCTGTGTGTATAAGTTTGGATCAAAGCAAGATCCTGTTTGCCTTGTCGACTTCTGTCTAGACTCCTTTCCCCAAAGCACAAGCTTTCTATAGTCCTTGTGTTTTGGATGCTAGATGATCCCTCTGGCCTTGGGGTTCATGCTTTATTCTGTGCCCCAAGACTTACCCCTTTCCTAGTCTCTGCTCTTCTTCTTGAATGAATATTTTGCCACCCACAGCTTTCCTGGTTTGACAGACATTGTTGTCTATCTATCTAGATAAATTGTTTTCATAAGAACAGGTATCTCTGTCAGCTAACTATATTTTATTTTCTTCAAAACTTGACACATTTCAGTGTGCAATATTCTTTTGGTCGATAAGTTTAGAAGCCACACACTTCTCAAATGCATCTGTAAAATTTTGCTCCTGAAAAAAATCCAACATTTTCAAGCCACTGTAGACCTTCAACCACTTTGAAAATAAAACCTTAATATAATCCCCAAAATACCAAGTTATTGCAGGTTATATATGTGGTTCTTGACAAAATTATTATGAAGTATACATTCATTTGCTTTACTCATTAGTAGAAAGCTTTCCTTAAAGTTTCATAAAAACTGCACTGTTCTTTTAAGATTTACTTATACATTATGAGTAGTAAAGTTGCTTTTTAAAAATCCCAGCATGTTAGTGTTTTATGTTGTGTTCTTTTTGTCTTGAAATTTTTAAACAGAACTATTTGAGTAGAAATTCAAAAGAATAACTTGTAGTTATCTTTGTCAAAGGACATAGTATGTAGCTTGATTACCAATGCTGGGCATAAAAGGGCTGGTGGACTTCTTGCAGGGGTCAGTGTTCTCATTAAGTGAAACATCTGGGCATTAACAGGACTTGTCATTGACATGGCTCCCTGGCTGTAGGGAGAGCCTGAATTCTATGTCTTCAATCTTAGAGGCTTCAGGAATGTCTTTGCCTGTAATCCAGGGCTGCTCTTGATTTTCTTGACCTATGTAAGATTCAAAGTTTGTGTGTGATCGAAGGAGTGGATGAAAAGAGCCCAATCACCCATAGGTCCATGTTAGGCCCACCATCTGACATTTTGGGGAAAGGATTTCCTGATCCCCAGGCTATGGGACTTCCCACAGATGTGTGCTCCTGGGTCCCTTTTACTGCTTCTGTGTAATATTCCTTTTAGGAATATTTGTTTTCCCTGCTGGATTCAAAGTTCCACAAGGGCTGGGGTCATGTCCATCTGATTTACTATTGTATACTCCAGCACCCAGCTCAGGTTTATTGGTGCTCAATAAACACCTGTCACTGATAAATTATGGCTTTCTAGATAGCTTGGGAGATAAAAAGAGTTGTGAATTATTTCATATGAAGGGATTATAGGCTTTAAACCAGAAAAAGAAAATATTTGGGGGCATGACAGAAGAAATAAAATATTTGAAAGATAATCAAATGGAAGGAGGAAAAGGCCAAGGAAGCAGCACAATAAAATAGAAAAAACAAGGCCCCCAGGAGTAAGACAGATCTGGGCTAAAATCTTGGCTTTACCACCTTCTAGTTTTGTGACAAAGGATCATGTGTTCAACCTCTTCATCTCATCTGTACAATAAGTATATTAATACTAACCTCACAGAAATGTCACAAAGATTATAAGATCCACTCATTTAGTAGAGTGTTTCTCATGAGTAGTTACTCAAAAAGTGTTAGATGTGATTAGTGGCTATTATTTTTCCTCAGTATGATTCTCAAGGAAAAAACTGAAAAAAACAGATGAAAAGTTTCACGGGCCTATTTCAACTCAATTTAAATCAGACCTTTCTAAAATTTGTGCCATCCATATGAGAATGGGTCATTCTGAGGCAGCATGCAAAATGTATATGCAGAGAAAGTGTGTCTTATGGGTGAAGGATGGTGAACCTTCTATGATTATGCATTATATTTCCAAGTAAACCAAACAGTTAAATTTTATGCACCTACCCAGGGCAAATTGTCTGCGGTCTTTGTGTGATTCTCTCCATACACCCAACTGCCTGATAACTTAAACATTTTTTCTTTCCTTCATAGAATCACCATTCAAAAAGTTGAGTTAGTTAGATGAATTAGGCTATAGATCTCCAACTCTTGTTTTTTTAAAAAACAATTTAAATAGATATGACCTAATGATGATATATTGCTTTTTGGTTTTTGTTTTTTACTTTTATCCATCACCCTTGGCAAATTAAGAATTAGGTACATTAAATATTCTTAAACATAGCTTTAAATTTTAAGGGCATAATCATGGAAATGGATCACTGGAAGTGTGCTTTGTTTAATTGGATATATTTTGTATTTCAGTTTGGGAAGCAGCATATAGAGAACCTCTTCAGTGACCTACAGGATGGGAGACGCCTCCTAGACCTTCTCGAAGGCCTGACAGGGCAACAACTGGTACGTAAGTGATGAAGTTCACATTAGCAGTAAAATTTCAGACCAGAAACAAACTCAGCATAGTTTTATGAGATCTAGTAAAATTCAATAATTTATGAATTACTGATTTAACTAGAAATACAAGACCTATTCCTAAATAAAATAATCTCACAACAGTGTTTTCATTTTGGTCTATTTCTATCATACGCAGAACAAGAAGATGAAAATTCTAAGTAATATAAGTTAATTAATAGATATTTGCTTTTAATATTTGGTATCTTTGTCATTGAATGTATTTTTATAAAGTTTTTTATACAGACTGACTTTTTAAGTTTAATTTTATTTTTTATTGTGATAAGAACATTTAATATGAGATATATAAAATGGGGAGTTGCTGTTCAACAGGTATAAAGTTTCAGTTATGCAACATGAATAAATTTCTGCGATCTGCTGTACAACTTTGTGCCTATAGTTAACAATACTTTACTGTACACTTAAAAACTTTATTAAGAGGGTAGATCTCATTTTAGGAGTAAATACAGCAGCATCATAATGGTGGAATTTCTAAAACTCCACAACTGAATAAATGAATTAATCCTTATATTGTAATGAACTAGGCAAATGTCAGCTTAAAAATTACGGGACAAGAGGGGCTGGCTTGGTGGCATAGTAGTTAAGTTCACACACTCCACTTTGGTGACCTGGGGTTCATAGGTTCGGATCCTGGGTGTGGACCTAGCACCACTCATCAAGCCATGTTGTGGTGGTGTATCACATAAAATAAAGGAAGATTGGCACAGATGTTAGCTCAGCAACAATCTTCCTCAAGCAAAAAGAGGAAGATTGGCAACAGATGTTAGCTCAGGGCCAATCTTCCTCACCAAAAAAAAAAGAAGAAGAAGAAGAAAATTACAGGACAAGATATGACCTTTGGTATTGAAAGTGAGGGTTAGAGAACCAAAGATGATTAAGGTTTTGAGCTTCAGTGACTAAGACAATTAAGGCAATATTCACAGAAATAGTTTCCTATAACCCTATTTGGCATTACTATGTAATTTTGCTAGGCTTAAATCTCTATTAAATTTTCCTAAAAAGTGTGGAAATTAACTCACTTATCTATCCTACTAGCAGATGTCCTTGTGCATGCTGATGTTTCCCGTGGTGGTCATGCAGTTATTCCCAACTGGGCAGCAGAATGAAGGGGAGTTTGTAACCTAAATAGCTTTTGTGAAGAAAAAAATGCTAACATTCTTCTTGAGGACTGATCGAGTCATGTTAGGAAAGTCCTATAACGAGGACAGTTAGCCCAAAGCAGTTAAATTCATTATTTTTAAGGCGTCACAGCCTATGTTCATTTAAAATATTCAAACTTTGAAGTAAACATATAAATTGTTTCATTTCTAGTAGATTGTTGCTTTCTCTGCTTGGCAGTAAACATTGTTTCATTTTGTTTTCAGCCAAAAGAAAAAGGATCCACAAGAGTTCATGCCCTGAACAATGTCAACAAGGCACTGCGAGTCTTGCAGAAAAATAATGTAAGTGGAGACCTGGACAGAGTCTGAATACTGTGAGACAGCATGCTTAATGTTTGAATGAAGGCTTTGGTCCAAAATGCAGGGAAAACATCTGAAGTTTTCTTGTAAATCAAAACAGTTTTTCTTAACAGCACATGTTCTAGTTCACGTGCGTCTGCTTGCGGTTAATGTGATTTGGGAAGTAAATGCATGCAGCCACTGGGGCCAGGGAAAGGCGTGACCCAGGCCTGATAGGCTTCTCTGTGCTGTTTTCAGATTTTACATGATGCTGTTATGTTTGGTGGACACATTCAGTTCTCTGGTGAACTCAGTTCCACATAGCAGTGTTTCCATGCAACAAATGGCTTTTACTAGGCTGAATAGTATTTTTTATGTATAAAGTGTGTTCACACATGTTGATAAAATTTGTTTGAATTAAGACATTTGTTAGATACCACATCCAAGTATGAAAGTTACACAGAAAAATCACTATTTCAACTCAGGGTAAGAGCTGCTAATTTGTTTTCTATTCCCATGTTTGATTTAGTTTAACTAGATGAAAGGATACATGTGGTATTAGAAAAAGTCGACAATCATACCTAAACAAGTGTGTAGATTAAAGGAACTCTTGTCTCCTCAAAGTGACTTTGAGATTCCTCCCCTCTATCATGACATTGGAGGCGGTCCGCCTTTCCTATTAACTTCCGACAATCTTTCTAATCGACCAATACATTTACCAGGCACTTTTAGTAGCTTCCTAATTACATTACATCTCTCTCTCAAGGATAAATTCAAATAAATTGATCACATACTCTTAAAATAACCATAATCAGTGATAGATTAGTAATAATGTATACTCCCCCAAATGTTGCTCAGCTTGTCTGGCAGGGAGAGGACATCACAGGGAAATGGAAGTGAAGGCTGTGCAGCAATTGGTTGATTTTATGAATTTCGACTTATTGTCATATTTAACCTATGAAAATTATTTTATAGAAACATTATATATTTTTATTATTTTATGAAGTGATTAACTCTATATTTTCACATTTTATGCAGCCAGAATAAGAGAGTCTATAGAATGTTTGCCTCATTATTAATCTGATAGAACCTTTTGAAAGATCAGTATCATATACATTAAGAAAATTGTTTAAAGATATTGGGAACTTACACAAAGAAAATGTCTTTTTAAGTATCAATTCCTCATATGACATTATGAAATATAAAAACAAGGAAAACAGCAGAAAATTCAAAGAATTACTAGATTCAATCTATTTGATGTAGTTGATCTCATTCCACCAAGAAAATGTCATATTAAAAAATAGGCTGTTGGATGTCCTCTAAAATAGTAGATTAATGTAGCCATAGATTTTGTTTGATAAGAGTTTTTTTCACATACTGATTATAGATTATGAATTTACAGGGTTTCCTCTGCATATTACAATTATTAACCTCACAGTTTTTAATATAGGCCCAGAAGAAATTCTGGCAATAAAACCAGAGAAACCATAAAAGAAAATCTCTATGACTTTAGGATACCCAAATATTTCTTAGATGTGAAACCAAAGACATGATTCAAACAGAGAAAAATTAACTTGAACGCCATCAAAATTATGACTTGCTCCTCTGTTCTGGATTTGAGTCCTTTGTTTGTTTTAGGTATTGCAAATATAATTTCTTTCTCTGTTGATTACATTTTTACTGACTCAATGGTATATTTTGATAAAGAGAACTTCTTCATCTCTATGTAGGTCATTTCCATAGACTCACTTTATAATTTTGTGTCCTGTTTAAGAAATAGCTGCCTGCCCAAAGTCATTATGATATTACGTTTTGTTGTCATCTGTATAAACTCTATTACTTCACCACTTGAATTCGGGTCTATATTTCACCTGGAATTGATTATTTTATATAGTGTGAGGAATGGGTTAAGATTCAGTTTCTTTTTGTCATTTGGAATCTAGTTACCATAAGACCATTTGTTTAAGAGAATGTTGCTTACCCATTTCTCTCCAATACTAGGTATGTCATAAAAATTTGGCAGTACATACGTCGTTCTGTTTCTGGACTTAAATTCACTTTCATTGTTCTACTTGTGTATACGTGCACAAATATCACGCCCCATGGATTACTGCAGTTTTATAATACATCTTGGTATCTGGTGAACTTAAGTTATCCCACTTTTTTCTTGTTCAATATTTTCTTACCTATATCAACCCTTTGTATTTCTATGTTCATTTTATAATCATCTTTTTAATTTCCACATAAATTGTGTTTCAAATATGATCAACATTAAGTAAAATCTATAGAGCACTTTAGGAAGAATTCACACCTTTATACTACTGAGTATATAAGTTTCTGCTATGATTTTCTTCTACAGTTTATTTTTTTTTAATTTTAGGCTTTACAGAATGAAAAAAAATCCATTAGAACAAAATGGGCAACAAACTTAAGCAAGAACTTCACCAAAGTGAATGTTCAGAAGTTCTAGAATAATATTAAAAAGTGTTCAACCTCAGCAGTAATTGGGAAAATTTAAATTAAAACTGCAATGAAATACCAATGCAAACTAACAAAAAATGTCTGAAATTAGAAAGACTCATAATACCAAATGTACATGAGGGTATGGAATAACTTGAATTCTGATAACTAACTGGTGGAAATGTAATTCATATAATGATTGAAAATAGTTTGGCATTACATACTAAATATGATGAAAATGCACAATTTTTTTTTTGGAGGAAGATTAGCCCTCAGCTAACTACTGCCAGTCCTCCTCTTTTTGCTGAGGAAGCCTGGCTCTGAGCTAACATCCGTGCCCATCTTCCTCTAGTTTATACGTGGGACGCCTACCACAGCATGGCTGCCAAGCAGTGCCATGTCCGCACCCGGGATCCGAACCAGGGAACCCCGGGCCGCCGAGAAGCGGAACGTGCGAACTTAACCGCTGCGCCACCGGGCCGGCCCCCTGAAAATGCACAATTTTATGACCCAACAATTTCATTCTTTGTCATATAACCATTTCAATGTTTGCCAAATGTGTATACACACTCACACACACACACGCATGTGCACACACACACACACACACACAATATATTTGAGAATGTTCATAGCAGCTTAATTTGTAATAGCCAAAACAAGAACGAAAATCAACAAATAATAGTTACACACAATAATCAAGATGGATCAATTTCCTGAAAGAAATTTGAGCAAAAGAAGTGAGACACAAAAATATACCTACTATAATTTCTTTTAATTAAACTTCAAAAACAGGCAAAATACTTCCATAGGTTTCAAAGTCAGGAGAGTGGTTCAATTTTGGAATGCGTGATGGAATCTTTGGAGTTGTTGAAGATATTCCATATTTTGACCTGGTGGTTGTCACACAGGTGCATTTGCTTTGAGAAAATTTATCAAGCTGTACACTGAAGAACACTTTTCTGTATGTATGCTATAGTTCAAATTTTTTTAAAAGTTAAAAAAGAGGAACTTATGAAGGGAAAGTAAACCTGATCTTACAACCTCCCAAACTCCAAATGATAGTCATATTTTTATCAATCTGACCATAGACCATGTATTTTATTATGAAATTGGTTAATGAAATGTGATAAGCAAATGTACAAAATTAGAATGTGATTAACGCAGTTTATGGATCTTTTCTCTTAAGGTTGTATTTCTTACTGAAAATAGAAAACCTTGAGAACCTTCCAATGTTTTATAAGAGTAGGACCCCAAAATGAAGGTTCAGTTTAAGAAGGAGCCCTTCAAGGCAGATTTCCCCAATGCTCCCTTCTGAGCCAGGGCCTTAATGGGGAATGGCTTACAACTTCGGTCTCTGTATTAAAGGACAGAATCTCGAGTAAAACATTCTCAAGTGGAAACCAAAACCCAGAGCGAAATAATCTTTACCTGAGTTAGCCCCAGGCAGAAAGATATAGAATACAAATACTCAAAAGTAAATTTATTATCATTTTATATTTCTCCATTATTTTGTGATAAAAGAAAGTACAAAAGAAATGGAAAATATTCCAAGGGACATGTTTGGTAGTCTCTGATTATTACCATAAACAATAAACACACAATTAAATCAAAGAGACTGTTCAAGAGCAGGATTTTTTTAAAGATGGGCTTGGGTGTTCTATATGAGATGACTAAATGAGCCTGGGGCAGGATATAAATAAATCAGCATATTAAATAAAATAGTAGATAGGACTATTTCAAATTTCCTTTTAAAAGTCACAAATTATCAAATCAGGATGAACTATAGGAGGTATTGATTGGTGATTTTGAGTAATCACATCTCAAAGAGAATAATGTTAGTATATTTCCACTCAACACATTATTTACTGAGTGTCTACTATATGTCAGGTTGTATTCTAGGTGGTAGGGGCACTGCAGTTAGTGATTGGAACAAACATAATCCTTTATGTCGTGGAGTTTACAGTGACATACCAGGGGACATGAAATATGTATAACATATGTAGTGATAGCTAAGTGAATGAAGAAGAAATAAACAGAATAGGGGGTGTGGGAAGCCCTTTTGGTTAAGTTGTCATATGGGTAGAGACTGGAAGGAAGTGAGGGAGGGAGCCATGGGATTATCTATAGGAAAATGTCCAGGCAAACGGATAAAAAGACCTTGAGGGGAAAAAGCTTTTGGAAATAGGACTCAGTAGGTAGAGAGGACTGAATGTGGGAAAAAATGTAGTAGAGAAGAGGATCGGAGAGATAGTGGGGTGGTGCTGGGAAGGGGAAAACCTGAGGAGCCACGGTTAGGGTTTGAATTTAGTTCTGAATGAGATGACAATGACTAACAACAAAAATGGCAATTATCAATTAAACAGGTAATAAAACAAGTTCTGTTCAAAATCAGAGATAGAAATACTAATAAAGAAACATAAGTATTTAAAATACTATTTTTATCTAAGAAAGTTATAATCAATAATTAAAACGTAATACAACTAGCTGCATAACAGAAATACTGCTAAAACCACAAATAAAAAATGATGGAAATATATTTTTATTCAGAGCCTTTACTTTCCCATTGGCAGATTACAACACATTTCACAGCCAAAAGAATTGAGAATACAAATAACATAAATAAACAGTAGATTTAACAGTGATCTTCTACCCATTAACACTCCAAAGCATAGATGATTCTATAAAGTATGTGTGCATTATATATAAACTTCCTCTCTCATAAAGTTGGATTTTCAAGAAAAAAAGTAGTTTATAATTTCATTTAAATGAACCAAATCCAAATCTGAGCTTTCAAACAGGCATTCAGAAAATTCTAACTTTGTCGTTATTAGGAATCTTCTTCCCTATCCCTAGGGAATGGCTAGAGATCAGTAGACCTATGTGGTGGCTTTCATAGGCAAGGAAAAAGCCTTTCGTCTACAGTCCACTGAAGAATCCACTGATACAGTCACCATCCACAGTCCAAGTCATATCGTTGAGCCAAGAGTGTCATTAACATTCCTGGTATGAAACAGAAAGCTTATACAAAGACAAAGTTGAGGAGACTGTAATGAAGAGAATATATAAAGTGTGGGCAGGATTAAAGGAACTAACAATGAATGGTGAAACACCCAGGGACTAACACGAGTTAATAGCCTTTACTACCTCTAAACCTAAAGAGACAAGGGGAGAGACCTGTTACCTTAAACCCGTGAAAGCAGTAACCTTGGGAGAGGGTCCACTGGACAGCAACTGCCACCATACGTACCTAAAAAGTGCAGTTACTCTCAAATTCTGTCCTGCTGGGGGTGTTGGGAGAAGATCCATACCTTAGACTCTCTATCCAATCCTCTAATATTCTGCCAGTGCTACTCATTGGTTGAACTCAACCAGAAGCCAGAAGGTAAGAGATCCCAGGTGATGGAATCATCTCATAGTAGACGGGTCATCTCAACCAAAGAAGGGATGAAGAACATGGGAGGGGGAACAGACAGAGAAAACCCAGCATTCTAGGTATCTCCATTTTTTTTCTGGTCAAAAGGGGACATGGGAATCTCTACATTGACAGCCCTGATGTTGGCTAGCACCCAACCTTGTTGAGTGTACCAGGAAGCCGTTTACTTTTGAGGCCATACCATCTCCTGCACTTGCTGACAGGGAGTAGAGGTAGTTTCTGGCTAGTTTTGGAACAGGTGATATCACACTCCTTCCTATGCTTCTGGGGAACACCAGAGTAAGAAGAGAAAGACAGACTAAGAGTGATTTCCAGCTTCTGCCCTGCTATACAAACTTACTAAAGGCATAGGAGAAGACAAATATTTAAAAATGTTTGTGCCATATGTATAAAAAAAGATAATATATTAGGATGCAGTGAAAATGTCATTAGGCACATAACAAAGAGCTTTTACAGTGCATACTTTTTGATAATAATATAACACCAGAAACTATTAGTACTTTAAAAAATTCAATTTGATTAATTTAAAATGTATAGGAAACCAAGAGTAAAATCCACACGTGTAGGAAAAAGTATTCCATGGAAAACCCATGAGAAATGGCCTTGGTTCTACCCTGAGGTTTCATTTTGGTCTTTGCTGTGATCCTCACTAAAAAAGAAAGAAAAGATAAATTAATTCAAGCTTTCAACCATAAATTTTACAAAAAGAAAAAATGCTCTAAGGAAAGTAGGAAATAAATAATAAATGAAGAAATAAATCAGTTAGAAAGAAAAAACACTAGATGAATTTAAGAACTTAGTTCTTTGTAATAAAATAATAAAATAGATTAGTCTCTTATAAACTTAATCAGGAAAAAGAGGAGGGAAAAAAGCAAATATATGTAATTTAAACATAGAAAGAAAAGATTAATCATAAGTACAAGACATATTGAAACCAGAAATGGAATCTATACAGAACTATATGTTGATTATAAAAAATCTATTAAATTGGAGTATAACCTATTTAAAATCATAAATTACAAAAATTAACACAATGGAATATAGAATACCTTAATCAATAACCAAGAGAACTTAAGAAATCATAAAACAAAACAAAGCTTTCACAAAGGCTTCTGAGTCTAAAGGAATCAGTGGTAAGTTCGTTCAAACTTTTAAGAAATTGATAATTGCTAATAGAAAATCATACTAATAGAAAACCAGTTCTACAAATCTATCCACAAACCTAAGTTTTAAAAGCACTCTAAAAAAATTAGCTCTCTCTTGTATTAGAGGTATTAGAGGTATTAGAAGCTTCCTTTTGAGAGGATGCTCTGCGGTAGTTTCAAGATCCTCTTAGGTCAAGTTCTTTCTTCTTCTTCCTTAGGGTCTCCTCTACTTTGGCCTCTTCCTCTGCCATAAGTGACTAGTTTTTAGCACATTCCCTAGTTCTAAACTAAGCAACTCAGTTTGACCCTGTGCCTCAGTTTTTCTTTCTCTGTCCTGACATCTAACTTGCTATCGTCACTCAAATGCCACTCAACAGCTTAGCTCTGTAGGGCTCAGACACCACATTTATGTTCTGATTTGCATTCTCTGTGGTAGCTGTTTTAGCACGAACTTATCCCTGCTATCAATAATTTATTTTCAAAAACCACTTATTGAGAGGAAAGTACTTCTAAGTGCAATGATACCTTTATTACAATATTTGCTGAGGGCAAAGCTCATTTGTAATAAAGTTGGTCATGGTTTTAAAAAGCAAACGAAAGAAAGTACAACATCCTGGGAAACAGGAGATAAACCAAGTGGTTATGCTTATCTACACACTGGCTCAAGATAAAAACGTGTCCACAGCTTCCATTTATTTGTGACTTGTTGAAGGTAGATAGAGCAAATCACAGATAATATGGAAGCATCTCTCATCTCTCATATTGCCATTCTCTCATTCCTTTACCCTTCTCCACTCTTGATTGTGGGTAGTCTCCTTCAGCAGGCATCTGAATTCAGTTCTACAGGTCTCCAACCTCATCTTTTCTCAAATGAAAAGAGCTATTTAATGGGTCTTTTAAATTTGTTTATTGATGCATTTTTTCTTAGATATAACTAAGTTTCGGTCAATGGCATTTTAACCATTTTATGTCTAGTTCAATAATGCTTGATCTTTTCCACTGGCAAAGGAACTTAGCCATTGAAAATCTAGTAGGGAGATTTAACCATCTGTGGTGTTTTAAATTACCCTCCAGATGCATTATTATACCTGTCTTTCTTTTATTGGCTGATCTCACTTTGTTTCCTCTTCTTCCATCTCCAAATTTCCATGTTTTTGTTTTATGAATCCCAATGCCTTTTTGAAGTCATAGAATGCCCTCCATCATTATTTTAAAGATTACAAAAAATGTCATGTTGAACTATATCCTGGGTATATACCAGGACTTTACTGATTTAATATGATGTAATATTAGCTGACACAGTTGTAGATCTCATAAGTATGTTCAGTTTGCCACTCTCATCAATTGTCTATGACAAAATGGCAAATTTTTACCAAGTAACATGTACAATGTGAGATTGCACAAAGCAAATAAGACCATTATTATACATTATTAAGCCACAAATCCAAAGTGAGTATTTAAAAAGCCTAGGGTGAACTTTCAAATGTCAGTTATGTTCACATATTCACTTAATCACATCATTGAAAATTGTTACTGAATTAGATTGAGTGGTTGTCAAATGTCACTGATCTGAAAAATGATATAGTGTTCATTCTTCCTGGCATATGATCTCAGATAAAAAGGATTCTAAAGTGTTCTTTAAAACTAGTATTTTATGTGTCCTTTAAGTATTCAGAGACTTAAATAGCCATATAACATATATTTTGGAGTATGTCAGAACATAATATATTTGACTGAATATAAACTGCTTCCATTTATTACTCATAAAATCCAGTGTTCAGATATAAATTTCAAATTTTAAGTTAATTTATGTTAGACAAGTATTATTTCTTACACTAAATTTTCAATCTAACAATAGGCCTGTAATATGTCTGCACCTTATATATATTCATTCCAAGGATCCAGAGGAAGTATATCCTTTTAACCCTGTCACTCACTAGCTGCAGGATATTTGCCGAATGAGTTCATGACTTTGGCTCTACTCTGTCATCTCATCTGTGAAATGTACTAATAGAATTATTTCAAAATATTCTTCTATGGAATATAAAAATATACACAAGCATATCTTGTAATCTTTAAATTTATATTCAGATGCAATGTGAAATTATTACTCTTAAAATGAAGCTAGTTGTCATTTAAAATCATTTCACAAGGTGAATTGGTTATCCTTCCCCGCCAGTGTATTTCTTACATCGAGGGAAAACAGTATTTTTTTTCTTGCATATTAAATTTAAAATTGAGGTAGCCATTTACCTATGATTTTTTTTTTCTGAGGAAGATTAGCCCTGAGCTAACATCTGCCAATCCTCCTCTTTTTGCTGAGGAAGACTGGCCCTGACCTAACATCTGTACCCATCTTTCTCTACTTTATATGCGGGACGCCTGCCACAGCGTGGCTTGCCAAGCCGTGCCATGTCCGCACCCGGGATCCAAACCAGCGAACCCCGGGCCGCCAAAGCAGAACATGTGAACTTAACCGCTGCGGCCCCAGGCTAGCCCCTATCTAGGATTTTTACACCTGGAGATCTTTGGGGATAATAATTATATGGCTACAAGTTGTATTGTAATTAAAAACTTTTTTATTATTATTATGAATGTTAGTCATGTAACAAAATTTTTTGTGGTTGCTATTGCCAAGTTCTTTTCCTAAAATCAGTATACATGGCTCAAGATTAGAAAGCTGTGGCTATATAGGGTTCTTGATGTTGTCATTAAAGTGGCATTCTATATTGCCAGGTATAAGATACATAGTGTTTATAAAAATTCCAGTTAACTAATATTATCCTGAAAGTGTATACCTCTTTTATCTTATTCTGTGTTGTGAAATTATTCCTGATGACAGTGCCCATTTACTCAAATGATGCCCTCTAGTATATAATATTTCATACAAGAAATTTTACTTAGTTGTAAATGCTACTTTGCCAAAAACTTGAGTTCTGCATTTTCTGTTCGGTGAGACTACCTGCATTGAAATTTCTATTTTGATCTATTTGTTTTAATTTTCTTTCACCCCTTTAACGTTTATATTTTCTTAACATGGGATTTTTAAAAGATTCACTGCTTCAAACCTTTATTGTCAAAAAGGCAGTGTATAAGCAAGTAAAACCATAGTTCCGTTAAAAAGAATTCCCTTGTGATATATGATTATAATCATAAAGACATCCAAAACATAGAGAAATTTTAACTTATTTCACTAGTCTTTAAACAATTTGATAAAATAGTCCATTTTTTAGTCAATCTCTGTCTTCGGTACTTGATATGTGGCATATGGTGGATGACGAAAATATTTAATGAATGACTAAACATGTGAAGACGAATCATTGAAGGTCGGGATAGGATCTTCATAGTGAGTCCCCAAAAGTAAGTCTTAGGATGTTTTCTTGGTCAAAATGTGCTTTAAAAAAGCATTTTGCAGTGCAAGTTTCTATATTTGTATAAAATAAAAAGTAATCTTTGGAATATAAAGATTTGGAATGTAAAGTACATAAAGAAAACCTGCCAGTGCAGAGCCAAATCTACAATGGCCAATGCAGCCCACCCTGTAGGTTATATATATTGAACTATTCGTCATTTAATAATAAAAGATTCAATACTCCATCTCTCAGTGGAAAAAAGTGAGTATGATTTATGCCCATAAACCCTAAAATTTTACATAAATCGTAAACGCAGTATAAAAGCACATGCTGTAGAACAGTGAAACTACTTTGCTTTTCCTGCATTTTTGATGTTTTAAATGCATTATATTTGGAAGGATTATGTAAATACTTGAGGAGTTTCTTTTGAATATGGAGAAGTCTCTTTAGCTTGAGTACATGATGGCAGATGTTTTATAAAAGGCACTTAACATATTTAAAAACAAATCTTATTTGTCTAGAATGTTGGAAGGAACTTCTCAGTTATAAACAATTCATGAAAGAGAAATGTATTAAAGAACCAAACAAATAGAAGGTAGAAGTATGTGTATATGTAAGTCTCAGGGGGAATCTTTATATAATAAATTCCAATGCATGGCATTTCCATAACCGTTAGTTATTGTTTAAGATTCTGGTTAAGGAAATCCACCCAAACTTTTAAAGATGATATTTCATGGTTCCTGTCATAATCTTGTCATTCTATGTGAAGTTATTCTATAAGATTTAATTTACGGCATTATTCAGTTAAACTCACATACCAGGACTGATGAATAAAAGGGTGACTTACCCTTATTCCCTACCTCTTCCCTAATTCAAAACATACTCAGATTGTACTATTCTGCATATCAAGAAACAAAAGTGACTCCTCCTTAGGATAAATCTCAAAATCTGAAATAACCTGGGAGAACCACATCCTTTCAAACACATGTGAGGAGCCTCCTAGCCCTAACTTGATTTCAGTTGGCTGAATGATACAGGATGTGTTCTCATTAGTGCCTGTAGCTATGAAATGCCCTTCTCAGTGGTTGTATAAAAAGACAAGAAGTGGCAGATAGCATTTATTGGAAAGATGATGGTTCCCTATTGAAAGAGATATAACTTTCTACAACATCCAAGTCAGAACTGCAAATGCTTAAATGATTTACAAACTGGAATATCAGTCTCTTATTTTTTTCTTATTTTTTTCTTCTCTCTTTCCTTCTGCTCTGCTCTAAGAACTTCCATTTTCATTATTTGACCTCGTTATTGTAATTAATTTTTATGTCAAATGTTCCTCATTCTAAAGTCAGTGTGTACCATTTTATGTTTGATGAACTCATTCTTCTATTCTTCTTTCTCTAAGGCTGATTAAAATGATATAAATTTGTCCAGGTCAGTAATCTCCTTTCACTAAACCATTACATTTCAGGTTTGCTTTAAATCTTATAGTTTTCTTAAGTATTCTTAAATCTTAAATATATCAATATAATATATAAAAATCCTTTTATTATAACCACCATGGGATATCTAAATTTAGCTTGTAGAAAATATTATTGACAATACTAGATTGCATCCATGCCCTGAAGGAACTGGGTATAAAACAAAACCTAGGATCAAACAAACATTGCTCTCTTGACTAAGCAATGGAGAGAATTGCTCCTCATAGCCCAGTGGTTAGTCAACTCATTTAGCAGGTGGAGCACCAGGAAGTAACAGTGCTCTCTGAAATACTTATATATTAATCATACAATTACTAAATATATATTTTTGTACAAAATCATATATTTTAATCTAAGTACTAGTGTGGGGACAGAATAGGAATTCCCTTCAATCTGTGTCCTCACACCTATAAAATGGGTAACAATAGACTACTTTATTCCAAAAGCCAGTTCATTAGGTTTCCTAGGTGGATTTTTGCAGCCTGTTCATCCTGAGTCGAGGGATGTTTTCCTAAGAAAACACATTTAAATATTCTGCTCGAGTCACAGTAAGGTTCCATTATGTCAAAGCAAATGATAAGAATTTTCTAACCTACAAAATTACATTCATATAAAGCATGTTCCACAGACAATGCTGCAAAACTCTGACCTAGAATCTACTATTACTTTAGGAGTAAAGTCTCAAGTCTGTTTGCAGGAACTCCTAAAGCCAGTTTCCATGTGTAGGTAAACTTGTTTCTGCAAAAATTCAATGCATGCTCTTTAATTTTCGCACACAATATCAATTTTCACACCTATTCATTTGGTATCAGATCCTTTCATTCTGCAAAACAGGAAAACGTAACTTTGGGCGTCCTTAGTGACTTCAATATTGAATTTCCTACTATCTAGTGCTTGTCACAACACTGATACACACACACACGTGCACACACACATACAGTGAGTCCATTTATTAACATTTATGTCACATAAATGTTTTTTTGCTTTGCTTAATTATTTGCTTAATTTATTTGCTTAATTATTTGCTTAATTATTCATTTAACACAGATATTAACATACTTTAATTTTCGTTTTCCCTTTTCACAGTTATTTAGAAATTACATTGAGAATCCATGAAAGATGTAATTCCAGAGCATATATTAAAAAAAATGCATAAAAGAAGCCATTCTTCACATTCATTCATACACATGGTGGTGTGCAATATTTATTAATTGAGAGAGTTTATTAAGGCACTTCCTGAAGAATTCTCTAGATTTAATTAATGGATTATCTTTCATATCTAGACCTGCTTTTAAATCCAACCTTGTGGAAGCTTCATGTATCTCCGATACTATGTTTCCCTCTTGGTAAAATGTACATAAAATAGTAACTGTCTCATATTTTTACTGTGATGATGATGTGGGTAGAGTGGGATCTGTATTCAGAGAGAACTTTATAGCCTTAATTTTGTTTTTTTTTTTTCTGAGGAAGATTTGCCCTGAGCTAAGATCTGTGCCAGTCTTCCTGTATTTTATATGTGGGTTGCTGCCACAGCATGGCTGCCAACCAACGAGTGGCATAGGTCCACGCCTGAGAACCAAACCCAGGCCACCAAAGTGGAGCATGCTGAACTTAACCACTTGGTCATGGGGCTTGCCCCTAGCCTTAATGTTTTTTTAAAGATACAAATAAAAGTATCAAATACGTTATCTTAAGAGATTATAAAAAATAATGAAAATGAATTCACAATAGAAAACTAAAAAAAATAGGTTGAATACATTCAAAAGCTGACTGTTTGAATAGAACACAAAATAGATAAACTCTTCTAATCATAACAAAAGAAAATAAGAGGAAAATGGAAAATAGACGAGATTAGTAATGAGAAAGGACATGTAACCACAGATACAGAAGAAACTAAGACTATACTACACGCAATTTTATAAAATTAATTTTGAAAATCCAGGACATGGATCATTTTCTAGTATGATGCAAATTACTAAAATTGACATAAGAATAGCAGAAAATTAAATAGATTATTACTTTAGAAAACATTGGTAAGTTATTAGAGATCTGCCACTGAAAAATATACCAGGACTCTTCACATATGAATTTAACCTAATCTTTAAAGAATGTATAATTTCTATATTTTAAGGTATTCCAGAGTACATAAAAAGATAAAACTCTGCAATTCCTTTTGTAATGTCAGAATAACCTTAGTACCAGAAGTCAATAAACATAAAATTAAATAATAAATGTATAAGACAATACCACTTTTGCATATAAATTTAAAAATTATGTAGAACTATATGAAACTGATTATAACCATATCTCACACATGTAAGTATTCAGTAAATGCTAGCTGTTAGTTGCAAAGAGCTCTTAAAGTTAAGTAGGAAAAGAAAAGTACCCTATAGAAAAATGAGCAAAGAATATTAACAGGCAATTCATAGATGAAATTGTAAAGGTCAGGCACACAAAAAGATATTCTAAATGCACTAGGAATCATGGAAATCAATTAAATTAACAATGCAGTATCTTTTTACTCATCAGACTGGCAAAATGAAAAAGCAGAAACACCCATTGCTGATAAGGGAAGAGGCTGCTCTTATGCATTGTTGGTTAAAATATTAAATGCTAAATCCTTTTTATAAAGAAACAGTTACTAAAATTCAAAGTATATATACCCTTTCATCTAGTAGATACATTCCTGGGAATAGCTATTATAACAATGGAAGCATCAGTATCTGAGGATGTATATACAAGATGTCCATTCCAGCATTGTATAAAGTGGCAAACCAAACCAAACAAATACCACAACCCTAGAAACAAAGTGAATGCCTACTAACAGGGGATTGGCTAAATGATTATACATCTAAACTATGATACATATAAACTATGAACTATTATGCAGCCATTAAAATAAGTGAATAAAAGGGATTATTGTTTGGTAAAAGCAATATTCAATAGAATCTGAATAATATGCCGTTTTTTGTAGAATATAAAACACCATAGATTTGTGTCTATATGCTATCACACATGCACACTCACACATACAAGGATCATGCAAATAGGGAGAAAAATATGAAAGAAATTTTTCAGGTCAGATTAGGAAAAAAGGGGAAGAAAGTGGGGCAAACAAAATGGAAAAGAAGACTTGAGAGAGCATGTATGAGATCTCACTCATACATTTATATAAAATAATATATTTGTGCAGCAATAGTATAAAAATATTTCTAAAAAGAACAAAAAAGTTCATTGTAAACACACGCACGCACACACACATAGAAGACAGCACAAAGATTAACATATAGTTTACCACTCAAAAAATGGTGATGGTTGTGTTTCTCACAACCCAACTACAGGATGAAAAAATACCCACTATGGCAACGTGACTTGATCAATTATGGACCTTTAGAAAGGAATGATGATTAGTACTAATTGCAGTGTGTTAAGAGTAACCCTCTAAGGCACACATAATAGAGAATATATGAGTGAAACACCACTTGTAAACTGTGCTATAAACAAAGGTGGTCCCTGCCCTATTGGATCTGATGGTATAGTGAGTAATACAGGCAATAAAAAAGTAAAATATAATTGCAAATCAACAGAAAGTTACATAAATTGGATTGCATTGTTGTAACCATCTACAGAACATCTCCACAAAACTAAGATTCAATACTATGCTTTTACTGTTCATTGAAGGTTGACAAAAGAAATGACCATATGGTTTTTACCGTATCACTTGTAAAGTTGTAATTAAAGATGCAGTATGTTATTATAAAATGTACATTTCTTAGAGTTTAGGATTGTAAAAAACTTTGTTGTCCCTGACAAAATATTCAAGCTTCCTTGTATTAACTTAGGAGACATCTATAATTGATCTTTGCTACTGTTTTTTCAGTACCTATAAGAATTAGCTGAGATGTGTTCAACTTTTCTGGTACTACTGTTTCTCTACTTCATAACACCCTCATCCCTCCCTACTACTCAGCTCCTTGTAGTCTTGGAATTTTAAAGACTTCATAATCCTGCCCCAGATGGTTGAACAACTTCACCCCATGCCACACTGAGCCTGAGTACAACACTTCTAATTCTCCATCAGGTAATATCCTTTACACCTGTCCCCATACCTTTAGTCATGTGGGCTCTTCTTGGTATGGCTTCCTCACCTGCCCCTTTCTTCCAGTCTTTATATTCCTTCTTTGCAGATTCAATCAATACCGAATATCTCCTCTTTCTTTTGCTTAACCTGCCACAATATTTCTTTTTTCCTTCACTGAGCCTCCATGAGACACAGTTGCCTACCTAATTTTTTCCAGTGTTATAGATAAGTTTTATTGGAACACATCCATGCACATTCCTTTAAATATTTTCTATGGCTTCTGTGTGTATGTGGGTGTGTTCCAATGGCTTCTTTTGATTATTTATTTTTATTGTGATAAAATACACATAACATAAAATTTACCGTGTAAATCGGTCATTTTTAACTATACACTTCAGTGGCATTAAGTACATTCCCATTGGTATGCAAACATCACTACTATCCATCTCTAGAACTTTTTCACCATCCCAAACTGAAATTCTTACCTATTAAACAGTAACTCCCATTCCCCTCTTCCCCAGCCCCTGATAACCTATATTCTACTTTCTTTCTCTATAAATGTGACTATTCTAGGTACCTGATATAAGTGGAATCATATAATATTTGTCATTTTGTGTCTGGCTAATTTTACTCAGAATAATGTTTTGAAGGTTCATAAGTGTTATAGCATGTATCAGAATTTCCTTCCTTTTTAAGGATGAAAAATATTCCACGGTATGGATATGCCACATTTTGTTTATCCATTCATCTGTCAATGGACATTTGGATTGTTTTTGCCTCTTGGCTGTTGTGAATAATGCTGCTATGAACATTGGTATATAAATATCTGATAGAGGCCCTGATTTCAATTCATTGGGTATATGCCTAGAAGTGGAATTCCTGGATCCTACCTAATTTTAATTAGTTTTTATTATGTGGTCTGCTGTTAGCTTTCTGACATTAGGGGTTCGCTTCACTCTTCTTTATTCAGAGTTGAGCACAATACCTGAACAGAATGGAGATTGGAGCTTAGCAGGGATTTTATGGGATAAGGAAATGGAGGAACCATTTCCCTGCTCACACAGTGAGAAGGCTTATGAGAGTGGATAGGAGCTGCTGCTGTCTCAGTGCTTGTTGCTTGCTCTAAGTCTCCCAGGATGATCCCTATGGCAAGTCCAAATGTAACAACCAGCAATGATTCCCCTAGTTTTAGGTATATTTCCTAAAAATCACATCTTCTCCATTTAAATAATTGCATTTTCAACAATGCATGGCCTGATTATCACTCTCACTCAATTAAGTTCAAGAAAGCAGGAACATTTTTTCCTTTTGTGCTCTAAGTACATCAGTGCCTGACACATGGTATTGTATGGTATACAATAAACACCAAAATGTATTTATTGAAGGAATGAATCAATGAATCATTTGATAAGTTTATAGTGGCTTTTCCATATGGAGGAGCTCCTCCTTCTACTGCCACATGAGAAATCTGCAAATGAAATGTAGATCATGGTGTCTTGTTGTTCTTGAGTTATTAATCTCCCCTGGGATCTCTATTTTTCCTTCTCTAATAAATTCTAGAAACTTGCTGTATTCTACTTTGTATAACTAAAACAAAAATATTCTAGCAAATTATTATCTGCCTGTGTAGAACAAATTTATGTGAATGCCCAACAATTTTAAATATTCAAATTAACTATGGCATACTGAATTAGGGAGAATTTGCATGACATACTCCTGAAATTCAGCTGTCCAATGAAAAGCACCTGCATTTCAGAAATAAGTAGACATGTAACGTCTTATTATGACAGTATCACCTTGACTTTCCTATACCCAAGAAAGTCAAAGTCTTTCATGTTAATCAGCTTGCAGGATTTCCGTTTATCCACTCCTCAATAGAGCCTTACTGAAATGTCCATTTACATGCAACTTCAGGCCGACTTCTCTGTAAAGTCCATGTGATACTATCCTCACATCTAACCTATGCCATAGATCAATATTATCCTCTACTATAAATTACGTGTGGAATTAATCTATGAACTTGTATCTTGATCTTTTATTCTTATTCAAATGATTCTACATTTTTTCTGTATCATTTATTTGTTTTAAGCCAACTCACCAATGATTTTTATGTAGTTGGGACACAAAAATAAATTTAAGTATTTGATTATCTGCTGAACTTGCAAATAAGTTTATGTGGGGAGTGATTGGGAATGATTTGACAATTAGACCAAAGGGTAGCCTTTTTATTGTTTTCACCTGGATTTCCCAGCAAGCTTCATATTTTCAAGTTGTAACTAATAAAATTTAGAAATTAAGATGATGATAGGGATATATTTTAGCATTTAATGGGAGACTGGTGAGCCCATCTTACTGGAGGAAGAAACAAGTGAGAAAGATTAGAGTGAAACTTAAAGGTAAGGGTTCAGAGCCTGAGAAAATGAAAGCTTTAACCAAAATGAGTCTCAGCTATTTAGTGAAAATATTTATGGGAGGATGAATGGAGAACTCTTCCAGGTCACTGCTCTCAGGACAAGACAAAAATGGGAGGATCCTGGAGGCAGCCAAAAGAAAATACTACCCAAGGGACCAGTGAGCCAAGGATAGTAAATAGCGAGAGAAAATTGAGTTACTTCTCAACCCTTCCTCTTGACAATTTCTCCTTCTTGTACAGACCTTGATCTGAAGTTGCTTGTTTGCTTTACTGTGATATTTTCTCCTTTCAAAATATCCCTGGATGCTCATTTTTTAGTTAACCTTTTCATTTTGAGATAACTATAAGTTCACGTGTAGTTGTAAGCAATAATACAGAGATCCTGTGTACCCTTTACCTTGCTTTACCCAAATGGTGGCACACTGTAAAACTAGGGTCTTATATCACCATAGACATCAATATTGATACAAGCCTCCAATGGTATTCCTATTTCTCCAGTTTTACTTATACTTGTGTGGATATGTGTACATGCACATGTTTTTAGTTCTGTACATTATCATATATGAACGTCTGTGTATCCACCATCAGAGTCAAGATGTAGAACAGATCCATCACCACAAGGATCCCTTTGTATTGCCCTTTTCCAACCACATCCACCTACCCCACCCACCCCACCCTGGTCCCTAATCTCTGGCAATTGCTACTCTGTTCTCCATTTGTATAGTTTTGTCTTTTTAAAACTGTTATATAAATAGAATCATACTGTATGTAACCTTTGAGACTGGCTTTATTTTTTCACTCAGCATAATTCCCATGAGGTTCACACAAGTTGTTGTATCAACAGTTAGTTCCTTTTCATTGCAGAGTGGTATTCCATGGTATGGATGTATCACAGTTTGTTTAACTGTTCACCCTTGAAGGGCACTGGGTTGTTGCTGTTACAAATGAAGCTGGTATGAACACTTGTGTATAGGGTTTTGTGTAAATATAAGTTTCATTTCTTTGGAATAAATGCCCAAGAGTCCAATTGCTGGATTGTATGGTAAGCACACGTTCAGTTTGGTAAGAAACTGTCAAAATGTTTTCCAGAGTGGCTGTACTATTTACCTTTCTTCCAGCAATGTGTGAGTGATCCATTTTCTCCATATCCTCAGCAGCACTTGAAGTTGTCACTATTTTTTTTTATTTTAGCCATTATGATAAGTGTGTTGTGCTGGCTCATTGTGGTTATAATTTGTATTTCCCTAATGGCTAGTAATGTTGAACATCATTTCATGTGCTCATTGCCTGATGCTTGTGTCTAACCTGACTCCACCTAAGACTACTAGGAGCATGAAGGACAGGAGATGGGATTTGCCTTGAAAAATGAAATCCTGCCAGATTTTGATTCCCAAACCCAGTCCTGGATAAAGAAGAGAGAGCTGGCCATTAGCTCCTTTGTTTATTAGAGTTCTAATACGTGCTTCTAAAGCAACAGCGTTTTAGTCAAATATAGGCATCCCTAATTATAACAGCACTCCTCTGAGCTAGATAAAAGGACTATTATGTATTAGGAAGTGCATCGTAATTTTAGTCATGCTTTATGAGTTATCATTGTTATATATTTTATTTGGAGATACTTTGGCCTCTTTAATCCACAGTAATCTATTTATATGCTAAAAGTACATTAATTTCCTATCTCTTTGTAAATGTGTTGGGGAGACACTTGTTTGTTACAGAAAGTGCATTTAAAAATATATGTTTTTTCATTTTTAGATTATTTTTAAAAAGCTGTAATGCTGCTTAGGCTCTGAAAATAGCTGAATGCAATTACCATTGTGTTTTGTTTTCTTTCCAAATAGACATTTTGTCTCCTTTCTTCAAATGTCTTCCCTTTATCTTTAACAGGTTGATTTAGTGAATATCGGAAGCACTGACATAGTAGATGGAAATCATAAACTGACTCTTGGTTTGATCTGGAATATAATCCTCCACTGGCAGGTAAGAATCTTGATGAATGTTTCCCTTTTGGGTAACATGTTGCTGATTCTTCTTTTCAATTTTACCCTTGACCTGCAAAACAAACATGTACATCTCTAACAATACAAAGCACATCTCCACAGTGCTGCCTTTTAGATTGGCACAACTAATGTCACCTGCGATGAGAAGGATCAGCAGATTATAAAACAAGTTCTAGTACACTTGCAGGAATATTTTTCCAAATGTTATTTCACTGGGTACAGATGGGCAAAAAAGATAAATCTCCTCAATGTGTTAATAAAAATATTTTTTACAAATATGTGTCTTTTATAACTCATCTATAAGTGAATCTATATAGTTTTGTAAAAAGGAAGGTATTTTTTGCTGTTATTCACACTACCAAATGAATGAGAATTTGTGAATCTTGTGGATTCTCAATGTAAACTAACGCCAATAAAAGATTAGTGGGATATGATTATCTGTATGAGTATATGTGTTATACACACAAACTCATTTCATAATCCGACTTTATGAAAAAAAAATTGCATTTTTTTCTGAACCACCTCAGCGTATGGTCTCTGAATGCCTTTATTTACTACTGGACCTCTGGAAAACAGATCAAAGGTCATTTGGTTTAGTGAAAAGAGTACACACTTTTTTAGCCAGACCAACATGAACTTAAATTTCAACTCCCTCATTTACAGTCTTAGTAATACTGGGTATAACACCATCCCTTTCTGGGCCATAATTCCCACACTGTCAAAATAGAAGAAATACTAATTAACATGTATATTCCTTGTCAGCATTAAATGAGAGACTATCCATAAAGTACTTAGTACAGCGGTCCATTTTCATTAGAGGTGTATCATATGAATAACTTTGATTGCTTAGAATTTTCCACTCATATGTTAAGAATTTGGAGGATAATTGAGATGTCTGTTCTTTTTATTATCAGAGATTACTTTTTTATAAAACAGCTTTTTTGACATGTAATTTATATATTGTAAATTTAGCCATTCTAAGTGTAAAATTCAAAATATACCAAACTGGTTTAGTTCTGTTGCCTAGTGCTTCTCAAACTATTTTGAGGAAGAAACAGTTTCTCCCTGCCCTCCCAATCCGTCAAAGATTTTAAGATATTTACAGAGTTGTACAACCATCACAACAATCTAATTTTAGCACATTTCTACCACCCTAAAAATAAATCTCATGTCCATTTACAGTCACTCCTCACACCCACCCCCAGCACTAGGCAACCATTAATCTATATTCTGTCTCTATATGTCTGCCTTTTGGACATTTCCTGTCAATGGAATCATATACTATGCGTTCTTTTATAGCTGGCTTCTTTCACCGAACATAATCCTTGGGGTTCATCCCTATTCTAGCAGGTATCACTACTTCATTTAGTAGGGTTGACTTTTAACTTGAATTGTCAATTGGTCCTGCTCAGAGTCAGACAGCATGCAGACAAGAGATATACCTATTCAACTCAGCAGCCATATTGTTCTCCCAATTGACCCCCATATCTTTGTATTCTAAACACTCTGAACACGCTCAATACTATTTAACAGCAACATCGGAAGAGAGAGAGAACAACCATAGTGGTTGACAACAGAGAATAGCTCATAAGAGCCCAAATGAGCCCAAGATTCCCAATTCTGGGCCTTTTTCATATGGTGATGGTGTCGATAGAACCAGCAAGGCAACATATGGCCCCCCACCAAACTGGTTTACTTCTGTTGCTCAGTAGTTCTCCAACTATCTTGAGGAAAGAACATTTTGCCCTTTTCTATTACATGTAAATTACAATATAACTGAAGCATTACAAAAATGAAATAAAAAGATACAAAAAATCCAAGCTTCTTTTTTATCATTACATTCAATAGACATAAAGAGGACTCTGTAAAATTGCTACAGAAGTTTCTAGTGGACTATCAGTTGTTGCATTTATCTTATGGCCTGGTCACATATGGTTCATAGAGGGACCCCAGCTTGCAGAAAACGCTGAGTTGTGCACATGTTAGTCATGGCAAAGCTAGCAGGAGAACTTAGGCATTCACAGAGCCTCAAAAGGCTATTTTAACTGCATTTATCATCCAAACTGCATCTCATATGATCTCACCCTTTTTTATCTCCTCAAAACTGTTTCTAACTCCATCTCAACCCACCAAAAAGATAAAATTTCAAAACTGCTCCGTCTGATATTTTCTTCATTTGCTTGTGAGCTTGCTCATTTTTTATTATTAGCATGTGGAGGGGCTTTCACATCCAGGAATACCAGAAGAAATGCTTCTGTAGTCTCTCCTGGTCTGAGACCTCTCTTAGAGTCTGTCGTTTTCCATCTACGTCCTTGAATCACCATATCCTTATGACTGCAAGCATGTAGATACTCTTCCAACCCTCTGCCTCCCTCCTTATTTCTCTCTTCTATCACATTGCCCTGTTCCCCTAAAGCTACTAAATACATTTTTAAAAAATTCCTCCTGCTCAATACTCCTCATCATAATCCAATGTATCCCAAAAGATATTTTCACCAGGAGTACCTATTTGCCTTCCTACTAAATAGCTGAAGAAGCCCTTGAACCTCAGCAAAGATTAAAGGACGCTCTGGCCAACCTAATATACTTTCCAGATCTATCAGATTAAGGATGGCATTAAGAGATGGAAAGATATGAATCTTTTGTTCCAGTGCCACATACTGTGTTATTAATAGTGTCGTAGAGGACTTCTCTTTGAACTTGTAAAAACTCAGGAATCCCAACCCTATTTCCTCTGTCACTGTTTTTCCAGTTTCCACTTAAATAAAATTGTTAGCCTGAAAAACAATGCCTATATTGAGGAATAAGCAGCTTTGAGCAAAATTGTGAAGTGGACAACGTGCATTTGTCATCTTTTCTTGCCTGCTTTTTAAAGTGCAAACAATCCTTTTTAGGATGGTCAACTCAGTTCTGGTAACCAGCTGGAGATAAAAACATATCCTGCAAACAGTGGTGTGCTAGCCCCACCTTTGTTGGCTAACTCAAAGGAAATACTCAATTCCAGGGCTACTTCACACTGGAGTGTTTATAGTATTTATTATTTGCACAACATACAAGAGAAACATGGTTTTTGCACTGCTAGACGCCCTTACTATAAACTCCTGCCTACCTAGTGCCTTCTGTGCAAGACAGTTCTTCCTCTGGTCTTCTTCAGGCCTTTTATACACCATTCTCCTTGCCTTGTGGAAGACTATTCCTACCCCTCTTCACTTCTACCCCTCTGCTGCAACTCCTGTTAGTCACAGAATGGATTCTTGGAAGCAGACTTTGAGTTCAGCAGGTAGGATGTTGAGTAAGGCATGCCCTTGGAACCAACACCCGTGGAAGAGAGAGGGTAACTGGAGTGAGAAGGAGAGCTAGAGCTCTGATGCACACCCAACAACAGCCTTCTTCAAACCCATGGTGGGGAACTTGGAGTTAGAATGAGCCTTTAGAGTTGTCCTGAGGGGGGCGACGTGGCTGAGTCTTTATACCATTTCTCTTCATCAGTCACTAGATGTGGGCTGCCCCAGGAAGAGCATGACCTTAGGTGATGACCCTGCAGTTCAGGTAGTCCCTGAGGGGACTCACAGCTGGAACAAGCCCTTCCCTGAAGGAGAATCTTGGTAGTGCATCTCCTTGTCTATCACACTTTCTTTGCCCAGTTAACTCCTCGTCATTTTTGAAATCACTGCTCAAAGACATTTCAATTTTTTTCCTTTTAAAAACAGATATATAGTTGTATGCACACACACATGCACACATTTGTTTAAATTGATTCTTTCTCTCTTAGGGACAGTAAGACCTGAGGGTGGGAAATTTTTCTGCTTACAGACTCACCTTAGGACCAGCTCAGTGCCTAACTGAAGGTTGATTCTGAATAAAGATTTCTTGGTAACTGTCTTTTATGCAGGAAAAGAAGAACTGATTATTTCACATTGCCCTTTATTTTTTTTCTCAGCACCCAAGTAGAGGCAATACCAATGAGGCTGAGGCTGATAAGCTGAATTAGTGACATAATGATGCTAAAGGAGTTTTGGATTGAATACTGTGTTGTCCTTTAACATTATGTGCATAGAGGGCAGTCTGGCTGAGCATTTCACAAATGAATCCCATTCATCATGGGAGGGTTGTCTGATCAGTGAAAATCCATCACCACCACTGAGCCAGTATCTGCTGATTCCAACCCTGGTTCAGCACAGGACACAAAGTACACGTCCTGCAGTTGCTGTACATGGAGTTTGTGCCCTTTATAACTTTAGAATATGATGAGAAAAATTATATATCTTACATAAGTGTTTGGCCTATTTATTCGCTAACTGACTAAATAAGCAGGTCAGGAAGGAATTAAGAAAACTGGATAATCCATCCCTAAATAATAGATTTAGCTATCAAGGGATGGTGACAAATATATGCAAAGATTTCACATATTGAAATCATTACCACATTTACAAAACATCATCTCAAATCCTTTTCAAGTGTTTTAAAGTTACATTTAATAGTCTATCCTAAAATTTGCATTGAATCTTTCATAAAACGATGACTAACATTGGCGATGTTAAAATATGTATTTTCCCCAAAGGCATTTGTCAGCTTCTACATGGATGAAGAAGCAAAATAAAATGTTATATTTAGAATACACAGTAAATATTCATCTTCTGATCAAATGTGGGTAGTACATGAACCTTTTACTTCCCAAAAGGAAAGCCCTTGTGGGTAAAAACTAATCACATTTACTTATATACTTCCTCCAAGTATATGATAACGGGCCTGACTTATATTAAAGAAGTAGCCTAGTAATTATTCCTTTACTATGTAGACAGTTTGTTCTATAATGAGGTACCCCTGCATTCTTGAAACCTACAAAAAGACGTTTAGAATGGATTTCTGTATCAGATTAGTTAGAATGAAACTTGAAAATACAGCCACCCGCTGAATGGCATGCGCACATGCACAAAGCCTAGTAGAGAATCAAATGTACAGAAAGCAATTAATAAAAAGAAAACCAAGAGTCTGGCCTTTTTCTCTTTCCACACAGTCTGGGTTTCTGCTTCTCTCCTGGTTGTGGGGATTTTGGGGGTGAGAGGGAGCGAGGGAAAGCCTCAGCCCCTGCTGCTGCCCCCAAGTGGACCCCATACCAGGGCCCCTGACCCCCAAGCCCGCTGGCTGCTTCTGCCGAGTTCTGCCCTGGCTCTTCGCCCTCCCGCGGCGCGCAGCTTCCTCTGCTGGCTCAAAGGCCACTTCCTGCTGGCGGAGTCAGGCCTCTTGTCCAATCACGTTTGTTTGCTATGGGGCGTTCACAGCATGCGCCTTCCTCAGGGCACCCCTGTTGGAGTTCCTGCTGGCCCTGTACTTCCTCCGTGCTGATGCCGTGCAAGCTGAACGACAAGTGGCAGGGCTTGTGCTGGCCATGATGGACTTCTGACGCTGGGTCACAGCGGTCTTCATCTGCTTTGCCCACTCCATCACAACTGTCGCCAAATACTTGGACGGGGCTTCCAAAGCATCTGGGGTGTTTAGCTTCTTTGCCACCATCGTATTTGCAGTTGACTTCTACCCGATCTTGAACGGCGCGGCTAAATTGCTCAAACAAGACAACTCCGCAGATGAGACTACAGCCATCAAAGCCAGAGAAGAGAATTCAGACTCCCATTCAGACTAAGGCCTGGCCACACCCTGGCAACTCGGAGCCACAGGGCCTTCACTCCTGCACGTTCTGACAGGGCTACCCGGAGCAGGGCCAGGAGACCCTGTGTTGGGAGGGAAGCTGTGACTTTTCAAGGAGCAGCAGAGAGAATTGTGACGAAACAAGCCTCCTCACAGCCCCAAAGTGAGGTTCCTGAGCCCAGCACACAAGACGGCACCCCTTGGCTTTGCACTAACCACTTTGCATGTGAGGGCATCTTGGATGTTTAACCTCTTCTCCACATGTCTGTTCCGCAGACCTTAAGCCTTTTAACCTCTCTGCCAAAAACAAGCACAAGGGGACAAAGCAGGTAGAGCCTTGTTAGCCCCCTCACGGGAAGCGCTTCTTGCTGCGGGGGAAGGGAGGGGAGACAAGTAAGACAGAAACCACCACAAGGCCAACCTCCCAGATCCCAGTGGTTTTCGTCTGCATTTGGTGCCCCTGTGCGTGCCAGGCACTTTGTCAAGAATGATCCTTCCGGATTCTTTTGTTCGAGGAGCACCAGTTCCCTCTTCGTTCTTGAGGCAGAGAGAAAACTGACTTTTGCCCTCTCCTCTGGGGGAGAGTGGGTCTGTGTCCTTAACTGACACCTCACACTCTTGGAGACTACATCTTCTTTGAGCGACATGACTATTCTGGGTCTAAGACTGTTTCAAAGAAAAGCTCATAGAGTGGCTTACCAGGTCTAAAAGATTGAGGGTACCAAACTATGAAATAATTCTGACAGCGTCCAGGGTAGCCGGGCAGGCCCAGCCAAACTCTCTCTTTCCCTGGGGACCCACCACCAGGCAGAGGTCCTTGGGCAGCTCAGGACAATGTGCTTGTCAACACCAGAGCAGATCTGACCACCTCACAGAGGTGAGATGTGCCTTCTGTGGTCACCTAAGGACCTATGCTGTGTATGTAACTTCAATGAGATTCTGTTACTTTATATAATTTTTTTATACAAAAGCAGCTTCTTAAATGGCATTTCCTATGACCCGAGAGGCCTCATAAATGAGCCAGGGTTCTGGGCCCATGTTTCCGGAGTTTGTAATGTTTGTTCTTCTCTTGTGTGTGTGAATCTCACTCTGAAAAAAGCCATAATGGATTAAACCGGACTGACTACCAAAAAAAAACCCAAAAAACAAAAACCAAGGTGACATGTCCACAGCTTTTAGTGATAAATCTTTTCTTTCTTTTGTTGATTTTTTGTTCTTTCGTTTAAATAGGCAAATTCATTTCCATATTCTTTGTCTTCATTTTGATTAGTAAACATAATTTCTATTATTTTAAGTTATATTATAAACCTGGGGTTTTATCTTACTGTAGTTTGTCTTTTGATTCTTATAACAACCTTCTATATATAGTTAAGGAAACAGAGACCTAAAAAAGTTGCCCAATTAACACAATTCATTCATAGCTTTCTATGAAATTTGAACCTAAACTTAAAAAAAGTAAGCCCATTCTTTTAGCCACTGTCATTCTTTCTAGCCTAAAATCACTAATATGTCTTAAGTTCTTGGTTAACAACAAATCTAATGTTTTGTACACACTCTTCTCTAGCATATTCATTGAAAGTTAGAAGATGAGCAATTCTAAAAACACAAAATTAATAGTTTAACACAGAATCTAGGAGTGATAGTAATCATATTCAATAAATGGTGTATCACAGATAACCAACCAATCAGAATAGACTCCTAACTAATTAGAATGGACTCAGTCCTGGCAGAATTTATTCTTATTGCTAATCAACCCTAAAGTTTACATTATTTATTTCTGAAGAGTAGGGTATTCAGATTTAAGCTTGTGTGGTTCTTGTTCAGGGAATGCATTTTCTTCTAAAAATTTCTTTCCATACATAGGTCAAAAATGTAATGAAAAATATCATGGCTGGATTGCAACAAACCAACAGTGAAAAGATTCTCCTGAGCTGGGTCCGACAATCAACTCGTAATTATCCACAGGTTAATGTCATTAACTTCACCACGAGCTGGTCTGATGGTCTGGCTTTGAATGCTCTCATCCACAGTCATAGGTAAGGAGATCACTGAGACATTGAATAATTGTTATAAGTATTGATTTAGAGACTATCTTTTTCTCCATTGTGGTTCCAGATAATTTCCTACTGTGCAACATGTTATGTATGTTGACCATATTGATCTAACCATCCATTGGAATGCACTGAATAAAAATATTTATCCTGTTTATGTGATATATCATTTAGTTGTTGAAATATTAAAATTACCCAAGCATGAATGTGATTAAGGTGGAGGGAGGAGAGCAGCATATTTGAAATTGGGACTCTGCCAGAAAATCAAGGTTATATTCTAACTTTGCTAAGAATGGAGTTGATCTTTCTATACAAATAATGTGTTATTATGAGCCTAAACTGTAGAGCTAAAAATAGTTCCAAATCTCATGTGAGTGGCTGTACTAAAATTAATTACCGTCATCAGATTAATAATGTGAAAAAGAAACATTTCTCTTGTCAGATACACACTTAGATAGCAAATACCATTAGGCTCTGTATTTTTATTTATATCTATTTCGGGGTTAAAAGAGGCTCTGAGCATCTTAGCATCCAAGCCAAAGAGCAGACCACAATTAATTTCTATGACTCAGTGCTCAGAATATCAAAAGAAACAATTGTTCTGGAACAGCAAAGCAATTGCTATAAAGCATGAGAGAGTTCTTCTGTGGATCTTCATAAAAAGAACTCAGTATGATATAGTGAACCAAATGTCCTTAACTATATTCCATACGCTATTATATTTTCTAAGATAAAATAGATGGTTGCATTTTTTCATATAAAGAAGCTCGGTAAATGAATTAATAACAGTTCAAGAAAAAGCAAAACAACATGGTAATACATTTATTATATTTAATGCATTCACATATATTATAGATAATATATAAATATATATTATATGTATAATACATTTACTTTAAGGAATCTCTGCTTTTGTTTTCCTATTACCCATCTCTTTTCCCCAGCTTAATCCCCAGGGTCAAATATGTTGCCTTATTAACTGTGTTTGAAATGCCACTGGACTGCATCTTCCCTGATTTTCAATGCAGCTTATCTTTTCTCACTTTGATCTTTCTTTCTTGATGAATCTACCATTTTCCTATGCCAATCTTGCTTCTAGAAAAGTCCAGAATATAAATTTTCTTCATGGTAAAGCTCAATCCAAGAGTAAACGCTCTCTAAATAAGCATCTTTGTCAGGTGTCTTGCTCCAGCTGGGTTTAATTAACCCCATCCAGACTGAGTTTCCAGGTGAATGACTCAGCAACCTGATTTTCAAAAGGAAGCAGGTTCGCACTCAATCTGCATGTTAAACAACGTTAACACATTGTTTTTCATAAGTGTGACACAAAGAAAAATATTCCATAGCTTCAGTACAGCCAGATGAGAAGGGATAGAGATATTCATTCTGCATTCTAAGTCAGCGTTCATTTATGCAGCCACATGCTTCACAATAAGGGTCTGAGCATATTGATCTTGCTGTTCATGTACACGTTTGCAGATGAACAGAAATATCGAGGGTCAGGTTATGAGGTCCTTGTTGGCTCTTTAACATTTTCTTTTCAAGTGGAAGACTTCAATTCTCTAAGCATGTTCACATACCACATTTGTTAGTATTCTATTTTATGATTTCTGAATATATTTGTAAGTAATACAGTAAACATATCCAGATTGCCCTGCTGCATCCGTCCCTGACCCACTCTTTCTCTCTCAAAATATCTTCATTTATATATTCTTCTGTCACATTGAATGAATCATCAGTAGCTACCTTTTTATACATAACATGGTTACTTTTCAAGAGGTTTCCCACAGCTGATAATGCTCTTTCATGAATCATCTCCCTCTTCTTTTTGTCTTTGACAGATGTTCATATTGTTTACGTAAAGAAAAAAAATGGTTTAACTTTATGTTCCAAGGTGATTGTCGTTGGTACGCTTAGGAATGTCATGAGGTGTCCTGATTTCAATAATTGAATGACTAAGCTATATAGAACAAAGGCATGCTCTTAATATAGAACATAGGGATTGATAAATAGTCTTGCCAAAGGTTAGGATATTAGTGGCTTTGTATCTTTGTAAGGCTAAATTTTATCTTAATATGTAGGAAATTAAAAGTATTACATTGACACAAAGTCCACTACAGTGCAGTTAAAAAGAAGCCAGGTTCTACTTTTGTGGGAAAACCAAATGATAATGGATTAGAAATATACTCAAAATATGCAGATAAGTTGTAATAAGTATAAAGTTGCAGTGAAATTTTCTTCCTGATTTCTTATTTTAGTTTATTACCATAGAAGTAATACAGCACATGGTTTAAAAAAAAATCAGACATTGGAGAGGGGGGCAAAGGAAAAGAAACAAAATGTGTCTTCATGACTCCAACCCTACCCCGTCACACTCGCCTTCCTAGAAGTAGTCACTGTCAGCAACTTCTTTTATTCTTTCTGTTGGTTTTCATGATTATATGTTTTTATTTCCGGATTGATTGATTTCTGACAGTAGATGGATTTACTCCTTAATATGCAGCCCACAAACATTACCTCTCATCTCCATTGGTTTCCTAAATTGATTGCTATATTATAATCATTTTATTCTTATAATTGTTGCCTCTATTACTTTAAATGATAGCAGTGTACCTTTTTTCATCAAGTTTAGACAAGATCTGTTGACTACCTGAAATGAAGGATGAGGAAACCGTCATACTTGCCTCCCTCTCTTCTCTCCTCTCCCCCTTCTGTTTTGTTATTATTCTTGCATCAACAATGTTTGTAACATTTATATCTGCTCTGTAAGTATAGGTGTTCTTGGCTTGAGTCTATAAACTGAAAATGCATTACTGTTATTTTATAAATATAATTAACCTTAGAACAAAGTAATAGAAGTTAATGTTTTTAAGCAATTGTTATTTTGTAGGCACTGTTCTAGGTAAAATATTCCATCTGTTTCTCATGACATAGATACTATCATGATCCCCATCTCACAAATTGGGAAACCGAGGCACAGAAAGGTTATGTGATTTGCTTGAGACCATTTGCCTACTATGTGGTAGAGTCAGGATTTGAATTTATAGGGGACTTTTCTTGTCTACTAGGCGATGTTGTCTCATTCAATATGTCGGTTTTCTCAAAAGACTCATGATCTTTGGTTGCCTGTTCTTGTTTATGAGTTACAGTCTAGGTTAGCATGGGAAAGTGGTTCTCCTCTACAGTTGGCTTGTTTCACAATTTTTTGTGCATTTGAAAATCATAATTATTTAAAATGTTAACCAGGGCAGGCCCGGTGGTATAGTGGTTAAGTTCGCACACTCCACTTCAGCAGCCCAAGGTTTGCGGGTTTGGGTCCCGGGCAGGGACCTGTGCACTGCTCATCAAGCCACACTGTGGTGGCGTCCCACATACAAAATAGAGGAAGATTGGCCCAGATGTCAGCTCAGCAACAACCTTCAAGCAAAAAGATGAAGATTGGCAACAGTTGTTAGATCAGGGCCAATCTTCCTCACCAAAAAAAAGAGAAGTTAATCGATGATGAATTTTAAAACAATTAATTAGATTAATTTTAATGCTAGAAGAGACCTCAAAGGCCATTCAGTACAATGTTTTAAATGCAAACATTGAAGCTTAAATAGATTACATGACTTAGATAACTCCTTACCCAGGTAATTAGTTAGTGGCCAAAGAGAAGGGAAAGGGGATGAAAGGAAAAGGGTTAGAATGTGGCAGCAATTCTGTTCTTTTTCATCAGACTCATTTAACCTTTTTACTCTACTATAGGTGAAAAAACTATTTTCCGACACTCTCCTCCCTATATTCTTTTCTACTCCCATTGCTGAGAGATGAAGAAATGAAGATGGGGCAGAGGGTGCATACTGAAGTTAAAACTTCCCCAAATAGTCTAGAATTTAATTTATATTTCTTATAGTCTTTCTACTAATAGAAGCATCTCCCAATTTATACATATTTTAGGTCATAAAAGATTGTTAACTATTTTGGGTAACTTGGAATATATAGGAGAGATTAGATTTCCTAAGCAGTGCACAAAATTCTGGTGGTTTAATCAGGGTAAGAGCAAGTAAAAAAATGAAATGAGAATTAAATGAGAAAACTGTACCTTTATTTTGAATTATGGTTTTAGAAAATAACAGCAATGCCCATCCTTGTAACTTCTTCCCTTATAGAACATGAATTACTAAGCAGGGGATCACTGACAGACACAAATATCCTAAGACTCAGTGTAGATTCTATTTAAAGATATGGACAGATATTTGTCTGGGTAGAAATTTCATAGCACTCATCAGATTCTCAAATGTATCTGTGATCCAGAAAAGGTAAAGAACCACTTCACTAATGGTTTCCAATGTTGTTGGGATAAATTGCAATTCTTTAACAGCCAAGGCCTTTTGCAAATTCATCCCAATATCCCCTCCGAACCATACCTCCCACCACTTGATACTAGAAATTTTCCAGTAGAGCCAGGCCTGTGAAATCTTGACTGACTGAGCATGTTCTAGTTTTTCCTTCCGTAAGAACATTGATTTTCTAATATTCACACAACTTAGAATTCTATTCTCAAATACTTTTCTTACATCTAAACTCAAACCACCATTTAAGACTCCCTTCAGCCTCCAAAAACTTTCTTGGGGCCGGCCCAGTGGTGCAGCGGTTAAGTTAGAATGTTCCGCTTCTTGGCGGCCCGGGGTTCGCTGGTTCGGATCCTGGGTGTAAACATGGCACCGCTTGGCACGCCATGCTGTGGTAGGCATCCCACATATAAAGTGGAGGAAGATGGGCATGGATGTTAGCTCAGGGCCAGGCTTCCTCAGCAAAAAGAGGAGGACTGGCAGTAGTTAGCTCAGGACTAATCTTCCTCAAAAAAACAAAACAAAACAAAACAAAAGTTTCTTGACTTCTTCAGATTTTAGAAAACCTTATATCTTATTATCTGTATTTTTCACGTTTAGAATTTATTTAACTTGTTATGATGTATGCATTTTTTTCCTCACTGGGTTTAAAATCTTTATCGGATAAGAACTACATCTTACCATCCTTTGCGTTTTCTCAATTACCAAGTAAAATGATATTCACATAGTATGTTCTCATCCATTCTCTGGTATAATCAACAAATATTTATTGAGCTTCTATGGATCAGGCTGAGTTTCTAGAGGTGAAAAAAACTGGCAAAAATATTTTATATTCTATATTCTAGTGACAGACAGATAAATAGACAAGATTAATTAAAATATATATTATGTTAAATAGTATCAACAGCTAATGAGAAAAATATAAAGCAATTAAGATGGATAGGAAATGAGTATATGTAAGTAATTTGGGAGTGACTAATTTTAGATGGAGAGAGGGCAGGGAAGGACTCACCAATAATGTGACTTTTGAGTAAAGACCCAGAGGAAGTGGAGGAGTGAGCCATGTTGATGTCTGGGGGAAGAGAGTTCCAGGTAGAGGGAATAGCAACTGCAAATGCAGGAAACTATCTAACCTATTTGAGGAATATGAGGAGAGAGGCGAAAAATAAAATCGTAGAGTTAATGGGGGAGCCAGACCATGTAGGGCCTTGTAGGTCACAGTTAAATCAGTGAATTTTACTCCCCCGGTAGCAGGGATTTGAGAAGAAGATTATGATGAAATACTTTAACAGAGCACTCTGCTAGCCCTGTGAGGATAGATCAACAAGGACAAGAGTGGGAGTAGGGGAGCAGTAGAAAGCTAAGGCAGTAATCCGTGCAAGAGAAAGTGTTGGTTTGGATTAAGGTGATGGCAGTGAGAATAGTGTTAAGTGGTCAAATTCTGGATATATTTCCACCTGAGTGTGGTATGAGAGTGAAAGGGTCATCAAAGTTGACTCCAAAGTTTCTCATCTGAGCAACTGCCAAATTTGAACTTGTCATTGATTATTGAGGAGGGGAGAACTGCAAGAGAACTGAGTGGGTTTGGGGAGTGTGTTGGGGATGAATATCAGAAGCCCAGTTTTGGATACTTGAGTCTTGTGATGACTCTACATGGAGATACTGAGTAAGCAGATGAATCTAGAGTCTGGATTTCAGGGAAGAGGTCTGGGCTAGGCTTATAAAATTGGAAGTTTCCAGCAAATGACTGATATTCAAATCCATAAGATTGGATGAGATTAACACATTTTTGTTGCTTGGATAAGGTAGAATAACTTCTCCTTTGTTTTCTTCAGGATTTTCAATTAAAATTGTGACTTGTTTAAATGAGAAATGTTATGGAGGGGTAATGAAGAGTAAGACTCAGGTCTTAAGGACTATGGGCATCCGTTGTCAGTTAAAAATCAGAATTGAAGTGAATCTCATGAAACATTCTAGATTGATTTATACTTGTCTTTATGTGTGTCTGTTTCAGGCCAGACCTGTTTGATTGGAATAGTGTGGTTTGCCAGCAGTCAGCCACACAACGACTGGAACATGCATTCAACATTGCCAAATATCAACTAGGCATAGAGAAACTACTCGATCCTGAAGGTTGGTACTTTTCTGGACTACCACTGTTTTTTGTATAGATTAGTGTTTGTCATCTCAGATTTAACATTTCCACAAACTAAGCACAAAATAGAAACTATGCATTACATGTTTTTCTATATTCTAGGTATATTTAAAGTGTTCTGTCTTCTTGCAATATATTATGAATTGTCGTATATGATTTTAGTTCTCAAGATACCAATATCTAAAACTAAAGTATAAAACTTTAGGAAAAAACCCAAGCCTTTAGAATATATATGCCTCATGGATGAAGCATACTACATTTAGAGTGCATTGACTCCAAATAATTATAACAAGTTCCTGTTTTGCTTGTTCTACCAAGAGATTTGATAGACTAATCAGCTATAATTAATTAGCCACTCTTGCCAATTTCATTCATATACTCTATAAAAGGCAACATGGTTTACTGTTTAAATCAGGAAATTTATTCCTGGCACTGCTACTGTTATAATGTCACTCTGGGGGAAGTCCTCTATTGGATGGTTATTCATTTTCTGCTTCTTTAGTTGAGAAGCAGCACTGTATTTATAATTTTATTATATTACACTTAAGTAAATTTCATCCTTATCTCTGGTGCTGCGTAGTCATACCTTCCAGACACATGGATTCGAGGGATAATGAATCCTGACCTCAGCTTTTCTCTCTAGCCTATGAGGCACTTTTTTGTTTGCCAACTTCTTTGAAATTGCAGACTCTGTTCTCATGTTCTTGAGGTTACCACACTCTAAAACCACAGGTTGGAGGAGCAATGTCAGTGAAATTGATATCTGTGATATAATACAAGCTGATATTTGGGCAAGGGTATATAATTCAGTGGTCTTTGGAATATTGAATCAATTCCAAAAAAGGAGATCCTTGCGAGGTGGTGATAGGTCTCATCAGGAAAAACTCAGAAATAACTCAGAGAATAGCCTTTCACTAGTGAATTTATCGTCAGGCAGAATCTAATCCTCAGTATTGCAGACCCAGAAACCTGATTGCCTTATCTTATTGATAGCAGATCCATATGGTGGTGTGTGTGTATGGGGGCAGTTAACTTTAAACAAGTGCAAAAAATGATGCATTAATCAAAATGGAAATTCAGTCATTTTAAATGAGATATGTAAGTTTTGTAAGAACCAGAATACTCATATTTAATTGACCAATATATTGCTCTTGGTAAGCACACGTGCTTGGGAAGGAAAATTATAACAACACAAATGTATTCGTGACGTTGGAATCAGATTAAGTTCATTAGAAATGTTTCTTCTCCTTTATGTAACGCATAGCTGAGCACTGACTCCTGTAACCTCTTTTTGTTGCTTCAATAGACGATCAGCATCCCTCTTGCCCCAGGTTAGCTCTAAGGTAGAAATTGTATCAATCATATTTCCTTGTTTTGCACAATGAGGGACGGTTTCCTCACTATTGACTCCTAGTACTGATTTACATGTTTTTTCATACTCCAGTGAGATAGAGAGGGCAGACGTCATGAAAATATGAACTCCAACCCTTGAGGGTAAGAGCTACAGTGTATGAATTTGAGGGATAAGCCCATTAATAGTTTCTTGTTTTTCATTAAACCCACATATCGTAGTCAGTTCCCATTATCTAGGATATGTGCTCTAGTTATTCTTGTGTGTGTCTTATCCTTTTATAAAATAGTAAGAGTATATTTAAAATAGATCTTTTTCTTGTTAAGTGATAAAATGGCTTTTGATCTCTAAGTCCGCCTTTGAATTGAAGTAGGAGTAGCTAAATAGGCATGCATATGATAATCAGAAAGTAGATTGATGAACCTGTAATCAGGTAAGGGCAGTTACATAAATAATGCGGGTTTTTTGCATAAAATAGCTTGATATACCCGATTCCATATGCTCTCCTAAATGGAAAGTGTATGTTGAAATGCACATCATATAGGCTATAGGAACACCATTATAATATCTCAAACCTGACAATTCAATATAAACCAAATATAATATGAAATACAAGCTGAGTAATAGAGATCATACCACTGGTTATGGTTTCATTTTGCCAATAAAATCTTCGATCTGAAAATACTTTTTATTTATGGACTCCCTCCGATTCAAAGAACACTCTGTCTCCTAAAAGGGTTCATTAAAGTTTATTTATGGCTGTCAATAAGAAGAGGATTCAGCGTAAATCTTATGTTATATTTTTAGATATGTGTCGGTTCCTGCCAGTGTGTTGGGGAAATTCACAAATATGCATTTAAAAATTATTGCTCAGAATTTTTCAAGACATGATTTCAATGATAATTGAAAGGAAAAAATTAACTAAATTATAAGGATTTTTATTTACTGATTTGTTAATCGTAAAAGGCAAAATAGCATCTCTCAGAATCTAAGACTTAGAACGCTCTCTTCAATGTATCTAACAGGGGAGATTCATGGACTTCTTTCATGCCCTGTATAGTAATTACCTTTGAGAAGTTCGTGTTTTTATTTAGCCAAATACTGGTTCTTTAGCTTATGCATGATGATGTCAGCTATTCTCCAAAGCAATTTTCATTTCATATCTATTATGCCCCTGAGGAGGTTAATGAAACATTTTGCTTTATGTTTGGGAAGATTTTTATTATTGGGGAATTGAAGTTATATTTGACTTAAGAAATACCTGCCAAAAATGTTTTTAGAATTTTAAACATATGCTTTATTGATTGAGTTGATTTATAAATTAAAAAGTCATTGAAATATAATTTGGAGGTTTTCACATCTTGCATGTATCGACTTTGGTGTGCTTTTTTTGGCCTTAACTGGTGTTTTGAGGCCTGAGGCTTGGTTTTAAGTGGAATTGCCTTTTAAAATGAGTAGCAATAGGCATTAGCATAAGCAATTTCAGGAGCTGTTTCTGATGTGTTTAAATGTTAACATATGCAAAAATAAGTACTACTAGGGTAAGATTATTTAATAATTGATGCATCTTTATGCCCATAGATATAAAAGGTTTCCCTCCTTTGAAATATATCCTAGTGTGAATTGGGCTATTCACTTTCTACCACGATTTCCCTATAAGCCATGCATTGTACGTGCATTGTGGGTTTCATATATACATTGCTTGCTTCTCTGAGTTTCAAACTAATTGGTTTGTCAATCCACACAACACTTTATCCATTAAGAGAATGCTTTGTCAGCTTTGCCTTGTGAATAACAAAGTGAAGATGTTTTTCTTAAAGGAATCAAAAAGTCGAGGATAAAAAATTGTGCTGGTTCTAGATGACTTTTGCATATTACTGTAGTAAGTCATTTCCATTTGGGATATGCAATATGATGTGGAAATGCCCTCACTTTTTTTACCCAGGTGACTTTAGAATGAAAAATGAATAAGAGTCGAATTTGGCAAACACGATGGTTTGCAAGAAATATTTGTAACCTCAAAATGACATTTACAAATCAATTAGTTTGGTTTTAATCCACTTCCTTTTAACTTCATGAGTATGGTGACACAGATTCTATTTTCTGCTTGACTAATCCCTGCATCACTCTTCGGTTGTTTTTCGAGCCTACTTTTCCAAGAATTAGCTCTGCCTTTTGGAGAGTTTTGCTTTTGAAATGAATGGTCTTAGGCTTTTAACTTTGCAGGCATACAGTTTATTAGTCTCTAAAAAAATATTCAAGGGAAAATATATAGCATTTGTTATAAAAGAGAAGAGTGTCTTTGAGGCCTCTTATTTTGGGTTTGACATCAATTGTTTGAGCAAGCGGTGCTGTTTTCTTCTATCTTTGTTCCAGAAATCACATTTTTTTAATAGCATTTTTTTTTTAAAAGACTGGCAACTGAGCTAACATCTATTGCCAATCTTTTTTTTTTTCCTTCTTCTTCTTCTCCCCAAAGCTCCCCAGTACGTAGTTGTATATTCTAGTTGTAGATCCTTCAGGTTGTGCTACGTGGGACGCCACCAAAGCATGGCTTGATGAGCAGTGCCATGTCCACACCCAGGATACAAACCTGTGAAACCCTGGGCCACCGAAGCAGAATGCTCGAATTTAACCACTTGGCCATGGGGCCGGCCCCCCAACCATCACATTTTGATACCATAACAATAAGAAATATTAATAAGTGGTCTACACTAAGTTAAAATAGAAAGAGTAAAACCATACCAACTCAGAAGGATGTTGTTAACTTAAATAACTAGAACTTTTTATGGACATGCACACTCATTTCATATAATTTAGATTGATTTTTTCTAGAACCCATTGTAGAATAGCTTTGTTTTCAGAAAATGTGATGAGATCAGAATATATTGATGTTCCTTATGTGTATATTTCAACTAGAGATTATTGTAAAAATCTCAGGCTCTTTAGAGAAAACTCTCTGTGGTACAAAATGTTCTTTTTTCCATATATTAAAAGGTGTTTTAATAGTACATATGTGAATAAAAAGTGGCCATTGCCTTTTTGATGACAAAGTACTTTTACAAAATATGTCTTCCTTTGTACCTTTTTGTGTTATTGATTTATATCATTATCTCTGGCAGAGATTCTTTAGAGATATTGCAAGTTGCTATCATCTAAAAGTGAATCCTGAGTGTCTTGGAAGAACAGTTCTTAGTCTAGTTATTCTGCTATGGAAAATAGAAAGTATCATCATCTCCTTATGTAGACATAATAATAGCAAGATAATGTTCCTATCATATCAGCAGGAGACCGTTTTTCCAGGGTTTCTTTTTTAAAGAAACATTGCAGTTTGATCATTAAAACCAAATTATGTCATTTAATAATGTTAAATGTAATAATGAAAATATTTAATTTTGAACTTCAGTGGATTGAAGTTGAAATGAGCAAAGTAAAGATGACAATATTGTATTAGCTAAAGAATTGGATACATTAGTAGATTTAGTGTTGCCTTTTCATTTGCTTAATGTATATTCAGTACAACCTTTTAGTAAAGGAATTTTGGAAACACTGTATTAAGTAATTTAAATATATACTTTTAATAGCATTGCATAAAACAGAGATTAGCATCTGTACATAATGAGGGTTTAGGAAAATGGATGGCTGAGGTAGAAGGCCAGAGAAATGTGATTAACATATTCCCAGCCTGCTTATCATTAGAGTAAAGGTCCTTATTAGAATATCCTTGACTATTTTTAGGTTTTTATCCTGAACCTTACTTTTTTTACACTTCTCTTCTCCATGGGAGGACATGTTGCGTAACTAGTCTTGACTATCCACTGCCACTTTAATATACTTTAATGCTTTTGAGTTAAAGATGACTTTACCAGAGTATCTGTAGGCATTCTCAGATTTATCATTGCTACTATAGAAAAAACATCTGTAAGGGACAATGAGGCAGTACTTTGTACATGAAAGTAACACATAGCAAAATGAATAAATGAATTTTCTACATGGGCAAAAGGTTACCAATAATAGTAAACAAATATTATATTAATGTAGAAATGAGGATAAAGATATTGTATTAATATGGTGATACAGATCATTATATTAACTTTAAGATGTTATAGTTGCAATCTCCTGTTTCCTGATGGAGAACTTTTAAATTGCTTGTCACAAGAGAAATTTTAAAAAAATGTTAATGCATACTTCCTACTAACCTGAGAAGCTGACAAAGGCATATGAGACACAGAGAGACAGAGAATGAATTTAGTATCTCTTTTTGATATCCTTTCTTCCACATTATTCTCAGTTCAGATAACATAGAAAACTGAAGATTTTCAGGACAATTTGAACCAATCAGTAGTAAATTGAAGCAATTTTTGTTCTGCTGATCCATTTCAGTCGTTTGACTGAAATAATTGGATATAACTGTCCCAAATTCACCCACTTAGTCAACAAGGAGACCTACAAAACATTAAAAATGATATCTGCGTGTGTACATGGCCTGAATTTACCCTTTGTACCATAATTTGGCATTTTCTACTGATCTTTCATGTTCTTTTATAATTTATCACAATTTTGACTTCATGGAAATCAGTCAGCCAATTTATATGTTTTATCTCTCCTAGGAGTGATTTGTTAAAATAAAATGAATATTATTCTTTGCTATCGTTAAGTAGTGTAGTTTCTCGCTTGATTGTGGAACTTAAATAATGAAATATAGTCTAATCATGTGATTCAAGATTTGCATTGTGGATGAGGTTCTATACCCAACATGTTCAGAAGCATTTGAGTATAATCCTTGCCTGGATAAGCGGGAATCTCTTTTCAGTTACTTTACCAGGATGATTTTTACAACTGGTTTTTATTTAAGTGGGGGAAATGTAACATCCTAGGCCTATATAGTGGCAATAAATGTTATTGAATGACTGACAGGATCTCTATTGTTTAACATAAATATCTTTAAACACTTGGAAAATGCATCTCAATTATTACGTTTAACGTAAATATTGCTTAAACAATTGAGAAGTGCATCCACCACGTTCCAATGCTGAACAATATATAATAGATATTTTGTGGAATGGTGTCCCCAGGTGTATCATCACTAGGAGTCCATTAGACTGTTAAGGAAAATATATTAGAAAAAATATTTGTTGCTCCTTTCTTATTGACTTCAATAAAACTCAGCTATGAAATAATAAATGAGATACTAGTAAGTTTGAATAAAGTGTTCCATAGTTGATCTCTGTGATATTTATTTATCATAGAAGGGTGTAGCCTTAAGCAAAAGCATTTTGAATATTTAAATAATGATAGAAAGTGATGGTGAAATGGCATAAATAGTTTCAAAATTTCTATGAGGTTTTAATTAAATCAATGATAATGTTTGAAAGTAAAATATATATTACTTATAGTTGGGGCACTTTTATTCGTTTCACTGTCTTCAAAATGGAATTAACTGTGTTTGATAAAAGTATAGGAGATATCACAGAACTTGAAAATGAACATCTGAAAACCTTAAAGCCGAGTACTAGGAAAATGGATATCCAGTTGGTACAAATGTTTTCTGATTAAATAATTTCTCTGTAAAAATGCATGGGCAATTTAGCAGCTGGAATAGAAATATGAGATGACAGTGTATTAGTTTACAATAATATTTGGGTAAAATAATAATGAACCGGGGTCTTGGTTGATGCCATTTAATTCTTATAAGAGGATAGTTTAATTCTCATAAAAATGGGCTTTAATCCTTGTAAAAGAGACCAGAAGCTTTACAGTAGCCTTGTGATTATACTTAAAAATAATAAACCATACTCTTAGATTTATTGTCTTATGGCAAACTTGTGGAGTTAGTGGGTCATATGCTGTCCACTTGAGAGATGAGAAAACTGTTACAGCTATTAAGTGTTCAAGGTTATTGTGTATTATTAAAATTTAATAAGGTAGTTGAAAACTAGTGTTTTTACTTTTTAGAAATAATCAATTGTTCTACAGTATCATTCTTGTGAGATATTTTTTCATTGTTGCTAAATAAACTTCTACCTTAAATCAGAGGACAGTTTCCCCTAAAAATATTTTTCTACCCTTTTTTTTTGAGGAAGATTAGCCCTGAGCTAACTGCTGCCAATGCTCCTCTTTTTGCTGAGGAAGCCTAGCCCTGAACTAACATCCGTGCCCATCTTCCTCTACTTTCTATGTGGGATGCCTACCACAGCATGGCTTGCCAAGCGGTGCCATGTCCGCTCCTTGGATCCGAACGGGTGAACCCTGGGCCGCTGAGAAGCGGAACGTGTGAACTTAACCACTGCACCACCAGGCCGGCGACTATCATTAGTGATATCAACTCAAATGTACAAGGTTCCTTTGGTAAAATATAATTAAAATTTAAGTAGGACGACCATGCTCTAGGAACTTTACATAATTTAACCTATTTGTTTTACCCAATATGTCTAGGGCAGTTTATCCTTATTTTATAGATGGGAAAACTGAGGCTTAGAGAGCTTTACTAAAACCGAGATCACCCAACCAATAGATAAATGAGCTGGAATCAAATCTGGGTTTCTCTCTTCTCAGAGTCCATGTTACTTTTAATAGGACTTCCCAATAAAATCACATGGGGAGCTTTATGAAAACATTGGGGTCAGAGCAGATATTCTGATTTCATTGGTCTGAAGTGGGGTCTTGACACCAGCAATTTTTGAAAACTCATCAGGTGAGGCTATCATATAGCCAAGGTAAAAATAGCTGCAGTAAAATAATTATTTCCATGAGATACGCCTTTTTAGAGGATGAAACGCAGAATCTGTTGTCCCACGGTTTGTTCAGGCCTCTAGCATTTTCTTCCTCAAGAGGTGACTAAGCCTGCTGTTCAAATCTTCAATTACTGGAGCATTGCTTATTGCTAACAGTCCTGTCGTTAATGAGAAATGGTTCATCCACCAGATAAAGTAGAAATAGACTAGCTGTCACGTAAGACTGGCTACCAAGACGTTCTCTTTAGGATTAAGGGACTTGCCTTATCTCCTCTCTGCACAGCTTTCTCTCTCTCCATCCCTTCTTCTGTTTATTACTTCACAGACGTGTTTGTAATAGAATGATGCTCTCACTCAAACGCTGATTCCACCAAAGGGTTGTCCAGGACAAACTGTGTGCAGAGGTGGTCCCTGACTCTTTGTCCTTTTATTTGTTTTCCCTTTTTCACATCCTCTCTCACTTTGATCCTAATTAATATCGCTGTGCCCTGTCATCAGGGTTTTGATGATCCCTTTTTCAGCCAGTAAATATCTCTTTCATTGGCACAGCTGATAAAGCCTCTGATTCCAGAGGAATTTTTAAGAATAACTAAGGGATAATAAAATAAAAGTAAAGAAAAAAAATTAAAATGACAGTAAAATAATTTTTTCAGAATACAAGTTTTTATCCTATAAATTCATTTAAAAGAAGCACATGGCTTTAGTTAGCTTCATTATCTCTGACATTAATGCCACAAATAGGTTGACTTTAATCACAAATCATTTATCTAGGATTAATTTTGTTAAACAGTCTGTATTTCAGCCAGATATATGACTTTTAGTGACTGGATATGATGGTCATTGGAGCCTGTGATATCACTGTAGTTGTGAGTGGAGCAAATTGGCAGTTATACTCACAGATGCAATAGAATTTAATCTAATACTACATTTATTTCCCTGTATAGAAGGATACAAGGTAGGAGATGGTTGGCATGGAATCTTTATGTCATTGGATGGCCCACAAGTAACCGATATACATGTGTTTGCCCCTCATCCAAATGCTAAGCATATGGATGTCGAGGACAAGAGCCAAGGTCAGTCAGTGTGGGCCACTTGACACAAAGAAGCTGCAGCCTTGATTTCCCGTCAGTACTTAATACCATTCTAGTTACAGAGAATAAAGACCTGCTTGTACTTCACAGCCCCACCCCCACGCTTGTCTAAGAGTAGTTCTACCTGGCAAACAGAAGAGACACAACGTTCTACAATTTTCTTAACTCTGTGGTTCTAAGGAAACAAGATTCTCTGGTCATTTTCCCAGGCAAGCTTAGAGTAGCCTTGGCCTGATTTTAAGTTTTTATTCAAAGAGCCAACTAGCCTTGGGTTGAACTCCTGTTTTTGCCTGAAATTAGTTATATGGCACTGGGAAACTTTCTGAGCCTCAGATTTGCTCATGTGCAAAGTAGAATCGATGATATCTACCTCATACAGTTACTGTGAGAATATTAAGTAGTACCAGTAAAGTGTTTAGCCTGTAATATGTGTACAGAAGCAGTAGCTAAAGTATGTGTCAAGTGCCTGGAATATTGCAGAAATTAAGTGTTACTTCCCTTTCTAGTCCTCTAAACTTATCTTAATTAGGGGGAGCTGATCTTCCAAATTATTTTGCCTGACTCTAGGATAAATGCAGACTCTCTCCAAATTAAATAATTCCCATTTTAAATCTTACCATTCTTCCTGTGACCTTCATGCTCATTCCAGTTTCCTGATCTGAGGGATATTGCTGGTTTACAGCTGGATTTCTGGGTGGTAGTGCTTGACATCCTTGAGCTCCAGAGTATAATCTAATACTTCACAGCAGACTTGAACTACATCTTGAATTCCTCAATGATGACGTGACACATACCCACAGAGTCACAGTTACACTCAAGATTTTTAACAAGTCTCCTGAAGGCTGGTTCATAATTGTAATAATTTATTCCTGCAATTGTCACAGTATTTATAAGATACTAATTAGCACACTTGCAAAATATAAGGAGTTGTTCTTCTGCGACCATAACTTGATTTAACAATGTGTGGGTGGTTAAACTGCTTCCCAAACATTTCAGAAAAACTCTTGTCTTCTGAAACCAGGAGTAGCATTTGAATGGAAATGTTGATGTGATCTGGTGTAATATTTATTGAACGTTTATAAGTACTGGGCACAGTAACACTCTATAAGTATAATTTAATTTTATTCCTACAACAATCCTAGGAGGTAGCACTATTATTATGCCATTTACAACTAAAGAGTTTAAGTGACTTGCCCATATCACTTAATGAGTTGAAGTTGAGATTCCCCGCTTGTGACAACTACAGAAAATAATTGTAATGTAGAATATTCTGTCCTCTTTCCTGAATTTTTTCCTTTGCATTCATTAAAAAGTTACTCTCTTTATTGCAAGGCTAATTGACTTTGTTTTAAAGTGGAGGGACATCAATCAGTTGATTCCAAATATGCTGGAAATAAATGCAAAAGTCTCACAAACTAGAGCCAGACTAAGAGAGAGACTGTATTCTGTCTTTTTTTACTATGATGTCTCCCTCAGAGGATAGTTAAATAATTAATCACAGTGGAAGATTGTTTATAAATCCTGCAAGTTTGTGATCCTATCCAAGCCACGCTAAAGTTATCAAAGGGAAACACTAACCAGTTATGAATATATTCCCTTCTGCTCTCTCTCGGTTAACTCTAGAAATAGAAAGAGATGGCAAAAACATCACTTATAGTATGCAAAAACATTTCACTATCTCAAATATTTCCTCAATCAGCTTGTGATGTGAACTTCTCTTACCTAGATTGGAATCTCAAAAATATGGATTAACAAAAAAAGAGAGAGAGAGACAGGGTTATTATCCTAGGAAGGACTAAGTAAAATGTGTTTTACCTATCCTTGAATATCTAAGTTTCTCCGTATGACACATTTCTTTGCATGGATTTATTGTTTGAACCAGTTGAGAACTTGGATCTGCATAGAATTAGTTGGGCAAGTGAACACCTTGGAGAAGTATTTTAAAAGCTGTTTCATTAATGTTCTATCAGTAGAGACACTGTAGTGAAAGCATTTAAAGTGGAATGAATGCACACACATGCCTCAGGGAAAGGAGTGGATCTTTTGAGATCTCTTGAGAACTGTTTTAATTTATTTAAAGTTAATACTATTCAGTGGCACGAGTATATGGTGATGCCCTTGATAAATGCACCTCATGTCACCTGCAACATAATAGTAGACTATGATCCTGTCGTAATTGTTAATCAAGGGGAGTCTGAGCATAGACAGCAGAAGATAAGGAAAGACTGGCCTAGGACAATAAGAATCATCGAATACTTGGGTATTTGGAGAAACTTGATGCCGGAACCAGTTAAAAAAAGGCTAACAAAAAGGACAAATGCCACTCATTTCAAAATATTATGAATAAATTTTAAAATGAATAAGATATAAGCTCCTGGATAAAAATTAAATAATTGTATGCAATTTTCTCTGTACTATCGTATCTCCAATTTTTCTTCCACCAAAACATATAAGTACTGCATGCAAAAAATGAGAAAAAATAAAGAATAAAATACAGAATATTAAGGAACTAGGAGATAAGAAATTAGTCTTTAAATTTTCACAGCACAAGTAAATCTACTGTTTAAAATATTGTAGCAAGATTTCAGTAATATATGATATAAGTTTTCTATTAAATGATAGTATCTGTGTATTCATAGTAAGTGGAAACATATTTTAAGCAAAAAAAAAAAAGTTTTGCAAAAGGAGAAAATGATAGCTCCCCCATTCTTCTTCACCTTAATCTTAATGTTACTGGTGAAGAAAATGGCAGTTAGAGGTAACAAGTGCTTGAAGGAATGTCCTCATCCGTTTAATGTAATCTTTCCTCAGATTGATCTAGAGGCACTGAATAACCGTAATAATTCTGAGAACTCTAATCTTGCAGAAGGAATGGAAGCTTTTAAAATTAGAATTTATTATCAGGCCTAAACATTGGTTACTTATATAAGCCAATTCCATCATTATTATAGAGCAATATTATTTTAGTTAATGTGTCTTTTACTGCATTGAATGCATATGGATTAGTCTAAAAATAAAAAAGAATGATTTTGTAGAGCTCAAATGTTGGTCAGGTGGCTAGATAGACTTGGATTTTTTTTCCAATGAGTGGATTTAACTACACCACTAATAAACTAGAAATTTTGGAGTCCTTGCTTCTAATTCTAACATTGTAATTTGTTTCAGACATTAAAAAAGCTTTTTAAATTTATTTGCTTCAGGGTCATTATTTTATCAAGTAGAAATTCATTTTAATTCATCAAACACTTATCGATTGACAATTTTGTGTAAGAGTGCTATATACTCCAAATGCGTAAAAAAGAAAAAGAGGTAGAATGTCCCGAGGAATTGACAATTCATTATGAGACAAAAGCAAGAACGTGGGTAACTATTATACCTGACTGAATGTGATCTAATCCCCACAAATTAATTAACATGTAGTAGAATATTTTTAAAATTGTGAAACATGTTTGGGAACAGTGTCCCTGTCTAATAAGTGACCAAATGTTTATGCTGAGTGAAAATGTGGTTGCGTCATAATCTTTTAGATGGGGTGTTAAATAAAGCAGAACTCGCTGGATCTGTATAATTGTCTGTATTCAGCTTCCCTAGTTTTATTCACTGGATTTAAATGCATAAATCTATAAATAGTGAAGGTGATTTTGGAGCAGGAACCTAACCTGCTGTTCTATTTCCTTATTTCTTTCAAAGTCCATTGATTTCTTAAATAATAAAGTCCTTCACAATTTGGAATAAGGCTTAATAGGCATTGCTTTCCCTTTAACATATGTGATTTCTAGTAAGAAGTTCTGGATTTTTTCTCTCATGTTTAAAGCTGTTCATGAGGACTGGGGCATGAGATAACTTGGACAAAAGTCATAAATTCACACGTGCACACACACGTATGCACACACACGTACACGTGTGCACACACACAGACACACATAGGTTGAGCAGTGCATTTTTAAAAGTTAAACCCAGTGCTATCATTCACTTCCAACATGAGAAAAAGCTCTTTAAACTGTTTTAAGTCAACATTTATAAGAGAAATTGGCTTATAATACACCTCGGGTTCTTAACCTTTTTGAGAGCTGTAGAAAAGCTGCTTCTCTATAAAGGTAACATATATTGCCAATAAAATATATAAGGGAGGGCATCTACTTATAAAACTCAAAAAACGATTTAGTAGGAACAGTTGTTTTATTAGCCTTCTGCTCTTTAATGACTGAGACCATCCTGGGGCTGTTTAAAAGATGATTTAATTTGTCCTCTAAACACATGGTTGAGTTCAGGGGGTTTCCTTTTTTTCCATGAATCAACCATGTCTGCGTTGACATTAAGGGCATAGAGCAGGAATCTTTGTAATAATAAATCAGTCTTTTAAATTACTTCAAGTTGGTAATTTAACCAGCTTTAAACATGGATAAAATGAACTATGAGAACTATTTGTAATAAAATAGTCCATCAATTTACTGCTTCAAAATTAAAGCTTATTTCAAATGTAATTTTAATGTAAACTGTATCTGAATATAAAATTCTTATGCAATATTCTGTATCATTATCTTATGTTCCTCAAGAAAATGATCATTTGAACAAATATCTTCGTAGAGATAGCCTCTTCCACCTTTCCCTAGACCAGTAGGTGGTACCATCATCTACTCACTCAGTTGCTCAAAGCAAAACCTGCAAATCATCTTTGATTCCGTAATCCGTATCATCCCTAAATTTCAATCCATCATGATGTCTAGTAAGTTATACTTTCAGAATGTACCATTAAGTCTTTGGTACCACCGCACCTTTACAGCTACCACCCTAGTTCTAGTTTTCTCGTCTCTTTCCTTGACCACAGCAAGAGCTTGCTAACTGCTAGCCTTACTTTTACTCTGGCCCTACCTCCAATCCCTTTTATACACAGCATCCAGAGTGATATTACCACGATTCAGGGCCCTAGCACTTGCTGTTCCAATTGTCTGCAATGCTTTTCAGTCGCTCTGCATTTCACAGAATAAGACATTACTGCATTAGAATATGATATGTATGGTCTGAGGATTTTTGTCTTCAAAATTTGTTCTGTTGATGATTTTTATTCATTTATTTAATATTGTTTAGTACAATATTAACAAAGTAAACAAGAGTATTGGTCCTTCACATGTTTAACTTTGATTGTATCAGTGATATTCAATGCAATAGAAGGCTCCACAACTTTCCAGGAAGAATTAATTCTGACTTACATTTCAATCAAGTTTATCCCTACCACAGTACTGCTGGGTTATCACAGTATTGTTGGTAGTTGTAGACTTGTCCAGTTGTCTGATAAATGGCAACTTCCTCATGTGCAGGACTCATGCTTGTTCACAGCTGAACTCCAGGAGCCTAAAAGAGTTCCTGCTTTTTAGTAAGTGTACAATAAATGTTTATTGAAGCCATGAGTTTTAAATTAATAGATTACGTGATGGAGGGAGGGCTAGTAATGTGTCTGAAGACCAATTCAGGCTTTTAAAGTTCTACGTGGGATTGATCATATAGGCTATCATCAGGCTGATAGGTTAAATTCACTGATTAATATAAGGAATTAATAATATTAAGAAGCGACTAAGTGGTCAGTATTCCAGTATTGGAATTGTTATTTGAGTTCTACCTCATATTTTTCCTTCTTTTTATTGGCTCAATTGTTGTCTGCTAAAGCTGGAAAAAGGTCTTCCTGATTATCTTACTTCATTTAAATAAAAGAATACCGGTGAAGGTGATTTTTAAAATTAAAATATTAAGTATGCTAAATCGTAGACCTTAGGTTTGATTTACGAGAAGCTGCATATGGATCTTAAGAAATATGTAAAATAATTTATCCCTAAGTTAAGTGATAATCATGTGTGTTATTGTGGAATAGGCTATCATAAAGTACCAAACTTTATCTAAAAAGAAATAATAGCACATCTCATAAAAGAGATTAAGTGATTCTGTTAGGCAGAAGAATGCTAGATTGTAGTTGGGAATTCCATATATGATAGAAAAGTTGATAAAGAGATGGAGATGCAGATGAGAGAGAGGACAGAAAGCTTTGTTTCTGGAGTAGTTTCTATGTGGATCATATAATATTATAAAAATCCTTTTGGTAATTTCTATAGTAAAAATCAATTGTTCCAATTAGAAACATAAAATGCATTTTGTCTCAATGGATTTCATTATTGCTGTTTACGCTTAAACAATACACACTGCTCTAATTTTTAGGTAAGTGTATGCACTATGAGGAGAGAGCTATATAAATGTACAGATCATGATTTATGTGAAAAAATTATGTGGTGCTTGTAGAGGAGAAGATATATTACAAGTGATTTCTTAGATAAAATGTAAGTGACCGTATATTTAAACTGAAATACAAATTGGGATGTATAATTATAATTTAAATGTTTTCTCAAAATTACTTTTGAATGGGACATAAATAATCTATAAAACCTATGAATAATTTTATTTCAAAAGATAACTTTAAAGAATGTCAGTTCTTATGCTAACAAAGTACTTGAACATGTAGATGATTTGTTAAACATTTTTAAAATTCCATGAAAATGGAATATGCAACAAAGAATACTTTGCAGCTATCAAAATATCTGAATGGAAAAAAAAAAGCAAAAGCAAATGAATATAAATGTTATGTGTCACTGTGTCTGAGCAATATTTTTCATGGTTCCAAACCAGTAGTGATTTCCTTGTGTAGAGTTAAATCAAAAATAAATGGCGAGGAATAGGATGACTTTCATTTGAAACTCAGTTTCTTGGAACTTTATGAGCTACTGTGCCACCTATCAGTGGAATAATAAAATAATTCATATATCACCAATTGGCTTAAAATATCCATTTTAGTTCAGTCAAATTTACTACAATAGCCATTTCACAAAAATAGTTTGTGGCCCTAAAGATATTGCATGCTTGGAGATACTAGAAAAGAATTACATCATAGACCAAGTGAAAACTAGGTACTAGATGCAACTTTTATTTTTTTGTCTACAGATTTAAAACCCTCTGTGGTCGATAGAATAATCACTCCCTGGAGATGTCCACATCCCAATTCCTAGAATCTGTGAATATGTTATGTTACATGGCAACAAAGAATTAAGGTTGCAGATGGAATTAAGGTTGTTAATTAGCTGACCTTAAAACAGGGAGATTATCCTGGGTTATCTAAGTGGGCCCTATGTGGTCACAGGGATACTTAAAAGTGGAAGAGAGAGGCAGAAGAGTAGGTCAGAGTGATGCAATTTGAGAAAGACTACACCCTCTGTTGCTAGCTTTGGAGATGGAGGAAGAGGACCATGAGCCAAGAGATACAGGAGGCCTCTAGAAGCTGGAAAAGGCAAAAAAAAAAACCCCGCTGATTCTCTCCTGGGCCCTCCAGAGAGGAACACAGCCCTGCAGACACTTGACTTTAGCCTAATGAGACCCATGTTGAAGTGACCTACTTAACTGTGAGATAAATTTGTGTTGTTTTAACACACTAAGTTTTAAGGAATTTATTACTGCAGCAATTGAAAATTAATACAGCTTCCGTAGGGGTTTCTGCTGTCCAAATCTTGGCTTAGCTGACCTGTTGTATTACCTGTTTGGCTTTGGGGCTGGCTGAATTCCCCTCAATTGGAGTAATCCAGCAGTGCTCATCTCTGCAGGGATCAGGAGCTAAATCACAAGAGGTACCGAGGGAGAAGCTTCTCCCCTCACTCTAGACCCAAATTCTTATTTCTTTTGCCAGAACCTGCTATTTTGAAGGATGATTGACAGCAGGAATTCGTACTCTCTTCAGGGGAAACTATTCTGCACCTCTGAGCTTGCAGTGTCTTATGACAATTATATGAAAAAGCAATAGTCAGTATATCCCATATATTCTGTCATTCACTTTTAATTAACAATATCAACTACCAAGTGTATGCTGAATGACGTTAAGCCCAGGTCTCTTCCATAGTCTCTTTTCCAGTAATGATCAAATGCATATCTCCTTCCAGAATTCTTGCTAGGATCACTTCTTGTATACTTACACAGGTGTGCACACATACATGTGTTTGTAGTTACGTACACACACACACCCCTCAACACCCAAAATGGAGCAACAATATGCACAGGGCTTAAGGATATCTAATTCCATACTTGGAAAAAGCTTTCTAAAATAAAGCTAATCTGCAGAAAGTAACTGTTCTCACCCTTATGGTAGACTCTATATGAGTCTGCAAAACACTTTGACTCTTTGGGGAAACATCTGAAATTTCTCCTTGGCAAAAAAATGGCTTTGCTTTGTATTTGCATATCTAAATGCTGAATGGAAGGGTAAAATTTTTCCCAGTGAAAAGGTATAATCTGTCCCAAAGTTTAAAATATTTCCAATTCTTTTGGAGAACTGCTTTACTAAAGTCCTAAATTCAGAGTTCTTGGTTTTACTTATTGTAGTCTCCCCACCTGAAATGAAATGTCATTTCCCCCAAATGAATGAAAGAATAATAAGATTAGCAAGAAGAATTAGAATGCATGAAGAAGAATATTTAATTCTTATCAGAAACAATCTTGAGTCTTCTTTATTTGAGAGTATGTTTTCTGAGATTCCATGCTTACTTAACATTTTTTGATAAAGTAATAACCATTAATATTTGTTGAGTCTTTAGAACACATTAGCCACTTTCCTGATTATTTAAAATGCATCCTACCATTACTTCCCTAGCTTGATAGGATTTTCTCCCTGAAAATATCAAACTTAACAACTAGGAACTCCCTGTCTAGTCCACAGTCCTGGGTGGAAGATTGTGACCTGGATAAATTAATAATGATGCAAAATAAAGTGACCTAGAAATCTAGCTAATCTTATCAGCATTCGCTTTTAATTGAGAAAGCCTAATTACTCAGATAATTGTGGGGCTTGTTGCTTACTTTTAATTACTGTAAAAAATTAAAAAAAGAGAAATTTATGCTGCTATATATGCTTCATGCCCTATAAAACTGGATATACATTTTTATGACCTATTTAGCTTCATTCACTTTATCAGTGAATAAGATGCAATATAATGTGTTTCTAATTTCATACTACTTTTGTCTGACTTTTTATAACCATAAAACATCAGCTTCATGCACAAGCATGTTTTTGGTTGAATGAGCTTATTTACTTTGTTTAGATAATTAAGCATTGCAGAAGATCAGTGGTTTAGCTTTGAGGTTTCATAAATAGGAAAGCTTGGGGAACAATTTCTCATTGTGCTTGAAACAATTTATTCTGCGTTAATCAGTACACTACCTCAAAGAACTCCTGTGAAAGAATAAATCCAGATTAACTTAAAATGTGCTTGGAATTAGTGTTTTAGTGTAATTTGCTGTGGACTTAAACAGCTTTAAAGGAGAAGTTGTGTCTTATGAATTGTTCTCTTTCCTTCAGGGCTTAGTCCCATGACTTGCATGAAGGGATACTCAGTAAATGTTGATTACATTATTAAAAATCATTTTAATAACTTATTCTAGCAAAATGGAGTAGATAACTATATTTTTGTCACAATCCTGGAACCCTTGCTTCCTAGCAGGCCATTTCTCCTGCTCAGGAATTTCAGATATCCTTAATCGTCACATATCTCTTTCTGATGGCCACTTTATCTTCAGTTGACCTTGCATATGTTGCAAGTGTAAACCGAAGCCCAGAAAGGTAATAAGGATGGAATTAAACTACAAATAGAAATATATAGGTCAGATATGGGGATATGGATAAATAGATTGTGGGAATAGACCAGATGCAGGCTTCTTAAAAGTCAAGTTATTCAGAGAATATAACATTGAAAGCTAACAAACACCACTCATGAGGAGTTCAAAAAGAATAGAAAGGAAAATGGACTCCATCTAATAATTGCACATTTGTCCTGCTTAGTACAAACTCCAAACTTTCAGTCAGTTCTAGTTTTAGCTTATGAATGCGTACTGTAGAAACGTCCAGAAAATCCTCCAGGAAAATGTGATTATCACCCAAAGCTGAGCTTGTTAAACTTATTGAGCAAGGGAGAATACCACTTTCACAGTATCTTCATAGCCTCTCGAGAGAGGAGCATCAGGGAAGGGTACTTACAGAATTTTACACGCTGCACTGGATGTTCTAAGACCGGTCTGGACAAGGATTGGTCAGAACTGGTTAACTAGATGAGTTGCTGTGACAGTCTTGTGGTGTTATCTTGGAACATATGGGTCTGAACAAGTTGCTGTGAAGCCGTTTGAACTTGAACAGTTAGGCTGTGTTGCAAGTGTGGGGTTTCCCTTCCCAAGGTGATTATGTTTGCCGTCGTGGGAAATTATGCTAGGCCCCAGTACTGCTTTGACATAGGGGAATCTACTGGGTCTCAGTTTTTAGATCACTCTGTATTACGTCTTTAGGATACAGAGATGGATTGGAGAGTGATAACTTCGTTTACATACAGTGAGAAAGTCTCATCTCAGACAATTAATGTCCATTTAAAATACCTACTTAGGAACGCTCTACATGTAGGAGTTAAGAGCATAGGCACTAAAGCCACACTATCTTTCTTAGAATCCTGGCTCTGCTACTTACCAGCTGATATGAGCTTGAACAATTTACATAATCAATTTATGCCTCACTTTTTTAATTTGCAAAATGTCAATAATCATAAATGGGTTAATGTATCTGAAATACTTATAATAGTATGGTACCCAGTAAGGGTTAGCTATTATTATTCATGCATTTACTGACGTTTTAAATGATGTTTATCTTTCTTTTAATTAAATTGCTATTTTCCCCCTTGTAAAAGCAGGGAGAAAAGGTTAAGAAATGGAGATGTATCATTTATTTCTATTATTAATGACTTATATTAAATTAGTAGTTGGGCCAATAGGCCATAAAAAGGAAATCTATCTTGTGGGATATAAGAAGTGCATATAGTAGAATATGCCATCAATTAATAATGGCATTAAAGAATGAACCAAAGACCTATTTAAATGACCTCAGGGAGGAATGAGAAACTTTTTGCAGTAGTATCTGCTTTAGGGAAGAGCTGGTGATTTACCATAGCAAATTATTAGTGGCCAAACCACTGCCCTCATCAGTTAGACTCTGACAGCCCACTCTTCTATTCCTGTCTTCTAGGCCAGTTTCAAGTTTTATTCTCCTACTAATCCCAGCTTTGGGTATGACATAATCAGTGGGAGTATCAGAGAATTACTGGCTTAGTTATGGCCTACTAGGACTTTAGATAAATACATTGGTGTTCTCTTATCCGTTAGACCTGGAATTGTTTTATTTAACATCTAGGCTATATTTAGGTCTTGAGCTAATCCTTAAGAATAATGTATCAACCTTAGAGATGAAATGAAAGCCTCTCATTCCTGATAAACTAACTAATGCTTTTAATATGAGCTTGTTGCTTGGATTATTGTCTCTCTCTACTGCTAAAATAGACGACCACTGAAATAGCAAATGTAATTCAGAAACTCGTATAGATTGAAGGGTCATCACAGGGAATGTTATTTGGTTCCGTTCATCAGATTGTTATTATGCATCTTCTAGGAATCACGTTTTGAGAAGATTTGGAAGATATAATCACAACCCTTGATCTAATGGTACTATGAGCAAAGCCCTGTGGGAACATAGAAGGAGTGGGGGTTGGTTTAGGGGGGTTTGTATGAATGTGTGTGTGTGTGTGTCTTTGTGATGGAGGATGAGAATTAGGGAATTCTTCGTAGATGAGGTGACATTTATAGTGTCATTAGCTAAAAACTTCAGAAATCTACTTAGATTGGTAGGTTTGTAATGGCTGTTCTTTTTCATCTGTAGCAGTTGGACCTTGTGTGTGACAAACTCTCATTTACCTAATCTGTTTTAGTCTTTCTAAGGATGGCACAATCACTAAATGGGAATAGCCCCATCTCCATTTTCACACGGCTTCACAATTACAGGAATATGAATCCCTCCAAAGAATGCTTAGATGTAGGCCAAAGGATTTGTGTTCTCTCAAAAGTGTTTCACTGGAGATAAAGCTAATTCGATTTACATAAAGTGACTTTTAGCCCAAATTAAAATTGCATGAGCTGATGATATGCTCTCTGTGACTCACTTCATACTCAGATCCAGCCTCACTGCGAGCCAAGTGCCAGGCAAGGTCCTGCCTCAGGGCGTTAGCACTTGCTGATCCTTTAGTAGGAAGTAATTTTTCTCCAGAGAGTTATCACAGAACTCAACTGCTCATTTCATTCAACTTTATTTTTAAATGTCACATTTGTTGAAAAGCCTTCACTCTAAATCCTCTCTGAAATAGAATCAACTCCTCTATCTCTTTCATTCTCTGTCTCTTTAGCCTGTTCTATTTTTCTTCATAGTACTTGCTATGGCCTGATGTCATATATTTATTTGTCTATTTTTATTTTTACTTGTAGTCCCCGATTTTAAGCCAGATGACCCAGGAAATTGCTGCCTGGACCATTGCAGTAGCCTCTTAGCTAGTTTCCCAGTCTCTAATTTCTTTCTGCTTCAAACTATTGTCCATATGCTACCATAGTTAGTGTTTGAAAATGACGGACTTAAGCATGTCATTCTCTTGCTTGTAAAATCTCCTTTTCCTACTAAATAAAATCTAGCTTTCTATGCCTCGCCTGTATTGCTTTAAAAATGTGTTCTGTACCGATTATCAAACTAAATTCCAGTTATGCCAACCTTGAGAACACACGTTCCTGAACCACATAAGAGTTTACTCCATTTTTGTATTCCACAAAAGTCACTTAGTGTGGTACTTTATACATAATTTTTACTAAGAGTTTATTGATAATGACTATACGTTCCACTATTTTTTTCCACTTTGCCACTGTTGTAGATTCTAAAGATGACCTTTCTAGGAAACTAGTTTATATTTCAAATCTAAAATGCCACATTTATCATAAACCTCCTAATTCGTTTTCTAGTTTCAATTTACTAGTAAAACTAGAAATATATCACTTGGTTGATATGCTGTAGTCCCACAGACTTTGAGGTGACACAAACTGTTTAATTTTTCATCTTCTCTATCTCTCCCAAAGGATATACTTTGTACTGGATGACCTGATACAACCAAATTTTAATAATTTTATTTAAATCAACATGTACGACATGTGATCTCATGTTGTTATATTAGGATAACAGCTGCTGTAACTCATAAACACATATGGGGATATATCAGTGGCTTAAAACAATAGTTTCTATGTAACACAGATGTAAGTCCAATGTAGGTGTTCCTTGTTGGTGACTAATATTTTTCCAGAGATGATCCAAGGACGTATCTCCCTTTATTGTGATTCTACCTTCTCCAAGGGCTGTGTCATCATTTTCTTCTGCATCTAGCCAGCAAAGAGGGGAAGAAAAGATAGAAAAGCCATACTGGCTTCTTAAAAGCCTTGTTGTAAAGTGATGCTCATCACCTTCCTTCACTTTCCAATGGACAAAACAAGCATATGGCCACAAATACAAGGAAAGCAAGTACAAGGAAAATGCAGTGCCTGGCTGAGCAGCTGCTTTTAAGTGAAAGTTCCATACTCTGAAAGGTGGAGTGTGCGTTTGGTTATCTGACTACCTGTTTCTGCCACAGTTAGGAATTACCAGCTTAAAAGGTAAAACTAACTAGTGACCTTATAAATGGGGAGATAAGGCTTAATTACTTGAATAAATAAGAGGAAAATATGAATCAAAGTCAATTCTATATTAAGAAAAATATGGCCATAAAGGAATTTTAATTCCAAAAATGAATCAAGGTCAGTAAATTTAATGGAGCCTTAGGTACACAATAAGTACAAAATATGATAAATTCTTATGTTGAATTTTATTGATTCTTTTAATTATTGTGATAACCATGTTGGTTCCTTTCACAACATATGAATGGGGAGTTAAATGCTAAAGACAATGTTTTGTTGACAAATATTCAATTTGAGTTAGAGAGATCAAATATACTTGTCTTGGTGACAAAATTGGCACAAAACTTCAGTAGCCCAAGAGTGAGAAAAGATCAGATCCAAAATATGTAACAGCGTACATCAATTTTGTTTTTGATTGTCGTGATATTGACGCTTGTCCCCAAACACTTTCAGGGATGACTAGCTCTAGTTCAAAAATTCTAAAGGCAGAACCTTCAGGAAATCTGTAATAAGCAGTATTCTTGTTATTGAACAAGTTTTCTGAGTGCCTGCCGTGGTAGGAAGCATTTACAAGATAGAATATTCATTTTTAAAACTTTTTTTCATATGCTATAAATAAAATTAATGTGTCATTAAAAGATGTTCTATTAGGATGTACTGACTTTCCTCTTAGTTTTATTTTAACATCACCATTATGTAAATTTGAACTTAATGTAATATTTTATAAGTTGTTGGTTCATTATTGGAAATGTAATAAAATTATTTTTGGATGTAATTCTTATGAGATACTCAAATAACAGTATATCTATGTCTTTTATCAACGTTTAAGCATGTATAAAAAATAATTCACTTTCTACATGGCATTTTGCAACCACCCAAAAACATATACAAAAAGATTTACAGGACACCTAGTTTTGTGTGTGTGTGTGTGTGTGTGTGTGTGTATGTCTGTGGGTATCAGATATATATATATATACATATTCATAATATATATGTAGGTATTCATAATATGTCTGTATATATTATATGTGTCAATGTCTGAATTAATTTGTTTTTAAATAGTGTCTCTTCCGCTGACAATAAAGACTAATATCTACATAATACTTTTTGAAATACTTATTGTAATCCTCACAAAAATCCTATTGGTAAAATAGCATTGGCTTCATATTCTGGATGAGAAAACTTGGGTTCCACGTAATTAAATACTTTGTTCCTGATTAAATAACATGTGGAATCAACCCCAGCTTGCTGCAAACTTTTCTTGCTGCACTACATCAGGCTGCCTCTAAAAAGTAGGGGATAAGAAATAGCCTGATGCTTCAAATTGAATATGAGCATCAAAATTGAGAATATGAGCCTAGAAAAGAATAAATATGTTTAATGACACTTAATAGAATTTAGAGTTTAAACAAACTAAGATTTTTTACCAGCCAAAGTTTGGAATATGATCCTTCATAACAAGGAGAGTCATCCTGTATTTTTTTTGTGTGTGAAGAATTACATTCATGAAATGAGGTAGACTAAAGAAAAAATAACATAAAGGAGATAGCACAGAAAAATCTGGTTCCAACTGGCTGTAAGTTGGATATTTTACTACTTTTATATATCGCTTTTCTAAATTGTACACTAGGGTTCCCTTTAAATGGCTACATTTTTGGAAGAGAAATCTGAGCATGTATGTACATGCAAATGAGCTGAAAAACCCTCTAGATGCCTTTAGCGTCCATTAATATGACATTACTAATTCATGGTGAAGATTATTTTATTTTTATGTTAGTGGTGTTGCTTTTGGTTAGGAGCCAGGTGAAGTTAATCCTATTACTATGCCTATAATGTGGAGCAGTTTTGTTTAATGATATGTGTTAATGCGGCAATGGACAGCTTGATTTGAGTCAGAGAAATGGCTGTTGGCAAGCCCTGAAGACTTAAGAGAATTCAAGCTTTTCTGTGCCTTCTTAACTAACATTCCAAATTATCTTCAGGAAAATCATCATTTAAATAATGTACGCAAAAATCCTATCTTTACAGATGACATGATCTTATATGTAGAAAATCCTAAAGATTCTAACAACAACAAAATAACCTGTTAAAACTAATAAGAAATTCAGCAAAGTTGCAGTATATAAAATGAATATGCAAAAATAAGTTGTGTTTCTATACACTAACAATGAACAATCTGGAAAGGAAATTAACAAAAAATTCCTTTAAAAATAGCATCAAAAAGAGTAAAATACTTAGGAATTAACTTAATCAAGGAAGTGGAAAATTTGTATGCCGGAAACTACAAAATGCTGCTGAAAGAAATTAAAGGCGTAAATAAATGGAAAGGCATTCTGTGTTCATGAATTAGAAGACATTGTTGTTAAGATGTCAGAACTGCTGCAAATGATCTGTAAATTCAACACAATCCTTATGAAAACCCAAATGACTTTTTTTTGCGGAAATGTAAAACTCCATACTAAAATTCATATGAAATCTTAAGGAACTCACAATAGCCCAACCATCTTTAAGAAGAAGAATAAAGTTGGAAGAATCCCACTTCCTGATTTCAAAACTTACTACAAAGCTATAGTAATCAAAACAGTGTGATACTGACATTAAGACGGGCATATAAACAAATGGAATAGAATAGAGAGCCCAGAAATAAGCTCTACCATATATGGCCAAATAATTTTTGACTAGGCTACCAAGATTATTCAATGGAGATGTGATAGTGTTCAACAAATGGTGTTGGGAAAGCTGGATATTCACGTGCAAAAGAATGAAGTTAAAACTGACATTACACCATATGCAAATATTAACTTAAAATGGATTTAAAAAAACTAAAAAGCTAAAACTATAAAACTCTTAGAAGAAAACATAAAGATGAGACTTCATGACATTGGATTTAGTGATGAAATTTCTTATATGTGACACCAAAAACATAGTCAACAAAAGAAAAATTAGATCAGTTGGACTATATCAAAATTAAAAGTTTTGTTCATGAAAGGACACTATAAGAGTAAGAAGACAACCCACAGAATGGGAGAAACTTTGCAAATAATGTATCTGATAAGGGATTAATATCCAGGATATGTAAAGAACTGAACAATAGATAAACAACCCAATTCAAAAATGGGCAAAGGACTTTTTTTTTTATTGATATCAAAATGGTTTCTAACATTGTGACATTTCATTTGTACATTATTATATGTCAGTCACCATATATATGTGCCCCTTTACCCCTTATGCCCACCCCCGCAGCCCCCTTCCCCTCTGGTAACTGCTAATTTGTTCTCTTTGTCCATGTATTTGTTTATCTTCCACATATGAGTGAAATCATATGGTGTTTGTCTTTCTCTGTCTGGCTTATCTCACTTAACATAATACTCTCAAGTTCCATCCATGTTGTTGCAAATGAAATGATTTTGTCTTTTTATGTCTGAGTAGTATTCCATTGTGTGTGTGTGTGTGTGTGAGTGTGTGTGTGTGTATGTGTGTATATATATCTTTTCATGTGCCTGTTGGCCATTGATATATCTTCTTTGGAAAAATGTCTGTTCATATCCTCTGCCCAGTTCTTGATCAGGTTGTTTTTTGTTGTTGTTGAGTTGTATGAGTTCTTTATATATTTTGGAGATTAACTCCTTGTTGGATATATGATTTGCAAATATTTTCTCCCAGTTGGTGGGTTGTCTTTTCGTTTTGTTCATGTTTCATTTGCCTTGCAGAAGCCCTTTAGTCTGATGAAGTCCCATTTGTTTATTTTTTCTTTTGTTTCTCTTGGGCAAAAGACTCTTAATAGACATTTGTCCAAAGAAATATATCTTTTGCCATATATTAAGTATGAAAAGATGCTCAACATTATTAATCATTAGAGAAATGCAAATCAGATCCATATCCTACCTTCAGGATGGTTGTTATTAAAAAACAACCATGAAAAGATGCTCAACATTATTAATCATTAGAGAAATGCAAATCAGATCCATAGCCTACCTTCAGGGTGGTTGTTATTAAAAAATATATAAAAAGAAAGAAATTAAGTTTTGGCAAGGATGTGGAGAAATTGGAACCCTTGTGCATTGCTGGTGGGAATGTCAAATGGTACAGCCTCTGTGAAAAACAACATGGCAGTTCCTCAAAATATTAAACAGAATTATCATCTAATCTAGCAATTCTAATACGTGGTATATATGCAAAATAATTGAGAAAAGGAACTCTAACAGATATTAGTACACTCATGTTCATAGCAGCATTATTCATAATAGCAAAATGCAAAAGCAACTCAAATGTCCATTGGCAGATGAATGGATAAACAAAATGCAGTGTATACGTATAAGAGAATATTATTCAGCCTTGAAAAGGAATGTAATTCTGACACATACCACAACATGGATGAACCTTGAAGACATTATGCTAAATGAAATAAGCCAGTCACAAAAGGACAAATATTGTACGATTCCACTTGAGTTACTTAGAGCAGTTGAATTCACAGAGACAGTTTCCAGGGGCTGGAGGAGGAGGGAATGGGGAGGTATTGTTTAATGGGTAGAGAGTTTCAGTTTGGGAAGATGAAAATTTCTGGAGATGGATGGAGGGAGGTTATGGTTGCACAACAATGTGGATGTACTTAATGCCACTGAATTGTACACTTAAAACTGATAAAAATTGTAAATTATATGTTATGTCTGTTTTACCACAATAAAAATTCCTATAAGCTTCCATATAAAGTTTTAGAAAATGTTTGAATTTGTGAATGTTGGATGCAGCAGTTTCATAATGCAAGTGTAAATTAATGTAATTGTTTTCAATTGTCAATTGAATATTTATTATCATTGTATGTATATTTCCCAGGTTATCCTTAATATATTTATGGGATTTCTAGCCATTTGGTTAAAAAAAGAAACAGCTAGTTTACCCTAAAAGGTATTACATATTTTTTTCCAATGCTTGCTGTAAAATGTACTAGTAGCAAACACTTTATCCATTTTTAAAATATTAATTTGTGAGTTTGATAACTTTCTAGATCCATAATGTACAGATGTTGTATACAGGCAATACTCAATATTGTTTAGAATCTTTTGAACTTAGGGACATTTAAAAAAAATTTCAGCAACAGCTAATATTTTCCTTATGCCACATAATACTCTTAGTATTTTGCCTTTCTTTAGTAATAGTAAAGGCCGAGGCGGGTGTTGGAGAGAATTTCCAAATGTTATGCAACGAGTGGATATATATACCTAGATTCTTCTTCCAAGAAAGATTTAGGGATGCTTTTGGAAAGACTCAGTAGAGACATGCTTTTATCACTATTTCTTGTTTTCTATATTGTTAATTAGAATTGGAGGTAAAAATTTATTCTGAGTGATATCAAGGTAGTCATGGGAAATATAGATTTGACAATAAGGAGGTCAGTAGATAATTACTGTGCTTTGAACTAGAGTCATTATTGTGATTGCAAAATTTTTTTTACTCTGTATGTTGTTCGTCACCTTCTCCCTTAGTGCTTTTTAGGGCATGATCAGTTATTACTGTACTGACAAGTATTAGTCTAGTAGTAATTTATCATAGGCTGACAAGTGCCAAAATTCATCCTTACATATGTATCCACTGAAGCAGACAAACACTATTTTCATCTCTGAAGCTATCTACAGTATATTGTGATATATTATTTTGGCCTGCAAGGTCACAGGCAAATTATATTTAATCACTGCTTCAAATTAAAACATAAGTGTAAATATTTTTGCATCTCTTTAAATCAGTGTAATATTCCTACAGATTTTATATTCAAGATATTGAGATCATATTTAATAAGTGAAATATTAAAAATGAAGATTTTAAAAATAAATTATCACTGCATCATATTTATTAATTTAAAATAAACAATAGTTTTGAATGAAGAAGATTAATTTGCATGATCATTATATAAATGGTCCTATTAATACAAGGGAAATAATGTCAAGAGATCATTTCTAGTTCAAATCAATTATGCTACATTTTAATTGAAAAAAGCTGTTCGTTGTATATGGAACTAACACTCCTGACATATCTTATAAATGACCCCATTAATGCAAGAGAAATAAGGTCAAGAGAGACATTTTTACTGAAGTCAATTATGTTACATTTTAATTGAAAAATAAAAGCTGCTTTTATTCAAAGGGACCACTGCTGACATTCCATCATATTCCATAGCCTCCTAATATTGGAGTAACTACCTAACCGATCTCTCAGTTCTCTACATTATATAAAGCGATCTTTTTACCACATTAGTAAGGTCATGTCTTCCTTACCACCTTCTGAAGATTCTTCACTTTACTTAAGAAAAAGTTCAAACGCTGAACGAGCCAACAAGACCCTCTGTGATCTGGTCCCTGCCTACTTCTTGACCTGGTCTCATACCAGTCCCCCTACTTCACTGTACTCCAGTCACACTTGTTCCTGCCTCAGTCCTTTTCACTTGTTCCCATTAGCTGAAACATTCTTCTCTCTCATTATATGGCTGACTCCTTTATGCCATTCAGTCTCTGCTGAAAGTTTTTGTCTTTAGAAGAATCCTTCCCAGATTACCACATCTAAAGCCCCTCTCCTGACTACCCCTCCCAGTCATTCTCTATTCCACTCACCTTTCTTGTTTCTTCACAATCAATATGATTATGTGAAATTATCTTGTTTGGTTGTCTAATTTTTGTTGGTGTTTGTTTCCCCGACTTGAACCTTTGATGCTACAGACTTTGTCCATTGGCTAGGTCAGTGCGTAGAACGTGGTCAGCAATAAATATTTGTGGAAAAGACAAATAAATGAGTAGCAGTTGTACAGGTATAGGGCATTTTATTTATCAATATGAGATTATAGGTTGATAGGGTCTCATTTCTCCTGCTTGACAAGCCAACTCTTGCAGGACAACTAATCAGTTTGGACATGTGAGCAGATAGGATAAAATACATTACAAACTTTTGATGTGAAGTCTGGAAGGAGTCCAGAGATATGTTTTATATGACCTGCACTTCATTACAAATCTTGTTTATGTCCTTTCTCAGCATATCTAGCAGCCCTGGGGCCACGTCCTGCAATGGCATCATCTTGCTAGTGTGAAGTAGTGAGAGGGCACATACCATCTAGTGTGTAGCAGTCCTCACCATTCACATAATTTATGTAACTCCACTTACAGACCCTGTCACTCCAGTCATATATGGAATTGGACTTCGTGATCTGACGTATAAATCTACCTACACTTCAATCTACTGGGTGGACCAGCCACCTTTAAATGTCATCGTCATTTTGTATGTGTCTGTGTAAGTTACCTTGGGCATTTTCTGGGAAGTTAATCTATCAACATGTCAAAGGAATCCATGACAATAGTAATGTAAGGGCGCAAGCCCAGCTGGGCTAGGGCGACAGGATATTGTGCCAAGAGACCGAAGAAATGACCTGGAGACTGCGAACGAGACATCTTACTTACAGGGAGAGTGTCCAGTGGTGGCCAGCTGGATGGAAGTATGCGAATGCCTGCAACCGCCCACTAAGCGAAGCTTGCTAAAGTAGGCAGAGGAACAAAGGCTGTATGCTTGCCAAAGGGCTGTCCTTGGTATGACCACCGTTCCCCGGAACAGTAGCTCACATGGAGGGGCTCTGTGTCCCTGTAAGATGTGATGTTCTTCTCGTGAGATAAGGGAGGATCCAGGCTGGCCAGGCCCAGATCGTTACAAATGCCCGTAGCTTGGCTGTCTGTCCAGAAGGGAGCCAGAAGGACACGTGGTTGCAATGGGCCTGGGGGCTTTTGCTGAGCAAGCAAAAAAAAGCCCTACAAGTAGAGATTAAAAGTCCTTAGACTAGATGATTGTAGAATTTCTTTCTATTCTAGAAGTCTATAATTCTGAGACTTCTGAGTGTCTCTTTTCTTCAAACTTCTGTGAAGAGTATAATGGATATACCCCTGGATGTGCAGATTATATACTGGAGTTTTAGTCCAGAGTCTGCCATTCAGTAGCTGTGTTTCTTTAAGAAATCTCCAGAGAGACCCAATAGGTTTATGGTAAGAGAGAGAATTAAACAGACCCTACAAAAAAGGAAGGCAAGATTGTGAAAGTCACAGGGAGAAATGAGACTTGTAAATAACTCTGATATAAGTTGATGACATAAGTAGTGCAAAGAAAGAGTTCAAAGAAAAAGACATTGCAATCAGTTGGGTGACAGAAGTAATGCCTGGAGAGCGTGACATTTGTGCTACATTTTAGAGAAGGACCTTAATAGCTAGAAATAGAGAAGGATGGGATTCCAGGTAAATAGCTGGGCAAAGCACCAATAAGAGAAGAAAGAACAAGGCATATTCAAGGTATAGCAAATCATCTGATTTGGTGAGATCGAAAAAGTAGTACTATCAAGTGTGCATTTATGTATGAGGTGTCATACTAGTAACTGAGGATATCTAGATCAAAAGGTATGCATTTAAAAATATAATAGATTCTGCCAAGTTGTTTTCCAGACTGATTGTGATTATTCCTGTCTTCAACATCAATAACATTCCAATATCCCAACATCTCCAACATCCCAAGCCTTACAAATAAACTTGAATGTATTTCACAGTTTACTACTCTGTACCTTCTTCCTATAACCATAATTTATAAATTAGTCTCACAAATTAGTTCATTCGCCACATATTTATTGAGTACTTACTATGTATCAAGACTCTGATTGGCACTGAGGAACCAAATAACTGGCTAATCTCAAATAACATATAGGGTAATGCAAGAGATACACATTTTCTCCAAAATCTGGACCTTTCTATGTGTCTTCTATCTTCAATACAGCTTGAAGTCATGGAAAATGTATTCTCTGTGGCAACTCAGTAGGGGAAATGTTTGCAGTCAGAGGTGAAAAGGGGCCGAGAAAGCTTTCTGCATCTCAAATTTTTTCCTGAGGAAAGTGAGATATTAACAAATCTGACAATTGAACAAATCTCTTAAACACTATGTGATATACTAATTTCATTTCCCTCATTATTAAGTAGAGCATGTCCCTTCTTTTTAATACAGGGTATTTTAGGAGCAAGTCCTGAGTTATAGTAATGTTTCTTTTACTGATTACCTAATTGATCTTAGATAAGTTATCTAATGTCTGGGTATCTACATCTCCACATATATATCGAGGGGATAAGAATAGTTACTTTGAGGGGTTTTTGTAAGAATTAGGAAAAATAATCAGTAGAGTGAAAAAGCATAATACAAACATAAAATGCAAATATACCTTTTAAAATGCAGTATTACGCACTTTCTTTACTTCCAATTACAGACATTTTTCTGTTTCAGAATCTCTTTTTCATAATCTATATTTTATTTCCCATTCTATAGCTTCCTATTGGCTACTTTCTGAGCAGCAAACTGTTAGAATCCTTAAGAAATGTATCATATTGGCCTGCCTGAGTCTATTTGATTGTGGAATCCCTGGCATCTGACTTAAACATAAGACCCAGTAATCAGCATAAAATTCATCAAGCTCCAGCTTATATTTTCTGCAGTCGTAGCTCTGAAATTTTAAAAAGGTGTTGTGAACTTTGTATATCTGAATTTCTCAGGTAGCATTAGATATAACCTACAAATGTATAAAACATAAACAAAAATGGTAGCCTACTTGCCATAGAGAAATTAATGTAAGGCATAAACAGAACAAGCAGTTTTGCAGTAGCTAACGTCCCTTATCCATGCTGCCGGGTATGCCCCACACTGGTTGCCAGTGTAAGGATTAAGAAATGAAAGGGGTCGGGGGAGTGCTACAGGAAATCAGAGTAAACATTGAATTTAAAAATGTATAGAACTGAGAGAGGGAGAATGAGAGGGAGAGAGAGCAGTAAATCTTCTTAAGTCCTTTCTTTCTTAGTTTCATGTTCTGTCTAAAAGATTAAGCATTCAATGCCTGATTACTTGTTTAGTATTGTGCCAGGGGAACCTCGAGAAAAATTAGAAATGATCCTTGCCTTCAAGCAACTTTCAGTGTAACCTGGGAGTCAAGACTAACGAAAATGGAGCAATAGGCCTGAAATAAAACTGTATATGAAGTAGTAAATTTCATTTTATAGTGTATGAGTGCTGTAGAAACCTATGAGAGAAATCAACAAGGGCTGCAATGGAAAACAGGAAACTAATCCAGAGGTGGGAGTTGAGCTGAAACTTAAAGGTGTTTAGAATCAGATGAGATAAAAAGTGGGGAGAGCATTCCTGGCTGCAAAACAAGATGAGGGGATGTTTGGGAGTATGGGCATAGGCAAAACATACAGCTTGAGTAAAAGAGGGCAATATATTCAGCTTTTCATTTCTTTATGTCTGTTTTATTTATAGACTTCTGTTAGGGACCACTGTTCTGCCTTGATAAGCTGGGGGATACAGCTTACTCAGGGCCCTTAGTTTTGCCCCTATTGAAAATAATAGCCACTTTTTTTTTTCTGAGGAAGATTAGCCCTGGGCTAACATCTGTGCCAGTCTTCCTCCACTTTATACGTGGGTTGCTGCCACAGCATGTCTGACGAGTGGTGTAGGTCTATGGCCGGGATCCAAACATGTGAACCTGGGCTGTGGAAACAGAACGTGTGAACTTAACCACTACACCATGGAGCTGGCCCCAGTAGCCACCCTTTATTGAGACCTTACTATGTTTCAGGTACTAGGCTAAACTCTCACTTATTATCTCTTATAATCATTGGAATACCTGTGTGAGGGCAGGATGCAGAATAGTAAATGGGGAGTTCGTCTGGTACCCAAGTTTGAGATCCCCATCTTTATGCTCTGACATTTAAGGAGCTTCTTGTATAATTACAGGAAGTCAAGGAGCTAGGTCATTATAGAATAATGAGTCAAGTGCCATGATGTGAAAATTTATTTTGTCAAGTGTATAGGGTATAACATAACTTCTGTATTCATTTGGAAGAGTGAGAGAAAGCTGAATTCTCAAAGGTCACAGAAGACAAACCTAGAGAAGTAGAGAAGTAGAGAAGTAGAACAGAATATAAAAGGAATGGTATGGGGCAACCTGCAAAGAGCAGAAAGACCTTAGTTTAAATGCTCCCTCTCCTATCTAGAGCTGTACAGTTTGTGGAAGCCGTGTCACCTCACCTCTCTAAACACCAGTTTCCTCATCTGCATATGGGTTTAATTAGAGATGATATAGGTATAATTATAGGACCTACGTAACTTATTTTTGCATCAGACACTGCGCTGGCCCCTAGAGCCAAAAAGTTAAAAGCCATAGCCACTTCCCTGTAAGAGCTCACAGTTTAAGTGATAGAGGTAGCTAAGAGTCTTATTTTGGGTTTCCTCAAAAACAAAACCTGATACAAAACCTTGATTGCTGGTAATTTATTTGAAAGCAAACTCAGGAACATGAGAGAGTTGCTAACTTGAGAAAGGGAAGGAGGAAAAGCTAATAAAGAGAACATTATTGAGCTGATTACTGTTAACTGAAGCTCAACCCTGCCAGGGACCTTCTGAGGAACCTTGTAGAATTCCCCTCAGAAATGTGCCTCCGAAGGACAATTTATCTTTCTCTCTCCTCCTTCTGTCAACTGAGAATCACTTTCTGGACATTAACCCTTTTGCTCCCTGGCCCTAAAGCAAAAAACAGGAGCTGCAGCTGAAATCAGAGGTGGACTCAGGGGATGTGGTGTAAGGACACAAAGCATCTGCTATTGAAAATAAACATAAAGAAGAATCAAGAGGCTGATGATAGGAAAGTAGGAATAGAACACACTCTGGAAGGCCTTGAAGGCTGGGCTAAAAATGTGTGGAATGTGTATGTCTCAACATTTTCTCCTACGTTTCCTGAATCATATGACTTGTTAATAATAAGGTTTACCTCTTTACTGTAAGAGTTGCAGTTATGAATTGTAGGGAGTTTCTTGTTAGTAAGGACTGGTTTCGTCATGAAGACAGCTCCATGTAACCAAGAATTTATTCCTTGATTTCAAACTCAGTGAACATCTGTGTAGCGATATAGGGCATGTTGCTTTCTATCAGATTCTTTCCCATGCTGTCTTTGGGTTGCTTAATCATAAATATAAAGTTGAAAAATGTATATGGGGCAATGTTTTGATATATGTTTGATTGTATCCACAGGCACAGATCCTGCTTTTTTCTAGGTGCTGTGGAGTGCTTTCTGTCAAGGCTTTCTCCAGTTATCCAGAAGATTAAATGTTGAGTTAGTGATTGTCCTTGGAAAATCTGTCCATCTATAGATCTATGGGTTTATTCATTTATTTCCCAACTTGATCCATAAGGGGGTTAATATTATATATTTTTTTCCTGATGACCTTTTTAAACGAAGTGATAAGACATATAATACTGGAATCAAATAAACTTGCCCAGAGGATTGTTAGAATATTTGAAGATTTTTGTTGGTCTCTTATAATCTTTGCATGTTCTCGGTTTTCAGTGACTTCACTGTCATCAAAAATCATATTCAACTGTCCATTTTTCTCCTTTGGGCCTACTAGACGTTCGCATTTCACTTGTGCACTTTGTCATTGTAGAAGCAAGTATAAAGTAATGAAATTTATGATTTAATGAGAAAACAAGCATTGAAGCTGCTGAAATATGATGTTCTCAGCTTTATTTCCACTATGAAAAGTCTAGGTTAATGTTTGTGAACTATTTTAAAACTTTTCTTTCTGATTAGGCTTAAATTTCTTGTCAAATCAATATATTGAGATAATTCTTTCTTCTGTGGAACAAATGGATTTTAATAATAGTTACTTAATAAGAAAGTGTTACTAAGATTTAATTTATGCGCTTAATACTGCTTAAAAATATGTATTCAATGAAAAACAGAGCCAATAGCTATAGAACATTAATAAGCTATTGGACTTTCTTAGTTACTGCAACTGAATGATAGGTAGTAAGACCTTTAATATTTGCAATAACAATTGCATTCTTCTTTTCCCTAGATTAAGCTTGCTGATTACATTACGTGAAGAAAAATTAATTAGTTTGCTCCAGTGGAGCAGTTAATGTAGCACTAGTGTAACCCACATCGTGTTTCCCTCTGTAACCAACTTATTTGTACTTCCTCTGTCTTTAAAGGCACAACATTTTCTTGATCACGTCCCAACCTATAAAAATGTTTAATTAAGTAGTTAATACTACTTAGAAAGTCTAATGCTAAGGGCAAAAACACATTATGAAATTCAAACCGTAGTTATTTTTATGGCTATTTAAATTTAACTAGTATTTTATACTCAGCAATCAGAGGACTGAGTATTATTTTAAAATTTTTGTAATTAAGAATTAACTAGCAATATAGAAGTATCATTGTGTTATAAAACATTTATTGCTCATCAAAGAGCCTATATTATTGTGCTTAGGTGATATGGGATTTAGTTTGAGAAAGCATGCCCTCAGGGAGCTTCCATCTGTTAGAATTCAGAAGACGTTTCAGAGAATCTGGACTGAAAAGATTTAGCATGCAGTTGGGTGAAATAATGGAAACATTTATTTTTATTTTAAAAGCAGTATGTGTTCACTTCCATATCTTCCTTTAAAATAAAGTTTTACTCATGTTGCATTTAAAATTTTTTTTCCTTTTCTTTAATGATCGTTGTCTGAAGACAAAATTTTTAGAGGAAAATTGTTCTCTAATTCAGCCCTTGGTTTAACATGCCTATTGATTATTTAATAAAGGAAGGCTTTCCCTACCCACTTCCCTCCCTCCTATCAAAGCTGTCCTGCCTACTTGAACCTACAGGGGCTGTACCCTTTTCACTGCAAGTCAGAATCTCCTGGCCAACACCAACTATATTTTGTTTTGGTCAAAAATTATTGAGCCCCAGAAAGATAAATATGTAAAAAGGACAGGCCTTATGTAGTCATCCTATAGAATGAAAGACAACAACAGCAAGCTTCAGTTGCTCATATCAAAATAATGAAGGAACTTGATTGATTATTCATGTCAAACATATTACGACTTTGTACTTCCTGAGATGCCTCCATTGTATTCATGTATACTACTGAGAAGTCATTGTCATAGGAGGAGTCAGAAACCCATGGTCTAGTCCTAGTTATTTTCTAAATCACTGAGTGGTTGTACATCTTATACAATTTGTTGAACTTCCCAGAACTTTAGATATCTCAACTTTAAAAGTGATGATATTGACCAGATGATTTCCAAATTAATTTGAGATTTATAATGTTCTTTTTCTACACACATTCTATTAGTATTTTGTTTATCATACCAGCTAGACGAGTTTTAGATTTAAACTTGTAGGTTAATCTGGACAGAAGTTTCTGCAGGAAATACAAGGAGAACCTATACCCCAAAGTGTCCGTGGCTCCAGATAGATGCCAATAGTATTGGACACTGGTAAATACTATGTGAATGCATATTCTTTACAGCTAAATGCTTGAGAATTGATATTAGATTTACTTAAGGTAAATATTCATTCACCAATGCAACAAATAATAATCAAGCTTCCATTATTGAGCTGTTCCAACTAACTACTATACAAAGAAAGCAAGACACCATCTCTATCCTCATGGGAGATGAATAGATACATAGACAAGTCTCCATATCAGTGTGATGAGTAAGGAAAAATATATATGCTGTGGGAGGTTGAGAATGCTTTGCAGTCAGGTTATACATTGAACCAAGATTCACACTGTCAGACAAGTTTTGAAAGAGTAGCATAGTTGACATTTGAAAGAGCAGATGAATGAGATGTTTCAGGCAGAGAAGATGTAATGTACGGAGGCCTGAAGGTAAAAGAAAATATCAGATTACTTCTGAGAAAATACTTATGGGGAAAGACGCACAGAAGAAGCCACAATGGTAGTAGGAGTCATCTGCACAATGATTTTATTGGCTACTTGGGAGTCTTAGGGGTGGTTATTTGTCTTCTAAATCGAATGTGTAGTTCCTATAACTTTTTTTAAAAAGGAATAGTACACATGATACCAAATATAAATTAGATACCCATTGGCCTCCTATCATACAGATTTGCCTTGAAGGTTTCTGTATGTTTATATCTGCAGTGAGCTCTTTAGTGAATCATTGACTTAAATTACCAGCTTGTTCAACAGAAAGGCAGATTCGTGACTGGTTGTGATATCATTATTTTACCGTGAGACCTACTTCTTTGGGAAAGGCTTTATTTCTGTTTTTATAAGACAGTGACCCAGGCTCTAAGGTATCAGGGGATAAGATGGTGAAATGTCACAAACGTGGGCAGGAGAATTGATACTGTATTCACTTTCTGTGACAGTGAGCCCTGTCCATAGAAGAATATGCTTTTTAGTAATAAGGGCAGAGTGGTAAGAGTATGGGCTCTTGAGACACACTGCCCGGTATATGCTAGCTGTACCACTTAGAAGCTGTGTGACCTTAAGCAAGTTATACTGGGCTTCAGTTTCCTCATCTGTAACATGGTGATGATAATAGTATCCTCCTGATAACATTGTTTTGAAGATTAAGTGAGTTCATGTACATAAAAGCATCAGGTGAGTACCTGCCTGGTAGATACTAAGTGCTCAGCAACTCTTAACTATTTTTATTATAATTAATAAGCTATCATAGGCTTTGTTTTGCTGAATAATTGATCAATAACTTGAATAACATCAGCAAAGTGCTGATTTTCAATTCTGCATATGGCACAAATCTGAGAGGGAGGATAAAATCAAGATGAAAAATTTTCATGATAGGCTAAATCACTGGGTCCAAACCCACAAAATAGAATTTAGCAGGGCTCGGTACCCTCTTAATTGCTTGCTTTATTACTTTTTTAATGGCTTGTTATTTAACGTAATGCATATGCTCTACATTCTAGATAATATAAAGGTGAGTAAGTCGTGGTTCCTTCCCTCTAGAACGTATTAACATACACAGACTCCAGAACAGAAAGGGAAAATTAACATCCTGTATGACAAGTATTCTAAAAATGCTAAATCAGCAGAAACGATGCACAGTATAGTACAGAGTGGTGTATTGTAGTGTAGTGTAATAGAGTACTGGATCTAGACTAGAGGAAGTAACAGTTGCACTCTCCTTTACACTGACCAGGGATAATCAAGAATCTTATGTTTAGTTCCTTGTGTCAGATTTTAAGAAAGGCATTGATAGGTTGTAGAATATTCACAGCCGAGTGAAGAGTCTGAACACATGCTTCATTGGAATACGCTCTGTGCTGGGCTTAGCAAGAGATGGGGGGAGGGTTTATGCTGGCCAAATAGGAGAACTAAGTCAGTATAAAAACCAAATTTCTAAAGTAGGTTCAATGCAAAATGGGATGAGATCTGGAAGAGTACAACTTCCATAAATGTTTGTTGAATATCTGCAATGGGTAAAGTGTTTTATTAGGCCTTGGTGAATTTAATGAAGAAATCAGAGAAGGTTTATGTCTTAGTATTTACTTTCCTTTGAGGAATATCAACTAAATTAGGATTGCATAATTAATAGTTAAATTTCCATTTTGATGCATACTACAAAAGCATATTTCAGGGTACTATGAAAGTAGAAGATACGGAGCGTGGTTCTATTGGGGGCAATAAGGTATCAGGAAAGTCTTCTCTGAGGAAGTGATATTTAAACAGAGGTCTGAAGGATGAGTTGGTACTGGCTTGTTGTATAAAAGGAGAGAGTGTATTCATGAAGGAGGGGAATACAGGTAGGGGTGGAAAAGTGTGCCAGGCAGAGAGAAGCCTGAGCTTGCGGGCTCTGATCCTGGAATGTTAGGAAATTAAAGGAAGGCTTGGGTAACTGTAATGCCAACAACTAGAGGAACAATGGCAGAGATTGGGATGCTGAGGTCCATGAGGTCCAGAGCAAGTCATGTTGTTTTAGTCAACTTTAACAATAAGGAAAATCAAGACAGGATTTAGTAGGCAAAATAGAAGAGAATGTTCTATTCTGTATTTTAACTGTTTTCAATATGCATACATTTAGTGGCATTCTAATTATTAAATGCTTTGCTATATATTGAAGAAGGCAAAGTGTACACATGAAAATTGGAGAACTCTTGAAGTTTAATTCTTTTTTACTCAGAATGCCTCCATATATATTAGTAGTACCTCACTTTGCCAAATTGTCTCCTAAATGCTGTGTTCATAACCACTTTCTCATCTATTCCTTCTTTCCTCCCCTTCCCTATTATTCATATAACCATATCCATGTACTTCTCCATGTTTCCAAAACCTGACAGATGGAAGAATCATAATGCAGGTATCTGATTTTTAGCACTGTCATAAATTATCATATAAAATATCATGTTGTTAAAGACCATACGAGATAAATATTGTGTACATTTCTTGATTTACTTCTAAAATACATAGATTTCTCTTCTTTCTGAATGTAAATAAAACTTTACCTAACTTCATGCTAAACTAAAACATGGGAAGTTTTTCCTCACTTTTGTGCGAATTATATTTTATTTCTTATATTTAATTAAATTTATATTTTAATCAGCAGAAACTGTCTCTCTCAAGGGTAGATACAGGTTGAAAATGATGGAAATGATAGTATTTTCTTGCATCCAATGGCATCTTACTTTTCCTAGGGTCCATGATTAATATAAAAGTAGCAATATACATGACTTTCCTCTGGTAAGAAAAAAATCTGTAACTATTTTTCTTGTTGTAAATCACAACTAGATCAATAGACATTTGTGCGTGTCTTCTACATATATAGCACTGCAGTAGGTTTCATGGAGTAAAAGTAACAAATAAGGCAGGGCCTTTGTCTTTTAATGTTGTAGAACAGGCTCGTAGTCATATTAAAAAAATCAATAAACTGTATATAAATACCTATGTCTTAATGTGAATAAACTGTGATTTGTTGATTCAAATAACAATTATAATACCTAAGTCCTAGTGTCAAATATTTTTGGTGTGTGTGGTGCTAGACACAATTTTTTAAATTAATATTGCACATTTCCCTTTATGATCAACCACAAATATTCATAAATTCTCATTATTTAGTCAATAATGAGTGTTTTGGCCATCAATCGGTTGCCATTTCGTTGTTTTTTTTAATAGATAAAATAAAGTTTTAGTTATTTTTGCCTTATCGTCTACTTCACTATCACGGCCTTGGCTAGATTAAATCAACTGGAAACCCAAAGGCTTCAGTTTAGCCAAGATCTTCAAATACTGTCCTAAAGGTTAAGAACTTGAAATATTGGCCATTTGCATTTCATTTCCTTTCATTCTCTTTCCATTTTCTTAAGAAAATGCTAATAAGAAATGTAATCTTTGCAGCAGAAAGCAGAGGGAAAAAAACGGGATAATTTACAAACTCTTTAATAGCCCTGTGAGCAGTTGAGTGTTGACCATATAAATTCTAGATAATATCATTATTATACCCAGGTTGGCTGTTAAAAAGTCATAAAGGAAAGAAATCTAGACATCTATTTTCTAGATAACTATTGGAATGGAGCTCTTATCATTGCATACCATTTAGTTGGGGAGACAGAATTTTATTTAATTAAATGACTCATTAGTTGTATTGGATTCCTGCCAAATTATTTCATCACAGTTTGTCGAATGATAATTTCGCAAGTGTCAGTGACAATCAAGATGTTGGACGTTTGTTTTTTCTTTTCCCATCTGCTAAGTCACAATTCTCAAAGGAGGGATATTATGGAGATTCAGTCACACCTTAGACTTTGTCTTACATTTACTAATCAGCCTAGTTAATTTGGAAAAAAATCATGCCCAGAGTACGTAAAATAACAAGCATATTCCTTCCCTGCTTTGGCCTCTCGTGTTTGGATCCAAAAGGCACCTAGGACCTAATGGGGCCTTTGCTATGTAGGCCCCATGGGAGAAAAGTTTCTGTTAATCACTTCATTACATCAGTCTAGTTAGACCCCATAGGGGGAGAAAGAAAGTGCTTGTGTGTTGTGCTTCAGGCAAAGTAGCTAATCAGAGCTCTGTGAATAATTCTAAGGAAGTGACTTGCTGCCTGGTCTCTGCAATGATTGACTTAATAGTCTTCTTGTGTCACAGAATATGTAAAATGTGTTCACATGTGTAAGCACTATCATTTAAGAGAGCAATTTTTAAATAAGAATTTGGTTGCCATATTACACTTGGTCAATCCCCCCCGCATTGATAGCCTGTTTTAAACCATGGGTCTATATGCTACTTGATTTACCTAACATCATCTTTAATGGTTTGAGTTACCACTCTTAATTTCCCTTAAATAATATGTATAATGCATGGGCTTACCTGGACCTAAGATTCTTTTCAACGTGCATTTTCTGAAGTTGTATAGATATAATTGTTAAAATCACAGCCATTGAACCTGGATTCAAATCCTGGCTGGTCCTGCTATTTTGTATAAATTAGTTGCATTCTTTGGTCTTCAGGGTGCTTTATCTGTATAAGAGGGTTAATAATCACCCTCAGAATTTTTTTTAAGGATAAAAATGAAACATACTATATTTACTATTGTGCTTGGCACATCATAACTTCCCAATAAATACTAGCTTTTACTAGTATTAAAAGCTATTCAAAGCTTAAGTGCAGGAATAGCTGTATGTTTTTGTCACCTAAACAGTCATCTATTCTGTTTTCTTTCTGCGCCACTACTCTGCTCTCAAACTTTAGCCTGCATGAGAATCATCCAGAGAGGTGGTTAAAACACAGATTCCCAGACCTCACCCTTAGAGATTTTGATTTAGTAGATCTGGAGGTGGCATCAATATTCTGCCTTTCCAACAAGCTTGTAAATAAGGCTGATACTACTTGTTCTCCAACCACAGTTTGAGTAGCTCTGCCCTAGAGTAATGGAGGAAAACTGGCTAATTATCAGAATCTCCTGGGAAGCTTCTAAATATGTGTGAATGCCCCAAATATACTGAATCAAAATTTGAGGAGACTTTTAATAAAATCAAATTGAAAACTCTTGCCTAGACCGGTGGTTCTTAAACTTTAGCGAGCATCAGAATCATGTGGAGGGCTTGTTGAAACAGATTGCTATGTCCCATCCCCAGAGTTACTGATCGATTAGGTTTGAGTAGGGACCTGAGATTCTATATTTCTAACGAGTTTCTAGGTAATGCTGACACTGTTCTGGATCCACACTTTGCGAACCGTGGCCTACCCTAGACCACTGCCTCTGAACTCATTTTTAAATCAAGGATCTGCTTGAGATTCTGCTAGATGTTGTATATCTTCTAAACAAAACAAAACAATGAACATAGTTTGCATACATTTTCCAGTGTTCATGCATCCTCTAAAGCCTATTCATGATCCTGATATTTAATCTTGTCTCCAGGTAAAACACCTTTGTGTAACATAGCCCAGGTTAGGAGTGCAGTCCTTTGTAGCTATTTGCAGCTGTGTCTGAACATGTCAGTATGCCAAAGACTTTTTACCCAGTTACCAATACACCAGGACCAAACCAGGTTGGTAACTATATAAAGAGAAATGCTTTTAAATCTAAGAATGAAGATTGAGTTTTATAATTTGTGAGAATATAATTTGCAGATTTGGTGAAGATGATAGTTAATTCCAAAAATATTTTTAAGTAATAATTTTAAAATTGTATAAATTCATGTTTGTGTCATCTACTGATTATATCTCTTATTTTTACTCTTTCAAGCTAGTTCCATGCTGTCTCTTTGTCCTGAATAAAAAACATTTTAATTAATAAAATTAATAGGCTGAAGAATTATACAGCCTGGTAAACAGAAAACATCCTTGAAAACCTTAGACTATATGACTATATTGCTTATACAGATCATGATCATAATGAAACTGTAGTTGCTTTGTAAATAACTACATGATTTATTACTGTAAAGGCATTTTTGAAATTATGAATATCTTGAGAAAACTTTTTTTTAAATTAGGAATAAAGAAGCAGCTGTCTCACCTGAGCCAATAATAGAAACACCAGTATATTCACATGCTTTTTATTTCTGAAAGCACATTTGTGGCTTGGAGCCAAGAATTCACTTCATTGAAAGGAGCATTTGACAGGTGGTATTGAAGTTGTAAACACTTTGAACTCATTACAGTGTCTCACCATAGGAACTACACTGTCATTGAAGACTCCCTGTCTGCAATACCATCATCCTGACAATTATTTTTACCTTTGCCTGAAAATATTTCTTTGTACTTTTTAAGGCATTTCAACAGACAAGAGAAAGATGGAAGCTAAAGTGGCTATAGGAATTTCCTTAGTTCTGTGACTGCTATGTTGATACAGAACAAGATCAGAAACTTGGATATATGTATTTCAACTTAAAATGTTGGTTGATCATCATGACAATGGTTTTAGAAAGAGTTGTCATGAGGGTGGATATTTGAAGTTATAAAAAATATCGTCAGGTTACTCGCTCATGGGCTGAATGAACATTTCTTCTTCTGTCTTTTTCTTTCTTGTCAACTACATTTTAGACCAAAGATGACTGAGATTGCCACCTCTAATACATTGTGAAACATAGCTAACAAAGAGTGATTGTCAATCTACACTAGACATCTTAAACTCACATACATGGAGGGGTCACTCTGGTATCATCACTGCATGGAACAGTCAAGCATAAGGTTGTATCCCCATTGATCTGGAAATCTCGACCCACAATCACATATGGCACAGTGCATTGAAGAGCACCTCTCCATCACTGCCTTGCAGTTAAAGAGCCAATGCTCTGGATTGGAATCTCTTCTAAATTCAGACATATTTGAGGAAGAAAAATATCTATTTGGAGACTGGTAATATTCAGATAAGAGATGATTATATCCTAAACTAGGGTAGTGACAAGGTGGATGAAGAAGATTGAGAAGGCTACGATTGATAGATGGGACTTAACCAATGATTGGATATGGCAGAATAGGGAGGCAAAGTATGCTAGGATGATTTCTGTGCTAACGTATTAGACAAGTGAATTGGAAATCTGGTAGGAATAACAAGGTTTGGGGAGCAGGTAGAAGGGATGGGTTCAGTTTTTGATAAGTCTCATTTAATACGTTTATGATAAAATGTGTACTAGGCCGTTGTGTATATGAATATGAAGCTTAGAAGGGAGATTTCGGCTGATAAATAGATACAGAGTTGATAATATTTAGCATATTTAGCAGTTGAACCTATCGGAAGATGTGTCATCTGAGAAGAGGATGATATTAAGATCATACAGCCCAAGGGAGGACAAGGAGGAGGAAACAGAGAGGTAGGAAGTTGATCATGAGAGGAGTATTTAAGTACTAAATCCCAACAAAAAATTGAATAGGATTTGGATTAAAATAGTTTATTTGATTTAGCAAATGGGAAGTTTTGGTGATATTCCAAAGAGGAACTTTAGTAGAATAGTGAAAATTTATGAGAATGGATTGTCCTTTCAAGAAGATTGTTACTGAAAATATTGAGAAAGGGTTGTAGGTAGAGGGGAACTGAATAACCCTGAGCATATTTAAAGTTGTTGGGAGAGGGTTTGAAGATGGAGATGTATGTCTTAAATCTATTTGGTGTGTTTATGAGGACAGAGTAAATTGTCTATCTTATTCGTGACTCCCTATCCTGTGTCTAGCATAGTACCCGGTGCATATTTTATTACCTAGCATATACCAGGCACTGTGAGACACTAGAAGAAACACAATAGCTATTCTCAGTGAATAACAGCTGGAGTGGAGAGACCAATCACCCACTACTAACCACTAACTCTTTTATTCAGTTGTGATTGATACTACCAGAGAGAAGTACAAGGTACCATGGGTTCAGGGCCAACAAAATCCTAACCCTCGTGGGTAGACTCCCAGCCAGAAAGGATAAAAATAAAGGTCCCTTCTAGATTTTGTCTTAAGTATCAATGTTACTAATAATTATAGTAAAATAATAGTAGTTTAAATTTATACCTCTTTATGATTTTCATATTACCTCATGCTCATGGTTTATTTGGGAGATGATCCTAGGAAACATGAGTAGGCGAGTGAGGAAGTGAGAGAAGAAAAGAAGGAAGCCAATAAAAAGGGTATTTCACGAGTTACCACTGGGGGCAACTGGCGCTTGATCCCACCAGGAGATTGTGGAAAATGGTGTGAAACACAAACCTCAGAGTTATCCTACAAAGAGCTGAGGAAGCTGAGGAATTTATATACCAATTAATGCTGGTCAATGGTTGCCAATGGCTGAGGGATCCTGGGTGGGGGCATGCATTCAGTTCTTGGCATTTGTGATCTGTTACATGCACTCAGGAAGAATAGCCTCTAGTAGGCAAAGAGATGCAGGCTCTGGGAGATGTAAAGTTGGACTAGCATGCACTGAAATGTAAAGGACTGGAGGAAGACAGGCAGGGTATCATCAACACCTGCCTAATGGGGTTTGAATCTCCATTTTGCCATTTACTAGAAGTGTGACCGTGGGCAATTTACTTATCATCTCTGGGCCTCAGGTTCTTAATCTGAAAAACAGGGATAATGATATTATCTACATCATAGAATTCTAATGATTAAATGAATTATTACATATATCAATTTTACGGATGAGAATATGAAAACTCAAAAAAGATTACTTGCTTATCCAATGTCACACATGTGGGAAGCAGCCTAGCCACTCCTCAAAGCTTTGGTTCTTTCCCTCAGCCTATTTTTCTTACATCTACCACTCAAAGTCTTTCTTGCTGGTGTCCTTATAACTTACTCCCTGTTTGATCAGCACTTGGATATAATTTCTGAATCTTTTTCCCATTTTCTCTCTTCCTAAACTCTTGGGATTGTGCTGACAAGTTTCTCACCTGGGTGTCTGCACATCTCTTTCCAATATTTCAGATTCTGGCCTTGCCCACCACTTAAAATTATATTGTTGTCTCCCGGTCTTCTCTGCCTCCCAGCTTTTATCTTCATCTATGGGACATCTTGACCAATAATATAGGCATTTCCTCCATAATCTTGACTGTGGTATCTGATTACTTGTCTGACTCCTTGTTCTAATGGAATCCTTAAGCTTCTCTGACCCATTTTATTTTACTGGTGTTCATAGTCTGATGGGCACAAAGAATCTATAGTGAAATATTGGATTTCTCATAGAACTGAATAAACATATAATTATTTTGTCCTAAAAAAATCAAAGACATATTAGATATTTAGATTGTGTCATAACTCTGGTCTGATGGGAGCCAGAAGAAGTGGTAAAAGTGTAGAATGGAGAGTTCTGTTACTAAAGGGAATAGATGGTAGCCAGGCAAGCAGGTCATCATGCTGGCCTGAGATTGTCTAAGCACTGCAGCCTTAGCTAGAGCATCACAGACAAGGGCATTGAACAGGTCTCTAGTTGGGATTGAGTAGATCAAGAAATGAGTCACTTAGTGGGCCAGCCTGGTGGTGCAGTGGTTAAGTTTGCACTTTCCGCTTCTCGGTGGCATGGGGTTCGCCGGTTTGGATCCCGGGTGCAGACATGGCACCGCTTGGCAAAAGCCATGCTGTGGAAGGCATCCCACGTATAAAGTCGAGGAAGATGGGCATGGATGTTAGCTCAGGGCCAGTCTTCCTCAGCAAAAAGAAGAGGATTGGCAGTAGTTAGCTCAGGGCCAATCTCCCTCAAAAAAAATGACGTTTATTTTGAAAGTTCTAGACTAGTCATTTTTTAAAAAAGCTTTATTGAAATACAATTCACATACCATACAATTCACCTATTTAAAATGTGCAATTCAATGTTCTTTAGTATGTTCACAGGACTGTACAAACAAATCTTTTGTGGGTGTTATATCTATTGGAGACATAAAATCTGTGGACTCTCTCTCATACACATTTGTACAAACAAAACAGTTTGTGTACAATTTCAGAAGATTCACAGACCCCTCTAAAGCCGATTCATGTGCCCAGGAATATTACCCTTTAAGGCAAACTTTATCTGTATTAAAGGAGCCATTCTTTCTGGTTTTACAATCTAGCAGACATGTAAAGTTGTTGATAATCCTCAACTCCAGTCGTGATATCCCATTAATGAAAACAATATATATGATAAGTCTGGCTCCTAATATTTCAGCCTTTACTATTTTGAAGACAGCAAAAACAGCTTTAGTATCTTTAGAGAGGGTGACAAGGATTTGAAAAATTATTTTGAGATTTGTGAAACTCTGGAGGCCAAATGTAGATATTTAGGAACTACATTTATCATTGCAGGAAGACTTATTTTGACCTAGAAATGTCAGTGCTGTTGCCCTTACAAAGAGCCACGATTCTTGATTGCATCATTTTATTTTACAAAAGGAAATAAATATAGTAGCAATATCAGCATGGTGAGTTGTAACAAGTAACCAGTTTTTTCCTAGTTAATTATAATTACTACCGATTCTACTACTGTACTAGGACATTGAGCACAAAGCACCACTCTCTTTCTGAACACATACAAGAATCACTTGTTTTTGTTTATTTAAGGGCTATCAAATGTACTAATGTGTCTGAACACACAGATGCACACAAAAACACACGTGTACTCATGCAAATGTTCATATAAACCCTCATACAGCAGCATGACCTGATTTTAAAAAAACCCTAAGTTTTAGAATCAGACAGAACTTGATTTGAATCTCAGAGAATCTATTTACTTGCTGTGTGATCCAAGGCATGTTATATAAACACTTGGGAATTCATTACTGACCTTGGGATCTTACGTCTTATCAGCAAGACTATGAGAAGGATCAGAAATAATGTGTGGCTGGAACTTAAAACAGGGTTCTGTACGTGGTAAGAGATCAAGAGGTAGTGAATGCACACACACAGTTTTCTAGTTAAAAAGTCTTCTAAGATTTTATCCCCAGGAGAACATGAGATTTGAGGCAAATTCTGTTCCATGGGCTTTATGCTTTTCTGATATTATTTTCTTTTTCATGATTGTATAATGCTCTAGGTATAATAATAATGATAATAATAGACTAAGAAAATAAAAATTCACCTCAAATCTTTACACCCAGAGATAATTATTGTTAATATTTTGGTAATAATTTATTTACGTCTCTCCCTCCTCCCCTTCATATATTCATATAAAGATATATGTCCCCTTTCTGACTGTTGAGAAATATTGATTATTCCATCTTTCCCAGATAACTTAAATCTCTCCCTCTTAGTAAGCACGTTCTCTTTTACCAAGAAACCAATCCCTTCTCAGTAACAACCCTCCACCCAAGTCAGGTCAGGATAGGTTAGGTTATGTGTCTGTAACAAAAATCTTGATATCTCAGTGATTGAAAACAACAAATTTTTTCCCATCAAACTTTATGTCATTGTAGGTTGCAAAGGGTCTCAGTTCGTTGTAGTCTGCGCAAGGACTCAGGTTGATGGAGGGGTCATCTCAACACAAACTATGAGAACTCGTTTAATCACGTGATAGCCCATAAAGCTTCTGCTTAGAAGTGTCACACATTGCTTCTTTTCACATTTCATTTGATGAAGCAAGTCACGTGGTCACAGCTGAGTTCAAGTGGACAGAGTAAAAGATGGCCTCAGGAGCCTGGGATAAAATAATGGAACTTCTTTTACAGACTTGATGACAACCACATGCCTTAAACCAGGGATTCTCACAGTTGAGTGTGCATCAGAAAAACCTAGAGGCTGGTTAAAATGCAGAGTACTGGGCTACACTCCTAGAGTTTCTAATCCTGTAGATGTAGAACAGGACCAAATAAGTTGCCTTTCTAATAGATTCCCAGGTGGTGTTGATGCTGCTGGTTAGGGGACCACACTATGAGAACCCTAAATTAAAACCTCTCCTCCTACCATTCCCCAGTTTAAGCACTTCAGCAGTGGCACTTAACTGTCCATGATCACATTTCAACCACCTATTTCTCAATTTTCCAAATTTATCTCAATATGTATCTGAATCTCCAACCGTTAATGTATTTATAATTTCCTGAAATGTCGCTAGGCTTTCTATTCTCTGGGCCCAGTTTACTTAATATCTCCTCTATATAGATCTTTTCTGAATCATTCTAGCCAGAAGTATTCTCTTTGTCTTTTCCAAAGTAGTTCACACCTTTCCAATGGAAGAGATCACATGTCATGTGTTATGGTAATCTCATATGTGTGTTTTTCTCTCCTACCTTATAAGTTGCTTTAAGGCACTGTCTCTCTTATAGCACTTTACATAAAGTGATTGTTAAAACACTTAAAATGTCGTTTATTTTTCATTCCCGATTCTTGCCTATTCGGGTAAGCAGAGACTCAGCCGTGTCACCAAGTTCACATCACCACTCCTGTTTTCAAAGCTGTGTGACCAGTAATAAAGCACAGGGCTTGGAGCTAGACTGTCTGGTTCAAAGCCAGTGTGGCCAATTTTTAGCTGTGTTAAATTGTGAAAATGTCTTAGTCTCCGGTGCCTCCTTTTTCTCATTGAGAGAATGAAGGTGACAGTTATGTTCGTGCCATAGAGCTGTTATGAGGGTAAGTGAATTGGTTGATTGGAAGCATTTAGAGCACAGTCGGGCAAGTTGTGAACACCCGATTACTGTTAACCATTATAACTGCTGAACGTCCTAAATGTGTCCTCTGTAACTAAAGTTACCAAATTTGCCTATTATGTACTTCCCACTTAATACCTTAAAAGCTGACTTTTCTTTCATTCATTCTATCAAAACTGTTTTTTCAAAAGTCACTGATTAAATTCCAATAGAATTTCAGGGTGAATTTCACAACTCTCTTTTTGAGAGATTCACTTCTATGATTTTGGGACAGCTTACCAGCCTGACATTCCATCTGTGTCTATATCTTTACCTCCCTCTATATCTATATCTCCATGTCTATTCATATCTCTCTCTATACCTGATACATCATCTATTTCTATATCATATTTCTTATCTGCTCTGTTGACTCCTTTTCTTTGTGTTATTATGGATGTTTTCCGAATCTGCTCTTAGCCTCTGTATTTTCTCATGTCTGCAGAGATTTTCATTCTCCTAGTTTCACTTCCATTCAGTTGACTTTAAAATATGCATTACCAGTTCTGCTCTGTCACCAGCAGTGTAAGAAAAGAAACTTGATCAGTTTGCTAAAATAACTAATATTTAATGTGAGCTTATTACTATGTACCAGACACTTTACCTACAGTTTCTTATTTAAGCTTTGCAGTCACTTTAAGGGTTAGGCACTGTTACCTCCACATTTACCATATGGAAACAAAGTCTTGAAGACAGATAAGGAAATTTTCCCATATCATACAGGTAACTGGTAGGAAGTGGGAGGCTGGATTTGAATCCAGGAGTGTTTAACTTCAGAGCCCATATACTTTATTACTATTATTTTAGAACATCTGCATAGACGCTTCCCCTTCATAAATGAGTGATGATTTTAAGAGTGGGAAGGGTTGTCTGAGATAAAGTCCATCACCCAAAACCAAGCTTATCTTTATTCCTATATCAATGATGTTATCGAATACCTAGAAGGTGAAGTTCAAATTTCTAACCAAGTCATTGAAAACCTTTTATGATCTTGGCTTAATCAGGTTTATTTCTCAGTTTTGCCCATATTTTACCTGAGTTTAAATCAAATTGGCTTAATTATAATTTCCTGAAATGTCTCCAGGATTTTGCTTCTCTAGACCCAACTTAAGCAACATCAATTCTATATGATGCCTAATTTTCCTGAAATTTCGGTTATATCATATCAGATCCCTGATCAAAAATTTGACTTCTGATTTTCCCACTGGACCTTATTCCTACTCTTTTTCTGCTCATGGCTGAATATTTTCTCTATCTCCTTTATTCAAATCTATTCAACACATTGCCTCCCAACTTTTACTGTTTCATCATGTGGCTTCTCTGTTCAAAGATATTTAGTGGCTTCCCATTACCTATGTTAAAAATTCCAAGCTCAGTAGTTATCCATTTTTTTTCCTAGTCTTCCCAACTTCTACCCTTTCTTCTAGTTTTATCTCTTACTACTCTTTAGTTGTAATCATGGGTCAGGCTTCTTACAATTTCCCAAATGCAAGAATCTTTTTAAATTTTATTTTATTGATATATAATTGACATATAACATATTGGTTCCAGGTGTACAACATAGTGATTCCATATTTGTATATATTGTCAAGTGATCACCGCAATAAGTCTAGTTAACATTCATCACCACACAGTTACAATTTTTTTTGCTTGTGAGAAGAACTAATTGCCAAATGCAATTCACCTTTCTGCTATTGCCTGGAAATCCTTTCTCCTAACCTACAGCCCTCTAAATCTAGTTCCTGTTCAAGTACTCTGTCTTTTTCATGAAACCTTAATTGTGGGGGCCTACTTTGGTCTTCTCTGATATATTTTAACTAGCATGGATTGGATCACATATTTACACATTTATTTAAAGCCACCTTACATTTTGACATCTGGACCTGGTGACTGCAGTTTCCCAAAGCCAAATATGTGATTTAATCAGCTATAATTTTTTAGCTAAATGTTAAGTATAGGTCCAGGACTATGCTCATATAGAGCAGAATCTGTGCTATACATGTTTTAGTTTTGCCATTGTGCTTAGAAAATTGTTTAATACGTAGTAGGTACTAAGGTGAATGTTTAAAAAGTGTTGAATGGCTTGCCAAAATGACTTGCTAATGCTAGATAAAATGTTAAGGGAAAGGGCCAGCCCGGTGGCACAGTGGTTAAGTTCACACATTCCGCTTCGGTGGCCTGGGGTTCGCTGGTTCAAATCCTGGGTACAGACCTATGCATCACTTCTCAAGCCATGCTGTGGTAGGCGTCCCACATAAAATAGAGGAAGATCTGCATAGATGTTAGCTCAGGGCCAGTCTTCCTCAGAAAAAGAGGAGGACTGGCAGTAGATGTTAGCTCAGGGCTAATCTTCCTCAAAAAAAAAAGAGAAAAAAAGTTGAAAGAATATCATACTTATTTAATTACTACAGAAGGAACCAGAAAATATAGTTTTCCAAGCTTCTTAGTATGAAAAGCACTTTATAAGAGATGGCTATACAAAGATACAACTCTTCGTCTTAATAATTATGATTCTCTGTTAAACTTGATGTATTTCTTTTTTAGCATAAATTGAAAGATTGTTGGGAATCTGCTGAGATGATCTAATGAAACTGTGGAAATGTTAAAGATAGATTTTTTTCTGGGCAGTTAAGATAAGAGGTGGAAGGATACGATACCACTCTTAGAGAATAATTCAACAAGCCAAGCTACCACAAATCAGTTTTTGAAATGAAGCAGAATACAAGTATATAGACAAGTGAGCCAAAATATTCATTAACAAGAAATGGTCCTGAAGTTGAAGTGCTAGATTAATGGTTGACCTTATAAATATTTGGCACTTTAGCTTCCGCTGTAATAGAACTTACCATAAAGTGAGCTTAGCTACTTGGATGTGTCTCCTTTGCTAGAATCTAAGCTCCATGATAAAAAGTATCCACTGATTCTTTTTCCACAATTGTGCCCTAGTACCTACCTCAGTGCCTGTAAAATGGTAGACATGCAATAAATATTTCTTTTTCTTGTTTTTGCTGAGGAAGATTCACCCTGAGCTAACATCTGTTGCCAATCTTCCTCATTTTTTTGCTTGAGGAAGATTAGCCCTGAGCTAACATTCATGCCAGTCTTCCTCTGTTTTGTATGTGCATCGCTGCCACAGTATGGCTGACAAATGGTGTGGGTCCACACCCAGGATCCGAACCCACAAACCCAGGCCACTGAAGCAGAGCACATTGAACTTAACCACTATGCCATGGGGCTGGCCCCCAATATATATTTTTTGAATGAATAGATAAACAAAAGGATTTCAGTTTAGTAAATTAAATTAGAAAGACTATCAAGGTATTTAGGTAGTTATGGTCAAGGTCAGATCTTCAGTTTAAGAACTGGGGAAAGGGAAGATTAAAAAGTGATGAAAGAAAGCTAAGAAGAATAAACAGTTGCAACAGAAAGTTCTCACTTAAGCCAAGAGGTTTAAAAAAAAAACAGGCAGATGAAGAGCAAGAAGAGACTCTTTTCCATACATTATATATTTTCAAAAACAACTGCTTTAGTGATTGATTGTCAATTATTAGCAGAACCATCACATTCTCTCACAGGCCAAGGTGAAAAGTATGATGAGACAAGTTTTCTTGCTAACACGATTGAGCTCAGTTTAGAATATTAACATGACATTTATGTGGTCTACTGTTCTCTAAGTTCAAATAAATCAGCTCTGTATAAAAAGCAGTCATGGATTAAATGACTTTAGCCTGCTTTGGGGAAACTACTGCCATTAAACCTGCCCCAAACAAACTACAAAGGTTTCCAGGACTCCATTTACGAAAAGACATTTGAATGTTGACCTTGCCATGTGATCATTTAACAATATTTTATTATATTTTGCCCATGTCACAACAGTGGCTTGTATTTGTTTCTAATTTCTACTTTACTTATTTATCTTATACATGTCATACCTATTTGCTTCCCAAAATGGTCCTCTGGTGTGTCTGGCAAGCTTCCTAACTAGGAATGTGAAAGGAGTTTTACATTAAAATCACATTTTTGAATTTTCATATTCCTAGACAGGTTTTAACGTAAGCAGCATGAAAGCACAAAAGCAGTCTATGTCATATGCTATTTGTCAGTCTCCAATGAAGGGTAAACATTTATCAGTTTCAGTAACAACTCTGGCCTAACTGAGGGCTGTCATTTTCTAAAAATATTGATTGATAGAAGCCTCTCCTTAGAAATATAAAATGCATGCAATTTACATACAGCTGAGAAATACCAGCTCATTATTTCTTCCTGACAGGCAGTAATGCCCTTTATAAACTATGGGGATTTCATTACCAAAAAAAAGTTGTTTAAACTGAAAACAAAAGAATGGTCAGAGTCCCATGTAGTATATTTTCTGATACTTTGTCCATGTTTTATAGTAGCCTAATTTGCCAAATAAAAGTGAATTGGAGTATATTTTAAAGGCGAATATGTATATATATTATATCATGTATAATATTATATATAAAATAGAAATAGACAAAATGTTCAAGAGAAAATCATCAACAAATCCTTGAATTCTAACACAATTTTTATTTCTGTTATGAAAGCTAACATGTATCCTAAATTAGAGAAGGCATGTTTGCAGATGTTGTCCTGTGGAAATATTGATTTGAAAAAAATGCAAAATGGTGGGCCAGCCCTGGTGGCCTAGTGGTTAAGTTTGGTGCACTCCGCTTCAGTGGCCCAGGTTCAGTTCCTGGGTGCAGACCTACACCACTCTTCAGTGGTCATGCTGTGGCAGTGGCTCACAGACAAAATAGAGGAAAATTGGCAACAAATGTTAGCTCAGGGTGAATCTTCCTCAGGCAAAAGAAAAAATAAGCAAAATGAGAGGTCAAATGTTTTAATACTCACTGACAGGAACCAATCATGACAATGCAGGCAGGGGCCTGACATAAGAAGAAAAAAGTAATTAAGGTGATTACAGAAATGTAAACAGGACTCTAGTAAATGAATTTACTAAGTGGTCTTGTTAATTGCTTGAACATTAATCAGAATTTAGAGTTGGAAGTGGTTATATTCTGCTACTCACAAACTCGATGGTCTTGGGAAGCCATTTTTATTTTCTAAGTCTCACTGAATTAATCTCTACATAGTTCTTATCCCACCTACTTCACAGATTTTTTAAGAAGAGTAGATGAAATAATGTATCTGAAAATGAGATAATACATGATCTAAGCCAATGTATCGAGCAGTGCAGAACACCTCTAGTGTAGATGACAGATATCAAAGCATTCTCTTACTGAATCCCTCTGCCAGTCTGAAGTGTCCTGGAAACAGAGCCTGTCTTTTGCTAGTTAGATCTAATTATTAAAAGTGATATTACCTAAAAGTTCTTTCTTACATTGAACAAGAATCTGTATCTTTGTAACATTCACATATTGATTTTACTTATATTTAGAGGAACCGTAATTGCCTTCCACTATTTGAAGATGTCATTATGTCTCTACCATCTCCAAGATGAATATCTAAAACCTTTACTCATATGGCTTGCTTTCGGTACCCTTTACCGTTATGATATCAAACCTCCTACGTCTAGTAAGATTTAGGGCTAGGGGTAGAATTCAAATTGGGGATTCCTAGTCAGATATTTCCTGAATCTTTGCAGTCCTTACAACGGTTCTTTCCAATATTAATTACAAACTTTAAGTTGATGTCTATTAAATTTGTCATATTAGTTTCAGTATTATTTCAATGAAGACATCCATAGTAAGATTTTATTATATACAAGAAGAGCTATTCTTTCTAGCATAGTAATATCTTTTATTATAATGGCTGTATTTTTATGCCATAACGTCCAAGTTGTTGGCAAGATATATTTGGTAGAAACAGTCAACGTGAGAGTCCCGTGACAATCAACTAGCTTTTACTTGACATTGACACAGGTCCATTTTTCATCATTTTTCGTAAATGGTGTTGTGTAACCTGTGTGTTTTTACTATATTCTAGTAAAGATTCAATACTGTACTATTTGAACTTGTTATGTGAACATAGTATGTGAACTTATTATGGGAGACATTGACAAGCTATGCTGTGAATGTGACATTTTCTTATCTATCAAACTAATGATCTGATCAAAAAAGAAAATGACTTTTGTTCATTAGTTGATTTGATAACCCCACAATGTCATACATCGTTTCTAGCAGTGTCATTTGTTCTGTATAAATGTCAGATTGCATAGATTCTTTAGCCTTAGTAGATGTGTAGTATAGATATATATGGGGCAAAAAATACACAAGGAGTTTCTTGAAAATATTAGTTTAGAATGAGGATAACTGCTCTTATAGGAATTGTATCTATTCTCGGAGAAAACTTCATCATTAAATGTGTCATAGCATTTCTTAGGATCATAGCACACGTATAAACATACAGATATATATATATATATACCCCTATATATATATACCCCTATAAATATACCCCTAGTCAGATATTATAGGTGTAATGAGATCATAAATAGATAGATAGATAGATGATTGATAGATAATAGATTGATAGATAGATGGACAGAGCACTCAGCAGTGGGAACCCCCTTTCAGGCATACTATCAAATCTAGTGTATTGGAATTCCCAGAACAAGCTTGCATATTAAGGACTTATCAGAAATGGAGGAAACCTTCCTGTTAACTACCATTGCAGAAATGGCTAAGAAGAAAGTTTAGAGTATAAACCAAAGATTAAGATCTTATTCTTTATTCGACTTATCATGTTACATAGGTGCAACAAAACAACAACTATTCATTAAGCACCATCTCTGTCTGAGGCATTATACTTCATGCTGTACTATCTATAGATTATGATAAAGTTTATTTGATGTTTACTAGAGTGCTTTGATCCCAAGAGCAGGATTCTGATTTTGATGGCTCTTTTTTCCAGCTACTTGAAGTTGCTAAAGATCATGGTGATAATCAACATAAGATAAAAATGTATTTTCATCTAAATGACGTTGCAAAACTTATGCTTTAATGATTAGAAAAAGACTTGAATGATTATTGGTGTAGGCTATAAGAAGAGGTTACTATTTTTAATTCACCATCATAAGCCTCTGGAATAAGCTGATAATATGACCCAAAGTTATTAATTTGTGCTTGTGTAAACCCTTTGGGTCTTGAGACTTATTTAATGACTGTATGGAGATGGTGTTTTAAATGTCTTGGGATATGTGAGCTACATAGTTCAGCTGTATAATTTGATCAGTGTTTGTTCATTTTATGGGATGTAATATATTTCACATTGGTTTGATTTATTGTTTCAGAGTAAAATTCAATTTAACACATTTTCTTGCTAACTGAATTGTAAATGAATTATGTTAACAACTCCCCTGTGTAAAAGCCTAGACAAAATACATATGGTCAATAACCATTTTGTGTGAAATAATTGTATAAAAGAGCATACTTTAGTGGACTACTCTAGACTTGCATATTTCTTCATAAATCAACTTTATGAAAAGGATAAGAACTGAACAGAGATGTATTTGAAGCATTTCAGCTCTAATGGCCTTGTAAATTAGGTTCAATTCACCCACTGTAATAACATCATTCAGTTTCTGCAGAAAAAAATGTCTGGTTTAATTTGGAGTATATTATTATTATTATTTTTAAATGTACAATTCTTAATTGTATATATTTTTTAATTTGATCAAGTTTTCTAAGGGACTTCCTCAGGAAGTAAAATTTTACATCATTTTAAGCTGTGCATTAAATTTGACTTGTCAAGTGTTGAATGTAATTCTTTTCATTTCAAATATAGAAATCTATGGTAATCCTTTTAATTTGTATCTAAAGTAAATCTGACCTAGATATGTGTAACCAGTTTTTAAAAATTTTTATACCATTTTTATACACTGGTGTTGACAATTGTAAAGGCATTTTCTCTGTTTGCTTATTCAACATCCATGATTCAAGACAGTAAATTTAGGACCAGTTAAGTAGTTTGTAAAAAGGCACAAAAAATCCATATGAGGGCTAACTATGTGAATTGAATGACATTCCCACATAGATGAAATTGCTGATTTAGATGTGGGCTAAGAATCAACAGAAAAAGAGACTATATAAGTAACTCAAATTATCTGACAGAAGAGCAAAGAGCTTGATGGCTGCCTGTGACCACTTTTTTAAAAAAAATTTCATAAGTATTTAATGAATGCAAACTGAGCCAGGCTTGGTATTGGACATTGAAAATACATTGTGTTCTAGAAGTTCATATTGTTCTCCCTCCAACCCTAAAAAAGAAAATAGAGAAAGTAGTAATAATAAAGGAACTTGGTAGGCAAACACTCTTCTGTAAGGTTTGATTTGACTCATAAAATAAGTGTGACAACTATTGAGTCGCTTGTTCAGACATAAAAGTTCAAAGTAATACTAATATCTTAATCTTCTTGTTTCAGTACTTTCCTTATGAATGATCATGCGTAGGTATTTTATTTCCTTAGTATAATTTACCAGTCTTTAATATTAACAATATTTAAATATATAAAATCTTACAAAAACCTACACTGTATGGCCTCATACATTAGAATTAATTGATGTCATGTGCACTCTAAGCACTACGAGATCAGGGCTGTTTCTGTCTTGTCCAGTATTTATCTTCAGCAACCAGCACCAGAGCCAGGCATTCAGTAGGTTCCAATGCATTCTGAATGAATTACCTTTAAGAAAAACATTGATTGGATAATCACAATGTAGTGAGTCACTGTTTTCTTAAAATATTTTTAAAGGAATCTCAAGTCCTTCGAAAATAGTGTTTTAGTACCTCCACTTTGTGTGCGTGCATTTGTGTGAGTGTCTGAGTGTGTGTGTGTGTGTGTGTGTGTGTGTGTAAACTCAAATTTCATGGTAGTGTATGATAGAATCGACCTGGCTTTAAAAGTTCAGAGGTTGGAAGATATCATTATGTACTGAGCTCTTGTGGTGTTCAGGGAAACAGTTGCACGGCACTTGAACATTGATGGGTTGATAACATTTATTCAGTTAAATAAATGAAAGGAAATAGGACCAGGCATTCCTGGCAGTGAAAATAGCTTAAATAAATGCACAAAAGTAAGTCCACATGTAATATGCTCAAAGCATAATGTGCACCTGTACAAAATCCAAAAGATTAATTTCTGCCAAAGTAAAATTTTGTTTCCATTGTTCTACTTAAATATTTGGAGGCAAATGCATATTACCATAATTAATTTAAACTTCACAACACTCAGTTTTCTTTTTTCTTGTAATTCATTTAGTACAAAGACCCAGAGTTATAGAATTACTTGACTCTGATTTCTTGGCAACATATGGACTCTTTACTGAAAATTTTGTCTACTTCATTCTTAATCATACAACACTCAGAGTAACAAATTTATAATGAGAAATTGAGAAAGAATCTCAAAGCTTAGGGCTAATTTGCATTTGGTTCATATAGACCTCTAGAAGCTTAGCTCTATCAAGATTATCTGAATCTTTACAACATTTTCTATTTCAAGCTATTTTCTTCACTCATACACGCCCCAACCTATTTTAGTTTAATTATTTTTAATTCATAAGAATATGTGGATGCAAACAGAGATAATGAGTGTAGATATCATTTCAGAATCGTTGCTATGGTAATCATAACAGAGGAAGCATGAAGATACACTTTATTTCCTGCTATGTCCACCTACAGGTAGAGATTATGAATCAGCTTCTCTCCTACCTTCTCCAATTGAGTGACTATTTATTTAGGTAAATGAATCAAACTATTATTCTATCAGGGGTATAGACTGCTCCCCCATCTAAAAATGCATCAATTAAAGATTACTTTTGTTTAAATGAAGCGCTTTAAAATCTAAAATCAACCTTGTAGATTTCCACAACAAATACTAAAATAATTTTCAGATAATAATGGTTTAATGTGAATAGGTAAACTTTAAACACATATATTAAAATGTAGAAGAATATTTTAATAATATTAAGGTGACATAAAACTCAGAAGCTATAAAATAAAATGACAGGTTTAACAACACAAAACCTAAAATATTTTCTACGCTTAAAGATACCATAAAAAAGTAACAAAACATATGACAGACTGGGAATCATACTGATAGTAAAGAATTAATCACTATGCTAAAACTCCTACATTTAATATGAACAAATATATTGTAGTAATGTTTAAAAAGTGGCTAAATATAATCTGGATATCCACTTGAGAAAATCACAAATAACCAATCAAAATAAAACTAATCTCAACACTGCTAATAATCAAAGAAATGCAAAGTACAATATGTAATGATGAAGGTTCATTGAAATAGGCCCTGTGTTTTCTTTGGTGGAAGAACCACTTGGAAAATTTTAAATAGAAAATTTGGAATTATCTTTCAAAATGTGAAATTGTATATATCTTGAATCGAACCCGAGGTTTCACCTTTAGGAATTAGATCTACAGGAAAACTCACACATATCTAAGACAAATATAACAGGGTGCTAATTGCAGCATTCTTCACAGTAGTTCCAGTATTCTTCTGTACTACAGAGTGCTAGGCAAGTATATCTCTACCATTGGACTATAGGCTCCATAAAAATCAGAGTCCAGGTTTGTTTGTGTTTGTTTTAACTTTTGCTCAATATTATAACTATAGTGCCTAGCATAATTCTTGACTTATGATAAGTGCCCAGTAAACAGTTGCAGAAGAAATAAATAGATAAATGAATGCATGCATTATTAAAGTTAAAGTCCAAATTGTAAATATGTATGTATATGTATAAACATTTTTAAGCTGCGTTTTGCTGCAAACTAACTTTTTTTTTTAATCCTTTTGGTGAGAAAGATTGGCCCTGAGCTAACATCTGTTGCCAATCTTCCTCTTTCTTTTTCTCTCCCCAAGGCCCCAGTACATAGTTGTATATAATAGTTGTAAGTCCTTCTAGTTCTTCTATATGGGATGCTGTCACAGCATGGCTTGATGAACATTATATAGATCTGCGCCCAGGATCTGAACGAATGAACCCTGGACTGCTGAAGTGAAGCATGGGAACTTAACCACTACGCCACCAGGCCGGCCCCTGCAAACTTACTTTTTGATAGGTATTTTTCTAAGTACTTACGTTTATCTTAATTCTTTCAAAACCCTTAGCCCCATTTTTATAGATGAGGGCATGGAGACATGAAGAAATTAAGTTCTTTACCCCAAATTATATAGAGAGTATGGGTTCGAGAACAAGGCTTTGAATTTATACTACCTGGGCACGTCCTGTGAAGGTATATAGGAAAGTAGATAGATAGGTAACGTGTGTGTAGTTTGATCTCATTAGGTAGACAGGCAGGTGAATAGATAAATGGATGGCTAAATGGAAAGATGGATGGGTAGATGGATGAATAGACAGGTAGCATAGCTTCTACTGAGATGTATTATCTCTAGATAATGGGACTGGAGTGTTGTAGAGATGTGGAGTACTTTCATTGTTCCCTTTATATACTTCTGTACTATTTTAATTTTCCACTACAATAAGCATGTATTGCTTTTGTAATAAAAATGTTTAAAAGTGAGCGATTAAATCAAAACTAATAAAAGAAAAAAATCAGGGAGAACTAAAAGACTGACTCTTGGAGCCAAGAACATCAATCTGACCTGTTTCCTCTGGGGGAGAAGTTTCTTTTCAAGGGATAGGCTCCCCATCATGGTGAGAGTGGAAATGGCACCCATTTGGTCAATCAAAGGCCAGAGCCTGAATAGGGTCTGAAGTTGTGGGTAGTGAGACAGACTTTGCAGGATATAGTAACTGAGCTGGTTACACCAAGCCCTGAGGCTTATGGTCATCAGGAGAGCTAGGCCTATGTTAGTAGAATTAAACCTGTAGGAGAGAGATTTGGGATAAAGCTAAAATTTCAGAGGCTGTGTCAAGAAACTTAGCTATGTAGGGGGTAATAGTGCACATGTGTACAGTGATGGAGGGTAATTAGTCTTTGGGTGGTGAACATGAAGTAGTCTACACAGAAATCTAAATATGATGTACACCTGAAATTCATATAATGTTATAAACCAATGTTACTTCATTAAAAAATAAATAAATATATACTAATATGGAAAAAAATGCATCAGAAATTAGAACTAAAAAGAAACTTCCCTATGTAGTATTTGGCATATCAGCTTAACCCTTGTCCAGCCATTGGAAAAGAGAGAGAAGAAATTTTAAAATTGCAAATGGGTAAAATGAACATCTGACAATTAAAATAGTACTGAGAAGCTACATAAAGCCTTTCCTTCTTCCTACTCATTCTTTGATGTTACTAATCTCTAGTCAAAAGGGATTGCTTTTCAAATCAAACATATATATGTATGTCTCACACACGCACACACAGTAGTTGTGTAGGTGACCATATTAATTGCTTATAAATGTGTGTATATCATGCCTAATTTTTCTTTTTTCTTAACTAATTCCCTTTCTCATTCTCATATCTCAGTTTAAAGAACTGCTTGTACTGTTACATTATTCAACAGGATCCTACCCGCCACTGGGTCATACTGTTAGTGAGATGTCAAGGCTTTCATTTGCTGGAATCTTCTAGTCCACCATATATTCAGACATGTAATATAAAATTTCTGAGAAATCTACTTCAAGTTCTAAGGAGTTATCTTTTCCTATTTTGGGTCAGAGAGCACTTGAACAAATTTTTCTATAGATATCAATCAATGATTTTTGAACATCTATTCTATGCAAAGCACTGTGCTATTTTGTAGAGTCTATGCCAAAGCTTAGAACAATGAATAAAACATTAGTTTTCCTGTGCCTTGAGTATTTTCAATCTGAATTAAAAATGTACTAACTTTGTCATCATCACTCATAGGCATCTTGATTAACCTGCTAATGCTCTCTAATTTAGAAATGAACGCATTCTTTCCTACTACTTAAAAAAATAATCTGATCCATTTCCTAGAGTATGAGATGTTATGCAAATCAAGCCTCATTTTTTAGAATGTGATCAATAATTTAAAAAAATCTTTTGAGATACAGTAGAAAGCTGAGGCTCAGTCTGTTTAAGCTTGTTCAGTGTCACAAAATGAGAGAACTGGGATGCAAACCCAGGAGTCTCTTTTTTTTCTGCTTTAATTGAACTATCATTTACAATTTATATGACCTTGTACAATATTCTTAACTCATAACAGAATGTTGAAGGGTGAATGAGAAAACATAATAAAATCCTTTGTACATAATTGATGCTCAATGAAAAGTAATTAAATATCAAATCGAATCTCTTTAACATAATTTTGGAGGGAGACAAATACTGCCTGCTCCTGTTTGTTATAGTGCTTTCTTTTTCTTCAACCAGTTCTCAATTCTCAACATGAGTTTTATTTTATATTCACTTCACTGAAGTGAAACTTTCTTCCCAGCAGCCATAATTATTTGTTCATTTATCCTTTTACTAATTTAACAAGTATTGAGTACCTACTATTTGCCAGTAAATGGTAAAACAATTTAGAGAAAGTTTCTGCCCTTGTAGTGCTTATATTATTGTAGGCAGACAGATAATAACAAAGGAATGAATACGTAAACGTAATAATTACAGTTTGTGACAAATGACATTAAGGAAGTAAGCCAATGTGAAATAAAGTCAAGGGAAAGGGAGTGTGCTTCTTAAAATAGGGTAATCAACAAATGCATCTTCGAGGAGGTGCCATATGAGCTAAAGCTTAATGCATAAGAATGAATCAAAAACGCAAAAAGATGGGGAAAATATTCCAGGTAAAGAGAACAACAAGTATAAAGACCAAGAATACAAAAGGGCCTTGTTATTTCAGATATGGAAACAACGCCAATATATCTGAAAGGTAGTGGGCGAGAAAGAGGCTGTTAGATTGCCATTAGCTAAGTGTGCAGGATTGGGTTATGTAGTAACTTGTAAGGTATAGAAGTATGGATTTATTCTAAACACATGAGAAACTTTTGAAGGGTTTTAAGTATGAAAGAGTTCCAATTTAATTTGTGTTTTAAAAATGATAATTCCAGCTGTTGCATACAGAATAGATTGAAAAGCATGAGAACATTTAGGATGTGAATGTAATGGTCCCAGAAGGCAAGGATCATGGCGTGGGTGAAATAGTAATAGCATGAAGATAAGTGGATGCATGTATTCTTTTTAGAGGCAGAAAAGACAAGGCTTGGTAATGGATCAAATGGGGGAATGCAGAAAAGGAAAAATCAAAGAGGATTCCTAAGTTTACAGCCTGACACAATGTGTGGATGTTGTTCCCATATTTGGAGATGGTGATTAATGGGGAAGCTAATGATTTTGAATGAAACTGAGAGCCTTATTTTGTATCTAAAAAATTTGAGGTATCTCCTGAGGGAAGAGGTCTCAGCTGGAGATAGGCATTTGGGAATCATTAGCATGTAGGCAATATTTAGGAAGAGAGAGGGAGGGAGGAAGGGAGAGAAACTGCATGGCATCACCTAGGGAAGAGTGAATGTAGCTAGAGAAGACCCAGATCCAACCTCTAAGTCTCTCCAAAGTTTTGTACCATTTAAATAGGTTGCACAAGAAAGAGTGCCTGTGAAACTGTTGCTACGTAGGTATAAAACCTGAAAAATATAGCATAAAAGGATCCAAGAAAAACAAAGCAGTTTGAGAATGACAGCGTGCTGCTGGGAGCTACAGAGTATGATGGAGATAGAAAAATCTGTTAGGCTGGGCAACATTGTAGCCATTAGTGGAATAAAGAGACAGAAGCCGCTTCTCTGATCCAGAATTATCTAGAGAAGCCTTCTGAGCTCATCTTTAAAATACTACCCTGGGGGCCGGCCCCGTGGCCAAGTGGTTAAGTTCATGCACTCCGCTTTGGTGGCCCAGGGTTTCACTGGTTCGGATTCTGGGCACAGACATGGCACCACTCATCAGGCCATGTTGAGGTGGCGTCCCACATGCCACAACTAGAAGGACCCACAACTAAAAATACACAACTATGTACTTGGGGGCTTTGGGGAGAAGAAGAAGAAAAAAGAATATTGGCAACAGATGTTAGCTCAGGTGCCAATCTTTAATTAAAAAAAAGAAATACTACCACACTTATTCCCTACTCATTTTATTGTTCTCTGTAGCACTTGAAGTCTGAGAGGCTGAAGATTTGTTTTTATTTATTATCTGTGTCTCAACTAAAATCTAGGCTCCATGAGGGCAGGGGCATTGCTTTATTCACTGCTGTATTCCTTGTGTCTGGAACAGTGCTTGGCATATATTAGATGCTAAGTAAATATGAGCTGAATGAAAAGGGAGTAAGAAAGTAGGTTCAAAGAGTGTGGCTGAAACATTTGAAAAGTTGTATTGTGAAGGGGAACAGCAAAATGGAAGAGGATGGAAAAACAAGGGAGTAACCTTATTAAGAGTTACTGTGATATGCTGGAACCAGATCATAGAAGTTCACTAGAGCAGATTGTTAAATGATCAGGAATTACGCCAGCAGGTTGTTAAACCATTGGTAATGTGAAATCATCCATGGTGGAAGGATTTACCCCATGGAGAATGGCAAACACTACCCATCAGGGATTTTGTTGTTGTGCTTGTGTGTGTGTGTTTTTTTTTTCTTTTGGAGAACTGGTTTACCAGCATACCAGTGTTTTCTGTTTTTGTTTTTTTAGTTTGCTTTGTCTTTCAAGTAAGAGTTCGGAGAGGGTGTTTGTAGGCTGGGGAAAGATTGATGATTCAATAGAAAACATGTGAAAAGTACAAGTAGAGAGATTTGTCTTAATTGGAATGGGAACACTTTAATTGTTAAGAGGAGGATTGAACAAGTGGATGGGTATAGGTGTCAATATCTGTGATTTGTGGTGGACAGATGGAGTTTTTTCTGATAGTTAAAATCCAAACATTGTATATAGGATCATAGAAAAATAACCTAGTTGTCTTTTACTAGTTACCATGTTCCTTTGTATTCTACTTTATACCTCCATTTGTGCAGTATTTTTCATCACGCACATACATCAGATTCTATTCAATTTTCAAAATAGTATGCTCTATTCTTATTGAGTATATGTAAAATTTCTGTGAAAACCAACCACTTGAGTTATGTCTTATGCCTTTTTTAACAACATTGATTGCATTCTCTTGTATAAAAGGTTACTTCTTATCATTGTCTTATTATACGTTTTTTCATGCTTATTCTCTTTTTTGCTTGTACCTTTCTCCATCGTTGTTTCACAATTGATTATCCTCACTTTTGAGAAGTTCTAATTTACATTTTTTCAAATTGAAAGTTATTTATCATCCATGCATATTATTGTATGTATAATTGGGAACCCTTAATTACATTGGTGCAAGAAACCCCACACTCATACTCAAATGAACTTTTATTAGTACTGTCAAAAGCAGAATGTGTCTCTGTAATTTGAAATCGTATTAAAGTTTGCCACTTGTTTATTGTGTGTTTCATCAGCATGCCTCTACTAGTGCTTAGAAACTACATGAATGCATGCTCTTTGGCCACGGTGTCCAGTTTTCAGTTAGAATACTACAAAAGTAGGGATTAATTCAAGAAATCCTCCTTTGCCATAAAGTATCTTACAATTTGTTTGTGGCGATGTTTTGCTAAATGCTGCATCCCTTCTTCTGATGTTGCACATGGTATCTGCTGCTGCCATGATACCATCCATCATATCTGTTAAGATGCAGACATCACTCCTCCATTATGAATGTTTTGTGTCTGAGAGAGTCACATCTGGGTTGTTTACCTTCAGACTTGTCTACCCTAGGAATTAGGAGATGGACCCATTCTAATTATAAGAATGATTCATTCCCTAGTGAATTGATGTCATGTATTACACATTGTAGGCATCCCACAAATATTTGGTGCGTGTTTAAATGCAGGAAAGCTCAGAAATTATAATTATGTGCTAATTGGAGATAGGTCACGACAAATAACGGATAAAATGTATTGAGCATTTACTCTGTATATTCATTTTCCCTCCCAAGCATCGTCACAAGCTATTTGTGTGATATTAATATGACTCATTTTATAGATAAAAACTGGGACAAAGGGAAATTAGTTGATTTTACCACATTCTCTTGCCTATAAGGGGCAGAGCTATGATTTGATCAAGATATATTTAATTCAACAAGCTAAATTCTTTGATATGGAATGGATAAATTTTTTATAATATTTTGTTACCAAGAAGGTTGATCTTATATACAATTTCTTCCTTAAGCTAGTTATCATTGGGAGATGTGCTTTGGAACTGCCCTTACACCATCAGGTTATTTCCAAATCCCAAAACATACTGGAAAGCACCATAATAATCAATGAAATTTGTGTCAAATGAAACGAGCATCTCCATTCTGGCTTCACTGTTTATCAACTATCATGTCCAACTCTGTGGAGAATGAGGCTGTGGAAACAGAATATTTTGTGTTAGTAAAGACGATATCGTGTGGGGTTACTTATGAAACTTACTGCGCTTTTTCTAGCAGTCGGAAAAAAGGAAGTCAATTTGGTTAGATCAAAAGTAAAGCGCAAAAACAGCAGGTGACAATTAAGGAAGCAGAGTTAAATGTCACTGAGCCAAAATGCTTTCTTCTCAAATGGAAACTCCAATAGTTCTTCCCACAATAGGCATGTAGAGAGAATTGTAAGAAAATACAAATGTTTTTCTATCAATAGTCTCCTACACTGACTTATTAGCTTTCATTTATTAGGTCAAGCTAGCTTCTATTCTCCTGTTTTAGAGTACATGTACTGAAAAGTTGTTCTAAGGTTTTAAATGGCCAGGGATTTTTTTTAAATAAATATATTTTAATGGGGTATGAACTCAATGAGTAGCTAGAAAAGCAAATTTTGGAAATTTATTGCATTTTGCAATTGAAAATTTAAGGACATAACACTTCACCTGATTAGCTGCACACAAAAGACATTTGATATTTGATTAAAAATGTTCTCAAAGATGGTTTATTTGAAACTTGTAAAATCAGGATTGGTTATTTCCATTTAATCGACTTTATCCACAGCTTCTGTGCTTTTGTTCTCAGACATTACCAGAATGTTTGGTATCAACACTACAGAATCCCCAGTCCTATTTAATTCCCCCCAAAAAAGCCTGACAAAGATAGTACATTTGTGGAAAGTAATTTGTTTTATACGATGAAGTGAAAAGAAGTAGGTGATAGGAATAAATTGGCAAGTGGTAAATTGAGGACTTTGAAATTATTTGGTTATAATTTTGTTTCCCCATTAGAATCAAAATTTCATGAGAACAGATCTCTGAGCTCATTTATTTACCACTGTATCCTCAAAGACCAGAATATAGCCTGGCACAAAGTAGTAACTCAATAAATCTTTGTTAAATATATTTTTCAGTGTCTCATATTGTCAATCCAGTACTTTTCAGAATCAATAACATCACCTCCAGCTACCATTATTTATTGGATTGAATACATGATGTTTATTTGCATAGATATATTTAGCATTCTTTGGTTAATGGCCAGAAAGCTAAGCTAGTTTTCAGTGTATCTGAAGTCTCCTGTAAGCACCTGATTTTTTGTTTTTCCCTGTTAGGCCCCAGGTAAGCCTTGTGTATTTTGAACACTGTTTTCCACTTGTACCAAGATGATAGTGATAGTTTCCTGCTAGCTACGCTACAAGCACATGGCAAGGAATAATTGGATGTTTAAAAGATAAAATTGTTTAGTGTTTCTCATGTATAAATAAAAGTAATTGCTTTTTATCATTAATTCTATTATGAAACTGAGTCATCTTCATCAATACAAATTATTTTCATTACTATATTTTATAGTCCTTTAGTGAAAAGCATTGTTAGTAGAAGATAAAAGCAACTTGGATCAGTGAGTGAAATGCTAAAATTATGGAATGGCTTAATTTAAGCAGTACTTAATTTAGTAGAGGCAGAACATGTCTGGTAGAATGTTAAAGAATTTAACCTGAGAGGACCTGTGCAAGTTATTTTCTTATTAGAATGCTGTATATCCATTGTTATGTACAGTGACTTATAAATGGAAAATATATGTAGGTAGAATGTAGTGCTGGATGAAAAATATTAAAATTGAAAATAACGATCTATTGCTGTAATAAATTAGTTTGGCTATGCTATCGCCTACAATTTACACTCTAGTGCTTACAGATCAGATGACATTATAACATAATCTCTTCGTTTTCAAGCCTCAAATGATAACCCACTTTGCTTCCAGCAGTAAGTTGTTTAGAATGTCACATCTGTGTATTTGATTATTTTAGCAAACACAGGATTTTGATTGTATCTACATATGTGTTCCCATTTTCATATTTAGAGCTATCTGACCATGTCTAGTTTGTGACCGTAAGTTTCTTCTTCCCAGTTCACCCATTCCCTTTTTCTGACAAATGGTGAATTTATTTCTTTTTGTTATTTTGTTTCCTATACACATTCTGTGGTAAATGATCCAGGTTTATTCTGATCGTGGTTTCTCAATGACTTGCTTTTTAATTTTTTTATGAAACTCTTAAAAGACTGATCAGACTTTGTGAGTGCACATTTATGCATCTAACTTTGAAATCCTGCTTCTTTCTGATTACACAATATGCATTATAATCCAATATTTCAGCCCCTGCCTTCCTTCGCGCAGAAAACTGACCTGAGGTTTAGATGATAGAGTCTCTTGTTTAGATTTCCCAGAGGTGTTTCAAGGTTGTGCCTGGCAGCTGGCTAATCAGACTTTCTGGAGGTTGGTTGCCCAAGATAAGAGTGGTTTTGTTGAAGGCTCCAGTTTCCTAACAAACTCATTCACATTGACTTTTATGGGGTGAGGGCATACTGAAAGAAGAGTTTGTACAACTTTGCTTTTATTGTTTCTTTTTGATTTTTACAGATAGTTGTTTATAATATATAATACACTATCTAATTATAAAATTAGTGCTGAATGGAGAGTGTGTAAAATATAGATCAGACAAAGGAGAAAAAGAAAATTATTTTCAATCCTACCAGCATACCCATTTCACTAATGTCTTCAAGTGTATTCCCTAGCCTTTTCCATAAAATTATTATATTCTATATAAATTACACATCCTGCTCTTTGATGTTACATTATAAAGAATTTATTTTCATATATTATCAAATATTCTTCAAAAGCAACATTTTGAATGGCTTTGTAATATTCATATATAATTGTGTATTCGATCATTTCTGATTCTTTAACTATTAAGCCATTTGGAGTGGTCTGAATTTTTTTCTTTTGTGTATGATAAATATTTCTTTTTTATATTGTAAATAGTGCTGAAATTTCACATCAAGTTTACATAAATCTTCATTTAAATTTCTGATTATTTCCTTGTGGTGGAGTCCTAGAAGGAAAATTATTGTGTCATTGAATATGATTGTTTTTAAGGTTTTAGGAGACATTACCAAAATATTTTTCATAAAGTTAGAACCAACTGATACTCTTGCAGCAAAGTGGGAGTTTGGCCAAATAATTGAAGTCTCTGCAACATCCATTGTTATCCTTTTGTCATTCTTTGATAATTTGATAGGCAAAGGAATATAATTAAAAACTACATCTTTATTTAGTTTGCATTTCTTTGATTGCTGCTGAAATTGCCTTTAATGTGTATTTACTCTTGTTATACTTCCCTTATTAGAAATAGAAATCACTATTACTATGCAGAATATAGATAGTGTTTGGTAATGGAACCACATCGATCACAGGGTCATCATTTAGATAATGACTTCGAGATACTTGTTTTTCAAATGCACTGACGTAGCATTCTCCGGAAGAATGAAGATCAGGTACTGGGAAGTATGATGCACTGACTGGCTTCTAATTCTGATTCTGACTAGCTTTTGAACTTGGCATCAAACCACTGTGGGCTTCAATTTCCTCATTTGAAAAACCTTGCAGGACATTTAGTCCTGCCCAAAACATCCATGGAGACATTTGGCTCATGATTTGTTAAATAATACAAACATGTGACTTCGTTAAAATTTTATTTATATTATTTTTATTGTAATTTATGATGAATTTCGGATTTCATATTTATTCTTGCTTTTTCCTCATCATGAACTTCAGCAGGGTTACTCTTAAGTGGATGAGCAATTGCTCTCAGGTAAATGTTGACTTGACTGTTGGCTTTATATTTGTTCTATCTGTTAATTTCAGTTATATAAATTTGATTTTGTCCGAATCTTCATGAAGTTGGTGGCTGTATTTGAGTGTGACCACCAATAACCTGGGTGATAACTTGTTCATTGCTTTGCTCTTCGTCCTTTAACACTTAAATAAATCTCCAAGTTGAAGGACGATGCGCTACCGTCAGCTTTTGAAGTTTGCTATGCTAGCCTTCCACTGTGTTGTTCGTCCTGTGATCCCTGTTCAGTACTGGTGTATAAACATTCCAACTTTCTGGTGGAAATCTTGGATCTTCTGGTCTTCTGCCATGGTCTTCTGGTTTTCTGGAGCTTCTGCCATGCCTTCCATGGACATACACTCGCTCAGCATAATCCATTAGGTTGTCTACATTTTCTTCTGCATTCTCCACAATGCACTCAAAAGTTTCATTTACATCTTCCAAAGGCACAAATTGAAGTCCAAGCAACATGGATGCACACTTATAGATGTTACTTTTCATTGTCATATACTCACGTGTTAAACCCAAAGAAGACATTTTTCACCACAGTGATTGTAAAATGTGAAACAAACATCCTTTTATTTGTGTGTTTGGTAGGAGTAGTCAAATCACATTCATATTTGCGATCTCAAAATCCATCATGCACAATGAAGGGCTAATGTCAAGATTTCTTTCCCGGGCACATGCAAGTACTTTCTCATATATATATCTGTAAGTGTCTTCTTGCCTTTTCATTGTTAGTGCATAAATCAATGGCATAGTGTAACTCAGTACTACACCGTGCACAGTAAATAACTGAGTGAACTGTGTTGGTGCCGTCTTGAAGGTGCCATCACTGAATAATGTGCTGGCACTTAAATGTCGAATATTGTCATAAATTGTATAAATAAGCATTCTTTTGTCATCTTGAGCACCGGCATCGTTCATAAGAAATGGTTCTCTGAGTCTGGTCACTTTATACTCCTCTGGAATTTCGATTCCATGCGCTGAACTTGGGTTTGGAGGCCTATATCTGTTTTAAATTTTATTTAATTTAATGAGTTTCTTTCTGGTAGCATTAACAGGACCTCTTCATCATGAATATCATGGAGAGTCCTTTGAAGTACCTGTGATGGTGTTGCATTTGGTTCTTCTTATGCGTGTTATTTTAACCTATTCAGGGTTTTTACTTCCCCTTCAACACCAGTGTTGTGCCTACGTTTCCCTGTTCCATCTTGAATGATTGTGATGTTATCCCAATCCTGACTAGTTGTACATCAGGTGTTGCAGATACTCCTCTCTTCACAGAGCCAGGATCTTTTACTCTTATCTCTGTTAGGGGAATGGAAATGATAACAGAAACCATTATAATGTAGCACTGGCTTTTCTTTTTGTAAATATACTATTTCTGCCATATTCTGCTGAGAAGTTTCAAGTAAATATGTCATATTGCCAAGCAACAGAAGGGTTTTTTTTTTTTCTTTTGTAGCCATCTGACTGACGAATGGTCCCTGGTTTACTGGTAGGGAAAACCTTACTATGTCTTATGGATTTGACAGCTGGTTTGGCTAGGCTAGATCAGCCTGTATGTAGGTAAGCACCAGCCAAGAGCATGGTGGTCTGTGTCAATTGGCAGGTGAGTGTGGGTGGGATTCACACTCACTAAAACCTCTCCAAATAGTGGCAGGGACTTCTTGCAGTCTACAGTGATCGTACCTCTATAGGACATCGATTCAAGGGAAACATCGCCCAATTACCCTGGGCGATCCAGTATCCCTCTCATGGCAGCTATTACCCCCAACCTCTATGTGGTAGGAAAGCCACACTCATTCTCATTCCTCCCAAACAAGTGAGGAGCTCTGTAAAGTGTTTAGGTCAATGCGTTTCTTCACCGCTTGTTTTATATAGTGACTTGCCTGAACACCTTCTTTTAAACTACACCCTTATTGAATGACCCAGCTACATCTGACCAAATGCCCAGTGACACATTAATGCACCATGCATCGTGAGATCCCATCCTTGGCTTGTCATCCTCTGTGCATTTCTCTAACTGTAGGATTCTTTCTCAGTACTCATAGTTAATATAAATCCCACTCTTCTGCAAGATTTCAACCCCGACCCATCCACCTAACCCCATGTGCCATTACCAGCTAGGCTGCCAAAGCAAGAAGGGTTATTATTGGCAATACAGCCACAACACAATTATTGAACCAATGAAACATGGTAGCATTTTTAATGTATTAGTCCTGTAAACCAAAAGTATAAACAAACATTATGAGCTGTTTGAACCCAGGTATGTTTTCTATGCATGGATGTTTTTGACAGGAACAAATACCAAGGACCATTTGGCATGGACCAAATATGCCTATGGACATTTTTTTCTTTTTCTTTTTCTTTTTTTTTGCTGAGGAAGATTAGCCCTGAGCTGACATCTTTTGCCAATCTTCCTCTTTTTTCACTTGAGGAAGATTAGCCCTGAGCTAACATCTGTGTCAGTCTTCCTCCACTTTATATACGGGTTGCCACCACAGCATGGCTGATGAGTGGTGTAGGTCTGCACCCTGTATCTGAACCTGTGAACCTGTGCCACTGAATTGGAATGTGCCAAACTTTAACCACTATGCCATGGAGCCAGCCCATGGACATTTTTGATAGGACCAAATTTCAAGGACCTTTTGGTGTGGACCAAATGTCTCCATGGATGTTTTGCACAGGACCAAATAAATGTCTGCTATTCTTGAAAAATTATGAAATTTCACTAAATGATTTATTTGTTCCATTATAGCCCTCAATATCAAAATTCTGATTTGTATTGAAACACTCATCAGAATCAGTGTTATTGTTCATTAAATAAAATATTCTAGTAGTATTATGAGTTTTCAACATTTTCATTCTGAGAAAGCGTCAAAGAATGGATTAGAAATTATTAATTTAAACTTTTGTGGCAATGAACTCTTTATATAGTAGAGATTTAGTGCAAAGATTACTTTCATATAATTGTAAGTTCTTATTTTGGGAGTTTAGCCACTTCTCTCATTTCATACATCTTAATGTCTTGTAATAAAAAAGTATAAATCACATTCCATCATTCTCACACTTCTCAAATGCTATAATAATCATTATTTATAACATTATTTTTTTAGTCAGTTGCCATCTTACACAATTTTCATCAATTTCTATGGCTTTAGCTACTCTGTTAGTTCCTCAACAGATAGTTAGGCGCTCACAGAGTCACAGGCAAGTGAGGATTACCCTCAAGTCATGAAATTTCTTTTGATTTCTAGTATAGTGTACAGCCTATAATTATTTGCTGGGTCCCTCATCCACTGAATACTCATAACATAAGCTAAGCATATTCTATGGCACACAATAATTGCTTTGTAAATATGTAATAAATGATAAATGGCCTTTCCTTCTAACCAGCTTCTTCTGGCTTCCCATTAATAGTACTAATGGTCTCCTACAACTAGATCTGTTTTTGTATTAATAACACAAATGACAAAATTTGCAATACAGCAACAATATCAAGTTTTATAAAGTTTACAGTCTTTTCTAAACATTATTGCATTTGACCTTCACAACACAATGATGCAATTGGCACTGTGATTTGTTTTTCACAGATGAGGAAACAAAAGTAAATGATGTTAGGTATATTTCTTTACAGATATAAATATTCAGATACAGAATTTTTTTTAAATCCAGCTCTTCAGAATCAGAATTGCTTATTCTTTCACTGCATCACACTCTCTTCTAATAAATTCCTATTAATAAGTTTAAATTTACAAGTGAATTTCATCACTTGAATGTTATCAAATGATGAAACCATCACTCAATATTTGATATGAAAACACAAAGCTGAATTTATTGCTTACTTAAATAAGAGGGAACTATGCTGGTCAGCCACACTTTCTCAAAGTAGAGTTTTCTTAGGTCTTGGGGGAAACCCGGAGGTCGAAAAGATCATTCAGAGTTAGCAGTAGGTTGATGTCACCTTTAGAAGCATGGTTGTTTACTCAGGGGAGACAACTGTTAATTGGCTTGCATTCAGAATTTTGTTCACTGGAGTGAGTCAACTCCTGATTTGCAGACTTTCAGAAGAGAGTGGTTGCCACTGGTTGGCTTGGGTCAGTGTGATCAAGACCATGTAGGCAGGTAATTGTTAATTAATTAAATAGACTGAAGCCCGTGTTGGTGGCTGCTCGTTACCTTTGCTACAGAACAAGCCGTTTCCTCCTTCCATCTTCATCCTCCTCCTCAATTTTATTCTCAGTTTATCAATCTTTCTACCCTTAGGGCTTAGGACAGAATTTTTTATATACGCATTTCCAAAGACTGTGGAGTAAATGATTTGAAACTGAAGGAAGCCATTTTGGACTTATCAGAATTTCTGTCATGCATCCCTTTGTTTTTATTACACAGCCTATTTTAGTTCTCTAACATCTCCTATCCAGATTGGGTCCTAGCCTCTTACCTTCCTCCAGCTTTTTTCTCCTTCAATCCATTCTGAATTTAATGGTTTTACTTTACAAAGATTTTAATGGTATGACACTCATGCTCAAAAGTAGTTAGTTGCTCTCCAACCTATTGAACTAAGGCCAAATTTTCTAGTTTTCTATCGATCTCTCAATGTTCCATATAGAGTCTACCTATTTTTTCTTATTATTCACTATTCTCCTCTCTGTGGCTGAGACACCCAAAGGCATTCTTCCTAGAACATGTCTAATCTGTCCCTTCCTCTGTACTTTTGCTCATGCTTTTCCACTGCCTGGAATAGCTTTCCCCGTTCCTCCATTTCCAGCTAATAAAATCCTTAACATACTTATTTTAGTTTCCTTTTCATAAAGAATTTTCTGGTCCCCCAATAATATATAATTTCTTCTTTTTCTGAACCTATTAAAACACTAGTGCCAATTAGAGGAACACATTTTCCATTCTGTTCAGCAATGCAATTATTTTGTACTTTTTACTTATTTAATTATTTTATTATTCCAAACTGTGAGCAGAATCCATGAATTCTCTATCTTGTTAATCTCCTGGATAATCTATTAAAGTATTTCAAATATAATAGGTCTTTAGTAAATATGTTGAAGGAATTCAACATATTTTAGAATATCTAAATTCCTTTATTTAAAAAAAGAAATATTGGATTCTACTTACCAGTACAGCTGAATCCCACACAACCTCAGAGGTGGAATGATAATAGATTGGGGCAAAAATGTTGATAGTTTGGTCAAATAGTACATATTTATTGTAATGATTTTTTGTGGTTTAAGATTGGCATCAGAGCTAACAACTGTTGCCAATCTTTTTTTTCCTGCTTTTTTAACCCCCAGATCCCCCCATTATATAGTTGTATATTTTAGTTGTGGGTCCTTCTAGTTGTGGCACGTGGGACGCTGCCTCACTGTGGCCTGATGAGTGGTGCCATGTCTGCGCCCAGGATCCGAACTGGGGAAACCCTGGGCCGCCGAAGTGGAGCTTGCGAACTTAACCACTCAGCCACGGGGCCGGCCCCCTATTGTAATGATTGATGTTTATGAATATTTGCTTTTACCGCACCAGATATTTTCTGTAGATAAAATGTATTATAATTTTTGACATTTGCTTGGGGCAATAAAAATAAAGCTTGATCTATTTTTACCTTTATTTCTTTTTATCTTGGCATATATTTGAGGCCAAACATATACATGCACATGTCTATGTATAATATAACGTTAAATAGGCATGGGTCAACCTTTTTTAAGTCAATGCCTTTTTTACGGCATGGTTTTATTTGATACACTAAAAAATAAACAGAATTCTAAATTATGCTTATTATAGATAAAAGTCACTAGTTACCAGTGAGAAGGAAGAAAACATTCTAGATCTTCAAAATATGATGAAGAAGTATAGTATCCACCATGTAATGAACACTAAAAAACAATTATCAAATAAAAGGAAGATGTTAGGCTTCAGAATTTCAAAGCTAAGTTAGTACAATTTTCTTTTTAGAAAGGCAGTGCTCATGCACAAAGTTTTCTTTAGTTCCTCCTTAAAAAATGCTTGCAAAAAATTACCTTCACCATCTGTTGGTTAATAATTAAATTATAATAAGGAGCAGAGAATATGTGTTGTATAACTTTGTACCTCTTAGCCTTGTGCATTTAAGTATTCAATAAATATATTTTGAAAAAAATAGCAAAGCAGTGAAGTGGTAGATGACATAACAGTTTGCTTCCGTGAAATTTTTTCAACCCTTGTTATTCAAAGAATGGTCTTCAAGCCAGCAGCTTCAGCATCACCTGGGAGCTTGTTGGAAATGCAGTCTCGGGCTCACCCGCGACCTACTGAATCTGATTCTAGTTTTAAAAGGTCCCCAGGTGATTCATATGCACATTAAAAATTGAGAAGTACTGTATTATACTCTGGATAGAAGCAGACCAAGGAGCGTTAGTTAACTTTTCCCTCCTCTGTAATTCTTTTTAAAAATACTTAAAAAAATAGTTGTTCTGATTTGTCATGTTCCTGCTACTTGTGACGGGATGGACTGAGTGAACGGTTTAACCTCCCTTTATGTCAGCGGACTTAAGATTTGACTCTTGGCTTTTTTCTTGCTCATAATCAGAACACCTGACCAGAATATACATACTTAACTTAAAACAGATCTTTTAATGCCAGCTAAGCTAAGATAAATTCATGGCAAGAAAAATGCCTGGCACATCGCTGCAAAGTTGCCTTGGCCTCCTGCCAGGACTTATGTTTTAACACTTCTGGGATTAATGATACACTTCACATAAAGGATTCGTTTTACATCTTGGTTCCTGGAATGAGCACAGTGGGTAAATTGTAATGCCAAGTAGCAAAAGAACCTTTTGAAGGAGCTGCCACTTATTATATGTGTTATTACAAATTATTATTGACTTTAAATGCTGGGTTTCTTTCATTCCCTCGATGTGGCAAAGGACAAAATATCAGATCAACTTTATGTGAAGGACTTCTAAATTTATCTCTAAAGTCTGCGAAGGAAAGCGACATATGACTTTAACGGATGTACCATAATGTAAACAAATATTTTTAATATACTTCAGGAATATCACAAATCATTATACAAATGATACCTTGTTTTATTTTTGTTGCGGAAATACACGGTTCCTTTCAACACAGAGGCATATTTGGCTCTTTACATAGTTAATCACGAGCAAAAATTTGATTAGAAGGTGCAAGCTTTCTTTACTGGAAGCCAAGGCATTAAGCTCTTTGTGTAATTGTTTAATTACCAATGCACGATTTTAATTGACATGCTACTATAACTTTCCATGGAAAAGAAAATGGAATCCTTTATTTTTGTTTCTTATTTAATGGAAACCACTCTCTTAGATGGGCTAGTTTGGCAATTTGACTTAGGAAAAAGTATTAAAGAATGAAGTTTTTATGTGAACAAGGAAAAGAAATTAACTTTAGTATTCATCTCATTGGTCAGCCAAATTGGAAAGACATTTTAGGCCTGATTATCATGTTCTAATTAGTTTCTCGAGGACATTTATGGACAATCGAGTGCTCATTAATCTGTCTTCTTCCTGTAACATTGATTTGCTCATTCCCCTTTCCGAGACTCAAATATAGAAACCAAAAATTGATGTGTGGTATTTATGTGCTTACAGATGTTGCCACCACTTATCCAGATAAGAAATCCATCTTGATGTACATCACATCACTCTTCCAAGTTTTGCCTCAACAAGTGAGCATTGAAGCCATCCAGGAAGTGGAAATGTTGCCAAGGCCATCAAAAGTTACTAGAGAAGAACATTTTCAATTACATCATCAAATGCACTATTCTCAACAGGTAAAGTGTCGAAAGGACAACTAATATCAATGATATTTTCTATTTTAGATGCATTTTAGGTATTGTGTACACATCTATTATATCCATGGAAATATACACATATGTATACCTAGCATAGTAAATATATATACCCATACACACAAATATATAGATACATAGCATAATATATGTGTTCGTGTGAGTGTGTGTGTATGTGTGTATATAGTGAGAGACAAAGACTGTAAACCTGATATCATGGACTGTAATCTTGCTTTTGAATCACATTGTAAAATACTCTGCTATCGATATGCACCATATTATAGGAATATAGAACACAGAATATATCACATTTCTACTATGTAAAATGAAATAAAATAAAAGATAGACTCATATACAGATTAAACTTTCTATCGACTAGAGGAAAAGCAAAGAATTAGAGTAAGAGCAAAAGGAAGTACTCTGTTTAATAATCTTTTCTTACTTTTAGTGTTAACCTGCTGATGTATTAACAAATTTTGATTGTTCAAGGTAACATTTTTGATAAAAGTAACTTAAAATCTTTTAAATAAAAATTAAATGGAGAATACATATAGTAAATATTTTTCTTATATAATTGTACTGAATCCAGTGGGATTCTTCTATGGCTTGTTCTCGCTCCCAGCAGTGGATATTTGGGGTGTTTTCTTGTACGTTCTTTGACACAAACAATGATGAAAAGCCTTTAGCAAAATTTCCGCTGAAGGCGTGGAAAGCTCTTAGCCCTAATTTTCTCACTCTACTGAGCTAGTTCTATATTTAGCCTGTGAAAGCTTCAGTCCTTTCCAGGGTATTGGTCTGATGAATTCTGGTTTTGTTTCCTTTGGGTTCAGAGAAAATTGCTTTTGGATGCCTGTTTTTGCCAGATTGAAAAGCACCATCCTGTAATAGTGCTGAGGTTGTGTCAGTATGGAATTCTTATGGCTAAATCCCACCCCCATATCTTCCCTGATTACCTGCTCTCCAACGTGACGTTGAGCACCACAATTCTTGGAGTGTACTGGTTTCTAGTATCACTGATATGTCTTTAGGATTAAACTTTTCATCTCACTGTTTCCATTTAATGTTCACTGTTCTAGTGTGTTGGAAAGCCGTCTTTCCGAGGTTACTTACGATGTGTCCTCCTCCTTTCTGTCCACCTCCCCCTAACCCTTTTCTGCAGATCACAGTCAGTCTAGCGCAGGGCTATGAACGAACTCCTTCCTCTCCTAAGCCTCGCTTCAAGAGCTATGCCTACACACAGGCTGCTTATGTCGCCACCTCTGACCCCACACGGAGCCCATTTCCTTCACAGGTCTGTCAACATTTACTCTGTTCTACAAACCAAAGAACTTCTTCATCCAAGATAATCTAACACGGCTTTAGTTTGAATTTTGCAGTGCCTTTTTTCTCCTCCATCAACAGCTGTTTCATTGTTCCAAGTTGCATTAGATACTCTCACATGATGCTGTTTTGTTATTGAGACCTCTCTAGGTGTAATATATGTTGGTTCTTCAAGAATGGGGATTCTCATAATAGTAATTTGTACGGTCATCATATAATTACCCATAAGGTTCTCTTTTACAAAGGCTACCAGTGGTTATAAAAAATCACTAAGCTCATTAAAGGTTTACATAGGTAACTTTTAAAAGAATCGGAAAATGGGTGAAATTTACTAGTAACACTATTTGGGGAGATTTTCTAGATATCAGATATGTAAAGGAAATATATACTCTATATGGATGCTTTTATTATATTTTAATTCTATAAAATGTATTTATATTCTATTTAAGAAAAATATAACGGCAAGCTTCTTCATATGATCTCTTCATTTTTCTCATTTAAACTTTTGTATAACAGGCTCTGTAATGTTTATAAAAAAAAGTCACTCCAAAACCAGGTCAGATTCTATGCACCATTTAATACTTTCCACGTAAGGAATATTCTCAGTGCCTTTCCACCATTGCAATAATGTAGGAAACCTAAAAACACAAGGCATTATAGCTTTGTATACGTTAGAGCATGAGAATGAAATGTGCCAGAATTGCTAGATCTGCTAGAATTTCTTGTTAAAAGAAAATGTTACTTATTTTGCTTAGTTGGGCAATTTGAAAAGTTTTTGAGGAAGTGTCCTTTATCAAAACTACACTATGAATGGGAATTTAGAAATGATAGCCCCGATCCTATTGGTTAAAAAGTATACATTTTTAGAGACTCATTGATTTTTTTTAAAGACAGCAGTTCTATTTAATTAGAGGTTTATTTGGCACAGTTAATTGATGCATGAGGCTGAAAGTTCTTAACACTGAAAGATTCCCCCGGGGAAACATGTTTCAGGGCATGGTACTGCCCTCTATCCTTGGCTAGTTTCCTTGCAAAGCTGAACAAAGGAGACTGGGTGAGAACATTTCTGTGACTCAGCCTCAGATTCAATTAAATCCCCATCCACGTTTTCACAAAGGCTAGTTGTATAATCTTGAACAAGAAACTTAATCAGTTTCCTCATTGTCAGTAAATAAAAATAATTCTGCCACACATTTCTGAGTGTTTACCATATGCCATGTGCACACATTATATGAACTAGTAAAATCCTTGTAATGACTCTTGGAGGTGGGAGGTGCTATTTTTATTCCCATTTTAAGTTTAAGTATATCCACTCTTTTCTTTCTCCCCCTCTCCCTCCCTCCCACTCTCCTGACTCTCTCTGACTCTCCAGGCTCTTTTTATCACCATCCTCCCATTGAAACTTATAAGACTTCAAGAATAGGTGTGTACCTCCTAAAATAAAAGCACACAAGCCAAGACAAAGAAATAAGTTTTCCTCTCCTTATTATCACTTTATTGACTTGCCTTTTCCAGAAGGTTTTCTCCAGTGCCTTTTCTGGCAGCACATTTTAACCTCATTACCATTTCATTAAGGTGTTACTCAGGTATGATTCCTTAATGAAGTAATTATAAATGAATTTAATTTTGCTAGACCCTATTTGTTCACTCTACTTTTGTCTAAATATTACAAAATATATAATATATCATAAAATATTCATTAAATTCACTTATCTGTTTTATTTAACATGATCCATTGAAAGAAATCTAAGTTATCCTTTAGAAAAGAAGCAGCATGAATCACAATTGGTAGAGAATGATATGCTCTGCCTGTTTCTAAAGGAAGCATATCAGAAGATGATGTTACACATAGTTAGGTTTGATAAGTTTATGTCTTAACTTTTTACTAAGAACATTTTTTCTAGAATTTCTCAGACAGGCTGAGCCTACACTAGCTCCTACAGGTTGTATCTGATCCACTTCAAATGAAGTCCAGACAGGCCAATTGGATTCCATTAGAGGATTTCATTCAAGTGTTTACTTGGTAGTCTACAAGGAAGGGTGAAGTTTTCCATAGTAAGGGAGAGAGCCATCCGAGTGACTGTCCCCTATGGAAAACATAAAATTCATTAATTATCTTCAAAAGTTCCAATATCTTAGAAACATCAATTATTCTTTTCTGTCCCAAACTTGGAAAATCTGATTTATACTCATTGCAGTATATGAACATTGTGAGGTGCGGCAATCTAACCCTGCCTCAGGATCCCTGCCTATAAATGAGTTTTTCTCATTAATTTACCAAGAAGAAATACTATCTGGTGTGAACCCCTAACTTTCCTGCATTGTATCACTTAACTGCCATCCATCGTTGGATGGAGAACATCCTTTTTATAGTTATAATTCACTCCTATTTTTATGACTTTGATCATTCCTCTCCTTCTACTCTTAATCTTACGTCAAAAATCCCCAATATCTTTTTCACCTTCAATTTCTCTCTCTCTCCTGGAGCCTCACCCTGTCCAAAACTTCTATAGACATGCACCTCCTCTCCCCAAACATACTACTCCATTGTATCTTGTTAATATACTATTATGTGAGACTTTCTTTCACTGACCACCTTCTGTAGGCTATGCGTTATTCATTCCTTTATTTATTCAACAGATAATTATACTTAGTCACCAAATCAAATGGCTTTTTCTCACATCTCAGTCTTTCTACCATCATTGAAATACTTTTCTCATAGCCCCTAGACTGAGTAGGTTCTTCTCTATCTCTGAATATTGTGTATCTCTTTCATTATCTGGCTCTTTCTCTTCTTCCAACTCTCTGAGCATGAGTCTCATATAACCCTTTTATTTGTACACACTCTCTCTTCTCAATATGATTTAATCTCCTGGCATCAAGCTGTATGAGGGTGACCATTGTATCTGTGTTTTCACCATTTCCAATCTCTCTTGAGTTACAGCCACACTTCCAACTCATTTTCAACTCTTTGGTATGTATCTATACCTTGATTTCCACGGATTTCTCAAACCTGGTATGTTCTGAGGTGAACTTTGCTTCATTGCTAGCAAACCTGTTTCTTGTCCTTTTTATGTAAATGAAGATATTACTCAGTAGTCACTGAGACTTCAATATGTGACATGCTCTTTTGTCTCTATATTGATCTGATATTCAATAATGAGACATGTAAAGTCAATTCTTTCTTCACACCATTTCTCCACTGAGTTATATCCCCTCAATATCCATATGTGCCCTCTGGTTCAGGCCCTCAATACACGTCTTCTAGATTACAGAATTAGCTTTGCAATCAGTGTCACTTTCTTTAGCTTAGCTCCCTTAAATCAGATTAAATTTCCTTATTAACAGCTTTAACAATATCATTCACAAAACTTTCTTCATTTCCTTTTCCTTTATGACAACTCCATCCATTCTCCTAAATTTCATCAAGAAGCTCCATGATCTATTAACAATTTATATTTTGACACTTATTTCACACTAGGCTATTTCATGTTTTCTTTATTCCAACCAAATTAAGTCACTTACTCTCTTCCATCGGTGCAAAACAATTTCCCATCTTAGCTTTTATGCTTCTCTCAGCCTAGAGCCACTTTTGTCTCCTTTTCAAATTGACCACTTTAATCCAAATTTCAAGGCCTAACCCATAAGTGGCAGAGCCTGGGTTCAAGTTCAGGTTTATCTAACTTCAAGCCCATGTTCTTCACACTAACCAACACTGAATTTTTTCTACCATGATTCTTAATTATAGGAATACTCGCACATGGAGTAGTATTTGTTTACGTAATCACTTAACACTTATTTATTAATCACTTACTATATGCCAGGTATTATTGTAGGACCAAGTGACTCATCAATAAACAAACATCCAAAATCATTCCTACCCTAATGGAGGGCATATGCTCATGGGAGAGTCATAATATGAACAAGATAAATAGTATAAGTAAAGTAATATTTCAAATAATATGTAGGTAATATGCTTAAGTAAAGTAAAATTTACTAGTAAGTACAATAGTAAGTGCTAAAAAAAAAATAAAAGAAGAAAGTGGACTATTCAATATGTGGCAGAGAAAAGTTAAAATTTTAGATTGGGTGGTCAGAAAAGGACTCACTAAGAAGTTAAATTCCGAGTAAAGATTGGACTGTGTCTGAGCCCTAATAGTGGACCAGATCACATAGAGCCTTAGAAGTAGTGGTGAGGACTCAGGTTTTTATTACCAGTGAGGTGGAAAGCTATTGGAGGAGTGACGTAATCTCACGTTATTTCTACATGGCTGCTGGGTAGAGAATAGACCAAAGGGAGCAAGGATGGAAGCAAGGAAACTAGTTAGAATGCTTTTGAAATAATCCAGGTAAGATATGACAGGACCTTGGATCTGGATTATTTCCTTTTTTTCCCATTTTTTTTATTGTGGTAAAATACACAACATAAAATTTACTCTCTTAACCATTTTTAAGTGTACAGTTCAGTGATATTAAGTACATTCATAAAGGTGTACCACCATCACCACCATCTAGCTCCAGAACTGTTTTTGGGTTTCTTTAGGAAGATTAGCCCAAAGCTAACATCTGCTGCCAGTCCTCCTCTTTTTGCTGAGGAAGATTGGCCCTGGGCTAACATCTGTGCCCATCTTCCTCCACTTTGTTTTATATGTGGGACGCCTGCCACAGCATGTCTTGACAAGCGGTGCCATGTCTGCAGCCGGGATCTGAACCAGCAAACCCCGGGCCACCGAAGCAGAACGTGCACACTTAACTGCTGCACCACTGGGCCAGCCCCTCCAGAACTCTTTTCATCTTGCAAAACAGAAACTCTGTATTCATTAAACAATAACTCCCCATGACCCCCTCCTTCCAGCCCCTGGCAAGACTGCCATTCTACTCCCTGTTCCTATGAGTTTGGCTTTTCTTTTCTTTCTTTCTTTCTTTTTTTTGAAGATTCCACATATAAGCGTAGATCATGCAATATTTCTATTTTTGTAGCTGGCTTATTTCACTTAGCAAAATGTCCTAAAGGTTCATCCATGTTGTCACAAATGGCAGGATTTCCTTCTTTTGTAAAGATGAACAGCATTCCATTGTATGTATATTCCACATTTTCTTTATCCATTCACCGATTGACAGATATTTAAGTTGCTTCCATGTCTTGGCTACTATGAATAATGCTGCAATGAACAGGAGATTGCAAATATCTTTTTGAGATAGTGATTTTATTTCCTTTAGATATATACCCAGAAGTGGGATTGCTAGATCGTATGGTATTTCCATTTTTAAAGTTTTGAGGAACCGTCATACTGTTTTCCATAATGATTCTATCAATGAATATGATGTATAGAATATAATATTCTGGATATGTTTTGGACAAACTGCAGAATTTGAAAATGCAATGTAGAACGCGTGTTTGCTGTATTCCTTGAGAATATTTAATTGTGTTATTGAAAAACCGAAGGGGATAGAGAAAACTTCTAAGAGGCATTAAGCATAAATCATAAGTAAACTATTAGATTATGAGATATAAGTGAAACTCATGTGTTAAACTTAGATACTGAGGAAGCAAATAGCTTGTGAGACGTGGGCAGAGGTCTAAATGTGTGTTAAATATAGATAGTAATTAAAATTCAACAATCTTTCTACCCATTTCCACCTCCTATGTGTATGTGTAATTTCAAGTATTCACTTTTTTTCTTATTGTGAGAGAAACTGAGCATCTTTACATGTGCTTAAGTACCAGTATGATTTCTTTTTCTGGGAAGTTTTCATATGCTTCCCAATTTTTATCAGTCGAGGACTAGTATCATTTCTTATGAGTTTGCAGGGATTATTTATATATTACAAACAGCCATTTTTTGTGGCATGGAATACAAATAATTTTCAGTGTATTACTCGTCTTTTGAATTTTTTGTGCTATTTTTCTCCATTCAAAATGTCATTATTTTATGTCAGGAATTCTTTAATCTTTTACGGTTTTTTGTGTCGGCAGGGGGGCAGTCATATTTATTTAGGGCTCTGCTATCGAAGGGGTGCTTAAAAAAGATTCTCCCATGGTTTCTTCTAGTTTTATCTTTTAAACGTTGATCCCACTAAAACTGGTGCAAGTTGCAAAGTTGAGAACAATTTTAATATTTTTCCCAGAAGCTACCCAGTTGTTGAAACCATCTATCAATTAATGCACATTTATTATAATCTAAATGTATGCCTCTTTTAAGAATGAGGAAGCATTTCCTAGAAGCTCCCTAGCATATTTCCCCTCACATTTAATTGGACAGGATTTTGTCACATCCTCATACTTAAACCAATAAGAGGAAACAGAATATACTACCATGACTGGTTTAAACCAATCAAAAGTTAGGCATCCTTGAATCACATAGCCAAATGGAACAGAGTGATTCTTGAATTAAGTCAGATTCTTTTAGGAAGTAGAGAAGAAAATGGATATTCTGTAGACAGCTAGCAGTTTATGTTAAACTATCCCAGGGCTTGCTGGAAATTGTGCCCAAGGCCAGAAATTTCTCTATTACCCAGAAAGTTGTTGAGATGAACAGAGACATGCAGTTGATATTCCAAAAGCAGGGAAACGTTCATTTATGAAACCACATTTATCCAGAGAAATATCACTTCTTGAGAAGGAAAGTACTAGTTGAGCAGAGGAGCAAGCACAAAGTATGGCATCAGAGAGATTTAGGTTCACATTCCAGCTCTGCTGCTTTCTAGCTGTGTGGCCTTGAAAGAGTTTCTTGCCCTTTCTGGACCTTAGTTGCCTCATGTCTGTTACGATAATTATAACTAATTCATAGAGCTGTTAGGAGCAGTAAGTGAGATGAGTTATATAAAGAACCTTCCATGGTGTAGGCACGTTGTAGGTTCTCAAAAAATGGTGCAAATATCGTGATTACTACTTTAAATATATCAGGAGTTAAATGAAATTTTGTGGTCCAATCTGAGGACCTTATTATATTTTTATCAGTTCTTCTATAGGAAGATATAACCTGGGCCCTAAACTGATTTAGAAACAAACTTTCAGATCATAACTGTGTAGAGGTTGGCAGTCTCCCGAATTAATATGCTAGATAAAGGATACTAAGGAAATGGATGTACTTTTTAGTTCTGAAGTTGCTGAGAAATAATCTTGGAAACATGCAAAGTAGAATATAGCAATGCTCCTTCTAAAGCAGAAAAAACCACTTCTGGGTGGTTTGAGGCACAGTGCTCCTGTGTAGGGAGGAGGTGGGGGAAGAGGAAGTTCTCCACTCTGTCTCTGCTGTTGCCCCTCCCAACACGATTTGTCCCTTAGACTGAATACAGGTTGTACAGAGGAATTGGCAAACAGAGGGTGCAAAGCCAGCCAGTGGGGAGCACTCCTTAGGTTAAAAGCACCATTGATTTGCTTCGTGGAAGCCTTTTACTTTCTGAAGTGACTGAACAAGTGACCTAGAAACAGAATAGTCAGGTTTGAGCTCAGCTCTAAAAATCAGTACACTGAAGATTTCTAAGCAGAATTTTGAAACTGGAGGGAACTTTGGAAAGAATATAGGTAATAATATTACTTTGGACAAATACACTCTTTTCCTTCAAATTTTTATCTGTGAAATGGAAAAGGGTTTGAAAAGAAACCTACCTGGCTAAGTAACATTATCAGATGTGTTTTAGAATTTTTCAATGTCAAGTATATAATATTCTTGTATTTAGTCAGATTTTTGAGTCAGATGTCCAAAAATTAGAGGTGTAGATTTCCTTTATTTACTCCGTATGTATGTACTGAGCACAGACTGTGTACTAGAACTCTTTTGGTTGCTGAAAGTCTTTCAGTGAACAAGATGGACAGGCTACCTGCTTTCATGAAGCTTAATTTGTAGATAGGAAAAGAGACCAAAATGTTTTAAAAGTCAAATTAAAAATGACTATGAATTTTTTTCAAGCACTATGATGGAAACAAACAAGGGTTGAAACTTTGAAAAATTATGGAAAGATTATGGTTAAAGGAGCGTTCTATAGCTAAAAGTATCAGTTGAGCCTTCTTTTGAGCTGAAAACAGCTCTTGAGGGCAAGACAAAGTTAATCCAGTTCAAACTCTAGCCCTGCTATTTTAATAACTATCTGTTGGACCTGAATATATCATTTTGTTCCTCTATGACTTGGTTTCCTCATCTCAAAAATAGAGATATTTTCTACTTTTTGTGGTATAAAAATAATTAATGCATAGTGTATGTGGAAAAAGACTTCACTCCTGTTCTTAAGCAACAGGCACAAATTAAGTGTTTAAGGGGGAAGAGATATTTTTAATAAAGTAGGTCAACTTTCCTGCATTTTGCATTACATTTATAAATTATGATATAAACTTAAAAGTAACCTAAATCCAAAAATGCAGAATACAATTCAATTTTTACTTTTGGCAAAGATGCTTGGAGTTTCTGGAAAAGATGATAGATAGTTTAACCGACTGTGCTGGAAGCTGACTTTTCCCGTCTGTCTCTTGATACCAGAGTTAGCCCCAGAGGTGCAGCTGTGGATGATACAAAAATGGAGTCAATTTCTGCAAAACAAGGATATCTGAAAGTTCCTATTTATTTCATGTTCATTCCATTTTATGTGGCTTGATGGGTTTATAAAGGTTGAAAGAATTATTGGATGGAACCAAGCTAATCTGTTTGCATAACAATCTTAAAAGAAAGTCAGGTGGGGGCAGCCCCATGGCCTTTGTGCGCTCTGAGGTGGCGTCCCACATATCATAACCAGAAGGACCTACAGCTGGAATATACAACTGTGTACTGGAGGGCTTTGGGGACAAGAAGAAGAATAAACATAGATTAGTAACAGATGTTAGCTCAGGTACCAATCTTTGAAAAGTAAGTCAGGTGGCTTATTTGTAATCATTAGTATATTGTTTGGATTGCCTATGTAGATGGGATGTATTATGTCTTGTTTAACTTATTTTTGATCTCTTAAAGAATATTAATTCCAAACATTTGTTTTAACTTTTTTGTGTGAAAAAAATAAATCTTGTGGAAGCATGATGTCATAAGAATGTATATTAAAATTCTGATTCATCTTCTTCCTATGTGATACAAATGTTTGTCTCTTAGCTCACTTGTATAGTATAGTCATGCTTATCTTGTTCTCTAGTTATCAATGCCATGTAGCAAATCACCTCAAAATTTAACAGCTTACAAAAATAACAGTCACTTTTGTCATTATCTCTCATGATTCTGGGGGTTTACTGGGCTCAGGGCTTCTCATGCAATCGCAATAAGACAGTAGCAGAGGCTGGAGCCATTGCAAAAGCTTCTTTGCTCACATGTCTGGTAACTAAGGTTGGAAATTCTGCCAAGGCAATTGGCTGAAACATCTACATGTGATCTTTCTATGTAATTTGTGGTCTCTCACAAGATGCTGGCTGGCTTCCAAGAGCAAATTATCCAAAGAACACCAAGCGGAAGCTGTATTGCATTTTGTGGCTTAGTCTTGGAAGTCACAGTATAATTTGCTCCATGGTCACAGGTCCACCCATATTCAAGGGAAGGGAACATAAACCCAACCCTTGATGGAGAAGTGTCATTGTCGCATTGTAAGAGGAGTATGTAGGATGAGAGATCTCATTGTATTCAACTCAAAAAAATACAATCTGCCACAATTTACAAGATTCTTAAGAGGGATAGTGATCAGCTGAGAAAAGTAGTTAGCATGGTGACTAACAGGTGTTCAATAATGAGTACTCTACTCATTGGTGACTGTAGTTGTTTTATGTAAGCATGTATACATCTTCAAATGTCTAGTCTCCTGAATAACTAAGAAATTTGAGAGTATCTTTGCCCTTAAGTATCACCAAATAAGTTTTGCAGTGGCGATCAATTGCTTTCCAACCCAAGTGAAATTTCAAATTCACTTGGGAAGAATTTATATGTGTTATTTAATATGAAGAATATTAAGCAGATGGAGCACCCCCCATCCTCTTCATTTTATAGGCGGAGAAACTGAATTGCAGAGATAGTAAATCATTTAACTAAGGTCACAGAGTAGAAATGTTAAATATAGGACCTGGTAGCTTGAAGTTTGCTGAATATGACTTCTATCCTAGGATTGTAAATATTTCAAGCTATTTAACCACATTTTCCAATTTTCTGTAAAATAACTAGTTTCACATTCATTAAGTAATTTAATTTCCTATTTTTCATTGATTTATTGTTTATTATAATCTTTTTGCTTTCAGAAAGTATTCTAGTATTATTTCTCAATTAAAAATTATTAACTCCATTTTTTAATGAAACCATGCTCAAAGTGAGGTAACATCAAAACTAAGATGTATGACAACCTTGATTGGAAACTTATTTTATATGGATATATTTCTTGAAATGCATAGTTAGCAGATACTCATGTAAGATTATTCCTGTTACAGAATTCCATCAGAACATATCCTTACATATTAGTTTGTGGTCTTTGCCTAGGAATAATATTAGTGCAAAAATGGAGTAATGCTAAGTTAATCAACATAAATTTTTTATCAAACTTGCAGGGTAACATAGGTAAATCTGTGTTAAATCCACTGTAATCATGTCTCAAATCTACTGACAAATGTTTTATTTCAACTAAAACTTTATTCATTTGAGCTTGTATCTGTAAAGAAAAAGGTAAATTCTTTTGAAGGGATATCTTATTTAGTAGTAATTAACTTAGAGTAATTGTGAAACTAACATGCCGTTAGTGCTCATATAAAGTATTTTGGGTCATGGTGAACTTAGGCTAAGCATGCAGACATCAATTATTTTAAACTATGAAAATATTATAAATTAAACCCTTGAGGAGAGAAACTATCTTTGAAAGGATTAATGATGAGTTGATGGTATTGTTATGTGACTCCTTATTTCCAGATCATCTGTCTGCTGATTCAGTTACAGAAAGTCATGTTCCTCTTTTACCTATATCAAATCCAAATTTGGAAGATTAGTGTTTTAAATATTTATTTCTATTAGTTCAGTAATTCCTGGTGTAATGATGCCTATGATGAGAGCTATATATAAAAATAGGATTACTTCACAATAAAATTTACTTACAGTGAACATTTATGAAAATGTTTATTAGGTTTCTCTGGGATCTCTGGTTAATTTAAAATCTTAGTACATTTTGTCTTCATTATAACATATCTCAAGGAATTTTTGGCTGAAAGATTAGCATTATAAAAAGAGGACTTTAATTAGAAATTGCTATATTGTGGGTCAGATTGCTAAATCCAGTGGCAATTATCTGCTTCCTGAGATACGTAATTCTCCTTCTAAAACATTAAAATTTACTTTATAATACCTCCAAAAGTCATTTCAAGAGGAATTTTGGACCATTAATAGAATTAGAAATAAGATGTGCCCATGGATTCTTCTGCTTCTATTTCGTCATTTGAATTTCATGTGAGCTGGGCAATTAAAGGCTTTTTAACTGTTTGGTACCTCAAACAGGTGAGGAATAAGTACGCCAGAAGCATTGTAGTATTACCATTAATTTACTAATCGCTCATTGCCCGCTTGATCCTAGAAGCCAGGAATGAATGTGAAAGAAAGTATTTATTAAGCTCCTAAAAATCTTAGTATTTTTCTTGCTTCACATTCTATGATTATAGTAATTATTTATTGAGTGGGTGAAGGTGTTTAGTAAGGCAGTTCTTTTTGTATCATGTATTGGTTCGAATTTATACATAAAAGATCATAAAGTTAAAAGTCAAAAATGAATTTGGAAATTATTTGCAACATTTATAACATACAATATTTTAATAGCCCAGTATATATAAATAACTCAGAATATCAATAAAAAAAGCAGAACAACTCAGTAGGAAAATTCACAAAGAACATGAACCAGAAAATGACAGAAGAAAAAAAAAGCCAGTGTATAAGTAAGTATATAAAAACATTCCACCTAGCTAGTAATAAAATATATACAACTTAATGAAGTTGTTTTTACCTACCAGATAGGCAGATTAGAAGGGTGACAGTACTCACAATTTTCTAGAACATGAGGAAACAGGAAATCTCATGAGTTATGAAAGGGATTATGACAGAATAAATTGATATCACCTTTCTGGAGCATAATTTTTAAATAAATTACAAAATTTTAAATATGTAAAATCTGAGACTTACATTCATAACTCTAGGTATTTATCTAAGGCCAATAATCTGACGAGTGCAATGATGTAAGTAAGAAATAGTTAAAACGCTTTCTAAAGAGTGAAAGTTTATGGTTCCATACAAATTTTAGGATTGTTTGTTCTTTTCCTGTAAAAAATACCATTGGAATTTTGATAGAGATTGCACTGAATCTGTAGATTGCTTTGGGTAGTATGGACATTTTAACAATATTAATTCTTCCAATCCATGATCATGGAATATCTTTCCATTTATTTGTGTCCTCTTCAATTTCTTTCATCAATGTCTGATAGTTTTCAGAGTACAGGTCTTTCACTTACTTGGTTAAATTTAGTCCTAGGTATTTTATTCTTTTTGATGCAATTGTGAATGGAATTGTTTTCTTAATTTCTTTTTCTCATACTTTGTTATTAGTGTATAGAAATGCCACAAATTTTTGTATATTGAATTTGTATCCTGCAACTTTACTGAATTTATTAGTGCTAACAGTTTTTTGGAGGGATCTTTAGGGTTTTTTATATATAATATCATGTCATCTGCAAATAGTGACAGTTTTACTTCTTCTTTTCCAATTTGGATGTCTTTTATTTCTTTTTCTTGCCTAATTGCTCTGACTAGGTTTCAATACTATGTTGAAGAAAAGTGGTGAAAGTGGGCATCCTTGTTTTTTTCCTGATCTTAGAGTTGAGTATGTTGTTAGCTATGAGCTGCTCATATATGGTCTTTATTATAAGTAAGACCTTAATATTCATCAGTATGGGATTGGTAAAATTTATAGTAAATATATTTAATGCAATATTGTGAAACTTTTAAAATTCATGTTGTAGAGATATATTTATTTCCATGTTGTAAGGATAGCCCTGATATATGGTTAGATAAAAGAGAAAGTTGCAAATAGTGTATGAAATATAATTATACATTAGATAATACCTACATAAATAAATACATATTTATTTGTATGTGCATGTTTATATACATTCAGCTACACACATATACTGCCAATAGTGCTAAACACTTATATAAGTTTGTGTCTTCTGTTCTAATTGAGGTGTATGGACTGACTCCAACAACCCTTTCCCTTCTGTACCCACTTCTCTAGTCCCATTCCCATAACTAGGACTCCAAATCATGATACACACTACAAGTATATATACTCATTTAATTCTCACCCAGTCCTATTTGTAGTTATACGTGGATCCCATTAGGTTTAATAGAACATTCCAAAATTTAAGGAGATAGAAGTTAAACAAAATATCTGGTGCATATTTAATTTAGGTTGTTGCCTTCAAATCCATTGTTCTCCTCCCTACAAGTCCCTGGAAGGAGAAGTAACCATGCCTCTTAGGATAATATTGATATGAAATCACACAATGGATGAATTGGGAGCAAAAGACCAACTTTTCAGTCGAATTGTCTTTGGTAAAACCAGAAGTCTATTTTGTTAAACTTTTTCTTGTTTCAGTCTTTCTCTCAGATGGAAAAAATGTATATGCTATTTTGTTGCTATTATTCAAATTTCTTGTAGTTTACTGACGTGAATAACTCAGATTTAATTATTGCCTTGGGTATATCTGATAACATTTCATTTTTGCTTCTCTGGTGCTAATTGTTTTCACTGGAAATTTAACAACTTAGTAACTGGAGTTTTACCACTTGATTTTTAAGGAAATAAGGCATTATTATTCAATGACCTTTGAAAAATTAAGGTAATAAGTCTAAATAGCCTCCTGTTAGATGAATAGTTACATTCATTCCTACATTCAGTAAATGGTTGTTGAGTAATTATTATGTACTAGGAGCTACACTAAAGCTACTTACTAGGATAACCCGATTCTAGTTTGGAGATTTACAAATGTATCACAATACACAGGGTAAGGACTGCTGTTGGAATGTGTTAGTGGCCACTTAACCATATTTACTGTCATTTCTATTAGTTATTCTATGTCAGGCTACCAAATCTCAGTACCTTAAAACAACGTGTTCAAACCACATGTGCGTTGTGTCAGCGAGGGAACTCTATTCATCGTGGTCATTCAGTGACCCGACCTGATGAAACAGCCACCATCTAGAATATTTCCAGTCACTGTGCAAAGGGAAAGAAAGCTCTAGATTTTTTTTTATTGAGGTCATATTGGCTTATAGCATTGTGTAAATTTCAGGTGTACATTTATTATATTTCATTTTCTGTATAGACTTCATCGTGTTCACCACCAATAGTATAGTTTTTATCCATCATAAGACATGTGTGCCCCTTTATTCTTTTCACCCTCCCTCCACTCCCTTCCCCTCTGGTAGCCACTAATCTGTTTTCCTTATCTATGTGTTTATCTTCCACATATGAGTAAAACCGTGCAGTATTTGTCTTTGTCTGACCTTTTTACTTGGCATAGTAGGTCCATCCATGTTGTTGCAAATGGCATGATTTTGTCTTTTTTATGGCTGAGTAGTATTCCACTTGGGCACTTGGGTTGCTTCCATGTCTTGGCTATTGTAAATAAGGCTGCCGTGAACATAGGGATGCATAAATCTCTTTGAATTGTTGATTTCATTTTTTTTTTTGCATCAATATCCAGTACTGGGAAAGCTGGATCATATGGTATTTCTATTTTTAATTTTTTGAGAAGTCTCCATACTGTTTTCCATAATGGCTGTACTAGATTGCATTCCCACTGGCAGTGTTTGAGGGTTCCCTTTTTCCACATCTTCTCTAATACTTGTTATGTCTTGTCTTGTTAATTATAGCCATTCTGATGGGTGTGAGGTGATATCTCATTCTAGTTTGGATTTGCATTTCCCTGATAATTAGTGATGTCAACCATCTTTTTATATACCTGTTGGCCATCTGTATATCTTCTTTGGAAAAATGCCCGTTCATATCCTCTGCCCATTTTTTGATCAGGGTGTTCATTTTTTGTTGTTGTTGATTTGTGAGTTCTTTATATATTTTGGAAATTAACTCCTTGTCGGATATGTGATTTGCAAATATTTCCTCCCAGTTGGTGGGTTGTCTTTTTGTTTTGTTGATGGTTTCCTTTGCCATGCAGAAGCTTTTTAATCTAATGTAGTCCCATTTGTTTACTTTTTCTTTTGTCTCCCTTGCCTGAGTAGACACAGTATTAGAAAAGTTAGGGGCCAGCCCTGTGGCCAAGTAGTTAAGTTCCCATGCTCCACTTTGGCAGCCTTAGGTTTGCTGGTTCAGATCCTGGGTGTGGACCTACGCACCACTCATGAAGCCATGCTGTGGCAGCATTCCACATAGAAGAGCTAGAATGCCTCACAACTAGGATATATAACTATGTACTGGGGCTTTGGGGGAAAAAAAAGATTGGTGACAGGTGTTAGCTCAGGGCCAATCTTCCTCAAAAGAAAACTTAATGCTAAGACCAATGTCAAAGAGTGACTGCCTGTATTTTCTTCAAAGAGTTTTATGGTTTTAGGTCTTGTATTCAAGTCTTTAATCCATTTTGAGTTAATTTTTGTGTATGGTATAAAATAATGGTCTTTGTCTGGCAGTTAAATACTTCGAGAGGGAGTGGTATATGTTACATCAGCTCACAACTCATTGGCCAAAGCCAGTCACCTGGCCTCACCTACTTACAGAACACTACAAAGTATATTCATGTTGCATGTCTCAAACGTGGAAATCTGAGAATAATCATGAGCAACGTTTATGACTGCTACAATATCTGTGTAATGATTTGCACAAACATCAAAATAAAAATGAAATAGGAAATAAAAACATGGCCATGCCCTCAAGAAATTGGCTTAGTGATGTGAATTCTTCAAGTATAAAATATTAATTTGCAAAACTAAAAAAATAAAGTCATTTAATTTGCTGAAATTCATGGGAGTACATACATGACTTTTTAGTGTGATTTAACTTTCTAATAGAAATACCCAAAATTGCCATAGAAAGCTTTGATGAGCTCTCTGTTGGAAGAAGTACTTAAGCACAGACGAGGTTATGAGACTGGTTGTAAAAGAGAATCTGTCATTTGGACACATGGTTCATTAACGTGTTCACCTACTATGTGCAGGAACCATATAGTTGTGCAAGATGACTTTTGGCTGCTTTGTAAGCCTGGAATCCATGATCTTAATATACAGTTCTTGTTGAACAGTGGTAACTATTATGGAGTGAGTGACAGTGAACCAAGTGTGAGGGTCACATATGGCTATATTATTGTCCTTAAGGAATTTACAAATTGAGTAAGTTGAGAAGTTTGGAGTAGCTTTGATCTTGCAATAATTTCACTTTACACTCAGAAGAAAATGCCAAATTCCTACATGATCTGTTCTCTATATATGCTACTTTTTTCCTATCCTTCTGCCTATCGCTCAGCTCCAGATGCACTGGCCCGATAGCTTTGCTTCTGATAGACAAAACATGCTTCTCACTAGGGGATTTCACACATGTGTTTCCCTCTTCCTGGAGGGCTCTTGTCCTGATCTTTACATGGCTTGCTTCCTAACCTTACTCAGGCCACAGAGAGGACTTTTCTGAACACCCTAGTTAATTGTGATATACCATATACCAAAGAGAGCATATACAATTGCTCTCTTTCCTCTTTCCATGCTTTTATTTTTTCCTCATAGCATTTATCACTATCAATGTTATGCTATATATTTATTTGTAGGTTGTTTTCCCCTAATACGTGAAAGCTCCAAGTGAGAAGTGACTCAGAGTCTAGATCACATAGAAGTTACTCAAAATATATTGATGGAATGAATGAATGAATAAATAGCATAGTCTTTTTATATGCACAATTATCCCATTATACTCTGTATTCTAGGACAGAATTGGGTGAGCCTAATTACTTAGTAGAGCAGCTATCCAGGTACATGTGTTACTGCCGCTCTCATGACCCTAATAAATTGTTCAGGGTCTTAGAAACAGGTCCTACAGTCTGAGCCCTGGAGTGATAGAGGTTTACATCTTCTTTCTTTTCTCACTATAAATTATTAATCCCATGCACTGTGCCTGAACAAGAGTTTTATATGTAAAACAATAAGTAATACAAGGTAGGAGAGACTACATTTCAAACGTGGTTTATTTTCTAAAGCTACCTTAGAGGTTGGGGAGGTGGTAAAAGTACTGATTCGTGAGGTTCATCACAAGCCTATTGGATAGGATCCACGAACCTGTAATTTATACAGCCTCCCTGCAATTTTCCATAGACAGGTACTCAGGACTGTTTTCATCGTGTAAATACATCCTAAACAGGACTTTTTAGGACCCTCAGGTAAGTGGAGGGAAGAATGAAAATATTTTAACTGGGGCATAACTTTAGTAAATGACATTGCTATAGCCATGGAGGTAAGCCCGTGTTCAATTGATGAAAGAAATAGATAACTCTAGGATCTTTGCTGCCCTAAGAAGCGTTTTTTTTCTTCAATAGTAAGAACAATAGGTAGAGAAGAAAATTATCACTTACTGACTAAGAGTGGAAAAGATGTGGAGAAGGGATTGGTAGAAAGTGATGTAAATTCTAACCAGGAACTAAGTAAGCCCAGAGAAGAAACATAAGTAGATACATAGCTATGAACTCACAAACTACTCCCCTCAATTATAAGGGTTTTGAATAGCCTGATGATTTTCTGTTCTCAACAACTTCTACTGTGTGTCTCTGTGTGTGTATGAGAGAGAGAGAGAGAGAAAGAGAGAGAGAGAAAGAGTGCACACAAGCATGTGGGTGCAATGTTGAGGCTCAAAATGAAATTTCTGTTTTTTAATAAATTTTGAAAACGTCATATTGCCTTATGTGAAGTTTCAACAAATTTTTGAAGTAATACTAAATCTCAGACCCCCTTAGCAAATGTTCTACATTAACAATTTGAGATGGAATACCTCAGTTTAGGTGAAAGAATTGCTCTTCTCAGTTGAAGTATGGGAATTACATGGAGCTTTCTTGCCTTCTCATAAGAGGAAATTTTCATAGTGCACAAAAGTTGCTTAAGTCATTTATAGACAAAGAGCCTTTGTCTCAGTGAAACTCTTTCTTTTCACTGACTGAAGGACCATTTATGAGGGCCATTTTATTACTGTTGGAGAAAAAGCTCAGGCCTTTGTCAAAACTAGCATTTGAAGTCTCAATTTCAAGTCTATTATAATTTTTTAGTGATATTTCTAAATGTTAGAAAATTCCTAAAATATCGGGAAAGGTAAAATTGGTAAGAATTTAAGAAATGAACACCCTTTTAATTTTTTTATGGATGAAAATTTGAGTGTATATAATTCCTGGAATTGTCAAATTATAGCATTTTCTTATGGAGCAGAATAATTTCGATTCTTCTGATGCAAGTAAAACTCCAACAAAATTCAAGGAGATACTTTCTGATGTAAAAAAAGAAGTATATTTAGTGTTTTAGCATGGCAGAAAGATTTTTCTAATAAAAGAATGATAGAGGGCTGGCCCTGTGGCCAAGTAGTTAAGTTTGCATGCTCTGCTTCAGCGGCCCAGGGTTTCACTGGTTTGGATCCTGGGCACAGACATGGCACCACTCATCAGGTCATGTTGAGGTGGCATCCCACATACCACAACTAGAAAGACTCACAACTAAATAAAATATACAACTATATACTGGGGGGATTTGGGGAGAAAAGGCAGGAAAAAAAAGGATTGGCAACTTGTTAGCTCAGGTGCCAATCAAAAAAATTAAAAAAAAAATTAAATTTAAAAAAATTTAAAAAGAGAATGATAGATGAGGTTGAAGCTAAATGAATATTTTCAAAATGGTTAATTAGTTTGTGATCTATCATAGCAATTGTTCCAATAAAACATAGGCATATTTCATTAACATAAGAATATACCTCAATTTTCCCAAAATACAGAATAAAATATAAAAACTGTGTGAAAATATACATAAATCTGGGCTGCCAGGATTTACCATAGCTAGGAAATAATATACTGGGAAATTGTCCCCAGTGCAGATATTTGAAAAGACTCCCCAGCCTTCACAGGGTATATTCACATAAAGCTTTTATTTAAAGGCAAATGATGGGTGGGGCAAGGGAAAAGGAGTACAGCAAGCATGATCCAAGAGCCATTCCAAGCTCAAGCTTCCCCCTAGTACCACCAAGATCTGAGTGAGGAATCTTGGCTTTGGCAGAGCTCAAAGAGAAGTTCTGAATGGAGCGCCTTTAAAGTCCCCTCAGTCATGTAATAAAGCCTGCCTTGCCAAATTGGTTAGACCAGTTGAAAAAGCATCAGTAGAGAAACTGACCAGACTGAGGATCATCACGAGAGTTTAGGGCCTTAAAAAGCACGTCTTAAATCCCACTACTCTTAGTTAAGCCAACGGTCAAAACGCAGATTTCCAGGCATCCACAGAGGTAAAGATAGCTTTGTAAAATTTTATAGTGAAATGATTAGCATATCCAAACTTAAATTTTTTTAAAAAAGCATGTTTTATTTCCAAGGTTAGCAATGGGGAGTGGGTCAAGAGACCCTGGCCATTTACTTATTTGAATTCTTCACAGGAGTGACAAGGGGAATGATTTTATGTTTGCAGGTCAAATTTTGTCTTCTTCACAAATGACAGAAAGTGAAGAGCTCAGATTGTTTTTTGGTCGTGGGTTAGGGAAAGATACTGTAAATCTGGTTGTGAGAGGAGGAAGGAGAGAGAGAAAGAGACGGAGATTACTTGTTTATGTTTGTTCTTCTTGGATGGGGGAAGACGTATTTCCACTGTATAGAGTGTGTACTCATATTGGCTTAAGCAATTACCCTTTAATTTCACGGGATTAAAATGTCCTAAACAGACACACACACACACACACACAAAGGGCTAATCCGTCTGACTGACTTTGGCCTCTAATTCTGGTACTGCTACTTACTGATTGTGTGAATTAGGATATATTACTGCAATTTTACTTATTTTCAAAAGTGGCATAAGAATCAATCTTGCCACATAACACGAACTGAGAATTCACTGAGCTAATAGGTATAAATATGATCACAGAATAAACATGGTAGGTATTAGTTTTTATTATGCACAGAGGATTTTTATAGTAACTTTTTATAATGGTGGGTCTTTCTTTTCTCTGTAGTGTTTGGAATCCATTAGTTTTAATGGAGTATTACTACAAAATTTAAGAGAGAGAAGCAAAGAAAATACCTTGTGCTTATGTAATTCTTTCATTTCAGTTTTAATTATGAGATTACTGAATAGTGTTCAAATGAAACATATAGAAAGAAAGAAAGTTTATAAATCAGTTCCTTAGGTCTCTTTATATTTATTTTTGTTATGGAACTGATGTGCTTTCTATGGAAATATGCATCTTTGAATACCCTGTGTTAGTTTCTTTAAATAAATTGTTGTATCTTCAAATGATACAATACCATAGAGCCACTAAGAGCTAAGTTATAAAAGAAAATTTAACGGCATTGGGTAATGTTTACAATATATTATATGAGTGAAAATGTAGGTGGGGGGGCCAGCCCAGTGGTGCAGCGGTTAAGTGCGCACGTTCTGCTTTGGCGGCCCAGGGTTTGCCGGTTCAGATCCGCTTGGCAAGCCATGCTGTGGCAGGCATCCCACATATAGAATGGAGGAAGCTGGGCACAGATGTTAGCTCAGGGCCAGCCTTCCTCAGCAAAAAGAGGAGGATTGGCAGCAGATGTTAGCTCAGGGCTAATCTTCCTCAACAAAAAAAAAAAAGAAAAGAAAATGTAGGTGGGACAACATTATGACTTGTTTTGAGAAAATAACCTATCTTTGTGTAGTATACATCTGTATATATATTTATAATAAAGGCAATAACATCCAGAATATTTTACACTAAATTGTTTTACACTGTTTTTATAGGGATGTTTTAATTCTCTGAATTTTTCATTTTTCTTGTTTTCGTCAATGAATTTACATATTTGGAATATATATGCAAATAATTTTATTTTTAATAATGAGAAATCCTCTCTCACTTGCATTTTCAATTTTCAATAAATGAAAAGCAGGAAAAGAAAATAATTAATGACATAAACTTCAAAAATGACAACTGAAAAAACAAAACTGAAAACAAGAAATTCTGTTTTAATTGAGGATAATGTATAAATGCAAAGTGGTGAATAGTATACTATGTAATAAAGTTCCATATTTTAAATAAAATCAGAGGATATTATAGCCCAATACATGTGTGACTGTATTGTTAGTTTTTTAAAGGAGTTGGTTAACATTACTGCCTACTGAAAGGTGTAGAATTTTAACTGGACTCAGAATGATACGTCAGTGCAGATTACTAAAGATAGAAGGACATAATCATTAGAGTTCATAAGACTCTAAGAGTTCGTAAAGTGTGCATAATAGTGTCCATTACCCCATTAACATAAAAATGTTTTTGTATGTACATATAGTCTATCCATGAGGTAAAGGACCCACAATTTTCATCTTATTCTCAGAGGAGTTCAATTTCCCCAAATGGTAAAGATTCCCTGACAAAAATAAGATACGGTGAGATTCTGAGGACTTGGGAACCCAGGCAAATTTTTCTTTCCTATAGTACATCAGATAATTGTGTCATGTTATATTATCCATATCTAAAATCTAGTAGATTGAGAAGCAGGAGAAAGGATTTATGTTTCAACTAAAAATTGTGTGTTCATGGAAGGAGAGGAGCAAGTGCCACATGAGTTGAGCCCTTATTAGAACAGGCAGTGAAAGGAATTCTGTTGATCCAGCTGAAGAATCTATAATCTCCTTACGTATAAAAAGAATTGCTCACATTTCATAACATGTTTATATCCCTTTTACATGCTTTGTGTCATTTTATCCCCCAGTGAACTTGCAGGATGGGAGATGGAATTTAATTCTATAAACTAAGAACACCTTGAATGATTTGACCAAAGAAGCACAGTTAGCAAGTGATAGAAATGGAACTCAACACCAGTTTTTGAATTCCTAGGCTCCTAACCATTGTATTCGCCTAAGATCCTTCCCAAGTGTTGATCTTAGTGTTCTTAGATAATGCCTATAATGATGAATAATAAAACAAAAATTGATAACACTGATTGAGCAATGACTATGTGCCAAGCATTACTCTAAACCCCCTTCATGCATTAACTCAATCTTCATAACAACCCTGTAAAGAAGGTTCTATTATTATATCCATATTTACATGATGAAATTGATACATAGACTGGTTAAGTAATCTGCCCACAGTCACACAGATGAAAAGTGGGTGAGCCAGGATTTAAATACACAATGTCTGACTCCAGAATCTATCCTATTAACCCCTATGCTAAACTGACACAAAAGACAGCTATAGTTAGTGAACAAACATTATGTTTTCACAAACACACTTACATACATTCTTTCTTATTTACTAAAAGTGAATGAATATATAAACAATTTAATGACAGAAACTACAAATCAGGCAATCTGAAAATAAAGAGGTAAAATAAAGGCAACTTTAAAAAATGAAGGGTGAAGGTTGGGCAACTGGTAATGATGAAGACTAATTGCTGAGAAATCTGTCAGCTGTTGACTTCAATAATCTTTTTTCCTTGCAAGAGATTCAGAAGATATTACCATTGGCTTAGTTGATAGAGAGAGACAGAGAGGGGAAGTAGAAGGGACAGAGGGTGGGCGGGAGGGAGGGGGAGAGAGAGAGAGATAGAGTATAAAGATTCCAATTTATAGCCAGCTTGTGAAAAAAAATGGTGCATTAAATTCTCATTTGGCACCCTGATTGTAATAAGATAATACATCCTTTCTAAAAATTTCCATTTGATGAATAAGTGAACCAATTTAAATTGTCTTCATTTTATTGATAATAGCATCAGTGGCATTAATGATAATGCCTTTTGAGTAACAACAATTAACTAGATTTGGTGAACTGAGCAATTGAGCGTTGAATTTGAAATCAGAACATTTGGCACTGAAGATGCTATGAGTACACATTAAAATGATTGGTGATTATTTAAAGATTTATTAAGTTGATGAAGAACATTAAAGTGTATCATATCCTGTGTTATTTAGGATGCTATTGGTTTCAAACCTACTTAAGCCACAAAAAAATGTGTTGACTCAGTACATAAGTTCAAGGTTGCTCAGTGGTTTAATACAGAGTTTTATTACTAAGGGTGTCAGAGATGGGTCTCTCTTTCTCTGTTAATCTCTCAATCCTACACTTCATAATTTGTCAGATTGATACAGGCTGGCTTCCCTCAGTAGCTCTTGGAAACTCTTGTTTCCTTCTTCACAGACAAGTGTTAATAGTATATCTTTCCTCAAATACCAAACAAAAGATGTGAGTTTCTCTCTGTTTGGAACCTCTTCAATCATGTACCTGCCCTAAGCATATCACTGTGGCAAAGGGGAAAGAATTATCCAAATTGGCTTGCACAAAAACCAAGCTCACATCTAGAACTAAGGGTAAGATCTAGCCTATTCCAGTCACCAGGCTTCTATAATGGGGGAGTGGTGGAAAGGAAACGGGGTGGGCAATCACAGTGCCTACTGCAGTCCTCCTCTTTGAATGTCCAACATTGCGACACACCCTCATTAGTGTATAGTTTCTTTCGAAAATGCCCAAATAAAATCCTTGTAAAGAGAGAGTCTAGAGCATTTTCCAGTGATGACATCCAGTTCCAAGGTCAGGATATTTGGGTGATCTGCAGTCCCTTTCAATCAGACTGTGATGCAGTGCTTCGTGATCCAGTGGGCTATGGATAAATGAAGGGGGAAAAAAAAGATTGAAGTCCAGTACCCCTAAATGAAAAATAAAAAGAGAACAAGATATCCTGATTTAAAAAAATAAATGTGTAAGGGGCCAGCCTGGTTGCATAGTGGTTAAGTTCGTGTGCTCCGCTTTGGCAGCCCAAGGTTCGCAGTTTCGGATCCTGGGCACGGACCTAGCACCACTGGTCAGCCCATGCTGTGGTGGCATCCCAGATAAAATAGAGGAAGATTGGCACAGATGTTAGCTCAGGGCCAATCTTCCTCACAAAAAAATAAAAAAAATACATGTGTAAGAGGAATGAATGGAAACAAACATATGATGTTCTGCACTGTCAGTTCCCGGCTAGTCTTCCTTCTGCTCATTAAAGTTTTGCTTAGGGGCTGGCCTGGTGGCGTAGTGGTTAAGTTCAGGCATTCTGCTTCTGTGGTCTGGGTTTCGCTGGTTCAGATCCTGGGTGCAGACTTACACACCGCTCATCAAGCCACACTGTGGCGGCATCCCACATGCAAAGTAGAGAAAGACTGGCACAGATGTTAGCTCAGGGCCAGTCTTCCTCAAGCAAAAAGAGGAACATTGGCAACAGATGTTAGCTCAGGGGCACTCTTCCTCACACACACACACACAAAGTCTTGTTTAATAGTTGTCTTCATGAGTGTATCTGTCATTGACTTTTGGAAAAATGCCATTTCAGGGGATTGTGCCACTTTAGCCTTTGATTTCTTGCATCATTTTGGGGTCCTGCTGTTTACCCTAGGGTTGAGCAATAACAAGGTATTTTTAAGTCAAAATTGGGATTTCTTTGGAAATCAGATTTGTTTACAATCTTTAGACTTTTGGTATTTTTTCCCTTTCACTTCTATGACCCAGTAACCGAAGTCCTCTGGTCTAGTTCTAGTCTTCAAATGTGAATCCTTGTTTCTTTTTTAATAGGTCTCTGCACTTTGCACATCCCTTGACTGAGGCAATTTGCAGCAAAGGTTTGGGATAGGAGGCACAGCCAATCTACCGTTTGTAAATTACAGCTGAGCTACTTCTTCACGAGAAAAGTGGCCATCTACGATATCAGAAAAGTGCTTTAGGGAAACCTTATAGTTGAATTTTTTTAGTATTTAAGTCTTAAATTTTGCCCCTCCTGCCTCTACTCATTAGACTTGGAATAAAAATAAAAATTGGCTTTTCCAATTGATTCCCCCCAAAAAAAGACAAACTCAAGTACACATACATATATATAGAAAACACCTGCATTGGAGCAGTCATGGGTGGCATCTTTTCTACCACTGAAGATTTCTTGTGATTATACTTTGGAAATTACTGGCTTGTATAACAGAAAGTTGCAGAGGAATGGTGGGATTCTGGTGAGAATATAATCTTGATATTCACATTCATCACCCTGCAGCTCCATTTCTCTGTGCTTTCTTGGCTCTATGCTCCTCCACTACTGTCAAGTGGTTGATTCTTTTCCAGGATGGTTTTGTTATAATAGTAAGATGGCTATCAGAATCTCCAGTGGTTCTTTTCTTCTTTATATCCAAGGGAAAAGAATTAATTTTATTCTCAATAATCATACAAAAAGTGGGCACTCTTGGTTGGAGCATGTTAGGTCATTTGTCCATTATTATTATACTGTGGCCAGCAGAAAACCATGCATATGAGTTTATATTACATGTCCCTGAGCCAATCACCGTGGCAGGGAGGGTTCACTTAAACCAATCAGGGCTCATCCCTGGTTGAGGTTGAGATTAAACCCACCCAAACCACACAGCTGCTACACAAGTTGGGATAGACTGAATACATTTTGGGAATTACTTTATGGTAATATTCTAATGATTTCAATTTTTTTGTGGTTTGATCCCATAAATCTTTAATGGAATAAAAGATATCATGTATGATTGTTCTAATGTGTATATACTATTTGTGTTTATATGTGTATATGCCTTTGAATATATATATATATGTATATTTAATTGGTTCTAGAAATGTTTTACTTGTCCTTGGAAAATATTTTTCATATCCACTAGATTTTTTTATCTTACATAGATTTCAGTTGTATGCTTTTCAAAGAGGCTGCCCCACACCAATCAAAGGCATGCTTAGTGTGGGTTGGATTATTACTGATGAGTCAAGTATTTCTAGAGCAATACTTTAGGCTCTGTCCCAGAGCTAAATATATTCAACATTTAGCAAACATTTATTGAGTACCTGTTATAAGCAAAGTGCTATGCTAGGTGCTCTTGTGTATATGAAGATAAATATATGTCATAAAACAATGACAAATTGGCTTTCAGAATGTGCTTATTTCCAATATCATCACATTTTTCTTTTCTGTCATTTTTCATTTTAGCATAGGAAGACCTTGAGATTTTTTTAGAATAAAGAAGAAAATAATGATACATGAACTCACTTGAGTTAGTTATGTACTGCACAGCTTATATAAGAACATAAGCATATAAGAAGTATAATGCATACATTTACATAGTTTAGATTGTTATTGAATTTGCCATTTTTATATTTTCTTCTCACAGATGGCTGGCCTTCAGTATGCACCATAGAATTTACAAAAGCAAACAAGAGAGTTTAATAAGCTGAGTAAAATGAAGCTATTTATCTGGATAGATTAGTGTGTAAAGTACAAGAATAGAGGACCCTCCTAGGTCAATCTAAAGTACGATTTCCAATTTTTCTAAATAAGTTTTATTGACTTACACATTTTCATAGAAAATGAGTAATTACCAGATAATATCTATATTTTCCCATAAATTATGATGGTGCTTGTATCATACAGTAAAATATATATCTCTATAAATTTCCCAGCAATTTCTATTTGTTAACAGTAATAGCATCGTAAACCCAATATGGTTTCCTCTTTTGTTTTAAAATGATATATTTATGTAACATATATTTATACAACATATTTACGTAGGGTAGGTTTTGGAGATAAATAAGAACCTAGTGAATTGTGTGTCTATATGTGTCTGTCTATGTGTAGGAAGATAAATTTAAAAATTGAAGTTGTGGTTAATTGGAATAAGAAATTAAGTTTGATGAAAACAGTTTGATGTCTGGTAATTGAGAAATGTTTATGAACCAGACATAATTCACTGAATAATGGAGATATACATTATTCAGAAGATTCTACAGGCACGTAGGTCAAATTTCAGAAAGAACCAAAGAGAGAGAGAGAGAGAAATAGCTTAAGATGATTTACCTATGGGTAGTATTGGCACTGGGATATTAACTGCATTATACCTACCCGCTTGTGGCTGAGGACACTTTCTTAAATTGTTTCCATACATGTACCTTCATTCACACTGGTGGATCTTTGCAATTTTTTATTTTGGCTAAATCAAGAAAACCTAAGTAAATGCTGCAAGACTGTGCTGTATATACATACATTTTTCTCTCACTCGCCCACACATATCCTCTCTGTTTATGAGAACACATTTGTCTTAACATTATAATGCTTTTGGCCTTGACAGAAGCTGTTCAAATTAATACAGTGTTCACTACTGCAATAGCAAAATAGGCTGTAGTTTTGCAACTTTTATTTTCAAATTATTTGAAGCAGAAAAATCTGACAGAGTACCATTGTAAATCCTGAGTAAAAGGTAAAGGTATTTGTTTCATTAAAATAATTCTTTATAACTTCTCCATCAGTGGTTTTATCTTGCTTCCTTTCTTGATATTCAAAATACCTTAGGTTTTCAAAATGGTCGCATATACATGTTATCACTATTAATTCCTATTATGATGATTTTGTTACCATTCATTGTACACTTACTATAAGGCAGGAGCATGTGGCAGTTACTTTGAAGATAGTGTCTTTAATGTTTACCACCAATCAATCTTCCCACTTTATAGACTAAGTTAAATGATTTGCTGAAAGCCACAAAGCTAGTAAGTAGCAGAGTAAAATAGACTCCAGGCATCTTCAATTCCTAAGCCTATGATTGTGAAATTATACTTTCTTGCCTTTCTATTAAATTTTATTTTTAATTTACAATGATACTTAATAAGTTTATATAATAATGTATTATGTGAAGGTGAAACCCTGATAGCTCAATCCATCAAGTATTTATTGATGATCTAATTTGTGTTAACTACTAGGTGTTGTTTGACTTGTCCTTGGGGTCTTTATGGACTAGAAGAGGAGACAGACACTCTTACAACTACTTTAAGACACAGTAGAATTAGAAAGTATAGTAGACATTCATACATATCCTCTGGGAGCATAAACCACAGCTTCATAAATCTTGATTTATCAGGTTGCAGGAGGTGTAACTGAATGACGATCCCTGACAGGTAAGTACGATTTTCATAGGGGAATCTTCCAATAGAAAGATCACTCCACTTTATGTAACCACATGAGAAGGACATAGAAGTGTGAATCTTCAGTTCATTTTGCAAATGATGTGTAGGGTATATGGTGGTGGGGGAGGGGTAGGAAGGCAACTGGAAAGGAAGGTTGAGGACCAATTGTGGAGGATCCTAATATCATGGCTTTAAGGGGATGAATTTTATTCAGAAGGCAAGAGAAGGGCATTGGCAGATTTTGAATATGAAGCTCTATTTCAATCCAGGAGTTTAAGGAGCTAAATCTAGAGGCATCTTGGCATTGGAAGGATGGACAGAAAGAGCTGTCTAACTATGTTTGGAAACCAGGATTTATTCTCAAAGTATCAATTAAGACTAATGACATGAAATGTAGGGGCTGGGATGGAAGGAGATAACAGAGCAATCCATAACAGTATATAAGATTTCACAGAGAGAAAAAGTCCAATAACATTTGAAGAGGTTCAAGGATATAATATTTGGGGCAATATATATAAGCAGGCAAACCAGAAGGAGCCAGTGTGTGTGTGTGTGTGGGGGGGGGGGGAATAGTTAGGTGTGATTGTAGAACTTACTGTGAGGGTACTATAACACAGAAGATTTTAAAAAAGACTTTGAAGAACATGGTCGTGTTCAACAGCGTCAAATGCTGCAATGGAATTGAAGAGGATGCAGATGGGAGAGAGGCGGCTGGATCTGGTGTTCTGGAAGTAGACTTGCATGCTTTGAGAAGGCTGTTTCAATAAAGGGATGAGAAACAACATCGCATAGGGTGAAATGTTGATGATGGCAAATTGGAAGCAGAAAAGTGGAGTAATCTGTTCAGAAATTCAGCAATGAAAGCAAGGAGGAGATGGAAGAGCAGATTGAAGAGTGATAGAATTGGACAGACGTGTTTTAGATTGGCAGATTTAAGCAAGAGTTTTGATATACTCTGTGGTAGGAATCTATGGTACACTGTATATACCATACTATGTGCTGTATATAATATATGGTATGAGTCTATAAATGTTGATTTTTTTGGCAAACAGGCACATAAAAATCTACATGAACATTCATGATGCATCTTCAATAACAAGTTTTTATTCCATTAATATTTAACTAATACAATTCCATTTTGAGAAAATGATTATTATTAGTATTGATTCCTGCTTAATCCTTTTCAATGCCTTTAAGTCTCACTGTATTTCCTCCCTTTATTAAAAGCTAATCTTTCAAATTCAAGTTTTGTCAGAGAGCAAGATGGCATAGGGCATAGAGTACAGATCGTAACATAGCTGGAACCTTTTAACATGATCTAATTTTATAAAATACAATAAAATAAGGATCGGGCAGTGCTTTGTTTTAAAATATTCGCTGCTGGAATTTTATTATTTATGCAAAAGCTTGCTGATCAGTAGGGCTCTGTCCGCTGATGCCAAGTTTTTAGCACCTTCTACAGCTCCATATGAATAAAGGAGAGGGGTGATGGAACTCCTTAAGCCATCTCTGGAAGCAAGCCCACTTGAAAACATGATTTCCCACAGTCAAGTAATGCAGCAACTTTCCGATCTAGCAAAATGCCAATAAAAATGGTCTAAGTTTTGATAGCTAGTATGTACATTCGTAAAACTGAGGAAAAGGAAAATATTCTTGACTCACAGTCCACAAAGTTGATATGCATATGAACAAATGAGTGTATGCATTATGGATGTTTAATGATTAAATATGATTGAAAAGTAAAACATGATAGTAACCAGGGCTCAGTTCTTAGATCATATTCATTTCCCGGGTGATCTCATATAGCATCATGATGTCAAATACCATTTGTAGGTTGATTGCTTCCCAAATATTTACCCTGGCTCAGAACTTTCTGCTAATCTTCAAATTAGATACACAACCATTTGCTCACTCCTAGTCAATTCAAATTTAACATGTTCCAAACTGAACTGACTAACCCCCAAATTGGCTTCATCAACAGCCCTTTCCTATCACAGTAAGTGGCAACTCCATCCTTCCGGTTGCCCAGGTCAGATACTTTGGAGACAAACTTAATCTCCTTTTTTCCTCACACTCCGTATTATTGGTCAGAAAGTTATGCCAGGTCTCCTTGACTAGTCTATATCCAGAATCTGATCACTTCTCACCACCTCCATCGCCACCATTGCCTCTGAGAAAAGGATTCTTTTAAAAGATTATTCAAAAAGAACACATATATATTTTCATAACTAGAATAAAAATAATGAAATGCTTTAACCATAGTTTAGAAACTACACACACACACACGTATATCCTCCTTTGGGGAAAAAATAGAGAGTTCAAAAAATTAAGTCTCTTTTATTATCTGTTCATAATGGGTAATATATCTTTAAACACAGAAATTGTGATGGTACATCCATTATCATTTTGCTTTTTTAATATGCATGGAAGGATATTCATATCCATTGGTATACCCCTCTTTGTCTAGCCTATCCAGTGGTAACTGAACTAATAATACTGAAAACTTCAAATAGATAATTTATCATAAAGTTCTTTGTCTTTCTCTGTCTGACATGTTTGAATTAGCATAATGCCCTTGAAGTTCATCCATGTTTTTGCAAATGGCAAGATTTCATTCTGCTTTATGGCTGACTAATATTTCATTGTATGTATATATTTACCACAATTTCTTTATCTACTCATCTGTCAATGGACACTTAGGTTGTTTCCATATCTTGTCCCTTGTAAATAATGCTGCAGTAGACATGGGGGTACATATATCTTTTTGAGTTAAGATTTTAATTTTCTTTTGACAAATCCCCAAAAGTGGAATTGCTGGACATATGGTAGCTCTATTTTTAATTTTTTTGAGAAACCTCCGTACTGTTTTTCATAGTGCCTGAACCAATTTACATTCCTACCAATAGTGCACAAGGGTTCCCTTTTCTCCACATCCTCACCAACACTTGTTATTTCTTGTCTTTTTGATAATAGACATTCTAACATGTATGAGGTGCTATCTCATTGTGGTTTTGATTTGCATTTCCTTGATGATTAATGATGTTGAGCATCTTTTCATGAACCTGTTGACCATCTGCATGTCTTCTTTGGAAAAACTGTCTATTCAGATCCTTTCCCTATTTTTCAATCAGATTTTTTTTTTTTTGCTATTGAGTTATATGGGTTCTTCGTATATTTTATATATTAGCCCTTTATCAGATATATGATTTACAAATATTTTCTCCCATTCAATAGGTTGCCTTTTCATTTTGTTGATGATTTCCTTTGATGTGCGGAAGATTGTTAGTTTGATGTAGCCCCACTTATTTTTGCTTTTGTTGCCTTTGCTTTTGGTGTCAAATTCAAAAAATCATCGTCAAGACCTATGTTAAGGAGATTACTACCTATATTTTCTTCTAGAAGTTTTGTAGTTTCAGGTCTTACATTCAAGTTTTTAATCCATTTTGAGTTAATTTTTGTGTATGGTGTAAGATAGTAGTCAAGTTTCATTGTTTTGCATGTGGCTATCCAGTTTCCCAGCATCATTTACTGAAGAGACTTTCCTTACTCATTGTATATTCATGGCTCCTTTGTCATAAATTAACTGACCACATATGCATGGGATTATTTCTGGACTCTCTATTCTCTTCCGTTGATTTACGTGTCTCTTTTTATGCCAATACCATACTGTTTTAATTACTACAGCTTTGTAGTGTAGTTTGAAATCAGGGAGCGTGCTGTTTCAAGCATTGTTCTTCTTTTTCAAGATGGCTTTGGCTATGTGGAGTTTTTTGTTATTCTACACAAATTTTAGAATTATTTATTCTATTTCTTTGAAAACTGCCATTGAAATTTTGATAGGGATTGCATTGAATCTGTAGATTGCTTTGGGTAGTATGAACATGTTAACAACATTGATTCTTCCAATCCATCAGAATGGAATATCTTTCCATTTATTTGTGTCTTCTTCAATTATGTCTTTATTAATGTCTTGTAGGTTTTTGTATATAGGTCTTTTACTTCCTTGGTTAAATTTATTCCTAGGTATTTTATTCTTTTCGATGTGATTGTAAATGGGATTGTTTTCTTAATTTGTCTTTCTGATAGTTCATTATTAGTGTATAGAAATGCCACACTGTATATTTCTGTATTTTGTATATTGATTTATGTATATTGATTTTGTGTCCTGCAACTTTACTTACTTTGTTTATTAGTTCTAACAATTTTTTCATGGAGCCCTTAGGGTTTTCTATATATGATATCCTGTTATCTGCAAATAGTGACAGTTTTACTTTTTCCTTTCCAATCGGATGCATTTCATTTCTTTTTCTTGCCTAATTGTTCTGGCTAGGACTTCCAATACTGTTTTGAATAGAAATGGTGAGAGTGGGCATCCTTGTCTTATTCTTGATCTTAGAGGAAAGGCTTTCAGCTTTTCACTGTTGAGTATGATGTTAGCTGGGGTTTGTCATGTATGACTTTTATTATGTTGAGGTACATTCCCTCAATACCCACTTTGATCAGAGTTTTTATCATAAATGGATATTGAATTTTGTCAAATGCTTTTTGTGTATCTATTGAGAGGATCATATGATTTTTATCCTTCATTTTGCTAATGTGGTGTATCATGTTGATCAATTTGTAGATGTTGAACCACCCTTGTATCCTGGAATAAATCCCACCTGATCATGGTATACGACCCTTCTCATTTATTGTTGAGTTCAGTTTGCTAATATTTTGCTGAAGATTTTTACATGTATGTTCATCATGGATATTGGCTTGTAATTTTCTTTTCTTGTGATTTTCCTTGTCTGGTTTTTGTATCAGAATAATACTGGCCTCAAAAATGAGTATGGAAGAGTTCCATCCTCTTCTGTTTTTTGGAAAAGTTTGAAAAGGATTGGTATTAATTCTTCTTTCAATGTTTGGTAGAATTCACCAGTGAAGCCATCTGGACTTTTATTTGTTTGGAGTTTTTTCATTACTGATTTAAAACTCCTTACTAGTAATTGATGTGTTCAGATATTTTTATTTCATCATGAATCAGTCTTGGTAGGTTGTATATTTCTAGAAATTTATCCGTTTCTTCTCGGTTGTCCAATTTGTTTGCATATAGTTATTCATAGTCGTTTCTTATGATCCTTTTTATTTCTGTGATATCGTTGTAACATTTCCTCTTTCATTTCTGATTTTGAGTCCTCTCTCTTTTTCTCTTAGTGAGTTTAGCTAAAGGCTTGTCAACTTTGTCTTTTCAAAGAACTAAATCTTAGTTTTATTGATCTTCTCTATTTTCTTTTTAGTCTCTATCTCATTTATTTCTGCTCTAATCTTTGATATTTCTTTCCTTCTACTAACTTTGCACTTCTTTTATTCTTTTGCTAGTTTCTCGAAGTGTAAGGCTAGGTTGTTTATTTGAGACTTTTCTTGTTTCTTGAGGTAGACATTTATCATTATGAACTTCCCTCTTAGACCTGCTTTTGCTGCATTCCACAAATTTTGGTATGTTATATTTTCATTTTCATTTGTCTCAAGGTATTTTTTGATTTCCTCTTTAGATATCTTCTGTGACTTTTTGGTTGTTCAGTAGCATGTTGTTTAATCTCCACATATTTGTGAATTTTCCAGTCTTTTTCGTGTAATTAGTTTCTAGTTTCATACCATTGTTGTTGGAAAAGATGCCTGATATGATTTCAGTCCTCTTAAATTTATTAAGACTTGTTCTGTGGCCTAACATATGATCTATCCTGGAGAATGTTGCATGTGCACTTGAGAAGAATGTGTATTCTGTTGCTTAAAATACATTGAATTCTACATCTGTTGATTTTAGAGATGAGGTTCTTTTTAAGTACCATATTTGTGACTTAGAATTCAAACCATTGTCTTATGAACTTTGATATGAATTTGGGTATGCTTTTGTGCACATTGGCCATGCTTTGTTTTGGATACTATGTGTTGCCTCCTGGCAAGGTTCAGTTTTATTAAGAAGGTCTATATTATTATAGTCGACAATTTTATATTTTGTTAAACCCATGATTTACTGGTCATTAAAAGGTTACAGTTGGATAAAGAAGGCTCAGCTGAACAAGAGAATCAGTCTTAAGAAGGCAAGTGTGTGATGAATAGAAAGAAAATTAATCTTTTTTATATGTTTTATTTCTAATGATGTAAAAATGACATTACAGGCATCACTGTAATAAAACTTGTATGTACATTATATATCTTAAAGATTTGCTTTGTCTATGTCATTTCCTATTTTATGCAACATTTTCTGAACAGTGCATTAGATTCCTTTATTATTTTAGCCTGCATTTGTTTTGTAGACATTTACATTGCTAAAAAATAATTGCTATCTGTGCTATGAAAAAATGTGTGCCTATGTATTTGTCATAAAACTATTAGATTCTGCAAGGACCTAAGGCAAACTCAGCTAGCCATTGGTTCTAATTGTGCTTTATCTCAAGTGGTTTTCTTTCCCTAGAGGACAGTCACTGATGATGGTGGCATCAAGTGCACAGGCAAGCCTAAACCAAACAAGAAGCTTTCCACTTGGCTCCGTTCAGCAAGCATACGCATTTCTCCCCAAGAAACTATTTAGTTGTCATAAATCTTCTTTTGGAAAGCTGATTTTCAGTTTCTTGTTTTCACGCTGAGAAATGGTCAATATATCGGCAATGAGTATTATGTATTGTTCACTGGCAAGTGATATCTGTAAAGGTGGTCTGCTATATGCTAAGAACAGAGGATTTTGAGTCTTGTAGGATGCCAAAACCTCCAGTCAATTTCATCAATATTTCAGACAATACAGTGGGGAAAAGTCAGTCAAGGCAAATTACCATTGTATACATTAAATATCTTTGTAGATCCCATTTGGGTTAATTTTTCTAGCATTTCTAAATACTTTGCTGTATATGCTGCTGACAAGGAGAAAATTTAATTATTTTGAATTTCAGCAGCCTTTCCTTCCTTAGCCTTAACTTTCTTGTTGAGGTGCTAATGAGCTGTGAAAAGGCCAAATGGAAGAGAAATAAGAGCTCCAGATAATCCATACTCTGATAAACTACTCCCTTGATAATTGGCAGTTTATGGTTCTTCTGGGACAAATGGGAGAAATAAGCAATGTTGGCCAAGTATATGGAGCAACTCATATTAATAACATTGTAAAAGAAGTTTACAAGGCAATCACAATCCTTTTAAACAAATGTCACGAGTGTACCTTCAGGCCTAGGCACAATTTGATTTCCTGAAAAGCTTTATAGGTCAGGTTGAGCTGCATCCCAGAATTTCTAAATCAGGAGATTCTAAACATACTTGTGACTATTTCCCTTGTAGCTTAAATGAATTTCCTTTTCCTGATTTATAGTTTCCCCAGAACAAACACATATTTCACCATGTTTTCTTGCTTGTTTGCATGATTTTTAATTCATCTTCATGTTAAGTTTTTAAATTGCTGACATATTTTGATATTCAAGGCTTAATTCATTGTTTTAATTTGTATATGTGGCAATAATTCTTTTCCCTTCCTGGTGTAATATGAAATAAGGCCAATAGACAACAAAATACCTTTTATAGAATAAGTAGGGATTCTGTAGAAAGTTTCCAAGAGTTATGCAAATCAAGAAAAGAGTAACTAATTCTGCTCGAGAGTATTTTAAAAATATAATGAAACATTTTTAAATATAATATTATTTCAATATGTGAACAAAGAGAGTCTTTTTATTCCTTCTGTTTCTTTCTCTTCCTATTTTCAAAAGCACAGCAAACAATTTGAAATCTGCTAATAGGCATATTTTAAATTTGGACATATATTCCAAATATGATTACTTATCAAACAGAAAAATACCAGTGATATTATAGCTACATATTTTACAGTATTCGTAATTTTATGTGGTGATTTAAAAATTTAAATATATAAGTAAATTTTAGGGCATTGTGCTAATGAAGCTCATGGTAGATTTTAGACATCTTTATATGAACAAGTTATCTATTGAGTAAACAGAAATTAAGTTATTAAAAATGTCTGGCAACATAGTTAAAATTACAGGCTTCTGTGAGACAGTTCACCTCCCATCTCTGCCCTTCATTAACTGTGTGACCTTGGGCAAGTTTCTAACCTCTATGAATCTGGTCTTCCTCTTGTAAAATGTAAGCAGGAATCATCCTTTATGTTGTAAGGTTAAATTAGGTAATTTAATGGTGTGCTTGCACCATAGCTTACAAATAGGAAACACTGAACGTATCATGCTTGTGTTCTGATTATAAATTCTATAGGAGTTCAGAGGAAGAAGAAAGCATTATAGATTACAGTGTAGTCTACAAAATGGAGAGCACCTACCGAGGAGGCCCACAAATGACCCACTGGGGTTCCAGAAGAACATATTATGATGTCTGTTCATATGCATATTTTATTTAAAATTAAGAGAGAAACTTCACTAATTTTTAATATACAAGTTTTCACATGATTTCATATAATATGTGAAAAATCAGAGATCTTCAATATGGTGGGTTGGTAGTGGGGCCCTCCCTTATTTATTGGCATCGTTGATGTGGTGGATGCATCGCAACACATGTGGACACTTATGTAGGTTTACAGATTGCATTATCTTGAGTAGTAGAATACTTATAACATTTTGCAGTAAAACGGGAGTGTCCCAGAAGATCGTTTTTACTGCACAGAAATGTTCTAGTTATCTCATGGCAAAGTAATTGAAAAAATTTAGTTGTGTATTTTCTTTTTTGAAAAGACAAGTGTTCCAAATATGCTGAACATTTCTCTGTTGGCAAGTGGCTATGAGGACTATGTTATTTCTCAGATATTTCCAAAAGCAGTAATCTCTCCTTGCAAGGCAAAGTTCTGTATTAACAAAGATTAAGAAAAGAACTGAATTTTGTAATAAATTTGTGCTATGGAGAGAGTATTTCAAAAATGGATATTTGGCAATATTCTCATCGTGTTTCAGTTATAAAACTTTTCACATCTATACACAGAAACTTTAAATTCTTTTTAAAATATTAAAAATTAAATGTTTCAGTGAGGTTTTGAATCCATATTATAAATATAAAAATATTTTCCTTTGACATTGCAAGAAATTCTGATTTAGATAGTAGAAGATTAAATTTTATTAGCCAGATTTTTAAAAAGTACCTGATGGACTGAGTGAAAACTGAGTAGGACAGCTAAATTTAATCAGTCCTCAAAATTGCTATTGAACAAAGTGATAAAAAGTGGAATATGCCCTCATCAATATTATTTTGATAAAAATGAACAATTTAAAAAATTGGAAAGCATTATTTTAAAGGACCAGGACCAGTCATACAGGAGATGAGATTTGAGCTAGAACTTAAAGGAGTATATGATTTAAATGTGTTGGGCAAAGCTTTTTTTGTTTTGTTTTTAATATGTTCGTAGCAGGAGAAATAATCAAGTTGGAAGGTGAAACATGAAATGGGTGATTTGTAGGTTTCCAAAGCCATGAGAGAGAGAATGGAGGAAAAATTTCTGAGCCATTACATAATAGGGTAGGAATTTGGGACTTTAAGAGTAAAATCACTGAAGCTTATTGTGTACAAGAATAACATGCCCAATATAAACACTGCAAGTATGCTCAAGTTGAATTGAAGAAAGCAAAATATGGAGGAGAGGGAATCAATTTGGGGGAAAATGTCATTAATGTAGTTCTTGCGTTATTTTAAGGCATGGTTTATCCAAGTGTCACTACTGACATTTGGGGCCTGATCATCTTTTGTCTGTGGAGCGGGAGAGGGTGGTGACGGCACTTACGCTGCTGCTGGTCTGTGTGCTTTGGAGAATGTTTAGCAGCATTCCTGACCTCCACTCGCTAGAAGTGCTAGATGTCAGTAGCACCCTCCACCCCCAGCAGTGACAATCCAAACCGTCTCTAGATATTGTCAAGTGTCCCCATGAGGGCAAAATAGCCCCTCATTGAGAACCAGTGGGCTAGGGTGATGCCACTGGAATAAAAAAGAAGAAGTGAATGTGAAATAAATTGTGAAGGATGTTGCCTGCTGGAAAGCTTTCAATCAGGTTGTTGAAGAAAAAAAGTCATTTGAGTAATAAAAGTTTTTTAGAACTTTTATTACATACATGTAATATTCTGTGTCATGTATACATGTCTATTCTATGTCAGTGTCACTTGGGGCTCTATATTGCTTTTCTGCTCATGTTTTCCATGGCCTCCTTTCATAATATTGCCTCCTTATATGTATATATACATATATACCCTTAAATCCTTTTTCAGTATCTTCCCTAAATCAGGAGTTATTCTTTCTAGCTTGTAGCCAGCCCTCCGTGACTTTTGAGTCTTTTTCTTCAAGATGTAAGAAGAAATGTTAGTACAACAAAAGATAAAAACTTGTCAAAAGATTTCACACCTCTTGTTTCTATCAAGTGCAATGGGCCCTTAGGCACTCTTCTCAGTTCTCTGAACCTTAAGATTAAAAGCTTTATGGTCAATGGGACCCTGAGATATAAACCTTGAAGCATGATCACTCCTGTTAGGAGCCAGTGATAAAATTGAGGAACTGCCCATTGCTTTCATCTCTCTATATGTACCTTCTGGTCTACTTACACCAATAGGGCAGAGGACTGCTCTGGTCTGTTATTACTTGCCTTGAGGCAGAGGGCAGACTTTGCAGCTGATAATGAAATCTACCCAGAGTCTTCCCAGGGCTTAATATCACTGGCATTTTCCTTACAAATGTCAAGCTCTAAAGGCGTTAAACAAAGGATCTTCCCTTGAAGAGCATAGGGAGACAAACAGTGCACTGAGTAAGGCAGCAGGTCCTATAAACAGAGTGGGGTATGCTGTTTCTTCTGTCTGCTGTGACATGGAAAGATGCAAGAACTTTGATCTCACTCCTTTAGGAAAATATGTCCTAATATTTATGTAAAGTAACATGTGAAATTTTTACCTGGCATATGCTAGGAGATTGATTATTCAACAAATATTTATTATGTTCTACTGTGTGTCAGACATAGTGAATCTAATGAACAAAACTTTACACTCAGGGAGCTTATATTTAGTCCACTGTGAGGGTTTTTCTGAAGAATATACCACACCACACTTTTAGGAACAAGGACAGGAGACAAAAATATGTAAAATAAATAAAGAGAAAACCTAAAGAATTTAGTGATAGATGTGAACGGTGACGGGATAATCCAAGTACCTGGTGTACCTGAAGGAGGTGGAGATAACCATTGTGCCTGGGGAAAAATTACCCCTTTGGTGAAAGTGTCTTAATTTAATTGAATGTTTTTTCACAACCTAGAATCTAAATAAAACTAAACTTCCCTTTGTTGATGTTACTTCTTACTTCTTTAGCTTGTACCACCACCTGGGCTATGTCACATGACTGCCCTTCCATTGTCCCCTTCTTCAGTGTGGTATCGGTGTCTCTGACTTGCAACCATCATTTGAACTTTACGTTTGATTTCTGACTTACCAACATAATGAAGTCCAGGTATTTTCTTAGTAGTTTCAAAACCATTGACTGTAAATTTGTGAAAATGAAGAAAAGAAAAAATATAATTTTTTAAAAGGCAAAGTTGATCAGCTGAACTGTGATCTGAATGAAAATGGCTTTGATCATCTTATCAACCTTTATTTTAACCTTCTTTAAATGGATCAATCTGATATACTTGGCAAAGGACAGTTTGCAATACATTGTTATTTGAAATTAAATCCTTCCCAAGTGACTAAGGAGATTTGAATTATGTTAGTTTAATGACTTTTTTTATGAGCCCGGGATATTACTTCTTCTAATAATTTTATTTATTTTTATTGTGATATAATTAACAAATAACATTATATTAGTTTCAACTGTAAAACATAATGACTCACTATGTGTATATATCCTGAAATTATTACTAGAATAAGTCTAGTTAACATCCATCACCACACATAGTTACAAATAAATTACATATAAATATTTATTTTATTTTTAAGAAGTTATATTAGGATATTTTGTGAAGGTGTTATTTCATAGATTCTGAAACCATTTTCTTCATTAATAGAGATTTATCAAATTGTGGGAAAGACATGTGTTTTGGAATCCTAACAAGCTGGTTTTAAATCCCAGAACAGCCAATTACCTTTGTGACCTTTGGCATGTTATTTAATTTTTCTCCTCCCATTTCCTCATCCTACTATTCTGTCCTCCTGACATGTTGTGGTGAAAAATGATATAATGCATGTTAAGTGCTTAGCAAATTGACTGACACTAAGTGCCCGATAAATAATGGCAGCTCTTGTTACTGCTATTATAGATGTAGTTGTTGTTGTTGTGATTGTTGTTTTAATAATCGCCATAAGAGCAGGCCATAATTTTTCCTAAATCCTCATTAGGGCCTAACTTTGAACTGACTTTCAGGCACAAGCAATATTAAAAATTACCTATTTAATGGTATCATTAGATTGAATGTCACGTATAGTGTTGCATGATGGATTAATTTCTCCTAAATCACTTCTGTAATCATTTTTCATACTTTGAATAATACCCTGGTTTACATGTTATATCTCTGAGGAAACACAGTGGAAATGTGGCAAGAATATTTACAGATACTAATCCTGGTTCCTCGTAACTGTTCTTCTATTATTTAGGAAAAGAACCACTTGGTTATCCCTCTGTAATCCTTTAGCTTTTAAATAATCTTTCACTGAAGGATGAAAAGATTATAGAATACACCAGAAAATTCACCATCCATGCATTTACTTAGACTCTATAAAAAAGAACTATGATACATTTAAAGGAACTAAGTGATAAAATTTTCAAATGTTCTTGAAGCATTAATACATTCAAGAACAATAAAACTGTTTTTATCCAGGTTAAAACTCATATCACACTTTAAGGTTGAATTTGGGGAAGTTGCCAAAATAGATCAGTTTCGACAGAAATATAAAACTACTCAGTGATAGATTGTGGCCTCTGGAAATGTCCCAAATATTTTTCTAAGAGCTTTGTGGTTTGCTGGATTGCTGGTTTCACTACCTATATGTAGCCATTTGATGACTTATCTCAGTTTGAATTGCCAAAATCATGCTTCTAAAAATACACACAGCTCACTCAACTGTGTTTCCTCATAAAAATCATTTGCCATTTCATTGAACATTGGTCCCCAAATACAAGCAGTGCAGAGCATTTTTTGGAGACTAGAATGTGCTTAGCATTTTATATGCATCCTCTCATATAATCTTTTCAACAATCCTATGGAGACATATTTTTATTTCCGTTGTTTTGCAGATGAGGAAGCTGAGACACAGAGAAGTTAAGTAACTTACCCAAGATTAGACAGATAGTAAACTGTGTTTTAAAAAATATTTGTGTATGGAGTAGTGTCAAGGCTATCACTCTGTATTTTATTATGACAAGTTCTATCACTAGAAGTGTTTCCAGATATTTGTCCTGGACATTGCAGAACTAACACATATACTCATTTGTCTTCCCTCATTACTTTATTTTTCCCCTCTCTGCTCTTCCACATTTATGCGTTAGCAACATCTTCAAGGAACATAGGTAACAATATCTAGTAATTCTTCATGCAAAAAGGGAGTAACTAAGCCTTTGAAATAGGTGGATAATGTTCAATAAATTTTAGTGTTCTTAATTTTGAAAACAACCAAAATTGTTTCATCCATTCGTTGTTATGCCTCTCATCTGAATCATTATTTGCCCAGTATACTGCAGAGAAACGTACACTACTGTGATAAAGACAGAAATTAAAATAAGATCAAAGCATAGGGAGAAAAGTTAGTTGCACTTGATGATACTGGCATCTCCATTGATGAAATGATTGGTGTCTCTTTCTTATGCATAGATCTTCTATAAAAAGAGCAAAGATCAAGTTTTCTAGAACATTTGCTTTGATGCCATCATATGTATGAACTAGCATCAAGCTTATGTGAAATATGAAATACTATGAAAATAAATACATATTTTGGGGAGCTAAAACCAAAAGCATAAGCCTCTCTCTATGTAACTGTTTGTCTTCAAGTTCTCTGTTAAAGACAGATTTATAAAGCATGTGTTTTGTTTCAAGGGTTCTATTGAAAATATACAAATGCAGAATTCAAGCAAATTTCTTCTTTCATGGGTTTACTTGTACTGAAATTCTAGAACCATTTCCAATTTTTGTTTCATGAACTATAGGAAAAAAACCTTTTCATCTTGATTTAGAAAATATATGCCTACATGCATACATAGACATACATAAATATGCTTGTCTGAAATGAAAATTCACAAAACAATACTAATCCTTAATATAAATGACACACACTGATATTTTGTATTCTATTTAATTTTAAGTAGAATATTCCTGGTCATGACCCACTAGATATTCCTGGTCATGACCCACGAAAATGATTTTATGAATCACTGATGAATCATGATTTACAAATTTGAAAAACATTGATCTGGACAAAGAAAGTATTACTGAGCCTAGCTGACAGTTTCAGCCGTAATCATATATATAGGTAGAGTTGAATTTATGGACATAAAAAATGATTAATTGAGTTATTTATGTAATTTTACGCAGCTTATACCTGTTTGAAATTAACTTTAATAAGGCTATCTTTGCAAAGTTTTTGTTTTATGAACATCCTCAGACAAAACTTTTAGATTCAGAATTTATGAGTATTAGATATCATATTCTTGAGTATAAATATTTGCCTTTTAAAATTTTCTCCAAAAATTCAAGCCTCTGTAGTTATCAGGAAATCATGAAGTATTTACTTTTTTAATCCAAATTGTACAATGGTAAAATATGATGTTGCATGACTTGAGTAATAGTGTTATTTACAATTTATCATTTGGAGATTATTTGAACTCAAGATTGTTCATGAGTTTTGGAACTTTTAAATAGAATCTAGGTTGAGGTTCAAATTTCAGAATGGTTTTATTTAAGTGGTGTTTGCTCTTAGAAGTTTTGGAGTTATTTTTTTCTACAATAATTGTCTGGCTTTTGAAGTCTGGACAGTGACTTAAGAAGGTAACCTTGGGGAAGGTTGTGTTTCAAAGATGGTTCTTATGTATATAAGAATTTAATAATGATTATAGCTATAACATACTTTATTGGTTTCTTACACAAGGTCAGGCATTCTGCCAAATACTTTATATACTCTCTCTTAATTCTTACCACAATCTTATTAGGAAAGTATTATTGTTCCTACTTTACATATGAGGAAACTAAGGCTAATGATAGGGCTGAGTAACTTTCCCAGGGTTTTACAACCACGTTCTACTGTACATAATAAAATTGCCATCTCCTCTCACCTGTAACCCAGAGAAGGCAAAATATCCAGGATTGGATTGTACTTTTTTTCACCTACACCCAGAGCTGGCTACACAATTTGTGCAGCCCAGTGAAAAATGAAATGCAGAACTCCTTGTTCAAAAAGCAGGAAGGAAAGTGTTGTTAAAATTACTAAACTAAAAAACTGTTTCCTTTATTCTGTGATCTCTCTCTCTCAACTTGCCATCGTGTTTTTTATTTGCTATTTAACATCATACTGAATAAAGAAAATTAAAATTTTAAAGTATTAACATGAGTTTTACTGCTCCTTGTTATATTGTGCAATTGCAGTTATAAATGCAAATATAAGACTGTTTAACTCATGCAGAATCACTGGCATTACACAATTTGTATTTTGTAGCTTGTATGTGCATATATATTTCATTCTTAACATGGAAACACACAACTAGCACACCTGTTTTTATTTAACTTCTTGATAGGTGCACATTCTACCAAGTCTCTACCTTCAGCTTTCTGATGAGTAAGGAAAGACTGGAAAGAAAAGGAACCATGGGTTGCCCTCTTTTTTCTTTATTTCTGTGTAATCTATTTCAGCATAAATGTTTGGCTAATACAAGAAAGAGATACCAGTAAGGAAGAATATGATAGGGTTCTGTGGTGGTTCATGTTTCTAAGAATTGCTTTCTTTCTATATTTGAAGCAAGTTCTGGTTCAAACAGAAAGCATGGGGCTGTTCGTGTCCTCACTCACTCAGTCATGGACATAGTTACCTTGCACTCACTTTCAGTCTTGCTGAACTCCCACATATCGTGGGTCTACCAGAGTTCTGTGTTCATAGGGCATCAAAAACACTGTATGCAAATGGGGAAGACACACATATTGCACTTATCTCCTCTGCTCACGTGCATACTTTGCACTCCTTTGGACTTCATTTGCAAAACCCAAGTTCAAAGATAAAATTATTAAGAATTTTAAGATGGCAATGTCAAGAAGCAGATTAAACAAGCATGGATGTGTCCTTCTGATCCATGGGCATTGTACAACTGCTCAGTTTGCACAACTGTGAAGCTGGTCCTGTCTACACACATCTCCAAGCCTACCCTTTTGTGACTTTTCTCCCCTTAATGCTGACTTTAGTATTTATTATTAATAGTATTTATTAATACTATTGTGGAGTAATGGATGGATGGAGAGAAGGGCTACACCATAGAACTGGTTCTAACTCCTAAGACCTTCAGAAATTGCCTTGGCCTTGGGAAGGCCCATGTGAATAGCCCTCTCAGGACAGTTATGCTTTGTGTGAGGTACTAGAGTTGGCTGATTTTAACTTATCAGGATGATATATTTCTGCCAGTTCTCTAGGAATAGATAACGAGTGCATCATTTGATGAAAATATCATACCAAAGACTGCCACTATGCTTTGTCATCTTAAAGGATTTAATAGTTGAAGAAATTTGTAATATTAAAGTTTCAAAATTAGAGCATTTATCAGAAGAGCACAATTAAGTTGGTGCTGGCAGCTCAGTTGGATAAGGCCAAGCATTGAAGTGGACTAGAAATTCAAGGCAGACATGCCAGTGGAGAGCCATCAAAAGGAAGAATTTTGCTTAGGAAAGATCATGAAATACCCCAAATAGCTTCTGGTTGTTCTACACTGTCTTTTGTTTCCTTTGCAAAACCCTGTTTGTTAGGGCCCAGTGCTTTCTTGCTATCTTTGGAGTGCACAGATTTCTCTCCAAATAGTTCTAATATTTTTGCTTGCTTAACTACATCAATAATTTACCTGTGTCCCTTACCTCAGCAGGAGACCCTCTTGAGTGCAGTCCTTCTCAGGATTTTTGAAGCCCAGCAACCTATCATGAGTGCACTTGATCCAAAGAAAAATTCATGCAGATTTTCTCATTTGCCCCAGTTTTTGCTGTTGGTAATTGCCCTAAGTTTAAAGCAGCAGACACATAGGTTATCCCAAAAGGTCTCTCCTGTCACTTGATAGTACTAGTCCCGTAGCTTCTGAATCTCTGCAGACACACAACCAGGTTTAGGGGGCAATACACCATCTTGGAAACGACCCTGTCCTCAACGGGTGATTATCTTGAAGTCTTCATTACTTGGGTTGAGGTGAGGAGAAGGTGGAGAGAGTGCATAGCACTCTAGCCACTCCAGAGGAATCTTTTCTCATGACATTTCTCCAATCCTTGCTTCCTCTTATACATCTTTGAGCTAGGTAGTGGATTAAGGGTGGTGGGAGAAGTTTGGTGCTCCTGTTTTAGCAATTCCTTCTTAGGTGGCCTGGATCTTCTTTTTGGAATTATGGACACTATGTACCCATTATTCTGAGTTTTAGGGTCCCAGCAGAAATTTAGGGTTCTAAGACAGCTGTTGAGATTCTCACTTAACATCCCGCTAATTAAATTCGGAAGCAAATACTTCATATTTTACTTCTCCTAAGATAATATCTTGCTATTTAAGCCATGGCCTTCTGGAAGTAAAGGCTTAGTTTATAGAAGTCATTGTACTGTTAGAAATTCAGATGTGTGAATGAAGTGTTCCTTTTAAAATTTTACCTTCCTCCCCTCACTTATTTTCATACTGATAACTTTTCTGGTTTGTAAATTTCCAAAATATTTCATTACCTAGGGGCTCTTGGGAAGATATGTTTCCTTTCAGGCCATTACGAAAGTACATAAATATAATACCAATAATGTATATGTAAAGGATTGAAAATATGAACTGAAAAAAGTTACCTATGGATGAAAATTCATAGTATTTAAAATACAACATGAAGAGATGATGTAATAATTCACTTTTTATAGTAATCCAGAAAAGCTTTAATAAAATATTAATTTGAAGTGGATTTCCACTGCCATTTGAGAATTTGTGTGTATATTTGTGATGATGTTAAAATGTAGTCTCACTATCCTATGTGTCTGCTGTTCATGTCTCTGATAATGTAAGTGAACATTTCCGGCATTTTAAATATTTCATTTGATTTATCATTTAATGTACTGGAACAGTCTGCAAAGATACTAATTGTATAACACCCAATTTATTTTATTGTTCAGCATTTGGAAGCTCCTGAAGACAAGTCATTTGGCAGTTCATTGATGGAGACTGAAGTAAGCCTGGACAGTTACCAAACAGCTTTAGAAGAAGTACTCTCATGGCTTCTTTCAGCTGAGGACACATTGCAAGCACAAGGAGAGATTTCTAATGATGTAGAAGAAGTGAAAGAACAATTTCATACTCATGAGGTAAACAAAACATCGATTTATGAAACAAAACACATGACTTGTCATGATGGCACGTCTCTCTTTTTGTCTCACTTACTCTGTAAGGTCCTTGTATTTTGGAAATTTAGTTTTTATTTTGAGATGGAAACAAATAAATGTTCATGTGCTTGGGATTCTAACAGCCAGCATTTAAATTTCCTCCTTGGAGAGCCACACTTGAAGGTGCTGAGATTTGATTTTGCCAATGACTCATACAGGATATGAAAGCCCAGCTCCCTTCTCTTGGCTCAAGGCAATGCTGGGATGTAACTTACACACCACAGTACCTGTGTGGAATCACTTGCTCACAAATCCTTATCTCAGGGTCTGCTTCTGCTGAAGGTGACCTAAGCTAGTAATTTTCCTTAATTCATATTAAAAACACTATTGGGTTTTCTTAAATAAAAATTAAAATACTTTTACTGGGAATACAATTTAAATGGGCCACAAAACTTAAAATTGCAAAAAGATAAGATTCTAAACCATAATGATTTACCTAAACTGTCAACTCTTGTCAACTCCTTTCCCTGTCAGGGGTACATGATGGATCTGACATCTCATCAGGGACGGGTTGGTAATGTTCTACAATTGGGAAGTCAACTGGTTGGAACAGGGAAATTATCAGAAGATGAAGAAACTGAAGTACAAGAACAAATGAATCTCCTAAATTCAAGATGGGAATGCCTCAGGGTGGCTAGCATGGAAAAACAAAGCAAGTGAGTCTTTGTTTTATAATTCCTAAAAATAGCAAGTTTTGGAATCTTACTATTATTTTGATGCAGTTTCTTGTTTGAGTTAGGAGTCTCAGTTTGTTCCTAAAGCATGCAGCTCTTCTTCAGGGGTCATTTTGGTTGGATTTTCATGTCTGTTACCTTTTGGTTTTCACTTTTGTAATTGAAGTGGAGATGTTGGATAGAAGGACCATTATTTACAGAACTATCCCTGAAAAGTTGCCAAAATTCTTGCCATAGTTAATGTTTTCCAAGTTTTCTCCAAAAATTAAAATGTGAATATAGAAGGCGCGGAAGTATACACAGGAAACTCTGCACATAAAATCACCTATTAGCTGCAGTTGACAGGCAACTTCTCTTCCGAAGGAAAAGCTCTCGAAATGTTAAATAGTTTCTCATATGTTTATGGAAATCCTCTTGGAAAAAAGTTTCTCATCTGTGTTTGGAAATCCTTATTCACATCGGGTATGGTTGTGAATTATTTTAAGAATATATTGACTTAATCAAAAAAGAATTTTTGAGACATTTCTGAAAATGGCATATTTCTTGTAGAGGTAACAAGTAGATCTCATCATTTTGGATGTGTTGCTTTGATTTATATTGTTAGGTGTGTGTATTCATGTAGAGCCTATCGAGACAAGATAGATTTATTTTTAAATGAAAAGAAATGAAGTGCCAACTGTGGATTTGAATACATTAAGCTAGAGAAATTGTCCAAGTGCCTTAAGTTTACTTAGCTATTATTTATGAAGATTAAAAGCTTTAAAATAGAACCAAAGAAACTCATTAGATATGCTGGGAGGATTGCCATTCCAGTACTAAATTATTGTGTGACAATAGAGAGGGGGAAAACACATTTTTAAGCTCATGTCTTTTGAAAGAATAAATAAGGCATACATAAGATAGAATTTCCACAAATATTGGCATTCCAAACCAGGAGATACTAGTTTATGCAAATTGACATATTCCCTGCCTAAAGGAGAGGGTTACGATAGTCATATTATAACTATTGAGTCTGCCCCCTCTCCATGCCCAAGGATCAACTAATTTACTCCACCCATTTATCATCAAAAATCATAAGATATAGAGCCTCCTACTTGTGATCATGTGCCAACATTCTTCGGGTTCCAACTTCTTTTTTTTTTTTGAGGAAGATTAGCCCTGAGCTAACATCTGTGCCCATCTTCCTCTACTTTATATGTGGGACGCCTGCCACAGCACGGCTTGACAGGCAATGTGTGTGTCTGCACCCGGGGTCCAGCCTGGTGAACCCCCGGCCACCAAAGCGGAACATGCGAACTTAACTGCTGAGCCCACCGGCCGGTCCCCAGGTTACAACTTCTTTTTGCACTGATCTGTGCAACTTAAACAAAGCAACCTTGGACAAAATTTGCATCTTTAAAATGAAGCCTCCTCCTTTACTACCTTTCCCATAGTGGCGCCACTGTCTTCTCCTTCGTGCATTCTATCTTTCCATCTTCTTCTGGAGGCTAAATACCCCATTGTTCTTCACTCCCTTTTTTCAATAGGACTAACAATATGGCATTAATTATTCGTACTAATCAATTAATTAATTGCAACTTGAGACTGAGTTCTAAGAGAAGGTGAATTCAACCTAAAATTAAAATCCCAAGTTTTTAATCTCTTATTATAACATTTTTAAAAAGGTTAATTAAAAAAATCCCCGTGTTAAAGGGAAATCTACTATTAGATGGTGGATAACAGTGTACACACAAGCACACACACCTGTATGTCTGTGTGCGTGTGCATGTGTGAGTATACGTAATTTTCTCACCCCCATCCCACTGGAGGATGGGCAAACTAAAATGGCAATATCACTACTTAGCTAAGATTGACATCAAAAAATAGTTTGTCTTTAGAGAAGATTTGGGGATTTTGTTTTGTGTTTAAGCTTTTAGAATGATTATCAAGAAGGCAAGGGCAGCCTCATAGCTGGTATAGCTTTTGCTAAAACGTAGAGTTTTAAAAATGAGACACTAATATGGAATCACTTGTAGCACAGTCTTTTCTGGACAATTTGTTGAAATACATAAGTATTATTTAAGGAAAGCAAATTCAGAAATCTCCTTTGAGTTTATAAATAACAGTAAGTCTTCCATACCACTTTCACTAACTTTTTGTGTGTTCATGCATAAAACCTATTACATTCTAAATGAGATAAGCCATTATGCAAACTATGCTGAACCTGATTTTTGATCCACATTTTTTGAAGGAAACAAAAAGCTGATTATGACAGTAGGATGTTGTCAGTATTTCAAAAAGTAATAGTTCTAGGTTTTATTGAATGCTTTAGTAAATTGCTATTTGTTCAGTTTCTATTATCATGGGCATGTTGATGATTAGCTTCAATTTGGAACATCGTCTCTTCTTTCCAAACATATGATTACTTTGGAGAAGGAAGTCATAGTAAATCGCTAGTAAGCAAAAATGGATTCATCCACACCTCTCCTCTTTCTCTCCCAAAGGGAGGGTGTGGACAGACCTAGTCAGAAGCCATCATCCCTACCTAAGCGTAGATTTAGTGTTGAGAGGAATGATAATTAAGGTTTGACTAGGCATATGAGATATAACTGCTAGAATTCTTGTTTCAATCTTATAGCAAAATTTTTTTAAAAAATTGATTGGAAGTACAGAGAAGCTTATAGCTAAAATCTATGAGTATTTATACTTAACAATTATAAGTATTATCTACTAGCAATAATCAAATTATATTTTATATATATTCATTGTGATATATATAACACTATGTATACACATACACATATAGATACACACACATATTAACAAATATTAATGGAGTGCCTTGAGATAGACACATTTCAAGGCGCTGGGGACACAGAAGCGATCACAAGAGGGAAAGTCTCAGATATCATGAGGCTTATACTCTAGAGAGGCTGACATCCAATATAAAAAGAACACAAGAAAATATCAGATAGGAATAAATTTTCTGAAGAGATTAAAAGGTAATGTGATAAAATTGTTTGAGGGTCTACTTTAACCTTCGTGATCCAGAAATGTTTCTGGGGTGGTACCATTCAGGTGGAAATTTGAATGATAAGAAGGAACCACTATTTGTAGATCAGGAGGAAGAACATTTCAGGCAGAGAGAACAGCCAAGGCAAAGGCCTTAAAATAGGGATGGTTTGGCTTGTTAGGAGAACAAATGACCAGCGTGAGTGGAGAGTTGTAGGAGGGAAGGTTAGATAACTGAGGTATGAGATGGGGTTGAAATATAGGTAGGGGTCTCATGATGGATGGCAGTGTTAATCCGGGTAAAAGATAAGGGCTTTGAGTTCTAGGTTAAGTGTAAGAAAAAGCCATGACAAGGTTTTAAGTAGGGGAGAGACAGGTAAAGGAAATATCAGTAATGCCACTGGAAGAAGAGAGGACACTTATAAGGTCAGTGTGATAGCCCAGGTAAGAGATGCTTGTGTCTTATGCCAGGTGGTAGTTGTGAGAATATGTGAATGTATTCTACTATCTTAGCCCAATAGTTAATTTATAAACCATTCCTGCTGTATTTATTTTAGTTCCTTTTTTGCTTTTTTAACAGTTAAGATGCTTTTTGCTTTAGAAATAGACATTCTTGCCTTATACATACAGATGCTACCTTTATTCAAGTTGCATCTAGGAAATACTATTTATCCCATAAACCATTAACAATTATCAAACAAAACAAAAAAATTAAAAAATATAGAGGTAAGAAAATTCTCTTATTTCCTCCTTACCCTAAATCTACTCTAATTTGCCTAAGGGATAAGGTCTCACTTTCTCAAACACCTATTTATGTGAACTGGGGTAACATACTTCCCCTCTATGATCCTCAGTTACTGATTTATGAAACAGCAGCAGTTCCCTGTGTCTGGCATGCCTCTAAAAGATATTGTCTGAGATAGGGTATGAAAAAGTAGTTTGTGAATGCAAAATTATTACAAAATGTAAAGAATGATCATCATTATAAATAAAGTGGCTAGCCGTGGATTAATTATTTTAACCATACTGTATAACTTTGCCTCATATACATTTTCACTCCTACTTCCTCCAGCTAGTTCTAATTGCCTCATTCATTTTTTTTTCTCCAAAGGATATGTTTCTGGGTGTTTTCTATGGGGGGGGGGGTAAGGGAACATGAGCAAGATGATTAAAATTACATTTGAAGTTATAATTTTACAACTGAAATATTTGAAAATAATGCTTGCAAAGGGTTGTCAGTAAAAACAAAGCCATGTGGCTGCTTCTCCTTCCCCTCTTCCTCTTTTTGCTCCATTCTCACATGATTCTTTCCTTATTAATTTATTTCCTCTCCAATTCTGATACCTTCAGAGATGTGAACTGATGTTGAAATGAAAGCTAATACAATAAAAACGTTTAAGATATCTTTAGCCACAAATGACTTTGACACAAACATCCTGCTATTGGTCAATTATAAATCTTTAACAATGTTTATGAGATTGAAATGAGAGAAATAAGTGCCACTGATTGCATAATTAAAATAAAATAAAACAATGTCTATTGACATGCTCAACTTGGAAACCTTAAGAAGAGTAGGCGAAATGATTTTTGTTTTATTTCGGTTTATGCCGCAGAATAGCCTTTGGGTGGTGGGAGGTAAGGGAGAGTGAAGAAAAAGACAAAATTTCCAACTGTGGAAGTACAAGAAGACAATTGGCATAGGGACAACAGAAGATTTTCTTCTCTAAGAATAAACTAATTAATTTGATTGAAAAATGCAACCTGCAGAGAGCAAAAGAGATTTACTGACATTTCTACAAGGACTCATAAAGATAAGCACAGCAAGTTCCATCAACTTCTCTGATAATTGTGGTTAGGACAAGCAGGGGGAAACGAAAACCTTTGTGATGGTAAGGGAAAAAAATGAAAGCAAGTCAGTAAGGAGGCCAAGTGAAGTTATGTTCTGGTTTACATCAGCAGGAGGAGAGATATGAATAGTATCTGGGTGAAAATACAAGCCATAACATGGGAAATAATTGTGAATCACCATCAACACTTTTGACTGGAGAGAAAAACATGTCTAGAAAATCTGGCTCATCTTTGTTTTTTAAATGTCTGTTCCAGTCTTGAAATGAGATAACATATGTGTGAGTGAATAGAGCAAAGCAGGTGCTGAACAAATGGGTAGCTTGTTTTCTCCAAGTGAAGTGACTAGCATAGTGTGTATATGAATATGTGAATGAATGGATGACCAAATGAATTAATTACTTTAGGTAGTTCCAATCTGTCAAATGAATTTGTTGCAATAGAGATTTTAACAATGTGTAATCTCAAACTTTTACTTGTGATTTTATATCACAGTTTCATTAATTCATTTTTTCATTCTTCCCATAATGTTAAAATAAGAATTCCCTGTAGATCAAGGTGGTTGAAGGACCAGCAGCAACAATGTGACCTGAGAACTTGTTAAAAATGCAGACTCTCAGGCCTCACCCTGATCCACAGAATCAGAATCTGCAATTTAACAAGATCCAAGCTGATTCCTAAGCACATTAAAATTTGAAAAGCTAGTTGCCACAATTATAAAATAGTATAAATTCATACTCCTTCTTTGTAGACCACTAGTTTCAATATCTTCTGTTTCTATTTTTCTATCAAGTGAGGTGGGGCAACCATTTTAACTTTCTCAGAAGCTCCAAAAATGGTGCTTGTAATGTCTCATCCAATCCTCAAATGTTGATATCATCTTCCATGGGTGATTAATGAAGTAGCAAGATCCTCATGCAAGAATATATAATAGAGACAATATGAAAGTATTGACAATTAATTATTGGACTAATAAGTAAGAATTATTAACATACAGTAATTTGGTTAGGTTCTAATGGATATGGACATGGTCATTTTTTTCTGTAAATAATGTGCAGTTAAAATGTGAGCACTCCTTGTTCCAATAATATAAAGTACGTGACTCGTATAGTTTAAATTGTAAACAGGAAAGCCAAATCTCTGGAATTCATAGAAATGAGAGTAGCATTTTTTGGAGCAATGCTTTTTCACAAAGATAAATAACGACAATTAGAAAATTGACTTTAATCATCCATTCATCCATCTAACTAACAATTCTTATCTGCTATGTTCCCAGCACTGTTTTAGATACCAGGGAAATATCAGCGAACAAAGCCGACTAACTCTCTCTCTAATTGAGCTTGCATTCTTAGTAGGGGAAGACAGACAATTGAGAAATAGGTAGATCATATCAGATGATGTTAATTGATAAAAAGGGAAAAAAGGCAAGGAATAGATTTAGAGAGTGAAACTGTGTGTGTGTTATTATAATACGTGGTCAGTTAGAGAAAGCCTCTCTGATGAGGTAATATTTCAGGATAGCCCTAAATGAAGGGAGGGAACAAGCCATGCAGACAGCTGGGGCAAAGGGAAGCAAATAAAGATCCTGAGGCAAGCTTGTGCTAGCTGTGTTTGAGAAACAATGTGCCCAGAGTTGACAAAAGGTAAAATGATGACACTCTCATTTATGACTAAAAAATGATTCAAATTAAATTAATAGCCTGTCTCACAGGAGCAGATTTAATGGAAGTTGACTTTTTTCTTTTTTGTGAGGTAGATTGGCCCTGAGCTAACATCTTTGACAATCTTCCTCTGTGTTATGTGGGATGCTACCACAGCATAGTTTGATGAGCAGTACTAGGTCCACGCCCGGGATCTGAACCTGCGAACCCTGGGCCACTGAAGCAGAGCGTGTGAAGCTAAGCACTATGTCACCCGGTGGCCCTGAAGTTAACATTTTTATAATTTTAATTCTGATATTTTTAATTGGGAAAGTATTTATATTTTTGTACTGTCTTTTAATATTTGATTGCTAATTGATACCACTTGTTCATTCAAGAAATATTTATTGTGTGTCTAGTATGTGCCAGGCACTGTGCCAGATGTTATGTAGTGATATAATTTTTGAAGTTGAGAGTAGGCTTCTATTGCCATGTAAATGAATATCATCTCAGAGTGTCAACACTCCCCATTCTTACTAGAGATAATTTAAACAGTCTTCCAATCATTGTATTTAGTAGTCGTCCTTGGTTTGTGATGACATCTACGAGTTTCTTCATCTACTTTGTAAGTATTTAATCAGGAAGACTGAATTGAGGCTTGCCATAATGTACTTACCACAAGAATCTTTTGCACCCAGCCATATAGCTTCTTTATTACATTTATGCTTTCAAAATGCAAATGAATTTGTTTGCATTTTGAACTTTAATCTTGCTCTGGATAGTTGAAGAATATCAATAATTAAACTATTGTTGAGCTGTATGGATAGAGGAATAAAGTAGATCAGGATTTTGAAAACAATGGCACCTTTTTGCTTCACAGAATCCTTTATAAATACAATAGTATTTCTCACATTCCAGTCAATGGGCAAATAAATATGAATACATGTTTAATTTTGAGGGAGGGTTGAAAATTTTCTTTCATTTCTAGTTGTTGGATGGGGAACTTTGCAGATGAACTTTTTCTAAAATATTTATTGTGAGGCTGTAGACTACAAACTGTGGCCTCCAGGGTATAATATAATGGTAACTATCAGAATTAGTGGGAACTTTTGAAAAATGTACATAACCTGTTCTCCTTGGTTTCTTCCCTGGCCCAAGATGCCAGTGTACCAATTGGTGGGCATGGAGTGCTTTAAAAAGGAGGATAGACACATTAGTTTTAGGGGAAAAAAAACCTCATTATATGATTCTGTTAGACCCTTGCCTCACTTCATTCTCCAGTGGAAGCTATTATACTAGTGACTAGGACTTATAGACAGAAGACCACTGTCTGGTGTCAGGCTTTGCAGACAGGTCTATTAAGATGTGATTAGGACTTGGAGGAAAGAGGATGTTCTTACTGAGGTAAGGAGGTGCAGGAGGGTAGGAGGGATTAACCATCTGCACAGATGCTGAGGGTTCACATTCAGAAATTTCGAACGGGAACTGGCAGACACTGATGGTAGAAGTAGTGAGTGTAAATGTGGTAGGGTGGAGGTGAAAGTGATAGTGAAAGTCTTACACATTTGGGGTCATTGTTTTTATTGGATTCTCAGTTTTAAACCTTGCATTTCACAGGGCATTCCTTGAGCTTTGATAAATGTTACAAACCTAGAGAGTTGAAAAATACTAATGTGCTTCATATGGCCCCTTCATTACTGCTGTACAACAAAAAGCCTTTACATATGTTTGTACATGCCTTACTGAAACTTTTCTTTTAAAAGAAATCAATGTTGCTTTTCTATTTTAAAGCAATATTTGCTTTTTTTGGCCTACGATAGATCATGTTTTCGGATTCCTACATTTAGTGAAAGCCATAAATATTTAAAATATCTGGTCCTTCATTTTATCTTGTCACTGTATGTTTGAGGGAAACTAGGTCTCAAAGTGTATTCTGGTTTCATTCGTTAGTATAAACCTCATGCTAAGAACAATTGTCTCAATAGTAACAACTGTACTTTTCATTTTGGTGAGAAGAAAAAGTAAAATTATCTATTAATGACAATCTCTATAAAGTTCCGCTAAATGACCTTCTTTGTTCTTCTATTTTTCCATCCTGATAACCACTGACATAAATGTCTATTGTCTGACACATGATAGAGCTAATTTGTTATTCATAAATAAAATTATATTTAAAAGTCCCAAATTGTATAACGTCAAAATTACTATTTAATAGATAATTTACTACTTATATAGTATTATTCATTTATAAATAATTGGGCAAAGACATTTCTATGCTTCATAAACCTGCCTCCATGCTCTCTCCATCATCTGGTTCATGTCAATCCTGATGTGGCCATGCTGCCTGGGCTCAGCTACCCAAATGTTTGCCACTTGTGAGCATCCAGGGGCTGAAGTAAAACTTATGCCTGAGTCCTGAAAACTAGCACAGTCATTTTCAACCCTAGATGTTCATTAGAGTCACCTTGCTGGAGACAAATTTCACTAATTTACCTTTTTGTAATAATTTCAATAAAATCTGTTCTTAAACATTACCTTCATTAATCAGTTTGTTAATAGACTGAATGAAACAGAAACCTATACAAGGGGATTAAAATAACAACATATTTAAGCATAAGTCAGCATTCTGGGAGCAGCTAGCTGCATGTAAACCCTTCCTGAGCTAAAATCAAAATTATATAATCTATTCATTAAAACCATTTTGCTAAGATTTCGTGCCAACAGTTTGAATAAGTAAATTAATTCTAGTTTTCATCAGTGTGATTTTAGTTACAAAATGGCATGCATTTGAAAATAAGAAATGCATTAAAAATTCAGTTTCTCTGATTCATGCTGGTAGCACTCCCTTAAATATATAGGTTTTATTGCCAACTTAAATCATGGGATTGTGTTTTGCATGTATAACTTGTTAATTGAACATCACTGGTGATTCTTTTGTAATCTAGAAATTCATAATAATATTTTACCTCCTTTCACTAGTTGTATTTCTTATTTGAGAATTACATATAGGCAAGTAATTATAAAGTCTAGGAAACTGGGTCTGAGAACCTGTCTTCCTAAAGAGCTTACCCCTCTTGGTAATTTTTAATTGTAGTCCACCAGGATTTATAAAGTCTATACTTCATATCTTTATTACTGTAGTGCTTAGCATATAATTATGTTTTGTAATATATTTTTATACATTGTTTATAATATATTGCCATAAAGTCCAAGAAACAGTATTAAGACTATCAAATATAGGCTGAAATTAATGAAAACATGTATGATTTGGGCATTTATAATTTTGAAGAATGCTATTCATATTTATTGCTAGACCTCTTAACTGAGGATATCATTCCTTACAAATATTGTATGGTATAATGAAATGGTGTGGATAAGGACTTAAATAGGATTTGTTGCTATTGTCAATCTAATTATCTGTTGGTTTAGAGCTGTGCTGTCCAATATGGCAGCCACCAGCCATGTGTAGCTATTTAATTGTAAATTTAAATTATTATAATTAAATATAGGTAAGAGTTTGGTTTCTCAGTCACACTAGCCATATTCCAAGTGCTCAGTAGGCACACATGGCTAGTGGCTGTCATATTGGATGGTGCAGATACAACATTTACCTCATTGAAGAAAGTCCTATTGGAAAGTACTATTTGGAGAATAAATACCTTCCCACATTCGAAGAATTTCTATAAAGCAAATCCTACTTTCACATTGATTTCCTTCATGTTTGTAGGCATATGTTTTCACAGTGGGGTATGAGGTGAGAGACAGATCTCTGGTAAAATTATTTGAAAAATAGTATTCCTTAGGATGCTTTTTACTGCAACTAACAAATAATTCAACTCAAAGTTGCTTATACCATTACTCCTTAAAGTGTGATCCGTGGACCAACAGCATTGACATCCTCTGGGCACTTGTTAGAAATGAAGAATGTCAGGCCCCTCCCCAGTCCTACTGACTTAGAATCCACAGTCGGACATACTCCCCAGGTGATTCATCTGCATATTAAAGTTTGGGCAGCACTGGCTAAAACCATAAGGATCTCCATTATCTTAGATTACAATATATTCACAGATGGGGTGACTCTGGCGACCATTAAGTCTGTGCCTTCATTGTGCCACCACCATCCCAGGTTCTTTCAGTTTATCGGCTTTTCTAGCCTCCTTCTGTCCTCAGCTGATCTTGAAATTGGAAGATGGCTCCAGCAGGTCCTAATGTCATATCCTCTCATGCTTCTTTCTCTAGATTTTGTCAGGACCATCTCCTGTCTGGCACAGTTTTATTCCAATTCCACTACCTCCTCTCTCTATTGCTAGTCATATATTTAAGCGTCATTCTTCTTTTGCTTTTACGTCCCTTTCTAAATGACCATTTGAAAACCATAAAATAAAACCAAGAAAAATGCAAACTCTTTTCTTGCCTGTAGGTGGTAAATTTTTATTTTATGGATTTATTCTATGAAATTTCCCTAATTTATTTTCATCTTTAGAATGTTAGTTGGAAAATTTCTCTTATTTTAATAATGTTTTATGTTGAACAATATGAAATTGTCGTTTTCATAGAATAAAAACTCACATATCAGCAACTTTATATGACTCACCCCAATACAGCATTTTATCCATAAAGAAGGAAAATAATTAGAGCTTAAAGCACAGACTTGAGTTACAGATAGCTTACCATTTGTATACTGACTTAGCATGTCACAGAGAAACCTTGGGCAAGTTCTTTAACCTTTCTAAGTCCCAGCATTCTCAGAAATAAAATAACAATAGTATTAACCTCAGTAGGTGATAATGAAGACCAATTGTAGTTATTCAATATGTCTCAAACACAAGTCAGTCATGCTCCTCCTTCACAATTTCTTCCATACCTATACTCTTATTTATCATTACATATTTAATACTTTTTCTTAAAATGAGTTTTTACTTGGCTTCATCCTAAGCTATATAATTCCATATATACATTAAAATCATATATATACTCTCTTTAGTTGCTAAGACATTAAAATAACTTCCATTTTTTTTCCTTGTGTGACGAAAATCATTCTGCAAACCATGAATGGATTACATATCATCCTTTAGGATCCACTGAAGTGGTTCATTTAATGCTTAAGAACAAGGTTATCACATGAAAAGTGTTGAATAAATGTTAGGCAATATATTTAAAATTTAGTTTTAAATAACATTTTAGCCCAAGGGTTAGTTGACTTCCCCCATCCCTGAAGATACCCCTTCTTCTACCACATTTGCAAAAGAGAGCATTTGCGTTGTGAAGGCTCCTTAACTGACCTTCAAATAGCAGCGCCTCCTCATGGTTGCTTCTGCCTCTGCCCCAGCATCGCCGTGGGTCACTACGCGCTTCCTTGCTGCTCACCCAGAGAACGCTGGCCTGTAATTCACCTACATATATTGGTGCTATCTCTTCACAGGCCTGAGTGAATAAAGGAAGCATAGCACTTTTTACTGCCATTAATTTAGTTCATATAACAACAACGCAGAAAGCAGTAAGGATTGACCAGACATTACTGAATAATTAGAGTGTCTAAGTAACAACAATGGAAAAGCAAAAACATTTTCAAACGTTATATTAAGAATAATCAGGGGCTGGCCCACATGGCATAGTAGTTAAGTTCAGCACACTCCACTTCAGTGCCCCTGGTTCACAGGTTCAGATCCTGTGCAGGGACCTACACCAATCATCAGCCATGCTTTGGCAGTGACCCATATATAAAGTGGAGGAAGATTGGCACAGATGTTAGCTCAGGGCTAATCTTCCTCAGCAAAAAAGAAAAAAAAAAGTAATTAAAAAAGTAATCGTTCCTATGGTCCAAAGGAAAACCATGTGAACTGAAGCTCTTCACAGAGGTTTTCCATGTGGACATCATCTTTTTTCTCAACTTGTCATAACCTCAAGTTCATTTCCTCTAGAATTTTCATCCTTAAGAAAATCCTATCTGCTCCTTTTGGATTTGTTTCACTTTAAATAAATTGTGCACTAGACACAATACTTGAAGGAACACATTCCCTAATTAATATTCATTGTGAAATATCATGGAGGATCAATGAAGGAGAGCAATTTCAGTAGTCCTATCACCTCATGAGCTCTAGAAGAATGCTAAAGGGGAGTGTGTTTGGGCATCCTGAGTATGATGCCCATTTCTGTTTTCCTGCCAGCACCAGATTAATCTATGTCTCCTTAATCTTCTGAGTTTGAGCAGTGGGATACTGATAAATCACACACACACACACACCCATTAAAAAAACTAGCAGGGATTTTCAAATATACAATATCCCCACCTGGATTCTTGTGATTCGAAGTATCAGCCATGGCCCAGCAACACTGGAATCCCCTGAAATCTTGTTAGAAATGAAAATTCTCAGACCTGCCGCCCTGAATTTAAATCAGAATCCTGAGGTGGTCTATATGAATATTTAAGTGTGAGAAGCCGTGACCAAGATCATAAGGCAGTGAATCCAAATGCCTATTATAGGAGCCAGAAAGATAACATAGGTGAGTGAAGTGAGTTGGGTATAAAAGAGGACAGGCAGTGGTGGGCACTATGGCAAACTGGAGAGCTCATGCTTGGTCTGTGAAGTACAAAGGATATTCAGCTTTGCAGATGTTACCATGTAGGAAGGCAGGTTTCGAGTTGCTAAACCCTCTTAGATAGTCTCTAGAGTGGCCAGGTCTGGAGATTGCAAGTGGTATCTCATGATTTGTAACTATCAGCAACAACTTCAATTTATTTTCAATTAATAAAAGATTAAATCAGGCATATGGGCTACTATTTGCCAATATCTAGTCAAGGTCTATGGTAAGGAAAATAAATATTTATATACTTAAAGCATCTTCTCAGAACCCTTTCCACAAAAGGACGAATGCTACCTGTTTTCATGCTGATTGTGTCACCCCGCCACCACACTTCCACGCTTGCATCTTTCTGTTTTCAGTCTTACTCTGAGGTTAATCTCAGGCTTCAGACATGTGAAATCCCTGACTTCTGGAGCCTCAGGTCAGAACTCATTCTTAGGGAGATGATGCTCACATTTCTCTCTAAGTGGAGGTGAAGTCAGGATGAAAATATAGTCTAATGTTGAAATAACTGAATAACTTCCTGAGCATTAGCACTTGCCCTTCTATTAATGTTAGTATTAATTAATATATGGATCTCAACAGAGTTTGGGTGAGTTGTGGATGTAGATTAAATGATCTAGGATAGTGTTTCTCAAACTTGACTGTACGTCAGAATCACTTAAAACAGATTCCTAGGTCCCACCATCAGAGTTTCTGATTCAGTAAATCTGAGGCAGGGCCCAAGCATTTGCATCTTTAACAAGTTCCTAGGCGATGGGATGATTCTATTGGTGCAGGGACCACACTTTGAGAACCACTGGTATAGGGAGGAAAAGCAGGAATCTATTTGGCTGGAGAACGTTAATGTGACTGTACCAGTCATTAAAATATTGAACCACAAATGTTGCACACTGAGTGGCCCCATACACTACCTGCCACCCAGCCATGCTGGCCCCTCCTCCAAGAACCTCCAACTAGACATTCCTACATTCCACCTATGAAAGATGCAATACCTGACAAAAGCACTTACAAGTACATCTGTTTTTATTGGTTAGTCCCTGAGTCCAGGCTTATAAAATGAAACCATTACTAAACATAAAAGATTACTCGAGGTTCAGACGTTAGATTTTCAGGCAGAGCTCAAGAAATCTCCCAGGACCCAGAGAACAGTGTAGGATATGACACTGCACAGTGATCCCACACCTTATACAATCAAGCTGTACTGGCCTTCCTAGTCCTCTATGATGCCTCAGGGCCTTTGCACAGGTGGTTCCTTCTGTCTAGAAAGTGTTTACCACGTTCCTCTTCACACTTTAGAGTTCTTCAAATATCAGTACTTCAAAAAAGCCTTTCCTGGGGCCAGCCCCATGGCCTAATGGTTAAGTTCTCGTGCTCCACTTCGGCTGCCCAGGGTTTCTCAGGTCCAGATCCTGCATGCAGACATGGCACTGCTCATCAAGCCATGCTGAGGCAGCGTCCCATATAGCACAACCAGATGCACTCGCAACTAGAATATGCAACTACGTGCTGGGGGGCTTTGGGGAGAAGAAGGAGAAGAAGAAGAAAACACAAAAAGATTGGCAACAGATGTCAGCTCAGGTGCCAATCTTTAAAAAACAAAAAGCCTGTCCTTACCTCACAGACTCAATTCAGTTACTCTCATTTCATAGGATGATCACGATTATAATTAACTAATGGCCAAATGAGCTATGTATGATCTATGGCCCCCATCCTCAGAATGTAAGCTCTATGACAATAAGGGTCTGTGTAGATCTTTCTCACCTCTCCATCCCTGATATCTAAGTATTCAATAATTGTACACTTAATAAGTGTATGACTCAGTTTTTCACTACTCAACTCTCAGGCTATGTGTTCTGTAATGACACCATTCCTGATGACCCCAAGTCAACTTGGAGCCTCTTTCTATGTACCCTCTATAATATATATAAATCTAATCATAGTGATTTCCTTGTAATATTGTAATTGTTGATGTATCTATTTCTTTAAAAGCCTCTAAGCTACTTGAATATGAGGATAGGTATTTCCTTTTGTTTATTCCTAACACATAGGCGTTTCCAGCATAGATATGGAACTCAGTGAATATTTGTTGAATGAAATGTCCGTCCAAAAGTAAAAAAAAAAGTAAATAATATTTTTAAATGAAATCCGTTATTAACTCTAACAAATGTTAGACTTGAAACATTTCTTCAAGTAATAATGTAGGATTTTTTTCCCTTCAGTTTTTCAATGTGAGATTTTTAGCTTAATTCAATGACAAACTGGGCAGGAAAAATAACAAGCACAAGGAATGATACTGCAGCCAATTCTCATGAAATCTTATTATCAGGTCAGTTCTCAAGGGATAGACTGAACCAATAAAGTGAAAGATTTATATTCCTTGCAATGCTGGGATGGTATTCATTTTTAAGAGGCTTAAACTAGCAACTTTGAGTTTTTGCTTCCACTTAAATGGACGCTTCATCTATGTTGTTTCCCATAGGAAGAAGATGTTTACTTTTTCTGTTTCACAAATGAAAGCTCATTCTCACAGATTTCTGATTGCATTGTGCCTCAGGGGACATGTGTCTCTGAAAGGTTAAAGGTCAAAAAATGTTGTAATCTACATTATTTTAAACACTCTCAGTTATGTCTGTGTTTTGTGTTTTTAAATGTGCTGATTTAATGGAAATTTCTAGTAAAGATTTTATAAATCAGAATAGTAAATTCCTAATTCAAATTATGTACTCCTGATCAGCATTATAAGGTGTGTTCAGTATACTTTGGTTTCCAAAAATGCTTTAAAATGACTTCATAAAGTATAATTCCCTTAAAATAGGTACTAACACTTCTCATTTGAGTCTCAAATTTTTGTTGAATTAGTGGATGAAATAGCCTCAATTTTAACTTTCATCCTCCCCATGAAGTCGTGGGATTGGTAGGCAGGATATTACCCTATGTCCCTGATGCTGGAATTCTAATTGAGAAGGTTTAATAACTCGGTTCTAGGTCATATAGCCAGGCTGTGAACCAAACCTTTGGACTTTAAATCCATTACCCAGCCCACTATTGTGTACATCTTTGAAAAAACTCTCTTTCACTTATCTATTTATGCATAACAAATGATCCCAAAACTTAGTGGCTTAACATAATTTATAATTACATCATGATTCTGTAGATAGGAGTATGGGCAGGGCTCGTCTAGATTGTTGTTCTCTGATTGTGATATGGCTAGGGTCACTCATTGGGCTGCACTCATCAAGAGGCTCAACTTCTAAGATAGCATTTCATCCTCAGACTCCCTCTCAACATGGTCTTTAATCATTCAGTAGTCTGGCCTGGTCTTCCTTATATCATGGCAGCTGGGTTCCAAGAGAGAGACTACAAATGCTGCCTGTTCTCTTACAGCCTGCACTTGGAGCTCATATAGTGTCACTTCTGCCGTATTCTCTTGATCAAAACAAATCACAACGCTAATCCATGTTCGTGAGGATGGGAAAAGGACTCCATCTCTTGATGGGAAGAGTGACGAAGAATTTGTGTTCAACTTTAATAACCACACAGATTAAAATAATGGAAATGTAAACAAACAATTGCCAAGATATACTAGTAGCTCAACTACCAGAGATAGCTCACACTTTAGTTAGCATGTTCACGTTTAGTTAGCTATGTGAAACTTTCTAAAAATTGAGATGTGTGAACTTTAATAAGTTGGAGAAAGAATAACTTCAGAGGTGATTGATCACGAACTCTACTCACATTCATTCTTAATGTCCAACAGATGCCAAACAATGCGAACATGCCATAAATTGTAAATGTCAACAGTTATAAGTTTAATAATAATATTAAGTAAAGTTGCTTTGATAGAGGTAATAATAGACATCTTTCAAATTTTCAGTTTACATAAAGTTTTAATGGATCTCCAGAATAAGCAACTGAAAGAGTTAAATGAGTGGCTAACGAAAACAGAAGAAAGAACAAAGAAAATGGAGAAAGAGCCCCTTGGACCTGATCTTGAGGCCCTAAAACACCAAATACAACAACATAAGGTTGGTATGTTTTATGGTATTTGCTTTCTATTGGAAAACAAACTATGTGTATGTATTACATACACACATACATACACACGTCGTGGTTTAAAGATAGAAAAGAATTAAAGCTTCAATCAAGAAGAGTTTTAAAATTGGTTTTACCTAATATTTTTTGAAATGTTTATTTTTTTCAAATACAACATAACCAGGCTTTTCGTATTTGATAAGAATTTGAGCGTATTCCTGGAAGAGAACAATGCTGGGTTTGTAATTTATTAAAGTTTTGGTTTCCTGGAAGAGGGTCTCTGTAGGGATGACCTGTAATGCAAATTTAAGTAATGAGACAAGACTTTTTTTACATGTTTTTACCTTCAGTTCATAATGTTTTAGAGCACGCCAAGCTTGATGAAAAATGAATATCTGTAACATTGCTTTCCTATAAAATACAGTGTCTGTTAATTTTAATATTTTCATCTTATCATCTTTCTTCAGTTTACTTATACTTTTACAGTTATACTCTCTGGTTGCTAGAAAGCATTTGTTATTTCTGTATTAAGATTTCTACAAGAATATTTCTGACCTGGAATTTTGAGGGTGCCTCATTCTAATAACTGTTACAAAACTGGCTCTGGGTTTTATTGTAGGAACAGAATCTTGTCCAGTCCATCAGGACACATACATACACAGGTGAACCATCATGATTGGCCCAGCATTAGGGTTGCCCAATTTAGCAAATAAAAATGCAAGAAGCCTAGTTATATTTGAGTTCCAGATGAACAGTAAATGTTTTATAGTGTAAGTATTACCCAAATTATTCATTGTTTACCTGAAATGCAGATTTACTGGGCATCCTGGATTTTATCTGACAACTCTCCTCAGGATCCATGGTTCTTGGATTTATGCCTTTGTAAGGAAATATCTGTTCCCTCAACTCATACTTCCTAAATCTGCATCTCACTCAATTTCATTCTCTCCTTTTATAACATTTTATCAGAGCTAACTTCACAGTTCTTCCATAAAGATAAAAGATATCTTTCTTTCGAAGTCCCAGAATTCTTTTCTTATTTAATGAACTTCACGTTCAATGACAAATGGGACTGCCCCTTGCTGTTACTGACTCCAAAGCCATCCTTTGGCCACAGCAGTTTATGATTAAGGAGTTTAAGGAGAACTAAAGCTATGGTATTCACCATCCACTACTCCATCAGGAAAAAAAATAAAGCATCAATTGTATTCTAATTTTCACTTGAAAATTGTGACTAAGAGAGGTTAACTTGTCACATAGAATTTAATTGAACATCTGATAGAGAAATAGATCCAGTGCTAGTTCTCAAACTGTGCTGCCTTTCCTCTGTGGATCATGAGCTCCTCTGGTAGACTCTGTGCCTGCCCTCTTCCCCTTGGCCTACACTAGCAGTTTCCTGCAGACAGTTTCTGTATGCACCAATGGCTTCTTTTTTTCTGAAGGCATTTGCTGGCTGCAGGAGAATCTCAGCCTGTTTGAGGGTGGGCGGGAAGTGGAGGTAGGATTGCCAGAGCTACCATTAACCAATGAGGGATGGGAGATGATGGATAAATACCGCAGAATCCTCACCCCATCGTGGGAGAATTCCAAGGTGTCGCTCAATTCCCACAGTCTCTCAGAGGTTTCCTAGCAAGACTGGGCTCTAGATGTTCACGGGACAACCTGTCTCACACTTCCACCTTCTCCTAATGCCTCCTGAGATCACTTCCCAAATAAATTATTTGCAAATTCTTGGCTCAGGGTCTCTTTGGGGAGGAAGCTAACGAAGACAACCTCCTCACCCTGGAAGCCAGAGTACTATCCCAGCTTTACCGCTAACTAAACGTATGACTTTCAGAAAGTGCTGAATCTCTCATGTTCTCCATATCTTCACTTTGGAAATGAAAGTGTTGAGCCAGTTGGTTTCTAATGTTCCTTCCAGTCATGGTTTTCATGTTCCTCTTAGTTTTGGAACATGAGGCATTTCAGAAAAGGGCCAGACTAAGGCCAGTAGCATTGCACATCAGAGGAAAGGCTGCAGCTGCGGGATGCCTGGAGTCTAAGAAAGAAGCCAGGAAGAAGGGCTCCAAAGGAGAAGTGGCAGAAGAATGGCAGGGTAGCCATAAGTGTGAATTACTTAGGGCAACTACGAGGAGAGGTCTTAGTTTGAAACTCTGAACAGACCCTTTATTAAGGTTAGACAGGCCAGGCAGAGTCTTCATATTCTGACAATGACCTGAAATGTTTTTCACTTTCCTCTGGAAGATAGAGAGTGAATGGAATGGAAAATGTTTGACTAATATTGTCATAAAATTTGAATAGATTGTCCATTACTTGAAAATATGCCATTTCTGATGAGCATGAAATTGCTTTGAGGAGAATAATTTGAAACAAAAAGAAAGCAACAGAATTATATGCAAGTTGATTATGTAATCTTTTACATCCAGGACTTATTCATATAATGCATAAGGAGAAACAGAAAGAATTGGTTTGCTGGCTCAGAGAGTGAGGCCATCTTCTACCTTTAAATGTTTAAACCCACTTCAGGATATATTATTTTTTATAAAATTAAGACAAGAGAAAAAACACATAGCTAAGAGAAAGCCTGACAATTAATAATACTCTTTTGTTACTTGAAGTAATTACGGGGAGGAAAAAAATGATTTAACAAAATCAAACAGTTTATAAAAGAGTTGAATTTACTTAAATGTGAAACGTATATTTTCTTAAAAGTGCACATTAAAAGGAGTAAATTGTTTTTGTTCGTCTTGCCATGCTTTATAAAACAGAAGAAGATAAATGCTTTTTTCTTTAGGTAACTGAGTTCAAACTAAAGCCTTATTTAGTCATTGATTCGCTTTGCAGCCTTGCTTCTGAAGAATTGAAAGTGAATGAAAATAAGGAAATTTCTCCTCTAAGAACAAAATACATCAGTGACCTTGAAGTAGTCAAAAAAGCAACCCCACTCTGCTGCATCACCACAGTTCTCACCTAGTCTAACATTTAGTCTTGTTGGCTTTTCATGGATAGATGTTGAATCCTTGAGTTGTCTTCTTCCTTTTCTTAAGAAATGACTACAGATGACAAAATTGAAGAAAAGATACATTTTGTTGCTAGTAATCTATTTAGATTCTGCTCAGGTCACAGGGCTCTGGTACTCGCTCGCTCTTTCTCCCTCACTCTCTCTCTCTCTCTCTCTCAGTTGGAGGGCAAAATAAAAATGTTTGCAAATCTTACAAGTACACCGTGAATATTACAGATATGCTTCTCTATGTTCTGTGACAGGATCCTTTGCTATCTTTATTTCAACACGATTTTATTATGAGGCAGGCTAGAAATTCAACCACTATGAAATATAATGGAGATAAGTCATTTTTACTGAATCTGCCAATTAGGCAAGGTGAAACGATAGATCCTATATTGGTGGTTACTATTAAATCTAGCCAAACTGTTAACTCTGGGTAACTCGAAAAAGTTCAATTTGCTGCAAAATTTGGAAGAGACAATTCATTCCTCATAGCTATTGCTTTGGGAAGAGAATTTAGAGGTTTACTTTAGATCTGAGTCACCCAAAAGTGATTCTCTCAGGAGTTGACAAATTGGACCTCTCGTGTCCCTTGTCAAGGAACGTGTCAGAAATAATCCTGGTTGGTTATTTCTGTCTTAAGAGATAGACTTTATTAGTGATGTTGATAAGGAATGAAAGATTTCCCTTGAAGGAGTGACAATATTATTGAGGAGTAAAAGTCCATTGTGGGCTTGAACATTCATTAATGGGAAAGAAGTTTGCTATTTTTGAGGGTATTTTAATCAAAAGGAAGATATTTGACTGAGGAATCTTTTGTCTCATAGCACAGTCAGACGGAGAGGAAGTTTAAAGCTTAGTTTACTAGCTAAGTTTCCAATTCTTTTGAAAGATTTAGTCTTTTGTTATTAGCTACATTGGCTTAGTAATGCGGTCAACAAAGTCCTTACCATACAAGTTATTAGAATTTGCAGATATAAATGTGACATGTGCACTATAATTTGACTTCAGTGAATGTTCTATGTTAAGTACTGATTAATACAAATTAAATGACCTCCTAGAAGCTCAGTCACCTATTCTTTCCTTGAAGCTTAGTTAATCTCAAACATTTGGGTTGCCATGATTGTGAAATATCCTTTTCTGGTGACCTTTAAAATGATCTCAATGTTCATGTAATGGGGAAGGTTTAGGTGTAATCCTGCTAAAAGATTTGACATTTCATTGCATTCCATTGCATTCTATTCCATATCACTGAACAAACACTTATTAAAGCACAGTTCCGTACCATATATGGAATCTTCTTCAAGAAGCTCACATTCTAGTATATCCGATAAAGACACAGAAAACAAGTGACCATTATACAAGGCAGAATATGGCAGATGGCTTGAGGAGGTTAAAAACAGTGATTTGTTTGGGCAAAGGAAATGAGGTGGGGGAATATAGGGTATGTCATTTGCCTAGGTCATGTGTTACACTATGCTCAGTACTAGAGGACTACAACTTGATCGTGGAGAGTCTTGAACTCGAGACTCAGGCATTTGGAGTTATTCTATGGGTAGTAGGCAGCCGTTACTGATGAGAAATTAAACTGAAGAGTGGCAATTTTGGAAAATTTATCTTAATTTTTAGGAAGATATATCATATAAGTTAGAGCACAGATGAACAGGAGGACAGAAGACATGTTAGGAAGATACTGCAGAAAGTATATAGAACCTGATTGAAGGCAGTGTCAATGAAAATTGCAAACAGGTGTAAGAAACATTTTGGAAATCAATAACAGTACAAACAGGACTAGATTTAAGGAATGTGCAGAGCTCAAAATAATAGGTTCTGAGACTGGGCAATTGGAAGGCCAAAGTTGGATTTTATTTTATTTTTATTTTTATTTTTTTGCTGAGGAAGATTCACCCTGAACTAACATCTGTGCCAATCTTCCTCTATTTTGTATGTAGTTCTGCACCACAGCATGGCCACCAATGAGCGGCATAGGTCTGCTCCCAGGGACCAAACCCAGGCTGCCAAAGCACAGCATGCTGAACTTAACCACTAGGCCACAGGGCTGCCTCCAAAGTTGGATTTTTAAAATAGGCAATGCGAAGAGAGAAATGCAGTTAATTGGGAGAAGGATGAGCAATTCTGAAAGGCCTAAGAATGCTACAGAATCAAGTAGTGCTTTTAGTGACTAGTAAATAAGCTCTCTTCTTTCTTTTGCAAGATTAAAAGTCCATGTTCTTAGTTACTTTTATGAAATCACATTTTAGTTTCTATCTTTTGCCCCCATAAGTACTTAATGAATATTTGATAACTATGATAGGAAAGGTAAACAATATAATCAGGAAAAAATACTATACTACAACCAGAGAACCAGATAGGCTGTTTCCCCAATGCCTAACAGAGTACTTAGCATATAACTGATGCTCAGTAAATGTCTTTTGGAGTAGACCCTTTAAATAATTCTGACTAGTTCTGTCACACACAGAGGGTTCATCATTGCTACCTTTCTGATAGAGACATGAATCTGACAATTGAAATAAACAATAAAAAATTGTGAGTAGGGGCAAGAAAACAACTCATATAGATGAAGAAGGAATACATCTATAAAGGCATTTAAATGGAAGTATTATCTCTGGTGCCCTCTCACTACCTCTCACTTTTGTTTTTTCTTTCTATCCTTTTTCATTCTCTGTTCAAATATTTTAATGCTTGTAACCCCGGCATCTTTATAAATATCACAGAAGATGCTACCAGCGGTCATTCTTAGATACGTTCATAGAAATCAAGCTTATAACCCTTGGTTATGCAGGAAAGGAAAGCCATTCGATGAAATCACATCCTTAGCTGGCTCCTTACCACAGGGTGGTCAGTTCATGAGGAAGATGTTTAGAGTGGACCAGCCAGGCAAACTGTACTGTCTGTAATCATAAGACTTAGTTTTTAAAATTGTGTATAGAACTCTGGCCTTCTGAGTTAGGTTTAACTTCGTATAAATTGTAAGGACTCCTTTTGCCCTTTTGGCCTCAGTCCTAGGCTCAGTCAGGTCTTGTCGGCCTTTTAAGCTAGGCTTACAATTTAACCTTTCTTTCCAGATTCTTAGTAAGAAAGGAGAGAAGAGGCCTAGAGATATTGCTCTGCCTCTTTCTTTGGGTTCCATATAAACTTTACTTGACCTTCAAGGGGTAGGTTATAGGAACCATAGGAGAAAAAAATGCATTCTCTCAGGTGGGAGAAGCACCCATGGCCATATCAATACACAGTATTATGACTAATTTGGAATGCTCAATAAGAACATGTAGTAGGACGTAACTATTATGTGTGTGTCTTAATCCAGCTTTGTGGTAAGAGTCTTTAAAATGTAATAGATTGAATTAAAGTGTCACTGGGCGGGGGGTAAAACCTGGAACTCAACTGAGTACACGTATCCACTTAGACTTTAAGTTTCTATTTCTGTGCCTTATGATGTAGAGTTATTCAAAACAGTGTATCTATCTCTTATGCTTATTTGAGCAATATTAATATCTTTTATATGAGAGGCAGTATATCACAGACTCTGGAGCCAGAATGCCTAGTTTCAAAACGGAGCTCTATCACTTGCAAGCTGAATGACTTTTCAAAAAGTACTTAACTATTTCGTGCCTCACCTTCCCCAAGTATGAAATCAGGATGATGATGATGATGATGATGATACCTATGTTATAGGATTGGTAAAAATATTTAATACATAATTGCATAAAAAGCATTTAGAATAATACCTGATACTCAGAATTGTATAAATGATGTTAGGTGTTATTATTGTAAAAGACATGACTTATACCTGAATGAAATTGATTTCTGTGGTAATAATACTCTTTCGACACAAATAAGTGGCAAGTTAATGTTAAAAAGAACATCACACTTACATAGTCTACATAGTAGTATATGCATGATAGTCAGTTTTAATTTTTTTAATCTGGTTGAGGAGACACCTAATTTTCCATGAACATATTATAAACAAGCAGCAGAATCTAAGTATAACTTTGCATACTAGATAAGGCCATTGATTTAATTAAAATAATAACAGTAATAATAATGAAATCCATACCCATGTTCTTATTTTATCAAGTATATCCAGCTAACAGATTACTAATTAGTTATTAGAAATTACTGAGTAATGATTCAGTATCATTGCTTGAAATGTCACAGTCTTGTTTTAAAGTACATCAGTGCACTTACTAAAATATAACTACCCAAGACCCCCTCATCTTAGAGACACCAACTTTATTTTTTATGCTTAATTGCTTCTGTAATGCTTTTTCATTAGAAGTTTCTGGCTTCTGAGGAGGATAAAAAAAAAAGGAAAAACAAAGAACTCTCTCTCTCACTTATTGAGTTAGTCTCATGTAAAGTATCTCTATTTTCCTGAACCGGTACCAATTAATTTCAGTTCCCTTGAATAGGTAATGCAACATTGATAATATAAATGAATTATTTAAGAATACGAAACATATTAGAACATATTTTAGGGGAAAATTCTTTACAAGAAAGTCATAACAGATATGATAATATGAGCTTTACAAAAATAATTTTTCTTGAAAAATATATTCACCTATCTTAGAACAAAATACATGTTCATAAATCCAATCGCATGTTGCAAATAAGATTTAATATGGCACTATGTCTCTTTCTAAAGAATATGAAATTGTTAACTACAGTATACTGTCATTTATGTTTAATATTTCTGTTAGGAACAGAATGATTTCTAGCGGTACAACTGGTAGTACTCTGTTATTCGATGGAACTACATTCTTCAGAGATAATTTATACTGGATAATATTTTATGTTCTGTTAACAATTGAATATCTAGGTCATATCTAGAGAGAATGAGAAAACTACTAAATCAGAGATTTTTACACGATGTTCTATAGTTTCAACACGCTGAGAATATTTAGTAATTAAAAGATACGTGTATGATTATCAGGGGTATTGAGAATAAATACTAATGCCCAGAAGGGCTGTTTCCATGGATCTTTGTCTAAGAATGGAAGGATAAGGTGATGATGTCAGAAATAGAAGAAAATAAGCATTTCCTTACCACCTACCAACTCTACTAAACACTGTGCTAGCTGATTTTAATGAGTCGTCTCATCTACCTCCAGTACTAAACCTATCCTGGAGGGATTTTAACCCTGAATTTTGCAGTTTAATAAATGTGTTCACAAAGGTTAAGGAGTTGCCCGGGTAAGTTGAATAGTAATTGGTAGACTTGACTTTCATCTTGACTTGTCTGCTTTTGAACCCAGGCTCTTTCCCTTCATTTTAAGATTCCACTGAAGCTTGACTCCAGGGGAGATCCTAGAGTCTAGAGCAAATGCAGAGAGTAGCAAAGAGATTGGGGAAATGTTGCCCTTGGTTTCCCGGGTTTGGGAATATCTAGATGGAAGAGACGGAGAGACTGAGTGTATAGAAGTCTTCAAACTCACAGTAAGCAGTGAGGAAGGACAGCTCACTGGTGGTGGCTGTGTATGAAATTCTCAGAATCAAAATGATTAAAGATTTGTTTTTTGACCATTAATCCTGTAGTTCTTACTTTAAAGTCAGAGCAAAAGGGACTAGAAGGGGAACATAGAAGAAAATAGGCTTATGGTGAGAATGGCAAATAATGTTTGAGCAGAAAGGTAATCAGTAGAATTGAATACCTCATCTATATACTGTTAGCCAATCAATGTATATAACTTCCTCTCTACTGCACCTGAAACCTTCCAGCCCAACCCTCTCTCCCAAGAATCCTATTGTCTTCTTTTTCAATAATTATTGTTAGGCAAAAGGCATTTTGTAATTATTTATTAGGTTTTCTTGGCATTCACTTTAATTTCTGATTTCGGTGGCTTAACTATGTGCAGGATGGATGGATGGATGGATGCATGCATGCATGCATGCATGAATCATAGAGGGAAGAGGAAAGGTAGGAGAATTGAGGGCTAGTATTTAGTGATTAGGGTCTGTCTTCCCCAGTCCATGAAATAGCTCCTCTGACCATGCTTATTTTTCAGCAATGTATGAGACCACTAGAACAGTTAGTTTAAAGCTACTGTTGTTAATCTTATGTAAATAATTTGGAAGTTAAAGTCTTATTTAACAATTTAAAATTCATTATGTATTTCTCCAGATTCTAAAACTTTGCTGTGACTTCAGCTCTTCTTTTCCTTCATTTCCAAAATCATATTCCCTTTCTGTACTTAGGATGCCTATTAGAGGCTGGTAGGCAGCATGAATTAGCTGAGGGTGAATTAGGTGACTATTGGGTTCCTGTAGTATGGTTTAAAGTCTTTGTTGTGAATATGCCTAAATGTGAGTTTTTAGGATTAACTAGCTGTTAATATTTATTGAGTTCGTACTGTGTGTCAGGCAACATGCTAACCAATTATAGCTTATGCAGTCTTCCTAACCACCTACAGAAATAGTTACTCTTATTATCCCAATTTTGAAAATTAGCAAGCTGAGGCTTGGTGTGGTTCAAAACTTTCTCAAGGTCACATAGCTCATTAGCAATACATCCAGGAATCAAACCTAGGAAACCTGACTTCAGATCTCACTCCTTTAATCATGCACATCTTTTTGTCCATCTGTCATCCACACTATGTCCTTTCTCCTTATATTGTAAAAGATATAGAGGTACATTAATTGTCAACTGTTTTTAAAACAATTTTTCATATTTATTGAGCCCTCTCTCTGCAATTGGGGAGCATTAGGTGCTTTAAAAATTGTTCAGATGTCTTCATTGAAATGGTCTTTAGGGCTCCCCTTTGGTAGCTTAGGAGTTGGAAGAAATATAAACATTTATTTCTAACAAAAAGGTAAAAGCGACTATGCAATACATTTAAGTAAGTGGATATCAAAATAAAAGCCCTTTTAGGAGAGCCTGTTGAGGACGGTTATTTAAAATATTCAGCAAATTTACAACAAAATTACATACCACAAATAGTTCCTCCTGGGGAACTAAACAATACTTTGACCAGTCAGGCTTAGCAAAGTGAATAATGGACTGAAAATAAAATGGTAAGTCATTGCCAGATCATTTCATTCAAGGAAGCAGGGGGAGTAGAGCCTAGCCCAGTGCAGAGATGATGGAAAGAAGGAAGTAAGACTAGCCATAAGAGAAAAGGCGAAGAGAAGGATCCATTGCCAACCTCCCCATTATTTCGTAAGAAATCATGAACCTTTCTGATTTGGCCAGGACCCTTTTATTTGAAAATAAAATAAGTTTATATCCAGATATGTTGCATTAGCTGATTGTTCATAAGTATCTAGGGATTTTTTTTTGTTCCTGAGATGGATTTTCCAAGATACTACTTTCCTAGATGTTGAACTTATTCCATGATCCTAGAAACTCTTCTGGTTTCCTAAGATTTTTGCAAATTTTATATTTGATACAAGTTTTGTTCTCATCCATCATTCCTTTTGTGTACATTAATTAGACTAAGCTAAAAAACTATACATTGGGGCAGGCCCGGTGGTGCAGCAGTTAAGTTCGCATGTTCCGCTTCAGTGGCCCGGGGTTCGCCAGTTCGGTTCCCAGGTGCGGACGTGGCACTGCTTGGCAAGCCATGCTGTGGCAGGCGTCCCACATATAAAGTGGAGGAAGATGGGCACTGATGTTAGCACAGGGCCAGTCTTCCTCAGCAAAAAGAGGAGGATTGGCAGCAGATCTTAGCTCAGGGCTAATCTTCCTCATAAAAAACAAAACAAAATAAAAAACTATACATTACTTAAACTTAATATTTTATTAATCTTTCTAATTATATTAATTTTTAAATAATTTTTTACGGCTTCTCCAAGGACATTCTTCTTCTTCTTTTTTTTTTTGGTGAGGAAGATTGGCCCTGAGCTAACATCTGTTGCCAATCTTCCTATTTTTTTCTCCCCAAAGCCCCCAGTACATAGTTGTATATCCAAGTTGTGTGTCCTTCTAGTTCTTCTTTATGGGATGCCACCACAGCATGGCTTGATGAGCAGTGTGTAGGTCTGCACCCAGGATCTGAACCAGCCAACCCCAGGCCACTGAAGCGGAGTACGCAAAATTAACCACTATGCCACAGGGCCGGCCCCTAATCATATTAATTTAAAGTGATATGTGGGATGCAATAGATGGCCTTACAATCCATGAAGAACCTGTGATCTGTGTTGTTTCTAGGTGTGTGTGTCTATGCACACACACGCATGCATATAGGGCCTGCAAGTGTTGGCAATTTCACGTTGGTTAATCATTGAAGTAGAAGAAGTCACAAAATAAGCTATGCACATAGGCAACCGCTGCTCTCTCCTGTTCCATGTTGCTGAGTGTATACTATGGCCAAGGGAAATATTGTATCTCCTCCTATGGAGCTTACAGGAGACCCAACCTTGTATTTGTTTTCTATTGCTCTACCTTTTTATTAATTTTTTGCTCTTCACCTCTAAACATCAAATCCAATAATTCCCTAGCTTTACATATTTCCATGCCTTTATTTTCCAAGCATTATTTGACATATGTGCTAAGAAAGGGTAAAGTATCGTAAGTCTAGCGTAAACACTCAAGTGACTCCTTCTCCAGTGGTTGTCCTCAGCCAGTTTTTTAAAACCAACTTGACATAGGTCAGAGCAAGAATTTGGTACCACTGGTGACATGTGAAAGATATAGAAGAAAAGTCATATTTAAATCATAAGGTTGTGAATATGTACTAAGGGAATAATGAGTTTGGTCAGGTTCTTTAACTAGACAATAATTTATTAAAAAAATTATTTACAGAGGTATAACAAAATCTAACCTTGTCAAATCTAAGCATTTTTAATGTTAAATTTCACTGTTGGCCTTTTCTCTTGTCATAAGGGAAAAAAAAGCTTGTTAGTTGACATTAGGGAACAAACATTGCTGACATTTGTATCTATCTAATAACGGTATAGAAATTTAATTAGGAGCGTGACAGACTTTTCTTTAATCTGATACATGTAACAAATGCATTACTTTAATAAAAATAATGGCCAGAAATGCATAATAAAATGCCTAGTATGTATATATGTGTGTGTAAATAATTTATGTGCTTTTAATAAAGAAAAACATACTTTAACATTCATATATTACAACACTTTAATTTGAAGATATTATCTTCTGATAGGCAAAAATTTTAGCATACTTCTCTGGGGGTACATCTATATTCAGAATAATTTGGCTCATATTTCAGGCTTAATTATCAAATCAACTGTAAATCTTCATTGTATAAATCCAGCTATGGTAAAATCTAATCCATAAAAAGTAAATATTTAATTAAAAATTAATTTTAATATAGCTTTTCAAGACTTTAAGGTATTTTAAAAATTAGTAGCCTTGAGAATCCATGTTTTCTCAAAGGGAAGCAGGAGAGTATACTTAACACCAATAATCAAGGCCCTTATTCATGGATACATAGGATGGCAGAAAAATTTAACTTTTTAAATTCACCTTTTTGTGTGTGGCAGTTTTGCTACTTCTGAGAAGCAACTTTTTGAAAAATAAACGCTGGACCTTGGATATTTTATACTCTTTTGTCTTTTGCTAATATTGGAGGATTAGATAATACTGTGATATTCATTAATACTTATTTTCAGAGCAGAGGTTTGGGAAAATAGGAAATATGATTATAGTGTCGCGTTCACTTCTATCTTGCAGCTATTGAGTATGCTCAGAAAGGTCAGTTTAACCTTTTCTATTTGCATCCCTGATTAGGAGTAAAAAAAGAGATATGATTTGAAAAAGCCATAGACAAGAAAAAGAAATACTGGAAATAACTTAAATCAAATACACTTTATGCTAAGCTACCCCAGTGCTATGCACTCTTCAAGATTCTCAGCCACTCTGGAGAGTCTCCCACCTTCCTTTATTTCCCTCTACTCACTAGAAGTCCAGATAGTTCTTATGTTTGATTTTAAAGCTATCAACTCACAACTAGCTTTAGTGGTATTTTGTGTTAGCACTTTTGCAAAAGCATAAAATGTCAACCCTTGATCAATACGGCAAGAAGATAATTTCTGATTATAGAGCAAATACATAAAACAAAATCAGAAATCTAAGTACTGAATAAAATAGATAGTACATCTGATCACATATGCTTTAGAAAGATTCAATATGAGTTTGAAAATAAGGACTTCAGGGATTAAATAATGATTTTCTCAAGTTCCTTTACTAAAATACATTAAAACAGTAAAAATAACTATTTACATGTAAAAATGTGAGCAATATAGTATGATTTCCTAGTTGTTTTTAATATATGTATTAATATATACTCTCATACTTGAGTGATAGGGAAAAAGAATCGGCCAGATTAATTAAAGCAACTTATGATATATTGGCCACCAAAATATTATTTTAACTATTATTTTTAAAATTCTTGGCTGGCACATTTGAAATGTTTCTGGTCCTGGCTTATATAACTCAGAAAATACAGACTCAACATGACTTTCAAGGGCAACTCTGAATGTTAATGTTTCCATTTTTGGCCTCATGGCAGAAAGAGTTTTATTAACCAGTGTAAGCTCTGGAATGTCAAAGGCACGATAGACAGCATAGACTCCACACACAAAATAGATGCATGGTCATTTTATTCTAAATTGCTTCACTTGAAAATACAGCATGAAGATCTAGAGAGAGGAAGAAAAAGTAAGTGATTTTATAGTGCTCTAAAATGTTGACATTTGAAAAATAGAAGTCCTAGGATAAAAATGCTCATGCATTTGGGTTTTTGATACAGCCAATCCTAGTAAGTTCCCTTATACTTGCCCAAGAGTTTGAATAACTAAGAGCTAGTCTGACAGGTGCCAAGCATTGTTGTTTCACAAGCAGGCACTTCAGATTTTTCAGAAAGTGACAGGCCTTCTCCCAAACCCACTTTCCATCCTTGCATTACATAATAAAATGTTCTAAGATGCAAGCTAGATGGCTAGAACTTTTGCACACTCATTCAGGAATTTCCCAAATAATTAGTGTAATATGATAATGTCTTAGGGAAACTGGACCTCCCAGGCAGGATATCTTGGTTCTAGAAGAGTCTCTTCTGTTTACTCTCTATTTATTCTTCTGTTTAACCTAGTTTATCTTTACCAAAAAAATTGTACACTATGGTTTTTGAAAGATTGGAATACTGTTTTGTGATCATATGTGCTTGTTAATATAATTGTAATTACATTTAAGAAAAAGCTAATGCCTCCTATTAGATGGTAATCTCTATGCAATCAGAAAGGGCCAAACTCATCTGTATATATTGTCCTCATCTATCCACATAGCACCATTCATTCAACAAAAGCTTATTGACTTTTAGTTGCTTGGAATATGTAGTGAGAAGGACAGAAGACATCTCTGTTCTAGTGGATTCTATATTCCAGTAAGTAGAGACAAACATCAAATGACTAAACTAATACATAAGAAAATATTGAGTAGCAAAAATGTTATGTTAAAAAAAACTGATAGAAAAAGAGAGTAACTAAGGAGCAAATTTAAGTAGCATATTCATGAAAAGTGTCTCTGGGCAGGTGACACTTAAAAACTGAGTCCTGAATGATAAGGAGAGATTATTTAAAGATACAGAGGAAGAACAATTCAAGCATAGAAAATCGCTTGACACATTTGGGGGAGAGAAAGGAGACAAGTGTGGCTGAAACATAGTGTCAGAGGGCAAGAATCGTATGCAATTAGATTGGAGAGGGAGGTAGATGCTAGAACATATAAGGATTTCAGGTAAAGAATTTAAATTTCCCTTCTCAGCGTGATGAGAATCCATTGGTTTTTACACAGAGGAATGACATCTGATTTATAGTTGAGCAGAGGAGAACGAACCAGCAAAGCAGCTGAAAATCAGCACTTAGTCGGGTGGGAGGATAATCAGGAAAGACTGGTACATGAAGCTCAAGAGAAGACAATGTCAAACATGAGGGAGCAGTTAATTGGGCTGGTAATTGAAATGTCAAGTAAGATGATATCATAAAATGGCTATTGGATTTAGGAACCTGGAGGTCGATGACAACCTTTATAAGAGATGTTTCAATACGATAATAGGCAGAGAGAATAGTAGGGTAGGGAAGTGTAAAGAGGGTAGAAAACACAAAATATTTTTCAGTGAAGAGGAACACCTACCTAATAGCACAGTAGTGGGAGAGATTTATTGGGTCAAGAGAGTTTGTTTTGTTTTGGTTGATAACAGAGAACTTCAGTAGAGAATGAGACATTGAGGATGCCAGAGGCAGCAAGTAATTTTAGGAGAAAAGTCCTTGAAAAAGTAAGAGGAGGTGGGATAAGGGGAAGAACATACTACTGTGCCTTTCTTAACACGTGCTCTCTGTGTATACTTTCGCATTCAATTGACAGTAGAAGTGTGCAAATTTTGCTGAGCACCATAGCAGAAAATTTGCTAGGAATGGTTCTACTTTAATAAAAAATTACATTACCCAAAATGAGGCAGAAAGAAATCGCATGTATTTGGCAAGAAATGTTTTTGGCATATAGATCAGGATACTATTCTTTTAATTTTCTATTTTAAAACTTTTATCTTTCAGGTGCTTCAAGAAGACCTAGAACAGGAGCAAGTCAGGGTCAACTCTCTCACTCACATGGTGGTGGTAGTCGATGAATCCAGTGGAGATCACGCAACTGCTGCTTTGGAAGAACAGCTAAAGGTCAGATTATTTTCTTTACTACGCTAAACGTGTCATTCAAAATAATTAATTACAATGCAGAAACTATGTAGAAAATTTATAATGTAATTTATATATTACACATATTTAGAATGCAGTCTATTTATTTAAACCAATCCAAACTATGTCCCATTCATGCATAATTCCCTTTCATTAACTACACACTGTTTGTTCACACTAGCTTCCTGTCCTTTGGAGAAATATATGAATGCAGATCTGTTTTTTTATCATAGTTGAATAATATGTATTAGAGAACTGGTCAGAGGAATATTATTTATGCCCTCTTCAAACTACAGTCTAAGAGAGGGCAAAGGTATAAAAACCACAGAAAGGATCACATTTAGTCAAATAATGAGAAATTGAACAGCTTCAGTATATTTTTTCCTAGAAGCCTTCTGCTGTAGTCTTGATGAGGGCATAGCAAGATGTTTAAGTGATGGAAGTTTTGTTGGAGAGCAGTTACTTATCCTTTCAAGCCCTCAACCTGAGTCAAAGTAATTGTTTCCTTGGAAACATAACCAGTAAATATTAACAAAGGATAATGTGGATATTTTCATATTTTCTTCCTATAATAATAAAATTATAGGAAGGGAATAATAAAATTTTTACTGTAAAAAGTTAAAACAATTTCAGCAAAACTTATATATACATTTACCAAAACATCAACATTAAGGGAAAATACAACAATTTATTGTTCTGAATGTGACACATAGATTCACATATGGACGCAAGTGCAGATTATATTTGAGACATTCATTGTAGCCACCAAATGCCTGCTTTTCGCTTGTGATACTTAGGGGCCAAGTCTGACACATCTAAGGATCCAATCAATGTGTGTTTAAATAGCTTTATCAGCCCAAGGGTGTTCTAAACATAGTGTCTCTTACCCAACGTATAACACAGTTGCTTAAAGTCTTATCTCTGTTTTTTTCTCTTTTTGTGTGAAATGTGTTTTTTTATCCCAGTGAAATGTCATTTCCTCGGGTTACTGCTTTAGACTGTCAATCTGCAACAATGTTATCTCACTCTCCATTATTAAATGACAAAGAGGAAACTCTTGAACTGCTACAACTGACCATTTAATATATACTAGTGACCCATGTTAATTGCTTATGTTTCAACGAAATTGCAGGGATTACAGATTGAAAAAGGCTTATGACACCCGATACTATAATGTGTCATCTCATACATGATCAAATATATTGTACACATACACACTCATGACCGACTAAAAGACTTCTCTGACAGACCACTGCTATATCCATTTTAGGGAATTCCATAGTTTTGATATAATAGTGTTGTAACTAATTACAGATGGGTAAAAGTATAATACTCAATGTTTCTCAGAAATTTTCAGAAGAGATAAAAGCAGGCTAGGGGGCAGGGGTTGGGAGGGTGACTAAGAAAACACTAAAGCAGAAATTGTTCTAAGTCGTAGTATATTTTCAGTTAAAGTAACAACCGAAAAGCATCTACTTTGGCATTACCAGGCCTGGTACAAGTAGCTTTAGAATGTAATTATTCCAATGGGATGCCTGTGGGACTAGGCCACCTTCAAAAGCAGTCCATAGCACTCACAGATAGTGACTGGATTAGATTTTAGGTGGGATAAATTAAGAGTGGTGGCCCTAAGCTTTTCTTTGTTCTCCTACTTCCTTTCATTTTCCACCTTATTTTCCGCCTTTATTTCTTTGGCTGAGAGACATCTACTAAGATAGCTGTGTTCATATGGGCTATCCCTAATTCACACAAACTCGGTCTGCGTTTGCCCATGATTACCTCCCCCTTTAATTAGTGTTGACTGTGGCATCTCAGCCTCCTCTTTCCCCATTAACCCCCTTTCTCTTTTTAATGCCCTCATTTCCCTCTGCATAGCCTGGAGAAGCTTCATTGAGAAGGTGGCATTTGAGTAAAAACTAAAACAAAGTGAGGGGGGTGTTTTGGAGGTACGCAGGTCATATGTGGGCCTTTTACATTTGAAAAGCTGAAAAAAGACTATAAATGGAGCATAAAGAGAGCCTAGTGTTCTAGGGAGATAGCTGTTTCTAGTAAAAAAGAATCAGAAACATGGTTAGGCCCATAGTTTACAGAAGTTGCTCTAATGAAAACACCTTCCAGAGAAAAGGCAGAGAGGTATTAAAATCCCATTTTCAGATAGGTTCTCCTGTCCACGTTAACATGTGGGAGTCCAGTTAAATGTATTGAAAGTATCTAAGGCCACAGACCCAAGAGAGTTTTTGGCATATAAAAGCCATTTGGATTATTTTGTTAAATGAGTTTAGTCTTAAAGTTACTGTCTACCATTTTGAAGAGTTAAAGATATATCAAAAGAATGGACACAGACAAGCATCCTCTTTTGAAAAAGAATAGCCTGGAAAATAACATTTTAGAGCAAATTATTAAACATAAGGCTATACATACATGTACAGTTTCTTCCTCATCCGACGAAGTTAATAAACTTGTTTGTTGAATAAAGGAATAATTTTCGAAGATGAGAAAGGTCACTAAGAGCTAAGATACATTCACTAAAATCAAGACATGAAAACCAACTTTATATCAAATGACGTTAAATAATTTGTACAAATATTATGTGGTATTATTAAGACAAATTGTTTGGTGAATGTATTAAGTTGGTTGATCCAATGGCATGGAATAAATATAAAGTATTTTGATTTCCCTAAAGTATTTTGCAAAGCCTCCTGTGATATGTCTATGGATAAAATGTGCCTTCCCATCCCTACGTGGGTTGGTAGTGAATGTCTGTGTTTTAATGTATTCCCTCCTGGTATCTGATTTATGTGTCAGAGAATTGGACTGAAGACGATTGGACTCCTTTATTCAACGTGCAGTGTCAGAAAATTTGGAGTAAAGAAGCCATGTGAGGATTTTGCTGGGGCGCTGTGTAAATTTTGCATTCACATGAGTGGTTAATGGATGATTTCCTCTCCCACATGACTTTGGAAGTTTTATAGCAATGCCTGTAAAGTTAGAATGTCACATACAAGTGTCATATACTCGTCTCTCATGTTTTAAATCAGAAAAGACATAATTAGTGGTTAAAATTTTGCTACTTAAAGAAGCAATATCTTTAAATTAATGAAGTTTTTGATAAGAAAGGTCTGACTTCCCATCCACACAGTGAATGTAAATATATATATAAATGTATACAAATGTGTGTACATATACATATATCTATACATTTGCCTTTTATCCATATGTAGGGATGCATATATATACATATATATGTATATATATGTATATATGTGTATATACAGGGAGAAAGAGAGAGAGAGAGAGAGAGACCAACCTTATTTGAGCACATGCTTAACATTAATTCAAAGCAAGATGATATAGATTCTTAGTAATTTTTTTTTTAAGGATTGGCACCTGAACTAACATCTGTTGCCAATCTTCTTTTTTTTCCCTTTTCTTTCTCCCCAAAGCCCCCCACTTCATAGTTGTATACTCTAGTTGTAGGTCCTTCTGGTTGTGCTATGTGGGACGCCACTGCAACATGGCCTGATGAGCGGTGCCATGTCTGCGCCAGGATCCGAACTGGCGAAACCTTGGGCTGCCGAAGTGGAGCACGCAAACTTAATCACTCAGCCACGAGGCTGGCCCCAATTCTTAGTAAATTAATGCAATCCTGGACATGGCATAATGTCTAGATTACAAGGACTAATACTTATGTTCTGTGCTGGTTTGAATACACTCTATATTTTAGTATTTTAGCTGGAGTTTTCCAGAATGGTGGCATCCTGTAAACAATGTTTGTAGAACCAAGTATTATTTAATTTTAAGGAAAACATAAGCAAAGATAAGGGACACGTGAACAGTACTGTTGTGTTGAAAAAGGAAGGCATTTCTCTTGTTACTTCAGAAGGTTGTGCTATCAAAAATAGGCAGAAATTGATAAGCCTGTATGTCTTCTGTGCGATCTCTTTCCCAAGCCCAATTTCTTCTGATTTTCTTCTGTGTATATTCACCTTGAAGTCCAAAAGGCACCTCAAGCTCAACAAGGTGAAACTTAACTCATTGTGCCCTACTTCCCTCTAAACCTGCTTCCTTTACTGACTTCCCCATATTTGGTATTGCACCACCATTCACCATGACACTTGTACCAGAAACCTGGAGTCACGCCGGACACATCCCTTTCCTTTCCCTGTGAGCCCTCCACATGTAATCAGTCCTAGCATTTCTTAACTATCTCTCATATTCATTATTTCATCTTTGCTCCTGTCACTATTTCCCAAGGTAAAGCCCATATCATCAACCCCTGGAAGTCCTTGCCTGCATTCTTACCTCTCTTCAATCCAATTTCCACATTGACATCAGTGTAGAGTCTCAGGAATCTATTTAATATAGTTTCTCTTCTACTTAAAATCCTTCGTTGCTTTCCATCTTCTGCAGAGCCTCATCACTTTGGCCTGCAATGATTTTTATTACCTTACCCCTACCTGTCTCTCAATGCTTGTCTCCTCTTAGCCTGCTCGTGTCCTTCAACCTATATTCTATTCCTACAAGCTATCTCTGGTTCTCTGTATGACAGCATCTTTGTACATGCTATTCTTCTTACTTGGAATACTCATCTTCCTGATGTCTGCCTTGAAAACTCCTACTTCATTTAGAAAACTCGGTTCAAATTCTCTTCCTTGAAGCTGGTTTTTCTATGCAGTGATACTCATTCCCTTTTTGGTGCCATCTCTGTACCATAATTATGCCTCTGTTGGTTGGAAGGAAATAGTCTACTACAAGGTAGTTGTTCAGAAAGGCTATTTATAATGTCCCTATCTTATCATGGCTTGAAAATTGGGGTGTGTAACTAAATGTGTTTATAGTACACACCTTTGGGATAATTTGGGGAGGAAAAAAGTCTATGAAATGTTAAAGCCTATAGAATAAAGTAATAGAGATTATTTATGAAGAGGAATATGGATGAAAATATTTTTTGATGTTTCTCTCTAGTTTCTAATTTTATATTTGGTGAATAAAAAGCATTTTTAAAAATAAAAATAAATGTGATGGAAATAATTTCACTAAGCCAAGTGTCAACAATTTTTACCCATGAAGCAATGATTATTAGCACTTTTATGTGCTCATTATTTTCTAAGAACTTTACATACTTTGTATGTAATGCTATCCCTGTTTCAGAAATGAAAAAGCTGATGTCTAGTGAAATTTAGATCCAAGTTCACGTAGGTTGCAAGTTGCAGAGCTGGGGCTGGTGTTGAGATCTGTGTGATACCTCAGCCTGGGCTTTCTCCTAATCTCTCAGTTTCACAGGAGAAAACTACTGTGTGACCTTGAGAAAATTATTACAGGGGAAATATATGCAAGTGTGTTGGAATGATAATATTCTTTATGAATATGTGTTAATTCTAATATAGTCTAAAGAGAATTCTGGCCTTTTTGACCTCTGAAAAAACTTTAAACTTTACACTATGACACAATTTTTTTAAAGAAAATGTATTGAAGTATCCAGAAAAGTACGCAAATCATAATTATAGCTTGAAGATGTCACAAAGGTAACATACTCATTGTTCCACACCCAGATAAAAAGATAGTATGTTCCCAGCAATCCAAAAACCCTCATTAAACCCTATCATAGTTATAAACTTTTCCCACTTCTCAAAGGTAACCTCTATCCAGATTTGTACCTCAGATTAATTTTATTTTTAACTTAATGTAAATAGAGTTGCATAATATATATAATTTTGTCCCTGACTTTGTCACTTGATGTTTGCAAGATTCATCCATGTTGCATATAGCATTAGTTCATTAATTTTCATGGCTGGATAGTATTCCTTTTTATGAATATACCACAATTTAATTATGCATTCTACTGTTCAGAAAATTTGGGTTGTTTCTCGTTTAGGACCATTACCCATAATGCTGCTATGAACATAATTGTACATATATTTTTGTGAATATATGGATGCTTTTGTATTTTGTATACACCTAGGATTAGAATTGCTGAATTGTTGGGTATAGGTAGCTTTATAGGTGTTACCAAAGAAGATTTCAAAATTGCTGTATAAATTTATACTTTCATCAGTAGTGAATAAACGTAGAAATTGCTTCACGTCTCTTCAATACTTGGTATTGTCAGATTTTTAATTTGGGCCCTTCTCGTGGCTATATAATAGCATCTCTTGTTTTCATTTGCATGTGCCAATGACTAATGAGGTTGAGCACTATTTCAGTTGTTTACTGGCTTTTTGAAATGCCTATTTTTCTATTGGATTGTCTATATTTCTTTCAGTGATGTGTTGTAGTTATTTGTAAATATATATGCTGGATTTTAATCCTTTGTTGGTTATCTATATTACAATTTCGTTTTTTTTTTTTACTGGATACCTTGCCTTTTTACTCTTTAATTCTATCTATTTTAATACACAGAAGTTTTAAATTCAATATACTCCAATATTTTGCTATGGTTAGTATATTTTTGTCCTGAATTTAAAAATAAAGTTTCCTGCTCTAAGACAGAGAAGATATTCTCCTGCATTGCCGTATAGGGGCTTTATTGCTTTATCTTTCCTATTACAACCCATCTAGTATGTCTGGTATGAGGAAGGGATAAATGTTCATTTTTTCCCATTTGGATCCAATTGAAATAACATAATGTATTGCAAAGACCATTCTTTCCCCAATGTTCTGATGTGTCACCTTTAATCAAATGCCTATACATGCATGGGTCACTTTATGGACTCTGATAATTTCTGTGTGTAAATTTGCCTATACTTATGCCAATACCACATTGTTTTAGTTGCTATAGCTTTATGATAAATATTGATATCTGGTAGTATTGTAAAAGAACAATTGTAACAGATGGCCAAACAGGCAAGGAAGAATTTATTCAAAACTATTACAATTAGGCATCAAGACTGTTACAATAGGGAAAAGAGTCTGAACTCAGTTCCACTGAACAAAAGGCAGGAGGGTTTGTTAGTGCTGGGATGAGCTAGAGTAAAAGCACTGGAGGACATTATGGGGTTGGACGGTCAACGTGGTTATGCCATCTGTGTTTGCTAATTGTCCCTTATTAGAGTTAGGCTCCTACTCTCCCACAGACACTGGGAGACAGGGCACTATGTTTCTTGATAATTACTTTTCAAAGGGATGGCTCGCAGGTCCTTGAGAAAGACATTCTTGGTTTGTAGAATATTTACATCTCAAAGGGGCAGAGAAAAAATGTACAATTGCAAGTTTTCTAAAGTAAGTGCTCTAAGAAAAAGGAGGTCAGGGGCCTATAGTCTAAAGTTTAGTAAATCTAAGGGGGACACTAAATCTATCTTAGCCAATATAAGCCCTTTATATTTGTTTTCTCTTTTTTAAAGATTATCTTGGCTATTTTTGTTCATTTGCATTTCCATATATTTTTTTAAGATTTTATTTTTCCTTTTCCTCCCCAAAGCCCCCCGGTACACAGTTGTGTATTTTTAGTTGTGGGTCCTTCTAGTTGTGGCATGTGGGATGCTGCCTCAGCATGGCCCGATGAGCGGTGCCCTGTCCACGCCCAGGACTGGAACTGGTGAACCCCTGGGCTGCTGAAGCAGAGCGTGTGAACTTAACCACATGACCGCGGGCTGGCCCCTGCATTTCCATATTTTAGGATCAGCTTGTCAACCCACTTCCCCCCCAAAAAACCCACTATGGTTTTAATTGGATTTCATTGAATATATAGATCACCTTTTGGTGAATTAATATGTTTATTATATGAAGTGTTTCAATTCATGAATATGAAATAGCCTTCCATTTATTTTGGTCTTTGTTTTCTCTCAATAGCGTTTTATGGTTTTCAAGATAGTGGGTCTTAGACTTTTTATGAAATTTATTCCTAGGTTTTTGACAGTTTTTGCTGTTGTTTTAAGTGGTATCTTTTTAAAATTTCATTTTCTATTTGTCTGTGGCTGATATGGAGAAATACAATTGATTTTTGTTCCTTGACCTTGTATCCAGAGACCATGCTAAATTTACTTCTTAATTGGAATAGTTATCTGTAGCATCACTTAGATGTACATTTACAGATTGTTTGTGAGTAATGACAGGTTTGCTTCTTTCTTTCCAATCATTAATTTTATTAATTTTTCTTGTCTTATTGTGCTGCTAACTCTAGTACAATGAGATCATCATTGATATGTGTATCTCACTTTAGGATTCAGGACTGAGGCTTTTTGTAAATCATCATAAAGTATGATGTTTTCTGTAGGTTTCTTGTAGGTGCCTCTTATTCCTAGTGTTCTAAGAAGTTTTTTTATTATTGGGTGCTGAATTTTATCAAACATTTTTTCAGAATCACTTGAGACGATAACGTTAGTTTTCTCCTTTGCTCTGTTAATATGTCAAATCACATTGCTACATTTTTTTTAAGATTTAATTTTTTTCCTTTTTCTCCCCAAAGCCCCCAAGTACGTAGTTGTATATTCTTCATTGTGAGTCCTTCTAGTTGTGGCATGTGGATGCTGCCTCAGCGTGGCTCGATGAGCAGTGCCATGTCCGCACCCAGGATTTGAACCAACGAAATACTGGAGCCGCCTGCAGCAGAGCGGGCGAACTTAACCACTCGGCCACGGGGCTGGCCCCCACATTGCTACATTTTTAATGTTAAAATAGACTTGCTTTCCTGAGATAAACCAATCATGAATGATATGTATAATCCTTTTTATTTATTGCTTGCTTTTCTTTGCTAACACTTGCTAACATTTGATTTAGGGTTTTCCTATTGTGTCTATGAAAGAGATTGGCCTGTTATTTTCCTTTCTTATAATATGCTTGCTAGGTCTAAGTACCTGATTATGCAGGGGTGGGAACTTGCCATTTGTACCTGGAATTTTCTTTATGGGGAAGTTTCAAATGAAAGATTCAATAAAGAGACAGAAGACTTCCTATTTTTGATTTCCACTTTTTGATATTTTTGATCTTCATTTTCCAGATTTTCCATTTTTTGGTCAGTTTGAGTAGTTTCTGTCTTTCTAGGAATTTGTCTATTGCATCTAAAATTAAAAATATATTTATATAAAACTCCATTTGGTTCACGTCTATTTAATAATATTTTTATTTGTTATCAATGTTTGAAGTTCAGGAAATATGATATAAAACTATGAATTTCTAGCCTCTCTGGAAAAGTGAGTGATCTGATGATCCTTGGCCTGTTTCCCTGCATATTAACCTTGGTAGGAATCAAATAGCTCCATCTCCTTTAGCATAGGCTCTCCATTTAGCTACAGCCCCATCACGCCCCATCCTCTTACACCTAGATTACTTTGTGCATTTTATTATGTATACACATTAGAATTTGTGATTTCTTATAGATGGACTATTCCAATGCCAAGTGTTAGAATGAAGCATAGAGGGATATTTGTTTTCCACTCACTTGATTACAAAAAAGACGCACGATGGAGCATGCTCCTGGTATAAAAATGTAAAAGTAAAAGATTTTCAACTCTTGTACAAAACATAAGCCTTAATAGACTATAGGTAAAATGTGAAAACCTAGTAATTTTAGTTTCATGTTGAAATATTTCACTGTATTTTGTATTAACATTCTATTACGCTCTAAATTTATCACATCTAAAAACAGAAGCTGATTTTCGATCAGCTAAACTCTGAATCCTTACCAGCCACAAGCATCTCAATAATTCATCACAGTTTTCAGAGCATTTTTGCATTTGTTGACCTATCTGACCCTACCAGTGACCTGGCTAGGAGGGTTCCAGGGCAGGTACTATTATCTCCATTTCAGTAGTGGGAAAACTAAGTTATAGCAAAGATTAAGAGTTTGCTGACAGATATTACCAAGATGGGCAACAGTAGAGCTGGAACAAGAATTCAGGCAATCTGTACTTTAAGCCTAGTCATGTGTAGCAGCTTAGCGGATTCAGAGATTCTGCTATATGGCTAATGCCCATTGTAACTATTAAAGATCTAGAATTTGAGGTAGAGAGGACAGGACGTCATGTGTGACTCTCATCTCCTGTGGGTCTTCAAATTCACCATAAATAGCTCTGTTGTTACCATAAATTATTGGTAGACAGGTTTTTGATTAAGAAGAAAGAGAAAAAAGGTTCTAAGACAACACTAGGAAGAAAAGCCCTATATTGATAACTGCAGTGGTGGTATTCAGCTTTGAGGCATGCATATTGCATGTGAAATGCATGTATTACTCCACAAGACATTAAACACAAAGGTAAGGAGCCCTCCTCAAGAAGTTCAGAGACTGTGAGGCATAAAACAATCAAGACAGTAAAACCTCAATTTACTGAGGAGTGCCTGTGAATGTGATGCGCTGGAAACAAGCTGTCATGCTGGAATGCTCCTTAGGACTCCTGCTCGTTATTTTCTGGTATCCCAATTGAATAGACTGGTGGGAGCTGGAGAGTACAGAGTTTATTAAGCTGCCACAGAACATTAAATAATAGCCTGCAAATAATAACAGCAACAACAACAGGGCCTTTCCAGATTTATTCATTAGCACTTTGTAAACTCATAAAAATAAGTAATATATGGAACTGACTGTATCAGCACAGAAGAACATGCTTCTTCAAGTTAAAATCTCATTACATTTTAAGCATAATCACCAAGGCAAAATTTCATTAATTAGACAGTCATACTTACCTTTTAAAAATAAGTCCTTGCAAAGAGCACGTTTTTGATCTGAAAGTATAAGTATTTTCTGCTTTTAAAAAATATTTTAAACAAATATGGAGTTATAATATCAAAAATGTTTTTAGATCAAATTATAACATTAGGCTTCAAATCCCTTTTGAGTGGGTTAGATAAAATGTTTAGTTAAATCTGGTCAAACTTCTGCTAAAATTAAATATGAGAAGACTCAAAAAAGCTCAAGCGTCTGTACGTCTCACTCTAGGTTGTGTAGCATAAATTACAAGGCGTATTTTTTGTGTCGAATGCTCTACTGAGTGAATGGCGTTGTGAAAGAGCATGGCTTGTAGCCAGATGGATCTGAGGTCCAATCCCAGATAGTCAATCCTGTGGCCTATCTGGCCTGAAGACAAGTTACTTAACCCATCTGTGTGTCAGTTTCCTCATCCGTAAACTGCGCCTTTAGAAGTGAAACAATCAGGAGCTCTTTGAGTTCAGTCAGGAGTTATTATAGGATCATTTCAACAGAAGTAAGGATGATATTTTCAGAGAAACTTCCAAGAAGTGTATCCTAATACCTCAGAACATGTTTTTCCACCCTGGACCATATGTTAGACCGTGAAGATATAAGGCATGCATTTTTATAGGATGCTGCTTCAGTTAACAGTTTGTAAAAACATGTAAAATTGAGAAGAGAATCATAGACTTGGCCAAACATTAGTCAGTAGTACTCTGCCCAATGTCTAGCCTCATAGTGGGTGTTATTTTATTTCTTTCCATAAGTTATTTGATATTATTTCCATTTCACCATCGGTAAAATGAAGTTGCTTATCCTTTTTAAGTGCATAGCTGTTTATAAAGTAAGAAAGAAAAATCAAAAAATAAGTTATGTTGTAGAAGGCTCATTACATGTAAAATTAATTTAGCTGGGGAGTATATTCCAGGGTCTTAAACTGTAATAAAATGAGATGGTCTGCTGCTGCCTCTGTCTCTTATAAACCCCACTTGCTGCTGCATCGTGTGGTCCATGGCACGTAATTGTTTCTTTCTTGGTGGACATACTCCTAGGAAAACTTTATCTCTTAATGCCAATCTTGCTGGGTACAGTTTAGTTCTCACATTCTGTCACTGGCTTCAATAAATTCAAGAGTCAAGGTACTTAAGTTTTACCTCCCAGGCTTGTCATATTTTTTCAGTTGCCTCTATCCAAATGTTCTTTTGATCGCCATTTTTCACTTTTGCTTTGAAAAACCAACTCAACCAAACAAAGGAACTCAAATGAGAAATGTCCTTGGCATGTATAACAATATGAGATGTGAATTAAATGGGAGGGAAAAATCCTCCCCGTTGCGGATCTGTGAATAGATGATAATGGAGTTGTGATTTAGCCCATGAAAATGTGTTAGAGTAGGTGAACTGACCTTTAGCTTCTCTTACTGCTGTGACAAAATGAGGACATAGATAAAAATTAATTTCTCCTTATCAGTTTATGAGATATTGTAATTCATTTTCATTTGTGTGTCATGTTTACGTAGATTTACAAAATATATGCATTATTTCTAAAAGCTCAAGGGATTTATACATTTAAATGGAAATTCCAAGAAACACTGATTTTTTTCTCTGAAGAAGAGGTTTCTAATCCTAATATAATGATTCTTTAAAAAAAAATTTAGCTTCCTGTCAATCCCATTCGATACAATCCTTTATACGTGTCTAACAATTTGGTTACATCCCTCCAGGCAATGATAGGAACCAGCATCTTTGAATGATTATAGAGCTGACAGATAACCTTTCAATTGCTTAGCTCCATCCATTGTAATTCAAATTAGGACCAATATGTCCAAGCAATAAACAGGTAAATTATAAATTCAAGCACTATGTGCATCTATTTGTATTTGTGCATATAGCATTGCAAAAATCTCCCTGTGGTCAGACATGTACAGCACACAAGCAAGCAATTTCTAATTCACTTATCTCATTTTACTGAGATCAGTAAAAAGCACCATGCCCACATTGTAACAGAAGTGACTTAGATTCAGTTCAATGAGAGTTTTCTGAGGGTAAGCTAGATTTAAGCAGTGGAATATGTTACAAAAGGGTATATATGCTCTCTTGTGTTGGAAATCTTTAAAGAAGAATATACTTGAAGACTAAACATCTGTTTGTGAAGATTTAATAAGTACTTTTCTAGAGTGACTACAGTAAAATAGATGACCCTTGGTGGTTCTTATAAAATTTGATATAAATACCATGATGAAGTGAAATGCAAATAACCACCAACTTTTATAACTTGGTTCAAATTAAAACTGCTTTCCAAAATATAATCTTGTTTAATATTTGTATCAATTCTTTTAGGGGTTTGTATGATTATTTTCTTCACAAGAGATTAAATAATTCAGCCATAAAATTTCCTGAAAAAATCACTTGATTTTATTGGAGGGATATATAATAATACCAATCTCTCAAAGGATTGCCAGAATTATTATAAGAAAATTGTGTATTTTAAATGTTTTGTAGTTTGAAAAGACATATATATATTGGCAATCCAACTAATTGACTGACCTACGAATTGAATCCAAGTTATTTGGCTCTAGACAATTTTTTTTTCTGCTGAGGAAGATTTGCCTTGAGCTAACATCTGTGCCAATCTTCCTCTATTTTGTGTGTGGGTTGCTGCCACAGTATGGCCGCCGCCAAGTGTTATGTAGGTCCATATCCAGGAACCAAACCCAGGCTGCCAAAGTGGAACACACTGAACTTAGCCATTAGGCCATGGGGCTGCCCCAGCTCTAGACACTTTTATCTTCCCCACATTAAAACATAAAATCACAAAATGACAATGTATTTGTATTTGGGAAGTTGTGTCGCAATAAATTATTAAAAATCTGCTGTATTTGAACAATTTTAGTTAATTTTACTCTAGTAATTGAAACACATTCTCTAAAATTTTCATACTCTAATAAGTACATTGTTACTTTTAACAACTTTAGTTTTGTGAGATAATTTGTATCGCCATGGAATCAGCCTCTCTTAAATATATCTTTTGTATTAGTTTGTCAGAGCTGCCATAACAAAATACCAACGACTGGGTGGCTTAAACAACAGAAACTTATGTTCTCACAGTTCCAGAGGCTAGAAGTCCAAGACCAAGGTATCAGCAGGTTTGGTTTCTTCTGAGGCTTCTCCTTGGCTTGCAGACCGCCGCCTTCTGACTATGTCCTCACATGGTCTCTTTTTTGTGCCCACACATCCCTGCTGTCTTTCTGTGTGTCCAAATTTCCTCTTCTTATAAGGACACCTGTCAGATTGGAGTAGAGCCCACCCTAACAGCCTCATTTTAACTTAAAAGTCCTTTCTTTAAAGGCCCTATCTCCAAATATAGTCACATTCTGGAGTAGAGGGGGATAGCGCTTCAATATATGAATTTTAGGGAGACACAGTTCAGCCCATAACATCTTTATTCTGTTTATTTTTGTCACATAGTACATGTTCAATAAATATTTATTGTTTAAATAAACCCATGATTGATGAATGAATGAATTGGAGACTACCAATCACTATAATTTAAATTAAGTATTGGCTGCGTTATAAACCTGCTTAATGAATTATCAAAATTATCTGTTATCATTATTTGAATACAAAGGACACTTTTAATAACATTCTTAAAATAGTTGTCTTAAGTAGGTTGACTCTGTGCCTAAAGGAATAATCATCCTTAGTTTTCTGTGACTCATTCATATAGTGAAAAAAACTATAGTGTAATGTATATTGCATTAATATATTTTGGAATTTCTCTAAATTTAATAATCTTAAGCAATCTAGTATGTGGAGGTCTTTATTTGGATTTGTTTTATAGGATGTTGTATTAGAATTAATAACTTGTAAATGTTCCTCTATGAGATTACAAACCTAAGATGCTACTTCAGTGGACACTTTCTTTGTGTGTCTTATAGCACTAGGGAAAAGATGCTATATCTTTTTACAAGTCTCAGTTCATTTTCTTACATTTATGAAAACAATGCTATAGTTTGAATTTATCCCTTTCCCCTTTGACTCCTATCTCTACTGGGGTTGGAGAGCTGCGATAAACATCGCACAATTTGACCTTTTGTATCACATCCTCAAATCAGGCAGATGGTGTAGTTTATGGCTAAGGGGTAAGATTGTCTCTGTTGGAAGCTAATTTTTTCACAACTAATCCATTAACAGATATGTTGCATGCCATTTTACCTGATGCATACTGACATGGTCACTAGGAAGTTCACTAAAATAACTTCTAATATGTTTTAGAAAAAAATCCCAAGGACTTGGTTGTAATAATTAAATGGCTAATATTGAATTCATTGATTTATGTTAGCACATTTCCTCTGGGTATCCTCCATTGCTATTTCAGGGCTATGGCTTCTGTCATAAACTAGTGTAATTCAAAAGGAGTCGAGCAGAGAGTGAAACTATAAAAAATATGAAAATCAGTTACATTATGCTAAAAGCAATAACATTTTTATTGACATTTCTGAAGAAAAACTAAAAACTCACTTGTGACTCAGCTGCATGTGAGAACATGATCATTTTCATACTGTAGTAAAATATGTATTGCTTACTCCTTACCCATGCATGGGACTCCCTTTTTGAAAAGATGGTAGATTAAACAAATTTTTAAAAATTTAAATGAGTCTCTGAGCCACCTACTAATAGGTGGATTTTTTCATGATGTTAATTACATATGTATCATTTGATTCATTTATTAATATCTTCTAAGTGGATCAATCTAAACATGTAGCATCAAGTAAGGTAGAAATTAGATATGAAATAGGTGTGTAAAAAACATGAGTTACAAACTTTTTTCTCTAGCTTTAATTCTACACAAAAATAAAACATGTCCATATTTTGAGATACTTCTAGTTTTAAAAATCCAATAGCTATGGGAAAATAATTTTCTTATCTATGAGAAAGTCAAAAAAGTTTAAATTTTAGGGTCTGAAGTGCATCATGATGGAGTTGAAATGATACATTTTTTCATCTTAAAACAATCCCTTTGCACAGAAATCATCACAACATTTTTTCATCTAGAACCATTGGTACTTGGTTTATGTTACATATTAAAATAGTGTATACACATAGGCATTAGCGACATGCTAAAGATATGACAGTTATTACTCAGGGAATGTTACAATTTTTCCACTAGAATTGTTTAGAGATATAGTGATTTTAAATACTTTATAATAATAATCCAGATAATTTTTAAAATCCACATATGGATACAATTCAAGTCACTAAAAGTTTTCTTTTACAAACAAGACATTAAGTAATTCTAATTATACAGGACTGCTTCAAATAAGATTATTTTTAGGCATACTACTTAGTAGTCAGACTTTTATTCTTTGGGGTGTTTTTTCTGACCTAAGAAAGATACACATTTTACATGTTATGAGTGCAAACTTCTCTTTAATTCTATATTTATATCTTTGCTAACTTAGATTTACTTTAGAAGCATTTCAAATAGTGGTATGATAACTGCTTTAGACTTCTTCTAAGTATCTTTGCTTTTCAATGTAAGGTGAAAGAGTGAGTGAGAAAATCTAAAGACAAATCAAAGGTGCAATGCTTATCTAATTACAAGCAGAAGCAGGAAGGGTGGCCTTTACAACTCCTAGCATATATAAGAGTCTCAAAATTAGATACTTTCCCTAATCATTCATGCCATTTTTAAGGAAATTCAGTTAACAATTAATTGTTTGTTGACGTTGTGGTGGGTTGTCTCTTCCCCAGGTCCTGGGAGATCGGTGGGCAAACATCTGTAGGTGGACAGAAGATCGCTGGGTTCTTTTACAAGACATCCTTCTAAAATGGCAACGTTTTACTGAAGAACAGGTGAGTCATGTGGGGGAAACTATCAGTGAAAGACATGGAGAGATGTTAAATGGATAAATGAAAAAAATGAGATGATCTATTTAATGATAATTATTTTTTTGGAATTATTTGATTTCTTTCAGTGCCTTTTTAGTACATGGCTTTCAGAAAAAGAAGATGCAGTGAACAAGATTCACACAACTGGCTTTAAGGATCAAAGTGAAATGTTATACAGTCTTCAAAAGCTGGCCGTATGTATTTTTTAGCTTTCAATGGTATTTTTTAAAAACCCAATAGTTTATGTTAACACCCTATTTGGTCTTTCTCTTCCTTCAAATCTTAAAACAAATGTTCATTGTTCTTGCTTAGATCATAGTCTTCAATGATATCATGTTGTTACTTTTCTTAATTAAAATAGGGAAACCTATAGTATTTTAGTCAGCTCAGGCTGCTATAACGAAATACCGTAGACTGGGTCACTTGAACAACAGACATTTACTTCTCACAGTTCTGGAGAGTGGAAAGTCCAAGATCAAGATGCCAGCAGATTTAGTTCTTGGTGAGGCCCTCTTCCTGACTTGTAGACTGCTCCTCCTTGCTTTATCTTCACATGGTGGAAAGAGGAAACTTTGGTGTCTCTTCCTCTTCCCATAAGGGCATGAGTCTCATCATGGGGGCTCCACCTTCATGACCTCCTTTAAACCTAATTACCTCCCAAACGCCCCACCTCTTAATTACTATCACCTTGGAGGGATAGGGTTTGAACATATGCGTTTTGTGGGGACACAAACATTCAGTCCATAACATTAAACCCCTGGCCCCTCCAAATTCATGTCTTTCTCACATGCAAAATACATTCATTCTATCCCAACAGCCCCCCCCCGCCAAATCTTAATTGGTTCCAGCAGTATCTCTACAGTGTAAAGTCCAAAGTCTCATCACCATCTAAATCGGATATGAGTAAGACTCTAGGTATAATTCATCCTGAGGCCAAATTCCTCTCCAGCTGTGAACCTGTGAAACCAGACAAGTCACGTGCTTCGAAAATACAATGATGGCATAGGCCAAGGAGAGACATAGCCATTCCAAAAGGGAGAAATAAGAAAGAAGGAAGGGATGATAGGTCCCAAATAAGTCTAAAGCATAGCAAGGAAAATTCCATTAGATCTTAAAGATCAGAGAATAATCCTCTTTGGACCCATGTCCTGCCTTCCAGGACCACCGGAGTGGCAGCATCACCCCCAGGGCTCCAAAAGATTGCCTCGCCTTTCACCTCCACAGGGCACGTCCACAGTGGCTCTCTGCAGCAACCCTCAGGACTCTCTGTGATAGCCCCTCTCCTGAGGCACAGGATGGGTCCTCCTGCCCCCCTCTCCACCCAGGAAGAACTAGCCCTGTCCCCTGGGCCTGTGGTGGGAGTGACAGCCCTGATGATCTCTGAATCACCTACATCATTCTTCCCTTTTCTTGAGGAATAGCACATGTTTGAAGCCTTCCTTCCATCTGTCCAATTTTTCTCTGTTTCCGTTGTCCCAGCTGGTAGTTTCTGCTGGTATAATCCCATCTCTATTCCTGGCTTCTGATGAGATGGCTGATTAAGTCTCTGGTTCACACTCACACTAATTTCCTTATCAACTGATTGGTAAGCCATACCCTTAGTGTTCTCTTCTGAACATGCTTTTCATTTTTTGCAGTATGGATAGGCTGAGAATTTTCCAAATCTGTAAGTGCTGGTTCATTTTTGCTTAACCATTCCTTCTTCAATTCATTTCTCTCTTCTCGCATTTAACCATAAGCAGTCAAAAGAAACCATGCCACTCCTTTAACACTTTGCTTAGATATCTCCTAAGGATAGCTAATTTCTTAGCTAAATATCCAATTCCATCACTCACAAGTTGCCCCTTCCACATAACTCTAGAACATGGACACAATTCAGTCAAGTTCTTTGCCACTTTATTAAAAAAATGGTCTTATCTCAATTGTCCAATAATATTTTCCTTATTTCTGCCTGAGACCTCATCAGAATGGCCTTTACCATCTATATTTATACCAACATTCTGTTCAAGACTATTTATTTATTCTTTAAAAAGATGGAAGCTTTCTCTGTAGTTCTCCCTTTTCTCTTTGAGCGCTCACCAGAATTGATTTTGGCAATCCCTTCATGGAAATCTCGACTTTTTCTGACATGCATCTCAAAACTCTTCCAGCCTCTGCCCATTACTCAATTCCAAAGCCATTTCCACATTTTTAGGTATTTGTTACAGCAATACCCCACCTCTTAGTACCAATTCCTGTCTTAGTCTGCTCAGGCTGCTATAACAAAATACCATAGACTGGGTGCCTTAAACGACAGACATATATTTCTCACAGTTCTGGAAGCTGGGAGGCACAAGATCGAGGTGCTGGCAGATTTGGTTATTAGCAAGGCCTTTTTCCTGGCTTCTGGACAGTACTTCCTTGCTGTATCCTCACATGGTGGAGATAGAAGCAGCTGTGATGTCTCTTCCTCTTCTTTTAAGGGCACTAATCCCATCATGAGGGCTCTATTCTCTTGACCTCATCTAAACCTATTTACCTCCCAAAATCCCCACCTCCTAATATTATCACATTGGGGGATAAGGCCTTCAACATATGAATTTTGGAGGGATACAAACATTAATTCCAAAAGATATAGGTAGATTTTCAACTTTGTTTTTTCAAACAAAATTGTACTCTTGAAAAAATAGGGCCTTGTAGTTAAGTTCGGCATGCTCCACTTGGGTGGCCTGGGTTCAGTTTCAGGGTGCAGACCTACACCACCCATCTCAGTGGCCATACTGTGACAGCAGCTCACATACAAAATAGAGGAAGATTGGCAACAGATGTTAGCTGAGGGTGACTCTTCCTCAGCAAAAAAAAAAAAAAAAAAGAGAGAGAGAAGAAAAAATATAGCAGATGTTAGCTGAGGGTGACGCTTCCTCAGCAAACAAACAAACAAAAAAAAAACCGAGGGAGGAAAAAGAAAAAATATAGCATACCTGGAATAAGACTTCAGTTAAAATAAAAAAGTAACACTAAGAAGTACATGTGAACATTCTGTAAATTTCTAAACAGTATAGTTCTAAAGCCATAGGTGTAAGTTGATTCTCTGAGAAATATGAGAAGTATAAGAGATGATTATCCTCACATATAAGGGGCTTATACCCTAGTTTGGAAAACAGGAAAAAACACTAAAGCAAACTAAATGACATTGATTATAAGAGCTTGTGTGTTTTGAGAAATGAGGGAACTTTGGCAGTAAAAGGACATCAAGGAAGGCTTCACTAAGACATTTCAGTTTGAGTTGAACATTACAGGATTGAGAAAGATCTCTAAAACTTCCCTTCCACTGTGACTTCTATCATTTTCCAATAAAGGAGAGGCCAATCTAATATTGACCTTAATTTTTAAAATAAAATATTGCATAATTAGGATTTCTTTTTGATTTTTGATAGGTCAATTCTATTAAATGCTAACTTGATGTCACCTTTAATATAAAGCAAAGGCCTATTGGAAATCATGTATCACAATTTTTCCCAAGTGAATCTATTTATATCTGTATTGATATTATGTATTACACTTCATAGTAATTAAATCATTTATTTAAAGCTAACCTTAAATAAATTTCCCCAGTTAAATTTGTACCATTTTACCAGATATTTATTTGTGTCATACTTTTTTTGCTCCATCGTTACTAATCTTTAGACCTTTAATTTAAAATAGATTCACTTATGTATTACTTGTTATTACAGGCTTGCTTATTATTGAGAAGAAATCGTTCCTCAAAGAATATTCTTGAGTGATGTGACTGCTAAAGACAGATTTCACAAAAACAGTCTATATATGTATCAAAAAATGCAAAAATACCAGTGATACATTTGTAATTTTGTTCTGGTGATGGAGAGCCATTGAAAGTTTGATAACAATCATTTTTGCATTTTTGGAATACTCTTTGGCAGTAAGATCTTTGGTAATAAGGAGACCAATTAGCAGATGTGAACTAAGTAGCATTGGGCATGAAGAGGAGGAGAGAGACAAAGTTATTTCAGAAGAGGAGATCGAGTCCAGGGAAAAAACACGTGACATGTATAAGGCGTCACAGAACATTAGTAGTAAGTTAAAATGAACACCCAGACATCCAGACTCAGATCAAGGCCTTTTAAGCTATTTCAAAACTCCTCGTATTATTTGATTCCTTGACAAAAAATATGGCAATCGAGAACTGTCATTTTGAACACTCATGTGCCACTATGTTGACATTTTCATGAGTAAAACACTTTACTAGCCTCAAGGCCCTGAAAATGCTCTCTTAGCAAAGTCTCAATAATTTTTCAATATGATTAAAATTCAAATTATGTCACCTTACTTGTGAACAAAGTGAAAATATGTTTTGTATAAGTCTTACCATTTGATGGGTTAAGCCAATTAACAAAACCTGACAGCTGGTCTAGAATTTGAGGTAAAATTCCCCTGCTGACTCAGGCAGTGAATAAGAATTTAATGTTCATTAAAGTATGTCACAATCTGAGACCCAAAACAGGTACCATCTGTCACCAGTTCCTACTACATACCTAGGTATAGATCCAGTGTGCTAAAACTCTCTTTTATTTACAATCAGTGTAATTTGTTTAGAAATATTATCACTAATAACCCATGGGATTTTCTCCTACTTTTCCTTTGAGGTGGGAGATGAGGAGTCAGTTATTTCATTTCTTCTAAATCTGTGGTTTTATTCAAATCATGTAGGTATACTGTTTTCTTATGGTCAAAACTGAGTTTTTATTTGGTGTAAAAGGATGAAAAGAAAAGGAGAGAAGAAACTGTGGTCCTTATGAGATGAATTCTAAGACTTGTAGAAGCTTTTATGTAAGCTATCGTGGGAAGGCCCAAATCTACAAGAAATATGTTCCTGGGGAAGTCTGCTGCTGCTGTGAGGACTGGTGGTGTTTGCCAGGGAAAGACAACTCTGGGAAGCATGGTAATCTAAGAGAGTGTGGTGTTCAGGGCCTACAGGAGTACTGTGGAATTGAGGACCTCTCAAGTGGCTGCAGGATCAAATGGAAGGGAGAGAGTACTTATGGGAGCTCAGCAGGTCGCTGTTGACAGTGCTGTTTTACCAGGACTTGCTACCTTTGCCTCGACTCCTGTGATCACCCTCAAAGAATTCATCCAAGTAGAATCAGTGGTTCTCAAACTGTGATCTCCAGATCAGAGGCATCAGCCTCACCTGGGAACTTGTTAGAAATGCAAATTCTTAGATCCCATCCCAGACCTAGTGACTCAGAAAGTCTGGAAGTAGGGCCCAGAAATCTGCATTTTAACAAGCCTTCCAAGAGATTCTGATGTTCCTTCAAGTTGAGAACCCTGCAATGCATCAATCTACCCAAGTACAACAAGTAATTAGAATGAATTGGAGTACTTCTTACATATAGTTAAGTAATACACGTAAAATAGGTACAGAATTCAGCTTTGCTTTTGTAAGTGAAATTGTCTTGGCATTATTCTCTGAAGCATACTTCTGATGAGAATAGAGTGAAAATTTCCTGAACATTTTCTAAGTATACATTCTTTTTTCACTTCAAATCATCTTCTGACCTTGACCAGGTGGAACATGTCTACTCTGTCTTCTTGAGCAGCTTATCTGTCTCTAGCCCATTTCTACTACTGGCTCAATCTGATTTATTGACTGTACCTTCCTGCCTACCTTGGAGGTAGGTCCAGGTGCCTGGCTTCTATGTAAATAAAATGTATTTTTTCTTTTAAAATCCTAGCTGACCCCTGCTTTGTACAAGGTTTCTAGAGCTTACTTCTGCCTCCTGAGTTTTCTAGAGCTCTGTGGTTCTTTGGCATTCAAGGACCTATGATCAATTCTTGATATGCAGAAAGACGTATTTTTTATATTCCAATAATTAGTAACAATTAAATAATAGTAATTTAATATGCACACATAAAATCTGAGTTTAAAAGAATTGATGTCCAAGGATAAATGAGAGAAGATAACTCATCACTATGATTTGATGTCTCTGGCATCACCATGATTTCCCATCTTCTCCCTCTGTTAGTTATGGTAGGAGAGTCCTTCAGGAACTAGGAGATTATGGAGGGGGAGAGAGAGAGCAAACAAGAGGAAACTAATTGAGGGGAACAACTAATCTTCCATCACCATTTTAAAAAACCCAGATCTAGAATTTACTAGATGGAAGCTTTGGTTAGTGCAGTGTTTTGTGATATAGCTTTAGGTAAAAATATATTGATTTGATAATTCCACAGTTTCATAATAATGTTGTTTCTACTTTACCTTGAGTGCATTTTTCCTAATTGTATCCTTTAATGGCAACTTTCACCTTTATTTTTGTAATGCTCACCAAATGCTTCTTCACTTGGTTTAATGTTAGGAGGCTTAGTTTCATTTGCCACTAAATCTCTTTGGGTATCCAATTAGTTTTATAGATCATCTAAGAAAACCTGTTTAGGTAACATGAGGTTATCCATAAATTTCCAACACAACCTTTTTCAAACATAACTCTCAGACCCTCATTCTGAAATGTTTCCAGATATGACATATTTAGCTTAAATATTGGGTACACCCCTTAGCCTTACACATATGGCTATTTAAAATAGTTCCTTAAACTCTGAGAAAGTCAACCAAAGAGGGTTGTATTTACATCTTTATATTTTAAAATGTATATCTTTATTTCTATCATGCCTTTTTGAAAAAAAGAAATTGAGGAGGCTTCCAGCAAAATAAATGCATGCCAAAACTTAATAAAGAAAAAAGGAAAATGAGACACTATAAAGGAATTGTAGGAATTTACGTTGAAATACAAATTTGAGTCCCAGCTCTAGGCAGGTAGCATAAACTGTTGTTCTGCTACTAGTCCAGGTATGCACTAAAATTTAATGGAAAGCTAACATGTGAATTAAACAAAGAAAATCAATATATAAAACCTGTCTATTACTAAATTCCCACACTGAGTTTTATTTTAATATAAATTTAACTTATGTATCTTAACTAATATTTTGGTCTATTGCATTCTTTCAAATTGAGAAAAAAATAATCAAGGGAAAATTAGAAATGAATTTCAAAACTTCCTTTTATTCCCTAAAAATGGCACGCAGTAAGACTGCAATATAAAGTACACCAGGTGAAGCAAATTCTGAATAAAGGATGAACTAATTGAAGGAGACACGAGAGCATTCTGCAGTTCACAGCTATCAATGCAGGTGGCATGCCACAATGAGCTACATAAAGTGTCCTTTGCAGGCGGGTATATTGATTTCTCTGTGTCGATGATACTTCAGTTCATGAGCAATTGGTGCATCTGTTTCATGACAATTTCTTTGCTGTATGTACTGTTACTTGTTCTTAAGTAAACTTGCATTTGTATTGGAAGGGAAGGTCTCACAGTTTAGTCTATTTTCGTTGTACTTGCTACTGCCAAAAAGAGGGGATGTTAAGGGGCTGTAAAATAATTTTCTCCTTTCTTTCTTCTTATTCTGTGTTTATAAATTAAGTCTGGGACTAGTATTTGGGAGCTGGAAAATGGATTTCCCAAAGCATGGGGTGATGTTAATGGATAAAGTGAAAGGATAAGCTGCCCTGATCTACTGATTTCACACAAGCCACTTTGTTTTTTCATTCCATATCAACCAAAGGTCATGTGTCACCCTCATAGCTCACAGGAACTTTTGAAATATGAATGGTATAAAAATTACTTCATAAACCATATAAGTATTTAGAAAACATGCAGCGATTCCAAGATTTGTGTCATACTCAGTTACTTAGTTCTATTACTTAATGGGCTCTAAAATCAGCTTTAGAAGACAATTACTCAAATAGCCGAATGTTAATTGAATAACACATGCTAAAAAATTTAAAAGTCAGCAAACTGCACAGCACAGTTTTTATATATAATTAATGAAAAGAATGTAAAAATTGTGGAAATAAATAATATTGCAAATTTATCCAAATAATAATAGCATTTCAGAATGGGAAGGACCCTTAGCCATGATCATCTTCTCAGTTCAGCATCTTCTCCTCAGGACTCCTAGCATGGAGAATTTCATTTGAATTCTATCAGGAATTAAGAGGAAATTCACTAGTATCCAAGAGCCATGCTTTCCACTTTAGAACACCTCCAAATGTTAAAAACTGATTTCTGTATGTTGATCTCTGTTTTACCTTTTTTTTCTTCAAGTAATTTTATTGGGATTATAATGGTTTATAACATTGTGTAACTTCAGGTGTACATTATTGTTTATCAGTTCCTGAATACACTTCATTGTGCTCATCCCTAGTAGTCTAATTTTTATCCATGACCATACACATGGGCCCCTTTCTCCCTTTTGCCAATCCCCCAAGCCCCTTCCCCTCTGGTAACCACGAATCTGTTGTCTTTATCCATGTATTTGTTATCTTCCACATATGAGTGAAATCATGCAGTATTTGTCTTTCTGTCTCTGGCTTATTTCGCTTAACATCGCACCCTCCAGGTCCATCCATGTTGTTGCAAATGGGACAATTTAGTCCTTTTTTATGGCTGAGTAGTATTCCATTGTGTATATATATATATACATATATCTATATATATGTATATATATATATATATATAGATATAGATATATATCACATCTTCTTTATCCATTCCTCTGTAGAAGGGCACTTGGATTGTTTCCATATCCTGGCTATTGTGAATTGTGCTGCAATGAACATAGGAGTGCATAAATCTCTTTGGATCATTGATTTCAAGTTCTTTGGATAAATATCCAGTAGTGGGATAGCTGGATCGTATGGTGTTTCTATCTTTAACTTTTTGAGAAATCTCCATAATAAAACCACACATCTAGGAACAGTTAATCTTTAACAAAGGAGCCAGGAGCATACAATGGAGAAAGGAAAGTCTCTTCAATAAAGGGTGTTGGGAAAACTGGACAGCCACATGCAAAAGAATGAAAGTAGACCATTATCTTGCACCATACACAAAAATTAAGTCAAAATGGATTAAAGGTTTGAATGTAAGACCTGAAACCATAAAACTCCTAGAAGAAAATATAGTCAGTACACTCTTTGACATTGGTCTTAGCAACATCTTTTCGAATACCGTGTCTACTTGGGCAAGGGAAACAAAAGAAAAATTTAAAAAATGGGACTACATCAGACTAAAAAGCTTCTGCAAAGCAAAGGAAACCATGAAGAAAATGGAAAGACAGCCCACCAAGTGGGAGAAAATATTTGCAAGTCATTTATCAGACAAGGAGTTGATCTCCCAAATATATAAAGAACACGTGCAACTCAGCAACAACAACAACAACAAACAACCTGATCAAAAAATGGGCAGAGGAAATGAACAGACATTTTTCCAAGGAAGGTGTACAGATGGCCAAAAGACACATGAAAAGATGCTCAACGTCACTAATTATTAGGGAAATGCAAATAAAAACTACAATGAGATATCACCTTACACTGGTCAGAGTGGCTATAATTACCAAGACAAACAACAACAAACGTTGGAGAGGATGTGGAGAAAAGGGAATGCTCATACACTGCTGGTGGGAATGCAAACTGATGTTTTACCTTTTGAAGCAAGACTACTTTTTCTCTTGGCAGTTTTTCAAATATTTTAAGGTAGCTCGTAAGTGCCTCTACTAGGTGTTTATTCTACATCTGACTTTTATTTCTTTCTCTTTGAACTTCTTGGGAACTTCTTGGGATTATTTGGATTATAATTTTCTACTTATACGTTTATGGGCTCTTGATCCTTTGCAGATATGATTGTAATCCTTCTTTATCAATACAAATGAGAAAATACATGCAAAAGCAAATTAAACTATAGTGTTTTATAGAATGTGACCTAGGCTTATTCTGTGTTCTTCCTTGTTTTAACAGGTTTTAAAAACAGATCTAGAAAAGAAAAAGCAAACCATGGACAAACTCTGCTCACTCAACCAAGATCTTCTTTCAACACTGAAAAATACATCAGTAGCCCAAAAGATGGAAGCATGGCTCGACAGCTTTGCCCAGCGCTGGGATAATTTAGTCCAAAAACTTGAAAAGAGTTCAGCACAGGTTAGTGACACTAATTATCCCACAATAAATTATCCTTGAGAGTGTTGAAATTTGCATTAAGAGAGCAATACTATAACCCTACAAAGGTTGTCACTGGATTAGTCCTTGCTAAGTATTCAATTGAATAAAAACATGGTTATCTTGGTTGTCTTGATATTAGATAATGTGGGAGAGGTGGAGGATTGAGTGCTGATTGACTGAACTAGTTACTGCCTTAGAGTGTAATCCCTTCCAGTTCAATGGGAATGGGGGTCTGAGTGGCTTAGAGCAGTTGGAGAAAATGCTAGGGAAATGTGTCATCACAATCTAACCCCAAATCATACCTTCCTAGAACCATGAGGGCCATTAGTTGACTCCTACATTTTACATATGAGAAAAATGGAACTTAGGGAGGAAATGTCCAATGAAAGTTAGAAATAGGAGCAGAGCTAAGGCCCAGGTCCTATGATTTTACTAAAGACCTCTTTCTATTAGTGTAAGTGAGGATCTAATCATTACACTTTTTGCCACAGACTGTTGATTCATAAAATCACAAATGTGGCTCAGTTACACTAACACTATAGGCTGTAGATTAGGAAAATATCTAACCTACGCTTGTAGTGTCATAATGAGGTTTTATGTTAAGAATTTTAAAAGTTTTGGTAATTTAAAGAAAATGGGTTTGTGTGTGTGTGTGTGTGTGTGTGTGTGTGTGTGTGTTTTATTTTTGGTGAGGAAGATTGGCCCTGAGCTAACATTGGTTGCCCATCTTCACCTTTTTGCTTGAGGAAGATTGTCCCTGAGCTAAGATCTGTGCCAGTCTTTCTCTATTTTGTATGTAGGGTGCTGCCATAGTATGGCTTGATAATGGTGTATAGGTTTGTGCCTGGGATTCGAATTTGCGAACCCCAGGCCACCAAAGCAGAGCACACAAACTTGACTGCTATACCATTGGGCCAGCCCCAAGAAAATGGGAGTATTTTTAAAGTAGAAGCTTTTATTATCTGATATTGTTAGATGGTAGAATCGTGGATAATCATTCAAAATATTAACATTATGTATAATAGTATTTAACATATTCTGCCATACCATTTTGCATTGTAGAGACTAACTTTCACTAATTGGTCACAATTCATAGCTCAGTGCACCATGCACACATCTCTGTTAAAGCAGTGACCACACTCAATAGCTTTAGATGTGTATTTCCTCTGTTGTGAGATAGTGCAAGGAATTTTTTTTCTTGAGACTTGACATCTGTTAAGTAGCTCTTAGGAAATGTTTGTTGAAAGATGAAGAAATAAAGTTTGGAGTATTATTTCCAGAAGTATTGTTTAGATTTAAGCAAATATGACCAGCCAACATACATGATTTTCCATCACAGTTCAATCTTCCTTTTAACATCAAATTCATATTTAAATTGAAAATTTGAAGGAGTATAAATTGCAGTCATTTCCCATGCAATCATTGGGCAATAATAAAAATTTCACTTTTTATTGAATATGTATTTTAGCAGTTACTTGATCTACTAGTGATTTTACTACAGATCATGATTCCTCTTATTATATGTGATCTGGCCATGGCGACTTTGCGATACTGTTGGCGTCTATGTGATAAATACCTAAGGCATTAGAAAATTTGATACTTTTTAAACCAACGATGATATCATTCCAACATATACCCATTAATTCCGTAGACGCTGCTGGGAAATGATTAGCTACCATGTTGAGAAGGGTTGGCATTACTTTATAAAGAAAGTTGTTTTGAAATGCATCCCTTTAAAGTAATATATTTGTGGAGTTGTAACTTAACAGTAGGTCATATTCTCCTTCACTTGCATCATAAGTGGTGGTTTCCAAACTTGAGTCTGTGTAATCATCCCCTGGGAAACCGACTAAAATGCATAGTCCTAGACTCTGTGCTCTGAAAATCTCATTCAGTAGGCCAGTAATCTGCATGCGGTCTTTGATACAGTCTGCTGAGCATACTTTTAGAAAACATTGAATAAGCAAGAGAATGACATATGTGCCGATTCCCACATTCTGATTGTCCACAATGCTGCCTGAAATGGGCAGAATGGAGACCTTCCTAGCAACGCAGTGTTTAAATATGCTCATTCTCTTGGAATGAGACTACTTTCTGAAGAAAGTTGTGCATCTCATCAAAATGTGATTTGATTATGCTAGTTGGTAAGAAAAAACTTAGAAGCCTTATTTTTAATAGCCTAAAAGTTATGAGACCCCTACCTAGGACAACTTACTTAACCTCTTATTTTGGAACTTTTCTAAATCTGTAGGACCATACTAGCTTTGGTTCATATAGTTCTTTATAAAATGATGTCCAACATACATTACAACATATATCTGCTCTAGTTGCTCACTGGGATGTGATGAGGATAAAATAAAGTCATAAACCTGAAAGCATTTTGAGAAAAAAAAGATGCTCGTGAGATGCAAGGCATATTGTTTAGTGAATCTGGATTGCTTGTCGTGGTTCACTATGACGTCTTTTTGTTTTCATTTTCCAACAGTTATGCAGTCCTATATCAGATGAGAAACAGATAAATGGACTTATATTAGGCAAGTTGCTTCCTATAACACTAAGCTTGAGCCTTTGTTAAGCTCATGGCTCAGTTTTTGCTCACTGATTTTTCCCAGAATTTCACTACCATATGCCCAATCCAAGTCATTGCTGGGAGGTTTGGGGCTTTTAGGAAGATAGCTTCTTAGGAAGCTACCCAGGGAAAGAGAAATTAAAAGGAGATAGAGAGAGTGAATAAAGAAATAGTATCTTACAACTAAAAAAAGCCATTGATTTTCTTTCTTGAATGTCAGATTGAACTTGATCAAAATTACATAAGAATTCCAAGAATGTTGAGGGTAAGATTATGACTTTAAAGAACAAAACTCACTTGTATGCATATTTCCCAGCATGTTTGTGGAAAAAAAAATAAGTCCCATTACTGACATGATATACACAGTCTTTGGAAAATCCTTTTAAATGATTGGTATAAAGAATGAGCAAAGTTCTGGTAATGGTTAAAATCCAGTAGGATATAGGAATTGTGACTGAGATGACAAGGCATCTGATTGTGCTCATAGAAAGAACACTGTGTGCCCGAAAATTTGACTGCTATTCAGGTCAAAGCTTTGAGGGATTTTGACCTTATGAAACAGTAGCGTGGCAAAAGATCAAAACATGAAAAAAAATCAACTGTGAAGGCTGCTCTCTTACATTTCAAAGTCAAGTTTAGCTTGAATAATACCTGGACACAAGCTGAGGATGCTTAAATTGATGAGAAAGCAGCCTAAGAAAATAGAAATACCTTCTGTTTCCAAAAGTTAGAAAGAATAATAACCCTTGCTATGTGGATGCTCAAAATGACAAAAGAGAGCAAATGAATATACCCTGGGCTGACTTATTTAAATACTTAAATGACCCTCTGTTTCCTCCAAATTTTTTATAAATATGCTTCTTGAAATTTACAGTTATTTTTTTTCTAATTGCCGTGACCCTGATGAAATATTTTTATCTTGATTAGAATTAGGAAATATGATAGTCAAAAATTCATTATAGTTATACTTTAAACTTAAATGTAGTTTAAAAGATTTGAAACATTTCCCCCCATTTAACTGAAATCGTATATACTGTAGAAAGGGTATATTATTCATGTGCTTTATAATTTATTATGGTAATTTTTATTAAACTTGGCATCAGGTGTTTAGATATAAGAATATATCTAGATAAGTCCAAAAGTTCTGTGGTTTTGTGATTTTTTTTTAACAGAGTAAAATATCTTCTTTGTCGGGAACAAGGAACATTCTATGACTCATATAAGTTCATAGTTCTGATTCCTATTTTGTGAATGTTTTGCTATATTCCTAATGACCATTTTCATAATGTTCTGAGCTATAGCACAAGTATATTAAAGATAAATTTAATATATTCAGAATTTTCCTCTCCTTGAACATGAGAATACATGTTTAAGCTATGTATGTCTGTGTCTATATTCATGGATGCCCAAATAGAAAAACTGATCATTATTTATGTATATGTTTATTCTATATCATTTATGTCCTGCTGAGAGTTTTGAAACTCTTGCCATACATGAGTAATGTAAACTATGGTTGAAGATAATATGTTTTCATAATACACAAAATGAGATAGAGAGATGCAAAAGTACTAAGATGAAAATGTCTTTATGTGCCTTTCTTTTCTGAGTTCATTCTCATTTTTTAGAGATCCTATTTTTACTCTCCATAAAATGTTTTATATGCACATTCTAACTGTACCCATTCTCAAAGCATTATTTAGTAGACCTATTGATACATGAAATGTAGTTAAATTGGTTTGCCTCTCTTCTTTTTGCCAATGATTTTAATTAAAAATACTCTAAGGCCTTTCAGTTGACAACCCTTTTCATTGGTTCCTGAAGGCTCTCCAAGCCTGATTAGGCTGCTGCCAATTAAAAAAAAAATGAAATGGCTAGAATTAAAATAAAATTCCCTCACTTATTTTAGGTTTCTATCTTATTTAAATTCATGGACTAAGCATCTTGAATTTTAGAGCATTTTTTGGTTAATTGCTTAGGTTAAAGGTTTTATTAGAAAATTGTTAAGTTATAGCTCAAATAACTTTGGAAAGTAACTATCATTTTGCTACCTCCAACTAAAGCAGTTGTTTGAGAATGGGCTTTGTATAATAGTACAGTTGGTTTTAAGTTGTAAATTCATTGTCTACAACAACATAAAATGTTGTGGGCATTGAAAATTTCAGAGACTAGAGCTGAGTTAACTGTTGGATTCTCTCATTCCTTATTTATAAAACGAAAGGTTTGGGCTAGGAAGGTCTCTATAGTGTCCTTCCAGTTCTTATGTCTGTGATGTTTCTCTTTGCTTGAAATTTTGTATAAAGCACTGGAGTAATTAGTGAAGAGATTCCAATAGTCCCCACTATATTAATCTCAGAGTCAGCTGGAAGACGATAATGAAAATAAAATTCTCTTCCTATTCAACAAAGACTGACTTCCGAAATGATTACGTTTCACTCATTATGAGTATGTAATTAAAATGCCATGAAGATAAAATACTCAGCATCTATATGACAATCTATTATCGACTGACAATAAATGAAATAACATACAGAAAAATACAAGTTCTTTTCCTGAATGTTTACTTGATAATTTGCAGCCCTAGTTAAAGAATGTGTTTCATTACTTCATGTCAGATGGTATGTAGAGGAAGGTCAGGTAGATCAGAAACAATAAATTTCATTGCTTCTTGAATTTTTGCAGATGCAGTTAATTTACACAGTTGCTCAAATTCTGTGTTTAATATGTATTCTGAAGCCAACATGTATCCCTTCTTTTTGACAATTTTTACAGACGATAATTTGAAGTGAAGAATAAAATACATAAAATTTAACAGAGAGCTTGACAGAATAGACTTTCTTAACTATCATACAATATTTTATTTGAAATAGGAGAATGACTTATTTTATGCTATCTTTTGAGTATTGATTTTAATTGTGCCCATGACTCCAATGTCAGTATCTATTCAAGAAGTTATAAATATTCATTGCAACATTATTTACAATAGCCAAGATATGGAGAGAACCTAAATGTCCATCGATGGATGAATGGATAAAGAAACTGTGGTGTATATATACAGTGGAGTATGATTCAGCCTTAGAAAAAGATTGAAATCTTGCCATTTACAACAATATGGATGGACCTCGAGGGCATTATGCTAAGTAAAATGTCAGAGAAAGACAAATACCATATGATCTCGCTTATACGTGGAATCTAAAAAAATATATTTAAAAAAAACCCAAGCTCATAGATACAGAGAACAGATTGGTGGTTACCAGAGGTGAGGGGTGGGGAATGGGAGAAATGGGTGAACTGTTTTTGTTTTTAGTTTAAATAAATTGAATAAAAAGTTCTCTATTTGACATTAAAAAAGAGGTATTGCCTATCATCAGTGTCAAAACAGAATATTAAATTTTAATATTAAGATTTAGTTACCAGGCCACTTTCATGAACTTTTAGCACTCTATGTATGCTAGACTTAGGGGCAGTAATTCCTCTTCACTCATTCATGAGATAGAGCATTTTATATCCGTTTGATTAATAACCCAGCTTCCTTTGTGAGCAGTGATATTTTACCCCAGATTTCTCATAAAGGCTAGCATATACCTCCTTTCTGTTGCTTAGGGTTGTAAATACTTATACCATCAGATAGTTTGCCTTGTGCTACCATGCCTGTGGAGATGGTTTTAAGCCTGGCTACCAATTATCAGCTAAAGCTGTTGCTATGATTTTGCAGTATATTTTAAACTGTAGAAGTGCAATCCCTTCATACCCGTTAAAAATCAATGATCACTCTAAATGTGTGTATATACAAACAACACAATGAAAAATTTTGATTCACGGTTGTCAACATGATTATATTTTTTTTAAAAGTCAATTGTATTTCATTTGATTTTGCACAGATTTAATTATGGTTTATCAAGCACTAAAGGGCATGAAAAATTATGTTATTTGCAATTGTGTATATTTTCAATCTTCTTCTGACTTTATATATGTATGTGTGTGTATACAACCTCACACTCACCCAATTACATTACTTAAAGGAAAATTACCATTCAGAAATCTGAACAGGCATAGAAGCAAGTGAGCATAGCTGCTAAAAGTTGGCTGCAAGAACAATCAGACTTGGATTTATATCTCTGTTCTGCTACTTACAAGTTGTATCTGCCTGAAAATTTTACCTCTCTTATGTAAGATGGAATAATATTAGTGCTTACTCTCAGGGCTATTGTGAGATAATTACAGCTACCACTTGTTAAGCCTTTACTGTAGGTTCTGTTCTAAATATTTTAAATAAGATAATGAATGCGAAGCACTTAGCATAATGCCTGGAACATTTGAAGAGCTCCATAATTGGTAGCTATTATTACAATCATTAGTATTTTAATAATAACAAAAATGATAAGAAAAATTAGGTAACTAATTCTTTATAACTTGAATCACTTTTAGTAAGTTTCTTTAAATGGTCAAATAGTAGACTATCTCACAAGGCAAGAAGTAGAAATCTCTAAGCCAAAAGCACTTACAAAGAAAATAATATTTAAATAATTAAATAGAAATTAAAAGATGCAGTTAAGACTATAGGCCAAAATAAAAGAAAAATAAGAGCACCAACAAAGTTAATATCAAATGTAAGAACAGGTGGTAAATACAACTAGTTGCCCCTGAGAAACAGGAGACAGTGGTGGAAAAGAAAAGTTTCCTTTCATTGTATGCCCTTTTAATATGCTTAATATACATGTATTTCCTTTTAAAAATGTGCATTTTTAAACAAATAGAAGAGAAGACGGTAAGAAAAATTTCATTGTTTTAGAGTAGTTTGATTTTTCCAGACCTACCAAAATTATGCAACCTTATTGCAAGAAGATGTACACGCTAGAACAATCAAGAGACTGGACAAATGCTCTTTCAGTTTTTCTCACAATGGGAAAATGTAAATTTGGGAAATCAACATATGTAACCTTATGAGTAAGAAGATTCATGATAGGAAAATTCCTGAATTTTCTCTGAACATTTAAAAAAGATAGTGATTATTACTAATATGTATTGAGAGAATGCGTGTTGTGTTCAGACATTACATAATTTAATTCTTGTAACCAGGACCAGCTACATAATTTGTGGGGGCCAGTGAAAAATGAAAATGTAGGGCTTCTTATTCAAAAGTTAAGAATTTCAAGAGGGTGACAGCAGAGCACGAAACCACGCGTGAGGTCCTTCTGAGTGGGGGGACCTGGGTAACTATATAAGTTGCACACCCATGAAGCCAGCCCTGTTTGCATCACCCTTGTGAGAGATGTATTATTATTCCTATTTTAATATGAAGAAAAGAAATAAAAGCTCTGAGGGAGTAACCAACCTGCCCCAAATGTTACAGTATATGAATTATTGACCTGACATTTGAGAATTGAGGAGTCTCATTCACAGATCTTCACTTGTAATCACCTTAAGAGGAACTAGCTTCAAAACCTAAAGACAAATAATTCTAAACTAACTCTTTTCTATTTTTACTGGCTAATTAACTGACAGATCAAGGGAATAGTATTTAAAAGCAAGTATATTTTATTTTCCTGAGGACATTTGAAGTCATTTGAAATATACTCATAATCTAAATGAAGAAAGGTGACTGGATAAGAGTTTAGTTAGGTAGACTCAAAGTTTGTTGAATATAGCTCAACCCATATTATATTCTAATTTTGACCCTGCCCTGTTCAACATTTTAGTGAAGGCATTAAGTCATTCTTATCAGATTTTTAGTTGTCCTAATTTTAATATATTTAGATGACATAATTCCATAATTCCAAAGATAACATAGGAATGATAGACTTAATTTGGAAAGAAAAGTTTTGAAATTTTTCTCTGCTTACAAAAGCGACATTTTACAGAAAAAGTTTTATTGTAGAAAGTTGGAAAATAGAATCCAGTAATATGTAGCCCACAATAGGAATGATCTATGCTTTCTCTGCCAAAAAATAACTATCAATGTTTATATCTTGCATTGTAATGATAATGTAAACATTTTCCAATGACATCAAAAATATTTGAAACCTACAATACTCTATCATATGCATGTACTATAATTTATTTAAACTATCACCTACTGATATTAGGTTATTTCCATTATTTTACTGTTGTAAATGATCCCATGAACAGGGATAAATTTTATGTGCAGCCTATAGCCTCAAAATAAACTTAAGTGTGGGGCTGGCCCGGTAGCATAGAGGTTAGGTTCACCTGCTCTGCTCTGGCAGCCAGGAATTCATGGGTTTAGATCCTGGGTGTGGACCTACACACTGCGCATCAAGTCATGCTGTGGCAGCGTCCCACATGCAGAATGGAGGAAGACTGGTACAGATGTTAGCTCAGAGACAGTCTTCCTCAAGCAAAAAGAAGAAGATTGGCAACAGATGTTATCTCAGGACCAATCTTCCTCACCGAAATAAATAAATAAACTTGTGTTAAGATACTCGCTGAGGGAAATTTGCTTTTGTAACATTTGAAAAGAAACTTCCTTGATTGCTATATGTTCAGTGCACATAATTATTTTGCATACTTACATTTTTCACCTGGCCCTTGCCTTCTCTCACAATTGTTTGTGTGGTTGTCACTTTCACTAGTATACTGTAAGATCCCTAAAAATGGAGATTCCATTTTATTTCTGAATGTCCTGTAGTGATACATATTGAATACGTCTTGGAATTTAATTGGAACATTGTGATTCAGCTGCTGAGTAACTTAAACAATTTTAGATTGCTTTAATTGAATATGGTGTCCAAAGCCAGGAAACCTGGGTTTTGGAGCACCAATCAGATTAAATTTCATCCTAGCAAATACCTGGTATTGTAGAGCTTGGAAATAAGATTTATCAGAGTCATGATAATCAAGCTTCAGATCTTTAAGACTGTCAGGTAGAAACAAAACTTGTTCTGTGTTGGTCCAGGGTTCAAAACAAATTTTAAATGAATGAAGTCATAATAAGGTAGGCTTCTACTAGGTGTAAAGATCTTTGCCAATGGAAAATTTTGCTGCCATACTCAGGAAGGAGTTTTCTGCTTCTGGGAGTAGTGAATCCCATAATAAATAGGAGGTGATACTAAATGACCTCCATAATCCTTTCTGTCTTTATTTTTAATGATTCTAACACATAATTAAGTATTTACAGTCAATAACTAAAAACCATGGGGAAATTTAGTACACGACCAATTGTCTTTTATCCTAATTATATGGAGTAGGTATTGAAAGTAATTATTAATTTGTTGTATATAACAAATTATACCCTATATTTACAGTTCACTGCACAGTTGTTTTCTTATTTCTCCATCCCCAAGGAAATGAAGTAGTATTTTCAATTACCGTACAGTAATGATATTTAGTATAGAACAATGTCTTACTATTATTTATTACTATGTCTTACTATTATTTTATTATATATTATTTTATTATATATATATTTTATTATAAATGTCTTACTATTATTTTAGTAAGAATGATTTTTTTCTTTCTTTACTCTACCCTCCGTGGGCACATCTATCCAATTTCATAAAGGCATCAATGAGAAAATGTTATAAAATTACAGAAATTAATTTCACAGCCAAATATTCAGTAGCACAAATATTCCGTAACATTAGCTGTAACCGCAAAAAATAGCTTTGTATTTTCAGAACCTCTGCATTCTGGTGTCTGCACATATAAAATTAGAAATTTTCCATCTGAACAATATTCTCTTCAATCCATCATTGTATGCAAAAAAGTTTGCTCATGGTTAAAAAATACTATTCTGAAGAAATTAAATGCTCCTGGAATCCTACTTAAAAAATTACATTTTCTTTTTCATTAAAGGTAAACAATTTGATCAAGTAATGGTCACTTGCTGTTGAACGCAATTAGGTTTGAGGTTATATTTTAAGCATTTTAAAAATCTATGTTACTTTCTGCTTTCATTTCAGCATAACTTGTCAATGACTGTATAATTATTGTTTGAAACTCAATGATTGGTTCTGAATAATGAATCTATGAAAATCTTAGAGAACATAAAACCTGTGCTTTACACGTGTAGAAACTCAGTATCTCTTAATGTCCCTTTTTTTTTTTAACTGTTTACACTCCAAAAATGGAAGTCCTTAAGGCCTTGTCGTATGTACGGATGTGGCTTGCACAAAGGGTAGCACTTTTAAAATGTATTTGCCAAAAGCAATTTTTACACCAGACATCATGACAAAGGATTTCATTACTTCACTGTCAATTGCCTATTTGGAAGCTGAAATGAGAAGATCCTGAGGCTTCCTTGATATCCTCCCATTGAAGGAATCAGTCACCATGTGTGAGGCAGGGAGGTTGCCCCAAATAGTTTCTGTATCTCTTGGCAAGTTCAGGAAAATCAGTAAAACTAACCTTGGCTCTAGCTAGATCCCTGGCTCTGTGGATATTAAGTGCCTATAAGTGGATTCAATGCAGATCTGTTTTGGTCTCCTTGGAAATAGATCTTCCAAATAATGTGGATTACTAGAATGGTAATGACTAGCATCCCAACAAGTGACTTTTCAGTCCTAATAACAGGAGGACTGTGACAGAATTGATGGTTAAGGAAGGAAAGAGGGTGTCACTATCAAACGACCTGTCTGTCTGGTGATGCCCGTGTACTGAGGTGATGGTCTCTCATGATGTGGATCACAAAGCATGTTATTCCAAAGAGTGATGATCTATGCCCCCAATAATTTTTCTTAACAAGTCTGAACAGAAAGTTAGTGTGTTTTTAAACCAAGAAGACTAATGATAACTTTGGAAACTCAAATAGTTTAACATATTCACTAATTTAAATCAAACAGGAGTACTGTGCTTTTTAGCATTTGAATAACATTCAGCTTCAGTGTATTTATGGACTAATAGGCATTTTTAGTTAACCTTTTATTGTAATTGTAAAAGACATTCCACTTATTTGATTAAAAACTCATTTATTATAAAGTTCAAATAATTGTTTTTAAAAGTATATAGGCTATAAATAATCACTGTATATGATAACCCAAGACACATTCAACTAACTATTTAATAAACATTTACAATGTGCCAGGCAATGGAATGGTGCTGGAATACCTTAGTAAAATTTATGTTAATGTTGTAAATGTTTAATTAGCATGTTTAATTAAATACCAAAAGACGCTCTAAGTTTTTCTCTTTTGACCTCTTTGTCTCCTATAGCTTGACCAATAAATTGAAGAGGCACTAAGTTTACTTCTTGTTTTGAGATTACTATCCTTCGTGATTTCAGTCAACATAACTTAAGTCAGATAAAACAATTTGATTTGGTTTCAATATGGTGCTATTTTGATCTGAAGGTCAATTTACCAACAAGCAGAAACAGTTTCTCATTATATCCTTCACCACGGCAAGCAGTCTTGACTGAAGTCTTTCAAGCAATGTGTGACCTTTGTTTCAATACTTCTCACAGATTTCACAGGCTGTCACCACCACTCAGCCATCACTAACGCAGACAACTGTAATGGAAACGGTAACTATGGTGACCACAAGGGAACAAATCCTGGTAAAGCATGCCCAAGAGGAACTTCCACCACCACCTCCGCAAAAGAAGAGGCAGATTATTGTGGATTCCGAAATTAGGAAAAGGTGAGAGAATCTTCCTTGTGGCTTTATCCTTAAGCAAAGAGTAATTGTTAAGCAGCAAAATTCATTCACAGTTGTTTTAATGGCAGTGTTTTTACTCAATATTTCCAGAAGCCTCAGGTACGGGTAATGTCAGTTAAGTTAGTGAGGAAAATTATGAACTAAGTTTTAAAATTTTCCCAAGGAATCACTATCCCAAGAAAAACTGAATGCTTAATGGTAATACCATTTCCAGATTAAAAGAAGAAACCACAATTGATGAACTTCCGTGAATGCATTTTAATCCTGAAAGTTTCTTTTTTTCTTATAAAGAGCCTGCTTTTTCAGTGCCTTCTTTCACATTAAATTTCTTTTTTCCAGTAATGGAAAGTACAATTTCATGAAGAAGAAGTACACCTATAATAGACGAGATCCATTCTGCTAGATTACGAGAACATAATGTCTCAATCTGTGCATCCTAAATCAGGAGTAATTACAGAACAGATTTCCTGTTCTTTGATATTTATAAAGCCTTATCTTGAAGGTGTTAGAATTTTTAACTGATCTTTTTGTGGATATTCTCAACTAGACATTGTAGATAAGTTAGGTATTATGTAAATCAGTGGATATATTAAAATGATGGGAATACAATTTCATAGATGCAAAGCTAGCATAAAAACCATGAAAAATGGTACAACTTCCTTTTCATTCCAATTATAATTCTAAGATTAAGAAAGAACATTAAAATCTGCCTTATGTTTCTGAGCAGCATATGTTTAGGAACGCATGGAACACTTGACATTAGAATTTGCATATACTAGGGTATGGAAGTATGGGAACAAGAACACATCCCTAAAAATAGTGTTTCAGATGTTCTAGGCAATGGAAAAACACCTTAGAGAGTACATTATTTGGGACTTACAATACTTCTCTATTTATGACTTATAACCTACCTTCGTAATTCCACAGTATACCACTGGGCCCTGGTGTATCTGCTTGGCTGAGTGAATCCTCTGGTCCAGGGATCAGCAAACTAAACCCTGCAGGCGAAATCCAGCCTGCTGCTAGTTTTTGGATGGCTCACGAGCTGAGAATTGTTTCTGCATTTTTAGGTGGTTAAAAACAATCAAAAGGAGAGTAATATTTCATGACGTGAAAATTATATGAAATTCAAATTTCAGCATACATAAATAAAGTTTTATAGAAATAGAGCCACACTCAGTCAATTATGTATCATCTATGATTGCTTTGACATTACAAAGGCAGGGTTGGGTAGTTGTAACAGAGACTGTATGGCCCACAAAGCCTAAAATATTTACTATCTGGCCCTTCATGGCAAAACTTTGCTGACCCTTGTACTAGTCAAATGGTTCTCAGAATCTTTGAATATTAGCATTCTATTAGGGGCAACAACTTCCAAGGACTCTACTCATAATGGTGCTTGTAATTTTAACATTCATTGATGGAGAAAAAACATAATGGCAAAAATAAATCAAGAAAGCTTTTAATGAATTTGCTTTTTATTAATCCTGACAGCATGGGCATTAATTTACTGTCATGTTAATATGTGTCTATAGATAATGCTTAGTGAGCACGTGGATTTACGGATGCTTGCAACAACCCAGGAGCTCTCCAATAGTTTTCCAAGCAAAGCAATATGGAAACCTAGTTGCCTTATCCTAATAATGTGTTCAGGAATCCACTAATATAGAAATTAACAGAGCAAGTTGATTCATGTTAATCTCTGTCTTCAAAAGCTTATTCTTGGCTCCTGTTTGGAGAATGTATTTGGTTAGGAAAAATGTGTTCTGACTACTTTTTGTTCTCAGGAAAGTGTAGCTAGTGGTGAAATATTTTGTCTCCCAAATTCTGTTTGTATCATATGCTCTCCACAGGTTTTCTAAGTGTCTGGAATGAGACGTCCAACTGGAAACATAAAGAATATATTACTTTTAAAAAGCCAGCACGTATTGAGGGTTTTATTATGTGCTCAGCACTAGATTAAATGCTTTATCTGCATAGCTCATTTATTCTTCTCTGTAACCCTACCAAATAGGTATGGCTATTATCACTATAGTACACAGCTACAGAGTACCTGAGCCAAGATTTCAACTGAGGTAGGCTGACTACAGAACCTGGACTGTGTAATAAAATGTTTCTTCAGTAGATTTATTGCTGAGATGATCTTATGTCTTGGTTTGCCTGAATCCATCCCAGATTATACCTTTTGTCCCAGCATAATTATATATAGCACCAACTTTCACTCTCAAACGTATCCTGTTTTGGACAGTGCAACAATATAGACAATCTCTACAAGACTCCAGATTGATACATTTACGCTGAACAAAGAAAACAAACAGGCAAACATTTAGGAGCAATTAAATTCAGTAAGTGATCATTGTTTACAGGATGAAATCCGGTTAAAATATGGTAATGGTTCAAGAGGCATCAAGCAAACATGCCAAAAGACTTAGGGTGGCTAGTGTCCCCCTCTCATCCCACGTGAGAACCGCTAGCATTTAACTGTCAAGACTATAGTCTCGACAATCTACTGAATGCTGATCTTTTAAAAATGAGCTCCTTTTTCAGCTTTTCTGACACACTACTGATTCTGCCTTACTACTCTTTATCTGACTTGTTTTCCTCCTTTTGCCTGATTCCTATGGTAATATCTCATAACTCCATCTTTTTGCCCTTCTGACTTCTTTATCTGATTTGTTTCCTCTCATTGATTCAAGTCTGGCTCTAAGTCAATGACTCCCAAATCTAATGGCTCCATAACTGACTCGCTCCCTCAAATTTCACTTTTATGTCTTTAAAGCCATGATCTAGGTACTTCTACTTGGGCATCCAGCCATTGCTTCAATTTTTATTTTTACCAACTGCATACATTTGTTGCCTGAAACTAACCACACCTAGTTACTCATACGCTGCACACATATTTTCCTTATTATAATTCATTGCCTATGTGTCTAAAGGAGTAGCAAATATTGGATAAAGCATGGACTTTGGATTCAGAATTACTCAGGTTTGAAACCTGCCTGTTTTAATTATTAGCTTATGATCCCAGGCAAATTACCTAGTATCTGTGCCTCAGATTCAGTGTCCTCACTTTATAAAATACTAACTGTGAGGATTAAGTAAGAAGCATTTAATACTGTGCCTGTAAGGTAGGAATAATTCAATAAATGCAATAGCTATTATTCTTGTTGTTTGGTTACGGTGGACGTGGTGGAAGGGCAGTAGTGGTGGAGGTGATGGAGGTGGTGGAGATAGTGGAGATGGTGATGGAGGCCGTGGTAGTAGAGGTGGTGGTGATGATTAGGCAGGCTGTGGTGGTGGTGTTTGTGGAGGTGATGGAGCTGGAAGTAGTGGTGGAGATGATGGTCACGTACTATCAGTAAGAAAAAAATAGTAATAACGTCATCTCAAACTTAATGAATAGAAGAAAAACTACGTTCTTATCTTCCTCTTCAAAACAGAATTTACCACCTTACTTCTCCGTTTCTGTCAATCTCTGTTTCTTACCTTCCTCCTTATTTATTATTATTGCATTACATTATTGGGCAAGTGACATCATTTCAGTCATTTTCCAATCATCCTAACTGCCAACTCCGTAACCTAAGCCATATACTTCCCTTTGGTGTGACTTACCCCCTTTCTAATTAATCTGCCTCAAATTAAGATATCTAAAATGTTGCTTTTATGCTGACTCTCCAGACTTGAGGTCTGCATAATTCCAATTGCCCCCAAAATAAAACACAAGCCCCTTCTTATGGTATTCAACATTATTCTCTCATTGATTTTAAGTCTAACTTCGCCAAAATCTTTCCACTTCAGCCAGTAAATTACGTTACATTCTTTTTGCTATATACTTTAATGTCACTCACATAAATTTTTCTCATCAACAATCACAACAAATTCTGTTATTATACTTCTCTATATTTTGCTTAGTTTCCATATGTAGTACCATGAATACAATAAACAATCAACAAATGTTTGCTCAAGGAGTGAATAATACAGTTCAACTATTTGTGATAACTAAAATGTTATATTCCAAAAGCACTTAAGAATTCTATCTAGCTCTTCATGGAATTGTTCTTAATAATAAACAAATGAACATTCTAATAATCTTTAATAATTCTAATTTTACCCATTAGGTTATCATTATTTAATCAGAACTATGAAGGGATTTAAAATTCAGCTTTGCACCACTCTATAGTTTCTTAATTATCTAAGGTGCATTTAATTGTTTTCTTAATAATTATACAGTTTCTACATTTGTTACATTCACTGCACAAATTGTCCTCCTTACACTAAGGTATACGAAAGTGTTTGATGATCTTGGGTCATAAAGTAATTATTTCTATGAGTAAATTATCCCTGTAGTTCAGTTATATTATTTTACATATAGGTAATTATCAGAGTATGAAACTCAGACTAGGTGAAAACTAGATCTCTTATCTAGTTAATTGGAATTTATCGAGGAGATTAGTCCCTAATCATGTAGCAGTTATTTTAAAAGACTTTCCACAAAAGTTTTCATTTACATTTTTGTATCAATCAGGTGAAACCAAAGGCAAATTGAATCTTTTTTTAAGTAAATGCCATCTCAATAAAGATAATTTTCTCCAGTATAGTGTTAATAAATGAGTATCTTTGACCTCAAGGAAAGAATAGAGGCATTTAGAAATAGCTAAATTCATCTAGTCTCTTTATCTTCTCCTGGGTAAGCAGACAGAGTCTTAAGTTTGCTTTCTCTGACCATGTCCCGCATACTTACTAAATGGCAGAATAAATTGCCTAGACAATTAGAGACCTGCATTATTATTATTTTTTTAATGATTGGCACCTGAGCTAACAACTGTTGCCAATCTTTTTTTTTCCTGCTTTTTTTCCCTCCCCAAATCCCCCCAATATATAGTTGTATATACTTTTTTTAGTTGTGGCATGTGGGACGCTGCCTCAGCATGGCCTGATGAGTGGTGCCATGTCCGTGCCAGGGATCCGAACCGGCAAAACCCTGGGCCACTGAAGCCAAGTGCGCGAACTTAACCACTCGGCTACAGGGTTGTCACAGACCTGCATTATTTTATTTTCTGTTTATCAACTTGCTTTTTTTTCTTTCTTTTCATGTCTACTAACTGCATGACAGTAATTTATGTCACATCCTTGGAAAGACGTTAGATAAGTGTTAGATAAGACCTCTCTTTCTGCAAGTTTTTGAGATTAATGCCTAAAATATTTTTGTATTAGATATTTGTTTTAACTTTGATTCTCAAATTATAATCTGGAAGTTGTAAACTGAAACATTTTAACTCGTTTGAAGAATCTAATTAGATGATTAATGTGTCTAAGTGCTGATTTTTTATTTTCTGTAGGATAAATTGATCATAAAGTACTTAGGGTGTTGGTCTCAGTAATAACATTTTTGCCCCTTGGCACAGCCCAGAAAAATAAAACTTTGCTTCTTTTATCTAAGGAGACTAGACTCTATACTTGTCTACGGTTACAGGTTAATTGAGGTTCAGAAAGGTTAAATGACTTGCTTTCAGTTTCAAAATAAGGACTAGTGCTGAGTATCTGCTTTCCATTCCAGTGTTGTAGTTGCAATGCCCTGCTTCTTTTTATGTGTTAGAGTCAAATGACCTTGGTCATAAACTCAAATTTCAGTTTAGAAACTATTTTTGGGGAAGAATAGAAACCTTGCATACCATCTTCAGATATTCCAAAAAGATAACCATCCGTTAAAGGTTCTTAAAATTATTTTGTCATATAGGTCAACACATAGGTTTTGAAGAATGTAGGAATGCGAATTCTGGAGGCATACTAAGGGCACAGAGAACCCTTAGAACAGTGACGCTCACAGTGCGTGCAGTGCATGAAACAGCAGCATCACTTGGGGGATTATTAGCAATGGAGATTTGGGGTGCCCTCATCAAACTTGCTGAATCAGAAACTCTGCAGAAGGGCCCAGGAATCTTTTATAAGCTCTCCAGGTCATTCTGATAAGCCATAATATTTGAGAACTCTTGCAAAAGAACAGTGGTTCTCATACTTCGGCATGCATCAGAATCAGCTAGAGAGCTCATTATAAGACAGATTACTGGTCCCCAGCAGACTTTCTGATTTGGTAGCTCTGGGATGGTGCCTGAGAATCTTGGTTTCTAACAAGTTCCTAGATGATGTTAATACTGCTGGTTCAGGGTCCACATTTTGGAAGTCGGTATGCTAGGGCATCATCTGTTACAACCTGACTCTTGCTTCTCTTTTTACAAACCAGTGATAGGGACCATCTACTCCATGCTAGGCTAAGTGATGCTACTGTTCCATCTTCTGACACCTCTATTGCTTTATGTTGAAATTATCTATTCATATACCTGTTTCACCCACTAGACTCAAAGCTTCCCTGAGTCAGTGCCCATGTCTTACTCCTGACCTGGTATGGGGTCTTCTCTATGGTAGATGCCCAATACATGTTTTGAACTGAAATGTACTATAATGGGAACTGGTCTTGTAAGTTACTACACACAGCTCTTAATGCCTAGCTACAGCAGTTGGATGAAAATATACTCTTTCAGAATGCAAGTCATAAAGAGATGCCAACAGGGAGAAAGACAGGGCTATATTTCCAGAACTGTGACATACAGTTTTGTTTGTTCCCTGAGTGAAGAAAATGGTAGTCACATTTATTCATCTAAAAGAATACGTGTAGCTGAGTGCAAAGAAAAGTTGATTTTTAATCAGATCTGGACTATCGCTATTCCCATACTTCTGATTCTTTCCTTCCCCCTCTCCTGCTCTACATTAAGCACTGAAACTGCTCTCAGCAAGGTTGCCAGAGAGTGCCTTAATTGTCAGTTCTGAAGGTCGCTCTTCAGTTCTTATCCTTCTTGACCTTTGTGCTGTGCTTGACAGTGATGATTAGTCCCTTCTTGAGATTTTCCTCTCCCTCACTGTCTGGGATGTTGCTCTCTGCTATTTCTTTTCTCCTCCTGGCTTTCTGACTGTGTCTTCTTAGTCTCTTCATCCTATCCCTTTCATGTCTGTCTCCACAAGACTCAGAGTTTGGTTTCGTTTTCTTCTCATGCCACTTTCTTTCCCAGGGCAATATTGTTTAGAATCTTGTCTTTATCAACCATCCATATCTGATGATTCCCAAATTAATATCTCTAGCTCAGCCTCACTCCTGGTGCTCATACCTGCGTCATCCCAATGTTTATTGGGCATTTACACCTGGACTGCTTACAGAAATCTCAAATGCAGTTCTGCAGTTTAGACTGCACCACTTTAGAGAGTGCCATTCACATCATAGTTTCTAAGAATAGTGCCTTCTGGACTTGTGCAGTGAACAACCTGTGAAGCCATTCACAGTGGTCCTGATATCAGCTATCTCACTAAATCCATCCAAGTATGCCTACTAAATTCTCTTTAATTTGCTCGTTTACAGCCAGGCTGCCTTCAGTCTCTGATAATTTTCTGCGTGAAATTCTTAACTGATTTCTCTGCCTCTACTTTCACCGTTCTTATCCATACTCTTCACAGCATCCTGAGGGATATTTTAAAAGGCAGTTTTGTTTAGATCATTCATCTGCCCATAATTCTTGAAAAGCATGGCACAGGAATTCCTTTCTGATCTTCAGTTGCCTAACTCTCCAGCTTCACTCCCTTCTCCCCTGCTCATTTTTTTATATGCGAGTGCTACTCAAAATAGTCTGTAAACAGTGTATTACCAGTACACAGTGAGGTAAAGAGCTTGAGCCAGAATATAAATCAATGCACTGCGGCCTTTGTCAAGAAAGTTTACAATTAAAAAGAAATCAGATGAAATAGTATGCTTAGTGACTTAGTTGATTTATACTCTGGTGACTTTTCTTGTCACATACTACTAACAAATAGATCACAGACTGGCCACAAACTATATTTTGAGTGGCACTGCCTTCCGCTTCAGCTTTAATTAACCACTCTCTGATCTCCAAATGCTCTGTGCTCCTTCAGGCTTCTGTTTCTTTCACCTACTGTTCTCTCAAGGTAAGATTCCCTTTTCATTACTTTCCCTTTTCCCACTCCCACGTTTTTTGCGCCCCCCCCCCCCGCCCCCCAACTCACTACATTATCTCTGGGAACCTAACCTCCTAGGCATTTCTCAGCCTTGCTAATACTTCCACTGAAACACTTGCAGAATTTTATTGTAATAAATTTTTGCATATTTGTATCTCCAGTAAACTCCTTGCGGACAGGGGCCATTTGTTTTCAACTCTAGACCTACAGTGCTTAACCCAGAAGTTAGCACATCATAGGGACTCAGTAAATATTCATGGGGTGTTGAAAGGATATTTGTCAGAATCTTGTCAGGAAAACAAAAGTCAGTCTAGGTGTTTGAGAGAGAGAGAAAATAATACAGGGAATTGGTTAAGCAACTGGTGGAAAACAGGGAAGCAGCACAGGGGATGCTGAGGAACTCAAAACAGTCACAACATCTGGAAACTGCTAGTATCCCAGAACTGGAGGGACAATGCAGGGAAGAGATGTTATGAGAGCCCCGAAGCTGAGGCCTGCCAATAGGGACTAATGCTGTTAGGACTGTCAGACAAGAGTTTGGACCAGTGGAGAGAGGGGGCATCCAAAGGGACCTGAAGCCACAGTGGAGATGTAGTTGCTCTAGAAATGCCACCAAAAGCAGAGTGCAAAGGAAAAATCCTTTGGCTTTTCTCTTCCTCTGTCCTCCAGTATTCTGCCAGTGCCTCCAATTGGACAAACTTAACTGGAAGCTAGAGGGCAAGCAATGGCGGGAAATGTATGTCCCTCTGACATAGAAAGGACGAGAGAAGCATGGGGAATGGCTCTGAGAGCAGATGGGCCTATGACTGCACAGATGGTTTCTGGCCTTGGATCTTCCACTTGTAAACTATGTGACTAAAGCAAGTCACTTAATCTCACTCAGAACCTGTTTCTTCACCTCTGAAATGGAAGTTATATGACTTTTCTTGTTTGCCCTCACATTATGGAAATTTTATTATACCTATCTCTCTTGATGATTGTTTAGGTAAAAACATATACCCTTTCCTCAGGAGAAAGTTGAGTTCCCAGTTATCAATTTAGAACAGTTATCTTCCCATTACCTCATTTGAGTTATAATAGAAAATATCCTCATTCTGACATTTTCCGACAATACACCTCTATAAGTCAAAACATATCCTGCCACTACACACAAATAGTGAGGCTGGCTCCTATGGACTGAACTGTGTCCTCCAATATTCACGTTTGGAAGCCTTAACCCCGATTTGATGGCATTTGAAAATGGGGCCTTTGGGAGACAATTAGGTTTAGATGAGGTCATGAGGGTGGGGCCTTTATGATGACATTAGTACCCTTATTAAAAGAGACACCAGAGAGCTTGCTCTTTCTCCTTACTATGTGAGGACAGGGTGACAAGGTGACCATCTACAAGCCAGGGAGGGAGCTCTTACCAGAAACTGACCGTGCTGGCACCTTGAAGAACTTCTGGCTTCCAGAACTGTGAGAAAATAAGTTTCTGTTCAAGGCACTCAGTCTATGGTCTTTTGTTATGTTAGCCTGAGCTGACTAAGAGACTAGCTTTGTAGAGCAGTGAGTTTTACATTGTGTTTCAAGTAAAGTTCATAGAGATGCTCACTAAGAAAAGTAGATGGATTGAGACAAGTCATGATGCTGGGGAAGTGGCAGTGGGGCAGTAAGTACACGTCAGATTTAAATGGCTTTCCACATCGCACTAGATAGTTTCTGAACCTTGACTGGAAGTTATTTAAACTTTAAAGACCCACAACATAAAAGCATGTTGAAGTCCTTTAAACTCAGCGAGCTTTCACACTGAGAATATTTAAAGTTTAAATTGCCTCCCACAGGGTCCAAGGCACCATCCAATGTGCGGAGGGGTTCTTTGAACACTCCTGTAGTCAGTATGAGTCCCTAGTATTTTAAGAATGTACTGACAGCAACATTAGTTATCTTGCTAATTTTCATATTCATTCACCTAATATCTAAATGGATCACTATGATTTGTAAAGCACTCCAATTGCTTTAACTAGGAACCATACTTAGTCCCTCCCTCAGGAAGCTTGCACTCTACTATAACCTATATCATAAAGAAGTATCAATAAAATGTTGGAAAAGTCATAAAAAGGAGAAGCTCGTTTCCTCCTTGACAGGTGAGCATGGAAAGCTCATGGAGAAATTAGCATCTGAGTCGACAGTTAAAGGATAGAGATGTATTGGACTAGGTGAGGGGAAAGGACAATTCAAATGCAGGCTGTCCTGCAAGCCTGTATACAAGAGGCACTTATACAGCGTTGTGAGTGTTTCTGTTTGCCTAGAGCAGAAGTATGCAATATTGGAAAGAGACAAGTAAGGGGTAAGGTTAAAAAGGAAGATTGAATTCATTGTTAAAAAAAAAAAAAAGGTACTCAAGGGCCAGCCTGTTGGCACAGCAGTTAAGTGGGCACGTTCTGCTGCAGCACCCTGGGGTTTGCTGGTTCGGATCCTGGTTGCGGACCTCCCCACCGCTTGTCAAGCCGTGCTGTGGCAGGCTTCCCACATAAAATGGAGGAAGATGGGCATGGATGTTAGCTCAGGGCTAATCTTCCTCAAGAAAAATTAAAAAATAAATTTAAAAATAAAAAAAAGGCTCTGAATTCCAAACTGAGGAATGTAGACTTTAATCTGGTCATGGAGAGCCAATGTGTTTTTGAGAGCGAGCAAAGCAATATGGCTACTGTGAACCACATCATTTTGGCCCCATCTGAGTGTTGGGAGAGATAGAGCATCTCAACTTCACTCTGTAGAGCAGGGAGAAAGTTAACAAATTTTTCTATAAAGAGCCAGACATTAACTATTTTAGGATTTGTGCAGCACATAGTTTCTTTTGCAACTACTCAACTTTGCTGCTGTAGTGAGAAAGCAGCCATAAACAATATGTAAATGATGAGTCTGGCTGTGTTCCAATAAAACTTTATTTATAAAAACAGGTGGTGGGCCAGATTTGTCCCATGGATCGTAGTTTGCCTATTCCTGCAATAAAAGGTACAATAGATGAGATTATTTTGCTGGTGATAATTTTTATTTATTTTTATAGTTGTCTTCATTGTAGCTTTCTTTGCAGTTTTTATCCTTGTGATTACAATAATGGATTTTACTTTACCAGCCCTTAACAAAACACTAAAACAAATACCTCTACCCTCAAATGAGAAAATGAGAAGAAGCATAGGGCTGGCTTAAATCCAGTAAGAAAGAGTTATGGAAGGCAATAATCACAGTCGCTAACATGTATATGGCTTCTACCATACATCAAGCACTCTTCTAAATATTTTGGACATATTAACATATTTAACCATTAAGACAGTGTTATAGAGTATTGTTTTATTATTTCCCCCCTTGCCAATGGTAAAAATGAGGCACAGAAAAGTCAGGTGACTTGCTCGTGGTCACAAAGTTTACAGGAAGCAGTGCAGCCAGGATTTGAACCCAGACATCTAGCACAGGATGCTGCATTCTTAAACTCTATGCTGTGTTATCTTTTCATGAGAAGGTAAAGGTGATTTCATTAAATTGTTTAACTGAAATTAAAACCTTGACTGAGATGGTTTAAGAATTTGTTAAGGTCTGTCTATGGAAACTGACACTCATCCAAGACTATGACTGTTCTACATTGTGAAGTCTCATAGACTCTAGGGTCCCATTGGAACATTTGCCTATCTATAAATACAGAGACCTTTGTTAGTGAAAAAAATTTCTTTCAACGTTAGGTGTGTTTTTTAGTATCAAGATATAAATGGCAGTCCCATATAATTGAAATACTTTTCCAAGTGCAAGACTTCTGGTGCTCACCATTGTCTTAACCCCATTCAATGTCATAAGTAACAACTTTTGTCATGTATGCTTAATATCAGTTCTGATGTCAGAAAACACATCAAGAGATTGGAAATTTGGGGGATTTTAGGAAATTAAGGAAGATTCTAAACTAAAAATAAACTGGGAAAGTAATTATTTTGTAATGCTGGGAAGGTATCAATCATGCAACTAAGGATCATAGTTTAGATTAATGAAAATGTTCAGAATTAATGTCCTAGTATTGGAGACTCCAGTCAGATTCTGGCGTAATCCAAAATAGCACAGTAGTAACCACAACACTTTACTGTATAGCAATCAACAGGAAGTTCATATTGACTTTAAGAAACAGGTTTCCCTTTCATTTGGAACAAGGGAAAATAAGTGTTGTGTAGTGGAAATCTTTGGATTCAGACAGACCTGGTTTTGAATCTTAACTCTATGCTTCACTGTGTATTGAAAGTAAAGGAAGTTTCTAGATCTATCTGTTCATGATCTATGAAAATGAAGATTATAATAAATAACCTACACAGATATCATGGGAGATGAACTAATTTTTTTCTTCATGAAAGCATGGGACATGAACATAATGCTTAAAATGCTATTTTTTTCTTTGAATTTGATTCAGTGTAAGATTAACATTTAAAAAACTTAATCTAGATGGTACAGAAATGTAATTATAGGCAGATTTATAGAGCGTGAGGGTCAATATATTTCTAAGTGTTCAAAAATAAGGTAAAAAATAATGAACTGGGTAAGAACTACTGGGTTACAAAGTCTAGAAAATGCTACTATATTATTTAGATTAAGTGTATCTCCCCAAATTGAAGACATTTTCTCAAGGGAATCTCTGTATTATGACTTCAAGATATTTTTATGTGTGTATTAAAATGGCTGAAGGTATTTTAAGTGTGCGTCTGAGGGTGTCTTACTAACATGTTCTTTTTACACCATTTTATCTATATCTTTGGACAGTTCATGTTTCTCTGTAAGAGAACTCCCATGAAAAATCCATTTGTCACCATGTTATCGTTATGTAGATAAGAAAATAAAAGAGAAGTCAAATTGAGGACCAGACAAGCTGTGAAAGGGAATGTGCGCCCTCTAGTGACCCACATTTCTTTCTCACAAGAGCATGTACAGCTTTTCTTTTTGGTTTCATCATTTTAAATAAACATCAAATTTGATTTTAAAATAAATAATTCAGAGTTTTCAACTTGAGAATATTACATTGTGTGATCGTAGATTTATTACTATGACAAGATTTCATCTATCACTTAAGAGACTATTTCTATTAACCTGTGTTAAGGTGATTTTCTTGCACAGAACTGTGTTTCAAAGGGACTTTCAATTTATTGAAAATGAAAAATAGGTTCTAGGCATCTGTGGCTTAGCAACATTTTATTTCCAATCCTCTGGGTCATGCAATTTTTGTCCACGTGCTTTTACACTCCTTGGCTTTATAACTAAATCCTCTAATATAGCCAATTCTGACATCTTAGGATTTGGGGGATTTCCTTAGTTTTTAAGATCAGTTTCCTGAAAGTTTTATTAACAGAAGATGTAAAAGTGACTTCTTTTCAACCATATCACGTTTTAGAAATAAATGTTACCAATGTATTTTTAAATGATTATGATTTGTTACCAAATTAAGGTAAGAAGATTATTTTGAAGTCATTTTTATCTACCAGCTGTTAAAATATTTTAGTTAAGTTTTGCTTTTTGCAGGGAAGCAGTATTTTTGTAGGATTTTTGTTCTCTTCAGTACAATCAGCTATCCTAGAGGTACAAAGATTAATATCAATGCCGGATAACTCATGGAGTTTTCTGCCATTTATTATTCAAGAATATTAAATCACTACGTTTGTATCCAAGGGCATATATTTTAAAAGGCAGTATTTTTATACACATTATACGTATAATTTGGTTGGCCATAATTGACAACGAAGATGCACAATTTTAAGGGCAAATTTTATGTATTGCACTGGGATTCAGAGTTTGAAGCACGCGTTAAATAGGCATATTTTAGGACAAGGTAAACTACACAGAAATTGATTTTTTAGTATGTTTTAAAGATGCATTTCAGCTCAATCTGGAGTCATTAAATTTTACTGTACTGAAACGTATTATTTTATGAGTGATGTGCTTAAACTTACACATATAAAACTAGAAATACACTTAAGCTTGTAAATAAGATCATGCAAACATAAGGAAAATAGATTATTTGATAGGACTGTTAATGTAGCAAGTTTATATTAACTGAAGACAGTGTTCTTTTTTATTCGTCATATTTTGTTTCAGATCCTGTGTCACCTATTGAAGGGAGTTTATAGGGTTCTTATTATAACTGGGAATTATAACATCCTTAGACCTTACTTAATTTGATTGCTCTGTGAACAACGGACTAATGTGATTGGAATGTCAAAGCTGCAATGTAAGCAAAGCTGACCTCAGCTTTGTGTCTCAGGTCAAAATCACTTTAATTAATGAGGTAAATAAACACATTTAAGAGTAATTTTTAAAAAGTATTTGTTTTTATTTTGAGACCAGTTTGATGGAATTTTTAATTTTGACAATTTAAAGGAAAAAGTAAAGGAAGATGAGAGAAGTTAAGTCATTTACCTAAGGAAACAGCATAAAGATTAGGATGGGTGATTAAAACCCATGAAACAGGACTTTCAGTTGAGTAATTTTCCACTGCACCATATTTACTTTACATTTAAAGTACGCACAGACATATACACACATACAAACACATACATCATACATATTAAAAAACTATAACGCAATCATGTGGTCCTATCTCCCTCATCAAGGAAAACTCACCCACACTATATAAACATACACACACAAACTATGTGTGTACACACACACTATCTTTTGTGTATACCCACACTGTCTTGATTTGGGGGAGGTATTTATCTAAATGTTGAATTGTTTTCTCCTGGTTAAATTGGATTCTCCCCTTACATAATATTCTATAACTATACAAGTATAATAATTACCATGTTCTCAGCACATCTTAAAGTCCTAAAAATATTTTGAGCACTTAACAGGGTTTATACTGAATTTCATTTCATTTTGTAAGATCTCTCTGATTCAAATTTAATTTGTATTCTATTTATTCAATTTTTAAAAGCAAGTAACATGTGGAAACATAAGGAAGGGAGGGACTGGTTTCCCCAGAAGGAAGGTTGGAAGAGGAAGAGTAGGGAGAGGTTGATGAAGAAAAGCTTCACAGGAGTTGTATATTTTGAGCCAAACCTTCAAAGATGAATAGGAGATCATCAGATGGTCTGGAATCAGGAGAGTACCCATATACCAATATGGAATTAAAATGTCTTCTCAATTTCTGGAATTCTGAAGAACAAAGACGATTATTAAAAATGTAATAAACAAAATTTTGAAATCTTACCTCACCTCCAAAAGATTTCTTCCATATTGTAATACTAATGAAACAGAGTCATAGTTTTGTTTCCATCAACATGAAAATGTGTTCTAGCTAATTAAAATGTACAGTAAAAATTGGGTTTGTTAAGTTGCCTGGTCTAGGCCTAGAGCCTTAGGATCCTGCAAGAGTTAACATATTACACAAGTGTCAACACTTTCCTGTCAGGCTTCTAAAGATGAGGCTCATAAGTTTTATTTTTTTAATGAAATTCTCCATAAAAAGATGTTTAAAGATGTAAAATGACCATTCAGAACCTAGCTCACTAATTGAATTAGTTAAGTCTGAGAGCTTGGAGGATTGCTGCTTTCAAAGTTTACACATTTGGGAATGATGAGTTCCAAATGGTATATTGAAAGAGACTGAATTAAAGTTTATGTAAATGTGTCATCTTAGTTTAATACTTTATATGGCAGTCACTGTACAGAAAATTAACAGAATACAGTCAGTGCCCATTAAGAGGCTCTTCTGACATAATTAGCACAGTTATCATATAGTACAAGTTTCAGATGATATACTATTGACAATTCAAAATTGACAACTTTTTAAGCTGCCAGTGTTTCTCTGGTTCTTTTGGATATGTTTGTGTTTTTTCTTTTAATTTACTTACAATATTTACACACACACATGCCCATGCACACAGATAGATCTCCCAAGTTTGACCATGAGGGAGTGTAACTGATCTAATTTGCATCATCTTTATGCAAAATTGAACTAGATGAAGTAGAGTCCATTTATACAGTACAATCTTGAGGGAGAATTTTGACCTTCTGACTATTCGGCGTATATGCACCATAGTTTATGATATTTTGAAACTTTCAGAAAATGGAAGGTCTCTTTGAAAAACGACCCTGGTTTGGTAATAAACCCTTTTCAAATGAAAAAAATTCAAAGAAATGGTTGCTCTGTTTTATGAGACTTTACAAATTTTAGTTTTGGGGGTTTGTGATGAGTGACTTTGTAACAGAAAATTGTCACTTCGTTGCTAGTCATAAATAATAACAAAGATGAGATTTTTTAGTACATACTTGAAAAATATAGGACAGAATATACATCAACTATTATAGGAGGAACATCACTTTGTGAATAGAGAATGACAAGTCATAATTTTCTTAGTAGATAAAGAGAATTTTAAATTGGATAAAGTTAGGCTGGATTTAAGGGATAGAGTCTGTCTGTAATAACATGTAGAAGTACATTAAGTACAGAGTGAAGTGTGTTATGAGAGTAAGATGAGTAAGTAATAAGGAATATATTAATGGGCTCATTCTGAGGATGTAGAGGCCCATTATGAGCAACTTATTATATATCAGTTCATTAACAATGGTTTCGTGAGAGTTTTAAACGTGAAAAAACATTAGAAAGGAGTGTTTTTATGAAGACAGAAAAGCACATGCACAGAACCCAAAATATAATATGATATTGAAAATAATTTTTCAGTGTTTTTCTTGAGGGTTTTTGAGAAGGTAAATGAGTTACATTTGTGTGATACCTTCAGATGATGAATAAATACTCAGCCTCAGGTAGTACAAAGCATGCTAGACAATACCACTGGCGAAACACTGGGGAGAGTAGATAGCACTCAATTTATAAACATGTATGGATTTAAACCAGAGGAGTCAGTTAATTTACCATACATCTTAGCAAAGGTATCTGAAAAATATTCAATAGCAGTGAAAATGTGAAAACTAGGGGGCAAACCACAAAAAGTGATGAAGCAATAGCTGCCAAATTGATAAGGAATAAAATAAATATGCAATTGGTACTTGGAAGCCAGGGTCTGAGTAGGAGCCAAGAAGGAGATCTTGTTCATTTTGCTAAAAGCAGTGAAAATGTCACTGAGACTAAGCATTGAATGTGGGCCATTGGCACTCAGTAAGAGGGCATGGGAGGCCTTTTGAAACTCTGCCTCTGCTTCCCCTTCACCCTCCCATCCTCATTGCTGGCATGAAGTGATGGGGACGCCTGTTGGCAGACTATTAGAGGGAAAACAACACTAGCAGCTGACAGTTAACTCCTGGAAGTCTTATAGGATGGTGTTGAATGTTACATGTTGGAGTATACATTGACTGCATGTTACACTGGGATAGAAAAAGTTTTAGTAAGGAAATCGTAGATATGGCTGAAGCAACAAACCTAAATGGAAGCAACAGAAAAAAAAATGTTAAAAGAAGATTAGGTAAGGAATAGCTCAGAGCTTAAATCATTTAAGAATTGGGTTTTGGCTCCACCTATTTCCAAAGGAATTAAGACGTCACAATGAGGAAAGGAGAGAAAAAAGAAAGTCCAGCACCTGAGAAGAGTGCACACTCACTGATGTTTTTCTTCCTTCCATTTCAGAAAGGAAGTGTAACGTATTAGCCTACATGCCTATGCATAGATGGTTTTCGTAGGCAAAGCACTCCACTCACAACTGCCCTAGGAAAATTTGAAATTCCTTTAAAAAAATGTGTAAATCTAAAAAGGAGTATAATCTCTCTCCAAAGTATCCTTATGTAAAAGGGAAGTTCAAGCACCTTGTGCAACCTCTTTGCAAATTCATAAAATCAGACAAATAAAAAAATTGAATGACGGAAGACCTCTCTGGAATTTCATATCCTGTCGCCTGAAATGACCTGAATTATTAGAACTACAAACCAACTGGTGCCCAGGCCTCCCTTGAAATCTTCACAGACTGAGCAGCAAGCAGACGGTTACCATGGTGTTGACTCCACAAAGCCTTCATTGTGTAGAGATAACCAATTTACTTGGCAGAGCCTCCAGTCCAGAAGCTGATTTAATCCTAATTCATTGAAAAGGTGTTTTTTGATTATCCAAAAATAAGTCACAGTTTGAGATGAGCCCCAGTTTAATGTCTAAAGCATTTTATTTGTCAAATGGTTGCTTCACTAAACCAAACTCCTTGATAATGTGGATGGATACATTTTCCATCTCTGTTATCTATGGAGTTTAATACTATGTCTGGCATATAGTAAGTAATTAGTATATGTTTTGTGGCAGAAATGAAGGAAATATTTGACTGTTTTATTTATTTATTTTTTTGAGGAAGATTAGCCCTGAGCTAACTGCTGCCAATCCTCCTCTTTTTGCTGAGGAAGACTGGCCCTGAGCTCACATCCGTGCCCATCTTCCTCTACTTTATATGTGGGACGCCTACCACAGCATGGCTTGACAAGCGGCGCCATGTCCGCCCCTGGGATCTGAACCGGCAAACCCCGGGCTGCCGAAGCAGAATGTGTGCACTTAACTGCTGCACCACCAGGCCAGCCCCTATTTGACTGTTTTAAAAGGAAAAATATACAGTTTCAAATTTTTAAGAAAGACAAATGTCTAAATGTATTATAAGATTTTTTTTTTTGAGGAAGATTAGCCCTGAGCTAACTACTGCCAATCCTCCTCTTTTTGCTGAGGAAGACTGGCCCTGAGCTAACATCCATGCCCATCTTCCTCTACTTTATACGTGGGACGCCTACCACAGCATGGCTTTTTGCCAAGCGGTGCCATGTCCGCACCCGGGATCCGAACTGACGAACCCCGGGCTGCCGAGAATCGGAATGTGCGAACTTAACAGCTGCACCACTGGGCCAGCCCCTATAAGATTTTTTTCTGAATGAAAATTTACTTTCAAATTGAATAAATAAACTTTGTTTCTATTTATTTATTTGCAATGCATTGGAGATGGTAGTTAAGGATGATTATAACGTATGCAAACAAGACTAATGTAAATTCCAGGCCTAGTAGAAGACTTTTTCCAACATAGGCCTTAGCAGGTCTCTCCCAGCTGTGATGTCAGCCTACTAGCTTGAGTCGAGTTTTGGTTTCATAGACCTGTAGGTGGAAGTAAGCAATCTTTCCTAGAGACAGTCTGAAATCAAAAGGGTGTGAGATCAAAGAGACCAAGTCTAAAGGGGAATTTGACGCTGATGGGTGGATATTCACATGTCACCTTTATGAGTCAGAGAGTATTTGGTGTGTAATTGGGTCAGAGCGATTTAAAGGAAAAGGGACAAATTCAACCAAAGTGGCCAAAGTGGATTATACCAAGAAGCCAAGTTTTCAAAACAGAGATTTTCTAATGGATAGGTGGATAAGAGTCAATGAAGGATTTCACTTCGTTGGAGGAGGGACAAGAATTAAGTATGCCTCTGGCCTCCCTAAGAAACTTGAAGTGAGATTTGTTTCTAGAAGAAAGGCTTAAACAAAGGACAAAGTAGAGTATAGTCTTAAGAGGTCTGCCAAGGCCAGATCATACTGGACTGTATTGAAGTTTTGGTCTTTATCCTAAGGAAAATGGAAAGTCTGAGAGGTTTTATGAATGAGAGTAACATAATCAGATATGATTTTAGAAATTATCACTTTGCCAGTAGTACATGGAATGGATGGGAAGGTTCCAGAAAGGTTGTGCAGAGCCAGTTGAGAGGCCATTGAAGTAGTTTTGGTCACATTTAACGGCAAGATGAATGAGGATGCCAGCTGTGGAGACCATGAGAAACTGACAGATTCAGAAGAAATAGAATGTTTGATGTATTATACTTTGCAATAGATTAAATATGGGATGGAAGGGAGAGTAAGGTATCAAAGATGATAGATGGTGATACTATTCACAGACCCGAGGAACACTGTAGGCAGACGGTTGTGTAGCTATAGAGCTCAGAAGAAATGCTTGAATTAGAGATATGTATATCAGTCATTGATATGTAGATTGAAATTGAGTATGGATAAGATTTCTAGTGAGAGAGAAAAAATATAGTGGGATAGAAGATTATTGACAATGAACTGGGCCTTGAGGAACTCCAATATGTAATGAGAGGGTGGAGGAGGATAAGCCTGCAAAGAAAAAATTGCTAGTGATCAAAGAAGACAAACTAGAATAGAGTAGCATTATGGAAGCAAAAGAAGGAGAATTTCAAAAAACAAAAGAGAGTTTGGTCAACAGTGTTAAGAGTTATGTGTTAAGCAAGAAAGTGAAATTGCAAGCAAGAAGTGTCTCCATTAGCTTTAGTGACATGATTCTTTTATTAAGCAGTGTTTTTATTGAGAAACAACATTGAGTGGATTAAAGAGTGAATAGGAGGTGGGGAACTGACGGTAGACTAGATAACTGTGTCAAAACATTTGCCTTTGTAGAAGATAAGAGAATGGCCCAAGTGGAATATGGGGGTCAAGAAAGAGTTGATTTAAAAGGCATAGGAGTCAATAAAATGCTTAAATTTCCATATGAAGAATTCACTTGAGAGGGAGGGAATGAATTTACAGTAGATAAATAACATAAAAGGGATAGACTCAGATGCTTGAGAAGAAATATGAGAATGCAGTACAAAAGCCAAGGAGAGGGATTGACTTTAGGTAAAAGAAGGGAAACTCACTTAAATGTAAGATAAGGGAATGAGAAGGGCACATGCAGGTAAGACTCAATATTTGGACATAGGAAGTGGAAGAAATTCTAGTCTGATAATGCACTTTTCTCTGTAAAGTAGAAAATGACATTGATAGCTGCAGAAAGAGGATGGGTCAGAGCTTTGGAAGAAGTTTAAAATAGTTCCTGTGGTGAGTCAGAGCTCAAGTGGAAAAAACTAATATGGCAGGATGCCAAGTTCATTTGAGGCTGTTGCTCATTGCCTTAGTTTGGGTTCTCTCAAGAGTAGAAATGGAGACAAAGATTTAGGTGCAGGTAATTTTTTTAGGAAGTGATCCCAGGAAACAAAGTGGGGAAGTGAGGTTAGGAAAAGAAGGCAGCCAATGAAGGATGATATATGAGCAGGTTATTGCTAGAGGCAACTGGGGCTCAATCCTTCTGGGAACCCTCTGAAGCACTGTGTGTAACAGGCCCCACGATGGTTGCACTGAAGGGCAAGGGAGTTGGGACATTTATCCAACAACTACCAGCTCTCCTGAGGTATTAACATCTCAGCACTACTGGCCTGCCCCATGCACTGGTAAGTGAATGCCCGCAGGAGGAGAGACACGGGGTTTTTATATTGTACTGAAGGAAAAACAAAAGTGCTTTTCTCAAGACGTTCTGATGGAAAACATGCACTGGGTTTGGCAGCTGGCTAAATGACCATAGTCAAACACTTGATTTAATGAGTTAACGTCAGTGAGAGAGAGGGAAAGAGATTTTTAAAAGCATGCCGAAGACTCTATTTTAAAATCAACATTTTGAATAAAGACATAGGAAAGCCAATAATTAAACTTATGGGAAAAAATGTAGGAAAAATAACAATTGCCATGTCTGATAAAATAAAAATCCATAAATATTTACAGTCCATATGCAAATGAAAGTATTGACATTCAATGACCTGGGATTTGGAGTCAAAAATCTCTCAGTTCAGACCTGTTTCTTCAATTTCTAGTTGGGTAGCATTTATTTAGTAAATATTTATTACTATGAACCACGCCCTCTTTGAGGTGAAGGATATAATGGCAAACAGGATGAATTAAATTCCTTCCCTATGGTACTAACAGTCTGAGATCAATTAACTTAATTTCCCCAAGCCTCTATCTCCTTATATGAGCAGAGAGATAGATAATACCTTACCACAGGCTTTTGTAAGGACACAAAAAAGAGGATACATTTTTGAAAGTTTCGTGTTCTTTAAAGCTATTAGTTTAATTTTAAAGGAATAGCCTGCGACTAACATGAAAAATTTTAACAGGTTTATATGATTTAAAGCCCTGAAATTTGAGTTTAGGAAATCAGTTCCTAAGTTTGTGATAGTGGAGAACTGGCTTAATGGTAGTTTATGTGAAATTTCCTAGAAGTTTTAGCTCCGGTTAACTTCAATGTGAGTTGAAAGTCTAATATGGAAGTCAAAACATTGATTGAACTCATAAGCTGTATCAGTGAAAGTATCATCAAACAAGAGAATAATTGTCTATTCTTTCTTGATTATACTAAACACTACTGATATGATCCTTTAGGAGCCAAAGTTTAAGGAAAGATACTGACAAGCCATGGAATATCCATTGAAGTAACTAGGAGTAGGGTAGGCTACCATAAGATATCTTCTAGCGGATCTAAAGAGCTGATTTCAACTATTTGAGGGTTGTATTAGAAAAAGAAGATATGGCATGGTGATTAAAGTATGTTACTTAGTGTCTTAAATTTAGTATTTGTACTTTTGTTCTGCTCTAAAAACTTCCTATGAAAATTGAGTCAGTCACTGATCTTTCTGGGAACTTTCATTTGTTTGTTTGCCTGTTTTGTTTAATAAACTATTGGATTAGATGATCTCTCAACTCCTTCTTCATAGATTCTTTACAAATGCTGATAAAATCTAAAGGTTTTTTCCCAAGAACAATGCACACACATTCAGAATTTTGCCTAAAATTTCAGATGATTCATAGGACATCCTCCACCCATGCAACGCATCCAGGAGGCCTCTAAAATACCTGTTTTAACTACACCTGAATCACCTGGTCAAGCTGAACAGCTAATTCTCATTAGCTCCCTAGGTCTCTGCAATAAAAGAATGTTTGAGAATAACAGGGTAGATGATTAGATAGCTATTGCAGCATAACAACCCATCCCCAAATTTAGTGGCTTAAAACAGCAGCTATTTATCATTTCTCACAATTCTGCAGTGTGGGCAGGGCTCTTTGGATAGTTCTGTGGCTCTAAGTGGTGTCAGCTGGAGCACTCATTTGGTTGTATTCAGCTGGTGTTTGAGATGGGTCACAAGGTCAAAGAAGAATTTATTCACGTGCCTGCTGCCTCATCCTCTTCCACGTGGTCTCTCCACCTGGCTAGATCAAGCTTCCTTAAAGGGTCACTGGAATTCTTATGTAACAGTTGCAATCTCAGAATTCTTATATAACAGTTGCAATCTCAGAATGTGTATTTTAAAAGGACAAGATTCAACGTGCAAGAAATTATCAAGCCCCTGCTTGCATTAAACTTAACATCCCGTTTGACATAGCAACGCACGTGGCCAAATCCAGAGTCAGTGTGGCTGGAGACTACACAAGGGCATGAATATCAGAGGTATGGTTCAATGGGAGCCACCAACAGGAGATTTTTGCTTGTTGTAAATACTTTCCAGAAAGAAAGAAGGTTATCTTGGGAGGTAGTAATTTTCAACCCGTGCAAACATTCGAGCAGAGGCTAAGTAATAGCTTATAGGAGATACGGTAGAGGTGATTGCTGCGTTGAGATGAATAAAATGACCTCCATGATCATAAGACTAGATCAAAGCTGCCTCCAAATTTTGAGCCTACCTGACTAGGGAGATAGTGGTGCTATTAAGGGTAATAGGGGCATCAGGTAAGAGTTGCAAATTAGGAGGAGAATGACAAATGTGGATAGATTGCTTTTTTCATATAGAAGAAAGAGATAATCAAGAAATAACGACCCTTATTCTTTCCTGTCTCAGGTTGGATGTCGATATAACTGAACTTCACAGTTGGATTACTCGTTCAGAAGCTGTGTTGCAGAGTCCTGAATTTGCAATCTATCGGAAGGAAGGCAACTTCTCAGACCTTAAAGAAAAAGTCAATGTAGGTTATACATTAATTTTTATATATTTTCCTAAGTTTTGCTGCTTGTAGACTGTTTTGTACTGTTTGTTTGAGTTGAAAAGATTAAGGCAATATGATATAATGCTTTTAAATATATCTTTAAAATATATTTTAGCTATCAAGCAGTATCAAAGTTTAGCCTAGAAAAATCTTTCTTGGTTCTGCAGTGACTGACCAGGAATGCTTTTCATAAACCTTCTTCAACTTTTATATTATTTAGCTGTAAATTGACAATTTTATAACATGAACTCATATTGGTTTCTTTTCATATATTGTTCTGTCACCTCAAGGCTGGGACTTAGAAAGCTTGCAGAGTAGAATAGAATAGATCCTTAGTAATACTGTACTTAGAACCCTGTATATACTCTTGCTATCATCAGAAAGTTATTCTTTATAGTCATTAATGCTTGTGATAAATTATAACAGGTTTGCATTTTACAGATATTTATGTATTATATTACCATAGCTAAGGATGTCCAGCCTTTTTCAATATTTATAAGACATGGTTCACTGTTTTTATTCCCTACTGAGGCATTATAGTTTTATCCTTCTCAATAGGGGTTTTTATTAATTTAATAAGAGCTGCTTCATCTTCAGTGACATTGTCAGGGCATTGATTTTTCAACCTCAACAATTATGAAACAACTGTTTTTGGTATATAATTGGCAATAGTTTGTGAGAGAATTTCTAACAGAGTACTTTGTAGAGAACAGGCTAAAGAAACAAACATAAATATTAGATAATTTTAGCATAGGAAGGTCACGTGTGTGGATTAACGCTGCTTTATCTTTTGAGCATTCAATTTCATTCAACTCAACAAAATCTGTTAGATTTTTACAAATACAACACTGCCTCGGATACAAACTAATACTTGCTGTGGGGCTGGAACTTTTGAAAAACAAAAAAAAGACCTAGGAGAAAAGGATCTATTTTTTAGGCTGCTTGAACAGGAGAGAGAATTTCATCAACATTTCTCACAGTTAACTATAAATTGGAAATTTATTTTAAATTTATCATTAGCTTTATACAATATTCTGTCATCAGCCTAATAATAGACTATTATAAATAGTTTCAAGAAATGGAAGAAACTATGATAATATTGGTAATGTTTTCATTTTAAAATTTAAACTGAAGAATAATATATAACAGTAAAAAATTGGCAAAATGTCTTATTTCAAAGTACAAGTATTTGAAGGTATATTCTTTATTATTTTTGAGGGAAATTCTGAGTAGAAAATTACTTGGAGAAGATGAACTCTAAATACACTTCGAAGTTCAAGTTCATCTGACATATTTGACCACTGAAAGTGTGGAACAACTTGGGCAGACATTTTATTAGCTAATTAAAGAAATTTTTTAGTCTATCTGAATAATCTACTTATCTGTATGTCATCCTATTTATGTATCTTAAAACAGCTTTGATCAAGCAGGAAAATTGAGTTCCAGCATTTCAGGAATATAAATTCAAAAATTTCCTGTTATCGTATGGTTACCTAGAAGCAATTTACATTTAATCAATAGTGTCAGCAGTGACAGACTGAAAGTACTTAAAAAAATGTGCAATATCGTATGAGTGCTTTTCTGATGCCTCGTGAGTCACCTTTATCAACTTCTACTCTCATTTTCTGAAATAACAACATCATTCTTAAGTGCCTACTAAAATAGGAAATGAAATGATTTACCTAGACATTTCCTTCAGCCTAAATATAATGTGTATGTATTTAAAAATCCTTGAGAGGAATACATAGTAATGATGATAGATATGCAGTTTAGGCATACATTAATTTTCTTACTTCTTTATCTGTCAGTTTATGTTGGTTATTTGGAACACGTGGGAGGCCTGTCTCATGAACTTGAGTGGTATTAATTCATTTGTAGGCATCCGTTAAAAATGGCTACATGTTACCCTTTTTTTCTTTCACATGATTCCTTCCTTCATTACTTTCAAGTGCTTTCAGCCAATTAGTATATTCTAGGACCTTATCAGTTCAGTTTTATATACTGTTAAACCTGACATAATATTTCCTTCTCTATTAACCATGTGTTTTATACATACAATTAACATAATACACTTAAAAGTTGAATTCTAGGCAACAGTTCTACTGTAATTGTGGTTCCCGGACAACCAGTATTGGCATCATCTGTGAGCTTGTTAGAAATGTAGGATTTCAGACCTAATGAATCAGAATTTGCATTTAAACAAGACTCACAGGTGATTTGTTATGTATATAAAGGTTTGAAAATCAATACTCTAAGACACAATCTGGGACTTTATCAGACTCCTAGGTGTTCCTTCTTTCATTCTGTTGTCACCACAGTTAAGAATTTCAAGCTGAGTAACAGGTCTAGCCATTCAACTTCTGGAATTGAACACATGGTAATGTAAGTTAGTAATTAAAGCAACAAAACCACCTCGTCTGATCACAAGGTCATAGGATAAGATGTCTGAGAATCCGGGACCTGTACACTGTTCTCGTGAAAGCCTTCCTACCAGCTGCTAAGGTCAACAGGCCTTGGGCTCTTTCTGGGACCTATGCTTACTTATACCCATACCAAATCAACTTTTAACCAAGTTTTGTTGGCAATCTTCAAGCTAATTAATTCTACATTTCTCTTATCTCTATTATCTTTGTTTACCACCCAGAACATAGGTACCTCTATTCATCTATCCTTTTTTCTGTCTTCATCTTTATGCTCCTCTGCACTCTCTTTCCTCTGCCTCACTTTCTCTTCCTTGTGCCTTCCGACACTCTCTCACTCTGCACTCTTAAACGCTTCTTCCAAGGCAGACTCTTTGTCCTATATACTCATCCTATTTGTACATGGAAAGCACTTTTACCCTCAAGAACACCACTAAGACTGTGACTCTTTCACACCTGCACTCACTTAGAATTGCTAATTTCCTTACTTCTCAGGGCCAATTCCAAAGGCACTGCTCTCCATGTAAACATATCTCTTCTCTTGTGTTTCATGCCACGTGGCCATCTATCATTCACCATTTTGTTATTTTCTCATTGAAGACTTTGGCACGAGATTCACAGTCTTCTCTACCCAAGTTATGCCTTCATCCTTAATAACCTCAGCCCATGTAGGCTATCCTGCTATCTCCAAAAGCGTATATTTCCCTAATGTCCTTAATTCAGCTACCCACTTGCATAACTATACTGTAGATGTTTCATTGCCAGACATTACTCCATTTCTGAAATACCATGCTTGAACAGATTCCTCAGTATTTCTTCATAAACTTTCCATGCATCCCTAGTAAATTTTCTCCTCAGTTTCTCTCAGCAGTTATTTCAGGTTTTTATGGGTCTCCTAACCTTTTCCCCACCATTATGGTAGTTGATTTTTCCTCTTACTTTAATTAAAATAATATCTACAAATGTATTTGTGCTCATAGTCTAATATCTACAAATGTATTTGTGCTCATAGTCTCTTTCCCTCTGCCTTGGTGGAGGAGACTATGCTTTAACTAGTTAAGGCTAATGTCTGTGTGTGTGTTCTCACTATCTTCACTGTCTATGTCCCAAGGAACCTGATTCCATTCAGCCACACAACTATATTTTCAATCTCTCCCTATTTTCTGGATCTTCAGCATTAGCCTTTAAACAGACTGTTTTTCCATCTTTGAGAAAACCTTTCTTTCCTATAAACACACACATGAATATTTTTGTGCCTTATTTTACTCAACTTCTCTGCAGGACTAGACCCTGTTAACCTCTTTATCCTTCATGAAATTCTTTCCTCCTTTGGCTTATGGGGTACCACTATCTACTAGTTACCTTTTTTACACTTTTGGTCATTTGTTCTGTCTCATTTTTCCTTTAATATTGATATATTCCACAGTTCTTCTGTCTCTCCATTATCCTCATTCCTTCCCATTCAAACAGCATCTATTTTCTAATGACCCCCAAATATGTGTCTTTAGCTCCAGTCTCTCTCTTAAAGCCTAGACCAATATATCTACAGTCATGCGCTGCATAATGATGTTTCAGTCAGCAATGGACCTCATATACAATGGTGGTCCCCTAAGATTAGTACCATATAGCCTAGGCATGTAGTAGGCTATACCATCTAGGTTTGTGTAAGTACACTCTGATGTTCACACAGTGACAAAATTGCTCATTATCTCCCCAGACTTACTTTATTCTGCCTCTTTCCTTTCCCTCTTCCAACAGCCTAATTCAGAAACCTAAAAGCTAACTGGGTCATCTAGATTTTTCTCTACCATTCTCAAGTCCAGCCTTTGACAAGTACAATTAATCTCATTCCTTCAACAGCCCTTGAAACTGTCCAATTCTCTCTATTCCCGTCACCACAACCCTGATTAAAGCTAATATCATGGCTTACTTCTGTTTAAGATAACAACCCCTAGCTGATCTTCCCTGCTACTAATGTTGTATTCCTTTAGAAGTTTTCACGTCACTTCTGCTAATGTGAACTTATTAAAACGTAAGTATTATCCAGTTAGGCCTCTGTTTATATTCATTCGAGAAAGAAAAAAATAGTCACTGATAGCCAGGAGCTGACTTCGCACTTCAGTTAGACGTTGGAGTTGCTACATGCTGTACTAGTGTTCTCAGCTAGCCTGTGATGTTCTCCTGTTGTTTATGAACAATAGCTCAGAATGCCAGCATCAGACAAGAACACGTCATGATCATGATGGATCAAGACAAAAACATGACCACTTTGTAATCGTGTCTCAATACAGATAAAAATAATATTGTCCAAGCCACCCAAAATGACCACACATCCCCCATATTCACTAATATGACAGATTATGCTTGTTTACTAATCATAGCTTTAGACCCTCTGTATTCTTCATGCCATCTAAATAAAAAATTTTAAGATACTCGATCATAGAATTACCCCCACTTCCTTAGGCCATCCAATTAAAGGACAGCCCTACTTCCTTGACCCGCCCCCCCCCCCATCACCTTACACTAGCCCAAATCCTATAAACTCTTTCTCACATCCTCTTAAAGACATACTCCCATAGTTCCCTATTGCATGCCATGATGCAACAATAAATCAACCTAACATTGTTAATCTACAGGTGTGTTCCTAGTGGTCTTTGGCTGGAAGGCATTGACAAAATCAGTGTTTCCATGTAGCCTTCATGAAGACTACCATGATCTAATTCCTGTTTACTTATCCAAACTGCCATTTTTACATTGACTAGATTGCTGGTTTCTAGAAATGAGGGACTGGAAGTTAATTTGTTTTGGTTTTGCTTAGTTCCATTTTGGTATCCCAGTGCCTATTATAGCACCTAGTACTTAACACAATTCATGTTTGACGATATGAATAAGTGATTTTCTCAGTTCTGCAGGCACATTTTAAGACATGCTCTGCTACCAATATAAAGGCTATAACAACTTCTGAATAAACATTTGAGTGAATAAATTACTTTTTCTGTCAAAGGGCAAAACTTCATTATAGAATGTTAAGTGAATAGAAAATTAATTGCTTCTAAAGTCAGAGTAGGACTCTGGGGGATCTGGAACTTACTGTCGTATTAATTAGAGAAGATGTCAGGAAAGGCGGAGGCTTTTAAGAGATGCCAATAAAGGAGGAGGATGAGAGGTCATAGAGTGCTTTTAATCAACTTATTAAAGAATTAGTAAACTTCCCTTTTCTGTATACTTTGTTTAAAAATTATTGTACTTGTTTTTTGCTTTATATTATCGTACAACTCAATTGCCTTTTATTTTGCTCTCAAAATTGTACATTATAGAATTCATAATTTCTGTATGATCTCTGAGATTTTTATGAGCCCCTAATTTAAAATCAAGAATACATTCCTTATGGAATGATTCACTGATACCTTTTTTTAGCTTCTCTATTCTTTACTTGAAATTATATGTGCTAGATACTTTAGAATCTGAGAAGTATTTTCTAAACATATGATCATATATTGAATATATATTGAGCATTTCATATTCTGTATGTTCAGAAAAATAATTTCAAAACTGTTCTATTATAAAATAGTTTTAAGATAAAAATAGTATGTGTATGTAGGCAAAGTGCAATAAAACAAGGTGTGCCTGTATGCATTTACACTTTCATAGAGCATTTTAACTGTGAGTGGGGTGCAAGAGGCCATAATACTGTATATGGAGGCTTATGCTACAATAGACCTCACTTTATTATGCATCTGCTATACACCAGTCACTATTCTAGGCACTGGTGTGAAGAAGGAAATATACACGGATACTTGACCTTATACAGTTCATATTCTTGTGAGGAAGATGGAAATTAAGCAGTTTGATATATAACACATATAGAATGTTAGTGATAAATGCCGAAGACAAAAGTAAAGAAGAAATGAGGGCTAGGAAGTGTGTGTGTGTGTGTGTGTGTGTATGTGTATGTATGTAAATAGAGTGGCAATAGAAGGCCTCACTGAGAAAGTGACATTTAAGTAAAGATCTAAAGGCAGTGAGGAATTGACAAATAACAGAGATAGGAGCATTTCTAGCAGAGGGAAGAGTAAATGCACAGCCCTGAGGCAGGAGCATGGCTAGAGTGTCAGAAAGCAACAAAAAGTGTAGCTGGAGCTGAATAATCCAGATGTGTAGTCACAGGAGAAGAGGTCAGAGGAGTTAAGGAGGTTAAGGTCAGGGGGGGCCATGGCTGGAACTTGGGCTTTTACTGAGTGAGAAGGGAAGCTATTGGAGAGTGTGCTGACCTCTGTTGTGACTGGCTACCTCTGTCTGCTGTGTTGAGAATATATCATCAGGGAGCAAAGTTAGGTGTCAAAATACCATTTCGTAGGCTATTTTGAAACACCCAGACCCTGGAGAAATGATGGGATCTCTTGACTAGTGTGGTAGTAGTGAGCACGGTAATAACATCACTTTCTGGATGTGTTTTGAGGTTACAGCCAACAGAATTTTCTCATGGATTGAATATGGGGTTTGAAAGAAAGAGAAGAGTCAAGAAGGATTCTAAGTTTTTGGTCTGAACAAATGGAAGTATGGATCGGGCCCTAGGACATGCTAAATTTAGAGGTCAGGGAGATGAGGAGGAACCAGCAAAGGAGATTGAGTAAAGGCAGCCCTTGAGGTAGGAGGGAAACTTGGTGTGCTTGTAGTCCAGTAAGGCAAATAAATGTTTCCAAGAATATGTATCCTCTGAATCAAATTATGATAATAGTAAGCTGAGGACTGAGAATTGGCCATTGAATGTAGCAGCTTGGACGCTAATGGTGACATCAATAGCAGCAGTTTTGATGGAGCTGAGTTAGGGAATAGGTGTGAGGGCTAGTTTTTACTTCACAAGGTGGACCTGTGGAAGGCTGATGTTTCTCTTTCATGACACAATTTTTTTAAAGTATGCCCTCCCTTTTCCAGAGCTATATTTCTCTCCAGACTTTGTTTTTTCTGTGCATTGTACATATAGCTCTTTGAGAAAATAAGAGAAGCTAGAAGCATTAGAAACTAGTAATCCTACCTATTTCAAAGCAGAGGTTCATATATTTCATTTGAGAACAAATGCATGTGTGGCCAGATCCAGGAGCAAAAAGGAGTTTCAGTGATGTTTATATTGAGTGAACTTCTTTACCACTTTGTATGTGTGATTATTTGGACACTTCCCACGTTTCTGGGAGCAAGGTGCTCTAACTCTTGTCACAAAAATTTTTCCTAAACTTGTTTTTAAGATTATTGAGATCACCTTGCGTTAGAATGACCACATGTGCTAGTCTGTCTGGGGTGTTCTCAGTTTATGTCATTCCATTTATAAGCTTAATTATGTCTAGCTTCCCATTTTACTATAAAAAGTATCCCAATTTGGGCAATAAATTATATGAAGAGCCTCCTTGAATCTCCTCAGAATCTCTAGAGGGCAGGTATCTTTATTGTTATTTTACATAGAAAATATTGAGGCTCAGAAAGGTTGAAACATTTCTCAAGTGTCAAACAGCTGGTAAGCAGTGGAGACAGAATTCAAACCAACCGAGAACAGAATGACTCCAAAGCTTTTCCTTATGCCTCCTTTACTGTCTCTTTGCTACCCTAAATTTTCTCATTTTTAATCAACCATCTATAGCTGTGTCTGAATGAAATGTTTTCTGGACTCTTCACTCTCTTGTTCACACTCCTCAAGGTATATTTGTGTCAATATTTCTCTTTATTTTCCAATATTTCTCTTTAAAGTTATGTTACTTAACAGAACCCATATATATCTAAACATTGACAAATATGTGGAGGCCATTAACTGCTTCCGTCTTGGGTCTATTCTCTATTTATGCACCAGTTACTCAGTTTGCCTATAATATACATCTGACAATGAGCTACCGTAATTGAGCTGTACACAGAGTTGCCAATCAGCCTATAGACTGGCAGTGTCCATTCTAAGTGACCAGGCATTCCTTCTATCATCTTGGTGCCCATGCTGCATTAATAGTTAAATATTTTGCATATCATCCTTAACTATATCCAAACTATCAGGTCACCTTTGCTGTGGGTTGTAGTCAGATATGTTCAAATCTGATTAATTTCCGTTGAAATACCCCTAGAAGCAGCAAAGTATGCTTGATAGAGAGCTGAATTTATAAATAGATGATCAGTGTTGTAATGTCGCATCTAAAACATTCTACTTCTATTATCTTGGATATATGACTTATTGATGCTTAGTTTTCTCTTGTATAAAATACGATAAAATAATACTGACTCCTATCTCACAGAATTATTATGACATATATATGAAGCAATGTACATAAACTGTAGTTTGATAGACAGCATAAGAACTACATTTTTATCATGGTTATACCACTGTTTTATCCACAAACATCTCTGTGCCTCACTTTCTCCCTCTGTCAAATTGGCAGAGTAATAGTACCTACTTCATAGATTCTTGTTTTGTAGTGGTTGTTGTTATTATTTATGTTAGAATTACTGGAATAATGTGGTTAACTAAACAAGATACTTAAGTTTAAATATTATCCCTAAGATATTCAATCATAAGTTTGTCTCTCTGTTGGTAATTGATCTGTTAGATGCTTAGAATAAAGAGATTATGATCGTGACATTTAGAAGACCATTGATAATTTCTTTTCATCATTTATGAAGACACCATGATGTTCTGATTTCTTTATATAATACCATTTAAGAAAATAGCAAAAACTTAATGTAGATAAAATAGAAACTATTCTGATAGAAAAGGATAAATCTAAAACTCAAAGAACAGCAATTATTGTCATTGTTCTTATTGTCATTTTGTTGTACCATAAGTATTTTTTTCTGTCTCTTTTATTTATTTTTTTTTGATGATGTAATTCAAATTTTGGGCACCCCAAATCCTGCTGTAGCTCCTGATAGTTGTGAATATTATATATTTACTTAGAATGTGTTTATTATTATTTCTCTTTTGAAGTGCTCGGAGTCCTTTATAAATAGTGTTTACCTTTTAATAGATAACAACTTTAAAGTATTAGAAAACATGTATGCCAATAAGCTGCTAAGGACAAAGAATTTAGAAGACAAGATATGAGTTGAGAAAATATGAGTTTGAGAGCTTTGTGTAGGTTCTTACCTTTAGAAAGATACTGTGGCTACTTTATTTTCATGGACTTTTCAGTTCAAGTAACAAGCTAGAAGCTTCCATGGTTGTCCACATGCTTTAGTAAACAATTCAATAATGTCTTTGTGAAACTGACTTTCAGGATAACCCAGAAGTTTCACCTGCTAATTGGTATGGGATCCTGGGAATATAAATCCCCGCACACCACAATCTGTGTGCTATGAAACTTTCAAGTAGAATCCAAGATATTAAAATGTATCTATTACCTTTGGAGTTTCCCCACTGATGAAATGAACTCGAGTTTTCATTTGCTGCCCTTGACAGCATAATGTAAAATGTATATTTTCCAGCTAAACTATAAGTACTTTAAAAAAGACTGTTATTTTATGCTGTTTTATTTCCGTCTTCATTTATTCTGCTAAATTTTAAATAGGATTTTATGTGTTATAACTTTTCATTATGGGATATATTCTATTGTCTCTAGGCTCTTTTAGCATTTTGCACTCTTGACCTTGAATCCATTAATCCTGGTTCGTGAAACTCTTTTTCTTTTTTTTGCTTTTTAAAGATTGGCACCTGAGCTAACAACGGTTGTCAATCTTTTCTTTTTTTCTTTTCTTTTTTTTTTAATTTCTTTTTCTCCCCAAATCCCCCCAGTACATAGTTGTATATTTTAGTTGTGGGTCCTTCTAGTTGTGACATGTGGGGTGCTACCTCAACATGGCCTGATGAGCGGTGCCATGTCTGCGCCCGGGATCCGAACCTGCAAACCCCAGGCTGCCGAAGCGGAGCACGCGAACTTAACCACTGGGCCACGGGGCCGGTCCCTGAAACTCTTTTTTAAGTAAATTTGAAAAAGACCTCTAATCAATTGTGTCCATTCTTTAAATTGGAGAATCTTTTCAAATATTTAAAAATATATGGGTTATTTTGTGAGCATTCCTATTGTTTGGTGTGCTTAGGAAATAATCTAGCCTGGATGATTACTTATTTCTCTGAAAATATTTCTGATGTTGCCATATTATCTATAACTATATATATGTCTACATATCTATATCTATCTGTCTTTTACTATTTGAGTTCCAAGGAAAGACACTAGTTCTGTACTGTACAATTAGAATTGACATTTGACACATGTAGCTATTTAAATTTAAATAAATTAAGTTAAAAACTAATTTCCTCAGTCATGCTTGCTACATTTCAAGTGCTCAATACCCACATGTGGCTAGTGGCTACTGGATTGTACACTGCAGATATAGAGTATTTCCATCCTTGCAGGAAGTTTTACTGAACAATGTTCTGCAAAGTGTGCATGCATCTATTACATGCCTCTGACCTGTACTCCAATATTACACCTTGGAATACTTGTTTAAATGCCTATAGATCTAAATAAAGTTTTGAACAATAATCGGATGTAGAATAACCTCCTGCACAGACTCAAGTGAAATATTTGTATAATGCTATTAGTGAGTCCTAGAAGTATTGCTTTTGCTATATGTTAAATGCATTACAGCTTGCTTTTTCGGTGCATAGTTGTTTTAGCACATATACTTATAGCCACCTCTTTTTAATGACTATAGTAATATAGTTCTACTGCATCATGTTTAAAATTTATGTTTCTGTAGAGACATTCTTAGCTAAACTCAACAGTATCAAATGCTAGTTTTTGTTGATTTAAGTAATTGTGTTTTGTTGTTCAAAACTTAACCCTGGTTAGGAGAAATGAACAAAGGAATTTAGAAAGCTTTTTGAAACTGAATCTGTTTTTCTTTGCATTGGGAGTACTTTGATGATTTTAGAGAGAAAAATTAACCCACAATTTTCTATTGAGATACATATTTTTTTCTAAATTATTCGTGCTAGTATGTTTTTCCCATTGTATGTACTTACTGAATTTTCTATTTGATTTTTAATACAGAATATGTACTTATGTTATTAGGAATAATTTCAGAGGTGTATATTTAAAAGGTAAATTATATTTTAATTATCTGGCGCTTTATCCTTTTGTTGTCTGTCATGATTTTCCTTTGTTGGTTCTTTTTCGTTTTTGGCAGTCTTCCATTACAATGCATCAGAGACTATTATGTAAAGAAAGGTTAAGAGAAGAACTCTTATTAAAAAATAGTAGCAATTTGATATGAAAATGACTTGTGCTTTCATTATCATTTTGATGCTTCTGGTGCCAAGAAACTTGAGAAAAAATCTTTAGATTCACATAAGCTGACAGAGTGAAATATCTTAAGGCTTGAAAGGGCAAGTAGAAGTTATAATTACTGTGTAGCTTCACTGTCCTTGTATTGAAATACTCACCTTTGCTATCATGCTGCAGGCCATCGAGCGAGAAAAAGCCGAGAAGTTCAGAAAACTGCAAGATGCCAGCAGATCAGCTCAGGCCCTGGTGGAACAGATGGTGAATGGTAATTACACGGAGTTGATTTAGATAATCTTCTTAGGGATTTGATAAACACATAGGTTCATATTTATCAGCTGAATTATATCAGACAAGCACTTCCTGAATGCAAATTTAAATTAAAGTGAGTTTGAGAGCTTTTTATTATTCTTTCTTAATGCTAAGCAAATTATTAGAGGAAGTTCAACTTTGAGTCCAATGGAAGAAAATGGGACGTGGTAGAATATTTTATCAATCTAGGGCAGAGAAATCAAATTTAATGCAAATCCTGCTAGCATTTGTCCAAATAATTTAAGAAAACAAGGTTTGCAGAAATAATTGGAAATGTAAGCAATCATTTAATATATGTAAAGTGATTATAATCTGACTTTAAATAATTCTTGCAATACATTTTTCCAAACAGACTAAAATTATGTGGAAGATTTCATCAGCGTACCTATTTGCTAATAATACATTTGACATTTTCTATGTTGCTTTTCTCACTTATTATTAAAATGTCTCCTAAGGGGAACTTTTATTTATTTATTTATTTATTATTTATTTATTTTTGAGTAAGATCAGCCCTGAGCTAACTACTGCCAATCTTCCTCTTTTTGCTGAGGAAGACTGGCCCTGAGCTAGCATCCATGCCCATCTTCCTCTACTTTATACATGGGACACCTACCACAGCATGGCGTGCCAAATGGTGCCATGTCCGCACCTGGGATCCAAACCAGCGAACCCTGGGCCGCCGAGAAGCGGAACGTGCGAACTTAACAGCTGCGCCACCGGGCCAGCCCCAAACTTTTATTTTTTAACTTTAACTTTTTTTGAGTGAGGTAAAAGTAAAAAACTAGCAAAACTTTTTTTCTTTTTAAAGAATGAATTAAAGTGAATTTTTGGTAACACTTAGTGCTTCAAATCTGAGCAAAATATGTTATTGACATCAATTGTGAACAAACTTCTTTCAAATTGTCATTGTCATACTACTATGGTCATTTCCAGATATAAGTAATTTATGAAAAGCAGGGATAATGCTATTTCTAAACAAGATTTCTTTTTTCATTTTTCAAAGGATAGGTTTACAAGGATATTATAACCAAATATAGGAAATGTTTTTGTTGTACATGTCAGCTTTTTACAGAACCCGCCTGCATTCTGGAGCATAAATTCGATGTATGAATTTTTTTTTGCATTAATTGCCGTGATGGCATTAAAAAGTTCAGTGATCTTTCTAGGAAATCAATTCAGTTCCTTCTGCTAATGAGCCCCAAGACTGTATTTGGTTAAAAATAAAAACAAGCAAATATGACAGCTGAGGATTGGGTTTACAAGTTGATGAATACATAGACAATGCAAAATACTAAAAGGTGGTTGTTTAGATGTGTGTTGCTAGGTGGATTAACTGATGAGTTTGATAATGACATATTCATGTTACATAAAATTATATGATCTAAAAAATATTCTTGTAGCTGTTATATAATTTCCCCTACAAGCTACATCATCACTTTTTCATTTTTATAAGCTGATATGAAATCCATACTTTTAAATGGTCTCATTTGACAAATATCAAGCATACCTTACCTCAGATCATCTGGTAGTAGCATACACTGAATTATTCAAAGAGCAGTTAAACTTTAGAAATGAAGGGAAGGTGTTTGTTTTTGGTAATTGAAACTACACACAGGATTAAAATGATCATGTGATTAGTGATAATAGGATTTTCTAGATTATTGCCCTTTTAGCTCTAACTTTTGGAGGCATAGAGAAAAATCAGGACATAGATTAGATCTTTAATAAATATTAATTGATTAAATTCTGTTTAGCATAGCAAAAATAAGGCAGTAGTTGAGATAATGGCATTGGTAATTTTGGTCAGAAAATAATACTTCTGAGGCAAAATGCTGAACTGTGTAGAAAGCAAAGACCAGTAAGGGTTAGGAGTATGATTTGAGACATTCCTCTTTGATTGACTGTATTGATTAAATGTTAAGCTGTCATTTGCTATGCCAATGAAGATATGGTCTAACTGATACAAGATTAGGCTCAAATTTGAGCTATAACTAGAACATAGCTCTCCTCCATTCAATCAAATAATTTACATAATTATTAAAAAGTAGACTCAAAGATTCTAATTTCTTTTCCTTTTTTTGTCTTTCACAGAAGAAATTGCATAATATTTATCTTACGTGATTGTGCAAATTGTGAGTTAAGTCAGATACACAGTAAGTGCCTGGAGGACCTTTCCAGGTGTATGTCAGGGGGACCCCTAACCCTAATTCATGGTAGCTCCGCTAGCATAGAGCCCAAAACCAGAGTTTATTGGTGTAGCTCAGGAAGCTGAAAGACAAATCAAGGTTTCTCTAAATCAGGTTTCTCAACAGTTATCCCAGTAAAGCTCTTAAATTTACAAGCCCAGAATTTCCTTTCTCAAGTTTGGGCTATGCAGTTATAATAAAACTCATAACCGTATAAAACACATGCACTCTTGTCCTTTTATTTATAGAAAGGAAAGTGAGAGCTGAATCAGGGTACATCATTTAGGGCCTCATGTGAAGTCTATTTCTTTTACCCACATATCTTTACCACATATCAAAAATTAAGATAAAGGTAAATCATTCTTGTATAATGTTATAGTATTATGCAACTAATACAAATATATGTAAATTTTATTTATGTTTTACTGTGGTGACATTTAATATATTCACAATGCAAAATAAGTATGAAGAATAACATAAGTATAGCTGTTATATTTTAAAGAGAGCATTTTATAAACTATATATATATTATCCATACATAGAAAACTGAATTTTCTACTTAAAATAATTTTCCATAAGATTAGGATACTTTTAAAAATATCTAGAATGATTTTGGAACTTGTCTTTTAAATTTTCCTTCAGAATGAAACTCTAAGACATGCAAAATAATTCCTTAATGCAGTACTTATATTTTATATCAGTTTTGACCCAAAGTGGTACATCAGACATATTTCCAAATCACTTTTGGCCATTTCTAAATATCTACTGAAAGAGTGAATTTTTAGCACCGCTGAAGAAATGCAGAAAATAAAATCTGTTAGTCCTGATGGTAACTTCTAGAAGGAATTTAAGAAAGGTGCTGACAAACAGTGTGGGATGGGGTCTTAAGAGTTAAAAGTGCGGAGATTACCAATGTAGAAGGGACCTTCATTTGATGTTGCAAACTTTTGTTAAAAATCAATTGTATGTTCTGAGAACACTATTTCTTTTAACTCGTGTTCAGTTTTGCAGGGTCACATAGAAGTTATAATCAATTGAAGATAATTTTCATTTTGGCTATACATTTTCAAATGTAAAGAGTTGTATGCAGAATATTGAAATACAGTTAATATTGACTATATTGTGAATTTCACAGTAATGATTCATATTTGAAGAATATGCAGATTCAGCAAGAGATTCTTATTAATTTATTTGGGACATTTTTCTAAACAAAAGGGTAGTTACATAAATTATTTGCATATTTTAAAGCTATACATGAACATTTTCCTTATGGATGTCCCAGTTCTTTTGGAAAAGTGCAAGCGATCTTCATGGTCATAATAGACTAAAAAGAGAGGCTACAGTGCTTCTGACAGAGAGTGCTAATGAAGAAATCGTGTTTCTGGGGTTTTGACATGAAATTTGGGTATAAATTTTAACTGATTTCTCTATTTGTAACTAATTTTTTTGAACTAACATTAAATTAATTTGCTATTCGTACGTCAACCTCAAATCACTGGAAAAGTATGGACAGCAGTAGTTTGATAGAATGTTGGGTTGTGCAGAGAACCTCTTCTTCTTGCAGAAATTTTTCACAGATATAATCTTTATGACGCTTACTCTCAATATATATATAATATTATCATAGTCTTCGTCTTAAGAAATTGTTAACTTTCTAGAACTTTAATGAGAGTAAGTGGGAGACTAGATTGGGTGTACCCAGTGATCTAATTGTGTTTCCTATAGCTGGGTTCTACTGAATATGAGAATTTTCAAATTTTTACTTTAATTTTTTAAAGAGGATACGATATAGCCTTCTTTGAGGTTTATTTTTATATTTCTTTAAGCACAAAATGGTATAAAATAATTAAAATTTTAGCAACTAAATATGGTAAAGAATCTTGCTACTACATACATACTATTGCTTATTAATGAATCCTGATTTTCCAAGATTTTATGTTGAACAGTTTTTTTAACTGATCTACTTAGTACAAAGCAAAACCTTTTCATTGTATGTGTGAGAATATGGGATCTCAGGTCAATCTAGAACATTTTTATACCTAAACACAAGCATACTTCGTTTTTATCTATTTGGGATTAGACTTCGTTCTTAGTCCTTTTTGTAAAATAGTGTTCTTGCATCGATATTTGTTTCCTGATCACTCAGATATAACAAAAAATATCTTGTTTAGATGAATTGTTTTCCTTTATTAATATTGAAATTACCAAAAAAATAGTTATATTAAAACATTCGTTTGCAAACATCTATAAACATAGCTCAATTTCCCCTTCTTTAAGCCGTAAAATAGTTTTGCCACAATTTCCAGAGGAGATCATATAATGTAATTATCGAATAGGGTTAGCGATATTTTCTACATCAAATTGTACTTCCCTTTCAGTTTCTAATTGTAGTTTTCTGTGTGTTAATTAAGAGCCCGAAGACAGTCATTAAGGAAATGTTTAAATAAAAGTAGTAATTATTAGTATATTAGACTAAAGGAACGTCTCAAAACCATCATCCCCTGAGTGTTAGATTATAGTGTTTAAGGTGATACCTAATAGTAAGTCTGCTAAGGATCGTAATTAAATAGCACAGACTGATAACACAGACGAGGGCTCCTCTTATCTATATTAACAACTATGGAACTGTATTTTTAGTATTTTGGCTTATAGCTTGTTAAGTACTTCCACATGAATGATATCAATTGAATTTGGGCAACAAAATATTGTCAGATGGGCAGGGGCAGGGATTATAGTCGCTTTGGCTCATCTCAAAGCCAAACTTCTCATGATCCTCTTTTCATGACATTGTGAAGGATTTTCTGTGGCAAAAATTCTTCTAATTATGTATTTTAATGGGAAGAGATTTTGCAACTGGTCTGTATACCAATGGGGTGTAGAAATCGTACTATTTGCAGTAGTCCAGTCCCTCCATTATGAATGAGTAGCTTTCTACAGTTGCACCCATTTCCTCTTTCTGTTACTCTTTCCTAAGTTCTGGGCAATTTGATTTATGTCTCCTGTTTCTCCACATGACACTTGGGATTATTGTCTACACACAGTTCACACTCAATAAATGTTGTTAATTGACAGACACGTTTTTGTTTAGCTCTGATCTCCAAAGGAAGAGACTATGCTTGTGTGTATGTGTAAAGGGAGATTATAGTGGTCACTGTTGTTGCGGAAAATTAGTCACAAGAACAAATATGAGTGGGAGTCTGACTTTTTTCTCTTTTAATTCAATAATGTTTAGAAATAGATTCACTAACATAGTTCTTTTTTCGTTTTTTCTATGTGTTATATTCACTAGGGGTGTGAATTTTGCATAAATACATTAATTTTTAAAAGCTATTATTTTAAAAAGACATGGCATAGCATTTGTATAAAAGTTAATGTGATCAAAGAAACCCACAGTTTCTACAGAGTCTACAATACTCAGACCTTATTTTCATGGACTCTGAGTAAATTTCTCTTACATTTTAGGCTGTTATGTTGAATGGTAAATGGACTTATAATGACCCTCACTTAATGTGCAGCAAAAATAGGAGACTATTTCTTAGCAAGTTTATTTTAAATTTTCATTCCAAATATTCTTCTAATTCAAGGGCTCTAAAAACACAGGTTTTGCATTTATTCTACTCTGGCTTCACAGCTAATGATGAATATACTTGATGAGGAATACTTCACTTTAAGTGGCAGTTCTGAAGTACTTGCATGGAAGGTGGTGCACAATTAAAATTATTCTAACAGTCTGTTATACACTGTACACAAGTAATAAAATTAATGGATGCACTTCAAGTAATGATCCATTTCCTCTGGGTGCAATATATTTATTCATAGACTATTTCAGGGGTTGTTTAGAATATGAGATGTGAATGGATTATGATCCGTTATCCCTGAGATTCTAATGTGCTACTACAAAATGGTCTCTGTAAGTATTGCTCATAATGCCTGGTGAGTTAGTGTTTATATTCTTAAGTAGCTAACAAAAAATTAGAAAAGCAGATGCTCAAATGATTGATACTTAAAACTTTGCAGATATTTACACTTACAAACTATTATAAAAGTTACAGTTTTCAGTTAAGGAACGTAATTCTATGAAATACACATGAAACAATCATATATAATAGTAAAATTATTCATATGTGAGTATTCGCTTGGGAAATGCTTAGTGCCCTTATTTATCCTACAAAAGTTTTAAGGACTTGCTCATAGTATCATGAGTAATACTGAGTAATAGATGGCCAATTCATTCATGAAGGTGAAGTAATGGTATTTCTAATTTTGATTTAAGAGATATACATTAAGTAATGTGACATGTGACAATGCTTTCAATCCCTCCCCCAAGTATTTTAAAGCAAACTTGAAGCAAGTGAGATGGTGCATGTGTTTGTTTAGAATTTTGCATCTGTGGGTGTTGCTCCCCTAGTGTTCATATTCGTATGAAGTAAGTTATTGATTTGGTGTTGGGTGAGTTCACAAGTACAGTGTATTTATTCCGTACTTACTCAAAGCTGAGAACTCTATCTGATACTGTCAGTGGAGACATTTTTCTTAGAGGAGTTTATAGTGTAGAAGGATAGGTTATACTCTAGTTGAGCAGGAAGCATACTCACACATGAATTAATACAATATTTACATATAAATCCTTCACAATAAGATGTCTAATTCTCTGTGGTCAACGTTAAATCTTTTCCAGTGACATCTAGAAATTTCTGTTTTTACTTTTCTGTTTGTTTTGGGTTTTTTTGAGGAAGATTAGCCCTGAGCTAACATCTGCTGCTGATCCTCCTCTTTTTTTTGCTGAGGAAGACTGGCCCTGAGCTAACATCCGTGCCCATCTTCCTCTACTTTTTATATGTGGGACACCTACCACAGCATGGCATGCCAAGCTGTGCCATGTCTGCACCTGGGATCTGAACCAGCAAACCCCAGGCTGCCCAAGCAGAATGTGTGCACTTAACTGCTGTGCCACTGGGCTGGCCCCTGTTTTTACTTTTTGACTTGGTTATCCTTTATAACTTTAATTTCAAATGATTATAGATGTATGACCAAATATTCCAAGATTCCCTGATAAACTCTTATGAATTCATCACTGGTTGATATAATTAAAAAATTTATACACATACTTTCTATATCCCATACTAGTGTCATATTATATAAAATTAGCAGTAACTTTAAAAATATCAATTTTTCATAAATGACCCCTTTCAGTCATTAAGAAGACTCCCCCCCCCCCAACTTCAACATTTGAAACATCTGGTCTCTTTTCTTGTTTCCTACTTGTTTTTCTTCATTTCTTTATGTTAACATTGACTAATATTTATTAGTTGTCTGCTATATGTCAGACTTTGTGTAACTACTTCGCACATGTTAACTCAGAATGCTCATATATATTCTATGAGGTCAATTCTATGTTATCTTCATTTCGTGAATAATAAAAATGAGACCCAATGAGATTAAATAACTGAACCCAGTTCACCCATCTAATAAAGGGGTGGAGGGTCAAATTTGAACTCAAGTCTGCCTAATACCACAGCTCTTAACTGTGGATTTCTATACCCTTCTGCCCGCCTTCACCAGATATCCTAATATGGAGATCCTTCTTTTACCTATTATTGTGTTTTAATTGCCTTTACTCAGTTATAAAAATCAATATGCTAATAAGTAGAGAGTGTTGTAGATTTCATAGTGGATTTGTACAGAATTCACTTTCTCATTCATTTTAATTCCTTTTACAGTATTGTTTAGCATCTGGACATTTTTTTGGCATAGTATATTGAGCTGACAGTTTTGGGCAATGATCAGCAAGGATTTATTAAATTCTACCCTAGGAATTTAGTAGATACCACAGAACCTATTGGTACTTCATTATAGTTTGATTTACATTTTGGTGATTAAATTAATATATATTATTCACATTGAAAATTAACGTACAATTTTGTTTTTCCAACTGCTAGGAGGTCTTTGTATGGTTGACCTCTCTCAGAGACAGATATTTTTCTCTGTATTCTCTTATCATTTAGACAAATGTTAAATAAGACTCAATCCAACATCACTCCATCAGTACCTTTAATTTACTTTAGCATGTCTTACTTTCTATCTTGGACTTGGGCTACCATGGACTTCATTCTTCTAAGTGTTTATTCGAGTTTAACGTAACATTTTCTGAAAATATTTCCCTAAGCATCTGATCATTTAGATCCATGACATGTTTTTGAATTAGTAACATTTAAAATTTCTTACCTATGTATTTTTAAATTATTTCCAGCAACAATGTTAGCATTTTATTGAAATATTTTTTCTCAGACTGAGTGCCTATGTGACCTCAGTTTGGGATTCTTCTCTTACACTTTGTAACAAACGTGATCATTTTACAACTACAGTTACTTAGTGGCGTCCCCCAAAACATATTTTGGTACAATTCTTGGTCACTGCTCAAAACCAAATTATCACAAACAGTGTATCACACAACACATGTAAATGTCAATAAGACCAATTGCTTCCTTAACTAGTAGGAGGGTATTAAATGAATATTTATCTCCTGCAAACCACAGGCTGCCTTTTATAGCTGTACATACGGAGACACGCATATATATATTATCATTTTACACTTTATTTTTTTCAATTATTTTTCTTTAAAAATATACCAGCTAAAGAAGGTGGAAAAGATTGTTGACAATAATATTGCCAAAGTTTGTTTTCTCCAGTGTCATCCTGAGTAGTGTCAAATTGTGAAGTTAGTGAAGTTAGAATTGTGTTTCAAATGAATTGAGAGATGTGGTTTGGCAGCACAGCATAATTACAACAAGACAAAAAGAATATCTGAGCAGAGGAAAGTAAAAGAGGATAAAATAATATAGTTATTGAATTCAAATCCATACTTTTTTAGTTGTTAAAAAGAGTGAAGTGGCAGGCATATACAAGTTAGCAAAACCACAGGCCTTATGTTTGCTAGAGATGGTCTTCGGATTTTTAATAACTTAGTTGCCCATTAACTAAATCATACTACCAGAAAGTTGAGTAAAATGAACATTCGTAAAACCAGCTTCTCCTAGACAACTTGGTCTTCACTAAATCACTTTATCCCTTAGATATTTTAATCTAGAGGAAGAATCTTAGAGTGAGCTTATGATCCACTTTGAGTTCCCTGTGGATATATGTAGGAATAGGAACATTCAAATATTTAGTATTTCAACAATAAAAGAAAGTTATCAGTGCTGTCATAGCTGTGCTTTAGAATGCATATCATATTTAATATCTTTATATAATGTAAGGAACTTAATATATAAACTATGTGTGCGTTTGTGTGTGTATGTGTAAGAACATCTAAATTTTGTGAACTAACTTTAGAGAGTGAATATTTTAACACATAGTATCGCATGATGTTGCTACACTTTCATACTATGTATAGGATAATATATAGTTGGATTGGCATTAGTCGTATATCTCACATTATGATAAAATTTAGATAATATACAATATATAAAGACATACCATATTCTCTAAAATGTAGTAGGTTCTCCAGAAGGCTAAAGATAACGATGTATATTTGTTTCCATTTTCCATTGATAGATTTTTTTTCTGCTTTAGTACTGCAAGAGGTGATTTTAAAACTTTCACATCAACTTCCACATTTATAAATGCTATGTAAATATTATGAAAACCTTTTTTAGTATTAGATTATTTTTCCTGGTGCTTGTTTCACTTTGCTGGACCCATTAGCAGTTTGCTTATTTCTGGATTTCTATAGCAGAAACAGAATTATTGATTTTTGATAAATACTCACTTTTTTCTTTTCTTTTTTTTTTGATTGGCACCTGAGCTAACAACTGTTGTTAATCTTTTTTTTTCTGCTTTTTCTCCCCAAATGCCCCCAGTATTTAGTTGTCTATTTTTTTAATTGTGGTCCTTCTAGTTGTGGCACATGGGCCGCCACCTCAATGTGGCCTGATGAGCGGTGCCGCCTCTGCGTCCAGGATCCGAACCCTGGGACACTGGAGTGGAGTGTGCAAACAACCACTTGGCCACGGGGCTGGCCCCACTATTTTTCTTTAAAAAAAAAAAAAAAAATCCAGGGGCCAGCCCCGTGGCCGAGTGGTTAAGTTTGCACACTCCACTGCGGCGGCCCAGGGTTTCACCTGTTTGGATCCTGGGCGCGGACATGGCACCGCTTGTCAGGCCACATTTAGGTGGCGTCCCACATGACACAACTAGAAGGAACTGCAACTAAGATATATAACTATGTCCCGGGGGTCTGGTGGGGGGATTTGGGGAGATAAAGCACAAAAAAGTAAAGATTGGCACCTGAGCTAACAACGGTTGCCAATCTTTAAAAAAAAAAAAATCCAAATAATAGCATTTCAACTAATTCCCAAACCATTAAAAAAAAATGTAAGTTAGTTTTGGAGGAAACATTTTAATAATATACATGATATTTAACATTCATTTGGAAACATCTATAAGGTCATTTGTCCATGATCAGTCTTCCACCCCCATCAGAGCTTTGACCATTTTTGTCTTTATTTAAATATATTCTACTCTTCTACATCCTATATGCCCTTATTTATTACTTTATTACATTCGTATTCTTTGATAAGATACTACTCTAAGAATTTGCGATCAATAATGAGAAATCATCTTGGTACTTTTACATCATTAAATAACTGATTTGTTTGAAATCATTCATATGATGAATACTTTTAAACTTGAGACACTTTTAGATATTTAGACATTTTTGGATATCTTTCAGCCTGTGGCTTCAGTGGATATATTTAAAAAATCTTTCTTTCTAGAGGGTGTTAATGCCGACAGCATCAAACAAGCCTCAGAACAACTGAACCGCCGGTGGAGTGAGTTCTGCCAATTGCTAAGTGAGAGACTTAACTGGCTGGAGTATCAGAACAACATCATCACTTTCTATAATCAGCTACAACAATTGGAGCAGATGACAACGACTGCTGAAAACTGGTTGAAAACCCAACCCATCACCACATCAGAGCCAACAGCAATTAAAAGCCAGTTAAAAATTTGTAAGGTAAGAATCTTTCCTCCTATTTGGAGCATCATCATTAGGAATTTCTTGGCGATTTCCAGAAGAATAGTAAATTATTTATTAATAAAATTTCCCTTCTGAGGATTTAGTTAAACATAGTAAAGGTCAAAATATAAGCAAAGAAAATCAGTTTAAAAAGGTAATAGATGGATGCCTGAATCCTAAAAAAAAACAAAAGTATTTAGAGTAGTTACATATGGCTAACTGATTTTGTCAGTTTGCAAAATGGCGAGGCAGTTTTGGAATATGGAAACTACATGTATCATTTGAGAAGTGGCCAATAATTTGGAGCTCTTTCTTATGGCAGCCAATGTGCTAAGAACAAAATCTAGTCATATGTTGAAAAAGTCAAGTCCACACAAACACAAGCAGCTAATATATAATCAGATATATGAGGAAAGTCTTTAAAACTGACAGTCTACTCAAATTAGGATAATTTGAGGAAGGTTTCTTTACAAAAATATTTTATAAATGTGCTTGGAGTATAGAGGAACCACAAAGGGTAGTACAGCAACCCAGCATCAGATCTGTTATCGTTCTTAGGACAGAAAGGATCAGGGACAGAGAAGTGATGGAGGCCCAGAAGGAGAGAGACAGATGCCCGTTTTAAAGGCAGCCTTAAGAGCCAGCCCAAGCGCCATGACAGGAATGGAGTAAGAAAAATAATCACCCTGCTTTCCTGCCTCCAGAGTCTGAACAGGGTTCCCCGCTGACTAAACTTAATCAGAAGACAGAGGGCAAGGAGCTGCAGTCTATAAATGTCATTTTATAGAATGGAAGAAGGGTGGACAGTGGATCTGAAGGGGAAAACAAGATATAACTGGCACAAAACGGCCTGAGAAAGAGATTGAAAAAGTTTGTCTGCAAGTGTAACAAGAGATATATAATAATCTTAATAACTTGAACTTTTTGTGTAGTTACTATGAGCTACACACTTTTCATGGGAAGTGGGGATTGGTTAGAGGATAGACGAAAAGGTTTCTGGGATGAACCTTAATGGTAGACTAAAAAGCAATGAATGGGGGCTAATCTGCGTACTTTGAAAAGAATGATTTGAATAATAAGAGACTAGAGATGGAGTGGTAACAGGGCTGGTTTGGAGGTGGTATTGAACCCAGAAAGTGATGTCAAGTTCAAAGCTTATTGTGGAAGGAAAAACATTTGAAGGACTTGATGATGATTCTCAGATGTTGGATCTACAGCTTTACCAGGAAGTAAATGAACCCAGGAAATATATTTTTGGACAAAGACTATAGTACATAAAGGCATTTAGTCTATTGTGCAAATACTATGCAAATATAGGGAATTTGTGTATTTAGATACATTTTGCTATTAAAAAAATAGAATCCATGACTTCTTTTTTCTTCTGAATCTGTGGAATATTCCACTTACATTATTTCTTGCAACTAAAATCTGATGATATTACCTTAACCTGTTTCTTGAGATTCAGATCTAGAAAGTAATAATAACATCTACAAAATGCATTTATCCATAAAATAAATACTCACTGTCTCTAACATGGCCGAGAATGATACGCTGAGTGCATTATCTGGCTCGGGCTGCCATAACAAGTACCATAGACTGGGTGGCTTAAACAACAGAAATTTATTTCTCAGGATTCTGAGGACTGGAAAGTCCAAGATCAAGGTCTGGCAGAGTTTGGCACCTGGTGAGAGCTCTCTTTCTGACTTGTAGACAGCTGCCTTCTCACCATGTCCTCAAATGGCCTTTCCTCAGTGCATGTGCATAGAAGGAGAGAGAGAAATCTCTTTCTCTTCTTTTAAGGACACCAGTCCTATCAGGTAAGGACCCCACATTTATGACCTCATTTAACCTTAATTATTTCCTAAAAGCCCTATTACCAAATATAGTTACATTATGGGTTAGCGCTTCAACATACAAATTTTGGGGGGACACAATTCAGTCAATAGCATTCACATCCTTCCCGCCACGCATGTCCTTCTTACATGCTGTGAGCCCTTAAAGTCCAAAAGTCATAACTTATTCCAGCATCAACTTTTAAAGTCCAAAGTCTCATCTAAATATAATTTAAATCAGATATGGATGAGATTGAGGTATGATTAATCCTGAGACAAAATTCCTCTCCTGCTGTGAACCTGTGAAATCAGATAACTTGTGCTTCCAAAATGTGATGGTGGGACGGCCATAGGATAGACATTCCCATTCCAAAAGGAAGAAAAATAGGTAAGAAGGAAGTGGTGATGGATCCCTATATAAGTCCAAAATCTAGCAAGGCAAATTCCACTGGATTTTAAGGCTAGAAAACAATCCTTTTTGGCTTGATAGCCTGCCTTCCAGTCCTGCTCAGGTGGTGGTTCTACCCTCAGGACCCAGTGGGGCAGTGGTCACTTAGGTTTTGGGACTATTACAGTGAGCATTCATTGACCCTGCACTCATAGTGTTTACTTGGAATAGGCGAGAGAGACATTAAGTAAATGATGACGTAAGTAGATGTAAAATTACCGCTGGGACAAATGCTTTAAACAGAGGTACCGAGTTCTGGGAGAATGTCTAACAGGGAAAACCTAACCAAGACACAGCCACCAAGGACAGTTTCCTTGAGGCAGATACATTTGAGTTAAGGCTAAAGAATGAGTCAAAATTAATTAAGTGAACTGCAGAGTGAGAGGCTTTAGGCAGAAGGAACGTGGTGAGAGGGAGCAATAACAACCAAGAAACTGAAAGAAGGCCAATGTGAATGCTGAGCATAGAGGGTTGAGGGTGCAAGATGAAAGATGAAGGCAAAAAGACAGGCATATAGCAGACCAAGCAAGACTCTTGGGGCATGCTAGGACCTTGGCCTCTATCTGAGGAACAAATGGAGATCACTGGAGTTTGTATATCTTAAATATTCTCTCGAGGTTAGGGAAGTCATGCTAAGTGAAATTATTTATTTTTTCTGCAGTCAGCCACAAAATTCCGAAATCTGATAACACAATTCCACCCCTCTTCGTCTCCCCTTACTCTTTCTCTCTGCCCCATTGGTTTCTATTAGTTTGATGAATCGCCTTAGGTAAAATATTTAGCAGGATAAGCTCAATGTCATTCACACAAGAGTTAAAATTATACCATTTGGCTATGATTAGTGATAGGTAAATAAATTATTCCATCTTGTTTGTCAATGCATTCTGTTATTTGGGGATGTTTTCTAAGATTAGAGTTCAGATTTAGCTCAAAATCTAATGGTTCCTAGAACTGGTTCATAATATGTTGGGGGATAGAAAACCCTTTGGAAGTTGGAGGAAATCCATGGACCCTTTCCCAAGAAAGATACAAAAGTTTGTCCATCAGATAAACATATAATTTTAAAGGCTAAGCAGGCCCAAGTAAGATGTCTTACTCTGGAGGACTAACCACACTAAGGCCCTTTTATGGAAATAATGAGTAACTGTTAACATCTTTTAAATGTTAAATATCTCAGGTCAAAATCATCTCTCCTATGATTTACTCTTAGAACTTTAAGGCCTCAACTGAACATTTGCCCAAATGTTTTATTAGTTTCAAAGTCCCTTTTGTTTTGCAGAACACACTTTACTATACTGTAGGCTCCTTCTATAGCCCCCTAAACAGGAAGATTGACGGCCCTCCATCTGGCCAAATGTAAACCAGTTTCTTAAATGTTTCCCAGCAGATGTCAGTGCTGCCATTTGCAAGCCTAGTGCACAAAGTGCAAGTCTATAGTTCTAAAGTCAAAAACACAGAGCATTACCCTTTACCTCTTGTCTTATTCTTCATCCATAGATATGCACTTACCTTCTAGCACTTGATTAAGAGGTTTTATATTTGAATAGGAGACGTGGGTCACCTCCTCATTCATCTAAATGTCTTTCATCTTCACTTACTGAGAGAATTTGATTGTCAGACTAACCTACCTGAATCAACTCCTACTGTCATAACCACATACCAACACTCCTCTGAAAATTATCTTTGAATCTCTAAAACTCATCACAAGTAGCATTGCCCATTAGGTGGTCTTGCTACTATAAAAGGATATGTGTGATAAGTTCATCTTATTCAGTCCTCAGACCAAAGTTACTCTCTCCAAAAGAGTATGCATGCATTCAAACGTAACGTTTTTTTTTAAACTTTTTTCTGTGATTTCCAGGAAGCTCAGATTTATATTTAGTTCATAATTACTATATAATTCTTTCAATTTTCCCCTCCTCCTAATTGTCTTGTGATTCAATTTTTAAATTTTAATTATCCTGTTTTATTACATTATAAATGGTAAACAATCCTGAAGTACTTTTTTTTTAAAGGTAGCATAAGTATGAATTATAAATAAGCAACCATAGTAATAATACTTTAAGAAAGGGCATTTTGAAATTTCTGTTTGAGTTCAAATTATTTATGTGTCAGATACATATGAATTACCACCTCACTGGAAAGAAAAGAGTATGAAAACATTTATATCAAGAACAGCACTCTTCAAAAGAAATGTAATGCCAGCCACAAACTTGAGCCACATATGTAATTCTAAATGTTCTACAAATGACATTAAAAAAGGAAAAAGAAAGAGGTAAATGAATTTCAATAATACATTTTTTAACCTGATATATCAAAAATATTATCATTTCAAGATTTAATCTATATTTAAAACTATGAGGGTTTATATTTGTATATTTTCATACTAAGTCTTCAAAATTCACTGTATGTTTTACAATGACAGCATGTCTAAATCTGGACGAACCACATTTCAGGTGCTCAGTAGCCACAGGTGACTAGTGACTACTATATCGGACAGCATAGCAGAGTGTCCATGTGATTTGAACATCCAAACCAGGATATGCTTGAGAGTGAAAGGAGGTGCTATTAACAATTATGCCAGTACAACAAGAGAGGAACAGAGCCAACAGTCACTCTAATGAAAACAATGGCAATTGCCTGTTCACTCAGGAGAAATAATGAGACTATACAAAAGTTAGATAATTACAGACATAAATATGTGTATGTACATAAATAATACATAGATTACATATATGTGTCTATGTAATATAGACATATTGGTAATTTAATGTACCATGTATGTATATATATAATTTGTATTCTACACAAATGAATTTAAAGAAAGAATATTGTTCACTGAATGAGCTTAGAATTTGAAGCAAAAGCACACAGCTTTGAGTTAAGAGAGATGCAGAGGAACATCCATGGTTGATTTATGGAAAGGATATAAGGTCATTCCTTGTACTTTTCAACTGTACACATTCACGCCCATTAATACTCTCAATGATGTCATTTTGAAATTTAAAGACAGTTATATATGATGATATTTGTTGAACAAAGAGCCAAGGTATTCTTAAATTGATGACCTGTGCTCGAGGCTTGCCTGAACTGTCATGGATGTTTCTTATCAATTTTTTTATAAGGGCATTAAGCTAAGCTTGCATCACTGCCTTTTAACACCTTCGTTGAACAAAAACATAATGTATGCAAAATAAAAATGTTACTTATTTTAATACTTCAAATTATGGTACAGGATGAAGTCAGTCGGCTGTCAGCTCTTCAGCCTCAAATCGAGCGATTAAAAATTCAAAGCATAGCCCTGAAAGAGAAAGGACAAGGGCCAATGTTCCTGGATGCAGACTTTGTGGCCTTTACAAATCATTTTAACCAAGTCTTTGCTGATGTGCAGGCCAGAGAGAAAGAACTACAGACAAGTAAGTAAAAATACTTAAAATGACTAACTTGATATTTTCCAAATTAGTTATTTATGGGAAAAAGAGAAAATACTAGCATGAAAGAATAATTTTTGTCAAAGAAACCACCCTCTCTGCAACCTGTAGTAACAAGTAATGAAATACTGCTGTTGGAAAACGTGTATGTTATATTTTCATTTCTTCTCCCCCCTTAATAATTTCATGACTATGAGGAAAAAATAAAGCATATGTTTAATATGGGCATGACTTCTCTTTGGTGGGTTGCAAATTTTACAATCAAATGTTTTGAACATTGAAAGAAAGAAAAGAGGGGTTGAAGCCTTGTTAGTGGGTTTTTGAATAAATCCTGTTTGCTGTATGTCTACGGATATTTAGCTAGGCATCTTACCAATACTTCCATCAATTCATATGAAGATTATTATAGCTGTAGCATACATGTGGCAACTGAAACTCAGCAAAGGACAAATTATGCTTTTGGCTGCATTTTACTATTGGATCACCAGAATTATGCAATATCCTGTTTTTCTCATTTAATGATAAAATATAAGAGTGGAACAATTATGCAAATGCCTGCCATATGAACAACAAATTTTTTTAGATGTTTTTCTCTCTCTCAGCAATTTGCTCTTATGATATTAATACATAGTATCTGGTCCAAAATATCCCTACTCATAAGCTTACTTTTTAAGAGAAAAATTGCTTTGACAGAGACAGGTTTATTAACACTTTTAAGCATTAGCAAATGACTTTGGGGTTCAACATGCACATACAGACATATGTATATATGTACACACAAAGGATTACAGAGTAAAATCGGATTTTAAGGTATTAAGATAAAAATGTTTTTTTAAAAATGTCTTCCCCAAACTTGTTATGAGAAGCAAGAATATGTGTTTGTTTTCTACTAAAATGTTAACTATTTGGAAAACACATTTTTAATTGCTTTTCTTTGTAAATATCCAAAGAATTTACCACATAATAACATTTCTAGAATCAGTATAGTGATATGCGTGAAGCTTTCTCCATTTTCCTAGTTTTTAATTTTTCATGGAATGAACTTAATAAAGCCAAAGATAAAAGCATATTTTTTCCTTTTACTTCAAAGTCATTTTTGCTGAGGGGTTTATTTTCTTGATAGGGCACCAGGTAATACAACTTTACAATAATGTCAGCTCCCTCTAGTGGATTTCAATATACTTGTTGCTGGGCCTCTATAAAATCAATTGAGGAAGAGATTGTGAATGTCCTAAATTTATAAACATTGACCTATTTAACAATAATGCATTTTTCTTGTCATAAAATCCATAAAACTCCCTTAAAATCAAGTCCATTTTAATGGTTATACTATAACTGGTAGGCAAAAGAGCTTATTCACTAGAAAATTATTTTAATTTACATGGACCTATTAAGGTTCAACATTTTTTCTGTTTGTTTAAAGGATGTTCAGAATTGATGTTTGGTGATAACTGAGATTCAACTATGATACTGCAATATCAATATATAACAATATATACTCTGTATCCATACGGCCGTCAATCTACCCAGCCATATTGTTATGTCTACTCTTTATCTTTCATTGTTCATAAAACTGCCAGACATTTTCACTCCATTTACCTCTAAATAAGGTTTCCTCCCTTCCACTTTATTTACTGAAACATCTCTGGCAATTTTACTCACTTTTTTGGAAAACTTGATTAATTAACAATCATTAATTAAAAATAGATTATATATATGAATTATAAATTATACAAATTATATGTGAATATATAATTTATATATTGTGCATGTGTGTTATATAAATTGTTTATAGAATTTATATGTAATATACATTTTATATGATATATAAATTATATATGCAATTTTGTATATTATATACTTATATATATGTTTATATATTATGCACATATATATGGCAAATAAAAAATCACCATATCAAATCATACTGCAGTTTAGTTTGTTAATAATTGTTTTCAAAGAATTTTATATGTGTATGATGTACCCTCAAACTAGCACCAGGAAGTAAATCTCATTTCTTGTATTGCTACCTGGAACTTTGTGCATATTAAGTATTCAGCAAAGAGGTAACACAAGGGCCTGGGAGTCCATCCTCTCTTATTTTTTATTGAGTTTGTGATAGTTTACAATCTTGTGAAATTTCAGTTGTACATTATTGTTTGTCAGTCGTGTTGTAGGTGCACCCCTTCACCTTTTGTGCCCACCCCCCACTTTCCCCTGGTAGCCACTAATCTTTTCTCTTTGTCTACATATTTAAATTCCTCATATGAGTGGAGTCATACAGAGATTATCCTTGTCTATCTGGCTTATTTCACTTAACATAATTCCCTCAAGCTCCATCCATTTTGTTATGAATGGGTCGATTTTATTCTTTCTTATGGCTGAGTAATATTCCCTTGTATATATATGTGTGTGTGTGTGTGTGTATGTATGTATGTGTGTATATATATATATATATATATATACACCATATCTTCTTTATCCAATCATCGGTTGATGGGCGCTTAGGTTGCTTCCATGTCTTGGCTATTGTAAATAATGCTGCAATGAACATAGGGGTGCATGAGACTTTTGGAATTGCTGACTTCAAGTTCTCCAGATAGATACCCAGTAGTGGGATGGCTGGGTCATATGGTATTTCTATTTTTAATTTTTTGAGAAATCTCCGTACTGTTTTCCATAGTGGCTGCACCAGTTTGCACTCCCACCAGCAGTTTATGAAGGATCCTTTTTCTCCACAACCTCTCCAACACTTCTTACTTTTTGTTTTGGTTATTTTTGCCATTCTAATGGGTATAAGGTGATATCTTAGTGTAGTTTTGATTTGCATTTCCCTGATGATCAGTGATGATGAACATCTTTTCATGTGCCTATTGGCCATCCGTATATCTTCTTTGGAGAAATGTCTGTTCATGTCTCCTGCCCATTTTTTGATCGGGTTGTTTGATTTTTTGTTGTTGAGTTGTGTGAGTTCTTTATATATTATGGAGATTGACCCTTTGTCGGATGTATGACTTGCAAATATTTTTTCCCAATTAGTGGGTTGTTATTTTTTGTTTCAATCCTGTTTTCCCTTGCCTTGAAGAAGCTCTTTAGTTTGATGAGGTCCCATTTGTTTATTCTTTCTATTGTTTCCCTTCTCTGAGAAGACATGGTGTCCGAAAAGATGCTTTTAATACTGATGTCAAAGAGTGTACTGCCTAAATTTTCCTCTGGAAGCCTTATGGTTTCAGGTGTCACCTTTAGGTCTTTGATCCATTTAGAGTTCACTTTTGTGAATGGTGAAAAAGAATGGTCAATTTTCATTCTTTTACATGTGGCTTTCCAGTTTTCCCAGCACCATTTGTTGAAAAGACTTTCTTTTCTCCATGGTATGCCCTCAGCTTCTTTGTTGAAGATTAACTGTCCATAGATGTGTGGTTTTATTTTTGGGCTTTCAGTTCTGTTCCATTGATCTGTGCACCTGTTTTTGCACCAGTACCATGCTGTTTTCATTACTGTAGCTTTGTGGTATGTTTTGAAGTCAGGGATTGTGATGCTTCCAGCTTTGTTCTTTTTTCTCAGGATTGCTTTAGCAATTAGGGGTCTTTTGCTGCCCATCCTGACTCATTTCCTCTTTCCTTTTTTTTTCTTTACTAGCATTCTCACAATGAAACAAAGACTTGACTTCTTAAACATACTTTGACTGGTGAAAATTGGCATAAGGAATTAGTTGTTGGTACCTGGCAAAGATGAGATGAGGAAATAATATTAAAAGACAAAATGTATCCTATATTCATTGTAATTTCTAGTATACAAACAACTTTCTTATAAATTAGCTTTCTTGGTCTTCAGAGAGCAACCCTTTGAGAATATGTTTTATTATCCCTGTGTCACAAGTAAACTAACGGAGTTTGAATAACTGAAAGAATGAATATGAGATGGTGTAGCAACTAGAGAGTATATATTGGTGTTCAGAGAACATTATGGTCAGGAGCCACATAATGAAGTTTCAGTCAATGATGGACCACATATATGATGGTGGTCCCATAAGATTAGTGGCATATAGCCTACACGTTTAGTAGGCTATACCATCTAGGTTTGTGAAAGTACATCTCTATGATGTTCAGACAATGACAAAAATCGCCTAACGACACTTTTCTTAGAACATATCTCCTTCATTAAGTGACGCATGACTATATTCATGATAGCCAAAATGTGGAAGCAACCCAAATGCCCATCAGCTGATGAATAAAGAAAGCAAATGGATATATTCATACAGTAAAATACTCAGTAATAAAAAGTAATGAGGTACTGATACATGCTACAGCATGAATGAACCTTAAAAACTTTATGCTAAGTGAAAGAAGCCAGTTACAAAAGACCATATATATATATAGATATCTATATATATATGATTCCATTTATAGGAAATGTCCACAATAGGTAAATCTGAAGAGACAGAAAGTAGATTAATGGTTACCTAGGGCTGGAAGATTGAGAGGGTAGAATTGTCTCCCAAAACAGTTGCTAGAAACTTTTTCTAGAAACTGCAAACGAGAGAGACCATGTTCTATTCTAGATGAATACAGAAAACTGCAGCAGCATATGGTTTGTTACAGATGATCTATTATTTTAACAAGGAAGAAATTAAATGTTTCTAAATGTAAACATGCAAACAAAATTTGTAATATGGTTTGGATTTATTTCAATTGTGAAGTGGAAATCATGTTGAGAAAATAATTATTGGGTTTTTTTGTTTGATTTGGTTTTGCACAAAATGGGGAAAGTGACTACATTAGTTATAAAACAAGTGTTTTGTTTATTTCTAAGACTTCAAAAGGGTGTTCTTTTGTCCTATAACCCTAGATTGCTGACATGATACTGTCTTTTTTTGTTTCTTTTAAAAATAATTGTGATAAGGACACACAATATGAGATCTATCCTCTTAACAAATTTTTAAGTGTATGATAGAGTATTAACTACAGGCACAATGTTGTAGAGTAGATCTCTAGAAATTAGGTCTTGCATAACTGAAACTTTATGCTTGGTGGGCAGCAACTCCCCATTTCCGCCTCCCTACAGCTCTGGGCACCCATCATTCTGTTCTCTGCTTCTATGATTTTGACTATATTAGATACCCCATATGATTGGGATCATGCAGTATTTGTCCTTCTGTGGTTAGCTTGTTTCACTTAGCCTAATACTCTCCAGATTCTTTCATGTTGTCACATATGGCAGGATTTCCTTTTTTTTTTTTTTTTTTTTTAAAGGCTGGATAATATTCCCTTGTATGTATATACCACACTTTATTTATTCATTGATGGACACGTTTAGTTTGTTTCCCTATCTTGGTTACTGTGAATGATGCTGCAATGAATATGAGAATACAGATATCTCTTTGAGATCCTGAATTCAAATATTTTGGATATTTACCCATAAGTGGGATTGCTGGATCATATGGTAGTTCTATTTTTTATTTTTTTGAGGAACCTCCGTACTGTTTTCCCTAGTAGCTGCAACATTTTGCATTCCCACCAATGGTGGTGGGTTTCATTTTCTCCATATCCTCACCAGTACTTTTTTTGATTTTTTTTTAATAGCCATCCCAAGAGTGAGGTGATATCTCGTGGTTTTGATATGCATTTTTCTCATAAATGGTGATGTTAAGCATCTTTTCATGTACCTATTGTTCATTTGTACGTGTTCTTTGGAGAAATGAAGAGTCCTTTGCCCATTTTTTAGTCAGATTATTTATTTATTTTTGCTATTGAGTTGTAGGAGTTCCTTACATATTTTTAGATATTAACTTATCAGATATGTGGTTTGCAAATATTTTCTCCCATTCTGTAGGTTACTATTTCACTCTGTTAGTTGTTTCCTTTGCTGTGCATAAACTTTGCACAGCATAAACCAAAAGTAAATGTGGTTTATGTTAAAATAGACTTTTGTCTATTTTACTTTTGTTGCCTATGCTTTTTATGTCTCTCCAAGAAATCATTTCAGGACCAATCTTTTGAAGATTTTCCTATATGTTTTCTTGTAGGAGTTTTACGGTTTCAGTTTTTAATTTAAATCTTAAATCTATTTTGAGTTGATTTTTGTATATGGTGTAAGATAAGGGTCCACTTTTGTTCTTTTTCATGTGAATATCCAGTTTTCCCAGCATCATTTGTTGAAGAGACTATCCTTTCCATATTGTGTGTTCTTGGCATCTTTGTCAGAGACCAGTTGACCGTATGTGTGTGAGTTTATTTATGGGCTTACATTCTGTTCCATTAGTCTATTTGCCTATCTTTATGCCAGTTATCGTACTGTTTTAATGACTTTGTCTTTATAATATATTTTGAAATCAGGAAGTGTGATGCCTCCTGCTTTGTTCTTCTTTCTCAGGAATGCCTTGGCTGTTTACGGTGTTTTATGGTTCCATATGAATTTTAGGTTTGTTTTTTTCTATTACCGTAATAAATGCCATTGGGATTTTTATAGGAATCACATCAATCTGTTAATTGTTTGGCACAACACTATCTTACTTGCTAATTCAATAAATATTTTTTAACATCTGCTATGTGCCACAAAAGTATTGAGCACTAGGTAGTTAGTGGAGAAAATCAAGAGCAATGCTTATGGTCTCATGGAGCTTACAGAAAGAAAGGTAATAAACAAATGACTATCTAAATTATATTATCACAGATTATAATTACTCAGAAAACATTCTGGAGAGATGACATTTGAGCCAAACCTGAGAATGTATAGGTGCCAGCTGTAGGATGAGCCGGAGGAAGGACATTAAGAAGAATGGAAACAAGCACAGATGCCCCAAGGTGGAGAAGAAGTGCTTACATATCCAAGAAACAGAAAGGAGTCCAGGAGGACTAGAAACTAGCAAATCATGGGAAGATTGGGATAAAATGAGAGGAGAGTTTATGAAGGCCCCCAGAGGCTATTGTAAAAAGTTTAGATTTTATTTTAAAAATAGTTGAAATTTCTCGAAGAATTTCAGTTGAGGAAATTAAGTAATCTGATTCAGTTTTTGAAAGATCTAACTGGAATGTTAGCCTCTGGCTAGTTTTTGAGGAACAGATGGAAAAAGGTCTGAGCAGAAGCAGGGAGACAGGGGAAATTGAAGCCACACAGGCATAATCTTGGATTAGAGTTGTGGTAGGGTTGATAGAGAAAAGTGGAGGCAGCACTTGAAGAGGTGATGATCTGGGGAGGAGTGGTAGGGAAAACTCTTAACAAAATTACAGGGAATAACTTTCGCCTCCTGTAGGGAAAATAGAGCAAAATTTTAGGGCAGCCAACAGAAAGTTCTCTCTATGGCCATAATTCCGAGCGCTATGTGTAGTCCCTGCTACTCTGTTAAGATGCTGAGACTGAGAAGGGAAATACAGGTTGACTTGAATTAACTTTTCCAGCTCAGGTCAGAAAATTGACCTGATTTACTTTCATATCTAGGTGAGGGATTCTTTTATTCTAGGAGACACAATCTATATTGCTTTGCTCTTTCACTCCAGAAAAAAAAGGTCTTTCCCTTTTCATTCTATTTTCTTTTTCAATGCCATCAACAGCAAGAATAACAGGAATTTTTTTAAAGATTGGCCTTGAGCTAACATCTGTTGCCTATCTTTTTTTTCTTCTTCTTCTTCTCCTCAAACCTCCCCAGTACCTACTTGTATATTCTAGTAGTAGGTCCTTCTAGTTCTGCTGTGGGATGCTACCTCAGCATGGCTTGGTGAGTGGTGCTAGGTCCACACCCAGGATCTGAGCTGGCAAAACCCTGGGCTGCCGCAGCGGAGCGTGTGAACGTCACCACTCGGCCATGGGGCGGGCCCCAACAGACATATTTATTTAAACCAGCTATGTGCTTCATACTGTGTGATACAAGAATTGCTCTTTGACCTTGAGAATCTTGGGAACATATGGTAAATGCCAAGTGGAACATTAAAAGTTTTTAGATTTATTTAACAGGAGTTCGTGAAGATAGTATTACTGAACCAATAGGGCTAATTTTAGGAAAAAAAGTGGAAAAGATGGAAAATGCAGCAAAAAACTGCATGTACTTACTTTATATTGTAATAAATATTTCAGTAGTGTAGTGGTTTATGCTTCCACACTTGTTTAGAAAATTGTAATTAAAGTGGAAAATGAATCTATTGTTCAAGAGGTGAATATTAGAGCAACACTTGTGAAAAAGACCCAGATTTCAGTTAGTTCACTTGAGATATGACTTTTTAAAACATTCTAAGGTGATCTTGGATACAATTCCTATAAACCCATCTGTTTTACTCATGTCAGACCACACCTAGGGCCCTTTGTCGGAATGGAGCCTGAGTAGCAGGAACTTTGAGCAGAGGGTGACGTAAGCGCAAAGGCTTGAATTAAGTGATAGATTAAGTGATCTATCACTTGAATTAAGTGATAGACAGTTGGAGGATAGGGTATTTATGGTGATGGGAAATTGGGCTGAATAGTTGGTTGAATTCCAATCACAAAGGTTCTTGAATATCAAACTAAGGAAGTAACTGATATGTTGGCGTTGGAAATTCAAGTTTCTATAGTCAGAATTGCTTACTTTTCTAATTTGCTTAAGTACAATTTCTAGTATGTTAATCATCATACATCGTGGGTCTGTCTTTCTTGACATCTTCTAACAGTGTTCATGTTAAAGAAATACTTGCTCTGTATCATGGTTTATGTCATTTAATAAGGTTCGGAGTTGCAGAAAAAGGTCTTTGGTGATTACATTGTCTCCTTGTCATTTTGTTAACTATAAGGGATGGGGAAGAAGTTGGAGTCTACTTGGTTTGGAATACAAAGAAGCATTAGCTTCAACTTGAGCATTTTTCCAAAACAGCTATATCGAAGAAGTAGAAAGTGCTATTAATTTAGGTTCTACACACACACACACACACACACACACACACACACCCCCTACCTCATATTTTAAGTCATCACTAATTTCTACTTATAAATGATGGGAAATTCATGTTGGAATCAACTTCATGTTCACAGCAGTATTTTCAATGTTTTTAGGTACTGTCACTATACAAACTACTAACATATACTCTCTCTTTCTCTCCCCAAATGAATTACTTACCCCAGCTTCTATATAAGCACCATCCAATAGAAATAGAGTGTGAGCCATATGCATACTTTTAACTTTTCTAGTAGCCATATTAAAAAAGAAACAGGTGAAAGTAATTTTAGTTGCATATTTTATTTAAACAAATACATCCAAAAATTGTCATTTTAACATAGAATAAAAATTAAAAATTATAAAGATACTTTCGCATTATTTTTTGTGCTATCTTCAAAATCTGGTGTGTATTTACATTTGCAAAACATCTCAATTTAGGCTAGCCACACTTCAAGTGCTCAGTAGACACATGTAGTTAGTGGCTGCCATATTGGACATCACAGTTCTGTATTCTTTTTCTCCATCATCCCTGTGACACTTAGATACCTTTCTTTTCTCTGAGTAGTTTTGTTTTAAATTTGGCGGGGGAGATGTGGTATTTTTTTCAAGAAAATGTCATATATAACCTGTTCTGAGAACTCTGCATTATTATGATAGCTCTGTTTTAAAGTGGGGAAAAAATTCTGAATTTTCCAAGTAGATCTGTTTATCTTGCTTTTCAGTTACAAATTTTTTTCAAGTAATTTTATTGGAATTGTAATAGTTTATAACATTGGGTAATTTTGGTTGTACATTGTTGTTTATCAATTCCTGAATACACTTCATCGTGCTCACCCCAGTAGTCAACTTTTTATCTATCACCATACATATGTGCCCGTTTATCCCTTTCATTTGCCTCCCCACCCCCTTCCCCTCTGGTAACCACGAATCTGTTCTCTTTATCCATGTTCGTTTTATCTTCCACATATGAGAGAAATCATGTAATATTTGTCTTTCTCTGTCTGGTTTATTTTGCTTAACATCATATCCTCAAGGTCCATCCATGTTGTTGCAAATGTGGCAAATTTGTCTTTTTTATGGCTGAGTAGTATTCCGTTGTATATATATACCACATATTCTTTATCCATTCATCTACAGAAGGGCACTTGTGTTCCTTCCACATCTTGGCTATTGTGAATAATGCTGCAATGAACATAGGGGTACATAAATCTCTTTGGATCATTGATTTCAAGTTCTTTGGGTAAATACCCAGTAGTGGGATAGCTGGATCATATATACCCATTGACATAGACTTATGTATATATCAGAAAATATAGCACTTATTTCCACACGTGACTCTTCTTTGTGTAATGGAATAATCTTGCCTTGTCTCTCCTGCTCTCTCCTTTGCCCTCTTTCTTTTCTTCTGTCTTCTCTTCTCTGAAGCCCCTCCTTATTTTAAGTCAATTGGATAAAACAAGGGATTTTTAAACAAAAGGTGCAGAAGATATTTCTCATACTCCTCTACTACAATTTGAGATGTCACTTTGATCACACTTTATTATTGTCATCCTTATCACATGGCTGTACTAAAGAACCTGGGTATTAGTAGAATATTTTTTACCTTTCAAGATAAACAATAGTGCGGCATGGTAGCCCTTAACATTTGCTTTCCTGGTAATTCACAACACATGCTTCCAAAACTATAATCATTTATAATAATTTTAATTTTGCAGGAGATATTTCTCTAATCATAAAACATTAAGAAAATGTCTAGATTTTTTAAATGGCACTTTTGCAATAGAATAGTTGAAACTATCATCAGAATTTTTATCTTGAGATGAATACATATATTTATTAGCAATATACAGCTAAATGTTAAATCCTCAGGCCATTTTTTTCATGGGCCTGGGCTGGGCCAAATGATGTCAATAGAACTCTTGTGATCTTTTAAGATGGTAGGATCTTAAATTGGCTATGTTTATTGTCTTATTGCTGTCAGTAAAGAGAAAAATATAAGTTGGATTATTAATCTCTATTTCTATGTAAAAAGAGCAAAGTGAATTTCCCTAGATGCAGCAGGACTAGTTCTGCTCCTACATTGGTTTAACAAGGGCAGCATCCACAAACATCTCATTAACTGGTAGGTAGAGTGGCTCATACTGAGTTTACCCTTTGGTCAAATTGGCTTCTGCAGCAGATTTTTTCTTTTTAATCTGAAACAAAATTCAGAATCCTCCACTAGTATTCTCAAGTATGTCTGGTTTAAATGAGATAAACTGTATGGTTTATAATCACTGTTCAGCTACTACAGGATAAATCATGTTGGCTAATGAATGCTTTTTTACATCTAGAAGGAAAATGCATGAGTAAAGGTATCCCCTGTTTTAACTGTATGTTACAAACAAGAGAGTCATACATTTTATCTGCATGCTAGACTTACCTCCTAAGTCCTGGATTCATATGTTTAATGACTTCCATGACTTTTCCACTTGCAAACCCAGTAAGTCTCAAAAAGATTAACTTGTGGTGGACAACTCTGCAACCAATGACCATTTCTTCCTTGACCCCTCCAATATCAGGGAAAAGAACCAATATCTATGGAATTGCACAATCAGGAACCTCAGAGTTGTCCTTGATGTTCCCTGTCCCTTACCCAGTCCCTTTCCCATTTCCATTCAACCATCAAGCCCATGTATTTTTGTCTCCTAAATAGCTCTTACATAGAAGCTCGTTTTCATATTTATTGTCATCATATTAGTCCCAGCTACTGTGGCTTCTTGCCTGGAACACTAATTTGTCTCCCTTGCATCCATTCATGACACCAAGAAATCTGTTTTCTACATTTCAGCTGGACTGATTTTTCTTAAGGAAAATCTAACCTTGTCACTTTTTATGTGTGTAATACAGTCAGTGACTTCCTTTTGCTCTTAGTTTAAAGGCACTTAAAAGGCTTTGCCTAATATGGGCATTGCCTACCTCCACTCACAGACTCATTCGTGGTTATTTTCTCTCTATTCATATTGACCTTTCGTTTCCTGAAGATGGTGTGATATTCCCCACCTCAGAGCCTATGTATGTTTTCCCAGAAGCCCTAGCATGACTAATTCTTATTCTTTCACATCTTTATTCAAAAGTTAATCTTTGTGAGCTCCCAGTCTATATATGATATTCCTATTATTTACTGTCATAGCCCTCTATATTTCCCTTTTATAAAACTATAATTTTATCAAAACTATATTAGAATATTCTATAGTTCCGTGAGCAAAGAGTGAAATCAGTGAGTGCAGGGCCTCTGTTTTCTTTATTATTGCAACCCTAAAAGGTGTCATAGAGGTGAAATATAATTAACACTCAATAAATAGTTGAAATAATGAATTAATAAATGATATATATCAGATATGTACATATATTCCTCATATATATATGAGATCTCTCTATTTACAACAAAATATACATATATTAGTCAGACTATTAAGCTTAAAACTGAATTGTGCCACAAAAAAAATCATTGCAATTAAAGAAAGTCTACCTTAGTAGTCCAGAAACTACGAAGTGAGAAAGGAGAAGTGAGATAAATAAGAAAGTCAATTTAAGCTATTCAGAGTTTAGAAAGTTCCACGAGGATTAGTAAGATTTAATAGATGGGATGAGAAGAGTGTCCAAATTCTCCAGATAAATTCTTTCTCCTCTTTTTCAGATTGTAGGCTTCACCAAATGCTAATTTCCTCCTATGTTCCTGGCAAAGGCATTCTGTCTTTGTGCTCAAGGTTACATTCTCCAACCTGCAGTTATTCATTCAACAAACATTGACTCCTTGTATGGCACTGTACTGATCATTCTGGATAGATTGCTAAGCTACAATCATATGCTCCTTGCTCTTGTTATGCTTGTAATCTAAGTAAAGATGCAGCCATTAATCCCATAATCAAATGATGTTTTTATAATTATAATCTGAGATGACTGCTTGGACTGAAAAACCAAAGGCCAGGGCTCTGAAACTAAATAAAGGAAACTTGTCTGGGCTGGGAAGGTCAGTGAAGACTTCCTTAAGAATGTATTGCTTGACAGGGAAGCCAAAGGATGAATAGAACTTAATAAGACTAAGGGTAGTAGGTGATGGCTAGCTAAGAATCAGAGAAGTCCTGTATCCCTGGAGCACAGAGAAGAGAGAGTGATGAAAGATGAGTCTGGAGGGGTGGACAGTCTAGAAGGCCTTTTATGAGCCACGGAAGGGTTCTAGACGTTACCATAAGAAAAAAGAAACAATATTGATGGGTTTTATGCTGTGAGGGACTGTGATAAGTCAATTTTGCATTTTCAAAAACAAAGCATAGAAGATAGATGAAAGGAAGCAAAAGCATGCATGGAGAGAGTAGGAAGGATCTTAGATTGTGTGGGCTTTTGCTTGTGCTAGATAATTTATGTGTGAGATACTATCAAATGTACTTGTTGATCTTTTCTGCACTGTCCCCTTTCACAAGTCGTTCTATCTTCTCTCAGAATAGAGTGGAAGTTTGGCTTAGCTCTCAGCAGGAGTACTTCAAATCTTGCACCTGAATACAGATCAGAAGCAGTTATACAGAATAAGATAAACAATTGAGAGACTGAGATGTTTCACTTTTAATTAAACAGAAAGACCAGAAGGAATCTAAAGAAGGGAGAAAACAATCAGGACCTCCCTTAGAAACGGGATGGATTTGAGGGTGAGAGCCCATTAGGTAACTATTCCTACAGCTATACTATAGGTAACTATTACTATAGTATTTCCTGATTGATGAACCTACACATAAGAATGAGGTAGCTAGTTCAGAAACTATGGACTTGATAAGTCCTGTTTCAATTCTAACTCCTCCTCAGTGTAATCCACCTGAAACACCCAGAAGATTTACTCAGGATCCAGGTAGCAAGGAGGAAATGTACCCAAACATCCAGAATAAGAATATAGGATAAGATGTTCCATCCATGCAATGTTGTAATCAGTGCCACATGTAATGGTGATCTGGATTCTTCAATACTTGATCTGAGTTTTGAAGGGAACCTGAGACTTTACATAATGCAAATTAATGCATACTTTGTTGACATTTTGTTTAAATTAACAGAAGGAAAGATAATGTATCAAGTCATATGATTATTTTATAAGATCTAACTAAAATTATATTGGTGGTTATAGGAAAAATTGATCAAATTTATTATTTAATAATTTAGACTGTTTCAGTGTTCATCTTTCTGGATTTGAGAGATTTTAATTTTATGCTAGTCTATGCTGAAAAGCAACAGATTCTTTGAATTTATGTCCCTTCCTCCTCCCCTCTCTTCCTTCCTTTCTTTTTTTCTTTTCTTTCTTCCCTCCCTCTCTCCCTCTCTTCCTCTCTTTCTCTCTTTCTCTCTCCCTCCCTCCTTTGATATATACATAGATGGATGCTGACTGAATTTTGGGCAGTCTATATTATAACATATACTTAAAAGTTAAGTAACTGTTTTATACTTCTACCATACTCATGCTACCTTATCACTTTAGTGATAAGCTGCCAAATTTGAAAATCTTTATTTCCTCTCATTTAATGTAGGTACAATTTAATCTTTCCCCAGGACGCTGCTAATGTCAATATTATCCTCAACATAATCTAAACACTTTCCAAGTGCATGGTTAAATATTCTGTGAAATATAATAGACTGTGCCTTGACAATAAAACAAAAAATGTATAAATTTTTTAATGACCATTAAGAATTACCTAATATTCAGTCAACACTGTTTAAATAAACCTAACATTAAAGAAAGAAAACACTTTCACCTTTTTTGATACTATTTCTCTTGGTCTTTACCTATTATCTTGTTTAAATTTTGGTCTGATCACAACTCTCCTTCCAGAATGAAGTAGAAACTAATTTTTAAATTCACTTTGTGTACGTCAGCATATTCATGTGTATGCATTGCGTGTGTTCATGTATGGATGCATGTGTGTATTTATACATCATTTCAGAGCAATGTCTTGGCTTTGGCTATGGATGTGGTTCTCTAGAATGTAAAGTTAGTTCAGAGGAAACCACCACTCTCCTCAAATGAAAGAACGCGAGTGTCTCTATTTAGCTTTTGTTCTCTCCCTAGCAAGTAAGTTTTCTCTTTTTATTAACAGAGTCTGAACTTTATATTAGACTCTTACAATTTCTACTTAGGACTGAATTTGTCACCTTCATTTTCTTATTGTCTTGTGTCTCTCTTCTAGCTAATAGTAATAGCAAATATGCTATGTACCCAGCAATGGATGCAGTAATTAGCAAATATAGAATAATATAGACTAAAACATAGCATCTTATTATAGTCTACAGTGGCCCTCATGCTCATAGTTCCCAACGACCTTCCTGCCCTCATGTCCAACCACACTCCACCTTGTTCATTTGGCTCTTGCTACACTTGCCTCCTTTGTGTGTTCCTACATTACTAAGGATATTCGTGCCGCTGGACTATTACACTTGTTATTCTCTCCACTGGGGAAATCTTTCCTCTCAATATGCACATGGCTCCCTTGCTCACTTCTTTTAAGTCTCTGGCCAGAGAGGCCATTTTGTTCACTCTCTAGTCACATTCTATCCTTTTTAATTTTTATTTATTGCTTATATTCAAAGAGTTTCTATAACATAGGGAAAAATTTTAAATAACGGAAAAACTTTCAATCTCCATATTGAACCACTAAACTTAAGAAATAGAATATTATGAAAACCATTGATGTCCCTTGTTGCCCCTCTCAAATTCCTTTCCCTCTTCCCTGTTCCTACCCTCACCAGCATCCCCATGCAGATCATTGTCTGTCTGTTCTCAGTGTCATTTCCTGCTCTTCCCATGAATACTACACTTCACAGGATCCTTTTGTAAATTGGCTACCTGCTTGGTTCAGCCAATGGGAGGCATGTGGAGGATACTGAGGGTGAGAAGAAGAGAGAAGCTAGAATATTCTTTTCCCCTCTCATTGTTGCAGGGTGTATCTTCATCACTGGCTGAGAATGAATCCTCCAAGTTTCTAGACCCCTCTGGAAACAATATTCCTCAGAGACACTACATCTCCAAAGGGAAGCTTTTTGTGAATTCAGCTCCTGCTGGGTGGTTCCAATTATTGGTTTCTTGTGACACCATCTCACACTTCTTGCTTTTGTCCTTCTAACCATTTGGATGGTAGTGGCTTCCTAGTATTGCTAATCTGCTGACTTCCCACCATCCCTTGTGTAGATCCTCATTTCTTCCAGCATTTTTATATCTTAATTCCTTTCATTGCATTATCTGGGATGAACTTCCCCCACCCCCATACGTTAATTTTTTTCACTACCTTTTATTTCTATTAGTTATTACAATCTCTTTGTTTCTTTGCTCATTTCCTGACTCACCAACTAGATATTAAGCATCATAAAAGCCAAGGCTTTCCTTTTTAATTTTTACTTCTTGCATCGCTAGTGCTCAGAGCACTGAATAAATATTAGCTAAATGAAGGAATAATAAATGACCTCAATTAATTCTCCCCAAAATATCAACATCCCCATTTTTATAAATGAGGTCTCAGATGCTAAAATGTTAAATAATTTGCCTAAGCTAGGAAGTGGAGGGTCAGTTCCAAAGCTCAGGTCTCCCGAACGGCAGAATCAGACTTCCTAATTGTCATGCTACACAGCCTCGTTCATAAAAACAGAATGGAGAAGCAATCCTGTTAGAGGTTCATAAAAACCTGTTGATCTGTTTCTAATAAAAAGTAATCCCAATGTCTTCATCAACTCCTTCTATACTTCTCTCTCCCTCCTGACATATTCATCATCTGGATAAAATTGGACTGATTCATATCACCCCTGGCAAGCATCTAGTACATGTTTGTCATGGCCTCTGCCACAAGGGAAACAAGCACTGTTTTTCAGAATGTGCATGTTCAAGTTTGATTAAAGCAAACTTTATGGAGTTTATAATCCATCCGACGTAGCCCCTTGTCTCTACCCATAGACCTCTCTCCTTCCAGCTACCTGCTCTAATGCCTTCTCAGACAAAATTCTTTGCTTCATCATAACTAAATACGCCTTTACTTCACTACTATTCATGAGATCTCTCTGATTTGAATGCTAGATAATTATTAATAAACAAATGTATTGAGTCAAAAGAGAGAGAAACACATTATTTATATGAAGGAAAACACTTAGGGGGAAAGTACCAGAGAGATTCTTCAATATGAGATCAGAAGCTCTCAGATTAAATAAAGTCTTTTAAAATAGATTTGGGCATGGAGTCCCAGATAAATGTAAGCACATTGAATGAAATTTTCAGTATCCACTTCTAACACACTCTCTAAAAGTATCTTTATCATCTGAAAACCCCATTAATAGCATGCAAAATACTTTCGTATATTATCCTCATTTAGTATGGGAGGAATTGGTATATAGAAGAGAAACTCATAAGCTATCTCAAAAATAATATCGTTTCAATAATGCCATTTGATATAGTGATTTAAACTAGTATTTTGCACTTTGTTTTTATCTATTTAGGAAAATTCTTAGCCATTATCTCTTCAAATATGGCTTCTGCCTCATTGTCTTTCTGGAATATATTTATGTTAAACCATATTACTGTTTTTTCTATGTCTTTTATTTTCTCTTTATTTTCCATCCTTTTGTCTTTCCATGCTTCATTCCAAATACATGTATTTCTGACCTATCTTCAGGTTTACTAATTTTCTGTTTATCTTTGTCTAATCTGTTTTTAAACCCATTCATTGCAGTTACTTTTCACTTATTGCGTATTTCAGTTCTAGAATTTGTTTTTCGATTTTCCTTAAAATCGGTGTCATTTCTATGATTTCCAGTTCTTAGCCAAAATTCTCAATCTTTTTAATTTCCTTGAACATGGTCAGTATACCTTCTTAAATCACATATAGTGTGTGTTTATCTGTGTGTGTATATAAATTATTATAGTTATGTACACACATATGCATATATGATTTAAAGCTTATATATATACTATATATAAAGTGATATATATATAACGATATATACACACATACACATTGTACTTTCCCTAATATGTATGTTTTCATCCTCTAATTTTATAAATATTTGGGAATGAGTATATGAATGTATGTGTGTATATATATATATTTTAAGGAAAGTACACTGTTTGGTAGTAGTTTTCACTTTGAAACCAGATGAGCCTGGTTTAAGGTCCTGGCTCTGACACATACCAGATGCTTAACTATGAGCACATTAGTTGGCCATTTTTCATTGCCTCAGTTTTGTTAACTGTGAATGAGAATAAAAATAAGTATCTCTTAGGTTTATTGTAAGACTTAAGAATGATATGTGATCATTATTAGAGTTTCTGACATGTACTAAACACATATAAGTTGTTGTGGGTTTTTTTCACTAAAATTAGAGGTAACATGATATAATTTAACATATCAAGGACTGTGGATAATGATACTGTTTTCCCCAAAGGCAAATGATAAGACAGAAGAAGAGTAGCTTTCAAAGTTAGGTTTACGTGGACTCTATTTGGTTTCTCCAAGTACCATCTATCGACCTTGGCAAGTTACTTTGCCTCTCTGTTTCTCCATTTCCTCACCTTACAAAACGAATTTAACAATGCAAACCTTGCAAGGCTGATATGAGGATTCAGTGTAATACATGCGTAGTTTCTGTCAAAATATCAGGCATGTAGTAGGAATTTATCCTCAACGTAATCATATTCTAATCTTTATTTTCAGGTTTTCACATGCTGTAAATATTTGTAATTAGTAGTATGACTGAGTTTGTTGACAACTTAGAAAAACAAAATGGCAAAGATGATTAAATGATTTTCTTTTCTTCCTTTTGATAAAGTTTTTGACGCTTTGCCACCCACGCGCTATCAGGAGACCATGAGTACCATCCTGACATGGATCCAGCAGTCAGAAACCAAACTCTCTATACCTCAGGTTACTGTCACTGAGTATGAAATCATGGAGCAGAGACTCGGGGAGCTACAGGTCTGTGAATATTTGTGTAGATCTCATGTATCAAGCAATTATATTGGTGTCACCTTAAAATAATATTAGAATTAAAATAATCGTGGCAAGTATGATAGCTTATGAGTTGAAAAAATGAAGATAAGACTTTAAAAATGTAATATTTTATGCATTTGTACTTGCTTTCTATAAGATACAACTTTCATCTTTGAAGACAAAGATATGGTCTACTTGTGAAGTATATTCTTTCTCATTTAGTATGCATTTTCAGACACATATATTTTGATTATTATAAAATCTATAGTATTATTTTCGGCCTTTGCTTGCTGATTTGTAACTCCTCTCACATTTCCAAACAGAAAGACATAAGATCGGTGTAGTTATAAAATTAGTTTTAATTTAAACACTAGTCTTATGTAATGTTGTAGTCAGTTACTTGAGTTCTAATAACAACATTTTTAGCAGCTTTATATGAGGAAATATTACATGCTAATATGGGAAGTGAAAACGCCTGTGTTGTATATCCAATCACATTTTATTTTTTAAGACATGAAAACGTACTCATTACTTATTTTTAGGAGCTGAAATAATATATCCCCATTTTGAGAATTTAGTTAAAATTTTAACTTTGTTTATCCAGTCTTTTTTTAAAATTAAAGATTATTTCTTTAAATAAGTAATTTAGGAGTATTTCTTCAAATAAATCTTTATTTAAACATTTCCCATTATATATTGTCCTATTTAGACTGTTTCCTGTATTATAATACCAAACTATAACTATTTAATTTTTTTCTCTTTGTTATTGTTTTTCATACTTGGAATGATTCCAAAGTTTACTTTGAACAATATGTGACAGTATAATTATAAACTTTTTCTAAAAAATAAGAGTAAAAAGGTATAGCAATTAAGGAAGTGGATTAACACAAGAAACGCTGCATTGATGAATAGAAGAGTACATTTCTACTAAAAAACAGTGAAAAAGAAAATTTATTTATAAATATTATTGAGAAAATGCATAAACTAAATGAAAAAAAATGAAGTTATAACCTTGCATCAAATGTTACACGAAAACAAAATACCACATGGATTAAAAAGCTCAAAAGTACTTTAATAAGCATAAATGTTGGCAAAATTTTAAATAAAAATCTTAAAAAAACACAATTGATTGGGAAGCACAATAATCAATGGAAGCAGTTGCAAACGTTGTAAAACTACCAGGGGCAACTGAAAAGAAAAATAAGACCAGGGAAAACATTTGTCTGAATACTGGAGAAAGTCATTTATAAGGAAGTCACCAAAAAGAGACAGAAACAACCATTAAACCTAAGAAAAATTGTAACTCGAATTGTAAATGATGAAGTACAAATTTACAAAATGAAATACCATTTTTTACATACTAAATTGCAAAAAAAAAAAAAGAAAAGAAAAAGAGAAACCCAGAAGATATAATAATATAATGAGTGCAGATCTGGCAGCAATGGGCTGCATTCTCACTAGTGGGAATGTAAATTTTGCTGAGAAAAACTTTCAGTAATTCCTAATAACATACAAAATGGTTCATTTAATTGTATGCGTGAATATGATTTCCGTGAAGTCTCCATCTTATGGAAATGACCAGAATGTACTTAAAGATATTGATAGATGGAAATAGATATAGATAGATGGTGTAGATAGATAGATAGGTAGGTAGATAGGTAGATCATAAACATAATTTGCAGGAGTGAAAAACTCAAAATTAATTTGTAGAGCTAATAATGGGAAAAGGTTAAATGACCTAGACAAGCCATTAAAATGTATGTCTTTAGAAAACAATGACATGGGAAAAGGCTCACAATAAAAAGCTTAACTCAAAATTTGGTTATATGCATGCTAGATATTGTCTAAACAATCAGTCAATGGTAACAGTTTAATAAAGTAAAAAAATTAAAGAACTACAAAAGAGCCCTAAGGTATTATGCAATCATAAAAGTTATGTATTTGACATATTTGGGGGATGTTATAGGTCACATTATCAAAGGAGGAATAGTTGTGTATGTTTATATATAATAAGATCAGATATTCAATATTTAGTTATACATAGAAGAAACTGAAAGTTTATATAAAATTAAAATAGCTGTATATAATATGTATTTTTTTCCATTTTTTATCTTGAACCTTTGCTATTTTATAACCAGAAAGTAATATTTTAAATACATGTTGAGTAGGAGAAACCTAAAGATAGGCATCCTATTATAAGAGATTGCATAGGTTATACGGTATAAATGTAAAATTGACTTTATAACTACTCCCCAAAATTACTCTAGAATTTCACTAAGTACTACAAAACAGGATAATGTCTTTTGAAAAATATGAAACTTTAGTTAACTGGCATTAGTAGACCAGCCATCTGGTAACTTATTCAAAGTTTTGTTATCCTATATGTCCATATGATTTAGTTATATTTTTTACCTGGGGAGGTTAGAAGCTGTTTTACTAAAGGCTCAGTATAATTAAGTTAAACTCCATTAACTGTATCATAAATGCAGTTATTAATACACAGATATGATACGATAAAATTAAGTGTGCTAAAATTCTGGTTCAGTAAGATATAGTTTTGGATTTATTTAACATTATTCATAAAAATAGGCATAGACTTTTAAATAACATATTACTGAATAATGTGCAAATTACTCTTATGATAAAAAGTAGAATTTAAATTACCACTAGTAATTTTATAACTATTACATCATCTATTATTTTAGATGTTTGAATCTAAAGATAGCTTTCATTTTAAGTACATTTAATTTCACTGAAGCTCATGAACGAAACTACACAATGAAACTCGTTATTATTCATCAGTTAGTATACATGTACTTTCCTTTTCAATTTTGAGGCTTTACAAAGCTCTCTGCAAGAGCAACAAAGTGACCTAAATTATCTCAGCACCACTGTGAAAGAGATGTCAAAGAAAGCGCCCTCTGAGATTAGCCGGAAATATCAGTCAGAATTTGAAGACGTTGAGGGCCGCTGGAAGAAACTCTCCTCCCAGCTGGTCGAACACAGCCAAAAGCTAGAGGAGCAAATAGCCAAACTCCGAAAAATTCAGGTAATTCACGGTTTTACTTTTTTATGTTCATTTTTTCTTTACTTATTTCCCCCCTAACGATGAATGAAAAAATGTAAAGGCAAATAGATATTTAATCTCCATAGTCCTTCCAAATCAGTACTAACATCAAAAGATATAAATCTTTCTCAAAGGAGTATAGTTTGCTTATTCCTTTTAAGAAAACAGTAATTAGAAGTTCTGGTTCTTAGATTTTCTTTAGAATTAAATTCTTTGCCACAAATGTCCATAGGACTTAAACATGTTTCTAGCATGCTAATTTTGAAAACCAATCTTTCTTTTAGTCTGGTTGTCCATTGAAATCTCGATATAATTTAGTTTGTGAATAGATAAAAGTTATCATATAATGTAGCCATATCATTTCATCAGCGTATTTCTCTTACGATTGTATGGACAAATTTGACCCCATCACATTCAGCAAACCAGCTTCTACTGACTTAATTTATTTGAATAATGCCACCGTTATTCAAATACTAATCACCCAAACTGAAAACAGTAAACCAATGATTACATTCTAGTCTAAAGTCTGAAATATTTAGGTATATGTAGGTATATAGGTATATCTCTGATATAGGTAATATCTCTCTTATGTGACGAATTATTGTGAGAAATGTTAGTGCTGGGAAGAATCTTTGAAAGCATCGTGGCATGATGGAAAAGCATTGGAACAAGATGATTCTGGATTGAAAATCCCACTCCATCTACTTCATTGTTTGTTCTTACCTTTTACAAAACAAAACACTGAGCAGTCCTAAAACATTCCGGAAAGCACAACCTAAATACGTACATGCTTGTACATGTAAACATATGTGTATCTTCATATATGTATACATACACACATAGATAAAAACATATTTTTGCCAGTACCAGTGGTAAAAGAGGGTACAGTTATGTGGTCCTTGCCATCAAGGAGCCCAGATTCTAGTGAAGGAGAAAGGTTAAGTACATTAGTTTCCTATTGCTGCTCTAACAAATTACCACAAATTTAATGGCTTAAAACAACACAAGTTTATTATGTTACAGTTCTGAAGGTCAGAAGTCCAAAATCAGTCTCAGAGGGCTAAAATTAAGGTGTAGGCAGGGCTGTGTTCTCTCTGGAGGCTTTAGTAGACAGTCTGTTTCCCTGTCATTTTTAGCTTCTGGAAACAGCACACAATCCTTGTCTCGTGTCCTCTTCTTCTATCTTCAAGGCCAGCAGTGTAGCATCTTCCAGTCTGCCTCTCGAACTCTTCCACTCCTGCTCCCCTCTTTATAAGGACCCTTGATATTACATTGTGCCCAGCTGGATAACCCAGGATATCTCCCCATCTCAAAATCTTTAACTTAATCTCATGTGCAAAGTGCTTTTTGCTATGTAAGGTAAAATAGTCACAGGTTCCGAGGATTAGGGCATGAACATTTTGGAAAGTCAATATTCAGCTACAACAAGAAGTAAATTAAACAGTGTGGTAAATGTTATGGAAATAGGCAAAAAAATCCGACATAAACTTGGGAAAAAGGCTCTGAAATGTTCTTGGAACATGGATTACCTTCAACAAGTAGACTTCAGTCAGCTGATAAAGAGGAAGAAAGAGTTCCTGACAAAATGGAGCAGTGTGTTCAATTAACTGGAAGTGGTTCAGTACTGGGGACACAAAGGACAAGTTTGGAGATAAACAAAATATAGGATTGGAAAAATGGTCTAGGAGTAGATAATGAATGATCCCGGGTGCCATACCTTGGAATAAGAATTATAGCCTAATAATGATGGGATTAAAAATAATGATGTGAAACTGTTATTTGTATCTTAAAGGGGGAAAAATTGATAGTATTTGTGTTTTCAAAGCTTCACGATAATAAGAGAAAGAAGTAGAGAGGAATACTAACATCAGTCTGGAGAATGGATTAGAATGGGGTCAGATGGAGGCAGATACCAAAAAGAGCTAATGTAGTAATCGAGGCGCTAGTGATAGATCTGAACTAGAACAAGGGTGAATGTGGAAGAAGCACAAAACCAGACACGAGAGATATCAGCAAGATGATAATGTTGAAATCTAAAGTTCCTAGATTTAGTCAAATTTATTAATCATATCGAAGGGGAGAATTTCTGTGAAGCACATATTTTCAATAGAAATTTAATTTACAAAGGAGAAAATGGCAAATCCGGACAGCATAGTTAAATTGTATGAAAATAAAGAAGTGTGAAAATCATGTATTTGAAAAGTAGCCCCAAAAAGCAAGAGAAATAAAAAGGTAATATGTGAAAGAATAACCGGAGGTACTTGGCTATTTATAAATGATAAAAGATGACATTTTTTACCTGATCATTACTTCAACCTGGTCAGGCATGTAATAAATTAAAAGCAAAAGTTTTCTCTTTAAAGATGACAAAATCTTGGTCTGAAAGTTCCCAACTGAAGCAACTGTTTTAAACTGTCAACTGTAGAAAACAATTTGTGGGAGTTGAGGTTTAGCGAGGCTATAAAGACACCATTACATTGAGTTTATTGTTCATAGTTTGTTTTATGTACTGTAAGGGCACATTGTTAGTATTATCATGAATTGTTTTGTAACTTAAAATTTCTCTAGAGGGGGATATGATTTAATGTTCTCAAGAGTAACATCATAAAACCACATTTGGTAGTAATTTTTTATTTTTAACAATAGCAGACTTCATACACCAGTGCTCATACAGTAGACCATAAAAATGCAGTCTTAGTAAAAATATTCTTTTCCTGAAGAGCTACTTAGAGACATCCTTCAAACATGGGAGTTGTTCCTGGGCTTGTGTTCAGACACATCACTGTGATGAATTGTGTTAGGAGACATCAGCACCCCAATAATGCCTTAAAATGAGTCTCTGATTCCAGAATCACATAAAAACCCTGAAGAAATGGATGGCTGAAGTTGATGTCTTCCTGAAAGAGGAATGGCCAGCCCTTGGGGATTCAGAAATTCTGAAAAAACAGCTGAAACAGTGCAGGGTAAGATTTTATGACACCTATCATATGAAGACTTTTACATGGAAACTATTACTTGGTTATATCAATGATTCTCAACTGGGGCAATTTTGCCACCCCCCCCCCCCCGGGGGACATTTAGCAATGTCTGGAGACGTTTTTGTTTGTCACAACTTGAAGTGGAGTAGATGCTACTAGCATGTAAGTGGGTAGAGACCAAGGGTGCTTCTAAACATCCTACAGTGCACACGGTAGCCCTCCACAACAAAGAATTACCCAGTCCAAAATGACGGTAGTGCCAGGGTGGAGAAACTGGGTTAAATAAATGAGAAACAGAAAACAGTACCTTTGACTCAACCCTAGTTTTATCAGATTATTTTAGTATAAAATGCATTTTAATTTAAAGGTAAAGAATCCTTTGAACTATTTGTTATATCTTATTACAGATTATTTTTCATACTATGTTGCTCTCTCTATGTAGATTGCACTGTACTATAAAATTACACAATACAGATTTTTAGATGATATTCATTATACCATTGTCATGCAGCAACAAGGAAATAATCTGCTGTTTAAAGAATTTTCTTCGCAAATGCAAGCTAAAAAAAAAACAAATCTACCTTACAAATAACCTTCACACCTATCATGCGATAAACAATTGGTGCAATATCTTGCATTTGAAAACCAAAATCCTTTCAAAAATAGTAATGTATAAAGCCCATCATTTTCACACATTTTTCTAACAAGAAAAATCTGTTTCCTTTCATAGCTAATCTAAGTGGAATATAGATAATTCCCCACTTCATTCATGCCATAAAAACCACTGAACATTTTTTGTGAGACTGAGATATATAGAGATATATGGAGATGTATAAATTTATATGTAATTTATTTCAGATTTTAGAGGACAAAATTCCTGTGTAATGTGATGATTCCTAATTATGTCTTTCCTGTCTATGTTGCATTTCTAGTTGTGGGGTTTTTTCAGCTAGCTTAAACTGAATTATTCCCTTAGCTTTTAGTCAATGATATTCAGACAATTCAGCCCAGTCTAAACAGTGTCAATGAAGGTGGGCAGAAGATAAAGAATGAAGCAGAGCCAGAGTTTGCTTCTAGACTTGAAACAGAACTCAGAGAACTTAACACTCAGTGGGATCACATGTGCCGACAGGTATGTACAGTCTCTTTCACTGTGACTTGCGTCTATTTAATTGTTTTTCTAATGTCTCCCTTCACCATTGCCGTTTTAAAGCTTAGTCCTTGACTATGTTGATGTATTAAAGCACAGTTAATTCAAACTAGCCTTTGTCTAGCATATAAAATATTTTCATAGTATTTTAAATAGTATTCATTTATCCTATTGGGGTGCTAAAATGCCCTTCTTGAATACAACTGTCATACTGAACAATAAAGTCCTATACTTAGGCATTATTTTCATTGAATGTTTTCTTCAATGCATAACTTTATAATAGTAATTGGGTTGACAAAAGATACTTTATACTGGGGCCAGCCCTGTGGCCTAGTGGTTAAGTATGGCATGCTCTGCTTTGGCGGCCTGGGTTCACGGGTTTAGATTCCAGGTGTGGACCTACACCACTCGTCAGCCATGCTGTGGCAGCAACCCACATACTGAACAGGGGAAGATTGGCACAGATGTCAGCTCAGGGTTAATCTTCCTCAAGCGAAAAAAAGGGGGAAGATTGGCAACTGATGTTAGCTCAGGGCTAATCTTCCTCAACAACAACAAAATATACTTTATACTTGTACTTGGTACAGCAATAAAATGAATGAGTAATACATGTGTATGTACAAATATGATAATTTTCACTCTTCTGATTGTTAAGATTGACATTTGGCTTCTTCAATACACTTATTTCAATAAATGAATTAAAATTGGGAAATAGTTAAGAATAGCTCAGTGGAAAAAAACACAAAATAATTATACACACATCTGAGTTCCTCATTTTAATACAGCAGAGTGTTTTGTAGATGTTTATTTTCAATTTCAAGATTAAATTATGGAACAGTAAATATTAGATACACAAGTATTTTGTATCAAATACTTCTTGTTCAAAAGAGGAAATTTTGACCTAAAGCAGCAATTACTTTTCAATACACCAATACCTCTTTTGAAGTTAACGAGAGGTTTCATTTCATGTGTATTAGAGGCAGTCAGTCTTTCATTATTTCTAAGTAACCTTTCAAAGTTGAAAAGAAATCATGCCAAGAGGCAAAAACTAAATTTGGAACAGAAGAGAATTTAGAAAAGTAAAAGTCTGGGCAAGTCACCCAGCTAATACCATCACTGACAAATGCTCAGCAGTTCTATTAATTCACAGATGGGACAGCCCTGGGTCAGTTAGCTTGTGTTCTTCTCTTGGAGTACGCCAGTACTGAAAAGAATACTCAGGAAAAAATATTATTTGGATAATAGATTATACCATTGATGTTTTCCTGGAAGGCCAGTATGAAAGATATTTGTTTGTTGAATGTTTTTTTATGGATCAATTGAAAGAACACCACCAATTAATTTAGAACAAGGGAGAAAACAACAGCAAAAAATACATGTATAAAGTCAACAACATTGCTGAAACCTCAATGTTTTTGTTAGGGAAGTATAATTTTTAAAGCATCTCTATTCTTAAAATGTTTTTGCTTAAAAGCTTATGTCTGCTATAAAATGTACCAAGGATGTTTTGTTCAAGAAAAGTGTTGTAAACACATTAGCCTGCTGCATAACAAAAATTCCACAGATCCCAGCCACACTCTCATCCCACCCTAGAAGATTTCACATCTCTCTAGTTCTCCTTGGAATGTCACACTGCCCATGCTCCAGCTTTATCACCAAGTGCCCTAGGTTTTGAAAGGAAGGAACCATGCACTCAAGAAGAGAAGGAAGACAATGTAGTAAAAGCAAGGAAGCCAAGTTTTGTTGTTGGGACCAATTCAGGGCTCCAGAGAAAAGAAGGGAAATGAAGTGTAAATCTATGCATTGTAGAAACATCTATACACAAAATGAGGATGTGTTGTTCTTTCTTGGGTTAAAGATAACTCCTCATTTGTTTGTAGATGCCAGAGTCTGGAAAAAGACACATAATTAGGAACAAAATTGTACAAATGCCTGATATACTTGAAGATACTTTGAGATCCCATGATCTGATTTTGTAGATATAAAATGGTTGAGAGTATCTTAAATTCTAAAAGTTATGTAGCCAAATAAAAATTATCAAGCTTCGAGCTATTTCTAAAATAAACAATGGTCATTATTAAAAATAACCCACAAATTAGTGAACCATACTCAAAAGAAAGAAGGGAGAAAGGGAGGGAGGGAGGGAAGGAGTTTCATAATTATATATACTTTACATTGTTGTATATTTATTAAATCAATCATATACATGTAAAAACAATTTAGAGAAACACTTTTACCTTTTCTTCCTTACTTATTTATTTAAATATATAATTATTAAGCATTTTGTATCAGATATAAGTAGGGAATAAAATAAACATAGTATCTATCCTCATCGAAGGTACAGTTTAGTAGAGAAGATAGAAAGTGAGTTAACACAATATCACACAAATGCCTAATTTTACTGTTGATACATGCCCTGAAGTAAGCAATCAGAATGCTCTCAATGAGAGTAACAGGAGCGGGAAATCTATTTTTTTTTTTTTACTTTTTATTAAGATTATTATAGTTTACAACCTTGTGAAATTTCAGTTGTACATTATTCTTTGTCAGTTGTGTTGTAGGTGCACCACTTCACCCTTTGTGCCCACCCCTCAACCCCCCTTTCCCCTGGTAACCACCAATCAGTTCTCTTTGTCTACATGTTTAAGTTCCACCTATGAGTGGAGTCATACAGAGTTCGTCTTTCTTTATCTGGCTTATTTCACTTAACATAATACCCTCAAGGTCCATCCATGTTGTGGCAAATGGGATGATTTTATCCTTTTTTATGGCTGGGTAGTATTCCATTGTATATATATACCATATCGTCTTTATCCAATCATCAGTTGAGGGGCACTTAGGTTGCTTCCATGTCTTGGCTGTTGTAAATAATGCTGCGATGAACATAGGGGTGCATAGGACTTTTGGAATTGCTGATATCAATCTCTTTGGATAGATACCCAGTAGTGGGATGGCTGGGTCATACAGTAGTTCTATTTTTAATTTTTTGAGAAATCTCCATAGTGGCTGCACCAGTTTGCATTCCCACCAGCAGTGTATGAGGGTTCCTTTTTCTCTGCAACCTCTCCAACATTTGTCACTTTTTGTTTTGGGAAACGTATTTTTTATTGGGTAGTCTGTAAAGTCTTTTCTGAAGAGGTGAAATTAAAGCTGATGCCTTGTTAGTGAGAAGAGCCTGACACTTAGATGCGTGGACTGGGAAATTCTGGATAGAAAATGAAGTAGGAGAAACTTCTGTGGCAGTAGAGGGCTGAGCATGTTTCAGAAACTCAAGGGAAGCCACTCACTGGAAGTGGAGCAGCATGAGCCAGGCTAAAACAGGTGAGAAATAAGTGTCAAGAACTGTCTTATAAGTCACAGTGAGGATTTGGTATGTATGTCAAGTACACTGGGAATCTATTGGACTTTTAGGCATAGAAGTGGCATCATCTAAAGTGATTGTTTAAAAGTTTGCTATATAGTCACGTTATATGAAGAATAGACCAAAGAGGCACAAATGGAAGCATGTAGGACATGTAGGAATTGTAGTTGTCCAGGTAGGAAATAATACTGGCAAAGAACGGGGGGATTATTAGTGGAGATTGAGAGATGTGAAGAAATCTGAAATATATAATCCTCTTGTGACATCATATTTTGTTCCTGTCCAAACCTCTCCCAATATTTCCAAGTTCTTCCATAGAGATGCAGCTGGTTTGAACACTTGTTGCTTTGTCTCACTGCTGTTTATTCTTATGTATATTTTCCCATCATACAGCAGTTAACACAAGGAGGGGATATGTTATTCTGGGCAAAACTGTACCCAAGTGCTTGTGTGACTCAAACTTTGCTGAAACTCTATCCTCCGTGACTAGTCTCCAGCGAGCTTCTCTCTCTCAGTGTGGTCAACATTATGTTTATATAACATAGTCTTATTTTTCTTGTTTCTGCCAACCAATTAGACAAGTTTTTTCTTGTTATATTTTTGATCAGGGCTTCCACATTCACATCCATCCATGACCATTATTCCTATTCTAACATGACCCATGCCTTTCTTCATTTAATAAAATTTGAGTAGAAATGACAGTATTTGCTGAAGAGGAGTACTTGCTAAAAGTCCAGAGGAAGGGGGAGGGAGGAATCAAAGTGTATTCAGAGTTTTCTGTTTTGAGCAACAGTGTTGGCCACGGTGCCTTTAACTGAAGAAGGAAAGACTGGGGCTAAGGGAGGAACAAAATTGACTAACTTAGTAGAGTGATCAATACTTCCATTTTGGTCATGTTAATAAGCAGTCAGAGATGCATCTGGAATTCAAGTGGGACGTTTGAACTGGGCATGTCAACGATGTGTACAAAAATAAAGATAACATTTATGTAAGATAACTCATATCTCACAATGAAAGGATTTCCCAGACCCACTCCTCCAAAATGCTTGGCCAAATTGAATAAAATAAAAGTTCTTATGGTTGGAGAAGAATTTCTTATACATGGAGAGGCAAACATAGTGTGTGAGACCAGGAGCTCTGGAACCAGATTGCCTGGGTTTAGATCTTTCCCCTAACTGTATACTACCTGTGTAATCCTGGAAAAGTTGCTTAATCTCTCTGTGCTTCAGTTTCCCAATGTTTACAATGTGATCATATTAATACCTACTTCGTAAGAATTTTATAACAATAATTAAATCAGTTAATCTCTATAAGGCATGCAGACCAGTACCTAGCAAAGAGTAACTGCTATGGGCATACTTCTTAAGTAAAATAAATGGAGATGAAATAGACATAAACCTCCATATATAAAAGTATAAAGTGTGTATAATTTCTAGATAAATTATGCATGATTATATATTTTCATTATTAGTAGCTATAAATTTATGATAAATCGTTATCAAGAAACACTGGCTCTAGAAATCAGGTGGATATCATTCTGGCAACTTGAAGATCATTGTCTTTCCCTCATTCAATACATCTTTCGCATGCGGTCATCTACAGACTCCTGGATCACCCTGCCTTTTATTCCTTAAGTATTTTAACAACTGACTCACTGTCACTCCTGACGTGATTCTTGGTGATTTCAATATCTTCCTAGATGGTTCTTGCAGTTCGTGAGCCCTAAGTTTCTTGATACCTCCTCCAGTGATTCTGTCTTCCACCCTACCTCAGCCACTCTCTCCCAGCCTCATCACCTAAACATTGTCATTACCAGTAACTTCTCCATATTTTGAACCTCAAGCTTCCATTGTGCAGCCACCAGCAACTTCCTTTCCAGTTCATTCCCCTAGTAATTCAACCCCGAAATTCTTCCATCCTAATGGTATGCATAACCAGTGATCTTACCACTTCTCATCGGAGAAGCTTTTCATTTTCCCTCTGTAACTTCTTACTCATGGTAGGTTTTATGATCTATCATTAAAATTACCCCTTATACTTGCCCTCAACTCCCTTGTCCTCTCCTCTCTTGCTGCATCTTACCCATGTGACAACACTAAACTTGGTCAAACTCACTTTTCTACTGATGCTGTGCACTGGGGAGGATGAACATGGCTGGAGGAAAACACATATCATGCTGACTAGACTCATTTTGAAATCATCACCACAAACCTCAAGTAGCCCCTTGGCGCTGCCTGGTAATCTTACTACATTTTTCAAATCCATTCAAAGTCCCACTCTTCTAGGTAACTATTTCACAGATTTCTTTCTGCAGACCTGTAACAGTTCTTCTTCCCTCCTTACTCTATGGCAATTAACTAGCTTCCTGTTTCACTAATAAATTAGAAACAAGAAGGGAAGTTGTATATACTCCCACTGACCTGCATTAGTTCACAGACTCTGCTTTCCCTCTGTTGACGTGCATGACCTGTCTGTGCTCCTGTGTAAGGCCAGTCTTTCCACTTATATCTTGGATCCCATCCCCTTTTGTCTGCAGAGAGATGTTATGCCAGCTATTGAACATCCCCCTACCTCTTACATCAACAATATATTTCTTCCCTCTATGGGATCATTCCAATCAGCAAAGAATTATGCTGTAATATCTCCTATCATTAAAAAAGATCCTCCTTTCGCCTCACATTCCCTCCAGTCACCTCTCCATTTCCATTCCCCTCTACAGAAACCCTTTTCTCCCAATTCCACTCTCCCCATTCCACTCTCCCCATTCTCTCTTAAATGCTCCCTAATCAAGTTTTCATCCTCACCACTCCACTGAAGCAGTTTTTGTCATAGTCACCAGTGAATTCGTATCATTAAATGCAATGTTTAGTCTTTATTCAGTTGGCTTCTGTATCAATATTCTTTCTTTGTTCTCTCTTAGTCTGCCTTCTATTTTTGTGACCATTATCAATAACCTTGGTGGTTCCTTTGCCTTGACTTCTAAACTTTGAATTGTTCCAGGGCTCAGTCTTTCGACTTTCTCTCTTCTTTATCACCCCTCACTTCCTGGGTGAACTCATCCAACTTCATGGCTTTAATGTTATCTGTAAGTTGTTACTCCCACAATTTTTGTTACAATCTGGACCTTTTCCTGAATCCCAGACCTGCATACCTGTTTTACAACTCAACACCTCTAAATGGATGAGTAATAGACATATTAAATCTAACAAGCCCCCCAAAATTCCTGATATACCCTCCAAACTGCTATCCTAATAGTCTTCCTGGCATGACAAATGACAACTCCATTCTTCCACTAATCCAAGCCAAAGCTCTTGATATCTTCTTGTCTCCTTGTGCCATTGTGAAAGCTATGGGATCCAGCACCATATGCCAAGGGACCTAGGGGGAGTCTCACCCACCTGTGAATCACATAGTAGGTGTCCAGACCTCGGTCCTAGCTGTGGACCCTGCAGTGGCCTTGAACTAGCTCCAGCCCTTCATCCATGGTCAAGTATCCCCTGGAGAGCACTGATTTAGTAAGTCACCCACGGATGAGAGAGCCTATGTGGAAGTCTAGGAGTCCAGTGTAGAAGATCCAGCACACTGTTGGAACAAAAAAATCTGAGACTGGATGCATTGGAGAGGGTAAGATTTAGCTTTACCTGCGTCACCCCTCCCCCAAGGGGCATAGTTCAGTGCCAAGAGAACACTTCTCAGCTCATGATTTCTCCTACGGGGAAAAGTGAGATCAAACAATCGGGCACCTGGCTTCCCCAGATGTGCAGGATCCTGACAAAGAGGCCCATTTCTCTCTCACTTCATCCATAGTACTGAGTTGTGAGTTACACTACAGAGGGGTGGTGAGCAGCTGGGAGAATAGCAGCTAGGGCTTGGAACAAATGTGTTAAAAGTACATGAATCTTAGTTACCATATCACTGCTCCATGAGGAGGCCCACCCAGTGGCTGCTGGGGTCACTCTGCCTATTGATAGCCCCCACTGGTCCATGGGTACCTCCAGCACACCACACACCCAAACCCACTCCCACACCTCCCACACACACACCATATGGCCAATTCCGTGTTCACACTCCTGATGAAAGCAGGAACAAGTTTTTGCAGGCAGCTAGTGAGCGTGCACAGAAAGCTGGTCTGAATCTGCAAGCCTGGGAGAGACCACAAACCTGAGCATATAGCACCACTCTTAGGAAAGCAAAAGGGAGGCTGTCACTACCCAACCTGGTGCTTTGCAGGATCAAGAGAAGGTATGCAAGCTTAAGAATTCTGCCATGAGAGGGAGCAAGAAGTGTGGAACAGTCATATCCATAGAAGGTCTCAGAAAGCCTGAGAATCCCTAGAACGGCTTACACAAGGTACTTCTCCCCTGAAGTCAGTCAGTAAAGACTGGAGGAGGTGACTGCTGCTGCAAATGCAAAGATAGCAATGCAAGACTTCAGGGAAAGTGAAAATCAAAGAATCATGACACCACCAAAGGATCATCATAATTTTCTGGTAAGCAACCTCAAGATCTTAGATATCCACAATTTACCTGATAAAGACTTCCTGTCTGATAAAAATAGCTGTTTTAAGGAAGCTCAATGAGCTATAAGAAAAGAAAAAAGGATTCTTTGATGAAATTGGGAAAACAATACATGAACAAAATGAGAAGTTTGAAAAAGAAAAATCATAATAAAATGAAACATTCTGGAACTGAAGAATACAAGGAAAGAAATGAAAAATATGCTAACGAGCATCAACAGTAGAATAGATCATGTGAAGAAAAAAAAATCCATGAAGTAGAAGACAGGACCTTTGAAATTATCCAGTCAGAGGAGAATGAAGAAGAAAGAGTAAAAATAATCGATGTGCACTATGGAATACCATCAAGAGAAGCAATTTGTGAGTTATTGGTGTCCCAGAAGGAGATGAGAAGGAAAAGTATGCAGAAGTCTTATTTAAAGAAATAATGACTGAGAACTTCTCAAATCTGGAATGAGATTTCACAATCCAAGTTCATGAAGCTCACAGGGCACCAAACAAATTAAACTCAAAAATATCTTCTCCAAGACACATTAAAACAGTCAAAAATCAAAGACAGAGAGAATTTTAAAGGCAGCAACAGAAAGGAAGCTTGTCACCTAAAATGGAACCCCCATAAGACTTTGAGTGAATTTCTCAGCAGAAACCTTAACAGGCCAGGAGAGAGTGGGATGATATATTTAAAGTGCTGAAAGGAAAAAAAAAGGCCAACTAAGAATACTCTATCCAGCAAAGTTGTCCTTCGAAAAAAGTGGAGATAAAAACTTTACTAGACAAAAGCTGAGGGAGTTCATCACCACTAGACTTCCTTACAAGAAATTCTGAAAGGAATTCTTCAAGCTGAAATGAAAGGACATTAATCAGTAATACAAAAACATATGAAAATATACTACATAGTGTGATATACTTCATTAATGAAAGATAAAAATCACGATCATCTCAATATATGTTTAAAAAGCATTTGACAAAACTCAACATCCTCTCATCATAAAAACTCTCGACAAATTTGTTGCGGAAGGAATGTACCTCAACATGACAGAAGCCATATATGACCAGCCCACAGTTAGCATCATACTCAATAGTGAAACGTAGAAAGCTTTTCCTCTAAGATCAGGAACAAGACAAGGGGGCCCACTATGACCACTCCTCTTCAAGATAGTACTGGAAGTCCTAGCCAGAGCAAAAGAAAAAGAAGTAAAAGCCATCCAAGTCAGAAAGGAAGAAGTAAAATTGTCTCTGTTTGCAGGTAATATGATCTTATATATAGGAAATCTTAAAGACTTCACCGAAAAACTGTTAGAATGAAAAAATTCAGTAGAGTTTCAGAATACAAAATCAATGTTCAGAACCATATAGAAAACAGTTGCGATTCTATACAGTAACAATGAGCTATCTGTAAAAGAAAGAAAACAATCCCATTTACAGTAGTATCAAAAACAAAGAGTTAGAAATAAGATTAACCAAGGAGGTGAAAGATTCGTACACTGAAAACTGTAAGACTTTGATGAAAGAAATTGATGAAAATACAAATAAGTAGAAAGATATCCTTTGTTCATGGATCAGAAGAATTAATATTGTTAAAATGTTCATATGCCCCAAAGCCATCTATAGATTCAGTGTACTCCCTATCAAAGTTCCAATGGCATTTATCACAGAAATATGAAAAACAATCCTAAAATTCACACACAACCTCCACAAACTTCAAATAGCCAAAACAATCCTAAGAAAGGAGAACAAAGCTAGAGGCATCACACTTCTGATTTCAAGCTCTATTACAAAGCTGCAGTAATACAAACAGTATGGTACTGTAATAAAAATAGACACATAGACCAATGGAAGGGAATTGAGAGCCCAGAAATAAACCCTTATATATACAGACAACTAATATTTGACAAGGGAGTCAAGGATATTCAATGGAAAAAGGATAGCCTCTTAAATAAATGATTTTTGGAAAACTGGATAAACATAGAAGAGTGAAATTGGACCCCTATCTTACACCACAAAAATTAACTCAAAATGCATTAAAGACTTAAACATAACACCTGAAACCATAAAACTCCAAGAAGAAAGCATAGGGAAAAACCTTCTTGACATTGGTCTTGGCAACAAGTTTTTAGATATGACACCAAAAGCACAAGCAACAAAAGAAAAATAAATAAATGGAATGACATCAAACTAAAGAGCTTTTGTACATCGAAAGAAACAATCAACAAAATTAAAAGACAACCTACAGAATGGAAGAAAGTGTAAACCATATATAAGATAAGGAGTTAATATCTAAAAAATATAAGGAACTCATGCAACTCAATAGCAAAAAACACAAACAGTCTGAATAAAAAATGGGCAGAGGATCTGAATTGACATTTTTCCAAAGAAGACATACAAATGGCCAACAGGTATATGAAAAGATGCTCAACATCACTAATCCTCAGGGAAATGCAAATCAAAGCCACAATGAGAGCTAGCCCTGATGGCCTAGCGGTTAAAGTTCAGCCACTCTGCTTTGGCAGGCTGGGTTTGGTTCCTAGGCACACAACCACACCACTCATCTGTCAGTAGCCATGTTGTGGCAATGGCTAACGTAGAATAACCGGAAGAACTTAGAATTATACAGAACTATGTACTGGGACTTTGAGGGGGTGAGGGTGGGGGTGGAAGATTGGCAACAGATGTTAACTTAGGGCAAATCTTCCCCTGAAAAAAAAGAGGCACATGATCTTTCACCTATTAGAATGGTCATCATCAAAAAAGACGGATAGCAAGTGCTTGTGAGGATGTGGAGAAATGGGAACCCTTGTGCACTGTTGACAGGGATGTATATCCACTATGGAAACAGTATGGAGGTTCCTCAAAATATTAAAGCTAGAGCTACCTTGTGCTCCAGCAATCCCAACTCTAGCTATATTTCCAATGGAAATTAAATCAGGATCTCAAAGACGTGTCTGCCCTCCCATATTCACTGTAGCATTATTCACAGTAGCCAAGATAAGGAAACAACCTAAGTGTCTGTCAATGGATGAATGGGTAAAGTAAGTATGGTATATATACAATAGAGTATTTTCAGCAATGACACAGAAGTAAATCCTGCAATTTGCAACAGTCTGGAAGGAACTTGAGGGCTTTATGCAAAGTGAAGTTAGAGAAAGACAAATACTGTATAATCTCACTTATATGTGGAACCTAAAAAAGCTGAACTCAGAGAGAGTAGAATAGTGGTTGCCAGGGTTTGGTGGGTGGAGAAGATGAAGAGATGTCAGTCAAATGACAGAAATTTCCAGTTATATGATGAATAAGTTCTTGGGGTCTAAATTACAGCATGATGACTATAGTTGACAATAGTGTATTATGTGCTTGAAAGTTGTTAAGAGAGTAGATCTTAAATTTCTCACAACAAAAAGAAAAATGGTAATTATGTGAGGTGATAAAAGCGTTAACTAATCCTATTGTGGTGATTGTTTCACACTATATTCGTGTATCAAATCATCATGTTGTACACCTTAAACTCCCACAATGTTATATGTCATTTATATCTCAACAAGCAGAGGGGAAAAAGGAAAGTGGAGTGGGGAGGGGCAGTTATGATTCTTAGATTTACAAATTCTAGGACAGGAAACATGAAGAACTTTCTATTTTATCTATGAGGTTGAGGCAATGTAATCTGAAACTGTGGGGGTAGATTGGGCAATTTAAGGCTAGAATGTTGGCATCACTAATGTGATAAAGATGAGGAAAAATTGTCAGTTTAATCTAAACCTTGTCACAGAAATCCTTCTAAAATATGAAATCACAAAAAGTTTCTCTGTCTCTCTGATCAGTTGTAGAGCTGTGGAATGTTAAATTTGGAATAGACTATGGAAATCATCTGGTCCAACTGTTAGGTTAGTTATGAAGCTGAGATAAAGAGAAATGAAGTGATATTTCCAGATTCACTCAGCTTGCTAGTGATTGAGTCCAAGTATCCTGATTCCAAAGCTGGTGTTCTTTTGAATACACTCGTGCTGTCACCTCAGAATGACTTCCTACCTTTCTTTCCTCAAAAACCAAATCACTCCTGATCCTTTCTTCTGGTTTAGTTTTAGAGCATGCAATATTTGTTTTACTACAAGTCATTGGCTAAGTTCTGTTAGTCGCTCTAACATTGTTGTCGCTTTGCTAACTACCTCAAAAGATTATAGCAGAGCATCTGAGTAGAAATTTAGCAGCATATTTACTTAGGCTTATTATAGGCTCAGTGACAATGCAAAATAATCTTTATACCTTAACTAGTATAATTGTTAGACATATTTTAGCTGTATCAGAGTGAAACATTTATTTACATTTCAATAGAGCAGGTACTACATTTGCCTAGGAGAATAAAGAACTTAATATAGTTTTAATTTAACTATATTAGGCTTAAGATGATTGTGAAGTTAAAGATGATTGGAAAATTAACATGATAGTTCTGCACATATTTAGTGTTTGGTAAAATACCATGAAAACTTCATTATACTAAAACTATGCGTTATATATTAAGACTTTATAATTACAACTCTGTTACTTAAAAGATAAAACTCTACTTAGTCCCAGGAGAAGAATAACATCATTTGATTAGAGTTACTTTTGAAGGTAAATGAGAGGCACTATGTATATAATCATTCTAATACAAAATTGAGATTTTCCTTCAGTGTGGTACAACAGGGTACTTTTTAACAAGCCATTAGCATGCATGATTTTCTTTTGGGTATTTTAAGTTTTGCTATCTTTCTGGTTGATATCTAATAAATTCTATTGTAAGAAGTTAGTATTTCAGAAATGCATGAGGCTTTAAAAAGTACAAATCTATTATCACATACATGGTTTTGCAACTTGCTTTTTAAACTTAAAATTATATACTGAACAACTTTCACTTCAGTACGGATGTATTGGTGCTACATGGTAGCTCATTGTGTGTGTATGTCTGTGTATATTACAATTTATTTAACTAATTATTTAAGTAATCTTCCATGAAAACACATTTGGGTTTGTTTCCAGTATGTTGCTGTCTTCAAAGTTGAATTGAGCAGTGTACATGCAACTTTGTACACTTTGTTTTGTATGATTCATTCTTCAAAGTGGAATAGTTGACTCAGAATTATGAATGTGACAAATTTTAATACATTTTGCCAATTTACTGTCCAAAAGGTTGTACTATGTTGGATATTTCCCTCAACAGGTATGAAAACCTTTGTTTGCCCACATTCCTGCCCAGACTGGGCGTTTTCACTAATTATTTTTTGCCCGTCTCACATTTGAAAATGCATTAATTCATATTAATTTATAATCACTTAATTATAAGTGATGCTGAGCATCCTTCCACATTTTAGTTTTCTTTCTGTGAATTACATGACTATGTCCGTTATCCATTTTCTATTTTTTCTTTCAGATTTTTGAGTTTTCTGTAGGTATATCGTTATTAAGTTTCTAGAATATTTGAAATTGTAAAACAGTATCAGAGAGCACAAAGAATTTCTATTTCTGTGTGTGCCAATAAATTTACTTTTCCAATGGAAACGTCCTATGAAAAAAATTGTCTTTCTCTATTCTCTATTTGCAGAAAAGCATTACCACACACAGCAGCTGAATTATAGTCATAGGGGAATCTGTTCATTTTATTAAGGATGCCACGTAAAGGGCTATATCCTATTTTAGCACTTATGTGAAATTGTGTACCCAATCGCCAGGAGTTATTTTCCTCATTTATATAAGCTTTTTACTTCTTGCTTCATCTTTTTTATCTAAGCTTTCTATTATTTACTGACTGCTCTATAATAATACGGTGATGATGTTTTGTGACTTTCAATATTCATGCTTTGTTTGTTGGTTTGTTTTATGGAAGGTCTATGCCAGGAAGGAAGCCTTAAAGGGAGGTTTGGATAAAACTGTAAGCCTTCAGAAGGATCTATCGGAGATGCATGAGTGGATGACGCAAGCTGAAGAAGAATACCTAGAGAGAGATTTTGAATATAAAACCCCGGATGAATTACAGAAAGCAGTTGAAGAGATGAAGGTAACATAAACCAAATAAAACAAAGCAAATAAAGAAAAAAAGAAAGATGTAACCTTGTTTTGTGATTCTGCACAATCTGCTCTTTTCTTGGTTTAGGAGTAGAGGTTGATTCTTAATTTAGCTTCAAGTTTGATATACATTAGGTAGAATCCTTAAACATTTTATTTATTAATTTCAATGGCTTGTCAAAATATAAGTATTGACAATCACAATTTGGAAGACTTTTCTCTTGAAATTATATAGTATTAAGGGATTGGACTCGACTACTCACATTAGCTGCTTCTAGCTGATGCAAATTCAAATTGAAAATGTGTCAAAGTATCATTGAAATGACAGTTGCAGATGTAGTCAACAGGCTGTGTTACTATGATGGTTTAAAGAGTTTTCTTAGAATTTGGAAGTACTAACTATCTTAACTGATGACCTTTAATATGGATAAAAAGGACTGAGTTTACATGCACTTCTCTTGAAACGATAGGACAAAAAAATAATAACATTGATTTAGAACCACAGAAACTGCTATGTAGCAAGGATTTAAGGTGAGGCTTGGAATTGAATCTACACAATGGCGTTTCAGTATGGCCTTGGGCAACTCAGTACTCACTGTAACCCTCTATTTTATCACGTGTAAATCATCTCATTTCCTAACTTGAAAGTATGAACTGAGGATTGAAACTTACATGTAAGTAAATTGCCTAGCTCAGAGTGGGTACTCAATGATTTGCAGCTATAATGACAATTATATTTATGTCCTAGCAATAGCACATAATCTAACCATATTGGCCTTTGTAGTATATTAATATATGTTTGTTTGTTTCGAGGCCTCATGACAGAGCAAAATCATTTTGGAGCTAGACACTTGGGTTTGAAACCTGCTTTGGCTCCTTGTAAACTGTGTAACCTTGAGCAAATTAAAAAGATCCACTGAGCTTTGATTCCCTCATTTGTGAAATGAGTACCAAATTACCTGCTTTTCAGAAGGATGAAACATGAAAGTCCTAACGCTATGCATTGTACAATGTAGATGCCCAAAACTAGATAATTATTATTACCATTATTATTAGCATTGATGTTGCATGGTAAGAAATTAATTACATGTACTTTATTATATAATTTATATGGTCATTCAATGAAATTTATTACAATTAATAGCAGAAAATACATATTAAAACACATGAAGAAGATTGTATTTGGATAAACAATAATAGTTTCTAGCGTATTAAAAACTACAAAATCATTCTCTGGGCCTGACCTGGTGGCTTGGTGGTTAAGTTTGCACACTGCAGTTTGGCAGCCCAGGGCTTGCGGTCTCGGATCCTGGATGTGGACCTACACACCGCTCATCAAGCCATGCTGTGGTGGCATCCCAAATACAAAATCGAAGAGGATTGGCAGCGGATGTTGGCTCAGGGCCAATCTTTCTCACACCACCCCACAAAAAAAACAGAACTATAAAATCATTCTAATCTAATAATACTATATATTACTCATTCATTCGTCAACAAATATTTATTGCATACTTACAATGTGCCAAACACCCTTCTAGACACTGAATATAGTGTGGTGAACAAGACATAAAAGCTACCTGACTCTTGGAATTTACAATCTAGTAGGGGAGGGCAGGCAGTGAATGGAGAAATAAACTCATTTGAGATCATGATAATTTGCCTAAAAAATAAACCAGGATTGTGAAATAAAGATAATTATATTTCAGGTGGGAGTTGGGGGTGGGTGGGATGCTATTTTTAGAAAGGGTTGACTCATAGGGCATTTGTAAGGAATTATATTTAGTCTGAGATATGAAGCCAGACTTAAAGAAATCATATGGAAGCACATTTCAATCAGAGGGAAGAGCTCCAGCGAAGTCCCTAAGGCTAACTGGGAAGAGAAAGAGGCCTGCCTCCCTGAAGAGAGTAAAAGGGAATAAATGACATGGGATGATTTTGAGGGGTGGATATATATCTGTTATTACAAGAGTCTTGTAGTATACTGAGGAGTTTTCATTCTAAGTGAAATGACAAAGCCATTGTAAAGTTTCAAACAAGGGAATATAATAGTCTAAATTTGACTGTGGGGAGGTCACCATTAGGACAATTATGTCCTTATAGAATGTGAGAGCTAGAAGGTGCTTTGGAAGCAGAATAGCCCACACTTCTCTCTCTGTTAATGAGAAAACTGAAATCCCCAAATAGGTCAAACAATTTAGTCATAGTCACAGGCTTTATCTGTGGTAGAACCAACAAGATTGAATATATTCCATGGCATCCCATCCTGTCCCATCTCGTCCCAGCCCCAGCCCCTTCTGTTCTAGTCTATTCTGTTCTGTGAATAGCGCCTCAGATCCCTACGTAGATATTCAGCACTCAGCTTGTGTTCAGCTGCTCTGTTTTGCCCAGTTCCTTTGTTTGCATCTGGCCCTCTTCCCTCTCTCCTTGAACAGTTTGCCTATCTGGCTAACCACCCAGTCAGATCCCTTCTTCTTTTCCAGGGCTGGAGAGCAGACTGTCTCAAATTTTAAAATTTTGTAAACAGTCCTTGAAATGAGTGGCCCAACCAGTTAGTCCACATTGATTTGCAGGTTTAAATAACCGATCTAGCTACAAAATTGGTGTAGTACTGGGTAATATTGAAAAGAGGAAGAGCTCAGGCAGCCCCTGGCAATAACAGTGAAGGGAGTTGGCAAGAAGGTTCCATTTCTTGTGTTTTCTGCCTGCTGGTCAAGGTAATCTCTTTGGATCTGTTTCACTCTTTAGGGGGTAGTGATAGTACCCTGTCCAGGCTTCCACCTGTGCTCATATTGAGAGCAAATTTATCATTATTGCCAGAAGAGATTGACAGACCTACTTTGACATCTCTCCCTGATTTACTCAGAGAAACAGTAGAGACCTCCTTCTGTTTCTTTACTTTTCTCTCCTGTGTTTTACTTGAAAATGATAATGTTGTTTTGATGACTTTTCCCCCCGTAAACAAAACTTTTCAATTAACATAAAAGAGCCTAGGGGAGGGTTTGATAAGCAACACCTGACTTCAAAATTCTTTTGGAAGTCTGCAATGACTGTACACTTTATATTAAACCCTTTTAAACAAATTCTGGAATTTCAGTTTTAACTGTTTTCTTCTTTCTTTCTTTTTTTAATTTTTTACACTATTGTAACTCTAGTCCTAGTGCTTACGAGAACTTCTGTAAATGTATTTGCTATTCTCCTTGTCTGGGTGATAGACTAGAGCAGTGATTCTCACAATTGAGTGAGCAGCAGAATCACCTGGAGGACTTGTTAAAACAGACTTCAGATCCGCACCCCAGGATTTCTGATTCAATGAGTCTGGGGTGGGGCCTGAGATTTTTCCTTTCTAAAATGTTTCCAGGTCAAGCCAAGGGACAGGTTCCAAAATGGTTCTAAGGAACCATACTTTGAGAACCACTGGTTTGAGATATTGACAATGAAAGATGTCTGAGCATATGATGGTTAGATTCATGAATATAAGGGGAGCAAAAGCTCCCTTTCTGGTTCTCCTATTTCTGATGAGGATTATGTCTAAACTATACCAGTCATTTACTTTTCTATCTTTCCCCACAGTGGAGAAATTCATCATGATCTCCTTTTCTCTGAATCTTTCTCAACGTTTAAGCCTTTTTTCTTAAAAAGAATTTATGAAATCCTAAAGATCAAGGAAAGAAGTGTTCCTCATTCTGTGGTTTTTGCTAGTTGCATAAATTAAATGTAATTTCATTCCTTGGCTCCACTACAACATGCTCCTTCTTCATCTCACGGAGGATTTGAGATGGGCTCAATAGAAACTATGAGAAAGCAAAGAAATAACTCCCAGGATTATCTATTTAAACTCTCTGAACCTCAGTTTTCTGTTGTATAATATCGAGATAACGAAACACATCTTACAAGGTTTTACTAAAGAGCCAACGAAGTAGCACATACAACATGTCTGTCATAGCACACAGCAGAATATACTAAGAGATTAATGGTTATCAAAGTTGTTTGTAAGGCTAAAATTGTGATAGCCAAAATACAATTTGTGTAGAAATGAATCCCATGCTCAGTGACGTCAAAAAACAGATTTATTTAGAATTTTGAACTAAAAATCTCAATCAATTAAATTAAAATCAGTGAAGGCAATCATCTAATAGTCAAAACAACTTGTGTTTTCCATCATATTGTATACTCTTAAGGCATTATGGGACTAAATGCAAAAGCATAGGGTGACTGCATTGAAAAATATAAAGGTATTTCATAGCTGACCTTGTCCATTTCCTGCCCATATCCTCTTTCGGTCACTACTACATTGCATGTAGGCCCAACTTCCACCTGCGAGAACCTTCATTTCTTTACTTGAGGGCTACCTGTGGCCACTGAATCCCACTTTCCCCATCTGTGTGTCCAGCTTCATGTATTAGGAAATTAACATCCCCCCCACAGCCTTCAACCAATGATGGGAGGTGGTGTATAAATATCACAGTGCCTTTACCCCCGAGTGGGATCACCCTGAGGCATGTATTTCCCAGAGCTCGCTCTCAGGATTAAACTCCAGTCACCACAGTGGTTGCTGGTTAATTAATAAGTATACCCTTATAATTTCTCCTCCCTTTTCTGTCTCCATTATCAGTATTTCCTTCGCATCGCACATAAACGACTTATGCTTGAAAGCTCATCCCCAGGATTGGCCTTTGGAGTAATCCAAATGAAAGTTGTGTGTGTGTTTGTGTGTGTATTTCTAACATGCATGTACACATTGGAAATTGTTAAGAAGTATAAATACCCTCCAACCAAAGACCGACAACAACACTCCTGTAGTTTATTACTTTTGCTAATGAGGGAGAATACACACCTCAGGGAACTGTAGTTTGTGTAAGAGCATATTAGAAAGAACGTTTTGTAGGATTTGGGTTTGTGTTAAATGATTTAAGGGAGGGTTTAAGGGCTTTGCTCTCGATTGCATGTTCTCAGCAAGTGGGAGTGACTCTATGATTGGGTATCTTAATGAATTTTTCCTAGAAGGAGGTAAGACTAGAGTAAGGCTGAAAGTGTAATTGATAAAGAAGTAATGGTAACTCATGTTAACCAGGATATGGGTGTGTTTGGTGTTTTGTGGTTTGGACAATATTTAGGTTTTTGTATTCTAACGTGATTATGGATTATGGAGTGGTATTGCTGTCATGATCCACACTGGTAACAAAGTAGCGTTGTCTGTTGTTGATATTCTGTGAAACAGCTTCTTTTCAACAGGAGAAGACCAAGGCATAGCAGTAAATGCCAGGCCAGCCCCTCATGTCAGGGCCTGCTGTTCATTTTCTCTCTATCTTATGTGTTGTTTTCTCAGTTATTGAACACAACTTTCTTTTATAAAAATATGGTTCTGAATATAGCATTAAGAAGACTTTTCTATATTATCTTTTGATTTAAATAATGATATTGTACTGATTTCAGTATTACTCATCCGAGGAATTTGTAAGTGATTTAAATTCTAGACTATGAGATATTTTTGAACCTAGTTAGTATTGAAATATTCATTTCTCGCTTGTTTCATATATATATGTGTGTGTGTATATGTGTAATATATATATATATCCACAAATACATGCATACCCATATACTGACTACTTTTCAAACTATTCTAATTAAAGATCTATTACATTCTGATTATAAAGTTTTCCTTCAAGTTTCCAATTTTAACTAAACCTAAATTTATGGAAGTGATTGGGGTCAGTATCGGGTTTATTTTTATTAAACTCATTCTAACAGAGATGTGAGGAAGAAAGTATATGACATATAGGAATGCATCTTGGAAGTAAAGTCATTGCCTTGCTACTAAGAGAGTCTTCTTTATTTTTCAGAGAGCTAAAGAGGAGGCCCAGCAAAAAGAAGCAAAAGTGAAGCTCCTTACGGAGTCCGTAAATAGTGTCATAGCTCAAGCGCCTCCTACAGCGCAAGAGGCCTTAAAAAAGGAACTCGACACTCTAACCACCAACTACCAGTGGCTCTGCACCAGGCTGAATGGGAAATGCAAGACTTTGGAAGTCAGTGCTTTTCTTGATCTTTAGCAGTTATATGTCAATTTCTGGTTGTATGTGAAGCATAGGGATTAAACACATGGACTCTGGTGTAAATCCACTTAGGCTTGAATTCCTCCTTCAGGCACTTACAAGTTTGTGACTTTAGGCCAGTTGCTTAACATGTATAAACCTGTTTCCTGTCTGTAAAATGAACATAAAAATAGTACCTATTTCACAGTCTGTTGAGAGAATTAAATGAGATATTCTGTTTAAAGTACTGAGCCTCAATAACTGTGAGCTGCTCTCATTCTAATTCATATCATTACCATTATTCGTATTAGGTCACAAAATCCTGTAAATAAGTTTTCTTAGATTTACAGAAGTTGGTCTTTATTTTTTTCATATATTTGAAGGTGCATAGTCATAAGCATCTGAGCAGGAAGGTGTTCTGTGGGGAAGCGTATTTTACTATAATTGTCTTTAATAATTGCTGTGCCCTCTAAAGTACTTTACAAGACATGTTGTCTAACTAGCTTTTGAGGGGGCATTTTATATTATATTGATTATCCTAAGTTCTGCTTTATCTTTCCCACATGCCTTACTCCTTGGATTATGCTTGTCAGAAAATAGTTGATAAAGAATTCAGGTGCCTCAAATGATGACCATGTAGCTGCATCGAAAACAAACTGTGATCCTCCTTGTGAAAATAATCTTTGTTTACAGTAAAATTTGTGCCAAGGAGCACAAAACTTTACCTACTACCAAATGCTGATACTGTCAGACACTGCTCACTAGTTGGGCTTTAAATTAAGCTCCCTTCCCTCACATGAACTGAGTCACCTTTGTGAATATACTTGGTAAAGAATTCAGGTGCCTCATTATTGTTGATAAATGTTATTGTTTAGGTAGCTTTTTATATTGAGTGTTTGATATTTAGAGGCAGATGTAACTCAGAGAAATAGAGGAGAGCTTTAAAAATATTAAAAATATATATATTTTACCTGTATCCAAAATATCTCCAATGTTATAACTTTCTAATTGTAAAATGTGATCTGAGAATTTCTGCATTATCGATTCCAATTCCTTCTTTTTTTTTTTTTTTTTTTTTTTATCAGTCCCTGTTCCTTTTTTTACCCAATTCACTCCTCAAACGTTTGGCCAGTACCATATATATGCCAGGAACTATTATAGTTGTTGAGGAAATAAAGTAAAATTTCTTGTATTAGTGCTACATGAGTGCTACAGAAAATAAAACAAAGCGTGAGAGGGGAAGAGATGCACTATGAGTCGCAAGGAAGTCACAGCTAATTCACTGTTGTGTTATATGAGGGGAGAACTTTTTGAATGTAGGAAATTGCTTTCTGACAATATTTAAATAAAACACTTAAGTATTATTTTCTTATGTTCTTAATTTCTTTACATCACCACCATTCTTTGCTTTGTATTATTCATATTGTTCACTTGAAAGGTATGCCAATCCATCAGAAATCTATTTTGGGATATGGTTTCCAAAGGGATATTTTGTTTTTATATTAATTTTCAAGAGTACTTACTAAATTACCCTTCCATTTCTCATCTAGAATGACACTTCTAACATTTTCTATTTGTATAGAAGTTGTCAAGTTATTTAGAAGCTTTTTTATTTCCTCTCCACTGGTTTGGAATATGTACACTATTTTATCTTAGTGGGACCCTTAATTATTATCTTGCATACCTTAATCAACAAAGTCCAGCAATAATAAATATCCCTCTGCACCTCTCTAACAGTGATATAGCAGAATCATTAGAATGGTTTAACTCTGAATTTACCTCTCATCTTTCATATTATTGTTGCAACTTATTTCTTACTCTCCTAAATTAGTCAATGCCATTGCCACTGCTGTTGTTATAATTATTATTTTTAACAGTATTTATTTAGATTTGCCAGCACAATTTTGCCAATTTCTGTGATGAGTTTTGCTTTTTGTATCCTTTTCCTTCTGCTCTTTCATTGAGTGTAAATAGCAAATACTCTCAGATTTTGCATGACTGAAAATGCCTTTGTTTTGTCCTCAGTATTGAGTCCTAGCCTAGCTGAGCATATAATTATGCTGGGACGGTTACTTTTTACAACACTGAAAAATATTCCATCATCTTCTGAAATGACTAGCTGTTAAGTCTGCTGTCAAATCATTGTTCCTTTATGATTTTCTCTGTTATCTTTTCATTGTCTCCTTCAAAGCTTTGCAGTTTTGTTTTATTTTATCTATATGTAACTTTCTTTCATTTAGACTTTGTCACCTGGTGTATTAATAAGAACAGAGAGACTATTTCTCTCTTTGGTGGTCTCCATTATCTTTCTGAAGATTTTGTTTCTCCCAATCTCTCCATTCCTTCCTAGAGGAACCTTTATTAGATCTATAAGGAATATCCCCATCCTATATTCTGATTGTTGACTTCTCTTTAATATTTTCTATATTTCTAGCTCTATCTTCTGCATTCTGAGTAATTTTGTAAAATCTGTCTTCCAATTCTCAAATTTTCTCTTCAACTGCCTCCTGTGCTATTAATCCTATGGTATATAAATATATTCATCTCTATATATACATCTATTTATATGTATGTGTTTGTATTTTTTCAAAGACCATATTTTCCATTTCTCAAGATTTGACTTTTTTATTTTGCAAATCTCTCTTCTTTTACATAATCTTCTGTTTTTGTGTAACTAATTCTATTTCTTCCTTTAGTTAAACAATTTAAACTTACGTAATCTATTTGGTTGAGAAGTCTCAAGTTAATGAGTAATAAGCAGGAAACAATTTTATTTTTTCTATAACTAAAACCAACCATGTGAAACCTCATTTTCTACTTAGTAGTCAGCCTCTTAATCAGTATTTCAGTCTGATCCCATAATTTTTAACTCAGTTTTAGTTATTAAAATTTAGTCTCATTTAAAGTTCAATCTCATAGTTTATTAAAATCTCCCACCAATTTAGATTAATCTTGTGGCTTCAACAATTCATACAGAGGTGGGGGTGAGAAAAAGTGATCTCACAGTCCCCTCCTCCCACTCAGTTTCTTGATAGTGATCTTCTAGTGTTGGTGTGTGGGAGGATAAGGAGGGGAAAATACATTCTTCATCTGATGTCCTTTTCTTGGCTGGCTAAAATTGCTATACCCTTTTTTAACACCCACACACATCTGCAAGGATGAGTCTCTTACCACCAGACTCCATAAGTTATCACAGCTGATCTGGCTTGTTCTCTATAAACTTGTGGTCTACTCGGGATCCCAGTTGCCCTTATTCGTATGGACTTTAAACCCCAAAAGAGATTTCCTAGGCATCCACGAAAACTTGGAGTATTCAACAAGAATTTCAGGCAGACTCTTGCCAGTAGCCTTATACCACATTCTCTTGAAAATTATACCTTTTTAACCCATGCTTCTGTGATCTCCTGGAATCTTACTTACCCACCACACCTCAACTCTGCCTGTGGGCACTGGCAGATCCCATCTTCAAAACTCTCTGGAATGAGAAACTTGAGAGTTGTCCTTGAACCCTCTTTGGCCATACCAGCAGCTCAAGAGGGAATGCATGCCAACCATCACTTTCTCAATATACCCACCCACTCGATGACCGATGCTCGTTTAGATCCTATAAAGAAAAGGGACCAGATAAGTTTCCTCTAAACACCTCCACAAAAAGATGACAGAAAAGGATTGCCTGATTTTTCAAATTCTCCTCTCTTCACATCCCCCTCAATGCCTTCCCCATAAGCTCCCTCTCTGTAGATGAGGGCTTGTGAAATCATGTAGCAGAAGTTCTCCTAACATAGAAAGTAGGGAACTTAGACCTTTTATTTCTTAAGTATGAACTCTAGTTGTCAATCTCCAGAGAAGTAGATCCTACCAGCAACTTGTACCACCAGATTAAACTTGTTTATTATAAAATTCTCTAAAATTGTTATCTCTAGATCATAACGTGTGGATTCTACCATGATGCAACTATTGACTCTTCTAATGGCAGTGAATTCCCTCACATGGCTTGTGATTTTTTGTTTGTGAGCTCACCTATGATAGGAATTGTTTCTACTGGAAATTCCTTCTGTGCTCGGCTGTTGGAGGGTCCTTATGAGTCTTTTCTATTTGTCTCTACCAGAGTCTGAGAGATGTTATGTTTTACCCTTAGGTATGATATAAACTTAGGTTTCAGTTTCTTATGGGTGGATCCTTATTTTCCAACCCAAATCCAGAGGAGTCTCAGCTTCCTTGCTAATTCATTATACGCCAGTGAGTGGGGATTTTGTAGTTCTTGTGTCTTGGAGGGGTGGCACACAACTTTATGTTTTCCACCTCCCTGGAGTGCATGAGAGTAATGCTTCTGTTCCTGTTCTAAGTTAGTGTTGATACTCCAGCTTTTATGTTGTATACTCTATTCTGATATGCCCATGTTGTGTTAGGGTTGGTTTCCCAACCTCTACAGGCTCTTAATTTCCCTCTTTGTTTCTGCCATGTGGGGATATTTCATACTTGTTTCATAGATCAGCTATGAATTTAAAATTTTATCTTTTATATTTTATCCAGCATTTCAATGTGACTGAAGCAGGGGGTGTAGGGGATTACCATATCAACTCCATTTACCATTTTGGACAGAAGTTTCCCTTTTCGTTTGTACTTTGTTCAAAGCCACTTTGAATTCTGTGATTTCAAAGTAATTTTAAGTTCCAAACTGTTAAGCTTAACAGTTATTCTAAGTGGCTTTTTGCTCCAGTTCAGGCTACAAGACTACATTTTATTTTGCAAAGGTGACCTGTAAAGCTGGTACATTCAGCCTCTCCAGCTGTGTCCTTCAGATGCATTGAGGGCACAAGAGGCCATCCATCCTGATGGTTAAATCAGCAAGGTAGTTCATTACCTCAATCTGCACCAAAGTTAATAAGACACATTACCAATCACATCTCCTTATCTTCAAAGCTCTAAAGTACCCTCGGGTATTTAAGGAGATATTTATATTTTCCCACTGGGATCTTTGCCCAGAAGGAAGACAGCCTGTAGTCCAGCAGGAGCTGGAAATGACCCAGATTTAAGATTTCTATCACCTTTTAAAGCAAAATACTTAATTTCACTTTCTGTGATAAACTGTACTTAAAATACCAAGTAAGAATTGGTAGACTGGCAAGGTAGCTTAGACTGATACTTTTTATCACTTAGAGAGGGAATGTCCTCCATCATTTGCAAGGGCTAATGAGCTAAGGTGAAAATGTGGGAAATCTGATAGAGTTTTTAGTTTCTCTTAGAATAAAACTTTTTTCCTCTGCTTCACTTTTGGTGGTGGGAGGGTAGTAGGTGGTGGTGATTGCCCTACTGTAATTATAGGTTTGCCCAGTATTTACAATCTCAAAGCTAATTGCAAATGGCCATTTTTATGTTCTTATCCTCTAGTGCATCTTCCTGCTTTATCCCAACAGACATAACCATGATCCAGAAATTTGCCCTTTAGTTTTTCTTTGCTTAGAAATATTTTATCACGTACATATAGGTGCCTAAACAATATATTGCTCAACTGTGCTTGCTTTGAGCATTATACAAAATGGTAACCTATAATATATAGTTTTCTAGGGCTTACTCTTTTTGACCAACATTTTTGTGTCTGAGATATCCATATTGTTCTATTTGACGAATTTTTCATTTTGATATCTGTATTCTCTGTTTAAATGTGATGCAGTGTATTTATACATTCTCCTGCTGGTGGACGTTAAGGTTGTTTTCTTTTTTTAATGTTGGTTATTACAAAAATTGCTGAAATGAACATTCTTGTAACTGTCTTTCTTGCCCACACAATGTAGTTTCTCTGAGGATATGCACTGAAAAGTGGAGTTGCTGGGTTGCCGGGTTTGTGAATATTCACCTTACTGAGAATGACAAATTCTTTTCCAGAATAGTCGTTCCAATATGCACACCCACCAGCAATAAATACAAATCTGTGTTAATGTGTATCTTCTCTCACACTTGGAGCTGTCAAACATCTCATTTGTGTCAGTCACATGGAATATCTCATTGTAATCCTGATGTATACTCCCCTGATTACTAATGAGTTTGAACATGTTTTCATATGTGTATAGGATATGCACATATATTTTTCTTTGAAATACTAGTTCAGGCTTTCCTTTCATTTTTTCTATTGGGTTATTTGTTCATCTTTTAATTGACTTGTTGGTGTTCCTTTCATATTCTTATTCATGTATTATAAATTTTGCAATTGTTTTCTTCAAGTTTGAGGCTGTTTTTCAATTTCTTTATGGTGTCTCTTGATGAATAGAAGGTTTTAATTCTAATGTAATCAAATTTAGTCATTGCTTTCTTTGGTCAGTTTTCTAAAAATGTCTTCTTTAAGATATCTTTCCCCATCCCAAGGTCAGAAAATTACTCTTCTATATTTTCTGACAGCCATCTTAAAGTTTTGCTTTTTTATATATGAGTACTTTTCTATATTAATCAGTTTTTAATACATATCAAAAGCCATTTAAAAATAAATCCTTGAAATAGCAGCCATATTTCTGATAATATACCTCAAGGAAATAATTTGAAATATGAAAAAATCTGTATTCATGTCCACCACAAATTTATAATAGCAGACAAAACTAAAAATAGTCTAATTATTCAGTAATTGTTGATTGTTAAGGAAACAAAAATATAGCCACTTAAATGAAACTTTAGATTTTCATTAAAAATCTCTTCTTAGTAATATGGAAAAATTACATAATGTAAGGTTTAATGAAAAGAGCACTATAGTTAAATCCATACTTTAGTATTAACTATCAAATTGTTTATATATGATAAAATTTAAAGGAGGTCACAGAAAAGTGGTAATAGTTGATGTGTTGGAATGTTAGGTTTATATATACATTTTTACATATTTTATTTTTCTATTTCTCAGGCTGTAATGTTGATGAATTATTTTTTATTTAAAAAAGTAAATCGCTGAATCTTGAATTTATTCACGTAATAAACTGTTTCCTTAATGATTTGTAATTATAGATGTATTAAATGATCAAAATGACTAGTTGCATTTTCACTTATCTACTGCAAAGGAAAGATAAAAGATGTAAAATAAATATGTTGTATTTTCAGAAGTTTTAAAAATGGAAATGCCAAAATCTCACGTTCGTTTTTCTATCAAAATATATCATCTGGGTTATATATTTCTTTCTTAGGAAGTCTGGGCATGTTGGCATGAGTTATTGTCATACTTGGAGAAGGCAAACAAGTGGCTAAATGAAGTAGAATTCAAACTTAAAACCACTGAAAATATTCCTGGTGAACCTGAGGAAATCTCTGAGGTGCTAGATGTAAGTTGTGAATTAATCTAAATGATGATAATTTATATACAATATTGAAAGGTGTCAAGTACCAAGTAAAAAAATAAATTCAAAGGAAACAGCACAGAGTGTGTAGTTGCCATGCCTCGGCAGCACTGGCAATTGGGGTAAAGCCTTTGTTTCCTCCAAGAACCTTCTAGTCTTAAGATTTTAAAGTGGATTTAAATAACCTCTTACAGAGGACATTTGCCTTTTGTATATCACTAAGTTCTATGTTGGTACTTTTCTTTACCTAATTAAATCTACTACAGATCTGCAAAGACTTATTTGGACACATAATTTTGCTCCTTTGGAGTAGTGCTAAACAGGATAATATAAAACATCATTTCCAATTTAAAAACTATGTTTATTGAATTGGAATTTTTAAATTATTTAAAATCATAAATTTATAACTTACAGAATATTTTGAGATATTAAATGGGCATGCTTTGATATTGGAAATGTGTCTTTATAATCTTCATACATTTTAGCACATACAAAATTCTAGTACATTTTTAAGTTTTATTTTGGAGACCTTTAAAGAGCAAAACTTAAATGAGTATGCATGTATGAGCTATGATTTGTGTGAAGCTCGGACGTGTAATCATTTGTGTTTTATTTAATTGTACTTTTGGCTCATCCTTTATGTATAAGGACTATGTAGTTTAGCATATATATTGTATATAGAGCCATTTGTAGTGCATCACCTCTGTAAATCAGATAAAATAAGGTGTATAAATTAATCAAGATGTGAGGAAAATGTAAAATGTTTCTTAAGACCAGATAGAATTGGAATCCTAGAACATCACAGCAGAAATCTAGACATCATTATATCCAATTTCCTTAATTTCACAAGAGAATTATAAAACCTGAAGAGATATCAAAGAATGAGAGAGGTCTCAAGTGGACTATAATTTTGTCCTTGCCTGTTCAGAGATTTTCATTGACATTCATTGTGAATCAACAATATGATGCATCTTCCAAAAAAGATAAAGCAAACTTGCAAACTTGTACTGCATTAGTAAAAGGATGATGGCCAGAACAAAGGATGTGGGAATGCAGTTATCTTATTAAATGATCAGTTTGAAGGACCTTATCCTCATTTTTATTGCTTTCCAGTCCAAAGATAGCTGTTCTACCTCTAAACTGTGTATGTGTGAAAAAGTGAGAAGGGCAAAGGGATTTCTTCTAACGAGACTGTGCCTTTTTTTAATTTGAAGGGAAACTCTACTCTTGAATTTCTACCTACGTATATTGTCAGAATTATGTCACTTGGCCGTCACTAGCTATAAGAAGTGAAGAAATTGAGAATTTTACCTTTCCAGGTTTTAGAGTAGAGGGAATCAGAGAATAAGGTGGCTGCGAATCACTTTTTAAGTGCTCCAGTCCACTAATCCCGCCACAGGCCCATGAAGATTCACATGGAGCAACGTCGTATTTTTGAGATAACTATGATCTTTCATGTTTTATTATGCCAATTAAATATTGCTTTAAGTTGCTTATAACTTAGTTATATGTAAATCAGAAGATACCAAGCATTTTTGTGTTAATTCAATGGATTTAGAAAAAGAAGAGAAATAGTAATTATTGCAAATGTATTTCAGTCACTTGAAAATTTGATGCAACATTCAGAGGATAACCCGAATCAGATTCGCATATTGGCACAGACCCTAACAGATGGCGGAGTCATGGATGAACTGATCAATGAGGAACTTGAGACGTTTAATTCTCGTTGGAGAGAACTACATGAAGAGGTATGATGATAAGAGTGGAAAATCTCTTTAAAATGGTTTGCATAAATGTCGAGCAAATACTTTTAGGCCTCTCAGATAAAATGAGGACTACTTTACATATTAGCTCAGCTTCTAGGTTTTAGAAACAGTCATGTACTAGACATGGCTGAAATATTTACCTGTGTGTTATATCATTTTATCGTATAAAAACATGATAAAGTACGGGTTTTAACAGGAAAGTGAGACAAACCAAATATAGTAACATTCTCAAGCCCCCAGATGATTAAATAGTTAAGATCTGATTTTGAACACTAGATTATCTGACCACAGAGATTTTTTCCCTACCCAAAATTAACCAATATGTATAGGTATGCTCATATCTCTCTCCCTCTTTCTCTCTCCTCGGTTTGTCCTCTCTCTCTCTTTCTGTACACACACACAGACACACACACACACAAACTCTCTCTCTCACATTTGTTACGGTCATATATAATCTCTTAATAATACATGTGAGTCTTTTAACACCCTGGATATTGTTTATTCTTCTGAAATAATGGAAGAGAGTTTTAATTTATATGCAACAGGGGGATTTTCATACTTAAAAATTCATACCATGTTATGAATTTTCAAATCAAGATTAAAAGAAAATAACGTATTTCTCCCAATCAAACAATGTTTTGTATATATTCTTCTAAGTCAAGGATGGATTATTTGTCAAAACGGGAAAATAACTCATAATGAAGCTCATTTTCATACCCATTTACTAAGAGCATCTACAACACATGAAACACTGTTTTAAGGCTTGGTAATAACTAAGAAAAAGTTCCTATCCTTTGTTACCTATAGACATTGATTAGTTAAACAAAAATTCATTGACTTCTTAATGTGTTCAGGACATAAAAACAAATAATAATCTTTATAAGATGCAAAAAGTTGTGTTAAAAGTTATCACAGAGGAGTAGAGAAGACAGAAAAAGGGCACATGCCTGTGAGGGTCAGCATAGCCAGGTGTTTGGGGTAGCTTTCTTAGAGAAGCTTAGTTGTGGGCACATTTTACAATTAGAGTGGGAGATAGCCAAGTGAGCAAGTGTAGGAGGGCAATTCCAGGCAGGTGGACACCAATGCATGCAAAGAATTGGAAGTATGATGGTGGTTATATGTGTGAATCTGCAAACCATTTGGTTTTGCTTTAGCGTAAAGTGCAAATGAAGGAGCGGCTGAAGATGAGCCTGAACAAGGAGGCATGAGCAGGATTGCTGGGTGAGAGCTATGGTTCACAAACAACTTGGTCTATAACCTTGCACTCAGGGACCCGCTGAAGGGTTTAAAATGTAAGGGTGAAGGAGAAGAGAGGTACCACCATCAGATTACATTTCCTCTGAGGTGACTGTGGAGAGTGGGTGGTCTGAGAGAGAGGGAGATTGCAGGCAGTGAGACCAAGTAAGAAGTGATGTTTTTCACTTGGTTGAAGGCAAGGGCGGTGGTGAGAGGTACAGAGAAAATGACAAATTGAGGAGAGATCTGGGTTTCTGACTTAGGTAACTGAGCATCTGTTATTTTTCATAAACAAAATTGAGAAAGTACCAAAAAAGAGCAAGTTTGGAGGTGAAAGATCACATGCCACTTTCTACTCCCATTGAGCCTGAGGTGCCTGCTTAAGTTTGATACCAACCAAATGCAATCCCTGGGTCAAGGACTTAGGTGCCCGTAGTTAACCTGGGAGATGATGCAAGAGTGCAAAGTTGGAAGGTTGGTAAAGGGTGCTTTTGTCAGTGAGTTTCCACTGTGAGTGACTAGGCTCAATCCCACTGGAAGCCTTAAGGAAATCATGTAGAACATCAGTTTTATAGAGCACGCATAGAATTGTCCCCTGAGCTAATGGAAGCTGAAGTGCTTATCCACCAATTGTCCTCCCTTTTTATTTGAGGAGTGCCCTTGAGTGCATAAAATCCCAATACTTCCAGGCTGCTAAGGACAGTAATATCGAGAAATATGGGTACTTAAGATGGGAATTAGCAGTGTATGCCCAAACTGGCCACCATAGCTTCAGGTGAACTCAGAGGTTATGAGGTTAAGAGATTATGTGGCAGGGCACCAAGGAGGGTCCGCCACAGTACTTAGGGAGTATCCAGGCAAGGATATTCTATAATCCAGTAACAGATATCAGCCCTGAAGTTAAAGACTCTGATCCAAGCTAGTTATACAGATGTGGGATTTACCAGGCCACATGCTAGGTGAAACTGTCGAGTTCAAGAAATCACCCCAGGTAGGCTGAAAGAAAAGAATCATGGACAGAATTTAAGGGTTATACTCGAAATCAAGTTTTAGGCAAAGGAGACAGTGTCTACAAAGGAGATGAGAAGAAATGGTCAAGGAGGTAAGAGAAGACGCAAGTTAAAACCAGGGTGCTTAGGAGATTTATAAAGAAGTCGTGAGAAAATGTCAAATACAATAGAGAGGGCTGGTGAGAGGAAGACAGAATTTGGCAAAAAGGACTTCACTTATCACCTTTCCTAGAGCAGTTTTGATGGAGTTTCCCTGGGGATAGAGACTCTGGTGACAGTGTGTTATAGAAGCCATTAGAGAGGAGGAAGAGGGGAAAGCAAGTGTACACTCTCTGTGGGGAGTTTGACTGTGAAGGGAAAGAAAGGTCCTAAGCGGGGATGGTAGCTGGGGATATGCAGGAAACCTTTTGTGATTTAAGTGGGCGAGAAGTTTGATCATGTTTTAGATTGGAAAGAAAGAAGTCCTGAGTAGCAAAGCCTCCTCTCTCACTGATCCTAAAGAGAAGTAGGTGACAGTGGGGCAGGTCATTGTGAAAGTGCCAGCAGTGAGCCTCCAGCAGTCCTTAATCCTGCCACTGTCTTTGTTGAGTAGTTTAGTCATATTTTCTCCATATCAATATAAAGGACTTAGAATTGGTGAAGGGGATTCCAAACAGCCCCTTGGCCTTTCACCCTTGTCGCCCTGTTATTGGACCTGAGTAGAAGCAGATACTCCTAGCTGGCAACTAATTCAAAGGTTGTTTAAATTTGGATTTTGATATGGATTTGGAATGTGCTTTTATTTACATTTGAATGTGAGTGTCAGATTCCAACTTGTAGTTCAAGCAAAAAATGAAAAGGCACATTGTAAAACTGACCTTTACTAAGCTGTGAAAAGGCCCAAATTTTAATCTTTAACGTTCAGAGTCTATTCTGATCGCTATAGATCACTCTCTAACCTGATTTGGGTATCAACCTCATTTATGTAATATTCATGCAAACTTTCAGTAAGACAAAAAATACTTATGTCTTTATATTTCAGAAGTCTTTGGTATGGAACTTGGCATTTCCTGCAAATAAGTAATAATTCAACTCAACAACAAACCTTGATTGAACACCTACTCTGCTATATCCAAACTGAGTTGTTAAAGCATTGAATATTGAATCAGAAATACTTGGATTGGAATAGCCCCTTGTATTAGTCAGGGTCAGACAGATCACAGAAACTACACAGTAACTTAAATACGGAACGTTTAATACAAATAAATATTAACTATTTACTTGGAATTAATTTTTAAGAGAGAATAGAAGAAATTCAAAAAATACCCTAGGACTGAGGGCTGGTACCCAAGGAAGGAACTGACTTGGAAAGGAAGGAGCTCTACCCGAGGCTGGAATTCAAATCTGTTTGGAAAGAGTGTGTCTCCAGGCCATGAAATGGCAAAGAATTTCTCTGGGTTGACCCCACCCAGAGCTGGTACATCGTCAGTGGGCTGAAGCTTGTATGAAGGGAATCTTGGAGTGAGGTAGAATTCACAAAATTCATAGGGAAGTAACCTGTGGGGGATGCTATTGAATTTGCTGGGAAACTGAATGGGATGCCCATTGGGCTTGCTGGGGAGCTATCTGTAATTGATGCTGCTGAACTTAGGGAAACCAGCTTGGGCTCCAGGAAGCTGCCCGTGGATTTGCCACGCATGCTGAACTTGTCACTGGAGGACCCACAGAACTTGTCAGAAGACACCTGTAGAGGGGGCTGCTGAAATTTATGGGAGAGGGAATGGGGAACAGAGGAGGTGAGCTCCACTGGGTATCCCACAGGCCAACCCAGAGCCACAGGAGCAAGAAAGTAAACACACACTGGAACACGAGAAATCTTGACCTCCCCCAATGTCACTCCGGCGCCCTCTACTGATAAAGTTTGGCTTCAAGTCAGCTGGCAAAGAAATATTCCAATATCACAAACAGATCAATGTTGAAAGGCAATAAGTTGACAACTGGTATATCCCTCCACAACTCATTGTCTATGTGACCTTGAGTAATATTTTCAAGCTTCCATTTCTCGTCTGTGATAACAGATCCTGTTTCATAGGGTTCTCCTGAGCAAAATATAAAATACTACATGGAAAGTGCTTACAATAGTGCTAGCAACATAGTGCATATTCAATGAATGATTGGAATTTTTATTTTTACTAGGTTGATGCTATAATACCTACCCTCAAAGCAATGTGTGTTGTGTGTGTGTGTGTGTGTCTGTGTGTATCACACCAAGGACAGGGATAGACAAATACATATGTTCCAATACGAAAAACAATGAAATCTACTGACCATTATTTAGATAAAATGCAGAAGACTGACAAAAGGACTTTTTTTTTATCATCCCCTAAGTCTTAAAATTGTAAGTTCTCCATTTCTACCTCAATAGTCAATTAAGCAGAATGCTATAGTAACAATAAATAAATCTGAAACTGCTATCAGTCCTGGCTATGCTTATATAAAATATCTAGCCAATAATAACCTGAGAGTAATTTAGCAATGAGAATAAAGCATATTTGGTGCTTTAGAGCTTTGATGAAAACCACATCATGTTAGAGGTAATATCCTTCTCAAATTCTGTTGTGCTAGTCTTTAATAAGCTGATGTGACTTTAAAGATATGATGTTGAGGTAAAATGATGGGTGGTAACAGGGTTTTCCCATTTCTCAGCATATAAGCTGAGTGCTTTGATCAATTCCAAACTGCTTAGTTAACAGAGAAACACCTAATAAATTGCTAGCTAAATCAATCGTTTGGATGTTCCCATTGAACATTTAGCTGAAAAGACTGGTGTTTGCTGCAATGTAGATGGAGCTTTGGGATAAATTACCTAGGGGGCTGGGGAAATAAAATGATGACAGTAACAGATTTGTAAATTGATTTCTTTTATTTTCCAAAAGAAATCCATGTTGTACATTAGATTGTTATAGTAAAAAATTCTGAATTTGTTTTAAGCCATAATTTTCTTGATTTTTTTTGGTGGCTAAAGAAAAATAGTTTTTCCATTAGTAAACAAAGTGACCATTCACTTGAAGATGAGCCTTAGCCCATTTTCTTCTCAATTAAATGCCTATGTCAGAAGTTTGTGGGGCTTTTTTTTTTTATTGCCTACCTAATGTTTCTTATAGCTGCAATTATGCAGATCAAAGGTAACATTCAATTGCCTGTTAAATCAATCAAACAGCCAGAGTTTTTATTGCCTATGAATATTTAAAAGAGATATGCTAGATCCCATTCCTAATTCCAGAGTGTGAGTTTGCATTCAGATAAGTAATAAATTATTTCCATTCCTTGAAAAGGCATCTTTCACTCTTCATAATCATGTGGCACTATATTTTCTACTCACAGTAATGATTCGAAAGATGGTTAGCAAACCAGGGAACAGCTCCAAAAATCATACCAAATCATCTCATCTTTACAACTTATTACAGAGGAACAAAGCTACAGAAGATGTTTTAGCAATACAGCAAAATGCGTAATAATAGCAATGATAGTATAATGGTTACAAAGCCCAGGCACTACTCTAAGTGTCTGGCATACGTTTTCTCATTTGTTCTCAAAATAGCCTCATGGTATAAGGTCTTTTATGTGACCGTTTTATAGAAATGGAAAGGGTATCAAAGGCCGTGAAGCTAGTAAGTGGCTTGGACCCAAGTCTCTTTGCACTTGGAGCCCAGGGACGTGGCAATTTAACCACACTACCACTCCAACCTCAGTGATCCTTTCCTTCTATTGAAAATAAAAGCTGCCTGGTAAGAAGTGAATATTGCAATTAAGTAGTTTCCCAATTTCTAAGGAAAGCTTACAGCTCGAAGTTAAAAGTATTAGTGATGACTAATTAAAAGAAAATATTTTAGAGTTTTAAATATTGAAATCACACATTTAGAAGTCCAAAGCCTTCACTGGTTCTCTTGATTAGTGATTGTTTCATTTCTCTTGTGTATTATTAATGCCCCCATTTCTGTCCCTCTTGAAGTCATCTGTAAGTTCTTTCACCTGGCGTTAAATAGCAGATGGAGTAGAAGAGGCAAAGCTAAATTGGTTAATTCTCCTTTAATAGTAACTTTCATGATAAACAGCTTGAGGGACTCATTAATTGTTCCAGGTAATAATGACTGAATTGTTCACTCAGTGTCACATCTGCCTTAATGTAGATAGACCAGAATAGACAATATTGATTTGAGGAAAACTATAAAGTAATCCAGGAAAATAAGTGATAGTATATTAGTCACTAAGTCAAAATTTTATTGGAAAGTCATTTGTCTAATAAAAGAATATGCTTTATGATTTTGTCAATATGTTTACTTCTTAGAAAATATCAATCTATAATAATATCAATAGTAATAGCTACTATTTATTGAGTGCATTTTTATGTCAATCCTTGTGCTAAGCAATTATTAAACTTAATCCCCATATTAGTTTTATGAGGTAGATTTGATAAGCTCACTTCACATATGTTGAGAAGAGGCTGGATTCCACTCCCAAGGATGAGGCAGACTAAGTATTCTAAAATGCCCTCTGCAAAACACCAAGATGCTGGGAAATGTCCAACAAATATACTTTTCAGTGTTTTACCTTTTGCAAGGAAATATAAGTAAACCTTTAAAGGCCGGGACAAAAAAATTGGATGAAACTGAAGCCATAGAAGTAATGAACTATGAGCACTGACCCTTGCATTGCCCTGGTGCTAAAAGCTAATCTTAGGAACCCATATTTTGAGCAAATTAAGCCATTTGATAGAACAGAAATCTGAGCCTCAGGCTAAAGCAAATGAAGACAGCTGAAGAGACATTCTACATAAAACTCAGGTTATATCTTCAGTAAAATGATGGACAGGGAATATTCTCTCTCTCTGCAAAGGATACCAATATAAAAGTATGTCTATCTCTTTTCCCACTCTAAGTGTAAAAGTAATAGTAAGAATAATTATAATCATCTCAAGTGAAAATGTATAACTGTAGGCCTGTTCTTGTAAGGATCTCTTATTTGAATGTATGTTACCAGTAAGGGGCAAGGAATCCCCAAGATAAGAGATTAAGTTAAAGTAGCTCCAGGTTGGTTGCACCTTAGCACTAATCAGAAGCAAATCCACATCCTTTAGAAAGCAAACTGCCTTTGTATTTTCACCGATGAAATTCAATGAAATTTGAGCTCTCAATAAAAAACCCCACAAGCACATGAAAACAAGCCATCGTGAGCGAAGTCATCACATACAACACAGAGCGAATTTAGACCACCTCTCCTACAATTTCAGATATTTGAATTGTCAGATGACTAGTATAAAATAAGTAAACTATTAAAGAAATAAATGATATTGAAAATTTAATAGTGAATAAAACACTAGAAATTGATGAGAAAGATTTGAAAAAGATCAAAATAAAACTACTAAAATTAAAATTATCACTTTAAAAGTTAAAAATAATGGGTATGTTTAATGTATATTAAACAGGTGAAGAAAACAATGAATTGAAAGCAGATTGAACAATAATATAGAGAATGTGGTACTAAAAACTAAGGAGGTAGAAAATATGAACAGAAAAGCAAAAGTTATTTGAAGTAGATTATGAATACCCAGCTTAAGTTTAATGAGAGATTCTGAAGAAGAGAATAAAGAAAATGGATATGGAGGAAAATGTGAAGGATATTGAAGAAAAATTTCCAGAGCCACTGACATAGTCCACTTAACCAGAAAGCACAATATGTAACAGGCAGAATAAACAAATAGAAATCCACTCTTAAAAATATCGTAGTGAAACTGCAGCATTCCAAAGACCAAGATAAATTTATATTAGCAACCAGAGAGGTGAGACAGATCATCTTTGAAGGAATGAAACTTAGACCTCATTAGACTTTAACTATATCAAATCAGAATAAAAAAGTGGAAAAACGTTTTCAAGATATTGAGAAAAAATTACCATCAGCCTAGAATTCTGAACTTAGCAAAATTACAAGGGCGAGTTAGACATTTTCAGAGAAATAGAAACTGAGATTTTACCTCAGCAGACCCTTTCTAAAAGAAAGAAATCCCAAAAGAAACTTTGAGATGGCCTGCTAAGAGACATGAGAGAGATGATTCTCTTAGCCATGTGAGGATACAGCAAGAAGGAGGCCATTTGCAAACTAGAAAGTGAGCCCTGTCCAGACACTGAATCTTCGGACACCTTGATCTTGGACTTCTCAGCCTCCAGAACTGTAAGAAATGTGTGCTGTTTAAGCCACCTTATCTATGGCATTTTGTTACAGCAGCCCAAGCTGATTAAGACAGGCTGATAAATAGAAGACTAGAAAACGTTTTTATCAAAATTTGACAAAAACGGTACAAGAAGGAAAATACCATGGCAGTCTCACTCAACATATAAGGAAAAATCCTAAGACAAATTTTGGCAAACTGGGTCCAGTTGTATATAAAACAATTGTTAAGCTTTATGCTCTCTTTTCTTTCTAGACCCACTCCTTTTAATATTTTATGCAGTGTCTTGGCTTTAACTATCCTTTACATGATAATGATTCTCAAAATATTATCTCTAACACAGACTTCTGCCCTAAACGTCAGACCTGTATAGCCATGCTCCTATTGTAGCTCTACTTGGATGTTTAATAGACAACTCAAGCTTAACATACTCCGATTCCAGTGCCTATCAAACTGGCCCAACACAATTTTCTCCATCCTTGTTCATGCCAACTCGTTCTTTAAATTTCTCAGGCCAGAAACCCTAAAGAAGTCTTGGGCTCTTCTCTTTCTTCACCAGTCTCTCCCCACCAGATCTGAAGGGTAGTCTCATTTAAATGTGGTCTGGCAGACAATAAGAGGTATATAAGCCACCAATATTTTTCTTTATGAACCAGGTTCTTTTAACTCCAGTCATACTCGGTCCACTTTTAGACCTCTTTATACTGGTGTGTCCTTAAGAGAAAAATATCAAATATCTTGGCGTCTGTCTATAAATAGGCCATCACCAAATATCAAAGAGAAGATATTAAACCTATGCTCCAGATGATTGCAGATGCCAAATATTTTAAAAAGTGCTGTCTCTTCATCTGTTTTATTGGTAAAGTATAAGTATAATTTTTAGCAAAAATATTAGGCCAATGAGAATAGATCTATGTATTAAATTACTGGTCAGATTACTCTTATGGACTAAGATTTGTGATACGTCTAATTTTAATGAGAAGTATATAAACAAAGTTAACTATATTTGAAGAGTAAAATGGCATGCACTACTGAATTTCCTCTAAAATGGTAGAGTTGGTGAATTTAGAATTTGCCAAGTTCTAATATTTAACTTCCCTCTTGGCATATAAAAATACTTAAAATAATTTTTACCTCTCTTCTTCCCGAGTTGTCCATATATAAAATACAGAGCCTAGTACTTACAAAAGTAGTCTCTACTAGCTGGATTTATTTGCTGAATTCCCATTCACTCCTTCACTCATTAATTATAATTGCCTTGTTTGGTTGCTGCAGGGGCAACTGTGAGATTAAACTGAGGTAAAAGAGGAAATGGGCAGTGATAAAGTAGAGGCAGTAAATGTAAATTATTCTTCAAGATGCTCAGTGACAAGAAATGGTAACTAAGTGATGGGATAGAGGTGGTAGTTAATACTATGGTGGTAATCATTTTGCAGTTTATAAATGTGTCAAATGAAGATGTTGTAAACCGTAAATTTACACAATCTTATGTGTCAATTACATCTCAATAAAGCTGGAAAAAATAATTTGCATGTCTTTGAAAATTATAAAAGTATTTGGTGATGAAAAAATAAGAAAGAAGGGCCAGTCACTTAAGTTGAGCAATAGGAAAGACTTAATTTTATACCTTACTGACTTTTAGGACAGTGCAGATTTAAGCATGTTTGTAGTTTGAGGGAAGATCCCATAGAGATACGTACTTCGTATGTAAGAGCAGGGCCTTACAGGAGAGAATATATGAGCAAAAATGGGAGGATGGACTTGGGAAATGGAAAGAGAGAATTGAGATAATAGGAAGATGAGATGAAGAGTAGTAAGGCTGAGAAAATTTACTCATGGAAGACTCCACACCTGAGAGGAGGCTGTATCATTTTTAGGTTGTGTAGGATTGGTGGCAGGAAGTGGGGATGGGAGCATAGAGAACTGGTGCCTTTGAGGAAATGAGAGTGGAAAGCCTTTGCAATAGGAGCTCTTCTGTTGTAAAGATCAATTTAAAATAAGTAGACGTGTTAGCAAATAATATTATAGACTCACTAGTAGTCAGTAAAATGATTTGCAATGGAAACAGTTATGTAAATTTATCTCACAGTTTCCTGCAAAATAATCGTTTTATTCACAACTATACATACTAGGAAACATGGATAATCAAAAGACACTTTTATTTCCATTTTCTTCATTTAGTATCTCCAGGATGTATTTGATTATACTCTGAAACAACTAAGAGACTGGTCTTTGGAGTCTTATCTTCCAATTATATTCATAGTTGGAAGTCATTCATTTGGTATTCATTTTTCCTCCACCAGTATGTCACTGTGTCCTGGTGCCTCTAATTTGAATTTCATGATTTTTTTAAAATTTACTCCTCTAACTTAGCTAATATAGTTTGGATTCTTATTTCAACATTATAGCCATTGGCCATTTTCCCTAAATTATTGTAATTAGGATCAACTACCTAATTTTTGGGGTCTAGTGCAAGAAGAAAATGCAGGCTCCTTGTTCGAAAATTAAGAATTTCAAGAGAGTGACAGCAGAGCATTAAACCAACCCTGGGCCCTTCTAAGCATGGAGTACTGCATCACTGCGCAGGGTGCATGCCCGTGATGTCAGCCCCAATTGTTATTTTATATGTTTGGTTAATTTTACACCTACATTGCTTTTGAAATTGTTCAGGCATTACAGAACTTAGACTCATTTTTACAGAACATCATTGTTTAAAAGTATTTCACGAGTGTTGATCAACCAACGATAAATGTTTTAATATTTTGAAAGGTGGAATTTTTGTCTAATTCTTAGAGTGTTAATAATGGATATGGCTTCTGGGATTAAGTTTTTCCTTATTTTGAATTTGGTGCTTTCTTTCCTTATGATGAAAGAAAGGATATTGGGTATCTTGAATTTTGAATTCCCTAGGTTGGATGCCCTGTGATAAAACTATTACCTCTGTAAAAAATGTACCGCAAGCACACTGTTATGCCAAATATCTGTGTTCAAGGTGACTTTATTTTTGAGCTGAGTGTTAGACTATGCAACTTGCTCTCATAATAATTTTAATTGAATAATTGGGAAAGAGTGATTAGATTTTGAGGGGAAAAGGTCACCTGTGTAATATTTACACACAGATGATAAACCCAATAGCCCAGCAGTCTTTAATGTAAGAAAAACAGATGAGACGTTGTATGCTTTTTATTTTTTAAATTAGAACATAGTTCTTCTTCTCTATTTGCTGTATCTTCTTTTGTTATCTGAGAAAGTTATCTTTCTTTTCCTACCATCCATTATGGAAGTTACCTTGATTCTTGTTTTTAACATGCATCTTGTATTTTGAGTTTAATTACCCTCCATTTTATAGATACAGGAACTGAAATATTATGTAAACTACACAAGAAAAGTCAATGGTAGATGTTTCATTCTTATTTTAATCACCATGAATCATGGAGATTTATTTTTTTAATTTTGTGAGTAGTAATTCCATCATTATCTTTAGTTTATCCTACTTCAATAAATAGTGTTTCCTGAGCTATTTGCATTGACATTCCTGAAATATTTTATAAAGTAGTAGTTGCAATTTTCTTCTGTATTTGTATACCAAATATATTAGCTTTTTTGGTCCAGACACAAAGGAACACACCAACACATATACACACATGTATGTTTGTGTATATATTTCTATATTCTATTTTAATACCTAGTTAATATTTAAGTATTACATATTAACTCTAGACAAATTGTTTTTGCTTTGGGAGAACATTAAAATATTTATGAATGAATGTGAGTATATCCATTTAGGGGTAACTTGTCTCTAAATTTCTTATAATTTGGTAATTGAACTCCTTCTAAAGTTGGAATAGCAGAAGAGAGAGTTAATATATAAATGAAAAAATCTGGTATTAAGACCTAAAATAACCGCAGTAATTAAATCAGTAGTATAGAATTTGGGGGTAGAAGTTTTTCTTTTAATTTTATTATCTATGTACATTATCATAAGAATCCCTTGGGCTTTTCTCTTTATTTTAATGAAACTTGTCTATAACTTTTATTTATGTCCACCATAATTTACAACTAATATTTAATTCCTCTAACATAAAATACTATTCTCAAGGTAAATGTTCGTCTGTCTCATCCATCTTACTTTACCACTCTGGGCTCTTTTTAAATTGCTTTTCTTTTCAAGCCACATCATAGATTCTTGGGGTTGAATGATCTAAACTGTTCTTTAATACTCAGGCAAATCTGCACTGAAATTACTTATCCATTTTTTTAAAAAAAGAAAGAAATGGGAGAAAGAGCATTCAAGAACATCTCTTTGTGATGTACTCTAGTATCTCAGAGCAATCCATGTATGGAATGAGGACTAAAAGATATTTTCCAAGTTCATCAAGCTGTTTTTTAAATCATAGAATATGCATATTCATTAGGAACTTTCCATTAAAAGTATCAAAGAAAATTGGAGAATTGCTTTACTGCTTCTGCTTTACCAAGTTTCATAGTGTTTTCTGATCTGCATTGAGAAGTGACCAATTTAATAGTACTCTGCCCTTCCCTCTTTTTTTGTTGTGAGCCCAACTAATTGCATTTCTGTGTTATTATTTAATTCTTATTTGAGGCATCTTTTCTTTCAAATTTCCCTCTTGATAATTCTTTTCAAATCTGGCGAGTCATCAAAATCACACAGATGGAATGGTACAGAAGCTTTAGTCTATACATATTCCCTTCCAACTCCCTTTGTATTTCTAATTTAGTAGAATTTGATTGAGTCTGAGAACTGTGTTTTGAAAGGTTTCTCTAGATTCTGATGATTGCTCAGGTTTGGGAACCCTGGCCTTGCCCTTTACCTGAGCGAACTGTTTAAGGCAGTCCGACTTGCTAATGCGCCCTATGTCTCAGATTCATTCCCAGTGTGACCCATCAACTTTTTCATGTCTATCTACTGCTCATTAGAGCTGAGTGATCTCTTTGTTCAAGAGATGAGGCTCATTTTCAATTCCTGAACAATTAAACAAGGTAGGGGGAAAAGTGGTCCTCCTTCAAGACCACGGTTCCCTGCGAGAGTAGAATGGCCACTTTCTGGGAAGCCACAGCGAATTCTTGATGGCACAGAAAGTGCATCATTATGTTCCCCAATGTGCTGCCTCTCTCCCTCTCGGACCATAATCTAGGTGGAAGAGGCATTCTCTGAGGCACTAGTTTGAAAGACACTAAGCAGTCCTGCATGGCCATAGGAAACATTGTCCCCAACTTAATCTTCAGCTCTATCTGACTTATGACAAGTGCAACAACCTTACAAGTGAAGGCCCACCACCTGAGACGTGGTTGCTCCTCTCCCACTCCAAACAACTCCAGCACAGTGGGTTTCAACCACAGATGATGAGAAGATGCCAGTGTGGGGAGGAGAGAGGAGGCTGGGAAACAGTTTGTCTATTTCAGGCAGCTTAATATTTCACAAGAGCCTTCAGTGACAAATGATTCTGGTGTCTAACAAGGAATTGAGTGTAGTGCACCAATTTGCCAGTGTTTATCTGTTCCCCATGCTCACATCAACACATATGAGTCTTCTTTCTGGAATTCCAGCCTATTGCTCAAGAACTGCACAGCATATTTGGCATGAAAAAGGAAAAGCAGCTGTTCCCTACATCCTGCTCCTGCTGTTCAAGGTACACATCCCAGCCAAATGAATCATATCAGAGCCAAAGACCCTGCAGGATTTCCTTCCTACAAATTTGCAGTCTTGTCTATTTTATCTACTTGGAGAACAAAAGATTTGAAAGCCTTGTAATATCCTTAGGACAAAATAGTGCAGCTGTTTGCTGAGCTGGACCTGAGGAATTACTCAGTGTACTGTGGATGAGTAGGGTGACAGGAAGCCGTAAACACACTCTATCTTGCACTTCAACTTCTTCAGAACCATGGGGATTATCTGGAGTATTTGCAATACATAAATATCATTAATCTTCATGCATATGGAAAGGATGGAAAAGGATCAGCTATTCCAGACATTCCAGGAAAGAGGGATATTTTTCCACTTTCTCAGGTACCTCTTCTAGTTGACACCAATCTGACTGTAGGTTAACCCCACTGAGGATTGACTACAGAGGCCAACAGAGTCTAGAGCATTTTATTTCAAGGGAACCTGAATGCTGGCCTCAGACCATTATGGGCCTACATCACAGCAAAAGGAATCCAGCAGAGGTCTCTAATGTACATCAGAAAAGCACCGTTTTGGGTTATCGAAGTTATATTTGAGACTACCTAACTGAAAGTTAGACTGAAAACTATTTTATTCATAGCCAACACTAGTGGCCATCTTGAGCTTTTTTGTAAAAGGGACTGTGATGCAGGGCCGGCCCGATGGCGCAGCAGTTAAGTTCACATGTTCCACTTTGGCAGCTCGGGGTTCACCAATTCGGATCCTCGGTGTGGACATGGCACTGCTTGGCACGCCATGCTATGGTAGGTGTCCCACATATAAAGTAGAGGAAGATGGGCACGGATGTTAGCTCAGGGCCGGTCTTCCTCAGCAAAAAGAGGAGGATTGGCAGCAAATGTTATCTCAGGGCTAATCTTCCTCAAAAAAAAAAAAAAGGGACTGTGACGCAAATGCTTCCCACACATCATGTAAAGTCAAGGAGACCAGAAACAGTGTCTAGTCTTTATCCTGAGTGTCTGAATTTCTGAGAGGAGAGATTGACTAACACTAAGAGGTCTTCCACTTCCACTCTGCCATCTGTGTCACAGTACTGTGTTGGCTGGAAATCACTGCCCTTATCTAAGGAGTACCACGTGGCTAGTTCATTCACATAACAATGACAAGTTGATACAACTACCAGTCTATCTGTGATTGGTCTCAGTAGGCTCTCCCTCACTAGGAATCTTCTCCACTTGGGTAATTACCTGCACACCTTAGCTTGGAAGCACCAGCGACAGTTTTCTGATTGTGACGCCTTGCCTTTCCCCTACCTATACTTGCATTAGGGGACAGTCATTGCATTTGTGGCTTCCTGGAACAACAACAGAAGCAATCGCCAGAAATCAACTAAGTTTCTCGGTGGCTACATTCCTACTTTTGTGTCTGACCTCCACTCATTGCTTCATTCTACAGCTTGATTTTACCGATTTTATTTTTACTCTTAGATAGACTATATATGTTACTTAAACATGTGGTCTCAATCCTGACCCAGCTTATCACTAGACTCTGATTCTTTCTCACTATTGTGTATCAGGAGAAATTTTCTGTGATATTTTAATTATTTTTACAATATCAGTAAATTATTAATTGCCCAAAGTTTAGACTTTCATATTATAGGCACATGTGTAATCAGAGAGCTCCTCACCATTGGGCCAGAGAAGCTTTACTGACCAGGGGGCATCTGAAGTTACCTCAAGAAGGCTGGGGTAAGATGAACTCTGTAGATTCCTTCTAGGTTTACTGCATTATACTTCTACCACTCTCTTTTTGAAGCTGAAATAATGCGTCAGTTTGCTTCTGTCAGGGCAGAAGACCAATTTTATTTTCCTACCCATGAAGATGAATGGATGCAGCAAGAATCCAGAAATGTCTTTGATATATTACTGTACAGCTCATTGACCATTCTATCAATGCTTTACTTGAAAGCAATGGCTATCTGATGTCAAGTTCCATTGATAAAGTGATTCCCAAACATTACTTTCAAGTATGCTTCCCTCAGAGGTCACAAAAGAACTTCAGTGACCTGCAAAGACCTAAAACAGATGAAGTCCCAGCTAACCATGACACCAATGGTTTAAACATTTATATTTTCCTATAAAGGAAATTATAGAGAGCTACTTGCACTTGGTTTTGGGGTTTTTCTGCCCAGTGGGTTTAAACCAAATGACAGTAACAAAAATAAATCTAGATGGCCCTTGTAAATAATGTAACATTCATTCTTTTATATTTAAAGAGTATTTATATAAACACATGTGCACATCTATGTAATTATTTATAGCCTACCTCCATATCAAGTACATTAACAGTCTCAGAGGGGGGTTCAAGATGGAGGTGTAGGAAGATCCTGAACTCACCTCCTCCCATGACACAACAAATCTACAACTACGTTTGGAATAATTCTGACAGAGACTTAAAAATTGGAAGAACATAGCCTGCACAACAATTGAGAGAGATCTCAAAGATACAAAACTTTTCCCTGAGGAGTGAGGGATTTGAGCTCCCTATCAGGCACCCCCAACCCTTACATCCTACACAGGAGAGTCAGCCCTCAAAACAACAGCCTTTGAAAATCAATGGTAGTTATGTCTAGGAAAATTATAAAACTATAGGGAGGGGAAAATCCACACTTAAAGGGCTGGCCCTTAGACTCACTTGACCCAGAAATCAGAAAAACGCAGTTTGGAAGCACATATGCTATAGGTGAAGGAAACCATTTACTAACTTTGTCAGCTGCTAAAAGGCAGGGATCACCTGGGACTCTTCCTGGAGACAGAGGCACTGGCCTGGGAGGAACCTTTTTTATGATCTCAGTCTACCTTGTTAATAATGGGGCTGGTATGTGCCATTTTGGAATTCTCCCTCTAATATGCTGGAGATAGTGGGTGTGCCCCGCTGAAAACCCCACCCACCAAAGTGCCACAGCAGATGCACATATGCCTCACAGACTGGCAAGAAGTCAGCCCCACCCACCAATGCACTGTAGCACTCGCAGAGGGCCTAGCAGCCAGGTGGGGGCCAGCTCCACCCACAAACCAGATGCAGCAGTCACCCACGTGCTTGCAGATTGGCAGGAGGCCAGCCCCACCCACCAATGTGTCACAGCAGTCACAAACTAGCTCTGCAGCTGGAGGGCTCCCACAGCCTGATAGAGGACACCCCTTGAGCGTCTTACTCAGATGGTTAGGGAAGACTGTGTTTCTGGGCCCAGAGAGAAATCTCCTACATAAGGCCACTCTTTCAAGACAGAGAGAGGTAGATCAATCAGCTAATACAGAGAGACCAACACAGAAAGCTAGGCAAAATGAGAAGAGAGAGGGGAATATATTCCAGATGAAAGAACAAGACAAACATCAGAAAAAAACTAAACAAAATGGAGATCTAAGCAAAATGGAGATAATCTACCTGATAAAGAGTTCAAAGTAACGGTCATAAAAATGCTCACCAAACTTGGGAGAAGAATATATGAATACACTGAGACCTTCAACAAAGAGAAAATATAAGAAAGTATCAATCAGAGATGAAGACTACAATAAATGACATTAAAAATACACTAGATGGAATCAACAGCAGACTAGACAGTATGAAAGAACCAGTGACTGACCTTGAAGAAAGGGTAGTGGAAATCACCTGACCAGAACAGCAAGAAAAAAAGAATTAAGAAAAATGAGGATAGTTTAAGGAGCCTCTGGGGCAACATCAAGCATACTAACATTCGGATTATAGGCAGGGTGTGAGGGTGAGGGGGCAGGGCGGTCCCAGAAGGAAAAGAGAGAGAGAAAGGGGCAGAGAATTTATTTGAAGAAATAATGGCTGAAAACTTCCCTAACCTGGGGAAGGAAACAGACATCCAGGTCCAAGAAGCACAGAGAGTCTCAAATAAGATGAACTCAAAGAGATCCACACCAAGACACTATAATTAAAATGTCAAAAGTTAAAGAGTTTTAAAAGCAGTAAAAGAAAAACAACTAGTTCTGTACAAGGGAACACCCATTAGACTACAAGCAGATTTTTTTTAGCAGAAACCTTACAGGCTAGAAAGGAGGGGCATGATTTATTCAAAGTGCTGAAAGGAAAAAAGAAAACTTACAGCCAAGAATACTTTGCTCTGCAAGGCTATTATTCAGAAATGAAGGGCAGAGAAATAGTTCCCCAGGTAAGCAAAAACTAAAGGAGTTCTTCACCACTAAACCAGCCTTACAAGAAATGTTCGAAACTTCTTTAAGTGGAAAAGAAAAGGCCATAACTTGCAATAAGAAAATAGATGAAAGAGAAAATCTCATACCAGACAAATGTATGGTAAAGGTCGTGGATCAACCACTTATAAAGCCAGTATGAATGTTAAAAAAGAAAAGTAGTAACATCAACTATAACTACAATAATTAGTTAAGGGATACATAAAATAAAATGATGTAAAATATGATGTCAAAAACATAAAATGGAGAGTCAGTAAAAATGTAGAGCTTTTAGAATGCATTTGAACTTAAGCGACCATCAACTTAAAACAGACTGCTATATATACAGGTTGTTGTATACGAACATCGTGGTAACCACAAACCAAAGATATGCAATAGATACGCAAAAACTAAAGAGAAAGGAATCCAAGCACAACACTAAAGAAAGTCATCAAACCTCAAGGGAAGAGAGGGTGAAATAGATGAAGGGGATTAAGAGGTACAAACTTACAGTTATAAAATAAACCATGGGGATATAATATACATCATAGAGGATATAGTCAATCATATTGTAACAACTTTCTAGGGGGACAGATGGTAACTAGACTTGTTGTGATTATCATTTCAAAATGTTTATAAATATTGAATCACTATGTTGTGCACCTAAAACTAACATAATACATTAACAAATATGCCACAAAAGCCAGTTGTGCTCCCCACAAAAGTTACATTTAAAGTGGCTTAAAACAGCACGGTTTAACTCTTTGGTCTTTCTCATTCAAGGAACTCTGTGTGGGATCTCATTTCTGGATGAAAAAGTAGGACAGACTGATTTGAAAACAAACAATAGCAACAAAGTGAAGCTTTTGATGGTTGCTGAGACTGAACAGTTGAAAGTTGTCTTTCCTGCTGTAAATTATCTTCCTCCTCTGCTTTTCTTTTAATCTCCATTTAATTCCCTTTGTAAACTACTGGCTTGATTCTTCTTGAAAAGCATTTTCTTAGCCTGCTAAAAGTATGCCTAACTATCTAGGAACGTTATATGCAACTTTGTGAGAATCTATTACTTACCTTCCACATACAAAATCATGAAAAATGAAATATTTCTCTCTCATCAACCCCAAAGAGGTCTGAGTCTATAGTGAGGCCCAGGTGTTCAAATCTCAGCTTCTTTGAGGATGTCCCGCCAATTCTAAACAACTAAACGTTGGGAGGATCTGTTTCTGAGACAAGTAGAATGTCCCTACTGGTCCATAAGTAATTCCTGACATTTTCATGGCATGCCTCCTTAAAGACTTTCAAGTTATGCTTCAGAAATTTTAATTGGTTGTTCACTGAGATTATCTATCAGTAGGTAAAGCATTGCATTTGATAGCAGCAGTAGTCCACACATGGAATGTTGGTAAATGGATATAAAACATGTGCAATTTGTAGGCTGTTGTATAAGACAAAGGCATCAATGTATCTTTGTAAGCTTTCTAAAGATACCATACTGCCATAATTGTCAGTGTTTCAAAGATATTTCCTAGTTCCTACATTATCTGTTTCTTCATGCCTCCCATAAACCCTTTTTTGTCTTTCCCTGGATCACATTCTAGCCATTCCTCATATCCATCTTTTTCCTTTGCCTCTGCTTCAGTTTATCAAGTGCTGAATTCATGGACTGTGTCAGTAGTTTGCTGCATGGTTTGAACCAGATAGGACACAAACACGAGATAGTTTTGCTTCAGGCAGATGGTTGATTCATCTCTCTTACTGGTATCCTGAATAGATCCCATTGCTTTCTTGTCTGTGGTATTGAAAAGTTAAATCCAGTTTAGTTCAGCTTAAAATTTCAACCCCATGTTTAGTTTAATGTTGTTCTCCTGTTTCCAGCGCAAGCTTAAACCACAGCCTAGGTGACCTGCACTGGAAGGGAAGAGTGATCGTTTCCTTCATACACCTCCACTGCCTTTGCTTACCACATCTGGGTCACATTACTCCCATTGGCCTTAGAAGTAGCAATGAAGGAAAGTGGGCAAATGTCTCCTATTAACTAGCATTTTTTACGGAGTTTGTGTCTTTTATGTAACAAAGACACAAACATTAGCTTTATTTGGGATGTAAGTGTGGGCTCTTTAAGAGGACTTATAGAAGCTCTTCTGTCTTCCCATGTCTTTAACAAGAAAAACATGCTCTGTAAAGATATCTGCAAGCCTCTTCATCCCAGAGTACTCTTGCTCCACAGGCAGCGTTCCTGCTCGACAGCTCAAACACGGCTGCCTTCTTCAGTGTCCACTTGACCTATGGAAACATTTTTGCCACACCAAGCATTGGGAAGTACGGGCTTCCCCCTCTCTTTATTATGCCATCATTTCCAATTCTGGTTTTTTTTTCACGCCTAGATAGGCATAGAAAGCAAATAAAGCATTCAGCTGCATAAGCAGAGTCCAAGTTGATAATTAGGTATGATCCCCATCTACATTGGACTCAGACTCTATGAGCGATGATCTTGGAGCTCCCCTCACTTGCTTGGAGCAGAAAGATTGAAGCAGAAGAAGCCATCACACTCTCCCCCTGGGCCATGGATTCAGCGTGACTATGTTTCTCTCCCAAATCTTCTCCAAAGAATTTTAGAATAAGTGGGGTTGGTGGAGTAATGAAGGAAGGGCTAGCTTTCCTACATCTTTTGTAAACCCTTTTGAGATAAGTCTTGTTACTTCCATCTCTTAGAATGAGAGGAACTTAGTACTTATTGTTTTCAGCTGAAGTCTCAGTCAAACTTCTAAGATAACAGAGTCCAATATACTTGTGACCATAATAATGGAGCTTCAGGATAACTCGTAAATTAAGTAAGAGTAAGTATAGGAGGAAACAGCTGATCAGAAATGCTCTCAAACGCTCCAACATAATTTAGTCAAATTAAGTATTTTTTTTCATCTTTTTTTTTAATTGCAGTAACATTCGATTATAACATTATATAGCTTTCGGATGTACATCATAATATATTTCAAATTCTGTTTAGATTACATCATGTTCACCACCCAAAAACTAATTATAGTCCATCCCCTCACATGTGAGCCTAATCACCCTTCCCCCCCCCCACCTTGGTAACCACCAATCCGTTCTCCATTGCTATGTGTGTGTTTGTTGTTGTTGTTATCTTCTACTTATGAGTGAGATCATAGGGTATTTAACTTTCTCCCTCTAACTTATTTCACTCAGCATAATATCCTCAAGGTCCATCCATGTTGTCCACAAATGGCCAGATTTCATCATTTCTTATGGCTGCATAGTATTCCATTGTGTATAAAACCACATCTTCTTTATCCATTCGTCCCTTCATGGGCATCTAGGTTACTTCCAAGTCTTGGCTATTGTGAATAATGCTGCAATGAACATAGGGGTGCAGGTATCTTTATGCCTTTGTGTTATCAAGTTCTTTGGATAAATACCCAGCAGTGGGATAGCTGGATCATATGGTAGATCTTTTCTTAATTTTCTGAGGATACTCCATACTGCTTTCCATAGTGGCTGTACCAGTTTGCACTCCCATCAGCAGTGTACAGGGGTTCCCTTCTCTCCACATCCTCTCCAACACTTGTTGTTTCCTGTCTTGTTAATTATAGCCATTCTGACTGGCGGGAGACAATACCTCATTGTAGTTTTGATTTTCATTTCCCTGATAGCTAATGATGTTGAGCATCTTTTCATATGCCTGTTGGCCATCCGTATATCTTCTTTGTAAAAATCTCTGTTCAGATCTTTTGCCCATTTTTAAATTGGGTTGTTGGGTTTTTTGTTGTTGAGCCATATGGGTTCTTTGTATATTTTGGATATTAACCCCTTGTCTGATATATGGTTTGCAAATGTCTTCTCCTAATTGTTAGGTTGTCTTTTCACTTTGTTGATGGTTTCCTTTGCTGTGCAGAAGCTTTTTAGTTTGATGTAGTCCCACTTGTTCAATTTTTCTTTTGTTTCCCTTGCCCAGTCAGACATGGTACTTGAAAATATGCTGCTCAGACCGATGTCAAAGAGCGTACTGCCTACGTTTTCTTCTAGAAGTTTCATGTTTTGGAGTCTTACATCCAAGTTTTTAATCCGTTTTGAGTTGATTTTTGTGCAGGGTGTAAGGGAATGGTATACTTTCGTTCTTTTGCATGTGGCTGTCCAGTTTTCCCAACACCATTTATTGAAGAGACTCTCCTTGGCTCTTGGCTCTTGGCTCCCTTGTCAAATATTAGCTGTCCATAAATGTGTGGGTTGATTTCTGGCCTCTCGATTCTGTTCCATTGATCTGTGTGTCTGTTTTTGTGCCAGTACCACGCTGTTTTGGTTACTATGGCTTTGTAGTATATTTTGAAATCATGGAGTGTGATACCTCCAGCTTTGTTCTTTTTTCTCAGGAATCCTTTGGCTATTCAGGGACTTTTGTTGTTCCATATAAATTTTAGGATTCTTTGTGCTATTTCTGTGAAAATGTTGGAACTTTGATAGGGATTGCATTGAATCTATAGATTGCTTTAGGAAGTATGGACATTTTAACGATGTTAGTTCTTCCAATCCAAGAGCACGGAATATCTTTCCATTTCGTTGTGTCTTCTTCGATTTCTTTCAACAATGTTTTATAGTTTTTGGTGTACAGATCTTTCACCTCTTTGGTTGAGTTTATTCCTAGGTATTTTATTCTTTTTGTTGCAGTTGTAAATGGGATTGTATTCTTAATTTCTCTTTCTGCTACTTCGTTGTCAGTGTATAAAAACGCAACCGATTTTTGTATGTTGATTTTGTATCCCGTGACTTTACTGTATTCCTTTATTATCTCTAAAAGTTTTTTAGTGGAATCTTTAGTGTTTTATAGTGATAAAATCATGTTGTCTGTAAAGAGTGACAGTTTCACTTCTTCTTTTCCTATGTGGATCCCTTTTATTTCTTTTTCTTGACTGATTGCTCTGACTAGGACTTCCAATACAATGTTAAATAAGAGTGGTGACAGTGGGCATCCTTGTCTGGTTCCTGTTCTTTAAGGGATAGCTTTCAGTTTTTCTCCATTGAGAATGGTATTTGCTGTGAGTTTGTCATATGTGGCCTTTATTATGTTGAGATCCTTTCCTTCTATACTCATTTTATTTAGAGTTTTTATCATAAATGGATGCTGTATCTTGTCAGATGCTTTCTCTGCATCTATTGACATGATCATGTGATTTTTATTCTTCATTTTGTTAAGATAGACTTGTAGATGTTGAACCATCCCTGCATCCCTGGAATGAAACCCGCTTGATCATGATGTATGATATTTTTAATGTATTGTTGTATGTGATTTGCTAGTATTTTGTTGAGGATTTTTGCATCAATGTTCGTCAGTGATATTGGCCTGTAATTTCCTTTTTTTGTGTTGTCCTTGTCTGGTTTTGGTATCCGGATAATGTTGGCTTCCTAGAAGGAGTTAGGAAGCCTCCCCTCCTCTTCAATTTTTGGAAGAGTTTGAGAAGGATAGGTATTAAGCCTTCTTTGAATGTTTGGTAGAATTCACCATGGAAGCCATCTGATCCTGGACTTTTATTTTTTGGGAGGTTTTTGATTGCTGTTTTGATCTCCTTACTGTTGATTGCTCTATTTAAATTTTCTACTACTTCTTGGTCCAGTTTTGGAAGATTGTATGTTTCTAAGAATTTATCCACTTTCTCCAGATTATCCAATTTGTTGGCATATAGCTTTTCATAGTATTCTCTTATTATCTTTTGTATTTCTGAGGTGTCCATTGTAATCTCTCCTCTGTCATTTCTGATTATATTTGAGCCTTCTCTCTTTTTCTCTTGGTGAGTCTAGCTAAGGGTTTGTCAATTTTGTTTATCTTTTCAAAGAAACAGCTCTTGGTTTCATTGTTTTTTCTATTTTTTTTTTTAGTCTCTATTTCATTTACTTCTGCCCTGATTTTTATTATTTCCTTCCTTGTGCTGATTTTGGGCTTTGTTTGTTGTTCTTTTTCCAGTTCCTTTACGTGCACTGTTAGATTGTCTATTTGGGATTTTTGTTCTTTGTTGAGGTAGGCCTGAATTGCTATAAACTTCCCCCATAGAACCGCTTTTGCTGTATCCCACAGATTTTGGCATGTCGTATTTTCATTTGTCTCCAGGAATTTTTTGATTTCTCCTTTGATTTCTTCATTGACCCAATTGTTATTCAGTAGCATTTTGTTTAATCTCCACATTTTTATGGCTTTTCTTGTTTTCTCCCTGTAGTTGATTTCTATTTTCATACCTTTGTGGTCAGAAAAGATGCATGGTATTATTTCTATCTTCTTAAATTTATTGAGACTTGCTTTGTGTCCTAATATGTGATCAGTCCTGGAGAATGTTCCATGGGCATTTGAAAAGAATGTGTATTCTGTGGTTTTTGGATGGAATGTTCTGTATATATCTGCTAAGTCCGTTTGGTCTAATGTGTCCTTTAAGGCCAGTGTTTCCTTATTGATCTGTTTGGATGATCTATCCATTGGTGTAAATGGAGTGTTAAAGTCCCCTACTATTATTGTGTTACTGTCTATTTCTCCTTTTATGTCTGTTCATAATTGTTTCATATATTTAGGGTCTCCTATGTTGGGTGCATAGATATTTACAAGTGTTATTTTTCTTGTTGGATTGTTCTCTTTATCATTATGTAGTGCCCATCTTTGTCTCTTGTTACAGTTTTTGTTTTAAAGTCTATTTTTTCTGATATAAGTATTGCTACCCCCGCTTTCTTTGCATGGAATAGCTTTTTCCATCCTTTCACTTTCAGTTTGTGAGTGTCTTTAGGTCTGAAGTGTGTCTCTTGTATGCAGCATATACATGGGTCTTGTTTTTTTATCCAATGGGCCACCCTATGGCATTTGATTGGAGCATATAGTCCATTGATGTTTAAAGATTCTATTGATAGGGGCTGGCCCCGTGGCCGAGTGGTTAAGTTCGCGCGCTCCGCTGCAGGCAGCCCAGTGTTTCGTTGGTTCGAGTCCTGGGCGCGGACATGGCACTGCTCGTCAGGCCATGCTGAGGCAGCGTCCCACATGCCACAACTAGAAGAACCCACAACGAAGAATACACAACTATGTACCGGGGAGCTTTGGGGAGAAAAAGGAAAAAATAAAATCTTTAAAAAAAAAAAAAAAAAAAAAAAAGATTCTATTGATAAATATGTATTTATTGCCATTTTGTTAGATTTTTTTTCTGGGTGTTTTAGTAGTTCTTCTCTGTTCCTGTCTTTTCTCTTGCTGTCTTCCCTTGTGGTTTGATGGCTATCTTTAGTAATATGTTTGATTTCTTTTGTCTTACTTTTTTGCTTGCTTATTATATGTTTCTGATTTGTGATTACCATGAGTATCCTATTTAATATTCTATGTATATAGCAGTCTATATTGAGTTGATAGACTCTTTAGCTTGACCTCTTTCTAAAAGCTCTACTTTTTCACTCCCCTCCTCCCACATTTTATGTTTTTCAAATCATATATAGTCTCTTGTTTAGTGTGTGTCCATCCATTACCCTCTTATCATTGAAATAGGTGATTTTAGTAGATTTGTCTTTTAACCTCCATATTATCTTCACAGGTAGTTAATCTGCTAGCTTTACTATATTTTTACCTTTACAAGTGATTTTATTGCCTTTTTTTGTTGTTTTGTTTTTTTGATAATAATTTTTTTTAATCTCTATTTGTGGTCATTGCTTTCCCAATTAAATAAGTCCCTTCAGCATTTCTTGTAGAACTGGTTTCTTGGTGATAAACTCCTTTAGGTTTTGCTTGTCTGGGAAGCTCTTTATCTCTCCTTCCAATCTAAATGACAACCTTGAAGGATAGAGTATTCTTGGCTGTAGGTTTTTTTCTTTTTAGCACTTTAAATACGTCGTGCCATTCTCTTCTCGCCTGTAGGGTCTCGGCTGAGAAGTCCGCTGATAGCCTTATGGGCTTCCCTTTATATGTCACTTGTGGCCTTTCTCTTGCTGCTTTTAGGATTCTCTCTTTATCTTTAATTTTGGACATTTTAACCTCACTCCTCCAGGGAAGCCTGCATGCCTTAGGTTGGCTCCCACCTGGCCAGCTGAGAAGCTCTGCTGTTCCCAAAGGTGGCTTTTTTCCTCTCCAGCAGGAATTTCTGCCTCTTCCACCTTAGTCAAGACTGTCCCTTGTTGTGGGGGTTCTTTTTATCCAGTTTTCAGTTTTCTCTCCAGGGTAATTTGTCCAAAAATAGTTGTAACCTGGTTGCGTTCGTGGGAGGAGATGAGTTCAGAGTCTGCTTACACTGCCACCTTGACGAGATCAAATTAAGTATTCTTATTACTTGGTGCTTGAACAGATTAAAACCTCTTAATAGGTGACAAAGAAAAACTAAAAGGAAGCAGCTGTATCAATTGCCCGCCCAGAGAACTTGAGGCTCCAGAAAGTAGAACTCTTTGGGCAGGACAATCTGTGCAGAGAGGTGTGACTGTCAAATAATATAGATTATTGGCCTCTCTTGGGTCTTCACTTTAGCTTCTGAAGAGCCACAGAAAGTAGAATTTGCTTTTAAAACATTTCTTATAGGACTTCCACCCCCCAGCCAGTGTTCATGAGAAAAATGCTTACTCCTTATAGCTCTGTGTTGCGCATGGTAGTGGCATTCAGGTGAGGCAAATTAATACTCTCCTCTGAGAAGAAACTTCAAAAATTTGTAGTTGCTTTCTTTTATTTGCATCAGAATTTGGCACATAGTTTTCTTTAGTTCATGTACTACTAAAATTCCTGAAAGAAATGAGGCTTAATTTTAACATTGGCTAAAATTTGCATTACTTAGGGAAAAGAAAGTAAAACAGTGCTGAAAATCAAAGCATTTTAGAAGTCCAGATTTCACTGACAAGTACTTAATAAACAAAAAGTTAGTAAGTGTACCATTTACTACAAGATGATCATAAACAATGTTCCAATTTTTTAAAGTCAACCATCTGACATCTGTGCTTTTTCCCTTATTTTCTAGAAATATTAATGAATAGAATTTAAACAACTCCTAGGTAATTTGTCTTCACAAAGGGCCTGAAGTTTTCTTCCTAAATTGAAGCAGAACAGGCACGAATTTGCAATTCTTGAGAAAATCCACACTCCAGACTTCTGAGAAGCCAAATATCTCTCAAAATCCCAACTGACTAAAACAAATCCCTTTTTTTTGGCATAGGGCCAATGAAAGGATAAATTTTACAGTGTTAAGCCTGAATCTGTTGAGTAATTTAAAAAAAAAAAAAAGAGCCCCCTGATGCCTGGCACATAGTAGGCAACCAAGGAATATTTATTACATAATTGGATAAAAACAAAGGTTTGTGAAAGGTGCTAAGAAGTCAAAGTACATCTTTTGCACACTCATGCTTTCTAATACCATAAGACTTACGTCACTCTTGCACCACCCTACAAAGGATTCCACAGCAAAGAGATACCCAATGAAAACCTCCTTCTAAGACCTCCACCCAATTGGTCCTCCACAATCATATTTCAGGCATCAAAATTCTCTTTTTCCTCTTTTCCACCAAAAAACACAAAAGCAAAATAAAACAATAACACACTCATAAAAGAGGAAACAAAGAAAATAACGACAAAATTTCTCCCATTTCCAATCCTAGGTCCCACAGATACTGCAGGAGAGTTATTTTTATGGCCTTGAACTAACTCATGGCCATGAAAACCCTATGAATAGCAGCAGAACATTGTCTAATAATAGTGCCAGAAGGTGAGAGGATGGCTCAGAAAGACCAGGCAGGGTTCCGCTCTGCTCTACAAAGGGTCACTAGAGGTAGAATCAACTTAATGGCACTAACAACAAGAAATGTAACTCATGCTATATTGTGAATTAACTTTCTCAGGACCGAGCCTTGATTTTAACAAACTTTTTTGTAATCCATATGTATATATATTTTTTTAATTTGTGGAGTGACCAAGAGGGGAGTTGCAGTCAGTGTAGGATAGGGAATTTTGGACAGAAGCACTTTTCTGGCATTCTTTACTTCATACAATGTAGATTTGTTTTTCTTCTTTCTTTGACTGAAAAATGTTTTATCCTTGCATTCTACTAGATTTTTTTTGTCATTTGGTTGCATTATTCCTGTAGTGAGAGATTATGTGTATAGTTTAATTCTTCAAAATATTATGTGCTTAATAAGTATTTGCTGCTGGCTAGAAAGCTTAACTGTAAGGGAAATATATCTTTATAATGATTTTCTTAGAAGGTCCTAATTTAAGAGTGAAAACACCCACATTTCTAATTCATTTGCAATCCTAAGCTTACCTATCATCTCTTAAATGAAATAAAAATGATTATCTTTTATAGTGAGTTTAATAAGTATAGTAAGGCTATAAAGCTTCTTTAATTAATGATTATTTGTTAAAAGTGATTGGGGTTATTTGTCTAAATTTTTCTCTATTTTTAAGCCTGCATTTATATTGAAGTACATTTATTTTGGTTCAAATTCCCAGTTTATATTTCACATGAATAAGTTATTGTTCCACAGTTTCTTTGGCACACAGCACTCTGATTTAAGTGTTTGTAACATTGGGGCACAAGGGTTAATACATTATTTAAAAATAGAAATGTGAGGAATAATCAATTTACTGTGGAGACAGCTTTCCATTGCCAAGAAAAATCATTAAACTTTTAATTTTATGTTGCAGAGCCCTTTGAGGAAATAATAATTTATTTTCACGTATGTTCATTTTTTTTGCTTAATTTTCTTTGAATTTTCTCTGAAAACCAAATTAAAAGTTTTTTCATCATGTTTTCCTTGGTAACCATTACTAGGATTTGATTTTCTACTTTTATATTTTTGCTGTTGATTGCCAGTCCTTTATTGTCTTCCTAACTCTCCTCATATTTGCTATTTCTGTCTAGCTATATGATTCCTCTTATTGCTGAGTGGATTAGCTAAAGACATGAAAGAACATTTTTAAACAACAGTTGAGCAGTATTCTGGAACAACAACAAAAATCCGATTATGGTTCAGGACTTCCTACCAATTCCATTCAATGAGGCAGCACAGGTCAAGTGGGCAGAGTGTCCTAGAAAACCCCAGGCCTGGCATCCCATCAGCTTCTGCCTAACAAGATGTTTAGAAATAGAGGGCAATTTATGCCATGAGTCGTTGAAAGAATTCTGCAAGTTTGGATTGACATCAGGTCTTTTCACTCCCTGAAATAATCAAAGAATCTGAGTAAATCGGTCTCTCTCATTGACTGCCAGGCCAGGCAAAGAACCAATCCACCTGAGGTCAACTCTGCCATCATCTCTTAGGCTGCTTCATTCCTTTCAACTGATAGAATCTCATGAATAGAAAAAGTTAGATTTCTAAAAATAATTTTGAGGCTAGTTATGTGGTTTAACATTATGCTTTATTATACCATATTCAATTATATTAAAATTCTACAGATGTGAACAGAAGAGTAGGCTGTTTTTGCCTTTAGCCAGATAAAGGACCTGATTTAAACAATGCCTAAGTAGGCAATTACTACATGCTGTGATTGGAAGGTTTCTCCGGCTGCCTGTGACAATGGTGAAATTTTATCATTAGCGATAAATTTCTCGGGAGAAACTGGGGTAGGCTACAGACCTTCTCTTCTACAATATAGAGAGCTCTGATTAAAGCTGTGAGCACTGTTATCTGAATTATTATGTGATGCAACTTTTAGTTGAAGTTTTGACTGAAAAAAAAGGAAACTGTTTGAGTTAAAGTACAGGGCAAGGTCTTGGTCACTGATTTGGATCAAGTATTTTAATAGAAATAGATTAAAGGTTGCTCCAAATAGTGTTCCATTCTATTCTGACACTTTTAATGCAAAAAAAATATAACAGGAAGATCTGTTCTCCAAAGGATATATCTCTGAGTGGTAGTGACCTTTTTTTTTTTGAGTTTCTTTTGTAAATCCAATTTTTGTCTTTGACTTCTTGAACTCTTCTCTGCTTTCTCCATTAAAAAGCCTTGTTACACCATTCATCCAGTCATAAACAAAACTATTGGCCTTTTTTCTAGGAACTGATATTGAGCAATGAACAAGACAGCCATAATCTCTAATCTCATTAGAGTTTATAGTCTGAAGTAGAGGGAGACAATTAATGGGAAATTATAATATGGTGGGATACATGCTAACCCAGAAATAGAAAGTACAAGAGAGAACATAGGGTGTCAGGGACAGCCACCTGGAGAGGGAGATGTCCACATTTCCGAGGTAAGACTCAAAGGATAAATGTAAATTAGCCAGTAAAAGTAAGTGGAGGATGGGATTATTCTAGGAAAAGTGAACAACATGTTTAAGGCCAAGTATCAAGAGGGACATAGTGTACTCTGGGACAGGAAAAATAAAATTCCTCTATCGCTTGTGCAAGGTGTAGAAGACACCAGCAGGGACTATGAAGGGACTTTTAAGCCATATTGAGGAGTTTGAATTTTATCCTAAGGAAATAAAGAATCACTAGAGGATTTTAAGCAGAGAACCATCATTTCATTTTAGTAAGAACACTGTAGCTACTTTGCAGATGGGTAGTGGCAGGGTAGGATACCAGCCAAGAATCTAGTACCATATTTGAGGCAAGAGATGGTATTGACCTCAACTAGGATAATGATGGTGGGGAAAGGGATAAAAGGATAGAATCAAGAAATATTAGGGGGGCCGGCCCAGTAGCATAGTCCTTAAGTTTGAGTGCTCTGCTTTGGCAGCCCGGGGATCACAGGTTTGGATCCCAGGTATGGACCTAGCACCACTCCTCAAGACATGCTGTGGTGGCATCCCACATAAAGTAGAACAAGATTGACACAGATGTTAGCTCAGCAGAAATTGTTCCTCAAGCAGAAAGAGAAAGATTGGCAACAGATGTTAGCTTAGGGCCAATCTTCCTCACAAAATATTTTAAAGAAAGAAAGAAGTGTTAGGAGGTAGAAGAAAGGATTCGTGATTGGTTGAGTGATTAAATGTAAAATGGTGGACATGATAGAGGAAGAAGAAATATCCAGAATTATGCCTAATAAAGGCAATGATTAATTATAAATCACTGAAATAGGAAAAAAAAATACAGAGAAAGAGAAAAAGCAAGTTGGGAAAGTGGGAAGTAGATGAGAAGGGGACACACAATGGGTCCGTAATTGGTCTGTTGTTGTTTTGGTGGCTGTAGGACCTCTAAGTGGAAATGTCAAGTAGGGCAATATATAATCAAGTGTGGAGATCAAGGAGGAAATCTGGACTGGAGATGGAGAGTTGAGAGTTGTGAGTATATGAAGTTTATTGAATCTGAGAGTATGAGTAGAATGAGAAAGAAGGAAAGCCTAGGACAAAATCCTAAAAAAGATTTATGGTACAGGTAGAAATAATGAGAACATCCTCCCCACTCCTGCAGCATCACAAGACTTCCAGCTCCTTTTCCCTTGGTCCAGAGGCCTTTAGCCTTATTCTTGCTTTAGTAACATTGTGTTCCAAGTTGACTTCATTACAGAGTAGTGACATCTCCAATATCTTGTAAGCTTAAGAGCCAACATTTATATTCTTTATGTAGTATCTAATATTCTTTATATCATATAAAAAGCAGGATCATTTTTAAACCACCAGTCGTGGTCTTTGGGAAGGATAGTTCTTTTGTACCAGATAATCATGTCTACCTATTGTATAATAAAGAAAAATACTTTATTTGATGCGTAACTTAAGGAATTCTCAATAAGTTGCCTGTCCCATTCCTTACTTTTATAATTACTCTTTTAAAGGTGAACAGATCCTTGAAGGGAGTCTCTGCAATCTGTTCAGCATGCTATTTATACTTGAAAAGTGTTAAATTATCCTAATCATACTTATAGTAACAATCAAGATTCATTGCAGCTATATTAGGGTTACTTATTATTTGTTCTACTTCAGCAGTAACGCAAATCCAATTGTACAAGCAATTTCCATAATCCAAATGGTGGAAGAAAGTAGGGGAAAAAAAGACCATGCAAAACTGGTTGAAATAGTATTCAAAATAAATCCTTAACCAGATGGTTATCTAAAATTCTCTTTGAAAAGGAGCTGGTTCTGAACAGATTGTATATGTGTCTCACTAGTGGAAGTGGATTATCTATCTTGAATTGGATTGTGATGACGATGACCCTATTCTAAGTAAACCAAATCTCTTGAACTATATAATGAGATCAAGAGGAACATTCGGCCTGAGAACGACAGATTGCAATGACTGAAATGATTTCACCAATGTTTTTTTCAGCCTCTTTCCTTGATGTGCATAGTATTGTGGTTTTGGCCTGCAGAAATTTTGGATCCTTTAGTTCTGTGTGCTAATTCTTTTTTCTTATTTTTATTTTTTTAAGTAGAACTGAATGAGTGGCAGGAAGCTGCGAAATCTATCTTACAGAAAGGTGATTGCGGACGAATCTGGAATCTTTATTTACTTTGCAGCAGGATTGCAAAAAAACTATAATGAGCAAACATTTAACTGATTCATTCTTATTTTTTCTTTTCTTTAGGCTGTGAGGAGGCAAAAGTTGCTTGAACAGAGTATCCAGTCTGCCCAGGAAATCGAAAAATCCTTACACTTAATTCAGGAGTCCCTCTCATCCATTGACAAGCAGTTGACAGCTTATATTGCCGACAAAGTGGATGCAGCTCAAATGCCTCAGGAAGCCCAGGCAAGTAGAACTAGGATTGAGCTTCTGCTCTTTTGTTTTAATTATCTGAGCAAGAATGCTGAATTTCTAGCTTACAATTTATTTAACTAGCTGTACAGAGAGTTATTTGGTTGACTAATTTGAATATTTGGAGATAAGCAGCAAAAAGAACTCTAGATTAGTACTAAGATTTATTTTTGAAAGTATGTAATGGGGGAATTTGAAATAGAGACACTTAAAAGACAGGGGCGCTGTCACACCAAAGTCTGTGTTTATCAGTATTTTCAGACTATTCTTAAGCTGGAAGGAAACCATAGCAATGTAAATTGTAAAAAAAAGTATTTTTAGTGGTACTATTAAAAATGCAGGCTCAAACATTTTATTATCAACTCTTCTTTGTTATCTTGGAATCACAAGTCATATGATCTCTATACTGTTCTACATTTAATATGTTGCAAGTAATTAACAAGAAATTAGAGATATAAACTTACATTTTATTACTAATAGTCATACTATATATACTCACATGTACTCACACACACACACACACACATTCAACTCTATTCAGTCTTAATTATGAAATGTGGTAAACTAGTTTTTCTAGAATGAGAGTTAACATAGTAATGAAAATAAATCTAAGTTGACTTTATACTGAGTAAATTTAGGCTATATCTAAATTAACTTTCACCCTGGGAAGTATTTTTTAAATGCTTTATTTCTATTTTAAATAACATTTAAATATACATAAAGTATCACAGGTATTATTTATTTAAATGTCTTTAGGATTTTCTGATAGTAAAGTACTGTGGCAACTTTTCAAATCTTCTGTGCATAGTATGAACCCAGTGACTTAGACCAATGTGCTATGATGTGAGGGGCATTAGAAGATTATCTACCCAGTCCAGAGGCCCTGTCTTCAGTAATTGGTGGAGATATCTGAATGTTTTTACTTTAAAATCAATTTTGGGGTAAAATATTGGATGTATCATTCATGGTTACGATGTAATTATAGTGCAGTGAATGACAGATAAATTGGTGCCCAGAGCATCAGTGTACACAATAGCACGGGTTAGTTTACCATATTGTCTGAGTTTGACCAAAAAAGTCCCTGAGAATATGAGACAGAGTACAGATAGTTTTGATAGGCTTAGAAAGCCCAGAGCGGAGGGGCTTCTCATTGACCATTGCAATAGGGGATCAAGAAAGTGAAGTTTGGGAAGAATCCTGATCATAAAATCTTCAATAGCTTTTCACTGGGACAATGGTAAATACTCTGGTAACTGGGGGGATAGTAGCAAACACACTTGAGGATTTTAACTCCCCAGTATAAGCATTTCTTCAAACTTACATAAGTCTAGTCAAGTTCTCCAGCATTAACTACTCCTAAGACTGTCCCAGTTTGAGTCACATAGAAAATTTTATAGTCAGGCCTTAGAAAAATGCCTGATAGGAATGGGCAATTGTTACTGAATTGGGAAGACTCACATGACTATAAACTAAGGACAACGAAGAACTGCTTTCTTTAAATTGAGTGACATGAATTTGGAGGAATGTTTCATTAAAGACTGCTCATGACTTTCTGAATGTAGTTAAGGAAAACTCCAAACAATATAAATATTCAATATTAAAACTGGACATTTGTACTATAGAATGTACAGAGTTATTTTTTGAGGCTTGTAGAACCAAGCTATGAGCAGCAAATTTGAGATAGGCAAAAGCTATTATTGTCTTTGACAAAAATGGAAGCTTTTAGGAAAAAAAAATCTTGTTTAGCTGAAAGGGTTGTGGACCCTGAGTGTTTTTAATTTAGATATGAATGCAGGATTCTACAAACAAATATAACATACAAGTTTCTGATAACATAATATAAGGTGTTTTGTTTGGTTTTCTCAAGTAAAAAGGCTAGAGTAAAAATACTATTAATTATAGCAGTTCAAATTACTTGCAAATAACAGCACACAGGTAAATTAAGAAATTTCAAATCTACTTGAAAAAAGATATTTTAGAGTACTAATGAGCTCATATCCATTTTCCATTTTCTGTGCCTTTCTGTAGTTGCACCTGCGTTTTCAAGATAATTCTTGACTTTGAATTCCCCAAATGATAATATTTCAGATTGGAAAATGACAGCCACCCAAAAGCTATTGAAACATTCTTCTCCAAGATTTTATTTTAAGATGACAACAAGTGACTTGTTTGCTGGAACAGAGTTATCGAGTACTCAGATTTACTTCAAGGATTGCATTTTCTGAAGCTCAATTTGAAACTCCCTTGAAAGAAACAAGTAGAGAGTAAAGAGGTTGTCTGTGAAGTAAGAACTTAAGCACAGTATGTCAGACAAAGAACCCACTAAGAATGCCACTCATATGACATTTTTCTAAGCATATATAATTGGGGCTAGTTTTTATGCTTTGTATTAATAAAAAGCAATGTGTTTCTTGAAATTTGCATAAAAGTTTATTGCTAATTAAAAGATTAGTAGGCTTAGCTTTCCCTTTTCAGAAACGGAGTATTTAGTTTAATACATCACTGAGGAGCAGGACAAAATGAATGGCATTGCCATATTTGGTCATCTTCAATGTGTGCTCAGATTTCCTGTCACATACCAGCCATGTAGATTTGTGGATGTCTGACTCCACCGTGTGGTGCACTGGTAGTTTTGCTACTAAATTTAAATTTCTTAATAGAGCCTTCTTTTTCTGCCTTTTAAGATTGTTTGAGAATCTCAGGTGTAAAAAATTCTCGATATTGAGGAAATGTATAGAATGTGTATAACTTTGTGACAGGTATTCTCTTATATGTAAAAGTAGAGTAGATTGAGATACTTCCTTGGATTCCACTTGCATTTATAACTGAAAGGCAGAAATGAGCTTCCCACTGCCTCAGCATGTTAATTGATCAGTTATCTGTCATGATAGAGAACTGGGCCTTCTAATTCTAAATTGGGTTTAAAATATTCTACTTTTTTGTTTAGTGACATGAGTTTACAGGAGTAAAGTTTAATCTTTTAGACAATAAAACTACATACTGCAAGGATATCAGAGCATACATTGACCTGAATATTTTATTTCAAAAAACGTAGCTCTTAACCAAACCAAAATCCTAAATCTTGTGACCACAGTATCAGCTTCCCAGTGCCATCCCATATAAAGAGAGATTTTTCTTAAAGTACAAAGTTAAGATGACATCTTATTGATTCAAATAGAATAAAGCAAATGGGGAAAACTCTTCTAGACATAGAAATCAGAAACTTACGAACTGTTTCAAAAATAGTATGATTAAAATATAAAAACCTATGAATGTTTCTTTGAAAAAGTTTTACAGAATAAAACTCATCAAATTCTCTAACTGCAAAGAAACACATGAATGTAGCTGTTTACTCCCTAATTTTCCTGAAGAACATATTGAACCACAGAGATTTAGTTTTAGCATCTAAGGTCTGGAAGCAAAAATCCAAGTACCCAGGCCGCACTCAAGGCCAATCACGTCAGAATCTCTGGGTGGACTCAGTCATCAGAATTTTTAGAAACTCCCCCAAATGATTCTAACATGTAACCAAGGTAGAGAACAACTTTGGATACTTCGTTACTGGTAATGGCTGAATTGCTCCAGTCTTTTTTTCACGTTACACTTCGCACAACTCTTTGATAAAGATTCTCACCTATGGCTGTATCAGGATATCAGGATTTCAGTGAGATGGATTTGGGGTGGAGATCAAACTACTGGTGACTTTCTCTCCTATTTTGATTATCCCCTTACTCTTATGAGAAATGGGTAAAGCTAGAAAACATAGATGAGATCTCCCGCATGAAGAAATTAATTTAGACAAATAGAATTTTCAATATGGATGTGTGAAGATGAACTTGGCTTGGTTTTCTTGTTTGCTCCTTTTTTTTTTTTCTAATTCCACCTATATTAATGTGCCAGTTAGCTTGGATGCGCCTCTAAATCATTGTAGGAGCCATGACGACTATGTCTAATTACAGCCTATATGAATAGTCTGTAATTCTTAAAATTATGAAGATACTTCAATCTGCACTTCTTTTCCTTTTCCAGTAATTTTCTATTTTGAATCTCCAATATGTAAATATGGGCCAACATGGGTACCTGTTGAAATACTCCATATCATTATGTGTTGATGCACATTTTATGGAGGGAACATGACGCTGTTACTTGGATTGCCACAAGAAGCGGTGTGGGCTTTCCTAGCAGTGATTGCAGTAGCTAAACTCTTCTATTTCTTTTGTCCTGCAAACTCTTGATCCCATCAACCTCAAGTCCCGCAGAGTAGATTTGTGTGCATGAGTAAAGGTAAAAAATAGAGCAATTTAGGAAACAAATAGATTATCATCAATGGAGAGGACCTAATAATCAACATAGAAAAGTGCTCCTGTATTTCACTCATCAAGCTAGGACTTTTGGGTATTCCAGGTCTACTACAGACCAGATTTCTTCCATCTCTTTTTCCAGCTCATTCACAATGTAGCTAAAACTTAGTATCAATAAAGAGAAAAAAGGGATCTTGTTTTTACTAGAGAAATGTTAAGCCTATTGTATTAGCTGCACACCAAAATAATTCATAAGTGAGATATTCTTGTGTTTATTGAAGCTAAATCTTATAACTCACTTTAAATATATTTGGTCATATATAAATGTAAGCATTGCAAACTATCAAAATCAATGGCTTAAAAAATAAAGACCAAAATGCAGGTTTTGGTCTCTCAGATTAAGCTTGACTTAATTATGGAATAAAAAAGACTTTTAAAATGTAAATAGGCACGTTTGATTGCCAAATGGCTCAGAACGGTCTAACTTTGCAGCCTACTTCACTGATTTATGAGTGTAAACCTACATAGAAAAATTCATTCAGGATTTATGTGATAATGAAATAATTTAACTACAGAAGAAGAAAATGGTGAACTTTTACAGAAATTTGGGTCCTAGTGCTAAACCCCATGTAACTGTAAGAGAAATATTTTCTTTTCTTTCTCCCTGGCAACATAGATACCATGATAAACACAATGCAGTTAATTTTAAGTCTGCTCTAACTTTGAAATACTACCTCTGTGTGTTACTATATAGAACTGATTACTCCCCAATTTAGAATGACTATTATTGTTATTTTGACACGTGTAATAGTGTGGGAAATAACCACAAACAAGAGTTGCAGAAGATGCAAAAGATTAGAAACGTGCCACACATCATTGACTGTACTTGGAAAACCCACACAGTGTCATGTCCTTACAGGATGTATAATGATAAGGAAATGGACATCTTTCATATTACAAACTCAAAAGTCTACATCCTAAGTCTGCAGTTAAATTGTAGCATCCTATTTTGGAAAATCTCTCTACAAGTGCTAAATATAAAGGTGAAACCAGCAACAGCGTAGTATGGTCACAGTGAAGATGTGCAGTACTCTGAATATTTTGAGGCAATTTAGATTCCACCTGTTTTTCCTATTTTCTCTTATACAAATGGATATTTCTTGCAAAAATAGCTGACAGAGAAGTTATACATCTAAAATGCGTGCCCAGATAACACTTGTCATAGCACGCCCTGCTCTGTTTTCTTTTTAGCATTTATGACTGTTTTTCTTACTTATTTTTAATTTTGTTCCCTGTCCACCTCCATTCCTTACCCACCAAAGGTCAGCTACAAGAAAGCAGGGCTACGGAGCAGGTCCTCAATAAATATTTGGTGCATTCATTCAATTCCACAAAGATTTGGTCACTAAGTATGTATTGGCCAGACGAATGTGCCAGGAACTGTAAAAAAAAAAAAAAAAAAAAAAAAAATAGGCAAAAAAGTAGGCAAGCTAAAAATGGGCCTTGCCATCTTGCCACTCATAAGATAGCAGGAAAATGATGAAATTTAAAGAATTACTGGCCTACCAAGGTTATCGTATCATCAAGAACTGTTTTTAAAATCGAACTGAAAAGTGCTTTATGATATTGTCAAGGTTTGGAGCTTTGGAAAGGCTTCCAGAATATTTCAAGTAGTACACAATAGAATTTTTCACGTGAAAAGGAAGGGTTAGTGGAAAGTACATATTCCAGCCTATCCATATATTACATATTTTCAAGGACTGTACTGTGTGAATGGCTACTATTTTCAAGGCATCCGCGTTATTTGATCATTACAACAAGCTAATGAGGTAGATAAGTCAGATATTTATGTTTAAGCGAATAATTGAACAGGCTAGATTAGTGATTTAGGAGTTACTGCAAATGGACGCACAGAATCAGTTGGGGGAAATAGAAATGTTCTAAAAATCAAATTGGGGCAGTGGTTGCACAATTCTGTAAATTTACTAAGATTCATGGAATTGTAAATTTAAAACAGGTGAATTTTGTGGTATGTAAATTATACATCAATAATGCTAATTTAGTAAGAGACTAATAAAGATTGTCTCAAGTAATATATTTTAAAAAAATACTTTCAGGTTACCAGTAACTTTTTCACTTCATTGTTTTGATGTATAGTGAAAGGTGAAATGTGAGGAATTTTGTTAAATAACCTGGACTTAACTTAAATGGTAGATATTGATCGACCATACTAGTGTTCACTATAAGATCTTATGTAGTAATATCATAATGTTTCAATTATTCATCTTCTAGTGCATTTAATAGATTTCACTTCTAAAGCATTTTTACTGAAGCTGGGACTTTGACTCAGATCTGCTTTCTCCATTTTGATGATTAGCTCTCTACCAAGCAAAATTTAAGCTATAACTACCACAATCCCCTAATATTTCTATGCAGTATTCCAAATTTCCCCCCAAAGTTTTGTCTCTCCACTTATCTAATTTTAAAAGTAACCATAGTGCCTATTTGTAATGGACTATTCTATTATCATCACTATTATTTTCATTATCATTCTTATAACTAAGAATAACATCATTTCTCAGGCGTAATAAAAGAAATAATTCCACACAAAGTTCACTTTTTTATTTTTAAAAGGTAGTATCATCAAGTTTACTTATAAAAATTTACATGTTTTTCCCTTCTGGAGATTTATGGCCCACTTTTTTTCTTTTCGGAGCTTAGAAGTTTAACCCGAACTTAATAAACCACAGAAATCTGTTTTTCCAGAAATCTGTTAATATACCACAGCACTCATATGTCAAGGAACAAGTTTGGGAAACACTAAAATAGAATGTTTCCTTCATACCACTCCTCCCCCCATTCCTATTAGCGTAGTAGGAGTGGGATGGAAGAAGATGGTCATCAGGTAATTTCTTAAAGTTCCTAACACAAAGTTCCACCACAGTACTTATAACTGAACTAAGGCAATAGCTAAATGTACTTTGGTGGTCTTAAGATGTTTGCTATTATTGCATAAATTTACACACACATGTAATGTATATGTATATATGCACACACACATACACAAATCTATATTGCTTAATGAATATGTATGCCTCACAAACCTGAAAAGAGCCTGTGGTTAAGTTGTTAGACTCTAACAAGCTCTTTGGCCTGTTGCATATTCCTGATAAAAGTCAAAACTTCTCTGTCTGACGAATCTTAGTTTATAAGTAACATACTTTCTAATTCATCTAATCAAATTATAGGAATTTTTTTCAAATAGTAGTAAAAAGCCGTGTGAATGTCTTTTCTACTTATTGAATAATTATAAAGTATCATGTGAAACTTTTCAAAATTATATGCTCACAATCATAATTACATGATTATCATGTCCCTTATGTTTTAAAGTACAAATTATCTAATACCCTTTAGTGCATTTTTTGCCTTTAATTTTGTGAGTTTGAGTTGTATGTGGCCATTTCCCCTTCTTGAGGATGCCATTTCAAAATTACTATCTGTTGAAAAATTTCTAATGTAACAGTGTTAAATTTCTCCATTAATAGTCTCAACATGACATCTTCTAATATTTTTTCTTTCTGAAATATTTTAGTTATTTTCTTTGGAATCACTCTCTTTATTTGACATCACAAAAGCCCTTATAATTATTTGATATGAAGTTTCCTTTATTCCATTAAATACTTTAGATGGCTACAGTTTAATTTTGCTTGCCATCTTCTGTCATTAATTTGATATATGAGAATGGTCTGATGAGGTAAATCATGGTAAAAAGCCCTGCTCTCTGCTCAGTTAATTGTAAAGTGCTATATTGGAAATGTCATTAATGTTTGATTGATTTTTAGTTCTATAATTTGCCCTTTACCATCTTTAGTGGAAAAATGGTTATTTCCATTTCCATTGTTGTTTCTTATGAACATAATTACTGTATTGTCAGATGTCTTTTTTTGGTAATGGCATGATGATATAATTTGCTTTATGTTATTTCACTTTTATGAAGAAAAATTAGTGATCCTGAAAGGTATTGCATTGAGAACTCCTATTAGAGCATACATGGCTGTTTCAAATCAGTAGCCCTGATTTGCTGCTTCCTTTCATTTTGCTTCTGTTGGAAATGATTGATTTTATATGAAGCCACGCTGGCAATTTCACAAGATCCGTTGTTTGTTTTCTTCAAACACTTACCATCCATATCCAGGTAGATGTATATTTTAGGTGAAAATACAAATCAAATTTTATAGCCTTTAGCTCTTGAGCAGATCTTACAAATCTGAAAGCTAAGTATGGAAATCATTTTCCTTTGGATTAAATCTTCCGTTCTCAATGTTTTCTTTCACAATATTCTTTTCTTTCATTATCTGATCATAATGTCAGGAAAGATAATGTAATGTTGGTCATTTTTATTAGAAGGATTTTTAAGTAGGAGATAATCCGTTCTGCCTGGAAGTTTCCATAATACTCTGTTATTTAAACAAATCGCTTATCTATTTCACAATAAGCCTGCCCTCAAAGTGATAAGCATTTTTTAATTATGTGGTTCCAGAATAATAAAGTAAGTGGTAAACGATATCCTAAGTACAAACTAAAAATGAATTATCAGTTCAAAGTAAGAATCGTGGAATTAATTTGTAAAAGTGCCAGCTAAATATAAGTGTGATGCGTATTATACAACCTTCCCAAAGTGGAATCAATTGGAAATATGTATCCATTTTTATTTTATAACTTTAATAATGAATTATGGTTAGCGAATATATTCATTAAGTATATTAGATAGCTCTTCCCAAATCTACTTGTGTGATTTGCTCTGCCAAAAAAAGCAAAAGGATAATTTGAACAAAGAACTATATTCCTCTTGGATATCACAATGTATATTAATATATAAAATATGATGAGAAGTTCTATAGTACAGACACATGCTTATCCTTAATTTCCAAAATATATTTGGCCACGAAGCTCTTTTCATGCATGATCTACTTAATTCATAAAGAAATTTTGATCTCTAATCATATTGGAACAGCACTACAGATATGAACATTTTTCTAGAAGTGCTGCCTATAAATATGATAAAGTCTCAGTTCTATATGATGTTCAGCCATGATTTTTTCAATTTTAATGATTTTAGTAGTGGTGACCTTTCTAAGAATATAGAAATTCATCCTCTCAACAGTCTATCTAACTACTTAATATAGATATGAACATTTCAAAGTCCATATAATGTTTTGCACCTAGTTCCAAATTGCCACACTTTCCTTTTGCTTGTTACTTGGTCCTTCACATCCCCTGGTGACAGATAAAAGTCAAGTATTTGGTTGTATGTTTCTATTGTTTATGTATCATGACAACAGTATGACTCATTTGGAAAAATGTAGAATTTATCATCGGAAGACCTGTGTTTCAATGATCACTTAAGTTATCTTGACTTTGTTTTGTAATGCCAAGTTACTAGAGGCAGCTTTGAGGGGCAGTCTTGGAAAAAAAAAAAAGATATACAAATTATAAATACAAAGTTAAATGCTGAGTTATAGAAGAGTCTTTTGCAGGTGAGGAGCCCTAAAACTTAAGGTTCAATAACTTCACATTAATTCCTCCTGGAGATAGTGATTCTTACCCACATCCAGTCTTTTCTTTCATAAAAGTAAGCATACTCCCTCTGCACACTCCAAACTCAATCTTTGCTAGTGTGGTTCCCATAGCCTGGAATGAGATCCCATTTTCTTATTCTCTACTCCTCCAAAACCCTTTCTTAACCATATGTACTTTAAATTATGCCAATTTCCTAAAAATTTACCAGATTTTATAGTAGAAATTAATATTACCCTTTGCTTTTATCACCTAGCATGAGTTTTTCTATTATATACATGCATGTCTGCTTTGTAATTTACTTATTTCTCTATGTTCTGTTTCCATAGAACAAAGCTTCCTTAGGAATAGGCTCAATGGTTTTGCTCTCACTCTGTGCACTTGAGCAGTAGATGCAGAACTTGTTTATTGAATTGACGAACTAGATACTATTAATATACAAATAAGATTAAATATCTGTTTTGTCTGATAGATGTCCATTTGGAGGCTACTGTTGTTTTTCAATCATAATTTAAAAGGCAGGATAATTGTTTATAGGGCATTGAGTTAGCTACTTCCTAGCTATATTACCTTGGACAAGTCAACATGTCTACTCTCATTTGTAAATGAGGATGATAAATACTTATCTTAGTTTGAATGGGCAATTAAATGAATTTATGTAAAGTGTTGGTACATAAACTCACACAAACGTCTGCTTGGTGATGATAATGATGATGATTTCCTACACTGCTCTTCTCTTATCCCTCTAGTGTAAAAGGCCAGTGGAGTATGTGTCTATTTCATTTTCTCCTCTACTATACCTTGGGTGATGAACAGATGAAAGAGTTGAAAAAACAGGTAGACATACACCATTAAGTATCAGGCCCTCAACTCTCTGAATATTTTTTTGTTTTTCCCTCATCAATTTCCTTTCCCAGTCTCCATAATGGCTATTCAACCTTCGTCTCTTTCCTTTAGACTTTTCCTCGACCCTCTCCTCGCTCATCTTCAGCAGATACCAGGGGTCTCATCCTTATAAAACAAATAGTATATAATGACACTGACAATTTATGAGTAAATGTGCAAACAACTTGAACAGGTATTTTTACATAAGCTACCACATCTAATCTTTTTGACTAAAACCAGTGTAGCTATCTACTGCACACATGAGAATTTTTCTGGATATGTGACTACAAATTATGATAAAGCTTCATTGCTGGCTTGTAATTATCATCCTCAGTTTAGAGATGAGAAAATTGAGGCTCAGGAAAGTTTGGTGCTTTGCTCAGGTGGCAAGTCAGAGTCCTGAGATTTAAGTCTAAATTTCTCTTAACATTATTCTGTTCTGATTCCCAGAGAACATCAAGTAAGAAACATTCCACTTCCTGTCTCTCCAAATCCAAAATAGATCTTTATGTGTTACCTTTGGATTCTTAAAAAGTGACACCTCTCATCCTGTCAATATTTTTCCATTGATTTTTGATCTTTGTCCTTTACTCCATTTCCTCTTGCTTCCCACAGGGTTTTTCTAATCAATTATCCTCTTATTTTTTTTTTTTAATTGCTTTTTCTATCGGGTCCTCTCACATAGCCTTAAAATGTGTTCAAGTCTCGTTGGCCTGAATTTCATTATGTAGAGAAACAAAAGTCTTCAAAAATGATTTCAATGATTTTTATGAGGATGCTTCCTCATCCTTAATCAGTTTTCAGCTCTTGAAAGCCTGATTTCTGCTCTCACCATCCACTGCCTCTGTTCTAGCTACGGTGCTCATTGATGAGCTGATGTGCCCTTGTTAATACTTGTCTCATTTGACCTGTCTCAAAGTTGACGTTGTTGATCTCTCCCTCATTCTTAAAACTCTTGTATCACTTGATTTAAGTGGCACCCTCTCTCTTTCCTGGTTCTTCCTCTTTTAGATTGTTCCTTCTCTTTCTTTAGTGCTTTCCTTCTTCTCCACAGTCCTTCAATTCCAGTGTTTTCCGTAGTTCCTTCCTAGCTGTCCCTTTCTACTTCCCTTTAATGTTTGAGCACACTAAAAGAAATATTAGTGTTATATTAGTTAGTGAAATATTAGCAATTATACAAGTATACATTGCTTTTTTGAATATGTGTACACACATTTGTAGCTATAATTATTAATAAAATGCCAGTTCATTTCAAAGTATTATTGAATTTATAGTGACAGTCTCTCACTATCATTATTGGATTGAGTATAAGCAGTAGAAGTATTATCTGTGATTCCGATCAATTTTAAATTTTAAACTTTATCTTCACATTGAAAATCCTGGAAACCTTTCATTTAGACCATGAGGTTATTTAATACCTGATTCCTACGTACATTTCCAGTTATATTTCTGCCAATGTGCATTCATTCCCCAAACTGTTCATGCTATTCAGTGCCTCATCTCTGCACCTTATTTTCCCTTAATCAGGCATGCTTTTGTTTTTATAACTTTCATCTCCTTACATATCCAGTATGCTATTCAGGATGCTTAGGTACGAGTAACAAAATTGAATTAACTCAAGCAAAAACCAAAATGGGGGAGGGAGGTTTATCATAAGGATATAGGAAAGTCTCAGGAAAACCAAAGGCAGGAATAAAGCTTTGACTCAGGAAGGAACTGGAACCTGTGTTTTGGTTACTTGTAATGACAATTTATCATAATTTTCTAGCGGTTTTGTGGTTGAAAAGGTTAAGCTGGGCCTTTTCTCTTGGGGTCTTTCATGTGATTGTAGGCAGTTGTTAGCTAGTATGATAGCAACCTGTAAGCTCAACTAGGGTGGATGTCCAAGATGACTCACTCATATGTCTATCAGTTGGTGATCATTGTCAGGTAAAAGCTCACCTGGCATTGTTTACTGAAACACTTACCTATGAACGCTCTGTATGACTTGGGCTTCTCAGAGCATGTCAGATGGGTTCTAAGAGACCACCCTAAGAGTGAGCATTCCAAGAAGGCAGAAGTAGAAGCTGCTAGCCCAGTTAAGGACTTTTCCTGTAACTGGCAGAGCAGTTTTACCCTATTCTATTGGTCAAGGTAGTCAAAGGACCAACCTAGATTTAAACAGGTGAGGAAATAAACTCCACCTCTTGATGGGGGAGTGGTCAAAGGAGCATGTGCTGGAATTATTGTTGTGGCCATCTTTGGAGAATACCATCTCTTTTAGCCTATGATTGGAAGCCATCAGTATTTTTGTTTCTACTTCTCTTTTTATGTATCTGCTTCTTTCTTCTCTCTCATTCGTGGACCTTTGCTATTCCTCAATTGACGATGCAAACTAGGGACTTCCTCAGCACAGTCTCCTAGCATACATGCCGCAGTCCCAAGCACCCACAGAATATGACCAGACTTTCTTCTGTCAGTTCTGAGAGGAAATATGATGGTCCTAACTGGGCACAAGCATTCTCCATCTTCTAATCATCCATGACTTGGAGGTGGCCAAAGTTATGTGGCAGAGACTTGGTTGTTATTGACTCGCCTTTTTGAGGGAGTAAGCATTTTCCACCTGAAATGTCATGACCATATACCCCCCCCCCAAACATCTGCTACTCCCAGCAATGCTTGCTAATTATTCAGAGTTCTGCTTTAACATCACCTCTCCATTACATCCATTAACTTCCCTGTATAAGTGTCACTCCACTCTACATACTTCCATTAAATTTTGTAGATTTTTTAGCATTTCTAGCACTGTGCATAATGTTACCATTCATTAACGTCAGTCCCTAACTCCTAGATTCTCTGGTTTCTGGAGAGTAGTACATACCGCTATTTCTTACACAAGGTAGTTCTTCAACTAGCTATTATGTATACTATAGAGTATGTAGTTATTATATGTATTATATATAACATCTAGTAAAAGATAATATGCATTTACATGAGTCTTTTATCTATTTTAAGCCAGAATTCTAATTACTGAAGTAATTTATATTTACTTTACCTTTATAATTGTTAGGATTGATACGCTAATGAATAATATTAAGGTATATCTGTATATTTATACCCTTGTATCCTAAGTAACTCCTTCATCACTTAACCCATTTTCTTGGGATAATTCTCATCACTCATTGCAGGGTTGTAGGTCTCTGCAGTAACTGCCAAGCAAACTACTGTCATTTTCTAATAATATGTAAGAGTTGACTTCAATTGGTATAAATTAGGTTATACTAATAAGTATTTTACAAATTGTTTTGCATGGAAATTTTATGGGCAATGTAGTGTAAGTTAATCAATTTCTTCTTCTCTAACTTATTTATGATAATCTGACAGTGACTGAATTTTAAATAAGAATAATTTGGCCACTAGCTGATGTTTGCTGGATCTCACAGAAATAAATGAATGAATTTATTGTTTTGGTCTCCGCACACTGCAGGATTTGACCTGTAACTGGCTCAGAAGTGTATAAGTCAAATACAGACATACTTTTGAATATAACGATCAAAAATATCTTTACTCAATATAGAAAATATAGAAATATATTAAAGTTAATTGAAGTTCAAAAATCGAACTCTGTAGGAAGCGGTTAAGTATCTATCAGACAGAAAGTAGTCCCAATTGAGGCATTTGCCTTCTCTTTCCTAGATCCATAGTTTCCCTGATATTTAAATGAAATATGGCACAGAATGACTGAGTAAAGATCCCTATTAAGGAATATTGTCCACATGCAACTTTCTTATTATATCTTATCCTTGTCACAGTTAGCTTTTTTAAAATAAAAGTTAACATCTTGTCTTTGATCAGATTTGAGGGTAAATTCAAAGATAAAACAGTATCAATTTTACGTATTAGATAAAAATAGATATTTCCTACTGAAAATGATATCTGAAATAGCTATTCATTATTACAGACTCAAAAGGATAATTTCTTTTTCATAATAACCCCAGTAGGAGGGAAATAAGTCATTTCATTTTTGATAACTGTTGGTAAGTTAAAAAAAAAACCCTGTTTATTGTCATTTTAAAAGAGGCTACATTGTAATAATGGTTTAAGAGAGTCTCTGAATTCCATCTTCTTGGAAAATGAGCTGTTCTTTGCAATAACTTGTAGAGCATGATGACTAATATACTATTCCTCCAACAGAAAATCCAATCAGATTTGACAAGTCATGAGATCAGTTTAGAAGAAATGAAGAAACGTAACCAGGGAAAGGAGACTGCTCAGAGGGTGCTATCCCAAATTGATGTCGCACAGGTACATATTATTGCATAAACTGAGGAACTTGTACTTGAGTACTAAAACCGAGTCTATATTAGACAACTTGATTATTGAAAAATTTGGATTGAGGACATTATTTAAAAGCTACAATATGGTGTACAAATGGTGCAGACTTTGTTGGTTTGTGTATTTTAAGGATAAAATAGATTAATAAATTACCTTTTATTTAATATCGCCTTAAGAACAATTACTGAATTCTTCTCCCAAATGCATGTATTCCTTGTGCTGGACAAATGAAAAAAAGATTGCTTTGGTTTGTTTTTATTTTCATTCCCCTATATCTTCAAGAATAAAGGATATTGTTTGGAAGGAAAAGTTAAATCAGTGCTTTCTTACATTGTCTTTACAGAAAAAACTGCAAGATGTTTCCATGAAGTTTCGATTATTCCAGAAGCCAGCCAATTTTGAGCAACGTCTACAGGAAAGTAAGATGATTTTAGATGAAGTGAAGATGCACTTGCCTGCGTTGGAAACAAAGAGTGTTGAACAGGAAGTAGTACAGTCACAGTTAAATCATTGTGTGGTACGTATATATTTCTGGTGACAAATTAATCAGCTACCCCTTGACTTACCTTATTAAGGAGTACCTGATGATTCCCTTTTATAGTATAAAATTGTTTTCATAGCTAAAATAATTATAGTATATAATTTTAAGGTTAAGAACAAAAATTAGCACAGGTGTATTGAGAGACAAGAGTTTTTACTGAAATAGTAGTCGTTTAATACCTATTCTGTAGGTGACTTTTTTGAGTCTATAATTCTTTAAGTACTGTGCAGAATGTAAAAAGAAGTCTTTGTTTAATTCTTATGGTACTTTAAACGTATTTTAAAATATAAATTCTGAAAAGAAATAAATTAGTCTGGAAACAGCAACAGCAACAGTAGCTACAATAATAAAAACCATTCCAGAAATGAGTGCCAAGTAATTTAAGTGATCTACACAAGTCACCTCTAATTTTCGAGGCCACAAATTAAATGAGAGTTTAAAAACAAACAGCCAATGAAGGGCAAAAGCAACATTTCAATCCAGGTGCTCTTACTCCAAACCGCAGTGTCTTTCCATTAAACAAGTGCTGGATATACACTGAAATGCCACCAGACCACAAAGACAGAATAAAAAGGCATGAAAGGTACAATTAGCCTGTAGTGTAAATCTTTACTGGAGTTTGGGATTTCGAGCAGTGTCCTTTGTCTCAATTACTGGAAATTTACTGAGTCAGATGACTCCTCTGATAACATAAAGCTGAATTATGAGGGCATCTACTAGAGTACTATAAGTATTACTATAACTTTACGTGTACTATGGACTATCAGAGTAGAAATTCACATAAAATAAGAACACAATGTTATTAAGAGGAGAAAGAATTCTCTATTTTGTACTTTGTGTTTTAGGTATTGTTTCTGTATCTACTCCATAACGTAAATGAAAAAGAGACTCTTTAGATTCACGTAATCTTATCATTATGAATGGGAAAATATATTTCTTTTTAACAAAAAAGTATACATATATATTTCTTTGTGTAAAATTATGAAGTCTTTTTTATTCGGTAACTTTTGTTCATAATACAGGCTGCATTTTAGTGACATCCTTATTATAAATATTCTAACCTCCAAAAAAGAAATTTCAAATATAACAATATATAGTTATTAGCTGATATTAAATGAATAACGTTAGAAATACATGAGAACATATCTCCTCTTAAATTTTGCAAAAAGAATTGAAAGCAAAATGACCCAAGTATACTATCATTATGGCTACATATATTCGTGAAGGGAGAGCTGTTCATTCTCTTCTAGGAACAGGTCTCTAATGGTACCTCATAAAACTTGCCTGCTAGCAAATATGAACTTGAAAACAACCCTCCTGCCCCCAGCTGTGACTGTGCCCTGACTTAGTGCAGAGGAAACAGCTCAAGGTCCTTGCTCAGTTTCTTTCTGGTTCTGGTTTAGATATCAGGACCAATTCAAGCAGTCCTTCCATAAGAATATCTTTTCTTTACAACTTTTATATTTTTTCATTACTTAAGATGCTCTATTGCATATACTGTAATCAGGGGCTTTGCCTTCAAGAAATTTTTCTTCTGTTAAAAACAGTCTTACCAACATGAAGACGAGTAAGAAGAACATTTCCCTTCCCTAGTGATAAGTATTTTCTCTGTCTATTGAATGACCTAATGTTAGTGGTAACAGTACTTTGAATGAGCTTTCATCATAAAGGTAAATCATTGAGTTATTTTTTTTTATTAAGTTTAAAGAGTAAACCATTTGGAAGTATCTCTGATTCCAGAATTTACAGAATTGATTCCCAACGTTGACAATTGATGATTTGAATGTTTCTAAATATCCAGCTATATTTATCATTTCTAAAATAGAAGTAAAATGAAGTAAAAAAATAAATCATCTAGAAAGATCAGCCAGAGCTCACAATTATTAATAAAGGAATGTTAACATCAAACAATCATCAAGGACAGAATTAAGATGGAAATAGATTATGTCTGTAGCCTTAATGAATAAGATAATTGCTCAGCCTTTGGGAAACGTTTTGTTTTAGATATTGATTTTAAACTGTAAAGGGAAAACAAATTCAATTTTGATTCTAATTCCAGGAAAACAGCAAAGACCCACCAGCAATTTTATTTCTTAGTGCCAATAAAATAAGTAGTTGTTGTTCAGACTTACCACTGAGCAAATTAAAGCAGCAATGTATAATGTAAAATATTATGTGTGTATACGTATATATACATATACTTACGTGCATGCATGTATGCATATATACATACATACAAAGACACATATCTTTCCAGAAAAATAACTATGAGGCAAAGTTATGATACTTGTTTCATGAGCATTTGTTATGGCAGTATACTTTTGTGAAGCAATAAATGTGTTCTTTATAGTTGTGATGTATGTGCGGGTTTTAAATAATGTCTTTATAATTGTCTATATTTAATTGATCAGCCCAATGAAGAAAATAAATTTGTATAATCTAATTAACATATTTAAAATTGTCTTCCTTCCTTATATGTTATTTAATATGTATTGAACTTATAATCTGGAAATTTAGATGTTTTATCCCCGCTAAAAAGTAAGCTCCATGAGAACAACAGTGAACATGTCTGTCTTGGTCACCACTGATTCTCTAGTGACTGAAATACTGTCTGGTACATAGTAGGCACTCAATAAATACCTGGTGAATGAGTAAACAAATTTTTCCAAACTCACAGCTAGAATTACATAACTGCAGCATTTAAAATTGAAATCATACAACTTTTAGAAATGATCTTTATCAACTTGAACTGAAGAACTAAGTACATGTAGGATGTACTCTTACTTTAGTAGGGATAACTACAAACTCTACATGCCTGTATGTGTGTATATAATCACAAATAGAAACATTGAATCAACATAAAATGCAAAAACTAGGTATTAATCACAGCTGCAAAATGGTATTACATTAAAACTATAAACATGAAATAGCAAATAAGGTGTCTACCTCTATTTTTATTAATAATGGTATGAGTTATACACTATTGCTTATTATTATGTTTTGTTTTATGTTTTTAACTTAGAACTTGTATAAAAGTCTGAGTGAAGTGAAGTCTGAAGTGGAAATGGTGATAAAAACTGGACGTCAGATTGTACAGAAGAAACAGACGGAAAACCCTAAAGAGCTTGATGAAAGAGTAACCGCTTTGAAATTGCATTATAATGAGCTGGGAGCAAAGGTATGTACATGTCTGCTGAAACTACAAACACTAGGCTACTTTCCCTATATATTGTAAAGCAAGAGGCAGTGATAGTATACAATTAATATCTTAGAAAGTCTTAATCATTTTCTCTTGATACACACAAACAGACATATATACATAGGGATATAGAGAGATATATTGCCATGTGTAATTCTTATTAAGAAACAATAATCAGGGGGCCAGCCCCGGAGCCCGGTGGTTAAGTTCACATGCTCTGCTTTGGCGGCCCAGGGTTTCACTCGTTCGGCTCCTGGGCGTGGACATGGCACCTCTCATCAGGCCACACTGTGGAGGCGTCCCACATAGCACAACCAGAAGGACATACAGCTAGAATATACAACTATGTACTAGAAGGCTTTGGGAAGAAGAAGAGGAAAAAAAAATAAAGCTTGGCAACAGATGTTAGCTGAGGTGCCAATCTTTAAAAAAGAATAATCAATGAGGATCTTCTTTCCAGTCTACATTAAAAAATATGTGAAGTTCAGGGAGATTTCTGCTGGTTCTTCAAAGAGTTCTCAAAGGATTTCTTTGTTCTAAACTTGCCTTCTTTTCATTGCATAAATTTACTTGTGACGACATGAAGGCTGGTAAATTTTATAAACTAATGTACCTACTTAGATTTTGGTACAGTGGAGTTGATACATTCCACATAGGCCGCTAGGTGTAATAGAGTTGGCACATGCCACAGAATTTATTTGCCTGTATGGCAAGCCTTGCATAATCCACCACATTTGGCTAATAAAATAGCATAGATAGCCAGTTGAGTCCTATGACTCTGTGATTTTTTTGCATTTTTGTCCTGATCAGGATCTAATAACCAATTCCTTCTCACTATTAATTAAAAATGCATGCATCTCTCCATCTTCTCTTTCAAGAACTATGGAATATCTAGGATAGTTATCTCACTTTCCTCAAATCAAAGATTTTGTGTAAGAAAAGAAGAAAAAAAAGAATTTGTATAGACTTAGAGCTATGAATTTTCAAAACAGTGATAGTACTCATAAAAAGTATTCATGAAAACATGAATTGTCAGCATCAAGGCCTGACCTGGCCTTTTCTATGCCACTGTTTTACATTACTTTAAGTTTTCTAGAAGAATTTTTGGTGCTCAGCTAAGATTTAAAGTGTTAACATAGTAATAAAATAATTATTTGTTTTTTTAAAAAGTTGTGATAGCTTAATATATTATGCAGTATCTGAGAGAATAAGTGTACTTTATTAATAATTAAATGGTAAGGTTGTTTCTTGGAACTTATGCAAATAAAGTGACCTATCTATTATTGACATTCATAGCTATTTATCAAGTTTAAGTACTTTAAGTGACTACTTTAAATGAGGAGCTATTTGGGGATGGCTTTCTCTTTCTTCTGCTTTTTGTGGAAGGACAAATAAGTACTGAGGAAACTTTTGGCCTAAGGGCCAAAGCAGAAAAAATAAAAATGCATGCATCTTAATTTCATTCTGATTGAAAGAGCTTTACTGAGACCAATGGGAAGAAAAGAGTAATTTTTACAGCTCAGGTTCCTGACTTTATTGAATATAACGACATCAATGAGAAATTGTTGCCTCATCTTAGACACAAATATAAATGCTTGTCCGTATTTGAGAAGTAGCCATGCAGAGGCCGGGTTCTAATGTTTCAGCCTGAATGTAGGTCAAAGCTTATGTCTTGAGGCTACTCATTGCTACTTATCCCTGAGAGAAAGTGAATTTTAGATTCAAATGGAAATCTAGAAATAACCATTCATATTAGTTGATGGCCTTTATTATTTTTATATTTTAACAGTCTTCTAATGTATATTTCATATGTTTTAAGAAAGTTTGTTGTCATCTTATGAAAAAGTTCTCCTCATTTGCTCAAAAAGTAAGGAACACTGATACCCATTTAATAGCAAAGCATGATGATAATCTTGAAATAAAATACATTTCAACTGCTTGTTTAATCCATGAAGACACCTTTGGATTAAAAGACCCCTTATGTCCCTCCAGAGAAGTTTATTGTTGTGTTAAAGATCACCACAGAGAGGAAAGTTATCTCTGCACTTGATATCTCTTTCTACTATTTATCAACTTTCACAAATTCTCCTTTTTCCATATTTAGCATCAATTGAATAATTTCTAATATTAATCTTAATGCTATAATTTATTGAATTCTGGAAAACTATTCTCTATATTCAAGAGTTTATAATCTGACTTATGTAACTTTACACTAAAATAATGCATCGATAAATACATTTTCTTTAAATTAGGAAAAAGTATATTTTGGGAAAAGTTGGTTTCTCAGTTTACTTTTTCAAATATAAATTGTTGCCTACACTTTTTCTTTGTCTTGAAGATTTTGCACAAAATCTTTGCCCTTGTGAGAGCAACTATAACATAGAACAATGTAGAATAAATTACTTAAAATTTAAAACAATAAAAATGATGTTAGAAAAATATTAGTGCCCTGAGTTGATTGTTATTAAGGAGTGAATGACTCTCATGAAGATGTAAAGCTCAATTTATCCCTGAAAATATAGATTTGAAAGTTTATGTTTATTGAACCACTTGGCATTTAGTAATATCATTAAAGCAAAATGAAAGATTACTAAGAAATCATACTTAGCTTTAATAGCAGGACAGAATACAGCAAAAATGTGGGGCAGAAATTTCTTTTTCAAATAAAGATTTAGAAACATTAATGATGAAGGGAATATGTATAAATATCGTCTAATAAACATGCTGTAAGTCATGTATTCCTTCTCTAAGAGAAAATCATCTGCACTTAAATCTTCCAAGCGCCTTCAACAGTGGTTTTGTTTGATAAAATCAAAGGAAGCAAAGGATATCTTAATGTATTATTCCTTTTATATTAAAAAGATAAACCCTTCTGTTTTAATTATCTTCAGAATTTATATGGTTATACTTGCCTCAATTCAATATATGTTACTCTTTTTGTGGTAGCTCAGGCTGCCGTACAAAATACCATAGACTAGATGGCTTAAACAACAAAAATTTATTTCTCACAGTTCCAGAGGCTGGGAAGTTCAAGATCAAAGTGTCAGCTTAGTGAGGACCCTCTTCTGAGATAGAAAGAGAGAGTGAGGGAAAGAGAGAGAGAGATCTCTTTCTTCCTCTTCTAATAAGGCCACATTCCTATCAGATTGTGGTCCCACCCTTATGAGCTCATTTCAACTTAATTACTTCCTAAAGACCCTGTATCCAGATACAGCCACATTGGGGATTTGGGCTTCAAAATATTAACTTTAGAGGGGATGCAATTCAGTTTATTGCACTTTTCTTACAGAACACAAATTTATTAGTTTGTTTAATATCGCCAACTTAGCTTAATTGTTCAATGAATAAAAATCGAAGAATTTCTTATACGTAAATCTATTTAATTTTATTGAGAGATATTACATCTAGCACCTAGATGTAATAATACTTATAATTCCTTGTGTGGCTTCTCTATGCTTTGATTTTTACGGAAATATACATAAATAGCAATACTCCTATTAGCCTCAAATACACATACTCAAAGCCCAGATACTCATGTCAGCCTCACTTAAATTTTTTTAAGTGTTCATGAAACAATGATTACTGAAATATTCTACTGCAGGTGGCACTCTTTTAAATGTATCCCTTCTTGACACGGAAAAAGTGCAAAACACAATTTTCCTTAAGATGGCAGTGTCTCCTGTTTTATTAAAATCTATTTAGCTGGATATAAACAAAAGAGAATAAATAAAAATCAATAATTCATTAGCTCTGGGAAGATAGAATTTCTTTCAAATATTGAATCTAGAATTCTTCTTCTACTAATAGTACATAGGAAAAATAACTATGCATAGAAATACATGATAAGGTGTAATTTTTTTTTTCTCCCACACACAAATGAAATCCTTGCAGTTGAAAGGGCACATGCTTTTACTTCCCTGAAGGGAAAAATGGAATGAAAAATCTGTAAAAAAAAAAAAAAAAAAACCAAAAATGGAATTTTCATTCTCAGCAACTAAACATTTTTTAAATGTACACAAGCTCTGTTAAAGAAACTAATACATTTTGTTCAGTATTTGTAATTCATATCAAAGTTTCAGGGTGTTTATTTTGATTGTAGCACTTTGAATTCTTTAAACATAGCTTCACTTTAGCATTTTTTCACGCTTATGGCTAGATTCTTATTTTGGTTGTAGAATACATATAAGTATATATATAATCTCAGCTTTCTATTCAACCAACCACCTGGAAACTTACAAAATGTAGGCATACCTCAAAAGGTGGTGGAGAAATGCACATTGGTTCATTCTCTGTATGAGAAGGCAGAAGAACTCGATTTTGAGGGTCTTAGTTTTAAACACAGAACTGAAACACAGGATCGAGTCACGATTATCTCTATTAATGAGAGTGAAAATTTTGTTTTGGAATTAATTTTTTTTGCCCCCATTGAATGGCAAAAGTATTTCTGAGAAGGGAGTAGCCTATTCTTTGTGTTGTTTTTGTGCAAAAGTAAGACACTTTAAAGATGCAATGACAGGGGCTGGCCCGGTGGCTGAGTGGTTAAGTTTGCACGCTCCGCTGCAGCGGCCCAGGGTTTTGCTGGTTTGAATCCTGGGCGCGGACATGGTAGTGCTCCTCAGGCCACATTGAGGTGGTGTCCCACATGCCACAACTAGAAGGACCTGCAACTAAGATATGTACTGCAACTATGTACTGGGGGGGATTTGGGGAGATAAAGCAGAAAAAAAAAAGGATTGGCAGCAGCTGTTAGCTCAGGTGCCAATCTTTAAAAAAAAAAGATGCAATGACAATAAAATCGACTATTCTACGTACTATATAAATGCTTTTGCCTCTTGAGAGAAAAAGTATTCTTCCATTTTGATTCCTTACCAGGAAGAGCAGCCCTCATTTGTATATAGAGGATTGCAAACCTTTTGCCCATCTTTTTGACAGATGACTGGAGGTTTCCTAAAAGAAATGTGTCCTATTTTCAGTGTGACTTATATCATTCTATATATTTAAAAAATTTGACCATAAATTATTTTTTATTTATATTAGAGAAAATAATTACAACTTTTCTTTCTAACTGATACAAGACACTGTCTTTTGGAGAAAGAATCTCATCTTCCCTAGATTGTGTTTATTCACTGTTAATATTCAGAATATATGATTTTTCTAAAATATTATTTTTAAAATGTAAGAAAAAGGTTATTGAAAAATGACAAAAATGTGAAAGTTCCAATTAAGTGGCTATATCTAAACCTGAATTGAAAAAAGTAAACCAAATTACAATTTATTATTATTCTTTTCAGGTAACAGAAAGAAAGCAACAGTTGGAGAAATGCTTGAAATTGTCCCGTAAGATGCGAAAGGAAATGAATGCCTTGACAGAATGGCTGGCGGCTACAGATATGGAATTGACAAAGAGATCAGCGGTTGAAGGAATGCCTAGTAATTTGGATTCCGAAGTTGCCTGGGGAAAGGTAAAACCTATGTCACTGAAGGTTATTTTTAACATATGTGAAAACACACAGCAATATGATTTTATAAGGAACTATTAATGTGCAACAATAATCGCGTTATACATATTATCTTCATTTTCCCTTTTTTCAAAAATTCGTCAGTAGTTTAACTCGGTGTATTTCAGGGCTGTGATAAAACCAATGGGAAGCTTTAGCAACAGTCTCCCCAAAGCTTGTTTAGAATTAGATAGGTTATGAATAAGTCCTTAAAAATACGTACATTATTAGTCAGAAAGTCAGTCCAGAGATGAGATTCTATGTTCCCTAGCTTGCTTAAGACAGACTGCTCAGATGGGCCCCACAACTGTGAAGAGGACAAGGATGCAAAGACTACAGACCGTTGGAATGGACAGGACTGCAGGATGAGCAGATTACCGATGTCACAATTGAAAAAAAAGAACCCTCAAGAGGTCTATGCAGCCACTATAATTTCCATCGCCAAAGGGCACAGGGTTTCCTTTAATACGCAGCTCGTAAATTCTCACTGTTTCCCTGACAGCGAATCAGACATTCTTGCTCCCTAAAATTTAAGGTCAAGTCACTCATAGCTTAATATTTTTTTTCTGTTGATTCATTAACAGATTATTTCAAAGTGTGTTGATATAAAGGAAATAGTTTATCAATCGTGTGTTTTCATGTTAAGTTTTGCCAAGCCATTGGCCATTTAGAAAAAAATAAATTATAGCACACCCTACCCCTTTGATTATTTTTTACTTAACAAACACTTGCCTGTATTGATTAGATGTTTAAGAGATCTGTGCTTTACTTTTAATTCAACAAAGCTATTTAGATTATCTAAAGTTGGGAAATTTTAATTGCATTACATAAAAACTTAAAATCATACATGAGACCCAAACTGAAAACTAATTTTCTTTATGTAGATTCAGAGGACAAGGAAGTGTAAAATTTTGTTACACAAAAGTTTTTCAAATAGTAGTAAACTCCTTTTTCTTCTCATTCAGAATAGGTTTAGTGTTAGAGATAATATATTGAATTACATTTATTAGCTCAGGATCATATATGGTGTCAGATTGTTATAGTAGTGAGTGTACAGAAGGTACAGGTTAAAAATTACATTGGCCTTATTTTTTATCCTTGTTACTCAAACAAATATTACATTTCTGTGGGATCATTTAGTTTGAACCAGTGACAATCATATACTTAGGTGCAGGGTGGGCTGCTGTAAAAAATAAGCCAAAAATACTATGGCTTTGAGAAGGTAGATGTTTATTTCTATCTCAGGTGAGGTAGGTAATTCAGAGTAGGGGAGGTGGCTTTGCTCCATGAAATTCTCCCAAGATGTAGGTCCCTTTCATTCCATTGTTCTGTAGTCATCTGGGTATTTGTATTCTCATAGTAAAACTTACTCACCGCTACTGTACCCCCATCCCAGCCCACAAGAAAGGAGAAAAGGAAGTGGAGGACAAGCAACTCTCTCTTAAAGGTGTATTAGTAAAGCTCCATACATTATTTCTTCTCATGTTCCATTTGCCAGAACTTAGTTACATGATCACATCTAGCCTCCAGAGAGGGTGGCAAAACATGGTCTCTAACTGGGTGGCCAATGCGTGCTGCTAAAATGATGAGTAGATCTTGTACTACAATGAGGAAAGAGAGAATGCATGATGGGGGAAGATAGCAGTTTTGGTGACAGCGGTATCACACTGCCTTTTACATCATTAGGGAAAGGCAGAGAAAGGCCTGCATAATCTCTCTCTCTCTTTATAAATACAGGTGCCCTCCTGATGGCAGTTCCTAGCATAAGTACTCATAAACAAATAAAAAAAGCCCAGAAAATACCTATGATCTATTAAAGTATGAAATATAGTAAAATATGCATGGGGGAAATTGTAGTGCATGTAGGGGATTCATGAAAACGATCCAGGTTTCATTCTCAGTCATCCTTCAATTAACACTATAGACAATATCTTTGATTGTTCATAGCCAATTTAATGTGTATATTAGTTTCCTAGGGCTGCCATAACAAAGTGCCACAGACTGAGTGGCTTAAACAACAGACATTTATTTTCTCACAGTTCTAGAGTCTGGAAGTCTGAGATCAAGATTTCAGCAGGGTTGGTTTCTTCTGAGGCCTCTCTCCCTGGCTTGTAAACAGCTGTCTTCTTGTTTCTTCACATGATCTTCTCTCTGTACATGCCTGTGCCCAAATTTCTCTTCTGATAAGCACACCAGTCGTATTGGATTAGGGCCCACCCTAATGGCCTTATTTTAACTTAATTACCTCTTTAAATGTCCTGTCTTCAAATACGACCACATTCTGAGGTACTAGGGTTAGGACTTCATCCTATGAGTGTTGAAGAGATACAATTCAGCCCATAACAATGGAGTAGCTTTGTAAATATAATGTGGAATGCGAACATAATGGTGCCCAAAGGAGTAGAGCTAGACAGGAAGGGAATTTGAAAAATTCAGACTACAATTTACAAGTGACTGAGGTGAAACTATAAAAGTATGCCACATATGAACTCTGAATTCCAGAGTCCCCATAAGGTCATTGAATAAGTGACCTAAGGAGATATTTTTACATTAGTGTTACTATAAAATCATTAAAATATTGTAAGATGATAAACTTGGCAAAAGTTTCTAGATTATCCTTGTCATATTAGAAGACTTGCATGATCTAGAGATGTGTCAGCTTATTGAATCTGTCTGAAAAGTACTTTCCATTAAACCAAGGAACAATACTAATTTGAGATCCAACAGGAAGAAAAGTACAGAAAACTGGCATTGCTTTTCTTTATATAATATTTATCACTCTTTCTGGATCTTTGGAAACACTAAAGTGCTAATGATTGATATACTCAAATGAATATATGGTCAAATGAAAAGTATACACATTTGCATCTAAATTACATAATTCTTTTAAATAAACTTATATGGAAGGTGCTGAAGCTTTTTCAAAAATCACAATCATGTAATAAAAACATGTGACCTACAGATCTAAGGCAGTCACATTCATGATAATGATTCTGATTTTTTTAACGTGAAAAAAAATATCCAACTCTCATGCCCCAAGACTCCTTAGTACATTTTCATTTCATGTGCTTTCTTGGTAGATGGAGAACTTAACTCAAACTGTTAGTCTCATCTGCCATTTCCAAGGATAAATGTGAGATTTTTTTTCAAAATAAATTGAGTATTCATTTAAATGCAATACATTAAATGTATTTGCCAATCATTTCAAGTATTTTTGACTTGGAGAAAATTTGAATATATAGAGTCAATTTGGTTTTAAACTGTTTCATTTATTTCTACTGAATTTCAGTTCTGTTGATCTAAGAACATATTTAGTTATATATGAAAATATATGAATGTCTAGATTAAAATATTCTTATACATAACATTCAGTTGCTAATGAAATGTTTATTTGACCTTTAATTTATCCAAAGCATGCTTTAATATGACTACAAACTTTTGTGTTTTATTTTACTATATTTTAATTATACTTACTCATTATATATCTAATTCCAGAAAAAATTATTTAGAGTGACTTAAAGAGGTATATATGATTCAACTGATCAATCATAAATAAGTTAGAAAACTAGAGAAAGGGGAAGTTACAATAGGAAAATAATAGAAACTTTGCATAGAAATATGCTCACAATATCCGATGCATGGTGGAAATAGGCAGAGAAAAATAAAGCCTCAAAATTTGGCACCAAGCTCCCTATCGGGCAAAACTAAGAAGTAAGCATATTTCTTTTTATTGTGATAAGGACACTTTGCATAATATCTACCCACTTAATGGATTTTTAAGTGTACAATCCCATATTGTTAACTATAGGTACAATGTTGTATAGCAGATCTCTAGAATTTATTCATCTTGCATAACTTAAACGGAAGTAAACATATTTCTGAGATTCAAAGTGTCCAATTATCAAAATGATCATTAAAATATTTTTAATGGGACCGGCCCGGTGGCGCAGCGGTTAAGCGTTCACGTTTCACTGCGGCGGCCTGGAGTTCGCCTGTTCGGATCCCGGATGTGGACATGGCACAGCTTGGCAAGCCATGCTGTGGTAGGTATCCCACATATAAAGTAGAGGAAGATGGGCATGGATGTTAGCTCAGGGCCAGTCTTCCTCAGCGAAAGAGGAGGATTGGCAGTAGTTAGCTGAGGGCCAATCTTCCTCAAAAAACCAAAATTTTAATGTACTAGTCGTATGTGAGGTTTTCCTAGAATTTAGATATAGAAGGAAAAATTAAGGAGGGCTGTGAATGAGATAGCACCATTAATGTTCTTATAATAAACAGAATAAAAAGGTACATGATGCCATTTTTCTGTCAGTATGCCTCCAGTCAGAAACAGTGCCGAGAGTCTGAGCCTAGACTTTTGCCGTGTCTTCTTCATGAATGAGTCTCAAGAGTTTGGCACTGCAGGATCCTTTTGATAAGCCACAGGTGGTGTAGAAGTGGACTTTCCAAAATAAAATTGCTTGTCTGTTTTCCTCCCGCTCAAAATTCTATGTTCACGCATTCAGAACCATAGATGTCAGAACATATAGCTCTTCCAAAAGATGCTGAATGGTGCATGACGTAATTCCAGATGTTTAAAGGTGCCATCTACTTGGAGAGGACTCTAAACTTGTGATCTCTTATCCCAGATCAGATTTTTAGTGATCTCACAAGAGAAAGAATGGGAGGACTTCTAGAAGTAACTAGGATGGTGGCAAGGTTGGTTAGCTGGAGGCACAGCTGGAGGCAAGAAAACTGTCCTGTCAGTTCCCACTGTATGAGCATGCTCCCAGATTGCAGTTAGAGGGAAAAATGAATAAATTTACAAGGTATTCTAAAGTTTTGAAAAGGTAAAAGAAAAAAATTAATTAAAATAACAGGAAGCAGACATTGTAGATTAATGATAACAAATGGGATAAAAGTTTCATAGTGGGAGTTGAAAAGTTCAACTATTGATGCTAATTTGAAATTCCTAAAGCCAGTAGCCGTTTCACTGTATTTTTAAATTCAAACAATCTGCCTCCATCAGGGTAGTAATAAAGAGGGAGAAAATAATATTAAGGTTTTCAGAGAGTAGATCACTCTTAGCTACATGGTCTGGACAACAAGATGCCGTAAGGGAACCATAATTGTGACATCCGTCAGCCCATCAGCGATCAGACATTCTCTCACTTTGGACCTTACAAATCTCTGTTAATGCAGTTTGCCAGGTTGAGATCAGAAACACTGAAGTCCATGGAGTAGAGACAGACACAAGGGAAGGAAATGGTAAGGCAAACTAGGGGAGACTGCCAGAACTTGGGGAGTTTGAGCACCAGCGCCGCACAAGATTCCTGCGCTGTCATGATAACCCCTACTCTCTGAGACTGCTAGGTGAGCATTAACAATTTCACTTGCCAAGAGGACAGGGAAAATATCCGTTCTGTTCACTGGTGTTTCCCATGCACATCACATGGTATCTGACATATAGTTGATGCTCAATAAATATCCATTTAATAAAATAAATTGCAATTTAAGAGATAAAAATTAAAATATAATGGCAAAATATTTCTTGAGAGAAAAGAAAAATGCCAATGTGCTTTTAAAATAATGGTAAGTTTTATGACAAATGGAAGCATGAGCAATCATCTGATCAAATGCTCCCATTTTGTAGATGAAAAAATAAACGTCCTGGTACATAGCGTATTTGCAACTAGAATCCAGTACTAGCTCTGATTTCAACAGCTTTTTCCCACTGTAATTATTGTTTATAAATCTTATTTTCTAGTAATAGTAATTTTAAGATACTCTAACACTAAAGTAACAAAAAAGTGTTCATTATCCACAGTGAGATTAAAATACACAATGACTAAATTCAAAGTGCAGAATATATAAATTCACATAAAAATAATAAAATGAAAATTCTGTGTGCACTTATCACCTATTATCATCTGCAGTCTATTGTCACTGAAGTGATTTTAGATTTTAAATGTTATTTGTTAATGTCTTAAAATCACTCTGATTAGTTGGATATAAGTAAATCAATTCTGAATATCCTCTTACTGGCGTCAATTGCTTAGCATATGAATCGAGCGCAAAAATGTAACCATAAGAAAGTAAATATTTACGGGATTAAATAGAAGTTTGTATCTCTGATGATCATCATGTTTGGAAAATATAAGCTTCAACAAAGTTTAATCTATTTGGTTTTCTGATTTAACCACTAACAAATTTCATTTATTCCTAATTTACTTTCAGTAATCAAAAATTCAAAGCCATTTAAATAATTCAGCTACATTAATGCACTTTAATATCCACTGTGTTATCTAAAAATTAAAAATGGTCAAATATAACTCCCTGGAAAAATAATTTTGGTCTTATAATACTTTAAATCCATCAGCTTTTTGGATAGTTCATATCTACCATTTTTCATAAATTGACCATTAGATTTTATCAACGGTAGTCTTTGGATACTGAGAGTTGCCTGAGAGAGTCACACACACACACACAAATGTTGAATTTAATTCAGAGTGTTAAATAAAGCAAAATAATTGATGTCTAAATAGCTACTTATGTAACAAGTCATGATTTTTCACATTTATTTCAGGGAGAAATTTTTGTTATTCAACATTAGAAAGAACAGTTATAAGTTTCCTCAATTATCCTTCTGCTGTTACTTCAGTCCTAAAATTTAATGACAATCACCCACTAAAATCTTGTGACAGAATGCACCATTCGATTTTGCCGGGGATTCTCGGCATTGGCTCCACACAGAAATTACCCAGGGAACTTTATAAGCCTACCAATGCCTGGGGTCTACTCCCAGAGGTTCTAATTTAATTGGTCTGACTGTGGCCAGTGTCTCTAATATTCAGCAAACTTTGAGAACCACTAGATAATGAAATACAAGCAGTCTTATGAGATCTACATTCAGTTCAGCCAACCATGTCCTGTATTTTTTTAAACACTCACCTTTCACAGTTTAAAGAGATCTGGCCTCTGGTCCTAGATTATCTGGATAATTGCCTCAACTCATCACTCCTCTTAGCTATAAAAGCATGAGAACTATTACTTATTTCTAAAGTCTGTTACACTATCATTCCCATGAAAAATTACATATCTTTTTTTAAAGAGAGCACGGTAATTTATCTGTGAAGTGAAATAACACTAGCAGATCATTAACTTGGTACAATGAATGCATCAAGCAGCTGTTACTTAGAAAATAGAACATCTGTTAAATGCCATTGAAGTCACTATTCACTGTCATTATAGTTATAGCTATAATTTCTGTTCTGCACATTCTGCTTTCATGAAATTCTTCTTTAATAGACAATACATTATTAATAAAAAGTCAATACACATTGCTGTAAAATCCACTGTTTAATGTTTTATGCTTTTGAATTTATCATTATATTAGTCTGTCACATTAACCTAATAATAAAATATGTTCTAAACCTCTAGCCATGACAGAGTAATGTAGGGACCTCAAAAAACAATTAATATCATATTTTATCACATTTAAGACATATTAGATTGTATGATGCACCATTGATTTAATTACAGCTGTTGTGGATCAAAAGAAACACCACCATCTTAAACATAAATATAAATTGTGAATTTCATCTCAATTTCAGAAACCTTCATAAGCAACAAATGCACATTTTTAGAATTTGTGGTAATTTGTTCATTCTCTTCCTGTGAATATATTTTGTCAGTAAAGGTGAAAGCACTCTGTCCCATTCCTGATGACCAGAAATGGTATAATATTTATGCAGACTGATCGAAGGTAGAATTCACTTGGGGAGGAGAACCTTCTAAAACACCTTTTATGGGTATATTAGTTAATTATTCATCCATATTAGAGTGAACTTGCACAAGAGAGCAAGAAAGAGCTAAAATTAACAAGAATTTAGTAGCATCCTATTAAAGGGAGAAAGGTATGCAGAAATGGGGTTATGGTACATATTTGACTAAACGTGGGGCTGAGTGAAAATAGAATCTAAGGGATAGGAGACACTTAAGAGATTAAATAAGTGGAGGGGAGTGGGGAATCATAGGAAATCAGATAGAGAAGTTATCCTAAGAATATAAATCCCTGGGAAATTCCAGGAAAACTTGTGGAAGGCATTGGACCTCTGAAAATGTGAAATGGGTGGGAGAGAAGGTCAAGCCCAAGTGGGTTATGTTTCTCTGCCATGTTGGAAAGTATCTGTGGATGTGTTCCTATAGGACCAGATAGATAATCCAATGGTTTTTACCATTTTAACTTTAAATAAAATTAAAGAAAATGTTTCCATCACGTGATGGTATGATCAGCAGAGACCAACAGAACAGATTTTTTCACCCTGCTACTGCATCAGTGAAGTGAGTTGAGGAGCTGATAGCTGAATCCTGAACCTCACATCCCATTAAAAATTAGACTCAAGTGACTTACCTTATAGATGTGAGGAATGAATTAGAATGTATTTTCTATTCTTCATGTAAACAATGGGTATCTTCATTAGGAGAGATTAACATCTGCTACCCATTTTTTTTATTATAAGGAAATTATAGTGGCATTTAAAACTTGCTACAGCTGGTAAGAAGTAGACAGGATATCCATTTCTTTGAAATCATGGAAGTTAGTGTTTAATATTTTGACTATTGTGGAGCTATTAAATGTTACAAATTAAAGATAATGAAAATAAAAATATGTTAGACTTTGTGGCAATTTATATTTAAATTGAGATCTACTTTTATCTGATATTTTTTCCTATGTCATTAAAACCCTGAGTGCCAAGTATATAGTTCACATTAAGCTGCTGTTCAAACTCCTGAAACTGGACATATGACCATGTCATAGGTCAAAATAAAACCAGCTGTGCATAATTTTGCTTTTTATTCAGCCTTAAAATCAACCCTAGAAGCTGTCACACTATGGCATAATTGAAAAAACTAAAGGAGCTGAGTTACAATTTAGTCATTGAACTTGAACTTGCCCATTCAGGAGGGTAGACCTTCCAGAGCCCTCTCCACCTCTCATCCCACAAGGCAGCAGAAAAAGGCATGTGTACTGAAGATTGGATGCTTTTTAAGAGGGGAAATGTCTTTTCAGTTCATTCTCCCCATCTCACCAACCCCATAAATAACTCTACCTCCCTCAGAGAGGAATGAGTGATGGTATAGAGAGAATGGCCAATGCGGTAGCTGTAGTTCAGTTCAATAGTTCAGTTCTCAATGCATCAGCAAGTATAGACATGCTTCTGTTATGGGAAACTATTAGAGCAAAGGAAAAGGGCTCCTTGACATCATAAAATGTATGTTTACAGTTTCTAATAAGTACCCCGTATTCCCCTTTTGGTGGCTTTTGACTCCAACTTTCATACTTTCTAACCATTTTTCCTTTGTCTTTAGTTAATCCAAACCATCCAGTCCTTTGTGATCAACTCCGGTCTCAAGTATCACCTCTCCCTTGAAGCCGTTCATGCTTATCCCAGCCATGACTTGTCTTTTTCCAAAAATTATGTTCTAATATGATGTCAAATTATTTGATTGCATTTCAGCTTTTCTCTGTAGCTACACTGTAGGTAAGATTAGACAGGGTATGCAAGGACTCCTCTTTCCTTATCTCTGGTGGTGAATGGCATAGCACAGAGTGGATAGTAGGCACCTGATGCACATTGACTAATTGAAATTTAAGGACGATCTTCAGAAAGCAAGATCAGCATATTTTTTGAAGTCTAAGACCTATTTTTTATTATTTATAAATCATACCTTTTATTAAAATTTGTTTGTGGGGAAAAAAGTAAACATCCATTAAATGAGCACAATATGTTTTCTAACCAAAAATAGCATGTATACAAATGATTAAATACCAGTTTATTCTTGAATATCATATATAAAAGTTCAACTCTGGATCTTTTTACAGTAAGAGTATAAATTTTCTCGTGACTCAGGCTTGGTTATATGCGGTTATAAACCACTACAATGATCACTGCTTTTTTTCAAGCTCATGTTCATCATGGTGATAACTTTAACATGTTTGAGTTTTATCTTATAATATTGAGGAATCTAAAATGACACCAGAAATTAATCCACATTCCCTATTTTGTTGTTCTCATTAACTGAATGAGCTATCAATGGACATTAAACATTTTCTCTTGAAAATTAGCTGGAGAATTTTGGCAGATGTTTAACACATAATAGTTGTTTGTGATCCATGAGCTATTTTCAACAATGTTTCCTAAATTCAAAATTTGTCTGATCTCTGCTAAGATTTGGAAATTTCCTTTGCCTTTAATTGCATTGCCTGGCTTTGCATTGCGCTGCCTGCACAGCGACTTTTTATATCAAAGCTAAAACATAGTGTCATCTTTATGAGGACATTTTAAGAAATAAATAGTGATCCAAATATAAGTTAAGATTCAACTTTGTGAAGTGTTACCTTTGTGAATAAATCAATTCTAGTGACAAGCCTTTCATCTGGAATCTAGGAAGTAGGGAATGCTCATTTGCATATATTTCCATGTCTTTGACAAACTCAAATGTAGATTTTATAAGGACAGGGACTTTGTTTCTCTACCATTTTATCCACAGTACCTAGAACAATGGCCACCGTGTATGGTTGTAAAGGTAGTGTATGACACGAGGGTGCAGACAAAAGGAGTGAAAGGGCTGAAATCTAGCCCATGACCACTCACAAGTCAAACTCCAGAGGGGCTGTTTACACCCAAAGGGGGCATTTCTCATAATTTTCTAAAAGACACTAAGTAGAATCGCCTATGGTCTTGCTATAATAGTGGCATATTTAGTAGGAGCTCAGTAACATTTATGATTGATAAATGAAGGAATTGCTTCTATGAATTGGCAAGCTCACTCATGTGCAACAGGTGATACCTACATTACAAACAACGCTCTGAATGGTAGCTGATAAGTTCATTTGGTATCAATTACTTTGATTTCCGATATTTTTATATTGAAAAAGAAAAAGGCGAATACAAAAGAATATTTTAGAATGGAAGAAACAGTGGTTGTCTCTCATATAGAAATTATTTTGTACAAGCTTTTTACCTCCTTTATTCTCCCTGCTTATTTGATGTCAAAGGCAAAACCAAAATGTATGTATATATATGTGTGTGTGCGTGTGTATATGGTGATATAGTGATATAGAGTGGAACAGGATTTGATGGTATGGAGGAAAGACAGCCAGAAGAACTATTTAGATATATTATAAAGATAGAAAAGACATCTTGAGAGCATTTACGAGTAAGACATGAGATATAGGCTGGCCTCATAGAGACCATCTTTCTCTCATCTACTTGGACCACCTCTGTTACTCTCTGTGCGTATGTTTCATTTGACTCTTTGCAGGTGGGTTCCCTCCACTTTCTTATTATTGCTGCTACCCAGTGATTGTGTCTTCCTATGGCTTTGACTTGCTGTAGTGAAGACATCAGCTCCATTTTCAAATGACTTCTCAGCTGGTGTGCTATCGCGATCTCTATATTTCTCAGTTAAACTTGTTGAGAGAAGATCTGTTTGGCTCTGGCTTACCTGCCAGTGAATGTCCAACAGCAGTACATGGGCAAGGGAGGGATGGGGGCGGAGGCAGAAAAGTACAAGATGGCCATGTGGTCAGCCATGAAGTCATAAGAAAGGGGCTGCAGGTAAAGCTGACAATAGACATTTGTACTAGGATCATTTTTTCCATCGACTCTCTACATAATTTCTAATATTAAATGTGCTTATTTTCATGTTTTGTAAATCAAGTCTTAGGAATCCATGTTGCTCTCTTAGGGGATTTTAATATTACCTCTTTACTTTCATTGACCTGTAACTGAAATTAAGCATTTTTTCAATTATGAATATGAGCAACAAACTCCAGTAATATCAGCAGTTACTGTGACTTTGCCAGCAGTAGTAATGACAGATAACTTTATATCACATTCTAGTCATTGCATATACTTCAAAACACCAGTTATGCTCATTATTACTTGAAATTATTCTAGTTAATGATCTGATGCTAGATCATTGTAGTTACACATGTTAGGAAGAAAGCATGTATTACTATCTCACAAATTTAAAAAGGGTATTTTGTATATTGTGTTTCAATATAATTGATTTCATTTGAAATCCAGTGAATTTTATTTTATGCTTTTAAAAACATTATTACGAGAATGGATCCTTAAGTTTCACCAGATGCCAAATAGGTTTGTGGCACCAAAAAGCTCAAAATTCCTACTGTAGAAATACAAGAGTGTAGGGGCCAGCCCGGTGGAGCAGTGGTTAAGTTTGCACGTTCTGCTTCAGTGGCCCGGGGTTCACTGGTTCGGATCCTGGGTGTGGACACGGCACCACTTGTCAAGCCATGCTGTGGGAGGCATCCCACATATAAAGTGGAGGAGGATAGGCATGGATATTAGCTCAGGGCCAGTCTTCCTCAGCAAAAAAGAGGAGGATTGGCGGCAGATGTAAGCTCAGGGCTAGTCTTCCTGAAAAAGAAAAGAAAAGAAAAGAAAAGAAATACAGGTGTAATGATTGCTGAATTTTCTAAAAGCAGTTGTTGCTTATTTGTGGATGAGTTTTCTAAGGTCTGCCTTTAGCCAACACATTTATATATTAAGTAAATATAAATATATTTAGATGGATAATATGTATGCTTATCTATTAATATATAATCATAAATATGAAATTAATCATCTTTATTTATACATATTTGTTCATATATACTCAATAAGGAAACTATAATGTATTTGGTGTGATTTTCATCATTCATAAAGACATGGTTCAAGGTTTAAACCCTTGAAAAAAATCTTACCATAGTAATCATACACACAGCCATTTCAAAATCTTAACACTACAGTATATTACTTGAAGTTCAAATGCTGTCCTTTTCACAGGCTACTCAGAAGGAGATTGAGAAACAGAAGGTTCACCTAAAGAGTGTCACAGAATTAGGAGAGGCCTTGAAAACGGTTTTGGGCAAGAAGGAGACCTTGGTGGAAGATAAACTGAGTCTTCTGAATAGTAACTGGATAGCTGTCACTTCTCGAGCAGAAGAGTGGTTAAACCTTTTGTTGGTAAGAAAAGAGGCTGGAAGATTTTCAACCCCTCTCCAAACTGTGGAAGAAATTACATAAGCATTCAATAATAATATTTCTGTTTGCAAATTCCTCAACTCTACATAAATGCTGGCTGTTAATTCAATATCTCTAGCTGTATTTTAATATAATTTTGCATATTTGTGCTATGTTGTATGTGTTCTATATGGAGATCCCACCTAAAAGTAATTTAAATGGTACTAAACTTTTGTCTTGTTAAAATTGTAAAAAGTAGGACAAATCTTTTAAGAATATTATCTAAACTCTATCACCCACAGAAAACCGTTGAAAATATTTAAGTTTTGAAATTAAATTTAAGCATTTTTGCTATTGACTTCTGGTTTGTTTTAGCTCTAAAATATGTCCCATACTATTCCTATATTGTACATTTTAAATATTGCATATGATTTGGAAAAAGTTATAATCTCAGTTTATAGGATTCCTAGGTTCTTTTTTATGCCTACTTGATCTCATAAAGATTAAAAATCATAAACTAAGTTTTGCTACTAATATTATAATTCTGTTAATTTTTCTCATATATTTTGAACTGATATACATGTAAACATTTAAGAATTATAGATTTATTATAAAATGAACACTTTATCAAAGAAAAGAATATGATCTAACCAATAATATGTCATGGTATGTCTCTGTAAAATTAAGGAATACCAGAAACACATGGAAACCTTTGACCAGCATGTGGATCACATCACAAACTGGATCATTCAGGCTGATACACTTTTGGATGAGTCTGAGAAAAAGAAACCCCAGCAGAAAGAAGACGTGCTTAAGGTAGCAAATAAAATATTATGAAAAGTAATTTTCAAACTGCACAACAGTTATGTCAATCATCTTTGTCCTAAAAGATACCAAGGACTTCTTAATAAGAGTGAAAAAATTCTTCCTGTGTTCCTTCCTCCCTCCTTCCCTTTTTCCCTCCCTCCCTCTTTGCTTCCTTCCTTCTTTCCTTCCTTCCTTCCCTCCCTGCTTTCTTAATTCAAATGGGAGTTAATGATTTTGAAGAGTTCTGTAATCTAGATATCTGTCCATACTTATCTCTCAGCTAATTGCACACAACTTGAACTGTGATGAGAAAGGGACTCCAGGATTTATTTTGGTGTCATATTGCAAATTCCTGCCCATCTTAATAGTAGTACTATGTCCTTATATCTAACACAAAGATCAGTTTCCCAGCATTATTCACAGCCTATCTCAGTAAACACCGGAAGTCCAATCATCTGGACATTTTGCCTATGCAATATCTGAATCTTAGTAATTAGTAACAATACTGAGCTTATATAAAACTGAATTTTTCAATTTTAATAATATGTAAACATGGCTTCGTGTTCTCTCTTTTTGTATTGAAACCAATTAGGACGTCCTAAGTCTTCTTTCTCATAGGCAACTTAACTGTTACTTTAAAAAACGGTTCTTGTAAAAGCATATGAGAGGTATAATGTGCAAATATATCTTGTTGATGCTATATTATTTCTATTTGGTTACATCTTTCTTGATTAAATAGGAAGAGTTGAATTTTAATGAATTTATTTAAATTAATGATTCCTTATTTTATTTTGCTGAAATTTTCAATAATTTTATTTGACTAGTGGGTTGCTATTTAAAGAACACTGAAAAATTGTGGTTTCTGCCTCTACAATTCATTTTTTTCTCTTTGATGCACTTGATATTTTCTAAGGATTTTAATTCCTTTTTGATGAAAAACTGTAAAGGTATTTTAGGCTATCTCCAAAACATATTTACCCTCTTGTCTGTACCTTATTTTGCTCTTCTTTCTCCCTTGATGTATAGGTAAGGAATGTCATCTTATGGTGAAATTCCTTCATGGTCTTTAGAGTAATAGGAACTGAGTTATTTCACTCATAGCCTCTCTGACCCCTTGAGTCAGGCAGAACCTTCCTAAATCCCTCTGTCTGTGACACAGAATTCATATCTGTTAGAATGGCACTCAGTGTGTTAAACAAAAAGGGAACTCAACAGTACCAGGAAGGAATAGAAAATTGTTCTTCAGCTACCTTCCTTCCTGAGCACACATTAAGGTTGTTCCACAACTGTGAAATTCGGTAAAGATAAGACTAAGTACAAAAGATTATGATTGCTGCAAACAACATAGAGAAGTCAGGAAATCATCCCTTGTTCTTCCTCAGACATAGATCAAAGACAGTGACCTGTTTTCCTGAGATCCCACACATTCTCACTCTACTCCTATTTTATGGAAGTTGACTTTTTTCCTCCTTCAATATTCCTCTGTATGTGCTCGCTCGCTCTCTCTTTTTCTCTATCTCTTTCTATCTCATTCTCTCACTCTCTCTCAACTTCCACTTAATTACTAACTTCAAGCCCTGTCTCTTGCTCACGGAATATAGCGTTTAAAGGCTGAAATGAATGACATGCGCCCAAAGGTGGACTCCACACGTGACCAAGCAGCGAACTTGATGGCAAACCGCGGTGACCACTGCAGGAAAGTAGTAGAGCCCAAAATCTCAGAGCTCAACCATCGATTTGCAGCCATTTCTCACAGAATTAAGACTGGAAAGGTAGGAAGATCTGCTCCAAGGTGGAAACTAGTGATAAATGATCTCTTGCGAAGGTTGCGCAGTACTCTGAAGGGGGCAAGCAACCCCCACATCAAGGTTTTCAAAAGGAAAAGGAAGGTCAAAATGTATTTAAGGAAATTTTATCACTGAATCTCATGAGAGCTCAATCTCCCTCCCTCGATCCCCGCCCCCCCCGCCCCGTTATTTTTTTGTCATGCCACAGCTATTCTAGAACTGCATTCTGCACTAGTTTACATATGTACTTTCAGGGGTAACCTGCAGCAAAGTAACAAATAGCATGCTGCAGGCCACTAACAACAAGAAAAAAGCACAAAAGACATCCGTCTAAAGAAAGCACTACTGACGTCTTTTGCCAAATATAATATTGCTTGTGTGTAATATGGATCAAATATTCAAAATGAGGCCTTGTACATCTCTTGCATGATCTAGGGTGTTTGTACCTCTTTATTGGTTGTGCACATGTGTATGTGTGTGTATTTAACTTGCTCTTGCTAGTTGCCAATATTTACTGTGACAAAATCCGTTAGGCTATAATGACATGCTTAAGCCATGAAAACAAATAATTGGAAAGGTTATATAGCCCAATTTTTGTAATTTTATATGTCTATTTGCATTTATTCTATTTAATGAAGAACCAGGGGATATGGAACTTTTGCATGATAACTCTTCATATTTGTGTAACATTGAATGAAGTCAAAATCTTACCTAATAGGGAGCTTGCAAAAATATATAAATATAGTATTATAGAACTTCAACTCTTTGGGGGAGTGTAAAAATGCAAGAAATTGCCAAAAATTTATAAAATATAGCTTGACACATTTTTCAATATATATGATATGCTTTCAAATACAAAAATGTATGTAAAAGAAATAAATGTATTTACATATACAGATAATTGCTAGAAATAATCTTAAATGAGAAAAATGTTACTGAAATATTTGTGAGTAAATATGATGTAATATGTCAGGTAAGTATTGATTCCTGGAAAAATAAGAGAATGCGTCTGAAAAATATTTTGATAAATATAGACATCCAATAATAGCATGATTTACAATTGCTACATTTTCAAAGGCATTACAATGTGTCATTGTTATAGTATATATTTAAGAGAGCTTTAAAAATATATGGAAATATGATATGAATTTTAAATACTTGATGCACATGAAACATAGTTACCCTCCAAAACTCACCTACCCAAAGCAAAAAACTATTAGCTTAGCTGAATTCATTGTTGCTTCTTTGTAATATTTAAGTTAACTAGTTCATTCTTTTCACTTATATATTATTTTTAAGTAAGCCATTCTCACCAGAAAAATATTTGACAGGCTCTGAAATTTTATTTTCAGAACATAGTTGTTTTTTGTAAGAATTTACTCTGCTGTTTAAAGAGACAATTGTTTTTACTTCTGGAGATATCATTAGAGTATGTAATATCTAAACAACCAAAGGTTATTTCAATCATCTAGAAAATGGATGCTAATACTTCATTACTAAATTTTGTATTCTTCCCATCACATATACTTCTTATATATATATATACTTTTTAAAATTTTACTGAGGTCACATTGGTTTATAACAGTATGTAAATCTCAGGTGTACATCATTATATTTCAGCTTCTGTATAAACTGCATCGTGTTCACCACCAAAAGTCTAGTTTCCATCTGTCGCCATACGTATGTGCCCATTTACCCCTTTCACCCTCCCACTCTGATAACCACCAATCTGTTCTCCTTATCTATGTGTTTGTTTACCTTCCACATAAATACTTTTTAATAAATCACTAAGCTATAGAATATTTAAGAGAAAAGAAGGTATTATTTTCTTGATTATTTCAACAGTAGCTTGAGATAAATTATGTCACAATATTGTGACTCGTAGATATTGAAAAATGGGTAGAATTCATCCTGAACCATAGAAGCTCACAGACTTAGCGTGGCTCAGAGAAGTTTGTGAATTTTCATTCTGTGTTCTGTATGAATTTGTCAGTATACTTCCAGACATCATGCATCAGGTGAGCCACTTGGTGTGCTTCCTTTATTTTCCTCACTGAAGAAAGGCATGAGATTTTAAATCAATATTTTTGTTTATATATTAGTTAACAAGACAATCACATTTTTACTTTGCAAGATATTCCTTTTTCTCTAAAGTAATATAGATGACTGGATACAGTGGTGACCCCATTTGGGGGCTTTGAAGAGATAATTATGCTTTATCATCATGATGAAACCAAAAACATGGACATAAGGCATATCTGACATTTTGCTTATTTATTCATTGCATCAACTAATTATATTGAGTATCCATTGTGCTAATGAGCATGGGGATATACAAGGGTGTAAAGAATACTTGCTTAAAAAGTATGTGTTTATAAACACAAATTTAAATACTTCTTGCAGTTATGTAACATGCTTGACACTAGTACATCTTCAGTTCAGGATGTTCAGTTAATGATGAAGTTGTCCCAGCAATCACATAGTGTAATAGGAAAAACAGTAGACATGGAAGACTGAATTATAGGCCTGACTTAGTCAGCATTAGGCAGAACATTAGACTCTTCTGCAATTCCCTTTCAGTGTTTTTAAGATAAGAGAGTTGAACTAGATTAGTAGTTTTTAAAAGGAAAACTATCCTGCCCCCAGCAAAGGAGTTATTTAGAATAGAATATATAAAATGGATAAGAGTAGAGTTACCGTATGGGCAGATTTCTGCCCTTTTATCTATCTCCTTCCTATCTTGGGGTTTAGGAGATAGAAGTTATATCCACAGAACATGGTGTACAATTTCTGGGTTCGATTAGTTAAAATTAGGACTAATTAGTTAGACTAGTCCCTAATAGTTCTAAAATTTGACAGTCCTATGATCTTTTGTTGATGTAATGAGGAATTTAAAATAATGACTTGTATGTGTGTTTGCTTGTGGAGTAGGGTAATTCTGGAAGTGCTGGAATTCTCAGAGATGGCTTTTGATGTCAAAGTCAACCTCCTATTATAGTAGGGCTTATGAAGGTAAGATTAGGTTGTGATATTATCTTCTTATGGTTGAATCTATGGATAGGTTTCACCTAGGAAAATAACTTGGGGGAAAATCTATGGTGATAAAATAAACAAATAAAAGTAGGTTGGGAACGAATATGGGTAGAACATAGACTCAGTATAAGAACTAATTTCAGCATCGTTTTAAAGGTCAGCTAGAAAGGGCAATTGAGTAGAGCAAAGATTTATCCTGAAAACTCACTGGACAATGTCTGGACTCACTATTTGGTGAAGAATACAGAGTTGAGTACTCCTGTGTCTTCTTCAAGGACTGTCCATGACAGGAAAGTTCAAAATCCAGAAAGCAATGAGCATTGAGGTCCTCAGTTTACATTGGCTGAGAACTTGCCATCAGATGCAGCTCTCTGCAGTGGTAATTTTGGCCTCAATGAGGAGCAGTATGGTGAGAGGAAAAAGTTCTTCAAGCCACAAAACTTGCTTTGAGTGTGATCTGTGATATGACCCTTTACCTCTCAGAGCCTCATTTCTATATAGAAAAGTAGTAAGATGATGCCCGTCTTATCTTAACCTCAAGATTGTGGTGAGGATCAAATGATCTAAGATATGTAAAACCATATATTAGAAAATCAATAAATTAGTATACAGATATGAGAGGGTAAAAACATCATTAATATCAATAATATTTCTATCATTATATATATTAGACTTGAATGGCCAAGTTTTGAGGATTGAGACAGAAATTTATGGGAAAAAGAAATGGTGGAATAGTTGGTTTCTCTTTCTGGCCTCTGCCAGAATGGGCTGGGACCAAGATGACATGTTTTTGCTGTTTCCATTGCAGGGACCAGTGTTACAGATTATCAAGTACACCAATTTAAGAAGTACTAGGAAGTTCTGCTTGCCTCAAATACAGCCCTTAAAATATATGAAATGCTGCCTCTTCCTATTTCATTTGGGTTAGTCTAGTAGTATCCTACGGCTTTGAGAAAGCTTAATCTTTCCTGGTGTATATGAAGTCACTTTAGGAAAATGGAAATTTTAATGGGAAGGGTCAGAATTATAAAAATGAATCAGCAGTCATTTCAGAACCCTGGGTAATGTCAATGGAATTAATAGAGAAAGACACCATGTCTCAACTCTTTCTGCTTTAGTGCATCTGAGCATGGTGGCACAACAGGTTGGTGGGGAGGGATGCTATCAGGAAAAGGAAGTGACAGGAGACAGAAACATAGGGAAACGATTAGGTAAAAATAAACAGACTATTTAGTCCTGTTGCTTATGGTAGTTCTACCCCTCCCCATCTGCTGAGAAGCTGAATTGGAGAGGGTAGCCAGCAATTTGGGAGAGATGATATTTGAGGTGGATCTTAAAGAATTAATAAAGAAAGGGTTGGGTAAAGGGAAGAAACTGAATGAACTTTTGCCAACCATATGCTATTTCAAGTCACAATATTTGGTGGTGTGGTGCTGTATCACTAGGTGAGATGTGATGGATTCAAGGAGCTTACCATTCACTGGTGGAGCAGGATATGTTCATGAATACTGGGCTGAGAATGAGTGTTGGCTGAGTGAATTTAGCAGCTATTCTAGCAATAGGAGGCAACGATTCAGGATAAACCTATGAAAAAGCTCAAGAGTGTACAGCGTGTTCAATGAAGAGTAAGTTCATTTTGCTTACAGAATATACAGCGTAGAGCATGAAGCTTAGTTGTGGATGATAAGACTGAAAAGGATGATTAGACAGAGTGTGAAGAGGTCATGACTACCAGACTAATAGTTTATGCTTAATTCGGTAGGCAATGAGGAGTTCTTGATGTTTTCTTTTCATGCACCATTGAAGGTTTAGTCCAACAGTGGTTTTGAAGAGAATTCAACTGAATAATGACAGGAAGTAGGGAAACCAATTGGGAAGCCATCACAATAGTCCAGGTGAGAAACAGTGAGTATCTCAAATAAGGGGATATCTATGGGAATGGAAAGGAAGTGACAGTCTAGAGCAGTGACTCTCAAGCCTTTGTGTACTTGGAGGAATTGTTAAAACACAAATTGCTGCCACCTGCCCCTGAGATGATAACTCAGTAGGCCTTGGGTGGGGCCTAAGAATTTGCATTTCTAACAAGCTTCCTGGTGATACTGATGCTAACAATCTAGGGACTTATCTAGGGACCACAATTTGAGAACCACTGGTCAAGAAATATTAAGAACTTTCAAGTTGAATTATGACATATGAGAGCCAAGAAGATGATGAACTGAAAAATGACAGGATTCAAGACTAATTGACATGAAAGTCTACATAGAAGTTTCAAGAATAAAATATGCATCAAAATTTATTTGTCATGTTGAAATACTTAGTTTCAAAAGAATATTGCCGAAACAGACTTTATCTAACTTTGTCATATTAATGTAGGCAATTACTATGCTTTGTTACAAAATATTATGAAGCTTATACACATAATTTGCTTAGTTGGATTGTGTTCTCTTCTAGAGATTTAGAAATACTTCACTTTTCTCTGGAGCTAAAATGTTAAATTAATGGCCTGGCAATTGGTACTAACAAAAAGAAAGGTGAACTTGTTTTCTGTCTTCAATTCTCTATTGAGATTTATGTCCCATAGGATATTATGTACCATATGTTCCTTAATTTCCATATGGGTCTTAAAGTTACTATTAAAATCCATGTAGTAGTTTATATATATGTATTTGTAGCATAAGATTTGGGCAGTCTGGCATCATATATGTAAGTATTCATACTTTTATTGCGGTAATAATTATAAAGTATCAAGTTTTTGACCTGCAATCAGTGTTAGCAGATGCAAAAGTAATTTTTCTTTGGACCATATAGGGAGGTATGAGAGAGCCAGTGAGTTCCCATTAAATGTAGAATATATCAAGAAAAAAAACACATGATTGAGTCTAATCTGTCTTAAATAGTGGTTTTATATGTGAAATGTAATGCACAAACGCTTTAACGATAGTTGAGACAAATATTTTGCCTCTCCTAAACATCAGTGGGAAATAAATAATGCGTCTTACAAATGTGACATAGAATGCCAAAATAAGATTTATTGGACTTGGAAATTTTAATTAAAATCTAATTTTCAATAATCAACTTTATCAATACAAATAAATTGATCTTTTCCCTTTTGTAGTCTATTTCTAATCATGTTCTAATTTAACACCTTCTCTGACAAGAGAGCATGGTCCGTTAATTGGTACAGTTATTCTTCTTATATAATTATACTTTTTAGTAAAATTTCCTGCAAAAAATTATAACAAAAAGCATAGATGAACACTTAGGTAAAGGTCTATAGATAGTGCATAATTTGTAAAGTATTAAATATCTAATAATTTCAGCTAAAATCCTCAAGTAATAGTAACAGATTAATACCCAAGCTATGTAATACTATACCTGCTTGTGTTATTTCACTGAAGTGTGTAAGAAATGAATCTAGTGACAGAATTCCTATATTAACAACGTTTTTGTTCACATTTGTAATTTGCTATCCCTGTAACAAGGTTAATTCTGTTGAAACTTTAATATATCCCTTTTGTAATCATTTAAAATGTTTCAAAGTAAATGTTAATTGAATTTGGTGAGCAGTGTCCTTTGCTAGAACTAACTGGGTCTTATCAGCATGACATTTAAAATGATTAACGCTATTTGGATGTGATCCTTTAAAAAGGAAAATTATTCCTCTGATCAGTCAACAGATGCGAAAGTAATCATTCTTTGGACCGTGGACTTTGAGATATTTATAGGGGGCTGTGAGAGCTAGTGAGTTGCTCAAGTTCTCACGGTTACATAGCCTGGTTAGAAAACTAATCTGTTGCTTTGTTCATTCCAACTTGCTGACTCTCAGCATACTTTATTACCTCTATTTATGTCATCAGATATTTATTTTTCGTCTATTATGTGTTAATATAAACATGTCGAATTTCACTTAAAACAATGATTTCAGTATACTTCTTTGCATTAAAAACAAAAATAATTAAATAAAAAACAGAAATGAGAGAGAATGGAGGAAGGGAGGGAGAAAGGAAGAAAGAAAAAAGAAAAGAAAGAAAAAATGTAAAGTTGTCCAAAGTATTATATTTTTGCTTTTAATTCATCTGTCTCCCTCATATACTTTACAGTTAAATCCTTTCCTCTCATATTTCAGTTGCTACTACTAAACTCGTATAATCATGAGGTAGGGAAATATTCTAAGTTACACAACAAAAAATAAACAGTGGGCTGATTCTTGAACCACCAATATAACTTAACCAATCAATATATTTTGTATCCGATTCTGAAAAGTATACCATGAAATTAATCTCATCAGTTCAAAACCAATAGAGATGTACTGGATAATGTCCTTTAATTGGCCTCACAAATTTGGGAAGGTACCACATTTTCACATTTTCATCCTCAAAGCATGAAAGGTAAACCAATACCTTACCTAATATCAAAAGAATGGAACCAATGAAATGTCACTATTCTGAGTCAATTTGTTTTATTTTTTAAATATTATTTCTTATATATCTTGGCGTTTGCTGTTATGAATCTAAAGTAAGTGAATGAATAAATCTATAAACTACTTTATCTGATTACCTTTTTTCCTACATAGATCTTTCAGTACACTTTTTTCTCTTTGTAAGTTTTCTTTCCTCTCTAGATCTTTTGATTTGAAATAATTCTTCATATCCTATCAGTAGTATGTCTTTTCTGTATTATAGGATGTTACTGGCCCTTGAAACTTTTTCATTTTTGTTTCCATGAGTTATTCTTTTCTAATTTTTTCTATACCAATATTGTAATGATAAATAAATTTTCAAGCTGCAGAGTGGAAAGAGGAGACTGATTAATTTGAAGCAATTTTAAACCATTTGGATATTTATTTTCAATTTAGATTTTAGTTTGATTTGAATGTAGCGGCCATTTAGCATGAGTACTGCGATTACCTAGTCCGTGTAAACAAATGTTTACTTTGCTGTCTGTGTAAACACAGTCATTATTGTGTTAGTGTAACTATGCACGTTGAAAATAATATTTAACCAAAAACAACCTTACTTTTTAAAAATGATAAAGTGTATCTGAGTAATTTTGAATGCTTCCAATTTCCGATGGATCAATTTGTAATTGATTTTGCTTTTTTCAGTCTGTTATTGTTTGTTAACTTGTTATATAAGTCACCTTTAATGCTAAAACTTTAACAAAGCCTTAAATTTCATTAATCCTAAATCATACAACAAAGCACAATTAATAGCTGTTAAGCAATCTGAAACAACATTAAAAAAAATCACAGAAAACAAAGTGTTGTCTTTCTCAGTTTCTCTGTCTCTTCTTTCGTGTCCGTTTATCTATCTGTTTGATTATTAAACTTCCTTATGTTTTACTTTATTTGTATTTTGTATGACTACACGGTCATGCTAAAGCTCTTAAGATGAAAAGGTAAGTAAAAAGTTAAATTATGCAAAACCTATGCTTGGTTTATACTCTCAAACTTGTGTTTGATTACTTTCTATGTATTCTGAAACCTATCTTGTGTGCACTGTCTAACATTGTGTGATTTAATTGTTATTCTAGTTTTTCTGTGGTTATATATTTTCTTTAAAGTCAATAGAAGTAATTCATGCAATAAGTAAGATGATTTATCCACCATTGCTTTCAATTTCTTTAAATAATTTACCATAATTCTGAATTGAAAAGGCAAGCATTATATACTTGATATGTTTTAAGCTTTGGTGATTCAAGAGCGAGCTATTAAATTATGAATGCTTGCTTATTATGCATTTCTTTTTTAGAGTTTCATAAGAATTCTAAATTATAAAGACAATGAAGACCAAGGAATGACATGTAAAACTTTAGTTGGTCAGAAAAGTGCCTTCCATATTAAAATTGTCGTGACCTAATGGTAGACCAGTGAACTCTTAAGGAGGCAATTAAATTTTCACAACTCCTTGTGTCTGAACAAAGAGTATTAATGTATTAATCACATGGATGTTAAATGATTGGTCTGATCTTGCCAATAGCATAGCCAAAATAATTGGGTTGAGTAGTTATGGTTATTTTGTTTATAAAATTGGTCACTGGCTAATTTGATTAATATATTGGATGTTCTAAAACTGGTAATTGATATAATAAGCACCTTTTCTGTAAAAAAAAGGGAGTTATATTTGCTATGGAAAATACAGAGTGGTATAATATATATTTCCTCCTTTAAGGATTAGAAATCTACTGGTGAGACAAAGCATAAACCCTTGAATGTCAAATAACATTATATTCAAATATGTAACAGATACTGCAACACAACCTAGGATTACACATAAATGAGGAAGAGAGACTCCTGATATAACATGTTGAGCCCATTTCTATAAGTTTTCCTATCCTCAGAGGGCTTCCTGAAAACTCCTCTCAGTGCAAGTGATTGAGACAGACTATAAGAATTATCTAAATCCGCTAAAATTTACTAAATAAAAAGTCAGCATTTTGACTATTATTAGTAAGACATTACACATGTGACATTTTAAACTAATAATGAGCTATTGGTTTATTTCAGTGTCATAGTTATATCAACCTGTACTGTCCAATAAGTTAGCCACATACCATATATGACTATTGAGCATTTGAAATGTGGCTGCTACAAATTAAGATGTGCTGTAAGTGTAAAATACACATGCGTTCTAAAGTCTTGATATGGAAAAGTGAATGTCAAATACCTTATTAATGATTTTATATTGATTATAGGTTTATATGATAGCATTTTGGACATACTGAGTAAATAAAATATAATTAATTCCCTCTGTTTCTTTTTACCTTTTAATATGGCAACTAGAACATTTAAAATTACATATATGACTTGCGTTTTATTTCTGTTTAGTTGCATTGCTATAGATAAAACTCTGAATTCAGAGGAGAGAATTTACTGTAAGTTGAGAAAATTTTAGGGACGTATTCATGTGAAAAATCTCTTATTTCTAACATATGCCCCAATGCATCATCATCCTGCCCCTGCTTGCATACTCAGCAATGAGAAACTTACTACTTTAAAATTAGTGCTTTTAAAAAGAAAAAAGCATTTACAATAGTAATCAGTTGTTCCTACATTAAACTAAAATTCGGGCTCCAAGTAATTTCTACCCATTGATTTTAGTTGTTCACTTTGCAACAACACAGATAATTCAAATCCCTGATCTGTATAGTGGCCTTGTAAACAAATGCAGAGTAGTCTTTGATCAGGAAATATGGACCCTACACATACTATTAATGAAATCTACGTTTGTATTATCTTGCTTGAATAACTAGTTATTCATTTTGTAATAGTGTTTCCTGAAATCTATTTTTAGCTTCTATTATTTCTGTTCCTGATGGTATCACATTATTACTAGCCTTTGGCCAACAATTAATATGCATCCACACGTGAAGTGCTGACCAGCCAGGTCTTTTCAATTTTATACAATAGAAATTGTGTTATTTAAAATTCCACATCATTCAAGAGCTCCTTGAAATATTTATTCTGCTACCCCATGATTAGTCATTCATTCACTTAGTTTTTCAGGAAATATTCATTACGAGTGCCTCCTATGCATCAGGAATGACTAAGTTGAACAAGACAGACAAATTCCTCATCTTTGTGGGGTATTCATAGAACTCATCCCTCTCACTGTGTTTTTTCCGTGCTTTTTGTGTCTCCAAATAATTCCTGATGAAAATACTGCACAGGGCAGAACAAGTGCAAAGCCCTTGCATCCTCTTGAGACCACGCTCTATGGTGATGCAGATTAATTAATCAACATGTTTTGTTGTTCAGAATGATGCAACTTTACCAAAGTGGGGTCTCAGTTCCTCATTGTTCACAATTAGAATTTCATGATTTTGTCAAATACTTTGGTAAAATAAAAATGCCATGTTGACAGCATTTATTTTACCCTTTTTAAACCATTTGTTTTCAAAAGAGGAAGATCCTGAACAGAGCCATGGATGGGTATGATTTTGAGTGGAAACAATAAGAACCAATATTTATTGAGCATTTATTATATGTCAGACAACATTCTAACATGTTTGATCCTCATAACAGCCCTATGAGGTAGATATTATTCCTATCTTCATGTTACAAAGAAAGAAATTGAGGCTTAAAGAGGACAAATAACTTGTTCAAGCTCCCTCAGCTAGTAAATGGGGGAGCCCAGATTCAGTCTAGGCGTTCTCATTCGGGAATTAGACTCTTCACCAGAAGATTAAAAGCATTCTGAAGGCCTTGAGGGAGGAATACCAGGAGTTCACCAATAGACCTGTAATAAAGGTTGATATTGGGAGCACTTAAATTAGGCTAGAAAGGTCCTTAGGGCAAGATTAGGGGAAGCCTTGACTACCATGTTGGAGTTTGGACTTTATTCTACTTGTACTTCTTGAGTAGAGAAGTAGCACAATGAAAGCCATGTTTTTGGAACATACTGACCTGACCACAGTACACAGGATGGAATTAGGTGGGAAGGAGATTATACCCCTGTAAGGATGTTATTGCCTTAGCTCCTGTGTGAGGACTCGGAGAGATATCTCTGGGAATAAAAAGCAAGTAGATCATGGTGAATGAATTGACAATTATTTGATATTTATTAGACATGAGAGTGAAGTGCTTAAAAATAACATGACATACTTTAAGCCTGGGTGACTGAGAACAATGGTTTTCTATTAACATAACTAGGGAATCTGGTGTTGCAAGTAGTTTGGGAGAAAGACAATGAGCTCATTTCTATGTTGACCTTCAAGTGAGAAATGGACTGGCTATTGGAGAGTCTAGATTGGAATTCAAAAGGGAGGTCACAGCTAAAGATGAATATTTGAAAGAGATTATGAAAGTTATAGGTCAATTTTGGAAGATAATACAATTTATTAGGGAAAGAGTACTGAGAAAGAGATATGGAAGTCTAAGTACTGAACCTCTGAAACTACTGTATCTGAGTATGTAGAGGAGGAATGAGCTACAGAGGGAGCAGATATAGGAGTAAAACAGATAAATCTGCCTGAAAATGGACCCATGTTATTTTGACATCCAAGTATGCAATAAAAGTTATTTTAAATATTGTTTATCATCGTATATTCACAAAATCGTGTAGAACAATGCAATTGCTCTTAATAAATTTTAGCGAATGTGAACAATAACAAGACCATTGAATTAATATTGTGTAGTTATGATTCTATAGGCTGTTAATCATTTTACTTTTACAATACTTTATGATTTTATAGCATAGATGTATGTTAATAATACAGAGATTGAAACATGTTAAGCATATTTACAATACTACCATTCTGTATTGATTCGAGAACCTATTATGATATTTTAAATTGCAAATGTTCATTAGGCCTTAAAAACTAGTACTGAAAATAAGTCACCTTAAAAAAGAGTCCATAAATCCTTTTCGGCATGTGTAAAAGTGCCTAGAACAAAAGTGTTTATTCATGTTGCATGTCAGAATTATGTCCTGGTGAATAGCGTTTGATCATTGGTGACCTAAATAAATCCTTTAGATAAATTTAGTAATCTAACTAAATGCCTTTAGATATGTGGTTTTTCCTTGAACACTTATCCTTATTGTCCTCTAGGAGATGTCATCTAATAAAGAAAGAGTAAGACTGGGAATGTGATGGGGAAAAGTAGATGGGGACCAATCTTGAGGAATGCAATCATCCTGGCATAAGACACTGGGGGTCATTCCTGAATTGGTTTTACAAATGGAAAATGTTTAGCTCTGTAAGAAAATAAGATTTCTATATGTCATCCATGAGTTTTCAAAAGCTACCAGGTATAAAATATTTTCTAGTGTCTTAAAGCAAAGAAATTGAATACAGAGTAAAGATAAATAGAATAAAAATTTATTTTGTTAACTGTTTGGACTTTAATAATTGAATCTTGCCTACTTTTTTGAATATACATTTGATTTTCAATGTATTTCCATTCATTACTCCTCTTCAAGTGGTTTCTTTAGAAAAACAAGGGATTTTTAAATGTTTTTGAGACTATGATCATGAATTTCAAAATCAAAAATTATGTTTGTAAGGTCGAGAAAATATATTCACATTTTTATGTGAAGTATTCTGGATTCATTCATTTGAATTTTTGTGCTACCGAAGAAAGCATTCCTAAGGCAAGCTAATGGCATTGTTTGTCTTATGAGAACATGCTTGTCAATTTCTCTATGCTAAAAATGTTATTTGAAATGTCTGAGCAGATTGCCATGTGGTTTTTCTGAGGATAAGGAGACAATTCTGCATTTCCACCTAAGGTTGCTGTTATTTGATGAATGAGGCAATTTCTGATAAGACATATTTACCCAAATAGTATTTATATCAGAATATTTAAAATAAGATCAAATTCAACTTTAGAATATTAACAATTAGCCCAATCAAATATATGGAAATTGACTTTTGTTGAATAAACTGAATGATAAATCGCATTATCTTGCATGTGTGTTCGGCTCTGATGCTGTTAAATGTTTGTCTTTATTTGCATTCTCAGGTACTTTCCCAGTTGTATTTCAAAACTTGCATAAAATATAATATGGAAACAAAATGCATGTCATTATTTTAGCAACAGGAGGTTGAACAAATGTATTTTTTTGGTTTATGTTTCTAATAAAAAGTAATTTTGATTTAAATTAGCACTATCTTTTTTTTTAGGCCTCCATTCCTTTGAAGGAATTGGAGCAGTTTAACTCAGATATACAAAAATTGCTTGAACCACTGGAGGCTGAAATTCAGCAGGGGGTGAATCTGAAAGAGGAAGACTTCAATAAAGATATGGTAAATTGGTTGTGATAAAAGTGTGAATGAACTAGGAGTGAAAATGAACAAATATTTGGAAAGAAATTAGATAACTCAAGTCTCCAACTAGTTTCTCGGAGCACACCTTGCACATTTCGTGATTCTAATGATTTATTACAAAGGCAAAGTACTCTTGTTCAACTTTTATTATGAATGCCAAATTACTCTGGTATGGTCATACAGGAGCACTTACATATTGTAATAAATAGCTCCACAATTTTGCCTTGACCTCTGCTACCTTCAAACTCAGAGGGAAAATGTAGCGGGGTAAAAGTGTTAAATCAGAAAATAAACTAGAAATGTAATAAGAAACTTAACTATCTTAGATGACTGATGTTTTATGTCAGTCATGGTTTTGGTACTATAACATTTATTTTGGATAAAAGGGAAATTACATACAATATAAACATTGTTTATTAAAGTTTACCACAAAGTAGTTTTGCCAAAAAGTTGAATACCTAGTACAGTATATATCTAAAATATGTATAAATTCATGCTGCTTATTTCATGGGAGTAAAGAAATATAACCAAGTGGGCTATTCCCAAACTCATAACATTCTCTTTCAACCCTGATTAATTTCAAAATGTCTTTTACCTTTCTCTCTGGCTTGAGTATTTCTGCATCACATCACTTTTCACTGACTTTCTTCTCCCTCCACCCTCCTTTTCACAATTTCCCTTCCCCTCTTCCACAGCCGTCACCTATATGGCGTTCTTAAACTTTACATGTATCATGCTAGAGATTTCTCAGACATGTATCAATGCTGGAGACTTCTCAGACAATGCTTGAAAATGACATCAAAAGGCAATATATAAATTTTAGATAATAGGCATGTGAAGCAATGGAGAACTATTTCCACCGGTCTTTGTTCCCACTGGTATCAATTCTGACTTCCTGGAGCTGCCTAAATCAGTTACTCCCCATGTGTGGGGTCTGGCGGCCTTGCCAACTCAGCTCATGGAAAGAAAGACAAGAAGAGCCTTTCCAAGATGCTGAGGTACAGCTACCTCTACTTCATGGCAAAAAAGAAACCAGAGGGTACCGAGGTGGAAAAAGAGTGCTGCCTACCTCTTGGGCTTATCACCAAGTCTGCCCTATAGCTCTCACCTGGTGTGGGGAAAGAAGCGAAGTGGGGTTTTGTTTGTTCATTTTTTTATCCTTAGCCCTAGGAAATGTTGCAGACTTTCTAAAGACATGTTAAAATAAGGCAGGTCTTTCACAGACTATAAACACATATGTCTGTTATATTACATCATTAGGCTAGTAACTGACAAATCTCAGATAAAAATCCCATTCCCTCTAAAAAAATGAATTCTTCCTCAGCTGTGTGTAGAAGTTTAAATATGCATTATAGGATTTAAATATGTAACATCTAATACCGTGAATAATTATACACACATACACATACATGTGAATTTTTAAAAATTGTCTAATATTTGTCATTAGCTCATCAGAGTACCTGGGGTACCATTGCAGGGGGAACCTCCTCGATAGAAAGTTTTCATATACTGAATTGAAATAAAGATAGGAAACTAGAGGTGAAAAGTCCCATGATGACATATGCTATTAGACCAGCACTTATTCAAATAATTTTACTTCAAAGTAAATAAAATAAAAATATTTTTCTTAGAGTCTAAAAAGTCAAAATGCATATTGAAATCTTTAAAGTCATTTTTCTAATTCATATTTTAATACTTATGGATTGTTTTTATTTTAAAATAAAACGCATATAGCGTACTTTTAGAAAATAATTATGTGCAATATTTGACAGCAATTTAACACATTATTTTTTACTAATGCCCTAATATTTGTCCTAACTTTGGGCATTGAGATATCAAGTATAAAGCAGAGATTATTAGATCGTAATTAGTGTACATTTAAAACAAAATATTTTCACTTAGTGAATATGTTACAGTTTTAAGATTTGTTGCCATTGCACCCACATCCACATCCATATTCCTATATGGATTGGTTAGTATTATAAATGACAAGTTTAGTCTACTCCTCCAAACTTTTTTAATTTCTAGAAACATACTAAAAATCAAAACCAAAAGAATGCTTTCACAGCAATTCATGACTTGTCTGAAATGATGAAGTACCTTACTCCCCTATCTTCCTACATATGCCCCTAATCAAGTGTGTCCTTTTGAACTAGATGAGAGGAAACTGACTTCTTTTAAAAGCTAAAGTACAACATATAAAAGAAGAACTAGGAGCACAGTATCTTATAATAGCATTCCCTAAAAGTTTTAAATTGGATTTTTGTGTGTGTTTAAATAACATGTTTTATTATCTCTGTTAACGATGTACAGCTTTTTAAAAACCAAAATGAAGACTGTACTTGTTGTTTTCAATCAGAGTGAAGACAATGAGGGTACTGTAAAAGAATTGTTGCAAAGAGGAGACAACTTACAACAAAGAATCACAGATGAGAGAAAGCGAGAGGAAATAAAGATAAAACAGCAGCTGTTACAGACAAAACATAATGCTCTCAAGGTATTAGAGCTAAAATTATAATATACCTTGCCTGTGCTTTTTTTTTCATATGTAGGGTAAAATATTTTGTGCATAAATAAAATCTGCTTAAGAATCTTATTCACCAGAAATACATTTTTCTGTTCAATGTGTGTGCTTTATTTAACATTTTTGAGTGGTGTCTTTGATTTTGAGGGATGCGTTGCTTAAAAATTATGTTTTCTTGCTAAGACAAATTTTTCTGAGTAGTGATCGAAAGATATAAAAATACATCATTCATAGTGTTTATACATTTAATTTTCTAAATAGTTTATTTTTATAAGTTATTTTTACATTTGTGTTGAAAATCCTGCGTAGCTGCCATAATAATCAATCTACATATTTTTTAGGCTTTCTGCTTCCTATAGTTAGATGAGGTGCAATTTTTTGGTAACCTAATAATTGTATAATAAGGCCTGAAATTCAACTTAATTTTTCCAAATAACTTCATTTTGCCTTCAAGAGAGTCACTCTTTGCAACTAACCAAGCATCTACAAGAGTCTAATTTCATTTAAATAGGAATCCTCAGAAGTAATCTTAATGTCCTTGAAGAACTGGTACCCTCCTGTTAACCAGCAATAGTGTATAGCTTCAAGTGCCTAGGTAACTCATCTAGATTTGTGTAGGAAGGGCAGAGTAGAGTATTGTGGGTTTTTTAAAAATAATATGTAGGAAGTTCTTGGGATGAGACTGGACATGTGAAGACTTTTGTGAAATAACCTTTCATATTTTTAATGTGCTTTGCAATATTCCTATTTGCGTGCATGGCTGATTTCCTAATGCTGTTAATTGCCAAGCTTCTCATTGTAAATCACTCTTTGAGAGCTACCTAGCTGTGTAGGTGGCTCCACCTAGTAGGTGGATGGAGTCTGCTTTCTATATGCAAATAAGAGTATAAAATCTTTTCCCATATAGTTAGACAACCAAGTAAACACTGCTGAGAATGTAATTACAAAATACTGTGCCTGCAAGGAATCCACAAGGAAAGTCTAATTGGCCAGCAGGTGTTCTGAAGGTAACTGCTGATATATATATAGTAAATAGAAAAGGCCTCTTCCTCTGAGGGAGTGCAAGAGCAAGCCATAATGTGCTCCGAAAATCAGAAAGCTGTGTAATTCACACACTTCCAACTGTGACCAAGCTTTCAGAAGCATCTACACCGGTCATATGATGATATGTGTCCTACTGAACAGCAGTGTTTAATGGTTATCTGGCATACTTGTAAAGAAATCTGTAAAATGTCTCTAAATATCTTTACGCATTACACTTCACCTTCTGCTTAGGAAATAAAAGGAGTTTCAGATATTGTGACCACAAGGCCTTTCTCTTGGCAAAGATGTGAGTTGTGTCACGAATAAGGCATGGCTCAACTCTCGTTCACGTGGCTGTATCTTAGTACCTTTGAAAAAAGCAGCATTCCATCTGGCTCATCCCAGGCATTTATTACCTCCACAGGAGGTTTAGAAATTCAACTAAAAATGTAAACTGCACTAAATTTTACACCCCTAATTTTAAACAAAATGGAGAATGAAATCTAGTTCATTCTGGCAAGTATGTACTAAAAATGATTAATGAAAGTCTACTCTACTTGCCAAACTAATCTACACCATCAAATTCAGTAACAGTGTTAACCTGCCAAGTAGCTCCAATTCTAGTCCTTATGAAATGTTTCAAAGAAGGTCAAACTTTGCAATGCAATGAATATTCCAGCAGTTCTTTGATATTCATTATTTTCTGTTGCTCTAGTTAAATCCATACATGAAACCCTAATTGCTACTGCTCTGAAGAAATGAAAGCTATATTCTGAGCTCTTGTTGTCCCTTGTGTTATCATAAAATGGCATTTCAACAAATTCTATTGATCAGGGAAGACATGGGATGTGCTTGTAAGGAGCAAGATGATTAATTTTACCCCTCTGTTGATTTATTAAACCAGTCACCCTTATTTATCTCATCAGCCTGATTGGAAACCATGCACTTTCCCTTTTCTTTTTAAAATAATCCATCATTTTGCACTTGGAACGTGATTTGATATAAAAGTTGGCCATGCAAGCCTTGAAAGAAAAAGCATTTTTACAACATTGAAATTATCATTTTCATTGTATACTCACAGATATACGATTTTCACACTTCTACATATATAGCTTGAAACAATTTATATGATAACTAAGATGACTTTATATTTCTAATCATAAAATATTAATGGAGATGAAACTTTTTTACAGGAATTTCTAAAACCATGAATGTGGTTTCTTGGCTATATAAACTTAAAAATTTTGTTGGTCAACCCAGGACTGAACACAAATTTTAGAATTTTTACCCTTTTTAAAAGTCAAATACAAACTTGTTAAGTCTGTGCAAGTATCTAGTTAACTCAATTGTGTTCATGTATTAAACTATTTCACATAGACCACATCATATTTTAGTTGATTCATTAAGATTCAATTAAGTATGACAGGATTTGTAAACAAGTTGGAACATGCCAAGAGGAAATACTTTAAGTGGGTTATTCAGGTTTCTTAGCTTCATGTACATGGGCCCTGCCACATAAATACATAATTTAATCATCTATTTGTATGTTTAACATTTATATGTGAATTTAACTGAAATTGTACAAGAAGATGAGGGACTCAAATTATTTTTAAATAACTACAGCCAGAAGTGTACTATACGTATGTATTGATATATTAATAATATCTGCACCATGAACAGGATTTGAGGTCTCAAAGAAGAAAAAAGGCTCTAGAAATTTCTCACCAGTGGTATCAGTACAAGAGGCAGGCTGATGATCTCCTGAAATGCTTGGATGACATTGAAAAAAAATTAGCCAGCCTCCCTGAACCCAGAGATGAAAGGAAAATAAAGGTAATGTTGTTTTAGAATGTCAATACTAGATTTTATTTCTACAGCTTAATTTCTTTAATTTAACCTGTGTGGATCATATTTGAAACGTTGATGTTGTTCCTCTATTAGTGTTCGCTCTGATTTGGTACGTTTCCTTGTATTGTGTTTTGTTTTGGTAAATGTATTAAGTGTTTTTCAATTGACATAATGTTGAATGAATAAAATGTTTTATTTTTCGACAATGTGAAATGAATTAAGAAATGTCATGTGTTTTTTGGTAAAATTGTAATTGACTTTGTGTATCTTTGTTCCAGATGAACAATTGACTTATCGGTATATGGACGACTTCTTTCTCATGTTAGCACATTCATTTCATCAGAGCATCTTCACACATCAATGTCAAATCTCTATAGATTTATTTGCATATTGTCTGAAGATGTTTTTTTGTGTTATTATTTTACACTTTTTATTTTGCTTCATTCTCTGTTGAGTTCCTCAAAACTTTAAAAAAGAAATAAATAATTTATTCACTTACCCCCTAAATTATATTCTATATCAATGGTCCCTAATAAATAATGGGTAATCACTCCAATTTGGGTCAACCTCCAAAACACCAGAGGAATTGAGAAGAAAGAAAAATGTTAGATCAATTTAAGTATTTTCTTAATTAGAATATCTAAAACTGAGCATTCAAAGGACAATGGGAATAATACTTGAATTCTTGGGTGAAAATGACAGTGATGGCATCCATATTTGTAAATTATGAAAAATGACAATAAAATGACAAGAGCCTATGAAATTTCTGAGAGAAGTATGTGCTGCTTGCAGGTTGGTTGATGTGGTTAGCTAACTGCCCTGGGCCCTGTATTGGTTTTGCTCAATAGGAAATTGATCGTGAATTGCAGAAGAAGAAAGAGGAGCTGAATGCAGTGCGTAGGCAAGCTGAGGGCTTGTCTGAGGATGGGGCCGCAATGGCAGTGGAGCCAACTCAGATCCAGCTCAGCAAGCGCTGGCGGGAAATTGAGAGCAAATTTGCTCAGTTTCGAAGACTCAACTTTGCACAAATTGTGAGTTGTTACTGGCAAACCCAAGTATGTGTTTGCAACTACTACTCTGATAACAGAGGCCTACTAACAACAACAACAAAAGATTGGGTGCAATTTCAAACTACTAATATGCATTCTAAAAGTGAATAGTCTCCCCTAACTTTGGGCTTCTGTAACACTAGTGGTTAATTTTTCAGATTGAAAACATAATAAAGTAATAGTTCATAGGAAACAACCCCTTTATCCAAAATGAAAAATACATCTTAATTTTTTTTGCCGCATCCTTTTTTCATAACATTGGCAATGTGAATTTGTCAATTTATCATACATTTACTTTATTTCAGTGTCAAATCCAAAAATATGTATTGCTTTCCTGAGACCATCCCATGCTAATTTTACTTTCTTAATGTGTACATGGTAAATAATAAATCTTTTGTGAAGCATCTTCTTATATCAACTTGCATAAGGCCTTATCTCACTGACTTGAAGAATAATAGTGTACTCTAATACCTGGATTAGCTACTTAATGGGTTAAAAGTCTTATTAGAAGAAATGGCTTCCTAGTAAGATGGTTGATAATTGATAGCAGATTGAAAAATATCAAATATTGTGACTACTGAAATATTACAAGCCGAAAGGAAGAGGAACAATTGCTCTTCTTTCAAACAACTGAATGGAAATGTTGTGATTCTCTCTTTAAAAAGGCAATTCAGCTTGGTCTTCTTAGGTCTTTATTTGTAATAGGGTATAAACCATAGAGATTTTCTAACAAATACATTTTTTGTTCCTATTGTGTGGCATCTTAAAGTGAAGAGGAATCGTCACCACTCTGTAATTATGTAAAGATAGTGCTCCTCACAAAACCAGGATGTCAAAGTCTGGAAAATAAGGCTTTATAATTATGTTAGGTTGAGTCATATCAAACCAACAGATATTCAACCGTTTTTGATCTATGTAAATGATAATTTCATTCATTTCAACCTATAGATGAGACTTTTTGGGGAATTTCTTATGTGATATTGTGGATTCCATTTAGCATGGAGAATATTTTTAAATATGTCTTTGATAACATAACTTTATTTTATAAACATCTAATTTTGTTGGTGCTATTATTAACCAAGGGAAAATATACTGCATATTATTGTTACTTCTTCTTACTCGTTGGAAAAATCCGTGAATATACTGTTTTCTGTGAAATCTAATACCCTAAGATTTAGTAGCAGCTGGATATTCTGAGAAGTTGGAAGAAGTAACGTAAGATATATTGAAACTATATTACATTTGAAGTCCAGCTGATTGCACATTTCGGCCTATTATCTTTCATATTACACGTTATGAACATAATATGTCATAAATCACTCAAGCTTACACTAACAGAAAGGCTGCGTCTGTGAATGCAAAATGAAGTGAAAGACTAAGGCGATCATAAAGAAAATTCAAGTAAAATGTTTTTCCTTGATTTAATAGATCATTCAGGGAGAAGTCCTTTGCCTTGAGTTATCTGACTACTAACTAATTTATCCATTCCCATTTCCCCTATATCTTGACATCCCAGGATTAAAATTTTTTACAAGTTGGTCAAGATAAGTTATTAACACTTTGTAGTTAAGTAGACACAGGATCAAAAATCTCCGTAGACCACCCACTTAAAATGCCATATATCCTTACACATGATAGGCTCTCAACAAATATTTTGGAACATAATGATTATTGGTGAAATAAAGTAAGACTATGTGAACCAGTATAAAATTTCAAAAATGAATTATAGTAAAATACTAAGATATATTTTCCTCATAAACGATTTTTTCTTGATTTTACATCTGAAAGATCCAAAATTCAGAAGGTGCCCGAGGTGGAGATAATATTTTTGTTGACTCTAATTTTTCATGATGGTAGAAGCAATAACAATATGTATGAAGAATAATCAATTTAATATTAAAATTATATTTGGCTTTGGATTTTAATTAGACCTAAAAGATGATAGATAGATAGATCCAAGATGTATCTTTATATTCCGTCAATTACTAATATGTATTGAAAAACTGATATCACATGTGCACTGGTTAGAGTCATCTTTCCCAATTATTCTACAATGAGGCAGTTTGAGATAGCCATAAGCTAAAAGCTTAACCAAAAGTTATGTTTGGAATAATCCTACGATGGTCCTGATGCAGCCCTGGTGGTCATAGCTTCAAACTTCCTTGCCTCCCCCTATATTCTCTTTCTCTGTTTTTCCCATCTTTCTTTCTCTCAAATTTCCCTTTCTCTTCTCTGTAGATATAAACTCTAGACTTCATTTGGACTTTCAGTTAGTCTTTCACATCTTAGCACTAGCAATTCAAGATTGTAAGCAGTACTATACAGATCTTAACATTTGAAAGCTGAGTTTAAAATGAGAAATTAATTTTCCTTATTTCAGACATAAAGATTTACAAATAGACTAAGCTGTGTAAAGTTAGTGCACTTTGGGGACTATGTCCATGTCAGAGCTATATAAGGCAATAGTAAAGCTCAGAAAAGGCCTGGAACTTTGTCTGAGGGAGCCATGAGGCAGCCTTGGGCCAGACAGGAGTGCAGATCAAAGCAGAGTAGAGAGTATCTGCAAATGATGGTTCTCAGGACAAACCTGGAGACTATAAAGGAGGAAAAATGGACTGGGAGAAAGCAGGTAAAGTTTTCTCCAGGTATTAAGCATGGTGAAGCCCCTGCCCTCGTTAGGAATACAAAACATTTCTAATATAGTTCCTGTTGGCTTAGAGACCTGGCTGCTCAGTGAAGACCAAGCAATGACTACAAACTGACCATAAGGACTTTTTCTGCAGGATGTTTTATGACAACAGTGTGGTCTAGTAAAAAGGCCACTTCCTGGGATGAGCAGCCCTGAATATGAATCTCAGTGACTTTTTCTGCTATCTGTATGCTCATGGGTAATTTCTCTCAGCCTGATTTTCCTTATCTGTACAATGAGAATAAGGGCATTTGTGATAACGAAATGTGGTAGTATTTGTAAAACACCGGCTGCATTATAGGGGCTCAATGAATCAATTTTTTTCTTCCTCTTTCTGTATATAAGTTAACACTGGTAAAGAGACATATTATTTTTAAAAAATTATAATATCTTTATAAGTCATTAAGAGAATTAGGCTCAGTATGTACCATGGGTTTAAAATGTTATTATGAACAGATTGATATATTTTGTTCAATATAAATTGCAAATTAGATTCCGTAATCCTTGGACAGGTAGTTTTCTCTGAAGTTACAAAATGTTTGCAGGAAATTTCATACAAGGCTGGTGATTCTACCAATAAAGACATAATTCCTCATAAACTTATCAATAGAGTTCTGTCTAAATTCTTATCTTCTACAGGAAGGTAAAGAGATAAGAAGAAAATAAAGTCTTTGAAAATTTCTTAATAGAAAATTATGCATAATTTTTATTAAGCTTAATTGTAGCATTTGACAGTTAACCTCAGAGAGCTCAAGAAAACGCAGCCACAAAATTGCACAATGATGCTACCAGCACAACCCAGGGCTCATGTGGAACTCCTGAGCAAAATAAGCTCACAAACTAAAGTTACAATGGATATGAAAAGCATTCCTTTCATGAGCAATGTTAGCAGATGCCAAAAAAGAAAAGATGAATGTACACCTGAGGAAATTAAAGATGAGAGGACAATCAGAAAAGGACATTAAAATGCGGTTTTTGATGTTGAGAAAGGTTTTTTTAAAGGATGGAATGGAATTCTTACGATAAAAACAGACCATTTTGAATAGTAGACAGGAAGATTTGAAAACATAAGTCTAGAAATTAAAGTTATTAAAATAACTCAAACAACTTTTTAAATGGTGTATTCATTATAGAAGAAGAAAGAATATATTAATTGAAAGATTCTGGGGAAAATTTTCTTTGCTGAAAATACTGGAAGGTGTAAAGAATAGAATAAAAATCTCAAACATATGCCTAAAAAGAGTTCCAGATTGAGAGTGGAGAGCCTGAAGAAGAGACAATATTTTATATAAATGACTAACATTTAACAAAATTGAATAAATCTCAATTTACATGAGTTCCCAAATTGAATAAAGCTCAACCAGTCTAGAATAAATAAAAACAAGTTCACATCTAGCCACATCTGAGTGAATCTCAGAGCATCAATGATCAGGAAGGTATTATAAAAGCTGCTCATGACTAAAGACAGAATACCTACAAGATGGCAAAATTGACAGCAGGCTTTTCATCAATAATAGATGTTAGAAGACAATGGAATAATATCTTCAGTGTCCTAGACAAATTTTTGGATGTCCCAAAAACTGTGATTCAAGAATGAAGACAAAATATTTTCAGACGTACGAGTATTTTCAGACAAATAAAAACCAAGAGAATCTATTATCCATAGATTGTTGCTGAAAGAATTACTAAACAATATACTAGTGTAAAAATGAAAATGAAGCCAGAAAGGAGGAGTGAGCTATATAAAGCTATATAAAAATCTTTTCTATATATAAAGAAGGAAAAAATTTTAAAAATCTTGTAGTTAGCTACTAGAATTGTGGCAAGTGCTGCAAAGGAAAACATAGAGTGCTGTGAAAATGTAGAAGTGATTTTACTCCATGTAAAGGAGAACACAATAAATAAAAGGCTTGTTCTAGATGGTAGCAACACATATAAGGTTTGTGCCTAATGTACTAAATGTAAATTATTGCCAATTATTATGTTTCTAGGAAGCAAAAAACGTAGGAAACCTTTGGAATAGGCATACATACATGACCTGTCCTAGTAAGGGGAGCAAAAAAATACAAACATCAAAAATGCCCCTTTTCAAAATACAACTCCACTAGCCATGGATATCCTATGGCTTCAAATACCAAGTAAATAATGCTGATACTCAACATTTTATACCAAATGACTTCTGATTCTACTTCTTATTTTAGATGCCTAATAGGTTTCTCAAAAGTAACATAGCCAAGTGAAGAATAATTGATTTCCCCTCCTACATGAATTGGCTCCCACCAAGCTCTCTGGGTGTTAGTAAATTGCCCTTTCACTTAGGTCAAAAGCCTAGGCATCATCCATGGTTCCTCTTTACTCTTATCTGTGTAACTCATTTCAAATCCTATTAACTCTATCTGCAAGATACGTCTTTAATTGGACCACTCCTCAGTATCTGCATTGTGGAAACCCTAGTCTACAGATGGTCATCTCTTATCTAGGTGACTTTAAAAGCCTCTAATCCTTGCTTTCAATCTTTCCTTGCCTACACTATATTTTTCTGGTGAAGCCAGAGAGCTCCTAAAGTGTAAGTGAGATTTTGTCAAGCCCCTGCTGCTCATTACACTTTCAACAAAATCTTATGAGCTTCTACATGGTTTGGTCCCTGCCTATCACTCCTATTACTCCAACTTTAAATCCCTTTTTGCCATTCTTCTTTCAGACAGGCATAAAAGTTTCTCCTCTAGGAACCAGCCCAGTGGCATAGCGGTTAAGTTTGTGCACTGCGCTTCAGCTGCCTGGGTTCACAGTTCAGATCCTGGGTGTGGACTTACACTGCTCATCAAGCCACGCTGTGGCAGCGTCCCATATACAAAATAGAGGAAGATTGGCACAGATGTTAGCTCTGGGACAATCTACCTCAAGCAACAAGAGGAAAATTGGCAGTGGATGTTAGCTCAGCGCCAATCTTCCTCAGCAAAAAAAAGTTTCTCCTCTCTATTTAAACACACCAACATCACTTCTACCTCAGGACATTTGTGTATATTATTTCTTCATGGAATATTTTTTACTGACTGTTACATGGGTCCTATAACTTACTTAGCCATCCTTCCATTTAGGAACAATGAACATTTAGTAGAACTTTGATGTATAACCTGGACAGGTAATACTTCATAGGTACGTTTTTATATTTTAAAAATATTTTTATGATCGGTATGATTATACATGCCAATTGGGAGTTTAAGATGACTATTCAGAACAGCAGATTTTTATTACAGTTACTTCTGGACGTGTGTATACTGAGAAAAGACAACTTCTGAAAGTTTAACACTGAGGAGGTAGAGGGCAAATATGAGGATGATTACAATAATGTATTGCAAAGAGTAGCTTTTACTACATCAGAGTAAATTGTAATAAGATTTTTTAACAATATTAAAAGTACATGTTTCCAAAATATACACGTTTATAGAAAATTTGATAGAAAATTAATTTTGTTAGTAGATTCACTTTATATGTCACAAGCAATTGTCTTATATAAATTAGTCTTTAAGTGAATAGTTTTGTAAGATGAAAATACATTTATAGTGTGAATATTCCTCAAACTAACTTTTTAAAATTACTTGAATTTGAATAGACTTTTACATCTACAAAGAGCTCTTACATGTATCTAGTTTGATCTCACTAATAACCCTCTCAAGTATTATTTTCACTGTCATTATACAGTAGGGAAAATTAATTTAAATGAAATTAATGAGACTTGTCCAAGGACATGTATAAGAAATGGAAGACACCAAGCTTGAACTCAGTGCTACCCCAAATACTGTGGAAGTTAATAAAAAAAAAAGAAAAAATATCTAGTCTCCAAATAAGTTTGAGAAACACTGGATTAAGCAGAGTTTTCTTACTTTAGAACTTCGTGGGGCTTTTGATATGAAAATGTGATTCTGAATTTTTATGAGGGAAATAGATTCTGCAGACTTTCACATCTGGATAGCTGCAGTACAAAGGGGGAAATTTCATTTCAGTTTTGTGATAGGATTCCTGTCTGAGTGGTTGTGAAGAACTAGTGTTCTTCTGAGAAGAAATTGGGAAAAACATCACTGTAGCTGTAGGCTTTTGTTATTTTGGATTTTCTTAAAATGAAACAGAGATGTACAGGAAAAGTAATAACAGAGCTGACTGTTATTACCTTATGTAAAATAACATCTGAACTTAGATTTGATACTCTTACTCATTTTTTTGTATATTTTCTCCTATCACATAATGATAACCAAGTAATTTTGAGATTAAAATAAGGGGAAACATATTCTTTGCATAATTACCATGTAGAATTTTTTCCTTTGCCTTGAAATAACAACAAAGATTGTCAGCTGCCAATGCAAGATCCTTGGAGAATTTGGGAACATAAATAATTTTCTTATTTAGAGACAGAATGTTCTTTAGTAAACAGAGTTCTGAATATAAAACACTAATAATGGTTGCTAAGGGAAATGAACCAGGAGGTAGCTGCTTATAGAATTTTTGTCCTCTCAGCTTCAGTTTTGTAATTAACATATCACAGGAGTTAAGAAAGGAATCAGATAAGTCAAGATTCTATGTTTTCTTAGATTATTGTGATCATAATAGTTATTGCCATTTCTGTAGTAATTTTTTTCTAGTCTCTAGTTATGTAATAAAATCAGTTTAACGGTCGTTTAGTAAATTATGTCGAACTGGAATCAACTTCCAGGAAGATGACAGACTTAATGATGACCTCACCCCTCATTTCAAATGTATGGAAATTCTGAATAAAATATAATTTTTACAAAGTTTTAAACACAGAGCTGAATTTAAACTATGGGGTGGAACCTCCCTTCCCACTAGTTATCATATATAAGCATGTCATCTCATGTGATACTGAACCTGAATTGAGGACCTAATTGTTAGGAGAAAGTTGTAAAGACCTTTTTGTAGAAAATATGTGGCCTTAGACAACATCTGGTATAGGGATATAAATGAAAACCCTGTCTAAACATAGAAACTTTAAGATCTTCCCTCTGCATATAGAGGGGAAATAGATAAATCCTACCCAGAAGCTCAATTCATCTGCCAAGGATTCCGGCTGGAGAAAAAAAAAATGTGTGAAAATTAAAACTGAGTGTGGGGAATCTGAATTTATATACTAACTACAAGCCTCCGGACTGCTGAACTGAGAAATTAACATAAAATCAGTCCCAGATTTGTGAAATCCATGGAGTCTTCTCACAGAGTCATACAGTAAATCCCTTTCTTGGGAGAGTCTCACAGACACACAAACACTGAAGATTGACTCACAACGAAATATTACAATCCACATGAAGAAATAATATATTATGACCTGGAATCATCTAATTTTAACAATCAAGAGAATTAGTGCTTCATGACCTTAAAATAATAGAAAACTATTTTGTACTCTAAAGTAAATTATTTGAAAATAATAATAGAGGTAAAGGAATAAAATAAACGTTAATTTATAAAAACATCATGGAAAAATACATAGGTATTTATGATGATAACATATCAGATGAAACTTCTAGAAGCCAAAAGCTAGTCATTGAAATAAAAAACTAAATATATGTGTTAAACACTTAATTAAACCAGTATGAAGAGAAAATTAGAAAGCCATAATGGTAAAATTATCAGAATACACCACATAAAGATAAAAAAAATATGGAGAATATGAAAGACAGACTGAGAGAAAAGAATAAGGAGCTTCATGTCTAATATATAATTATAAAAGGAGAGGACAGAATACATGAGAGGCAATGATTAAGGGATAATAGCTAAACATTTCCTGTAACTTAAGGAGGATATGAGTCCACAAATTGAATAAATAGATCAATATCCCAACCAAGATGAATTAAAGTAAATCTATCAAAACAGAATATATAAATACCTTATAAAAGAGGACACATACATATGTCAACAGGTGTGGCTTCTTTAATTGACAGTTCTGATACTAAATGAATCAATAAAAATCTCCAAATTTCTATGGTATTACCATTGTAAAATCAAGACTAGGCCATTATTTATAAAGTGGAGTCCACTCATGTTAGAAAAACTGATATGATGTAATAACTTTTATACTTGGAGTAAGAAAGCCTAGAATTATGTCCTGTATCTCTCATTACGAATTAAGAGAGAGAATGAATCACCAAAAATGTTGAAGTTCCAAATTATTTTTATTATAGTCACTGGTTTGAAGGACAATTTGCACAGGTGTTGATGTCCAGAGTTCACACTGCTAGGTGTCCTGACAAACAAAAATGAAAAAATTTAAGTTCTGAATTGTTAGCATCCCATGTACCTAACAGAAGCAAATACACATACATTCTAGTTTCACACTCCTTAAGTCTAGATTCTAAGTAATTCCCACAAATAAAATTCTAAAAACATGAATTTACAATTAAAATGGTAATTCACATGTGGAAACAAGTAGCAGAATCCAACTCCCAAAGACAGAAGATAATGAATTCATCAGATATAGGATATAAAGTAAGTATGTTTAATATTTTTGAAGTAGTAAAAGTTTGGATTGAAAGTATGAATAAGGGACAAGAGGCAGTAACAAAATCATGATCATAAAGTTTTGAAAAGAATCAATAGTACTTCTAGAAATTGAAAAATGTAATAACTGAAATTAATAACTCAGCGGACAAGTTAAGCATCAGATTAGATATAACAGAAGAAAGAATTAGAAAATTGGAAGATAGACAAAATAAATTACCTAATATTCATACAGAGAGACCAAAATACAGAAAATATGAAAGAAAGGATAAAAAAGGGAATGAGAAGTTCAAATAGATAAGTAAAAAATGGAAAGAATGGATAAAAGGCAATACTTGAAATGATAATTGCTTAGAATTTTCCAAAATTAATGAAAGTCCCAATACTCAGTTTGGAAATCGAGCAAATCTCAAGCAGGAAAACTAAAAAAGAAATACACCCATATACCATCCTATTGAAACTGATAAATTCAAAAAACAGAGAATTTTAAATGCAGCCGAAGAGACAAATTACCTAGGAAGTAATCACATGTAAAATAGCTGATTTAATAGCAATGATAAAAGCCAGAAGGTAGTAGAATAATGTCTTCAAAAATTATGAAAGAAAAACTACCTGTGAACCTAGAAATGTATACTCATAGAAACTCTTTCTTTCAAGAATGACATAGAAATAAAGATTTTTTTGGATAAACAAAAGCTGAGAGTTTACTCGTAGGAGATTCTCACTGAAGAGTCCTCAGAGTTGTTTTTTTTTTAATTAGCCACTGTTAGTGTTTATTCAGTTTGCAATACATGCATCTATATGTTGATGTTAAAATAATTTTAGATCCTGAATTTTCACTAAGCATCGTATCGTATGTCTTTGCCTATGTTAGTAAGAAGAAGTTTTGTAAACATTTGTAAAGCCTCCATGATATTCCATGGCATGTATGCATCTCAAGTTTGGCTTATAAGCAGAAGGAGAATGACCCCAGATGGAAGACTTAAGATGCAAGGAAGAATGATGAGCAAATAAAATGCTAAACAAATTGAAGAGCCTACAGAAATATTACTGTATATAAAATTGTCTCATTCGTGTATTAAAAAACAGAGTAGAACTAAAATATTGGATATCGATGACTTTAAAGTAGAAGGGAGGATTGATTGGAGTTCCTCACCTGGTTCACCATCTACTGTTCTGGATGTTCCTTCTCAGCCTCCATTGGTGGCACCTCCTTATCTCCTCTAATGTTGAAATGCCTTAGTGCTCAGTCCTTGGACATTTTCCATGTTCTATCTATACTCCAAGACTTGCTGTTTTCATCCAGTCTCATGACTTTAATACCAGCTACAAGCTCGTGACCACTGCATTTTTATAACCAGACCACTCTTCTCTCCTGATCCACAGTGGCAACACTGCCCTTTCAAAGTTTTAGGTAAAAATCTACCCTTTGCTTTCCTTTACCTGTTCTCAACGCAGTAAACAGAGACGTCGTTTGAAAATACAAACCAGAGGTGTCTTTATCTGATCAAAATGCTCTGATAGATTCACATCTAATTTAAATTGAAATCCAAAATCCTTACATGGATTTCAAGGAATATATGACAAGGACCCTTATTACCTCTCTGGCCTTATCTCTTAATAGTTTACCTCTTGTTCACTCTGCTCCATCTACATTGACCTCTTCACTGTTCCTTGCACATGTCTGGCATGCCCTCTTTACTTATGTGTTCCCTATGCCTAAAACACTCTTTCCCCAGATATTTACATGGCTCCCTCCATCTGTGCCTTCAAGTTTTTACTTGAAAGTGTTCTCGGTGAGACACACACACACACACACACACACTCGCACTTCATTGACCTCTTCCCCATTTTTTCACCATAAAATGCACTACCAGGAAAGTTATAAGTATTGCCACTCTTTATCTTATTGATTATCTATCTCCCTACCCAGAATGAAAGCTCCAAAAATTCAGGAAGTTTTATCTTTTTTTCACTGCTATGTCCTCAGAACCAAAAACAGTGACTGGCACATAGTAGGTACACAATATATATTTGTTGAATGAATGAATTAGCTAATCAATGATGAATAAAATCATTTTAAGGTCCTCTTAATGCTTAGAAGGAGAGCATGCAAAATTCATTGTGGGTGTGAATAATTTTAGAGTAACCATCAACACTAAAAATAGAGTGCATAGTTTTTGAAGTAGAGAAAAGATGTATAAAATATTGAAATAAAACGAATAATCCAAACAAGAAACTGAGGCTTAGGAACGTTAATTGAAATGGCCAAGGATAGTAAACAAGTACATTAACACAGGACTGTGGGTTTTCTGACTCTCTCCAGTCCAAAGTCATTACTGTGTAAAAAAAATAAGATAATTGCAATTTGATATTCTTGTTAAACAAATTCACTATTTTATAAATAAGAGTTAGATAACATGTTGCCTCAGAAATATTACCTCAAATGACTGGCTCTAAATAGCACAATAAATTAAAAATATTAAATAAATGTATTAAATTAGATTCACTGCTTATATATTAACGTGCACAGTTATTGTACAATTATGGCTATTTTAGGTACATAATATTGTATATTCATCTTTTAAGTTAAAGTTATAGTGATGGACTACTGGCACAATTCAATGTGATTTCAAATATATAAATAAACATAAAAAATAATTTAACTCAAGCTAGCCCTGATGGCCTAGTGGTTAAAGTTCAGCGCTCATGGCTTCAGCGGCCCAGGTTCGCTTTCTGGTCGCAGAACCACACCATGTGCCTGTCAGTTGCCATGCTGTGATGGCAGCCCACATAGAAGAATTACAACAACTTACAACTAGAATATACAACCATGTACTGGGGCTTTGGAGAGGGAAAAAAAAAAGAGGAAGATTGGCAACAGATGTTACCTCAGGGCCAATCTTTCCCTGCAAGGATAATAATAATTTAACTCTCTTATAGTAATATACTGTATCAAATTTAACTATCAAGTGGGAATTTAGTGCATTCTTCAGGAGATATTATTGATGGAAAATATATCACTAATGATATATTTTTCCAAAATATTAGAAATAAACACAAAATTGATGCATTATTGACGTGCAGTTTTATTATTCTGTAGTTTTATCGTAAAATTAGAATAAATATAACTCATTTCTGCCATCAAAGTAACTTGTTTCACTAAAATTAACATTTTCTTCCCTGGAATGACAATACTTGAGAAATTATTATGTTTGATATAACTATTTTGAAACATTGTGAATAGGGACAATAAGCAAAGTTTTTCTTAGTCTAATGAAATTATTATGAATATCAGTTATTTTGTAGTGAGATAAAAGAGTTTTTCTGAGGCCAGTGAGGTATGCAAGACTAGATCCTTACAAAGACTATCTCTAATCATTTTAACAACGTAAACAGACTAAAATTTGTCAAGCAATTTGCCTGAGTTCCATAAAATTAAGGAGCAAGGATTCCAACATCAAGATACAGTTTTAATTATGAAATTAACAAAGAGATTTGTTGATGTCTCTTTTGTGGGGGGCATTGTTTTACTGTATTTGTTTCTTCCCTTTTTTGTTTGTTTTTAATGAGAATCTCCTAATAATGATGAGGGTGCATTCAAATTGGAATTTCATACGCTTACTGGAAGTCTATAAAGAAACTCATTTTATTTTGGATGCATTGAATTGGTATTTCTTTCATGCAATAAACATTTATCTAGTGCCTCCTATGTGCCAGACAAAACAAAACGTAAAATAACATTGGTGAATCCATAGCAATCTTACGAAAGACGTGGTATTTGATAAATATAACTCATACAATGAAGAGAAAAAAATTACAAGAATTTGTACGCAAGGATTTGACCTCCGTTTGCAACACAACAATAAAAAGTGTAATTTTCTCCAATCTAAATTTGCTTTCAAAATATGGAACACCAGCTGGAAGGGAGCTCAGATGGCTTCTGCAGTGGGGTTGGAAATATCCTTCTGAGCATGCCTAGAACAACTGGTTAAAATAATTAAACCACTCACACCATCTGTGAATCATTCTAATTCTTCAATGATTACTTAAGACTCCCATTGTATGGAACATATTCTTAGAACAGATGAATAAAATTAATTTGAGTGTATAGCTTTCCTAACTTTGATTTTCGTGAGATAAAAAAGGGTTACAATGTTTTCAAGTTTGCTAAGTTATCTGATATTTCTTCTGCCCTCCTTTATGAGCCAGTGGCTTTTGAAACTTTAAAATGTGTTTGAAATTTAGTTTTATTTTTAATAATACAAATGCATTTATTCACAGAGACTTCATTATACAATATAATTTTGTTTAAAAAAACCTTTAATTTTTACCCTTTCATTTACTTAATCTTCTGAGTATATTACTCAATAGGTAGTAGACAGCTATCTAGTAGAGAATTAAATGAAGGTCTAAGCTGATTGCATTCTCAGAGTTAACATGCTATAATCATGAGCAATTTTTAAAAATTTAAATGGCTATTTTAACATATGTAAAACAGAGGAAAGCTATATTTAGTAGTGACTAATCCATGGATAATAGGTGCATGGATAGAATGAAAACCGAGAGTCCCTGTCTGTACAAATTTAAGATGTTTAGATTAACTCATAACTTAGAGGCATTATTAGCTGTTAGCTAGATAGCAATGCATGGGCAATTATTGCCAGGAGAAATTAACTGGGAGAGTTTCCAGGAAATCTATGTAAATAGTTTTCTATAATAGTACTTTCTTAACTAGTAGAATGTCTGGGTGGAAAAATATAAATAAATGAATTGTTTAACAAATACAGCAATCTATAGCATTTGTGAGTCCCTTTGTGACCTGCCCAAAATTCAAGATTTGTAATGTGATTAGTATCTAGACAGTCACAAATATACATGAAACATATGAATAATATCATTCACACTCTATTTTAGTTTCTTGCCTCATGGATACACATATTTCTTTTTTTTTAAAGACTGGCACCTGAGCTAACAACTGTTGCCAATCTTCTTTCTTTCCTGCTTTTTCTCCCCAAATCCCCTCAGTATATAGTTGTATATTTTTTTAGTTGTGGGTCCTGCTAGTTGTGGCATGTGGGATGCTGCCTCAACATGGCCTGATGAGCAGTGCCATGTCTGCACCCAGGATCCGAACCGGTGAAACCCTGGGCTGCGAAGTAGAGTGCACAAACTTAAACACTCGGCCACAGGGCTGGGCCCCACTTGACTATTTATTATGTGGAAAATTATTTTGAGAGATCTAGACCCTTATATATATTGGCCTCATTGGTGGGAACCTCTTTTTTTTTAAGGTATGCTTTTTATTTTTGGTGAGGAAGATTGGCCCTGAGTTAACATCTGTTGCCAATCTTCCTCTTTTTTTTTTTCCTCCCAAAAACCGCAGTACATAGTTGTATATCCTAGTTGTAAGTCATTCTAGTTCTTCTGTGTGGGATGCCACCACAGCATGGCGTGATGAATGATATGTAGGTCTGTGCCCAGGATCGGAAATGGCAAACCCCAGGCCACTGAAGCAGAGCACACAAACTTAACCACTCAACCACAGGGCTGGCCCCAAAACAGTGTCTTTAACGTACTGCCACAAAGTCCTCCTCTTCTTTAAACTTTCCAAAATGACTTCCACTTCAGGGTCTTTGCAATTATGGTTCCCTTTTCTTGGGATTTTCTTACTGGATCTTTGCCTGCTGGTCTTCTGTCATCTTTCAGGATGTAGAGAAAATACATCCTTCAACATCCTGTTTGATGTAGTTCACAACATTCCCTTCACCCCTTCCATCATGCTCTGTAACAGCCAGGTTATTTCCCTTCTATCATTAACTACAATCTGACAATGTCACGTGTATTTGTTTACTTGTTTATAATCTTTCTACCATTAGAATGTAGGCTCCATGAGGGCAGAGACCTTGTCTATCTTGCTAACCAGTATTTTTCCACTGTATAGTTTCTACCACAGAGTAGTTGCTCAATAAAAATATTTTGAATAAATGAATGGATGAATAGCTTCTTTTTGTGGAATTCTCTATAGCTCAGAGTTATTTGTTCTGTATTCTTAAGTCAGTAGTGCCCCAATGCCAGTCTACCCATATCTGGAAGTTTTCACTGATCCATAGAAAAGGGAAAAAATAAAAGAAAGAGCTTTTCATAGAGCTAAATTTATATAGTAATTGTTTTCTGAAAGTATGGCTTTCCATAGTTGGTGAGGTTGGAAGGGAGTATTAAATGGCCTTTCGTTTATCTTTACTTTTTATTATTATTTCATTACAATGTTCTTTACTTGAAAAAACAAATACTGGAACTTGGTGAAGTTCACTGACATTTTTGGTAGTCTTTTATTGACTCATGCACAGAGTCTGGGAACCATCAATTTGGAGAAACTTATTCACGTGAAGGGACACCATTCCTGCTGTTTCTGTGTTGGTTGCTTGAAGTTTCAAGAATGAGGAAAGGAAAGCTCTAAAACCCATGATTCCCTCCCATTTTTATGGCCTTCCAGGCAATAAATGCTGACTCCGCACACATTATCCCTTAGAATAAAGTTCTGAAATTTCTTTTGTTGCATGTGAGAAACAAGAACAAATACCAGAGCAAATATGCAAAAACAAGGTGGAATTAGGGTATCACAACACCTGCCTAATATATTTTCAATATGTTTGTTTACATGTAGTGAATGTACCAAAACAGTATTTGCTCACATATAAATATTTTCTTTCTCTGGATTTAAATCCTTCCTTTGTTTGTTTCAAACATATAGAGACCTCATAATAGCATGATTTGGTAGTCCTATTTGGAATCCAAAAAGTAAAATAAATTAGTTTACTTTACCACAGAGTTGTTACCCTTCCTGGGCTTTGTCAAAAATTGAAAACTGAAAACATGAAGATTCCAAATTGGAAAACTGCGCTGCATTTACATTAACATGCAAGCTTTTCTTTATATTCTTCATTTCTAAATAAATAGCTATGACAAGTATTTAACTTTGCTCTTTGCAATTTACAAAATGCCTTTACATTCATCATTTTAATTCATTCTTATATTTTAAAAGATGATTTGTATACAAAAAGTAAGCAAATTAAGTCACTATTCTGAAAAGTTTTCAGGACAGAAAAATTAATAAAGTTTTTTTTCATTTGATAAAACACATTTCTATTGTAGCTGCATTTACAAAGAGCTTTGGAAATAGAAGATATGTGTTAAGACGTCAGTTAATTATCTTTTTAACATATATAAACGAATTTAGAAGTGATCATGTGAGTAGAGTTTCTTAGAGTTAAAACTTGAAAATTCGCTGGGCAGACAGTACAATTTTGTATTGGAATTCTTGTCATGGTAAAATGCAATGATAATTATATTCTGGAACATTGACAAAGAACAAACTATTTCAGGAAAAACTGTCTTGATTGTAAAGTGGAGCACATTAAGCCTGAGGTGTCGTTAAACTCACAAAACCCTAAGAAAGAATTGAGCCTAATCTTTGGCAAGAAAAGAATGGTTTTGTTTAATGATGATCATATTTTGCAAAGTTCTTTATAACTTGACAAAGTATATTAGAAAAATAACATTAAACACAATAGTTTCCATACACACAGCAGCACCTCGTTTATTCAGAGGTCAGATCGACATCATTACCTGGGACACAGCCAAGAATCAGGAAATGGGTAGAACAAGAGGCCTCTGGATTCCTTAAGTTGGTTTGATAAAGTTTGTGAAGTCCAAAGCTTACTTAAATTTCTTTATGAGAGAACTATTCAGATCCTTTTTGAAGGTTTTTTTTATTTCACTCTGATTATAGAGATAATTCTAATAAACCTAATTATCTTGTTTTCTGCCCCCAGTAGATTAGAAGCCAGAATGAAAAGGAAAGAATAAATGAGAGAAACATAAAATAATACCTGGAGCCTAAAAGTCAGGCAAAAGAGGACCTAGGTATAAGGATATGGAGACACGTGGCCTTGAGAAACTCTTTAGCACAGAGCAATATGAATGAGAGAAAGAGAGATACTATTTGTTTATTATTATTTGTTTGACTTGATTTGTACTTAACATGGATAATTTATTTTAACAGTTTATTGCCAAATAAAATTGTTAAAAAATCATTAATCTCTCATCTACTAAATGTAAAAGTGTTTAACACATAATGGCATATGGCCTATTAGCTTCTGAAATCTCAAAATACTACTGCCAGCTGATTTATACATCTATCTATCTAAATGTCTTCTGTCTATGGTATGTGTGTGCACATACACACGTAACTATATATGTTTTCATACATATAAACTTATGTGTATATAATTACATTACAAATATTTGCATACGTAAGTTTACTTTGTAAAATATACCCTTTGCCTTTTTGAAAACATTCCTACTTAGCTCATTGAGATGGTAATTTTTATAGTTTACTGTCCATCTTTCAGTCAAGTTCCAAAAGTTCTGTTTCGTAACTCCCTACTTTTTATTATGGGCATATAAAATAATTGTGAATATTTAAAAGGGAGCAGGTATGGTACTTATCAAACTCAAGTTATTTGGAATTAGGTCATATAATTTTATAAATAGTATTGTTGTATCTCAGGGTTGTTAGTGCCTCATCAAATTAAGGGTATTTAGATAAAGACAGCCTCATCCATCAGGCCAAAGAAATAAGAGAACTTTTCAGCTTACCAGAAGCAATTTAGAATTCTTGGGAAGCACTGAAGCAGTCATTTCAAAATTGCAAACAAATGACAACAACAACAAAAACCCTTGCCGTTTTATTGACTGTTCTAACCTTAGTTAAATACCTGCTTTGGCTTGAGTATTTTTCTCATTAGTTATCTTTTTAATTAGTTGTTTATAAATTAAACTCTTAAGATCAGTTGAAATAGGTCTAACATTGGATGCCCTTACATAAGAGTACCATTTTTCATTTACTGTTAAGCTTCCTTGCTCATCTTCAGAAAACTTCAACAACTAAAAATAATTCTCTTTTCTTTATGTGCAAAAGCAGCCACCAGTCATTGCTAGGACTCTTCAGTCAATTAGGTGTGCATTGAGGGTCATCAGTGTTGTTTTAGGTGATAATGTAAAATTCTTTCAAATACATTCATCCTCCTTTCTTATGTATTTTATCTTGGTCTATGTTTCCATAAGTTTCAGAGTCCATTAATAGTATATGCTTTCCTACAGCTTTGAGTGAAGTGAAAACAGCCTGTTATGGTAAAGCCAATTGGAAGGGGCCACAACTACTCATAAACAGGTTACATAAAGATTTTATTTACCACTGCAAACTCTATCTTTTTGCTTCTACCGTTTAATGCTAGTTCAAAGCCCTGTATGGTTATTTTAAATGTAATACATTAGTTTAACACTTCAATCAATACAAAAGTATATTAAGAAAACATTAGTACTCTTCATTTCTTCCTACTGCCAATTCCACTCCCTCTGAAATACGAAATGTTTACAGTTTAGTATTACCTGTTCATATTATATTCTATGCTTCTTCACTATAAATATTATATGTATAGATATACTTTCCCTCTCTTTGAAAATATTGCCTCATTCTGTATATGATTTTTAAATGTAACAATCTACCAGGGACATTTTTTGAGGCCATGAATACAGATCTGATGTATCCTTTTTAACAGCCTTTGGAGATGAAGCAAAATTTATTCCAACATTTCTCTACATTTCTGGATTATTAGATTGTGATAAGAAAAGGTGACCTTTAAAATCTCTATTTTGTATTCTTTTTTAGTTTCCTTTGTGGATATGTGATCTTTTATTAATGTCCCTGCAACAATATAAAAGAAGATTAAGCTTTTTCATTTTGTACAACATATGGATTAAATTTAGCTTGTTGGTTCAAAAGAAACCTCTATCCTTGTTTTGGGGGTTTTCTTGTTTGTCTTTTTGATCCAAAAAATTCTGGAGGAGGTGTATGCAAGCTACCAATTATAGCTGTGATTTTATCACTGTCTCCTTTTATTTCTAGTAATTTTTACTTTATCTAGAAGGCAGCCAAAGGTTTGAGGCATAATAATTAATGAAATAATATTTTTGTAAAAGATGTGACTTTTATCATTACAATGGTTCTCTTACTCCCATTTGGCTTTGAATTATACTTCATTTGATATTATTATTTTGACTTTAATTTTTTACAAATTGTTTTCCTGATGTAGCACCACCTACCATTATAATATATACTATTGTGACCTTGTTTCTTGATGTGTTTCTCGTAAACAGGTTATAGATGAATTGTGTATTTTAATCCAATCTTACAGTATTTCATCTTTTGATGGGGAAATTTAACCAACTTCATTATTATTATAATTCTTATAACTATATAATTATTTAAATTCCTTCTGTCATATTTTATGATTCTTTTATCATGTAGTTTATTTCCTCTTATCCTTCGTCCATAATTTTGTAATTCATTATCTGTATTTCACTCTCCTGCGTCCCTCCCTTCACTCCAGATAATTTCGAAGTTACACTCTGCATTTTCATTTTACTAGTACTTAGTTTCTTATTTCTATTTTAACCCTAAATTTCTGTAGTTTACACAAAAATTAAATAAGATCATTGCCCTCCCCACCAATATGATTTTTTCAGCAACATTCTTTTTAAGACAATAGACAATCCGTTAAAAAAACCAATAATTTGTCACTTCAGTTTCTAACTACTGTTGTCTTCCCTTACAGTATGACTTATCTAGTTCAAGAATTACAGTTAAACTATCATTGTTCTATTAAATTTAACCAAAAACCTCCTAGAGTTTATTGTTCGTCACTGTTTCTTCATACTCTTTTTTGCCCTTGTTTAGAAATCTTTAGTATACTTATTTTTTCATTTGGCTATAGTACTTGAGAAATTTCTTCATGAAAGTACATAAAGATGTATACTTTTCTAATCCTTATATTTTCAAAAGGATCTCTTTCTTTGCAGTCATAATGATGGATTTTGTGGATAATAATGCCAACCTTGAATCTCCTCTTTCTTTAGTGATCTTCCTTGGTCGTGGACCACTGTCTTCTAGCGTTCATTGTTGCCAGTGAGAAGTCTGATACTAGCCCAAGTTTCATTTCTTTATATTTAAACTGTTCTCTTTGGCTCAAACTCTGTAAGATGCCCCCCACCCCATCCTTCAGAGTTCAAAAATTTCGCTAGCATGTAATTGAATATGTTTCTAAATATATATCTTTAATTATGCTTTAATCCTTCTTGGTACCTGGGTAACACTTTCAACTTTAGCAAGTAAATAATTTCTTAGCTTAGGAAAGTTGTGTCTTACGGTTATTTGAATAATTACTTCTCTTCCATCTATTATCTTTTCTCATACTGAGACACATTCTTTCTTTCTTAGATGTCTTGAATCTATCCTCCAAGTCCCTCATCTTTTCACTTATGATTTCGATTTCTTTCTATTTTTCTCTATGTTGTGGGATACTTCCTCTGGTTGCTCATTTAGAACTCACATTTTATTTTTAGCAATAACCATTCTCTTTTCCAAATCATCTATTGAATTTTTAAAGACCAGATATCAGGCTTTCTGAACTCTTTTATCTTTTTAATGCTTCTCATTTCATTTTTATTAAAGCTCTCTTCCGTTTCTTCTAGTACATTACTTGTATAGACTCTCAGGTTGATTTTCCTTCTTCAATCCTTGTGTCCCCTGAAATGGCCTGTGTTCTTTTTCTCATGCTTAAATTAAAGGGTGTGAAATTTCTTAGCATAAATACAAGTCGGGTTTGGGAGTTCTACTATATAGTGTTGATTTAGAAGCAACAAAGATAATGGGGGCATTTTTTTCTGCTGAAGAAAGGGTTAACAAGCCAGAACCACTCAGAAGAAGTATGTGTGGGAAAACATCTTCATCTCATGGGCAAGAGGTGGGGGTTAAGGCTGCCCTCAGCCATTTAGTACAGCCACTGTCCAGCAATGCCTGCGTGAAGCAAACCAGCAGGTACTGACTCCTTCCTGGCAGGGTCAAAGAGATGTTCTTGAATTAATTGTCTTCCACAAATCACCACACATTCACACCTGGAAATCACCAGATCCATAGTTTCCATTCTAGACTATACCAGAGAATCACATATTTTCAGACTCCCGGTTCATGATTATTCTCTCTCTACCTGCACCTCTTCTTTCTATAAGTCGGGTCCCTAATGCATATATTCTTATACATTCCAGCAGTTAGTTGTGGTTGTTTTGAAGGTTGAGTCTACTCAGCTGTGAGGGAGACAGAAAACGTATATATGATGTGATATTCCCATCATCTGAACATTTCCATTTTGTTTGTTTGTAGGTATGCAGATACATATACATATATGCATACATTAATAAGCTTTCAACAAATCATGCATATGTATTTTATATACTTCACAATAGGTACTTTTATTGACTTCACCAGAGTTGATGAGTTTACTTAGAGATTGAGGCTATATATATATATGAAAACCAAATATATTAGCAGTTCATTAAAATCAATCAGATGTAGTATAATGACAAATTGATTGAATTTTAAGCTTTGGACATTTTAAATTGGATTTAGTAGCAACTCAATCACCTTTGTGAGGAAAACAATCAATCTAGATATGCTACAACAATTGTTTTCTGTTAGATACAGTGCTAGTGTTAAAATTTTTCACATTCAAATAAGCATCTTAGCTTTTGCATTATTGACTTTCTGTATTATTAAAAATTGACTTCCAAGCTATATTTTTAATCTCATCAACTAAAATTTTAATTGTATTTCCTTTTAAATAATTTAGATTTACATTTGGGCACATGTAGTTAAGGACTACCATATTGGACTGTGCCATTATAGGCATCTTCACTATCACATTTCTAATCAAGAAAAATGTCTCATTCAAAAATAGAACTATGGCACATGCATATTCAGGCATAGGTCTTTATTTGCTATATTAAATAAGATAGAGATAATTGATGGCCAGATTTTCTGAGATGCTTGTGAAGTATAGGATAGAAGTTAATAATATTGTGAGTCTGTTCTGCAAAATCCACTCAAACTGGAAGATCCACAGGGCAATAGAAATTACGTGATAGAGTAGGATGACATATAATTACAGAATTTAAAGTAATTCCGTACTTATTTTTTCTTGTGCTAATTTTATTTTCACTTTAAATATATGTGTGTATACATATGTGTGCTCATTTTCACATGTGGAACATATGAAAAATTTCTGTGCTAGGTATTTCTAAGCTGATATATCCATTTAGTTTACTATCAAAAAATATATGCTGAATATATAAATTAAAAGTTTTATGTGAAGCATTTGAGAGGAGTTAGCAAGCATTAAAAAGACTTTTTGGCTGCAAGTTTTCTCAGGCACTTCAATCTGCTAATAGGTGTTGTGGACTTCCATGAAAGGGCTAAAATTAATATCTCCTAAAATTATCTGTATAACAATACCCCAAATAATTGCTTCTTTTTTTTCGTATATAATGAGTTATATTGCTATCTGAGAGAGAACTAAAGAGCCAAGACATGTATGTGTAATAGTATTGAGCTAGTGTGCATTAAATTGGAGAAATGCAACATAGTTCAATCCGAAATGCCTTTCAAATCTATACCAATGAAGATTACATTATGAAATGAAGAAAATACTCCTCTTTGAATTCTGGGAAGTCCAAAATGGAAATTATATTGCAACTGTAGACCCCAGCGATTTTAGCTAAATATCTATTTTTTGTTATCCTTTTAAGCTGATAGTTTCTTTATTCGTTTATTCAACAGATAATTTTGATAACCTACTGTATGCTAGGTACTATGCATGAGTCTTTGCTGCATTTATTTTACATTGCAAGGCACCTAGAGCATATTACCTTATCTATTAAATTATCAGGGTATTTTATTGGTGATTTCTTACAAAGCAGGCCATATATATGTTGATGCTTATGTGCTGGTGCTTTTCTTGGTGGGAACCAAAAGCCCTTGTCTTTCACTTCTCTCACAGGTCACACTTAGTGACTAGAATTCTACCAAGTTACTAATTTATGTTAATTCATTGAAAATCCTTATTAAAATGCAAATGTTATCTTGTGAAGGATAACACTTTAAACCACTATAAGCCATTAACACATTATCGAGATTCAGTTTATCAGTTTAATTAGATGGTAATTTAGCTTGGCCCTGAGGAATTAGGTAAATTCGATGGTGTGGAAGGGAAGAATCAACATGAGGCAGTTCAATGAGCCGGTCCAGCCAGACCCTTTATATAGGACACTGCACATACCTGGCCTCCCAGAAGTAGGACGTCCTTAAAGACTGGCAAATCCAGTTTCACCCGCATTTCTCTTTCACTGACAGCCTGCCTTGCACCAAAAATTCATTCTTCTTTTGGAAAATAAGTAATATGGCTATACAGGATGATTTTCTGCAATATTTTACGCTGATTATTTTGTGTCTTTAGTGTGTTTTAGTCTTTTTAAATAAAGGGTTAAATTATAAGCTTAATACAATTTGTTGATCAATTACTTAGTAATCAGTGAGGGTTGTTTCTCCCCGTTTTTGTTACGTAGCTTCCCATGCGTAATTTTCTAGTTGATGCAATAAGAAGGAGAGGGGATACCTAAGAGTAAACACTCTCTCATTGCTATTTTCTCTAAGATCATAACCAATTCAGTTGGACTCATTAGGCTGATTAGTCAAGGTCTTTCTACCCAGTGACTCAATTAAAAGCGTGCAAATCCGAGTCCTGTCAGAATGCTAGTATTGCCGTGCCATTTATGCGTATCCAAAGCCGTGAATAGGAAAAACTAAAGGCATACCTATCTCATCTGTGTCATATTCTTGGTTTTTATATGCTCTATCATTTGAGTCTTTTTCCTCTCTGTAGATTAATGCAATATTTTTTGCCAAATTTGATTATTTGATTTGTCTTTTTAGGCTTCTAATTTCTATAAATGATCAAGGAGAAATTAATAAAAATAGATCAACTGTCTTTCTTACTGTAGTGATCCCTAGAAGGTAGTGTAATTGTCTTTCTCTGAAAAGTTTGGGGAGCTGGGAGAAGGGAGAGCTACCTGTCTAAAATGACTTGCATCTTTCCCATTTCCATGTCATTTTTGAGCCATCAGAACCCATTTAAAGCCTGTAATCCTATTTGGGATTTATACATTGTTGTGTTATTATTTTTAAATAATCTATAATATTTAAGATTGTCCTTTTGAGAAAAAATGAGATATAAGTTGACAGATTTTCATATGATGTCTCAGTTTAAATCATTAGTAAATGATCTTGTTTTATTTTGAAGATTTGGCACATCTTTGTCTTTATTAACACTAATGGAGTAAAAAAAAAAAATGACTCCATCACTGTATACTTTTTGTCTAGATACTGGTCTATTTTTGTTAGTTAGACTCTGTGTAGACATATTTCCTATATACCATATTTATATTAGATATATAGGTATTTTTAAGGAATATATCATAATAATATGTCATAAAGCACATTTTTCTTCCTGAGTTCCTTTGACCTCATAACTCATAAATGGGCCAGTAACCACAACCCATTTGAAACTTTTATATTGAGGAGAGAGAAGTCCTTTAAATCATGGAGGAAAACATTTTGTTTTAAAAACCTAGATATAATGCACCATTTGTTTCAAAACAAGATTGCCTTTATCTCATGCAGTTATGTGGCCCTTCAAGAGACAAATTTTAAGTAGTAAAAAGAATGTGATAACTAAAGTTTCAGAGGAGCCGAAGTTTATTAAAAACTTTATGAGTGATCCCTCTGCCTACTTACATAGCTCTAAATCTCAAAACTGTTTTCACCTTAACTTTAGGTATTACAAATCATAGTTTTGTCCTATAATAATCCTTTTTAAGCATCAACTGAGCTTTCCATTTCTTAATAAAAATAGGTACTTTAGGGCTTTCTTCCATGTCTCTTGATTTCCATTCCCAGAAAATGAGTATACTATATTCTTTTGGGTATATGTCATTAGAAATGAATATGAACAGAGAGAAACAAAGTGAATTAGTATGGCTACAGCACTCCCTTGCTAATGATGCATGAATATCTATAATAATACAAGGTGGTGAAGAACATTAACAAAAACAAGTTGATTTTCAAAAGGTTAGACAGGATGTGTACACATCAAAATTCAGAAGGATATAAGTATTCAAAGAAGACTTAATAAAATTCAAATGAAAAGGCAAAATCTGAATACGAGTGGATGAATTTTGCACAAATAAGAAAAAATGAACACGATATTTCCAGTTACACTGATTTTTTAATAACTGTCTGAAACTTTTATTAAACCAAACTGGAAGTCATTCAGTGGATATAGTTTATTTATTATAAACCTGCATGACTGTGTCAAAAGGAATGATATATTTTAAGGAGTCGACAGTAAACTAGGCCTCCAAATGTCTGACTCTCTCGATTAAATTTTTGGCAGTTTCTTGTATGTGAAAACGGTGATGCAGCTTTCTGTCTTAAAATTATTATATCTACTAAAGCTTTATAATAAGTGAGAATATTCAAAATTTATACAACTAAATTTTATAGAAAATGAGATGAGAGTTTCCCAATGGTGTCAAAGAGTTACTTTGAAATATTTCTATTTCTCATGAAAGTTCACAGGATCATACCTTAGCTTTCTCTATTCAGCTGCTATGCCCCACTTAACTTCTGCTATCTATGATGACTAGATATTATATATCAAGACAATAGGAGGAACTAAATCCTCCAATGGATCAATCTTCAATAAATATATTGAATGTGTGATATTAACCTTTCAGAATTTAATTTACAAAGTGCTGCTGAGTCAGTGCCCACATGTAATTGTAACTGGAAGGCATTTTGGGAATTATAGGCATTCTAATTTATTTTTTTTACAAAAGAAAAAAATAGAAGCAAATTCCTTATTTATCAGTAGTTTAGGATAGCAAGGTTGCAATGTTTTCTCATTCAGATCTTTTCTAAAGTGATAGAATATACCTTTCTGTTTCATTGATTGGTCTCAGCATGCATAACAGTTTGAACATTTCTAAATGTTCTGGAGAATCTCTTCATGCCATGTCTGAGCATGGAGTGAATAGGAGGTGACAGTTAGTCCACTTATTTCCATGAATTGATACCAACTGATCTAAGACTTATCTATGATAGTCTTGAAAATAATCACAATATGTATATTGATAGAGTATGCCCTATGTGCAGTACAATCGCTAATGTTTTTTTGAAGGGTATTACAGTCAGATTAATAAGGATTTCATCATTAAGGAAGAGAAAAAGCAAAAATGGTTTCTAGAACTAGATAAAAAATTTCAATTATTTGAAAAATTCTGGATTTAAATAGGTGCCACATAACATTCTCCTAAAAGAGATTTCCATTGAAATATAGGTGAAAATGGTTTTTCTCTTGATGTGCTGATGATCATTTATTATGAAGCAAAGCAGTACGTGAATCAATATGTAATCAAAGAATCTGTGACAGACACATGTAGTCAAGTAATGAAAAGCTTAACAAATAAAAAGCCAGAAGACGGTGTGCTGCCCACCTTCTTAGGGTCCTGGTTTAGGCCTGCAGCCCATGCTGGATCTTATTTGTTGAGACACAGCACTCTAGTCTTCAGAGCTGTGTGGTCAGCATTAATTATTATTTAAATAAATCTCATTTTCACATAAAGTTCAGCTATGCAAAACAAAATTTCATTAGCCACCAACAGCAAAGAATTAGAAATTTGGGTTTAAAATTGTGTTTCAGGAACTTAAATCCAAGGCAGTAGTCAAATGTGAGCTTAGTTTTGGTGCTTTTCTTTATTGTATTTAACTGCTCAGTTAAGTTCCTTGCTATCTATAATCCATAATTACTGTATGTATAAGGCACTGATATGAATTTAAGACAGTTGAGAGCATCCCAAAGGTAGGTAATAAAGATCAAGGAACTACATGTCGAAAGAGAAGCAGAAGAAGATATGAAGAACTTAGAATCATTTTTCTCTTAAGAGAAAATAATGAGGACAGACATCAAAACCGTTTGGAACCCACGCTGATTTTTTAAATGAAACTCAGATGTTTTCTAAATATTTTAAAGATAAGTCTCATTCTCAAACAACCCCCTTGTTTAAACAAAAATACATACATACATACATTTGTAAGAGAGAAACTACTACTTATCTTCTATCCAACTCTGTCCCTAATAACAAAAAACACTACTCTATAACAATTTATAAAATGCATATAACTAGAAAGAAAGATAATTATACCATTATATAAAAATAGTATAGGAAATATTCTTGTTTCAGATAATGTAGAACTATGTTTACCTCAGGAGTTGAAGCAACTGATGCAAACAAGAAAGAAACACTTATTAACTCAGAAATTTTTATTAAGAACAACAGAGTCACCAGTCTAATGGAATATATGAAAGTCATGGAAAATTTGCTTGACTTGTGTTCTTAACTCTACCAGTTAGCGTTAAACCTCATGTGTCAGTGGAGATTGCACAAATAGCCTGCTGATTCATTTTTCTTTTAAATTGGTGAAATGGTTGGTTTGAAATGGAGATTCAGAATTTGGATTTAGAAAATCTATGGTTAAATCTATGAGTTGTTCTCATCAAACTCTAGCCCAAAATTCTAATATTACTTTAAATGTAAAATTAGAAGTGCATGTAGATTATCATTCCACTAATCATGAAGGGATATGTGTCATGTACTTGGTCAAGATATACACGTTAAACCAAACTTTGTAAAATGTATCATTATGTAATTTAAGCTAATTTGTGTAATACTGTGAATTTGCAGTATCATCAGTAAATGAGACATCTAAATTAAAATTATTTTATTTTTATATTATGTAAGATACAAAAGTGCCAGACCTGAGAAATTACAAAGAAAGCATAAATGGACCAGCTTGTAATTTTACTCATCTTTATGTGGATTTAATCTGGGATCCTAAACTCCATTTAATTACATTACTGCAAAAATGAGGATGGTCTTGTCATAAAGGTCGTGCAGTAATAAATGGCTGTGTTAGCATGCTTATCATCAGACCACCCCCAGAGACCCTGCCACTGAAACCCTCAGCTGACCCCATCAACAGGCAGGTGGCAGTTGATCAATTCAAAACAAAGTTACTGGGAAACTCATTTCAATTACAAGAGTTTCGCTGCTTATAGTGTAGACAGAAGAGAGGAGAGGTCATCTGTCTTTCTGAATTTGCATGCCAAATAGTATTTATTTCTTGGTTTTATAAGCAATAGGGAAAGAGGCATTACTGGCCAACTCCAAAAGGACTCTGAGCTCCAAATGCCCCTCAATCCTAGCACTTGAATGCCGAGTAGGGAAGTGTAGATGCAGGAGGAGAGGCTGGAGCTCCCTTAGATCTCAGGACATTCTGGAGTTCTATTAAAATGTCAATTCCACCCTCAGTCCTATTCATCTAATACCTTAATTAGCTTAATTTAGCAAGAAACTAGCATCAAAGAAATGAGCTAATGTTTGGAATTTGGAGGAGAGGGGTGCTTAATAGAAAGGTACATACCAGCTGAAAACACTTTGTCCCTCTTGCACCTCAATCAGTAATTGGGGGAAAGTGTAGGAAAGGTTCCTTTGGTGTGAATACCGCAGATGTAGACGCCCCTGATGCTATCCTATACCTGGTTTTCCAGGAAGCTTAGAATTACATTTTAAAAACCAGTTCTAAAAATTATCCTTTTCTTAGGGTAAAACTACCCCCACATGACCTTATGACTCTTGGTCTTTCGTTCTTATATCATGGTGCTAATATGTATGTATCTGTTATTATAAAATGCTTCTAACACTTTTTGGAAGAAGATGGTATAAAAATAATAAATAGCTTTTTTACTAGACTTATCAACATGCATCTTTTATCCACTTTCAGCACTCTGTCAACTATAAACTGGAATCTGTATAAACGCAACAGAGGTCTTTTCAATATTAGGAAGCTAAAAGAATTATTCTTTTGTATATCTATACCAGCACACTGTCCATGAAGAATCAGTGATGGTGATGACTGAAGATATGCCTTTGGAAATTTCTTATGTGCCTTCTACTTATCTGACTGAGATCACTCATGTCTCACAAGCCCTATCAGAAGTGGAACAACTTCTTAATGCTCCTGACCTCCGCGCTAAAGATTTTGAAGATCTTTTTAAACAAGAGGAGTCTCTGAAGGTAAAAGCAAAGCACTTCCATTCAGATTTTACAAGATGATGGCATTGATCATTTGTGGTGCCAAAAAAATTGACTTAAATATATACAGTGAGGGCATTTTGACTTACACATGGAATTCTTAAAGCACTTTACAGGATGGTTAGCTTTAAGAAATCTGGGGTAGAAAGAGAAATGTAAAGTAGAAGAGGTATTTTATAATATTTAATGTCGAGAGACTTCCTAAAACAAAGGAACACGTAAAAATAATAATTTCACATACATTCACGGCAGAAAGGACTCAGCAAAAAATAAGCTTTGATAGAGAAACGGTTTATTCCCAAACGGTACATTACTTTCCTTTCTTCTCCTATAAAAGGGGGAATTAGATGAGGTTTTAAATTATATATGTTGTATATAGTTTTAGTTTTATATTTTCCACTGATACATATTCAATTTCAAATTAATGTCAGTATCAATACTACAATACATGGAATTTAAATGAATAAAAACCAATACAATATTTTCTTTAAAATTAGCAATGAAATCTAGCTTTTTTCAAACCACCAACTGCAAGTTTCTGAATTCCAAACTAAGATGCAACATGACGAGGAAATAGGCTTTGAATTTTAGAGGGAAGTATCTGAAGATAAATGAATGTAGCATCAAGAAAATGTACATAATAATGTGTGTCTCAAGATAATTTTTGTGATCATCCATTTCACACTCGAAATATTATAGTATACCCAGAGCTTGGTATTTTCCAATGCAAATAGCATAAGATTATAGACAGAAGATAAGTTGCTCTCAGCAGCACCTATTAGCTAAAGTATTTTATACCCAAAATGATTTCTTGGGAGCTCATTCTCTATCACACATTTGTCTGCATGCGTATACAAATAGATGAAGCTATTTGTTTTGGAAATCAGAATTGCAATACCTTCAGTGACTAGAGTTTAATACATTATATCAAATAAGCTATAAAATTACAAGCTAAAATAAAATAGGAGATACATAGATCTCTGGAACTACTCCATCCATTCCGGTACGGTGCTATTTCTAATTCTCTTTGAAGTAAAAGTCAGATCAATGATAGGTACAGTGAAAAAGAGAAACCATTCAATTGATAAAGGAAACGTGCCAGCATTCCTGTCATTATTCGCATTAACTAATTTCTCATGATAGCACATTGTATAAGTTCATCATTGTCATTCTACATGTAAATCACTGCTAATGAGCTAATATTCATTTCTTTCCATGTTCATAGACATATGGGTCAGGAGAGCAGTGACCCTAAACTTATTAAGTTGCCAATTGAGTATCTTTGTCTTCATACCTCTTAACCTGGCACACTACGAATGATGGGTCCCTGGCTACACTTGTAGCTAATCATTTGTTCTTCCAGATATGTTTAATAGTAGTATAGCTGACAGCAATTGTGATGGTATTGATTACTGTGGATTGTAAAAAGATATTATTGCAGGTTTAATTTAACTGGATTATTGAATCCTCATTAGATGCAGTTTGGGGCATAATTCCATCTCACTCCCAACAAATCTCCTGCAGCAGGCAAATGGGCTTCCTAACTTCATGGGCTTTTTGAAGGGGGATAGTTTTGATCTCAGTCTTTTCAATGAATATGTATTTCCTCTTAAAGGCATTCATCATTGTCATTATCCAGTAGTAAAAATAGAAAAGCAGCACATAAATTGTACAGCTGCTGGTTAGGAAAGTTTGAAATTAAATTGTGGGTTGATTTTATTCCTGACAGATTTGCATGAATCAAATTACAGAACTGTAGTAGTATTGCTGTGGTTTAACATACATATTTCTTAAAAGTGTAATACAACACAAATAACGTGTAATAAGTTAAAATAATTACTTTCTGAATAAAATATAACTAATATAGCACAAACAATTTACAAAGAAGTATTGAATTGAAAAGCTACCTAATCATTTTCACAAAAACTAAATAGAAAACACCTGTTTACATAAGGAAATCTGCATTTAATGGCTAATACACTAACCAAGGAATAACTAGCAATGAATGAACAAGGTGAGTAATATATGTTCTTATATCAAAGCCAATATTAGCATTGCGAATCAATTGATAGTGTTTGTTTACATGTGAAAAGTTAACAATATTCATTACATAAATGATTGTACCATAATTTTGAAAGAATTTAAATTTTTGAAAACTTCGATCAATATTAGGAATAACTTGCACTTTGTTTTTAAGAAAAAAGGGCAATTGTCTTAATCAAATTTGCTAAAATATAATTACTATGTTAAGTCATCAAATCATGCTTTAAAGTGTCTCATATGAAATTATGAACTTAAAAGAGAGTAGAATGGTGGTTGCCAGGGACTGCGGGGAGGGAGAAAATGGGAATTGCTGTTCAAAGGATATAAAATTTCAGTTATGCAAGGCGAATAGGTTCTAGAATTTGCTGTACAACATTGTGCCTATAAATATCAGTAATGTATTATACACTTAAAAATTTTTTAAAAGGGTAGATCTCACGTTGTGTTTTATTCACAATGAAAAATAATAATAAAGTATGAAGATAGAAATTTTTAAATCACAAGTTTTAAGTTTCCAAAAGTTTTGCCCCTAAGAGCTTTAAATATTTGAAATCTTATCATGAAAGCGGAAATGATTCATTTACGAGGCCCAATGAAAAGGATTTATCCTAATGCCTCCATATACCTGATTTTACCAAAAACTTCAGTTCCATCTGTGCCTGACATACTCTTGGAGCTTTACCCATACCCGCTCTCCACTCAGCATTCCCTGCGCTCTGACTGGTGGCTCCCAACTGCAAATTCCTGGAACACTTTGCCTTAGAGCTCTCTCTAGTCATCAAAGCCCCTAAGTGTCAGGGAATTAAGGTTCTGCCTTCCCACATCTCCTAACAAACCTCAACCAGTGACAGATGGCTTTCTGTGGATAAACGCCACTGCTCATTTACATCTTTAGTTGGGGTAACTGAGGCATGTTTTATACTCTGACTTGAAGTTCCTGACAGTAAGGTTGAGACTCTAGTGTGCACAGTAGAAACTTTCCTCATATTACACTCTACACACTTTACTGGCTTTCTCTCCTATTTCCCCCCTCCTTACCAGTGCTTCCTGGGATCATTCCTAAGTAAATCACTTGCAGGCACATTCTAGTCTTAGGATCTGTTTCTAGGGGAAGCCAACCTAGGATAATTTTGAAAGAAATAATGGCATATATACTGTTTAGTCAGCACTTGCTAACAGAAATCCTGGAAAATATTCCATCAACTTGGTGTGGAACTCCCCAGAGACTATGCTGCTCCCTTACTGAATTCTTTAGTTGTTCAATTAGACCTTGGCATTGATAAAGGTGAATGTTTAGGACAAAAATAAGAGTATGGCTTAGAATAAAGATGACGGCTAAGTTTTATCTTTTACAATAATAAGAGTCAATTTTTATACAGTGCCTAGACACTCTTAATAACTTACCTATATTAACTATTTTAATCCTTCCTTCAACTCTATGAAGTATCTAAAATTATTATCCACATTTTATAGATGAAGAAACTGAAGAAATAGAAAGCAAAGTAACTTGACAAAGTTGACACGGCTAGTAGTGATCGAGCAAGGATTTGATCCCACACAAAGGAGCTCCGGGATCTGATCTGTTAATGAGTATACTATGCCACATTTCATGAGGTTGTTTCTAGAGTACTGTGTTGAGCATAGCAAGGGTGAATTTGGGCAAAAGATAGTGGAATACTGAGGTCTGTCATGCCCAGTTCATAGGAAAAATGTCCTGACTTCTAATTCTCACTGAATCCATGCCAGTTTAAAAAGATTCCATAAATGGAAGGAAGGAGGGAAGGACAGAAGGCGGGAAGAAGGGAAAGCAGGACGGGAGAAAGAAAGGAAGGAAGGAAGGAAAGAAATAAGGAAATAAGACAAGAAGAGGAAAAGAAGAGAAGGAAAGAAAGAAGCAGAGATGCATCATTTTGATTGTCTCTTCTAAACCGATGATAATACGAATGCTCTGGTTGAGGTGGATAAAATGTTCTGTGTTTTTGGTAGCCAAGAGAGTGACAAGTATGGACATATGAAGAAAGCTCACAGATGTTGACAGGACACTTGGTCCCAAGGTAGAGTTTCGATAGGATCAAGAAGTAGAGCCAGCCCTTATTCAACCTCAAGAGCACTGGGGAGAGCTTGTTGTGAGCTTAAAAAGTCAAAGACTGTAAAGCAAGGTCGTCCAGTCTTCTTTGACTGGTTCTTCTTTGATCAGCTTTTATGCATGGCCCTTGAGATCTAAAAGAATTGTTAGGACAAGCTGCTAATCTAAGCAGTGAGGATTCATTCAGTCAAAAATATTTATTAAGCTATTACTATGTGCCAGGCATGACTCTCAATGCTTAAACAACAGTGAAGAAAACCCATGGACCCTGCCCTCCTACAGCTTTTATTATAGCGGTGGGAGGCAGAATATAAGCAAACAAATAAGTAAATATTGTCTATTTAAAACTGATACATTATGAAAAAAAGGGAAAACAGAGTCGGGTAAGAGGGTATAAGACTACTGAATGGGCAGGAATAGGAATGGCAAGAGGTAAGATTGCAATTTTAAGTAGAGTGGCAGAACATTTGAGCAAAGATATGAAGAAGGTAAGGTAGTCAGCCTTGCGGTCAGCCTTGCTTTCTGGGCATAATGAACAGTCAATGCAAAGGCCCACATATTGGGAGCATGCCTAATGTGATCAGTGGACATCAGGAAGGCCAGTGTGGTTGCAGCAGAAGGAGCCAGGGGAGGGTACTAGGGCATGAGGTTAAAGGGGCTGTAGGGGTCCAGCTTCTGGAGTGCCTGGTGGACCATTGTAATGACTACCTTTTGCTCTGAGTGAGGTAGCAGCCATGTAGATTTTTGAGGAGATGAGTGACATGATCTGATTTATGTTTTAAGAGGATCACACTGGCTGCCCGGTAGAGAGTAGAACTGTAGGGAATCAAGAGTAAAAGAAAGGAGAACAGTTGGAGAAGAGATGCCAATAGCTTGGACTAGGGTGATAAGAGATTTTCAGATTCTGGAAATGTTTTCAAATTGGAGCTAGTCGATTTATGTCCATATTCACAAAGAAACTTGAGCATGAGTGTATAAAGACTCATTCTCAGCAGATATGGGGCTCAGTTGGGAGAATTTAGGTGTTCTCTGAACTTGGCAGAGGATCCCTTAAGGGATGTAGAATTTCTTCTCATTGATATTTTTGTATTCCATATTCCAGTCTTTCCTTGAAGCGGGGGCAAAAGTAGTGGCAACTGAGATCTTGTCACCTTGGTCAAGTTCTTTCTCCTTCGGAATCAATTTAATCACATTTCAGCACAGATTTAATAATGCCAGTCATTTGAGTGAAGACAAAACTAACGCCATGATCAAACTGTTTTTCTATTCTGGTGTTAGGTAAATTAAATAATGGGGGATATCATATGTACAAATCTGAACAAAATGTCTGAAGGAAAATAACAGAATGAATGTTTCTGTGCACGTTGTGATATAGGGTCATGCTAGATAAAGGGTTAGATTTTTCACCAATTTAATAATATTCCAACAAAAAGGTATTGCAATTATTCTAAATTAAATAAACATGGATTGTATAAAATGTCAAAGCAAAATTTGATTACAAATGCTTTTTGCATTCTACCTAAATTTTCTAATAGAAGAGTTCGGGGCGTGGAAAAATGTGAGTTTTATTAATATATTCCCACATGATAAGAACTGATCTTTTGGACTATATATAACATTTTGAATAATTTAATCATTTAGTGAGTTCTCTGAGGAGAATCAAGTTTTTCACCTAGCACATTTATTCAGTTATAATTCCTTTTTTCAACTGTTTTTATGATTTGGAATTTATTTGTTCCATTTGCTATTTATATTTGTGAATTTCTTTACAAATATTAGTCTATCCACTACAATTTAGATCCTTCTTAAGTCATTTTTATAGTGCCTCATTTTTCATTTCTCTTATAGTGAAGAGATTATAGATATTTACTGCATTATGGCCATGCCCAGTTCATATTTATATGTGCTTTGGTACAATTTTCCTTTGTATTTTATACATGTCTCTCTTTTATAGGAAATTATTCATTCTTTTCTCCCTGTATTATTTTATCAGGCCCAGCAGTTGTCCTGCTTTGATTCCTGTGCTGCAATTTACTCTCATCTCTGCTAAAATGTACTTTAAGAACTCACTCCTACTCCTTCCATTCTCCCAGCAAGACTATTTTGATAATCCCCATCCTATAAATCCTGGAAGTCAGAAACTTTCACATTAAAACTCACAATTCATGGGGCCAACCCAGTGGTGTAGTGGTTAAGGCCAGCATGCTCCGCTTTGGTGGCCCAGGTTCGCATGCCCAGATCCCGGGCATGTTCCTACCCCACTCATCAAGCCACGCTGTGGCAGCGACGCACATACAAAATAGAGGAAGACTGACACAGATGTTAGCTCAGGGTGAATCGTCCTCAAGCAAAAACAGAGGAAGATTGGCAACAGATGTTAGCTCAGAGAAAATTTTCCTCTCACACACACAAAAACCCTTACAATTCATGGGGCTGTTAGAAATTTTGAGGCTGCAATTAAGTTCTGGGGAGGTTTGCCTTCTATTCATGAACTAGTCAGGCTGTTCTTTGACCAATTATGATGTCATTTTTTGACCTATAATCTATAATTACTGATTCATTATTTATTCAAAGACAATGCATCATCCTGTGGAGAATGTTTTGACCAAAATATATAGTTGTATTTAGGAAGTGTTTTTCACAATGTGGACCATAAACCATGCAGAAAAAATCAAAAGGGCAACCTACCATGGAGCCACTAAAAATAACTTTAAAAAATTTCTGTAGAAGCTCAGAAAAATCTAATTAATAAGTACTTTAATGCCTTTTGATTGAGCACTCTTCCCAATGTGATATGTCATTAACGCAGTGCCTGGTAGCTGGGTGGGACATAAAGAGGATAAGAATGAGATTTATATAGGGTGTTGCCTTGATCTGTCAGATAAAGACAAATTCCAGAGAGTCAAAATGACCTGGAGTTTGAGTCTTTGGTACTCCAATTTCTCTTTTTCAATTTTAAGATAGATCTACTCCCCAACAGCTGCTGTCACAACAGCTACTAAGGGGTTTCTCTAATCCTTTTTTCTTAGAAATGAAGGTTGTGTGCTCTTCTGTTAACCAAGTTACAGTGTCTCAAGGCATTTTTGTTAGCTAAAACTTCTTAAAGCTATTATTTTCACCTTCCCCAAATGTGAAAATGACAGTATGGAGTTTTGTGAATCTAAACATACATACACATGCATTTAAGTGTATGTATACACATTTAACTGCAGTGCTCCATTTATTAAGATGGTGATACTAAGCGACAGCAAAAGAGATCATCTGCACCATTTGCAGTGGTTTGCAAACGAGCCATCTACTTCTGACCCATTCCCTATGGCGACCAACATGCATCAGACGCACAACCATTAGGAAGAAAAATAGTATCTTGTTTTTCTTGTTCACCACTGTATCTCCAACTCCTAGAACAGTACCTAGCACTTAATAGGCACTCAATGTACATCTGTTGAATGAATGACAATCTGGTAAATCCAGATATGGCTTCTGATAGAAGAGGAGAGAGTAATGTTAAACTATCGGAGCCAAGAATAAAAAAGGGAACAAAATTACCCTCTTTTACATTATATCATAACTCATTGAGTTCAATTGTGCAGACGTGTGAATTCTAACAGTTTACACATATATACCAGGATGGAGCCATTTGCTCTATGTTTGTACATACTGAATTGTAAACCAATCATTTATGAAAGTGTGCAGCAGGAAACCCATATGTAATTCAAGTAATAGTAAATATTTTTCCCATTCACTGAGCTTGCATTATATGGTTATAACAAGCAATAGGCTAGAGAGGTTAGCAAAGCCCTGGTTTTGAACGTAAAAGACTTAGATTTAGACACCGAATCTGACTCTTAATAGCTATGTGCTTGGGGAAGTCCACTAAAATTTCTAAGTCTCAGTTTTTTCACCTTTGAATTAGATCGATGATAATAGCTGTCTCAGACTCCTCAGCAGTACTATTGTGATGATTAAGTAAAATTATGTAGGATTATGTACAAAAATTCTTGTAAAAATATGTAATTATATGAATTTTCAAATTGGTAAAACCTATATTACTTCAGCAGATATCCAAAATCTTTAAAATTATTGTAAATTAAATTTCCACATAAAGAATCCTAAAAACAAATTGCCTGTAAGAATGTGGTAAACCTTATAAAATTGCATATTTATAAATAAAAAGACTTTAAATAAAACGTTAACAGCAGCATAAAATATACATAAAGTTATTTCTAGATTTGGGAAATAGCCTAAAATCAAAAGAAAAAGTTCAAGGTGAAAGAAGAGAGTGTACGTAGGCTAAAAAATATTTGTTTTCAACTAAAACTTCTGTTAGACAATCTTATATGCTTTCATTCATATTCTTTTACTGTATTTCCAAAGCTAAGTATTACTTATTCAAGATAAAATTTTCCATTCTTCTACTGATTTTAGGTGCCAAATAATTTAGTTTTTCTCTTGAAGTACAGAAATGCAAACTCTAAATCATTCCAAGTTCCCATAGACTCTGGCTTTCACCAAGAATAGGTTGCTGTTTTCTAGTTTGTTTGTTTTGTTGTTTTGTTTTGTTTGGAGTTTTGTTTTTTAATGAAATATGCCGAATTCCCCTTTTTCCAAATTCTATTTCAGTAATTTAAAATCCTTTCTTCTGAGTTCAGAATGATGACAAACTCTTTAAAAGCATTGAAACTCTAAGTGAAGAACGATTTGATCAGTGGTGATTTTTTCCTTGGAGTTTTGAAATTTGTTTTTTTTATTGTTTTTCCTTTGCTATTTAAAAAAGCTACTCTATATTCATTTTCCTGCTTAAATTGGTAACCATGAGCGTGTTAATATTATAATAACATACAGTTGAACCTTATGAATTGACATTATGTAAGTGAAAATGTTCAGATACTGGCAATTGCATATAGTTCAATCAAATACAATGACTTTTACCCAATTCTGCTTCTTTCTGAATCCTAATGCATATTATTAAACATTCAAGGAAAAAATCAAGAACTTTGTATTGTAAATTACATATAATTAATGGACACCAATTAATTACCAATTCCAAAATTTAATTTGCAAAATCTTAGGCAAAAGATTAAACGATGTTCTCATCATTAGGGAAATCTACGAGGCTTCCAAAAAGGTAAGAAAATGCGGTAAAGTGTTAGGGTCCTGCTCTCATATTGTGTTTTTTGCTTTGTTTTGCTTTGCTTTGTTTTTTGTTATTTTTCTTAAATTTATGCATTTAGGTTCAGAACAATTATATGGAACGATGGTTTTGCTTTTCTACCCCTCACGTAAAACACTGTGATGGAAAGCATGTTCTCCCGCATCACCAGCACTAATCCTTTATAAAATGGGTGAAATATTACCTATTTTTCCAAAATAATGTACTGTCATTTGTATTAATTTGTACAGATTTAATTACATTCTGTCTTGTATAGTAGTTATCGATGAATTTGTTCGATCACTCATACTGAATTTTCAGCTCTTTATCAAAATAATAAGATGCTCATGATAACATATTTATACAGGATAAAAGAGTATAAAGTAGGGGCTGGCCCCGTGGCCGAGTGGTTAAGTTGACGCGCTCCGCTGCAGGTGGCCCAGCGTTTCATTGTTTCGAATCCTGGGCGCGGACATGGCACTGCTCATCAAACCACGCTGAGGCAGTGTGCCACATGCCACAACTAGAGGGACCCACACCGAAGAATATACAACTATGTACTGGGGGGCTTTGGGGAGAAAAAGGAAAAAAATAAAATCTTTAAAAAAAAAAAAAAGAGTATAAAGTGAAAAAAAAAAAAGAAAAGCATCCTGTCCACATTTTCCAATCCCATTTCTTAGTGGTAATTAGTTTTTTAGGTTTCTCTGGATTGCTGTATTGCCTTAGAATTTTTCTCCATAAAACCTACCTTTCCTTCCTCTGCTCAGTCACATGAGACTTAAAAGCATGTCCTGGTTCTAAAAAACTTAGAAACATAGAATGCCATATGTCTAATTGTTAATGAAGAGAAAAGCATTTGTTTCTACACAACTCTTTTTTGCTATGTGCAAAAGCCAATTTTTCTATCAAGATTTTCTGTAAAATGATTTAGACAACGTGCACAACTTAATACAAAATGTGCTTATCACAAAATGACTTGTGAAATCATTTTCAGTTTAGTTGGTGCGGATGGACTAGAATCGTCTTTGAGGAACATTTGGAGCAGTGAAGTGCAGGTCTTTGTTCTTTTCTTTTTGTTCTTGTTGATGCTCTATGGCATTTGGGAAATTTGGGCGGATGTAATTTTGAATGAAGGCCTTTGTCTGTTGTTAGGTATCTGAGGTACTATGATGAAACCATGAAGAAATGTAGCCAGGAAATGCAGGTGGATTGTTATTCCACTATTTACTCTAACAGCTAAATAACCAGTAAAAGTAAAATAGGGTAAACAGGGAGGTATCTGAAAAACTCACAACGTCTGTTCGGGCCTGAACGCATATTTGCAGTGGTTCAAGAACAATGTAACAAATCTTGAAGGTTCAGTGATTCCATCCAAATTGGATTTTCATAAGCAAGTTTTAAGATTCCGAGCGTCAACTCAACTTTTCAATTCAAATCAGCAAATATGTATTAAGGCCCAAATACTGTGCTTAACTCTCTAAAAGACAAGTATAAGACATGATCCCTGCACTCTGGTAATTTGTAACATTAATTGAATACACGTCATAGATATATAAACAAGTTAGAAAGTAATGAAGGTGGGAAGGACATAATATAGCCAACATATACAGTGTATAAGGTATGAGTGTAACTGCATTCATGAAGAAGAGAAAGCAATGTAGAAAGTAGACACTGAGAATAATTTTACAGAGGAGAAAGCCTTTGTATATTCTGACTTTGAATGTAATTGGAATTTGAACAATATTAATAGCTAACATTTCTTCATTATGTGCCTGGACATGTTCTAAATTCTTTACTTGTGATAACTCATATGTTGATCACGACAACCCTATGAGGAAGGCACTATTATTATACCCATATTCAGATAGAGAAACCGAGGTACAGAACAATTGAACAACTTGTTCACGTGAGATAGTTTGTCAGTAGCACAGCTGGAGTTCTCCCCTGGGTGTTCTAGCTCCAGTCACTGCTCTTAACCACTATACCATGTAGCTTCTTGATGCAGAAAAGGTTCTCAGAGTTAGAGAAACAATGTTAGTAAAGGTAAAAAGTTCTATCAAAGAGATGTGTCTGAAGGATAACAAAAAGATTATCCTTCCCAAACCAAAGTGTCTTTGTTGGCAAAGCATTGGGAGATCAAGTTGGATAAAAACTGTGGATCCAGCATTTTTTTTTTTTTTGGTATTAAATGCAAAAAAGATGGGCTTGAAATCATCCCAAAAGGCACAGGTAATCATTGAAGGATTTTGGTCAGGGAGAAACCTAAAAGTGGCATTATCAGTTGGAGATGGGAAAAACAGAAGAGGTGAAAATACATTAAGGAAATATTTATGTTCAGCCTCGCTGGGCCAACTTAGATAATCTACCCTACAGCATGGTGGCTATAGAAGTTCATAATGCTGTATTGTATACTTGGGATTTGCTAAAAGAGTTGATCTTAAGCATTCTCACCACCACACACACAAAAAGGAGTAACTATTTGAGATGATGGATATATTAATTGGCTTGATTGTGGTACTCATTTCACAATGTATACTTATATCAAAACATCACATTGTACACCTTAAATATATATGATTTTTATTTGTCACATCTACCTCAATAAAGCTAGAAAGGGAATACAAAAAATGAAAAAATAAAACTTCTGGGAAAAAAAAAGAAAGAAAAACAAACCTTACCCTTAGTTAAGGTAATTGTGCCAGGACTCACATTATTAAATTTCCCTGAGAGGATCCCCAACATCCTAGACACCCACTTTCATCTGTTGGAGAAACATTTTGAGGGCTGGATTTCCAGACATTATGTTTCTATCTGGCTAGTTGAACACTCTTATTGGTTAAGGGAGGGTTTTCTGGGAAGTATATATAATCCCACCATAGCAACAAAACCAAGAATCTCTGACTGAGTTTCCACCAACCTGTAGGCTGGAATTTTCTCTCTGCACTTCTTTTTGCTCCTATTTCTGTTAGCCCAGAAACTCTTTGCTATAGCCTTAAGCAGAGTCAATCATTAAACAGCTGAGTCCCTACATCTGCTGGATGCCCCCTCTGTTGAGCACTATCAGCAGAGAATCTATGATACCATCTTGACATCTTGCTTATCCTCTTTTCTACCTACACCAAATAAGATACATTTGTGTCAAGATGATATTTAGGTTGTGGAAGTAGCTGAGAATGTCCACCAAAGCAGGGTTAGAGGAAAGAGGTCTGGGAAAGGAGCATAGGGAAAAACCCATATTTTGTGAGCAAGTGTGGAAAAAGAGCTAACAAATTACCTTCAATGATTCCCGAATTCATGTCTCTAATCAAGATTGTCTCCTGAACTCTGATTTAAATATACCCTACTGTCTCTTTGATATTCGCATGGATGTGTAATAAGCATCTCAAACTTAACACATCAAAACATTTATACTAACCCTTGTACCCTCACCTGATCCTCCTGAAATTTTCCACATTATATATAATGGCAGTTCCATTCTTCCAGTTGTTCATGCCAAAATTCGTAGTGTTATCCTTGAATCCTCTCTCTACCAACCCACATGCAATTAGCCACCAAATCCTATAGGCTCTACCTTTAGAATGTATCCAGAATTTGACTCCTCTAGCACTCTGATCCAAACCACCATCTCCAGCATAGAAAATTAAAAGAATTCAGATCATATGACTCCTCTACTCAACACCCTGAAGGCTCTTCTTCCCCCTCAGAATAAGCAGGAAAGTCCGTTTTATGCCCACAAGGCCCTCCATGAGTTGGCCATTCCATTCTTTCCGTCATATTCCTCTGGCACTCTCTGGCTCAGGTACTATACCCATAACGTACCCATCCATACCCATCCATAAACACCTCCTTCCTGTCCTTTGGTACACTCCAGGTCCCTTCAGGTACACTCCAGTGTCAAGGCCCTTGTACTTGCATTATCTGCCTGGAATGTTTTTCCCTGATTCTTCTTCACGTGGTTAATTCCTTCTTTTTCTTGCAGGTCTTTACTTAAAAATCGCCTTTTCAGTAAGGTATTCTCTGACCTCCCTAACTAAAATTCCACCCTTCACTCATATCCTCTTTCCTTGCTTTGATTTGCTCCTTAACATTTATCACCCTCTAATGGACTGTGCAATTTACTCATTTATCCTGTTTGTTTAGTTTCTTCTCCAATAGAAGGTGAGATTCATGAGAAGAGGACTCTGTCTTTCTGGCTCACTGCTATATCTCCAGTATATAGAATGTGCCTGGCATGTGGTAGGCTTTCAACAGATATTTGTTGGCTTAGTGAATGAAGCAGAGATACAGCTCTAAGAGAAGTAGAGAGAAACCCAGGACATAGCAAAACCAGGTAAGACTAAGGAGGCGAGGGCTGTGTGATGAAGGCTATGCTTAACAGCACTGAATGCTGCAGAGGGAAAAGATGCAGTGAAGAAGCTATCAGTGAACCAATAAATAGACATTTACTTCAGAGAGTAAATATAGTAAAAACTGTGAATTACAGGTGTTTATAGCCATTTGCTCATGAGTCATTTTGAGAAATGAAAACTGAGGAATCACTAGAAAGAAATTTTATAATTTTTTTTAAATGAAATTTAATGTACTTCAAACCAGAATATCATTGAAATATGGAAGTCACTTTTAGGGGAAAATACACTAGTCAATTCCTTATTGTCTTATATCTCTGAAACAATATTGTTTCAATTTTAAGATAGCTTTTTTCTCATTGAAACATTTTTTATTAGGGGAGCACTGGCAAAATTTGAAGTAAATATTTTATAAATATTTTATTTCAAACTTTGAAGAAGACTATACACATCCCACAATCAGCATATTATTGAAAATCCTACATTGGTAAGTTTTAAACTCACAAAGGTGTATTTGAGCTTACTCCTTGGTATAAAACAGGACTAAAGACATCTATAAATTGTAGACATCCTCATGTTTTAATTGTGTGCTAAAGTTTAAGCAAGTGCTTAACTGCATTTTATGTTTTGTATCTGTGAGATGCCCTTTTATTTCGATGACTACAGAGAAGGTACAACAGCAATGATGCTATTTTAAATACTAGAAATCATACTGGCACTTTTCATAGTATTTGGAAAACAAAGAACTTAGCTCTAGGTAAGAAAAGACATTAAAAATTCATTCAGTTTTCAAGTTTATTTTCATCAGAAGTGATTAACAGTAAGTTCAATTAATCAGCTATCACTCTCCCCTACTCTAGCCCTGTTCAGTTTCTACAGTATCTACTTTGACGTTCATACAAATAGGTTTACTATTTAGATGGGCAAAGGTATGCTCTATAATGAAACATTCTGACAGCTAGGGAGTAGTTGTCGCTTTACATTAAATGGAGGAAAAACTCAACAGCAGAAGTCTGCCCCTGTGATAGAGAAAAGAGCATAGTTAAATTAAGAGTTACTTGAGACCTTTATTTCAACCTGATTAGTTGGCAAATAGGTCCCTTGTTTGGTTCCCTAGATAAATTGTCTTTGCTCTCTGTTTTTAGCCCAGTGAAGGCACTTATTACACAAAACTTGAATAAACAAAGTACTTTGAGGTTCAAATTGTTTGTGTTACAAATCTCCTTTAAAAACTGATTCTCTTCTTAAAAGGAGGCTCATGTTTTAAAATACTGTTTATCTCAAAGTTGAGACCTACATTATCATATATGTGTTTTCAGTGAGACCTTATTTAAACAATAAGCTTTTCAACTAGAAATATGAATTAAAGCAGCATAGTTCATAGTCTTCTGTTTTTGCTTATTTTACATATTCAGATTCCATCTTTCGTTTGCAAAGGTTACTTCCTTACCTAATTTTTCTCTATTAACAGTGTATAAATAGGGTCTTATTTAACTTAGTTGATTCTGTGAACCAGAATTGCAATGATGCTGCTTTAAAATACCAAGGACTTAAATTATATAAACTCATATACAAATGCCTTCCCCAAGTTAGAATTTCCTTTTGTAGAAAGAGTGGCCGACAAACAAACATCTTAACAGAATCAAAATGGGGAGTGGGGAGGTCAGTTCACAGGGGCATGTCACAATTAAGAAAGAAGTTGCCTAAAAAATGGGTACCTCATCATTTTGCCCTCATATTTTCAGATAAGATAAGGAACTATTCAGGGATAGAAATGGAAATAATATATTCTATAGTGATCTTAGGGATTTTTCTGTCACCATAGCAACTACAGGGACTATGGTTTCATTTTTAGAGGGTCAGAAACTATAAAGATCAATTATTTCTAGACAAACTAAAATAGTAAAAAGCTATGAAAGATCTCATTTCTGACTTTAAACTATGGGAACTGCTACAGAATTTTCTTTAGTGCATATACCATTTTTCTGTGTGCAGTGCCTCAGGGACAAGAGTATGTATAGGGTCTTTAAAAAGGATTTCCTGGACTCTGGCCAATTTTGACAGCATTCTCTCAGAATGCACCAAGGAGCTATTATCTAGATATCCAGGGAGTGTGACATCCCCTGCCCCAGTTTTTGCTTTTTGCTTTTCTCATTTAAGATAGAAAGTTTTCCTGCCTTTGCAACATGCTCCCCAGCATTGCTAAAACCTTTCATAACTCGATTCTGAGCAATTCTACCACTTTCCAGAGAATTGGGAAGCTCTCCAGAGATTTGGATTAAAATCAGGAAGCTTTGCAAGCTCAAATTCTCGGACAGAGAAAAGAGAGAGAGTGTGTGTGTGTATACACCCCACATCAAAGCCATACATGGATTACTTTTATTTTGGTGAGAAAGATCCTCCTTTCCTTCTCTTGAATTTTACCCCCATGGGAGATTATAGCTATTGATTTTAAGTGTTTGAGCTCCCAGTGTACAGACAAATGTGGCTGGTTGCCCCAATGTGAATTTAAGTAATCAGCCTGTCCATCAGCTGGCTGCTTGGTATTAAGTGGAAAACTTGTCAGAGTTCTGGATGTTTGCCCTTGGACTGACAGCCGTGCTAAAATGGAGCCCACGACGTACATCATCAGGAGTTGAGCCAGTGAAAGTGGTGGTGAAATCAGGCTGCTCAGGTCAGTTGAGTTAACAGAAACAGCAAAGAAGTCACGTTGGCACATATTCCTAGCACCTGACTTAATCAAGCTAGTGGGATAGCCCTAAATATTCCACCCCGGACTCCAGGCTCAGAGCCGTCAGAAGATGGTAATGAAACTTTGCCAGGCAAATAGAAGAAAGAATAGAGTTGGCATGCATGCTTGACTACAGTGACTTCTAGGGCATTGATAACATCTGCCAGATCCGTTCTATCTGTTTTAAGTTTCTGTTATATTATCAGTTTTGTTTTTATTTGTAGTAAACTTTCTTTCAATAAAGAAGTGTCTTATGTCAAATAAAGTGAACCGCAATGTAGTACTAAGGTGTTTTCAATTTTGTAGTGAAAGAGGATGACAGTGGAAGACAGTCTGCCCTGTCCAGATTTATATTTTCACACTTTCAAGATGCTGAAATTGCTCTCGATAAGATTACCAGTGACCTCCTAAATTGCTAGAGTTGACTTTTCACTCCAGTTCCTAGCTACACTTGACTCGTTGACAGCTCCCTCCCTCCTTTCTGATATTTTTTCTTCCCTTGGTTTTGAAAGACTTTACTCTTCCGGTTCTCCTAGGTCTGATGAGAATTACTCTTCGGGCATATTCATCTTCTTCCTCTGCCTCTGCTTTCCAGAGAGGTTCATCCTTAGGCAACCTTTCCTCTCATTCTTTTCACTCTAAAAACCTTTTCTGAGCAATTTGACCATCTCTTGTGCAATTAAATGACACCTATATTCCAATGACTAGCAATTTTGTATGTAACACTGGTAGAAGATAATTTTAGCCTGCGTTCCTCCAGATAAGTAAGCTCACAGGATATTTCTATGTTGGCATTCCCTCCTTTCCTTCATATGGTAATACTTGACCTGTTAGATAAGTACTCTTACCAGAGTTAAATTGAGTTTCTTAAATAAAAAAATAACGAAGACTTCCAATCACAAGGTCTACATGGACTTGAAGACAATACCTTGGAATTTTATAAACAACCTCTCTCTCTGTCTCTGAAATTCATTCATATCACCCGTAACCATTGTGTCTTACCCTGTCTCTAGCTGACTCGCAACACCTGAGAACACAGCTGCTTTTTTTTCAGGTTCCCACTGTAAGCGTTGACTTTTACCCCTTAGAACTGACATTGTCTATATCCTCACCTGCTTCTATAGCTCAGTCCTCCCCCAAGGCAAGTCCTAATGCACCACAGTTGTGGAGTCTTAGAATGAGGCAGGAAAATGCTCTAAGACCTAACCAACTCCTGCTGTCCAATCTGACTTGTGCAGTTTGCTTCAGAGCCTGCCCCTGGGAAGCTGCAGGCTCAGCAATTGTCACACCCTATGTAGCCTAGTCTCCATTTCGTACATGGTTAAAATCCTCCCCAATCTTGCCTGAAAGTAGGCAAAAATATTCTTTTTATTGATACTTGTTAAGTTTTTATATTTATATTTATTTATCCTGATGGGAAACAGGAGATCTCTGGATCAGAGAACACATCATTAATTACTCAAGAGCATCTTAGAGCCAGTTCCCATGTCCAAGATTTCCATGGGACAATGCAAGGAGGGCCAGATGTTTATCTGTTCATGCAGGGGTTGAAATACAGGAGAGAAGACTCAAAATTATGAATATCACAGCTTATCTAAGGCAGCTGGCACATCTGACAGAGACAGAGAAAGAGAGAGAGAGAGAGAGAGAGACAGACAGAAATACACCTTTGCTCTGAAATGTAAACAGATCCTCTCCAGAGAGAATTAAAGGTCTAGGTCTGTTATCCTCAGAATGTAAGTTGGAATGTAAACAAAGCAATCTGGGAAAGCTAAGTGTCTAAGTCTCCCTGGAGCAATGCAGTAGTCCAAACGCCAAGGTATGTTTGCTATTCACTCATCCTTTAATCCAGATGCTTTCTTTGTTCAGAAAGCCAGACCATGTGGAAATGTGAAAATATGTATGGCCCAAGAATAGTTGCTATCTCTTCCCCTTCTCAAAGTCTGATGCCGACTCCCTATTGGATATCTACAGTCTGATGCCCTAAAGGCTTCTCAATATGATCATGTGCAAAACTGAACTCATCACTTACACAGACACACAAGCACGCACACATGTAACTTGTTCATCCATCTGAAATCCCTTTAGACAATGACACCACTATTCATCCCAGGCCAGCATCCTGGGAGTTTATTCGAGTCTTTCCTCTTCTTCACCCAACACACAGTCACTGGATTCTGCCAAGTTTCCTTCTTAAACAACTTTCTCAATTCAACTCAAATATGAATCCCAACCAGATATTTGATTACATTAATGTTTTTTATTTTGTAAGTTTAATAATGATATTATGTGTACTTTCTTTGAAAAGAATTCCTATATATTGGAAACACATGCAAACATATTTATGGATAAAATATTTTGTCAGTTTATTTCAAATAATCCATTTGAGGAGGTGCATGGGTGGGAGTATAATGAACAAGGTTGTCCATGGTTTCGTAAGAGTTGGTACTGGATAATAGGTTCATGGAGGCTATCTGTGCTATTTTCCTGCTTTTGTATATATTTGAAATTTTCCATAATATTTTTGTGAATCATGGCTCCCCACTGCCTACTGAATTACATTCAGAATTTTCAAAGCACAGTATTAAACATCTGCAGCCTCTGTTTCCTGACCCATCTTTCCCTAATCCTCTACATTTTCAAAAAGTCAATCAAATATTACTGCTGGTGTTCCCTGTCTTTGCATGTGTGTTACTACTAAATATAATGTCCTTCCCATTTCAACTACTCAGCTATGTCTACCCCAAATGGCACTTCCTTCATGAATCCTTTCCTTAGCTTGTGACGAAATATGGTATATGATTCATTCCTTCTCTGAACTTCCAGAAAAGATTTGGTAACTCTTAGACCACTCATCAGATTCCTTCTTGTCATCTAGCTGGGGCTTCTATACTATTATTTTTTCCTTCAGTTCTCCAAAACACACCCTCTCTTACTACCACAATAGGATCAATTTAAAAATTCTTAAAAACAAAACTGTGCTTCACCTACTTTTGCTTTCTCTGTATTGATCCTTATACATGCAAGAGATCAATAAATGCTTTCTCAATTGACTTGTCTATGACAATTCAGATGAGCAAAATAACCAAATTCATACTAGGACTAGTTAAATATGTAATTTCTAGCAAAGTTTTTCAAAAATCCGTGTTTTAAAGATTTTTATTACATATGAATTTGTGATTTTTTACCTCACATATAATCTAGATTAAAAATTGCGGAGTTAATTTATGGGACACATTTATTTATTCATTTGTTGAACAAAAATGCTTTGGATATCTACCACATGCCAGGCACAGGTTTAAAATCTGGAAACCCAATAGAGAGTAAGACAGATAACATCCCTGCACTCATAGGATCTGGTCTAGTGGTGTGCAGAGACCAGCAGATATATGATTTAATGTTAGTTATAAGTGCCATGAAGAAAAATAAAGGAGAATACAGTCAATACGGAATGATTGGGGCTGCAATTTAAAACAGAGTGGTAGAGAAGGCCCCTCAGAGATGAGAAAGAAGTGAGGGAACCTGCCATACAATGTCTTGGAGAGAAATAATATTTTTGACAGAACAGCAAGTGCTGAAACCTTGAAGCAAGAGTATAGTTGACATACTCAGGGTAGGCAAAGAGGCTAATGAGGATGAAATGTTGTGGACTTGGAGGAGACTAAGACAAGATAAGATTAGAATGGCAGACAGCATACAACCAAGTCATACAGAGCTTTGTAGGCCATGGTAAAATTAGTGGGTTTGATGAGGAGCCACTGAAGGGATTTTGAGCAGAAGAGTAATATGATCTGATTTATGTTTTAAAAGAATCTCTTTGGCTATTGTATAAAGAACTGACTGGGAGAGGAGCAAGACTGGAAGCAGGAGGATCTGTTAGGTAGCTATTACAATAATCCAGGTGAGATATGATGATAGCTTATATCAGAGCTATAGCAAGAGAGGTAATGAGAAGTGGTCAAATTCTGGGCATGTTCTGGAAGTAGAACCAAAAGGATTGTCCAAGAATTTAAATACTAGAGATTAAAAGAGAAAAGTCAAGGATGATTCCAGGGTTTTCAGCCTGAATAAGTACTAATTGATATGTCATTTATTGAAATGGGGAAAACCATGAGAAGAGAAGGGTAAGAGGATGCAGTTCAGAATTTGGTTGGGGCCATGTTAAATTTGAGATGCTCATGAGACATCCAAGCATCAAGAAAGTAGTTGGATCTGTGAATCTGGAGTTTAGAGTTGAGGTCAGGGCTGGAGATGTACGTTTGGGAGTCATTGTTGTATAGAGGGTACATACTGTGATGGGACTAAATAGGGGGGAGTATAGATAGAGAAAGAAACAAGTGTCAAAACTAAACTAGAGCACTCCAGTATTAAGAGATTAGTCAGAAGAAAAGGATTCAGTAAAAAAGGCTGAGAAATAGTGGACAAGAATGTGGAAGAAAAAAACAGAAGAGTTCAGCTTACAGAAGCTAAATGAAGATAGAGTTTTAAGATGGAGTGAGTGATCAACTGTATCAAGATGAGGCCTGTGAATTACCCATTGAATTTGAGCATGCTGAAGTCAGTGGACTTTAGGGTTGACAACTTTAAAAAGTCAAAAATTATCAATTGCAAGACGGTTTGTTACTTCTGGGGTTTATAAATTTCCTTTTTTCTCTTTCCGTAGACAGCCGATTCATTTCTGATTTGTTTTAAAATTTCAACATTGCAGAATATAAAAGACAACCTGCAACAAATCTCAGGTCGGATTGATGTTATTCACAATAAGAAGACAGCAGCATTGCAAAGTGCCACACCTGCGGAAAGGGCAAAGCTACAGGAAGCTCTCTCGCAGCTTGATTTCCAATGGGAAAGCGTTAACAAAGTGTACAAGGACCGACAAGGGTAGGTAACACTTTCATTTTATTAAATAGTTATATCTGTTTTCAGGGAACTCTAGAGTTTATTTCAATGTTCTCCAGGGAAAAAAGAAAGGTAGGGAGGAAGAGAGGAAGAAGTGTCACTATCAGTGGAAAAAGGTAAGTGGAGTGAGAATAAATGACGAACAGTTTGGACTAATGAGCTGAATTCAAGAAATCATTCTGTACTGGAGTTATCATTATGTTGGTCACTATATTATCCTCTAAAGTTTCAGGTAGTGTCAAAACAGTCTTGGTCATTTAACTGAGGTGGTTTAAATAATTTTACAATGTGAAATGTATATCTTTGGTCAAATCTGGTTCTATATATTTATAGCAGTTTGATATTTAGATTAATATGTTTGAAATATAAGCTTTCAACAAAAAGTTGATTTTCATTTACTGTTTCTATTTTGAACGTAATAGTTAACATTTTGAATTACCCCTACTTTTTTGCTATGAGGAATTAAGTTGATTTAAAATAGCTTTTTAGCACTTACCTTAATTAAGATATCTAGCTTTTGACCAAATTTTTAAAATTCACATACATTATTTAGCCTCGCACCACAAGAAGATAAAGTATTGTTTTCTCCTCCAATTTTAGGTTAAAAGTAATAAAGTTCTAATAGCTTAAAATAATTTGTTTCAAAGATTTGTAGTCTCAAGACAATCTTCACCATTATTTTCAGACGAAATCAATTTTTTAAATAATTATAGGGAATTTCCTTAATATGTCTCATGTCTGTCCATTTCTAACCATCCTTACTTCTATTTTAGTTCTTCGTTTACTACATTATGTTCCTAAACTGATACTTCTAGCAGAAATCTGTTATCTCCAATGATCATTGCCACTTTGTTCCCAATTATCTTTCATCCATAGTTGTTTTTCTAAAGTATAAGAACTTCAGTACTATAATCTCATTCCCATTAGAATAAAGTCCAGACTCATCAACTGGGCGTATAAAGCCTTCACATGACTCCTTCTCGTCTAGTCTGCCTCACTGCTTATCAATTGCTGTCTGCCCTACAACCTCTCCAAATTCTGCTCTAGCAATATTAAACCAATCTGAAGATTCCCGGGTATTTTGTGCCCCCTCTAGCCTATCTGTCCTTCAGGTCTCACCTGAGATGTTATTTCCTTCGTAAATTCCTAAAACTTTAAGTTGATCATAAAGTTTAGAAACTTACATATTATTTTAACATTTAAAGTAATATAATATCAATATACCATTTGTGTATTTGCAAATATTGCCAGACTCACTATAGAGTACATGCTCTGAAGTGACCTACTCCTAGAATTTATCACACGGTGATCAATTTGTTTACTTTCCTGCCTCCTGCACAAGCTCCTTGAAGACAAAAATTATATCTTATTTTGTGTGATATGCTCAGCACTAAGACAGTACTGAGTACAGAGTGGATGTTCAGTGTGTCTGGACTCAAACCTCCTCCCAGAACCATGAAAATATTTCTTCCTGGATGGTCTAATAGTTTTATCTCAACTTTATGGAAAACAGCTGGTCCTAGCGTATCAAAAGCAGGTCTTGATAAAGGAAAAGAAACTTAGCAACCTTGTGTATATACTGCAAAAAGACGAACTTATAATGGCATCATGGTACACCTTCTCTCAATATCCCACATTGAGTTATTATGAGATTCTGCAAACTACTCAGGTGAGGTCAGTTTCATCATTCTCTTTTGGGGTGATCATTCCACCAGTGCGATGTTCTTGTCTGTGTTGTTTTCTCTGAGACAGTGTTTTCTCCCATCCACCCAGGCCGCCAACATTATCCCCTAAGAACCTTGGGGGTTCCTTGGGTAGCCAGTGATTACTGTGATTCTATAGTGGCCTACGACTCATACTAAAGCAGAAGTGAAACTTTCTACTTTTTGAGCCTTGTCTCTCGCTTCATTTATGTCATCTTTGGTCAGTAAGCTAGGTATTCCCTTCTCACAGGCTCATACAGATGTTTGCCTTTTAGTTCACCTTCAGCTGTAGACTTTCAAAGAAGCAGAAGCACTAATACCATTTCACAGAGAGGGTAAGCGGAAATCTCACTCCAAATCTGGGATCTTTCCTATGCCCAGCAAAGGGATAGAGTGTCTCTGACCCCAGTAGACTTCCTCTTTTCTTATTCAGAGGCTGGGAGAGTATCCTAATTTTATTCTAATTGGGCTTCTCTAGGAAGTGGTCAGGAGCTGTAGATTTCCTATGAATTTTAGTCCAGTCTCAGGTGAAACTGTTTTAAGTTGTTGGTTATAAGCACAGGCTCTAAAGTTCAACTTGTTTTGGAATCCTGGCTTTGCTGCTGACTAGCTGTGTGTCCTTGAGCAATTTCCTTAACTTTTATGCTCCACGATTCCCTTATCTATAAAATGGGATAAAAATATTTTCTAAATCGTAGAGTTATTATGAGGATAAAATGACACAATATATGTAGAGTGCTTAGTGGATTGCTTGTACATGATAATGACTCAATTAAGCTAAGCAATTTTGATGATAAAAATGATGGTCTTATGGCTCTGGTAGACTTCATGTCTGTTAGTTCATTCTCATATTCTTCCACATTTTCCTGAGCATCACAGAGAGATGAATTAAATTGAGTCCCTGTTTTGAAGAACTTCCCAGTCCTGGAGAGAGAATGGACAAACAGTCAGTAAAATATGGGTTGATAGATATGAGTTGCAAATCTTCAGAATATTAAAAGTGGCTCTTTTCCATGAAAATACAAATAGTGAACACAGTAAACATTAAATCCATGAATCCCATGTATCCAAATACATGTCATTTATATGGTTAGATATCCATATATGTAAGATAAATATTTAACTCTATGAGAAAGTAATATTGCTACTAAATTCTGTTTTCATCTATTTCTTAGTGAGTTACTACTTATAAAAGATATCTACAGGAAACGTACCGGATTCTCTTTTGTCTTTACTTTCTTTTGGATACCGTCTTTACTATCCCTCAAACCGTTCATGAATTTGCCCTATTTTCAGGAAATTACTTCCCAAGCCTAAGAGGATAGCACAATTCAAATGAAATAATAAAAACGAAAGCAATTTCTAGACTACAAATTGCTGCACAGCCATAAGATGGCATTATTGTGTAACAGCAAGGTTCTGGTCTGACATCAAGTAAGTGATTTTTCAAAATCAGTATTCTCCTTGGAATCCCATTTAGTCAGATATTTTGGGATGGCTCACTCATACATCTAAGTGGTTAAATTCAAGGTGATTCTGAGCTTTAGATCTGATGTAAAGAGATTGTGAGACCAAGAGTAGTGATTCTAATAATACTGAATTTCTAGAGCAAAAAGTATCTCAGAAAAATGGGGATAGCAGTGTGAAGACATTTTAAAAAATCAAGTGCTATTACCAATGATATTTCATAAAATAAGAAAGAGAAAAACAGTGTTTCGTAAAAGAAGCCAGATACAAAAGAATACATATTGTACGAACCAATTTATATAAAATTCAAAGACAGGCACAATCGAGGTTAAAGATCAAATATGGTTACCTTTATTGGGACTAGTGCTTAACAAGGGCAGGAGCAGATTCTGGGGTTCTGAGTAATGTTTTATTTCTTGATATGGATGCTGATTGGGTTGATATGTTTACGTTAGGAAAGTTTATGAAACTGCCTTTGTGATTTGCACACTTTTCTGTGTGTATGCTGTACTTGCATGAAATTTACACTTAAAATTTTAAAATAATAAATGCATACTTTTTTAAATACAGAAAGGACCTAATCTCAGAATTTTTAAAAAAATATGTAGCTTTAAGAAAAGCATATTACATTGTTCTATTTTTGGCATTTCACCATGGACTTCTGAACACTTTATAATTGATCAGCACAGACTCTAAGATAACTATATGGGCACCATTGCTTTAGAGAAAGTTCTCCTGAATTGACCACCATCATGCTGGGACCACAGTGCTACATGTCAACAGGATGCTGAGGGTGAGAGAGCTGGGAGCTGCTTCCCCAGGGACTTCTCCTTTGTTTAGTTCCCTTAGTGTCAAGCCCACAGTATTAAAGCATTCACAGACTCTTGCTGCCATTTGCACTGCATGAAGGAAAATGAGACAATGGGAGAAATGAAAGGAGAGAAAACAGGAATAGAAACCAAAGAAATCTGATTTGAAGAGAAAATGCCTTAATCATCTCTGTATTCAGACTCTAGGGAACCAGCATGTAATTCTGCAAGCCCACTCTCAATGCGACTTTTCTCAGGAGCATTTGCTATCTCAGTTGTAATTTTTCTATTGAGACATTCAATAAATATTTTTCTCTCATGTCAAGGTGAGGGAAATAACCCTACACTACCCACTGAGAAAGAATAATATACTAATCCTTATGTCATCGCCATAGAATTTGATCCTCTAAAGTGGAAGCTAGAGGGACAGATGCATAATCTGGGAGCTTTTCCAGAATTGTTTGTTCCTAAATGAGACATTCAGCTATAGCGGCATTAGCAGCCTCTTCTATTTGTCACAATGCCATATGTAGTTGGGAAGATACATGATAAGCACACACAGGATCCTGACAACCCAGGAAAGATTAACATTGCAGTCTCAGAATTAGTCGCTACTAAATGTGGAGATTTCCATGCAAGATTGCAACCTCATATTTTGCCTCTGGCGTATATGTATATGTGCCAATACATAATTCCACTGTTAGTTTGTGAACTTGGAAGAATTAAGAAGAAAGAGGTAAAAAAAAAAAAAAAGTCCTGAACATGGGAAAGGTTTTTAAATAGTGCCTCATTCTGGAATCATTATTGTACTGACCAGGGGAAGGATTCTCATGCCTTCCTTCCTGGGGATGATGTAGAGGGAGATGCATTAAATTGAGGAAGAAGTAAAATTTTCTATTTATATCCTAATTTTTTACACCACTCAGACAGTAGTGTATGGGGAAGGCTTCTGTTTTTGTTCTTAGCACCAATATCTTTTTTGAAAATCATTATTTATTAAGTTGTTGATTTGATAGAATTCATTTTTAAAACTTAGTTATCTATGTAGAGAAAATAATACATCATTTATCTGTACAGATATATCAGGAAATATTCTTATACATAGACTCACAGACACGCTCACCAGTTCACCTAAACACTGGAAATCTTTTAAAGTTTATTATTAACCTTCGTGTTTTCCCCAGTTAAGTATCTTGTTCACTATCTGCTCTCCTAGTTTTGTCCAAATTGATTGGTCTGATTTATTTTATTGGTTCCTGGATGTCAGAAACCATGCCAATTTTTCTTGTTTGTATGATGCCCAGTACAGCACATGTGGTTAACAAATACTCTTTAATAATAATGATGATGATGAAAACTATAATTTGACAGCATCGACATGTCATATATGTCAGAAATGAGTCATCCAAACTTTAAGAAAGGCAAATCTCTTACTAACCTGTCATTTTCTATCATTTCCCTTCACTAAACTTGGCCTCTACATTATCTTCTCTGCCATATCCGTTTCCTCCTGCGTATTTCAGTTTAGGGCTTGCCCCCTCCTGTACACTGCCTTCTATTTCATGCTACTCTCTTCAAGTGTTTATATTTCTGCCCAGGCTCTGTATAATCCAAACTAATCCCCACCTATTATGAATATCTTTCACTGGCGGGTTGGTGCACTTTACACACCACCGAGAGAGTGATTGTGAGCCAAATAATGGAGTCTTTGTTTCCACTCAGCAACCAAAAATGAAGTGTATGATTTGACTACTGATGCCAATTACATGGAGGTTTTACCACCAGAGGCAAACCACAAAAGATTAATCCCATAGAGTTGGTGTTAGGAGGTATTTAATTTTAATATATTGACTATCAAGTAGTCTCATTTAAACAGACAAATTATCAACAAACAATATCCTTATCCCATAATTGTGATTTGTTGAAACTGTTTAAAATATGAGTCATTCAGTACTGTATACTATTCGAATGAGATACCTAAACTAGCTCTTGATTTATATTTCCTGTTTACTTATAATTGCTTCTGAATTCTTAGTTGTTGGGAACAGGTGGTAAAGGAATTGAATGAAGGGGATCTGTTGTATTTAGTTAATGAGAGGGTTTTTTGAAATGCATTACTTATAAGTTTGTTTCTGCCCATCAGCTTATCTTCTCTATGTTCCCATCACTAGTTGAAAGCACTCAAGAGTTGCAGGGTGCTTTGCTTTTTATGATAGCCATTTCATACAGGACCATTTGCCTTATATCTTCAACATTTTCAGATTCTTATAAATCTTAACAGTTCACATGGAGGTTAGTTTAAAACTTGCTTCAGATAAGAAATTGACTGGACATAAAATTCACATAATCTCAGAGTTAACCATAGATCAATCTCCTGAATCTTTTTCTCAAAATAATTGAACATTTTTGTTTCCCAGGATAGCTGTATACACACATTTCCATTCTTCACCATAGATAATTCTACTTCTTCAGTGTACAGGGCGCTAGAGCTTGCTTGTTTGTTATCTAAATAAGCCTTATTTTCATTATTGCCAAAGGGAAAACACTCTAATATAGAAACCTGTTTTATGACTATAGGACTAGCCTCATTTTGAAAATAATGCCACTGTTTAACTTTACTCATTTTATGTTTCTTGGCTTTGTCATGTCACGAATTTTCCTTCTCTAAATATACATTTTCCTCTCCACACAGAAAAGATGATTTTGGGGAGAAAGCAAAACTGCTAAAATATAATTTTTCCAGAAACCCTATTGACTCTGTCAATTAGAATTTGTTTGGGCTGAGAGTAACACAGGCTCAAGGTAGCAAAGGCTTCACTAAGACGGAAGCATATTTCTGTCTCCTTAAAAACCTAGGAGTGTGCAGTCAAAGCAAGTATAATGGCTGTGCTCATTTCTGCTTTCTACACAGCTATCCTTACATAGTGGGCTCTCATCTCCATGTTGCAAGATGGAGCTCCCATCACATCTGCATTCTAAGAAGCAGGATGGGAGAAGGTTGGGAGAAGGGGCAAAGGATCCATACTAGTTGTCTTTTAGGGAAGTTTCCTGGGAGCTGCCACATTTTACTTACTCTTACACTTCATTGGCCAAAACTCAGTCACATGACCACACTTAAGCTGCAAGGGAGGCTGGAAAATGGTGTATTTATTCCTAAATGCTATGTGCTCTGTCAGAAAGTATGCAGTTAAAGAAAAATGGGAGAATGAATGTTGGAAGATAACTAATAGTCTTCAATGTATACATAGAAAAAGTGTTCTGTTTTGTTTTTTAAACAGCCCTAAGAAATACTTAAAAAGGGTAGCTGTGCCTAGGGCTAGCTTCTTCCCCTACTTTCTCTCATAATTTTATGAACTCTGATTCAGCTAACATCTTACTCTGGATTCCTGAATTCTGCTAATATAGAAGTAGAAGTTTTTTGTCATTGGCTAGTACCCACTTGTTCTCTCTCTCCATGTCCTCAAAACGGTTTCAGATTAATCAGTTTTTGCCTGACTCTTCCCCCCATCTCCAGCAAAGCCACTGCTTAGCCAAGGAGAGAGATAGATAACTTGGTTGTCATAGTGCTCGTAGGTTATATTTCCTCTATTTACTTACTTTGACTAAAGTTGGGTCATTCATAAGTTTTAGCAGTTTAGGTTATTAACTCCCAGAATAACAACTATAAAATGAGAATCTAAGATTAAAGCTAAAATTATGACAATGTACTGAAATTTCAGGATGTCACGTTTTTTGGACATGTAAGATGGGCCTTGCATACGATTAGAGAACATCTACCTTTTTTTGGCAACACCTACATGCCACTCATGCATTCAGTGCTTTACTTATATGACTTCACCATCAGGAGAACCTTATTTTACAGATGGGCATCTTGAGGTTTAGAGAGAACAAATAATTGTCCCAAGCTCACATAGGAAGTGTATACCAGAGCCTCTGTTTTTACCCAAGTGATGAACTCTTGTCTGCTGCTCCCCTTGGCTCCTATGCATTTCACATAGGATTTCTTATGCTCAAAGGTTATGTTCTCTCTTCCAGATGTCATTCTTCAGTAGCAGCAACAGGGATACATATAAAAACTTTTTAAAACTCTTATACCTGAAACCACAGTGTTTTAAAGAGATATTTATAGTTCAGAAGGTTAGTATCTTCATGTTTGATTATCTGTAGAAAAATAGATTGGGATTCTATAAGAAGCTTGGCCATGCCAAGTAGGAAAGGATCTTCTCAAGGGCTTGAGGAACACTGATTTGTTCTTTGGCAAAGTCCTACTCATCATTCAGGACCCAGTGCAAATATCACCATTTGGAATCCTTTGCTAGTCTCAACCAGTTATTTCATTCTCTGTGTTCCTAGAACTCTCTGTTTATGTACTTCTCTTACAAGTGCTTATCATGAATTTATGTCTTACATAGCTGTGTGCAACTCTGTACCACCAATAGAGGTTTTGCTGCTACAGGGCAGAAACTGTGCCATACACATTCTGTCACCCCTAAGCCAAACACCATATAACTCATGGTGGCTGCTCAATACATTTGATTGTATTAATTGATAAGTTATCATTTAATAATTAATAATTATCAATTGATGAGTAAATGATAACCTACTTGGAATGAATAAGATTCTTGTTTCTTTGGTTAACAAGAACTTCATTTCTGTTATAGTTTATTCAACAAAATATTTGTGGAGGCTAAATTTCCTCATATTTACTTTTATTTTTCTGTAATGACTGAATTATAACTTTAAAGTATGGTTATAGCAATATATGAATAATCAAAGATATTGATATGTTCTAATTATGGTATTTGAGAGAAATAAACAGTCTCTCATTTAAAAAAGTCAATGTAACTTTCTGGTAGAAGTCAACAAACTTTTGTTTGTTTGCTTACTTACTTCCTTGTTTTAACTGGTAGTTACAGGGTGGGGAGGAATTTGTTGCCATTATAAAATTTTAACACTTTAAAAAATCTGTTTACTCTGTGAGAATTGCAAATTCTTACCTGTAAGGTGATTTTTCACAAGCATTATTTTCTTATTAGTTTTAGTTTATCCATGAACAGTCTCAAATTCTTCTTGGAAACATCAGTTTTCTCAAGGGAAAACTGCCCATTACAAGCTAAAGATGTGGTTTTTGAGAGATTTCTGCTTGAAACAACACATTTTAAAATATTGTATGTGGTTTCCTAGTATGGTTAGAGACTTAGAAAAATAAATAACAGTTTAGATGGACATTTAAAAAATTCTTAACATTTAAATAATTTGTATATTTGGGTACATTTAAGGTTTATTTTTTTCACAAAAGGTGAAATTTGTAGTCTCTCTTGAAATGCTTTATTTTTTTCTTTCTTTCATTTGCTTTTCTCTAATATTCAAAGATATAGTCTAGCATTTGAAACTAAGGATTGTCATTACATGCCCTTTGTTTTAGAGGAATTCTGAGGTAATCAGAGATATAATTCTGTAATCTTTCTGGGCACTTTCATAAGGTAGTAGCACCATGATTAGGACATATGTGCCAACTCTAATACTTGTCTTATCCTTTTTTGCCTATCTCCCAGTAACGTAGGAGTGACCCAAGGTAGCTATCCATTGGACCCTTACCAAAGTCTGCCGGTATTGGTCAACTGCTGCCACAATAATTCTGTGTAGAAAACACACCCCAAAGTAACAACAAGTAACTATTCTCGTGCATACAGGGCTACTCTGAATCTACTCTACTTCAGCCTGTGGAACTGTAGGTTGAATGAATAGGTCTGATCCATGTGTTTTATTCCGAGGCTTAGGCTGGAAAGGCAGCAGATACTTGGGGCATGTTTTTCCGTGGAAGAGTTCAGAAGCTCCCAGAAGGGCAAGCAGAAACATGATGCTTCTAAAAACCTTGACTTAGAACTGCTACACTATCTCTTCCATCTGCATCCAATGGTCAAAGCAAGTCACCTGGGAAGCCCAAAGTCCGGGAGCAGAGGAATGCATTATACTCACCATGAAGCCATGTCAAGAGTGAGGGAGGATACATAATACTATTACAGAATAGAATTCGGAATAACAATTTAAAATACTACACTACCCTAGTAGAATATTACAACATCGATTAACCATTTTTGATGGAACACTTGTGACTTTCTGAGAAAGCCCAACCTACAACTTGTTGATTCCACTTGGAAATGTATCCTGAATCCATTTTTCCCAAAAGTTTTATCTCTAAGCCAATGTGTTGGGGATACTTTTATTTTACCAAAAAATCCCTGTAATATTATGAAGCAGAAATTTAAAGACTCATGAAAAAATAGAATATTGAAAGAAATTTGAAGTCACTGTTTTATTTACCAACTTGAGAGTCTCCTTGTGCTTCAGCACACTTGGAAGTTGGATTTTCAAACAGCATCATGACTTTCCATACCCAGCTGTCTGCTGCTTGAGACTCCCATAAGCTGACTATCATGGCTCACAGTATACCCTTGAAGAAGGCCATCTGGTTTATGTCTCTTGGCAAAATTTGTTTAAAAACAAGCAGCTGCATGACAAAGTAAGAAGGAGTCTCTGTCTAGCTGTGGTAAATAAGTAGGTTTCAATGCACATAATAAAGCATTTTCTAATCCAAGCCGACATTTCTAAAAGGGAAACATTCTTTTGTCACACACACACACACACACACACACACAAGATCCACAGAATTCAGTGACGAGGAAGGGACTCCATCAAATTTATATTTCAGCGGCTTAATATTATGAGAAAAATAAACAAAAGCCTATTTGTGATTAGATACAACCTTCTGGGAATAACTAATTTTTGCATACTTATATAAAATCCAATGCTTAGAAATTGTCATTTTTAAAAAATTACTTACATTAGAATTCAAATTTCTTAAAGATCTATCCTTCGAACCTTAGCATTAGTTGGTAGCTAATGATTTGCTGAATACTCTCTCTCCTACTAGGTCTCTGTGTATCCGGTTATACTTACTCTGTCTCAAAAAGAGGACATGCTACATTTTTGTGAAAGCATGAATGGATTTTCCAGTCCAGTTAAGTGCTTTCCCTTAACTCTGTCTACAGGGTCAGACTAGCCATAGTTAAGGATTGATTTTGGTCTTAATAAAAAATTTTGGGTTAAATGTGTCTTGGTTTGGGTTCCTCCAAAAGCAAATCCTGAGACAAGGATTTGAGTTTAAGTCATTTATTTGGGAGGTGATCCCAGGAAGCTGTGGTAGAGTAGTGGGGTGGTGAGAAAGGAAGGAGAAAGTAGCCTGTAAAGAGTGTTATCAAGCCAGCCACTGCTGTGGGGGACTGAAGCTTAATTCCATGGAGAAAGTCTAGGAAACTGTAAAACAGGTGTTTCGGAGTTACTTTAAGCAAGGGGCAAGAGAGCTGTGATGTTTATACTCCAACTCATTAGTCATTTTTAAGGACTACTCAGTGTGTCAGGCTACTAATTCTCTTTTGCAAGCATTTACAGCCTGTCCTGCATTTGGCTGTAGTGGGTTCTATGCTTCAAAGAAAGCCCTCAGGCTAAGACATATAGTTAATGGCTGTTGGACTTCAGCCAGGGCACACTGGAGTGTTAAGAGCCAAGAGAATGGGTGAAGCTCCAACAGGATCTTCTATACTATGCAGGAGTATAGTATAAACATGGGCATCATTCCACTAAATAAGGCCCACTGCAGTTCTTTACCCAGCTATTCACTCTTCTGCTTATTTGTGGTACTTTTCTGATTCCTGCAGTTCTCTGGATCCTGCCTTATCCTGAGGAATTGCATCCTGATCTTTCTGTGACTGTGGCTTTCTCATCCTTCCTCATTGACTTGTTTGTTTGTTTACTCTTTTATTGATGTTTCCCTTTGTTATTTGTATGTACTTAACTGTGGTTAGGCCTTTGAATTGAGTCTTGCTTTATGATTTTCAAAAGTACTTAGACGTAGCTTTTTTTTTCATTTAAGTGGGAATCACATTAGTCGGTGACATAATTAGAACTAGAAATTAAAGGTCATAGACACAGTCCTGCTTAAGTCAAATTCTTGAATGGCATAAAAGACTTGAATTTGTGTTTCTCTATCACCAATAAATTATTTGAAGATTTTTCAAAGGATTAATTTAAGAAAATTTTGTGTGCCAAGTTTATTCCAAGTCTTCTGCAAATTATCCACGAGTATTGTTTCTAGCATCAAAGGACAAGTTAAAATTGTGATTACTTTTTTCTGGTCACAGGATCCCTGAAGGCCTCTATTACTTGTTTGGATCAGCAGACTACATGCATGGTGTTGGTTAGACATTCATTACTCATTCTAACAGTTTCAAAGTTAAAGTCCTGGAAGATCAAAAACACAATTCTTTGGATATCCCTAGAGAAGCCAAGAATAAATTCGTTCTCACTAGAGATGAATGAAGACAAATTTTGCTCATTAGTTAATTTTACTTCATGATCCAAATTCTTTCCCACATGAAAATCATTTGGTTTATGAGTGGTAACATGAAGAATAATGAGAATGATTAGAGATCTTGAAGACTCAACTAGATGACAGAAAAAGAAAGAGCAAGGCTTTTGAAATGTATGAAGAAGGAAGTTTAAGGGAGACATGAGCAAGGCAGGAAGTATTTTAAGGTTGAAGAACACAGGAAAACGAGATAAGTGAAGTTAAGTGAAAATCCTTTACTGAGAAGGAAGAGGACTGCAAATTGTGTGAAGGCTGTTTTGTTTTGTTTTTCTTCTTAATAAGGAAATACCTGTGACAAAGCTAGGGAATTAGTAAAGCTAGACTTTTATAACTGTGATGTTTCAAAGGTCACAAAGGAAATTAAATTGTAGATTGCGTTTAAAAGCACTAGAATTACTTCCAGTCCCATTTTTTCACGATTCTGTATGTAGCAAGAAAATAGATCACAGCATAGTTAAAGGGGAACATTTAAATTGTCACTAGCCTCAGTACGGACTGCCTCGTGGTCCTTTGGGTTTGGTGACTTATATAAATCAGGAAAGGTACAACCAATTATTATTGTATTATAATAATTTAATAGTTATAGTCATTTATTGGCTAGACATGACCACGTGTATTCTTGAAATTATAATCATAAATACAGAAAAGGCACTAAAATATATCTTGTGTGAAGACTGCCCTTATCAGTCCCATCAATGACCATAAGATCAGATTCCGTATCTGTGCAACACTTCAATATTTCTGCTTTTGCTTCAAAGCATCTTAGTGAAATCAATATTTTCCAAAAACCATTTTATAGCGAGTAACTTTGTGAATATTAGAAAATATAATAAACATGAAATGTTTTCCATGAAATAGCTCTCTAAATGATTTTCATGATAGTATCTCTGCCCATGATGTCTAAATCTTTATATCAAAGACTGCAAATGGACAGAACTTAAAATACTTATCTCACAAATGTTCTATTATTAATAAGATAATGGAATTTGAAGGCAAACAGGCAAAAGAAAAATGCAGTTTAGCTTTAGTAAGTAAACTCAGAAAGTAAAATGTACTGATTATACTGTCTTTTTTACATACGTCTGTGGTTTTTCAACATTAAAGAAACCTATAGAATTTGGTTTTCATTCACTTTTTATTTTTCTGAAAACAATAGTCTCTTGGACTATATGAAGATAGTTTGGAAGTAAACTTCATTTACATTTCTTCCTTGGGATGTCAATTTTATAAAATGATTTTTGAAATCAATACCTTAGGGTATTGAGTGGGTAGAAGAGAGTGGGTAGAAGGAGAAGGAAGAATTGGTTCAGTTAATGGGCCTTGTTTTCTGTGTCTATCATTAGATGAAAGATATCTATTACCACTCAACATCCTGGATGGACTTCCAGTAGGGGAAATTTTTCTCTTCTTTAGTTTGTTTCCCAGGGCTAAAAACATGTGTTTCATGTTGCTAGGTAGTGGAAATCAATTGAGGTTTTCATGGAAAATGCTCTCTCTTCATCCTAAAGAAATAATTCTCACAGTAATTTCATTTAGTGAAAAGTCATCCCTCAAAAGTTAGCATCTAGTTAATTCCATATATGTTAATAGTGCCATTTTAATAAATTTACAAAATAGGAGACCAAATTTTGCCAAGTTCCTAACAGTAACGGTAGTGAAATATAGTTTTTATTGGCATGTGTTTACACTATTTTGGCATGGTGGATGGATCTAGTAAGACTGACAACAAAATGTTGTGCCTTCATGTACTGAAATTCAATGACAGTTATTTTTCCAAAGCATGACAGTGTCCCTAATAGCTGACATTCTGCAAAAGGTTCTCTATCACATGCCAAGTATTCACCATTTCTCTTTCTTGAATTTTCCTTTAAAGATTTATATGCTGTATTTTATTCCAGAAATCTAGTAACAAGGTGACCGAGCAATGAATAAAAAATGGCTGTTGTATATAATGAATCTTTATGAATACTGATAGAAATTTTCATGATGTTATTTAGATGATATCTTCAGATATGTACTTCTGTTTGCTGCACTTTACATTTTCAACATAGGGGTTGTTGTCTTAGATTGTATTCCCCAAGAAACTGACTCTGAGATAGAGATTTGCATGCAGAAGGTTTATTGGGAAATGCTCTTAAGAACAATACCTAGGAAGGAATAAAGGGAACAGGATTGGACAGAGGGAAAAGTTGAAATTGTCTTATAGTTACAAGAGAGATCTCAGCTAGTTCCACGTCGAGTTGGGTTGGCCTTTCGGAATATTCCTGAGTGCAGGAAAGGGGTTGGACCTTTGTAGCCCTAAATGCATCAGTCATTGGATATGAGTTGCCCACCTATCCCCTTCCAGGCAGTATAATCTTGGGCAAAAAAAGCTCCTATCTTTTGAGTGAAATTTCTAAGAAGGGCTGAACTGTGATTTGTTAGTAGATAACACTTTCGGCAACTGGAAGAATGAATGCTTCATTTGTAGTTGGTGAATTTAGGTGGCACGCCACAGTGCCCGCTATAGTAGTAATTTATCCTTATTGAAGAAGCATATATTGTTTTTAAGTAAATATTTTATGCCTAGTAATGTATTTAGGTAGTGTTAGAGCCAAGCTACTAACCTTTTTAATAGCTTTATTGAGGTATAATTGACATGCAATAAACCTCACATGTTTAAATAGTACAGTTTGGTAAGTTTTGACATATTTATATACCAATGAAACCATTAGCACAGTCAAGATAATGAACATATCCGTCACCCACACAAGCCTTCTCTTGGTTATCCCTCCCTCCCACTCAACCCGCACCCTCAGGCAACCAGTGATCCGTTCTCTCACATTATAGATTAGTTTGCACTTTCTAGAATTTTACAAAAGTAGAATCGTAAAGTACGTACCTTTTTTTCTGGTCTATCTTCTTTCACTCACAAGCTACTAACTTTCATTTTGTGGTTAATATGATTGCTGTGTAAGTAAGTATACACATTAAATAAGGCCTTAAAAACCTTCCAGTGTGATTCTGATACTAGTTCATGGATCTGCATTATATATTGAAATACGCCCTTATGTTAGGATTAGTCCTCAGGTTTCAAATGACCTCTGGCATTTAGGCAGTTATTGCTTTATTTGTAATCAATTCATTTTATAAGCTCACTTTCCACCAATTACCTAAAAAATATTTTATCTAATATCTGAGTATAAAAATGAAAGCTATTTCATCTATAAATCACAATGTTCAAGTTTTATAATTTATTATCATTTATAATTGCTTAAAGTATTTAGTCCTGAAATTAAGTAGTAGTCCCTCAATAGTCTGCTCTACTGCCCACACCACACAATAGCATCCCAGAAAAATCACAAATTTGCTCTCTTGAGCTCAATCGTTTTCTTGGGTCAGCCATTCATTTATATATATATATATATATATATATAATCTGCATAATTCCTGTAGAGAGACATATGTAGGTTGTTGTTTTGAGGTGTTAGCACTATTAAGTATAATATAAAGAATTACAAACTCACAAATTTTACAAAATCATCTTAAATTTACCAGATCAATAGCACTACCACTTTAATCTAAAAAACCTGTACCTTAATTAGGCTTCCCAATTCCATGAATGTACCACCATTATGTCGCATAAGGCCCTCAGATGAAAACATTAATTGTCCTCGCTTTATTCCTCCCTGCACTTGAATTCCACATTTCAGCATTGACCAAGTTCTGTAGATTCTTCCTTTGCAACTGTTTTCATGTTCTCACTTTCTTCTCGTTCTTCTTGACATCAGGCTCAAGTCAATAGATTCCTTGTAAGAGATCTCTCTCCACCCAAACCCCTGTCTATTTTGACAGGTTAATCTTTCTAAAACAACACTTCCTGCTTCACATTCCCCAGCACAGAAACCTTCAATGGTTCTATATTGATAGCCTTGGTTTCAAACTCGTAGCCCCTTGAGACAAAAGAGCTGGAGGATATGCTTTGCTTGGTTGTTTTCTTTGGCCTGCAGGGAGTTTTAAAAGTCACTGAAACAGGGCAGAGGTTGGACTAGTCAACACAATCGGTTTAGCACTTATTGCCTTATACCTTGTAGAGCTTTCCAATTTTATGTGTCGAACATGTCTCCTGAAGGCATTTGATTTTAAAACCCCCTAGCCCAGAGGCTAACATCTAAAATTCATAGCCTAGTGTTCACAACCCTAGCATAGCTTCTCTGACTTGCAATTCAATGCAGCGCTACAGCAAACTGGGTTTATTTGATCTAAAATGCCCTTATTCTACACTTCTTTGGAATATAATTTCACATATACAAATCCTACCCACCTGTACAAATCTTCCCCACCTATAACCATTAGGAAGCTTTGGTTCCTTTAGTTCTATTAGGAACCAGATATAATCTCCATTTACCTTATGTAAAATGGAATGTATTGGGGAGATATTGGATAGTTCACAGAAATGAAAGAAAAAAGGCAGCTGTGGCCAAGGAACTCAGAGCTGAAGGAAAGTTAGGTTTATTGGTACTGCCATCAAAATGGCTTAACTATAAACTCTCCTATCCTTGTTTCTCTCAATTCTAGATTCAAATTCCTAAATGTAATTGGCTAAATTGGATCATTGTCCTACCCCTTTGTAGAGTTTGCAGAGCATTATGATTAAAAGTCCCCAGGATCATGTGGGATGAGGGAAGATTGATTCCCCCAAAGGAAAAGCAGGGTACCACTAACCAAAAAGTTGAGATATTTATTAGTAAGAGCAATTAATGATAGCTGCGCCAAAACTAGCCCGTTAGTCTCAATGGCTTAAATAATTATGTTACGCTTATATAATGTCTGATGTAAAACAGGCAACTCTCCTCTATACAGTGAATCTGGGACCTAGAATGCTTCCATCTCTGGTTCTGCCATCTCACCAAGTAAACACAAGAGGCATTGCCAAAGGGGAACTGAAAAATGGACACTGACTGTGAAGTGCCTCAAACCAGAGTAATGCATCGCTTCCCTCACATTCTTATTTCTTAGGATTCAGTCATGTTGGTCTCAGTGCAACCTCAAGGCAGTGTGGGAAACATGGGGGAATACTGGGAAATTTGGTGAGCACTAATTTTCTCCACCACAGAAGGGATATTGGACATTAAAAAAAGGAAAAAATATATATATCCCTTAAATCATCCTTCAATATCCTGCTCAGATGCTACCTTTTCCATTAAGGTTTCTTTGATCAGCCCATCAGGAGATGATTACCAATTCTTCTGCTTATCTGGTGCATTATATTCCACTTCTTATACTGGCTTCTGTTATCATAATTTGTAGCCATTCCTTATTATACATATTATATCATAAGCTCTTATGTGACAATAATCAAAAGTATTAATTTATTTTTTCTACCCATAGCATTCAAAGCATAGTAGAGTTTCAATATATACCAATCTTTGAGGACAGAGTAGTACTATTTCTTTAAAACTGTGTCCAACACAGGGGGCTGGCCCTGTGGCCTAGTGGTTAAGTTTGACATGCTCTGATTCAGTGCCCTGGCTTCAGTTCCTAGGCACAGATCTACACCACTCGTCAGCAGCCATGCTGTAGCAGCAACCCACATACAAAATAGAGGAAGATTGGCACAGATGTTAGCTCAGGGTGAATCTTCCTCAACCAAAAAGAGGAGGATTGGCAACAGATGTTAGCTCAGGCCAAATCTTCCTCAGCAAAAAAACAAAAACAAAAACAAAAACAAAATACTGTGTCCAACACAAGTACATGGTTGATGTTTAATAAAAACATGTCGATTAGTTTTTCAGACAGCCTATTTCCTACAACATTCCATGTTACTCTGTTTCCTTTACATTGTATTCATCATCAATATAAATTTAATAGAATAATATAAAATCCTATGAAAATTATTTTTAAGTAAATAAAATATAACAATCTTGTATATATTTAAAGAGAATATACATTTCATATTATTCATTAATAATGCACATAGTCATAGAAAACTTACAGCATTGCAATAAGTTACACAAAATGAAGTGTTTGCATTAAAATGCATTCTATAGAAGATGTTTTAAATTTGAAAAGTTAGTATGGATATATGTTGAATTAAAAAAATAAATCCTCAAAATAAAAATATTACACACTCTTAGGTGAGATCCAAAAATATCAGTCATCATCTGATATAGCTGGGTAGAATTTGAATAGTTACAATTTTAATGGAGGATTTCCTGCGATATTTTAGGGGCCCCAAATTGAATTTTTCTGTTAAATAACCGAGATTTTAAAGCCAAGCAAAAGCTACATTGGCAAAATGAACAAGATTTGTTTTGTTATCTTAAGCATATCCTAAATCCTCTTTAATAGTGTGACTTAGATATATATACTTTTAGTTTCCAGCCACTTCTGTCTATAATAATTTAAAATAAAGTGTTATTTATATATAATATGATGTCATGTGAGCACACGATTTGTAGTACAGTGAAATAATTCCACTGAATTATTTTTGCTATTTTGTGCCTGAGATCTATTTCTGAATCATTTGTTTCTCTATTTATGTAAGTGGTGAGCCTTTACCATCTTACCTACGGCTATGTTCAAAATAGTGAAAAGGGAAATTTTACCCTGGTGTTTAGCATTACAAAGGGAGCCTGTCTTCAGACATACATAGTACATGGATCTGATATATTTTATAACTAAGCATTTGGAGGCCAAATTATTTCACAGTTAAGCAGTTCAGCCTCTCCTAGACTCAGGTACTTTCACTTGAAGCAGTATTCCTACTCTCGTCTTCAATAAAAGAAGAAAATATACAGCATTGCATTGATATGGAAAATTTATACCTGAGTTTTACATTTAATATATAGTGATATAACTTGGTAACTCTATTATAAGAAAGCAAGATTTAGGTGGAACGATTGAGTCTGAATATGAATATTGAATTAACTTCATTTGAGATTATGACTTCTCTGTGGCATTCTGCCCTTGGTTTCTCATCTGTAGACTGAGAATAACATTATCCTCTTTCTATCTTCCTATGTGAAGGGTCTTTTAACTCTAAAGCCATGTTCTCTGTGAAACTAAGGAATTGGTAGCACAGTTTTCAGTAACACAAGTCAACAATTTTTGCCCATAAAGGACCAGTTCATAAATGTTTTAGACTTTGCGGGTCATACAGCCTTTGTCACTATTCAACTCTGCCATTTTTGTGCCAAAGCTACCATAGACAATACATACATGCATAGGTGTGATTGTATTCTAATAAAACTTTATTTTAAAAAACTTGCCCAACTACCAAAACAATTAAACATGGAATTACCATATGAGCCAGTAATTCCACTTCTGGGTATATACTCAAAAGAATTGAAAGCAGGATCTCGAATGGATATTTGAACACCCATGTTTATAGCAGCATTATTTGCAGTAGCCAAAAGGTGGAAACAACCTAAGTGTCTATTGACAGATGAATACATAAACAAAGTGTGAATTATCCATACAATGGAATATTAATCAGTTTTTAAAAAGAATGACATTTTGATACATACTACAACATGGATGAAGCTTAAGGACATCATGCTCAGTGAAATAAGCCAAAAACAAAAGGAAAAATATTGTATGACTCCACTTATATGAAGTATCTAGAGAAGTCAAATTCATAGAGAAAGAAAGTAGAATGGTGGCTGCTAGGGGTAGGGGGTAGGGAGGAATGGGGAATTGTATAATGGGTATGGAGTTTCAGTTTGAGGAGATAAAAAAGTTCTATAAATGCGTAGTGGTGATAGTTGTACAACAATATAAATGTACTTAGTGCTGCTGAATTGTATACTTAAAAATGGTTACAATGCTAAGTTTTATGTTTTGTATATTTTCCCACAATAAAAATAAAACAAGCCCATGGGCCTAAATTGCGGACCCCCATTTATAATCATATTAATGAGCAATAAATATAGTCACTCGTAGTGCAGTCAATATGGTTAAGAGGGTGGGATAATTGCATACAGTGTGATGGTGGGTATCTTTGGTGAATACCTACCAATTTCCATTTCCATTGTGGGTATGCCCACCCTCCATATTATGAATCATGTTATTTGGACTTACTTGTTTACACAACTCCCTGTTCTCCCTCCCTCCCTCTCAAACTCTATACACACTTATGCAGACACACACCCTGTGAAGTCCTTGAGACTGATAACTGTATTTTCATTACTTGACTCATTGTTTGGCAGTAGATACTCAGTAAATGTAATTAGGAAGTGAATGGATGTGTATGTCCTCATTCTCTTTTCAACAACCACTTTTCATCTCTAGCAAACCACCACACAGTCTCACATCCTACACATCTTATGTAAAATAAGAAAGAATAAGTAAGCTTTAAGAAAATCCTTTGCAGAAAAGTTTTCCATTTTAAATATAGAGGGAAAAGGAGATGAGGATGAATGATAATGATAGTGAAGAGAGAAAATTGTATGAGATAAAATCAATTTTACATTGATGTAAAGATGAATAATTCCCCGAGTACAGTTAAAAGAATGAGCAGACACAGATGAGTAAGGATGATAAAACAAAGAGTTGAGAATTTAAAGTGAATGTGATTCTCACCAAGTTTATCTTCCCTGAAAGCTCCAGGACTATCTTTACCTCAGCACATTCTGCAACCTGACTTTGATCTGCCACCTGCCCTATATATCTTTCTATCCTTGAGAAATTTGAAGAGCCTACCATATGGTTTTTAGCATTGAGTAATTGTGGGACTTGATTGAAACCCCCTGATAAGAGAGAAGCCGTCTCAATCAGTTAAGTGACCAGTTAGTAAGCAACTTGTATTCTCTTGGGCTTGATGGAACTCAGAAAGGATTCATAAGCTCCCAAAAACCTTAACCTCCTCAATTTACCATTTATATAAAGGTCAGAGTCAGTGACAGTGATTAATCATTTTCCTTCCTTCATCTACCTTCACACATAATCTCTTAAATTTGTCTGAAGCTCCTTAAAGACCTGGACAATGTATTTCATCTCTGCATCCTGAAAACCACTCATGGTATCTGGAATACGGTAGGTGCGACTGTTTTTCCTCACTTCCCTGACTCTTTATCAGTAATTAATCTACCAAGAAATTTTTATAAATCATGTATGCCTATGCACTATCATATTAATCAATAAGTAAAGGTATCATCACCTTCTTACTTTTTAGTCATCTACTCATTTGTTTGTTAACAAATTATGATTAACTTCTGATTCTTTCCCAAGAACTACACAGAAACTATCAGAGCACACATTACATCTGCCTTCTTGGAGCTCATAGTTTAGTAGGGGAGACGTATTTTAAGGCAATAGTTATACACATGAATGTATATGTACAAGTTTCGGTAAGTGCTATTATTGAAAATTAGAAGGGAGTATGAGAGATTTCAACAAAAAGACATGCTGTGGTCTAGGGGATGAGAAGAGATCTCAATGAGGAAAGATATTTAAGTAGAGACCTGCAACTGAGAGAAGAGTGTGAGGAAATCACATGAACAAAGTCTTGAGATGTTGGAAGAGAGCTTGGAATGTTCAAAGATCTGAAAGAAAGCCAGTTTGTAGCAAGGATTAGAGTGTATATGTCTTTGTAGGCCACAAGAGGGATTATAGATTTTATCCAAGTGCGAGTGGAAAACCATTAAAGGTTTTAAGCAGGGCAGTGATGTAATCATTCTTTTTGATGAAGATAATGGATTGGAGGGGAATTCCATGGAAACAGGATGAGCACTTAGGACACCAATCGAATAGACCTGGTGAGGCATGGATTGATATGACAATGGAAATGGAAATAAACACACATTTTAGGTATATGTGTTTTGGTGGAAGAATTACCAGCAATTTGTGATGGATTCAATAGTAGAGTTGAGAGAGAAGGAAGTGTCAAGGATAACCCCTGATCATATTACACAATACAGAAATGGACAACAGAAAAGGAGGGGCAGATCTGGAAAGGGAGGTATTTCCAGATTTGTAAATGTTAAATATGAGATACATGTGAGACATCCACATGGAACATGAAATAAATATCTGCGATCAACATATAAATGTCGGAATCATAGATGTGGAAATGCTATTTCAACTTATGTGAATGGAGAGAGTGTAGACAGAAGAGAAGATGAATCAGGACAAGCCTCGAGGAACTCTAACATGAAAATGAATAGCCATTGAGTTAGGAAGAAAATCAGGAGATGGAGTTTCACAGAGAAGCCAGTGGACAATAATGGTCCACTGTATAAGCTGAAGACAGTAGTGATATTAGTCATCACTGTTAAAACCCATTGGAAGTGGGTGACCACAAGTTGATTGTGAGTGTAGTACCCTCTTATTCTCCTATTTTTTTTAATGTTACAGTCTTGTCTCAAAGTTACAATATATGGGAGTTAGAATCACATATTAAGAGAAATGTTTTCTGCCAGAGAAAACAGGAATTTAAGAAATTCATTTTGACCTGTATGGATGAAAATACAACAAGCAGAAGAAAAATAAAACCAGCTAAACTTGGCAAATAAAGTTTAATTGGAACGAGAGAAAATATTTCTTACTAAGGGAAGTAAGAAATTTGGAGCGATATTAGCTCAAAAGTGAGGAAAATTCACACTTACCATTTTTATTATGTGTTTATAAAGTAGACCTAAAACAAATACAACCATTTTGAAGAGGGATAATAGGTTGTGAGCAGAAGAGAAAGTGGAATTTTAAAAATAAAATATATTTAAATGTTCAAAACACCACTTCCAATACTCCCACTGAGATATATTCAATAAAAACGCTTTGAAATAAGTAATGTATATGTGAAGCTCCTATAAATCCTCCAGATAAAAGATTCTGTGGAACTATAAAATACTATAATTATTACTGCTGTTATCAAAAAAATAAATACATGTTTTCTAAGAACAAGGTGAGGAGCTGAATTCATCTTTCTAGGAAAATCCTTGGGTACTGAATGATTCAAAACACTTTTGATGCAAAAAAGTGGAACACTATATACACAATAGTTTATGAAAAGAACTAAAGAAGCTTGGCATTGCTCCAGTATTGTAAGCTTTAAGAAGAGAGTACGCATGGATAGGTGATAGCGACCATGTCAGCATCTCTGAATACAGGACCCTATCAGGATATCCTGGTTCCCATTCCAAAATCTTTAGGTCTTTTGGAGTGTTTGATCCATGGACCAAAGACAAGAACAGAAAGAAAGAAAGGTATCTTGTTTAAGAATAGCCTTCAGTTTGTGTGGAATATTAACAGGGTAAGGCCAGATTTGTAGTTTTTTCAGGAATAAGTGAGTCTCAGGCATAGTTAAGAGCTCAGCTTTGGAATTAGACTGATCAGCGTTTGAATCTTAGTTCCACCAACCCCTGACTGTGAATTTTTGGCAAGTTCTGTCTGAGCCTCAGTTGTCTCATTAGTAAAATGGGGCTAAGAAAGCTGTGAATTTGACCCTTGCTAGCAGTACTCTGAGACTCTTGTCAGTATATCCCGGTCTCTTCCTCCTCTCTGGTTATTTGAAATTATGAATCATATTCCCCAACGAATATGTAGAACCATTGATTCAAAGGACCCTTTTAGTAGGATATTTGATAAGCTTCTGATATATTTTTTATGCTTTAAAAATAAGAGTAGATTTTGGTTTAAGGCGCTATCAAGCTATGTTACAAAGCTCTATTCTACTGAATTGGACAATTCTGACTTAATAACTGAAATCAAACGGATGACAACAGAACTTATTTTCTACTATCGTATTCAACTTTAAAGACTATTCAATGCATAGCCAGAAACGGGATTTGTAAATTTTTACGTGTACATACATTTTGATGTCTGTAATTTTTGTGGTATGTAGGCATGAGAATGGTTGGAAATTCTCCTGGGTTGCAATAAAAATAATTTCCAAATAAGAATTGGCCCCTTCTTTCACAAGTATATTTTACTATATAAAAGAGATATGTCTGTTTTTTGTTTTTTTACTTATTTTTAACACTTAGTACTTTCTAAGTACTAAGCCTACTCTACTGTCTTGGTCCCTATACGTAAGAATTATGCTATTATGTAAATAAACATCTCACTATTTTCATAGTGATTAGCATGTCAGTGTATTTTTGAGCAACGTCTATATGTTAAACTTCATTATTATTTTCATGTTTAAAATCCAGTCTGACGACTCCAGCATAACAAAGTTATATATACTTATTCATAATAAAAGTTACCCTAAACTAGTCTTGATAATTAATTTGGCACAGTGGAGTACATTGAGCAGTTTAATTAATAATTAATTGTGTGGTTACTAACTCAAATTTTATTGAGAAACCAGGAAGTTGCAATTATTAGTATTATATTTATAATGAGCTCCTTACTTACTTTCTGCTCTTACATTTTTTGGAATAGTGCCACGGTTAATTAGTATCCTAATAGAAACAAACTCTAAAGTGGGCATCTGGGTGCTTGTTTATCTAGATGTGTAGCAAGTGATATTTTAATTGTAATTTGAGTTGCTAATTGTTGTCAAATAAAATTGTAATTTCTCAGTCTGGAGATTAAAATAGATAAGTGAAGAATTCAGTAAAAGAATATTGTATAGTTTATAAGCTTGAGTAGTTTAAATCACTGTATGACTTCAAAGTTTTATTTAACAAAAGTTATAAAAATATTTTAACTAATATTAATATTGCATTTTTGTGACTTCTCTACCATAAATATAGGAAAAATTTAAGAAAAGCATTCTCCAATATCAATTATTAAAATTAATATATAAATAAGGCCTATGCATGAGCATTTGTAAGGAAGCTATGAAGGACCTGCAGGTTTTGGATTATTTTATACTGATAATATCCTTCCCTGACTATTCTTCATAGAGAAATGGTTTCATTTTCCTTGCCACAATCACCCCTGAAATGAAACAGTTAAAATAATTAATATGGCTTCTTTCTTGTCATAAAACCCACAAATCATTGTGATGATGATTATGGAAGTGGAGGATTATAAAATCTTTGCCCTTAAATTAATATCTTCATATTTGCACACTTGGCTATTTTATTTTATCTTTGACATCACACTTAAAGTCTGCCAGAACTGATCTTTCATAAACTCATCATTCATTCAACAAATATTATTGTGACCCCACTATGATTCTGACATTGTATTTAAGGACTAGAAATATCAAGCTGAATAAAATATGGACCCTGATCTCAAAACTTTTAGAAAAGGAAGAAGAATGATCAAGTCTTAGTTTTAATGCAGAATGATAAGTACTTGGGGTTGAGTCTGCATTGGGAGCTATTAGCATATAGAAGGGGAGTCACTAACCCAGTCTGTGGGCCACGGTTAGGAAAAAATTGAAAGATCCTCCTTGAACTGAGTTCTAAAAGATAAGGAAGTATTAACCAGATAAAAGAAAGGTTAGAAAAGAAGCACTGTTTCTATATTAAGGACAAAGCCTAACCAAACTTATCCCATTATCTTCTTGGCTTCATGTTAAAACCAAGTTGTATAATTAAGACTAAGACTTGTTCATATCTCCAGCATCTACCATCATATCTGTCCAAACAGTTACTAAATGAATTATTTAATGAATAATTTTTATGCATTCACAGTCACTACTTTAGATTATATTTTCAAAGAGCAATTCTAGGCACATGCTGAAATATTTTTAAGTAAAATAATATCATGTGTGGATTTTTCTTTGATAAACTTCCAAAAAATTTTTTTAGAAAAAGGAGCAATGAGAGATGATGAAACAAGATTGGCAAAATGTTGATAATTGTTGAAGCTGGGTGAGAGGTACATGAGGTTCATCATCCTGTTCTCTTTACTTTTATATATCTTTGAAAATTTTCATGATATAAAGTATAATTTTAAAATAAAACCACAGGATACAACTTATTTTTTCTTTGCCAGTGGTTTCAAAACTTGGCTCAACAATTGAATGTAAATTAGCTGAGAGGATCTACAAAAAAATTAATCAGATAGTCCTATTTAGTTGGTCGGAGTAGGGCCTGAATATATCTGTATAGTATGTGTGTGTGTGTGTCTGTGTGTGTGTGCACGTGTGTGTGTTTAGTGTGTATTTAGCTACCCGTTGATTCTAAAGTACATGGAAAAACAGTTATGAGTTCTGCATCTGCAATTCCAACACCTGATGTTAGGTGGCGTTAGTTGTGGGCCGTGATTTCAGGCTTGACTTGGAGAGTAACAGAACTTGATCCCTCATATTATATTTTTTATGAACACAGGACTCATTTAAAAAAAATTATATAAAGTAATGCCTTCAAAGAATAAGCAAACTTAATGAATTAGGGTGAAGGCACTGGTAAGAACCTTCTCTCTTATGCACTGGGATACACGAATGTTTAACTTGACTCAGTGGTATGCTGGAGATGGCTCATACTGGCTTGCTAAGCCAATTGTTAAATTTTCAGGAATTTTTGGACCAGTTGTTAAACATAACCATTATTAAAAATTAAATTATGTTAATATACATTAAATTCTATTGTAAACAAAAGTAATAGATGCTCAAATATCATCACTGCCTAATTATTTTACTATATTTCACTATTATCTATGGTCTCAATATTATTTACCTCTATTGTAGCTTAATGGTGGAATGACTATATAATGGTACACTACCAACTCCACATTTAGTGATGCTATGTTGATAGCTTGAAATTAAATATAATGGGAGTGTTTAAATAATTTTCCCCCCAGGAGAGCTGGTTGTTAGATATTTACTAGCATACCACTGACTTAACATTGTAGGATTTTCCCCTATGCATAAGATCTTGATCCAGTAAATACACACCTTATGTTTTAACACTTGCTTTATTTACCAGTTTGTAATAGCATTATGTGAAACAAGCTTCTGGACTAATTGTCTTTAATTGGCGTTTAACCAAGCTAATCCTTGCTGAGGTATCATCCAGGCAAGCATTTTGGGAGTTATTTTCATATTTACACTATAAAAAGAAAGATTTTGTAGATATTTTACTCTATTTTCAACCTAATCCAAAGATCATATAATTTCATCTCATACATGTTTCCTTGATTAACCAAGGTCTTACTTATCTAACTTTCTTAATATACACATTGCTTTCTAGCTAAATTCAATAATTTAAAATCCCTGTTGTTGTCTAGCAATAGTTTCAAAACTGCTAGTTACCAACTGGAAGACAATTTTAGAAACGAGATCATTTGTTACAGATTAGCATACACAAATTTTGAAACAAAATATATATATATATATTTTTTTTGCTGAAGAAGATTCGCCTGAGCTAGTATCCATTGCCAATCTTCCTCTTTTTTGTATGTGAGCCACTGCCACAGCATGGCCACTGACAGACAAGTGGTGTAGGTCTGCTCCCAGAAACCAAAGCCAGGCTACCAAAGCAGAGTGTGCCAAACTTAACCACTAGGCAACTGGGGCTGGCCCCAAAATAAATTTTTATGTAGTATAGTGTCATAGCATCTCAAAATTAGAATGTTGATCTATATCCATTTCACAATCTTAAAAGTGAAGAAAATGGGGCTTAAAGATAAAAAGGTAAAGGTTTGCCCAAGTTCCCATTGTTAATTGGCATATATATATTTATGACAATGCATTTTAACTAAACAAAATTATTTATTGATATGAGATAATCCAACCCCCAAGAAATAAAATAAATAATAAGATATCAGCATGCTGGCAAGCAGATTTAGCCAAGATGTTTCACGAGATGTTACAGGGTGTGTAAATATGTATTTTACCTTTACTTATTTGGAAAAAAAATAGCAAAAGTAGTACCAAATAAAATAGATAATATAATCTTTGCATATAATTCCTTATTAGAAAAATTATGTTATTTCCCTTCTACAGCTTCCATTTTTTTTGGAAAAAAAAGACATATGGCAACTTGTCAGACATTGAAGTTAAATGTTCAAAGGCCATAAAAGGACAATGTTAAAGGTGATATCTCAGATTATAAGGCATGTGCAGGATGATCATATTGGCCTTATGAATAACAAGGCCATTGAAGTTTGAGGGAGGGGAGTAATGAGTCTGGCCCTTACCTTGTCATTTGTAAAAGAACTTAGATGGCCTAGACTGTTCCTTGTGAGTTGATTACCATGGAACTTCTGCAGTCAATGCACCGCATAATGACGTTTCGGTAAACAATGGACCATATATATGACGGTGGTCCCATAAGATTAGTACCATATGGCCTAGGTGTGTAGTAAGCTGTGCCATCTATGTTTATGTTAAGTACCCTCTACAATGTTCGCACAGGACAAAATCGCCTAATGACGCATTTCTCAGAACTGACACCCCATTGTTAAGTGACACATTGACTGTACTTTGGTTATTAGGCCTACAGAACTGTGAAATCCCCAGAGTGCTGTGGAATGTCGCATAGGTCACATACCAGACACAGTTCCCCAGAGAACTGGATTTAAAGTGGAATTGGAGCAATACATGGCTAGTTCTAAGTGTAGTTACCAAAGATGTTTGGTTAGGATTCAGGTCACCTTGTCAGGGAAGGAAGTCCATTTTATGCTTTGGAAAATAACCTTAACCAAATGATCTTGAGTCTCTCTGAAAAGGGTCATGATGACATACCTACATCTAGTGAACTCTATAAAACAGGCTATATTGAGACGCATATGTCTCACAACAGAATTTCCACATAAAGCTGTAATATAGTGGCCCCTCTACTGGGCAAATACCTGCTGGAAATGTATACCTTGTGCTGGAGTCTATTGTAAAGAAACAATGCAAAACTATAATTAGAGATTTCTGATCTAAGTGGGATCCTCATCTGCTCTAAAAATATAGCAATGAAAAATATAAAATAAAAAAGAATATATTTCTACACACTCATACACACACATAAAATACAAACTTCTGCAGGAACAGAAATGTAAATCAGGGAATAGGGCAGAAGTCGCTGCCAGGCTTGCTTTTGAACCACAAAGCAACAGTGGCAACCAAGAATTTGGATGCTGTGGGGTAAGTGACACTGAAATTGCTGCAAGCAAGGTGTGGAACTGAAGACATGTTCAGTGTTCAAAACCAGAATCTGGTTTGTGGCTCCTCCATTCATGAAAGAAACCTGGGGGGAAAAGTGCTGCTTCAGGCTATAGCCTGGGGCTATAGGTTACATAAAGCTATGGGCCTATGGAGGCCTGAAAATAATGACATAGCCTTGCAACTAGGAACTGTGACAAAGCTGCTCTCTTGCTTGATGAATGGATTGGAATTATCCCCAATAACATTGCAGTGCGGGAACTTTAAACCTGAAAGGGCTGGATGGAGCACAGAGGGCCAGGTAGAGGCAACTGCAAAATGCTAGATGGGGATACATGAGGAGAGAGAATAGGACACAGGCTTCACCACGGACCTCCAGTTAAAAAGGACTGTTGAAAACAAGCATTTATCTCCTCTCTATCCCAAATTATTTTAAGATTTCAGTAAAGGAATAAAAAAGTTGCAGTCACAAAAATGGCAAAGAAAATTAAAGAGAAGACATCTGCAAAAGGATATCAAGTCTAATGAAGGAAATTAAGACAAGGAAGCCAATTTGTTCTGCAGGACCCCAGAGAGATTCCTGAATTGAAGGCACTAAGTATTTCAGAGGGTGGTAGTGTTCAGTGGGGCTAGAAATAAAAGGCTTGTTTTGAAGCCCTCACAAGGAGCAATCAGATGCTAAGTCTCCAACTCAAAGTAGTTAAACACTACTCCTGTCCCATCCCAGTACACATGAGTGAGTAGTAGTTTGCTTTCTGGTGAGGCTGAAGGAGAAAAATTCTCAGCATGTGGATAACAAGATCAGTTGATGGAAGGAGTGAGCCATCATACTGAAAATAGGGGATTAAGTTAAAGTCAATATATTTAATGGTGAGACCACCAGTCCCTCTTCCCCCTCCTGGCTCTTAAGTGTCTATCCTTTGGACAGGAGATTATAAATTTTTCCCTAGAGAACCTGATTGTCGTAAGAGAAAAGATCTGCAATTAAGGATATGTTACAATCCACCAATGAAATGGTCAGATCCTTGCCTAATGACCCTGTATTGAAGCATGCCAATTGAAAAGCCCCACCTGTACACAGAAATCTTCCAATAAGCATTTAAGTACCTCGATTTCCAGAGACAAAGATTTCCAGATGGTTGAAGTCTCTAATACAAAAGATGGAAACCAATATAAAAAAACCAATAAGTCATCTTATTAAGAGAATAAACAATGACAACGTGAACAAATCAAGAAACTGAGGAAATAGAGACAAGGCATAGATCTTATGAAAACTTGTTGAACATAACTATAATTATTATCTGAGTGAGTCTAGAAGATAAATTTGAAGAAATCATTAAGTCGTATAAATACACAAATAAGTGTAAAATGAGAAAGAAATAGGAATCTTAGAGGATGATATTACTTTTGTGGTTTTCAACTGGAGGTGATTTTGCTCTCCAGAGGAAATTTGGCAATGTCCAGAGATAATATTGGTCATCACAAATCAGGGAAGGGGGTACTACTTGCATCTTGTGAATAGTGGCCAGGAGGGATGCTGCTGGACCTCCTACAATGCACAATATGGCCATCCACAACAAAAAATTATCCATCCCAAAACATCAATAGTGTTGATATTGAGGAACCTTGCTCTAGGTAGTCCAACATACAAATAATAGAAGTTACAGACAAGAAAAGGGAAAACTATAAAAGATATGACCAAATAAATCTTCACAGAATTGAAGGAAATGAGTCTCCAGATTTAAAGGTCATACTGAATACCCAGCATAGTAAATTAAGAAAAGATCAACACCAAGGCTCATCATCATGGAATTTCAAAACAACAAGGATAAAGAGAAGTTCAAGGATCAAAAATCAGAATGGCTTTGGACTCTTCAACAGCAACAATGGAAGCTAGGAGAAAATGGAGTATTGTCTTTAAACTGCTGGGAACAAGTGATTTTTAACCTAGATTCCATAGCCTATGTGGTGGTTTTAAAGTCATGTCACAAATTCTTTGATACTCTTGTCTTTAAGGGTTGGAACTTAATTCTCTCTCCTCAAGTGTGGACTGGATTTAGTGACTCTCTTCTAATGCACAGAATATGCAGAAGTGATGATATGTCACTTCCAAATTTAAATTATAGAAAAACTGGTTTCTGTCTTGAATTCTCTCTCCCCCTCTCCCTGCCCCCTCCCCCTCTCCCCCTATCCCCCTCTACCCCTCTCCCCCTCTCCTTCCCTCCTTCCCTCCTTCCTTCCCTACCCCTTTGTCCCACTCTCTCCCTCTCCTTCTCCTTTTTCCTCACTCATTGTTTGCTCTGTGGGAAGCCATAACATGAGCAACCCTTTGGAGAAGCCCATACTATAAGAAACTGAAGCCTCCTGCAAAGAGCCATGATAATAAGCTTAGAAGTGGATCATTCAGCTCCAGTCAAATCTTGAGAGGTTGCAGCCAAAACCAGCAGCTTGATGGCAATCTCATGAGATACCCTATGCCAATCCCATGCTGCTAAGCCACTCCTAGATTCTTGACTCTCAGAAACTGTTAGATAATAAATGGTTTTGCTTTTAAGATGCTAAGTTTTGGGGTAGTTTGTTACTCAGCAATAAAATTATACACTCTGACAAACTAAAAATTAAGTGTAACAAGAGAATAAAGTCATTTTCAGACAAAGTCTCAAAAATTTGCCTCCCTTAAGCCTTTTTTTTTTCAGGACTCTATAAGAGAAAGTGCTTCACCAAGTGAGAAAGGAAACCAAGAAAGAGGAAGACAGCGTATTAGTCATGATTGGCTGTTACGCTGCTTTAACAAACAACCCCAAACTATCATTGGCTAGAAACAGCAAAAGTTCATTTCTTATCTTTGCTACATATACAACATAAGTTAAACAAGGGTTCTGATCATTATAGTCATGCAAGGACCTCAGCTGATTGAGGCTCTAGTGTTCTCTCATTCTGTCATCACAAGCTTTAAAGTTCGCCATAACAAGGAACAAGTGAATGAAAAATATCATGCTGACTCTTAAATGCTTTTACCCAAAAGTTATACATGTCATTTTCATTACATTTCATTGGCCAAAGCAAGTCACAAGGCCATGCTTAACTTTAAGGAGATAGGGACTATAATGCCAATGTGTCCAAGACAGGGAAGAGAATTAAAAATATAGCTGAGCACTAGTATTATCTAACAAGCATTGGATCCAGAAATCAAGGAATCTAGCATAGGAAAGAGATTGAGGGAGGCACCAGAAAGATAGTGGAGAAGATTCTGTGACGAGCTATATAACAGGTCTAGAGAGAAACCAGTACAGATTAGAGTTGAAAATAGCACTCCAGGAAAATTGTCACGAAGAAAAAAGAAAGAAAACTGATAGAATCAGATGTGTTTGAATGTACTGAGGTGATTTTCCATGATGTCAAAGAATGATATGTGAAATATATGAAATTTATGACAGAAGTAGATTTAAAAATTTGTATTAAACATAGGAATTAGATTCCTATCTCACACCATACTTAAAAATAAATTACAAATGACAAATTGTTTGATTGCCTAAATACAAAGAGTAAAGCATTGATAGATAAATGTAATAGATATAATATTTATATGATAGTATTTTTATGACCTGGGAGAAAAGGTTGCTTTCACAACAACACAATGCAAAATCATAAAGAAAAAGATTGACACATTTGACTATTTTAATTAAAAACTTCATTACAATGCAAAGACATTAAAAACAAAGAAAAGACATAGGCTCAAAGAAGATATTTGCAATACTATAAACAAGGGATTCATATCAGAATTTATTAAAAATTCTAACCTATCAATAAAAAAACATAAAAATAGCCTAATAGGAAAAAAGTTCAAAGGTTAAAAAATAACAGGTAATTCACAGAAAAAAGATCCAGTGTCAAATACACACGACTAGATACTGAATCAAATCAGTTATTGGAGAGATACAAAATAACATGACATTCACTCTCATCAGATTGGCAAAAGTAAAAAAATGGTGTGAAGGCTATAAAAAGTCACAAATTCTCATAATTCTGGTGGAAATTTAAGTTGGTACAATCAATTTAGAATATAGTTTAGTGATAATCTAGTACAACAAGATAGCATGCCCTGCAATCCAGCATTCCAAGTAACACAGGGAGATAACATTCATTTGCCCCCAGGCTTCCATAGTTTCTGTTGAGGTGTAAGTTGTCAATCTCATTGTTATTCTGAAGATAATATGTTTGTTTTCTCTTACCACTTTTAAATTGTAACTTTGTCTTTGATTCTCAGCAGTCATCAGCCTTTCAATGACTATATATGATTTTCATCTTAGATGAGGAAATCCCGTTGCCTCAAACATTTTCTCAATAGCTACATATTCATTGTATTTCATCCTGATGTTAACAAAATACCACCAAATTTAGGTTAAAAAACTAAATTAATGATAAAGGGAAAAAGTCTTCCATTATCACAGGAGTTGTATTAAGGTGGAATATTATGGCAGATTTTTTCTCTCTACTCTTTTGTATTTGGGGAATTTTTTCATCTTTCTTTTAATGCAATGACACTATTTTTACAAATAAAAGTATTATTAAAAAGTACAAAAACAAAATCAACAGTCACTTAATGGCAAATTGAAGGAGGAGATCATTAAACTAAAAATCTATGTTAAGGCATTCTAAGAAGGATTACTCAAAAAGAAAGCAAAGATCACTTTCATTTGCCTTTTATGCAAAATAATCATTTTCAACTAGTTGTCATGGAAGAAAAACTTGGAAAAATTATAAGATACTCTCTTATTTTTTCATTTTCCCTTCCAAAATTATAATTGATATCATTCAAATGAAATATCCAATTCAACTTCTTTCCATTTTTACCACTATTATCTTAAATGCATGTGGATAAAAAACTATGGTCTTCTAGGAGATCAGGCAAAACTAGACTTGAATGCTAACTCTACTTTTACCTTGCCATGTGAACATTGGAAATTTACTGAATATCTCTGAATCTTATTTCCTTCTCTCTAAGTATTAACTCCCTTACATAGTTATTACTTGAATTAGCCATAATGTCAAAAGAGCACAAATACAATGAATAATAATAACAAAAACGATAATAAAGAATCCTTATACTGCCTACCTCTTTTAATCCAATGATCTATAGCCATTGTGGCACATTGGAATTATTTGGGGACTTTGAAAAATCCAAATGCCCACAAAGAAAAAATCTCTCCAAACAAATGTTGAACTCTTCGCACATTGTTGTTTTCAGGGCAAATTATATTGATGTCTATACTTAATTTGAAATGCATCAAAACATGATTAATTGATAGATGGATAGATGGATAGATATGTGATAAAATAGTATAGTGAAATGTTTATGGTAGAAGCTAGGTAATGAGGATACAGGTTTTGTCTGTGATTTTTTTTCCAATTTTGTTGTACATTTGCAAATTTTTATAACAAAATATTGGGTGAACATCCTGATGCCCTGACCACATCCCAAATCAATTAAATCAAACTCTGGTGAATTTTTTGAAGATCCTCAGCTGACTCTCATGTTTAGCAATGTTGAAAACTGCTATTCTAACTCCTCACCAGCCCATATATCCTCTCTATAGCTTACAAAGTCATATTTCTAAGTTTCAAATGTGACTATTTCATTTTTCCACTTCACGAACTCTGATTAAGAGTTATAGTTTTGCTATTATAGCAAAAACCTATAGTAGACATACAAAAGATAAAGCAAAAGGAATCTAAGCATCCCACTACAGAAAATTATCAAATAACAAAGGAGGACAGCAAGAGAGGAAGAAAGGAACAAAGGAATTACAAAACAGCCAGATGGTGATAGTAGGTCCATACCTATCAATAATTACTTTAAATATAGCTGGACTAAATTCTCCAATCAAAAGTGATAGAGGGGCTGAATGGATAAAAAAAAAAAATAAGACTCAACCATATGCTGCCTACAAGAGACAAATTTTAATTTTAAGGACACACACACACAGAGACTGAAAGTAAAAGGACGGAAAAGGATATTTCTTGAAGTGGAACTCAGAAGAAAGCAGACAAAATAGACTTTAATCTTCAGACTGTGATAAGTGACAAGGAAGGTCAACATATAATGATTAATCATTAGATAATGATTATATAATGTTGGTCAATCCAACGAAAGGACATAACAATTGTAAATATTTATCCACCCAATGTTGGAGCACCTAAATATATAAAGCAAGTATTAACAGACCTGGAGGGAAAAATAGAAAGCAATACAGTAAGAGCATGGGACTTTAACACCTCATTTCCAACAATGAGTAGATATCCAGAGAGAAAATCAATATGGAAACATTGGATAGAAACTACAGTTTATACCAGATGGACTTAACAGACGTTTACAGAACATTCCGTCCAAAAGCAACAGAATACACATTATTCTCAAGTACACATTGAACATTCTCTAGGATAGATCATACGTTAGGCCACAAAACGTGTCCTAACTAATTTAAGAAGAATGAAATCATATGAAGCACCTTTTCAAATCAGAATGGTATGAAACTGGAAGTCAATTACAAGAAGAAAACTGGAAAATTAACAAATACATGGAGATTAAACAACATGCTTCTGAACAATTAATAGGTCAAGGATGAAATCAAAAGGGAAATAAAAAAAATCTTAAGACAGTGAAAATGGAAATACAACATACCAAACTTAAGGGATGCAGGAAAAGTAGTTCTAAGAGGGAAGTCCATAGCAATAAATGCCTAAATGAAGAAAAGACTTATAAAACTAACTTTATACCTCAAGGAACTAGAAAAACAAGAACAAACTAAACCCAAATTTAGTAGAAGGAAGGAAATAACATGAAATAGAGACTAAAAAGACAATAGAAAGGATCGGTGAAACTAAGAGCTTGTTTTTTCAAAACATAAACAAAATAGACAAACCTTTAACTGGACTTACTAAGGAAAAAAGAGAGAGGACTCAAGAGCTGAGGATCTTGAAAAAGAATTCACCAGGGCCAGCCCAGTGGCACTGCGATTAAGTTTGCACATTCCGCTTCGGCAGCCCAGGGTCGACGGGATCGGATCCCGGGTGCGGACATGGCACCGCTCATCAAGCCATGCTGTGGCAGGTGTCCCACATATAAAGTAGAGAAAGATGGGCACGGATGTTAGCTCAGGGCCAGTCTTCCTCAGCAAAAAGAGGAGGATTGGCAGCAGATGTTAGCTCAGGGCTGATCTTCCTCAAAAAAAATTCACCAGAATTTCATTTAATCTGGCACGTGGTCAGGGCACCAGGATTTTTACCTAATATTTTATTATCAAAATTTACAAATGTACAAGAAAATTGAAAAAAATCAGAAATGAAACAGGAGACATTACAACTGACACCACATAAAAACAAAGGATTATAAGAGACTACTAAGAAGAATTTTATGCCAACAAATTAGACAACTTGGAAGAAATGGATAAATTACTAGAAACATGCAGCTTATCAAGACTGAAACATGAAGAAATAGAAAATCAGAACAGACCAATTACTAGTAAGAACATTGAATCAGTAATTAAAAACTTCTCAACAAAAAAATGTTTATAACCAGATGGCTTTGCTGGTGAATTCTACCAAACATTTAAAGAATTAATACCAATCCTTCTCAAACTCTTCCAAAAAATAGAAGAGGAGGGAACACTTCCAAACACATTTTATGAGTCCAGCATTACCCTGATACTAAAACTAGACCAGGACATGACAAGGAAAGAAAATCGCAGGCCAATATCCCTCATGAACATAGATACAAAAGTCTTCAACAGGATATTAGCAAACCAAATTCAACAGTTCATTAAATGGATCATAAACCATGACCAAGAGGGATTTATTCCAGGGATGCAAGGAAGGTTCAATATCCACAAATCAATCAGTGAGATACACCACTTTAACAAGATGAAGGATAAAAAAAATCACATGATCATTTCAATAGATACAGAAAAAGCATTTGACAAAATTCAACATCTATTCATGATAAAAAAAAAAAAACCTCATCAAACTGGTTATAGAAGAAATATACCTCAACATAATAAAGGCCATATGTGACAAGCCCACAGCTAACATCATACTCAATGGTGAAAAGCTAAAAGCTTTTCCTCTAAGATCAAAAACAAGACAAGGATTCACCACTTTTATTCAGAATAGTACTGGAAGTCTTAGCCAGAACAATTAGGCAAGGAAAAAAAGGCATCCAAATCAGAAAGGAAGAAGTAAAATTATCTCTATTTGCAATGACATGATATTATGTATGGAAAACCCTAAAGACTCCACAAAAATACTCTTAGAAGTAACAAACAAATTCAGTAAAATTGCAAGAGACAAAATCAGTATACAAAAATTGGTTGTGTTTGTATGCACTACAAATGAACTATCAGAAAAAGAAATTAAGAAAACAATCCCATTTACAATTGTATCAAAAAGAATAAAATAATTAATTAGGAATAAATTTAACCAAGGAGGTGAAAGATCTATACACTGAAAACTATAAACATTGATGAAAGAAAGTGAAGACGCAAATAAATGAGAAGCTATTCCATGCTCATGTGTTGGAAGAATTAATATTGTTAAAATGTCCATACCACCCAAAGCAATCTATAGATTCAGTGCAATCCCTATCAAAATTCCAATAACATTTTTCACAGAAATAGAACAAACAATCCTTAAATTTGTATGGAACCAAAAAGCACCCCGAATAGCCAAAGCTATTTTGGGTCAACAAACAAAGAACAAAGCTGGAGATATCATACTTCCTGGATTCAAATTATTTTGCAAAGCAATAGTAATCAAAACAGTGTGGTATTGGCATAAAAACAGACACATAGATCAATGGAATAGAATAGAGAGCCCAGAAATAAACACATATGTGGTCAATTAATTTTTGACAAAGGAACCAAGAATGTACAATGAGGAAAGGATAGTCTCTTCAATAAATGGTATTGGGAAAACTAGACAGTCACATACAAAAGAATGAAACTGGACCCATCTCATTTTACACCATACACAAAAATAAACTCAAAATGGATTAAAGATTTATATGTAAGACCAGAAACCTAAAACTCCTACAAGAAAACAGGGGATAAGCTCCTTGACACCAGTTTGGTGATGATTTTTTGGATATGACACCAAAAGCAAAGGCAACAAAAGCAAAAATAGACGTGGGACAACATCAAACTAAAAACCTTCTGCATGGCACAGGAAACCATCAACAAAATGAAAAGGCAACCTATGGAATGGGAGAAAGTATTTGCAAATCATATATCTGATAAGAGGTTAATATCCAAAATATATAAAGAATTAATACAATTTGATAGCAAAAAAATAAACAATCCAATTAAAATTGGGCAGGGGAACCAAATAGACATTTTTCCGAAGAAGACAAAAAATGGCCAACAGTATATGAAAAGTTGCTCAACATCACTAATCATCTGGGAAATGCAAATCAAAAGCACAATGAGATATCACTTCACATCTGTTAGAATTGCTGTCATCAAAAAGATGAGAGATAAATGTTTGCAAGGCTGTGGAGAAAAGGGAACCTATGTGCACTGTTGGTGGGAATGTAAATTGGTGCAGCCACTATGGAAAACAGTATGGAGTTTCCTCAAAAAATTAAAAATAGAGCCACCATATGATCCACCAGTCCCACTTCTGGGTATATATCCAAAGAAATGAAAACAGGATATTGAAGAGATATCTGTACCCCTATTTTCATTGCAGCATTATTCACAATAGCTAAGATATGAAAACAACCTAAATGTCCATTAATGGATGAATGGATAAAGAAGATTTGAGATGTATGTGTGCATACACACACATACACACAGAGGAATGTTATTCATCCATGAGAAAGAAGGAAATTCTGCCATTTGTGACAACATGGATGGACCTTGAGATCATTATGCTAAGTGAAATAAGCCAGACAGAGAAATAATTCTGCATGGTATCACTTATATATGTAATCCAAAAAAAAAAAAAAAAAAGTCAAACTCAGAGAGAGAGTAGAAAAGTGGTTGCCCTGGGCTGGAAGTTGGTGAAAATAGGGAGAGATTGGTAAAAGGGTACAAACTTTCGGCTATAAGATGAATAAGATTTGAGTATCTAATGTATAACATGGTGACAATAGTTGATAACACTGTATTGTATAATTGAAATTTGCTAGGAGAGTAGAATTTAAATGTTCTCACCAAAAATTACAAAATAGATTAAATATGTGAAGTGGTAGATGTGTTAAATAGATGGGAGGAATCCTTTCCCAAGAAACAAACTAACAAACAAAACTCTGGTTAGACTTCTAGCTTCTGCTATGGTCTCATCTTGTGCATGATACATTTGCACATGTTTGAAACTGAAGGACAACCAGTAATCACTCAACTCTCTTTTCCTGACCCAACATAACTAAACCTGTCTTTCAAGGACAAACGCAATATTCTCTCTCAGTTAGGAGCAGCTATAGACAACTTGTGCCTTCTGGTTTCTTGTGGTCATGGATGTCATCAGCACTGCTGTCCCTGCTTGCCAATTGCTGGACAACCCAGTTATGCTGTGACCCAGGCCCATAGTCCATGAGAAGCATGAAGCTGACAAACTGATAGTCGCAGGGTTGGTGGGAAATATGGATTATAGGTTACATGTGTGCAAAATTTGGGCAGAAAATAGAACCTGAGGAATCATGCCAGGGGGTGTATAAGAAACATTCTATATGTTCTTTCTCCAAGGATTTTTTCATTTTTTGTATTCTGTAAATCTACAACTATTTAGTAATTCTGTTTGGCACTCTTTTCTGCAATAAACAATTTTTAACAATAATGAACTTCAGAAAAAGTTTAAGTCACAGGATATCCATGAGCCTTCATAATCTTGATCCAGACCCTCTAGCCCACCTATCATTTGGCCATTCCTTTCATGCCAGTGGTTTTCAAAGTGTGGTCCCCAGACTAGTAGTATCAGCATCGCCTGGAAACTTGTTAGAAATAAAATTTCTCAGGCTTGCAATATTAGAAACTCTGAAGGTAGGGCTCAGCAATCTGTGTTTTAACAAGCCTTCCAGGTGATTGATGTTAATCTTACAACCGCTAGTCTGAGCCTTCACACATGCTGGCTATGCTTCACATAATGTCCTTCCTGCTTTCTCTGCCTGAAATACCTCTGCTCATCCTTCTAGACACTAATCTACTGTGATGCCTTCCCTAACAACTTCCTCCCTGCTACTCTCGCAATCTTTTGGGGTAGAATGAATCCACTCTCCTCTATGCTGGCATTGTCTTCTGTCTTCATTTGGATTCCCCGAAAGCAGACTCTGAGGAAAGAACTCCAGTCCAAGTAGGTTATTTGGGAGATACAGGGAACATCTTAGGGAAGTGAGACAGGGAACAGAAGGACACCAATAAAAGGTGCATTTTCAACCCAGTTAACTCTTTGGGTATCTGGAACTTAATCCTCATGAGAAAACTCTGGGAAACAGTGTAAAACACATGCCTCAGAGTTATGCCGGTTGAGGGTGTCAAATGAGCTGGGGAATTTATACATCAACCCCATCGATCATTGGTGGAGAGCTACTCCCTGATGTGTTAATTCCTGAGCAGTTTTGGCTTGCCCTATAGGTGGGCAATGCAGATGTATGTGGCCAGAGAGAGTCCTCAGGCAAAGAAATCTAAGCGCTGGCCTTTGGAAATTGAGCCAATGTACTTTGAAATGGAAAGACAAGGGGATGTGCACTGGGCAAGTACAGCATATGCTACAATTTCGGTACATACTCTCATTACAATACTTAATACTCACATTAAACTGGGAGTTTCTTTGGCAGGGATGCTGTTTTTCATCGTTATACCTCCTGAATTTAACACACTGACAGCCCCAATACTAAGCACTTAATAAATGTTTATTAAAGGAATGAATTAATGGTTAAATAAAACGTGCAAATACTATACTTCATACACATTTATGAAGTATTTCTATGAGGCTTTAAACATTGCTATTTTATTTCTTAGAGGTGCTGTTTCTTTACACGTCTCATGTTTTTCTGTATTTTTTTCTTCTGCTCTTTCCTCTTTCTGCACAAGCTATATTTACTTGCCTGAGAGCACAGCATATACCGATGTTAATCAAACTTCAGATGAAACACCTAAAATGATAGAAAAGAATCTGCTCTAATTAAATAATAAAGTAACCCCTACAGGTTTAGACATGTGCCTTCAGGTGTAGGAAAGAAAAAATTTAATGAATATAGTAGTTTTATGCCAAGAATATTTCCCTCATGCACTTGTGTTTTAATAAGATGGAATGTGAAATAGCAAAAGAGGCCTGATTTTATGATGATATCTATTCATAAGGTAGTAAGTCAGATATGATGAAAGTTTCCTTGAGCTATCCTTGCTACAGTTAGGTCAGATTTTAGTTCAGTGAATTAGAAGTGAAGCTGTCTTACCTACACGGTGTCGTGCTGGAACTGGCCTGTTCCCACAGGTACATCCATGCCTGAGAGTAAGTAGGAGTGGGGGAATTCTCCGCATGTTCATGGGATCAGTGGACATTAAAATAAGCTTCGCAGCCATACTCCTAATAAGGGATCCCAGGCATATTTAATTCCTTTATCATATATTTTTCAGATATATATAACCAGAAATCTGCCTTTAAATTAATTACTGCTTATCTAATTTTATATGAAAGTCCTTTGGACACTTTCCCTTTGACTTACGGGTGTAACTTCCAGCAAAATAGGTCATGTTCACTGAAGATGGTTCTTATTTTCTTTACTACTTACAGCTTCTGTTAGCGTAGATACTTTCTCCTTGCTATTTCTTTTTTTTAATTGAGGTAACATTGGTTTATAACACCATATAAATTTCAAGTGTATATGATTATATTTTGACTTCTGTATATACTGCATTGTGTTCACCACTAAAAGTCTAGTTTCCATCTGTCACCATAAAAATGCCCCCCTTTACCTCTTTTGCCCTCCCCCCACCCTCTTTCCTCTCTGGTAACCACCAATCTGTTCTCTGTATCTGTGTGTTTGTTTATTTGTTTGTTTTCAATCTTCCACATATGGGTGAAATTATATAGTATTTGTCTTGCTCCATCTGGTTTATTTTACTTAGAGTAATACCTTCAAGGTCCATCCATGTTGTCACAAATGGCAAGAGTTTATCTTTTTTATGACTTCGCAGTATTCCATTGTATATATATACACCACATCTTCTTTATCCATTCATCCGTTGATGGGCACTTAGGTTGTTTCCATTTCTTGGCTATTGGGAATAATGATGCAATGAATATAGGGGTGCATATCTCCTTGCTATTTCTAATTGAAATGTTACTCTGCTATAATCTGAGGACTAATTCTCTGTTAATTCCACTTGGTGCTTCTAAATTTGTTCTTTTTTTGTAATACTATTTCTCCGCATTCCAAGACCAACTTATAATATGGATAAAGACAACATATTAGTGGTTACCAGAGGGGAATGGATTTGGTGGGTGGGCAAAAGGGATAAAGGGGCACATATATATGATGATGAATAAAAATTAGACTATTGGTGGTGAGCACCATGCAGTCTATACAGAAACCGATACATAATAAAGTACACCTGAAATTACATGACCTCAATGAAATAATTGGAAAAAAATCTCTTCGTAGTAAACTAAGTGCAGCAATGTCCTCAGGCTTATAGAAATAGCTTGTCTTAACATTTTCCCCACCATCCTGATACAGGTAGTTTGATAGAACGATTGAATGATCTTTTGAAACAGTTCCAGCACCATCTGGATGGCATTATCATGCAGGGCTAGGAAAGGTTCTCTAGAAGGCTGTATTTTTTCGGAATCACCACACAGTACATAGTACTGTTTCTCTTATAGCTATAAGTATAATAGTAAAATGGGAATATTTTTTCTTTCTTTGGAAAATGATTTTAGAATTGGCTATTATAAAAGTCACTATTTTTGTTAATTCTGCAACCTTTGAGATTGGTTCCAATAAAATGAAATGTAGCAAACTTTAGGGAAAATAATAGCTTATATATGTTCATTAATATGGTAGATGATAACTGTTATGTGTGTGTGGACTCTTGTTAATTATAACTACCTTAATAAGAAAAGCAGTCTTGTGTAAGGTAATGGTCCCAGTGAAACTGTATAAGAGGGAAATGAGAATTGCCCATGTAGAAGAAAGTTAAGTGAAAAGTTAACTGTTTCAATTTTATTTTTATATTTGTATTATTGTGCTCTCATACCAAATATATTCTAAGATACACAGTGATCCTGATCTTTACTTTTAATCGTGGTTGAAAGAAATGAGTCCTGATGTAAAAAGAGACACTTCTATAAGCTGATCTTAAGTGGTGTATTCTGATTTGCTGCAATAGCCTATGGAGGAAATGAACATTTTGGTAGCCTAAGAAGCAAAATGCCATACTTTACTATTTTTTAATCTTACTCTGTGTATTTGGAATTTGTGTTTTAATAATAGTTTTGAGACGATAAAGACACCTAATGTCTTACTTGCCCTGAAGATCAAAATCTCTTCACTCTCCGTTTTAAAATAAAATGCCTTTTCTTTTCCCCTCAGATTCCCCTTTGGCAAAAACAGTTGAAGTTAAATTTCTTATAGTCAGATCAAGTGTACTGTCTCTCCCTCATTCAGAAAGAAACAAGGAAAAACATATGACTCCATTTGGTTTAATAGTTTGGTTTACTCAATTACGAAAGCAATAAAATCATTTTCACATAGTGAAATGTCTGAGTCTTAAAGCACAGGAATATTAGATCTACCTGAGGATGGCATTCTACTTTTGTGGATGAATGAGGAAATGTAAAGAAGCTCATTCATAGTTGTATATTGAAAAGAAAATGTTCATATATATGTAGACATATTTGACAATTTAATAATATTTTATAAATATGGCAATTATTTATATAATATGGCAATTGTGTATATATGGATATTATGGTTTTTGTTATTGCCAACATCGATTGAGCGTTTACTATGTGTTTAACAAATTTGACTATATTATTCCTAATCCTTATAATAACTGTGAATTAGACAATATCATGCCTATTTCACAAATAAGAATTCTGAATTGTGCAAATTAAATCATTTACTGAAGTTTACAAAGCACTAGTAAGCAATAAAGCAGAATTTCAAACCCATGTTTGCCTGTCTTCAAATTTCATATGCTGCATAACCTCCTTGTTTTATGACCTGCTTTAAATCAAAAGTGTCTTCTTTTTGAAAGATGATAGTTTGATTTCTAATCTATAGAACATTTTCGTATTTTAAAAGTTGTAATAATTCAAAGTGGATACCAATTGTATGTATTAAAATTAATTAAGTTCATTAATTTAGAATCTGCAAAAAATTCAACAGTATTTATGAGTACCTGTTATAGAAGGTAAAAATGGTGATTCAACATAGTTTTTACATTTAGAGAGCATTTACTGTAGTTTGGGGGTAATGACACCAACATAAATTAGAATGGAATAAATTGTTTAAAGCAGGACAAAAAGAATGTTAGGGAAATTCAAAGAGAGGATCTATTACTTAGAATTGGGAGCATCAGAAATTTTCTCATGGAAGAAGTTATATCTGGTCAGAAAATCTAGGAGAAATAGCATTTAAAGACAAGAAATAATCTGAACAAAGCAGAAAACAAAGAAAAGGTGAGGAACCCTCAAGGATGTTCATGGACAAACAGGATAAATTCCATTTGATTTGAGACTGTGGTATACTCATCTACTCATTGTGATATACAATGAGAAGTGGCTATAAGGAAGAGATGTTAGTTTGAGACGATACTGCTTTAAAAGGAGGTTACATCATTTATGAATCCTTTCTTTTTTAAATATAAGATTTATGGTGCTCAGAAATATAGGAGTGGAATTGAACAATAACAACATGCTTTATGGCCTAGAGGACGGTATGTTCTAGAAGTAGGATTTCTTGTCTTCCATGAGGTAATATGGATCCTAATGACACCAAGAAAAATATATAAACTACTCTTATTTAACTATACTATTCCTTTGCATTCCTGCTGAGAAATATTAGCCTCCCAAAGTTACTTAGCTTCCCAAAGTCTCAGTTTTCTCATCTGCAAAATGAATATTATAATAGTACCTACCCTAAGGTGTTGTTGAAAATATTAAATCCTGTACTGAATCTGAAGTGTGTAGAAGAGTGCTTAGCACATATCTATGGCTATGACTGCTTTTGCTGCTATTTCTAGGTAAAATTTCCTACGTTAATTATATCTGGTTGTGTTTGAATGAAGAGAAAGACATCCTTATTTCAAGTATCCCCTCTAGCCTACAAATTAAAGATAAGATTTAGAAGCTGTGATGTCAAACACTGTATTATCTTCATTTGAACTATGTACTAGAAGATATGTAAATTAAGACTAAATTAAATGCTCATATTTTGTAAAGGAGATCCATGAATATATCAAGTTCTCAGAAAGAATGTTACCTGAAACTTTTAAAGAAATTTAAAGTATTTAATTTAGACTGCTGAATCAATTTCTGTAGTTAATTTCTCCAAAAGATCCTAATATTAAAGGTAACATTACAGCTCACTAATAGCAAACTATCTTTGTTACTTTGGATATTTTTACAGGGTGCTAATTGTGCCAAATCAAGACATTGAAATTGCATAATTTTTAGGTTAATATTAGCATAATCCTACATTTTTTTTTCAGAAGCAGTGCAGGAATAGCACACCCTGAGTATATTTCCAACATGACAGAACTGTCCAATATTACACCCTTTACACAGTCATTGGTTTGCTGGGACTTTGGACTCTGGCAAAGATATTTGTAAAAGAGAAGGGCGAAGGAACACAGAGGATATACAAAGCCCACGCAACTCATGAACTCTTTTGTTCAGTCATTCACTTAAAAATGTATTAAACACGTATCATGTGTCAGGGACATTGCTTTGTACTATTACTTCAAAGGTGAATAAGCTACCTTCCTTTCTCTAAGGGTCTCATAGTCTACTGGGAAAGACAGCTCTATAAATGCATAATTAGAACATGAAGTAGTATGTTGATAGAGATTTTTGCGGAATGAGGGGAGCTTGTCTTAGGGAGTAACTAATTTCAGGGGAGACAAGCCTCACAGAATAAAGTGACATTGTAGAGGGGTGGCATTCTAAGATATAGCAAAAGGCCCAGAGTAAAAGGGCAGTTTGGATTGTTATGGAAGTTTTAAGATATTCGGTGTTTTAAAGTGTAGTATATATTGTGGGTTACGTTAATGTCTGTGTTGGAACCAGAAAGGAAGAAGGGATTGCAGTGTAGACATAGGTTCAACAGTGGTCTGAAACTGATGATAGGGAGAGATGAGTTGGAATATGGCAAGGAAAAGCTATTGGGGGGTTTCAAAAAAGACCATGGCAGTGGGGCTAGAGGGAAGAGGCCAAATTAAAGAGTCATTTCTAGTTTGGAATTGATGGGATAGAGAGACAAGCCTGATGAGAAAGAAAGGGAGGAGGAAAGGATGACCTCAAGGTTTCTAGCTTGGAAATCATTAACTAAAATTATAAGTAAAGACTTAGAGGAGCAAATAAGGAATTGTTAACATGTCATGTTTGAAGTTCACATAGAATGTTCTGGTGAGGATAGTCCAAAAAACAGATATAGAGATCAGGAAGGGCCAGAACCTGGGGCTATGTGGTAATCCGTTTATAGATGAAGGGTAGGTAAAGTACAGCCTGTGGGCCAAATCTGGCCCAACACCTGTTTTTGTAAATAAAGTCTTATTGGGACCCACCAAACCCATTTGCTTATGTTCAGCCTATGGCTGATTTCAAGCTACAAAGGCAGAGTTGAGTAGTTATAACAAAGACTACATGGCCAACAAAGCCTGAAATATTTCTTCTCAAGAACATTACAGATTAAGTTTGCCGACCCCTGCTGTAGATGTTAGTTGAACCTTTACAAGTGAACGAGATTGTATAGAGAGATGTCCAGACAGGAAATCCAAGAGATTCACCTATAGTAACTAGGTGAGCTAGTTATTTTTTTGAGGGAAAAATATCCTTGTCTCCTTTAAGTATGCCAAAGAGTCCCCCATGATTGGAAAGAGGTCACATTAAGTGTTGATGTTGGTGATACAGTTCAAATAAAGTTTATCTTTTCTGTTTGTTCATATGGCAATAAATGAGAAGTTGTTATGAGAAACAGGACATAAAATGTGTAGAATTTCAGCAGTAAAGAGAGGGAATAAAGGCATGAGAATGAGTTCCTAAACTCAAGTGTTATAACCACTGTGAGAAACTTAAAATCAAAGTACCACTCCAAACTGGTTTGAAGCCAGAGAACCAGACTCACAAACTAGAGAGGATTAAGGATAAAATAAACAGGGTGTTACAAAATAAAACGTCGATCCAGAGCTGTAAAAATGCCAGCAATGGATATATGGAAAACAATAAAACCAAATGAGAAAGCTATCTCTTTATATCCCTGTATTTGTTTATTTCTTTGCCTTGCTCTATAAATATTTCAAATTAGACATTCCCCCCAACTCTTCTGGTTATGCTCTAATTGTAAATAAAAATTTTATAAAGTGGGACAGAGACTTACTTCTCCCTGCGCACTCATTATTTTGTTCCACACGTATGCCTTACCTTAAAAATTAAAACAGACTCTCCCGCTTAGGAGAAAAAAATATATATAATTCTATTTCACATTATATATAAAAATAAAATCCTGGAGTATTACCGATATAAATGGGAAGAAAAAAATTAGTAGAACTTTTACAACAAAGTAAAGGAGAATATGTTAATGAATGTTGGGTGAAGGAAGATTTCTTAAATAGATGTGTAAAGCACTAATCGTAAATAAAAATAAACTGAACTATATTGTATATTAATAACTTCTGTATATCAAAAGACAACATTAAGAGAGTGAAAATGAAAGCCACAGAGTGGGAAAAGATATTTGGAACACACGTAACTGATAAACTATGTGCATCCATAATGATAAAGAATTCCTACAAATCTTTAAGAACAGACAATCCAATAGAAAACTGAGAGAAGTTCTTGAAAAGTGATAAGAGGCACAAAGAGGGCTTGTGGGCTACTGACAATGTTTTATATCTTGACCCAGATGGTGTTTTTTAATTTTGGGGGGGCGGTTTGCTGAGGAAGATTCACCATGAGCTAACATCCGCTGCCAATCTTCCTCCTTTTGTATGTGAGCCACCACCACAGCATGACCACCGACAGACAAATAGCGTAGGTCCATGCCCAGGAACCAAACCTGGGCCACCAAAGCGGAGCATGCCGAACTTAACCACTAGGCCACTGGGGCTGGCCCCTGGATGGTTTGCATAGAATGATCACTTTGTAGTAAATAACAAATATGTTTTATGTTTTATAATACCACTAAGACTTATGTCATCTTCACAAAATAAGAAATCTAAATAAACTGCTGATAAACATAGAGTTTGCCAGCCTCATTAGTAGTCAGGGAATTGCAAATTAAAACTAAAATAAAATGTCACTATATACCAACCAGAATGGTTGAAATTTAAAAGTCTGACAGTACTAAGTAGTGATGAGACCGTGGAGCAATTGAAGTTCTCAAACACTGCTACTTGGACAGTAAATTCTAAATAGACGTGTCAACTTTCATATACTCCTACTGCTGAGAGTGAAAACTGTTTGGCACTATTTAATAATATTAAAGATGTGCCTAGGGGGCTGGCCTGGTGGCGCAGCAGTTAAGTGCACAGGTTTGGCTTCAGTGGCCCGGGGTTCACTGGTTTGGATCCTGGGTGCGGACATGGCACCACTTGGCATGCCATGCTGTGGGAGGCGTCCCATATATTAAGTAGAGGAAGATGGGCACAGATGTTAGCTCAGGGCCAGTCTTCCTCAGCAAAAAGAGGAGGATTGGCAGCAGTTAGCTCAGGGCTAATCTTCCTTAAAAAAAAAAAGGTGTCTAACCTGTGGCCCATCAGTTTCACTCCTAGGTATATACTCTACAGAAACGCTCATGTGCATAGTCGAGGAGACAGGTACGGGACAGTCTATAGCAACATTATAGTAGCCCCAAACTAGAAACAACCCAAACATTTATTAGCAGTCGAAAATGAAAACAAAAGCACGATGGAATATTCTACAACAGTGAATAAGCAACAACATGGATGATTCTTAAAAGTATAATATCGATCAAATGAACCTTCACACAAAAGAATACATATTATTTAGTTCCATTTATAGAAAGTTAAAAAACATACAACCAAACTCTAGTGTTAGGAATGCATATTTAAATTACAAAGCTCTAAGAGAAAGATTGCCATGAAAGTTAAGGGGGAGTTTGTAGGGGCAAGAGAGAATAGTGATTGGGAGGAGGTTTAAGAGGAGTTTCTGGCTGCTGGAAATTTTTTTTTAATTTTTTGGCTTGGGTTATGGTAACGTGGGATTGTACATATTCTTCTGTTTATTAGTTATGCTTCACAATAAAAGGTGTTTAAAAAATAAACAAATATATACAGCATTTTCAGAGTGAGGCATGGTCAACCATGGATTCTATGCTGGTTCAGCTTCTGAAAACAGGCTTTAAATCCTAAAGATAAAGACAAAGTCCTTTCTTTCTTATGTGTCTGATCCGCACCAGAGAGATACTGATATGGCTTGCATTATTTATTGGTGATTTGATTTGCATTTGTAAACCTAAGCCAAGTAGAGGCAGAGTAATAATAGAAAAACTACTACTCGTATTTGTTGAACACTGCCAGACACTGTTCTAAGAAATTTAAATACATTCCTTCATGTAACTCACACAATTAACCTTAGGAGGTAAGCAGTACTTTTATAATCACTTTTCAGAAAGGTCACTTACTTACTTAGGGCCACACAGTAAACGGTGGAACCAGGATTCCAACCTAGGCAGTCTGACCACTGTGCTCTCCCTGCCTGAGGAGGCAAGGGCATGGGTTCAGGTACAAGCCTGTGTCCAATGAGTGGTTTCAGTGAGACAGTCAGACAGCTGGAGTGAAGTCTAATTACACATGTATGGATCCGGACTCAGTATATAATTTAGGCATGAGAAGACAGACTTTAGCCCAGAAATCTAAGGCGGTGTCCTAGGAGTAAGAAGTAAAAGGAGTATGGGAGGGGTGAGGAGAGGTAGAGCCATAGAAGACTTCCTCAGAGTGAGTCAGGTTCTATAGAAAAAACTTCACAACTCCTAGTACACCTAGGTTTTACTAAATTTATTACTGGGGAAGCAGGGATGGGGGGGTGGCTGCAGAGGGGAGTAAGATACTATAGTTTGGGGCAAATAACCAATTTAACTTTTGTTTATCAGCACCTACAGTTTGGACCATGAGCCTTCAACCCAGACCCTTCTCACTCACCTCATCAATGATGAAATATGTAGGAGGAACTAATCAGCAGCCCAATGCTGAGTGTGCAGATCTAAATATAAAGCCACAATGGATATGTCAGAGGCTACTAGGGAGTTATTTATTTAAATCGATCGCATGGAATTGAATACCACCTTCATGGCCTGAAAGTGTTAAAGTGTGTCCCAAAGTACCTAAATTACTCCCTAAGTGTAATTTATGCTCGAGAATAATCTGACTAACTTGATTTAGAACAGCAGGAAATAAGTTATGCTGCACATAAATGAAGCAGCAGTGTAATTTTAAATCCTGCTTGCATAGTGAATAAGAATTTTAATATTTGCAAAATTTTAAAATCACTTGATTTATTATCCATATGTTTATACTTGTATTTTTTGTCCTATATGTAGTTGGGTCTACATTTCCTCTTTCTGCCAGGAAAAAAAGCAACAACTCTTTTCCCCTAGTAATAATGTAATATAAAGGATAAAACTTATAATTATTTCCCTGAAGGCTATTTTTACTATCTCTATGTGTTTCCAGTTGTTGCTGCCTTTTTCCTCAATCATGGACTGTCCAATTAATGGACTGAGAGGAATTTGAGGAGCATAGTGAGTGGTTAGAGATTAAATTTATAAATTTAATATTGTAAAACTGGCAAAATTTGTATCTATTCATTTGGAATTTTCCTTGGTGGGAAAGAGTTTAAGTTTGTAAGTAGTCATGATAAAAAATAAAATTTTACATAGTAAGTTCAAGAATAGATTTAGGCTTTGCTGTTAATGCATATTAAAATGCTGAAAAGTATATTTTAAAATTTTATGTGATGCTTGAAATGGAGTTTAAAATATTATTACTCACATTAAAGGCCATCATGTGTAAAGTGCATGCTTTTATTCTTTAACATTTTGTTTGAATAGAGTTACTCATTTTAACATTAATTTTAATAATAAAATTAAATCAACTTTACAGTTTTCAAAGTTTTAGCAGTTGCAGGCTATATCGAATACTCTATATTTAGATATTTACAAAGTGACAGTACAAGTAGTTCAGACCAAGTGTTTAAGTATGCAAAGGTTGGACTGCAGAGTTGGGGATAAGGGAACAAAAGGGAAGGAGGGCATTTCAGGAATATGGGACTAAAGTGCAAAGTCCCAAAGTCAGGAGGCAGTAGCAGGGTTTGGGGGAACTGCAGATAGTCCTGTGTGGCTGGCAAGTCCATCCTGTCTTATTTTGTGGCCTGGGAACAAGGATGTGGATATAGAACCTCGGGTCCTCAGCCTGTTTTCCTTCTCTTCCTACCTCCAGCTCTGTCGTGCAGAGCCAGGGGTAATGTGATCAACTGTATGGGCCCTTATGGTTTTCACCTCTTGGGGAATTTAAAGGAAAGATAATCGGTGAAGAGGAAGAGTGGTTGAGGTGGGAGGAGGCTTTGTGAAATCTGGTGGAAGATGGTAATTGCCAGTGTGGTGAGTGTTGGAAGGACATGTCTGTGCAGCAGCCTGGAATGAAGAGTGGATATTTATAGCACAAATGTTGGAGAAACAATCACCTCCCAGTAGCTGAAAGGGTTGGCAGGAGGATTATTCTGGTAATTGGGTAGGAAAAAAAACAAAATAAGAAGGAGACTGATGACTGCTACAAGGGGGGAATGGTAAATTATGACCAAATGACAACTCCTCTGTGCTCTGGTTAGCTTCTGCCTGTTTCTCAAACTATGGAAGTGGGAAGAGAGTTGGAGGTGGTAGTTGTTAGCATGTGAGAATGCCTTTTAAAATTATTTTTAAATTATTGTATTTTTCTGAATATCAAAGTATGAAATGCACATTGTAGAAAAACTGGACAACATAGAAATAATGTAAATTAAACTACAGCGTCACCAAGATGGAACAATTGCCAACCGTGCCTTATCATTTTTTAGATTCTCATTTAACAACTCTGTGACTGCAATGATACAAGTGCATGTAAGACATATGCAATGTACAATTCTTTTTTAAAGAGAATAAATTCTTAAGATGTATTCTTAAGTCATTTATTGTGCATTAGAGACCACTGAAAATATATGAAAACAAAACTATTATTGAATGTGCAAAACATTTCCAAGATCATTTTGTGGCTGATGGATATATCATATGTGATCAACTCTAGAATGCCATTAGTTATTAAAGGCAGAATTCTTATCTTAAACTAGCTATAGTTAGAGACTACCTCTTTTGGCTACCACTGGCTGCCTTTTTAATGCTACCAAAATACTGTTTTAGATATTTTTAAGGTAAGAAATATAGTTAATCATTAAATGCAATGTCTGATAGATGCAATGTACATGTAGATGCATAATTAAATATTTGGAAGATAATAAAGAAGAAAAATAAGGACAAAAAGCCCTACAGCTATCACTTTGAATTAACTGGTAAGGTGAGAATTCAACATGAAAACAAGGAAATCTCAGGAAAGAGCATGTGAGGTGATGAAAGGCACCATTGGAAACAAAGACTGAGTTAGAATTCCCTCTTTGCTATTTACTATCTATTTACCTTTTGGCTAGTTACTCAGCCTCTCAGTTTTCTCCAGTGGAAAGTGAGAATAATAATTATTATGTTGCAGGAGTCAGTGAAATTGGATATATGAAGCACAGAGCCCAGTGACCGGCTCATAGTTATGGTTTAATAGGTGTGAATTCTGTTACCTTCCCAACAAAACAGTAGGAAGCTGCAGCATTATTGAAGTTCGAAAATTAAAGTTCCTAAATGGAGGTAAACATCTGAGAAGATGTCAAGATGTTCAAAACTATAATCCATTGCGTCTTCAGAGTAGAACTCAGAGAACTATGACAGACCACTGTGCACTGAGGTAGCCCTACAGCCAGGAATCTTCAGGATGGCTTTTAGTTTAGTGCTAGCAAATACTTGTTTGGACAGGCCCTGGGAGACCCAGTAGATCATAAGCCCCATAAGACGTTAAAACTTACTTTATAGGGTGTTTTTCCCCCTTGACTGCACATTAGAATCACTTGGGTGCTTTTTAAAATACCAATGTCAGGTCCCACCTCCAAAGATACAGATTTAATTGGTCTAGAGTGAGGTCCCAGAATCAGTGTTTTATTGTTGTTTTTTTTTTATCCCCCCAGGTGATTCTTATGTGCAACTGTCTTAGGGTAAACCTAAAGACCTGACACATATCATTTTGGCCCCGGTCTCTTCTGTGATGGGAACACGACCAAATACCTCCTTCTTAGTATTCTTTTCATATGAGATATTAACACATTACCTACCTTTCACTAAGTTTCTTTGGCGTTCTAATTTAAAATGTTAGTGGATACAATAAAGAAGAAGAAAGGAAGACAACAGTCATCACCTGGTTTAGACTAGTATATCAGTTAGTTGGTTCATTGCTTACATCTGAGCCTACGATATAAGTTATATCTATCATCCTGGATGCTTAAGGATCTTAATGAATAGACTGTTTTTAATCAAGAGTAATATTGAAATTGATAGACTTTATGAGATCACTTGATTTTGATCCAAAAAATATTTTGAAATTGAATATCTAGCTTGGAAATATTTAATTTAATAGATGTTAATATATTTTGAAATTTCTGGAATTTTTTAAAACACAAATATCCTCATAGGGAAGAAAATGTTAATACTCCATAATAGTTGTCTTTATCTTTGTTTCAATCAAGAAATGTATTTAATTTTAAAGGGAAAAATTATAGCCTTTTATTTTAATTCCTCCTTTCTATTCAATATTAATTTTTTCTGTTAATTGAAATTGAAACCTACAAATGTGAGAAACCGTCAAAATAATATCCTTGTCAATGTAATAAAAATATATGCTATGACCATATATTGTGTTTTATATAATCCATTTATTTTTCTTGATCCGTGTTTTCCACCTCTAGGCGATTTGACAGATCTGTTGAAAAATGGCGGCGATTTCATTACGATATGAAGATATTTAATCAATGGCTAACAGAAGCTGAACAGTTTCTCAAAAAGACACAAATTCCTGAGAATTGGGAGCATGCCAAATACAAATGGTACCTTAAGGTCAGTTTTTGAGATCTCTTTTTTTCAAACTGTCTTTATTTTCATCACAATATCATGACTGCTTTACATTCAGGTTGTGAAGGATGACAGAAATTTATAATTCTTGATTTATAGTTGTCATCACTACATATACTAGAACATCGTCATAATGATCAGTTGGGAGACTGTGCTGTGGACTTTTTGAGTCAGGATGAGGGTTAGCCTAGATATAACTGGTTTATCTGATGAACTGCAAAGTATAATTGAATCTGTGATACAGGGAAGCATCTTACAGCAGACTGCCCTGTGGCTTTGGGGCAGTGTGTGTTTTTGCCTTATGTTGGCTCCTGTCCAGAAGGAGAACTTGTGGTATACTTAGCAATAATGTAGTTCCTAGAAATAGTCATCATGATAAAATTACAGTTCTGTTTTCCTAAAGATAATTTGTGGTGATGTAGCAATATTTCTATATATTCTGTTGAACAAATTGCCTTCTGAGATAATCCAGAGCCCAAAACAATGCAGAGTTAATTGGTGGTACTTATTGACTTTTTTATGGTTTATGTTAATGGAAATGCAACATATGGATTATAACCAGTGTATAGTTTAATTTCAACTTGCTGTGGCTTTTGAGTATACAGATAAAGATAAATTGGATTGTGGAGGTGATAATTTAGGCTATAAAGTATATAGTTTAGGTATAAGAAATATTTTGTTTATTATACCAAATCTTAAATATTTTTAGCTCGAACTGTTCCTGTAGCAATTATCAGTCGAGTGGATTTGGATTGTAGCCAATTTTTATTGCCAGAAAATACTGATTAAGACAGGTAAAAGCAAAGAAAAAGATAATTTATTAAATAGTTCAGACGTTTCAAAATGCTGGATTCATAAAATCAATATCATATTCAACTTTTCAGTTCTTTATTCTCAGGTATCTTTTGCATAGCAAATATATCTTTTGATATTAAGAAAGTAAGCATTTAAATACCTATGTATATGTAAGCTATGTAAACATAGAAAATGAATAATTTATGTAATTATATGTATATCAATCAAATTTGTATACACATCAGCACTGGCACTGGAGGTAGAGGAAATTCATGGGTTTCCCATCTGCCGTCATACAGAAAATAGCTTCTGTAATAGCACTAAAGTGAATTTTGATGTATGCAGCATCAGGCCTCTGGCTTAAAGGCAGAAATATAAGTGTCATATAAGGTGTTCTTTGGGAGATATATAAACTTCTTGCCACTTCCAAAGATATGTGACACAAGGTAGTTATATAGTTTTAATCTTTTTTATCATAAAAATAATGTATACTCATTATGAAAAAAATTAATGTAGAAGTATATCGATACCGCCATTCTACTCCACAGAGGATAATTGTTTTGATATAGATTTTAGCACATATTTCAGGTTGGCATCCTTGGGAAGCCTACTCTGAGATGAAGATTAGCATACAGACAGTTTATTAGGGAGTGCTTTTGGGAATCGAGTAATTGGTTTATGATATGCCTTGGTATATTTTTCTTCATGTTTCTTGTTCTTGAGATCTGTCAAGCTTCTTGGATCTTTGGGTTTATAGTTTTCATCAAACTTAGAAATTTTTAAAGCATTATTTAAAAAAAATATGTTTCTGTCCCTTCCCCCTTTTCAGGGACTCTGATTACACAAACCTTAAGCTGCTTAATGCTGTCCTACTACTCACTGATGTTCTGTTCTTTTTATTTTCAGTCTTTTTTCTCTATGATTCATTTTAAATGAAAATTTCTATTGTCAAGTTGACTAATCTAATCTTTTGTGATATGCAATCGGTGGTTGATCCCATCTAGTGTATAGTTTTAGCCTTGGACATTGTTGTTTTGTATGATTCAACACATTGTTGAAGTGTGATCATTGTTGAAGTTTTTATATCTTCCATGTCTCTACTCAGCACGTCAACCTTTCCACTACCTTCTTGAAAATATGGAATATAGCTATAAAAACTGTTATAATGTTCTTGCCTACTAATTCTATCAGGTGTGTCTATTTGGAGTCAATTTAAATGGATTTTCCTCCTCATATGGGGGTTACTTTTCTGCTTATTTGGATGGCTGGTCATTTTTGATTGGATGCCAGCTGTTGTAAATTTTAACTTGTTGAGCGCTTGATATTTTTGTGCAGTTAAGTATTCTTGACCTTTGTTCTGGGCCATAGTTAATTCACTTGGAAACAATTGATCTTTTGAGCATCTTCCTTTTATACTTTGTGAGTTTTGAGCAGAACAGCGTAAGTCTAGGGCTAATTTTGCCCCACTACTGAGGCAAAACCCTCCTGAGTACTCTCTTTGATAACCTGTGAATGATGAGGTTCACTGTGGCTGGCAGGAACAGACACTATTCCTAGCCATATGTGAGCTCTGGTGATTGTTCCCTTTAATCCTTTTGTGTAGTTCTTTCTCTAGTTGTGGGTAGTTTCCTCACATGTATGAGCTGATCAGGACTCAGCTGAAGACTGGAAGGGAGCTCTCTGCAGATTTCAATGTTCTCTCTGTGTCTCTCATCTCTGGTACTCTGCCCTGTGAACTCTAGCCACCTTGGCCTCCTTGGAGTCCCAGCTCCATTTCCTTAACTCAAGGAGCCCTTCTGGTGAGGGTTCCTTCGTCATCTGTTATAGCCTGGAACTCTCTCCAGACAGTAAGCTTGGGTAATCGTAGGGCACACCTCATTTGTATCTAATTTCTCAGAGATCACTCTTTCATTGCCTGATGTCCAATGTCTTCAAAACCATTGTTTCATATATTTTATCCATTTTTTAACTTTTTTAGCCAAGAAGTTAAATCTGGTACCTGTTACTCCAACTTGGCCAGAAACAGAAGTCCAAAACAAACAATTGTCATGTCATTTGATCTTTTAGTATGTTCACTTATACACAGTCTTGCAACTATATAATTATTTTAAATGTCTTGAGAATGTCTAAAGATTCCCACTTCTTGACAATGTGGTCTAGTTGAAATTGATAAACATTTTATCAAAATTTTCCCCTTAATTGGAGAATTTTTAGAAAGAGTTTTATTTAGTCTCTTTTTCACTCAATTTATAAATGAAATAAGAGGAAATTCTGGATGTCCGGGGAAGAGTTCTTCTAGCTAAGGAACTGTAAATTATGTTGCAAATCCTTTAAACAGCTAAGGTGTTTTTTTCCTGGTGATTAGGAAAGTCCAACATCATGCACATGTGGATACATGCATGCACACATACACACATGCATAAGATGAAAGGTTATCTTTCCATTCTGGTAAGTCTCAGAAAAAGGGTCCAGAAAGAGACTGTAAGCCACCTCAATTGGTAAGACAAATGGAATCTTTGGTAATTTCAGCTATCTTGGCCATCATTGTTGTTGATTGACTAATAATGAATAAGAGAAAGAGTTTAAAGTTTTGCTAGGAAATTATTTTAGGAAACAGAATGTAGATGATACATGTTAGCAGCAGACAGATTTTTTGGAATGAAACAATAATGATTACTTTGAGGAAAATCGACCAAGCAGCCCATATACTAAACAAGTATTTACAGGGGTATGCTGGAGTTTAAAGCCTCATATGTATAATTTTCAGCAAAGATATCATGTCTCAATATGAAATAAAATAAAAAACATGTATATGTTGTAAGCTTGTCTATATATATTTCTATGAAACTGCATTTTATTTATCTTTGTAACTTTAACAAAGACAAATCAGTGTCCTACTGGTACTTGGTGTTGTCATTCAAAATAAAGTAACAGCCAATACCAGAAAGATGGTCTGGTTCCATGCAACTCAATTATTTTTTTCTCTCTCACAAATGAATGATAAAATTAAATATATGAATTAATATTTTTCAAGACATTCTAAATAAATATGTCATGCCACCATGGGGAACCTCTTTAAAAGTATCATATTTTCATAGGAGAAAATATCAATCGTTATTTGCGACCAAAAATTGGTTTGTTAATAAATTCATTCAATTATTTATGCATCTCTTTATGTATTCATTCAACAAGCAGTAATTGAATGAATATGCAAAGTTTTATCACCCACAAAAATATTAACATGCCACATTAGGCTCTAATAGAAGCTTAGAAGATTAGCTAAGTGGGTGGAAGTCCTGTTCAGAAAGTGTGGGTTCAAATCCCACCTCCGTTAGCTTAATAGCTACAGAATCTTGGGAAAGTGTCTTAAGTCTCTCCGTGTTTCTGCTTTCTCTTCTCTTAAGTAGGAATAAAAATGAGATGTGCATAAAGCACTTAGAATTTCATTTTCCACAAAATAATTACTCATTAAATGTAAGATCTTATTATAACTAATCATGCTTCATAAATTATTAGCCTATATCTATAAAAACAAAAGTTTATTTACCAAATTACTGTCCCGAAACATCTGAATTGCAGATTGAACAACCCAGCAATTTCATTAAACTTTGTCTTTATGAATTATGACGTTTTCTCAAAGTGTAGCTCTTGGATTAGAAATTGAGAAAAATTTCAATTCAGCCCAACGTATCCTTCTCAGATAGCTGGTATTTCTGCCTACTCATTTTAGAACTAACAAGAAGAAATGCTAATGGGAGTTTTCAAAGGGAAAGCTGAGCACCATGAAGGAAAGTTATGAAACTAATGTTAACTCCTATAGTGACAGAGTGAATGGTGTGCCAACAAGTACCTTGAGTGAAAACAGAAAAGTGGAAATCATAACATGCCTAATGTTTAGCTCTGCATGTTCTTCTGGAGTAGAAAGAAATAAGTTCTAAAATATGGGTAGTTATTTACAATGGTTGAAAATTCTTAAAGTTGACAGTAGGAATGATAAAAATCACCTAATTAGATTGAGTATTTCAAAGAGTGGGATATTCTTGCTATTAATGGATATGGAGCCTCTTTATTTTATGGGGTGATGCTGCTTAGTGAACCATGTTAAAAATTAACAGCATTTTCTAAAGAATGTTGCCATAAGCAAGCATTTGAAATCAACTTGAAGAAGTAAACAAATGGGCTTGTTTAGATGAAACTTCTTAGGCTTTAAATCAACAAATGTTAAGCAAACATAGCGAGTGAAACAGCAATGTGTTATTTTGATATGAGTTTGCTGTTTTCAGGCAAGATATCATCTTCTTAATGTTAAGAAGTTTTCTGCTATATCTTTCAGTGTACTGTGTTTTACACCTCTATAATATATATGTTATAGGGTAGATGTACAATATACTTATACATATTGTTGTAATACATTCAATTTAAAACTGCACTCTTTAACGTGATGATAAATCTTAATTCATTGTGACTGTGGATACTTAAGTCAACATGTATTAAATGTCATATTGTAATGTTCATGTTCACCATCAAATCTCAAAAAACTTGTAGTTTAAATTCGTGTTCCAGTTAAGCAAAATACACTTTTTCTTTTCTCAAATTGGAAATTTGCATGGAGAATGGAAAATTACACATAAACTCTGTAGTTGTAGCATGAGATCATTATTGTGATCTCTCAGATTAGGAGATAAATGGAGAAAAACTGGCACTGGTGTCTTGGATTGGGGAAGGGAAGGCAAAGAAAGAAGAGTCTAAGAGTGTCAAAGATAAGTTTTGCTGTTCTTCAACTCCATGGTACCATGACTGCTTGTGATGGAAAAAATTATAAAGCACTTTGTGAAGAATCGAATTCTTACAAGTTTAGATTCGCAGAGCTGGAGTTGGATAACTCCTGCCCAGAAGTTTGAGACAAGTGAGTCCATGAAAAGGCTGTCTTCCTCTTAGTGGAAATACCCAGTTTCTAATTCTTCTCACCCTGCTTTCTGAGCTAGCAGTCCAGAAAGCCCTCAAGTAGCAGGTGCCGTTTTTGAAAAACCGTTGGCTTGCCCAGAAACAAAGAGTGCGGAATGGATGTGCATAGGTCACTGACACTATCTGTTACAGAGAGTGAGTCTTTGTATTTTTATTGGCTGTACTTTCGTACCTAATTGATAATCTACTCCCTCAAAGGACTCTATAGGAGATAACTGACTTTGAATTAAAATGGACTAAATCAAAGGTTATCTAGAAAAAGGCGTATGGTGTAAAAGATCAAATTGAATGCAAGTATGTTTTCTATATAGTCAGTTTTTACAGTGCTGATTTCACCAGCTGGCTGGTGAGTTTGACGGCTTCTTAACAGCCGCACTGCTGGGACTCAAATGCTGATAGAAACTTTGATGGAAAAATCACTTGAGTAAAAATTTCTGCCATCTGTTGCCCTTCATTGGGACCCCAATGTTAAGACTAACTCATACTACTGCTGGCCCTTTATATTTTCCCAGCAGTAATAAAATTTCATAAGATTTCGTTTGGTGGTCACAAAGCTCTCCCGGTTTCAGTAACTAGAGGATGTACACTAACAAGGGAATCAGCGTGAAAATTTACTACTAAGAGAATTTGTCTCTAGTCACTTGCTTTAGGGTTACAGCAATGTATAAGTATGAAAACATATCTTAAAGTGAGCGTCTCAACATTATTAGCTGGTAGTGGCATGAGGATTCAGTCTCTTAATACAGTTAAACAGTTGGGCCCTTCATTGTTACATAAATATTGTTAGCCTTTTATTGCTGCTTAGAAACTCCTCTACAACTTCTTGGCTCCTATGCATCTTTTGAGAAGTAGTAAATAACAGATTTATTGGAAGTTTGGCACAGTGCAGAAATTCAGAAAGGGGCTCTAAATTTTTGCCCATCAAATGTGTCTTTCATAAAATAAGTATATTAAAGTAATTGGGTAATTTCAATGGCTTGTTCTTAAAGTTCTGTTGTCCAGCATGGCATGTTTAAGAAGATGACAGATTGCCATACATTATGGGAAAGAAGCAAGAACAAAAACTATAACTTACTGTAATAACCACAGCAGTAAAGAACTGCTTAAAATGCATGAAAAACATGGCATCCCTAAGGGATTCCCATTCTTAGAGTAGGAAATTATCCAGAGAGTAACAATCTATAAAAAAAAAAAAGTGAAGCATGCTAATTGCAAATTCCAAATTGAAGAACATCAACATCAACATAGAATCAACGTGAAGCAGAAATTATTATTTAATTAAACATAATATTAATGCTAATATAGGTAATTTTCATGGAGTGCAATACTTGGTAAAGAGGATGTTCCAGCCACACTGATCTTCTTGCTGTTTCTTCTCAGATACCTTCTTACTATTCCTTCTACTACTTGTTCCTACTATTATACTTGCTTTTCTCTTTGCTTGAGGGTTCTACCCTATCCCCAGTCCTTATCTCCTACGTCCCAATCCTTTCCCTCTCAGGACTTTTGTACGTTTTTCTGTTTATAAATGTCCATGTGCTAATGTTATCTTCTCAGATGCCTTTTGTAACTTCTTCTGTATTAAAGAGATCATACACACACGCATACAGGCTTAACTTCTCTCCAAATTATCCTGCTTTACTTTCTTCATCACATTGTCAGTTGCTGAAATTGTAATATATGTTTTCACATTTATTACCTATACTTCCCATTAGAATGTAAATCTTGCGGGAACCTTGTCTTTCTTGGTCACCAATACATCCTCAGTAAATAGAACAATCTCTTCATATATAGAACATACAACACTCATTATAATGAATAATTGGGTAAATGAAAGAATTATATTTCATTGCATTATTCCCTGAGGCAAACTATCCCAAACTTGTCCTTCCTGCCATTTTTACCCCATCTGGTATCCAAGAAATTCTCCCTTACTTTTAGCTGCCCTCTCCTCTTCTTTGTACAGCGTACTTGAAATTCTCGTATTTGCTGACAGTTTAACAACATGATGGCTCCATTCTCTTGGCTTTTGAGCATATCGTAAATACCAGAAGCCATTCAATAAACATTTAGTGTGAGCCTACTGTGTGCAAGGCCGACACTGCTTGCTCCCAGGGATACAGACTTGGCAAAGAGCTCCTTTTCCCTTTATAAGCTCACAGCCTCATAAGTTCAGCATATCAAGGCCAAAGTGGAAACACATGGCAATGTGTGAACACTCCAGAAAGTCCTGGAACCTGCCTAGTGGAAATCGAAGTATTTTTTCTATAGCAGTTATTTGTGTCCCTTTGTCCTTCTTGACACTCCTCAATTACACCTCTGGGATTCCCAGACTCAATTGGAAAAACATGACTTTGAAAACCAGGAAAGAGCAATACTCTGAAAGGCAGCATAAGGAAAGAGTTAGCTATGAACAAGTCATACAAAGAGAGTGAGAAAATGTTCTGACATAAGTTGTAAATTTTGAACGATGATAAAATTGACAAATTACAGTACAAGAGGCCTGTTCACAGATGAGTTGGTTCAGGATGAACTATTCATCAAGCTGAATAGCGGGTATCTAGTCATAAGAATGGTAAATCTTCCGACTATATAACCAAATTATAGGTATAAGCCAGAGACCGGGGTTGTTTGCAAACATGATAGTTAACAAATTTTTAAATTCTTGCCCTTTTGTGAAGCTATAATTGACAGAACTTTACTGGCAATGAATTTGTATTAAGGCATTCTGATCAAAACTAAGAAGGAGGAAAGATTCAGGGACATGAGTAACTGAAAAATAGTAGATACATCTGCTATGAATGCATTTGTATATGGTGACATATTTCCCCTTGAAGCTTTATTGATTCACTATTTCTTTTTATCAACAGATAATTTTAGTTTATAACTTCATGGTCCTTCAAGTTTTAGTTCCCTCCTTGCCCTAGATTTAGCCATTCATTTTGCCTAATCAGACACATTTTGAGGAATATTTCAGAGAAACAAGCATCAGTCTAATGTGCTATCATAGAATCTAGCACTTGATGTGGAACATTGAACTGGTTATTATTAGGAGTAAGTATCTTTCCTGTGACATCCCTCAGAATACTAGCAATGAAATGAATTTTAAGTTATACATAGTACATTTAATATTATTGATCCTATGAATATTAAATTATTTCAAAGAGCAAACTTAAAGGGCCAAATCCTGCCAGCTGCCTGTTTTTGTAAATAAAGTTTTATTGGACCTCAACCACATATTTATTTACAAGTTGTCTGTGTCTGCTTTCTTGCTACAAAGGCAGAGTTAAGTAGCTACCACAGAGACTATGTGACCTGCAAAGCCCAAAATATTAACTGTGTAGCTCTTTACAGAAAAAGTTTGCTAACTCTTGCTTTAGAAGATAGAGTAATAAAATGTTGCAATAAAAATGCAAGTGCCCTTCTTACCCTCTCTTTAAACATTCTTTGTTACTTGATGTAACAGGGAAATGGACTTGGACCATGCTCATAAAACAAATTGAAAGTCATGGTAACAGAAAAAGGAATCAAAATAGACTCATATTTGAGTCAACTTTCAACTCAGTGCATTAAGAGAAGGAGTTTGATTAAAAATAAAATAGGTTTTAAAATCACTTAAATAGTGTGTAGTGGACTTAGTCGTTTTGAAGAGTTTATAGCAACTGTTCTCCTCACTGACAGCGTCACAAGTTCCTCTTAAGTACCTGAGCAGTCTTAGTGGGATAATAAATTAAGTATTCTGTCTAAGATGGTTCTAGAGGTCATTCTGCCGGAGCCTTTCTCTCACCATCTCAGTGGTCCTAACCATAACAGGTCCTAAGCTTGGTCAAATATATTCTCTCTTGAGACTTTGAATCTTGTGCTAAGTGATAAAGTTGGAGTTCATCCATTCTACTGAGAATGCCTGGTCAAGACCAACGAGCTACTCCTGTTGTGGGGACCCTCTGGAGTCCCGCCTGTTCCAAGCCTGAGTTTTTGATTTTCCCTTCAATCCTGTGAACCCCTCCATTTCCTTCTCATGAATCTCCTTATTGGCAGAGGCGGTTTCTGTTGCTTATAAATGAAGAACTCTAATGGAAACCTAGTGTCGACAGAGCCTGGCTCCTTTTGTAAGGAAGTTTGAGTCCCCTTGGAAAGCCTGCAAAACATAACCATTTGCATGTGATGAACAGTTTGCAATACTTTGAGATTGATGTGCAATTTCTATTTGACAAGAGAGAAACAATTAGGATCAACTGTGGTCGTATATTCCAGAATACCAATGTTGTTTCCACACTTTTAGTGTTGTTGGATCATTATATGAGATTCATAATTTTGTCCTGTTGTACCCACTTTTGCATTACCATTCAGTCTTAATTTATTATACACTATTAAAAGTTTTTAGGTAATTTGTTCTTATTGCTACTCAGACATTAAAATGTCTGCAGGCTGTGAAAATGAATAAATTTAATGTGCCAGCATAGTTCTCCAAATCGTGGCATTACAACTAATAGTACAGGCTTATATTGTATTGTAAATCCTGGTTAACGTAGATTTATTTTGAAAATCCCATTTTACTGCTATTTTTAAGTAACACATTTTTCAAACATTTTATCCTTGAACTTCTATTTGTTTTTAATAATATATGGCTTTTGAAGTTGCTTACAAAAGGACAACATATATATATTTAAATGCCAGTAATAGATTGCTGAAATAACTTTAACTTTAAAACAACACAATTGTTTTAAAAAAAATAATAGGCTATTCAGGAAGGTTTAATGGAGGCTTATGACATTTGTTTAAGATATATGCGATAATAAGGAAATCCTACCAATCGGTAGTTCATAGGAATTTGAAAATCTAACCTCATAACCAGGGCTATCCCTAAAAGGGTATTGAGGGCAATTCAACCAATACATAACCACCCAAGATAATTTCATTGGAAGAAGGCTGAGCTGTTGAGATCTTTCATAGTCTCTTTGTGATATTGTTAAGAACAGAAATTTTGAAATAGAATTGTAATGATGTTCAGGTAAGAGGAGTACATGACACCAACCAGTCCACAATGCCCGGGGCTCAGGAGGCCACCAGTTAGTTGTCCTACCCAAGGGATGACTCTGCCCATAAGATTACCTGTATTTTGGGGCCGGCCCAGTGGCGCAGCAGTTAAGTGTGCACGTTCCACTTTGACAGCCCGGGTTCGCCAGTTCAGATCCCGGGTGTGGACATGGCACCGCTTGGCACTCCATGCTGTGATAGGCATCCACATATAAAGTGGAGGGGGATGGGTGTGGTGTTAGCTCAGGGCCAGGCTTCCTCAGAAAAAAGAGGAGGATTGGCAGATGTTAGCTCAGGGCTAATCTTCCTGGGGGTGGGGGTGGGGGTGGGGGTGGGGGTGGGGGGGAAGATTACCTGTATTTTAGAGAACCTGTGTACCACCACTAAGTTCTAGTTTGAACATTTAGCCCTGCCAATTCCTTATTAGCTTTTAAAGTTGATTTTAGTGCCTTGCTACTTAACTATTATAAGAAATATTATTTTGGGGATTCTCAAAAAACAATCCCAGCAAGTAGAAAAGGTATAACTTTCTACAAGACTCAGAAAAGTTAAATATTTTGCCTAAAATGACAGGGCAAATAAATGAAGGTCTTGAAATTCAAATACCATGTGGTATACTGACCATCAGCTAGAAGTTAGAGATACTGAGAAAAAAGTTAAATCACAGGTCTGCCTAATAACTATCGAGGAAACTAATAAAGAGAATAATACTCACCATTTGCTACAGGACAACGCCCTCCTAAGAAGGCTTAAAGCTATGAAGTGATAAATGAAACTTCTCTTTGTGTATAACCCTAATTAGACCCATCTTATCATATCATTATCAGCAAGGATGAGACATAACGTCTTTATTACTAGGGGTTATAATTTGACCCATAGTATATCAAAAGCAGAGTATAGAGAAGGGGTTATTTTTATTATTAGAGATGATGTCAGGGTTGTTAATAGTGACAATAACATTAGTCATAACATAATAAGGCACTTTATAATTTATGAAGCGCTTTTAATTATATTGTCATTCTCATATTAATCTCCTGTTGAGATATAGATTTGGAGGATCCTTTATTACTATAAGATGCAGGTTACTGAGGGGATAGAAGAGGCAGAGCCACTCATTTATTTCTCCCTGATTTGGAATAAAAGTATGCTTTCAGCCAGAGTGCAGAATTTGATAAAGAGCTGTTGCATATGGAAGACATGGGCATTGGGCTGTGTGTAGCGAGAGCGGATGTTCTCTAAGAAAACCTCGACAGTGAGAGACTTTTGGTTCCCACAAGGCAGAAGCCCTCTGAAGATCACAGCCTAGGATTTAGTAGTTGCGTCTCTTTCAGAATACCCTTAGGAGAAAACCCACCATGACTTGGTCCCTTCAAGGCAAAATTGTTTTTCCTTAACATTGCACAGCCGTGGATATCAGCATTCTTTTGCTCATTCAATATATTTTTGTGGAGTGTCAGGACAGTGCCATGTACCAAAAGTTTCAAAGTTGAGTCAAATAATGCTTCATGTGTGCAGTGGCCTTCCATCAGTGGGGGAGGCAGATGTCTTTCTCCATTTGAGGGGATGAAGAGTCAATTGCAGCTCCAATACTCAAGGAAGTTAGTCTAGTGCAGAAAGATAGATATGTAAACCTCAAAATTTGTATAACACAATTCACAAATTCTGTACTCACTGTATTTACAAAGTCCTATGGGAACAGGGAAGAGGCGATGATGAGCTCCATCTGGGAAAGCCGAAGAAACTTCACCATGAGCAGGAACATGTATCAGGAAGAAAGAAGAAAGAATGGCCTTGACCACGAGAACACATGTTCAAAGGCCAAGTGGCCTCATAAAATGTAGGTTGTTAGGAGAATGGAAACAACTTTAAATGGCAATAGCTTAGGGAGCTTAGGCTCCCATGTGGAGGGTGATAGCGCAGGCTAGACAGGCAGGTTTGGAATGCTTTGTGAAAGAAATTGTATTGATACACACATAAGTATGTGTGTTAGCCCATAAATAACAGAGTTATTGAATATATTTAAGCAGAGGAGTGTCTGGATAAGATTTGCAGTTTTGAAGATAAACTTGTTTAGGATACTTGTGGTTTCTTGTATACTTTCTAGTTTTTTACATTGTAATTTGGGTGAGAACTTTTAAAGGAAAATGACAGCTTAGCATACTTAAAGTGCAGCTTCAAATCATTACTAGAGGAACATATTTGACAGACTTTTTGATATTGTTATGCTTATTTTCTTTCCAGGCATTCTACATGTAAACAATTTTTAAATGGTTTATTTCTACTTCAGTATCCATCTGAAGGTGTTGTGTGTGTTTTCTACTTGAAAATAAAGCAGCAAATGTGATTAAGATGGACTTATTGTGGTCACAAAGTACTCAAGAGTCTTACATGGAAAGACAGCATTACTCTAATTAAAAATATAGGGAGGAAACTAGTTATTTTGCATATCATTGTCAGCTTTTCCCAAATCAGATATTAATCTCTCACTGCCAAAGAGGGCAGTACTACAGAATGCTTACCAGCATGGGCTCTTAGCCACTTGAAGTTTGCCAGGCAACCCTCTCAGTATATAAATTAAGCAAATATTTATAGAGACCTACTGAGTGCTAAATACTGTAACAGGAGATAGGGATCCAGGAGTGAAACAAAACAAGTGTACATTCTCATTGAGTTCTCAAAAGAGAAATAAACGAAGGTCCACATACTGATATCCCTGTCTTGAATTTCCTCTTTTAAATATTCCTCATTGAGAAACGTGGTCCCCCGTAAGCTATAAATGCCAACACTTCAATAATTATTTCCTACCTTTTGGCTGGTGGGAACTTGGAAGTCCAAGCCTCTCATTGCACAGAACTGTTAATGAAACAGAGAAGTGCATGACTTTCGTTGTATCACTGTTGACTATCAACTCACGATCAGAAAGGGCCCTAAGCCCAGTGCCAGGGGCTAGGAGGTCAGGCAGTCCGTGAAGAGGACAGAAGGAGAGGAGGGAAGAATTAAGGGTGTGAGAGATGATGGGTCATCCCTGCGGCAAGAAATTAGTTACGATGGGAGTTAGAAAATTACCCTCAGCATCTTCCCTAGACAATCTTTGGCTTTGTTTGCATGATCAACATTTCATTCATTTTCTCATTTATTTCTCAAATAGCCCAATGAAATAAGAATTATTCTCTTTATTTAAATCCAAATGCTGGAGCATTAAGGGACTTTCCAGGAGGTAATCCAACTATCTTCTCCTGGGTAGGGGATTTTGGAGTTTGCATAGAAATAGTTCCATCCTTAAAAGGAACTCCCAGATCCAGGCAATGATGTAGTCACTAGTGGTATGTGTGCCCAATAATAGAATATTTTATGGCAAGCAATATTTTCAAAATTCCTATGCTCTGCCTCACTTTGAAGTGTCCCATTTCTGTGAATGCTAAAGTTCTTGTGTATCTTCTAACAGCATCACATCAACACTGAACTAATCGGAATTTTGTTAGTGAGAAAGATATATTCATGGGGTGTGTTCTGGGGTCTCCGCAAGCAGAGAAGTGTTTTCCAAAGTTGCTGAATCATAAGAATCACAATATTAGGTCTCTCTCTAGAGCTGCAGTGTCCGATCCAGTAGCCACTAACCACATGGGATATTGAACTCTTAAAATGCAGTTAATCCGAATTGAGATGGATTGTGAGTGTAAAACACACACTGGGGTTTGAAGACTTAGTAAGAACATAAAAGGAAGTAAACTATCTCATTACATGTTAAACTGATAACATTTTATCATATTGGGTTTTAAAAATATGTTATTTGAAGTAAGTTGACTTGCTTTTGTGTGTGTGTGTTTCTTCTTTTTTTGCTTTTTCAATGTAGTGACTTGAAAATTTGAAATTACACATGTGGTTCGCATTCTTTTAGTCAATGCTGATCTGGAGAGTCTGATTTGCTTAGTTTAGAATGAAGTCATATTTAATAAGGCCCCAAGTGTTTTTTATAATCAGGAAACTTAGAGACATTTTGTAGGGGAATAAATAAGTGATGCTCATTATAAAATCTGATGGGAAAAGCTGATTGGAGTCGGGAGGGAAGGAGAAAGGATTGGGGACCACCCCTCTTTCCCAGCATCGCCAATTTCCCAGCCTTTTTCTTTCCCTTCTTTCATCCCAAGTCAAACCTGCTGAATTCACAGTTGGTGTTCTGACTTAGGAAAAGACTTAGAAGTGCAAACAGTCTTAACTCTCCTCCAGGCTCTTCCATTTAAAAAAGAAGAAAAAGAAGGAGTTCAAGATCAAGGGTAGCTGTATAATCTGTGGAATAGATGTAGGGGGGTATGTTTTTGAGGTAGGAACTGCAGATGCTTTCTGATATGCAGCTGCTGGCACCCCTCTCTCTTCCTAAAAGTTCACGCAGAAGTGAAATGAGCGGAATCAGCATTATTTAGTAGCTTGCAACTGTGAGCCCTGGCCTGCACGTCCTCACTTCTGCTAGTGGCTCGGCACCCCACAGGGCTCAATGAAAACTGACTCATTCCAAAGGGAAAAACAAGTGAGATTGTCCACAGGGAATATTTGCTTCTGTCAATGCTTAAGTGAATGTGGGGTGTCTCCTGTAGTTTACTCAAGTTGAAATTTGTAGTCCAACTCCTAGGTGAACTACTAATTATTGATATCTGTCTTGATGGTGCCTGAGGAGAAAGGTTATCAAAGGGAATCAATATCCAAATTATAGTATGTATCTTGGCCATGGAAGTTATTGAATTTTAGCCAATATTTGCTGTTATTTCATTTATAGTATGAGAAAGCAGAGTAATGAACCTAACTCTCAGTGTCCTGACTTTCCTTTCATTTTTTTTTTTATTAACATTATGATAGATTACAACCTTGTGAGATTTCAGTTGTACATTATTGTTAGTAATGTTGTAGGTACACCACTTCACCCTTTGTGCCCTCCCCCCACCCCCCCTTTTCCCTGGTAACCACCGATCGGTTCTCCTTGTCTATATGTTAACTTCCACCTATAAGTGGAGTCATATAGAGTTCGTCTTTCTCTGTCTGGCTTATTTCTGACTTGCCTTTCTTATCACATTGACAATAAGCATATGTCAATATGCATACACATTTCATATTTCTAAAATTTACTTTATTTTTTTATTTTGTATCGCTTTTGCTACTGGTGGAAAAGAAAAAGAAAACACTATATCGATTGCAAAATTGTTTCATCTTTAGGCACTTAGATTCCTTTTGTATAGTATTCAAGGTCTTGCATGCATACGGCATTATGAAGCTAAATAGATTTTCATATACCATGTACTTTTTCAAATAAATGTTTATGTTTCCAGATTATAAACATTTTATGGGTCAATTGGGGACATTGTGGATGATAGAAGTATAAAGGAAATCTATAATCCAACCACTTAGTATCAAGGCGAAATTTGGTTAAGAAACATACTTTTCATGTAAATCATGGTGAATACCTCTTGGATTTTACTTAATGCATTAATGAAGGAGCCAGTAGTAAGACAAAACAGGTTCAAAAGGGGATACAAGAAAAAAGTGCTTCTATAATCACTGAATTAAAAAAAAGAATTCTGGAATAAGATTGGTAAATTAGATTAAAGACAGGTTAATATCCTACAGGCTTTAGGGTTATATTCTCTACTGAATAAAAAGTCATTTGCATCATATCAGTTTTCTACAAATTAGCATTTCACTTTGCTGAGTTGTAAAATGTCTGGACCCAAATTAATAGTGAACAGTAAGTCAACAGATTTGCATTTCTCTGGAAATGTAGAAGGCCTTTTCAGAGTGTGGGGGCAAGTTAGATAACACCCTGCTGTTTTTCTGAAACACATACAATCATCCTTTGGCCTGACTTCCAAGTTTTGGATATTTTTTCCTTAAACTAAAAATAACTCCTGTTAACTTTTTAAATGTTTCTCTTCCTAGTCTTTTTTCTATCGATTTTTGGAGTATAGTTGAAATGTGCTGTGTATTTATCATCCATTTTCAATTCTACTGGAAAAACTGAGAGATGTTCATCAATTAATATATCTCAAATGTTCACAACTCCTTAAGTGTTAAAGAAAATATATTAGCAACACGATCTCACACTTTCAGGACATGGTATTACTAAAAGTCTTGACACTTAAATTAAATAGCACCTTTTTATGTATAAAAATTGTGACACTTGGGTACTTCCAAGTGATCACATGAAAAGACTTTTGTGATCCCAATCACAAAAAAGCCATGTTTGTCGACAGGAACAGGTATATCTATCCTCTGTTGCCAATCTTCCTCTTTTTGCTTGAGGAAGATTGTCGCTGAGCTAACATCTGTGCCAATCTTCCTCTAATTTTTGTATGTGGGATGCCACCACAGCATGGCTTGATGAGCAGTGTGTAGGTCTGCACCTGGGATCCAAACCTGGAATCCAAACCCACGAACCCAGGCCCACAGAAGCAGAGCTCACAAACTTAACTGCTACACCTCTGGGCTGGCCCCATCACCTTTTTTTTTTTTTGCTATCATGATGATAAATAGAAAGCAGTTAATTTGGTGCCTCTGAAATTTCTCTTTCTGTAACTTTTATCACTCCATATTACTACTAAACCCTTTGGGAATACTACCTTTTAATATAAGAAAAAAATATTAGGTGGTTCAGCTAAATAAATTGCAGAAATTTCAACATACAAGTCTCATAGATGTCTAACCTAGGAAGCAATGTGAAAGTATACACATAAAAGTAATACGTGTTACTCTAAAACAGCCTACTGGCTTATTATAATCCACATGAAAAAATATAAACCAAACTTTTACAAGTAAATAGGATTTTAAGTATAGGTCAAGAAGAATATAGAGTTAGAAACATATCGGGGGCCGGCTCCGTGGCCGAGTGGTTAAGTTCGCGCGCTCTGCTGTGGCGGCCCAGGGTTCCGGTCCTGGGTGCAGACATGGCACCACTCTCAGGCCACGTTGAGGCGGCATCCCACATTCCACAACTAGAAGGACCTGCAACTAGGATATACAACTATGTATCAGGGGGGTTTGGGAAATAAAGCAGAAAAAAAAAAAGATTGGCAACAGTTGTTAGCCCAGGTGCCAATCCTTAAAAAAAAAAGGAAGATTGGCAACAGTTGTTAGCCTAGGTGCCAATCTTTAAAAAAAAAAAATATATGCATTTGTGTTCCACATATCCAGATCCAAAAGTCAGGGCTTATAGATCTGTTGTGTAAAATATAGGTTGTGTGGTTAACATACAAATGCCAGTAAGTTTCTTTAGCAGTAGTTGAAAATTGACTTTCTACTTAGGAAGAATGTCTCTAGATTTATGATGTTTCAGAGCTGCGAGGAACCTGGCTCATCTCGCTATCAATTTGGTTTGTCAAAGATTTATGGGGCCCCTACTATGTGCCGGGTCAGTGTCAGGGAATCACAAGAGGAGGTGTGTGCTGTGGACCCCTTTAGCAGTGTGGTGAAGTCTACAAACTCCTTGAAATAATGATTTTAAATAGAGAATGTAAATGCATAGGATTACAAGGATACCAATGAAATATCATTGTAAAAATAAGTTTTACTATTATGATGTGGTCCTATATGTGCTTCTTTATTAAGCATTAAACAATAAGATCTAGCAGCAGGTCTAATAAGTTCTGTGGTTGCTGTTTGTTGTTGTGTTGTAAGAGCACGTGACATGAGATCTACCCTCTTAACAAATTTTTGACAATACAGTATTGCTAACTATAGGCACAGTGTTTCAGAACAGATCTTTAGAACTTATTTATCTTGCTTAATTGAAACTTTATATCCACTGAACAGCAATTCGCCATTTCTCTCCCAAGCCTCTGGCAACCATCAAGCTATTCTCTGCTTCTGTGAGTGTGACTATTGTGAATACCTCATATAAGTGGAATCATGAAGTATTTGTCTTTCTTTGACTAGCTTATTTCAATTGGCCTAATATCTTCCGGTTTATTCCATGTTGTCACAAATAGCAGGACTTCCTTCTGTTTAAGGCTGAATAATATTCTATTGTATTATGCAACAATTTTTTTATCCATTTATCCATTGATGAACATTTAGCTTGTTTCCATATCCTGGCTTTTGTGAATAATGCTGCAGTGAACATGGGAGTGCAGATATCTGTTTGATATCCTGTTTTTATCTCCTTTGAATATATATCCAGAAGTTGGACTGCTGGGTCATGTGTTAGTTCTATTTTTAATTTTTTGGGGACCCTCATTACTGCTTTCCATAGTGGCGGCACTATTTTACATTCCCACTGGCAGTGCACAAAGATTCCAATTTCTCCACACCTTTGCCAATACTTATCTTTTTTCTTTTTTTTTTTTTGGTAATAGCCATCCAAACAGATGTGAGGGGATACTTCATTGTGGTTTTGATTTGTATGTCCCTGATGATTAGTGATTTTCAACATCATATACCTGTTGGTCATTTGTATGTCTTCTTTAGAGAAACATCTAAAGTCCTTTGCCCATTTTAAAATCAGATCATTCATTCACCTATCTGTCTATTTGCTATTGAACTGTAGGAGTTCCTTAGATATTTTGGATATTAATGCATTATCAGATATATGGTTTGCAAATATTTTCTCCCATTCCATAGGTTGCCTTTTCACTATGTTGACTGTTTCCTTTGCTGTGCAGAAGCTTTTTAGTTTGATATAGTCCCACTTGTCTATTTTTGCTTTTGTTGCCTGTGATTTTGTTGTCATATCCAAGAAATCATAGCCATGACAAATGCCTTGAGGATTTCCCCTATATTTTCTTCTAGGAGGTATACAGTTTCAGATATTACATTTAATCTTTAATCTATTTTGAGTTGACTTTTGTGTATGGTGGAAACTAAACAATATTTCAGTAAATCTACAATAACTGTAATGTGATATAAAAATATCAATGATTTCTGTTAGTAAGAGTCACAGCTATAGCCAATGTTACCATGGTTTGTTGCTTACATTTAAAGCAGAAGGGAATGCTTATTTTCAAGTAAAGTTAGGTGAAAGTAAAGATGTAATATTTTTCCCCTCTAAGTTTAAGTTTACTCTCCAGTGAAAGTCCTTGAACCTCAGATGAAGAACACCTTTGTATTAATTTTCTAAGGCTGCTATAACTAAGTATTGCAAATGAGGTGGCTAAAGACAATAGAAATTTATTGTCTAACAATTCTGGAGGTTAGATGTCTAAAATCAAGGTGTCAGCAGACCCATGCTCTCTGGAGGCTCTAGGGCAGAATATTTTCTTGTCTTTTACCAGCCTCTGGTGGTTGCCAGCAATCCTTGGAGTTCTTTGACTTATAGACGCATCACTTCAATCTCTGCTTCCATCTTCACATGATATTCTCCCTGTGTGTGTAGCTCTCTGTCTCTGATTTCACTTCTTTTAAGGACATTAGATTAGGGCCCACTCTAATCCAGTATGACCTTATTTAAATGAATTACATCTCGAAGACCCTATTTCCAAATAAGATCATTTTCTGAGGTTCTAGGTTGACATGAATTTGGAGGGGCACTATTCAACCCAGTGCACCCTGGTCCACGAGAAAGCAAGTTGGATAATTGCAGTAGATGTCCTCAGGTTCCTCTTTTCCTCTGGACCATGCTAGATTCTTTCTCTTAACATGCACTTTCTGTGCGGGATCCAATCAAGCAGGCCAGTATTTTCTCCCACTTTAGATAAATTGCTGTCATTCTTTCTGGATTTCAGCCAAGATCACTCTGATTGGAGCAAAACAGGAGGCTATCAGAGGATAGTTTCCCTCTTCAATAGTGACTCTCCTCAGTGATGTGTTATTCCAGATTCTCTCATTCCTCTGCTGGAAACTTTCTCTAAAATGGCCTTCCAATTATGGGATATCTGACTAAGGACACAAAACTAATATGTAGTTATATATGGATTAAAATTTCTATAAAATCATGTGGTTTTTATATTTTGGAGAGAATGCTCTCTTTGCCATTTTTCAACCTTTCAGCCTTTAAATCTTATCAAGCAAGTTCCTTCTATTTTCCACTAAATCTAAAATGGCAAGTATATTTTTAAAATGCAATTTAACTCATGTGCTGCACCTTTTCTCATTTGCCACTGCAAAAGTAAGCCAAAAAGGACACTCGGTGGTATTAATGGGAAGACTAGCTGCTTTTTGTGGGAAACCGTGAGGTGTTCTCTTGTAAACCTAAAATCACCCACAAACCCAAAACCTCGTGAAAACAGAAACAGAAAATTTCTAAATAGTTCTATAGGGAAAATGTTTCTTTTTAAAAAGGAGAGACAGAAAGACACCAGGATAAGCTAACACTGTGTCAACTGAAAGTGGTGGTGCTTCAACCCAAATGGGAGAGACAATGATAGAATGATTAAGTGAGAAAGGGAGGGCTCCAACTTGTTTATTCAAATTCAAAGTCCTCTGTCTTAGTGGGTTTTTTATCTCATAATGCTAAGAGTACATAAATATGTGCGTGGCTGATCTAAACTCTCTCCTTTCAACATGATCAGCAGATTAAACAGTGAATATCTTTTATAAGAAATAATGAAGACAACTTAACCAGCACACACGCATTATGTGTGGAAACCATAATTATTGTGAAAGCTGACATGAACTAAATATTGAGTGATGGGTACTTTTTCATATTATAGTCATTTTAATATACAATGCTAATGCCTTACATTTGTATACCTCTTTACAGTTTATCTATTACTGTAGTTAAATGGCTTGCAAAAGCCAAAAACTCAGAAAGCTCTAGGGCTGGCCCCAGGTTTTCTTTCTGCAAAGCCAAGGCTGTTTCTACATAGCTCACCAAAAAGGGAGAACGGTGGAGTGAAATTTCTTTGATATCTGGAACAATAATGTAGAAGCTTAAAAGTATTATCCAAGGTGTCATAAGCCTATTATTTCTTTACATTAAAGAACTGAAAGGCAGCATTAATGGCCAAATGCCATACTTAGCAATACGTTATATTGTTTAGGACTGGAAATGTGCCTGAAATGTGCATTGTTTTTTTTAAAAATAGCTTCTGTAATATTTGAAATCTGACAAGTAACCTAATGATTTAATGGCATACTTTCAAATGTAAATGTGAAGTTGTTAAAGGCACAGGCAAATTTTCAGAATAAACACCTTAACCATAAACTAGCAGAGAAATTAGAGCAGATGAATGGGGAGACAGAGAATAACAAATAGCTCCTTTGATGACCTCAGTCTCACAGGCAGTCTTTCTGATGCTCCCCAATCCATTTCCAGCAAGTCTGGCATTTGGAACAGGGCCTGCAGAAGACTAACTGTGAGTTTTTGTTTCCCACATCTACATAGATAGAGAGAAAGGACAATGGACCACCTACTTTCTTCTTGAAACAATCGTATCTCCTGGCTTTCATTCTATCACTTTCCTAGTTTTAGCTCTACCTCACTAGTTGCTCCTTCTCGGTTTCTTCTGCTAGTTCCTCCTCCTCCTCTTGACCTTTAAGTCAGTGATTTTCAAAATTTTGACCATGCTCTCCTATCAGAACAAAAATTTGAGCACATTTCTTTTTGTAAATGAACATTAATTTATAAATTTTCTATGAGTATGTTTAAATAAGCATGTAAAATATGTGCAGAGATATATATCAATAAATATAAATACAAAAAGATATAGGAGTGTTAACATCTTCTTTTCACACCCCAATGAATTGCACTGAACCCCTCGTGGGTGTGCACAACACAATTTGAGACCACATCTTAATCCTTAGGTTTCCCGGGGCTATACTCTCTCCTCCTAGGTGACATCATCAATTTATATGGACTTAAATACCATCTTTAGTTTGCTAATGCCTCAATTTCTTTCTCCAGCCCAGACTTCTCTGAACTCCAAACCTGCACATCCATCAGATTACACGTTTCCATTCCTTGGCCTCCATACATACAGCTTTGACATTTCCCTTGAAATTTCTCCTCTGCGCCAGCCCTCATCTACTCTACATCAGCATGTTACTGTCAGCTATTAGGTTAGTAAGGAATCAGGGTCAACATGATACCTTAGTTTCCCTCTTTTTCTATATTTCATTCATAGACAAGTAATGCACTGTGACTTCCATCTCCAAAATTTATTTTGAATTTGCCTCTCTTCCTCTGCTTCACCATCACCTTAGGTGAGGTTACCTCCACCGTCTTGCCGGAGTCGGCCACCACCTTCACTATAGCTACTCTTTATCTCTTTCTACCCAATCCTACACAGCAGCAAGACTAATCTTCTCAAAATATTAGACAGATAAGGAAATTTGCATATTCAAATCCCTTCAAGGACTTTTCTTGCAATTAGAATGAACTGCAAACTCCTTCTCAGGGTTTAGGCTGTACTGAATTAGTGAATGTACTGAATATATTGTATTCCTGTCTTTTCCATGCTCTTCTGAAGCTGCTTTTCTCCATTCATATATTCTAGTCATGCCAGTGTTTCTTCACTTTCTGGAACATATCAGGGTCTTTGCACATGCTTTTCACTTTCTTCCTAGAATGTTCTTCCCTTTTTCCTTATTTTACTAGCTGCTTCTTTCTATTTAAGTATCACATGAAATGCCAGTACCTCCTGCTCCTATCCTCATTATCTCACAAAAAGTTGAAGCCCATGTTAAACTATTAATGGAATTTTTCTCAGCAATTAAAAAGAGAAACAAACTATTGATAGAAGCCACAATATGGTGAATCTCAAAAACCTTATGCTGAGCAAAAGGGCACACACACAAATATGAACACATATATGAAGTTAAAGAACAGCAAAACTAATCCGTGTTAATAGAAGTAAGAATGTGGTTGCCTCTGGGAGCGGGTTGGAGTTGACTGGACAGAGGCATAGGGAAGTTTCTGGGGTGATAGAAATGTTGTGTATTATGTTTGAGTGGCAGTTACATGGATGTATTCAATTGTCAAAATTCATTAATCTGAACACTTAGATTTGTGCATTTTATTGTATGTAAATTGTGCCTTGATTGAAAAAAATAGCAATATGTTTATTTTCAAAATTATGTCAGCAGTTGTTCTTTTAAAGATTTGATTCAAATAAGATTGATCCTATAGGGGCCAGCCCGGTGGCACAGCAGTTAAGTATGCACGTTCCGCTTCGGCGGCCCAGGGTTCGCCAGTTCAGATCCCGGATGCAGACATGGCACCGCTTGGCAAGCCATGCTGTGGTAGGCGTCCCACATATAAAGTAGAGGAAGATGGGCATGGATGTTAGCTCAGGGCCAGTCTTCCTCAGCAAAAAGAGGAGGATTGACAGCAGATGTTAGCTCAGGGCTAATCTTCCTCAAAAAAAAAAAAAAAGATTGATCCTATAGTTATCAATGTGTGATAATTTTGTATGTTGTTGAGTCTATTTTAGCTCATTGAAAGTTATGATCACAATAAAAATTTAGTTGCTTATGATGGTCACCAAGTATAAAGTTGATCTCTATTGCTCTTTAATAGCTTTTGAGATTTCAACTTCTTAACAGCTCTGGGAGGAGGCAGTATGCTTTCGTGGAGCAAGCATGTGTTTTAGAGTAAGATAGACCTGGTATAGAGTCTCACGTCTACCAAGTATCTATGATGTGGGCATATCGCTGGATCTCAATATCCAGTGATATTGTAAAATGAGAATAAATTCTGGCTTACAGGCAGAAATTCTTAAATTATGAATAATTCTTCCTAAAATCCAGGGACCTCTCTAATTCCATCCATAGATACCAAGTAAAAGGCACTTATCATGGACTATAGTAAGTTGAGATGTCAAAATGAAAGCATATTTGTCAAAGGGCCTGTTCTTGTTGACCACCACACAGTAGGCATTCTCTAAAACCTGCTTTCTACCTTCTTTCTTTTCTTTATGAAGTGTTGTGTATTTGAAAAAAAAGAAATGAAATGGTTTTTGCTTTCTAGCGGTTGTGATTGATTTATTGAGGACATGTTAGCAGAAGACAGCAGAGGTGAAACACTAAAAGCACCATCAATACACATACAGAGGTCAAGCCATAAAGATTTATTTTTAAATTAACGTGCAAAATATAAGGAGTATGTTAGAAAGAACTTGGATCTAGGAAAGGATATACAAAAGATATTCATAAAATTATATTGGCATGTTTTGGGCACGTTCAAAAATACTGTTTTAATTTAGTGTATTTGGTGCTTATTGTTTGAATGTGTATTTGGGGATTATGTATTTAATCGGGAAAAAAACTAAAAATTAACAGTAACAGTGTTTTTACTTTATGGTCTTATACTGAGGGCTCAAATCTAGCTCCATTCCCAGAAAAGCCTGGAGTATGCATCTTGGAAGATAGTTCATCAACAGAAAACGGAAAAAATTTGTCTATAATCGTTAAAGTCATTGTGTTCCACATATACTAACAAAATTTTCTGAATTAGCCATACCAGTTAACACATATTCAGAGTCTAAAGGCCACTGACAACAAAACTGAAAAATATATAGCAATCCTTGCTTTATATCACTGTAATCCTCTTGTATGTTTAAGTGAAGATTTCACATGTGAGGATACTCCATGTGTTCAGAGGCAAATACGTCTCCTACATTTAATTAAAATTTACTCAGTTTGCTGGATTGCTATTCCACATGGATATGAATGCAGTTTGTGTTGAGTTGAGGGATGTGTACATATTCTCTGTGGCATATGGCTATTTTGACAATGCTAAAAGTTGTGTTTATCTTTGCTTTTTCCTTTCGTAGTGACGGTTTTAAGAGCCATTAAGCCTTTTCCCCTGGTTAGATGTACGTTTCATTCATTTCTGGATCTTCCTGGCTGACTCTTATTCCTGGCCTGTGGTAGGAAGCCTGTGTCAGAGGGCACCTTGAGTTAGGACCATGCAGACCGTGCCTTGAATCTTGGGAATAATACCTTCCTCATAGAATGAGGGATCCAGGGACCCTCCTTGAGGCCCAGATCCTGCATCCACATTAAAAGCACCTCTGTGATTTTGCTTCCTGATCTATAAAGTGAAAATAATTACTGAGATCATGATAATGATTATGTGATATAATACTTTTAAAGGCAACTTTCCTTATTATATGCTCCTATAGTCTCAGATAACACTTGTCACATTTATAATCTCACTTTTAACTATCAATGTTTTGATCAATGCCTTTCTTGACTAAAATATTTTAAGCTCAAAGAGGGAAGATGATCTTTTTTGACCACAGTTGTGTTCCCAGGACCTAGCATGGTGCTTGGCAAAGAACAATTATTCAATAAATATCTGTTGGTGAAAAAATAGAGGGAACCATATTCACTTATTCTCACTCAGTTTTTCCCTGTCCCTTCACCTGAATAGATGACTGGAATGCATGGTCAAATCTTCTATGACATTTTAAACCAGTCAGAGAAAAGGTGGAAGTTGTTCATACACTGAGAGGCCTTGAAGTTGTGTCATTTAGCAAGTGAAGGATTGGGGAAGTTTAGTGTGGAGAAGAGGAGATATAACAGCTGTTTTCAAACATTCGTAGGATGATTATGCAGAAAAGAATTTAATCTTATTCTGAATAGCTCCAAGAGTTCCAAAAATCCAAAACCTCTGGATTGAAGCTACAGGGAAGTAGACTTTTGACCCAATAAAAAACCCATTAATAGTCAGAACTTCCAAAAGAAGGAATTGAGTGCCTCAAGAAATAGTGTATTTTCTATCACTTAAGATATCTGAACATAGGCAAGATGATGGGAAGTTGGAACCTGAGAGTTATAAAAGAGGATTTATGAATCAGATGGGTGATTAGGAGAGGTGACCTTTAAAGTCCTATGAAATTCTAAGAGTTTGTGACTCTGTGAGTCATTCTCCCAACAAGAGAGAGGCGGGACAGAAGGTGGGAATGAGAGAAGTAGGATGAAGATATCACGATGTCATAAAAGGTAAGAGAAGGAAAGAGGGCAGACCGGAGAATAAGTCTGTCTATTTCAGGTGTTTTCCTACAGCCATCTCTACATAGTTAGAGAACCCTGGTGAGCTAGTTAAAAAGCTTTAATAATATCAACACAAAACAAAACTAGCAAAAACTAAAGTCTCAGAGTGTTTTAATTTACTTCCCAGTTGATTTTTTTGCCACAAATGCCTCAGGGCATATCCATTTAAAAGGCATACATTTATTTTTTAATGACAGAAATTAATTAAATTAAAAATTTATTAATTAAAATTAATTAATTAAAAAGTTTGTGACTGTGAAAAAAGCACAATAATAAAAATCATGAGGTGAAGTGCATATCAAATATTTTAAATACACCTAGCTAGAAGACAACGATGATATTTACAAAATGCTTAGAGACTCCTGACAATACCCTGTCTTCACTGTAAAACCTGAAATGAGTTGTCTACTATTCACTCATTCAACTCGTGCTTAAACGAGTCCCCACTATGTGTCACTGATTGTATAAGGCGCAGGGGATATAGCACTGAACAAAGCAGATGTAGTCCCCGATGGGGTTTTCAGTCGAATGGTGAAATTAAGAATGCAGTGAAAGAGAGGTGCAGACATGAAATAACTGTACAATTAGCTGCATAAGTGGCTCGGAAATTTGGAAGAAGCCCATTTGCCTAGGGCAATGTTTCTCAACCTCTGCACTATTGCCATTTTGAGCCAGGTAATTCTTTCTTGTGGTGGGCTGCCCTGTGCATTAGAGGATGTTTAGCAACATCCCTGATCTCTACCCTCTAAATGCCAAATCGCACCCCCTCTTAGACATTGCCAAATGCCCCTCAGCAAGCAAAAACATCCCTGACTGAGAATCACTAATCTCCAGGGAGATCTTTCTGAGGAGGTGACATGATAAAACAATGGCCTGTGGCCCTTGCCCTGGAACGGCTACAGTCTAATAAAGCAAACATGGAACCAAACAACTCATACAATGTGACAATTGTTATGGGAACATTGATGAAAGGCTCCGAACCCCCCAAGTGTAAGCTCACAAAAAAAGATTGAAGCTTTTTTGGGTCAAAATCCTAGTCAGACACTTACCAACCAGCCTAGCATCTTTATGCCTCAGTTTTATCATCTCTAAAACGGGGCTAGGAAGGCCACCCATTTCCTAATCTCTTTTTGAGGAAAACAAGAGTTCAAGTAGGAAAAAGCCTTTAGAACTGTGCCTGGTATGTAGTGAAAGGAAGAAGGGGGAGAAAAAGGAGTTTTACAATTCTTTTTTTTTTTCTGTAGCGGGCCAGATCGTAAATATTTTAAGCTTTGTGGGCCAAACATTCTCTGTCATAGCTACTGAGTTCTGCAGTTGTAGTGGGAAAGCAGCTATGGACAATACTTAAATTAATAATTGTGGCTGTGTTTCCAGTAAAACTTGTTTTACAAAAACAAAGTTTGCAAAACAAAGTTTTCTGTAGTCCACTGACCCCTCATAAACACACACCATTGTCAACATTGAAAATTATCAAACTATTTTATTTTTTAAGGTTTTTAAATTTGCTTTGGTGGTTCTAGCTCATTACGTAAATCAAAACAACAAACAGCAAGTATTATACATCTTTCTGAAGAATAAAACGTTAAATAGTATGATTATATGTTTACTGAGAAAGCTCGAGAGAATGGATTTTTTAAGTGTCAGAAGTAATTTTTAAAATATTCAAAATGAATTTATTCAATATAAATATATAAAGCTCAATAGCTTTTCTTTACAATCAGCTATTTGTAACTGCAAATGAAAAAAAAATCCCATTCACAATAAAGATAAAGTATAAATTAAGGAGGAATAAAGTTAACCAGAAAGTTACAGGTCCTATGGGGGAAAAAAAACTATAAAAATATACATAAAGATACAAAACAAACAAAAAAACTAAACAGGAAAAAATACTTTCTTCTGGGATTCAAGTCTTACTGTCAATAAAGTTGTAATACTTGCCAAATTAACATTCGAGTTTAATGCAGTTCAATCTGAATGCCTTTGGTGTGTTTGTGAGAACTTGGTAAAATAATTCCAAACTGCACAGGAAATAATAGGATTTAAAGTTTATAGAGAAGAAAATAGTTCGTGCATGTGTAACTTGCAAAGAACTTTATGAATAAGAAGTATATTGTGGGGGTACTTACCCTTCTAGATTTTGGCTATACTATCAAGTGATTGTAATTAAAACCATACTATACTGGCACAGGGCTAGACAAATGGGTCAGCGAACTAAAACTGAGAGTCCAGAAACATACCCAAGTAAGATAGAGAGGTTTTTCAGTTCTGTGTGAGTAGCCAATTTTATTTAATAAATACTATCGTGTAACTGATTATTCATATGGAGGAAAAAAGCCCTATACCTTTAATGGCATACAAAAATAATTCCAGGTAGCTTGAGGAGCTAACTAGAAATAGAAATGCATAAAAATGGTAAAAGTAGGGGCCGGCCCCATTGCCAAGTTGTTAAGTTTGCCCGCTCTGCTCTGGCGGCCCAGGGTTTTGCAGGTTTGGATCCTGTGCGCGGACATGGCACCACTCGTCAGGCCATGCTGAGGTGGCGTCACACATAGCACAACCAGAAGGGCCTATAACTAGAATATACAACTATGTACTAGGGGGCTTTGGGGAGAAGAAGAAAAAAAAAGACTGGCAACAGATGTTAGCTCAGGTGCCAATCTTCTTTTTTTAAAAAAAAAAGGTAAAAGCAAATGTAGGCCACTATAAACTTGTGATGAAAGAGGGAGTTTAGTAAAGGCCAGAAAACATAAAACATGAAATTGGCAGACCAGATTAACTGAAAGTTTAAAGTTTCCATATAGCAAAAGAAACCATAAACAAAGTAAAAAATAAATAAATAATAGACTTAGCGGAAGTATTTACAAAATCTATAACCAATGGAAGTTAATAATACTAGCATACAAAGAGGATATGAAAAAGCATTTCACCATAAAAATCAAATAGCCTATAATCATATGAAATAATATTAATCTCCAGTAGCAATAACTACACACAACATTTAAGAAATAAAGATATTATGCATCTACTTGATTTACTTTTTCTGTCTTTTTTTTTCTTTTTGCTTGAGGAAGATTATCGCTGAGCTAACATCTGTGCCAATCTTCCCCTACTTTGTATATGGGACACTGCCACAGCATGGCTTGATGAGCTGTGTGTAGGTCTGTGCCCAGGATCAGAACCCTCAAACCCTGGGCCACCAAAGCAGAGAGTGTAAACTTAACCACTATCCCACTGGGCCAGCCGAGCTTTCTCTGTCTTTTGATGAAAGCATTTACCACCAAGTAACAAATTCTAATTTAGCACTACCATAAATGCACATGATTCCAATCAGTGCCCTTCATTATGTTGCAACTGTCAAAGAAATAACATTTTTTCAATTTTTTGCAACTCCTGTAGAACATTACTGGAAAGTGATTACATTTGATGGGAAATTTAGATTTAAATATTGTGTTTATGTATTCAATTTATGTCATTTACCTCCTTTTCTCCCCAGGAACTAGATGGTGCTTAATTGAAAGTTGGAAAAAAAGTCTGTTTCTGAAATTTTTAAAATTTTATTTCAGAGGCCAAAAAGTTTTTTCGTTTTTTGTGTGTATGTGTGAAGAAGATTGACCCTGAGCTAACTTCTGTGGCCAATCTTCCTCTTTTTTTTCTCCCTGAAGCCCCAGTACATGACTGTATATCCTAATTGTAAGTCATTCTAGTTCTTCTATGTGGGATGCAGCCACAGCATGGCTTGATGAGTGGTGCATAGGTCCTTGCTCAGGATCCAAACCTGCGAACCCTGGGCTGCCGAAGCGGAGTGCACGAACTTAACTGCTCTGCCATGGGGCTGGCTCCCAGGGAAAAAGTTTTAAATTGCCTTTTATAAACAAGCAGGTTTCCTTTGTTTCTTAGAAGCTTTAGACTAAATGGATTTTTAATTCATTGATAGCATATTGTGATTAAATTTTTCTATGATCTTCATATTTCTGTTTTCATAGCAGAAACTTTGATGCGTTTACTGCCCTTCAGAGAACAGTGCTCTGGAATATTTTTTTCATACAAATATATATTTCTTTTTAAACCTTGTGTAAATCCTTTCACAAAGAAAGTCTTTTCAGTTGGATCACCTCTGACTCAAATTTCCTGGGGAGGTATGGGGGGTAGAGGGGAATGGCTTTAAGAAATGAAGCATAAAAAATGTAATGTTTTTCTGTGATACAAATATATGAAATGACCCTGAATGACATCCGTACTCTTGTCTTCTCATTTTTCCCACAAGTTTGGTTCTGCTCAATTATAATAATTGACATTTGCAGTGGGTTCCTCTGTAAAAGAGGTGCCAAATCGGAAATGATTTATTTTAGAAATAGAGAGAATATAAACATATATATCCCCTGTCTCTGAAGTGTGAAGGTTGAAAAGCAAGAGGATGATCTTCAAAGTGTCTCAAATATTGATTTGTGGCATAGTTTTACAAAAATGCTTCAGATTAGTTTTTCTTTTTCTTTTTTCTAGGTAGTCCCTTATGCTTTGGGTCAGTTGGTGCTAAAACTTGAACTTCTTTATTTTTGAATTTATTTTTAAAAAGATATTTCATAGTGGTATCTAACTCCCTTTAATCATTGCTGAAAAAGTAAGAATCATTCTGTGAAGCCAAATCAGATATTTTTCCTTATCTCACAAATTTTGTTTTTGTTTCCTTTGTTTCTATACAATGAATCTTCTCTACCTCTCTCTCCCCCAGAAATTGCCCCAACTCAACATTTAAAGGTCCATTTTCAATCACTGTATTCATTTCAGGAGCAAAGATATTGTATATTCAAATTAGAGTTACTTTTCAGTAACAAACTAATAACTTGCAGAAATAATAATCTTTAGCAAAACCACAATCTGGTATTCAACAAAATCTCCCCAATGCACACATCACAAGATACAAATATATACTCATCATCCATCACTCCTAAGGAATTTATAACAAAATGATCAAGTCAAGCGGAAACACTACAATTAAAATTGTTGATTATTCTTCACCAGGGTATTTTGTTATCTTTAAGAAAAATGAATAATTTACATAAAACGGCCCTTCTAAGATTTTTTTAGCTCATTGTTACTGATCTTTACTTATAAATTAAAAGATGAACTAAAAATGCAGAATTTATCATAGTCCAGATTGAATCAGGTGAAAAACATAACAGTGAGTTAAATTGCCTGACACATTTGAGTTAAGGTTATTTAAAGTGCCAGGACAAATACATCAAGGAAAGATGGACTCAAATGAATTGAGTAGAAAATATATGTCTATAAAATACAGTCATATAAAATATATTCATATTTCTTCATTATGTGTGCCAGGGTAATGCAAGAAAATAACAGCAACAACAAAAGCAGTGTGATATGTCAGATTTCACCTTTAATTTAAAAAATCATTCTCCTCAAGAGGGGATTTTCTTTTTTGAGTTAGCTCAATTATTTCAGATCTTGTTAATTTAAGTAGTTGATTTACTTTCCTTCTGAGATTTTTCTTGGATAAGAAGAAAGAAATAGATTTTGATGTGTATCCTGAGTAGAACTAATTGCTTATTACTCTTTTAAGATCTCTGAGAGAGAGAAAAAGCAGCACTGTGCAGCTCTATTGCACTTATAAATCTCCAAATGAAGATACATTCCACTGTGTGAAATGTTACGTTAAAAGCGTGATGGAACATTACTAACAAAATTCTCTAACAACAAAATAACTCTGTACTATGTATTTATTCAGTTTAAAAAAAGGCCATTATAGACTAAATTGCCTTCTCTACTTTGCATGATTTTTGTATAAAGGATTTTTAAGACTGATAAGCCCAAATATAACATTAATTTTCTTCAAGTAACATTCAACTTTTTTCCAATAGCATGTAGATACCTTAACATAGAAAACTGACTGCATTGCTTATGGTTGGCACTTACTACATTTTTGTGGAAAGACTATAGGGTTGATGATTCCACCCTTGACTTTTTCAATCTTGCTTCAAGTTAGAATTAACCAGAGAGCTCTAAAGAAACACATCAGGGCTGGCCCAGTGGCGCAGCAGTTAAGTGCACACATTCCACTTTGGCAGCCTGGGGTTCGAAGGTTCGGATCCTGACATGGCACCATTTGGCAAGCCATGCTGTGGTAGGCGTCCCACGTATAAAGTAGAGGAAGATGGGCACAGATGTTAGCTCAGGGCCAGGCTTCCTCAGCAAAAAGAGGAGAATTGGTGGCAGATGTTAGCTCAGGGCTAATCTTCCTCAAAAAAAAAAGGAAAGAAAAACCCTTTGGGCCGGCCCAGTGGCTCAGCGGTTAAGTTCGCACGTTCAGCTTCTCGGCGACCGGGGGTTCGCAGCTTCGGATCCCGGGCGCGGACATGGCAACACTTGGCAAAATGCCATGCTGTGGTAAGTGTCCTACTATAAAATAGAGGAAGATGGGCATGGATGTTAGCTCAGGGCCAGTCTTCCTCAGCAAAAAGTGGAAGATTGGCAGTAGTTAGCTCAGGGCTAATCTTCCTCAAAATAACAACAAAAAAAGAAACACATGGCCAGGCCCCAGCCCAGATTAATCAAATTCAGATTCCTGGGGTTGAGGCTTGGACGGGACATCATTATTTCTTTAAAGCTGAATCTTAGGTGCAGCCTGGCTGAGAACCCTTGAAAAGAAACTGAGACTCAGAAAGGTTGAGAAACTTGCCTAAGGCTACATAGTTATTGCATTGCTGACTCTAAATCACAGTTCTGCTTCCCTATTCTGTGATTCTCCACCATGTGGGACTGCCTCTTAGCACTGCCTTCGTTTACTCCTGAAAGAAACAAATTCAAAACCTACAGGATAGGAGAGAGGGAGTTAGGAATTTTATTTAGGCACAAATACCAGTAAGACTATTTCCTCCAGGACTGCAACTTTCCTTATTCTAACACTATTTAGCTGTGAGATACAAGTGAAGAAGTGCATGCACAAGTTAACAGATGATTTTGATATGCCAGTTTATGTTTCTTGTCAAAGGCAGTGGCCAAATTTCTTCCAACAGTTGTCCTCACAATGGCATACACGTGTCCTGGGGGTACGTCAAGACCTTCCAAGGAATAGGCAGATAGTTTTAAAGGAATTTATTTCAGGATTTTCAACTTTCTTTTGTACTCTTCACTGAAACCGAATTGCCTGAAAAAAGATGCCTGCAGTCAAGACCTCAGGCTGTTTCTCACCTGCCTTATCTCAACCACTTCTCCCACTTTAAGAAAGAAAGGCTTATCTTCCATCTACCTAGAATCTTACTCCCACTTCTTCCCAAAAAGAGGAACATTAATGACTTCAATGAGTGGACAATATAGCTTTTTGCAAGGAAAGTGGTTGCTACCTCTTTGCTTTCAACTAAACCCAAAGAAAAGACCTGAGTTGTCAGCTGATAGATCATTAAAAATAAGTTTTGATGATGAATCACCGAGTATTTTAGCATTTGACATAGGAGGGTCTCAAAGAATTAAACATTGCTATAATAAAATTCTTTCCATTTCCTTCTACTCACTTATTGAGTAAGATTTATCAGCACTTAACATCTATATAAATGAAAAGTAGGAATAGAATTGATGCTGAAAGCTTTTCAATTCTAGAAATAACGTATGTTCTTCTATACATCTATACGTCAGTTGTTAAACCCCCATCTGTCTTATTAAGAGAAGCATTTTCAATGAAACTTTATTTTTATGTTTATTATTCATCAAGTTTTATAATATATGTGTATGTGTATTGTTTCGATCAGTTATACACTGTTAACGATTGTATGATAACTCATTCCAAAAGGAATGAGTCTCTTTACACTTAGAGCCTATGGTGACAGAAAAAATATATTTAATATACATATATATTGTTGATCCATAAAATTATGATAGGTTATGTTGACGAAAATAATGCATAATGAATCTATAAATGAAAATTTGGGTGAGTTTATTCTGAGCTAAAATCTGAGGACCACGGCCCAGTGCCTTTCTTCCCAAAGGAAGAAAGGGCACCAAAGAAGTGAGGTACACAGAGTGGTTATATACCCCCAAAGAGGATGCTTTACATATGATTGCAATGTCCCTCCCACAATAGTCACAAGATTTCCCTGTCAGCACAGCGCTTGATGGACACAGCAGGTAGTGGGTCTGCTATCTTGGAGGGCTTAGCAGGAGGCAAGTCTATTGTCTCGAGCTGGGTGGTCACAGGTGAGCCCAGCAATCAGTTCCTAGCCTAAGGAAAGATGCTTAATCCTTAAGGAAATGCCGACATTGGGAGGGGGAGGGAAGTTGCACCTTTATCTCAAGGGTCTTTGTTCTTGCCACAGGGAATGTCTAAAGCAGATATACAACGCATGCTCCACGGCCTCTGTCAGGCCCTCTTGGAAAGACAAGGTCAGGCCGAATTAGGGTTACACCAATGGCTTCCTCATATTCTCCAATATATCCTATTGCTTGCCATTTTTATTTGTCAGTGATCGATAAAATCTTTCAAGTATAAATATAATTTTTTATTTTAAAATATTTATATTTACCATGTGTCTAAAATTAAATCTTTTGCAATCATTTAAACTAAGAATGAAAAATTCTAGACGCAGATTTAAAAATCTGCAAGGGGTAACAAGTTTTTCAAAATTCTTCTTTAGAAGTTATATAACCAAGAAAATTTAGAGCCACCTGATCAGTATCTCTAAGATAATAGTAACTATTTTTAAGAATGCTTCAGATAGAAGTCATTCTTACACACTCATTTTAAAAGGATATTTAAGTGTTTGTAATTTGGGAACCCAACATGATCCATGAACATAAATGAAGATATTGGTTTGCAAATATCAGAGGTAAGCTATTAAAATGCAGAAATTTAAATTGCCCTGATGTATGCATAAATTAGTGTCACCTCCATCTTGTCAGTAAGAGTATATTTTAGTCTCTCCCTCTCTCTCTTTCTATATATCTATATATATACACATATATATATATGTATATTTGGACTAATAGATCAGAGGATAGTACTAACCTAATACAATAATTAATTAAAGGAGATATAATTATAACTTTGAGAATTAGCTATCTGATAATTGTTTGACTTCAATGGGTAGATCAAAGGAATAAGGGCTTTCACTTATTCAAACAAGCTTCGTCCTTTATCCAAACATTTACCCAGCTAATTAAACTTCACTAGTTTATTTTTCTCAAAGCATTTAATTCAGGGGGGTTCTGAGTAAACTAAAAAATCCGGCCGGAGCACTCCAGCGTCACCCACATTCTAAATGCTTCCCTTGTTCACAGTGGTGCTTATTGAAGGTCCAGGCTACTGATGACATCTTGGATAAATTGGCAAGGTTCATGAGAAATAAGAAAATGCTGTTCTTGGAGATGATGTGGTTTGAGGAAAAGACCTATGTTTTGGAATTTGACTCAGATTCAAACTCTGGCTTTCCGTTTGGGGCAAGTCTTTCAGAGAATCTACCCTGTTTCTTCTGCAAAAGAATCTTCTTTTCTGGGATCCTTGTGAAGATTCAGAGAGATATGAATGTTTAGAAAAAAATGGGCACTGATAAGCGTTAATTCCATTCTTTCCCCAGTTAGATTTGTAAGATGGGAAGAAAGCTATACAAAGGAGTGAACAAATTATACCTGACAGAGAATAGCAAAAGATCATTTACAGGACACAACTACCTATTAAATCACTTTAAAATATTAGAAATGACTAACTTTTTCAGATATTATAGCCAAATACCACTCTAATTAAAGTAAAATGAAATACTTGGGGTTTTTTTGTATTTATTTACTCCTGTTTTTCTTTGCCTCATTCCTTCATTGGATTAATATTAAGGTCATATAATGTGCCAAACACTATATTAGGTGTTGAGTATATTGAAAATCTTATTAGTGCAATTAAATGTACTAATGTATATGTACTTACATATATGTACATACATATATATAACTTCAACTTTGTGTTATCACAATTGATGACATGTAGATAGATAGATAGATAGATAGATAGATAGATAATGTTTATAGGCATGTACATTCTTCAAAGGACCTTGTATGAGGATGTAGAGTCTTACCAGAACGAGAGGAATTCTCTCACATCCACCTCTGCTTTTGAAGTTCGTTAACGATGCACCATCCAAATAATACTACAAACTACAATTTAGCTTGAGAATATATTAGATTTCTATTGAACATAATGAAGCTGTAAAATATTTCTAGAGTAAAATATGTTTATATAATACAATATCTAAACAAAATTATATATCAAGTAAAATCTTGTGTTAAATAAAAAGTATCTTCTATGATAATATATAGTCATAAGGCTTTCCATTTGGTTGTGTAGAAATAGTGTGAAATATACTTTCTGAAGTAGAATTATTAGCATTTAAGTGCTCTGACAGTGGAAGAAAGCTAGAGGGAAAGAAGAACAAGAGAAAGAGTATAATGGACAAAGCTTTACTGGAAGTCAAACTACCAGTTTGTATTTCAAAACTGACAGGTTTCCCCTTTTTGATTTGCTGTCGTTGAAGTTTTCAGATGCACCTTGCCTGTGGCTAGGTTATTTTCAAAGATTAAAATGCTAAACTGGAAATTAAATGCAACTTAATTCCCAATTTAAATTTCCATTATTTTTGAAAAGTAAAAAATTAAAAGCACTGTGTCATTGCAATTCTTGTGGAAGAAGTAATTCTGGGAAAGGTAGAATGTACAAGTGGGTATCTTATTGGAGGAGAAAGGAACCTAAGCTACCATCATTTTGAAATTGGCCTGGAAATCTATTTTCACTGGAAAATATACTATATTTTTAGTAATTTCCTTGTCATTTTACTGTCTCTTTTTCTGTTATAACATAAATTATGAATTCCTTATTCCATTTGAGATCTGCCTCCTATTATATTAACTCTTCTAAAGTTATCAAGAAATAATAAGCTACACAATATTCCACAGATGTCAAAGCAATTATTTTGGGGTTTAAATGTTAAACTATTGACCCTTTAAAGTCAGTAATATTCGAGTTTGTTTAAAAAAGGAAGTTATAGTCAAGTAAAAATAAATCTAGCCACTTAAGCAACTCAACAAATACATTTAAAATTTGGTTTATAAAATGCAACTCTACACAATAGGATTTTCTGTTTTCAAGTTAATTATCTTAGAGGTTGAGTAGGAGGCAAGGCTGCCTCCAATCAATATATCCATGGAAGCTCTGCTACAGTTTTCATGTGTCCTCATGGAGTAACTCTTAATGCCTACTAAGAAAATGGCCCAGATAAGGAAGAGCTCTTTATTGTTAGACAGCAGCATTACTTGACTGTGTTTTCCACCTAGCACATAAAATGTAGGCCCTTCACATGCAAGGTGACCTTCCTTGAATGTGCGTATGCACCATGGACTATAGCTTACGTGAAATGGTATGGATCAGGGACAATTTCCAGCACACTGCTCACTCTCATAAAAGCATAATACAAATGAGATTGTTGTTATTGTTTGAATCTGTTCTCATTGATAGAAGATGAAGCCATTTGCAAAAATCTGTACTTTAGCTATTATGAGTAACAAAAGACTCATGACATGTTGCACACATCGTGGTGATGAAGAACCATCATCCTGAGATGTGTCCCTCAAAAGTCTCGGTGATGCTTGAACAGATCCAGAGCTGCTTCTTGAGGAAGGTTCCAGCTTAGTCTGAAGGTAACCTGACAGCCCACTTCTCTGTGAGACTGGGAAAGTCTCCATCTCTACACTAACACTTCAGGCTACTCAATTTCCCTAACATTATGCTAATAACCATCCACTCATCCAGTATACAAAGCATGTCTTTCTTTCTTAATTAGAGCCTACCATGCTTTCATCATAAATTAGAGCTTCAAATTGTCCACTATCTTACTTCTATCAAAAACCTGGCTGAAGGTGATATTTAAAGGTGATACTATAACCAAATGATCACTTCTAAGGAGCTGCTGATTCTACAGCTTTGTGATTCTGTAACTCCAAGGACTTGCTATCCATTTTTCCCTTGGGAAAGTCTAAGATCTTTCCTTATACCAGAAAGCTACATACCTGGGCCACATTAGCTTGCCTTCCCCAGAATAAAATACTGTGAGTAATATTTTAATATTAAGTATTCAGACTCCATCAGAGGTCAATCAGGAATATCATTAAAATTATTTTTATATTTGATGTATATTTATCAATAATCTTGTCACTTTGGATGGTCAATATTATCACGGTATACTCCCATGGGGCACATTCCTTTTAGAATTTAACACCAAGACAAAAATTTGTCTTTTGAAGGATGGGGTTTATTATTTCTTACAGGGGTATTTCCTCCTTTGACCCAGACACTGAAGTGGCCATCTATCATTAGCTTAACTCCTGAATCTTGCTTAGGGTAATAGGTTTAGTAAATCTGAATGTTCTTTTGGCTGAGTCATGTTAACTTAATACACGTTAAAGTTACTTTTGATTCATGGGACGTTTTGTGCCAAAATACACACGTCAGAACTCATATCATTACCTTGGCCTTTATTTCTACAACCAAAAGAATAAAAACAATTTTTCCAAAAGAAGTCTGATATTTAGAAGGACATTTCTGCTTTACTCTCTTTTTCTCCCATCCTTATGTCCAAGATTCTAAAAGAACTTTAAAAATAAAACCCTTTTCTACAGTTGTTGGTGTCTAGCTTGTATGGTGGCTCAAATGAGTATAGTTAAAACCATCTTATGGATGGTGCCCAACACAGCCTGGCACCAGACAAAATGAGGCTATTCAGAATTATATTTGAGAGTTACTTTAGGACAGAGAGAGAGATAATTTGCATTGTATTAAATCTTTATTGGCATGGGATGGCTGAGGAATTTATAGTTATTAGACTGCAAAGGAACACATATTAGTCTGACTTTTAACAATAGTTAGCCTCATTAATATATTTCACACCACTATTTCTCATGCACATTAAAAGTATTTTATTGACATTGATTATAAAATATGGTCTTGAGACTTTGGGCTCAGGGAGTTCTGCCCATAAGACAGATTTCCACATGCCTACTATATAACTTGACTTGGATGTCTCAAATGTCCCAATGACTCAAAATGTCTCAGTCTTTTCCAGCATCTTCTAAACTCGTTCTTCTTTCTGTATTTCTTAATTAGCTGATTGGTTCATCATTCTCCCAGTTACTCAAGCTGAAAAAGACTGTGGTTGCCGCAGACTTCTATCCATTCAGCCTCTTTCTCACTCAAATCTATACCCAAGTCCTGTCAGTTTGATCTCTGAAATGTTTCTTGAGGCATTAATAATCTGGCTCTCATCTACATTTTCAGTACTCTCTTCTATCATTCCACTATTTTATATCCTTTCCTTTTCATCCATACCACTGTCATTCATCCAACAAATGTTTATTTAGCTTCCTCAGTAATCATTATTATTATTATTATAACTAGATACCTAGGATATAAAAATGAGTATGACAAGCATTATCCCAGTATGAATGTCAGACTTTACACAAGTAATCAACCATGATAAGCCTTATGAGGAGTACATGAAAGAGAGAGAGAGAGAGAGAGACAAAGAAGAAAACCATTTAGGGTAGAGTTAGAAATCCGAGTTAGTGTCTGGGTCAGAGAAAGCTTCTCCGAAGAAGTGAGATTTAAACAGGGAATTGAAAGATAGGTAAGAACTGACCACACAAAAACATTGTGAATGTGGGGGAGAATTTTCCACACAGAGGGCATACCACATTGAAAGGTACAGGAGGGAAAGTGTCACACAATAAAGGGACTGAAGGAGTGTGACAAGAGTATATTTGGAAGGAAGAGGGCCAAGAGACCAAGCTCGAGAGGAGGTAGGGCCAGATGCTGGAGGGGCTCTGAGTTCTGTTTGAGAGGTTTTTCTTTGCCCTCTGGGCTTTGGGATGTCATTGAGGGGTAGTCATCAGGAAAGAGCCATGATGAGAGTTGTCAGAGACTTATTTTGCTGAAGAACAGAGAATGGTTCAGAGAGAAGCAAGTCTGAGAGGAAAAAAAAAGAGGCAGTTACTGTAATCTTGACAAGAAGTGATGGTGATCTTGACTAAGATGGTGCACATGAGGGTGCAAGCAAGTGGACAAATCTGAGAAAAATGCGGGAGGTAGAATTGACAGGAGTTGGTGTTAGATTGAATGAATATAGGATAGAGTCTGGGGAAACAGTCATGTATGATTTTCAGTTTCTGACTTGATTTTCCTATTGAGATGACACTACCATTTATAGAAATGTCAAAATAGTAAGTGCTATGTTGGATAAAATAATGAATGATTAAAGGCATAACAAAAGGAAAAGAAGAGATTTGGAGAGAAATAGAGAGTGAGTGTGTTTTGGATGTGTTAATTTTGAGATATCTGTAAAACTAAGTGAAGGGTTGAGTAGACAGAGAAATGAATATGATGTCAGGAAGAGAGGTGGACATTATGAACTACATGTCTTCCCCTAAGAATGTCATACAGCTGTATGTCAGCGCACTTGTGACAAGCACCTGCTTGGAGCTTTTATCCTTCACCTTCCTTTCTATACTCAGCTAAAATGTCACCCTACAATAATTCTTCCCAGTCTCTACTATCCTCTGATTTGCTGGTATGATTAATTTCTTTCTATCTATGTTCCCAAAATGCTTGTTTTATTAACTTAATGGATAGTTCCTTAAGCAGTGGAATTGTGTGATTTGTATGTGATGGTTTCCCCAACGAGATTAGGAGTACCTTGAGGGCAGAAAAAACGTCTCCTCTTGTATGTCCATGCTTAGCTCTACATCTGGACCCGTGTGAATCTAGCTTTCTAAAATGAATGTATTAATTAAGGAATTGAGTGGCTACTATATTCCAAAAAATATTCTGCACACTATGTACAAGAGAGAATAGGTCCATGCTCTCAGAACCTCAGATCCTAGTAAACTGAGCTAGGAGACAAATTGCAAGAGGGGAAAAAAAAAGTCATAAAGTGAGAAATGCTATGTAGAGAATTAAAAGAGAGTTAGAAAGTCTTGAAAATTGTTTTAAGACCTCACTAAGGTGATGATTTTTTTAAGGTGAAAATATGATTGACAAAAAATAGCTTGTCAGGTAATGATCTGAGGGCAAAGTATTCCAGACACAAGGAGTAGCTGGTGCAAAGGTCCTAAAAGTGAACTGACTTTGTGTGTTGAGGGAGGATCTAGAGAAGCTATATATATAGCAACCAAAATATATAACAACCTGCCTATAAGGTTGTTAGGGAGATGATAAGTTATATATTCCCCCTGTTGGTGAAGGACATCATCTCATACCTCAATTGAGTTTATTCTTAGCCTCATCTCCTAGGTGCAATATTTGAGCTAAAGGTCTTAATTAGCATGAGACTCTCTATATAGTAATGCCCAAGTGTCACAAAGATTTACCTAAAGGAGACATTTGTTCACATCGTAAAGCCATCCAATGGAAGCACGTGATGGGAATCAAGAAATAAATTTTATTTATGAAAGGTAAGAGCCGTACAAGTGGTCATAGCAACTTCAAATTCAGCAGCACCTGAGAGTAACCTTTAAGGAAGATTTAGAGGCTAGAAAATAGCCCAGGATCCATGAAGATAGATTTGCTTGAGGTGATAGGTTTAAGCATATATCTTTGTGAGTGTATATGAGTTTAAGTTTATATTGGCCAATTTTATTTGCTTGTTTGTTTGTTTCCAACATCTCTTGTAGGGCCAAATGTTTCCCTAGAGAATAACCACTTCAACTATGCCAGTTGCTATATTTTTATGCAACCTTCAACTCTTCATACTAAAGTGCCTCCAGAATACAAAATAAATCTTTTCAAATTTAAAAAGAGGCTCTCCAAATATTCCCCTTAAAAGTATCAGTCAGACATATTTCTAGGTTCCTAATATATTGCATGTTGCCAGGAAGTATATTCAAACCTTCAGAAGTTATTCATGTAACTATGTACACTTGCTGGTGTGCTTCTGCCTTGCTTGCTCCTTGAAATTGGAAGCTAAGATCCTTCCAGGGGGAAAAAAATCTAGGGAAGAGGAAAAGTAATTTTACTTATAAGATAAGATATATGTGAGCCACAGCTTTGTTTTATTTTTAATTTACCATAGCTTCAAAAGGCACCATTGCTTTAGATCAGGGGTCAGCAAAGTTTTTCTGTAAAGGAGCAGATAGTAAATATTTTAGGTTTTGTGGGCTGAAGATCCCTGTTGCAACTATTCAATTCTGCCATTGTAATGTGGAAGCAGTCATAGAAAATATGTAAATAAAAGTGTGTGGCTGTCTTCTAATAAAACTGTATTTACAGAAAGAGGGAGGGGGCCACATTTGGCTTAAGGGCTGTAGTTTGCAGTCTCCTGCTTTAGAGCTAACGATTTGATAACAGGCATCAACTGTTTGGGGAACCCTGTAATTAGGGACTATAACACCTAAAAGATTTATCTCTTCCTTTTTCTCTCTCTTTTTCTGGTTATGAGAAATAAGGGCTAGAAATGTAGTTAATGATAAGGTCCAATCAGAGCAATTATAGTGGTTACAAACACAGTTGGCAGCCTGTTGGTCAGTCTTATTTAGTCTCTGGCAACTTCATTTTCACAGAATGAATTCATATGTTTGCAATGTCTTTTTTTTAGGAAAGGGAATTATAAATTATAATGATGCAAGATCTCCTTTTGTTTATGACCTTGGTGGTGCTTAATCTACTCACTCATCGATTTTCCAATTCATATAAAGTAAAATCTTTTATGAAAATGTTGACTTTTGCAGCCTTTCTTCCACTTTTTCTATAACAATTAACAATTAATTTGTGTAGCTTTTTACCATCTTTTTAAATTTCTGTTCACCTTGAAAATGTGAATACAAAGCAGTGCTATAACATGCATTTTGTCTTGTTCACACATAGTGGCTTCTGGTACTTCATAAAAAATGGAACAAAATAGTCTAGCAACAGGTTGAATGCACATGAATCAAATAACAGGAGAAGATAAGTCTTCAATCTTTCTTTTAAAAGCTCAGTTTCTTAAAGCCTGTATATAGACATTCAGAATTGTAGTAAGAAGGAAAAACGTCCTTAGAATTAGAATACTTTAATTAATTAGTGTATAAAATAATTTGCCGGAAACCTCAGAAATATAAAGGCAGAAAGTTACTTGTTTAGTAACTGTTTCTTTACTAAAAACACCTCTATGAGTTTTAAGGAATACTTGATTATTATTTCATGTGTGAAAGTGACCTACCTCTTCTGGGATACTACTGTGCTCATGAGGAGTGTCTTTTTCCTCCAGCGATCCTTTTTTTTTTTTTTGTCAACAGGTCACAAGAATAGTATACCCTAAAAATTCCCATGTTGCTGAAAATGTGAAAGTGTGTGATATGTGTATATATATATATATATGGCTGCAACTGTCAGGTGTCTCATCCTGAAAAAGAAATTGGGTCAGAATTAAGAAAAAAATATTCTTGAACATTTAATGTCCTTAAAACAAAACTTCATTATCTAATAAATACTTATCTGCATCATTCTGATGCCTCCAAATGATAGTTTATTCAAGATACATTGTGATCTATATTTTGACACACAGCTCTGCAATTATCATGAAAAAGTTTCAAGTTTTACCTCATTTCTCAATGCAAGTGAATTAAAAATATTCAATTCAATTCAATTTCATAAACATTTTGAATGAACATGTATGTGAGCAAGGTTGTAAGAAATTAGCTTCTTGATTAGAAAATTGATGAATTTATGGTCTCTGACTTCAAAGAACTCACATGAGAGTGAGGCATACGGACAAAATCAAAATTTGCTGTAGATTATAAATTCAAAATGGGAAAACTATATAATAGAGGATGAAGAGGGGGAGCACAGGGAGCAGAAATAATTCTGACTGTGGGACTTGAGGAAAGTTTCATAGTGCTGGTTAAAAAGAAATACGGTTCACTTGCTAGAGAAGGGGCAAGGAGGGCATTGCAGATAAATTAAGATTCTGTGGCATATTCAGAGGTTGATATGTTCAGAAAAGTGTGATGTTTATTATGTTCTATGTATATTCTATGTATATTCTATTTCTATGTAGTATGAGTGATATAAATATTTAAAACCAAATGCCTTATAAAATTTGAAAGAATTCCATCAAATGATCTGTGATATATTTGCATTTCCTTTTTTCTTATATCATTATGAACAATGATCTGAAATTTTTTTTTAAAAAAAGCTTCTCCAGATTAGTAGAGGATTATTGATTTTAGAATGAACAAAGTCTACAAATCATTCAGGGAAATTCAGCCTTTTTGTTCTATCTTATTTCTGAAACCACATAGTTCCCTGAGATGAATAATCAATCATGTATTTGATAAGCTCCTAAATTAAGACTCAAAAAACTAGTAATCGATTGGGATTTCATTTTCTCCCTCTTTTTTACTAATCCCATCTATATTTCTTTATATGAATTATGGACATGTTGGATTAAGTTGACCTCTATTTTAGGGGGAAAAATGCTTTATATGACATTAAGAAAAATTTGATTTGCTTTAATTAGCCACTTTTAATTTTGGTAGAGTAACATTGATAAGATGAATATTACACTTAGATCATAGCATTTGGTGATATTATTGTTATTATTATTTTTTTATTAAGGTAACATTGGTTTATGACATTATATAACTTTCAGGTGTACAATATTATAACTTGATGTCTGTATATAATACAGCGTGCTCACCACCAAAAGTCTAGTTTCCATCCATCGCCATACAATTGACCCCTTTCACCCATTTGGCCACCTCCCACCCTTTTTCCCTTCTGGTAAATACCAATCTGTTGTCTGCTTCTATGAGTTGTTTTGTTTTATTTATTCATTTGTTTTGTTTTGTTTTTATATTCTACATATGAGTGAAACCACATGGTATGTGTCTTTCTCCATCTGACTTATTTCACTTAGCATAATACTGTCAAGGTCCATCTATGTTATCACAAATGGCAAAATTTCATCTTTTTTATGACTGAGTAGTATTCCATTATGTGTATATACTGCATCTTCTTTATTTATTAATCTGTCGATGGGCATTTAAGTTATTTTCATATCTTGGCTATCGTGAATAATACTTCAATGAACATAGGGGTGCATATATCTTTCCAAATTAGTGTTTTTGTATTCTTCGTATATGAAAACCACAATGAGATATCACCTCACACCCATGAAAATGGCTATTATCAAAAAGACAGGAAATAATAAGTGTTGGAGAGGATTTAGAAGAAAGGAAACCCTCATACACTGTTGGTGAGAATGTAAAGTGGTGCAGCCACTATGGAAAACAGTATGGAGATTCCTCAAAAAATTAAGAATAGAGCTACCGTATGATCCGGCTATTCCACTTTTGGTCATATTATTATCAGATGATTATAAAATGTATGAATGATAAAAGTGAATTTTAAAATATAAGACAAATATCTTAAACATAGGTCTATGTACATGTACTTCAGGAAAAATGTACACACTTATTGGTCCATTTATGCAAATTATCTTATATAGTAACTGTTGAATATGAGGATCTTCACATATTTCGTTTCTCTTTCATCTCTTAGATGAAATTGGATATTGCTTCTCTGTAGCTAAAACAAAGCACACAAAGGGAATTCTTAGTGCAATTTCACTGAAACTCACTATTATACTAGTTCAACAAAGTGCTAATAAGTGTGTGCCTTAATGTTCCCTTTAAATACTACCACTAGCGTTAGGCAAGGACAAAGGCAATAAAAATAAAATTAGTAACAGAAGCTTTAAAAGAGGAAGGATTAATAAATACAAAATAAGTGATATGATATCTTTATCTATTGTTGAGAAGACGTTAGTGGTCAGGAGAAAATTGCCTGATCATAGTGTGTGGTGGGAATAAAGAACTATTATCATGTATTTCTTCTCCCTAAAACTTTTCTTCTCTGGTTATATTTTTCTTTATCAGTTAAATCAGCAGATGTTTAACTTTACTTACCTTAATATATAAGGCATTACAACATATGAAGTATTTCAAAGGCCCTATGATAGTTAATCAAATGAAAAAAATATTACAGATTAGCTGAGCAATATAAAATATTTATTAATTTGGGGAAAAGTAAATCAAGGTTTCACAGTTATTTTGATATTAATGCATTTATTCATTTATCAAATAATCTGACCGTTTACCAATATGACTAGTTTTATAAGTAGATAGATAAAGATATAGATCACCATTTGATCTTATTCCAATCTTATTTTAAAGGATAGCAGGTGTAAATACAGTTTGAGGGAATATATCAATTAGGATCCAGTAAGGACAACAACTGCTCTAGTCTAATATAGTGGTTCCCAACCATGGGTGATTCTGCCAACCAGGAGACAATTGGCAATGTCAGGAAACATTTTTGGTTGTCACAACAGCAGAGGTGTTACTGGCATTTAATGGGTAGAGGCAAAGATGTTACTAAACACCCTACAAGGCACAGGTCAACCTCCCATGGCAAATAATCATCAGTGTCAAAATATCATTACTGATGAAGTTGTGGTACCCTAGTCTGGTACAAGAAATTTAATGTGAGGAGCTAGTTACAAAATTGTTGAGACAGTTAAAAAACCCAACAAGGAATAGTGAGGTAGCCCAGAGATTAGCATCTGTGGAAAGCAACTACTATGTCTAGGGTTTTAAGAACAAGGCAGTAGGGGATATTACCAGGCCTGAAGAGCCAGACCAACTTGGTCAAAGCTGGATTCAGGATGGATGCTGCTGTTGGGAGTTGGAACCAAGGAGGGAGAGTCTTTCCAGGGGACACTGGAAGCATAGGGAATATGCAAAGCCTACTGTTGTCACCACCAGAAGTAGAGAGAAATGGAAAGAAATACATTTGTTCTTTCTTCTTTCTACCTGCCAATCTCTCATCAGTGTTTCCCATTGGCCAAACCCAGTAGGAAGCCAATTGGCAAAGGATTTGGGGAAATGTAAGTTGCAAGGGACATGAGAGGAAAAGATCTGAGAGCAAACAGGAAAATTACCAGCTCAAGAAATAGGAGTCGTAAAACTTTCTAATTTTATTATTTCAGCTCCCAAGGTGTTCTCATGTCTTTATTCTTTTCTCTTTGGGAAATATAAAAATATATCAAAAGTAACAGGTGTAGTAGAGTTACAACATGCATACCAGTGGATACAGTGCACTATTAATTCTCAGATGGAAACTAGGAAAAAGATAAAGTGCTTGTTAAAGAAGAGTTTGTGGGGAAAATCATTAAGGAACAAAAAACCATTATCACACATGTTGAAATTAAATTTTGTGTGTGTATGAGGAAGATTGGCTCTGAGCTAACATCTGTACCAGTCTTCCTCTATTTTGTGTGGGATGCCACCACAGCCTGGCTTGACTAGTAATGCTAGGTCTGTGCCTGGGATCTGAACCTATGAACCCCGGGCCACCAAAGTGAAGCGTGTGAATTTAACCACTACGCCACCAGGTCAGCCCCTTGAAATGAAATCTTTTAGTTAATGAATTTTCCTTCCTATCTTTCTTTCAAAATTGAGAAGATAATATGTCATTATATTGATGTAAAATATAAAGAATGCAGGCATTCTAAGGGAAAAAAGATGAGTGGAAACAAAAAAAAAAACAAATACAATGGAATGAACAAATATTACAACCTGATTTCAATTAAAACTGAAAATGACACCCATCTTTTCTTCAAATAGAATTTACGTAACCGAAGTAGTGGAACTTCCTCTTCCATGGCAGCTCTAGAGGAGGGGCAGATGGCATGGGACTGTGGACAGATGGACCCAGGGAGAGGCCACATTTATAGTTATTGTTAAATTTTTACTTACAGTATCACCCAAACCTCATCTAGCATTTTGCTTTCAGATTGTCAATATTTTCTTCGTTCACCAGCATGACCTTATATATAGATGCATAGAAACCTCCTGTTACAAATTTACACTTCTCAGTTGTTATTTTAGGAAAACATTGTAGATGTTTGATTTAACCAAGGTGATGGAAGCCGGTTTGATTGGAGCAACATATTAATATAGAAACCAAGGTTAAGACTTTAAATTCTATATGAATTATCATGTGGAGAATAGAGTCTATATCCCTGATCCTAGTCTCAATGTCTTGCATAAATCAGTGGCAAGAATGAGAAAGGTTCAGAGAAAATTATCATAGCTAATGGCTAAACAATGTAGTGTGCTTATTTTACTACCAGCAGGCCAGTGTTCATTTTTTAAAATAATGGTTGTTACTTAAGCAAAGTTACCTGGGAAATGCCTGAGTTTCATTAACATACCCCATAGTTATTAAGAGATGAAAGATAATCCAAGATAAACAAGAAATATTTACTAAATATACCAATTGGCCTCATGAAGCCATGAAACCCATGTACTTAGGGTGTTAAACGGTCAAGATAGAAGTGATATGAATTAGGTGATGAATTAAAAAACCCTTTTATTGCCTTGCTTTTGTTCTCACAGTAAGCTGTTTGTTAGGAGACCATGAGAAGTCTTTATTCTGCAGGATTTCAAGGGACAAATCCATAATATAAAGTGTATATGGTAATGAGCAAACGTATAATGCAAGCTTATGAAGATCAATTAACTGCCTTGTCTAGGCAGTCATGTCTAAACAAGGCCCTAAAATCATTAACTCTAAGAGAGCCCATTCATACCCTCCATTTTTGACAAATCCATGTCATCTTCAGGGACTTGACCATCTTGGAGGCTGCACTGCCTTGATAGAGGAAAATTCTATAATTCTTGGTACCATGGCCCATTATGAAATTGCCCATTAGTCTAGTACATTTTGGAGTAGAGGTATAGGTCTTTTTCCAGACATGAACCTGCAAGATTCATATCTAGGGGCTAAAAGAGGATAAATCCACTCAGCATAACCAAGGATAGATCAACCAATCAACTAACAGCAGGTGCAAATTACACAGGCAGTCTATTTGAGTAACCAACTAAGTAAAGCAGAGAGAAAAAAGAAAGGAGTGAGGTCATATGGACCGAAGAGCTGTGGGTTAGGGAAATTTGGCAAGGACTGAGCATATTTTGTGTAGTTTATGTGGGCCTGATAATTTTTGAAAGTCATTTACAAGCCCAGAGTAAGTGGTACTGGCATGTTCACGTGTGAGAAAACATCAAGGGAAGACTTAGTAGTTCAAGGAGTGATAAAGAGGAGAGAGAACAATTATTTGCACTCAAAGAGCCGTCAAAGGCAGGAAAATAATCAACTTGAGCCCAGCAGGGAAAATTTAGGTTAAATATTAAGCAACAGTTTGTTAGACATTCTGACGGTTTCCTTACACTCACTTCTGTACTTTCCTACTTTCCTTTACCTCAGGGGATTTAGTATTTTTGTTTTTTGTTTGTATTTTTTACCTGTAATTGGTCAAGGCTTGATTTGATGTCAATCTGCTAAAGTTATTTTAGAGATTATTAAAACTACTTAAACTCTTTCAAAGAGAAGATTGCTGATTCTTTACATTCATTTCTAGAGGAGGAGGATAAGAGTCCAATGGTAAGGCTGAAAGCAAGATATCAGTGTGTATGGGGCCACGAGAAGGTAGGACACAAATAGGACCGTTGCACCGAATTCCAGAGATGAAAATGCTTTGTGTTAATCTAGAATTGGTGAAGGCTTATAGCAGGTTTCAGCAGTCTAGCTTGGGAGCCTGGGAATCTGGTAAGGCATCTTGTCCAGGAATGGACCAATGGACTAACAACTCCTCGAGAGAGATGATTCATCAGGGCAGACCAAGAGATCATGCCATGAACAACTTTTGTAGGGCTCCCCATATCCTCATCATTGGGTCAGCAGGATCTTCAGAGATGGGACCAGCTCGAGCCTGCAGGTAGGACCCACATACTAGAGTCAAAGGATCCTGCAGTGGGCAGCCCAGGCATAGTTTGTATGAATGAGGGGATTTTTCCCCTTTTAATCAAAATGTCTTTACTAAATATTGACCCCAAAATTCCAACCAATGGAAAAAAATATGCAAGATGAATGATATTTATTTTTAAGCTTCCCTAATGCTCATTCCACTGAGAGGTGAGGAGGGATAGAGTAAGAGAGATCTTTTAGCAATCCTGTGAGTAGAGAATGAGAAGGGAAAGGGAAGAATGTGAAAGCAAACATCTTAGAGGGATAGACTGTCAGACATTAAACACCTCTTGCCTATACTTAAATGCATTCCTCTTCAGTATGTGAATCAATGTACTTATTTAATATTCATTCACCAGACATATATTTAGCACTAACAGTGTGCCAGGGACTCTGGTAGGCTGTTGGGTTATCAAGATGTATAAAACATCATTCATAACTTACAGAGCTCAGACTAATTACAAGACCTAGATATAATAGGATGTAATGTCATGGAACTCCAACTATGTGCTAAATGCTTATCTGCTTTAATCCTTGAAACAACCCAGGGAGGTAGTCTTAATTATTATTTCCAAGTTACAGTTGAGTCAACTAAGACTTCAAGAGGTTATGAAACTGGACCAAGATTGCAAAGGCAGTAAGTGTCAGAGTGAGAGGCTGATTCCATGGTGTGCCAGATTTCAAGGCCCACACTTCCATCCACATAGGGCATTGCCTTTCTTGTTTAAATCTATCATTAAACTCCCTTCAAGTCTAAGCACTTGAATTCCTACTCGCAGCATGCAGAATCAGACCAATAGTATTCATATAACCTTTCAGCTCATTCATAGATAAAATATTATTTTGTGGACTGACCTATGAAATCTTAACATGTTGGATTCCTCTGGTTAGGGACAGGCTTGATTCCAGGGAGTAGAGTATGCCTGAATGCACAGGTAGGGGTGAAGTGAACCCAGCCAGAAAGGTTAGAGAGCATCTAGCTGATCATTAAACAGCTGTCTTTCAACTGTGCAGCACACAACCTATTTGTAAGCTGGGGACTGCCTGTATTGATTCTTCCCAGGGAAGTTACTTATTTTTATACATGTGTGCTGTGTTCTATCCATAATGCAGTTCGACATGGTAACACTCAAGTGCATTATAAAAAGAAAAACAGCTGCTGCTAATAATGCTGTTTGTTTTTGTTTGTATCATGGAAGCAATAAGAACAAGTCTTCTTTCTCTTGTCCCAAGTGTTTTTTTTTTTTAATAGTGTCAAGGAATGTGAGTAATTTTGTGATAGTGAAAAGTGAAGACAAAGACTTTCCCGTTAAGCCATTCTGCATGACTGTTCTTTCTGGTAGCTCTACCCGCTCGTTCACTTATTCATTCATGAAATACTTACTGAATGTCTACTATATGCCAGGTACTACTTTAGGTTTAAGGATAACATAAAAAACAGACAAAGCCCCTCTATTTAGGGGGCTCATATACTAGTGGGGAGCTAGAAAAAGTCTGAAATAAACAAATAAATAGGCAGTATGCCAAATGATAGTGTTAAGAAGAAAACTAAAGCAGGGTTGGGGGATAGAGAAAAAGTCACAGGAAATTGCTGTTTTATATATAGCCAGACTAGAAAGACCTCTTTGAGGTAATCTTTAGACAGAAATCTCAAAGAAATGAGGGAATTAGCCATCCACATATATGAGGGAAGAACATTCCAGGTAGAGGAAACAGCAAAGGCAAAGTCTTGAAGAATGGTATGTATGTGTGGTATTTTTGAAACTTTTTACTTTGAAATAAATCAAGATTCGCAGGAAGTTGCAAAAATAGTTTAGAGAGATTCAGAGTACCCTTCACCCAGCTTCCCCTAATAGTTGCATCTTACATAACTATATGCAAATATCAACACCAGGAAATTGATATTAGGACAATCTCCAGGCCTTATTCAGATCTCACCAGTTTTTACATGCACTCATTTGTGTGTGTATCCTGTGTAACTTTACACCACGTGTAGAGTCATGTAACCACCACCACTATCAAGATGCAGAATGGTTCCATCATCACAAAGGAACTATCTTGAGCTTCTCCTTTGTAGTCACATCCATCCAGACCCCTCATCCCCATCCCTAATCCCTGACAACCACTAATCTGTTCTCCATCTCTATAATTTTGTCTTTTCAATAAACTTATATAAAAGGAATCATCGTTTAGGAAAAGAAGTGAGATGAATTGATTCAGGGCTTTGACAGATCACTCTAGCTGCTGAGTGGAGAATAGATGATAGAGTAGCTAATGAGAAAGCAGGGCATCATTGCAATAATTCAAGTGAGAAATAATTGTGGTTCTAAACCAGGATGTTTTCAGTGGAGATAATGAGAAGTAGATGAATTCTGGATATCTTTGGAAGGTGGCACTGCCAGGATTTTCTGATAAGTGGAGTGTGGGGTGTAAGAGGAAGACAGGAATTTAGGATGACTCCAAGGTGGATAGGGTGGATAGAATGGAGAAAATGATGAAGGATCAGGTTAGATGGTAGAAGGGTGGAGGTGGAAGCAAGAGTTTGTTTTTGCACTTGTTTGAAAGCTTGTTCGACATTGCAGGAAAGTAAAACAGTATAGTTGGACACAAGTCTAGTATTCAGGAGGGAAGTATGGGTTGGAGATATACATTTAGAGTTGTCTGTCTGGAGACATTACTCAAAGGCCTGCCACCTTGGAGTGCGTGGCCGTTTAGGCAAGGTTTTCATGACAATACCAGTTGTGTCATATCCATGGCAGTCTTCAAAATTATTTGGGAAAGCAGCACAAAAGCTATGACTTGACCATGCTGTTTTTGGTGATCCTTCTTCATTGATCAGTATGGCAAATGCATGTCTCTGAGAATCCTTGATACAGCAAGAATATTAGGATGTACCATTCTTCTTCCTCCATGTTTATGGTTGTAGGGGATCTTGAGTGTTCAATGGCAGTCATAATTTGACACTTCCATATGGGAGGCTGAGGAATATCATTGATTTACACTGATGAACGTCTCCTGTTGGGAGGACAGTGGCAATGGGATTGCAATCCTACACCCTTGGCTGAAGCTTTATTCCATCCACCTTGCTGATCTGTTTTTTTCACATTTTTTCTTCCTTATTGAAGCCTCTCATTCAACTGGGTTTTCAATCCTGACTTGGTAGTGTTCTAACTCTAGGCTGTAGATAACTTATTTCACTTCACTTGGTCTCCGTGTCCTCATCTGTAAAATAGATGGTTTAATCATATCTTCAGTCCTAACATTCAATGGTTCTGAGAACTGGGGCCCACTGCCTTCTTGGATATTAGTCTTATCTCTATAACACTCCCCTTTTTGTTCTGCCTTTCACACATTTTAGAGAATACAATGGGCATCCTCTTTACTCAGGGTTTATTCTTTATAACTGGCTTCCCAATTTAACTCACTCATCTGTCCAAAAATATTAGTGACTATTGTGACTTAAGTAAGTTTGCATTTTATAGGAGTCTTTAAAACCTGAAAGAAACTGATATTTATTGAGAATCTATTACATGCCAGGTACTGTACACATTCGTTGTATTTCATCCTCCAAACAACTCTGCAAGGCAGATACTATTATCATTGCTGTTATAGAAATGAAAGAACTGATTGTAAAAGAAACTCAAGGTCTTGTACAAAGTTCCACAGCGCATGAGTATTGGAGGCAGGATTTGAACCTTGGTCTGGTTGCTTCCAGAGCCACAATTTTCCCATTGGAACATCCTATCATCCAAAATGAGTAATGTGGGAATCCTAAACATAATGGCCTGCGGTGGAAGGAGTCACAGGTCAGTATGAAGGCTGAACATCGCGGCCTAGTTCCGTTCCAGTGCAAGGCTGGCTTCTCCTGGGGAAGTCCTCCTGAATTTCTGTTCCCTCAGGGAATTTGCTAGAGTCCATGGTATAGGGTCTCCCTCACACTATATGAGGCTATAAGAATACTGTTAAAAGGTCTTAGAGTAATACTCAGCCATTTGGGAGTCAGACTCCTTCTGGACTAAATTCAGTGTTCCTGTAGCTACAAATGAACTGAGTCAGGGAGATGATGGATTTATATTTAGACACAGTGGTCACTTTTCCCTATAATGATTCCAGCCTAGTAGATCACAGGCAGTTAAAGCAACCCAGAATAGCTAAAGTACAACTGAGAACTCATTGCCCACTGACTTTCACTATGTTTGCATGTGGGAAGCAAGAATAAAACATACATGAAACATGTTAGCCAGCTTTCCAGAGCTCCTAACACCAAATCTGTATGAGTTCTGATAAGGCATTGACTATTATTAAAAAGACAGAGACTCCACATACTTAGAATTTATTGTTTTCCTTTTCAGTCACCAAAGGACAGTCCTCTGCATATGTTAGCAAAAAATGGTACTGATCTTATCATTTCTAATATTAAAGTTTAAATTTGCAAGCTGTACAGCTCATATTGTTCATTTTAAGAACCAATATTGATTGGTATCTTGTACTACAGCTTGTACTGTGGGTCAAGTTCCAATACAGCAAATATCATTGCAATAAAAATTCTAAAAAACTGCATCAAAAAACCTTTCATGTTTGAGTTGCCAGCCTGATAGTATGAAGCAATTCTGAATAAAGAATGCTAGGAGATTCTCAATAATTACTTGTCCTGGCCAACAAAACTGCATTAAAAACATAGCCATCAATGGAGGATTGTTTCTAAACCAAGCTTGAGAGGTCAAATCAAAGTTGGCATGTAATAAATGTGTCTGAATGAATATTGAATGGGGAGATTCATGTACCCTGCCTTAAGTAGCGATGAATTTCCAGTTCCTAGGTCAACGTCTAGCATATAGATCCTGAAGGAATGAATGGACACAGAGTAATTTTTTCTGATATCCAAATTTAATCATATCACTTCCCTGCTTGAAATCATTTAATAGTTTCCCATAGCCTCTAGAATTTTATTTTGAACAATGCTTCTCAAACTTTAATGTGTATAAAAATCACCTGAGGATCTTATTAATAAACAGATTCTGATTCACTAGGTCTGGGGATGGGCCTGAGATTCTGCATGTCTAATAAGAGCCTGGGTTATAACAATGATGCTGGTCTGCAGACCACACTGAGTAGCCATGGCATAAGCTACTTAACATGATGTGAAAAACTGCTCGTTTATGATTGGACCTCAAGTCTCACTCTTGCCCCCAAGTGGGCTTTTGCTCCAGTTATGTATTTCCCTGAAAATGCCACAATCTTGCAGTATCTGTCTGAATGCTGGGTTTTCCCCAATTCTTAGACCTACTTTCTTCAAGTCCTAGCTCAGGCATCACACCCACCAAAAGATTTCCCCTTCTCCTGTAGTCTGAGTTAATGCCACTCTCATGTGCTTCCAATGTGGTATTTGAGCATAAACTTATCACATACCTCATCATGGTCGATGGTGGTACCAGTGATGCATCAAAATGCCTGGATGAGAAGATGAGAGGGAGCTAGGGGATTTGTTGTGAAAGTAGGTTTGCAGAGAAAAACGTACTGATTACAGTTAAATTGTATATTAATTTAGGATGCCCAATAAAGGGGCTAAAGTCTCTGAATCCACCCCTTGACACCACTGCTTATCTCCTTGTAACATGCTTTTGATTCACACATCTATTTCTTCCATATGTGGAATGTCAGCTCCATGAATATCACCAGTACAACCTGTTCATAAGACAGAGTTGAATTTATTCCTTACCATAGTAAGGAAGATCACTACTTTGCAGAGCTTTGTAGTGTCTCACAGGAGGAAGGACGAGGTTGGATTTTATGGGGATTTTGGAGTTTGGTTCAAGATGGGTGTTTCAATGTGGGGGCACAGTTAGGATAGGGTAAGGATCATGACATTTCAACTTAGGTTTGGTGGAAACAACATGGCAAGGTGAGGCAAGAAGTTTGGAGAGTATTCGGGTGTAAACCCTCTATTGATACTTTCTTTCAAAGAATTGATGGGACTTTGGGGAAGTGACTGTAATGAATAGTCAAATTATTTGCCTGGGCAAGAGCCTTCCAGAATAGGAAAACTATGGTAATGAAGACAATGAAACAGTAAGTCATGTTAATGTAGACAGTAAGCTGTGTGAGTATAAGGGGTAAGTAACCTTGGTTTTCAGTGTCCAAGCTGTTTGTGGTGGTAGATAATTTTGGTTCTCAAATAGATTGAGAGCTTCCTGAGGACAGGACAATGTCTTTATAATCTCTAAAATCTCTATGTACCGTACAGCACCTGCCATAGAACAAGCATCCAATAATTGTTGGTTGAGTAGATGCTGAGGAAAGCATGCAGTAAATAAAAATGGCAAAAGGACACAAGCTCTCTATCATTTGGAGGAATAATGGTGCTTTCCATTGATTTTTGCTACTCACTGTGGGGTCCACAGACCAGCAGCATCAATACTACTTGAGAGCTTATTAGAAATGCACAATCTCGGGAGGCACCCCAGACCTAATGACTAATTATGCAAACTCTGCATTATTAAGAATATTCCCAGGTGATTTGTATTACATTAAAGTTTGAGGAGAACTGCTTTAATATCTATTTAATCCTAACCTCCTGATGAGGTATTATTAGTCCCATTCACAGATGTGGAAGTTGAAGCCAGAAAATTTAAATAACTTACACAAGGTCAAACAGTTTTTGGGTAGGTGAACGGGGGCTGTCTTAAGTCTTTTACCTCCACCACGCATATCTCAGCTACTGTCCTAGAATGGGATGCACTATAGTAATCCAAGAGGGATGAATAAACTGAAAATCTAAATAATGATATACACTCTGGAAAGTAGATTTCTTTTCAATTCTAATTTCTCCTTCCTTTCAAGTTTTCTGATGCGTAAAAATATGAACAGCCGGTCTGAACAATGTTTAGGTGCTGTGCTTTGATCCTTTTTCCATTCAAGATATTTGATTTGCATTCTGAAAAGGAATCTCTGATAACTTCTGTGATGCACACCGCACCATTAGCCAAAAAAGGGCTGATCCACTTTCATTTGAAGTGGCTGGCTGTGAGCTGCTCAAAGGGAAAGCATGTCTATTTACATATTATATTAATTATTTATAAATAAAAGGCCCCCCCCTTCTTTCTTCTATTATAAAATCTATAGTTAGGGGGTCAGGAGGAGGGTCAAAACTGCATACATTTGCATCTTCCAAGCTGGATAACTAGTTCCAGCATTACATAGATGGCGCCAAAATAGCACCTCAAGTATCAGGCTCTATCAAATATAATCTATCCATAAGGCAACTGCTGATGATATTTAGGAGAATAAAAGTTGGTTGAAAAGATAGACAACCCAAATAGCGACCCCTGTAAAATCATTTGCCTATAATAGCTGTCTTGAAGATAGAAATATCAAGGGTATTTCTCCTTCATTTATCATTTATCTGGTCATTTGACAAGTATTTATTGAACACCTGTTATGGGGGTAGATATATGCAGTGAGGCTGCTTGTGTAAGTAGGTCTTCCTGAGAATATGCATAACATTGGTACTCAGAACCGGAAGATGTGTGTATCTAAGCTGAGGATTCTGTCAGAGGATATTTAGAGGTGGAGTAACAGGCAGTAAAGAACATACTAGTCAGTTGTGGAACATAAACACTTCAGCAACACTTAGGTTATTAACTTCCCATTTTGTTTTAGGTGTACTTAATTACCCTGTTTATTAAACAAGCACATCATAATCTGTAGATATTGTCATAAATAGCACAATAATACCTGCCACATCAGGGATGTCACCTACTAAATTAAGTGTGTTGCTTGGCTGTCCTGACATGCACGCACCGGGGCCTATAGACGGGTGCTTGCCAGAGATTGCTTCCAGGTATGTGTCTGTGGGAAGGTCCTGTGATGCAGGGCACTTTGAAACCTTCCCCTTTGGCTTCAGGAATTAACCTGAGGGCTCCTTGCCAGCATGCGTTTTGTTATAGGACAGTAACATGGTAAAGAACGTGCCTGTGAATTGAGGGTTATTGAGAGGTTGTTGTAGAAGAAGTAAAACTTCCTTGAGGAATGGTATTCTTTTGTTCAATCCATAGTGTAAGTTTAATGTAAGACTTTGATGAACAGCCCCGGAGGGTTAGTAAGTATGTATGCACATGTATAGCTGATTATTAATGTATATTATATCAGTGAGGTAAGATAAAGTTTGCTATTCATTCATTGATGAATGGAGCATTATAATGAACTATTATGCTATTAGAAATAGCTGGGGCAATAAGCAAATAATGCATTTGGTTTTCAGCAAACTTTTTAAATATTGTATCAATGTATTCACTTAAATAATTTTTACTTTCATTATAGTACGTAAATAATTCAGCAACTTCTAACCTGACCCTATTATCAATTCAACATCCAATATTTAGCCAAATATTTATCGAGGACTGACTGTGTTCTAGATGCTGCGGCTACAGTTTCGAACAAGACCGTTGATATCTCTCATGTTGCTGACAATGAATGATCTACCTCAAAGTATCAGCTCTGTAGTTTACCACAGTGATTTAAAAATCGTTAGGGAAAGAAAAAGGGGCCTGTCTTTGTCTAGGCAAATATGTTCTACGTGCTGCCAGAAACAGTCTTCATTGGGTAATGCAGGCTGTGCATGGAGTAGAATCGAATCCAATCCATGATCCAGCAGAGCTTCAGCCCAGATTTTCTTTAGAGCCTTTGCTACACACAAAGTTGGCTGATGTGCCATTCAGCATCCCAGCAGCTCTTTCTCTTCACACTAGCAATGGCAAAGCTTTGTGCGGAGGCATTGCTGGCTGCTCTGAACTAAAACCATCCGTGGGGACCGTAAGAGGTTTTTTGCACACCTTATTAAGGTAGGCAATAGTGTGTCTGTGTCTGTGTGTGCCTAAAATCCGGAAGACATCTGTTGAGAGGAAAGTGCTCTTCCGTGGGTCTGGCTTCCTCTATGTAAGTCTTCTATTCTGATGCAGGAGCGTGTGAGCAGTAGGTGGGAGGAGATGCTTTTGTACTTGGAATGCTGAGGTCCGGATTAAGTGATATTGCAATAGCTAGTTAGAGAGACAGAATAAAGGGCTGGGGATCAAAGAATTCAAAAATACATCCTTCCATTATTTCTCTGCTCTCAAGTTAAACCACATCATTGTAGGGGAAATTAAAAAGAAAAACAACAAAAAACAGCAGTAAGGGCAAGTAGCCCAAATGTAAGGTTCTTTGAGCAGCTCTGGTTGTCCAGCTTTTGAAGTCTCCTTCTTACAGCCAATTTGTTTGGCTCCTCTGGAGGGGGCAATTCATATCCACTACCCTCTCCTGGAGCATTTCCTTCTATACTCCAACAGGGAACAATAGAGTTTAACAGTAACGGACAATTTTTTTTCCAACGCTTGTGCCCTCTTCTGCTTTTAAAGATGTTTTAAAGAGACTCTTGCTAAGGGAGTCTTGGTGCCTGTGCGTTAAGGCAGCAATTAACTTTTAGTATCAGTGCTTACATTAAATTTTCTCTTTCTGCTTTGCTAAAGCAGTCATTAAAATTCAGTGTGAGTAGCATCAAACTTTATCATAAAAATCTGCTTTGTTTAGAGCACCTTGATTTTTTTGAAAACTGCCTCCTCGTTTTAGATATACATTGCTGCCCTTCTTAGAATATCAAAATTATTTGTGCCACAATGTTAAGAGACACCAGGTCGAAACTCTATATTGTGTTTTATTTGAGAAAAAATACTCTTCTCCAAAGTTTGATCTCTTCAATTCAAGTTTTAAGATGTAAATTTCTTTGAAACAAATTATTTGAGTTGGACACTATGACATTATATACCTCTTTATTTCAAGTATTTCACAATTAATGTATGGCTAGATGATAAAATAGGATGATTTATCTTTTATTTATAGTTGAAAAAGTTATTGAGGTTTTACTTCCAGTAAGAGTTTAGAAAAGATGGCCAAAACAGGTAACTGGACTTGGAAAATAAATTTACACTTCTAAATTTTACCTTTATTCACTTGGGTTATGGTTTAATCGTTGCAAATGCCTCTGCCTTGAAGTAAATGCATTATTTATACCTATGCTGTGTTTTAATAAAGAGGAAACAGTTATGGGCTCTCTGTTGTAAATCTGAATGTTGTATTTTTTTTTTTTTGCTATATTTATAGCCTCTTTTTCTCTCTCATGAGGTTTACTTTGGAAATGAGGCATGCTCAATAATTGGCTGACATTCAGCTTCTATGTTTTAAATTTAAATGCTGTCAATGTTGTTATCACATCTGGAATGTGTGGGAAGAAAAGATACCAAGTTTTCTTATTTAGATTAAATTGTGGAATTGCAGATTGATATTTTTCAATGCATTTTCATTATAGTTTCTGCCATGGAGGCAGCGTGAGGGCTTTCAGGAAGATGGAGTGGTGTAATTACCAGGTGCACACGTTCATTAATCCTTCCTGGCTAGAGAAAGCTTCAAGTTCTTCTCCAGTGGCCCATTCGTAAAGCTATAAATATCTAAATTGTGTCAGCCAAGAAGTCACACAGAATGGTGGCTCTTTTTGAGTTCAATTTCATGCACTGTTGCTTTGGTCTTGTGAGAAAAGCTCTGAATTCCTTAGGATAGTCTTGCTTGTAAAGTTCCAAAAACAAAATATCAAATCATTGAGGATTTAATTTAAAATACACACTCTTCTTTCACAAGTAGATGTTTGCAGTAATGTGGATCATAAAACATTTTAATGTTTAATAATATAATTTAGCTCCTTTTCTTTAGAGCTCCTCTTTTTATTTTGTATAATCAAGATCATAGCTAAGATTTTGATGATTTTTAAAAAAGATTTATGGATTATGGTTCAGTAATCTCTATACTACTTCAAACCTGAGAACCCTTGTATATTATCTTTGATAGTGGAATATTTGCACTGCATGTGAATGCTATGTAAGATTTGGTCTAAAATAATATTTTGAAGTGTTGCTTAAGAGTGCTTACTTAATTATTAAATGTTTCTTAATAAAAATAATTCCGAAAGGATATTTTCTATGCACAAACAATAAAAAGAACTACAAATTAGTGTAAATAAAAAGTATAGCAATGCACTCCAGTAATACCTTTCTTCTTATATATTCTCTTGCTCTCAATGGAAATAACTAAATTAATAGAGACATCATCAAGTAACCTGCTATTTCTTCAAAATACGTCTGGGCACTCATCTGATAAGGACAACTTGAGAGTGAATGTAACTCTTTTCATTGAAGGGATACCATTTGACACACACCCACAAATATATTTTAAAACTCATGATATTGTTTCCTTTGTATGTTCTAAAATAAAGGAGAACCAGCACGTACTCAAAGTGAGTATACAAAATATATTTATATTTTAATGGTTTATTTGAAAGATCCAAAAATGTTACTAAAGTCATTTTGTAGTTGTTTCCTATGTTTGGATGTGTCAGAGTCATTGAAAATTCCTAAGACATTATTTCTAGAATACATTATTTGTCCAGAATACTTAAGAATATCTTCTCCCCCCTTGATGTTGCAATTTCAAAGTGGAATGATGTGCAATTTTTTTTTCACTTTTAAAATGACAGTAACTAATATGATCCTGAGACAAATGTCCAAGAGAATGTAATAAGCACACATTTATAGTCAGTAAAAGAAAGGGCAGGGCATACTTCTATTTGAATTTGAGTACAAAAATGTGTGTATGTGTGGGTATGTGTATTGTGGGTGTGTTATTTAGGAAGATAAGTGAAGAGACAAATATAGGATCCAGGAACTTTTGCTGTGGCTTTTACTCTGAAAACCCAGTGAAGCATCGGAGCCTCTCCTTTCTCAAGACACTTTCGGAGCTGTCCAGCAATGATCAGACTGAAGAGCATTCTATTCATAAGAAAGAGAAAACTTGTTAGCAAAAGCCAAGTCTTTTTAAAAATAATGGTTACAGCTTTTGTAAAATATGAGTGCTGTACATTTACACAGCCTCTCTGTCTTTAAAAATCAATTTCTAACAGTTCCCTACTTCCAAACTGAACACATTCACTACCTCAAGGAACGTTGCAATGTGGCCCATGTGTGGTATAAATCCTAAAGAAAACTTTAATGAAATCATGCAGAAAATCCTTCTGCTTTCTTTTTTTTCTATTGAATAAGTTAAAGTATTTTAACAATTTGAATTTAACATTGTGTTTACCATTTTGCTTGTTTGCATGTGTGCACGTGGGTTCATGTTCACAAGAGCATATATGCTCACAGGCCAGGACTGTTTAAATAGCTATCTGTTTGAACATACAGGGAAAAATCAGTGCAGTCTGACTGCAGAATTAACAGCCTCCTTTTTAAGATGGTGGAGAAAACTAATTAATTACACACAACTTCTAACTTCAAGAAATTTTGTCTCTGGAGACTTGAAATATTGGTGTGCACACAATAATGAAGACTCAGTGGGTCCCTAACAAAATAGAGGAGGAAAAGGAAAACCATAATAGCCAACAAACCACAAAAGGTAAACCTTGGTTCGCTGTCACCTTGATGAGTATCTCTGTAATATCTGTCAATAAGGGTCTCCGTGGCTTTGGAATGATGTTCAAGAACTACCGCTACTAGATATGACAGTGGAGTAAGGATTCCCGTCACTAACTCCTGCTGCCTGTGCCTATGGAAATGTAGATAACAGGGAGGAAGAGTGGTGTTCTCTAGAAGGAGCAGTGTGGTTTCAGTGCCTAACTATATAACAACACCTACGAAAGACTCAACCTACAAAAGAGACAGCTGAGGAAACTCCTTTGATGATTGTCACTTTGCCACTGAACTCATAGCACACCCCTCCCCTCTAGAGGCAAAAGGAGGGGGTAGTCACATAATTTGGTCCTTAAACAAGTGTATAACTAGAGAACTCGATCAACTCCTAAATCCCCTCTTACCTCCAAGGAAAGGAGTAATCATACCATTTTCTTAGCCATTTCGTGTATATTCCTAATTTGGGAGAGTGCGAAGGGAAACTGTTTTTCTTTTCTTACAATGGTTGAGGTTTTTTGATTTCTGGTTTAATCAAAACATCATTTTAAGAAGCATTACAGCTTCCCTTCAGCTGTTTTATCTGTTTTAAATTAACCTCATTTTTTTTCTTTTATACTTTTTTCTGTCTTAAAAAAAAAGTACCATAAGGGGCTGGCCCCGTTGCCAAGTGGTTAAAGTTCTGCACGCTCTGCTTCAGCAGCCCGGGTTCACAGGTTTGGATCGTGGGCATGGACCTACTCCACTCATCAGCCATGCTGTGGAGGCATCCCACATACAAAAATAGATGAAGATTGGCACAGATGTTAGCTCAAGGCAAATCATCCTCAAGTAAAAAAAACAAAAAAGAAGAGGAAGATTGGCGATGGATGTTAGCTCAGAGCCAATCTTCTTCACCAAAAATGAAAAAAAGAATGTACAATAGTAATACATACTAATTGGAACAAGTCAAACAAGACAGAGTTACATAGATAAAGATTTAATATTCTCCCCATCCCCTCCCCTAATATTAACATTTAGGTAGTATGTGCTTCTCCATCCATTTTCATTCAAGCCTAAATTTCCATCTTGGGATGAGGAGATGCAGCAAGGTTGTTTAGACCTGGTATAGCTCACTTTGTCCACCATTCTCCGTAGCTCCTTTCCTTGAGGCTCCCTATTCATCTAAAGTTGTTTAGAACACATGCTCATGTTCATGGTAGCAGAAGACACTCACTGACTGCTCTCATCAGTAACTTTGAAAGGAATATCAATATCCGGAGGAGCATGAATGATGTCAGAGACATCTTTTCTGCTGCCTTTATTCTTATTACTATTATCAATAAATATAGCATCTTACACTTAATAGCTAAAAGATGCTGCCCTTTGTTCTTGTCTTTTGAGATTCTTGCCCAATACCATCGTAACAGTAAAGCTGGTGAGAATGTTGCCTCTTCTATAGTGCTCAGATCCTGAGCTAGCAGCCTCACTTCCATAAATGGTGCTAGGTAACCAAACATTTTATAGGCTTTGGGGTTAAATACAGCCGTGATATTCTCATTTAGGTATTACACTACCAGCAGCACAAGTGATAGCAATAAGAAAAATAATTGGTGATGGCAGCTTTTAAGTTTTCTTGTGCTGGGCACTGTGTTGGCCTCTCACAGCATTACTTCCCATCCTCACAACAACAGAGTGCCACAAATAATTGCCGTCATCAGTTGAGTGTTGCCTTGTGCCAGTGTCTGGGCTAAGTGCTGTGCACATGTCACCCTGTTTCATCCTCACAACCACCCTCGGTATTATTTTGATTCTCAAATAAGAAACAAGTTCTCTGTAGGTGATGCTGTCAGTGCTCCATTTATATCCCTTAGCATCCATTTAATCTTTTCCTGGTGCGCTTTCACTCCCAACAGCCAGCACCTGCATCTCTTTGTTGGAGGGCTGCCCTCAGACTGCCAGAGCCCACTTGGTCTGCGCAAAGGGAGAGCTGGATGTGTCTTGGAATTTATGTCGCTGTGTGTGGGAAGCCCTTAATCAATGACTGCTGGTTGCAGAGGCATAAATACTTGAGCTTTTTTCCCTCCAATTGAGAAATTCAGAAGTGTGACCTACACTGTCACCCTGAACTTTTATGCCACATGTAGTTGGCCTCTTTCTCTTCCCAATCTCACTTTTCTACTCCCTTAGCGTTGTTTCCTGGACACATGTCCTTTTATATCACTTTTACATGAAGCCTTATTTCAGAATCTCCTTTTAGGAAAGCTGAACTAAGATATTCTCTAAATGGGAAATTTATTTGTAAAAATACCCAAACTCTCTCAGTGAGTAACCAATACTGAGGCCAAGCCAAGCCTGTCCGAGTCCATATTCCTTGTCTTTCGGTAGTAGTCTATTTCAGTTCATTATTCAACCTGTAGCCAACTAGAGTGCATGCCTGTTTTGTGGCATATTATACCTATATAATAATCAGAATATGATACTTAGTGAATACTTTATATCTGTACACCTGACATACTATTGACTGGTCTGGGCCACAATTCTTTCATCTGTAAGATGGACATAATAATGCTGCCTACCTCATAAGGTAGATATGAGAACTAATAAAATGATTCATGTAAACTGTTGAGAAACACATTTGGTAATTATTCGTGCTGATTTAATATTACCTGTTTTATGATTATTGATACATTTTTGGTGTCTAATATAAACTATATAGTTTTTATTGATGTTAAATAAAAACATAAAATTCCTATGAAAAGAGCAAGAGGTATTGATACAGACACTGAAACTTGAAACAAAGAAGAAAAGATAATTGACTGTAGCCTCACTGGATCCCTGACTGCTGGCTTTGTGTATCCCTTTAGCCTTGGCTCATCAAGAGAAAACCTTGGAGACATTTCTGCCAGACTCAGCAGATCAATTTAACAAAGATAAATGACATTTTGCTTGAAATGTATTTAGCCATAGCTGCCTTTTGCTAATTTCATAATTTGTAGTTTTTAGTAAGAATTAAGCAGTCTTTTTTTAAAAAAGTAGTGTAAGATAAAATGTATATCAATTTGTCACTTTATTATTTTAACCACATCAGACAAAGTATTCAGTGTGAAGACAGTAGCCAAGTGAACTCTTCTTCTTGGAATGCTCAGAAACTATTTTAGCAGTGGTAAAATTGGTGCAATTTATATTCATCAAATTGCATGATTCGACTTATTTTAGAAAAGTTATTAAATTCTGAAGAGAAATCTTCAGAAGCATTCAAATGAGTAGAAGTTAGCAGTACTAGTATACATGAAGTTCATTTAAAAATATACTGCTGGAAACTATACTTAGCTATAATATTTCTACAAAGATTAATTCCTACTTCATTTTGTAGGACTTTATTTTGTATTTATGAATGTCTATAGCCTGCCAGTGTGAAGAAGAATTACCACGTCATCTTTTACAATAGTCTTTTTCATCAAAAGGAGGATATTATGGAAAAAATAAAGCAAAACATTTCATTCTGCACTGTTGGCAAGTCACTCACAAGTCGGCCCTACATTGGGATAGGTAGGATCTTACATTTGTTCATTCCTCGCAAGTTTATTGGAAATGGTATGAACAATTTCAAGATACTATCAGTTACTAAAATTAATTTTCAGAACATCTTAACAAACCCTACCCTCCTTATTTTGAACTTCTTAAAAATTATTTTCTTATTACTAAAGTAATACAGTCCATCGTAGTAGGAGGAGGAATCGTGGTGGTGGTGATAATAGTAGTAGCAGTATCATCTGTCATACATAGATCTAAGTGATTTACATGGATTTACTTATTCAGTCTTCTAAATAAATCTGTGAAGTAGGTATTACTATTACTCCCATATTAAAAATGAGGAAGTAGAGATACAAGTAGGTTAAGTAATTTGTTTGAGTGTATGCAGTTAACAAATGGCAAAGTGAGAGTTCTAGCCTGTCCATCCTTCCATCTAGCCAGCCAGCTACTTACTTCTCTCTCTCTCTCTTTTTATCTATCTATCTATCTATCGTTTTTAACTACATGAATATACTTTGCAGAATTATAGAACTGAAAAAGAATCTTTAAGTTAACTTTCTCTTGACCGAGGATCACACTGAGAATAGAAAAGTAATAAATGCTATTCTGTGCACATATGGAAGGAATGTCCTAAACAATAGAGTTACACAGTGTAAGACGGTAGTAGCATGGCAGACACTTAAAATTTACAAAGCGATCTCATGTACATTATCTCATTTGACTCCTACCATAATATATAAGGTTAGTATTATTATTTTTCCCCACTTTACAGCTTAGGTTTCATGTGGCTTCAATTTAAAAAAAGCTAAGTATAGTATGGTTAATAAATATTCTGATGTCTTGCTCTTATAACTCTCTACCAATAAATCATAGCAATTGTTGAAAGAAATAATAGGAAAATAGTACCTTTGATACTAATATTAAATTATAATTATATCATTAGAGTATTGCGGTTTCGTGATTTTCAAGAGGCTGTAATATGGTAGCTTCTCTGACTGACTTGTATATGAATTCATTTTAGGCATTATAATTTGCAAGTAATCTATACATTATCTAAAATGTGAATGCACATTCACATGGAGATAATAAATTATAACCGAGTGAGAAATGGCAGTATATTGCTCTTTGTGATTTTTGACTTACAGGAAATCACTGTTGTCTTGGAAACTGAGAAAATACAGTGTTTGAGGTGAACTTATTCTTTCTAGAATACCAATACATTTTAACATAGTTCTCTTACAGTGCAACTGAGCAGGAAGTCCTCAGAGCCATTTGCTACTGCAACAAGCATGCTGTGCTGGCCTTAAAACACCTTCTCTTTCCAACTCTTCGGAACTGTTTCTTTTTTCCCCAAGAGATTTAAAATGTCACTAAATTTAGCGTTGGTTGGAGGTACATCCAAGCATATTACAATCAAAACCCCAATGACTAAATATGTTACCACTGTTGACAATATTTTTGTGTGTCTGTGCCTTATCTATTATGCCTTGTGAGTTATGGGAATACTGTTGTTATTATTCACAGTAACAAGTCCATTTCCTGCAAAATCCTAGCAGTGGCTGATTTTTAAATAACTTAACAAACGTGTAACTTGCGTTTGAATATATATTCAGTCATAAAACTTTGTTATTTTTATGTGTCCATCATGTTGTTTGAGCCGGTGAGGGTCTTGTTTTTTCATTTATGATTTTATACTTTTAAAAGAAGATGAATTTCAAAATATGGATTTTATTTTTGAAAGGCTAGTATGTCCTTGCCTAATCACATATATAACTTAACATAATGAAGATTAAATACGCTCTTTAGCCATCATGATTTTATTTATTATTCTGTGTTTCCATTTTTCCTTTTACCAAAGATCCTTGTCAGTGTACTCTTTTAGCCTTGCCTGTAAGTTTATTATAATATGATGTCATAATAAGATCAATCCTGACTTTCAAATAGCATCCACATATATTTCTTCTAAGTGCTACTAATATAAATGAATTAGAAGCAACTTTTATTCAAATCAGATTTTAAATTATTTTACCAGAAATGTTACTTTGGGAATGTCTCTGTAACAGCTTCTATATAATAAACATGCTAAGGTTTGGTATGCCTTTGCTTTTGATACTATTTTAATAGGAAAAGTAATGGGAAATCCAGACCATTCTCATGATGGCATCCAGAGAGAATCAGCTCATGCTCTAATAGTTTACGTTTTTTCTGTTCAAACCCAAATGAGAATCCATATGAGTGTAATGGAGAAGAGTTCAGCTTTAAAGGTGGCAGATTTGGGATGATTCTATGGCAACAGAACTGTGCTTGAGGGAAATCAGTTGCAGCATCTTCTATAATTATGTCACCTAGATTTTGCCTTAGGGATTTCTGGATTTCCAGAGAACATCATGACCTCAAATGTTGTACCTTAGTAGAGAATATAAGTAGATTAGGAGAATTATTTGCCTACAGTTTATGGGAGATAGGCAAGTCTTAAGAGTTTATTAGGGGCCAAGCACTAAGATATTTTCCTGGGTCTCAGAATCGTGTTGGACATACAAGTTACACAATTACAAGTTACACAGTAACCGATTAGTAAACATTGGTCTTAGGTATCTAGTAGACACTTAAAATAGAAGGATTTATTCATAGTTTTAGTCATTGGGAAAAAACCCAGCAGCCTACAGCGTACAATTAGTTGTCATAGCTTGAATTGCATGGGTTCAATGTACAGGATCAGTTCCTTGACTAATGACCGAGCCTAGCCTGTTGCCCAACACTTCTTGCTCCATGAGCGTGAACTGTGCTGGAGAAATATGTTATAGTGTTATATGCAGATTTTCCAAAATGAGTGGTTCAATCAAAGATTTTTATGGGAATTCAGGGTAATAAATTCCTGTGTAGTTGTGTATAGTTGGGAAAGGACTCGTGGGGAGTGGAAACTTCAGCTATGACGTTTAATCATAGTCAATATATTTGTATATTTTTGTTTCAGGTGCTGAGGATACAATAAGAAACAAATAAGACATAAACACAGCCTTTGAGTTCATGGTCTGGTAGACCAACAAAAGTTGTCTAAGTGTAGTAAAGAGAAAATAGAAAAGATCCTTCATGTAGTTTGGCCAAATCCAGAGGCAGGATGGAGGGTGTTATACCTAGAGGACGATGAGAATAAAACCATGTTGAGTGAAGGTGATTTGGAGAGTGCCATAAAAAATATTAAGTTTGAATGCTAAACTAAGACTCAGTGATAAACTAGATCCCAAATCAACAATAGGTTCTTAAATGATAGTGTTGGTTGTGGTGTTGATGATGATTATAACTATTATTCTTTATGCCAGGTAGTTAATATGCATGGTATTATTCCAACAATCATACACAGAGCTTTAGTTTTAATGTATCTATGAGGATACTGAGGCTCAGAAATTAAGTAATTATCCCAAGGTCGTACAGCAGGAAGTGAAAGATCTGAAATTTCAAACCATATCTGTCTGACTTCAAAGACTGTATGACTATTTCTCCCCCTTTTTGTGAAGAAAGAGGGACGATTCTATATCATCATGGCATGAATTAGATTTTCTTTTAATTATGATGCGCTGCATTAATGGAGAAAGTATGATATTCAGTGCATATTCTTAGCCATGGTTTTGCTTAATCTTCCTAACTTTGCTGTGAGTTGGATAGTGTAGATAACATCCAAGGAAACCCAAGGGAACCCAGCTAGTGCAAGTAAAAGAACCAAATTTTAAAGCCTTTTGTCAAAACCTCTCTTTTTCAATTAGAGGATGGAAGGGCAGTGAAGGTGGATGAGTTACGATGGACTATTGCCTCTGTGATCTTCTGAGAATATCCAAACAAAAGGAGAGTCAGCAAATCCCCCTTGATGTGGGAACAGTCTGCGGGAGTCTCTCTCTGGAGCAGACATTCTCCTCATTTGCAGTTGTCTCTTCTATAGAGCCTCAGGGAGAAGCCTGACCACATGGTCTTGGCTCCCCCACACACCTGCATCATCTTCTAACATTATTTTGTAGCTCAGCTCCTTGTCTCTGTTCTTCATGGCACTTATTTTCTGCCTCCTTGTTTTTGTCTATCTCCAATTATGATGTGAGCACCATGAGGGAAGGTACCTTGTTGGTTTTTTCATCAGTATATTCCCTGGGTCTAGCAGCACTAGAGATCTAGTCAGTCCTCAATATGTATTTGTAGAAAGAATGAATGAATTGAGGAAGTCTGAAGCACAATCACTGTATTTTTGGTCTCCATCTCTCTTCTGCATTATCATCATCCTGCCATTCTGGTCTGTGCAGCTTGACCCAACAGACTTTACTTCCCAGAAAAGTTTGTAGCTACTACCTACCATCCTTACCAGAGACCTCAAGGCGCATCATTTCTTGTGAAGCAGTCATAGAGTATTATTTTTTAATTAAAATCAAGGCTTTCTACAAGAGTATGTATTTATTAATTATTTTAGAAACTATGCAAAATCTCATGTATGTGTTGAACTCTTTACGATATTGAGTTCTGGATTTTTTCTTATAAATACTCGTTAACAAGTGGTTCTTAAAAATGAGGATAAAATGTTTTAGGAGACCTAGAGAGCAAAGGAAAATAACAATTGCGGGCTGAAGGTTATGCATACTAATGCCATTGAGTAAAGAGAGCATACTGAGGCCATATAAAAGCGGAGAATTAACTTTTAAGATGCTAAATGTTGCTGCATAGATAATAATGGGCTTAATGATGAGGTGATAGGAACTCCGGTGTTCTATGCAGAAGAATATCTCTAAGCTTTTGACTACTATAAACTTGTCAAGAATGTAAACCCAATTTTGCTTGCAGCTTCAAGTTACATCTGCCTTGTCTGAGCAAAATTTATTGTGAAAGTGCCAAATTCTATTTTTCTTTTAATGACCAATATAATTTTGAAAATTATTTGTCTAGTATACTTTGATAACAGAAACTATACCAATATAATCTTTGAAAAGTGGCTTCTTAATGCCTTTTGATTTTCCGTTGTGATTTTACTGTTGGGATTTAATTTTTATCGTAGTGTTGATAATTTTCATATGCTGCCTTTTAAATTTTTTCTGTCAGTGATTTATTCCCATGGTATAATCTTGTTAAAAAATTAACAATGCAAATGTGGCTAGACCATTTAAAAATCAATATGTTATAATTCAGCCCATTTAATCACTTCAGTTAAACATCTTAGGAAAAATTCAATTCCATTTTAAGAGGAGACACAGTTTTCTAGATATGTGTCATAGAATCATATTACCTTACAACATCTTGTAAAAGGTGAATTCAAATCACATCTTTAAATATATTGCAAATTCAGTCATAACTTAGGATTAGTGACTAAACACTGGCAGGTTTACAGAACTTGTATGTAAACAGAAGACTAAAACAAGGGTGGAATAACTAATTTTAGTGTATCATTCACTTGCACAGAGAAAATTCATTCACATCTTCTTAAGCCTTTTGAAGAAAATAGACGTCTCAAAACTTGTTAATAGAGCAACTTACATTTTCTTTTTTGTTTCTAGTATGGAAGAAATGAAAATTTCCTATTAGGAACTGACCATGCTCTTTACTTTTCTCCCTTCTTTCTCTAATTATTTTCCCTTACTTTCTCTTAAAAGGCACAACAATTTTCTACAGGATTTAAAAATGTTTTTAAATTTTTTATCGTGAAATAATCATAGACTCACAGGGAATTGAAAGAATAGTACAGAGAGTTCCTGTGTAAACATTACCCAACTTTCCCCAAAGGTAACATCTTAAATAAGTGTAGCACATTTTTAAACCCAGAAAATTGACATTGACACAATACAATTAACTATACTGCAGACTTTAGTTGGGTTTTACCAGTTTTTGCACAGACTTTTTTATTGCAAATCTTTTGTGTTGTTGTATAACATTTAATCACATATATAGATTAATATGATTGCCACCATAATCAAGATACAGAACTGTTTCACCACCACAAGAGAATTTACAGGATGATTTTTATAAAGTAACCACAAATGTGTCAAAGACATTACTGTATTATACAGCAAGTGTGTTTTAAGTTATTAAAACTTGCTGATCATGCCTTTCAGTATCATAACACTGGGTTTCCCTCCCTAACCATGATAATCCTGATGAATAGCGGTTGATGAATGTGAGAACATTCAACTCTTCCTGTATAAATATATTGACTGAGATTGTAATATTTTGCTGTCTTCTTATGGGACACTTGTTTTGTTATGATCATTTAAACATGGTGAGAATAGTAGGAGAAACCTAGGTTAGCAAAGAGAATGAGAGTCTTCTATATCCAGCTCAAACATTGCCACAACAGGGGATATCCACTTAATTATTCCTCTGGAAAATGTAGAATATGAAAATGAATTATATTCTCAGATTTTCCAGTACATACTCTCTGAGGAGAGCAGGTATAGCAATTCAGGAGCTGTATTAACTCTTCTGGTTTCCAAAAGGGTTTATTTTAGTGTCCTAAGTCAATCATTTACTAAATGATAGGGCAATTGGCTGTCCTTTTTGAATGGACTGATGATGACGCTGATTCAGCAAAGCAGGATATAGGCAATGCATTTTCTCCTTTATAGTGAAAAAGGCTCTGATGTCAATTAATCTATATACCAGACACTTGGCTTAGGCATGGTAGGGGGAAAAATGAATAATCATTGACCTTAGTAGGGCATAGTGGTTAAGAGTTTGGGCTTGAGATTCAGAATTCCACCTCTGCCACTCATTGGCCAAACCCTCCTGGCCAAGATATGTGAAGTACTCTGCACGGTTTCTGGCATCAACCCACTATGCACTCAGTATGCAGTGACTATTACTAGTCAAGGATCTTAAAGGTTGGTTGATGAGGCAAATGACAGAAACAAAAGTCAATTAGATGAAATAAAGTAATAAAGGATGCATATATTTAAAAGGCTTTAGAGGAGGAAGGGAAAGAGAACTAACATGCCTTGGGTCCACTATCTATCAGATACTGTCCCAGGTGCCTTAGAAATCTTATCTCATGTTATCCTCACAAGAAATCTGCAATGTAGTAGATGTTACTATTTACATTTTAAAAATAAGCAAACAAAGACTTGATTATAAAGTTAAGTGAATTGTTTCAACACAGTTATTGATTTGAATCAAAGTCTGTAAGACTCCAAAAATGGTGCTGTTGAGGTTTGGAGAAGTGAAGAATGAAATCAATGAAAGGATGACTCTAGGAACAGATAAGATTTGAAAAGGGAAAATAGAGGAAAGAGAATTGTAAGGTGGAGCAGTGTCACAAGTGAAGCTTCAATGGTGTGAGTTCAAATGGCATATGTGAGGTCTAATCAAACACCTTGGTGGGATCAGAGTCACGGCTCTGTTAGAAATACTGGGGACAGGTTGGCTGGGGATTAAGGTGGACAACCTTGGGGAGACTAGAGTCTAAGCAGGACTTCAGTCTCTCCTTAGATCATATGAGGATGTTTGTTAATATACAGATGCTTGGGCCCCACTAAGATCTACCAAATCAGAATACCTGGTAATGTCATCCAGGGAATCATAGACAGCTGCCATAACTGGTCTTGAAATAGGCAGGACTGAGACTATAGATTATGTCAAACAATTGCATATAGGGGTGACAACAGTGTTGACAGGTCTACCATACAGCAAACTAAGCTGAAAGCCAAGGCCTAGGAAATTTTCAAGAATCAGGTATTCTGTGCACTGAAGGCCTGGTCTAATGCAGCACCATGGACAGCTCAGAGATAGTCTTGTTACTCTGAGAACCTGAAATTAAAAACTGTGCTTTCATCTGAAGGCGACTTTCTCTTGGGCTTCACCAGCTCTACCCTAGAAGGGATACCTTCTATTTTGTAAAAAGCCATACCCTATTAATTCATGCCAAATTTGTCCTTATCAGTCACTGACATGTCTGGTGGATGGATTAGGGTTTCCTTTGTAGAGTTTACGTTGTCTCACCCTTTTTTTTTCAGGAAGTTTTCTTTCATTAGAGTTTTTTCCATCCTGAGTTCTGCACTTCAAATGGGTTTAGGGCTCTTAGGAGTTCCTCTAACCTTGCAATTGATCCTTTCCCCCAGCACATCTTTTTTTGTCAGTGAGGCATCAGATACTTGATGTGATGACGACAGAATAAACAAATCAGGTGGGAGGATTTAGTGAGGGCAGCAATTCCAAGACTTGGATCTCCAAGATTAATCTCCTATAGCTTAATTTAGCATTCTAAATGATTTTAACATATTTGAGGCCAGAACAACTCACATTTTAAAAGCCTTCATGTTATCTGTGCTAATGATGCATGTTATTGATAATTAAGTGTTCTTTTCTAGATGGCGGCAAAGAAAAATTTGGAGACCTCTCCTTTGTCCATCAGAGAATTAGAATGTGTGTATCAAGAGATAGTTAGTTTTCAAAATCAGTTTGGGTCTCACAAAGTGCTCATCCTGTTTTTTGAAGGACAAGTCAGAACTAGGTACCAGACTGTGCCGTGTTCAAGTCACAGTTCATCTCTAACCTTGGGAGTTTTCTCAAGCACTCCTGCTTGTCTACTTTTCCTTGTGATCTGCATTAATTTGCTACCTGGCTTTTTGTAGATTGACCTTGGCTGCAAGAAATGGAATGCTCTGTGTAAAGGAACATATGCCTGATTGAAAGTAACCTAAGCAGGGAGGAGAGTGTGACCAATTGCCTAGGTAATAAGTAGTGACAACAGAGATATTGTTTTAGTATAAATGCATTCTTTTTTTTTTTTTTTTTTGCTCACTGGGTATCATATATGAAGGCCTGGCTGGGATACATCAGATGAGACAGACTGAGAGGGGCTAGAATGCCAATGGCTCCCCAACTACAGGGAACTAAATGTTGAAGAGATATGCCCAAAATGCAGCCACTTGAGGTTTAAGGATTGGTTTATATAAAATACAGTGACAAATTGTACTAAAACGAAGACTGTGATTTCCAGCTATTGCCAACTATGAAAAGTTAAATACCAGAAAATTCCAATAGAGCATTGTAAAGTCTATCGTTTGCTATAGTTTAATGTTTGATTCATGAAAATAGAGAATTCCTAGTGATTTATGAAATCAGCTATTTCTGACACCATGAATTCTAAACAATTTTATTATGCCAATTCCAATTAATACCCTAATCATAATGTGTTGTCCATGAAGTTCATGACTCAATTTTAGTATTAACATTTGGTTTCTATATATCTTGGTCTGTACAGTTTATATGTATAGTAATGATTACTTCAAATTAGGCATCTATTAATATTAAATAAGGAATATATTTTGGTAGAATATTAAAGTTAGATATTTGAGATAACCTAAAATATTCAACAACTTTAAATTTGTATTTTGTGTGAACCACCTTTAAGTAGCTAATAAAGCATGCATGTAAGTAAAGATAAGCAACTTAGCAGAATGATTATGTGAATATCATTTATTCTTCGAAAGCATGAATTTTTCAAACACACCTTTTATTACTGCTTTAGGAAAGAAATCATTTCCATATATTTGCATGTAGATCACTTTGAGTCTCAGAGAATTTTCTGTTAACTTTTTTTTTATTACTGCTATAACTAACGGAGCTAGTGCACTATTAATTTGGAAAGTTGTACATAAAAACACATCTTTAGTTTAAATGACCAATGATACCTTTTTGATTTTGTAAATGTAGGTGCAATTTAAGTAATTACAGAATCCTTGTTAATTTTTAGATCTAGACAGTCTTGGTAATATTTTTCAGAAATGAAAAATATGTGCTTTGGGCATTTTGGTAGAGTATCTTTTCTTTGTAACTCTTTTGTAAAGTCTAGACTGGAAATGGTCATAAAAATAGACTCCTGCTGCAATAATATATTTCATAGATAAACCAACAAGATTAGTTCTTATCTTATTGCAGTCAGCTTATAACTCACTGTTTGTTCCCAGGCAGCTTACATCAGTGATGGATAGGTTTTTACCTCTGAGGATCCCTTAGCTTCTCACTCTCACATGGACCCTATTTTCTGAATATTTTACCCACAAAGAAAATTGCATTTATCACATTTTTTTCTCTTTTTTATTAATCATATTTCTACAAGTAAGTAACAACAACCACTCCTGATCTCCATGAGTTAACCAATGATCTTTTGAAATAATGTAATCCTGGAAAAAAAAAGAAAAAGCAAAGGAGAATGATAATTCAGTCAGCCTTTAAAACCATATCACAATTAAACATATAATTTCTTTTAGCATTTTTGAAATGGTGAAATTCTCTATTAATATTTTCATGGATACCCCCTTTGTCTACATCCCTACCTCTGTGCCCTGCCGCCAATACAAAAAACTAGCATTTTTATCCCCGTTTCCCATTGTCATCTCGTGTCTTTTTCTTCCCTCCCTGAATTTCTACTCAATCCAGATGTGCCCACTTCCATCAGCTGTTTGCTCAGTTCATTCAGAACTCTGAAACTAGTTCTGGCATTGGGCACCCCTTGCTTTAGCATCAAGTTAATTCAACAAATATTTATTAAGTACCTAATATATGTCAGGCACTACTCTAGATTTTTGGGATGCATCAGTGAACAAAACAGAAAATGTTCACACCTCTGGATTCTCAGGGGGCTTAGACAGTAAACAACAGACATAATAAATAAGTAAATTTTATATTATGTTAAAAGACAAAGAGTGCTGTGGAAAAGAAGTAGAGCGAAGAAAGGGGTGGCTCATGCTAGGGTGCATTCTAAATTTAAATAGGGTATCAAGGTAGTCCTCACTGAGAAGGTGACATTTGAGCAAATACATGAATGAGGCAAGGGAGTGAATCATGTTAGATATCTGCAGGAGAATCATTTTGGCCTGAGGGAACAGTCAATGCAAAATTCCTAACTCATCAGTTTATCTGCTATTCTTGGTACTTTATCTGCATGTGGCTGGAATGAAGTAAGTGAGAGAGGCATAGGAGAGGATATTAGCAAGGTGATGGTGGACCTTGGAGGCCATTGTAAGGATGTTTTCTTCTGTGTGAGATGGGAGCCAACGGAGGATTTTATGGAGAAGATCTGACAAACGTTTTAAAAGGATTGCTCTGGATGCTGGGGGTGGGGCCTCAAAGCAAGGAGAAAAATTAGAAGGCTATTGGTCAAATGGGCAAAGGTGATGGTGGCTTAGACTCGGGTTGTATGAAAGAGTCATATTCTGAATGTTTTTGAAGATGGAACCAACAAGGATTTCCTGATGGATTGAAAAAGAGCTATGGGAGAAAAGCAGAGGCACAAATGGCTCCAAGGTATTTGCTCTAATCAACTAAAAGGATAAAGTTGCCGTCAGCTGAGATGGTAGACTGCAGGTCGAGTGGAGTGATTTTTTGGAGGGGGGCAAATTAAGTTTAAGACATCTGTTAACATCCCAGTAGAGATATGCGTATGCAACTGAATGTATGAGTTTAGAGTTCAGGAAAAAGGGCTAGGTTGGACATTTAAATTTGGAATCTGTTGGCATAAGATAAGATTTAAAGCTATGGGGTTGGATGATCTCACCAAGAAAAAGTATAGATTAAAAAAAGAAGAGGATCAAGGACTCCAACGTTAAGGGGTGGGTCAAAAGAGAAGAGAAAGCAAAAGAGAATGAAAAGGAGTGACCAGTGAGGTGAGAGGATAAACAAGAGAATGTGGTATCCTGAAAACTTGACCTTCTACCTACAAAACCTGTATTTTGGGGGCTCATCTCACTTTGTCCTGCCCTTCTAACCACTATATCCTGACTTTCTGCCTATAAAGTCAAAAGGAGGAATCAGCATTTTTTGAGATATAGCATTTTAATAATTCCAAATGGTATTCAATGAATCTAAATAATTCAATGGTATACTGTGAAAAAATATAGAATTCATAGGAAAAGGAACAGAAGTTAGCTCAGGAAATGACTTGAATTAGCATTGATGCTATATCTTCAGTGTAGGTCCACCTGTTCTACACCCCAGTGGTGGAATTAACGGCAAGATTCCTTAGTAGAAAATAAACATTGTTGTGAGCATTTGTGTCTACATGGCTGAATTAAATCCATCCAACAATGAAATATAGTTAACATAGTATCTTGAAAAGAACCCTAAGTAGGATTCAGGGAACCTGAATTCTAGCTATGGTTCTGCTGCTGACTGATTGCATTAACTTCAAATCTATCATTAACCTCCTTGTGCCTCATTATCCTCATTTCACCAAATAAGAAAAATGAAATATTCCTCCTTTCCTACCTCACTTGGATGTTGTGAATTTAAATGTGTGAGAAGTGCTTGAGATGCATAAAATTTGATGGAGTGTTTTATTCATGAATTCAAGGCATCTGAAGTAATTTGACCATGATGGAAAGTTGCTTCCTTGCACATTTTTTTTAGAATGACATTTCTGTTACTGACCCACCCATTTATGCAGCATATTACCTGCTCCAAACTGTAAAACAAACACAAATCAACCTTATGGATAAGTATTACATCTATTTGTTTTATATTATTTTATAATATTCATCATTCACCTGTTTACTCATTCAATGTATGTTTATTGAACACATATAGAATAAAGCCTCCATTCCTAAGTAACAATGATGGAGGCTTCCATTTTTATATTTCTCTGGCATTTAAAATGTGCTTTAATAATCATGATCTCGATTCATCTCTCAATTCCATGAGGTTCATATGGCAGATATGCTTTTTCCTATTTTAACTTTTATTTGTTTATTTATTTTTCCAGGTTTATTGAGACATAATTGACTTATAACACTGTGTAAGTTTAAGGTGTACCATGTGATTTGATACACATATATATAATGAAATGTTTACCACAGTAAGTTTAGTTAACAATCCTTCACCTCATATAATTACCATTTTGTTGTTATAGTAAGAATATTAAAGCTCTACTCTCATACCAACTTTCAAGTATATAATACAGTATTGTTAACAATAGTCACCACGCCTTAACTTAGATCTCCAGAACTTATTCATCTTCTAACTGAAAGTTTGCACCCTTTGACCAGTATCTCTTGCATTTCCCCTACCCCACAGCCCCTGGCAGCCACCATTCTCTTCTCTATTTCTCTGTATTCAACATTATTAGATTTCACATATAAGTGAGATCATACAGTACGTATCTTTCTCTGACTTATTTCACTTAGTGTAATGCTCTCAAAGTCCATCTGTGTTGTTGCAGATGGCAAGATTTTCTTCTTTTTATGGCTGAATAATATTCCATTATTATATATATATTCTTTATCCATTCATCCATCAATGGACACTCAGTTTGTGTCCATGACTTGACTATTGTGAATAATGCTGCAATGAACATGAGAGCGCAGAAATCACTTAGATATCCTGTTTTCATTCCCTTTGGATAAATACTCAGAAGTGAGATTGCTGGATCACATGGTAGTTCTATTTTTAATTTTTTGAGGAACCTCCATACTGTTTTCCACAGTGGCTGTACCAATTTACATTCCTATCAAGAGTACCTAAGGATTCTCTTTTCTTCATATCCTCACCAGCATTTGTTATCTCTTGTCTTTTTGATAACAGCCTTTCTAAGAGGTGTGAGGTGATATCTCATTGTGGTTTTGATTTGCATTTCCCTAACGATTAGAGATGTTGAACACCTTTTCATGTACTTGTTAGCCTTCTGTATGTCTTCTTTGGAGAAACGTATATTCAAGTTCTTTGTCCTTTTTTGGTAGGATTTTTGTTGTTTTGCTATCAACTTGTATGAGTTCCTTATATATTTTCTCTATTAACTCCTTATCAGCTATATGATGTGTAAATATTTTCTCCCATTCCATAAGTTACCTTTTCATTTTATTGATTGTTTTCTTTTTTAGCTGTGCAGAAGCTTTGCAGTTGGATGTAGTCCCACTTGTTGATTTTTGCTTTTTTGTTTGTGCTTTTGGTGTCATATCCAAAAAATTTATTGCCAAGACCAATGTAAAGCAGTGTTTTCCCTATGTTTTCTTCTAGGATATTTAAGTGCTTAATTCATTTTGAGTTATTTTTTGTGAGTGGTGTAAGATAGGGGTCCAATTTCATTCTTTTGCATGTGAATATCCAGTTTTCCAGACACTGTTTATTGAAAAGACTATCCTTTTCCAATTGAGTATTCTTGACTCCCTTGGAAAATATTAGCTGATCATATATTTGTGCGTTTATTTCTTGGCTCTCAATTTTGTTCAATTTGTCTGTGTGTCTGTTTTTGTGACCAAACCATACTGTTTTGATTATTATACCTTAGTCATATAGTTTGAAATCAGGAAGTGTAATGCCTCCAGCTTTATTCTTTCTCAAAATTGCTTTGGCTATTCAAGGTCTTTTGGGGTTCTATACAAATTTTAGGACTGGTTTTTCTATTTCCATAAAAAATGTCATTGAGATTTTGATAGGGGTTGCGTTGAGTGTATAGATGGCCTCGGGTAGTATGAACATTTTGACAATATTAACTCTTCTGACCCAAGAACATGGGATATCTTTTATTTATTTTTATCTTCTTCAATTCCTTCCATCAATGTTGTATACATTTCAGTGTATACATCTTTCACTTCCTTGTTTAAATTTATTCCTAAGAATTTTATTGTTTTTGAAGCTGTTGTCCATAGATTGTTTTATTTATTTCTTTTCAGATAGCTTATTGTTAGTGTATATAAATGCCAAGATTTTTGCATGTTGATTTTGTATCCTAGAACTTACTGAATTTGTTTATTAAGTCTAACAGTTTTTCGGTGGAGTCATGAGAATTTTCCATATACAAGATCATGTCATCAGCAGAAATAATTTTACTTCTTCCTTTCCAATTCATATGTCTTTTATTGCTTTTTCTTGCCTGACTGCTCTGTCTATGACTTCCAATACTATGCTAAATAGGAGTGCAGAGAGTGGGCATCCTTATCTTGTTCATGATCTTAGAGGCAAAGCTTTCAACCTTCACCCTTGAGTATGATGTTAGCTGTGAGTTTGTCATATCTGGCCTTTATTATGTTGCAGTATGTCCCTTCTATACCCAATTTTTTGAGAGTTTTTATCATGAACAGATGTTGAATTTTGTCAAATGCTTTTTCTGTATCTATTGAAATAATCATATGATTTTTGTCTTTCATTCTATGAATGTGGTATATCACATTTATTGATTTGCATATGTTGAACCATCCTTGCACCCTAGGGATAAATCCCACTTGATCATTGTGTATGATCCTTATAATGTGCTACTGAATTCAATTTGCTAGGATTTTGTTGAGAACTATATTCATCAGGCATGTTGGTCTGTAGTTTTCTTTACATGTAGTATTTGTATCCGACTTTGTTATCAGGGTAATGCTGGCTGACTAAGTAGTTTGGGAGTGTTTTCTTCTCCTCAATTTTTTGGAAAAATTTGAGAAGGATTGACATTAATTATTCTTTAAATGTTTGGTAGAATTCATCAGAGAAACCTGCTGGTCCTAGACATTACTGATTCAATCACCTTACTCATTATTGGTCTGTCCAGATTTTCTACTTCTTCATGATTCAGTCTTGGTAGGTTGTATTTTTCTAGAAATGTATCTATTTCTTCTAGGTTTTCCACTTTGTCGGTGTGTAATGTTCATAATAGTCTCATGATCCTTTGTATTTGTGTGGTATCAGTTGTAATGTCTCCTCTTGCATTTCTGATTTTATTTGAATCTTTTCTCTTTTTTTCTCAGTTAATCTAGCTATAGATTTGTCAATTTTGTTTATGTTTTCCAAAAACCAGCTCTTAGTTTCGTTGCTCTTTTCTATTATTTTTCTGGTCTCTATTTCATTTATTTCTGCCCTAATCTTTGTTATTTCATTTCTTCTGCTACCTTTGGGTTTAGTTTGTTCTTGTTTTACTCCTTCCTTAAGGTGTAAAGTTAGGTTGTTTATTAGAGATATTTCTTTTTTTTTGGTTTTTAGTATACACGTTTATTGCTATAAACTTCCTTTTTAGCACTACTTTTGCTGCATCCCATAAATTTTGGTATGTTGTATTTCCATTTTCATTTTTTCCAAGATTTTTTAAATTTCTCTTTTGATTTCTTCTTTGATCCATTGGTTGTTCAAGAGTGTGTTGTTTAATTTCCACATATTTGGGGCCGGCCTGGTGGTGCAGCAGTTAAATTCACACGTTCTGCTTCTCAGCGGCCTGGGGTTCACTGGTTCAGATCCCAGCTGTAGACATGGCACTGCTTGGCAAAAAGCAGTATAAAGTAGAGGAAGATGGGCATGGATGTTAGCTCAGGGCCAGTCTTCCTTAGCAAAAAGAGGAGGATTGGCAGTAGTTAGCTCAGGGCTAATCTTCCTCAAAAAAATAAATAAATAAGTAAATAAATAATTTTCACACATTTATGAATTTTCCGGTTTTCCTCCTGTTATTGATTTCTAGTTTCCTACCATTGTGGTTGCAAAAAATACTTGGTATGATTTCAATCTTTTAAAATTTGCTAAGACTTGTTTGTGATATAACATAAGATCTATCCTAGAAAATGTTCCATGTGCTCTTGAGTAGAATGTGTATTTTGTTTCTGTTGGATGGAATATTTTATATATGTCTGATAGGTCTATTTGGTCTAAACTGTAGTTCAAGCCCAGTGTTTCCTTATTGATTTTCTGTCTAAATGATCTATCCATTATTGAAAGTGTGGTATTGAAATCCCCTACTATTATTGCATTGCTGTCTAGCTCTTTCTTCAGATCTGTTAGTATTTGCTTAATGTATTTTGGTGCTCTGATGTTGGGTGCATATGTATTTACAGTTGCTGTATCCTCCTGATGAACTGACTCCTTTATCATTATATAATGACCTTCTTTGTTCTTGTTACAGTTTTTGACTTAAAGCCTACTTTGTCTGATATAAGTATAGCTACCTCTGCTCTCTTTTGTTTTCCCTGCATGGAATATCTTTTTCCATTCCTTCATTTTGAGCCTATGTATGTCCTTGAAGTTGAAGCCGGTCTCTTGTATGCAGCATATAGTTGAGTCTTATTTTTGATCTATACAGCCACTCTATGCCGTTTATCTATTTACATTTAGAGTAACTATTGATAGGTAAAGACTTACTAGTTCTGTCTTGTTAATTATTTTCTGGTTGTTTTGTAGTTCCTTTGTTCTTTTCTTCCTCTTTTGCTGCATTCCTTTGTGAATTGATGATTTTTCATAGTCATGTAGTTTGATTTCCTTCTCTTATCTAGTATGTATCTATGACAGGTTTTTGTTTTGAGCCTTACTTGAAACAACTTATTGATATGACAGTTTGTTTCAAACTAACAACTTAACTTTGATCACATAAAAAACTCTACCCTTTTACTCTACCTCCCCATTTTATATTTTTAATGTCACAATTTACATCTTTTTATATTATGTATCAATTAATAAATTATTGTAGCCATAACTAATTTTACTACTTTTTTCCTGTAATCTTTGTGCTAGAATTGAGTATTTAACATACCACCATATTACAGTATTAGAGGATTCTAAATTTGACTATATGCTTACTTTTACTAATGTATTTTATATTTTCATAAGTTTTCAAGTTACTAATTGGCGTCCTTTCATTTCAGCTTGAAGAACTCTTTTCAGTGTTTCTTATAAACAGGTCTAGTGGTAATATGCTTGCTCAATTTTTGTTTGTTTGGGAAAGTCTTTATCTTGCCTTCATTTTTGAAGTCCATCTTTGTTGGGTAAAGTAGTCTTGGTTAGCAGGTTTCTTTTTTTCCTTTCAACACTTTAAATATATAATCCCATTCTCTCCTGGCCTACATGGTTTCTGCTTAGAAATCCGCTGATAGCCTTATGGGAATTTCCTTTTACTAAGGATTTTTTTTTCTCTTCCTGCTTGTAAAATTCTCTCTTTGCCTTTGATTTTAGACAGTTATTATAATGTGTCTTGGAGAAGATCATTTTGGATTGAAATTATGGAGTGAGCTATTAGCTTTTAGGTTCATGGACTTGGATGTTCAAAGCTCTCCTCAGGTTTGGGAAGATCTCAGCCATTGTTTCTTTAAATAAGCTTCCTGCCACTTTCTCTTTCTCTTCTGCTCTGGGACTCCAATTATGCATACATCGTTTCTATTAAAGTTACCCCATAAGTTTCATAGCCTCTCTTTATTCTTTCTCTCAGTCTTTTTTTCTTTTTGCTCCTCTGACTGGATAATTTAAATGATCTCTCTTCAAGCTTGTTGATTCTTTCTTCTGCTTAGTCTAGTCTGCTATTGAAGGTCTCATGAATTCTTCAGTTCAGTCACTGTATTCTTCAGCTCCAAAATTTAAGTTTTATGTTAAGCTCGAGGGGTTAGCCCCAAGTGTGCACACAGCAGTAGGGGTCAGCTTCAGGGGTCTAGCCTGGCGTCTTGCAGTCACTCAGCTGCAGAGGCTTGGGCTGGCTGCAGGTATGGGTCTCAGGCTCTGGTAGAGGTGGAAGTGGGAGGGAGTAGGAAGTGACTCAGGTGGCTGGCATCAGCAAATATGAACACCTGTGGGGAAAAAAACCAGTGAAATAGACAAGGAATCTATGGTGACTGTGCTAGCTGTTGATTTCTTCAGGGACAAAAGCTTGCGGGGATTGTCTGCAGAGCAGGTCACTGGGTATTGTGGTCACTTCCACTGAGTGGCTGATATTGATATCTCTGTTTTTCTTCTTTGTTCCTAGCCATTTCAGTACATCTCAGCTTTGCCAGACTCTGGGTGAGGTGAAACTAAAGTGGGTCCATAGCGCAGTACCTTAAAATGCTGGGAGCTGGTCGGCTCACCCTGCTCTTTCCCAGTGAAGAGCTGGTGACTCCCTTCTTGGTGCTGAGCAGTGCTGGCCTGAGGGATGGGATGATGCTGGCAAAATTGAGTGGTTCTTCCTTCACTTTTTATGTGGTTATTTTCAGGTTTTTTGTCTTAATGTGCTGCTGAAGTTTCTTAAGTGGACTTCTGAGCTCTCCCAGAGCTGTTTTTATTTGTGGATAGTTGTCTAATTGTTGATCTTTATAGGAGGATGGAGTTGGGGTCTCCTACTTCACCACCTTGGTGACATCACCTCAGAAAAGAGCTTTCCTATTTTAAAATGAGGAAATTGTGGCTCTCAGATTCCTGTAGCCTACAACTGATCTGTGAAAAAGCCAGGTCTGGCGCTGAGGTCTTCTGACACCCAGTGTAGGGTGCCATGCTGCACAACATGGCCTTCGGCTGACTTTATTATGAACACTAGGTATTTTCCATAAAATGTGTAATGCCTAGAGGAGAATGTGGGCTAAAACAGGAGCAGTAGAACAGAGGAATAAATGATCAACTTTCATGAAATTATCTTATTTTAGAGGGTTTTCTTTGTGTTGGTGTGGAACTCCCCTGATTAAGAAATCATTCTAGCAATACTTGATGACATCAGTGTTTGCCAATGTGGCAATCAGGTTAAGATATCCTGTATATGATCTTGAAAACTCTTATGTCCATCATGATATGGACAAATTTATTTTGACTTGGTTAGGTAGGCATATAGCCTACCTTGACTTCAAAGTCTGGCTTTGCTGGTTGCTATATGATCTTGAGCCTGTTACTTACCCTTTCTAAACCTCAGTTTTATTATCCTTAAAAGAAAGATAACAAGATAACTGGTACCAATTTCAAAGGGCTATTTGTTTTTTCAATCACCCATAAAATATTGAGTACCTTCTCTGGGCCAGATATTATTCTAGACAATTGATTACCATACTGGATTATAAAGAAAAAGTTCTTGTTCTCAAGGATATTATATTCTAGTGAAGAAAATGCAAAAAATAATATAATTTTTGGATGCTGATAAGTCCTGTTCAGAAAATAAAAGTGGGGAATGTGGTAGAGTGTTACTGGAATGCAAATTGGGAGCTAACACCAGACAGAGAAGTCAGAGAAAGAACTCTTGAGAAAATAACATTTGAGGTACTTTATTATCAACACTAGATATTTTCCATAAAATGCATAATGCCTAGAGGAGAATGTGGACTAAAACAGAGCAGTAGAACAGAGGATTAAATGATCAACTTTCATGAAATTATCTCATTTTAGAGGGTTTTCTTTGTGTTGGTATAGAACTCCCCTGATTAAGAAATTGTTCTGTGGCTGGCCTGGTGACGCAGCAGTTAAGGGCACACCTTCCGCTTTGGCTGCCCAGGGTTCGCGGGTTCGGATCCTGGCATGGCACTGCTTGGCAAGCCATGCTGTGTTAGGCGTCCCACATATAAAGTAGAGGAAGATGGGCAGGGATGTTAGCTCAGGGCCAGTCTTCCTCAGCAAATAGAGGAGGATTGGCAGCAGATGTTAGCTCAGGGCTAGTCTTCCTCAAAATAAATAAATAAATAAATAAATCAAAAGCCAATCAAAAAATTCTTAGTCAATGTTTATTGAAGGTCACTTCTCTTAGGGATCCTGGAGAAAAGGTGGCCATCAACAGAAATGCTCTGTAAGTATCTTTGACTTGTAAAATATGCTATAGCAATGTTGTGCATCAAATGTTATGGGGCCGGCCTGGTGGCGCAGCAGTTAAGTGCGCACGTTCTGCTTTGGTGGCCCGGGGTTCGCCAGTTCGGATCCCGGGTGCGGACATGACGCCGCTTGACAGGCCATGCTGTGGTAGGCGTCCCACGTATAAAGTAGAGGAAGATGGGCAGGGATATTACCTCAGGGCCTGTCTTCCTCAGTAAAAAGACGAGGTTTGGCAGCAGTTAGCTCAGAGCTAATCTTCCTAAAAAAAAAAAATCATTCTAGCAATACTTGATAACATCAGTGTGACATCATAATACTTGATGATGTCATAATAAAGGTACCTGAACACTGAAAAGAAGGCAGACATCTAAAGAACATCCAGACAAGGGGAACAAAAATTTTGGAGCTCCTAGCAGGAATCATCTTAGCCTGTTTCAGGAATAGCTTAAGTGGTATATGGTGATAAAGGAGGTGAGTGCCAGAAAATGAGGAGAAAGATCTGGCCAGGGGTCAGATGATGTACAGTAAGTAGTTTACACTTTTTTCATAAATTAAATTGAAAGCCATTGGGGTTTTTAATAAGGATTAATGTGATATGATTTATGTTTAAGCATACTTCTTGAATGAAGACTGCGTTACGGGAACTTTTGTAAACATAAAAGAGATTATACATATAAAGTGCTTAACCTGGTACCTGGCACACAGAAAATGATAAGAAACAAAATGTATTCATTGATGATAATTATTGCATTGAAAATAGTGCTGACGATGTTGGTAAGGGTGGTAGTGAGGATGATGCTGATTGTATTTAATACCCTAAACTTCTGAAAATCAACATTAGACCTGTAAATCCAAAAGCATATGTAGCAAGAACCCTGACCTGCTCTTATTTCTGTACAACTTGGTCCAGTTTTCAGTGATAAGGCAAATTACTCAGGTGTCTGTGTTAGCCTTCAGTGTCCTCACTTCCTTATTAGAACTCTCCACTAAGATTACATTGGTAAAGACTTCTCTGACCTAGCTGCCACTGAGACCTCAAAGAGAAGAGAAAAGCTGAATCATAAGGGGCAGGGGATGGGGGAAACCAGCTTAAAAAGGCTAAAAGGTTCTGAGACCAAAAACTGTCTTTAAAAGATGAAGAAGAGAGGATAGAAGAAGGAATGCTCCTTTTCACAATCTAGCCACCTTTTGAAAATAAAAGCATTGTGTTACAGCTTAATAAATCTTTGTCACTTCAGCTACTTGCTGATGTCTATCTAACCTTTAAAATGGCCCAAACACTTTGGCCTCAAAATCAGAAGCCAAGGAAATAGACTTAGACATAGCATTTCCAGTAGGAACTATCAATTTTCCACTTAATTTTTAAAACTTTAACCCTAGATGCAGCAAGATGACTGATTGAGGAGTTCCCTATAGCAAGTTTTCATTTACTTTCAAGATATAATTGTTATTAGTGATCATAACTCTTCAATTTCTCCTTTGCCATTGGCACATTTGAATTTAATCCTGAATAAATAGTTAAGTGATCCCTTTTAAGTGGGGAGGGAGCTGGTATTAGGTGGTAGGATTATAATTTTAAGTTCACGAAACGTTCAGGAAACATACTCATACTTTTATGACTGTCAAATTGACCACTAATATTTTCACGTTTTAAGAGGTAACACGCATTAGCAACTATATCTTTGGTGTTATGATTTCATCATACAATACACTTTCATTTGGTGACTGTAACTTTTTGTTGAGTGAGTGCATGACACTTTGCCTCTTTCTGGTAACCTAATCAAACAATGTTGAAGACATAATTTGAGACCTGTCAGTATGTATACTTTTATTGGCAGTGAAAAGCATTTCACTGAAAAAAGATCTTATAACTTAACTAAATTCATAGCTGATGCATTAATTTGAAAGGGGAAATATAAATTTTTGGTGTAGGAAAATAAGAAAGCGGAAGCTCTCCTTCTGGATATCCACAGTAAACTATAACTCTCTTTAGGATTTAATTTTTGGTTAAGCTGCTGAGGATGGGGGGCCTTAGGGGTGATTAACTGTCAGGGTGATTAGGCTAGATATTACATTGAGTTTCTGTTTTACTGTTTCCTTCCAGACTGTGTGCTTGATAATTTATCATAAAGATTTGGGCATTTTAAAAATCTCTCTATCTGGTGTCTTTCCAATTGGCACGTCAAAGGACTTTAGATAAAAAGGAACTACACAGGTTATAAGAAAGAATCTTTTAAATCCTGAGTTCCTATTTCATTTTTTTCTTTCTTAAACATATTTTCCCTAAATGATGAATGCAAGCGTTGAAGGGTGATAAATACCACCCGTAGGCTTTAGAGCCTAAATGTTGAATTTGACACTCAGAGTTTAAAGGCATCGTGAAAATTTCTCCAGAACTAATGTTCAAGCAATTTGGGTTTTACAGGCAACTCAGTAGTTTTGAATGATGTAGTTATTTTGAAAAAGTAACCATAAAAATCTATGTTCAGAGAATTGGTACTTTGCATTTATCAGAAGAACGTAAAAGTCAATTGACTGGCTTGCTATTTAGAATATACTTTAATTTTTAAAATTATATTTCAACTCATTAGTATTTAATTCATGATTTTGTGCAGCAAACCGAATCCATTCAAAAGATTGGATATTTATTTTAAATTAGAGGCATGTAAAGGAAAATCTAAAAATTTTAAATATTCTTTTACTGTATTTTTCTCTTCAGCCCATCCCTAGCCACTATAAGATATAATTCCAAGGAGCACTTCTGCAAATTTTATAAACAAACATGTCCTTGTTGACTGAAGTAACATTGACTGTAGTATGCAAAGTATGTGCACAATTTTAGCAGCTGGTTTTTCTTTTAATCATACAATGTTATTTGCTTTACAGTGAAATTCATCCATATAGAAAAAGTTAATCCGTGTAGAAAGTTAGAAGCAAATTGCTATGTAGTAACTATACTTGTGAATTGCCTATTTTCTAGATATATTTTGCATTGGATAGTAGTGATTACGTCTAAAAGAAAATGGATGATCTTTGTTTTCACTGAAGGGATAGATGATGTACATAACTAGCACTCTTGATCAATACGGTTGCAAATACGTGTCTTTTCATTTATGGTCCAATCATCTTCCTACTGTGAAAGCGTGTAATTGACGGTTCAAACAAATGCCTTGTCCCTTTGAGTAGCTGATTGAAAGAGGAAGAGAAGTTAGAAACACTTTCAAAGGTACTTCAGATACTAATGGTACAGTCATTTCAATACTTAGGTGATTTAACAAAGTCAATGTATTTTATTATGTTTGAATATTAAAGAAAATATATTCATCAGAAAGCTATTGAGAGTATATATGTCGAAAAGGATGAATTTCTTAAATTATATGACAGAAGCTGCTGATACCATTTGTTTTCATCCAATATAATAGAATATATGAATCCTATCCATAAAAATCAGTTAAACTTATACAAGGTAGATGTATTTATATTGGCCAAGAAGTGGGTGTGCCCTTATGAATTAGATATTCCAGTTAAAAGAGTTACCATTAAGTATAATTGTTTTTTTAAAGTAGGATGATAGTAAGTACAAAAAATTAAAACTGCACTGAATATAAATAAAACTCTTTGGTTCGACATCTGCCTTAAGATCCCAGAATGTTCCAAAATGATCATTAAAACCACAACTTATCCTTGTACTCATGAAGTAGAGAAGAGACAGTTAATAGCAATTTCTAGCTGATAGACTGTTATAGAGCAGAGAGCAATCTGTGTATCTGAAAATTAAACATATCAATTTGCCCCTCTTCCCCTATTAAGGAAGAGTTTCTTAATTGTGCTAACCCATCAAGTGAACTATTCAATTAGATTTTAAGATCCAGGTATAAACATCTGGTTAAGGTTACATATTTCAAAGCAACAAAACACTGGAAGCCATTGGTTTTAAATCTCATGGCTGGAGGATAATTTGCAACAGAGGTTTATCTGTCAAGCATACAGAATTGCCAACATTGTTCTAAAGATGAGAGTGTGGGTGTTTGAGCCTTGAAAATAGCTGTTTATGTCTATCAAGCTGAGATTGATGGTTAAAAGTGCCTTCTCTGTCAAGTTCTACCAAATCAACTTTTGCCTCCTTGTGTCTTAGACCATTTTACCTATTCAACTTGGATTGTTAATGTCATTTTCCCTGGCACCACTGTCTGTCCCTTTTGCAAAGCACAGAAATGGCATGCATAATTGCTGGGTCATAAAACACATGTACCAATGCTCTCTACAGCTTCTGTTGAGTTCAAGAGGGTCTAGTTTATATAATCTCCTCTGGCACAGAGTCAAGAACAGCCTTACATTGCCGCTGCTCCCTCTCTACCCATGAGTTTGAAGACAATACTTTGCTGACTGCTACTCAGGTAAGGGACTGTACAAAATGAAGCAGGAGTTCTCAGAACTGAGCGTGCATCAGATTCACCAGGAGGGCTGAGCCCCAACCCCAGAGCTTCTGATTCAGTAGATCTGGGACAGGGCCTGAGCATTTACAGATTTAACAAGGGTGTAGGGGATCCTGATGCTGTTGGTCCCAGGACGACATTTTGAGAAACACTGATGTAGAAGTCAGAGAATTAAACTACGGCTCAGAAGACCCGTGTTCCTGTCCCAGCTCTACTTTTGAGATCTAGCAAATAGACCAAACTTTCAAGGTTTTAGTTCTGTTAATTTATACCATGAATGGTTAGATTGGTTTTCCAATTTAAAATTAAAGACTATATGATTCTGATTCACCACACAATGTATCAAATAAGGGTAAATATTTCCTTTCATTTTTTGCTCTGTCTCCTGTTCCTAGGTGATCTCAGCCATGCTCTTGGTTTAAATTGCTAACTTTACTGCAAAGCCGCTAAAATTTACACCTCCAGCCCTGAACTCTCCCCTGAATGCTGGTCTTATATTCCCATCTACCTAATTGACACCTCCACTGTCAAAGGCAGCTCAAATTCAACAAACACCAAATTAAACTTATGATCTTGTCCTTCAAACCTGATACACACCCACTCTGCTCCATTCCAGTGAATGATATCACCCAGTCAAGCAGGCTGAATTTGGGATTCATACTTGATTCCTCCTCACTGTCCTTCAACTGCCATAGCAAATCCGTCACCCAGTCCTACTGATGTAACCTTCTCAATATCTCTGCAGTTTTCCTCAGCGTCCATCACTATCCTAGAGCCAGCTGCCATCCTCTCTCATTGGGACGACCACAATTACCTCTTACTCACTTGGAAATGAATCTGCCCCTCCCCACCAAACTCTCTGCAGCCAGAATGATGTCTTAAAAATGTAAACCTAGCCTTTCATCTTTCTACTTTGAAAGATTATTATTTCTCTTGGCCTTAACATGGCCTTCAAGACCCAGTATGGTCTAGCCTCTGCTATGTTTGCAGTATTATCTTTCACTACTCCTTTCTTCTGATCCTTCTTTGTTCTCCAACCACACTTTTTTTAGATCCTTCTAAATACAATGCCGTGATCTCCTCTGACTTTGCACATACTATTTCCTCTCTCAGGAACTCTGCTCACCATCTCCACCACCTCCCTCATGCCCACACTCACACTTACCTCTTTCTGCTCACCTTACAGATCTCATTTGGTTGTCACCCTCTCGGGATGATTTCCCTGGGTCCCTCTACCCCCACATTAGGTTGGGTCCTCTTGCTACATGCTTTCTTGGTGCTGTTTATTTTCCTCTCATAGTCCTTATCTCAGTTTGCAATTACATGTTAGTTTTGTGAGCATTTGATTATTATCTGTCTCACCCACTAGACAGCTCACCACTGAATCCACAGAACCACAGACAGTGTTAGCACGACAGACACTCAAGAGAAATTTGTCAAATTGATAAATGAAAAATTACACTTTAAAATTTTTCTAAAACGGATCCCAAAAGGAGCTCCCCTTTGGGGTCTGTCTTTCAGAACTTTGGACCTATGTAAATTAAACCAGTAGCTTTACTCAGGTTTAAATATTAGAAAATAATTTGGTCTCTCTTGCATGTGACTCACCTGAGGGCTGAGCCCCTCTTCAGAGTGAGTCAATACAGCAGGGCCATTGAGAGCAAACTACTCTCGGACAACCTTAGTTTAAGTCATGGCTCCATCATTTCTTATCTATGTGGCTTCAGATAAATTAATCTTTTGAACCTTTGGTTTCCTCTTCCTTAATTTGGAGATGCTGATAATGCCAACTTCTCAGGAGTGTTGTGATGAATAAATAAGCATCATTCATAGTAAGCACTTTGTGTAGTTCCGGTTGCATCCCAACCACTTAATAAATTGAAGCTATTGGCATTACTCTATTAGGTATTTTCAGCATTCAGTACACTTTCAGGCATGTAGTAGGAGCACAATAGGAAGTTTTATTAAATTGTGTAGATCTCGTATACGGTATCTGTATAGCATTTTAATTCTTTCAGTATCTCTAAGTATTCTTTACATATCACCTCCCAGAAGCTAAATGTCCTCTTCTTCACCTGTGTGAATCATTCCAGATGAAAACGAAAATTAAGAATCCAAGCAGTGAAATCAATAGTATACTTTAAGTTATGGATTACTTCATAAAATTTCTACCAGTCTAGAGATTAAGGTGAACAATCTATTTCTTTTAGAATGTTTTTAGTTCAACAAATATTTATTGAGCATTTACTATGTACAAGCCATGATAGACATAAAGATGAATAAACTGTGCCACCATTTTTTAAGGAACTCACTATCTCACACGAAAGTGGATTCACACAAATAACCATGTAAGATAAAGTGGTAAATTCAGGCTGGCTTGTGAAACAAAGGGTTATGAGAGATGCAATTAATTTTACTTAGAGGACTTCATTTCCCTGACAATTCTATCCTTTTTCTTCCTTTAACATTTCATGCTTTATTCTTTCTTCAGAAGCAGAGCACTCATCATGGCATATCCAGATCTTTTGTGGTCCCGAGCGTGCTCCCCAGATCAGCATCACCTGGGAATTGTTAGATATGAAAATTCTTGGGCCCTACTCAAGGCATACTGAATCAGAAACTGGAAGTGGGGCCCAGCAATCTGTAAAAAAGCTCCCTAGGCAATTTTGATGCGTACCCACATTAAAGAGCCACTGGTGTAAAGGACCGTTTTGTAATAGATGAGATTTTTCTCATTAGCGTCAATTCCAACCTTAAATATATAGATGCTAACAGACAAAATTCACCTAACTAGCTTTAAGTTTTCCCCTTTCCTATATGCACGTGGTGTCTATCTACACAAAACGAATACACATTTTAGCTGAGACGATCTAAAACTAGGTGTGTCCCATTTCAGGGCCAACAGCTGTACTCTTCCTCAAGGTCAAGGCATCTTCACTGCTTTCCTTTAGTGCTCTTGAAAAGTAGATTTTAATGTGGATGCCCTTTTTTCTTTTTGTGTTTTAAAGAGCACTTGAAGGAATGAAATCTGGTTAAATTTAGTGACACTACATTTACTTAGATATGATTATTTTAATTTCATAATGTTCAGTGTCAAAAGAAAAGTTCTTATTAGTAGTACATCCCTTAGGTAGCAACAATACAGAGCTCAACATTGAAGTTCTTCTAACTAGTTTTGCTTTGTTTTTCTAAGGAAGAGCAAAATGGTTCACATTAGGGAACATAACTTGCCTGACAAAGTGCAATTTATTTATTCAGAAACATTTACAGAGGAATTATATGCCGGTTATGTTGCAGGCACTGTGATAAGGACAGGGAATTCAAAGATGAGTAAGATAAATCTCAAGGAACTTTGTAGACCAGTGGAGGATAGATACGTAAATCCATTACAATGGAGTGAGATAAATAACCTAATGACAGCTACCATTTATTGAAGGCCTACTGTGTAAGAGGCATTCTATCATATGCCTCTCACTCTTGCTACTTAATCTTTGCCGCAGCTCTTGAAGATTGGAGTTGGCATCCTCAGTTTAACAGCTGATAACATTAACTCTCAAAAAGGTTAAGTAACTTGCCCAAGGTCATGCAGCTATTAAGTGGTGCAGTTATGATTTCAATCGAACCTTTAAGCTTCATTAGGGCAGGAACTGTGTCCATTTGGTTTACCATTATATTTCCAAGGTCTTACATAGTCACTTGAACAAAATAGTTGACAAATAAATAGTTATTGGATGAATAAACCCAGGCGTTTCTAAAGACCTTACTTATTCAGATAGACTACTATGAACAATGTGTTAGAGGAGTGGAAAAAAAGAGAGAATGTACTTTGCCTGAGGGAGCTGAGGAAAGCTTTTCATAAAATATGAAGAAGAGTACAAGTTGGATAGGCAAGCAAAAAGCAAGCAAAAAGCTGATTCTGGTGAATCAGGCAGAGAGAGTCCCTGCAAAGGTAGAGACATATGAGCGTGCATGGCCTGTTTATGAAGAGAAAAGAGGATTAAAGGAATGAGGGGTGGGGCTGAGGCAATGCAAAGAAAGCTAGGCTATTGCGTGTTACACTTCGTGGTTCAGACACTGTCTGTCCTGTGGACAGCATTTCTCTAAGGGCAATCCATGGACCTCCTTCTAGAATTATCTGGGTGGCTTGATGAAAAAAAAACAAAACAAAAAACTTTTAATCTCAAACCTATTGAATCAGCATCAGTGGGTAAAGACCTGATGCTATAGACTTTTTTAAAAACACAGCCCCCAGCTTACGGATAGTCATACCAAAGTTTAGAACCACCTCTAGGCCAGTGGTTTTCGCACTCCAGCAGCATCAGAATCACCTGAGGGTTTGTTATGTCACAGATTGCCGGGCTGCACCTTCAGAGTTGCTGGTCTAGTCTGGGGTGGGGCTAGAGTTTGCATTTCTAACCCATTTCTTGGTGACATTGGTGCTGCTGACCTTCATCTGATCTTGCCTTGAGAATGGCTGCTTGAGGCTAGGCTACACTTATATAAGTAAATAAGCAAATAAGCTGTTTGCTTTTATACTGGCAAATGACTTGAATAGGCCTGAGTTTTCAAAAGGCCTTTTCTGTGGCTTCGCTAATAGATTAGAAGAAAACAGAACATAGACAAGAAAGGTAGTTAGGGGATAGTTAAAATCATCCTGACTTGCCAAGGAAGTATGTTCAGAATCTGGGTCACAGAGCAAATGAAGAACACTGGGCCTTTGCCCTCTAGTTCATCATGAAATCAACTTCTTTTTTCTTCCTCCCTTATACCCACATTTATTCCATTCTTTGGAGTGGTTGGGCAAAAATGTTTGAGAAATTCTAAAATACAAGCCACTAGTTTCTTTTCCCCTTCAAATGTTCTACTGTTGTCTATACACTTTCAAGATTTCAACGCATCTTTGCCTCCCAATTTTGTCTTTCCTCCTCGGCCTATATTGATGATATGTTTTCCTTTTGGACTCTATCCAATGCCCTCCCTCCCCTTACAATTACACTTCTATTGCATTTTGAATAAAACTGAAGAGATATATTGGCACATTTTTTGAAAATCTTATTTGAAAAAGAAGGCTTGTGGAGCAAACGTTATTTAGCTGATTAATCAAATCTTTTAGTGAGAGACTTTTTTGTCGTTCCTTAACTTCCTGTCTGCAGTCTACAGGCAGCAGGAATGATGGGGGAGAGGAGGGAGAGGCTTAATTCATGAGGTCAGGGGCCAGCGCCACCACCTGCAGGTGGAGACATCAGAAACAGGAAGGGGCCCACCAGCTGCAGGGAGAACACCCCACAGAGCCTGACCAAGATGAAGGGCCTTTTAAATTCCAGCCCTCTCTTTCAGTTTTTGTGCTATAAATGTGAATATTCAGGTCTGCCCTGATTAAGAACCAGCAGATAAAATGCCTCTTTGTGAATGCCACACTTCCTTGGCTTATTCATTCTTTGTTGCACTATCTTAAGTTATTATTTTCAAATGCATTGCACATAACTACCATGGATACATATTGCTATCAGGGATGGAGCAATCCTTTTGTATCCACATGTGACAAAGAAAACGCACTGCCCCAGCCACACATTGTTCTGTACAAATCATTAACTTCTGACTAACATTCATACTCCCAGGCTTATTCTTTACCCAGTTTGCTAGATGCATTTGTAATACTGACCTCAAACTCCAGTATTAATAATGCCACAATCAGACTGCAGTTTGGATCTGAGCAGCCAGAATTTCAAAAATTTGGTTTGGTCCATAGCAATGATAGGTCTATAAATCAGGGAAGCAAGGGTTTGGTTGCTATTAAAATGCATTTTGTGCCCATCAATCTTGTAGATGGTTGTTAATCAGCCAGGGTGGCTCATTAAGCACCTTGGAGGATCAGTGTACAATTCCCAGTAACTCTGGCAATTGAAAACATTGCCAACTGAATTTGTATAAGTTTGGTAAGGTTAAGTGGAAACAAGCAGCTTAGGGTCTTGATTACAAAGTGAAATCAAGAGTGGAAGAAGTCACAAAACCCCAGATAAATTCATTTTAAATTATTTCCTTTTGTATTCTCACAAACATGTTGAGATACAAAAGACACATTTATTGCAGGATACTATTTTTTTTCTCCTTAGAATCAATTGTCTGGTTTTCATTCATTCCTTAATCAAAATTTTATCAAGTATCTACTGTAGGTAGGAACAGTGCAAAATGCTGGTGATAGAGAGATGAAATACAGTCTTCCAGGAACTCCTAGTCAAGGAGAAGAGTCAGGTGTGTCATCCAATAATTGTAATACTGTGCTCTGAGAGGAGTGAACACAGAATGTGACGGCTGCCGAGGGCTGCAGAATCAGTGCCAAACTGAAGAATCAGAAAAGGGAAGGAAAATTCAAGGAGAAGGAACAGTTTTTATAAAGACCCATGGATAAAAGTGAGGCAGGCATGGTTGAGGCAAGATTAAGCTTCAGAGGGCATGGAACTTCTCGGCTACATAACTCCAGTGCTTGGTACAGAGCTTTGTGAATATAGGACCAAAGCAGGGGGGTTCCACATCACTGTAGTCAAGGCAAATGAGAAGAAGGTGGTATCAGAAGATGAGGGAGTGAGGGAGATACTAATATTACGTGGGCATAGTGTTCAGTGTTCATAGTGTTCATATGTAGGGAGATGTTGAGTTGTGGGACCTTCACTCAAGGAAATCCAGTCTGTTTTTATGCAATTTTGGTTTTAGGAACAAGATTAGCTTAAGACAGCACTAGAGGCTCTGGCTATGGGAAAGGCTGCACTGGGACCTGATACAGTTTAATATAGATATTCTTGCTGTTCACATGGGGTGGCCTTAGCCCTCAGGACTGTTTGGCAGTCCTCAATGACAGAGGTGATGGAACTTGTTACTACCTGCTCAAATCCCTTTGGCTTTTAACACTATAGGGGAATGATTTTCATGCCTGGAGGGCTTGTTAAAACACAGATTGCTGGGTCCCACCCCTAGAGTTTCTGATAAGGTAGCTGTGGGGTGAGACCTGAGAATTTGCTTTTCTAACAAGTTCCCAAGTGATGCTGATGTTGCCGGTCAAGGAACCACTCTGAGAACCACTCCTCTAGGGGCATATAGACTGAGAATTCCCTGGTATAGTCCAGTACTTACTGGGACCACCAGAGTTACTGGAACTTTGCCAAGATCCAGTTATGTCCTATTCATTCTGTAGCCTGGCACTCCCTGTCACCTTTAGAACTATGTTGGAGGGAAAAGGCTGCCAGCTTAGGTGTCTTGACTGTACTCTGCATAATTGAAAAAACAGTAACACAGGTTTGGGGGAAAGCTATAAAACAGATCATCAACCTCAATAATCAGTGTTTAATAAAGTAAAACAGTAAGTTTTATGTATAAATTTTGTCCCATACCCATCCCTCCCAGGTTAATAAAATAATATGGTTTTTTTTGTTCCTGGGTGTAATGTTGGTGGAAGCCTCTGAAAGTAGGAGAGGCACAAGCTTATAAGTGGCAGAAAACTACTAGCCTAAGATTAAAAGAACCATGGACAATCCAAAAATAAACTATTTTACAATTACAGTAGTCCCCCTTATCCATGGTTTCATTTCCGCAGTTTCATTTACCCACAGTCAACTGCGGTCCAAAAATATTAAATGGAAAATTCCAGAAATAAATAATTCATAAGTTTTAAGTTGCATGCTCTTCTGAGGAGCACAATGAAATCTCCCGCTATCTTGCTCTGTCCCACCAGGGACGTGAATCATCCCTTTGTCCAGCGGATCCACACGGTATACGCTACCCACCCGTTAGTCACTTAGTAGCCACCTTGGTTGTCAGATTGACTGTGGTGGTATCACAGTGCTTGTGTTCACCCTTATTTTACTTCTTAATGGCCCCAAAGTGCAAGAGTAGTAATGCTGGCAATTCGGATATGCCAAAGAGAAGCCATAAAGTGCTTCCTTTAAATGAAAAAAACATACATATAGGGTTCAGTGCTATCAGTGGTTTCAAGCATCTACTGGGAGTCTTGGGACATGTGCCCTGAAGATAAGGGGGGGGGGTACTGTATAAACTCTTAAGTGAGGTTGGGGTGAGAAAACACAATGCCCTCATAGTCTTTTTGATTGTCCCACATCTCAGGGCTCAGGGATCTATGCCATAGGTAGACCTCGGAGATGACTTTAAGTGGTGCCTATCCCAGGACTCTCAAGATAAAGATGGACATTGATGGCTACATTTGGGTTGGGCCTTCCACAACTTCTGAGATTCTGTTTCCCCTCAGCCTCTCTGGTTGCCTCGCCTCTAGCCAGGAACAGGAAGTTCATACCCTTTTTTTCTCTACTGATAATCTTGGAGGACTCCTATCCAAGTCATCCCCCAAACAGACTTGATGGTTAAATATCTTCTCTGCCCAAGGTACCTTCTTGGGTTTGAATTAAAGTGGTCTGCAGGCAGCCTTCTGCTCTGATTAGGAAGAGCAGGAATTGAGATAGGGGTAGATCATAGCCTGGTAGATCTGGGAAATCGGCATAAGATTCATGCTTCTCTTGGTATGCATTCAGGAACTTCCTGCTGGATTTGTATAGAAAATACTTAATGTTAGTTGGAAGAGTTTTAGGAGGGAAAAATGTACTAATGACAGTACAGGGATTTCTGAGGGATCTGAGAATATCTTCACCTGATCAAACAGTATTTTGGCAACTGGCCGCATTTGTGAAGACCTGAAGTTTAGGGAGACTTGTCCTTCTGTGAGGGCATACTGCTGGGTCCTGGACTCTGTGGAGCCATAAGACTGGAGTAAGCAATAACCTTTACTTGTATCAAAGGAACCTCCATCCTTTTCATGTGTGTTTTGACATCTTTTTATTAATCACATCACTGGGATCTGTGTGGAGGGATATCTCCACTCCCCATGCTGATCCTTCCAACTATTTAGCTTAAGAGTGAGACAAAGTGAAGACCGTATGGACCATTTCTCAATGTGGCAGCTCTCTGTGGTAGTCTTTTAACATTTCTAATGCCCTTACTCAAGAAATTCCATTTCTTGCCTGACATTGGTGGTGTGATCAATAAAAGGAATAACAGAGCAAGGCTTAGAAGGATGAGGAAAGTCACTCAACCTATCCATTTATTGACGTGTTCACTTATGTTGTTGGAGAGGAAAAACATTTCCTCTACCCTCTTAAGTTCAGTACTTGGGGGCCCTGTGAATTAAACTGACAAAAGACAGATTAGCAAAAGACAAAATTTATTCACGTGTGTACACGGGAGCTCACAGAAAATGTAACTCAAAGAAGCTGTTAGAAATTGGAGCTTATACATATCCCACTTTAACAAGAGGAGTGGGTTAAGATTTCAAGGGACAATAAATGGTAGAAAATGACTGAAAAATATATGGGGGAAACTAATGGAAGGTAGAGTTTGTTTCAGTAAGGTCTATTCAGTTTCTCATCCTGATGCTGACTTCTCATCTCTGGTGATAAGAGTCATTCTTTCCCCTGGTATGGGAAGCCTCCCTTAAAGGCGGATTTATAATAAGTTGTATCCTTTTGGAAGACTCTGCTTTTAGGCAGAAAGGGAGTGTGGAGAAAGTGTCTTCCTGCATCTGTCGTTCTCAAATACCTTCAGCTCAAAATTATCCATATGCCACAGTGATATAATTTGGATCCCTTCAATGTGTTTATTCACTCAATACATATTTACCAAGCACGTGTTATATGCCAGCTACTGGGGACACAAGAGTGAACAAAATTAAGTCCCTACCCTCATGGCACTTGTACTCTAGAAGAGAGTCAGACAATATAGAAGTGATATTTACTTGTTACATTTATTTATATACATACACAGGTGATTTCAGGTAGTGGTACATTCTAGAAGTAAAGGGGTTAAGGGGATAGAAAATGATTTTGTAGGTGGACTAGTCTCCACTGGGTGGGCAGACATGGCTTCTCTGGGAGGCAATATTTGAGAAGAGGTGAGAGTTATTTAAAGCACAAGCCTGGTGAATATTTGGGAAAAAAATATTCCAGGCAGAGGAAACAGCAAGGGCAAGGGAACTGAGATCAGAAGAGATTCGACTTATCCAAGAAATGTCACAGATCCCATGGTAAGGGGAGGATGGCAGGGAAATGAGGTGAGAGAGCAGGCAAGGGCCAGATTATGCAGGAACTTATAGGCCGTGATAAAGAAGTTTAATTCTTAAAGTTTCATGGGACATCACTGAAGAAAAAGTGATCTGATCTATTTTCTTTAAAGAGTTTTTTTGTTGCTGAGTAGAGTTCAGACTGAAATGGTGCTATAGTAATGCAGGGAGATGACATTGGAAGCCACCCCAGTAGTCCACGTGAAAGGTGGTAGTGGTTCAGACTGGGATGGAATGGTGGGATCAGGGAGAGAGCTTGGATTTAGGAGACATTTCAAAGGCATAGATGATAGGATTTGTTGTGATGGATTAGATGTGCAGTATGAGAGAAACCGAGAATGATTTGTAAGTTCTTGGCTAGGGGAAATGGAGAAAAGTGGAGGAGGAGGGTGCAGGGAGAGATGAAATCAAGCATTTTATTTTGACCATATTCATTTTCAAGGACTCATTAGACATCCAAGTGGAGATGCTAAGAAGGAGGTTGGATAGATGAGTCTGAAGCTCAAGAGAGAAATTGAGACCAGTGGTATTAATATGAGAGTCATAGGCTGATAGATGATTTTTAAAGACATGGGACTGAATGAGGTCTCCTAGGAAGAGAGTTTGAGAAAAGGGGCTGAGAATTCACCATACATTTCAAAGAGAGGAAGGGGAAAAGAAATGTTCAAAGGAGACTAGGAAACAATGGCTATGATGTATAAGGAAAACCAGGTGAAGTGTGATGTCCCTGAAACAAAATGAAGAAAATACTTTAAGATAGAGAGAATGACAGTGTCAAATGCTACCGAAAAATTCAATTACACAAACACAAAAGAATTGTCCACCACATTTAGCAATATGGGGCTCATAGCTGATTTTGACACAGGATGTTTTCATTGGAAGCATGCATCCAAACGTCTTTGTAGTGTGTTACAAAGATAATGAGAGGTGAGGACATAAAGACCTAGTGGCTGTCACTGTACAGATACTGTCATTCATGGACTAATTAAACAACATAGTTTGAGTATTTATTATTTTTTATGTGTTGCAAATGATACATGCTTGGTCTAGTGGGAGAGGACAACATTAAAATCATTACAGTACTCCAAGATAGGTATAGTAAGATCTGTGAAAGAATCAGAGAAGTCTAAGACCTAATTTCACAGAGAAGGTGGCAGATGAGCTTGTCTGGGAGTTGAAGTAGAAGCTTCTCAATATAGAGGAAGAAGAAGATATAAGTGAGGATAACAGCTTGTATAATCATGAAAGCACGGAATAGCATGACCTGTCCTGGAAATATCAAGAAATCCCACATGATTGGACAAGTAAGGAGAGGCATAAAGTGGATGCAATGATGAGGTCAAAGAGAAGCAATTTGGAGAAACTGGCAAGCATAGAATCAGTAAAGATATATGTTCAAAGATCCATTTCAGAAGGGTTACATAGGATGGATAAGAGGCACACAATTAGAAAGTTCTAATAATAACTCAGAGACATGAAAAACCCATAGAAATCTGATGAAGATTATCCAATCCCCAAGGTTGAACAATTAAGCACATTTTCAACTGTTATGCCCATGGTATTAACATATTTAATAACTGCGATGCCTGTTGAGGCTAAAAATAAATAAAAACATTGTACTTCTTATTCTGTTAAAATGTCATGACTGAAAGTTAAAACTGCTTCCTAGCTAAGTAAAAATATGTGATCTGGATGCATTTCTTTTATTTAGCAACGGAATGTTGGCATTTATGCTTGCACAATCAAAAAGAGAAGGTGGTCTTTATTCAATATCCACATTTTCAGCAAAAATCAAGTAAAACAATATATTATTAGAAGGAATAACAAATTAATAAGAATAATTTAGTGAAAAAATTAATGGTTTTGTTTGGATTTAGTAAAGGAAAATGTGTTGAAACATATGTCCATGTAATAAAGTGATTTGTGTCTGAGAGATAAGAATGAGGGCATGAGGTCAAAGTTTGATAATGAGCTCTAAAGCTATAACTATGGTCAGGAAATTGAAATTGGACTGAATAAATTCCTAAGAATTTCCAGAAGTTGCCCATGAAATTGAGGAAGGTGAAGAAATACAAAGGAATAAAGAAGAGCCAACACGCTCAGAGGAGTCTGGCGCTTACAGTTGTCCTCTGTGTGGTGGCTGAGCTCCTCTGGTTTAGAAGATACTGAGATGGTTTCTTACACTGCAAGACACTTTATTGCCTAGAAATGGAACATTGGAAAAAATGACTCATCAAAGTCGTGGCATCTTCCATCCCTCCCAAGAGTAAGATTGAGGTCCTGGAAAGTCATGTCGTATTCACTGTATTTCATTGCTTCTACGATGCATGTTGTTTTCAACATGTCTGGAAACAGAAATCTCAGAGTTGATCTTGTTGCAGTTGTAAATTAGTTATTATTGCCAGCACAGGTGCAAACTTTCATAACTACTTATGCTGTAGTCAATTAAGTAGTTATAGTGATTTATGTGCATTATGACAATAAACAGAATATTTGGATAGTTGAATTCTAGTCTTGACTCTGTTACTAACGAGCTAGGTTACTTTAATTTGCTTAACTAATCTGGCCTTTAAATTCCTGATCAGTAAAGTTGCAACATGAGTTCCTCCTGCTATAATAGTCTGAGAAGTCTATGAAACATATGAATACCGTTGTTAATGTTATTTGAGGTGGGATACCAAGTATCCATTTGCCACTTGGTGAGGTAGAGGAGAGCTTGACTGAAGGCTGTGATTTCCCAAGGAGATTGTTAATATTGTCCAGATGAGGAAAGCTGAGCCAGACCAAACATTAGAAGCATGATATCTAGCCCTCAATGTTGAAAGAGCAAAATAAGTTTCATCTTTTTGGCCTAAACATCAGTATGATACAAACCTCTTGTATCCTCATCCCTAATTGTTTTCTTTCTGAAAACTAAAGCCCAGGCTTGATCACATCCCTCCCCTATTTGCAAATTTCTGATGGTGTTTCATGCTTCTAAAAAATCCACATTTTTTAGCATGGTGTCCAAAATCCATTAAAATTTGTCAGTCCCCACCAGCATGTCACATTTACCCCCCAACATACCTTCTAAACCTGCCACTCAACCTTCCTGCTACTCCCCAAGTACTCTACTCTATTGTGTCTTTGTACGTGAATCTCCTATGTGATAACTTTTCTCTAACTCACTCTCCCCAGGCCAAAAACATCAGCATCATCTGGGAATTTGTTGGAAATAGAGATCCTCAGGCCCCATCTCAGATCTGTTGGATCAGAAACACTGGGAATGGAGCCCAGCAGTCTGTATTTTAACAAGCCCTCTACGTGATTCGATGCACACTAAAGATTGAGAACCACTGGTCCAGAGCATTCTTTTGTAATTCTCTTCTAGCAATTATTGGATTGAATTACAGGGACAATATCTCCTTGAAAGCCAAGAACATTTCTTTGCCATCTCTCTGTCTTCAGGGCATAGTACACTATTTGGCCCATAATTAAAGCTCACTAAATGCTTTTCTGTGCCAATAAGTCAGTTAATCAAATATATTGTTCCTGCCCTTGAGGTATCTGAAATTTGTTTGGAGAAGAAAAAATATAACCCTATAGATTAACGAGAGAATAATTTATTGCCATCTATAATAAAATGCTAGATTCTATAATAAATGCTAGACACTGTCAATGGGCAAAAATTGGATTGGGGCATCAGATAAAAGAAAGATTATTGGTGATTAAGTCACCTACAGAAAGCTTTGCCACAGGGATGGGGAGTTGAAAAGCAGAATAAGCTGCTATGAAGAGGTCTGAGCTCTTGGAGGACCAGGTTTGTGTGGAGAAGTATGAGCAGCAGTTAATACCGGATTCCAGACTACACTGATGGGATTTGATATGATAACCAAAAAGAAAGAACATCTGGGGTGGTAGCAAGCTCTGCATTCAGACAATATCCTAGGCTTATTCCAAGGAGAATATAGACCCAGGTCACTGGAGTTTGATTGAACAGGAACCTGGCTGGCATAACACAAATAGTAGATCTATAGATAATCTATGCAGCTATCAGATTGCCACAAAAATCATTTTGAGTTGCAAGCATTAGTTTCTGTGTGAACCCAGAGAAAGATGTGGCTTCTCTCTTTAACAAAGTGGGTCATTTTTCATTATTCTGCAGTTGTGTTTACTAAAAATGCTTTAGAAATATTAGTTGGTATGCTTTACTCAATTCTAAGAAGCTATAGCTCTTAGAAACAGATTATTTAAAGGAACAGGCCCATTTGTCTTTGGAAAAAGGCAAGGAGAAAAGAAAAGATTGGAACATGTGTTTCTGCCCAGATAACAATAAAATATGAGGTGAGTTCCTGTCTTTAAAAATGTATTTTCTCTATCCCTCTGTGTGTATACATGTCCCAGGATTGTTATAAAATGGTGTATATGTGTGTGTGGAAATGGTGCCTCATTGGGCCGTTTGATGGATCTTTAAAATACATTTGTTGGTTTGGTGCATTATTTCTCATATAAACATGGAAAAACGATTGTACAGCTTGGGCATTTATTTGACCAATGTGTGTAGACTATCCATTTGATTTACTTCTAAAGTTGAGTTTGAGTGATCTGCCTTTGATTTTGGATACTTCCACTGGAATGCTCCAGGAGATGCTCATTCTCTTTCTTCAGGATCTGACATGGTATCATTTACCTCCTCTTTTCTTGCCACGAGTAATAGCAATTTTATAAATTAGGATCACTTTACAGAATTGTAAGTGGTAAACCTACAACCAGCTTTACTTGAGAACCTGAAACAAAAATTTTTAAAGGAAATAGAATGTCCTTTTTGTGACTACACTGGAATTTTGCATGCTGCATTATGCTTTTTCTCCTAGGGGAGTTAGTCATGTGGAACTGAAGCCATTAGCCACTTCTTCAGTGGATAAATACTACCGCGGGGGAAAAGAGGCAGAAAATGTACTCACTTCACTTAGAGATTAAAGGAAGAGAACAATATGGGTGGTTGTGTTTACCAAAACTTGGTAGAACTTCTTTATTTTAAATTTTAAAACTAAGTATCTAGCCTTTATGACTTCAAAATAAACTATCACATACTGTTTGTATGATGACAGAAGGAAAACTACTTCTGTTAAAGTAGGCGGTATATCTCTCATTCGTTTTTTAATGAGAGAACTAGTTGATTCCAGAATCAGCTTTGGTCCCCAACTTTCCACACTTTGAGTTTTGGTTTTCCATTTGCATTATCATAGGAAACTTTTATGAGATAAGTCTGTGAAGATATTATCCTGCAACGTGTCGCAAAATTGTGCATCTTATTCTGCAACACAGTGTTCGGTTTTTCTCCCCCGAGAATGTAAGGACGAGTTGAGGGTGCCAACAAATAGGTAAGCCTCAGCTGATGAGGGAAGAACCAATGAAATTTTAAGTGGCAAAATGATTTTTGAAAATGTGTGAGGCTAGGCTTGATCTCAGAATAAATGAAACTGGATAAGACCTAAGCTGTAATATTGAGAAAGTAGTAGCCATTGAAAAATAATTATTTTGAGGCATGGTCTTTTTTTCTTTTTCTCATGGATATGACTGGTTAAATTTTGATGTTCTTGGTGTTATTTTGGTGCATTTGTCCAGAATTTTCCTCATTCAGCTTTTTTAAACCAAAAATATTTTAAGCTATGTGTCAAGGTTTATATTGGAAAAATTAGAAACAAAATAATTAGGCAGAGGGGCAAGACTACCAAACTATAATAGGGAAATTACCTTCTGCTACCTGTTGGGTTAGGTGTCCTACGTATTCTACAATTTCCCCTTCTTAGCCCTTAACACAAAATCTTATAATTGCCCTCTGATTTATTTATATCACCCACTAGACTACAAGCTGTATGAGGTCAAGATTGCTGTCCATTGTACTCACCTTTCTCTCCTCAACAAATTCACAGTGCCTGGCACAAGTTAAGCTTTCCAAAAATGCTTAAAGGAAGAAAAGAGGAACAGACATTTCTGTGAGGACTGCTTATCTATGTGGCAGCAGACAAATCAATTTTTCTCTCTAAGTTTTTTGAATTTTTGAATCTGTAAAATGACTCTCTTCCAGCTCTAATATTCTGTGATTTGATAATTTCCGCAATCACATTTTCTTTAATAAATTTTGCATGGCATTAGCTATTTTTATACGAGATATTACCTTGCTCTAATTTCGTTCTCACCCTAGGAAATAAGAGTATCAAGTGAATTTCCCATTTTCGTAAGTTATTGCTACACCTCACTGTTGGGTATCTCCATGATTAACTTTCATATTGCATATTCAACAAGAGTTTAGGAAAGAGATCATGTGTCTGTGCCTCCTGTCTATATAGACTTTTAGGTAAAAAAGAAATACATATCACAGGATGATACTGGGTGCATAGAGTCTCTAAATGCCAAATCATGTGTTGTAGCTGTTGATTTTTCTCAGGCAAATTGAGTTTAGAGAGGGAGAGGCCCAAAAACTGAGAAGAGACATAGGCTGAATCAAATAACATAAAACTTTAGCTAACAAGTAAACACCACTCTTTTCAGAATATGAAAATTATAATGGTTCATTATGAGGGTTTTCGGGGAATATAGAAGAACGTGGAGAAGAAATAAATCTCTCCTTTAATATCACTTTCTAGAGAAAATCGCTTTTAACATTTTAATACATTTCCGTGTTGAAACACTTCCTAATAGTCTTTTTTCCTGTTCTGTGCATGTGGATTTAAAACCTTCCGACCCACAACTAGAAGGACCTGCAACTAAGATATACAGCTATGTATGGGGGGGTTTGGGGAGATAAAGCAGAAAAAAAAAAACCTTCCGATTTTTTATGAAAATAGAGTGATATGATACATGCTGTTTTGTAACATGTTTTCTTTAATTTACAACATGCAGTCTGTTCTAACATGCTGCTTGTGTTCTAAAATAATTAAAAACCTCGTGTTATCAAAAACTGTCTTAAAATAACTATCAATGGAGAAGAGAGGTTAGGGGTAGAGAGTTTCAGACTATTGATATCAAAGTTATATTTCCTACAAGTATTTCCATTTTTAAAAATAACTATGAGAGGCTGGCCTGGGGGTCTAGTAGTTCATGCACTCTGCTTTGGCGGCTCGGGGTTCACAGGTTCCAATCCCAAGCACAGACCTAGCAGTGCTTGTCAAGCCACACTGTGGCAGGGTCCCATGTAAAATAGAGGAAGATCAGCACAGATGTTAGCTCAGCAACAATCTTCCTCAAGGACAAAGAGGAAGACTGGCAACAGATATTAGCTCTGGGCCAATCTTCCTCACACAAAAAAATAATAACTATGAGTACGTGATTATAAAACCTACAGCAGAGACAAAAATCTCACTTTTGAATGTATCTTGCTGTGGTCCCATGGCAATGACTTTCCTCTCTCTGTTATTCTGTCGGTCTCATTAACCCATTTTCCTGTAATACCGTCACTTTATTATATTTATCAACTGTCATTAGGACAAGGCACTTTTCTTTTTTCTCTTTTAGGCTAGTGTTTGTTCTTGTTCTGATTTTATAGGATTGTAACCAGTGGCAATCTGAGTTTTATAAGTCATGTTTCCTAGTGAATTTGTTGCATTCTATCCATGAGAATTTAGAGTGCTTTCACTGCACAAGAAATTCCTGCAGCACAAATATCCTTCTTTGTTCTTAGGTTTCCTTCTTCCACATTTTTTAATGGCTGGATAGAATTTTGTTGTATTTATGCCAATAATTCTTGAAGCAATCATACCTTGCTGGACATATAAGTTGTTTCCAGTTTTTTTGCAATTATGAAAATGCAGAGCCAAGATCTCTAAAGTGTTAAGAATCTAAAATAAAACAGCAAAAAGTTGCCTATCATCTTGATTGGACCCCATGAGTTACTATTTCCTTGTTTCTGGTTAGAGTTCATCCTTTATCATTTCAGTACACAAACTATTTTTTAAGTTGGGGATGAGGGGAGGAGGGTGTCCATTTTTCCTCCAAGATAAGTCATTGAGCACTGAGTATCATCTGGATTAGGTATATGGTAATGTAATGGGGCATCAAACTGGTCAGTATTGTTTCTGGAACTCAAAGGGACCTTGGACAGCCTCCATTCTCATGATACTGTTGTTCAGTTTGCATCTACTATTACTGCTTTTGTGATTTGTCATCACTCCCTGTGATGGTTAATTTTGTGTGTTAACTTGACTAGGCCGGGGTGTGCCCAGATATTTGGTCAAATATTTTTCTGGGCGCATCTGTGAGAGTGTTTCTGGATGAGATTAACACTTGAATAGATAGACTGAGTAAAGCAGATTGTCCTCCCTGATGAGGATGGGCCTTGTTCAATCCTTTGAAGGCCTGAATAGAACAAAAAGGCTGACCATCCCCTAAGTGTGGGAGAATTCTTTCTGCCTGAGTGCCAGTGAAATGGGACATTGGCTTTTTCTTGCCTTTGAACTCAAACTGAAGCATCAGCTCTTCTGAGTCTCAAGCCTGCCAGCCTTTAGACTGGAATTACACCATCGGCTCTCCTGGGTCTCCAACTTGCTGACTCACCCTGCAGATCTTGGGACTTGTCAGCCTCCATAATCACACAAGCCAATTCCTCATAGTGAATCTCTTTTAATCCTATTGGTTATGTTTCTCTGAAGAACCCTGACTAGTATACTCCCTATTGCCCTTTCTACTACCTTAGAGATCTTTAAGCCAAGGGCATAACCCTCCACTTCTGATGATACCAGCTCTTTTTGCTAATCTTTAGATAATAGCTACTTAGGTCACCTATAAATATTTTTGTTCATGAAGCTGTACAGTCCCATCCAAGGAGAAACATGAACCTATCTCTTTGGGATCAGACCAGAAGGAATTTAAATCAAACAGTCAGTGCCTCTTGAAATGCATTCTTCTTTAACTCCTCACCAATGTCCCCAAATGGGACATGTACCATTAAAACATTAGTTCCAGTTGATTTTCCTGCCGTCTCAAGGATCTCTGAGGAGTTGGGGAAAGATGCCTCCTCCCTTTGCCTAAGCAAGTCCATTTTGGTGTATAGGTAGATATAAGATTTGGCACAAAGGGAAAGAAATCACCTATGCCTAGATCCTGAAGAAAATACTTCCTTCTATTTCATGGTATTTTTACCTGCCATTTGATGGCATTACTCAAATGGAGGCTTTGAATTAGAGAGTTGGAACAAGAAGAAATCCCCAGAACATGAGAAAGTATGGTGAAAAAAACAAATGTGTAGGGAAATAGCTGAGATTAAATGAAGCAAAATCTAACTGGAGACCCTAATACAATTTTGATTCCCTGGCTTTCTCAGGGCAGGGGGCAGAACATTTCTTGCTAGATGGGAATAAGAATAAATCACTTGATGGAAATGCAAGTATAAACACCACAGACTACAAAAGCTGAAAAATATCCTCATGGTTCTCTATCTAAACACCCTCTTCTTTAAATGAGGGAACTGAGGCGGAGAGATCAAATAATACTCCTAGTCTTTCATCTTGAATAAGCTCATTCAAGTCTATTTTAGTAACCTGATACTAAAAATGAAGGAAGTCAATTTTAAACCTTCACCTTAAAAATAGCATTTATCCTTTTCCTGATTATCCTCATATCCTTTCCTTGAGTTGAGCTCACAAAGGGCTATGGGATTATGATTATAGATAGAGATTAATTTTATATCTGTCTATCTTCTGGCATCTTATTGCCTCTAATAAGAGAATTTTTGAATTACTTTATTTTGAAAATATTGTTAAAATTGACATTTTAAAGAAAAAATCATTTAAGTACTACAGAATATACATTTTTACACTCTCCTCTATTAAATTTAATATTTTCCAGGTAGAACAATCAGATGGACCATAAATTCTTGGGTAGATCTATTAGCACAAGTATGTTTTCATCATTGAATTAAGATGAAAATATAATTTTATTTTAAAGTATTTCACATTTCCAGCCTTTAAAAAGTCGACATTTAATCGCATCTGAAATTTGCAGGATAAAATTTTGAAAGCCTTCAATTATTAACATTATTTCAGGGGGAAAAAGCCACTGTGCCATAGCACTTACATTTTTCTCTCATGAATTAAGTCGGATACAGAATATTCATTATGGTGAAGTTGAAACATAATAGAGTCTAGCTACTTCCATGAAAATACTATTCAATGAGTTTCTGCTTTGACGCTGGACTGACCTTGTAATTAATGTTGTACACTATCCTTTCATTATATGCTAGATTATAAAATATGGCTTATTGGCAGCATAAAGGCACAAAGTTCTGAAATGCAATTTATAACCATGAAAAAGGACTGAGCTTTGAGTGACAGTTAAATTTGAATAGATTGGGTGAGTGTTATGAAACATGAATAATGAGACATTTTCAACTCAAGTTTTTGGTTAAATGATTAATATGATTGATTTAAGAGGAAGTCTGCATCTATCGTGTGGTCAATTAGATGTGGGTAAAGGCAAGTGTTTGTAATGCGTGAAATAATTAAAACGAAAACTAGTTTTCCACATTAATTCTTACATTGTTTTTTTAAAATTTAAATCACTTAAAGTATCACAAATAGGCTTATTAATCTGCAGCTATATATGTTACAATTGTGTTAAAGCTGTTAATATAGGTTCTCTTGGAGCGATTCTGTTTAAATGTTGAATTTTCATGATCTAATAATAGTTACCATCTATTCAGTGCTTATTGTGTGCAAACATACTGCACTGTGATCTTTGCATACATTTTTCTCATTTAATCTTTTTTCCCTGTTTTTAAAATTTATTTTTTTAGCTTTCAGATGTACATCATAATATATTTCGAATTCTGTGTGGATTACATCATGTTCACCACCCAAAAACTAATTCTACTTATAAGTGAGATCATATGTATTTGACTTTCTCCCTCTGACTTATTTCACTCAGCATAATACCCTCAAGGTCCGTCCATGTTGTCACAAATGGCCAGATTTCATCATTTCTTATGGCTGCGTAGTATTCCATTGTGTATAAATGCCACATCTTCTTTATCCATTCGTCCCTTGATGGGCACCTAGGTTGCTTCCAAGTCTTGGCTATTGTGTATGATGCTGCAGTGAACATAGGGGTGCAGGTATCTTTATGCCTTTGCATTATCAAGTTCTTTGGATAAATACCCAGCAGTGGGATAGCTGGATCATATGGTAGATCTATTCTTAATTTTCTGAGGATACTCCATACTGCTTTCCATAGTGGCTGCACCAGTTTGCACTCCCACCAGCAGCGTACAGGGGTTTCCTTCTCTCTACATCCTCTCCAACATTTGTTGTTTCCTGTCTTGTTAATTATAGCCAGTCTGACCGGCGTGAGGTGATACCTCATTGTATTTTTGATTTGCATTTCCCTGATAGCTAATGATGTTGAGCATCTTTTCATATGCTTGTTGGCCATCTGTATATCTACTTTGGAGAAATCTCTGTTCAGATCTTTTGCACATGTTTTAATTGGGTTGTTGGTTTTTGTTGTTGAGATGTATGAGTTTTTTGTATATTTTGGATATTAACCCCTTATCTGATACATGGTTTGCAAATATCTTCTCCCAATGGTTAGGTTGTCTTTTCATTTTGTTGATGGTTTCCTTTGCTGTGCAGAAGCTTTTTAGTTTGATGTAGTCCCGTTTGTTTATTTTTTCTTTTGTTTCCCTTGCCTGGTCAGACATGGTACTTGAAAATATGCTGCTAAGACCGATGTCAAAGAGCTTACTGCCTATGTTTTCTTCTAGAAGTTTCATCGTTTGAGGTCTTACATTCAAGTCTTTAATCCATTTTGAGTTGATTTTTGTGCATGGTGTAAGGGAATGGTCTACGTTCATTCTTTTGCATGTGTCTGTCCAGTTTTCTCAACACCATTTGTTGAAGGGACTCTCCTTTCTCCATCATATGCTCTTGGCTCCCTTGTCGAATATTAGCTGTCCATAAATGTGTGGGTTTATTTCTGGCCTCTCGATTCTGTTCCATTGATCTGTGTGTCTGTTTTTGTGCCAGTACCATGCTGTTTTGGTTACTATGGCTTTGTAGTATATTTTGAAATCAGGGAGTGTGATACCTCCAGCTTTGTTCTTTTCTCAGGAATCCTTTGGCTATTTGGGGTCTTTTGTTGTTCCATATAAATTTTAGGTTTCTTTGTTGTATTTCTGTGAAAAATGTTGTTGGAACTTTGATAGGGATTTCAGTGAATCTATAGATTGCTTTAGGAAGTATGGACATTTTAACAATGTTAATTCTTCCAATCCAAGAGCACAGAATATCTTTCCATGTCTTTGTATCTTCTTCGATTTCTTTCAACAATGTTTTATAGTTTTCAGTGTACAGATCTTTCACCTCATTGGTTAAGTTTATTCCTAGGTATTTTATTCTTTTTGTTGCAATTGTAAATGGGATTGTATTCTTAATTTCTCCTTCAGCTACTTCGTTGTTAGTGTATAGAAATGCAACCGATGTTTGTACATTGATTTTGTATCCCACGACTTGACTGTATTCCTTTATTGTTTCTAAAAGTTTTTTAGTGGATTCTTTAGGGCTTTCTAGATATAAAATAATGTCATCTGCAAAGAGTGACAGTTTCACTTCTTCTTTTCCAACGTGGATCCCTTTTATTTCTTTTTCTTGCCTGATTGCTCTGGCTAGGACTTCCAATACTATGTTAAATAAGAGTGGTGACAGTGGGCATCCTTGTCTGGTTCCTGTTCTTAAAGGAATAGCTTTCAGTTTTTCTCTGTTGAGAATGATATTTGCTGTGGGTTTGTCATATATGGCCTTTATTATGTTGAGGTATTTTCCGTCTACACCCATTTCATTTAGAGTTTTTATCACAAATGGATGCTGTATCTTGTCAAATGCTTTCTCTGCATCTATTGAGGTGATCATGTGATTTTTATTGTTCATTTTGTTAATGTGGTGTATCACATTGATAGATTTGTGGATGTTGAACCATCCCTGCATCTCTGGAATGAAACCCACTTGATCATGATGTATGATCTTTTTAATGTATTGTTGTATTCGATTTGCTAGTATTTTGTTGAGGACTTTTGTATCGATGTTCATCAGTGATATTGGCCTGTAATTTTCTTTTTTTTTGTGTTATCCTTGTCTGGTTTTGGTATCAGGATAATGTTTGCTTCGTAGAAGAAGTTAGGAAGCCTCCCCTCCTCTTCAATTTTTTGGAAGAGTTTGAGAAGGATAGGTATTAAGTCTTCTTTGAATGTTTGGTGGAATTCACCAGGGAAGCCATCTGATCCTGGACTTTTATTTTTTGGGAGGTTATTAATTGCTGTTTCAATCTCCTTACTGGTGATCGGTCTATTCAAATTTTCTACATCTTCTTGGTCCAGTTTTGAAAGGTTGTATGTTTCTAAGAATTTATCCGTTTCTTCTAGATTATCCAATTTGTTGGCGTATAGCTTTTCATAGTATTCTCTTATTATCTTTTGTATTTCTGAGGTATCCATTGTAATCTCTCCTGTTTCATTTCTGATTTTATTTATTTGAGCCTTCTCTCTTTTTTTCTTGGTGAGTCTAGCTAAGGGTTTGTCAATTTTGTTTATCTTTTCAAAGAACAAGCTCTTGGTTTCATTAATTTTTTCTGTTTTTTTTTTTTAGTCTCTATTTCATTTATTTCTGCTCTGATTTTTATTATTTCCTTCCTTCTGCTGATTTTGGGCTTTGTTTGTTGTTCTTTCTCCAGTACCTTTAGGTGCGCTTTTAGATTGTCTATTTGGGATTTTTCTTCTTTGTTGAGGTAGGCCTGAATTTCTATCAACTTCCCTCTTAGAACTGCTTTTGCTGTATCCCACAGATTTTGGCATGTCATATTTTCATTTTCATTTGTCTCCAGGAATTTTTTGATTTCTCCTTTGATTTCTTCATTGACCCAATCATTGTTCAGTAGCATTTTGTTTAATCTCCACATTTTTGTGGCTTTTCTGGTTTTCTTCCTGTAGTTGATTTCTAGTTTCCTTCCTTTGTGGTCAGAAAAGATGCATAGTATTATTTCAATCTTCTTAAATGTATTGAGACTTGTTTTGTGGCCTAATATGTGGCCAATCCTGGAGAATGTTCCATGTGCATTTGAAAAGAATGTGTATTCTGTGGTTTTTGGATGGAATGTTCTGTATATATCTACTAAGTCCATCTGGTCTCATGTGTCCTTTAAGGCCAGTGTTTCTTTATTTTTCTTCTGTTTGGATGATCTATCCATGGGTGTAAGTGGAGTGTTCAAGTCCCCTACTATTATTGTGTTACTGTCTATTTCTCCTTTTATGTCTGTTCATAATTGCTTTATATATTTAGGTGCTCCTATGTGGGGTGCATAGATATTTACAAGTGTTATATTTTCTTGCTGGATTGTTCCCTTTATCATTATGTAGTACCCGGCTTTGTCTCTTGTCACAGTTTTTGTTTTAAAGTCTATTTTTTCTGATAGAAGTATTGCTACCCCGCTTTCTTTTCTCTGCCATTTGCATGGAATAACTTTTTCATCCTTTCACTTTCAGTTTGTGAATGTCTTTAGGTCTGAAGTGTGTCTCTTGTATATAGCATATACATGGGTCTTGTTTTTTTTATCCAGTGGGCCACCCTATGGCATTTGATTAGAGCATTTAGTCCATTGACGTTTAAAGTAGCTATTGATAAATATGTATTTATTGCCATTTTGTCACTTTTTTTCCCCCTGGGTGTTTTAGTAGTTCTTCTCTGTTCCTGTCTTTTGCTCTCTTTCTTTGTGGTTTGATGGCTATCTTTAGTAATATGTTTGATTTCTTTTGTCTTACTTTTTTGCTTGCTTATTATATGTTTCTGATTTGTGACTACTATGAGGATCCTATTTAATATTCTATGTATATAACAGTCTATATCAAGTTGATAGACTCTTTAGCTTGACCTCTTTCTAAAAGCTCTACTTTTACACTCCCCTCCTCCCACATTTTATGTTTTTCAAATCATATATAGTCTCTTGTTTGGTATGTGTCCATCCATTACCCTCTTATCATTGAAATAGGCGATTTTAGTACATTTGTCTTTTAACCTCCATATTATCTTCACAGGTAGTTAATCTGCTAGCTTTACTATATTTTCACCTTTACAAGTGATTTTATTGCCTGGGTTTTTTTGTTGTTTTGTTTTTTTGATTATATATATATATATATATATATATTTATTTTAATCTCTATTTGTGGTCATTGCTTTCCCACTTAAATAAGTCCTTTCAGCATTTCTTGTAGAACTGGTTTCTTGGTGATAAACTCCTTTAATTTCTGCTTGTCTGGGAAGCTCTTTATCTCCCCTTCCAATCTGAATGACAACCTTGATGGATAGAGTATTCTTGGCTGTAGGTTTTTTCGTTTTAGCACTTTAACTATGTCCTGCCATTCTCTTCTCACCTGTAGGGTCTTGGCTGAGAAGTCCGCTGATAGCCTGATGGGCTTATCTTTATATGTCACTTGTGACCTTTCTCTTGTTGCTTTTAGGATTCTCTCTTTATCTTTAATTTTGGACATTTTAATTATAATGTGTCTTGGTGTGGGTCTCTTTGGGCTTATCTTGTTTGGAGGTCTCTGTGCTTCCTGAACTTGGATGTCTGTTTCCTTCCTCAGATTAGGAAATTTTTCATCTATTATTTCTTCAAATAAATTTTCTGCCCCTTTGTCTTTCTCTTCTCCTTCTGGGACACCTGTAATCCAAATGTTAGCATGCTTGATATTGTCCCAGAGTTTCCTCAGACTGTTCTCATTCTGTCTAATTCTTTTTTTGTTTTTCTGTTTTGCTTGGCTGATTTCCTCTAGTCTGTTGTCTAGCTTGCTGATCCATTCTTCTGCATCCTCTACTCTGCTATTGAGTCTCTCTAGTGAATTTCTCATTTCCAGTATTGTATTCTTCATTTCTGATTGATTTTTTTAAATATCTTCCAGTTCTTTGCTGATGTGCACACTGTGTTCATCCAGTCTTCTCCCAATATCTGTGAGCATCCTCATGATATTTTGTTTGAACTCTTTGTTGAGTAGGTCACTTGTTTCTGTTTCATTTAGTCCTTTTTCTGGGGTTTTGTCCTGTTCCCTTGCTTGGAAAGTGTTCCTTTGTCTCCTCATTATGCCTCTTTCTCTGTGCTTATTTCTGTGTATTAGGTGAATCAGCTCTGTCTCCTGATCTTGGAGAAGTGGCCTTATGTATGAGATGCCTTATGAGGCCCAGCAGTGTGCTTCCATCTTGTCAGCAGTCCAGAAGATCCAGGAGTGACCCCTTTGTGGGCTACTTGTGTCCTTCTGCTGTGGCAGGGTTGCTCTTACTGCAGGGACCCAGGGAGTCTAGTCTTTCCTTCCCTGGCCAGCTGTTTGTAAATCTGGGCTGGGGAGCCTCAGCACCATTGGCTACAAAGTCTATCAGCACACTCCTATTGCAGTTTTCCTCTTAATTGGGTTGGTACCCAGTGTAGCTGGTTGCTAGGCTCAGGGGCTACGAGGCTGTTGTCAGTTCTCTTAGGAGTGCATCTGAATGGGGCTGGCCCTAGGCATGGGAGCACTTAATTGTTTCAGGCTCTGGAAGGTGGGGCTGATCCTTTTTATGGCTATTTGTGAAGCACAGGTCTTCTGCCGCTGATAAGCCTCACCCCCCACAGGACCACACACATCGTCAACACAGTCCTGGTCTGTGCATACTTCTCAACCCCCTGGAGCGTGTCCTGATGCCCCACTGCAGAGGCCCCCACCTCTCCACCAATGCCCCCCACAGTTCACCTGGTCCTCACACAGACCCTGCCCCACAGAGGCAGACCCCTGTACAGGATCAAGGCACCCAGTCAATGCAGGCTGAAAAGTAGCCTGAGGGCTTGCTGTTAGGTGGGGCCAGTCCCTAGGGCGGGTTGCCTGCCCTGGCTGAACTGGATTAAATCTGTGCTCTAGTGGGTGTGGCAGACCCCTGGGCTAACAGGCCAAGGGATGAACCTCAGTGGCGCCCACTGGGGTCTGTGTCAGCACACCTGGACCAGTTCAGAACAATGGCCCCCACCAATGTCTCAGTCTCTGGAGAGGTCCCTCCTCTCACCAAGATGCCCCCAGAACCCACCAGGTGAGTCTCATTTCACCAAAGGACTGTCAGCCTTCTCTCTGGTGATTTTAGGTTGCTGCAGTGAGTGAGTTTGTGCATGGGCCCTTTAAGACCCGGGTCTTTTCGGCTTTCAGCTGATAGCTTTTCTGGGGGTGTCCCCACTGCAGTCAATAGCCAGCAAAGCCAGACAGTAAGACCCCTGTCTCAGTTGGGCTGAGTCTGAAGGATGCTCATAGCAGTATCGCCCCCACTCCGGACCTCACTCCTCCAGGGAGGGCTGCGCACCTTAGGGCGGCTCCCACCTGGCCAGCTGAGAAGCTCTGCTGCTCCCAGAGGTGGCTTTTTTCCTCTCCCGGCCGGAATTACTGCCTCTTCCACCTTAGTCAGGACTGTCCCTTGTTGTGGGGGTTCTTTTTATCCAGTTTTCAGTTTCCTCTCCAGGGTAATTTGTCCAAAAATAGTTGTAACCTGGGTGTGTTCGTGGGAGGAGATGTGTTCGGAGTCTGCTTATGCTGCCTTCTTGATGAGATCTCTCATTTAATCTTAAAATTGTCACCGGAGATCATTCTGTTTACAGTTTGAATGCAGTCTCTGCGATTTGAACCAGGCAGACATTTTTGGTTGTTGTAGTGAGAGGTGGACACCACTAGCGCTGATGGATGTCGATAAGAGGCTAGACTCCTTGAGATACATGAACAGTCCCTCCCAATGCTCCTGGATGTTCAAATAGGTGAAAGCTTTGTTTATGGTTAAATTCACTTTGAATCTAGATCCATTTCACATATAAACACAAAATGAGTTTTGTATGAGTGGGTATTTTTTTTGAGGGAGAGGAAACAGTTTGACTAGTTGCTGAATTTTTCAGCAACTAGCTGAATGACGCAACAATGTTCAGAACTTTAGTAGGAGCTGTTTCCCGTGTCAGAAAACTAGGTCTTGGATAGCAGGGCCACTCCTCGTACTTGAATCTTCCATACAAGGCATCTGCATTCAGTTGGCATTTGGAAATGTCGACATTGAAGAATATTCTACACATAGGTGCAAGTGTCTGACTTCTTCAAGTAGTCTTCTCATGTACCCATGCAAACATTTACACATTCAAAAGTATTTTAAAATTAAACAAATATTGTTATATTATAAATTACTTTATTTCTCCCTTTTATTATAGTTAGAGCACACTACAGACTAGGTTAAGTGATCTGTTCACTCCATTTCAGATTAATAAATGTGGTTGTTACCAAATATTTGTCTTCAAAAAGAAGATATCGGGTCTAATACAGTTCAGAACAACAGCTCTAAGCCCCAACTGCTTTTAATATTAGAGGATACAGCCAGACAAATCTGGCTTCCAGTACAGACTGTTACTTAACTATATATTTGGTGTTGGGCAAGTTGCCTTACCTCTCCAGGTTTTAGCGTCTTCATTTGTAAGATGAGGCTATTAATAGTGCCTTTATTGTGGGGTTACTGTGGAGTTGATAAAGCACCTAACACAATTACAGCAAATAAAATGATCAATAAATATTACTTATCAGTAGTATGTTGTTTTGCCTCCCCAATAGATCAAAAGTATATCTTTCACATCAAAGAGTGTGTGGTCCAAAAATCATGCCTAACTTAACAGACCTGCAGCAAGCCAATGAGAGAGGATAAATTTTTATTTGTTAATTTCTCCTCCCTTTTTGCTAAAATATCTGGCCTTGCCTCTTCAGTTGTTGTTCACCCCACGCCACACCTAAATTCTGAGGAAGGTGCTGCCATAGCCAATTCTGTTGTAATTGTTCTCCAATGATGAAAACACAAAATACTTTAACAGAACACTGTGCCTGTCAGCTTAGCTCTCTTCTTTCCACTGGTAGTATAAATGACACTCAATTCAATTCTTTTATTATAAAGGGTAACCTAAATGAACAGGCACCAGGGAAAAAAGCCGTGGTTCTACAAGATTGTGCAGTGTCAGAAACTGATGCAGGCAGATCAGCTAGCTGAGTTTCTCTTAACTATTTTTTGAGACCTAGAAACAAGTTTCTCCACTTTGCAGTGTTGATATATATAATGGGCCCTTTCTTATAGTGTATATCTGAGGCCGTTCTAAGTAAGGAGCAGCAGTTGCTTGAGAAATATTTTGGAAAATTGTGTTCATTCTGTTTAAGCAAACCTATTTATTAAGAGTGTGTGTTTTTTTTAAAGCAAAATATTTAAACAGTAGTCGTTAGAGGCACTTCAGAGTGCAGTGATCAATCATTAGAACTTCAGAAATCAATTGTTTTATAGAGCTTCAGATTATAATTAAAATGTCATCAGAACGAGTGTAAGACACACCTTCAAGAAAAGCCATTTCTGTGCTTTTTGTTTTCAGCTAATTTAGAGTCCTCATGAGAAGAAAGGTTCCTCTCTTAGTAAAACTCACTTAGTGGTGGATTAACACTTGATGTTTAATCTCTTCTCTCATTCTACTTTATATCCACATTTATTCAAGTACTAATGAGTGTAGAGCAGCTATAAAACACTTTATTCCTACATTATAGTTCTCATAATATCTGCCATTGATTATTTCTCATTTGTTATTAGCACATATATATCTATACACACAGACATATATAAAATAGTGATTTTTAAAGTGTACTGTACATTCTCTGGAATAGTAATTAATTGTTAATAATTTTAATACTGTCAAGGAAATTGCTGGACATGTCCAAAAAGATAAGCCTTAATGCAATATTGCCTTAAAACAACAGTGCTACCATAGAGGAGTGGTACCAAGTTCAAAGGTAATTATAAAAATTAACCTAAATGCAGTTTGTCAGGCTAAAAATAGTTTCTGTAAATTGTTTGTTCTGTGAGTTTGAGATCAATTTATAGCAGGTGATAAAGTGCTTTTATAAGTTATCGGTGATAAGGCATGTGCTTAAGAACCCCAATTTTTTCCCAAGACATTTTAAGACATTTACATTTCTGATTGAAATAAGAAGATTCAGTCTTACTTATAAATATGAGAATAACTAGCTTTTCATAGAAAAAAAGCAGTTGTTTAATGCATAGGAAAATTTGTTTAAATCAAAACCAATTTTTATTTCTATGAATGCCTTATCGACTCCATTTTAAATTGGTTTTTTTCTTATGCTAAGAGGGGTACATCATGTTTCACATGAATTTTTTTTTTTTTAAAGATTTTATTTTTTTCCTTTTTCTCCCCAAAGCCCCCCCGGGATATAGTTGTATCTTCTTCGTTGTGGGTCCTTCTAGTTGTGGCATGTGGGACGCTGCCTCAGCGTGGTTTGATGAGCAGTGCCATGTCCGCGCCCAGGATTCGAACCAACGAAACCCTGGGCCGCCTGCAGCGGAGCGCGCGAACTTAACCACTCGGCCACGGGGCCAGCCCCTCACATGAATTTTTTTTGAACCAGATTGCCTATTAGGTAAATATGGATAAAGTGTGCATCTAAATTCTAACTTTTTGTCATATTACATTTTATAGGTAGCCTATGGTCATATTTATTACTTAAAAATATTATAGGTATAATATTTATTTATTTTAAAGTAAACTAAACTGTATTATACAATAAAATTTAAGTGTTTTTTTTAATGTATGTATACATTTAAATGTATGCCTTTTAATAGTAAGGACATTTAAGTTTTTCCTGTCTGCCCATCATCCATCTGATTTTTGAATGAGTTAGGAACAATATGTGAAACTAGTATAAACTTAATTTTGATAAACAGAAATAAAATCATCCTATTATTCATTCAACTCACTACGTGCCAATAAGATCTCATACTTTGAAATAATTATAATAAAAGTATTGTATGAAAGCAATGTTTTCACTGGTTATTATATCTGTAAAAGTGTTAATTCCTCTAAACATAAGGATGAAATTTCAACTTATTAAAAATAGCTTTAAATTTACAATTCAATATGGATAGAATCTTTTAATAGGTATTTACAGCAATAAGAAATGGAAATATTTAAAAGGAAATAATTCAACATGTATTAAGTACAAACTGAGTTCACAGTTTATGTACCGTTCTGGGGACCAATTGCAGGAGGGAGAAAATAGTAACTATAGCAATGATGAAGATGAGAACAAGAATAACAGTGAGCATGGATTGAGGGCGTATTGTGTCCTTGCCCTGTGCTATGCTTGCTACATGCCTTGCTCACTTATGAGTTTTGCAAGGTTCCTTATAGAAATCTCTGCAACCTGAAGTTTAGATAGATTAAGTAATTTTCCCAATGTCACCTAGCCATTGAGTATTAAAACCTAGATTTGAATTCCAGCCTGCCTGACATCAGTCTGGTCTTTTAACAACCACTGCCTCTCCAAAATAAAAGAAAATCTAGGTGAAAAGAAGAAAAAAGAAACTGAGAAAATATTATACAATAGAATATAACAAAATATAAAAGTACATAAACACTTATATGTGATGTCTTTATATCTTTACCGTAGAAAAGACTCTGAGAAAGCATTTTACATAATTCATGGAGAAAAAGTGTTAATTACATTACCTATGGTGAGCTGTGAGTATGTTTGATAAACGCTGCAAACCAAGCATCAACTTACAAGAATAGACCCAGAAAACTAAATTTTTGCCTCAAGAAACTTAAAAAATGAACATGAATGGATAAGTAGGAACATGGACCTGGGTACGATGTAAAGTCCTACTAAAAGCAATTGATGCTCTCACTGCTGGGCTATTGTTCTAGGCAAAAGGAATATGGTGAAAAGAGACGTAAAGTTAAAAACAGAGCTCTTAGGAGATGATAGCAGGAGGGAAGCAAAGACGGTTCCAACCTCCCAAAAGGCAGGAATGGAAGAAACAATACAGAAGGGCTAAGTCTTTGAAGGATGCACGGGAGGCAAGACACTTTAGTCAAGAAAGAGGAGGCAAAGGAAAGACGAAAAATATTTTAATAAGCGAATTGACAGATAGCAAAAGATATATACCATGCTATGTTTTCTCATTGCAGCAGAAGACAAACTGGGGTTATTTATGCTTTAAAAAAGTATAAATCCAAAAAGCGATTGTAGAGGAAGAAGTAAGGAAAATATGTGTTAATACAGGAAAGATGGCCCCAAGCTTTCAAGCTTCCTTGTGTGATAAATATATTTACATTTTCTTTAATAGCCAAAGAAGAGTATCTGGGAAAATAATAGACAGTAGTTTTCTCTTTTTCATATACTTGGTTGAAAAAAAAGATAGAGTATCCAACAGAAGCTTTTCAATTAAATGAGGAAGAAAGTTAGGTAATCTTCTAATTAACTATATGTCCCAGGTAATATATGTCCCTTGTGTAGTTTTTAAAACTTGTCTTTAATAGCAGTTTCTCCTGGGGGAGGGGCGTTTAAGGATGTTATTTATTTTTTCCTTTCTTCTCATGTTCAGGATGGAATTAACTCACAAATTTGATTAGGAATAGATCCTAGAGAGAAGTAAATGCATTGAATTAAGAAGTAATATAAAATTAGATCATATTTAGTTATGCATGAGGTCAGATAGTGATAAAATGAGGATAAACTGAAATCGTTTATGAACCAGCTTGGGTTCTTTTCTGCAAATACTAGGAAAAAGGCACATCACTGTGGGATACATTCTTAACGTCAATTTCTTCCTAAAAACCATTTTCATAGGGCACACTGCAGGCCATATATGTGCCTCACAGATTCAAAGGCCTAAACCTTCTACATGTACAGCAATAAACTCAGAGAATAATTGTAAAGATGATGATTCCAGAACTTTTTAATGGCTCCAATCATTAGCAAAGATTAAAATTATATTCAACATTCTATATTTACCAAGGCAATAAAGTGGACTAATCTATTTTAAAGGGGTTTTAAAATGCAGAGATGAAATAAACAAAGTTATTTTGATTTTAACTTCATAAAAAATAAGTTAAATTAATCAAATGATTCTGTTTTATGAGTGTTCTGATTAAAGTGATTATATTTAGCCCAGGGAGAATAGGAGAAGGTGAAGTGTGGGTGTGGCATTAAATTTACTAAGAGGGTTATATTGTTTAGTTTAACAAACCTGTATTAAGAAACTACTATGTACCAAACATTGTGCTAGGAGCAAATGATGCTGCTATTACGTGGTGAATACTTTCCCTCTGGTCAAAAGAGAACATGAATAGATCTAGAGTGATTTAGAAAACTTGGTGTTTTTCAATGTAGAGACCTGGCTTCACATGAAAATGTTCTGAGTCAGACAAGGTAGTTTATGAAGACTGGATTATTAATGAGGCAGAATGGCCATGCCGTCAATGTGGTACCTGGCATAAAACTAGTAATTTTGATCATTTATGCTTTCATTATAAAATCAGTAAAATCCAAGGTAGAACAAATAAATAGTTTTTGTGTGTAATGGACTGACATTGGAAGTATAGCTAACTTTGATTTTTTTCAGTAATTAAGCTTTATTGTTTCCCTAGGAAAGCACTACACACATGCACACACGTATATATAATACATACACACATAACCTTCGTCTCCCTTTAGATTTTTTTCCTTAAAGACCATATTATCTGAATAGATGTATTTTTTATTTATAATTTTATTCTTTGAGTATTTTTGGTGTTGGTCTGGTTGCCATGAAACCAGTTGCTAGAAAGCCTGAATCCAGAGAGACCTTTATATTAACTTCATTGATTAATAATAAGGGGGTGAAAATATGACATGGTCCATGTTGAATATGGATATAAGACAGATGTTCAAACCCCAGCTCTGGCACTTTCTAGTTGAGATTTACTTGGGAAAAAATTATTTTCTGAGCTGTGAAATGTACAAAATGCCTACCTCACGGGCTTTGTTAACATTAATTAAATGATATGATATAGAAAAGAATTTGTACACTGTCGAGTGCTAGGTCAACATTAGGAATTTAATTATTATAGAATTTCTATATAAATGATATATATATATATATAATTCTCTTTACTTTTAAACTTAGAGTTCTTTCACGGTTTAAATAAGATATTTTATATTTCTAGTCCCATTGTAGAGGTATCTAGTTGTCCTTAGGATATGAAAAGTTGATGTTTATAAATATTCATTGGTAGAAGTTAAATATAATTTCTAAGTAGACTACACTTGAATACTTTTTGTTTTTGAGAATTTTTTTGTTATTAAAGCCATCCAAATTCAATACCATTAAAGCTGCCACTATTATAGCATATTTTAAACAGTAATACTTAAATATTTTAGAAATATGCAAATCTATGTTATGTATAGTATCTGGAGACCAGGGGAGGGTAGGCCATCCGGACGCATGCTAAAGTCTTAGAAAAGTCTGCTTGTCTGCATGATGGTTGACTGGTTCATGGTATGGATGTAGTTTTGCTTTAAGTGATTGAATGAAGTGCCTAGTAACTGGGACCTAACTAACTTGGACTTCACCTCTCCAAGGAAACATCTATAACTTTCTTTTTCTTTCCTAATGTAGTAACAGTCTTTAGTCTATGTTATCCTCAGGCCACTCACTGTTAATAAAATACTTGAAATGGGTGATTTTCTGTATGGTTGGAATAGAGCTCTTGGAATGGCCTTTACTATTTATGAGAGCTTTCCACTGTCATCAGCGTCTCCTAACTAGGGCCTACCAGTTTTTTTCTTCGCAATAATAATTCTTAGGTTATCCAGATTAATAACGAGTATTTTTTCTCAAGGCTAGAATCTTGGAAACTCTTATGGAAACATTGAGCATAATTCAGTGGCATTTTGAGAGCTATGTCAAAGAGGCACAGAGTTGTATTTTATCGCAGAGGCTCTGAAGTCAGAGACCTGAGTTCGAATCCTGACTCCACCACTTTCTAACTCTCGTCACATTGAGCATCGTCTATATTTGAAGCTTTGGAGTCTCCATCTGTAAAATGAAGTTGTTGGCATGATGAAATCAGATAATGCATGTGAAACTTTTAGCATGAAGTTAGGGGGTTGATTATTTTTTAAATTTTGATTGCACATGACACATGTCGGAGATCATGCTATGCTCTTGGCGTACAAAGAAGAATAATATCTGCTCCCTTACTTTAAGAAAATTATAATCTAACGTAGCATACAGCCATGTAACTGCTTGTCATTCTGCCAGACACGTGGTATATGTGCTTAATGAGGGTTTAATACATACTAGCAGCTACTACTGTTATATATTTTACTCTTATTGTCATGAGCTTCCAACTGCGTAAAAATGGTTTTAGTCCATAGAAAATCAAGTCAGAAACAAGTTTTTGTAAAAATAGTGTGAAAGAAGCAAGAATTAAAATGAAGGATTGATGCTTATTTTCTAAATGAGTGGTCTTTCCTTTTATATTTATAAAATTTGCAGGAAAAAATGCTTTTTATTTTGTCTGCTGGAGAGGAATCACATGCACTTTGATGTAAATAATCATTGTCATTGCCGTTCACCTTTTATCCATAATTTACTCAACACCTACTTTTTGTCAAAGCCTCTAGCCAGCCCTGTGAGGAGGACTTCAGATGATTCATATACAGACCTGCTCTCAAGGAATTTAGGATTTTCTTGGGGATGGCAAATAAGTACTTTAAACAACTAAAGAATAATTGTCATTTCCTCAAAATAATTTTATTGATGAAAACATATCAAAAGACTTGTCCTTCTGACTTCCATATTTCTGCTTGTCTGTTAAGTATAATTTTAAAACCTGGGCTCAAAACTATAGAGCCACCTTAAACTCCCTTTCGTTTTCACCTCTTATGTAACCACTCACCGGGTCTTCTCCTTTCACCATGTCTCTGTCGTCATCTTTCTTTCATTAGTACCATCACCTCTACCACCACGTGAAACAGAGCCCCTCCTCCAAATGGAGGTATCTTATATTACTCTCGCTAACATTATTATTTTCACATAGTGAAATAATTTTATGTTTTAACAAGTAAAAGAGTAGAGGGAAGTGGAAGTAGTTCGAGGCAATAGATTCCGAAGGCCAGGGCTCTATCATGCGCCCAAGTCATACAGCTTCTGTGGGCCTGTTTCTTCATATCTGAAAGGAAGACTGATCTTCAAACCCTTTTGATTATACGTCTCCAGCCATATCATCCCAAACCTGCAATGAACTGTCCTCTGAACTCGTCTCATGCTTTTTCACCTCCAGGCTCTCCTGCTCGCCATTTATCCTCATGCAGTGTACAAATAGCATCCATCATGCTAAAACCCCTGCTCAAGTCCCACTGCCTCCATGAAGACCTCCCTTACCTACTCCCAAAAGCCACCTCTTCCTTGACATCCTAACAGTTCATCTTGTATTTGCTATGTACTACCATAAGCCACTATGCATCCTTTTATGAATACATGATTTATAGCCTTAGCTTGAGTAAAGGTCCTTGAGAATGAAAACTATATCTTGCCTATCTTTCTTGTTTTCTGTAACCTCTAGGCCTGTAATTTTCGGTGTAATAGGAGCCCAATAACTGTTTCCTTATTCTTCCCCACATCTCAGGATAACACTCTACATAGTGATAGAGTGTTTTTCTATAAGGAGGTCCCACACTAGGCAATATTGTGTATTTCTTAATCTTGTTGAAGGAAGATCCATGTATCTCAAATAAACTGAATCTAATAAACTTTTCCTCCTATTTCCCTTATTGTTTATTTTTATATTGCGATATTTCAAAAGAATAATTAAACATCTTGGTGGATAACAACATTATATATTCAGTATGAATATTGTAAATAAAGAAAGACACATGTGCAACAGTAATTGTCTTGGCAAATCCTTCAGTTACACAATTAATGAAACTCTAGTGTATATACAGCTCAGACATAGTGCATTCACAAATGTTTTAATTACCGTTGCCACTAACTTTTGCGCCGTTTCAAAAACTATAAGCTTCTCTGAAAACTATTAAAAGTATGGTTGGCCATAGTCACTACTAACCATTTCAGTAAAGGCAAAGTGCACAAAGATTTTTTAATCTGTTAACAAACATTGAGGGTTTATTTTTACCTGCTAACAATCAGTGGAACTCTTGAAATTATTTCCTAAGAGAGTAAATATTACAACTTGTAAGGAAGGCATGATTATCCTCATCAGTTGTAATTATGCAGCATTATGTTAATGAGCACAAAACCATTGTGGTTCTTTTTCATATTTCTTAAAATAAATTCTTCATAACGTCAGTGACACCTCTAATAAATTTTGTTTTTAAAATGAGAGTTAAAAATGACATTTCAAACCAGTTTTTGTTTTGCAAAATATCTGTAAAATTTTTCATGTGTTATTTTCTGTCAAATATGGAGAAAATTTCGTTCAATATCATGCTCTTAATTCTGTAAGTCTTTGTCTTAATTCTAATGGCAAAACTGTTTTAACCTGACTGAAAAAGAGGAATAAAACTGTGTACCTTGCTGAAAACACAAAAGGGATATACTATATAATATGCCTGTTGATAAGTCACAAATCCCCTGTGTTAAATTACATACCAAATGTTTTCAGCGTGTTTTACAACTTTAATATTGTAATGGTAATTTCTAGTTTGGCACTTTTTCGCCTGTCTTGCTTTTTTAATTTTTAACTTTTGATAAAATAATTTGCATATTGTTTATAACCTTCTGATAGGTTTTTAAAATGGTATTGTATAGAGCTAGTCGAAGGTTCTTGAGCATTTACATTGTAAATGCTTTCTTAATAAAAAGGAAATTGGTACTTTATAGTAAATACCCTCATATTATTCTCAGCTGTTAACTATTGAGTCATAGAATTAAATAATTCTATTGTGAAGACTAAAGTGAATATTAACATAAGAAATTATTCTTTCCATTATATTTCACTTCACGTACTTTATAGCTAGCACCAAAAATGAGTAAGTATATTGAATGCAAAAGCTGAAAAATTAGGAGTGTTGGTGGTACAGCATATAAAGAAAAAGATCCTCTAAAAAGGAATAAAAGCAGTGGGCAATAAAAACACCCTTAACAAGCATGAGGTGACTTCGTATAAGAAAAGCTAAAATATAGTAAAAAGAATGGTTTTGTTATTGTCATTGTTACTTAGTTATTTTATATAATTAAATCTTGATTTTTTTAGTTGTGAAGAGAACTAGCCAGGAAGACTTCTCTAAAGACCAAAGGAACTCTCTTCCTAAATAATTCTAAAGCCAGGTCCATACTCCTTAAAAAAATAAAAAAATGGAAAGAATATGATGAACATTTTGAGATACTATAAAGCCAGAATACTACATTGGAAATAAAATTACATAGCTAGTTCTGCAGCTATTATTTTCCTGATACAATATGGTAGTGGTCTAGTGGTTAAGATTTGGTGCTCTCACTACCACGGCCCAAGTTCATTTCCCGGTCACGGTACCGCACCACCTGTCTGTCGATTGTCATACTGTGCCGGCTGTGTGTTGCTGGGATGCTGAAAGCTGTGCTGCCAGTATTTCAAACACTAGCAGGGTCCCCCATGATGGACAGATTTTGGCGGACCTTCCAGACTAAGATAGACTAGGAAGAAGAATCTGGCTACTTACTTCGGAAGAAGTTGGCCATGAAAATGCTATGAATAGTAGCAGGGCATTGTCTGATGTAGCACTGAAAGATGAAGGATGGTGCAAAAAGACTGGGCAGGTTTCCCTCTGCTGTACACAGGGTCGCTAGGAGTCGGAATTGACTGGATGGCACTAACAACAACAAAATATAATATTTTTTAGGTTTGGAGCCTCTAAATGTATCTAATGTTATATCATTACTCTAAATTAAACACATATAGATAAATGAAATAAATGAGACAGCGTATGTAAACCACACAGCCTAGCCCCTGCAACCACCTAAGACCGAAATACCAAAGGAAGTTCATTTCTAATCAGAAAGCTAGCAGTGATTCAAACACAAATTTTATTCATTGCTTTTGCTGCTATTGTGTCTTTTTCTATGTGGGACTGAAAGAGAGACCTACGAGGGTCGTTATCTAAGGTGTCCCTCATTTATGTTGTTGCTGCTTGAGTAGATGGTAGAAGAATGCAATAGGATTTTCAAAGAGGTGTAATAAACCAATGGATTTAGGAGCCCTGCCCGCATACTGGGAGTTGCCCATGCATCTAGACTGAGGCACATTATCATGTGTACTCTAATCCTAAGAAATCTTTTAAACCACTGGAAATTGAACTCAGAACACATCTCTAAGCCAGCCTTTTCATCTTGACACCAAATCAGAGCATGAGCCAGTCTGTCAAGGATGCTGCTGCTCCCTGGGCAAAACTTAGATGTCAAAATAATGAATAATATTTTCTTGAAAGCTCTGTGCGCCAAAGGAGAGTTAGTCGTTTTATATATGATATTAATAATTTCTCTGATAATCTGATAAATTATCATATTTAAATTTTGGCTCTTTTGAAGATAGTTACTCTTCATAAGTATTAATTAAACGTAAGACGTTAGTCATCAATACATTCACTACTAGCAATCATTTTATTTTCTTACTTTCATTTTCTTTAATCAATTCATATTCTCAGTCTATGGATAATGTTTTTAATTCTAGTGTATGTTTTGTACTGTTTTAATAACATGATTATTAACTGTTTTTAAAATCTGTGGATAGGACCATTTTGAAATGTTTTAAATTCAGGAAATCTGATGGCTTTAGGTTTGGCTCAGGCTATAGATCACCTGTGGAGATTAGAACTGCCAAAAGAAATAGCTTAAGCAGCCCTTTGAGTATTCTAAAATAGGGACATTTTCCAGAGCATTGGTTTCTAAAGCTTCCTTTATTTCTTGATTCTGAGCATTTGGGATTTAGCTACAATATTTACTCAACATCTAAGCCATGGTTTTTTAAATCAATCATATTTTTATACCTTTCATAATCAAACTGCTTATCATTGAAAAATGTATGTTTCTATGACCCTGGAAGAATTCTCCTTGGTGTTTCTTTGATGAGCTTTTTGACGTGTGGAATATGAATTCAGTTCAAGAATAACAGAGATGTTGCAAAAAAAACCCTAAGAAAATCAGCTTTTCCTTAATAGTCTGTCAAAGCCATCAGCTAGCAGTTAATCAGCACTGTTTTTTCAAAGGTGCCTTTTCTTCTTTCTCTAAAAAATCATCTTCTGATGTTAGGCCACCTGTGTGTTCCCGTTGTGCCTAGGAAGATGTGTGACATAAGGACAGGGCATGGGCTCACTCTGGTTGGAGGAGCTGCAGGTAAGCCAAAGTTAGGGTACTTATTGGTTGTCTCATCATAGGCGAATGACAGAAAATACTTCCTTCTTGTAATATCAGCTTCTGGAAATGAAGCTCATGAGTAGAGCTATCAGAGAGGGCAACCGGCTGGCCTCTTAGGCAGGACCTAATGGGATGGCCTGTGTCGAAGCATCTCCATTGACCAGAGTCTGTTCTTCACCTTTGGGTCAGCTCACCTAGATTGGATTATCCTACCAGAGGAAAACTAAAATTAAAAGTCATATCCAGACAAGAGCACCGTTTTGTTTACAGCACTTGTTCTACCCTTCCAAGCACTGGATATTTGAGTCTGCCAGAGCAACTGAGTAACTGATTTCATGATCAGAAGTTGCAGTGTTACAGTGGAATGGGATAGTTTTGAGGAGCATTGCCCTGGGGCTGTGGAAAACCATGAAGAATTATCACTGCCTCACAAGTGAGTTTACCACTCTAGTAGCTATAAGGTGGGAGGTTTCCTTCCTCAGAAAGACAAACTTGTGCTCATCACTTGTCCATTTCCCAGGCTTTCACGTAGGTAGAAACCTTCTTTAACCTGAGCTCTTCCATCAGCCTTGTTAAGGCAGAGATTTGAGTGTACTTTTCACACTCTTCTTTCAATATCTAAATCCTATTCTTCCTGTTTTTTCTCTGAAAATAATCTAATGCCTGTCCCAAGGGACTTCTCAAACTTTCTAAATCTATGCAGTTGGTGTTGACTTCTCCAGGTAAACTATGAGGGTAATCTTTCATTCAGTCTTAAAGATCCTACTATGTCATCTCTTTGTACTGACTTCATTTAACTTGTAGTTTCTTGGTGAGGAGTTACTTAACATGATAATGTAGGTGAAAAACCGTTGTTAACCTCATAGCACCAAATACTGGTTGGTATATCTAGTAGTAGCTGTATGATTCAAATTATTTTTCAAATCTTTCACTAATTCTTCCATGTGTACAGTTCTTGTCTGCTTTAAATGATAACTTCCCTGAAGGGTAGGGATTTAAACATACGTTGCTTTCAGCAGAATGAACAGTAGAGTAGAAAAAGATTGGTTGTGGGGCCGGCCCCTGGCACAGTGGTTAAGTTCAGCACATTCTGCTTCAACAGCCCAGGTTCATGGGTTCAGATCCATGTGCAGACCTATAGCACTGTTCAGCCATGCTGTGGCAGCAACCCGCATATAAAGTAGTAGAAGATTGGCACAGATGTTAGCTCAGGGCTAATCTTCCTCACCAAAAAAGAAAAAAGAGAGAGAGAGAGATTGGTTTTGATCAGTTGGGATGGGAGCAGTTCTTATTGTTTACTTTTGGTGTTGTACATTCTATGGGTTTGGGAAAATGTGTAATGACATATATCCATCATTATAGTATCATTCAGAGTATTTTCACTGCCCTAAAAATCCTCTGTGCTCCACTTATTCATCCCACCAAACTCTGACAACTGCTGACTTTCTTACTGTTTCCACAGTTTTGCCTTTTCCAGAATGTCATGTAGTTGGAGTCGTTCAGTATGCAGCCTTTTCAGATTGGCTTCTTTCACTTAGTAATATGCATTTAACTTTCCTCTCTGTCTTTTTATGGCTTGATAGCTCATTTCCTTTTACTGCTGAATAATATTCCAGTGTCTGGTTGTACCACAGTTTCTTTATCCATTCACCTACTGAAGGACATCTTGGTTGCTTCCAAGTTTTGGTAGTTATGAATAAAGCTGCTATAAATATCTATGTGCAGGTTTTTGTGTGGACATAAGTTTTCAGCTCTTTTGATTAAATACCAAGGAGCTCAATTTCTGGATCGTATGGTAAGAGTATGTTTAGTTTTGTAAGAAACCACCAAACTGTCTTCTAAAGTGGCTGTACCATTTACCATTTTGCATTTCCACCAGCAATGAGAGAAAGTTCCTTTTGCTCCACATCAACATTATTTTTTCATGTCCACATCATATTTCTACTTCCATACATCTTTTTCTTCTTTTTCATTAAAATGGTGCTTCTGTAAGGGTCCTTTAGTAATCCTAGAAGATCTTGAGTTATAGGCTAATAATAACTTGCAGAAATAAATATTACTGCTGAGTGTATGTAGCATTTTTTCAAATGTAATTCAGAGGTTCATTGCAAAAAAAAAAAAGACACTGAAATAATAATGACTCGATGACAGCTTTGCTAACTTAACTTTCAAATATTTTATTTTTTAAGGATTGGCACCTGAGCTAACATCTGTTGCCAATCTTCTTTTCCTTCTTCTTCTTCTTCTTTCTCCCCAAAGGCCCCCAGTACATAGTTGTATATTCTAGTTGTAGGCCCGTCTGGTTGTACACTGTGGGACACCATCTCAGTGTGGCCTGATGAGCAGTGCCATGTCCGCGCCTGGGATTCTAACCGTGAAACCCTGGGCTGCTGAAGTGGAGCGCGTGAACTTAATCACCCGGCCACGGGGCTGGCCCCTAACTTTCAAAATTTTAAGTTCTTCTGGGAAATATTGTCAACATCCATTTTATTCTTTTTCTCAAACAATTATCTGTACATTCTTTTATCAGTGGATAAATTAAGGAGAAAATTTCATCATGTTAGTTATTTCGTGATCACAAATTGTGAATCATTTTTTCATTTTACATTATATTCTTTTCTGGTCATTAGGAAGGGAGTGGTCGTCATTTTAGACAAAAGTGCTTTGTAATGATTCTATTCTCCTGTGAATTCTTGAAAATCAGAATTCTTGAAAATCAAATATCTTGAGACCGGCCCCGTGGCCAAGTGGTTAAGTTCACATGCTCCGCTTTGGCAGCCCAGGATTTCGCCAGTTTGCGTCCTGGCTGTGGACATGGCCCACTCATCAGGCCATGCTGAGGTGGCACTCCACATAGCACAACCAGAAGGGACTACAAGTACAATATGCAACTATATACCTGGGGGCTTTGAGGAGAAGAGGAGAAGAAAATAAAAGGAAAAAGAAAGATTGGCAACAGATGTTAGCTCAGGTGCCAATCTTAAAAATAATTTTAAATGTTAAAAAAATCAAAAATCTTAAAAGTAAATAGGCTGTGAAATAAAATGTCCAGGAAACTGAGAGAATTGCGGTGAGCTTTGGAGGATTTTTGGTAGATAATGTCCACAATGTGTGCAAAGTATTCCTTGTCAACCAACTGTGATTGGTGCTGCAGGCTACCTAAGGTTTTTCCTGAAGCTATTTTTTGTTCTATTTACCTGAAGCCTCTCTTTTTGGGAACTGTGATTTAAAATTAGACCAATCTACCATGCAGAAGAAAATCTTAGATTGTTGACACAGACAAATAAGCATGAGAATTAGAGTGTACTGTCACTATTCGCTTGCCTCTCCATACTGCTTCTAGGAAGATTGTCCTCAAGTAGGGACGTCTTTTCTATACTCCCAAAGAATCAAGGCAACTGGAGTGACCATTCATATTAATACGCCCACATTTATGATACTCCGCTTTTTTTCCTACAAAGTATGGATGCCAATGATTGAGTTTAGTTTTTGTGTGAAAGCCTGAACCAGCTGTACAATGGGGATAATTATACTACTGGGCAGGCCTGTTGTGTGGATTAAAGATAATATATATGAGACACCTGACTCAGGATGTATTTCGTAGCAGCATTAAAAAGATGAAAACTATGATATTCTATCATCTTATGGACCTATACTTTAAAAAAAACTTTTTATTGAAGTGTATATACATATAGAAAAGGGCATATATCACAAGTATATAGTTCAGTGCATTTTCACAAACTGAACACAGCTATGTAAACAGCACCTACTTTAAGAAACAAAACAAAAAAGTACTCCAGAAGCCTCGTAGTTCTCGCCTTCCGTCGTTAATCCCCCTAAGAGTAATCACTAATCTGATGTGTAACAGCTTAGATTGGTTTTATCCTACTATTTGTTTGCCTGACTCATATATGATCTTTTGTGTCTGCATTTTAGCTCCTTGTATTTGTGTGATTCATTCATTCTCTTGTGCGTAGTTGTTGAACATTCATTTACAGGGCTGTATAATATTTCATTGGGTGAATATAACAGTTCTGTTGTTGATTTAGCTATTATGAATAGTGCTGCTACAGACATTCTAAGACAGTATTTTGGTATAAAAACTTACATATTTCTGAAGAGTATATATCTAGAAGGGAGTTTGCCAGGTCTTAGGGTACATTGTACACATTTAGTTTTAGTAGATATTGCCAGATATTGTAAGTACACAGCTATGTAAATTTAATGATCTATACTTTCGCTAGAGAAGTCACAGTTGTGAGTTTATATGTGCTATGATATGTATGTACATATGTATCTGTCTATGTATAATTTTGTTTAAATATGTGTGTACATATATATATATATAAAACTTGCACTTAAAATAAGCATGGATTTCGCAGTTAATACTCAATTTACAGAATATCTGTCCACCTAAACTTGTGGCAAGTCCCCCATCTCTCAGAATAATTTGGCTTGCCTTTCTGGAGTGTGTAGTCAACATGGTAACCCAACCACTCAGAACAATTGCAAGCCCATATGGATCCTTTGGGAAGTAGAAAACCGTGGTCCTTCCTCTGGGCAGATAGATCCCTAAGCAGTCTCACAGCTTAAATATTTCAGCTTCTCTATGCTGCTCAGCTGGGTGCCTTTGAGATCAGTTCATAGTCTGTGCTACCATACTCAGTGGCCCCGTTATTACTCCTCCCGCTTCCAAGACCCCATTTCATAGGATCACTGTTCTCTGAGTGGATTTGTTGCTCCCTGAATTGCATATTCCCAGTCGCAGGTCAACTTCACTTATTAAAATAGCTTAGGTTAGACTCAGTGGTCAAGCTGGCAACTGTGCTACTATTTATTCATTGGTTCCTTATTGAAAACAACTGATATGCAAATTCAATTTGGGACCATACCCTGTTTATAAAGTAGATACTGCTTGTGCCTATTAACTTTAATCTTAAATAAGTATCTTAGTAAAAATCTTTGAAAATAGGCCTTACCCATCTGCAAGTCTGCTTTTGGCATGTTCAGAGTCTTCGTAAGAATTAGAAAGGTCACCTCTTTTGGCTCAATGGTTTAATAAAAATATGTTCCCTCTTTTGGCAGACACATTTGATAAAGCACCCCAACCCAGGGACTAGGGGTGAAGGGTTGCAACCCTGAATCAAGGCACATGATCTAGAAAGGGAAGTATGTGTTGGCTTTCACACCCCCCAGCCTGAAGCAGGCTGGATGTCTTTATGCAGTGCACAAACAGCTGAACATATGTGACATCTCTGCTCATATGAAACACACACATACACATACACAGTCACTCAATGCATGTCCCTTTTTTGACTGTATCTTCCTTATTTTTAATTAAATCAAGCTGCAAAAACTTTTTGTTAGCCTAAGGGGAGTGTGCAAAACATTTGGGGTTCCACTATTTAAATTCACAGACGTTATAGTTCAGTTGAAACATTAGAAAAGAACACTGTGAGAAAATATAATTATAGGCAAAAAGAAAATTCAGAATATGTAAGATTTAAGGTGGAAATTGAAGCTTTATTTGTGAAAGAGTAGAAAGAGAACTTTGGAACAAGAAAAAGCAAAGTTTTGTAAGTCTGATAGGAAGTGTAGCCAAATAATTATGCATGTATTCCAGATGCAAAGGTTTCTAGCCAGTCTATACCTTTAAACTTACAGTTGTGGCTGCCATGAAGACCAGAACAGAAGAGCAGGTAGAGGTTATACATGAAAAGTTGGTTTTAAATGGCTTATCTCCTAAGTATTGGAGATTTGAGCTCTCTTCAAGGTTTTAGTTGAAAAAACGTAGTCAAGTGTTGAATTGTTTTGTGGAATGTCCCTACACTTTTGTTTTGTAAGATACCTTAATCCATGAGACAGCTCCAGGCCCCCTTCCACAACACTGTCGGTTTTCCCTTACCTACACAAAAGCTTTTTGATTCAGCTGACCATCAGATTCATTAAATAGGAGCCTTAGTTTAAATTCAAGGGTTGCTAGTTAGAAGCTGCCATGGACTATGTTCATAAGATAATAGAAAAAGAATTATGCAGAACTTTAAAAAATGTTATTATGAAAACCAGAAGAGATCTTCTATTATTTTTTGAGGTCAAAAAGACATAGTGGTCTCTGTACATTTCATCCAGGGTGGTAACTTACACAATAAGAAGTGCTTAATAAATATTAGACTGACTAAATGAGAAAGTCCCTAAGAACATACGAATAAAAAATGATGCATACTTTGGATCTGATGTTGGCTTCCATGTGTAGATTCCTGTGGAGAGCTCTTTTATTTGCTCTACCGTAAAGAGCTGGTAGAAATTAAAAATACCAGTTAAGGAGCCATCTAGCACACTTGAAGCTTTCATCATACATGTGGGGGTGATATGACTGGGAGGGTTCTTTTCTCTCCTTGGGTCTTCAAGTCTAATAGGGCTTTTGAAAAGCAAAACAACCTGAAAACAGCTGGTTTCAGGATTAGTTGTAATTGAGAAGGTTTTTGCAAGAGGTAGAAAGAGCTAGTTGGCAGAAGAGTAAGGAGAAAGATGCATATTAACCTTAAGGGCTGTTTTATAGAAAAGAGAATAAAACATAATCTTTGCTCAGAAAAGAAGTAAAGGAGCGGAAGTAATAAAGGGGCGGATTGCTTAGATTTCACAGAATAGAGTACTTCCATACTTGGTAGACTGCTGGAGTTGTTTTGGAAGAGGCTGAATGATGTGATGGAGATGGCCTAGGTGCCTGCTCAGTAATCATCTACTAAAGCATCTAAAAACATGCATTATACAATTTCAAAGGGAGATAATGAACATGAAATAACCCTGTGGGCTCTTAAGCTAGAGTAATAAATGCAACTTCTCCTGGCAGCCAAACAAAAAGAGAAATAATACAACATAATATTGCTCTCCTTGCTTTCTTTGAAATACTGAGTAGGTGTAACAGATTGGGTTCTCTGGGAAGCAGACTCTAAGGTGGACTTTAGTGTGCAGGATGCCTATTAGAGAGAGCCCTTTGGACCAATACCTATGGAAGGGAGGGAGGGAGGAAGCAGGAGTGGGCAGAGAGAGGAGCTGAGCTGCGATGCAGCCCCAATAAGAGCCTAGGTGTCAAGCAGGCTGACATTTTCAGCAAGTAAGGAGACAGTAAACCCAAATAGTTTAATAGGCAGCAAAAGCATGATCAGCGTGGTGTCCACTTCCCATGTCACTTGTCCCACAAGATGACACCAAAATGAAAGAGACTAGATGAAAGGCAACACAAATGGTGGGGCACTCTGTTGTTGAGAAGCCATCTTCATGCTGCGACTAAGTAGCTTTATGACCTGCAGCTGTACTTGAAAGGGAGATGAGGTGGAAAGTCACCCGTCTTACCGTAACCAGAGAGGCAGATGAGAAACTGCCCTATGGCAGCCTCCCTCAAGAAAGGTACACCTTTCAAGACTGTGTATTTTCCCATTTTCTGGGAGAATGACAGAGCATTCACCAAAACTTAGGTCAATCTGAAGTGGGACCTTCCCTGTGTGGCCTAGGTAGCTGCTTGCGATGTCATGGGACACTTCCATGGAACTGTTTCCCAACACTTGGCCAACCACGTGGGATGCTCTGGGGCTAGAATAGCCCTTCAGAGTGGTCCTGAGTTGGGCTGAGATTACTGGGCCTTTATACTCCTACGTTAATCAGTCCTCCTCAGAAAGGGTCATGACCTTGGGCAAGGGGACTCGCTGCAGCTGAGGCAACCCCTAAGAGGACGGACCGCTAAAGGCAGTCTGCCAACAGTACTCCCAGCTGCTGAGGCAACAAGTTCTCCATTAAAGGGGAATCAGAATAGTTCATCAGTGTCCACTACAGTAGTTAAGCCCTTGTTCCTCCTCATGACAACGTTGGGCTTGTTGCTATGTAATCATCTTTCAGAGCTTTTTAGGTCAAGTTTTAAAAATTATGCATATAAATAGAAATTTCAAATATCGAAAAGAAGCTTGCACTTTAGTTGTTACAGAAATGCACACACTGGAAGGGCTGGTTTCTTCTGAGTATTTATATAACTTTATAAAAAATATCAATCCGTTTTTAATTAGCTGTTTTTAATAGGCAGTTAAGCTAAGATATCATAAGCCATATATTAGGCTAATGGACATTTAACAGCTGAGTTAAGTTCTTTTAATGGAAATGCTGACAAACCTCTGTCTGTAATTATAGCAACACTGTGATTACAGAAGGAGGTACCTCTCCTTGTTGTTTGCAACCCTATAATTCCATATGCCTATAAGGAAAAAAAGTCCATCATTAGCCAAATAGGTTATACTTGGCACTAGGCATTACTCATCTCTTTGCTAGATTTTAGTCATATTTTTAAAAATCAGAGTAGTAGCCAGTTAATAATATAGATTCCTCTTGTATTGTGAGGTTAGAAGGAGTAGTTCTCCAGTTTGTAGAGGCCTCTAGAACCACTAGCAAGTCTTGGTCATTGTGAATTAGGTAAACAATTCTGAACGGAATTATTCTTTATCCTTAAACCCTGTAATTTTTCATTCATCATGTCAGGTCAATTGTTAAAAGGATTAGAATTCAGCATTCAGAAAATGTTTATCAAAGACCTATTGCAGGACACATGCGTTTGGGGCACTGGCTATACAGCAACTAACAATCAAGATCGGGTTTTTACTGTCATGGAGACTGTATTCTGCTATGAGAGATAGAAAACAAAAAATTAAACTAGAAAAATAAGAGACTTTAAAATATGGTAAAATAATAGATGGTGACTGGTGGCTACTTTCATTTGGATTCTCAAGGAAATATTTTCTAAATATCATGTAAACTGAGATCTGAATGATGAAAAGTGGTCAGCTATGTGACAATCAAAAAGAACAACATGCTAGGTAGGGGGCGAGCTAATACAAAGTATCTTGGGTGAGGATGAGCTGGCATATTCATGGAACAATAGCAACAAAAAGCCAGAATAGCTAAAGCATAGTGAGTGAGTGAATTGGAGAAGTAGGCAATGGCTAGTTCACATCAAGCTTTGTTAGTCGTGGTAAATTGTTTCAATTTTATTGTAACTGTGACATCAAGTGATTGGAGAGTATTGACATCATTCTGACTGGTTTATAGAAAATGGAATGTACGGGGGTGAGAATGGAGTAAAGAGACCAGTTATTAAATTTAGTCATTCATGTGAGAGAGAACGGTGGCCTGGATGAGGGTGGTCAGAGTGGAGAGGCTGAAGTGACAGATCTCAGATTTGAAGTCAACAATGCTTGATTGGTAAGAGAAAGAGAGAAATCAAGGATAACTCTCAGCTGTTGAACATGAACAATTGTGATGATGGTGATGCCATTTATTGAGTGGGAAATAATTGAGCAGGAGCAGATTTGGAAAGAAAATATCAAGAACTTTCATTTGGGCATGTTAATTTGGGGATGTTTATTAGACACCCCAGAGTAGATGTTGAATATGCTCCTGAATATGAATTTGGATTTCAGGGGAGAGCTTGGAGCTGGAGATCAGAAGTGGAACAGAAGGCGAGCATCCAACAGAGAATACTGAGAATTAGGAGAAGAATCAGGAGAGTGCGATAACATGGAAGACACAAGAACAAAGTGTTAGGGGAGGAGTGAGTGACTAACAGTGTCAAATGTCATACAAAGCTCCGTACAATAAAAAGAGAAGTAATCATTGGGTTTGACAACATACAGTTTTTCCTCATCTGGACAAGAGTAATCTCAGCAGAATGGTGGGATTGGGAGGCCCAGAGAGTGCTTTGAGTAGATAATATGAGGTGGGAAAGTAGATACAAAGATTAGAGATAACTCAAGTCTTACTCGGACAGAGGCACAGCAGGATGAGACAATGATAAATAATAGAGTTTAGAATGATGAATCTCAATCTGATGGGTTTTAAGTGTTAGCAAAGAAACTTCAATAACTTATTTTTCCCCATTAAAATGATCTGAAAATATTTTTGAACATTTCTATCTTATGTTCCATTGTATCAAATTTATACAACTTTCAGAGAATTGAGAGACACTTATTAAACTTTGTGAGATTAATAAGATGATAATTACAGAATGTTTTCCTTTAGTTGAAATATACCTACTCACCTTAAGTTTTAAAACTTCTTATTGAAGTATAATATACTTCAATAGACAAGCATGCATAATGTAGAAGTACTGCTTAATGAATTTTCACAAACTGAGCACGCTCTTGTAACCAGCACTGAGATTAAAAACAGAACCTTAACAATACCGCAGAGACTCCCTCGTGCCCCGTTCTAGTCATTCATGGCTGCGCTCGTGCATAAGTACTATCATGACTTCTGACAGCGTAGATTAGTTTTGCCAGTTTTTGAACTTCATATAAGTGGAATTGATTTAGTCTGATTTTAAATACATAGACTTGACATTGGAAGGCACTCATTGTCTCACACTGACGATGGCACTGCTTCTTCGCCTCCCTCCTCATTACACAACCTTAGACTTGCTTTCTCACTTCATTATCTTAAAACCTATGGTTTCCACACTGTACCTTATTAATGTTCTTCCCTACCCTGTTTTTTGACAAATACTCTACATTAGTCTTAACGGGCAGTTTACAGAATTCCTACAATGGTCATCTAGAGAGCTTGTTAATAATGCAGATCCCTGGGCCCTTAGCATAGTTTATGTATCCGGGAGTGAGGCAGGTAACACCTGACTCTTTCATGCCTCTGTAAAGTAATAATGTCTTCCTAGAATGTTCTTTGCTGTCTCTTCTTAAGGAAGTCTTATGTTTCCTTTATGATCAGAGCCCAAAATTTCATGAAGCCATCTGAAATTTCCTATCAGAGGTAATCTCTTTCTCCCTCTCTAGCTCTATTAAAGCATTTATCTCCATTTGCCTTATATCATAGTTACTTGCACAACTGTCTGTCTTCCTACCTAGGTTATAATCCTCTGGAGGGCCATCACTTTGCATCCCTTTGTATCTCCCGTTGCACCTAGCACAGTGCCTCGCATATAGTGAGTGCTAAATAACTATTTATTGAATGAAATCCACAACACTGGGAAGACATTATTTCCTTAGAATAATTGAGAGATTAAATATAAAATCCCAAAGGATCCTTTTTTTCCACTGAAACATTACGGTGGCAAGAGGTATAGGAAAACGATAGGTGTAGAATTAATTATATGTAGGAACTTGAAAGATAAACAACAGTTTCACAAGAAAGACCTTGTTAGAATTTTTTTTCAGACAGTTGTAATACCTTGCAATGAATAAACTTTTGGCAAAAAATAAGTATTTGCATGTTTTGTTTGCCCACCAGTGACCTAATTTGATTTGATCTGTTCACAGGAATGATTTTAGTGAAAGCATGAAAATGTGTGTGTGTGTGTGTTTGTGTGTGTGTGTGTGTTTAAATTGTGACTTTCTATTCCATTATTATTGTAGAACCTCTGTGAGTACTCTTTGGGTTTGAGTGGTTTCTTCCACTGAAAGATTCTATAAATGGAAGAATTAGTTTTACAGTCCGTGTTTAATTTTACAAGTAGTCCCTCTACCTCTTTTTTTTTAGAATGAGAGAGAATAAGTATTTACTTATCAATAAAACTTACTCATGCTTAGAGTTTGAAAGAAAAGGGAGAGAACAATGAAGTGACATTGTGACGTAATTACAATCTGTTACATCTATTCAAATGTCCTCTAAGAATTTCCCCTTTCTGTTATTTCATAATAAAGTGAGGATGTAAATATGAATTCTATGACTAAATTTCCAAAGGCCTTTCCACTTAGCTTTCCTTCCCCCTTCTGCTTTTTTTCTTCACTTTCCATAATTGAACTCTTGGACTCCAACTAGAATCTGATTGCCCTTTTTATTTTTACCTCCCTCTACATGGTTTCTCCTAAAGCAGGAGTCAGCAGACTTTTCCTATAAGAGACCAGACAGTAAATATTTTAGACTTTACAGACCGTCGGTCTCTGCTTCAACTACTCAATTGTGCTGTTGTAGTGTGAAAACAGGTGTAGACAACACATGAGTTTGTTCCTATCAAACTTTATTTATAGACACTGACATTTGAATTTCATATGATTTTCATGTGTCACAAAATATTATTATTCTTTTGATTTCCCCCCCAACCATTTAAAATGTAAAAACCGTTCTTAGCTTGTGTGCCATACAAACAGAAGTGGCAGGTGGCAGCTTGCTGCACGGGCTGTAGTTTGCTGACCTTATATCTTACAGGAAATATCAGTAATCACTCTCTTTTCAAAATATTCTGGCAATATCCCTTTTTGTTCACCCTTTAGCTAGTGAGTGCATTTTCTTCATCATCCCATGCTGTTTTGAGACTGTGTTACTTACATGTTGTTTCAATGTGCTAGATGCTGGGGAATGCAGGGGGCTCAGACCTTCTCTTCATTGGTTCTAAAATTGCATTGGACAGGCAGGACACATGTTTAAACAGATAAATAGCATCATAAAGTAATATTGCATTTTTATGGCTGTTGTTTTGAACTACAGCTTTTGAAATGATATGGCTTTTATATGATGTATTAATTTTTTCTGATTTATAAAAGGAAGTTTGAGAATTTTTCATGTACTTGTCTGTTCCCATATTTGAGTGAAAAAAATACTATATAGGCTTTTATCTTAAGATTTCCTTTGTCTATTCTTCTGGAGTACGAATGAGCAATTACTTTATGTAATTCATTCCTAAAAATAGTTATAAAAGTGTTCTCATATTTTGTAACTTTGTATTATAAGATCAGATAATAATTATGCCAATCTATGGTTGGAATGGACTCTTATAGTTAATCTAATACTTTTTCTTTGGAGATGTGAAAATATGTCTCAATCAGAATTTTATATATCAACTCAAAATAATATTCATCATTTCAATCAGCATAAATTTTTACAACTAATTCCATTCTGTTATACTGCAAGTTACAAAATAAAATATCTTTGTTGCATCTTTTTAACACTTTTGATTATCATTATTTGAAAACTTAAAAGTAAGAGCAACTAGTGAGATCTGTTTGCAAGTGGGAGGCTGAGTTTCCTCTGTAGTTCTTGAGGAATTTTAGCCACAATTTGAAATATAAATACATACTATATGTGTTTAGGCAAACATTCAAATAGATAGGGTTGTGAAATATTAATAGTCCATCCATGAGTTTGTAGCCATAATGTTTACAATATGAAAATATACATACACTTGTTATTGAATTTAATGTTTCTAGTTTACCAGAAGGCCAAAGAATAAACCAAGAGAGTTTCTCAAGGCATCTTTCAACTCTGTCATTTATTGTTCACATATAGTAATTTGCCAAATGATGCCCTAGTGAACCAAAAGAATTAATGTCTCTTTTTAAGTAACTTTCACTGAGGGACTAAAAAACTCTGCAGCATTTTGCCAATTAAAAAAAGGAGACAATCCAAATCTCAGAGTCAGGAGTATTGGGAAAAGGAGCAAAGAGGGTTGCTTTTTTATTCTTACTTCAAAAATCCCTATCCATCTTGGCTGTTTTTTTAAGACATGCTAAGTGATATCATGAGGACATTTTTGAAACATATGAATTTAGCAGACTGGCTTTGTGATCTTTTTCCATCATGACCATCAAATTTAGTCCCAACCGTGTCATTTATTTGTTGGTTGATTTTGAGCTAATTCCAAACCTTTTTTGCCAAACAACATCAATAATAGCAGCCCTGCCTACTTCAAAGACTATCATATCGTCACTTTGTAAAGTATAAAACATTAAAAAATTGTTGATAAGAATATAAAATACTAAAAAATAGGAAATGACAAAACCATAAGATGATAAAGCTACGTGTTAAAAGAAAAGATAAAGCTAGGAAAAGAAGCTAAATTTGGAGAGATTCTTTTTCCAGACTATATCAGATTTTCAGAAAATGGCTAATTACTCTTCGGTTTCTAGTAAGCAATTACTAGAGTATTGAACACACTGGGAAACTTCATGAGAGGATAGCTTGAACCAAGCCAAATTTTCTTAATGTATACATGATAATTAGGGACCACATCCTGGGTTATTTTATAGTGATTAAAATGTATTTGAAGCACTAACGTAGAAAAAATGAGTAAGAAATTAAGAATTACTTAGAGCTTTATTTGAAATAACACTCAAGGAAATTATTAGTCAAGAAAGATCACAATGAATATGGGCCCCTCTGGCTTTTGGAAATTCTTCTCTAAAACACATTCTTTTCTAATTAGAAGGCATTATTAAAAAGTAAAAGAAAAAAATTCTTATTCACTAGTTTCCTCTTAAAGGGGAAATTAATCTGTATGAAATACCGCTATATGGAATACCAATTTTAAAATCTCAAATAAGACAGCAGAATTTTAAAGTATTGTAGAACTAGGTTAACCAATGGAATTTAAAATAATAAGAAAAATATGTCATTGGAGGGCAAAGGGTAATTAATATTACATATCGTTTCACATATATCAAGACTCAATCCCTCAAGATGCAGAGTAATTTACAAAAATCAGGTAGAGGGAAAATGTAATACCAAGTTGTCCATAAACTATATTTATTAGCAAGTAAGGCAGATAAAGCCACTTGCACAAAAAATGGGCAAGCCCATGGTAATATAATTCATCTATAATGCCGTTTGTCTCATAGAGTTCTGAGATTGGTCTGTGAAATTTAAATAATGCTAGTAAATGCCAAGAGAATGGAGAAATCCAGTTCAGAGCAACCACTAACAAGTTTTGGATTACCTTTCTAACTTTAGATATTTCTCTTCATACTTATCATTGAAGAGAAAATGGAGATAGAAAATTTAAAAATCAGGTAATATATTTGCTTTCTCATGTAGGATTTTGACAGTTTTCAAGGTTAAATTTTATTCTTCCCCCTAGTGAGTGATATCCTTAGGAAACATGATATAAATGACAGAGATTTACTTTTTAGACTGCACCCTTTTATTTGTTCGCTTAATGAGCACTAGGCAGCCCAAGTCCTTAGCATCTTAGTGTTACGTGGTTAAGAAGCGTTGTAGGTAGCTTAGAATTTGCCATTTCTACTAAGGTTTCCACAGAGGCTGCAATACTTATTTTTGATACTCAGAATCTATTTGGTTTTGTGAGTCGGAGATGTCCATATGGTATACTAACTTGTTGATTTCGCTTAATAGCCCTCTGATAAACTGCATGGTTCACCTTAGTCAACAGTTTTTGAGGTCTGCCTGGTTCCTAGATATCTGATTGGCGTAGATAATCATAATTGCATTCATGGAAGAAATTCTGTTCCAGATCACATCTATGGGATTGCCCATCCCATGTTTGACTTTGGCTCTGCTTTCCGATCTCCCTTTTTCCTTCCCTGTCTTTACCCCCTGTGGTTACCTACTGTCCTGCTGCTGGCTGGTACACTAAAAAAAGTAGCCCCCTATTAGTATACATACATATTTTTTCCCATCTTGGCATATTGCCCTCCTAGGTAATTTAGGGTGAAAATGCAGCAACATTTTACTGATGGTTTAATGTATGAATCTGGGTAATTAATGTGTTTTTGCTTATTAAACACATCCCATCAGATATCAAATTCAGAGGAACAGTGTTTAGAGGTCCTAAATTTAAGTTAGATTAAAAAGTCGTAGCTCCTCTGAACACAGGTAAAATGTACCCTGACAAGTCAACCAAATTTTCGCCGATGGTCTGTAGGATTTGAAGGCTAATTTGATGAAATAAAATTAAATGAGTGAAATTGTATGCAGTCATTAATCCATCACACCATTATTTAAAATGCTTCATTGAAATATTTTTTACTGTTTCAAATGGAAAAAGATTAAAAGATATAGAGAAAAGCATTCAAACCCATATATAACATAGGTAAAACTTGGTTGGATAGTTATAGAACTTTCTCTGCTAGTTTTAGAAAGTATCTTGCCCACAACTATATTGCTATTAGAATATGTTTTTGTACGCATTAAATGCTCAACTCTACTATGACCATGTATGTAAGACAAAGCCTTTTAAATATAAAATTATCTTCATTAACTTTAAAAAATCTGGTATGCTTCTATTTTTTTTTAAAGATTGGCCCTGAGCTAACATCTGTTACCAATCTTTAATTTTTCTTCTTCTCCTTCCTCTCCCCAAGGCCCCCTAGGACATCATTGTATATTCTAGTTGTAGGTTCTTCTGGCTCTGCTATGTGGGACACCACCTCTCTGTGGCTTGATGAGCAGTGCTAGGTCCACGCCCAGGATCCGAACCAGTGAAACCCCAGGCCACTGAAGCAGAGCGCACAAACTTAACCACTCGGCCATGGGGCTGGCCCCCAGTGTGCTTCTTACTTATGTCATCATATCAAAATGAAGTAAATACAATTTCAAAATATAAGGGTGGTAATGATTTTAGATACTTAGATCTGATGTCACAACAAACCATAATAATGTCTACCAAACTTCTAACATCTCAGATACTCTGTCTCAATTATTTCCTGATAAGGATTGGGCCATGACTCTGTTATAGAAAGGCCAAATGACTAAAATCTCCCTGAACAGTACTGATTGTAAATATTCTGTCTGATTATCAGGTCAATGTGGCCCAATTTGGGGTTTGTAAAATTCTAACTCTATGCCTACCCCACCTAGTCTCACCTATTTAAGCTAACGATTACTTTCCAAATAGATGTGGAGTTTAGCCTAATTTTTCATCTTTATACTGAGGTGACCCTACTAATCATAGAATTAAGTAGGCAGTTTTCCGATTTTAGATTTAGTCATTTTTTTTCAAATCTCTTAAAACTTATATTTCATTAGGGCATGGAACAGGTTTAAAATCTTACCAAGATGACATGGGAAGACTTATGGGCACTAAAAGCGTCAAATGTCATCTAGGTAAAAATAACAATTGGATGAGTGTGAAGAGTACTCTCTGTATCACGTCATGTCAGATATCATTTCCCGTTTGATTGCAATGTGAATACTTTTTCCGACCTGAATTAAGTAATTAGTTCAATATTTATTGAACTAATAACTATATATTCTGATAATATTTCATAAAAATAAAAACAGTCCTACTGAATACTCCATCTATTCAAAAATTTTCCACCTGTTTTGTCTACTTTTGGTTACTCCATAATGCAACACACACACACGTGTTTAGTTTTCTATCAAGAAAAGAAAATGTCTGTGTTATCAAGTTAAACATGACTTTCAAACATTAGAGGATGTTGATATTACAATGTTACACCTGATTTTATTTCCTCTTTTAAGCAAGGTAGGTTAGTGTGAAGAAAGTAACTGTAGCAAATGTTTTTAAACTTACATTACATTCAGTTATTTGAACAAATCTTTTTTTTATAGACTAGAACTACTTTCAGCCACAGCCTTGGAATTGTAATTTGACAAATTCTAAACAGAGTGAAATAGAGTTTAATAACAGTGGATCTTTGGCTATAGCTGGTTTGAGAAAAAGAAAGCAATTATATGTGTTCACATAGCACTGACAAGGAGAAACACAACTTTGGATGGCAAAGAACCTGCATTAGTCTTTTTGACATGTTCCTGTGGGGTGATTTATTATGTAGACAATCAGCTCAACTTCTCAAGTTTGATATCCTTGGAATCATTTGAAATTTAAATTTTAATGAAAATTTATTAATTCCAAGGCCAAAAGAAGTGATTCTAATTGCTTTTGAGAATCAGACTAGGAAAGAATTCTTTGGCAAATGTGTACTGTCTTTTCTCTCGTTTATCATTGGTTGCTTTGTAGGTACTTAATTGAAGGTCCTCTGATTATCAACACGGGTTGACATCGGTGCACTCCATGCATTTTAAACAGTAGGCCAGATGTTTAAGGGACCAGCCGAGGCATCAATAGTGTGCTAATGTGAATAATAAAATTTTAATTATCTACAAGAAGCAAATAAAAAGCATAAGCTTTTCCCTTCTTTAGCCTGAAAGAGACGATGAATGTCTAAGCGGCATTTTAAGAATGGGTTGACTGAACTGTGGGAGAATTTGGTAAAAAACTCATAGTTAGCTAATGTTTGTTCTATTTGCCTCTTGAGCTTGCTGTACACTCACACACATGGGCATACACACACACAAACAGACATATACCCACAAACATATGGGAATTTGAGAGTCTGAAGAAATCTGAGAGATAACTATATAAACAAAATCCTTGAAGATGCCAAGAAAAAATGGAAGAGGGGCAGGACGTGATGACCCGTGCTTAAGTGATTTACTGGTTTAATGTTTGCCAAGGCTTCAATTAATGTAGGTGCTTTTATGGCCAGAATTAATGATCCAACAATTTTGAATTATTTGGAGATTTATAAAAAGTATTCTGAACCTAGAAAACCCAGCAACTCACAGCATGTAAAAATTCTGGTATATGTGCATCTTACACTCATCTAAGAGAGAAATCAAATCAGGAATGAAGTCAGGTGGATAGGAAAAAGAATTACTCTTCACACATGTACACATGTTTTTCAATAATATTTCTTAAAATGTAGATTTATACATAATTTATCTATAGTAGTATCTTTATGTTTAGTATATAATGAATAATAAATTGGCCTTTTCTAACCTTAGGGTTTTTATAATTTAAAAATAATTTATACTTTATATCAAAGAATGAATTGACATCTTTCTGATATAAAGATAAATATCTCATATACATTGAAGTGTTTGATGATTCATTTGTTTAAAATGATCAACTGGGTGGATCAAAACTTTTAACATCTTACTTTGAACTTTGTGCTAGTATCAACTGGTTTCAAATTATTTGTGAAATTTCCAAAATCATTTCTATTTATATCTCTATTTAGGCCAAACATTTCACAAACTTAAAACATAAACTCAAGAGTTTAATTTCTTTATTCTCTGATCAGAAATATCAATCATATCAGAAGAATTTGCATAATATGGCTTGTGAAATTTTGTGGACTTGATGCTTAGTAAATCTTAATGTCAAACATGTTAACTTTTAGGTTGTGTTTCTTTCTATTTTAATATCCAAAATCTTTGCATACTTGTTGAATGGACCCTAAATAAGAAAAGAAATTAACATTTATTCAAAACTATCTGATAGTAATCAACTATTCATGAATATATTTGGAAAATATGAGGGTAATAATAATTTGTGTTTGCACCCTTTCTTGCATAGAATTCTGGGTTTCCACTTTGTGGGTCTGGACTTTTTAGAGTGATGCAATAAATGACACAGAAATAATCAACACCTCAGTCTTATCTTCAGGTTATCGTTTTACTACATAAAGCATAGATAACATTTTCAGTTTGTCTTGATGACTGGGCCTAAAGTCTTGACAACGAGTTCATTGTAGAAGGATTTCAACTCTAGCTTCCAGCGGAACTTCTGAGGTTCAGTTTACTGACCAAGCAGCAGTTGAGGGGGGTCAGACTTATAGCCATTTGTCTCTCCAAAGGATAGATTATGTCTTTTTTAATCTCAACAATATGCGTGATGAAGGTGTATTTGGATTTTGTTGAAGGATATGGACATATAACCGTGTGTTTGTGTTAGACATACTTAAAACTTTGTTTGAATAAAAAATCCTGCACACAAGTTAGAGAAGTGTAACATGTGTCTACACATGTTCAGCATTTACCTGGTTGAAAGATCAAAACTGAATTGACTTAATTGAATGTTGAATGCTGTGTAGTTACTTACTCGTGTTTCACTATTAAAGCAACCATCTCAAGCTTTGTCAGAATTAAATTTAAAAAAACTCAGATTAGTTAGTGCCAGGTTGACTAAAACAAGTCTGATTTTACTGACTTTTTCCCTTTAAAGATTTTTTATTTTTTCCTTTTTCTCCCCAAAGCCCCCCAGTACATAGTTGTATATTCTTCGTTGTGGGTCCTTCTAGTTGTGGCATGTGGGACGCTGCCTCAGCATGGTTTGATGAGCAGTGCCATGTCCGCGCCCAGGATTCGAACCAATGAAACACTGGGCCGCCTGTAGTGGAGCGCGCAAACTTAACCACTCGGCCACAGGGCCAGCCCTGACTTTTTCCCTTTAAATAATCAGTTTATAATCCAGAATTGAATATCAGGTGCAACTCTACATTCAGTTTCTCTTTTACTTTTTGGATTGCTTTTGGTCCTGTCTTCCACTTTGCTGTTGTTAGTGCCATGGAGTGGATTCCGACTCCTAGTGACCCTGAGTATACCTGAGTGGAACCCTGCCCGGTCTTTTTGCACCATCCTCAGCTTCCATTGCGATATCAGACAATGCTCCACTGCTATTCATAGGATTTTCATGGCTAATTTTTTAGAAGTGGGTGGCCAGGTCCTTCTTCCTAGTACGTCTTAGTCTGGAAACTCCGCTGAAACCTGTCCACCATGTGTCACCCTGTTGGTATTTGAAATACTGGTGGCGTAGCTTTCGGCATCACAGCAACATGCAGCCACCACAGTATGACAGCCATGATGGGTGGTGTGGTTCCCTGACTGGGGAACCCAGGCCGCAGTGGTGAGAGTGCTGAATCTTAACCACTAGACTACCAGGGCTGACTGTTTTCTACTTAGAACCTATTTTTTCTTAAGATTAAGCCATTAGTGTGCAGGTTAAACTTTACCGAATGTTTTAACCCATTTAAAATATTCATCCAAAATGGTTAATATGAATTCTTCATGTGACAGTCTGCTTGTTTAAAAAGATCCATTTATTCTAAAATTATTTTTATACTTTTTATGGAACTTATTTCCAAGTTATAAAAGTAATACATGCTCATTACAACAAATTAAAAATAGACAAAGTTGTATAAATAGCTGATAAATTACTGCCTCACCCCCATCTAATTCTATTAGATATTTCTATAAATCATCCATTCACATCAATGTTTCTCTGTACTCATATAAACAGTACAAATGTATATGTATGAGTATACATATTATATATAAGAATAAATATTATGTATGAGAATATAGATATCATATATGAATAATTATATGCATCTGTATTCTTTCCTCTTTAAAATGGAAATAAGATTATACTATATATTTACTCTGCATCTAACTTTTGTCACTTAACATAATTCAAGGACGTCCCCCTAGGTTAAAACCTATACTCCCGTGTATCATGTAATGCCTCTCCCTCCACCTCTTTTCTCTGTTCTAACTTGTGATTAACATTTCTTCACACAATCTCATGGGTTGTCATATAGTCTTCTCTGAGAATGCATAATCTTCCTCCTTCTCAGCTCTCTTCACTTCAAATAACTGTTCGATACTAAGCCAGTCCTTAGAAACACCAACAAAGCAAAGGCAATGAAATTAGCTATCAGTTTCAGTTGAGCCAAATCACCCAGAATAAGTGTATATATTTTTCTTGGAGGTTTTAAAATCAAAACCTCAAATCTGTAAAGCTATGAGAAAGACTCATCTGTGTCATTTAGCGGAATGATTCCACTAAATGGCCAATAAGGCAAACCCCTCATATGGACTCTGTATCTTACTTGGATAAAGGGTTAAGGAGCTTTGGAAGGATTTGAGCTACCCTCTTGGCCTGCAAACATTGGCTTGGCTTCTGAGCTATGGGAAGGCCAAGCACGTTGTCCCCATGGGTTTCTTTCCTTTTTAACTCATGATTTTACTGAAAGAATACTCTTTTTGGTGGTGGTGTAGCTATAGAATTGTTTCAGATCCTGTAATTCATTCAACCAAAAGTGGCAAATACAAATCTCAACAAAAACAAAAGACCCACTAAGATTGACTGAAATGATCCCAAAGAACATTAGTATCTCCATGTTCCCTAATTCCAAGGTTGTAAACAGTGGTCCAGACAATTCTCAATTCCGTATCTGAATTGTCTTATAGTTTCCAAAACCTGTACTAAGAATTATTTCCTACTACTGAAATAATGACTCAGGCTCCACCAGGCATGGCTGATAGGCTTGTCGCTAAAGTACAACTATAGAAAGTAAATAACATTCTAAGACATGATAATGGCTGTTTCACACTGTTTTCAGAACTATGAATTGGCCTGTTCAGTAGTGTCTTGTCATTGTACTGAGCACTTTAATTTTTTACCAGCTAAGATGAGAAATAGGAGCCCCGTGTGCAGGTGATCTTGGTAAGCAGGAGATGTTTAAATTTGGAATAAGTTCTAGAGATCTGCTGTACAACATAGTGCCTATATTTGACAATATGGTATTGGGCACTAAAATATGCTAAGAGAATAGATCTCATGTTAAGTGTTTTTAACATGCGCGTGCACGCACACACACACATACAAACAAAACACAAAAGAATATAAGGAAATTTTTGGAGGTGATGGATATCTTTAATAGCTTGATTGTGTGGTGATGGTATCACTGGTGCATGCATATGTCTAAACTGATCAAAATGTACACATTAAATATACGCAGCTTTTCTATATAAATTATTCCTCAATAAAGCTTAAAAAAATTGGAAGAGTCAGGTTAGCATTAATCAAAACACTTTCAGTGTAAGAAGTAGACAAATACTGGCCTGATTCACCTGTCTCCTTTTAAATATTTTGATAATGTGATACTCATTTTGGGGTGTCTGAAAACAACTGAATAGATCTGGAGAATTATATTTTATATCTTGCCTTACTCTGCCTCAGACGCAGGGTTATGGTTCTTATTAGCTCCAGACCTTTTGGAGAATATGTAGAGAAGTATATCAAAAAGAGTGCTTAGACTTTCTTTTCTTTTTTTTTTTCTGTGAGGAAGATTGGTCCTGTGATAACATCTGTTGCCAATCTTCCTCCTGCTTGAGGAAGATTGTCACAGAGCTCACATCTGTGCCAGTCTTCTTCTGTTTTATGTGGGATGCCACCACACCGTGGCTTGATGAGTGGTGTAGGTCTGCGCCTGGGATCCAAACCTGCAAACCCCTGGCCACCAAAGTGGAGCATGCAAACTTAACCACTACACCACCAGGCCAGCCCTGCTTAGACTTACTTCATAAAAACAAAAGTGAATTTTTACTGAGGCTTCCTGTGTGCCAGACCCAGTGCTAAGCTGGGTTTTATTATTATTATTCTCATTTTATACATGAGGAAACTGGAGCACAGAGAGACTAAGTCATTTGTTCAGGCCGTCTCAGCTAATACATGCTGCACTTGGAATTTGTGCCCAGATCAACTTCTTGAATTTCTATCCACCCTTGTTTCTTCTCTACTCAAAATATTTCAGCTCCAAACCTAAAACTTTAAAGGAAAGGAAATCCTGAATGGAAAGGCTAGGTTTCAGTCACTTACAAATTATCTTTCTTCTCCTGTTCTTTGTCTCTTTCTCAAATACTCCAAGCTTTGATTAAAGTCGTCTTTCACTCTGAACACTACAAAATTACTAAGATAGAATTGTTAAAAGAACTAAATTCCAATTAACTTTGCTATTGATTACTGTGTGACGCTGGAGGAGTGTTCTTTCTTTCAGGTTAATTGGGACTTTATATATAATCTCAAAGATTAAAAATAACACTGAATGAAGAAGCAAACCAGGATCCCTCGCACAATTCATCCTTTACTCTCTTGTGCTTCAAATGAGGACAAATAATGACTATGGGAAGGTTGGGGGAGAGAGGGTGTAGATGAAGTTTCCTGTAAACTAGTCACTAAATATATATAAATAGCCTTGGAAAATACTGCTTTTCCAATGAAATCGACAAGTCGAGGATTCATTCAGCAGTTTTTCTAGGTCTCTTACTAGAAAGTGATCATTAAAAGTGTAGAGTAACCATCCGAAGTTGAATATATTATAGTTTTCATCTAAGCATTTCAGTTTCTTAAAGGAGCTTTATAACTCTACAAAGGATTTACATTCCTGTGTCACCATTTGAATTTTCTAGGATCATCCAACGAACCCAATGAAAAGAAATTAGCCCATGAAAGTAATTGACCATCAAATTATATCACCACACGAGTAACCACTGAATCTGATAGATATGGCTTTTGAGCAGGCAGGTCAACTCTTTCAAACAAAGAAAACTAGCATAATTTGAAGACAAATTCCAAACTCGTTCTTTCCCCCTCCTATGGCAATCACCCTTGTAGATAGTGTACATGTTGATAGTGTAACACAATCAAGAGTTCTTTTTTTTCCTACTTTGGGGTATAACTGCTTTTTTGCATCTCTATGGCTATTTAAAAAAACATTTTATGGGAAGTCTTTGAAAAATTACACATCAGATTTATAGTTAAAGTTTCTTACCATCCTAAACCAACTTACACATTTAGTCTTATCCACTCTTCCCCTGAGTGAACCCTTCACGATGATCTTACCTCACTTTTAATACACCGTATTTAATATCAACTTACTGTCTATTCCAATTGATTACAAGGTGACTTGTGCCATATCTTATATTGTTACTTTGGATTTTCATTGTTTCTTCATATATGTATTTCTGGTGCTCGCATCCTCACTAGAAGATGCATACATCATCTTAGTTTCTTTGCAGCCTTCTCTGGGTCAGACATACCATCTCCTACACAGGTAGCATTCAAAAATTAAACTCATTGGGGCCAGCCTGGTAGCGCAGCAGTTAAGTTTGCATGTTCTGCTTTGGATGCCCGGGTTCGCCAGTTTGGATCCTGGGTGCGGACCTACACACTGCTTGTCAGGCCATGGTGTGGCAGGCATCCCACATGTAAAGTAGAGGAAGATAGGCACAGATGTTAGCTCAGGGCTGATCTTCCTCAGCAAAAGAAAGAGGATTGGCAGCAGATGTTAGCTCAGGGCTAATCTTCCTCAAAAGAAAAAAAAAATTAAACTCATTAGTAAAGAATTGCCTGTGTTGAAAAAGAATAAATTTTTCCTATTATCATTTTTTTGTTGTGGTAAAAACATATAACGTGAGATCTACCCTCTTAACAAATTTTGATGTATGCAGTATTGTTAACTATAAGCACAATCTAGCAGATTGCTATACTTACCTTGCATAAGTGAAAACCTATACCCATTGAACAGCAATTCCTTATTTTCTCCTCCCCTTACTTCTCAGTAGCCACCATTCTACTTTCTGTTCCTATGAGTTTGACTACTTTAAATTCTTCATATAAGTGGAATCATGGAGTATTTGTCCTTTTATGACTGGCTTATTTCATTTAACATAGTGTCCTCAAGGTTCATCTAAATTGTAGCATATGACAGGATTTCCTTCTAAAATGGCTGAATAATATTCCACTGTATGTGTATATCATATTTTCTTCACCATTCGTAGGTCTATGGAGATTTAGGTTGTTTCCACATCTCAGCTCTTGTGAATAATGCTATAATGAACATAGGAGTTCAAATATCTCTTCAACATCCTGAGTTCAGTATTTTTTGATAAACAAATAGAAGTAGAATTACTGGATCTTATAGTGTTTCTATTTTTAACTTTTTTTGAACCACTATACTGTTTTCCATAGCAGCTACACCAGTTTACATTCCTATCAACAGTGTACAGGGTTCCTTTTTCTCCACGTCCTCACCAAGACTTGTTATCTTTCTGGTGTTTTTTGATGATAGCCATCCTAATAGTTGTGAGGTGAGTCTCATTGTGGCTTTGACGTGCATTTCCCTGATGATTAGTGAAGTTGAGCACCTTTTCGTATACTTGTTAGCCATTTGTATATCTTCTTTGGAAAAATGTCTCTTCAGTTCCTTTGCCCATTTTTAAATCAGGTTGTTTGATTTTTTTGATATTGAGTTGTAGAAATTTCTTATATATATTAACCCTTTATCAGATATATGATTACAGTTATGTTCTCCCATTCCATAGGTTACCTATTCTCTTTGTTGATTGTTTCCTTTGCTGTCCAAAAGCTTTTTAGTTTGATGAAGTCCCACCTGTCTATTTTTGTTTGTTCGTTTTAGTATCAAATGATATTGTTACAAAACTTAAGTAATTTATTGATCATTTACTTTTATAGAAAAACATACCATGAGAATAAAGTCAATACACCCAAGAGTCATTAGCCCTTGTAGGGTAGGAAGAAGCCCTGGACGGGGAACCTGCAAATGTTTTTCCTTATCCTTAATGTCTGAGCTTCCTCATGCATTCCAGGGCCCCATGTTTTGTGACCTCTTATAGGGAAAGGAAGCTGAAGCTACAAGATTCATGTAAAAGAGGGTCACAAAAATGTATATATTTAATCTAGGAAGCTTTTATTTTCTATATTTATAATTCCAAAGCATGAGTAATTCTGTATTTATATGCGTATAAATGAAAATAAGCACCTTTGGCCAAAAAAAGTATTGGTGTTTTCCCAGTATAAGAGAAAAACAACAAATCAGTTCTAATCATCAATTAATCTGTGTTTTATTGCTAAGGACCTCCATTCCTCAGATATTTTCTCTTCTATCATATTTCCTTTATAGCACTCATCATTGTCTGTAATTATTCATATTCATATTATTATTATCATTATGACAATTATGACAATGATGTTTGGTCCACTACTTAAGTGAAAGCTTTATAAAGGCAGGGACAGCGTTTCATTTTGCTTCCCAATTTATATACAGAATATAATACCGTGTTTAACATATGGAAGGAAGGAAGGATCAAAGGAATGAAGGATGTTAGACAGGAAGGAGGAATTAGATAGAGTTTAGACAGAATGTAATTTAGAGGGACTAAATTAACATTAGAAGAATAACTACATACCTTTTTTTACTACTCAAGATCCAATTTTAGAATCCTTCTTTAGAATTAAAATATATACTCTTATACTAAATCAACTTTATATGTAACATAGTTGTCTTTGGAGATATCTACTAAATTACCAGATTGTTAAATTTCCATAAATGTGCCCTTTTTTTCTGTTGGGTTTTCCCTTTTAATCTGAAATAAGATTAGCCCATCCACCAAAGATGTGATAACGCTTCACCAAATCAGAGAGAATGATTATCACAGTAGTGAAAATATTAACTGTAAAAATAATCACACAATGGAAATGTGGCAACACCAAATAAACGTCATTAGGGTAAAGCTAAGAAGTGTAAAAGAAAAGCACAATGCAGTAAAAGTAAAATAATTTCAAACTCTTTAGGGGACATCAAGTGAGCTCTTTGCAGAATATGAGGAATTTACTTGGTGCCTTTCAGAAATCAGGAGTATGCTGTTTAGTTGCGAATTCCATAACTTTAGAGAGATGTGGGATATAAAGAACAGGTTACCTCAGGCCAATCTCACAGCTTAAAGGATAGAACCAATAGTATAGCCTCAAAAAAAATAAGACTTAAATATTTCATAGCATCATACACATAGTTAATAACCAGTTATTTCCATGGTCTCTCTTACTATATGACCCTCTTGGCTTTCAGTTCCCTTAAATTAATATATTCTCTGAACTCATGTGTATGATAGACCAACGTAGTGAAATGAGAAAACAATTGTCTTGGCCTTATATACGCACACACACACAAACACACACACATATCCAAATGTTCTTGCCTGGACTTTTACTTTGCTTTCTGTTTCTTATTCCACCTATAGTTATGCCTCTACTTCTTATCCTTTCTAGCATAAAATTTGTCATTTTTGTCAGCAAATTCCACTTTCTTCTCTTTTTCTGATCCTCTCTGCCCTTTTATTAAACTTTATTTCACAAAACCCCAGAAAATGGCATGGCCGTGATTCTCTTTTATAGTTGGAAGGGCAAGGTTGTAAACAGTCACAAGTTAATTATTTTTTCATCATCGTGACAAATAAATACAATAAAATATAAAAACTTTTCAGAGAAAATGTAAATTTCTCATTTGATTTAGCAAGTTACTGAACAGATTCTCTGGTCAAAGAGAAAATACTCTTACATGGGCCCCATAGGAAGAGAATTAAGGGCTGATGGAACTTACCCAACCATTGAACCCAGTGTTCTTTTTGTCAAGATGGGGAAACTGAGGCCCAGAGACCAGGAAAGCCTTCCTTGAGAGTTCTAAACAGACAAGAATAAAACCCAGTGTGGCACCCCCCTAGATTCCAAAGAATCAGGATACCTGTGATTTTTGCATTCTTCAGAAAAAGAGTCGGTCCACCAGAGTCTGGGAAAGAAATTCAATGAAATTGTAAATTCTTTCTTTGCCTCAGAAATGAAACTCGATGTTCCAAAATTGACAAGGAAGATTTCCTTATAGCTTGTTTCAAGGCAGACTGTTTTACAGAATTTATTTTTTAAATACAGTTCTTCAATGTGTTAAACTAAATGTCACCATTGTTTTGAAAATATCCTTAATTTTTGCTGAGCAGGTGCAATCACAGCCCTGTGATAGTATCTTAAATTTAAGTAAGTTACTTTGCTTCATTTAGTAGAATGTGGAACCCTAGTCTTTTTAGAGTTAGAAGGAATTTTTATCATCATCTAGTCCAAACTTTTCCTATTACAGACGGAAAAATTGAGTCTGGTAAAAGTTAAGTGATTTTCTCCAATGAGCAGCTTGTTAACTTTAACTCTGAGACTAAAACAAAGGTACTTGGGCTCCCAGGCCAGCATTTTTTCTACTTTGAAATGACACCTTTAGTGTGCTTTTAAAATAGCAGCATTTTCGCCATACTTAGTTTTCTTCCGTAGTTCTTCCTCAATTTTTTGCACAGGGCAACTACATTTTAGAAGTAGAAACAGGGACTACCTCCCTGTGTCTCTGGCTCATTTTCTTTGTCCCTTGGTCTCTCCCTTTTCTGCTTCTGTCTCTCTCTATATCTCTGTCTCCTTCTCTTTCTCTCTGTTAATGGCACTGCAGAAAGAGTAGGCTACTAGAGCGTACATTGCACTGTTGCATTCACTTTACATAAAGAGAAGAATGGGCAAAGTGAAAAATATTCCTCACCAAATGTCCAACCTTCCAGAAGCCATTTCCATAGAATCAGCAATGTCCTTTATGGGACCTCAGGGACGTATAAGCAAATCAGTGAGTAGTCTGCTAATTCTAGCTTTGGAAAACACTTTTCATGAATTCTTTGAGTTGAAATCACTTCCCCAAAGTGAAAAAGTAGTGTGCACAGGCAACTAGATCTTTTAAGCAGAAAAAAGAAACATCTCCTTGTACCTCGGGCTCATTTTCTTTGGCCCTCAGCGGTCTCTGTCTCTCTCACATCCACATGGGCACAAAATATTTCATTATGAATATGTGTGAATAATGGTAGCTTGTTATGCGTGGGTTTGTAAGTCTGAGGCAAAAAGTTTTTTTATTCCGTTTGTGCATTTAATCCTTAGCTTTGACTTGGGTTTATAGTCTTTAAAAAAAGGAAAAATAATTAGGGGACAATAAGATATAGATCCTGCCTTCAAAGAGTTTACAGAACTGGGGAGAGGGTCATGTACAAAGATGTAAACAACTAACTATTTTAGGCAGAATAAAATGCAAGTTAGGAAAAAATGCATAAAAATATGCATAGATGCCCAAAAAGGGGCAATTCAGGAAGATTTCACTGGGGAGATGCCATTAGAACCAAGCCATAAAAGATGAAAAGGATTTAAAGAGGTTTAGAACATGGGGACCTTTGGCAGAAGGAACAAAGTCACAGTGACAAAAGTCAAGATCATGTTCAGGACTGGAAAGTGATTTGTGTGGCTTGATAGAGGACAAGAACAACAATGCCTTTGTAATGGGACAACAGACTGGGGTGTGCTATTGAGAGCTTTCCAGCCCTGCTCAGAAGTGGTGAAAGGAGCTAATGGAGGAAGAAATGTACCTTTTCTTATGGATTACTCTCTCTTACTCACGTACCTTTTCAGGAGGAAATTTATTCAGTATTGATCTAGTAAGCTACAATAGGACCAAATTATAAAATTTACAAGGAGGCATATTTCAGCACACTTTCTGGAATAACTTCCTCATAGTTATTCTCCTTAGTATTTTGAGCATAACAAAGCAGTGAGCTGAAACCTTCCAAGCCAAAATTGACTTGCCATCTGTCAAGTTTGCCTACATAGGAATTCTGCATTTGATAGCCAGTTAGATTCATTGACCACTTTGTTTCATTCTAACTCTAGGATATATGAGTCCATGTTTCTAACTATTAGGCCTTCTTGCCATTTGATTCTCCGTTTCTTTTTTTTTCAATTAAGCAGGTTCCTAAAATATTTTATGCAGAGAACTCTGGTACTGGTGCCGAGATAGGTAATAGCGAAGGGGAAAAAACTCTAGAAAGCTAAACTCACAATTTGTGACTCTTCCTTATTGTCTAAGTCTTCCCAAAGTCTTTCAGCAAGAAAGAGGGATTTTAACTCTCCTTTTGATTTTTTTTTTTTAATTTCTGGAGTAATGCTGTGTTGGTGGAGACATGCTTTGGTACAAAATTAAAGAACCTATTTCAGTTACAATTTATCCACTGCTGCTCAAGGTACTGTGGATATTTAGGTATTCTGCGGTCATCCATTCCCAATTAATGTCTGCCTTAGATTCATTTCAGTATGCCATGTTATAAAATGTGATTGTTGTTGATCCCACTTTCTCACTTAATTTCAAGCAGGTTTCTTGATGATCTGATTAAACCAATGAATAACTAAAGGAGAATATCTCTGGACTGCAGTATAATGCTATAGATTGTTTTTTGTTAGTCAAGTTTCATATCAATGCCACATTTTCATATAACATCACAATGGACATTCTTCTTTGGTCCTTTTCTTTGATTCTGAAATAGCTAAATAAGAAGATCAGGAGAATAGGCTAAGGAATAAAAGGAAAATATGGCCCCGAAAAGTGACAACTTAGAGTCTGGACCAGAGAAACCAATAAATTTTGTATTACAGAGTGATGAGGTGAATGGGCAGGTGGCTGGTGATGAAGGGGAGAAATTATAGTTCTTGAAGTGCTCCATCCATTTATTGTAATTGAATTTGGGTTAAGAACCTAAACTTTGTAACTGTGGGATTAGGGATCCTATTTAAGAATAAGAAAAATATGGACCTTGGTTTAGCCATCTAAGAGCTATAGCTTAGACCTAAGAGCTTATGGGGGAAGAGCGTATCCTTCTGAGGTTTAACTTCCATGAATAAAGTGTTCCTTAATATTAGCTGTTGGGGGAATTTATCTGCTCAAGTTCCACACCTAGATGGCTACATAAGTAAGAAAGCTTATTTTGCTAGTACTCTATCCTGTGTTTCATATTTTTATGCTACCCTTGCAGAAAAGAAAATATTGCTGCCTGAGACTAAAAGTCCCAGGAACATTTTTTTCTACTTTTCCCAAACCATTTCAAAAAATATACTTAGGTTATTTCGTGACTACCATTACAATGGGCAGATAGCCACACTGCATTTTGTCCTGTGAATACAAAGACCCGGAGTTTAAAGGGCAGGGGGCACCTTTCCCCTATGGTTCCCTTGTGACACAGGGAGATCTGGTTTGCTTGGGAAGAAGGTCACAGTCTGGTGCCCCAAATGTCGGATATCAATAAAATTCTTATTCTTGCCTTTGTTAACTTCTACGTGGCTGCCCAAGACATGAAACCCCTAGTTCCTATCCCTTGATCATGGAAATAAGCATGTTAAAATATTTTAGATAGACTTTTATTGTTCTAGTGCACTTGAAAACTAGGATTTAAACAGCACTAGATTCTAAATATCGGTATTGAACAGTTTGGAAGAAACTGATCTTCTCTATGTTCATTCAGTCCAGTCATTCTTGTGTGTCTACCATGTGCCAAGAAAAAATTAATTTTTCTCTAATTTGGCATTCCATATGCTTGACATCATAAAAAATAGGCCATTTATTTTGATTTTCTAAATTATTTATATAAAACTTGCTCTAAAATAAAATAAAATTATATCATTATACCTAAGCAGTCTATTTTGTCAGTTCTTTCCCTTACATAAAATATGTAATTGAAATAAAAATTATATCTAAGTTCCCAAGAGGCATTTTTGCTATAGCAATGTGCATCCGTAAATTAAGGGGTTATTTATTTCTCCATCAGCTTTCATATTATCAAGTTTGTGATTCTTCATGGTGATAGAGATAGATAATAAACATAGAAGGAAATTTAAACTACTGCTTTAGGATATTTTATTATGTGTGCATGTGTCTAACCTATACTTTACTTTAAAAATATTTATTTATCTATTTGAAAAGAAGTAGCAGTCATTGTGTGATCAAGAAGGAACCCCAAGACAATGTAGACAAAAGCTGTACACAATTCATATTATTCACACGAAGATGTGTCAAAGAACACTATAAACATGTTCTAGTATGCTATTTTACCAGCATACCAAGAAGTTCAGTGTTTTTATTTAAGCTAAATTTAGATAACTTATCTAATTTATTCTTCTAAAGGACGCAAATGTTTTAAAAGATTGGTTGACAAAGCCCAGGTGGCAAAGCATTTTGAAGAGGCTTAAAAACATCTAATTTATCTTTAAATTTTTTGTGATAATATTGATTCTAACAGATTCTCTCTTTAAGAAGTCATTCCTGGGCCAGCCCTGGTGGCCAACTGGTTAAGTTCAGTGCACTCTGCTTCAGCAGCCTGGGTTCGATTCCCTGGGGCAGACCTACACTGCTCTGTTAGCAGCCACACTGTGCTGGCAGCCCACATACTAAAAAATAGAGGAAGATTGGCATGGATGTTAGCTCAGGGCACATCTTCCTCAGCAAAAAAAAAAAAAAAACAAAAAACATTCCTCATAGAAGATTTGTGCTTACAGTCAGTAATTTCTATTCTTACTATAACATATTCACATATGAGTAGCACAGCTGCACACTTAGGTTTAATTGTATATTTTAATATAGCAGGCAATTCAGAGCTCTCATTTATTAATATTATTAAAATGATTTTAAATTAAGCATAGGTGACTGATTTAGATAAATGTCATACATGGTGAGTAAACTTTATTTTCAATTATGTAATAATTCTGGAAGTTAGGCACTATAGTTTGTAAAATTTGTGTATTCTTATTATACTAGATTTCCTCCCACTTGGCATAAAGAGAAAATAGAATTTTCTGTAGACTGAAGTAACTCCCTAGGAGCCTGTTTTGAACTCATAGAATATTTGGCTTAGGCAGAAAAAAATACGCATGTAATGTTCAAGTTTGAAAATGACTAATCACATTTGGTGTTATAATAAAGGTAAATATAATCAAGATCCTAAAGACATTTCTGGACCTGCACATTTGTTTTATTAAAATGGATAATTTTCTGTGATGTGTTTCTTTTGGTTTATACTGTAATTATTTTAATTAAGAATAGAAATGCTTTTCTTTAATTAAGAAACTAGCAGAATCTGAATTTGACAAATACACTTAACGAGGAGAGTAATTGACTATTTAAAGGAAATAATTTAAGGAGAAATGTGGTATATTGCCAATTTACGTCGAGGTACCAAGTACAACTCAAAGTGAGTGAATGGCATTTTGTTGGTGCTAGGATACATTGTAACGAATTCCTCAGTAAGAATACAAGCATTACTGAAAAAATCTTTTTCTTTCAAAAAGGTGAGTACTGCTCAAGTGCAGAACCTCACCCCTTTAATTCTCAGTGATCACTAAAGCCCAACACCTTCCATTTTCCAGTTCATTCGAGCAACGTTTTTGAGTCCTTGGGCTGAAAGATGTAAAGAACTGTGAAAACTCTTAATGGTATCTGATGTGAACTGTGGCTCACTTTGACCCGTCATTTCTACTTCTAGATCTTATATATAGTCCTGATGTTATGATGGATTGTGATGTTTAAAGCATATATTTGTGGAGATCACTTATAGAAAATGGAAAATCTGAAGGAATAGGAATCAATGTATCACTCCAATTCTTTTATTTAAACTTGGGATTCAGAAAGCCTTTTCCTGTCAAGCTTGTCAAGTCATTTCCATTTGGTAATTATGTGTCTACTGGCATTTATCCCTACTTATCTCATCTCTTTATGCCCATTTTCTTGAAGTGATGGTCATGCAGGAACGCCAATTTATCTCACCCTTTGCCTACAATAGGAAGAAAACTTCAGCTCTGAAATCTTTCCGTGCTTATTTTCGGCAGGGATAAGAATTTTAAAAATCTGTGTGGCAAATGCAGGAGTCAGTTGAACATAGTGTTCCTTTGTGAGAACTTGAAGTGGATGCCTGCTGTTTGTCTCAGATCCCATTTAGACCTGGCTTTGAGATCCCTTCATCGCCCATCATCTGCTCTCCTCACCCTAACTTAGGCATTCCTCCTTGTACGTTTAACACTTTTTCTTAACTCTGTAGTCTAAGCGGTGTCAGTGCCTTTCATTCGCTTCCTTGGTATTCTTGTCCCCAAATGTCCCACAGATTACTCTTTCTTTTCGCCATCAGTATGTCCTTCCACAGCTTCAAAATCCAGCTCAGGTGCTTGTTCTACAAAGTCTACTCCTCACCAGGAAAAGAAATTATTTTTACAACACTTCTTAAGACTCCATCAGCCTTTCTCTGTGTGATTTTGCTGCATTCATAGACTACTTTGATATATCTAAAGATTTATATCTTCAGGGTAAATCTCAGTGGTCATTCATTTTTAATCTCATTCAGTCAATACTTGTTGACCAGCCCTGTGGCAGGTTTTGTTGTAGGCACCAGGTATACAGCCCTGAACAAAACAATGTCCCTTACTTGTGGAATTTATGTTTTAGCAGGGGAGGCAAATAGTAACCAAATAAATGCATGATGAAATATCAGATAAAAGGTGCTGTGAAAAAACAATTCGAGTGAAAGGGGAAAGGAAGTGGTATTTTAGACAGAGTGCTTAGGGAAGGAGGCTGAGGGTGTGACATCTGAACAGAGATATAATGAAATAAAGGAAGGAAGCATGCTGCTATCTGGAGAGAGCAAGCCAGGATATGGGCCCCGTAAATGCCAAGGCCCTAAGATGGGAATATGCTGTTCCATGAATAGCAAGGAGACTGATGGGTATAATATGATAAATGAGAAGGAACCTTATGATAATAAATAGTATCTGTCATGGAAAAAATGCATATAGGAGACAAGGCCTCCGTATGAAAAGAAATGATTCAAATCCTTGCTCATATATTTAGTTTACTGTGTGATCTTGGGCAACATGTTAAATTTTTCCAACCTCATCTTCCTCATTTGGAAAATGAGCATAATGATACCTACTTCACCGATTTGTTGTGAGGAATAAATAAGCTAATATATGTAAATTGTCTGGCACTATAGCATACACTTAAGAAATGATAGTTGTATCGACTTATTCATTATTGTTTTTATTATTTACACTCATAGACATGTTCATAAGATAAATATTAGTAGCAGAAACTTAAGATGTTATGGATTATCAGAAGTGGGGACCACTCAGTTCAATGAAGTTGTTTTAATACAATCAGCAGGTGTGTGAGAATACCAGTAATTAAATGTCAATACATTCTTCTATTTCACTAGTTTTTATAAACTAATGTACTACCAGAATCTCTGTGAGTAAATTGCATACCCAGTCTTAACCACAGACATGTAAAATGATATGTAAAATCAGCCCTTAGCCTTCCGGTTTGTTATTGTCACATCCCATGGAAGTGTACACTGTGTGAACTTCCGTTTGGAAGGTCTGCAGAATTGATGTTGGGTCTTGGTAACTGCCTCATGTATGTCCTCCAGCGAAGGTGGATGAAAGTGTCAATAGAAGAACAAGCTATGTTCACTAACTATAGACAAGGGACAAGGAATAGATTGGCCCACAACATACCACCAGACTAAAGCACATTCCCAATTAAATATATTTATTTTTTTATGGATAATATTTGCCAGACTATTTCCAAGTATCTGTAAAGATTTTAGGAATGTCTTAATACCTACACCCCTGTATATTTTAAATTTCATCACATACCATTTTTAAGCCTAAATCTTCTCATCTCTGATTAAAAAATATAAATTTATCTTGGAAGGTGATTGTTATGATGAGAGAGAGAATTTATTTCACTCAAAGTAAAAATCTATCATCTATCTATCCAATCTATCTATCGTCTGTCTGTCCATGCATCCATGCCTCAACCCATCCATCTAGGTAGATTAGCATTCAACAAATCATAGTAGATGTTAGTAGTAGAAGAATTATTAACAATAATAAAAGGAAAGAATATTTAGAAAGAAAAATGTCCTGAAGCATAAGGTCAATTATTTCTCCCATTTTTTAGTATATGAAGCCTGAGAAGTCTCGGTTCCAATAAAGTGATAAAGAAGATTGTTATTACTAAAAGGTTTATATTTAATATTTTTGTGGTCTTACAAATATATGAACTCTAAGCATTTTGATGTGTCAACTATTGATTAAGCAAGCACTATCCACAACATCTTGTGGCTCATTTTTCTCGTTATGTAAAAAACAAAGATTGGAGTTATCATGAAAATTGTAGTAGATGGCACCAGGGAATTAGGCAAGATCATTTGTAAATTTAATATGAAACCAAAACATCTGTTCAAGTCAATTTCCCACAGGTAATGTGGCAGAGAGTACAAGTTACAGTCTGAGGAAGGGAAAGGTTCTTCTTCCACAGGGAAAGATACCGAATGTGATAAACATAATTTTTCTTCCTCATCTAAACATTGTTTAAAAGGAAAACTTCCCCCATTAAATCTACCTTCCTTGCCTCTCTTATCAACACTTGCTTCCCTTTTACCCCTGTATCGAACGCCAAGCATTGGGATTTTGTTTTGGCTTCTTGCAAAACAAAATGATTATATGATTATATTAAATCATAATTATAATAATGAGAATATCATAAATGTAAAACTCTTCAAAGAATTTAGCAAGTTTTTTTCTTTATTGTTGCCCTTTATTTTTTTTGGAAATGCAGATTTAAGATTTAAAGGCCAAAAATACAGAATGTAATCGTATTCAGCCATTTCTTCATTCAGATTGATAAATTTGATAAAATATTATTGAATTTTAATGCCAAAAAGAACAAAACAAAATGGAACAAAATCCCCCACAAAGAGACTTTTCCGTGTTTATCTTTCTGTGTGAGGAGAAGGGTAATAAAATGTGGGAACATTAACGGAATCCATGCTTCTCTAGTAATGTCAAGGGTTAAAGTGAGAGGAAAATGGTCACTTTCTACCCATTACATTATATTAGTCCTCAGTAGCCATCTAACATCACATCTGATGCTGGTTTCCAAGGCAAAAATGTAGGTAAACATTCTCCTAGGTACGCTACCATTTATCAGGAAAAGATTCTATTCATTTAATTTCCATTTAGGTAAATTATTCTGTCATTAGGGGAAAAAAAATCACCCAGAGGTCAGCAGGTCTTCCATTATCCATTCTAGAGTATACAGCTTTCACTGTTTGTGGATAGCTTCCATTTATTTTGCTTGCCTCTTTTGCAGCACAAACAGACAAGTTGAAATACATAGATTTGTGAGGAACTGTGAATGAATGAATGAATGAGTGAATGATAGGAATTAATTGTCAGTACATTCATCTAAGTGTTTAGTCAATTGCCAATAATTGTATCACTCCTGTAGGATTAAGCAGAAGTTATAGTTTAGAAATTATGTTTTAGAATGTATTTAGAATCTTCACATACATCACTCTGGTAACTAAGGACAAAAAATCATCATTTTCTTATGTCTAGTCTTATTTTGTTTTATCCTTTTAAATTTATATTGAACACTTATATCAAAGAGCTTACAGGACTGTAATTTGAATTTTTGAAGCAAAGATCATTTCTCTTTCTTAACATCAAAGTAAAACAGAGAGTAGACACAGTAGGAATAAAACAGTTGGAGAAACAAGAATATCAAAGATAAATGAGGAGAGCAGCCCATTTCCAATTACATATCAACACGCCTACATTCAAAACATCCTGTCCAGATCACTGCCTTTTCGTATCATTCATACTTTTCTTTATTAAATATGAACACAAGAAGATTAAAGAATACCATTTCTACTTTAAAGCCAGTGGATGGCATATTAGCATTCAAATAATAATAATAAAAGAGGTCTGGGTTTTTCTTTTTGAGTAGACTGCTAACTTGCTTTGTGACCTCAGGCAAATCATTAAACAGCTTGGTCCTCAGCCACCTCCTATGGAAAAGAAAGGTGTAAATTAAACTTCTCAGGACCAAACTTTTCTGATTGTATGTGCAGTGTCTAATAACCACCAGAGTGTTTGTTGACCTGAATCCTTACCTAACTTTGGAGCTATACCCAAGTTCCTTTATGTACTTCTTTGGTTTTGAAAGCTCAATATTAAGCAAAATAGCCCCCTTGATAATTTTTAGATTCTTTATATTTGTTTCCCGAAGCTGGCAGATATTGTCTTCCAAATGCCGCAAAGTTAAATAATATGTTGCTTAGTGAGGACTTTAATGTAGGCATGCCATAGGAAGCCTACTCATCCTGTCTACTAAAATTCTCTACCTGTGAGAATGTCATATTATTCCCCACCGGCTTTCTTAACACTTTTATTATAAGTTGTTAACATTTGTATTAGAACAACAAGACTATAGAGCAACATTTTCTAGAAATAAATTAATGTCTTTCCAGATTTATATTAGTAGGAGGTAGATGTAGAAGTCTGATATAGTGATCAAAATACGTTGGCTTTGGGTACACTGCCTGGGTGAAAGTCCTGGATTATTATATCACTGCTAGTAGGACTTAGGAGAAGTTCATCTCTCTAAGCCTCAGTTTCTTTTTCTCTGAAATGGATCTAAGAATAATCCTTCGTAGGCTTGTTTTGGTGATTAGATAAGTCAATGTATGTAACACACTTAGCACAGTGCCTGACATCTAGTAAATCTCTTTATATACTATTTTTCTTTCCATTATACTAATTTCTGGAAGAGAAGCTGTCGTGTGTTAAATCAGCTAAAATAAAATGCTTTTGTATTTTTACAAAGGAAATACACGGGTATTTCATTCACCTCTGAGGTGCCTTTTAGAGTGAGGCGTTGCATGGTTAGTTTGTGTAAAGGTTCAGTGAACTTTCTCATAATGATTTTTTATTGAATGTATGGAGACCATTAAGCATTAGCAAAAGTCGCTATCCACTGAGCTGTATCCAGAGGCTGACAGTTATGTCTATCTCTTACAAAAATAAACATATGAATAAATGCACTAAGAGATATATTACCTGTCATTTTCATCTCTAAGGGCATTTCAACAAACAATATCTGCATGTTAAATATACCCATTCTGGTCTTTGTATGATAAATTACTTTTTTCCTCTGGCATGTACTCTGACACATCCATGGGGAAAATGTAATAATCTAATTGAGACCATTTCCTCTCATTTAATATTTAAAAGATTGTGCTGTATCAATTTATTTACTTGTGTAGCCATAGGCAGTCTCTAAAATATTTAAACTTCTTAAATGTTGCATGTATCAGTTAATATTGAGATTATATAGTTGGTTTTGGTGAATGTGATAATCTACCAGAAATAAACACACACACATATTCTCTCGCTCTTTTTAAATATAAATAATATATAATACTTATTGTATATAACACATGCTAATTATATGTATAATTTCATAATTTTGTATATAATTATGATTTATATTTAATTTTATAATTATTTATAATTAGCATATATTATTCATATTACAAGTATTGACCTATTTAGATATTATATATTACGGATATATAAAATATTTGTAAATCATTCTGATGAATTAAAGAATGTGCTCTATACCAATAAACCACTAGTGGAAACATTTTTATGCTATAAAATACTTAAATCTTTAATTAGAACTTTTTAGAATAAGTAGTCTGCAGCAATTAAGAGCATGGACATTGAAATAGACAGACTTGAGTTTCTAATCCCTGGTTCTAATACCTACTATCATTGTGATATTTGGCAATTACTTTGGTTCTCTATGACCCTATTCCCAAATTTTCAAAAAGGGAATATTAATACCCATGCCACAAAATTATTACAAAGATCAATGAAGATACTGGAGATAAGCATTTAGCACATTGCTTGACATATAGCAAACACTCAATAAATAGCAGCCCTGTATTGTTATTATCGACTTTTTGTTAGTGTGTTTTTTTTCTAGATAGAAATAAGGCTGGCCACAAGCATAGACTCTTCAACACTCTCCTACCTCACCCACCTCACAGATGATGTTAGCAGCTGGGCACTGCATTGTTATGTGGACCGATGTATTCTTCCTTAGTTATAAAGCATTTTATGAAGATTATTAACCTAATTATGCCTAATGAAAAGACAGTGCAAATTTGGAAGTGTTAGAATAATGAAAGAGAGATATAAAACGTGAGACAATGATGAATGTAGTAGATGCATATGAGGTCCATCAGTTGACGGTAGAGAGGATGCTCAAGGACAGACAAGATAAATCATTGTGTGGAGAACGTGCTACACTTACAATGATGCACGGGAAGGAGGAAACTGAGAAAATGCCAAAAAATCAAAAATCAAAAACTCAAAAATTTGAATATATAGCTAGAGAAAAGCAACAGTAGTAGATGCCAATTAACTTAACATTAACTCAGGGGATGGCAGAGAGTTGTTCTTCAGGAATTTGGGGAATGGTGTGGCTGGTGTCAGTTGGGTCTTAAGCCACAGATGCCTCGTGGGCTCTGGGCCCATTTGAATCGGCACCACCTGGCAGTAAGTGAGGAGGTCCATGACTGCCAGGGCATCCCTTCCAATCCTTGTGAAGATCACTAGGAAAGGGGGAGAGACCTGTCTTGACAGATTTTCAACGTGGGCGAAACTGGTTTATTTTGAGAAATGATGTTCAATAGAACATATGTCAGCAAGGAAGAGAAGATTATGCTAGTTTTAAAGCTCAAAAGGACTGGCTTACACTCTAATTTGGGGGAAATGCATCCATGGAATGCAAGCTTAATCTCCTCTTAGCCCTTCTTTTGAACAGATGGATTTTACCCCTTTCCACCTGAGGATAGAAAACTTAACCCTTTCAATTCCGAGTTTTCTCCATCAGTTTCTGTTTAGCATTTTGCCTCTCCTTCTTCTTCCAGTGCAGGAATCCATGTTCCCAAGTATTCACGAAGCATGGATGGCCTCCAGGGGATATGTCTGTATACGTTGTGATCTACTGGATGTACAACCTTGTCTGCACCATAGGTCTGAATGTCTTTATTCTTGGGCGTCTGCTAATGTGCCCACTTCCCAGTCTAGTTTAAGGCTGCGTGGTCCGTGCTCCTTTTCGCTGAGGTGTCCCCCTGCCATGACTGGCTTTCTCAGCTATCTACCAAAGGAAATATTTTGGCCACTGTCTTGCTGCACTCCAAGTCCTCAAGAGATTTGGTGAGGCTGCTTTGGCTATTTCTTCCCATGAAATACTGCCACCTCATGTCCTCTCCTCATAAACCCACTAGCATCTAGTTTTCATTTTTCTTCTCCGATGCTCTTTTTTCTCCCCTTGCCCAAAGAGTTCTTATCTCTAATGAGGAAAGCTTATTCTTCAGATTTTTTTCAAATCTTTCCCTGGATTGTACTTAAACTGAAGCATTTTAAAAAACAACCAAAAGTGAAATTATGGTGGAATGAATTTCTTCTTTCACAGAGTAAACACCCCTTTGAAGCAAAAGGTCTAATGACCCCACTAGAGAAGAGTCTCAGTGAACAAGGAGTGGAGAGAGATAGAAAAGAGAAATAAGTCATTGTCGATTCCCCCATGGGATTACAATCTAATGGAGAGGACACACACACACATACACACACACACAGAGGCCAGGTTATGGAGGACCTGGTCATTCCAATGACGTTGGATTTGATTCTCTAGGTCAATTGTCATCAAAATGAGGTATATATGTCCCAGGAAGATGGATGCTAAAAAACCGGGTTGTGAGAAAAAAATCATCTTTTAATTTATTGTATTCTTTAAAAATTATTATTTTTAATATATATTTTATCATATACATACTGCATTAGTTTTATCTATGTAACTAAATTATGTCAATGTAATTTAAAATTGCGTATGTTTGTGTATACATATTTATATAAGGTGCATACCTAAAATCTTTTTATTGATGAAGTACATGAACATTTTGAGACCTTCAATCTAGGTATAAGGTAATCATTTCTTCCTCATACATATTTGAATATGAATTGTGATCTGCTAAATCCTTTATTTAGATCCTGCCAACCCATACCTAGATTTGTGGTATTACTTTTCCACTTATTATAAATATCCTGCTCATAGGCAGAACCCCCTGGGATCTTGTATGTGGGGTTCCCAAGAGTTGAGAGAGGCAGATCTTGCGATACAGATGTCTATTATTGATTTTATCTTAGTGACAATGTAATGGGTTTAACGTGTTTCATGGACACAGTGTGCATTTTAGAAAGTGGAAAGTCTTGGAATCATGGGCTATTTTTGAGCCCAAGCTTTGCTAATTACTATCTGTGTGAGTTGAAGCAAGAAATTGACTTTTCTGGGTCTTTGTGTCCTCAGCTATAAAATGGGTAAGTGTCTACCTTCCCATCCTCCTCATAAGGCTGTGATGAGAGTCTAATGAGAAAAGACTGTGACACAGCTTTGAAAACTGTAGCACATACTATTGATATGGATTTGGAAATATCCTGTCAGTTTGCACATACCAAATTTGCATGTGCCACTTGTTTCTGCTTGGCCATTCCAAAATCTCCTACAAAAAAGCAAAGGAGCCTTCCTCTCAAGAGCAATAGAGGGGCAGAGGGCAGTTTTAACATGCGTTATAATAGCAGTAAGAGCAACGGTAACTCTCATTTCTCGAAGGTATATTAGACACGTCACTGGCACTGTATATGCTCTTTCTGCTTCCCTTGTTTGTTTTATCTGGAACGAATATCCCTCCCTCTTCTCCCCTGGATTACTGTTATTCACCCTGCTAAAAAGGCTCTATGGTTCTCATTTTCAGCTGAGAAATATGAGACTCAGAGAGGATCACTAACTCAGGTGAAACACACACATACACACACATCTATGCCTATCGTTCTTAACTTACTTAGTCTATTTAGGAGTTTGTACTGTCTCCTCTTCTGACTACAATTTTCTGTGTGAACTAATCCAAGTGACACAGGTACGGGAGATTGCAAACCCTCCGGGGGCAGAGGCTCTCTGTCAATGTCTAACTTTTTGGTTTAATTCTGATCATCCTGTGACTATGTAATGACTACAAGTTAGTTTGACTTGGCGTAAGTATTCCAAATACTGGACAAAGTAGATATTTAATTATTTAATTTGATTCTCCCCTTGGCATTTTTCTCTGCAGACTTCACACAAAATTGAAGAAAATGTGTAGTGTGTGATTCTGGATTGAAATTCAGGAATCCTCCAAGGGTACCTCTTTGCTTTCTTAGCCTGACCAACAAGGGCCCTGACACTTGGAGCTCTGTCTACCCCTCTAATTTGTTTCGTCCTTGATGACCACCCTACTCAGAGGTGCTCTTCATCCCAGCCATGCTGAGCTGCTAGAGTTTCTCTAACCCCCCACACTGGTGTTTCCTTTGTTCTCTGTATAAGATACCACTTCCCACACCCAAACAGCTATATTTTCCTAGTAGATTTTTGCTCCATATTACAGGATCTTTATTAATATATTTACTTAGAGAGTAAAAGAGGTGGAAAGATACTGCGACAACAGGTATAAACCAGAACTGTCCCAGAAAAACCCAGACTTATGATCTCCCTAGTTCAACATTATGGCCTTAGGAAGTCTGCACTGGCCAGCCCAGGCAGTTAGTAGATCTGCCCTCTTGCCCCTGTTGAGTTGTATAACATTACTATATGATGCTTTACTCCTGTCTGAATTCCTCCCTAGTCTTTCCCTAGAGGGCAATGATTATTTATGGCTTGTTTCTCTTTGATCTCTCATGTCCAGTCCAGACCCTGGCACATAGTCTAGTTGATTGTAAGATATTTGTTGAATGAGCAAGTAATTGAACAAATGACCGTGTGCTCCACCGTAGTACTCCCAGTTCTACTTTGGTTTGGATATGTGCTTGCCAAACTAAAGCTGTAGCCTAAAAAACTCAGGTGTGAAATGTCTACAAAATAGGGAAAATTGGAATAATTAGGTTCTTTATGAAATTGTTGTAATTTTAAAAAATGGTGAGTAATTTCTTTCATATATGAACATAAGCCAGAAACAAAGAATTTCTCAAAATCCAAAGATTCAAGAATAACATCATTGAAGCAAAATGAATAACACAACAGGATATATTATAGGTACTCCGTAATTTACTAGATATTGACTGTGCATGGCACCATTAAGAGTATTGTGGACAGTTACAAAGAGCGGTGTCTAATGAGATTTTCTATGGAAAATCTAAGAGTATCAGTAAAATAGAGCATTTCCAGAGATCGATATTCCTCAAAACTTGGCACTTTTTATGCACTGTTATACTTTTGGTGTCATTTGTTTGAATCAATGGAAGGAGGCACTAACTGAAAATTATTTTTGTTGGTGCATTATATCATTAATAATAAGAGCTTCAAGAATCTATCATTAGATATAATTATTCCTTGATTCATAATTCTCAACATTTATACAAATAAATGCTCTATCTCTATCAGCCTGTCTTGCCCATGGAGATTTAGTAAAGCACAGTGGTTTTACAAATGTAATTTCAGAGGTGGTAATTAATTTGTAAAATATTTTATGTTAACACTTCAGTGAATATGTTCTGTGGGAATATACTGTCACCAAGTTGCTGGCTCAAGAAGACATATGATACATGCATTTCGTCTGTGTAACGACATTCCATCAGCATTTTGAAAAAGAGATCCCACCTTCTATGAGCATTTAAACATTCTCTAGTATTTTCCATCATCAAAACAACTCTTCAATTCCATGTCCTCTACCTGTTATTTCCCTCTTGACTCAACTTTACAGATAAACCTCTTGAAAAACTTATCTGTATTTGCCGTCTCCACTTCATGCTCCTAGTCATGCTTTAATGCACTGCATGTTGACTTCTACCAGCAAAGCTTCATGGGAGGTGCTCTCACCAAAGACACTGATGGTCCTTCTGTTGCTAAATTTGTTGGATCCTTTACAGTCTTTATCCTGCTTCACTTTGTTGGGACCATTGTCAACTGTATCCTGCTTAAAACACTCTAACTTAGATAACTTCACACTCTCATCTCCTTTGTGAGTCCCTCATCTGCCCTTTCTTTAAGTAGTGGTGTTCTTCAACATCTCTTTTCCTCTTACTTGACATTCTTTCTCTGGGTAATCTCATCTGTGAATGCAATTACCATTCTTATCTTGATGACCCTTCAGCTGTAATTCCATCCCACATAATCTTCCAGAATACTCTATAAGAATAAACAAATGTCTACTGGTTCTCTCTATTTGGATTTCCCAAAGATACTTCAGCTTAAGATATTCAAACCCGAGCTCATCGCCTCCCCTGTAAACCTTGCTTCTTCCTGCTGGTTCCCTGATTTATTTAATATGACCACCATCTACTTAGTTGAACAAAGCAGAAGCCGAAATGCCACCTATGCATCCAATTAATCACTGTTTTATTGATTATATCTTTTTATATTCTCTCTAGAATGTCTTATGTTCTCCATCCCTAAACTCAGTAACACAAGTCATATGACCCTGATCTCTTGCTTAGATTTTAAAACATTATCTCTTGCCTAGATTCTGGAATTCTACTCTTGCTGCTCTCCAATCTATTTCCACACAAAAGCTAGAGTAATTTTCTGAAATAAAAATCTGAATATGCCCATTTTCTGCCTAAAAGCCTTTAGTAATCCTTCCAAGGATAAAGTAACAACTTTGAGATGTGGTTGGTTAGCCCTTCCTTTACGTAACCACAGAGTACTTCCTCACTTGTCCTCTCCCCCACCACACTCCACCAAAACCTCTGCCATTCCTCCCCTTCCCCCTTCTCTCCCAGAGAGACTCAAGTCCTTTCAGCTTCCTAAATGATTCCTCCTCTAGTCTATTAAGTCTCTTTTCCTAGTGACCCAAAAAACTACCCAGGCTTACAAAAGGAAGAATGTCTGTACAAATTCCCAGGGCCAGTGATCTTGACATTTCACATTTTTTTCATGAGGACCTGAACTTATTCACAGCGGCCCTAACCATCACCACTGCCCACCTCTCCCATTCCTACTTCACCTGATTAGCTTGTACATCTTCAAAGCTTATTTAAACATTCTTTCTGCTGAGAAATCTTTACTGGCCTTACCATTCCACTACCTGACCCCTACATCTGATTAGATATATTTCTTTGTATTCTTTGGAAGCCTGCATTCCCTCTATCATAGATATTACCTCACAGTCATACAATAGCCTATTAGAATGTAAGTCATGAGACCATGAGAACTGTCAGTCAAATCACACATTTATGTTTAGGACTTAGCACCAAATCTGACACATAGCAGGTGCTCAATAAATATATTTTCACATAAAGAGTTTTAACAAACTAAAAAAGTTAATTAAGAAGAAGTAAGTGTGTTTTGGTAATTCCTGTGTCTTTATTAGAGTCTGAATTGAGTAATTTTTATGCTGCTTTGTACTTCCCTTTTCCATACCCCAACTTTTAAAAATTTTTAAATCAAATGTTTCCTATAACTCGGGGGCCAGCCCCATGGCTTAGTAGTTCAGTTTGGCACACTCTGCTTCAGTGACCCAAGTTCAGTTCCTGGGCATGGACCTAGACTACTCATTGGTGGCCATGCCTTGGTGGTGACCCATATATAAAGTAGAGGAAGAGTGGCACAGATGTTAGATCAGGGTGAGTCTTCCTCAGCAAAAAAAAAGTTTCTTAGAACTCAAGATCAATTAAATAAAAAGATACTTTTTTTTCGTCTTTTAGAAAAACAACTGTATCTTGGATTCTTAATTAAGGTATTATAAACAAGATTAAAATGGGAGCTTTAGTCTTCAGATAAAGTACTTTCTAACTTTCCTAAGACTAAGTAGCTTATGAGTAGACATGATATCTCATTCATTTGTGCGCCCAGTTCTAACACAGGGTGTAACATATAGGAACAAGTCAGTAAATATTTGTTGAATGGAATTGAAAAGTAAGTAGAAAATAAAATATTTTTACATCCAAAACAAGAATTCACGTTTTCTTTCTGTTATAATTCCTTAAGAAGAGAATTTTTAGTCTTTAAAATGTTACATGTTTAGTTTTACGTCCTACTTACATGGCTTCTTTTCACGAAAATTAGTTTGTGAAAAATACCATACATATCTTCCCTTACTAAAACATTTATGTTTTGAGAACTGACACTGGATTTGTGTTAAAAAAGCAAAATAAATGTGAAATTCATGGTTGAGTTTAGTTCAGTGTTCATTTCAACGTATGAAATTTCCATTTTTAATCTTCTTTGAAATGTTCTATTTTTGATACCATGCAACTATATTAGATCTTAGCATGTTAAAGATGTTTAGCAGTTTTAGAGCCATAATTATTTTAATGGCTACTTTCAGCATATACATTTTCCGTAGCACAAACAATCTCAGGAACATAGAAAGTATAGTCTATGTTTTTGGTTTCAAAATTATAAATGTTAGACAAAATACCATATTTTTAATTTGTCAGTAGAAAATATAACCTAGTAGATAATTTTTGATGAGACTCAATGTTTAAAGATTTATAATCCTACAGTCAAATTTATATCATATTTACAGGACTTGAAGTTATTTAATTACATTTAAAATAATTCATTTAGAAAAAGTGGCCAAATTAACAAATCCTACATGTCCTTTTCAAAGCTATATTTGTTGCTTGGAGCTTTATTTTCTCTAAAATACTAATGAGCTATCCATTTAGTTATTGAGCTCAGAGTTAGAATCTTAATTATAGAGCCACAGATAAAGAAGCGAATGGATCCCAAAAGATTCACACAATAGGGATGTATACCAGGGAAACGCTTTTGAATATGTTCATGGCTTTGCTTATGTCTTGTGTTGTGTCTAACTTTTTTACCCCTAGAAAAAAATGTAATGCCTCTGAGTCTCCCAACTATAAAAGTTATGCCCTATTGTTTAAAGGACCTCATCACCTCCCATGCCAACTTAGTCCAGGAAGCGAAAGAACTGACGTCTTTTGATATTCTATACCACTTAGTGCTCTAAGTCATATGAGATCAGAACTGCCCTATAACTTTTATGGGGCCTGGAGTAAGAGTATGACTGGTGGCCTGCATACCATCTGTTTAATAGTTACAAGGTATAAGTCAAGTCAACAGTCTGTTAAATAAAATACATTTTATCTCTCTTTCTTAACGAATATAACATCATGATGACATGGAATTCAATTCTCAAATTCCTTGGAGTTCGGTACTGGAATGAGGCAGCTTGAGAAGAGCTTACCCCTAGCCCTTTGCCGGGAACCCACCTCCTTTGTCCCCCCAACACCTTCACTCCATCCTACACTATGAGGAATTTTGTGCACACAGATGTGGCTACCCCGTTCCATACCCATGTGTTCAAGTTCTGCTCACTAACCCCAGGCAAAAACTTGCCTCTTGGCCATAACTGAAAGCTGACTTTGAGCCACTTGGATAGGGAATTCAGGGATCCTGGGTACCCAGAACACGGGAACGCGGGCTGCTGATAGGCCATGTTGGCCTAGCCCTGCAAACTCTTCACATCTAGCGAAGCGTCAGAACTGAGTTCTTTAAAGCTTGGCGTCTAAGAACAGGGGCCCCTCTTCTAAATACTCTAAAAATCAGAGTGTCTATTCCAAGCCAATATGTGTGTAAATGGAGGCGATGTAGATCTAAAACCACAGCATCTGGGAAGTATTGTTTAAAATATGAATAAAATACATCCTAACTCAATTTATTTTAATTTCAATTGTATAAAATCTCTCAGTCTACCTTAACCTTGTTGGCACACTACATAGATTTAAAAAATATATAATTCCCCCAAAGGGAATGTGGCTCTTAAGAGATAATGCATTAAACATGCAGAATGTTGAGCTTAAAAATAGAACTCTGCCAAATTGGTAACAAAATGTTCAAATATATCAGTTCTTCCTGCTAGAAAATAATAAAATAATTCTGTACTAACTTGTACTTGAAGTATTAGATGTATAAAGATTTTTTGTGAATGAATGCAGGCTGAAAAATAAATTTCAAAGTGCAAAAAAATGAGGAAGTCACAAACAATATTTGATTTTGGGGAGATGAATAAGAGTGCTGTAAAAATGAATTGTACAGGGCCAGCCCCGTGGCCGAGTGGTTAAGTTCGTGCGCTCTGCTTAGGCGGCCAGGGGTTTCGCCAGTTTGGATCCTGGGCACCGTCGTGGCACCACTCATCAGGCCACGTTGAGGCGGCGTCCCATATACCACAACTAGAAGGACCCACAACTAAAATATACAGCTATGTACTTGGGGGATTTGGGGAGAAAAAGAAAAAAAAATGAATTGTATACTGTTAAACAGATTGTGTATCAAATATTAACGGCATATTGTCCTGAGCTCCCCTTCTGCTGTTTCCATGTAGATGACTGAATTTCAAAGAGAAATATGCCAGGAACAATTTTGTGAGTGAGTGTTACTACTTGGGATTGTTTAGAAAGCATTTCTTCTTTTACTGTGTTTGTTCTTTTGTTATTTTACTTCAGAGTCAGAAAAGATTACGGGCAGATATGTGAGAACTGCTTAATTTGCTTTTGAGACATTAACTAATTTAACAAAAATATATTGACTGTATGGGAGACATTCTTTTGATGAATATGTTGATTGTTGTTCTGGTAAGAATTCTCCTATGGAGACCAAATTTTATTGCTCTAGCAATAAAGCATATAGCTCAGGCCCTGACAAGCCAATGAAATCCAAAGTAATAGGCTCAAGAATGAGCACATGACCTATTAAGAGTGAATGAGACTCAAGGAGACCTACTGTGAAGGCTTCTGGGAAATTCTTTCTCTCTTGCTTTGGACTAAGTAATATACAGATGTATTCTTTAGAGCTTCTGTAGCCATTCCAATACCATGAGAGAAAGTAACCTGAAATAAGGTTAACACACAAGAGGGAGATCTAAGACAAGTGAGAAATATGGAGCAGGATCCTTGGTTGAATTTCACTTGCAGCCCACCTCTGCACTTTTCAATGAAATGAACTAGTACATCCCCTTTGTTTTGTGTTATTTTGAGTCCAGTTTTCTGTAATGGGCAACTGATAGCATCCTCATTATCACAACTGCCCTCTTTATGGCAGGCAATGTGTGGTGCAGAATAAAGCAGCACATACAGGAGAACAAAGTAAACAAGAGTGCAGGCTCTGCAATTGGACTACCTGGGTTTGAATTCCAGCTCTACCACTTTATAACTATTTAAGTCATTTAGCCTCTCGATAATGATACCTACCTTGGGGATTTGTTGTGGCAATTAAAGCACAACAATGCTGCCATAAAACAAGTACACAGTAAAGCCCAGCTACTATTGTTGTTAGGCTGCACCGTGTCATTTCATTCAAATCTCATACTGGTGCTGTAAGGCATTATCATCCTGAATTTATGGATGAGGCAGCTAAAGTTTTACTTGAGTGACTTTCTCAAGGTCATATAGCTGAGAAATCATGGTGCCAGGTTTCAAGCCAAACCTCTTCAATTCAAAATTCCCTCATCCCCCCCTCACTTGAAATGTGATATTCACATGCGCAGGAATATTTGACTGAACACTGCTCAGTCCCCATCACGTGCAACATTCTCTGGTCCATAGTAGATATTGAATAAATATTTTTAGAGCAAATATTCTCCCTCACAGACTTTACAGTCTGGTGAAGGAGAAAGATACATAAGAAAATTATTTCAAAATTCTGCTCATTATGTTGTAACAAAGTTCTGTATAGGTAGTGGGGGAGGAATGACTGAGTTTGTCTGAGAGCAATGCTATAGCTGTTGTAGTAAGCCCTCCTGATGCTTTGGTTAGAATGGTAAGTGTAGATCACATAACAAATAGCAATTAGCTAACAGCTTGTTGGGAGAAGGTGAGGGTGGGTATTTGCCATAAACATTTCTCAAAGACCAAGGTCAGGTTTTTGATTTTCCCATATCCTATGTCTTTGACTTTTATTTTCTCTGTGTTTTTACATTTTATCCCCCAGTGTTAAGACTCTGTAAGCATGTATTTCAACACCTAGCACTTTAGAATTCTATCATCTCCTCTTAGGCATCAGAGCCAATTCTGAGACTTGAATGGGTAGTCAGGTAGTTCCTTCCTGGCATTTACATCTCTGGGATCAGGATCTGGTTGCTAACCATGTAGACATAGAAATGAATTTCACCAACTGAACCTAATCTACAACCACCAAACTGGTGGACAATGACAGGAATGTCAATGTAGTTATTTATGATGGGAGAAAGGTGACCTGAGAATATTACACTGCCATCCACATGGGTTAACCTTTTCCCCATGACTAAGTTCACTTAGCAAAACAAATTGAAGAACAGAAGTTTGTTTGGCAGCCCAGAATCAGAGGAAGGCAAGCAGATGGTTACAAGGAACATTTATCCAAGCTATGCCAGAACCGAAAGAAATTAAATTCATTCAGTATAAGAATTTTCTAGAATAAGAGAATCCATTTTTCGTGTCAATACTGTCCAAGTTCTTATTATGCTACCCTGAGTTCAATTCAAACCAGGCAACATTTATTGCATGACTGCTATATGTTGCGTTGGGTCCTATGAGGGCTTCCTTCTAGGAACTTACTGGTATCTCCTAGACTAATTCCTTATTTCTATCTTTCTACCTCATTTCTGATTCCAACATCTTCCTTATTTCCTAGTGTTCCCCCTGGCAAGAAGGGAGGCAAGATAATGTCTATGTTAATGTCTATGGTGTTTATTATTTGTCTTAGATATTTTTGTTTGACCTTTAAGTAAATTACATTTTGCACTGTTTCTTGAATTGCTTTATTCAATAAGTATTCTCTGAGAACTTTGTATGATACAGGCCAGGTTTAATTAGAATTAGGAAATAATTATAAAAATCTGTGGATTGATACTTTTGAGCTTAAAGGAAGAAGGAAGTGGAATGTTAAATGAGGAGAAAAGAACTAGCAGAAGTGGACCCTGTCCCTTTCCTACGTGTGTCATCTCTGGCATACGACTTAATCCTTGGAACTCAGGTTTCTCTTCTGAAAACGGGCAGGGTTGCTGGAAGAAATAAGGCAATTCCTGGACCTTAATGTGTTCAATAAAGAACATTAATTATTAACATTATTATATTCTTTAGATGATTTATACCTTCTTAGTTTTTTGGCAAGACATATTTATGAGTACTAACTAAAAAGCATGTTGACTTTCTAAAGGAAAATGCGTACATGAGTATGGGGAAAAGAAAACCAACAATGTCTTGTCTGATAATATAGCATTACAGCACTGCACAACAAGGAAATTAGTATGCGTAGTGACTACCATTGCTTGCTTATAATGTAACTTTGGGATCTCATTACTAAGATACTTCCTCAGACACTTCCTTAGTGTTTGATAAATTTTAGTTTCCTTCTTTCCTTTGGTTCAGTTCAAGGAGATCGTAGCAGCTTCCTTGTTGCCAAACCTGAAAAACATTTTTTTAGTCCTCATTATACTTAAGCATCCTGTAGCAGGCTCTGTGGATGAAAATGCCCTCCTTCTTGAGAGAATTTAGCTTCTGTGACACCACATTCTCCTTCTTGTCGTTGTACTGTCTTAGAAATTCCCCCTTCTTGATCCCATTTGCTGGAATCTCTCCCTGTGGGTATTCCTCATATGTTGGTGTGCCTCAGGGTTTGTCCCAGACTCCATGCTACAAAGCCTCCTTTGGTCATTCTCATCCATTCCACGGTTTCAACTACAATTTTTCACTCAGGCCTGGAATCCTCTTTTTTCCAGACTCATGTATCCAGCTGCTTCCACTCAGACGTTTCACATACCTTTTGAATTGTATGTATTCAAAACTGAGTTCATAATTCCCCTTCTACCATCGAGTAGGTTTCTCCCTTTGCTTTCTTCTTTCAGACAATGGCATCACCCCACCCCCCAGCTAAGCACATTCATTTATCAGGTCCTGCCAAATCTACAATCAACTGTCTCTTGAATTCTCCCACTTTTTTCATTTGTGGTTACTCCTTTACCTGGGTGGCATGCATGTGCTACCTGCACTAATGTGGTAGCCTCTTCACTGTCTGTTCTCCCTGCCTCCACTCTTGCCCCTGCAGTCTGTTCTCCACTCTGCAGAGTGATTTTTATGAATGCAAATATCACCTTGTCACTCTCTTTCTTAAAGACTCATTCATGTTTGCCTTCCTATCCCTAACTTCAAACCCAGGGCTTTCACATAGCAGGTGCTCTCAGTAAATCCATGTTGAATGAACAGATGAGTTGTATAAATACTGGAGGGTCTGCCATGTTCCTTCTTGGGTCAAGCAGGACACTTTGCAGTCAGGGAAAGCTACTTTGGTCCTTTAGTAGGTATTTGATAGCCTTCATATTATCCCTCAAGAGATGACGGATGTATCTGTCCTCTACTTGAAGTAATTCAGTGTTTGTGAGTTAAGGGGCTGTCACAGTCATCCAAGGGATCTCCCAAGGCCAAGAGACTCCAGAGTGTTCTTTCTAAGCTAACAGGCTAAACGGTTCAGTCTTGAAGTGTCTTTTCTCAGATTGTAGTTCAGGGTTCCTATTGTGAGGCTGTAACCCTAAGTGACATCCTTCTTCATTTCTCACTGAGGATGAGGACTGCACGCCAAGGGTGTTAAGAAAGAATCCAAGATTGACATGGAAAGAAAGAAAAAGAACTGATAAAGATCTCTAGTTTCCCCTTCTTAAGGACTTCCTTCTTTACACCAAGCCTTCTTTTTCTGCCAGAATTCATTTTATTTTCTACTTGTTAAAGAGAGGAGAAGGAGTTAAGGGGAATGGAGGTATAGTATTTCTATTTTCACTTAGAAGCTAGAGAACAGAAATAAAGATATGAAAAACATAAAATAGTTTCTTTTTTTTCAATAATATTCAACTCTTTATATTTCTTTTCTCTCAAACTTACACTGTGGCAGAGGCAACTAACTGTCCATCAAAATTTCTGCTCCCCCTTTCACAGTATAGAGTTGCTGCTAGGATGCAGCTACCAAGGCAGCAACTACATTTCCCAGACCCCCTTGTTCTAGTCAGAGCCATGTGACAATTCTTACCAGTGGAATTTGAGTGGGAGTTACATTGCAGGCGTGTCTTTTCCTCTTCTTTTTTTTCCCCATCTACTGACCTATGGAAAGGATTCCAAAGCCCTGGGAGATGAAGAAGCCTAAGATGGAAGGACCCAGAGTCCCTGAATCACTATGTAGAGGAAAGCTGTGTGCAGACAGGAATGCCCACTTTGGAGTATGCTTCTTTCTTTTCTTTTTTGAAGCCACTAAAGTTGTCGGATCTGTTTGTTTTAGCAACTAGCATTAACCTCACTAACATATATACGTACCTGTATGTGTTCCAAAGAGAAATGTATACATTTTTTAATAGCGGAAAGAGGAGAAAAAAGAAACATATTTAGGAGAAAGATTCTATTTTAAAACAGCATATAATGAGTAATATTGTATGTTTTGGAAGAATGTTAAAATCTCGGGGAGCTAAATTACATTAATTTTCTGTTCTGTATATATGTTTTTTTGTCTTCAAGGTTTAATATCACTGATATATACTAGTTTATTTGTTTCTTTTAATTTCCAAATTTAAATGTGCCAATTTGCCTTCTAGGTGGAAATTAAGTCCCATTGTGGAATGAGATTAGATCAACAATTCACAAAGATCATTTTAGTTCTTTGTAACCTTAAATGAAGTAAGCTAATAAAGCATTAAATTAGCAAGTTGTAAAACTTCCTGAAGTTTTAATATGCTTTTAAATGGCAGCTCTGAGCTTATTTATCTCTAAAGCTAAAGTCAAAATCAATGTCTTTGAGTTGATAAAATGGAGTGAGGCATCATTTTATCGAGTTTAACAAAATATTGTTTCTGAATTATGAAATACAGATTATCTAATCATTCCCATATAAATGTATTTACCCAGAAATGTATTTTTCTCTAATCAGTAGCCCTGGATTCTTTGGACCATAAATATATTTCATCTCAAATGCTTTAACTGTGACATTTTCCTTGAGACTATTTCTACAAAAATTATACACTTCATTCGCATTCAGCCAAGTGAAAATGTAGAAAAGATTATAATGATAACCAGCATTTGTTTGGGGTTTCAGAGTTTACAAAAGGCTTTTATATTCACTTTCTCACTTGTTCCTCACAGAAACTGGTTAGGTAGACAACTGTCATTACCCTTGTGTTCCCTGGAGGCCCTGGGGCATAGGGAGACTGTCTGACCTCCTCAAGGTCATGCAGGTGCTAACTCAGACAATGGTTTTTCCTACTCTGCTGCACTTCTCATGTAAAAATCATATTGTGGACACTTTAAGAGAAGGACTTAAGAAGATAAATTCTTCCAGAGAATTAAATTTAAATTGTTTCATTAACTGTGGTGCATTTAATGAAAGGAAAAGCGGTCCACAAGCTGTGTAGTATTTTACTATAGCTTATAGTAATGTTCTACACACCTAATATTGGGAGTGTATTTTCCACGTAGTGAAATAAATTCTAAAACAGTGCTGTCTGATAGACCTTTGTATTATGATGAAAACGTTCTATCTCTGTGCTGTTCAATACAATAGCCACTAGCCATACATGGCTACTGAGCCATGCTAATATGGCCACAGAGACTAAGGAATTCAGTTTTTATTTTAGGTAATATTAATTATTTAACGTTTCAATTTCAAGAGCCACGTGTGGCTAGTGTTTACATTATTGGACAGTGTAGTTATGGAAAACTGAAATTTATATATTTAAATGTTATACCTATTCTTTTGAAGGTTAGAATTGTTTAATTAAAATATATTTTCAAAGTGCTTTCATTTGATATTATTTAAACCAAAATCAAAATTTATTTTATAAATAGTACTTCCAACCCAGAGATAGTCTTCAAGCATCCTTACACATGTTCTTTGTTGCCTTATTATGGTTTTTTTTTTTTTGACCCTCTTTAAATGTCTGTATTCTACTTGCCTTTGACTTGCTGCAGAGACCACAAAGTATGGTGAAGAGAAACACATGCAAGTGGGGACTTGAGGTTCTCAACCTGGTTCAACCAAATCAATTCTGATTTAATTTCAGTATTAGGGTCCCCTATTACATTTATTAGAGAAAAAAGAAATTTTGCAACTAAAATGATAATTGAAAGCAACTGCACTTGTTGGACATTTAATCACTAGTTAAGTGGGAACTTGCTGCATTTCAGAGACCTAACTTCTGTTCATATTCTCTTCAGAAATACTAATGATGATGATGACGAAGATAATGACGATGGTGATAATGATAATAATATCAATATCTAGGAGTTATAGTAATGTGTCTTCTGTGCCAGACACTAAACACTTTCCATACATTAAGCAATCACAATAATCCTATAAGGTAGGTTCTATTAATATATTTATTTAGCAAATGAGGCAACTAAGTTAAATTACTTGCCCAAGGTCACACAGTCAGGACAGAGGTTTCAGTGTCTCTGCTCTTAACCATATGCTATACTGCCTATCCTGGAACTTAACCTAGAGTTTATATGCCTTCCTTTTCTAAAACAGTATTTCTAAAACTATATATTCTTTTTGGTCTTTTCAAAGAAGAGTGATAGTTTCCCCTTGGCATTTTTGAGAAGATATTCATGTCAGGTTTACTCTAATTTAGCTTCCTTTTCATTTTAGGTGCACCACTCTCTTCCTTTAACGTTGTGAATAAAATGTTCTTTCTCAGTTTTAATCAGTGCAGTTTTAACTGAGAGGGAGATGCACATGTTGGTATTACTACTGGATGAAAATCTTCTGTTAGAAGTCTTACTCAAATGTACGTTAATAACCACTGTTAGTGAGGAGGGTAGAAGAGTAGAAGTAATGCTGGTTTCCCTCTTTGGCATTCTTCAATGATGGGCTAAGATGACGATACCTCCTAGGTTTTGTAAACTTGCAGTGTTCCAGGTACCCTGCATTTAATGTTCCTGGGAATCTTTCAAGTTACTAGTAGGATTCTCACTATACAGAGCTGAAAAAACTGAGGATCATAGGTTAGGAATTTCCTCAAAGTTGAAGAGAAAGTGAATGGAAGGATGCAAACTAAGGTCACTTTGACTTCAAGCACAATTCTTTTTTCACAATATATCGCATTGTTTCCCTGTTTGTATCACCCATTCTATGTACCCCCTATTCTATGAACTGATCAAAATTCCTTGTCAGATTCTGGCCTTCCTTTCCATTGAACCCATGTAATCCATAAATACAAAGAGGAGATATATAGATAGACATATATAGATATGTATATGTGTGTGCATGAGTATGTGCATGTGTGCATGTTTCTATCCTAGTGTCAATTAATTAAATTTTGAATTCAATGTGCCAATAACTTTTTAATTTCCCTTTCCTCTTAAAAATTCTACATGACTTGTACATGAAGTTCTGCTTCTAACAGAATTTGGAAAACAGAAAGGCTGTTAGATAGTCACACCTCATTTATTCAGATGTAGTATTTGTATTAAATACTAAATTAGATAATCTTTCTGCTTTACAAATTATGTGGTCAGATCGAGTTCCACAGAAGAGAGATACCTCTTAATATTGGCATTCAGTAGCTTCCCAAATAATTGAATTAGTTTAGAACAAAATCTTTAAGTTTTATGGTTGCTACATTCAATTTTTTTTTTTTTGCTCATCCTTGTAGTCTGAATTAGGATTTTATTGAATTTTCTTTCCTTTCTCAGTAACTGCTTGATAATTCAATATATCAAGTAATCACACAGATTTACTTTTTTGAAAATCTAGGCCCTTTTCCTGTATTTTTAAAGCATATTACCAAAAATTATGTATGGAAGTGTTCAGTTTAATTGCATGCCATTGTTTTTGGATCCTTGAGGTAGTGTATAGCTACCACTTCCAAAGAAAGATTTAGTTAGAAGATGTCCACAATTGAATATGTTACACTGACCTAGTTTATATTATGTTTAGAAAGTAAAACTACTTCTTCTTGTGTTTTTAATGGTGAAAAACTGGATTTTAGTATATAATTAACACATATATAATTAAAATGTTTACTATGAAATATATGATATATTTCACATATGTATAAAAAGATATATGAGAAGAATGTAAACATTTATAGGTAGAGTTTAAAGCAGTGTTGTCCTCTGGAAACATAACGTGAATCTTATATGTAATATTAAATTTTCTCTTAGCTGCATTAGAAAAAGTAAAACAAAACAGAGAAATTAATTTAATGATATATTTTAACCAAGTATATTCCAAATATGATCATTTAAACATGTAATAAATATGAAAAATTATTAATCCTATATTTAACATTTTTCTGAACTAAGTCACTGAAATCCAGTGTGCATTTTACACTTTTGGCACATTTCAAGCCCTCAGTATTCACAAGTGGCTTCCATATTAGACAATGCAGGTTTAAAGAAGAATCTAAACATCTATGTTCCAACCTTTTGGGTTGAAAAAATAGAACATCATCAGTATCTTGGAAGACCCCTGTTACCCTTGTCCCTAGTCACCTCCCTTCCGTCCTCAGCCAAAAGTAACTACTATCTTGAATTTCGAGTCAGTTATTCTCATGTTTGTTTATGTATTTTTATTGCCTATGTTTGTATTTTTCAACAATAGTTTTGTTTTGCCTGCATTTAAACTTTATATTAATGGAATCACTCTTTAGTCTTCTCTGTGACTTTTTTCTCTCAACATTATGTTTCATATATTTATGTTGATCAATGTGTATCCTATTGTATGGATATAACACAATTTATGTATTTCATGTGTTGATAGACATTTGGGTTGTTTTCAGTTTTTTTAATCACAAGCCACACTACATGTGCATACTTGCACGTGCTTTCTGGTACATTTGTAAGCATTTCTCAAGGGTATATATTTGCTAGTAGATTTGCCAGGTCATAGGGTATGCTCACAGAAGTGGAAATGATTGATTTGCTGCAATTTATGCTGCACACAAATTTGATGTTGTAAGTAAACCACATTTAAGACTTTGACTGAATTAAAAAATGCCTTATCGAAGCCAATTAAAGTGAGCTGAGAGTTTGCATTTTTTAAACACAGCACAAACAAAATTACTCTTTATGCTTAATGGGTCAATTCAGTTGATTAACTTTAGAGCAAACTTTTAGTGTTATCTAAAAATTTATCTATAGCTAGTTATTAAATAGAAATAGTTTAATTAGGATTAGTTTTGTCTATATATAGAAAATTCAAAAGATCCATGGCTTACACAAGATGGAAGTTTTTATTACTCAAGTAAAAGAGGTCAGAGGTGGGCAGCCAAGGGAATGAGATTATTTTTTCATTCTACTATACCATCTTAGCCCATAGCTGCCCTCCTGAAGTTTTCCTCATGTTCCACAATGGCCACCAGAGTTCCAGTCATCAAGTCTATATTACACTGTAGACCTAAAAGTTTACAAGGGAAGGCAAAAGGACACATCCACTTGCTGAATCAAAGAGTGGTTCTGCATGTACTTTCAAGAAGTAGTTCTGCACATACTACATAACACTTCTGCTTACACCTTATTGACCTTAACTTGTGATGTTAATCATCATATCGTGTAATTTTTTTTTTTTTTGAAACTTACAATTGAATTTATGAATATCTTGGTACTATATCACGGCTATATCTAGCTACAGGAGAGGCAAGAAGAGAGGTAATTGAGTTGTTTGTTGTCCGGTTGGTTATTTATAAGACAGGAGTGAAGGAAAGCAAGTGTTGATATTCAGAACATTGATTTTGATTTCTCAGCTCAATCATGCCAAAAAGGAATGTTATTAATCGTTTAGGAGAACTAAATCAATTTTAACTTGATAGACTCTGGCATGAGCACTTTCTAGGTTAAAAAAAGAAATAGAATTTTGTCTCCAACCCTCTTACTGTTCCAATACCCCTCCCCTAAGGGTGGCTTCCGTTTATAAAGACTAGAGAAATTAAGAGATTCAGAACAACTGATATATTTTGGATTTACTTCATATATTTTTAACAGCTTTATTGAGATATATTTCACCTACTATACAATTCACCCATTTAAAGTGTACAACTCAATGGGTTTTAGTACATTCAGAGTTGTGCAACCATCACCAGCAATTTTAGAATATTTTTATCTCCCCCAAAAGAAACTCTATACCTGTTAACGGTTACTCCTAATTCACCCCCAGCCCCTCTCCTCTCACCATCTTTAGGCAAACATGCATCTACTTTCTGTCTCTATAGATTTGCCTATTGTGGACATTTCATGTAAATAGAATCATATAATATTTGGTCTTTTGCAATTGGCTTCTTTCACTTAGCATAATGCTTTTAAAGTTCATCTATATTGTGGCATATATCAATACTTCATTTTTTTAATTAAGATTATGATAGTTAACAACCTTGTGAAATTACAGTTGTACATCATTATTAGTCATGTTGTAGGTACACCACTTCACCCCTAGTGCCCTCCCCCTCCCCCCCTTTCCCCTGGCAACCACCGATCAGTTCTCTTTGTCCATATGTTAACTACCACCTATGAGTGGAGTCATACAGAGTTCATCTTTCTCTGTCTGGCTTATTTCACTCAAGATAATACCCTCAAGGTCTATCCATGTTGTTGTGAATGGGACGACTTTGTCCTTTTTTATGGCTGAGGAGTATACTTCATTCCGTTTTATGCCCAAATAATATCTATTGTGTGGACATGCCACATTTTTGTTTATCCATTCATCAGTTCATGGACATTTGAGTATTCTCCACTTTTTGGCTATTATGCATAATGCTACTATAGACATGCATGTACAAGCTTTTGTGTGGACGTATGTTTTTATTTACTAGAAATAGAATTGCTGGGTCATATGGTAGCTCTATGTTTAACTTTTTTGAGGAACTACCTACCAAATTGTTTTCAAAGATGTTATACCACTTTATATTCCCACCAGCAGTATATGAGAGTTCTAATTTCTCCACATCCTCGCCAACACTTTTTTTTAATGTTTTTCGAAAAATTATTATAGTCATCCTAATGGGTACCTTATTGTAGTTTTAATTTTCATTTCTCTGATAATTAATGATGTTGGGCATCTTTTCCTGTTCTTATTGGATATTTATATATCTTCTTTGGAGAAATGTCTATTCAGATCCTTTGTCCATTTTTAATTGGGTTATTGTGTTTCTGTTATTGAGTTGTAAGAGTTTTTTGTATATTCTAGATGTAATTCCTTTATCAGGTATATGATTTGCAAACATTTTGTCCCATTCTGTAGGTTGTCTTTTCGCTTTCTTAATGGAGTCTTTTGAAGCACAAAAGTTTTTAATTTTTAAGAAGTTCAGTTGCTCTATTTGTTCTTTTGTGCTTTTGCTGTCATATCTAAGAAGGCTTAACCTGAGCCAAGGTTAAAAGATTTACTCTTATATTTTATTTTAAGAGCTGTGTTGTTTTAGTTCTTTTATTTAGTTTCGCTATCCATTTTGAGTTAATTTTTGTGTATGGTGTGAGAAGGGGCACAACTTCAGTCTGTCGCATGTGAATTTCCAGTTGTCCTAGGACCATTTGTTGAAAATATTATTCTTTCCCCATTGAATTGTCTTGGAACTCTTGTCAAAAATCAATTGACCATCTCTTTCATCTTGTTTCTCTCCAGACTCTCAATTCTATCCCGTTGATCTCTGTTTATCCTTATGCCAGTACTTCATATATGTTTTTACAGTATATGCATCCATATAGCACATCAGTATATATAGAATATATGTACAATATGTATTGTGTGTGTATGCATTACACATAAACATGTATTCTGTAAGTGGTGGTCAAGAGTTTGATTTCTGAGATTAGTCTGGATCATTTGAAATCACAGCTACATCAAATAACAGCTGTGTCTCTTTGAGCAAGTTCCTTTAACTAGTGAAAAGCTCAATTTCCTCTCCTGTGAAGTGGGATGAGCATAGTGCCAACCTGATAGGGTTATTTTGAGTATTAAATTAGATAATTCATGTGAAATCTCTAAATCCAGTGCCTGATTTACTGGTTGATTACTAAATATTAGCCACAATTATTATATTCAGTATTGCTATTATATATTTCCTATAAAGTAAAGGCTGTTGCTTAATTACTTTATAAATTTTGCTTAGCAAGTCACATTTCTCTTGAGAGGTAGTTAGGCAAGTTACCATGTAGGGGCTATGAAATAAAGGAAAGAGAAATAGAATAGTGAAGTTGATCATGTGTTCTAGAACTTCTCGGCCAATGCCAGTAACACATATTTTGTTCCATTTTTCATTTATGTGTCGGGCCATGTGTGCCAAATCCTGATTTGGAAAGGCGACCTTTGGAGTAGGCTCTGAAATGTCATGAGATAATGAGATAAGCATGTACTTCTAGGTTTCTTCCAACCTTGTTTTAAAAGAAGCTCCTCTTCACTTGTTGAAATCTATCAATGCCCATCCCCTCGAAGACATGTTCCCCTCTTAACAACTCACTCCTTATGTAACCCCATCTTTTACATAGTTTCGATTATATTTTCTTCAACTTTAATATTTATCTCTGTTGCTTATATATTTGTTTGGAGGGCCCACTTCCCCAATTACATTGTAAGCTTCCCCAGAACGGGAAAGAGTGTTTGTATCAGTCTGCTAGAGCTGCCATAACAAAATAACACAGACTGGGTGGCTTAAATGACACAAATTGACTTCTCACAGTTCTGGAGGCTAGGGGTCCAAGATCAAGGTGTTGGCAGATTTGCTTTCTCCTGAGACCGCTCCCCTTGGCTTGCAGATGACCATCTTCTTGCTGTGTCTTCACATGGTATTTTTTCTGTGCACACACCTCCGAGGAACTCTTCGTCTTCTTATAAGGACACCAGTCATAGGATATTAAGGCCCTACTTGTATGAACTCATTTAACCTTAACTGCCTCTTTCAAGGCCCTATATCCAAATTCAATCATATTGGGGATTAGAGCTTCAACATAAGAATTTAGAGGGGGCACACAATTCAGTCCATAACAGTGCCTGTATCCTGAAGGTAGTCTTTAATTAGTTAATTAATTAATTCCAATTTACTGAGAATGTCTTTTGTTTAGGGGAATAAACCAGTGATATGAGAGGGGTGGGTGGTTTTCTCTGAAGTGTGAAATTGCTCTGGCCCAGCATGATTTTTAATCAAATGCTCTTTGGGGGCAAGTAAGTTGAATCACTATGAGAGAAGGTTTAAAAGAGAACAAGTTGTAACTGCAACTCTTAATTAAAAGAAAACCAGGCTTTGTTTATATGCCAACAAGTCAAATAACTGGCTATAATAGGTAATAAAGCAAAAGAGTCAATCCACCATTATCATGACCTACTAGGAAATTTCAATGGCTTGTCCATTAGACCCACAAACCCTTTCTTTGCCCACCTTAGAGGTGGGACAATAGGGGAAACCAACATTTGCAAAAATGGCACTATTTTTCAGAATTTGTGCCAGGTACTTAATAGCTGTAATTTCCCAAAACCCTCACAGTTTAAGATATAAGTCAAACTGGCCCCGAGTATCAGACGAGAATTCTGAGACTCGACAAACTAAAATAAGTTATTTGAAGACAGACAAATAGAAGGAGTTGAGCTATTCTATTTGAATGCAAGATTTTTTTAAAGCAGAATTACAATCTTAGCAATTAGTGCTGAAATTATGACTTAGGAAAATTCTGCTGCGTAGAATTTCACTGAGATGAGACAAATTGCTGCATGTTACATAAAGAAGTTTTAGAACAAATAAAACAATTATTTTATAAGCTCTAAAACATGTAAGAAGAATATGAATAAAATTATAATCATAAATGATCAAAATATAAAGAAATACTTTAAAAATTTGAAAGCCATTTGATTATGAATCTATAATTTTGAATATTTTAGACCATAATGCTTTAGGAGGGCATTGTAACATTTTGGAATTGGAATTTTAATATATTGTCTTTAAAAAAAATAATATCTTTTGTTTTAAAACAAAACATCAGCTTGTAAATCCTGACAAATGTCAACTAGATCTATTGAAAAAGTGTAAAATTATACAGGAAGCTGGATAAAAGAAAATAGATTATATAGCTCAAGATACTCACATTTTCAGATGTTTAGTTTTAGAAATACATGCATTGTGACACAGTGCAAGGTAATCTAGTGAGCCCAGAAAAAGGAGTTAGTGTTTCTTTTTGTCAAAAGGAGTGATCTGACGTGTGTTCAAGTTGCTTAAATAAAATTATGAATATATTTTTTCATCAAAAGAGAATCTGTATAATAATTTTTGTGATTATTTTTACTCCAGGAAAGAAAAAATGCCCTTTACTTTATATATGCCACAAACAAGAAATAAATCATTGTGTCCTCAAAAACAATGTTAACACAGTTTCACAATTATTTTACCTACATTTAGGTTAATATTTTCCAAAGTGCTGCATTAGAAGCTGAAGCTCGCAAGAACAGGCAAGCTTCCCTTAGAATAAAGAGTCACTCTGAGGGCTCAATCATTCATTCAGACCTAAAGCTACAATTACAAAGTTATTGCTAGAGAGACTGAAAAAGTTAAATACAACTCACAAAGTACCTAGAAGAGGAATGACATTAAAATAAAATAAATGTGCAATGAGTGCTGACAGTATACTCAGAGCAGTGCTAGGTGTGATTGAGAGGTTCAAACAGGTCTATGATAATAGATTCTTCTGTAGAGTTTGCCTTCTCATTGGAGATAGAGGATTTATGTCCACAAATTAGGTAACATTACAAAGTTTTGGGGCTAAGCATAGGAAAATAAATGGAACAGAAAGTGTTATATGTTATCATAGTTTAAAGAATGAAGAGGTCATGATGAGAAGCAACAGTTGAGGCATGCTTTCTGGAAGGAGTAGGATCTGATTTGGCCTTGGGTTGTGAGCAGAGTTGAGAGAGAGAGAGAGTAGCATTAGCTCAGAATCATTCTGGGGCCTTAAAAATACAAAGTGTAAGGCCCTGCCCAAATGTGCCTTTAGCTAAAAGGAAACAAAATGACGAGCTTCTGTGCAAAGACTATGGATGGTACATTTAGTGGTCAAGCAGTGATTAGAGTGGCAGGCCCACGTGGAGGAATTAAAGAGGACAGTTAGATAGGATTAGGACAAATTTACTCTGGGACAGATTGCTCGTCTGAGGAACTTGGATGTGAATCAATGGCAAAGAGGAGCCGCTGAATGCTTTTGAAAAGGTTGTGATGGGAATAAAGTGATGCTCTTTGGAAGATTGGGTCTACAGTAGTAAGCATGCCAATTTACTTAGCTATGTACCCTGACAGGAATAAGGAGAAAGGATCTCTATTTGGGGCAAGGTAGAAAGAGGCTAAGCTGTAATTCCTACTAGACTATAAATCCTGTGAGGATAGACTATCATGTCGTGTTCATGGGTGTATTTTCAGTACTTAGCACCCAAAACAGGTACTAAATAAATATTTGTTGAATGGATGGATAGATTTCTGTATAAAATCAAATATTGTGTAATATTAGAAGGGAAAAAAGCATGGTATTATGTTATCAGAAATGTCATTTGATACAGAAGATGAAAAAATTTTCAAGATTTGGCAAAGCCACCCATCCAAAGAAACGTTCAACTACTTTCCAATAATGTTGAGGTGTGTTTTCTTCTACCTTATCAATACAATGGGCTGAGTAAGGTCAAGAAATCACATGCAACAAAACAGAGGAACGTTTTTCTGAAAGACACTATTCCGGAAGGTTAATCTACCTTTGTTTCAGACCATCCTTTTGTAACAGGGTTCTGGCAACACTTCTGGTCCAGTTCCTAGTTAATCCAGTATCCCATTCGTTTCTCATGTTTGCACCTTCATCATTGTTTATGACACTTCTTCATAATGCTAGTCCAAAATCATGAAAGAACATTTTAGTACTGACCTGAATATTCTGTTTAAGAAATTAGATTCATGTATAATGCATTTATTAGAAACTCTCATGTAAAAAAAAAAAAGAGTTACAATTAAAATGCTGACACGCTCAGTGTTAGGCCTCACCTAGCTGGAAAACTGTAGTATCTGAGAGAGATGCAGATTGTGCTGTGGTAGGCAATTAATGTTGAAATGCGAACTCCTTTTTAATTTTATAGTGTTTTAAATTCATGAGGATGTCCCCTCTACCTTTTTTTGGCACCGCATGTGGGTATGCTTCATTAAAGAGGTGAAAGGCACAGAATTAGGGATGCTAGCCTCATCGAGTTAATCATTTTGCTGCAGTTAACACATTTTAGCAGAGTGTTGGTTTTAAGGATGAGGAGGAAGTAAATGATGTTTCGATAAAGCGTTTCTTGACCCCTTCCCCTGGTCTCGCCCCAAGATGTCTCTAAAATCTTAATTTGCCTCTAAACTTTTCTCTCAGTTTACATTCTTTTCCGTAAAATGCAATAACAGTGACAACGTTTGTTAGCCCAAAATATGTCATAAAACATTAATAATATTTTGAGCAGGACTTCCAAGCTGTCTTATTTACCTCTTACATCTCCCTTACCTGTATCCCTGTTGGAAGGCAATGCAATATTTTCAGTCCATTTTATTATGCTTTCAAATTCCTTAAAAATGAGTCATTTTATCCTCCCTTTTACTCATCAGTTGCTAATTGACAATGAGTGTTTGCCCAAATAATAACCAATCAAAAGATAGGAAGAAGAGTCCAGATATATCTAAGGAAAAACTCTTTGGAGAAAGCAAATGAATGGCATGGGAACTCAAGGAGGTTCCAAAGGAAATACTAAATAGCCTCTATTTGCAAAAATATTCTCCTTGCTCACCAAACTTTTTATAACAATACTTTCAATGACTTACTCTGTTGACATATTTGACAGGCTTTAAGTTAATATTTACAATGACTTATCCCAATTATTTACTTTACTGAAGGCTTAAGTCTTTTTTTTTTTTTTTTTGCATCCATATTTAAAGAAAAACTCTAAAATGCATTTGATTTTCTTCTGAGTCCAGAGCTGAGGACTCTGGCCACTCGGTCACCACATGGTTCAGGTGACAGGAAGGAGTGGATCTATAGCTTTGGCATGCTTCCCCCAGCCAGCTCTTTCCTGGGACAGGTGGTGTTATTATAGAACAAGTGTGAAAGTTCCTTGGCTGAGCTAGATACATGTTTCAAAGTCACAAAATATTAGATCCATACTTTGGCACTGTCGCTTACTAGCTGGGTAATCTAGGTCAAGTTTCCTAACCACTCTGTATCTCTGAAATTCTCATCTGTAAAATCACGAAAACAATACCTCTCCTCTCTTAGGGTTGCTGTGAAAATTAAATAGTATACGCTTTATGGTGTCTCATACAGCGGTTAATACACCACAGTCACTTCGACTGCCAGTAGCCTTCTCTTTCCTGAAATAAGTGAAAGGCCATGTGTCCATCCCCATCAACTTTGAGGATCTGGAGTGGAAGATGTCTCACTGCTGCTATTCAATTGTCCTTTCCTTTCAGTCTTACTCATCTACTTTTTCCATTCCTTGTTCTAGAAAGTGTCAAAAGCATCTCACAATTGGCTGTATATTAAAGGTCACCGGTCACCAGAAGCTTCTTTCATCACTAAGTATATTATGATCTTCTTGATTGTGTCTTCATTGCTTTAGTCCTCAATGTATCCAAGCACCTGGGCACTAGGATTTGTGTACATTTTCAGTACAGCTTTGTAGAAATGATTTTCCCGAAAGGTTTTACACTTTCTCTTGTTCCAATACAAAAATATATGTGATCTCAGGATTCAAAGGATATTTTCTGGATATCATTTTTGAGTTTCAGTCCCTTCCTCCTTTCCTTCACTCCCTCCTTCTCTTAACTTTCTTTCCTGAATCTTAACCTGCATTATTTTCATCTCGGCATTTACCACCACCTAACATGGTATGCTCTGTTGTATTTTTTATTGCGAATGTAATAGAGCAGGGACCAGGACTCATTCACTGCTATACGCCCAGCCCCAAACACTTCTAGGAACTCAGTAAGTACTTGCTGAATAAATAGATACAAAGTAAAGTGCTCTTTTATGTCTGCCATTGTATTTTTGTTACTTCTTTTGGTGTTTTATGGCATAAGTCAATAATTGAAATTTGTCTATTTTAGAATTATAGAAAGTCAGAAAAGGAAGTAAGAACGTGAATAACAATATTACCAATAACAATAGCAGCAGCAATAACAGTAGTAGCACAGAGGCTTTATTGAGTGTTTATTGTGTCTCAGGCAGTGGTCCAAATCAACCATAAATGATAGTTACTATTATTATTTTCATGCTGCAGGTTAGGATACTGGGAAACAGACAATTTAAGTAACGAGAAAAACGTATAAAATCATATAACCCAGCCTCTGATTTCAAAGGAAAAGAAGCAGAGGCCCAGAGAGTTAAATCTATTTTCCTAAAGCCACACAGCAAGATGATGTGAGATCTAGAATTTTAATCCAGATCACCTGAATATGATTTCAAGCCCTTTTCTATACTATCTGTATCATGCCTGTGTCATTTATGTCTACGTCCCAGGTGCATTTTAATTATATTTGAAAATGACACAGTGACTCTAAGATGGGCTTTAAGAAGGTAAACGGTTCAAAATATAGTCAGAGCATATTTTTAAATATCACCAATTCGAATGTTCCTTTTTTTTCTATTTAAGAACAAACGAGTTTACTCAGCCACACAGATGGCATTTGAACTTCAGAAAAGTAGCATAATATTTTTAATAACCCCATTTAACAGCCCATTTTATGGATACTTATTTGTGTCACCTGTTAGATATTTACTGAGCACCTGCGTGTGCCATACGCTGTAAAGAATGCTGATGATAGAACCGTGAACAAAATAGCCCCTCCTAGTGTCCATGGTCAGGGCTAGCATACAGACACGTGAAAGATTACTGAAAATCAGAGGCATAAGCTCTCCGTTTGGGAGAAGTACAGTGGGATCAGGAAGCATCTAGGAAAGACTCCCAATACAGCAGATGGTGAGGCACCGTGCTTCAAAGAACTCATGGAAGATGTTAACTAAGTACCTCCTCTCTGCCCGGCATTGCTCAAGGTGCTGGAGAGTGAAAGATGAGCCAGATACTGCCTCCATCCTCAGTGCTTGTGCCATTTAGGGAGGAGAGCTGGATGATATCCAGTTCTCGTACAGTGTAATAAGCACTATAATAGAAATAGACACCAAGAACTAGGAGGCACAGAGGCAGGCACTGTGACTGGAAGCAGGACATTTGGGAAAGACTTCACTCAGGTGGTGACATCTTGATCTGGATCTTAAAAAATCGATGAGTAAGGATGATCCAGAAGTAGGAGAGAAATGCAGAGGCTTTCAGAACAGGTGCAAGGACATTTGGATGAGACAGAACATAGTAGAATCCTCAGATCCTTGAGTTATTGCTACCCATTAGGCTAAAACAAAGGTGCTTTACTTTGTCTTAAATTTCATTGCTGCAGATTGCTTAACAGAAGGTCATTTAATGGATCCCTAAACTTAAGGCGTTTGTGAATTAAATCACAAAATATCTGCAATGGCCAGAAGAACCACTCCTTATGCCAACATTACTAACAGCACCAGCACCTGCTGTTCGGGCCAGCTGGAGGGTTGGGCGTTGCTGCCTAGGTAATACTCACCAACTGATGTCCAGCCACAAGGAGGTTTTGCCGGGTTCCACAAACAGAATCTTAATGTTTCATCAGCATCTAATAATAATTACAGTCATTAGTTAAATAAAGAAGCATTAGGTAAGGAGCAGAATGGACAACACACAATCCATCAATTTGGTGAATATTGTCAGATGGTTTCTGGGCGCAGGGCAGCTGTGCATCCAAGTGGACGGGGAGAGTATTTATGTCCCGTGCCTTATGTACTTGTTTCTGTAATCCAAGGGTGCTATAGTAAGCTACTATAATAAGGTATTTAGAGATGAAAACATCTTGAAATCCAATAGTGAATTAAAGGGAAGTATTTAAAAATGTAAACAAACATAGGGTGATTACTTTCTATCAAGAGTAGTGGTTCTCAAAGTGAGGTCCCTGAATCATCAACATTAGCATCACCTGGGAACTTGATAGACCTGCATGGGACTCTCCCCAGATCTACAGAATTAGAAGTTCTGGGGGTGGTGGGGGGGCCCAGCAGTCAGTGTTTTGACAAGCCCTCCAGGGGATTCTGATACACACTCAAGTGTGAGGACCACTGAAGCAGAGCGCTGCTACTAAAGGGCCAGCATGATCATCAGCATCACCTGAGGGCTGCGTCTATTCCAGGTCCGGGTCACACACCATACCAATTAAACCAGAATCTACAGAGGCTGGACCCAGACATCGATGTTTTTAAAAGTGGCTAAGGTTGAGACACACTGATCTAGAATTACAGGATTAAGGTGTTTGAGAGCATGTAAAGACCTTAGCCAAACCACAAGAGCGTAAAGAACGACCACCTCCACAAAAGTAAAACATAAGTCAGATATTCTGGCCCCTGTGCTTTGATTTCACCTTCAGTATTCTTATTTTAGTTGTTTTGCATACACATAGTTTTATTAATAATGTCTTATTACTAATTTGTCATGTTAAAATTTGCCTTTCAATTAAATGGATCTAAACTTCTCTTCCTGGTGTCCAGAGCTCTTTAATATTTGGCCCAACTAGAGTCATTGCAAACATTTTGTTAATACTCCCCACTTTGCCTCCTGACCCTCAGCTGGGCTGCTGATTCCCCGCATGCTAGAAGTGTACATTATCACTCCATGAGCCTTTCCTTCAAGGGGTTCCTTCCCCTGAAATGATATCTGTGGCCTCCTCTTCATTTAGAGAGAGCCCACTCCTTCCTTAAGACAGTGGTTCTCAACCTTGATTACACAATGGATTATCTGGGGAGCTTGGAAAAATACTGATGCCTGAATCCCCTTTCCTGAAGTTCTTGTCATTCTGTGATGAAGCCAGGGCATGGGAATTTTTCAAAACTCCTCCAGTGTGATCTTAATGGGCAATGCATATTGGAGCCACTGCTTTAAGAGCAAGCTCAAAATCTACCTCTTTCAAAAAATGTGTTTAATTCCTTCAGAAATTGTCCCCATCTCCAAACACCTGTAGTAAATAGTCAGCAGAATCCAATTTAACAAGCAATATATACTTTTTTTTTAGTTTGCTAATTGTTTCAGGGTCTTCATTTGTAATCACAATCTAAATTCCTCAAGAGCTGAGGCCTTGTCACATTCTTCTATCCCAGGTAGTAACTAACATAGTTGTTTACTAATAAGGATTGCTCATGACTTGACTACTAAATATGAGTTGATGCCTGGGATCATAACGCCATAAGAAGTGGAAGAGGTCTATGAGATCACCCAGGATTCTACATATATTATAATAATAACTATTGTTTACTGAAAACTTACCGTGTATCAGATTCTGACTGGCTTTTAATAATCACATCAGTCTTGGGAGATAGAAAGTGAGGATCTTCCTTGCTTAGCAGATGAGAAAATTGTGCTGTATAGAAGCTAAGCAACTTGTCTAAGGTTGTAGTATGTGGCACCTAAAAGAGGCATATTCTGGGACTAAAATGAATCTACTGTAGCTGTACTGAAAGGTCCATATTTTCCTTATACCGCTGATTTGGAGGAGGCCAAACGGGTCAATTTCTTTTTTTTTAATTAATTTATTTTTTTAAAGATTGGCACCTGAGCTAACATCTGTTGCCAGTCTTTTTTATTCTTCTTCTTCTTCTCCTTAAAGCCCCCCAGTACATAGTTGCACATTATAGTTGTAGGTCCTTCTGGTTCTGCTATGTGGGACACTGCCTCAGCATGGCTTGATGAGCGATGCCGTGTCCACGCCCAGGATCCGAACCAGTGAAACCCTGGGCCACTGAAGCAGAGCACGCGAACTTAACCATTTGGCCATGGGGCCGGCCCCTAAATGGGTCAATTTCTGATGCTTGGATTCCTGGATATGTATAGTTATCTTGAAAATACTAAACTAAATTAAAATCTATTATGTATCCTACACCTAGAGTAATAGGTAAATTGATCTGTATTTTTAAGGGAGAAGAGTGCTGTGTGGAGAACAATTGAAAATAAGATGACATTTCTTTTTTATTGAAGTTATGTAACGTGATATTATTCAGTGACCAGTGTGGAAGAAGGATATAAAGCTTCTCAATTAAAAACAATGAAAGTTTACTATTTAACTGCTTTTTTAATAACAAAATGTTCTCTAAAGTATCAGAACTTTTCATTAGGAAGCACTTTAAAAAATAGAAAGACTAATATGCACTATGATTTCCATATAGATTAAATTGAACTGGTGGATGATTTTATAAAATATATTATAGAAACCAAGAGATATTCAAATTAGATAGTTGTCAGAATAAATTGTGTGTGTTCAAAGAAAAACCTATTGAGAAATAAATTTATTCTTTTTCTTTCAATTATCTGTGATTTCTTGTCTGTCTCTTTAGAACCAAAATGTTCTCAGTCTGATTTGTTTCCAGTTAAGCATTCTTAAGGCCATGTAAATATGGTAACTTCCAATCCTCTTATTTCTGTTCATCTCACTTCTATTCTAATCTAGACATGATCAATCTCTTATCTTTTCTGCATTTCATAGGCATCTGGATCCAGAATAATTGGGTGAGCTTGAGACAACAATAGCAAGAATGACGTTTTCAGAACTCAGCAATCATTTATTTAATGAATATTCATTGGCCACCAAATATGAGCAAAATACTAGCTAGCTGATGTGGGGTATACAAAAATGTATTAATATGGCTCATGCCTTCTAAGAGCTTACACCTATTACATAAGATAAGGCACATGCGTAAATAACTATGATGTGGAATAGAAAACAAAGGCCCTAGAATGTACAGTTTAAGTGCAATTTCAGGTTATAGAAAGAGAGATTCATTTTTTGCTAGATAAAGCAAGGAAGTCTTCATGGTGAAACAGACATTTGAGCATACATGTGAAGTGCCAATTGGATCAGGCCAATGTTTGGGAAACATGAATGGCATGCCACAATCAAAAAGAGATAGAGTAAATACGAAGAACAGTAGAAAAACCAACCACTGAAAATAAGACCCAATTTACAATACTTGCCTGCCTGTAGTACTTTATAAATATGGTGACCATAAGTTGCGGTTGGCTCAGCACAAGACAAATTTGTGCTTGGTTTCCCTGTGTGCTTATTTACTATGCCCTCTTTCACTCTCAAAAGTTCCCTGTTTTGGATGATAAATTTAACGGTCACTCTATTTCTAAGGAAATTGCCCTGTGTCCAGTCCCTGTAAAAGGATGGGTTCAGGTTCCACATAACTCTGTCCACACCTTGGCTGATGAGACCCAGGGCTTAGCATCAAAAGATAAGTTGGCAATCAGATTTCTATCTTTTTGTAGAGATAGAATGCCCAAGAATCTCACAACAGTACAGGAGCTATATAGCTTCAATTACATGACAGAGTGTAGCCATGAAAGCCGTGTACAAGTCAAAATTCTGAGGGAGCAGAAACTTAATAAGCTGTAGCAGCCAGATAGTTGCAGAACCAAATGAAGCACATACCTAGCGGGTAGCTGAGGCACAATAATGAAAGAGAACTGCAGTGAAATTGCCTGGACTTCTACTGGTAAGATTCCTTCTGACAGCTTGAATCCGGGACCACCTCCATCTCCAGTTGCTGTGATGCACAGCCTTATGGCAGGTCCTGTTATTGAATTCTCCTGAGATTCCCCTTACTGTTTCACCTGAAATTTCACCATAATCCTTTCTTTCTATCCATCCAAGGTAGCTCAAGTAAGTTCTGGGGTCTATGTTCTTGGTGAAATAGAAAGGACAAAGGTGAAATTAGCAAGATACTGCTTTATTTCAGGGAAGAAGCAGCAGTATTTCAAACTACTATCTGAGGAATGGGAATGGAAAGAAGAGAACATCATAGAAGTGGAATGCATGAGATTTGACAACGGATTAGATTTGAGGAGTGAGATGAAATAGGAAGCAAAGAATGATTCAGAACATTTTGATTTTTGATCACCTAATAAAACAGTAATGCCATGAAGAAAAAATGTTTACAAACCAATAATAATAATAATAATAATAATAATAATAATAATGGAAACTGCTCTAAATAGTTCCAAGAGAGGCAGTTAATTAGAGGCAATTAGTTACATAGGTGACGGAAGACCTGAGAAGCCAAACAAGAAATTGTAAAACAATCTAGAGAGAAGCAATAGCAGGAAGCTGCTCCCACTTCCTTGGTGAAGGTTTAAGCCCCACTCGCTGTCAGGCGATTTCACAAGTCACAGTCATCTGGAGGGAGGTAGAATCAGATGGGGACTGTCTGGCAGGAGCTGCAAAAGCAGGAGGATGTGTCCATCAGGAAGCTAGGAAGCTGGAATACCAGAGGAGAGTCAGCCATTGCCAGAAAATACCCTCCAGAGCAGAGAGAGGGAGAAATACCCTGAATTCTCCCTTTTTCCCAATGCTTCATGCACAAAGATGCAAAGAAAAAAAAGAAATGTGTTTTCTCAATGAGCCATTCTGACTGGCCCTGTAGGCAGCTGTCATATGAATAAGGTTTTTAGACCAAACAGAGATGACTTCAGATGTCACTGTCATGTAGTCACAACAAAAATACCAGATAAGAATTAATATTAACTTGATCTGTCACAGTCATCAACTACTGTATTTGTTTTAGACCAACGATCTTCCATGTAAATGTCTATAAAACTGCCAGCAGCATTAGGACTAATTGTACAGATTAGTGTAGCAGATTCTCCTACTAAAATTCAGAAATTTATGTCAAGTGAAGAGTGCCCGTGTATGAGTGGTTGTGCTCTATTCACTACATTTCTTGTACTAATGATCCAGTTAACTTTCCTGTATTGCCAGCATGTACAAAACCAGATTGGGTTTATTTAGTTGTTCATAGAATTATCATTCATTGAGCACCTTCTGTAGGAGCAAGATACAGAGACTGTAACTACGAATAAGACAGTCCTTGTAGTCCAAAGAGGTCTTAGGGGAGATATACAAATCAGCAAGCAATTACAATACATTGGGATAATATTATCATGGTGGTCACCACTGAGTGATAGCTAAACATATGGAAGAGGCCCCCTAGTCTAACTTGGAGGAATGAGAGCCTGTTTTCAAGAATATAGCATCTGAGTTAGAGTCAGCCACAGGATGATGTGTGTTACTGGGAGGGAAGTATTTCAAGCCAAGATGGTGATTGTGCAGTGACATAAAGAGCCTGAATTGTTCGAGTGACTGCAAGTATTTCAGCATAAGTGTTTCAGGAGTAGAGGAGACAGAAGAAACCAAACTGAGCATAGGGCAGATAACAAAGATCTGAAACAGTGGTATGTTGGTAAATGTTTAACAACTGACTCTCGGGGGAGAGAGGGTCTGATTTGTAGCATTCAACAAATTTGGTGGCATAAATACTTCAGCATGGCCAATTTCAAGCTACCAATGTGATGTCACTGACTAGAGTTGGGAGATGAGCAGTAGTGCTGCATTACATAATTATTTCCATCATAGTAATATTGAAATATGTGCGCTTCACTTTTACAAATACTTACAGTATTCATTCATTTACTTATCCATTCATTTGTTACTTTAAAAAATCCTTTCGAGCCCCTACTATGTGTCAGGTGTGGTTCTAGTTGCTAGGAGTACAGCCTGGGGAAAAAATAGAAAAAATCTTTGTCCTCACTGAGCTAAAGCCAACATTATTAGTGTGCCCATTTTACAGCTGAGAAATTGTGGCATATAAATATTAAGTAACATGGTTAAGATCACACCATTAGTATGTGGAGGAACCAAAAGAGAAAATCACCCCTGTCATTCTAAATCCAGTGGGTCATTTCCACTATATCACACTACCTACACAATTGAGCTGGATTTTATCAGAGCATCTCTACTTTTATTGCCATGTGGTTGGATAAGTAAAATAAATTTCTGTGACCTTTCAAATAAATTTGGATCATTTTTCTTGGAAGCTTAGCTGGTGTGAACTTTAAAATACTGCAATTAATAATGATTATAATACCCTGGAACTATGTAGCAACTCCTTTCGAAGAACTCCTAGGAGCCTCTAAATGTATTAAACTAAGTTCAACTGAATTAGTTATCTGAGAGTAAGATAGACTTTTAAAATTGTATTAATTGCATTGACAATTTCAGGCCCATAGATTCGTGTTTTTCCTTCTCTGAAAGAAAAATATTAATTTCTTTCAATTTTCTCTAGAGAATAGTAAAGTAATTTCATTGAATATATAGTCAAGAGAATTAATTCAATCATGTAGGAACTTTTAAAAACATTTATAATCTATAAATTTAAACATATACATTTATTCCAGTGATTTAAAAATGTATATTGATTCTTTGCCCTATGTCTCATAGAAGAAAGGGAAATTATAAAGTTGCATGCTGCAAAGAAAAGCACTGACTCTAACGAAGGGTACTTTAAAAGCCATACATTTGGGGGCCAGCCCTGTGGCCGAGTGGTTAAGTTTGTGCGCTTCACTGCAGGCAGCCCAGTATTTCGTTGGTTCAAATCCTGGTCACGGACATGGCACCGCTCATTGAGCCACGCTGGGGTGGCGTCCCACATGCCACAACTACAAGGACCCACAACTAAGAAGATACAACTATGTACTGGGGGGTTTTGGGGAGAAAAAGGAAAAAAATAAAATCTTATAAAAAAAAAAAGCCATACATTTGAAGAACTTCTTGTTTGCCAGAACCCCCCAACAATAGCAACCAAAACTTTGACTAACTCTCTTTATCTTACTGTTATCCTTCAGATACATTTGACCCCTTCTTAAGCCTTTCCAGCTACGTGCAGTCTTGATATCTCTTTCTCCCACTCATTTTTCATTTCCAGTTTCTATTTGCATCTGGGAAGTTATCATCTCATGCTTGATTATTGGATTAGTTAGCCTCATATCTCCCCATTTCCAATCTCTCACTACACCACTGTTTTATTTTCCTTCCTAAGAAACATATTAGGTTCGTTATAAGTTACTGGCCCCCAAAATATCAGTGGCTTTCCGGTCTTCACAGACTCAAGTTCACCCACGTATTCCGATTTTCACATTCTGAGTTCAAGCAAACTTTACAACTTCCCCACTTCTAGCTCCTTAGGAGAAAGCTTAGGCTCCATCATCCGCGTGCTTCATGCTAGAAGTCCTCCTGCCTCTTCCCCCACATGGACTATGATACCTTGCCTTTCTGTTAATCCTCCAAGGTCAGCTCAAAGCATCATTCCTCTATGAAAACTTCTCTGATTTCTCCCACCTCTGACATCCTGCAGGACTTACTTTTCATACATCACATTTGGGACTTTATTAAATCTACGGTTTTTTAAAAATAAATTTATACTTTCTTTTCTTACTCATATCAAAACTTTCAAGTCTATTCATCTTGTTGTACAACCAGATTGTAAGGTCCTTTAGGTCAGAGAGAACAAGAAAGGGGAAGAGCACAGTTTAAATCCACACATACTGTGTAACTTCAAGCAAGTTATTGAACCCCTTTGAGCCTCATCTGTAAAATACGATACTACTACTTACCTTACAGAATTGTTGTTGGAGTTAAAGATGTGTGTGAAAAAGGCTTAATGGTATTTGGCACATAATAGATACTCAGGAAATGCTAGTCATTATTCTTTCCCTTCAAAGCTCCACAATCTTATATTCACATTACTCTTTTTATATTTTTGGTAAAAATGCATCCTATTTCAACTCCTGCCACCTAGTCTCACTTCTAATAACTCCTGATAGGAAGGGGGAGCCTTTGAAGAGAGAACATCTATGCTCATTTACTTCTCAGAGGTGCAAGCTGCCCTGCCTACTTGAGGCATATCTTTGTTCATAGTCACATCCAAGTCCATTGTGCTCTGATGCTCTCAAATGGGCGGGAGCAAATGGTCCTGAGCGGTAGCAACAGCCTATCTCCAAATTTTTACATGCAAGGGATAATTTTTAATTTCTTCTTGGGGACTGCTATCTTACATACATGTCAAAATACCACCATTATATCAGGCAACAAGTAAAAGAAGAATTCTTCAGTAGTCTTAATATTTTAGCTATTATAAACTCTCTCCATTTTCATCGTTCAAACAGATTAAGAACTTTACTGTTAGCCAAATATTGAGGGACTGTGTTCTTATTTCAAACATTTATGAAGTTCACAATGTTAAGACATGAAGAGTGAACTGTTTTTCTCATCTATAATGGATGCCTAGACAGTCACTGGAAAGTGGATCATTGGCTTGAAAAGCTATTTCTCCCCTCACCCAGTGCTGCGATGTCTTCTGCCTGAAATAGTCACCATTAGTGAAACTTTGGACTTAAAGTCCACCAGCTTTAGGCGTCCTTGGCTAAAATCTACATAGACCTGGGTGGTGAATGTATGCTGAAAACAAACTTTTTAAATACTTGGCAATTGAGGATAACAGCCATACTCCATGTATCAGTTTCCTGGGGCTACTGTAACAAATTACCACAAACCGGGGAGCTTAACAGAAATTTATTCCCTCACAAGCCTAGGAGTTCAAGATCAAGGTCAACAGGCCCTCTGAAGGCTCTAGGGAAGAATCCTCCCTTGCCTCCTCCAGCTTCTAGTGGCCCTAGGCATTCCTTGGCTGGTAGCAGCGTTACTCCAATATCTGCCTCCCTCTTCTCATGGCCATCTTCTTTGTATGTCTCCCTGTGTCCTCTTTTCATGTAAGAACACCAGTCATTGGATTTAGGGCTCACCTAAATTCACGACAATTTTTTCCTCTAAATCCTTAAATAATTATATCTACAGACTCTTTTTCCAAATAAGGTCACATTCTGAGGTTCCAGGTAGATGTAAATTTTGGGGGGAAACTATTTGACCCACTATACCCCCCTTGACAATTCTGGAGAATGTAGTAATAGAGACTTCAGATAAATTAGTGCAGGGAGAATTCACGTTTATAGATTACTAAAAAGTTTCACCACAAGCTCTTAAACAGAACTCTGTATAAAACATTTATTTGCTTGATTAAAACTACAAATCTGACATTTGTTTTGTGTTCATTATTATTTTTAGACTTAGAAGGACTACTTTATGTAAAATAGATTCTGTAACTGAAGCACCATATCTCTGAATTTCCTAACATTTATTTTATTATATTTTTGTCTCCACACTACTTAATAAATATTTGAGGGGAAATGATTTAGACCAAAATTCATCTTGGTAGTACTGTCCTGACAACTTCAAGAAATAACCGTGGAAACAAATTCCTCTCAGAAAAAGTGCCCGCCACACAAAGTATTGTACAGTTGATTCCAGATTTATGTTTGTTAGGAGATGGCAGGGAAGAACGGATACTATTTTATAGATAAGGTGGAGTGACCTTTAAATTAAGATCTTTCAGAACTGGGCTTCTATCTCTAGAAAACTTATCCAGGTTTCATATGATTTCGTTGAAAATCTAACCACCTCTACCCCCTCCCTCAAAGCCAGAGTTTATTGGGAGATTTCAGTGATCAGAATCTTGAGAATGTTTGTGAGTCTGGCACATCCACCACTTTATGAAAATAGACCAGGTGTATCATGCTTGTTAGAAAACTATCTGGAGTATCGTGTATATGGGTATTTTGTTTAATACCATTTAACAATGATATTACATGTTATCAGGTAAAATGGAGAAATTAGTCACGAAGTTTGGCACTAATGATATTTGACATCATCATATATTCCCACAAAAATGCCCTGTTACTGGTTTAGAACAATGCTGTTTGATATTATAAAAAGTAAAAGGTGCTACTGTTCCTTATTTCTAATCTTCACTCATCTCTTTTATCAATCCTCCCCATCTCCGTACTTGTCCTCTGATGTCACCAGTCAGCAAATCCCCAGTGGTTAGGCAATGTCTCGTTGAATAAGCGGTATCAAGCTTTCTTCACATTTCAGGACAAGAGCAGCGCTCCATCCCAGCCTGTTGTTCAACTCTCAATCCTCATTATCCTAATAACACATCCATCCCAAGGAAGAATTCATCAAGACCAGAGAGGAATGAGTATAATTTTTGTATAGTACAGTATTTAAAATGAAACTGCTTTTGGCCTGTGTGGTCTCAGTGGGTGCAAGGCAAAATTCAGGATGCTAACTCATCTCACAGCGAGTTTAATAAAGAGTGTCCTATAAAAAGCTAATTTCTTGCTGCTAAATTGCTTTTTAAGTAATGCTTGCTGTTGCGGGAGACTCTTTCATAGCACTGACTCCAGGAGCCATGTTTGAAAGGCTAGATGTGCTTTGTGAGATAAGGTTTGATCCAGGTGGAATTCTTCTCCTTACGGGATGACAATGTATATAACTAATCTTGTCCTCTGAGACTAGTTTGCATGCAGTCGCTGGTATGGCACTGTTCAGCAGCCTGCTGCAGATAAGAATGAGTGATGATGCCCTAGATTTTAATGGAACTTTTAGAGTGCACGCAGCAGTGGGGTGCAGTCTTCAGCAAAGAAAAACGAGCTGACTTGCAGGCATGAGAGGTCATCAAGAAAGATAAAGAAATAGGACATCCACTCTAGGCTAGGCAAGGCTTTTTAGAGGATATTATGGAAATGAGCAAGAACCAATTTAATTTTTATAATGCCACTCCATTTAACTTTAAAATACAAGGTCAAGGTACTGTGTTTTTCATAATGATTAAAGATTTGGAACACTCTTTCTGTTGAACCCTACTGCATTTGTTTGGCAGAAAAGGAATACGACAAGGAATAAAACCAGGATAGAAAATAACAGACTGTCAACTGTCCAACACAGGTTTAAAAGGAAAAGAAAAAAAAAATAATTCTGATGGACACATTCATCCCCAATCTGGCAGAGGGATTTACTCTCCTAAGGTCCTATTCTTTAACGTTAGTTTGATCCCAGGATTGTAACATATCTATCTCTTTTTAAAAAATGCATGAACGAGGTCAGTTGAGAATCACATATCCACGGATCAAACTGTAGAGTCCTTCTTCTGGCTGAAAGTTTGTTTTAACCCATTGTCTGATAAGCTATTCATCCTTAAGTGTATTGAGAAGGCACAGATATTATAAAACTATTGCAGTTTACATCTTGTTGGTTTTGTCACAGTTTCATGCCACTGATTCTTGAAATGTAATATCCTGATATATATAGTTAATATACTTTAGGAAAAGTACTTTAAGCATATGTATTCTAGATAGTGTTTCTGGATGTAAAGAAGGGATAACTGGTGTAGCGCAAAAGGTTTCGAATTTGAAGGTATGTCTTTTCCACCAACTGGGTTCATGGCCTTAAATAGGTTACTTAACTTCCTGAATCTTAGTTTGTTTAGCTTTCTCTAGAAAATGGAGTGCCCACCTGTGTCTCAGGGTTATTGCCAAAATTAAATAAAATAATTAATAAGAAATTTATAAACTGAAAAGTGCTATACGAGTTTAAAGCATTGTCATTATTTTCTCTCTCTAGAATTTTGACCTTACTTTTGTTAGAGAATGACTGAATCCAGAAAATTTAACCCCAAGCAGCATTTAGCTTTAAGAGAGGTATGCTAATATCTTTATACAAAATGCTTCATTATACATATATACGAAAACATAAGTTTTTTCAAATGCTCTGTGTATTTTTAAAGATTTACTGTGGGCAGAAGGAATTTTATCAGTTATGTTAAATGGAAAAAAGTCTGAGGAAATGAGGATAATGAGAAATAACTGAGTTGATTTATGTACAGGAATATAGGACGTCAAAATGTAAGCAAATGTGAGGTCAACTGATGGCATATTTTTTTCTCACAAAATGGTTTAGATAATTTAAAAATTGTTGAGGTAAACAAAATAGATAATCCTAAATTCTATGTTTCTTCAAATCTAAGATTTACCATTATTCATTCAGCAATTATTTATCACCCCCTTGTTACCAAAAAAAGCACTGGGATACATCTTGAAAAGAAACTACAAAGATCCTTTAAAAGCCGTCTGGAATAGGCAAGGTAAAGTTTTGCTTTGAAGAGCTCATATTTTCCAGCACTGTCCATTATAACATTAAGATCGTTTGCTGAAATCCTTACTCTGTGGGTGTATCTGCCTGGGGTGCTAAAATTGTTTAAAAACTTTATGATTCAGCGATTTTACTTAGTCATATAACAGTAGCTTTAGAGTTGGCAGAGACATTAGGTGTCATGTAGTTCAACCACTTCACCTAATAGACAAAGACACTGAGCTCCATTTCTTCAATTCGGTTATCTGGTTGAAGATACATAATAGCAGAGCTAAATCAAGAACCTCTTGGGGTTAGAGTTTTTGTTTATGCATGACTTTGTTTGGGAATTACAAACAGTGCCTGTTTGCTAAGTTAAATTGAAAATTTGCTTTGCTCTGGGGGAAAAAAACAACTACAAAAATAGACAACTTCCAAACTGTGGGTCACAACAAACGAAGGAAAGAATTTCTGTAAAACTAAAGTCTAACACTTTCTGTGGGGCCAGAAAGGCTTGGTAAAGAGGAGAATAAAAAATGTTTTAGGGGCTTATCATACATATGGAGAAAGCTAAATGAATAAACCAGTTACAGGAGAGCAAATTTTGATAGTAAGAGCAAAAATATTACTAACGGTAAAGCTCTCACTCATTAATTGCTATTATGGGCATAGTGACGAGATATTTTATATCTGGCTTCTCATTTCATCCTTACTTTAAATCACGTCGGACAGGTTATCACTTCAATGAAAGGTCAATGAATGGAAAGGAAATGCATGGGCAAACTAAATGTAGGTGTATTATGTTCACCACATGGACTGTTGCTATCCACAGGACTAGGGCTCAGACCTGCATGCAAGACAAACAGAAACATTATCCCTGTTCTTAAGAAAACTAAGCCCTTGGACATACCTGTGCTTCTTCTAAACTTGAATGTGAGATAAAGGGACAAGCTTTCATCATTGATTTAACGAACTGAAACTTTTTTTTAATTTTGAGATTCAGAAGTTTAACTAACTTGCAAGTTTTCACTGTTAGATATAAACATGATATGTTACCTTCCATAACCTTGGTGATGGAAAAAATCAGTGTTTCTTCCAACCCTAGAAGGTGGATGGCCATGAAGGGCTTTATTCTTTTTTTTTTTTTATTGAGTTATTGATAGGTTACAATCTTGTGAAATTTCAGTTGTACATTAATGTTTGTCAGTCATGTTGTAGGTGCACCACTTCACCCTTTGTGCCCACCCCCCCACCCCACCTTTCCCCTGGTATCCACTAAACTGTTCTTAGTCCATAATTTTAAATTCCTCATATGAGTGAAGTCATACACAGATTATCTTTCTCTCGCTGGTTTATTTCACTTAACATAATTCTCTCAAGGTCCATCCATGTTATTGCAAATGGAATGATTTTGTTCTGTTTTGCAGCTGAGTAGTATTCCATTGTATATATGTACCACATCTTCTTTCTCTATTCGTCTGTTGCTGGACACTTAGGTTGCTTCCACGTCTTGGCTATTGTGAACAGTGCTGCAATAAACATTGGGGTGCATAGGACTTTTGGGATTGCTGACTTCAAGCTCATGAAGGGCTTTATTCTTTTGTGAAGTGATTCAAGCCTCTAACTGCCCTTTTAATAGTTTACTTAATATTCACCAAGAAAAGTAGATGAGATTGTTTTTGCAGACCCATCTAAGGGTAATTTATTCTGATGAGCAGAGACATAACTTTTAGTGCATAAATTGTTCCCTTTGTGCCCTTTGTGATAAACATCACCATAGAGAACAAACACGAAGTAATGACATTGAATTAAAAGACACCAGAGAGGCAACAGTGCCCGGCATTTATTAAAGTAAGAGGACAATGTAAACAGATGTGCCTCGCATCTGCTCTGAAGATTAACAGGCAGCGTCAGGCTTCACCCATCATGGTGGGCAGAAGGTTCTTCAAATGGAAATCCCCACTCACAGTGCTGCTGCACCCAGAAAAGAGCAGCTTGCAGAAATCTCCTCTTTCCTGTACATGCCAAACTGCTTTCCATATTCTATCACAGGGTTTAGTTTTCAGGGAATGAGATCAAGAAATCATGATCTTTGGGGCCAGCTGTGTAGTGGTTAAGTTCACACACTGCTTTGCCAGCACAGGGTTCGCCGGTTCAGATCCCATGTGCGGACCTACGCACCGCTTATCAAGCCATGCTGTGGCAGGTGTTCCACATAGAGAGTAGAGGAAGATGGGCATGGATGTTAGCTCAGAGCCAATCTTCCTCAGCAAAAAGAGGAAGATTGGTGGCAGATGTTAGCTCAGAGCTAATATTCCTCCAAAAAAAAAAAAAAAAAAAAAAGGACATCATGATCGCGGGGCTGGCCGGGTGGCATAGTGGTTAATTTTGTACACTCCGCTTGGGCGCCCTAGGGTTCACAAATTTTAATCCTGGGCACATACATACTCACTGCTCATCAAGCTATGCTGTGGTAGCATCCCACATACAAAATAGAGGAAGATTGGTGTGGACGTTAGCTCCGCAACAATCTTCCTCAAGCAAAAAAGAAATCATCAATTCCTACTTAACCCTCAGAATTTCTCAGAATGGTAAGTGCATGACAGTCTTCACTTTTGTGCAGTGTGGAAATGGGAATTGATCACGCAAAGTATTTTTCAAGCCACTGTTTGAGATTGATGTGATATTAGTGAAACCATGTCAGATTAGTATACCCGTGTATTTATACTTCACATTATAAGTACGCAATAAATACTGGATTAAATCAACAGAATTGACTTTTCCTCTGATTTCAAAAATATCATCTAAGACAAGCTTATTGAAGTTGTCACTGTTCTTTCTGAACCTTTATTGTGCCAGGAGGAACAGATGGCAAAATCAAAAATGATTAGAGAGTCAGTGGGGTGGGAGTGAGAATGAGGGGCCTGCCCACTGGGACCTGCTAGCATCTTCCCTGAGCGGTACGTTAACCCATGACAGTTTCAGAAATCTGTACCCCTAAGTTGCTTGACACCCCAAGACACACCTGATGCTTCCTACTCTGATTTTCAGATGTATCTCACTGTTGTTTTTTTGGCAGTATTCTCTGGTCTGTTCACTCCAAAACTCAAGCCTCAAATTTTAAAATGCAAATGAAAGCACCCTTTATTCCCTGTTTCTCATTCCTTTTTGTTTTATCCAGGTATAATTTACATGCAATAAAATTCACCCCTTTTAAAGGTATACAGTTAGATGAGTTTTGACAAACACATGTAGTCATGTAACCACTACCACAATCAAAGTAGAGAATATTTTCACCACCTCGAAAAGTTTCCTCGTACCCCCACCTAGCCCCTGGCAAACGCTGATATGTAAAATTACTTTTAATCTGAAAGGCATTTTACATAGGTGTATGGTAGTGTCGGTGAGAATAATAACTGTTCATTGGCTCTCTCTATTTTTTGAGCATCTGTATGTGCCAGTCTGTATGTAATGCATTATGCTATAGCTGCTCCCCTCAAGGGGTGAGCTAGTGGAAGAGACAGGTATATGGGCAGCCGTGTCTAATAGAACATTCTGCAGTATTAGAAATGCTCTATAATGTGGCTATTGAGCACTTGAAATGTGCCTAGTGGGAATGAGGAACTGAATTTTTAACTTTATTTAATTTTAATTAATTTAAATTTATATAGCCTCGTGTAGCTAGAGGTTAATAATCTACTGTAAAGCACAGCTTCTATACAATGTGATAACTTGACATGTTATAAAGCAAGAATTTAACCAAGGGCTAAAACTTGAACGTCATCAGGATTATTGGTGTTATCTTGTATGGAGTAACCTTATCATAGAAAAAAAGAAGTCCTTTAAATAGTCAAATACCTGAGAAAGTTTTCTTCTCGAGGGAACACACATTGACTCTTAAATTCAAAATATGTAAGAACTGGCCTTTAAGGGTAATTCACGAGAATTTCCTCTGGGTTTCTCATGCTTATTTTATACATAAATGTCTAATTTGTGGTGGAACCTTATAGATCGCTGTTTCTATGTGGTTCAGCATTTCATGCAGCTCAGTCTATTATTTGTTCTAATAAAGACATAGATTAAGTAGAATTCATCTAAGTTAGCAGAATAATGTTTATCTTCATGGTATAGCAGGCATTTACAGGGTTTTAAGTGGTCACTTTCTAACAAGCTCACAGTACTATGCGACTCTGACGTAGTCTACCGATCATGTCTCCAAAAGCCATTTTTCTCTCTATTTCTAATTGTACATGGATTTTTCAAGATACACAACTGGAAATTGTGTTCTGGTTAGCTATTTGAAGAGGTTTTAACCATCTGGTCATTACAGGGTCACATAATGTGGAGAGATCTCCAACCTGTAAAGTATTTATTCAAAATCGTAACTTTCTTCTGAGGAAAAAAATCTCTAGTTCTGGATTTTGAATACCATTATCCATATAATTGTGGTGAGAATTTGCAACTAATAGAAACACATTCTCTGGAGGAACAAATTGAAAAAGAACATGGTTCTGAGTTAAATTCTACCTCAGGCAGTGTTGCTGTTGAAACCATCATGACAATTTTATTCCATATGATCTCTAAGCTATTTCATAGCCACTTTTTATCCATTAAGAACTCGCTTCACCCACTGGCCATTCATTATCACAGTATAATATGGAACACTCTCTGGAGTTCAAGAAGTAACTTCTTAACTGACTCACCCTAGAGCTTTGCCTTTGCGAATTCCTTCTTTTCCTGGACGTAGAAAAGGGATTGTTTTAAAATTGTCCCGTTAGTCCCTAGACTTACTCTAGGAAAGTAGGCTAACAGGATGGTAATAGTTCTTATATGTTAGCAATGACCAATCATTTACATTAAAATGATTTGGGCACTTTTCCTTTCATATTGTTTTTTCTAGTTTGAAGCTAGTGGCCACTCAATTATTAAGATTAGCCATGCTCAAAAGGGTAAATCCATATTCAAAGGGTATTATTTTGCTTTATTCTTATGCGATGCTTTATATTTATATTACATGAAAGCATGAGATGGTATTGCTATTACTTCCAGTCAGGATAAATTTCTCATGGAAAAATCTGTAATTTTTATCTGCATGTTCGATGTAGGTAAAGGAACACATTTAAAAGGTTGTCTGTTTATTGGATGGCATTATAAATTCCAAGTGATTCGACACTAAAATTAATGAATAACAACTTTAAATGAAATAGTGTGAAGTCAGTGATTAGTACTATGAATTGCCTAAAAAGATAAACATTAAAGTATTTTCCCGTTGGTTTGTGGATGCTTTTGCTTACATTTCTCTGAATAGACTTGATATTTTTTATTTATATGGATAATCATCAGAGTCAACTCTCTGCTTTCAGGCAGGAAATATTTACCAGTAATTCCCCTGTGAGCAAAGTGAGGAGATAAATTGAGCCTGTCTCAAATGTACACATAATGTCAAAATGTACAAAAAATGTCTTTGAGGGAGGACTAATGTCCTTATACTCATCTTCTGTCAGCATGGTATGACTATGTGGAAAGACAAATAATGCTATTTACTAAATACTTTGTTTTTAAAATATAAGGAGATGTCGCAGTTTATGGCTTGTAGAATTTATAAGTATTCTTTTGTGCCTATGAGTTTGCCAATGAAATTTTTATGAAGGCAGAACTTTTTATCTATTTTAATGAAATTGTAAGCCTTCTGTGAATTCTTTTATTAATTTTGTTCTGGAGGAAATCTGACCAGTTTAAAGAAATCAGGTCAGGTTAAGACGTGATCCCAGTGGGAAAGCTCAGCTACACACTGTGATTTAAAACAGGAAAAAGATACTGAGGTTTTTTTTTTTTTAATCAGCCTTCCTGTTTTTTAACTACTGTGCAATACCATCTTTATATCCTCTCCATGCCATCAAAATGTGTTTACAGGTATGCATTTAATAAATGCTTTTTTGTGATGATATTAAAATTAAATTCATCTATCAGGCTGTCTGGGATAAAAGTACGCAATCACACTTTGGTCACAGTTAAGTCTAAGTAAATATGCCCACACATATTGACAATGCTTACCATTTATTGTGTGAATGAAAAGCAATGTAAATATTGTTCTATTAAGGGAGTCCCACATTTTAATCAGATTTTGTCTCTATTTATATAATGCTGAAGCATCTGGAATTTTTAAAGTAACTGATATTTTTGTGTTTTTAAGTATTTGAGTACTTGAAATCATGGGGAAAATATAAAGGCTAATTTAGAAAATTTCTTCCTCTTCATTTTGCTGTGCTAAAATGTAATTGTTGTCAGACTGATGAACAGCAGTAGACTATATAACTCCTGCATTGGTGCATTGTGGTGCTGGGTTTATTCTCATCCTCTCACTGAATGGAATGAGTTCACTTCAGAGCCATCCATGCTGCACTGTCCACCGCCTCCTCATGGATGTAGTGTGAACGTTAATTAGATGAATTCCATAAAGTGCTTTAAGCTCTTTGGAGAAAGATACTCTCTGAATAATTATTCTTAACTCCCATATGCTCTTATGATATAAACTATTCTGCCAGGAAATCCTTTTTAGGGATTATTGCTTAAAATGAAATTTTCGTTATTAAAAGCAGGCAGAATATACATCCACTGACAGACTAAAATATGCTTTGGGCAACTGCTTTTAAATATGCAGAAATCTTGAACCATGGAGCCATCCATGCCTGAAAATACTAAGAAATACTGAAAATTGGTGGAAAATATGGACTATTAATTATTGCATTAGGTTGTGATAAAAAAAGCCATGCACCCTGTAAAAATAGGTGCACCTATCTTTATTCTAGAGATATATAACTTTAGGCATAAAAAAGTACAAAGAATTGTTTTATGGCTCTGAAATTAAAGTATGCTTGATTCACTCAATTGACAACAATGAGTCTTTAAAGAGGTAGTCTCAATCTTAGATGCGTGTTAGGAATCACCTAAGAACTTCTAAAAAGTACGTATGTCTAGGACCTACTTACAGAAATTCTGATTTAATTTGTTGGCATAAGGCTTGGGAATGGAAATTTCCTAAAGCTTCCTATAGAGTCTAGTATGCAACCTAGGTTGACCTGAGTTAAACCTAAGAGCATGAAGGACCTAATAATCACTCGATCCAGTACCCAGATTTCGTAGATGAAGACCATGAGCCCCAAGCAGGCAAACTGACCAGTCCAAGACTGAATACACAAATGGTACAAGATCCAGTATAAAGGGTGGCTTGTTGATTCTTGCCAGTGCAGGCCTCAGAATTAGGGTTCACCCAGTTCAGGTACCTCTTCGCAGCAGTACTTGCCTGAGATCGTTATGAGGGCAAAAAAAGATTAATTGAAAAGAATTGAGCTCACACTTTGGAATGGAATGGAAGATCAACAGTACAAGTTATAAATGATGAATATCCATGGAAGTATACTACGCTTCCCTTTTCCCTTGGTATAGATGATGTCATTGTATTGATGTAGTTAGGATTCATTGTTTGTCAGTATGGATCCTGGTTTTGAGACTGTTCATCATTTATTATCCACTTGTGCGTTCATTCATTCACTAACTTATTCAACATATTTTTATTCTTTGGGCTCTGCTGGGTGCCCAGAACTCTATTTGATGCTGAGGATACTGAAGTGAACAAGAAACAGTCCTGAAGTTTAAGGAATCAAGCCTTCCAGTTACTATCTTTTTATTACAGCTGATAGAAAAGTGAAGGCCCATTTATTTTCTTAGTTAGCAATTGCCCAAAATTAAGTGCTTAAAATATGGATTTGGATTCAACTAGAAAAAGTTCTGCAACTATATTTCCGTTGACCTTGCTGTTTTCATTCCTGATTCCCAATATACAAATCTACACAATCTAGGGCTTAGAAATAGTGCAATGTTCCCTGTAATTTGTCTTTTGAATGGTCTTTGGAATTCATTATGGTTTCCTGGACTTTGGAGTGATGACCACTAAATAAACAGTGTTCGAAGACTAAATTGCTTCTAGAAGATTCTCTCAAATTTTCTACAGTTGTTTTCTCTGTGGAAGTTTCCTGATAGTGATTTTAATTATTGTGAGTAGAAAGATGTTGATGAGCCTCGCTTTACCTCCTCAACGGGTTAATATTTCAAAGATTCATACTTACTACTGTGTGTTGATTATGTTAGCACTAGCACTCTTTACAAAATTCTAATTCACATTATTTTCCTTTTTCCAATTTTTTTTTGCCAATGCCGTGTTCCTTGGAAGTCATAAAACCATGGTCAATTCACTTTTGTTAAGGAGCTCAGCAGTAATGTTTGTAAATTTTTTAATGTGATTTGAAGTTCGTTTTTGTCCTTTATATATTTTTCTGTTTCTCAGTAAGGAAAAGTTAGTCAAAAGAAGAAATCATAATCAGATGCTATGTGTACTACTGTGGGCATCATTAGTGGCACAGAGAGAAATAGAAAATAGTGGCAAAGATGCATTTAACAAGTAAATGAGGTCTTTAGATTCGCCATGGACGCTGCCTGTTCTAGAAAAGGTATTTAACACTAAGAGCAAAGTTGTGCTGCATCAGTTTGGCTTTCACCTTTAGCTAATGTGAAAATATGTAACTGTGTTGTGGAGTGCACGAAAAACAAAACTCATTTTTCTTGATTATCATCAATTAACATTTACCGAGTGACTACTCATGGGAGAAACCTCATTTGCTCTGGAACAGAGCTAGTCATTTGCACTGTCGTTCCTCCTCTCTGCTCCTTTTTCGCCTCCCTTTCTTACCTTCCATTCAACAAAGAAAAATATAGACAGCAACTTCTGGTTAGCCAGTGCTGGACTCTCATGTGAAATCTTTGAAGATGTGCTAGAAATTATCCACAGAATGCATAACTTTTCAAATTTGGTGGCATTTTATTTTTATTATTAGAAGAAAATTGTGGAATTAGAAAAAATGGGACAGCACACTGAAGACAAATCAGCTACAATCCTACAAACTTATTGACATTTTTGTATCTTTTCTTTCATGTTTCTGATGCATTCATTATGCTAAGGTATCTTTTCAACCACTAGAATATTCACTGGTGATTTTCAAATGTTTCTACTTATTTTTCACCCCGTAGACTTACTTTACGACCTCTTGCCTCTCTGCCATAAATGAATAAATAAATAGTTCAATAAATAAATACAAATTTAAAAACTTACACCCTTACACATGCAACTTAGAACTTCAGGAATGTCATCCTCTCGCCAGAGTCACAAAAGAGTTGAGAAGCACTGTAAGGAAAGATACTGGTGGTATTGCCCACACTGTTCACAACTCACCATCATTACCAAAGAACTGTTTGGAGCTTCGAAGAAATGTCTGTGACCCCTTTGAATTCTTTAACTTCTCTTGAGCTCACTTTGAGAACCAGGTACAAGTAATTTTCCTGGCTTGGCCTTTTAAACCTGTTAGGGCAGATCCATTGAAGTTTTGTGGGCACGAGACTGCAATGAAGAGATCAACAGGGAGAAATTCATTTCCTTGTACATGTGTGGTTAATCTGGAGAGGTGAGGTAAGACATGAGGCAAGTGCCTGCTTCTCGGTATCTTGAAATAAAACGGTTTCTGAGAGCTAATGATGCTCCAATGGTGTTGTACAAATGACTGATGTCCAACTTCGGGTCAGTTTTTCTCGAGTTATTCTGTGTCAGTGGGAATCCCAACTCTGGGGTAGCAGCCCCACACCTTGTTAGGTGCTGAGGCCCCAGAAGGTTAATGAGAAAAGAAGTCCTCTTGCCAGACTGTTCTCCAGATGATACATGGTGTTATTAGTTTTGGCTCCTTAAGAAGATTTTTCTCACCTGTCCTGCCAACTTAAATGTGTTTTATCGATGTCAGAGGATTTTAATGGGGAGGTAAAATATTTAGGGGGGATGGGACAGCATTCGTGGGAATTTTACCTACTTTTGTATCTTTAGCTCATTTGTAGTCATTTTACTTCTTAGGTTGTCAGCTGAATTTTGTTTGCATACAACGGCACAAAATTTCTGCTTCAGACCTGTCACTCTTATTTTTAGCATGGTTAGACAAAATCTGAGATGCTTTAATTGTCTTCCTTATCCAGTATAAGTGCTATAAAATCTCCCGGGCAAAGTCATGAGCAACTAAGGGATAAAATCTGAGATTTAAAGGTGCCAGGTTTCCCACGCTTCTAACAGTTGTTGCTTTGGGTATATAAAATTCCTCAGCTTTCTTCTTTAGTTTATGGAGGCTCATGGTGGGAATAGCAGGTTTTTAGCTAAAATTATTATGCTGTCTAGTTGGGTCTCTAGTGAATCCTGAAGAGCTTGCATTATTTACAGAGGCTGGGCTATCATTTTTAAATCCTGTTGCTTCGATGCCCGTTATCATTCTTGACAAACTCTTCTAGCCTGTGGTCTGTTTTCCTCTGTTTGGTTCCATTTATTTTCTCGAACAACCAGCTGAGCAAAGATTTAGATAGCTTTTGTTTAAACAAACCCTGTACAGTTCACTCTTCAGCCAACATCACAAACACTTTTGAGACACAGTTACAATTTTCCATTTTAGTCCCAGATTCTGTTTATTTGTCATTATTTACTATCATTATTTTTGTGCCCACATTTCCATCTTTGTTAAGTCTCTCGCAGACTCGCGTGAAAAACCAGAAACCATGGCTACTCAAAAGTCATTAATAATGAGATTTTTAGCTGCTGTTTCTGCTTGTAAATTCTTCATTTCACATAATATAGTCTCAACAGACCACAGAGAATTCGGCCTCGCTTATCTCTGTGTTGCAGATGATGGTTTCGAGTCTTGCCCAATCCCAGTGCAGCTTGCTTGCCATCCAGGAGTTGATTTTGTTTCCATCTGACATCAGTGTATTAAAAAGATTGGGGATTGACAAGCAACAATGTTCTTATTAGAAAAGCAATCAAGGTTTAGAGCTTGTCTGTTATGAAACTCCTAGCATCTGAAAACGCCAAAAGGTTGGCTACCAGTGACCCAGGCACCTATTTAAGATTCTCCCCCATGATGAGAGAACTAAAGTGATTAACGTGCTGATGAGATTTTCCAAAAATAATCCATTTATTTCAGAATTATTCTTTCAACTCTTAATTACAATCTTTTACTTTTCCCAAGGTCTTCTTTCTACCTCTGCAACACATTTAATTACCTATATTCCCCAACCTGTACCATATTAAATTTTTTATAGAACTTTTATAGGGTAATTTATTGGAAGGATGGCCTTGAGTGTCATTATGTTCACTGAATGCCCTATTTTGACAAAGGGATTGCTAAATTATATTGAAATCTTTTTAATCCTCCATGCTTCTGCTTAGATGTAAATGCAAATCTGTTCTTCACATTTGTGATTGAATTGAACTTGAGAAGTACTACCATATTGATTCCCTCTGCAAATAAAATATGATTGGATTTCCCCCAAACTTTCTACATTCTCCCGAGAGATTGGCTGGTTTCCTATTGTAGGCTTTTGGTGAACATGAAGGACAATGCCCTATCATACAATCCAGTAAGATTTCTTTTTGCATTGGTGAAGAATTTTAATTTATTTCTAGTATCATTTCCATTCATACCCATCTCCTCTCACCCTCTGCCTAACAAAAGTATAAGATCTAAGAAAAGATGGGGAAAAAGCATAATGATATCCTATAATATATATTTTAATGTTATACATTTATTTTATAGCTATACAACTAAGGCTAAGTACTTGAATATTAATCTTTTTCCAGCTCTCTTACTGGATTACTTTTGTCAATCACCAATATCTGAGTAAAAGCTACTAGAATCTTAAATATGAAAGGAATTTTAAGAAAACCTGCGATGAATATAGCAAGACAGTTTTCTAAAGGCAATAATATATTCCATGTGTTTATTTCCTAAAAATTGATCTAAAGTAGTATTTTAAAATATAGATATCAAGAAGTCAATTTGTATTTTTTGTCTTCTGTGAGAAAAGCTCTCTGCTAAACATGTATGAAGAAATATAGTTATACTGGGCATGTTTCCTGCTCTCAAGAAAATGCTGTCTAAAAAAGGAATAAGGGATATGGTGTACAAATAGTCATTATACAAAGAACATTGGCATTTCTGAGGCTCACATAAGTTTCTTTTTATTAAACATAGTAGGTGATATTTAAGTCGGCCTTGGAGTTTAGGCCTAGGAACAAAAGAACTTTCATACAGGTTAAGGGTGAAAATCAAGCATAGAGATGAAAAACTACAGTGTACAATCTACTTCCTGTAACTTTACCTATAAAATAAAAATACTGGTACATAAGGGATACACGTGCAAAGATATTTGTTGCAGCATTGTTCATAATGGAAAAAAGAAAACAAATGGAAACAAAGAACGACATATGACAAGGAAATCATTGAACAAATTTTAGAACATCTAAGCATAGCCTCTGATGCAGCTATTAAAATGTGTGAATTTGAGATATACCTGTTGACTAGGAAGTATTAACACAACATAACATTGATCACAAAAATCCCATGCATAAAAGTATATACAATAAATTATCAATTGTATTTTAAAATACAATCCTATGTAGATATGTGTCTTATTTATATATGTATAAGTATGCTTTATGTGATTATATAAATTGGAGGAATATATTGAGTGCAAAACATGTGGAAATATATAATTAGGTTATTTGAATGGGGAAGTTTGTAGATCAAACAGGAGAAGGCTGAGACAAGTAAAAGATAAAAGAGAATGCATATGATCATATTCTTACAGCTATTTTAAATTATGTATATTTTAAAATCTTGTAAAACAAAATTAAGAAAACAAACTGCATATTTAAAGGCAATGATGGAGGATAAATTCAGAAAGATAAAACCATCATCTAAGCCTTTTCATAGTCCTTTTGACATTTACAGACAGTTTTGGTGACCTGATCATAGAGGAGATACCCTAATTTTAGCTTGTTTCTTCACAACTTTGATCTTTTGGTTCCTATTAAATGTCTTCCAAACTTCTTTCACCACTGGCTCCTTATCAAGAGGACTTACCAGTTTATTCTTTTAAAAACGAGATACACAAAATCTTAAATTATTCCAACATAAATTCTTCACCGTCTTCTCTCTATGAAGTTGGTTTGATTCCTCCTATTGAAATTCAACCTTCTTCCTTCAGATAGCCGCAAATCTCACTCTCTCACTTCCTTCAGGAGTGTCTGTTAGCTCCCATTCCCATAACCACCATAACATCCTCCAGCTCTCACTCTCTATCTCCTTATGGTGTTCTTTATGTTTCTTCATATTCTTTATCACCTTAGGATATTATAGTCTATTTTCTTAGTTGTTTATTGTCTATTTTCTTTATTTCATGTAAGCCACATGAGAGCTCCCTGCTATATCCTCAGTGCCTAGAATAGTACCTAGTATATAGTGGGCACTCATTAAATAGTTGTCGAAGGAACTCTCAAAATTAGTGCTAATGTAATTGCCAAATCCATTGGCTTCTCTACCATTTGATCATGCTCAATAACACCCCTACTCCTTCCCCCCTTTGTTTTAAACTCAACGGCCCTTTAGCAGCTATAATATTCCCAGTTTTTATTCCTACCACATCCTTAAATCCTTTCTTAGCAACTGTCTTCCCCCTCATCTTGAATATGTGCCCACACCAGGTTCAGGCATGCTGTTTTCTTTTTCTCTCACTAACTTCAGCTTTGGTTTTATTCCAATTTCTTGGCTTTAGCTATCTGATTTGTTCATGCCTATTGCAACCTTTATCTCCAGTCCTACTGCTGTTCCTGCATTTGTAATCCCTACAGGGCATCACATTTGGATATCCCTATATTACTGCAATTTCCATATACCTTCAGCAAAATCATCCCTACTCTTCCCTTCAAAGTCATCTCTCAATTGACTTTCCTGTCTTTTCCAACCTCTCTAGCTCCCAACACCCCTTTCTCCCTTCTCTGCAGGCCATACTTTCACTTTTTAATACCTTGTTTTTTTCTTTTTCTTCAAGTTATTTCTTAGGTAAAAGTCATACTACCTTATACTGTGACTGCCTCGAATCTCGTCTCTCTGCCTTCGCATTCTCCATTCTCCTTTCCAATCCATTTGTAATACTGTGATCAGCCCTGAAAATCACTTTTATCATGCCATTTGTCTGCTCGTATATTTACAGGATCATGTATAAAATCTCTGTTCCTAGTATTCAAGGCCCATTCTAATGTGATCTCAAAATTATGCTCTCCTAAATCTACCTGTGTTTTTCTACTTCCTAATTTTTGTATATGCCATCAAACATGTCCAAGCAACTCTCAAAATATATTTGGTTTTCAGAAAAACTCACAAATTACTCCTCTGTAGGCCTTTTATTTGCCATCCATCCTTGAAAAAGACTCTCTCTCTCTCCGGTGAACTACAATCACTTTTGTCTGCTCAATCCGTTTAGAAATTAATCAGGTACTGCCAAATGATGTGTCTTCTATTGCCTTGAACCCTTATTTAAAACTTTAATTTTTTATATTATTACATCTTGTTTCCTAATATAGTGTTAAGCTTCTACAGAGTAATAAACTATCGTCATATTTATTTTACTTCAGATTTAGTTGATTGCCTTGTACGTGGTAGGAATTCAGTAAACACTTGCTGACCTGAGTTATTAATGCCTTTGTCTATTTAGTCTGAGGAAATACTGGTACGATTAAAACTGCCCCACAAGGATTTGAATAATTGAGCCATTCATTTTGTAAATATACTGCTTAACTTACTATGCTGTTTTCTCATAATCACAACTTAATTTTGTGTTTGTAGTGTATTATTTCTTATGAAGTGCCAAAAAGCTTAAAGAAAGGAAAATAACAGGTATCATCATATTTAAAAGAGAGACCTTAACACTAGTAAGTTCCTCAGCAAGTACGGCGACTATGGTAATGTCAATGACAAGCAGAAGAATGTACTTTCTTAGCAACACTTACCTGCTACTCTAGGATAATAGTGTGTGGGTAATAGACACACCTTTGGGGAAAAATATGTTATTTCAAAATGATGCCTTAAAGTTGACTATTTGAGGGAACCATCTAATAAAAGAATGTTTTAAATAGTGTCAAATTCTCACCCCAAAGGACTGTGTTTAGCTGAAAAAAGTAAAAATGGCAAAGAGTTTTTGTACAAGTGGTTTAGACAACTGGTTTCTTGCAGTGTCTTTTCGTATCTTTCACTTATAAGACAGCACCAAAATGTTTATTCAAATCCATTTTTGTATATGTCTTCCAATGAAAGCATGATGTCAAAATGATTTTCATCATTGAGAACTTGCAGAGAACTTCTTTGTACAGTTTTCTTATGACTATGTCCCTAAGATTAAAGCAAGTTTCCGACAAGAAATGAATGTGCCGTCTAACAAATACTTCCTAAGTTTTCTTTTTTGTTAAAACTTGAATTTTAGATTCTTTTGGGGAGTAAGTTGTCTGGTTTACTCTTTACAAGATTATTTCTGAGTTTCAAATATTTTCTCTCCGTGTTTTCCCATGTGATGCCATGTTTTTCTCCTGTATTCCCCCATTCAATCTTGGCTGTCACAATCAGTTAGAAATTGTGAGGACACTTTTTTCTTGTATCTGTAGTGGAAACCTTGGTAGCAGACAGTAACTGTTCCAGGTGTGTCAAAGAGATGCATTCGACCTTTCTTCATACATTGAAGGATCTATGACCTAAGGAAATTTACGACCTTCCCAGTTTGTTTTAAGAACATTTATGTAAGAAATTTAAGATAGTGTAGAGAAAAACTACATTGGGCTAGAAGTTGGAATACCTGGGTAATAACAATCTCAACTTCATCAATTTAACTTCAACAAATTACTTCATTTCTGTGATAGATAATTTTATGTGTTAATTGGGCCACAGGGGGCCCAGGTATTTGGTCTAACATTATTCTGAATGTGTCAATGAGGGTGTTACTGGATGTATCTATACCTTCTGTTGGTTCTTCTGTGTCTCTGTGGAACCTTGACTGATACAATTTCTCTGAACATCACTGGCCACTCTTCAGAGTCTCAAAATAGATGTAAAAGGTGGCTCCAATCTTTCATAGGGTTAATATGCGGAAGTTTCTCAAATTAATTAATATGCTTTGTAAGCTATAAAATGCCATAGGAATTTGAGATAGTATTTCTCTTACTTTTATTATTTTTAAATACATTTTTTTCCTGCTGAGTCATTTTTTTATACTAGTGCAGACCTTGTTGCCATTTTACTCTAGCTAATGCCCTAAGCCAAAAATGATATAACACTTTGTGAGCCAAAACGTCAGACATACCTGGCAACTGTGGGTGCCTTGAAAATAACTACAAAAGAGTGACATTAAGCACTGCGTTCTCTGCTCACTAAACACCTGAACAAATAATACTCTTTTTTCTTCCACTTGAAATATGTGGACCCTTTTCAAATCTTACATTTTAAACTAAAGTTAATAATGGGCTAGAATGCATATATGGAACTCTCCACAGTTATTATCTGTTCCTAGTACTGGAAAAACACCTCTGAGCACCTGGTCATACTGAATATGGAAATACTGTTATGTGAATACAGAAGGGGAGAGAAATATGAGCAGGACATTAGAGCCCTTTATACATGAAAGTCACTAAGATGCCCCCAAATTAAATGCATTTGCTTAGTGCATTAACAATCAATTGAGAGGTCCACTACTGTTCAGTCACAATAGAGTTCTTTCAAAGCTAGACATAATTAAATAAACTCCAAATATTCCTTTGGTGGCTGTTGTTTGTTGGGTTGATTGATTGATATTTGAATCTCCATAGTCAAAAGCATATGATGAGAAACTTACCCTAATGATAACAGTAATTCACCGTAACAAGGAAGCCACTTTCAAGAGGTTGAATGTTACCCAGGATAGATGTATATAACCTGCCACAGCAGAAGCTGGGTCAATACAAGCAGATTCTGGCATTTGGCCTAGTTCTTGTTACCGTTACTTTTCTTTATTAAGGACACAAAACAATTGCCTTGGTGCAGGGCTGAGTTTCCATCTTATATAATAGAGGAAATATTTTGCTGTTTCACAGGGGGAGGAAACAGATCCAGAAACATTCCTTATGCTTGTCAAAAACCCATTCACTTATACTAGGGGTGTAGACAAACGTTTCTGATCCAGTGCGAACACGTATGAGGGGAGAAAACATAGTCTGAAGTACTACTCAGAAAAATCAAAACCAAGCATTATTTATTTGCAAAGGAAGCTCCGCAAATCTGGCTGCATCAACATTTGCCATTCTCCTTGTTGGAATCAAAATCTTTAAAAATTGATTAAAGGGCAATTAGTAACTTGCAATACTGCAGTGCTTTTGAATCAAATCAGTAGCTAATAAGGACAGTAAGTAATCACCCCCTATAATTTAAGGCCAACTTGCTACTCCCACCAAATTCTACCCGTATCTCACATTAAAAAATAAAAACTGCTCCTGAAAGCATATGTATAAGTCAATTTTTAGAAGATGGTTTTCATCAGCAATGCATAACAGAGCTGGAAAAAAAGAAATTAAAATATAAGAACCAGGTGCTCACTCATAAGACCTCATTTTATCCCCACAACAACACTAGGTGGTAGGTGCTAGTATTATTGCTTATTAAATTTTACAAATAAACTGAAGGAGATCAAGTGACTTGCTCAAAGTCACGTAACTGATAAATGGAGAAATTATTGCCTTGAAATCTTACTGCTCTGAACTTTGTAAAAGATCAATCACCATATTCTGTAATAAAGCACAAATTTCTCCTCAATTTAGATAACTATGTAATAAGCTCTTTAGTCTGATTTTCTATGTAGTGTACTGTTTTCTCAAACAAGGCGGGATATATCCAAACTTTAGAAATTAGTTATTTAAATGCGTGCTAGAAAATAAGCAGTAGATGAGAAAATATTTTTTCAAAATACTTAGGAGTTTTGTTAGTACTACTGTTGCCTCTATTAAGAAGAAATGTGTACTTGCGTAAGGCAGAATAGACATAATAGAGATTTTGAGTATAAAGACCACAGTATTTTAATATGGTTGTGATCTTGTCATTCTTGCCCTATGCCCAGAGAAGATGATAAGCGAATGGACTTAAGAGGAGTAGTCAGCTAAATTTTGTCACCAAATGGATATTTAAGCATTTTTCCTCCAACACTCATGAATACAAATAAAAGTCTTGATTGTTTGGCAAATCATTCTAAACTTTATAAGTAATTAAATAGTGATTTTTTTATAATAGCTCAATAACAACTATTATTTTAAATGTCTTCTACTCATGATACGCAGACAGACACACAGTCAGAACTTCCCCTTCACATATGTAACTATAGACATTTTATCTCTATCATAGTTAACAGGATTCAAACACTTTGTCTCACTGAGCATTTTTCTTCATGTCAACATACACACAAGAATACTATAGTTTTAGTTCCATCTCTGTTTAAGCTTAGTTTTAGTATTTAGTGAAAGGCTGTATGGTGGTTGCTTTTTGTCTTTATTTTTCATTTTTGCCTATAATTTTTAAAGCTAAGTGTCAAAATTTTTGAAAATGTATAAAAGTATTTAAAAAGTTAAAACACTCATAGTCTTTCTCCCCATATATTGCCATTAATAGGTTTTAAGTTTACTTTCAAACTTTTGGTGATTTTTCAGATTTTGTTTCTATTAAAAAAGTAGAATAGTATTACATATTCTGTTTTATCTTCTATCGTTTACTGTTTCCCCTATATTTTATTTAATCCATTCATTACACATTTTTTATTTTAAAAGACAATATAACAAGATCCCAAATATGATTGTAAATAATTAAGTTAATTTTTGGTCATTTGAATTATTTCCAAACTTTAGTCATTGCAATGACTGTCCTTATTCATGAACCTGTATATTTAAATTCATTTCCTGTCACCCTCCCTTGCACCCAACGGGCTACAGCCATTCTTGTTTTCTTTCAGCTTCTTTTTACTCACACATATCAACACCTTTCTTGACTAGGGGACTTCACACATCCCATTTCCTCCATCTGGATAGATAGTTAACTCTATCTTTCTTTGCACAGCTCTTATTTCAATAACCTCATCCCAAAAGCCTTTCCAGGCCACCTAATAAAAAGTCATAATGTTATCTAACAATTCCCCAATTATTGGGCATTTCCTCCATTCTCTAATAGCATCCTGTGTTTCTCTTTCATAGCACTTATTACAATTTGTGTGTGTGTGTGTATATGTGTGTGTATATGTGTATGTTTGTTTGTTTGTTGTTTGTCTATGTCCAGATTCAAATGCCATGAGGTCAGAAACTGTCTGATGGAAGATGCAGTACACCCAATGAATACTTATTGAACAAATTAATCTTCTTAGCCTTGTAGATGAACGGTTACCTTCTTGCTTATTTCTGTACATTTAAACATCTAGAACTAAAGAGATAATGTTGGTTGTCGATTAAAATCTAAATATCAGGGTTCAAGCATGTAAGAGCTCTGTCAACTTAATCCATACTTACCCAAAAGGCTATTCTATAGGGGCAACAGAAATATTTTCCTAAATGTTGATGTTCATATTAAAAAAACACAATGGACTTTTCAAAGCAATTCCTTTATATAACCATGCATGCTGGGGAGTGAGGTATTTCTTTTTTAATGTTGCTAAAATTGACAAGCAGAGAATGTATTGCTATGTGAAAGAATTCTAAACCATCGTGCAGAAGTTTTGTTTTTGGCTCAGTTATGAATAGCAGTACTTCAACCAAATTACCTTCATATGCTGAATTAAGCATAGTAGGAGATAAATTTCTTAATGTTTATGCTCTCTTCTGAGTTTCTTTACTTCTATTTTTGTGAATTCTTCTCTTTTTGAAAGAAAGAATAGTAACTTATTACCACATCTGTTCTTTCACCTTGTTTCTAACTCTTATGGCGGTCTTCAAAATCAAATATGATTTTTAAATACTTGGAAAATGAAATTATTCTTCATATATCATTGGTTTTTATGGCATGCCATTTGGTTTGTTGACCTTTCATTATCACATTATGACCTATTACAACAAGAACACATTGAGACAAATTATCCCACATTACTGTTGGCCTGGGTAGATATTGTACTGTTGGAGCAACATTTCAGATGAGCCCCATTCAACCTTGTATTTTTACAGAGAAAAAGGTAATGTGCATATTTTCATTTCTGAAGATTGGCCAATATTATTTACTGAAAAATGCTAGTTTAAAAACTCATCCGTTTGTACAAGACCTGGTCTGTCCACATAACCTCAATAATATAAATGTAAGAATAAAGTTTCCCCTACCGTCCACTGTATATCTTGCCAGCAAGTGCATCTGAAAGAAATTAGAACCTTGTTTGTGCTTTTTCGTCATGTTAGTACAGGACTTTTCAATAAAAATAAATTACTTTCGAGCATATTTGTTTTGCACAATGAAAAAAGGAAAGATTCATTTGATTGATAGTGGACAGAATTTTCATTAAGTTTAACAGCAAAAAATACCACAGTTGCATCATTCACCTTCTTGTTTCAAAGGAAAATAGAAAATTAGATGCAATGAACTCTACACAAATGTTCACTATGCGTATTTTAACCATTAAATACGTTATCAAGCATCATGTCAGCGTGACATTCTAATTTAGTGACTTTACAAAAACACGTAATCGAATCTAGGAACGCTGTGGTCCTCTCTAAATCAACTTCACACATATTCTGGGTCGATGTTTCTCATTATTTTGGTCCACATTTTTTTTTTACAAAATGATTACATTTAACTGAATATGCAAACACTATCAAAATAGAAAGACAAAATAGTTGTTTAATAGGAAAACCTGTCTCAAATAAGCTTTTTCTCCCAACCAAAAGAGCTATAATAATGAAACACTTGGTGTATTGTTTTCGCAGTAATTTAAATGCATATGCAATTTGCCCAATTTTGTATATTCTACTTTTCATGTGTCTGCATATCTCTGTAATATCTAAGTACTTGAGTCACGAAAGAGGCAGAACTGTGTAGTGGGACTCTCACAGAAATTCGATGAGAATCTGGAACCTGGTCCTGGGTCTGATACCTGCAGGTGGACTTTAGACAAGTCATCTAGGCTCCCAATTCCTCATCCTATTTTTTTCTAACAACTTGATGGAGGTATGGTTGACATATATAAAGCTATACATACTTAATATATACACTTGATGATATTGGAGTTAAGTATGTATCCATGAAACCCTCACCACAATCTATATCATAAACATATCCATCACCTCCAATTCCTCATCTTTAACATAGGAATAGTAACACATTTTTTTGCTTACCTCATTCATTTGTGTGAGTGTCAAATAATCTGACAGCGCTTTATAAGATATCTAAGAGTAAGATATTATCACAATAAGATATGTGATAATTCTCTTAGCATAGTAATAATACCTTGGACCATTTGACACCATCAAATTTTCTATACAATAAATGCTATTCCTGGTTTGAACAAGGGATCACGCCAGGAGAGATGAGTAGGTAGATACTTAACTTGTTACTCAATCTGGAATGTATTGCAAATGTCTCAGATTGATCCTCTTCCCTTTTTTTCCCACAACTTTCTATACACGTTGAGAATGTGATGTTGCTTTGAATGTAGAATAGAAAGCTAACCTTATTTGCTTGTCTTTACTGATTAAAACATTTAAAGTACTTACTTAAAGGAGAAAATTGAGTTTTAGTTTTTATTGATGTAGACCCTTCTTCAATCCACAAAGGATTTGTGTATAACAAAATTTCAAACTGTAAAATCAAATATTAATAGAAAAAAATGGAGCCAGAGGAGATACACACTAAAGTTAATATTAAAGCCAAGAATAAGAAAAAAGAGCATAAATATGGAAAAAGCATCGTGTAGAGTGGGAGTTTTGAGGAAACGCCTCCAAATCATGACAGTTCTTATTAGCCTTTTATTTGGAATGTCAAAACAAAATTAGAGCTGTTTTCAGCTATTTTCCTAAAATATGTTTGCTGTAATAATTCTAACTTGTCCTCACTTGAGTATTCATCTCAGTTTTTATAAAAGGCAGCACGTTTATAGGGCGTCAAGTAAACCAGACTTATGGAACTTTTAACAGCCCTCTCCCTTGATATTTTCATGATAGATGTTGATTTATTCAACTTTAATATGTAGAAAAATACTATTAAATAAAACTATGAAATGATGAGATTAGAAGCACTTAATAATATTACTTGAGAAGTGGTAAATTATTATGGATGTGTTTTGTCCACTATACATGGCTATATTCATAAGTAACTTTAGTAGTATCTACTTGAGCAAATAATGTGAGTTATATTTACAGGTGCTGCTATCTTAGTAGATAAAATGAGATAACCTTATTTAAAAAATATTGCATTTGAATTTTAAAATACAGCACTGGGAAAAGCTATTTTGCCTATTCTCTGATTCTAAAAAACCCAGATAAAATATCTTGTTTGGGTAAGATGATATTAATTTATTTTCCAAATGAATATAGCGTTTCTTCTGATTAAAAAAGGATACTTTTTCATTGTAAAACTACATTCAAAATGATGTGAGAAAGCAAAAAAAATTAAAATCGCCAATAATCTCATTTCCCGGAGATCACATTTAACATTTGGGGGGATATTCATCTAGTCTAATCCTAACATGCCTGTCTTTTCAGAAATCCCCCTCCTATAAAGGTTCTTCAACGCCCATGCATCTTACTTCCTCTTGTTGTGTTCTTGTGTAAAGGGAATGTATTTTCGCCATGTCAAATACACAAAGTGGTTCATGTACCACATCGTTGTCTCTCTTCATTATTAGTCAGAGGCCCTCGAACTTGTTCAGGTGGTAGACAATTGGACATTATGCTGGTCCTTGTAGAATACAATGACGTACTTATATAGTTCTTCATTTTCGGAACAGGGGGCAATTTTATTAACTGAGGAAAAGTTATTTTCACTTGCTTAGAAATGTGAAGTTCAATTTTCATACTGCAAAAGAGATTAAACCACAAACACAGGCACACATGTCCACCCTAAGAACAAGTTGTCATACAAACCCAAATTAGCTGCCTCACGTTGTCTTTGTTAACGAGTATTTGTTTGCTTCTTGTTCGGTCATCCAGAAATGCTCTTTAGCAGGAATAGATGGAACCCGATTGCAGTGACTTCTTTCCATTTTTGAAAATTGGGATGACATTTGCCCATCTCCAGTGTTAACAAATTTCCTCAAAGCCCACTGACAGCTGGGTAGGACGGTGTTGTGCAAGTTGTCTCATTTCCCTGGAATATAATTGGTCTGGGGCCAGAGATTTTAGCTCATTTAGAGCAGCAAGGTGCTCTTTTAAAATTCCCTCACCTATTTTGGGCTTCATTTCCCTCGTACAGTTATGCCTTTTCCAGTCTGAAGAACATTCTCCTTGACAGAGCAGACAAGTAGAGGAGCCGAGCAGTTCCACTTTCTGTGTCCTCTCTATTCCTACCCTTTTCCCTTCTGCCCCAGTCAGTTGAACCTGTTTCTTTCTGGTTCTTCTTTCTCTAAATGGAAGTGAAAAGGCCCTGAATGTTGTTTTTAACGTTATCACAAATCTCAATTAGTTTCGAGCTCAGCTTTTCCTCACTGTTTAAACAGTTCTATATTGTTCTTTGTAATAATATCTGCCCTCGATTATATGTCCCTTATTTCATCCCATGTTCATGCACTTTTAGAATCTGAGCTTGTTTGAGGATCCCCTGTGTAGTGGCACGCATCTTGTTCACCACCACCCTTTAAAAAATACTCATTGGGATCACTTACTATTACGTTGTCAAAATCTTATTCTTGAGAGCCTCACAGGCTACTTGCGCCATTTTCTCTTCTAAAACTTAAGATCATGGGATCGCTACATTTTTTCCCTTCTTAATCTAATAAACACACCACACCACACATACATACACACTTTACTGACAGACAGATGCTACTTTACTTGTCTTATAGATTGTCCAAATCAATAATTGTGTACGGAGATCAAAAGGTAAATAGTATGGGCCAGCCCTGATGGCCTAGTGGTTAAGTTCAGTGTGTTCTGCTTCAGTGGACTGGGCGTGGACTGACACAGTGGTGTTAGCAGCCATGCTGTGCTGGTGGCCCACATACTAAAAAATAGAGGAAGATTGGCATGGATATTAGCTCAGAGTGAATCTTCCTCATCAAAAAAAAAAAAAGGTAAAGGTAAAGGTAAATAGTCTAATATCCCTGATGGTTCACTAAGTCTGTCTCCATATAATCTGATTAGTCTTCTGAACCCTTTTAAATTCTGTCTGCAAATGACTGAAGTTTGGCAATCAGCTTGTCTTAGTTGTTTTCTTGTATAAGAAACACCTACATATATTATGTTAAATGGGAGAGAAAGACTTTAAATTTGTTGGATATCTTTATTGTTAACATGGCTTAAGTAGCGTTTAAGCGAGGAGAGATAAGTACTTGAAAGCGATAGTAGTTGTTATTTCTTAACTGGAGTAAAATTTACGTAAGATGAAACATTTATTTGGGAGAAGAGGAATAGTTTATTCTTATATAAAATTGGAATCTATTAAATTTAGTTCATTATTTCAATCTGTCAAGATATTTTGTGTAATATTCAGATTCTGCCATGTAATTTGTTTTCCATGCTTTTTTGCTGTGTATGACTGTAGCAAGTATGTAAGGAAGTATAGAAAGGTGCCCCTAGACATCTGGGAGACACATAGATATTGTGTTCAATTTAAGTTTGTCAAGTGATTCTACTCATACAACCAACACCTCAATGAAAAACTAGAACATTCCCATCACCTCATACCACCTTCCAGTTAATTCCTACCCACTATAGGCACCTATTGTTCTGGTTTCTATTACCATAGATTAGCTTTGTCTGTTCTTGAATTCATGTAAATGGAATCGTGCAGTATGTACTATTTTGATCAACATAATATTTTTGAGATTCATCCATGTTGTGAGTATATCAGTAGTTCATTCCTTTTTATTGCTGGTTAATACTCCATTGTACAAATAGACCACGATTCGTTTGTCTATCTTATCGATGGATATTCAGGCTGCTTCAGTTTTGAGATATTATGAATAAAGATAGCATGAACATTTGTATACAAATCTTTCTGTCAGCATATGTTTTCATTTGGGGGCTTAGGGGTAAATACCTAGGAGTAGAGTGGCTGAGTCAAGTGTTTAACTTTATAAGATACTGCAAAACAGTTTTCTAAAGTGGTTGTGCCATTTTACACTCCTGTCAGTCATGGTGGAGAGCTCCGTTTGCTCTTTATCCTCACCAACATTTGATCTTAACAGTCCTTTTAACTTTTGCCGTTTCATGGGATATGAAGCGGTATCTTATTGTCGTTTTAATTTGTATCACTCTGATGACTAACAACATTAAACATCTTTTCCCGTATACATTGGCCATTCACGAACAGAGATCGTGTCTGTTCAAGATGGTACCCTTCTTAGTGGGGGAAAGTGATAGTATTTTGAGGTCACTTGTATAGCTTGGAAATTGGGAGTGACGGAGACATGTTCCTACTTTCTTTTCTCTTTATTTTCTCTGAGGACTGTTGCACTGCAGTGCTGCTCCTTGGGCAGCAGTGCATAGGCTTGGTGAAAGCACTGCTCCAAGGCCACCCTGTTACTAATATGAAGTGCTGAACATTTTTCTTTAAAAATTGGCACCTGAGCTAACATCTGTTGCCTATCTTCTTTTTTTTTCCGCTTCTTCTTCCCAAAGCCCCCCAGTCCATAGTTGTAGATTCTAGTTGTGAGTGTGTCTGGTTGTGCTATGTGGGACACCTCCTCAACATGGCTTGATGAGCAGTGCCATGTCCACGCCCAGCATCCAAACCGGCAAAACCCTGGGCCGCCGAAGCGGGGTGCGTGAACTTAACCACTCGGCCACGGGGCTGGCTCCTGAAGTGCTGAACATTTTAATTTTCTTGTACCAGCTCCTGAAGATAGTCTTTTCAGAGCCATCAGCACTAATTTATTGGTTAGATGCCTACTAGGTATTTAAGAATACAGAAATATAATTTAATCATGATTTTTACCTCGTATGCTATGCTCATTCATTTACTCATTTAGTCACCAAACTTCTACTGATTAACATGGTGGAAAATTCAAAGGTAAAGAAGACATTGCCCCTGCACTAAAGAAATTCATAAACTTCCAGTCAAAATAAGGATGTTTAATTGTATATAGACTATGAAAAACATCATTAAGTAGACACAATGTACCATAGGATTTTGTAGGATAGATAACTTTTAGTTTCAAATTTACTCCTAAGAGAGATAGTATTTGGTGTGTGTCCTCATTTATCCATTTAACAGGTGTATTTTGAAGCACTACCATGTAGTAGGCACTTTGCTTGGCACTAGAGTGAAAGAAACAGTGATGATTCCTGCCCTCCTGGAGTTCACAGTCTAGTGGATTGGAATGAAGGGATTACATCAGTAGAAATGAGGGAATTCATGGTGGAGGAGAGAGAATGGGCAAAGGTCTGGGGAATGGCCAAGGCATCACTGTAGGTTGTCCAGTTGTGCTGAAGCCTGGATGAAGAATTGGAGTGTCATTGTTGAGAAGCCTGGACAGGTTTCTTGAAGAAAGGTTGTGATGTTCTGAATGATACCTAAGCTATTTGGGGTTCATTAGGCAGGTACTGAGGCTTCAGTATCAATGTTTGAGCAGGAAATCCACTACCAGAACCATTCATCAGGAGAATTAATCTGGAAAGAATATGTAGGATGTTTTGGAATGATGAAGGTTGAGGGAAAACAGGAGGATGTATTACTAACATAGGTGAAGTGTGGTGAATAACCAGACTATGCGTAAAGCAATGATGATGGAATGAGCTGGGCAAGAGGTATAAGAGTTAAGATCGGTATGACTTGGAATGGGGAAAAGAAAGGGATAAATCCTACATGAACTACTGATATCCAACCTGGTAAATGGGAGAATACAGATATCATCCAAATAAATAGTGAGGTCAACGAAAGAAACCAGTTTCAGAATGATTTAATGTTGACTTGAAAATGTTTTCTTTGAGGTTTAAGTCAAATGGAAATGTGCTGAAATGCTAGGCAGTAGTTAAGAAGGAAACTTCACTAAAAAGAAAAAACTTAGACAACGTTAATATTTGATAATTGAATCTTTTCCTCTACACAAATTAGATTTATAAGGAAGTCAAAACCACTATGGTTTGTTTTCACTTTTTTGTTAAACTATCTCTGATCTTTTAGGGATTCACATAGATAATTCTGGAAGTTTTAGCAGAAGACTTGCTTAAGTCCTCTGGCTGTTTTATTCTTGGGTTCCTGTAGTTTGTATATAGTTCAATAAGGTACACATTGTTGACATTGTACAAATATGCTAATAATGGAGAGAATCTATTCTTGTGCCTGATTTGTCTGATTTCCGGAGGATATGCTCAGTGAACGAGAGATACACGATTGTTTTTTCTCATCTCCCCTTCTCATCTAATTCTGTGAAGGAGAGGAGCATTACCGTACAACAGATAATGAGTTGGAAAATAAGAAAGCTAACCTCAGAAATTAAGGCTTAAAAAAAAAGAGTAGTTTGTATTTAATGCCTGTGTAAGTTGGCGAGAGGGACATATAAGGCTTAGTGATGCCCAGCATGTGCTTAGAGGTGGATATTTTGTTGATGTCTTGAGGGTTCTGTAATCTAAGCTAAATGCTTAAAATCAATTAATGGACGTTAGACACAGAGATCTGTTTTTATCCCTCTTTATCTTATTTCTGGGCCTTTCCCTCCTCAAGAGCCTGAGAAACTAAACCTTACCTTGATAACTTATGGTAAGAGTTGAGACTTTGGTAAAACACAGTTATTTTTAATGTCTCTCTTTCATACTATGCTGTTATATATATTTCAAAATTTTACTTTTGAACCTTTGTCAAATGGGAAACCACTCAAGAGTACTGTAATATCTTGCCCAGTCTTCTGCTGCATTGGTCAATGAATATTTCTTGAGCAGTTATTAAGGAAAGCAGTGCCCAGCACTGTGCCTGGTAATATAAAGACTGGAAAAAACGTCCTCACGCACTTATAATCTGAATTGCCACAACCTCTATGTTTCTTTTCCTGACCGTTTCCCCAAACCCAGATACATAGACATATACGCACACAACCATACACACAATCACACAATTAATTGATCTGTCTTCACATAGCATCTCCATAGCTGCATTATAGCACAGCATTGTATATAGTTATTTGCTTGTATACTTTCCTTTATTAAATTGAGTATTGACGTGAAAATATAAGCTTATTTATCATTGTAAGGGTATCAAATACAGAGTAGTTACCTAGATATTTGTTAGAGTGAATTACATTGAAGAGAATACTTATCTGCATTGAACAATTTACCTACATACCTACAAATAGTCATTTACAGATTATGCCATAGCTAAAGCACATAGAATTACTTTGAGTATGGAAGAGAAGTAGTTTGTTAAGGGGCAGGTTTAATTCCTGATCTCTTAAGGAGCAACATGAACATATTTTTAAATCATCTTTGTCCACTGATTTTTAGCAGTAGGTGGGAGAACTTAGGATGGGTAGATACAAGCAGCTTCATGAGAATGATACTCTATTTTTTTCAAATGATATAGGGAATCATCCTGCATCTCAACTTTCTACCTTATGTGCATCATGAGATTGATCTCTTTGCCAGCAAATGAAAATAAAATGTAGCAGCCTAGAGAAACGCAAGGGTCAGTAATGCTAACATTACTCTTGTCATTGTCCTTTGTAGCAATTGTCCTACAAATATCCAAGCAGTCCCAAAATATGTTTGGCTTGTGAATGCTACCTTTGAAGTTACCCATAATGTTTTCATTGAAAATGCAGAATCCAACCGCATTCAGAGCCAAAGCCACATCATGAATCTTAGACTAAGCTCTGCCAATAATGATCTCAGGTATATTATTAATCCTAATTTTTCCTCTGAGGTTTAGGCCAGTATCTCCAAATGCCCACTTGATATCCTTTCCTTCACTCACTTCTCCAGCAAATGGCTAAACCCTGTCTATTTATCTCCCAAATATCACTTGGTTCCGTCTACTTCTATTTCTGCTACTACCTCTCCAATCCACACTACAATCTCCCCTCATCTTAAATACAGTGATATGTCCTACTTGGTCTACCTACATCCACTCCAGAGCTTCTCCAATCCATTCCTTCTACTGCAGGCAGTGATGACCAGCTACTAGCACAGTGCCTGGCCAATAGGAGGCGCTCAATAAATAGCTGTTTAGTCAATGAATGATTCACTGAGTGAAAATATTTGGTAAGCATGGCAAGTGCCAGTAGGGAACTACAACTTTTCAGAGCCAGTGAGATTAGACCTTTTAATCAAACTTTTCCAGTCCTTAATCCATTTACACATCATCTTGCTTTTAAAAAATGATATTGTTGCTTTCTCCATACACTCACTGCATCTTTTCTATCCACCAAGTTGACTTTTGAACAAATATTTGTGTGGCTCCAAATTGATAACACCTATAGAAAAAAGAACAAGAAATTTAAAAATGATGTATGTCTTCTTTCAATTATTCTGTCTTAAGAGCCGATGTTTTTTGTTTGTGTGCAATATGTTCCATGGTTAAATATTCCACACATTTTCAAAACCATCCTAATAATTACCTAGAAAGGATTTTCTGTCTGAAGTTGTGTGTTCTATTATCAGGATCACTTAATAAGAGAGCAAGGATGGTCATGGACAAGAGTCTCCTTTTGATCAGAGAAAAATCAATTTGTTTTCTTAACAAATCTAAGTAAATGGAGAGAAAAACAGCTCTTAAATGTTCCCAAGTAGCTCTCCTGAAGTTCTAATGAAAGATTTAGAAGCCAAGGAGGATTGAATAAATCTGTGAACCTAGAGAGGCCTAACATTGATTTTAACAAAGTAAAACCTATTAACTTTGCAAAGTTGTGTACTTTATAACAACAGTCTTCTTTAAAGCAAGAGCCACTAATTTAAATGCCTTCAGAGAGCGGTAGAATGTACGCATGCCACACCTGAAGGCATTTGAATTATTAAAATTCTAATGCCAAAATATGTCTGAAGAAAGATTTAACTTGCCGCCTTCAGTTTCAGATCCCCAAGGGCAGAGATTTAACATACATACTTTTTTTTTTCCTTTGGAATCTCTGCTTGAAATTGAGGAATACATGTTTTTGGGTTTTTTTGCCCAATTTCTTGGGAAAGAAAGAAAAAAAGCCTGAGATAACCTTAGAAAGCATGTAGTACTTTAAGCACTTTATGATGAATCCATTTGGTACCCACGTTAATAGCAGCAATAATAGCAAATGTATATATCACTGATGTGGATGAGATAAACACATCCAAAGGAAATTTCATTGTAATTTGATATTAGGTAAATGTCCCATTAAAATAAATCGCTACTGTACATAATTTTCCTTTAGTTCATTGGCAGGATGTTTGCTTTGGAAAGAAGCAGTCTAATTCTAGTTTTAGGAGGAATTCTCATTATTCTTTTATAGCAACTCTTATCAGAAGCAGATGGGGAATTGTACCAATGAGCATATGTACTAGTAAACCACACAAGAAAAAGAGGGTATTAGAGGAAATCTTATAAGACCACCCTGCCACCTCCAATTCCTATAACAAACCAACAAAAACATGCATATGGTTTCCGCATTATTATCAGTGGGACACAACAAATGTTTTCTGAAATACAAATAAAATGAGACCAGGAGAAAGAATAGGCTAAAAAAGTGCATTTTGGTTTTGATTGATCATTTGTGAAAGCTGTTCCTCTTTGATTTGGTTTAGTTTGCACATTACTAATGAAAGATCTGTAGGTCCTTAGATGAAAGTTGAATCTGAGATACAGTTCAAATTTGGAGGCATATTTTATGGTCAAAAGAAGAAAAAATTCCTTCAGTATTACTTAATCCTCAGCTGTAAAGTCTAATACAGACATGAATACTACCAATGAATGACACTACATAGAAACACTTTATGAATACCTATATAGAGGAGGGGCACCTCGCTCTCCTTGGGCGCTTAAACGACCCAGCAGAAGAGGGAACATTTAAGCCAAGCGTTATAGATGAGTAATGAGTTTGACTTGCAAAACTTAGCAGGACAGTCAAGGAAGTAGAAAGCCATTCAGTTTCACTGGGGATTGGAGCTAAATTGAAAGTGGGGAGCATCAGGAGAGCGGGCTGAAAAGGCAGAGGGGAGAAGAAGCTGTAGCGGGCCTTTGGACCCCCCTGTTAGGCTAATGTTTGGGCTTTCTCTTATAGTTAATAGTTAATCTACCTGGCATCATTCTTGATCTCCTCATTCCGGGGTCTTGACCTTGGCTTTGATTCTTGCCTCCTACAACTTTCATTTTTTTACTCAAAAATTGCCGTTTCTCTAAGTCATTTTCACTTTTTTCAGTCCTTCCTGTGTTTCATGTACTATTTTTCCACTCTTGCCTCTTTCTCCCTCTTTTGAACTCCTGGCTTTCCCAAATTTCAGCCACCTTTCAATCATTCTCGCTATCCTCATGAGGTGCCCTCACAGGATCACTAGGTCTTCCACCAGGACGGAATCACCTAGTCCACGAATGGGCTAAGCTGAATGTGTCCTGTTCCTCAGCCTGCTGTATGCCTTGGGTATTTGTCCATTCATATTGCTTCCTAACAAAAATTCATCATCTGATAAAAGTTGAAAGATACTTTCTGAAGCGTATTAAAACCTCTGAAGACAGTGGTGACTATATAGTCTAAGAATTAACATGAGAGACAAACTTGTTTAATTTAATCTTTGAGAAAAGGACTGGAAACTATTTTCAGACTTTTACTTGAATTCTAGGGACCGACAAAGAAACAATTGGAATGATCTTAAGCAGGACAGAAAGAGTAAAGTGATAGGTAAAAGATAATGCATCATATTTTTATGAAATTGCACCATAAAATTCCATCTGGCAGTTTCACATGTCTCTATTGGGTTTATATTATTATATATTTTCACTTGACCAATGAGTAAACTGAGTCAATGATTAAACTGTCTCAAATCCTTAACAAAGTTACAAGTAAATCACAGAACTGGATTCTTGACACATCTACTTGTTCATAGAAGGTTTGTTTTTCTCTCTTCTGTTCCCCTCAGTCTTTATCTCTTCTCCCAATCACTTTTTTCCAAATCAGCCTAATTAGTGATATTTTGCCAGTTCTTTATTTCCTACATAGCTTATCCAATTTGTCATTGTACAATTTCCCATAACTGCTTCTTAACTTATTCTTTTTCATTTGTCACATTTTATTTTCCACTTACTGTTTTCATGGAGTTTTGGAAAGTTTTGCAAGTACACATTTTTAATTCATGCAATGATTTCATATAAAATGTACTTGTTCTTTTTCTCGTATTCTTCCCTCTATAAAAATGTTGCAGTTCCTTCCTTGCCTTAATTCCTCTTCCCACCAGTTTGACCAGACTTGAAGGACTTAGATATAAGTGTCATTTTCTATAATTTAGGAACATTTCTCAATTTAAAATCATACAAGAGGTTAAGAATAATGCAGTAACTAAAACATTCCCCTCCTGCTCGCTTGCCGCCTCCACGTCTCTCTTGACTACCCTTGCTTTAATAGTGTATCTGTTTTGTACACCTTTGTCCCCTTACCCCCAGAGATTCTGATTCACTTGGCTTATGGTGGAATTCTGGCTTTTTTATTTTGAAAAAGCTCCCTAGGGAGAGTCTGATATGCCATCCTTACTAAGAATGATGCTTTAATATGGGAATCAAAACACAATAAGCTTTCTATGATGAATAATCCAATAGATTTAATTATGATTTTCTTTGTATCCAAAACTAAGACTCAAGGTTAGTTGCCAGAGAAATAGATAAGGATGCCTATGACAACAGAACATTAATGTGATATCAGAGCTTGAAAATTTTACTAGTAGTGAATAATTTAGTACTTAAAATATTTAGAAGCTATAGAATTAAAATGAATTTGTTTTTCACTAAGTGAATAAAGTTGATTGAGGTTTTACATTTAATTTTGTAAATCAAATTTTGTCTTCTTTGAGCTCAGAAGCTAACTGTAAAACACCATGTACCAATTTTTGCTTCCTATTTTGAGCCATTATTTTGCTGTCTTATGCTTTATTACTGAAAATTCTTCATGGGTAGATCCTACATAGTAAATACTTCTTGGGATTCCAAATCTTCTCACACAAATGCAGTAGACTGTTTAACGAGCTCTTCTTTCACAAAATTAAAAAATTTGAAGGCCCTGATTTAGGACTCTATAAAAATCAGATTTAGATTTAACAATTTTAAATTATTGCTTCATTCTTAACTATTCAATTCTGTCTCTTATCTGGGAAATAGAAATAATAAAACCCTTGTTGATTCTACAATTGGGTTGCGCACATCACTGCAGCCAGCAGCCATGAGGTAGAAGGGCCAAGATCAAGAAAAACAAAGCAAAGGGGCTGAGATAGAAATTCTGAAGCAGCTTTAGTTTATAGCATTATAAACCAGCAACAAGAATTCCTTGATGACTTAACAAAGATTTACAAGACATTTACTCTATCATCTTACTACTCAATGCATTGTCCCTGGACCAGCCGTAGCAGCATCCTCTTGAAGCTTGTCCCGTCCACAGCCCTACTGAATCAGAATCGGCAGTTTAGCAAGATCTCTGGGAGATTCTTATGCATGTTAAACTTTGAGATGCACTGCTATAGCACACATCTAATAGGTGCTCCATGCATTTTTAAAAAGTATTGCTAATAGCTGTGGGTATTGGATAACATTGGGGATACAAATTAGAGTCATAATCTTTCTCCTCTAACTGCTTCCCTGACTTCTGTATTTTAGACAAAGATTTCCCCATTTCGGTAGTCGTTCGTGATTGCATGATCCAGCTAGTTCCCAAAACTGTTGTTCTGCCTTAACAGTTCACGTCACCTCTAGTCTTTCCTTTCTGATGCATTGTCAAAACTCTACTTTTAGCCCCAATACCTATCTCCCAGACTCCTGTCCTAGCTGTTTTACCTGTGTCCTTGCCTTACATTAGCCTAAACTCTGCCTGAGAATTATCCAGAAGTATAGCTCTAGCTCTGACACTCCTGTACTTAAAACTCAAGTCATTTTCTGTTGCTTTCCAATGAATTGCAAACTCTTTAGTCAAAAGCAAAGTCCTCTCTGCCCAGGGCCAGTGTACACCCAGGATGGCACCTCTCCCTAAACTCCCACTCTCCTACAGTGACCTAGAGCTCCAAAGGATCCTCCTGATCACATCATGGAAATTGCCATAGGCCTTGCCTTCTGCCATCCCCTCAGCCCCCTGACCCTCCATGTGCCTGCGGCCTACCCACTCTTTAAATTCCAAATTCTCCCCAAAGGTCTCTCTTGTTTATCCTTCCACTAGTGGAGATCACCCCTCTTCTGATCTATCATATTTTGAGCACCTTGCTTTCTCTATTCTACTGTATGCAGCATAATAAATTATCCTTTGCAACTGTGTCTAGTCTCCTCAAGAGATTATACACTGCCTAAAACCTAGAAAATTGTACTTAGTTCTTTGAATACTCTAGGAGGCCCAATAATAAGTGTTAATACTGATGATACCAAGGCAATGAGGAGACTGAACTCCTCCCCTCCTCGCTTCCTCTTCTCTTCCTCCACTTCCTTTATTTATAGATTCAGGCATTCACTCAACAGCTACTTACTGAAGCCTCTCATGCACTAGATATTAATACTAAGCATTAGGGACAAAATATGAATAGGACACTGTCTTTGACCTTAAGGAATTTGTGGTATAATAGCAATATAGACACAGTTTGTTATGAATGGGTGTACCAGTTACTAAGCAGTGACTGTCACAAGTAACACTGATCTGACTGGGTAGTAAAGAGTGAGATGTAAGTAATGGAGCAAAATCAACTAGTTGCAAGGAAATATCACATGTTTATTAGAGCACATCTCATGCACATTTAAGAGAATAGTATGGTCGGGAAAGCTTATGAATATTCAATAACTGTGCATAGTTTTATAGTCATTGTGAAGTACTGTGACCATGGAATAATGGCCTTGTTATCATTTTTGCTGCTTTATTGAATCTTTTAACTGCTTAAGTTATACTACCAAAAATTCTAGTATCCAAAATAATATGTGAAATTAGTTTAAAAAAAAATAGGAGTTTATGTGGAATGAGAGTCTAAAGGACGTTTGACCCAGTCTCAGAAGACATGCATTCATTCATTTATTTGGCAAGCATGTACTGGGGTTTACTATGTACTTGGTATTGGATCAGTGAATAGGGGAATATGAGAATATTAGATAATTAGAATCATATCTATCAGGAAAGTGTTCCGCATACTGACTTTATCCCATCAGTATGTAAGGATTTGTAAGTACTTTAGATATAATACAGTAGCTATCTTAAGTTCTCATATTATTTCATTGTCTAAACTTCAGATTTAGTAATGGGTTATTTTAATTGCCTTAAGAATTGTAGATTATCTTTTTTAAAAAAACAGTGCCATTTTTATTTAATAGTAAAAAATATTTTTGTTTTTATGCATATTTGGTTGTAATAGTCTCTTTTTTTGATGGAACTATTTTTCTGACACTCTGCTCTTAAAATTTCATTCAGGATAAAAAGTAGAAGTATTTAAGCTTGACACCATCAATGACTCATAAAAATGTTCTGATGGCTATAGATTATTTTTAAATTTATTGCTGCACCTTAGGGATTTCTTGATAGGCTGCCTCTGAAAGCAATTAATTCTCAGTTTTATGTGGTTTTATAATGCAAAATACATTGATGGAAACAGAATTTGAAATAAATTTCCTTCTAATATAGTAATGAATTTTTCTTTAAATATCTCTAGAGGTTTTTTTTTTTAAAATACTGTGGCTAAACTGCGTTTGTTCTTTTTCACCTCTCATATCGACAGTCACTAAGAAGTCCAAATACTTTTTTCAGGTTTTAAATTTTACAACACTTCATAGACTGTTAAACATGGAACATCCTTGTGGGTACAAGAAATCGGATTTGCTCTTGAGAAGGTTTCCGACTAATTGATTTGTAGGACATTATAACATCCCCTAGCTGACAAGCTTTACAAATATAAAAACTGGAGCTGAACTGAGAGGACGCTTTTTTACCGACACATAAAAGGTGTCTTTCTATCTTAGATCCTTTGGATATAGGCATGTCAGTTTCATAGAGAAACTTTCGCATGGAGCTTTTGTATTTCTTTCTCTCCCAGTAGAACTGCATGTGGTAGCACATTGTTTAATCTTTCCTCAAATAAAAGGACATGGGGCTTCATTTTCGTTTTGCCTTTTTTGATATCTTACAGGAACTCCAGGATGGCATTGGGCAGCGGCAAACTGTTGTCAGAGTATTGAATGCAACTGGGGAAGAAATAATTCAACAGTCCTCAAAAACAGATGCCAGTATTCTACAAGAAAAATTGGGAAGCCTGAATCTGCGGTGGCAGGAGGTCTGCAAACAGCTGGCAGAAAGAAAAAAGAGGTAGAGTGACAGATAAAATAGGAATTCTAAAATTTTAGCAGAGCTGTTTAGCTGTCCTTAAGAAGAGATTTTTGTTGAAGACCGTAACCAGGGTGGAAGCACTAACATTAAGGAGACCATCAACAGTTAATCAATAGCAACAATGAACTTTCTCTTTCTCGTATAGTAAACCATGTAGCTTATGCTAGTTAAATAGGCAGTGTTTTCTATTTTAAATTTTCAAGTTTGTTTTAAAAATCACACAATTGTTTAAATATGAATGTCTTCAGTTTATTCCAACTTGAACAAGCTGAGTCTCAATTACTTTTTAAAGAAGATGAGAAAAGGTAGTTAGAAATGATGATTTTGTAAGAAAGACTACTCTTTGGCTAGATTTTTTAACAGCTGCAAATGTGACTATGATGCTGAAAAAACATGGTAGTAATATTTACCTTTTAGTTCTGATACATTTGTTAGTACATTCTTGAAGAGGAAGTTGGGCCAAAAATGTTCATCTCTTAAGGGGAAAACAAAACCTCAAAAAGGTTATTGTTGAATTCAATCATCATTTAACTTTCTCTTGGAATGTATTGAAAGCACAGAAAGGCAAATGTATGCGGCTGCAGTTGGAAGGCATGGATATTTTTGTAAATGGGATTTTGTATTATGCTTCCAGTTGTTGATGCTAATGTTTCCTGTTTCATAAGGGACAACTTGGCCTTTATTTACCAAAGGATACTATTGTTATGAACAATGAAAACTCAGTTCTATTGCCAAGTTCTTGCCCCCTACCTATCATCTACGTGATAGGTGGGTTTTAATATTCAGAAAGCTAGAACAACTCATTGCTGAACGTCTTTGGTAAGGGTGTATTAGTAAGGTTTTGGAATTATGTCCCTTGTCTTTGCCTACCTCTTCTTGCCACCTTGCTCATGTTGTGTTATTCAGAAAGTAGATACAATTCACATTCCTGTACAAAATGGATGCACTAGTTGACCTACACATACACACACAAATGTTGCTCAAGTTAAAAAATAAGAGCATCCCATAAAAACATTTTTATTTTAAATCTTAGTTTAGAAAATATTGTAATTTATATAGGTAACATAACTTTAACTTTGTAGTTCAAGTGCTTTCTTAGGAAAGTCATAACTTTTTTCTTAAATTGAAATCCTTGTAATAAAAACACAACTAGCCCGTATTTTAAATAACTGATAAGTTTACACTATGAACAGGTTTAAACCTGTATGTCATTTCTGAACTATACTCAATCTAGTCAAAAGTAAGATGTTAAGAAATGAGAAGATTAAGGAAAATTGAATAGCATGCCATAAAAATAAATATCTTGAATTCATAAGGTGGTTTAAGTTGATTGGAGGATTATTTTTTATTATATATACAGTATTGTTTCTTATATTTAAATATCTTACTTGTATATTTGAATAGAGCACATTAATATTTTTTCTGATAATTCTTTTTCACCTGGATTCTTAAACTCTTGTTATTTCTTATTGACTTCTACGTGCGAATTAGAACTTCTAAATAAAGATGGGCAATATGCCTATTTCACCAAATAAGCTCTAAAATTTTAGATCCTTCTAAGATTATAAGAAAGTGCAATATGCTGACTCTGTTGTGAAATATCAGAAAAATTGTAGGTTAATTACAGCTAGGGATTTGGCTGTAATTGGTTAGAAAAATTTCTCCCATTTAAACATTTTGACCTACATTAAATATTGCACTTTTGTGCTTTAAAAAGTCAAAATCAGCTTCCCTCAGGGTTTTTTTTAACTCAGCTTTTAAAGTTGTCTACTTGCTGCTACATTTCAAAAATAAATGTTAGCATATTTAAATTTCCACTGAGTTCAGTTTTGCGGCACACTTCCTCAGAATTTTTCTGTCATTTGAATTTTATGTAATGAAAAAAATAATAAAAGATAAGTGCCGTTTCTACCAATACAGTTGCAGCTATTTCCAAACATCCAGTAGCAAATAAAGTAAAAATGTATAAAATAATATTTTATAAAGAATATTAACCCAACAATTGTGGGAGGGCTGTAATCCTGAAATTATTAGTAATCAATGACATGCTTTCAGTGCAACTCAAGCGAAAGTCAGGGGGAAATAGAAGTTATTTATTGCACAGGTGAAAAATAAGATGACTACTTAAGTTGACAACATTGTTCTTAGTTTGCAGTAGCTTTAAATACAGCTGTTGGAAATATTTAATGTTTCTTACTCCACATACACATGTGAAATAAAGCACATAATTTAGGCAAAAAAGTCTACAAGCTACTTGGAGCCTTATAGCTACATAATTTTAAAAGTTTCTCTTTGAAAATGCAAGACAGCAGAAATATGAGAAGAAAGTTCTGAGAAAAATTCAAATTGCACTGGACATCCATTAAGGTTAGTCTATACTGGAAGTGAATGAAGTATAAAATATAGTCAATTCGCTGTGTAGTTTAAGATAGAAAACTCACTGTTGCCTCAATTATGTAGCAGAAGAACTGGATAGCATCTATAGGTTTAAGCATGATAGTCATGAGCGTAATGATGGTTTAGCCACCAAAATGGTCTTTATAAAGGAGGAAGATGCGAATGAAAGCCTCTCAACCATAAAGGGAAGTTGCAAGTTAAAATAAAGCAAGCCTGTGTATGTTCATATCTCATCAGAGTTGTTACAGATTTCTCATAATATCGTTCATGTTTATCACGACTTCAAAACTGCAGTGGTTACTAGATCTGCCACAAGATCTTATTAATGTGTTAATAATAAACAAGCACGTGTATTCCTATATCGCAAATTTGTTTTTCTAATAGTTTTATAACTGCATTTCAATACAATTGGCTTCCTTTGAAGTTCTATGTATTTTATATTCTGGACTTAAAAACATCATTCTGAGAAGGAATCCCAGGGTTCACCAGATTGGCAAGGAGGTCCATGGCGTAAAAAATGATTTTAATTATTTCTAACCAGCTGTTTGTTTATCTGCCCAGACCTCATTCTCATGTGCTGTGGTTTTAGTCCTCTCAACGGTGTGGTCAGTGTCCTCATACACTCGTTTCTTCCCCGGAGTGTTTCAGGAGATGTACCAGGCAAGAGAATGTGGGTAGGCAGGCGTTTTAACAGTGGATGCTTGACAACGTAAGAAAAGGCCTTTTACTTAGAATAATATCAGTTGACAAAAGATTGAATGGAAGAGGGAAGCAAGGTGATGGGAAGTAGAATCTCTAAATTGAGGAATCTCTGAATCATAACCCATAGCAATAAAAAATGATCTCAAGAGATTATCTTTCCTCTTCCCTTTAGACAATGTGATGTTGCTTCTCTCATTTCACTGATAAGGCAATTATCGTACTAACATATAGTGAAGAATAACGTTTTTAATTTAAATGGTACCTGATTAAAAATATTGGTTGAAATTATTCTTTTCCTAACTTTTTTTTAGTGAAGAATTTCAAACATGTAGAAAAGTTGAAAAAAGTACCATAATGGATACCCATATACCCTTCTCTCCTCCTAAATTCCTAGATTCTAAGTTAAAATTCTGCCATATATGCTTTTTCTTTCTCCCTCTCTCTACTTCCCCCATATCTGCCTTTCTCTAACAGGGAATAATACACGGACACACACACAAACTTTTTTGTTGTTTTAACATTTGCAAATAAATTATAAACACCCTTATACTTCACCCCTAAATGCTTCAGCATGCATCTCCTTAGCATAATGGCACACCATAGGTAACTATGCTTATTTATCATATTCAAGAAAATTAAAAATAGTACCATATTATTATTTAACATCCAGCCCATATCCAAATTTCCTCAGTGGTTCAAAAATTCTTTTATATCATTTTGAGTTTTTTTGTACCAACTTCCCATCATGTTTCATGCATTGCATCTGATATTGTAAAGGAGGAAAAGAAAACTTTTTCCCTATCCTCTTAGGTTTAGTGTCTGGAGCCTGCAGGTTAAACTGACAAAAGACACATTAATAGGAGAAAATGCATACAAATTTTATTTGATATTAATATTTTTATGTGGCACTAGGGGCTTCATAGAAAAGAAGTGAAAACCCCAAAGAAGTGGTAGATCTAAGAGCTTGTATACCATTTTAACAAAGAGCAATAAATTGTAGGACATGGCACTGCTTGGTAAAAGCCATGCTTGTGGTAGGCGTCCCGTGTATAAAATAGAGGAAGATGGGCATGGATGTTAGCTCAGGGCCAATCTTCCTCAGCAAAAAGAGGAGGATTGGCAGTAGTTAGCCCAGGGCTAATCTTCCTCAAAAAAAAAAAAAAGTGCAGTAGAACATCCTCAAAAAAAAAATCTCCCCTTTCTAGATTTGTCTTTTTTCCTTCAAGTTGTCATTCAACTCATTCTCTATTCTCTGTATTTCTTGAAAAGTGGAAGCTGAGTGTAGATAAGACTTGAAAAGATGTATGTCAAATGTTTGGGGCAAGAATACTTCATATAAGATGCTGTGTACTTTTAATCACATCAGGAGATGAATAACATGAGGTAGTCCCACTCTAAATGCTGCTAAGTTTGATTAGTCAATTAAGGTGGTGACCATCAAATCTTGAATTATAAAGCAACATTGGTTTTCTTTGAAATTAGTAAGTCATCTAATGGCTTTAATATCCATTGATGATCCTTCACTAACTCAATTATTACAATGGAGTTGCAAAATGGTGATTTTCCTAGCTCTGACATGATCCCACGTTTCTTCCATTAAAAATAAGAAAAAAATTTATATTCTCTCTTTGATGTCGATATGAACTTATGGATCCTTATTTATTCAATATACTATAATGGATTACAGTTATTATTCTTGTTGATATTCACCTTTACCAAAACTGGCCAGTGGGAGCTCATTCAAGCTTCCTGCTGAAATGTCCCAGGCTCACCTTATACTTTCCCTGCCCCAGGTTTGGAATCAACCATTTCTCCAATGGCCTCTGGTTTCTTTTAGTGGGAAATAGTATATAGAAACTGAGATCTGGGCAGTAAACCCTTCTGAAAGGAATACTGGCACCTTTCTGGCAAGCAGTCCTAGGGGAGAAAATATTTTCATATTACTTTCACAAGGGCACAAAACTCCTTTTCAGAATACATCAAAGTTCAGAGTAAGGCTAGGCATATTAAAAAGCGCTTATTGTGTAAGACTTCATGTAACTGGTAATTTATTTATTTCACTGCCTCTACTTCTGAATTTTTAAACCAAAGTTTACCTGTATATAATCTATGCTAGTTTGCCAAGCAAATTAATGGTGTAAATAAGCTAATGGGAGACATTCCTAAATGTACTTAAGGGAAGAAATTGTTTTTTAAAGACCTTAGCTCATTGTTTGCATGCAAATGGATGCTGTTAATTAGAAATGAGCCTTCTCTAATTCATTAAAGTAGGCCTAGGAGGACCTCTTCTTGAAAATCTCCATTAGCAATTCATATTACTGTATGCACTCTTTGTAAGACAACTGTTTTCTCTTAAGTCTTCTTTAATATTGGCTTCTCCCTAATTCAGACTCCCCTAACGAAATAGCCTTCAGTATAGCACCTTATTTCCTCCAAAGTGCAAATCAAAAATTGTAATATGACTCAAAAGTCTCTTCACAGTGTGTGCCATTTTTTAAATATACTCAGCATATCCGTGTAAACCAGTGCTAAAAGCCTTCTCACACATTCACACTCTGCCCCCAGGATCTCTCCAACCCTAATTCCAGGCTGCTTGCTCTATGCTTGAACATCCCTGGTTTCTCGTCACCAGTTTTGACCCTGACTCCCTCTTCATTCAGCCGAGAGAGTTTGTAAAGTGAGTACCCACAGGCTGAACCCAGCTTGGAAAGCATGCAGTGTTTTCACATAGGCACTGTTTTGAAATATTGCCAACATTTAAAAATGGAGGGGCTTCATATTTTTTTAAAAAAATACAGATTTCTGTCTCCTTTTCAAAACTTAGATCTGGCTACTGGGCTCTCATTTCCACATTCTCTCAAGGTACCATCAGATGAACTGAGTAACAGATGTTTCAGACTCTTGCTACTCAAAGTGTGGTCTCTGGACCAGCGCGCAGACATCACCTGGGGGTGGCTAAGAAATGAGGAATCTAGTAAATCATAGTCAGCATTTTAACAAGATTGCCAGGTGATTCATGTGCACATTAAAGTTTGAGAAGCGCTGGTTTGGGCAAGCAAGCTTGCTTTTCAGTTTGCCACACCTGTCCCACCTCATTCATTTATATTAATTGCTTTCCCATTGACATTTGACTTTATAATACTTCGCATAGACTCTTGTGTAATAATGATAGTGATGGTGACTGTACTTAATATTGCCAGGCGCACTTCCAAGTGCTTTACATAGCTCATATAATCTTCATAACAGCTCTATTCTCATTTCCATTTTTACAGAAGGGCAATTGGAGCACAGACTGCTGAAGGTCTTTGCCTAAGATCACATAACGAGCAAGCATCTGAACCAAGATGTAAACCCAAATAAGTCTGATTTTAGCATCCTTACTTTAGATCTAATGTTGTATTACTTGTATTAGCTTTGACCTTTAGTATTCTCTAGGATATACTTCCACTTTCTGCCCACTAACGTCTCACCAAGCCCATCCCCTTAGTTGGCCATGCTTAGTAGCAATGGAATAGGACATAGAATCTGTTCTGACCTCTCTCTCCAACCATGTCATCCATCGTTTCTGCTATTTCAGCTTGCGTCTCAAGCGTAAAATGACCTGAAGTTTTCTGTCCCTCAGCTTTTGCAAAAACCATTTACTTTGGGGGGTTGAATTGCCTTCTCACTTATTTTTTCTCAAAATGCTACCCATCTCCCAAAACCCGACTTAAATCTATTTCCTCAATGAATGTTACCTGCTCTTCTTAAGCAGAAGTAGTTTGTTCTCTTAAGTTTTTCTTGCTCCTTTTTATAACACATAATGTTTTATATATCTATCATGTATCATATGTTCTATTTTCCCCAGCAAGATTAAAAGCTTCATGAGGGCAAGGCAATATCTTATTCTCATTTCTATAACCCATAGTACTTAGCAGAAAATCTGTTACATTGTAGATGACAAAAAATATTTTCTTAATTTAAATAGTAAGAATTTTTATTCACATTAAACTAGGCATTTAGCTCTTTACACTTGACATTGTTACATAGGTTAAAAATAGATCAACAGAGCCAGAACTATTTTTTAAATGTTTTTTAATAGTATCACATTTCCATGAATACATTTTTAGTTTGGAAATTGGACTTGATCAATTCTAATTGTAAAAAATGGAAGAACGTGGGTTAATAATTCATATTTTAGGTGTTTTCAAGAATTTAATACTCTTAAGAGACAAACGACTTCAATTTCCTTAGATATTCACACCAAAAAGAAGCTCTTGGATTCAAACATTTTGTATATTTGCTTACCTCAGTCTTACTGTATCACAACTAACAAATTCTAGGTAAATTAAATAGGAAGTAGCCTTGAAATTAGGTATTTTATTCTCATCCAACCTACAACCACGAGATGTTCTCGATACAATTCATATCACCAAAGAGCTATTTTTAGATTGATGAGAGAGGATCATACAGATATTATTACCCACAGGTGTCTATGAAAACCTGGTCTCTTCCCATCTGTTGTCTGATGACTCTTGAAAAGCTTTCAAGGACATTCATAATTCTTCATCAAAAGACTATGAAAAATTAGCTTCATAGTTAATCTTTTTATGTCATATTTTATTCTTTGAAACTTGGCAAGTTCTAGTGAAATTGACTAACTGGAGCCAAACATGCTGTCACATTGGCTCGTACTGACAGTATCACTCTCTATAGATACAGAAGCGAATGCATTTTATTCATGGCCTTCCATGAACTTTTATAGGGCTGCGGAAGTAGGAGTTAGAGTTTGTTAGGGAGAGTGATCTCTGGGGTAGGCCTTGAAGGATGGCAGGAATCAAATGAGGAATAAATGGGCATGCCAGAGAGAAAAAGTGACATGAGAAAAATCAATAAAAACAAGAAAGAGGGGGCTGCGTTGAAGGACTACATGCAGTTCAGTATAGAGAATGTCTCCTGTATCTCCATTTAATTTGCTCATCTAATTATCCTAAGCTCTTCATTCTATATGTAAAACCACCTGCCCAATTCCTATTCCAGACTGAATGCTGGATATTAGTAACCTACAGATGTTTTTGAAAATTTTTCAAGTAGCCTCCTTGGAACCAGGTACCTTGCCTCCCATCATTTGAGAGTATGGTTTCCAAGAGTCAACCATGTGTTGTTCCCAACCTGTTCATGCAAGTTATTCTTGTTTTTGTAAGTTTCTTATTCAATTAAATATTACATAAACGAATATAATAGGCATGCACAGAGAAAGAGAATTGTGGTTTCTATAAAAACTAAATCGAATGCTTTGAAAGACTTGATAAAGGTGATTAGCAAAAAGAAAATGCTGTTTGATTAGATTTAGATAAGGCAACTATTTAAGACTGGGGGTAGACGTGGAAACCACAGAAATCTGAAAGGATTTTGCATTTAGATTCTTTCTAATATCTCTAAATCTTACTCTACATTAAGGAAACCAGAACTAAAAATCATAGATGATGAAATGTAGGAATGTTTTATGCAAGAAAGAATATGCTCAACTTCAGTCAGTGAACTATTACTCTAGGAAGAGTCTTATACCCCATACCAAATGAGTGATGAATTAATGACCACTTATATGTTCTAAGAGAAAATAAAATGTTTAAATATTTATAAATAACTTTATATAATCCCTCCAATTTAACAATATCTTCCCCAAAACTACCTATCTACTCATCCTATTCAAGTTTAATAAGAGAATTTCTCTTGTATGTCTAAAGGACAAAGAACGGTGTGGTGATAAATAGAGCAGTCAAGATGGACCAGGTCATGGAAGATTTTATATCTTAAAAAACTTTTTTCTCGAGTGGGATAGAAGGACAGTGGAAGATTTTTAGATACATTAGATTTGGAACCACATAAAACCCTCTGATAGTTGAGCTCAGGATGAAATGAAGAGAGTGAGACTGGCAGCAGGGTGACTTGAGTTAAGTAGTTTTGTAGTATTTCAGGTTAGGGATGATGAGTATCTCAGCAGAATAAAACTTGCAAAGATGTGACAGATTCAAGATACTCAATAGATGAAAGTAAAATAACTTGGATTTAATTGATTAGATGAGATGGTGGGGGGATGAAAGGACGATTCTAGGATGACCCCTTCCCCAGATTTCTGGCTTGTGGAACTGACTTAATGGAGTGCTGTTAGCTGGGATAGGAAATACAAGGGGGAGTACACAGATGGATAGACGAAAGCAAATCAGACACACAGAGATCAGCTTGGCATGTGATAGGTTTGAGGAGCCTGTGGGACATCTAAAACGAGATGGTCAGAAACATGCATGTGGATGTGTAAGTCTGAACATCAAGAGGAAGACAAGGCTGAAGACACCGAGCCATTTTTTTTCTCTATGGAGAGGTGGTAGCAATCCTCAGTTAACTAACTGCTTCTTAATGAGATCCTTTTCTCACATCATTTATTTACTAGCTGATAAACAAAATAGAGTTCCCAGAGTAGATAGGAACCAATAAGCACTGTCGTGGAGAAGGGGTTTGGGTGTCAGGAAGCCACTATGGTAGATGAGTGCCAGTGGTGACTAAAGAACTGAGGTCATATATGCAATCTCCGTGGGGCCACAGACTACCACCCTTAACTAGCACAAATCAGAAGAGTTGTTAAACAAAATACTGGGGAAAGGTCAGAAGAAGATGTCAATCACAACCCACAGGAAAATAAGCCCAAAGTTTCCATCCTACTTATTGCACATCAGAAATGTCCCCCATATATGTTTGGGATACCCTGGTAAGAGGATGTCTACAACATATTTAAAGCACGGATACAGTGCATCCATCCATCAATGAAATGCAAATGGTCAGTACAGAGGTAGCTAGAGAGCCTGTAACATGAGAAATAAGCACAAAGCAAAGCACGCCCCAGTAAGACTCCTCAATTGGGGTCCTGTAAATGCACTCTCCCTTTGAGATTATTGCTGTCTAAAATCTATCTGTTGTCATCCATCTTACTCAACAGTGGCTACACCTGGACCCTGTCATTTTCTTGAAACGGGCCAAATGGTATTTTGCATTCTTTTCATTATCCTTGTTGCTGAGGGAACTTGAATCGTCTACCTTCAAAGCCTGTCCTGTGAGACATATTTCATATTACAAGCAGTCATTTCCAATGTGTTTCTTATGTTAGAATTACAAACCATCATACTGCTAAAAAGCAACACAATATCCACAGGTCAATAGACCATCTTTGTGCACAAAGGAAAAGCCAAAGTCCTAAGATAAAAATGTGCTGATCAGTTTATTGATTCCTTCCCTGGGTTTAACGTAATTGAAGTATGCCTTAGGTGTGTGTGCTAGTCTATTCTCATGTTCCCTTTAACAAATCTCTTCTGTTTTACTAATTCTGGATTGTCAGAGTTTGGCCATTAATATAAATCTAAAATTATCATAATATGATTCTTCCCCACATAGGTTAATTTGGATTGAATTTTTTTCTCTTTTTCTCTACTATGATAAATATGTTTTTAAAAAACCTTTCTAAAATGGAAAACACCATACATGTGTGAGCTGCTAATCTAATGATTTTTTTACCTACTATTATAATGGTGAATGTATAACTATCTATCTCCTTCTCATTTTTAGCAGAAGGCCTTATCTCTTGTTTCACAGGAACCTTGCCCCAATTAATTATTCTCTCTCCCCTGAATGCACACAAGCATAAGTGTGTCTTCACCCTTTCTCTACTGGCTTCCTACCCTTGACCAAGTAAATGTTTTTAGCTCCTGAATTAAAAAATAAATTACAAATACTCCTTTCGTAATGTGCTCCACTGTACTCGTCAGGATTCTTAGTTGTAAATAACAGAATCCAGTTCTGCTTAATATAAGCAGAAATGGACTTTATGAGAAGATAAAGACCTACTCCCATTTCCAAACAGAAGGCTAGAATACCAGCTCAAAAATGGCCAGAAACCAAGGGAGAGGCTCAGCTCTAGCAACTCTAGTCCAAATCACACCCTGGGCCTGCATGCTGCCAGGGACTGCTCCACCACTACAGACAGTGGGTGAAGAATGCCACTGCTACGGGAAAGAATTCTAAATGGTTCCTTGTAGTTCTCTGTCATTCATTCCAGATTCAAAAACTAAACTTCCTCCATTAGATTCCAAACTCATCTTGGGAATTTCCCTCATATATGGAGGGTATTCAGATTCTGGGGTGCCGAAATTGAGAAAGGTCTTTTACTTCCTCTTTCTAATTATTATTCCCATTTGAATCCGTCTCTTTGTAGTCAGTAATACTTAAACTCACATGGTTTCTTTTATCTCATCTCTTTTTTTGTTCTTGGTCCCCACCACTGCTCTGATACCCTCTTTGCCAAGGCCATCAATCATCTCCTGTAGTTAAATCTACTAGACACATCTCCGTCCTACTGTCGGCCACTTGGTGTTCACTGATCACTTTCCATCTTATCACTTTGTCCTACCTTGTGATCTGTGTCACTAATTTCATCTGATTTTATTCCTACCTATCTGCATAATCCCTTTCTCTTTTGATTGCACTCCTTCTTTCACCTGGGCCTCAAATCCTGATGTTTCTGAGGGACCTTTCTTCAACCCTATCCTCTTCTCATTTTATACACTTTCCCTGGTTGCTATCCATAACTACTGATACTAACTCTCACTGTATCAGTTAGAATCAAACCCTGAGAGGGAAACAAACAAACAGAAATATAGTGGCTGAAACAAGGTAGAAATGTATCCATCTATCATTTAAAAGGAATCTGCAACTAGGTAGGCTGATATCATTGCTCTATGATGTCAAAGACCCAGGTTCCTTCTATCTCAGAAATCTGCCATCCCTTGGTGTGGCTCTTACCCTCACAGTCCTAGATAACTGTTAGCTCTCCAGCTATCACATCTGTTTTTCAGGCTGAAAGGTTGGGAAGGGGAGAAAATGGGAATGTCTCTACGCTTTTAGGGGGACTGCATAGAAAGTCCAAGCAACAGTTTTGCTTACATGTCATTGGCCAGAATTGATTCTCATAACCATGCCAAGCTGTGGTGGATATTGGAAAATGCAGTCTCTGACTAGGTAGCTAAACATTGGGCTCTTGTTATAGAAAGGAAGGGAAGAATGGATCATAGGATATACCACAATCACCTATTTCATTTTGAGACCTAAATCTAATATTCAGCCCAACATATAGCTCCAGATTAGACCTCCATATCTAGCCTCCAATGGAAAATTTCCTCTCCCATGTTTGGAAGCCACCTCAAAATCAAGGTATCCAACACCAAATATGTTCTGTTTCTCCACAAAATCTACTGAGTGATATTGCTATCTATTCACTGCCCAAGCTAAAAACTTGGAAGTTACAAGAGTTAATATTAATGATGCTAAGTTTTGTGTGCTTACCCTAGAAAATGGTCTTTGTTAAGAGTTCTACAAATGTTTCCCTCTTAATCTTTACAACAATTCAGTTTTAAAGATCTTTCATGTCCATCCTCTCACTTGACTCTGAGGTGGAAAGCAAAGGATGGCAGTGTTCTTATGTCCACTTTACAAATTATCAAGTTGTAGTTCAAAAAGATTAAGACATTTGATCAAGGTTAAACAAAGTTATAGAAGGACCAAAACTAAAAGTCAGTGATTCTGACCTCAAATCTATGCCTTTTCCATTTTGATATTTACCTATGTGAACAAAACAGTTAACGAGGATAACAGAGATAAGACAAATTAACAAGGGAGTGTTCCCCATACCTTTACTCTCTCTCTCCCTTAGCCGAAGAGACTCAAGCCTGTTATCTTCTCAGATTTATGCTTCCTCCAATATATAAGGGATAATACTGTCTTTGATGTATTTATGAATTTGTAATAATGTGGAATTTGCATAATAAGTAAAGAAGGAAGACTAGAGAAGGCTGAGTAAAGGGGAAGTAGCTAAAGAGGCAAAGTTGATCTAAAAAATAGAGGACAAAAGAATCCTTGAACGTGGGTATGGTTTGTGGAGAGTTTCAGAAGTTGAAAGAGTCTGAAGCAGTTGATAGATAAAAACTGAGAAGAAATGGAATTTCGGGAATGTTCTGTAACTTATGAATGGATACCTTTTATTGATCAAGAAATGTGAATTAAATCTCTAGTGATCTTTTGCTGCTAGACTGGGTTTCTGTGGATGTAACTCTGTGAAGAAATGGGTCATGAGGGGCCCAAAATCTTAACAGGATTACATGTGAGAACCAAACTCTACTTTTATGAATGAATATATGATTTTTTAAAATGATTAGAGTCTATCTGTGACAGAAATATCTTGTTTCTCCTACTGACTTATTTGGCATTTTCTTGCCAATTAACCTTTCCACTGGACAGTGGAAACTAAGAGTAATTGGAGTTAAGGTTGGCCAATTAAATAAACCTGCTATCTAAATGCTGGGCAGGTTTAGATGCTGGGGAATAATCACCTATATTCCCACTTGTTTTTATTACCTTTAGAAGTAAATAGCGTGATACTTTTGTGTTTATATTTTTATTTTGGTTTTTTGTTTGCTTGGCAGATTACTTATGTGAGTCTCAGTTTAGTCATTAGAAAAATACAGATAATTATACATATCTTGTAGAGTTGCTGGAAGGGTTAGAGATAATGTAAATAAATGCCTCGCCTTGTGCCTGGCACATGAGCAGGGCTTAGAAACTAGTCTCTGGGAACAGGACTTCTGGGATAAGTAGCTCGACAAATGTATTCTCAAAAGACAATAATAAAACTGGACAAAATATTTTATGACTCTGGAAATCAACCAAAGGCATACACCTAATAGAAAAGTGATTATTTGTGGAAAATTATTGACCTTTCAATAAGAACATTGGAAGTCTGTGGTGTTTTTGCCTAGGGCTGCTCCCACTTCCCACCCCAGCTTGGTAGCATAGTTGTTATATCAGAGAATGTAACACATGAAAACCAGAAGCTTCACTGCCAGAGGGGCTGACATTTTAGCCAAACATGTAAAAACCCAGGCCCGGAAGCATCAGTAACAGTAGAGACATAAGTGGCAAATGAATGGGCCAACTAGCAACTCAGCTGGCTTAATGTTGCTGTCTTGATTGGGGCAAATACTTGACTGAAAGACTAGCCAGAAATTTGAGTTATCAGGAATATGTGAGAAATGAGACATGCATAAAGGGCTTGGATAAGTTCTTCATATATCTGCTGTAGGATGACTTCAAAACTGCTTGAACTTTGAATACATTCCCTAATGCACATACAGATCCATTGACAAAACTTAGAAATATTACTGACTCGAGATGTTTGACCACAACTGCTGACAAATTATTTCCTAATGACAACTAAGCTATTCTGACCCATGGGAAGCTAGGCATATATATATTTTTAAACAGAGAAGGGATATCAGCAGTCACATACTGTGGGGAACCTTTCACAGATACTGTCCAGGCAGATTCTTAGAACTTCAATAACAACAAACCTAGGGTGTGGAGGGGAATCAGAATCTAGAGCTGCTTCAATATATTAATTCAAATATTGAGTTTTCTAGAAAAAAGTTATGATACAGTCAAAGAAACAGGGAACTGTGACCCATACTCCAGGAAAAAAGCAGTCAATAGAAACTCTCCGAGTTGGCCCAGATATTAGACTTAGCAGATAGAGACTTCAAAGCTCCTATTATAAATACCTTCAAGAATTAAAGAAAGCCATGTTTAAATAATTAAAGGAAAGTATGATGACAATGACAACAAATAAAGAATATCAACAAAAACGTACACGTTATAAAAAAGAAGCATTCTAAAATTGAAAATTCTGAAATTGAAAAGTACCACAGCTGAAATGAAAAATTCACTCACGTGGCCAAGAGCACATTTCAGATAGCAGAAGAAAGGATCAGCAAACTTGAAGTTGAATAGAAATTGTCCAATCTGAAGAATAGAGAGAAAAAAAGAATGAAAAGAAAATGACAGAGACTCAGAGACCTGTGGGAAAACATTGAGTGTATCAATGTAGGTGTTATGAGAGTCCCAGAAAGAGATAAGGGCAGAAAAATTATTTTGAAAAACTAAGGGTTAAACACTTTACAAATATGATGAAACTCAACACCCCATGATAAAATAAGCCCAAAGGGATCAATGCCCAAAAACATCTGAGTGAAGCTCAAAATACAACCACAAATGGAAAAATCTTGAGAGCAGCCAGAGAAAAATGACTCATCCTTTACAGGGGAACATAATATGATTAGCAACTAACTTCTCATCATAAACAATGGAGGCCAGAGGCAGTAGAATGACATATTCAAAGTGCTGAAAGAAAAATAAACTGTCAACCGTGAACTCTAGATAAGTAAAACTATCCTTCAAAAATGAAGGTGATTAAAGAGTTTCTCAAACAAACAATAGAATATTTCTTTCTGGCTGGCCTGTCTTAAAAGCAAAAACTAAAGGAAATCCTTTAGGCTGAAAGAAATGATATCATTCAGTAACTCAAGTTTACATGGATAAATAAAGAGCAACCGAATCAGTAAATATGTAGGTAAATATAAAAAGTTGTACAATTATAGAAATATTTTCTCTTTTCTTCACTTAATTCTTTGCGAGATATAACTGCATAAAAACAACAATTATAACACTGTATTTTTGTGTTATAGCATATATAGATGTAGTGAATATGATGATAATAGCACACAGAAAGGGGAAAATGGCTCTTAGAGCAAAGTTTCTATATTTTACTGGAATTAAATTAGGTTTTTTCCCAGCTTTATTGAGGTATGATTGACAAATAAATTGTACATATTTAAGATGTACAATGTGGTATTTTGATATAAGCATACCGTGTTTAAAGATTACTATACTCAAGCTACTTAACATATCTATCACCTTACATAGGGTACTGTTTGTGTACATGTGGTGAGAACATTTAATATCTACTCTCTTAGCAAATTTCCAGTATACAATGCATTGTTATTAGCTATGGTTACCATGTTGTACATTAGATCTCTAGAAGCTATTCATCTTATAACTGAAAGTTTGTACCCTATGACCAGCATCTCCCCATTTCCTTCACCCCCGCTCCCAGCCCCTGGCAACCATCATTCTATTCTCTCTTTCTCTGAGTTTGACTTTTCTTTAGATTCCACATAAAAATGAGATCATACAGTATTTGTCTTTCTGCATCTGGCTTACTTCACTTACCACGATGTTCTCTAAGTTCATCCGCATTGTCACAAATGGCCGGATTTTTCTCTTTCTTAAGGCCAAACAGCACTCCATTGTAATATATACATATACCACACTGTCTTTATCCATTCATCCATTGACAGACACTTAGGTTGCTTCCCTGTTGTGGCTATTGTGAATAATGCTACAATGAACATGGGAGTCCAGATATCTCTTTGAGATAAAGATTTCATTTCCTTTGTATAGATACCCAGAAATGGAATTGCTGGACCATATGAAGTTCTATTTTTGATTTTTTTGAGGAACCTCCACACTGTTTTCCATAATGGCTATACCAATTTACATTCCCACCAACAATGTACAAGGATTCCTTTTCCTCTACATCCTTGCTAATACTTGTAATCTCTTGTCTTTTTGATAATAACCATCCTAACAGGAATGAATTAAATTAGTTTTGATCTAAAGTACATTATGATATATGAAGATGCATGTGGAATCTTTAGAACAACTGCCAAGAAAATAAATTTAAAATATAGTTTAAAAAAAGAGGAATTAAAATTGTACACTAAAAATGTCTATTTAACAAAAGAAGGCAGTAACAGATAAACAACAGTACAAAAAAGATAGACGTAAAAAAATAGCAAAATGGCAGATTTAAATACAACTATATTAATAGTTATATTAAATGTGAGTGTATTAAGCATTCCAATTAAAAGATATTTTGGGCTGGATCTTAAAAAAAAAAGACCCAACGACATTCTGTCTAAAAGGCAAATGCTTCAGATCCAAAGACACATAATTTGGAAGTTAAAAAAAAGGAAAAAGATATACTATCAAATAGTATCCATAAGGAAAATGAAATGGTGATATTAATATCAGACAAAATAGACTTTAAGATAAAACACGTTACTAGTTACAAAGAAGGAAATTTATAACTATAAAAGGCTCACTTCATGAGAAGACATAGCAATTATAAATGTATATAGAATAACAAGAAAGCCCCACATTTCATGATGAAAAATTAAGAGAATTCAAAGGAGAAATAGACAATTCAACAATAATTATTGGAGACTTCATACCCCACTCTTAATATTTGGCTGATGAGTTGGACAGAAAATCAGCATAATATGGAAGACTTGACCAACACTATCGACTAATTAGATCTGACATTTATAGAGTACTTCTCCAAATGAGAGAAGAATACACATTCTTATAAAGTACCCATGGAATATTCTCAAGGATAGATCATATGCTAGGTCATAAAACAACTCTCAATTAATTTGAAAGGATTGAATTCATAAAAATTCTGTTCTCAATGCGTCAGAATTAAATTAGAATTTAACAACAGAAAGAAATTTTGGAGATATCAAAATATTTTTAAACAATACCTAAATAATTCATGGATCAAAGAGGAAATCACAAGGGGAATTAGAAAATATTTTGAACTGAATGAAAATAAAAATACAACATGTCAAGATTTACAGGATGCAGTTAAAGCAGCATTTACGGGGAAATTTTAAAATCTATGTTACAAAAGGTTGAAATTCTCAAATTAATAACTCAAACTCTCACTTTAAGAAACTAGAAAAAGGGGCTGGCCCTGTGGCCAGTGGTTAAGTTCGCACACTCCGCTTCAGCGGCCCAGGGTTTCGTCGGTTGGAATCCTGGGCGTGGACATGGCACTGCTCATCAAGCCATGCTGAGGCGGCATCCCACATGCCACAACTAGAAGGACCACAACTGAAAATACACAACTATGTACCAGGGAGCTTTGGGAAAAAAAGGAAAAATAAAATCTTTAAAGAAACTAGAAAAAGAATAGCACATGAAACCGGAAGGAAATAATGTTTAGAGCAGAAATCAAGAAAATAAAAAGCAGAATAAGAGAAAATTAATGAAACCAAACATTAATCTTTGAAAACATTTTGAAAATGGCAAGCTTTAGCTAGACTGACCAAGCAAAAAAGGAGAGAAAGCTATCAAAATCATAAAGGAAAGAAGGAACATCACTACCAGCGATATACTGGTAATACTTGAATCTGGATGATGAGTTATGGGAACTCATTATACTATTATACTTTCATGGATGCTTGAATTTTCTAAAAGTGTTTTTTAAAAATTGGTATCTGTAGATCCTCATTATCCAGTGTAATTTAGGTATATCTATTTTTGCTTACCTCTTGAGAGGTAATGACCTTTTATTTTGCTCACTTTTGCATTATGCTTTGCTTTTTGCGTCATAGAAATGATGTAACAGTTTCTTAGAAACAATCAATTCTCTCTAGGGAATAGAAACATGACTTTCTCCTATATTCAGCAAGAAAGCAATGGTAGTCAGCTTCCAGTGAAAAGAGAAAAACTACCTTTAATCGTCATAAAACCACAGCGGATTTTTTTCTCAATGCTATGTCAGTCTGCTGTCTGTGCTATTGGTCTAAGAACCAGGAAACATATATTTCAGTTCACGGCGCATTGACTCTGTCATGTGTGACTACATCTGTTTACAAAAAAAGTTCTTGGAGATATCATTTGGATTCTACCAGTTTTAAAGGTATGCTTAGCTAAATGAAGTAGTCTGTGAATCAACACTAATCTTGAATAATCTATTAGGTAGAGTTCATACGTTCCTCTGTACCCTGTACCCAATGTTTAATGAATTTAATCATTTGTGTGGAAGGTAGACTAAATAATGCACTAACAAAATTCATCCATGATCAAATTTTAATGCCCAGAGATAATTCAGTAAAAGTTATTACATTTATACAATGCATTAATTAAGTACTTCTATTATAGATCCTTAATGACAAATATATTGTATAAAATAGAAACAGAATCATGCCATACCTCTGCTTATAAACCTTTAGTGGTTCTCTGGCACTGGAGGAAATGTATTAACCTTGGCAGGCATGTTGAGCTCTTCAGAATGTGACCCAAAACTACCTATCTAGTACTTTCTATTGTCAATCCCCTTCCACATTCCTTCGCTACGCAAACATTAAATAGGACATGAACTTTTACATTATTGTGATTTTGTCCATGCTGTTCCTTTTTCCACAATGCTTTACCCCCTTCTTCATCTAATGAACTTATTTCCTAGGCCCCTGGGAGGTCATTCCTCCCTTTGAGTTCCTACCACCCTCAGTAGATGGTTTCCCATTGCACTTAAGATAAAATTTGAATTCTTACCATAGCCCTCTGGCCCCTGCCCCTCCCTCTGGTTTTGTCTCCTGCTGTTCTCCACCTTGCTCACCACAATTTAGCCATACCTGTCTACTTTCATTTCTTCTGAATCTCTATGTATTTTCTGCCTTGAAAGAAGTTGATTCCTCTGTGTGGAAGCTATTGCCCTATGCTTCATCTAGGCCTGTTTACATATTTTCAGGGTTCAGTTTCAATGTCACTTACTCAGAGGGACTCACTGTTACAACCACCACACCCTCCTAGATCTAAATAAGACCCACTGCTCTTCTCCTTGGGAACAGGTTGCGTTCCAAACTACTGTGTGCAAGTACATTTCTTCTTAGACCACGTGCCTTCCTCCAAGAAACCAGCAGATGTTCAATTAAGTCTTCTGAGAAACTTCTAAATGTTAAGGGTCTTGGATGATAATGATGATGATCATGATGATTTATTTTCTATGCTTTCCCAGCACTTTCAACAATTTCTTTTTGCTTTTTCACTCAGCACATTTTAATAACATTTATAAAACACTTCAAAAATACACACAAACCGAGGACATGCGTATTAGTCTAAGATAAGATGTGATGTACAAAAGTGGAAGAACTATGTCCTACCGCTGACACTGTTTCCTTGTGGGAAGTAGAATTCGATGCATGTTTGCCTTTAACTGCAACTTATCTCTAGAAGTTCTGGAAGTTGAAAGTTCATAAGTAAAAGAGTTTTCAAAACAATTTTAATTTTTTCATCATACACATATCATGGTTTGCATTAGTATTCTTCTTTATATGATTATTAGTTTAATGTTTGTATTACCCATCATACTATAAGCTCCATATAGGTAAGGATTGGGTCTGTGTTGTTCACCTCTGATTATCCACCATCCAGTACGGTGCCTGGCACTTAGTAGACACATAATAAATATTTGTTAAAGTCATAGCTACACTTCATTGTTTATCACATTTTAAAGAAATCCACTTATGTACATGTCTGCCTCGCTTACTAGCCTATCAACACTTTGTAACTACCCCATCATGTAGGATAGTTGTGCTTGGTGCATTGTAGACACTCAAATATTTGTTGATGAGAAAACGTTAAATTAATGACAGGCCAACTTGCCTGAGTGCATTATAATCTCAAAGTGAGCAGTGTGTATATCTTTTGAAGGTGTCCTACTAAGGCCAGCGTGTCACACAGCATGTCACACATGTATAGTAGCTATACAGACAGTTCATCAACTCTAAAAGTTTGCCTTCATGGTTTTTGGCCTACATTATTTACCTTTCTCTGTCTCTTATAAATTTATTGACAAATTTCTGGACTCTAACTACAATGTTTGGTGGTAGAGTTCTTCATACCTAATGGATGATTTTAATTTTCATTTCGTATTGTGTCATTTATTTGTCTGTGGTCTTCTTTATGATGGTGAACTCTTAATATGCATGATAAGCTGTCATTATCTATTCATAGTGACTAGGAGATATTTTCTCCAGAAAATAATCTCCTCACTTATCCTGTATGGTACTTAAACTTTGGTTATTCAGTTCTTCTACAGCAATGATTGTCAAACTTTTTGGTCTTGGGACTCCTTTATACTCTTAGAAATTATTCAAGACCCCCAATAGCTTTTGTTTACGTGGGTTACCGTGGTTGACGTTGCAACTGAGAAATGTTTAAAGTATTTATTCATTTAAAAATTACAATAATAACCCCACTCTATGTTAATGTAACTAACAAATGTTTTATGAAAATTAACTATTTTCCACAGTAAAAAAGATCATGAGAAAAGTGACATTGTTTTACATTTTTGAAAATCTCTTTAAGAGAGTGGATTCTTATATCCACTTCTGCATTCAATCTGTTGCCGTATCACACATGATATAGCCTCTGGAAAACTCATAAGAGACTGAGAGAGAAGAAGGCAAATAATATCTTATTATAATGAAAATAGTTTTGACCTCACAGATCCCCTGAAAGTATCTCAAGGACCACAAGGGGTCCCCAGACCACACTTCAGGAACTGCTATTTGAGGGAATATAAGTATTCTTGTACCTCCTGTGGCTATATTCTTTTAAAGTATAGTAACTTGCATTTCCAAAGAACTTAGCTGGAGTTGTATGCAGATTTTAAATAAATCAAATGAAAATACCCTTTGCCCTTTCTGCTCCAGGATGAAAGTAGTAAGCAAAACATGTCCTTTCTCTGTCTCTCTAACGAACTTTGGTTTACCTTGTCTATATAATGTATTTACAGTCCAGTGGAAATGTAAAGAGTACTGGACAATAGAGATGACATTTTGCTGCAGGTGGAAATGAGGAGTACCCTGAGGAATTCAAAATATAGACGCAGTAATAAAAATCACGGCAAAACCTACAGAAAAAGACTGAATAACAAGAAAAGGATGTGAAATTATAAAAGAAGTGATAAAGTTGGTTTTGGATTAGGAAGAAAGAGAAAAATCAGGAAAGAAATTTGAATAATGTAAAAGCAAAGAAGAGGAAAAGGAGGCAAAGGCCTGGGTCTTTTTTACTAACCATTTTCCGTGTTTGATTCTAAGCTAAGTAAACATAGCTTCCCCTACAGGGAAACTTTAGTAAATTTAAACAGAATACATATTTATGACCAGATGCAATGTCTAGTTTTCCTAATAGCTGTCTTCATGTTGTGTTCTGTGAAATAATAATTGTGTAAAGTGTTAATAATTATTTCAAAAGGTGAAAGGGAGTTTTAATGGCCATACACATTTTCATTATTACACATATAACTGAGTTAAAGAGATTATTCATATTTTCTTCTATTAGAATTTTCATAACTTTAATTCCCTAGGATGTGTCTAAGAAAGGGATTTAGCATATAGCAGATGTCAGCAAGCTTTAGGGACGTGCCAGATAGTAAATGCTTTTGGCTTTGTGAGCCATCCAGTCTCTGTTGCAAGTACTCGGCTGAGCTGTTGTAGTGTGAACACAGTCATAAACAAAGCTGAAATCAATGGGCATGGCTGCATTCCAATAAAACTTTATTTTCAAAAACAGGTGGCAGGCAGGATTTGGCTCATGGTCCATAGTTTGGAGACTCCTAGTAAATAACTTACCCCAATTTAGTTTAGTTAATTTTACACAGCACTTGTCCCCCACTTTGTTTTTCACGGCACATCTCCGAAGAATAATGTGAATAATGATATTACTCTCAGATAAACAATTAAGATGGTGTCATTCTGAGATTGTAAATTTAAGAATTGAACAAATGCTATATATCAAGTCCTGAGAATAGAGTGTGATGACACTAGACAGAGTGCCTGTCCTTATGGTGCTTGCAATATATTGACAGACATAGGAAATTACAATATACCCTGTGATAGACAAATTATGAGGAGCTATGGGACTACCTAACAGGGCGCATAACCTAGACTTGATTGGGAGGGGGTGCCAATTAATTGAGGAAAGCATTGTAGAGAAGGTGATAGCTATCCTGAGATTAGAAAGATAACTGGAAGCTGCCTAGATCAAGACCTAGGGAAAGATATCCCAGACAGAGGGAACAGAGTGTACTAAGTCCTGACATGGATATGGTACTGGATTTCAAGGAAGAGTAAGTTGTTCAGAGGATTGGAGAATGCAAAGAAAGATGAAGAAAGAGGAGTAAGAGGGTATCAGATCATAAAGAGCTTTTTGATCCATGTTAAAGAAGTTGGATTTTATCCCATTGGCACTAGGGAGTTATTGAAGGTGTGAGGGTATGATCAGAGACATCTTTTAGAAAGATCATTCATTCCGAAGTGTTGAAAATGGTTAAGAAGACAACAAGTTGGGAGGCAGAAACCAATTGGGAAACAGCCTCAGTAATCCAGACAGAGAAGATGGAAGAAGGAGGCAGTGGCAGGGAAGATGGAGAGAAATGGGAAGATTCAAGAGAGAGCTCTCAGGTGGAATTATGAGGACATGTTTATTGACACACTCTCGGAGTAAGAGAGAGGGAAGAATCAAGAGTGCCTCCCAGATTTCTAGCTTGGGAGACTGGGAGCAGGCAGAGCCATTCGTGGAGGTTCACAGAGGAGCCAGCTTAGGAGGGAAGAGAATGGTGTTTTGAATGGCTGGGAAGCGCAAAATCTAGCTGTGATTGAAAACAGAAAAACTGTTTGAGGTCATTCGCTCTTCACTGCATCCTCCATCAGATGGTAATGGCTTTGTGATAGGCTTTACTGATAAAGTATGTCACTCTGCCTCTGACAGATGAAAGTCCAAAGCATCCTCAGTGTTTTCAGAAATCTATTCCAGCACCTGTGTAGACAGCAAACAACAAAAATATGGGAGAAGTTCTTGGGTTCAGCTAGTCAATTGGATCTATTAAAGTAGGACTGGAGAACAGAGTTCAATCTGGGATCCCCCAAAAAGATTATTCTAGAATTTCTTTTTATCTAAGAACTGAGTTTGGGAGGGAATATGAATTATAAAAGCCTTGGGATTCTAGGTAGAATCTCTTAAGATTTGGCTTTCTTACCTCATCTCCTACTACTCTCCCCTTCTCTCATTGTGTTCTAAACATCTTTTTTCACTTCTTTGTTGTTTTTGGAACATTCTGACCATACTCCTGCCTCAGGTCCTTTGTACTTGTTTCCTGTGCTTAGAGTTCTTCCATCGAATGTTTGCATGGCTTGCTCCTTCACCTCCTTTATTACCCAGCTTAATTCAAGCTGCTATTTACAAAGCCCCACATTTCAGTGGCTTAACACAATAGAAACTTCTTACTCATGCAAAATTCCAAAAGTTGTTTCTGATTAACAGAGAGCTCCCCTCCAAATTGTGAATTAGGGACCCAGGCTACATTGATTTTGTGGCTCTGATATTTTTAACATGTGACTTTCAAATCACTATGCTTTTCTACGCTAGAAAGAGAAAGAACAATGAATATCATATATGTGAGGTAAGTTTATGAGCCAGGCCTGAACTCAGTGAACATTCATTGCTTTTGATCACATTCCATTGGCTAGAATTCAGTTATGTAGCTACATCTAATGGCAAGGGAGGATGGAAATGACAGCTAGCTTCATGGGTAAAAGAAGAGTCAAGTTTTTTGATGAGTAGCTAGCCAGTTTCTCCCATAATGATTTTACTCAAATACTTCCTACTCAGTGAAGCCTTCTGTGATCACCCTTTATAAAATTCAATATTCCCTCTCTTCCTGATTCATTTTTTTCTCTGTAACAGTTACCACTGCGTCATACCTATATATTTCACTTCTTCATCTTGCTTGTTGTCTGTCTTCCCCTAATAGAATGTGGCTTGCCCCACAAGGGCAAGGTTTGTTGCCTACGTTGACTGCCATATCGTTGGACACCAGCAGACCCTCAATAAATGTTTGTTGCATTGTAATCATACATCTACTTCATCTAGAAGTAGTCTCGTCTGACGGCACATTTACTCGCAGATTGGTGTTTTGACTCTAATTGTGTTTCCCCAACAAAATTTGTCTGGGAAGTTTGTCAGAAGAGAGAAATAGAGCTGTCAACTGGCTCATCCAAAAGCTCAATTTCAAAGAGTCCCCCTGTGGGCTCATACATGCTTTATAAATACTTTTATGTATATAAGTCTGTTGGCTTAGGCAAAACTCTGAGATAGAAATAGCAGCTCAGGATCCAGATTCTCCCTTTTTTTAAGCTTTTTATTTTCTATACCATTTGTTGAATGCTATAGTGAAGCACTAGGCAAAAGCTGGGGTTTCTGAGAGCAAATTTAATCCACACAAGCACATTATGCAGTGTTTACTGTCCGAATTTTAAGATGAGGAAACCGAGGCCTATTGTGGTTAGGTAACTTGCCCAAGTCACACACTCAACTAATGACTTGCAGGGCTCAGATTTGGACTTCTTTTCCTTTCAGTAACTCTCACTGCTAAGCTTCATGATTTCTCTTCTCATTCTCCCCATCTACCCACAAGTTGCTAATGTTTTCCTTAATATTGAGAAATAGACAACTGAGAAACCTTGATATGTTATCCCTCTCAGGAGCACTTCATTTTAATAAGGAAAAAAACTGTAGACAAAATGAATGAATGTCTGATTGTGTAACTCAATCACTAGCCAGATATGGGAAGCATGCTGATTTAACAATAGAGTTGATGCCTGGGTTCTGATTCTGACAGTGCCCCATAGAGACAGTGACCTGGGGAATTTTCTATATGTACCTAAACATTATTTTTTTTCCTTAAAAGATAGCTTGTATTTGAATCCTCCTAAAGTTTCTCAAATTACAAGATAATCGCTTGTTTGATTTTGCTCAAAACAACAAAGTACTCTCTGGGAAAAACCTATTGGCTTAATCTCAATTAACACTTAATTTGGTTGCTTGGAGAAGTCACTGGATAGAGAAGAAAAAGAGAACAGGAAGAAAACAAATGTGACGGAAGTAGTGATTAACTTTGGTGGTATGACATCACAATTTCAAGAATTGGCTGCCACCGTAAACAAGGTCTGGAAAGATTATTTTAAAAGCAACTCAGTAAATGGTTACATTGTGTAGCTCACAGACATATGGCACAGAAAAGAGAAAAACTGTCTTTATATAACATAAAACTGTCTTATGTAAATGTGTACTTCTGGCTCGCAGTAAAATTTCCAGTAGAACATTACACGTAGACCAGCAGCACCTCACTTCAGGCCACGTGGGCAGAAGTGAGGATGATACCATCTCGAAAACTGAAATAGGTGACTCAAAAAATGCACCTACCGGGATGACAATTCCAGCTTTGAAGATGTGTGTGAAAGTGCTTACACAATTGTGTAAACTATGAATGGGGAAATGTGATCTGTCTAATATAATGTTATATTATCTAATTTTAAATTAGTATGCACAAATTAGTGAATAAAGCATTATACGTAGAAATGATGATTCCACCTACGTTTTCGGGAGTTTCTGTGTTTAGTTGATCAAAAACTTAGAGGAACTTCTCATTTGGAATATGAGATAGATAGTCATCTTATATTTGGATATATATGGAATGTAAGTCACTGTGCTTCCGTTTCTTCACTGGGAATATTAGGAAAGCAATACACAGGATGTATTATTAAAAGAGATTCAAATGTGAAAATTCTAGTACTTGGCCTGAAACGCTTGGTAGATCCTCCTCCTCTGAAATCATGCCTTGTGATTTGGCAGTCTTTTCCTTTTACCGTAAGAGCAGCCCCACAGAAAATGTTCATTAAGAGTTAATGTTAAATTCATTGAATTTAGCAACACATCAGTAACTCTTCCTTTCTGATTATGCAAATCTCTCCCCATCATAATATGTGCTTCCTTCAATTGCATTAAGAACATTTATAATGTAAACGGCAACAGAGCCAATATTTCAAACAGAAGCCATTCTTTTTTTAAAAGAAAAAATAGCTAAATGTACTGAAATGCCTCTAAAAGTAAAATATTTAGCACTTAATTGCAGATGGGTAATGTTAAATATCCCATTCATTATTATTACTACCACATGCCTGAATAAATCCTACCATAAGCATTAAGCGAGTAGGTAAACAAAGAAATAACACTTCATGTGATGAATGCCAATATAAAGCACATTTAAACTGTTCTGTCAAGAGACAAGCCTGGAAATGCTAACTGCGTTCCTTCACTTTTCTGCAATCATCTGAATACATAAATTCAAATTGCAGCTTTTAAAACTTCAAATCGAGGCTTTTGAAATTTCAAAAAACACATGGGCTTGAAAAAGCAGATTATAACAAGGTCCCGGTGGGATTTGGGCACCAGCTTTTTTATATTTCAAAGTATAAAAAACAAATCTAGACAAGAAATGACTACCAAATGTTTTCATATTTTAAAAGATGCTGTACTTTTTAAAAAATTAAATCATCAGAAAAAAGTTTTCCACAAACATTACGTAAAAAGAAAGATTATGGCAAATAGCTTAGCCAAAGCTTTTACTTTTGAAGTGATGATTTATTCTATGTGAGAGTTCTTAAGAGTTTTCTAAATTAGTATACAGTTAATATCCGTAAAATCATATGCAAGTCACTGCCTTTCAAACTGATGCTGAAGGTTAATTAGAAAACGTACTTAATTATTTATAGTGCACAGATGAGTCCCAGATACACTCAGTGTCCAAATACACTGTAAACATAGAAAATTTAGCAGATTTATACTGGAAAGATAGTAATTCTTCACAAATTAATTTATTGATTTAATGGAATCCCTATCAAAGTCCTCATTGAGATTTATTTTGTAATTTGACCAAATGATGCTTGTATTACATAAATTAGAATAGCTAAGGAAGGAGATGGGGTTAACCTACCAGAAGTTAAACATGCTTTAAAGCAGTAATGGTTGAAGTAGTGCATTACTGTCAAAAAATCTACAGCAGATCAGCAAACAGAACCTTATTACATATAAAACACAAAATGTAATGTAGAAATCACCACAAATCAATAGAGAATAGAGAGTGCTGGGAAAAATAGTTTCTGGAAAACCCTTCAAGGTCGGAAACTTAACTATATAAATTTAAGATGGAAAATATTTAGGTATTTTTAATGAAAATATCCAGAATAAAGTAAAGGCAACTATCTAAACAATTGTAGGATGGTCGCAACTTTCAGCATAGTATCAGTGAAAGAAATAACAAAGAAAGAAATTGATAAAATTTTATTTAGAAACAAAGAAAAATATTTTAAAAACTAAGAGGTAAAAGGGAACTTGGAAAAAATATTCTCAAGTAAATATATTTTTAAGACAATGTGAAAAGAGATCTTGTAAACAAATAAGAAAACCCTGAGGAAAAATGGGCAACAGACATAGCAGAGAATCGACAGTAGAAACAGAAGTGACAAATATACACACATTTACAAAATTTTGTGGCTTTTCTATTTAAAAACCTTCTTAAAACATCCATGACAAACTATTTTCCTTCTATCGAATATGTAAATCGTAATCCTCAATAGCGGTAAAAGTATATTGAGACAAGTATTTTATAACTTGATGGAAGTGTATGAATGTTCTTACTACCAGCATTGCAAAGAAATTTAGCAATGTGTATCTAAATCATTAGTATTCTTATTGTTAATTTTTCTTCTTTATTTTAAGGAAATTAGCAGACACATGAGCCAAAATGCATAAACAAATGTATTTGTTGTAGGGTGATTTATTATATTGAAAAACTGGAGCCAGACTAACTGCCTAATAACAGAAGAATGGTGAAAAGTAGTGTACCCATATGTGGCTTATTACTCAGATCTTAAAAATCAATTTTTCAAAGAATAATTTATGACCTGAGGAAATACAGTAGAATGTTAAATGAAGAAAATAGGTATGGAATGTTTATAGAGTTTGATCCCAGTTAAATACATAAATCTCAATTACGATGAATAAGTACATCCCCCCTCTTTTTCCTGGCTGGATATTCTCGAAAGGAACAAATATGCAAGAAATTAATTTGAGATGTGTTTGAAGTAGAGGTGGGGTATTTGATTTTAGAATTTTATTCTAGGTTTGGAGCTTTTGTTTTTCTTTTTTTTTTTTTGGTTTGATATTACTCTTTCCTACTCCTTGAGTTTTTGTTTGTTGTGTTTGGGTTTTTTTTTTTTCTCCCTGAAATCGTCAGTTTCTACATGAAGGCTGAGAAAAGTCTTACCCATCTGTCTAGGTTTTGCAAATGTAATCAGATTTTAGTAATGTTTTCCTTAACTAAAATGAGGAAGATTGGTAGAAATAAGGTTGCTCCAGTATTTGGAACTCTGTGCAAGGTGATCTGAAGTCAAATACTAAAGAAAGCAAAAACTTGCAAAGAGAGTAAAAAAGAGAGAAAGAGGAAGGTAGACTGACATATACCTTTGAAACCTGGACCCAAGGATTTCAGCCAGCTTACAACTTTAAACCAATAAAGGACATCTATAGTAGAATTTTTTCTCTTCTAGAATTGCTTCTAAGTCCAGAGTCTGAGAAAAATGGTGCTATCCCACATTGTAAAACAAGCTGCCAGCAATTGAGGTGAGCCCCTTCCCCATAGGATTTACTGAGAAATAACAGTGGTATTATGTCTACCACCAGTGATTTCCAACGTCCACTGTACCCCGTGTCCCAGTCAATGTTAATAGGACTCAGATGGGATGGGATAGCTAGCTTTGTGGGGAGTGCAGTGTTTGTGACGGGGGTCAGTTGCCTCCCTTCCCCCCTTTCATCTCTCTAAAACCAATGGTAGGGGCTTCAGGTCTGTGTAGCTCTTGGAGAGGCCAGAAGGACACCCTAGGCATTCCTTTGGCTTTCCATGTCAAAGCAGGGAGATTGGAGGAGGAGCAGGAGCCACTGGTTACCCATACATAAGAAATCAGTGAAAGGCTGTGAAATGGACTTTCTCTTCTTTTATTTTTCAATTTAAATAAGCAGGCGGGAGAATAGTCAATCGTTAATCTGAAAATGAAGAAAGCATGGACTCAGAAGATGCCAAATATGAAGTGTAAATTATCAGTTCAAAAGCTAATTTACCGTGCATTATCTACCAACTCATTGCTGATGACTCTGAATTCCCTATTTCCAGCTCTCCTCTCTCCCCTGAGCTCCAGATATTTCTATTTTTTTAACTAGTAGTTTCCCCTAAATATTAGATACAATTAAATGTACTCTCAGCTGGAGTAAATACCATCTACACAGCCAAATAGTGTGGAAGCGCTCCTAGACCAGATGTAATATACTGGACAGGTAAAGAGCACAGACTCTGGACCCAGATGATACAGAACTGAACAAACAATGGATTGACCACTTATTAGCTCTACGACCTTGGGCAAAATACTAAGCCTCATTTTCTTTCGTCTGTAAATGAGGAAAGATGAGTACCCATCTGATAGTAGTAATGTACTTGATGCAGTGGCTGCCATGTAGTAAGTTCTCAATAATTGTTAGCGACTAATACTAATCTCTCTCTTTTTATCCACAAGTCCTGTTGAATCTCCATCTACATTTTAAACTTATCCTGTCTTCTTTTCCCTTGCTACATCTTCATGATTTGGACCTTTATTACTTTATCGCCTGGCCTGTTGTGATAGTCTCATACTTGATTCCTCAGTCTTTTGTCTTACCACCCTTGCCCGGATCCATTTTCCAGAGTAGCCAAAGTGAGCTTTGAATGAAATAAATCTTTCCTTACTCAAAACCTTTGATTAATTCATCACCTATAGATTAAAACACAACATTCTAGGTGCTTCGTAACCCAGCCTCCAGCCTCCAGCTCCATCCCCTGACTCTTCCTCCATAAATCTTGAATATCTTGCTAACCAGTAATAGCAAGATTAGGCTTTATTGTGGGCATCCTTACTTTACATGTACAAGAGGGGCCAAAATATTTGTCATTGGCAAAAACCCGTATAATCAAACACTAATTCCCATGAAAATTAATGCCAAATCTTTATTGACTCTATTAATGGAAAATAAGCTCAGGCATCAGGCAGATAATGCTGATAATAATATCCATTCATAATTACAAACTAAAGATAACAGTAAACTGTCATCACATTATGAATTTTTTTAAAAAATCCAGAAACAACCAGCAACATGGTAGCAGCCAAAAGAAGCTGAGTCATTATGTCAGTGGTGAGAGGCTGTGCAAACTAACCAAATTTTATCCATTCTAAGCTTCACATTTTATCACACTAACATCGCTGAAATCAGGATGGGTTTTACAGTCTCTGCTGGCCAGGCCACATGCAGTTTAGAAGAAAATCCGAGAAACAATAGTGAAGCCCTCTTAAGAAATGCTACATTGATACCACACTCTTGATGCAACAGAGGATGATATTGTGTGGAAAAAGACAGACGTTGGTTACTCTGAAGGGAAAAGTGATACAGGAGAGTCAGGCTCTAAATATGAAGAAGTTTAGGAATACCTCACCAATTTTTCTCTTATATTTTACTTTTTATGCATATGCAAGAGGAATATGTGACAAAAATGTAAATTAATCTAAAAGAACAATTTCTTGGTGAAACAAAACCTCTAAGTGATGTGTCACAGTTTAATCAATAGCATTCTCCACTCCAACCATGACCCAGTAGTTCTTAGGATGATATACGACCTTCAAACTGAAGGTATCCTTAATGTGGTGAAATACCGTAGTGCACATTGGTGAGTGAGTGAATTAGACCACATTTCAGAATCAGTATTGCAAAGAATGGGAAAGATTCTTTTAAAACAGAAATGCGTGCAAGATTGAAAAGAACGATGGCAGAATTGATTCATTCATGTGGCAGACGTTCCATAGGAAAATAAGGTGAGCCACATATGTTATTTAAATTTTTCTAGTTGCACATTAACAAAGAGTAGAAACAGGTGAAACAAATATATTTTATTTAGCCCAATATATTAAAAACACTATTTCAACCTGTACATGATATAAAAAGTACTAGTTGGATGGTTTACATTTTTTTTAAATAGTTTTATTTTTATAGTGATTTTAGGTTCACAGCAAAATTGAATAGAGGGTACAGAGGTCATTTTTTTTGTACCAGGTCTTTGAAGTCTTGTGTGTATTTTATACTTGAAGCACATCTCAATTCCTCTTACATCGTTTTAAGTGCACAGTAGCCACATGTGATGGTGCCTACTGTGTTGGACAGCACAGATCTAGACCCTTGTAGAATGCTGTAGTGACTTTGGCTTTTGCTGTGAATGAATCAGAAAGCATGAGAAGAGTTTTGAGTGCAATGGTGGTATGATACAACTTGGGTTTTCAAGGAATCCCATAACAAGACTTGGGTTTTCATAGGATCTGCTGTGTTAAGAATAGACAGAGAAGAGAGTGTCTCCTCATCTGCCCCAGAACAGACTTTAGCCAAGCTTTGGACAAAAGAGCAAAACTGAGTATAGGGGAGCGTAAATCCAATAACCAGATCTGGTTTGGGAAATGAGTGTAATTGTAGTTCTCTGAACGCCCTGTTTGCACAGGCTGTGAATGAGACAGTCTGTGTCTTAATTCTACCAATGGAGATCTCTCTTCATGCTTCAAGACCCAGGTAGACCATTATCTTCTCTGAACGTCTCCTATGCCCTCCCCAGAAGTAGTATATCCTGCTACAATACTCCATCGTAGTCCTTGGTTTACATGCTTGTTTCTTGCTATGGACTGTGAGATCCTCAAGGCAAGGTACATAACATATCTATCTCTAATCCTAATGCCCATTAGAGTTCCTGGAAATTAGTAAGCCCTCAATAAATATGTGTTAACTTCAAGCAGAACAAAAAAACTAGCTAAACGTCCCCCAAATGGAAACAACCTAAATGTCCACTAACAGGGATATATTTATATATTTATACAATTCAATACCATACAGCAGGGGGAGAGTCAACAAATTACACACAACATGAATGATTATTGTAAACCACTATATTGAGTGAAAGAGACAAGACACCAAAGCGTATATACCACATCATTCCATATACGTAATGTTCAATACAGGCAAAATAATCAAGGGGGACAGGATCCAGGTTACACTTGGAGGCAGTAACTGCAAGGGGCAAGAGGGGACCTCTGGGCTTCTGATAACATTCTATTTCTTTTTCTGGTTATTCAGTGTGTCTGATTTTTAAAACTATATTGAGCTATGCGGTTATATGTGCACTTTCCTGTATATATATTATACTTCAATTAAAAGCTTACCTACAAGAGCTTTCTACCTCCCGAAAGACAACAATACAAAAAATTGTAAATCGTTTTAAGTTCAGACCATTTTGCTCAGCTGAGTTATGATTCAATATGTAAGAATAAATTTATGGCTAATGGAATAACATATAGTACATGCCCTTTTGTAATTAAAAACTTCCGCTAGCACAACATATGTTAAGTATTTTAAATCATTTCCCTCTTTCCTCAAAAAGTATTGTGAGTCAAAATCTGGAAAACATTTTAACGTGTAATAATTTAGTGTTTTTATATGAATTCTCTTGTTTTTACTTTTACCTTACAATTTTCCATAAAAGTGTATTTTATTTAAGCATTTTAAAACATGCAATTTCATATTATATACTTACTCTAGTGCAGTGGTTCTCAACCAGGGGCAATTTTGCCTCCAAGGGGATGTTTAGCAATGCCTCAAGACATTTTTGGTTGTAACAGCTTGGGGAGATGTTACTGGCATCTAGTGGGGAGAGGTCAGAGGTACTGCTAAACCTCCTACAATGCACAGAACAGCCCCTCATAACTAAGAGTTATCCAACGCTAAATGTCAGTAGTGCTGAGGTTGAGAAACATGCTCTCGTTTAATATCATAATATTTTGGAATTTTAAAATTAGAATTTTTCGACCAGTTTTAATCTCTTATATTTTAGAGATTTTTGAGATATTGAAATTGCTTTGTTCAAAGTGAATAAATTTTCTTTAAAAATTGTATATTGTTACGATATTTAGATAGCTTATTTTCTTAAGAGTGTGTGCCATGTTTTTTTTTTTTTTCAGTTTTCTTTAAAAGAAAAAGTTTGAGAAATATGTTGTTTATAACAATTTTATTCTTCTTGCTCCAGGCTAGAAGAACAAAAGAATATCTTGTCAGAATTTCAGAGAGATTTAAATGAATTTGTTTTATGGTTGGAAGAAGCGGATAACGTTACTAGTGTTCCACTTGAACCTGGAAATGAGCAGCAGCTAAAAGAAAAACTTGATCAAGTCAAGGTAATTTTATTTTCTAAAATCCCCCCACAGCCTACTTGTATAAAGAGTATATGGATCTATTTTTTTAATGTATTTAATTGTTGATTTCCTGCCCATTAGGTTATTGATAGTTCCTCACTAATTTTTCTCACAACTTTACTTTGTCTTAACCTAGGGTTTCCCAATGAGTATATTTTTTTAAAAAAAAGTGTATTTGTGTGTGTGTGTAAAATGCCTGGCAGTATTTTTAAAACTAATTTGAAATTAATTTTAGACTTACTGGAGAATTCCACAGCTCCAAATTATTTTTAAAAACTGAGGAGAATCTTTATGGAAATGAATTCCTTTTCTTAGGGAAGACCTTAATTGCCAAATAAAACCCACAACTTCAGCTGCTAATTAATAGCATTCTATTTGCCTGAAGCAATATTTTGTTTTGGTTTGTTTTATCTGTTATCTGTGGGGGGGGGGGGGTCCTGGTGTTGGTCTGCATTCTATACTGGTCGAATAGACATCCAGCTTATTCAAGTGGCTTTTCATACCTTCCATCACAGTATCTGCTTATTGCTGATTACCTCACCTGGCTGACTGACATGTCTGATTATGTGGTTGGATTAACTTTCATGGTTTTAGTTTTAGGAAAGAAACTCTTTTGGATCTGTTTTACTTTAGTTCTTGAACAGAAGGTGAAAGGGAAAAAGAAATTAACATTTAATCATCCCCTATTATGTGCTAAATATTAGATGTATTTACATCTGCTATTTTATTTAATTTTGATATCAAACTTTCAAAATGGTTGCTATTATCCTCATTTTACGAGGTCACACAATCAAAGGGAAGCAGAATTGCTCCTTTATCAATGATTCAGTTAGTTTGCACATGCAAATTAGACTCCAATGCCAACCACTTATTTCTGTGAAACAAGAAATTTGTACCTGAACACATGATAAAGTATAAAAATAAAAATATCACTTAGTTCAGTAAATAAATATTAAGCCCATAGTATATGTCAGATATTGTGTTAGGTATTTGAGATTCAAAAAATAAAGTTTTGGATCCAGAGTTCATTTGAACATGGTTATGTCATGGAAAAATGAACTCAGTCTACTCTTGAAAATTCATCTTTCCTGAATGTATTGAGTGTCATATATAGCAATGTAATTGATAACTCATTTAAAAGATATGTTTAGCAGCATTCACTTATTAATAAATATGCACTGATTTTCTTCTTAGTCTGTCTAGATTAGCACTGTCCAGTGGAACTTTCTATGATGATAGGAGTGTTCTCCGTTATTTATTTCAGCAGCCATTAGCTGTATGTGCCTTTTGAGTACTTGAAATGTAGCTAGTGTGACTGAAGAACTGAGTTTTTTATTTTATTGAATTTTAATTAATTTGCACTTAAATAGCCTCATGTGACTAGTGGTACTGTATTGGACACTGCAGCTCTCAGGTGACACAAATAAATAAAAGACAGTTCTTAAAACCATGGCGGTTTTGTAAGTCTTAGGAAAAGACGTTTATAATGTGATGCTGAATGAATAAGAGAAATTGAAGGATGTGAAGGAGTCAAAAATAAGTGTTCTTGAATGAAACGGCCCAAATTTGAATGACGGCTCTGTTGCTACTTTTGTGTCATTGGACCTGGTAATTAACTTCTCTGTTGGTATTTAACCTCTCTGTCTCAGTTTCCTTCTATATAAAAGAAAGATAAAAGGATCTACTTCATAGAGTTATTATACAAAAATTAACTGAGATAATATACGTGAAGAGCTTAGCCCAGTCCTGGTACCTGGTATGTTCTCAATGTTAGTTATCTCTTCACATGATACTGCAATTTCTTACTCAGTGGTAGATTATAGCACAGAGGCTTGATACCTGAGAGGAGGATGAGTTTATCCAGATTGTTCTACTTCTGATAGAGATGTATTTTCAGACTCTTAAATCTGTTTGGGGCGTTGCTTTAGAGCTCATCATACCACATAACATTTTTCTCTGGGGAAAAAATGTCTGAGGGATGAGATATTCTGGTCCTTTCTAGCACAGGCTCATCTGCTTAGGACTGCGTGTTTCAGTCTATCAGCTCCGAGCTCTGTAGAGAACTGTTGGTATTTGAGATAGCCGTGGGCCTTCGGTCAAGTTGCTTTATTTTGACAGACTAATCAATAGAGGCAAAGACTAGGTAGTTGGGACTGTACTGTAATTCATTTTAAACGTTGTTGCATTTGTCTGTTTCAGTTACTGGCAGAAGAGTTGCCCCTGCGCCAGGGAATTCTAAAACAATTAAATGAAACAGGAGGAACAGTGCTTGTAAGTGCTCCCATAAGTCCAGAAGATCAAGACAAACTTGAAAATAAGCTCAAGCAGACAAATCTTCAGTGGATAAAGGTTAGACATTAGCCATCTCCCCTGTTGCATTTGTTAAATGTTGCAAATGTTTGTTTTGTTTCCTGGGCGCTTTATTGGGGGGGGGTGGGTGGCAGGGAGACTGGTATGTGGATTGTTGTTTTGTTTTTGTTTTTGTTTTTACCCTGACCATTTGATTTAGCTGTATGATTTGTTGTGGATGGAAAGTATGGTGATGGTGGGATGGTACATGAATGACCAAGTGCCAAAAAATACATTACTATTACTTTGCGGGAATCATTCTAAAGAATTAGACTGGAAAAGAGATGAAGTAATTAATTCATTGTTTAGGTGTATATTGACAGTTTTTAAGCAAGATGGTGGTGAATCCAGTTCAACAAGTATCATAAATCAGAATTACTTATCCTTACCTATAGTATAGACTTAGTAGTTAATGCATGCTAACCTTCTCCAAAAGGTATCTTTTTAATTAATTAATTTATTTATTTATTACTATTACTTAGTTGCTTAACTTGTGAGTCGTTATCTTTCTACCTCGGATACTTTTTAAATCTAATATTTAAACATGCTTATCAAATTAATGCATACTTAGTCTTTAAAGCTAAGTGGTACATCTGAATTTATAATGAAAACCAACATCAATTGATCCATCACTATTTATCAAAAGATAACCCTTTTCCCACTGTACTGTTGTGACAACTTTGTCATAAATCCAGTGAACATTTATGTATGAATCTGCCTCTGGATTCTCTATTCTCTTCCATTTGATTATGTCTGTCCTTTGACTCGTACCATATTGGCTTAATCGCAAGCATTTTTTTAACAGATTAATCAAGATATAATTCATAAACCATACAATTCACCCATTTTAAAGTGCACAATTCAGTGGTTTGGGTATATTTATTTTTTTAATTGAGGTAAAAATTATATAACAAAATTTGTCATTTTAACTATTTTTAAGTGTGCAATTCAGTGTCATTTATTACATTCACAGTGTGTAACCTTCATCATCATCTATTCCCAAAGCTTTTTCATCACCCCAAACAGAAATTCTGTAACCATTGAGCAATAACTCCCCATCCCCCTACCTCCCAATGCCCCCAACACAAAGTAACTTCTAATCTACTTTCTCTCTCTATGCATTTACCTATTCTAGGTATTTCATGTAAGTGGACTCATACTATATTTGTCCCTTTGTGTCTAGATTATTTCACTTAGCATAATGTTTTCAAGTTTCTTCTATGTTGTAGCATGTATCAGAACTCCATTCCTTTTTATGACTGAATAATATTCCATTGTATATATATATATACAATTGTTTTATAAAAAGATTTGGGATCTGGTAGTGTAAACCTTCCAACTTTGTTCTTCTTAGTCCAGATTGCCTTTGCTATTTTTGATTATTTGGTTTACCAAATAAATTTTAGAACCAACTTGTCCATTTTTACTAAAGCCTGCCAGGATATTGATTGGAATTGTGTTGAATTTGTAGATCAATTAACATATTTACAATATTGAGTCATCTAATTGTGAAAAGTGAGACATCCTGCCATTTATTTGGGTCTTCATTAATGCCTTTTTAGTAATATTTTACAGCTTTGAGTCCAGAGTACCTGCACATATTTTATTAGATTTAATCCCAGACATTTGATGTTTTACTCCTATTATAAATGGAATTCATTTTAAATTTTATCTATTTGTTGCTAGTGTATAAAAATATAATGAATTTTTGTGTATTAAGCATATACATAGTGTCCTTGCTGAATTTACTTATTAATATTAGTAGTTTGTAGAATATTTTGGTTTATTTTATGTGCACAATTGTGTCGTCAAATAGAGGTAGTTTCTTTGAATCCTTATGATTTTAATTATTTTTTTTGCATAGACTAGGATCTCCAAAACAATGTTTAATAAAAGTGTGATAATGGGAAGCGTTGGCTTATTCCCTGTCTCAGGTGGAAAGCTTTCAGTAAGCTATCATTAAAGATGATATTTGTTGTAGGACTTTTTGTAGGTCCTCTTAATCAGATTAAGGAATTTCTTCTTACTCCCAGTTTATCAAGGTTTTTATTATGAATAAGTATTAAACATATTCAAACAGCTTCTCTGCATTTATTAAAATGATTAAATGATTTTTCTCCTTTGTGTAAATGTGGTAAATTATAGCCTTTGGTTTTGGACTGTGAAACTACTCTGGGATTTCTGAAATAAATCCTATTAGTCATGATGTCTTGTACTTTTTATAGATTGCTGGATTCAATTTTCTAATGTTTAGAATTTTTATATATTTGCTCATGACAGAAAATGGTCTGTAATTTTTTTTTGTAACAGCCGTCTCAAGTGTTGATAGCAATGTTAGACTAGTCTTATAAAACAAGTTGAGAGGTGCTCTCTTTTCTTCTGGAAGAAATTGTTGAACAGTATTATTTCTTACTAAAATGTTTCAAAGAATTCATCTGTAAAGCTATCTGGGCATGGAATTATTGTTTTTGTGGGAAAGTCTTTGATAATTGGTTTAGTTTCTTTAGAGGATACAGAGATTGTTAGAGTTTTCATTTCTTTGTGTGTCAGCTTTTGTATGTTGTGGCTTTCAAGGAATTTGTTTCCTTGTCATTTTCTCTTTTGGGGCTGTAGACTTTCTTTGTACAGCTAGTGATCCTTGATATATTTTTATGTAAGAATGAAAAAATAGAAAGACTGTGAGGTCTAAGTACCTGGGTGGGTCTTGTTGACTGGGATATTTTACTCTATGTGCTAAGTCAGAGCACTGATTCTTTTGCTGAAAGATGCCTTCAAATTGTATAATGCAGTGGGCTTTATTCTGAGGTACCCACACCAACTGCTGAAATTCTTTCCAGACACCAAGTTCAATTTCTTTAGATAAGAACCACACGCTTCTTGTTTGTTTTGGTTTGTGTTTATTTTTGCTTGTAGGTAGGTGCTAAGAGAAGACCATTCACTGTGTGGTAGTTTTGAACCAGGGGAAAATTTCCATCTACAAACTTTCAGTACCCCAATTTTAACCCGCTTCTTAGCCCAAACCATCATGGCATCATTCGTCTAAACACTTCCAGGTTCTGCCAAGGTCAGATGCCCTTGTACCCAAGGCTACTTCTCCCTTACTTTTTATGTCCCCATATATACTTTCCTCATAATGTGCTTTCCACTTTTCAAGGATGTTTTGAAACCTCTCATCCACTTTTGACCACAGTTTTCTACTACCTTACTGAGCATATTTGATACTTGTTAATTTTGTTCTATCCAAAATATAAAGCAAATTGTAATCCTTTAAACCAGGAGCAAATCCATGCCAAGAAGATATTGCAGAACTATAATTTTCATGTAATGTAAAAGGGCTTCTTTCAAAAATGGCACAATTGCCTGTAAAGAATTGCTTGTTATTCATAAGCACCCAACTAAATTAAGAGGTATGAAAAAGTTATACTGAGGAAAGTTTCTGTGTGTTGATGATTTGAAAAGGAAATACTAGAGGCTTCGTTTTGAATTGTGTTAGGTTATTTATTATATTTTTTAATTGATGATGCTGAAGTTCTTGTAACAGATCATTTACATGGCTGATAAAATATTTATGAACTGAAATAAGTATCAATTTTATGACATTAAAATCAAAATGTGTCTTTGGGTCTCTATAATTCAAACAACTAGGTATTTGAAAAAAATTCCCTTATTTTTATATATCAGCACTTTCTTTCAGTTATGTGAATAATCAGAGTAAAACACCTTAAGGTGAATTTTTTTCCTACTGAAAATGTAAAGTTTCTTCCTTTAATGGTTTCAAAACAGCCATGTTTAATATTAGACACTTGCATATGGAGGGAATGTGTTTTCCTAGTAATTAAATTTTGTAGCCACATAACAATACGAATAAAATCATTCCTCATAGGAAGAGAACAAGGAGGAGACATGCCCCAAAATATTCCACAATATCTCAATACATCCTGATATCACAAAAAGGAACACAAAAATTATAATTGCGGGAAGTATGAGAGAACTATCTAAAACACACAATAGCAATTTTGTGAATAGTGAAACATGAGTCAAGGTTTTATCTGTTCTGTAACAAAATAAAAAGTCAATTTTTTATGATGGAAAATTAAAACTGAAACTATGGACACCATATTGCGTAGACTTATCTTACTATATCATCCATAATATCTGTGTCCCATCCCCAAATTATAATTTTAATGCTATGCCTTTGCTACCAAATGTCATAGAATTTGGAATCTTATTCATTAGTCATATTAAAAATTATTTAATTGTCTCTTCTCGATCCCTATGCCACCCAATCCTGGTTGGTTTAAATTTAGGAATAGAAAACAAATGATCAGTACCAGATTTAGATCAGTACACAAGTCAGTAGTTTAAAAAGAAGTAAAGAAAGATAATCAAGATGATCAAGAGATAGTCTTGATAGCCATTCAACCTCAACTTCTCCATCATTAGAGAAGAATAATGAGGACCCTTCCCCTCTATTCTCCAGCCCTCTCCTCCATCCAAAGGCTAGAGTGGGTGGTATAATTGTAACTAGTAGGTCATGATTGCTGGGATACAAATATTTCAATTCCTTAACACACAGTGTCTCGAAAAATGTCCTACTATCACATCTCTGGTGGCAGGTGCCTTTCTCCACAGCTAACTCTAATATGCTGTATCCTGTGTAGTTAGCCATCTTACCAATTACTTGGGCACCTTTATGTTTCATTACTAAATAGAGAAAACAGCCATTGGAGGTAATGTAGCTGTTCCTTTAAGGGAGTGGTGGACCCTATAAGGAGTCTATTGCAAAAGTATCAACTTGCCTTGGCCTGGGTAGCCTCTCTTTATGCAGAGATGATAAATGTTGCTTTAAAGCCAAATACAGGCCTTAGTTTAAATTTATGGCTCCCTCTACCTGAGGATTGTAAAGTGATATCCTCATTTTTGTCCAATACATATCTTGACCCTTACAATCTTTAACAATAATGCTCTCAAGATCCACAAAATGGGAATGTTATTAAAGCTAGCCTCTGTGTGTTTGTCTTTCTCTGTCTCACTCTATGATCTTCATACACATCTGACTCTGTTTTCAACATTTTTCAGTCTTCATATTTCTTTGTAGATTCTCTGAACTTGTGTGTGTGTGTGTGTGTGTATGTATGTGTAGGTGTAGGGGGTTCTCCCTCCCTTTCTGCTTCTTCCCATAACTATCGTTCTCTCCCTCTTTCTCTGTTATGTATGTCTTTGCCTATGAATTGACATCTTTCTATGTCTATCATGAATCTACTTTTCTATATGCACATATGTCACTTCTCTTCTGCCCAGATAGCATATGTGACACATTCTCTCCTATGCTCTCTCTTCCTCTGACTCTTTACCTTTTAATCCCTCTTTCATCTTCTCCTGTCCTTGCCACTTTGTGTCCCCTTTCTTCATGGCTCTTTTTACGTGTTATGTGTAAATATTTTTTCAACTACCCATTATTTAGAACTAAAATATGTTTTATCAGTCTTTATTTTTGAATCATATTGTATGCTTCCTGTACTTAATTGAAAAGGTGAAAAGATGGAGCATTTATTTTGTAGGCTCATAGGTGGAGGGAGCATAATGAAGCTAAATTACTCACACCTTCTAAATTAGAACACTGAGTCCTGGAAAGCTTATGTGACTTATTTGAGAATGCATTGTTCTCTATTTAAATACAAAAGTTATGCCAAGATAAATAGTGTTTATTAACTTTTTAGTGAAGCTCAAGTGATTTTTCTGTGGATAATATGCCTATCTTTACGAGAAAATGGTATTCACCTATTTACTGTTACAGCATATACCTGATATTTCTTGGAAATTCTTCATCTTGGAAGTTTCTTTTATGTAGTTATTAATTACATCGTAACATCTATTCACTTATTAAATCATTCATTCAACAAAGATCTAATGCGTGACCACTATGTACCACATGCTGTTTGAAGCATATTGTAATTAGTTCCCACCCTTGCCATATTTAAAGGACATTCATAATTACATAGGGCTTGGCATGCTAACTATTCATATCTGTAATTATGGTTGCCAAATAGGGTGAGGCTGAGAGTTGAGGGGGAAGTAGTAATTAAAAGTTTATAACATAAGCATCCTTGACTTTGCCACCTATAGTTTCAAACTGAGATGGGGATTCTTACTAGGTTGTGTGTCATGAGTACATCTCAATTTGCTCTGACATTCCTGGTTTTGCCTATTATTCCTTAAGTTTTAATAGCTCCCTCTTTCTCTCTCTTGAATGTCCCTCTTTAGAAGATTAAAAAACTATGTGTAAGGTCACCCTAATTATGAGAACAAACATCAGGCTCTTAGAGGTGGGCCTGGCCCAGTACTCAATAACTATTATTATCATCCCTGCTAATCTTTTCATCAGCAGTGGCAGCCCTGCTCCCTTGACACTACACTGAAGTGTAGAAGTTGAGATTGTCCAAGAAACCTGATTGCCATTAACACCAAATTCATCACTCTTTTATGACAATAAGTTTATAACAATGAGTGGTTAACTTTTCAAACTATTGAAACTTCAGGCAATGCCAAGAAGGTGGATCAGGCATTTTAGAACAAATAAAAGGTAAATAGGAGTTGTGAGGAGGCAATTTATTGTGTTATAATAGTGATTAATAGTGAGGTTTATGGATTATGGGTTCAACCCATCACTAGCTGTATGATCTTTTACCTACCTTGTCCATACTTCAGTTTTAACACCCTTAAAATTCAGATACCTAAAATACTTTCCAGGTTGTGGTGAAAATTCAATGAGATAGTGCATGGGAAATACATAACACAGTATCTGGCACAGTATATAATTGGTTAAAAATGTTAGCTTTAATAAAACATTATGGGTAATATTTAAACGGAAAAACACAAAGACAAAGCACAAAATTCTTAGTGAGCCACCTTCTTTTTTTTTTTATTGTGGTAAGAACACTAAACATGAGATCTACCCTCGTAACAAACTTTTAAGAGTACAATACACGATTAACTATAGGCGCTATGCTGTATAGCAGATCTCCAGAATTTTTTCATCTTGCATAACTGAAACTCTATACCCATTGAACAATTCTCATTTCCCTCTCCCCCTTGCCCCTGGTAACCACCATTCTACTCTCTGTTTCTATGAGTTTGGCTATTTTAGATTCTTCATATAAGTTGCATCGTGCGGTATTTGTCCTTCTGTGACTGGCTTTTTTCCATTAGCATAATGTCCCCCAGGTAGATCCATATTCTTATATATGGCAGGATTTCCTTCTTTTTTAAGGCTGAATAATATTCATCATCTTAATCAAACAGTTATAAATATAGCTCTTGGGGAGAAAGCTGAAATATGTGCCACTATTATGAATCAGAGAGCTGAAAGAAAGGAGAGTTAGGCCCTAATGGAAAGCATAGAGGATTTTCAGCCAGTGCTTTCCCGTTCCACTGATCTCATTATTCTTATTGTCTATGACCAACTAACATTTCAGATAAAATGTGTTAGAAAATGATGGAAATGATTTTTCTCCTCACATTCACTGTGAAGTTCAAGTATTCCATCATTGTTTTCGAACACCAACATTTTCATGTTTTAAGTATGAGCATGATTTAAGATGACCTTGTTAACCCAGAGATCTTTGCAATTAATATACTTACCTGACTTTAACTCAGAAATCCAGACAGAGTGTAACTGAATCTCCACACTGCTTCCCCGCCCTCTTCCCCTGCCTTCATTCTTATTGTTGGTTTCCCCCATTTTGGTGGAGTGATCAGAAACCATTTGTAGAAAGTTTCATTGGAGCTAGATAACGTTCAATTAGGAAACCTCAACCTAATACTAGTGGATTTGTTCATTTCAATGGAATGCTATTTTTAAAAATATTAACAAACAAAAATCCAGCATGCATTGTAAAGCACTGATACTTGTGCAACAACTCATTTTCATATGAAAACTTTAGTTTTCCACTATATACATACTGGAAGTATGCACTGAGTATGAAAATTTGTCGTTCAAGTATGCTGTGGCCCAGACTTTATTAAAAAGGTAAACTAATTTCAGATTAAAAACAGATGTGACTCTTCTTGGCAAACTTTCTTCCCTGTTCACAATGAATTTAAAATGAAGGAAGGTATGATAATAAAAAGAAAAAAGAGAAGAAAAGTGTAATAACTCTGACCTTCAGTGTAACATTTTTGAAGTCCTTTAGTAGCTCAAAGATGTTTGCCCTAGACCAATGAATTTTAGAAAGAAGAAATGATATACAAAGAGATCTTGTTAATATAAAATGTTGTTCATTTTTTTTCTGCAGTGGCTTTGCCTTGGAATGACTAGATTATATAATGTTAACCCTGAGACTAGAGGGGTTGCCTTTCTTTCTAATAATTTAATAATCCCGAAATGACCTTGAATGGAGGGTTTCATATACCAGCTCCTTAAACTGAAGTCAAATGCCAAATGAAGATTAAGGCTGTATATAAGAGTACAGATTGTGGATTCTCACCCGGTTTTGTTTATTACGTCACATGCAAAGCCAATAAGTAAAGCAAAAATAAAATAAGAGTGCTATTTTTATAAAAGGTCAGCATCATACCAAAAACTGTTCTGTCAAATCTTTATTTACTTATACTGCAAGATGTGTGTTTATTTACGCACCTAAAAGAATTTAATACTAAATCTTGACTAGTGTATACATGTCAGCTGACCCCTAGTGCTTCAAACGGTGGAAAAGGGGCACTGAATGCTGGGTTGGTTGATGTATTCCGTTTTTGTTGTAGACCACCTGCCAGGGCTTATAACAGATCTGTAATGGGTTTCTTACCTTTTATTGTGTAGAAAATGGATTGATAGATTAGACCTGGGACCAGCGAACTGTGGAACCCCAGGTTTGCAGGAAAGAGTTTATCACTCTTTGATGTTATTTCTGTCTCGTGTCAGCTGAGAAGGATGAGCTAGATTATCTGAGAGTAAGCTGGATGCCAAAATCAGCATTCCCCTCATTTATCCACCTTATAGTTCAGGGCAAGGCCACTGTGTGGGTTATGAAGGGACTGATAAAGACCTGATGGACAAATTTTGTTGTACTGCCTTTTAATTTTCTTGTTATTAGTTATATAAGACATGAAAAAAGACCATTTCATTGTCTGTTGCTAGAGAAAGTCAATTTGTTTTGCTGTAGAAGTGAAAGTATTCGAACTGAGTGGTGCAGTTATAATTTGTGAACACTTTCAGTTATCACTGGGAAAAGTATAGTCCATCTTTGGCATGCTTGGCCAAGTGTGGAGAAAAAGAGATGGACCAGGAAATGGGCCAGGAACCAAAGTCATTGCAAGGATATTTCGAGAAAACTCCATTTGTCCTGATAGTTGCAACCTATAGGCAACCTGTGACTGATGACAATACCTAAAACACAGTCTAAAAATAAATTGTTTATGAAGGTGACACATTCTGTCTATTCTTGATGTGGGTGACATCAACAATTTTGAATAGGGCAATTTAATTCTTGGACTTATTTAGACATTTATAAAAGAATGAAAATCTGCGGCTCAATCACAATTTAAATGACTGTTGCAAAGATTGCTTTTGTTGCTGCTTTTACTGTTGTTACAAATCCTAGACCAATACAGTTATCTCCTTGAAGCTGCTTATTGTTTTATTTATATCAGTGATGCGTATCTTTCTGCTAGAATCATTGATAATGCTTGTGAAGGCAGAGAGAAAAATTAATTTTCAGATACTATATAGGCACTCATTCATTGGCGACAAATAAAAGACAACCCAGGAAACAGGAAAATAAAATGACACTTTACGGTTAAGATTTTATAGAGTTTGAGAGCAGATGAAAACAATTTTTAAGTACTAAAATAATTAAAAGAGATGTTGACATTAACATCTTCAATTATCAATACCGAAGCTAGAATACAATACAATTAAATAATCGCTTCTTTGAATGAAGAGTTCATTTTCTTAAGACACCCCTTTCCAATTTCTCACTTGGTTCATAAGTGGTTACTTCTGAATGTGCCCTCAAATATTGTAATGGTTTGTGTAATCACTGTCCCTGCTCCATTTTCCCACCCTCCACACCTCATCTCAGCACTGGAAAGATCACTAAACTTGCAGTTAATAACTTAGTCCCAATGCAGATTCACCATTCACTAGCTCATAACTATGGGCCACTTACATAATCTTGTTTTGCCTCTGTTTGCTCATTTTTACAATGATGATGTGTTATGAGGCTTCTTCGCTCATCCCCCAGGGTTCGGTGAGGAACTAAGGACACAATATATACAATAATACTTTGTTAGGAGGAGTTAAATTGTGGTTACTATTACAGGGTGTAGGTGTCATAAAACTCTGATACTGGTGGTAAGAAAGAGGATCTATGTGCCATCATGTAGAGCAGCATTTCTCAAACTTTAATGTACACATGAATCACTTAGGGATTTTGTTAAAATGAGGTTTCTGATTCAGTGGGTCTTGTGTAGGATCAGAGATTCTGCATTCCCAGCCGGCTTCCAGGTGATGCCAATACTCTAGGCCTTGGTTCACACTTGAAGTAGTAAGGATATAAAGGATGGCTGGCAAGAATCTGTGTGTGAGTTGACCACAAGTCCTGTTCGTTGGAATATTCAGGCAGTGTATTCTGAGATACTGGTGAGGCTTTTTCTAAAAACTTTTGTCTCTTGGTGTGTGTGAAGCACATCCATCCAACCCCAGAGGATGCATATTCGACTTCCACAGAACATCTGAGCACATTCAACTTATTTATATCTTTGAAACATAGCCCTTCTTGGGATTCATAACCCAGATGTGCCCCTCTCATATCCATTCCAGCTTTTCCCCCTTCCATGTTGTATATTGCAAGAGGATGACCTCTGCCTGCCATATTTCCAAGCTTCCTTGCCCACCAGCTACTGGATACATTTAGCCAGTGGGAGGCATGGGCAGGAGACTGGAGAGCAGGAGGAGGGGAGAAATCAAGGTATTTCTTCCCTTCCTTCACTGCTTTGGGCAATGGCTGATGCAGAGTATGTAGCCAGTAATTACTAGCCGCTATTAAGTCTGCTAATACTACCTTCTAAAATCTCTTCTCCAGTGGTTACCTCCATAAGTTTGCTATGAATTTTTGTACAGGTGTTTCTGCAAAACATTGAGCCTGCCTTCAGTTACACATTCATTCAAAATTAGCAGTTTTAAAGCTTTAGGACTCCGGTATTATTTAAGAACTCTGAACTAAGCCTTACTCCCATTTCTGGCCTTCGCCTAGATATCAGTTATCTAGTGCTACAAAAGGGTTAGGTGAAAAACCCCCTAAAACCTATTGACTTAAAATGATAACCATTTATTATTGCACACAGTCGGTGGGTCAGCCAGGCTGTTCTGCTGATAGAGCTCAGGTGATCTTGCTAGGACTCACTCAGCCATTTCCAGTCTGCTGATGGGTTGACTGGGGCCTGGCTTGTCTAGGATGAGCTCTGGTGGGATGACTCACCTCTGCTCCATTTGGACTCTCATCCTCCAGCAAACTAGCCTGGACTTGTTCTTATGCAAAAAATAGGATTCTAATAGAAAATCAGAAGTGAACAACTCCTCTTGAGGCCTAGGCTCAGAACTGGCCCACTGTCATTTCTAATACATTTTGTTGGCCAAGCAAGTCACAAGGCCAGTCCAGATTCAAAGATTAGAGAAATAGGCTGCACTTCTTGATGGTAGGAACTTTAAAAGTGATATTGCAAAGAGATGTGCATACAGGGGGTTCATCAATGCAATCAGTGTACCATACCCTGTAATCTGTCAGGTTTCTTACTCATCTCAAAAGTAAGATATTTAATTAGGATACATTCCTATGTATTTATACTTCTAATCAACTAGTCCTAACTCTCATATAATGCTAGCTCAGGATCAACACTCTCAAAAGCCAATAGTCTTGAGGGTCACAAAGATCCTCAAAGATACTTTATGCCAAATCCTGGGAGGGTAGCAGCATTCATTTATTAATACATTCAATAATTATTAAGTGGCTCTAACATGGCAAGTATCATGCTAGGAAAGGAGGATAGAGTTATTAACAAGACAGACACTTGTGTTTGTAAATCTTACATTTGGTGGGAGGAGACAAACATTAAAACTAATTATGTAATTATAAATGCAGCTATTCTCATTGCTTTTTTATGTTTGTTAGGTTGTACACTGAGCTACTATAATAAAGAGACTCCAAATTTCAACGGCTCAAGCAATATAGATATCTGTGTCTTTTTCACATAAAGCCCAGCCTGGGTACATAGTCTCTGCTTTTAAAAGTTATTCCAGGAACCCAGGCTACTAAGATAGCTATACTATCATCGACATAGTGCTGTATTTAAAAATCTCCACAATAATCACCAAAATATCTATGCTCTCTCTTTCCCACCAATCGTACACACTCATTGCCTCCCCAAAAGAGACCACCCAAAGTCCCTTTCACTTACTGCATCTGGCTCAAAGTCCATTGCCTCTGGGTTATCTACTGTCTTCATGAGATCCAGAGGTGACTCCTCAGGGTCCAGTGACCTATAAAGTAAAAGTCACGCTATCTACTCCTACAACAACCACATCTTAACAGTGGAGCAAGAACAGGCCCAAAGACAATAATAAGTACTGGACCCCCTGTAAGACCTAGATCGTGAATCCAGTACTCTCCCACCCTCCTCTTCGTACCGTTCAGCCCAGACTGAGATTTCAAATGAAAGCTAGGGAGAATGATTTAATAGAGCTTCTTTAAAGACAGAGATGAGAAAGAATAAAGTTGCTTCCTACATAACCCCACCATCTAAGTAATAATTGCTTAGTTCAAATTGTGGTGACACAAAAAAGGGCAGTGTGGGGGCTGGCCCCGTGGCCGAGTGGTTAAGTTCACGCGCTCCGCTGCAGGCGGCCCAGTGTTTCGTCAGTTCGAATCCTGGGCGCGGACATGGCACTGCTCATTGAACCACGCTGAGGCAGCGTCCCACGTGCCACAACTAGAAGGACCCACAACAAAGAATATACAACTATGTACTGGGGGGCTTTGGGGAGAAAAAGGAAAAAAATAAAATCCTAAAAAAAAAAAAAAGGGCAATGTGAGATCATATTAACAGGGGCCCAAACACAGACCAGAAGAGGAAGGAATGGTTGTTTCAGATAACAATTAGAGAAACACATAATAGATACTATGATTTGGTTTAGAAAAAAACTCATTTGAGCTCCCTAGTTCTGGATACTCCTACCCAAACTCCTCAGGGTTAAGGATAGCCTTTCCCTGGATGCACAAGTAGTTTATATTTCCTTTCTCTAATTCTACCTCTGACCTGGATGCTGACCTTGTCATTGACTTATTCTTCACTGGGACCCAAAGTCGTTATGTTAATCCTGGAGGAGACAGAGAGGCCACTACCTGCACTAACAATTTACATAATTATTTTTCTTACAATTTGGTGCTAATTAAAATGTGAAAAGAGTAGTAATAATGTCCATAAATGTAATAAGGCCATTCTTTGTTCTTGAAAGCAAAGATAATGTCACCAGAAAGGATTTTGTGTATATTCACATAAGAGCAAGAAAGAGGAAGAAAGAAAGGATAAGGTGAGAGAGCCCAATAATCATCACATTGTCTGGCTTAGGCAATGCAGAATATTTATTTCAAGGAATTAAAAAATGGAATTCTATTGATTTTTATTTCTGCATAGTTCTACATGTTACTAGCCTGCTTGATTCCAATTTTGGTCTCACTCTGTTCTAGTTATAGATATATATATAGGATATATAACAAACTATCCTAAAAGTGGCTTAAAACAACAAAGTTTTATTATATCTCTTGATTCTGAGAGTTGACCACAATATTCTTCTGCTTCACGTAGTGTCAACCAAGGCACTGGGAAAGGTGAAAAGTCTAAAATGGCCTCTCTCACATGATTGGCAGTTGGTGCTGGCCGCCAGCTAGGAACTCATCTTGGGCTGTTGGCCAGAAGCCTCTTTCCATTTGGTCTTCTCTGTGTGACTCCTTGGGCTTCCTCACAGCTTGGCGGTTGGTTTCCCTGAAGAAGAGTTCCAAAGGAACAAACACCAGTGTTCAAGCACTTTTCAAGTTTCTGTTTGCATCACACTTGTTAATATCTCATTGGCCAAAGCGAAGGCAGATGGCCAAGCTCAGTGAAAATGAGAGAAGACTATGCATAGACATGGATTCTGGGAGGCATAATTCACTGGGGCTGCCAAATATCCTACCACACATTCCTTACTAGCTGTGTGGTCTCTCTGTGTCTTGATTTCCTCATCTGAATATAGGGACAAAATGACACTACAAAAATGGACTGAGATATAACACACATAAGCTTAGAGTCACGCCTGGTACATAGTAAAACACCAATAAATATTAGCTATTATTAATATTTTTTTTGAGGAAGATTAGCCTTGAGCTAATTGCTGCCAATCCTCCTCTTTTTGCTGAGGAAGACTGGCCCTGAGCTAACATCCATGCCCATCTTCCTCTACTTTATATGTGGGACGCCTACCACAGCATGAGTGTGCCAAGCAGTGTCATATCTGCACCCAGGATCCAAACCGGCGAACCCTGGGCTGCCAAAGTGGAATGTGCGCACTTAACCGCTACGCCACCGGGCTGGCCCCAGCTATTATTAATTTTTTAAGTATTACTCCTATAGAGCTGAAAACCTAAAAGTTTTCTAAACAGTGGCAAAACTGGGAAATAGTAACACATTATAAGCTTCTGCTTTAATCTGCCTTCCCCTCAAGCCCTTCAGATATGCCATTAGTATGAATGTAATCTGTGTTATGGAACCACCAACACACTTTTCTGGAATGCCTGGTTGATTCCAACAAGAGCATCTTCTAGTCACAAAATCACTGGCAAGCAAGGTTTCTACCTATTTAGGGGGATGCTGAAGGTTCAGCAAGGGCAAAAGTTCCTCGGTAAATTTCTAGTCTAGGTTTTCCAGCTTCTCTGCAATCCATTTCTGGCTCTCCCAATATTTTCTCCCACTGGTCATTTTCACTCAGGCTGCCATTCCAGTGAGACTGCCCAATGTTCCTCCCATTTGTCCTGCGTTCTTCCTTGCCTGTTCTACCCTGTCTGGTCCACCTAGAAGGTCTACCTTCTTTCCTTCTCTCTTACATCACAAGTCTCCAAATCTGACCACTCCTTTATACCTCCATGAAGCCCAACAAGACCTATCTTGTCTTCCTGTTACCCTGAAGCCCTCAGCAGTATTTCTCTTACTACATTCGTTACTTTCTACCTCATGTGTGTCAGGCATTCAGTTTGTATCATTCCTTTATTTCTTTATACATCTATACTAACTCTGCACTGGACTGTCCAGAAAGAAACTTAACTTAATCCGGTTTGGGAGTCTTCCCCATTCCCTAAGAGAATTCAAGAGTCTTGGCTGTGTTAGGTTATGATAGATAACATTTATTGATAGTTTACTGCGTCAGGTACTATTCTATGTGCTTCCCCTTTGTTAGAAGAAAAATAACCTAAGACTAGCCAATAGCAGTCTAGAACAGATCTAAATTTCTTGCTAGACTGCCACATTCGAAAGGATCAATAAATATTCACTGTTAAATTTATTGATGATTTGGTTGTGGTGTGTGGTGATGTTGATTTTTATAATGTGGTGTTGGTGGTGATTTTTATAACGTGAATGCAAAAATAATTTTTTCCAAAAAATCTGCATTCGTATCTTTAGGAAAAGGTAGAAATTCCATCCCAATTCATGTGTCTTTGAGAGGACACCCCTGGCAGTAAACTCCCAGGCAAATGCCACCATCTGTGTGATTTCCTTCCGTTTGCCAATGTAGGCACAGCAGGTACTGTTAGGTTAACCTTTTATTTTACCAGCATCCTCTCAAAATAGTAAACACTTTGGCTGTTGTAGAGCTCTAATCCAAAACTGCAAATTTAAAAATCTCTCTCTTTCAGAACATAATGATTGAACTAGTACTGTAACACATTATTCCACATTATAGGATCACAAAATATGGCTTATAGGTATTAGAAAAATGAAAGAGAAATATTATTTGCTAACATTAACCAAGAGATTTTATGATATGAGTAAGAAAATTAATTATATTAAAATAACATGAATTTTCACCTTCTGTGATATTTGATGGAGGATTAGTCCTAACTAATACACCCGTAGGTAACTGATTAAATTGGTTAGTACTCTTAATGCCACAAGTGATAGAAAAACCTGTCTCTAACTGATTTAAATAATAAATGTCGTCAGGGTCTATTTCCATTTTTTGACGATTCTCTCGGTTCTGCCTTTCTGTGTCAACCTATCAACTTCATCTGGTTCCCCTTATGGTGGCAAAAATTGTCTGCAACAGTTTCAGGACCTATTTTTGCAAAAGACTTTCTCTTCAGGGACGTTCTTTCTCAAAGCATCCAAGAAAGATTTCCTTGAAATTCGTTGGCCTGAATTAAGTCACGTGCTCATTCCTGAGCAAAATCAGACCCCGCTCCAGCAGCTAGGAGTGGTCAACTCTCAACCCAACTCTGCAGCTGCAACGCAATGAAGGTAGGAAGGTAGAAAGTTCTCCAAAAGAAAAAAAGGGTTTTAGATAGGTAGATAGGTAGATAGGTGGATAGATGGGTAGATGGATAGATGAATGGAAAAAAAGGTGACCAACTAATATCCATAACATTGTTTGGACCTGATATTTTGGCCAACTAATGAAACTGAGTAGTGATTATGACATTGTGTTAATGCTTTCCACAGGTAGGCAGATTGTAGACGTCATTCAAACAAAAAAAGCTATTTTGCTGTAGCAGATACTATCAGTGCCCCTACATACATCCCTTCAGCGCTTAACCATTCCTAAACATGCTGTCTGATTTCCAACTACCAGCACTTGCTTCTTTTTGCTCAGGGCTTTCTCTGTTTGTTCTGCAGGCAGGGCAGACAAGTAGGGGAAGTAAGGCCTCTTTAAGACAGCAGTTGGTGGATAAATACCCCAGCCCCCTTGCCCTTCAGGTATGATAACTCCAAGGTTTGCTTCCTCTATCTTCTCCTAGAGTTCCCAAGCAGTATTAAGCTTCAGTTGCCCAAAGTGGTGACTTGCTTGATAACACACCCTTTATGCGCTATTTTCCTTATTTTGCTTCTCCACATTGCTTCTCCAGGACCATTGATGTGTCCTGGAATCACATCTCAAAATTACTTGAGTTCAAATTCTTTCTACAGGGTCTACTTCTAGGGAGACACAAATTAAGGCAAGTGCCTTTTATATGCAAATCCTTAGGAGGTGACCGTGTCAATTGCATTTCAACTTTATGTTATGTTAGGATGAAAGGATGTTGATTCTTTCCTCTCTGACTTTTTCTGTTTCTGTATCTCCTGCATCCTGAGTTCCCAAAGAAAATATGGCCACAACAGGGAAGGAAATGGAATTCAGAGTAAATGTCCTATTTTAGAACATCTAAGTTTAACATATGGGCCTGAAATTGAGATTATAAACAAAAACAGATATAAGCATAAGGTAAAATGTATGTTTGGGGTGGGGAGGGGAATTGCTTGATTTTACTGCAAGCAATGGAGCTGCTTTGTGAAAAAATTCAAATTAATTGTGTGCATAGAGAATAGACAACTGACGTTACTCTGGGGAAGATCACTGTAACGTTTTACTAAACATTTGAATAAGAATGTGTTTACTCAATATTAGCATGCTGTTAAAATAATGATAGAATGGATATAGTCTTTAAAAACAATTTGAAATTACATATATGACATATTTCTACTCAGTTATCAAGGGCTGTGTCATTCCTGGCAATATAAAAGAATTATGGTCTTTCACTTTCAAAACCTTCCAGAGAGATGAAATTTCTCAATATCTGTCTTGGAAGTGTGCAATTTGATGGAAAAAAAGGAGTCAGAAAAAAATAACTTTTTCAGAAAACTCATGAAGAACCTTCTGTAAGACCTGGTATAAGTCTTGGTTGGTGTTTTATAGAATGGAGTTTAGGCTGTGAAAAAAGATCGATTTAGTTTTAGAAAGTTAAGATCTTATGTATCATTTTAAAATTCATATTGTGATTTTTCATGTATTTCAAAAACCTCAAACTCATCCCTTAGATTAAAGGGCATGGAACTACTACTTTTCACTTCTAAATTGTATGTTCCTCTACAATTTTCAGAAGTTAATTCCAACATGTTTTCATCACCTCCGTGTTATATGAGTACATACACCTCAATTTCCAAATTGTAACGTATTCTTTCCTTCTTCTCCACTCTTCCATCTTATCCTCTTAAAATCTGTTGATCTCCTTTTCTCTTTTTCCATCTCTTCTCTTGTTCCCTTTCTTCTGTCCTCTCCCTGTAATTTCTGTTCTTTTTTTTTTTTCACCTGAAATCTCTCTTCATCTTTTGCTAGCAGTTATGTTCATACTTGTTGAAGTGAACAAGGTAGGCAATTCTCCACTTTCCTTCCATTCTCTCACACTTCTTATAAGTGTTTTAACAAACAGTTCAAAGTAAACCATGCTTCTAATTTAACACGTAAATTGTATGAAACAGATGAGAATACCCTGAAGAACCAAGTTTAAAATTTTTCCTGATTCTGAGGCAACATTTTACCTAAAAGCAGGCTTAACAGATTTTGGCATTCATGCCTCCAGGAAGTTGTGGAGAATTTGTTAAAGGACCATTTGAAATAGCAACAGCACAAAGATAACTTGTCTGCTTCAAATGTAAAATGCTGAAATAAAACTAGATGATTGACAATATTATTCATCTTTATCATTGTTTTTCTTAGAATTTGAAGAGGCATGTTAGAAATGTAAGAACATATGTGAAACCTTAATGGTTTTCTCATTTAATCTGAATATATATTTGATCTCTTCTTTCTGAAATTGAAACTTTAAAAGTAGCCATCATTTCCCAGTAACTCACTAAAATATGGTCTTTTCCTATACTTGCAATATTCCTATACTGAAAACCATACAACTTCACCACCATTTTATTTCTATAAGTATTACTATATTTGTGTCTTAACAAGTATGTAAGGTTATGTATTAGCTAACTATTGCTATATAACAAATTACCACAAATGTAGTGACTTAAAATACATATTTTAAATAATTTCAAGATATCTGTGGGTCAGAAGTCTGGGCTTGGTTTATCTGGATTCTCTGCCTCAGGGTCTCTCACAAGGCTGTACTCAAAGTGTCAGCCAGGGTTGATGCCTTATCTGAAAGCTCACCTGGGGAGGGATCTGCTTCCAAGTTTACATGGTGGTTGGCAAAATTTAATTCCTTATGGGTTATTGGACTGAAGTCCTCAGTTTGATGTTGTCTGAAATTACCCTCAGTTCCTTGCTATATGTGACTCTCCAGCATAGCAGTAACCTCATCAAAGCCAGCAAGAGAAAAAGACTGCTAGAAAGACAAAAGTCACAATCTGACGTAGCCTAAAGTGACACTTCATCGTCTTTGACGTATTCTATTTGTTGGAAGTCACAAGTCTGACCCACTCTCAAGGGAGGGGATTATGCAAGGGCATAAACACTAGGAGGTGGGAATCACTGGGCGCCATCTTAGAGTCTGCCACCATAGATTCTTTCCCTTCACCTATTGGCATTTGAAAATACAGCTAGTTACTTAGCATCCTCCCAAAAGATATTTTTTGTGTTTATATATACACCACTTTTAGCATTAGGGGAATGTTTGTCATACACTTTTGGGTGCAATAATATATTATTTCAAGAAACTGAACTTGATCCTTCTATGTTTTGGAAAGTATATGGGATTAGAGGAAGCTAGGTTGTCAAAAGCAAGATTTGCATTGGATTATGATGATGTTTTTCTCTACTAGATACTATTGGGTTGGAACTACCAAGGCTTCAAAATACAAGTGAGTCAAACTCATCTAGTTTTTGTGCAAAATTTCTCATGCTAATTTAAACTCTCAGATTTAGTATATGGTGTTTTTCTTTCCATAAAATAAATGCCCATGAATTTCCAGTTATTTTCTCAAGGGTATTATGACAAATATTTCCTAGTGAAATTTAAGGATATCCTTGAAATTATTTTATGCTCTCATTTATGTTGTGGACTCCATATTGAAGTAACTGTTTTCTAGTTACTAAAATTCTTGTTATATCCATGAAGAGCTCCGCCTCTGTTGATGAAGTTTCATCGCAAATAGAAATGTCAAAAACTGACAAAGGTAGAGCTATAATTTTTCATCTATAATGTAATTTTAAATATACATTTGCCTTGAATAAGACAGATTTATGCTCACATTTGCTTTCAGTATTTACTGAAGAATTTTCATATATATATTTTGAATAACTAGGTTACTACTTTGGAGTGGGGATGGCATGGGGCCGTATTTATTGTGGCAAAGATTCTCATCTTCCATGTGTTTAAAACGAGAGCTTCAATATGTTGGATACGGCTAGTTTTATAATATTTCAAATGTTCTTGAGAGGAAAATAATCAAAGTAAGAGATCAAGAAAAATAATTTATATGTGTTCAAAGTTTAATCAGTTTTTTTTCCTTTTTCTCCCCAAAGCCTCCCAGTACATAGTTGTGTATTTTTAGTTGTGGGTCCTTCTAGTTGTCGGATGTGGGACGCTGCCTCAGCCTGGTTTGATGAGCAGTGCCGTGTCCGTGCCCAGGATTCAAACCAGTGAAACCCTGGGCCGCCAAAGTGGAGCACGTGAACTTAACCACTCGGCCACGGGGCCGTCCCCTAATCAGTTTTTTTATTTGAACAAAAACTTGGATAAAATATCCAACTTTTCCTTTTATATCAGTACTGTCCAATATGGTAGCCGCTAACATACCATATGAGCCCTAGAAATGCAGCTAGTCCAAAGTGAGATGTGCTGCAAGTATAAAATACTCACCATGTATCAAAACCATAGCATAAAAAATAAAATATCTCATTAATAGTTCTTTTATGGAATACAAGTTGAAATAATAACAGTTTGGCTGAGTTAAGGTAGACAAAATATATTATTAAAATTAATTTTATCTGTCTCTTTTTACTTGCTTAATGTGTAGAAAATTTTAAATTACACCCATGGCTCGCGTTATGTTTCCATTGGACAGCCTTGTTCTAGATAAACAGTGGCGTAAACAGCGTTGAGAGAGAGAATAACTTGAGCAGTTTTCTCAGTGGAAAAGAAATTAGATTAACCCTGCCACATATATGAGCCCCTGAGTTACTTAGAATTGAGTTATTCTGTTTGGTCAGGAATAGGTTTCTATTCAAAACCTCTGCCTCATGTAACTAATCAAGAAGCAAACAAAAACCTTAAAGGGGGGAAAAAAATCACTTGTTGAGTCACAAACTCGAAAAGAAAAACAACACAGATGCAGAACCAGAAGTATAAGGGATATAGTTCTTGAATTTCTTTTGGACTTATAGTGGAATGCTTGATACCCAGAAGGTGCTCAGCAAATTATTATTGAGTGATTGTGGTATAAAAATCAGTCACATTTTCTAGCAGCACATTTATTAGTGGCTAAATCTGAGTGTTAACTAATTTTCATCACCTAATCAGCAAATTAATACTGCCCTCATATTTCTGTGTCTGACCTCAACTCACTGGTTTAATCAGCAGTGGCATCAGCTGCAGCATCATCTTCAAAACTCTTCAGAACTTCACAGTTTGTAAACCAGTATATATTTCACAGTGTTTCCCATGCATTAGCTCATTTCAGCCTCACAAAAGTTGTAGGAGGTGGATACTATCTGCTTTGTTCAGAGAAAGAAATCCAGGTTCAGCAAGGTTAACTGACCTTGTTTAAGATCAGCATGTTGCTAAGTGACAGACTGTTCACTTTCTCGCTGAACTTTGCGTATCAAAAGAGGTTTAAAGAATTAACCTTGGAGAACAGGAGTTAAGGGGTGAATATTTTATCGTGTTGCCAGTCTTAATAATCACCAATTTGATAGTAAGGCTGCTAGTCATCTCTAATGAAGAGAAGTTAGTGTGAAGTTGGTTGATTGATTGTTGACTGACAGAAATATTAGTTTTCAGAATGAATTCATTAGAAAAATAAACCATTGGGTTTATTCATTCAATAAATAATTGAACATTTATAACGTGCATGATACCAGGCTAAACGGATACCTTAAAAGAGTATAGATTACAGTGAGGTAGAAGAGAGGAATCTTTTAGCCCTCTAGGAGCCCTCCGTAACTTTATAGTCTAGCTGGGAAGCTAATCATGTGGGGAGTTGAGATAGCAACAGAGCAGAGTAATACAGGAGATGACCATGGACAAAGATTTTCTCAAATGTGCTACTGAAGAAGCAAAGTGGCCTTGGACCACACTATTAAGGGAAGCCCTCGTGAAGACATTGCTCCCATCTAAAGTGGGATTTGAAGCACTCAAGAGAAGGGGAAAGATGATTTCAGGTGGACAAATTGTAATCAAAATATTACATCAGGATTGCACCTGAATACAGTCAAGTAATCATGTTAGAAACCGGAAAGGTATGTTTGGGCAGAAGTTTGAAAATCTTTAACTGCCAAGCTAAGGGACCTTGAATCTTTCTCTTCTGAGTAAGAGACATGGTGGTCATTAATGATGGTTGAGTACCACTCTGTCTCATTAAGTACAATAGGCTCAATTGCTGCTAGCATCAGTCCACATCAGGGAATTAAGTGATCTACTATATTATTTTCCCCAATAAATGGTTCATGAAGGAAAGCCTTGGCTCTGCTGGGTAGGTGGTATGTCTGCCTGGTAGAGTGCATCAGAATCTTTAGAGGAGCATAGGTAGTTTGACCTTTCCCTATATACCCATACAAGAAACCCTGGTAAATCCATTTAGAGGAGAGGCACTCCTTGTTAAGAATTAAGTTTTGTTTTAGAACACTCCATCTGGTGTCAATGCAGATGGAGACAGGAGGACTACAAACCAGCCTGAAATTTTTTCCAACAGCCCAGGTGATAAGGGCTTGAACTAGCGCCCTGCTCTGGGAATGTGAAAGGTCAAGCTGGATGTAAGAGACGCTATGATGTGAGATACATGGAGACTCCGGAGAGAATTACGTATGGGAGAACAGGAAGCAGGGTGAAAGGGAACTGGGAAGTGCAGGTACTACAAGAATTATGGGCTCTGTTCTACAAAACAGGAAGTGGGTTTAAGGAGGTTACCCAAGGCCACTGAGATCCGATAACTCCCAAGTGGCAAAGCAGACCGTTAAACCAAGGCCTTCCACCTCTTAAGGTATTTGTCTTACTACACTACACTTGCTTTCAGTTTTAGACTTAGTGAATTTGAGGTGAAAGCAGATTGAAAATGGGAACAAAATGTTAACATAGATATAGTCTAATTTTCTTACTATTATTAGACATTGCAGTTTGTGTGGACTGTGTCAGGGATATTTATACTACTGGGATCTAGGCACCTATTTAAAAATCATAACTATAAAAATTAGATTTAGATATCAGAACTCTATTGCAGCTTTACTGAATTAGATCCTCTGGTGTGGAGTTTAGGTGTGCATATTAAAACAAAACAAAACAAAAGCCCTACCCGGTTGATTCTCCTATGGGATCTGGCTAAAATTATGGTTAAGAAAATAAACCATTGCACTATGGAATGTTTATTGTCATAATTAAAATAAATTAAAAATGATTTTATAGGCCCTCCTCCCTTTTAACTCTTAGGGACACAAAATCCAGATTTGAAAATCACTGTCATATTTCAGAAATATATTTATATTTATATTTACCCTTTATTTTTGTTATTACTTTCTTCAATTTTCATCCCATATTTGTTCTTCAGTTGGTTTTGATGGACTTCACTTTCTTTTAATCTTACAGATGAGATTTCTCCCTCCAAAAATCAATAGGTGCCTGCTGATTTTATTTATTCTAATATGAAGGCACATAAAATGAATATGGCCAAAAAAGGTTGAAAAGTAAGCCTGTTTTTCAAAAGACTAGATTGTCAATTGAAGCAGAAAATTATATTCAGTGCATTGGATTTATGCATTGTTTTAGTCTTCTCCAACCAATTTAGAAATGCACTTTCTTATAAAATTGAGATTATTACAAATCCTGTGCTAAGCAGCTGAAATAATGTGTCTATGCCAAGGTCATATTTTAAAAGTTTGGAAGAATGTACTGCAATTGAATATAAGTTCATGGATGTATTCCATGTAATTTTCAGACATATTTCAGTAACTTAATTTTTTTATTTTTTACCTAATATTGTCTTAATTTTTCCTTTACCTTTGACAATGTTTCATACATATTCATTGCTTGAAAGAAATTAAGCACACGTTATTCTAAAGTCAATATTGAGTCTGCTAATGAAAATGGCTGAGTTAATTAACTAAATGGCAACCCTCACTGAACTTATTCAAAGCTATTTCCTCTCGTGATGTGTTTTCCTGAAGAAATGATGCATAAAAATTAAACTTCTATTCTCGATTGTTCTATATCAGCTTCTAAATTGTTACTTTACATGTTAGAACCTGTTGCATGATGAGTGCTTATGGGATCACCTCAATTTAATGGCAACAGATCAAAGATAAAACCCTCAGGGATTATTTAAGCCATCATTCCTTAAGAAAAGAGTTTTAAAATGTTGTCCTATCAGAGTCAGTTCATTGTTAATACATAGTTGACATATAGTTGATAACACTGTACTGTATAATTGAAATTTGCTAAGAGAGTAGAAGTTAAATGTTCTCACCAAAAAAGGTAAATATTTGAAGTGATGGATCTGTTAATTAACTCGATGGGGGGGTCTTTTCACAATGTATACATATATAAAATCATTACTTTATATACTGTAAATATCTTATAATTTTATTTCTCAATTATACCTCAATAAAGCTGAAAAAAATTTAGAGCAGAAAAAAACTAAACTAATATTTTTATGTACAAAATAGTTTTAAGTCACAGATAGATAACCTCATATTTTGTTTTTGTCACTTTTTGTTAATGCATCCATAAGAAATAATAGTCTTCAAAGTAAAAGAAAACACCACCTATTTTACCAGTTCCCATACCAAATTGATTATTTTAGGATACCGAATAAAATTGTTTTCTATACTCAACAAAGATGAAAATGTAATCAAAAATAGATCCAGGTTGGGGCCAGCCCCGTGGCCGAGTGGTTGGGTTCGCGTACTCTGCTTCAGCGGCCCAGGGTTTCACCCATTCTGATCTTGGGTGTGGACCTGGCACCCTCGTCAAGCCATGCTGAGGTGGCGTCCCACATAGCACAACTAGAAGGACCTGCAACTAGAATATACGACTATGTACTAGGGGTCCTTGGGGAGAAGAAGAAGAAGAAAAAATAAAAACAAGATTGGCAACAGATGTTAGCTCAGCTGCCAATCTTTAAATAAAAGCAAAAATAGATCCAGGTTTTGTGGAGCTTGAAGTACATTCTACCTTGGCGGTCTTCAAGTCAAAGAATACAACAATACAACTACTTACAAATTTAACTATGAACATGAGTATTTATTTCCAAAAAGAAAAGAAATCATGACAAATTTTTAAAGAAGCTGACAAACACCACATACATCACAAAATTGAGAAAAGTAACAGAATGTTTTTTAGTAATTAACTGCTGGATAATCTATAATATTCTGTCATACTTCTTTGCCTCTCTCTCTGGCTGCATCCTCTTTTAGCACCACTTCATGTGGGAGAATCAAAAGATAATTTGGTCTTTCCTCTAGCACAGTTAATTAAAATTTGTCCTTTATGGTTGGAAGTTTAGAAAAGTTTCTTTCACATTTACAACTCATTCTTGGTGATGTCATGTAAATTATTAGAATTATTGTCAAATTTAGGAGGACCCTATCAAGTTTCTTTCACATATGAGCTATAAAATTTGGGATCATTTCAAGTTATCTTGTGCAATGACTAATAAAGATTTTTAATCTACTGTACTGAACTCTGCTTCTAGGGAACACTCAAACATCATTAAGGAAAACAGGTAGCTGGCAAATAAATCAAGCACTATTTATCGTTGCTTTTTGGAAGAAAAGGAAAAGGATAATGTCGTAGCTTAAGTGAGCTCAAGAACAGAACCTAAGACAAGAAATTGAAAGACGGGGGGGCCAGCCCGGTGGTGTAGTAGTTAAATTCACACGCTGCACTCGGGCAGCCTGGGGTTCACAGGCTCAGATCCTGGGCACAGACCTAGCACCGCTTGTCAAGCCTCGCTGTGGCAGCATCCCTCATAAAATAAAGGAAGATTGGCATAGATGTTAACTCAGTGACAACCTTCCTCAAGCAAAAAGAGGAAGATTGGCAACAGATGTTAGCTCAGGGCCAGTCTTCCTCAAAAAAAAAAATTCGATAAAGAAATTGAAAGCAGGGTGTTTGATCCTCAGAAGTAGGAGTGAGAGAATATGGTTAGTAAAACAGCAAAGGGGAAATCCCAGAAGAAGCACTCCCAGCTTCGGAGAATCCCCTAAGTAGAGTAAGCAGAGAGATGTTGGCGATGTGCAAAGGAAATGTCCGTCACACCCCAGCCACATTAGAGGTGATGCCAGCCGTCAAGTGTCTGTTACAGGTGAGATATTTGGAAAGCAGAATGGACTCTGTCCGTGCTAATTACTGGGCCTTGGCTGCTTAATGGATCCAGGTCTCCCTTGTACTCTACACCTTCTGAAGTCTACTTTGTTGGACTCTATTTAAAAGTTTTTATCTTTATAGAATAAATTCAGTACTCCATATCGTGGTGCACGAAACTCTTCAAACCCAGCCCATCTGCCACCGTTTTCTTCCACATTCCCATCATAACTAGGGTTGCAGAAATTATCAAATCAAGATATAGAAAGCCCAGATTTTTCAGTACAAGTATGTCCCAAGTACTTCCCCCAAAAATCACTAAAAAGCATTCATTATTTATTTGAAATTCAAATTAAAATGGGCATCCTGTTTTTTATCTGGCAACCCAAGTCGTAAGTAATGCTTTGCTCCGCCTCACACGTGTCATCAAGCTTGGGCCAGCATCTCACCTTTTCGTGGGCTTCCTGGAATGGCTTTTGCTAGTTTAACCATTAACGCACAACTCAGATAAGGTCTCCTTTGTGGGATTGTCCTTCCCTCTGCCTCTCATCTCTCCATTCTCCCTCCAGGAGCCCTAGGTCCTCCAGACTCCGTGCCTTCAGAGTGCTTTGTGTAAGTCTTCATTAAAGTACTCATCACTTGGTAATTTAATTATATGGTTAAATGTCGTTCTTTTCTTTCTGAATAAGTCCTCATTGACAGAAGGAATGATTTACCTAGCACACTATCTGGCATATAAAAGGTCCTAAATAGTTGTGTTGTTTTTTAACCATTAACCAATTCAACTGTTTTTTTGTAATGATTGAAAACAATTTCAAAACTGTTTTTTTAAATTCATGGTTCACCTGTGAAAAACATATAGGTTAATGCAGTCTGGAGTCCTGAGTAATTTATATAAAAGTAATAATAAAGAACATGATTTCAAGTTTATAGTTCTAATTCCGGCTTCAGTTTGTATAGATATTAGAAAAAGTCACATTTTAAGAATCTCATCACAATAAAAAAAATAAAATGTTAGTCCAACAGAGGTACCCTAAGCGGCAGCTGTGTGTGTGTCTCTGAGTCTGAGTTTCCAGCCTCTGGGGAGTGAAGCAGGAAGAGAGAAGTTAACAGCAAGGTCTGCGCTTCCCTTCAGAGGAATGTTTCTGTCCCTTTAAGTTCACAAACACTGTCCTGATGCCCCCAAACTTCTGTTCCCTTCTGTACCTCAGGACTTGAGATACTCTGCATTTCCCTAACCTGATCCTGAAAGTGGTGGCTTCCAAGGCCTGAGAATGACTGCGCTTCAGCTCTCTCTTGGGAACCAGAGCCTAAAATGTGGCCACATCATCAGGAATGTAGCTGCAACCTTAGCCCGAGCCAGGAGATGCACCTCCTGTACCAGCAAAGCCCTTGGGCTGGCCAAAATTGTTGGCCATTTGGTGTCAGTCATTGCATTAGGTCCATATTACACAGGTTATCTGGCAGGAGTCCCGGCTTTGGAGGAAAGATGTTTAAATCCTGTAAATAAATGACTAGAACACCATGGCATTTGATTGTGTTAAGCTTGTACCCAAAATTGCTTTGTTAGGCTCTATTGCTCATTATCTCGCCTTGAGGAAAATTAAGCTTACGTCTGCTTAGGGTGACGAGGTATCCCATTGTCATGAGATTTTCCACGTTTTAGGCCTATGTCACGGGCTCCTATAAACCCTCGGAGAATATCTTTTATGTTTACGGGCATCCAGGTGTCAGGCCGACATAGTCTTTGTCTCCTTTAAACTCAGTGAGACACTCAGGGCTGTGTACATTGCTCTGTTCTCTGCCAGAGATGAAATTTATTCATAGAGCATTCAAGCTACAGAAGGCACCTCAGAGCTAGTCTAATCCAATCTCTAACATTTTTCAGTTGAGAAAATAGAGTTCCAAAGATATTGACTGAACGACCCCAGATGATACAAATAGAGGCAGAGGACGTGTTAGAACTTGGGTCCCCTGACTTGCAGTCCTCTGTTATCATCCCCCCCCCCCCGTTAGGTATTGATTCAAATCCCCTGACTCTCATTTTCCTTTCCCAGCCACATGCCTCTCTCTCTTTCCTCCCCTGGGTTACACTGCTCAGCCCTACTGCAGAGGAAGCCACCACCAGGCTTCCTCATCTGAGACCCAGGAATGGACCCAGGTGTGTGTCTCCTCCCTCCCCTCCCCTTCCTCTAATGTGACAGTAACATTATCCATATGAGGCTATTCCTCTGTTCAGTACTCTTCCCCTCAGACAGGAAGTTAGTGAAGAATAAAGTTGCATACTATACAGCCTGGGGGCCAGAAAAGTTGGACAACCAGTGATGTGCAAACAAAGCTGTACAGCTCTGGTTTCCAGGCACAACATGGTTGGAAGACAGTCCCCAAAGGCCTTAGCATGAGAGCTCACTTAAACATGGAGGCCAGAGAATAAAGAGATGGAATTAACACTCGTGAGGTTGCTTCATCCTAATGAGTGTAGGAAACATATTGGAGACAGCTGGACCCATACGAGACAAACTAATAATTTGGTGCTTCTTCGTACCATTTGCCTAAAATATTTGTTCAGCATTTATTTAGTGGAGGCAAGAAGAAATTTAGCTTCCATTCATAAGAAAACTTTACCTCTTACTTTTTATTAAAATAGGGAACTTAGTAGATGTACTAAAAGTCACGTGACTTTTTTTTACATATATGGATTATCTCTCGTTCAATAGTTTTCTGCCATTTCTAGATGCATAGTATTATTCGATACCAGTGCTGTCCAACAGAAATACAATGCAAGCCACTTATGTGATTTTTAAAGTTCTACTGGCCACATCAAACAGTAAAAATTAATAGGTGAAATTAATTTCAGTAATTTTATTTAACTCAATGTATCTAAAATGGTATCATTTTGACATTGTGATCAATATGAAAATAAGATATTTTGCATTCTTTTTATTGTACTAAGTCTTTGAAATCCACTGTGTATCTTACACTTACTCCCTATCTCTATTCTAAATAGTCACATTCCAGGCACTCAACAGCCACGTATAGCTAGTGGCAAGCATGTTGACCAGTGCAGTTCAATGCTCATCTCATCAAGGCTAAGAGTAACTTACAGGATATAACAACAATATTTTTAAATTTTATTTTTCTGGCTTTTATATTGGTACATCATTTCCATTTTTAAAGTTCTGCTTTCTTTTGCTTTTTTCAGAATCACAATTTCTGGGAAAGCAAATAAAAAGGTTTTAATGTTAAACAATAATATGGATAATTCAATCTTGCTAAACATTTACCACATGCCGTATTCAGGTTCCAAATTTCAGCTGACTGCTATTGCAGGCTTCAGCTAGCTGGCCCCAAGTAGAGGGCTGAGCCAGATCAGATATTTGCATATACTGGCCGCAAACTTCCTCAACAACAGGCCAGGACAGTTGTGGATTTTTAAAAATTTCCAGTGGAAGTCGCTGTCCACATTTTCCAAAGTTAGATGATGAGTTTGCTGAGGAGACATGAGTTGATGGATGCTAAGTTTAAAAGTTTTTTCTCATACATTGAATTCCAAGTACTTCCCTCTCGAGCTCACCCCTTAAAGCAGCTCTGGGAGCCGGGCAGGGAAAAGGCTTACAAGGACTGAAGGTTGAGCTGGAACTCCTTGGTCATCTAGAACGGGGATCGGCAAACTGTAAAGGCGCGAATAGTCAACATTTTAGACTTTGCAGGCCAGAAGATACGGGCCACAGCTACTCGCTGCTGCCTGTATAGTACAAACGCGGCCGTAGGCAGTACATAAATGAATGGGTGCGGCCATGTTCCAACAATACTGTATTCATGGGCACAAATTTGAATTTCATATAATTTTTATGCATCTTATGATGTTTTGTCGATTATTTAAAATGTAAAACCATTCTTAACTCTGAAACTGTACAAAAAGAAGTGGTGGCTGGATTTGGACCATGAGCCATAGTTCGCTGTCCTCTGTTCTAGACTCTTGTTAAAATGGGGTTATAGCAACAATCGTGGCAGAAAACTAGATTGTCTTAGCCCTGACTTCTGCCTGGATTTTTCATTTTTTTCCAGAGAAATCAAATTTTCTTCTCTTCTTCAGATTTCTTTCTGTGCTCTTTTTTCTTCTGGCTAGCACAAAGAGACCCACTCACCTTCAAGTTTTATTTCCTTTTCTCATATTGTCTACACATATAATAAAGCTTCATCTTAACATATGCCAATGACACATCCTGCTATTTTTGGATTCAAAACCAAAACACCCTCCTTAAGCATCACCATTTCCAGGAGTAGCTATTCTATGTCATATTATTCTTTTATTTGTCAATGAGATTAAAACTCCCTGGAATGTTGATTTTCTTCATTGTTAGGCATGTTTCATTTAGTGGGTAATGCAATATGCATTTACTTCATGGTATAAATAGCAATAATACATCAATTTGCAACAATATAGACTTACACACAGAGACAATATAAACGTGAGTTATGTGGATTATGCCATTTGTTACAAAAATCCCTTTTAATCTTGATATTTTTAAACATCATAATAAAATGATTTCGTTCAGAGGAGGGCAAAGAAATAAGACTTCTTTTCAATGTCGTGATTTTTCTTTCTTTTAGGAAATAGGTTTTGGAAAACAACAAACTTGTTAGCCAGAAAATGTTGAGATTAAAAGCAGCAATTCCTTGTCATGTCATCAAAACTCAAATTTGTAAATGTATTTGAACACTCCGGGATTAATTATTTTCTAAAATATGTTGTTGTGCTTTAAAAAGAAATCATGAGGATGAATAAGTCTTTTAAGATGCATCAGTCCCGAAGCAAGTCCTGCAATGTGGCTTGTAGTGCTGTCCAAGATAATCTTTTGCAGTGATGGATATGTTCTCTATCTGTGCTGTACAATACGTTGTGGCTTTTGACCATTGGAAAGGTGGCGAGTACAACTGAGGAACTGATTTTCAAATTGTATTTAGTTTTAAGAAATTTAAGTTTAAAGTGATATTTAAATTGTTAAATTGTTTTTTAATGGAAGGTCTGAAACTGAGGATATGTGCTCATGCAGTATATTTTTCTCCTTTTTTCCCTGAGGTCCATATTCTGAAATATGGTGGTTTATATAAAATTAACAAAGGAGAAGACTCTGATTTTTAAAAATTCTATTCTTAAAATAGCTAATTTTCACCAACACCTCAAGGACTATCTTAACAAATATCAAGCTATTATCATTTATGATGAGTCCTGTTGCTTGGGTAAAATTACACAGCTCCTGGCTTAGTTTTCCTTGAGTTTTGATCAAACAAAACAAATAAAATAAAAAACAATGTTTCCTAGGAATCAAAGGACCTTTTTCTCTATCAGCCAAGCTACTGCTAAGGTCCTTTAAGCAAATAAAAGCAAAGACTGCTGAGGGGAGAGTGTGAGAATACAGTGCCTCTTTCCTTGATTTAGAATGAGTATGGGCTGGGAGAGAGGCAGAAAGAAAAATATGGGGTTAATTTGTAACAACACATCCCGTGGTGTGTGTATGTGTCATATAAAATTACATTTTAACTTCTTTATGAGTTTTATTGTCCTCAGGGTTTAAACAGTATGTGATCAAAATCACATTATGCAGTAGAGTGTGTGGGTAGGTGGATAGTTAGGTGGGTGTAAATCCCTGTAAAATCTATTCTAGAAGATAAATGATAGCTATTGAGGTTTGGGCAAATCAATTTCACCAATTCACTTTACTTGTCTAATGCCTCTGGGAGCCATTACAGGGCCTGTTCCCTAACTTTGGGGGGGGGGGTTGAATCAAGATGAGCAGTCAGAGAATATTTTCCATGAGCTATGTATATTATTAAGGATTATTATACCATGGAGTTAGTTGCTTATACTGCAAACTAAGAAATTAATGAACAAGAATACTGCTCGTGAATACCGGGGTTTATTTAAAAGCCGATATGGGTTTAGTGTGGTAATAAGGACCGAGTTCTCCAAGGACTGCAAACCTATTTATTGTACATCAAATTTTACTGACTTTGAAATCTCCCTAGAAATGTTCAATTTATTTCATCATGTATTATGCATTTCGGATCTTTAGCAACAATAACAAAATCCAGGTGTGGTAATGAAGTGGTTATGCAATGAAACTAATATACACTGTGATTTGATATGGGAGAGTTCACTATTCCATTCGCTTAAAACTGCAAGCAATATAGAAAACATAGATCTTGAAACATTGTAAGTAGTAACCACATCCTTTAGAAACAAAATCCACTTACTTTTAAAGTAAAATCCCAATGCATATGCATCGAGAATGACTGTCCTAAAAGTAAATTGTAATTGGTCACTTTAAAACTGTATGTAGATTTATATTTTTTAAATGTCTGGTGGCATGTAGTCATAATGTATTTTTCAGTTTTATATTCATTATTCTTCTATTAAATTTCCAGAGGGAAAGAAAATAAATGACCTCCTACTGAGGGATATTTTACCATGAGACCAATTGTAAAAAATAACTGAGTATTGTGCCTGAGAATATACCTTTCCTAAGTTCTGGTTCTCTATTAACTTTAATTTATGGCGGTTGGAAAATATGCAAGGTGAAAGGAGGTCTCCAAATATGTTATACCGCATTTTATCCAAAGGAAGATGGTAGTGTACATGAATTAGTTGGTATTACTAAATTTTGGAAGTTTTTTCTTAATTTTTGGTTGGCAGCAAGAGAGTATTTGTTTCAGATGCATTCAGAGTACACGGTTATTTAGCTTTTTTCAAGGTGGATAAGTCTTGGCAGTGAAGGTTTATATTTAACCATACAATGGGCAACTTGAATCAACTAACAAAGCGGTAGATTTATAGATAGTATACAGGGCCATGGCTGGAACAAAAAGAGTTACTAGGTAAATATTCATCGAATTAATTGCATGGGCAATGTTCGTGCCAATGCTGTAATTAATGCATATCTAGTCACATCTCTAGCTCCAGAATCCATGGCATCAAGATAAACTAAGAACAACGAAAACATGTGTCAAGAATTGAGTTCTCTACATGTGTTCCTTAGTCCTCTTGACTGACCAGATCCTACCTTTTCATACTCCTGTGTTTCTCAAACCACTTTTCCCCAGTCCAGCTGCTAGGCAAGACCTGTTCTTACTGTTCTAGTGAGTTTGGGTGTTCACACATAGACTAAAACGAGAAGCGAGTTAGAAATGTGACCTATGTGAAACAGAAGTACTCTGAAGAGAGTCCTGCTTTTAATCCTTGCCTCTACCTTCTCCCTTCTCTATTGTAGTGATCAATGATTAATTGGTTTGTGATTGTTACGTGGTAGATTGTTCTCTACCATGTAAGAGAAGGTGGTAAGGATATACAAAGATGTAAACTTCAACTGTGGCTGTATGTGTGTGCTGTGTGTGTGCAAGTTTTTGAGGAGAGGTGAGGGAAGAAGACACAGGTTGAACGAGAAAGTAAACTAAAGAAAAACACAATAACTGACAGGGTCCGATGAAGTAGCACAGGTAATAAATGCTACAGAGTTTATTAGAAAGAATAATTTTTTCCATCCAGAGGGATCAATCTTCTGTGAGGAGGTGGCATTTTCATTACCCAAAACATGCAGGATGGGGAGGGGTTTTATATGTGCCAATTAGGAAAAGAGATACTTCATTGAGGGAAAACACGACTTTTTAATGGCATAGTAGATAATGACAGGGGAACAGAAGGAAGAAAAGTCAAGGGGCATACCAAGAACAATGCAGACCAAAATGGAGTTTTATTATTAGAAAGATGTGAAAGAATGGTAGATAAGGTCAAATTGTTGAAGGCTATTGTTTAAAAAGGCAGGCTAAAGAATTTGGAGATGATTGGGAGTCATGTGATTTAAGCAAGAAAATAAAACAATGAGCGGTGATTCTGGAAGTTAAATTTGGTAGTTGCAAGGGCAATAGGACTTTATCATCCCACGTACGTTCAAAGTTTTGAGGAAATTGTGGTAAGATCCAACCATTAACTAAAGGAATTTATTTTAAGAAATGCTGTGAAAGAAAGTAGACTTCCTTTTGTATTCATATCAGTATCTTTTCTCAAAATCGTGTAGCCAAAGGGACTAGGAGACAAAATAGTACAGCGATTAAGAGTATGAGCTTCTAAGTTTCACTTCTTGAGTTCAAATCCTAGCTCAGTTACCACTTACTGGCTGTGTGACCTCAGGCAAGTCACTAAGCCTCTCTGTGTCAGTTTTTCATTTGTAAAATGGGAACAATAATAACACTTAACGTCATCAGGTTTTTATTACTAAATGTTGTTGATATATAAAAAAACACTTAGAATAATGCTTGGCACATCGTAAGTACTACACAAATATTCTATTTCTAGAGAAGAAGTATACATATATGTGTACCTATATTTAAAATAGCTATTTTCTTATTAGAAAGTAGGATAAATTCATCGCAGAAAAATTAGTACAACTAAGAAAAGATAATCTATTACCCGCAAATTGCAACTGTTAATTTTTTGAGACACTATACATTTTTCCATATCACTAAATAAACGTTTACATCATTTTTTAAATGGGTACAAGAGTATTTCACTGGATGGATGTTGATAACTTTTAACCCATACCCTATTGGTGAGCAGGTAAGCTATTTCAATAGAGGCTGTGGCGAACATTCTTGTAGCTTAATATCTGTACCGATCATTGTTGCCTTGAGATAAATTATTAGAAGTAGAATTAGTGGTCTAAGTGTAAGAATATGTTTGTATTTGCATATGTACTGCAGAACTCTACCCCATCCACTGCCAACCCCAGCCCCAGGGGTATTCCAACTTACTTGCTTACCAGTAGTATATGAGAGGACCCAATTCCCCATACTATAGCTATTGTATGACACCATCACATTGTAATACAAGATATTCTTCTAAATCTTTGCCGTATCAATAGGTGGGATATTACACCTCACTGTTTGAATCACATTTCTGTGGTTCCTAGTGTAATTCAACATTTTAAATAAACTTAGAGGTCAGTTATAGTTTTCTTTCGTGAATTGTCTGTTTCTGATCCTTGTTCTTTATTTTCTGTCGAGTTTTGGTCTTTTTTCCTATTGATCTGTGACAATGGTTTTATCTTAAGAGTGTCTGTGAAATTATTTAGGGTGGATTGTTTTGGATTTTGATTTTTCTTTTGCCTGTTTGATTTTTTATGTAAGGAGGTTTTGCATTGTCATGAATTTGTCTATCACTTTATGGTTTTTAAATGAAAATTATAACTTTTACATCAAAATTATAAGAACATTTACTCATATTTTCACTATTTTTATGATTTTATTTTTTACGTCTAAAATTTCATTCCTGGTATTCTGTTTGGAATTGTATGAGATAGGAATTTTGAAATTGAATTAAAATTCAATCAAATATTTTTTATATTTTTAAGTATGAAAGGTTCAAAGTTCAGCATTTAACAGTAAATTCTTTGGAAATAATGCTGATTTATCCCACAGATTGCTACTTACTAGAATTGGCAGTTTTCTATTACTATTTTTTTTTAAAAGATTTTATTATTTTCCTTTTTCTCCCCAACCCCCCCCCCCCCCGTACATAGTTGTATATTCTTCGTTGTGGGTCCTTCTAGTTGTGGCATGTGGGACGCTGCCTCAGCATGGTTTGATGAGCAGTACCACGTCCGCACCCAGGGTTCGAACCAACAAAACACTGGGTCGCCTGCAGCGGAGCACGCAAACCTAACCACTCGGCCACGGGGCCAGCCCCTCTATTACTATTTTTAATCATTATAACCACTTATTTTATCTGTGCCTCTATTTTAAAATGAATGACAAATCTACCAAAATATAGAAGTTACTTATTACAGTTATATGAAGATCATTTAATCATGATTTTAGATAAATCATCATCCAAACATTTATTCAATAAGCAAACTAATTTACCTTGTGGTCCCTATATAATAGACAGTGTTGAATTAACAAATGTGAAATAGCATTTTTTTGTTTTCAAAATATGTTTATATACATGCATTTCATTTATATTATTTCATATTAAAGTTGACTTCTAAATGTGTGTCTTGTTAATGATAATGAGTATTACGGGTATAGACTGTTCTTACAAAAATGAAAACTTTTGAAAAGTAATGAGTTTCGTACTCCATTTATCAAGTAATATGTTAGATTTTGAAAGATAGCAGAAAGTATGTTTTGGGGAGGAAGAGAAAAGGAAAGAGTGGAGTTTGAAGTTGGGAAAAACTAGATGTTAAATGCCATGTTTTTTCCCCTACTAGTAACCTTAGGAATATTATTAATAGTTTTGAGCCTTAATTTCCTCATTTGTTAGTTGTAGAAAATTATATTTATTTCACAGGATCATGGATGAGATTAAGGGAGCTAATATAAGTAAAATCTGTCACATACTACCTGAAGCATTTTGTCAATCTAAGTTATAATAGTAATTTTATTATTGCTAATATTTTGAAGGAATAACCAGCCACTCAACCAGTATGATCCATTTACTTATTTTTGTTTAGCATTTAAAACATACCAAATAATACTCTTCCTGTGTGGTAACTTTGGAAAAGGCAAAAATATATTAACAATTTAAAAAAATTCTTTAATTGATAACATCCCCCAAAATCATGGTTAATAATTTGGTGCATGTATTTCCAATCATCTAAAGAATATGTGTATGTATTTTATGTGTAGATACTGATATGTAAAATATACACAGAAAATTGAAGACATAATTTATGCATGGTATATAACGTTTTACTAATTAATATGTCATGAATATTTTTCAATATAATAGAATGTTTTTCATGATATGTACTTTAATGAATGCAAAGTATACCATTATATGGATGCAATTTATTCTATTTGGCAATTCCACTTTTTCATTAGTATAAATGACAGAATTGAGCATTCTTGTCACATGTCTATATGTATATCTCTGATATTCCCCTAGGAAAATTCAGAGAAGTAGAATTTTGTAGTTGAAAGCAATGAATACTTTTAAAACTTTTGAAATATTTTCATGTAATCTTTTAAATCGAAGGATAAGAGACTCATAGAAAAGAGCACAAATCATAAGAATAGAAGTTGATAATTTTTTTTAAAAAATTAGCATCCACTTGCTACTAGCACCCAGATCAAGAATTAGAATGTTACCCCGGTTATTAATCCCCTCCCAGCCCAAGGATAAGCACTCTTCTGACTTCTAATACCTATGTTAGTTTTGCCTGCCTTTGAAATTAATATAAATGGAATCATATAGTATATGCCCTTACGTTTGACTTAGCTCCTGTTCAATATTATTTTTGCGAGATTCTTCCCTGCTGTTGCATGTACCATAGTCTGTTTACTTATCCTCTTTACAGTATTCCATTGTGTGACTATGCCACAGTTTATCCATTCCACTGTTGGGAGACATTTGAGTTGTGTCTAGTATGAGGCTATTATGAGTAATGCTGTTATGATGTGCATGTCCGTTACTGCTTATATATACACGTTTCTTTTGAATATACTTGGAAGTAGAATGGCTGGATCATATGATACATGTATGTTTGCTTTTGGAAATACCGCCCAACAGTTCTCCAACATGATTGTACCAATTCGCCCTTACCAGCAGTGTATAAGAGTTCCAGTTGTTCTACATCCTTATCAAGAATATGTGTTTTCAGTCTTTTTCTCTTTGGCCATTCTGGTGGATGCAAACTGTTATCTCATTGTGTTTCAATTTGTAATCCTGTGATGATTAGAACCATTTTTATATTCGCTTATGTGAAATTTTTGAGCAAATCTTTCGCCCATTTAAAAAAAAATTAGTTAACTATCTTTTTCTCATAGATGTCGGAGTTCTTTGGATACAAGTCTTTGGGCAGATGCATGCATTGCGAATATCTTCTTCCAACCTGGGCCTTGTTTTTTTCTCTTTGTGGTATCTCTTGATGAATGAAGTTCAATTTATCAATCTTTTCCTTAGTATCTAGTGTTTTTTATGTCTTGTTTAAGAAATAATCCCTGACTCTAAAATCATCAAGATATTTTCCTATATTTTCTTTTGAGAACTTTATTATTTTGCCTTTTACATTGAGGCCTATAGCAATCTGGAATTGATTTTTTTGTGTGTATGGTGTAAAGTAGGAGTAAAGATTCATCTTTTTATATGAATATCCAGTTAACCTGGAACATTTATTGAAAAGATCATCCACTCTCCATTTAACTAAAGTGGCACCATTGTCATAAATTAAATAAATATATATAATCTATTCTCACAGCAATACCACCAAGAATTAATTATAATAAATATTGATATCTGATTGTAAACATTCTTGAACTTTGTTATTCTTCAAGTTTGCCTGGGGTATTCTTGGTCCTTTGCATTTCCATGTAAATCTTAGAATTGGCATGCCAATTTCTATTATAAACTAGCTGCTGCAACTTTGATTGGAATTGCATTGAATTTACAGATTATTTGAAGAGAACTTGTATCTTTCCAATATTGGACCTTCCAATTGGTTCCTTCAATTGGCTCCTTCCTATAGAGGAACAAGATATATTCCTTTATTTATTTAGCTTTTCCTTAACCTCTCCATAATGTTTGTAGTTTTCAGGGTAGAAGTCTTGCTTTTTGGTATGAATTATCAAATTCCTTCCTACAAATATGAGAATTTATTCCCCAACAAACATCATAAGAGTGCTTATTTTCCAGAACATTGACAAACACCTTTTGCAAAAGCCAATATAATAGGCAAATGGTGGTATATCATTACTGTTTTAATTTGCATTTCATTGATTACTTAGCGGTTGGACTTTTGTTTATTGGCTGTTTGCATTTTTTCTCAAATTCCTGTTTATATTCTTTATCCAGTTTTCTAGTAGATTATCCATCTCTTTTCATGCCTTGAAAGATCTTCTTATATGTAAGAATAGTACCCTTTGTCTGACAGGTGCTGCAAATATTCCCAGTTATCATTTGTTTTTAGTTCTGCTAATTGGCCTTAATTTCTAAATGAACAATGCAAATGTTATATTAAATAGTTTATTCACATTCCTCTCTGCTTCCAAAGGAATTTCCCACTCCAATATTTTATTCTAGTTCTGTTATTATTAACTTTTTTACACTTTTTTAATTCTCTAGAAGATTTTTGGTGTAAGATGAAGTCAGTATTTACCATCTACTTATTTCAAAAACAGACACCTCTGTTTATCTTAATATTAAAACTTCTACACATTTGAAATTAAAAGTTGGAAATTGAGAGAAAAGGAAGCTAATCTTATGTGAAATTAGGTCAGGATTTGGTTAGATTCTAAATTAACATAGAAGGGAATGGATGTGGTTGTTTTTTTCACCACAGGGAACATGTTGCGTGAAGAGCATGGTTTTATAATACTAAAAAAGATTATGGGGAAAAATGATGCATTTTACTAGTAAAGTGTTTTTGTGTCTGCATTTTGCTAAGAATGTGAAGTAGTAAATATAACAGTAAATTATTTTAAAACACGTAGAAACTTACACAAAACTTACTCTTATTTACATCATAAATTATTCACACCTACTATCTTTTTCCATAAACTATATAGAAGCAGCCATCAACTCCTGAAGACTGTTTTGAAGGGGAGGGAAAAAAGCATACAAATTATGTATTAGAAGCTCTCAAATTACACCTGACCATTAAATAAGTGGTATTGTCATAGGAAAATAGTCAAAGGATTTTTGACTGGTGACTTTAGATATGTTATATCATATTAATAATCATTTGTTATTAAAATATATAAAATATAATTTCTCACCAGTATTTTTTGGTAAGAAGAAAAGCTAGTAGTTTTCCTTTCTAAATTAAAGTATTTATTTGCAAAGATGATACACTTATATTTTTCAAAAATTAAAAAATATAGTGAAAAATCTCCCACCCCTTCCACCATCTGCCCTACTATCACCAAACATTGATTTTAGTTCCGGGAATATGTCTACAAGATAAATTCCTAGAAGTAAAAGTTCTGGGTCAAAGATTACATGTATTTGATAAATATTGCTGAATTATCTTCCACAAGGGCACACCAATATGAACATCAGCCATGTATAGGACTGTGTATTTTCCGCAACTTTGGCAGCATAGTGTGTTTCAAACCTGGGTTTTTGTGAGTGCAATAGATGAAATTTTCAGATCTCTCATTATGAGCAAGGCTTAGCTTCTTTTTGTATGTTTAAAATACATTTGTGTTTTCTTTTTTGTGACCTGTCCTTAACTTTTGTCTAATTTTCTTTTGGGTTGTTGGTCGTTTTCCTTATTAATTTTCAGGAGCTCTCTTAAGTGCTAGGAAAATTAGTCCCTTATCTGAGATGTGAGTCACAAATCCTTTTTTTCGCAATTTATCATTTGAGTTTGCTTTTAGTTTTCTATGCCATGCAGAAGTTTCTGATTTTTATGTAGTCCGATTTACGAATATTTTTGTCTGTTAATTAAAGATGTTTAACTTGAGGATAAAATTACATTTTTTATGTTGTTAACATCTCTGGACATGTATTGGTTCTTACGTTAGAAAAAAAAGAAATGAATCCTGAATTTGGAAATTGTTTGTCTTTGATTCAACAGATATTTATTGAAGTCCTATCAGGTGTAGGAACTCAGTTCGTCCACAAATCAAAGCTCAATGAGGGAGGTCAATGTAAATAATAAATTAAATAGTGTAAGGTAAATGCTGTGAATGGTGGGAAGTACAAGATCTGTGAGGATATACCTAATGCAGATGCCAGAGCTAAGCTGAAAACTTCTTGTGTTCCACAATCTCATTATAAGCTATCATTTAAGGATTCCAAATATTAGTCAAATCTCACTCATTCCCTATTTTCTGTCAAGCATTATTCTATCTCAATAACCAGAAAGGGATGTGTTGGGAGGATGAGAAGGAAACCAACAATCTTAGTTAAAAGTTATACAGATTTCTGTGCTTATATATGAAGCCTAAATGAAACGTGAACTACTTTGCGATCAGATATAAATGAGTTCATTGCTCAATTTTAGAGCTTTTAAGCAAATATGATGGCTTTTATCTCCAGTAGCTTCAGAATCTAGAGGCTCTTAGATTGTGTAAGTTGAGCTGTAAAATGCTTTTACATGTACTTGTGAGTAGAAAATGATCCAATAAAAATAAACTGTTTAGTTACTTCCTTATAAATGCAGCAAAAGATAGGTTGAGGGCAATATTAGATTATATATTATATACATGGAATTACATTTGTGATATTAACTATCGCACATACTTTTACACACTCACACACACATAAATATGGTTCAGCACCATAGATTTCTTTATGGGTTAGAACTCATGAAATACAAATAGGTCTTTATCTAATACTGTGTTTACTTGGCTTTATAGCAGGGTACAAGGAAGACACAACAGATACAGCATCACGATTCATTATTTATGGACAAACATTCCATGCTACTCACACATGTTTCTTCTTTTGACTCCTCACCTACACAGAGAAAGGCTGCCAGGGATGAAAACCAAGGTTTGTGCAGGTCACCTTAAATAGGAGACGTAACATCTATTTCCCTTCCATCTTTTACACCATTTTAGTCGTATAGACCCAATGGCTGTATTCCAACTCACGGCTGCCCCCTGTCAGATACAGTTCCATACAACAAACAAGGCGGGCCCCACATTTCCCATTCATCCTAAATTTTGTATTCCAAGGAAACATTGTTGTGAGAGCCTGAGATCAGTCCTGGGCTGGCGTGCGTCAGCCCAGACTGGTTGTTAAACCTACATTCATGCGTTCACATACATTTTACATAATACATATAAATGTATTTACAGTATTTCAAAATACATATTGTTTACGTATAATACGAGCACATGTAAAATTCCTTCCCCTATACATTAATTGATTGGTTATTTTGTCCATTAATTTATCTCTTTTTCACCCTACATCTCTTGGGTCCAATTAACAAATGTTCATAGTTAGTTCTTTTAAAAGTATCTAAAACAATTGTTCCAAAATATGGGGCATTGTTTAGACAGTGCACTAGTAAATTAGTATGCTTAGCTAGTTTACTTTTAAAATGTTCTCTATTATTCATAGTATCATGATAATATTATTATATAATAGATGCATATTGTAACATTTGTGTTCATATTACAATGTTATGTTCATATTATTAGAATAGTATTAATAATATCATTAAAAGTTGCCAGTGCAGGTTTACATGTTTTATTCCTGTGTACCTATTTTAGCTCTTGATAATCTGAAGAAAAAGGCTTTGTTCTTGTTTATCCTGTCTCTCTACTTACACTTGAGCTTGAGTAATAATCAGTAACATTTAATGAGTTTATTTTCATTCGCTAATATGCAGAGCACTGCTCTAAGCTATTTACATGGATTACTTTATTTAATCCTTACAGTGACCCTATGATGTAGATACTATCGTTGTCCCCATTTTATAGAGAAAGCATTGAAAGTTAAGGAAAACTTGGCTAATGTGCTGGAAGAGACCTGGAACCAGGATTTAAAACCAAGCAGCCTGACTCTAGACCTCACAGTGTTGAGCAATATGTCATACTGTTTTCCAAATTATTTCACATTTCTCAACCCTCATGTCATCATCCATTTATAACATTGGGGTAATGATAGTGTCTATATCATAGGGTTGTTGGGTGGATTAAAGAGGCAATAAATGTGAAACTTCCAAACATGGTACTTGGCACATAGTAAGCCCTTAATAAAAATAACCAACAATCATTGTTATATTCTACTCTACTTCAGATGTTCTTTTTACTTCTTCTTCCAATCATCTGATACTGTTTTACTTGATTATACCAGGACCTGCAAACTATAGCTCACAAAAATGCTCGCCTCACCCGTTTTCTTTGTATGTAAGAGAATTTGCTTGTACAATTACAAGTTAGAAGCAAGTATAAAGGCAGAGTGGCTGACATATAATACACATCACACCATTAGGTTTAATAAGTGAATGGTTAAGTAAAGAATACTCTCCTTTATTTTTGTCGATTGGAGTTTTGTGTGCATTTGTGTGGGTGTGTGCTTTGAATTTCCAAAAAAGGCTTATTGTCTTTAAAGCATAGAATTTTGGAAAGACTATTGATCTATGATTTGTAATATATAAATTAAATCCTAACATGGAACACATATAAGTAATCAATATCATGCTGTTAAAATACCAAATTCAGTAAATTTCTATTACATTTTATGGCAAGTAACTTTAAAAATATTTCTTTTTCTTCTTTAAATTTATTCCATGAGAATCTTTTACATTTTTTTCCCTTGCAGGTTTCTAGAGATTTACCTGAGAAACAAGGAGAAATTGAGGCTCATATAAAAGACCTTGGACAGTTTGAAGAACAATTAAATCATCTGCTTCTGTGGCTGTCTCCTATTAGAAAGCAGTTGGAAATTTATAATCAACCAGATCAAACAGGACCATTTGACATTAAGGTAAGGACTTTTGGCTTTAAATATTGTTTTCCGAAGGAACGGCAGTATCACTGAACTGAGTTTCTCATTCATTATCATCATCGTTGTTTTTGTTATATTAATTATTATTATTTAACTAGCATTTTTTATTTTTTCTTCCAGCGTTTATTGGCAATAATGTATTCATTAAACTCATCATCAGAATGCCTTCATCATATTTGTTACTACAATCCATTTTCCATCCCTACTTTAGTTGCACTTAATATGTGTTCGTAAACTCCTTATCTAAGACTGAAGTCATTTAGGAGAGGAGATGCCTACAACATACAGTATAAGCTCTTTAGTAGACATTATAAAACTCTCTCAGATGGACCCCGGTTTACCTTTCTATCTTCTTATTCTTCCAACAACCTCCCTTTATATTCTAGCCATGATAGCTTATATGATATCTTTATATGCATATGGTTTTCTGCCATGTCTGTGTTTTTAACCTTCTCTCTTCTTTAAATGACTTCTTTCTCTTTTTTTTGGCATGACGAATTTTCCTCCATCCTTTGAGACTGAGTTCAATGTCATTGCTTCTTCAAAGCTTTCTTCCATACCCCAAGTAAAGGAAAAACCCCTTTTAGGATTTCTTATAAGCCTCTGTATCCATCTCCTATAGCCTTTCTACATTGATTTACACTTAAATTTTACAGACCTGAGTACCTCATTGAACTGTTCTTTGCATGCACAGGGCATCTTCTTACATAGCTCTCTTATCTCGCCCATTTCTGAACACTCCCATCCCAGGGCCCAGCATAAGGTGGGTACTTGTTAGTATTTTTGAATCAATGAATAAAGATGATAATGAGGCAACCAGAATGGTAATGAAATGCTGCAGGTAAGCCTAGGGCTCCAGACAAACATGCCAGTTGGACACCACCGTCTCCTCCTTTTCTTGTCCCTGTACACACTGATTGTTCCTATCTTTTCTCCCTTCTCAGGAGCATGTTATAAGGACTTGTACCAACATAATGCCCTGTTTTATATCTCCTATGGGCCAACAACATTAAGTAGCCAATCAGATAAACCAACTCAACTGAAAGTACAACCTATTAATTAATATAATGATGGACAATTTCAGACTAGTTAAGTAACATCTTGGAGTAAAGTTTTTCTTTTAATTCATTGACCCAAATCATTCAATTTATTAACTTTGTAGGATTGTAACAAGCTAACATTTCTAACTATCTAGTTGCTGTTTTCCTAGGAGATAAGGCAAGGATAAAAGGAAGTGTGAGGATCCTCTAGAGAGGAGAAAGTGAAAGTTTAGGAAGGACAGGCTTGAGTGAGGATAAGGAGAGAGAGAGAGAAAGAGGTTTGATACAACTGAAATGAGTTATATTTGCAAAGTGTACCCCACTAATTTTACCTTCCTGACATTTCTATCTGCCGTTCTGATCGCTCCCCCCAAGACCGGGTGATATTGTGTAAGTCACAGGTGGACATCTTTTCACCTGCAAAACCCAGGCTACTCAACCAGTGGCATGGTCTTGGCTTCAGTCTGATGATTAAGCTCAAGTCACAATAGGCTTTACTCAGAACAAATTTAGTTAGCTATAAGAAAGTATACAGGACAGGTAACAAAACAGCCTGCACAATGATGGCACAGTGGAGGTCTTCACACCAGGACATAGCTTCTGATGCACCAGTCTTCCTGCATTTGAGTCATGTGTGGTCACAGGGACAAGACTGGGTAAATGCAAAGCCACATCATCATTCGGGGAAGCCACCAGTTTTGGAATCTCTTCAGTTTTTCCACCTTCCTAGTACATGGTGTCCTTGGAGGTCTTTGAGTAGCGCCCATTCTCCAGTGCAACTGCATCTCATCAATATTTATTTTTCATTGCTCAATAAATAATCTCAACAAAGAGTACAGTTACTTGGTCCAATAAACAATAACCTCAGCCAGATTCTCAATTATCTTGGATCTAATATATTCTTCAATATTTCTTGATTTAGTATTACAAAGAGGAAAGGCCATAAACTCTTTATTCCCAACCAAAAATAGCTGTTTGTAATTCACAGATAAAAGCACATTCCGTTACTTTAAATATAATTTTCAGTAAAAATGTGCCTCTTCATTAAAATAATGAAAAGTATATTTACTGTTAGCCATCTATCATGGTACATGGAATATATTTAAGAGAAAAGATAACAAAATCCTCTGATACAAATAGATATTGTTGACTGAACCAAGTGACTTTTGTCCCAGTCTCTGGCCCCCAGAATGGTTCTCAAATATTGAAAACTTGCATTGGGCCTTTGTTTGTTCATGGCCCGTGGATTCCTGTCAAATGAGTCCTTGCAGTTGGGGTGAAAGCCACTCTCAGCTGTATTAATCGCGTTCCTTTATCAAAGCTACAAGTCACCACTCACTGCTGCGTGTAGTTTCAGAGAGTCCTGATATTTGCCTCCTGCAGCTTGGTCTAAATCACTGAGGGGAGAGGTACCTGCTTTTTCCCTGGCAGTCAAACTCCTTGGCTTCAGTCCTCTGTGCATATTCTGAGTTTTTCATCTCTGGAGTACAGATTTCAAAAATATTCCTTTAGCCTTTTTCTTCTGCTTGTGGCTGTATCCAATTCAAAAAAGATAATAAAACCGTGTAATGATGACTTGAGAGATTCTCCTCAAGCTTCTTAGACCCCTAGCTTGTAAGCGGGAAATAGTGACCTGTGAATAGTGTGAATAATTTGCTAACGTACCTAGTCCTTTATCTCTCTTTGTCTAGCCTCTATCTATATTCACTGTCTAATAAATGATTTATTAAGATTGCACAGAATTCTTCTGCTATAAGATAGCTGATTTCAGTCTTTACAGCTCGCTATAGCCTTCTGCTTAAAGAGATTAAACTTTTTTCTTTCAGTTAAAAAAAGATGAAAAAATGGACTTTGCTTAACTTTAAACTACTGGCAACCCAAAATAAAGTTTCTAAATAGTTTTGAGGACATGCCCATTTTGTAACACAGAGAAACACCTTTTACAAATCTTAGGGATGAGTTAATACAAAGAAAGTAGATGCACAAGGAGCCTCCATTTTCCTAAATTTAAAGAAAATGTCTTTGTCTGGCCATGGTGGCCATGGCTACCTCTGAAACAAGGGGCCTAAGGCCTTATCAGTCAGGGCATTGACTAAACTTATCAGTCTAGTCAAACTCTGAGCACCTGTTGGAAAAATATGTAATACCCTCTGTGAGCCTCAGTTTTGCCTGTTTGGCACTTCATGCTTATTGATGAAATGCAGCTAGCTGTGTAATGAAACTCAAATAAAAAAAGCCTTAAGGGCTCTATTCTAATACATTGTTTATGCTGGAGTGAAAATTGCCTGCACATCGCTTGCTTTGTGCAATTTACTCCCGAAATACTCCTATTCAGGAAATCCTGCAAATAGCAATATTCATCTTGAAAACCACCTCCCAGAACCCTTAGCAAGCTGAGAAACACGATCAATGAGCTCCTGATGTAGAAGGGGAAAATTAGGCGTAATCCCAGCCGTTTCCCATCAGTCAGCCCACTAGAAGGCACGCCTTTGGATTTTGATTTTCAAATGTACTCTCAATTTAGACATAAAATATGTTGATTTCAGATTTCAGAAATGATAATTCAATGCTAAGAACCAGGGGCCAGTTAAAATGTCTATAAAGGGTCTTAGTTTTTAATCTTTAATGAGTACTTTCAATAATGAACTGGAGGTATACTATTTAGCTGACGTAAAATTCCCTAACTACTGCTTCCCAAACTTTTTATTAAAATATGAGATGGGGGAGAGAAACACATAATTTTATATTAAGTCTTATTGACTGAAATACTTTCATATTGATGACAGGGAGGGTTTCTGCCTCCTTTCAGGGATGACTTTCCTTCCGTGGGCTATAAATAAACATGACGTACTGGCTCTGCTGGCTTTTCCTTACCATGTAGGAAACTTAATTGCCCATAATGTCAAATCCACACTAAAAACTACCAAAGAACACAGTTGTAGTTACTGAATGGTAAAGTATCTGAGCTAAAATTCTTCTCTGCATGTTTTCATGTTGCTGTGTTATCACAGAAAAAATTGCCCCGGACAACTTAATAGGCAAAGAAGACTTTATTTAAGACCATTGCAATAGAGAAGAGAGATTGAACTCAAATCCACTGAAACAAAAGGCAGGAGAGTTTTTAAGCATTGGGATGAGCTGGTGGAAATGTACTGGAGGACGTTAGCAGGGAGGTTGGTCAGTGAGATTAGGCCCTTTGTGTTTGCTAATTGTCACTTATTGAAGGTAGGCTACTATCCTCCCATAGAGACTGGGAGACAGGGTGCTATCCTTCCTGATATTTACATTTCAAAGGGAAGGCTCCCAGGTCCTTGAGAAAGACATTTCTGGGTTGTAGACGATTTACCTCTCAATGGAGCCGAGAAGGAATTTAAAACGGAAAGTTTTCTAAAGTAAATGCACTAAGAAAAGAGAGGTTGGGCCTATAATCAGGAAGAAACCTGTCTAAAGTTGAGTCAAACTAAGGAGAATGTTAAGCCCATCTTTGTCAGTTTCCTCTTTTGTTCAAGGAAAACCAGGTTTCTCATTGAATGACTTAGGGAAAGCTAATCCATGTAGTTCATTTCAGAAGTTTTCTGTTGTTGAATAACTAGTTGAACTGACTCTGAGACTTGCTAGTAGAGAATATTTACTGGATGATGTGAGCAGTAAGGTACTTAATGAGGCAGAATTTTCTATGGAAGTAAGAAGAAAAACAAAGATTAATGATTGGAGCAGACTGTAAACCCAGTTTCTGAGTTCAGAGAGTATCCAATTAAGACGATTCCTAGATGGGTTAGAAACACCTTCTGATGGTAGAGTGAGGATGACAGCGGCCATTTGATGACAGTTTGAATGTTTTGGGTGATGGCACAGACATCAGAGAGATTTTGATAAGGTTGTCCACAGTCATGTTTATTTCCTGGAGCAGAGCATGAAGGGTGTGGAAGTTCCAGTGAACATCCTGAGTGTCCCCACACCGCAGCAGCTCCAGGCATGAAGGTTGTCCATACGTAATCTACTGTGCTGGTGAGTGGTGAGTTCTTTGAAGTATTTATCAAGTTGTCCAGCTTCAGCGTTCAGGGCTTCTGTAGATCCTGGGGGGAAAGTTTGACTATAAGACAATATAAAGTCCCAATAAGGATCTGGACAGTCAGCTTTTAGTTCTCAGTGATGCCAAGTCAGGAAACTAGGAGAAAACTTGGAAGAATTAGTTTAGAGAGTTGTAGCCAGATATTGAAGGAAACTACAAAAACTGAAAATTTGGTAAGAACTGACAAAATGTGTAAGACAGGAAAATCCAGTCCAATTTAAGGGCAGGTAACAAAATCATGTAGTTAACAAGGAAATGCAAAAGAGCACAAAGGCAATGAACATGACTAGAATCTGATAACCCACAAGTTATGCTCTAGTTTTCTATGGAAACAAAAGTTTTTTCTACAATCACCTCCCATTTAATCAAAGATGCTCAAAGTAAGATTATTCTTGTTTATAAAATAAGGCTAGACTTTTTATTTACATAGGTGCAGCAAGGATAGTCGTTGGCCACATAGGCCTTTTAAAGTTGGTTTTGCTGAAAGTTTTCATAAAGAATCTCAGATTTAAGGGGCCGTGCTGGTGGCACAGTCGTTAAGTTCACACGCTCTGCTTTGGTGGCCTGGGGTTCACAGGTTCAGATCCTGGGCATGGACCTAGCACCACTTGTCAAGACACGCTGTGGCATCATCCCATGTAAAACAGAGGAAGGGGGCCGGCCCGGTGGCGCAGCAGTTAAGTGCGCACATTCCACTTCAGCGGCCCGGGGTTTGCTGGTTCGGATCGTGGGTGTAGACATGGCACCACTTGGCACACCTTGCTGTGGTAGGGGTCCCACATATAAAGTAGAGGAAGATGGACACAGATGTTAGCTCAGGGCCAATCTTCCTCACACACACACACACACAAAAGAATCTCAGATTTGACTTTTTTTAATTTTCTTTTTTAATTAATTTATTTTGTGGTAACATTGATTTATAACATTATATACATTTCACATGTACATCATTATATTTCGATTTCCGTGTGGATTATATTATGTTCCACACCCAAAGACTAATTACCATCCATCACCACACACATGTGCCTAGTTACCTCTTTCGCCCTCCTCCCTCCCCCCTTCCCCTCTGGTAACCACCAATCCAAACTCTGTTTCTATATGTTTGTTTATTGTTGTTTTTATCTTCTACTTAGGAGTGAGATCATATGGTATTTGATTTTCTCCCTCTGACTTAATTCACTTAGCATGATACCCTCAGGTTCCATCCATGTTGTCACAAATGACCGAATTTCATCATTTCTTATGGCTGAAGTAGTATCTTTATCCATGCGTCCCTTGATGGGCACCTAGGTTGCTTCTGAGTCTTGGCTGTTGTGAATAATGCTGCGATGAACATAGGGGTGCATATATCTTTAGGCATTCATGTTTTCATGTTCTTTGGATAAATACCCAGCAGTGGAATAGCTGGATCATATGGTAGATCTATTCTTAATTTTCTGAGGAATCTCCATACTGTTTTCCATAGTGGCTGTACCAGTTTGCACTCCCACCAGCAGTGTGTGAGGGTTCCCTTCTCTCCACATCCTCTCCAACACTTGTTGTCTCCTGTCTTGTTAATTATAGCCATTCCGACTAGAGAGAGGTGATATCTCATCGTAGTTTTGATGTGCATTTCCCTGATAGTTGACGTTGAACATCTTTTCATGTGTCTGTTGGCCATCTGTATAGCTTCTTTGGAGAAATGTCTGTTCAGATCTTTTGCTCATTTTTTAACCGGGTTGTTAATTTTTTTGTTGTGAGATGTATGAATTCTTTGTGTATTTTGGATATTAAACCCTTATCAGACGTATGGTTTGCAAATATCTTCTCCTAATTGTTAGGTTGTCTTTTCTTTTTGTTGATGGTTTCCTTTGCTGTGCAGAAGCTTGTTAGTTTGATGTAGTCCCACGTGTTTATTTTTTCTATTGTTTCCCTTGCCCAGTCAGACATGATATTTGAAAATATGCCACTAAGATGAATGTTGAAGTGTGTACTGCCTATGTGTTCTTGTAGAAGTTTAATGGTTTCAGGTCTTACATTCTAGTCTTTAATCCATTTTGAGTTAATTTTTGTGTGTGGTGTAAGATAATGGTCTACTTTCATTCTTTTGTGTCTGTCTGTACAGTTTTGCCAACACCATTTATTGCAGAGACTTTCTTTTCTCCATTGTATGTTCTTGGCTTCCTTGTCAAAAATTAGCCGTCCATAGATGAGTGGTTTTATTTCTGGGCTCTTGATTCCGTTCCATTGATCTGTGTGTCTGTTTTTGTGCCAGTACCATGCTGTTTTGGTTACTATAGCTTTGTAGTATATTTTGAAATCTGGGAGTGTGATACCTCCAGCTTTGTTCTTTTTTTCTTGGGATTGCTTTGGCTATTCAGGGTCTTTTGTTGTTCCATATAAATTTTAGGATTCTTTGTTCTATTTCTGTGAAAAATATTGTTGGAACCTTGATAGGGATTGCATTGAAACTGTAGATTGTTTTAGGACAATCTACAGGTATAGACATTTTACCTATGTTAATTTTTCCAATCCAAGAGCACAGAATATCTTTCCATTTCTTTGTGTCCTCTTCAATTTCTTTCAACAATGTTTTATAGTTTTAAGTGTACAAATCTTTTACCTCTTTGGTTAAGTTTATTTCTAGGTATTTCATTCTTTTTGTTGCGATTTAAATGGAATTGTATTCTTAATTTCTCCTTCTGCTACTTTGTTGTTAGTGTATATAAACACAACTGATTTTTGTATGTTCATTTTCTATCCTTCAACTTGACTGTATTCATTTATTATTTCTAAAAGTTTTTTAGTGGATTCTTTAGGATTTTCTATTTATAAAATTATGTCATCTACAAATAGTAACAGTTTCACGTCTTGCTTTCCAATTTGCATCCCTTGTATTTCTTTTTCTTGCTGATTCCTCTGGCTAAGACTTCCAATACTATGTTAAATAAGAGTGGTGACAGTGGGCATCCTTGTCTGGTTCCTGTTCTTACAGGGGTAGCTTTCAGTTTTTCTCCATTGGGAATGATATTAGCTGTGGGTTTGTCATATATGGCCTTTATTATATTGAGGTACTTTCCTTCTATACCCATTTTATTAAGAGTTTTTATCATAAATAGGTGCTGTATCTTGCCAAATGCTTTCTCTGCATCTATTGAGATGATCATGGGATTTTTCTTCTTCATTTTGTTAATGCGGTGTATCACGTTGATTGATTTGTGGATGTTGCATCCCTGGAATAAATCCCACTTGATCATGGTGTATGATCTTTTTAATGTTGTTGTGTTCAATTTGTTAGTATTTTGTTGAGGATGTTTGCATAAGTGTTATTGGCCTGTAACTTTCCTTTTTTGTTGTTGTCCTTGACTGGTTTTGGTATCAGGGTAATGTTGACCCTTATAGAATAAGGTAGGAAGCTTCCCCTCCTCTTCAATTTTTTGGAACAGTTTGAGAAGGATAGGTACTAAGTCTTCTTTGTGTGGTAGAATTCACCAGGGAAGCCATCTGGTCCAAGACTTTTATTTTGGGGGAGGTTTTTGATTACTGTTTCCATCTGCTTACTGGTGACTGGTCTATTCAAATTCTCTATTTCTTCTTGATTTAGTTTTGGAAGGCTGCATGATTCTAAGAAATTATCAAGTTCTTCTAGATTATCCAATTTGTTGGCATAGAGCTTTTGTAGTATTCTCTTATAATCTTTTGTGTTTATGAGGTGTCCAGTGTAATTTCTCCTCTTTTATTTATGATTTTATTTGAGTCTCCTCTCTTTTTTTCTTGATGAGTCTAGCTAAAGGTTTGTCGATTTTGTTTATCTTTTCAAAAAACCAGCTCTTGGTTTCATTGATTTTTTTTTATTGATTTGTTTAGTCTCTATTTCATTTCTTTCTGCTCTGATTTTTATTATTTCCTTCCTGCTTCTGATTTTGGGCTTTGTTTATTCTTTTTCCAGTACCTTTAGGTGCACTGTTAGATTGTCTTTTTGAGATTTTTCTTGTTTGTTGAGGCAGGCCTGTATTACTATAAACTTCCCACTTAGAACTGTTTTTGCTGTATCCCTTAGATTTGGGCATGTTGTATTTTCATTTTCTTTTCTCTCCAGGTATTTTTTGATTTCTCCTTTGATTTCTTCATTGACCCAATTGTTGTTCAGTAGCATTTTGATTAATCTCCACATGTTTGTGGCATTTCTGATTTTTTCCCTGTAGTTGATTTCTAGTTTCATAGCTTTTTGGTCAGAAAGATGGCTGGTATTATTTCGATCTTCTTAAATTTCTTGAGACTTGTTTTGTGGCCTGATATGTGATCAGTCCTGGAGAATGTTCTATGTGCATTTGAAAAGAGTGTGTATTCTGTGGTTTTTGGATGGAATGTTCTGTGTCTATCTATTAAGTCCGTCTGTTCTAATGTGTTGTTTAAGACCAATGTTTCCTTATTGATCTTCTGTTTGTATGATGTATCCATTGGTATAAGTGGAGTGTTAAAGTCTCCGACTGTTACTGTGTTACAGTCTATTTCTCCTTTTATGTCTGTTAGGAAAACCTAAATATCTAAAGCAATTACTATGTTGGGTGCATAGATAATTACAAGTGTTATATTTTCTGGTTGGATTGTTCCCTTTATCATTATGTAGTGCCCTTCTTTGTCTCTTGTTACAGTTTTTGTTTTAAAGTCTATTTTGTCTGATATAAGTAGTACTACCCTAGCTTTCTTTTCTTTGCCATTTGCATGGGATATCTTTTTCCATCCCTTCACTTTCAGTTTGTGAGTATCCTTAGATCTGAAGTGTGACTCTTGCATGCAGCAGCAATATGGGTCTTGTTTTTTTATCCAATCGACCACCCTATGTCTTTTGATTGGAACATTGAGACCACTGACATTTAAAGTAGCTATGGATAATATGTACTTATTGCTGTCTTGTTACTTTTTTTCTAGGTGTTTTAGTAGTTCTTCTCTTTTACTTTCTTCTTCTCTTGCTCTCTTCCCTTTTGGTTTGATGATTTTCTTTAGCATTATGTTTGGGTTCCTTTCTCTTAATTATTTGTGTATTTATTATAGATTTATGATTTATGATTACCATAAGGCTTATATATAATAACCTACATTTATAGCAATCTATATTGAGTTGATGGTCTCTTTAATTTGATCTCTTTCTAAATGCTCTACTCTTTTACTCCCCTTCTCCCATATTTTATGTTTTTGATATTACATCTAACCTGTTCTTTTGTGTGTGTGTATCCATTACCCTCTTATCATGGAAATAGATAATTTTAGTACTTTTGTCTTTTGATCATATTCTCTTCATAGCTGGTTGACTTGCTAACTTTACTGTATTTTTGCCTTTACCAATGATTTTATTGCCTTTTAAAAAATAATTTTCTTATTCCTATTTCTTCCCTTCTTAATAAGTCCTTTTAGCATTTCTTGTAAAACTGGTTTCTTGGTGATAAACTTCTTTAATTTTCGCTTGTCTGGGAAACTCTTTATCTCTCCTTCCATTGTGAATGATAACCTTGCTGGGTAGAGTATTCTTGGCTGTAGTTTTTGTCCTTTCAGCACTTTAAATATATTGTGCCACTCCCTTCTGGCCTGTAAGGTTTCTGCTGAGAAGTCAACTGATAGCCTTATGTATGTCACTTTGTCCTTTGTATGTCACTTGTTGCCTTTCTCTTGCAGCTGTTAGGATTCTCTCTTTAATTTTTGACATTTTAATGATAATGTGTCTTCGTGTGGGCCTCTTTGGGTTTATTTTGTTTGGAGCTCTCTGTGCTTCCTGTAGCTGGATATCTGTTTGTTTCCTTAGGTTAGGAAAGTTTTCAGCTATTATTTCTTCAAATAGAATCTCCACCCTTTGTCTCTCTCTTCTCCTTCTGGGACACCTATAATATGAATGCTAGTGCACTTGATGTTGTCCCAGAGTTCTCTTAGACTGTTCTCTTTCTTTTTAATTCTTTTTTTGTTTTATCTGTTGAGCTTGGGTGATTTATTCTAGTCTTTCATCCCACTCGCTGATCTATCCTTCTGTATCATCTACTCTGCTATTGAGTCCCTCTAGTGAATTTTTCATTTCCTGTATTGTATTCTTCATTTGCGATTGGTTCTTTTTTATATTTTTCAATTCTTTGTTGATGTTCTCACTGAGTTCATCCATTCTTCTCCCAAGATCAGTGAGCATCCTTACGACTTTTTGTTTGAACTCTGTGTTGGGTGGATTGCTTATCTCTGTTTCATTTAGTTCTTTTTCTGGGGTTTTGTCCTGTTCCCTTGCTTGGAACGTATTTCTCTGCCACCTCATTTTGCCTCTTTCTCTGTGCTTCTATCTGTATGTTAGGTGGGTCATCTACATCTCCTGATCTTGGAGAGGTAGCTTTATGCAAGGGATGCCTTATGAGGCCCACCAGTGTGCTTCCCTCTAGTCACCAGTCCAAATGCTCCAAGAGTGACCCCTGTGTGGGCTACCTGTATCCTTCTCTTGTGACAGGGTTGCTCTTGCAGCAGGTGTACAGGGAAGCTAGGCTGTCTACCTGGCTGGCTAGTTTTAATTCTCAGCTGTGTGTGGCTGCTATGGACCGTTCAGTGACTTTACCGGGTTTAGGGAGCCCCAGCACAATTGGCTGCAAAGTCTAATAGGACATTCCTGTTGCAGTGTTTCTGTTAAGTGAGTAGGTCCCCAGCATAGCTTGTTGCTAGGCTCAGGGGCATACAATTGCTGTAGGCCTCTGGCCTACAAGGCTCTTGTCAACTCTCTCAGGATTGCAGCTGGGTGGGGCTGACCTCAGGCATGAGAGAACCCAGTTGTTTCAGGTTTTGGAAGGTGGGGCCAATCCCCTATGTGGCTGTTGAAGCACAAGTCTTCTGCAGCTGACAAGCCCCAGGGCCCACAGGTTGACATAAACTGTCAACACACTCCTGGCCCATGCACACGTCCTGACCCCCTAAAGTGGACCCAATCGCCCCACGGCAGAGGCCCCCACACACTCCATCAGTGCCCCACACACTCCACCCACTCCTTGCATGTGCCCTGCCACACAGAGGTGGACTCACTCACTTGCCTGGAAAGGATCCAGGCACCCCACCTATGCAAGCCCACAAGTTGCCTGAGGGCTTATGGTTGGGTGGGGCTAGTCCCTAGGGTGGGCTGCCTGCCCTGGCTGAGCTGGATTAAATGGAAGCCCCAGTGGGTAGGGCAGACCCTGGGCTAACAGGCCAGGGGAAGAACTCCAGTGGCATCTGCTGGTCTATATGTCAGCACACCTGTAGTAGGTCATAATGATGGCTGCCACCAATGTCTCAGTCCCTAGAGAGATCTCACCTCTCACTGAGATGTGCCCAGAGCCTATCAAGTGAGTCTCTTCTCAAGAGAGGACTGTGCACCTTTCTTTCTGGTGATTTTAGGTTGCTTTCCAAAGTGGGTGAATTTGTGTGGGGGCCCTTTAAGAGCCGAGTTTTTCTCCCCTTATGTCCAATAGCTTTTCTAGGGGTATTCCCCATTGTAGTTAATAGCCTGCAAAGCCAGATATCATGAGATTTGTCTCAGTTGTGCTGTGTCTGAAGGATGCTTATAGTGGTAATGCTCCCGCTCTCCTCCAGGGAAGGCTGTGTACCTTAGGATTGCTCCTGGCTGGCTGTGAAGCTCTGCAGCTCATGAAGTTGGCTTGTTTTATCTCTCCAGAAGGAATTTCTGCCTCTTCCACCTTAGAACTATCCCTAGTTGTGGGAGTTCTTTTTTATCCAGCTTTCAGTTCTCTCTCAGGGGTAGTTGTTCCAAGAATAGTTGTAAATTGGTTGTGTCCATGGGAGGAGGTGATTTTAGAGTCTGCCTATGCTGCCATCTTGACACCAACTCTAAGATTTGACTTTTAAAAGTCTCATGAGAGCCACTCCTGATGGCCTAGCAGTTAAACTTCAGCCCTGCTTCAGCAGCCTGGGTTCAGTCCCTGGGCATGGAACCATACCACTTGTCTGTCAGTAGCCATGCTGTGGTGGCATCTCACATAGAAAAACCAGAAGAACTTACAGCTATACACATCTGTGTACTGGGGCTTTGGGATGGAAAAAGGAAGAAGATTGGCAACAGATGTTAACTTAGGGCAAATCTTCCCCTGCAAAAAAAAAAAAAAATAAAGAGGAGCTGGCCCTGTGGCCTAGGCCTAGTGATTGGGTTTGATGTGCTCCACTTCAGCAGCCCAGGTTTGTGGGTTCAGATACCAGGCGTGGTCCTGCACCACTCATCAGCCATGCTATAGTGGCAACCTGCATATAAAGTCGAGGAAGGTTGACACAGATGTTAGCTCAGGGCTAATCTTCCTCAAGCGAAAGAAGGAGGATGATTGGCAATGGATGTTAGCTCAGGGCTAATCTTCGTCAGTCAAAAAAAAGACTTAAAAAAAAAGTCTCATGAGGTTTGGAAGGCGAGCCGAGTTTGCCATCAGATTTTATCTGCAATACCTATGGATTTGGGTGAATTTTTCTATTCTCAAAATATCCTAAGGTTCCTGAGCCTGCCAGGAAGTGACCTTTCTTATTCACCTGTAAGACTGGACACCCTATAAGGTCAGTTTTCCCAAGATGGCTTGTAGGCATTGTCTCCAAAAAGTCAATTATGGTTCCTTAATATTATGCACGTCATCCTCAAATATAACGTTCTAGTCAAAGCCTTGATTATATAATTAATTTTATCAATTATGTCCCATTACAAGAATAATAGATTCTTATTAAATCTATGCAGATAATTATATTGCCATGAAAATAAGAATATGCAATAAGAGTTTCTGAATTCTGGAGGAATTAGGCAGGGAGAAAAAGATAAATGTTTCTATTTACAAAAGTATAATCTACTAAGTTGCTATGAGTTATAGATAGCTTAAGAAAAATAAAAAAGGGAGGCCAGCCTAGTGGCGGAGTGGTTAAGTTCGCACGTTCTGCTTCGGCAGCCCAGGGTTCGCTGGTTTGGATGCCGGGGGTGGACATGGCACCGCTTGGTAAAAGCCATGCTGTGGTAGGCGTTCCATGTATAAAAGTCGAGGAAAATGGGCATGGATGTTAGCTCAGGGCCAGTCTTCCTCAGCAAAAAGAGGAAGATTGGCAGTAGTTAGCTCAGGGCTAATCTTCCTCAAAAAAAAAAAAAGAAAAAGAAAAAGGTGTTCCATCTATCAAGAAAATAGAACATTAAACCATCAGTAACATTCCAAACAAAAGCCCTAATCAAATCATCCTTCATCAGTTCCTTCAATTCTATGTAATTGATTTTTGTTTTGCTTGATCTTGGGATAACAGTTTCATAAACCCATCAACTTCTCTACTCGAGTTCTGGAAATCCTGACTCAGTCGGTGGTATGGTCTCAGAGTTATTTAAGCAAAGCTATCAGAAGCCTGTGTCCTAGAGTACCTGGCATAGTCCTTTCCATGGGTCTGTGAGCCCATCTCTTTCTTTGTTGTTGAAGACGAGCATTGCGACCTGCAGCTGATGCAAGCACTTTCAGGGAAGCCTCAGAGGAAAATGCTAACTATTTGTAAATGCCAAAAGGCTTCAAATAGCCATGGTTAAAGATCTTACGAGAGAGTTCATTTGACATGGAAATTTGGTTATGTCTGTGGCACACAACATTTTAAAGTAATAACTGGAATTACGACTGATAACGTTATACTGTCATTGTCTAATGTTATCCAAAGCTGCACCAGGACATATCATGGACAGTGAGTGCATTAACAAATTTCTGGTAACTTCATACAATTACTGAAGTATTTATATTAATAACATTTGACCCATACAAATATAACCTAGGGAAGGTTAAGCAACTCTTCTTATTCGATGATGCTTTTCATGCAGTTCAACATATCAAATAAACCTAATTATTTTTAATATCTCTCTCCTTAGTAGGTGAGAGAACAAATACTTTGAGATTTTCAAGTCAGTTTGAGATCATGATTTCATTTAGGATTTGATTTGTGGAAGGCAAAATATCAAAGGTTGTCAAAAATGTGAAAATGTTTGAACACTTGGTTAAGTAGGATCAGGGTTTCTGAAAGAATGCTTAACTACCCATTTAACCAAAGTGACAATAAAAGATTTCAAAAATAAATATAGGAGGTAACATGACTGTAAAAGACTCTGGCTCTTTCAAAAGTGAGATGACTTGGTTCTCTTAAATAATCAAGGATGTGATAAAATCAACATAAAACACAAATTATTCTGGTAACACAGAATCATTGTTGCCTCGGTGGATTACTCAAAAGGTAAAGGAAAACCTTTTACAATTTCTCGTTAAGAATAGACCAATAATCCAAGAAAATTTTGTCATTTCAAGGAAGAGAAAATTAAACTCTAGTTTTTCATTGGTGTACTGTTGATACTAAAGGTCATTTTTTTTTTAAAGATTTTATTTTTTTCCTTATTCTCCCCAAAGCCCCCCAGTACATAGTTGTATATTCTTCGTTGTGGGTCCTCCTAGTTGTGGCATGTGGGACACTGCCTCAGCGTGGCCTGATGAGCAGTGCCATGTCCACACCCAGGATTCGAACCAACGAAACACTGGGCCACCTGCAGCAGAGCGCGCAAACTTAACCACTCGGCCACGGGGCCAGCCCCGCTAAAGGTCATTTTTTAAAAGCTTTATAAATAAACCCATCCAATGATAGCCAGCTTTGACCACATGACATAAAATTCCTTTTCCACAAACCTTCTTCACCTTTCTATATCCATTCAGATTTTGCCTATACTTTTCCTCCTCTTCTATCTGGAACAACCAGTCATTATACCTTAGGACAAAATTACTCTTTTCTTGCTTAACAAAAACATATGCTATGCGCCTTGCATACATTACATACAAAGTTATTTCTCTTTGACGTTATTGTTTTTGGAGGTTTCATTTACTTATATTGATTATAGTTTTAAATCATTAATAACTTTTATTTTATAACAAAAACTAGGAACCGGATAAATGTGAACTGTCATATACTAGCGTTTTGTAGCAGAATAGCAAAGTTTATGAAAACAAGTTGAGGTTACCTGCTCAATACGAAGGCTACAACTCCCTCACCAATATTTGTAGAGGAGACTTGTAAGAATTTCTTTGGACCAAATATGTAATCTAATGGAGGCTGTGGACTGAAATTTGGGTGAGTGTAAGGGAGCTGAAGGGAAGATCGAAGGTGATAAAAAGACAGAATAGCAGAGATAATGGGAAGGGAGAGGTCTTAGATGAGTCGATTTGGGAAGATCTTAAGTTTCCCAAAGAGACTATTGAAATTTCAAATTATCTTTAGTATAATCATACCAACAAGGAAGGAAGCAGACAGCTCCACAGCAGTCGTCTTCAGAGAAGGAGAATTAGAAGAGTGAGAATTTCCCACGGGCAAGGGAGGGATCAAAGTAACAGCAACCAAGAAAGACAACTGAAATGAGATCTCTGCAGAGAAAGAGTACTCTAAATGCCAAAGAACCAAATGAGATCTCAGTGAGAATTTTCCGTGTTCTAGACCAATGGTAGCTTTCAAACGAAGAAGTCTGGGACTCTAACCCAACCTCAAGAGTATACTCAAAATCTGTCCTTACCAGGCTTCCAAAGACTATCCTCCAGAGCACTGGATTTTGAGTTGGACTCACCAATGGATCCCCAGTCAGTCAGGAATGTGGTCCGTGTTCAAAAATTAGCTTCTCAGCAGTTAATGTCATTTACTTCACTGTTTGGAATGAATAATTCATTTTCAAATAGTTATTGCCTTAGATAGACGTGTACTAGCTCAGGTTAAACTGAATAAAATAATTTTATTTAGTTTATTTTTAACGTGTGGTGTTTGGGAGGTGAGGAACAGAGAAAATGACACTGACCCCTTATGTCTAATCCTCTTTCCTAGAAAAAAAGTTTTAGTGTTTTCTATTAGGTATGAAAATATTTCTGTGGTATATATCCTGAAAAATAATAGGTGAAAGTTGTTGGACAAAAAGCCACAATATTCTCATTCACCATGCCACTAGACAGAGGTTTATTGAAGTTTAAAAACTCCCCTGAGGGGCTGGCCCCGTGGACGAGTGGTTAAATTCGCGTACTCTGCTTCGGCAGCCCAGGGTTTCGTCAGTTCGAATCCTGGGCGTGGACATGGCACCGCTCGTCAGGCCATGCTGAGGAGGCACCCCACATGCCACAGCTAGAAGGACCCACAACTGAAAATGCACAACTGCGTTCCAGGGGGCTTTGGGGAGAAAAATGAAAAAATAAAATCTTAAAAAAAAATAAAATAAAAACTCCCCTGATTTCCAGTTGGTTCTCAGCAAGAGTATAATTGTGGCTCCAATAAAACCTTGAAGATTGTTGAAGTTTGTGGATAAGTCTATATTTTAATGCAATTAGGCATCACCTTTTCTCTTTGAACACTGGAGATCATAATTCTCCCTCTTTACCACCCATCTGCTCAGTTCCAAAAACCATTGCTGAGTTGAGGTAGCATGACGATGGGAAAAGACACAAGAGACCCAACTTTGAATCCCAGCTCTGACACTTACTGACTTTATGACATTGTTTAACTCACTTACCCTTAACCTGACTTTCCTCTTCATTAAAAACAAAAAGTTGAGCCAATTTCCCTGGGACTTGATTGGATTAGGGTAAAACTAAGGTGGGGAAACATTGTCCTGAGGCAATAGAAAGAGATGGTGAACGAGAACTTTCCTGTTGTAGTTGGAATTTTGAGAAGAGCCCCTGAGAAGAAAAACTAGACTTGCAAAATACCCCCTCCTTCAAAAGAAAGCAGCAAGTTGCTACCAGAAAAACACTCCGAAAAAGATTGCAGTTAGTCATGAGATCTTCATGGTTCACCAAAACAAATTGCCCATGTAAGGAGAAGATTATAAACTTGAGAAGAGTTTCTTGAATTTAGAATTCCTGGAACAGGAAATTCAAGTAGGACTAACACTTTGTTGGCCAAGAGGAAACTGCTATGGCTTTGACTGTTTCCTTCCTCATGAGGGAGGAGAGAAAAGTGCTTTTCTTCCTCTCCTGCCAAGCCAAGGAGGGGGGCTCCAAATGAACCTGTTACAGTGGTATTCAAACCATTCTGCTTGCAAAACTCTCAAAATACTTTAGAAAACCAAGTATCCTCTTGCACACTTTGAAGTTGACGTCTATTTTCTCCCCTGGCGTATTCAAAATAGTGACATTTAAAAAGTGTTGCATTACTCTTTTGAAGGTATCCAGTGGAACTCAAATACCATAGCAATATGCTATCTACCATCATCCACTTAAAAAAGTACATGAAACAAGCTCATCTTTAATAAATAGAAGTTTCATATCATTCTTCTCTCATCTTTAAATCATATTTCTGTTCCACTTCCCCAAAGAATTGTCCTAATGTAATATATATTTATGCTATAAAGTCTTTTATTAACCACTCTGTCATACTTCCGTATGACAAATATATCTATGTGGATTTAAATTCATTTTTTAAAAACAACTTCCTGTAACTATAAATCTCTAAGTGTTTTTAAAAATTCTTTATATTGAGTTACATCTACAATAATTAATATCAAATAGACCTAGTAATAATCAAATTACCTAAATATATGCAACTTTTGGTAAATAATTATTAAACATCCTCAGTAGATTTTTTATTGGAAATGAATCTATTAATGAGATAGATGGGTAAGTGATGGTACCTTGATTAAAAGAGGATTTCAGTCATCACTATTTCGAATTGTGTTTTGATTTGGTGTAAATGTGTCTTGGGTACAATGCACCATTGGAATACATCAGAGGAGGCATGCTTTTATTTTGTAAAGTTGGAGAAAGACTATCGTTAACTAAAAAATGGGAATGATAAGTGTAATGATGTGTGTACCACGGGAACAAACCCAAGCAAATCCCTTGTAGAAGCTGAGAATCTGGAAACTGATTCCATGAACACCATCTATGCCCACATACCCCTAGGAAAGTCTTTGTGTACCTCAAGAGCCATACCCCAACCTGAAGATGGCCACCCTAGGAAAGATGGGCATTCTATGAGACGGAGAAAGGGGCAGCACAGTCTCTGGCTGGACACTTGTTAAGCTGCCAAAAACACCACCAAGTTTAGCTCACCACAGTCCACGCCTCTAACTCTTGCACAGTCTCTTACTCCAGCAATTTTTGTATCACACTGTTGACTCACGCCAGTTCTTTTTCACATGTGCTGCTTCTAGTTGACATTTCCTCCATCCTGTTCTTGTGTAGTCTACTTTTTTGGAATTAGATGCAGGGCCATCAGCCCCTTCCTCGTTCCTATTCAGGCTTATCCACCAAGGTTCCTGAAGCTCCGGTCCAGTGCCTCCCATTTCCTGATCCAGTCCTGACCAAAGCAGAGAACACACAAACCTACTGCCACTGGGAGGCAGCGTCTGTAACTAGCATTGCTGTTCTGTGTCTGGTTTCCGGTTCATCTCTGGTGTTTTCAGTTTCTCCATTTTCACTCACTGTCTCCTGCTCACAGCCTCCCCTGCTTCAGTTCTGATTGTTCTGACCCCCCTACTACTTCCCCCTTCATTCTGCCCCTCAAGAAAGAAAACCTGTTCTTAACCCCAAGCTACCTGAAGCCTTAATAAATTTGTTAACCCATCAGTCCAACTGATAATAGAGATACAGAGGAGGTGATCTTGAGATCTGGAATCAACATGCAACGTACTGCAATCTCTTAGTTTTTCTTCAACTTCACATTTGATGGATCTGCCTTCTATAACTTCATCTATGTTGTGAAAAAAATGCTCGAATAGACTGAATCCTAAGACAGAGCCCTGCAGTACATCACTGGAAACCTGCCTGTATTTTGACATGAAGTCAACCATCAATTTCCTTTGGCAATTGTTCAATTAGTTACCAAACTCTATTTGCTTTATTTCCTACCCAGTTCATATTGTTCCATTTTGTCCATAAACATTCATTTGGAGACTTTATCAAACGTATTGCTGAAATGTACATGAACTTTATTTGCATATATCCCTGATCAACCTGTCTAGGCAGAGAAAGACATGAGGCTAAGCTAACAAAACTTCCGTTCAACTAACAAACCATTTATTGATTAACTACAATGTGCTACTATATTAAGATGACCCTCATTCTCAATTTGCTTAGGGGTGAGTTGATGTATAAATATTCTCAGTGTACTAAATGCGGTCAATGAAGAAACAATTACAATGCAGTATAGTGAGTATGCTTACAGGATGCTATGATAACCCAAAAGAATGATACCCAACCCGGCCAGGGTGTTGTTTAGAGCACAGCTACGAAACTATGGTCCCTAGGCCACCAGCAGCTTCAGCATCTAGACTCTTGTTAGAAATGCGAATATTTGGGCCTCTCCATAGACCTCCTGAATCAGAATAGATGGGAGTGAAGCTCAAGAATCTGTGTTTTAGTAAGCCCTCCAGAAGATACTTCCACTTTCTGAAGTTTGAGAAGCTCTGGTCTCAAGACAGCTTCCTGGAGGATATGATGCCTGAGCTGGATCTTTAAAATATGAGTAGGAACTGATAAAGTGAAATGTGTGTGATGGAAAGAAAAAGGGTTCCAAAGAGAAGAGGTGACAAGAACAAAGATACGGAAGTGATTCATGGCATGAAGTGTGGGAAGAGAAACAAATTCAGTGATGTTGAAGTGTAGCCCAGTTTTGGTGAGGGTTATATACCACTTTAAAGAGTTTAGACATTATCCTTGAGAGATGTGGGAATCATTAAAGAGGGGTGACTGGCAAACTCCAAAATTTGAGGAGTGTGGTACCAAAAGAGGAAGTGTAGTCAGGAGGTTACAGAGTTGGTTGAGGAGAAACTGGGTCCTGGTTGAGGACTTTGGTAATAGAGATAAAGAGGAGGAGATAATTTAAAGAATTGTTTCTCAAGTCATTGCTGGAGAGCTAAGGATGAATGACAAATCAATTTAATGGATAAAATGAAATAGAGTAAGATAGCATAGGATAGAGTGGACTATGTTACAAATTATCACATTGTATAGCATATCGTATGGGTATTGTTTTGCGAAACTGTTGTTTTCGTTTAGATATCATTTCATTTTTGTTTCTAATTTTAAGAGAATCTGCACATTCCTCTTATACAAAATGAATTCATTAGTACTCTGTCAGTAAGGTCATATTGGGTTAATTATTACAAAGTTGAGAATAAATTCCTCCTTCTATGGCAAACTTTAATAGTGTAAATCATTGTATTTATTGAAAAGTTAATACTTTCTTGTGGTACAAAATTTACAAAATTCAAAAGCATAAAACGACCTAAATCCTCCCTTGCATCTCCATCTTTCAGCCACCAAGTTTCTCTCCCCGTAGGCTGCCAAGGTTATCCATTTCTTTAATAGCATCCAAGGATAGGATGTGAGTGTGTGTATGTTTGTGTATATATTCTTTCCTTTTCCTATCCTCTTTTTAAAAAACAAAAAACCCAGCTAGTAGAATACTGTAAATACTGTTTCTGAACCATGTTTTTCTTCCACTTAATGTTATATACTGACAATTGTTTGCCATATTAGCACCTTAAGAATGTTCTCTTTTTTTACAATTGCATACTACTGTATTCTAAGGAGGTACCATAATCCATTTAACCAACATTCCAGTTAATGAACATTTAGTTTGTTTTCAAGTTTTACTCCTGCTACAATATGACAATGTGTGACTTTATGCTCATGTCATTTCATATATTGCAAGTATATCCGGAGGATAAGTGCCTAGAAGTAAAATGGCTGGGTCGAAATGGTATTTGTTATTTTAGTAGATATGGTCAATTTGCTCTGCATAGAGCACTCCATCAGTAATACGGAGTGTTTTCCCCCCACATGTTTGCCAACTCAGTTTGTCATCAACCTTTTTGACCTTTGCTAAGCAAGAAAAAGAATGACATCTCATTGTAATTTTACTTTGCATTCTTCTTTTGAGTGAGGATGAATTTTTTTCAGAATCAAAAAATGTGTCAGAATCATTTATATTCCGTTCTCTGTGCACTGTTTGTTATATTTGTGGTCAGTTTTATTTCTCATAGGTTATTGGTCTTTTTCTTATTGAGACAAATACAGTTTACAACTTGAAGTAAAAACAGGATTTTTTACAACAAGGATTCCAGCGAATGTTTCTTAAGACAAATAGATTCTAGTCTTAAGGTTATAACTTGAAAATATTAAAGCAAACCTTTGAATTGCATAGGAATGGTCTTTGCCCTTCTTAGAAAACAATCCTGTACAGAAACTCAACATGATGACAAATTATACAATAAGTGCAGATTTAATTTTTTTAAACAATTTGGAACAAGTCTGTAAATATTTGCTTTCTTTTTCTATCAATCTAACAACATCTAATGGGTATGACAGGGTTTGTCTTTTCAAAGCACCTGTGTCAACCTTCTCCCATTCTTTCGAAATACTTCATTAACTGAAGAAAGCTTGTTGCTGCTCTCTGCATTACATTTTCTAGCCAAGTCTTAAATAACTATTTGGAAGCTTAAAATTTCATTCCCACACCATATTTTTCCTTTTGAAAATCAAAACTGCACTTTTCCGATCTTCCAGACCACCCATAGTGGTTTCTCATTTAACTTGCCAATTTTATTAGTGTCCTGAGATGTAATTTATCTAGATCAAGAGAGTTAATTCTGAGCAGCTGGGGACTTTCTAATCTCTTTACCCATCTTGGCCACCAGTTACCTCTCATTGCTGTTTGTTTTATTCTTTGCAGTCAGGATATCGTTCCTCTTGACATACAAGAAACAAACCCAAGAGGAATTAAAGGGTCCCCCCTTTTATTTTTCATTCAGCAATATTATACCATCTACTTCAAAAGCAGACCTATCCTTTCCTTGATCATTCTATTGCTCCAAATATACTTTAAAAAGCCATTTTGTCACCCTAAACCTTTTTTGTACTTTTTTGAAATCATGCTTTTACTGTACTACAATTTTAATTTTTTACTTAGCAGTCTTCCACTGCTCTGCTAAAAGCAAGTTTATGTAATGATACTTTTGGAGTAGGCCATGTGAGAATATTGGAAGGAATGATGTCGTTATTTTTTAATTTCCCTCAAAAGAAAACTCTGCCCTGCATATGAATGCCATCCCTTTCTGAGTATGTGTGGAGAAGAAAGATGGGAGCACTTCCAATAGTTTTCAAACAACTTCTGTTTAAGTGAATGAGTGGACGACCTGGTTTACCGACTATATTGCCCAAGGGACGGCATTGACTGGCAGACAGAATACAGGGTGGAGACAATGGAAGTTAAATGAGGAAGGTTTTGAACTTGCAAGTTACCATCCTTGGTGGCAGTGTGTGTTGGTAGAAAATAGCAGGATGAGACTTCAGATACATTCTGAAATGCTGTGCACTTGCACTTTGCAATGTTCAAAACAGTACCAATTTTCTAATCATAACTTTTAAAAAAGATGAAGCCACCTTTCTTATTTTTCGGTCTCAAAAATCTGTATCCTTGAAGCTGTTTATTCATAAAGCGGTATCATTGGAAGATACATCTTATATCCATAAGACAAGTATGAAAATGAATTAAAATTCTGAGATTAACACTTATTCATTCCCAATTCTAGCATACACTATCTAGAGCCATGATTTTCAAACTTTAGTGTGGGTGGAATAAGCTGGGGATCTTGTTAAAATGCAGTTCCCTGGTGATACTGCTAGTCTTGGAATTACACTTTGAGAAACACTGTCATGGATTCTTAAGTAGGCGAATAGTCAAAAATATAATAAATATGCAGGAGGAGTTGTATAGATATGTCTTGGGGTCAAATATATATATATATATATATATATATATTATTTTTTTTGCTGAGAAAGATTCACCCTGAGCTAACATCTATTGCCTATCTTCCTCTGTTTTGTATGTGAGCCACTGTCACAGCATGGCCACTGATAGACGAGTGGTAATGTCTGTGCCTGGGAATCGAACCTGGGCTGCTGAAGCAGAGCACACTGAACTTAACCATTAGGCCACTGGGGCTGGGCCTTGGGGTCAAATATTGAATCACACAAATGCAACTTCTTTATTCTTCACTGATCTTCATAAACTTCCCCCATGTTGGGTAGTGAGAAGAAAGGTCCTACGCTGAAACAACTTTACCAGTCTCTTTATGTGAATTGGTATCTCTTGGCTAAGTGGGCAGTCTTTCAGGTTCCTTCACTCTTTTCCTGCTCCTCTCTAGGATGACATCTGGATTGACAGGTGAGAGAACATTACGTAGCATACATGACCTATGGTCCCCATGCAGGTCTCTATACTCTCCTTGACCCTCTGGTCTTTGCAGAAATGCCCCTTGTCTGCCTGGTTAGTGTCTACCCTACTGACCTTGTGGCTGTGAACTTCTGTTTTTAATCACAAAATGCCATGTTCTGCTCACTAAACTGTATTGGTTGCTAAAGGAATCCTTAAATCTGAGTTACCACTGAAGAACATTTCAAATTCTAAATACATGATTATGACACCTCTAAAAGCAAGTACGCCTATCATTATGGGTAAGGATGACTGCCAAGAAGATGCAGCAACATAAAGCCACTTGTTGGAATGTTTTTGAGGGGAGAGTGTGGACCTGGTGTTTACAGATAGAACATTGTATCAGGTGCGGAGGGGAAAAGCAACAGCAAGAAAATCTATGGCCATAATCTTTGTGATTTTATTTTAAAAGAGGAAGAAAAGATAAGTACATAGAAAAATCATTTAATGTTAGAGAACACTTTAAGGAATACTTATTTTAAGTAAAGCTATTTTACTATTCAATTGTCATCTCATAAACTTATACCAATTTAAACTTCTACTCATATTTCAGAGTTAAAAAAATTTTACCAAAATGATTGGTGGAAACTAACTTGAAGACGGATATCTCTAATGAAACTCTATAGCATTCTAAGGATAGAGTTTTAAGGAATACTGGAAATATTTAAACTCAAAAAACAGGTTTTATTAGTGGGAAAATATATCACAAGTCACATGATTCTCCCTAATGAAGGCATAACCAAACTTTGTGCACTAAATTTGCTTAGAAATGCCATAGTGGTATTTTCTCTTGAATATAGAGTTCTGTATCCTGAGATTACACTTATTGTATTAATTTCTATGTCATTGAAAATAAGAGTATATTATAAATCTAGGGGCTGGCCCTGTGGCCGAGTGGTTAATTTCGCGCGCTCCGCTGCAGGCGGCCCAGTGTTTCGTTGGTTCGAATCCTGGGCGGACATGGCACTGCTCATCAAACCACGCTGAGGCAGCATCCCACATGCCACAACTAGAAGGACCCACAACGAAGAATATACAACTATGTACTGGGGGGCTTTGGGGAGAAAAAGGAAAAAATAAAATCTTTAAAAAAAATTTAAAATATAAATCTAATTAGCAAATACAATTCTATGTTATATATTATAAGTACTCCTATCATCCAGTAGACAAAATTAGCCAATGTTACTACTTTCTTTAGTCCGTTGTAGTAGACTTAGAAGTCTCCTTTGTGTTCCAGATACTTCCAAATTGCCACGTATCTGCTGTTCTCCTTGTCATATCTTTCTCTCATTCTTCCTGGTTCTCCTTTGAGCAGTAGCATTAGTGTGACTAGACTCATTCATTCACATATTGGAAATAAATATGGAGTTATACATATGATGGAGGATACCAAATACTTCAATATATATCTGATATATATTTTGAAAAAGAAACACCTTCGTTGTAAATTAACTACTTAAATTATCACCCAGTGTAAATGCATTTAATTTGCTGTGTAATTTCAAAACAATATATATGAAAAACTTAGAGTGTGCATGTCCAACTTCTGAAGTCATAGCTTCCAACTTTTGAATAGTTCATTGCCTCCTCTGGACGTAATTAATATTCAGCAGTTACTGATCATAAGAAGGCACAAAGTATACAGTTAATAAAAGTGGCCATAATTATTTAAATTGAACTATTTTAATAATAGTTTTAATTTAAGGTTGAAAATCTCAAAGTGCATTTATAATAATAACTGATTATATAACAAGCTAGTTGTTAAAATGAGATGGATTTTCTTGAAATTAATAATTTTGTTAAGCATTCAAAAGGCAAAATATGGAAGCACTCATAAGAGTGTGTAGGATACAACTAAAATTTTACTTATTGACCCATGAAATTACAAAGCCATGTGTGCATACTTTTAATTTTCAAGTGTTTTTGAGAGAACTTTTGTGAAGACTATGCAGAGAAAATATGGATGGGTGGGCATCTTTGTCTTTTAAATTATTTGATGAAACAGGTGATAAGAAATACAAAATTAATAATTCATGGTAACCTTTATTACAATGTATCTTCTAGTATTAGCATAATAATAGGTATTAGTGATTTACATAATTGGAGAGATAACACAAATACAAAATTATGCACATCTACATACACACATACACACTCTTATTCTTCACTCAAAACTAAACGGATGTTATCTGAGATATTATACTGTGTATGCTGTCATAGCTGAAGTCAAATTTGTTAGACACAGCATTATTCTTTTATTATCTTTAATATCTTCAATGAGTAAGTTATGAATGAAAGCATTCACTTTGCTTACAACTAAGTTAAGTGGAATTTTGTACACCGTACAAAATAAGAATGATGATTTAAAGTGACTTTAGAATAGAAAAGTAATCTGTTAAAAGTATTTTTGATTTGAATAGGAACAAAACAATAGGGTTATGAGATTAGGAATGAATGATCATTAGTTTCCAGTTTCTCACAATGTGAACAATGCTAAAAGAACATTCTTTGTAGGTCTCCTCATAAACCCATGTGACAATACCTAGAAGTAAAATTACTGACTTATTAGAGTATTCACATCTTTATTATATATTGTAAATTGCTTTCCACCAGCAACAGGAAGTGGCATGAATTTATTATTTTAATTTGCATAGCCCTGGTTGACAGATTTTCATGTTTGTTGGCCAGTTGGATATTTCTTTCTATCAGCTGACTCTTCAAGTACTTTGCCCAGTTTTTTCTTGGATTGTTTGCTTTTTCTTACAGATCAATATGAGGTCTCTGTATATTCTAGATTCTAGCAGTTATATGCGTCTAAAATATAGACCCCCCCAATTCCTCATCCAAAACCTTATCACTGATTTTACAGGAGACCAGTGAAAATGTTTACTTAGCTGGAGTGGTAGAAATCATAGAGAGGTACAAGAATATAAAAATTAAGTATGGCAGGCTAGATGAAGACCTGGGACCCAAGATGAAGACTGACAAGTTGTGCGAACCAAAGAAGAGGCTTTATTCCATCAAGTGTTCTTGATTTCAGAAAACCTCATGTTTGCTTTGTTTTCTGTATATGTTTAAGGAAAAGCTATTTGGAAAGAAACCTTAGATTTTATCATTGCTGTTTTTTTTTAAACACAAGTTTAATTCAGTTACCCACTTGATTACTTGAGTTTACAAGTTATGGAAGAATTTAGAAAGAGTTGTTTTAGATAATGACTATAATTTTGGCGTAGCACTTAGTAAAAAACAAAGCATCTTTAATTTTATTTGAAATGTGTCAATCATAAAGTCAGAATTGAGTTGCCCTTTTTTTTTGCTTTTAATGAAAATTACCCTAAGTGCTGTTTTATGTTTAAAAAAGAAACTTCCAGTGTTTAATCCTACTTAGATTTTTTAAAATAAATACTTTCTATCAAGACTTCAAGAACTATGCCCAATTGCCACATGGATAATAACTTTGAGTTGTGCTATATTGGTTTACAATAATGCAGATATTACTGACCAAGGTGAATATGCAAAACAAGAAAAAGATGATTCAGAGGCATGGTAATCTGACTTTCTGTTATATACGCTTCTCTATTCCACAGAATCCATTATGTTCCTTTGTCCCTTTGGGATATTTAAAGCAGTGTTTTTAGGAACAGTTCAGCCAGAAACTGAAATATACAATTATAATTAGAGTTCATCCCAGGACCACATTCAGGGGCCAGCCCAGTGTTGTGGTGGTGAAGTTCGTGTGCTCTGCTTTGGTGGCCCGGGGTTCACAGGTTCCAATCTCGGGTGCAGACCTACACTCCTCTCGTCAAGCCATGCTGTGGTGGCATCCCACATACAAAATAAAGGAAGATTGGCACAGATGTTAGCTCAGGGCCAATCTTACTCACCACAAAAAAAAGAACCACATTCAAGTGTGGTTTAAGAGTTATAGTGTGCATGAGAGTACATCTGAAAAAAATATATAGACATGTTCCATACAAAAGAAAGTAAAGAAAGGTATTCATATAAAATCATACTAATAAATCATACTATTTCACGTACACTGGAAATGTAGACCATGAGCAGATAGACATTCTTTCATTGGTTCATTCATATATTCACTAATTCAATGGCTCTCAACCAGAAGTGATCTTATCCTCCAGGGGAATTTGTTAATCTCTGGAGATATTTTTGGTTGTCACACCTGGGGGAGGAGGAAGAGCTACTGGCATCTTGTGAATAGTGACCAGGGATGCTGCAAAACATCGTACAATACACAGGGCAGCCCCCTACAGCAAAGAATTATCTGGACCAAAATGTGAATGGTGCTGAGGTTGAAAAATCCCAGTTTAAACTAAAATTACATGTTAATCAAAACTACTTTGTTCTGGTTCTAAACCCTGTGATTCAGCAAATAAAATCTAATTTTATATATGTAACATACTTAAACAAATTCATAGACCCTATAGTATAATAAGTAAGAATGAAGAATATGCATCAGACAGACCAGGATTCAAATCTTACATCCACCATTTGTTAGCTTCTACCTTAGGCAACTTCCCTAACCTCTCATGACTCTAGTTTTTTAATCTGAAAAATTATAATAATGCCTGCTGGAAAGCTCTGCAGTAGAGATCGAATGAGATTAACTAATATAATTTATGTTACATGCATAGCTGGGTGTTTATACTTAGTAAATTCTCAATAAATGGTAGCAATTAACATTACTTTTGCATACACTAAATCATTTGATGCTGACCTACTATGAATATCCTGGTCACATACCGTAGTTCATTGTTTCTAAGACACCATTGATTAGAATTTGCATCATTTTATCTGTCACTAAGAAAAACATGCTGCCAATTAGATTGTGACACACCATCATTTATAAAACGTATCCCAATCTCAGAGCAGTTAATCTGTGGAAAGAAAATGTGGGTCTTAGAAATGATCATGGGAAAGCCCATCAGTGAGTCTTCCTTTCTTCGGTGCAACTGAACAAGGCTACCATTAACCACATTCAGCTTCAAATTCACTTAGAAGGATACAGGAACAGAAACACAATTTCCCAGGAGGGCAGGGTGAGGCATCTCTCTTCCGTGGGGTTAGAATGCACAACAGTCTGGGCAGCATTCACAGAGCCATCCAGGTGCTATTCTCTTTGCAGCAGCTGCCCACTCTCAAAAGACAGCTCAGGTGCAAAGGGAGGAGACTCACACAGAGGTGCTGAGTCAACCCTGGTCTAAAAGCCTCATGCGCCCCAGGAGCCAATGTCTTAAAACAGGTAGAGTTTCCAAGATCCATGAAAGGTACATGCTCGGTTACAAGCATTACTACACTCAGTGGATTCCCAGAACTATGGCTTTCCATCAGGCGTTTGTAGTTCAGACATAGAACTCCCGAGCCATGTTTTATTTACCAATCAGTCTTTTTTTTTTTCAGCAGAAGCCATGTTGGCTACCAACATATTTGACATTCCAATTTTATCAGGTTTCCAAGGAGAATACAGCCGGAAAGTTCTTCAAAGCTCACATTCTCATGCAGAAGGGCAAAAGGGGTTGTTAACCCTTTATCCACAATAATATCTGTCATTTTCATTTATTTTATAATTAAGGATACTGAAACTCAGCAAGTTTAAGTGACTTACCCCAACTCGTGAATTAATAAGCCTAGAACCCAGATATTCTTATCCTTGATCTGATTACTTCTAACAACACTGTAATATCCTAAAGCAGGAGTCAGCAAACTACAGTCCAAGGGCCAAATTCAGTCCACCACCTGTTTTTGTAAATAGTGTTAGTGGAACACAACCACACTCATTTGTTTACGTATCGTCTATGGTTGCTTTGACGCTGCAGTGGTAGGATTCAGGTATGATAGGAACCATATGGCCCACAAAGCCTAAAATATTTACTATCTGGCCCCTTATAGAAAATATTTGTTGAGCCTGCTCTAAAGTATAACTATAAGTTGTTTGACTATCTCTATGAGTCTATATAAGGAGATAAAAAGCAAAATGTCTCTCATGTTTTACCTTTAAAAATAAGTATCCATATAATTTTTCTGTGTACCTGCAGGTTTTTAGGGCCACAAATCCCAAACCCAACCATTTCTCTGGATCAGCAGTTGGCTGATCCTTTTCTGGAAAGGTCCAGATAGCAAAGGTCTCAGAATATATTTTAGGATTTATGAGACATATGGTCTCCGTTGCAAATAATCAATTCATGTCAAGATTGGAACTTAGGTAGCCAGGCTCAAGAGCCCACACTTTTCACCACTAAGGACTTAGGAACATAGTAAAACCTGGGGAGCACCAGTTTCAATAAATAACTCTGCTTAAAGCAGTGACCTGGAGCCGGCCCCGAGGCTTAATGGCTAAGTTCCACGCGCTCCACTTCAGAGGCTGGGTTTGTGGGTTTGGATCCCAAGTGTGGACCTACACCACTCATCAGCCATGCTTGGCAGTGGCCCACATACAAGATAGAGGAAGATTAGCACAGATGTTAGCTCAGGACTAGTCTTCTTCAAGCAGAAAAAGGGGAAGATTGGTAATAGATGTTAGCTCAGGGTGAATCTTCCTCAGCAAAGGAAAAAAAAAAAAGCAGTGCCCGGTATTGCTATTAAACCAGAGCAGAGATTTAGTCCTCACTTAAGAACCATAAGTATAAAGATTTTTAGAGAAAGTGCATCAAGTTGCCACAAACCAGTACTTTCCTCTAAGCAACGTGTGTTTAACTAACCCCCTTGGGAATCTGCCCTTTACTATCTGTTCTCTACATTTCTTCAGTCTAATCTTAACACGGCAGCCAGAAGGATCTATTAAAAAATAAGTCAGCTCACATCACTCCTCTGCTGAAAAATCTCCTGTGGTTCCTGATCTCACTCAGAGTAACAGCCAAAGTCCCCCCACAGTTGCCCTGAAGGATGTACCCTCCCCAGCCTCTCTGACTTGCTTCCTGCTTCTCTCCCCATGCTCACCAGGTTCCACCTACCCTGGCTTTCTTATGTTTTTATTGAACATGTCAGACACTCATGCCCCAGGGACTTTGCACTTGCTGTTTCCGCTGCATGGACTGTTCTTCCCTGAGATAGCTGTTTGATTCATTCCCTCACTTCCTCCTGAACTTTGTTCAAATGCCACCTTCTCAGTGAGGCTTTCTCTGGAGGCGCCTTCTCAAGTGTCTACCTCCCATCTTCCCTTACTCCATACATACGTCTCTTATCACTACCTGACGCTTTATTTTTTTCTCTTTAGCACTTTTTACCCTCTGAAGTACCGTAATTTATATTTTATTATCCATTGTCCCCATTAGAATGTAAGCTTCACAAGAACAGGAAAATCTTGTCTGTTTTATTCACTGTTATATACCAAGTACCTAACCATATTTAGAATATAGTAGGTGCTCTTATATTCAGTAAATATTTACTGAATGAATTAATTAATATGTTCTGGTATTTTTTTGATGAAATTTCATTTACCAAAAGAATTCTACCAAAAAGACTTTGGAATCCCTTGTTTATGAGTGGAGGGCTTCTAAGCGTGGCTTCTGGATGTCAGGCTCATTACTTGATGGTCTTCCCTATGTGCACTCTTTCACTGGCCTTGAGCCTTCCAACTATTTACCCTGGTAGATTCTATCTTCTGGGTTTCATAACACTCGCCAATTTAACCATCAATGCTGTATTATACTTTGTAGATTTAGACAGATTATTTTTGAAATCCAGAAATCTCCAAATCAGAAAAAAGCCTCCGTTTGGTGGGCTGCCCTTGATTAGCTCAGAATGGAAAGAGAGAACCTGTCATTCTTTGTCAATCAGCTCGGCACGTATTTGACAGCATGCAGTTACAGTGAAGGAGAGCCGCGTCGCTGTGGTCTAGCAAACCTAATTGCAGATAAATAAAAGAACAGTCACCCAGCATGAGGGGAAAGAGAAAGAAACTCAACTGCACAATGTTGTGTTTTTCCATCCATCAGCCTTCATTTGTCAGAGTCTCCCTGACAATCTAGGCCAGAGAAGTCAGGCTCTAACGCAATATTGATTCCATTTCATTTTTCGTTTCTTGCTACCCTTTTTAGCAAACAGTTTGTATGTGGAATGAGAGATGGTGCAATCAATATATGTGACCAAGGCGCATTTATTTTAAAGGCTTTGGCTTTTTTCATCCCAGAAAGCTATATATTTTTTGTTTGTTTGATTGTTTGTTTGTTTCCCTATAATGTTGTAATTGTCAGCTCTTGCTGGAGTAACAAACAACCCCCAAATCCCAGTGACTTATAACAGCAAACATTTATTACTCGTGTCTACAGATGAGCTGTGGCTTTACTCCATACTATGGGTCAAGTTCAGGTTTTCTCCTTCTAGACTGTGGATCTGCTCCAAATGTCTTTTCACTTCAGAACCTAGGCTAAAAGAGCAGCTCCTGTATGGCACGTTATTCTCTCATGAGGGAAGACAGGAGCTAGAGGTACTGGAAAATCGTGAATTGTCTTTAGGGACCCAGCTCAGCTGTCTTACAGGCACTTCTGCCCACAGTTCATTGATCAAAGTGAGGCACATGGTCAAGCCCAAAGTCAGTGGGGAAGAAAGTGTATTCACCCACCAGACAGCCATGTTCACAGAGTCAATGAATAATAATCAACTAATAAACCAATCATAGTATTGACACATATCTTAGAATTTCATTGATTCCAAAATACGTGTTTTTTACATTTCAACATCTCTGAAATTGAGACATATCCCAAAATAGTGTCTACAAAGTCTAATTGTTTTTTGTTAACTTTCTTAGCAGTTCATAAAGTAATAGTGGTCCTTTTAATCCGTAACATCTTAGATTTGATAGAGAAACTGTTAATAAAAGTGGTTGACCGAATAGCCAAATAGCAGGAAATACACTTTATAAGTAAGAAAACTAAGTGAATGGGCACTTGCCTTTGCTAAGGAAAAAGTTGTCACTTTTATCTTAAATTTCCTTGTTTTCAGCATCAGTATATGTGTCTCATTCAGACCAGCTTATTTGAATGGAAAACCATGCATTAAGAGTAGATGTTATATCTATCTACCTATCTATCTATCTATCTATTTAGATGTTCAGGTATATTCACTTTTAGAACATCCATTAGGATACAACATGTCATTCCCTTGTTTAAAACCCTTTTGTGGCTTCTCCACTAAGATCCTAAGGTGGTATAAAAGATCCTTCTGTTCTCTGGCTCTTGCCTTCTACTCCTGCACCATTTCTCCCCATTGCCCCATGTGGAGTCTCCATGCTGCCTCTGGTTCCTGTGTTTGCATATCCCAGGTTCCCTCTTGCAGTACTTTCTATCATCCATCCCTTTGTCAACCAGGTGATGAGCTGTTTCTGTTCCAAGCCTTTGCTCAAGCCTTTCTTCCCCCATTGAGGCCTATCCCTACCCTCTTGTTGTCCCTTAAATACAGAACTGATCAGTTCCTTCTCTGTGCCCCATTGTACATTGCAGGATGTTATGCCTGTTGCACGCTAAGTTTAGTATGTGATTGTTTGTATCCTTCGCAAGGGCCTACCTTATGCCTTGTAGTATTCGCAGTTCCTAGCCAAAATTTTGAAATATAGTACATATTCAATAAATATTTGTCAAATGAATAAATGAATGTATGAATGTTGGAACATATGCGAAAAGGCTGTTAATATTCTCCTTATGTCATAATATATATTTTAAAGTTAGCAATAGGTAAAATGATGGAAACATAAATAGATTTAAAATGAGAAAGGAAAACAAGACAAAATGTATCTCTTATACTATTTGTAGGGGCACCAAATTTGTAGTAAAAAATGCACATAACCAACTTAATATTGAATTAGAAATATAATATTCAACAAATCAATTCTTAGAAAATGTAAGTATGTATTAATTTTCATATGAATTGCTACTTTCACTCTCAAAGGCGTTGTTTAGTCTTTTTTCGTTACTAACCATTGCTGCACTGCTTTTCAGACCAGCAACTCCCCAATATTAGTAAAAGTTCTGTTTAAAAAGAAATAACTATTTATGTATTGGTATAAGCTAATGTGACCTCCATAAGATAATTTTTAAAAGAGAACTAAGACTGAAGATGCTTAAAGAGTTACTCCACTTCGAAAACCCATCAGGGATAGATTTAAAAATACACCGTGTATTCTCCTAGTGAGTATTAATGAAGGGTTACTCCCTCTTACCTAATTAATAAAAATTATCTTCTTAAAATTATGCATGAGATTGTAGTGGACTGTCAACACTATGATGGAAATAAAACTCTAGTCACATCATAAGGGTCCTAACTCCTGGTGCATGATCTTACATCGCAGGGGATATATTAAGAATGAGGCAGGGGAAAAACCTAAATGGAAATGTTCTATTATTAGAAGTGAGACTTTTTTGTTGAAATCCCATAAAGATCTTCTTGTCTGAATGTTCTTTGAAGTTGAACACGTTCTACTTATAACAACTGGCCACTATGATTAGCTGTGTTTCCATTTTAGTACTGACCTCCTTCACCTTATCTTATATCAGATAAAGATTTGAGACCATCTGTGAGATGAAAGGTTTACTCAGACCAATTCTCTGACCTGGATATCATCAGTTTGGTGATCATAAACCCACAAAGACACACTCTTGGAGCAGTTTAAAGGCTATGTAAGAATTTATTTCCTTTTCTGTGGGAAGGGACAGGATTTTCTCTCGTTTACACCCTGGAAGGATATTGTAGAATGTATTGGAGTTAAAGAGGAGGAGAAAAAATTAACATGATATTAAGAAATGTGACTGCCAATTTTTGCACACACTCATACACACACACACACATGCTATACACAGAAGAGTAAGAGAGAAAGTGGCTGTTTGGTGGCACACCCATCCTGGTTACAATCGCGACTCTGCCATTTGCAGGCTGTGTGGTCTTGGATAATTGACCTAATCTCCCTCAGTTTCAGCATCTGTAAAATTAAATAATACTAGGAGGGTAAGTATGAGGAAAAGTGTATGAAGTACACAGTGTTTGAAACATAGGAAACTTTGAGCGACTCCAGTTTGTTAATATTGTTAGAACAGTTAAGATCCTTATAGCAGTTTGTTGGCATTTCCAGCACACCTAAGGATTTTAGCAACGTTTTCTTATCTTTGCACAGTCCTGTGGTTTGGCTGTGTATTTTTGTTTGTTTGTTTGTTTTGCTTTGCCTTTCAATTTTTCCATGTCAAGTTTTAATTGCCTGGAGGGCTATCACAATTTTAAAATTTATTTCACGTATACTTTAATTTTTTCAAGATGGTTATCAACTTCTTATTAGTGTATTTTTCTCACACTAACTTAAGAAAATATACTAAAGAATATTTTAAGTGAATTTAGTTGGGTTTACTATAGTTGACTCTTCAAGCAATAATATTTGACCCTGAATAACTGACCTATCTTTTAACTAATAAATTCACACTGCAAATAAATGTAGTGAGGTAAACTATACAAATTTATCTTCAAAATAGCCTTTCTAAAGTGATCTATCAAAGGTGCATGTAATTAGAGATGTAGTTCTCAAAAAAATTGCCAAGGAGAAGTAACCACAAAGATTTTAGATCTGAACATGATTTCTCTCACCCATTGCTCTATTTCTGTAGGGCCAAATGTAAATCTGATCTAGGTAGTTAACACTTCATTATTTCATTGAGGGACGAAGAGATGACAATAGTGGTGATAGAAGGACATGCCAACGGGAAAGATTTCTATAAAGGGAGATGATGTGAATTTGCAATGCTCATTCATCAGAGGACTAAATCTAGCGCTAATTTGGTGGCCTGAAGTGGGAATGTTTTACTTTCTGCAGGTGCAAAAGACGGACCTTTCACGTGGCATGCCCCCTTTTCTTATCCATCTAACAAGCATCTGCTTAGAACTCAGAGTTCTAAGTAATATCTAGGCTGCCCTAATGTCAGCCTTGCTGCTGTTTCTGTACCTTTGCCAATGAAAATTTCATGAATTAAAATTTGTGTGTTCATTTCCTAAGGAAATTCCTTGTAATATCAAATGCAGTCTCTTAATCCTGTCTATTTGCCAGTGCCTTCTGAATAGTAGCATCAATTCTTTGTGCTCTTTGGAACTATTTATCTGCGCTTGAAGACTAGGGGCAGAGAGAAGAATATTAGTGTTAATCATTTGGCTGCATACCTAAAACATTGGTAAAATTATTGACTATTTGTGGTCATTTTCTTTTTTTCTTTTTTTCTTTCTTTTTTTTTTTGTTTTTTGTTGAGGAAGATTAGCCCTGAGCTAACATCGGCTGCCAATCCTCCAATTTTTGCTGAGGAAGACTGGCCCTGAGCTAACATCTGTGCTCATCTTCCAGTACTTTATATGTGGGATACCTGTCACAGCATGGCTTTTGCCAAGCGGTGCCATGTCCGTACCCGGGATCCAAACCGACGAACCCCCGGCCGCTGAAGCAGAACGTGTTCACTTAACCACTGTGCTACTGGGCCCGCCCCTGTGGTCGTTTTCTGAAGATATAGAATTTACACTGAGTACACTTATAAACAATTTTAAAGGAAGAAATACCCAACCCTCACAAAGTACACTCCGAATTTGAGCTTGTTACAATTTTGCAAGATTTCTTTAAAAAATCACTTTGAGAATTTTTATCATAGAGAGTGAATTAATACTTCTAATTTTAGGTTTGTTTCTTCCATAATTATTGTCCCTAAAAGTGGTTTTTGTGTGTGTTTTGCACACATACCCATTAACACACAGGGTTAGTCTTAATGTGGTGGATACTTTTAACCAAAGTGCCTACCTCTCACTGGCATTTATTATAATAAGAATTGAGGAAATCCCTGTCAAGAGCATGTGCTGAGCACCTGTAAGTTGCAACACACCCTGCTGTGCCGTGTAAGATGACAGTAGTTTGGGTTCAGGAGCTTGCCTGAGACTCTCTGTGAGGACTCCCTGAAAGAGAACAGTACAAGCACAGTATATAAAGGACGCAGTGGCAGGAAGACACGTACACACAGCAGTGCTGGGAGGCTCCAGGGTGGCAGAGGGAGGAAGAGAGAGACGGGTTAATCAGGAGTTGCTATCTGGGGAAGATTGCCCAGGCCCTGACTGACGCTTGACATTGATTAATCGATACTCCATCCTAGTGTTTAACAAGTGTTCCATCCAAAAAGTCTTCTGTAATATTTAACTTCGCTTCCTTCAGCCTCAATTTATGCACATTTCTTTTGTTCTCTCTTCAAGAGAGCTAGACAGCAGCCAGTGACAAAGCACTTTGCATTCATATATCTAAAGAGGTTTTTTGTTTGTTTGTTTTTGTTTTTGTCATGCTTCAGTGTTCTCCAGACTAAGGAAAAACAAACAAGTTTTTAAAAATACTTTAATCATTCCTCAAAAGGCCTGTTTGATGTGACTGCTTAATAATTAATAAGCCTTTGATACTGTGCTTTAAGTGTTTACTCTTTGGAAAGAAAATACTTTTGACAGTGATGTAGGGAGAATTATTTGGTTTCTATTTCAAAACGACATTTTGGAGCCAAAGCCCAAAAGAGAATCCTGTGAAAATAAGAGGTTTGTAAAGTAAATGAACAGTGGGATTACTGGGATCATCAAAGCTAACAATAGTATTTATCCACATTGATCATATTCATAAATCATACTTATTATTGCCTTTTACTTTTTGGAAAAGTAGAAAATTAATGTCTGTGCTTCCATCTAATAGTAGTATGATATAGTTCAAGAAGATTTGGGATAAATTTTTAAAGTTTTAGTGTGTTTCACGAAGACCTCTATTTCTTTTCTCTGCACTAGAAGCTACTTTTTTTTTGTGCCCGTGTGTCCCATGCAGAAATTGATCTGCAATACATGTGGAGTCTCCAAGGGTATATTTAAATTTAGTAATTTTCTTGCTAACTGTGAAGTTAATCTGCACTGTATGTGTTCTTTTCCCCCAGGAAACTGAAGCAGCAGTTCAAGCTAAACAGCCGGATGTGGAAGGGATTTTGTCTAAAGGGCAGCATTTGTACAAGGAAAAACCAGCCCCTGAGCCAGTGAAGGTAATGAAGCAACCTCTAGCAATATCCATTACCTCATAATGGGTTATGCTTCCCCTGTCGTACATTTGCCATTGACGTGGTCTATTTATAATCAATGAAATAACTTGTAAAGAAATATTGGCCATCCTGCGACAGCAGAGGCAGAGCTGTCTTTTTGATCCACATATCCTATTTATATATTGGGATCTTAAGGCTATTAACGAGTCATTGCATTAAAGGACTCATTTCTGTCCTGGTGCGCTGCTATCAATACAAAAAGTAGTCCCACCTTCAAGGTAGATTAAATTCTTTGAGGCTTTATGGCTTCGCTTGCCAGCCTTGATGCTTTTCATATTGTTTGGCTTAATTCAAATCAAGCTACTGCATCATACTGTCTGTCTCCAACAGCTGTAAAGAATCACAATATGGTCCGTGACCTTTCTTTTCTCTGTTGCTCTTTCTGATGAAAGAGGAAAATCAGCATTCGGGCTTCAGTACTTTATTGGGTCAAAAATTTTTAGCGAAATGTCACGTAAGTGCTTCTCTCTTTGGTAAAAAGCTGGCATGGGAGAGAGCTCTCCACTTGTTTCCCTTCTCCATGTGCATTTTGAAGCCTAGGACACATTTATTCACAGGCTATTACATGAGGAGAGAAATGGAAAGCCAGCTCAGTTTTCAAAAAATACCTAATCAGTGGCTTCCATTTTGCAATCGAGAGTCCAGTGATCAATAGCCGTTAGGTATAGGTTACCCTATGTTCTGTACCTGACCAAAATTAGAATGGTTCCCATTATGATGAAAGTTCCCGAGAGCCTGTAAAGGTGGCTGTTTATTGATCACTTCTGGTTTCTCTAGCTAATGTTGCAGGCTGAAATTTAGCGAGCCTCACCCTCATGTTTAAACTGCTCCAAAACAGTGCAGGTCAACCACCTCATTATACGGAACTAGTTTGTCCTTGCAAACAACATTATCATGACTTAGACTCTGTCTCTAAGTTCACTGCTTATGCTTGGCCCAAGCTTCACTTCTAGAAAATTGTTTGTTTTCCTTACAGTTTACCAGGGGATTTCCCTAGGTAAATTTGAAGTTTTAGCCTAAACGTAATGTCCAAATACCAGATGCTGAAAGGCACAGATTTCTCTGTAGATATCAAAATAGACATCTATTCAGGAATACATTGTCCCTGCTCCTAACATCCAAAAAAAATAATTTACTTCCAGTTCCAAGCCCGGTAGGATAATTTTCGTAAAGTAACAATGTTTTCAGTATTTAGATTGGAGAGCTAGAGAAGGTCCTGAAACCAGCAAATTTCAGGTTTCTGTTGATGCTCTAAAGAAAGCCAGTCCCCAAGCAGACATCTTTCTTGGTTAACAGAGTGGCTCTCGTAGCAAGCGATGAAACGGACAAATGGACCATTTCCTAGATCCACTCTATCTACTCTTGTTTGATCCTCAAAGACTTTATGCAGGGTTTGGCACAACTGTTACTGATTTCAAATGTGCGTTTAAGTTGGCTTTTACTGCTGTGCCTTTGTAAAAAAACAGAGGGAAAACTTTCTTAATTGAAAGTCAGTGAGAAAATTTTTGTTTTCATTGTATGTAAACCATCCAAGCAGTTGACATTAACTTATCACACTTCCCCTCGTACCCTCAACTCCTGGGCCACTTTGAGATCAGAACTGGGATCTGCCATGTCTGAGCATACCTACTTTCGACTGTCGCATTAATGTTGTAAAAGAGGAAATACTTTTCTGAAATAAAAGAGCCAGAAAGGGTCAACTTCCCTTCTCTTTCGCATCCCTTAAAACCATTTTGTAAGGTCAGCTTTCTTTTTTCTTTCCCTCTTTTCTCTTTCCCTCCTCCCCCATTTCCTCTCAAGTCAGCTCATTTGAAAGAAGTAGAACTTACGTGAAAACTCATTCCGGTTCTGCCATTTAACCTTTGGGTTTGGAGGAGAATCAACATTTCAAGTTGATGGTGGGAAAAGGGCAAGACTGGTTTGGGATATTGGAGGTGTGTTGATTCACATGCAGCTTTTGATATGGGCCGCGACCTTGGAAATACCTGAAGATGAGCTGGGGCTTGTGGTAGCCTCAAATGCTAGAGGCTCAAAAACAACCTCATAGTTCAGAACATGGAACCCAGCAATGCAAGGCGGCAAGTGGGGACTGTTTAAAACTCTGCATGGATCAAAAACTTCTTTTTAAAGGTTAGGGATGATTTTTCTGAAGGCTGATCCATTGCTCTGATAGTACATAAACAAAGCCTCTTTTCAACTTTGATTTCATACATCAAAATTTAAAAATTGTGCTTTAACTAATGCCTTTTCTCCTTAACATTCAGGTTTCTTACACCCTTAATAGAAGGGAAAAGGGTCCAAGTAGCCTGCAGTACATTTTCATGAAAGAAGTTTGGTTTTGTTTTTTGAGGGAGGTACATTTGGAAACTATAACAATTATGAAGAAGAAAGTGATAGTCTTTTTTTTTTTTGAGGAAGATTGGCCCTGAGCTAACATCCATGCCCATCTTCCTCTATTTTATATGTGGAATGCCTGCCACAGCGTGGCTTAATGAGTGGTGCATAGGTCCGCACCTATGCCGCAGGCTGCCAAAGCAGAGCACACAAACTTAACCATTATACCACTGGGCCAGCCCCAGAAAGTGATATTCTTAAAAAAGAAAATGAAAATCCCCATGGTGTGTATAGAAGATCCAGTATTTAAATAGATAATTAGTATGTCCACTGCTTGCAGACATTCTAATTAAGGACACATCAGAGAATGATTCTGTTTCTTAGAAAACTGTCTATTGGCACCTCCACATTCTGTATCAGATGGCCTGTCTGCTCAGCTCCTACGCTCACCTCCCAAGTTGAGTCCTGTTTGGGAGCCGGGCTCATCCCTGTTCAATTTTTTTCCTTGTTCTTCACTCTATCAACTTCTCTAGGATTTCTTTAATTTTCAAAGATAGTAAATTTTTAGTTTCTTTTTTTGTCATTCCTGACTAACTTCTTCCTTGTTTTTTTTGAAGACTTCTTGTTAAAGGTCAACTATGTATTATGGGACAGTTCCACTAATGGCATAAATGTAGCACTAGATATCTGATGCAAAATTATTGAGAAAATCTTAGAATAATATGATTGAAGAAATAAACACTTTTGTCTTACTTTCCACCTCCTCTCTCGCTCTCTCTCCCCCCCAACACACACTTTTATTTCCTTTGATTTGTATATTGTTCCTTCATCTTCAGGAATTGTTGAAGATTGATGAGATGAGTTAGACAAATTGTTTAACATTTTGCTTAAGTTATACCTTCTGTAACAATATTTTATGATAATACAGTCATGATGGAATCATTTCTAATATGTTCCATCTTCCACAGAGTAATGACTAGGTCCTTAATAGTACCCAATTTAGCAGTTAAAAAGCAACAAAGCAACTGCCATCGTTAACAACAATATTGACAACTACAAACAAAATAAGCCACTTGGTTATTTGGTTTTTAAAACTGCTTTTTTTAAACTCTCTTTTGAACTTAAGCATTTGATGATATTTTCTTCTATTCATATCTGTTCTTTAACTTGGAACCCTGCTCTTTCTGTTAACATTTTTTAAATCATTTATGTATTTTGAAATACTTATATCATCTTCCATATATTAGAACTGAGAGCATTAATGGAATTTTAAATGTCTTGGTTACTTGTTGAAGTGGTAAGATGAAACCACCTGGTTTGCTTTGCTGACTTTTTAGATTATCAAAAAAAATCTTGCTAACATGAATCTAATAATATATTTTATTACTGCTCTTCAGTTCTTTTTAAATGTAACAGAAAAAGTAAGGCGTTAGGAGCTTTCTGTATTTGGCCAAAGGGTTCCACCCAAACCTTTAACACAAAGTACTTGCTATAGACAAATGGTCAAGAAGGCGATATGATCTTCCAGGCATCATTTCCTCAGATATAAGCTGCAAAGTGACAGCATCATTAGTCCTTTTCAATTATAGTCAATCACAACCAGGGATGTTCCATTTTCCCAGCTGTTTTGTTGTTAATTAACTAGATTAGATCTCCCGAGTTTGTTCTGCTGCCAACATCAACATCTTAACATTTCCAAGAACTTCCTTAGGATTTAATATTTTGCATGATGATTTTTAATGTATCACTCACAACAGATGTGTGTCTGAAGATTTATATATAGTACGGCAGGTCAAGTGGTGTCTTGTTGGTCAAAATGTTGCCCAAATAAATATTTATAATTATAACAATATTTGGATTTTATAAATCATCCATCAGGCATATGATCTCATTTACCTGGTGCAACTTTTTTTGTAATATCAGATATCAACGGAGAGATAACAGACATAAGTCTATCCCCCCAAATGAACAGGTCCATTTTGACTGACTCATTTGGTGAGCACAATTTCCATGTCAATGATAATAGAAAATGTTGGGAGAAGAATTATAGAGAGAAAGAAACAATATTAGAGTGATTTTATAATTAATTAACATATGTGACTAGCAGGATTTTATCTTTTAAAAATACAAGTTAGGAGCCGGCCCAGTGGCATGATAGTTAAGTTCGCGTGCTCCACTTCAGAGGCCTGGGGTTGGGAGGTTCGGATCCCAGGCACAGACTTGGCACCACTGGTCAAGCCACACTGTGGTGGCATGAGGCAGATTGGCACAGATGTTGGCTCAGCGACAATCTTCCTCATATACACACACAAAAATACAAGTTAGCTTTACAACTGAGGAAAATGTCTTAGACTATGAAAGGTTGAATAAATGCAAATCACATATGCTTGAATATAAGGAGATCCCCACTTTCCCATTGAGAAGATAAAATTTATGATAGATTTTTGAGCAGCTTGTACACATAAAAACTTAGAAATATGGATGAGATTACCAAATGTCTAATTATATTTAATTTCTTAACACCTCCATATTTGCAATCTCACATTTTATAAAATGACACACTAATTAGAAATATTCCTTTTGCAACATTTATATTTTATGAAACAATTCCATTCACATTCTTCATATGTATATTCCAAAATTGTAGAACTCACCATCTTTCTTCTAAGTTATTTGCAATATGGCGCTATTTGAATCCCCGTAAGATGCTGTTAAACTTCTCTGTCCAGTGCCTACTAGGAACATACCTACAACCAAAAAGTTAGAAAAAAACCAAAAGTTAGGATTATCCACCTTACTGTGGCAAGGGAGAAAACTCTCCAGAGAAATTGTGGGGCATCTCAGTAAGAGGGCACCAGAAAGAGCTGCTTGCCGGGTTTGGCTGCCTGGATGATTCTACGGAAGAATTAGGGAAGTAGAAGCCATTTCTGTATTGGATGCTGTGAAGAAACAGAGCCAATGTGATGATGGGGTATCTTAACACTTTTGGTCTAGAAGGTGAGAGAATTAAAGCAGGGCCGAGCAGTCACTGTTAAAGAAGTAGCAAGGCCTCATATGAGTCATTTTTGTGTTAGCAGAGTGGCTTTGTCTCTCTTGTTTCACACATGGCCCTGGAGTGGCCTTGGGTCTCTCTAGTTTATTTTCTGTTACTGTTTTTTATGTTTAATTAGGCCCATCACGCCTAGCTAGCTGCCAGTTACCAGAAGGGTCATGTTTTACTTCCTCAACGTTATCACTGGAATTTTTATCCCCAACCTCACTGCCCATTCACAAAATATTAGGAGAGATAATCTCTTCATTTTTCTTAGATATGTACTTTTTATCACCCCATCAGAATAACTTATTGTTTTTCTTTTTTAAACTATCTTTAAAAGTCTTGTTTATAATGTCCTTCGCCACTGGTAAGTGTAAGGTTATACCCTAGGAATGATTGCTAATAGTTTATCAAGTTTCTTCACCCCTTTTTTTTTCATGAACCAATTCTGTCAGATGACTTCTATAAGCATCACAAGTTCACAACTCTTGAGGTTATTTGAGGCTACTGTGCAACTTTGTTGTTCAAGATAAAACAACTGAGAAACAGAAGACAATATAAGGACTCTAATACAAGCTATCTCTTTTCTGAGGAAACATTTGGGGGTAAAGTCTCAATTTAGGCTTACTCGGTAACTAATGCTTGAACTGAGCAAGCATTTTAGAGATTTGAATTTCACTCCTGATCCTCAGTTGTATTAATTGTGTTTATACAGAGAGAAAGAGAGACATAGATGTTTTAATTACAATAATCACATGCATGTCTGTGTATATGCAGCCATAGGTGGATTCATTTTTTTATGTAGCAGATATGAATTGCATGCCAAACAATGGCACAAGAGAAAAATGAAAGATTTTTTAATTTTGAAAATCCCAAACTCAGAGTTTAAAACTATATTGCATTTTAAATTTCAAAAGGAAAGCTGGATTTAGAAATCCTTTTTGCTTGTAATTAATTTCTGTTCTTCATAAAGAAATTTCACATCATTTGATATAATTGTCTTAACCTTTAATGACTATTTCCAAGCAAATTATATACAATGGAAAATAATGCTCAGCTGCAAAAATCCCCTACAATGAAACTAAATTTGCCATTTTAAAAAAATGATCTCAAAGTTTCTCCCTTTGGGTAAAGTATGAATCCACTATGACTATTGAGTTTTGAGCTCTTGTGAGGAAAGCCTGGGATCTGCAATTTACTTAGCATATTCAAAGTTTTAAAATTCTGGAAATCTAATCAAGAATAGTTCTTGATAAGCATTATCCCACTGATTTTATATTTAAAGATGTTGAAATTTAGACATATATGTGATTCCCTTAAATCTGGTTAAAGATTATTAACATGATTAGCAAATCATTACCTTTTACAGATTTTTATTGAGCACTGCTTAAAGTTTATTATGTGAATAACGCTGCATTAGTTACTGCAGCCAAACAGTTTTTGCACCTGAAAGAACTTTACAGCCCAATAGAAAGGATGAGAGAATGGAAAATATGGGCACACGCCAGAGAACCAAAAAGCAAAACAAAACCAGGCAAAAAGAACTTCCATAATATATAAATAATCAATTTCAAGTCTAAAGTATACCAGACACTTGAAGAAGTTGCAAGTAGTTTTGTGACAAGCTGAATCAAAATCTATAGCCATTTCATGTGATATTATTTGCTGATAATTATGAAAGATTAGGGAATGTACAACTCTGAACTTGTTACATTTTTGACACTTTGCAATATCTTCAGATGTTTGTGACACATTGGGGGGTACTACTTAACTTTTAAAACCTCTACATTTGAAATTATAATAACCCCTCTTTTACCCGTCTAGAAATAACAGTGGGCAAGATAAGATTTGAATAAATGAAGAGACTGTTCAGAGTTTATGTATTAATAAAAGGGAATGGAGTATATAAACATGTTATTTTCAGGATAACCAAAACCTAGTCCTTTAAGCGTTGAAATATTTTCATTTTAACTATTTTAATGAAAACTTTTATTGACTGTCTTCTGTTTCGCGTCATTAAGCAATGCGTGATAACTAACCACCAATTTTATAGTACTTTACAGTCCACAGAGTCCTTTTCACATAAAATATCTCATTTAGTTTCTCCAACAAAGCTATGAGTTAGGTCGTAGTGTTATATCATTATATGCATTTCAGGGATGATCAGTCTGAGCGACCTGTCTAATTTGCCGACGATCACTCACTCAGTAGTAAGGAGTTATGACTGAAATCCAGCACTTCTGATTCTAGACCACAATGTAATTTAAACTTTTCCTCATTTTCAGGGGCATCATTATAAGCATCAATTCTCGTTCCATTTGTTATACAGTGATGCACATGGCATGTGAAGTTCAATACAGATTACTGTTTATTGAGTTGAGACCCGGATGAAGTAGTTACTTTGCTTTTAGAAGCCAGGTTGGAAATATTAGAATCAAATTCTTTACCTTAAAGAATTTTGTACCTTTAAATATCAGAATCAAACTCAACACAGTAAGATGCTTACACTTTGAGAAGAAAGTGGAACTTAAGCCAACTGAGGGAACAGCAAACTCCCATCTCTCCTCACCCACTCGCTCTGGGGCCATATGCTTGTTGAGTGGTAAAGTAAGCACATCCCAGCAGTATTGAAATCAATTTCTAATTCATCTCTCCCTCTCTTCCCCCCTCCTTCTCTCTCGGAACATATATGTGACTTCCTATGAGTTAAATGATATATGATGAGACTTCTTCATATGTTGCACTGTTCTCCTTTCAATAAATGACCAAGATCACTACATTTTCTAGTTATATGCTTTTATGTTTATTGTCTCCTCCCTGTTATCTTTTGTTACTTTTTGTGGTCAGCATGGTTACTACTAGTTGCCCTTAATATTCGGTCCTTGTGAAGTCGCTGCAACTTTGCAGGGCAATCAAGAGACCAAATATATATTAATTCACTAGCCTTGTATATTTCATTCTCATTGTTTAGCTCTGATGTCAGAATGGAATAATGTCTCCACGTGTCATGACTTTCAATGGTAGTTTTCCTCACTGATCAGAGATATTTTTTTGTTTGCTTTTGGATTCAAGGCTTATGTTTTTTGCTTTTGTTTTGTTTTGGGGGGTATTTTTTTAAATTTATTTTTTTATTGCTGTAACATTGGTTTATAACATATAAATTTCAGGCGTACATCGTAATATATTGTGATTTCTGTGTAGATTACATCGTGTTCACCACCTAAAGACTAATCACAATCCATCACTACACACATAATCCTAATCAGCCATTTCAAGCCTTACGTTTTAATAAATAAAAAGAGTTATATTCATTGACGCGATAGTAAATGTTTAACAACATGCACTCTGGGACAAACAATTAAAAGCCCCGGTTTGACATGATGTTAGACACAATAGACATAAATAACCTCAGGAGCATAGATGATAGTTAAATTAAGGAGTGATGAATTTCTGGTATTTATTTTGGTATTTATTCCCTTGGTAGCTTTTCTCAAGTGGAGTCCCTCAAGAGAATTAAGTCCTAAAGAAAATGATTTAAGGGACTATTTTCTTATTTTTGTCAAGGGTGGGACATAAACGTTCATTGGAGATGCTTAGGTAACTCGTGAGGTATAATGGATGCCTTAGACTTTGGTCCCGGACAATCAGCATCAGCATCAACTACAAAACTGTCAGAAGTGCAAATTCTTGAGCCCCACCTAAGACCCACTGAATCCAGAACTCTGGGGCTGGGACCCAGCACCCAGCGGTTTAACAAGGCCTCCAGGTGATTCTGATGGTCCCAAAGTAGAGAACCACTGCTCCAGGCCATTAGGATTAATTCTCTCCCCAATCCACTGAGTAGGTTTGCCCTAGGACCTTAGCATCCTCTGCTTCTGGACAGTGGAAAGGGAAAGAAGGGTGGAGAAACCTCACTCATTTTTTAAAAGCCTCAGCCCAGAACTGACCGATATTCCTTCTGCTCACATTCTACTGGTGATAAGTAACCGCATGGCTACCCAGTGGTGTACTGGAGCCAGCTTGTATCTACTCAGGAAGGCCTTTTGTCAAATTTTCAGACATTTTGTGAGCTGCTTGACATTATCTTGGTAACTTAAAATTAGCTATGGTGGGCGTATTTACACCACAGAAATTGGCAAACACTAAAATTACAGTGTTTTTTTTTAACCCAGAGAGCCAGTTTGAAACATATAGCAGCATGCCACTGACCATACACAGGCTGGGCTGACTCCGCTAGGAGCTCTGCAGCTGAAATGGCCCTCCAAAATTGTCCTGCTCTAAGCCAAATTGGCTGAGCCTTTATACCTTCACCTTGATTAGACGCTGGATGAGGGCTGCCCTGGGAAGGGCACGCCCTTGGGCAAGGCAGCCCTCTGCAGCTGAGACAGTCCCTGAAGGGACTGACAACTGAAGGATGTCTGCTGACATCTTTCCCACCATTTGGGACAAGAGTCCTTCCTTAAAGTGAACTCTGAGTGACATATCCCCATGTGTACCACAGCCCCTCCGTCCAAAAGATTCTAATATTATTGATCTGGGGTGAGCCAGCACGTTAGGATATTTTTAATGTTCTGTGGATAATTCTCGTATGCAGCCACACTAGATACCATGTAAAAGGGTCAAGCCAGTTGCTGAGGTGACACTGTTTTTTTATTTGTTTAGCTTTTATTAATGTTTGCACTCTACTTCCTCTAAAAAAAATTGTGCCCGAAGCAAGAGCCTGTATGTAGCAAACAATCAATAAATATTTGTAGGGTGGTTGGCTAAAATAATTATAACATTTTTGAAAGGAATTCTATCCAGAGAAATTAATTTAGAAGTAAAATGCAATAATGTTTTCACAAAATGAATTAATAACTTCATGAATTAAGTTAACTTCAAGATGTTAATCAAATAAATAACATGTATGCTTTTCTATTAAAGAGGAAGTTAGAAGATTTGAACTCTGAGTGGAAGGCGGTCACCCGTTTACTTCAAGAGCTGAGGGCAAAGCGGCCTGGTCCAGCTCCTGGCCTGACCACTGTTGGAGCCTGTAAGTATGCTGGACTACTTTCTCTTTGGCTGTAGCCATTTGCTCAAAAGCACAACAGTACGATAATCTCTGGTGAAAGGGAAAATTGATTGCAATTCTGAGAACAGAAATAAACCTTTGTGTTATTCGCTGGGCCAGATGTCTTAGAGTAGGTTCCTGGGTAATGGATTCTGATTCAGAGCATTGGGTGACAAAGGCATATTGGGGTGTGTTCTCTGGAGATATACCTACAATGAAGAAAGGTACATGGGACAGCAGAAGAGGCTCAAGGGCCATTGGGCAGCAACAGAGGCCTCAGCCAACTCCATGGAAGCCTTCGAGCTGGACTGGCTCTTCGGAGCTGTTCTGAATTGCAGGGAGTAGGCCTGACCTTTGTATTCCTGAACCGGCTAGTCATTGCCCGCGGACTGCCTGCTGGGAGGATGGGGAGACCTTAGAAGAATTTTCTGGGGCTGAAGGCAATTCCTGGTAGGAAACACAGTGAACAGCCAGTACTCCCAGCAGCAGGAGTGGGTGTGTTGTGTCTGATGGAGATCAAGGTGGAGCTACAGAGTACCCACTAACACTTAACATAGGAGGATTCCATCGCAATGAATCCTGTATCATTTAGACAGCATTCTTACAATACGCCTATAGAAATCCCTGAAAACACACACGGTCCTCCTAGCACCTTCCCCTGTCCCACTTGAAAACAATTTTAAGAACTCTTCCATCTTTAGTCCAAGGAAAAGAAAAATGGACCATGACTACCATGAGCAGACTTGAGGGAGGAAAGTGCCTTCATTTAGCTACAGTTTGAACTTTTGTTTTTACTGCGTATTTTCAGTTTATTTTATTTCACTTTCTGTTCATTTGTTAGTAGAAAGTATGCATAAAATCTCATGGCAATATTAACACTGGCTTTGAATCTCAGGGGAAAGGAGCCAGCAAACTTCTTTGCTGTACCAACTCTATAATTAGGCAGAACTAAAAACATCTTTGGGTTTTTTTTTTTTTCCGCCTTGTCTACTTTTCAAAGATCAAATGATTGAAATATTAAAGCGTGGTGACTGGTTCTTCAAGTAAAGTTGATTTTTATTTTATATCAAGTAGAAATATACCACACTGGAAAGATCACAGCCAGGCTAGCACAATGATAATTCAATAGAAGGCATAAATAGTGCCTGGGCTAAAAGAGGCTGGACAATCTGGGGAGAGTGTGTCTCATGTGCCCCCTGGGGTTTCTGAGCAGTCATCAGAGCTAGATTTAATGATATTGGAGACTTGCAAAAGATGTACGAGCATTCGGTTTTTTTTTTTTTTTTTTTTGCTGATCTGGGATACTAAAATCGCTATATCGGGGATTATATTCCACTAATTATATCAGGTTTATTTCTGTTACGACCTGTCATTTTTGGTTCCCTCAGCACACATGCATAGTTTGTCCCTATATAATCACTTATTGGTATTTGTTCTCTAGCTTTCTCTGGTATCTTCAGCCTCAGACTGTCTAATTCCATAAAGAGATTGGGTTCCAGTGATTGGGTTATAAGTTTGTTGAACTCTGAAAACAATTATGAGTTTATCCCTCTTTAAGCCACTTTACACAGTAAAAGAAGTTTCCAAAACCAGGGCACAGAAATCTGTTTAACCTATAAAGTACTGAAATGTAACGTTAATGTTTCTAATGGAAAATACCCAGTTCCAATTTTGATTTTCAGCAACATACATAATTCACCCACTTAATAAATATCTATCGAGTAACTTCTATGTATTGGGCATCATGCTAGGTCCTGAGGATGCTGCATAGAATAGGATAAAGTCCCTTCTCTTATGAAACACATACTCTGATTGGAAGAGAAAGACAATGAGCTAACAAAGAAGAAAATATATTCTATCTCAATATTGTTAAGTGTTCTAGAGTGAAGTCCACAGATTGATGTCAAATGGGCACTTGTTAGAAATGCAGAATCTCAGGCCCCACCCCTGACCCAGTGAATCAGACTCTGCATTTTAATAGGATCCCCAGGTGATTCCTGTGCACACTGAAGTTTGAGAAACACGGTTATGGAGAACAAGAAAGCAGGGTAAGAGGGAAAGGGAGCAGGAATGCAGACATGATTGTCTGTAGTTTGGTTGGGGACGCTTTTCTATTAAGAGAACGGCAAAAAGCTCATGGAAGTGAGGAAATGAGCCATGTGTATATCTGGGGGAAAGTATTCCAGGCAGAGAGAGAACGACCAGAGCAAAGGCCTTGAAGTAGAACAAGATGGAGGAATATCAGGAACAGTGAGACCAGAGCAGAGGGCAAGGGGATGCGTGGCTGAAGCAGTGGGAGACAACGTCTTTCGTATCTCTTGTCTTGCTTCCTTCTCCCCCACCTAAGAGTCTCATCTCCCCCTACCACTCTTTGCCTTCCCCCTACTCCCTCCACATGGCGGCCAGTGTTAGAATGCCCTCAACTCCCAGCCACTGGTGATGGCTGGTGGAGTTGGGGCCAGAGCTGGAGAAGAACTGAGGGAGACAGGAATTTTCTCAAAAGCAAGGGTTTTTTATTCCCTATGGCAAACTGACACAGAGCTGGGCATAAAGTAAAAATGTTAAATGCACAGATGTTGAATGAAAAGAATCAATTGTAAGACAGGTGGATTCAGAACTGCTTCTATTCAAAGAAAACTCTTTCTTCTTTAACATGGTTAAATTAAGAATTGTTTATAGGGGCTGGCCTGGTGGCACAGTGGTTAAGTTCACCCGCTCCGCCTCGGCAGCCCAGGGTTCACAGGTTCAGATTCCGGGCACAGACCTAAATACCACTCATCAAGCCACGTTGTGGTGGTGTCCCACATACAAAATAGAGGAAGATTGGCACAGATGTTAGCTCAGGGACGATCTTCCTCACCAAAAATAAAAATAAAAAGAATTGTTTGTATTCCTGACTTCTAGAAAGTTAATCTGAAATCAATACAAGATAAAAAAGGGAAATCTGTTTTATAATATGGTTTTGATGTGCAATTATTTCATGTACTACATTGTAATATAATTTATAATTTATCATAGTAAGTTTTTTCCACTGCACTCCTACTATTGTGCTAGCAGCTTTTACATATTTGTCTTTATCCTCAAAATAATTGCAAAGTACATGTGGTTAAACACAATTTTTCTAGGGTAAGGATCCCAAGGCTTGGATGGGAAATAGCTAGATTAAGGCCACACAGCTGGGAAGAAACAGAGCCAAGATTTCAGTCCAAGTGTGTCAGGCTCCAAAGCCTGTTTTGTTTTGGGTTTTTCTTTTTGCTGTACCTTGCACTATCTCTCTGTCCAAGAGCCTAATGGAAATTCTAGATATGGAGGCAGCAAGCCAGTAGTTAATGTTACTTAACTCGATCTTGGATGTATGGGGAGTAAAAGTAGGAAATGTTTGTGTCTTTTCTACTTAAGGAGTAGAAGAAATCAGTTTACTCTATTTGAATTTCTTAGGACCATAGAACTCTGAACTTAGAATAATCATTCCAATTATCATCTGATTGAATATTCTTCTTTTATATGTGTGGAAACTGAGGCCCAAAGGGCTTTTATAAAAATACTAAACCAAGATCCCTTATGGCTGCTTACTTAAATTATATAATATGATGAGGTGGTCCTGCCTGAGCTGTATAAATTGTTTCAGTTTACAGGACAAATAGGCATGCTGGAAAAAAACTTTTTTGCAATCATTGTTGCTTGGATACCTGAGTATATCACTTATCTATCTCTACATAAGAACACCACAAATGTAATGGCTTAAAATAAGAATTATTTACTTGCTCATGATTCTGTGGGTCTGCGGTTTGGGCTGTGATTAGCCGCATAGTTATTCTGAAGGTCGTATTAGGGGTCACTCATGTGCATGCAGTTATCTGACAACTCAACAGAAGCTCGATGGTCTAAAATGGACCAAAATGGACCCACCCAGATATCTGACAGCTGGCTGTTGGCTGGAGAACCTTGGTCCTCCACAAGGCCCCTCATCCATCGTCCAGTAGACTGGACTGGGCTTCATTATATAGCATCCTCAGGGCGGTGTTTCAAGAGAGTGAGAGTGGAAGCTACAAAACCTCTTGACTAGACTCTGAAATTCTTACGACATCACTTCTGCTACATTCTATTGGTCAAAGCAAGTTGTAAGGCCAGCCCAGATTCAAGGGGTGGAAAAATAGACTTTACCTCTTGAAAGGAGGAGCTGCAATGTCATTGCAAAGGGGGCATGCATATAGGGATGGGAGTCTTTATTGTGGTTATCTTTATACACAAACCACTACATTGGGGAAAAGGGGGGAAAAGCAGAGATGAAAGTGTTGGTCTGTATCCAGTATCTTATGTCAGTGGTTCTCAAACTTTACCATATATTGAAATTACCCATTTCTTGTTAAAGCACAGATTGCTGGGCTTCAATCCCAGAGTTACTGATTCAGTAGATCTGGGGTGAGGCCTGGGCATCTGCGTCTCTGAAAAGTCCCCAGGTGATGCTGCTGCTGCTGCTCCTGGGGCTGCACTTTAAGAACTACTGCTATAAGCCTATGGTGAGCGGGGAAGGGATTCATCCCTACTCCTGCATGCAACGTGGAGTGGAACTTGAGTGAGAATCAGTGCTGTAGTTGCCAAAGGGAACTCCACGTTATTTCAGGACCACCACTCTTTTCCCCTCCACCCCCTCAAGGCCTTTGTGCTTGGAAGTTCACATAGATTGACATTAAGCCCAGGCAGTATTTGCCTAGCAGAGCAGCTCAGAAACCTGTGGGGAGGATAGCCATGCTTGTACGAAGCTCCCCTAAAGACTCTCAGAAACAATTAGGTAGACAGGACTTTGCATGGGACTGAAGGCCTGCATGGCAGATGGAGGCAAAGAGCCAGCAAATCTGGTCGTAAATGTCAATGTGAATCCTTTCTTATCCACAAGCTGCTTGGTCTGGGAACATTCACATTCCACAATACCCGGTTTAGCATTTTCGAAAGAAATTGCATATAGAACATACTTAATGTGAAGACTCCAAATCAGGATATTGGAGTTCTTCAAGGGTCCCAGGGTAATAACTATGAAATGAATGACCATTGTATATATAGACACATAGAAGTGCCAGTTAATAGAGGTTTCTAGTTGATTAAACTCTGGTAAAACCATCTCTTCCTGTAATTAATTTTGGAGAAAGCAAGTCTCCAGTGTAATTAGGAAATTGCTGCATTGGAGGTCAGGAAGCCTAAATTCCAATCTCAGTTGTACTTCCAACTAGATAAGGGATCAACAGACTATTTTTGTAAAGAGCCAATAGTAAATATTTTCAGCTTTGTGGTGGGTCATGCAATCAACTTTGTCATTTTATACTGAAAGCAGGCATACCGTAGACAATGTACATAAGTGGGCATGGCTGTGTTCCAGTAACACTTTACAGAAACCAGAAGGGGGAAGGTGGGTCAAATTTGGCCCTTAATGCCCTACCCATATCTTCTCAGCACTAGTCTTTCCTGTAAACCCTGAGGCAAGTACCTGTGTCTCAACCAGGCACTTTTTCTCTGGCCACAGGAGAAACTTACCCATTTGCAGAACAGGTTGAAAGTGCTGGGGAGGAAACATCCCTGGAACAACACTCAACCACTGATGGACAGGAGTTGATGGATGAATATGCCATCTTTTCCACTCCTTGAATAGGAGAACTCCACACCAGATGTCTCTAGCTGGTTGAACCACAGTTGCCCACAGTGAGAAGCTGTTTATTAGTATGCCTTGTGTAGACTTCCTTCCCATTCCTATTCATTTCCTTACTCTCCCACCACCACTTTCTGGTATCATCTACCAATTAAACCATTAAGTTTCTGGTATCATCTACCAATTAAACCAATTAAGTTGTACTCAACTCCTTGTCTTAGGGTCTACTTCCGGGTGAACATAAATTGATACAACAGGCCTTAGAATTAGTGCCATGGTTATACCTTTTGCGTGAGTTGTGTTGTGATTCTCAGTTTGCAGATGAGAAAACCAAGGGTCAGAAAGGTTAAATAACTTGTCCAAAATTACAAAGCTAGTAAATGTCAGAGTGGATGTTCAAAGACAGGTCTCTGTGATTCCAAAGCTTATGCTATTATTCAGAGCATCATATCTCAAGCAGTGATTTATTTATCTTCGTTCGATTTGTGCCTGTGTGTGAGGAGGATTGACCCTGGGCTAACATCTGTTGCCAATCTTCCTCTTTTTGCTTGAGGAAGATTGTCGCTAAGCTAACATCTGTGTGCCAATCCTCCTCTATTTTATGTGGAATGCCACCACAGCGTGGCTTTACAAGCTCTGCTAGGTCCGCACCTGGGATCCGAACCTGTGAACCCCCGGCCACCAAAGCAGAGCATGCGAACTTAACCACTGCACCATTGGGCTGGCCCCTTCATTCGAATTTTTGAAGGCTATACTTAAATATCAAATACTCACACAGAAGGTTATTTATACATTTATTATTTCAACTTCACTTGCCTCTCTAGAGTTGAATAAAGCATTCCAAGGCTATTTCAATAAGACTTTAAATATCTAGGCAGTTTGATAAAAGCGTGAGGTTAATTGAAGCTTTAACTATAATCTTGGCATACTACTATTTATTTGTTTGATTTAAATTGCGAGAAAACGATTAATTTCTTGTGAAAGTGCTTTCGTTTATCTGCAAGGATCATGAGAGAAGGAAGCTGTCAATTAATTCTCACATTTTTGCTCCCCTTTTGGGTCTCCATTCTGCTCAGAAACACAAAGAGGGGTGCCGCCCATATCGTTTCCTGTTTCTGCTGTGTTTCCCACCGTTGATTTTGCTTCAGCTGAACTTTAGGATAAGGCACATTAGTTGCAGTGGGGCTGCGTCTTTCTCCGCCTCATTAACAGATAGATGATTACTGAAAACAGTTAGGACACGGCTATACCATTGTTGGTTTTATAGTTAAAAACTCTAAACCTTAAAAACTTCCTCAAAGTCTGATATGCTAGGAGTAAGATTTTGTACCAAAAAATGTGAAGTCCTCTACTCAATTATAGTAACAGGAAAGAAATTAATTTTAGACCATCCCAGCATAGTTCAAAGCCCTGAGCAACTGCAGAGTCCCTCCAACTCTTGGCAGCAATAAATTAATTAATTAATAAACTATTTGTATGCATTAGTGAGGTGAGGATGTTTGAAATATAATGAGCTGTGTCACACTATACAAGGGGAAGTGACAACAGTAAATCCTGACTGGGGAGGCCCCAGAATTGTTCATATTGATCAGAAGGAAGTCTTTCTATGTAGGCAGCGGGAGTTGCTGGTCCCAGGCCAGGTTCTTCAACAATGTTCCCTGATTAACAAGGAGGATACAACAGTGGTGTCATTGTTAATATCCAAGACAGTGATCGACTGTGAAAACTAGAGTATTTAGATGTTAATTATCCATTTTGTGATGATGAAGTTCCCTTTGTTCTTCCTTTCTTAACCTTTTGGCAGTTTTATTGCTTGGTTACCATCTCCGTTAGGGCCAGCTTTGGGGTCTGAACTGGAATAGGAAGAGAAGCGCTAATCCATCATTTCTAATGCTTGTTGGAAGCATTCCTGGAAGTTTCAGGGTGTGTGTGTGTGTGTGTGTGTGTGTGTGTAGGGAGAGGAGGAGGCGGGGAATATCATCAATGGTTGAATAAAGTACTCTGATTATTGGAGATTTTTCAATTACCCATATCCTTCATTTTAACAGAAATAAAGGGTTCATTACAGTAAAATTACCTTAGCCTCCTTAGATTATTTAACTCCTTCCCAAAAAAGACTTTTGCTGGAAATCACTAAAGAGTATACCATAATGTTGAATTTCTTCTTCAGCTATTATCACGGGGAAATTAGAACTATTTAAACATATTCAGGAGAATAGGTACCCCACAGCCCACAAAAGTGAGACTTCTCCATGTATTCCTATTATTTCCTAACATTTCACTAAATCATTTTGAAATCAAGTATAACTTTACCTTCAAAGAAAGAAGATTCCAAAAGGAAGTTGTAGCAGTTTGCACTTCAATTATCGATTGTAGGATTGTGATCTGAAAGGTCTTTGAGAGGTCATTCATTCCTCTCCACTATCTTCAGGAAAGGTTCTCTCTCCTTTAGAAGCAATCTTAGGAAGGTTAACTGCCTACTCTCCTCTTAAAAAATCAAGAGTAGGTGGAGTTCCACCACTGCCGTTATACTCAAGACAGCCTAACCCAAGTTCTAGTTACTGTCTAAGTTATTTGTTGAGTAGGAAAAGAACATTTCTGCTCACTGTGCATTTAGACATTCTTTGAAGTCTGTTACTTAATCTCCCTTCAGACTTTCCTTTTCTAGTTTAAATTAGGTGAGTCCCATGCCCTGTCAACAAAAAAACTCTCCCGCAAATGTTTAAATATCTCTGGGGCCCCTCTTCTACTCTCTCAAGTGTGTTTTTCATATTGTTTTTCTGTTGTGGGCTTCAGAATTGAACCCCGTTCCATAATTACTGGTCTGCTCACAACTCAGTCACATCACAAAGTCAGCCTGCCCTTTTCGTACATTTATATGATGACATCATTCTGCCTGCTGTAATGTTCTACTAGCTTGTATTAAATTTGACAACTATTCGAGTACCTGGTATTTTTCTGCCACATTTTAGCTTAGCCAGTCATGTCCTTCTATATTGGAACATCAAAGTAGATTTCCCTTGCAACATAAAGTATCTTTAAGTTGACTCACAGGATTTTATCAGCAGCATATGCACATGCTCGTGTATCCTCATTCTAGAACTATTCTACCTCAACCACACATTCTCCTCCAGGTACTGACAAATGTCTCCCCTCTCATTCACAGCCTCTCTCCTAGAAAGAGTCATCTACAGTCTTGTCTCTATTTCTTCTCCCCACTGCAGCCTGGCTGTGTCCTTCCACCAATCCATTGAGAGTGCCCAAAGGCCAGAAATGACGTCTATGTTAAAACACCATTTCAATTCTCATCTTACTTAAACTGTTAGCAGCGTGTAATGCAGTTGACTGCTCCTGTTTTGAAACATTTCTTCTATCCCTTCACACTCATAACACGGATCTCTATTTTCCCTCTTAGCTCCCTGGCTATTTTTTCTCACCTTCCTGGCTGGCTCAACCTTTTTTATCTGGCTATTAAATATTTAAAGTAATTCAGGCCTGCTTTTTTCACATTCTTTAATCTCTTGGGTAATCTCGTTTATTTACATGGTTTCAAGCACTAATTATATATGGAAGTTTCCCACATTCTTACTTTAAATCCACACCTCTCTTTTAAATTCTAGATCTGTAAATTAATTCAGAAATATAGTAGTAAAAAAAACCCAGATAAATATTCTTGTCCTCATGGAGTTAATGTTTTTGTGGGGATAGACAAAAAAGAAAATAAATAAATACAGTATGTTTGCGTGTTATGAGGTGATAACTGCAATGGAAACTAAAACAGGGAAGAATGTAAGGAGTATGGGTATGGAGTACAAGAGTGGGGCTTATAGAGACAACTTCACTGAAAAGGTGAAATTTATGTGAAGACCTGAATGTGGTCAAAGTATAAGCCAAGTAGATATCTGGGGGAAGAACATTCTAGGCTGCAGCATACCAGGAATGGCATTCTAACAAATGTCGTGAGATGGGAGCATGACTAGTATTGGAAGAATAAGCAGTGTGGCTGGAGCACACAGTAAGTGAAGGGGAGAGCAGTTAAGAGACGACGTTAGACCAGGGAGAGCTTTAAAGGCCATCAAAATGGCTGTGAGTTTTACTTGTGTAAGATAAAGACCCAATGGAGGTTTTGAGCCCAGCAATGAGATGCTCTGACACCTGTTAAGAGTAAACTGTAGGGAGAAAAGTACGGTGGAAGCAAGAGAGGGCCAGTTAGGAGACTACTGCAATAATTTAGGTTAGAAATGATGATAGTTTTATATAGAGTGTGGCAGGGGAAGTGACAAGAGGTGAACAGATTCTGAATATGTCTTGAAGCTAGAGCCAACAGGAATTGTTGACAGATTTGATACAGGGAGTGAGAGAATGCAATGAGGTTTTTGGCCTGAGCAAATTGTAAGAATGGTGTTGCCATTTACTGAGTTAGGGAAGATAGTAGGAGGTACATCATGGTAGGAGGCCATATAAAAATGCCTGCTTTGTACAAATTAAGTTACATATGCCTACTAGTTATCCAAATGGAGATGTAGAAATGGTGGAGGGATATATGACCTGGAGATTAGGAGTGAGATCCAATCCGGAGATGTAAATACACAATTTTTAGTATATTAACTAAACCATGAAATTGTGCTAATCAAAGCCAAGGGGTAAATATAGTAGAAAAGAGAAGATATGCAAAGATTGAGCCCTGGAGGACCCTAGTGATAAGAGGTAGGGGATATAGTAATAAGTAGTCAGTGAAATAGGAGGAAAACCAGGACAGAAACCTAGAAGCCAAGAGAAGGAAGTGATTTAAGGAGAAGGAATTGGTAAAAACCATGTCAAATGCTGCCTATAAGTCTAGTAAGGTAAAGCCCAAGAACCAACCTTGGATTTAGCAAACTTGGCTAGAGTGGTAGGGGAATGAATTGCTGACTGGAGTGAATTCAAGAGAATCCTGATATCCAACAACTCACTCAACATCTGCACTTAGATTTCTCTCAGACTCCTCAAATCCACCGTGACCAAAACTGAACCAGTGAATTTACTCTGCCCTCTTCTCCTCTTGGATGCCCTATCTCAGGAAATGGCAATGCTATCCGCTCAAGGCAGTGCCAGCAAGTGATCCTGGATGGACACCTCTTTCTCCTTCACTTTCCTCATCCAATCAACCACCAAGTCCTGCTCATTTTATTACTTAACTATCTTTCAAATTGTCTTACCCATCTCCATCCCTTCTGCCACCATCATATTTTACCTGGGTGCTTGCCTCCTAACTGATTTCATTTACCTCTCTCTAATCCACTCCGTGTATAAACATATTTCACAAAGAATAGTAATGCAAAAAGTAAATCTCATTCTATTATAATCTTTGAATGGTGTCCCAGTGCTTTTAGAATAAATCTCCAAATCATTAACACGGCCCACAAGGTCTTACGTGATGGTTCCCATGCCTACACTTCTTGTTCCACTGTCCCCCTTTTTCTTCAAAGCCCAGCCCCCTTCTACCTTTCTTGAGTTCTTTTAGTATGTCTGCTAAAAAAAGAGAGACAAAGAGAGAAAGAAAAGAGCTCAGGTTTTTCATACCTACTACTCACTTCCCTGGATGATCTCTTCCATTACTCATCCTTTAGATGTCAGCTGCACCTTTTCTTCTATAGGACTCTTTCCTTGAGCCTCGTGTTATACAATCTCAAAGCACACTTTTTACCTTTTGTATCTTTATCATTGTTTTGATTACTAAGTTATTTATGTAATTATTTAATTTTCATTTCCTAATAGACTGTGAGTTCCAAGAGGATCCTATTTTACCTCTGTTTGTCAATGTATGTCCTTTTGTGTATGCAGCTTTTGTTCGATGACTAGCATGGAGTAAGTAAGTGTTCAACTAATATATTTTGACCAAATGAACAGTGTGTTTATTTTTATGTTGGATCAAATAGGTAAACCTCCTGTGTAGTTAAAATACCAGACAGATTAAGTGATTATATGCTTGTCCAGCTGTGTAGTGGCAGAATCTGGACTCAGACCTGAATCTCCTGAGTTTGATCTCAGTGCTCTTCAGTATTCTTCTCTATCTCAACTTCTTTTTCTGCTTAGGCACAGCTAACAGATAGATTTATCCTCACACTCTCAGTGGTAAATCCTAATGTTTTTAAGACTGCAGTATTGATCAAATAGGGATATACTGTGGCTTTGACGCAAATCTTGCAGACTAATTCTAAGCCCCATCTCATCCCTTAGCTCTTATTCTTGACTATTGTCTTGGTATCCAACTTCAGAACCTCTACTTTACAGTCTAACATGCTATGTTCCTCTTAAAATTTATATAATTTATTCCTTCTCTCATCTTCAGTATTTTTTAAAAAATACATTTTAATCTCATTTTCCAACGTACCTGCCAATGCATGATGCGTTCATTAAACAGACATTCAATCTAGCAATTCTAATATTTATGCAAAATTGCTAATAGCACTGACTACACCAGTGCCTAAATTGTAATATATACCTACAATAAAAAAATCAGAATTACAGTACCTTCAATTGTTGCTTCTGAAATAATTATCACAACTTCAAAAAAGAATCATTATTCTCCAACATTAAAAAGCAGGAACTGAATAACTTGCCATTAGAAAAATAGGAGACTGTACTGAAATAACATAAATTAGTCCATCTCCAATGTCACTTCAGCTTACAGGATTATTCTTTATTCTTGAAGAAATTTATAAATAAAAGATATAAATAAATTTCCTATAATGTTTACTATGGATTATAAGTGGAGGAAGTAATTTTCCTTCTCATGTTGAAGTGAGTGAGAAAAGTTTCCTTGATTATTGGTATATTTCTTTAATCCTATGGGTTGGCAATAGCATTTTTTTTTTTTTTTTTTGAGGAAGACTAGCCCTGAGCTAACATCTGCCAATCCTCCTCTTTTTGCTGAGGAAGACTGGCCCTGAGCTAACATCCATGCCCATCTTCCTCTACTTTATATGTGGGACGCCTACCACAGCATGGCGTGCCAAGCGGTGCCATGTCTGCACCTGGGATTCGAACCGGCAAACCCTGGGCCGCCAAAGCAGAACGTGCGCACTTAACTGCTGGGCCACCAGGCTGGCACCGGTGATAGCATTTTTGCTTACTGAATCCAGTAAAAAGAAAAGACAAGCCTTATTGTTTTTCTTACTGATTGTTATTTGTTCAAGGTAAAATGTATCCTTTTCTTTTGAACCTGCACTCTGTGTTTAACAAATAAAGACATAACTCAGAATTGAATCGTGCACTTTGATTTGAGATTTTTTTCCAAGGTCGGGACCCAGTTTCGCAAGAGATTTTATGTTTTCCAATACGGCTGCCATCCACTCCCACCAGCTGAAAGACAAACTTGTCTAATAAAGCTTTCAGATTCAGTTTGCTGTCTGCATACAGCCTGAGCATCTCTGGAGGTCACTCCCAGCGTGTGCGGCAACCCCAGCAGGGAGAAGTAATGAGAAGCTTCTGGTTAAAAAGCTGACACGATCACTTCCAACCTCCTTGAATGCGAACATAATAAGCAAGTTTACAGATGCAAATCTCTATGATGCTGGGGATTTCCATCTTGATCTCTGACTCCAAGGAACATTTGACTGCATGGATTTGTATCTCTTATCTGGGTAAATAAATGCTTCATATTGAGCATATTGAGGAAAATGTGCTTTACAACAAAGGTCTGATGTAAATCGGGCAAAACAACATTGTCACTTCATGTTTAACTCTGTCAGAGGGTCTTTGAGGTCTCACAGTCTGCTTCTTTTCCAGGAATACTGAGGCATATCATAACTTTTTTCAAAAATAATACCTGCTTTCATTTCAATTATTTCTCCTGGCTTTTGCATTGACCTGAACATACCTAATATTTATCGTCGAGCTAACATGCATTAACGCCTTGCTCTGTACCAAGCATTTTGCTAAATATTCTTTGTGGATTGTTCTGTTTGATCCTACACCACCCTTATGAGATAGGTACCACATCATTTTCTTTTTTTACTAGAGAATGAAAGTAAGGCTTAGAGAGAGCTGTTATCCCAAAGACAACCAGCTACTAAGTTAAGCTACCAAACATGGCCCTAAACCCGTATCTCCCTATAGTTCATGCCTGTCTTTTAATCTTTATGTTAAACATAACTTGATCTTGATTATGCAGACGATGCAATGGACTCCATAGACGAGAGAATCAATTCTACCCCACTGTTCATACTTTTGTAATATATTTTCCAGATGAAATTCAACAGCAATGCTTATTCTTCCCCCTTCTTTCTTCTCTTGCATGATGTCCAAATTTTATATGAAGACTTAGGTCTTAGGGGCCAGCCTGGTGGCGCAGTGGTTAAGTTCCCATGTTTTGCTTCGGCGGCCCAGGGTTTGCCGGTTCGGATCCCAGGCGCAGACATGGCTCCACTTGGCAAGCCACGCAGTGGCAGGCGTCCCACGTATAAAGTAGAGGAAGATGGGCACGGATGTTAGCTCAGGGCCAGTCTTCCTCAGCAAAAAGAGGAGGATTGGCAGCAGATGTTAGCTCAGGGCTAATCTTCCTCAAAAAAAAAAAGACTTAGGTCTTAAATAGTAGCACCCTTGATGCTTAGTACTAACCCCTTGTAGCTACAGAAGTGACTTCATTAAGAAGAAGTATATAATAGTTTCTTTTCTTTCTTTCTGTCTCTCTTTTTTTCTCCCCTGGAAGACAGGGCCATGGGGACCAAAAAGAAGGCATCGAGATGATAGGCCTGATTCTGCCACAGTGTTACTAGTTAGCTTGGTTTGTTCTCCCAGTTCTGTATCTGTCAATCCAAGGCCAAACAGCCGTTACAGCAGCAGAAGTATAAGAGTAGATCTGGGAAAGACCACAAGGCACTACAGTCCAGTGCCCTGCTGCAATTCAAAAGCAATCACAGAAATTTATCTAAACAGCGCTTCATTTAATCTCTTCTTAAAGAACACCACAACCTCCTCGGTAAACTCTTTTCTGTGTTCAGGCCTGACTTTCCAAAAATATTACCTAGTGTTTTCTTGGTGCAGTAGCTGTGGTGAATAAGTGGACCCCATCACTTACTTTGGCATGAAATAATTGAAATGAATATTGCCTTGGACTTCATCCAAACAAGCACACAAACCACAAACCTACAGTTCATCACCTCTCCTGGAGAGCCTCCCCTTCTGCCCTCAAAGTCATAGATGCCCCTCCAACATGTCCCCATACTTCCCTTCGCCTCCCATCTCCGATTTCAACCAGTCCACTGCCCTCTTCCTTTTTACACTTCACCTGATAGGTTTCTTCTTAAGCTTTCACTCGAAAGGGGTTACATGCTTAAGAAATACTAAAAGCCACTGGAGTCGATGATATTGAAATTTCTGTGAAAATAAAAGGGAGTAAAGTTAACAGCCTTGTTAGAACTCATCAAAATAGATATTGCTGACCTCTCTACTAGCCGATGTCCCACTTCAGCATGCCCCTAGACTGGTATATATTTTTTACAACTGGATAAATCTGAGGCATTATAATAAAAGCCAGTGTGAGAAAGGCAGTGGGTACAAGTGGATTGAAATGAAATAGTGGGTAGACCTGAGTGGGCAGGAAAGATGAGGACAGTAATAAGCCATATTAAGAGATGCACACTCAAGGAATAAATTGGCAGTGGCAGAGTAACTAAATGAATGATAAGGTTGGTCAGACTGCCAGAAGAATATCAACTAAAACAAGTTATGACTACAGTGAGCAAATCTTGAAATGGGGAAAATGAAACTTTGAAATCTGATCATAAATAATAAAATTCTTTACAAGTGTACCTTATCTACTTTGATGTTAAAAATATCCCTCAAGAATGAAGATTATGGGGTCTGCCCTGTGGCGTAGCAGTTACGTTCACATGCTCTGCTTTGGCTGCCCGGGGTTCGCTGGTTCGGATCCCGGGTGCAGACATGGTACCACTTGGCATGTCATGCTGTGGCAGGCGTCCCACATATAGAGTAGAGGAAGATGGGCACGGATGTTAGCTCTGGGCCAGTCTTCCTCACCAAAAAAAGAGGAGGATTGGCAGCAGATGTTAGCTCAGGCCTAATCTGCCTCAAAAAAAAAAAAAAAAAAAAGAATGAAGATCATCCTTTTGCTATAAATGGGGAAACTGAAAAAGAGGGGATTCAAGACAGAAGCTTTTATCTTCCTATTTCTAGTCTGGTGTTCATCTATCTACACTAGTGAGAATGGGAATTGATTCACCAAATCGTAGTGCACTGCAATTAGGGGACGTCTTTTGAAGCTTGGAAGACGTAATTTGGGGCAAATAAAAAAAATCCTTATTTTATAAGTAAGTATAGTATAAGTAAGTATGAAAACTCCTTATTTTATAAGTAAGTATAGAATGCATTACTTCAGTAAGAGGTTTAGGTTAATGATGTAAATCGCTTCAAGAAGGTTTTAGATCAGGATTTGGGAAATTTTTTCTGTAAAGAGCCAAATAGTAAATATTTTTGGCTTTGCACATTGGAACGTCAACTCTTCTATTGAGGTGAAAAAGAGTCCATAGATGGCACACAAATGAATGAGAGTGATTCTGTTCCAATAGGACTTTATTTACACAAATGGGTGGTGGGTCGGATTTGGCCTGAGAAATATAATTTACTGACCCTTCTTTTAGATAAATACTTGCTGATAGATTCATAGGAGATAATAAAGGGAATATCGATTGTTAAATGTCTCTCTTATCTTTGTAAGGCTTCCTCCGAGAAGAAAAAGATCTCTTACCAACAGCGTTTTTAATGCTTACTCAGGAATAAGAATACCATTTGCCCAGCACAGGATGGAAATTTGTAAAGCCCTCATAGTAAAAATGAAGAGGTGGTGTGAAATACTTGGTACAACTATTAAGAATGTTCCACTTTCATCTGAGAAACATTTAGTAGTCCTTATATAAATAGAATTAAGCCTAAAACATTGTGTCCTCATTTTGAAGAACATTTTCGTGTCTCAGCAGCAAAAATACAAAAAAAGGGGGGGGTACCTAGACTTCAGATTTTTTAATTCTTAGTAACACAAGTCTCATATATTTACTTATTGAGGTACCCCTTAGGTGTACCTAAGTGGAGGTAGTCATTTCTGTGTCATCTGGAATCTAATTGCTGCTCACAGTTCTAGGGGTTACAATGTTATACATCACATCTGAGCTTACTTGGAAACTTGAAATCATTAGCACACTTCTCCGAAGGTGGAATGGTCTCCCAAAGCAGCATCATAGATCAGCAGAAAGGGGCTGTGATAATGCCACTTCAACTGACTAACACTTAAATAATGAACTAGCCGGAAAGAGATAAAGTATGTGGTTAGAGCCAGCGGGAGATGTCACTATCAGGGAGAGGAGTAGCCATTTCCCAATACACGCTTAGTTATTGGTGAAGTTCTTTCTCCAACTGTGGGTTCTAATTTTATATACTAAAAAAGAGCATTTTTCAAGAGAATTAGAAGACAAGCCACAGACTAGAAGAAAGTATTTGCAAAAGACATATCTGATAAAGGACTGTTATAGAAAATGTACAAAGAACTCTTAAAACTCAACCATAAGAAAGCAAATGACCTGATTAAAAATGGGCAAAAGATCTTAACAGACCCCTCACCAAGGAAGATATACAGATGGTAAATAAACATATGAGAAGACGTGCCACATCATATGTCATCAGGGAAATCAAAACGACAATGAGATTACCACCACACACCTATTAGAATGCCCCAAATCTGGAACACTGACACCACCAAATGCTGGGGAGAATGTGGAGTAATAGTAACTCTCATTCATTACTGGTGGGAATGCAAAATGGCACAGCTATTTTGGAAAACAGTTTGGTGATTTTTCGCAAAACAAAACATACTCTTACCATACAATCCAGCAATCGCATTCCTTGATATTTACCCCGAAGAGCTGAAAACTTTTGTCCACACGAAAACCTGCACACGGATGTTTATAGCAGCTTTACTCATAACTGCCAAAACCAGGAAGGATCTAAGATGTCCTATAGTAAGTTAATGGATAAATAAACTGTGTTACAACCAGACAATAGAATATTCTTTCGCACTAAAAAGAAATGAGCTATCAAGCCATGAAGAGACATGGAGGAAACTTAAATGCATATTACTAAGTGAAAGAAGCCAATCTGAAAAGGCTGCATATTGTATAATTCCAACTATATGATATTCGAGAAAAGGCAAAACTATGGAGGCAGTGAAAAGATCAGTGGTTGCCGGGGTGCAGGGGACAGGGAGAGGAGAGATGAATAAGGAGAGCACAGAGGCTTTTCAGGACAGTGAAAATACTCTGTATGGTACTGTAATGATGGATACACGTCATTGTACATTTGTCCAAACCCATAGAATGTGTAACACCAAGAGTGAATTCTAAGGTATGCTATGGACTTTGGGTGATAATGATGTGTCAGTAATAATAGGGAAGGCCATGTGTGTGGGGGGCAGGCATTATATGGGAAATCTCTCCCTCTCAATTTTGTTGTAACCCTAACACTACTCTAAAAAGAGAATTTGGTATGTGTTACTGTCATTAATTTGTCAATACACTAATTCAACATATTATTTATTGAGACATTATGTGCCCTGTTATACGTTAGATGCTAGCAATACAATATTGAGCAAGATAAACACAATTCCTGGACTCTTAGAAAGTAAGACAATTAAATAACTATCTGTGACAGATAATAGGATATAGAATGCTATGGAAGAACCATAACCCTGTTTGGAATGGTGTAGTTGGCAGATGTCAGGGAAAGCTTTCTGGAAAAAGGGAACTTTGAAGATGAGACTTGAAGGATATGTAGATGTACCCAGGCAAACAGGTAGGGTGCAGGGAGAGTGTTCCAGGCAGGAGAAGTGGCATAAGTAAAGGCTGGCGGTAAGAAGGAGCCTGGCACTTCTAAAACAATGCCAGAATGGATGAAGCATTGAGTTGGGTAGGGAGCAGGGAAGAAGGGATGTGTCAGGCAGGAGATTCTGGATGAAGCTGAAAATGCAGGCATGCTCTCAAATTGCTTTTTAAAGGCATATCAGAGAAATCAATCACGTTTTATTTGAAGGGCAATTGAAAGCCACTGGGGCATTTTAAAGAGGCTAGTGACATGATCGTATTTGGGTTTTAGAGAGATTGCTCTGGCAAAAGAATAGAGAATGGATTAGATAAGAGTAAAACTGGAGGCTGTTCAAGGGGTCTAGGTGAGAGTTGATGATTTGAACTAGGGAAATGAGAAAGGGAATGAAGACAAAGTGGACAGATTAAAGAGATGCTGGCATGTAGAAACAACAGGACCTGGTAACTGATTGGACATGGGAGAAATATGGAGGACTCAAATAGAATACCCAAACTGTAGCTTGACAAACGAGGTAGATGGTGGTGGAAATTACCACACTATGGGCTATTTGAGGGTTCCAGGTGATAATGAGTTCAATTTTGGACATATCAGATTTGAGATGCTTGCATGATCACTGAGTAGACTAGCCATAAGAATCGGGAGAGAGGTTTAGGCTAAAAATATGGATTCTAGAGTTAATGGCATATACAATAAAACATAACTGAAGTCTCAAGAAGGGTGATCACCTAGGGTGTGTGTGTAGAATGAGAAGAAGACTCAGGACAGACCCCAAGAAATCCTAAGGAATGCCTATGGCTGACATCCAGAGTAAAATAAGCCAGCAAAGGAGACTGAGGAGTGGCTAAAATCAGAAATAGAAAACTAGGGGGGAATAATGCCAGACTTTCAAGAAGTTTCTCTTTAAATGGCTGGATAAAGAATTGAGGAGATAATATTTATGCATGACTGTTTTGCCAGACAGGTGCTATGAAAGTATGTGGGAGCAAAGGAATGAATAACTAGAAAATATAATCGGTAATGGCTACGGGACTGGCAGAAGTGATAGACCATGGAATCTAATCTGGAGAGGTGAAAAGTAAAGAGGAGAAAGTCAGGAGCATGGTTATCTCTAGGAAGATGGAGCAGATTGTGGTGTGGGTGACACAAGGGTGGATTCCAAGGTATTGGCAATATTCTATTTCTTGATCATGGTGATAGTTACATGGGGTGTGGCTTTATAATTATTCTGTAAATTCTGTGTTTATTTTGTGTGTCATCATCTATAGGGAAGAAAATCTCACTGTGAAAGAAAAAAACAATGCTTCTAAAACATTATCATCGCAAATGGAGCAGCTCCCTCTGGTGCCTGGAGTCACATGGCTTTGACTCGCCTCTGGCTGTAGCTGCAGTGGCCAGTCCCACACCAGCTCAGACTTAGCTTTCGATGACAGCTTTACATTTAGCTGACAGTCAAGGGCATGACTCCCATTTTCCCGCTTTCTGCCCAAGGGATTTCTCTGACACGCTAGGCGCCCACAGATCCCGTAAGCTAACCCAGCCTAGAGTTGTGATGGGTGAGCAACTTCCAACCAATGGGGGGTGGGAGCCTGTGGATACATTTTTAGCCTGTATTCAAGAAGACAGTTTGGGAAGGCTTTCTTAATGCTTCTTGGGAAGATGGAAAGGTTCTGACAGAATCGAGCCTGCATGGCCCATAGTAGTGACCTCAGTAATACACATTACATTGACATTTCCTCTTTCTCTGTCTCACTCTCCTGGTCCTTCATTCCTGCTTCCCGGGAATCCGCTCCCAAATAAACTACCTAGACCCGAGTTCTTGTTCATGCTCTGTTTTCAGGGGATCCAAAGACAATAATAAGGAAAATGAAAGGGACTAACAGAGGAGAAGAACATAGGAAATGAAGAAATTTCCTCTAAATGCCAGGCAGTCCATATAACTGCCTACTTAACGGTTCCACTTAGATGTCTCAAAAATAACCTCATGATCTTCTCCTGTAATCAAATTCATGATCTTCCCATTTAATAGCCCTCCACTCCAGGTTTTGTAGCATCACTCATCCAGTGACAAAACCTTGGAAGTCATTCTTGACACCTTCTCACTTCACTCCTCCTGGACATCTATCACCAAGTCCAGTTAATTCTTCCTCCGATATATTTCTTGGATCACCTTTCTTCTCTGGATTTATCCTGCACTACCCTCCCCAGTCTTTCACCATCTCTTTCTTGGACTGTTACAATAGCCTTATGTTAGGATGACCATAGTACTGGTTTGCCCTGGGGAGACATGGTCAATGTCCATTGCCTCAGTGTAAATAGTGCCCCCTTTCACTCTTAACACTATCCAGGGTTTTGTCATAAATAATATGGTCATACCAACCTAAACTAAACTCCCCCCTTCATTCCTTCTCCCCTACACAGGGTAGCCATGTGATCCTTTCAAAATATAAATTTGATGGCAGAACTCTCTTTAAAACACTTCAGTGGCTTCCAATTGTTCTCCGAATCAAAATAAAAATATTTACTAGCTTATATGACCTTGTGTAGTGTGACCCTTCCCATTTCATCACTCTTATGCCAGACACCATGTACTACTTGCTCTCCTATCTCCACATTGACTTGCTTTCTGTTTGTTTTGTTTTGTCTTTTTAAGTGCCTGCTTTTTCCTACTATAAGCCATTTCACGTACCGGCCCCTCTGCTTAGGACGTTCTCCCCAGACTTTTCCCATCTGATACCTACTTACTTTTCAGGTCTCAGCTCAAATGTTGTGCTCAGAGAAGATTCTCCTAACCTTCCAGACTAGGTTAGACCCTTCATTATTAGTGTAAAAAGCATCATTCAGACTTCTCTTCTAGAGCACATATCAAATCTTCCATTTATTTCTGAAATGATTCCAATTTATATTGGTCCTTTCACTTGACTGTGAGCTTCTTCAAGACAGACTCTGATCTTTTTCACTTATCATCAAATCCACATTGCTTGAATGAATGAGGACTTCAGAAATGAAAACCAGGTTTCTATTTCCAGTATCAGTTCTGAGGTTACATACGATAACTGCAAACAGGACTAGGTACAGAGAAGGAACCCTTAAGCCAGGGGCCAGAGTCTTCCAGAAACAAGAGTGAGTGTCAAAGGGGAGTTGAAAAGAGAAGTGTGAAATAAATGATGATGATAAGAGAGGAGGTATGTGAAGAAATGGAAATAAAGAAGGAATGAACCGCTTTTTTGTTCCAGGCACAGAGCTAGCTGGAGGAGCTAAGAAAACTTAAGGCCTTAAGACTTAAGGTCTTGCCCAAGTCTTCATAGTGAGCTAATGGCTAATTTTTAATAGACCCTGGCCCGACTTGGACTCATCTCACTCTGCTACTCTTTACCTGATTCTATTTTTCTGTATTTCCTGTACCATTCTCTAAAATAATTTTAAAGATTTGTTTCCTATCTCTTTTCTCCATCAGAATGTAAACTCTGTGAGGCCACTGGCTGTGTCATGATTACCACTGTATCCTCAGTGTCTAGAATGGTACCCAGGACTTAGTGGCCTCACAGAAAATGTGTTGTCAGACGATCCTCAGTTCAGTGATGTTTGCATTCATCCCATATGGAATTTGGATTATTTTGCCACTTTTAGGTTCTATGACCTGCTTTATCCCGCATCTTTGCTGAATATCTGCCTACCTATTTTTCTCAGCTGTCTTCTCACACTTCTCCCCTAACTTCCTCTCCCTTACAAATTCTACTCAGAACAAGACTGAGTATAAGACAAGCCACTTTTCATTGATTCGGATGTTAGTCATTTGAGTGACAACTCCATGCGGAAAACTTTGAACCTCCTGCTGACTCATTGTTTGCTTTTAAAAAAAAATGCTCATCTTCTTCCTGAATCCACTGGGTAAATTTATGCTCACAAAATAGCCAAAGCTCTAGAACAAAAACTGTATGAATATCAGAAATATGGGTCTTACCTTGATTTCTAGACTCACAAGTATCATTGCAATTTTTAAAAGGGGAAGAGGGAAGATTTTGAAGTTTTTTTATCATTCCACCCAATTTTTAACTAATTTATTTTGTAGTTTAAATGTAAGAACCAGGAAATGCCTTTCCAGTGTATTATCCTCCTCAGTATTTCTACCTGTAAGGGAAGAGCAAAGATATTGTTTGAGAATAAAAAACATTGCAGTGGTAGGAAAATTCAGTTTAACGTGCTTCTTCAGAACTTGTCACACAACCCCTGTCTCCAGCCCTGCTTGCTGAAGAGTCGTTATTGCCTTGAAACAAATTGGTCACTTCCATTTCTTTTCACCTGTAAGTCTTTTTGGTTCTGTGTATTTCATTCAAACATGTCTCTTGTCTCCTTTGATTTTTGTTCTCAGTCCTTCATTTTTTACTTCCTCGGTCATCCTGTATGACATAAAGGATCTGCCACCTCAGATCCTTTAATATATTTGTCTTACCAGTGTTTATTTTCCTGTCACATGTACTCTTTAGAAATCCATTGATTTTCTAAATTTTTATACTATCTTCCTTACTTTGTGTTTTAATTGTTTCTTGAGATTAGGTTATGAATATATTAGATCAGTTCATTCCATTTTCTATGCACTTTTTATCTAACGTTCTTGGTATAATATAAATATTGTTTTTGAAATTGAATCATAACTTGAATACTAAGACATAATTTGTGGGGCCGACCCAGTGGCACAGCGGTTAAGTATGCATGTTCCGCTTCGGCGGCCTGGGGTTCAGATCCCGGGTACGGACATGGCATCGCTTGGCACGCCATGCTGTGGTAGGCATCCCATGTATAAAGTAGAGGAAGATGGGCTTGGATGTTAGCTCAGGGCCAGTCTTCCTCAGCAAAAAGACAAGGATTGGTAGTGGTTAGCTCAGGGCTAATCTTCCTCAAAAAAAAAAAAAGACAATTTGTATTAATCCACTAGGCCAGATTTCAGTAATTATTATGCCCCTTGCTGTGGTTCTATAACCTTACCCTCAGTGCATTTGATAGTGTTAACTGAGGACCACCTATCCCCCTTCAATTTAAATTCTCTATAGTCTTAGTTTTTGAGGTTGTGTATTCCCTTGTTTTATTTAGTTTTGTTTTCAGTGACCTCTCTGGTCACTTACTGCCATTCCCACTTAGTTGACATTTTTTCCTCTGTCAGCCCCTTAAATGTTGATATTGCTCAGGCCTTAACCCATGCCAAGTCTGCATCCCTTTATGCCTGGCGCCCACTCTGATTGATCACAGCCCATGCTGTACTTATGGTCAAATTTCTCTTGTATTTTTAAAATCGTGGTTAAAAACACATAACATAAAATTTACCATCTTAACTCAAATAATTTTAATACCAGTTCAGTATTAGAGAATCTAAGGTAAAGACTATCGAAATTATGCCAACGATTATCTCTAGCTCAGACTTTTCTCCTAATCCAGGCTCATATTTTCACCTGCTGACCAGCTACCACCTAGATGTTCCACAGATATTTCAAACTCAGAATACCCGAATTTGATATTATCATTATCTTCTGAAAATCTGCTCCTCTTACTATATTCTCTGTTTTGGTGGATGGCACTACTATTCGCCAAGTTAGAAATCAAAGAGTCATTCTGGCCCTTTCTTTATTTCTTACTATTAAGAAATCAATCACCAATCCTATTGATCCTGTAAGCCAAATAATCCTGAACTTTCTAATTCAGCCCCATCATTTTGTTTTTGTTATTTCCGGTATCACCTGGAAAACCCATCACTGGCCTCCTCATCTCTCTCAACCCATCTTGCACACTGGAAGTTCATTGACAATAAACTTTTTAACATGCCAATCATATTATACTAGTCAAGGTTGTGTAATAATCTTTCTTCTCCAGGATAAAAGCTAAATTCCTCAGCTTGGTACACAAGGTTTTTCACAGTTTGGTGCCTGCTAGGATGTTTGGGTTATTTCCTGTATCTCTCATCACTCTCTTGATAATAAAAAAATACTAAACTATTTGTAGCTCCCCCATCACCAAAGGCTGCCTTTCTATTTTGACATATACTGTTCTCCTCACTAGAAATGCACTTGTCAGCATTCACTTTTGGTAAACTCAACCTGCAAGTCAATCTCAGTCAAAATATTATTTGCACGAAAGTCTTCCAGGGGAATGCAGGTGCTTCTCTCTTCATTTGACCATTTTGCTATTTACCTCTGTTTCAGCAAGTATCATTCTATTTTACTGAAGTTTCTTGTTGGTATATATGTCTCCCACTAGAATAGAAGCTTCTTAAATACAGGAATAGTGTCTTATTTATTTTTGTAACCATGGTGACATGTTTAATAGTTAAGATATTTGGGCTGCAAGAAAGAGAATACCCATTCAAAGTGGCTTCATCAATAAGGATAATTAATGTCACGTAACTGGAAGTTCAGAGATTAGAACAGGCTCCAGACACAGTACAAACAGAGCTCTGGCCCTCTTTCTCTATGATTTTTTTTGGTTCTGATTTTCCCCCAGTGTCAGTTCTGACCTCCTCACTAGGTTCCCTCCAGGTTTCAAGATGGCTGCCGGAAGCAAATGGAGCAACCTGATTTTTTGTTAAAGTGAGAGAGAGACTCTCTTACCTCAAGAACAGATTAAGAGATTTATCCATGAGTCAGATCATCCAGTCTAGGTTATGTATCTATTCCTATACCAGTGATAGTTGTCAGAGTGATGCCATGGGCGGGTTGATTTACACTTTGGGTCTCTAAACCAAAATAAAGAGGGTGGGATTATCCTGATTGGCATAGAATCTAAGCCTTAGATGAATCCAAATCTACTTCTAGAACTGGGGGATGGAGTCCGTGAAGCCTGAAGAGAATTGGAATTCTCCTAGGAAGTAGAAATGCAGAGTGGGGATGGGGGTATCTTGGAATGAATGTTGTTTAAGTCACCAACAATATCCACTCCATTGGCATGGAGTTGAGCCCAAAGATACTTAGTTAATATTTGTTCAATGAACCTATGAAAGACAATCTTATCTGCAAGCTGTGTGTAAAGTAGATGACAATGAGAAATATTCTTAGAAGAGTTAATCATATCCAAGTTAATTACTCACATTGGGAAGCTCTTCCTAAATTTAGTGTCTTGTCCTTCCCTTGACCTTTGCCTGAATCTTATCTTGGCCCAAATCTGGAATTTAGTAGGAGCCATTTTTAAATTTTTAACAATTGATTTAACAACATTAATTGGAATGTATATAGCTCACAGCTAAGAAAATATAGCCTGTCATGATATGATATTGTCAAGGAAAATTATGCTTTCATGGAGCTATTCTGCTTTTTAGTGTATTCTCAGTTTCTGCAGACCTAATAAAAAGGGATTATCTCAGCATCTTATAAGTTTAATTTTGAAAAACAAGAAACCATGAATAATGGAAATTATTTCAAAACATCTTCACTCACATCTAAAATATGAAACAGCTAAATCAGAGGTTCTTAATAATTTAATCAGTGAAGCATAACTGGAGGATTCAGAAAAAGCACCTAAACTATTAAAAGATTCTTCAGCTGCTGCTTAATGTCGATATCAAGTTATTTCTTACACTGGCAAACAGCCAAGCCATTCCCTGGTCACATCCACTTTTCAGCGTTTAGTGGTCTTCTCAATCATCCTGATCACAGCCCCAGGAATGTTCCACGGCAATTCCGCAATAATAGTATATTACTATTAGGTCTTCAATTTTGAGGTAGTTTATCTTCCAGAAAGGATATAAATAGAGCAATAAGACCAAGTAGAGTGAGCTTTATTAATGATGTCCAAGATTTTAGACATATACTATAACCTTCGATCAATTTTAACACCACTTCCCATACCCTAGTTTTGCTCTAAAGCAGTCCAACTTTGTGAGTCTCAGATAATACAATGTTAGAATCTTTTTTCTTTTAAAATACAGAGTTGTTAGGAAAACTTGTGTGTAATAACTTCCTTAGCATTTAATCCTGAAGAGTAAACCTTTTAGCACTTCTTTGTAATGCAAAGGCAAGTACTGTATTTATCTAGAAGATAATTTTCCTTTGTTATGAAATATGTTCACAGTTTAATGAAAATAAGAATAACTTGAATATCTCTTTCTTAAAAAGGCCTTGGAAATAAATATATCAATGTATTCATCTACATGTCTCCCTGCTAAGTAGGCAGGGACGCTTCACCAAGTTAGCAATTATTCAATAATAATATTTGAATGAAAGCCATTCTGTTAGACTAAATTCAGACTATCAAAGTCACATTAGAAAAACTTTCTCATTTATGAACCCATTATTTCTTTTTGGAAGATATAGTAAATGAAAATGAAATCTCCATGTTGACTTCTAATGATAGAAAATATTTTGAAAACTCTTTTCTATTTTGAAAATTTTGCTTTAGTGCAGATAATCAGAACAATGTAATAGACCAAGAAATAATTTTAAAAATAAGAGATGGAATTTGTTTTTCATAATCTAAGTAGGAAATCTTAAAACATTGTTCTAAGCTAAATAATTCATACGAAGTGATAGAAAATTGCTCTCTGAAGGTCCATGATATGTTGTGATTTCCAAGGGGCTTGATAACATCTACCCCTTGGCTGGTTGGCTGGATCAAATATGTAAAGCTTCTAGTACTAATCTCGTGTTCTGAGAAACTATTGGGCAGAAGTAAATCCCTTAACTCCCAAGTAAGCCTAACCGATCGCACACATCTACTTTTTATTTGCACGGGCTCTTGGACACACCTCTTGAAAATATCAAGGGTCTACTGAATTATGTGCAAAGCAATTCAGTCTAAGATTTGCAATGCTCAGAGGTGACAGATTGTAAAGTTCAACATTGGTATTTCCACAAATTCCTTCCAATTCTAAAATTTTATAGTTGGGTCATTAAAGAATAATATAAGTAAATACATAATCAAACACACAGACTTTTTTACATAAAACTGCGATCAACATAGGAGTTTAGAGAAGGGGAGCATCAGGGTTAACTAGAGTTGTCAACAAAGACTTCATAAACATGAGATTCTGATCGTAAAGAATAGGAAGAATTAGAATAGATAAAGAAGATACTTAAGTCTGAGGTACAGTTTGGGCAAATTTATTTTGTAAAAGAAGAAGGCATGTTGAGTATTGCATGAAGACACTGGCTAGCCTGAGGCAACATGTGCATTTGGGGTAAGTAGTGGAAAGTAATTTTCTATAAATGGAGTGGAGAAAAATTTAGGTATTTAGACATGGTCCTATGGTGTTTCTCAACCTTTGCCTTTTCTTCATCCCTACCCTACCAATCTCATTATACATGGTAGGGACATTCACATATCTGCGAGGAGGTATTCACGTTAGGGGCTACAGCATACATAAAGTGAGTGAAATGGGCTACATGATAGCCAAATTCAAGCATACCAGCTCTGACTGTGTCCTTTCTCTCCCACTCAGAAAAGCATAACAGAATGTAAGTAACTGAGAATACTGTTATATTGACAATCTTGAATCTGCTCTAATTTATAAAAACGAATAAACCACTTCAAAAATTCAGTTTTTTCTGTCTATAACACAACCCATCTTCAAATGACTTTGATACCATTGTTTGGCAACAGTGAAACCGAAATCAACTGTAAGAGGAAAGAATGGGACTTCTGAAGACATTTAATCAGAGGGATATTGTGAGGCAGTGATCAACATTATAGAGGTTCTCAGCCTAGGGGCTAGAGATAACTGAGATTTCCCAGGATTATTGAAAGGAGTTCTCAAATCTCTGAGCCCGTCAAGTGTTGTTTGTGTATCAAATAAGTGATGCGTCTCCAACATATATGTAGTAAATATTTTCAGAGTAATGTGAATGCTACTGCAATTAATAAAATGCAAAATCATGTTAAAATATTACTGAATTCAGAATAAGATGATTTTTGTTTCTATTTTTCTCAGTCTATGCATACTAGATATATAATTATTATGCAGAAGCATGTAACATTTTTGAGATTTCAAGGCATGCTCATAATATTGTAAACCACTGATGCAGTAAAAAGATTATTGAATTGGGAATTCAAAGGCCTGGGGCCTGATCCTCATTTGGTCTCTTGCCAGCTGGGGGCGGGGAGTCTTGGACAAACCATTTAACACTTTGGGCCTTGGTTTCCTTAATTGTTCAGTGATGGGGTTCTCCCAAATGAGACAACTTTTGAGAATGCTACCAGATATAGCATCTCTGATTTTAGGTGTATAAAATAAGCAAACTTTTCTGAAAATCTTTTCAAGTTTCTGTAACATATGTTTACGTGGCATTGAAAATTATTACTGATAACATTTTTTTTTAGAATAAATATGATTAGGTGATAATAGAATCTGATTCAATAAGACCCGAAAGATCATTCCTGAAAATAGATGAATGAAAGAGCCCAGTCTTGTTATTGTTTCACCTATTAAAGTCACCCAATTGTGACAGCCTAAGGCCCCCATTGTCAATAAGGAAGATTATCCATTTGAGCAATACAGTCTCCGAGTGCTTCAGTCCATATGTCCTTTCACTCCATTTTTACATCAAATTGAATGGGAACATCAGGCTCCAAATAGTAAATTGGCTCTTCTTTTTCTTTGGAAATTGACCTTCCCGCCTAGCTAGTTGCTTCTGTTCAGGTTCTTATATTTCACAAAAAGTATACTTTATATATTAGATTCATGGAATTTAACTATTTGTTAATAAGTATAGCTATTGAGATATAATCATGCCTTTGAGGTAGGACAAAAGGAGGAAAAACAACTGTGGTTGACTTTTTTTTTTTATTCTTTCCACCATATTACAGGGCAAAAATAAAGAATTTCACCAATTTAAAACTATATACGTATACATATTCCTCAAAAATGCATAATTCCTTTCCTTTCTGTTTTCTCTAGTTTGATAACCCCTAGATAGAACTTAACGTTCTTTCAATTAGGTTTTTTTCTTTCATGTGACTTACTTTCATGCAACAAGCTAGAGATTCTGTAACATAGGACTTAGTGAAAAATTTCCCCCTTTGTGTCTTTTTGTCTTAAAATAATGGATTAATATAGACTGTAATTTTCACAGTAGAGGAAGTATATTTTACTTTTAGTTCTTACCAAAATATCTTGGGATAAAGGAAACATCAATTTTAAAGATTATTACTTTTCTCCTAACGGAAAAAATAGTGTGGTTTTCTATTATGGACTGTGTAATTAACTTTATGTTAGAATATTTAAATCTTAAATATAATTTCATTTTACTTAAAAGGTTATTTCCAAGGAATGTTTTAAAATGCAAAATTTGGTGTAATTTCATATCTTTTATATAAAACATTGCCATCAAGGAAAAAGTACTGGTATTAACAGGGTTTAAATATGATTTACTGATTTTTTAAAGGAATTAACATTAGCCCTGATCTGATGAAATTTTCTGTTCTTTTTTTTTAAAGATTGGCACCTGAGCTAACATCTGTTGCCAATCTTCTTTTTTTTTTTAAAGATTGGCACCTGAGCTAACAACTTGCCAATCTCTTTTTTTTCCTCCCCAAATCCCCCCCAGTAGATAGTTGTATACTTTTGCTTGTGGGTCCTTCTAGTTGTGGCATGTGGGATGCCACCTCAACATGGCCTGGTGAGTGGCGCCATGTCCGCGCCCAGGATCCGAACTGGCGAAACCCCAGGCCGCCGAAGCAAGCGCGCAAACTTAACCACTCGGCCACGGGGCTGGCCCCGAAATTTTCTGTTCTTAAGCAGCAAAAATAAGAGGTTCAGAATGAACCAACTCTACAACAGTACTGCTTCGCAGATCTTTTTTAAATAAACAAAGTAAGCTGCGTTCCTCGTTCAGAAACCATAAACTGTACACTCACAGCTTTTGCGAGCTCTCTTGATACTTTTAGTTTGAGACCCATTCATCCAAAGGATTAAGACAATGAGACTCAAGTCCTAAACGGTACCCAGTAGGTGCATGAAAACTGTCACACGAATGCTCCCGGGAGTGTTGCCATTTCAATAGCATGATTTATAACCAGTGAGCAATATGTTTTTATTTATGATTACCTCTTCTATTTTCAAAAGGTAATTTGAGATAGTTTGGTGGGCATGATTTAAAAAAAACAAACGTCACAATCTTAGTTTTGTGCTTATAACAAGCAATTTTCCCTATGTAATTGGTGCTTGTTTTCTACCTTTGATTTTTGGTTCCTATTGTATGGTTGGTAGTTATTTCACTTGTGGGCATGGTGCACTTTTCTGCAAGTTAAATGGAAACATGAATTGATTTTGATGGAGCTCGTTTCACTGCTTCACTTAGTGTGTTTGCCATACCTGCAGTTCATAATGTGGTTACTGACCCAGAACTCTCAAAGCTAGTTTTAGCCCAGCACAATCGCTTCAAACCAACATAAGATAGCGATTACATTTCCAAGGTCATTATGGAGACAGGGTTCAAGACTTCAGTATTTGGATTTGTCAAGCTCTTTGGTGTTTTAGTTTTAGGAGGTATTCAGATTTCACTTCAGAAACAGCAACTCAAATGATAAATTGAAACTCAGGTATAACCAAAGAGTACAAAACTTTTTATAAGCCCTGAAGCAATAAATAGGCCAATCCTTTGCATGCTTTTTTCATCATTTTCCAGAGAATTCAATTGAATATTGAGTTATGTAACATGTAGTACCAATAAGTAATTGATTTTAAATAGTATTATTCTGAGATCGAATGGCTGGAAACATGTTGCTTTTATGCGTTAGAAACAAACTGTTATGTCTATAGACTAAAGGGATGGTGTCTTAGATTGGATTCCTTGGAAGCAGTCTCTGAGACAAAAAGTTGCATACAGAAGATTTATTGGGAAGTATTCTTGGTAGATCAAAGAAGTGAAGGAGGCAGTAATGGGCAGAGAGAGAGGGTGACCCACAATGCATTTGCTTCTGAAGCCTAAGCCAATCTGACAGCGAGCACTGGGGCTGGGTTCGTCCTTCAGGGTTGTCTTCACTTGAGGCAGGTGGGCTGAGACTTAATATCCTTCCACTGACCAAGAGCAGGCCCCCAAGGAGAGATGCAGCTGTGATCCATTAGCAGTCATTATTAATAGTATCTGGGGTGTGCGTCCATCAACTGCAAGAGAGAACCTCGAGGGGGCGCCACAGTATCCGCTTCTGATCAGTATTGGCATATTCTGCTTACCCCACAAAGGTTACGAAGAGAAGACAAAGGAGGAGGAGTAATGCCAGAAAAATAAATGGGTCATTTGTTACTGGGCCTTAATATCTCAGAATCACTGTTATTTATAGGATGGTCTTTATTTTGATATTCATAGATCTCTTTTAAATCTTCTTAACCCAGAAAGGAAGGTAAAAAGTCCAAACTTTGCCTGGTCCCTGAATTCCTTTTTGTAAAATTGTGGTAAAAAGCACGTAACATAAAATTTACTGTCTTGACCAGGTTATACAGTAGTGTTAACTATATGCATATTATTATGCAACAGATCTCTAGAAATTTTTTGTCTTGCAAAACTGAAACTCTATAGCATATGACAGAATTTCTTTATTTTTTAAGGCTGAATAATATTTCGTTGTATATATATACTCCACGTTTCCTTTATCCATTCATCTGTTGATGGACATTTAAGTTGTTTCCACCTCTTGGCTATTATGAATAATCTGCAATGAACATGAGTGTCCAAATATCTCTTCAAGATCCTGTTTTCAATTCTTTTGATGTCTATTCAGAAGTGGGATTACTGGATCATACGGTAGTTCTATTTTTAATTTTTTGAGGAACTTCCATACTGTTTTCCATAGCAGCTGCACTATTTTACATTCTCACCAACAGGGCACAAGGGTTTCAGTTTCTCCACATCCTCACCAATGCTTGTTATTTTCTTTCTCTCTCTCATTCTTTTTTTTTTTTTTTTTTGATAGCAGTCATTCTAACATGTGTGAAGTGATAGCTCATTGCGGCTTTGATTTGCATTTCCCTGATGATTAGTGATGTTGAGCATCTTTTCATGTGCTTGTTGGCCATTTGTATGTCTTCTTTTGAGAAATGTCTATTCAAGTCCTTTGCAGATTTTTTAATCAGGCTGTTTTTCATGATTCCTTTTTTAATCACTCAAGTTATAGACTTCCTTCTTAAAATATAGATTGCTTGGAAACTTCCATCTAATTTACTAGAGTTTTTTGTTTGTTTAAGAAAGATTAGCCCTGAGCTAACATCCATGCCCGTCTTCCTCTATTTTATATGTGGGATGCCACCACAGCATGGCTTGATAAGTAGTGGGTAGGTCCTTGCCCAGGATCTGAGCCAGCAAACCCCGGGCCACTGAAGCGGAGTACGCCAACTTAACTGCTACGACACTGGGCTGGCCCCCTAATTTACTAGATTTTGATCTTGGAGAAGTATTTTAATTTATCTAAATCTTAGTTTCCTCTCCTATAAATTGGTAGTAATGATGCTCTACCTGCCTGCACCAGAGTGTTGTGGTGAGGAACCTAGAGAGAAAATTACTAAAGAGGCTCTTTTATACTGTTCAGAGTTCTGTAGAAAGGTAAGGTATTGATATGAATTCAGACCAAAAGAATCTACATTTTAAGACTGCTTAATACTGCTTCATTTATGTTGGAGCTAATGGTCCCTCTGTCTTTGTTCTGCCTGATGAAACTCTAGATTGAAACTGATGAATCAATCTCTTTCTTTCTCTCACTATGTATGTGTATATATATATATATCTCCATCCTTTAAGGACTCTGCTTGCTACATTGTGTCTCATTCTAATGTTGATAAAAGCAGCAAATGTTGGTTGAGACTCTGCTACGTGTCAGACATTGCACTGGGTTTGATGAGGAAGAAAAACATGAATCTGATACTTACCTCAGGCAGCTTACCTCCTCTCAAGGGTGAGGCTTGTGAGGGCCTGGCACAGGTCCAACAACTTTAAAACTCATTACCTGTTATTTTACTACTTAGGCTAGAAATGTAGCTTTCCCAAATAAATATGAGACTCATTTAGAGTGAATTCTGTAGAGAGCACTGCTTACCTGGTTTTGCTCATTCTTGACTTCAGAATCTTATCTCTAATATTCAGGTAGGAGCAATTCTGTTAGAAACAAACAGGGGCCCACTCATAGGTGGAAGTTAAACAGAGACAAAGAGAATTGATTGGTGGTTACCAGGGGAAAGGAGGGGGTGGGGGGAGGGCACAAAGGGTGAAGTGGTGTACCTACAACATGACTAACAATAATGTACGACTGAAATTTCACAAGGTTGTAAACTATCATAATCTTAATAAAAAGTTAAAAAAAAAAAAACCAAAGAAAAAACAAACAGGGGCAGGTCCGGTGGTGTAGTGGTTAAGTTCACATGCTCCACTTTGGTGGTCCAGGGTTTCCAGGTGTGGATTCCTGACACAGACCTAGCACTGCTCATCAAGCCATGCTGTGGCAGCATCCCACATAAAATAGAGGAATATTGGCCCAGATGTTAGCTCAGTGACAATCTTCCTCAAGCCAAAAGAGGAAGATTGGCAACAGATGTTAGCTCAGGGCCAAACCTCCTCCCCCCAAAAACAAGAACAAAAACAAAAAAACAACAGATTGGATTCTTCAGGAATTTTTCAAGGTGCTAAATTTTTAGGTAGAATAGCAGTACATTTTCTGTAATGAGAACTATACGATGATCTCTAGCTGATTCTATCTGAGTGAATATATTGATTTTATTCTGATACCAGTTTTGGAATTGACGATCATCCTTCATCAATAGCATGGTCTTTGTTATGGTCTCGTCTGGCTTTTCTTCTCTTGTCTTCTGCACTGGGCTACCTGCTTCATGGCTCTCGTTATTACATTCTCTACTTTGCCTATTTGTAAAGTTATAAGTGCACTAATGATGAATTTCTACTAAAGATGTTGCTTTTCACATATCCTGTGCAATGCCGACTCCCTGATTTACAGGCATCGTAGAATGACTATGTGCATCTTCAGTTCTCTGTCTTTCACACTTTAACTTGAAGACTACTTCTTTCCTAGCTGTGTTCTCTTTGCTGGATCAGCGTTTGTTTTATTTCTGTAGTAACAGGAGGAGCATTTTAAATTCTGTTTTGGATACAAGTCTTTACTAGGTAAAAATTGATGCTGTATCAGTTATCTGTTGCTGTGTAACAAGCTATCCCCAAATGTAGTGGCTTAAAATAATAATCATTTATTTAGCTCATGGTTTTTTAGGTCTGCTTTGGGCTGGGCTTATCTAGGTGGTTCTTCTGTCGGTTTCAGCTGGGCTCGTTCATGTATTCATGGTCAGCTGATAGTTGATGACCTCACTCATGAGTCTGGCACTTGGTTATTAGATGAGACAATGGGTGTCTCATCTAATGATATAGATAGATATCTATGATATGATGATGATAGAGCCACTTGTCTATCATTATTCAGTAGGCTAGCATAGTTCACATAGTAGTGAAAGGGTTCCAAGCATAGCCCAGTGCCCAAGCATTTCTCAAGCCTTTGCTTGTGTCATATTTGCTAATATCTCATTGGCCAAAACAAGTCACTGGGCCAATCCATATTCAAGGAGTGGGGAAATATACTACAGCTCTTTTTTTTTCCTCTCCAAAGCCCCCCCAGTACATAGTTGTATATCCTAGTTGTAGGTCCTTCTAGTTCTGCTATGTGGTACACTGCCTCAGCATGGCTTGATGAGTGGTGCTAGGTCCATGCTCAGGATCCAAACCGGCAAAACCCTGGGCCACCAAAGCGGAGCACGTGAACTTAACCACTTGGCCACAGAGCCAGCCCCATACTACAGCTCTTGGTGGGAAGATCTGGCATATCTCATTACAAGATTACAAGGGTGGGGATGCAGGAAGGGAAAGAACTTGTGGATGTTTACCCTCTATCAGAGATGCTTTCATTTTTATCACCAAGACAATTCCTGTGTAATATTATTCAGTATTTCCTAATAGCTATGGCTTCTAGTGTTTACTGTTTCTTCAGTGCCTGCCCTATATCATGCAGTATAGGTTAAATGAAATTGTTAAGGGCCCTGAGAACCCCTACTTTTTATTGAGTGCATGTTGGAAGAATTCATATGCAGGTGTACTTTGAAGATATTGCAGGATCAGTTCCACACCATCACAATAAAAGGAGTCACACAAATTTTTTGGTTTCCTAGTCCATTTAAAATTTATGTTTACACTATACTAGTCTATTAAGTATGCAATAGCATTATGTCTAAAAAAACCAATGTGTATATCTTTTTTTTTTAAGATTTTATTTTTTTCCTTTTTCTCCCCAAAGCTCCCCAGTACATAGTTGTATATTCTTCGTTGTGGGTCCTTCTAGTTGTGGCATGTGGGACGCTGCCTCAGCGTGGTTTGATGAGCAGTGCCATGTCCACGCCCAGGATTCGAACCAACGAAACACTGGGCCACCTGCAGTGGAGCGCGCGAACTTAACCACTCGGCCACGGGGCCAGCCCCTCAATGTGTATATCTTAATTAAAAATACTTTATTGCTAAAAGATGCTACCATCATCTGAGCCTTCAGTGAGCCATACCTTTTTGTGACTCTTAAGGAGGGTCTTGTAAAAAATGCAATATCAGCAAAGCACAGTAAAGCCAAGTGAAATAAAACAAAATATGCTCATAATGTGAGTTATAGAAAGGCACCTAGAAAACGCAAACTAAAAAAGGAAAAGGCGAGCGTTATTTCTGTTTTCAAATTAGTGAAGGAAGGATATATGTTTGGGTGAAGTCAGGTTGGAGCTATTTCTCAAGAGGAAGCCAGATACACTTGACTGCTATAATCCAAATTTTTATGGCTAGTTCAAGGTGATCTCTCCCTAATTAAAATGAATATGATACATATTTTGTGGGTACCATATGTCGTAAACTATAGCTCTTGGAATCAAAAGTGTTTGAGTAATTCACAATTTCTGCATATTGGGTGGAACTTGAAGGAAAAGTATCTGATGATTAGATCATTCTTAGAAATATGCGTAGTAGTTAAGCACACTGTCTTGGCGTTGTCACTTAATGTGCAATCCTGAGCAAGTTACTTTCTCTTTTGGTAAGATGAGAATAATAGCTACCCTGAATATTGTTTGGTAAAAGTTAAATAAAATAGGGCTTAGGGGCCGGCCTGGCGGCATAGTGGTTGGATTCATGCGCTCAGCTTCAGGAGGCCTGTGGTTCACAGGTTCAGATCCCAGGCACAGACCTATACACCGCTCATCAAGCCATGGTGTGGTGGCATCCCACATGCAAAATAGAGGAAGATTGGCAACGGATTTTAGCTCAGGGCCAATCTTCCTCACCAAAAAAAAAGAAAAATCTGAATAAAATAGAGTTTATAAACCTTGCCTGGCACGTGGAAACCCTGAAGAAATGATGGTGGTGACAGTAGAGTAGTGTTAGTGGTAATCTCTCTTCCTTCCAAGTAGCAGCAAACATTTCTTATTTGGATTATATTCTTAGTAGCAGGGAAGAATCAATTAAAAAGTGATAAGGTAGCATCACTGAGCTTTAAAAGTCTATGGCTCCCACAGCTAACAATTTTTTTTCTAAAATCCAGAAATACAGTTGGCTATCATGAATCTTTGAGTTGCAATTCTCTAGGCCTTGCCCATGTATAGAACAAGCGCTTGGGGCCAACCCGGTAGCGTAGTGGTTAAGTTCACGTGCTCTGCTTCAGTGGCCCAGGGTTCGTGGGTTTGGATCCCAGGTGCGGACTGCTCATCATGCCATGCTGTGGTGGCATCCCACATACAAAATAGAGGATGGTTGGCACAAATGTTAGCTCAGCAACAATCTTCCTCAAGCCCTTATTGTGCTAGAATGTGAATAATTGATGACAGGTGAGTCATATATTTTATTTCCTCTTTAGAATGATGAGAAAGAATATAGACAAAAATAAATGTTCATGGGTTCATAGCACTTGTTTCTGACTTTCCACCTGAACCTACAGACTACAAACATTTAGAGGGAAGAAGTGAGGTTTTTCCTCACCTACACACAATAGATTTTTCTTTTTGAGTCCATACATGATTTCTAATTTTGTTAGCCTATACTCTCTAACTCTTACATATTTCATTAAGCCACATGCCATCCTTTCAAATATCCAAAGAGAAAAATATTCCCCAATGTTGCTTATATGGAGAACAGTTACTTTATCTACTGGTGATATGGAAGTAGCTAAACAATCTTTCCTATAACTCATAGTATTAAATGGTAACGAAATTTGACCATGTATCCAGAATGGTATTTTTTAGATATTTTTGTTAGTGTGAGTTCAATAATTTATCATTTAGTCAGTTAGCTGATTTTTCAAATATAAAAGTAAAGAAAATGAGAAAGTTACCCACATTCATACAACAAAGCTAGAAACAGAATATGTGCTTCTTGCTTTCTTATCAACCAAAGGAGACCTGTGAATTACAGAAGAGCTACGTGTGAATACTTCAAAGGAAGTATGCCAAACACATTGTGTGTGTTTTTTAAAAGATTTAGTAGCTCCTTTAAAGCTCTAAGTAAAGCTGTTAGTCTGACTAATCATGTACCCCTGAAACCAATTAAATTTTTAGACTAGAGAACTGTTCTTCAAACACTTTTGAAAAAAATGAGAATTCCTTCCTAAAGCCAACACCTTTTAATTAACAAAATTTGCAGAGCAAGGCTATGGTTTGCAATAGTATATTACACCTACTGTTATTCATGCTCCTATTCTGGTGTGCCAAACTCAGTTCTTTGTCAGCTATTTTGAGCTTGACTTTCTGTCTGCTTGACTATGGAGGGAAAACACAATTTTTAGGAGAGTTATTTTAACTTTCTAATGAATGCATGCAAAACATGTTATGCTACAATCATCAGTAGTCAGACTATACAGGCTTTGTATGAGTGTGTGTGTACATTTATCCATCCATATATATATATACAGACACACATATATATGCTGTGTGTATCTATCTATTTGGCTTAATTATATACATTATAATACATGTGGTTCTGGCATGAACTGATTAATCAGGAAAGACACCAGCCTCTGTTGCTGGAGGGCTGGTCAATAGTCTGACACCATAAGGACTATTTTCCGTTGTGACCCCATGCTGGAGGAGATACTTTCTCCAGTGGATTTGTGAAGAATAAGCTTGATCTCTGCGGGGGTTAGAGAGGCTGAGATCTGAAGCATCCATTCCCAGGCCCACCTCCTTGTGACCCTAGACAGTGGCCCAAGGCAGGGTGGACATCCAGGCTAGCAGATCAGACTGTGGGGGCATTAAATGGGGCACAGAGTAAAGGATCCCCACTGGCTAGAGGGGAAGCTACTCCTCGGGGAGGGGAACCTGGAAACCCCTCCCAGAACTTTGTGTCTAAGAGTCTGTGTAGTCGTTTATGTATCCTAACTCCTTGCCTGATCAGGATGATGGGTTGAGAGAACACTCAACAAATCCTCTTTCCGTATTTTAAATTATGGAGTTAACGCAAAACTCCCCTGGAATGACTAAATACCCCTGCCTCTAAGGAGAGTTGAGATTCAGTTGCTCCTTCTGGGCAAAACCACTCGAACTGCCCCTTAGAGAGCTGACCAGCCCACACTTTACCTAGTGAGGTGATTTGCTTATGTTTCTAGTAACATGACAGTGGAAAAGAAAGAACCTCATTTTTTTTTTAGGTAAAAGTAAAGGTATCTGAAAATGCAGTATGAGTCAATACGATATACATAATAAAATAAGGTAAAAGTTCTCAGGACCTCAAAATTTCTCCTTTAAAACATCTTGCTTAATTTAAAAAATGAGAAAAAAATACGTGTGGATCTGGAGGCAAGTCTTTTTAGGAAAAATGAAATATTTTAAATAGCGTTCTAGATAGAATTGGCCCTAATAAAATTAGCCTCTTTTTACTTTATGTTGTAGCACTTGAGTCTCTCGGAATAAGAATTCCCTCAGAATTCTCGAAGTTTCTGAGTTTAGAGCCCAGCTCTCAGTTACTATCAGTTACCATCTAGCCACATACAAAAAAAAATCCCTGAACTTAATAATGCTGCCAGATTTTGCTCTTCCTAGTGATGATTAGATTTAAGTAATAAAATATTAAAGACTTTAAAGTGTTTAGAATCCAAAAGAAGGGTGTATTTCTATGCCTCATGGAGACCTTTTAGTTACAAACTTATCCTGGTCCTCCAAAAACACAGAAATCTAGAGTTGGAATTTAACGAGGAAATGAGATTTTTGTCTGGGGAAGGAAGAGAAGAGTTTTCAAGAAGTAGATAGAGCATATGGAAGGGCACACAAATGTGAAATGGCCTGTGCTAATTGGAGAATGCCGAGCAGAGACTGAAGTGTGGGGCAGCGTGGGAAGAACGGAGGGAGACGAGGCTGGAGTGTGAAGTCTGGTTCAAAGCGCCCAGAGCCCAGAATGCCATGTGAGTGTAAAAAGTGAGTAGCCAATCAACATTGAGCAGCAAAAGGAAAAGGAGAAGAAAAAAACCCGCCACACACACAATGTACCTACTGTTAAAACAATACTAGAAGGTGACAACGTATATCAGTTCATAAAATACTAGAACAATTCCATGAGATCGGTACCATTTTCCCATTGTGCAGGTGGATACTCTGCAGCTCAGAAGAGTTTAGTTTAGCAGGCATGGTATGTCTTACCTCAAAATGTCCACGGTTGTATATCTAGGAAATGGTAAGGCCAACTGTCTGTGAGAGAAGTCCTATCAGAATCATCATTTTACAGAGGAGTAAATGGAGAGTCAGAGAGGTTAAGTAACCTGCCTAGGGTTACACAGCTAAGAAATGGCAGAGCGAGGATTTAAATCCAACAGTCTGGTCCCAGATAGTCTGTCTTACCCCCTGCTTCTTGATCCAGTGTTCTTTTCTGCTTTTTCCTCTTCGTTAGAAAAGTGGAGAACAAAAGAAATGATTGATTCTATTCTCTCTCTTTAGTATTTTACCTTCTATTGTCTGCCCCAAGCAATGGCCCTTCCTCCATTATTTTCTTGTTCTGAAAATAGCTAAAATGACCTAAACAGCAAAAGCTTCAGCATGTTCTGTGTTCCAGTCTTGGAGAAACCATCCTTAGAGGTTTTTGTTATCTTTTACCACTGAACATGGGTCGAAGGCCTCTAAGTTTACTGAAAAGCTCACTGTGCATAGACTTCTTTTTTTGTAGTTTCATTCATTTGTTCAGAGGATCTCAGTTGAGCACCTATTATATTCCAGGACCTGCGCGAGGTGCAGGGGATAGAGCAGTGAGAAAGCGGGACACAGTTTCCCCTCCCTTCCCACTGGTACGGTGATGTTTTCAGATGTTGAGTGCTGGGGAGAGGAGACCAGCAATGAACCGCCTGAGTGGTCCCTGAGCAGCATCGTCTGCCCGTGACTGGTGCAGAGACGGCCATATTGCTCGACCCCTCACCTTCCTCTGAACCTGTCTCAGCTGACCTTGTACTTGGTGATACTTCTTCCTTTTTCCTCCCTGGAGAATTTTGTGATAATATCATCCCAATGTCATTTGTCCTGTTTGATCATCTTGAATCATTCTCTGTTTTTCAGTCTCTGGCGGTAGCCTTTCTTTTCAATAGACTTTCTTTTTTCAAATGTGCTTTCCAGAAAACAGTTGAAGTCTAATAATTCTCTGCGTTCTCCCTTCCATGTATTGAAATTGAAGATGGCGTGATCATTTCCACTTCATTAGGCCCTTCTTTCTTGGTCAGAAGTAAGTTTAGACAAAAAAATCTCATTCTTGCTCCCTTTTGAGGGTCAAATTTTCAGTAAGTCAAGTTAAAAAAAAAAAAGCGTGGTCTGACACTTCCCAGAACCTCGACATCCTCCCAAACTACTGTTTATGTTGCGTCAGTATCTATCGTGTATCTATTTTAAGAAGAATTTGTCCATATTTTCTAGTCAGCTAGGCTTTCTACAGTTAGCTCCTTCAGTGATATTTTAATTTAGCTCTGTTTTAATCCTCACTATGCATCCTCTCCAGGGACCCAGCTCCTCTCTCAGAATCCCTTTTAAGATTTCTAGATCTTGTTGGCTCCCATGCGTCTTCCTACTAGACGGTTGGATGACAAGATGCTATTTCTGCTTCAGATTATGTTTCATTCTTTCTAGAAAGAGCCTCAGAGGAGTGAGATAGCTTCAGGGAACAATTTCTTCTTTATCTCCTCAGTATTATTGTCTTTCAGCCATTAATTCTTGGCATTAGTTCTTTTATTCTGACACCTCACTTTTTTTTCTTCTTTCTGCCTTGTTCAAGATTATTTCTTCCAGCTGTGGGAACCTCTTGTTGTCCCTGAGAAGCTTGAGAGACCAGAAACATTCCTCCATTCCTTTCCTCATCTTCTCTAACAAAAAGACAACCTTAAAAGGGCGGAAAGTAATACAACCATGAAACGTAACTTATGGCCACCTCAGAGTGGAATGCCAACATGACATGTTTTTCTCCTGTTGCTAGAACAGTCCCCTTGTCGTCCATGCCTCTCAGCTTCCCATTGTTGTCTTTTGCAGCTTTTCCGCAAAGCTTATCTCCTGAATTTAGAGTGCACCATTTCTTTGCTACTGGTCTCCTGGATATGTTAGGCTCCAGAGGCCATTGCCTATAAACTAAATGAGACATTCCTTATCCTCCATCACTCACCTTTGACAACCCCACTGTTTGTTGGTATTTAGTATTAATTCACACCAGCAAGTTCAGCCCCCTCTGGTAAACATTGGGCCACATGCAGAACTTTGACTGAGTTTTCCCCAAATATTTCTACCCCTTATCTCCAACTTCTCACCATATTTGTTCACCACTGTGTTTCTCATTTATCAGGTATTTATAGAAATAGGAACACCTAACATTATTACCTACCAGTGCCAGGAACTGTGCTAACGTTGTTGTTATTTTTCTGGCATTGTTCTAGGTATGTGTCTTGTATTAGTCATTGAATCTACCCAACTGCCCCTACGACATGTACCCTATTCTGATCCCTCCTTTACTGAGGAGAAAACCTGGAGCTTAGGGAGGTTAAGTAACTTAACCAAGGTCACAGAGTTCCTAAGGCAGAGAGGATTCTCTCCCAGGTATTTTTACTCAGGAACTTCAGATCTTAACCATTACCATGTGCTATCTTACACTACAGTGTTCAACACTATCCACACTAATTTAATATCTCCTAATGACCTTGAAACGTTGTTTCATGTCCAAGTAGAAAAACTTTACGAGCTCTGATTTTCCAAAAATAATGTAGCTTGTGTTTTCTTCACTGCTAGCTACTTTATTACCGGTCTGAAAGAAAAGAAAAAAAATGTATAATAAACGCCCCCCAGTATGAAATGCAGAGCCAAGACAAGAACATTTCATTGGCTTTGATTTCCCTAGGGTCCCCTTCCAAAGTAATTTAAGTCAGAAATAAGATCTTATCCAATCTTTACTTTTGCTTTTTTTCCCTTTAATGAAAAAAGTAGGTAAAACTTATTCACCTGGCAAAGCCTGAACACTTTTTTTCTTTACCAGTTCTACAATCTATATAATTGTTATTGAGAAGGATTATTTAAATTAAATTAATTGCCCAGCCATGAGAATAAGCAAAATCGTTTTGAGAGATTTTTAAATGTGTATTAATGAAGAGTTTGAAGTTTCCTGCCATGGAGTACTATATAAAGTATCCACATTGTTAGGAAAAAGCATATAATGTCTTAAATAATATTTGGCTGAAATTGTTGCCCTTCAGTTAACATTGTTTTATTGTTACTGAAATTGCTTCTTAGCTTGTGTTTCTAATTTTTCTTTTTTTCTTCTTTCCTTTTTGCAAAAAAAAAAATTGTAGCTCCTAGTCAGACTGTTACTCTGGTGACACAACCTGTGGTTACCAAGGAAACTGCCATCTCCAAACTAGAAATGCCATCTTCCTTGCTGTTGGAGGTACCTGCTCTGGCAGATTTCAACCGGGCTTGGACAGAGCTCACCGACTGGCTGTCTCTGCTTGATCAAGTGATTAAGTCACAGAGGGTGATGGTGGGTGATCTTGAAGACATCAATGAGATGATCATCAAGCAGAAGGTATGGGGAGAAAAGATAAAAGCTGGCAGAGGTTTTTCTTTAAAGTGAAGATTTTCCACAAGTCAGTTCACTCTCCTACACCATTTCCCACCAGGTTTTAGGCAGCTTTTCTCTGTCTGCAAACACACTATTCTTTCTACTCTATTCAGCCTAAGTATGATCAAGGAAACAAATTAATGCAATTATCTAAAACAGCCATAAATTGAAAAGGAATAACACAAGGAGAAAAGCATAAACCTTACAAGCATAGTTGGCTTAATTAAATTCACTGAACAACTGGTATTTTAAAAATCTATTTAATATCAAATAAGTAGCTCAGTTGAGCTGTTTACATTTAAACTGTTTGTTTGGGCACTCTGCAGCCATAATGTATTACAGAACAAGTATGGTAATCCAGGAATTGGTTATTCACTCTTCTGAGCTGTCTGTGCCAATTCTCCTCCAATGCTAAGCATAATAGAAAGTTAGCTATAAGTAAAAAAGAGAAACGCAGCAAAACATGATATATTTTAAAATGTCTTAGATCTGACTATTGGCATTTATGTAATGCCATACTCAAATAAACATGTTTTTAATACGAAGACTGCATTTCTGAGCCTCATTGGAATCCATTCTGCAAAATTATGACATCAACTAGAAGCATAAAAATACATTGATATAAATGCGGTTTACCTAGCTAGAACAAATATACTATACATCTTTTACATTTCTGAATGAATACGAAAAGTAGTTTTGAAAGCTTTATACACTGTAGTTATTTCACTTGTAAATGATTTTCAAGTCTTTTCTAAAAAAGTAATAAATTGTACTAAAGGTATTTGGGTGTCACAGAACTACTTTTGGCAAAAAACAAGGAGTAAGGCAGACAGATTTCTTTGTAAAATGAAATTCAGCAATTGAGTAGGAGTAAAAATAATTTGATAGTAAATAACCTGCATTTAAAGTACCTTGATCTTACACTCAGAAGACCTGAATTCAGTGGTTTTTCTTTGTCATTTGCAAATGACATGAGTGTGGTCAAATCATTTTCTGGATCTTGGTTTTCTCTTCTGGGTACAGGGTACACAGAATTCACGTTCACTCTATCGTGATAGATATGTGTGTATATAAAGATATGTAAATGTTATAGAAATATATATAATTTGTTTTACTACTGCTTCATAACGAGTATTAGTAGCCACGTTTTTCAGAAAAAGCAATTGCGGCTCGTAGATGTCACATTCCTTACAAGTAGCAGAGCAAAGATTCAAATCCAAGTCTGTTTGGTTCCTAAGCCTGTGTTCTTACTTTCTATGTATACTGCCTGCCAGTATTAAGTGTAAACGTGGCTGCCGTTTGGTGATATATGTATGTTTGTATGTATAGTCTATGTCAGACACTATGCTAAGCGTTTCGCAATTGCAATGTGCCGATACATACAGAAACAAGAGGTACATTCTTTCACAATGTCATATTGAGGTATGCCAATACTTCCAGGACTATTACTAACCGGAAGGGACAGTATGTCATAATGTTTAAAGCAAGGGCTTCGGAGTTAGATTGTCTGTTTTCAAAGCTTGGCTCCTTTACTATGGCTGTGTGACCTTGGGTAAGTTATTCAACCTCCCTGAAGCTGAGTTTATCTATCTGTACAATGTGGATGATGATACTATCTATCTTATAGGTTGTCATGAGGATTAAATTAGGTAGTATATGAAAAATGCTTCCCACCTAGCCTTGCTTACTGCAAGTATTTACCTGAGGTTAGTAATTAATATTAGGTTCTCCTGCAAACTATGTTAATCTGCCTACTCGTGGCATTTGTATTGTGCAAACTGTATGTCATATAATGATGATGAAATACGTGAAAATAAGAGTTTGTTTCCACATCTGCACCCCATTCTGCCGTTAACATTACAGCCTCCTGTAAAAGCCACTACCTATTAGAGTGGGAGAGAAAGTCCATCCTCTCTTGTGAGGGGTTTGTGAGCCCAGCCTTTGAGGAAGGCGTTGACCTGCTCAGTAGTCTTCAGAGTTTCAGAAAGGACTATTAAGTTGATGTCTCTTCAAAGTGATAGTGTTTACATATAGGTCCAAAATTAATTTGGGAGGATGTTTAAGTGCCATGTCTGAGGCACAAAAAACCAGGATTTGTAAATGTCATGTATATATACCTCTAATCTCCCTTCTCTTGCTAAATAGTGGGATGCTTTTCTTGCTTCCTCCTCTCATATTAAAAAAATAATTTATAAAGACATTGTTAGTTTTTGCATTTTATAGCTTCAGTCACTAAATGACCCTAAATTAACATTAGACAAATGTGTGTGTGTGGAGGGGGACAAGAAAGAGAGGTAAGTTTGGGGAAGTATTTATTATAATATCAAGAAATAAATATTTCTTCTATGTAAAGTTTCAAATAAAACAATCATAACTTTAATGTTTGAGGTGTGAGGAATGAGGTAATATTCCAAAAAGCCTTTATAAACTGTAAAACACTATCAATGCCTGTTTATTTACATATTCTTTTAACAAATTTTTATTGAGCTAATCTAAGTGCTTCGGAAATACAGAGTTGGGCAAGATAGGAATGTACAGATTAAAGAAGAAGAAGAAAAAAATAATAGCACTATGATAGAAATAAATTTCAGGATGCTACCTAGCACTTATTTAGCACTAATGATATACAGTCACTGATCTAAGTATGTCACATGTATCACTTAATCCTCACAACAACACTTGAGATTGATAGTAAAGCACAGCGAGGTTAAATAACCTGCCCAAGGTCAAGTAGTAAAGAGACAGCAATGGGATTTGAACCCAAGCAGTCTGGTTCCAGAATCCTCACCCTTAACTACGATGGTTTTCTACTGCCCTGGGTATGCTTGCATGATGCTCTAGGGACTTACTTCAGAGAGAGGACATCTAACTAAGCCAGGGAACAGATCAGATATCAGGAAAAAGTTCTTGAAGAAGATAAAACTTAAAGAACAAGTTGAAATTAACTAGATAGATAAAATGAGAAAGGCGATCCCAGCCGAGGGAACAGACTGTACTTTTTACTGATGTGGAACACAACATAGTATAGTATAGAAACTCTGATTCCATATGGCTGAAATTAAGGGGTTAAGAAAGAAATTGATGAGATTGAACAGAGAGAGTAGGGCTAAAAAATGAGTCCTTGCCAGACTAAGGAGTTTTGATTGTGTCCTTCAGGCAGTGGCAACCCTTGAAGGATTTTAAACAAATGTAGTTAGTTGTATATCATTTAGGGTTCTCTGGATGCAAGCAACAGAAAATATCCCCTGATTAAATCAAGCGGAAAGTAAACATACTGGAATTAGCCTGAAGACAATGGAAAAGGTTTAGGAAAAGAAAAGGGATCTGAGCATGCCTGGGCATCTAGTTAGCAGGAACTACTGGTGTCTCTTTGTGACCCTCTTTTTTCTCCATACTGTGTAACTGTTCAAAATTGAAAGTCCTGGGAGAGGAAATCCAGCCAAACTTGCTTGGGCCACACGCCTATCTCTTAGCTAGAAGAGAGCAGAAAATTTTGATTTAAAACCTTCTTCCAAAGCCCCTCACAATGAGGGAGAGGTAATTCCCCGGGAAGAAATTGGAGTCTGTAAAAATTGAAGACGGAAAGGATGCTGAGCAGCCAATAAATGATAAATGTCCACCAAACTCAAGCAAGAATATGTAGAATAGGATGGAGGACAGAGCAAATGAAGGAGATTTGCAGAAAGTGATTATCATGATCTAAGCAGTATATTTATCTATTTCAACTTCGCAACATGGAGAACTGAAATAAAGGCCATTTATGTGCCAGTACCGTAAATATAAGTTTGTTTGATGCTAACACAAACACGAATTGGTTCTCAATAAATGTAGATTGCTTGAAGGATAATGTGAATGAAATGTGATGATAAACAAGCTTCTTTTTCAACAGAAATTGGAGTTTGGGAATTGTAGCTGTGAGGCATCAGAAGGTAGGTGAGAAGATGTAGCAAAACATGTTATGAGTCTAGAAGAACTTGGTTTTGAATTTATGAAGTTCAGAGCAAATGTTAGACATGCAATGATTGAAATATTATTTCCAGAAAGGGAGTAAGGACACAGCATTTCAATAAATTAGCTTTCCATAGTTCTAGGCCTTGAATTCAAAATCACATATTTGATATTGTTTCAATAAATTATTTAATTTAATTCTTATTTTAGAAAATAAGGGACTGCTACCATTTTGACATGAAAATAATTTTTACTAAGTGAATTACGTTAAGCAAAAAATGGAAGTTAAAATTCCAACTAGAATTTTCTAAAAGACTGTAACATGTAGCCATTTAAAAAATGAAGCAACTCGGCTGCTTCATTTTAGAGAGTAAAAAATATACCATTAAATTGTAGAGAAATAGAGATGTGAAATATGAAAATTAAGCCTTTAAAAGTAAAATTCCAAAATAAAAAAATTGAAAAATAAAGTAAGACTCTAAGTTTATGATGAAGCTCCGAGTTTACTTTCTAAAATAGTGGCTTAATAGCAGAGGATGATTGGTAATTTATAGTTTAGTGTCAGAGAAATCTGATAAAAATTGCTTTTCTCATTCCATCACGTGTTTAAGTTAAATTGCTCTGAAAAAAATTTGTTTTGACAATTAGTCACAGTTTTCTTTCACTGACATAATCTTATCGAATGAGGGGGAAAATACATCTAGAGTTTTTCCCTGAAAGTGATGATTGAATATGACCCTTAGAGAAAGGAAGGTGGGAAAGACAGAGGAGAGAGAGGAGGGGTGAGGGAAAGAGAAAATGGAAGGAGGGAGGAAAAGAAGAAGGGAAGAGGAGGGAAGAAAAATTCCTGAGGAAAAAAGAGAGAAGGAGGAAAGAAGAAATGCAAAAAGGGATGGAGGGTGGGAGGGAGAGAGCGAGGTTGGGAAGATAGGACGCTGGCAAATTTGGGGAGAGGTTTGTGGAGAACTGTGTCGCTATCAGCAGACAGGACTTAGGCAGCCATATGATATCATTATTTTTATACTACTGGTGTCCGATTGCCTGTGCTAAATAAATTACAGTCTTTTTTCAAGCCATTTTGGCCAGGTGTTCAGGGTAATTCACCACTAAATCTGACCCACAGGCATTTGAATAAAGAATTGAGTCGGCAAAGGAGTTTTATCCTTTAATAAGACCTCTTCAGGTTGGGGTTGAGACAAATTGGCCAATCTGGACAAGATGATAATAGCATTGTTCAAGATTCATTTTTAACTACAGGTTACACTGCCACTTGGGTGATTTCATTATCCAAAGATTGAATAAGCAGTTTTAGTGGGGACAGTGTATATTTAAATGGGCAATAATTACTTGGATGTGTTTATTTTTTTATTGTTAAGGTCAAAGTCTTTAATAAATTCTATGATTATTTTTTAAACTGTGGCTATATCTACACAAAGAGCAATTGAATGGCTCCAGAATCATTCTGATTATAACTTTTGTTGAATAAATTCAGCCACAATCTGATGACAAAAGAACTTGTCTAGCATGGGCCTAGAATTGGTGGCACAATGTGGGGGGAAAATGACATCGATCGTTTAAACTAAAAACAAGACAATGCTTCTTGGTATTATTCTATTGCCATGAGCATAGCAGAAAAGTGGGTATTACAAATGATTTCCCCTATTCAACAAATGAGAAAAGTTACAGACAACAAAGTCAAAGGCCTAGGGTCACTTAGTGAATGTAATTGTTCTAATGTAGATCCAGACTTTGGGGAATAGATAATGTTTCTTATTTCTTTTTTGTTTTCTGTGACCGCCCCCTTCTTAAACATGTCATTTGTCCACCAGAACTGTAACAACACAAACTAAGCCCAGTCCATTTTCATGGGTATCCAATAGATTTCGCAAGTTAGATGATAGTCATCTTAGGGTGAAGAGATTGATTATTCTGTTTTTCATCAGCCATGCAGCTCTCATCTCATCTGTTCATTTCTGCACAACCTTAAGAAACACCACACCAGAGTGTGCTGTCTTTCCATAGATCCATATATGTGTTGAATTCTACAAAGAGTAATGTCATAATGTATCTCGCTGAAGATATTTGCAAATTTTGAACCGCAATTATCTTCTGATAAATGGACATGTCTTCTGTAGAAAGTTCATAACTCTGTGGATCACTGCTCCACATGCATACAATTTTCTTACCTAATGAGAGCCAAATTCTCTATTATCTTCACTGAAGGATGTAAAGTTATGTCAATGTCGTTAATATGACTTATATTATACTTTCCAGTCATGACAAAATAAATTCCCCTTAAATACAAAGGTCATAGAGCTGCAAACACAAAAAAAACCCATTTTCAAAGTCTCATAATAACCTTTTTATGCAAAATGATACCATACACTTTCTTTGCTTAAAGATAAATATAAGCTTTACCAAATCACATATTTCAAAGTCTATGAATGGAAATGCATATCTTACTACATTTCACTTCTACTCGCTGTAAAATTTTCTGTCAAAACCTTATCAAGTAAAACTGAACCATGATATTTACATGATTTCTAATAAAAGAAAGTATACTGTGTTTTCAATGAAATACCAGTGGGATTCTGGTAAGCAAGTTTATGTTTCTTATTGTTTTTCAATAGTGAATTCTATTTACAAGTTTGCTTGCTTGGGTCTAGATAGGAGTTCCTTTATATGAACAGGCTTTTATTATTTGCATAAAATACCTAAAATCTGAGATCTTCTCTAACTCAATGGCTCAGTATTTTTGGAAAGCTATGTAATATTATTATACCCTAAATGTTATCACCTGCTTTTTTGGACTTTTTATTTCACCATAATTTGGGGTCCTTGAAGTCTATAATTGAAGTTACAATGTGTTATAATGTAAGTTCTTCTTATTATTATCCTTAATGTTCAGATAATGTTAGGTAATGTTAAGGTTAGATTATAGTTCCTTGTTTATTCATTCCTTAGTTCAACAAATTGTCTTTAAAAACCATGTTACAAAGTGCATTAAAGGCAGTTAGGGGACTATTAGGAAATGACGTTGGAAAGAGATAGTGGAGTAAAAATTTGGATTTAAATTTGATTTCCGGTGTATGTTAGCGAATAATTGAGAATGAGATAAAACAATGATCACACATCACTATTACAGTGTTTTTGTACATTTATCCACACTTTTTTGTATATGATTACTTACGTTAAAGTGATACATATATGTGTATACATATTATTAACATACATACAAAGTAGATATTTTTAATAGTCTGCAGTAAAAATAAATACTCCTCATACTTTCTTTCCTCTCTCAAATACCTACTTTGGAGGCCCCTGAGTTACAATGTCATGCAGATTCATTAGGAATATAATGACTACGTTTTAGGAGCTTTTGGTATAAGACTAAGTTTTCATTCATCTGTTACTTATTAAACATTTGTAGTGAAAGATATCATGTTATCTGCTCTTAAGGATTAAAAATAAGAATATCGGCTCCAATTTTAGAGTGTATCTTCTGTGAGGGAAACATAAAAGGCAGCGGTAATTGCCACAAGAGAAAAAAGTGCGATGGTGGTTTCAATCGTATACATATTACAATGAATGAATCAATCAATCATTTATTTTCTTCCTCCTAATATGTGCCTGCCTTTCTCATATAGAAGAAAATTAAACTAGACTTCTCTTTCCAGATGTCTTGTTAATTTTTACTCAATAACCTGGGGGTGAAAATTTATTCTTGCATAATATATTCTAATGTTTTAAAATTTCGTAAACCAATCTAATTGATCAGTAAATTTCCCAGGTGATCATAGCTGCATTGTTTTTGAGAGAGAAGCAGTAGAATTTGACCATGTTCATGTGAGCTTTTATGAATTCACTAAAAATAATACCAGGGTTTCTAGAGTTATTGGAGTCAATTCTTTATTAAATTTATAAAAATAACTTTGAATATTATTTTAGTAATTCATAAATCCTCCCAGATTCCTTCACTTTTATATTTCACACTCTGTGTAAACAAGTAGCATCATATTCAAGGATTATGTATTTCCTATAATTTTTTCAAGGAAAGAATATCTTCTAAGTTATTTTTCTCAAGAATAGAAATGCTTTGGTTTCCTGACGTATTCTCCCTTCAATTATGGAAGTGGAATAAATTTGTAATGATAATCTTCACCCTCCCCCCCAAACTGATTTAATCTATATTCAGCTGTATGATTCTTTTTAAACCTTCCCACTAGAAATAAGAACGAGTAATGCCATGGGGAAGGTTTGGGGCAAAAGTATATAGATAAATCTCTACTTAAGAAAGTGGAGAGAAGAGAATAATTTACACTTAACTCCATGCTTTTTTTCCCCCCTAAAACTAAAAGAACTAGACTGTGGTGAGAGGAAAAATAATCTACAGCAACCCTACTGAGGCTAAGCTTTTCTGTCATGTCATATTATATGAAAATCATAAAAAGCTGCCACAGATAGAACCATAAATGCCCTTTGAGAAATTTGACATAAAAATCAAACTGCCACTTTACCACACTTACCCGAGTTCAATTTTATTTTTTTTTAAGTTATATAATAGGTGTTAGGCACTAGAAAAGGACAGTTATTGGGGGCAGATAATAGCAGTTGGAAAGAATGCAAGCAGGCAAGAAGCTATCTATAATGAGATTTTACAGTAAGATTGTTCTCTAAATCAAAAGGAGGATGTATCTTATTTTTAGCATTAGGAAACTTTTTAGATGAAAACCGTTGCAACCATTTCAAGGTGTGAGTTCTAACCAAATCCAATTATGAAGTTACCACACCGATGACTTAGGGTTCCTTTCCATTCCTTAAAGTTGATTATAGTGATGAGAAACGTCGAGTTGCCTGGTTTGTCAGAGCATTGAAGCCTTGGAGATCTATCCCTGCCTTCTCTGTGAAATTTGTTTTGATGACTCCAATCCATATTGGTCTTTTTAATTAGTGATTCACTGCAAAATTATTTTGCCCGTTAACTATATATTTCCTTGTAAAGCTGCTTCTATTGTCTTGAATTTCCCTTTTAAAACATTTATTGTCATTTGACTTTTTACTTTTTCATATTTTAGCCCTTGCAATGAATTTAAATTTCCTTAAAGGCAAGCATAGGATTCTCTTTGCTATTGCAGCTAAGGACATACTAGGCGTTTTATAAATATTGTTGATTTACTTTATCTTCACGGATGACTAGGTTTACTTAGCATTCGGAATTTAACAGTCTGTTATAGAGCCATATGCATATTTATGTTTATTTTAACTTTTAAATGCAGCATGATTTATTTCTGTTTTTGGTCAGTGATGAAGGAAAGGCTCCGGGGAATTAAATTTACCACATCAAGAAAAACAATTATAATTTTAGACTGTAAGAATTTTAGAAATTAAAGGCTCTTCGTTTCCAATTAATAATGGTAGGATCGCACGTTTGGCTGCCTGTGAGCAAATCCTCCACACAATAGCTTATCCAGAGAGGAGTTTGTTTTTCTCACATAGCGAGACCTCCAGAATTATGTGTTCCAGGGTAGGTTCAGCAGCCACAAAATCATGTGTCCCAACTCCTTCTTTCGCCATCCTCAACATACAGCTTTCATTCCTTCTGGTGGTCTCAAGGTGACTACGCTGCCTGTAAGCACTATCTCTGTGTTTCAAAATGGAAAAAGGGGAAATGGGAAGGTAAATGCCTGTGTCAGGTGTGTCAGCTCCTATTTAGAAGGAAAACAAAAGCTTTTCTGGCAGTCACACATAGAAGATGTCTACTTTGTGTCAATGTCTACGGCACTGACCAGAAATGTGTCACATGGCCACTCCTAGTTTCAAGGGATCCTGGGATGATAGAGTATTTTAAATGAGTAAGTGTGTTTCTTTATTCATAATTCAGAATAAAACTGGTGATCTAATCCTAAAACCCTGCTGTTCTGAGCAAAATCTGGATTCTTTTAGTTAAGATGGAAAGAATGGATATTGGATAGGCTGTGCCTAACAAGACACTCTTAACTAAAGCATGTTTTTCTCCTTTAGACTTAAGTAGCTTTTAATTAGCTAAAAATGATGTGATTGTTTTCCTGTCTTCTTAGTTCTCTCATCACAGAGATGGAATGGGAGTGTGAATGTAAAAGAATAATCCTAGTATTAGAATAGACGTCAATGATTTTACTTTACAATCATTCTGTACAAAGGTCACTGAAAACAATGCAAATTAGGTGGGAAATTGAAATACATTGTGTTTATATTTCCTCTATTCTCAAGGAATAACGTCCTAATTAACCACATATGTTGTCTATAATTCTCTAAAGCTGCACAGTCCAATACAATAGCCACCAACCACATGTGGCTATTTAAATTTAATTAAAATGTAAAAATCACTTCTTTAGTCGCACTAGCCCCATTTCAAATGCCCAGTAGCCACATGTGACTAGTGACGACCGTGTTGGACAGGACAGATACAGAACATTTCCATCATTGCAGAAAGTACTATTGGGCAGGGCTACTCTAAACAGCTATAACACATATGTTTCAGCTATCAATGAAATAAAATTAAGGAAAAATTGTTTTATTCATTTCTATCTTTTTGCCTCTGAATATTTTTAAATTGGAGAGAGAGAAAGCAGTCACATAACAGCTTAAATAGCCTGACAAATTCAGAAAAGGTCCATTAGCATCAATATACACAGAATTAGGTCATCAGTTTTCATATTCTGAATTATTAAGATGCAAACACACCCACGGAGTTCAAGGAAAAATATAAGCAATTAAAAGATTACCAGTTCTAGAATGATGATCAAACAGGAAAATAAGTAACATGGCCCAATTTATATAACATGTTTTAGAAGATGAATTTTTTTCTCTGACTGTGTTGCTCTTTTTATAACATCTTATAACTCCTTTCCGTGATCTTCTCGAGCTTTCACCGCAAGCCCCCGTGTTTCCTTGGCCATCCATGCTCTCTTCATTGAAGCAGTATCCCAAGGCCCAAGTTCCTAGATTTTTCCTTCTTCCCCACGATGTGTTCCAACAAGGGAAATCACTCTTGCCTCTCATAATTTCAATTGTCTATTTTATGCTGTAAAAAAGTAGAAAATGATGAGTGTTGAGATTTTGACTAGGAAATATACTATTGTTCCTAAGAGTTGGAATATTGCAACCTTTCCCCAGCTGTTCTGTGGAACACTAGATTCATGAAATGTTAATAGACGTTCCTCACGAAAAAGTCAAATAAGCTGAGAAATGTGCCTGGACTTTGCCATCATAGAGATCTACACTGTACATCACCATAGCAGTCACTGAAAAGTCCCACAGGAATGTTAGCACTGTTGAGCTCCGCAGTTCTCAGTCATTTCTCCATGGAAATCGTTTGTGTGAGACATCTTAAGGAGCACAGTGTAGAGAATGTTAACTTATCCTAGTCAAATGTGCATGCCTCTGGGAGTTGCTTGATTTCTCTACGTGCATTTATTTTTACCAAATTAATCTTTCAGAAATCTTTCCTCTTAGCGCCATGTCTGTAATGTGGGGAGCTCTTACTAGGATAGCATTTGTGCCTTTCATTATGATGTACTTACCAGGGACCAAGTAGCTAGGCTTTCTCCAGAATGAATATCTGAGGGAAAAACTTTAACAAGCGTTCTATAAAATCAGTGTTGTCTATAAGATATATGTTACATATAATAAGATATATTTATATGTTACATATAATAACATATTTAAAATATTGATTAATTCTTAAAATCAGCACAAAAGTGTTAAAGAGAAGCACACAATATAGGGCAGTACTTAAAGGCATTCAAATGCCTAGATATATCTTAACCTTTTCCTATATAAGGTCTAAAAGACAGAAATCGCACACTTTTCACCTTTCTTTTTGAAATGCAAAGCTTTGTCTCTTCCTTTGAATGTTCAGTTACAGGAACGCTCAATGGGAATATATCAGAAGAACATAAATTCTATTTATATTTATTTTTATCTCATTCTTTTAAAGTTAATATTTTTTCTAAAGTACGTATATTAATAACATAGTATATGTCTACAATTTTGAATAAATATGGATTCCTATGTGTGAGCCAGAATTTTTTCAATAGTAGGCGTGTGCAGTCAGAAAAGTTCGGAGACTGTTTCTCCTCAATGTGGCAGATGTCAGCTGTCCCCTGGCCTACAACTAGGTACCCTCGAAAGAATCCATCATATGATATGAAAGAGCTCACATAGACTTAGCTGATATAAAGCTCTCTCTCATTTATTTCCTTTAACTTCTCTTTGCTGAATAGAACACGACTTGTTCGGTCTACAGCAGAAAGATTGCAATCACAGATGTTCCGCAGGCCTTCATCTCTTTAGATATATTTTTTTACAACCAGGAGGCATGTTCTACGTTGTTTCTCTTCTTTCTCTGACTCTTAAAGCTTAGGTTTCAAAGTAAGAGTGAATTTGTTTTAAATTGCCCAGAACTATCCTTTACTCGACTAACTTCCAAATGGAATCATATCTGCTTTTAAACTTTTGAATTAAACTTCTTATCCAATATTGAAGGCATATAAAATGTATCTGTTTCTTTACAAAGAAATATATATTAATTCTTTCACATTGGAATAGTCTTCAGATAACTTAGTGACCGTGATGTTAAGCATTTTGTAAGGCTGGTGGGAGGAGTGGGAATATTTTTTGATCATTTTATCTTTTTGGTCTCTCTGTACGCATCTGCTTATGTCAAATAACCTCTAATTATGTGGCAACTCATTGTATGTGATTATGATACTTACTGCTAATTTTCAACCTTCTATTGTTTTTTAAAGTATAATACCAATGCTAAAGCTCTGTTTGCTTCCTTTTTTTCCCCTCAGTTTTAATTATATTGTGAAGTCAGGATCAACTGGCCTACAATTCTTTCAAGGAATAGAATATATAACTGATCTGCAAATTTTCTAAAGCTGAGATGCGATGTTTTTTTACCATCAGAAATTATGCAGATATCAATTATGGTTTCCTTATTAGAAAAGCAATTCCTTGCCCCCAAATATTGCTACTGTGTAATCATGCTGTCACATTCTTAAATTCTACCTTTAAGAATGAATTTATTTGGTTTCAAGCATTGAATCTAATTGTTCTCTGTTGATGTGAAAATATCCTACGATAATCCTTTATAACCATGCAGATAAAACCCAATTGAATTATTTCTCAACTCCAAAAGCATAAGAAATGTTGTGTGTCTTTGTTTTTTTCTAAATCAAATAAAATTTGGCTCCGAGCCTTTCTTCTAGGGTAGTCGGGGATCCAGTGTCTTGGTCATTTTTCGGAGTCCCCCTTCTTTTCCGAATTCTTCAATGGCCTTCGAGAGGCTTAAGGGTCTTCAGAAAAGAAATCTCCCAGTTGATATTACAATTCTGCCTTTTCTTATGCCTAGGAGTTCCTGTTATTCTAGCTCATTTTCTAAAATCCAAGATTTTCCAAAACAAAGAGCTCTGAATGCCTTTTAAGAGCAAGGAAATCCAGACTTCAGGGACGCAGCCATGCCTATCATCTAAAAGTGAAAAGGAAAATATAGCTATTGTTCATTTTTAAAGAAAAAACACAGTTACTTTCTCAACCAGGTTGTCTTGCAACCCCATTTATCAGTTCTCAGCGGGTTGCTTGCTAAGAGATTCTGAAGGAATGCAACAAAGAGAAGCTAAGGAATCTAAGGGGCATGAGGTCTACAATGTTAGGTTCTCCTGTCTATGAGGTTGTCACAGCAAGGGGGCAGTTTAAGGGCACTTCCCTTAAACTCACACTGAGCTTACAAAGGGGAAGAATGGAGCTGATTTTAAAAATCAGCTTATAGGGACCAGCCCGGTAGCATAGCGGCTGAGTTCATGTGCTCCGCTTTGGCAGCCCGGGGTTTGCTAGTTCAGATCCGGGTGCAGACCTAGCACTGCTTATTGAGCCATGCTGAGGCAGCATCCCACATGTAAAATAGAGGAAGATGAGCACAGATGTTAGTTCAGGGCCAGTCTTCCTCAGCAAAAAGAGGAGGTTTGGCAGCAGATGTTAGCTCACGACTAATCTTCCTCAAAAAAAAAATCAGCTTATAGTCTATTATATGATTTATTGTCTAAATCATAATACATTTAAGAATGAAAATGAGTGTCATTATTAATAATGCCAGACAACAAGAGTTAACTAAGATCGTCCAGGGAAAACTAGATATATAGTCACTTTATCTATAGATAAAGAGAGAAAATTAAACAAGTATCAACACTTTGAAAACTGAATTATTTGATGTATAGATTGTTTCTCAGAAAACCTTATGTTAAGTTGATATTTTTTATAATCTATTTGAGAAAACCAAAAAGTAAATAGGCAATTGAGGTATGATGAAATAAATTCTATGATTGGGTAAAAACAGGGTATTCTTCAAGATTAAATCTGAACATAAATGAGAATGTGTTCCATTTCAACTAATAGGAAATCCAATTCAAACTGGCTTTAAGAAGAAAGGGAATTCATTGGTTTATGTAACAGATATATTGCATGGGCTTCAGGCATGGCATGCTCGAGACTCCAATTTCATTGCTCACTTTTGCTCTTCAACATTGTCAGAGTAGTTACAGGATACATTTTGCATACCACACTATATTTAAAATGAAAGAAAACTTTTCTTTTCTTTTCTTTTCTTTTTTTGGTGAGGAAGATTGGCCTTGAGCTAACATCTGTTGCCAATCTTCCTCTTTTTGCTTGAGGAAGATTGTCACTGAGCTGACATCTGTGCCAGTCTTCCTCTGTTTTTTGTATGTGGGATGTTGCCACAGCATGGCTTGATAAGAGGTGTGTAGGTCCATGCCTGGGATCCAAATCCACCAACCCCAGGCCACCGAAGGGTAGCACATGAACTTAACCACTATGGGACTGGGCCAGCCCCAGAAAACTTTTCTTTCTTGGCCCTCAAATGAAAGTTTTGAGCTTCTCTCAATTGAACTAGCTTAAATCATAAACCCATACCTGAACAAATTATTCTGGCAAGGAGGATAGGAATCCCACCCTAATTCCCTGGTTTTACAGAATAAGATGCTGTGAGGGTTACCAATACACCTACTCTAGTCATGACTCCAGATTGTAGGGAACTGAAAAGAAAAGTTTCCCACAGGAGTCAATGTTTCAACCAAATATAATTCCTTTCTAACTGGACTAACAGTCTTATCAACATGGTTCATTTTTTGTTTCATCCTACAGTAATCCCCCCAATCTGTGGTTTTGCTTTCCACAGTTTCAGTTACCCATGGTCAACAGCAGTCCAAAAAGAGTAAATGGGCAATTCTAGAAATAAACAGTTTATAAATTTTAAGTTGTGCACCATTTCAAGTAGCATGATGAAATCCTACGCCATCCTGTGCCATCCTGCCCAGAACGTGAATCATCCCTTTGTCCAGCGTATCCACACTGTATATGCTACCTGCCTGTTAGTCTCTTGGTAGCCATCTTGGTTATCAGATTGACTGTTGTAGTGTCACAGTGCTTGTGTTCAAATAACCTTATTTTACTTAACAGTGGCCCCAACACGCAAGAGTAGTGATGCTGTCGATTCAGATATGCCAAAGAGAAGTCGTAAAGTGCTGCCTTTAAGTGAAAAAGTGAAAGCTCTCATCTTAGTAAGGAAAGAAAAAACGATGCTAGTTTTGCTTTTGCACCTCAAACTGTGAAACTTACAGCCACAGTGTGTGGCGAGTGCTTAGTATAGGAAAAAAACATATTATATATGGGGTTCAGTCCTCTCCATGGTGTCAGGCATCCCCTGAGGGTCTTGGAACATATCTCCCATGGATAAAGGCGGTCTACTGTATTTTCCTATTTCTTGGTAATGTTATATAAGTAATTGCAGAATTTAAAAGCTGAAGAGAAAGAGGACACAGAATACCATGTCTTTTGTCATTTCAAAAGCAATAGAAACTAACATATTCATTTTCTTTCATTAAACATCAAGAGAAATATAATGTATTACATAAACATGTATAAATAAGGATTTCCAACACTGATAAACAGGAAATATTTTCTTGTTACCTTGTTTTCTTCCTTTTCTCTTATCCTATTTTTCTTTGTCAACTCTGATGACATCTCCAAATTTCAGCTTTTATTCATAAGAAAAAAGTGACTATCATAGTAAAGAACACTTTTGTTACAATTTGGACACTCCACCCTTTCCTCAAATAAAGAGGAATCTTAATATTATGTGAACATTTTTTCCTGCTTTTTCTCATATTTGTGGAAATAACATGAGCTTTTCTGGAGTCAGGCATCTAAAGTCTCGCCTTGTGTTATTGGCGAGCTACACAACTTCTGTGATCCTCAGTTTGAGCATCTGTAAAGCTGGGGTTGAAAACTCAATGATACATTGTGGTTCTCGGGAGGGAAAGCACATTGTAAGCTCTTTGTAAACAGATCTCAACTCTGCAGTTGCATTTGCTCTAACTGTGCGCCACTTCTCTCCACATTTTCACTTTGCTCTAACATAACAGTGGTATCTTACGTCATCCATCAAAGGAAATAATTAAATAAAGCCGCTCTTTAAAACAAATATTAATTTTAGATGATTAAATAGGTTTGTATGGAGATTCCTCTTGCTAATTGTAGCAATTTTCCTTGGTGAAAAATGATAGACACTTGAAAAACCAATTAATCATGATGGCTCCTTTTGCGGCATAAATAAATCAAACTTTCAAACCTGAGATAGAATCAGAAGGGCAATGGTAGTGTTTCAAAGCCCCTTGTCATCTGATGCTACAAATTAAAAAAAGAGAGAGAAACTTGTTTCACTCTAATCATTTTCCAAGTGCTTCAGAAAATGTGTATTTTCCTAATAGATAAGAATTTCTTACTTGGATTAGAATTGGAGTGTACCCAGAAGGGCACCTTCTGTTGAAAGAGGTTTTCAGACAGCAGAGTCTGGTGAGTGTGCCTCAGGTCAAAGAAGAGAGGGTTTTGAGAAACTCTGTGGCTAGAGACAGGTGTGTTTGAGCCCGGGGAGATATGCAGAGTCCACTCTAGTTTCTTTCTTCTAAATCATTCTTACCTTAAGTCCCCAAGTATTTGATGAAGGAGGAATGAGAAGAAAATGTGCACACTATTATAGGAAAGATTTGCCCCTATGCTATGAAGACTTTTAGAACAAGAGTGTTATAGAAATTCGTGCCAAATGCCTAGCGTTTGTTTACCGGAAGATAATGTCACAGCTTGGGTTCCTGGGAAGCAGATGCTGCGACGCAGTTCAGCATCCAGGATGTTTATTTGGGAGTGCTGTTGGGTCAACCGGAGAGGGCAGAAGAAGAAGTTGGGCTGGGATGCAGCCTCAGTAGAGGCCTCCTCTGACTATTCAGGGAGCTCTGAGGCTGAAGTGACGCTTCAGAATTGTTATGATTCGGGGAGAGAGGACCAGACCTTTTTAACTCCAGGTCAAGTCGCTCATTGGATGTGAGCTTTTCAGGGAAGGAAACATAAACTTAGGAAAGATGGCTCGCTTCAGCCAGGGCAATTCCTCTAAGGGGGTTGACAGCTGAAGGCTCTCTCCCAGGAGCTCTACTAGCAGCTGAAGAAATAAGTCCCTTATTTCTGAAGGGGAATCTGAGCCGCATATTACAGCTTCGTAGTACAGATAAGCTTACTATTTCAAATAGGGGCTAGCTGGAAAAAGATTAAATGTCCAAAACTGAGTAGATTGCTAAAATAAATTGGGATATATCACAAATCAATATGTATTACATGGTATTATTTTGTCACAATATTTATTACATACCCCAAACCACATATATTATTTTGTAGAAATATATGCCACGTATATTTCTATGAAGACTATACATACCCATATAGAATGCTATGGAAAGAAATATATATATAGCAAAAATTTAGTATGGTAAGTAAGGGTTAGTGACTCTCCCATACTTTCACTATCAGGTTTACGATCACCATCTGTGTAAAAAGTTCACTCAAGGCAGACATGAGAATATTCTAGAATTTAGGGGCAGGATTCAGTTAACCTTAGAGACAGTATCAAGCCATCAGAATCTTTGGATTCGATGTGGGGACACCGAATAGTTTGGGCATCAAATCTTGGGTACCATTCCAAAAAGTACAAGCTCCACAGCTTGCTGGATTTTTATACCTGGTCCTTAAAAGATGAAGAATGCATCTAATATATTTTAACCAAAACATTTATCTTGAATAACACTAATATCATAAATTAAAATCCATTTCTAACATTCATTTTGCTCGTTAGGAAGACCTCTTGGTGTTGACTGTGATAAAAATACTTAAAATGCTTGTCGTACCTGTCTCCAGAATCTGGTCTTTCTGATTAAAGTCTGGCCTCATCCGCCATATGAATTCCTTATTGAGCTAACTGACTGCTAACACACTCCTACTATATCATATATAATGTCTATGCTGAAGTATGGTAAAGGAAATTATAGCCTTTATAACGTATAATTCATACATATTTTTGTTAAGGAAACATGTTTTTTGCTTTTTATTTTACCACAGACATTTTAATATGCATGCAATCAGGAGTCTCCCATGATTCATTATCTCCAAGATCAAATTTCCTCATTCAACTTATCTTTCTTACAGCAAGTATCAAGGGCAGTTGGAACATACGTATGTAGATTTGTCTTGATTTAGAGTATTCAGCCTTAAGAATATATCTGGTAAACAAGCAAACTCTGGGTCAACAGTGTATTTGCCAGCATTTTATCTTTGTTCCTAAATATTTTAAGTGAGACCTTTCTCTCATCTTTATGTCCTAACCACATGAGAAATTTGATTATTTTGAGTGGTCCAACCACAAAACAAAACACAGAGCCCCCAAATCAAAAGTTCTTTGTATATATTAAGAAAAGACAACCGTTTGGTGTCAATTCAATCTCGAATGAAATGCTGTTCTGTGAAAACATCTCCCTGGCTTGTATGGGGGTAATGGGGCGTGGGATTTATAGACTCAGCAGTAACTGAGAGATTAAAAGATATGTAGCTTCTCCCTACAACTTTGCTTAATGAAACCCTCAGTTTGTGCTGTGAAAAGAGCTTATTGTTTTCTTTTCATGCAAATTATCATAGTTTTTATCTGTTTATTTAATAGTCTGTAATTTGGAGTAATATATTCTCTTTTTTTCTGATAGCATTGGGAAGTAGCAAGTGGAAAATGCTAACAGGAGGCAGATTAGCAAGTATCCCATAAATCAGAGTTCATTCCTCCTCTTTCTCCTTCCTTCTTTCTTAGTTTCCCTCTTTCCTTCCTTCCTCTTTTTATTTCTTCCTCTGTCCCTGTTGATCTGGATTTTCTGCTTTGTCATAAGGGAATTCTTTACTGTAAACAGACGAGGCGCTGGTGAATTTTCTCTGAGTTTACTGAGATTGTGGGTGGACTCTGGGCTTGGAGCTGCCTGGTGCTTTGCATTCGACTCAGGGCTCTGGAATAGCATCCTTATTTGCTGTTCTAATTCTCCCAACTTCATGATTAAGGTAGACAAAAGTTATAACCCTAAACTATTTGACAAAATGAATTTCTAGTGACATTGCTCTTTTAAAAAGTAAACATCTCTCTAGTGTAAAAATTTACATTAAAGAATTAATTCAAGTGAGTCAATGATGTAACTTTTACACTGCCAAGTGAGTGTGTGTGGACTGGTACAGCCGGGTCACAGACTCCAACTGTCCCCTTATATTCTCTATACCTGTTTGTATATTTGAAATGCTTCGCCATTATGCTTTATAAAACAATCTCATCATATTTTTAAAAACTAGAATGGGCAATGGGACAGCGGGGGCCATAAGGAAGGTTGATCAACCTGCTACTTCGACTTCAAACTGTCGCTCTTAGTGTCATCACCACCACAATTTTAAATTTATGCTTTTACTATTTTGAAGTTCTTTTCCTTTGATTACTCTTGTTGATGCAAGCCTTTGGGCATAATATTTATGTACAGGATTTATGCAAGATTCTTCTACTAAAGATATGAATTATTTATTATAATTTAAGAAACATCATCATTTAAAAATTTCATAATTCGGGTTTGCTCAGAATGATCTGAAAGAATAAAGCTTATGTATGATTCATCTCATGAGAATTAAAACAGGAGGATTAATATTAGTTCAGGTCTTTCTTAATATTGGCACATCTATGAATCAGCAATAGATTTTTTCTAGTTTGAGATACAAAATTCTAGACTAAAATCTCACTGATGGTTTATCACCGGATGATTCCATATTTGAGTTTCCTTCCACTTTGTCTTCAACTTTTAAAGAGAAGAGTGGAGAAAAGAAAAAGGGAGCATTGGGAATTGCTCTTCCTATCTCTGTCCCTATAGTCCTTCATTTTCTTAACTTATCATTGAGAAATATTCCACATGTCTCTTGCCTCTGCTTGTTTCGTTTGTCTTCATGTTTGTATTTCACTGTTTTGGAGAAAATCATCTACCGCCATTCTGAAGGTCATTTACCTGAAAATGATAGAGAGCGGTGTCTATTCAGACAACTACATAGTAATTGCCTATCACTTATCATTGTTCATTAGTTCTCTGTTTCAGGATCGAGCGTCCGCCTCTCCACCTCCCTCACATCCTCCAGAACATTATCACAGAACCTACTGATTCATTCACATCCTTGGGCTAAATTGGCTACCCACTGTGTTCCTGTTGTTTTGTGTATGGTAGTGAAAAGATTTAATTGGATATTGTTGAAAAGACACAGAGGCTAACTCTCAATTTTCGTATGTGGTTCTTCCCTCTCCTTCTGTACCACCTCCTTTCCTTGATGAGAAAATTGCCCTCTCCATGGTAACAATAAAAAAAACTTTCGGATTTTTGGTAGTAGTTGTTGTAGGGAAAAGAAGTCAAAAAGTAGATGAGGTTTAAAAATGAAAAATGAGACGAAGACAGCTGGGAAGAAGGGTGAATGTTGAGTGGATGTGGAGGGGGAAGAATGAAGTTGAATGAGCAAAGCTGAGCTAAGGAGGGAGATAGTGTTTCTGTATCCCAGAAGGCAATGCCCCTTCCTTTCCTGCAGGCTGGCACTCCCCAAAAGATAAGGACTTTATTCTGAAATTCTTCCAGGATTCACTCCTCAAGAGCTGCTTGTCACAAAACAGCAACACTTGATTTCCTCAGGGAGTCACAGTTCATTAATTTCTTTTTAATGTAACACTTTCGTGAGCTCCAGTTTCCACCTCTTAATAGGGACATTTAAATGGACTTTTAGTAACTGTGTGAAGGAGATTCAACAATACACCTCTCCCACCTCTGGAGACCTTTGGTTAAACCAGGTCTGCCATGCAGAGCAGAATTCTCACTGCTTTATGCCTTCCGAGCTTTCTAGATTGTGGAATTTTGTAACCCTTGTCACTGACTCTCACTTAGTATTGAACCAGGCCAAAGAAGTATGCCACATTATGACAAACAATTTAATGCTAAATGGCTGTAGAACCATTGTGGTAGGCTGAATAATGGCTACCTAAAGATGTTCACATCCTGATCCCAGAAACCTGTCAATATGTTACCTTACTTGATGAGAGGGACTTTGCAGATGGGGTTAAATTAAGGATTTTGACGTGGGGAGATTTTCATGGTTTATCCTGGTGTGTCCAAGGTAATCACAAAGGTCTTTCTAAGAGAGAAGGCAATGTGGTAATACAAGCAGAATCAGAGAGATCAGAAGAAGCTATGCTGCTGGCTTTGAAGATAGAGGAAAGGGCCATGAACCAAGGAATGCAGGTGGCCTCTAGAAGCTGGAAAAGGCAAGGAAACGAATTCTCCCCTAGAGACTCCAGAAGGAACACAAGCTCTGCTGACACCTTGATTTTAGCCCATAAGACCCATTTTCAGACTTCTCACCTGCAGAACTGTAAAATAATATGTCTGAGTTGTTTTAAGCCACACAGTTTGTGATAAGTTGTTACAACAGTTGCAGGAAATTAATACAGCCATGAATATTTAATAATAACCAATATTGCACAATTTTAATATGGGCTTTTTCATTGGAGTTTGTTTTTTCTCAATTATAGGGAGTCAAAGTAGGGTGTATAAAAAAGTCATGATCTCGGGGCTGGCCCCGTGGCCGAGTGGTTAAGTTCGCGCGCTCCGCTGCAGGCGGCCCAGTGTTTCGTTGGTTCGAATCCTGGGCGCGGACATGGCACTGCTCATCAAGCCACGCTGAGGCGGCATCCCACATGCCGCAGTGGGAAGGAGCCACAACGAAGAATATACAGCTATGTACCGGGGGGCTTTGGGGAGAAAAAGGAAAAAATAAAATCTTTAAAAAAAAAAAAGTCATGATCTCTCCATTGTAACCATAGAAATATATATTTACAATATTTTAAAAATGACACGTCTGAATGTACTTGTGTGGAATTACAACAAAGCAAACAAAAAAGTAAAGTGTCCACTTGGAAGTGAAGTTGGGAAAAAAATGAGAAGAAGCAGACCAAGTGTGTAGCTTTCCCTGCACATTTTTTTTCTGGATTTGTTTAGCCCATCGCATTCTCTTCTAGAAACCTAACTGTGGTGGAGCTTTGCTGGATTCTATGGCGTGAGAAGCACAGCCACAGGGACAGCCAAGTGAAGAATAAATTTGAGAGGAGGGAGCAGAGTTGCTCGGAGAGAGGCCTTGTAGAGAGGCATGTGCACAGGGCTAGGCTTAGGTGTCAGGCAGACCTGAGGTCAAATGCTTTTCTACTCTAAGTAGCTGGCTGTCTCTGGGGGAAGTTATTAATCTTCTCTGAGCCTATTTCCTCATGTGTAAAAATGTATATAATACCCAGCTAGGTAGAGTTGTTGTCAAGATTAAATAATGATGTTTGTAAAACATCTAGCCCAGCTTCTGCTACACTGTAGCTGCTTAAAATATCATAACTAGGATGTACAAGAGGAAAACACTAGAAAAGGAGGCTCTAAGCCATTTTATTCCACCTCCACCACCTGTTAGCTCTGTGACCTTGCATAAGTTATGTAACCTCTCTGTGTCTCATTTTTCTTGTCTATGAAAGAGAACAAAAGTACCTAGCTCATGAGGTCTGCCCGGTGGCATAGCAGTTAAGTTCACACACTCCACTTTGGCAGCCCAGGGTTCACCGGTTCAGATCCTGGGCACAGACCAACACACTGCTTATCAAGCCATGCTGTGGCAGGCATCCCACATATAAAGCAGAGGAAGATGGTCACAGATGTTAGCTCAAGGCCAATCTTCCTCACACACACAAAAAAGGTACCTAGCTCTGCTGGTTGCTGTAAGTTTACATAGGCAAAGTGCTTAGGACAATATCTGGCACATAGGAAAAGCACAATAATTAGTTGTTGTTATTATTGTGTTGTAGTTGTTACAATATAGGAGTTTGAATTGTTTAAGACTGAACTTTTTGAGGAAGTGGAGTAACAAGTTTAGTAGATATTTCTGGTGAATACTATATTTACGTGGATCAAGATTAGGGGCAAATAATTACTATTAAAAGATTACAAGATGGATATTTATTAATGAAAACTGTACAATCAGTTGCATCTCTCAGATTCACTCTTTCTTATTTTTTAACCTTCCATCTTGCGCTTCCTGTTGTTCAAACATTTAATGCTCTTGACTCCTCTTCAGCATCACGTGTACTGTGAATTATTTTTGTCGTTACCTCTGTATGATAGCACCCCTCTTGTGAACCAAAAGCCTTGAATTAGCTTTAGCCTCTAGCCTACCTAGCTTTGAAAGTTTTAATTGAGGTATTGACCTCATTAACACCTGCTCTGACCACCATCTTAGAGAAAACTTTCCCCAAAAGTAGATCATTAACATAACAGAGAGAGAGGGAGGAGTGGGAGAGAAGAAAAAAGAATTGAGATTGAGGTATTGGAAATTGGAACCAACTAATAGTACTGATTTATTTTTTGTCAACTTTTGTCTCTGCCTAGTCTCATGCCAGTGAAGTGTCTGAGGCCACAAAGGTTAAGCAATTTTGCTCACCTCATATAAATAAAACAGAAAAGTGGATAGTTAGAGAAGTCTTACTGCGACCTTTCTCCAGGGGTTACTGCTTCTTTTTAAATTACTGAAAATTTATTGAACTGAGTGTTAATAATAAGCAACCCTCCCAATAAAACAGAGAATTAAACTTAACTGTTTCCTATCATGTAAACAGCTTGGTTAGATAGGCAGCATTATAAAAACCATTTAAGAATTAATTATACTTATCAACGTGATCCACCACATCAACAAACTGAGGAATAAAAACCACGTGATCATCTCAATAGATGCAGAGAAAGCATTTGACAAGATCCAACAGCCATTTGTGATAAAAACTCTTAACAAAATGGGGATAGAAGGATATTACCTCAACATAATAAAGGCCACATCTGATAAACTCACAGCCAACATCTTCCTCAATGGGCAAAAACTGAGCGCCATCCTCCTGAGAACAGGAACGAGACAAGGATGCCCTCTATCAGCACTCTTATTCAACATAGTACTGGAGGTCATGGCCAGAGCAATCAGGCAAGAGAAAGGAATAAAAGGAATCCAAAGAGGGAGGGAAGATGTGAAACTCTCGCTGTTTCCAGACGACATGATCTTATATATAGAAAACCCCCCCAAAAATCCATCGGAAAACTAATAGAAATAATTAACTACAGTAAAGTTGCAGGGTACAGAATCAACTTACAAGAATTGATTATACTTGCCCTTGGAGCAGATCTAGAAACTCACAGTTAAGAGGCTGCACACATTTTCCTATCAAACAGAACATAAAGTTTCTGTATTCCTCAGATTCAACTTCATTTGAGCCATGTGTTGGCTTGGAACTGTACCACGTGAAGCCATTCCCCCGAGAGTGGGGCTGCTTTCACGCCGCAGTGCAAGGTCGTGATTTACTGGTAGAGTGTCCTACTGTAGACCCATTTTTATCGGATGAGAACTAGTAGAGTCTAGGGAATTGAAAAGTATATCTGAGCTTCTCCCCATAGAATATGTCCCTCCTTTAAAAGCTGTCACACTGCAAGTTTCAATTGAGTTAAAGGCTGTTGTGCTCCTACAGGGAAATATTTTCTATTGTAATTTTTATATCCCCCAATAACAGTCTGTTCTTTGTTTACTGAAGAGAGCTTTTATGTCATAAAGTGGTATTTTTTTTGACAGAGAAGCAAAATCATTGTTTTATTATAGAAATTTTCCTCTTACAACAGCAAAAATAAATAGCTCGTCTCTTAAATTCCTGATCAATGTCTAACACCTCCTACCCCCAGCCACACTTCACTGCAAGTGTATTAACACTCTGTAATAGCAACTCTACTCACCTACCAGGAAAGGATCTTCACAAATGATTTACGGCTAAGCCAGGGTTTCAACATATAGCGCCCAGTCAAAAGCAGATTTTTATCTTTTCCCCAGTCATACAATTTCTGAGAAGCAATAGATTCATGTCGATCTCTGAGAATATGCAAACTATATTGTCTATTTTGAAGCATGAGATCCAATTGTTAAGCTTTTTTTCTTATGTGTATGTCCAAATGGTGCACATTACATCATTTTGATGCAAAAGTAGGAGATAGATTTGTGTGTACCTCTCTCCTCCGTTTGGATTTTGCCTATTTTGTGGCACAGGTGCTTTCTCTCTCTCTCTCTCTCATTCTACACTTATCTGTAAAACTCAGAGAGATTTCCAAACCATTGAGACGTTGTTCCTTAGCGTGAGCACATGCTTGTTTGCTATCCAAGTGTTATCTTCACTTTGTAGCAATCAGCACTTGGTGAAATAAGAAAATTGAGACCTGACGGATTTAATATGTTCTACGTAACATACTCCTCAATTGCTCTTACTGTAAAGAAACCTGAACTGGGCATATTTGACTAATTTCTACCTAAGGTATTTGAATTCCTATAAATAGATTTATTGCTTTAATCTCCCCAAGATTGCTTGATATAAATGTAATCGTCCTCATTTGACAGATGAATAAACTGAGCCTGATTTTCCGTATATATTCAACATGGATTGAACAGCTGCACCAGTTATTGTGATAATTCAAGTCTTCACATCCACCATTTGAAGATAGGAAAAGTGCATTTGGGGCCCTGAATTGTACCAGTTGACTGTGTCCATGAGTTTAGTCGGCTCTAGATAATCACTTATTTCTCTACTTCACTTGTCATGTACAGGTAGCGTCACAGAACAGTGACATCTCTTGCTCTGCTTCAGTTTATTGATGGCCACGGTTGACAAGAAAAACAAGGTTCTTGTCTCAGTACCTAAATAAGTGGCATCTCGAAAATGTTTTGAACACATGAAGAGGCTGAAGGCATTTTTAGCATAACCTTTTGTTAGCTTTGACTTTTTTGTTTTTGAAGGAATGAGTACAGCACTTGTTAAATAACAGTCATACTCCTTTCTTAGATAAACGAGAGTATTATCTGAAGACTCATTTGCCAAAGAAAATATCCTAGGTCTAATGCAATAATAGATAGAAAAGGACATTGAAAAGTTAGGTTCACAAAATATATCAAAATATTATATTGATAAGTCCTATCACCACTGGTAATAATGTTTGAAGTAATACTTCTAGAGAGATTCCAATTCTCTCTCATACTCTGAAGGTCTCTGTTTATTCTTCAAAGCAGGAATTTAAGAATTTAACAAAACATTCTGAATGTTAACTTTTTTTAAAACTGAAACTACCGTCCCTCTCTACCCCCATCCAATTTAGTACAATATTACAAATGGAATCAGAAAATCTGTTTAATAATTATCTGGAGCAGCTTTTTTTAATAAGAAATGGGGTTGAATTTATTTTATTTATATACAGTGGAGTTATTATTTTCTCCTTAGATAAAAGGATGTGTGAGGTTAAATTAGAAATGTTTTCATGACAGGAAATTTAATCAAAGGGGGTAGATGAGGTTTTTCTTGGATTGCTGCAATTTAGTTTTCCAGTCCTCTCTTCAAAAGGATTTTGGATGCAAGGGTGCAAGGTTAATATTTGTAAAATGCCACTTTTATTGCAGCATTCCTGCGTTCTGAAACCTCCAATGATTCCCCATTGCCTTCGACAGAATGTCCTTCCTCATTCGTCTGGTATTCAGAGCCCCAGCCTCCCTTCCCAACTTCATCAGTCATCACAATTCTGCTCACTTCTGAGTAGAGCTGCCCTCCCTACTCTTCCGTGTCTGCTCTAGTATACTCAGACCTCCACGTATTGGTTTAAGCTCAGTCCTTGTTCAGGAATCCCCTCTCTCTCATCCTTAGGTCATTATCAATCCTGTTCATCCTCCAAGTTACAGTTCAGGTTCTTGATCCTCTATGGCACTTTCCCTGAGCATGCTTATATTAAGATTCCATTCTTCAGAATCTCGTTAACACAGAGTCTGCAGTCTCTAGACTATTATATTTCTTATTTATGTATTGTCTTCTGTTATTGGCTGGCTGCTTGTGTGAGCATGCATGGGTGGGTCTGAAGGTTATCTCCCCAACTGCGTTGCAAGTCCATTGCAGGGTCATTGAATTCACTGGGTATGCTCTTTCATGCCATCCTCTATCACCCACAAGGCACATTCCCTACTGTGGTATACTGTGCATAGAATACTACTAATAAGTAATTCCTGCCCATTTGATTGATCAGTGCTCAGTTACCTGTCACCTCTAGCCTCCTTTATCAGGGATTTCTGCAGGCTCTGGACAACAGCTTCAAGACACAAAATCAGGAATGTTCTATACCAGGCAAAATATTATAAATAATGCCCTCAGATAGTTATATTTCACTACTCGTGTAATTTATCCTCCATTTTATTAATTTGGTTCACTTATAATTCAATTTGCTGTATAGGGTACTCTGATTAGATAAAAGAAAATTTATCTCAGCCAGTTGAAGTTAGAATGGTTACAAAATCATGTTATTCAAGATAGAACAAGAAATGAATAATGGAAAATTTGAGCAGGAATAATCCCAAAATATGTATATTGTAAAGTGATTTCAGTTTTCCCTTTCCTCTCAAATATACGTAGGGAGAAAAAATCATATCACTTATTCTGTTGGGTCATGACATCAAAAGCCTGCCAATGTGATGCACATAACAAACACTGGTTTTAAAACTGCCCCAATTATCCTTTGTCAATATGCTAAATTTGCAGAACAATAGGGTTTCAAGAAATGTGAACAATGTAGAATAAGTAATAGGTCTAATGTTGAATAGCTAAAAATATCAGCTCCCTTTCTATCAGCTTAGAAATGTATTTGCAAATCATTATCAACCAATTGTAGCTTAAAATTCTTCTTTCTTCTTGACTTTGAAATTATATTTCAAGATCCCCAATTTACACCACGTTGTTTACTTACTGGCTTGTGTCACTCCCAGGAGTGAAAGGAGTTTTCACTTTTGCATGTTAAGCGTTTTATGAAATGATAAGTGAATCCATCTTTTAAGTTTTCTGTGACAGAATAACTTGGAAATGATCATCATAATCTCTTTTTCAACAATGGGAAAGAATTTATACTAAAGTAACATAGTAATAGTAGATTAGCTTTGTATTATACCATTACAAGAAAGGCATAAAATTTGGGAAATTTAAGATACATTTTTTTAAAGTCTCCCAAAATGCCAACAAATAAAAAAGATATTATTACAAAGAAATAAAGAAATAAATTTCACAGGCTGCCCTATTGGTTTTTGAGTTTTGTAAAAATTTCTTAAATAGCTATCATATTTTTGATTTTTGAAGTTAGCCAAATGATCAGTAACTTTTATAATGCTATTAAACACTGCTGGAAACAGGGATGTGTGTTCTAGTAACTTCCACACCCTTCCCTTATAATTCTCTTTCTTGCACCACTGTTTCCCCTTATTGTGTCCACTCAGTTGATCCATCAACGCTTTTACTTACAATTATCTGTTTACTGTATTTCCAAGAAAGGACCAAGAACTGAGGAAGCTATTCCAGCCAAAGAATAAGAATAATTACAAAAATCTTGGTTCCCACAGCTTCAGTTTTCCAGCCTTCATTGCTTCCCAGGTCCTCATGATAAAATCCAAACACCTCAAACTGGTTTTTGAAAAGCCAACCATAAACCACTTCCGCTGTATCTATCTAAGCTTATCTCCCATTATTCCCAATGAATCCTAGACACCAGCCAGCCCAGTTGAGGCTTTATTTCATATCCGTGCCTTTGTTCAAGCATTTCTTTCCCCTATAATGCCCTCCTCATGACCTAGCCAATCTTCCAGGTTTCACCTGCAGTGCCATCCCTTCAGTGAAGTCTTTCCTGAGAACTCCCGTATGTGGTGGTCACTGCCCTCGCTGATTCCTTTTGGTGGTTGTTCCTATCTTTATCATTCACTTTGGTGCTTTGCTGGATACTTTCTCATATCCACTCTCTAACTTCCTGTTCTCCCCTGGGAGGCCGAACAATATGGTAGCAACAACGTGTTTGCTTGCCCACTGCCTAGGTCCTTCTAGTGGGAGCCACAGGCAGAGCAGAAGGTAAGAGGGGGAGAGTGAGTCAGGAGATGGCTAGATCCCTTTACTGACAGCCACAGCTCCTCTCAAGAGGTCCTCTCCCTGCAACTACTTCTCAGATTCCATTAACTGTGCCCTCTGACGAGCCTTTCAGGACTTGAGGACAAAAGGCTCCCCATCCCAGTTTGAATGGGTCATTTGTTTATTTCAGGAACCCAGACTGATTCAGTACTTACTCATTTAATTAGTTAAATGGTTAATTTCCCCTTTCGTGTTCCCGTGATGTCCCTGTCCCATTTAATCACACCTGTATTAAAATTATGCTATGTTATAGCTATACTATATTATACCATAGCGTAGGAGTTTGTAACTGTAATTGTAATCATACTATATCATAGCTCTTAAGTGTGTGGGCTCTGGGGCCAAATTGCCTGTGTTAGAAATTCTGCCACTTATTAACCTGTGATCCTGGACAAATTGCTTAACTTCTTTTTCTTTCATTTTCCTTATCTGTAAAATGGGTATAATAATAGTACCTACCCCATAAAGTATTATGAGGATTAAATTGATTCATCTTTTTTATTTAAAACTTTTATAGGTCTTACGCAGCAGGAAATGTTCCAAGCATTTTACAAGTATTAGCCTATTCTCATAACAAACTTAAGAAGTAAATACTCTTATTATCCTCACTTTACAGTGATAGAAATGAAGAAGAGAGCCATTTAGTAGCTTACTGAAAATAATAAACCAAGTGGGGCTGGCCCCGTGGCCGAGTGGTTAAGTTCGCGCGCTCCACTGCAGGCGGCCCAGTGTTTCGTTGGTTCGAATCCTGGGCGCGGACATGGCACTGCTCATCAGACCACGCTGAGGCAGCGTCCCACATGCCACAACTAGAAGGACCCACAACGAAGAATATACAACTATGTACCAGGGGGCTTTGGGGAGAAAAAGGAAAAAATAAAATCTTTAAAAAAAAAGATATATACCCTAAAAAAAAAAAAATAATAATAATAATAATAATAATAATAATAAACCAAGTAAATGGCAGCCAGGATTCAAACCTAGTCAGCCTGACTCCAGAGTCCCTTCTCTGAGTCACTACTCTATGATAGATTGTTCTGGCACATAGTAAGTGCTCAATAAGCAACTATTGTTGTTGTTGTTAAAATTATCTCCCACTGTATTAGTTGTCTATGAGTCTTTATTTTTTGCTGGATTATGAGTTCCTCAAGGAAAGAGGCCAAGTTTTATTTGCCTATGTATATGAGCTAAGTGCTTGGCATATAGTTACAGGTTAGTAAATGTTTGTGGAATTAATTATTAGTTGTTTCCCATGTATTTCCCAAGGCCTCTTTACTCTTGGGAACAACTAATACTTAGCTAAAACTGAAAATGGAATTTGAGATCCTAGCAGCCGTTATTGTTGTTGGAACCACATGTTCCCCTTTTAATCCCGAATTCTTTCCTCAGATGATTCGCCGCTTTCTTTGTAGGTTTCCTGCTTCACTTCTCCTGCAACCACAGTGGCTCTGCTTCTCCAATAGCCGTTAGTACTGATAGGGTCTCATCTCAGATGACTGCCAACCACACTGTTCTGCTTTTCCTGACCGAAAGAGATTTTTTTCCCAAACATGTATTTTTCGATTCATGATTGCTCCTTACAGAATTTAGAAGAAGTTCTCAGGAACTAAGCAAGAGGCATTTCACTGACATAATTTAATTCGGGTTCAAGTGTGTTCTTTCCTGTCATCAATTAACTAATGCTTCACCCAGGATACACAACTTTTATCCTCTGCTAACTTCAGGGGTGAAGTCAGGATCAGCTACATAATTTGTGGGGCCCAATGAAAAATGAAAATGTAGGGCCTCTTGTTAAAAAAATGGACAATTTCAAGGTGGCAACAGCAGCAGAGTAAACCAAGCACGGGGCCCTTCTAAGTGCAGAATCCAGTGCAACTACACAATTTATACACCCATGAAGCTGGCTCTGATTGAGTTCTCTGCCTATCAGGGCACTTCTCGCTCAGAGAGGTTGGAATTTTTTTTTGTCTTAACTTTGCTGCTTTCCATAGTGTGAAAACTGGCCCAAAAGTTCCTTTTGCCATATCTTCCAGGAAGCCTAGTGTTTGTTATATATAAAGGATTTCTGATGGCTTGCTTTGACATCCTAGTGTTCTTCAGCTACATGAGTAGAATAGAACTGCGTAAGCCTTTTAAGTAATTTTCTTTTCCTCCAATTAAATTCTAGGCTCATTGAGAGTAATGGCCATGCCCTTCTTTAAAAAAAAGTAGCAGTGGTTTTTGATGGAGCTAATTTAAAAATACTAATTTACTTGAATTGAATCTTAAGAGTTGTATTTATGATGTCTAGTAATTGTGAGTTATACATCCAGATGGTAATATGGAATCATGCTATGTGGATCTCGGGAGTTGATGAGAGGTTTAGGGTCCAGATGGACAAAAGTAGGTGGGTTAGCTGGGGTCTGAGATTAAATGTCCCACGACAAGATTAAACAGGAAACGATGTTAATAGAGGAACTATCTATGTGAAAGGAAATAGGGAGGAAGACAGGGAAGGTGAGAGACAAATTAAACCAAGAAGCAAGTTTGATCACAAATGAAGGAAAGAGGAGGTTAGGTAGAAGCATCCCAACGTGCGGTCTAAGGAAGATTCAGCAAGGCTAATGGGGAGTCATTGAACCTGAGTAGACCCGAGGAGCCCCACGTCTCCAAAAAAGGTTTCTGCTTTAGTATCCCTGCCACGTTCTGTCATGGGTGAGGAGCAGTCTCTGGGAGGCTTGGCTTCCATTCAATGTAGTGATGGATTTCCAAATGCAGCAGCTGGGATCCTCAGTCAATTAGTTCTTGCACATTCTCATGGCCACCACAGTAGGTATTAGAAACAATGGTATTTAAAGACTTGAAGTGGTAAAACTACTAGAAGAAAACATAGGGAGAAAGCTTCTTGACATTGATCTGGAGAATGACTTTTTGAATGTGACACCCAAATCACGGACAACAAAAGCAAAAATAGACTAGTGAGATTGCATCAAACCAAAAAGCTTTTGTACAGCAAAGGAAAAACTCAACAGAGTGAAAGGCAACCTATAGAATGGGAGAAAATATTTTCAAGCCGTATATCTAATAAGGGGTTAATATCCAAAATATTTAAGTAACTCAAACAACTCAGTAGCAAAAGTAACAATAATAACTTGATCTAAAAATGGCCAAAGAACCTGAATAGGCATTTCTCAAAAGAAGACATACAAATGGCCTGTAGGTGTATGAACCAGTGCTAAACATCACCAATTATCAAGGAGAGGCATTTCAAACCCCAATGAGATATCACTTCGGACTTGTTAGAATGGCTGTTATCAAAAAGACAAGAGCTTACAAGTGTTGGTGAGGGTGTGGGGAAAAGGGAACCCTTGTATACTGTGGGTGGGAATGTAAATAGGTACAGCCACTGTGGAACACAGTATGGAGGTTCCTCAAAAAGTTAAAAATAGAACTACCATGTGATCCAGCAATCCCACTTCTGGGTATATATCAAAAGGAAATGAAATCAGTACCTCAAAGACACATCTGCACCCCCATGTTCATTGCAGCATTATTCACAATAGTCAAGACATGGAAACAACCTAAATGTTCATCACAAGTGAATGGATAAAGAAAATGTGGTATATGTGTATATATATGATGGAATATTATTCAGCCTTAAGAAAGAGGGAAATCCTGTCATCTTTGATAACACAAATGAACTTGGAGGACATTATGCTAAGTGAAATAAGCGAAATATAGGAAGACAAACACTGTATGATCTTAAATGTGGGATCTACAAAAAGTCAAAGTTAGAGAAACAGAGAGTAGAATGATGATTTCCAGGGACTTGGTGGGGGCGGGTGAGGGAAATGGGAAGATGTTGGTCATAGGGTACAAACTTTCAGTTATAAGATAAATAAGTTCTAGAGATCTAATGTACAGCATGGTAACTATAGTAACAATAATGTGTTGTATACTTGAAATTTGGTAAGAGAGTAGATCTTAAGTTTTCTCATCACACACATCAAAGGTCACTATGTGAGGGGATAGATATGTTAACTAGTTTGATTGTGGTGATCATTTCACACTGTATACATACATCAGAACATCAAGTTGTACACCTGAAATATATACAATTCCTATTTGTCAACTGTATCTGAATAAAGCTGAAAAAATTTTTAAATGGAGTCTGAGAGACAATTTAAAAAGACGTTTTGTATAATTTAGACAGAGAATTGCTGCGGAAGCTCCGCTTCCTTCAGAAGACCCTCCTTGGCCCCTAAATTTGGTTAGATATCTCTGCTGTTTGCTCTGATAACTCCCCTTGTTTCCACCACCATAATGCCCACCTCAGTTCACTTGCATTGCTTATTTACTGCCTATCCTCACTACTAGTTCATTTTCTCCTTGAGAAGAAGTTTACCCCCTTCACTGCTGTATCCCCTGTGCCTAGCTCAATGATTAACATAAGTACTAAAAAATATTTGCTGAACCCAAATTGGAGGACATTCTGCAAAATACCTGGCCTGTATTCTTCAAAACAATCAATGATAAGAAGTTCAAAGTAAGGCAAAGGACTGCTTCCTATTAAAGGAGTCTAGAGAGATATGACAACTAAACGCAATGCGTGAACCTGGGCCAGTAAATGAAAGACAATTAATGGGATAATTGCCGTACTATGAATAAAGGGTGTGGTTTAGATTATAGTACTAAAGCCATGTTAAATTTCCTGACTTTGAAATTGAGCTCAGGTTATGTAACAGAAAGTGTTTGAACTTAAGACATAAACGCTGAAATATTTAAGGGTAAAGGGCATGATATCTGCAAATTATTCTCAAATGGTTCAGAAAACACTATATATAATGTTACATATACAGATATTATATATACACATAGAGAATGCTAAATGATGAGGTGGCAAAATGTTAACAATTGGTGAGTCTCAGTGAAGGGTACATGGGAGTTCTTTGACCATTCTTGCAAATTTTCTGTAAATTTGAAATTACATAAAAAATGCTTTTTGAAAAAGCATTTCTTGAATAAATGAAGGACAAAAGGATAACCACAGTCAGGAGGATTTTATGAAAAAGTTACCAACGGAGATGCTGGTAGAACATTCAGAGAAGAAGTAGGGAAGTTATGTCCAGCAGGAAAATATCCAAGCCACTTTAAAATGTAAATGAGAAGTGAGAACGTGGAGGACAATAAAGCTGACTTTGGGTTTGGCCAATCTATTTGGAGAGGCAGCCGAATGCAAGAATAGAAGCCAGAATTAAGATGCTCAGTGAGGCAATCGAAAGCTAGACAGATGATGAGCATCCTCACAGGTAAAACTCTCTCAGTTACTAGAAAGGCTACGATTTAAGACCTACCTAATTTAAATGCTTATTTTCTTCCATAAAGTGGTGCTAAGAACTATTTCCCCTTGTCGTTCTTTAAGGTTAATTTTCTTAACTTGTAAATAAAGCAGTCTAAGGTCTACATCTTTACGCTATATGTAATCTTAATTCATGTTTATTTCCTGAAAATGGCAACAACTGAAAATCACCATGGGCCTTTGTTTTAAATAGAACTGTGTGGAGATTGTTGATTTTTGTAGAAAAATATTAAAACTATAAAGAATTTGTTGTTAAACTCTTTTCTTAGACATTTAAATATTAAATATTCAACTAAACATAAAGAATTTCCATTGGAGTATTGTTTAGATTGAATTCCATTTTAACAAATACAATAACAAAGTGTAATTCTTTCTAAGAGCCTAAAATGACCTACTTATAGTATGCATGGCTTCATTGTTTAACTCCTTTTTCATAGAATTGCTATTTATAACCACTTCCCCCAACCCTGGCTGGTGAGGGGGGTGGTGTGGGGGTGCACAGGGAGGGTTTAGTAGGATTAATGACTTCTGATTCACTTTGTATTTGAAGATTTTTTTCCCTTCATCTTTGCTCAGCTAGTGGAATCCATGATGAATTCTCATCTCCAAGGGGTAAGCTGTTTTTAGTAAAGCTCCGTAGCTGGCTTATGACTCCTTAGAAATAGCATCAATTCCTTCCTTCTCTTGTGTTTGTTTCTTCTGGAATGATAGAATCCACGTAGACGTGCTCAGTCATCATGCTTAGGTACTGCTAAGCATGTAATGATGTTAGTTTTGTTCATTTAAGTTGTCTGTGTAATGAGTACCTGGGCTCATATCAGAAGAATAAATAAGCATGATTAGCATTCTGCTTGTTTAGCATGACAAATATAGACCACTAAAGCTAGAATGAAGAAATTGAACAACAGAAGAGGACCATAGGTCATATAAGGATGACGATTAGAGCAGAAATAGTATTTTTGAGAGAGTAGCATCAGGCAAGAGCACTAGATTGGAGGCAAAGAAGAGAATTTCGTAGATGGATATTTTGGAGGTAGGTGGTTTGAGTTACAATTAGCTCTAAGATGTTCTCCCATGTGTGAGTGGCTCCGTGGAATAGAGATGAAGGTTATTGTATTTGAGAAGTTATGGGATTATAAAACTAACTTGTCAGGTCAAAGAAATTATAATAGCAAATAAATAGAACACATTCAAAAGAAAACCAAATGAAAAGGAAAACAATCTTTCACTGCATGCGTGTGCTCTGTTCATTAGCAAGAAGGTCTCACTGTTGTTGCAATACCTTAATGAATAAAATACTTAAATGTATGTCATATTCAAATCCTTCCCTTTATTTCTGCAAAGAAAATCAAAGGAGAAAATTCCCATTCCACTCGACTGAGAAACCACTATATAATTAGTATATTAGTGTCTGATAAATTCCATAGCAATATATATTATTATTTTACAGTTTCTTTTTTTGAAACAGACATTTGCATGTGTTGAACAAAGAGTGGGATAAAGAGCTCTGATTTTGTTTTGAAATTCTTTAGAAATGCATACTTCTATTGCAGTTGTGAATCTCCTTAGATTTTTAAGGAGGCTGCTTCAAAGGATGTCATTAATAATCTTCTCAGGTGCTTACAAAACATGTGTCTGTCAGCAGAATTAGAGAATCACCCAACTAGAGAACAGGCTTCACGATACCCTGAGACCTATTTTGTTCGTTAGAGAGGAAAATGGCTTGTTTTAAGTCTAAATTGACATGCTTGCTAATTTCAGCAGTAAAAGCTGTTCACTGTGGTCAGGTTTAATTTAGAGTCCAGTAAGGTTCAGATTAAAGTTGATCAAGTTACTTCTACAACATACTTCTTAAACGAACTTTGTAATCCCAAAAGAAGGGAAAAAGTACGTGTACATTGGGTACCCAAAAAAGTACATTGGGTAATGTATCCACAAGTGAGAAGCAAAGAATAGCCTGGTTCTTTGATAGTGAATTAATATTAAATCAAAGAAAAATAACCTGATGAAGATCATCTTTGTTATATAAAAATTTCCAAGAATCAAAAAAACACAAATTTTTGGGGGCCGGCCCCGTGGCCGAGTGGTTAAGTTCGCGCATTCCGCTGCAGGCGGCCCAGTGTTTCGTCGGTTTGAATCCTGGGCGCTGACATGGCACTGCTCATCTAGTCATGCTGAGGCGGCGTCCCATGTGCCACAACTAGAAGGACCCACAACTAAGAATATACAACTATGTACCGGGGGACTTTGGGGAGAAAAAGGAAAAATAAAATCTTTAAAAAAAAAAAGCACAAATTTTCATTTAAATGACATAAACCATACCTGGTTTATTTGTTCACTGCTATAGCCATAGCACCTAGAACGGTACCAAACGCTTGATAAAGTTACAAAATCAAAGAATGAGTGAGTAAAGGAAGGAATTTATGTACTTTGTTAGCTATGTATATTTAGAGTTCTTCGTTACATTTGAAGGGAAGACTTGACTTTATCTGAGGTTTCTGGGTGAGTCTGTTTTTAAACAATCTATTGAATGTATTGAACATTTCAGAATGGGAAATTCCAAGGTAGCTTTTCAACTTGCTGTGTCACAGATAACCAGAGTTTAACATTCGAACCCTGGAAAACATCTTCTTTTGTAAAATCTCTCTGCTACTCTACGGTGCCTCCTTTACAATTTGTTTGTACTCTTCAACTGACTTTTGCCACTTCCTTCAATAGCTGTCTTTGGCAATTTGTTCCATATTTCAAACACTCTTTTGTGTAAAGAAACCATAAAAGTTAGAAACCTGAAAATTGGATTTTTCTTCTGAGCAATCACAGCTTACAAATGTGGAAAATTTGTTAAAAGTTAGTCCCTCCAATTTTTCAATACAGAGAGGGGAAAATGCTCAAAATAGATGTGTAATGTTTGGATAAGTTCTTCCCGGTGCTTTAATACTACCAAAAGCAATTGAGCTTAAATGACGAGGTCTATCTCGCTACCTCTTCACAAAGAAACACTACAGAATGATCAAAATTTAGCCTTTCCCAAAACAAAAATTCTTAGAAAATCAGCAGGAGTCGAAGAGTATAATAGATAAGTTTCATAAACATTACCATGGACCACATTTCGTCTCTTCGCTTTCATCAGCCTCATGTGGTAGCATAAAGATCAGATTTAAAAGCATGAAGACTTCTGGCTTGTTTATTAGTGTGGTTATTAGGAGAATGAAACAAGAAACATGTGTAAAACATCTGTCACATAGTGGTTATAAACTAATAATAAATATTCATTGTACTTTTCCAAATAAAAATAAAATAGATTCAGTTTTAGGATGAGTACAAAGAAGAGATCCTATTTTTCTCAAACTTTTTTTGCCAATATCGCTGAAATTTTGGCCCTTTAGAGAGAAGAAGATGACAGAGACAATAGATGGACACTTGAGGGAGGGAGGAATTTCTTAATGATTAACACAGCTACCTAAATTTTAAAAAATATGTTTATTGCCTTCATTCCATCTGGTACTTTTATCTAAAGCAGTGTTAAAGTCAGTTGTTATACAGAATATGAATACTAACTTCTAGTCTGGTGCTTTCCAGACTTACCTGATCATAAGAATTAAGTAGAGAATGTGTTAAAAAATGCACATTCGCAGCCCTCCTTGCTACTAAGTTATTCTGGGGGGGGGCGGCGGGGGCGGGTGGGCAAAGGAGTCAGGTGATTCTTATTGAGGGCGACTTTGGGGGAAGACTGATTCGGCTCAGCTGCATCACCTTCTCCTTTTATCGGTGAGGAATCTTAAGTACAAAGAAGTGAAAGAAGTTACATCTCTTAAATCACTTCTGCGCTTTTTCTGTTTCTAAAACATACACTTTAATTTTGACACTGCACAAAATGAGATTGTAAGTAGCTATCTTTCTCTTAAATACATTGTCTTAATTCAAAATTCCGTATCTTACTCGTGGTGCTCATAGACTGCTTTAAGTAAACGCACGTACTCTGAAATGAGTCCATCTAAACTCTTAAATAGTGAAGCGGATCTACAATCAAGATTTTCATTTGAAATATTTTTGGTATCTAAGAATGAAATTTCTTGTTAAATTGTTTTCTATAAAACCTTACACGTTAGAGATTTATATCCAGTAACATCTTTTGTGTTTCTAAAAGTGCTTTGGTTGGTTTGAAAATTGCATTTTACTTTGTATTGCAGAGAAGGAATGCGCAATGCTGGGGAACCTCGATATTAACCTATATTTGTTCCTTCAGGCAACGCTACAGGATTTGGAACAGAGGCGCCCCCAGTTGGAAGAGCTCATTACTGCTGCCCAGAATTTGAAAAACAAAACCAGCAATCAAGAGGCTCGAACAATCATTACTGATCGAAGTAAGTCTTTTAACACGCATGTGAAACTTAAGGCAAGATGTATGAAAAGTTTCAATAATGACTTAAGTCCACAGGACTCCACTGCGTTTATAAAAACAGTGCAAAATGGTTGTAAACTATCACTGCTGTACTATGATTTTCATCCGTAATGTTATCTTTCAATAACAATGTAATTCTGCGGATAGAGGAAATATAATTTTTGTGAATTCAGGCTTATATAGTTGAAAAGCGTGGAGCGGTGGGTGTGGTAAGCGTGGTGTGGCAGAACGTTTGCTCCTCAGTTGTCATCTATCTGGGCTGGCATCCATGGAGACGCCAGTCTCTCCCTCATAGCCTTGGTTCTTGGTCCAAGCAGGTGGTTGCTTCCTGGAGCTTCTTTCATTCCCGTCTGCAGTGGTGCTTTCGGATCTGGACGTCTCTCTGCTACTTTGATGCCCTCATTGTGTAATATGAAAAATCGTTGTACCATTCCTTATGGCATCCTGGGGTGGGCAGGAATGTTGGGAGGCTGTCTAAGGGCCGTCTGCCTAGACATTGTGCATACTCTTTTCTTCTTTACACAGAGCAATTCAGAGTGACCGTGGTGGGGTCGGGAAGAGGGATAGGAGGAGGAGGAGGGGAAACTACTCTCCGTTCTGTTTCCCTCAGAGGCTCTCCTCAGGAAAGAGGCCCAGGTCGCCTCTGCTATCAGATTCTCTTGGATCTCCCTGGATTTCCTCCCTTCCCTCCAGGAACACACATGGATACTGACTTTTCTTACTTTCCCTCACTTCCCTTCCCACAAGCAGAGGAGTCTTTTCTAGTGCAGGAGTGGGGAAAACCTTCCTTGAATCGTCTTTTTTCCTTCTAGATCTTTTGTCTTACACTAGGCCTAGGCTTTTGAAACTCAAAAAGCAAAACGCTATGTCTCCATAATTTACATTCTGCTGTGTCAACATTCTCCTAAGGAAGTGGAAGCAGAATGCCTGGCTGCCAGTGTGTTGTGGGTGGGGAAAGAGTAACCAGAATAAAAGGTTAGTATTGGAAAGATGTTCTTAGTCATACTTGTATGTTTTAGGTAAATACTTAATGATAATAATTACTATTTATTGAATATCTCCTAGGTATCAGGCAGTATGTGTAGTGTATGTGTAATGTGTTGTATGTGGTATGTGTGTGTGTATGTGTCTGAAATCTTTACAGAATCCTGTGAGCTAAATTTCATGATCCCCATTTTATAGATGAGGAAATGGTTTCTGAGAACAGTTAATCAAATTGCTCAAGCTTCTAAAACGCGCAAAGAACATAGCTTGGAATTTTCAAATGTCTTTTTCTGACTTGAAGGTCTGTGTTCCTTTTAGTATGTTTACCACTTCCCATCTTGTCTTGTTGTTTTTGTTAATGACCTTAATTACTAGGACTAGCCTACATACTTTTTCAGTCTGCAATTATATATGTTTTGATTCATTTCCTGAAGACATTTCATCTTTCACTTGTAGTGATTGTTAATTAAAATAGACTTTTCTTGATTTTGAAATTTTAACTCTATTGTTGCTCAAACAATGTATTTGGATACATGCTAATATATTTGTTGGGTAGCACTAGCCACGATAACAAGTAAGCTCCCAGATCTTAGTGGCTTACCACAGTAGAAGTTTACTTTTTCTTCTGCTGTTATCCAAAATAAGCAGCACTCTATGAAGTCATTCAGGGACCCAAGACTCTTCTATCTTTTGTGTGCAGAACATCAGAGTCCTATGCATGTAATGGACAGATAAGGAATGAGTATTTCTCTTTGGAATTTATTATGAGCCAGGCCTGGAATTGGTGCACATGAATTCTGTTCATGGTCTATTGGCTAGAACTTGTTATGTGGCTACACCTAAGTGCAAGGGAAGCTGGAAAATATTGTCCAATATTGAGCCCGGGAAGAAGAGGACCGAGTTTGGTAGGGAACTAGTCAATCTCTTCCACAGCTAATTTGGACAGGACGAATGCACTTAAGTTCAATAGTTTTGTGCAAGCTATAGGATGTCATTTCTATAACCATGTCTATAGCAAGGCAAGAGCAAAATTGCCTTGTAATGGCCAACATAGGTAGCTGTTTAATTGACGTAGTAGGGTGTTCCCCCCTCAAGCTGGAACCATGAGGCTTCTCCACCAGGCTGCAACACATGTAAATCTTAGTGAGTGATTTACTCAGTATGAGGCCGAATTCCCATTACGCAGTTAAGTAATCTGTTTCTTGCCTAAGAAATATGGAAATTTGGCAAAGATGTTTATGCAAATCTGAACATACTATATAGAAAGTCATTTGTTATTTTACTAATGAAAAATCACTTCTATTTTTTCCCCAAGAGGAAAATAGCACTAATTTATTTTACAGTAGCTGTTCAACATTGTCTAAACATTTTCCATTATCCCTTGCAATCTTTGTTTTGATATTGTATTGACTTTTTCATGATGGAGATTAAAATGGAGTGACCAGAGGGCATGTGTGTATCTCTCGGCTAATATCTACTGATTTCAATAGTTGTGCTTTTCTAAGCTTTTGTCTTTTAGGAATGAATACCTTTATGCATATTTGCAGCATAGTGGAAAGATTCCAATCCAAATGGTCCAAAAAAACATTTTCTTAAAAGCAAGTGTCCTTTGAGACATGTCACATTGCTTATGAAGGGCGTAAGCCGGAATCTTACTTCCAAGTATGCCTGGAGCCTCTGATGCTGGCACCAGGGTAATTCTGACAAGATATGTTTATCTAAACAATGTCATTTGTAGCCCTGCTATGCTTCAGTTTATCTCTCCATTTGAAATCTATGAAATAGGATGGAATTCAATACTTAGAGAGTTTCAATCGTGTTCAAAATAAAATCTTTCTTAGTAGAGATTTGGTTTTCAGGGAATGGGCAGAAATAAAATACTGGCTCATAAAATTGTATTTTCTTTTTTTGAAGATTTCAGTATGCTTTTTTTATTAGCTTGAAACTTCTAGAAATACTTAAAAAAGAATCAGCTTAATAAAGAAAAATATTCAATAAGTGTATAATAGCATACTGAAACATTTTTCCTTCCTCAGTAAATCTCAGTCCATAACTTTGAACACTCGGGAAAATCTGCACATAGTTATTACATTCTATCTAAAGAAAAGTCCAGTAAAAAGCAATTCCTCTCTATTATACTAGTAATATCTACTCTAAAATCTCAAGTAGTTGCATCTACAAAATAGCGACATGTTTCATGGTATAAAACTATTTCCATGGTATCAGTTGTTTTCAGGTGATTGTATTGATAGAACTCGTGGTAATAATCGAGGTGAGAGAATAAATTTCATTCTAAGTACATTCAAATGAGAAATTCCCCTTGCCGTTTCTGATATTCAAACTGCTCATTTTCCTTCAGTTTTGTAGTTGCTGAATGTGTCAACCATTCATGGTCATTTTCTTCTGCAAAAGGGCTAGATTAGGGGACCAAAAACAGAGAAGAAGGCTCTAAAATTGCTTCCTTGGAGGTTTCTCAATTATGCAAAACTCTTGTTCATGTCCATTACCACTGCAGATCATAATACCGTAATACCCCGCGTAGCAGTGGAGAGGACGTGGAAAGAAAAAGCTGCTCTCTTTTATTGCACAAATAATATTGGTGATCATGGCTCACCTGACAATTGTATTTGAGAGCCTTGCTCTGTAGCTTCTCCCTCCATGGCCCCCCCAATTATCATGTTAAAGATCTATAGCAATAACACACATAGGTGTTGAGGGCCAGCTGCCTGAGCTGGCCACTTAGCAGCTTTGTGACCCTGAACGATCACCTGATCTCAGTAAACTATCTGATCTCAGTTTTTTCCTCTATAAAATAGGATTACCTGAATCTCCCTAAAGGTTGAGAGAATTAGATGAGCTAATACATAGGGAGCGCTTAGATCCTAGCCATAGCAAGAGCCCAGTGAATGTCAGCTCTTGTTATTTTAATTATAATCTAGTTGGATTGTTTGAACGTTTAGTAGGAAAGCATTTAATAAACTCTTTGGTGGCTATCTGGTTCTTGTACTACAAAAAAAGAGAGAGAGAGAGATTCAAAAGACCAAAAGGAAAAGGTTGCTTTGGAAATGATGAAATAAGATATATAAACAGAATTAAACAAATATTTGGGTAAGCCTTTATGTGAGCGACACTACAAAAAGCAAGACAATTCATGCAAGTTATTTCATTTTCAATATTTACTATAATCTTAGGAGGTAGGTATTATTGTTCTCATTTTAGAGACAGAAAACTGAAGCTCAGAGAGCTGAAGTGATGTGCCTTGCATCCTAGTAAAATGTCAAGTGACGGTCTAGTATTTAAACTCATGTCTCTATGATTCTAAAGCCAGAGGCACATTAAATGGAAAGGGCTGGTTAGTCACAAAATAGGAAGGAATATTTATTTGAGAACTTAAAATATTAGGAATAACCTGTTTGTTGTAATCCGGGTGTAGTTTTTTTGCTGCTCCTATTTATATCGTTGTCTTCTATGCATTTGGGTGTCTAAGTATAGGATTTTCCCTTACCTGTGTTGGAAATGTACAGGATAGTGGACCTCGGTAAACTACTAGCTGCGTGACCTTAGCCAAGTGGATTCACTTCTCTAAGCCATGATCCCCTCATCTGTCATGTGGGGTTAATAATCATACTTCAGCTGGTAGGGTGATTGCGAAGATAATATCACACGATGTTTCTGGAGTGAATACTGACATATACTAGATGCTCATTCAGTGGTACATACTATCATGGTGAGATGAATTTGGTACCGAGGAACTGGAGATGGGAGAATATGAGAGTATAATATATGGCCTTCTATCAGCTAAACCAGGGGAGGAACTTCTGAAACAGAATGTTACGAGAGAGTTGTATTTCGTTTTTAATTGTTTTTTTCAGTGAAGACTTTTTCAAACCAGTCTGGATTTTTTTTGAGAAATTTGGTGACATCATATAAATTTTAAGGAAATGAATTTGTATCATATTGCTTAAAGAGCTGTCATACAGGGCTGTAGAAAGGAGAATGTTCTGCTGTATGAGAATAAAAATACTCTTCACAGGATTTTTGAATGAACTGACAGTTTTCTAGCAGCTTTGTCAACCCATCATTCATTGCTACAACCAAACGTATGAAATCCTTCATGGCGAAATCAAAAGACTTTGTTGTTTTCCACATTTTTATCAAATCTCTATGGCTAATGAAATGCCAGCCAATATCTTCCTCTCAGATATTGTCTATTAGAGAGTTGCTTATTTTAGAAGAAGTGGAGTCAACCATGTAAATTTCCTTCTTTTGACATCTAGCACCTACTGTCAAACTGTTATAACTACAAGCAGGGCTCAAAATTTATATCCACCAGGATGCCACTGGCAACCAAAGAGTTCAGTTTGCTTCAGTTCATATTTGAATGCTTACTCTGTGCTAGTTAGTATCAGAGGTGAGGGAGGGAATACAGGAAGGAATAAGATTCAGCCTTTGCCTTATAAGAGCTCGCAATCAAATGTGGGTATTTGGACAAGTATATTTGGGCAAGGCTGTCTAAGATAAGTACTTCAGGAGAGCAGTATACAAAATACTGAGAGAAAGCAAGAGGATGGGAGATTGGCTCTAAAGGAGAGGGTCCTGGAATGCTTCCAGGGGGAAGATAAATTTGATCTGGCCGTGAACAGGACTTTGAAAAGCAGAAGGAGGCTGGAGAGGGAAGCATATTTGAGGAAATGATGACAGGAGAATGCATAATTAGATTTAGGTTAGCAATAGTGTGACAGATGAATTTGTAGGAGTGGGAGTGTGTGTGTGTGTGTGTTGTGGAAGATAATGAAGTAAATGAAGTCAGTGAGACCAGTTAAGAAGCGAAAGAGCCCATGCTGGACAGTGGCAGTGGAGTGAAAAGAAAGAACTGAATTGAGATATATTGATTGGATGTGTGCAGTTGAAGATCTAAGAGAGAGCTTGACTCTTAAGATTTTGAGATTCAGTGCTTCGGAAGATGGTAATATCATAACCAGAGACAAACTCAGGACAAGTTGATTATGGGTGATAAAATAATACGCTTAAGATATAGCTGATGACCATAATGAGAAACAATTGAAAACACAAGTAGAGATTTCAGGAGCAAAGATACTTCTACACAGATTTGGAAGGTACCTCGAGTGGATGAACTTCCACAGAGACAGGGTGCCAGGGGAAAAGTGGACCTATGGAAGAGCCTGAGGTTGGCTTACATTTAAGGGATGTAAGAAGAAGAGTTAGCACCACCCCTCCCAGTGACAGCATGCAGTATAGAGGCACGTAGACAAACGCACACCGAAGAATGAGTTTATAGGTTTTGCACTATATTTTGTTTTCTATATCTTCTGCTGTACAACCAATCTAATACTATAAGTTTCTTCCTGGTTCTTAGTGATATTTTGAATAAAATAAGGAAGTGTAGAAATCCTTTAGCTGAGAGTTAAAGATTGTTGTGTTTATATAGATCAGGTTTCTAACTCAGCCCTCAGTATACCAGGAAAAATAGTCATTACCATTTGCCTTCTAGGTCTAATGAAGTCTTTTGCTTTTTATTTTTTATATGTTTGTTATTTTTCAAATACTTTGCAGAAAGAAGAAGGAAGAGATAGTGAAAATCAACTTTATTAGACATTTTAATAAGAATTTAAATGCAACAAACTTCTTTTTGTATCAAATAAATTTTGATGCACTAACATCATAAACAATGTAGCGTCCCACATCATTTTAGCAAAACAGAGTGGTTCAAGTTCTTCAAGCAAAAAATGTGACGAAGGCCTTCCTGTTAAATGACTAACTAGGTTAAAATACCATATTTCCTTTCCATCCTTAAAAATATTTTGTTCACTCATCTGTCCATATGTTTGAGAAAATTCATCTAGGTTATCATCAGCTGAAGACTCAGTCTGAGATTTCACCTGTATCATCAATTTCACCATCATCATTAGAGTCTAGAAGGATGATTTCTCTCTCTTTTCATTTATCTTCCTTTATGTCTAATAATTGTGAAATGTCTTCCTCTGGCAATTTTCTTGTCTTTGATGTTATGGGGGTAAAATGAAAAGTTCTAAATTTTCACCTGTGTTCAATGAACACTAAAAGCAGACTCCAAAGATGGTATCTCCAGTCTTATTTTATAGCTTCTTGAAAGAAGATGCAATATTTTGGGCAATGTAATAAGAAAACTAAAGGATGAATATTTATTTCGCTATTGCTTCATCCTTCTAAGCAATTCCATCATTCTTCCATTTACTAATCATTTTAGCATAATTAAGAATAGTTTATGAGTAATGATGAAATACCAAAATGTTTCCAAATATAGGAAAAATAAGATCACTAAGAGTATACAATGTATCCTAGACTTATAAAAAGATTCAGTGGACCCCTGTGATAATTGAAAAAAAAATGGATTTTATTTAAATAATAGATAATATATCTCTGTGTTCTTTCATAGACCTCTAGGAAAGAATAAAATTCACAAAATAATAGCTTTTACAAATAGTTAGAAGTTCTCAAAAAAGAAACGCAGAAAATAAATTTGGATGCAAGGGACCTTGATGGTATACCAAAGGGTAAACAAAACATAACTTGCTCAATCCTACTACAAAAATAAGAGTTTTAGTTCATATATTATTATTATTATTAATCTTTTCTTCCAGTGTTATCATACACTAGGAATAGTGAGAATGTTTAGTTAGAGTTCTCCAGAGAAATAGAACCAGTAGGATAGATGGAGACACACACACACAGAAAGACAGAGAGAGAGAGATTTTAAGGAACGGGCTCATGCGATTGTGGGGGCTGGCAAGTCTGAAATCTGCAGGGCAGGCCAGCAGGATGGATACTCAGAAAAGAGTTTATACTGCAGTTTTGAATCTAAAGACAGTCTAGAGACAGAATTCCTTCCTCTTCTGGAAACCTCAGTCTTTTCTCTTAAGGTCTTCAACTGATTGGAGGAGGCCCACCCACATTATGGAGGCTAATTTGCTTTACTCAAAGTCTACTGATTTAAATGTTAATCACATCTTAAAAAGTAACTTCACAGAAAAATCTAGACTGAACTGGTGCTTGAACAAACAACTGGGCATCATTGTCTAGCCAAGTCAACACATAAAATTAACCATCACAGTAAGCTTCATAGTGCCATGTGTTTCCTCACATGTAAATTTCATGATTCCTTTAATTTTCATTAGTTAATAAGTTACCTGGACCCAGTTAATAAGGTACCTTGAAATATACATTGAATAATAGAAATGATCTTTAATATCTTAATGAATTTCAGAGCTTCATTAGAGTAATTATAACATGTACATAAAAAATTTTACCTATAAAAAGCAAGTGTATGTGGGTTTTTTTCTTCATAGAGTTTTACTTAGGTTGTGTTAAATTAATGCTAAACATCTATAGTGAAATAATTCTGTTTTAGTGTATCTCATTCTTTAATTCTATAAGAGGATTAATATCAAAATATATTTGAGTAGGATTTAAAATCCAAACAAGCTGTCATCATTATGTTCAATTATTAATCTTTCATTTGAGTAATAGGAAAAATAAATATAGTTTCTTTAAGGTGATGTAGCTACAATTAGGAACATAAATGGAGTTTTCTACTAATGCTTATTTTGTCATTATGTTTCTTTTTAAGGGGAAAGATTTGGATTATCAAATGTTGTACTCATGACTTTAAAAACTAAACCTAATGAGCATAACTATAAAATACATAAAAACCAAATTAATGAAAATGATTTTTTCTGTTTGTATGATAGAATAAAGATGATGATGAATAAATATAAAGAATTTCACACTCAGACAAAGTGAGCTGGTAAGACAAATAGAAAACAGAAAGAGATGTGCCCAAAGGGGAATTCCAGGTTTTCATAGGCTAGCATTTTTATCTTATGGCTTAATGGAGCATTGCAACTAAAGACCTGAATTTCTATTATATTTTGGTACCTCTGGGCATAAAGAAGATTACTTCCTGGTGGTACCATGCAGTTTGGATGAAGCTAAGCCAAGGGCTAGATGTGTGCCATGGATTGCCCCTAAAAGATGCTCTCAGCTCTCCTCAGGTGTTGGAAAAGTGTAGGGATTATTTTGAACCTACCATTTCTTTCTTTACCAAAATCTCTTCATTAATAATTTAAAGCAACATAGCTAGTTGCTGATCACTAGTCTTTATTCTCTTGTAAAGGGAAGCATTTATGAAGTAAACAGGAGGGATTAATAGATTGTAACCTTTCTACATGCAAAGGAGGTACCTGGCCTCATTCTACTTTATTCAGGAAAAGGAGGTTGCAGTTTCCCATTGCTGCCAAAAAAAATCACCCCAAAACTCGGTGCCTTAAAACAGCAATAATCATCTATTATCTCTCACAAGTTCTGTACGTCAGGAAATCAAGAGTGACTTGCTTGAGTGGTTCTATCTTGGGATTTCTCATGAGGTTGCAGTCAGTAGTCAATTGGAGCCACAGTCAGGTGAAAGCTTGACTGGGGCTGGGGGATCCACTCCCGAGGTGGCTCACTCAATATGGTTCGTGAGGTGGTGCTGCCTGGTTGGTTCCTCTCTACAAGAGCTTCTCCATGGGACTGCTTGAGAGTCCCCATGCTTTTGTGGCTGGCTTCCCCGAGAACAAGGGAAGCTGTAATGCCCTTTTTGACCTAGTCTAAGCCTTCACAGTATTACTTCTTCAGTAAATTATTTGTTGTAGAGGTCAGCCCTGATGCAGTGAGGTGGAGGGATGAGGGACTCTAAACGCCATAAATACCAGGAGGTGAGGATCGCTAGGGACCACTTTGGAGCTGACTACCACAGGATTTATCAGGCCTTCGAATGAAAGTTCTCTGAAACATGGAACAAAGTAAACATGTCGCTTTGACTCTCTGCATCAGACACCCTAGAAAATGTCGACACTACTCTTCCCCTGAAAATGGCAGACCACTGGTGTGTGCCCTTTACCCTGCACGTGCACATTGAAAGGAAAAAAAACCTACAAAGACTTTTTCTATAGCTGCTGGACGTGTTAATTATTTCAGGTCCACTCAGTCTGGCTCCACATGGAAAATATGGGTTTTGGAAAGAAAGCTTTTGAGTTTTGGAGGCCTAGACAGCCTACAGAAAGACCTAGGCAGCTAATAGTTGGTTATGGGATAATGATGACAATGGCGGTAACAACAATGATGGTTGTTGCTTTTATATTAGTGATACAAACACATAAGAATGTCTTTCCTTAATTTTATTCTAAGAGTAATGTAGTACTGAAAGCAATGAATCTAAAATGAGAAGACGTGGTTTTAGTCCTGGCTCTGCCCTTTAATGACAGTGGGACCCTCGGCAAATTACTTAATCTCTCTGACCCTTTGTTTTTTCATCTGTAAAATTCTGATGCCCTCCATACCAGATTTCTATTAGGATTAAATGGAATGATATATGGAAAAGCCCTTTCAAATGGCAAATCACTACACAAATATCAGTGTCTTAGTCATCTCAGGCTGCTCCAACAAAATACCACAGACTGAGTGGCTTAAACAATAGGCGCTTATTCTTCGCAGTTCTAGAGGCTGGGAAGTCTAAGATCAAGATGCCCGCAGGTTCAGTTCCTGGTGAGAGCCCTCTTCCTGGCTTGCAAAGGGCCGCTTTCTCACTGTGTCTGCATGTGATGGAGAGAGAGAAAGCTCTGCTCTCTCCTTCTTCTTATAAGGACACTAATCCCATTGTGGGGCCCCACCCTCATGACCTCATCTAAATTTAGTTGCTTCCCAAAGACCCCATCTCCAAATGCCATCACATTAGGGGCTAGGACTTCAGCATGTGAATTTGAGGTGGGGGGACACAAATATTCGGTCCATAACAATCAGCTATTTTCATCAATGGGAGCTCCACCAGGTCTTTTAGGTGTCAACAATGATAGAGCGCTGCTATAAGGGTCAGAGTTTTTCACATCTAGAAAATGGGTACATGAAGATTTGGAATTGTGCTTATATCTACACACAGAATTTTTAGCACCTGCTCCAGAAATTCATCCACACTGAGAGTGTTCTCTTAAATTCCAGTCCAAGGCCTTGGGAAAAATAGGTCCTCCATCAAGGTTTTCTGAATAAATGAATAAAATGCTTTATGATATTTTCTTCAATGTTAAGATGAAGCAAAAATATTTTAGGCAGAATATTCTATTTTCAGGGTTTCCAGCTGTTGCATAGTCTGGTTTATTACCATCTATAAGTCCAACCCTGGATCTCAGAAGTGAAGCCATTGAGAGTCCCCTACAAACTCTGTAGGGCAGTAATAGAAACAGTGAACATGACAATTGGAATTGGATTTTTCACTTTAACACAGGAGCCATCGCTGCCTTGGGCCACAGCTGGCTTTCCGAAGAACATAGAATTGTTGGAGGGAAGGAAAGGCAGTGTCATATACCAGGCTGATTCACTTGTTATCAGAAAAGTGTGTCCCAAATAATAGAATGTTTGAAAAGATAAAATTGAGTCCCAAATGCAGAGAATAAGAATGAGGGGGAAACACCTTTCTCTATAATTAAACAGAAAACTGTGCCATGAATTGATAAAATTGAGTCAACTTGAAAACGTGAACATGAAGCATAATTGTGCAGAAAGATAAGGTAACATGAACAACATAGGAATAAATGGGCTCCCATTGGTCTTTTGAAACAATGGCAGTTTACCTGCTCCTCCTCAAGGATTTGGTTTAGTCTTATTCATTATAGGAACTGCTAAAGGGGAAGGCACAGTCCTGTTAGACTATAAAATGATGGAGTTCTCTTGATCATTACTAGTACTTGTAAATTGCTCAGAGTTGTAGAACATCGGGTTATGTGTCTCTCAGTGTTGGGTACTGTGCCAAACATAACACATGTGTTCATAGGGGACATAGTACCATAGGAGGCACATAGCAGTTAATGGAATGGGATTCATCTTTTTCTTAGCATCTAGTCAAGCACTCAAAATGCCCAGATTTCCGTCTTGGTAGCTAGGTGTTTCGCTAACTGAAAACACATCCCAGAGAACTCCAGAACATATGAAACACTTCAGACAGTTTGGAAGTATCAAAATTTTTACCTATTTATTTGGCAAGGTCAAATTTTATTCAGATTATAAACATCTTATAAATAATACTTTAGATCTATGTTATGTTTTACATGAATTGGACAAAGAACTCTAATACATGTATGAATTGATTTGATTTCCACAACATTGCCTAAAGTAGGTATTGTCATCATTAAATAAGTGAGGGAACCAAGGATCATAGTTATTAAAACCTTGCTCAAGGTCACACAGATAGCAAATGGTAGAGCCAGAATTTAACCCAAGTGTTCTGATTCCCAAAAAGGGTGTTAGATGGGTGTTCTTTGCCAATCCTATGCTGAAAGGAGAAATTTGAGAGTCAGTAATTAAAAGTTTATAAATATATGTATATATTTATATACATACTTATATACCACGTATGTCTATACTTATATGTAAATCTTATATATACTACTGACATATATATATAAATTATTTATTAACTTGTGATAGTTTATTCCAATGAAGTTAAAATATTGAATCATGGGACTTAAAGATCCTCAGAGGGAATCATTCTTATGCCTTAAGCAAGATCACTTTTAAACCATCTGAGAAAGATAAGAAACCAACACATGTTAAAAAAGCAAAAATCAAAAAAATTTCCCAGCAGGAGACTCTATTACCGTGTTTCACTGATAGTTCAGATAGAGATATGGGGGTGTAGGGAGCAGATCTCTTTCTCATGTTGCCACATTTGTAAGTTACTAAATGCCAGAGGTTAGGAATTGAGAGCACCGTTGAGTCTCTCTGAGGACACGATCTCAGTAGCGTATGTTTTATCTCCCTGACTGAATTGTAAGTTTCAAACGCTTCCTCCTTTATGTTTGAATTCCTGTAATTCCAACATTTTATTCTGCAAATGAAAGACATGCCAGAAATACTTGCTGATTGAATGAACTGTCTCACAGGGTAGCCAGCAAATAGTGTAGGGCTACGAGCTGCCATCATCATCTCACTGAGCATGAATCTTCATTAGAAAGAATTAGCCTGAAGAGACTAATAGAATGCCCTGCTTAAAAAGCAAACAAACAAAACCCGCAGGAAACCCACGCAGACTTTGGAATGGTGAGTGATTTTTCAATCTTACGAGATGGAGAGTCTTTTTAGTGCAGTCTCTTCTGAACAGAAGAGATTTCGAAAGCACCTTGGTCCAATTCCCATTCACATACCTCAACCTTGCAGAAAACGTGCTAGGCCATTTGAAACATTCTTCAGTTCACTTTTGGAAGCTCTGTTGATTTGAGCAAAATGGAAATGAAATGTAAATAGAGAGCTCTTAATCTTCAGAAGCTCAAGTACCCCCTTCCAATCTTGAAAGCAGAAATTTGGATTAGGATTCTCTTTATCTTTTTTTTGTAATGAAAATTTCTTTTACCTTTTATCATAATGTCTGTTGAAAGGGTTCTGAGAACTCAAATCAGGAAGTCGTGTTATAAGTTAAGACAAAATAGGAATGTGAACTTGTATTATATAAAGAAAACAGTGTATGACTAAGTAGCCTGTTGTCCCTAGGGCAAGTAAAATAAATATCAACAGAGGGCAGCCAGAGAGATGTGCTATGGCCATTAAAAACATTACGTTCACTGGCTTTACACTTTATTAGGTAGGTAATAAGTCATGAATATTTTAACACTGAAAACAACCAGGCTGACCATGATAGTTTGCATCAGTTACTACCAAAATCTGGGAGAGCTGCTTAGAAGTTGCTTTCTTTTAACAATACTACTATTATTTTGTTTATGTTTTGATTAAATGTTATCATTTCATTATTTTTGTGTCCCAGTTCTAAATACATACAACAATAAGTTGCATGGCTGTTCAAAACAGGTTAACTTTAAATGTGTTTTTGATCTAAAGATTATGTAATGGGTCTTTGTCATGAATATAGGAGCCAGATTCCTAATTCAAAATTCCATCCTTTAAAATAACTGGCATATACGACTGTCCAGTTCAAATAAACATTGTTGACTATGTAGAAGAGGAAAAGTAATTTTCCCTCTACCCTTCTAGGTTCTTTGCTGAGACAACCCCCCCACCCCCAGAATAAAGGAAAGATTAGCCGGAGAAAAACCAACAGAAGTTTAATAACGTGTATACCTCCTGTATACATGAGAGAGACCCAGGAAAACGGAGTAACTCCCCAAAATGGCCCAAGCCACCATTTTAAATACCATCTCCAGCTAAAGACAAAAGATGTTGTGTGTCGGAGAGGCCACTTAGGGGAAGTTACCAGGAGAAGCACAGTAAACAAGGGTAAAGATATTATTGCAGATTTAAGTCCTGCCTTCTTTATTGGTAAGAGTTCCTGGAGATTTACAGTCATCCTTCTCTTCCTGGTAGAGAGAGAGAGAGACATCCTTATAAATGGAGATTTCCCTTAAAAATATAAATGTCTCTTACAAAAGGGTAACTTCTCAGTTTTCAGAGCTTTTCCTATGTCTGCTATTTCTTAAAAATAATCAGCCTAAAATAATCCTTATGCCAAAGAGGCATATTTTGGGGTGGTATATTCTGCTCCCCTTCAAGTAGAATACCAAGTTTGTTTTTTAAGACAGAATTGGCATCCTTAAGGAATTCAAATAAAGAAGGTCTTAAGAAAATGTGATAATGCCAGTTAGAAACTAAAATTAATAAAATTTTTATTCTATTTTAGTATGCTAAAGTAATTGGGACAAGTTTTTATTTCATTTAAAAATTAGATTCTTGGGGCTGGCCTGTTGGCGCAGCGGTTAAGTTCACATGTCCCTCTTCAGCAGCCAGGGGTTCGCCGGTTCGGATCCCGGGTGCAGACATGGCACTGCTTGGCAAGCCATGCTGTGGCAGGCGTCCCACATAGAAAGTAGAGGAAGATGGGCATGGATGTTAGCTCAGGGCCAGTCTTCCTCAGCAAAAAGAGGAGGATTGGTAGCAGATTTTAGCTCAGGGCTAATCTTCCTCAAAAAAATAAATAAATAAATAAATAATAAAAATTAGATTCTTCAGTATCACAGTGCACTATGCTAACAACAAAAGAGTGTTAAATTATGTTCATATATGATTTAGTATAATTTAATCAGAAATATATCCTTCAGTTTGTACAATAGTGAATATTCCGAGTTTCTCTCTTATGTAGTAGTAAGCAACGTAAGGACAGGCACCACCCCTTAAAGTACCTAGATTAGGAATAGTACCTAGGAAACAGTCATTAAGTGCTTACTAAATAAATTCTCACCTTCAAGCTTATAGAAGCAAAGTAAAGATAGATTGCCCCTCTTCTAAGAGAAACAGAACTGATGAGACTGATGACTTTTTTTATAAATGCGTAAGTCTGCAAATATTTAATAAGGATCTAATTTACACAAAGAAATCAATCTGGAGTGAAAGATTATTTTACTCATTTTCCAAATGCTGTTGCTGAATTATATTATAAACTTGACCTAATCTTTTTATTTCACTTCACAATTTGCATCAATATTTAAATTATGTGAAGGGCAAACACAAGTTTAAAATATTGAAATTTTATTTGTACAGTTCATCAAATGTTGATTATTTACTTACAGTGTGCAAGGTATCAGGCTAGGAATGATATGGTATTCCAAGAAAGCAATAATATAGTCTCCTCCATTAAGGTGTTTGTTATTAAATAGAAGAAGTAAAATTATTACAATAGTAGGTAGAATATATATATACCATAGAAGAAATATAAACAATATTTTTGTAAACAATATATGGGTTTGATTTTTTTCATTTATTCATCCCTCTATATATCCATGCGTTTACTCATTGTTCATTACTTCATTACATTATTACTAAATAATAATTTAGTGACCATTGGAGGAGAGGAATATAGAAAAGTGAATAAAATAAGAATCTTATTGTAAAAGAGTTGATAATCTAGGGAAAGCAGATGTGTACAGATAATAACTTTGATACGAAAACAACAAAAATGCAAGGTACAAGCAAAGTAAAATGGAAGTGCAAAGGAGAAAGAGACTTGGCTGCATCAGGGCAGGCACTGTTTGTTTTATTTCATCATAGATTTTCCAGAACCTAGGCCAGTGCTTGGTACAAAGTAAGTTCAGATGATGTGTTGACTATCTACTGAAGTCATAGTGGAATGTATCATGGAAGAAGAACTGGGCCTTAAAGCTGAGAGAAGTACATCTCAAGTGGAAGAAATATTAGAGGCACAGAATTATAGGCCTTCAGAACTGGAAGGGACCTTAGAGACCATCTAGTATAGTCTTTCTCCTACTTTCTATTTTCAGTGCCGGAGCACTTTGGTCTAACAATGTCTTAATATACTTTCATTTCTAAGAGGTTGCTAAAGGAAGTGTCTATGACTGAGGCACTAAGGTACTATAGGTAGCAGACACCACAGTAAGGTAAACAACAGACTACCAAGGTGCATATTTTGAAAGGAAATGGATAGAGAGAGATCCAGAAACTAGTGACTTGGAAAAAATTGGAGGGTTCTTTGGAGAAAATGCTGCTACAAGCGCTCCCCTTCTTTTACGGTCTGCCACTGACTCAAGGGGAGGAGTTGACCTTCTCACTTAATTTTGAGAGAGAGGAGTTACTTTAGGAACACCTGGAGAACCTGGAGGACTAGATCATTGGATTCCAAGTTTATGAGGTGGGAGTGACTGACCCTGCCAAAAAAAAAATATCTGGATCGAAGACAGCAAGTGAAAGAGCACCAGAGATTGTCAAGTCTAGAAAAGCTTCGTGAAACCCCTCTAGTGCTGTTCAACATCAGCCACACCCAGAAAGAAGAAAGTCACATTCTAACAGTGACAGTACTGAGTCAAATAAGAACCTTCTGCTCCCCTCCTCTTCCCTCCCTCCACTCCCATTCCACCCAGTTAGGGTGAGAAAGAGCAGCAAGTGAATGGGGGAGAAGGCTAGTAAGACAAGAGAGACGAAGCTCAGCATACTGACTACTCAAGGTGGTAAGAGACGTGACTCAGTTGCAGCCTCTCCTGGTTGGGGGAGAAGTCATGTATATGAATTAAGTTTGAAGTGTTAATTAACATATTGGACTGGAAATTCTAATTTTAATATTTTAAAATGACAACAGGCACCTTGTATTACCTTACAGTGGCCAGAAAAGACATGGGACCTGCCTCTTTTCGACCAGGGACAGAGAAAAACTACGCCCCCTTGAGCAGAATTCAAGAGAGAAAGGAAGGCAGATAAAGTTGTCTTTATGCTTACATGCCATAAGTCCTGGTTATTCAACATACAAGTTATACTTTTTACAGATTTTTTTAAAGGGCAAGGAAAACAATATAAAGGGAGTTGCATCAGGATGCACATGAAGGGAAAAGTTGATCTTTTGGTAGAACCAAAATATTATGATTGAGTGCCACTAAGATAGGTTATTTTACTGGATAAATTTAAAAATCTGTATAATACCAAAATTAACAATTAGTCAAAGATATAGATTTTTGAAAGTACATGGTAACCTAGGAGTGGTAAGTAATATAGCTGGAATGTTGCTTCTCAAGGATTGTCATCAAAGAGGAAGACTGGCTGTTCAGTAGGCCGGTGATGGTGGTAAAGCAAGCTTGTGGCATTACACAACAATGGAGGGGGACTTTTCAGTTCTGTTTAGCTATGGGGCACTATTCACATAGAATAATTATAACATGGTGGGCTGAAAGAGCATCCCAAGAAACCAGGCGAATGTTTGATTATGGTAAGTTGCTTCTCTATCCCGTCAAAATGTCATGATCAGACCCACAACTGTGCATACATTTTTTGTCATTTTCTTACTTTGAATGTCTTTATACTTCTCCTCCAGGATCCACTCATATCCTCCCTTTACTTAAAAATAATTTTTCTGACAATTTCAGCCTTTGTTAACTCTCCTATAAATTTTAACAATACATATCTACAGACACTTGACATTCCAAAGGAATATTCTTCAAGACCATGGAGATCAACAAATTTTCAAATGCCATTACAGTACGTATATGTGAAGTATTTATTTCCCCCAGTATGCGTATTTTACAATATTCATCATAGATGTTTTATAGATGAGGAAAATGGGACCTAGAAAGGTTAAGTAGGTACCAAGTGTCCCAATTACTATTTGAACTCGGATCTGGCTGATTTCAAAATATGCATTCTGAACTCTCTTTCTTATAGTTGTTTTCTATTCGGACTCTGTGTTGCTATATAAGTTTTCCACTGGAGCTCCTTTTCAGGGTCTTCCTAATACTTCGGTCACTTGTAAAATGAGTACTTTCTTTGAATGAGAAATCCATTAGGCAGAAAAAAACAACTTGGCAATAAATTTTAGGCATTAACCCCATGCCGAGTAATTATCAGAAGGCCTAATGCTTCGAGACCTGGCAAGTGTGATCTTAAGATAATGGAGTGGGGCTTGCATTGTGAACCTTCTTGATGCTTTACATTGTGATGAGCTTCATGGATTGGCTTCCTAAAAAAAGATTTGTAAAGCATTCTGGGAAGGTCTGCCAATTAAAAACCGGAGATTGGCTGAAGGCTTGCAGCAATTGAATTTTGAATACAGATGGTGCCAAATTGAATGTTTCCATAGCAACAGACTTTTCCTTAATAACTTTTAGATGGGAGGGGGAACATAAAAGGAAACCATCTTTCAGCAGATGTGTATTCCTACAGCATGTTTTCAGATTGATTTTGGAAACTAATTTGTACTTAACTAGTGATTGTTTTAAGTGGATCTGAAAATAACTAAATTCTCCTGAGGAAATATTTTGAGAAATATCTGATCATGACATTTTGATGGGGTAGAGAAACAGAAATAAATTCTGGGAACCTTATAAAGACATAAAAAGGGCACGGTTTTAAAAAAAATTACTTGGTCTGTAGCCAGTCAACCAGGATTTTATACTGAGTGTGACTTACCATTGGTCAAAGATTTCTGGATTCTTAATGTCTATTAATATCAAAAGTTTAGAATATAAATTTAATCAAAGAAAAAGTGACACGTATATCGTGGATTTGGAATTGACCTTAAGATATATTCTTCCTTTAGGTTTATGGATTGGTGTTTTTCATTATCTGTTGTTTGAAGAATTTTTTTAATTGTTAATTATATAAATCGTTTCAGAAAGAATGTCATAAGGAGGTCATTGATAGTGTTCATATCATATGGTGTGTTATCATGGATCTAATGTCTGCTCCTCAGCTTTGCATAGCCAACAACTGGATTTTAATAGTTCACTTAGAGGTATTCAGGCTCTGGGGGACTGGCCATGCTGCGCAAACTCACAAGAGACTGGTTTATAAATCATTTGAAATAAGAGAAAATAAATTAAAATTATTATTTTATAACATAACCTAAGGCTGTCAGAAAAATTAATAATGATAATTTGCTCAGGGTGCCCTCCCCAATGAGTAGGCAGAAGACCAAATTATAGATTGCGAGGTTTGATGGTGACCAAGGAATTGGAAGAAGGATAATAAGGTTTTATGAAAGGATGGTTCATTAAGTGAGAGAAGCTAGATAAACTGCCCATCTTTACTATGCTGGATGATTTCTAAAATACAAATAGAGAACTAGATGATTTCTCTCAGATGGTACCAGACATAATAGCAAATGCTTGCTCCTTGACTTTTCTTTTAGATTCCATGCAACAGGATTCCCCCTATACATGCACAGACTTACCTTCCCCTCCCCCTATTGTCTGTTACAGAGCAATACAAAACCCAAGTATGTTAAGTAGATATAAATCAATAGTTGGAGCTTTGTATTAGTCACATTACTACTCATTACTCGCTTGATTCATGTGGGTACTTCCTCACCAAAACCCTTACAAAAGGACTTTTCAGAAAGATTTCCAGCCCTAGTGGCAATTCCTGAACTCCCACCACAAGAAATTCTGACATGATAGAGATATAAGAAGGCCCTGGGAATCTGCGTTTTTAAAAAGTTATCTGCGGCTCAGCCAAGTTATTGTTGCAGATGGCTGATATTATCCGCCACCTCTTTTTTTTTTAATTTTAATTTCAGAAGAAAATCTTTATTTCTGGCTTTTTCCAAATTTCTGGAGTTTTATGAAGCAGAGTCTCTAGGAACTTCTGTATGTAAAGAGAAACTTAAAGAGATGTAGAGATAGAGACAGATAAGTACATAGAAATAGACATATACATAAAATAGAAATATGTATGTATACATATAAATAGAAATGTGTTGTTTCAAACTGTAAAGAAATATACACACTCTTAAAAATGTAGTTAAAAAATACCAAGAATCCACTATCAGTTGAAAAGAGCATGATAAACTCTCTTTCTCTTTCTCACACACACACACACACACGCACACGCACACATGCAAAGCTCTGCAACTCAGCACAGGGTTATAACATAAAAACCAATTCCTGACCCAGGTAAATAAAGGAAAAGGTTTATGCTCTTTCTCAATCTTTATTTTCCTTAGATTAATTTGCAAATAGTAATGACATGTATAAACAAGTATTATTGCCCTGTAAACAATGCAACATGAAGAATCAGATGAGAATTAAATGAAGATAAAGGGCATGCCTTCGTTAAAGACCCAGTTCGCGTGGCTTGGTCCCAAACCCTTTGTGCTCTGCTCTCATGATTTGATTTGATTCTCTTTAGAGCTGCAGAGGTAGGAATGTAACTTACACACAGGCGTTCCAGAAAGTTTAATTTGACAAACCTTCCTGAAAGAGAGAGAAACAGAGACAAAGAAACAGAGGGAGAGAAAAGGGAAAAGGGAAAAGGACATCATTTGAGCAGAGATGGATACTGAATAATGAATTTGGTTACTAGACACTTTTGTATATAGCTTTCATTTAAGTTTGTAATTTAGTTATTCATCACAGGAAAATGATTAATGATCTAAAATGCATATTTTGATAATATTATCTAGTACTATTTAATTTTTGGAGGAAGTTTGTTGTTAAAGATTGATTTATACCTATCACTGAATATCACAATGTTTTTTTCAAGGCCTTTTTCTTTGCAGGCCTTTTTGGTAAGGAAGATTGACCATGAGCTAACATCTGTTAGCAATCTTCCTCTTTTTTTTTTCTCCCCAAAGCCCCCATACATAGTTGTATATCCTAGTTGTAAGTCCTTCTAGTTCTTCTATGTGGGATGCCGTCAGAGCATGGCTTGATGAGTGGTAGGTGCGTAGGTCCGTGCCCAGGATCCGAACCAGCAAAGTCGGGGCTGCTGAAGCAGAGCATGTGAACTTAACTGCCCCACAACCAGGCCAGCCCTTATCACAATGTTTATTAGAAGTAGTTTCAAATAGTATTTAATGGCATAAGGAATGAATGATTACAACATTAATGCTAAGTTTAAAAAAGTAGGGTACAAAATTATTTATGTCATATGATCCTAATTTTGTAAAAAAGAAAGAAAGAAAACAGAGAGCCAGCAAGATAAATTATAACTGGAAGGACATACCTCAAAATATTTAACAGCTATTGCTGGTGGAATTTAGGTGAACTTAATTATTTTCCTTTGTATCTACCCATTTTCCTAATTCCATACAATAAAATGTATTACTTTTATAAGCAGAAAATGTTTTAAAGTATATTACACTAGTATGGTGTTTCTCAACCTTTTATTTATCATAACCCTCGAAGAAGCCTGTTTAGACACTTTTTCTAGTCAACCCCCGATGAAATTTTAACACCAAAGATATTCTCTGTATCTGTTTATATTGTGGCCCTTTGAAGGGTCACAAACCATTGTGACCCTTAGATATATGTAAGAATTTTTGTCCCTCAAAAACAAATTTTCACCCCCTTGGGACACTATTGCCCTTGTTGAGAGTGCGTGCACTAGCCCAAGAGCCAGAAGATTCTGATTCAGTAAGTTTGGGGTAGAAACAAAGTAAGCACATTTTTTTAATATAACTCAGATGTTTCAAAAGCAATGTGTAAATACACCTACTTAATGTTATTCCAATTTTTTCCAGAAACGTGAAATATTAGAATTTATCTGCTTTTAGGAATAACTGATACTGAAACATTCTTACATATTTATGAATCTTTGTTTCCCGGGGCCAGCCTGTTGGTGCAGCGGTTAAGTGCACACGTTCCGCTTTGGCGGCCCGGGGTTTGCTGGTGCGCATCCCGAGTGCGGACATGGCAGCGCTTGGCAAACTGTGGTGTGGTAGGCGTCCCACATATAAAAGTAGAGGAAGATGGGCACAGATGTTAGCTCAGGGCCAGCCTTCCTCAGCAGAAAGAGAAGGATTGGCAGCAGATGTTAGCTCAGGGCTAATCTTCCTCAAAAAGAAAAAAATAAAAGAGTTTCCCTTTTTTGTCCTACTGTCAGGAACATAGAACTTTGAACACAATTTATAACAACTTTCATGAAATATGATTTCTTCCTTATCTTTCTTCTTGACCTTTACTTTATCTTTTCTACCATTTACTTCTATGTAGGTCTTTTAATCATTGTTTATTTCTTTAGTTTTTCTTTCACAAAAAAATTGAAGGGAGATGTGGGCCTAATATCCTGAATTCATAGTTCCATTGTGGTTATTAAAACGTGAACTAAAACTTTGCAAGCACGTGGTACCTTGTAGATAGTTTCCTTCAGTAGGACAATTACACGAAGGCCTCTGAGGATGCTGGAGCCATTGCTGAAGCTATTTTTCAAAATCCTGTAGCCTTTTCTCATTGTTGGCTAGTTCTCACAACATAAAAGTTTTCATTTTTAAGGTTAAAAAACAACTATGATAAGTGGAAGAACGATTCAGCACAGCAGGTTATAAACCAATTACGGTGATGATGTCCTGGATGGAGATTGTCCTGAACCTCTCACATTAGCTATTTCAGCTTTTGTGTGTGTGTGTGTGTGCACGCGCGTTTAATGTTCAAAGTGAATAGAATAATGAGAAATCTATTTAGGAAGGTTTGGACTCAGAGAAAAAAAAAAACTCTTTCATTAGGTTCCAAATATCAGCTAGCTTATTAAGCAGCAAGAGGCATAGGTTTAGTATAGAAAAAATCAAAGGATGAAAAAAATAAAGCAATGAGATTTAGAAGGTACGTAATACCATTGGTATCGTAGAATGGCAAGTTCGTATAAGATATCTTTTGTTTTGGGAAACAACTATACTAACTTTGTTCTGAACCTCTTGCTAATGCCTGTCTTGAGAAAATTTAACATACTTTATTTGTGTGTACAAAAATGCCTAAGGACACAGCTGTTACCTAAACTTTATTCAAATTAAAAGAATTGATAAATGAATTTGGAGCTAACGTATTAGTCAGTATACGTACTTTCTGCTGCTCCATAGCACAACTATTTCTAATTTTGAAGAACAGTATAGTAATTGCTCACCAGACAAGAGAAAGGGAATATCTTTGTCATTGAAGGCATTGCAGCCAACATTGGTTCTACCTGTGGTGACAAAGGTGAAGATAAATTTGTTCCAGGCTGGAGCTTTCCACTGGCACTAGTAACGTGTAATAAGTAAGTGCTTTCAAGTGGACCTTGGAATATAGGAGGACTAGAGAGTCTGATGTAGCCAAGACGAGTGTTAATGAACTCGAAGACAGTGAAAGGGCGGGGGAGTAGTTTTGTTGGAAATGGTAGAAAAGCAGGAAAGATGGCAGAATTTGAGGAAAAGAAAACGTTAGAGATTTCATAAGTAATGTGTTCCCTTTAAGAATCAAATTAAGAGTATAAATATGGGGTGACTGGATACAGATCCATGTTGCGACCTGACTGGCTGATGAGTAGAATCTTCTAGTCCAGTCATTTTTGAAAATTTTTCATTTTAGCATATTTTCATATTATAAATTAAATTTCTAGTGGAAACCTTCTACTCCTGTTGACTAACTTAGCTCTCTGAGATTTTTGCCTAACCTTCTACTTTCTTGTTCCCTGCTTCTTCCAAATCCTTTCTCCCACAATGAGGCAGCTCATATCCCTTAAGTCTTCTGCCTGATTTTGCTTCATTAAACTGCCAAAGTGTACTCGACAAGCATTTCTATCATTTCCTTTTGTACCTAAGCTCTTGTGGCCCATGCTCTAACCACTTCACTGAAGCTGTAGACGAACCCCCCACCCCAAGGGGTTCACTTTGCTTGGTCTAGGGACCACCTCTCAAGCTTCAACTCCAGAGCTTTTGCCTTAAACATGAGGATAATGTAGCCTTTCCCAAATCTCCCATTTCAGAGCCTCTCTCCAGAAGATTCCCAAGGATTTGCTTTTGTCCCTTACGCTCATGGCTTCACTTATTCATCACCATATGAATGGCAAGTCTCATATTAAGACCCCTGACCTCTTTCTTGTTTTGTTTTTTTGGTTTTTTTTTTTTTTGTGGGGTTTCTTTGGTGAGGAAGATTGGCCCTGAGCTAACATCTGTTGCCAATCTTCCTCTTTTTGCTTGAGGAAGATTGCCACTGACCTAACATCTGTGCCAACCTTCCTCCATTTTATGTGGAATGCCACCACAGCATGGCTTGACCAGCAGTGCTAGGTCCAGCCCGGGATCCAAACGTGTGAACCCCAGGCCACCGAAGCGGAGCATGGGAACTTAACCACTGCGCCACTGGGCCAGCGCTGACCTCTTTCCTGTTTGATCCATTCCGTATGGCAAACTGTCTACAATACTTTTCCTCTTGGGGATTATTATAATCTTGCAGTCAATGTGGAATTGTGGGCTTTTGTTGATGTCCAACAGCAACCTTTTTCACCATTTTGTAATACAAAAAAGGTCAACTTTTCTCTCCTATTTATTTAATCTACAAATGACTTAAAAGTCAAGCAAAAAAAAATCGTCAAGCAAGTAAGATTTCCCTACTAAGAGACTTTAAGCAAAGAATTTGCAGATATGACATAGCCTGTACTTTAGAAGGGGCACGGTGACCTAAGTATTTGTTGTTAGTGCCGTCAAGTTGATTCCTATCATAGCCCCTCCCAGTGCGGTATCAGACAATGCTCCACTGCTATTCATAGGGTTTCATGGCCATTTTTTTTGGAAGTCAGTGGCCAGGTCCTTCTTCCTAGTCTGCCCTAGTCTGTTAGCTCCACTGAAACCTATCTGCCATGGGTGACTCTGCTGGTATTTGAAATACCAGCAGCATAGCTTTCAGCATCACAGCAACACACAGCCACCACAGTATGACAACCTGCAGATGGGTGGTGTGGTTCCCTGACCAGGAAACGAACCTGGGCTGCAGTGAAGAGTGCAGAATCTTAACCACTAGATCACCAGGGCTGGCTGACCTAGGCATACCTTACTGAAAAACAATGGTCACAGTCTATTAGTTCCATCTTTTCCTGTGAGAGGAAAAAGTCACATAATGACTTTTCATTATATATTATGAGGCGAGAGCTTCTAAGACCCCTTTAAAGAATTGCGAGGTTTTATAGCCCCATTCATTTCCCATCAAAAGCGTTCATGAAGCGCCAATCATGTACCAGGCGATGCATTCTAATGCAGAGGGAAGAACTTAGGCAAAGTCCTGTACATTTCATCTTCCAAGTATCTTACTTATCTGTTCTTATCTTTCAGTCTACCAGCCATGATTAGGTTTTACCTGGACTCCTATCCTTGCATCTTACTCTGTTTTTCTGCATCTTGTCTCGCCCTCTCCTCCAATCTTATTCTCAGCATGACTAATCTTTTGAAACTCAGATCAGATGGTGTCACTTCCCTGCATGAAACCTTTCAGTGGATTCCCATTGCACTGAGGACAAAGATGAAAATTGTTACCATAACTCACAAGGTCATTGGGAGCTATGAAAATGTCCTCTTTTAGCTTTTCGTTCTAATGGGTGATGCATTTAAATAAGTGGATTCTATGTTAAAGATATAGATTCCAAGTGCGTATGAATATTGAACTGGGTAGTTTACATATAAAATGTTTATTATTTCTTATACAGCTTTGATTTCGTGCACATTCTAACTCAATCTCAAGCACATAGTACATTATCAAGAAAAACTTTTAATGAAGGAAAGGCTAGATAAAGAAACAAATAAATGAGTAAATGTATAAAAACAAATCATTTTCAGATGATCAAATGGCTCTTGATTTATAAGAACTTACCAGAATAAAAGTATAATCTTGCTTAAGACCAAGTTCAGGCAATGTTTGTGTATCTTTCTTTTTGTTTTGGTTAAAAGGGATCACTTTTATATGTTTTTTAAAGAATTCTGTTTCCTTGCTGCAAGTAGTACAAGCACAATGCTTTTCTATATCTCATTTTAAAGAAAATAATAATAATACCTTACGTTTGCTGACAGCTTGGCAGTTTATAAAGCACTTTTCACATAGATTACCTCATTTTGAATTTCTCTATTTCTTGTCTTACTATGGAAATTCCATTTAAGAAAAATTTTCTTTTAAAATTAAGGCAATTACACTCTTCTGTTCCTGTATTTCTTAGTCATATGTTTCACCAAGGTATTGGCTCTCTCCGGGTCTTTCTTCTTCGAATGTATAGTTGTGATTTACCCAGAGGTAAATGGAAATAGTGGGAGCTGCGTACAGACTTTTTGTTGTTTCTTGTAAACTGAAGCATTTAATTTTAGGAGCTGCGGTACTATTTTAGGAGTTGCTGTACTGACATTCAAAGTTTATTTACATATTTTGTATGAACCCACTTTGTCACTTGAATGGGGATCATTAGAATAGGGAAAGAGTCACTTTTGATTTTCCCCATATTTCACATCATTTATGAGTTGCTGAGATTGAAATAAGCAAAGATTCTCTCAAAATGGGACCTGGGAAGTCTTTTATAGACTTTTCTTTTTGGCTTTTCAGCCAATACTTTAGTTTAAAATATATTTTATAATCACTGATCCTGTGTTTGTCTTAATAATGGTGTATATGTTAAGTGAACCAGAATTGATTGATCTTTATTTACTTGATCTCACATTTTGCTTTTCTGGAGAAGCATTTGAAGGGATCAATTGAAGCTATACTTCATTAATTCATTTCCTCTTTTTCCCCTTAATACAGAAGTTCCATTTTTCACAAAGTCTAAGCAAATTTGAACATGTACTTTATTTTCATATACTTACTAAATGTATGTATTTGTTTTGTTTATATATTGCATGTTTGCGATTATTTTTCTTTTTGTAATAGCACATAAATCCTTGTTTGTGACTTAAAACAAGTTATGTTCACCCTTTCTTCACATTTCCTTATACCCACCTATGTGCCAAACTTCTGCTGGGCCCTGAGTATAAAAATACACTCCCTCTTCTCAAGTAATTACCTTTCACTGGGTAAGACAGACAAGAAATGGACAATTGCCAAATAGTGTAATCAGTGTGTTTACAAAGTGAGGTAAGAACAGAATGCTCTAGAAACCAAAAGGCAGTTTACCCTACCCAAGCCCCTGCAACAAAGCTTGGGTAGGATGGAAGAGAATGGTCACGAAAATGATTAGTGGCAGTGACTTTTGAGCAGAGTGTTGCAGAGGGAAAAAGGATAGAGAATATTCGGGGCAGACGAAAAGCAAAGACATATGTGAGATATGTGGTAACATCGTGCATGTAGAAGATTCATGTGGCTGTAAAGCTGGAGTATCGAGTTTACAACAGGCGGTAGAAGTCAAGAAGCTGGCAAAGTAGACAAGGGAGCCACATTACAAAAGATGTTGTAAGTCAGGTAAAGAGTTTTGATTTTAGCCTGAAAGCAATGGAAGGGTGACATTAAGAGGATTTAATAAGTGATGACAGACTCAGATTTTCATCTTCAAAAGCCTTCTCTGACCTGAGTGTTGAAGACGGATGGGGAGTGCAAAAGGCTAGTATTAGAGCAGTGATTCTCAGTTCTGGCTGCACGTTAGAATCACTAGGGGGAGCTTTTAAAAAATGCCAGTGCCTGGACTCCACCCCAAACCAATTAAATCAAAATCTTTGGGAATAGGGCCCAGACATTGGCATTTTTTTAAAGCATCCCAGTTGATATAAATGTTCAGATGAGATTATGATTCACTAAATAAGAGAGAGCATCAGGAAGCTTTTAATTAAAACAGTCTAAGGAAGAGGCAGCTGGATGATAGACAGGTTAGAGAAGCGATTAAGGAGATTGAATGAATGACTTGGCACCTTGGTTAAAGGATGAGGAAGAAAAGAATCAAGGATAATTTGTAGGTTTCTCCTTTAATGACTAGGTAGAGTGATTAGGAGTGAGGAATGGTAAAGACAATGCCATCAATTTTGGATACACTATTTAGGAGGGATTTAGTAGGAGTTTGCCTGTGTGGCTATGGAGCTCAGGAGAGAGTTTTTAGGTTAAAACGTGGATTTGACTATGATCATTGCAAGGGTAGTAAATGAAACAATATTAAGTAGATGAACTTACCAGGGAGAATATGTAAAGTGGAAAAAAAGGAAGGTCAAAAGGAGACCCCTAGGGAATAACAGCATTTAAGAGATGGGTGGAGGAGGCTGAGAAGTAGCCAAAGAGGTAGAACAAAGTCCCAAAAAATCTGGCCATGTTAATCAAAAGAAGGTTTCAAGGAGAGCTCATCAGTGACGGCAAGTACTGAAGGGAGGCCTGGAAAAATCAAGACTTTAGAATCTCCAATCTGTAGTAACGTGAAGGTTCTTGTTATTATCTTCAAAAGTAATTTCAGTGGCAACAGTCAAAATGCAGTGGATTGAGAAGGGTATCTGAGGTGTGGAAGTGGAAATAGTGGGTGTAGACTTGTGCTTCTCAAACTTTAATGTGTGTACAAATCATCTTTGGAATCTTGTTTAAAAATGCAGTTTCTGATTCAGTGAGTCTAAGGTTGGGCCCGAGATAGTGCATTTCTAATAAGCTCCCAGATGATGCTGATGCTGCTAGTACACAAACTATCCTTTGAGTAGCACTGGTATAAACCACTCTTCCATGAAGGACAAAGACGTAGGATTGGCCAGAGGGAGTGTTGGGCCAAAAGAAAGAAATTTTTGTATTTTGTTGTTGTCATTTTCTTTTTAGATGAGTTTCTAGACTGAGATCGAAGATACAGGATGGGTGAAAAATGGAATCACTTCTTTTAGGAGGTGGAAGAAATTGGAATACTGAGTACAGGGAGGGAATTAGGTATGGATAGGAGAGACACCGAAATCTGAAGAGAAGAAGGTAAGGAAGACTAGAAATACAGAAAAGTCTGTCAATAGACAGTATCTGGCCTTTTGCTTTTTAGCCCATAGTTTCTGTTCAAGCAATTGTTTCGTATTTATTTTTATTCCTTAACTTGAATGGTTGGACAATGGAATGGGCTTGTGAATATAGGAGTGAGCCCACTTTGCTTTTTAGGTATAACTCGCATTTTCTGCACTTGTCAAATTAAAGTGTGAGTGACAAGGTGCAAGGATGAAATTCAATGTGTGCTTGGGGCGAAAAAAATGCCTTTTTTTTATTCAACATATTTTTTTAAATATTTGTATTCCAACAAATGCATCAATTTTGATGTGCAAATTTACAGTGACGAATGGGTTTTATTGTGTGCATTGCATGCTGGTGACACAGTAATAAATCCGTGGTGCTGGAATTGTAATGGTATCCTTTAGCTCCATTTTAATGAACTCTTGATGAACTCTTTTGAGTTGTTAGTGCTTTATTTGCTACATTTGGCACTTAATTAGTAGATGGCTGGGGCAGGCCAGACAGATGGATTGTCTAATGATATGCTGTTTCTTTATCACATCTAGATAGTTTCTTTTATGTGTCCTGTGAATGACCTAGGATTATAAAGTGAAATATTTTTACATAAGTGAAGATCAAGCTTTTCCCCCAACTTCCAGCTTCCATCTCAACCAGGGGTTCCCCTCTGCCAAAGGAAGCCATTATTTTTTAAAAATAAATTTACTTTAATGATTAAACAATATCACATTTCAACATATGCCTGTTTAATTAATGAAATAACTTACATGTTTCATTATGACGAGATGTTGATATTTTCTCATAATCTGTGACTCTCCAACCAGTGGCAAAAGCGCAATCCTCCTTTTACCTTAACTCATCTTTCGATATGGGAACCAACACACGCTTTCCTGTGTTTTATAACCAAAACAAGAGAATGAGCTTTCTTCAGAGGACTAATTCATTTTCTCTATTAGAGTATTCAGCATACTTTGAAGGAGGTAATATAGTCTTTGACAGTCTGTTAATTAGGAAGTTAAGAGATCTGCCTGAATTCCATTTCCAACTCCTTTCTATACATATTGGGTGTGACTTTGAGCAAAACATTTTGTCATTTCTGCTCCTATAAATTCTGTTTACTATCTTTTAAACTTCCACATTCCACAGATGGTATTTTCTTCTTAATTGGAAAGTGGTCCTAGCGACTTAGAAAGCTGCTTAAATAATATGCTGCTTTGTGCTTGGTGTGAGAAAGCATTTTATCTACCGTTTTATTACGAAAAGTTCAAATACACAGAAAAGCTGAAAGAATTGTACTGTGAATGCCCATGAACCCACTATCTAGATTCTGCCCTACCACTTCATCCTTTTACCTGCCCATCAATCCCCATTATTTTCTGATGCATTTCAAAGTAAATTTAAAGACAGCAGTACCCTTTACCTTTAAACACTTCAACATGCATATTGTTAACTAGAGCTCAATATTCACTTACAGTTCTTTTTGTTTGTTTGCTTGCTTGCTTGCTTGTTTGAGGTAAAATTTGCAGTCAAATGCACAAATCTTACATATACCATTCAGTGAGTATTGATGAATGGGTACACCTGTGTGACACATGCCTCTATCAAGATACAGAAAAATATTATCACCCCAGAAGGAAAGAACTTTTGGATGTTAACTAGACTTATTGTGGTGATCATTTCACAATGCATACAAATATCGAATCATTATGTTGTACCCCTGAACTAAGATAATGTTATATCACTCATACCTCAATAAAATAATAATGAAAAAAGAATTTTTTTTAGGCTGGCTTGAGTTTATTTTAACTGAATCTTGGCATGACTGAATATAAGATTGCTAAGCTGAGTCACACCAATGGTCCGTACAGGGGAATGATATGTGGCTGTTGATATGCTATTTGTTCATTGAGGCGCTGGGCTGACTGACATCTTCCCAATAACCTTGTAAGGTGAGCCTCTATCTCTGATGGAAACATCAAGGAACATGTATTTCATGGACTGTGAAAGCTGGAAAGAACCCCAGGAATCATCCAATCTACCCCCTTTTGCTTTACAGCTCAAGATTTGAGAAATCCAATGGTGTTATAAAAGTACATGATTGCCTCTCTTTACCCCTGTAATTGAGAGAGAGCTGGGGGCCAGACACTCTGCTCATTGCCTTGTGTCCATTATTTCCTTTATCTTCATAGATTATTAATTTTCTTGTTATTATTATCCCTATTTTACAGAGAGTAAACTGAGTGTGAAAATCACATTAAATTACTGATCTTTGCCATGTTCAAACTAACCTTAAATGTTAGGCTAATATTATAAATTGTTTTTAACTCAGTCATTTATTCTGAGTCTGTCTTCTAGGAATTTAAACTAAATGCTTGGCTGTTCCTGAATTCTAGCTTTTCAGGATTTAGAGAAAAAGCAAATCTTCAGGTTAGTCACAGTGGCTCGGATTTAATCACGTGCCTATAACATCCCTCTCTTTTCAGCTTTTTGGTCTGAAATGTCTCCGACATTTTATTCTGTGTTTGCGCAGCAACCACATTCCTCCTCTCCTGTTCCTAAATAGAGCAAAGGCCTGTTCACACCAGCTAAATTCGGCTTCATGATTAGTGTATTTGCTTCTTCCTCTTCTTAATGGGTTTAAGTTGAGATTCCTCTTTGCAGAGCTTGGCTATAGAGAAGTTTTCTGCAGAACCACGTTTAAATGCCATGTAGAAGTAGGAAGAACAAATCTTAATAATCCCTATAGTCTTGGTTATGATCAGGTATTTTGAGTTTCCTTGGTTTCTTGTAAGTCTTTGAATATCAAACATTTAGATATGCTTACGTTACTCAAGGTATAATTGTGTCCTAACTTTGTACAAGAGTACAATAATTTTCAGTTCCCTCTTGATCATGCCTAACGTTTTGTTGACTATTTTAGCCTCAAAGAACAGTCTGTTGTGATTCCCACATCTTTTTCCCAGTCCCAACAAATAGTTCAGAGCTCATTGTCTTAACTTCAATTAGGATCATTTTCCTTACAGTTGACCATAGTTAAATATCTGCCACTCTTCACCCATTCAAATGACCTCAAAAGATTAACCTGCAATTTAACTCTTCCAGCTCGATATTTTCTACCTGGAACTCTTGCGTGCTCTGTGGAATCTTTGAGATCCACAATGTGATCCCCCTAGCAGATCACAAATGTTTGCTGATGACTATAATCAATTGTTTAGTCTTCTCTGTACAGAAAAGCAATCACACTGGCTTTGGTCCTTTATGCTTTTTATTCATTGTTGAATTTTGTTTTCACAACAATTCTTTGCTTGTGCAACTACCAGTATTTCAGGTTTGCAGCTGAGGAAATTGAAGCTGTGGTGAATCAACTTTTGCAAATTAAATTAACTATTTCATCACAAATGCAAGGCTATAACCCATTACTAACTCCTAGTCAAGGTTTTTTTCCTAAAACTTAGTTGTGGTAATTTCTAATTCTCAGACTGTAACTTTACTGTGGAAATTGCAACAGAGCTGTTTTTTGTTCTGTAGCAATGTATATTCAAAAAGGCAATCATTTCATTTTTGTAAATAACGTTTTTCCCCAGGAGAGATGTTGTGGGAATTTATATCAGTCAAGAATGTATATCGATAATCAAACATGGCTAGCTTAAAAACTTGAAGTGAAAGATTGGTTAGTACTCAATCAACTGAAGTGTTTCTTTCTCTGCAATATTGTGGTTCTTGACATGATTGCCGAGTTTCCAATTTGACATTTCTGGAGATCCCTAAATCAGGACACATGCTGAGTCCCAGTCTGTCATCCTGACTCTTAGCATTGGTTATTTATTTCCCTTCATTATCCAGTATCTACTTACTGCACAAATCAGTTGAGAAGCTTTCCACGATGGACCTCTGCAAGGAAAAATGCACACATTTGGGTAGCTCTTCAGTTGCAAACAGGCACAGATTGTCTGAGTTTATATGCACATATTTTATTATTATTTCACTTTTGTGTGTCAGATGAATCGGGTATGAATATAAATCTAACAGTGTGGGCTCTAGTGACCAAGTACATTGCCATAATATATCTTTGGCCTATTCAATAGTATCCTGGATGAAGTATTCTAAATGTGGTGAAATTCCGTAGTTTGAATTGTTGCCCAAGCATGGACAATTACCAAATCCATATGAATGTCCAACTACCACAGTGGCCCAGTTCCAAGATAACAGCTTCTCTTTGATGATCTTCAGATTTTCTGTTTACTTTTATTCCTTGACAAAATGGAATATATATAAAACTTCTCAAATTTTCTCTTGTGTATGTTTCTCCAGGATCTACTCTTAGGACAGCTGTATCACTTAATTGCAATGCTTTGTTTCTTTTATTAAATAATTGAATAGTCACTTCATTAGTCTCTATGTGTGATTTGTTTCTGTGAGTCGAGTCCAGTTCACTGTCCAATGAGTATTTCTAAATCGTTCTTTATCACACAAATCTACAGCCTAAATTGTATTGTGTCCTTAGCAAAACCATTGCATCTCGTATTATCATTCATATTTGCCAAAGTGATACATATTTCACAGGTTGCAACTCTTTTGAAAAAGAATTCTCCAAAGTTGTATGTAGAAAACATTTTACAAATCAAATAATATTTCATTAAATTTTTATTGAATACAATATACATAAGGAAAAGTGCACATATCATAAACGTCTAGCTTGGTGAATTTGTACAAACTGAATACAACTGTGTAAGCAGCACCCAAATCAAGAGATGAAATATTACTAGAACCTTAGAAGCCCCCATCATGTCTCTTTCAGCGACTACCAGTCCCACAAGGGTAACCACTATCCTGACTTCTATAGTCATCTTACTTTTCCCTGTTTTTGTACATTATATACATGATATAAAATAGTATGTCCTTGTTTTTGGCTTGCTTCTCTCCCTCAACATTATGTTTATGAGGTTAATATATATTATTGCTTATACTTGTATATTTGATTCTTGTTGCTAGATAGTATTCTATTGATAAATATACCACAATGTATTTATCCATTTTACCGTAGATGGGAATTTGAGTAGTTTCCAATTTAGGCAATCTTCCAATTTAGTACATGTATTTTAGTGAATATAAGTATGCATTTCTGTTGGATACCTACCTGGGTATGGAATATAATTCAAATAATATTTTTAAAATACTTGACAAATTGACTAGAGAAATCTTATGGTGAGTCCTTTTGTGAAGGAAATAATCTCTCCATAATCTCTGCTCTAGAAAATGGATTCTCACATATGGTTGGTTATTTCACAAGGGGCAATACATCTGCTGACTGTCTTTCTCATATTCATCTAATTGTACTTACATTAATAACAATATGATATTTTATTGTTGTTATTATCCTCTGGAGCTTAGTATGTTTCAAAATTTAAAAACGTCCATAGAAATATCCTTATCCAATACACACTTGTACTTTTCTATATTACTCAGTCTAAGATTTAATTAAGAAGACAGACTGAGGCAAAAAGACAGGCCAACAGATTCTCTCTGACTTATAGTTTACTTTAAGAATGTTAGAGAAAGAGAGATCATTGATTAGGTTTGCCTTACAGGATCCCCTCCCCATACCTTTTAATTTATGGATTTTTTTTGATCAGATGAGAATATTCTACTAGTAAACATGACATTGAAGATGTTTTATACAAAAAAATATGGTTGCTGCAAATGCATTGAATCAGAAACAAAGGATGCCCAGAGAATATTTGTTTGCTTATAACAAAGATCATGAAGAATGAGAGGAAAATAAAGAGGGAAATGTGAAAGACTTAAGCCAGTGTTCAAATTATGTAAACTTGAAATGCAATAAAGAGACAATGATTGCTTTTGAAGAAAAAAGACTCAAGGTCCTGGGCAAAGATTAACTTTGGAAGTGGCATTTTTGACATCATTATAAAGAGGAAGCATGGATAATTGAAATAGTCTACATGTACAATTCATTTGACAGTTATTGAAAGCATACCAAGTGCCACTAAGGATTTTTTAAATGAATAAAATTCTAACTTAGACTAGGTTCGTCCAGAAGCCAACCTTGAAACAATGATTTGAGAGAAAGTGATTTACTTATAAGGTGATCCCAGGCATTACCAGCAGGGGAGTGGGACACTGAAATAGGGAAAGGGAAGAAGCCAATAATTGAGCCAATTATCGAGCAGGTTCTTTCTGGGAGCAACTCGAGTTCAACCCTGATGAGTGGAGTCTGAGAGATAGTGAAAAATGCATCTCAGTGTCATCACCCGGAGGGGGTAATTGTCTACCAACTTTCATCCATCATTGGCTGATTCATTTGGCAATTCCCTACAATAAGACTTTTACCACTTTACTAAAATCATTTTCTGTATGGTCTTCAGGGAATTCCATGTGGTCAAAGCCAAAATGGTACTTTTGACATGGTCTTTGAGAAGTCTGACAGCTTGGGTCCAAGTGTTGGCTCTACCACTCACTATCTGTATGACCTTAGGCCGATTCTTTAACGTAGTCTCTGTTTCTTCATCTCTTAAATGAGGGGAACAGCAGCAACAACATGAACAATGATACCTACCTCATAAGATCATCATGGTGATTAAATGAGTTAATACACATAAACGCTTAAAACAGTGCTTTGAGCAGAGTAGGTATTCAAATAAATGTTAGTTATTTTGATTTTTATTATCTCTTGTGACATCCATCGCATTTAAAAGTGTTAACCACTCTTGTGTTTTTGAAATTCTTTCTTGTTCATGTTTCTATGAAAGTACATTTTCCAGATATTCCTCCTAACTCTCTGGCCATTCATTCATTTTATTGGCTACTTTTGCTGTATTCTGTCTTCATGTGTTGCTTTTTCCAGGACTCCATCTTGAATTCTCTGTTCTGCTCAATCTATACATCACATCAGTAAGAATGAATTCACATTGATGGCTTCAATTTTTACTTCTCTAGTAATGATTTCTAATCCTGGATTTTTCTCTCTCTTAAAATATGTAGCTATGCCATAGCACCTTCTGTCCAGCTGACTAAAATGATAGTCCTATGTGGATGATCCTCAAAACCTCCCACTGAATCAATCCAAGGTTGAACTCATTATCTTTTTCCTAGAACTACTCATCCTGTATTCTTTGGGTGGATAGTGAATAACACCCCTGTCTAACAGGCACCAACCAGAAGCCGGGGAATCTGTCTTAGATTCTTTTGTTTCCCCAGTGCTTAGCATAATGCCTGGGATCTAGTAGATGATAAATAAAATGGTGATTGGCAGGCTAGGTGGATGGACTGATGGGTAGGGGTACATGGAGGTGTAGATGGATTGTTGAGTGAGTCTGTAGCCTGTAAATTTATTTAGTTAAATATTATCTGATGATCATGTACAGTTGAAGGTCAAGGATGAGAAATCACACCCTTAGTGGGATGCACATCCCAATGAACCATGTTATCTTGCTACATTACTCATGCATGACTCCTTTGGGATGAAAACTTTCATTGCTGTGATTGAACAAGCATTCAAATGGTATATTTGTCTAAAATTAAGAAATTTCTACACACATAACAGGAAGAACTACTTTGCTTCTTCCTCATATCAAGTGATGGCCTTTTTAAAAATAGAGATTATGCCTACCCTATTGAAATGAACTGTAGGATGTGCAAAATATTCACTAGCACAAATGTAAATGGTTTACCACGTTATGTCAAAAATACTAGGCATTCTAAACATTTTGCAAGCATAGTAAAATATCACTAATTAATGCTGATTAAGACAAAGGCAAACTGAAATCAGAGACTTTTTAAGGAAAGTCAGTTTTATTATTTTCAAATACATGTAGTATATAACAATAGGCTAAGACAAAAAAGATACCAACTATGCATAATAAAGTAGCCTGCTGTGATAAGTTGAAAAAATTGTTTGGAATTAGAATATCAGTCATTTCTATGACTGATGGAAAAATATTTCAGAACACTTAAAGACATTTTAATTTATATTTTAAACAGCTTTCTTATAATAGCATTTACACTGTTAATTTTATAAACCAAAGATTAAATAGAGGACTAGTCGATAACTATAAGTCTCAACTATAAGGGGTGCTGCACTACCCAGTGGGGCAACAGCAGAAATGAAATAAACAAAAAAGAATGTTGCTCAGAAATTATAGGGAGAGATTGACAAACATAAGTTGACATGTTTACCGCAGTTGGAATACAATATGCTGACTGGCTTTGCAACGCATAGCAAACACCTAAACAGAAATGAACCCAATAAAATCATAATGAATGCCACTTACTTGGTTTTACCTATTCTAGATACCAGATTCTTGATTTCATGTTGCAATCACTAGTTTTGTTTTGTTTTGTTTTTAAAGATTTTATTTTTTTTCCTTTTTCTCCCCAAAACCCCCCGGTACATAGTTGCATATTCTTCGTTGTGGGTCCTTCTAGTTGTGGCATGTGGGACGCTGCCTCAGCGTGGTTTGATGAGCAGTGCCATGTCCGCGCCCAGGATTCGAACTGACGAAACACTGGGCCGCCTGCAGCGGAGCGCGCGAACTTAACCACTCGGCCACGGGGCCAGCCCCTGCAATCACTAGTTTTATAAGGTCTATCTCGTCCTGATGCTTATTCACAAAATGCTCAAGTACTTTAGTTCATAACTTCTCATAACTTTATGAAGGTGACAACAGGGTTAATTAGGAAAGACTAAACTTATGTCATGAAATAAGAAGCACAATTCTACAGTTCTGTGCTACGTACATTTTATTTGTTCATCCAGACAGTCTTTGCCCTTCTCTACCCTGCTCTCTATTCTGGGAGGCTGATCTGTGTCATCATTGGTCTTCCATGCCCTCTGACTTGCAGTTGGTTTAGCCACTGGGGAGCTCTAGTGGGAAATTGAAGAGAGTGGACAGAGTGAAGTCAGGACATTTATCCTCCTAGTTCCCTCCCTATGAAATTGCCTTAGGCTGACTGTGTCTCTTGACAAAAGGTTACTGCTCTTCTCAAGGTGGTTTCTCTTCGTAATTCTCAGCTTCTGGCCGCTTACTTCCTCTCCTGATTTCTTGGGCCTCAATGTAGTAACTGCTTCATTGCTAGAGGGACTAGTTTCTTTTATCATTTTTTGGTGATTTTTCTACACTCTGATTATGTTGTAATTTGTTCCTTTCTAAATAAACCTCTCAGATTATCCAGGGCAGATCACAGAGGAATATGTATACCCAGCTAAGATAGTCTAGAGGACAGTGGGAAGACATTAAAGAGTTTAAATGAGGGAGTAGGGTGATCTGATTTATAAAAGTTATTACTCTGTCTACAGTGTGGAAGTTACAATGGAAAACAGACTTGAGGCAGGGCGACTATATAGAGTCTATTGCAGACACATAGGCAAAAAATGATAGAGCTCTGCAGCGGCAATATGTGGAAAGAGGGAAGAAGTTCTATATGAGAAAAATGAGTAACAAATTATATATGGTGTTTGGTGAAGCTTAAGGAAAAATCTAGAATGGCAGGTTTCTTGCTTAAGAGATAAAGTAGATGGTGGTTTTATTGCTTGTTTTCTATGACATTATTTCCTCTTTATGAAACCAGCTTAAAGAAAAGTTAACGTGGTCCTTAAAGAAAAGAAAAAATAATGTGGTCATGTTTATTTTTAGGATTCTAAAATAAAATGTTTCAGAGCAGAATCTATAAGGCATCTCCATCTTTGACTCACAATGATACCAAAAAATAGCCTTAAAATGTCTGTCTTACTTACAGAATATAACTGGCATGAGTTCTTAGATATCGTTACAACAAGTTTCTAGTATGGCTATCTGCTCTTAGGATGCCCCGGAAGAAGACTCTAGGAAAAGGTTTTAAGAGCAAGTGGTTTATTGGCGAGTTGAGGAAAATATCCATGGGGGGTGAGATAGTGAGACAGGTAAGGCAAGGTAGCCAATAAAAGATGGTGCATTATCAAGCAGGTTACCACTATGGGCCATTGGACCTTTGTCCCACTGAGAAAACTGTGGAACCCTTGTAAAACACGTTTCAGAGTTATTTCTGCTAGCATCAAGAGGGCTAAAATATGCATACCCCAATACCTACCATCAGTCACTGGTCACAGGCTGTTCCTGGCAGGTGGACAGAGGGGAAGCATCAATTCTCTGGTGTTATCTAGCCTGCCACTTAGATGGCAAAGCAAGCTCTTTGTGGCAAGACAAAATCTTCAAGGAATGAAATGCCAATGATGGTATTGGAAGTCAAGCTGTTAGGCACTGAAGCGGTAAGGGCAAAGGGATTTGGGCGTCCTGCTATAGTACCTTTCTAAAAGATTATTTAGATTTTGCTCTAGGGACTGAGAATAGATGGAGTTCAATTTTTACCTATCCTACTGATGTTCTAGGTCACCTTCAAGAAGATAATTTAACAGAAACTCACATTTACCGTTGAAAAAAGTAAGGAATTCCATTGTCCACCATCCCAGCTATAATACAGTGAACAGTTTTTTAATGAGTAATATCAACTGTGAGATAATATTTGGATGTTAAATTTCAAATGTCTTCTCCAGACTAGCATTTACTCCTATATATTTATTTTTACTTTTATTCCAGTTGAAAGAATTCAGAGTCAGTGGGATGAAGTACAAGAACACCTTCAGAACCGGAGGCAACAGTTAAATGAAATGTTAAAGGATTCAACACAATGGCTGGAAGCTAAGGAAGAAGCTGAGCAGGTCCTGGGGCAGGCCAGAGCCAAGCTTGAGTCATGGAAGGAGGGACCCTACACAATGGACGCAATCCAAAGGAAAATCACAGAAACCAAGGTGAGTGTCAAAGATATGCTCTTAAAATAAAATACCGGTTACACTGGATAAAATTATACCATGGATTAAAATTTGATGATTTTTAATGCAAATATTTTAAAAGAAAATTACATTTAAGGTGAGATGAACAGTAGAATTTTTAGTCAAAGTAAAGTAGAGATTAGAGGAAAATTGATGGCTAATATCAATCTTAAAATTAATTTTGTTTAATAATCTGGATATAATGAGGTAGTTTTCACATTGCACCATGCTTTAAGATCACTTCAAAGTTGATATACATACTTATGTAGTAGCATGAAGTCAATTAGTTGGGCTTAATTCCTTTCTTAAAAAAAGTAACGTCTCCTCCGTCCTACATTATTGGATGGAGAAGGGAGGCGTGAGCGTAAGGCGAAGGCAGCGATAAAGTGTAATCTCACTTTCTCCTCCCATTCTCTGACCTCCAGCCCAGCTTCTCTACTTCTTTCTCTTCCTGCTCTTCTTCCTCCTCTTTCCCTGCAAAACTACATCATATATCTGTCCACTTAAGAGCCTAGAACTCTTCAGGACAAAAGGAGAAAAGGGAAAGGAAATAAAATTTGTTTAATGACTATGTTTTATCAAGCACCATGCATGGTGCTTTACGTGCATTTAATCCTTTCAAATCTCATATTTAGTTTGGAAAGACTAAATATTGATCAGTTTGGAGAGGCCCTAAATGCTGGACAATGTGTAGCCTCTAGGAGATTATAAGCAGAGAAGTAGCATGGTGGGAACTTGATTAGATTGAGTATTTGATCAAAACCCTCTATAGATTTTTTTTTCTGGTGGAAAAAGGCCTTCTGCTAAACAGGTATCTGAATCTCAAATTAGCTATGTCATCTGACAAAAAAGCCTTACAGTTTTCTTGAATGAAGTGGCTTCCATTTCTAGATTAGTCAGTGTTTAGACTATGCTAAGCCACATAACATATGTATTTATGCTAGGTCTATTTGAAAAATAAACCCTGAAATCTCAATAGCTTAATATAATAAAGTTTAATTCCCTGGTTGTTTCATAGTCCAATGGAGGTTGAAGAGCCCTTTTTGGGAGTTCTCCCTCAAATGGTGACTTGGGGAATTCAGGCTTTTCCAATTTTGTGCAACTGTCATTTTAAACTCATAGCTGCCCAAGGTTACTGCAAGAGAGTAAGAGAGAATGCGGTCAGTCTATCCATGAGGTTTAATGGGCAGGCCTGGAGATTGTGTATATCACTTCCACCCATATCCCGTTGACCAGAATTTGTTCCCACTTTAATTTGAGGATGAGTAAGTGGGAATGATGAACTGTGAGCTTTTAGCCAGTCTCTGCCATAGGTCCTTTTCCAAAGGACCTGAGCTGCTATGAGGACAAGATTTTTATTTATGTGAAAAGAATGTTAGAAAGTCGGATAGGGTTTTACGGACTTATCATTACCTCTCTTGGAAGCAACATCTAAATGAATAAAAATTCTTTCTTTCATGAGATACTTGTTACCACTAAGATTTTCTCCCTCGGATGAACCTAGATGAAATTTCCAGATTAAGGATTTCTCATAATGATTTTCCCAATTCCTGGTTTGACTATGGGGAATATAGAGTCTATGTGGTTATTCTTGAAGGCTCTGATCTTATCCATAAGGTACTCAGTGTATTATGCTATTTATTTTTCCTCCACAAAAATTTAGGATTTTATGAATCTAGCAGATCGTGGAATGAAGTAGTTAACTCGTAAGGAGGAATTAACAGGGAAAAAGAGTTTGGACTGGACCCTTGAGTTAGATGAAGGGAAGGAGACATGAGAGGCATACAGTGATAGATTTGATTAGAGCAAGAAGACTCTGGAAGTTGGCAAGTGAGAAATAATCTTAAAACCTATGAGAATCCTAAAGTGATGACAAGAGTGATTAGGGTTTAGTAGCTCTTAGAAGAGTAAAGGGCCTCATGTAAGAGACAGAAAGAATCGCAAAAGAAAGTATAAAAGGAGGAAAAAAACAATTTCATCAAAAAAAAGATGTTTTAAACACCTAAAACAAAAACAAGATTGTATTATAATTGTTATCCTTGTCAAACTTTTGAAATAAAAATTTTGCTTTTGAGTTGTCAGTCTAAAACTATGTTATAAAAATGTCTCAGGTATTACCTATAGAAACGGATGTTTTGTGTTAACATGTTTAGAAATTTAATGTTATATATTGCTGCAGCTTCAGTGTAAGTTTGTTATACAGATAAAGATGACCAAAGCTGTAATTTTCCCATCCATTTCCTAAAATATCATATGCTAAAACTAAAAGTAATCCTAATGCTAATACTAACTAACATTAAGCAAGTACTTGCTATTTGTCAGAAATTGTGCTAATCACTTTACATATATTGGCTTATTTCATCTTCTCAAAAACATTCTGTGAAAAGTATTATTATTGGTCCCAGTTTACAGATCAAAAAGTTGAAGCCTAGAAAAGTTCAATAACTCCTTTTAAACGTAACAGAGTTGGGGGGCCAGCCTGGTGGCATAGCACTTAGGTTCAGGTGCTACGCTTTGCCGGCCTAGGGTTTGCAGGTTCGGATCCCAGGCACAGACCTACACAGCGCTCATCAGCCCATACCGAGGCAGGGCCCTACATACAAAATAGAGGAAGATTGGCACAGATGTTAGCTCGGGGCCAATCTTCCTCACACACACACACACAAAAGTAACAGAGTTGAGCTGTGAATGCACAGAGATTACTCTTGTAGATGATTTCACAAATTTTCTCTTGTACCAGTTGTCTATGTGGCTAAAACAAATCAAGAAAATACCATGAGGATCAGAAAGGGAGACAACTGTAATTATGAACTGACAAATACAATTATATGACTGATAAGCCAACAGGTGGAAAATGAAAGCAATGAAATGCTATACTGGGGAGAAGTTTTCATATTCTGTTTTAGTGTGAAAAACTAAAAAGAATAATTGCAAATTGTATTCCATTTTTAATGAAACTATAATTTTTATTTCTTCTGAACTTCAGGGAGCTTATAAAATGGAGGTCTGGCCTTTATGTCTAATGTGTTATCACTACTGAGTGATATTAGCTGACTCATCACTTACAATTTTTTCTTAGTAAGAAAATGTGAAAAAAGACATAAAGAGACATTGGATAATTTGACCAGGATCTCCTTGCTCCATAAGTTCTTTCTGAGTCTATGTGCCTAAGATGAGCAAGAGAGCTGGTGCACCTCGTAAGGCAGTTATCAGGCTGTGTCTTCAGAGTTGGAGAGCTGTGATTATGACAGCCGGCCTCCCTTGCAGCAGCATCAGTGATGACGACCCTCACTGCCGCAATGAAATGATTTCAAAGGCAACCGCCAGGACTGTTCTACTCTTTGAAAATTTAAACCAGTCACCATCCCTGAACTAAAGAAAAAATTATCTACAATTCTGATATTTTAATGATTCAGAATTGCTAACCTTTGTCTATAATCTCTTCCATTTCTTCTCTACATATTTTTAATTGTCCTCATTATGTAGACAAAATTTTGAATTCTGATTTTGAACTTAGTATTATTACATAAATATTTGTGTATGTTGCCACATAACTTTTAATAATTATTATTTTTAATTCTTTATAATATTTCATTATCTCCATCTTTAACCATTTCCTTACTGATTGGACATTTTTACACAACCTCCTCCTCTTGGTTAGAAAAAATAATGGGGACAATAACAACCCCTTCATAGAGTAAAAATCAAATTTGAGGTGGCATCTGGGAAAAGTCTGTCTTGAAAGCATAGTGTCAACCTATAAAAATCAGAACCCAGTTCGAGAAGCGAAGAGTTTATTTGGGATCAAAGAATTGCAGTTCAGGGAGCACAGATCCAAGTAGAAACTCAAATAGTGTCCTGATTGCAGGAGAGGGGCTCAGGGTTTTTATGGGAAAAAGGAGAAAGATGAGGTGAGATGTTTTTAAGAAGAGTTCATTGGTGCCGACTCTTGGCTATACATGATTGGTTATTGATTCTACCTTCAGCAAGTCCACGGTCATCAGTCTTGTGTTCAGGATGTCCATTCTCTTGCTGATTTCTCAAACATTTGCTTGTAAAACAATTGCCATATTGGTCCCATCCAAAGGTTTGGCCCAGTCCAAGTTTCAAGGAACAAAACAAGCAAGGGAGTTCCTCTGGAATGTCTGCTCCAGCTCTATTTTAAAATGGCTCCACTTGTGTCAGTTTTTCACAATGGTGAGGGTGGAAGGAGATAGCAACAGAAGAGCCTTTGTTTGGCAAAAGAACAGACTATAGATGGTCTATCATGTCAATAATTAATGAGCAGGTCATTAAGAGATGCCCATAATATATGTATAGTTTCTTTTTTTCCTATACAACCCTTAATTTTTCAGAAACAAAAGCATAAAGTGAGTAAGTAGTTGATTTTGTTAACCACATGACTTGATTTGATCTTCTCCATGGCCTTGGTAAAACAATAATATTCTTCTAAGATGGAAAGACAGATGCTAGAGAATATCATACAAGATTTCCATCCTAATCAAAATCCCTGCCAATAAGCTATGACAGAATCCTATGAGAGAGGATGCCATTTAACTTTCATAAGAGATAAGATGGTATGCCATTGACACTTAAAATTGCCAGCGATGGTCATCATGGGATTTATTTCATTTGGCAGAATCTTGGTTGACTTCACAACCTATTCCCCAGGCTATTAAGATTGATCCAAACTTGGCAATGGATTCTTTGCAAAAATTATTTCTTGGTGATTTTAAACTTTCTTTTCCAGTGTCAAGAAAGATTTACCCAGGCTCAGAGTTTTCATTTGTTTTTTCCCCCTTTCAGCTTTCGAAAGAGAAATTTCCTTTCTGTCTGCTTTGTGATTGCTTTTGTGTCAAATTCAGCATAAAAGCTTTTCAAATGTGATGGCATTAGCTGTTTTGTGCTTGGCTGAGCTAAGAGTACATGAATTCAATAGAGAAGTGAAATCTTGTTTGAGCCCCGCTGATTTGGCCATATAATACTTAAAATTATCTGAGACAAGAAATCCAATAATTTATCAAATTATTAACTAAACATTTCCAAGGCTGAAAAATATCTGTGTTTTGTAGACATTCTTTAGGGAACTTGAAAAATAGATATACTGTAATCATGTAATTAATTTAAAAAGCTAAACATGTTATATATAATAAATACAGTGGCTATTTAAGGATCTAAAATTGTTATACCAGAAAAGAAACTAATCAGGGATAGCTTCTTCAAATATGGAAGTAGAGCCTTATAGTTTTCATTATTTGGGGCCTTGGGTGGTATTAGATAATGTCCTTCTCTGCCTTAAGGATATGTACAGTAACGGAAGCTGAATTCTTCTTTCTCACATTTTGTTTACTGTTTAGACTTGCACAAAATTAATTTGGCAAATTAACCCACACTGGTAATTTGACCTTTGGATTTCTGATACAACAGTGTAAAACATTATCAGAAATCTTCTTGCCAGGGTCTGCTGTTTCTTCATGCATTTTCTTTACTCCCTTTTGTTTTCCCCTTAAGCTTCCCACATGATTAAGGAGAAAGAATCAATAACCTAATAGGACTTTTCCTCCCAAAGTATGTATGAAGCTATTAAACTTCTCAAAGCATACAAACAGAGTGCTTCCTACATCACTGATAGAGCACAGGAAGTCATGGACTAGTTTCCTCAGGTTCTGCTGTACAATAGAAATATTTAAGGCAGAGTCACCAAGATTTGAATAGCATTATGCTCTGATGGCACCATTTTGCCTTGTTTCTTCTTCACACTTTAACTTATACCATGCTTGAAAATATAATATGGCAACTCTATAAATCCACTCCTCCGTAAAAGCAACAAATTGCAAAATTTGTCAAAATTGCCTTTTCTGAACTCTGGATATTAACCGAAGATTGGCAACAATATGTAAACTGCTGAACTTCATAAGAACAGCCGGGTTTTTGAGGCTTTTTAACTTGGTCTATTCCCATCACTTTCTCCCAGCTCCGCAGAAGCCTTGAAAACCAGCAGCCTTAACAGCCAGCAGGGAGGGAGGACCACGATAGGAGTTCCTCAAAAAGATGCTCTTCATTCTCACAGCATTGTCATCATTTGACCTGTCTGGCAGCTCCCTAGAACAAACCTATACCCAAGGCCTTGTCATTATTTGCCCTGACTTTGTGCTAACTCCCTAGGAAAAGCCCTATCCCTAGAGTATTTGTACAAAACAATCAGCAATTGTTTAAATACTGCCTGAGGTTGTGATATCAGTTGAGATAATCATGGTCTGGAGAAAAAGTTAAAAGGAAGATCTGGGGAATGAGATGTCCTCAGGGGACTTTGAAAAGCTCTGACATCTTCCTGGGGGATCTAGAAGACTAAATGCATGTCTTGCCAAATAGAGCATAGCAGTAAAGAGATATAAATTACAAACAGAAACCAAACAGAGATTCTAAAGTTTAAAAGTACAATAACTAGAATGAAATTTTCACTAGAGGAGCTCAACATCAGATTTGAGCTGGCAGAAGAATCAGTGAACTTGAAGATAGGTCCATGGGAATAATCCACTCTGAGGAAAAGAATAAAGAAAAGAATTAAGAAAAATACATAAAGCAAAAACTGAGAGAATTGAGGGGAGAAATATACAAAAAACAGAGACTTCAATACCCCACTTTTAGTAATATATAGAACAACTGAGCAGAAGAGTAACAAGGAAACAGAAGACCTGGGAAAACGCTATGAACTAGCAAGACCTACCAATCATCTATAGAACGCGCCACCCAATAATAACAGAATACACATTCTTCTCATTTGCACATGGAATATTCTCCAGGATAGACCATACGCGGGCCTTAAACAAGCCTCAATACATTTAAAAGTATTGAAATCATATGATGTAGGTTCTCTGACCATAATTGAGTGAACTTAAAAATCAATAAGGAAAGTAAATTTGGGAAATTTACAAGTACAAGAAAATGATACAACACATTCTTAAATAACCAATAAGTCAAAGAAGAAATCACAAAGGAAATGCAAAAATACTTTGAGATGAATGGAAATAAAAACACAACATTCCGAAACTTATGGGATGTAACTTAATGCAGAGCTTAGAGTGAAATTTATAACTATAAATACTTATGTAAAAAAAAGAAGAAAGGTCTCAAGCTGGTAACTCAAACTTCTAGTTTCAAGAAACTAGAAAAAGAAGAGAAAATTAAATCTAAAGTAAACAGAAGGAAGGAATAATAAAGTTTAGAGTGAAATCAATGAAACAGAGAAGAGAAAACCCACAAAACCAAAAGTTGGTTATTTGAAAAGATCAAGAATGCTAACAGCCCCTTAGCTAGTCTAAGGACAAAATAGAGAGAAGGCTCAAATTACTAATCTTAGAAATGAAAGAGGATACATCATTACTGATCTTACAGAAATAAAAGGGGATTATAAGAGGATATTATGAATGGAAGAAATAGGACGTCTGAATAGACCTATATAACAAGTAAAGAAATTGAATCAGTAATTTAAAAGCTTTTCCCGAGGAAAGACCTAGGCCCAGATAGCTTCACTGGTAAATTTTACCAAACATTTACAGAAGAATTAATAGCAATCTTTCACAAAATCTTCCAAAAAATAGAAGAGGAATATTTCACAACCAAAAATATCACAGGGAAACAACAACGAAAAACTACAGACCAATATGCCTTATGAATGTTGACTCAAAAAGCCTCAAGAAAATACTGTCATACCTAACACAGCAATATATTAAAGGGATTGTATACCATAACCAAGTGAAATTTATTTCAGAAATGCAAGGTTAGTTTAATGTACAAAATTTAGTCAATATAATGTACTATATCAGTAAAAAAAAAAAAGGGGGGCAAAAACCACATGGTCGTCTCAATAGTTGCATAAAAAGCATTTGACAAAGTCCAAAACCCTTTCATGATAAAAATACTCAACAAATTAGAAAAAAAATCGTACTATAGGTTGAATAGTGTCCCCTTAACAGATATGTTAAAGGCCTAACCCCTGATACCTGTGAATGTGTCCTTTTTTGGAAGTAGGGCCTTTGCAGATGTAATTAAGTTAAGATGAGGGCATACTGGAGTAGGGTGGGCCCTTAATCCAATATGACTGGTGTCCTTGCAAGAGGAGGAAAGGACACATACACAGAAGAATGCCACATAAAGACACTGACCACAAGGAAAACACCATGTGACATAGAGGCAGAAATTAAAGTGATGCGTCTGCAAGTCCAGGAACACCAAGGATTGACAGCCACCACCAGAAGCCAGGAAGAGGGAAGGAAGGATTCTCTCCTCTAGGTTTCAGATGGAGCATGGCCTGCTGACACCTTGATTTCGGATCTAACCTCTAGAACTGTGAGACAATAAATTTGGTTGTTTTAAGCCGCCCAGTTTGTGGTACTTTGTCCTGGCAGTCCTAGGAATATAATACAGAAGGAGACTTCCTTAATCTGATAAAGGGCATCTAAGAAAAACCCACAACTGGCATCATAGTGAAAGAGTGAATGCTTTCGCCTAAGACCAGGAACAAGATAAGGATGTCTGATGTTACCATTTCTATTTACCAATATACTAGAAGTGCAGGCTAGGACAATTAGGCAAGAAAAATAGATAAAGACATCCAGATTGCAAAGGAAAAAGTAACACTATATCTATTTGCAGATGACGTGATCTTGTATACAGAAAACTCTAAGGAATACGCTAAAAAAAAATTAGAACTAATAAACTAAGCAAATGTGCAGGATATAAGATCAAAATACAAAAATCAATTGTTTTTCTATATACCAGCAGTGAATAATCTGAAAAATGAAATTCAGAAAACTATTCCATTTACAATAGCATCAAAAAATAAAATGCTTACTTAGGAATAAAAGAAATGCAAGACTTGTACACTGACAACGACAAAGAACTGTTGAGTGAAATTAAAGTAGATCTAAATAAATGGAAAAATATCCTGTATTCCCAGATTAAAAGATTTAATATTAAGATGGCAATATCCCCAAACTGGTCTCCAGACTCTATGCAATCCTTATCAAGATCCGAGCTGGATTTTCTAGAGAAATAGACAAGTAGATCCTAAAATTCATACTGAAGTACTAGGGACAAAGAATAGCCAAAACAACCTTAAAAAAAGAACAAAGTTGGAGGACTCACAATTCTTAATTTGAAAACTTACTAGAAAGCTACAGTAATCAAGACAGTGTGATACTGACGTGAAGAGAGATATATAGATCAATAAAATAAAATTGAAAGTCCCCCTTGCATTTATGGTCAATTGATTTTTGACAAGAGTTCCAAGACAATTCAATGGGAAAAGAATAGTCATTTCAAAACTCTGTGCTTGGGTAATTAGTATCCACATACAGAATAATGAAGTTTGACCCCACCTCATGCCATACACAAAAATTAACTCAAAGATGGATCATAGAGCTAAATATAAGAACTAAAACTTTAAAACTCTTACAAGACAACATAGCAGTACAAGGAGTTAGGTAATGTTTTCTTAGATGGGACACCAAAAGCAAAATTGACAAAATAAAAAATACATCAGTTGAACTTCATCGAAATAAAAACTTTTGTGCTGCAAGAAATGTCATAAATAAAGTGAAAAGACAGCCCACAGAGTGGGATAAAATATTTGCAAATCATATGTCTGATAGGAGACATGGCCAGAATATGTAAAGAACTCTTACAATTCAACAACAACAAAAAGCATTAACGACCCAAATACAAATCAGTAAAGGATTTTAATAGACATTCCTTCAAATAAGATGCACAAATGGCCAACAAGCACATGAAAAGATGGTCAACATCGTTAGTCATTAGGAAAATGCAAATTAAAACTACCATGAGATACCACTTTATACACACTAGCATGGTTAAAATAAAAAAAGACAATGATGAGTGTTTACACAGATGTGGAATAATTGGAACCCTTATACATTGCTGGTGGGATTCTAAAATGGTGCAACTACTTCAGACAAAAGTTTGGCAGTTTCTGGAGATATATATATCTATTTTTTAAAGATTGGCATCTGAGTTAACACCTGTTGCCAATCTTCTTTTTTTCTTTTTGTCGTTTTTTTAATTCTTCTTCTCCCCAAAGCCCCCCAGTACATAGTTGTATATTCTAGTTGTAGGTCCTTCTGGTTGTGCTATGTGGGCCGCCGCCTCAGCATGGCCTGATGAGCAATGCCATGTCCACACCCAGGATCCAAAGTGGCGAAACCCTGGGCTCCTGAAGCAGAGCACACAAACTTAACCACTTGGCCACGGGGCTGGCCCCTCTGGAGATCTTAAACATGGAATTACTATATGACATAACAGTGCCATACTGAGGTATATACCCAAGAGAAATTAAAACATATGTCCACACAAAACCTTTAAACAGATATTTGTAGCAGCATTATTTATAATAGCCAAAAATTAGAAACCCAAATGTGGTATGTCCAACAATAGAATATGTTTTGGCAATAAAGATGAATAAAATAGGGACCAGCCTGGTGGCGCAGCAGTTAAGTTCGCATGTTCCACTTCTCAGCGGCCCGGGGGCTCGCCAGTTCGGATCCCGGGTGCAGACATGGCACTGCTTGGCAAAAGCATGCTGTGGTAGGCGTCCCACATATGAAGTAGACGAAGATGGGCACGGATGTTAGCTCAGGGCCAGTCTTCCTCAGCAAAAAGGGGAGGATTAGCAGTAGTTAGCTCAGGGCTGATCTTCCTAAAAAACAAAAAAAGAATAAACTATTGGTACTTGCTATAACATGGATGAATCTCTAAAACATTATGTTAGGGGCCAGCCGAGTGGTTAAGTTCATGCTCTCTGCTTCAGCGGCCCAGGGTTTCACCAGTTTGAATCCTGGGCATGGACATGGCACCACTTGTCAAGCCAGGCTGAGGCAGCGTCCCACGTGCCACAACTAGAAGGAGCCACAACTAAAAATACGCAACTAGGTACCGGAGGGCTTTGGGAGAAAAAGGAAAAATGAAATCTTAAAAAAAAGAAAAAGTTATTTGTTAAAAATAAAACAACATGATGTTGGGGGAGAGAAGCCAGTCACAAAAAAAAAAAAAACCACACACACATATCGTATGAATCCATTTATATGAAATATCCAGTAAAAGCTGGAGGAGGGAGAGAATGGACAGTGGAAAACGACTGTTAATGGGTATAGGATTTCTCTTGGGGCTGAAGAAAATGTTCCAAAATTAGATTGTGATGATGGCTTCGCAACTTTGTGAATATACTAAAAACCATTGAATTATATACTTTAAATGGGTGAATTTTATGGTATGTAAATTATATCTCAATAAAGTTGCTTTGAAAAGGCATACCTGCACATCATTAAGGCTACAGATCTTTTCTTGTTTCTTCAAGTCTATAAACTGCTTTAGAAACATCGTTTCTAAACATTTATTAGCAATAGAACCTATTCTTTATGTGTCGTTGACTAGCTTATTCTGTTCCTGGCCCCAGCCTATCTGGAGATGGTAGATTGCCCTGCTCTATCTGAGGCAGGGTTGTACCTGGGTTGATCTGTCAGACAGGATAGGCTAAGGTATGCCATAGTAGCAAACAGTCCCCAAATCTAGAGCCTTAACACAAAGTTTATATTTTATTCGTGTTACGTGTCCATTGTAGGTTCTCAAGGGGGTTCTACTTAATTTAGTCACTCAGAGACCACAGCTGATAACAGCTGCGTCTTGATACATACTCCCATGATCAAAGAGGCGGGAAACATAGTGAATAATGCCAAGTTCTTAAATCTTCTGCCCGGAAGTGACAAGTAGCCAAAATCAGTTACGTTGCCATCCTTGATTCAGTGAGGTGCAGATACATAATCCTCTGGCAAGAAGAGGCACTGGATGTTTGTGAACGATAACGCAGTCTACCACAGTAGGCTCATGGGCTTTGAAAAGTAGCTGAGAACATGCCACTTTCTGGGGATCTGTCCTCTGGCATTCTCTCTGGAGTCATTGCTACCCAACCATTTCCACACTCTCTCAACCAGACTTCTCTTAGATGCCTGGGGTAGCTGGGTGAATTGTTAATTACCGCACTGCTTAAGCCTTTTAATAAAGTCAGCAAATTAAAGAGAGAGCCCAGATAAAGAGAATGCTTTCCAAAATGTCATAATAAAATTAAGGTAATGAAGCACTTGGAGGGCTCTGCTCCCTTCTTTTTGTATAAAACTTATTCCAGAGAAGCTGGAAGAGAAATGGGGCCTGAAAGTAAAGAGGGGGGAAAATAAATTGCATGCCATTAGTTTAATTATAAAAATTCATTACATGAAGCCATGTAAGACAGAAAATAATGGAACTCTAATGGGTTGGCCGATAACACATTTACTAGCCTGCTCTCAGCTTGTAGTCATTGTTGAGAGGACAAAAAAGTAACAACTTTGGTATGTAGTCCTCCAAGCTATTGAAAAGATTAATCATTTCCAGTAAGCTGGAAAACGAGGGCCATTTTCTTAAATACTATGCCCTGTATAGAGTGTTACCTTCTGAAACAGAGTTGTTTGGTAATGTCAGAGGTTTAATAGATGAGTCTTGAAGTTAATGGTGAGAGGCTTTCCTTTGGAAATAGCTTCCTTACAGATATTTTAACATTTCCATTATAAATTCATAAAGAGGTTTTATAGGTTGCTTTAATTCATACAAGCAAGCAAGAAATTGTTTCTTTTTCCCAGTAAAGATTTATAGAACATGAATTCATACTTAAGAGTAAATTCTTCAGTGATTTTTTTAAAATAAACCAAACATGTATTTTTTTCTGCCATCTTTGTTTGGCAAGGTCTTATTTTATTATACACAATAATTTTCCCATCATGCTGTAATCATCAAGGAGATTATTTTATATTCTTCAAAGTTCAATTACAATAAGCCTAATCATTTTCCTTAAATTCCTTTATATGGAAAAATATCTTATTTAACTATATTGAAGTCTGAATATTGGAGGCAAGAAACCTGCATTTTTGTGAGGTCTCTTTTGCTGACTAGCAAAAGAGTTTTTGTATTCTCATATGGGCAGTTACGGGATTGGGTAAGAGGAAAGGAGATAAAAGAAAGGAGATAACAAAAGATCAAAGTGGATATATAGGTAAGGGTCGTATATTTGAGTGCTTTGTAATCCAAGCAGAGAGGTTTGAACTTTGTCTTGTAGGTAATAGGGAGCCATTGAAAGGTTTTATTGAGGAGTAATGTGGTTCTATTTGCATTTCAAAGAGATCTCTTGAGCAGCTGTGTGTGGATGGAAGCGCTGGTGTGAGAGTGGAAGGAGGCAGCCAATAAAAAGATTACTGCACGGTCCAAGCAAAAGATAAGAAGGGCTGGGGCCTGCCCGGTGGTGCAGCGGTTAAGTGCACACGTTCTGCGTTGGCGGCCCAGTGTTCGCCAGTTCGGATCCCGGGTGCGGACATGGCACCACTTGGCAAGCCATGCTGTGGTAGGCGTCCCACATAAAGTAGAGGAAGACTGGCACCAATGTGAGCTCAGGGCCAGCCTTCCTCAGCAAAAAAAGAGGAACATTGGCAGCAGATGTTAACTCAGGGCTAATCTTCCTCAAAAAAAAAAAAAGATAAGGGCTTAAATTAATGCAATGGCAATGGAGGTAGGGGATTTGAAAAAAAGAGAAAATTGTGCTACAGTCTCTCTGTAGCTATGTTCCTTGCCTCCTCCTCCAGTTAAGGATCAACTTACACTGCAGAGGGAGAAGATTGGGCTAGGGACAGAAACTTGGGGAACACCAACATTTAAGGGACAGACAGAAAAAGAGAAATTTGAACCATAAGAGAGTGTAAAGGAGCGGGGGCCAAGAAAAGGTAGGGCCTCAAGAAGAACAGAGTAGTCAGTAGCACCAGTCACTGCAAATAAATTGAGTAAATGAGAACCTAAAACTTGCCAGACATTGGCCATTGGGGACTGAATCAGTTAACTATTTTCACAAAAATGCTGCATGACAAACAACTTCAAAATGTCAGTGGCACACAACGATAAGCGTTTTGTTCTTTCTAAGTTTGTGGCTTGGCTGGGGAGGCACCGCTTCACGCTGTGGGTTGATTGGGCTGGCTCTCCTCCACATGTCACTCATCCTTCTCCAGGAATGAGCAAGCTAGCCCAGGCTATGTTTGTCTTATGGTGTTGGCAGAAGGGCAAAAGGGCTAGCCCCACTGCAGGAGCACATTTCAAGCCTCTGCTTGTGTCACTTCCATTAACATCCCATTAGGATTAGGCAAAGCAAGTCATATGGCCAAGCTCATTGTCAAGGGCGGGGAAGTAAACTCTGCCTTTTGTAGCAGGAAATTCAAAGTTATATAGCAAATGGCATGGATATAGGGTGAGATAAAGAATTGAGGCCTGTAATCCAATTTGCCACAGTGACTTCTGTCAGAATAGTTTTAGTGGGATGGTGATGGCAGAAGCCTGATTTTGATGAATTATAGAGTGGCAGGAGTGTAATCAAGGCGAGGCCATGAGTGAGTATTTGCCTTCTTAGGAGCTTCACCGTGAAGGAAAGAAAATGATAGCAGATTTTGTTGTTGCTTAAAGATGGGAGAGAGACTCATATTTGAAGGCGGTAGAGAAAGACCCTGTAGAGAGGCAAAAGGTTGAAAAGACACGAAGAGAGAGGGAGTACGTGGAAGAAGATCCCATAATAGATGAGTGTCCAGAGGGAAGATTCAGCATCCCATAGCACAGGAGTCACCTCTTCCTCTCAGACTGGAGAGAAGGATGTAAGATGTAAAGTCTGATGTTTCGTGAAATTTATGCTTGATAGGTTAATTTCCCCTGTGTAGTTGTAGTTACAGGTAGGGTCATTTGCTGTGAGATTTCTTCTGGTTTGTATCATCAGGGTTCAGCCTGGAAACCAGCCTAGATATTTCAGAGGGAATTTAACACAGAGGATTGGTTCCACGGCTAATGGAGGAGCTGAGAAGCCCAGTAGGAGATGGTGAGGCAACCTGGAGTTAAGCAACATCAGATAGCTGTTACCACCTCAAGGGCTGGAGGGCCCACAAGTGTAACCAGAGCCATCTGGGGCTAATTTGACCACTGTGGAGGCTGCGCAGCAGGTACTGAAACTACAGAGGGAGGGCCTGTCTAGCCGGAAATGGAGACACAAAGAAGTTGCTGCCCACACAGAGAGAGGGGGAGGTATACTCTAGTTTCACCCTTCCTCCTGCTCTATCTCCGACCGGGGCCTCTTGCTGGCCTAACCCAGCTGGAAGCCAGCTAACAAGAAATGCCAGCAAATTCCAATCCCCTGAAGAGGTTACTCCATCTGTAATTCTGAATAGAGTAAGAGACAGGCAGAGAATGGTTCTAAGAGCTAATAAGCTCTTAGCTGTTAGCTCACAGAGCTCAAATTTTTTTAATGAATTTCTTAGTTCATGTATGCACACATAGTATCCTAGGCAAAATGAGAGGAACCCAATATGTAGGACTTTTTTGTCTGTAAATATATTAGGATCTTGTTTTCTAATTTTCCAAGCAATTTAATTTTGATTTTGGCCTCACGAGAAACCTTAGGCATAATCAGAGTAAGTAGCCCCGTCCTCTTTTGCAGACAACAAAACTGGCACTCAAAAGGTTAATGACTTTCTTAACCTCAAACTGCAAGACAATGGCCAAGCAAGAGCTCCTGGGAAGATGCCATTTCATTACTCTGCACTGCCTTTCCTAAAGCTCCTTTGAGTCCAGTCATTAAAGAACTGAACAATCGAGTTCACCTGAAACAAATGTTAATTTCACTTGTAGATAAATATCCCAAGACACATTTTATAAGAAAACTTAAAAAATCCTCAACCTTAAAAATTTAATTATAGGTCTAGCTACTCACATTTATCTTCTAAATTGATGGGAGCGTTTTAGAGCCGCAGGATTATAGACAATGTCTATAAAACAGTGAGTCCCTTGCTTTGCATTCGGTAAAGGCCCGCCCTGTGGTGAATATAGTGGGGTTCATTGAAAATAGCAGTAGTAGTAGGAGGAGTAATAGTAGTAGTGATAATGATGATTATAGGTCATATTTATTGAATGCTTTGAATATGCCAGGCACCATTCTAAGTGTTTTCCCTGGATTTTCTAAATTAATCCTCATGATAATCTTTCAAGGTAAATCCTATTAATACACCCATTTAATGAAGGAGGAAACCGAGGCACAGAGAGGATAATTAACTTGCCCATTTGTCACATATCTAGTAAGTGATCAAGCCAGGATTCAAACCCAACAGGCTTATTCTTTTGCCCAGACTTTTAACTATCCTTTCTTTTCCTTCCCTGTTTTCTTCCATGTAGGGTCAGTATCCCTAAAAAGAGTATCTTACAAATAAAAAATGAGAGAAGACAAGCATTAAAATGGAAAAATTGTAATACGCAAAATTCTTGAAATCAATTCGGGTTGTCCCACAGTCCACAATCATTTTTCTGCCTAAAATACTGTCTATAAATACTAAGCACATATTGCAGCAGCATCATATTAGGTTTGAATAGGAAATATTTCTTTCCTGGTTGAAGACACAATCTTTTGAGGATTTAGTGTTTTATATTCCTCATAGGAAACACACACACACACAAATACATATATATGCCCCCAAAATCATCTTTTTTATATAGGCTAGTGCTCACAGTATTTTAAATTTCTTCACACACCGTGATCACCACACAAACAATTCCCTGTAGTGTATCCCATTGTAAATGGAATTCAGAAATAAAACAAGAGTGTGTGTGAATTCTGTTGTGTTTTTGAATTTACACTCCTTCTGTGGTCTGGAAATATCCCAGTAGTAAATTTCACAGTCGTAGGCAAGGCTGGTCAAGGTCATTGTTCCTAGTGTGAATGACACTTGGTTAAAGCCCAAGGTGGTCAACATATTACGTTGGTTGGAAGGGAAACCAGTCTATTCTGGTGAATGTATTTAAGAGGAGAGAAAAGAAGGCTGCGGTTGAGAACCTTTGAGTTTAGATAAGGGCCTTAGCCCTGCCAATGTTAGTCAAGGTCAGTGGGATTTTTTTCTTTTTAATCCTGTGAACTCGCAAAACCTGGGCCCTATTCAGTGAGGGTTAACACTCAATCAAGATTTCCTCAGGTATAAAAATCTAAATTTCAGTGTGAATACAAATTTGAAGAAAAAGATACAGCTTGTGCATTTTTTGGCTTTCAAGCATTAAAATATATCAAAAAGTTCTGGTTTGAAGGAAAGCCTCACTCTCTTACTACCTTTCTACTGTAAAGTCTCTAATTTAACTCTAGCTGGCTATTTCCTTCAAGATTTTGGAAAATTTTAGCATACTTTTCAATGTATAATTTTAGGCATTTTTTAGAACCAAAGATTGTATCCTCTTATATCTAGACTTTTCGAATAGCAACTCATGAATCAGGGATGGCTTCCTGGTCATTTATCTTTCTTAGATAAAATAAATGATTTTAATTATATTTATTAAAATTTTAATTTATATTTTATATTCTTAAATCTATACATATATGCTCTGATGTTGGTTCTTAATAAGTATTTCTTTAACAGTTGTATCCTTCCTAAAGAAGAATTATCTTGGGAAAAGGTAACCAAGTTATTGGTCTCAGTTTTGTGGATTCTTATGCTACCAGTTAGAGAATTAATAGATGATAGATAAGAAACTCTTCTTTTAAAATGCAAATCCATCCTCTAGATAGTCAGGGCCAATTGGTCTTTCTTATCTTAGTATACATTACTTTTGACACTATAGATTTGGCTTAAGCGAGAAGGGGAAGAAAAGGAGAGGTAATTTTGTACCGTAGGAAATTTCTAGAAAGGGAAAGACTTTAGGGTGTGCATTTCACCTCAGAAAGGCTTTTGAATAGTGTGAGGATCTGAACAGTAGAAAAGAGAAGCTGCAGGGCTTGATAAAAGGAGTATATAAGAAAAGGCAGGCATTCCACAAGGATAAATTTCTTTTTTGGGGAGGAAGATTAGCCCTGAGCTAACTACTGCCAATCCTCCTCTTTTTGCTGAGGAAGACTGGCCCTGAGCTAACATCGTGCCATCTTCCTCTACTTTATACGTGGCACACCTACCACAGCATGGCTTTTGCCAAGCGGTGCCATGTCCACACCCAGGATCCGAACTGGCGAACCCCGGGCCACTGAGAAATGGAACGTGTGAACTTAGCCGCTGCGCCACCGGGCCGGCTCCTAAATTTATTTTTTCTGCTTTTTCTCCCCAAATCCCCCCAGTACATAGTTGTATATTTTAGTTGTGGGTCCTTCTAGTTGTGGCATGTGGGACACCACCTCAACGTGGCCTGATGAGCGGTGTCCTGTCCACACCCAGGATCCGAACCAGCGAAACACTGGGCCGCTGAAGCAGAGCGTGCGAACTTAACTACTCGGCCATGGGGCGGCCCCCACAAGGATAAATTTTAATTGCTTTACAGCACAGCAACTATACTTTGTATGTTTAAAAATTGCCTCTCTTTTTGCTTTCATAGAAAAAGTTAGTGACGTTGGCTTTAGCTGCTTGGTGCTAGTTTGGTTGTCTGAGTCTCTTTGCTGTGTGCAATAAATGTAGTTATTTCATTTGATTCTAGAATAGGATATTCCAGTTAACTGAGAAATGCCAGATTATATACAGATTACACATTTTCAAGGAACAGGAGTCCAAACATACTGAAACTGTGCTAAAAGTATTAGTGTTTGATTTTTGTTATACAAACATCATGCTAACAAGAAAGAACAAATATTAGAACAAAAATGATTACTCTTTTCAGAAACATCAATTACTTTCAATTTCCAGTTCCCCTTCTAGTTCATGACTATGTATTCTTACAGATTTTAAGAAATACGGTGTAGACAGAAATTGCGTTCTGCTCTTTACTTATGATTTCTGTGCATATTCACTGCTTATTAGACCATTAGGTTGATGTATTATGTTATTTTAATGTCCTCTCGTTAAACATTGAAATTGTTTCTCATTTTTTTACTGTCTTAGTTAATGAAGATCTTTATTCCTATAATGTATTTCTCTTCTTTTAAATATTGTGTTAGAACAAAATACCAAAAGTGAGATTACAGGGTCAATGGAAGTAAGCATTTGTATGTCACATGCTATCTATTTCCAACTTGTCCCTATAGATCACTGCTCCTAGCAGTAGCACGTGAATGTGCTGATTTTACCACAGCCTTTCCAGCTTTGGATTTTAGTTTTTATTAATTTAATTGGTGTCAAATTGTACCATCTTGATTTGATTATTTTTTTTAGTTTTGAAAGTTAATTTTTTTCAGAAAAATTTTTATTCTTTCTCTGGTCTGAATTCCCTGTCCCTGTTCCCTTGTTCATTTACCAATGGCTTAAGCCACAACCATGTTGAATTTGACATAATTATCCTAGCAATTTAATATTATGTTAATGCTTAGAGGCGTCCTCCATGAACTTGCAGCAATGCTTAATAGAAATGTGGGGTATACGTCCAGAGAAACCTATCATTGATTTATTTCTGTCTTTGATATATGCTATTTCAAGTGATGAAATACAGTTTGATGATCCTCAGTTGCCAAAGACAAACAAAGAAGAAAGCAAAGGTCATTTGGTTTAGCAAGATCCTTATAGTTGAAATTTTATTTTATTTTATTTTTTAAGATTTTATTTTTCCTGTTTCTCCCAAAGCCCCCCGGTACATAGTTGTGTATTTTTAGTTGTGGTCCTTCTAGTTGTGGCATGTGGGATGCCGCCTCAGCATGGCTTGATGAGCAGTGCCATGTCCACGTCCAGGATCCGAACTGGCGAAACCCTGGGCCACCAAAGCAGAGTGCACGAACTTAACCACTCGGCCACGGGGCCGGCCCCTTCTAATTTTAAAGTGGGACGTTTTTTGAAGTATTGTGAATAAACTGATCCTTCAAAAAAGTTCTTAACTAGAATAACAGCACTATTCTTTGGACGTTCAGTATTTTCTGTATGCAGCTTTAGTTAAATGCCAGTAGATGGCACTAATTACATAAACAATTCAACAAGTTAATAAAGAGGGAAAGAAATACATGAAGCATTTTTTTCTGTTCAAATTTTGTTATTTGTCACATACTTAACAATTATATGGAAGCTTATTTTTATAGTTCTCTCCCATGATAAAAACAATTAAGTCCAGTTTATTTCCAATTAATTGCTACGAAATTGAAATGTCTGATACTGGTTATTGCTCAAGACGCTGCATTTAAAAAGTTTTGTCATGAAGAATGAGTTAGCTTATACTGTCATGATTGACTGAATCACATGGTAGGTTAACAGCAATCATGTAGACATGTTCCGACCTGAGGATTCAGAAGCTATTGATGAAGCATTCTAAGAAACTCCAACTAAAGATTTCAGAGAAAACTGATATTCATTCTCTTTCCCATGCACACCTATAGCAATTGGCCAAAGACCTCCGCCAGTGGCAGATAAATGTCGATGTGGCAAATGACTTGGCACTGAAACTTCTCCGGGATTATTCTGCAGATGATACCAGAAAAGTACACATGATAACGGAGAACATCAATGCCTCTTGGGCAAGCATTCATAAAAGGTATGAACTACATTATTTCTAAAACTACTGTTGGCTATAATGATGGGGTGGTGACACTGGGTGGATGACGCACATTTGTTTTCCCAATCCTGCTAAACCAGGGCTTGGGAGGATCCAAGACAGCAAATGCCATCTAAAAGCACAGGCTTGCCTAAATCCTCTTATTTTAAAGATGAAGGATCCACAGACTGGTGAAATTAAATGATTTGCCCACAGTCACAAAGGTAGTGACATACTTAGAGATTAGACAAAAACAAAATGCTGATTTGTAGCTAGAAAAGCCATTTATCAGTCTGCTTTGAGATCTCTATCCAAAGAAATATTGTTCTATTCCATCACGGCACATGCTGCCCCATCCTTAATCTGACAAGGAAGTCACTTGGGGCTTCAAGATAGAGTTATAACTGTCCATGGTGCCATCATTGTATCTCAGTTTACACACCCAATGGGAAAATCTCTGTAGTGTAACAGGACTCATAACTTCACCTCCCACTATATATCTATGGAAATTAACAGCTCTTAGAGATACCATCTAATCAAACTGGGCCTTGTCCCCTTATTATCCTCTCTCTTAACCCCTGGGCTTTTCTTTCATTAGCATTTATCCTAATTATGAATAAAAATGAATTATGTAACTAATTGTTTAATGTTTGTCCTTCACACTAGTCTAAACCTCTGAGGACAGAGACTGTCTTTCTTATTTGACACATCCTGAAATCCTGAAGCAGGTGATATAATAGGGAGCTGGTAAATATTTGTTGAATGATGACTCTCTCTGCATAATGTAGAGTTACCTTGTTCAGGCTATGGTAAGTTAAGGAATACTGGGTACTCATTTTCAGTTCTGTCAGAAAACAGGGGCAAGAATAGTACTTGTACAATGATGAGGAAGACCACACTGAAAGGTAAGGTAAATGAGTTCCAGAAGGTGACATGAATTACTGAAAAAGTCGGTTAGGTGGCCTTCATTAAGCAGAAAAGGCCACCATCAAAGGGAAAAAAAAAACAGATTTTGAACTAAAAGCAGAATCTTTTAGGAGTAATGAGCTATTGATACGTGAAAATTGAGAGACCAAGTAAATCTTGAAATTGAGTTAGAGATTGAGTGAAAACTCATGTGAAACCAGATTTAGGTTGGTGACCCTGGGGGAATAGAGCAGCTCTAGTCCTGAATTCCAGACAGTGGGTGTTCAGATGACCATGGAAAAGAAGACCCACCCTGAAGTTGGAGAGTTGTATTTGGGGTCCTATCCAAAGGACCCTGGTGGAGAGAGGACGAGCTTAAACAGGGGACTGAGAATAGGAAAAAATTCTCAAGGTTACTGCCTCCTCTCAGTGGCAAGGTTTGGACTTTCTGCTCCAAATACATCTGGTATCTGTTCAGTTAAACAAGGGCGGGTAGGCTCAGGAAGCCTTATTCATATGCAATTGATTGGTATCAGAGAGTCAATAGGTACATCTCAATGGGAAATACTTGCTTCTCAAAAAGAAGCTTCTTTGGGAAAGCAGATTAAAATCAGAAATTAATTTGGTGAGTTTAGGGAACGTAAGCTAAGAAGAGACCAAAAAGAAAGCTTGTTCATGGTACAAAACTAGAGCTTCAAGGGAGGTCTGTCCCATCTAGGCCACTCTTTCTGGCAGTCCCCTCTCCACGTTCTCATGCTCCTTGAACCTCCAAGCAGCTCTCTCCATTCTTTTGATCACTTTCTTACGGTCTTTGGATTCTTCAGAGGAGAGGCTTCCGGTTTATATTTTTTGACTAGGTCTCTAAAAAGCTACCACCTAAGGAAGGTATATAGTTATTTCTCCAATAGGTAAAGTAATATAGAATGTTAGAAGCCAAATTACCTTTTTTGCTGGCCAATACAGAATCTGCAATTCATCAAGCTAATTTTGACTCATGCCTCTAAAGTTTTTCCCTGTTCCTTTCTCACATGTACTCTGTGAAAACTCATCCTCTTGTGTAGTTTGTCTGCTGATGACTATCCACGATACCATTTGCAGCTGAGACTGATCTTTTGAGTTTCAGACCTGCATATCCTACTGATTTCTTTCCATTTTAATGTCCTTCAAGAACTTCAAACTGAATGGTCCCAAAGCTGGACTCATCTTTGCCCTCTTTTAACCTCTTTCTCCAAATACAATCTATTTCTCTTCCTATGATGCCATTCCAGTGAACATTACCACAATCCATTCAGTTGTTCAAATCGGAAACTCATGCTTGACTCTTCCTTCTACAGCCCCAATAGTTAAGCTATCATAGAGCTATTTACTGCCTAAATAGCTTTCAAATCCAGTCACTTCTCTTCATCCCTACTCCTTGACTATCATGTGTTGCCTGAGTGACTACATCATTCACCTAACTGACTTCCTCCTTCTAGCCTTCCTACTTCCCATCCATTCTCTACATAGAATGTAGGGTGATCTTTCTAAATACAGTATATTCATGTCGTTCACTCTCCTTCCACTTTTAAAACCTTTAGTGGCTTATCCATTATTATTTGAAGACTGTCCACACTCTTTCAGATGACTTCAAGGTCTTGCGTGATTTGGCCTTTCCTTAAAACTCCAGCCTAACTTTCTGCTCTCTCTCAACCCCCCCTCCCAAATTCCTAAACACAATGAAGTAACATTGAGCTGTTTTCATTTCCTCATTGCTGTGTTCTGTCTTCTCTATTACCTGCTGACCTGAGACATACATATATCTCTTATTCCTTCCTCTTTGCGTAGTTAAGGTCTATTCATTATCCAGGTCCCAGTGTAAATGCCAATTCTCCCAGGAAGCCTTCTCTGACTACCAACCCCAAAGCCCGCCCTCTTTTGGCCCCCTGTTATAGTGCTTATCTGACTACACCGTACTTAAGTGTTTGCTGGTCTTTGTCTCTTATGAGAATGTTGGCTCAGTGAGGGTATGCACATTGGCTACTTGTCCACCATATTACCTAGCACTTAGCTTGGCAAGTAGTAACTACCCTCAAAACATTTTTGATTAAATAGGTAAATGAATAAACAAAAAATAACTACAAGTGTTCCAATGTACCAATAACTCGAGACAGAATAAAAATGTATTCGTTAGGATTGCTTTCAGTTTCAAGTAACAGAAAACCCAAGGTCAGTAGCTTACCTGATAGAGATCTATTTGTTTTACTTAATGAGAAGTTCAGAGGTAGGCAGATGCTCATGTTGACTCAGTGGATCAACCATGTCAGCCCTGAAGTTTCCACGTTCTTTTTGGCGTTTCCCTCAGAACAGGTACATTCCAGCAGGAAGAAGAACAAGGGGAAGGGAAAGGCACAGTGCGTGTATCAGGAAAGCACTGGCTTTCCCGGGAACTTTAGGGCCAGAACTATGCCACAAAACCACCTCTAGTGCCTAGGAATTGGAGTTGAGACAGCCAGTAGAGAATGTCTGCCATAATGGGTGTGGAAAGAATAAACTGATAAACCGGCATGCTGTAGCTGGACAGCATAAAGTTCCCTGGAGAGATAACCAGTCACATCTTTGAGTAAATACAGTATATCCATGTAAGTCATATATTCATGTATAGTGTATATTCATACAGTATATTCACGTAGGATCGTAATAACAATGGGCCATTTGGGCTTGACGGTTGTTCTGGTCAGCGTGAGAGGTCGTGAGGAGAGCTGGATCCTCAGTTGGCTAATGATAACTTACCTCAGAAGTTCGCCTGCTATGGAGGCTATGTGTGTCAACTGCACAGACTAAACCATATTCTACTTGGCTACAGCTTCTCTGATTTTACATTCTTATAGATCTTATGCTAAATAAGAACAGGAAAACTCTTTGTGACCTTTTACATTTTGACCTTTTCATCCAATATCTTGCCCAGCTAAACCCAGAAGTGAAGTAACATCATCCTCCTCCTCTAGATTTGTGTTGTCCAATAGGGTAGCCACTAGCCACAGGTGGCTATTTAAATGTAAATTAGTTAGAATTAAATAAAACATAAAATTCATTTCCGCCATCTCATCAGCCACCTTTCAAGTGCTCAAGAGCCACATGTAACTGGCGGCTTCCCTATTGGACGTTTCCATCATCACGGAACATCACAGATGGTCCTGCTCTAGACCGTCTTTGTCGGCGTTCACCTAAGCAGTTTAGGGTACATTTATAACAATTTCATACTATATTACATTAAAAAGAGTTTTTGCCAAATTTCATAAATAAAAGGTATTTCTTTTACAAAGTGGTTCACATTATCCTATTTCCTTGTTTCTACCTTATTTCTTTTATTTATCCATTTTCTAGAGTTGGTGTTCAAAATCTCAAAAACTACAACTATCACAGGATATAAACACTTTCACTTTTGTCGTTAATTCTATAAACATTATTTTGTTTTATTTTATTTATTTACTTATTTTTTGGTGGGGAAGATTGGCTCTAGCTAACATCTGTTGCCAATCTTCCTATTTTTGCTTGGAGAAGATTGTGCCTGAGCTGACATCTGTGCCAATCTTCCTCTACTTTCTGTATGGGGCACCACCACAGCATGGCTTGATGAGCAATGTGTAGGTCCATGCCCGGGATCCGAACCCACGAACCACAGGCTGCCAAAGTCGAGCATGTAAACTCAATCACTACGCCACTGGGCCAGCCTCAACGTAAACATAATTTTAAAAGGAGAGATTGTTAATATTAATGTTTGAATTGTGGAGAGAAAGTATCTCATATCTTTGAAAAATGTCTGTAAACAAGACTTTTTAGGTAGAAGGCACTCTATTGAAAGCATTTGGATTCCATCATTTCTCACAGTTCGGATTTCACTGTTGAACACTAATGTATTGCCTGCCCTGAAACTTTCAATCATATAGATAAATATATTCAAAAATTTTAGACATTTGGAACCCTATTTAAAGCAACGAAATCTTCAATTCAGTTTTAGGTTATTGAATGTTAAAGAAAGTATAAAGAATATAACTTGGGGGGTCAGCCTGGTGGCCTAGTGGTTAAGTTCAGCATGCTCAGCTTCGGCAGCCTGGGTTTGTGGGTTCAGATCCCAGGTGCGGACTTACCCTACTCGTCAAACCACGCTGTGGCGGCAACCCACATTCAAAATAGAGGAAGACTGGCACAGATGTTAGCTCAGGGCCAATCTTCCTCAAGCAAAAGTAGGAAGATTGACAACAGATATTAGCTCAGAGCCAATCTTCCTCACGAAAAAGACTATGTATCTATCTACCTACCTATCTATCTAGATATCTATAGATAGATATCTTGGAAAAACTTTACTTTGATATTATATACTGGCAGGCTATAATTTCAAGACATAAAAACAAAAGTAAACTAATTTTATTTTGCAGTTTATTGTTCGATTTAAGTTTATTAATAGGTTAGAAGAATCTTCAAATTCCATACTGGCTTTGATAGGACCTTGATTTACCATTTTATATAGATAAATATAAATAGCCATGTGTGCCTAAAAGGAATTAATCTACCATTCTTGAATAAAACAAAAGCCTATTTTTCAACGAAATTCTGTAGTTCAACAATTCAGATCAGAATATAGATCATCATTGTGACCTATGTAGGCAAATATTTTGTTTTCCTGATCATATTCCGTATAAAGTCCATGTTAACATAGAAAGCCAGAAATATGGGCCTCTGCAAGTTCATTTCTTTCTCTTCAATCTCTGTGAATAGATATGAATTGGTGAATAAGATAATATTAGATATGATATTACAAATTATTGTGAGAAGCCTCTAAGGATTAGATTTCAAGGACTGCCATCTGGCTGATGACTTTATGATGACACTGTCATGAGATTTCATTTCCTTATTTCTATTCCAGGACCACTCTTTAAACAAGAAACGAGCATTAACTCTGAATGGTCTGTCTGTAGCTATATAAGGGCTTCTACAACTGCCATTCAGCAAGGAGCAAACTCATCAAGTAGAGGGGCCCGTCCAAGTACCAGGAGGTTCAACATGGCTGGAAGTTCCTCACAAACGCCCATAGATACCTGAAAAATCTCTCTGGATTCCAAGAAAGATTTAGCATATATGTGTGTACAAGCACATATGTGTATATGCATATGCATGTACATACATGCAAAGACACTATTCCTTAAAATAATATTTCAGTATTCTGTCTTCCCTAATAATACATTTCAAATTTTAATAATGACGATTAATAGTCGATAAACTGAAAAATGATCACCTGTGTTCTCTATCTTTGGCAACCGTAAAGCACTTGTCAGTCATCCTTGCTTCTCTATTCCTAGGTCCTTTCTCTTTTTCACTTTAAAGAAACCAGAAAAGGGAGAAAACAAGCCTATTGAGCCCTATTATGTGTGCAGCAAAGAGCCTCTCTAGCTGGACACTGGATCTCTTTCACATTCTCCAACATATTCTTTTAGTAATAGTTCTGCTTTCTTTCTCTGGCATCTTCAATATCTTCTGTCTTCCTGCTTCTCCCCTTCAGCCAACCATTGTGCTCATCTCCCTCATCCTAAAAGAACTTTTTGAGGATACCATCTTTTTCACCAACTATGCTTGTTTCCCCTTACCATCAAATTTTTTGAAGCAGTGATTGACATCACTATTTCCTATTCTTCAGCTCCTGGTTGTGCTTTGACTCACTCTAATCTGGCTTCCCCAGCACCAACATTTACTGAAAACAAGGGCTCATTAAGTTGCCAATGACTGTTATAATAGCGAATGGCCCTATTTTTTATTTATCCATCTACTTGACTTCATTCTAACGTTGGTCCTGTTAATCAACTCTACAAAACTCTTCAATTAACTCAGGGTCAATCAACTCTTCAAAAGGAAAGTTGAAACTTTCCTTTTCTTGGCTTCCAGAATGGTATTATCTTGCAATTATCCTATTTTCTCGTCATGTAATAAGTGGGAAGTGCTTGGCACAATGCTTGGCACATAGTAAGAGCTAAGTAAATGTCATCTGTCATAAACATCATAGGAATTCATTCACTCACTCAATGAATAATTTGGTGCTAGATATGTGCTAGGCAGGCTTACTTCTTGGTACTAGATATATAGCAGTGAAAATTCTTACCCTCATGAAGCTTATATTCTGGGAAGGAGAAGGTGGGAAACAGACATTAACAAATAAAAAAGTTAAACATAGAATATATAAGATTGTGATAAGTGCAATGTGTAAACGTAAGGAGGGAAAGCAGTTGAGAAGGTTTGTGTGTGGTGGAAGAAAAGTGCTGTTATTTAAATATTGTGGTTAAGAAAGGTCTCACTGGAGGGGTGACATTTAAGCAGAAGCTAAATGACCTAAGGAAGTGAGCCATGTGGATAATGGGAAGAAAAACAGTCCAGGAGGCTCCTAATAAGTGGAAATGCCCTGAGGCAGGAGTATGCTTGGCATGTCAGAGGAACCTTAAGGAGACCAGTGTGCCTGGAAAGGGTCAAGTAAGCAGAAGTGTAGTAGACAAGGGGCTCAGAGTGGTAAGAGGAATCTGATTACTTTGGGCCTTACAAGCCCCTCTAGGGACTTTGACTTTTACTCGAAATGAGCTTGGAGTCATTGGAGGGTTTTGAGCAGAAGAATGGCATGTTTTGACTTATCTGGCCCTTCTCTTATAATAGACTGAAGGGAAGTAGTGAAACCATTGGGAAACAGTTGTCGTAATTCAGTCAAGAGCCCAGTGGCACAGTGGTTAAGTTTGCACGTTCTGCTTTGGTGGCCCAGGGTTCGCCAGTTCAGGTCCTGGGTACAGACCTACGCACTGCTTGCAAGCCATGCTGTGGCAGGCATCCCACATATAAAAATAGAGGAAGATGGTCACGGATTTTAGCTGAGGGCCGGTCTTCCTCAGCAAAAAGAGGAAGATTGGCAGCAGATGTTAGCTCAGGGCTGATATTCCTCAAAAAATTTTTTTTAAAAAATTGAAAAAAAAAGAGAGAGATGACTGTGGTTTGGACCAGAAAAGGAGAGGTGAATGTGAGAAGTGATTGGATTCTTCTGTATCTTGAGGACAGAGCCCAAAAGGTTTTATGATATATTGGATTTAGGTGCAAAAGAAAGTAAGGCATCAAGGAAGACTACAGAGTTTTTTGCCTGAGCGAATGGAAGATGGGGTACTCATTTACTGAGATGAGGAAGGCTCCAAAAGCAACATATTTTAGGAAGAAGATGTGGACATGTTACTTTCTACATGCCTATTACGGATCCAGGTGGAGATGTGGAGTAGATAGCTGCATATAAAATCTTAAATTCGGGGGGAATAGTAGTGACTTGAGATACAAGTTGGAAGTTGTAACCATAATCAATATAGACTCTCTTTGCTCCATACAACCCTTAAATGTGGATGTTCTCTTCTTAACTACCTGTCTTCTTTCTCTATACACATTTTGAGTACCATTGCCTGTTGGCTTCAACTACCATTAAGACTCAGTTTTTATTTCCATCTTACGTCTTTCTCCTAAGATCTGGAACTGTACTTACAACCACCTACCGTACATGTCCACCTGCACATGCTACAGGCTGTAAAAGGCCTAAAGCAGAAGGCATTATCTGCCCCTAAAACAATGCTAGATTTCCTGTATTTTCTGTGTAGTTTAATTGCTTAACTTAGTTTTCTCTAAGACTAGAAACCTCAGAATTACCTTCTACCTTTCCCTTCCTCTCTCTGCTCTGTTCTACTGACACGTGTATTAAATTGGCTTCTAAATTGTGAATTCTACTTCAAAAATTGCTCTAGAAATGATTCCCTTTTCTTCATCCCTATTGTCACCTCGTCCTAAAGCTTCTCTGTGTTTGGCTGGGAGATGGTGACCGCCCTTCTCTCTGCTCTCAGGCACTGAGTCTGTACCCTCATTTGCCCTTCACACCAGCCCCAGAGTTATTTTGCCTAAAACTAATATTCTGGTTTCCCGTTACTCCCAGCACTTTGTTTTTCCTCCTAAGATCCAATGGATAATATTTACATATGTGTTATACTTCCAAAAGCATATCCAAATTTTTCTGAAAATAAAAATAAACAAACAAATAAATAAACTTGATTTTGTTTTCACAGAAGAAAAGCAAATGGTATCGTAAATTTTTCGCTTGTTTGGCAGTTTGTTTATTTAGCAGAGGGACAGGCATGAGAACTTCATAAAAGAGTCTTATGCTGTATCCACAAATGCTGATCTTTCTCAAAACATTTTTGGAATTCCTTTTCTAAAACTACCCAGGAACTATTTTCTGATCATCAGAAGACTGTTATATTATTGTATAGCCACACTTTGTGTTTGCTCAATAACTGTACTCAATAATTGTGAATGAAACAGTCAGATGTTGGGTACTAAATGGCTTCAGATTATTTCCAAAAATTTAAAGGATAGAGATTTGCTGCAGCCCTTGAAGCTGTGTAAGGAAGGTGATATGATGCTAACAAGATGTTTGTTTAAAATACAACCTCTTATTGAGTCAGGGACTGCTTATGATATATTTGGAGCATATTAATTGTCATAAATATTAAAGCTACAAGTGACCCCAAAGCCACCAGCTCAAACTTCTCAATTTACAGTAGCTTGTTTTTAAATCTTCTCATGTAAAATATACCTTCTAGTCCATCTTAAGGACTAAAATGATTGGGGACATTAAAAAATCCAATCAGTTAGCAACTCCTTTAAGTACACTTCTTTTGGCAGTATGTGGAAGTTTCTTTTGGCTCTTCAAGAGAGAGTTGTACTTATAGTTATAACGCACTCCTGTTTTTACACTGCTGAGACCCAGTCATCCCAACTGATTAGGAAGCATAAGAATTCTTGCCGTCTTACAATAGGATAATATAATACCTGTAACGTGAAACCTTGGGGCTCTGGACCAGAGAGTGTCATGATCCATACGGATCTAAAAGGTTCATGGTAGTAACTGCCTGCTTCATTTTGTGTCATCTCTTTTAGAGTAATTAGAACGTATCTAGCTTGCAGGGGTTACATGCAAAAGTAGATGTTTGGAACCATATCATTGGTGATTTACTGGTGTGGAAAATGACCTGGTGATGTAGCGAAGGAGCCGTCTTCATTCTAAGCCAGTCCTGTTGTTCCTAAACCAGACCCCACCAGGACCCCAAAATAGATGCTTGCAAATGCCGCTCCATGCAATTTACCCATGAAAAGACTCTAAAATTAAAGAAAGCTTACAGTTGTTTCCTAAATGAAAATTATAGGACACCAACAGACCTTTTTTCTTCATTCATAAATTTAATATTACAATATCTAAAATTAAATAGGAGAAATTTCCCTTACTTGGTTTAATTGAACCGTTAATGTTAGCAACAGCATGCCTTGTATTACTTTTCAATTATATTTATATTTTTCACTTTCTTTGCATCACTGTCACCCTCAAAAAAAGTCTTTAAAATATTCATTCAGATATATATAAATCAGTGGGAGTTTATTTTTAGAAAGTTGAGTTATTTCGATAAATGGATATAATCGTCATTTGACTTATTATTTTCTCTCTCCGATTCTAACAGTCATGTAGTTTGGGGATCTTCTGGCTTTATTCAGTTTATAATAGGAATTTGTTTTCTTTCTATAAACATTCATTCAAATGCATTCTTGATATTAAAGAATTATGCAGGACATAAAGGTATTAGCGAGTTTTGTGAAATTTAATCTTTTCAGTTTTGCCCCAAAAAGGGGCAGTCATTTAAGCAGTTCTAGGTGGTGGTTAACTACAGCTCTTTTTGCAGGCCCCTTTCACCAGCTGGGGCACCTGATACCACTCCTGGCTAATTGAAGCACAGAGCCTGCCTCAGGTCCTTCATCTGACATGGTGCGTTTTCAGGTTCTTGAGCCCAGCAGAATCTGAACCGGTAGCCATTTCCCATCCCAGAGCCGAATAGGCCCCTGTGTCCAGCTCTGCACACTACTTTGTGTTTCTGTGCCATTTCAGGACCCACAGAGCCGTTTCTCTTGTTTCTGAGCCCAGATTGTGCCTTTTCGATTTTCTCTTTTTATATTTTACCTACCACTGTTCTGTGTTTGAAAGTTTCTTCTATATTTTGAAATAATCTTTCCCTAATATAAAGTGATATTTACTTAGTGTAGAAAATTTTTAAAATTTAGAAATAATCACCCTTAACATTTTTTCACATTTCCCTTCATATTTTTGCCTATATTTATTTTACTTACTCCCAATTGATTAACAACTGAAAGCTTTTTCAGACACTCCTTTTCCTTTTAAAAATCACTACTACATTTTTATCAGGGAGGTAATGCACAGGTAGCATATTTTCAAGAAAAAAATATGGAGGGAAATACTTCCTCGAGGTACATGGTGACTTAGTAAACAGCCAGAAACAAAAGCAATACCCTCATGCCTCCAGCTGGTGTCTTATGCTCTGGCCATTCTACCTGGAGTGAGCATTCACTCAAGAGATGAACGCTATTTAAATTTGCCGGGAAATCAGTTCCCCATTCAAAGCAGTGATTGGGTGTTTTAAATATCTTCTAATACTCATCTTTGCAGTTAGCCTCATCAAATGCCTAATACAATGGTCATTACATCACTCCGTGTCCAGTCAGTGTCCTCATGCCACAGAGCATTTAAAGCGAGTCAGACAGACCTAGTCCAAGCACCTTTGGAGCTTATAACTTCCATGGCATAGACTTATGGCTACAAATACAATTTCTGCGGAATTATGTTTTTCTTCTATATTGTAACTATTTTAAGTCCACCTAGTGAAACTGAGTTAGCTATTAAACATCAGCTTTATCAAAACCTCTTTTGAAAAATATTTTAATGGAACAAACCCTCCCTAGAAATGACCAAACACAAATTTCATCCTGTGACAAATTAGGTGAATAATCATCAGGAATTCATAAAGATTATTTATTATTTTTATGGATATTTTTGTGGTGAGATATGATTTATTAATATATGTAAGTACTACCTAAGTAGCCTATTAAAATAGAAACGCTGAAATGGCATTTTATTTTTAGTTGTGAGTGTAGCTATTGACTTCTACTTAGACAGAACGGATGTTGCAAACCAAAATCTGTGACTTTGAGGCCTGGATTCCCTTCATTGATTTTTAATGGATACATATCAACTTGGAAGGCGGTTCTGGCAGCTTTTCACAGTAATCTAATCTCAGCTCTGTCCTCTCCAATATTTTCCTCGGTGACTTGGATGAAGACGGAGATAGCATTCTTATCAAATTTGCCAATGACACAAGGCAGAGAGAAATAGCAAATACGGTAGACAAGACTATCAGAAGCCAAAAAGATTTCAACAAATTGGAATGGTAGACTGAATATTGAAAGATGAAATGTATATAAAAGGTCCTACACTTGGTTTAAAAGAAAAGTAAAATCAAAACAAAATCCGACTGACTTAGACTAGGCTCCTTGGAAACAGGGAGAAGAAAACACCCTAAGATGGAGAGTTGTGTGCAGTAGGTTTGTTGAAGGATGTTTCCATGAGATACATGCATAAGGATGTGAGAGGGATAGGATTGGGCAGAGAGAGAAGCTAACCTGTGGTAAATCTCAGGCCTGAGCAAATTCTAAGGGGAGCTCTGAAACTTGCAGGACCTTTCAGACACATCCTGAATTGAGGCAAGGGGACTAGGCCTTTGTACTCCACTACCAGCCAGTTAATGGTTCTGGGTCACCCTGTAGGAGAGGGCAACCTTGGATAAAACAATCACCTACAGCTGAGGACAATTTCCAGCAAGAGAGGCAGCTGTGAGCTGTTGGAAGCCAATATTCCCGCCAGCTAGAGGGTCTTGGCAGGCCATCAATGTATATACGACCCCAGTGTTACTCAAAGTGTGGTCCTTGGACTAGCAGTATTGGCATCACCTATTAGCTTGCTAGATATTCAAATGTGTGGGTCCTACCCCAACCTACTAAATCAGAATCTCTGGGGATGGGGCCGAGAAAACTTTTAACAAGCTTTCTGGTCTCCAAGTTATTACTATGCATATTAACATTTGAGAACCACTGCACCATGCCAACCAAAACCATTCAGAATGGGGAGATAACATAGGAGTTTTAGTGACATTAATTTCACTCTTACTCACTTTCCTCTCTCTCACACACACACGCACAATAGAGCAATGGAAAAGGAAAGCTAAGGAACCATTAAGCTGGATAAATTCAATTTCAGCAGAGCAGGGAGAGGGATTTTATGATAAAGATCCAGAACAGGCTGCATGTAAGGTTTTAAAAATACTCAAGAACGGGTTGGGTAATGCCTTGGTATAATAATTTCAAACACGAGGTGGACATATGACTTTAGCATCCTGATGCCCCTCATATACTTTTCTTCTTGAGTAGTATTTTTTTTTTCAAATGAGGTACTGCCAGAATTAGTCCTATTGTATCTTAATAAATGTTAACCCAAGAAAGGGTTCTATGGTCAAAGAAAAGTTTAGGTAATATTAGGCTAAGTCGAGGTACAGTTCTTTTCTGTAGAATTAATTAGACTTTTTATTGTAGTGTGTGCATTGTGAATAAACAAAGTATGTGTGTTTGGGAATGTGTGGGGAAAGGGATAGTCAATATAGTATGCATCTCTTCTAGAACTTTGACCATGGAACCAAATTGTCAAGAAGAATCTTACAGGACACTTAGCATCTGGTTCAATACTCAGTACTCAGTAAGCATTCGTAAGATAGGTAGCATAGCATCTAGCCTGGACCACTGCATGGAGATCATTTCACTGGGAGTTGCCTGAATAGTATTCTCCAGTGTCATTAGTTCAACTCTTCACTTGGGCATAAGTCTATAAGTTTGCCATACCAGTCATAGGAAGCTGTGTTGTTCTACCTTTGACTATACTCAGACGTCTTTTTTTATTATTCCCTTGAGACTATTATTCTCACGTTATATTCTGTTCGAAGTTTGGAGACCTTTTCTGGGAATATTCATAGATAGATAGACAGACAAGGGAGATGGGGAGAGAAAGGCAAAGAAAGAAGAGGAGGATAAGAAGGAGGAAGACAATGATGATGATGACAATGACAATGAGGACAGAGAGCGAGAGAGATTGATTCTCTGGCACAGCATGTTTGCCTTATACTGAATCTTTATTTTCTTGAGACTTTCTACAATGAGAATGGAGAGGGAATCATTTAGAAATCGCAGATGTAATCTAGGATACCTTTAGTAAAAGAAATCTCTGTTTTAGCCAATAGCAATAAACAAAAGAGTCTATTATAATTGCTGGGATCTGCTAATAATATTTTTCCTGAAACGACCTCCATTAACCCTCTTTGATACTCTATCCTCATCAACATTTTGATAGCATGGGACTAACTCTTATAGTTTCCCCACACATGCACACACACAAAACATATAATCCACAACCTACTAATGATTACATTTAGCCTAATTATTAGGTTGCTGCTGGTGACAGAAAAATTTATCCTTGGCAGGTAGACAATTCCAGAAGCCCAGCCAAGTACTTGGTGTGTATGAATCAACCTCCGTATACTTCTCATGTAGAATGGCCAACTGGCCAACCTATCCCACTTGGCAACCATTCCTGATGAGCAGACCCAGCCGGAGGAGAGGCCAGGGCTCTTCAGTAGAGTAAGCCTGGAGAACCAGAGTTGGAGCTCAAAATTCTCGCAGGATTTTGCAGACTGCTTGGCAAGCCAGTGGCTTGGGACTCCTTCTTGACTACAAGCCCTTAATTGATAGGGTAGGCAGCTTGCTCAGGCTGACTTCCACTCTCTCTTGTCAAATAACAAGCAGGTGGACAGACATTTTTACAATTTGCTAGCCCACATTCCAAATGAATATAACATTTTACATATCTGAGTTAACCTTTTCTGAATCTGTGTTACTAGTTTCATTACAAAAATATTTATAACTCAGATAAGGCTATTGAGGCACACAGAGAGTCTGACTTTCCCAAGCTCAAAACTCCAGCTTTGTGGCAATTCTGACACAGAAATTCTTGTATTTGAAGAAAAAGAAGAAAGTCTTTTTCTTTTTCTTTTCCTTAGGTTTACATTGCAGCATCATTTACATGATGTTGAGTTCTCTAATTCTTCAAGAATTTTCTCATGTAGGGTGATTTGTTACTTTTTAATATTTCAAGTAGTTCTATTAACTTTTTTTAATGTAAAGTTTATTCATTCAATTTTTAATTTAATTTAATTTAATTTAATTTATTTTTTTGAGGAAGATTAGCCCTGAGCTAACATCTGCTGCCAATCCTCCTCTTTTTGCTGAGGAAGCCTGACCCTGAGCTAACATCCGTGCCCATCTTCCTCTACTTTATATGTGGGACGCCTGACACAGCATGGCTTTTTGCCAAGCGGTGCCATGTCCGCACCTGGGATCTGAACCCGCGAAACCCGGGCCGCCAAAGCCGGCCTCTCTTAACTCTTTTCTAACCTTTGCCAGCATCATTAACGTGGTGGGCTCCAAGGGGGCAGCTAAGCAAGGATTTGCCATTCTTCCTGGAAAAGGAAGTTTTCTCTCCATCTTCTTTATCTGTACTCCAAACTTTTGTCACATTTTTCTTTTGAAAATGGGTTATCTGGTAGAGCCTTAGATGATTCTAACTTTGAAAGACAAAGTCAGACTCAAACAGTGACAGTTATATGTGCACTAATGTGATTACTACATAACGAAAGTATCTAAAGTGAAAAGACTGATATTGACAATCATTTCCCATTTTCTAATTAATCGCTTTGGTAAAAATTAAGCACTCACTCTTTGCCAGGTACTGCAATGGGTATTGGGGATGAGGAACAACATTCTCCTTGTATATATGTTTATGAATCCATATGCTAGGAAAGGGTAATAATAAAACTTTGCCTCTAAGAAGAGGGATAATATTCTATTAATATCAGCTTTTATTTCTTCCAACATATATTCGAAGAACTCTCAATACTGTTATAATGTAATGAGAGAATCTGTAGAATCCTGTATTTACTGGCACCGTGTTGTTGACCCAAGCTTTTTTAGTATCCTTCGTAGAATTACTATTAGACACTTACCTAATACTATTATTGTATTATTTGAGTGTATGTTCCACTCACAGAACAAATATGCCGTTTTACTAGTTCTAACACCAAGGCTACACCAATAGTTTTATTTTTATCACATCATTTTTACAGGAAGTTTCAAATAATTACAATTATGTCACATGTTGCAAGTTTTAAGAGCTACTGTAAAAATATATGCTCCAGGGAAAGACAAAATCAGGTGGGGAAAATTCTGATGTTCGTGTTTTCAAATGAGAAATCAGAAACGTATGTGTCTTTCGAAAACCCTCAATTTTTATAGTGAATATGATGAACTACTACTTTACCTATAGAAAATGCTGTTTTTTCTCCAAGAACTCAAACTGCTTAATAATAAACTAATTATTAAACTTAGTCCCGGAATCTGGTTATATAATGGTACAGATGTTGTAAATAAGAAAGGGAAAAAGGAAAAAAATGCAGTTTATCCATAAATCATTTTTTTCCACTGACAGCATTTATTGAGGAAGGAAAGTACATGAGTGATATGCACAGTGGTCTCTAAGAGAGGTAGGGAGTAACAATAAACTCTGACCAGGTTTTCTGTCCTTACAGAAGGGAAGTGGAAGAGCTGAGCTCACCTTTAGAAAGTTGCTTGGGGAGCCCTAGTGATTTCCTAAGTAATTGTAACATTTTTGAAATTCGATTCAACAATTTGCTTTACACCGTGAAGTGAATAGATAGTCAGATCCAACTCGGAAGCACAGTCATTCTGAATGGCATTCATCTTCCCTAGATGTGCCCCCTCATCCTGTGTCAATTCTTTCAGAGGTGATCCACAGGGGTATTTCCAAATAAAATGTGTTGCAGTTATCCTGTAAACTGGCCTCTCGTTTTGCATTGCTTTTGATGTGCTCAACTTTATTTCTTTGCAGTCGCAGGACTCAGAGCAAAATGAGGATTGGCTGAAAAAACTTTAAGTCCCATTCTGTAGCTAGCAAAAGTAACTCATAACTACACTTACATGAACATTAATGGGAAAGGGACCAGGGGCCAGTCCGGTGGTGCAGCGTTTAGTTCGCACGTTCTGCTTAGCGGCCTGGGCTTCACCAGTTCAGATCCCCGGTGCTGACCTACACACCACTTGTCAAGCCATGCTGTGGCAGGCGTCCCGCATATAAAGTAGAAGAAGATGGGCACAGATGTTAGCTCAGGGCCAGTCTTCCTCAGCAAAAAGAGGAGGATTGGCAGCAAATGTTAGCTCAGGGCTGATCTTCCTCAAAAAAAAAAACAAACATAGAGAAGCGACCAAATTGTTCAGTGACCTACTTGTGTGGGTTTTTGAAGTGTTGCACTGTTATCAGTGTTGTCACTAGCATATACCTTGAAACCAACTAAAGCAAATCAGTTGGCTCATCATTAAGGATCTTATTTAAATGACAACGTCTAAAGAGCATTTTTTATTTTCAGAAATCATGCCAGCACAAGTATGAGCCAAATGCTTTACAACTTGGTATCCATAATTTAAAGTAAGTAGTAGTCACTCAAAGGATTTCTAATTCAGTTTTCTTATGATTCAAGTGTGCTAGAATTTGGAAAAACACTCTTAGGTAATATGAAAGAGAGTAAAATTAAATATGTGGGTTTTGTTACTAAAGCTCATTTCTGATTATTTTTGCCAAACTTTCCTATATATACATATATTAACTTTATGATACCAGGAGCAGTGGAGTGTGTAGTTTTAAAAAATGCGAATGTATACTTCTTTCTAGATAATTTTAAAGAATGTTGGCTTACACGAGGATTTTTTTTGTCTAAAGGTCAAAAACAAACTCTTCAAAGATTCAATTACTCTGACAGCAGAAAATGTGAACTTTGTTTTCTTTTCTGTTTGTTTGTTGGTTGGTGAGGAAGATTGGCCCTGAGCTAACATCTGTTGCCAATCTTCTCTTCTTGCTTGAGGAAGATTGTCCCTGAGCTTACATCTGTACCAATCTTCCTCTATTTTTTGTATATGGGACACCACCACAGCATGGCTTGATGAGTGGTGTGTATGTCCACACCCAGGATCCGAACCCCAGGCTGCTGAGGCAGAGCACATGAACTTAACCACTATGCCACCAGTTCAGCCCCTGAACTTTGTTTTCTAAAGGAGAACAGAGCCTATGGAAATGTTGCTCACAATACTCAGATTGTTGACTAATCCCAAAGGAGGAGGACATCAATTAATTCACTGAGAAGCGTTAACATTATCTTTTTCTTCAATAATGCATATCATAAAAATTTGGGACAAAATTAATTTAGATGATGTTATACCTAATAGGTGGATATTCATGTGTTTTAACAGTCTTGACTTCTTTCCTACAAAATGATTAGAACTTGCATTAAGAACCAGACTTTAAAAATCCATTCTAAATCCTACGTAAACATAACTGTACAATAGGAAAAATAAATATTTCTTCTTTAGGGATATCCATAATTAAGATACTCATACTGTGAAGTCTTGGGAGAACTGTTCAGCTCTAGATGAATAGGGATGTTTGGGACAACCAAAACTCAAAAGAAACATTGCCCTTACTGTGCCTCCTCTCTTGTTATTTCTATCACATTTTTTATGCTCCTGTCCCCAGCTTTGCCTCGCTCTCTATTCCTTTTTATCTGCTCCTCAGCCTCCATGGCGTTTCTCCATTATTTCTGGCATTTGCCTCCCGTGGGTTCTTGTACCTTGTCAGGTCTTATATACCTACTGCCCAGTGGCTACAAAATGCCTTGTGTCTCAGCCCCCTCCAGAATCTTCTCGCTTTTCCAGGTCTTCTGCTCCTCAGTATTTTTCCTACTTTTCTAGACTCCTCTTTGTCTCATCTGTATATTTTTCTCTTCAGGGTCTGTGCTGTTATCCGCTTAGAAAATGGCACATAAGGGCATTGTTCTCTGAGCAAATCTTCAGCACAGCCATCTGGAATGCTGCCATGAGTGGGGCTCCCTTGCTCTTCTCCGTTTTTTCCATAGTGTGTGCAAACTGCCTTGATCTGGATAGAAAGGCCTCATAATTGAGGAGCTAAACTGCACAAAAATTTCCTTGATTATTTTTCTCCTAGGAATATAGAAGAGAAATGATTTTGAGCCAGATATGCAGAATAACACTTGTGTCACACACACAGTGTTCTCGTGTTAGCATCTTATTTGGAAATTCATTCCTTAGTTCTCTGATATCTGTTCACTTTTTGCTTTCAAATAATATACACCCATCCATTAATTGCAAATTATTTTGAATATATCTTTTACATAAAAAGACTGTCCCTTCTGAAAGCTCTCATTCGGAAAATAATTTTTAGAAATATTCATAGTATGAATTTATTTCTCCTTTCTAGTCCTGACTCAAGCTATCTTAAGCTGTGTATATTTTTAAAAAATAATAACAAAAAAAGCTTACACTTTTTCATTCCTGTCAAAACAGGTTTACCGGAGTTAGGTGAACTTAAAATAAAGTAGTTCTCGTTTAAGTTAGAAAGTCGATTTGCTCCTTCCGTCATGTTCGCTGCCTTTTTGCCACAGCGAAATTGTAAATGTAAACTTATTCCCTAGAAGCTCAGCTGGGCTGCAATTTTCAGCTAATTGGGAGAAGCAGCCCTGAGTCGAGCATGTCAGGCTGATTTGAGTCTTAAGATATGATGATGATTATTGTGTCAAATGTAATCAAGAATGTGGGCTCTGAACTGACTAAAGGGCTGGCTGTTTTTAATTCAGGTTCGTATATGAAGTAGACCTCAGGTTCCCCGGTAGTCACAGCTGGCCATATAAGAGCAATTTTTAAAATGTGATTTTGTTCTCTGTGGAGCTGTGAGGATCAGGGATTGGATGCACAGGGGGAAAATATCCTCATTCGCTCCTTTAAAAATTCTATTTATTTTCAGTATGACACCCTTCATCTTGAAATTTCCCTGTAGCTCTCTATCATTGGTTTTCAACTTTCTCAGATTCAATGCCACCCCCTTTCTTTTCTAACAATTACTATGTAACACCTTCTTTACTATCATAAACCAAAATTCGTAGATAATATACCCTACCTATAGACACAATTTTTTCAAATGATGCCCTGACTTTAATTTTAAAGAGAAATATGTCATTTATAATAAAATATTATGCAGCTATTCAGTAGGCAATTATTCACTCAAGATCATACTAGAACACAAGTGAAGTTTTTAGATGATTATACTAGGAGTGCAATATCAACGAATGCAGAATGACACCAGTGTGTTGTATGGGACTCAGATGCCGTGAGCAACACTGACCATCCACAGTGTAAATTTCCAAAATGCTGAGCAGCCCTTGGCAAAATTCCTAACAACACAAAGTAAAATTTTCCTTGGATTTTCATGGCAGTTGCATTTCTGAAAAATTCAATGTGTGTTAAAACCTTGACAGAAGTATTTTATGTTTATATGTAAAATCGAGTTAAGTTCTAGGTTCAGGTGTTTATAAACAGAGTTTCCCCCTATATGAGCGTCCACTGGGACATTCAAAAGTGCTGTGGGACTTGGGACAGTTTGTTGTGCAGGAAGTCTACCATCTCCAGCCCCACCCCCACCCCGCCCCATGGAATGCGGGTAACGCTCTTCAATCTTAGTTCACCGTTCCTCCCTCACGTTCCAGAAAGCCTGTGTTGTGTGGTCTGTAAAACTTGATTCAGTGTTTTTCCAGACAAGAACTGATCTGTGGATTAATGAAATAACAATGTTCTCTGAGGACCTAATCTATTCCTTGGTGACACAGTTGCCATTTTTACAAGATTGAATGAAATGAGCAAACATTGAAGATCTGTTGGATTGTCTGGCAAAGTCTTCAAAAATTCTGTAATAATAACTGCAGTTATAAGCTGTTTCTAACACCTTTATTGAATGGCATGGTCTCCCCAAAAGAGTGATGATGACACCCCTCCCATAGCTGTATTAATTGCATTCTAACTAGATGTTGACAAATGCAGTTAAATTCTATATAAACATCACAGGAGATATTACCATACTTCCCCAAGTCATTTAAAACGATGAACGCTGCTTAGATGGAGGGTGTAAGAGAAAGAGGAACCCATTCCTTAAAGAGATTAGCCAGGTAATTTAGCAAAATAAACACAAATGCATACATGTATAGAGATAAATAAAACCTATATTACTGATATGTTTGAAGCTAAAATGATTTTGTACATTGAAGGAATTTTAGACTGGTAAGTAAGCAGAATGCTGCAGTCTATTTGCATTTCATCAGGGCATTTGGCAAGATCTTTCATTATATTCTTGTGAATAAGTTGCAGAAATACTGGCTAGATGCAAGGTAAATTGAAGAGTTTAGAAACCATTTCATGCTTTTACACAAAGGATGTCGATTAATAGATCAGTGGTAAGCGGTGACGGAAGATCTCTGGTGCTGTGCCACAAGGTTCTGTTCTCATCACTGACACACTGGATGTTTTGGGGGTTTTTTGAAGAAGAAGATGAGCACTGAGCTAACATCTGCTGCCAATCCTCCTCTTTTTTGCTGAGGAAGACTGACCCTGAGCTAACATCCATGCTCATCTTCCTCTACTTTATACGTGGGACGCCTGCCACAGCATGGCTTGCCGAGCGGTGCCATGTCTGCAGCCGGGATCCGAACTAGTGAACCCCGGGCCGCTGAAGCAGAACGCGCACACTTAACTGCTGCGCCACCCGGCCAGCCCCCACACGGGATGTTTTATGACAGAATTCAAGTGGAGTACAGAGGGTATGCCCATTCAAACTTATGGGTGATACAAAGCAGGGAGGGTAGGAGTGTGTTGCCTAATAGAGCCAAATGCGTGCTTGAACAAGATGACTTTTAAGGCCCTTTCAGTACATGACATGTCTGGACCAGGATCAAGCTTATAGGCAATCAGAAAATTTTGCCAAAGTAATGGGTTAATTTTGAGAGAAGTTATTGTTTGTTGTGCCCTCTGTTTTTGCAATGCACCTAAAAAAATGCTTTGAATTAACACTGCAGGAGTGCATTTTAAAAATTCAAAAGAGGGGCCGGCCCGGTGGTGCGGCAGTTAAGTTCACACGTTCTGCTTTGGCAGCCCGGGTTTCGCCGGTTTGGATCCCGGGTGTGGACATGGCACAGCTTGGCAAGCCATGCTGTGGTAGGTGTCCCACATATAAAGGAGAGGAAGATGGGCAGAGATGTTCGCTCAGGGCCAGTCTTCCTCAGCAAAAAAAGAAGAGGATTGGCAGCAGTTAGCTCAGGGCTGATCTTCCTAAAAATAAATAAATAAGTAAATTAAAAATTAAAAAAATAAAAATTCAAAAGAAAATACATTGTTTTCATGTAAGAGTAGCAGAAATTCACTCATTGACAATTAAATGCAATGTACTGCCTAATGAAATAGTCCACCATTTCACTTTCACTGCTAGTACAACTTGATAAAAGATACAAGCGCCATAGATTTAATATCTACATTTCTACAAAGCAAAACACAATTTTGGTCACAGCATTGCTCATTCTCTTTTTTAAAACTGAATAATAGTCTACTATGTCATCAATTTTCTCTAACAAACAAAGATGATAACTATAAATTATTGTGAGGTTCAACTGAAATAATGTATGTGAAGGCAATGTATAAACTTTAAATTTCTTTATGAATATAAATGATTATTTAATAAATTCACATCAAGAAGTAATTTTGATTTGTAAGGCTTTTTAAGAACAAGGGACTGTGGGGCCAGCTCTGGTGGCCTGCTGGTTAAGTTGGGTGTGCTCCGCTTTGGCAGCCCAGGTTTGGTTCCCAGGTGAGGACCTACACCACTCATCTGCCAGTGGTCATGCGGTGGTGGCAGCTCACATACAAAAAGAAGAAGAGTGGCTGCAGATGTTAGCTCAAGGCAAATATTCCTTAGCACAAAAAAAAGGACTGTGACCTTCTCATTTTTAGAACCTGTGCCTGGTTGATAGTAGGTTGATTGATTGATTGATTGATTGATTTTTGAGGGAGATTAGCCCTGAGCTAACTGCTGCCAATCCTCCTCTTTTTGCTGAGGAAGACTGGCCCTGAGCTAACATCCGTGCTCATCTTCCTCTACTTTATATGTGGGACGCCTACCACAGCATGGCTTGCCAACTGGTGCCATGTCTGAACCCAGGATCCGAACCGGCAAACCCTGGGCTGCTGAGAAGCGGAACATGTGCACTTAACCACTGTGCCACCAGACCAGCCCCTGATAGTAGGTTTATTAATTTTATTTGAATTTATTACATGTCTATTAAATACCAGGAACTGTGGTATGAATCCTTGCCCTGAAGGAGTTTACAATAAGTTGATCATGATGGATGATGAGGAGGAGGAGGAGGAGGATGAAAATGAAGGAGGAGAATATAGGGACTTTTTGTAAGTGGTGCATTCATAAGTAAGAGGATTCTTGAAAGAATTTGTAGCTCTCAGATTCATTTCTTTTGTGGTGTAGTTTTAATTGGAAAATCCTTAATTTAAGACCGTTCTTCACAAATTTGAATTGATCTTATAAAAGGCCGCCAATGCATCTCAAAGTATCTAGTTCTTTTGAATGCAGTTTCTCCCCCTAGTCATTAAAAGTGAGAAAGCAAGAAACTTTAAATCTCTATTTTCATCATCAGTTTTAATTAGCTCAAGCTATTTGTAATTCTACAAATCTTATAAATCATATCTGATTTACAAGTCTTGTAAATCATATCTGGGCCATTAAAAGGGCTTCAAAATTAAAAGGGCAATTCTTTTAGAATCTACCAAGACTTAATCACTTTGAGAGATTAATGATTACTTCATTTCTCAGTCAGTCTTATAAAAATGTATTTTACTGTAAAATTTCTAGTAAACATGTGAAGTGTTTGATTTTCTTGTTAGATATTTTTATATGTAAAACATTTCTCAAAAGATACAGACTTCAGATAATCTCTATCATTAGCAAACATTTATTAAGTTACTGTTGTGAGAATGCTGCAATCATAGGTACTATAATTTCTTATTATTTCATAAGAATATAAATATTTTATGACTGACTGTAATGCCCTCTTTTTGGGGGGGGGGGGTGGAATATTAGCCCTGAGCTAACATCTGCCACCAATCCTCCTCTTTTTGCTGAGGAAGACTGGCCCTGAGCTAATATCCGTGCCCACCTTCATCTACTTTATATGTGGGACCCCCTACCACAGCATGGCTTGCCAAGCGATGCCATGTCTGCACCTGGGATCCGAACCGGCGAACCCCGGGCCACCAAAGCAGGACGTGCGCACTTAACCGCTGTGCCACCGGGCCGGCCCCTGTAATGCCCTCTTTTTGAATAAAATCCTCAGGCCTACCTCAAGTCCAAAGTGCAGTATTGATCCTAATAGGGCTCTTAGATGGCTGCTGAAGATGATAAGCAAAGGGATCATAATTTTTTTCTTCACACAAATACAAATTCCATTGATGGATCTCTTCTGTAAGTTTCTATCTGTTGATGATATGTTTTTAGCCACTTCTTTCCTTTTAAAGGGAATCTGCTATATGTTTGCCTTTTAATCTTAGAAAACTGAACCAACCTGCCTTGTTGACTTATGAATATTATGTATGAACATTTAACAATCTACTCTTCTGTTTTTCTCGAAGTTATTGAGGATGGGAATGCATATTTGTTTGTACAGTCTTGAGAAACTTTCAAGAGATGAGCCTAGGCTATGGTTTCTATGCTAATTTTCCTATAACCTTTTAGAAGAGAAGAAAGCTACTCCATCTAGTTTATCAACATTAGGAAACGTATCTTTTAAAGAACTTAACGCTACAAGTGACAAAAACCAACTTAAGGACTCACATTATACAGATCATTGAGAATTTATTTAGAGTAGAAATTCTGTCTAACTAGAAGCCCACCACTATTCTAAGTTTGTATTTATCTAGAAGGTAGTGTAACTGCATTTTTTCTGAAGATCTTTTATAGTTCCATAAATATCCAAAGTAATATTTTGAATCTCTGTATATGAACCAAACCAAATGTGGTCAATTACTCCCAACATTATTTTTAAATTTCCTCAAATAGTACCTTTAGGTATTGCATCAGTAGAAAAATAAAAAAATGTACATCTTCGATTAAAGATTGTTAATCTCTTTGTTAACAATCCAAAATGGGAAAATACATATATTTTGAGTATTTCACCCGTTCATAATATTTTGTACACTTCTTTTATCAACTAATTTTTCTCAGTGGTATATGACAGAAACACAAATCAAATGAAATGAGTAATGCAAAGGATAGTAGAAAGTACATTTTTTACTGCTGTCTCCTAATATTTTCTTTTCAGAAATGTCCCAATGGTTTTAGGAAACTATATAATTATGGTTGTCTCCCTAATGGTATATTGTGCAAATCTCAATTTTAAAAATGTTCGTAGAGTAGGAAAAAGATGAAAGAGATGGAATATGTATTTTAAAATTCTTTACATGATTGATAATGCCTATACTCTCTTACTACCTAAAGGTAAAGTTTAGGTAACGTTTTTTTACTAAAACATCTGTATCATTGACGTTTCAATGGATAGCTTCAAAGCTGTGGTTTCTCATAAGAGGACTAATCTATTTTTTGTGCAAGTGTGTTGCTTCTGCACATGTTAAAAAGTCATCCTGTGTTGTCTGGGGTGACGAAAGAAGGGAATGAGTTTTCTGAGAACTAATCAGCAATACTTTGGGAACATTTAGGTCGTGGTTTCCAATTAACTCTGGAGAGTTTGAGTAATTTAGTACCAGACTCAGGAGAGAGGGGATGAAAACTTCGTTAATTTATATGTCGGTGAACAGCAAATTTGCGTTGAAAATGGATTTCTTTGTTTTGAAGCGAAGACCAGCTAGATCTTTCTGCTGTAGTTAAGGTGGGAGAGTATTTCTGCTTGTACGTGTTTCCATCTGTGGAGGTTTTTATGTGTTTCAGTGACCCTGCTTATGGTAAAGTAACAAATAGTTAAGTTTGTGCTCCAAAATGAAGGCCAGGGTTCACTGGCGTAGCCTTCCCTGTACTTTTCTTTCTTTTACTACAATGACTATATCGGAGAGCAGTGGACATCAGTATCTATTTTCAGAGTTCAAAAAATTTTTCTAGGACCCAAGACTTGGGCTATAATCCCAATTCTGCCACTTATTTGTGTGCAGCCTTGGCAAAGTCTTTACAGTTCTCTCAGAATCAACTTGCCAACAGCAAAAGGAAACATGCGATAAGCTGTACCATATATCTAGAAGGTTTCTTATTTTTATGAAAATCAGTTCAATTAGGCAAACTTGTATTGAGCATCCCTCACTGTTATGAAGATAAAGCCCAGCTAGGTGATCCCCTCTTCCTTTGATAGGAAAAGGCAAAAAAATGTTTAAAGATAGATTTATCACTTATTAGGCAAATTGAGATAGAAGTTCTTGAAAACAGTGTGATGCGCATTACATCTGAGCTACTGGTAGGGATCCAAAGGAATTATAGCCCTAATCACATTGTGACTATGCTTAAATGTTTGCCTGTCTCCTCCACCAGACTCGCATGTGTTAAATGCCAAAGTCCATGTCTCGTTGACTTTTGTGTCACCATCACCAAGCATAAATCCTGGCACATAATAAATGTGGAATAGACGCATGGATGGCTTAATGAAGGAGATTTTGGTAGGCATGTGGAACCAAGAATGAGGTTCAAATTTAAATTTATTCTGTGCAAAGGTTGAAGCCATTCAGAGGGAATGAAATGTCCAACGAAAAGCATACAAAGAAAAACAGAAGCCGACTATAGGTAGAAAACATTGGGAATACCTTGTGCAATGATGTGAGAATAAGTCTGAATAGGACTCGAAACATTTAAAGAGCTAGATGGGGGTTAGCTTTAAAAATTTATTTTCTGTGCTGTACCTTGGAGCCTTCCTCTGTCACCCTGTGTCAATAGTTAAATTAAAAGGTCCACGTATATTTCTCTCTTTACAGTTTGAAAACAGAAGAGAAAAGAGAAATGTCCCCTCATTGCCACAAGCCTTCTGTAGTCATATTTCCAGGGAGATGTTGCGCAAAGATGGATAAAGCCACAGTCTTAGAGTTGTTCCTAGAAAGGGAACTACTGGGATGCTACACCAAACATTACTGAAGGATTTTGCTTAAGAGTCATGCTTCTCATTAGTGCAAATTACTAATAGAATTGCTAGAGATTGAAAGGAATCCTTTCTACAAACTGCTGTATAGCCATAGGTAATAAAATTCTAGCTGCCCCTGGAAAATACAACATAAACTTATTTTTTAAAACAAAACACATCAAAATGTAATTTATTCACTAGCAAACTAGTTGAGACTGTTATGGTTACAGAGAATTTTAGTGTTCGATGTTGCTAAAAACCATTTGGTCCTAAGTCCAGATGCTACCGAGGTGCTCATTCTGTCTGACCTATATCTAACAAGCAAAAAAGGAAAAAATTGTTATCCTGTAATCCTTCCCGTAAAAACACCATAGGAAATGATAGTGGTTAAAATGCAAATAAACCGGGAAGGAAAGATTTAGAGTATTTTGTTTGGTTACTCCATGACAATACCAGGGCACAGATGGAAGTGTCATGTGGCGGAAGACTGAATGCTGTGAATTTCCCCAATTTGTCACACTTACAGAAACACCTGGGCAAAACAGCCTTCTATATCAGATTCAGCCTTTTTTTCCCAAAAAATATTCGATGTGTTTATTTCTGTTTGATTATAAGTCCTGCAGCACGCTAATGGAGTATTGTCCATCCATGTAGGTAACAGTGGAATATTGTCTATACATCAGTTAAGCTCATCAGCCTTGGCTTGGAAAGTAGTAAGTTTCCCTTTTGCTTTTTATGTATTAGGTTGACCTATAAGAAATTGGTCATGTTCAACTTAATAGACAATCTGGAGTCTCAGAGATTTATTCAGAAATACTATGATGTGTGTGTGTGTGTGTGTGTGTTTAGTGACAGATCCAAGTATTACTCATCTGATTGCCTCACTGATAATCAGTTCTTAAAAAGAAAATGGAGATGCTGAAGACATGCCTTCTGAGATTCTTCCTCTTTATGCAGCGTTGTCTCCGGATGATCACCTGCTTGGGCAGGCGCAGGGCTGTACTGAGCTTTGTAGCTCCAGCCCTTTGCCCCTTCAGTATAAATTCTTGCTTCTAACTGGTGATAATGCAACTCTGCATTATCTATAGGTCTCCTTAAAGGGCAACCAAAGGTGTGGAGCTCTTCAGGCTCGATTGCTGTGTGAGATTCCTCTGTCCTGTTCCCTTTGGAGACCACAATCTGTGCAAGTATTTCTCCACATACGTTTCTTAAGAAAGTATACTTTTTAAATCCTTATTTGGTATGACAATTCAGCAGGTCAGATTCCCCAGAAGGCAGATTCTGAGAAAGCGATAAATGTGCAGGAATTTTATTGAAGCGTGCTCTCAGAATCACCTGGAAGGCTTGTTAAAATGCTGGACTCTACACACAGAGTTTCAGATTTAGCAGGTGTAGGGTAGGACTTGAGAAATTGCATTTCTTTTTTTTTTTGAGGAAGATTAGCTCTGAGCTAACATCTGCTGCCGATCCTCCTCTTTTTTTGCTGAGGAAGAGTGGCCCTGAGCTAACATCTGTGCCTATCTTCCTCTGCTTTATATGTGCGACGCAGCCACAGCATGGCTTGATGAACTGTGCACCACCTGTGATGGGAGGAAAGTGAAGGAAGCAGGATAGGACGGACGGAGAAGCTGGGCTTCAGTGCAGTTGCAACCACAACATCAATCAACCTTCTTCCCCTCCCCTCTCTCCCTCCCTCCCCTCCCCTCCCCTCGGCTCCCCTCCTGTCCTGAGTAGGAGCAAGGGGGCAAGGCCTATATATATTTACGTTTATATTTATATTTTATTATATATAACTATTATAGCCACACATTAGCCAGTCATTGGATGCCGCCTGCCTCCAGCAGCTTTCCCAGAAGCTGGGACAAATGTATTTCAGTCCTGAAGAGGCATCTGGGCAGCCCAGCATAGCAGCCACTGCACCAGTAGTTCTCAAAGTTTGATTTCCAGCAGCAGCAGTTCTCAAACTTTAGCATATATCAGAATCACCTGGAAGGCTTGTTAAAATGCTGGACTCTACACACAGAGTTTCAGATTTAGCAGGTGTAGGGTAGGACTTGAGAAATTGCATTTCTTTTTTTTTTTGAGGAAGATTAGCTCTGAGCTAACATCTGCTGCCGATCCTCCTCTTTTTTTGCTGAGGAAGAGTGGCCCTGAGCTAACATCTGTGCCTATCTTCCTCTGCTTTATATGTGCGACGCAGCCACAGCATGGCTTGATGAACTGTGCATATGCCCGCACCCGGGATCCAAACCAGTGAACCCCAGGCCTCCAAAGCGGAGCATGTGAACTTAACTGCTACACCATTGGGCTGGCCCTGAGAAATTGCGTTTCTAATAAGTTCGTAGATGATGCTCATGGTGCTGGTCCGTGGGCCATACTTTGCGAACCACTGTACCACACTGCCCATATGTACATACTGAGAATGGTTTCTGGTGCCCTTATGCGTAGAAAGAAAACCTTTTGATGTCACCATACCATTCCCTACTCCACCAAATTCTCAGCCATTTTTGTACCTTATAAAGCTGGAGTAGCTGATTATTAAAATTTGTTATGTAAAGAAGTATTTTGAAAAGTAGACTATATTTGTAAAGCATTATTACTATTTCTCATATCTGGTCATTGTTACTTTTAAAATTCAGCCTAATTTTCTCTAGAGTCTATAATTTGATAACCTGGGCAGAGGAATTGAAAAAATAATCCATGTTCATGATCTTTAGTTTGGTTGCAAGTCAATTTTTTTTATTTCTTTATGACACTCATTATTTCTCATTTTTTATTTATCATATAAGCCATTAAAGCCATATGGTTATGGAAAATTAAAAAGTATGAGATATATTCAGAACTATTTTGAATGCACAAATGTGGCATACAAGTACCCTTGACTCATTTCTAATCTAGACTTGGCACAATTAAAATTTAGGAATTCAGTGTATGTAGACTGATCTCAGGAGAAAGGATGTAGCCTGAAAACTCCCACACAAGCAGGAAATAATCTCACCTCTGATCAAAGAGGCCTATGAAGGAGCTCGTTTGAAGAGATTTTCTGCTGCTGCTGCCATTGAATTTTCCAAATTAGAAAATATTCAGCCTGATGTCTGTATTTCTGACCACGAGGGTATCGTTTAGGAAAATGGTACCTTACTGTCCTGAAGGAGTTGCTGTTCTCCCCTAAGGGCCTAATTTACAAAGCAGCAAACTCACTGGTAGGATTTGGCTGGAAATCTCATTGTTTCCGTAGAACCCTTTCGTGTGATTTATGTGCATCACATTTTACAAGTATCTCTTTGAAAGTTATTTACTAGTTCCCATCTCTGGAAGCGGAGGGTAAGTGGTGTTTCTAGTTTAAGGATGGAGGAGCTGAGATGCATCAAGTACAGCTCATCATGAAGATGAAGCTGATAATAAAATGCACAGGATCTAATTCTCTAAGCTTCACTCTGCCGTGAGTGAGTTTCATATTGTCCTTTAATTTTGTGTAGAATTGGAGTCTGTTAGAAAATATGTCAATGTCTAACCCTGCGTTTGTCTTCTGGAATGTGACAGCTTATTTCTATCCCAAATTTTGAGCTGGAGATAGAGTAAGTCTTAGTGATGTCTGATGTCTGGCAAGCCAACTGAGAAATACTAGCTTGAACTGGATGAAACTGCCGCTTTTGTAGGTCAGAAAGAGTCAGACGTCAGCAGTGACATATGCCTCAACCTGTACGTTTCATGCGAGATTGTGACATGAAGACTCTCAGTGCTGTTACAATGTTTCTGAATTTTTAAATCATGCACAAATTAAAAGACAAATGAATAAATAATAATGTTGAGATGTCTGCCTGCATTGATAGTTGCCTGAAAACTAGACAGGCAGGGACCCAGCAGTCTAGGTTAGCCTTTGAGCTACAAGAGGTTTAACTGATTTGCCCAACCAGAACGCCAAGCTACCTTTCAGCTGTGCGGTATTAAAGTTTATTTAGGAGTTGATAAATAGCTTAGGGCAATGCTTCCTTTTTTTCCAGTCGCTGCATCCTCATAGCCCTATTCTCCCCTCCACCAGTGAATGCAGACGGAAGATTTTTATCCAGTACGAGCGCCGAAACTCCACTGAGGAGACTGTATGCTCAGCGAAAACCTCACCCATGATGAATAAACAGCTCTTCCCAGGGCTTTGCTGCCGCTGGCTCGGCAGGAGCTGTTTATTGCCTGGTTTGCACATCCCATGATAAAGTTGCTGCTGAAATAAATTGCAATTTTGCATAATTATGGACCATCACATCTTAACAAGCAGTGTGTATCATATTCGAGTGTTCAATTTTTAAAATCCATTTTTAGCTTATGTTTAATCCCAGAAAGTGTTTGTGTAGTAATAGGAGGCAAATATGGCATTGAAATAGAGTACTAATTTCCTCACTGCAGACAAAATTTACCTGAATCTTTTTAGATGGGACTGTTACTGCCTAAGGCAATTTTCCACCACCCCCCGCCCCCGCGCTATTATTATGTAGATGTTTACTGAGGGCATAGGTGCCTGTATCCACAATGCATGCGTTATATATGTTGTCAGAAAATATGAATAATCTTTTTTTAGATTTTTGTGTCATTAGGGAATTTGGTTCACCCCTTCTAAAAGACTGGAGAAATGAGAATGGGGTGTAGACAGAGGGAGCTAACATTTTTGAGTCAATATAACGTGTAAGTATATCATCTGCGAGGCACTCAGCTTTACACGCATTATTATATTTGCCTTCTCATCACAGTGGTATGCATTGCAGATGAGAAACTCAGAAATCAGAGAGGTTAAGCAACTTGCCAGATCACACAGTTGGTAGGCAATATGAGGATTTGAACCCAGGTCTGTCTGGTTTTTAGGCTCTACTTTGTCCATTGCACGTAGAGTTTTTCTTTTGGAAAATATGCTCAGTTGTATGACCGTCAGGTAGTGAAATTGAAAGCGAACACCATAGTCGGAACTAAGAGAACATATTAGTTTAGTGTTATGCAAATTGATATTTGGTACCATGGTTTCTATGAAATATATTATTTTTCTGCTTGTAGTCTTTTTATTCCCCTTTGCCCTCCAATCCCCTACTCTTTTTCCCTCCAGTGTTCAACTTTCTATTCTAGGTTTGCATTTTTCTTGTCTTTGCTTGCCTATCTAACCCTTATTTCCTGCCTGAGGTGACATCAAAGATAACCATGGTATAGGGATTTTAGGGTTTTGCCTTTAAAAATTAGCTTAAACTTTTGTAGCATATTAAAACAAGCTTTCCAAATTTGACCGGTAAAAACTAAGAAGTTAACAAAAGATTTTTTTGAAAGTTCATATATGAATTTTCAAAAGTCCAAAAGTCCTATATATATATATATATATATATATATATAATAGGGTGTACACACACACATATGCTATTTCTAGTTGTTGTTGCTTTTAAGAAGAGTTTTAGCAACAACTCACCCCTTTATTGCTATATCATAATTTAGTCCCTTTATCCTTGCTCTTTTCATGGGGCTCACTGGGTGCGCCATTCTGATGTTTGAGGAGAATTGCATCTGGACGTTTGTTCCTTTGCAGAGTGAGCGAGCAAGAGGCTGCTTTGGAAGAAACTCATAGATTACTGCAACAGTTCCCACTGGACCTGGAGAAGTTTCTTGCCTGGCTGACAGAAGCTGAAACAACTGCCAATGTCCTGCAGGATGCCACCCATAAGGAAAGGCTCCTAGAAGATTCCAAGGGAGTAAGGGAGCTGATGAAACAATGGCAGGTAAGTCAAGTGTTTCTCCTTTAGCGCTCTCGTGAATCCACGTGAACAATGCCCAGCATTTGTCCTCCTAATTGATATACTGAGGACAAAATAAAATAGTTGTTTTGTATGGCCTGATATATTAAGCATTTGAGCAAGAAGGACAGAGGCAGAGGGAGAAGGGAAAAGTCATTTCTTATTTCTTTTAACACCCCCATCTCGAAACAGTACTTGTTTTTGACCAGGAAAAAACTCACACCTAGAGCAAGAGCTTTGGTCAAGGAGAAACTTTGCTCAGAGAAATAAATTAGGAATTGGTTGATTCGATTGAAGAAGTTGCCATTTTTGAGTGTTTATTTAATATTTTACAGGGAAAGCATCTGTACGAATTGTCTGTTTTATTTAGCATTGCTAACTGAATCAGTTTCCCTTCATTACTTTCAAATACGTTTTGAAATGTTAATCTGGCATTTTGTAGCTTCCTTTCTAACATGATCTGTGAAAATCAAAATGAGATGGATAAATTTGTCATAGTTAATGATCATACAATATTCAGACAATTGTTTTTCCTAGAAACAAAGATTGTTGCTATGAAGTTTCCTGTGCGTAAACAGTAAAAAACAAAGTTGAGGGTAGTTGTGTTTAAATGAACTCTTGGTGAGAATCATATTCTGCAGTTCAAGAAGATTCTTCCAGTTTAATTTTAGTGTCTGATTTAATTTTCGTGAACTATTAGAGTTTTGTGATGTAAAGTTGAGTTTTCTGACTTGATATAAAAACTTTTCTAGTATCTCAAAGTTTGGAGTGTTAGAATAATATCAATTTTTTAGGCTAACTTCATTTGCTCATATTTTTAAATTATGATGAAGAAAACGATAGCATATCCTAGGTTGAAAAATAATTCCAAAATCAAATCATAATAAGCCAAGTTTCTTCTCCTCCCCTCCTCGTTGTTCTCTCTTCCTTTTTTTCTGTTTTGCTGTGAGATTTGATCTACTTTGCCTCTCTTATGCACAGAGTAGCTCACAGTGGCAATTTACAGGCCCTTGGATTCCTCGTTCTTGCTTTCTCATTCTCCTTGGACCCCACTTGCTCCTTCACAATGTATGTTGAGTTCGTTTGACCATTTGGAGGTAGTTTATTTAGAACAATACCTGACTTTATCTTCACAGATATCGCCCGTGGCTTGAGAATGTAAAAATAGTGCAAGGCTGGATTTTTTTGGTCACTCTTAAATGACTGGTTAGAAGTGTTCTGCTGTAACTTATTTGACTTATGATCTTTCATAAATAAAATTTTATTTCTCCTTGGAACTATCCATAAAACTATCCTAGAATTTTAACAAATATGTGGGTTCACATATTCTCATCAGCTGTGGTAAATAAAGAGTAAAACTTCAAATGGATTTTTTTAGCAGATACTTTGAAAATAAAGAATAGTCCCATGACTCAAAATAATTTTATAATAGGGATTTAATAAAACATTCCTTCAATTAGGGCATAAGTCTGGTTGATGCAAAGGTATATCCATCTATCTCCTATACATTTTATGTTTATATCTTCAGTACTATACAATGGAAATTCCTATGTGATTTCCTAATCCTGAGAAACCACAAGATTCTGAATCATTAAAGAAAAGAAATTGCCATGTTTCATAGCTGTATTTACTATGGAAGAATGGAGAATAAACTAGATTTTGTGTTTAGATTTCCGATCTTTCTTTCAAAAACATTTGGAAATTATGCCGAGGAAACTTTCTTTAGCTTATGCTGTATTACTCATAAAAATGTATTTATTCTTAAAAGCCACGTGAAACTCCCTTAGAGTTCCTGAAAACCTTAGACATATCATTTTCCCCTTGGCTATAGTCGGGCTAACTAAGATTCCAACATTATTTTAAAACAGAGACAATTTTCTCATTCCCTCTCAGTTAATATTGTGTTTTCTATAAATTCCAGTAGCCTGAGGTTGAAACTGCATTGCATAGATAGGAAGGACATTTATAGCCAGCTCTGATTTTCAGTTAGATGGCTGAATAATGGTCTTTTGATGAAAGATTTGGAGATGGCGTGAGAAAAAAACTCTAGTGAAACTGTTGATTATTGTTAATGGCACATTTCGAGTGGCAGAATTGAATCAAGATACTGGGGTTTAAAAGCAACAAATGGACATGCCCAGCTTGAAAGTAAATATCACTATATGCCTTAGATTACATGCAATTTCTGTATTTCAGCTAAATGGTTTGCTTTTTTTTCCCTCTGAAGATGAATTTTTTATTTTGAACAGAAGGAATTTTCTATAGTATGTGTGAAGGCAAAAAGTGTAACGGTATGCCTTTTCACTTCATTTGAAAAAGCTGGTAGCATTGTATTCATTGTTTGATTCATGCTGTAAAGCAAGAATAGTTCTTACATATTAAAAAAGGAAGCTCCAAATGCCTACCCAGGTCAACAGCTCTCTCAACAGATTCCTATATATCTGTCTAGCCAGAAGCAGTGATGTTTTACTTTATACAAACACTGCTGAATGGAGACAGGGGATGAAAACCTTCCCAAAATACAGTTTGCTCGATGACTGTCAATTAGTTGTTCTATGTATGGAGATTCCACCTCTTGCTAGACTACCTGACCATCACTGTTGTTTTATCATCTCCTTCATAGGATATTTAATTCTTCCGGCAATAATCACAATTCATGGGTTCTATAAGCATATGTGTGTTATGAAGCACGTGCTTCCTGGATGGAATTAACCTGATTAATTCCACTCGAAAGCCATGAAACTTTCTTCCTTATAGTAGAAGAAAATGTTATTTGCTTTCCTTACTAAAAGCAAGGACGTTATAGTTGTCCTTGTACTTCAGGATGAGGAGATTTTTCTTACAAATGGTGTTATTTCTGACAATCTAGCTGGAATCTTAAAGCCAATACATTTTTATAGAATACCATATAGAGCCCTGAGAGGTGACAATTTGAGAATTTTTAAATTGCAAATTTATCCTTAAAATGAAGAACTATATTCGTGATTGAATCAGATTCTTCCTGTGTCCGAAACGTTTCTGCTTTGGGCCTCAGAGAATCGATAAATATATCCACAATTCCGAGTTCTAACATAAAATCATGGGTAACTAACTGAAAATGGAAAGACTCTGTATCTTTGCTAATATTTCACAAGAATTTCACCCATCTTAACTGGTTCCCTAAGCATCCCTAAGACAGAATCGTACTACCAGCTTGTAAAGCAGGGGTGTGGGTGTGGGTATGTAGCGGAAAGAGACGGTCATAAAGGTTGCCTAATTAGGATCTTTTTCTCAGTAAGAGAAACTACAGAGCAATTAATATTTGAGATTTCTTCATCTGTGATCTGAGTCCTGTCTCAGGCTATATCTCTCAACCCACTCCCTTTCTCTGATTTCTTTTGTTTTATCCCTGTCTCCTCCCAACTCCCCCCATTATAAAAATTCTCTTCTGTTAGACAAAACATTTCCAGAGAAACAAGTCTGATAAATTTTGAATTGTACATCAGAGTACACCTGTAAACTAAGATCTCTTAGATTTCTAATACATTATTGAAATTGGGGAAGTAGCTTCTTCAATGTTTCTCACAAAAATCTTGGCCCATTGGTTAATTCCAAAAGAAGAAGGAAGAATGCAATCTTAGTAACACAATTAGTATGCTGAATAAATTGGATCCTCGTATTTCTCGGGACATCTGAGAATAGAGAGGTGGTCTGAGGATCTCTAATTCTAAGAAAAGGAAACTCTTTGTATTCCTTTCTGTTGCTACAATTTGAATTGAGTTTTATATGTATTTTTTAATCTTGCTACTTTGGTGTCTAAAGAATACGAAAGTTAATCTTGATATTTTTCTTTTGCCTGGTGATGGCTGACTACTGTTTTGGATATGTAAAATTTTTGTATATATTATTTTCCTAAGCGCTTTGATTAATTCATCAAATCTTTATTCAACACCTGTTAAGTACCTAATGTCGTGTTGGGACTAGCAATCCAAACATGATTGGAGAGATGCTTTTCAAAAACAGTTTAGACAAAGTGCTAGATTGTATAATCAATTTAATAGATATCAATCCACATTTTTCATTTATTTTTTTAAATTTGTATTCAGTTTATTTAAACTAAAAAAGAAATGGTTCACCCATTTCTCTCAGCCCCCTCCTCCCACCTCTTGTAACCGCTGATCTGCTCTCTGCGTCTTATGTCTGTGAGCTTGTTTTTTTTAGAATTCACATGTAAGAGAGATCATACAGTGTTTGTCTTTCTCTGTCCAACTTATTTCACTTAGTATCACATTTTTGTTAAATAGAAAGGAGTAAAATTAACAGAAAATAAGAGAGTCTGTCACTCTTAAGTGAGTCAGTATTATTCTGTGAATCTTTGGTTTCAATTGCTTGTATGCACAATGTTGAGAAAGACAGAGACAGAGAGAGTGTAGGGGTGTATATGTGTGTATGTACATACTGGGTCATTACGTAACATATATTTAAAAGCCTCTGTATTGGAATATGATATCTGACTTTGGAATGTTCCTATTCTGGAGGTGAAGATGGATATGCTGAAACAAAATCATAGTAGTGTGATGAGTATTGTAGGAGAGGGCTAGGCAGGGCCTAGTAAAAACGGAAGGTAATTAAGGTAAGCCTTCCAGAGAGGCCAGAAAACTCCCCTGGGACAGTGTTTTCTGGTCTTGCTTATAGATTGGAGGAGCTTTAAAAAATGCTGATCCCTAGGTTCCACCCCCAGAGATTCAGATTGGATTGACGGCAGCATGTCCTGTCCATGATCCTCATGTCTGGCCAAGGTTCAGAACCTCTGTTCAGAGAAAAGTTAGAAGAATGTGTTAGGAGTTAGGTAGGTATACAGAGTTAAAAAAAATTAAAAATTAAATTTTTTTGGCAAAGGAAACAGTATGTCCAAAGTCCTGGACAAGGTGGTAGTTTGAGAATCCGAAGGTACTTCTCTATGGCTGGGGTGTGGTGGTTACAAGAAATGAGATCGGAAAGATGAGGTGAAGCTAAATTATGTAGAAAAACAACATGGCACAATGAACGGAGTATGGGCCCTGTAGGCAGAAAGACCACTTATTTTACCACTTGTTGCCTAACCTTGAAGTCCCAATTATACTCTTCCGTGCTATGAGTATACTAGGTCACAGGATTTTGTGAGGATTAAATGATAGAATACATGTAAAATGCCCACCAGAGAGGCAGTGTTGGACTCAAAGGGCTCAGTATGTGTAAGTTGTCTTTTCCTCCCTCTTGCCACCTATATTTAAGGGTGTAGACTTTACCTGTAGTCTGTGGAAAGTCGTAGCATTGTTTTAAGCAAGGAGATGGAATAAGCAGACTTACGTTTTTAGAAGGTCATTTTGGTAGCCATGAGGAGAATGAATTGGAGGGATATGGGAGCTGTCCAGGAACAACAGTTAGAAAGTTAATTCTGTAATATTCAAAGCAAGAAATGATAATTAAGGTGGTGAGGTTGAACAAATGAAACAGATGTGTGAACTATCTGGAGGTAAAAATCAACATTGTGATGTTCTTTATGAGAGGCAAAGGTGAGGGGAGAATGGGACATTCACTGATGAGGAGTCACTGATCGCTTACCATTTGCATGACTGAGTGCCTTCACAGAATTGCAGAATTCAAGAGAAGAAATAGTTGTAGGAAAAGTCAAGAATGTGGTCAGTTTTGAGTTATCTGTGAGTAACAGAAATGAAAATATCACCTCCTTTGAAGCAGCTGTGAATATGGATCTAAAGTTTGGAGAAAAATCTAGGTTAAAGATATAAAATTGAAGGACATCAACATGGAAGCCATAGAAATACGTGATATTACACACAGATCTGTGTTATTGTTAGTTGCATTTCTCCATGTTCCATTCAGAAATACACCGAAAGGTCACCAAGATATCACTTATTGCAGCACATAATCGGTATTAAGTGATGCCATCTTCTATGTTATTCAAAGGAACATAGCTGTGGAAACCCTCTTAATGGTTTAACCATGAAAAAAGGCAAAGAACTAGCAAAGCTTTGGTGTAAAATTCATACTGTGGAAAAAGTAAAAGTATTTGGGTAATGTATCCAAGATCCTGAAAAACTTTCCAATAGGGACAACTAGTTTCTTCTTATACATAAACATGGAAAATTTTATTTTCCCTCTTGTTCTCATGGAGCTGCTATAAAAAGGTCACACACATTCACAATACTACGACTTGCAGTACTCAAGAATGTATGCAAGAGCCACATGTTTGTCATCATACTATATTCAGTACTTTATGATGTTCCAGGTTTGGACTCTGAATTTCCTGTCCATCACAGAGAGAATCCAAAGAGAAATAGTAAAAGTAATGAAAAGTTTAGAAGAGGAGTTAATGAGGACAAAGTTTCAAGACTGGCATTTTATCTCCTACAGAAAGAGAGACTAAATATAGAAAATAAGAATCCATTTATTTTTGTCCAATGATGAAAAACAACTATCGCCTCAATTAAGGCCAGATGAATTTAGTCATTCGATTATAAGGGTTGTAACATTTTGGACCATGTTACCACGGTCTCTTTCATATGTAAACATATTAATTGAATGTATTGGAAACTTTAGAACCTACTTTTCTGGATATTGCCATTAAAGTTATCTATTATCTGGAATGATACAAGGGAAGTGCTAAATTGAATAGCTTTGTAATTCAATTATTGGATTCTGTAATTTTATATATACAAACCAGAAGGAAGGCCCACGTAGGGAAGAAGACACCGTGCATAATGAAAAGTCAGTTTTGATAGCCCCTAATAACGGTTGTCATTTATTCCTCACAGAGCTTTTGTGAGGATCTTATAAGGTAATAAATATAAAAGCACTTTGAAAAAGCTTTCTTCAAGTGAAAGATCCTTATGAATGGTATGAATTGCCATTAGACAAAAGTCAAACTGAAGATATAAACCTGATAGTGTACTCTTTAAAATCAATGGATCAAAATTACGTTAATTAATAATGAGCATAATAATAACTAATTTTTTCATTTTTATAATTGACAAAACACTTTTTCTTTCATTTTCTAATTTGATTCTCACTGGAAACCTGGTATTGGTCCCATTATTATTTTTATTTTGGTTGAGAAGAGTAAAATTAGAGTGCTCAAGTAATTTAGCTACGGCTGCTTCCTTGAAAATCAACTGATTTGAGTTTTATCACACCAGATTAAGAGGGAAATAATTCAAAATAAAAGCCTATTAAAGAAATGTTTAGTTTTCTGGGATTAACAACACTGTGTATTTCTCCGATTATTAGGATATATAATGATAATAGCTCACATTTTGTTTAATATTACTATGTGCCAGCCAGTGTGCTAGGGGTTTTGCTTGCATGGTGCACTATCAACCTCGCCTTTCTACAGATGAAAAAACTGCAGCTTTGAGAAGTTGGGTAACATCTTCTAAGCTCACACAACCGCATAGAGAGAAGTCAGTATTTGAACGTAAGTTTCACCTTCTGACCTTCAGCTCATCCTACTATTTTACCCGTTACTCTAAACTGACTCAGCATTCCAGGCAAAGGCCCAAGATACCCAAAAGCAAGTTTCAAATCATTCACCTAATAAGAATTTGTTGATTAACGGAAATACTCTTACTTCCTAAACATCCATTGTCCTTTACGTTTTTCAGTCTAGTTTCTACATTCACCTCTCAATTGACACACCTCTCTATGAAACCACCATGACTTTGAAATGCAAATGCTTTTACCAAGTCCTTGTTGCCCTAGAAATCTATGCATGCTTTGTTATTGTTGCCCACCACAGTCTTCTGGAAAATTCCTCACCTTTTGACTTGCTGGGGTGCTGTATTCTACTAATTTTCTCCTACTTGTCTAACGTTTCATTCTTTCCTCTTTCGTTATCTGAGGCCCTATTCTGGGCTCTCTTTTCTGTCTTCATTAATCTCATTCTCTTCATTCAATAGTCGATCAGTAGTTACTAAGTGTAGGTTGTGTGCTAGGTGTTAGACCAGAAACAATCTTTTGTCCATCTCCTTTAATCCAATGATTTAAGATTTTTTATCTTTCCAGTAACAGTCCCATATTTCTTACTGCATGTGGGCCATTTCTTATTCGAATGTCTCACAGACATCATAAACTTCATATGATCCAAACAGGCCATATCTTTTATACCAAGTCTTCATCTCCCGTCTTGCCATTCACCACCTCACCATCTTTTCAGTCTCAGAAATTTCAAACCAAATAGTCATTTCTACATCTCCTTCTCACTTGCCTTGCTTTCTAGTTCATTTTCAAGATCGATTGATTTACATCCCTAATCCTTTGCACCCATTCCTTTCTCTCCAGTCCCCTTACCACTGCTCTAATTCATGCTCTTATTACCTTTTACCTTCCACCACTCCTTCCTGCCCACCGCATTGCTCCCATCCAACCTGCAGATTGCCATTTCCAATTAAGCTTCCTAAAGCATAGCTTAGATTGTAACTAGATTATAAATTCCATGAGGGCAGGGATTTCATCTACTTTATTCACTTGTATATTCCCATTGTGCAAGACACTGCTTGGCACATGATAGGTGCTCAATATTTGTCAAATGAATGAATGAAAGAATATATTATTCCTCTGTTTGAACATCTTTTATGACTTCTCAAAGCCTTCAGAATATTCTACAAATTCCTTCACTGGACCCTCCACGATTGGCCCCCGATCTCAACTTCTAATCCTACTTCTTAATTTTCCTCTCCATATACCTTCAACTCCTACTAAAATGTACAGCTAGCCAGCCTACTTGTGTGTCTTTTGATGACCCTGTTTCTTCTTATGAGCTTCCTTTTCCTCAACTCAGTTTACCCAGATGCTGCCTACTTCTCAAGGAAAGCCATTTGCAAATCCTCCCTTGTTCCCTGAACCCCCAAGCTGGAAAACATCTTGTCTCCCTCTCAGTTCCTGTAGGCATTTCTCTGCACTTTAAATGATGTTTAGTGCTTTGTATACTGTATTAGAGAGGCTGGAGGAGATAGTGTTTAATATTGTGGACTTTGAAGCCTGACTGCCTAGGTTAAAGCGTGATTCTGGTACTTACTGACCATGGACACATTCCTTAATTGCCCTCAGTTTACACAGCTATAAGGCAGGGGTAATGATAACATCTACCTCCTCAGGTTGTTATGAGGGTGATACGAATTAATATATGTGAAGTGCATAAAAGAGTATTTGACACATAGTAAGCAACCAGTAAACATAGCTAGTATCATGTTATTACTATTATCAGGGGTGTGTGTATGTATGTGTGTATATATTTATAAACTTTTGTATTATTTATTTCACTATAGACTCCTTAAGAACACAATCCTCATTTTATCTGAGTGAAAAACTACTTAATAAAAAATGAATGAAGTAATGAAACTCTGCTGGCAATACTGGCTACCATGAGTGTTGAAACTCTGACTAAAGAAAAAAAAACCTTTGTCTTTTCCAACCAAGAAAAAGATTAATATTCTTCAAGAGATTTTAGTTCTTAAATGTCAATATTAGCTCATGTTTGAAAAGCTCTTTAAAGTCTTCAGACACAAGCAAACCTTAAGACCCCCATTGTAAGCATACTACACTGAAAATTAGAAAGAGCTATTTTATCTTTCATAATGACCTCTTTTGGGGAAATAAATTGACTTGCTGCCCTTTCTTTCAGCCAGACACCAGATGTTGAGATTCCCTGAAACACACTTTGGTAAAAACAGTTTATTTTTCCAAACGATCCGACCAACATTGGAAGCCACATCAATAACTGTTAATAAAATTGGTTCAATGCATCCTATGAGGCAGTAGCACTGAAGACAATGAGAAGGCTGGGATTATTCACTTGCTTTCTTTGATCTCCATCAGAACCTGGACAAGATCTATATAATTTCAGGCCTCTTCTCCAAACAAGAATAGAAAAGTTTAGGAAATGTTCGACCACAGAAAAAGTCAAAGAATTTTTCATCACTTTCTCCTTCCCCCATCCTCCAACCTCAAAGATTTTTTGAGGGTTAGTGGTCTTTGAGAGCAGACTTTCTAGGCAAAAAAAAAATTATATTCCTTTATGTGGTTGGTAGCAATGCCCCCCCTTCCTGTTGGAAAATTCTGAACGTGTGACTTGGGGGGATCAAATAAAAGAATCTTCAGTCTTGTATTTACAAATTACTTTTTAAACGAACTTCGCTGGTATATCTCTTGTGCCTTTCATAATTCTGATAATAAAAACATTTCAAGTAATAGTCAAAGACTAATAGTATTCAAAATAATTTAGATTATCAGCATGTGATTTTCATGCCACATGGGGTCCATTTGCAGTTTACATGGTTTTCTAAATTACGTTAAAATAAGATGTCAAAAAGTTCACATTTTTTTCATTTTTAATAACATCAGTCTTTGAAGAAAGGTTATTGAACAAAGGTCTATGCATAAATCAGCCATTCCCTGTAGAGGTAAAAGAAGCCGTTATACCTGGTTATGAAAGAGAGTTTCATAATGCAAGAGAAATAAATCATTCCTCGCTGGAGATCGTATTAGTCTAGATGGAAGAATGTCTATTTCCTGATAGTGAGAAAGCAACAAATTACTTTTGTTTGTTCCTGCATCCATGGTTGTCCTTGAGAGGTCTGTTAGCAAGTTGACTATTCAATATTATTATTATTATAACTTACAACGATCTGAGCCATTATAAACATAATCTTTAAATTCTCTCAAGATTTCAGTTTTCCTCTCTAATTTCTATTTACTTCCAACACCTTTTAAAATATATTATTCCTCAGGTGTTGCAGAAAAAGTTATTCTCTGCAGAAAGCAACATTTCACCTGCTCTCGGGAGCCAACCACATTTCACCCCAATCCTTTGCTCTCAAGTCAACAATTCAATATTGGATTCAGTTCAAGGCTGTGGCCCCAAATGGAATGAGACCTGGATATTTATGAACTGCTTGACCAGGCATTCTTCTCAATGATTTACTCCATAAATCCTATTTTCAGTTTTTACATTAGTTTCACAAATGGTTGGGAAACTGTTGTACATTGCAGTTTTGAAAACTGAAATGAGTATAGAGAGCATTTTTGCCTACTATAGGACAGTGTTGAAATTTTCTGTTTTGGAGTAGAAAACAATTGTCATTATTTGGATGCAACCATTGGATTGATTAGAGAACTCTAAATTCATTTCCCATGCAAGACCTAAAAGAAATTTTGTTATTCATGCAATGTATACACATAGCAGAAACATACTTTTTGAGTGGATTCCTGAATGTGACTTTTAATGACAGCCATTGAGGAGTGGAATCTGCCATAGAACAGTAAAAAGGTTTGAGGATCCAAAGGTTGATAAGAGCCGTACTTGGCCCCAGAGAGAAATTGATAGTGGTGGGACTTGGGGGAGGAGGGCAGGGAGCTCTAGACAAGGAGGTAAAGGTCATAATTAAGGTGAGTGCAGAGTCCTTTGGTCTCCTAGAGGAGGGGGCACCTCCTGCGCACCTTATGGGGAGCATCAGCTAAGAATTTTGGTGAACTTTTGCTGCATAACAAACGTCCAAAACTTAACAGCTTAGAACAATAACAGTGACTTGTCTTACACATGAATCTACAATTCAGGCAAGGTTCAGTGGGGGCTGCTTGTCTCTGCGCCTCGTGATGTCAGTTGGGGCAGGTTGACTGGCCACTGCAGGATCCAGTTCCAAGTGGGCTCACTCACATGCCTGGCAAATTGGTGCCAGCTGTCAGTTCCTCTTCTGGTGGGCCTCTCCACTGGGCAGTTTGGACTTTTTCACAGCATAATCGCTTGGTCCCAAGAGCAACCATGCCAAGGGACGAGAATTTGAAGCTGCCAGCTTCTTAAGGCCTGGGCCGGAAACTAGCATAATTTTGCTTCTGCCATATTCTATTGGTTAGGCAGTCACAGAGCCCAGATTCAAGGGGATGGCACATAAACTCCACCTTTCCATGGAAGGGTCTCAAGTTTTGGGACCACATTGTTAAACTGCCATAGAAAGCTTCTTGTAAAAGACGCTGGGCTAAATATTAAACAGCAACTGGGCATTATCCAGGTCAAGAGAAGAGGTTTCCTTTGCCCAGAATACCCTTTCTCTCCTCGTCTACCCAGCTAACTCCTACTCATGCTTCAAGTCTTGGTGAAAACCCCCTTCTCTCAGAAGCATTACCTGGCCTTGCCCCCAAGTAAAAAATTAGATATAAACCAGTATACTGATGTTTTAAAAAATTTAAGGATTTTTTCTACAACAGTACATAAATAACTTTCCTCCTTGCTTAAAAGCTGTAAAAGACTCATGATAGTAACTCTATAGAACAAAAATAAACCTTAAATGCAATGAAGTATCTCTCAAATAGCAAGACGGGTGCTTACATTTTTACTTCCCTATTTGCTTTTTTTTCTCTAATGTTTGCCCCAAGGTATTTTAATACACATCAGTGTGTATCAACTGATTTTTAGAGTATACCTGTTAATAACCTCATTCGCATAGCTCTGCTAACCTGGGCACAAGGTAGCCTTAAGGAGGTCTTAGTTTTTCTCGGTTTAATCCATCCCTCCTATCATTCTCTTAATGCGTCTTTCTCCGTCTTTCTCTTCCTCTCTCTCATGTTTCTCATTACTTTTTCTTTTCAAGTCACTTTCAACTAGGCAGAAAATGCATTTCACGTCTCCGTGCCTGCCTCCAGGCTCTATCTATTTCACTCACCCGGGACTGCCCTTTCTGAATTCTTTCTCTCGTTTAGCAGCCCTCTATTGAAGCTGGACAAATGATGGACCCTCATTTCTTAGAGGGCCAGAATATCATCTTGAGCAAGCAGTTAAAAGAATTCAGCAAATCAAAACATGAGCTAGAATGGATGAATCTTGAAGACATTATGCTAAGTGAAATAAGCCAGACACAGAAGGATAAATATTGTATTATTCCACTTATATGAGGTCCCTAGAATAGTTAAATTCATAGAGACAGAAAGTCGAATAGTAGTTGCCAGGGGCTAGGGTTAAGGAGATTGAGGATTTATTGCTTAACAGGTACCTGACTTTCAGTTTGGGAAGACAAAAAAGTTGTGGAGATGGCTGCTGGTAATGGCTGTACAACAATGTGAATGTACTTAATGCCACTGACCTGTACATTTACAAATGGTTCAGGGAGCTCCTTTCTACTTGCTAGATCGGATGCTGCCTGACTGATGAATCACTGAATAAAACCAAAAGAAAATAAATAATGGTTAAGAGTAAGTTTTATGTTACATATATTTTGTCACAGTAAAGAAGAAAAACACACGAACTAACAGACTTTTTGAGGGACTTTTTATGGAAGTGGTACGGTATCAGAGAGGGCAAAGTCTTATTTATAGGTCAAGAGATCTGGGTTCTGATTCCGACCAGTAACCTTTGTCACCTTGGGGACATCAGTGGCCAGGGGGATCCCACGTTTAGCTTCTGGGAACTGATGGAGCTAGACAAAAGAACTGTTTCTCCAGGTTCACAACCTGCATCGTGTTTACTTGGAAAGTTTATTAAAAACGCAGTGTCAGAAGCTTACTCTTGAGGGATGGGCCGGGGAATCTGCATATTTAAAGAGCCCCCGGGTGGTTCTCGTGCCCGTTTAAATTTGAGAACCACTGGGCCAGATGCTCACTTAAGGCCATTTCAGCTCGAAAATTTGACAAATTTTGATTCTGCCAGGCAGATTCTCTGTGCTTATGCAGGAGGAAAAGAAAGAAAATATTAGACTTTCTGCTTGTGTTGGAGAATTTTTCATTTGGTATCCTCATCTCCATAGCTTCGCCAATCAGGAGTAGTATTGTTTATTCCTCCCACTGTTTTGGAGAGGCATGGGGAAAAAGATAAGCCAGATGGTACCGAAGAAGATTTACATTACCATTTTCGGTTTTTTTCCCTTTGCATGTTATATAAAACTGCCCGTGCCTGCATCTGAGCCATGATCATTAATTTAATGTTAGGATCTAATGGCTCATGACATTAAATTATAACTTAGCCTAACATGACCTAATTACAGTATCAGAAGGAAAGTTTCTTTTCTCAGGTTGATTCCTGTATCTTAAATCAATTGTATTATTGGCTGAATTTTTCATAATTATGTCTCAGGCTTGGTTTAGGGAATCCTTTCTTTCACAGAAATGCATTTTCTTAAACAGGATCTACGTTATGATCAATTTCTCAAAAGTAAAGTTAAGAAGGGGAAAAAGGTTTTTGTTTTACTTTGATTTGGGGGATGTGTGTGTGTGTGTGTGTGTGTTTACAGTACTACAACAGATTCTGACTGGGACTATATATAAGATAAAAAGTGAAGTAGGGGGCTGGCCTGGTAGAGTAGTGGTTAAGCTGCGTGATCTGCTTTGCCAGCCCAGGGTTTGCAGGTTCAGATCCCGGGCACGGACCTACACACAGCTCATCAAGCCATGCTGTGGCAGTGTCCTGCATACAAAGTAGAGGAAGACTGGCACAGAAGTTAGCTCAGGGTCAATCTTCCTCACCAAAAAGGAAAAAAAAGTGAAGTAGAGTGGTCACCTAGTTACCACGTAGTCTTGATGGTGGATGGATTATCGAAGTATCCTTAGAAAGTCATAACCTCTTCAGCTATATTTTACTAACCAATCAGTAAGGTCCTAACCACATTTGTCTTGAATAAATAGTTTTGCACCTGTAACATCGTATTTATTTTTCTTTTGTGTATCGGCTCAAGAAATAAAGTTTGTCATCTTTGGTTAATTCAAGCAAAGATTGTATTCTGAATAGGTATTTGTTGGTGTTTTCCTTATTTGAATTTTGTTCCTCTAATCTCTATATTTTTTTGCATATAAAATATTTTTAGTTAATGTGATTAAAATAGAAAATAATTAGTTGATGTAACAGAAAGAGAGAGAGAGAACAAACAAGAAGAAAATATAAACCACATGCTTTCTTATTCTGTAAAGTTCGTCAAGCAAAGGGAGAAAGGCCTACTCTGGCTTAGTAAAACAAAGGAAAAGGAAATATGGCAGAAAGTTCTCCTGCTTCACCAAATATGACACCAAGAAGTCTGAGATAAGTCGTGGCAGAATTTAGGCTAAGTAAAACTCAGACAATTGACCTGCCATGTAAGAATCTCAGAATGAGTTTAGGTGGAGGCATAGGAGTTGAAATCCAATAATCTATGCAACATTGATCGTGCCGAAATTGCACATCGAAAGCAAATTAGGTCTCTAATGGAGGAGCCAAATTGAAATTCATTCTCTGAGCAGGTTTTCAAACACGTTCCTCTTTACTTCTCTGTTTGCAAAAATGGAACACCACCAGAAAAACAAGAATTTGGAAGACAAGATGGAAAAAAATGAGAATTCTAAGAGGAGAAACAATACACACACATGCACACAAACAACAAGAGAATAATTTGCTACATGGTGTCTGATTGAGAAGCCCCTTTGCTGCAGGCCTTCTCACAGGAAGTGACTGGTTCTCATGATGTGAGATATTTTCTTTTCTATGGTAGTAGAAAAGAAAAGAAATTTACCCAAACTCCTTAAGGGCAGTGTCGTATATTTATTCTCATATAATATATTCTTTTCAAAAACGTAACTCCAGAGTTGGGTAAGACAGGACATGTGACTTAAATGGCATGCTCTGCTTCCTGTACTAGAAATTGCATCAATCTGTCTGTACTCACAGAACACTGCTAAAGGATTGCTCCAAATAAAATACGTGTTTGAATTCTTTATACAAGAAACTGAATAAAGAGGGAGTAGGGTTATATATTTCTTAAGTCTAGTAGCAGGTTAATCACTGATGATATTAATAATAATACAGAGCAGTCATCGAGCACAGGTAAATATGTAGCAAAAATTACACCCTGAAGAACTAAGTCAGAGATATAAGTAAGTACACATCATTCTCATGTTCTGCCGTATATTATCTGCTTTAAAGAAACTGTTCTATAGTTGTAGTAGATTGAATGGTTAACTCTAGGTCTTCCTCCCTTTCTGCACTCACGACCTTGACGTTGCCTGCTTACCATAGATAGAGTGTACCTCCCAGACCTGGCCTTAGGGTTTAGCCACGTGATTTTCTGTAGCAAACGATAAGAGAGCAGAAGTGAGAGTGTGCTAGCTTGAAGCCTAGGCTTTAGGAGGCCTTGCATTTTCCTGTTTGTGGTTCTACCATATGTATAAGAGAACAGGCCCCATCTAGGCTGCTAATCTCAGAAAGCGGCTGAGAGAAATGTATAGCAGGGCGCACTGGCCATGAACATCCGGGAGAACAAATGACTGTTGTCTGAAACCATAATGCATTACTCTACATTATTGTGACAATAGCTAGTTAAAACAGCAACTATGCTTTTGGTTTTCCTGAATACCTATTGAAAGTTAATAATATCAGCCATCATTGTGGTAAAAGTATGAAACCTATATATTCATTTTAATGGTTCGCTGGTAAACATAAATTTTTAAATAATTACATCTTTCCTTCTGGTGATGTCATTATATTGAGCTTATACATCATAAATATATTGTTTTGTTTCTGTTAATAATTTGTAAGTAACATTTGTCATGGTCAGAAACCCCACCAATCTTGACTGGATACACACATTTTTGTACTAAGGTTTTTAAAAAAACCTCCTTACATCAAAGAATTGCTTAATAATATGTTTCATTTTAATACATCATGCATTCCCAGGAGAAAGTGAGTAATATTTGGTTTTGTGAGAGAGAGAAAAATAATGAACATTACCATCTGGTTTAACCCTTGTGGTGATATGGAATCAGAGCTGTGTTAATTGCTCTGTGGCTTGTCTTCATAAAGATAATTATATATGAAATTCCTTTCCAATTTGTTCTATAACATTAGAAATACTTCTAAAATTGACATGGACTTATTATGTTTCCGTCTTGTTGGCATAATCATTAAAACTGAACCCATGGATCTACTTAATTAAATGTTTAAAAGCTATAATCTTCAAAACAAGAATATTATGTGAAGAGACTTTTGAAATAATACTTTTTGCACGCCTTTTGAATAGTTGGATTGTTCAGTATTTCTTCGTGTTTGGTGCCTGGATCTAAGTCATGCTGTCTATGTCTGTGTAAAAATAGTCAGCTGAAGACAACCAGGCAATGGCTTTGTCTTGACAACATTCTCTTTATATATTCAGGCTTCATTTATTATTAGACGTGTCTGTTTTTTAAACTAGTGTTTCTTTACCTTTCTGAACTTAGGGAAATGACACAAGAGAATCACATTAATTTCCTCTGCCATTTTGACCAAATCAAATTTGAGGCTTCCAAGAGACATTGTCTAATCAATTCAGAGAGACATTTGAAAAGATTACTGTTAATATATCTTTAAAATGAATTAGTGGCATAAACTATTGCTAGGTGACTTAGGTACGGCTGTAATTTCTAGTAATCCCAGGAGAAGAGGCAATGATTCTACAATGTCACAACGAGTGTGATTGCTCAAAATTCTGGGAGATGGGTCCTCTGCAAGGCTTCCTGGTGTCATTGTTCCTAGGGGAATTTTATTCCAGTATTTACAGTAGCTGCAGCCATAACTCATACTTCCGTATTATTCCAGTCACAGTTACTACTACGTTGTGGTCTGAAGAATTAAGAGGGCTTCATATTCTAGAGAAAGCACTTGAAGACATAAAAGGAAGTTGGATGTGGAGCTGTATAGCCCGCATGATTGTTCATGGATTCTCAGGATTAGCTGAGTCATGCCTTAAAGAGGGAAGGTCAGACGATGCGTCTTGCTGCTCCCTGTTCCATGTCGTGAATGTTATTCCCATAGAAGAGGAGCAGAGTGGGAAGAGAATGAAATCGGTCAATACTGTGAATATATAAATAATGAAAGTGGCAGTAAGACTGATTAATTCTGAATCATCTTCATAAAATGACTGGAGCTGTGAAAATGCTCAGTCTGCACAGCTGATTGGGAAACGTAAGCAATCTGTTGATCAGAATTCATTTGTGAATGCTCTCTTCCAGAGATTTATATACCAGAGTTCTTAAAAATATTTTTGTCCCCATGAAAAGGAAAGTTACTGACCTGGGAGATCGTAAATTAAAATGGAAGAAAGCATTTTCCCACCTTAAGAGCAAGTTTCAAACAAACAATTGATACAAATAAGTCAAAATGCAGTTTAGTTTCACGGAACAGTTTCACAATACTTCCAATCAATATATACTGATTGTTTGGTGGGAAAATAAGAAAGCTAAATTCTTGAATCATTGAGTAGAAAATTTAGTAAAAATAAATGAAAGCCGTAGGTTTAGTTCAGTGATCCTATGAAGAGGAATATATTGGCCATTGGTCTTGTATTCTCAGGTAGGATATACATATAATTTTACTTTTATAACTAAAGCAACTGTGTTGTGATACTGCATATAATATTCTAACAGTAGAAGTCCTCTTATCTAACTCACTTATAATCAGTGTGCATTGCGTGTTATTTATGTTTCTTTCTGATTTCTAACCAAAGCTATGACAGAATGGTTATTGGTAAGATCAACTTATCAACCTATGTCATTTGCAAAACAGTTTTGTTTGAGTGTTCCTCATTTAAATATTTTTTATGTTCCTTCAACCAAGCTACATGTTTTGTTTTTTGTTTTGTTTAAAGCAAAGCTTTTAAAACTTTATTTTCTGAAGTTTCTTCTTCGTAAAACCACATCATCGACATCCATTCTTTGCTACTCCATTCAACTAGTAAAATATCTAGTCTGTTTTCAAGGATTTGTTTCTTAACTATGGTGGTTTTAGCTAATGTGTTCTAGCCATGTATTTTCTAAATAATATTAGGTACCTAAAGTACCTGTGCCTAATAATACCATATTTATTGCTCACTTTAAGATCTCAAGTGATACAGTCAATTCAGATATATTTTAAATGATTCATTTAGAGCAAGAAATACAGATATTTTAATGTACTAGGCTATTGATAAAGCCTAGCAAATGATTCTATTTTTTAACCTCATAAAATATCATCCATCCATGTCCAAAGAATTAAAATTGAGTTTATAGTACTTTCTCATTAATCTAGGAAAAAGGTTTCTTTGTGAAGATCAATGAAGATATGAATTTTCAAACTGAAAAAAAATTTGTGAATTAGCCATGTTTCTCTTAGTATTTATTTTAGGAGTCTAGCAATAGTTTTTGTTAGGTTATCAGCACATTTCTTCATGTTCTTTGAATTCAATCTGTGTACTTAAGTTCAGATGGTAATCTGAGCTTGCTGAAGTTTCAGAGTAATGGGAATGATGGAGTGCACAACAACTTAAGTGTTTCTTGTGAAAACCATGGTGTACTGAAGGACGTAGGCATAGCAGAACATGATCTGAGAAAGAATCCAAGTCTGGTGGGCCAGCCGCCCCTGGGGCTACAAGCTGCCAGTTAGGTTTAATCTTTTCCAAACCTGCACAAAGGGGCCTAGGGCCCTTGGCTGAGGGGACCATCTAACCGCTTCGTCATTTTTTGGCTACCTAGATTTGTCCTTTTACTCATCTCTCAATAACATTTCTTGAATGTAGTCTAAACAAAGTATTCATTCTGCTTTACCATTTTAACTAACCTTCACATCAGTATAGCAAGCAATTATAAAAAGCAGTTTTAGTCTTCTCACATAAATGCTTTCCTTAGAAGCAACGTGTTGGAAAGCCCCTAAAATGCAACTTTTATTAATGACTGCATATTTGCCCCACGGCTAGCCACCAAAGGCTGACGGAAACCAGATTTGATGATGCCCAGTGGGCCTCGATTTTTCAACTCATCCCTTTCCCTGTATGCTCTCTTTAATTGCATTATTCACCACTATTTAAAGCTATGACTGGTGAACTATTTAAACTTTGGAGAAAAATGTCAACCCATCACAGCTCTCTTTTTAATCTTTAATCTTTAAAATTCACATGCCTGTTTGGTCGGAAGACTATATAGAACATACATCTACCATCCTATTGAAATGACTCTCTAGACAAGGAGAAGAATTCTTTCACTTCAGACTTGCTCAGAAATGTGATGGTAGCTGCTAGTCCTTTGGTTCTGTTTTGAACTTTTAGTATAGGTGTTCTCTTGAAGCTTGGAACTGCAGTATCCATAGATCATGGAATCACAGGGCTGAAAATGATATCTGAGAAATTGTTGAATCAACTTATCAGATGAGGAAAATTAAGTCACTGGAGATGCCCATTTTAAAATACATCAGTCTACGGGGCCGGCCTGGTGGCGCAGCGGTTAAGTGTGCACGTTCTGCTTCGGCAGCCTGGGGTTCGCTGGTTCGGATCCCGGGTGTGGACATGGCACCGCTTGGCAAGCCATGCTGTGGCAGGGGTCCCACATATAAAGTAGAGGAAGGTGGGCACGGATGTTTGCTCAGGGTCAGTCTTCCTCAGCAAAAAAAGAGGAGGATTGGCAGCAGATGTTAGCTCAGGGCTAATCTTCCTCAAATAAAAAAAATAAAAATAAAAAATAAAATACATCAGTCTACATCTTTACAATATTGAGTTGTCTAATCTAGGACTATGGTAGCTTCCTTCATCTAAATAAAGATTTACCTAAATGTCTCATGACAACATACTAGAATTTTGTGTATAGAGGCTTTGCCCTTCTTTAGCATGGTTTATTTTGAGGCACTTGGTAATTTTTAGTACCTTTATTGAGGTGAGATTGAAATACAATAAACTGTGCAATATTTTTTTCAACTGTTGCCAATCTATTTTTATTTTTTCTTTCTGCTTCTTCTCCCCAAACTCCCCCAGTACATAGTTGTATATTTTAGTTGTGGGTCCTTCTAGTTGTGGTAAACTGCACAATATTTAAAATGTACAATTTAATAAGTTTAATGTATACACACACCCTGAAACCATCACTGCAATCAAGCTAATACACATATCCATCACCTTCCCCAAAAAATTAAAATAAAAAATAAAACACGTCAATCTAATCAGCCTTCAAGGTAAAACAAAAAGGTACTGTGTTTCAAGAATTTTGATATTAAGACATTCATAAATTTCTCCCTCGGTCTCCTTTTACTCTTCCCATATTACTGTTAGGAAGCTGTCCTTCAACTTCAGAGATTATATAAGAAGCAGAGGAAACAGTTGGAGAGGCTCATGAAATGGGAACTTTGACTGCAAAAGCTTGTCTCTTAAATTCTCCTCAAATTAGCTGTGGTGGCTGGAGGTGAAATATAGTTTCCACCGTTAGCAGTGGTCATACTTGAGAAGGAATCTGTAGACGACTAAACGACAGGAGAGAGCCAGGTTCACCACTCTTTGGAAACATTAACTGACAGAAATGCCAAAAGGTACCTTATCGCTTCCTTGTCCCTTTCTAGACAAGAGGACTTAGTCCCTTCGGTACAAGAGTCTGTTTGAGAATCCAATTTTGTTTTAAACTTGAGCTTAGCATTTTGCAGGTGTTCCAAAGACTGCAGAATTCACAGTCTTTAGCATATTTACAGCGGGCTGCTTTCAAATATCAAAGTCTAGAACAGTCTGCTTGAAAACCTGGACATATGACCTAGTGGGTTAAACTTGACTAGTGCTTCGCTTTTTTATTTCTAACCTTTGCCTCCAGCCAAGTATTGCCGCCTAATCCTGGTACCTGGCATGAATATGAACTTTGTTATGAGAATTTGATAACTTTCTAACCATTTGGTCTGTTCTTTTACTTGATGAATACTGATTCAGCAGAACTTACCTATGTTGTATTGCTTGTGAACCACATTTCAGTTTATAGGATGTATCAGTCAATTTTGCTACATAATAAGCACCCCAAAAATTTCAGTGGCTAATAACAAATATTTATTTACTCATGGGTCCGCAGTTTAGTGGGTCTGGCTGAGCTTGGCTAGGCTTGGCTTGACTGTGCTTATCTCCAGGCTGCAGGTCCACTTTGGGTCTGCCCGCTGTAACTCATTTTGAGACACAGGCTGAAGGGGCGGCAGCTTCTCAGGGCAATGACAGAAGCACAACCAACACATTTCAAATCTCTGCCCTTCTCATATTTGCTTAAATTCCATTAGCCAAGGCATGTCACGTGGCCAAGCCCAAAGTCAGGGGATGGGGAAATACTTTCCACCTATATGAGGTCATGGCAAAGGTGTGAATCTATAATGCTACTAGGGATGTGAAAGAATTGAGGCCAATAATTCAGGCTGTTGGAGAAAAGTTCAGCAAGTTGGTCAAATGGAAGGCTGATTAATATTTATGAACCATGGGGCCCGCCCGGTGGTGCAGCAGTTAAGTGTGCACGTTCTGCTTTGGCAGCCCGGGTTTCACGGTTCAGATCCCGGGTGCAGACATGGCACTGCTTGGCAAGCCATGCTGTGGCAGGCATCCCACATATAAAATGGAGGAAGATGGGCATGGATGTTAGCTCAGGGCCAGTCTTCCTCAGCAAAAAGAGGAGGATTGGCAGCAGACATTAGCTCAGGGCTAATCTTCCTCAAAAAAAAAAAAATTATGAACCTTACAACCCCTCGAAAAGAAAGTGGGATCCTTCTGACTATGCCTGAATTTTCTACCCTAGTCTTTACAGTTATATCGAAGCCTCGAAATATCCAACAGACAGGAATGAATGGTTCATCCGTCGAGATTCAGCATGTGAAATATGCAGTATCTCATTATAGTAGCCAAAACAGCCGTTTTCTTCAATTTAGGAATACAAATGTGGATGTATTAATTTTCAATTAAGAGTTATAAACGTATTATCTGCTTGGCAGCTCTTCCATGTGACAATCATTCATCTGACTATTAATATTAACTTTTGACCTAAATTTAAAAGGAACACCCACAATTCAAGAGCCATGATGGTAGTAATTTTTACAACCTGTTTGTCTCTGGTTAAGAAAATAAAAATTATCCGACTGCTCTTTTTGACATACAATTCATTACAATAGAAGCATGTAATGAAAATGACTTCCTTTGATAAGCAAAAACAATAGAACCTTCAAAAGTGCTTTTAGAAAATTGGGAAAATGGATCCAGTGACCTGACCTCAAACAAAACAAGAACAAATAAAGCACTAGTCAGCATTTCCCAGGAAGGCTGATAGCTAGAAATGATGGAGATTGTGGAAGGATATTGCATTATGGGTCATGACTGTGAAGGTCAAGGTGTGACGTCTTTCTGTCTGAAGTAGTGTTAACTGCTTGGCAGGGCATTGTTCTTCAAAGAAGCCACCAAAAGTGAAACAAGCTGTGATGCAGTTAAAAAGCTGATGTGTAAACCTCATCTAGGGTAGCACAAGCCATTCTTATAAAATAGCATTGTACTTTTCTTTATATAAGGACCTGGAGTATATTAAAATAAGTCAATTTGTGCCCATTGACAGCTAATTTCAAGATTTTCATAGGAAAAAGACACCCTAAAGCATCATTTCACACTGCTTTGATGCGTTGTTCTTTTTATAAGGCATTGCCAGGCCCATTAGTAAGGAATTGATATGATTTTTATCCATATGAAGTGGTAATTGCTTCCCAAAATATGTTTGTAGTATAGATGTCACTTCCAAAATGTGACATTAAGAGCAATATTTGGGCAAATTTATTTAATACCACCTTTTTCCGTTTTGACCTAAAAATATTTGTTTGTAGAGCATGCTCTGAGTGTAACCATGATTGTTTTGATAAAGCTATCTTCCGGGGAATTGCCTGCAAGTTCTCCTAAGCTTGAAGAGACACAGGAGAAGATTTGTAACCATAGCTCAGCCCCAAGCACAGTGAGTGATTGCACGGCTAATTTTATACTGATAACTCAGGAAAAGGTCATGCTCCCTGTCCCTTTACAGAGCTGGACTGTTCTTAATTGATTTCAGACCAGGGAAATCTTCCGGTGGCCAGCGATCTTGGACAGGTGGATAATGGAATATTGAGGCCATGTGTATGATCAGCCATATAAACACTGCCTAAGTCTGATAACCCGGTGTAATTACCTATGCATGACTGTAATATATTGTTAATACATTAAAAACTTATTTACAATGTAATTATTATACAACTGATATAACACAGCCACGTCAATCCTGTTGTCAAGTTAGATCATGACAACTGGTTTTGTGGTGGGAAACCTTTATAGACACCATCTGAAATTTCCATAGTTCGTGCTGAATAATAATAACTAACTTGTGTATAACACTTAGAGTTTACTGACCCCTTTCGCATCCATTAACACAGACAAGTACCATAATAATTCTGTGAAGTGTTGAATCCTTGTCCTGTTCCATAGTTTTATTTGCTGCCCCTTTGTGTCGGTGTCTCAGTCAGGGTCCCAACAGGAAACAGATGGCACATTCAAAATAGAGTAATCTAAGTGGTGATTTACAAGCTCTGCGTACCCAGCAGTGGGCAGGGTGTAGGGAAATCACAGAAGAGAACACAAGACCCCTGGGCTAGCAGCAGCCGAGCTGTCACCTCTCCCAGGCCTGAAGGGATTAGGAAGGGAGGAGAGGTTTCTGAGAACCCAGGAAAAGAGAGATCACGTAGATCTTACTGCCTTAGGTGGAACAATGGCCTTCTTTCAAGGGATAAAATTAACCTAGACTTGACACCCAGAGAAGGAGACCAAGGAAATCAATATCCTGACCTCGGTCTCTTCCTTCCCTCCAATCTCTTTTGCTTGTTCTCTCCATTAGTCAAATCCAACCAGAAAACCAGAGAGCATGGGAAGCCATTGATGTAATCCTACAAGTCAGGCCCTTAGACGGTGGAGAAAGGGGGCAAGCGGATCTGGAGGGACTAAGAGAACATAGCTGGCATGGCTGGTTTTGTGAGTTTCTTCTGCATTCTACAAAAATTCAGAGAAATACAATGAGGTCTATTTTATTAACAGTCTCAGCGACCTAGTAGTTATACTCTTTCTTTAAATATTTAACTCTCCTGAATTGTTCAGAAATGTAACTCTGCTGCTATAATTTCCATTAATATTCATCGATCTGCAGAGTACCCACTATTTGCTAGTTAGTTACTGTGCTAGTTTGTAAGGTATAGAATAAACCTGACTCCAAGGACTTACATTCTAGTGCAGAAAAAAATGACCATATTAAATTGTTAGATTGTAAGAAATATAACGCAGGAGACATGCTAATGAGTAAATAAGCTCATTCAGAAACTGTTTATTGTGAACCGATAGTATTTTCAGTATTGCACTGAACAGAGAGCATTGTCCTTAAACAAGTTAAAATCAAAATCAAATCACCTGGAAAATAACCCACCAGTAAACTTTAAGCTTGTTGAATGATTCTGTTATTTTTTTAATATCTTCAATATTTCACAGTGTCAAAACAATGTTTACTCAATAAGAGCCTGTTGAATTGAATCAAATAAAACTAAAATAAATAGATTTTATCCAAACTCTACTTTATGCAATTGACTTTCTAACCATGTCTCCCCTGTAAACAAGGAAGAAATAAATTTCTCTTAGGAGTTTAAATGTCTTCTCTCTAAATGATTCCTTTTATTTGCTTCATAAGCGATGTTGAGTCCTTCAAAAATATTTACTGAGCATCTAATATGTGCTTGATACTGTGCCAGGTGCTATGAAGGGTGCCAAGGTAATAGAATGATCTTCTAATTCTTTGGACTTCCAATTAAATAACCTAAAGTTAAACCAATTGGAGAGGGAACATTATGCCTCTGAGACTCTAGCTTTCTCTTGATTAGCAGTATTAAACGTTTCAATAACTAAACCGATTAAGGAGAGAATTCAAGGATGCCTCTCACTAGTAAATTTGGATTAGTCTGGCAAATTTAAGACCTTAAATAGAACTTTTTAATAATTAGAAGAGGAGAGAGAAAATTATAAATACAGCATTTGTAGAATCTATGTTTATCACTCAACCTTCTTATCATTTCCTAAGTATATCTGCTGATCAGGGTTTTATAACTCAAGAAAATGTTTCTATACATTCTGTAAATCTCTTCTTTGAAAAAGCTCTTCAATTTCGTATTTTGTTAAAAGTCAAAAGCCTCCATGAAAATGAGACAAAGTTCAGTGAAAGACTGTAGCAATAAAAACCAGATGTGATTTTCTCTTGAATAACATCTGCATTTTACAATCCTTTCATGTTAAGCTTTATAAGAATTTATTATAAAAAGCTTTATCGACAGTTAAATCCTATTTTTAAAAGCATTTCTTTTTCCTCCCGGTAGCAATAGTTTTCTTTTCTAAACTCCTTTCTAGAGTTTGCTGGTTTCGCATACTTCCTAGCTCCATTTCCTGCTATGTGAAGTGTAATTTCTGATCGCCTGAATATGATCTGTAGTTCCTGAGATGCAATTTGCTTAATATCAATACCACGCAATGACACTGCTACAAAGGCATTTTCCTCATTACTCTGTATTATTTTCAGCTTTTCTTCTGTAGATGTCAAATAAGATCACTAAATGTTTTTATTGGTTTTACTTCCTGTTTAACTAGGTGGGTTTGGGATCTCTATTCACTGAAGCACTGTGCTCTTCAAAGCAAGCAATTGAAAGCCAAATATTGACTAGTTCTGCCAAAGGAGTTTACTATTAAAGGGCCTTTAGTCACATTTGAGTAGCTTAGTTGCTCTGATTTCACTGTAATGATTTCTTACATGTTACAACTACTCGTGTAGTGCTTATAATGTGACTGTAGATATATAAATATGGCTCAGCTCTTCTTGGACAATTCTCTCTCCACTTTTATTGGAGTCCCTCTTAGTCATTAAAAGGGAAGTTAAAAAGACAACAGTTAGGAAAAGTAATGAGAGAAAGTATAAACACAATGTATCCTGTAGTGGACAAAACCAAAACTCTTCTGATATGTTATGTGGTATTAATAGATTATCTTTCATGACACTGTCAGTTATCAGGAATAGAATGGTCATATGGAGGTATTAGAAATACTAATAATATCTATTCCTAAATATCTAATTTCTATTAAATTCTAAAAAAATCTAAATTCCAAATATCTATTCGTCTTCACCCTTATGCATTCTACTACTTCTTCAAGGCCCATCTCAAATTCCTCTTCCATGGAACATTCTGCATTGATTTCAGCAGACATCGATTTCTCTCTTTTTTGAATTCTTCTTGCGTCGTTGAATTAGAAAACCAAGAATTGGAAAGCTAGAAGAGTGTATTAACCAAGAAGCAGAGAGGGGAGAGTTTCAACCAAGGGCCAATCTCAAGTACCCCACTACCATGTACTCCATACTGATTGTAGTTGGTGATTAAATCTTCTCTTTCCTACGGGTTACAAACTCCTCCAGGTGTACTCTCTTAGAGTCCCCAAGTTGCCCACCTGGGCTCACAGCACGCATGATGCTGGTATTTGTTGCTTTAGCAATTAACAGAGTCTTAATACATATTATTATTAAAACTTCCAAATTCTAAATAAAATTAAAAGTATCCTTCTCCACCCATCAATGTCATCACAGCTATTCTTTTTTATAGCACCCTGATTATCTCTTTCATAGTATTTTCTAGAAAACGTAATTACTTTATTTGTGTATTTGTTCACTTGGTTATTGTCTATCATCTTCACTGGACTGTAAACTCCACAAAAGCAGAACCATTATATCCGCAGCATTTAGCACAGTGCCTAACATATAGTAGGATCTCAGTATTTGTTGAATGAATGAATGATCTAAAGATATTAATTTATTATGAACCATCTTTTCCTCTAAGTTGTTTTACATCTATTTTCTCCAAAAAAAGTCATGTAGGCAAAGGACTAGAGGTTATACATCTTCTTTGTTCTTTCCACGATGCTCTGTATCAGTGCTTCTCTTAGCCTACGGAAGAATTACCTGGAGAGCTTGTTAAAACATGGATTAATGGTCTCACCCCCAGAGATTCTGATTAAGTAGGTCCCTGGTGATGCCTCTGCTGCTGATCTGTGGAGCACTTTGAGTCGTACCACACTAGGATGTTAGATGTTGGGCACATGCTCAATAGAGAGATGTGTGCTTACGTACTTGCTAAATAATGAATGTTCTTGCTGAGTCATAGAACTTTGAAACTTGCAGGGACCTTCGCTATCATCTGGTCTATGGATAGCAAGTATCTGATACGTGTACTATAGTGCTCATGCCCATTTAACCTATCACCTCCGAATCCTCAGGAGCACCCCATCACCATGACTCCAGGTGAAACTGCTCTCTCCTTGATCTAGTCCCATCCTATCAATTAAAGATGAAGAAACCGAGGTTCAGAGATCCTGAGTCTCTTGACAAAGATCCCACAGCCCAGGTCTTCTCAATACTTGTTCAGCTTTCAGCATCTGAATAAAAATCTCCTAAGATATACTGAAGTGGCTTCTATCAAATTTGAGAGTCCATAATATGCTCAACAGAGAACTTCATTCCAATAACATGAACTTTCCTCATGCCTTATTCATCATTCTTTGAAAGTTTTCCCAAGTGGGTTGATACTAGTAAAAGTTAAATTACATCAGAGCCTTCTTCATATAAATCTAGAGTAGCTTACTAAAATACATTGCAAAGTTTTTGTTGTTTCTTAGGTGACTTTAATTATGTATGTTTTCTCTCAGTAATGCATCTTTTCCACTTCATCAATATTATGTTATGTTAGCAGTAAGTACAAAATAATTGAGAACAAACTATGACAAATTGAACTAAGCCAAAAAAAAGAAGAAAGCAAATACTCTTGTGATTTGAGCTTTTTTCAGTCCTTGAAACTTTGAGAATATCTGTCTTTATTAACTTTTCCTTTTTGCTGATGGTTTCTCTCATTTTATTATAGCTCATAGCATTGTAAATTAATTTAACATGAAAGGATAAAAATGTTGCTCTTGAAATGTTTCTCATTAAATTATGGAAAAATATTACGATAAATAAAGGAAAGGAATGCCTCTAGTACCAGCTTCTGTTTGCTCAATTATTGCAGTACCAAAAGTGAATTATTACACAGTTAACTCAGAGGCAATATTATTGCCATTATGTTATAAAATAGATGAGTTGCAATCTTCCAACAAAAAAAAAAGGTACAGCATAGGTCCTTTGAAAGTGAAATACCTTATTTTTGGTGCTTCATTCAAATGCATACTGACCCCAGTTTTTTTAGAGTTCTTGCTAATGATGGACCCAACTTTATATTAAGAACTGTAAAGTAAATTTCAGCCAATTGCTTTATTCAGGGGAGTCATTAAATGGAGGTACCTCTGAAATTTTAGAAGGCATGTACTTCCAATTAGCTGGAAGCACTACTCAATGTCCTTTCTATGGTTATAATCTTTCTAGTGTATTTTTAATTGAAAACCACGTCTGCAGGGAAGGTGAGAAGTTGCTGCTTAGTGGACTTGTTAGGATGGAATCCAGGTGTGGGAGATCTTCATCTATATCCCTCCCCCCTTACAAAGAATGGTGCTTCATTCATCTAAAGCATATCGGGAGAGAGGATTAAAGACATATTTATCGTAAGCCAAAACAATTATTCAAAAGTAAGAACTGGAAGCAGCTGGAGGCCCCTCAACTGGATAAGCATTTTTTTTTTCCATATGGAATTCAATGCATTAATGTTTTAAAGTCCTATGGAACAAGCTTATATGAGCATCCAAGTATTGTAAGTAAGCTTTTAACGAGACAAATATTTGAATAATTTATCTCCCCCCTGTATGTAATCCATTAAAGGACATAATCACCTACTAAGTGCAGGGCTCTGGAAAGTATGGCAAGTGCTCCAACCCAAATCCTGCCTTCTGGAAACTTATAAGTAATTACAATACAAGGGGGGAATGGCACGTTCAACCCAAGAATAGCTGGTGAGACTATTATGAAAATTCTTGGTTTGGAAAATGGATCAGAAATCTATTGGAAGATTTTGAAATTACATTAAGATGCCCAATTAATAAACTATCGACACTTATAATATGGCTTAAATGAATGATCGATTGTCAAAACTTTTAGAATACTACATTATAAAACACACTATGCATCCAAATAGTATCTTTTGATGATTCAGAAAGAGTTACAAGCTGTTGCATCACCTCAGAATAACTTATATACATATTAATTAAACCTGTATTAAATACACACAGAAGTCTTGATTCTTCCAAGTTAGAAGGGCTCTCATCATATAATGTAGGCAGAGTTGGTTAGAGAGAGTATAGCTCTGAGCTAGTTTGTCTGATGCAGTGGCTCTTAAAGGGAGGGGCAATTTTGCCCTCCAGAAGACATCTGGCAATATCTGGAGGCTGTTTTAGTGGTCACAACTGAAGCCCAGTGGATAGAGACGCGGTATGCTGCTAAATATCCTGCAGAGCAGAGGACAGCCCTCCACGAGGAGGAGTTGTGCAGTCCAAAATGTCAATAGTGCTGAGGTTGAAAAGCCGTGGTCTAATGTAGTGTTTACTCTCCTTTCCTGAACTTCTACCCTCTTTCATAGTAATCTCCAATGCCCAAGAAAGTGAAAAATCATTTAGTCATTTTTGCATGCTGAAAGATAATGAAGTGGTCTCAATTATGTAGTGCATTTAATTTATGATGTTATAAAACATTGATAATATAAATATTGTTTAATTATTCAAACTTTATCATCACTTGTATTAGTATATTATTTAAGATATATTACATTCATTTAATATACTTTATAATAGTATTCACTATATGAAGACAGATGTTTTACATTGTTCATTTTAACAATGATTTTTAACTCTACCTAAGAAAAAGTATAAATCAACAATCAATATGTTTTTAAATTATATGCTTGGTTTGGGAACCAAATATACATGGAAATGTAGACTGAAATTTAACTGTTCTATGACGTCAGAAAAAACTACTTTCATGACCAGATATTTGGAATTTTTTTTTTTTTTTTTTTGGTGAGGAAGATTGGCCCTGAGCTAACATCTGTTGCCAGTCTTCCTCTGTTTGCTTGAGGAAGATTGTTGCTGAGATAACATCTGTGTCAGTCTTCCTCTATTTTATGTGGGACGCCACCACAGCGTGGCTTGATGAGCAGTGCTAGGTCCACACCCAGGATCCGAACCTGCAAAATCTGGGCTGCCAAAGCAGAGCACATGAACCTAACCACTATGCCACTAAGCCAGCCCCCAGATATTTGGAATTCTTGCCCTTTTTTTCCCCCACTAAAAATTAGTTGATTGTTTTTCTTTCGGTCTCTAAACCATGAAATAAGAGAGGCTCAGGCTGACATTTTAAAGCACATCTTGGCAAATTACATTTTGAGCAACAGTTGAGCACAGTTTCACTCGAATTTTTATTTAATTGGTGGGCTGCAGTTCCTGGGCATCAAAATTGTGAAAAGCTGCTCAGGTAAATCTAGTGTGCAGCGTACTTTGAGAACCTCTGTTTTTGTGTAATATCCTGATTGGCAGACTCTATACCAAGACAGCTTAGGTTCAAATCCTCCTCCAACTCTTTACTAGCTACCTTTTTGCCCCTGGGCAGGTTACTTAGACCATGTGCCACAATTTCTTCATCTGTAAAATGGGGGCAATGAAAATTTCTACTTTTGGATCTTATATATGCCATTTACAAATTAGTTTACTCTGAAGATCATCTTGAGGCAAATATGCAGAATTATCATCATTTCATCCTTTATAATTTCCTCAGTAACTTTCTATATTTCAACATCCGTGTTACTTACACTTCCTGTCTTTAACCAATCATCCAAATATGGATATAAATTACAAGAATAAAAACAATTTAAGACAATTATAATGGTCAAAATTCACTTGGTAACTAACAATGTTGACTGATTAAACCGAGTACCTGTGTCGTGTACTCACCTCTTTCATACTCCCCACCATGTATTTGCCATTGTAATTTAATTTAATATATATTACATATATTATATATTATGTATACGGTTTTCAAGGATAGACATTACTACCTTTGATAATATGAGCACTCAGAACATTTTTGCAAACCCCTGTGGAATTTCATGAAAATCAGTTGGAAAAGGCTCTGCTCATGAAGCCTTAGAGATGTGATCAAAGGTAGACTGAGTCAACAAATTAGTGATGAGGAGAATTAATATAACAGCAGATGGATATGCACAGGTGAGTCTAAACCACAGGTATAATTCTATAATAGTAGCACAAAAGAGCTTTGGGTAATCCTTTGAGTGAGCTCAATCAAAATGATTGCATTTAGAAGACATATCTTTAATTTGGTGGTTACATCGCTTATTATTCCATCACTCGTTGTGTGTGTGTGCCACTTTTCAAGGTTTATCTTTACTTATAAATTGTCTCTAAAAATTAACTTTTGTTATTATATCAAGCCATGCTGTGGTGGTGCCCCACATAAAATAAAGCAAGATTGGCACAGATGTTAGCTCAGAGGCCGTCCCAGTGGTGCAGTGGTTAAGTGCGCACATTCTGCTTTGGTGGCCCGGGGTTCGCTGGTTTTGGTGCCAGGTGCAGACATGGCACTGCTTGTCAAGCTATGCTGTGGTAGGCGTCCCACATATAAAGTAGAGGAAGATGGGCATGGATGTTATCTCAGGGCCAGTCTTCTTCAGCAAAAAGAGAAGGATTGGCAGCAGTTAGCTCAGGGCTAATCTTCCTCAAAAAAGAACTATATATGCATGTTTAAACTAGACACATTGTCCAACTCACTGTTCCTAATACTTGGCAGCATTAATACCACCTCACTGAGTAAACTGGAATATACACGCATTTTAGGTGTCTATTATATGTCAGGCGCTGGACTAGTCATTGATAATACAGAGATGAATATGACTTGAGTTGGCTTTAGCCGTGTTGTCAGGAAGCTCACACTCTAGTTGGGAAGAAATGGGAAATTTAATAAGAGAACTATGTACAATACATGCACTCTAGCAGAATGTGAAGTGGATAACTGCCCAGTGGGATCAGGCAAGGCTTCTTAGAGGAGGTGACATTTGAGTCAGGTTTTAAGGGCTGAGTGGAAATTCACTGGTTGGGATCAACTCCTTAAGAGGAATTACTTCAGTAGAACTTGCCATAAGTCCAGAAATAAATAGTGTGCGGAATCAATACCATCTGTCAATTTACTCCATCTACTTTGCTCTTACCTTCAAAAAAACTTCAGAAATATAGTAAAAAAACTGAATCTATTTTATTAGCTCTTAAAATGAGTTAATCCAATGAGGAAATTGCATATAATGAAAGAGAATCTTCCCTGGGAGGAAAATACTATTTATTGTCTGCTTGTGTTTCATTATTTTCTGTCAAAAGTAACTTATGTTTAAATTTGATGATTAAAAATTCAGGTTTCTATATTGGTAATGCCATTTATTTTATAGTGTATTAATCATAAAATACTCATCTTGCTGACATTAACACACTTAAGTGAATAAAATGCAAAAATAATTTATATTACATTACACTGTAGTAGATTTATTAAACTAAACCAGAAATATGGTCAATGAAAGGTACGTCCTTGACCCCAAACATCCCCACCACGAGATCTCTCTCTGATTGTGTCATCAACTCAGAGAAAATTTTATAATAAATTGTTGATGTAAAATGAAAACTAAAATATCTATGAGGCCATCCTTGTTCTCTTCATTTTTCTAGAACAGCTCTGTCCCATAGACAGAGTGTGAGCCACACATGTAATTGAAAATTTTCTAGTAACTACACTAAAAAAGTAAACATAGAGACGAAATTAATTTTAATAATGTTTTATGTAACCCAATATACCTAAAACATTATCATTTTAACATGTAATCTTTATAAAAGTTATTGATGACATATTTTATTCTCTTTTTCCACATTAAGTATTTAAAATGTAATGTTTTACTCTTACAGCACTTCTCAGTTCAGACCTGCCACATTTCGAGTGCTTAGTAGCCATACGTGGCCAGTGGTTACCATATTAAAAAGTACAGTTCTAGAGAGCTCCATTAATCCAAAAAGAACAGGACCTCTAGTCTTTCACTGAAAAGTCGTTCTTCACTGCTAACCTTGGGGGCATTTCCAAAGGTAGTTTACAAATTTTAAATATTCTATCTTCCCATCTCTGAGGGCTTCAGTTTTAATACCATAGTATTCTTAAGGAATGCCAGACAATCTTTTGTACAGAATACTCTGAAAGAACAATTAGAAGTTTACGATGCACATCATGCAAAATACAGGTCCTTTTCCAAGCCTGTTTTAGAAGCACAAAAACCATAGTCATTTATCACTTCTGAGAATACTGTCTTAAGTATGTCTTTGTCTGGATATTGGTGATGCTGTGAGAACTTTGTGATTAAAAAAAAAAAACAGTCTTTTAAGAACAAGATTAAGAACAAGATACCAAACTAAAATTGATGACTAGAATGAAAGACTTTTTTAAACTGGAAACCTGATTCAGATCATCCGCAGGGGTACATTAGGGAAATGCTAGTCTGAAAATATATCCCACATTCGTTAAGTTACTGAAAGTTACTTGACTCTTATCACCTTAACAAGAAAATCCCCTTGTGGCCGCCGGAGTCATTCTTGGTTTTCAGGTAAACCTGCCTACGTTTGCAAAGCCCCTGGGACCTTTTTGCCTTGGAAGAATCATTTAGAGCCATCCAAAGTAGTGTTAAAGTATCAACACTTTGGAAAAGAGCTACTAATGAGCAAAATTACTTGTGAATTGTGAATCAGCAAAATGAACTCAGGTGTTCATTTACTAAGTGTGTATCAATTATCAGGTGCCTTCTAATTTCTAAGTCGTCTTTTTTTCCCCAAGAGTTAGTTTATAATTCAGATGTTTGGGATTTGAAACATTTACCACAGGGGGAAATATTATAAATTATAATTAATTTCCTAAGCTATCTAATTTAGTTTTTAATATGCCTGTATACCTTACTTAACTGCCATTTATAATATTTTCTCCCTAAGTGTTCACTTCTCACTAGAGTCATGAAAGTGAGGTATTATTACATGGTGCATGGTTTGATACTTTTACAAATTTTAATAATTATTTATTTAATGTGTTTTAGAAAAATCTACCTAGTACCAAAACAATTTTAAGATTCGTTGCTTAGAATGAGACTAAGTAAAAAAAAATTGAGTCAGTACAAGTCAACTTAGAGAAAAAGGTCGAGTAAATAAGTGGAAAGATAGGGCAGTAGGTCTGAAGGTGATTTGTGAAACTGATTACAGTTGTTTCACTCGTGAAAAATGCCTTCGGAATTTCAATGAAAAATGCCAGGAGCTTATTTCTCTACCCTGATGCTTGTTGTCTCTTTCCTTCTCACTCCCAGTTCCTTCTTCCCCTAACTCCTACCCACTTTCCTTCTCTGATTTTAACAGGAGTAAGAACTCCAGAAAAATGGGAAGATGGCAGGAAATGAGATGAGATAGGACCTGGAATGATAAAATAGCTCAGCCTTGAAGGGTTAGAGAAGTCTTCCATGAAACCTAAACTGAGACCTAAAAGATTATTTTCTCCGGTTGCGGGGGAAGGAGGTATGAAGAGCATCCTAAGCTGGGCAGCACACTGTGCCCATCTCGGAAATCATGGGAAACTGATTTTGAGATCATTGCAGCTTGGTAAAGCTGGAAAGTTTGGTTTGGGAGAGAGGAAGCTGGAAAGTTAGCAAGAGTCAGAAAGAATATTTTGTTTTACTTGGGTAGCAAAGGTAAACCACTTAAGTTTCTTTGTCTCTTTACTTGTTAAGCAGAGGAGTGACTTCACATAAAATGAAACTTGGGTTGAAGTGGGAGGGGCATGAACTTTGATGCAAAAATATCCTTCTCTAGAGTATTGATGAAATCCAAATGAGATACAGCGGTATAAATGGTGGAGAGATGTGAATTGATTCCAAGATTTGCTTGTGGTGGTGGTGGTTTTTGAAGCTAGGCTTTGCCATAGTTAGTAATGAATTCACGTAGAGGGTTAAGGGAAAGGGAGAAGCCGAAGTTTCTGCTTTGGACAGCTGGAGACATTTACTCAAATAGGGAACCCAAGACTTAGAGGCTGTTGGAAAGGACAGAGTGTTTTAACTGTACCTGGGTTTTAATTTACAGAGGTGACTGAGTGACAACGTAGAGAGATCAATGCCGTGAAAGAAGTTTTATTACTCGCAATTCCCAGGAGAAGAGGACATGCAACCCTATGCAGGGCTACAAGAGGAAGTGCCAGGGTTGTTCCGGAGGCAGAAGGAGCAAAGGAGAATGCATGGTTTCTCCCTTATTGTGGTTGCCCTGCAAAAGAATGGACGAGACAGAGTAGGCCAATTTGAGCAAGGTTAGGATTGGATAGTTTGAATAATTTCAGCAGGCTCTGGGCTATAGGGGTGGTCTCCAGTAGTCAGGTACCTGGCCCTGAAAATATTGGCCTGGTGTGTAAGAATTAGATAAAGGAGGTGGGTGGAGATCTGGGCTTTGGATTGGTTGGTTTGCATGTGAAAAGCACGCTCACAGAGGAGTCATTTGCGGTCTCCTGGAATTAGCTAGGCCTGGGAGGGGCAGTCTCTCCAGGACCAGCAAGGCCCCCAAGATGTCAAAGCATCATAAAATATAGAAAATAAAACACATGGCTAATACACAGAGTGGATGTTGTATATAGCTTAGGACAATGGTTCTCATCACTAGCTCCGTTGGAATCACTTGGAAGGCTTGTTAACATGCAGATGACTGTCTCGCCCTCCCAATTTCTGATTCTGGAAGGCTGGGGAGTGGCTAGACAACTTGCATTTCTGAAAAGTTCTCCTGCGCTGCTGCTGTTGGTGAGGGACCCCGCTCTAAGCACACGGACTTAGGACATGAACAGTTTGGGGAATATCTGAAAGGAGCATAAATTCAGGGGACACCCTTGGACAATTGCCTGTGTGGCTCTGAAATTCAGGATAGAATATTAAGCTAGAAATAAAGATTTGGGGGATCATCTGCGTCCAAGTGATCGTTGAAATTTGGGGAGTACTTGGGGGCTCCATGTACAAAAAAAAGTAAAAAAGACTAAACCCCAAGCCTCACTGAATAGAGGATTGATAGGAGTCCACAAAGGTGGCCGAGAAAACTTCAGACGAGCGTTAGGAAGCCGAGCAGACATTCACCGCCAAAATGAGAGGCGCTTGTGGATGATTTGACTGGCTTTGCCAGCATGCATTAACTGCTCCGTAAGCACTTATGTTAATTATAGTTATAAAAACATGTTTTAATAAACAACTAAAGTAATGCAACTGATTTTTTTCATTTTCATTTTTGTTTTTATAGCAGTAACATTGGATTATAACATATAACTTTCAGGTGTACATCATAATATATTTCAAAGTCTGTGTAGATTACATCATGTTTGCCACCAAAGACTAATTATAATCCATCACCACACATGTGCCTAGTCCCCCTCTCCCCCTCCTCCCTCCCCCTTTCCCTCTGGTAACCATCAATCCAATCTCTGTTGCTATGTGCAACTGATTTCTTTTTAAAGAAAAAAGTTAAATGTGTCAATTAGAATGCTAAATAGTTGCCTTTAGGTGGCTGTGGAATTATCCTAGGATGTTGTTATCATTCAAACCATTTTGGTACTCCTTTTTTTTTTCTTCCCAAAGCCCCAGCACATAGTTGTATATCCTAGTTGTAAGTCATTCTGGTTCATCTATGTGGGATGCCGCCTCAGCATGTCCCGATGAGTGGTGTATAGGTCCCTGCCCAGGATCCAAACTGGGGCATGCACACTTAACCACAGGGCCACAGGGGCCAGCCCCTTGGTACTCCTTTTTGAGGGGTCATTTTCAGAGCTGTGGTTTCTTCTTTTTTAATGTCCTCAGAGCTGTTAAATTTTCATAGTTTGAGGGTGAATTTGATTTTTTCATCAGTCTTACAAGCCTCTATGATTTATAAAATAAATAAATGATAAACCTAGATGCAATCAATTTTTAAATCAAAAAAGTAGATACCTACTAAAATTTCTTACGTGATTGAAAACTGTCTTTGAAGGCGGTTTCAAAAGAGGAGTTTAGTTCCTAAATTGTAACATCACTCACAACATTAAAGGACAACATTCATTTGAATGAATATGTTCTTGGTCAATTGGTTTTCAGTGTCTTCTTACCTGATAGTCATCTCATATAGATGCATATGCAGATATAACTTTCTCTGAATGGCCCTGATATATATCTTGGCTCAAAGTTTCTTGATTCTGACATTCACGGTAGATGAGTACTGTATGGTGACAATCTTGTCAGGCTGTCTTTGGAGAAGCTCTGAATCCTATTCGGAAGATTCCCCCGAACTATTCTGCTCTCAAGAATGCAGACAGGAATAGTCAAGGGAAGATTTTCAGAGGCTAACATTTTCATGAAAGGCATTTTCCTCGTGTTGGAAATTAGTTTACTAAATGCGAGGTCTTACCTTCTCGTTACAAGAAGCCTTTCATATTAATGTAAATATGGCAGTTGTGCCAGAAATGAATTGCCTCTCGAACTAGCACGTGGAAAGAAGAGTTCTGACATTTAGCACATACATAGCTTTTAAAAATACACCCTTTCAAACAGGATATGCTATTTCCGGTTCTCTTCAGTTGTTTTCAGTTACTTTTTTCCTTTATATTCCTTTGTATATGTTTTTTTATCTAATCTGTGTCCTCAGATTCCTTTAGATCTTGAATTCTACTTGGTTTTGTTTATTCCCCTGACATTGTTTTGTTCTAGACATAATCAGTCACGGGCTATAAATCCGTTATTTTAAGGTAAATTTGAACATGCATTAGAACTATTTGAGGGATTGTTAAAATACAGATTGAAGGATCCAAGCCCCAGAGTTGCAGATTCAGGTAGGACTGGAGTGGGGACTGATAATTTGGATTGCTAGCAAGTTTCCAATTGAGATGGATGTTACTGGTCTGTGGACCAAATTCTGAGAACCATTCAATGAAGGAAAACGAGATGCAGAAATTTTCTTCATTGGCTTTTGCCATTGAAGACATTTAGGTAGAGAAAGAGAGACGTCAAAAGGTGTAATCAGTTAGGTCTGGGTGGAGCCTGAGTATTTGCATTTCTGTCAAACTCCCAGGGAATGCTGTTTTGGCTGCTTGAGGACCACACTTGATAAACGACTAATTAAAATATTATTTAAAAGAAATTTAGTCCCAGGGCGGCCCCATGGCAGCGTGGTTGAGTTCACGCTCTCCGCTTCAGCAACCCAGGGTTTCGCTGGTTCGGATCCCAGGTGCAGACCTAGTACAGCTCATCAAGCCATGCTGAGGCGGCGTCCCACATAGCACAACTAGAAGGACCTACAGCTTGAATATACAGCTATGTACTGGGGGGCTTTGGGGAGAAGAAGAAGGAAAAAAGAAAAAGAAAAGAAGATTGGCAACAGGTGTTAGCTCAGGGCCAATCTTTAAAAAAAAAAATTGTAAAAAAAATTTAGCAGGCTGGCCCAGTGGCACAGTGGTTAAGTTCGCTTGTTCCGCTTCGCTGGTTCAGATCCCAGGTGCAGACATGGCACCGATTGGCACGCCATGCTGTGGTAGGCATCCCACATAGAAAGTAGAGGAAGATGGGCACAGATGTTAGCTCAGGGCCAGTCTTCCTCAGGAAAAAGAGGAGGATCGGCAGCGGATGTTAGCTCAGAGCTGATCTTCCTCTAAAAAAAATTTAGTACAGCAAAGTCTCCTATGTAATGGGGTCTAAAGAGTTATTTTGGTTTAATTTGCTCAGTAGTTTCTTGTAGGCAAAATTGGCACCAGCAAAGCTGAGGTTCAATTTGTGTTCATAGTAGTCATGAGGGATACTTTCAAAAAAGCTGAGATTGGTTTTGGAGGTGACAATGAGTACGGAGGAAGAAATAAAAAAACAAGGAAGCTAAGTAATAAGTTGTTCATTGGGTAAAGAAAGAGAAAGGGAGTAAGTAGAGATTTCTTAGGCTGGTTCAGCAAGGCAGGTCTGTCACAGTCACAAAGGAGAGACGTACAAATGCCTTACAAGCGGTGATTTCCTCAAAAGGCACGCAGGAGCCTTTAGGGGTTCCTGACCTCCCCTCCAGACACAGTTTATACCATTCTTCGTTCATATTACTTCTATTTGAGTGTCTATACTCTCCCAGCCCTGTGCTTGGTAGACAGGGTCCTGCCCTCTGGAGTTTACATTCCAGTTGAGAAAAACAGCTGATAAATGCGTGACTTATGTTTGTTTTTTAAGGATCACTCTGGCTGCTGTGTGGATAATAGGATATGGAAGGTGCGGGAATATAAAGGTGATGCCCTGTTCTGAATTCTATCTCCTCAGAGCTTTGTTCTGTCAGAATTCCCTTTCTTTCATAACTTTTAAGTTACCTTCTGACTGATGAGCCTTTGCTGTTGGTTTACCCTATGCTACCCTTCATCTTAATAAACAAACACACTTATCAACCTCACCACCGCTCCTCTCCCACCCCCTTCCAGTGTTACCTCCCGTCTCTCCTTTATTTCACGCTCAGTCTTTGTGAAAGAGTGGCGCAGCTGGCTAACTTCCTTTCTTTACCCACAATTCACTTTTCAACTCATATTCTCTGGCTTTGGCTCCTACAGGCCAGGCAAACTGCTGTCAGTAAGAAAACCAATGCCCTACCCCTTCCCCAGTTGCCTCACTTAGCTTCTCTGTGTAATTTTTTCCTGCTTTAGTTTCTTGACATCCTCCTACCCAGGTTTTCAAACCTGACCTATCTGCCTACTTTTCATTCTCTCTCCCAGATGATTCATCCTCTGCCTTTTCCATAAATAGGAATGCCTCCCAGATCCCATCCTCAGCCCTTCTTCACTTTCTGTCCGACACCCCTTCCATGATCTCATCTTCACCCAAAGCTCCATTTAGTACCTAGAAGCAGATGACTCCCCAATCACCCTTCTATATTTATGTTTGCAGCTCCACAATGAACCTCTGTATTGAGGCCACAGGACTGATAGTGCTGATAAGCACAGGTAGGATATACTATACTGCTAGTGTCTGCTCTGATTGGTTGGCCTTTTGCTATAGCAGATATTGACTATTTTGAGTCTTACCTCTGTCCACAGTCATTTCAAAATTAGCATGTCCCAAACTGAAATTCCCAGCAATCTGGATATTCGTTTCTATGCCCTGTTTCAGAAAATGACACCACCATTTACCCAGTTTTCTAAGCCAGAAGTCTCTGGATCCAGCCAGACTCCTCTCTTTTGTACACACATCTACACTGACATGAAATATTGCTAATTTTACCACCTGAAGTCTCTCTTAAAACAGACTTTTCTCTCTGTCTGTCCCTCATTTCAGGCCCTTATCACTGTGGCGTCAAGCACGCTTGATTCAAATCTTGTAACCTTAGGCAAATTTCTTAATCTCTTATGGCCTCAGTTTCCTCATAGAATTTCTATTTCTTTGGTTGGTTGGAAGGATTGAGTGAGATTATACACTTGTCTATTTTTGCTTCTGTTGCCTATGCTTTTGGTGTCATATCCATGAAATCAGTGCCAAGACCAATGGCATGAAGCTTTGCCCCTATGTTTTCTTCTAGGTGTTTTATAGTTTCAGGTCTTAGGTTTAAATCTTTAATCCATTTTGAGTTGATTTTGTGTATACTGTTAGATAAGGGTCCAATTTCATTCTTTTGCATGTGGATATTCAATTTCCCCAGCACCATTTGTTGGAGATACTATCCTTTCTTCACTGTGTATTCTTGGCTCCCTTGTGGAAGATCAGTATGGGTTTATTTTCGGGCTTTTGGTTCTGTTCTCTTGGTTTGTATGTCTGCCTTTATGTCCGTACTATACTGTTTTAATTACTACAGCTTTGTAATATATTTTGAAATCAGGAAGTAAGATGTGTCCAGCTTTATTCACCATTTTCAAGATTTTTATGATGATTCAGGGGTTTTTTGTGGTTCCATATAAATTTTAGAATCTTTTCTTAAATTTCCATAAAAAAGTACATTGAGATTTTGATAGGGACTGCGTTGAAATCTGCAGATTGCTTTGGGTATATGGACATCTTAACAATACTGAGTTTTCCAAACTATGAACGTGGCATGTCTTGCCATTTGTTTGTGTATTCTTTCATTTCTTTCATTGATGTTTTGTAGTTTTTAGTGTACAAGTCTTTCACCTCCCTAGTTAAGTTTATGCCTAAGTGTTTGGTTGTTTTAAACTCTATTTTAAATGGAATTGTTCTCCAAATTTCCTTCGCAGATAATTTGTTATTAGTGTGTAGAAACACAGTTGATTTTTACATGTTGATTCTGGATCCTGCAACTTTACTGAGATTACCATACCGAGAGTCAGGTACATAAAATGCAGTCAATAAAGACGGGTTGCTATGATTGTTGTCAATGATGTTAGTGCTATTAGTTTCACCTAGAAAACTGCAGTAGCCTCTTAACTGGTCTTCCTGCATTTAGTTTCAGTTCCTCAGCCAGAGTCACCTTCTAACGTGGAGGTTGACCCTGTTACCTCCATACCCGTATTTAAAACTCTTTGGCACCTTTGAGATAAACTCCCACATCCATGGAGTAGCATTCAAGGTCATTCATGATGCAGTTTCACCTTGGCCCCATTGCTTTGACTCCCCCTGAGGGAGATATATGGCAAAAACTTCAAGGCTACCTGGACACTACTCACCTTGTGTCCTTATACTTCTGTCTGCTGGGAAGACCTTCCACTTACCCTGCCCTCCTCAGCCCAACTAATTCTTATTTATTCTTCAAAATAATCTCAAATTCAAGAGTAGACTTCTGGTCCACAGGAGATCCCAAATCTCTCAGTAAGTTATACAGAATAAGCATGCCCCAAAAAAGTGCTGTTCAGATATTTCAAAGTTAAGTGGGTAATAATCACGTTTACAGAAAAGGAAATGGCAACAAAATGATGGCACCGGTATAAAAATACATAAGGATGTGTTTTCAGTTCAGGATTGTTTCTAACATTTTAATATAAAAATGTTTAATCGTACAGCAAAGTTGAAAGACTTTTACGGTGAGCCTCTGTATACCCGCCACCTATATTTTGCCATTAGCATTTTACTATTCTTGCTTTAGAACATACCCATCTATCCATCCCTCTTTATATGGTTATTTTTTAATATTCTAATAATCTTACCCTTAAATAATAAATTGTCTTTTTAAAAATAACATAGGTGTTTCTACATTGGTAAAGCAAATAAACTTGCTTTTGTTAAAACGATATAAATTTTAGTGCTTTCTAATTCAATCCATTGAAGGATCCATTAAAAATAGTACCAAAGAGGGGCCAGCCTGGTGGCACAGCAGTTAAGTTTGCGTGTTCCACTTCGGTGGCCTGGGGTTCGCCAGTTCAGATCCCGGGTGTGAACATGGCACCACTTGGCAAGCCATGCTGTGGCAGGTGTCCCACATATAAAGTAGAGGAGGATGGGCACAGGTGTTAGCTCAGGGCCAGTCTTCCTCAGAAAAAAGAGGAGGATCGTCAGCAGATGTTAGCTCAGGGCTAATCTTCTTCAAAAAAAATTAGCATAAATAAAATTTTAAAATTAAAAAAAACAGTAGTACCAGAGAATATAAAACATGTTTTATTAAGTCCACTGTACCTGATTAGATGTAGGCCATTAGGAAAAATTGTTATAATTAAAGATTCTGGGTTTGCTATTATATAAAAAGCCTAAAGGTTTATATTCCAGTGGAATGCTTGGTGAGGACTGTTTTTCCTCCATCTTTATGAAATGTAACTTTGACCTATATTTGGTTAATGCACCATGGGTTAAGCTACAGACGTGCTAAATAGGCAGTTTTGAAATTGGATTTTTTTTAGTTCCTTTTACATTAAATCTTCATAACACTTTATTGATTAATTTGTATCTGTTACCATTTTAAAGAAAAGTCTCAGACTGGCAGGTGAGAATTAAAAAGAAAACAAACAACATGGTAATCCCACTTTCAAGCCAGTCAACATCTAGTCAATGTGTCCTTTTCAATTAGTAAGGCACAGCTTTCCACAAAGTCACAGCATGACTCTATACACTGCTGTAGTGTTGCTGAAATAATGGCGAATACAACATCTTCCATATAAAATGTTCCTTTTCTATAAGTTTTCATGATGCTTAGTACACTGCAATGATCACATTATTCAGTTCCAGAATTAGTAGCACACCATTGTGAATGACTCAATTCACATTGTGATTACTCATTCAACAACATTCTTGAAGGTTTACAATGTGCAAAGCATTACATTAAGTAGCATATGGCAGAAATTCTCAAATGCAGATGATCTGTGAAGATTTCCTCAATCAGCAGAGACATGAGAAATATAGGGGTTGAAAGAGAGAAGGAAGGAGTAGACAGAGAAATAATGTAAGCTTGTCACCTGCCTTTCTTAGGAACTCCTGCCCTTTATTCTGAGAGCAGGTCCTTCTGATTTTTTTAGTTGTTAAAATGCCCCTTCCATTATAGTATGATGTCAAAGTATATGGTGAGTTTTGTTTTGTTTTAATAGTTTGCCTGGCAAAATTACCATTTGATATCTCTATTGGTTATCTATTGCCACAATAATGCTGTGTAACAGACCAACCCAAAACTCCGTAGCTTAAAACGATAAGTATTTCTTTAGTTCACTAGTTTGTGGCTTGATTTAAGTTGGGCAGTTCATCTGCTCTGGCTGGAGGGTGGCTGGGAGCTCACATGTCTGAGGGTGGCTGGATCAGTTCAGCTCTGCTGCTCATATCTTGCTCATTCTTCCAGCACTCTAGCCCCAGCATGTCCTCTTGGCAAAGGCAGAAGTGGAAGAGCAGGAGTGGAAAGACGTAAACAATTTTTTAAGCCTCTGCTTCCATCAAGCCTGCTAATATCCCATTGGCCAAAGCAAGTTTTATTCTCTACCCACCATGGTAGGCAGAATAATGGCCCACCAAAGATGTTCGCGTCCAAATTCCCAGAACCTGTGAATATGCTATGCTACATGGCAAGAGGGAATTAAGATTGCAACTGGCATTAAGGTTGCTAATCAGGTGACCTTGAAATGGGGAGATTATACCAGATTATCCAGATGGGCACATTGTAATCACAGGGTCCTTACAAGTGAAAGAGGGAAGCAGGAGAGTAGGAGTCAGAGCCAGAGAGAGATATGAAGACGCCATGCTGTTGGCTTAGAAGATGGAGAAAGGGGCCACTGGCCAAACAATGCCGGTGGCCTCTAGTAGCTGAAAAAAGCAAGGAAACAGATTCTCCTCTAGCTCCTCCAGAAGGAACACAGTACTCCCAACACTTTGATTTCGGCCCATGAGACCCATTTCGGATCTCTGACTTTCAGAAGTGTAAGATAATAATTATGTGTTGTTCTAAGCCGCTACATTTGCGGTAATTTGTTGCAGCACTAATAGGAAACTAATATACCCTCCATTGTCCATTTTTTTCGGTAACATCTATACTATTATTTACTTAATGTTTTTCTTAAAATCAGCTCATCTTTGATTTTTGCTTTTAGCTTTAAGTAATAATATCTGTAAAATTATAGACTGATATACTATTTTGTTTTTTTCATACTATACATGAAAATAAACGAATGTGAAAATTTAAACTGTTCATCTGTGTAACACCACAAATCAGTTCCCTACTGATGCGGGGTCGGTGAGCCGAGGAGTCGAAAGAAAGATTTCTTAGACTCTCAAGATCTGGCAGTAGTGCTCTTTTATTTAGAGAATAGTGTGGAATAGCATGGGGACAGGACCCATGGGCAGTCAGAGCTTCTGCTGCCGCCGCTTCTGCTGCCCCCGCTGGCATGGGGACAGGACCCATGGGCAGGCAGAGCTGGTGCGTGGGGACAGGACCCACGGGCAGTCAGAGCTCCTGCTGCTGCCCTGAGTTGAGGGTTAGGGCTAATTTTATAAGGCATGGGTACGTGACTTATTTTTACTGGAAAAAAAAGAAAAAGAAAAAGATGATGTAAAAAGTCATTAAATGATTTCAGTGCAGATGGGGTCTGGTTATTGTGCGGTCATATAACTTTAGATACGAATCTGGCCATATAGATCGGCATGCAGGTGAGGATGCCCCGGGCTTCTCTCCCTGGGGCAGTCCTAATTCATACCATAAAAAAAGTCCACTGGGTCATATAGTTTGGCATGTAGGCCAGGTCACCTTGGGCTTCTCTAGCTGGGGCAGCCTTAATCCACATCACCTACCACTAGTGTTAAGTAAACCATACTTTGGGAAATGTGGATCTAGGTGGTCTAAAGGAGCAAGAAATCGTGGAAAAATGAGAATTTCCAAGAGAAGGAGGCATTTGGCCAATGGGGGGAATTTTTGGCAGAGAAAAGTACGGGCAGGAGAAAGACAAACGATCCAGTATGGCTCTAGCATACTATTTGCATTTGTGTGAAACAATTTGAAGCTTGCTAATCTTGACATGTCTTAACACTGTTAGATTATTCTTTCCACTGGCTGAAATGTTCACCAGGAGTCTCATCTATCTTCTGGTTTAAGCTCAGATTTATCACACTTCTTCTTGGAAACATCCAAGTCTCAACTCTCCCCTGGCTAAGATACACAGTCAGTCCTTTCTATAAAAAAGCTCAAACTTCTCTGAAGCACTCCTCCGTCATCTTGATGTCATAGTAAACAGACAAGTTAACTCATGGCTGGGGGCTCCAGGCTGCCCCCAGTCCCACTTACATGTCCCAGGGCTGAGGGGAATCAATATCTGAGATGCCTAAACCCAATCACAGAATATGTTTTGGCATACCCATTAGAAAGCCCTATTTTAGAGCATTTATCAATTGTGAACTTCTTAAAGGCAATGATTTTGTCCTGTTCTTCCTTCTATTCATAATTCATAACATGATACATGATAGGTGTCAATAAATGTTGATTGAAATAAAATTAGAGGAATAGCAAATGACTTGTCCAAGGTCAAACATTTACACAGCTTTATTTCCCCTCCCTTTGCTACCCTCCATTGCCAGGTGTATCTACTGATAGGCTGCGTCTGTAGGCCGGGCCTATCTTAGTTTCTGAATTAATATCGGTGGCTCTTGTAGCACAACAGAAATCTAAGTTTGTTATGTGGTGGGATTTGTAATTAAAATTCTGTGGCTCACAGACTTGGTGTTCAATATTTTAGGAATAAACCTGGAGCGCCCAAATGGTTTGAAAGACCCAGCATTCCCGACTTCCTTTCTTTCTCTTCTCCCCCGGCTTCCCTCTTCATCCAGTAGTTTTATTTATTTGGATACTATTAAACCCTTAGCAATTTTTCTTACATCTGTTCTCTAGAAGCTGTCACAAGTGAGTGGAGGCAGGATGGCACTGGGCTATAGTAGAAAGAACATAAAACTAAGAGTTAGAAGCCCCGGGTTCCAGGAAAAGCTCTGAGGTGGGATTTCGGGCAAGTCTCTTAACTTCTCTCAGCATCAATCTCCTCATCTGTGAAATAAGATTAATGATGCCTGTCTTCACTGTACTTCAAGGTTGTTTTGAGGTTCATACGCATTCCCCCTCGATATAGCCTATAAATCTCAGATGTGTACAGATAACCTATAATGTTCACCAGTAAGCTTAATATTTCTCAGATTTTTAAAATCAATGACCAGCATTGGTCCAATCTAACATAATAATATATTAAATGTCAATATGTGTGGGAGTCTCTCTGGTTTTTGGTATGAATGGAAGTGTGTTTAGTTTATCTAAAATAGGATGGAACTGTAATATTAATATATATCATCAATATATGTTTTTAGCAGGTTTATTTTTTCATTATAAAGATAATTTTGGTCCAAAACTAGGCAGACAGCTTTAATTTGATTAATTTACAAGTAAAATGATGACATCAAAAGAGCTCCTTCTTTTAGCTATAAGTTCTTTCTTACATTGAAACTAATCTGTCGTTTAGGACAGGGAAACCATGTAGTTGGAAAATTCATTGGCGTCATGGAACTAAAACAGTGGCTTTTGAAAGCTCTTTATCAGTTTCGTTTTTCTTTGTTTGACAAATGGAGTGGTGATATTTCTGGGTGTATATGAAGCATACTGATTGACCAAAAAAAGTAACGTCTTTTGCAAACCCCTCACTTAACCATTATTCTGGTTTCCCAGCCACGTAGGAACCCTTTCTCTTTGTTCCTAGGTTGATTTCCTTTCTTGAACCTTTTCAGTTCTAAGCATAGACAAATTGCTGTGGTTCTTCGAGGGGCCAGACAAAATAAGTATTGTCCAATGCTAACACTTTGAAATGTGATATTGTAATTACTTACCAAGTGAACATTAATCACGACTAGATTAGAATGGAATTACCTGTTATAGTCACATTAATAGCAAATGAGCTTTCCCTGATTGATGTTGTTATAATGAATACAAAAGGAATTAATAATGATCTGTCACTCACCGAAAGAGACTTAGTCATTAAGGGCATATCATCAAAAGGCGAGTAATACTTTACAATAAGTAAGTATTAATTAAAGTAAAATCAAAATGAACTCCTATTGAATTACTTATATCCACATTACAAAGATATTAGACTATTGGGGTTAATGTGATTGCAATATATTTTATAAAAAATAATGACTAACCATTTAAAATATTTAGGAAGCAAATATTTGTTTGTGTTTGCTAAGTAGCTATGCAGGCTATTTAGCTTTTTTGAGTGACTTGTTAGCATATCGGGACAATGAGGAATAATACCAAGTGTTATATATAATATATTAATTCATATCTTTTTATCGGAAAGTATGCATTTTGTTTTCAGCATTTTTTTAAGACTTTATTTTTTTCCTTTTTCTCCCCAAAGCCCCCCCGGTACATAGTTGTATATTCATCGTTGTGGGTCCTTCTAGTTGTGGCATGTGGGACGCTGCCTCAGCGTGGTCTGATGAGCAGTGCCATGTCCACGCCCAGGATTCGAACAAACGAAACACTGGGCCTCCTGCAGCGGAGCGCGCGAACTTAACCACTCGGCCACGGGGCCAGCCCCCTGTTTTCAGCATTTTCACTAGTTTCCAATAGAATATTCTAAAGGGCCTCTAAACTGTAGACATCACAGTGACCAATTTTTGTTTAAAAGAAATGTAGTTGAAAGCTGACCTGCTGTGAATATTGAACCAGATGTTAAGGAACACCCCAGTTAGAAGTGAGACTGGCGAGCAGAGAAGCAGAACTAAACCGTTCACATACAATTTCTAAGGAGTAATTGAGCATACACCTATCAGGGGGAATAAAAAGGTAGGCTCTCTCAGTCAAAGTGCTTTCTTTCTTTAAAAGAAAAATAATTTTTGAAATTTTCTGTGGCAACAAATCCGTAGCAGAAAGTAAAGAGTTTTGTATTAGTGAAATGATCAGAGTATCATTCTTATAATTCTGCTACACTGAACATTGTTTAGAACAATTTAGAATGATATTAAAATAGCCATGAACACCTTTTTCTAATGTAAAAAGTTAGCTTTTAACTGGATTAAAATAATTATGTCTTAAAATGACTGCATGTAAAAACTGACGAAATCTAAATGAGGTCTGTGTTTGAGTTAATGACATTGAACCAATGTCAGTTTCCCAGCTTTGATAATGTACTATGGTTATATAAGATACCATCATTGAGACAAGCTGGGGGAAGGGTACATGGGAACTCTCTGTACTATATTTGCACTTTCTTGTGTGTCCTAAACCATTTCAAAGTAAAAAGTCGATTTTAGTAAAACTAAACATACATTTCCAGAAAACGCTATCTTTTCTCTATAACCAGTGGCTAACTGTTCAATCTAAAAGAATATGTAGAGGTGGTTGGGAACTGCTAAATGAATCACATTTCTAAGCTGGACGTAAGTGATGATCCTTGAGTTAGTAAGTGACTATGTGTGCCAACATATGTTATAGAACGTATAAATGTATACGATAAAATGCTGGAAGCTAATTATTTATTGGCGTGTTGCAATGGGTCCCTTTAACGCTGCTTATGTAGGAAGCTACTGTAATTATAAAAATGAACACAGCCAAACAGCCAAGTAAGTTAACTGAAGTTTAAAAGTGTTGTGTTTGAGATTGGAAACACCTTCCAGTGAGCTTTGCATTTATTTTCACACAAGGCAGACACATTTTCTTTTGATTTTAGTGTTCCACATCATATGATACAGTGTCAAAGAAAAACTCTAAAATCCTCAAACTCCTGGTGTGCCCTCCCTTCCAAAAAGGTGGCATCACAATAAATACAGCCTTCAGAGTTAATAATATCCAAGAACAAGCCCAGCAGTTGCACCAGCATGATTTAGCTCCTGCTGTGACAATTATTATTTTTATTTTATTAATTTTGCAATTAAATTGCAGAGTTAAGCTGGGCGTATTTCAAGCTGTGGCTCTTTTTCAACTATCTCAGTAGTTCAGAGAGAACTTCAGATGTTCCACAACAGGGAAGACAGACAGTCCAGATATTATTTCTGTAGCACCAATATTGTGTGAAAAAGGATCTAACTAACTCTCAAAGAAGCTCCGTAAACTACTTTCATTATAAATGTCTAAGAAATAAAATAGATTCAAAGAGCGGTGGAGATTTTTAAAACAGGTACATCGTGAGCCAAATCCATCTCATTATCATCAGGAAGTTACTGAAGCGCCATGTGTACACAACGTCACCAGGCATTTAAAAGGAGGGGGGCAGGTAGAGGGAAAATTTCTCTAGCCCTCGGGAGTCTTCCATTCTAATAATGTGAATTTAGCAACTTTAGATTGACTTATTAACATGTATCTTATTTATCTTGGTGCTGAATATATATTTTTCAATTGTATAGGAACCATGAAATATTCCACACCTCATTTAAACAGGGGATTTTTATAGAGAGGTGATATTTGTAAAAGATTAGGAGAAATGAGCTTTTGCTAATAAAATCGTAGTTTTCTTTTCTCTCCTGGAAATGAATTGGAGTTAGTTTTATGTCTGATATGGCCAAATATGATGTGCAATTTGCTAAAGACTGAAAAGAGGAGAGAAGCTAAATAGGGGGTTGCAAGTGAACAGACCACTGCATGGTTAAAAAAAGAAACAAGTAGAGTTGCTGAGTTCCCCAAGAAGCCATCCGCCTTTGACTTGGTGAATCTCACTTGAGTGGTTAAGTAAACTGCTGGCCATCTTGGCGCCTTTCTGGCTCTGCCCCCATACAGCTGGGTTTTCACAGACAAATAACCTAGCCTTGCAGAACATTAGATTCTTTGCTGATAGAGTTAGGATTTCTCAGCAGCCTTTTAGATCCACACTTCTATGCTTCACTCAAAGGCACTCTTTTGCACCGGAATTATCCTGCAGCGAAACATCGTGATGAAAGTGTAACTCTGTGTCTGAATACTGGCTACGCTACTCTCACAAGATCACAGTGTGATCTTCCTACAAGCCTCTTAACCTCTCTAGGCCTTGTTTCTAAAATGAAAGGAATAATTGTTAACATTGTGAAGATTAAATGAGATAACATAAAGTACTTAGCACAGTGTCCTGCATATCGTGAAGGCTTAGTATGTGTTAGTAGCCTTATTTTATTATTATCATCATTATTATTAATAATAATGAACCCTGGTTGTTGGGGGAATTGCTTCTGTCTTCATATGTCATAGTCAAAATAGGTTAAAGGGCCCTTTATCTCTTATTTCTGATGGTGCATTATAAATACTTATGGTAATATGCCTCCTTTATATATGGTTCTTTATAGTTTACGAGGCACTCTTTAATGTTACCTTAGTAAAATTTCAAAGGTGAATGTTAAAAGGCTACAATTTACAAGATGACAACCCAAAGAAGAAGTAAATATTTTGCTTGGTGGATTTTTCAGTTTAGGTGACTCAGATCTTTTCATGTCTCGTATCATCCATCTCTCTTTTGATGAAGAGAATGCTAACCAGAGCGTAACCTTGTATGTACATATTCATTCAGCCTGAGAAAGATCCAGAGGTACAAAAATGGGGGTAGTCTAGATTCCCCAGAGGAGATTAGCATACACAGTACAATTTCCAGGAGGTCCATAAACAGTATATTAAAATATTAGCTTGAATCAAATAATATTGCCAGTAGTTGAATGTTTTAGACCTCCCAAATTAGCAAGATTTTTTTGCATGTTTCAACCTAAAAGTTAAAAGAAAACCATGTAACTTAAAGTTACAAATTGTTCCTAAATATTTTGCAGCAAAGAGTAATGAGGAAAATAAATATTGCTAGTAAATTACACCTGGGAAATTCAAGGCCACAAAGAATTCTAACTCATATACAGAGCAGTACTTATTTTCAGTCCTCTAGTGGCCAAAGTTAAATGACAAAAAATCCCACCCCCTGTTTTACTTCACCCCCTGACCCATGCAGTTGGCCAAATGACTTGTTAGCACATTTTTCTTTCCATAGATCACTTATAGGGATTTCTGGTTAGAAATGGTGGATCACAAAACGTCGCTGAAATGAGAATAGGGGAATTAAAATGATATTTAACCACAGGGAGAAAGAATATGGGAGTCGAAACAATAAAATATGAGAGGACAAATGTTTGGAATATGTAAAGGGAATGGAGGAGTTGGCGTCTCTGAGGAAACTGAATACAAGTACCTAGAACCTAGGAAGTCTTAGGAATTGGAAGCGTTAGCTACTGCAGAAGGCAAGGATGAGCATGGGGCTGAAAGCAGGGGGATTTGTCAAAAGCATGTCTAAGAAGCAATTAGATTCCCAAGCCTCTCAGCCTTTCCATGGAATCAAAATTATTGCCTCTTCCCTACCCAACCAAGAGACTGGAGGTTTGTTCTCCAGAGAAACTGTACTACAAACCTTCAACATCTGGGGATATCAGGTAGAGAAAAGGGCAGAGGAGAGTTTCCATACTGAAAATGGGAATTAAGTGAAGCTACATATGCTGAATAAGATCACCCACTTTTCCTGATTGGTTTCAGGAATGCTGGCAGCAAATATATATTCCCAGAGAGGAGATTAGGTGTTTTTCTCCAGAGAAACTGAGTGGCCTTAGATAAAAGACTATTGATACTCTTATTTGGGGATCTTTCCCATGTATATAGAATAAAATTCACCTGGCGAGAAGCCCTACAAACAAAGCTTATTAATTTTTTAGTGCCTAAACCCTAAATATAGATAAGAAACAAAGGATCATCCAACATTTGAGAAAATGAGACCAAATATAAAAACAAGGGGGAAAACAAAGAACTCATGGAGAATAGACACATGTAATTAATATCCCTAGAGAGATAAGAGAAAATATTAGATCCATGAGACAAAAAGAAGATTTTATTAAAAAGAAAAATTCAAAGCACAAAGATATACTTCTGGGAAATAAAATTATAATAGTGAAGATATAAAAGTAAATTGAAAGTGGAAGGTAAATCTCCAAGAATGCTGATAAAATGAAGACTGAGAAATGAGCAATAAAGAAGAAAAGATGGTAAAATCAAAGGATCAATTCGAGAAATCCAACATCTGACTAAAAGAATCCTGGAGAAAAGTATAGGGAAGAATTTACCAAATATATATGTATATATAAAAAAATATTTCCCAGAAATGAAGGGTACAAGTTTTACAACTCAAAGTGCCCACCAAGTTTCCAGTACAGTTTTTTAAAAAAGGCTCACATCAAGACATATCGTGTGACATTTCAGAACAGCAATAAAATTCTAAAACCTTCTGAAGAGAGGGCAGGGGAGAGAGAGAGTGACAGACAGACAGAAACCATGTCACTAATGAAGGACTGAAAATCAGAATGGCATCAGATCTCTTAACAGCAGTACTTGAAGACAGAAGCAGAAGAATCCACATCATTACAATTTGGGGGGAAAATTATGTTCAATTTAGAATTAATAAAGATATAGTCAACCATTCAGAGTATTAAAAGTTTACTTTTCAAATACCATTCCTCAAGAACCTAGTAGAAGACGAGCTCCATGAAAATTCAAGAATTGAACAATGAAGAGGAAAACATGGGATTGGGATACAAGACGAGAGAGATGATGGAAAGGCCCAGGATTACAGTTGTGCTGCTGGTCTGGAAAACAATTTATTTCTGACAGTCTTATGGACAAGCTATTCTGACAACACTTCTTATGCAAACCAACAGGAAATGCACAATGAAATATAACACACATCCATCTAAAGCTGAGCTGAGCTCACAAGAAAGTAAGTAAAACACCCAGGAGCTAATAAAAGAGGACCCAAAATCTCACCCTGGTGGTGGTTGCTGATAGTCAAGAAGCTGAGGTTCCAATAGCCTGTCAGAGGTAGGAGGAAAGGCCAGGCTTCGTTGAATTAGAACTGAGATCCCCATAAGATATCAAAATCCTCACAAAGCTACACCTGTAGTGAAAGAGTAGCCTGGGAAAAAATCCATCTATCAGCAAGAGTGGATGTCAAGGAAACTTGTCCAACTCAGCATGGGTTCTGAGTAGGGAAAATGTCTCCTTGGAGAACTTGAAAAATCAGTATTCTTCTCACATGTTGGGAGTCTGAATTAATGCTACATTTGTGGTTTTGAGAAATCTCAGACTCAGAAATTTACAGGAAGTATTCTTGGGTTGTTAGCATCTTGAGGATCAAACACTTCCTAAAGGGGAGCATCTTCAACTCAGGCCATACAGAGTTTCCGCAGTTAATACCCTATCAAACATGAGCTCACAATCTAAAATTATAAAACATGCATGGAAATGCCATGGACAAGAGTCAGCTGGGAAAAAACTAGATTCTCCCCTAATATCTTCAGATAATGGAATTATCAAAATCAGAAATTAAATGAGCATGTTTGGAATGGTTAAAAACATAAAAGAGGGGCCGTCCCAGTGGCGCAGCGGTTAAGTGCACAGGTTCCGCTTCAGCTGCCCAGGGTTCACCAGTTCAACTCCCGGGTGCAGACAGGGTGCCGCTTGGCAAGCCATGCTGTGGTAGGCATCCCGCATATAGAGTAGAGGAAGATGGGCGTGGATGTTAGCTCAGGGCCAGCCTTCCTCAAATAAATAAATAAATAAATAAAAGAATCAAAAACTTGAAAAAGCAACAAGGTACTATAAAGAAAAAGAACAGACAAATTTGAAAAAGAATCCAGTTAGCCTTCTATATATTATAATCAATGTAATAAAAAACTCAATAGACAGTTTAAAGAGAAACTTAAGACAAAACTGAAAAAGAGTGAACTGGAAGATGATCTGAAGGAATTACCAAAAATATAGCACAGAGAGACAAGGAGGTAAAAAATATTAAAGAAAACTAAAGACATATGAAAGATAAAGTATAGCATATATCTAATTGGAGTTTTGGAAGAATAAACAGGGGAGAAGGAAATATTCAAATAGTTAAGGTTAAAAGTTTTTCAGAAATGCTAAAAGACATGAATCCTCAGATTTTGGAAGCCAAGAAATCCCAACTAGGATAAACTAAAAGAAAATACCACATAGATTCATTGCAATGAAATTGCCAGATTTTAAAGACAATGAGAAGATCTTAAAATCACCCAGGGAAAGAAAAGGAGGTGACCTACAAAGGAACAGTGGCTGACTTCTCAACAGTGGCGAAAGAGGTCAAAAGAATGCAGACTCAAACTTCCATGTAGAGTATTACACCCTACTGAATTATTATTTAGTAACTGGGATGAAATAAACCATTTTCAGAAAGCAATCAGTCAAAACTACAGCATAAGGTAAAGGGCTCTCAAAAGAATTCTTTGATGGAGGTGGGGGACTGGAGGAGAGAATGGAACAAATAGAGCAACTGCTGTGTTTGCACGTGGAAAACCACCACTGGGGTAGCTTTAAAATTCTGTAATTTCAAAGACATAAGTACACGGACTTTTAAAACTAGGTGAGCAAAAATACGTTATTCCAGGAAGAACAAAAAGTTATACGAGAAAGGAAATATAATCATTGTATAAAATATTTGACTCAGCCATGAACAATGTTAGTCACAAGGTAGATCCTAAGTATTGATTTCTTAAAATTTTATTTTGAAATACAAATTCAAAGGAAGCAAGAACAGTGTAGAGAGGTCCCGTGTACCCTTCACCCAGTTCCCACCAATGGTTATGTTTTACATAACATATCATAAACTATCAAAACCAGGAAATTGGCATTAGTACTGTGTGTGTGTGCATGTGTGTGGTTTTATGCCATTTTATCACGTGTATAAATTTGTGTAACCACCACCACAATCAAAATACAGAACTATTTCATCCCTAGAAATATCTCCCTCATGCTACCATCCCATTTGCTCCCACCATCCCCACCATCTTCCTGGCCATCACAAATCTGTTTTCCATCTCTTAATTTTGTCATTTTTAGGATATTATATAAATGGGATCATAGAGTTTATGACCTTTTAGGATTACTTTTTTTGCTAAGCATAACGCCCTTGAGAACCAACCAAGTTGTTGCGTGTAACAGTAACTCATTCTTTTTTATTACTGACTAGTATTCCATGGTATGGATTACCAAATTCTATTTAAATGTTCATCTGTTGAGGGACATTATGGTTGTTTTCAGGTTTTGGCTATTATAAATTATGCTGCTATGAACATATGTGTACAGGTTTTTGTGTGGATGTAAATTTTTATTTCTTTGGAATAAGTACCCGAGAATAAAATTGCTGGGCCATATGGTAAATGTGTGTTTAGTTTTTAAAGAAACTGGTAAACTATTTTCCAAGTGGCTGTAGCATTTTACATTTTATGTTTCCACCGGCAATGTATCAGTGATTCAGTTCTCTGCATCCTTGTCAATATTTGGTATTGTCACTACATTTTTTATTTTAGCTGTCCTAATAGATGGATAGTGATATTCATGATGATCTTAATTTGCATTACGCTAATGGCTAGTGATGTTGAATATTTTGCACTTGCTTATCTACCATCCCTATATCACCTTCAGGGAGGTGTTTCTTCATATATTTTGCCCATGTGCTATTTAGAGATTTTTTAACTGTAGAGATTACACACACACACACACACACACACGAGAGGAAGTAGGAATATTGGTGTGTGAAGAGTGCTAGGGCCTCAATTTTGCAAAGGGAAATCAATAGATAAAGACTAAAATTGATAAGTTAAGAAATTGGGTTATAAGCATATTATTTAGGCATATGGATGTAAACATAGCTGAAAGAATTTGGAATAAAGAAAAACTCCGTAGAAAAGGTTAGGGTAGAGGTATACTGTTTTTCATCATAAGTCTTATAGTGTTATTTTATTTTTTGGAACTGTATACCTGTAATACCTGAATAACTTTTAAAAATAAATTCTAAAACATGTGGCCTGTTATTAAGCCAAATTCTAGAATTCATCCTCGAATGGGATCAGGAAGGAGAGTTTATATATTGATTTATTATTGACTGCATTACACAACCTATAAGATTTATAGATCTAATTGCTCAGGCATTTTAGTAGCTAACAGTTATTTTATCAGCAGCGTCAATATCAGACATGTCTAATTAAAAGCTTCCATCTCTTGGAATCCTCCTTTCTCAGTAGCAGTCCTAATAATAGCATGTATTTTCTCAGACTTCCAACTTTATGTGCGGGGATTGAAGGTGTTGAGACTAGAACAGAGATAGGAGTTTCTGAGCTAGGACACAACTACATTAGCACTAGACAGATGTCGCTTTATCAAACCATCCTCATATAAACAGATCCTAATGAAATTTCCTGAAGTCTTCTAGAGTGTTCATATCAAATCAGGAAGCAAGAGTTAGGGGTTAGGATACTCTACGCAAATGAAATCACTGTCTTAGGATTTTTATGAGAAAATGTATTTCTATGAACCAAGGAAGACTCAGAGCAGATCGTCATCTAATATTACTTAAAAGAGCCATCTTATACCTCATTCACTTCACCTAGGCTCTCTAAATGGGAAAAGTGTTCACACCTGCTGAAGACTAATTGTTAAGCCGTTTGAAAATTACCCATGTGCATCTTGTCTTTGTGGCGAAAGCTCAAAAAGCAGTGGAGAGCAATCTAGAGTGGGGAACTTGCAACTCTCCTGGAAGTTCCACTGGGTGGCTAATGATCCAAGAAGCGAGTGCCGAGAACAGTTATGACCTTTGTCCGCCATTGTGAAACACTGTGGAGCTTCAATAGACGTTAGCAGCAAAAGCCTGAAGGGTGATAGGATATGGATGTTGCTCAATAAACCTCTATTTTTATCTGAGAACACTATATCTTTCTCAGTCTTAAATCATTTGTCTTGCTATCTTTCACTCTCTGTCTCTTTGTATTTCTATGTGATTCTTTGCCAGCCTCTCTTTCTCTGTATAGATGTAAGTATGGATGTCTTTTTACCACCTTTAAATAGATTTGTCCTTCTGAATATATGAAGATATTTGTGAATTGCTTCCTTTTCTTCTCTATTTTTCCATCTTTGTTTTTCTTGATATTTTTTTCTTTGCACCATGGTTTCTGTGTGTATGACTGTGTCTTTACCCTCCCTCCATTTTTTTCTTCTCCTTTTTTCTATTTTTCTCCCATAATTTATCATACTATAGAAAATAAGTAGATTTAGTATTTTATTACAAAAGATAAGCATACCATTTTATATTATTCACTAATAAAAATTAAACTGATTCAGTTTTTATTTACATAGGCTTTCCTTGGCATCTGTCTGTGCATTTGAGATATATGAAAATCAGTGACTGTTCGTAAAGCAGAAATCCCCAACTCTCTTGCCAAGACGAGAAACAGGTCTTTTCCACCGGCCCTCTTTAAAAACAGAAAAAAATGTTCCATAGAACCCATGAGATGTTAGGGGACTGAATATAATTTTTTTCAATTAAAGGAAAGAAGTTTCTCTTGAAGATTTTGTAATGAAGTAAGAAACATTTCTACAATGGACCAAAGCAAAATGATTCATATATATACAGTTATGGTGACATGAGAAACTGATTCACTATCAGTCCTTTAAGCAGTTCTCCATAAATACTATATATTGAACTTCAGCTTTAGAAAGGAATGTGTCTAGACAGTGTGAAGTTGTAGAGAAGTCTCTGGCGAGAACATGCACTACGATTACTCTGTGTTGTTGAAAAAGAGCAGATCCAAATATTTTGACAAGGCGCAGTAAGGCTAAAAAGTCCTTTTGTTAAAAATAAAAAGGAGGGGTAAATATTCGTGACCTTGGGTTTGCAATGGATTCTTAGAGGTGATACCAAAAGCATGAGCAGCAGAAGAAAAAAGAGATACATTGAGTTTCATCAAAATTTAAAACTTTGGTATGTTATTTAAAAAGTCAAGAAAGTGAAAAAGACAACCTACAGAATGGGCAAAAATATCTGTAAATAGTATACTTGATAAGTAGTATGCAGACTATATGAAGAACTCTTACCAGTTAAACAAAAAACAACAAGCAAAAAAACAACTCAATTAAAAAACGGGCAAAGGACTTGAATAGACTTTTCTCTGAAGAAGATATACTAATGGCCAACAAGCACATGAAAAGATGCTCAACATCATTAGCTGTTAGGCAAATGCAAATTAAAAACACAATGAGATACCACTTCACATCCGTGAAGATGGCTATAATGAAAAATGCAAAATAACATGTATTGGTGAGTATGTGGAGAATTTGGAACCCTTATACGTTGCTACTGAAAACATAAAATGGTTCAGCCACTGTGGAAAATAGTTTAGCAGGTCCACAAAATGTTAAACATAGATTTAACATATGACTCAGTAATTTAACTCCCAGGTATGTACTCAAAAGAATTGAAAATAGGTGCGCTACAACAAATCCTTGTACATGAACGCTCATAGCAGCACTATTCGTAATACCCAGAAGGTGGAAACAACCCAGTGCTCATCAACTGAAGAATGGATAAAGAAATTGTGGTATATACATACAGTGGAATATTATTCAACCATAAAAAGAATGAAGTACTGGGGCTGGCCCCGTGGCCAAGTGGTTAAGTTTGCACGCTCCGCTGCAGGCGGCCCAGTGTTTTGTTGGTTCAAATCCTGGGCGCGGACACGGCACTGCTCATCAGACCACGCTGAGGCAGCGTCCCACATGCCACAACTAGAAGGACCCACAACAAAATATACAACTATGTACCAGGGGGCTTTGGGGAGAAAAAGGAGAAAAATAAAATCTTAAAAAAAGAAAAAAAAAAAAGAATGAAGTACTGATAGATGGATGAACCTCGAAAACGTGCTAACCGAAAGAAGACAAAAGCTAAAGGACACATATTCCATCTTTATGAAATATCCAGAGTAGGTAAATGTAAAAAAGCAACATGCAGGGTGGTGATTGCCAGGGGCATGGTGAAGCTGAAATAGGGAGTAACTGTTTAACCGGTATGGGGTTTATTTTGGAGTGATGGAAATAAAAGTGGTAGTTAAACAATATTGTGAATATACTAAATGTTATTGAATTCTTTGCCTTAAAATAGTTAATTTTATGCTATATAAATTTCACCTCAAAAAAAAGAAAATTTGGAGGATGTTTAAAAAGTGATTAGATAAAAAGGTAGCAGTCCTGGTTTTAGCATATTCATTTGTTCTAATTAATCTAACACGCAGTAAGGGACTCAGTAATTCTGAATAAATAGTTATTGAGTTAATTAATAAATATGGTTCGTTCTGTATTCCCCAGAAGGAGACCCAGAGTCAAGAATTTAATGCAAACTCTGAGTGAAAGCAGACCCTAAGACAAGGATTCACTTGGGAGGGGAATAAAATATCCATAGATCTATAGAGAGCAAGTGGGACAATGAAGAGAAGACATTCAGTAAAAGATGCATTATCAAGAGCACTACCGTTGGTCTGGTGGAACTTAACCCCACTGGGTAAACTGTGGGTGTAGTGAAAATGCATGCTTCAGAGTTATCGTACCCAAGTGACAAGGGAGCTGGGGTATTTATAGATCAACTTCCGATAGTCATTGGTTGAGGACTGCTTTCAAGGGGAAATTGTTTCCCCAGCACTTCTGGCATGCCACCTTGGCAAGAAAAACTCTTTTGGGACCAGAGAAAGTCATCGGAGAAAAATGATGTGGGCCCTCACAGTCTGGAATCAAGCCAGTGTGCACCAAAGTGGTAAGGATGCTTTGTTTTGTTTAGATACACAGATCTAAGGAAGAGCCCTATGCTGGTTGCTTCATCGGCAAGAATTTTATTTTGGTGGGTCCGAGGTATGTTGGCTAAGAGAAATTGGGAAGAGTTTCCTTCTCATGACTGTAGCACAATTCTACTCTAATACCTTTTCCATTTATTAACCAGCATTGCCTTATGCAATTATATAAAACATTTAAGTTATATATGGATCCTTTTGAAAAGAAAACAATCTTCAGCAATCCCTAGGAATAAGTCTTGGCGACTTAAGGAATTCCAGGACTCTGGTTCAAGAAGTGTTTCCCTAACTCAGTAATTCTTAACCAGGGATGATTTTATCCCCAGAGGACACATAACAAGGTCTCAAGACGTTTTGGGGTGTCACATTGAGGATGAGAGTGCTACCGGCATCTAGTTGGTAGAAGCCAGGGATGCTACTCAACAGTCTGTGATGCACAATACAGCTCCCATCAACAAAGAATTATTTGGCCCAATATGTCAATAGTGCCAAGGTTGAAAAGCTCTGCTCTAAACCACTGCTGTCCAGTAGAATTCTCTGTGACAATGAAAATATTTTATATCTGTGCTATCTAGTACTGTAGCCACTAGTCGCATATGGTTATTGAGCACTTGAAATGTGGCTCGTGTGACTGTGTACCAAATATGATGCAATGTATTGAGGAAGTAAATATGACTGTATCCTTCCAGTCTTCGAAGTCAGTGCTTATGATGGAATAGGGAAGACAGATTCTTAAAAATAACTTATTGTAAAAGAATGTGGTAAGTGTTATAATAGAGGATGAATAACGTGCTAAATTTGAGGCATCAGGACTCAGACAATTAACAGTTCTCTAAGGCAAATTTCCACTCTTAGCTCAGAACATTGTAATGTGTAAAAGCTGTATTCTATGCATAAAAAATTTTTTTAATCTTTTCTCGTGTAACTCATTGCTTCATCTTATTTTATCCTTTTGTGAGAAAATACATATAAAAGACTGGAATCTGATGGGGAGTTCTGCTTTATTTAACAATCCTATTGAATTTCTCAAAATAGTTTACTAAGGAAGTCTATTAAAGTATTGATTTTTTCATAAAGGATAATACAAATGGCATGACAGTCTCTTTAACATTTTAATCGAGCTTAAAATTAGTCTTGCATTTGAAACAATCTTACCCAGAAAAATTGTTGGAGAGCTTAAGGAAAAAACTTAACATAAAAAATTGATGGGCCACCTAGACTGTGAGAACATTAAGTCTGAATCTAAAATATGGTTAGCCATTTTCACATCTTTCTTTGAAGCTTAAGTAACTCCATATTCCCGGTAGGATACCCAGTGATTCAAAGTGACACATATACTGTCAGCTCGTTCCCCTTCCCAGTGTGCTGGTGCAATTTGTATCCATAGAAATATGTGGAAAAACCTGTTAGTCTTCAGTGCCAGAACCTACCAAAAAAATCTTTGTCACCTAAACAAATCAATTAATGATAACACAAGATAAACAAACATGTTAACTTACACTGGCCTACAAAAGCCAAACGCCAGTTTATGAATTTAGAAAAGGAGCAAATGAGGTTGGCCACACAGCAACCAATCAGATAATACTGAGTCTTCTCTGTTCACTGAAAAGCCATATTTGAGGGATAGACCTTCCTTATGGAGGAATTCCAAAAAATATATAGATACTCCCCTCCTAAGAGGTGAAGTTTAATTCTCTCTCCCCCCATTGAGTGTGAGATGCTTGGTGACTTGCTTTCAAAGAATAAAGTACAGGAAGGGAGGAATAGTAACTTTCTTTTCAAGGATTGGCCCCGAGCTAACATCTGTTGCCAATCTTTTTTTTCTTCTTCTCCCCAAAGTCACCCAGTACACAGTTGTATATTCTAGCTGTGGGTCCTTCTGGTTGTGCCGTGTGGGACACCGCCTCAGCATGGCTTGATGAGAGGTGCTAGGTCCGCACCCAGGATCCAAACTGGTGAAACCCTGGGCCGCCAAAGCGACGTGCATGAACTTAACCACTTGGCCACAGGGCCGGCCCCATGGAATAATAACTTTACAACAGAGAAGAAACCTGGCAGGCACCACCTTAACTAAGTGGTCAAGTTTAATGTCACTAATGACAATCATGTCGATATCGTGTCCCCCCTGGTGTAGTGTAATGAGAATGGCGATTCTCATAACCCCAGTCTAATCATGCAGGAACTTCAGTCACAACTTGAGACATTCTGCAATATTCCTGACTAGTCCTCTTCAAAAGTGTCAAGGTCATGAAAAACAAGAAAAAACTGAGAAATGGTCAGACTAGAGAAGACCAAAAAGACGTGGTGACTAAATGCAATGTGAGATACTGGATTGGATCCCACAACAGAAAAAGGACATTAGTGGAAAAACTGGCGAAATCTGAATAACTTCTGTAGTTTTGTTAATAGTGGTAAACCAATCTTTATTTGAATGTTTAGATAAATGTACCATGAATATGTAAAATGTTCTCAGAAGTTGTATCTCAGACAACTGGCAAAGTGTCAGATACATAGGTACGATTTTTAGGCAAAATAATGAATGAACAGATAGTATTTATGTTTCTGTTTTTTAAAGGTTCATTTTCTAAAAAGGTCAAATTATGACTCCAATAGAAATATAAGATGAATATGTGTCAAGCGTTTTATTAAATCATTAACTAATGAGAGAATCAGTGAGATGTCACAGTTGGTTCAAAGGAGAGTCTGAAGAACAGACACATATATAGACAATCAGGAATGCTGATAAGAATTTAATAACAGATGCAATGCTGGTGACTATCCGCATGGAGGAATCAATTGCATTCCATGAAACAAATACATTTGCGTTTCTGTGAACAAGAATCATTTACATTACCATCGGCTCTCCACAAAATGACTTCTAACTCTACAGGATTGCAAAATAGCCCAACCAGAGACTAAGGTGCAGATTCAAAGAATCAGATAACTCCTAAAGGTTTATTAGACAAGATATAGAATTTCATTGAAAACACACACAGTGATCTTTTAATCGTTTCAGTCTTTCATGAATTCTTTTAACAGTTTGTATCAGGAACTCGAACCAAATTGAACCAATAAAGAAAAATAGGGACAGCAGGCATTTATATGCATAAACTCAATGCAAATACTAATGTTTTATTAAATTATATTGTTAGCGCCATCCAGTGGATTCCACCTCCTAGCGACCCTGTGCACAGCAGAGCAGAACCCTGCCCTGTCTATTTGCGCCGTCCTCTCACCTTCTGGCGCTATGTCAGACAATGCTCTGCTGCTATTCCTAGGGTTTTCATGGCCAGTTTATTTGGAAGTGGGTGGTCAGGTCCTTCTTCCTCATCTGTCTTAGTCTGGAAGCTCTACTGAAACCTGTCCAGGCCACCATGGGTGACCCTGCTGATATTTGAAATACCGGTGGCATAGCTTTCAGCATCACAGCAATGCGCAGTCGCCACAATATGGCAATGAACAGGTGAGTGAGGTGGTTCCCTCACTGGGAAGCCAACCTGGACCACTGCAGTGAAAGCTCTGAATCTTAACCACTGGACCACCAGGGCTGGCTATTATTATATACCAAATCATAAATTTGGTTTTGTTTTCTTTATTTCACAATAGCGTGAACAAGAAAAACTACAGTTTTGAATTTTTTAGAAACTATAAAATGGACGCAAAATCAAAATGTCAAAATATTTAACAAGTCTAAATAGAATCTATATACTTTTAGATTGTTCCTCTGGTTTGCTTTTTATAAACCTCATTGTTCTTACTTTGTTGGTGATTTCTAAGCTATTTCACTAAACGTTATCGCCCTATTACCTGGGTTTTGAACTTTGGCTCTATTTTTAATTAGCCAAGTAACCATGAGAAAGTTTATTAATACCTTTGTGCCTCAGTTTCCTCATCTGTAAACCTGGGATGATAGTGAAAATACCTACTTCATATGGTTGTTATTGTGAGAATTAAATGTCTTAATATACATAAAGTGCTTAGAACAATGCCTAACAAGCAGTAAGCCTTCAATAAATATTATCTCTTACAATCTATACACCTTCAAATTTCCTTGCTCCTAAATCTTTTAAAAAGAATTTTGGGGAATTCCGGTTTCACCAAAATGGAATGCCCCATTTCTCCCAATTCCATTCTTTTACCACTAAAATCCCTGGACATGGAACAAGAAACAAATATAGGATGACTCTGAAAGGTGGAAAGAAGGCAGACTGCCTAGGGTCTCAGGACTTGAGACGTGACGCGGCAGTGATTCCCCTGGGTTTCCTTGTCGCTTCCCATCTATCCTGGCAAGGTGCTGAAGAAGCCTCTACCCTGGACCCACCAACAGGCACAAACAAACAAACAAAAGTCCAAGAAAAGCCTGTTCTCTGGAGCCAAAGGACCAGCATAAAGGTGGCCTAACAACAGAAAATCTTCTTGGCAATACCTGCCCAACTCCAGCCGAATACTAAAGGTTCATGGATTGGAAGAATACACGGAGTAAATATGTCAATTCTCCCTGACTTTATCTATAGGTTTAATATAATTCCTATCAAAATCTTAGCAAGGTTTTTTGTAGACATGGACAAGCATATTCTAAAATTTGTGTGAAAAGTCACAGGCCCGAGAATAGCTAAATGAATCTTGAAAAGAAAGAGTAAAGTGGGAGCAAGAATATAGCCACAAAAATCAAGACAGTATGGTGTCAGTGGAGAGAGGGACAGACGGATTAATGGAACAGAATAGAGAACCTGAAACAGACTCATGCAAATTTGCCCCACTAATTTTTGAAAAATTGCAAAAGCAATTCAGTGAAGGAAGGCTAGCCTTTTCAACAAATGGTGCTAGAGTATTTGGACATCCCAAGCAAAAAAGAAAAAAAAAGAACCTCTACCTAAATCTTGCAGCTTATAAAAAAAAATTAACTCAAAGTAGATCATGAACATAAATATAAAACACAAAACTATTAAAAATTTAGGGAAAAAAAAGAAAATCCTCAGGATCTAGGGCTAGAATTGACACCAAAAACATGATCCATAAGAGGAAAAATGCATCAATTGGACTTCTTCAAAATTAAAAACTTTTCCCCTGGAAAAGACCCTGTAGAGAGGTAAAAAGACAAGCTATGGAATGGGAGAAAATCTTTGCAAGCCGTGTGTCCAGCAAAGACTAGTATCTACAACAACATTATGCTAAGTGAAAGAAGCCAGTCAGAAAGATCAATGCAGCATGATTCCACTTATACGAGGTATCAAAAATAGTCAAATTGATAGAATCAAGAGTGGAATAGTGGTTGCCAGGGGCTGAGGGTAGGGGGAAAATGGGGAGTTACTAATGAACAGTTTCAGTTAAGTTTCAGTTAAGCAAGATGGATAAGCTTCAGAGATTTGCTGTACAATATTGTCCCTAGAGTCAACAGTAATATATTACACACGAAAAATTTAAGAGGGCAGATCTCATGTTAACTATTCTTCTAACGATAAAATAATAGCTTAAAAATATGCTCATATCTAGAATATATAAAGAATTTTCAAAACTCAATGGTAAAACAACAATCTGATTAGAAAATGAGCAAAAGTCATGAAGAGACATTTCACCAAAAAGGTATACATGCGGCAAATAAGTACACGAAAAGATTGTCAATAACATTATCCATTAGGGAAATGCAAATTAAAATCGTGACATATCCTTACACACCTATCAGAATGGCTAAAACAAAAAATAGTGATAACACCAAATGTTGGCGAAGATGCAGAGAAACTGGATCTTTCATACATTGCTGGTGGAAATAAAATGGTACAGCCGCTCTAGGAAAGAGCTTGCCAGTTTCCTGTAATAATAAACATGCAACTGTCGTACAACCAAGCAACTGCACTCTTGGGTTTTTATCCCAAAACCTGTACAGAAAGGTTTATGTGAGCTTTATTTGTAGTAGTCAAAAACTGGAAACAACCCTGATGGTTTTCAACAATGAATGGTTATACAAACTATGCTACATCCATGCCATGCAGTACTTACTCAGCATTAAAAAGAAATGAAATATCAATACATGCAACCACTTGAGTAAATCTCCAGGGAATTGTGCTGAGTACAAAAAGCTAATCTTCAAAGGTTACATAGTACTTGATTCCATTTATTTAACATTCATAAAATAGCAGAATTATAGAATGGAGAATAGATTAGTAGTTGCCAAAAGTAAGGGACAACAGGGGGGAGGGGGAGGAGATGGGTGTGGCTATAAAAGAAGAAAACTGGAGGGATCCTTGTGGTGTCAGAACTAGTTTTTATCTTGATTGTATCAATGTCAATATCCTGGTTATGATATTGTCCTATGATTTTGCAAGCTCTTACCTTTGGGGAAACTGGGTTAGAGGTACATTGGCTTTCTCTGTATTATTTCTCACAACTGCATGTGAATTTACAGTTATCTCAAAAGTATAATTTTATAAAGCAAATAAAATTAAATAAAAGGAATCCAGGAATTTTAGGACTTCAGCAGTCATTTCATCTCACTTGTTATTTTGCTGGTAGGAAAACTGAGGGACAAAAAGTTGAAGTGACTTGCTTTCATGCTTCACTTCAGGTGATTTTTCTTCTTTCGTTCATTCTGTTATAAACTTCTATAACAAAGAAACTATGACTTGTATTCCTTTAACCGCCCTGTTTCTTCTAGTGATGCTGAGCATACATTAACACTAAAATTTGTGACCTGAGTAAACAGGAAAGGAGAGATTCACTTGTTTATGTAAACATTGTATTAACATGTTTCACTCTGATATAAATGTGCATATAGAAAGTATAAAAAAAGATCTGTTCACATTTTTTGACTGCAGATAGTTTTTAAAAAGGTGATCATTTATGGAGTTTTATTTTATTTTTAAATATTACTTATTTTTGAATAGGTAATCATTTCATGGTTCAGAAATCAAAAATTACAAAAAGGTATACAATGAAAATTCTTTTCCCCATCTCTACGTACTGTCCACTCAATTCCCCTCCCCACAGGCAACCCATGTTCTTAGCTTCTTGTGTATCCTTCAGGAGATGATTATGAATTTTCAAGGAAATATACTTAACTTACGTATGCGTATATGTGTGTCTTTCTATGTATATACATTTTTACATAAATGGTAGCCTATTATACATACTTGTTCTAAATCCTGCTTTTCTCCTTCAACAATATATCTTGGACGTTGTCTTGTATGAGTACATAAAGTGTGTATCAGTTTGCTAGGGCTACCATAACAAAATGCCACAAACTGGGTGGCTTAAACAACAGAAATTTGTTGTCTTTCAGTTCTGGAGTTTACAAGTCTGAGCTCAAGGAAGGGGCAGGGTTTGTTCCTCCTGAGGACAGTGAGAGAGAATCTGTTCCATGCTTTTCCCCTAGCTTTTGGTTGTTTGCTGGCAATTTTAGTGTTCCATGTGTTGGGGAGGAACACATTCCCTCAACATACTCTAGGTCCTTCTGGCTGGGCTATGAAATAAATTGACATGAGACAGAATAACAGGAGAAAATTAAACAAAGCTTTATAACATATATACATGGGAGAGACCCAGAAAAACTGAGTAACTCACCAAACTGGTGGAAGCTCTCACCTTAAATACCATCTTCAGCTAAAGACAAAGGAGGCTGTTGGGGGTGGGAGGAGTCAGTTACAGGAGATTACCAGAAAAGCACAATGAACAAGAGTAGGGTTATTATGCAGATTTAGTCCTTGCCTTCCCCATTGATAAGAGTTTCTAGAGATAAGCTCATCCCCCCTTCTTCCTGGTACAGAGAGGGAGACACCCTCACAGATGGAGATTTCCCTTACAAATGTAAATGTCTCCTACAAAAGGTAACTTCTACTTTTCAGAGTTTGTCTCATGTCTGCAGTTTTTAAAAGTAACCAGCCCCAAATAATCCTCTTGCCCAAGAGATATATCTTGGGGTGGCCAATTCCAATCCCCCACATGTGGCTTGTAGATCTTTGGCTTCATCTTCACATGGTGTTCTCGCTGTGTGTGTGTATATCTCCAAGCTTCCCCTTATAAGGACACCAGTCACATTGGGTTAAGGCCCAACCTAATGACCTCATTATAACTTGATTTCCTTTGAAAAACTCTATCTCCAAATAAGGTCACATTCTGAGGTACTGAGTGTTAGGATTTCAACATTTAAATTTGGGAGAGGGACATAGCTCAACACGTAACAAAAAGCTTAGCCATTCTTTTACTAGCTCACAGTGTTCCATTATGTGGATGTATCATAGTCTCCAATGCAGTTTTTCTCCTAATATTAGCGTAAATTTCATAAAATAGAATTATAGTATCTAAGACTTACTGAGATACTATTTAGAGTGATTACCCCTGTAAACTTCAAGTGCCTTGAAGGCAGTATATATTAATGGAGGAGAAGAGCCTTTGAAAGTTCATATGGAAAAATAAATGCCTGAGAATAGCCTAAGGATGTATGAGAAAGAATATATGTCTCTGCGTTGGAGATCAGGGAAGGGGCTTGCCTTATCCAATATTAAACTTCCTATAAAGCTTCTGTAATCCATATCATATAGTATTAGCACAAAAAGAGATAAATAGATCACTCAAACAAAATTATGAGTCTAGAAGCAGATCAAATTGTTTTTGGAAATGTTATGTGGCAAACGTGTTATTTTCATCCAATGGAAAAAAGGATGTTTTATTCAATAAATGCTGCCAGCACTCTCTGCAGTCCCTCTTGGAGAACACAATTTATCTCCTGGCTCATGCAATATAAAAATAAATTTCAAGCGCATTAAAGTTTTAAATATAAAAAGAAAAATCCTTGGGATGAGGAAGGCCTTTTCTAAAGAAGATAGGAAATCCAAAAGTGATAAGGAAAAGATAGACCTGTTTGCTACATAGCAGAAAACAAAGTCAAAAGACAAATGATTAAGTATATATAGTTTGCAACATATATGAGACAAAAGGATGCATGCCCCTAATACACACATACCTCCTACAAATTCAGATCTAAGGAGACAACCCCATAGAAAGGGGGTCAAAGTATAGGAATATGCAGTTTACAGAAGAGGATATCCAGGTACCTGAAACACAAAACTATGGAAAGATGCTCAACCTCAGAGCAGTCAGGAAAATGAAAATGAAGGAACAAGACACCATTTTCCGTTCATCAGATGGACAAAAATTAAGAATGGTAACTTCTGATAGGGGAAAAGATCACTCTCAGACATTGCTGGTAGGAACATAAATTGCTGTGATGTTTGGGGAAAGAAATGTAGTATTGTCTATTAAAATTTAAAATGCACATGCCTTTTGGTCTGTCACTTCATTTCTCACAGTTAATTCTAGAGAAATAAAAGTACCAATATGAAAGACTGTATGGAGGGAATGTTTATTGCAGCATTGTCAGTAGTGGTCCAAAAGTAGAAATAAAGCAGATATCCATCAATGGGGAAATTATTGAATAAACTATGAAGTTATGATGGCTCTACAAAGTGAGTTATTTTTCAATCTAGTTAGATCTGTACGTGCTGTCCTGAAGGGATAGCCATGATATCTTCTTACCAGACAGACAAGTTTCAATAGACATACGAACCCATTTTAAAAATGAAAAAGGCAAAATTAATCCTATGGGATTACATGACCTTGAGGGAGGAACGGAACGATATATACCAGGTTACTAGTATTTTCCTACCTCAGATGCTCAAAGGAGAAAGAGTGAAAGAAAAATAAGAGGGAAAAAAGAACATATAAGTTATATAAAAAATGAAAAAGTAGACTATAAATAACACCACAAATATATAACCATTGAATATGTGCATGGACAAGGAGTATAAGTTAACATGAAAAACTGAATATGTTAATTTATTATTAGGTATTGGATTGAGGGCATTTTTTATCTTCAAATATTGTTGTTTTAATATTATGTCTTATTCTATAAAGAAAGATGGGGTAGAGGGGAGGCTCTAACGGACATAGTGTCTGCCATAGGGGCACTCAATTAATGGTAGCTATTTATTATTATTAGAGTGATAATACAGCACTACCCATCTTGATATTTTTAGATCGACACCTGACAGCACTGAGTTAGCCTATATTTTAAGGACAAATGTCATTACCATTATCTAACTAGTTGTAAACTTGAATCTATAACTAGTACTGTTGAAGCAGAACCATCTAGTAATCCGATGTGTATTGGCCTGGGGATGAAAGGGTGGTACTTAAGGCATAGTCAAATTCTCACTCCAGACAGTCTCCCCTGGGACTCACCAGGGAGCAGAGTCCCTCCCTTCCTGTTTCTCTACCCCTTACCCCATTTTCGCATATTCACCTTCAGGTTAAAGAGGAAGGAGGTATGAAACCTGACTCTCCCCTCCTCATCAGTCACTGAGGTCAGCTGGGAGTTTTGCGACAGTGTGGCAGCGACATAGTTGGCCTCCTGCACATGGGATCCTTGCCCTCAATCTTGGATAGGGATCTGAGGCTATAACTGCTGAAGCTTGTAAAGTACGAATTTGACCACTTCCTCCCCAAATTTCTATAATTAGCATGCAACTTGTTAAATAATACCTGACTCATAAAAAGACTGCTGCAAGTTTATGCTGGGCCACGTGTAGGAACAGGGCAGAGGGAGGAAGCCTTTGGAAAATGCTGTACTTTTGACTCATCTTTTTCCTTCCTCAGTGCCTAACTGGCCCACTAGTCACCCAGACGTACCGTCAGGCCACGGAAAATGAGCAGTTTGCGGTTAGTATATTGACACCACTGGTGCCTGAAAATATTCACTGAGCTCTATGTTTCAGGATAGTTTTCCCTATGCTATGGAAGGAGCACTAGGCTCTAAGAGTCAGGAGATCTACATTCTGCTACTAGTTCTGCCGTTAACTAGCTGTGGCACTTTGAGTCAATCCTGTAAACATTGTTTCCTCAGAAGTAGATTAAAAGGCTTAGCTGGATGATTTCTAAGGCCCCTCTAGCTCTAAGTTTCATAATTTAGTACTTTTTTGTAGAATCAAAGTTGTATCTTTTCATTTTAAATGCTGGGTCTAGCTAATGACCGTTAGGTTTAAATGTGCATGAATTTGCAAACCCTTACAGAGCAAGCCACTGTCTTTTTCAAGGCCCTGTTTCGAGACGTCCTTTTCAGTGATAGAAGTGAAGCTGAGTTTGCGAGCCCTCTGAATCCTACAACCTTCATTATTGTAAAGCTCATTCAGTTTTGTGAAGAACTTATGTTTGTGTCACCTTGGACAATGTTACATTGAAGATTTGATAATTCAGACGTAGTTTGTTTCATAGTCACTCTTGTTTAAATGCTCATTGACTCAATTCTGTAATAATTAGAAAGCTGTGTGTCCTATTTGTTATTAATTGCTTCATTTTCTCAAAACTGAACCACCTTGCTACACAAAGTGTGGTTCACGGACCACAAGCTTCAGCATCACTTGGGAGCTTGTTAGAAATGTTACACTTCAGACTCCATCCAGAACTGTTGAATCAAAATCTTCATTGTAACAAGATCCCCAAAGAATTTTTATGCACGTTAAAGCTTGAGAAGCACCCCAATATCACACATATGTGCATGTGGAATCATATTCACTGCCACCGAAAGAGAAATATATGAGGCCAGGAGCTGTCAGATGGACATTAGTTACAACTGCATGGCCATTACCTCAGTGAGCTTTAATGTCCTCATCTGTAGAAAATGGGCCCTAAATAATATTCCACAATATTTTTGTTCTGGAGTGTCTGAGACCACCTTGAAAGAGAAAAGAAACCACCCAAGATTCTGTCACCTAAGATTTTAAGAGCTTTCCACTTACACAAGAGTAAAGATGTGATTTCCGAGGCAAAATGTCTAACAGGAAACAACATTGTGAAGAAGAAAGTAAAAGGTTTCCCATGGACACTAAGAGGAAGTGGCCAGAAAATACAAAGCAAAGAGGGAGAAAAAAAGTGAATAAGAAGCTGAGCAAGGGAAAAATTTAAGACAGAGGAATGGCAAGCAGTGTCAGGGACTCTGAGGAAACTGCCTAAGCTTTGATGTGACCACTACCCCTTGGAGTTTCAGCAGGTAAGAGGTTCACGATGATGTAATCCAAGAATTTACAATGGAACCAAAGCCACCCAATCTGATTGTGGTAAATTGAGGATTAAGGTAGTGGAGATAAGGTCTGGAGAGGAAGACATGAAAGGAATCTGAGAAATGGAACAATAGCTAGAGAAGGATGTAGGAATACACACAGCCACCGCCCCAACAATGGAAAGGGTAAGATTCTGAATTCATGAGCAAATGGTCTAGTAACTGAAACGCGCACTACCATAGGAACTTGCGGACTCGCTTCCCGAATAATAGCTGAGCAGCATCTTTGCTTTTTAGAGAGATCATTGTATGTCAAAGACTTCCTTCAGTAGTGAGATGTTCTTCAGCGCCATCTTTTTGTTTTTATTTGTAGTTTTTCTTAGTTTGAATTCTTTCTTCTTATCACAAAGATGATATGGTATTTTTACCTCTCCTGTAACTTATTTTGAAGATTTGTACAAACGCCTTTGGCAGGTTTTCTGCTGAGGGTGTTGTGACAACTTCACTGAGATTTGCATTGAATGTCATTGAACTCAAACTAGTCACCAACCATGGTGAGATAGCCCACAGGCGTTCTACTTTATTTTCTCCTTTCAAGGAGATCTGGAGATGCAATTTTAGGGTAAGAAGGGAGAAAGGCATTCAAGAAGCAGCAAAATGAAAGAAAATTTGTCTTGTGGAAGGGAGATCTTTCTATTACAGCAATAATAATGCCAATAATATATGTCCTCTGTGTGCGCACACATGGAGCGAAGGCGAGCAGGCTCTTCCTTCCAGCAATGTGAAATTCTACTATTAGATATTTACCTAAAGAGAAGTGTCACTCTCTGTATAAAGCATATTATTCATAGATTGCCACTCTTCAGAGCTCTTCATTCCACCTTAATATTATCTTTCTTAGATGATTCACAAGACACTTTATCTTCCAGTATTTCCTGTCATTTTTGTAAGCAAAATGATTCAGGCTGTATTCAAGGGAGTGAATCGAACAGTATGCTTCTCTCCTCCCAGTTCTGCAAGGTTTTTATTCTGGAGTGTCTAAGGCAGCTTTGCAAGAGAAGAGAAGTCACCTAAGGACAGCTAGGAGGTGTGCTTCTCAGGGAGAAGTAGAAACCGCACCCCTCTTACCCCAAGTGATTTTTTTCTAAGCTGTATTTATGTGAGTTTTACACCTATGCTGAGTTTGTGTGTACATAAATATGAACCTCAGACCTTTTGTTTGTGTTGGTTAGAAAAATCTTTTCTCCCTTCTCTTACACTTCACCCTTTTTCCTTCCCTTCCTTCGGCAACTGAAACATTAAGTTATTAAGAAGCAGATTGGGACAATCACTTCAATACATTATTGTTTGATAGATTCATTCATTAACTTAATAAACTTTAATTTAACACTTGCTAGGCATTAACCACCGTACTAACTGTTAGATTTAGGGATAAAAGTGATAAAACTTTTGGCCTCAGGGAGCCTAGAGTATACTTGGGGTGACAAATGGGCAAATCAGTCAAAGTGCAACATGTTCTGTGTTAAAACAGAGGTTTGTGCCAAAGTCTGAGCTGGAGATGTCTCTGATGCTGCCCTGGGAAGCCTAATGGTCAGTTAAATTAAGACGTTTGAGGTGAGAGGATGCTGGGAAAATCTGCCATTACTACCATAAATTACTACCATCACTGTCATAAATTTCTACCGTAAATTACTACCATGGTAATTACCTGTAGCTTTCTAGATATCTTCATACAAAGTAGTTCATGGTCCACATGAGCCACAGTCTTGCCTTTTTATAAGGAAACATCTAAGTTCTGCATCGTGTCATTCTCTGGGCCTTCTTGGCTCTGTCCCTGTCCTTTTCCTGCCAGTACCCTAATCATCCTTGAGGGACGTCCCCATGCTTCTCAACCGCGGGCTGTTCTTGATCCTCCAGCCAGCTGTGTTTCTCCCTTCTTTGAACTTCTGTAGCTTTTTATTTGTACTAAATTGTGTTTAGTTTTTGGAGAACATTCTCCGTCTTTATAATTAGACTTTAAACTCTTTGAGAATATATTTTCGTCTCTGTAGCCCCTGCAGTATCTAGTAGAGTACCTTGAACAAATGGGTAGTAAATAAATCCCATAAAATATTACGTTAAATTGCTTCAAATTGTGTATTTAATCTCACATCGACATTCAGTGATAATAGATGTGAAATAAACTCCAAGATCTAACCCTGTTTCTGATTATTATTTATTTAAGTATTAACATTCTAATCCAATTGATACTCTAGATCTAAGGTTATTTTTGCCTCGTTTTAAATGTCATCAAGTGATTCATGCCTTATTTTTTGTAATATTCTTAGAATGGAAAAATGAAAGTGAGCAAGTGTCATCAGAATATGATGCCTGTCTTTCAATTCAATATTTCTTTGATGAAATATTTGTTTGTGGGCTTTTTCTCCTATAATTCTTTTCTAGATGTAGTCTCACAAATCATTTCAGAAGTCAGTCCATTTCAAGATGCTTTTCCTTTGTGCTTTTTTCACTTCATAGAGAATCAAGTTTGTTCCTTAAAAATTCAGCAAATGGCTAGGCAAATTAGATGAATTATCATTATCAACTCTAAGGGGTTTTTTCCTCGGAAATTCACATTATTACTTTTGAAAACTTTACATATTTCCTCTATGATGTGGGGAATTGCCCTGATGCGATTGTGGCCTCCAGGTACACTAATAGCCATCCTATCTAAGAGATCATGGAACCGAAAAGCTCCCAGACCGAATTGAAACACTGGAATCACAGAGTTTATTAAAATCAGTAAAGTACACAGTGAGAAACAAGGGGGAAAGATATGGGGTAAGTCAACACACTTAAGACAGAGTATAAACGGGCTGGAAGGGCCACACTACTTGAATTCTGGGGTACATATTGTTTTTATGTCCTGTCTCTCTCTACTGCATCAGCCTTCCCCACAAATGATGTGCTTACAACGACCAGAGTTGAGTTTCCAGCAATGGAGCCAACAATGGATGGCGCCTGGGCCAATGACACACGCTTTATCAGAGACATAGGCAAGGATGCATGGCCACAGCTGTAGCCTGCCAATTAGCCTGATGGACAGCCATGTCATTCCTGACAGAGGACTTACGGGGCTAAAATGGGTATCGCCAAGGGATGGCTGAATTAAGACCTCATGAACGTTAAATGCACATGTATATTTATTTTCTCCTGAATATTTAGTGCCTCTTGTATATTTAATGTCTCTTGTATATTTGGTATCGTATATATTTAGTATATTATGAATATTTAGTACCCAGGTGCCTCATGAATATTAGGTATCTTTTGGTCTTTCCGTCCCTCACTTTCTATGTTTAGCACACACATGCTCTACTTGTTAACTACTTACTTATACTTAACTATAAACTATGAACTACGTCGATGTCTAACAAAACTTTCTTAGTAGTTAATTTTACCTAAAGCATCTTAAAAAGTGTTGCCAATGTTTTGCAAACTCAAACTTATTCATTTAATATATTTGAATAGTCACAAAAGCAAAAAGACAGTATACCCTCATCTATAATCTTTGTTTCTGTTGCACATTTCCTTTTGACTAGAAGCCCTTGGCTATTAAAAAATCAAGGGCTAGGGGCCAGCCCGGTGGTGCAGCGGTTAAGTGTGCACATTCTGCTTTGGCGGCCCAGAGTTCGCCAGCTCGGATCCCGGGTGCAGACGTGGCACCACTTGGCACACCATGCTGTGGTAGGCATCCCACATATGAAGTAGAGGAAGACGGGCACGGATGTTAGCTCAGGGCCAGTCTTCCTCAGCAAAAAGAGGAGGATTGGCAGCAGATGTTAGCTCAGGGCTAATCTTCCTCAAAAAAAAAAATCAAGGGCTAGAATATTTGAGCCTGATTTGATACTCCCTACCCCGCCCTGATAGACCCTTCTACAGACATGAAGAAGGCTTTTCTAAGTTTTTGCTCAGTTAGGGTGTGATGCTAACAACTCTCCATCCCGGTTTTAATCCCTGTTTGAGTTAATTGGTTTTACTTAGTCTAGACCACCTGAGATTGCTCCTGGGTTAGACAATTCACAAATATCTGAGTTTAGTCAGACATATGAGTATATGGATGTGCCAAAGAAATGCACTACTGCTTAGAAACCAATAGCAAGCATGTATTCTTTCTTTACTCCCTGAATAAAGCCCTCAGTGGCTCCTAATTACCTTCAGGATAAAAGTGGCTTATCATTTGGCAGTGGTATGGTGGAGCCAGCTCCTATAGGCTCTTAAGAGCCAATTGTTTGCATCTCTTTCCACTAAATTCCTTATTCAGTGACATCAGGTTGGTAACTGGAAATAAGCCATAGTGGGAATATTTACAGCACAGAAATCCGCAAATGCTACAAACAGGGTTCCCCCCACAGCAGACCCAGAGCCAGTTATTTAACATTACGAGTGTTCCACTGCTTCCACAGCCCTTCATGCTCTCATTCCGTGGGACTCCTCAAGCCTATCCCTCTCTACTGAACTCCACAATCCAATGAAATATCTTTCTGTCTTGTTTCTGCCCCTCCATGCAAATAGCTCCCTCTCTTGGGAACGAGCTGTCCCTCCCCTCTCATGTTTGCTTGCCTGGTTTGTAATCCCCTTTCAGATAGCAGCTCATACAGAGATTCCTGAATATCCAAAACTGTATCCCCTGCATCTTCAATGTGCTACCTCCGCACATTTATCCTGTGTCATACAATATTTTAATTTTCCGTGAATTTATATTCCCCTCTAGATTAGAATCTTCTTGAAGTCTTTTAATGCTTTTCTGTGCTTTTGTATACCTGCCACATAATAAATATTTGATTAATGCGTGAGTGAACAAATAAACATCTGAATAGAGTAAGTGAATGAGTATTCAATATTGGGTCATTTTATTTCAAAGTGATAAGATTTTATATATTACCTTGCATGGTGCTATGGTCTGAATGTTTGTGTCCCCCCCAAATTCATATGTTGAAATCCGAACGTCCTATGTGATGGTATTAGTTGGTGGGGCCTTTGGGAGGTAGGTGCTCAAGCCATGAGCATGGAGCCCTCACGAATAGGATTAGTGGTTTATAAAAGAGGCTCCAGAGAGATCCATAGCCCCTCCCACCATGTGAGGACACAACCAGAAGACACCAGCTATGAATTAGGAAGAGGGGTCTCACCTAAGGCAATCACCCTGGTGCCTTGATCTTGGACTTCCCAACCTCCAGAACCATGAGCAGTAAATTTCTGTTGTTTGTAGGCTGCTCTATCTGTGGTGTTTTGTTATAGCAGCCCAAATGGACTAAGACACAGGGGGAAAGGAACACAGGGCCACTGCCTGGCCTGGCTCTTTCAGGAAAATCCTAATGTAGAGGAGAACCAACATCTGACTGGGCAGGAGTACCAAGAACCCAGCACTAGTGATTCTCGCCACCAGCTACCAGCTAGTGCAGATTATAGCCATATTTAAATACTATGAAGTGGTTAGATTAGAGGAGACCTCTAGAGCAAAGGCTCTAAGGACCGTTAGAATCACCTGGGAAGCTTAAAAGACTGCCCAGGCTGCATCCCAGGCCAATGATATCAGACTCTCTGAGGGAAACCCACAGATCAGGGCTGGTTTATTATTATTACTATTACTCCCAGTGATTCCAATCTGGCCAAAGTTGAGCCCCAACTAAAGTCTTCGGAATCTCATATTCTCTCCTTCTAGCATAGGTGAGAATTAAAAGAAACGTTTAACGGCCAGCTTTTCCACACTCTTCCTTAGGCACATATATTGTTTCATTCGTCATTTGTGAATAGTTGCATATGTTAGCAAAGCTTGACTGCAAAAAATTTCTCCTCCCACACATTCTGATCCCATCTTGACACTGCATAACTGTTGGCGAAGGCAATTTCAACAATGAAGAAGTGGGAGAAATGACTACATTTTATGTAAATATGTATGCATTTAAAATCGAAAGGACATGTGTAATAATATCGTTTAAGATTTTAAATGAAGGACGATACTTAAGATTCCTCTGTAATTAAATTTCTCAGCAGTAGAAAGCGTTGTCTTCACAGCTATTAAGCATATGGCTGAGAAAATGTTATTCTACAAGCCTTAAGAATTGAAATCTGACTTCATATGAATGCATACACTTTATCGCACAATCATGTATGCTTTCTAATTAGATTTGAAGAGTAGCTATTGCTTGCTTTTTAAACTTAGAGGTAATGGCTGTGGGATGTCAATTATATGATACTCTGATGGGCTTGCTTATATGATGATTGTCAACACACTAAAGTACTTATACATTTTTTTATGTGCTCAAATATTTAAAACAAAAAATAAGACTCAAAATGGCCTGAGAAGAGTCTTTCTAGTCAGTCTTCCTGGCTTTGGACCGAGGACACACAACCCCTTGCCCCTAGTTATCTACTTCCATCTTTAGAAGGCCCTACCCTTGGACTGGACAGTGTATGAGTGAAAAATGTAAATGAAAATTTCAAATGATGGAAATGCCCAGATGAGGACCACTGATGAGGGAGGGGATGTTAATGTTCCTTCAGAACTAAGCTCAGCTCAGCGTTTACCCCTCCTGCTGTGCAGTGAGAGCAGTGGTTCTCGAAAGTTGAACGTGCAGCAGAATCCCTTGGAGGGCTTACTAAAACACAGATTGCTAGACCCCACCCCAGAGGTTCTGATTCAGTTGGTCTGGAGTGAAGCCTGATAATCTGTATCTCTAAAGAGAAGCTCTCAGGTTGTATTGCTGGGCCTGGGACCACAATTTGAAAACCACTGCCCTGGAGAAAGGGAAAACTCTCTGCTTGCTAGATTTCCCTAAGCCTTTCTCCAGTTTCCCAGGAGACCTCCTGTGTAGTAGCTTGCTTTCTTCCTCCCTCCCTCCCTCCCTTCCTTCCATCTGTAATAATAATAATCATAGCAACAGCTAGCATTTCTTGAGTACTAAGTACTAAGCACTGTACATCCATCACGACAAACCTCTGAGGAAAGTACTATTATCATTTCCATTTTGCAGGTAAGGAAACAACTAAGAAATTTGCCAAAGCTCACATAGCTAAGATGAGACTCAAGCCCCTGTCTGTTTGGCTCCAAAGCCCAGAATCTTAATTTGTTCCAGATAAGCTCATTTTGTGCTCTGATTTTCACAACCGGAACATTCTGAATATGAGGTTGAGGGCAGCAGTTGGACTAGAGGGCGCAGCCCAGTTGAGCAGGCATGGTGCCGGCAGGGTGGCAGTGAGGTGGGACCTGAGCATCCTAATAAAGGGAGGAGACAATGATTGTCTCCTCCTTCTCCAGGGCCATCCTGGCTGCCATCCCTCTTCCTGCCTGGCCTCTGAGAGAGAAAAGGCAGCTCTGTCAAGAGGATCCAGAAGTTTCTATATGCAGGACAGCTCTTGGGCAATTGTTCCTGGGGGTAAATCTCAGATGCTCACAGTGCACATTCAGACACTATTTACAGTCGCCTAGGAATAATATAAATGGTGTGTCAAGAGGGCCATCATTATGTGAATCAAAAAACAACTTCAGACCTTAAATTATGTGTCAAGGATGTTTTTTGTCGTTTATTAAGTGACAGATCTTTAACACTTTATTGGTACTTTTCTTTAGGAAAATTTCTCTTCTTTTTTTAGTTCACACATTATATTATAAGTACTCATTTACAATTTTTGCCTGTAAATACAGAGCATTCAGTTATGAAAACGTACTGAGGCTTGAGACTTGCGATTTCGGCTTTAAGAGCTCCGACCTAGCCCTTGAAACTGAAATGGTTTTATATGTATGTAGTCGAAACTGAACCCAAAGCACATCTTTAAAACTCTGAGGAATTTCTGTGCCACAGTTTTCTAGCCGTAGGTAAAATTTTACTTTAAAATTTGAGGGATGAATTTAGTTGATATGCAAAGAAATGTAGAAAGTTTTGCAAACCCAATCAAATCCTATGTATGCCGTGGATGCATCTGTTCATTTTGCTGTCATTGGAGGACAAGATCCTGTACACTGTTTTCTGGGTGCAGATTGGGGGTAACATCTAGCATCATGTAAGACAGATGATGTAGATATCTTGTCCATATCGCCTTCGCTTTGGGGTGGTGGGTAGACACATGGGCCAGGTCAGAACTGCCAGAGTATTGACTAGAGCAAACCTCAACCTACAAGGAATAAGGAATGAGAGCAGGCCAGTAAAAATCTCAGCTTTCTCTCTCCTCACTGGGATAATTGTGAGGCATGTTCCCCAAGTTTTCAGAGGGTCCCCAGAAGCTCTGAGCCCCAGTTGCCCACATCAGTCATCTGCTCAATAAAGCATTCTCGATTGTTTCTTGCCCTTCCTGTCTCATTTTCCTATTCCCCACAGTGTTTCCCAGGATCACCTCCTAACTAAACTACTTATGCTGAAGTCCTCTTTTATTTTAGCAGGAACCCAGACTGATACACCATGATGGGTACAGATACTATTGCTTTGGGTCTTGAGTGGACATAGTTACATGTTGGAGATGTTATACTATGTATGTATATATAACCTGTGTAATATTAAGCTGTGCTTTATTAGGATTATTTACTGATCAAGATTTCCAATCTGTATTGGAAATAGTTAAAATAAAAATAAAATAGTTAAAATTGGGCAAAAATACTTGCCCAGATGCTTTAATATCCGATTGCATAATTAAACAAGTAAAGAGGAAAGGAAATTATTAGCAACTCTATCTTTAAATGCAATTGATGTCCAAGGCAGTCATGAAGAAAACTCTTTGTGTTGATAAACCAAAGGCCTGTTAGAGCAGACTTCTGTGTTTATTGTTCTGTTTCTGACCGTTTTATTCCAAACAAACGGACTTGCTTGTCATTATCCCCCACCCTTCCCTAGCACAGGGCCCCCATTCTTTGAAACAGTAACTAATTCAGTTCCAGGGAGAATATGAAGAGGGAGGGTGTAAAAAAACTGAAATGAAAAGTGTGGCGCGTTTCCATTGTGGATTCCATGTCGGTGGCGAGCTGATGACAGACCATGGTAGGAGATCTGAAGCAGCAATTGGCCCAATCTCCAGGGGATTCCTGAGGTTCAAATGCCACCCTGGAGAGTGGCAAATGTTCTTTCTCACCTTCGTTGAGTTACAGCTTATATGATTCAAAGCCAAGGACTGATGAGGTATAAGTGGGCTGCATTGCTTGTTTTTGCCTGCTGAGCAGTTTAGAGATTTCAAAACAATCTCAAACGTAGCCTATGGAGTAGTATGTGTGTTAAACCAAAAACTATAACTTTTAGTTGAAAATAACCCCACGCAATCTCATATTCAGAGGTAATGATCGTTGACAAACATTTATGAAGTCAAAAACCTATGAATGATTTCTTTTAAATATCTAGTAGAACTTAGGCTATGAAAAGTCATAATTTCATAGGTATGAATTTATAAACATGATTTGTGTTGGCAATGTTCAGTTAGATTTTTTTAAATCATGCATTTTAGGTTGAATTAGGGGAAATGTATCTTTTGTGGCAATATATAATGTGCAGAGAAACATAAAAACTAGGTGATGTGTTTTATGAAAGAGGGCATCGTCAGAGCATATCAGGCATAAGAACTTTGAGTTCTGTTTGTTTTTCCTGGCTTCAGAAAAGATTGTTCTGGGAATAGAGAATTCCATTCGGGAAACATAGCGCATACATGGTTCTCTCAGTAGTAGCGTTAAAATACTGACTTCGAGGGTTCTTTTGAAAAAGCCTACAGAATTTTCGCATGTTGGGAATAGCTTTATATTCTTATACATTGCACTTAGAGTTTCTATTCAAGGCAAAGATAACTTTGCATAGACCTTGGCTATTCTTTCACATTCTAAAATAACCCGTTCCTTCAGGGTAGTTGCTCTCAATGCTGATTTCGTGATACTTCATATCATCTTTAATGTACTCCAAAGATTTTTAGAAGAGTCAGCAAATCATTTACTTTAACTTGAAACATCAGTGAGTGAAATATAGATTTTTTTTTTTAAAGAGGAACAGATAAGGAGGGGTCCAAGAGGTTGCATTTGATTGCTTTCCCTCTTTGCATTCATGAATATGCTGTCTGTGCATAGCTTTCTTATTTCACCCAATTTCTGTAACCCATCCCCTCCTCATTTTCATGGGCCTGCGTGATGCAAAAGAAGTTACCAGAAACTACTTTGAAATAGTGTCTTTCAAGTTCATGTATGATTTTATTTGTGAAAATCTAATTGACATATCTCTTGTAAAGTAACAGGCGTACTTTTTTTTTTTACAAGTGCACTGCTAGCCCTCCTATTTAAACAGTGAATTTAGATGATAAATGTTATATAAGAACCATGAAGACGTTTAGTTCAGAAAAAGCATTTTCTAGTTTACCCACAGAAAAGCTGAAGTAACAAGAAAGAAAAATAGCAGAATGTATTAGTCCTTTTCATGATGCCACCATTAAACAAAGATACTTAAATTCCAAAATGACTTAAATGGGGCCTGAAGCAAGAGATTAATGCCTCCGGAGTACTTCTTTTCTTTTCCTTTATGACAACATTTTCACTCCTCATCATGGAAACATCCACTCCTTTTGAGCTTGGGAGTTGGAGAGTGGGGGCCAGAAAGTCAAGACAGGAGGGGCGTTCAAGTATCAGGGTGCTTGAGAATCATCTGGAGAGCTCGTTAAAAATGCGGATTCCTAGGTCCCACCCCGGGTGTTCTGATTTAGCAGGTCTATAGCAATGCCTGAGACTGTGTTTCTAACACGCTCCCAGGTGATGCGACCCATGGGCCACTGAGTAGCACTGTTCCCGGGGACAGGGCAATGAGAAAGTAAGGTCAAAGGCACCAAGATCAGGTGCTGTGAAAACACCTCTGATTTCTTCTCTGTCCGCCGATTCTTTTGTCTGTGTGGTTTTACAAAAGTCTCTTAACTTCTTAAATCTCAGTTACCACAACTGAAAAGTAAGAGGGTTGCTCCAGATCAGGTGGCTTTCCAACCGTGCTTCAAGGCATTTTAGAAGTACCACGGGGTGCCTCAGAGGCCAAAGGGGGAGATGGGAGGAGGGAGTCAAATGGACTCTTTTCAAGGCTCCCGATCTCCCCGCTGCCACACTTTTATCTTTCATCTCTTTCATATATTCCACTTCTGAGTATGGTTTCATTAAAAAAAAAAAAAAGATTTTATAACTTAACAAATCTGAAGGAAATGAAAAATCCCAAGTCTGAAAATGACTCATTGCTTTAAAAATGTACAGAACTGAAGACTTTCAACTTAGTGTACAGTTCCAGAAATTCTCTGGTCCTTCCACAGCATCCCAAGTGTGCTACAACACCGAGCAGTGAATGCCTTCTTTCTGCTCACAAACGTAAGACTCGATCCCATGCTCCAGGAGGCCCCTAGTCTGATGTGTTTTAGCTAAACAGACTGCCGAGAATAGAGGGCAACGTGGAGCATTTCTCTGCAGTCACGTCCGATCCATTACAAATCCAGCCTTCCCCAAAGAGTTATTAATTACCTTCTGTTACAGAATTTTTTAGAACATAATTCTTAATTATATTTCCAACTATTGCGTGATTTGACCAGTTTGGAACTAGAAAACTATCCTATGTAATTCCATTTAAAGCAGTTTGCTTCAACAATTGCCACACTGTTGGTTTGTCTGTTTTATACACCATGCTAATTTTTGCATGGTGGTAGCATTTCATTATAATCAGCCTTCATTTTTAATAAGACCGTGTATCTATCAAATTGTAGACTTCAGTCTTTGTATGAATTAAAAGCTATTAATCTTCCCAGGGTTAGGTTATGTTAACTAGATTGTAATGTTCTTCTTTTTAGTATATTCCTTAAATCCCTTTCATCTCATACTGCACCAATACATTTCTACTATCTTGTAATAAATTAATTCCAGTTATGTGATGGAAAATTTTACTGTAAAAATATAACTTGCAGTGTAAATTTTTCTGTCCTATTATCAACTAGAAGCGGTATGTTTTATTCTGACTAGAAATTTGAGTTATCTCCTTGATTTTTAACAGCGGATGGGAAAATGAAGATTGCTATCTTTCCATATCCATTCTTTCATTTAGTCATTCGTTCAGCAAACCTGTATTGGGAAAGTTCTATGTGCTAGGCACAGAGGAAGTATTAGAGATATGGAGATAAGGCCAGGTCCCTGCCTGCAGACATTTCCTAGTCTGTGTCATAGCCAGGGAACTACTCTGTTAGTAGGTGAGATGTGACCCACATTGGCTCTGACAAGAGGCATGATGACATCAGCAGCTAACTGGTAGAGAGCAGAGGCTAGAGGGGAGACTGTCCTGGCTATTGGTGTGGCAAATCCCCAACGAAAGGGACTAGCTATCCTAAAGATAATGGCCAAAGGGAAGTTATAGACTTAGGTGTAATAACTAAGATATGAATAACTAAAGAATTAGATCTAGTAGAATGAGAGGAAGGTGTCAATCAGCACCTTGGTTTGGGAAGAGAAAGCAAGGTAGGTTTTATCCAGAGAGAAGCAGTCCCTAGGTAACAACTAGGGTCCAGTTCCTGAGGGAGGGAAAATTGGCAACATGCAGTCAGGTACCTAGGATTCAAAGCCAAGTTCTAAGTTCAGCTCAAGCAGGGCCCTGGGGTATAAACCACCCCCAGAGTAGTCCAGCCTAAATGACTGAGACCTTAGGTGGTTGCTGATGGGAGAGGCTGCAGCCCAAGCAGGCTCAGCTCATGCCCACTGGATACCGGGATTAAGTTGATATAACACATGGATGGCACTTAATGTGGTGTGTGACACGACACAAGTAAATGCTTAATAAATGTTTGCTGATAATGCTACTGCTGCTGCTGTTTTTGTCAGTACAAGACTCAGGAAAATAATCTAATACAGGAGTTAATCTGCTGGTGGGCCCAGGGCTTCTAATATTTGGCTGGTTGATTTTTATTGACCCAAGATTAAACACAGTCATTACTTCAGGAATAGCAGCTGTAAAGAATCCAGAACAGGCAAAGAATGATAATAACTTGCCATATCTCGACTGTCACTTTCTAGCTGAGTGACCTCTCTATACTTCGGTTTCCTTAGATGTACGATGGAGATAATAGTACCAACCTCATACAGTTGTTATGAGAATTATGTGAATTACTACGCTGGACTCATTTAGGACTGTATCTAACATATAGTGAATGTTCAAGGAAATCGCAGACCTTGTCTCCTAGGCGATGGCCGGGTTTTGATACACTCTGGGGTGGGTTTGAGAAGTTCATTGATTTAGAGCCCGGAACGGCTGATCTTCCAGCCTGCAGGTCTTTAGCAACTGTGGCTGGTAAAATCCAGAGCAGCCAAAGGCTACCAAAGCCTTGTCAGAAATTATAAATGCCCATTTTCACAACCCCTATCGTATTTGTCATTTTTGTCCCTAGAATACTTCTTTTTAAGGCAAGGGAAAGTGTAATTACTGCAGATAGCACACAGTATTTTTTCACAATATATTTTCAAAAATTGTGATGAGAAAAATGTGTCACTCCTGCGAAGAAAGAGCATACGGAAGATGATTTGAGAAATCTAGTAGGAAGAAATATGGTTCTTAACCCGAAACAAGTGTCAGAAGAAAGTCGCAGGAGGCAGAAGGAATTATAGTAATCATGATGAAGTCTAGAGCTCGCACTAGTTACTGGAATGGCAGCAGCGACATTGATCTCACGCCCCTTCCGTGCTGGCCCTGAGTGAGCTTCTGCTGAATTGCCCGGCTGTTAGAATTGGTGTGGGCATCAGAGATAATGGGCTGCGGACTGAAGGCTCTGGGCTTGATGCTGGGGAGGGGAAAGCAGGGTCTTACCAGTGCCCTTTGGCTTTGATCTTGGGCTTAATTCCATGGAACCACCCTATTTTGCAAAATCCCTTGAAGGCTTATCCCTTTTCCTGTCCTTTAAAGCCCTGGGAAGACTTAGCCCTTTTCCATTCTAAGAGTAAGCCACATCTAGATTTCTGGAGATGAAGAGACACCAGAATATGACTTTCCTTCTGGAAGCCCTTGCGTCTTCACCCAGGAGTATACAATGCTGTTGCCTTGGAATCAGCATTCAGTTTTCATAATGTTGAGTATGTCAGAGCCGCTCTTGCTAACCCTCTGTCCTCTGGGAACCCAAAACCTGCTTCTCTAGAATGTTAGAATCTACTTGACTCTTACTGCCTTAACTAACTGACTTCTTTCAATTTTCTTCTTCTTGTGTAGACTTTTGAGGGTCACCCGGACTTCCCAGTTTCTTTTGAAACTTGACCTCTTTTCTGCTAAGTTTAGGTATATGCTTAATCTTTGTAGCCTAAGCAAATTCCTAGTCCTGTCCTGCCTTACTGCTTTCATTACTGGTCTCAAATATACTTTGACAAGGTCATAAAGAAAATACCTGTTGGTTCACTCTTTATATTTGCACTCAAGATAACATTTGAGACTGTGCTACTCAAAGAATTTGGTGACAACTTTCTTGATCACTCCCATATCTTATCAGTCATCAAGTCTTTTTACTTCGTAAAAATGCTTTTAGCTCTTTAAATACTTTCCATATCTATATTAGTTAGTTAAGATAGGCTATGACTGGAAAACGGCTTAAATGAAATAGAAGTGTATTTCTTTCTCAGGTAAACAATCCAAGGTGACTTCATGTCAGTCGGTGTTAGGTGTATGTGTGCACAAGGAGGTGTGGCAGCCCACACAGGCCAACGGGGCTCTTCCATCTTCAAGACCAGCTTCCAAGATGGCCCTTCTGAAGACATTCTGGAGCCAAAAGCAGAAAGAGCAGGAAGACTGTCGTGAGAGGTGGCCCACATCCTTGCACTCACCTTCCACTGGCTAGAGCCCAGTCCTATGGCCACAAGTCACAGCAGAGAGGCTGGGAAATGAAGTCTGGTTGAGTACCTAGAAAGAAGCAGAGAATGGCTTTGAGAGCAGTTCGCAGCCGCTGCCACGTTATTCATGCCCTGCTCTCTATTCTCGCTGCCTCTGCATCACTTCTCAACTAGGCTGCTGCATGGGCCTCTTGTCTCTTACCTAAAGTCTTCGGTCCCCTCAGCTGTCTGCTACCCTTAGGCCTGGGATAGTTTTTTAAGACGTGACTAATCCTCCACAGCTTTAATGATAAGAGGTCAAACTGCTTAGGTGAATGTGTGATGCCCGATCCCCTCTGTAGCTCCATCTCCCATCGCCCCCTCACACAAACCCTTTATAAGAGAACTATTTCTTTTTCTTTTTTGAGGAAGATTGGCCCTGAGGTAACATCCGTGCCCATCTTCCTCTACTTTGTATGTGGGACGCCCGCCACAGCGTGGCTTATCAAGCGGTGCCACGTCCGCACTTGGGGTCCGAACCGGCGAACCCCTGGCTGCTGAAGGGGAACGGGCGAACTTAACCGCTGTGCCACCAGGCGGCCCCTGACCTATTTCTTTTTCTAATGCACAGTGATAACAGCAAGCACTGATGTGGCATTGGACACAGTTCTGACCAGTATTAACTCATTCATTTCTCACAATAAGCTTATGAGTTAGGCAGTAGTGTTATCCCCATTTCACAGAGGAGGAAACAAACACAGAGAAGTTAAGTAACTTGCCTGAGGTTGTACAGTTAGTAAGTGGTACAGCTTGAGTGTCATGACCCAAAGGATAGGGAATCTGGGTTCTTCATCCCTGTTTATACTGCTTCTCCCAATGTTACCTGCTATTCCCTCTTCCTTGAATGCCCTTCCTCTTTCTTCATCCAAGTCCTACTCAAACTTCAAGAATCAACTCGAGCTTGTATCTCTTCTTTCAGGAAGCTGGCCTTGACCTCACCTGATTTAGTTGCTACTCATCGATGTCCCCATAGCATCCTGTGCATTTGTCTATCTCTCCCTGCCATAGCAGTGGGTTTCTCACCATTCAAAAATCTTTAAGGGGATGTCCAGCTTTGTATTACCAATGTCTGCACAATGTCTAAAACAGTGTTGTCCAATAGAAATATAATGCAAGCCACATACATTATCTTAAATTTTCTAGTAGCCACATTCTTTGAAAGTAAAAACAAAGTGAGATTAAATTTAATAATGTATTTTATTTTACCGAATATATTATTATATCAATATGTAATGAATAAAAAAGTATTAATGAAATCTTTTGCTCTTTTCTCCATTCTAAGTCTTTGAGATCTGGTATATATTTTACAGTTACACCTCATCTCAATTCATCCACTATATGTTCGCTGGAAATACTTGATCTGTAGTGAGAGTTCATACAGTTTATGGTTGAAAACAGCAGATTCATATACCCAAGTTGTTCCAAACATAGTGAAGTTTGTCAATAACTGAACTAAGTATCAGTTTTTAAATTTATATTTAAATTTTTTCAAGTTGAGTCTTTCAGTCTCACCAGCACCATTGCAAGATCTCACTAGCTGCCTGCAGCCAGTGGCTACGGTCCTAGACAGAGCAGCATGGCTCTAAAACAGAGCAGCTTCTGAATCAATGCTTATTGAGCCCGTTAACCAAGGACAATGCAGACAATAGCCAGTGGTTGTGTCGAAGACAATAGGTCTCCAGCTCTTCCATAGCCCACCCTCCAGAGAGCCAAGTTTCCTATCACTAAATAATACCCCTCTTACTTCTTTCTGGCCAGAAACAATTTTAGGAATTAAAATCATTTTTCAGTTTTCCAGACTCAGCATTTTTAGTAGCGTTCTCATTTAGACCATCCACCCCTTTTCCTTGCTTCTGAATATGTGAACTTTGTCCAAATGATATTTTGTAGGTCCTGTGATATGGCCCAGGAAGACTTTCTAAGTTTGATGGAATTATAAGGACTGCTCGGTTTCCTGGACTTTTCAGAATGGAAAATCCTCAGAGCAGTTGTCCTCTGGAAGTGCTGCCTTTGGGCTATTTCACAATTCCCCGCCTCTGAGTCAGATATAGGTTGGTGGACGAGCAGCAGTGTTCTCTTGGCTGATCAAGAGCGTCTCCCTTTGCTCCGCTCAGTGTTAGAGAGATGGGGAAAGTCATCTGGGCTTACAGATTAGGTACGAGACTCAGAGGCATACCTTTTGAGAAGTCGTAAATCATTTTCTGTTTATGAAAGCGCACGTTAAGACACCCATAAAATCTCCAAATAAACGGTGTTTTACTTTTCCTTCAAAATCTCAGTGGGAAAAGGTACTTCTGACTTTTCAAGTGAATAAAAATAATGAATCCTGATTACCAGGTTTGTTTAAACTGATTTGCAAAGCAGGTGGAAAAGCATCTAGTCACAGTGATAAGCATCTTCTAGGCATCAGAGGACGTATTGATTTCAGGGTCTGTATTTTTTTTACAACTAGTGTATATTGGGATGCAGGTGGTCATTACTCGGTTCAAATTTATCTTCTCTATTTGCATTCACTTATTTCAAAATGCCAATTTGTGAATACTGACTTCGTAAATTTTCCATAGTAATCTCCCGTTTATTTTGGATATCCAATTTGGTATAGAATGGCTGCAGAAAGTTATCGCACACTGATCTCCATGGTCTGTCTCTGGGCAGCAGCTGCCAGAAATTTGAGATTCTCGAGTTTCCCCCTCGCACGCCAATAAGTTGCTTGTACTTCCTCTCTTGAAGCATTCACATCATTATTCGATGCCTGACTTCTCTGCTAAAAGGCAACAGCCGCAAAGAACGGGACGGCTGTCTTGTTCACCACTATGTCCCCAGTGTCTAGCACCATGACGAGGACACTAATAGATGTTTACTCGGTTCCAGTCTTTCCCTCTTCACACTGGGACAAAAGTCTTTGCAAGTATTCTGCCACCATTTGTGTAGATTCAAGCCAAATGTGGCTCGCAGTGCTACGATGTCTCGGTTGTCCTACTCACAATTCCTCCTCCTCCTGCAGGGCTTAACCTGCCTGACAGCGGCCCCTCCTGCTGAGCACCTTGGCCTTTTAGGGGTACACTTGTCACTCCATTTTATAGGATAGTTTTACGCTGTTAAAGACTATTTCCTGTGATCATGCTGTGTTCTCAGATGGCAAACCTAGATTTATTTACGCTTGCCACCCAAGACGGGAATTTAACCTTGAAAATAAGTTAAAATTTGAAAGGCAGTAAATCTTAGGGCTGGAGTTTATAATTTCTTTCAGTTAAGGAATCTAGAGACCAGGTGTGAAGGAAGGGACATGGGCTAGAAGTAAAACAACTGGATTCTGCTCTGGCACTGATGTTAACTTTGAGCAATTCGCCTTACTTTCCTGAACCTTAATTTTCTCATCTGGAAAATGAAAGAATTTACTACATCAGGGAATGTGAATAAGTGGATGTCTTCCACTTCTCCCTCGTTTGCCCGTGGGAGATAGCACTAATCAATCAGTGCTGTATCAGAATACTTCTCGAGACAATGTTCCACGCAGCTACCACTCACTAATGTCGTTAGCACATAGACAAAACTCCTTTGTCATCCCTTGGCTACTTGACCTTTGATATACTCTCCAGCCTTAAAATTCTAATAGCTCTATTAAATAGATTGAAATTCAAGAGTACAATAATAATGATTCTTCACCATCAAGAAATAGTCTGAAAAAAAATAAAGAGAACTAATAACCTTTCTCTTTTACTTCTACTCAGGGTCATCACAAAGAGTTGTTCAGGTTGTAAAGCTTACAACTCACTGTGTGAATGGTGCTTCTTTGGTTTGCTCAGTGCACAACCTGCACAGCTGTTCATGGCCCTCTGCTTCCACAAATTCATTTCTAAATAGCTGTACCTCTGTTCTTTGACTTCTAATTAGTTTAATTTTATATATTCTTTCTAGAAGATTTATGATATATGAAAAATATCACCATAGGGAAATATTTTGATATCCTAGGCTCTTCATTATAATAGGATTTAAAAAATTATTTTTCTTGATTTAAAGAGAAACACGTGTACTGAGAACTCACAGGACATTAGCCTTTGCATATGAAACAATAAGAAAAAAATTTAAACAGCCAATGATTAGAAAGGAGAATGGTGGAATAGTCTTCTGATGCAAGCATCCATTTATTTGTACATTTATTTCATGAATATTTATTGATGTTCCAGACAGTATGCTAGACGCTAGAGATACATCAGTAAAATAATGACAGGTTTGATCACTATCTTCTTTGATCTGTAGTCTAATGGAGAAGGAAGGAAGGAAACAAGCATCTAGTAAATGGTAAGAGCAGTGCTATTAGAGTACATAAAGCTCGCCCAAGCCTGGTGTGGTGGGATGAGGAAGGCTTCTCTGAGGGAGGCTCACCTTGGCTGAGACCTGAGGAGAAGCAGGAGTTCACCAGGTCAAGTTGGGGATTTGGAGAAACAGTCTTCCTGGCAGAGGAACTAGTATGTGTAAAGGCCTGGAAGTGAGAAATGTCATGGCAATTCAAGGGACCAAAGGATGCTCGGTAAACTGGAGGCAGGGAGACAGCTTCAGGACGCTATTGAAGTTACCAGGTGAGTGATGATGATGCTGTAGACCAAGCTGTGGTGACGGAGATGGAGAGCAGTAGGATGCATACAGATTTGATAGCTATTTAACAGTTAGAATCAATGCTAGCATGATTGTTAGGTTATGGTAGGTGACTTGGAGGGAAGAGTTAAGTCAGATACCTAATTTAGACAATCAAGTGGGTGGTGGTACCATTTATTCAAACCCTTTTACACAAGAGATAGAGTGTGTTTGAAGGAGATGGAGGGTGGTGAAACAGGAGGGGCGATGTCGAGTTCAGTCTTGCACATGTTGAGTTTGAGTTGCCCATGGAACATGCAAATGGCTATGTCCAGGTAGCTGGGTATGTGAGCTGTACCTACAGAAAAAGTTCTGAGCTAGGGATATTTCATTGGTTTTTGTCATTATATAGCTCATGAAAATCTTGCAAGAGTCTGCAATGGTTTAGGGAAAAGCTGTCGATAGAGAAGAGCAGAGGCCCAGGAGTGAACCCAGAAAAATACCAACAATTCAGGGATCAGCAGAGAAAAATACACTTGCAGTGGGGACAGGGAAATGAGTAATTCAGTAGGGAGGGGACAAACCAGGTGTGTGTGGTGTCACAGAATCCAAGGGAAGAGAGGCTCTCAAGAAAAAGTGGCATTCATTGTTGTCAAGAGCTGTGAAAGAGACATAAAAGATAAGAACAAAAAATATTCCATTAATTTAGCAACATGGAGAGTACTGATAACCTTGATGGGAGTAATTTCCGTGTTGATTTTGGAGAACCCAGTAATCAATCAGTGGTAAATAGGGAACCAAGATTGCAGTGGGCTGAGACATGATTGGGATTTGAGACAATCAAGGAGCAAGTGTCAAACAATTCTTTTAAGACTTGGGGCTGTGATGGGAAAAGAGAAAGACCATCGTAACAAGAGACGGATGTAGGAGCCAGAAGAAGAGCATGATCTTAAGACGAGAGGGACTTGAGTGTGTTTAAATGCCAGTGGGAAGGAGACAGTAGACAGGGAGAGGCTGAGAATGCAAAAGAAATGAGGGGTAATCAGTAGCCACACATAGGAATGAAGGCACATCTTCCATTGCAACTGCATGGGAGGAGCGAAGGATAGTTGCTGCTACTTCTCTAATTTTGGTGAAAGATTAAGGTAGCATACATCTATTGGATTGATTTTTCTCTTTGAAGTGGAAGCTGCGGTTAAATTCAGAGTGATGGGGATGGTGTGAGAGTCTGAGATCTAAGGAGAGTGGCAATTCGAAAGAGCTGCTCTGGGATGTTAGGGAAAGTGTCGACTACAGAATCGGTGAGCAATGAAATTTTGTTTTGTTTTCGGTTTGAACTCCATTTCGTTGCTTCTAAGTTTATGAGAACTGTTTCAGAATCTTCCCTGCATTTCTTATTTCTACCTCTGCTCCTTCTTTTTTCTCATCTCCCCAATTTAAACTTTCCCTACTTTCTTAAACTAATGTACACAAACTGCCATGAAATCTGATGATAAAAGATGCCGCAAAATAAGTTTTGATTTTTGGTTTGTTGGCTTGTTTGTTATTTTTAAACCTAGGCCACAAAACTACCTTGTATGAAAGAAGAGAGTTATAGTAAAGAAGGATAGTTTTCCATTATTTCATTAATTTAAGGCCATGTGGCTAGTCCAAACAGATAATATAGGCCAGGAAAAGTCTACCTTGAGATTTTAACTCCCAAGATGGGTTTTCTACCTAATCAAAAGAACCCAATAATTGCTTAATCTCCTCTTAAATGGGTTTGTTTTCTGTGCAGTTTTACCCTTTAGCTGATTTCCTAAGTGTTAAATTAAGAAAGATTCTCTCAGAAGGCTCGCTCGTCATGTCCTAGAATCTCCCCTGTGTTGGAGTTGTCCAGCTTTCAGCGCTTTATATTCAGAGGACCTGATCTAAGCCATGATACCCCCTTTTTAAAAGAGAAAAGCTTAGCCCAGGCTGGATCATGCCTGTCACGTTCATCACTGGGGCCTGGCACAGTGCCAGACACATGGTGCATGTTCAGTAAGTATGTGTAGGATGGATGAATGGATGGACGGATGGACAATGGCGAACGATAACCCTACCATCATCCCAGGGGGAGGTGAGAACTGCTGTGACTTGGAAAACTGGAGGGAAGAAGTAGTTAAAACAATCATCCAGTAAACTGGGCTGCTATCACGAGAATCCTGTGCTCCATTATGTAGTTACATACCAAGGTTACCCACCATCCATTACATACCAAGGTTACCAGCTCGTTGACTCTCGTTATTAACCCTCTTTGACGTTCTCCAGTTCCTTGACTTCTTTCATAACTGATCATTTTGTTAACTGATCCAATCATTTTTTCGATAACTCTTTATTGAAAACAAGAGCAGCTGCATGCCAGCTACCAAGCTGGAAGCTGGAGATACAGCAGTGAGCAAGGCAGATATGCTTCCTGCCCTCAGGAGCAACCATACTGGCGGGAGTTTTCCATTCCAGTGTCTTTCCTCTGCTTTTCCTCAAAAGGAGAATACTGACGTGTAATTTGCCTTATCCCCTTGAAGTTCTATGATTAAGGATTTTAGATTTAAACCAGTTCTTAATCCGTGACTTATGAATCTACAATCCCGAATCTTGTTGTTCATGTTCTTGGGTTTTGTTTTGTTTTTGATGTCCCTATTCTCCTTAGATATGAATACAAGCGTCTTGAAAGAAACTTGTGATTGGCATGGGAGCGCCACAAAGCCATTTTTGTAAATGTGAACTTGGTATTAAATGTCGGGTGTGTAGTACATGCGGAATGAATTACTTCTCCATAAAGGAGAATTTAAAGTAAATTAAAAGAACGTGAATTCTTTCCAGTTTGCATTGCTGACAAATGCAGAAACTTTGATCTTCCTTTGCTGAGAGGAATATGGCCAATGATACACAATAGATGTTGTAGCAATGTTCACTTACATACCTTTTTTTTTTTTTTAAAATCTTTCTTTCAAGAAGCTATCCTAGGATCTTCCTTTGACAGTGTCCTAGTTCTTATCTCTGCTACACACAGGCTCACAAAATGTTTTCTTTGAAGGGCATTTTGTTATTGGCTCTCTTTTTATTCTTCTTGCCATCGTAAACCGAGCTGAAGGCGTTCACTCGCCGTGGTGAGAAGGCATCTGGGTGCACACAACGTGGTGTGAACCTCTGGCTTTTCTCTGCTTGTCATTCCCTGAATGTAAGAAACAGGTGTACTGAGCAAGTCACTGCCCTTGGTGAACCCCAGGCGGGAAGGGAACGCTGTGTCACGGCCTTTTGTTACTTGGAGAGAATGAGTAGGTAGAAGGCTGCCTCAGCTGATAATGAGAAAACAGAAGGACTCGGTCAGGACTTTTTTCCCACTTTATTGCTGGCTATAGGTTTATTCATCCTGATTTGCTCAGGACAGTCCCAGTTCATATCTGTTCTTCTCGTGTAATTCTTAATAGCACCCCCATATACTCTCAAAGGTGTTCATATTTGGGCAATAAACTATAGGGTCACCCTAATTACGTGGACCGAAGAGGAGAAAACCTTGACTGCTAGAGACGGTCAGTGCTTGCCGTGTCTATATCTCCTAATGTTGGAACTTGGTACTTTTAGGGAATAAAATTGGGTGTGAAATATATGCAGAGTAGGTAAATGCAGCTAAATTAGTAAAAAATTCAGCTTAGTTTATTGATCGCCTTGTATGTGCTCGGCACCGTGCCAGGTGCTGACAGCAGAGAGATAAGCTCTGTTCTCCTGAGTTCGCCTCACCCGTGCAAGCCAGACCTAAAAGCATACTGTCTTTCCTTAGCATCCCTTCACCCCTCCCCATGACTTTCTATATGAATCAAGTTTGTGATATTCCACTTCTGGGCTTTTTTTCTTTTTGGAGCTTTAATGGCAGTGTATCACGTTTTAATTAATAGAACATCATGTTATGAAACTGTTGCAACAAACCTTTTCCCTAGGCATCAGATGTGTTGTCAGTGAAAATTTGACATCCAGACATGAGGAACAAAAGAGATAAGAGAAATAATAATGAGCTTTTTGTAAAGGATGATGATATAATGTTTGGGCATTTTAATGTGTTCCCACAGCCAAAAGTATCTTGTAAAGTATTTCCTTTAGAAATAAAACAAGACATCAGTCCAGAGGTACAAACCTCTTTGCCTTCCTCACTTCCTACCCTCCTTTGATGGGAGATCTCACGGCCATGACAAAAAGCCATGTTGAGAAAACCATAGAGTTTTATTGTTTGTAGATTTTTAAATGACTAAAGGAAGATACTGCCAGTACTAAAGACAAACAGAGAAGCTGACCCCGAGAGTCAACATAGCAGTCGGAGTTCAGTGCAGAAAGAGAAACTACTCTAGGTATGAGACTCAAAGCATATTTAATACAGAGGATTAGAAGCACAGTAAATCTTCAGAAAGGCTGAAGGAGCAGATTTAAACCTGGCTTCCAGGATAGATTTCGAAAGCCAGATAGAGCCGATCCACTAGGAAACTCCCATCCCTGAGGTAACCACTGAAGCAATGAGTTCAAGAACATGTTCTGTGACTGTGAACTCGGAATCGGGAAGTTGGAATCAAGAGGCTGCCACCTTCGTGGCTGCTGTTAACAACTGCCTTTTTCCAACCAGGAAGCTGGAGAATGGATTTTGGAACCATGATGTGGGAAACCTCGTATTTCTGTGACTAAGCTTGCCAACAGAAACAGCCAAAAGGAGCTGGGAGTTAGGCTGCACCTCACTTCCCCCTTCCAGATCTCTCACAAGTACATCTACTTGACGTAGGGTTGCCAGAGTTAGCAAAGAAAAATAATGCATACAACATACTTACACTAAAAAAATAATGCATTGTTTTTCTGACATTCAGATTTAACTGGACACCCTGTATTTTATCTGACAGCTCTAACTTATTAAAACCTAATTCATATCCAGAACCCTAGATGCATAGAAGTCTGGCAAATGAAACTTTTAATTTCCAACCTGTCCAACTAGAAGGAAGGTGGTGTGGAGGTGTGAGCGAGCCAATCCATAGTATTAACCAAAGTAGATTTCCTACCGAGAACGGCTGAAGGTTTTCTGCCCGTCCTTTGGCTACCATCTAAATATTTTCACTGTGCATTCGTATACTCTCTGAAATCCTACCAATCTGTGATTCATCTGGCTTAACTCAGCTTCCTCTTTTTAAGATGTAAAAATCTCCCAGAATGTGAAAATGGTCAGACTACGCTCTGGAAATACGATTTCCAACAAGGTAGGAGAGAAGGGTTATTAGGGCATGAGGAAATGTGGGGGTAGAAAAGACCGGGCACCGGGACATGGAATGAGACAGGCAGATGCCCTCTCAGATCTGCTTTGCTTCCTGTTATGCATTGGACAGATTCAGGCTTCAGAGAAGAAATATTTTCTTTTCGTATTTCTCCTCCCTTTGGTACCCTGAAAGATGCATGCTTCCCAAATCATGTAACCCGAAGTTATGTGATCAGAATGACATAGATCATCTATGAGAGAGTCAAATAGCTGTATATATGCTGGCCTGAGACATCTATGCCTATCGTTTCCGTGGAAATTTGGGTTTTGGGGTTCTGAACCATTGACTTGCAAATAACTTTTGGTTACGGAACTCTTTGTAAGTTGGGGACTGCTTTTACTTATTTTATGAGTAAAGATGTCAAAAGGAAGAATGCTGGAACTGCACCATGCTAATTAACTATTTAGTGAGAGGAAATGTCAGCCTAGAGCATGAAAAGAAATACTGCCTCTCAGAGAAGTCAAGGCTGATGGAAAACAATCATGCAAGCACAATGCCATTCTGCAGAAGTGCAGAATCTTGCTTTCGTCCCCCATTTTCCCTAGGATTTTTCTTGTCTGCATTTAAAACAGTTGGGTAGTTCAAGTTTCAAGGCTACTGATTGTAACAGAAAATCAGTAGTAATTGGAAGCAGTGGGATGTTGGGAGAAGTAATAAAGGTAGCTGCTCTCCAAGTTATCCTGTAGGACTTTCCATGGCAATGAAATCAGGCAGGGGAAGCTTGGCTAGCTGAGTAAGTGCGAGCAAACAGTCCTACAGAGAATGGGGCTGTCTCTTCAATCCTTTTATCTCTGGCGGTGAGTGGGAAGTAGGGGAATTCTTTGGCAGAAAACTGTATCCCGGGGTTGATGAGGGTTATTTGGCTAAAAGAGGTTATTGTTATAGTGAAATCAAACTTTCCATGAATTGTTTGCTATTAAAGCAAATTGAAAGTAGCATTGCATCTTCGATAAGGGAGGTGAACTTTGTAGATTAGCTTGTGAGCTTGTCTTGGAATAAAGGAGACTTACAAATTCCTTTTATTTCAGAGATACAGTAGGTTCATTTTCTCTTCAGAAGTCTGTGTTGCTTTTCATAGTGTCTGTCTTCTGCCTATAAAAACATGATAGCTATTTGATGAGAATTTGCCATTATCAGTAAATTAAAGACCCTCAAATTCTTTTTACTAATTATAATTTAATTTCATACATTTAATGATGTTTTAAGACACATGAGTTACTTTGTAACTCCCAACATCACAAAGATAAATTTGATTCCATAGACAAAGTGTTGTGCCAAATGAAATATTTCATTTAGGCAAAGAGAAGGGCACAGAAAAAATTAGTGGAATTCTCAACACTGTGTATAACTCAAACATTATATAGCAATGTTTTTCTGTGACTTTCATCATGATTTGTTGAAAAGAGAAGGTAATGAACATATGGTGTTTGAAAGGCCCAAGTCGTCTTCTAAATACTTCAGAATCTATTATTTAACTATGATCTTAGATCTAAAATCTGGTCTTTTGAAGGGTTCTATTTGCTGTGCATATTAAAAAATATGATTTCCATATCACATTATGGCATTAGCTATCAATACACAAACCAGGAGCTCAGAACAAATCATTCGGTATCATTTGGTAAATACCATGATTGAAGATACTTACGATTGAGGATCTGGATAGGCAAGATAGTTGGGGGTTTGGGGAATTCCATAGCTTAAAATCGTATTGATTTTACAGTGAAGAATAGTCCAAGTTACGTTTGAGGTTTCCAAAATGGACTGCTCGAGGAATGTTTTCTTGCTATCTCAGGCAGCAGGCAGTTTTCCAGGAGAAAGCATTCATCCATTCAGGGAGCTCTAACGTGTAGTTTCCACTTTTCTAGCAATTGCACTTAAAACCATGAGAATCGGCCCTAGGATTTACGGAGATCGGCTTCTCAGGACAAGCAGATCCTTCCAGCTTTTACCTGTCAGTTTGTCAGTGCTCGCGTTTGTGTCCGATAGAGAGGCTGTTTGATCTTCTTTTATTTTTTCCTAATCAAGCCATTAGCATGAAACAAGGACATGTAATCTTACTGGAGTAAAATTGGGGTCGTGCCATAGGCTAGCTGAATGAGTGCTCAGTGGCATGATGATATATGGCCGCTGCACAACAAGGCCTTTACCACATCAAATCTGCCCTTTCATTAGATGTTAAATCTCATTTGAAGAGATTTTATCATTATGGAAATTGCTCTGTAAATGTGCCCGTGATGAGCCCCAATAAAGTTTGCTGAGAAGAATTGAAGACAGAGGAGATGAGTCAGCAACTAAAACATTATCCTCAGACAGAGTTTTCCTGGCTTTAGGCAAAGCAGCCCGCGCAGTAACGGAAAATCTTCATTGACTCAGTGGTGTGTCTTCCCCAGATTCTTCCAGGGGGCTTTGCCTGTAGCACTATCGCTTCTTCAATAAGCTGAAGGAGGAGTCTGCTCTCCAGCTCAGTGGGCCTTTTTCTCCCCAACCTCAGAGCCATCACTTGAATTTATAGTTGCCAAAATGAATAATGCAATCTTCGCCTCGCGTTCCTGCCTCCATGCATGCATGCAGAGCAGGCCTAAGGTTCTTTAAATGAAAGATGGCTTTCTTTTCATGAAATAAAGAACACCTCTGCTTTCTTTTCAGGGTCATTTAAAAATATCTATACCACTGGGTTGTGGAAGGCACATGAGGAGGATTCTTAGGTAAAGGGTAAAGTCAAAATGTTCTTTTCTCTACAATAGGCATTGACTCATATCTTTGAGTAGCACAACTGATTTGAAGTTTCCTTTTAATCACGTTCTTCATTATCTCTTTCTTCTTTCTTGAACTGTTTCACTGAGCTGCACTTGCCCTGAGGTACAACTTCTGTGTATTTCCACAGGCCCCTGGTGAAATGCACCCTTTTCCTCCATGTTACCCACCCACCCCTCTTTTATTTGTTATTTCCCAAGCAGATGGCCGGTCAAAATGGGAAAGGGCCAGGTTACTTGAATGTGGTTAGAGTGACAAGAATTGCCTTGTAGCACCTAGGGACTGCCCTTTGATATGTCTCTCCCTCCCAAATCTAGTCATTTTGTGCCTAGGATCACTCTGACTAATTCCAAGATGCATAAATAAGCAAAATTCCATTTTAGTGACATTTTTTGATGTATTCTTCTTCCTGAGAGTTTTCCATTAAAATGATGCTTGAAAGATACATTGTCTTCATTCATTCATTGTATTTCTCGGAGGTGGAAGAAGCTACCAGCAGGCTCCTGCTCTCCATTTCCTTTTAGTGGGTCTCAGAAGCCCATGAAATTATAGGTCGTATTTTGTGTATATGGATATTTGTGCAGGTGTCTCAGGAGAGGATCCATTATTTTCAGAAAGGCATTCATGACCTCCAGGAGATTAAGGACCGTCATGCTAGACCAGTGGTTCATTCTCGAAGGGTGGTCCCTGGAGTAGCAGTATCAGCATCACCTGGGAACTTGTTAGAAATGCAAATTCTTGAACTCTGCACCAGACCTACAGAATCATGAACTCCAGGGTTGGACCCCAGCAGCCTGTTTTAATAAGCCCTCCAGGTGATTCTCAAGCTCACTCAGGTTTGAGAACCACTGTGCCAGATAAACTACCAATACATGACGCAAGTTCACGTTCACAGGCACGTTTGCGTGACACAGAGAAAGCAGCCCTCTCTCTGCTACCCTTCATGGACCACCCCCCCCCCCCCGCCCCGCACTGTCCACAGAGAGTTACTCAGCTCTGACGTGTATTCTTATCTTATCTTATCTTCAGCTTTAGTCATGCCCTCGGCTTCAAATTTCATTCTCCCACTTCTCTCCTGGTCAGCTCCTGTTCATCCCTCAAGACCCTGCTCGAATATCATCACTTCTGTGATGGCATCTGCAAATCTTGGCAACAAGGCTAATTGCTCTGTGTCCCCATAGGGTTATGTCCACTTTAACGTTATCACGTGTTGTTTGCTTGCCTGTTTGTTTAAGAGATTTTCAGGAGACTGTGGACCCCTTGAAATAAGAAACTTATATCTTGTGATTTTATGAGTATTTTCAGACATAGTTTAAGGGAGATCCTTCTTTCTGCCAATCCACAAAAGGGAAAAATCAGAAAGTCAAAAAGGAACAGAACTCTGACAGAACCAGGCAGAAGGGTTTTTCCCTAAGTCCCTTTATTTTCTACTTGAGATAACATTAATCATTAGGTATTACCCACATTGACTTCCCAGTCCCTTATTGATGAGGGTTTTTTCTGTTAAACTGTAAACTACGTCAGAAATTCAAGCAGAGATTCACCACAGCTGTACATTTCTTCTGCCTCTGTCTGAGAAGAATGGACCCAACCTTTGTCCACGGCAAAGCACTATGGACGTGACTTGTTTACCACTTCTCTTTGTTGGAGGGACCACGCTTCTTCACTTATACTCAAGATCAATTACAATGATGAAATCCAAAGGAAATTTTTCCTTTCTTACTCAGGGCACTGCAAGGTAGGTTTCCACTGTTCTGTAACATATTGCAATGTAGCTGCCATGTAAAAATTCTTATGATGCAAAATAATCTATATGGACGTTCTTTTTCCTGTTCTAGTTCTTTATTAAAACATATAATTTATCTCATGGCCATGGAATGACTTACGCTTCCCCAAAGCTTACTCTCCTGGTGATAGTTTTTCAAACGTACGTATTCTCAAGATGAAAGAAACATCATCTCATGACCAAAGGCTATGAATGCCTGGGCCTGCTTTAGCAAGACGGCCCAGGGTCTCTAGGATGTTCTGAATGGAACTGAATGTTTTGGGAAAGATTTGCAGGTATACAATGGAAAACTCGTGAATGGGTTTCTGGCCCCAGCACAGTGGATTCCAGGAATGAAGGAACATCCTAGATATTTTTCCAGTTTCCTCATTTTTGTCACCTTTCCTTTGGCAGACATGCCACTGTTACCTACCTTTATAATAATGTCCACATGCATAGCCTTTCTCCTTCCTTTTCCTTATACATTGAAAAAAGGGTTACTGTTTTCTCTCCATCACCGTCCACCCTATTCCATGGGAGAAGAAAAGCTAAATAGGGTGAAGTAACTCCCTAGGCACAAAAAACCCATTACACTTTCCAGAAGAAGTAATTTGCTTTACTTGGTAGTAGGCAGAAATTAACTCACCAAAGAACACCAGGGAATCAGATCCAATTATGTCAGCAGGACTTTAGTTAACATCATGATACTAGAACTTTCTTTAACATTCAAACTTTATGGATACCTAGAATTCATTTTAAAGGTAATGTCGCTAAGCTTTAGGCTAAAGAGTACCCACTAATGAATACAGTTGTGTCCAATGTGCGTTTGTGAATTATTTGGAAATTATCCTGTTATTTAAAGTGAAAAAAATATAGAAACATCTTTGATTTATTACATCATTAACCTATTCTAAACAATTACCTCAGTGTAGGGTTGTTTTGTGGTTGTGTCGGGATATCATGAGGGTTTTTTGGGGGGATGAAAGATGGAATAAAGTTGTTGTTCTGCACTTGCAACATTCATAATTAAAACAAGCCAGAGGAAATTAACTACATGGCTGTTATGATTTCTAGCGTATTACCAAAAATAATCATGGCACTTCACCATATGTTCTTGCCTTGTTCTTACATATTGCTGTTGGGATAAGATGAGACTTGACATCAACTAATTGCTTATTTCTAATATACAATCTTGAACTACACTGATTCTCTAGAGGAGAAAAATAGCTCTGTGACAAAGAGGTTCAGGAAATAAGAGCTTTCCTAACTTATAACTCTGTATGTAAGATAGACAAACCGTACAGGTAAATATAACCAGATGTGTATTGGTCCATAGGAAGATAGTCGCCAATTTTAAGAATAAGAATGTATCCTGTTCGTTTAGAGTCCTTCAAAATCATGAAAGGTATTAGTTCTGAGTAGATGAGGAGGAATAAATAAGTTAATACTTAATTGGAAAACAATTCAGTTGCCCGGCCATTCCTCGCAGGGCGTCACGGTAAATTTCCCAAACCAAGTATCTCACAAGCGGCTTAATGAGGTAATTATTGTGTTGTATTACGTGTAGCCCAGGTCAGAAGCCACTTGCTTTGTATTTGCGGGGTGAGGGGAGGATTGGGGGAGCAAGTAAAAAGAACATCAATTCAGACAGATCTGTGCTCTAAGCCTGTTTCTGCCACATAACAGCTGTGGGATTTAGACGGGTTGCTTCATCGCTCCAGACTGTGGTTTCCTCAGCTGGGGGATAAGAAGGCCTACTTGATAGAGTTGATGTAAAGGGTTTATAAGGGGTCTAAGTAATAGTTTCTTGCCCTGCTTCATCCCGCTACTCCACCTCCACCCCTCCTCGTGGCTCTGCACTAATAAATATGTTTCAATGTCGGAAAGGCCCATCTGGTCTTTCTCAGATAAGGAGAGTTATCTTCAAACAGACGGGATTCCTGCACATAAAACATAATACAAAACCAAAAGTACCTTCAGCCCTGTAGACTTTTCATATGTGGTTGTCTCTATGATTTAAATGTGCAATCTAGAGTAGAGAGTGTGAAGGCCTTTCAGGATTACCATTGGCAATGATCTTCTGAAAGATGTCTCATGTAGGAAATGCTCACTCAATTAGGAGCAATGAAGGAGTATAGCAATATCTGAAAAAATATTGCCACACAATGTAGGTTTTTATATGAACTTGAGATATATTAGTAAAAAGGAAAGCTCAGCCTGCCAAAGGGCTGGTTTTATCTTTCAACAGCAACATTATGAAGGCATGCTATTCTTTTTTATAACTTAAGGGCTGAGCCAGATGGGTACCAACATTTTTTCCCCACCAGGTCTGTGGCATCTTAACTTTTTAAAAATGCCTGATAGGATATATTTTAGGTAGGAGTCTCCTGTGCCTATATGCAGTATTGGTATTAATGCCCTTGTCTTGTCCTTGTAATTTACTTGGCACCAAGGGGTGAGTGTGCATGTGTATATGTGCTTGAAACACAGCATATATAAAGTTTGTATTACTCCTAGGGAAATGAAACTTAAAATAACATTTCTATCTTTAAAATGCTTTTGTGAATAGTTGTCACTTTGCTGAATTCTGCCTTCCAAAGGTAGAGCAAGAGAAGGATGAAATTGAGTCACACATGCAGCTATTTCTATAATGTGTGAGCACTCGATGACAGTAGCATCCCTTCTCCCTACTTCGTCCCTGTTTCTAGACCCACTTCATTGGTTCATGAATGGCCTGTCAGCTAAATTTCCTACGTCCATTGTCTCCCTGCTCCCATTTACCCTGAAAACTGTCCCCCCAAATAATCATTCTCAAATAGGTTTTTTGACCATATCATGCCCGTACACGGGAATCAGCAGTGGAATCTTATCCTTATAGAATCAGATACAATCTCCAGGCAGCATTCAAAGCTCTCAATGGCCACTCTGTACCCTTTGATCCTCATTTTTGACCCTTTTCATCACTGCTTCTTAGCTCCTGCCTTCAGCTCTGGCTCCTGTCTCTGTGCATTTGATATTCCTTTTCCTTGGAATGGCCTCCTGTATTCTCTGCTAGCAAACTTGGAGTCATGGAGGAGGGTGAAAGGGGCACCAGAGAGATACATTTTAATGAAGGCCCTCAATAGATGGGGCATTGGCTTAGGTACTTAGATGTTCTACTCACATCACTTCATCTAATCTTTGCCAAAACCTTATAAGGTAGATATTATTAGCCTTATTTATAGATGAAAAAAATAGGCTTTGAAATATTTTATAATTCGCCAAAGATCACAAAGTTAGTAAGTGGAGGAAGTTCGAATCTAAACAAATCTTATGATGCCAAAGGCGGGGCTCTTTCCACTGTGCCGTACTTTATCCCAATCTATGTTAATTACTCCCCCCATCCTCTCCAGACTTTAAGACATACTCATGCCTTCATGTACTCTTTAATTATGTGAACTTTTGTAATTCTTCCTCAACTGTTCAAATCAGATTCCTCTCCTGAAGTATAAGCTCTAACATAATCATTAAAAAATCACCACCCAAACTCTCCTTTGATCCCTCACCCCCCCTTTAGGTGCTGCCCTATTTCTCACCTAAACTTCATCGCCCAACTTTTTACTGGTGCTGTGTGTTCAGTCAACCTCCTTGAGTCTTCTTACTCTTACATCTATTTCCACATCCCCTCTGAAACTGTTCTTATCAAGGTGACCATTGACCTTCCTCGTTCTCATCTAATGTAACCAACTTCTCAGCAGTATTTGACACAGTTGGCCACTCCTTCCTTTTTGAAACCTTCTCTTCTCTCTTGGCCCCCATGATACCATAATTTTTTAGTTGTCCTCCTACCTCTTTGGCTCTTTCTTTTCTGTTTCCTTTTCCAGGCTTTCTACTCCTACCTAATCTCTGAATGTCAGTGGTCCTCAGGACTTGGTCCCAGGGCCCTTCTTGTCCCTCTGCTCTTTCTCCCTAAGTATGCTTGCCTATTCCGATGGCCGTAGATAGTATCGATAAACCGAATGATCCCAAATTCAGAAAGCCAGCCCAGAACTGCCTCCTGAGTTTCACGCATGTATTTAAAATCTCTACTTGAGTGTCTTACAGTCATTTTAAAGTGTAACGTGTTGAAAACGGAACAGAGAACTGACTTTTCCCCCAGTTTTCACCATCTCAGTAAAAGACACTACCGTCCATCTGTTGTTCAAGTTAAAAATTTGGAGTTATCCTTGAGATATCCCTCTCCTTTATTCTCATCATCTAATCCATTGGTATGTGTAAGAAATCCACATTATATCTCACATCAGTCCACTTCTCTCCTCTGTAATCGCCCTAGTCCAGGCCACCATTATCTCTTGCCAAGATTAGAAGCCCTGGCCTCTGACTGGTCTTTCTGTTTCTTCTCCTGCTTTCTTTAATCTCCACATAGCAATATAGTGACTTATTTAAAGCCTAAATCAGATCATATCACAACCCTGCTTTAAAAGCTTCTGTTTCTTTCCCTTGAAATACAATTCGAACTTCTTACCATGGGACTTCCAGGCCCCACATTATCTGAAGCCTCTCTTCCCTCATGTCCAGCCATATTTCTTTCCTAGTAAGTTCTAGCCAAGATCTTTCCCACCACAGAGCTGATGCAAAGGCCTCCCTTTTAACCTGGGAGAAATCCTGTGCCCTTGGATTTTCCTATAACTGGTGTCTTCTCATCCTTCAAGTCTCAACTGAGCCTTCTCACATAGGTGTTTCTTGACCACCATAAACAGAGCTCACCCATCAACACCACATGGACACCATTATTCTCACCACCACCCCCCATTTGTTACCTTCAGAGCCTTTTCTTATTTTATTGAACATTTGTCTGTTTACCATATTTCTCCCCTGTTTACCCTATTTCTCTCTCCATTTATCCTATTATGCTGTGAATGTCAGGAGGGTAGAAGTTTGGGGTTTTTTATTTACCACTACGGACTTGGATGCTAATATGTTAAATATCAGTGGAAGGAAGGAAAGGGGAGGGAGGGGGAGGAGAGAGGGATGAAGGGAGGGAGGGAAGGAAGGAAGGAATTAACTAACTTAAGGGCCGGGACTACATCTTTCTTACATTCTGTGTGCCCAGATCTCCTAGTGAAATCTTGGGCATACAATAGGCACTTAATGCATGTTTGTGTGATGAATAAATATGCAGGACATTTTTGCACTGTGACAGAATAAAAAGAAACTAGGAAAAACAAGATGCAGAAGAGAAAAGGTACTTCCCATCTTACTTCCAGTCTAGTCTCACTGAAATGAACTCTTCAATTTTAAAAAGTAATTTTAAGAATAGAGTAAACCAGAGGGTCAGACAAGGAAAAAAAGCATCACGTGTTACCAGAGTTGGGGATTGCTTAAGGCGGTCTGACAAATGGGATTTTGCTCAGTTTCCTCTGGGGTAATCCACCCTAGGCCGGGCATTTTTAAAGATTAGATTTTGAAATAAAGCTTTGCACCTGGGAATGTACTGAGGCAGGAGAGCATATCCCTCCTCTCCACTGTTCTAGTACTTAAGTGTGAGAATTTTCGAATGAGATATGAAAGCAAAGACAACAAACCCTGCAGGATAATAGTCTCTGAGGACCTTCATAACAGCCATTTTTAAAGCAAAGCCTATGGACTCCTAAATCCATAGCCGCTCATTTAAGATGCATTGCCATGCAGCGGACCTGAAAACACACTCCTTATCTACCTCGAGCCACCAGGCTCCGAGCCAAATGCCAGTCCTCAAATTAACTCTTGTTTCCTTTGGGGTGACAACTTTGCTGCTTTTAAAAGTATTGCAATGGCCACATATAGAATAGAAAAAACAGTCACACCCAACTGTGACTCTGTACCCAACTGCATTTCCTGAGCAAGTTAGAAACCTCTGGTGGTTAGATTAGAGTCCTTATAAGGTCAAGATTGTGAGTCCAATTCCTTTATATGGATGCTTCTCCAAAAATCCATTAGGAAGGATAATTCTGTTTTGTTTTGCTAGTTTTAATTTCCAATCCGTAACAGACTGATGCTTTTGTAACGTGCAATAAAAATGAATTACTTTTAAAAATTACATAAACCAGACACACAAAATGCAAGCCCATGCTTTTTATTTTTAGATCGCTATAAACATTTCTCAAGATTTACTCTCAATTTCTGTTCTCATACTGGAATGTGCCTGTGTGTCTATGTGTGTGTACTCCAAAACCTCAAGTTTTAGAGCCCATGTTTAACAAGTCACTTTGGATAATCAAGCTAAGGGAGTTTAACTTTTGTATGTTTGTTTTTGTTTTGTTTAACTTTAAAGCATCAACGCCTTTTCAGGATAACTCTGTTGGATAAATCCATTTAAAGAGTTTGACATACACTGCTTCCTTCTGAAATCAAGTTTACTGAACATAAGTCTGCTTTTCTTACTCATTCAGGATCATCATCATTAACATTAATTATTTTGCTTCGCTTTAAAGCTTGATGATGCCTTCAAGGGCTAATAATAAATGTAGGGCTCTTAGTTTCCACACTGTGTGACCCTGGTCAACTATGCGTGCCCGTGGCTCCTTTTACACCTTTCTGGTTCCCTGTCAGGTGTCACTTCTTGCTAATCTCATTTAGCCCTTAAGGATAACTTCTCCCCTGCTTTGGATCTTCTGTTTCTGACCTTTTAAGTTCTTGGAAATCAGATCATCGCTTTGTTTTTCCTTCCAAGCTTATTTGAATTAGGTAAAAATTATCAGTGAAGAGGAACTAATGACCTTATCCTTATTCACATACTAATTGCTTTCAGAAAAGTTGAGAGACAGTGTGTCTATAATGAATTCTGTAGGGAGACTTGGTCACATATTTTTATTCATCTTTTTCTTTTGTTTTTTTGGTTACTTCTCAGTTATGTTCAAAATAGGAAGGTTATCATTTGCCACGTTCTTTTTTAGAGACAAATAATTCCATATACATAGGAAAGAAAATATGTGGGTACTCTTACCTATGATGTTTTAGAATAGTGTCATAACCATTTGTTCGGATAATAAAAAAAAAAGTGTATCGCACTAACTAATTCTTGGCATCGCCCTTCTTTATTTTTCTTCTAGTAAAGATTTGTAACTTTCCATGTTCTTCCCCACTTGTCTTCTAACTCATGAACTCCATGGATTGTTCTCCTTGACAAATGAGATAGTACAAATTTAATATTCAATAATCTTGTCTTGGTCCTTTCCTTTTCTTCATAAGCTTTTCTTCTGAGTGGCTTCCTAAAAGAAGGTCTTGATCCTACTTAGTTTAAGGACCTCAATTACATTCTACCTGTTTCTTCTTAACATTCATCATCCATTCCAATCGGGTTGTACAATTTATTGTCCCAGCTCACAAACCTAACTAACTCCCACCTTTCTGCTATTTCCATGCTATTCTTCCCACTTGGAATACCGTCTTCCTTCCACCTCTCTCAGTCCTATCCCTCCTTTATGGCTCAAACCAAGTCCTGTGACTTCATGAAGTCTATTTCTATAGCTCAGTTTCCACATCGATTCTCTTATAATAGAAACCCTTACATTAGCTATTACTTATTAAAAGCTTGTTGTGGTGTGGATGCTGTTCAAAGTATTTTACAAAAATCATTCCATGTAATATTTAAAACCAACCCAGCAGGTAGGTATTATTATTTATTATTTAGTGAAGCCAAAGAGATTAAAGAGTTTAAGTTAAACTTATGCAACTAATAAGGAAAAGAGAAGGGAGAGCCTCAAACTATGTCTCTGTAACTGTAATTTGCCATTAGTTTTCCGTGGAGGCTGAGAGAGGGGACTTATGACGGAAGTAGGCTAGACTCTCAGAAAAGAAGGAAGTGTGAGATTTGAAAAAGCTCTCCAGGAAACAAGATACTCCCTATTCCTAAAACCACCACACTATGAATATATCGCTTGCCTCATATCAGAGCTCTCTTGATATTCACAGCTGAAATTGCTCCATGATTATACAGAACTGTAGGCTATGTGTTTCTTTTGGGGGAGGGCTACATACAACTTTTCCTTTTGGACCCGTTTTCTCAATTATTCTATGTTCTTTCTTAGATTAGATATACTCTGTGCACTGCTTCAGATCTATCTCACCGTCTCCATTTTAACAAGACCATAAAATTACTCTTTGAGTACGGAAAGTGTTGTTCTGCGTTGTCTAATGGCAGTGCTAGATTTGCGGAAATTTGGGCAGGAGTATTATTGAAAGGAAAACTTTTAAAATTAATAGGAAAAAGCTCAGAGGTAATACAGCCTAGTGGTTAAAAGCACAGTCCTTGGAGACCAACCGCCTGAGTTTGAAGTCTCGCCACATGGTTTAATTAGCTGTGTGACCTTGGGCATTTTTGCTTAACCATTCTGTAGTTTCATTCTCTTATATATAAAATGAAAATAATAATAATGCCTACCCTAGAGGGTTACCGAGAGGATTACATGAGCTCACGTATATGCAGTGCGCTGCACAATGTCCAGTGTACCGTAAGTCTTATATATTTTGTTCCTGTTGCTGTTACTGCTATTGCCTCTGTTGTTATATAACAAATACCTTTTTTTTCTGTTCATTAGTTATTTTCTTCTTAAAGAATACAATAACAAAAAGAAGAGGAAAATTAGATCACATACATTGAATGTATGACGAAGGCTCGAGTGACCTTTTCTAGTTGTTAGAAGTTAAATAAAACTACTTTAAAAATATCTGTGAAAATTACTTTTTGTCCTGATTGGCTATCCTCTGAGAACTCCTCTTGATTCTCCATACCAACCTGCTGCTTTTCTGTGGCCCCTGAGTCTAAGGTTAATCTTAAGATCAATGCCATCATGGTAGCTTTATGCAAATGTGAATGTGTTCCTTCCTACCTTCCCTGTCGATGTCTCCCCACCTAGGACTCATGCTGCCTGCTTGTACTGAAAAATCTCCACTGCGGCACGCCAACCTCCTAAAGAAAGCCTTGTATTCCTCATTGATACTCATCTCCATTTTAGAGCAACTTTCCTGAGTCTCGTAGCTTGACAGATTCCCCGCCAGCCTGCCATCCCAAAGGGACATGGCCAAACTACATTTATGCTGATGTGTCAAGTCGTTACCTAGCGTAATGTTCACGCAGCTCTTGTAGACAAAGGAATGAGTTCCTGATGGGAGAATTTCTGTTCTGGAAGCAGGGATATTTTCTAGTAAGGAGACCTTTTCGGTGCAAACAATTCTGGCTCACAGGTGGTCCCGGATGCCCAATTGCAAAATGAGAAGGGAAAAGGGTAGTCAGGATTCCATTTTTCATTCAGAACAAATCAATCTATGTGGGTGAATTTTTTGTTAAAATCAGCAATGCTGTCTTGCCGTGTGCTTTCTTCCTCAACAGTTGTTTTTTCCCCCTTGTTCGAAGTAGCCTAGTTCAGCTTCAATAATTAGTATCTGTTACAGCCAATGCTTAGAATAAACGGTGGGTGGAGACAGCCCAAGATCTTCCAGAGTCAAAAGAACTGGATCCATTGCCCTGTTCTAACATTGGCTAGATATGTGACTTTAGGCAAGTCAGTTAAACATCTCTGAGCCTCAGTGCTCTCATCTGTGAAACAGAAAATATTACGTACATCACAGGGCCAGGAGGAGGAATAGCTGAAACAGTACATTTGTAAGTGCTTTATAAACTGTAAATCCCTCTACTCTACGCGTGTCATTTGTTGCTCTAAACCACCACCATGACCTAGACCCGTAGGACTGAGTTGAGTTACCTTCCTGCCAATTCTGACTACTTCAGCCACTCCTGAATTTCCAAGGGGAAAAGTTTTAATCCCCGTATCTATGAGGTTTGGCAGGGAATTCTCATTAATATTTAGTTGGTAATATGGATGAATTCAATAAAAAGTGCACAGTAGATTTTAGGAAAAGTAAAGACATAACTGTCTCTTGCAGTCTTCTTGTATTTCCCACGGTGTTAAGACGAGACAAATAGTCAGTCCTCAATGAAACCTGATTTATTGATCTTATATTCTTTTCTTTCTTGATGATACAACAAAGGTGTTTATATGCAGTGTAATGTAAATAGCAAAGATGAAAATAGCAAATTCATGAATCAACATCCTATTTATGCTTGGGGAGACCTCTCATTTACTCAACAAGATGTTGATGACTTCATGATGCACATAATCTGGAGGAACTATTCATTGAGCCTGGGTCTCTGCTGTAAATGCACATGTACAAAGTCAAGTATGCTGTAATCTATATGCACGTTAACGTAGAAATCTGATTGTAGTAGTCAAAATATCTTATTTTCTTGAACAACTAAAGGTTTGCTTTTAATCCCCTAAGTATGCACTCTTGAGGTGAAGTTTTAAGTAGCATACAAATCAAATACAAGAAGAAAAATAAAGTAAAAGAGAGACGTGAGGGAATTATGTGGATAACTTTGATCTGTTTGGTTTCTAGTCCTGAATTATTTAGACAAATTAACCTCACTTTTCTCTTTTGCTGCAAAAGTGGCAAATTCAGGGGCTGGCCCCATGGTCAAGTGGTTGAGTTCACGTGCCCCACTTTGGTGGCCCAGGGTTTCACGAGTTTGGATCCCGGACGCAGACCTAGCACCGCTCATCAGGCCATGCTGAGGTGGCGTCCCACATAGCCCAACCAGAAGGACCTGCAACCAGAATATACAACTATGTGCTGGGGGGCTTGGGGAGAAGGAAAAAAAAGTGCCAAAATGACTCTCAGAGCACAGGAATGTGCTCCATGCAGTAGGGTATGTTTTTCCATGCAGGTACGCAAACATAAAATAGATGTATATTTGGTCTAACTCCATTCGGTAACAAGCCCAATACTAGTTTTCCATCACATAAGCTCGTTTCAAAATCATGCTATTTCCTTCCAGAAAAGGCCAGCTTGGGATGGAATAGAGATAGATGCTGCTTGATCTGTTTTAGTATTTTCATTCTTTCACTTTTGGATGCGGTTCTCTCCGTGTTCCCCCTCCTGCCTTCCAGTCAAAGAGAATGGGACAGAATTCTCTTTACAGTCCATCAGTGATCCTTTGGCTGCCAAAAATAGTGATGAGATCCATTCATTGCCCATCTACCTTACTTCTCAAACATTCAAACTTTTGCTTCTAAGAGGCTGTGGTTGAAAACACGGGCCAGTTCTTCAGAATTTCTAGCATGTTATTGCTGCCACTCTTCCTCCTTACTTTAGGAGAGTAATTTAATTCAATTTTAGAAAGAGAGAAAAAAAAATCTTTCTAGTTACACAGATCAACCCAATTGTTCGGAGCTTCAGAATGAATTTTTAAACTTGTTGAACAGAAGCATACAAATCTCTAAAAGCAAGTCAGATAATGTACAAAGCCTCCATTCATTGTGTAGGCAGAAAGGAATGCTAGTACCCGGCAGCTCTCTAAGGAATGTTCCTTTGGCTTTGACTGTTCTGCTGGGAACAAGGAGGGAAACACATATATAAAATGAATTTATAATGTCTCTGGCTTATAATGGCAAAATGATAAGAAAAGTTGGCTGTTTAATATAAACTGTCAGTTGCATATTCCAGGCCTCCTCTCTTTGAGGTTCCTCCCACATCCACAGGCCTGGCTACCGTTTAGTGAGGAGTACAAAGTGGCTGTTTATTATTATTGACTGGTGAGGCCTGTGCTCCGAAATTCATTCTGTCAACAGAATGTAAGCAAAGTTGGCATTTTAAAGCAAGGCTCTTTCAGTCGCTGGGTTTTCTCAGGATTGCTATGCAACAGGATCAGTGCTGTAGTCCTCGGTTCAAGCTGAAAATGTTACACAGGAAGACATACCATGTAAAGGTCAGATTCTTCTACTATGATGATTTTCTTGATCTGTGTGTATACAAATGAGGTTGAATGCATCACCTCTTATCATAACTCTTAGCAAGGTCCTATGGACTTTCTACTTGTCAAGCCTAAAGTTATGATGGTGTTTTAAATGGGAAATCTTGCTAATAAATGTATGATGCTGTAATAAATGTATGATGCTGTAATACCAAGGTGAACTTAATGTGTATTGTCAAGAAGATGTTCTCCTGTGATTGAATCCCATTAATGTGCTGGTGCTATAGACCGAGTACAGCTTGTTCATTAGTCTCTCCATGCTTTTATAGTCAGAGTCAACTTTCCAGATTACTGTGTGCGTGGAAAATATGACTTGACTCATAGTGTAATGAAATGATTGGCACTGGGGTGCACTTTATCATGGAATTTTATTTCATATCACTTCAATAAAATGATCTATTTTGTCCCTGGACTAGAAGATATAACTTATGAAATTTTTAAAGTTATAAATATATTATGTTCCAGTTCATAGTGTAAAGGAGTAAATTTATTATACCTAATAAATGTACCTATAAATTTTTAAATTATACCTATTTAAATAAAGAAATAAATTAAACCTATACGTAATAAGATGCCCATTTTCAATCTACATAATAACATAAAGAGATAATACGTGAAGAAAAGTGAGTTGGAGGTGAATCTTCTTGTTATTGGCCCAATTAAAATGTCTTTTGAACTAATAGTTTATTTTTTGCAGTTCTCCAAAGTCCCATTCGTAGCTGGTGCATTTTGTTTGGTAATCTTGTACATCTTCTTCTTCCTGCTGCCCTGTAGGACCTGCAAGGAGAAATCGAAGCTCATACAGATATCTATCACAACCTGGATGAAAATGGCCAAAAAATCCTGAGATCCCTGGAAGGTTCTGATGACGCGATCGTGTTACAGAGACGTTTGGATAACATGAACTTCAAGTGGAGTGAGCTGCGGAAAAAGTCTCTCAACATTAGGTAGGAAAACATCAGGGGCAAAAAAGCCAGAAATGAATGAAAACGGCAAAATTTTCCTTGTTTTCCTAGCACAGGTAGCTAATATCTCATATGTTTATGTAAATCACCCAGTTTCAGAATGATTCCTTTTATTTTGAATAAATGAAGCATTCATTTGCTTAGTATGAAGCTGATACTTGAGGGTTCAGATTAGATTAAAATGGTGATGTTTTCTAACCACGGGAGAGATGCATATGAAGACATTAGAGTGAATTTAAATGAGGAACAGAGCTCTCCTAATTTCATAGAGTTCTTTCTTGGTTTATCACAGGGTTATGCAAAAAGTGATCAAATTAATGTATGTTTATCATGGAATTCTTTCTTTGGCATTACTCTAAATGCATAACAGAGGACATTCTTTAAATACCGTAACACATTATAATTAACAGTGGAGAGGAGACCTCTCCATGGCTCCTGCAGCTAAGGAGAGATTATAGCAACTTTCTGTCTTTAGCTTCCTCTCAGATTTTGTCACCACATCCTCTGTCGGCTAAGCCTTTAGTTGTTCTCTACTCCTCTATTTTGTACATTGCCCCTTTCCGAGTATCACCTTTCTCTTGAGAAGTTAATGGATGCATCTCAGCGTGTTTGTAAGGAGGCCAGAGTGAAGCTCTTGCTATACCCATTTTGCAATAGTTCAGTGACAAGGAGCAGAGATAGTAAGTAAAATGCCCACTGTCGCCCAAATGACGTAGGAAGTACAGGGAGTAGAAGTCACGCTTCCTGCTTTCTACTCGGTTGCTTTTCCTAATTCACTTCTCTTTATAAAAATATTTTATGCTTTCTTCTGTGTCTAGAGGAGGGATGGTAGAAGAGGACAAATGGACTTCCTAACAGTTATGAGGGAATGCATTAAACATTCGGAGTACTTACTACCTATAGGCCACAAGATTACAGAATATTCTTCTTTTTTTTTTTTTCTGCTTTATCTCCCCAAATCCCCCCAGCACATAGTTGCATATCTTAGTTGTGGGTCCTTTTAGTTGTGGCATGTGGGACGCCACCTCAACGTGGCCTGACGAGCGGTGCCATGTCAGCACCCAGGACCCGAACCGGCGAAAACCTGGGCCGCCACAGCGGAGCGCGTGAACTTAACCACTCGGCCAGAGGGCCAGCCCCAGAATATTCTTCTTTATAGTTCTTCGAAATCACCCAAACTTTTGAAATATAGCATATTTACTTCTATAATGAAGAAAAAATATAACTGAAATTTATTAACTCAAAAGTACTCTTGTGAAAATCTACACTTAATGTGAAATAATAATACTGATAGCAACTAACACGTGGTACTTCACATACCATGCAATGTCATGGGCACTTTATGTGTCTCGATCCATTTAATGCTCTCAGCAGCCCGAAGAGATAGATCCTATTATTCTTCTGTCCTTACGTTAGAAGAAAGTGAGGCACGGACAGGCTGAATAACTTTCCCAAGGTCACTTAGTTAGTAAGTGGTAGACCCAAGATCTGAACACACAGAGTCAGGCTCCAGAGTCTGAGCATTTAACCATCATATTATACCATAGAGTATAAAAAAAGAAGGAGAAGGTAGGACTCGCCCAACTTTTACACATAAATACATAATAAGTGAAAGGATGAAATAGAGAAGCAGATTTCTAGAAGTAGGAAAAGATTTATTTCTATTGTAATAAGGTTTTTCCCCCAAGTTTGCACCCCAGCTTCCAAGACTCTTCACTTTTATTTCCCTCTTTGGTCCATGAATTTTGTGTCAATGTGTCGATGATGAGTTGGGGGCAACAATGGGCAATGGCATTTTCAAAGATAGGGAGGTTCCATTCGCTTTCTACAGCTTAAACTCTAAGAGAGGTCAGGAAATGTAATGACAAAGGCCATTTCGTAACATCTGTCGTTAAAAAGGAATGAAACATGTGAGATGGAAAAGATACTGGTAGGTAAAGTGAAGAGAATAAAGTTACTCCTTTTTTCAGGAAAGAAAAAGAAAGGTGCTGTAACTGTTCTGAACATCACTCAGTGCCTTTTCTCTCCTTCATGTGAACTTGATGAAATAAAAAGAGAATTGAAAGCAGCAAACAGCATGTCAGCCAAAATATGGGCTCTTCATTCTCAGCAATTTCCCATATGCCAGCTACTGCAGTTTAATTCTTGCTGTCATTAATCAAGTAGAGAAAACAGTTACCTTAGCTTATCTAAGGTGTTGCAATTCTAGAATTTAAATATTCAGATGAACGGTTTCGGCTTTTAAATAGGCCTCTCTAACAACACAGGATGTGTTATAAACACTCACTCATAAAAAGGAAAGAAAGAATTCTTCACGTCAAAGCGATTCAGTTTATTTCCTGACACTTGGGTGAAATAAGGATATCAGTCAATCCATACTGAATGGCAGAGTTCAGTTGAGAGAAGCACAGTTGAGGGAGTAATTTGGGATGGTTATGAAATAGGCTGGATAAACACCGGAAATGTTAGACACGGAACCATTAATGACACTTACAAGCTTTCGTTGTGAATCTAGTCAGTTCCAAAGATACCCTGGAAAAACAGCCCTGTGTTTGCCTAAGCTATAACATATACTAAAAAATTACAGTTGGCTCATTGTTCTATAAGGGATTCTGAAGCCATTTTATATTTCAAAATATAAAAACCTTAGTACTTAATTTCACAGGTGTCCATTTTTAATGAAAAATAATTGAGTTTGAACCCAAATGATTTTCATGTATCCCTTTGCATTCCATTGGCTCATAGAGGTATCTTTGTGCTTCGAGATCCGACTCCATAATGTATCCTCTTCCCTCTGTTTATTTTCCTTCCACCCTATATCTTTTTCTGCCTGTGATTATGATTCTTATTCAAGTCTTCATTATGTCATTCCATATTGATAGATTTGTCTCTGTTCCTTTAAGTATTGAAACCATCCATTATACATATAAAAAATTATCCTTCCTTGCGCACTGTTTCTGTCACATTATTCCTTTGGTCAAGAACTTCAATCTTGTTGGTGCCCATATTGTTACTCATTCATTCATTTATTAGTTCATTCAATAAATATTTACTGAGGGTTTACTATGTACTAGGCACTCTTCTAGGCACTGAGTAAACAAAACAGACAAAGGATAATTATTGTTGTCATGAGGCTTATATTTGGTCCCTAGAATCCAGTGGACCCTCCACTCTGCCGACTATGCCTAATAAGCCCCTGCGAACCCCTTCCCTTTTCTGTTCTTCCTCTGCCTCCCCGTTCCTTCCTCACCCAGCAGCAATCTAGTTACTTCCCAACAAGGATTCTCTAAGCCAAGCAGATTCTGTCTTGTAACCACGTTCCTGCTCTTCAACAATTTTCCCATTCTCCCATATGAGTATGTCTGTTTGCTGGTCCTCACACTTGAAATGCCATCGTTCCTCTCATCCTCCAAATTTTGACTCGAATCCCATAATGAGTATTTCCCTCTCCGGCTGTTCCTTCACCAGCTCTTCCTTGTACTCATTTACACTTGATGGCAAGTTCCTTTAAGTATTCATGAGTTATTTCATAGGGCTATGCTTGCTGCCTTCGGCTAAATCAGATGAATACAAAAACTCCAAGCTCTAAGTGCCGTCAGTGAGGTAGCATCCTGGACCAGCAGCTGGGCGACCTGCTTTCTCTTCTGGCTCTGTTACTGACTACCTGGCATGTAATCTTGAGCACATCACTTAACTACTTCAGATTTCAATTTTCTCCCTCACTGAAATGAGGAGCTTTGACCAGAAACATGGATGGTCTCTTCAAGTTCCTTTGTGACTCTACAACTCTATTACTTTAAATTCTGCAATCACTCTTTATGAACCTGGGCAAATTATTGAACTTTTCTACCTTAGTTTTCTTATGTTTAAATGGAACTGATTAAGTTCCAAGGATATGGTGTGAGAAAAAGTAAATAAGATGTCTGTGAGAGAACAGAATACTTTATTTGAAATCGTATAGTACTGTCTCGTGATTTAGTTCAAGGGAAGTACATGCCATCCGTTCAAAATACATTAACACATCACATTTGGTCTAAGAGGTATAAGGAGAAGTCAATAGTCAGTGACAGTTGAGTGCCATCAAACAAAACAAAACATTAGCTGCTTTAAGTGGGAGAAAAATAAAGTGAAAATTTTTTACTTATGTGTATGCATACACACACACACAGAGTTATTGATGTTGCTATCCGACATCAGGATGGTGATTCGTAAAAGAAAATGTCCCTCTCTGAAATGGTCCATGGCCACAAACCTTGCCTTCTAATTTTGAAAATATTAATAATTTGAGAAGTGGCCAAGTGAATTTTTTTACAGAGGGAAATATGTATGAAGGTTTCTATTTAATCTGCCACCAGATTATATTTTTCAGACTATTGTATATACTGTTAACTATGAGAATCACATATGTTGTCAACCTAATTTCAGCAAAATTTACATTCTGTGAGATTTTTATACTAGGGGGAACATTTGTAAATGTTACATAAAAATACTCACATTTATAAAATTTTGAACATTAATTTGAGAGGCGAGAACACCAGCATTATATAGTCCGCACAGCAATAAATCTCTTAGAGAGTACTTGGTATTAGCAATTAGAATAGTTACAGGTTTTTCTATAATAGAGAACAAAGAAAGAGTGAAAAGAGGCAAAGTCTTTCTACCTTTGAGAGAAAAATGCAACTTGGGCTTTGAGTCTCTCTGACCTTCTTTCTCTTACTCTTGGAATGTTAATTAGGTTTGAAAGATGGAGTTCATGGCCCATATGGAAAAAAAGTTTACTTCTCTTCGGGCTTAATTCTCTCTGTTTATTTAAAGCCCCATAGCTCCCACTTTATTTCTGTGGTTCCTTCTTATTTCGGCATTCTTACCTTTTCTTTCTGTGTGCTTAACTGCTGTCTTATTACACAAGGGTACCAAAGATATACAGGGATATATCATTAGTTTTATAAAGAAAGTCAAAGTGAAAAATGAATCCAATATAACACAGTTTGCTTTAAGAATACATGCCTTTCAGAGTAAAGTTTTATTAAGAATTTCAAACTAGGCATCAACCAAATCACACTTGAAATATCTGTGTCTAGAGCAATAATCACTTTAGCAGCCCCTATAATTCTCAGAGTCCTGGCACTGAAGAGTTCCTTGAAGACTAAGCAATATATCCCAACACACCTGAAGGTTCTGCATCTTACCTAAACCTTACAAATTGTAGAAATTATCTGCTTATTAAAGATCAGCACTTGCCTTGTTAAAAGCTAGTAGCCCATAAGTGCTTGTCTTCACTAATCAAGATTAACAGAAAATGGATGGAAGCTAAGTGTGCCCCTTCAAACCTCCTCTTTTATTTTCTGTTGACTAGATAGGGGTGCATCACGTATATTTGCCAACTGGCAGCAAGCCTTTTTGTTCAGGGATCCAGATCATTTGGTGAAACCCACTAAGGTTAAGGATTTCCTCATATAAGGAAAGTTTGTGATTTGCATTTCCTATGTCTAACTATGACAGCTCAAGTTTGGTGCTTCAGCAGCTGCTTCATACCTTTGCATCTTAGTTTCCACATTTGCAAAACAAGAGGGCTGAACAATAATCTCGAAGGTTCCCTCCAGCCCTGACAGCCTATGATAAAACCCGGGGCGGGGGTGGGGCAGGGGGAGGAGTCAGTACAAATAGAAAGAAACATTTTTGGGAAGAGAGGTTCCAAATGCAAACATAGGTTAATCATTTAGAAATATTTGGTATACAAGCTTGAAAATAAAAATAGGGCAGCTGCTTGCAACAAATGCATTAGAAATGTGTCTTGAAAACACTTCACAAGCTGAGCATGGCCAAAGAAAGTGATTTCTGAGCTCACAGGGTTTCGTTACATTTAGATCTCCTTCAAAATCATGTCCCTGGCAAATACCACCTTTGCCCTGTGGAGACCAAGTAATGTTTAGGGCACATGGGAAATACTTTAAGAAATTCTTTCTCAAAGAATGGTCCTGGAACTTACTGGCTGAATTGTGAAGGTTCTTGTTCAAAGTGCAGAAGTTGTGGGGGTGAAAACTAGGAGTCTGAACTTTGAACAAGCTACTCAAATGTTTCTCACGCACACTAAAGTCTGAGAACCACGGCCTTAGACTGGATATCTTTGCAAGTGTTGTTTTCAATCAGGAGCCACTATCTGACTTTCCAGCCCTCATCCGGTGTCCTCTGCCCTTTATTAGCCTTTAGCTTAAATTTTTGTCCTCATATCACATCTTTCCTTTCACTCTCAGGCTTTAGCAAGGAAAAGAAAGTCATTTGATATGTAGTTAAGGCGATCAAATGTTCTGAAATGTTACCTAACTCCATACCTTATGGATGAATAAGGTCCCCTCACCCAGATACGTGAGAGCTTTTCGTCATTCGTGGCCCCGATCCTTCTTCTCCTCCTCCATTAGCCCTCTTGACTGTCCCGTGTCCCTGGCTGCTAACAGCTTCCCTATCCCACGCTATGGAGTTTCTCTTAGATCCTTTAGAACCGAATTCCCTGGGTCTCAGAGCTATTTTTTTCTCTCATCCGGGACATAAAGGGTTTCGTTGACGTGTTAATAATTAGTCAACGCCATTTAACCTATAACAGGGTTGTAGCACTGCCTTATGTAAACAGACGCAGCAGCTGGAGGCCTCGCCCGAGGCAGCCTGCCCTTAAGCAAACTCATCCTCCTGTAGAGCTTCTCCATCACAGGGATATTTTCTATCCTCTACCAGATAAAGGGAGGCCAAGCATGAGGCATCTTGATATTCTCCCTTACCTTCCCCTCTCCTTACTCCCAATGCCTGTTTGGGACTTAGAAGCATTCAATGAGCATTGATTTAATCAGTATCTTTTCTCCCATTTGCTGCTTTTCCATGTCTGGAATATGCTTCTCTCTACCGACCCTTCAAAATATCCAGCTTGACAGCTCCTTCACCCTCAAGGGGACCAAGATGCAAATTCCAGACTCACCGGGGAGTCCCCGTAACCACTAGTCATTACATGCCGTTAAACAGCTAAAATCTTGCATAGGGAATCCTCACTTAGGCTTATCACGGAAAAGCGATAACTGAAAGAGAAGGAGGGAGCGGAAACGTGGAAGAACTGACCTCTACACTATATGCAATCTGCACTATTATGTTTAATTCATGGTATTTCAGGATTCATCTAATAGATAATAATGCCCTTAGAGTCTTGGACAATTTAATTTCTCTGATGGAAATGCCTTCATTTTTAACTGAATATGATGTTTATATTGCTCATAATAGAAAGAAAAGTCTGACAATTTGGAGAAGTATAAAGATAAAGGAATAAATCACCTGTAAATCCACCTCTGAGGGATAAACTGGTTGTCATTTCAGAACTTTTTAATGCATAGTCAAGCGTGTACACACAAATACACACACACACACACAAATGTTTTAGGAAAATAGATTGTATACATTTTTGTAACCCGCTTTCTCACTTAGCAACTGATAGGGTGATCTTCTCCATATCCATAAATATTTGCTTATGTTATCGCGTTGAACATTGTATGTAATGCATAGGATTTGAACATTGCGTTATATGTAACCAATTTCCTAGTATTAAATATTTAAATTGTTTCTACTTTGCATCAGTCATAACTGTGCTATAAATAATATTACATGCCTTTTCAGTTACTTTCTTAGTATAAACTCCTTGAATTTAAGCTTGTGGGCTATTGTTTTTGCATATTTTAAAGACTTATGCATCATCAAATTATTCTTTAGAAAGTTTGGGACAATTTAACTTCAGTACATGGGTACTATTTGGTGATTCTGTTCGACTGAGGCCAGCAGAAGAATCGTATTTGAAATGTCAGGCTAAGTTACCAAATGGCAAAGGGAAATATTGTTCTACCTGGTTAGATTATATTTCAACCTTTGCAGCTTAGAGACTTTGTTATATTCATGTTAGAGGCAGCATTAATTTTCATGAATTAATTAGTCATTGCTGATAATATGTGAGTAATGCAGCATAATTCTTGATTTACCTGAGGATAGAGCTTTGCTAACGCTTCGCGTTTCTTCTTTGTTTTCTGGATGATGATTTATTTTATTAATTTAGCTTCTCATCCTCAAGTGAAATGTGGATTTTATAGCAATGATCCCTCCTTTGTATATTCTTCAATGGCTTCTATGGATTAACGTGTTCTAAATTCAGTGGATGGTAAAGCGCTCCGTCTCTTGCCTTAATTATTCATGTTAAGGGAAGGCTTTCGGGCAAATGTCTGATTTTACTTTTCCATGTGAGTTGTTGTCTCACTACATTTGACACAAAGGAAACAAAGCGGAAAATGTTGGAACTTGGTGAAAACAAATCCCAGGTGTACATGAATAAAGAAGGGTAGAGGAAAAGGAGAAGCATATGGGAAGAGGAGCAGAAAGGAACAGATGCCAGATTGAAGGGGTCAATGGAAGAGGCTGCCTAGGGTGTAGAAATGGAAAAGTCAAAATGCGGAGAGAGACCTTTCCATTTCTCAAAGCAGAAAGAATTTCAGTACTAGCATGACTCACCTGAAAACTGAGTGGTTTATATTAGTCACTGGGTCCAATTTTTTCTACCAGAAACCTTAAGAATCATTGACTGCAACACTATGGGAAAGTGTCTATTTCATGCCAAAAGTCTCAGAATTCTGTGTGTGGAAATAAACATATGGCTAAACACTGTCTTCCGTCAAATTTGCCATCAAAGTGCCCCCATTTTATGGCTCTTAAGAGCAGATAGCTAGATTTTTATTGAGGCCTGCTATGTAGTTCACAGTAGGTTTGTATACTATGAAACTAACTAACCAATGTATCTTTAATGGGATCGTTAGAATCATCAATTGTCCTTCAAGATATTCTGACATAGTTTGCTAATATGATTTTTCAGGTCCCATTTGGAAGCCAGTTCTGACCAGTGGAAGCGTCTACACCTTTCTCTTCAGGAACTTCTGGTGTGGCTACAGCTAAAAGATGATGAGTTAAGCCGGCAGGCACCTATTGGAGGCGATTTCCCGGCAGTTCAGAAGCAGAATGATGTACACAGGGTAGGACATTTTTAAGCCTAGTGCCTTGCACATAGTACGCATTCAGTGACTATTTTAAAATTAGTTTTGATTGAAATTAAGTTGAATAGAAATCTTTTTTGCTCCTCTAGTCCAAGGGTCAATTATAAATAATCCAAGCTATTATATTTTAAATGTCAAAAGCATCTGCATTAATAATATCCTTTAAGAAATTGTCATCTCTTTGGTGATTTTTAGAAACATTTTGTTGTGGAAAATATTAAACATATACAAAAGCAGACAGAACGTTATAATAAACACTCCTATACCCATCAAGACTTCAATAATTATCAATTCATAGCCAGTCTTACTTCTATAGCTCTACCCTGTCCTTCATTATTTTAAAGCAAATCTCAGGCATGAGATTTAATTCAGATCATTTAATTCATAAATATTTGAGAAAGTATCTCTAGATGATAAAGATTCACTCTTTAAAAGTAACCGCATTGCTACAATAATACTTTTAAAATGTCAATAATTTTATCATAACAAATATCCAGGCACTATTCAAATTTCCATTTCTCACATAGTCCTAAATGTTTTAGCAGGTTTTTTGTTTTTATTTTTTTGATTTCAATAAGAATTGAAATAAGGCCCACACATTGAATTTGGTTAACTTGTCTCTTAAATGCCTTTTATTTTTACTTTTTATTTTGAAGTAATTCTAAATCCACGGTAAGTTACAAAAGTACTACAGAGAGTTTCCCTGTACATTTCACCCGATTTCCTCTAATGGTTACATTTTGTATAACTATGGAACAGTAATTATTGTCATTTTAACATGTAATCAATATAAAAATTTACATACAACAGTTACAGAACAACTCAACTCAGGCAAGCCACATTTCAGGCACTCATAACCAGATGTGGCTAGTGGCTACCATATTGAACAGTGCGGTTCTACAGGTTTGATCGTATTTGGGTTTGAATTTTTTTGGTAAGGCTGCTTCATAGGTGATAGTGTATTCTTCCATCTTCAGGGGGTATATAACCTCCTGTTTTCTCTTTTGTGTGTATGATTTGGCAGCTGTTAATGATCCATAGCTAGGAGTTGCAATGTGATAATTGCCTATTTCTATCATTTCTTCTTCATTTATTAGCTAGAGTACTTCTATGAAAAGAAAAGTTTACTCATCCGCTATTTGGGTATCCAGTATACCGTTCATATAGGATATGCAGGATAAGTGTTTCTACTTTACCAGTCTTCAGAATAAAAGTTGTTCACTAGGAGCTTCCAACAGTGATTGCTTATTTCTTTTTTGTTATTTATCATTATATTTCTGTCTTCTCTACTAGGCAATGAATGGGGAAGGCAGAGATTTGGTCTTCTCACCTCTAAGACCCTAGTACCTAGCAAAGTGTCTGGCATACAGTGGATACTGATAAGTGTTTTTGTAATGAGAGTAAAAGATACATGAACAGAAATGAATAGCAAACCAAGTACATTACTACCAAACAATAAGAACTTGATAAAATGGTACCACTTTTGTATGTTCAGCACTTAAAGGAAAGCTCTCTATGGAGTCACAGCCAAAGGCAGCATCTTGAAGAAAGGTCAAGGGTTGATATTATTCCAGAGAAGAAGATATAGACGATTACAAAAAGGGAAGAGAACATGAGAGAAGACCCAAGAGTCTTTGCAAAACATTGCCAAGGAAACTTCCGGTTTCTCCTTTAGCCATTCCCCCTCATATAATTCACGTTATTAAATAGCTTTTGTGGTAGAGTGGAATATGATAATGATTTTTTTTAATGTTCTAACTTTGAATAAATAGTGAAAACACTCTGGTGTATATGAAGAAGAGCATTTGTTGAGAAGCATGAGCATTTTAAATAGAATATATTATATGATATAGTGAAATAAGACGAATTTCTACAATTTTGTTCTAGTTCCAGAAACCGAAGAAGAAGAGTCATTGAACAAGCGGACTAGGATTCAGGAGACCGAGATTCTAGTCATATTCTGCCTTAAGTTAGATTGTGATTGCCACTTTGTTCTTGAGCTGAAAGATGAAGAATTTGGTCCACAGAATTTCCACGGTCCCCTCTAGGCAGCATTTTGTTATAAATATTGCCTCACTGTCCCCGGTTATTTACTTTGGTTGCTTGTGAACGGTGGTAAAATGTTAGTACTTATCGTTCTCAGTCCTCCTACTAAGGAATCTCAAGACAAGTAACATGCTTTTGGGAGATCGTGATGCTAGAGTTATGAGTAACATGCACCAGACTGAAGTGAATTGATCCCCACTGGACCAGTGTGCTTGTTCAGATACCCCGCTATTGCCTTTCTTTGACTGATCAGGATTTCCAGCCCATTGATAACTGTGTTCTATATATTAGTTCCACTGCTTCTCTGTCTTTACCTCCCTCCAAGTCCAACTTAGATTCAATCACCAAACATTTTAATAACTCTTTCCCCAAACCCTAAAATCCTTTGCTTTATTGTCTTTTTGGTGCTGCAATCTACAAAATCCTAAAGCTTGGAGAATCTAACTAAATGCTTTTCTCCTATCCAAACAACCACAGAGCAGACTGGTATAGTACCTTTTCAGGATGACTAACCTCCAGCGTTCCATTGCCAATATATCACTGGGTCAATTTACCTCCAAAATATACCTTGACTCTGTCTACTGCAGTCATCACTGTAGTTACAAGAGGCCATTTCTCTTAACCTTTCTGCACCTGCTCTCGCCACCCCACGATGCAATCTACATTTCGGTCAGAGTAATCAATGTAAAAACATAAATTGAATTATGGCAGTCCTCATCTTAACACTCTTCAGTGGCTTCTCAATGCCTGTGGAGAAAGACCAAAATGCTCAGCAAGAACCCCAAAGCCCCATCTGGCTTGTCTGGCCCCAACCTTCTCTTTTCTTACTGTTCTTTCTCTTGCTCGCTGGACACTAGCCATATGGCCTTCTTTTGGTGTTTCCACTTCTCTGTTCCTCTCAGGAAAGGCTTTGAACATCTGATCCTCTGTCTGAAGCTCTTTCTACCCATACCTACCCCCTCGTAGTTTCCTGGTTAACATCTAATAATCCTTTACATCTTGGTTCAGACATCGAGCAAGCTTTTCCCTGATGCCCACATTTGACCAGATCTCCCTTTATACACTTTCATAACACTGTCTACTCTTCCCTCTCTATAACTTAACGTTCTTTGTCATCATGGATATGTATGACCATCTGATTAATATCAACCACCCTCACTAAACCATGTGCTCCAAAAAGCTTTCTTATGGGGAGAGGGTTGTCATTTTTATACTCAGCACCTCATAAAGTGTCTAGTACATGGTAGACACTGAATAGGTAAAGGAACAAAGGAATTAAGGAAGGAATGTAAGGAAGAAGGAAGGGAGGAGAAAAACAACTGATGAACTAATCTTAATTTTGTTCATTCTTCTCTAGTCTACTGAGACCAAGGGCAGGGGAAGACAGAATAGAGATTGGTGTTCCTTCCTCACGTGTAGAATTTTTCTGTTTATTCCCGAGAAAGCATCTTTTTGTAGTGTGTAGAGCTCTTTGATGTCCACTGTTTTTACTTGTGGTCTGGCCCAATGTCTTCATGAGTTTCTCTTTGTATCCTGACAAAAAGCCCTTGTCACAAAACACTCTCCTCCCTCAAAGAACACCATCACTCCTAAGTGTTGATGAGGGAACAGCCTAGCACCCCGTTTACTCAGAGTTTTGTCACATTTATGCAGTTTCCATTTTACAGCTGTAGCAGAATGGCTGTCTAGTTAGTAATGCTCTTGTTGCCTGTGGACAAAAAGATCAAAGGAAAATCCTTGAAACTGGGTCTCTTAATCGGATCTTCTGAACTCAGAAGAGAGAAAGGAAACACAATCACTACAAAACTCTGTCAAGATCTAGCCTTTGACAGAGTTTATATTTGTAGACTTTCGTTTTACTTTACCATCTTTCCGCGATTATAAATTGTCTCGCTCTTTATGGGTTTCTTGATTCAAATACTGTTTATAAAGAATATTTGGTACAAAGATGGGTCACTTGCTGTTGTAAACTTGTTCCCTGTGTATTTGGCATGTTATGTTTTTTTTTTCTGCTGAGAAAGATTTGCCGTGAGCTAACAACTGTTGCCAATCGTCCTCTTTTTTTGCTTGAGGAAGGTTAGCCCTGAGATAACGTTTGTGCCAGTCTTAGTCTATTTTGTATCTGGGACACCACCACAGCCTGACTGGTGAGTGGAGTAGGTCCACACCTGGGATTTGAACCCACAAACCTGGGCTGTCAAAGAAGGGCACACAGAACTCTAACCACTCAGCCGTGGGGCTGGACCCTGTGTCACTTTTTTTTGAATCACCTGCTGACTCTCTATTGTAAATTTTTAATGCCCTTGGTTGTTGCTTTTTATGGGAGTACAAATCCTATTAAAATGTCAAAAGTTGAAACTATAGTCAAATATTTTTCGCTTTTCTATGAATCAGGGTGTTTATAAAACAGGTCATTTATATTTTCTTTGTATATCAATGCAGGTTAATGATAAAATGTTATAGCAAAAATATATGTCTTGTACTCTTTACTTAAAGCATAAATTTATGGTCAGTCTCAATTACCGTGATAGAGGCATATTTGGTCTTCTGTGGGTAAGGCCACACAGGTAGTTGGGGACTGCGCTCTCACTCCCCAAAGCAGTTTTTACACCCATGGGAGTGGATCTCAGTTCCCCAAACCAGCTGGGCAGCATGACAACAGCAACTGGAATGGCTCTCAAGACTAATTAATAAAATAATGTTCCATATGCAGTGAAGTGTTATAAATAATTAAAGCTCAAATGTGCCTTAGCAAATATAAACTGACCAATTTTTATATCTTTTGAATACATTATCCTGGCTTTTATGGTTCCTCATTACTTGCCTCACTAGACTGACTCGTTTTCAATTAGTGTGTATTATTCTGGTCCAGATATATTTTTAAAACTGACTTCCTTTGTTTTACTTGAGCAGTCACTAAAGTGATATTTATTACTTGTCTACTTCTGTGATTAACCTAGAGAGAGTTTTAAAGGAGCAAATCATAGTGGGGAATTTCTAAAGAGAACTGCAATAAACCATGAGCTTATTTAATTCCCTTGTCCTACCCCAAATCCAAATGGAGATTAGGTCTTGATTATAAGAACACTGTGGGTAATGACTTTCTGTTTGCATTTTTACTGACGAAATTGTTTGTCATTAGGTTTTCATCTTTCAATTTAAAAATCTCTATAATTCCTTCTCTAGAGACTATTAAGGACACCTTCAAAGCTTCCTGAAATTTTCTGGTTAAGGTTTAGATGGAAGTAATCAATACGTACATTATTAAAACAGTAGACAGAAAGCCATTATTGCGTGGATGCTGTTGACAAATGAAAAGGCTCAAATAAAGTAGTTTACTTGTCCATTTGTCAGGTCATATATTATGCATGTTCGATTTCTTCAGGAGTCACCGCAAAGTGAGGGAGAGGTTCAGAAATCAATAAAATTATCTTGAAATCACGTTGTAGATTATACATTTATTTAAGCTAATTCTGTTATCAATGCTGGCCTGCTTCCTTTGGGTACGTTTTAGTATGTGTGTTAGCTTGATGAGTTCCCTGTGTTCTCTTTCCACAGAAATAAAAAATGTCTTTGGGTACTATTTATGAATGTTAAGATTCAAGTCAGCTCTGGGTTAAAAAAAAACGTTGCATTGTTCCCTATCACCTCTGAAAAACAACCAAAAAAGGTTGTAATAGAGTGATTCATTCCAGCATTCAGTGGCCTCTTGGAGTTTCTAAACAAGTTTGATTCCCTGAAAAATTCACTGTTAGTTATGTCTACTCTAAGATGTCTGCTTGACTATGACGGAGGAAATAGACATCTTTTGGATGTATTCCTCATCATCAATGGAGCAAGTTACTTTTGTAGAAGTTTGATATTTCACTCAGTCAAATTTAGGAATGCTGAATAAAAGAGATTTTAAATTATTTTTAGAACTACCTTTCTAGGCATTTGAGGAAGTCTTCTGAAAATTAGCTATATCATCAAAACTTAAGAACAGAGTCATCTAGGATTTGCTACTTTTCTTTAATGACTATAATAAGATAAAATACGAATAATTTACAAATTGACTTCTCTACCAAAGTCCTCTTTCTAACCATGTCAAAATATTTTGACATCTTGATAAATACTCTTAAAAATAATATTCGAATAGTATTTTGCCTTTACAAAGCACTTTATACACATTCATTTAATTACAAATGAACCCCTGATCTTTTTCTAAAATTATTTTAGGAAAAACTGTGCCATAACTCAGACTCCTAGAATTTGTTGATTCTTTTAGTAATTATTTATCGAGTGTCTACTCTATGCCAGGGTCTGAGGATACAATAGTGAACAAAACAAGATTCTGCCCCGACGGACCTGCAAATTTTAGTGATGGAAATACACAGTAAACCAATAAATTAATATATAAAATCATGTCAGGTCAGCGCAATGAAGAGAAAATAAAACAGGAATAGAGAAAGACTGAGAGGTGGTGGCTTACCTGAGGAGGTTATATTTGAGCAAAGGCCTGTGTGAGTGAGTGAGCCAAGCAAAGACCTTGAGTGAAGAGTATTCTAAGCAGAAACAGCAGCAAATGCAAAAGCCCAGATGTAAGAATGGGTTTGAGGTATTCAAAGAGTAGCAAGACAGATTAATGGTAGGTTGTAGAGAAAGGCAAAGGTCAGATAATGAATTGTCTTGTTTGCCATAGTTTGGAGGTGGATTTTATTCTGTGTGTAATGAGACATCACTAGAGTAGCATAAACGGGGATGATGGGATCTGATTTACGTGTTCAGAGGCAGACTCTGGCTGCTAGGTGGAGAATCGGCAGGAGGAGGAGCAAAACTGAAAGCTGCGAGAAAGTTTGGAGGGTGTTGGAGTCATCCAGGAAGGAGATAATGATGACTTGAACTAGAGTGGAAATAATAGCTATGGTGAAAAATTACTGGATCGAAGATATATTTTGAAAGTAGAGCTGATAGAACTTAAGATAGATGGGATGTGTAATGTGAGAGAAAGCGAAGAGTCAAGGATGACTCTGAAGTCTATGGTTTGAACAAATGGGGAAATGATGATGCCATTTATGGAGATGGGAAAGACTTGGAAATGATCGTGGATGAGGGTGTATACGTGGAGTGAAACAAGAGTTCTATTTTTGGATTATATTGATAGACAGAGACAAATGGTGTGATTCAGAAATTATTCACCACTTACACTTGACAATCTCAAATTTTGGCTGAGCCTCTTGGGAATGAATATAAATTAATTTGTCACAGGGTTTCCTAATAATCCATTCATCTTGTACTATTGCTTCCCAAGGAATTTCCAAAATTTAGGGTTTAGGTTCAATGACCTAAGACCTAATTCTCCAAACGACCATGGGAACAGATTGAGTTTTCACCGGTGATTTCTCAAGGTCAGCTCAGAAGTTAACAACATTGTTGTCAGTAGGAAGTGACTTCCCCAGTGGTTGTTGGAAGCAGCCCAGCCTTAGGACTGAGAGTCAAACAGCTGTTCAAGATGCTGCGTGGGCACTAAACCATTCCTCCATAGTATCACAGATCTGCAAGCAGGCTGGACTCTCTTCTAGCTCGTGCCCTTGATCTCAGAGAACACAACTTTCAGTTTAAAAGACTTTGAAAGAAAGTAAATCTCAACAAGAAGCTTGTTAAACACATTTTCCCCCTAAACACTCAAAACTGTTTTCTCATTGAGTACAATTAGATTGTCAAAAAAATAATTTCAGGCTTGAAATAGGTCCATTTATTTTTCAACTTTGCTTCAAATTGATTTAATCTCATTTATAGATGTTGCTGTTCATGTGGTTGACTGTCGGAAACAATGGCTAGATGTATCTAATACCGCAATCCCTTATCTTCACTTTTATTTAGAAGTGGAGTGAAAATAAGATGGAACTTTTTCGATCTTATTTAAAGACGATTATATAGTCAAACTCATAGAAACAGAGAGTAGAAAAGTGGTTTAGAGGGGGTGGGAAGAGGGGGAAATGGGGAGTTGCTGTTCAACAGGTATAAAGTTTGAGTTATGCGAGATTAATAAGTTCTAGAGACCTACTGTACAAGATAGTGCCTAGAGGTAACACTGCTGTATTGTGCACTTCAAACTTTGTTAAGAGGGTGGATCTCATGTTAAGTGTTCTTAGCACAATACAAAAGTAAGGATGATTATGACCTTTCTTTATGGACCGTATGCCCCATTTTCGTAACTTCTCTAACACCAGCTATCTCAAGTGAATATGTATTAAGGGAATCCTTGCCTTTCTGGGTTTTTTGTTCCGTTGCCGCTCCCTTCAGATTTTTTTCTTCCATGAATCCCTATGAATTTCCCTTAGATTCTTAGAGGCACACTTCCTGCTACTTCAGTTAACTGCATTTCTGGATCTTGCCCTTTTCAAATTAATTGGGCATTGATTGTCCCTAAATGCATTTCGTAAGTAAAATATTTCTAATGTGTTGAGACAATAAATAGGGTAGCTCTTTAAATAAGAAAGGTCATTCTGGTGACAGAATGTATTCAGCAATTTTCTTATCAGAAACGAAAACAATAATAGGAGGCATACAGACAAGATAGAAATAATACGGAAACTACAATGATAATATAGGATGACAAACTATTAAACACTGACCGGATTGCAGGTAGGACTATGCTAATGTCCTTGTCCTATACCCACTCAGTAACCATTTGTTGAACAAAGAGCACCGTTGGATCACTTTAAATTTAGGGTCTGTCTGGTGTTCTTTCATCTCCTAGCTAACGCTCCAGACTAGAGGAAAAGCCCAACCGAGAGTGCAAACTATGGACCTTCTGGATGTTTGGATATGAACATTTCCTCTGGGGAAGAAATCACTGCGATTAAGAAGGCAGAGCTGAAAGGGCTTTGTCTTGAGGAAAATCCATCCAGTAACTCAAAGTTTACACTCAGCTTTGGACCTGTAACATGAGAATAGGCCCAGAATAAGATCCCTCCATTTTTTCCAGTTAATGGCATTAATTTTTCCTCTAGCAATTCATGAGACCAGGTTTTCACCCTCAAGCATGTTCTGCATCTGAGTCAACTTGACCTCCATATAACACACTCTGGTTTTCTAACTGGGTATTCTGCTATTTTATCCAATAGTTCTTATTGAGTATCTACTTGTGTTAAGCTGTGGCTATAATTTTTATCAGTAGTAGTGATGCCTAGGAGAGACTACCTCAAACCGCCACCATGTAAAAAGGCCTGTGGCCAATTAATGATCTAAACATGTTGATAATAGAATATTAGAACTAGATGTTAGAACGTAGATAAGGTGTTCGGCAAACCCCCGCATTTTACAAATGGGGACACAAAGGCTCAGCGAGATTTTATGACCTACCTGTTCTAGATCATGCAGCCAGGCTTTGGCCCAGCCCAGACTTGAACTTCACGTCTCCTGTCGGTCAGGACAGTGCTCTTTTCCCTCCTTCAGTCTGCCTCCCAGGATGGTTCTGTAAAGTTGTGCTAACTAATACAGAAATAATATATTCATTCCATCAGTTTTCAGTCTGAATAACACAAATATAGCCTTGCCACTTCAATGAGAATATAAGTAAAATTCAGCACCATGGAAACTGTCCATGATTGAAAGAGATCTGTGTTTGGAAAAGCCAGGAATTTTACTTACATCCATAGTAACAGGACCACCGTGGCTAGGTGAAAGCAGCGTAGCTTTTCTCTGAAATGTCGGTACCTGTGCCCAGAGTTCTCATCCTGCCCCTCTCTTCTCTGCACTACATCAAGCAAATCAGTATCTCCCCCTTCATCCCCTCCACACACGGTTCTGAGCTACTTCTATTTATGGTATTATTAAATATTTGTGGTAACATTCACCCTATTTTTTCTTCTGCAAACAGGAGAGGCAGGGAAAAAAACCCCGAAGAATCAATGACTTGGTTCTTATCCATTACTTTCAGGTTTTTAAAGTTTTGGATTTGCTTCATGGCCATTAGGATTTTCCACTTATGTCTCTTCCAAATTATTATAATTCAGGGAACTTTTATTTTTTGCTGTCACTCACTTTCAGCCTGGCTTAAGAGTTTCAAGATTTGGATTCTAAGTGACTAATGAACTGATGGCTTAGGTAAATCCTACCTTATGTGTATGTCACTTTGTGTTGGCAAAACATTCTCAGTATAAAAGTCTCACCACAAACATCCCTACCCAACCAACTATTGACTCCTTAAGGACAAAGACGAGGTCCCTACATTCCCTATCTTATACATAATAGATTCAAAATAAGTATTTTTCAGTGAACTAATTAATCAGACAGCCATCAATCACCCAGTTGGTTATTGTTTGTGATGCATAAATGCTATCCGTCGATAATTTCTCCTTCAAAATAAATGGATTTACCTTGGGATGTACCGCTAGTATAATTTTGTAGCACATGCTTCATATAAGTTATTTTGTGAAACTTAAGAAGCTGAAGGAAAAGTGTCAATTTAGTATGCCTAGTTTTGTCTCATTCGTAAGACAGAATATTATTTTCTTTTCACGGAGGTGCTCTAAGTCTTTAGTAGTTCCTTCTAATTCTTCCGCACCACTGTTTCAGACTCTCAGACCTGGCTCTTTTGGAAAGGTGAAGAGGAAGGCATGGGGAAAAGGATGGGTTTTAAAGAAAATAATTTTATCTGTTCAAAAGAGTCAGGAAGTAAATATCTTAACATTTGAATAGTGACATCTAAATAGTATAAAGATATAATGTGGGGCCGGCCCCGCGGCTGAGTGGTTAAGTTCGCGCGCTCTGCTTCAGCAGCCCAGGGTTTCGCCGGTTTGAATCCTGGGTGCGGACATGGCACCGCTCATCAGGCCACGCTGAGGCGGCGTCCCACATGCCACAACTAGAAGGATCCACAACGAAAAATACACAACTACGTACCAGGGGGCTTTAGGAGAAAAAGGAAAAATAAAATCTTTAAAAAAAAAAAGATATCTGTATGTGTATGGAAGAAAGGCTCTATAGCTGGTACCTTTTTCACACCATCACATGAATACACCAACTTGTCTGATTTAAAATAGTAATCATAATCTATGAGAGAAATTCAGTATTGTATATGAGTGTATATTTTTCCCAAACGTCATTTAAATAGACTTTCTCTGAGAGACAAGACCCTTACTATCAAAAGTCAAGTCTCTTGACATGGAATGTTCTTGTTCTTGTTTAAAAATGTCTCCATTTCCTTCCTTTTAAAATGCAATGAACTATCATAACATGCAGGTTATGGTAAATTGATTAGATAGCGAAAAATTGATTTTCCCTTATTCTAATGCAGAATCTTCATGGGGGTTTTTTTTGTCATTGTTGTTGTCGTTTTTACTAAAGAAGCCTCTCTTTTAAACTCCATGCTACAAGGACCACTGATGCCCACTGCCCAGGACAGTGTCTGGTACACAGTAGGTGCTCAAAATTTGAATGAGTAAATGGAAGAGGACTTTTCATATAACCACATTTAAAATGATATACCTCCAATTTATAGTTTTTCCCACATGATGAGAAACATTCTATTTTCTTTATCCTCTCATTTTCTTGAACCAACTATTTCTCCTTTTTTCCTGGGATTTCTACCCTTTTTGTATTTAGTTTAAATCTTCCTAAATTCTGAAGATACAGTCACTTAACCCTCTCTTCTATCCACTTTCTTTTCTTAATTTCAGACAACGCTGTGAAAATAATGGTGCTTATGTCTTTGTAATGACAGAACTTCCTTTGTCTCTTTTTTAGACTCGTTTTAATCCTCAGTGACTCATATTTAAGAAATGAACTGTGCAGCTGTGGTGGAGCTAAGCCCTTGGCAACAACTCGAGGGGCAAACAAGTGGTCTCTCACAATGGATGGATAGTCCTTAACCTTGAATTGTTTGCTGTTCCGTTTTAACAATGGAATTGCGTCATCAAACAGGGTCATGGACTTCCTCAGTTTGATGGGACCTTTAAGATCCATATCCTCATTTTACAGACCTTGCCCTAACGCTTATCTCTACTTTCTCCTGTCTAGGTCTTTAATATATCCCTCTTTGCTTTGGTGACCAACTGTCCTAGTTTGCCTGAGACTATCCTGGTTTCTGCATTGAAAGTCTCGCATGATAAAATACTCCTCAGTGCCTACCAAACCAGGACAGTTGGTTACCCTGCTCCTACCCTCCATCTTTCAGTCTTTGTTCAAACCATTCCTATCCTAAAAAGAACGTATCCTCCCTATATCTTCCCTTTACCTGTGATCCTCTCTGTCCTATCTTCCTCTTCTCCCTCTCAGAAGAAAAAGATATTACACAAATTGTTTTCATTTAAAATGTTTACTTCTTTTTCTACCACTCACTCCTCAACTAAACCTGCTTCTGAGGCTACCGCCCTCCACTGCAATTGCTCTCACTGGGTCCAGTGAGCACTTCTCAGTGGCGATCTTGCCTTACCTCTGCGTATCATGTTTGGACACTCTTAGTCACTTTCTTCCTCTCAAAATTCTCTCTCTCTCCTTGATAGCTCTACAAACGATCCCCTCATTTTCCCCAGTCTTTCCACCTATCCATTTTTTTTTTTGGCCTTTCTTGGGATCCAATTCCTCTGTCTTCCTGTTAAACTTTTATATTCTCCAAAATTTGCTTTTTAGCCCACTCCCCTGCCTGCGCAATGTCACCTACTTCTTTAATTTTGATCCTTGCCTATATGCATAATTGTAGGCTCTCAGTGGGTATTAGTTTAGTGAGAAATGACTCCTAAATCTTCTTCTCCCTAACGTTAGGCTTAATATTTATTTCCTTCTGGAATGAATGTTACCTCTCTAAGCTGAGCATATCATACCCCCTTGCTCTGTTCGCCATATAGGTCCTCCCCCATATTAGTGTTGGGTTTTGAATATCCATCTTTATTAATTTTACCCTGAATGTGCACATGAGGTGTTATGGATCAGAGACAGATTTCTTTTAATTACTTTACACTAAATATTCTCACCAACCTCGTCCCAAGCCTTACCCCCAGGAAGTTATGATGAGAGGTGATGAAAAATTTTCCTACATTTGTGGCTGAGGGTACTCCATAGGTGAGAGACCAGGAAAAACTTTTTCTCTGCTTATAAAGGAGAAGGAGGTAGTTGTCCCCTTCTCCTCCTGAAAGGGTCTCCTTAGAAATATAGTGGGCCTAGGGGGCTGGCCTGGTGGCGCAGTGGTTAAGTGTGCATGTTCCGCTTTGGCAGCCCAGGGTTCGCTGGTTCGGATCCCGGGTGTGGACATGGCACCACTTGGCAAGCCATGCTGTGGTAGGCATCCCACATATAAAGTAGAGGAAGATGGGCACAGATGTGAGCTCAGGGCCAGTCTTCCTCAGCAAAAAGAAAGAAAGAAAGAAAGAAAGATAGTGGGCCTGAGTCCTCCTAATTCCAACTTCTCCAGGAGCCAGCTAGCCCCACGTGTCTCAGGTTTGACAACCTAGAATGTCTCCAAGGTCTGGGATATATATTTTCTGAAATGTAGATACCTAGAGAGGTAGCTACTCCAGTCTTTCTGACAACTTGGAGCTTAACCTAGGAACCTACTCTGGGCTATAACCATCTGGCCTTCTTGGATCAGAGAAATTAACTAGACAAATGTCTGCAAATCTAATCCCCGTGGTGTGGGAAGGTTCTCGGGAGGCTAGAACTTTTTATAGGTATACTGAGAAATCGAGGAGAGTTTATTTCTTCACATTTAGTTTAATTGCACCCAGCATTCATTCCTCTACTTAGCCAAGAAACTAGGAGTCATCCTTGCTCCCTCCTCTGTCTTATCTCCAGCATCCCCAGCACCAAATTCTCACACCTTCACTCTCTAAACACTTCCCTAGTCTCTCTCTGTCTTTTTTTTTTCTAGTACTATTGCCCCGGGTCAGATCCTCATAATTTTCACTGAATTCTTGCAACCTCCTAACTGGTCTCTCTGATTCCATTCTGCCCTTCTCAAAGACATGCTCTGATTAATGTCAGGGAAATCTATTTGAAACACACACACATGCCCATGCCACTCCCCTGCTTAAATCCTTTCAAAAGCTACTGATTACTTAAAAGACAACAGCTAGGCTTCTTAGCAGGTCATCTGTGGTCATAGGTTGACTTCAAATTCTGGTTTAAAGGTCTAATATAGTTTGAGATGACAGTGTCCTGCTGCTTCTGAAGACATGTCCTCTCCTTGTACTTTATATTCTAGAAACACTGGCCTACTTGAGATAACTATTCATGCCATACTATTGTGTCCTCTATCTTCAGCCTGCAATTTAATCTTCTTTCTTTCTTCCTCCTCTAACCTACTCTTCCCTGGCTAACTCAAGTTCATATTTTAGACTTCTTCTTCATGAATACGATCTTCTCCAGGAAGCCTGCCCCAATTTCTTTTCCCATTTTGTGCACTTTCCACATTGTCCTGAAATTATTTATGTGTTTGACTCTTCTACTGTATACTATAAGTTCCTAAATGGGAGGGGCTGTTTTGCGTTCAACTTTGTATTTCTAGTCTCCTGTACAACCACTGACACAATAAAGGGAGCCATTATTATTTTTATAATTAGTAATGTCAGTATCAGTTGCCTCCTCTCAAGTACAAATGGAGAAACTAGGCAAAATATGCTTTGCTTGAAATTGGGAAAATTATATGTATGAGAAAAACACAGGAATACAAGAACCGTATACACATACACATATGTATGCACGTGTGCATACATGCACATACATACACAGATTTCAAATGAAATATTAGAAGGAGAGTCAGCCTTACATGTAAGCAGAGTAAATAACCCACCTACTCTGTATAATTTCAAGGGTGCAAGAATATCCCACTATACAGAAATTACATCCCCATCCACAGGCTGAATCCTAATATTCCACTTATAGAATCTCTTCATTTTGGGTCAAACACCTTGCCTCTCTCTACTGAATTTTAAATAACTGTGGATGATGAATCATTTTGCAAAGTAGCAAACTCAGGATTCCTTTGAATGGTGAACATCATTAGGATGTTATTTATAAATATGTCACACAATACACTTCTGGAGCACTTTTATAACAGAATGATGTCTGTGAAGTTTAAAGGAGATACTGCTAATTTTTCTCCCAAGAACAGAACAAGGCTTCAATTCAGTAGGCAATGTTACTAAAAATAAGATAGAATTGAAGAAAGGTATGAATCATTAAGCCCTAGATCATGGCAGTATTATTACTGTTGTTTTTATAATGATCTATTTTCATTTATGTGGTGCTTCATACTTTCATTAACATCTTCACTTCTGAGATCAGAGAATCCAGGTCGATAATTATCTTTGATGGTTTCAGAGTATTGTTGCTTTACTTTAGCCTTACAGGATGTCTCATAACTTTTAGCACTCGATTATGTGTGAATTTTATTGTTTTCACTCTGTTTCTAGTGTGGTAGTTTTCTCCCTTCTTTTGGTCCAAAAACTTCTTGAAGGCAGAAACTGTGCATTTTGCTTTTCTTTTGATTCTCTGTATCAAGGAATGTTATAGATTGGAGATTAAAATTGATAACTAGCCTAGATGACCTCGACATACCTATTCTAGGTCTACTTATTTATAGAAAGTTGTTCTCAAAATTCCTACTGCCAGTATACCTCAAAACATTTCTACCATTCTCAAAGAAGTCACAATGGGTAATGTAAGGGGAATTTTTCAAAAGTATTGAGTTTTTACTTATACATCATTCTATTCATTGTCAGACACTTTGACAGAACTAGCTGGTGATTATGAACTGGATTAGTTGTGTATTTCAATACAACCTAAGTTCTTCCAAATGGCCCTTCAGGCTTCCCATTGTGTTCTGCGTATGTATTCCTTTGGGTATGTTTAAGTCTTCATTAGCTCTGCTAGGGTTTTGCAACATATATCTTGCAACGTTAGCTCCAGATTTCAAGTTTGGCTATCAGTTTCTATAAATAAATCACTCTTATCTTAACAAAAGGGCATTAACATGTCTTGAAAGCTCCCCCATTCTCTCCAGGATAGTTTTACAAACACAATGGTTTCCTGATTAAAAGAAAGATCTGTATAGCCTTCTTTATCATTTTTATGACTATCAGTTTATAAATAAAGGAGATTGAAATTGACCTGGGAATTTCATAACCAAGCTCTGAGCACCCAGGATTAATTTTGAGAAGAATGCCACAAGCCAAATAAGCATTTCTTTTCATCTCATTTCACAGGCCTTCAAGAGGGAATTGAAAACGAAAGAACCTGTAATCATGAGTACTCTTGAGACTGTACGAATATTTCTGACAGAGCAGCCTTTGGAAGGACTAGAGAAACTCTACCAGGAGCCCAGAGGTAATTGAACGTGGAACTGTAATAACATATTGATAGAAGGATCAGTGGCGACAGAGCAACCCATCCAGTCTTGTTGCCAGGGTCTCGATAGCTCTCATACTTTCTAGGTTAAATAGAATCGATTCAAATTAAACATAGATGTTGAAAAAGAAGAAGGAATCGTAAACTGCCATGCATAAATCTGTCTGCACGTTTATGAATAAACATTGAAAGAGGTTAGTGAAACATTGAGAAAATAATAAACAGAAGAGATTACCTTTGAGGAGGAATTCTGTTGTTACAAAGACTACAAGCTAATTTTCAATTTAAGAGCCTGACTGAAGTAAATTAGAGATTATGGTGTACATCCTAACGTTTTTCTGCTCACTAGCTTCAATGAATCTTAAATTATCTGATTGATATAGGGTGGAAAAGATTCACTGAGGATGACAGACTTTAGATGTGCTGAACTATATCAAAATTTATGCCAAAGTGGAAAAGAGCCATTAATCAGTAGGTTGGCCTCTTGTTAAACTGTGCTCTCTTTCTTTCTTGCAGTATGACCTTTTCAACAATGTTTTTTTTTAAAAACAAAAATGAATGTGGCCTAAAACCTTGTCGTATTACCAATTTAGAGCTGCCTCCTGAGGAGAGAGCCCAGAATGTCACACGGCTCCTACGAAAGCAGGCAGAGGAGGTCAACACTGAGTGGGAAAAATTGAACCTGCACTCTGCTGACTGGCAGAGAAAGATAGATGAGGCGCTTGAAAGACTCCAGGAACTTCAGGAGGCCACGGATGAACTGGACCTCAAACTACGCCAAGCTGAGGTGATCAAGGGATCCTGGCAGCCTGTGGGTGATCTCCTCATCGACTCTCTCCAAGATCACCTCGAAAAAGTCAAGGTACCGTCTACTGCTTTGCCTCAGAGCCCTTTGAGAGACTCAAAAGAGGTTCTAATATGAACTTGAATGCAGTCTTTTCTTCTCACAGAGTTAAAATTAGGACCCTTAAGCATTAGAAATCAGTCCATCTTTCCCAAATTCAAAGTCTTCTTGCATGTGGTATTTTTCTCCAAGAGAAGATAGTGATCTAACCATCTGTCTTCAATAATACAAAATGAAACATTAAAAAGTTAAGGGCAAAAAAATCATTTTGATTTTGCTATTAGGAAATTAAGTGTTTGTACTAAAGTGGTCTGGTTTACGTGCGTGTGCATGTGCATGCACGCGTGTGTGTATTCTTTGTGGGACTCAGTACCAGAGTAGGGAAAAATACAACACTTAATCAAGAGCCAGGAGTCTAGATTTTGGCCTTTTTGCTAACTAAATTACATGACTTGGGGGAGTTATGGTACTGTGAAATGAGGCCATTAATGCTTCCCTTCCCTTAGAAGGTAATATATGTAATACAATTTTGAGTAGTACTAGCTCACTGCAGAGAGGAAGAAATATCATTATAGATTTGGAATACTGCTGTTCATGAGACCAAAGGTATATTCCCCTGCGGCCCAAAGATGATAAATATATTGGTAAGGGAAGAATATACGTATTTAGGAGTATCCTTTTGAAAACCAGCAACTTGAAGCATATTTTGTTTTACTCATCTTGTGTCAAAACCAACAAAGGTCCTCCCAGACTTCAATTCAAAAGAAGTGCAATTGTCACCTGCACTTGGCATGTTTGCCAGCACCCTCATTCTAGAATGTCTCTTCTCCCTTGGCTTTCAGGGTACTGTTCCATCCACATTCTTCTCCTTCCTTTATTTGCCTCGATTCCGAAATTCTACTCACCTTTCAAATGTTGGTGTGTCCAAGTTTCTAACCTTAGCTCAGTTCTCTTTTTATTGTAGAAATGCTCCATTTTGAAAATGGCATGCATGGTGACAAATCTAAATTTCTAGTCTGGATCTCTTTTCTGATCTCCTAACCCATATGCCATTAGAATCAAAATGCAACCATTCTGAACCCAAGTTCATTCATTCTCCTGTTTGTCCATTCCCTTACTGTCATCGCCTTTTACCTGCCCTTTCTTCTGTTTCCTATTTCAGTTACTGGATCGCAATCGAACAAGTTGCTCAGGCTTGAAACTTGAGATCTATCCATAAATCCTTCTACATTTTCACTGACTGCGCTTGATTGTTCATTTTCACTCCAGAATATCTCTTTTATATTTTCTCTCCTCTTTTCAATGTCCTGTTCTAGCCCCCAGCATCTGCCACTCATATTGTTGTATTATACAATCATGCAGCACGTAATGACATTTTGTTCAACAATGGACCGCGTATACAATGGTGGCCCCATAAGATTAGTACCACATAGCCTAGGTGTGTATGTAGTAGGCTATACCATCTAGGTTTGCGTAAGTACACTCTATGATGTTCACACAACGATGAAATCATCTAACAACACATTCCTCAGAATGTATCCCCACTGTTAAGGGATGTGTGACTGTACCTCTTTGAATCCTGTTCCCTCGTCAATGTCCCTGGCATGTCATAAACATTGCATTTTAAATATTTGGTTAATGAATGAACAGTTTCTTTACTGATATGTCTGCATTATCCATCCTTTTCCAACTCCAAGCCAAACCCTCGTGGGAGGCTGCCTGCCTGAGAATGAAGCCCCATGAATCGAAAAGGGCAGGTGGCCCTTTTCTTCCTAGCCTTGACTTAAATTCCTGACTGTTGCTCCCATCCTCCGGGCCATTCAATACACTCTGACTATACCACCCCTTTAGCCAAATATGCCATGTTTTTACGTAACTCTCTGCCTTTCCAAATGCTCTTCTCTCTGCCTGAATGACCCCACCCTTATCTGGCTGGTGAACTTCCACTCAGCCGTCAAGGCCCAACTCAAATGGCACCTGTATTTGTAGTTTTCTCTGAATGTCACCCACCTCCAACTCCCACCAAGCAGAAGAAACTGCTCTCAAGTCAGTACTTTCATAGATCACCACACGTTTCACTTGCCACACTTAAATTTCACATATATTGTAACAAGTCACTTATGTCATTCTTTCTCTCATAGAAAGTGAGGTTCCTAACAGCAAGGATCATGCTGTACATCTTTGAATTCCCAGCTCCTAGTACAGTGCCAGCAACATATAAGGAATTGAATTCAGCTTCTGTATTCCTTCACTCAACAGCAGTTTATGAGCCACTAAACAACGTGCTATACATGTAGTTATGAATGAAACAGACTTGGTCTTTGCCCTCGTGAAGCCTACGTCTAATGTTGAACTGAATAGCTCTTCACTAAAGCAGTAGGTAAAAATTTAAAAGAGGATTAAAACTTTGACTCTATAACTTTTAAAATCTCTTCCACCCCAATATTCTATGACCCCATTTCTAACATTTAAAGCAATGGTTAACATTGCTATCTACTTGAAAATTAAAATAATATTTTGAAATGTATCGCTTTGTATTTGTTCAGCTTTAAAAATAGTATTTTTATCCAAAAATAACTAAAATTTTAAAAATCTTCCCAAAAGTGGCAAATAAGTTTAGGTGACTGTCCCAAAGGAACTAAATTAGTTGATAAATCAATTAACTGGCTGAATATGTAGGCTTTGGAGCAGACGTAAGGGATTCATTTTTAGCCCTATCTGTCACATAGGAGCTCTTGTGGTATATTGAGCACGGATGGAGAATGTATGCAGCAAGATTTAATGACAAAAAATCACTGAAAGTAGGAGAGCTCAAATATCAGCTGGCCCTCACTCAATCCTATTTGCAGTTTTCTTTCAGTTCCCCTCTCTTTTCTGTCCTTAATCCTAAGACCTATTTCATTTCCCGTACTCTAATTGGTCAGACTCTTATTCTGATCCCAATAATAACAAACATATATACATTAAATGTTCCTTTAAAAAGAGCTTATATATATCAACACTTCTGTCTTTCTCAGATGTAGATACACTTAAGTTATAGTGTCTATCGGAATATTTATATACTAGTCGTAATGGACGTGATTATTTTGCTTCCTAAACCAGTATTATTTTAAGTATTTTATGCATATTTTAAAGTGATAGCTTACATGAATTCATATATATTTATTGCTCTTCATTTTACAGTGGACATAAAATAAATTAGTTTTCTCTGTAGCATCTCGATGACGCCGGGTTTGAAACTCTGAGGCTTTGGTGGTGGTAGTTTATAAGGAGTGAATTTTATTAACCAAAACTTACTTTGCAAAGAAGTAGAAGAGTACTTAAAATCACTGTTCCCATTTTTCTACTGAGCAATTTAAGCCCTCAGAGGCCCCACACTGGGAACTCCAAACTGGTGGTTAGGCATGTAGCCAGAAGAACATTTTATATACCCATCTCAGTTCATTTCCATCACCCCTAGTGACTCTGTCATAATATCCACCCCCAGTCTGATTTCACTTGCTAATGAAGTTGTTGTTCAAATAACTACACAGAGTGTGTGTTTCCGTGGGATTTAGCATTATATCATTTCATTAGCAAATGTGGCTCTTGAATTTGAAGAATGGATAGAACAACAACAACTGAGTCCTGGAGCACTATGGAAATGGCCTTATTGCTAACTAATCATCTACAGGACAGTATTTATAGTAAATCAACAGAAAGAAATAGAATGTTAATATTGGCTATTTGGCTCACTAAGAGAATCTCAGCCTTCCAAATATAGCTTCCACAGGAATAACCACTGGAATAAAATTTAAATTTTAAATGCCTCTTCATTTTTAAAATACATGATTTATACTGCTTATCAAATATTTTTAAGGACAGAATCATGATTTCTCACTTTACTGGAAATAACACCAGTGCTTATGTGACAACACAAATATTCCGACTTTCCTTGTAGTGATGGAGAATAAGAATATCTTCTTGAATCACGAGATGCTCTACCTAGATCTATAAGTGGAACATACGCAGGTTTGAATAAAGTAGAATACCATTTGAACCTAAAGTCTACATATGACATTTTTGTTCTTAAGAACAATTCCCGGGTGAAAAAGTTTGTGTGAATTGTTGTTTTTCCAAGTTTTCTTTTTGTCCTAAGCTACTGTGGTTTCTTTACACACAGAGTGGCACGTTATTCTTAAGGCAGGAATATTTCACTGCCTTCAGTTTGCCTGTTAACTTGAAACACAGTTTCTCACACCATAACCCTAGTTAAACTCGCCCATCTTGGCTGCCATCTTGGAATATGCAAATTTGTCACACCCATGTAGTTATGCATTTTACATTTTTGATCCGACTCCTAACTTACAATTCTTACTGTGAAAAGTCAAAGACACCAATTCTGTGAGTTTTTCCTTAAAGTTCTTACAGCAAAATATTTTGATTAGACCTTTTTGGAATTACAATTGAGAATAATGTGATGATGTGTGTGGTAGACCAGGGACTATGATGAAACCACCATGCCATGCTGCCTTATTTATGTTCAACATTCACGTCTCAGATTCTGAGAAGAAAACCGGCAAATGTCTCCCTTTAGGCCTGCTATCTTGAGTCCCTGTGGCTTGGTTTATCTGAGAAATTTGTCAAAGAAATGCTATCTTAGAATTTGACATTGAGAAAACCAGGTGTATTTCCTCTTGATAGATAAGGTGAAATGTGACGCCATGTGTTAGAATTTCATCTTCACTTTGGCAAGCAGAAGCTTTCGGCCATGTACATGCAACTCGATCTTCCCTTACTGCTTTTCTCTTCTTAACCCTAGTTCTAATGTTTTATTATTATTTTATTAATTTTGTTGTTATATTTGTCATTTATATAAGTCAACCTTAAATCCTGTCTTATATATGAATTATAAAAAGAACGTTTATAATCCTTTCTTATAGAGATAGCGGATGCATGGTTAGACAGAACCGTCACAAACAGGGCAGCCCTGAGAATGATTCAAAATGTGTGGGCTCTCGCAACTCTGAATGAAGGAGTGATATCTCCATAAAGAATGAGGTGGACTGCCCATAGTAGGAAGAAGAAAATTTACTAATATTTTGCTAATTGCTATTAACTGCAAATGAATTGCTATGCGTTGGCTCCTGTTAGTGCTTTTATGCAAATGCTATGTGCATTCAGTAAGCTTTTGATTGAGAAGAAAATGCAGACAAAAAAGATGTAATCCTTTATAAATCTGGGTTAAATATGGAACTAAGGCCCATCCTATGGAGTAACCATGGTTTTATCTAGTTTACAAGGCATGCAGTTGTGAGGTTTTAAAAGCATATGATTTGGCCTTTAATATCTGGGAATACATCTATAAGAATGCATATTATAGTTAAAGTCTCACTTATAGACTTTAAAAGCATATTCTTTATTTTTTAAAATAGAATGGTCATTGTTGGCTTTAATAGAGCTTAGAAACTAAAATAGGCATTAGTCATCTTAAAATTCCTGACCAAATTGTTTGTTCAATGCAAAATTAATTGTAAACGAGTGTTGCCAGGAGAGGTTATGACTTAGTTCCCGTGTATTCTCTCTCATTTCCTGCTTTGTTTATAAAGCTAAAAGCAAATTACTTAGGACAGCAATGTCAAATCATGTTCTTTACCCAAGGCATCTGATTTTAGATAGCGCTGTGTGTGTTTTAAAAGCCCCCACCTCAACTTAGGCAAATAGAACCTTCGTTTACCATGCTGTTCCCATCCTGCCTTTGAAACTTCTGAAAAGGCAATGCGGGGTAATTGTTTCAGACATCTGCTTAGCATACTTTGAAGTGCATATAAGTTCTTTTTCAGTTTCATTTGAACCCCAGCTGTCTTCACCGAAGTCTATAATCAATCTGAATTAAGTTGTCCTACTTCTCCTAATAAGTCTCTTATTAAGTTCTGCATCAGCCTCTCAGGGAGACTTAAAAGCTAATTCATGTAGAATTGCCATTTTCTACTAATTCATTTGTCAGCTCTCCAAATTCCAACAAAAACAATTGCAAAGACTATTAATTTGACTCTTCATAAACAACTTATGTAAGTGTAGTACACATTGGAATCAAGCAAATAATTTAAAACAGTGGGTGGGAGGAAATGAGTTGATGGCATTCAACAGGCTTTCTTTTTGACTGTTTCAAGAAGCCTTCCACATTCAAAGCATAAAGCCGCTTATTTAGTAAAAGAAACATCCTCTGCTTTTACTTTCATAAATAAGATAATTACTGGGTGAACTTTGCTTAAAGATAGGAAGAGCCTTTAGAACAGTTGGAAAGGGGACATGTTCTTTTTATCATTGAACTTATTTTAATTGGGACTTCTTTGTATCCCTTTGATGGACTGTGATAGAAGAAGGATCTAGAATGGGTTACCATTGTTATTGCATTAGATCAGAATTGTACAGCTCTTCTTCTGGTCATGGGATATTTAGGAAAACAGGGATAATCAAAATGTTCAGCTAATGAGTTCGTCTGGCATTATTCTATTAAAGAAGCGTTTAATTAGATAATAAAAATTCCTCCGAAGATTAGCATCCTTCCTACTATTTGAAAACAACCATCTCAAAAACTGATCCTTTAATATGCCAATCCTGTTTACTGAGGATTTACTCCAGAAGCTTTGTTTGTGGCTGGTAGTAATTATAAATACAATTCCTCCAGAGGCTTAGGTAATAAAAGACTATTCAAAACAAAACTTAAGTAATATAGTATCAGCATTAACGGATCTAAAAACTCAGTCACTCGTTCATTTGTGATATAGTTAAAACCTATACCCGGAGAAGTCTGATCTCATTATAGTGTGTGAATGTTTAATTTATTTCATGAGTAGAATTGTATTGGGAATTGTATTAATGGCATCTTGGTTTTCCTGGGAATATTATTGTTTCGCATCAAGCTGAGGGAGCGAGAATTTTTATTAGCTTGTTTGTATGTGTGCATGTACCACATTAACTAGAAACAGTTTTAAAATGCGAGTTATTTATTTAACCAAAATTCCATGTTTCCTTAGAAAATGGAAGCGCACAGCCAATGTATTTTTCATTCTCCTTTGACATCTAGCAAAGTTGTAACAAGTTTAAAGTTCACAATTATGTTGCTCTCCTACCATAAGCACAAGGAATGATTTAAGAACAAATAACCCAAGGAGTGCGCTCCTGCTGTGTTCCTGTCATGCTTGGCAATTACAATTTTTAAAATTACACAGTTACCACTGGCTCCAATATTATGCCTTACACAACCTTACATTAACGAAGTTAAGCAATGGCGTTGAATAATTGTTCTCTGTAAACCAGTTTTCTGGGTGTTACGGGAACAGATGTGCCCATGATGCTAATGTAACCCTCTCATTTTAATGGGGCCTCAGAAGAGTAAACTTTTTCATAATAAGATTTTTTTCATACTAAAATAATATTTTTAGTTAGAGTTTACATTCACTATACATTTTTCTGTCAACGGCATTTGCCGAAAGCAGTGCTTCTCAAACTTTTCTGTCAGTTCTCTTAACAGCCAAGGAGGTGAACCCCGATATCTTCCTCTTCCACCTGCTTACCTCCTTTTTCTATGAGCATGAGATTTCTTTCATGTTTGTTTTCTTTTTAAAATCTCATTTCAATTTTGTGATCTTCTCCATAATGTATTTGTTGTGTTTTAATATAAAGATGTCTTTCTCCAAGATCTTAAGTGAAATGAATGAGCCAGCGTATTCACCTATGGGTATGAAAGCTTAGTTTGAAAAGCGTGATGGGGAAAATTACCCAAATTGTGCAGGCTTCATCTTTTTCCGTCAACTTGTTTCTTTTATGTGCACATACACAAAGGGTACATCCTTGCCATTTCAAATTTATCTTTTGCGGTTTTATCTGATCATTGCGATCCAAAAGGTCCATGACGTGTAGCCGTTTGTCATTTTGAACACGTATTCTTTGAGGCTTTTGTGCAGCAGTCACTTAACTAATGACTTGGCTGGTGGTAAAGGTCAGGTTCCCTGGAAGCAGCCCCTGAGAACAGGGTTCTGGGTGCGCGTGATTTATAGACGGTCTGCTTTCAGGAGAAGCCTGTATGGGAGTTAGGGAAGCATAATAAGGGGAAGAAAGAGCCAAGGAAGTATGCCATCCCAGGAAAAATCTTGCTTTGTATCTTGATCCATATGGAGAGAGCTCAGAAGTATAAACCACACAGCAGAGTTGTCCTTTTATACCCCAGCCAGCCATTGGCTGTAGCCAGCAGTGTGCTATTAATATTTATCCACGAGCTCTGAGGTGAGATGAACACTGATTTGTAGCATTTTCCAACCGTCGTGGCGTAAATACTCCCACCATGGCTGATTCAAGCTCCCCGCATGATCTCACTGAAGGTGGAAGTGGGAAGACACACACACAATTGACTCTTGGGCTCTGCTCCAGCATCCCCACGGGCTGTGGCCCACCACTGGGGACATGAGTTACCTCCCAGGTCAGGGGTGTGTGTTACCTCTTGGGCTTGGGGCCTTCCATCAGCAGAGGTCACCTTTCTGAAGAAGAGAGGCAGCTGTGAAACATTAGTAACCAACAATCACAGCAGCTGAGGGATGGATGCCCTTGCCGGGGAAAGCGTCCCCTACAACTGGTAAGGAAACCTAGTAATCCACTCAGCCTTCCTACCTCAACATGGCTTTTCCAATGCTGTTTTGTTCTTGCACATGTAATATGAAAATTTTGTTTCTTTATGGAAAATCCATCCTCCCCCCTACCCTACCTCCTAGGTACTTATTGGAATTGGTAATGGAAGGGAAGAGTTAATGAGAAGTTCTAAGAAAGTGATGATTATTAGTCAGGAAATGGCTTTATAAGTGACTTTGACTTTATAGTTATATAATCTGTAAGTATCTGAATTGATCAGATATTTGTGAATCTGAGGATTCAACTTATTCAGACATAATCATTAAGAATGTCAAGAATTTTCTGTGGCAGTGGTTCTCACCTTAGGATACCTCGGGATCACCTGGAGGGCTTGTGGAAACCCAGATTGGTGAACCCCCTCTCCAGAAGGTCTGGGGCAGGGCGGAGTCTGTATTTCTAACCAGTTCCCAGGTGATGGTGATTGCGCTGGTCCAGGGACACTTTGAGACCTGTCTTTCAATAGTAAAGCTACAATATATGTATGTAAATACATATCTTGTTTATTCTTAGTAATTCTTCAATTATAAGTAATAAATACATCATTTATTTTTTTTTATATTTATCAACATCCAGGGCATTTAATTTAAAAATGAATACAGGCACATGGCCTCCCGTGAGAGTGACTGATGGTTTAGGTAGGGAGCATAGTTACACTCTGAAACCTTGAAATGAATAATGGCCTGCTCTTTCTGAATCTCTCTTGTGAAAGACATTCACAGTCCTTTATTCCGGTTTTCCTGTTGGTATTTTAATTGCACTCATACAGTTTTTGAGTTGCTTCGGATGACATACAGCTTAACTTGCCTTCCGTTATTAATACTTTAAAATTAAGATATTTAGTCACATAATTCTATCACGTTTACCAATAACAATAGTTAAGTTTAAAAATTCTCCTCATAATTTTCTGCCAAACATGCTGATTATAAGCAAGTACTTTACAGAGTTTCTGAAATCTGGGACATTCAGAATAGTTGAGACTATTCAACTTTTGAAAATTAAAACCTGCTTGCCAGATAGGAATAGCTAACAGCTTATCCAGGAATTCTAACATTTTATAACTCAACTCTCTGCTGAGGCTCTGTGTTCAGGGGAGGAGGGTATCGAATTGCGTGTAGAAATGGATATAGATGTGGGGTGAAACTGGGAGAGTAACTGGGAGAAAGTAGAAGATAGTCTTAACTGCAATAATTGAGGCAGGGGGACTTTTCTTCCCAAAGGTGGTGCAAAAGCCCTCTATTAAATGCCTGTGAAAACGTTTATGGTTGTGGTATATGGTGAGTGGTATATATAATCAGAATTATGGGATAAACACAATAGAAACAAATGTCTTAAAATATGCTTTAACATTAAACAAGCAATATTCAAAACAAACTTTCCCCCTTATTCTGGAATCCTTTTGGGGGGGGGGATGGAAATAAAGGAAATTTTATGTTAAAAGTAATTTGATTAATGTTCAATGTAAAATTGAAATAGCTATGTATAAACCCACTCAAATCAAGTATACATTAAATAATTGAGTTAACTGAATTAGGCAGAGTAAGGGCACATTGATTTTCAATGTTTCTGAAGATTGGTCCACATATCATTGTTATGTTTTTGTTTGTAAACTTCGATATTTATTAAGTTTTCACAGGGTGTTCAGCCCTGAAATGTCAAACTCTCTTAACCAGAATGAGGCTGGAGAATCTAACATTAAGATAGATTCCTACTTTCTTTTAAGGAATTGACTTTTATGGTGAATTTTTTTTTTCTTCATATAGTTAAGAGCCTGCCAGTCCTGTTTCAAAACACATTGTTTTTAGAAGTCTTGTTCCCTGGGATTCCTCATTGTTACAGATTTAGTGGGCTCTTTGGAAACTTTTCCCTATCAAATATTCAGATCCTATCATTGTGACCTTAACATGGCATTAAGTAAGTTGGCAAAGAGAATAAAGTCAATTTATCAGCAATATATCCCAAAGTACAGTAATTAAATGGAAACTGATGTGAATGAGGGAAATAAGCAATATATTGGTGTATTTTTTAGAACCAATGACAAACCACCACTGAGTTTTATTTTATTTACTTATTTTCCTACTCTTAAAACATTATAACCCAATTTGGAGTCTAGACATTGCTGTGAACCTAAATCCTATTAGATCTCATTAGATAATACTACACCCATTTAGCTGCCCCATGGTCTGAGGCTCTTATCTGTCCCAAGGACAAGTAGGCTACATGCAACAACATTTCACCTACTTCACCCACCACTCATCAGTTGGCTGTTGGCCTGCACATATTTCTAGCAGGAACAGGGCTAAAGCCAGAGAATAGTTCATTGTTTTCAACCTACACAAACCCCATACCATAATCGCCACAAGGGTTATCCAATATAATGGTGACTTTTGTGCAACCAATGAAGCATAAGGTTAAAAGAAATATAAACTCAACAAATGATCCTTTGGCTTACACAGTGAACAAAATATTATCTTTGGAACCCCCCTGACCTTGTGTTTATAAAGGTTGAAGGAAGATGTTTTCAAGGTTGTCTCAGAGTTAAAATTGCCTGGAGGTTGGGGTTGAGCGTCATGTGCAGGATGGGTCTTAATGAAATTTGACCCACTTTGACTTTCAAAAGAATCTTAAATTCTTAGTGAAGAGATTATCTTTTAAAGATTTTAAACCCTTTTTTCAAATGAAAAAGTATTCTCCTTAGATAATTAATACAGCATCACTCCCACAGATTTTTGAGGCTACTAAGTCATACTCGTATTTTGAAAAAGAAAAAAAAATCTATTACCATGAAAGTATATATTTTTTTTTGTTAGTAGCATACCAATCACTTTTTTTAAAGGGTAGATTTGGCTAATGACTTTGAATTTTTTTCTGAAATAACATTTGAGTACATTAATTAGACAGCTTGACACTTAGACACATTTGTTTAAGGTGTAATTTATTCATCATTCACATGTACTTAGGTGGACGTTATCATGATAGTAGTTGTCAGAATATAATAGGATATGAATTTAGATCTTACCTTAAGACGTGATCAGAAAAATCAGAGGAATATGTTAAAGGTAAAAGTTCTCAATACATGGTGAAAAAGATGAAAAACGGAGTAAACTCTTGACTCCACTTAAGAAGTTAGATCTTTCACACACATGTATATACATCAAAGTAAAAACAATAACCACCAATAGATCTGAAAGGGCAACATCACTTGGAAGTAAACACATAGAACTTTCTTTTTAGCCTAGGAATACGATGAAATGAAGATGAACCATTATAAAAAATTTACCAACCTAATTTTTAAACATGCTGTCGCATAGATTTTAATGAGGAAATCCACTTTGTGTTCATTTCATTTCACCATTTCACTTTAAATAGCCGAATATCTCATTCTTCTGTTGTTCCATTCGTAAGAAAGAAAGACATTTTGGAAACAATAAAAACATTTATTAAATTCAGGAGCTACAATAATCTGAAAGTAAAAGTGGATATTGAAGGGCATTTTACAATCCTCTTCAGCCCTCTTCCATTTAATTATTGTCATCTCAGCTCTTAGAAAATTTATATCCACCTTTGATTCAGTTCTGCTTTAGTATTTCTAAGTTGTTAACAATATATTGAATGGAAAATCAAATCAGGAAAAATCCATTTTGTTTCAATAGCGAGTGCCTTCCCCATAGAACTAAAATTAAATAAATGTGCCTAGTATAAAGCAAATTAGGTGGCGCATATCGCACAGATACCTCACAACCCTAGATTTTTCTATTAATCATTATTCATACATGCAGCAGTAGCTTAATTTGTTTTATTGGGAAAAAAAGAATCTCTTGGGAATACTATATACAATACCATAGCTTGTCCTGCATTTTCTTGGTCAAAAGTGTTGCCTTTTATAGCTATGGATACATTTTGGCTTGGAATTTCTTTTTTTATGAGCCTGTATAATAACAGTGATCATTTAAAGAAATTATATCCATTAGAGTTAAGCTGCATGATCATAGGAAGTCGTCTGTTACATACACTGCTCTCTCTCTAGTGCCTGGAATATTCTCTGGCATATAATAGGTGCTCAATAATTTTTTTGGAATGAGTGAATAAACAAACATGCACAAAAGCACAAGGCAAAATCCTCTCTTTCAGGTACGTAAGACCTTTGGGAATTATTTTACAGATAATTTGCTCCCATCTGCCGCCATCCTATCTCTAGTCATTGTTACTTCTTGCCCGAACTTACAAACACTCATTGTCACTTCTTTTGCCTCTTCAGAATGGCCACAATCTTATACTGATCTGCTTGAAGTTTTCTAGTTGAATATGTCACACCTGGATGAACGTGCCTTTTGTGTTGTTCCCCTCTGTGGGTGACTTCAGTCACCTTATCTACTCAGGGAGTCTCTTCTGACCTGCCTCAGCATCCTTCTTTGCGCTTTCCAAATGCCGTGGCACAACTTCTCATAGCGTGATTATGTTGTTTTTTAATAACCCCCTAAATTGTCTACCTCTGCTAATGACTGTGAGTCTGTTGAGAGTTCCATTTTCCCAGTGCATAGAAGATGTATACCATAGAGTACATATACGCATAGTACATAGTGGATATAAAATAAGTGTTTTCAAGTGAGTGGTAATTAATTCTAACTGAAAGAGTTGCTGGGAATATGCCGTTTTCCTTTGCAGAAACCTTCATTATCTGCATTGCAAAGACCACCTCATTCAAACCCATTGCAATCTCGCTCCAAGAAAATGCCCATGATTTTTCTTCCACAATTGCCCTGTATTGCATGCTTCAACTTATTAAAGACTGTCGCTCTTCCTCAAACACATTAAGCTTTCCTACCTCTTGCCCTTTGTTCAAGCTCTGAACAAGTATCTTTCCTCCTCCCACGTTTCCTCTTCCTTTAGCAGTTTCATGTACCCACATCCCAATGTCTAGTTCAAGCAGACCTTATAAAGCTATGTGATAGAGGAGTGAGGAGAGACAAGTTTCCCCAGGGGTGATATTAGAAATTGGCTCCAAAGATGCAGGTACCAGAGAAAGAATCTTAGTCTGTGGCTCTCTCGTGGATGTCGTTATTACCCTCTGCTTTGCAGAGTCTTCCTGAACTAGACTGACTAGGACCTCATGTGACTTTGTCTTCCCCATGTTGCCTAACACCATGCTTAACTGGTTGTAGGTGGAGTAAAAGAAGAAGAAATAGACCCGACCTTCTCCTGCGTCTTACGACAGCCCTGATGCGTCCTTGTTACTAACTCCTTTTTTACACAAGAGGAAATGCGTGGAAAATATTTGTGAATGAACTTTTTCTTTAGTGGAAAATCCCAAAAATGAGAGAGAGGGAGGAGAAAGAGACAGAGACAAAGAGAGAGACAGAGACAGAGACCATCCATAATCTCAACCACAGCATCTATAGTCCTAATCTCTGCAAGTGCCTCTTTGGGCAGAGTAGAAAAGGGTACCTCTTTCTTCGAAGAGATCCCCGGCCCTGCGCCAAGGCTCACCAATTCGCTAGTGGAGCCCAGGCTGGAGTCCAGCCCCCTTTGGCCCTGCGGCCAGGCCACTATACAATTCCACGTGGATACTCCAGGATGTAGTCTTCTCATCTTTTCCTATATAAATGTTTTTAACACTTTTATTCAGTCTTGCCAAAATGCCCCCACAGACGGCTACACCAAGAGTCTCACCACCAGCAGAACAGATTTTCCTCAAATAGATTACTCCCCTTTTTTCCCATTTGTTCCATTTTTATGAAAACTCCCCAGTTGGTACCAAAAATTGGAATGTTATGTTCTTGCTGAGAAGGTCAGAGATGCTTCAGAAATTAGCACATGCTCCAACGTAAAATAAATCAAGTAATAGATCTAAAGAATTCGGATATGGAACCTAAAAGAAATGAGCAGGTTTCTCTTCTTTCACTTAGGAATTCAGTGTCAGATTTCTGTAGGAAACTATGTTTATGAAGCAATTTGAGAATACCGTTGGTTTGAAATATTAATAACTAATGCAAAAATGCCGAATTCTCTTGACTGTTTATTCTCTAATAAAAATGTATTGAGGGATTATCATGTACTCGGTGCAAGAATACTCTGGGGAAAAAAATAATATAGAATTGCCTTAACGAAGAGTAGCGTCCTGAGAAGGGAGAGACAATGAATTAATAAATAGGCAAATAAATATGCACTTAGAAATTGTGATCAGTGCTAAGAAGGAAAACAGGGTGCTGAGACAGGAAAAATAAGGGGTGCTTACCTTAGATAGTGCAACCAGGGATGGGCTCCCTGTAACAGTCACATTAACTGAGATCTGCGGTCTATGAATAGAAGCCAGCTAGGCAGAGAGCGGGAATGGAAAACTCTAAGCAGAGGGGACAGCATGCATGGTCTAAGTCAAGAATAAGCCAGGTGCGATGGAGGAATGCAGCATCTTCTAGGTTCTTGTTAAAAATGCCAAATTCTCAGGCGCATCCTGGACCTACTGAATCAAAGACACTGGCGTGGGACCCAGCAATCTGTGTTCACAAGCCCTCCACGTGATTATGACGCATGCAATCGTTTGAGAGTCACTGCCTTAGACTGATGTTTTGAGCCATGTAGGGAAGGGTGAGAGCAAGACAATATCCCTAGGCAGGGGCGATAGTAGTGCCAAATGTGGGCCCAGACCATGAACATTTTCGACTGGCAGGAATGTTGGCTAATTCACAAAACCTGTTAAATGTAGAACTTAATCTGTCTAAAATAACTCTTGAATTTGACTATCAATGTCCTTGTGGTTGATGTTTTTAATGGTGTATGGATTATTCCTTATTTTTAAGTAAGTAAATAGATTTCATTAACTGCCATCTTGCTAATGTTTGTCACATACAATTAAAATTTCTCAGAAAGAAAATAGTGGCATTTCTTCTGTTTCCTTGGCAGCCTAAAAACATGGCCTGCTTAAATGATTTATTTATCCTCATTAGAGACTTTTTTCTTTTAATTGTGTATATTTTGCATTTAGCCTCTGTAAAACACTCATGAACTACCTTTTTATTTGTTTTAATTGTGTCATTAGAAAGCTCTGGAAAGCTTGAAATGTTTTTGGGTTTTGTTTTTTTGGTTCGTTTGCTTTGTTTTTCTATAAAGGGGAAATAATTAGCAGCCAGGGTTAGGATTCTAGAAAGTAGTACCCAAGGGACTTAAAATAACTCAGATGTGTACAACTTATTCTTATAAGTCAAAACCTTTCCTTCGTGATCAATTCTGTCCTTTTCCTCATTTCCAATTTATATTTGTGGAGGCAAAATGAACATAAAAAAGAAAGAAGATGGATACGATAAGTGTGGTAAAGCTATAATTCAGCTTTTATTTTAAGAACATTGGGGTTATAGGCTTCATTGTGAAGCCATATCCTGAAAGGTGAAGAATTATGAATGCAAAGGAGAAAATAATGTTAAAAAGAGAATTTATGCTTTTGTGTTTGGGTGTGCAGGCCTTTTCAATAATATGAAGAAAAACTAGAGATTATTTTTCACAAAAACATGAGCATTCCTTATGGAAAAAAACAAAGCAGTTAATTGCTATGCTTTTAGTGCCACAAATTTGGAAGTGTGGTGACTCTGAGGGGAAACCATAGTTAAAATATAATTACTGATAAATGCTTGGGAAATAAAAGCACCAGATTTCTTCATGCCTCTAAACTTCACATTGTTCTCCTAAAATCTGGTGGGTTTTTTTTAGTTTAACCTACCTCAAGTCATCCTGATTATACTCCATCCAGGTCATTAGTTCTGAGTCTGTTTCGTTATTTATGTCCTTATTGAGTTTGCTTATCAAAAGTGATCATGCCCAAATATGAAAGCATACAAAAACGGTCCTGAAAACTGAACGCAAGGAAGACAATGAAAAAAACAGCATAATATTTGGCCTTCAGGCTACCACGATAAAAACGGATGCTAGAATGGAATGCAGTCGCATCCGTATTCAAAAAAGGTACATGTTTCAATGGCATGATGTATCGTCAAGAATGTCTGTCCCAGAGGCAAAAGTGATACTAAAGGCAGAGCGATGTACTCATTCAGTCTGCAGACTACCCCCCGTGTCTTAGCTCCACACGATCCCTCAGTACTTCACAGAAATCAGGGACTCGATCTTATGGAAAGGGTGGTATGTCTCAGTTTTGTTGGAGATCTATGGGATGGCCCCCAACGTTAGTAAGGAGAATTCCCATAAGACTCTTGCACACACACACAGAAAGTACCTGACATCTGAAGTCCAAGAGTAAAGGAGATTAGGGAACTGGATGAAGTTAGTCTACGTAGTGGATGCTGTTGCCACCCCAGCCAGATTCCTTCACTGGGCTGGTGCACTCATCCCCCAGCAACTCTGAGTGTTGGCTGCTAAAGACTCATAGTTGCACTCTTTTCCAGGAAACCTCCCTCAGCCAAAAGGAAGCCACCTTGCCTGGGAAGTTACACCACCCCTCCTCCCCTAAGACTGCCAGAGGGTAGCTAATGGCCAACAACTGATTGACACTGGGGTAGAAAAGGACAATTCCTTTGTCTCAAGAAAGGACCAGATACGGTATAATTTGTGCTCCAGAGCTCCCCATGGGACCTGGCCGATGCTGGTCTCCAACTGAGACCACATCCTTATTTAGATTTCTTGCCCTGTTCTCCTGCTTCTCTCACTCCCTTTTTTTCTTTTTTCTTTCCTTTTTTTTTTTTTTTTTTGCTGAGGAAAATTTCCCCTGAGCTAACATCTGTTGCAAATCTTCCTCTATTTTGTATGTGGGTGGCCGCCGACATGTAGTATAGGTCTGTACCCAGGAACCGAACCTGGGCCAACGAAGTGGAGCATGCCAAACTTAACCACTAGGCCACGGGGCCGGCCCCTCACTCTTCTTCTTTTAAGAGCACTGACTCTGCTTCTCCAAAATGCTAAGGCAGCAGGTATCGGAGACAAAAGCTAAACCTACATCCTGGGCACCACACCATGCAGAGAACAAACCACAGTAAAGAGCCAAGAATTACAGATAACAATGGAAGTCTCCAAGCCTGATCCATTTCATGAAAGGCTTGCCTACATCTCATCTTGTGTTTCTTTGTTATTGGTCCAACCATATTTGAGCAGCCCATTCCCCCTAGGTATTTTAGAGGCTCCGCTAGGCCTCTGATCCTCTGGGCAAAGCAGGATATGGTCCCTGACTCTCTAAGCCCCAGTGGCGAGCACTCACTCTCGTCGGGATGATACACCCATACAGAAATGCAGAAGCTACAAAACACAGCTAGACTGTACCTGCCCCCAAATCCTGGATGACTGGGTTCTAAGAGGCCTTCCCTGAGCCATATATAAGAGCCCCAATACCAGTACTAAAGACCAGAATTGCAGGACACGAATTCCATTTTCTCCCCTTCAGCTTCTAGCTACTAACCCAGCATGAGGAATCCTGGGACTTTTCCTTATATCTCCTCTTTCTAGGCTATTTTTCAGGGGTTTTCATTCACAAACATTTGTTCACTGTAGAGAGAAATGCCCTTAGTCACTACTTTGTTTTTTAGGTAGTATTTGTAATGTAAATTTCTCTGCACAGTATATATAGTCCTGGAATGATGTTTCATCATCAGACCCTACTAATTTTGAATTTCTACTAAGTGAGATAGGACCTCTGTGAATTAGTAGGTTAAGATTTTAAGAAGAATGTTTATTATCCCTAAGAAGGGAGGTTTTTCAGACTCAGTAGCACCATTAATATAGAAATAAAATGCAGTAGGGCAAGCCCTGGTGGCCTAGTGGTTAAGCTCAGCACGCTCCACTTCAGCAGCCTGGGTTTGGTTGCCAGGGGTGGACCTACACCACTTGTCTGTCAGTGGCCATGCTGTGGCAGTGACTCATGTACAAAAAGAGGAAGATTGGCAGCAGATATTAGGTCAAGGCAAATCTTCCTCAGCAAAAAAAAAAAAAAAAGAAAGAAAGAAAATGCAATAAATAAATAATCACATCACATTATTTATAAATAAATTCATAAACGACAGAGCTAATTCGAGCATCCCAGAGTCTCCTCTCCTTCTTGGTTGCTTGTGCAGCTACTCCTGTTGTGGCCTTTCTTGGATTGTCCTGGACGTCCACCGCTGACCCCTCTTCTTTCTCTCCATCTACAAGCCGCATCTTGCTTCACTTCCCTCCTAATCCAGTTTAGATTCCATGGTCTGTTTTTCAATCACATTCCGGCTAAAATTTAAACTCCTTTGTCCTTAAGTGTTTGTGCCACAACCATCTGACAAAAACCCAAACCTGGATCAACTGTTTTCTCCATGCTTGCATGGAACAACGTTGGAGAGAATTTGGGCAGATTGGTTCTGCTAAAAAATTTTGGTCCTAAGCCTCAAATGAGCCCTCAGCACTGTCTGGCAACCTCACTCGTTTCTTAGGTCAACTCCCATTCACAATCATTAGCACAACTAATTCAAATGTTCCCACTTACCCTTAATTTATGTTTTCATTCAATGAATACTCGTTACACACCAATTTTATGCCACGTCTGTTGCTTCCTACTTCACAGAGGACACCGAAACCCTCTCAGTAGAAGCCCTCAACTTACTCTTTCCAGTCCTCCAAATTACCTTCTGTGCCTTGCAGACCAGTCCCTTACCTGTCAAGTCAAAACTGCTCCCTCCAAAGTGATCTTCCCTTGTTAATAGACAACTCCTTTCTTTCCTTGCAAGATGGCTGATGACTAAAATTCTAAGTCTCTATTTGAACAAATCTTTAGTTACATAAGGCTAAGCAAAGATCTGACAAGCAATTGAATTTCATAAAAAGAAAAAAAAACTTGACATATCAGACTTATATATCATTCTAAATCAGTACTTTTATATCTATAATCAGACAACATTTAATGAAGTGAAAATTCTGCCTGCATGAAACTAGTCATAATAAAATTAGACTTGGTTTGCTCTTTTATGAAGACCATATTCCAGATGTTTAAGTGATTCAAAGAAAACCCACAGTATAATGGCTGCCTTCAATGTTTTCTCACTTACTGCTTCCAAACCGGAATGAAATCTAATGAAATTCTGGTGGTATTTAAATAGCACAGCATGTTGTTCAGAGTTCATTGTACTTTCTGACATTTTATGTTTAGTGTTTAGTAATTTAAACATAAATTTATATGGACAATATTACAAGCTCTAATATTTGAAATATAGTCAAACCCAATGCTATGGCTCAAACCATAACCACCACTTAATCATAAACCATCCACTGCAATGGAAAAGTGCCTGCATTCACTCTTTAGATAGCACGCCCTGTGATTCGGTGTTTAGGGGCCGTATTTCTTGTTATGTACACTTCTCGGCATTGGCAACCTACAGCAGCAAGCCATCCTTGAGTATTATGGAGCTGCCACCAGAATCGAGGTCAACTGCTAATGTGAAGACTGACTTGGACACTCTCCTGCCTCCTTTTTCTCTTCCTCTTTTCTGCCATCAGTTACCTCCTTTCCTCCATCCTCAATGAGCTTAGTGCCCTGACGATGATTTCTAACTGGCTAAAGTTCTTCAATCTACTCAGGCCCATCACGATAGCGCCCCAAAGTAAACCTTTGCACCAAACTCTCTCTTTACCAACTGACCTTCCCCCCGTCGAAGCTTCCATTTCTCTTAACAAAAATTTAGGTATTCCGATTAAACTGAACATACGGCTTTTTCCCCTTAATTGATGACAATACTAGTAGCAGTAGCAGTGGTAGCAAAATAGTATTAGTAAATATTTATAATAGGTGCTCTCTATTCCAACTGAGTTAGGACCTAGAGTTCAACAGTTAATTGAAAAAGTCAGTTAAATCAGGAAATCATCAAAAATGGCTTAAACATTTTATCTTAGAATAGTCACCAATATTTTAATGTTGTGTAAGTTTTTTCTTTGAGTGTAGATTCACTAATTGGAGTTCTCCATAAATCACACTGATAATATAAACTTCTTGATTTCCAGTTTCTTTAAGGTAGAGAGAGTCCATCAGGAAGCATGAGAAGCATTCTGACTACAGAATCCTTCTGAATTTTTCAGATTGTTTTCCTAATCTTTTATGGTTGTCTTGTCCACACCCAATTCAACAATACTTTTTCGTTTTAAGCAACTTTCCAGAGTATTTAACCTGGTTTTCATAGAAATAATAAGTTATTTTCTTTCTTAGACTTATATTTCTTTGGTTTAGGAAATCTTTAATCAAATTATGTAATTGCAAAAGTAACTGGCAAAAACAAGTTTGAGAACACACACACAACTGACAGCTCAACTAATGAGTGCTGAAGGCCTTGCACACTGACGGATACCCTAACATTTTACTTAGAGGTTGTTAGAGGCCCCATTCAGTGTTTTTCACAGAGGAATGAAGACTCCAGCTAATCTGGTGAGTCTTAAATGGACATCAGTTAAGAGAACTTCTACTATAATTGCTAGATATGAGCAAACAAAAGAAGCCACAAGATCCCATGACAGTGGAGAGAGGGAGGGAGGGGGAAAGAAGGTGGTAGGGAGGGAGAGTGAGTGTTATGGTTGATTATGAGTGCTGGAACTTATTTTTTAATCCCCTCCATCCTCCAAAACATTGATGAAGGATTAAAATCTGTATCCTGAACTTTGGGGGAGGAAGTAAGTAAAACTCAAAATATTCTAATAAGAGACATTTGAACATGTAAGTTACATGATCCAAAGGGAGTTGAAATCTAGATATGACTTTACTGAGATGGATATTCAACTTAATGGCTGAGAACCATACTAGCGAAGACAGATGATTAGCATACAGGGTTAATCTGCAGTATTGTCAGATTCTGCCTGGCTGTCCTGCCATCTCTGCAATGGTTTCCTGTTTACACTTCCCACTTATATGATATTTACTTATGGTTACAAGAAACACATGTAATTATCCAGAAGAGAATGGTTCCATTTTGTAATCATTGTCCTTGTCCAGGTTTCCCCATTGACATTTAAGAAATCTGTTTTCTAACCTTTCTATTACGCAAAACAAAGTGATTATGGATCATTTCCTTTTAGAGATATGAATTCACGTATGTGGATTTTAACCCCCTCTCTCCATGGGCACTTATCCTGATTTTTTAAATCCATATATTTACTTATAAGGAAATGGAATAATAATATTTACTATCAATCCCTATAAAAACTTTCTTACTTTCAGACCGATTCCTATGATATTTCACTCACATGAAGTTGAATAAAGATGAATACATCAGATATGATTTTTTGAATGTATGTGGTCAGTCAGAAGAGTTTTTGGGTTTTTTTTTTAAAGATTGGCCTTGAGCTAACATCTGTTGCCAATCTTCTTTTTTTTTCTTCTTTTCCCCAAAGCCCCCCAGTACATAGTTGTATATTCTAGTCGTAGGGCCTGCTAGTTCTGCTATGTGGGATGTCACCTCAGCATGACTTGATGAGTGGTGCTAGGTCCGCACCCAGGATCTGAACCAGCGAAACTCTGGGCTGCCGAAGTGGAGCACGTGAACTTAACCACTTGGCCTCAGGGCTGGCCCCTGTTTTTATTTTTTATTGATGCATAATTCATATACTGTAAAATTCACCCTTTTAAAGGGCACACTTCAGTGGTGTTTAGTATAGTCACAAGGTTGTGCCAGCATCACCACTGTCTAATTCCGGAATATTTTCATCACTCCCAAAAGAAACCTCATGATTCTTTAATATAATATTTTTAAAGACTACCTTAAAAAAACTGTAAGTTTGAGCCAGGCCTGATGGCCTAGTGGTTAAAGTTTGGCGCTCTCACTACTTCAGTGGCCTGGGATCATTTCCTGGTCGCAGAACCACATCACCTGTCTGTCAGTAGCTGTGCTGTGGTGGTAGCTCACATAAAAGAAGTAGAAGGACTTAGAGCTAAGATATATAACCATGCATTGGGGCTTTGGGGAGGAAAAAAAAAAAAGGGAGCAAGACTGACAACAGATGTTAGCTCAGGGCGAATCTTTCCCTAGAAAACAAAAAACACCCTGTAAGTTCAACAGAGTGCTTAGCACAATGTCTCATGTTATCTGAGGACTATATAAGAGTCTTATACTCCATACAATACCGCGTTTTAGTGGTGAGATATTCAGGTTGATTTGAGAGGACAATGCCATTCTTATTTAGAATGTACATACTGGCTCCTTCCATTTGGAATGGGAGGGAATCAGAGTGTTATAGATGAGGTCAGTGTAAAAAATGGTTTTCTCAACATAGTGAACCAGAGAAATAACACCTGCTCAGAGCAAGCAAGTCAAAACAGCACGTATAGCCAAGTAAGTGATGCTGTCCTTGTGCACAGACATTACATTACATAAACTGTTCTCCTCAGTGAGGGAATTTGTCCCTTAGAAATTGCTCATTGGAACATTTGGACATCATGCATCATGTTAAAGATCCATAAATGTCATCTGAATAGGGTAGATATGATGCATGGTAATATCCTCCCCATATCTGCATAGGGTTCTTCTGCTCAACAGATTGTCGTGATGCATTGCATCAGAGAATCCCACTCCAGTGCTTCAGAGACAGCTGAGAAGCCCCATGGGAGCCTTCTTAAGTCATTGCCACAAGGACTAAAATACCAGGAGAACAGGAAGCCATTCTTAGGACTTGACAAAATACCCTAATCTCCAAATGAATCTATTTATTATGTAGTTGGCACAAAGTAGGAATGTAATATTTTATGATTGAGTATATCTTTTTAATGTAAAAAAAAGGACCCATTTCTGGTTGTGAGATGAGTAGAATTTAGAATCTAGCAGCACTGTATTTTTCCTGTTACTTTACCAATCCAGGATTTTTTTGGAGAGGTATATGATATAACAATCTGGAGGCAGGCAAACCTAGATATGGATCCTAGGTTCCACAATTTTGACCCGTAGGCCCTTGGGCAAGGTCTAACCTCTGCGAGTTTGTTTTTTCATGTCTCAAATGAGAATTCTCCAACTACCAACCTCATAGGGTTATTGTGTAGGAATAAAATTGGATTACACGTGGACAGAGCTCATCACAGGATTAGGCACCTAAGATGTGCTCAATAAATGTTAGTTATTTTTCACCTATTAATGAATGTTCACTGTTATAATATCACGATAATAGAGCAAATGTCACTGACACTGAACCCCAAACACAATAAGATATTTTGTAGTTCCCATGTGTCTCCTTCTTTGCTTTAAATGTTCTTATCTTCCAATTTACCCTTGACTATTTCACACAGGCACTTCGAGGAGAAATTGCGCCTCTTAAAGAGAATGTAAGCCACGTCAATGACCTTGCTCGCCAGCTCACCACGTTGGGCATTCAGCTGTCACCTTATAACCTCAGCACTCTGGAAGACCTGAACACCAGATGGAAGCTTCTGCAGGTAGGCACATTACGAGCATTGCGGTTCCTTGTGACAATAAGAGAATATACAGATAAAGCTTGTTTGTAAGGAACAATAAAAGTAATTTTTCATGTGATGTTCACAATAATATTTGTGAGTGTAGGACATTTTGTATTACTTAATAAGTCACTATATAAATGTTTTAAGGTTATTAATATTAATTTTTATAAATGGTTGAAAGTTAGACTTTACTATATCTTGCAATAAACATGGAAGATAATGCTGAATCATGGTGGAAGAGCTAAATTACTGGCATGCAATTACTTTGTGCTATTATTGCTTGGGTTCTCAAAACATCTTCCCCTTTGGAATCCTAATTTAAACAAAAGTCAAAAGTAAGACACATTCTAAAACCTTTTAAAGCAGGAACATCCTATCACAAACCAACACGGAAGTTTTTCATGGGTTTGTATCATAAATATAGGGACTGTAAGTGTGCTCAAGATCACGCTTATTAGCTGCAGAACCTTTGGTAAGTTATTAAAACTCCCTATGCCTCAGTCTTTCATCTGAAAAAAATGGGGATATTAGGTGTCTCTAAAATATCAGTTTGTTATTAGGATGAGAAGTCAAAATACATGGAAAGTGCTTGGAACAGTGCCAGCCACACGGTAACACTATATAAATTCTAGCTCTTGGTAATATTGCAGTTGTTGTTATTAATTATTATTATTATCATTATAACACAGGTTTTGGAGTCAGACTTTCTAAGTGAGTGACCTTGAAGTCACTTGACCTTTCTGATTGTTAGTTTCCTCATTTGTAACATGCCTGCTGCTAAATTCATAGTATGAACTAATTCACGTAGGGTTATTAATACAGTACCTGTTTCACAGCAAGAACTCGGAAAATGTTTGTCATGGTGGAGGAGGAGTGTGTATATGTTCTTTATGTGAAGGACACTGTTAAACCCCAAAACCCTAAAACTGATTCAACCATAGATTTAGAGAATCGTTTTCTCTCCTTTTTCAATTTCATAGGATACAGACAGTATGCTCCTGAGGACAGAGAGGAAACTAGGTTTAAAACTATTTTCTTTCAATGTTGTAATAAAAAAATAATAAACCAGGTTATTTTTCCTATTGGCAGTCCATTTAGGGGTATGATTGAAAGTTCTGTTAAAAAATTGCTAGATCTTTAATAAAAACAAGTTCCAAATTCAAGATCTCTTGAGATCTCATATAATTTAATTCTTGTTATGATGGATAGTCTTGAAATATTTGTATGATAGATTGTTATAAGTGGCATCCACTAAAGCAAGGCAATATAGTCAAGCAACGACATGCATTTCTATGTCTATTTGCTCCACAGGGCTTAAGTACTATTAAAATCTTATCAGTTTCATCCTTTGTATGTTTTTTATTTTAAGCATAAATAAAGAAAGTAATAAATGTCCAAGGAAAACCAATGGCTACATTTGCTCCATTCAAGCACGCTGGAACTATATCTTAAAATTCCTTTTAGAGAGCTGAATGCCACATTTGCTTTCAGAATGTCGTACAAGGTTTGCGACAGTGGCATGTGAATTTACAAATGAGGTCAAAACATTATGACTGACAGGAAAAGTTACAAAAATCAATGTTAAGTGATCCATTGTAGTTTCACTATTTATTTAGATGTAAAGTATGAGAAAATATTCATAGCTTAATTTTTATCCATTCTTTAAACTGAATAAGGACTTGGTCGGAAATATAAGGAAGTACATGAAAGGAGATGGTACGATGTGGTAAAAAGAGCATTGGCATGAGTAGTAGAAGGCCTAACTTCAAACTGAATTCAGCTACTATTTGACCATGTTATCTTGGGAACCTCTCTCAGCTTCAGTTTCCTCATTTGAAAAATAAGACAATCCATTTTATCTAAGGTCACATCCAGTTCAGTCCTATGATTCTGTATCTGGATAGCTGGGGGAGATACAATATGACAAAATTTAGTTTAGATCAATGGAGTTGCTCCATCAATTAATAAGACAGATGTGGTTTGTTGGAATTATGCTTTCCCTTCCGTAATGCTCATTTTTAAGCCCTTTGTCCTCAAACCCACATATACACAGCCTTCTCATATTAAACAGTTCCATTGTTTTGTGGTCTATGCTTTTATTGTGCCAAATTTCACACGTTGCTATTTTTGAACATGACCTTAAGGATATGCTTAAAAAGTGTTTTTATCAGAAATCTGATTAATCTGAGGTTTTGGTTTGCATATAACTGAGTCAAGTTGATTCCATTCTTTTCTTTGGCCCTTATTCTAACCACTCTCCTGTATTATAAATGTGAGTCCTTGTTCAGAAAGTGAACAAAGCAAGAAATGAGATTCACATCAAACAACTTTATCCCCATTTACTGGAAGAGCAACTCATATGTCCTGTGGAGAACATTTGCATTTAGAAGAATGTGAGACTAAAGAATCACCCAGCTTCTGTGGAGGGAAGTTTAAGCCCACCATCATTATGACATCATAGTTAATAAAAGATAAAGAGTTTAGCTGCAATGCTGTGTCAGTTACGAAAATCACGATAAAAAATAAGTATGAATTCATCTTTGTTTCTATGTCTGCTAAGACAAAGAGAAATCAAGAAATAGAGACTTTGAGTAGTGGGAAGGCAGATATAAACCTAAGAAAAAGAGTCTTAAATTTGGGCAAAATAGTATGATAGAAGGCATAGAGTTACATACTACCTGGCTATGCCAACTTGATATCAGAATATCCTGGGTTTAGTTACGTGATCCATTAATTTTTATTTTAAAAGAAAACCATGCTGGTTTTTTAGCCATACATACTATCAGTCAAAATGATAGAAACAGATAAACCATGTAGATATGAACATCAACAGCAGAGTAAGACCCAGTCACAATTTATCTGTACATGGAAATAGAGTGTATAGAGAGTTCTGAATTTATTTTGAATCCACAAATAGAAATTTAGAGACATTGCTTTGCCTGTTTGAAACACCCTGTGGGAATAAAATCCTATTTTCTCCCTCAGAGTGAACACATTAGTATGGATATTTCTACTAGACCATTTCACAGTGTATTTTTGGCATAGGAAACCATCATTCCTTGTAGTTACAAAGAGATTTCATGTACATTATCTCATTTAATCCTTATAACATGGTTATGTATTACGATTCCTTATTATCACTATTCCCTTTTACAAGTAAGGAAACTAAAACTTTGAAGCATGAAGTGACATAGTCGCAGCCACACAGCCTGTAATTGTCAGTCAGTATCTGAATCAGATCTTCTGAACTGCAACTCCCATGCCCTTCTTATTTCCTCTTCTCAAAGTCCTATTAAGTCTGGACTCAACAAAGTCATACTTTAAAGCTATTTTGGCCAACACAGGTATGAAATACTTCACTTTTTTTTCATGCTTCGCCTCTTTTTTAAATGATTCTCAGGGATATTAAGTTTGAAATCTTCCTTTTACAAACCGATGGATTAATGAGCCCAGTTCAGTGTACCTCTTAAAATCACAGCTGTAGTTTCAAATGTAAAATTAGAAAGCATTCTATTCCTCATTGTCTTTAGAACTCAGCAACTGTACTAAAATCCTCCAAAAGTGATTTTAATGAATTAGCTCTGAGAGCAGGACCAATGCTAATATTTGGTCCAGTAGAAATGAGTCTCGAAACCGAATGGGAAGAAAATTAAACTGATGATAAACCTTTCTGATTTTGAAGCAGTGCACACACATTTGGTGGTGTGGTTGTGCTCTTTACTCACCAAGCACAAGTTCTATCGGGAATGTTCTCCCATAGGGCATATTGTAATCATTTCTCTGCATATCATGAGTAAGCCCACAAACAGCAAGAGAAGCTGCAAATACACTTTAATAGAAAGAGGACATGCTTTATTGCCTGTAGGATGTACGGAATGTAATCACGTGAAAAATATCGAATTCGGAGACATTTCCAGGTATGACATTCTTTAAATATGTTTAAGGACAGAATCATGAATTATGTATGCTTTTAAAGGTTTCTGAGATTCTTCCAAAGTCATGCAGACAGTTATAGACTCCTTCACATCTCTGTGGTAACTTTCTGTCACGGAGATCTACACTATCATCTTCTGCATACTCCATTCTTTCTTTCTTTCTTTCCTTCTTCTTTCATTCGATCAGTACTGATTGAGCATCTGCTGTTTACAAAGCAGATAGTGTAATCGTCCTATCTAGTCCGAGAGCATACTGACCAAAACGCCCTTTACTGCTTATGCCATCTTAAGCAAAATTTTATGGGTGGATTTGCTTTTATTACTTCCATAATGGCCCACCCTCTCCCCCTTTCTCCATGTTATAAACAAAAAATAAAAATGGGCTATTATAGTACTAACACTATAAACGTAATACCTTTTCAGTTCTCAGAATACAGATTCTTCAGTAATTTCTGACTGGGAATTTGGTCTACATAATCAAATTAGCAAGATTCATGGAAGGACATGGGATCATATTGAGGTGGCCAATAGAAATATTTGCATGGCTTTGTTTTTAGAAAACTAAGAAAGATTTCTAATTTAAAAAATTAAAACTTCCAGCAGAGCAGCTTCTGTTCTTTCCTTTGGTGAGATAGGTTTTTGAAGCGGGCTTCTCTCTCTATGTATGTATGTTTGTCCTTGTCATTGAGTACAAGATTTGACCTTTCAACTGTGTGGACAGATTTTAAACATTTTCCTCACACTCTTTTTTTTTTTTTTTAAAGATCCTGTACTAATCATTTTGCTTTATGAGGTCCTTTCTAGGCAAGGAGCCTAGGCAAGCTGTGCCATCTGCTGTTTGAAATAATGTAGACCTATTACTAACGGAGGGTGAGGAGAGGACATCCAGCTTCCTCCACTTCAGTTTTGCTAAGGCTTGGTTCTACTGATGTCTTCTTCCATGTCCTTCCTTGACTTCTTCTTTAACAAGACCAAAAATTTGTCTGCTTCTGGTTAGACCGCAAAACTCAGGAGAAAATGATGAGTCTGAGGCCATGCTCAAAGGAAATATGTCTTCCTACATCAGTGGTTCTCAAATGTGAGTGAGCATCGGAATCATCTGGAAGACTTAGGAAAACACAGATCATGGACCCACCTCCAGAGCTTCTGATTCAGCAGGTCTGGAGCAGGGCCTGAGAGGCTGCATTTCTATCAAGCTCCCAAGTGAGACTGAAGCTGCTGAGCCAGGGACCACACTTCGAGGACCATTGTCCCACATTAAGCACTTTCCGGGGACAGCCAGGTTTAAAAGATTTAAAAATACATATATATATATGTGTGTGTGTATATATATATATATAAAATACATGTAAATATATGACTTCATACATATAAATATATGATACATATATTTACATATAATACATATAAATATATGATATAAAAATACATATATATATATGGCTTCTTAAGACACTTTGAGAAGTTTCGAGGCAGGTTGTAGAAAGTAAGTATAATGCCATGCAGAAAGTTCTGTTTTAGACGAGTGTTGCAGTGCCATGGGAACATGGAGACCCAAGCTCTTAATGCTTGTCTTCAGTGCAGGAAGAGAAGGGTAAATGGAAACTTGGAGGGTGAAGGGAAATGTCCTGGTAACACAATTTGCTGCTCTATGGATTTATAAATATAAACCCATAAATGTAAAAATGGATCAAAAGAATGAAAAGAATGTAAATAGGGATTTATAGTTCCTATATTTTAAGTCACATGGTCTAGAATTATGCTGTCCAGTATGGTAGATACGTGTGGATTTTGAGCCCTTGAGTGTAGCCAGTCCCAATCAAGGTGCATTGTAAGGGTAATATACACATCAGGTTTCAAAGACTTAGTTCGAAAAAAAGAATGCAAAATATCTCATTAATATTTTTATATTGATTACCTGTTGAAGTAATAATATTTTTATGTCTTTGCTTAAGTAAACTATATCATTGTAATTAATTTCACCCATTTCTTTTTATGATTATTCAGACGGCTATTTTTTCAACGAAGTGAGCCTGTCACTTCAAGTAAAACAACTGGCAGTGTTTCTTTTTACTTTTATAATATGTCTACCAGAAAATTTAAAATGACATATGCAACTCTCATTAAATTTCTATTGGATAGTACTGGTCTAGAACATAGTTCTCAAAATCTAGCATGGATAAGATTCACCTGCAGAGCTGGTTAAACCACCCCCTGAGATGCTTCTGTAGGGACCGGATGAAGCCTGTGATTGTGCATTTCTATCAAGCTCCCAGGGGATGCTGTTGATTTGTGACTACACATGAAAATTTGTCCCCAACTATGAAGCATAGAATTTTACAGAGAGGTCTACAAATATGTTTTCGCATCAAGCATCGTCTGTAGCTTGAATACAAAATTGCCTTGCCCAGATACCACTATTTTTCATAATTCAGTAAATGCAGTTGTGTTACTAAGCGCAAACAGATTTTTCTCAGCTGGTCACTTTTTCTCAATTGACAGGTACTAAGTAGTACTTCCATCATGTAGGGATCCTATAATTCGTGCAATATTAATCAGAGATCCACAGGCTCAAAAGGGTTGGAAGCCACTTAGCCACAAATATTGTAGTAATGTAGGAAAAAGTACTCCAAAACATTCTAAACAGTAGGTAGCTCATAAAAAGATTTCAGCGCTAACATCTAGTTTCATGTGCACACTGGCAGGAGTTTGTAAAAAGCTGAAGGTAAGGGAAATGAAAAGAACACAGCAGAAAGAAGAATGTGTTTGTTTTAGAAAAGGTTAGGTCACAGGAGGATTTGTTGATATTAGGAATAGAATGACCCATGAAAAAAGGACAATTAAGTTCGAGGAAAACATCTTTTCAGTAAGGAGAGAGCAATCATTTACGCTTAACCTCATTTCTGTTTAAACAAAAAGAGAGGGAAATGAACAAGGCCCTTTAAAGATTTAAAGAAGAAAGCGTAAATCTAAATGCCCAGGATGGTTACAGCCCTTAGAACGCTCTGAGGTCAAGGTGTGCTGTCAGACTTATGGACATTTTCCTCAGTCAGTGTGGTTTCCAGTGTTTTCACAGCTAATTGTACTTGATTCAAAAGGAATGATACTGAGATTGCCTAGGTAACCTTGAAAGTAATGTGGCCCAGGTGGCCCAGAGTCCATCCTCCTTACCCCGAAGAAGAACAGTCCAGTTTTCAAGGACGTTCTCTATTTTTTTTAAAAAAAGGCATCAGGATATGTGGAACCATATGGAGAAAAATGAATGATGTAGGGAGTGTGACCAAAAAAAATGACATAATGTACAAAATGAGAATGAAGCCAGTAGGAGTCAAAGAAGTATTTATTAAAGAGAATGAAAGGCATATTAATTTTTTCAGAGATTTTATCATTATGAAGTATTAGTTAGGTTACCCAATTGCTTGATCTTTATGTACTACCTAATTCCTAATTTGTTTTAATCAGGAACTATATTTGCTAGTTCTGAAGGCAACTGCTATGGTCATCCATATACTAAGTGTTTTATTATTGTTTTTCAAAATGCAATGTGTTCCTGTTAAATGTGTTTAAACAGCAATTTTATGTACGTATGTATTTCTTTTCATTTCTGCTATCTCTAATTCTGTCCTAGAAATATGCATATCAGTAGGTGTATTTAAAATTGCCGTACGCTCATATCTTCTCTTCCTTCTCGCTTGTTCCGCTTCTGACATTTGCCCTTCCCTCAAATTTCTCACTGCTTTATTCTTTATTCTGGTAAGTGTCCTCCAGCCTGCCGTCGCTCCTTCCTCCCCCCTGTCTTCGGCCTGTTTGCCCTGCTTATTTGCTTTTTTGCTTTTCCCACTGTCCTGCTGCGTGTGAAACACTCGGCCAGCAGCTGCTCCCATTTCCCATGCTACGTCACGCACAACATTCAAAGAGCTGCTGTTCTCACATTTCCACCAGAAAGACGCCCCCCTCCTCCTTCGCTGCACATTCCTCTCGAAATAACCGCCTTTCAGACCATATGAAAAGCTGAATGTTAAAGCCAACACTGTGAGGAGGCCTGGAAACTAGCTTATGAAATTCAGAAAGGCTACTTTTAAAGGTCAATACCACAAAGCGAATTTTAAATGACTGTAGTTTATCTTAATATTTCTTTATTCTTATAAATTCTGTAACGTCCTTAATTATCATTATGATATTAATTCTCCCTTCAAACGATATATTCATTAATTTCAATGGTAGAGATGGAATGGAAAATATAATAAATTAGCAAATTATTATATTAGAAATACAGTTTTTTACACAGAGTTATACTTTATTGGGCCAACGCAGTTGCACAATATACGTTTGAGAAGAATTGATTTTAGTGAGTACTGTGTATTACTGAAATTAATAACTAGCACTTATCTAGTACTTACTGCACGCCATTCACTATGCTAACCCTTTTTACATGGACTAACGCCTTTAAGCCTCACAACCCCCCTCTGAGGTAGATACTGTTTTTATCCTCATTTTAAAGATGAGGAAAAAAGAGGTTAGGTGGCTTGCCCCAGGTCACACGGCTGGCAAGTGGGAGAGCCAGGATTCAAACCCAGGCAGTCCGGCTGGGAAATCGGTCAGAACTACTAACTATAGGATAGCGCCTCTCTGATACAAAGTTAGATTGACATGACAGTATTTCTTCTTCATTTACAAGTCAGCCCTTTAACCAAAAAGTATAACTCCCTCCTCAAATCTATTAATTTGTCAGGAATCACGTGCATCAGGAGTTTAGGAAATGCAGATTTAAAGCAGGATGATTATATGAATCTCAGACCACAATCTCAGGAATAGCCTGTTTAACCCAGAGCTTGAATCATTCACAGATTAAAATCGAGAATCTGTCTCCTGTCAGACCAGGAGGACTTAATCCTCAAACTCTTCCTGAAGTGAGCCAAAATACTCCTTCAGTCAATAGATATTTTCCATCCAATAAGTATTTCTGGTACCTACTCTCTGCCAGATGGTGTGTTAGCGAATAGAGATGCAGTCGTGGAAAAACCAAACACAGGCTGTGCCCTCATGGAGGTTATCCTTTCTTGGGAAGACAGACATTAATTTAAAAAATACCTCAGATAATTAGTACAAGTTGTGCTAAGTGTCATGAGAGAAAATGAAGAGCATATAGTGAGGACCTAAGTGTGTGTGTGTGTGTGTGTGTGTGTGTGTGTGTGTGTGTGTGGTGAGGCTGGGAGGCAGGGAAGGCTCATCAGGAAGTCTTCTCAGAGAAAGTGGCCTCCCAGACGAAACCTAAAGGATGAAGACAAGTTAACTGACTTTTTTCTTCATCTATAGCTTTTATTTTAAATGGCCTGAAGCTTGAGACTAACAAACTAAACAGAGTAGTAAAATTCCAGTATGTAAATTTAATAACTAGGAATCATTTGAAGTAATGGACTGCAGAGTTAATGTGTAATTAAGTCACATAGAAGGAAGATTTCCTAGCGTTTCCTATCATAAACAGACAGCATCCTGGTGACTTTCTTCGTGGCTGTTAGGAAAATCTAGAGCTACGTGTTTGCTCACTTAATCATGAGGTCTATCTGCCCCCACCTGAATGTCAGCTCCATGGGGGCAGTGGCCCAAAATCCCACATCCAATGACACTTGGCAGTATCTTTTATATAGTAGGCATTCAATAAATATTTCTTGAATTGCCAAATGGATGAAATTAAGCAAAAATTTTATTGAGAACTATAAAGTAAACAGAAAGTTATAGCACAGGGGAAAAATAGGAGGCAAAACTCATTTCTGAAGTAGGATGCATGTCTAGATCTGTGGATTCATAAAGTTAACCAATGCTTAAATAATTTTCCCAGAATTCCAAAAAGAAAAAGAATTGATTAAAAATTAAATATGCATTCTTTACTCTGTGGTGAACATAGTTCACACGTATCCTAGACCTTTATGAACAGTTAATGATCTGTGTGCTCTGAACAACGTGGAATGTACTTACTTAATGTTATATTTGGAGGAAAATGAGATCAAATAGCTTCCTTTCCTACGCCCCTTTTTTATTGAGATATAATGGACATATAACATTATACTAGTTTCAGGTGTACAACATAATGATTCGATATTTATATATATTGCGAAATGATCACCACAATAAGTCTAGTTAACATTCATCACCATACCTAGTTACAAATTCTTTTTCTTGTGATAAGTTTTAACATCTACTCTTTCAGCAACTTTCAAAAATACAATACAGTATTTTTAACTGTAGTCACTATGCTGTATATTACATTCCATGACTTATTTATTTTATAACTGGAAGTGTACCTTTTGACCCCCTTCACCCATTTGATCCATCCCCCGACCTCTGCCTCTGGCAACCGCCAATCTGTTCTCTGTATCCATAACCTTGTTTGTTTGGTTTTTGGTTTTGGTTTTGGTTTTGTTTTAGATTCTGCATATAAGTGAGATCATACAATGTTTGTCTTTTTCTGTCTGACTTACTTCACTTAGCATAATGTCCTTGAGGTCCATCCATGTTGTTGCAAATGGCAAGATTTCGTTCTTTTTTATCGCAGACTAATATTCCAGTGTGTGTGTGTGTGTGTGTGTACCACAGTTGCTTTATCCATTCTTCCATTCTTCCATCAGTGGACACTTAGGTTGTTTCCATGTCTTGGCTATTGTAAATAACGCTGTGATGAACGTAGGGGTGCATATATCTTTTTGAATTAGTGTTTTTGTTCCCCTTTTTAGAACAGCTTTCTTGAGGTATCATTAACACATACATATTTAAAATGTACAATTTGATGAGTTTGATATATGAATATAACCTGAGAAATCATCACCACATTCAAAACAGTGAACATATCCATACCCCTAGAAGTTTCCTCGTGCCTCTTGGTAATCCCTTCCTCTCACCCCTCCATTGCCTCCAAGCAGCCACTGATCTACTTTTTATGACTGTAGACAAATTTCTACTTTCTAGTGTTACATAAATGGGATATACAGTATATACTCTTTTTCAGTCTTATTTCTTTTAGTCAGCGTAATTGAGATTCGTCCATGTTGTTACATGTACCAATAGTTTATCCCTGTTTATTGCTGAGTGGTATTCCATTACATGGAAATCCGTCAATTTGTTTATTCATTCACCTTTTAATGGACTTTTGGGTTGTCTCCAGTTTGCAGCTATTACAAGTAAAGCTGCTATGAACATTCATGCTCACGTCTGTGAATGGGCTTACGTTTTCATTCCTCTGCCCAGGAGAGGGATGGCCAGATTATATGGTCGGTGTGTGTTTAACTTAGTAAGAAACTGCCAAACTGTTTTCCAAAGCAGTTGCACCAGTTTACGTTCCCACCACCGTGTATAATAGTTCCAGTTCCTTCGTATCCTTGCTAAAATTTGATACAGTCAATCTTTTAAATTTTAGCCATTTCAATGAGGAAATAGTAGTATCTCATTATGGTTTTAATTTGCATTTCCCCAGTGACTAATGATGTAGCCGTTTCAGCTTTCTTATAATTAGTGCTGGCATGATGTAACTTTTTTTATCCTTTTATTTTTAGCCTATTTGTGTCTTTATGGTTAATGTGCATTTCTTGTAGGCAGCATATAATTGGATTTTGCTCTTTAAAATCCAATCTGACAATCTTTTTTAATTGGGGATATTTAGACTGTTTTATTTAATGTGAGTATTGATATGGTTAGGTGTAAACCTGTCATCAAGCTATTTGTTTTTGCTTCGTCGCATCTGTTCTTTGTTTGCTTGTTTCTCTTTCTGTCTTTGTTTAGATTAATGGGAATTAGTGAATCCATTCTATCTCCTATGTTGGCATATTAGCTATAACTCTTTGTTTTATTATTTTAGTGGTTGCTTTAGGGTTTATAGTAAACATCTTTAACTTATCACAGTGTAGCTTCAAATGGTATTAGGCCACTTCACATATGGTATGAAAACATTTCAATGATATATTTCTGTTTGCCCCTTTCCCAACTGTGTGCTATTGGTTAATCCTTTGGGCTCTTTTAAGATTACGTAGGATTAGACCGACACTCAGTCTAGGGCTAATCGTTCCCCACTACTGAGGCAAGGCCCTTCCGTGTATTCCACTCAGTGCCCCGTGTATCATGAGCTTCCTAGTATTACTGGTAGGGGATAGACGCTGCTCCCTGCTGTATATGTGTACTGGGCGCTGTTACCTCTAATCCTTGTGATTCTTTCCCGGCCTCCAGTAGTTGCCTCACACATGTGCTAATAATCAGTACTCAGCCGAATACTTGAGGGAGACCCTCTGTACATCTCCAGGGTTCTCTCTGAGCAGCGCTCTCCTCTCTGGGCTCCTGTCCAGTGAACTCTGGCTAGATACCTTAGTCTTCCTGGACTCTCAGTTCCGTCTCCTCAACTCAGGGAGTCTGCCAGGATCCTCTTAAGTTCTTCTTGCCCGTGCTGTGGACTGGAAAACTCTCTTAAGGTAGTAAGCTAGGACAATTCTAGTGCTCACCTCATATGTTTTTCCTCTCTCAAGAGTCACTATCCTTCCTTGCCTGATGTCCATTCTTACACTCCATCATTACATGTATTTTGTCCATATTTTGCTTATTTCCAAGAAAGGGGTTAAATTTGGCCCTTATTACTCCATCTTGATAAGGAGATCATATGCAAAGAATGTTGGAGGAAAACAGGTAATGAGCTGATAGTGTACAAGTCTCCAGACACAGAGATGCTGTTTGTCATTTACCAACATTGCACATACTTTATTTTGCTTTCGCAATAGCAGTGATTGCCTTGTATGTATGATTGCCTCAGACCCTTTGCCTGGTTGTATTTAGGGCCTTGCCTTTGCAATGAAGTTGGCTAAGGCTCAGGCCTTAGTCTACATCTGAAGACTCTGGTCAGGGCCTCAAGCCAAGACTACGTAGCAAGGTGCTCCAAGCATAAATTAGCCAATAGGACAGCTGCTAAGCCTACTTTTAAAACAGCCGAATATGTCAGTGTGTTTCACTGCTTTGAAAATATCCACTTTGAATTACTGAATGTTTTAATACTCTTAACTTTACACTTCAGCAATCATTCTTTACAAGGTTCTATTTAATTATTTTTGATACTATATCATCTAATGACCAATGCGTGCCCATGCATAAGTTTTATTTTAGGAAAGATGGCCTGTTTAAGTTGTTGCCACCCATCACTTCAGAGGATTGGAGTTCTGAAAGTCCAGAAGTCCAACTCTTGTTTTTACAAAGACATCACATGAAATGTCATAGTTCACACAGCTAGTTAATAATGGAAACAGAACCAAAAACTTGGTCTATATTCTTTTCACACACCCTTTAGTTTTAGTCTAAAAAAAGGCATTCTTCAGTCTAAATATTCCATATTCTAAAACATTTTTCAAAAGGAATTACTTCTGTAAATCCCACCAGTCTTGCAAGGTCTATGTGAAACAATGAGATAAAGACTGTGAAAGGGTTTCAGAAACTATTAAATGCTCCAAAAATGTAAGTTTTATTATAGGAACTGCAGTTCATTTCTATGAAACCTTTCTAAACTTTTTCAGTTTTCTGAACTTGATTATGCAGTATCTTTTCTAATACATTTGTTCTTCCTCTATAAGAAGAATTTAATCCTTTCTGCCCTGCTGGGTTGTAAAAAGAGGGGCCCTCTTCTTTTCTAGAACCCATTGATATTTTATAGTTTTATACATCTAGGGAGTTCCCGCTAAATACATGTCGAATAAAATTGAACCAAATTTCCTTCTAGACGTGTGGGGAAAAAAACTATTCTGATCCTTGAAAAGAAAAGATACTTTTAAGGATTAGATATAGTAACTTTACTCTTCTGTATTTACAATGAAATGATTTTAATTTGTCTTATATTCAACTCATGCATCATATCTGCATCCCTTTGTTAAAACTGAACAGATTTCCAGGTTAATGTCCTAATTTCTAACAACAGCTGCCTATGTTGGCAGAAAAAAAAGATATGAGAGCATAGTCGTGAACTTCAGATTTTTTTCCTCTGCTTTTGGCATTCCTTTCCTCTGAATTATAGCTTACATTGCTCTATTATCTCAGTTTGACTTAGTCTTTCTAAATATTCACTTCTGTTTCCATCAATAAATATTTACTAATCTACCTCTTCATCTCCTTTTTTTCAGAAAACTCAGATGTGGGTGGATTACTATTCGTGGCACTTAGGAAATATAAAAAGATTTTGAATTGCTACAAACACATCAAGATCCCCAATTCTCAGGCATAGCTTTCCCATTAGACACTTAAACTTCAGCAATAAAATTGGCCATAGGGCTACAGCTCTGGTACTGCGCTTGGGAATTCTAACATTAGCCTCTTTGAATTCAGTCCATCATTCATGATGTATCCCTATATTTCTGTGCCATACATAGAATTTTCCTTTTGGAGTCACCTTCCCTCTTTCTGAAAGCTACCTGCTGCCAGTCTGCTGAGTGTTCTCAGTAAACCCTCTCCTTCTCCGTGGGTAGTGGCCCCTTTCCTGCTGGGTAAATTAAATGCTGAGCCTGGTCACTGCAGCTTTCTTTCTAGCCTCTTCTGCTCCTGGACCAAGCATGAGAGCTGTCTGCTGGTAGTCAGGATTTATCTCCAGGGAGGTGGGACAAGTTGTCCTCTGTTAGACATATCTCAAAGGAGTATTGTTTAATCTTCAGGGTACCGCTGAGACACCATTATTTCCCTTTCCCCAAATCTACTCCCTCTATTATGTACATGTACACCCTTCTCCCTTGCTGGTGGAGACCTGTCTTGTTCAGGATCTACCCTCCTCCAGGTGACCATGCATATCGAGGGGTGGCCTCAGTCCCAGGGAATGAATGATGACAGTACTGAGCTATTTCATGGTGATCTGGTGGGCCCAGTCTCCTTACCAATGATTGGGCATGCACATTTTACGCAATCTCAGGCAGTAAGGTAGAAAGGGAAGACCGCTGGTGAGTGTCCGGGAAAGGTTTTCTTTTTCTTCTAGACACTACGCCTACTTCTTCCCTCTACCTGGAATGCTCTTCCCCCAGATATCTATGGGAGTAACTCTGTCACGTTCTTCAAGTCTTGCTCAAATCTCAACTTCTTAAAGAAACCTCCTTGAAAATTGACCACCCTATTGAAACAGCAACCTACCCTTCCTCCCCATTCCCAGCCATCTCAATCAATCCCCCTTGCCCTCTTGCAGTAGTTCTTCTACAAAGATGCCCCCCCCCCCCAAACACCATGAGTCATGCCTCCAGTACACTGTGTCTAGTCCCCTCCCACCCTGAATCTGGGCTGGCCCTGTATAACAAATTGAAGGCAGCAAAAGTGACACTGCAAGATCCAAGGCGAAATCCGAAGAAGTGTTGCAGCTTCTGTCTTGGTCACTCGAAATGCTCACCCTGGGGAAGTGAGCTGCTGTGAAAGAAGTCTGACTACAGTAAGGCCACTATGCTGTGAGGAACTCTAAGCTAGCCACATAGAGAAGCTACATGAAAAGACAGAAATGCTTGGCCCGCCCCCAGCTGTTGCAGCCATCCCACATGAGGCGACAAATGTGTGAGCAAAATGACTATCTGGGATATCCATCCCAGTCAAGCCTTCAAGTCACTCTAGCTGCCATCTGACTGTAAACACATGAAAGACCCCCCACAAAAAAACACCCAGCTGAGCAGTCGACTCACAGAACCAGCAGCAACAGTGATACATTTTTGTCTTAAGCCACTAAGTTCTAGGGTGGCATGTTATGCTGCAATAGGAACATCTGACCTGGTTTTCTGTTTTTTCTTCTTTCCATAACACTCATAACATACTACAGAATTGACATATTGAATATGCGTTTTTTTTATTGTCTGCCTCCCACCATGAGAAAGTAAGCTTCATTAGGCCAAGGATCTTGTCTGTTTTGTTTGCTACTATATCAGAAGCACCTGAGAACAGTTCCTAGCATGGTGCATATTTGTTGAATGAATGAACCAGAACTTGAGTAGCCATTTTGTGAGTGTGCCGCGAGTTCAACTAAGGATGGCAGAGTGGAAAGATGGGAAGAACCTGAGTCCTGACGATGCCATTGTGCTTCTGAATTACCCATTCCTGGAGCCTCTGCACTCCTTGGCTGTTCGAGACCTTTTGTGCTAGGTTTTCTATTACCTGCAGCAGAAGGCATCCCATCTGGCGTATGGTCTTTCAGATCATTTTAATTTGCAGCCATAGGACTCAGACATGACTGAACCAGAGGATAAATCCAAGTGGCAGACGCCATGACATTCTCAAAACCACTCTTGCTGACTGAGGCTTTCCTGCTGAGTGGAGCACCTAGTTTATAATACATTCTTTCCTTAGATCTTCTCCCCAGAGGCCTTGGTAGATGTCTGGAGGACCACCAATCTCTTAAAGATGACTGTAATATTCTTCTGGATATGTAACTCCAGAAATGCTTACAGCTTGAGTGTTCTCTCAGTACCCATAATATGCATTGCCCAGCCCACTAATTTGCCACGTTTATCTGGATTTCTTAGACTTAGGCTGGGACCCCCACCATAGAGCAAAAACCAAACATGGTTCATTACCCTGCTACTTGCAATGAGTTATAGAAAACCTGCAAAACAAGCAAGTAAATTAAGTCACTGTTTGGTTAATGCTTGTGTTCAGCAATCACTTTTGCCTGAAATCCAGTTCAGTGCTTTTTAAGTGACTACATTACGCTAGACACTGTATTTGGCAGTAGGGACAAAGCTGTTCGTGACACAAAACCCCTTCAAGGATGATTGATACATGAACTACAAACAGTACCATAAGGGCTCCACTAGAGATTTGAGGAAAAAAATTGATATTAATGTGCAGAACAGTTAGCAATTAATTTTGCCCGCCGGGACGACATTTGAGTTTGAGTGAAGAGTACGGTTTCAAAAGGCAGAGAAGAAATGGAAGGGTTTTCTAGGAAGGGACAGCATAAATAAAGGCTTAGAGATCTGGGAAAATCTGACATAACCTAATGTAGTTAGAAGTCTGGAATGAATAAGGTGTGGGGTATAGGGTGGGGAGGGTAGCAGAGGCGAAATAAGTAATATCTAGGCAAATGAAGGACATGTAATTAGGGGAGAGGAGAAATATTTCATTTCTCTTTAATTCCTTTTTTCTGAAAATATTTAATTATGTTTTAAATATTTTCCTCAAATCTCCTTTTGACTTTTTACATTTGCCACTCCTAAGGAAACTCTATTACACTAGATGATTTCTACCTTTTTAGCTTATTTGCCCCAAGTAAACAAGGGACAGAAAGTTTCTCATGTAAAGTATTCATTCAACCCGAAAGAACATTGATGATTTCAGACCATTTAATGTTAAATATTTTAGAGTTCTAGATGATTTCTCTTTGGATGAGCACAAATTTCTTTGCAGACTTTGAAAATATATGTTTAGTTTTTAACAGACTAATTGCTGCTGCTTTCATACCGGTCTCATGGGCATCAGCAGGTTCAAGTTCAGCAGGTAGGAGTCTGGCCTCTGAGAATGTAGCCTACGAGTTAAGGAATGCGCGATTACTCCTGTAATTACTTGAGAGGGATTCTGAAATCCTGGTGGGGTTGATGGGGCCGCCAGATAGCAGGGGTCAAGAATGTCTAAGAGGTTAGGAATTTAGACTGGAGCTGTGGTGGGGAGTTAGTGTAAACAGGTTCTGAATATAAAAGATCAGGAATTCAAGTTGACAGTTAAGAAACCAACATCTTAGAAATGTAAACCTCCCTTTAAGTCAAAGGCTCTCCAAACTAGGACTTCATAATACACTTGCCAAGGCAAGAGCTAGTGTCTATTTGCCTGCGTGGTTCTGGAGCACGGGGGATTGCAGATGGTGTGTTGGTTAAAATGCTTGCAGCAGCCAATAACAGAATGCCTGACTTAAGGGGCCTTGTATTTGTTTTTCCCAAACTTCTCTGGGCATAAGACTCACCAGGGGCCCTTGATTAAATTACCAGTTCCCAAGCCCCTTCACTGGCCAGTCTGATTCAAGAGGTTTGGGAATCTATTTTTTTAACATGAACGCTAAAGGAATCAGGCAAGTTTTAAAAACACTATCTTAAATGGTAGAGACATCGGGTAATCTAACACAGTGGTTCCCAAACCTTAGCATACATCAGGATCACCTGGAGGGCTTGTTAAACTACAGGCTGATGGGCTCCACCCAGGGTTTCTGATTCAGTAGGTCTGGAGTAACCAAGGCCTGAGATTCTGCATTTCTAGTAACTTCTCAGGTGATGCTGATGCTACTGTGCTCAGGAACTACACTTTGAGAACCACTGGTCTAACGCAACCAGAAGTCCAAAGGTCCATCAGGTCTGGCGCTGGTTAATCCAGCAGCTGAACTATAGTAAGACTCCAGTTCGGCTTCTCTGGGAGGCTCTTGACTTTCTCCTCATTATCTCGAGATGGCTTCCCACTGCACCAAGCAACAAATCCACAGACGGCAGTATCCAAGGCAGGAAAGGAATAAGGTACAAGGACAGCTTCGTATGTAAGGGCGTGTGTGTGTATGTTGGGGAATAAAGAATTCCCCAGAAGCTCCCTAGGAGATTTCCCCTTACGTATCAGACAGAACTGGGTCCCACTGTACCCCTTTAAACCAATCATTGGCTACAAGGAATGAAATTACCGTGATTGCTTTAGACCAGATTTTAATTCTTCCCCCAGCACTGGGTCCATTGATGTCCAATATCTGATCATAATTGAGATTCCTTACCAAGAAATAAGAAGTAAATAGCTGTTAGGTAGTCAAGTAGCTGGCTTCTGATACTAGTATGATTATAAGTAGGTTCAGGGTTGAAAATATTGATACAAATGCTGGTAAATAGTATATGATATTAGCTTTGTCATCACCATTTGCAATGAACTAATAGACTCATGAAGAATTTGGCCCCGTATATTGGTGAAAAAGTGCCTTTTCGAAGCTCACTGTATACATGTAGTCATCTTGCTGTTATTATACCTGTATATGGAATTGCAAGCTGTCCCTTCAGGTAATGAAATTTAGACAAGTTGGAACCTGTATAACAGCAAATCAATACTGAAGTTATAGGCAAAGTCTGTGCTTGTAGAGACTAACACATAGGATAGAAAGACTTCGTGACCAAAATGTAATAAATTCTACATTTAAAGGTATCCAACACAAAGAAAAAACAATGTATCGAGGTGTGTCTTTTTATATGTTTGCATTTTTCTTCTCATTCATTCCTGAAGGTGTTTGTTTTTAACAAGCACATAACTCAGCTATGCCCCATATGTCCACGGCCAATGTAAAGTGGAAAATTTAATTGTTTACTTAGGCCTCACGTCTTCCAAATACTTCATTAAAGAATGCATAGGGGACGGCCCTGTGGCCCAGTGGTTAAGTTCGCGTGCTCCGCTCTGGTGACCCAGGGTTTCGCCGGTTCAGATCCTGGGCGCAGACATGGCACCACTCATCAGGCCACGCTGAGGCGGTGTCCCATATGCCACAACTAGAAGGACCCACAACTAAAAATATACAACCGTGCGCCGGGAGACTCTGGGGAGAAAAAGGAAAAAAATAAAATCTTTAAAAAAAAAAGAATGCATAAAAGGTAGCTCCTGAATTATAAGGAAAATTTCCTGAGTTTTCTGCATTCTTTTGATAGTGAAAGGTAGTGACTAATGTGAGACTATCTCCTGTTTTATTTTTGTTTCCTTTCAGGAACTAGCTTTTGTTAAGAGAATTAATAACTGAAAGACGAGCTAAGGTGACAGATGTATTTTTTGTTGATCAGTGTCTAAAACTGTTGATTACTTTTTTTTACGACCTACAGTGGTAAGTTTCACTTCACGCAGCGAAACTGATGACTGCCATATTTGCAAGTCCCATCCAGTGTAACAGAGTTGTTGGTTTTAACACCACAGGCTTGTGTCCAGAGACTGGGAAGCTGGATTTCAAAGATTGTAGTCTATTTAGCTGAGCACCCCATTCTATACTCATTAAGTTATGGTTAGGACATAGTATCTAGCTCCACCCCCTGACCTCGTCCAAGAGAAGACTGCAAGACCATGCAATTCTGTTAAAATCCATAGGGACATTTCCCTTCCTTGGGACTGATGGGAATTACACAAGGGGCAAAATTGTGAGAAGCAAAAAATGGAAACTTCCAAAATGGGGTAGAATCGCTGATAATTTTAGTACACTTAAACATATACAGCAAATTTAATGACAGCATTTTCCCACTGCTGCCTTTCGTTGTGAAGATTGTGTTTTTTCTTCTGGGTTGATTGCCTGGAAAATAGCAAAAGATGGTTTGGAGCCTTCACCAGCAGAGGGTGTGTTTACCTTTTGTGCATAAGGTCTCAGGCATTGTGCCCTGCGGCTGCGTTCTCTAGCCTTCTCACATTCACACACAGCGGTGGGACTGCTTACAGATACTTTCCTGTCTTCTCGGATTGAATCAGGCACTGGTTTGCCAGCAACTTTTGGTTGTTGTTGTTTTTGAAGACCATGCAACTAACAGATGTTTGTTGTTGGCTCCATATCTACATTCTTTGAAAGCTGCAGAATCAGATTGCTGACATTCAGACAACACTAATTCCCATATCCAGGGAGCCTAATTTGCCGTCCCTGAGATCCTGATTCCTGGTGTTCACGGGTTTAAAAACCATTTCAGTGACACAATATAAGAATGGGCTTGGGAGCTGCAGCGCTGTCTCCACTGAAGAGAATCACATTTTATAAACATCTGCGTCATTACTGGTATGATTCAGCTCTAAGCTGTATACAGCTGTGTTTCCAGTTTCAATTAACAATCCCTTAATTGCATATCCATCTCATGTTACTAATTTAGTTAATTTATTCATAATTAAGAGTATTCTGTTTTCTACCAAGGTTTGTCGAGCTCAGAACATTATAAAGAGAAATATTTTAAGGCAGCATCTCCAAGGGATTTTGTTTCTTATAATCACATCACAGTAAAATGTCATTCATGAGCCCAAAGGAAGATGAATTGCTAAGGGATTTTTTTTTCCAGTAAATTAAGAAGCCATGGGAAGCTGCAGAGTGTCGTGTTTTTAAACCAAGTTAAATGCTATGTATTTTGTTCTTTTCTTTCTCCTTTCCTGACATCCTCTCTAAAAAGTTATCATTTGACTTGGATGATTATTTAAGTATCATAGCAAATCCAGTCACCAGTGCAGATAAAACTGTCATTACCCTGTCAGGTGATGGTGTCTCTTAAAATCTAAGCTATAAAATCTGTACATTTCAGAGGACATTAAGATCATGAATTTTAAAATTGCCAAAGTCTAGGCAAGTGGAATATATCCTTGTGGAAAATGGAAGGCAGATGATAACATAGATCCCAGGCAGTTAATTCACTTCAGTTTGACCTTTTCAAGAAAAATGCACAGACTCTTGCGGCAAGGGTCTTGCCTCTGTTAGTGTATGTGTCTGTGTGTCATTAAAAGCAGCAATAACAAAAAATAGTTACCTACTTTGTTGAGTGTCCAGGAACTACCACTTATAGCCTTGACTGATCTTTAGACTTAAAAAAAAGTCTCATAACTGTCCAGTAGTCTGCAGATTCTACGCAATAGAAATAAGCCATCTCTTCTTTTTTTTTTTTTGGAGGAAGATTACCCTGAGCTAACATCCGCCGCCAATGCTTCTCTTTTTGCTGAGGAAGACTGGCCCTGAGCTAACATCCATGCCCATCTTCCTCTACTTTATCTGTGGGACACCTGCCACAGCATGGCTTGACAAGCGGTGCGTGGGTCCGCACCCGGCATCTGAACCAGCAAACCCTGGGCCGCCAAAGTGGAATGTGCGAACTTAACTGCTGTGCCACTGGGCTGGCCCAAGCCATCTCTTGCATTACATGAATTCAACTAAAATAAAAAATTCACTATCCCTACTCCCTCTTCCCACTCTGGCACTTTCCTTGACCCTCAAGAAATCATGTATATTATTCACATATGCTTCCATGAATTCAATCATCCATTACCTATTTTATTGATCCCCTACTACACATCTAATTCACTTATTTATCCACAAATTCAATCATTCATTATCTACTTCACTGAACCCCCACTACATGCCTAGCCTTGTGGGAGGGGTTACGTGATGATCAGAAACAGTCATGATTTCTGCCTTCATAGAAGCTTTCAGTCTGAAGGGAATTAGACATAACTCAAATAATCATGAGTAAAAGCAAAATTGTGTAGCAGAAGAAAACTTTTCTTCCCTTCTGGGTTCTTTGGCTGGTCTAATCATTAAATTGCCGTAAGGCAGATTAAGAGGAGAAAAAAAATAAATATAATTTTGTACATAGAGGAGCTCGTAAAAATATGAGACTCAAAGAAGTAAACAAAACAGGCAGCTTTTATGCCTTTTAGACAAAGAAACAATAAATTTGTGAAGAATTGACAAGACAAAGGGGTTTGGGCTTGGGGTAATAAATTAGTGAAGAAGTAACAAGGTTTGTTTCTACAGCCTTCTCGGACCTACATTCCGTATCTCCAGTGATAAGGATGCTTATATCCTCCTGGTACAGGCAGGGTGCCTTTCACAGGGGAGATTTATTTCCTGCTTTCAGGGGACAAAGGTGGTCAGAGTGTCCTTCTTGCACCGGTTGTTTTTTTTAAGTGACTTTAATTCAAAATCATCAATATGCCAAAGTGACATATTTCGGGGTAGCATATTCTGCTCCCGTTGAATTGCATTGCTTAGTGAAGCTGAGAAGATACACTTGATTAACAATGCTAAATACCTTTATGGCCACCTGACAAGACTTACAGAGGACTTTCAATTAATGACAACTTAGGTCTTGAAGCCATGTTTCTGTTTCCCCTTAACTAGTTTCAATTTGTGACAAAGTTTAAATTGTTTATTTCACCATGAGGGGAAACGGCTGAGTACCACAAACAGGTGACGTTGTTGACTCATAACCTGCTTTTCAAAGTAACTGGCGAAAGGAAAAGTGTCGTAGTGTGTATGTCTTATCCTATCCCTTTTAATTCTAAACTCTTCTATTTTTCTAAAATTTTAATTTATATCTTAAAAAGGCAAGACACAAGAACAGGTAAAAGTGTTCTAAACGGGACAGTGGCAACAAACTCATTTATTTTACCATTTACCTGTTTAGCCGCTGGCTATCAACATTAACTTAAAATTAAGGCATAGGAGCAAGGTAAAATTTTAAACATTTCTGAAAGTCTCACCTTACCCCCACCTCCACAACCCTTTTTCTCCCTGTGTTGTCGCAGGTTTATTTGTGTGTGTGTGTGTGTGTGTGTGTGTGTGTGTGTTTAACATCATAAATTTGAATTAAACAGAGAGTGGGAAGTTAAAACTATTAGCAGCCATATGTTTCCCAAAGTTGATCAAGATTTTAAGTAACAACCCAACCTATTAGACAGGTCTGTAGTCTTGAAGATAAATATTTTCTCAGATCCTGAGTAGAATACAGGGTTTTTAAAACCAGAAAAGACTAGAGATTATCTAGACCAAACTCCTTGGTTTATAAATTAGGAGCTGGATTCTGGATGGCTTAACCAAGATGTTCTCATTTGCTAAAAGCAAAACCAGAACTGAGACCCAATTTGACACTCTTTTCTGTACACCATGTTTTTTCCTTATGGAAAACAAGGATGTATCCTATTCAGAAGTTCATGCTGTTTATCAGAAAGCCAAACATGCCTATTTACATCGTATTTTCCCATTTTGCAACAGTAACTCATTTGGGGGGTCGTTTTCTGATGAGATCTTTGGGTTCACTTGTACTTGAATTTGTTTATCTGGACACACTGAAATCTGCATATAGTAACTGATAGAAATATGGATTTTTAAAGTGCGGGAGATCATTTTCATTATTCTATGATTTTTACATTAATAAAACCCAGAAAAGATGACCAAGTTTAAATAAAATTCTCTCATTTTTCCAGAAATCATGGACTAGAAATGTGACATTTAGTCTTTATATCTCTTATTTGCCTATTTCATTCCGAAGCTTATTTTAACCTCTATTATTTTGTGGTTTTATAGAATATTTCTGTGTATGCACCCAGAGAACCTCTTGGAAAAGAAAGTAAACATCACATCTGAAAAATAGCCTGTGCTGAAGGGATCTGAAAGGCACCCCCAGATAGGAGCTCAGCTCTCTGCTTCTCACCACGAATGAAGTTTCTCCATCACACAGTCAGAATAGTAATACTTGCCACCCACTCACCTATTTCACAACACTCACAGAGTTCCACCATTCGTGCTTTAATATTGCATAGCGGTCCATGTTTCAAACATGAGGAATGGCAGGGGAGATGAAACTTGGTTGGAATCCTTGAATTTCAGGCGGTACTGTATGGGAGCAGGGCACTGATTTCAAGTTGAGATAACAAAGAGAAGTCAGTCGATGACTGCAACCAGACAGGTGTCTTGTTATAGCTAGAGAGCCAGCCTCCGATGGATATGCATGTCTGCAGGGCAAGGCCACTGCCATAAATCCCTAATGACAGAAGTTGCATGACACAAGTGAGGTGTGTATCAGCAACTTACAACTTGACTTTGTTATATGTCATATAATATGTTATATGTGGACACTAATTAATAACAATGAAGATCGTAGGCACCACAGTGGCACCAGCCTTTGTTACCACGTGGCCTGGGAATATCCTGCTTTGCTGGAACATGGTGAGCAAAATTGCATATCCTTTGCATTTCTTTGCCAGTTCTTTTCTAAAGCTAAATTTCTGTGTGATGATCCAAATCCAAACTTGTCTTTGATGTCAGGTAGGAGTTTTGCTTTGGGTCAGCTTCCTACTTGAGGGAATGATGACGTAAACCTTGCCTGACAATCATTATTTGTCTTTCAGCCGAAGGTGTTTACTCTTGAGAAAGAGGCAATAGACAAAAGCGACTTGAATTCTGGTTCTGGGTTTTCCATTAATTGATTCCCATTAATTGACATATACATGCAACTTAATCCATCTTCCTAAAGAGAAATGACCAACTCCTAGCATGTAAATATGATTCTGTGATTCTGTAGAAAGAGCTTTCTCTCGGTGGTTAATCAAGAAAACTTGCTAAGTTTCCTGTCTTCGCTGAGCTTATTTTCCAAAACAAATGTATTATTTTCTGAATTTTTTTTAAGATTTTATTTTTCCTTTTTCTCCCCAAAGCCCCCTGGTACATAGTTGTACATTTTTAGTTGTGGGTCCTTCTAGTTGTGGCATGTGGGACGCCGACTCAGCATGGCCTGATGAGTGGTGCCATGTCCGCGCCCAGGATCCGAACTGGCGAAACCCTGGGCTGCCGAAGCGGGAGCACAAGAACTTAACCACTTGGCCACGGGGCCGGCCCCTATTTTCTGAATTTTTTTATAGAGAAAAGCAGCATAAAGAAATTAAACAGCAAAACAATAGTATATTTTTATTCAACTCTCTAGAAAACACCAGGTTTCTTTTTTAAGTTTTGATATTTTCTGTAAACAATCTTATGATACTTAAAAAGGGAATGAATAAGACTATGTTAACTTGGTAATGACAGAATAAAGGAAGAAATAAGAGGGGGGGCGGAAAGAGGGAGAAAGAGAGAGGCAATAAATATGAGTGGATACCAACCAGAAAGATTTCTAAGCTCTGAGAAAAGAAAAAGGAGAAAAGATGGGCCTATAAATAACATAACCCACTCCCCGATTGCACCTCTGCTCCCCAGTGCATCCTCTTGGCCCTGGCACCACGCTGGTGCTATGTAAGAGATGCCAACAAACGCATTGGGTCACTTACTTGGGCTCCATCCTGAGATTTGGAAATGAGTAGAGAACCCAAGAATCTGCTCCATACTGAGACCTTTACCCATTTAACCAGCTCATGAGCATTTATTAAGCAGCTCTTGTGTACATAACATTGCTGCAGATCAGCTTTCCCTGACTGCTGTTCTATAAGGCAAGAAGAAGGTCCCTGCCCTTATGGAGCCTTAGAGTCCAGCTCTAGAGATGGGTTCAACATCTTTAGTACATCATTATTTCAATACAGTTGGAATAAGTACTGGAAAGGAGAAAAACAGAGTGTGAAGGGAGAGTATAATGGAGGGACCTGTCTTGGTCTAGTACGTGAGGAAAGTTTCCTGTGGAAGCGATATTTTAGATACACGGGCACACACGCATACATGCAGAATGGTTCTAGGTACCTGCGCGTAAGCATCTTTGCCATAGCTCTCTTTGCCACAAGCATTTTCGCCACAAACTGCCATATAACGAACTTAACTGCTGTAAAACAAACCAAACACAATGGCCACGTAACAAAATCGCCATAAAAATCTAAAATAACTGGTTGACAGTTTGGTTTCAACTGGTTGACAGTCTGGCAGTTTTGCCGTAAAAGATCGAATAACTAGTTGGCAGTTGGCTTTCGTTTTTCCATCGATGCAGTTCTCCCATTTTTATGTTATCTAAATCTTAGCTCCACATTTTCTGTAGAACTTTGGAAGGTCTATCAACAGTGTTGAAGACTGTCACAGTGCCTTACAAAGTTCAGTTACATCTATGCATCCTAGCGTTTAGAAACTGATCTCTCCTTAGTGAAGGAAGATATTTTAGTGGAAAATGTAAAAGTCCGATGGATGCCAAATGAGGAAGACAAATCAAGAAACGAAAAAAAAAAAAAGAAAGAAAGAAAAGCGTAATACTATGAAGGAAAGACTTCAAAGACAAATGCTTAGGTACAACCCACAAAATAAAACCAGTTATTCGTGCAGCATTGCCATGAATCTACATACATTTCAAATGTATTCAAGTATTTCGTAATAACGTCTTTTTAATTTTGTTATTCATTTTTCATGTTTGTTATGTCCTTTTATTTTTGGTTACTTTATCTTTTATGGCAATATTACCTTATGGCCAATGAGCAATGTGGTGAAAATGTTTGCAGCAAAAATGCTTGTGGCAAAGATGTCTGCGGCAAAGATGCTTATGGTGACAATACCAGACACGATGCAGAGTCTGTTCTGAGTGGCTATGGTAAGTGCATTTCTTACTATAGGTCATGGTCCAAGTTTGAAAACTATTGTTCTCATAATGCCAGGAAGAGTAGAGATCATGTGACCTGCTGATCACATGCCTCCCTCAACAGTGTCTAGTAAAGAAGTCAGTACTCAGCAACTACCTGATAACCACCTGAGTCCACACTGAAGCAGAAGGCCTTGCAGTCACTGAAGGAGAGCTAAGGGTCTAAGACATTTGCATGACAGGGTGCGCAGGGCCTGCACCTGCTATTCAAAGCATGTTACAACACCTTTCTTTGGATAAACTGTGGGTTTTACCTCAGTGGAATTATTTGTGGATCAAGTCCTCATGCTTCTGTAAATAAAGAGAGGAGGGGCAATAACAAATGGAAATGGGGATTTGTAAGTATAGGAGCCTTTGTATCTATAGACCACATTTTGCTTCTCTCTCCATCCACAGACATTTGGGTTGCTTCCAGGTTTTAACTATTGTGAATAATGCTGCAGTGAACATGGGTGTACAAGTCTCTCTTCAAGACCCTGCCTTCAATTCTTTTGGGTATACCCAGAAATGGAATTGCTGATTGATGTGGTAAATTCTATTTTGAACTTTTTGAGGACCTGCCATACTGTTTTTCACAGTGACTGTGCTGTTTTATATTCCTATCAGTAGTACACAAGACTTTCAATTTCTCCACATCCTCGCCAATAGTTATTATTTTCTGGGTTTTTCATGTTACCCATCCTTTGAGCAGCGAGACAGTTCTGACATATGTTACAACATGGATGAAACTTGAGGACATTATGCTAAGTGAAATAAGCCAGTCACAAAAAGATGAAAACTGTATGATTCCACTTATATGAGATACCTAGATCAGTCAAAATCATGGGGACAGAAAGTAGAATGGTGGTTGCCAGGGCCTAGGGGAAGTTATCGTTCAATGAGTAAAGGGTTTCAGTCTTACAAGATGACAAGAGTTATGGAGATGGATGGTGGTAGTGATTACGCAACATTATAAATGTATTTAATACCCCTGAACTGTAAACATAAAAATAGTTGGGATGGCAAATTTTATGTTATGTGTATTTTACCACAGTAAAAAAGATTAGGAAAAGAATATAGGAACCCTTTTTTAAAATTTTTTTTAATTGAGATTGAGAATAGTTTACATCATTGTGAAATTTCAGTTGTGCATTATTTCTTGTCTGTCACCACGCAAGTGTTCCCCTTCACCACCTGTGCCCACCCCCCCACCCCCTTCCCCTGGTAACCACTGAACTGTTGTCTTTGTCCGAGTGTTTGTTTATATTCCGCATATGAGTGAAATCATCTGGTATTTGTCTTTCTCAGTCTGGCTTATTTCGCTTGGCATAATTCCCTCCAGGTCCAACCCTGTTGTTCCAAATAGGATGATTTTGTCTTTTTTATGACTGAGTAGTATTCCATTGTATATATATACATCCTTATCCAATCATCAGTCTATGGGCACTTGGATTGTTTCCATGTCTTGGCTATTGTGAATAGTGCTACAATGAACATAGGGGTGCATATGCTACTTTGAATTGCTGATTTCATGTTCTTTGGATAGATACCCAGTAGTGCGATAGCTGGGTCCTATAGTATTTCTATTTTTAACTTTTTGAGGAATCTCCATACTGTTTTGCATAGTGGCTGCACCAGTTTGCATTCCCACCAGCAGTGTATGAGCAAGGACCCTTTTATTTTTTAACCAATAAAGCACTGAAGGCAGTTCTTGCTATTGGTACACATGGAGTCACGTGGCCCTAGAAGAGTTAAATACCTTGTCTGAAATTGATGACACAATTGCCTTCTTGTGATTCCCCCTGTATATTACTCTTAAATGTAACTGCCCTGTATTGTGATTACCTCACTATGTATACAATCTACTTTATTTGCGAGCCAGCCTTCTTTTTTTTTCCCCCTAGAGGTCTCTGCAGAAATATAAGATGTGATAATGCATTTGCTGTATAAATTAGCTATAGATAGTTATATTGTAGTACTATCAGGAACTATTCCAAATACGATTTACCTATTTTGTTAAGGTATAGAAGACATCCTTCCACTGCAATCCTTAGTACTTTCGCATTCAAACTTTGAGTGAAACAGGACTTTAGAAAATTATAGGCTTGTTCAGTTCTCATGCAGAGACTCAAAAAGGCAGCCTTTATACCCATCACCTACACTTACCCAGCACTTACCCCATTAATTGCTAATGTTGCTTGGAACAAATTAACATTCCTGGAATGCAAGCTAACTGAAAGAGCCCTGGAGAAGAACAAGGCATTTCCTGGCTCCTCATACTGATGAGTTTCAAAGCCTGTGCTGTTATATGGAATCCTGTTTCTTCTGTGTGTCTTTGAATAAGTTGAGAGTAGCTGAAAGCAGACTATTAGTTGAAAGCTTAAAAAAAGACCACTTTATTTCAGTCTCTATTCTTGCTGGGGCCACTCATATAAATGAGGAGATGAGGAAATCACCTAGAGGTATTTAATAGTTGTACAGAAGATTCCCTGACTCCAAATGTTTACTCATTTCCCACTCTTCCCTGGTAGTGCCTCAAATCCCACCTGCTGTGAACTGACCTAAATCAATTTGGTTAGGTGCAGCTCTTAGGTTCTTTTTGGCAAACACTGGTGAGCCACAGACTAGTTTGAATTAGATGAGGGGGTGGCTACCTCATCACAACCTCAAGCCGCAATCTCAGACTGAAGTCTTCTAGAGAAGAAAAATCATTTTCCCTCTACCTTTCCAGGTTCTTGGCTGCGACCCCCCGCCCCTGTAAGAAAAGACAGACTAACAGCAGAAACAGAAACAGAAGTTTAATGACATGTAAACCTCGTGTACACATGGGAGAGCCCCAGGGAAACTGAGTAACTCCCCGAAATGGCCCGAGACACCATCTTAAATACCAACTCCAGCTAAAGACAAAAGAAAGATGTCGGGAGAGGGAAGAAGGGAGGCCAGTTATGGGAGGTGACCAGGCAAAGCACAGTAAACAAGGGTCAGGTTGTTATGCAGATTTAAGTCCTTGCCTTCTCCATTGATAAGAGTTTCTGGAGATTTAGAGTCATTTGCTCCTTCCTGGTACAGGGAGGAAGACACCCTTACAAATGGAAATTTCCCTTATAGATGTAAATATCTCCTACAAAAGGGTAACCGACTGTGTTTTCAGAGCTTCTCTTGTGTCTGCTGTTTCTTAAAAATAACCAGCTCAAGATAATCCTTATGCCAAAAAGGCATATTTTGGAATGGCATACTCTGCTTCCCGTCAGAGCCCATAGGGAACTTGCATTACGAGCCACTGTTTCCCACAGCACACACCCATTTGCCACATTCATTATGTGCATCAGGAAAACCTCCGAGGTTCACAGAGCTAGATAGGAGTAGCAGTCTTTGGGCTTTGCCCTTTTTCATAAAATGAGGGCTGCACTCTCCTGGAGTGTGAATTCTTGATTGAGGAAATCAGTTGCCTCCAGAGTTGAAGCTTGCACTAACTACATATACCAAATATCATATTATCTATGTTGAAGTATTTAAAATTAATTACAGACATTGTAACGCCACCGTTTAACTTAAATTGTAACAGTGGCCCTGTAAGCATGCAAAATTTCCTTTTGAGATGCAGTAACCTCTTTAATTGATCAGTCAATAAACCTTTATTATCAAGTTGCTTTACCACCCCGACAGGCCTAAAGCACAGGCTGCACGTCAGCATCGCCTGGGGAGCTCAGAAACATCCTGATGCCCAGCCTGCGCCCAGACCGAGTCAATCTCCGGGGAGGGAGCTCCAAGCATCACTACTGTATTTGTTAAAACTTCCCAAGTGATTACAATGTACAGTCAGGTTTGAGAACCCCTGCAGTAAAGGAATTGGAGGAGGGATGGCTGTGTGCAAAGGAGGATCAGGAATAGGAAGCCTATGGGTAAACAAAATGTATCTATACAAGGGACTTTGCCCGAATCACAATTCTGTGCCCCAGATTTTGGTTATGATGGTGAGTTAGAAAATGTCTCCTCCCAACCTGCCAGTCTCTTGACTAGACCTGAAAGGAATTTTGGAGAAGAGATCCGTCACTTGCAAAAGACTCCAGCCTGCGCCTGACTCATCTCTTGACTCCAAAGGAATCCTTGTTTCTTCAAGAAATGTTTGCGTAATGACCCTTCCAGGGTCTAGGGGACAGGAGGGGTAAATAGAGAATGGGAAGGCCTCAGATGGCTGAATACTATCCCCTGCAGAGTGATGAAAATGACGACTGTCAGAGTCAAATTAGGTTCTGAGAGAGAGGAAATAAGAGAAGTCTGATGCTGGTAGACCAACTTAATCAGTGTGTTTTCGCCTTGCATATGCATGATAAAATAAGTTTGGAAGTCAGGCTGAGCCTTCATGGGGACCCTGGCCAAGATTATCTGCGTTGGCTTTTTTCCAGCTGGAAATTTGGCTGCAACACCAAGAAGCCCAAATTCTGAATTGTTTCTCTTAAAGAGTGCCTTTCCGAGATGCCATTAGGGAATTTTTATTGTTTAGAAAATGGTAGCACAGAACTGTTATAACTAGAGTACACCTTGCTCCTGAAATTAATTACCCAGAGTCTTAAAAAATTCTTATCTTTTGCTAGTAGAAAACCTTTGAAACTATATTCATCCGTGGTATTCACTGCAGCGCCTTAGATATAAAGAGAGAAATTTATTTTCAGAGGAATTCTGAGACAGGGGGTGTGTGTGTGTATGTGTATGCATACTTAACATCTATTGCTTTCCCCAAGGAGTGTAGAAATCCCATTAAAATACCAGCTTCTTAAATAGTTACTGAGATTCCAGTTTTTTATATTTTCTTTTATAATATTTGGATGCATTTTGGGGAATGTGCGGCATTTTAATTATATCTGTATCAGATGAGCAGAAGAAATGTAAAAAGGGTTTAGGGAGAGATTTAATTTTAGATAGCGGCATAATTAACAGCATTTGGAAAAACTAGTAGAACTTTAATTAAATGTCTCTACATTAATTTAGTCATTTAATGGAAAATGTATTGGGATGGTCCTTACAATTTATCACTCTTCCTCTTTGAGCGACAAGGATTTTAAATAACAAAGCATCAGTGTAACTACTTTTTTATTATTTAGCTAGATGTCCACCACTTGGCACTTTTTGAATTTTTTCCCCTAGAGTTTCAAGTTTTTTAAAACATTAATTTGGCTTGTAACTTTTATTTAGATAACCATAAATCTAAGAGACCATATTTTGAAACTTTGAGTAAATATTTTTTTCCTTTATTTTAGATTTTAATTGTCATTAGAGTCATGTTGTAAAGTTTTCATCTTAATATTGTGGACTTTTTAATTTCGCTTTGCCAACTTTCTTCTTTTTTTTTTTAGCAGTGTCATGCTGCAGCAGCGTATCTGAATTTTAGCAATGAATTTGACATGCATCCTCATGATATCGTCTTAAATTGCATGAAGAATTATATACTGGGAGAAGTACGGTTAGGTAGATTTGGAGGTGTTTCAATAACCAGGCCTAAGGAAGAGTGCCGTCTTAAACTATCAGTCTCAGAGGTTTTTAGTGGTGTTAACCACAGACTGGATTCAGTTCTACTGCATTGCACAACTCCCCATCACATCTATATAAATGATGCCCTCTAAAAGTTGTGCAGTGCACCACCCACACAACCATATGCAGTCTCCCTGACTATACTTCAACCCAGATTTTTATCAATGATCTAGATAAGAACATCGACTGTACAATTATTAACTTTTCAAATGACACAAGGGTGAGAATAATACACTAAAAGATCAAAATCAAGACTCAAAGTAAGATTACAACAGATTAGGATGCTGGACCCAAATTTAAAAAATAAAAGTTAACAAGGATAAGTGAGATGTACTGCTGTTAAGACTTTTTAAATCCTGTGTACAAATACATACTATGGAACATGTGACTTAGTGGCAGCTCATATTGTTAAAAAACCAAAATTTAACTGAGTCAATTTTAAAGATCTTATTGGCTTTATTCAACGATTCATGAATTGAGCAGCATCCCATCTGGCAGATAGACAGGAGCTCTTAGGAGCTATACAAAATGAAAAACTTTTTTTTCTTTTTCTTCCATTTTTAAAAAACTGTTATTCTTTTTCTTTTTGCAGAAGATTAGACCCAAGCTAACATCCACTGCCAATCCTCCTCTTTTTGCTGAGGAAGATTGGCCCTGAGCTAACATCCATGCCCTTCTTCCTCTATTTTATATGTGGGGTGCCTGTCTCAGCATGGCTTGATAAGCGGTCCCAAAGCTGTGCCCAGGATCCGAACTGGCGAACCCTGGGCCACTGAAGCAGAATGCATGAACTTAACTGCTGCCCCACCAGGCCAGCCCCATGAAAAACTTACAGACAGAAGGGAACAAGGAAGTTATACTAGGCAAAAAGCAGGTTGTTTATGTTAGTGCACAAAATTGGAGTTCTCTTACCCAATGCGCATAAACAAGCCAATTAATTACCACATCAGCCTTTGGGAAAGAAATCAGCTTTATTCTGAGAGATTGATCTGCAGGGGGACAGGGGGCGTGTGCCCTCAGATCTGTCTCCCTGATTCAGGATGGGACAAACTTTAAGAGGTTAGGAAGAACAGGCTGGCACGCGGAAATGCTGGCGGGACAGGTTTTGATCAGTGGGCTTCAAGCATTTATGATAAGGTTCTAAACATTTGTGACAGGGTCCTAAACTTTTATGGTAAGGTGAGGAAGGAATGTTAACACCGGATCTTCCTGAGTGGCAGACCCCTCACTTCTGATAAGAGTCTGACTTTTAAGTTCTGGTTATGTCTTGGTCCTTTGGTTCCAGGGGGAGGAGAATCTTTGGTTCCGAGGTCATTTCAGGTCAAGGTTTCTTCTTCCGCGTGTGCTCTGGCTGCGTGACTTTGCAAATTGTCTGAAAGGCAATTTTTAATCACTGTGTTGCTAAGACATGGGGTCAGTTGAATGGGTCCTGGAGGGCCTGTGATTACAGTTATGGCGAGATAACTTCCCTTTGGAGATGGCGAGTGTCTATCAGGCAGATTACCTAACTAGTGCTGATCAGGTGATTCCTGACTGACTAGTTAAAGATTCCATTTCTGGGAGAGCCAAAACTGTAATTAAGTCTCAGTGACAGTGACGTGGGGCTTAGCATAAGCGCCTGCATTTGACAGATTGGACTTTTAGGTAACCGCATAGTCAGTGTTAGTCTCCAGTATGATCTGGTGTGGCTTGCTATAGAAGGCAGTATAGTATTAGATTGCCTTAATGGAAGTAACAAAGCTTCCGGTATACTCCTCACTGGTTAAATCACATCTGTGATATCATATTGACTTATGAGCACCACATTTAACAGGGACACTGACAAATAAGAATGCATCCATAACAGGGTAACCAAGATCATGAAGGGTGTAGAGATAGTTATATAAGGAACATTTGAAAGGATGTAGAATGTTCAGTAGGAAGACAACTTGAAAATACAGGACAGCTTCACATGTTTGGGGAGGATGGGTAAAGGAGATGGTACACTTAAGTAAGAGTGAGAACCATAGGCAAGTGTTACGGGGGGCTCAATATGAGGAAGGAAAACCTAAACATTGGAGTTGTCATTAAGTGGCGTGGACTGCTTCACCAATTTCCATCATTTTTTGGTCTGGCTGATCAGCTAATACATACATTGCTCAGTTCCGGTTGACAGAGATGCCCCACAACAGTAGCTTAAACAATATAGAAGTGTATTTCTGTCTCACGTAAAAGTACACAAGTAGGTAGGTCAGGACTCATTAGGCTGTTCTGCCTCACAAAGTCCTCATTCTCCCTTTTATCTTGCTGTTCTGCCACGCTGGTCTCATTTCTCACTGTCACTACATGGCCCACTATGTCTGCTCCAACTCCAGCCATCCTATCTTAGTTTCAGCCTCCAGCAAGATGGAGGAAGGCAGAAGACACAAAGGGCATGTGCCATCCGAGTTTTAAGGAAAACTCTCAGGAACTGAAAGTATAAAGTATCCACTCGTAGTTCCTTAGCCAGAACGTTGTCACGTGATTGTATCTACCAGCATGTGAGGCTAAGAAATATATTCTTTACTGAAGGCATCCACGTACCAAACAAAATCATGGGTTATATTGCTGTGGAAGAAGGGGAGGGGACATATCAGACGCAATCAGCAGTCTTTGCCACAGAGAGAATTACTCTAGATAGACAAGATAAACTTTAAGATCCTACAGACTCTTGAAAGTCTATGATCCTGCAATTTATAGACAATACTGTCTTCTATCTACAAATAGAATTGGTTCTCAAGGGCTATTTGGAAGTTCATTTCCTTCTGAGGCCAAAATGATGTACACAAGTGACCGATATATACAATGTACATCTTTCTACAAAAGGTCAAGTTTTTTTTGCTCTTGTTGCCATGGTAATTGTATATCTTTTCTTAAAGCAACTCTTTCACTGTTTTATTCTTTTGAACATAGTGGTGTTAATAATAATGTTTATAAAACATTATAAAAATATGCACACAAAACACACCACAGACTCAGAAACCATAATGGTGGCCTAGACTATAAAAGAAGTACTGATGTCCTCTGTTGGTGGCATTCTTCATTGCCACGCTTCTGCTGTGCCTGGGAGCTTTATTGCTATCTATGGGAGGGTGTAAGTAGAGAAGTTTCTTGACTACGGGGAGGTGAGCAAGCATGGTATGTCAAGAAGACTGAATTCATGTAAGTTAATGGAGCCTTTTTTTCTTCCCTGGTAATGCTGTCTTTCTCCTTTGGAATTGAAAGCACCTATACCCTTACTTAGAAAAGTTTATAGAATTATTGATTAATATTGTTATATGCCTCCTGTTACTCTAAACTCTCGAAACATAATGTAGGTCAAAATCAGAAGACCATACTGTCCACTCCTCCCTCTGTTCCATTCCAACTGTGAGAGGAGAGAGCAGAGCAAAATAGAGATGGCAGGAGGCCAAGAAGCACAATCTAGAATTCATGGGAACTCTGATCCAACATGTGAAAATATGATACTACACAACAAATTGTACTGCAGAGATTAAACTTCTGCATTGTGAAATGGAGAAAACTTTTACGTCTAGCTGTATTGCTTCTCCCTGTGGAGCTGTGCTAAGCACAAAGTTCCCATTACATAATGAACAGCTCCTTAAATACTGTGCAACTCTGTATCTCGCTAGAAGCACAGTGCAGCCAACTCTGCTTCTCAGTAACAGTTTCTAGACCTCCTGGTGCTGGGTTCCCTAGTCAAAGGGGGATGTGTGGGCACTTGGGGGTCATAGGTGGATGCAAGGTGGAAATTCATAATTAAAGCATTACATGAATCTCGTCATCATTTGAACACTTTGCTGTAATTATGTTCTTTACGTTAAAGGTTAAAGATACATGCCACTTTAAAAATGATTTAAGAACTTTAAATCATCCAATGCCAAGAAAGACCTAAATTGAGTAAAGAAAATCTGGAAATGTAATTTCACTACTTATCCTTGGGAACTTTGGACTTACCCTAAGTTTCATTTACTTAATTGGGAGAATCTGTTTTATTTGCTGCTATGTCGAAGATTGCCGGTTTTATCATGGTTGTATTCGAGGATATATAAAATACTTTAGCAGTTATGGATAATACTTTATATCTGCATTGCACCTTAGAGTTGACTGAGCGCTTGCAAATTATCATCTTCGCAAATTGGTACAATAGTCCTGAGACACTAGTAAATCATAAGAACCTCCATCCCCCACTGGAGAGTGGGGAAACCCCCAATGCAGTCAAGGAGGGTCCCTCTGGAGCTCACGTGGTTGTGTTGAGAAGGAAGCATGAACGCTGCTGGATATAACTTATGGAGAACAAGACAATTCGCTTAAGCAAAAATGCTGCGATGCTGCATACCACGTGAGCACTTCTAGCGTGGAGATTCCTAGCATCTGTAGGCCGACTAATGGAGACTTCCTCACCCGGAAGAAGAAAACTCAGAGAAAAATGGACTCGATGGGCTTCCCTGGATGGAAAAGGATAACACTAAGATACCAAGGTCAAAAATACAATAATAATAATAATAATAATAATAATAATTTATTTCTCCAGGCTTCAGGAGGCGTTTTGCAGTAGAGAGGGAAGCTTGACAGAGAAACAGGCCCCCATAAACATTTGTGGTTTTTAAAACTGCCCGATCGGTTACTAAGTGGATAACATGAGCATGATGCCATTGGAAGGATCGTCTTGCGCCATGTAGTTCTGTTCTGATCCATCTCTACTCACTCTGGCCATACTTCTTATAAATGCTTGTCCCTGCTAGGAAGCGTGCTGGGTGAAAGAGCAGGACCGGACTAATGCTCTCTTTCCCTTTCTGGAGAAACTATTCCAAAGCTGATATCCTAGAGATATCTTTTCTCATATATGAAGGATGGCAAGTTATGCTATTATTGTTAAAGAGAAAGATGTTGGACTGCTTTGGGTTGGATGTTTTTGGCATTTGTTTCTTTATGTCTAGTTTTATGCTGTTTTAAAATTTAATAACTTTTTATTGGGTCTATCTTCTGGTCAAATGTTTTGTGCATAAGAAATAAAGTCAAGAGAAAAAACAGGGGTCATGGAACTAATGGCAAATCCATTCTTAAGTTCAATAAAATGATACTATAAAAGACTTGAGCTGTGCATTGAGTGATAATAAAAAATAAGATCAAGTATTACGAGTAAGATGTAATTGAAACTTCAAAACATTTCTTTTCTATTATGTCTGTGGTCTTCAAAGGAGAACTTTCATTTCATCAGCAGACTTTCAGAACTTCCAAGTATTGCTTTTATTGATGATGGTCACGTTCGTGGGGTTCTACGATGACAATGCTATATTCTCTTAGTGCTTATGTTATTAATGAAAAATTGTGGTAAAGCTTCGAGAGATGAACATGTCTTGGATGAAGGTACCTCAAATGTACCTTCCTAAATACGGCGAGTAGGCCTCAAGCCACCCTTCCAGCTTAACTGCCACTCTTGTCCTTCACCTGCCACCCTGCAACTAAACCACACCCACCAGTCACCTCTGCTCTGGCTCTGGTTATGGAAAGGCAGTATAAGGACTGACGCTCTGCAATCACACAGATCAAATTCTAATCCCAATCTACCCCGTTGATAAATATGTGACCTTGGATCCTTTCTGTGCCTCAGTTTCCATTCTGTAAAGTGGAATTAATAAAAATCGACCTCATGAGGCTTTTGGAGGATTAAAATTGGGTAACTTATTAAAAAAGATTCTTGGGTGTCTGTCAGAAAGAATGTTATCTCTTATTCTCATTACTATGGATATTAGTATTATTTCCTCTACTTGGAACACCAATTTCATCAACTCTGCATGTCAAGACTCTACTCCAAAAAAAAAAAGATAACTATGTGAGGTGATGAATATGTTAATTAGCTTGATTGTGGTGATCACTTCACAGTGTGTACATGTATCAAATCGTTAAGTTGTGCGCCTTAAATACATAGAACTTTTGTTTGTCAATTATATCTCAATAAAACTGAAAAAAAAATGACCCTACTCCATCGTGCAGCCTTCCCTGATTATTCTAGATGAAAATAACTAATTCTAATAATTCTTGTTTTAACACTTAGTACTTTCCTAGTTATATTTTATCCCCAAGTACACTGTATGTATCTTAAAAAATCAGGATCTGTGTTGGAGAAACTGGGATTTTCCATGGATTTGCACTTAGTAAATGTTCAGTAAATCTGTATCGAATGAATAGGAATCATCCACGTTCTTTAATTAGTCTCTGATTTGGTATTAATTGTGTTCAAAACCTCAAGAGCTCGTGTAGATGATGATTTGGCTGTATCGCACATCTTTTGTAAGTTGGAAAGCTGAAATTCCTGCACTTTTTTCCAGTGTAGTAGAGTAATTTATGACAACTTCTAGCTGTTAAATCTTCCCTAGGTGTAGAACCTCTATGTCTTTCATCCTTCCCCTCTTGTGTTTTTGCTTTAATATTCTTCAAAGTATGACATCTATTATTGGAACTTTCAGGCCTGAAGAGTACTTTTGAGAACTTGCATAGGATGATTGCAGAGTCCTTGGGAAATTGTCATGGACTGCTTTCAGCATCCAGCTTACCATGGTGGTCTCTTAACTCTTCAAAGAATGTTTCAAAAGGGCGCTTAAATCCATGGGCAGAAACCTATTTACATCCATTATTGCTGATAATTTGCTGTTCTGAATTTTGGTTAAGCAAATGATTTAGAGACAATTTTTGTAGTATTAGAATTTTTTCTACTTTCTGAGTATTGTGTAGCTCTTTCTTGGTAATTCGAGTCAACGTAGTCTCCTATTTCTTGCCAGTTACAGATGATTGCCAATAAAATGCATTGTTCGTTGGCAGATGTCATATGAAGGTGATTCTTTAAAAACTAAGATTTTTAAACTATCTCTACTGCTTTTGGTTTTTCTGGAAACTCTGAAACAAGAGCAATGGGGTGCTCAGAAATATGCATTGAAAACCCTCTTATGAATTTATCAGTCGTCGTCCTCAGGCACCGGTATTCAGCCAGAATATACTAGGACACTCCTGCCTTTTCATTTTAAACCCTCTCCTTCTGTTCTGACTGGTCATTGCTTGTGCCTGATTGTTCTGTGTCCATCCCATACTAATGGTTATAGACAACATTTTGAATATCAGTCCTGTGTGTACTTATTATTTTTCTTGTCGTATGATAGAATTGTAATCATTGCATGTTTCTTAAATACAACCAAAGTGTTGATTTAAATCAACGTCTTCTTTCTGTGGTCATCATTTCCCAGAACTCTCAGGGTTTCTGAGCGTGGTGGTTATTCTTCCAGGAATCAGAGTCTCCAGGAGCAGGCATTTCTCTTTAATTGACATTATTTCACACTCTCCATTTTCCTTACTATTGAAAAGTATATTTCACTGGTGTTTTGCCAAGAAGCCTGCTCTGTTTCATAATAATTTTCTGTTCTCACTCTCTGCGCCGAGAAACACCTCTTCCATGCATCAATTGCGTAAATGGCAATTTGAAAGCGTTTTTCCACAGCTGGATATTTTTCATTGATTCTTTTCATCTGAAGATCATTCATTAGAATTCTCCCTCCTCTTCTTACATCCGTATCTCCTTTCCTCCTATATACATGATGCCTTTTGCATTTTCTATATTTAAATGTAAATTGCTGACTTCGGTTGTTCTTTGAGTTCATCCCATTGTCATAGTGAAATCACAAATTACAAATGTTACTTCTTTTTTAACCTACTTTCTGCCTTGTCCACCCAAACACATTTTACAATTCTTAGACATTAAGCCTCTTGGTGACTGATTTCTATTAATCTCTTCAAGACATCTGTGCAGGGTTATGGATTATATCATTGCATTTTGTCCACGTTCAGATTTGCGCACTGTAACCTACAGAATATATATTGACTAATAGAGAAATGCAGCCACATGGTGGATGGTTGTAGAGAGAGGAAATATGTATTGGTATGCTGCATGCACCCACAGAAATGAAATATAGAGAACAGCAGTTTGCCATGTCAGAGTTGCAAATGAAGGTTGTAGCTAGAAAACACAGAAAGTCTAGAATATATAAAAGGTTTTTCTTCCAAATTCATTCATATATAAGGCCTAAAATGTTGAAATATATACGTAAGCCTTAATTTTTGTGTTACCTTGGTGTGTCGCTGTGTTTAGGTATACGGCTCTGAGATTTCCATATCCTAGCTTTTTCATATAACCACCTGAGTTTTTCTCCCCATGGAGTTACCTTGAAAGGGGAAGACAGAGAGCTCTACCTATGTATGTTAAGAAGGAAATGGAGGAATAAAGGAGGAAAGAAGGAAGGAAGGAAGGGAGGAAGGGAGCGAGAGAGGGAGAAATCCAGTGGTACGTTATTCCTCATCCTAAATTTGCATATACAATATATTTAAATCAGTCTAGAATTGTCACTGTACGATCTCTGAAAGAACAAGGGCCCCCACCCCCAAACTGTTTGGGGTAAATATTTATCCATGTCTAATCAATTCTATGCAAAACTTCTTTATAATATTTTCATTTTCATAAGATCATCGAAGAATCAAAGGAAAAGCTATTTTCGGCAATGAACATAGGCAGTGATTCCAAAAGAGAATTTTAGAAATGCAGGCTAGATGGAATCACAAAAGATGATCTCATTCATAGTGTTTTATCCCCTACAAATCGATTTCTGTTTAATTGACAGCAATTTAATAGCTTCCCATTGTCTTAGAAATATATTTGATTTGTATTTTTCGAACAATCTTCTTTTTCTTCTCATATCCAGTATTGGGAAACATAGTGTTTATATCCACTGAATAAATGATAATTGAAAGCAAGCTCCTTGATAGCCAATTTGGAATATTTGTTTCTCGAATGAATTCAAATAGGTAGTTTTTATTCGTGCACATAAAATTAGGATTTAGTTTTATATTATTGGTATTATTTCAGAACAGATTTAACGTCATAGATGATCTAGGTATATCTTTTCCTTAGAGATCTTGAAAATGAATCATAAAATCCGGGAACATGTCCTGATACTACAAGCTATCATCAGAAATGATGTTCTTCCTTTCATGTCAAGTTCAGTGTTGGCACCATATAAACAAAACGTGTTAAAATAACAGGGTTCTTGTTCTCTGACATTTAATAAAAGAGGCTGATTATAAAACTGTGGTGTTTCTCATTATAATTCTAGTTTCATTTGCTCCCAAACATTCACTTCTGTGCTTAATGTAAAAACTTTACAAACTTATTTTCTTATAATTCTAAAACTAATTCTTCTATATCTTTTCCCAGGGATATTAATGTTCATTTTCCTTTCAAATTGTACTAGGTATTTTGATGGGTTGTTGATATCCTCTTTTCCTGCCTACATAGGCAACCCACATAATCATAGTGATCTGTTCGTTCATATACTCTTCGAGTCTGGCCCTTATACTCCTGCATCTTTCTTCATTTCCCATCTTTGGAACCAGAGACTTGCACATTATCACATTAGTCATTCTTTCCACTAGTTTCCTCCTATACATTTTCTGATCTTTCTCTGAGCCACTAAAGGGTCATTCAGCCCTTTGATGATAGACGCTAATTTACTTTGACCTTGCAAACATAAACATCCTCTGGTCTTTAATTTGCCTAGGGGAATATAGCAGATGAATCAATATACTTTTTAGCATCCTTCTGTTCAAATTTTTTTCTGAAATTGTTCTCCCAAGAAGCCTAGTCTAGGTTCTTTCTCTTGGCAGTTTTCTAGAACTTTCCTATGCTCCTCACTGACTCAAAATGTTATCACTAGAAGGAGTCTTAGGGTCCATCTAATTCAATACCCTCATTTTATACTTCAGGAAACTGAAGCCAATATATGTTCGATTACTTGCCTGTGGTAACAACTAGTTATGCAGCCAAAGCTATATGGGATCTTGCCACTACTGCATGCTATATCAGCCTGTTTATCCCCTAAAACCAGCCCTCTACCTGACTTCCTTATTTCTGTTCTCTGAGTCACCCAAGCTGAGTCCTCAGAGTGACCTTCCATAATCCATCCCTCTTGAGAGCCTGGGAATTGGTAAACCCAGCCAACTATGAGGCTGCACTGCCTTTCACACCACAGCTGAGTTGCTGAAGCTATTGCTAAGCTGGAAGCACTAGAATTCTCCCTCTAGTCCCTCCCCGCCCCAGCCCCTGTTCGTGCTACTCAGGCTCTCTTCCACAGTGGATGAAAGGCCAGGGCCCAGACCCACACAGCTCCGGTACCTTCTAGCCTTGGAACTGTGAACGTGCTACTGAAACTCTCTAAGCCTATTTTCTCGCCTATAAAATGAGGGCATAAAATGAACCCAGAGGCTGTTTATGAGGATTGTCTGAGATAATACATGAGGAGTATTTAACACAGTGCCTGGCCCATAATAAGTTCTCAATACATGTTATTTTGGGGGAAGCAATAGAGTGTCATAGTAAGAAAGCAGAGGAGCCAATAAGAGTTTGTACTTTCTTTAAAGGTTGTAAAACACCAAAGAAGAACTTATGTTGGGGACCTATGTAGCCCTCAAAACCTAAAATATTTACTTTCTGGCCTTTTACAGAAAAAGTTTGTTAGTCTCTATTCCAGATTCAGACCGTCAGAGTATTTCTACCACTTACAAGCTGTATGACCTTGGGCAAATTACGTAAACTTTCTAAGTCTTGCTTTCCCTAACTGTGAACGGTACCTATGTTACAGAGTTGCTACGAGAACTAAATGGGTTCATTTACATAAAGTACTCAGCACCGTTGCTAGAACAGTAAACATTTAATAAACGTTAGCTGATGTTATGATGTCTACTCATGGTTGCCAGATAAATAGTTTGTAAACGCAGCTTTCATGGCTACTTTTTCTTGAAATTTTTTGAGCACATTTTCTTATTTCTTATCCTATTAAATATATATTCCATACTGGCATTCAATATTTCCAATAATATCAAGCAATTCTTTTTAAAATCATTGAGGTTTTTAAAGTAACAGGAAACCTTAGAAGTAACTGTTCTAAATTCACACTAGAGATATGGAAACTGAGGACCGGGAAAGTTGTGCCTTCTAATGCCTGAAATCAGATCCGCTCTTTTCAAGTAGTGTGAACCACATCGTGTGCCTGCCATGCAATCTTAGAAGTTAAAGGGATTTAGGAAGCATTCATCTCCCTCCTAAGGCAGGACCCCCCTCCGTAAAATCCCTGTCATCTAAGTCCAGTTTGAGCACAGTTGTTGGTGATAAAATCACCTTTTTCCCAGAGAGCAACTCTGGTGGTTTCAAAGTCTATATTAAATGGAAATTGACTTTCCTGAAATTTCTATGTATTGATCCATTTCTGCCCAGTGGAGCCAAAGAGATTTGTCACTTTTCAGTGTTTTCAAATATTTGTTGTCAAATTGCCTTCCCCAAGTGTCGTCTTTTTGTGCTAATGTGAACCAGTTGGGCTTTTTTGTTTGCTGTTCTGCTAAGCTGAAAAGCTAAGAAAATCTTGGTTCTTCCATCATCGTTATACACCCCACTATCAGGACTTGATTTCAGAGTATGCACTCGAAATAAAGGCTTTTGTAAAATCGTTCCATTGAATTGAACTTTTTCTAGTCCCTCTGTTGTTCGTTATAATACTTGCTGTAGCCTTTACCATCCTCTTGGTCTTTTTCTGCCAGAATTAGCAATGGCGCCTTTCACTGTGAGCTATCCAGAACTGATCATAATATTCCAGCTATGGCCTGACCGATGGAAATTAGAGTGTTTCCCATGTACCATATCGCAATCAAAGCTGTTTTGCATTTTGCGTTTACGTTTTCTACTAATGATATCACTGCTCCTTAGAAAACTTTGGGTCATATTTGATTCTTCTTCTCCATCACCTTCCATTTTTATTCGGTCTTCAAATCCTGCTGATTGACTCTCATTTGAGAAAAAATTCACTCAAACCCAGCTCTTCTCTAACCGTTCTGCCCCTCTGTCAGTCCTTCTCTCATTGGTTGTTAATTATTAGGCCTTTTGATGATTAGCCTCCCCACCCCCAGACTTCTATCCATCCTCATCACTATTACTAGCTAACCTGCTAAACCACAGATCTAAGCCTGGTACTCCCTCATTTAAACAAAATCTTCTATAGCCGTAACTGTCCTTTCCCTCCAGGTTGGCACTCACAGCCTGACAAGATGTGGCTCCAGTTCACCCATCTAGCCCCGTATTACATTCCTTTCTCCCTGCACCCCTGCCCCTTGTCTGCTCTTCGGCCTCTGACCCTGTCACCATTTTTTTCTGTTGTTTCATGCTTTTGCACATACCCTTCCTGTACCTGAAGGGTTCTTCTAAACCTAGAAGTTTCTATTCTTCATTCAGAAATCTGAGGCAGTAACTTTTAGTGGCTTAGCTTGCAGGCTCTGGGTTCATATTCCAGTTTTGTCACTTACAGCTTTGTGACTGCAAGCAAATTATACTCTGTGCCTCAGTTTCTTCATCAGCCAAATGGGGATGATAATACAACACTACTTTTCCCATAGGGTTGTAGTAAGGATTAAGTGAGATGAAACATTTCATTCTCACATGCATAGTGCAGTACCCACTATGTTCATCGCACTTAATAAGTGCTTGGTATTAGCAATATTTTTTTCATTATTCTTAGTACATAACTCAAATCACACTTCCTCTCCCCTAGGCAAAGTCAATTGCTCCTTTTTATGTGTTTACCCATTACTTTGTTCATACATTTGTTATGACAGCTACCATCATAAGGGGACCTGCTATCTTCATTCATAAAATAAATCCCAGATTCTCTGAGCCTGAAATGAGAGAAGAAAACTATATCAGGTAGAGTGGGTAGCTGGACCTGGCTGTCCCTATGCTTGTCCCAAATTTCAAGTTTCCCTTGGGGATCTCTCACTCATTCTCCTTGTCGTGCCCCCGTGTCAGCTTCATGATTTAGTATCATATTCCCTGTGTTGTGATTCTGGAAAGAGCCACCCTGTTCTCTCGCTTTCTTTCCATCCCAGGTTGTTGCAGGTAGCTACCCCCTCCTCCGAAGACAGAACCACATTTGCATTTTGCTTAAACTACATTTCTCAATTTTACAGCGTTTACGAAGGAGACAATGGAACCTAGGAAAGAGGCAACAGTTAAAGAGATTAACTAGCCAATTTTTGAGAGCACCGTCCATAAAGTCCACAAGCGAGCGAGGCTTCCTTGTCAGAAAGCAATTCAATCACCATAAATGATCATTCAAGCCTGATGTCATTCTCCCCGGGCACTGGGAATTGAAAGCATGTTCTTCTGACAATTGTGTTATCAGTGGATATGCCCACCGTGCAAAGGACTGGACACAGGGCAAAGGCAGACACATCCCATCTGAAATTTGGTCATCCCTGAGACATCATTTGGGACTCTCATCTAATCAGACTTAATTAAAATATGAGTGATGGAGCCCACACCCCACCCCCCACAACTCATCTCTCTGGCATCAGCAAGGAAATCAAATGCTAATAGGCAGTGACCTCCTAATTCTAGTCAACTGCCCTTAGCTATGAGAAAACAGTCATTAACTTAGTCTAAATGCTGCCAATAAAGTAGCCCCATCAGAGCTGAAGCCCCGAAATTATGCAAGTGAGTTAACTAGGGGGAAATAACAATTTTCATAGGACAAGCCCTAAATCTGGTTTATCCTCTTAGTAAGACTTCTCATCAAGAGAGAGCCACATAAACAGGCATCACCTGCCTCTCTCAGGCACTACGCCCCTTGGCTGTATTGTCACTCACCCCAAAACTCTCAAAGTGCCCAACGCAGGTTCTTTATTTTATTGATTACATTAGACTTTATGTTTTCTAACTTTTCATCAGCCTGGAGGTCATGCAGCTCAGGAAATCCTGCAGTCCTTGAATGATTTTCTTTAGAAATGCATGTGTGGCTATATGTATGCCCATGAGTTATTTGATCAGCTCGTGAAGGAGGAAAACAACGTTTCTATTATTGACCCTTTTCAAGCTCTGAGGAGAGTTTGTGCATCTCGCCTGCAATCCAGAATTGGAAAAGAAAAGAAAAAGGTGCTGACAAAATAGTATTTTATTTTAATGCCCCATTACAGGCAGACAGAAAACCCTGGGATTTCCTTGTCTAAGTAGAACTGACTTCTGGGTGAGATCAATCTTTATCCTCCTCAGTACGAGTGCGCACATATTTAGGTACACACATATAATCCCCATCTTTGGAAGCCAAGAGCCCTGTATCACAGTGTACCTGTATCCAGGAGGCGCTGTCCTTTATTTCCGCATTTAATATCAACTCCAAGGTTCTCTGCGATCCAAGACTAGTCAACAGCCATAGGAAAAGAACAGAGGTCAGATACTAAGAAATATGCCTAAATTCATCCAGCTGTATCTTCTCTTCCTCCCAAACCCTAGTCCCCTAAATTTCTCAAGGTTTAGAAGGATTCATGTTTTTTGTTTGTTTTCCATATCCCCATTTTATGAGCTGGGTTTTGTATCAGTTAGGATTGCGGGGGCTTCAAGGAACACGAAAGCTGTCTAGTGGCTTAAATAAATGGAGCTGTATTTGTCTCGACTATTAAGATATCCAGAAGTAAGGTGCTAAAGGCTCAACAGTGTCACGATTGGCACCTTCACAATTTTTATTGGCTTTCCTTCATGCTTGTCACCTCATGATTATGAGATGGCTGCTGCACCACCAGCCACCACTTCCATAGGGTAAAAAAGAGAGAGGAAAAAGGGTGTATCAGCTTTTTGTCATGAAGCCAAAGATTTCCCAGAAACCTTTCCCACAACACTTCCACTTACATATCATGGGACAGAACTGTGTCACGTGACAATCACCAACAGAAAGCCAGCTAGGGAGGAGTGGTTGTAGACGAGGACTGAGGAAGTTAACTAGCAGTGTCTGTAGTCTTTGGTTGTAAACATCAGCTACTAATTGGCTAATTGAAGTCAAGGAAAACATAAGGGGATGGAGGTTGGGACTATTTATTAAAAAGACATTCATAAAAATGAAGAAAGTGGAGGCTGGCCTGGTGGTGTAGTGGTCAGGTTCACGTGCTTTATAGATTCGGATCCAGGGAGCAGACCTACACACCGCTCATCAAGCCATGCTGTGGTGGCATCCCACATATGAAATAGAGGAAGATTGGCACAGATGTTAACTCAGGGACAATCTTCCTCACCAAAAAAAAAAAAAAAGTGATTTAACAACTAGGTCTTGGGATAGGATATGAATTGGCAGAGTTCCAAGATCTCAGAAGCAGAAACACATGCATCATCTTTTTAAGTGTTATCTTTGGAATACTCACCTCCAAACTCTTTCCAACCTTGTACCATTTCCTCCTCTGTCAGCTTCCTTGGTGGCAGAGGCTGAGCAGCCTAGTTTGGGTCCTTGAACCCATCCTTTGGGGAATTGAGGAAGGCCAAGGGGCACTATAATTGGCAGCTCTACTAGATCCACAAGGAATATGGGGGGGAGCAATTCCCCAAAGGAAAAAAAACCCAGTCAGTTAGCAGAAGGATGGGATGCTGAACAGGCAAAGACTACATGTCACCAAGATTGGGAGTGCACTTGTGCTCTTTCTCTCTCTCTCTTTCTCTTTCTCTCTCTGTCACTCTGTTTCTCTCGTTTGATGATAAAACTAAAACAGTGAATCATAGGAAGTCACTGTGATCCTTATGAGGTCATCAGAAAACTATATTTAAAGTGTATGAAAAGAAATGGGACACCGATTTAATTTTAGGGAAAAAATACACTAGTTTAAAAATGTGTCTTGTTTATCCCCAGGTTTTAAAATGATTTTTAAGGTGTGTTTAAAAGATCCGAACCAGTTATTTGATAAATGAATTTCAAAGCCTATCAATCAGTGAACAAGAATGAATGTTAGATAGCCTGCTAACCAGAATCACATTTTTATAAGTTCCTTCTCCAAAAGGATCTCAGACCTGAAGGACAGAGATTTTAGTGCTCATAAACCTTGTCATCAGCGCTCTAGTCAGATAGTCATTCTTATGTCATCATCTTCGGATCTCAAGCCGTTTTCAAATAACTTCCTCTTTTTTAAGTTGCATTACAAATGCGATAGTCTTATGTATGTAAATGGATGTCATGTGTCATAAAAAGAAGACCATTGTAATATTACCAATAGCAAGAATTAGCAAATATTAGTATAGCTTTAGAATAAAAAAAAAGAGAGAGTTCAGGTTCTGGCTCTGCCATACTAGCTGGATTTATCTTAAGACCCCAATTTCCTCATACTCAAAATAGTGATATCATCATCATCTACTCATAAGGCTTTTTGTAAAGGATAATTTGAGTCACAGTAACAATGCCGAACATACATAAATTGAAGACCCTTTATGGCCAGATAAGGACCCTAGTTTATTCATTTGTTTCTGGCTGTGTTTTTAAGCTTCCTCTGAAAGTTTTCACAGAGCTTAGGAGTCATTGTGTTGGGTTTAAATGAAAACTCCATCACTTACTGGCCAGTTACTTTTTCCTCTGTGCTTTTATTTCTTCATCTGTTCAATGGGAATAGCGCTCACTCACAGTTGGCTGAGATTAGATGAGATAATGTATGTAAATTACATAGGAGAACACCTGCTGTTTAGGCAGTATTCAATAAATTACTGTTGTTGATAATAATAATAATATGATGATGATGATGATATATTCTCTTGATAAGTGAATGCTTTGCTCAGCATACCATCATATGGAATATTTGATTTTTAAGAAAAATGAAGATTTGACTTTTGAGAAAAAATATTTTAAATAGAATCATTTAGATATATTGATTTTAAACGCCATCCAGTTTTTTGAATGAATGCACTTGCTTTTCCACATGAGAATTTCAAGACAATGATATATGGGGATGACAACAGGATATGTCTAAATGAGGCATCACCTTCTTTTTTTTTTTTTAAGGTATGCTTTTTGGTGAGGAAGAGTGGCCCTAAGCTAACAGCTGTTGCCAATCTTCCTCTTTTTTTTCCTCTCCTCAAAACTCCAGTACATAGTTGTATATCCTAGTTGTACATCCTTCTGGTTGTGGCATGTGGGACACCGCCTCAGCATGGCTTGACAAGCGGTGCCATGTCCGCGCCCAGGATCCGAACCTGTAAACCCTGGGCCGCAGAAGCAGAGCGCGGGAACTTAACCACTCGGCCACGGGGCCGGCCCCGAGGCATCACCTTCTTATCATCAATCTTTGGGCTTGCAGACCTCTTCCTTGCAGGAGACTTTCCTAACATTTTTATAATTTCTTAACATTTTCCACCCACCGTTTACACCTTCCATTAATGAGTAGTTCACTGCACATTTTCCTTTGCTTCCTTTTATTTATCTACTCTTGGTGTGACATTCATTTTCTGTTTCTATGGAGGCTTTTGTGATGCCTCTGAGGAAACAAAGTCTGAGTCTTTGAAATAATGAAAACATCACTAAACCATAACACCTAAGTTCCAGGAGCCTGATGATGGACTAGCTCTTGATTCCATACAGCCCCCTTTCAGTTTAGTCTTCAAGTTTCAATTGTGGACTGATTTTTTGTCCTTTTCCTCCAGCACACACAAGATACACTCTTCACACTTAAGTCTTGTAAATGGGAAGCCATAAAGATTCCTAGAATACCCAGATGTGGGAGCAGGAAAGCCAATCTTGACCCCAGGGTCAAAGGTATCTGTAGCTTTGGGAGACTATGCTGGCTGTATTGTTGTAACAGTAGGAACAGTTTTTGTCAGTTTGTAGGCTCTTACGTTCTAGTAACAGAATATATAATGGAAACTTAAACAATAGACGTTTATTTTTCTCATTTAATAAGACATTGAAAGAAAGGTGTTCCCAGAGTTGATTCAGCGCTCAACAGTATCGTTAAGGACACTATTTCTTTCCGCATTTTCATGTGCTATCATAGCCTTTGGCTTTTGTCTTGGGCTTGCCACCTCGTGGTCATAAAACGGCTGCCACACTCCAGGAATTGCATCATAACAGGAAAGGGAAAGTGGCAATTCCCTTCACATTTCAGAAACCCCAGCTGACTTCTCTAAGATCTCTTTGGCCAGAACTGGGTCACATGGCTGCCTTTTCCTAGAAAGGAGGCTAAGAAATTGAATGTCTGGCATTTTTTAACTTCTCAAACAAAATAGAGTCTATCACTAGGGAAAAAGAGGGAGTGGAATGACTGTTGAGGAGGCAACCAACAGTGTTTACCACTCTATTTATCAACTTTTTCTTGATTTTTCCTAGGAAATGTGTAGCCTTAGTTTAAGGACCTTTCCTTATAAATCTTTATAGTCCCAGCACCTAGCACATTGCCTGCCACAAGATAGGAGATAAGAAATATTTTTGAGTGCCTCAAGAAACCTGCAATCTGATGAGGAAGACAGCCAATAAAAATTAATGTTATTATGTAACGACAAATAGTGAGAAATATTATGAAGGCAAAGAATAGGCTACTTTGAGAGTGTAATAGTAGGAACTTCTTATTGGTCTAGGAAGGCCTCTCTGAAAAGGAGATATTTAAGCTGAGACCTGAAGGGCAGGTTAGTCATACGAACAGGGAGGGCAATAGAATAATGTTTATAAGGCTCTGAACTAAAAGGAGCCAAATGTGGCTGGAGGGTAATGGCCGAGGGGTAAGTGGTACAGGGCAAGGCTGGAGAGTCGAGAGGTTGTGTTATCTGACTTACCTGTAAAGGTACACCTGAACTGATGTATCTTTAACACATGTTATGATGTGATGTGCCTGCTGTATGGGGGAGAGGTTGAAGGTGGCAACAGTGGAAGCAAGGAGATCAGTTGGGAGGCACTCGCAGTTGTCTTCATGAATGAAAATGGTGGCTGGGACTAAGACAGTGACAGTGGAAATAGAATTGAATGGGTTTGAGATGTATTTTAGAGGTCAACTCTACGTGGCTTGGTAACGGATTAGATGCAGGCATGAGAGATTAAGGATGACTGCCAGGTTCTTTGTTTCAACAATTTGTTGTAGTATTTACTGAGGCGATAAAGACTAAGGAGTAAGCAGGTTTGGGGGAGATCAAGAGTTTAGTTTTAGGGGCTTCTGAGGTCGATGAAATGGATGAAGGAGGTCAAAAGGTACAAACTTCCAGTTATAGAATAAATAAGTCCTGGGGATGTAACGTACAGCATGGTGACTATCGTTAGTAATACTGTATTGCCGGCCCCGTGGCCCAGTGGTTAAAGTTCTGTGCGCTCTGCTTTGGTGGCCCAGGTTCGCGGGTTTGGATCCCAGGCATGGACCTACTCCACTCATCAGCCATGCTGCGGAGGCATCTCACATACAAATTAGAGGAAGATTGGTACAGATGTTAGCTCAGGGACAATCTTCCTCAGGCAAAAAGAAAAGAGGAAGATTGGCAATGGATGTTAGCTCAGGGTGAATCTTCCTCACCAAAAATAAAAAAAAAAAATAATACTGTATTGTATATTTGAAAGTTGCTGAGAGAGTAGATTTAAAAGTTCCCACCACAAGGAGGAAAACATTTGTAACTAGGTATGGTGATGAATGTTAAGTAGATTTATTGTGGTGATCATTTTGTAACATATACAAATATCGAATCATTATGTCATACGCCTGAAACTAATATAATGTTATATGTCTGTTATATCTCAATTTAAAAAAAAGAGTTTAGTTTTAAACATGTTCAATTTGAAATGCTTAGAGTACGTCCAAGTAGAGAAGTCAAATACGGTTGTTGCTCAGAAGAGAGACCTGAGCTTGAGGTCTAAATGAGGAAGATGCTGATATGTAGGTAGAATTTAGAGTATTGAGAATAGAGGTCACCTAGCATGTAAAAAGGAAAGAGAAGAGGGCCTCAGACCAAACTGATCAACTCCAAGAAAAAGGAGTCAGGTAGAAGTGGGAGAAGAGAAATAAGAAAAAAACTTGCAAGAATATGACATCTCAGAAGCCACAGAAGTGAATGAATGTGGAGTGATGGATGGTTTTGGGTCTGGGATTTGCTCCCATTTTAAATTACAACTTTACTGCAATGCAGCCGAGCATCTTGCACCCCCCCAAATTATCGGGGTGGGGGGGAGCTGTTGATGCTTCATTATAAAGCAGTCATTTTTAAAGTCATGTACTTTTATTTCTGAATTATCTGAGATTCGAAGCAATGAGGTAGGGAAGTGACTAAAATACATTTCTCTGGCCCTGCTGTCATGAGGGCTTGCTCTGGAACAGCTCTGGAGCGCGTGCTTGCCTGCTGAGCTCCGTATCATTTGTTCCACTGGCTGAATAAGGGATCACTCGTACTCTAAGCTGCATTCTGTTGGACAGGGGAGTAAGCGTTAGGCGTTTGAAGACTGGATGGATAGTAGGAAAACAGAAGATTAGTAAAGTGGGTTGGAGAAATGCATTTCTGTGGTTGAGTTTGTTGAATATCCTAATAAGATTGCCTTTCATTTGTCTACTTTATACTCTACAAAGCACCTTTCAATGTGCTTTTCTATTTAACCCTCATCATAGCTATGCGAGCTCGGCAAGTACTAGGATTCCCATTTTACAGATAAGGAAATGAAGGCACAGAAATGATTTTTAAAAACTCACTGAGATCACAAAGCTAATAAGCAGAAAAAGTGGGATTATACTCTGGGTTTTTAAATTTTGACTCATTCTTTATTGCACTATATCTGAAATGGTAAATATTATTCATCTCACATGTAAACTCTTATCAACTGATATCAACTGCTTAGAGCACTCTATTGTGAAAGAGCCTGAAGCAGATTGAGAAAGGCTAGAAAATGACGTCATAGCCTGATTATCAATGTCTCCCATAGGTATTAAGTTGGAAAAAAATGGTATAAGTGCACTATATTTATCTGCTGTTCCTAAACTAAGGCACCTCCTGTTATTTATAAGGAAGCATATTCTAACAAGTTTAAAAGTCTCCTGTTGAATTCCTTAGTGCTGTTGGATAAAATGGTCCAAAAGAAGAATATGCCTGTCACTTGAATCAGCTCCACTCCCCCAGTAACAATGAACGAGTCAGTTGGGGCATCTCAAGTTTCAATATGGCGAGACTCAAAATGAAATTGTCATAAAACCTCTTAGATACATTTCCTGGACAGGCAAACTAATTTCCTACTGGGATGCTGGGGTTCTGATCTCCCAATAATCTCAGATGTTTTCAATAAAGCAAGTGAATGTGGTATAGTGGTCTCATTTTTAGTCCCTTGAACTCCTCTAGAGTGCATTGGGGCAACCGTTTTCTGCGCCTGTTGGTTGTTTTAATCATTGGGAAAATCCTTTCAAATCAAGTTCTAAATATTATCTAAAGTTCTAAAAACCATCATCCTAGAATTGTCTAACCTCAAATGTTCATTATAGGTACCTTGAAATTGGCATACATACTTTTATCCAGAGTCAATACAACAATATGTTGTGTTTATTTTTTTAACCTTTTATTTTGAAATAATTTTAGACTTACATAAAAGTCGCAAAAATAGTACAGAGAGTTGTCATATACAATTTACCCAACTTTCCCTAATGTTAACATATAACCATAGTCTAATTATGAAAACCAAGAAATTAACATTGGCATAATACTATCAATTACAGGCTTTATTCATATTTTACCACTATTTTTACCAATGCCCTTTTTCTGTTCCAACATCACACATTGCGTTTAATAGTAATGTCTTCTTAGTCTCCTCAGATTCATTCCTTGGCTTTTCTTTGTCTTTCATGACCTTGGTCCTTTGAGAAGTGCTCGTCAGTTATTTTGTAGAGTTTCCTTCAGTTTGGGCTTGTCTGATGTTTTCTCTTAGTTACATTTAGGTTAGGGATTTGGGGGAAGAATAACACAAAGGTGATGTCACCTTTTCAGTGCATCCTATCCATGGGTACGTGATGTTCATATGTTTTATTACTGGTGATGTTAACCTTGGTTACTTAGTTAAGGTGGTATCTGTGGGTTTTCTCCACTGTAAAGTTATTGCTTTTCCCTTTGTAATTAATAAATGTCTTGGGGAATATACATTATGTTGTTTTAACCACCAGAAGCAATAGATACAAGAGTGGAATGAGAGTAAAGAGACTTGGGTTCTATTACTAATACTTAGCTCAGTGGCATTGGACAAGTCACTTAACCATTTTGGCTTGCGTTTTTTTTGTCTTCAAAATGAGGGATTGGGCTAGGTAACCTCAGTGATCCTCTTAGCTTCATGGTCTAATGATTCTGTGCTTTTCAACTTGGTGTGTGCTATAGACTTGATATTTGGATCCCCCCGCCCCCCAAATTTGTATGTTGGAATCCTAATCCCCAATGTGATGGTATTTGGAGGTAGGGCCTTTGGGATGCGATTAGGTCGTGAGGGTGGAGCCCTCATGCATGAGATTAGTGCCCTTATAAAAGAGGCCCCAGAGAGTTCCCTCACCGCCTTCTGCCATATGAGGTTATAGCAAGAAGATGGCCTGCTATGAACCAGGAAGCGGGCCCTTACAGGACACCAAATTTGCCAGCACCTTGATCTTGGACTTCCCAGCTTCCAGAAATGTGAGAAATAAATTTATGTTGTTTATAAGCTACTCAGTTTATGGTCTTTTGTCACAGCAGCCCAAATGGACTAAGACAGTGTGTTAAACCAGATTACACCTAAGAAACCCTCAAGACTTCTCAGCTAGGAGTTCAAATATTCATTTAGTCATTCAATTAATATTTATTGAGAGTGTATTATATGCCAGGCACTGTTCTAGGTACTGAGAATAAAGCAGCAAATAAAACAAAACCCCTGCCCTCATGGGAGCTTGCATTCCAATAAGCGAGACAGATGATAAACAAGCATCTAATACAATTTTAGATAGTGATAATGTGATGAGGCAAAAGAAAGCATGGAAGAGACTAGAGAGCTGTATATGTGAAAGAGATTGTCATTTTATGTAAGGTGATCAGGGAAGGTTCCCCCGGGGAGGTGACATTGGAGCGGAGACCTGAAAGAAGGGAGGGAGGGAGGCCTGAAAGTTCATGAGGCATTGTGTCCCAGGCAGAGCTCCATGCAAAGTCTCTGAGGCAGGACTAAGCTGATTATGTAACATTTAAAAGAATTAAGTTAGGTCTCATGAGATCATCTAGTCTAACACCCTGACTGTACAGGTCCAGAGAGGCTAAGAGATGGCCAAGGTGACACAACTAGTTAATGTGATATCTGGGTTAGAATTCACCTCTCCTGAATCCCTCTCAAAATTATGCAACGTTTAAGGTCAATGTGTCTTTGAAAAATTGACAGAAAGCATGGCAGTGGGTTTCAGGCCATACCAAATATTGATGGAACCATGGCCATTTTTAGCTTTCTATAGAGTATGAGACTTGAACTTGCCATGAGTGTCATAGCTGGTTTTGTAAGCATCAAATCCGCAGATGTACTGAATGTCAACCAAGGACTCTGCATCACTGGTAATGCTGCCCCCAGGGAGTCCCCAAGTCTGCTAGTCCTAATCACTGTGCTCAGCTCCATAACCTGCTGGCCCAGACATGATGCAGAGAAGAACAATATTCCCAATGTGATGGTGTTAGGTGAGGTGAGATGTCAACCATAAGTGGATCTGACCGAAGAAATGCCTTAAGGAGGCAGCTCAGAAGCACTTGAGAATATGTGTCTAGAATGAAGCCTGCAAAAAATGCTGCAGAACTAAAGACAGCTGGAAGCCGGTGTGACAACGACAATTACTTTATAGACTAGAATCAAAGACAGATTGGTTCTTTGTCATCAGACAGACCAGGAACCTAAGAAATCATTCATTCATGCATTCATTCATCATACAGTCAGTTATTCCATAAACAGTATTGAGCATCCATTATGGGCCAAGCACTGTGCTAAGTTCTGGAAATACAGAGATGGATGAGACTCCTGTCTCCAGGGACCTTAAGACTCTCAGGGGTAGACCTCCCTCCCATATAAGAAATTAAGTGAAGTAAAGCATTAAACGTGCTATGATTACAGTGATACAGAACCCAGAGGGTCCCAAAGGAAGGCATTTCCGTCAAAAAAAAAGTGAAAATATCATCAGTTTTTCAGCCTCCCACAGACGTAGAAAAACCAACCTCCATCAGCATCACCTCTTAATTTGAAAAGCAACAATACCTTCATAAGTCAACTCAAATTCAATCCATAAATATGTCCATGTTTATGAACAATGATGGTTGCAGAACCCTGCGGATATTTAAGACTCAAACATTTCCTGAAACAAAATATTCTCCAAAACTTCTTGCCTTCCCAGTGTGACAACCGTAGACATCCTAACTAGGATGTGAAGGTGCTCTTCATAGCGCTGACATTATTGATTCTGTTGTTAACAGCGCAGACATAAATGACTGATGATAACTCCCTGGCCGTTCCTCCCTTCTGCTGTTGAAATGGCTCTGTGCTTTATCCAACGAGGGCTTCTAAACGAATAGGAGATGTACGAACGGAGGAGAAATTGGTCCTGAGGTGAATTAACTTTCTTGAAGTAGATTTGTTTGTGCTACCAGCAACCCGTATACTAAACCTTATGAGCCTTCGCATAGGAATTTTAAGGAGAAATGGGCAGTTTGGGGAAAGCCTTATGTTTTTATCAGCTGCTTTTTCTGCTCATGGAGAGCTGAGTATTCTCAAGGGACTTTTAAAGTTTGCCATTTTAAGAACAGATTGCTTGAGAATTATTTGCAGCCCTCCATGTTTCTATTTATCGGTTTTTCTAATTACAGATATTCTACAAACACCATTGAGAGAATGTTCTCTTTTCCTCACGGGTAGATCCCAAAAGTGGACCCAGCATCATTGGGTCCAGGGTTTCTCAGGTCTGAGTTAAGTCGCAGCCAGACATTGTTTTATAGTAAGAGGATATTCTCTGTAATGGGCATGAAAACATGCCCGTGTCTGTGACCACGAGAGCAGAGCTTTCCAGATGATGGACTAAAAAGGGCAACAGGCCATGGTTTCAGCTAGACAGGAAAAGGAGACAGTACGTATGGCCAGGCAGCCTCAGGGATGTCTCCGCTTTGACATTACTTCCGCAGTGGTATAGTACACTCAGAACTCAGAAGCGCAATTCAGACTTGGTTCACAGCTGTAATAACCTTCATAGTTTCGGGAAAGGAGCCTACATTTCAGGGTTTTTCATGAATTGATAACATAATAATAAGTACTTCATCACAATTTATATTTCACAAGTCCTTGCTCTCTTCTCTGGTCATCAGAGTGCAAAATCACAACCAATAAGCTAGAATTGAGATCTAGGAACCTAAATTATTAGTAGTAGTAGTGGCAGTAGGAGGAGGAGTAATAGCAGCAGCAGAAGTAATTCTAAGTACTACATACCAAGCCCTAGCTATACGCTCTTTATGTATATTCACCGATCTAATTGTTACAACAATCCTGTAGGTAGGGACTGTTATAATTCCCAGTTTACAAATAAGAAGACTAAATAAAGTATAGCAAGATTAAGTAGTTTGCCCAAGATCACACAGCTAATAAGTAGACAAGATTCAAACCCAGGTAGTCTGGCTTCAGAGGCTGTGATCTTAACCATTATGTTAGGCTGCCTCTCGATAGTGAATTTATTAAAGTTAGTATTAATCACATTTTAACAAGTTTGAGTAATAGAATCTTCGGTTGAAATGGGCCTTCAAGATCCAGTCTAATTCCTTTCCCAATGCAGGAGTGGTTCTATGACATTTCTCCTGGAAAAGCCTTTGCCTTGTCCTTAAAACCTAAAGTGATTGGACCGGCCCCGTGGCGCAGCGGTTAAGTGCGCACGTTCCCCTTCAGTGGCCTGGGGTTCGCTGGTTCGGATCCCAGGTACAGACGTGGCACCACTTGGCGACCCATGCTGTGGCAGGTGTCCCACATATAAAGTAGAGGAAGATGGGCACGGATGTGAGCTCAGGGCCAGTCTTCCTCAGCAAAAAGAGGAAGATTGGCAGCGGATGTTAGCTCAGGGCTAATCTCCCTCAAAAAAAAAAACCTAAAGTGATGGAGAACTTACTTTGCAAGGCAGCCCATTCCATTTGCAAACGCCCTAATCATTAAGCTGTTATCTCTTGCATTGAGCTGAAATTGATCTTCTCATAACCTGAGCCTTTTGGTCTATATGTATGCTCTGAAGCTACACGCAGTAAGTGTAAACTCTCTTGGCAAAGACAGCCCTTCAAATATTTGGAGGCATTCAATTCCCCCCAACCCTACTATCACTGCCAAGTCTTTCTTTAGAACAGAATACAGGAATCAAAATCAGAAACAGGTAGAAAGTAGAAATTTAGTGCCAGACTTTAAGTATTTTTTACTTAAAATATAAAAACTTTTTACATAGCAAGTAGGGCAACCCCAACCCCATATACGTACTATGCAAACAGGACAATTTGTTTTTCCCATGCATTGGCGCCAGACGTGGCAAACGCTGACCTGTCAGATTCAATGCATTTTGCTGAGTTAAAACCTCAAGGGCTTTCCAGGGGACCAAGCTCTCCACTGTGATCATTAAACCCTGCAGAACCCTGCCTGACTCAGGGAGCGGCCCAGCGTTGTTGGCTCTCATCTACCGTCACCAGGAGAGCCACTTAAAATTAGGACAGAAGAGACAGCCACTGGCGTGGGGTCAACCCTGAGCACCATCCCTTCATTCTAAATCCTGCCGGGGCATCCCTAACCTCCAGTTCCTGTTTTGTATCGTGTCTCTTTCCTCATGCAACAACTTCATCCCAAATTCCAACCCATACTCAGATCTTTGCTCTCCATTTGTACTGGGCACGAATTTCTAGATGTTGAGCCCTGCCCATATCCTGACGCTGCGTATTCTGTGTTCTGCTGACCAATTTGAACTTTTATAACTAACAACACAAACTCCGCAGCTACTTTAAAGTCCTCCGTTTTAGCTTGATGGCCCCTCCTCTGTTTGTTCTGACCTTGACTCTGCTCTCTGTACAAACAGTAATCACGCTCACCCCCGAGCAGAGAATCTGCGTCAAAATCCATCAGGATTTCTAACCACATCATTATATCTGTCAACTTCGCCAGACTCCCGATCTCAGTCCCTTCCTTTCAACAACCTGGCACTGACACAGTATAATTTCTTTTAAATTATGATGCAATTTGATGTGCTTTTCAAAAGATTAGGGTGATGATTTTAAAGAGTGTTTGTTTTGTTTGGGAAAGGAGATTCTCGGACGCTGGTGGCTATAACAGAGTTCTTCAGAGCCCATCCCGGGCGATTTCAGAGCATTAGAGAATTGAGAGTCTAAAGAGATGCGTGGAGATTAGAGCCATTGGTGGAAAAGATCAGATTATAGAGACACGATATCCAGGGCACCAGCTGGGGCAGGGAGCTTCAATCACGTTTGGAACTGTGGGTCCCAAAGGGATGAGAGGGTGGAGGGGAAGCCAGAAAAGGTACCTGCTTGTGGGCTAAAGTCGGTTAAATATAAACAATATAGCCATCGTTTCTTTTTTTTTAATTAAAATTTTTAATTTTAATTGTGTGTTGAATTTAAAACACATGGTATAAAATTCACCATCTTAACCATTTTTAAGGGTACAGGTCAGTCGTGTTAAGTGTATTCACACTGTTGTACAATGACTCTTCTGAATTTTTTCATCCTGCAGAACTGAAACTTTATACCCATTCCACACTTGCCCATTTCCCCCTCCCCTCAGCCTCTGACCGCTACCGTTCTATTTTCCATCTCTATGAATCTGATTACTCTGGGTACCTCATAGAATTGGAATCATACAGTATTTGTCTTTTCGTGACCAGCTTGTTTTACTTAGCATGACGTCCTCAGGGTTCATTCATTAGCCATCATTGCTTGAACATAGTTTAGTGCTAAGCACCTGATCGCATTTCATTTTCACAACCGTCTGTGGCTGCTGTGCTGTTTTCCATTTTACAGATTAGGAAGAAAGGACACTCTCCAGGCCTGGGCTCAGATGCAGGCTCAGAAGCCGTTGGAGAGTTGCTTGCAGAAGGATTATTGTGGTCCTGTGGAGTGGTGTCAGGATATACACCTCTAAGGAAGTGAGGGGGCGGGATTAGGCAGAAGGGAAAGCTGATCCACAATGCAGTAGCAATTAAGGCTGCCGTGGGAGCCTGTGGGAAGTTCAGGAGTTGGTTTGGCCTTTCAGAGTTGTCCCACGTGAGTCAAATGAGCGGAGACTTTGCATCCCTGCCTTCGCTAGTCATTGCCGTAGGCCTCCCGCCACGGGGAGGGGTGTATCCTTGGGTGAGGGCAGTGCCTTGAGGGCAGCAGCTGGAGCATGAATGCAAAGATGCTGAAGAGGGAGTTCAATGTGGAGCATCACAGGAACTACTAAAGATGCTGAAAGAAGGAATCGATTTCTTAAGGTCGTTTAAATGACATAGGGGCAGAGCAGTGTTTATTTGACTCCGGAACCCATGATCTTTCCACTACTTTGGGCTTTCTCTCCAAAAGAGACCCAATATCCACTCTAAAGTTAAACTTGGAATCTATTTGTGATTAAAATGGAATCAATGCTCAGAAACTATATCCTTCAAGGCATCTTTCATTTACCTTTTCCTTACAATTCCTGCCAGCACCAACCTTTTTTCCTGGTTCTTGTCACGAGGAGTGAAGCTGTGTCACTGTCATAGCCTTCTCATTGTGCCCCATGCCTAAGGCCTCTCCTTCCTCCATCTGATCAGTCCACTGCTGTCAGGGTCATCCTCCAAGAACACTACTTTTTCCAGTTTAATTACCAAGATCCTACTGTAGGCTAGAAGTGTCCTAGGGGTCAGATGGTCACAGAGAAGCCATGGTCTCTGCTCCCAAGCTGTTTACAACCTTTGGAGAGAGACAACGTCATTGTCACCACTGCGCCACCATCATGGTTATAACAGCTCCTATTTGCCGAGTGAGGCTATTAGGCAGACACTGTGCTTGCTACAGGCTTGACATACATTATCGAGATTAATCCTAACAACCACTTTCAGAGGTACCTCTCAAGAGCACTCATTTTTAGATGCAAAAACTGAGGCTTAGGGAGGTGAAGTGCCCTGCCGAGTGGCTCTCAGCTGGGAAATGGCATGGTCAAAACAGCATTCTACCTCCAGCGCCTGAGTTCTTAATTGTCATGGTTAAAAACTTTGACCCGCCACTGTCCTCAGGATCGGATCCAAATACCTCCATTATCAATACCCTTCCTGTCTCCCTCTATGCCCGAACAAACCAAACAAATGCTCTCCCCCTGATGAGGCAAGTCTCCAAGCCTTGACGCCTGCTGCTTCTGGGCACTTTCTCCTGCTATTTGCTAAGCACTGGAAGGATTCCTTCAATCCAGATATGATTGCAAACCCAGCTCAAGCTCAGCCTCCTCCAGAGAGCCTTTTAACTAACTGCCCTAGAAACTAGGGCCCTAGCCTTCTACCAGACGCTCCTCAGTCTCACATATCCGTGTCTATTTCCTCATTTGGCCTGTAAGTTCCTTCAGAATCGTGGGGGTTTTTAATGAAAAATAATTCTTAGTTGTTTTTTCTTATTGCCAAGAAATTGTTCATTGTACAAGCTTCCTGAATTTTAATATGAACAGTAATGATGGATAGCTTCAAAAGTAAATCTAAGCTTGTAGTTTCTTGAAAAGAGATAGTCACAGAACCTTATAATTAATATTCAATATAACTAATCCTATGAAAATTCTGTCCTTGACATATTACTGAGAACTACCAGATTACAACTTTTTAAAAATTAAACTTCTTATTTCAAGATACTTGTACATTCACAATGAGTTAGACGAAATAATACAAAGAGGCCCCATGTACATTTACCCAGTTTCTCCTAATGATAGATCTTGCAGAACTGGAGTTCAGTGTCGCACCCAGGATACTGACATTGATACAGTTAATATACAGAACATTTCCATCACCACGAGGATCCCTCCTGTTGTCCCTTTATAGCAACACCCACATGCCTCCCCCCCGCCGCTACTAATTTGTTCTCCATTTCTATAATTTTGTCATTTCAAGAAAGTTGTAGAAATGGAACCACGCAGTATGTAATCTTTTGGGATTGACTTTTTTCACTTAACGTAATTCCCTAGAGATTCATCCAAATTGTTGCCTGCAGCAATAGTTAGTTCTTTTTTTATTGCTGAGTAGTATTCTATAGTTTGAATATGCCCTTGTTTGTTTCACCATTCACCCCCTGGAGGACATCTGGGATATTTCTAGTTTTGGAGTATTATGAATAAAGCTGTCACCATTCAGGTACAGATTTTTGTGTGAATGTAAGTTTTCATTTGTATGGGATAAGTGCCCGAGAATGCAAGTGCTGGGTCATATGGTAATTGACTGTTTAGTTTTATAAGAAACTGCCAACTTTTTCCAAAGTGTCTGTACTATTTTACATCCCATCAGCAATGTACAAGTGATCCAGTTTCTCTGCGTCCTCACCAACATTTGGTGTTGTCACTATTTTTATTTTAGCCATTCTGATATGCATGTAGGAATATCTCATAGTAGTTTTAATTTGCATTTTCCTAGTGGATAGTGATATTGAGCAACTTTTAATGTACTTATTTGCCATCTGTATATCCTCTTCAGTGAAATGGCTATTCATGTCTTTTACCCATTTTCTAATTTGAATGTTTTTTCTTTTGAGTTTTAAGAGTCCTTTACATATTAGATAGTAGTGCTGTATTGCATACATGGTTTGCAAATATCTTCTCCCTTGTTTTTTCATCTTCTTAACAGGGTCTTTCACAGAGCAAAGTTCTGAATTTTGGCAAAGCCAAATTGATCCATTTTTCCTTTTATAGATCATGCTTTTGGTGCCAAGTCTAAGAACTCTTTGCCTAGACCTAGATTCCAAAGATTTTCTCCTTTTATATGCTTTAGAGATTTACATTTGAGTTTGTGATGCATTTTTAGTTAACTTTTGCATAAAGTGTGAAGTATAGGTTGAGGTTTGTTTTTTCCATATAGATGTCCAATTGCTCTAGCAGTATTTGCTGAAAAGGCTGGCTTGATTCTTGGAGTGAAGTCCAACTTCTCTCTCTCCTTGGCTTCTGATACAGCCACCTTTCATGCCTCCTGTACAGCACAACCTGAATGTCCCATGGACACTTCAGACTTAGCATGTCCCAGAGGTCCTCATTGTCCTCTTCTTCTCCCAACCCAACCTCAACATTTTCCCCTTCCTCATTTCGCTATTCTTGTTAACACTACCCTTCACCCAGTTCAAGCCAGAAACTCAGTTGCCCAAGTCATTATCCCAGAATCCACCCTTATCTCCAAATTTTTTTTTTTACTTTTTATTAAGATTATGATAGTTTACAACCTTGTGAAATTTCAGTTGTACATTATTGTTTGTCAGTCGTGTTGTAGGTGCACCACTTCACCCTTTGTGCCCACCCCCCAACCCCCCTTTCCCCTGGTAACCACTAATCTGTTCTCTTTGTCTACATGTTTAACTTCCGCATATGAGTGGAGTCATACAGAGTTCGTCTTTCTCTATCTGGCTTATTTCACTCAACATAATACCTTCAAGGTCCATCCATGTTGTTGTGAACAGGACGATTTATCTTTTTTTATGGCTGAGTAGTATTCCATTGTATATATATATATATACAGTATATCTTCTTTATCCAATCATCAGTTGATGGGCACTTAGGTTGCTTCCACCTTTTGGCTATTGTAAATAATGCTGCAATGAACATAGGGGTGCATGGTTCTTTTGGAATTGCTGATTTCAAGTTCTTTGGATAGATACCCAGTAGTGGGATGGCTGGGTCATACAGTATTTCTATTTTTAACTTTTTGAGAAATCTCCATACTGTTTTCCATAGTGGCTGCACCAGTTTACATTCCCACCAGCAGGGGATCAGGGTTCCTTTTTCTCCACAACCTCTCCAACATTTGTTACTTTTTGTCTTGGTTATTTTTGCCATTCTAACAGGTGTAAGGTGATATCTTAGTGATGTTTTGATTTGCATTTCCCTGATGATTAGTGATGATAAGCATTTTTTCATGTGTCTATTGGCCATTTGTATATCTTCTTTGGAGCAGTGTCTGTTCATGTCCCCTGCCCGTTTTTTGATCGGGTTGTTTGATTTTTTGTTGTTGCCTTATCTCCAAATTTAACATATGATATATTACCAAATCTTGTCGACTCTATCCCCAAGCCATGTCTCAAATCCATTCCCCTCTTTGGTTTTGTTTTTTTGGTTTTTTTTCTAAGATTGCGCCTGAGCTCACATCTGTTGCCATTTTCTTCTCCCCAAAGTCCCCCAGTACTTAGTTGTATATTCTGGTTGTGGGTCCTTCTGGTTGTTGCTATGTGGGATGCCACCTCAGCATAGCTTGATGAGCAGTGCTAGGTCTGTGCCCTGGATCCAAACCGGTGAAACCCTGGGGTGCTGAAGTGGAGCGTGCGAACTTAGCCACTTGGCCATGGAGCCAGCCCCTCCATTCCCTTCTTAAGATTTCCCCTGCCTCCAACATCTTTTGCCTCCAGTGCAGCACAGCCTCCTAATTTTTCTCTCTGATTTTGGTCTTGCTTCCTAACCCATTCTCCACAATGCGGCTATAGGAATCCTCCTGAAAGGCAGATCTGATTAGGTAACCCTCCATATGTTAAAGTTTTTCTATTGTTTCCTGCTTTAAGGCAGAAGTTCCAACAAGCCTTTTCACCAGACATTGGATTAAATCTCCAGTTTCAGCAGTAGCACCTAACACAGTGCCTGACTCACCACAAATATTTCTTGTTTGACTAATATGGTCTTAAATTATGGATGAAGTGAACTTCCCATTGTCAACATCCATTTTTAATAGTATTCACATCTGCATTCTCCAAGTGTCCATGCTTCATAGAAGTGAAGCCTGTCTCAAGACCTGGTGTCTTAGGGTTACCCCATCACAGAATTGAGACAAGGACTTTGGTGCAGGAAGTTTATTTAGGATGTGATTGTAGGAAGCAGGAATAAGAGAGCGAGAACAATGAGACAACAAAAAAAGATAAGCCATTCTCAGGACTTGTGAAAAGTAGGCAGAATAAAATACATCTGGACATAGGTAGCTAAAGCCTGAAATGCAGAAAGCCAGACCATGTGTCCACCTGCTCCTGTCCCGTGTTGGTTGAGGGTTGCTGCGAAAGGGTTGACTCCCCTGTGGCTATGCTTGCCCACCCAAGAGCGAGCACCCACGGCTTTGGGAAAAAACCCTGGGGCAGAAAACAGGAAGACTCAAGGCTCACTCTAGAGGGAGGATGCTAGCTGTAGAAGCTGAGGTTGAGCTGGCCCCGAACTTTTCACTGCTGCCAACACTGGAAATCAGAGGTGGGCTGATGAGATAGAATGTAAACAACAGAGGAACTTGCCACAAAGCCCCAAATGGAGCAGGGCGTCTGCAATGTCAGTCTTTCTTCTGGGTGTCACCAGAAGACCTGCTTATTTTTTTAAACCTCTATAGATGAAAAACAATAATAATAATAGAAGAATTCAAAGGAGCATAGGCTTTGTATCCTTTGAGTGGTGTGGAGAATAAGTGCTATCGGAGCTTTCTAGACAGTTTTAAAAATCTGTATTAAATCAAACTTCCAATGTGAACAATTCTGATATGCTAGAATATTTGTATTCTTAACTTGTGGGGTTATTGGGAAGATCAAGTGAAATCATCATTATAAGGCATTTTGCGCAGTGCCTGGCACAAAGCGAGCCCTCAATAAATGTTCATGTTTAGACGATTATTATTGTCGATTGTCAGAATTCATCAGACTCACACCAGCTAATAGTGGTGAGCGGTCTGTCAGCAGGAACATGGAAACATTCTCAGTACATACAACTTAATGTTGCACAGACAGTCATTAAAACAGGATCTAATTTTAGTCTTCTGGGAAACAGAAAATGCTGGGTTCTCTGGAAATGTTGAATCCTTCCTTGGGCATGTAGTTTAATTTTCCAAAACTAAATTGCATAATCTGTAAAATGAAAATGAAATTGTACAGCTCTTCATAAAAGGCCCAGGAAAATCTTAGGCACTATACAATATAAAGGAAGAAAATGTTATTTTTCCACAGGGCATAATTAGAAATAAAGAAGCAAGGTCGGTCACAAAGTTCTGAGCTGTGAGGGAGGAAAGGAACAAAATTTTCCCCCCAGTTATTGTATGACTGCCAGGTTGAACTCATACTTATCCAATGAGCCCCCAAATGGAATACGGTTCTGCACCAACTATACTGATGATAGTGATTTGGGGAGTAAATGATAAGATTCCGTCCTTCTAAAGTGCTTTTAGAATTGGATTCTAGTAAGTTTCATTTTGCTATTGGCCAATCACAAAAGAGACTACAATAGAGAAAAGTGAAGACAGCATGCTAAAGAGAGGATGCTACATAGAAAAGGCAGAGAGACCCCCTAATTTAGAGATATGGATGGTGGAAAAAAGGCAGTCATGCTGTAACAGAAGGGAAACATTAAATAAAGCAATAAGAGAGGAGAAAAGTGGCTTAGAATAGTAGAAAATGAGTCAAGGAGAGAGAGAAATAGATTAAAATGGGGAAAAACATACAGAAGGACGTTGAAGGAGAAATGCGGTGATTATCACCCAGATTAAATGCAAACAGTTAAAATGAAGTGGAAGGAAGGACTTCTAAGAGGAATGAGTGAGCGGTGGACTGAATTTCATTATCTTAAAATTTTTTGAGCCATTTTCAGATCCTTTCACCTCTGCCAACTGCAGACTTCCCCTTCTGCTTTTTTTCCTCCTTTTTTTTCTTTGAGGGGGTAGAGAAGCCTTAAGAATAACAGAATGGCCTTCTGCCCAGTAGTGTTCCCCTAATCCCCTTCCAGCAAGTTCCACAGTGGTTCAAAGCCACATTCCGGGGTCTTGGAGACACCATTCTTCTCCCTTCCTCGGCTCGGATCGTTCTGCTCCCGTGCCTGCAGTTTGTGTTATCAGTAGAGCATAGCCTGAGAAACTCAGGACCTATGCCAGCTCTCTAAGTAATGTGATTAGCATCGAAAGAAATACAAGAAGCCCATAACTTGGTCCTTTTGCAATTAAAATCATATTCAGAAAGCCTTTTGGTCATGGGCATTTGAAAGAAACAAAAACAGAGTCGCTTCCAGGAATCTTCTATGTTCGAGACCCAGCTTAGACTTTTCTACTTCTTAACAGAGTGCCTGCCAGTAACAAGCGACCATAAAAGAGTTTGAAAACATAAGTAGTTGTGCAACTGCTAGATAATAGCAACTCCCTGCACAACTGGACAGCATTTCTGTTGCCTGGCTTATTTTTTTTCCTGGACTCTCCCAGTCTGAGAGAAAATGGACATGAGTTCCTCTTTAATTGGTTGAGACCCAGACAAGTAAGGTGGGCGGCCTCATTTACCCACATGTGTCACTACTATCTCCAACACAACAGAAGAGAGGACCAAGACACCAAGCTCTCCTGCCAAGACGTGAGGAATATTTTTTTTTATTGAGTTATTGATAGGTTACAATCTTGTGAAATTTCAGTTGTACATTAATGTTTGTCAGTCATGTTGTAGGTGCACCACTTCACCCTTTGTGCCCACCCCCCACCCCACCTTTCCCCTGGTATCCACTAAACTGTTCTTAGTCCATAATTTTAAATTCCTCATATGAGTGGAGTCATACACAGATGATCCTTCTCTCGCTGGCTTATTTCACTTAACATAATTCCCTCAAGGTCCATCCATGTTATTGCAAATGGAATGATTTTGTTCTGTTTTACAGCTGAGTAGTATTCCATTGTATATATGTACCACATCTTCTTTATCCATTCGTCTGTTGCTGGGCACTTAGGTTGCTTCCATGTCTTGGCTATTGTAAACAATGCTGCAATAAACATTGGGGTGCATAGGACTTTTGGGATTGCTGACTTCAAGCTCTTTGGATAGATACCCAGTAGTGGGATGGCTGGATCGTATGGTAGTTCTATTTTTAATTTTTTGAGGAATCTCCATACTGTTTTCCATAGTGGCTGCACCAGTTTACATTCCCACCAGCAGTATATGAGGGTTCCTTTTTCTCCGCAACCTCTCCAACATTTGTTACTATTAGTTTTAGATATTTTTGTCATTCTAACGGGTGTAAGGTGATATCTTAGTGTAGTTTTGATTTGCATTTCCCTGATGATCAGCGATGATGAGCATCTTTTCATGTGCCTATTGGCCATCAGTATATCTTCTTTGGAGAAATGTCTGTTCATGTCTCCAGCCCATTTTTTGATTGGGTTGTTTGATGTTTTGTTGTTGAGTTGCGAGAGTTCTTTATATATTATGGATATTAAGCCTTTGTCAGATATATGACTTGCAAATATTTTTTCCCAGTTAGTGGGTTGTTTTTTTGTTTCAATCTTGTTTTCATTTGCCTTTAAGAAGCTCTTTAATCTGATGAAGTCCCATTTGTTTATTCTTTCTATTGTTTCCCTTCTCTGAGAAGGCATGGTGTCTGAAAAGATCCTTTTAATACTGATGTCAAAGAGTGTACTGCCTACATTTTCTTCCAGAAGCCTTATGGTTTCAGGTCTCAGCTTTAGGTCTTTGACCCATTTTGAGTTTGTTTTGGTGAATGGTGAAAAAGAATGGTCAATTTTCATTCTTTTACATGTGGCTTTCCAGTTTTCCCAGCACCTTTTGTTGAAAAGACTTTCTTTTCTCCATTGTATGCCCTCAGCTCCTTTGTCAAAGATAAGCTGTCCATAGATGTGTGGTTTTATTTCTGGGCTTTCAATTCTGTTCCATTGATCTGTGCACCTGTTTTTGTACCAGTACCATGCTGTTTTGATTACTGTAGCTTTGTAGTATGTTTTGAAGTCAGGGATTGTGATGCCTCTCGTTTTGTTCTTTTTTCTCAGGATTGCTTTAGAAATTCGGGGCCTTTTGTTGCCCCATGTGAATTTTAGGATTCTTTGTTCTAATTCTGTAAAGAGTGTCATTGGGATTCTGATTGGGATGGCGTTGAATCTGTAGATTGCTTTAGGTAGAACAGACATTTTAACTATGTTTATTCTTCCAATCCATGTACATGGAATGTCTTTCCATCTCCTTATGTCGTCATCCAATTCTCTCAGAAAGGCCTTGTAATTTTCATTATATTGGTCCTTCACTTCCTTAGTTAAATTTACCCCAAGGTATTTTATTCTTTTTGTTGCGATTGTGAATGGTATTGTGTTCTTGAGTTCTTTTTCTGTTGGTTCATTACTGGAGTATAGAAATGCTACTGATTTATGCAAATTGATTTTATACCCTCCAAGCCCTCATTTTAATAGAGAGCCCGTAATGCAAATCTCTTAAAAGAATAAATATTTTTTAAAAGGCATAGAGGGTATCTATTAGAGTCTATCAACAACTCACACCCTTTCTTTTTTGATTGAGTTATATTTGACATATAACACTGTGTAAATTTAAGGTGTACAACATAGATTTGATACATTTATATTGCAATATGATTGCCATAGTAGCATTAGCGGACACTTCTGTCACATCACATAATGATCATTTCTTCTTGCATTGGGAACAATTAAAATCTAGTTTCTTAGCAAGTTTAATGTTCATAGTATAGTTTTTTCGTCTGTAATCACTGTACTGTGTATTAGGTCTCCAGGACTTAGTTGCAAGTATGTACCCTGAAACAGCATCTCTCGCACTCCCCCACCCCTTTATGGAATACAATTCAGTCATGAGAAAGAAGGAAATTCTGGCTTTTGCCACAATATGGATGGACCTTGAGGACATTATGCTAAGTGATAAGTCAAACAGAGAAAGACAAATACGGTATGATATCTTGTATATGTGCAATCTGAAAAAACCAAAAACTAACACCCTTTCAAATGATCAAATCCCAGGTGGTCAGCAGCTTAGCTAAAATGTCCAAGTGCCTTTTCCTAACGCAGAAACTCCTTTGAAGATACAGCTCCCACTAATGATCCCCAGCAGCTCTGGCCAATGCTGCTTTTCACAAATGAAGCTTTTAAAAAACTTTGAGGGGACAAATGTAGCTTTGCGTTTTCAAACAAATGTTTCTATTCAAAAGAAGTACTGAAATGAGAATACTTCACAGTCTTAAATGCACACGTTATTGAAATATTCTCAAGCCTGAGAGATTGGTTCAAGTCAAATATTATACTCATGTAAATGGTCTCTTTTGCTAATATTAGCAACAAGGAATGGGAAATAGGAAGAGGTGAGGTGTGCTGGGTAGGAGTCCACTCAAGTTTGCAGGAAGCCTCATGATAGAAAATAGAAACTAATGTGCACTGATGACCTTGTGGCAGCTACTATCTAGTGTTCCATATCCATTATTTCTCTGTGATGAGATTCGAGAAAATCTTCAGAGAATTAATGCAGCAGTTGGTAAAATCATTATACTATAGTGGGTATAATTCTGCCCTCTCCCACCTTTTTGTGAAGTGTCTTTAGATTTAAGAAGGCAGAACGCTTTGTTTCTTGAACGACTTGTCTATCTAGCTCTTAATAGTTACTATGATGAGTTTGTTTATAACAACTTCTAGGCTCGATGTTAATTTTCTTAAATGTTTCTGTAGTTTCCCTTTTCTTATATTAGGTTGGACTCACCTGCTATCCTCTTAGCATCCTCAATATCTCCAGCAGAAAAGAGAGAGCTGTTCCCACCCAGGGGTTTAAAAACTATCTGGGCCTGACTTTCAATGGCCAAAATAGAGTTGTGTGCCCATCTAGGCTAAGAGAGTGGAATGCTCTGACTGACTGATTGATTGGTGTTGCAGGTTGGGTCCTCTGGGAAGCAGATGCCAAGACAGATTTATGGGAGAATAACACTTGTGAAGAAAAAGGGAAGGGAGCAGGATTGGGCAGGGGGAGCCATTAGATCACCGTCTTATGAAGTCTGTGCCAGTCCAACGGGGAGCTCTGGAGCAACGATAGCCAATTAGAGGGGTCCTGAATTGGGCAGATCTGAGAATAGTCTATGTATAACTTGGGACTGTTAATTTTCCTTTCCTTCCCCACCAGAGTCATAAAATGGAACTCAGGTCTTGTCTCAAACATCCATATCGTTCGTGTATATGAAGTAGAGAATGAAAGTTAATATAGACTAGTGGTTCTGAACCAGGGGCAATTTTTGCTCCCCCAGTACCCCCCCAAAAGGGTACATGGCAGTGTCTGGAGACATTTTTGGTTGTCACAACTTTGAAGGCAGTGCTACTGTTATCCAGTGCGTAGAGGTCAGGGGTCCTGCTAGACATTCTCTAATGCACGGGATCAAACAACGAATTATCCAGGCCAAGATGTCAATAGTGCTGAAGTTGAGAAACCCCGCTCTATAGATAAAGACACATATCTTTTGTGCACATATGTACTGAGAGAGGTCGTGAAAACCTTCTCTCTTTCATAAATTCTTAATAATGAGTTTTTTGTCTTATTTACATCTATCAATACTTGGTATTAAGTTTTCATCCGACTCATTTAACTTTTAGGCCGAAAGGCTAGATAGAATCGGTGAAATATCTAAATCCTGAAGTTTTTAAAAATTATGTTTTTAAGATGAATATTAATTTACATACTATTGAGTATTTAAAGTCCTTAAAGACTTTGCTTTGGGGGCTAGATAAGAATCATCTGCAGTTAGCATATAAATTGCCTTATGAAAATGTTATTTCAAAAGTACTAGTTTGTTTCTGATCTGTTTAAATATCCTTGGCCTGTAGATTTATTTACTCTGGAAGTTTACTCTGATGGATTCTTTCTTTTTTATACGTTACAAAGTTGAATGTCAGTGTCAGCTTGGGTTGAAATATTAAAAGTTCAAAATTAGAGTGAAATCAGTGAAAATTTACTGCGGTGTGCCTTCATATGCAAGAGCATATTTTTCTTTCTGGGATTTCTACTAAAAAATAACACAACAAAAGCAAACTTTTAGCACCACGTATACATTTTGAACCATCTAATAGATGCTTTGCCCTTCAGGGAATTTAGCTCCAGAACTGCTGCTAGGAAAATAAAAAGACTGGTTAATGCCTGAAGGGATAAAAAGATCAGCTAACCAAAAAAAAAAGTTTTCTCCAAGATGTGAAATGCGTGTTCAATCCTAGATCAAGGACTAGATGTTCAAAGTTCTATATATGAGGTTTAACATTACTTTGGAAGAGTCTAGAAGAAAGTTTGTTATCAGTGCGATGAAATCATTTTCAAGTAGGAGCGGTAGTGATACCCACTCTTTACTTGTGCAAAATCCACTATTTTGATCTAAACACAAAATCACTCAGTGCTTTTATATCCAACCATCTATATTCACATAACCATTAAAAAATTAACTATGATACAATGAGGAAAAGACAAGAAAACAAACCATACTAATCACTATTATTTTGAAAGCTCTTTGTAACAAATGTGAGATGGTTTAAAGAAGGAAGGAGGAAGCGGCCCTGCAGCCAAGTGGTTAAGTTTGCATGCTCCACTTCGGGGGCCCAGGGTTTTCCCGGTCCGGATCCTGGGCGAGGACATGGCACCACTCATCAGGCCATGCTGAGGCAGCATCTCACATACCACAACTAGAAGGACCCACAACTGAAAATATATGTACCAGGGAGCTTTGGAGAGAAAAAGGAAAAATAAAATCTTAAAAAAAAAAAAAAAAAAGGAAAGAGACTGATGAATTGTTGCTTACCAAAATAAAAGAAAAAATTGACCATATAAGTGATACTGATATGGGGTCGGCGAGCCGAAGAGTCGAAAGATTCCTTGGACTCTCAAGGTCTGGCAGTAGTGCTCTTTTATTTAGAGAATAGTGTGGAATAGCATGGGGACAGGACCCACGGGCAGGAGGAGCTGCTGCTGCTGCTGCTGCTGCCGCTGCAAACGTGTGTTGAGAGTAGGGCTAAATTTAAGGCATAGGTATGTGAGTTATCTCTTTACAAGACAAAGGAAAGAATATGTAAAAAAAGTTGTTAAAATGGCATCAGGGCAGTGGGGTCTGGTTATTGGGTGGTCCTATAACTTTTAGATAAGAATCAAACCGGATTAAGTAAATGCCAGAAGCCACCACCTTAAATATTATCTTCAGCTAAAGACAAAGGAGGATGTTGGGGGGGGGGGGGGCGGGTCGGTCAGTTACATGAGGTTACCACACAGTAAACAACTTAAGTCCTTGCCTTCCCCATTAAGAGTTTCCAGAGATAAGGCCATCCCCCCTTCCTCCTGGTGCAGAGAGGGAGACACCCCCACAGATGGAGACTTCCTTCACAAATGCAAATATCTCTCATCAAAGGGCAAGTAAATTCCACTCCTCAGAGCCTCCTTCTCATCTGCAGTTTTTAACAGTAACCAGCCTAAAATAATCCTCATCAATACTGTTTGAAATCTCAAGAATCTCTGATTCATTAAGATTATGTCACTAATGGCATGTAAAATGCCTGTCCAAAAAATACTCCTCAGTGGATATGAGATGCTAAGGTCCGTAGACTCTGGGTCTGATCTAGGTCCATGCTGTTCTGTGTCACCCCCTTGCTGAAGCCTCCCCGATTGCTCCGGGCCTCATTGCTTTCTCACTTCTGGAAATTCATAATGCTCTTGTTGATCAGTAACACAGACTAGCATTTAAAGAGTTCCTAGTTTGTCCCATGTGCAGTCTTCTTCCCACAAGACACAAGGTTCTTGAGAGTAGGAATCTCTCATGTTCCACCTTTGCCATCCTCCACAAGATGGACACCAAGTGCAATGTATATAACAGCACTTGAAAACACTTGGGGAATAATTGATTCTTGAGCTCACCTCTCATACTCTCCACTCCAGAGTTGTTTAGGTCCTGCTAAAGGTTAGAAATCACCTAGCTATTCCCAACTGGCCAACTTGAGTACTTATGAGAAAACAGCCAAGCTAGATAAGGAACTTCCCTCAGAGATGTGTCTGCCAAACTCACCCACTCCTATTCTGCTCTGACCCACCTTTTAACACAAATAAGTAACAGCTCCCATTTACTCAGTGCTCTTAAATGCTTTACAAGTCTTACTCATTTTTTAGTAAAATATAGTGTTTCGGTCCAGGCCATAATAGGAATCTTGCTAACCATCAGGATGAATGGTGTGAGGGGCTTTGAAAAGAATTCCCTGCCACCCCGCTCACAATTTTTCCATCATTCTATCCAATCTTTGTTCAACCATTTTTGATTTACTACTTTGGATTATCGTATCAAACTATGCCCCAACACACCAGGGGTTCCTCCTGATTTTCACGTATCTCCTCATCCCCTAGGATAAACCTCTGAGGTTTCCTGGGCCCCTCCTTCTTTCTAGTACCCTTACATTTAACCCATCATATCCTGTCATACCATCTCTTGTTTTGGGGGGTTTTTTCTGGTAGCTTATCCTTTCTTTACTTTCTCCATGCTTCAGTTCATCCTTAAACACCACTCTGACCATGTTATTTATTTAAAAAAATTAATGTAGGATATGAAAATATTCGTAGTAGTCGCCACCAGGCTGTGGAGCAAGGTGGCTAGAAGGACATGGTGAAAGGGACACTCACTTTTTAAGGACATTTTTCGTTCTTCTTGAATTGTGTTATCATGTGAATGTGTTAAAAATAAATAAAATTAAAATTTTAAAGTAATCAGTTACTTAAAAAGTATTTGAATGCCTTCCCATTAACAATTAAATGAAGTCTCTATTCTTAACCCTGACAGACAAATACTGCTCTGGTTTGACTCCAAGCTACATTTCCAGCCTGATGTTCAGCTCTCCTGTTTATACTCCACATCCGGGCCTTTCCTAGTGCCAAAAAAGTTGTTCATGCTGCTCTTGCTGCACAGAATGTTTCTTCTATTTTGGCCCATCAAAATCTTACCCAACTATGAAAGCCCAGCTTAAAAACAACCTTCTTTAATTTGATCTAGATAGTCGGTAACCCCCATAGCGATTGATGCTTCTTTTAGCACTTCTAGCACAGTTCCCAGGAAGAGGAAGGAGCGAGCACCTGGTGAGGGCCAGGAAGTGGACTGTCCAACCATGTGCTTTACAACATCCCATTCTCTGTACAGCAGTTTCCTCACCTGTAAATGGTCATAGGAGAAGTACCTTTGTCATAGGGTTGTTCATTCTTTCAAATATTTAGTTGGATGCCTACTATGAGACAGGCACTGACCTGGATCCTAGGGGTACAGCCGTGAATGAAATAGACCAAGTCCTGCTCTCATCAAGTTTCCTTTCAGATAGGAAAGGCTTAAATGAAATATACCTATAAAGCTCTTAGAAGAGCTCTTGGAACGCAGTAAATGCTCTATAAATGTTAACTATTATTACTGTTGTCACTGTTGTTATTCAATATTTCTATTTACAGATAAGGAAACTAGGGCTCATAGACTATTAGATAAGATGCTGAAGGTCAAATTGCTAGGAAGGGATTCCAACTCAGGTCTTCCTGACCCATAGAACTGATGGCCTTTCCATTACGTCAGTGGCTCCAGAAACAGGCTATATGTCAGAATCATCGGTGGAGCTTTAACCAAAGGACAGATTCTCAAGCCCCAGCCCCAAATGGACTAAGTCAGAAATTCTAGAGATGAGCTAAGAAGCTGTATTCTTAAAAAACTTCCCAGCTAGTTGTGAAGCACTGTCAAATCGGGGGATAACTGCACTACATTAAAATCTTTCCCGTGCTACTTGATTATGCCTGTTTGTAAATATCTAATCCATAAATTCATTGAAGATAGGCTCCTTGTTTTCTTATTTATTTTTTCTCCTTCCTCTCCTAGCAAAGTGCCTTATAAGCACTCAATGAGTATTTGAGTAATTAATTGCTTAATTATTTAATTAAAGTTGCTCTTAAAATGCAAATACAGCTGTGGTACTAGAAGCCTGTTATGAGCTATCATTGATCTTCCTAGGGATATTTATTAATTAGCTAAGAACCTGTCCTTGGGAAGGACAGGCTAAACATCTAGGAATGGAACTAACAAGGCCTCCAAACCAAATGTTAACCACATCATGGCGAGCCTAGGACCCCCGTCTTACCTTGCGCACACTTCATTGACAACTTCAGGTAAAATGCCGAAAATATATTACCAAAAATCAAGAGACTTCTCCCCCACCCCAATTTCATTTCTTTTAAGTTGACACATGTATTTGGCTTGGAAAATAAGGGGAAAATCTCTTTCTTAAAGAAAGAGAAAAACTCCTTTATTCTTGTCACACCACCAACATGGAGTTCACTGCTATATGTTAAGATTATAAAGCAAGATCCCAAAATGCAGGGGCTGATTATTCACAGTAGACATATTAAGTCAAGAACCTTATTTTTTCTCTCTTTGCTAAGGCACAAAGCCTGGGGCTATATGCATTTTTATTACACTTTACTGTCTTGGTTTCAGTTGAGGATTAAAAAGAAAGTCAAGGTACAGTGCACGTATCCTGATGGATTTTAGGATTTCTTGCTTTAGTGGAAGGAAGAATCTCATAAAGTACCTCAGATTATTGCTCAAGGAAGTATACCTACTTCCGTGATGACCTAGAAATTCAATCTTTTGTTTCTTCTATGAAACATCACATTGTATGTTGGAATTTTTTTTTCCCTGTAGTTTTCTGCACTATGTAAAGCCACATTAAAAAAAATAACTTTAGTTTAGACTTGAAGTGAAATATCTAAAGTAGTTCAGGGAGGTCTTATGACTATTTAGGGAGCTTACAAACCTCCTCAGGGTTGGGGTGAGGTGGAGTGAAGAAGGATGGAGGCAGGGGGAGGAGGGGAGGGCTTGGTCTGAAGAGTGTAAAGAAGGCCGAAGGAGAGAGATCTATAGACTGAGAGGGAGTGAATTCAAGTCGGAGTTTTAGCTCCAGTTCTGACAGATCTCCACCGAGAAACAATAGAAGTGTATCGCTCCCTCCTCTTTCCTTTATTAAGACACATGAAGTGTACTTATTGATTGTACTTACACCTTATTTTCTGATATGCAAAGAAGAGAGAAGGGCTGACTGTTGTAGGATTTGGAAGTACAGTGGATGAGATCTTCCGGTGTATTGATTTGGAAAGAATGGCCTGATCCTGGTTTGGCAGCTCTGCGTCAGTGAGAGAAAAGAAAGGCGCTTTTCAGTGGCTGGGAGGAGAGCTGGGAACTGAAACAGGGGCTCGTGGCAGACAAGGTTCTTTGATATGTGTTCAGATTGACTGTGAAGGGAGTCAAGGTCAGGAAGCTTTGCAAACGCTGCAAGGATAGTGTGGGATTTAAGGAGCGCTGACTTCCTTCGTTAAAGATGGTGGCGTGCATACTTCAGCAATTTCTCCCTCCCCACCGTCATTACAAAGGTGATTAGTAGAACAAGCTGAAAAGCTACAAGTATATTATTACCCAAAATATAAAGTTTTCACCATTGAGACAAAGAATGTTTGATTTCTGGCGCTTTACTGTTTTTCATTTATCTTCAAGATTTCAACCTACTTCAGTCATCTTTTAGTATGAATTTGCCAACTGCTATATATGTTGTCTTTTTTTTTTTTTTTTTCAGATGATACCAGTTCTATTTTATCCCCTTGGTAATTATTTCAAATTGCCACTTCTGGTCCTTGGGAACACTCCTGTGTTCTAATACCAGGAGGCATAATTATGTAATTACCATGTGAGCATTATGCTACTTATGGCCCGAAGTGCCCCTAGAAAGGAATGCTCCAATGGCCTCGGAAAATTTTTGTGAGAGTGATATCTTCCAAATGCGGAATAAATAAAGCTGGAGAGTAAATAGCCGGAGCTGTACTGTGCATGGTTTAATATAATGATGTTGCAAGGTGGGAGCCACTTGACTTCAGTTCCTGCTGCAAATCCTGAGACACATTAGGAAAGCTTTTAAAAGGGAACCTATTTTTTTAAGATAAAATCTGCATCAAGTGACATCATCCAAACAGAGTAATTCAACTTTTCTCTTATCTCTTTGAGACAAAAAGAAAAGCAGAAGAAATGCTTGCTGGGATCTCTTCTGTTTGCATCACGTTTTTTCCTAGCAGTCTGTGGATGTAACAAAAAGGAAAGATTTTGACAAATGAAACAGGATGGGAGGTTGATTGCTGCTTTTCTAAATTAAAATTAATGATACCCTTAAGGTACTTGGGTCTATGAAGTCAACTTAATGTTGATATAACCTGACTTCATTTTCACAGAATGAGGCCGTTGCATGAGCATGAAAACCAATAAACAAACTTCCAAGGTGCATTTTAGAAATCGTGAGGTGGAAGCTGAAGGCTTAATGATGGACAAAGGACTTGCTGTTTGTCCTCCTTGCTTTCCGGTTGATGGAAGAGTCCGTCAGCGTCAGAGGAATAATGTTCCTGGAGAAGCACAGAGCTGGCTCTTGGCTAGGGCTCCTGGTCACATCATGCCTCACCTGTCTGGCAGGGCTGCACAGCTACTTCATTTTAGGCTCCATCTGTTTGCCTCAGCAGAGTGTGCGCTCTTCTGGTAGGCTGTGCAGAACATAATTGGGGAGGGCAGGTGGGAGGTGGAGGAGAGAGGAAAGGGAAAAGAGGGGATAAGAAAAGGAACCAGAGATTAAGAAAGAGGGGAGTCAGCACAGAAATATAAAAGGAAAGGGAAAAAAAGCTATGAGAGAGGAACATAGAAAGAGGTGGATTAATGATGGTTTCAGATGGCACACATTAGCATCCATGCCATGAATCATGAAAACTCAACTAAGAATCATACTCCTACTCAAAGCGAGCACTGTGTTAGCAATGGCTGCTTTCCTGTGATCTATCCCGAAGTCAAAGGCAAGAAACTCTGTTTAACTCATAAGTGTCTCAATGTCAAGAAAACACATCAATAAATTCAAGGAAAAAAGAATTCAGCCAATCGTTGCATTCAGCAAGCTCCGGTTTTTTTGCCGTAGAGCTGTGCCTATCACAAGCCCTCATTCCAACCCTTATCTCAGACCATGTTTTTTAGTCACAACTCTAAAGAAGTCAGAATTAGAAGAATAATGGATTTTAACTGAAAAAGATTACAGTTAGTTAAAAGGATTTGAACTGAAACTGTAATAAATCTCAGGAGACTTTCCAGGATAGTGTTTGGGCATGTATTTATGAGTGTTACAAGTAAGGATTTGGAAGTGAGAATGAATTAGGAAGGCCTCCCCCAAGACAGACTATGCATCCAGAAAACTGTACAGACGGCAACATTTCAGGACAAAAACTCCTGAATAGGCTGTAGAGAGTCATTTGGGTACATGTGTGTTGTTTATTCACTAGCATCACAGCATAAAGAGAGGTGTTTTTTTGATGGGCTCATTAGTGTAGGTGTGAAGTCTGGTTCTTACATGCCCCTGGATATTTGTCAAGGGTCTAGACGAACTGAGAGCCAGAAAATTGAAATATACGTGCCCAGTTACATCTTTTCCCGAGACTGGAGTAAACACAATTTATGTATGTAGAGCCAGTAAGAACACTTGGACACTGGGAAGAAATCATGTTGTCTAGCGATGTATTTCCACATCAAGAGGGACTCCTTGGCTCTCCTAAACCTCCAGTGAAGATAAAAACTTAAAAGTAATTAACAGGTCAAAAAAAAAAAATATGGAAGCCCTGGAGAATTTCAAACAAAGTTAAGGAGCCGGCCCCATGGCGTAGTGGTTAAGTTCGGCAGCTCCGCAATGGCACCCCAGGTTTATGGATTCGGATCCTGGGTACAAACCTACACAGCTCATCAGCCATGCTGTGGCAGTGACCCACATACAAAATAGAGGAAGATTGGCACAGATTTTAGCTCAGGGCAAATCTTCCTCAGCAAAAATAAAAAATAAAACAAAGTTAAGTTCATTTCACAATATATACAAATATCAAATCACTATGTTGTACACCTGAAACTGTTACAATGTTATATGTCAATTATACCTCAATTAAAACATAAAAATAAAACAAAGTTAAGTAACAAACATTTGCATGTAGATAAATTTACTTGAAATCATTTGTAAGAGCCACATGTTGCTATCTGTCCTTTTTCTTTCTTCTCTTTTTGGCTTATTTGAAGCAATCTTGAAGAAAAAATTAAAGATATCCTTCAAAATATACGGAGGAATGGACTGAGCTTTGGGAAACAGTCTCAGCTAGGAATGGTGTGTTATCATTAATTTAGTTGAACGATTTATGATTTAGTGCTCATTCAGTATCCCCAAAATTGCACTTTCTGTTCTACCATAATCATACTTAGCGTAGTGCCTAACAGATAGCAAGAACTCAAAAAGTCTTTTCATTCGTCCATTTATCAAATATTCATTGAGCGTCTCTTATGTGTTAGGCACTGTGCTAAACTATGGATGAGACAGACAAGGTTCCTATCTTCGCGGACAAGGAACTTGCGTTCTAGTAAATATCTTTTGAATGAAAGTGAAGACATTTCTTAATGGTGTGAAAGAAAGGAAGTCTCTGCGAACAGTACACTGCCTGCAGAACTCATCTGAAATAAGAAAGCGAAGGAGAATAATATATAGTCCTCATAGCTATCAAATGTTATTGTTTAAAATGTAAAGCAATTATAGAGGAGATTTGGGCTCTTGATTCCTCGTACAAATTATCGCTTTAAAATTTTTTTTTAATCCAGTATTGTGGGCACCATGAATCTCAATGGTTTTCTTCTTTCTGTTTTTAACTTTGATCATCAAAAAGGAAGGAAGAAAGGAAAGGAGGGAGGGAGGAGGGTCTTTTCAAAAACTTGTGTTGCGGGGCTGGCCTGGTGGCGCAGCGGTTAAGTGTACACGTTCTGCTTTGCTGGCCCAGGGTTCACCGGTTTGGATCCCAAGTGTGGACGTGGCACCACTTGGCAAGCCATGCTGTGGTAGGCGTCCCACATATAAAGCAGAGGAAGCTGGGCCCAGATGTTAGCTCAGGGCTAGTCTTCCTCAGGAAAAAGAGGAGGATTGGCAGCAGATGTTAGCTCAGGGCTAATCTTCCTCAAAAAAAAAAAAACAAACTTGTGTTGGGAATCTGGAAAGAGAAATTCTTCATTCACAATATAGTTGTTATGGTGAAGATCCTTGAATCAACCATACATTGATTCACTCAGCTCATGTTAAGTTGAGCACCTGCTATATGCCAGGTCCGTGCTAGTCACCGGGGATAGAGCAGGGAAAGAAAGATGTCCCCCTGTCCTCGCGGCACATATGAAAAAAAGAGACCTTTTTTCTCCTCTGTCATGCTTTTACTGAAGAATTGCTGCAGACTAGATTATAAGTGCTCATGGAGCAGATGGCAGTTTTCTGCCCATCTGGGATAGTTTTAAAGAATAGACCCTCGTGTATCAATAGATAAGGTTTCTTCCAGTTCTAAGCTTTCCTGATCTATGATCTAATAGTAGAAACAGGATGTATACTTCCAAAAAGATGTTATACTTGTATTACTTTTTATAAAAGGAAACAGAGGTATCACCTATTAATTCAGAGGAAATTGTGTTCTTCCTGTCTCTTTAAATAATTCCATTTAAACTCCTTTGGCTCTTCCTACTTTGCTCCCCTTCTAGTGCTCAATCCTACCCCATTTATTCTCACTTCCCTTTTCTTCCTTTAATGACTGAAACAAATTGCTCATCTCTGACTGGCTGTACATGACCTCCCCAGTTAAAGATTTCACTGTTAGGTCAAATTCGTCAGGTTCCAAAGGGATTCATATATCCGTATGCTATCCTCCCCATTCTAATTTCCATATTTCCATCAGCAATATCTTCGTTTTCCCAGTCTTCCACACTGGAAATCCAGAAATTCTATCTGCTTCTTCAAAAATTAAGCTCCAAAACCAAAATTAATTCTTCCTTCTTTCAAAAGACCTCCTCATCTGTGCTTTCTTTCCCATTCCAGGCAACACAGTCTTCATTCCAACGCATATCACTCAAGCCTAGTCAATGGCGACAGCCTCTCTCTGGTCTCAGCCTCCAGGTCCCTTTTGAATCTGTTTAACGCCACATTGACAGACTCATCTCCCTAAACTTCAGCTTTCCTCTCAAAGCTTGAGTCATCTCGCACAAGTCTTTAGTGGATCCCTTGGCCTTCTCGTAAATCTTGAGCCTCAGAGTCTGGAATGCCTTGTTTTGCACCATCTGCTTCCAACATCCCTGGCTGACTATCTCGCTGCCATCTTCAACACCAATGTTGTGCTGCCTCAGGCCTTTCCTCAACTTGTCTCTACTCCTCACCTCCCACCTCCGAAGATCAGAGACTAGAGCATTTATTTCTTGCATGTCATTTTCAGTATTAACATATAAAGTGAACAAATGATTAACCAAGGAAAGAACTAATTGTGCCAGAAGGCAAGGTACTGGTACCATTTCTGGCTTTTGCTTCCTAGTTTGTGTATAGTACTTTATATTGGTTAAAAACACAGCCATTTAGGAAGGTCTAATACACAGAGGCTATTGTTTCAAGTTGATCAAATTTCCTTTCCTTGCCTAATTGCTCGCAGAATGAACTGCCTTGTTCTTAAGTGGCTACAGTTTGTGAAGATCCTGTGTGCCTTCAAGTTTTTCTCTTTCTTAAAACTATTTCTTTGTTTATTCAATTGTGCATTCAATCCATGCAATACTCTTCTCCAAAGATAATTTGTGAAAAGAAATATTTTATGCTTAATTCTGTAGTTATTTTAAGACTATTTCCTGAATTTTTCATTTCATTGCATGATATGTTTTTAATTTCTGTCTCACTCTCAGGCATTTTCTTAAATCTGAGTTATAATGATGGGAATTGAACTTTTATCTCATTTTAAATTCTTGCCAATATTGATGTACGCTGGAAACTACCACTGGAGTCCTCCTTGTATAAGAAGGAAGCAACCTTCAGATATCAGGGGCCTATAATGGACTCAGATGTTGCATCCACGTGGTCCCTATGAAGCTACTGACATTGCCAGAGGACATGGCCTGTGGCACAGTCATGCTCCTTCACTGTTTGTGTCTTATGTTTGCATTTCTTTCTCAGTACCTGAAAAGACTTCTGGTTGGTCCCCTCTCCCATATGGTCTCCTTGTCCCCTCCTCCCCACCCCCAAACCTTCACATTCATCCCTTGATTAATTTGTTCACAAAATGACCCATTCTGCATTTGGAAATAATTATGTATTCCAGACATTCATTTGCATGTGTCTTCTACAACCTTTGTCTGTAATCTTATGGCATCACATTCTTCAAGACCAGGAATTAACCTTGTATTGGATCATAAAATATACTGATGACTGAAGTCACATAGATATGTACACTAGGTTTGGTCTGCTTTCAATAAATTAATTGATTCACAAATAAAGAAATTAAAAGGCCAACTGCTTATTAAATATTTATAGAATACTTTGTTTTTCAACCTTAATCTCTTGGATAGCAGTTAAGAGTAAGATCCAGACTCAATGAGTTTAAATCCTGGCTCTGCCAGTTTACTACTTAAGTTTAGGCAAGTTTTGAGTTGGTTTTTTTTTTTTAAGCTCTCATCCTTCAGTTTCTACATCAATGAATTGGGGAGATAATATTACTTCTTACCACAGAGTTATTGTGAAGATTCAGTAGGTTAGTTCATATTGTCATGCACAGAGTGCTTAATAAATATTAGCCATTTTTGTATTTTATGTGGTGCCTTGCACATTATAACCTATTCCTCTCCATTTATTAACTGTAATAGCAACTATAACAGTAGCTGCTAACATTTATTGAGCAATTATTGTGTGACAGAAACTATGCTAAACACTTCACGTGTATTATCTTAATTCCACACAAGAACTCTACAAGGTAGGACATATCGTTGTCCCATTTTAGTGACAAGGAAAGTTAAGATTAGAATAATTTATCCAGCGATGCACAGTCAGTGTCAGTGGGCATTCTTGTTTGTTCTCCTATATCCATCATCTCTCTCTCTCTCTCTCATTCTCACTCACTCACACACACACATATTTATTCCTTGGTTTGGTCAACTAGTCATTAAACAAGTATTTGCTACCACTTACTATGTGTAGGGCTCAGTGCATCCTGCCAGAGAAGGTGGGAGAGGAGAGAGAAGCAAGGAATGGTCCCTGCCATCAAAGAGTTTACAGTCCCTTGCAGGAGATACTCACGTCTGTATAACTAAAACAGATGATATGATAGAAGTGCCCCAAGTATCAACCATGTGCTGTGAGAATGCTGAGGAAGCAATCGCTTCTAACCCAGGGGATCAGAAAATAAGCATATAAACATATAACAGCCTTGACCTGGGAAAGAAGGGAAATGAGAGCGTTCCAGAGAGAAGAGCAGCGTGAACAAGTCACTCAAGTGTTATATTGGATGGAATATCACAGGACAGGGAGGTAGAGTTTGGCTGCGAGTGCAGGATCATAAGGTTGGGAAGGTCAGTTTGGAATGTTCCTCATGATTTTGTGTGCATAACAATGAAGCAAATGCTGCCGTTTTTGGAAGTCTACTTGGTTTTCCAAATATTTGGTCCAAACAAAGATGGGCAAGGCTAGGGAAAAGGTGTAAAAAGAAGATTGTTCTGAATCTGTGCTAGATTAATATGGGAACGTCAGAGTTGGTCGCAGCCAACTTTTCAGATGAGTTTAAGATCTGTTTTACCTCTCGGGAATGATCCACACCACAGATGTGAACCTTCTTGAGCTCCGATGGCTCTGGGCAAGCGCCAACCAACCCATGGTTTAGCATGAGCTATTCAGAACCGAATTAAGATCCAGAGTTATGGAGCTATGATACCACTAATATCTGGTTGGCAAAATGCTAGATGACAGAGTTTACCATTTTACCCATAAAATTCTGCTCTTTTTTCCCCACCCGGAATGGAATTCACTAAGCTATCAGGATCCTGTGTCAATATATTATAGAAAAACCCAATAGGAAAAAAAGAATGGTAATTTTTACTCCATGCCACCTATAGATATACTTCTAAGTCTACTAAAAACTGAAATCTGCAAAGTTCTTTCCACTCACTGACTACCCTGTAATTACCCGAAATTTAAGCCTGGCTCCACTTCTTCGGTACTTCAGTATTAATCAACTGTTGATTACTTATTCATTATCAATATTATCACTCAGTGATCCATTAATTATCAACGAATATTATTCCAAAAAACATTAGTCAGAAACAATAGACTAGCTAAGATAGAACATTTGCCAATTCGGAGATCCTTTAGTCATCGAGTATAATAGCAAATGGCAGCCTCCCTGACCTTTTCATGAAAGGCTTCGAGTTTGCGTTTTTGATGGCACTAATTGGAGCGTAGTTGGTTTGTGGCTACCAATGAGTAGAGTAAAAAAACTCTCATTGTAACATTGTCAAGAGAGCAAATCTTTTTTGTTTGGCCTTGCTTTGATAACAATGAGTCTCAGAGGCCATATACGGTAAGCGGATATTAAAACCAGGGTTATAAATTGTTGCGTTCGTTCGTGTTCCAGCCTTAGATGCCCAGAAGATCTTACCGAAAAGGATACATTGTTTTAATTGCTCCTCATTATATATGATGAGAGAACATCACTTCTCTCCTCTTCCTCCCAGGTGGCCGTTGAGGACCGCATCAGGCAGCTGCATGAAGCCCACAGGGACTTTGGCCCAGCGTCCCAGCACTTCCTTTCCAGTAAGTCATTGTCAGCTTGCGTGGCTGAACCTCTTCATTGCATCCTGGTAGCTAAGAATTAAGAGTTGGGCTACAATCATCTCTGCCAATGCACTGGAGGCATAAATCATCCTGAAGTATGACTTGGTGGGTGAATTCGGCAGGTTAGGAAGGGGAGGACCAAGTAGACCATTTTGTCCAGTCTTCGGCTAATGCATAATTGTTTCCTGCAAGGCATTCTCGAGGGCTGGCTTTAGTAATATTTTTGAGTCTTTAGTTCTGCTTATAGCAGGTCATCTCATAAAGCTGATAATTATGATATCATATAATTATGATATGATAATTCAGTGTGTATTACTGTGACTCTATAATTCCTTATCTCTGTATAATTCGTTAAATACACCCTGCCTTCAAGTTGGAGCCTCATCCCGTTGTATTTCCTTTCTTTTTTTTTTTTAATTTTGATTATTATTATTTTTTTAAAGATTTTATTTTTTCCTTTTTCTCCCCAAAGCCCCCCGGTACATAGTTGTATATTCTTAGTTGTGGGTCCTTCTAGTTGTGGCATGTGGGACGCTGCCTCAGCGTGGCTCGATGAGCAGTGCCATGTCCCCACCCAGGATTCGAACTGACGAAACACTGGGCCGCCTGCAGCAGAGCACCAGAACTTAACCACTCGGCCACGGCGCCAGCCCCTGTATTTCCTTTCTTAGGTATTCTTTCCCTCTTTTATCCTTGACCTCTATTCATTGTTTTTATGCCATTTTACAATTTTATTAATTATATTTTATAATTATCTTACTTATATAAATATTAATAAATATCATATATTTTTAATTAAATATATTTTAATCATTAATGCTAGGAGGAACAGCCTCAGTTAACTGAAAGTTCAATGTTGGAACATCCTGTTAATATAACAATGCATCTTAAATTGTCAAGCTCCTGTTTTCCTCTGATTAATATTGTTAATTTATACCACTCTTTCATTGATTACAAAAGTATATAGGTTGAGGTTTTTTGCCATTTAAAAAGCCACACGTCTATCACATGGAGTTAACATTTTGGTGTATTTCCTTCTGGTCAGACATGAGTATGTATTGAAAGTTTAACCATCATTTTAAGACAATTACTTTGTGTCTGGCGATGTTACGAACATGAACTAATTTAATCCTTATAGCAACCTATAAGGTAGATACCGTTATTATACCCATTTTAAAGATGAGGAAATTGAGGCACACAGTCACACAATGAGTGGATGACAGAGCCAGTATACAAACCCAAGAAGTAGGTTCCAGAGTTTGGGTTTTTAACCACCACACTGGACTGTCTTTTACTTCATTTGTATATTTTATGAAGAAGAAGTAATTCTATACGACCTCCCTTCATTCTTCTCCCTTCTATTAGTGCCACTTCCTAGTCTTTTTCTTTGTTTTCCATTTTCCATAGGTTAATAAAATGATCCGTGCTCACAAACATTTTAAAGAATTTGATTAGATGCTTTCATGTGTGTCTCCATTTGACCGTTGTCTTTTAGAACAAAAATTCTCAGAAGGTGGTGGTCCTGTCTTTGAGTTCTATGTTGATAATGTATTAAGTAAGAACTTGTCTTATTTTCTTGATTGGGTCCAACTTTACTATCTACATATGGTTGTTGTTTGGACAGTATCACTCACGCTTAGGAGGTGCCAAGATAAGAGGGGCAAGTGAAAGCAGTGGATGTGGTTGAGTGGGATTGGGGCTTTTAGGAATGGTTCTAGAACAATTATAAAGGCTGTAGATTTTGTCGTCTGTATTTTTCCAAATCTCTGGTCTGCTTAAGTGGCCTTAGTGGCAGCCATTCTATTCGATTTGATTGAGATTAAATGTGATAACATACTTGTAAGTGACTGATAAACCGTAAATAAAAATATTACTATTATGAATATTAATTACTCCTCAGGCGCCATATATATTCATCCATCCTTTATTCTGTCTGCGTGCCCCGCCCGAATTCGCATGTCTTCCTCATTAAAACCCGTTCTCAGAAAATGATGTGTTATACTCATTTAACCCGGACGACAGGTAAAGTTTAATGTGTACTTCTCCTGGGTTATTTGCATTTTAAGAGGGTGAAAAGCCGTAAGCCTGAGGAATGGCTCTCTGGCGGTAGAACATCAGCCATCATCTCTGAGCGGTGCGGGAAGAACTTTGAGGGGCCGGGTGGATTGTCCTCACACCTTTCAAACCGTATCGCACCGGTGCCCACTTCCAGAAAGGTCAGGCCCGTAGACACAGATACTCAGAAAGACACTGATTTACCTGACTAGACGGAGCCAGCCCCAGAAGTCGCCAATTTCTTAGATACTCATTTGGAATATCAATATACGCTTAGGAGCTTTGTTTGTGGATATCAAAAAGAAAAGCAATTTGGTTTAAGGGATATTTGAGAAATCGGACAGTGAGACTAAATACTAAATAACGATTGTTTCTCTGTGTTGTCCTTTTCTAAATTACAGAGGTAATGTATACCCCTCAAGGAAATTTTGGAAGGCAGAGAGTACAAATAGGAAAAGAAAAGTTATCTATTATCCCACTACGCAGAGATAATGACTATGAAAATGTGGTTTATACACCTTCTGTCCTTCTCTCAGGGGTGGGGCTGTGTGTGTGTGTGTGTGTGTGTGAATTCAGATTCTTTTATTCTTTTAAACCAAACAGGGATAAAAACATGTTTACGGTTTTATGATCTGCTTTTTTCCCTTAGAACTGTAATAAAGATGTTTTCATGTGTTTAACTATTCTTCTACAGAGTAATTTTTTTTTAAAGATTTTATTTTTCTCCCCAAAGCCCCCCGGTACATAATATACATAGTATATTCTTCGTTGTGGGTCCTTCTAGTCGTGGCATGTGGGACGCCGCCTCAGCGTGGCTCGATGAGCGGTGCCCTGTCTGCGCCCAGGACTCGAACCGACGAAACACTGGGCCACCTGCAGTGGAGCGCGTGAACTTAATCACTTGGCCACGGGGCCAGCCCCAGAGTAATTTTTTTTAAATGGCTAGGTAGTATTCCCTTCTGTGGCCGTACCAAGTCAATTCACCAAGACAATTCTGAATCACTCAATATTAAAGTTATCTCAAATTTTTTGCTATTATGTCCAACATTATCACTAATATCCTCTGTACACCTTTATAAACATTTCAGATTCTTTCTACAAGATAAATGCCTAAAAATGAAAATGCTGTGTTAAAGGATGTTTACGTTTGTAAGGCTTTTGATATGCATGGCAAACTGACCTCTAGAAAGTTACACCAGAAACTGGGGTTGCCATCAAAACCGTATTTGAGGCAGGGCATCTCTGAAGTCACTTATGTTCTGTAAAGGAAAAGCAGCTTCTCCCCTCAAACAGATAAAAATGTTTGGAAAAAATAGCACTAAGGTCATATTAAATGAGTTTGAATTGATAGATGTCAGTGATCTGCTTCCCGGTTTCCAGGAACAACAATAGGTTGATTTCTGAGCCTTAGAAATTACAAAGAGTGCTGGCCCCTAGGCAGAGTGGTTAAGTTCGTGCGCTCTGCTGCAGGCGGCCCAGTGTTTCGTTGGTTCGAATCCTGGGCACGGACATGGCACTACTCATCAAACCACGCTGAGGCAGCGTCCCACATACCACAACTAGAAGGACCCACAACGAAGAATATACAACTATGTACTGGGGGGCTTTGGGGAGAAAAAGGAAAAAAAAATTTAAAAATCTTTAAAAAAAAAAAGAAATTACAAAGAAAAGCAAAATAAGGATGAGCTACTGACGCCCCCCAAAACATGCCCACTGTCTCTGTCTCTCTCTTCGTCTTATTTTCTCTCCCTCTCCCCCTCCTCCCCCCCTTCTCCCCCCGCCACACCCTTTTGAAAATTACATTACCAGCTGTCTTTGTTTTTTATCAGTAGAGAGAGGCAGCCTTTTAGTAAAGAAAAGTATTCACTGTTTCTTCTTGGTGGCCCAATCTCTACTCGTTAAAGAAGTTGTTTCTTTTATCTCAGATCTGAGAGAAAATGAGAAGAGAAAAATATTGTAAAATATGACCCTCATCCATGGATAGACACTAGCTTGCCTTTAATTCTAGCTTTAATATTCTACTGCTTCTAATTGACTTCTGCAACTTAAACCAAGAAAAAGGAGAAATTCTAGTAGTGTGATTTTTCAAAATTACATGTATATAATTATTTAAAATCACACTGTTAGTATTTATACATATTATGCATTATATAAAAAGTTGGTAAGTAGAATGTCAGTTTCTTCATCTGTCACGATCAAGAAAGTACTGTAGGATTCATGGGCTAGTAGTCTGAACACTGTCGATCTTGTGTTATTTTCAAGAATTTAAGACCTTTTAAAGAAAAAGAATTTAAGATCTTTTTTTCTGGTGGGTTTCTCAATTCTCTGGGCTTCTGTCCTAAATTTTACTTTTCTCACCAAGAAGGATAACTGTGTATTTGGGTAGAGGTAGAAAGCTTTCTATGACAGTAAAAAGAACTTATAGTTGTCTTAATATTTTACAAGTTCTAGAATTCCCTGAAGGAGCGTTTTCCCAGCCGAGTTCCTTGGACCATTAATGTTCTGTATGATGTTAATAACTCTTTCTTGAAAAATAGTTCAGGGGTCAGTAAGACTGGAAAAACACTAGGTTATAAAGATAAGCAAGTTTCTTGCCTGTTGGAATTCTCGGAGCCTTTAAAATGCATTGAAACTCTAAGAGGAGGGTACAATCAGGAGCTCTTCTCCATGCTTACGTGACTGTGGAAGCCTTTTTCAGGTACATCAATTAAGTTCTCGCTAAATATGCCGTGGAACATAGGATGGGAATCTTTGCCCTAAAGTAGTATTTGCCAGATGGTTTTAATGACAAGAACTTTCTGCCGAAGGTAGTAAAAACACGATCTAATCAAAAAGAAAATGAGTATTTGTAAGGTAAAAGGGTCAACTCTCTCTTTCTTGAGGTTCTCGGCCCCCACCCCCACACCAGGAGTCCCCTTATGCTGTGGAATTTTCTAACTGGAAAGAAACTTCGAGAATATCTGTATGAGTTGTTTTCAAACTTCTCATTAGTGAATCCTGAAATCAGTTTAATGACTTGCCACCAGTTTTTTAATAGAACGGAGTGGAACAGATTAGAAAATATCAGAATACGTTGCACAAGCAAGGTTAAGTATTGTTTTTACACTTTGGTTTCAGTTAGGAGTGTGTGTGTGTGTGTACTATGTCACAATGTAAAATGTTTTCCTTCTGTGGGTTGCAGTCAAAAAGCCTTGAGAGACACTGAAATACTCCAGCTCTACTCTTATTTTACAGATGACAAAATAGGTGCAGAAAGATCAAATGACATAACCAAGGTCACACAGATGTTTATAATAGATCTGGAATTGGAACTCAGTTTCTGGACTTCCAAGCCATACCTCACACTGCCTTACTCATTAAGAACAAGCACCCAGGCCAGTGACTGTCTAGTCAGCTAATATTACCACCGATTTTTCTCTTTACTATTCCTCTTGGTCTGGGCCCTACTAAGTTGGCTTACAGAGTCTGAATTTTTCTCTCGACACCTCTGGACCAAGTGTCGTCTCACCCATGGTTTGGGGTATTGGTTAAGAGTACAGGCTCTGCAACTAGACTGACTAGGTTCAAATACTGGCTCAGCTACTTAATCTCTTGATCTGTTATCTGTAAAGTGGGGATAACAGTAATATACTTCATCAAATTTAAGACATACTTTTCCTTCCATGTTTTAACAGCTCTGAAATCAGACAGCACCTTATGTCCGATGGGGTTTTGAATTCAATGAAATATGGTAATATTATCTCATGGGGTTATAGTGAAGATCAAATAGTTAATATTTGTAAAGCCCTTAGAACAGCACTTAGCACATAGTAAGTGCTATACAAGTGTTTGCTATTAGCATGAGTATTACAATCCTTACTACTATCAACTTGATAGCATGAGTTAGCATCTGCCTGTTAGAGTCAGACTAGACATGGAAGTATCATTCATTCTCTTGCATTTAATTCTCAGCGTTAGTAGTTCCTCTACTTTCCAAAGATGTTTTTCATGGGTCTAATCTGAAAGTGCAGTGCTTTGCATATTATGAGAGCTCAGTAGTTATTTGTGTAACTGATGCACAGATGAGTAATCAATGATTAGACCCTAATCTCTATAAGGACAGGATGGTGTTAGTCTCATTGACAGTTATAGTCTCCAGTACCTAACAAGGTATCTGGCCTTGATAGATGTTCAAGGAAGTCATTTATCAGAATGAAGTATGTCTTATACCCCCCAAAAAGAAGAGGTGAATTTCCTCCTGACATTGATAATACACAGGGGCATGAAATTTAGCATAGTGACTATCACATAGTAGACACTCAATAAATAATGTAACCTTTTATGTTGCCTCTCAGCAAGGACTAATAGCATTCATAACTTTACATGGTCCTTTTTACAAAAGTCTACTGTGCCGTATAATATATTAAGGGAAAAAGCTGACTTCAAAATTACAGCACGATCACAACTATATAAGAAAATAAAATCGAAACAACAGAAAGGAACACACAAAGAAATAAAATTTAAAAAATACATTAAAACACAAACAGCTACTGTATTTTTGTTTCTTTTGACTTTTGCAGATTTTTTACAATAAGCATGTATTACGTTTGTAATGGAAAAAAACAATAAAGGTAAAATTTTTTATCGCTGGCTTTTAACCCGTTGACCTCTTGCAGTATTAAACTCTATTGATGGCTATGAACCCCTATAAGATGAATTTCCTTTTTACTGTTTATTCTCAATTTAAAAGCTGTGAATTTCATTGCATGATCTTCTTGTTCTCAGATTATGAGACACTGTAAAAAAAAATGATCTGTTATTTCTTGCAGGCTTTATAATCTTAACTGCCTTAATCAAATCCCTGGTTAGCACTTTCTCTCTTGTTAAAGCAACCAAGCGTTTACAGTTTCCCCTTCCTATATAGGGCTAAAAAGTTTGTTTTCATTTTGAGAGTTGCAAAAACTTCACCCCCACCACCGCCACCCCACTCATACACTTAATAAAAAAAGGCAGGGGAAAAAAAACTTTAAGCACATTTAATAATTGCTGACATTTCACTTGAGTGCTCCAATCTTTGCTACCATTGTCCTCAGGGGGTGGATGAATTTGAAATATGAGTGGGCCAATAATTTAAAGCTTCAGATTGGCTTAAAGAAGCCATCATGATAAAAGTCAGGAAGAAGCTTGGAGGTACAATGTGACATGATTTTCAGCCTCAGGCCCTCTATCAGGTAAAAATCTCAGAGCAAAAGAATTTGGGCCAATTTCTTCAGCAGTCACATGCTGTCCCGAGTGTTAATGAATTTGGGACAAATGCCATCTAACCTATCAGTGATGCTGATAACGTCATGCTGTTAACACCTCCGTAAGTTCAAAGATAGCCTTGCAGATGCCCACCAAAAGCAGTCACATTGATAATAATTACAGTCTTTTCTCAAAACCTATTTCTATGGCCCTTTCTCTTTGAGCTTGATATTTATATTCTCCAATAAGACCTTAGTTTGATTTGCTTTAGAGTATCCTTAGTAACAAAATTTTGCATCACTGGCGCTACATATCCGTTTATTGGAACACACGAGAAAGCTTAGGAAAGTTCTCAGTTTCTGCTGTGGGAATTTGTATCCTGGAGCTGGCTTACACTGGCTCAAGAGGGCCAACTATTAAATACACTGTCCAGGAAAGCCACCTTTGGTAGCTTGAAACCAGCCACAGTGGGAATATTTACCCCACAAAAATTGGCAAAGACTGAAAATCAGGCTTTTTTTGTTTTCTTTTTTGGGTAGCTGGTTTGCCAGAGCACCCCTGGATTTTTCTGTATTATTGAGATGACTTGAGTCCCTGGAGTTCAGCATCCAAGTGTCTATCTGCCTTAGGTAGGCTGACCCCTGGGCCTGGTTTGTCCTGGATGTTCTTGGGGTTTTTAGCACTAAAATTCCCATGTCGCAGGAAGTCTCAGTCCTAGGCATACCAGGATGGTTGGTCGCCCTGGCCTGAGGTAAAGGTCTGTGGAAATAGAGCCTAGATGGGGGATTCTTGTACAAGGAAGTTATCAAGAGAGCAGCTCTCAGGCGAAGGGGGCATGAGGGAAGCGGGATAAGGCCGGAAGGCCTGGTCAGGGAGTCAAGCGAAGCAAGGAAGTGAGACTCAATTCAGCCTGATCCCACAGGGAGCTCTGGAGCACAAATCACACCACTTTGGCCCCTTGTTGAGGCAAGGGAGCTGGGCTTTTGCTCCCCCACGTCAGTCAGTCATTGGCTGTGGATTTCTGGGGAGTGGGGGACAGCAAGGCAGTTCCTGTTTCACTGAGGGAGGTTCTCTGGAAATGGGGGCAATGGGCCCATAGCAGCCATTGCTCACCGCAGCCGGGGATGGGTGTGCCAGCTGGGGAAAGGGGATCTGAGTGGGACGCCAATAGCGTTAACCTCTTCCGGTCTTTATGAAGCTACTGTGATACGCCATGCGTGCTCTGGCTTTAGAGCTAAATGGTGACATTTAGCTTGATCACTAAGCACCACTCCTTCATCACATACCTGCATGGAAATTAGTCTGGTGGCATGGCAGAGATGAGGCAGATGCCTGCTTCTTTCTTTTCTTTTCTTTTTCTAAATTAATTTTATTGGGATTATAATTGTTAAAATTATGTAATTTCGGGTGTACATTATTGTTTATCAATTCCTGAATACACTTCATCGTGCTCACCCCCAACAGTCTAATTTTTATCCATCACCCTACTTATGTGCCCCTTTGTCCCTTTCGCCCACCCCCCAACTCTCTTCCCCTCTGGTAACCACTAATCTGTTCTCCTTATCCGTGTATTTGTTATCTTCCACGTATGAGTGAAATCATACGGTGTTTGTCTTTCTGTCTCTGGCTTATTTTGCTTAACATCACACCCTCCAGGTCCATCCTTGTTGTTGCAAATGGGACAATTTTGTCCTTTTTGGTGTCTGAGTAATATTCCATTGTAAATATATACCACATCTTCTTTATCCATTCATCTGTAGAAGCGCACTTGGGTTGTTTCCACATCGTGGCTATTGTGAATTGTGCTGCAGTGAACATAGGGGTGCACAAATCTCTTTGGATCATTGATTTCAAGTCCTTTGGATAGATACCCAGTAGTGGGATAGCTGGATCGTATGGTATTTCTGTTTTTAATTTTTTGAGAAATCTCCGTACTGATCTCTATAGTGGCCGCACCAGTTTGCATTCCCACCAGCAGTGTACGAGCGTTCCCTTTTCTCCACGTCTTCTCCAACATTTGTTGTTCTTTGTCTTGGTAATTACAGTCACTCTGACCAGTGTCAGGTGATATCTCAATGAAGTTTTGATTTGCATTTCTCTAATAATTAGTGATGTTGCTCAACAGACACATGAAAACATGCCTGCTTCTTTCTTGTTTCTTCTTCCACATTGTGACGGATTCCTCTGGGCCTCATAAGGACCAAGGGCAGGGAGACCGGCACCGCAGTTCTGAATCAGTTTTGTGACACATGGGCACTATTTTGGTGGAATGCTGGCTCTGAAAGGTATATTTTTACACTCCCCAGAAAATGAAGGCATTTGTGCTTTTTGGCCTAGGGTAGCATTTTGTCATCTGTCCCAAAATACAAAGCTTTGCACAACAGAAATGGTGGAATCACATCCCTGTGGGCAAAAATCATTACTTTCATTTTTCCATTTGGATGTTTTCCATTTTCAGAACACAACCAGTTTGGAATTACAAGATACTTTTTAGTGAGAAATCTGAGGTGAGGACAAAAGGAATTTTGTTCTTTTGTAAACTTACATAAACTGTCCCTGGTTTAAAAACCATTCTCTTGGATTTTTAAATATACTTTCAGATAGCAGCAGTAGCAATCTTCTTGATTTCAGTCTCCTGCAGAGGTGTCCTGTAATGTGCTGTGTCTCCTTGAGGCTGTCGGGAGCGGGGATGCGCTTAGGTGATGAGGGGTATTTTAAGGATACGTGGAAACATAAGGAAGGACGTGGAACAACAGTCACTGTGAAGCATATGTCTGCTTCTCTCTGTATATGCCTTTGCTGCTTATGACTTCAAACCTTCACAGTATCACAGCTTCTCTCTTCTCTCCACCTTCTCTTTCCTCATAGTTTCTACTGCCTTGGGACTTCTGTTTTCTTCTTTAGCTCTCTGACTTTTTTTGACTTCCCCACCTCTCTACCATCTAAATTTCTCTGTATGTATTACAATCAAACTCTCCAAAAAAGAGCATCTGATCGGTTCATTTATTTACTATCTATTTAAGATGAAGGCCGCCTCATAGGCCACAGGCCAGACTGTAAATCAGGCTTTCTTGACCTGGGCACTATTGAAATTTGGGGCCAGACAATTCTTTGTTCGGGGGACTGTCTAGTGCGTTGTAGGGTGTTTAGCAACATCCCTGGCCTCTACCCACCACATGCCAATAGCACCCCCGTCCCTCAGTTGTGACAACCAAAAATGTCTCCGGACAGCGTCAAATGTGTTCCGGAGGGCAAAATTTCCCCTGGTTGAGAACCATTCCTGTATACCAACCCCTGCACAACTTGTGGCGGTAGCAGTGCGGTCACATTGGGACACTGAGTAGAATGACCTGTGTCTGAGGAATCATTTGAGACACTTTTCTACACTCTCAGGTACCCTTCAATGAAGAGGAGTTCGTCAGCAGACAACCTTCAGCTGTCTGTCCCTTCAGGAATTGCGTCAGCTGCCTTGCCCAAGATCACACCCCTTCCACAGGCAGCTCTTGATTAATGCAGGAGTTGAAAGACCTGGCCATTTTGTTCCAACTCAGGGGACCTCTTAACAGTCCAGCTCAAGAGCTCCCAAGGGGTTGACTGAGACTGTCACTGGGCCTGCATCCCAGCTTGTCTTCTCCCTATTGCCATTCCTGCTTCCTTCTTCTCCCTTCCATGAGGTGTTGACCCAAGAACACACCTTACTAAATATCCTGCTCTCTAAGCTTTGTCTTAGCGTCTGCTTCCCGGGGAACCCAATCTGTGATGGGACGTTATAACTGACAGATATTTAGAAGCATCTGAGAAAAAGGCATTGTAATAGGCTCATTCTAGTCACTGGGTAATTTTATTTACTCTTGCCTTCCTAATAAGGTTGATGATTTTTTTTCCAGTGTGTGTACTGATGATCACTATTTAAGGTGTCAGACCTCATGATCTCCATTAATGGGTAAGGACTTTGAGGACAGCATAAAATTACGTCAGCCTCTTGCCCTACCCCTTAAGCTCAGCAGCCTACACACCGATGACAGGCAAGAGTTAGAATGAAGGATAGTCAATAAAATAGATCATAAAAGGAAATGGGTTGGAGTGTGAGCACCATAAGGGTAAAGGATATGCCCTGGACTTCTTTTTTTAATTTCATGCCTCTAACACCTTGCACATAGATGCAGGATATGCCTTGATTGAATGAATAACTGGGCACTCTAAAGATTGTTCCCTCTCTAATACAATAGAAAAGAACTTAGTCTAGTGCCTAGTCTAATGTTCTGAAAATGTTATGAGCTTCACTTTATTTTCAGCCAGCTAAGATGATTCATTCTGTCACTCAACAAATGTCTATTCAATGACCGATATAGGTCAAACTCTGTTCTAGGTACAGTGGAAACAGCAGTAAATAAAAGAAATTTCCTCTATCATGGAGCTCACATTTTAATAGGAGAAGGCAGTCTGGGTTGTGATGAGTTTGATAAAGAAGAATAAAGCAGGCTAAAAGGGCTGGAGGTGATCGGGGAAGGGGACTCTTTTAATGGGCCAGTCAGGGTGGTGACATTTGAATAGAGAAGTGAGGGAGCAAGCCAGGCAGATATTGGGGGGCACAGGGTTCCAAGTAGAGGAAACACTAAATGTAAAGGCCCTGAGATGGGAGCGTGCTTAGAGGGTTTGAGGAACGACAAGGGGGCTAGTATGACTGAAGCCGAGATTCACAAGATGGTGAAGGATAGGAGGTCAGTGAGCAACCAAGAGAGAGACTAGGTAGGGTCTTATCAGCTATGGTTAAAAGTCTTTGGAGCTTGTTCTTATTAAGGAGGGAAGACTTGGGAGAGTTCTGAGCTAAGAAGTGACGTGATCTTACTATGCCTGTAGCATTCATTCATTCATTCATTCGTATATTTATTAAAAAACACTAAGCACTCAGAATAGGAAGATGAGAAAGACAGAATTCTGGCCTTGGGCCATCAATTCTAAACAAAAGAGATAGACCTATAAAAAAAATTATGACCTTCTATAGTTGTGGTAAATAGTGGGTCTTGTAGGAGTTGAGTGGAAGGATGAATTAATTCTCCAGTGAAGGAAATGAGATGTTCTATAGAGACTAGTATTAATACACGTTGCTCCTTGGCTAATGCAAATCCAACGTAGAGAGTATTTCATCTGATAGGAATCTAGCAAAAAATGCTTCTCATTGCTTGGCCCTTGATTTCACTTAGCAAGAGTCACAAAATGAGAATCAGGTTCTCCCTTCCACTTAGCCATTCTGATATGATGAATATCTCCCTTTCCAATTTTACATGTAGCCTCCTTATAGCCCTTTTGTCCAGAAAAGGGATTTCTTATGTATGTATAATGAATATAAATATAGGTTTTAGAGAGTGCTAATGTTTTAATGAGCTAGAAATAGGCAGACAAGAGAGAGAATAATTGAAAGATTAGTCAACATGGGGACAATTTGACTTGGAAAGAGAAAATCTGAGCAGGAAACGCCTGGGAAAAAAATTAGAAGAGGAATGGAATGGAATGAGCTCATTTATGGTGTGAGTTAAGGACAGAGAGATTCATTCTCAGAAGGTAAAAAGTGAGAGTTGGTGTTGGGGAATTTGGCCCAGGCCATCAACGGGAGGAGATTGATTCCAAAGACTTGGCTCAGGAGGTCTGAAGCAGATACATCTACTAGAAGTATCCGGGAAGATGGAGAGTTCTGAATCAAATCTTCCGTTATCCCTGGAGCCCAACACAAAAGGTCACTAGAAATCTTGCTATTTTCGGGCCAAATAAAGGACAGCAAGGTTTATGTCTTAAACAGGACAGGTCAGATCATTCCTGCAGCATGAACCATCCACGCTAATTTAAATAGAAAAAAAGAAGATAGTAAGTTTGGTAATGAGAAATTTAACTTAAAAATCAGAACTAAAAATAGAAATTAAAACGAAAATGACTTCTTTTAGTTCTTTCTAAAAATACTTAGCTATTTGTTTTGATTTCCTAAGCCACACTAATATAAAATGAGAAAACCTGGTTGACTGTCGTAGTTGACACTAGCATCAGACTGTCAAAAGCAAGATTTGTCTTCTTTCAAGTTTTGCTACTCTGAGAACTGCGTAAAACCTTCTGAAGAGTCAGAAAACGGCTAGAAGAGGGATTATTTCCTGGAGTTGTTTCCGAGGCCTGTGCTTTGGTGGTTAACAGTCAGTTTAACTCTGGAACCAGAGTCTCTCTCATTTGCCTGGTTACCCTGGGATTCCTCACACTGGCAGTAAGTTATTTTCTGGAATAAATATCCTGATAATTCACTGCATTAATAATAATAATAAGGCGAGGAATAGGAATTTTAGAAATATTGAGCACTTTTTGCTTTTAACACTGAGGAAGGCTTTTACATGGATTAATTTGTCTAATCTTCACAACAACCCTGTAGAATAAGGATTACTATTGTCTCCATTTCACAGAAGAGATGACTGAGGCTGGAGAAGTTTAATAACATAATCAAGTTCATACTTATAACCATTATGGATTATCAGCTTCAGAGAAGGGGTTCCAGGGACTAGTGAGTGGCAACCGGCAGGTCTCAACTGCATAGACTAAAGGGGATAATCCCCATTAATCTTTGGATGCTAGTAGAGGCAGTGGTTAGTAACAAATGGGGAAGACTTTAGCTTGGGAGTATTTTTCTGTTCTTTAATCTCTTTGATGTTCTCTCTCTCTCTCCTTCCCTCCCCTATATGAGAATAGAAAGCTTCTACTCTCATACTCGTGGGTCTACAGGTCAACTGTAGTCCAGGTGATTGAGATAAAGTTTGACTGAAAAGCTCTGCTTCAGGCTACAGGTTGACTGGGTTTGGCTTCAGGCAACTAGTTCAGTTCAGATTGTCTCTAAACGTGTTGGTTTTTGAGGCCCAGGATGAAGGAACAGAGGCTACCTGGGGCGTGTGTTCATGCCAGATTGCCAGAGCACAAGAGGACAAGCCTCTATTCATATCATGTCTGCTAAAGCCCCATTGGCCAAAGCAAGTCACACGGTCAAGCCCAAGGTCAAGGGGCTGGGAAGCGCACTCTGCCCACCATGAGGCTTTGGCTAAGGTATAGATGTTTAATTCTTGTACAATGGAGTAAAGAATTGGGGCCAAAATTTAATCTCTCCTACCTTCTTATTGCTTTCATTGCTCTCATAGCCTTAGTTCTTTCTTACTCTTACCTTGCTTCCTAAATGGATGCACCTCCCACCTATAGTCATTTGGTTTTTAATTTCTGAGTTGCTCCCTACTGGCTCAGGTTCCAAATTTTACTTTCCTTGAAATTTCCCTGGTGCCTAATACAATACCGTTCACACAAAGAGCATTCAGCAAATGGTGTTGACTGCCTGCCGTCTTTTAAAAGCACATCTGGAGAGATACTAAAGGCACCTGGCAGTATTGCACTGACTTGTTAGTAACCTGACTTCACCCAGATGGCCTAAAGACTGTAGCCACCTTTACCCAGAGGAAAGTGTTATGGTAATGCAGTCAGCCAATTCTGTTTGAAATTCTTTAGAAATTCCATGAGCAGATGTCAGTCACGGTTCTGTTTATACAGACACCTGTCCTCCTAGCTCTGGCCTTGTGAGGCTTGATTTCTTTCTTACTGTCCTAATAACCACGATGAGGTTCTTGAAGTTTTGTATCAATCAGTTTGAAGGAGCCTTCCTTTCATGAGTAATGCCACCAAATAGTGGTTATTAGACTTTGTGGTACTATGCAGCCAGCAGCCCTGGATATTAGATATAGTGTTTATCTCTGCAACTCAGTCACCTTGCCAAGTAGTTTAGTATGAACTCTTGACTTCCGAGATCAAATGTACGCCTGATACTCTAAATGACTTCACCATCTACTGACAAATCCCATGGTGTAGTATCCTGTTCGCCATGTGCGATGGTCTCGGAGCTCGGTGTTATCTGTCTGACAGCTCATGTAATATTTACAGGTTGTTATTCGTGAGGAATTTTAGTTAGCCGTAAAGATTTTCACAGCTATGGCAGACATTAGAGGTCTCATTCATCACTCGTGTGACCTTCCCCTCTGGAATGTAGCCCATCTGTCTCTGCTGTTGAAATCTTTATGGAAAATCCTCCCATCTTTGAAAGTTTAGTAAGTGATCTTAAAGTTTTCACTGGATCTTTACTTTTGATATATGATATAGATGTATAAAGGACTATTCTTATTTTAATTTAATGTTTTGAAAAGTGTTAAATTTAACTTGGCCTTTCAGTTAAATGACAGAAAACTTACTCTTGCCACGGGAACTATATGCATCACATCATAAGAAAATAGAAATCATATGGAAAGCAATTGCAATGGGGAAAAAATGATATATACATACATGTACATATAGCATGAATAACTACCTGAGAACTTAAATACTATATTATAATCGATTATGACCTTAGGAAGTAAAAAAACAAGGGAAATAAGTTTTTCATGTAATTTAATATGATAAAGAAGACCCTAAGCAAATTCCATAAACAAATGAATTGTTTACAGAACAGGAGAGAGGAATGACCAGTCCTCAGATGTCCCCCCTCTCCACTTCCATCCTCCTCCATTCACAGACAACTTCTCAAATGCTTAGTTAGGACCTAATCCTGCTACTTCCCCTCTATCTACCCCTTCCTTCAACTTCTGTGATCTGGTTTGGCCTTCATCACTCTTAGGAACTTGCCCTGTTAAGATCACCAGTAATCTTGTGACCAAATACATCTTCCTCTTTTATACCCTTAGTCCGTAGGAATCCATTGGTGCTCATGCCTTATCATCGAGTTGTGCTTCTTGTATTTCACCCTACTTCATTCTAGTTTCTGTGTTGTTTTTCTTTGGTGGCTTTTCTGTTGCCACCACCATCTCGGGGTGTTCCCCAGCGTACAGTTCTCTTTTTATAGCCTCCTTTCCTTAAAGAATCCAGCCATTTCATAGGTTCAGGTATCATGTAGTACTCACAGTCTCATTCTTTCACTTGAATTTCAGTGAAAAGACCCACCTTCCAAATATTTTAACCTAAATATATAATTTATGTGAAATTCACCTCCCAGCTTTTTTGTCTGCCCATGAAACTCCCAGTTGTCTAGTAACTAAGTCTTAGAAGTATAGAGTCACCTGAGATTTCTCACGTTCACTGGACACCAAATTCACTTACGAACTACCTCTCGAGCTCCACTCTACGACCTCTAATCTATTGTATAGGATCACAAGAAACATCTTCTTATCTTATCATCATCATAATCTTCTGATCATAAAATTATCTGTGACCTTTGATTTCCCATTGTATCAAATATGAACTAATCTGTTCATCGTTCATGCTGATGAATAGTGGACAAATGGTCTACCTAAGAATGATGGATCTGTTGGGCAGATACTACTGGTCTAAGCAGACAGAGGTATAGAAAGAAGTTCCATAAGCCCAGGCAGTTAGATAGTGTTCAAAGGCGTTTCTCTCTGCCACACTTTATACTATTTGTGGTACGTTAATGGTAGTTAGGAGTGGATCCAAGGGTTGAAGACAAACGCTGCCCAGTTGAAGCAGAAAGATTGATTCTAGGATTACCAACATTCAGACAACATCCCGTAGGTATGTGATTATAAGCATTATTTGTATGGTGATTTACATTTTGCAAAGCAATTTCATATCCGTTTTCTCCTTTTATCCTGACAACATTTTGGTAAGGGAGATATCATTATTCCCATTTTGCATATAAGAAAAATAAGGCTCAGGGAGAAAACAAGACTTGCTTACGATCATGCAGTGATGGTGGAGTCAGGACTCAAATCCAGTTCTTTTGAATCTGGGTTCCGGACACTTTCCCCTGGATCCAGATACCTCTCAAGAAACTGAGTTGGGCTTGGAGATAGAAAGCCAAAGTGCTGAGTGCCTTTCTGAACAATCTGTCATGGGAGGAGGGGGTGTGAGGGGCATGTTCTCAAATAATCCACTGTATCAGGCAGGATATCTAACGTGCCTCGAGAATTATACCAACTCAATGCCATTGACCTGAGAAAAATGGATTTTTCTCTTTTCACCTGGATCAATAAAGAATGACTCCTGCTGGTAAGAATGTAATTTGTATAAAATGCCTTTAAAATGTCCATAGGCTTCAATCAAATAAATATACTTCCAGGAATTTTGCTTAAGAAAATTAACAAAACTGTATGCAAAGATTTATTTATAAAGATGTTCATTGCAGCCTTACTTACAACAGTGAATACCTGGAAACAAGCTAAATGTTCCCGAAGAGGGGATTTCTTCAATAAGTCTTGGTGCATCCATTAATGGGATATGGTTACGCCATTTAAATGTGAGCCAGGAATGATGTGAGCAGCCAGAGATGGTTTGGGTGGGTGGGAGTGGTTCAATCAAAAGCAGAATTGGCTGCATTTAACAGAAAACCCAAATCACAATGGCTTATACAAAGTAGAGGTTTCTAAGTTTCTCACACAGAAATCCAGAGATAAATTGACATGGTCACTACACATCCATCACGCACCTAGATCCCCCATATCTTTCTTCTCAGCCATTCTCAGTGCATAGCTCCTGTAGCATAAGTTATCTGGGCCCTGCCTATATCCCTCTGGTGTTCACCATGCCCAGGCACACCAAACTTAGGCTTCCAATGACACACACCTGCGACTCTGCCTTTAAGGCCTTCTCTGGCCATCAGAGCCTGCTTCCCACCACAAGGGGCAGGCCAGAAGTGCCATGGAGTTAGTGACAGCCCCCATACTTCAAGAGTAGCCCTCAAGCAATGTAAGTAAATACTCCAGTTTCCTTACCCCTCGTGGGGGATAACTCTGATGTTTATTCTCCACTGAAGACCCCAGCCACGCTGAGCCCCAGGTGTCCAATGCAGTAATGCATCTTATATCAGCTTTCCTCCTTTTCCTGTCTCACTTCCGACTCTTCACCCAGTGCTTCCTTGAATTACCGCTCAAACTACCTGCACTCACATCCTTGTGTCTGTGTTTGCTTCTGGGGGACTGCAACCAAGATGGCTTCCATTCTCCATGGTACTACAGCTCCAGACATCATCACAGCCATGTTCCAGGCAGGAGGAAGGATGGGAAAAGGGCAAAAGCTGCCTCTCAATGGAGTCAGCCACTGTTAAAGAACTTTCCCAGAGACCGTACCCAAATATCCTCAGCTGACATTCATAGGCCTTAGTAACATGGCTGCGCCCAATGGTTAGAAATTCTGTTAGTAAAGAAGAGGAGACTGGATGTTATACAGTTAACTGTCTCTGTCGCTAAGCACGGGGGTCCGAAAGCACAGATGAGGAGAAGCACTGGACTCATTTAAGGAAGGACTGGGAGAAAGAGATGAGGTGAAATCAGAACATAAAGGGCCTTGGACGCTAAGGGAAGGAATTTTAAAATTAGTGTATATGAAGGGGAACTATGGGAGGATTTTGCATTAGGAAGAGCCATGTGCTTGCTCTGAATAGTACTTCGTTGAAATTAATCTATTAGTGCTATACTGGAGGGGCTGAGAAGCTAGGGAGAACCTGAGGGGAGATAGGAGGCTATCGTCATAGCAGCAGCACGAGGAAATGCCTGCATCTTGCCCCTCCACATGCATTCTCCACACTTCCCTACCTTGCTCTGGGCCTTGGGAGGTTGACGTGCGTGGGCTGCACAAATGGCATCTCCAGCCCTCTAGCTTTGCACTGGGCTCAGCCACTGGAGAGCCATGGTAGGAGATGGATGGGAAGATGGAGAATGAGGTCAGAAGCTTTATTCCCTTGACTCCCCGGCTGTCTGCTTCCCTTGACCAAAATCCTGTCACATGACTCTCTTCACCCAGTGTGTATTCGTTCTCACTTATTCGCTTATTTGTGGGCAGTGGGGGTGGGAGGCATTCTGACTTCTCTCTCTGGGTTCCAGTAATGACTCTCTCCTGGCCTCTCAGACCTAGGGGGGTAATGGGTCCATGTTGTTATTTATATTGCCCCTTGTGATTTCTCTACACTCCTCATAGACCTTTGTGACCAATCCTTTTACTAATCTCTACTCAGCTTACCCAAATTGAATGTGCCATCTGTTTCCTGCCGGGACCCTGACGGGTGTAGTCCCATTATAATATATGTTCTTCTAAAACCTGATCCCATTTAAATAATAAAGTCCTTAAGGACATGGGACATGTTAGGATCTCGTTCTCCAGCATACCCCACCCTACTTCACCCCTGCCTGCAAATACCTAGCACAGGGCTGAGTACATAATGTGTGTTCGGTAGATTGATTTTACTGCTGGGATATTAGATACACTCATTGGAAAAGATCCTCAGAGACTAAAATTAAGTGCAAAGTAGCAGGCACTGTGTCTGTCTGATTTACTGCATTAGCGCCAGCACTTTGCACAATGCCTGGTGCAGAGTAGGTGCTCTGTAAAAATGTGTGGCGTAATGAGTGAGGTGACGTCAGGTATTGTTTTGTTTCTTTAGGAATAAGGGCTCTGTTTTTGTCTTTCCGGTGACAATAGGTCCCATCTTAGCTTTTTTGAAATTACCTTCTCTGAACTGATCAGATGATTTAATTTAGACATTTAGGACAGGACCAATGGTGGAGATTATAGATCATAGGGAGGCAGATTTTGACCAAAATAAAAGGAAGCTGTTTCTAATCATCACTAAAGCTATGGGAAATTCAAAAGAGCCCTCCAGGATGCGGTGACAATGAAGTTATTCAAGTAGCTCCTGGAAAATCATTTGGTGGAAATCATGTAGAGGGTAAGTTTAGATATCAGATAGAGTGTAGAGAACTTGAACTAGATGACATTACAATCCCTTTTAAGATGTATATATTGGGGCCGGCCCGGTGGCGCAGAGGTTAAGTGCCCACATTCCACTTCAGCGGCCCGGAGTTCGCCGGCCCGGATCCCGGGTGCGGGCATGGCACCACTTGGCAAAAGCCATGCTGTGGTAGGCATCCCACATATAAAGTAGAGGAACATGGGCACGGATGTTAGCTCAGGGCCAGTCTTCCTCAGCAAAAAGAGGAGGATTGGCAGCAGATGTTAGCTCAGGGTTAATCTTCCTCAAAAAAGAAAAGATGTACATATTTACTCAGTTGTTTGGCAAATATTTATAGATTACCTGTTATGTACCACACATAATAATGTAGAATAAATTACAAAAAGGAAACAGACCTGGTTGTGATCCTGGATGCACTCTTTACCAGCTGCATGACCTAGGTTCATCTACCGAACGTTTTTGAACCTCACTTTCTTCCTGTGTAATAATGGAATAGCGTGACCTCACTGGGTGTTTGGGAGGATGACCTTAAGGAACATGCAGTGCAGGGTACATGGTAGACAAGCAACGTGTTCATTTTCTCCCTTTCCTGAATCACCTGACTTCAGTTTAGGTAATATCCCCAAATTAGGATCTGTTACTGACTTAGGACCTTAGAGATGCTATTCCATGTGATCATAACTATGCCATTATCTGCAAAATGAAAATAATGATAATGCCTACCTCACAGGTCATTATAAGTATCAAAGGAGCTGTTGAGGTCAAGTTTTAGGCACATAAGAGATTTTCCTTTCTCCTCTCCCCGCAACACTTGCTCTAAATCAAGCATTCTCAGTGGGTGTGATCTTGCCCCCCAAGGGGACAAAAATTGGTTCCTAGGGGATGAAAAATCTTACTCTTTTTATATAAAGTGCAGATACGTACAATACATAAACAGACATACGGTATGTCTGTGGTATTAAAATTTGATGGAGGGTAGGGCGATTAGGAAAAAATGCCTAAAAAGATACCTGGGGCCTGGGGGTGGGGAGTGGAGAAGATAGTGGCAAAAAGATCAAGAAACATTGCTTTAGAGTAGATCGCCTCGATAGAAGGTGCCCGTAAAACCATCACTAGAATTGCATCCTTCTGAGGAGCCAAGTGTCAGTGGCGTCTCCTCCCTAACGCCTTTTTCTTAACCCTATAGGTGACGTTTCTATTTTGTCTCCAGTTAATGCTGTATTCTTTGCTTTTATAACCTGCCCCCACTTTTTTTTTGACTCTCCTGTTGTCAAATGCCAAATCTACCAAATATAAGAAAAGTAGAGGGGCCGGCCCCGTGGCCGAGTGGATAAGTTCACGTGCTCCGCTTTGGGGGCCCAGGGTTTCACCAGTTCAAATCCTGGGCGTGGACATGGCACTACTCATCAAGCCATGCTGAGGCGGCATCCCAAATGCCACAACTAGAAGGACCCACAACTAAAAATACACAACTATGTACTGGGGGGCTTTGGGGAGAAAAAGGAAAAAATAAAATCTTTTAAAAAAAAGAAAGAAAAGTAGAAAGATGAATGAATATACATGGGTCTGAATTGCAGAGTACTCTTTTGGCACAGTTTACATAACATTAGCATTCTTTTCAATTTTCTGGTTAGGCCCCTGTGTCGATTCAAAGACAACTTAATGCTGGAGTACATCGCTTGGCACATTCTGTTCATCGTGCATTAAAATGTGGTTGAAATAAGAACTTCCCCTAAACAGTGTGGCCTGGGCTTGTGATTTTCAAAACCACCTTGGGCACAGTATTGAATCCTGTCACCTGGAGGGAGGAAAAGCATTTGAAGGTAGAACCGCCACCCTTTCTTGCTCTTAATAACATACTGCACCTGTAACGCAAGGGGAAATTCAGAGGTTGGTTTTGGAATAAATAAACTCATATGTAGTCTGCTATTTAAATTCAGTAGACAATACCCCATGGTGCTGGTGCTGTATGATAATGGATGATTTTTAAACTCGAGAATCTGAATCACAAAGCTGCATTGGAATTACACGTAGTGCTTATAGAAACATCTGTATAAGAAAATACCAAAGGACAGCGCAGTGTCAGATAAAAACTATTTGCCAATAAATCTGCTTTGGGTGGGCACTAAAAATGGACACATCAGGCATAAAAGATGCGTGTGTCTATTACGTAGGCTAGCTTTGTGAAGGATGACAGGCTTGAACTGGCACACTGAGATAAGAAACAGCTGTTGTTGGCATGGGCACTCCTGCAAGAAGTGAAATGATAATTCTGGGACACACTTATGAGAGTTACCATATATTTGATCAACTTTTGAATATATGCAAGACCAGAATCATCCGGCAGCCCCGAGCAAATTGCCAACAACTCTTTAACAATCTCTAGAGAAGGAGCACCGAATCCACTTGCATAGAACCGTCATTCAATTGTGCGTTATTTCTAAAGCAAGTGGTTCCAGCATGTGTGTCTGTAGCAGTGATGGGGCCGGGAAGGAACGAGGGAAGGCTGCTGTTATTTTCCCTTTTTTTATCGCCTCAAGGACATTTTTTACTATAAAATTTCAGAGTTTCAAATGATGACTGCAAAGCAGTTGCTTAGGTGCATTTATAAACTGAATCAAAGAGGAAAAAACATCTTTCAGCAAAAAAAGGTCACTGAATCTCACCATTGGCTCTATTTGATAGTTACTCATAAAGACAAAAGACTTTTTCTTAATTTTAAAACTTCACAATTTTTATATACAATTTGTATACTCTATAAAAAATTAAATTAAGAACCGTAATTATGAAAGCTTAAAATTTCATATTGATCTGGAGCTTAAAATTGGGGGGAATATTCTTTTTTAAATCTTTTCAACCATTTAGCTCAAGCATATTGTGATTACTCCTCTGGCATTTTCTTGGATTTTTTTTTCCTTTTAACATTTGACAATGCAAAGGCAACTATAGATGTAGTCTATGTAGGTCTTGCCATTAGCTCCGCAGGGTGCCACCACTTTGCCCGTCTCCTGCTCGATTTTCTGCTTGAAGGTTGCTTCTTGCAGGCAGAGAGCCCCTGAGCTGGGCCAGGCAGCCAAGAGACCTCTCCAGCTCACTTTTGTCTGAGAGACACCTAGGAATAATGTAGGAAATCCAAATGGACTCTTTGGCCCCCAGAAGACATACCCAACATCCTCTGAATCAGAAAAGAGTGATAAAGGACTGGAAAGGGATAATGAGAGAAATGGTGAGGCCTCCGCCCAGAGAGACCTTTTTGGTTTTTTTAAAAGATCATTTCTTTTTTATTCTTTTTAAGATTGGCACCTGAGCTAACAACTGTTGCCAATCTTCTATTTTTTTCCTTTCCCTTCTTCTCCCCAAAGCCCCCCAGTACACAGTTGCATATTCTAGTTGTGAGTGCCTCTGGTTGTGCTATGTGGGACTCCGCCTCAGTGTGGCATGATGAGCGGTGCCGTGTCTATGCCCGGAATCTGAACCAGCGAAACCCTGGGTCACTGAAGTGGAGTATGCGAACTTAACCACTCGGCCATGGGACCAGCTCCCCAGAGAGACCTTTAAAAAAAGAATAGCCATTCCTTTCTCCATTTAGGCTTTCATAGGCTTGACAATACAGCCAGCAAGGTAGCTGGACGAAAGGCTCTCTGGAGTTCTCTTCTTCCTTCTATGATGCTGGGTTGTTTTTCTTTTGAGGTGGAATTTTTTTTTTTTTTTTTGGTGAGGAGGATTAGCCCTGAGCCAACATGCACCACCAATCCTCCTCTTTTTGCTGAGGAATCTTGGCCCTGAGCTAACATCTGTGCCCATCCTCCTCTATTTTATATGTGGGACGCCTGCCACAGCATGGCTTGATAAGCGGTGCACAGGTCTGTGCCCAGGATCCAAACCTGCAAACCCCAGGCCTCTGAAACAGAGCCTGCAAACTTAACTGCTATGCCACCAGGACTGCCCCTGAGCTTTTTTTTTTTAATTGAGGTATAATTGACATACAACATTATATTAGTTTCAGGTGTACAATATAATGGTTCAATATTTGTGTATATTGCAAAATGATCACCACCATAAGTCTAGTTAACAGCCGTCCCCATTATAATGCTGTGATTTTAAGAAAAGGGTGCAGTGAGCAGCCAGGAGCTGATTTCTGGCTCTTCACCATGTTTCCTGCTAGAGAGGGCTTGGGTGACAAGTTTCCATAACATCAGACTCTGCCCAGGCAGGTCAGGGAGTCCAGCCTAAGTTCTCACATCAGATCTTTCCTCTACGAACTAATCTGGGCAAGAGAGCTGTGTGCTAGAGAAGAAAAATGGACACAAGAGTTGAGCAGAGAATGAGAAAAGCAGAGGGGGAGAGGATTAGAAAAAGAAGGACAGAGAGACATTGAAGGCAAGGGACTACTTCAAAATAGCAGATAAATGTCTTTTTTCCCCATATTAAAAAGCTGTCTGCCAAAATGAAAAGGCATAATTAGCAGCTAAATACAAATCTGTATCCGATATCTTTTAAATGACGTGTCGCCGACGTACAAAGCAGCATGTCTGGCTGAAGGCTGGGTGATTCGATCTCTCTATTCCTCCATATAAAACAAAGAGTCTGGAGTTTCATTGCGCTTGAATTGTCTGGCAGTGGGTGAAGTTAACTTTTATTAGAAGCTGTTCTTTCGTATTATACAGCGTAGTCAAGGCTATATTAGCTTTGACGTTTTCTTACATCTCAATACACTGTGCGGTGAATTTTCTATGAGACTAATTTAGAAGGGAGCTTTTCACATGAGGAAATAATGGTCAGCATCAGCTGTGCTTCAAATTGTAAGCAGGGTGGAAATTCAGGAAAAATATGGACATACACATAAAATTGCTAGATGTTAGTAAGAATGCTCCTTATATTTATATCCCTGATCATATTCTATGTCTCTTAAAACTCCAGTTTCCTAAAACTATCAGGAGGAAGGAAGATTTTATTGTTGAGGAAATGTTATGGTGTCTCTTAACATGATTATTCTGTCTCAAAGAAAGAAAAAAACCCGTCAGATTAAACAATGTATAAAAAAGGTATTTTTAGAGTTCAGCTTTGGGAAAGAAAAAAACTGTACAACTTAAGCATTTAAAACGCAGTTTAAAGATGATTGATTTGACTGACCCACAATAAAGTCGTTATAAAACGAATTCCCAGGATGTGAAATTTAATTTCTCCTATAGGATTCATCACTCATCACAAAAGTTTCATTACACTCTGCTATGAGGTGTCATTCTCTCACTTTTGGTTCTTTTCTAATAAGATCATGCTGGTCAGCTGACATTTTGAGGCCCCAATTAAACATATATTCGGTAAATGAAATTGGATTCTGTTTAAATCAAGTAAAGAGAAAAACAAGCATAGCAGAGTGATAAGTGTAGTTCTGTAGCTTCAATAACTTAGAATGTAAATATGTCACAGAGGGATGTTTCAGCTGCTGGACTAATAAAACCCAGTCAATCAAATGGTAAAAGATACTGAGAAGCAGCAACAGGAAGTATTCTAAGAAAAGCACCCGATGGAGACGCATCAGAGAAAACCCGTCAGGCTGCTCGTTCCGTTTCTTATCTGTTCTATAGGGTTAGCAGTGGAACGGGGTTTTTTTTCCTTTGCATTTATCTTTGTGCCTGAATGAGTTCGATTTCACTTGGCTTAGGACAGAAACTTCAGAACAGCAGGTTAATCCGTCCTGTCTTCATGGGCAACTGAGCAAACAGACCAATATCAGTGTAAAATTGTAATTCTGGAGATTAATGTTGTCTTTCCTGTTTGCAGTGAACTTGACCTCCTTGCCTTTTTTTGTTTCCCCCTTTTTCAGCTTCTGTCCAGGGTCCCTGGGAGAGAGCCATCTCACCGAACAAAGTGCCCTACTATATCAAGTAAGTTGGAAGCCTCACATTCTTAAAGGAGCATTTATTGTGGTGAATCTGTATTTTCACACATGAATTTATCTATCTATCTATCTATTTATTTATTTATTTTTGGTGAGGAAGATTGGCCCTGAGCCAACATGTGTTGCCAATTTTCCTCTTTTTGCTTGAGGAAGATTGTCCCTGAGCTAACATCCATGCCAATCTTCCTCTATGTTGTATATGGGATGCCATCACAGCATGGCTTGATGAGCGGTGTGTAGGTCCGCACCCAGGAGCTGAACCTGCAAACCCCAGGCCGCTGAAGCGGAGTGTGCAAATCTAACCACTATGGCACCAGGCCGGCCCTGACAAACGAATTTATTTTTAAAATGCAATGTTAGCCTCCCCTACGATACTGCGTTCTTTCTTCCCTGAGGAAGCCTGGATAGTCAACTCACGCTAAAATTACCCCTGAAAATTTGCTGATGCAATAAGGAGCTGCCTTTAGGAAAAATCCATCGAATGCAGCATATAGATTGTGTTTTGTGAATGGAGGTGGTGTGGATTTTTCACAATAGAATAAAAAGCTGCAGATAATATTATGGATAGCGAGAGTGAATATTTACAAGAACAGTTTCAGTGATGGAGGGGTTTCCCACATTTCTTCTTTAGACAGAGATGAAAGATTTCTGCAGCTATATGTACACAAACTGTTTTAGGTGAATAAATACTTCATGTAACCAAAAGGCAGGCAGCAGCTGCCCCGGATTTGTGGAGCTGAGGTGTTCATTCTCGATGCACAGCACTCAGCATTTTTCACATAACAACAACAAAATGAGACTGTTTTCTGGGGCCATTTGTGTCTGTCAAAGGAATACACGTGCTTAGAAGCACCTTCTGCAGGATGCTGCATGAAATACAAATTATGATACATTGGGTTGACGTGGAAGAGAGAGGAGAGAAGATATTGACTTATTATGATACCTTAACAGTTTCTCATCGATTGTGCAATCGAGTCCAACTTAAATTTAACTTCGCATCGGCTACCTCAACAACAATTTAAATTAATCGGGTTCATGAAAAAGTCTTCAATACCGACTAAAGTCCTTGAACTTGCTTCTGCCATGAGTCTGACTAAAATTATTAGATGTTTTTCCATTTTTGCAGCCTGCCATCTTTTAGCGAGTCTGTTTTTATTCTTCCACTGCCCATCAATTCTTTCTAACTCGGTTCTAAAGCAATAACCGCAGTCTTAGATCTTCATTACTACAGTTCTCCAGAAATTGGATTTCATGCCTCAATTTTGTTAACTCAGAAGAATGGAGGTGAGGGGACTCTTTTGGCTCTTCAAGGAGAGACATGTCCTTTAGGAAAGGTTTGTCTTATTAAATTTTCCAGACAAGGTATCTCTTAACTTTAAAAATTCTCCTTCAGTATGTTTTGATCCTGCTTTTGAATTTTCTTCTTTTTAAATTTTCTTATTTTTGTTTTATAGAATTATTAATTTAGTCACTCTAAATTACATATTTTAAATACCTATTTAAAATCACCCAGGGGCCAGCCTGTGGCACAGTGGTTAAGTTTCCACATTCCACTTTGGCTGCCCGGGGTTCACCGGTTCAGATCCCAGGTGCGGACTTGTGCACCCCTTGGCAAGCCATGCTGTGGCAGGTGTCCCACATATAAAGAAGAGGAAGATGAGCACGGCTGTTAGCTTAGGGCTAGTCTTCCTCAGCAAAAAAAAAGAGGAAGATTGGCAGCAGATGTTAGCTCAGGGCTGATCTTCCTCAAAAATAAATAACCAAACAAATAAATAAAATCACCTGTTTTATTTAATAATATATTGGTTCAGACATGCACTGTATTGCTTTACATCCACTGTATATTTTATGGAACTATTTTACTCAAACTTCCCAGTCATCTTCTGTATCAATGTCTTCGTCATCACAAATTTTTATTTCTGACTAAGGTGTTTGAGACCTGCTCCTTCTTTAACCCATTTATAAAGTTTTCACTTTATCCAATTCCTTTATGAGCTAAAATAAAGGCTCTCCTTTTGTGGCTAAGGCTTTAGGACCACCTAAGAATCCAAGACACGTTCAAGCCATTATTCTCTAAATGATTACCTGTTTGGGGCTCGTTAAGTGTCTCAGGGGACTCCTAGAGTCTCCCTCGAGTCCTACTGTCCTTTCTCTAAATATTTATCTTCTCCCTGATTTTACACCTACTGTAAGAGGTCCCAGTACAGTGCTGTGGGGCAGTGAAAATGAAATCAGACCACAAAATAAAAAAGAGACAAATTCCAAAAATCTGGAATTCCTCCTTGTAAATGAGTCTCTTGCTGCTCCTCGGTGGAATCAGAGAGCAGCGACTATCTATTTGTCCTCCTGTTTTGTCCAGTGCTCCTTCGCCGGCTTGAAGATCAGGGTGGCAGTATTGGTAAGGGCACAGCCCTAGGAAGAAGAAAACTTGAGTTCCAGTCCTGGCTGGGTCCTTAGTTGGCTGTGTGGCCTTGGGCAAGTCACTTAAACTAGACAAACCTTGGTTTCTCATTTATAAAATAAGGAGTTGGACTAGATGATATCTAAGGTCCTTTGTAGCTCCGAGAATCAATGAGTGTGCCTCATTCCATAGTCTTGTCCAAATTCAAAAACTTAACATCTCAGCTTTTTTTCAAGAAGTTTATCTTTATTTTTTAAATTATTTGAATTAACATGATATAACTTTTTAGTTTAAAAAAAACTATAGGAATTGTGTTTTTCCACTGTATAATTAGCTTCAGATATGCCCTGTCAACCCACTCCAATTTCTCTAGGTACCTATTTAAAGAGCTCAAATCTTGGCGTTTAATTTAAGACTATTATTTTTCCTGGTTTAATGGTAAGAGACATAGAACAATAGACAAGAAAAATTAGTAGAAAGGTGAAAATGGAGACCTTAAGAGCCTCTGAAGTGATCAGTTCCTTAAAGTGAGAAATTACATAATTTCTCAAAGATATCTCTGAAACTCGATGGAGATCAATTCTCTCTACAATTATAATCTATCTGAAATTAGAGATTGTACAATTTCTCCAACGTACCTCTAAAATGTTAAGCTGTAATAGAGGAAGAACACATGTGCAGAAAATATACATTGTCAAAAAACAGATTATTAATGTCATTTGTGATTTGTTATTACATGTTACTATTGTCTAAAATATTCTATTTTCAACAAATTGCTTTGATGTACAAGGCTCAGTGGACCTCATGTACTGGCAAATACCATTCATAATTTGAAATGCCTTAGTGGGCCAAAAATAACAATAAAAATAAGTTTACAATGACATTACTTCAGCCAGTCCCCATTTTTCCTTTTTCTTATCTTGTTTGTCTTGACTTCCATTCAAGAGCTTTTACCACACGTTTCCAGCTGCAAAACTATGTATCTTTTCTGGATTCTTTTTTTTTTCATGCTGTATAGTGTTTGCTTTTCAATGCTGGGATAAACTGATCATCTAAAAAACGAGAGGTTTCTTCACCAATAGCACAGTTCCTAGCTAGCGGTAGGGTTGTGTGCTCATCCTTGAGGTTGTAAGTCAACATCTTCTGCTCCAGATTGCAAATCAGACGGTGTTTATGCCTGCATCCTGACACCAGCTTTTCATATGATGCTAAGAACCTTGACTTTGATACTTCAAACTACATGTTTGTCTAGTTTATTAGTCCATAGCATACATCATTGTTACAGTTTTCATATTCCCTCTCCCTTGGGGCTCTCTTATTCCTGCCAGCATCTCTTTCAGGTTATTTGATTACAGTTTTCATTGCCACTGAAAAAATAATCACCAACGATGTTCAACCTGTTACAACTGCCTTTTCCACTCTCTGCCATTTTGTAGTTTTTTGGCCTACTGTCAAACTCATGAAAATTTCAATATAATGGCCTTTAACCAGCTGCTGCATTCTGTTAGGATTTCTTTCACCTTTTTATGTTGCATACTCCCATATGGGTAAACCAAACAGAGCCAAGAGCTGGGACTCTCTTGCTTTCTTAATGAGTTAGAAAATCATTCTTCTGTGTTCTGTAGTGTCAAAAGAATTTAGGAATCCCAAACTTGTGTGCAGTATGTTCCTGAATAGATGACATAATAAGAGCATAAGAAATAGCACATTGGGTCAGACCAACAGGGCAGCTAGCCCAGAACTCTGTCCCAGATGCAGGCACCAATGGCTGTTTTGTCAGTTAACCTAGTAATTTTCATCTGAAAAATTAGGATGCACCATGACCATTTCTTAATAATGCATTGTAAATCAATTGGCATTTAGAACAGCCAATGGTTCCTTCAACTTTTCCCATTCTCCACTTCAACCTTATCTTAGGAATAATAAGTTCTATGAATTTACTGATTTCTATGTAAATAAATAAAGGTATATTTCAGTTTCTCTTAAATCTACATCCTTTAACCTCAAGGGATGGCCCCAATTAAGTGCTATGGAATTTCCTGAATACAGTTATATTTACCCAGAGTCAACTTTAATCTCACATCCCCTCACTGACCCCTTTTCATTTTCATCTTCCCGGTCTGAGAAATTCTAATCCTTTTTAGGTTTCTAGTCTGTCCTTGAATGAAAGATAAGAATTCTCCTTGATCATCTTAGTTGCTTTCCCTTGGATCTTTTCCAGCTCTGTGACATCTTCCTAGGGATGTCGTGACGGGAATGGCCCAAATATTGGTTATTAAATTTGTCAGTTTTGTCTCTAGTCTCCACTCACTCATGAAGAAAGTAAATGCTATTCGCTGTCTCCGATTGGTGCAGAAATGGAGAAAACCAATTGGGGTCCTAACCTGTTCCACGTATATTCGTTCTAGCCGAAGGCTGGTTTGCTGCTGCTTTTCTGAACACCAGCATGCTTCTCCAGCCACCTATTGCATCTGAGTTGCTCACAGCTCTCTGGTGGTTCCTGCTTAGCAAAACGCAACATAAAACCTTCCTGGCCGAAGCCAACAGTCACTTCAGTCAACACTTCTTATTACTGTTGCTGTGTCCGCTGCCAAAATTGCTGGTTGGAGTTCTGACCCTCCTGTCTTCTTATGGCTGCAATTCCTGTGGCTCTACTAGTGCCAGTATTTGACTCTCTGTATGGAATTGTGGCCATCTGCCTAGACTTCCCTTTTGATGTTTGTGTCTTCTTGTGTCCTGTTGGTCTTTACTCAATGAGACTGAGGAATCTTGCTCTGATTTTAAGATCCTGTGCTCCCTAACTCCAGTAGCATCTGAGTTTTGACACCACCTCCCTCCACATCATATTGCCTCTATTACTACTTTCTGGGCAATTTTTCGTATTCCAAATCCCCCCCATATTTAAAGCATATCTTGCCCTCGTTCTTGGTCCGGCTCCCTAGGATTTGTGCCAGGAGTTGCTCTGAGTCAAGCTTTGGTTACTTTATTTGTTCCTTTGAGTTATGGACTGCTATTTCAGTACCCGTATTTATATGGAGAGGAAGAAGTGGGTAGCTATGTCTCAGCTTTAACAGCAGTCAACGTGCTAAATATCTGTGTTGGCTGGTTTGCAGTGGATGCATCTTCTGAGAATAAGCTGGCTCTTATTAGAAAGAACACTGGATTATGATCTTCAACTTAGAAAACATCCCCCAATGTCTCATTCCTGATCCCTCACTGTTCTAGGAATGATACCAGTCTTCTGACATTCAATTTGAACATTGGTTGAGATTGGCAGAGGTTTGCCTAGAATATGAACACCTTATTTAGTATATAATTTTGTGCTGTTTCTGGTAAGATCTTTTACATGTGTATTTTCCTTCAAAATAGACCTTTTCGCAGCTGACCAGACTATGAAACAGCAGAAATAGTAAACAGACCAGGCATCAGAAGACGTGAAGTCTAGTGTCAGCTTTGCTGTTAACTGACTATTCGACCAAAGGAAAATCACTTATATTCTCTGGGCGGCCTCAGTTTCTCCATCTGTCATCTCAGGGGGCTGAATCACATGATATCACAGGTCATTTCCAGTTCTGACATTCTCTGATTTTACGAATGTTGACTTTGAAACAGAAATTGTTTGTGACAGTTTTCCAGAGGAGTGAAAATGAATCTTCATATCGCCCTTGAGGATTCTTATTGCACCATCAATCTTACCAGGATAGAAAGGACAAATAATATTAAACCTTTTACTTAACTCTTTAGCTCCATTGATAATAGGAAGTGGCCGTAAGAGAGAATCAGCTGTCTAATTTGAGCTGTCAGTCTTTGAGGATACTGGTGAATATCTCTGGGTAATTAAATTTGTGAAATCCGTGCCAAAAGCCTGGTGCTCTGAGTTTTCCAAAGGCTTTTAGTACACAAAGATAACCCAGAGGTCTGTCTTCTCTGCTGTGCTTTCTCCTCCACCGTTGATGGTTCCAAAGGTCACATTAGCTGAGTCTCATTAAGCTCTGGAACCACAGTGAGGGAATAGTCAGTAATGCACTGATGATATAATCATGAAAACAACTCAGTTTAAGATGTTAACTGAAAGAGAGTGAATGAGACGCCATAGTGTTATGCAGAGAGCTCATTCTGGACATTGGTTTTTGTAGACCTTGTGGGTGGATGTAGATGTTGGTATCTTCTGTGTCTCATAGGTTCATTTAAAAAATCTCACAACCTTCTTTATGGTTTCACAAGCTGGGACATACAGCCTTGACTGAAATAACAGACTCCGTGAGGACAGGTGCTGTATCTCTTTGTCTAGCGTGGTGCCTCACACATAGCACGTGCTCAGTAGTTATGTGAATGAATGAACACATACCAGTAATTCCACATGTTTTACCATTTCCTGACTCCTTTTGCCTTCAAAAAGTCTTCCAGTGTCTGTGTGTCAATTTAGATCGACCACCCGAATGTGTCTCTCGTATTCTCTGGACATCAACTTTAATATTAGAAAGTGCACTGGGTCTTTTATTCAGTTTCTCGTGCCTCCTATAGTTGGTACCTAGGAGACAATCCTTAGCATGCATGTCCGAATGGTACGCACCAAATCCTGAGGTCTAGACTCTGTTCTCTCTGTATCCAACAGTATGATTTGGCATGTAACTCAGCCCATCTGGGACTGAGTTTCCCCATCAACAATAAGGAGTACAACTAGATGATGCCTGAGGTCACTCTGAGTTCTGGCGTCCTTTGTTTCGATAGAACTAAGGTCTTTTAGTCTTTCTTAAATGCCACTCGTGATGCTGCTTCTGGTTCTCCAGTGATCGGTAGAGCTTTAAAGTGATCAACCACTGTGTTTCATTAAGCATTTGTGCACAGGATCTACTTTTGAGGCTGGGAGCTAGTAGCTACTGAATCTTAAGAGAATGGCATTGATAAGTTTGTGGTTGTTATTGTTTGGGGTTTTTTTGGTGAGGAAGATTGGCCCTGAGCTAACTTCTGTGCCCATCTTCCTCAACTTTATATGTGGGACGCCACCATAGCATGGCTTGATGAGCGGTGTATAGGTCCATGCCCAGGATCCAAACCCACAAACACCAGGCTGCCAAAGCGGCAGGCGTGAACTTAACCACTACACCACCAGGCCGGCCCCTGATAGGTTTTTGTTTTACAAAAAATTTTTGTAACAGTCTGTATATTATATATAATGCTTAAAGGTGGCAACATATACACATATATGCAGCAGCTAAAATATAGTACTGTGTATGAGCCAAAAACTATATTACACAGGTATAGCCTGGGTGCCCCCTGCCCTGTTCGTGGCACTTTTGGGAATGTGAGAGTATACATAAAATATAGTTAGGTCTGTTTCCCCAAAAGAAGAGGAGTAAATTATTTCAGCTATTCCTTCATTTTCTTTTTCTCACTTTCTTAAACATGTACTTTCTTCCATAATCATGTAGTAGAAAATAACATGGCCTGTGGCAACAAATGCATCTGCATTTGACACTCAGCTTTATCATATTCTGACTCTATTATCTGAACAATTTACTTAACCTCACACCCATTCTACTTTCTGGCACATAGGGAATATTAGTTAGCTTTCCTTCTCTTCTCTGAAATTGAATTGAAGTCTAATTGACATCTGCTAGATACTGAGTGTTGGGTTTTTAGGAAAACACTCATACAGATATATCCAGTATTAGCTACATGTTTAGACTATTTTCTAGGACACAAATATGTCCTTGATCAAATTAGTTTATTTTCATTTTTGGAGTTCCCACGTAGTTTGGGGTATGTGTGAATTCCCAAACATTCCTGAGGCTCTCCTAGGCTTCTCTAATTGCTTCTTATCCTGTCCCCCTGGGAAGCAGCATCCTGTTGCCTTTACAAAGGTCAGCAGCAGCCCAGACAACATTTGAAAATAACTTAATAACCCTGAACTGCCTCTCCCCTTTGGATAATTTCCTTAGAGCATTAGTCCTTTGAACACTGACCTGGTTGCAGAAAATGTCCCTTTCTCAGCGGGAAAACTCCAAATCCCATTCAGTCTTCGCCTCCCTCATTCCGGGGGATGGGGTGGGGGAGGGCAGGGTAGAGAGAAGGAATTAGCTACTTCTTTCTGGAAGAATGTTAATGTGCGTGCACACATATACACATATAATTTCTTTTAAAAAAATAAACTGAGTGCATTGTATAAATCAGTGCTGTCACATTGCAAAATTTTAAAATCCTTGTCCAAGAGAGAAAAAAAAAAATCTCTGCTCTCAGCAGTCTGGCAAGCTCCTAAGAACAGGTCCTATACGGGGCTTAGCCCGTTGTCAGCATTCAGCGAATGATCACGTCTTCTGTGATAGCATTAACTCCTGGGTGGATGAAACGGAGAAGCTTCCTGGCTCCTCTTGAAACTTTCAATTGCTTTTTGTGTTTTTCTTTCTCAGCTTATCCACATCCATCTCAGTCCCCAAAGCCACTGCATGTCAGGTAGCGCAAAGAGTAATTTTTAACTTGCTTCTTTGTTGTTTTAGAAGCAGGTTTTTGTTGTTGTTTTGTTTCCTTTTGGTTTGGCCACTTTTTCTTGGTCTTAAGCTTTCTATAAAGAGAGTGTCTCAGAGTTACAGTCCATATAATCTCCTAGACAGGACAAAACGCAAAGTTTAATGTGAGCCTAATAAGTGCTAAGTGATAGACTAGCTATATCTTCGCATTTATGAGGATGACACCACCAGTTATTATCCAATAAAGAAGAAATAGCTGAGACTCACAGATGTTGGTGGCTTACCCAAGTCACACTAGTAATGACCCAGCTCTGCACCTTTTCCGCCAGCCCTATGACCTCAATTGGCTTTGCCCCACCTCACCCTCTAGAACCCCCACACTCCCCACCCTCACCCCCCACATGCATGCTCCAGTGGATCAGAATTGCTTGGAGCTCCCCACCTGGGTGGGATAAAGTCAGGTGAGAGTCAGCTGCCTGCCCCCTGAGAGCAGAGGCCAGCTTAGCCAACGCACGCAAGGATGCAGGTGGGGACACATTTGGATGTGGGGCTCTTGAGATTTGAGAGAAAAAAATATGTAATAAAGGGGTAGAGAATTGAGATTTAAAATAATAATAATAAACATCTCACCTATTGCTCCCAGCTGTTTCAGGTTCCTAGTATTGTTGGTTGAAAACTCAGCCCTTAGTATAACCAAGTGTGGCCACTGTGGGGCTGCCATCTTGGACATCACCAAGACTACCCTGTTAGTCCTCCCCTACATTGCTGGTGTCTTTTCCTTGGCTTACCTACCCAATCAACTTTTGCCACTCTGCTCTTGCAGAGACCTAAGATTCTCTTTGCTGCTTTTGGCAATAAAGGGCAACAAAAAATAAAATGAAACAAAAACCTGGGCAGCCCTGATGTAAGCACTTTCCTGCCTCCGTGGAAGCTGAGAATGCAGAGGATTTCTGAGTCACATCCTGCCACTTCCATCAGGCCTTTGCCAAGATGAGTGCATGGCCAAGAGAGGTAACCTAAGAGATGCCACAGAATGTGTTTCTCCTCATGCTCCCAATTCTGTCTTTTTGAAGGGTAGGACATGATGAACTCAAGTGGACTAGAAAAGCTCTCTTCAGAAGCCTTTTCAACAGTAGAGCAAGTCCTTGAATTTGACACCATCCCCTCCTCCTGACAACGTCTCATCTTTCCCATAAATCCCAGGCCTACGGTTCTGGCCTTACAAGGCAAATGCATGTGGCCATAAGTCATGACTTCCTGAGGCATTGAGCATCGGGTTACCTCATGGATTGCATGTAGAAAATCTCATCGTATTGCAGAATAGTATCTCTATTGTTTTTTTTATTATAACTACATGGTGGCAAAAATGTATTTCTTATACTTTCTCTTGTAATGACTTAAAATCACCAAGCCAATTTGGGCAATTAATATGTTTTCAAGGATAAAGAATAACTTGTATTTCTTGAAAATTAAGAAAAATCTCTATCTGAATATATAATCATCCTGTACTAACCTATAAATATAAGTTCTTTATAAAATATAAGGCCAGTTTAATTATTTTTCCTCACTCTTACTTATATCAGTGCTACAGGAACTTTTCTACCAAAAAAATATAAAATAGAGAAGAATGAACCCTAGATGGAGCAGGAGGGGCCAAGCATAGGCATAGCAAATGTTCAAGATACAAATATCGGGGGTTTCTTTTTTTTTTTTTGATGAGGAAGATTGGCCCTAAGCTAACATCTGTTGCCAATCTTCCTCTTTGTTTTTCCTCCCCAAAGCCCCATACATAGTTGTATATCCTAGTTGTAAGTGCTTCTATCTCTTCTATGTGGAGTGCTGCCACAGCATGGCTTGATGAGTGGTGTGTAGGTCCAAGCTCAGGATCCGAACTGGCAAACCCCGGGCCACCGAAGTGGAGTGCGCGAACTTAACCACTACGCCACCAAGCTGGCCCCTATAAATATCTTTATAGCTAAAATTAAAAGAAAAATTGTGAACATCTTACATATACATAGAGAGAGAGAGGAGGGAAGGGGCAGGGAGGAGAGGGAGAAGGAAGAGGAGCAGGAGAAGGAAGAGCAGGCCTGTAATTCATTCCCTGGGGGATGTGAGGAGAATGAATGAACTCAAATCAACAGACCGCCTTATAAACATGCTCATGAGCTCCAGGAGCTCCTTGTTAATCTTGCTAACGGCATTTAACTAACAGAAAGATACCTGAAAGTCCCTTTCTATAAAATGTTTTTAGCAGGATATGCTTGGTCTGGCTACTTTATTATTGTAAACAGACCTGGAATTTATGGATTTATGAGTCATGACTGGATGGAAAATAAGGCATAGTCACATGAGCATTTTCCTATTTTTGTCATTAACAGATTACAAAATGGAGGCCTTTGGAGACGGGCCTGGCTTCCTTTCAACGTCAGTGTTTCTGCATAAATTTTTAAAAATTTTTTCTGTTAATACGAAACCAAAACATATCAAGATGTGAAAGAACAGGGATATTTTGGGGAGATGTGTCTCATTATTTCAGGTTCCTCCAGGGAGAGAATGTTTTGTCTGTGCCTGGCTGCCCTATAAGCCTTTGAGTCATTAGTAAAGATTGGTACTAGATAAGAATCTGTGATTTCTGTGAGTCCAATTTGAAATTCAACCCGTTAAACTTACACAGTTTGTGTTTACTTTAATTTAAAAATTCCCTTTGCAATGAGAGAAAAGAAAGAAAAAGCAGGATGAGTGGGGCCATATATTTTCTCTTACCCTGTTGTCCCCAGTTACAGGAAATCACAGGGCTAAGAAAAGGCCAGGGTGAAGACTAGTGAGGAATATAACAGTGAAAGCTTTCTATATTGAAAACTACATGAATGACGTTTAATTTTTTTAAAAGTTACCTTAGAATGGATCTTAGAGATAGCAAGGACCTCTGTAACTGCCTTGAAGTCTTAAGTCATCTTTACTGTTTGACTCTTGAAATGTTTCTGTCCTTGTCAGATCCCATGTCTCCCCAGTTAAGCTGTAAACTCCTTATCAACACTTGTGCTTTGTGCGTCTTTGCGTCATCCTTAGCACTTTATTATCTCACACGTAAGAAATTGGGAATAAATACTTGATAATTTGTTTTGATTTTGAGGATTAAGCCCATTTTTGAGATCTGAGCTTTGATCCTAATAGATATTCTTATAAAGGAATAGATAATAACACGTTAGAGGTTTCCATATACTGTTTTTATGCCAGGTAATCCCACTGGAATGTGATTTAATCAACTGTGATTATATTATTATATTTTGGAAGCAGTTTCGACCATCAGTTCATTCATTCTCTGTATTTCAGTTAGTTGAGAGCAGAGAGAAATAAATGCTTGCTGGGATTGGTTGCCTGGTTAAACCAGCCTGTAAACTGAAAATCTTTGAAAGTTGCTGTTGTAGAGAAAGTACTTTTAAGTGAATATCCTCCTTTAGCAGTTCCTGGTGCCAAAACTGTTGTGAGGATATCTTAGGAAAATGCCTTCAAATCCTGTTTCTAGCAAAAAGCACAGGCTGCCTTCAGGAGCTGAAGTCGTTCAGTATTAAAAGATTTTGAAAGAAGTTGGGATGAGGTAGGTGGTAGAAGCGAAGTGGCAACTAGTTGGGAAGAAAAGACCTCAAGTTTGGCATTTAATTAACCTCAACCAGTTCTTGCCGTTCTCTGGTAAATATTAGATGTCATTGTCAAGCATATAGAAAACAGATTCATTGCACGAATGTCTGATGTTGATAAAGAGATAGCCTGTTTTTTTTTTCAAATATAATTTTGGATTTTTTTTTTTTTTTGGTAGAGGGAAAAATCGTCTCATTGTATCTTTTTAAATAGACTTTATTATCAAGGAACTTAGAGTTATTTATCTAAGTCGTATTTCATATATTCAGCTGCCAAGCCATTTCTTTTTACTGTAATCACTACAGAGTAGCAAAAGTCATCCTTACTCTGCTCAGCCTCGTTCATCGTCAACAAAATTGCCAATTATGGGGCTGGCCCGATGGCACAGTGGTTAAGTTCACCCACTCAGCTTCAGTGGCCTGAGGTTTGTGGGTTCGGATCCTGGGCATGGACATGCACACCACTCATTGCTATGGTGGCGTCCCCCATACAAAATAAGAGGAAGATTCGCACAGATGTTAGCTCAGCGACGATCTTTCTTGAGCAAAAAGAGGAAGATTGGCAACAGATGTTAGCTCAGGGCCAATCTTCCTCACCAAAAAACAAAAAATTGCCACTTATATTCCAAGTCATTGAATGTATTGCTTGAGAAGAAGATGTATAAGCTGAAAGGAAGCAGCTCAATGTTGAGGTAGAAGTTTGATCTTTCTACATTGGCTGGTAGATTGAAAGCATACTAATCTTGTTTTGACTTTGAACTGGAAAAAAATTAATATGGAAGGATGGAGAAAACATGTTCAAACTACAAAGTCATTTTTCCTGAAGTTATCTGGCTGTAACTGTGACTATAACTCAGGGTATATCAGAGGGCTCAGAGGTGGAACATTTTTTTAAAAATTAAAACTTAAAACTCCTGATTTCTAATAGAGTGTATAAAAATAGCCACCTCTGAAGGATCTGGGATGAGCAGAGGAATACTGACTAATATCATCTGACAGTTTGGGCCGTACCTTTACAGTACGTGCTGTGGCCTGAAAAATATAGAATTAATTCCATAAAACATTGGGAAAAAAACATGAGCATAAAATATTTTTTAAATTAAAAACACTGAATAACAGGGGAAAAGAAAATCCCCCAGCAAATCAATATTGCTTGGGGAAGCATGAATCCCAGACCAGCAATATTTTTATCCAAATAAGGTCTAGTTCTGTAGTGAACAAACACCTTTATCACCAAGTTTTATAAACAGCAGAGTGAAGAAAAGAGTACTTAGGATTGTCGGGTATACTTCTGAAAGATGGTGACCTAATTCAGAGTTTCGTGCGTGACTTTATCAAGTTTGTCGATTTACCTTTCTTTTTCGCTTGTCCTTGCCTAAATATACTATATGTGTTACAAAACAAAAATAAAGACAGGGTAGAACAATTGCAAAGATTATTAATAGTGGTGGCTGTGGTGAATGGATTATTACTGTTTTATACATTAATAATATACATAAGGAAATCTGTGGGAAATTTAATTGTGGATATAGTACACCAAAGTAAGGTAGAGATGAAATAGTAAACTGATGATAGGAGATTAAATTTAGGCATAAACATCTCAAGATGTAAATTCTATAGACGTTATAAAATAATATGTATGCCCTTACATAATTGTATTCCTCTTTGAACTTTGTTACTCTGGGCAATAAGGGGAGTGATCCCGAACACAATAGCATCAGTTCTGCTTATAAGCCAATCAGAACGTGTAAGCCACTCTTAAGTGTATCATACACATTATAAAGCTATAATTTAATCTAGTTTTTTAAAATTTGAAAACTAGTTTCATTGAAACCCTAACTGGGCAATTCTTGATACTTGAGTATTACAGTAAATATATTTTTCCAATTTCCAAGTTTCATGGGTCCTTTTCCAAGAAAGAAGACAATCCTTTAAATACTTAACTGCCTTGGGGCCGGCGGTGGCACAGCGGTTAAGTTCGCACATTCTGCTTCAGTGGCCGGGGTTCGCCGGTTCGGATCCCTGGTGCAGACATGGCACCACTTGGCAAGTCATTCATGGCATTCCACATATAAAGTAGAGGAAGATGGGCACAGATGTTAGCTCAGGGCCAGCCTTCCTCAGCAAAAAGAGGAGGATTGATGGGGGCTGGCCCCATGGCCGAGTGGTTCAGTTTGCGCGCTCCGCTGCAGGCGGCCCAGTGTTTCGTCAGTTCGAATCCTGGGCGCGGACATGGCACTGCTCGTCAAACCACGCTGAGGCAGCGTCCCACATGCCACAACTAGAAGGACCCACAACTAAGAATATGCAACTATGTATCGGGGGGGCTTTGGGGAGAAAAAGGAAAAAAAAAATAAAATCTTTAAAAAAAAAAAAAAGAGGAGGATTGACAACGGATGTTAGCTCAGGGCTAATCTTCCTCAAAAAAAAAAAACAGTGCCTAACTGCCTGGGACTTCTCTGATTGTCTTCTACAACAGTTCAAATCACACAGTCATAAATAACGACAACAAAAACAACAGTTCAAATCACACAGTCATAAATAACGACAACAAAAACATTTTGGCAATGTTTTGTTTGTTTGTTTTAATGTTCACAATATAAAGTACACATTGCCAAACCTCACTCTCAATATTGTTGCCAATTAGCAAAGTAGGTCTGGTTTGTAAACAAAAAGACTCTTGCAGCTGAACCCTGAATATACTTTTTTTGCAACCCCAAAGAGGAAACCTTTTGAAATACAAACACTGACCTTTCTCAGTGTCTCCAGTGAAGTTTGATGGAGGTGTTTTGTTTTTGTTTTGTTTATGCTGGTGCTTTGTTATTGTACAGTATGAGATCAGACTAGATTGGCAGGACATAAATGACTGCTATGTGAAAATACTTGGCGGAACACATGGGATGGGGTGAGGAAATAGGAAGAGCCAGAGAGGAAGCAGAGAGACCAGGTAGGTGTGTGGGAGACATTGGTGGTAGATTCGATCCAGCAGAGGAGATCTTAAGAAGCGGTTGGGGGATATATCTTGGAAACAATCAGCAGGTCTTGCCGATGCCCTAGAGGTCAGGAGTAAGGGAAAGAAGGCAGTGCAGAGGGCTCCTGGGCTTTTGGCTGGAACAGGTACCTGAAGATGAACAAGTTTGGTGGGGAAAAACAAGAGATCCGTCTTAGACACCATTGACAACACCAAGGAGTGACTTGGAGAGCTTTTGGGCTCCAGAAATGCCCACTGGCCACTCTTTACCCCCAGCAACAACAGGCAAACATATAATGTAAGCAAAAGAATGAGCCTGCCAACTAGATAGCCACTCCTCTGCATAGAAATTCTGGAGCTGACTGGGTTTAGACACGTTAAGTTTGAGGTACCTATTGGGTATCCAAGTGTGCAGCTGGAAATATGAATCTGAAGTTCAAGGGAAAGGTCAGGCCAAGGGCTATAACTTTTGGAGTCATTGACATATATATGGTTCTTAGAGTCATTGGATGGGATGCCATCGCGTTGGGATAAGAAGGGAGACCCTTAGACCTCTCAATATTAAACTTGTTTCTGCTCTGCCAAAGGCAAATGTGTTAATTAATACATTTGTTAAATTGATTAACCAAACTATATTTATTGGGGACTACTGTGCCAGATATTATATTAGGCACCAGAGATATGGTAATGAGCAATACTGGCATACCCCCTGCCAGAAACAGTCCCTGTCCTCCTAGTGGAGGAAATAGACATGGAAAAAATAGGACCTGGGGCCTGAGATGAGCCAGGGAACCAGGCAGTTGCTATTAACTACTCTAGCATATTTTAACTTGGCATATTTTTGCAAAGAAGTAAAACTGATTATTCAAAATGTTTAATGCTTCGAGCAGAATGGAAACAACCTTCAAAAAGAAATTAAGCCCTTAAACTGGAGACATGAACAGACATTTCTCCAAAGAAGATATACGGATGGCCAATAGGCACATGAAAAGATGCTCATCATCGCTGATCATCAGGGAAATGCAAATCAAAACTACACTAAGATATCACCTTACACCCGTTAGAATGACAAAAATGTCTAAAACTAATAGCAACAAATGTTGGAGAGGTTGCGGAGAAAAAGGAACCCTCATACACTGCTGGTGGGAATGCAAACTGGTGCAGCCACTATGGAAAACAGTATGGAGATTCCTCAAAAAATTAAAAATAGAATTACCATACGATCCAGCCATCCCACTACTGGGTATTTATCCAAAGATCTTGAAGTCAGCAATCCCAAAAGTCCTATGCACCCCAATGTTTATTGCAGCACTGTTTACAATAGCCAAGACGTGGAAGCAACCTAAGTGTCCAGCAACAGACGAATGGATAAAGAAGATGTGGTACATATATACAATGGAATACTACTCAGCTGTAAAACAGAACAAAATCATTCCATTTGCAATAACATGGATGGACCTTGAGAGAATTATGTTAAGTGAAATAAGCCAGCGAGAGAAAGATAATCTGTGTATGACTCCACTCATATGAGGAATTTAAAATTATGGACTAAGAACAGTTTAGTGGATACCAGGGGAAAGGTAGGGTGGGGGGTGGGCACAAAGGGTGAAGTGGTGCACCTACAACATGACTGACAAACATTAATGTACAATTGAAATTTCACAAGATTGTAACCTATCAATAACTCAATAAAAAAAAAAAAGAAATTAAGCCCTTAAAAAGATGTTCAACATCTAGTCATTAAGGAAATGCAAATCAAAACCACAATGAGATACCACTTCACACCCAGTAGGATGGCTATTGTCAAAAAAATGGAAAATAAAAAGCATTGATGAGGATGTGGAGAAATTGCAGCCCTTATACCTTGCTAGTGGGAATGTGAAATGGTGTGGCCACGGTGAAAACCAGTTTGGGAGTTCCTCAAAAAGTTAAACATAGAATTAGCATATGATCCAGCAATTTCACTTCTATGTCTATACCCACAAGAATTAAAAGCACTGGCTCAAATAGATACTTGTACGCTAAGTTCATAACAGCATTATTCACAATATCCAAAAGGTAGAAACAGCCCAATTATCCACCAACTGCTGAATGGATTTAAAAAAATGTGGTATATACATAAAATGGAATATTATTCAGCCTTAAAAAGGAATGAAATTTTGATACATCCTATAATATAGATGAACCCTGAAAACATTATGTTAAGTGAAGTGAGCCAGACACAAAAGGACACATATTGTATGATTCCACTCATATGAGGTACCTACAATAGTCAAATTCATAGAGACAGAGATTAGATTAGTGGTTGCCTAGCAATGGGATGAAGAGGGAAGGAGAGTTATAGTTTAATGGATACAGAGTTTCTGTTTGGGATGAGGAAAATGTTCTGGAAATGGCTAGTCGTGATGGTTGTACAACATGTGCTTAATGCCACTGAATTGTACACTTAAAAATGGTTAAAATGGTAAATTTCACGTTATGTATATTTTACCACATAAAAAATTTGTCCCCAAAATAAAGGAATTAAGTAATAAATGTGCATAGTATTTAAATAAAATAGCTGAAATAATCTCTATTTTTATTTTAATTCTATATTAAAGATCTATATAAGACTGTAAAAACATATATAAACAAAGTGCAGGAAGTAGAGAGCTTTTTCTTAGGCATCCAAGAATTTTCCCTATGCTTTTGAAATCTGTTGTGTGATTTACTTCCTTGAATCGGCCTGTAATATAGGAGTACAATACCATTGCAGAGATTAATTGGTGTATTTGTGAACTGTTCTGAAATGCTAAAGTGAAAACCTAAAACTGTAAAATGCATTATTATTCATTAAAGAGGCGTAGTTTATAAGGGTGTCTCTGAGTATTGTCGAAGTATGAATGGCCAATTTCACCCATAATTGGCCAATTTGGTGTGAAGTTATTTTTTTACTTGGTGTATTTTTTTAACCTCAGTTATATTTGTAAAAACAGAAAAAGCTGTTTATTACTGCTGTCAAAATTTCACACAAATGTTCTTTAATTCTAATGCACTTAAGAAATGGTTGGATTCTCCTTGCCTAAGAAAAATCTCAAGTAGTTATTTAAAGATATGCTCTTGACTGATTTATTGATTCATTCCTTCATTCAATATATTTATTTGCCGTCATCTATGTGCCAGATACCATGCTAGCTGCAGAGGATACCTTTGGTAAGCAACACCCATGCTGTCTCTAAAGTATAGCCAGGGAACAGCAAATGGAATTGAGATATTAAATATGAATAAATGTTAACACAGAAAAGAGAGGAGATCATGTGTCACGCACTTTAGCAGGAGGGAACTTGTCCGTACAAGGAATTAAAATGACAGTGTGACTGTGGCTGGAGGGAATGGGGAGAAGACTTGAAAAGGTCTCTGGCTGATGCGAATGAGTTGGATGGGGACCCCAAGGATACAAATATATGACAGTTGGTGAAATCCAGGTGAGAGATTATGTTGTTTGGACCATGATGATGAGAGGTTGGAGATGTTGAGAAGGAGAGAGATTTGAGAAATATTTAGGAGGTAAAAATCCTTACAGTTTGAGGATAGAAAACATGGGGAGGGGTTGCAAAGAGAAAAAACATGTCAAGGATCTTGCCTAGATTTCTGAGCAATGGGCAGTTGATGAGACTTTCTAGTGAGATAGGGAACGCTGAAGAAAGACCACATTTGGAGCAGCAATTGATTGTGGACATCTGAGTTTGAGGTGATTTGTGACATCCAAGAAGTACTGCCAAGTAGACAATGTGTCTAGAGTCCAGAAGAGAGGTAGGTGGGCCTGGGTTGGAGTTATTAATTTAGATAGCTTTGTATATAACTGGTAACTGACATCATGGCTGTGAATGACATTCTAATGCTAAATTTTGGAAGAGCAAGTTTTGGAGCTCTTTGCTTTTTGAAGTACAGTTGTAGTATTCAAAATAAAATTAAGACTGATTTAAAAAATAATGGAATTAAAAAAATAACAGCTTGGAAAGTTACACATCAAAGTTATCTTAATGGCTGTAGTGTAGGGGAGGGGTCATCAAAGGGGACCTGAATTTCATCTTCAACGTTGTATTTTGTTTAAAAAGAACCTTTCTGCAAAGACAAAATGCCTTTGGGCAGTGGGAGAAAATGTACTTGTTTTGTATTCTGGACCTTTTTTATTTCCTAAAACTCTTAATCTAAAACAAACATTTAAAAAATGTATCATTTAAACAACTGGATTGTCACCAGCCCATTAAATAATTGGTACCAGCTTGGTCGCCTATGAGCTTACATCTGTGAGTAAACTCTTCAATTCATAGTTCTTTATACTTGATCAGTATAATTGCACCAAAGTTACTTAATCTGACAAGTGACTGTTGTCTAGAGCTCGAACTAATGCTGGAAAACTCTTACATGTGTATTAAAACTGAAGAATTTTGGGGCCAGCCTGGTGGTGCAGTGGTTAAGTGTGCACATTCCGCTTCAGCGGCCCGGGGTTCACTGGTCTGGATCCCGGGTGCAGACGTGGTACCGCTTGGCAAGCCATGCTGTGGTAGGCGTCCCACATATAAAGTAGAGGAAGATGAGCATGGATGCTAGCTCAGGGCCAGTCTTCCTCAGCAAAAAGAGAGGAGGATTAGCAGTAGTTAGCTCAGGGCTAATCTTCCTCAAAAACAAAAAAAAACCTGAAGAATTTTGTTCACTTTTTTTCCTTTTCAGTTTGTGTAATTTGTACTGCCCTATCTTCAGGTTCACGGATTCTTTCCTTGTCTGTATCACATCTACAGATAAGCCTATTTAATTCATTCTTCATTTTTGTTACTGTATTTTTGATTTCTAGCATTTCCATTTGATTCATTCTTCTGGGTTTCCTCTCTGCTGAAACTACCTATTTGATCTGCCATATTGTCTTCCTTTTCCATGAGAGCTTTTAATGTATTGATTATGGTTATTTTAAATGTCCTGTGTGATAGTGCCAACATCTGAAACATATCTGAGTCTGGTTCTGATGATTGCTTTGTCTCTTTAGACAGTGATTTTTCTTCCCTTAGGCATGCCTTGTCTTTTTTGGGTGAAAGCCAGGCATCTTGTAGATAATGAGGTAAATAGACATTTAATGTTGTGATTTATCTTAACTGGGTGGGACATGGGCTGTGTTTGAAGTTTCTTGTTGCTATGGTTATCATCGTTGAAGTATGTTGTCACTATGGGCACCAGAGCCTTCAAATTCCCCTGGTAACCTGGTTTTATTACTGGAGGCCTGTTAGTGTGGGGCAGGGGCATTCTCCACTGTTCTGATTAACACACGGTTGGCCTGGATCTTGGGGGCATGGTCTTTACAATTGTTTCTGCCCCTCCTCTAGGGGTAAAACTTCTTTGACCTTCCATTCCATTCCCCTGGCTACAGTGGGTATCCACCAACGTTAGTCTGTGACCCTGAGGCCTTTTGCCCTGCAGATTAAGGCCTTTTTTTCCCTCTTTGTTCACCTAGGTGAAATGAGGGGGTCCAGATCTCTGGGGTATTCCTTTCCCCCAACTACCATGGTGCTTCACCGGCACCCTCAAGTGATGTCCTTCCCTCTGCAGATTAAGCCTTTCCTTCCTTAAGGGAGAAAGGTTTGGGCAGGTTCACAGTAGCTGGCTGCTGTGACCTTTCCCCAGTCAGCACCACCAAGGGTGGAGGAGCTTTCTCCAGATTCTCACCATCCTCCCCGTGAGAGCCTGGGGCAGTTCCTTTCAGAGAAAGCCTGCCAAAGATTGGGAACCCTGCTACGACTGCGGCCCCTAGGAACTTCACACTCAGGCCATCACCTGGCCTGAATTTACTCTCCCTACCAGTTTCTATAGCAGCTGGTGGCTTCTGCCCCAGGTATGCAAACACTCAGACTCTCTCTCTCTCCAGATATCAGGGTGGCTGTTTGTCCTGTGACCTCGTTTCTCTGATAGGTTGACGAAAAGTTGCTAATTTATCTGCCCAGCTTTTTTTCTGGTAAGCATGGGGAGCTGCTTCTTTGCAGCTCTCTACATCTCTCAGTGGAAACTAGAAGTCTAAGCAATATTTTAGAAAATTAATATTTACAAAGTTCTTCCTCTCACAACAAAAGTAATAATTGTTCATTGTGGAAAACATAGAAAAGGATAAAGAAAAATCTTTTCAAATCACCCATAACCACCCAGACAACTGCTATGAACATATTGGTAATATCTTCTTCCAATTTTTTAAAATTCCCTAATAAAATACAGAAGATATCATTTATATAATTTTGTATCCTACCTTTTGTTGAGCAATGCAAGTTTTTACTTAGGTACAAAAGCATTCTAACTTCTTACTTTACCCTTTTGAAGACCGATGTCAGCTGACTTCCCAAGGGAAATACTCTGGCTTAATATCAGGTAGGCACCACAGATTCCACTGTCACCTCAATAACTCGGGTAATTTGATGGTTCTATACAGACCCTATAATATTGCTTGGCTCAAGACCCAGAACACGATGGTGTTTTTCAAGGCTCACTCTAGAGACTGTGTGGAGTATTGGTGTCATTTCCTTCATCATATCTTCCCAAGGTTTGGAACTTCTGCAGGCAGATTTGTCTAATATTGAAAAATGTGTTTTGCTCCTTCTACATCCAGTAAAGACACCACCAGTATTTGCTTGGCTGCACCAGGGGCATAAAATGATTTCACTGACTAGGGGATGACCCAGAATAGCAATGTGGAGCATCGAAAATAAAATTGTCCAAGGCAGTCTTTATAGCAAACCATGTGGAAACAAACTTAAATATGGAATATACCCTTCCCAATCCATCTTTAGATTTTGCCTCAAAACTTTTGCAGGTGAAAAAAAAAAAACTTTGTTTTAGATAAGTTCATCATTTGCCATCAGAGAGAATATAACTTATTTTTGTTTCCTCCTGTCTATTTGCAGTTAAGTGTTCTCTGGATTTCCTTGTGCGGACACATAAATCAAAATACATCCAGTATCAAGATATTTGTCATATGCAGCACTTTTCCCTCAGATATTTATTTTTTTTAATATTTAAACAACCTATCTCCATCGTCACCCCTGCCTTTTTTAAAACTAACAATTAGTTGGTTTCTGTTCGCTTCTTGTTCAGTTAGAAATATCTGACCCTTGGTTATAACTTCTGTTTTGCTCTTTACAGTTAGTTTTTAGGTGTACTACTGGGAAATGTTCTTTTTTTTACCTTCAAATTTAAAAAGGGAGAGTTTTATATTCCTTTTAAGTCAAAATACAACTGTTCTATTCTAAAGCTTTCTTAAAAACAACAAAAAAAGAACCAAATCCTCATCAGTAGTAATTAATTTTGACAGTATAGGCTCAGTAGCGATTCACAAACCTGTACTTTGTGCATCAGCATTCCTTATTCTTCTAATTAAAGTGGAACACTGTGCCCTCGCTAATCATTAATGGGTTTTCATTTTGTAGATGACATTTGCAGAAGTTAAAACAGCGAGTTCATGTGAAGTCCACAGGCAACAGTGTTGAAATTAGCATCACCATAGCAACAGTCTTCCATCATTAGCATTCAGGGCAACAGGAGGTGTTTTGTTGTGTTTTGTTTTCCAAAAAAAGAAAAAAATCTTCAAAGGCAAAACCTACTGAAACTCCCTTGGTAGATATTTATGTTTCTTGCGTGTATGTGTAGTGTATTAGATCTCTAAGTCTATATGGAATATTTTTTATTGCAATGTAGATTGTCTCCTTTCCAGATTTGTGTTTTTCCTAGTATACTAGCTAAATTTCATGATCTTTCTCCAGCTGTCCACGTCTGACCTGCTGAGCAGCATTTACTCATTGCCAACCCGCTGCTCACCAATACGGTTTCCTACGTGGATTGAGAGAATCTGTATTCATGAAAATATTTGGTTCAGTCTAATAGCGTTATATGCGTTCATGATTTTTGCATTTAATTCTTGAGAGATAGATCTGTGCTATTAGAGTCTCTAGTGAGTTCACTTAGAAAAAAAATAGAACCATGTTGTAGATATAGGTCAATGATTACTCTCATTCGTCTTTAGATAGAATTAAAAAGTGAATCAAATAAAGGCCAATGTTATCTTAGGTGAGTCTCAAGCAATGGTATCATACTATTACTGTGTGTCTGTATGTGTGTTATTTGAATTCTAATATTCTGAGGAACTTTAACAGTGGTGTATGTAGCATTTATGTTTTTCTCAGTGCTAAAATGCATAAAAAGAGCACCATATTGACCCAGCAGCTGCTTCTAAGTCATAGCGGTAGTAGGTAAACATGAAATTCAAATGAAGTTTCATTTTCATTTATTATACAAAAATGTCATAGCTCAAACCCAGAAGTGTTGCCCCAAGCTTGGATGTAGACAGGTATGCATGCGCCTTTTACTTTTCAACATGAATCATAGTTGTCTTTCCCGTTACATGTAAGGACAAGAAGTTGTACATTCCACTCAGGTGCCTAAAAACAAGCCTGTGCTAGCCCACACTCACAAAACAAAATGGAACGAAGGGCATGGCTTTCACTTAGGGATACATCCATGCTATTATCAGTTCTGTCCCACACTGGATGAGTCTCTAGATCACTTAAGCCCCTCAGTCAATGGGCTTTAACTCTGTGTTTCTGTGGTATTGAAAGGCAGCAACCCGTAGAAGCCATATATCCCAATGTGTGCTCCAGGACAGTAGGACCAAAAAACTCATATGTATGCACATGTACATATGCACCCCCATTTTTCCAATGCTACACCTAATCTAGGCCTAATTCATGGCTGGTCGTCAAATGACGGTCAGAAAGAACTTTTACTTGAGAGGCAGTACAAGCCAATCAAATGTCTGTATTCATAATATACTTTATGTAAGGATAACTCAAACCCATTGGACAGGGGTCCATGACCGACTGCTATGAAAACCACCTCTGCCCTTGTGGTACCAGCACCTACTATCTTTCTTTTTCTCATACATGATGGAAAGCTTTCAAACTTAGCTTTTCCTTCCAACAGATCTTGCAAAGCCAAAAACTAAAGAGAATCCCAATGGAAATAACCCCCGAGCATTATATCTTTCTTCTCAATATTCTGATGTTAATATAAAATACCTATAAGTTCAGAGAAGATTTATACTACAGATTTCCAAAGAAACTACACAGAAGCTCCTCACATTCACTACTAGTCACTTGCTCTGTCACTCTGGGAATGGTGGCCTTTGGATTGCATCTCTACCACTTGCTCTATTTCAACCCCTCTCCTCGTTTTAGGCATATGGAGCATCAGACAAGGCTTAGCTTACCACCATATGAGGAACATGGGGTATAAACCGGATAAGGTAGTCCAGTTATAGATATAGTATATAATCATAGAGTTTAGTTTTCACGGACTTTTCTCCCATTTTCTATCAATCGATTTCCCTGGCTGAGACATTAGCATTTGCAAATGACCATGCTTCCTATATACACAATTATATCAAGGGCAGGAAAGTAAGTATAGACTTTAGAAAAGATTAATTTTCTTGAGCGCAGATCACTCTACAAATGCCAAGGTGTGTGTTGTGACATAGAAACTCAAATCATTAAGAATAGCTAATGGTTTAGAAAGATCCTACTTGACCTCTGGTGCTTTAAGGTTTAATCCAATTTACAGCCATGCCAATCCGTGTGTAGAGCATGAAACCTAAAGGATAATGAAATGCCTGGGACTCTGGTGCCAATAAGAAAGCTCTACCAATTGGATGAGATGTGAAAGTATTTATGACTTGGCACCAGGAATATTATGAGTAAAATTCGTGTGAGCAATGATTGCAGTTATGAGCCCTGTTATTTGTTCCCACTTGTCCAACTGTAACTCTTTCACTCAGCTCAAAGTAGTTCTTTGTAACAATGGGGCCCGCTCGTCTGCCTTCGGACGGGATTTAGAAAGATGCCTATAAAACAGTTCTGTGCTGAAAATCAGTCTCTTGACCCACTATAAAGAGAGCAGTAAACAGAGTTTTCTCAGGGGACTCATTCAATATACTGCAGGTCTCCATAAAAATCTTTGTGAAAAATTGTCTTTACTGAAGTCATCATCCATTGGATTAAAAAATAGCTTACCGTTAGCTTTTGGAAAATGAAAAAAGTTGGACCTTCTCAGTGATACTTTCGGTAGTTTTTCACAACCAAGAGCCTTCAAGCTATCAGTCTTATTTTTAGATGCCATACTTATGGATAGTTATAGAATTTATAGCGTATGGTTTAAAGGACTATTCAGTTGTAGGGCAATCATTCAGTTTATTCCCATGGCAGAGCTAAACTGAAACCATTCCAGATCAAGGAGACTCTATTCTCTTCTGATCCAGGAAGGAGATTTCCCATCTTTTCATGGATAATCCATGTTCAGTGTTTAACACCTCAGGAAGATTTTCTTAAAAGTGTCTTCTGATCTGAAATCTTTGGTCTGTCCTCAGGAACATATTGAAGAGTTAGTTACCAAACATTTTAATGTCTCCCATTGTAAAAGGTCACTCTTTGTGTTGTTTTTCTCCTACCGACAGTGCATGCTTCTGTATGCTTAATGCCTTGGCTTTGGCTTTCAAGCTTTAGGTAATGCAAATGAACTTATTACATCATCAAAGTTAATTTCCTCTTATAAGTTTATTCACAGCATTCATAATGAAGAGCTTCCTATTCTTTGGCTGGTATATGTCTTAATTTATTTTAGCACATTTCTCCCTAAATAGAGCAGCCAAAAAAAATGAGTCAATTGCATGTATCACCAATACACAATACCAATTCACACACCCTGAAAGTATATTGAAAACAATGTCTCTTACAAACAGACAAATATTCAGTTCTGAGTAAACGCTACTGAAACATACGTGTACACCGGACGCTTCAAGAGCGTCTCCCAGATCACTCAGTACTACCTCACTCAGCACAGGAATTTTATATTTGAGTTCTATTTAAGGAAACAGATTGAGCAAGCCATAAGCCAGATAATTCTTGCCTTTCTTCAGTGGTCCCTTTCTGCTATTATCTTTCAAGGGATCGGTCTCCTTCTCTGAAGACCTAGGATTTCCCTAGGATTGAAACCTTGTCCTTTAACTTATCTCTGATAGCACACCTCCATAATGCGTCATCACTCTAGTATCTACAGTCAACTGATAAGAATGTAGAAATGGGTTTACTCAAGTGTGAACAGATAAAATCATGAAATGTAAGAGGAAGAGAGAATCTTAGAGATTATCCAAGCCAAACTCTTCACCTCACAGACAAGAAAATGGACGTCCAGAAGGGCAAGGTAATTTTGGTAAGGTGACTAAACTGGCGTAGAAAACCAGATCTTACGACATCTGGTCCCATAGTCCTTCTACAAAGCCGTGGTCATCAGCGTACAAGGCATATGCTGGTAGCGAACTTACAAGTCGTGCCATGTGTTTGTATAGCACTTTATAAGACACTTTGAGATCTGTTAACCCCTTTGATTCTTGCAATGTCCCTTGGAGAGTTTGGATGGCATATGTGGTTATCCTCATTTTTCCAGATGTGGAAACTGAGGCTCTGAGATGTTTTGACTTACCTAAGATCGCTTATCATGGAGTAAAAGGTGGGACCTAAGTCTTTTTTCTCCAGGCTGAGGGCTTGTTCTGTTGTGCCATATTGTTGATTCATTCCTGTTGGTAGGCAACACAAAGGGAAAACTTCTATAATCATGTCTCTCTTTTATCCCTAGGCCAGCTATTCCACTTTTCACCTAAGCTTTGGAAAGTAGCATGTCCTTTCTTTAGCTTGCTGGTTTGACCATTTGTTTGAGGGTCAGAACTGTGTTTTATGCAGTCACTTAACTGATATGGCCGTTTGATATCCACCCCACACTGCTGCTAACCCTCCCCACCCCTGCTCTGTGTCTCACTCTGTAAGCTAAACAGCCCTATCCTACATACATCTTAAAAGCAGCGAGCATGGGGGAATTTTTGATCTCCTTATAATACAGAGGCAAGCATATAATATGGCTATGGAGAGCAATCAGCAGGTGAGGTTGTGACACTATAATTTTAACCTAAGCCTCATTACCACATTAAAGTATCTTAGTTCAATAAATGGATCAGAAAATATGGTGCAATTTTTCCTAAATGCTGTCAAAACAACAATAATAAAAAATCATTATTTCAGCAATGTGTTGTGTCGGACACATTGTTTTCAAGGGCATTTTCAAAACAAGTTGCTTAAACCAGATTTTTCTTTTTTGAGGAAGATTAGCCCTGAGCCAACATCTGCTGCCAATCCTCCTCTTTTTTTGCTGAGGAAGACATGGCTAACATCCATGCCCATCTTCCTCTACTTTATATGTGGGACACCAACCACAGCATGGCTTGCCAAGCGGTGCCATGTCTGCACCCGGGATCCGAACCAGCGAATGCCAGGCCGCTGAAGTGGAATGTGCCAACTTAACTGCTGTGCCACCAGGCCAGCCCCAGTTTTTTTTTTTTTTTTTTACTTGAAGAATAGCACATTCAGAAAGTGTACAAAAATTGGGGCCAGCCCTGTGGCCAAGTGGTTAAGTTCGCACACTCAGCTTTGGCGGCCCAGGATTTCACCGGTTCAAATCCTGGGCGTGGACATGGCACTGCTCATCAGGCCATGCTGAGGCGGTGTCCCACATGCCACGCTGGAAGGACCCACACCTGAAAATACACAGCTATGTACCGGGGGGCTTTGGGGAAAAAAAGGAAAAATAAAATCTTTAAATTAAAAAAAAAGAAAGTGTACAAAACTGATAAATGTTCAGCTCAAGGCAATCATCACAAAATGAACATATCCATGTTGACCATGTAGGACAATAAATAAAACTTTACCAGTATCCCAAAAGGGGATCCTATCTAGCTATTTATCTAAGAGAGAGATGACCACCTTACCTCTGCGCCCTCTCCCAGTCACGCTCCTCCCTCCTCCTAAAGGTAACCACTACCTTGCCTTTTAACCCTGTGGTTTAGTTTTACCTGTTTTTGAGCTCTGAGAATGGAATCATACAGTATATAAACTTTTGTATCTGTGACTCAACATTGTGTTTATGAGATTAATGCATGTGGTTTCATGTAGCTGTCATTCAGTTTCATTGCTATATGATATCCTGTTATAAAAATGTACCGTTGTTTATCCATTCCATTGGTGGTGGACATTTTGGTACTTTTCCAGTTTGGAAGCATTATGAATAAGGCTCCTGTGAACATTCTTTTATGTGTCTTTTGGTGCGCATGTGCATATGTTTATGTTGGGTATATATCTAGGAGTGAAATTGCCTATGTTGAGGGTATGCATATGCTAAGCTTTAGTAGATAGTTCCAAACACTTTTCCAAAGTCATTGTACCAATTCACACTCCTATTAGCAGAATATGAAAGTTCTAGCTACTTCACATCTCAACAATACTTGACATTGTCAGTCTTTAAAATTTTAGCCATTGCAATGAGTGTATAGTAGAATCTGAGTGTGATTTTAATTTGCATTCCCCTGATTACTTATAAACTTGAATATTTTTACATGTATTTCTTGGCCATTTGGGGTATCCTCTTGTGTGAAGTATTAATTCAATCTCTTGCCTATTTTTTTTCATTGGTTCAGCCCTCTTTTTCTTATTCATTTGTAGGAGTTCTTTACATATTCTGGGTTACAGAATAGTTTGTAAACTATATGTGTTGCTAATATCTTCTCCCATTGTGTAGCTTGCTTTTTAACTCGCTTACTTGTGTCTTTTGATGGATAGATCTTCATTTTAATGTAGTCCAATATATAACTTTTCCTTCATAGTTAATTCTTTTTGTGTCCTATTTAAGAAATCTTTGCCTGACCCAATATCAGGGATATTTTCTCTTACATTGCCTTCTAGAAACTTTATTTTTATATCTTTCACATTTAGATATACAGTCCACCTAGAATTGGGTTTTTTGTGTGTCACATGTGAGATAGGGATTAAGTTTCATTTTTTACAACATGGATATCCAGTTGGCCCAGCACCACTTCCATTCTTGAAATGATCCCAACTTGGTTGTGATGTATGATTCTCAACATTCATTTTTGGATTTGATTCGCTAATATTTTGTTTAGGATTATTGCATCTATGTTCATTAGCAATATTGGTCTAAAATTCTTGTCAAGCTTTGATATCAGTGTGATTCTGGTCTCATAAAAGGAAGTAAGCAGGGGCTGGCCCGGTGGTGCAGCAGTTAAGTTTGCATGTTCTGCTTCGGCAACCCGGGGTTCGCCAGTTCGGATCCCGGGTGCGGACATGGCACTGCTTGTCAAGCCATGCTGTGGTAGGCGTCCCACATAGAAAGTAGAGGAAGATGGGGACGGATGTTAGCTCAAGGCCAGCCTTCCTCAGCAAACAGAGGAGGATTGGCAGCAGTTAGCTCAGGGCTAATCTTCCTCAAAAAAAAAAAGAGGAAGTGAGCAGTATTGCCTCTTCGATTCTCTGGAAGAGTTTGTGTAAGATTGGTATTTCTGCCAGTGACTTGATCTGGTCCTGAAGTTTTCTTTGAGGGAAACTTAATAATTACAGAGTCAGTTTCTTAAGTGTTATAGTTATAGTATAATATAATAGTATATTATAGTATATATATAATAGTATAGTGTAATAGTTAAGGACTATTCCAATTTTCTGTTTCTACTTGTGTCAGTGTTAGTTGACTTAAAGCAGACTAAGCTACTCTAAGATTGCTATGGTCAAGCCTTGCTGGTCTAAACCAGAGGTTGCAAATTTAATTGTCAACAGAGGCTGGCCTGCTAATGTCAGTGAGCAAGGCTGGCCACGTGTAAGGTAATCAGAACTGGTGGGGACTACCGAGTGCTTGTCCCTTTACAGAGTGGTGGCTGTCAACTCCAGCCGGTTATTACCATGTAAGAATGGAAGCCCAATATGGCCAAATCATTCCTATTAAATGAAAAGTCAGAAATTTAGATTACTCTGTAAAAAATCTCTGAATATTTAAATATTGAGAAATTCAAACAAAAGAAAAGCCTGCTGTGTGGGCTAAACAAAATGTGTGCAAGCCAAATTTAGCCCAAAGATTGCTAGTTTGCAACTTTTACCCAAACTAATGAAAAGCACAATAGTACAGATATAATTCAACTTCTAAATAATAACATTTACTTATATTTGACATTTATTTATTTTAACTCACGCTTGAATATGAATTCATTAGGTTGTCATTTACTGATAAAGGATAAATGAATGATATCGTATTTTTAAAGTTGAGATTTTAAAACACGCAAGTCTGTAAACAGCTAAAATATTTTCATTTACTCTCATGTTTTTACATTTGCTTTCCCCTAAATCTTATTTTGATGAGAAACTTAGTATCTTTTGGACTTTTCAAAGGACTGATGTGAATTAAGCTGTCCTCGCTCAAAGTTTTACAATTGTCTGGTTCATAGTCTAGCTTTCCTAAAGTAAAGCTGGTAGTCTCATTTTAGGTTATTGGGGGTCTTTTTACCTAGTTACCTTTCAAGGTTTTATATGGTGAAGGAATCTCAGATTTCTTTTAATTTTTGTAGGGAATTTAGATTACTTTTGATTAAGATCCTATAGATAAGATGTTTAGGACAGAAGCATCATGAATGAAAAATTACCCATAGGAACAACTTGCTAACAGTATTATTTTCACAATTCAACAAGCATTTATAGCCAGTGTACTCGGCAGGTAGAGACCACAAAGATGCATAAAGACTACTGTCCCTGTAGTCTATGGTCTCGTAGTCTAATAATTTACGCATAAGTATAAAGTAGTGCACCAAAAATACAATAACTTTGAACAACCAAACCATTTTCAAATTGTATTTGTTTGACATATGTCAGTTCATGTATTTGGAGAGTCAATATGTGCCTAAAGTAATTTTTGAACTATTTTCAGAATTAGCTTATTTCAGTATTATCTTCTTACTACCACCATCACCAAAGACATTATCTATTAATCTGCACTTCTAGGGAAAATTCAGAACAATAGGATGAAAGAAAACCAAAATAATTAAAAATAAATAATAATAAAATAATCCAAGTGACTATATTTGATATATAAATAAAGTTAAGTAATATTTTTATAAAATTCACTAAACCATCATTTGTTTTATTTTCTAGTTTATAAAGTGCATTACATATATTATCTCATTTAATCTTAAAAGAACCCTATAAAGTATACAGAATAGGTTGCATTGTTCTCATTTTATAGTCAACAGTACTGATAATTAAAGAGATTATAGTCATGTGCCGCATAACAACATTTTAGTCAATGACGGATGGCATATACCATCGTGGTCCCATAAGATTAGTACCATATAGCCCAGGTGTGTAGTAGGCTATACCATCTAGGTTTGTCTAAGTACACTCTATGATGTTTCCACAACGTCAAGTGCCTGATGCGCATTTCTCAGTATGTATCTCCCTCATTAAGCTACACATGTCTGTATGTGATTGTCTTAGTCTGCTTGGGCTGCTATAAGAAAATACCACAGGCTGGGTAGTTCATAAACAACAGAAATGTATTGCTCACTGTTCTGGAGCCTGGAAATCTGGGATCAGGGTGCCAAATCATCAGGTAAGGGCCCTCTTGTGGGTGGCAGGTTCCCGGCTATGTCCTGGCAAGGAGGAAGGGGCTAGGGAGCTCTGTGGGGTCTGTTTTGTAACAGCACTAATCCCACTCATGATGGCTCCACCCTCATGACCTAGTCACCTCCCAAGGGCCCCGCCTACTAATTACCATCACTTTTAGGGGTTAGTATTTTTTCAACATCACACAGTGTTAGGGCCTACATTCAAACCAGCATTTTCTAACTCAAGTCTGGAACTCTCTCTACTTGTTCTGTATAAGACAACTCCAAAGATGCAGAGAGGAAACAGCTGAGTGGGCTCAGGCCTGGTCTTCAAATTTTCACATATTTTTCTATTCATCCTTTTTTTGAAGTGTTCTGTTCAGCAAATTAAGAAATGAAACATAACTTTAAATGTTCTGTTTACTTTTTTAATTTGATATGGAACTAACAAAAATTAGAATTTATTCTCCATTTAAAACCATCAAAACAACCAAATAAACATAGCTATATCTGTATCATCAATTATAATAAACATTGCATTATAATTGCATATCAGAATGTTAAAATTTTATGACCTTACATTTCTTTAAGAAAAGCAAAGAAGTTGATAGAAAATGTTAGTACCAGTTATACATCCAAAAAGCCTAAAAACAAGATTTTGGAGTTTTCTATTATTTATTTATTTTAAATCTTAGACGAATTGAATAAATAAAAGCAACACAAATTTTGTAATTCTGGTAGGAATCTTTCCTCCAAACTTAGCAGCTGTCAGTTATTCTTAGCATTTTGAACAGGACCCTGTGTAGTGAAATCACCTGTTATTTCTGATAAAATGGGCAAAGCACACATAAAGTCTCTTGCTTTGTTTTAATGTCTCTGTGGCAAAGAACTGACGACATTATTCAGTTCCTTTGTCCCTTCCAGACAAAAGCCACCTCTATATGGCTCTATAAGTCTTCAATTCGAGGGTATAACCCTTATCTTAATGGGATTGTACTCGGTTATCTGATAAATTCTTGGCAACCTACCCACATTACTTCCTTTAGCTGATATAAAATTCACTCAACAATTGACCAGCTTTATCTTGCAAGTAGTGGAGGGAAGGGCTTTCTTACTCCTGGATGCACCTAGATTTCAGGCCTTTGAAAAAGATTGAAGATACCAGTTGGCCTACCTGCCCTGAGTAGATGGTACCCACAGACTTAACTAGTGATGTGCTTGTCTAAGGCATGTGGACTTTTCTGTTTTGAGAAGAACAAAAACGCTCTTGTGTTTTTTGACGTTCTAACCCCCAACTTACGTCCAGGTTCAAACCATTACACAACATCTCTCTGTCTCATTGCTTCTTAAATCTTGCTCCCTCGTTTTCCTTTTCTTCCACGTCTACCCTTCTCCCAACTGCTCTGAAGCAATCCTTTTCTCTCCCTTCAGCCAAGGGTAAAGTTGTCACACTCAGTCAATTGGCTTGGGAACCTGCTCACGAGTCTTTCTTTTTTGAACACTAGAATCCTACCCTAGTTACCATTTTGAAGACTTCCTGGTTCAGACATTTATCTACTAGGATGAATCCTTAATCAGTGTCCTTGATTGGAGTGTTTGAAGGAGCCTTTAATGGGAGATTTTAAGGCATCAGAAAAGATTCATTGAGAATGACTGAACTCTTGCTATATAAATGAGAATTATTTACTGTTTGCTCTACACTTAATTAAAGCCTGATTAGGTATAAAAGCATATAACTGAAAAAATTCAGAAACACATAAATAAATAAATGCCTATATGCCTAAATACATACCAAGGCATTTTGATATTAACCTTCAATTCCTCCTTAGAAGGAACTGGACAAATCAGAAAAAGAGATTTTATCCCGATCTTGCTGTAGATTACACTTTTTGCCCACCATCCTGTTTTTATTGATCCTCTTCATTGTGCTTTATTCTAATCTTGAACCTCAAAGGTTGCTTTCTTCTATCAGAGCTTTTAATACTCATTGACGAGAATTCTTGGTCTCTCTGTCTGCAGTTGCTCCAAGCGTGGATTTGAAATAAGGATTCCTCATCAACTTGCTAAGACATGCTGCATCCAATATGTTACACAAAGTGCCTGCTGCCAGTTACTTGCCACCTAGGATGTTTTCTCTCTCTCTCTCTCTCTTTCCCTTCTTCCCTACTTCCTGTTCTACCTTGCATTATGGAAGTTAGAAGGATTCTATTTTCAGTTCATTCTGGCAGACAGAGAAACTTTCAGATTAGAGTCTGATGATAAAAAAGCTGAACCATTTTACAGATGTCCAGATGTCCTAATATCATGATACCTTCTGTAATGCTCTTATACCGAACCTCCTTGTTAAGTGCAATCTGTGTGGGCTACACTTACAGATAGAAGACATACCATAAGTATTAGTTGTAATACCCACGCTTCCTAGGCTCTGGCTTGTGCTAAAATGTAATATTCAAATAAAAGCATTCCAATTAAAATTGAAGAAGAAAGAAAGGTTCTGATTAAACACAGAGAAACATTGCATCTCAAATGTTGACGTGCACCTGAGAATCTTGTTAAAATCCAGACTCCGACTCACTAAGTCTACCGCGAGACCTGAGAGTCTGCATTCCTAACCATCTCCCAGATGATGCTGCCGCCGCTGCTGCCACTGCTGCTGCTGGTCTGTGGACCACACTTTGAACAGCAAGACAGTGCATGAATTTTGCTTTACCTATTCACCTGTTCCATGATAACTCTCACAACAGATTGCTGACTTTACAACAATTTAGAGCACCAAATGAAGATTGTCACGTGCCTCATTTTTTAACCTATCATCTTGAATCGAAATTATTTGATAAACTTTCCAGGTGTGCCTATCTATTGTCATTTTAAATAGGTTCCAATGAAATGATGATACATGAGTAGGAGTATAGGAGTAAATGACTCTTAATAGTTTGGTTTTTGTTCAGAATTTATGCTTCTTTTGAGAGCATTTGCAGTGGCTTAAATGTAAGAGCATGAGATGAGTCAGTGACAGGAAAACCCAAGTGCATCTGACATCTTAGCTTATCAGGTCTGGAAGACAACCTCGGTTACTTGGTAGCAAGCCATTGGGAATATTGGTGTTCAAAGCTGTGTTTTCCCTCAGGCAAAAACAGCATCAAAATATAAAAAGCTTTTTACTTCTGGCATGAGTGATAAAGATGCAGAAGTGGGAAGCAGGTGAAAAAACTTAGCTTATGCTTCTAAAGGCTAATTTTACATGAGTGTTCTTGTCCAGCTGTTCTTGGCGGGTCCAGCTGTTAGTTCAACAGGACAGGTGGTAGGCCCGGTTCCGTGCCTCATTATCACCCAGAGGCTTTGATCTGGCTAATACATAATCAATCAGGTTCTGAATTTTAATATCCTTCCTATTTTCATTTCACTTGTTTTACCTATATTTATTTTCCAAAGTCCCAATATGATTTTGGTTTTTAATAAGATTATTTTTGATCATTTATTTATTTTGACATAACTAGGCTCATGTTATGCCAGCTGGAGTTTATGACACCCCTGAATCATAAACTTTTTTTCTTCCCTCTTTATCTCCTTACAAGATCCAAATTGCAAAACCTAAGGATGGAGCTTTAATTTGGGAAGCACAAAAGACTGAAGCCATTTTAGAGGAGAGCATTAATGAAAATCAATACCTAACAGCCTCATTTTAAGACTGCGAGCCCCGTAGTTTACGCTTCTTTTCTGATCTCTTTCAAGTTTGAGATGCATAGGTTAACACTAAGAAACATAAAAAAATAGTGAAAGTTAACTCCCTTCAATTAGTCATGTATTCTGTAGTGCATATGGTAATTATTAGAAAGGTAGCAATTGAGATATTTTCAATATTTTCTTTGTTAGATTATTTTGTGTTTATATAACTATGTTCATTTATTATGTCATATGTTTATTATGAGTTTATATATATATATATCCCTATATATCTCTTACAGAGATATGCTTCTAAGGTCGAAAGAACCAGCTGAAATTTTTGTCCCTTCACTCACAGACATCTATGTTTTTAAGAATTTGCTGCTTTTTACACCAATAGTAAATGTCTCAAGTTGGCATAACTGTCTTTAGTGTGAAAAAAGCTTTAAAATGGGAGGGATTTTGGGGGGTGGGTAAGTAAAGACCAGTGCCCTATATAGACCAAGGAAAAAGGACCCACTCTAGAGGAAATGTTTATATCATCCCACTGGTATGCTCTGGGAGCATTAGGTTTGTTTGTGGGGGAAAAAACCAATTTATAATAAAGTTTTAAAAATTGACAACAGTTCAATTCATATTAGCTTCGCCCACTTCCTTGTTATCTCAGCATAGCACCTCTGTGGACGATGGAATGATCCTCACAGCCTAAATATGGTGAGCTTTAAAAGCAGATGGCTTGGGGCCATTCTGCTTATCATATCATTGCTTTCAATAGCATAACTGTTCTTCTCCAACGGCCCTCTTTGTTTTGTGCTTCATTACTGGCACATTTCTTTAATATGTAATCTATAACATTAACATGAAAATGGCTCTCAAATACTATTACTTTCTCCATCTGTGACCCAATACTGTTTATCATCATCTAATGATCGTTCTTATTGCAGATGGCCCTCTTTAAATGCTTCAGAATAGCATTTTAAAGACATCCAGGGTGCTTCCTCTGTAGATTGACAGACTGAATGGTTTCATATCTAAAACCTCGGGTCTGCACAATGTATGATAAATGACTGGACATGCAAAGCACCAGTCAGTTCCAAAGCAAGGTGTAAGAGGGACAGGAGCAGAGTGATAAAAAAGAGGAATATATATATTTATATATATCTGGGGGAGGCATTAGCATTATCTTGCAGAAGAGTTGGAGTGGGAAGAACAGAACTTAGTCATAAGAAAGTTTTTTATTGCAATACTTGAAGAAGTTTGCATTGCCTTTCTGACAATTCACCATGGCAGTGATAGAAAAGGAATGATAACCAAAGTGACAATATAATTCTCCATGGCTGAACATATACTCAATTTCTAGGCTGGGATTCCAGACTCCTGAGCTCCACAGAGCCTCTTTAGTTGGGTCTTTTTTTCTTTCTCAAGATCCTATCACCAAGGATTCTTTGTCTTCCTTGACTTTTCTTCTTCCTCTCTATTCTTTCTTCAAATACAGACCCTTGCTGGGAACTGTCAATAAAATAAGCGAGTGTGTTCATTTCATGGCTAGCCATTGTGTTGGGGAGGAGGTGTTATGAGTCTGTTGACAACTCTACCATTCCTAGGTGTGGTCAAAAATGATATTTTCTTTATCTGCTTGATATATTCATTTTCTTTTTTCTCTCTATAGGTAAGCTCTTTGCAAAAATCAGTCCACATGTTTTATCATTCTCTACATAGCCTTCATGGTTCTTAACATCACTCTCATATCAGAGAATAAATGGGGACTAAGGTGAAAAGTAGACCAGGCCAGAGCAGTTATGAGGACCAAATTAAGTGTGAGTTTTTATGACAATACAAAACTTCTATAATTACTCTTTTAACAAGTTGGTAGCACTGGCTTCAGAGAGCTAACCTCAGAAAAGAGAAATCTCCTGGCCTTAAAATACAATTTTTAAAAGCTCATAATTTAATTCAGTGGGGCAAGTAAAGTTGGCCACATTTTGGGTTTCCCTCACCATTCAGACACTACAATGTCTGAATTTGTATCCTAGATTTCAATTTGCCAGGTTGAAAAGATACATACAAATATAAACTCCATCTGGGAAAACATAACCATTTTCTTTCCTTCAAAGGATTTTTTTTTTTTTTTGCTGATTCTCAATTGTTCTGCTTTTGTTAATTTTAACATAAAAAGTACAATTTTACACACAACCTAATCAAACTTTATAGGCTATTTCACTAAGAAGTTTCATCTAAATTTGATTAAATTCATTGTTATTAAAGTTTGTTGGAGTTTCTTTTTTTGTCTTTTTTGTCTTTTTTTTTTTTTTTTTGCTGAGGAAGATTTGCCCTGAGCTAACATCTATGCCAATCTTCCTCTGTTTTGTATGTGGGTTGCTGCCACAACATGGCCACTGATGAGTGGTGTAAGTCCATGCCCGGGAACCGAACCCGGGCCACTGAAGTGGAGCATGCCAAACTTAACCACTAGGCCATGGGGTCGGCCCCTGTTGGAGTTTCTTTTAGTTATAAAAGTTAAAAAACATAAGTTGATAGATGTGTGCAGAAAGTTATGAAATTTAAGAAGAAAAGCCAGTGGGTGATTTTTATTCAAAATTATTTAGGGATATTATGTGTATCTGACTTCACTTTCAGAATAATGCATATTATTATTAAACTTGGAAATATTCTAAATTTGGAAACCACACTCCACTTGATTTAAAAAACACCTTTTTTCAGATGTCTTTTTAAAATAGTAGTTGAAATGCATTCAGCTCATACCTTCCCACTCAATCCTCATGCACCGTCTTTCTTGTTTTCCCTACCTCTCCTCTAACCGTCCTTTACAAAGATGAGAAGTTTTCTTCCTGACACAAAATTCCCTTGATTATATATTAGAAAGAACTGACACTTTGCTGCAAAGTTTAGGAAAAGCTAACACAAGTAGAGCTTCTGTGAAAACTGTTTTACCGGAAAATACTGGATTTACTGCTGATAAATAATGACATTTTTTTTCACCGTTTGCATTTACTCTTCATTGAAACTCATAAACGACTTTATTAGTCTCAGGTTCAACATTTGTTTTTGCCATGGGTAAAGATGCTTCTGCAGTAAAGTGTTCATTTATAGCATTCAGAATCTCGAAATATAACCAACATCACCAAAAGGTAGAAAAGTAGAGGCAAGGAGAAGCGGGTCGGCCACTCTTTCCCCTAGTGAATGATCTCTGTCAAGTTCTATAATCACATTTCATCTACAAAGAGATCTTTGAGCAAAGTCTATGTTTTGCATACATGTCTTTACATTTAATTACAATTGAATATAAATATATGCCAATTATTTAGCTCTAGTTAAAATCTGCCAAAATATTGGAGGCTTGTGGGGGATGCAAATTGGAGATTTGCATAGATTTAGGGTGCAATTTCAGAAAAGTAAATAAACATTATTTTTGCTCTATGACTAAAGGATGCTAGGTATGTTCTCTTATTTACTCCCCAAACAATAAACAGCCACCAAAAAGCAATGAAACAAATCTCTTGTAACCTTCTTAACCCCTCCACTGCCATTGCCATGACTTACAAGGCCAAAATAGAGAACCACTTCTTTACTGGAGGTCATAAATTCATTAGAGGGCCACAGATAAGTAAGGAACAACTTAGTACAGTCTGAAACGTGCAAATCACTTGCTTTTTAGGAAAGTGCCCTGGCTTTTAAAATGACATAAATCCAACCAAAATTTCATTCAAGTTTAATGGGAACAGGATTCTTCCCTTGACTATCTTAGAGACAATCTCAACTCATCATGTTTTTGTTGTAATATAAATAAAATAAATTCAAAGGCCAGATCTAATTTGTTAGAAGTGCTGCCATGTGATTCTAATGGCCAACCTCTATTTGGGTGCATAGCCCCTCTTTCTCCCCAACAGGAGTGTGTTCTTTTCAACTAACAGCAGTTAAAACCATATTCCTTTCCCCATGAAAAGAGCTACTGGTGGTAGTTTTGGAGAAAACATGGGAAGGAGATTGGGGATGTCATAAAAGGAAATAAGAACGCATTATTTTGACATTTAAAAAATAAAGAGAAGATTAATTTTAAAAATTATAAACCAATAAGCTTGATGTTGAGAAGCACTAAAATCCTCGAAAGTGACGTTGAAGTGACTATTAATGAGTAGTTAGGAAAACAGGCGTCTGGGAGTCAGCATGATATCCTCAAAATTTGTCATGCCGAATTCACCTCTTTTCTATTTTTATGCTGGCTGTTCGCTGGTTAGAGCCTGTTACAGTGTATCTTATGATTTTACACGACGTTTTTCAAGTTCTCTTTTGACGATCTTGGAAACAAGGTAAAGAACGGTGGGCTAGGTAATAGGGTGAATTTGCAGCTGATAAACAAAGACATCCAAAGAATGTCAATTGATAGATCAGGGTTAATATTAATAGGATCTCTGTCCTTGGCCCTGTATTTAAGATAAGCCTTTGCACACAGCTATTTCTTCTTCAGTCAACTCCTACCCTCACCTTGGCCCTCAGCTGGCCAATTTTACCCATGCATCACTACCTCTGTGAACCCTGCTTTGGCTGTGCTCAGTGAGCACAGCTTTCCATTAGCACTTATCTAACTAAATTGTGATTATCTGCTTATACATATGTCTTCTGCACTAGTCTATGAATGCCAAGAAGATAAGGACCACTTTGATCCATTTTGGTCTCTTTACTACCTAATAGAACCAAATCTCCACTAGGTACTCAATTGATAGAATGATTGTAGATACAGCTATACTTATTAATAAATTTGAAATCGACAAAAGTCATTAATATTTATATGAGACATATATCAAAATTCAAATAGATTTAAATCAGAAATATCTGTTCTTGTGACAAGATGACATTTGAAAGCATATTTAAATAAGATGTAAATCTCACATTTGGACTCAAGTAATCAGTTTAAAAACATGGGAGGGAAGAGACCTTAATTAATATCAGATTATGTTAAAAAACCCTTGAGTTTTTAGTAATCCACAAGTTCAGTATGAACAAAAAGTGTGATATGGCATCTACACAACTGAAATGCTACAACAGTTGTAAATGGCATTAATAGGGGCAAAGAAGGGGATGTAAACATCTCACTTACTCAGTTCTGGATCTCACATTTTAAATGGATCTTATTTCTCAAAGTGTCACCAGAATAGCCAAGGGTCTATAGGCCATGTTATATAAGAAAAAAATAGAAATAAATGCATGTATTTAGATTTAGCTTAGAGAGAAGTGGTATTAAGGAGAATGTAATAGGGAGCCTCAAACATTTAGAAGGTTAGAAGAGATGTGTTTTATTGCATTTTGGTGGGGGGTTTTGTTTTTTGTTTATTTTCCCTTGTTTTGTTTTTTTCCTGTTTTGCCCGAGAACAGATTCAACTACAGATGTGGAAGTTACAGGAAGATAAATTTTAACTCAATATTGAAGAAAATTTTGTAACTGAGCTACCAAAAACCAGAATCTACCCCCTTAGAAAGCAGTAAGCTCCCTGTACGGTAGATCTTCAAGGCTCAAATGACTGTCTCACCCCTAAAGGCAATTTCTGTATTGGATGAAAGGATGTAATTCATTAACCTTTAAGGGCGCTTCTGAATCTAATGTTTTGATATTTTCAGAATTAATCAGAAGGGACTGACAGCATGACCTGAATCTGTCCTGTATTTATATAAACATCCTGTGTAAGGCACCTCATTTTCTGTCCAATTGTGTACAGTTTTGAATGTTAAATTTGATTTTAGGGCAAATGCTTTTTAAAAAAATGGTCTAGAATCGACTTTATTAAAGGATAATTTACACACAATAAACTGCATCCATTTCAATTGTACAGCTCACTGATTTTTGGCGGATCTGTACCCATGAAACCGTTGCTACAATCAAAGTAAGAAACAGTCTCTTCCCCCAAAAGCCCCCTCAGGCTCCTTTGCAGGCCATTCTTTCCTTTACCCCTGGCCCCAGGCAACCACTGATCTGCTTTCTGTCACTGTAGATTAGTCTGCATTTCCTAGAATTTTATATAAATGGAATTATACAGTATTTTTCTGTGTCTGGTTTCTCACACTCAGCATAACGATTTTGAATACCAGGAGTTTGAAAATGAGTAGTTCATTCCTTTTAATTGTGGAGTACTTTCTATTGTATGGATATACCACATTTTGTTTATCTGATCACCTGTTGGTGGACATTTGGGTTGTTTCCAGTTGGGAGATATTATGAATAAAGCTGCTAAAAATTATATACTTGTTTTTCTACCTAGCCTTAGAAATCTTCTTGAGAAGCACACTATAAAAATAACTTCACGGGTCATGTGTGGATTTGTTTATTGTATTCATTTCAGGTGTTAGTTAACAAGCAACTAGACAACAAGTACCAAGGATAAATTGAGCAAGTGTCAACGGAGTTCTGGGAGAAAGTCCTAGTTTCTAATATTCTTTCTTAGGATTAGATGTGTATCAGCCATCTTTTGCCTTATAGCAAACCAACCCAAAACTTAATGACTTAACACAGGGGTCAGCAAACATTTCTATAAAGGGCCATATAGCAAACATTTTTGTCTTTGCACACCGTATATGGTCTCTGTTGCATTTTTTTTCCCACGTCTCATAGTTAGGTGGGAGGCTATAGAAAAACAGGCCATAGGCCAGACTTGGCCTATGAGCCCTGATTTGTAGATCCCTTAGCACAACAACTACTTATTTAGCTCACTATTTGATGGATGGACTGGGCCGTTTTGGTGGTTTGGACCAGCTACTATTCTTTGCTGGGCCTGCCTATGCATCTGTGGTCAATTAGCAGCTGGATGAGCTATCACGGCCGGACGCTCATGTCTGATGGTTGGCAGGCTGTCATTTATGAACAGATGCAACCAGGTCGTGTGTCTTGTCATCCAACAAGCTAGCCCAGGCTTCTTCATATGGAGACTCATCAAGTTTCTGCCTGTGTCACATTCAATGTTGTCTATTGGCCAAAGCAAGTCATGTCATAGGGTCATCCCAGGCACAAGGGGTGGGGAGAGACTCCACCTTCTGACAGGAGGAGATACAAAGGCACATTGCAGAGCTGGATACCCGGGAGGGGGCCTGAATTTATGGCCATTTTGCCACAAAGTATTGGAGAAAAGTATTGGCAGGTCCTTTTGTGGACTGAGAGGACTCTGAATTCAGGTACAGATAAAATGAGATGTGCTATGATAATTCTTGCTTTATGAGTAATATTGTGGGGCTAGGCAGTTGGTTTGTAGCTTCACAGCCAATGGTAGAAATATAGTATCCATAGTCTAGTGATTTTAAGGTGTAAAAATACCAACGAAAAATACAGTTAATTAACTACTTATTACTACTGAGAATTTAATGAATGCTGCTGTGATTAAATACTGAAGAAAGAAAGATTATGACTTCCTTTCTGGTTACTCTTCTAGCTGGCCACTCTTTTGAGAAGAATTTTATTCTTAAAGCTGTTATTATTTTCACTCTTAATCTGTCTAATATCCCCGCAACCATGGACTGTCTAAAATACCCCTACAGTCATATAAGAATCCCTTTTTTCTTCTTTAATAAGCGTAATCATTATCAGTCTTCACAACACTTATTCAGATACATTTCCCCAAGCATTTAATAGGATGAATTCATAGGTATTAAATAGAATGGGAGTCATTCAGCCCTAAGATGGCACCATTCTGTCAGGCACACACGTGCCAATTTGTTGGCCTAGACCTGGGCACACTAGCAAGGACTTCCAATTAGGTCCCACTGGAGGGTGAGAGAGAGCACAAGGGTTGTTTCTCAGTTTGTGTTTTGAAGTGTGTTGCTCAGACAGGCAACATGCAGTTGTGTATAGTAATGCGAGCTACTTGTTACTCCCCTTGACAATACTTTTAGCTGCAATGTTTTTCCTTCTGCAACGTGACAATATCACCATGCCATTTGGAATAAAATGAAAAGGCTGAGTGATTCTGAGTATACTCTCAAACAGCCACCCAAACAAACAGCTGGCAGAGAAGACACTCCCTGAAACCTGAAACATATTCTCAGGCCCCGCAGGATCTCGTGTGGCCAGAACTTCAGACTCATGAACTCTCTCCAGTTTGTGAGGCCCTAGGTTCCCACACTAGAGTCTTGATATTAACTCAAGAAGCTGATTTGATATTCTAATGGGGATGGTAGTATTTTCTGCATATCTCTGCCTTCCAGAGATAACAAAACCCAATATTGACCCAATACTTTTTTGAATTCCAGGAAAGCATAATCTGATTTCATAACACAGCAGTATGTTAACATTAAAAAATCTGTGCCTTAGTAAATTATTAATATGAGAGATGAGCTCACAGAGTCAATTTAAGAAACTTGCTTCCGCTCTTCATACACTAACAGAAATGTGTGCTCACTAATCCCAAGAGGTCAAACTAACCACCTTTGCCTTTTTGCTTCTTTTTTTTTTTATCTCTACTTCTGTCCTTATAATCCATCTAATATTGTGTTTCATCTGTATGAGTCTTCCCCACCCCCCAGATTGTAGGCTCCTTAAGGTCAAGGCCATATTTGAGTCCCCCTAGTAGAGGAACCTGATTACAATGTTGAAATTTTTAAATGTTTCCCCATCCATCCTCCAAACACTTCCTAGGTTTTACTAGTAGTAAAGAAAAATGGGATGAGATTGACTGATAAGCAAAGACGTATATAAGTGCTCTGTAAATACTCCGTGATTGCAGTCATGTAAAGAAACTAAATATGGGGAAATATTTAATAGAGAAACTTAGTCTAGATGCAACACATGAAAAAAATTTCCTGGAAATTTGTGGATTCATCAAAATTCCTTGCATTCATATTTTCCTTTTATCTTCAAAAAAATTGCCTTGACAAAAATAAACCAGAGCTGGAGCACAAGATTCAGCCGTTAGTAAATCATTAATTGGTTAAATTGGTTTTTACCTCCATTTCCCCTTTTGGGGATTCCTGTCTTTGTGGGGAATTCCTACCACATCCTGGCTGTTCAAGGCCTGCCACCAAGAGGACCTCTCCATCAGGGTGTAGGGGATCTTTCTCTCCCACTGTCCCCCACAAAGCCAATATTCACTTGTCTCTCACTACTCAGAGGTTCTGCTCTCTGACAATATGAATGTGAATACACCTTTTAACATATGTGAATAGTCTTTATAGTTTAACCTAGGCCCCGAAGAATGGCAGTAATGGTGTGAATTTTACTCCTCTCTCAAGCTTGTGGTTAGTGATTTATCTTGCAAAAAAAAAAAAAACTTATTTTAGTCACTTGCTTCCTTCTTAAATGTAAAATAACGAAAGGAGGAAAGGTTCCTTTTGCAAATTACTAAAGAGGAAAGACTTAAACTCTTAGAGCTCTCGTTTTCCTTCACACAACAGTCTAAAAATGAAAAGGTAAAGTGACTATGCTGGATTTCTTTCATGCCATATTCCTAACGGCATTCCTGGATGTCTTGGGTTTTCTTGTAAGGACTTATACCTGCCCAACAGACTACTTTGCATTAGCATAGCATTCCCCAGCTTTCAAATCGCTTTCATAGTCATTATGTCATTTGACCCACACGATGGCCCTGTGCAGTAGTATCTGAGTTTTACAGATGAGTCGACAGAGCTCCAGATGGGTTAAGTGACTGCCTCTAAGGGGCAGAATTGGTCTGGAGCTCTGCCTTGTTGCCTTAATGCCTTTGCTAGAATGTACAGCTATGCTCGCTGAAGATTAAGAAGCTGCTTTTGATTCTGGTAGATATTCATCTCAAAGGGAACAAAAAAGCCTGGTGTCTTCATTCAGTAGCATTTGAATATTAAATTTTCCTTATCTGTTTCAATTTAGGATGACTTCCTTGTTCGCTTAATTGACTGGTAATGCCTTTGTTTACTTTTTTCCAAATCTCAAGAACCAAGTCATAAGTATTAAAAATGGTTACATTAGCATTTAACGTTTTTTTAATGAAATTCGACTACTTCAGAAAGGGGTAATTTAGGCAGGCATGTATGTAGAAGTTTGCATTTTAATTAAAAAGCTTCAAAATGAAATGAACCTCTGACAGTAACAGATGACTACTTCTAAAAGCCGCGTTACCATTTGATAGATGCTCAGTATTTTCTTGTGGATAATAAGTCCCACGACTTGTTTCAAGAAAAGTGACAGGACTAAAACAATTAAAAAAGACAAAGCTGCTCTTTTTTAATCATATGCTCATAAATAAAACTAGGTTGTGAATTATTTCCAGAGAAGCAATTGACAAAGTGTCAGTAAATCACTCTAAGAACTAGAGCTGTCTTGCTTTTTTTTTTGAATGTTCAAACTGAACCTCTATCCTCGTTCAATGATGAATTTCCTTTGACAAATAAATATTTACAAAGCATGAAATATAGACTTTGTGCACTTCCTAAGGCCAAAGCATACTGTTTAAACTAATATTTAATATTTTCTTTCACCTCAAATACACCAAAATAAGAACATAACTTCAAAATAATTCTCTCTTGTAGCAGACTGTCCATTAATCATTTTCAGATAATATTGGCTTTGTGAGTTTTCAGGTAGAAAGAAAAACTGTAATTTCTGGATTGATCAGAAAATCTGAGGGTATTTATGGATTTGAAGAAAATAATAAAATCTGGCAAAACAGAATTTTCTGTAACCCCCATTATGAAGTCAAGAAGGACAAATCTTTGAACATCTTCCCATTTTCTTGTGAAAATTCTTCATGTGGTAAAATGGCTTGATTGGGTAGATCAAAGGGTTAATTTACTTGTGATTTGAGAAAAGCCTGAGACTTCCCCTTATTTTTGTGTTAACTATGGTGTGTGGGAGAAAGGTAGAAAGAGGCCCCAGAATGAATTCACTAATTGGGGTTTTCACCTGCTGTGAGTCTAATCGAATACAAAGCCTTATTTGTAGCAAAAGAGGAAGGGAGATTATGCAGAGTGTCAGAATTTCTGCCTACTTTTGAAATTCCTGTTATTTGGCACAATCGTTTGGGAAAGGCAGACGAATAGTTTACAGCACTGAGCTGTTGTTAAGGTGGACCGGGAATGCCCTAGTCAGATCCGCTTGACCCACCTTAAGCAGTTATTTCTTTTTAGCAGGAGTTGGTGTGCTTGCCATACTTGGGGTAGCGCTATAGCTGACAGGCTAGTAGGTATGGGGTAGTCTTTTCCATGAAGCAACCTGTGAGGTTAATGAAATGTGGCTTATTTTAGTGAAGATGCTCAACTTGACATCTTTTTAGATGTTTGGTTGGATATAGGTGGCTCCGTGAAGCTTTGAAAAATCTTATTAAAACTCCGTGCGAGTGAAGCCAAGTTTGACTTTATCTGGAAGTTGTTTGGTGAAATCTCTGGTTTAGATGGCAGCTGGCTCAGAGAACTTTCCTCAGCCTGGCTTACTCTGCCTCCTGCAGGGGAAAGGCCTGGAAAAAAGAGGCTTTTGTGTGGGTGTGAAGTGCTCTGTGTCTGGATGTAGAGGCCTCTTCATTTTTTAGTTAATGTGAACTGACTGGATATTCTTCTAGACAGAAGATGCCAGTTTCAGATTGATCGAAAGGGATCGTTATACATACTTTAATTAGTACACCATGGTATTTACCCTAACTAGCCATGACTCACCATCATTGTAAGCATTTGTTGGACATCTCATTCACTGTTCATGGCTAATGCTTGTACTATGCAAAGAGAAATATGGAATCCTCATGTGTTTACTAGATACCCAAATGTGGACATTTTACTATAAAATATGTATTATGCTTAATTGAAGCAATAACTGAATTTCAAATGGATTTTTATAAAACAATGCTGGTTAGACTTGAGTGGTTAGGGAATAAAAAGCAATTCAGGTGGAGACTCTTGGAGCTAGAGGGAAGCTGGACCCTAGAAAGTGGTGAAGTCCCTCAGGGCTATCCCCAGGCAAGTGCTCAGTGCACACACTTCCCTGTCTTTTCCTTTCTCTTTCTGCTCCTCATTTTTATACTGGTAAAATCAGGCTAACACTGAAACCACAAGCAGCCTAGAAAGGAAGACGTTGTGTTTGTGGAAGATAGGAGCAGCCTGGCCTCTGCCCTTGACCCTTCACATCCTCCACTAGATGGGCTGTTCCAAACCCATGACTCTCCAATGCTGACATTTCAAATCAATAGCTCACGTCCACACATCTTCCCTCTGGGCTCCAGACTCAGATGTCCAGCTGCCTCTTGGGTCCCTTCACTTTTACAGCACACTGCCACCTCAAACTCACCATGTTCAAGACCGAATTCACCATCTCTCCTTGACCCTCTTCTGCCTAAACCTGCCCCCTCCTCCTGATACTCTTACCTCGGCGAACAGAACTCAGCCAGTCTGGGGAGTCACCTGGAACAGTGATCCTCAACCCTGGCTGCATATTAGAATCCTTAGATTAGGGCCTTAAAAATCGCAATGCCCAAGGCCAATTCAATCAGAATTTCAGGGTGGTGAGACCCAGGCATCTGACGTTTTTAGCGCTCCTCAGGTGATTCCACCAATGGCCAAGCTTAAGGACCATTGCCCTAGGTCTTCCCTCTCTTCCATTTATACATCCCACCTGTCAAGACTCCTGTCGTTTTTACCTGATTTTATTATTTCTCCACTCTCTCAGCCGCTACCGTTTGTCAGATCCTCGTCATATGCAGTCACCTTGTATCTGGTCTCCTGATTCTGGACTCTTCTGATCCAGCTCCACACCATTGCCCATGTGGTTTTTCTATAACACAAATCTGACAGAGCCACACTCATGCTTAAATTCCTTCATCTTTAAAAAGCTCCCACATACCTTTCAGGACACAGGTGAAACTCTGGATCGTCACACTAGGTTCTTCTCGATTTGCCAACCTATCAAATCTCTGTCTTGACATTCTCTCCCAAAGACCAAGCAGACCACTGAAGCTCCTGAAAAGAATAAACTGTGGCCTCTTTTCCTTCACACCTGCTATTACCATTCATAATTGTTGATTTGCCTTTACTCCTAACAGGCCAGAAGCCCCTTTTTGGCCTACAGAGGACGCTTCTAGAAATAACTATCCAATGAATGAGCCTAGTCTCTTTTCTAACTCCGATATGTGGAGTTAACCTTCTCCTCTTTTCAGTGGTCCCCACTCAGCATCCAGTCTAGTGCTCTAGAGGGTAGCTTTGACTGGCTGGGTCCCTGTTTCATCAGGGTCCTGGGAGAAAGATGGTTCATTCAAAAGTGGTACTTGAGAGGCTGGTCTGGTGGTGCAGTGGTTAAGTTTATGCGCTCCACCTTGGTGGCCTGGGGTTCACTGGTTCGGATCCCAGGCATGGACCTATGCACCACTTGCCAAGCCAAGCTGTGGCAGGCATCCTGCATATAAAGTAAAGGAAGAAGGGCACAGGTGTTAGCTTAAGGCCACTCTTCCTCAGCAAAAAGATGAAGATTGGCGGCAGGGCAGATGTTAGCTCAGGGCATATCTTCCTCAAAAAAAAAAAGTGGTACTTTAAGAGACTATAATGAAAATACTATTTACAAAAATCTGGGCAGGGTAGGGGAAAGAACAAGAACAAAGGGAGGGAATGGTTTAGGGAACCTGGAAAATGCTGTTGCTGTAGGAAATGACTGCCCAGCAAGACTTGTGGCTGTGGGGAAAGCAACTCAGCCACGGCCAGGCCTAAGACCAACAGGAGGGAGCTTGGGGAATAAATACCCAAACATCTCTCTCCTCCTGCCCTTTCACCTCTTGCTATAGACCTTTCATCATTGCTTCCCATTGGCTGTAAGCCAAAGGAAGCCAAAGGGCAAGAGAATCTGTCTGATGCCATACCTAGAGGTCCAACCTCCTGGGCATGGAGCAGAGTGGAGAAGGGCAGAGAACAGAGCTGGAGGGGAGAATGGGGGAATATCCAGCACAGTCTCTTAGGTCGGGAGGGCCTCGTTTTTCTGAAGTACCTACAATGTTTAAGTGATTCAAAGACTGCAGTTTTGGGGATGAAAAATTTACTGGGTCACCTTCCTAGACCTTATCTCATCTCATGCCTTCCTTATGCCTATTTCTAGCAAATTTACTCTCCTCTGCTCTCGGCCTGCAGTGAGATCGCTTATGAGCACACAAGAGAAAATACACATCTTCCCCCACAATAAAAGAAACCACATCTCTGTGGCAGCACCGAGTGGCTACGAGCATGGGCCTTGAAGTCAGACTGCCCAGATCCAGTCTGTGCGCTGCCACATTCTAGCTGTGGTATTGGGGACAAATAGCTCATGGTAGGTTCTGAAGGCAGGATTTCAACTTCAGTTTTTTCTGGCGGCAGAGCCCCAGGCTCCTTTCATGTTTGTGATTCACATCGAAACAGTAATAATAATAATAATAATAATAATATGAAGAAGAAGAGCTCCTGTAAGCAATTAGTGTATTATTATCATGGCATCACTGTATAATCTATATATGAAATAAAGATGTATAAATTATATTTTAATGCCTTTCCCTGAGAAGCAAAATTCATAATCTAACTGAAATTGACAACGAAACAGTAGCTGCACTGCCCATGTCATTTCTCAATAATACTTAGAGTATTTGATTTCTAAAATAACATCATGATTTGGGAACAAGGCATCAAGCGCCTATAACTCCAGTCTAAAAAAGAACTTAAGGATGTATTTTTGAGGATTGCCATCTGTCAAATGTAGGAAAAAAATCTGAATAGTGATTTCTTATTTTCCATTCTTTTTTTTCCCCCAAAGAATTGTTCCTAGTAGTTTTCTAGTTGGACACTGAGAAAATAGACTTGAGCATTTCTACTTTAGAGAAACATATCAGAACTCCTGAATCTTGGGCAGGAAATTTAACAGTGTAAAACAAATGAAAGAACAAAGGAAGAGAATGCCGTCTCACCACCCAGGTGTCACAAACCTTTAGTTGATTGATGTCGAATATTTACAAATGCTCGTGCTGTGAGGTGTGCGTCTTTTCATTGTAATCAACATAAAGAATATGTAAGTGCTTTGCTACCCTGACACAGAGATTACATCACTAGTTAATCACAAAGGCCATGACTTCCTCATCACAGAACACTAACCCTTCGCCCCCAGTCAAAGCTAGGCGCAGACCTAGAATCTACAGTTAGACTGTGGGACAAACTCACCCAAAGCGAATCCTAGTGTGCCCCCTCTGAGTGGAACAGCAGTTGCCTCCACAGCTCACTGGCTCACAAGTTTTTTATATTTTGAATATGTGCTTTCAAATGGCAATACCAGTCATACCTACACGCACATGTCTTTGGTGCTAACGTTTCCATTTGTGTTTGATTTGTCGGGGCAGTAAGACACTCGGCACTCCTGTTCCCTTTTTGTTTGTGTACTTTATTTTTTTCCCCTTTTGCCATGTAGCAGACAGTGAAGGGAGACGGATGTGTACAGTCCTTTCAGCTCGAACATTCTATGGGGAAAAAATGTTGAGCAAAAAAAAAAAGGATATTTAAAAAGAAAAGGGGGGATATGTTTTAAACTGTAAATTGAAGTGGAATGAATCAACCAGAAAAGAGAGTGACAAGGAAATGGGTGAAAGAAGAGAAAAAACAATCAGCCCGACAAAATCAATGGACAAAGAGGGACAATGAAAGCACTAAAGAGGCTTATCTTAAAATACTCTCTGGACTCTAATCGAAGATATTATGTGAAGGTTGTGAAAAATTGTGCTAATGAAACCTTTCTTCTTTTTGGAATATGTCCAGGCTTGAAATAATTTTGCATAGTTACCCTGTATCATCATATTGCAAACTCTAAGATTAGAAATATTCAAACTGTCCAGGCCCTGTAACTTTTCCAACAAAACGTTCTGTTGGAAATGGTTTCCTTTCAGATTTCTCTAAAAGATTACTCAAAGACCAAACCGTGCCACACCATTGGTGGCGGGGTTTTATGTGGAGAAATCTATACCGGTGCTTCTCAAACTTCAGCGTGCTCAGTTTCCCATTCAGTAGATCTGGGCTGGGGCCTGAGAATTTTCAATTCTAAGTTCCCGGGCGATGCTGAGACTGTTGGTCCCAGGACTGCACTTTGAGAACCACGGCTATATGCCAAATAGAAATACAAATGCTTCTGAAGAAGCTCGCTTAGCCTAGGATGGGCATAACCTCAATTTCATGTCCTTACAGCCCTGCCACTTTAATCTTCAACTGAGGGAAAGTGGGAGGGAGAGAATTATGCTTGTGATTTTTCTCTTTCATTCTGTAAAAAGAAAACTCTGAGCCCACACACTTAATTATCTGCGATGAGGTCATTTGCACCTAGGTCATTTATTTAGGCAACAAGTAGTCTTGCTGGAGGTTTTAAGGGGGTTCTAGCAGGGCAGTGTGTGGCTTCCAGGTTCCTGGGACTACCTTAAATCGCCTCCTCGGGCTTGCTTGCTTTTTCTTTTCTTTTTCCTTTCTGTTTTGAAAGCCCCGACTGCCAGGTCTCTGGGAGTCCGGCTTCCCAGGTCGCTAGGTGGGGGCGGAGCCCAGCCCAGCCCCGCCCCGTCTGCCCGCAGCGCCCCCTCCCAGCGCGCCCGCCGCCCGCCGCCCGCGCGGCTCCTCCGCAGTGCTTTCAGCTGCGAGCCTGGGCGGCGGCGACGGCGCTCCGCTGACTTTCGGGGAGCCCGGCGGCTCTGGGAAGCTCACTCCTCCGCTCGCGCCCTCCCCCGACCGCGCAGCCCTTGCAGCCATGAGGGAACAGCTCAAAGGGTAAGTGCATCGCGGCCCCCTCCGATCGCCGCAATCGGTGCACTTGTGGCTCGAGCAGGGGGCAACCCGAGGCGGCCGAAACTTGGACAGGCGCAGCAGCTGGCCTCGGGGCACCGGGCGGGCGGCGGGGCGTCGAGGAACCTCCCCGCGGTCCCCGCTGCACCGCTGCAGGTGCGCCCCCGGGGCTTCCTCCCAGCGCCTAGCTCGCTGGGAGCCCCTTCCCCTGGCTTTGGGACGGGCTCAGAGAGAAAAAGCTGATTTCTCGCCCTACCCAGAGGGGCCAGCGCGTTCCCCACGCGGGGACTGGGGCTGCGGGAGCTTTTTGCTCCTTTCCGGGCTGTCTGTGTGGACGTGAGCCAGACAGGCTGTTCCTAAATCGTCGCTCGACCTCGCAGAAGGAAGGGGCGCGCGCTGCTCTACCTTCCATTGCGCTGCAAGTGCCAAAAGGTCAACTTTCTGCCTGATTTCTTCCGAGGATTCCAACTGACATTTCCCTCGTTGCATTTTCTACTGTGTTCGTCCCATGCCCCAACACTTGCAGAAATCAGGAGAGAGAGAAAAAGCAGTTGAAGCTCAGAAGTCAAGAATTTGACATAGAGAGAGGATCGAGGGGTTTTTTTCCTTTGCCCTCTGGGATTGAGTGTGGAGTCCATTTCTGGGTGTCCTTCTCTCGCGTTTCTCCAGGTGCCTGTGCTCGCCTTTAAGCAAAGTTTGTCATTCCCGATCCGATCATGACAATGAAAAGGGCAAGACACTTTGTTTATCTCAGTTAAATGTGGAGTTAAGTTTGAAGCTTAAATTGAGAGGGGTTACTTGCGCGAGGGAGGCATATTATTAATTATAAAATGCCTTAACATCATGAAAAATAATGCATCTGATTTAAGTGGCGGACCAGAGTCTTTAAGTGAAATCTACGTTCTTGTCCAACAGGCTCTTCTTAGTCTCTCTGCTTATCTTTGCCACCTCTCCTCGTCACCCCCCATCACCCTTTCTCTTTTGCCTAGATTGTTTATTTCCTGTGCCATATCCCCTCTTTGGAGGCTACAGTTGCTCTTGGAGAAGCGAGAGCAGCAAGTGAAACAACACGGTTATATGAAAGGTCTCTGACCCCTGATCACCGTGGAATTGGTTTCAGTCATCATTGTTTGATCTTGGGTTGGACACGACCCTGAAGTGAAATTGCTTTGGCCATAGTTGAGGGTGGATAGGAGTTAAGCCCCGAAAAGCAAATAGAACTGAGGACAAGTAACAGCTGGAACAGTCACCGGGGCAATCATCTTTGCCCTGGCTTGAGCCAAACAGAATAAAATGTTCAAATATCCCAGGGAACAAGAAATGGGGACTAGAATAGGCTTTCTGATGCTTAGATTGACACCCACCCCCCTAACTCACTCCCCACAGTAGCAGGAACTTTTAAATACATTTTCCCATTCCCACCCTGCCAGTATTCCAGCGAGGCAAGCCAAGTTCAACATTCAGCGTGCAAATGCCAAGGTTCCTCTAGAAAGAGAGTCTGATCCCCAGATTAAAGGGAAATGATTTTGTGTGTGTGGATCAATGGGCTCCAGATTATATATGAAGCCAAACTCTAATCCTCTGCAAATCGCAAGAGAACGCTCCCTTTCTGTATCGCTGCCTAGCCATAAGTTTCCTCCCTGGCAAGTCGTGGAAAGCTATTTTTTAAAAAGGTAGCTGTTTGGAATATTGTCAGTACCAAATAACAGTGGTGGCAGAAGAAATCTTCATTTAATTAGGCAACTGCCGTTTCTCTGGCAAGAAAGGTAGAAATTTGTTACTTTTTATAAGTGTTTAATGTTTGTTTTTAAGAAACTAAAAAAGCAATTCCAATAAGTCTGATTATTCCAGCACTGACAGCGGGAACAGCTCTGAGGCCGTTATAATAACCTTGCACACTACTTGAAACTAAAGAAGGTGGGAGAAAATTTAAATTGTATGGTAGGAAATTAGGTCAGCCCTGCGCTCAGTAGAGTAATGCTTTAATTTCTTATTATTGACAAGTAGGTGTTGCCGGGGTCTTTTGTCACATCCAGTGATTTTGTATTTTAATTTGCGTCAGGTTCCTATCAAAGCCTCAAATAAAAGGGAAAAGAAAGATTATTGTAGCTTGTACACGTTAAAAAAAGAACTCCGAGTTTGAAGGCTGTTCAGAGAGGTATATCTGATGCCAGGTTTTGGAACCAGCAGGGCCAAAATCAATAACGTTTTTTAAAGATTTAAAGAGCGTTTTAAGGATTATTTATGAAGCTAGTCTCTGTGTTAATGTACATGCAATATTTTGATCTATGTTGAACATCGTTGGTCTACGGAAGACTGAACAAAGATGTGCCCATTAAGTTGTGAACAGGTTTCAGAATTTCCTTTTTGGCTGGTCAGGGTACATGGGGAGTGTGTTTTTGATGTGAAAAGTGAAGTGCCAAAAAGAGACAGCTACCAAAAAAACAGTACCACCCACCCTTCCACCACCACCTCCCCAGCACAGCATATTTTTCTATTTTGTCTGTATATTCCAGGTAAATGTGAGCTGCTTCTCATGGAGTTATTGACCATTTTCTGCTGTTTTTGGAGACAGGCACTGAGTAAGAAATACAGCTGTAAAATCTGTATTGATCACAGACAAAAAATGTGTTTTGTCCTATACGGTAGACTATAGCTATGAGTTACGCAGATTTGTGTTTATCATTTCCTCCTGTTCATCATCATCTTTCCTATCCATCTTTTGGGGGTTAAATGTGTCCCACTACAGCTTTGGATTCACTACAGATTGAAAATACCCACATACAGTGAAGTGAAGATTTCGTTCATCATATAGTTAACCAAGAATTCTGAAGCCATTTCAGCTGTGTTGCCAATGGTTTTTAGCATCCAACGATTAAAAGATTATTTTTCTAGTTTTGCGGATCAGTCACACCCTTTATTCTTTTTTTCTTTCCACTTGTGCTCACTTCTTTTGCTTGGTGCTCGTTTGCAATTGAAGTGAAACTAAGACGGCAGAGATGAAATATAAATCTGTTTTTCTAGTTACTTTGCATTGCTTAAAAATAAAAGGTTTGTGTGTTGGAGGGGAAAAAGGTAAAAGAAGATTGGGTTTTTGATTTGTTTGAGTTCATATGTCTAGGTTATTCAAGTCCTCCAGAATCACGAGTAATTGGGAGAATGAGTACCTAGAAAGGACTAGAATCTAGAAACACACAAATGGGGGATGGAAGGTGGGAGCTTAGAATTTCTTTCATCTTCCGGTAAAGGAAATTTCAGGTTAGCTAAGGACTGATGAATTTAAAAAAAAAGGAAAACTTTAAATCTTTCTCATCATTTTTAGCCACTGGAATAAATTCCTTAAAGATGTAGAAGGTGGGTCTATCAGCAGTCCTGAGGGTCTTTTTGGAGGCAGGGGGCTACCGGAAGCTCTCATTGACCCTATGTGGGATTCTCCTGTCGCATGTATGCAAGTGTCTCTTCGCTTTTGAAACTGTATTTGGTTTAAGTGATTTCTTCCCCGTGTTCCTCTGATTTTAAGTCCACTACGGATGGTGGCTTTTCAGAGTGGTTCTCTCTGTCTCTGTCTGGTCAGGTTTATCAGCTCAGACAGACGTTTTTCTGCCCGTCTATTGAAGATGCTACAGTCCTCCCACGTGTCGAGGAGGTGGGACATTATTATGCAGTGTGTGGAAGAAGGGCCTATACATGTGGACACACATGCTTTTCCCCTCTTCTCCCTCCCTCCCTGATGCTCACTTATGGATGGCCTTTGGAAATGGCGGAGGCCTAAATGCAGCATAGTCTCGGGACAAGGTAACCTTTCCATGCCGGGCACTTGTGTGCAGAATTGGTACACAATCACTTTACAAGCTAAAAAACGCCCGAGAACAAGCAACACTTTTTTCATGAAGCTGCAAGCTGCAGCCTCCTTGTGCTGTGCATATCAAGTACCAGTCCCGCCCACCCCTTCTCCAGATCATAAACCAGCTTGGTGATGGGGCTTCCTACAACCCCCTAAAGCATGGGCTGCATCTCCTGCTCTTCTTGCTCTTTAAGACTTGGATGGCACTCTGGTACCTTCCCTTGACTGAGAAGCCTCTGTCGCACTCCTCAAATGTGAATTGTCTCTGCGGAAAAGTAAAACAGAAATGGACGTGCTTGCAGGAGATGGAAACAGCCCTTCGCGAGTGAACATTTTCTTCTAAACTTCTTTCTGTTGCTTTCGCTGCTCAATCAATGAATAGTAAATATCAGGGGGCTGGTGTTTGAAGTTGTGTAGTCTGGGGAATTTCCACATGTTTTTGTGACATTTATGATTGTATGATATTTCTCAAACCACAATAAATGTTTCTCCGTTTTGCTTATTTTTTTTTTTTTTGAAACAGAGGTAATACACTTTAAGTGTTGTTTTTGCTCTCTGCAGAGGGTCTTGGGTTTGGCTGGCTTAGCCGCCGGTGGATCCACATCTATAATATAATCAAAGGTTTGCTTTTAGTGGGCAGTAATTTGGGGGCTACATATTAAGTGCCACAAGGTGCCGGTCACTTACTTCTATCAACTAATCCTGTAACTCTTCCAGGTGAGCAGGCTTGTCCCAAATTTCACAGCTAGTAGGGCACAGAGCCAGAATCTAATCCTAAAATTTAAAACCTGTGCTGAGGTCCTTGACATTGTTCCCTCCCCAAACTCCTATTTCTGTGTGAGTCCTCTGTACTTGCTGCTCTCCTTGAAGTGGCCACATTTAAGCTATTTCTCCTCTCTCCATCCCCACCCTTCCCCCAAAGATTATAAATAGGCCCTGCACATGAGTACCGAAATATCGTTCACGACTGCATTTGACTCTATCAAAGCCCGTCGTGGAATGCCTGAAAACTGGAAATTCGATGCCACAGTGATTTACGTAGATGGGCCAAGTAAGGAAAAGTATATGTAGTTATCTCTCCCGGGTTTATTCATGTAATTGAATGAGGAACAAAGGTGTTTTGTTCTTTTTGTGGCGGAGCTCATAGCCAGCAACCACACTTTGCTAAACTTCAAGAAATGGAAGAGAACTGTGAATGCTTCATTCAGGCCCAAGTAAACACTATAGGAAAAGGTGTAGTGGTGGACAGAGTGCTGAGTTAGAAAGACCTTCTAGAAGTAATAGGAAGAGGGAAGATAGGATATTATTAGTTGGGCAGTGGCTATACCTTCAGCTGAAATGAAATACAGCTGTCATGGATGAGATCTAGATATGTACCAGAAAGAGTAATGAGAAACTGTCAGGGGCAGTGAAAGCAAATGAGAAGTGAGGCGATTTATATATTAAACTAATGTCCGGTATCTCTTTGACAGAGTTGAATAACGCTTGTCAGTGTCCTTTCTCCATGTTCCACACTGGGTGGGTGAAGAAATCCTGATTTTCGATTATCGATTACATAACAAGGTCATTTTATTATAACAGAAGCACAAGTGACTTGTGAGTGCAAACAAGAAACAAATTCTGGTTCCCGAATAATGTTCATATTGCTTTTCCCTTTGAAAGCAAGGCTGGGGACCTCTCTGTAAGAGGAACATTCTTCACTGCATGATGGAAGTCCTTTGAAGTAAAGATATGGAATGATTCAAGAGCAAACCATGCTTTTTTTCCCCTCCTTTTCTCTACTAAAGTCTCTCTTTGTATTTTATGTTTTAGCCACGAGACCCAAACAACTTGCTGGGACCATCCCAAAATGACAGAGCTCTACCAGTCTTTAGGTAAGGACATGGCCATGTTTCCTCGAGGTTCAATGACAGATGACTTTTAGGATAAAGGAGTTGGTAGTGTGCAGATCATTTTTTGTCTAAATATATCACTAGATTGTTGAAAAGTTGAAAACGACACCTTTCTATCCCAAATTGATGACCAGCTTTACTTTTTTCAGAGGTTCCTTAAAAACAAGGTTTAAAATTTCATTGATTTCTGAAAATTCAGTGTACCTGAGAAGGCCAAAATGTCTTTGTCGTTTTCTTTGCTGCCTAAAAGGATGGAAAAAAATACTTGGAATTAATGGCAGTTTTTTTCCCCATCAAGAAAGAAAACTGTTTCAAGTTGCCCTTACTGATTTCTTCCTTGTGAAACCAAGACACCGCTTTTGCCAAACCGTGAATGTTGTGTAAAGGAATTATCTGCGGTCTTTCCAGTACTTGTAATTCCTAAGCCTGTCAGGTCATCAGCGTAAACATTTAAATGATTTCTTTACTATGGCTTGTTTTGTGTTTGTGTGAAAGCCTGACAGGTTTTTTTCCCCTTATAATTTGGAATTTTTTGAACAAATACACAGCCTCCAAATAAGGGGAAAACACCCATCTTTTTAGCGCTTGATGAAAGTCCACTCTATACCATTTTAGATCCATCAGCAATAATCTGAAATGAATTCTCTTATATTGTAACTAGTTTTTATTGCTTTTTTTAATTAAAAAAATAGTCATGTCTACTACTAAAAAAATTTGTAAGTCTGCTTTTTTGTGAATGGCCGTATTTACGGGCTAAAATGCATGAGGTGAACTCTTTGGGTTTAAAGTTATGTGACAAAACCCATGGGAATAAGAGTGCTTATACATAAATTCTGTATGTGTATACGTAGATGGGGTGTGTGTATCTGTGTGTGTACGTGTGTCTGTGTGTAGCTATTACTCCCTTTCTCTCATAGGTTCCCATTGATTAATGAATTGCAGCTATGGAGACGTTAAGGAATGGGTAGAAGATATTAGCCAAAAAAATTGTTTTCCTAAACGTCCTCTGATTATAAATGAAATTAGTTTCTCCTGAAAAATCTGAAAAATACAAATAAAAAACATGAAAAAGAAAAGAAATCACTTAGAATTCTACTAGCCAGAGATATCCAGTACATTTCAAGTAATGCGTCATTTCAGTCTAGCAGTAAGAGAGAGTGTGTGTGTGTGTGTGTGTGTGTATATACACAGACATACATACACACACTTCTGAGTCTTCAGGTGCTACATTTTCAGCCCCTACAGAATGTTTCTGGCTTATAATGCTGCACTGTTTAGACCACAGGTGGAAAACTTGAATGCTTACGTTCTGGCAAACGAGGGAATGAAGACTTCGTCTGAAGTGGGCAATGGCTAGGCTGGGGAGCTGGTAGTCCTAGCCCAGTGCTCTCAGGACTTCAGATTTTTCAAGAGAAACTAGAAATCCATCAATAAAAAGCTAATTTAAACTTATCTGGGCTTCCTGATTATAATCTCTGGTTTACACAGACTCAGCCCTCTTGTGATTTTTTTCCACTGTCATCATAGTGATCTCTAGTTGTAATATTTGAATTTACTTTTATTTACAAATAATAATTATTATAGAATTAATACTTGTTCATATATTTGAAAGTTTAAAAATATGGACAAACCAACAAACGAAAAAGAAGAAAAAGCAAACCATCTATAACCCACCTCTTAGAGTTAAGTAATGTTTAATCATCTAGTGGTATCTTCCAAAATTTCTTTCTATACATACGTTTTTATAAAAGTTGGATCATTCTGTTTTCTAATCAGGTTTTTTTCACTTAAAGGTAATGTGCCAGGGCCATATTTTCATTTCATTGCATTGTATTCTCTACTGGCTTACTTTGAATTACTCTGTAATGAGAAATCACAAACATGGGTGATGAAAAGCTACTTATGAACTATCAATGAATAAGTGTTTGTACCTTCAATGGGAATTAAATACATTTTTATCGTCATATTTCTAAAGTTTTCTCCGTACTTTGACTATTATGGTAAACTCAAAGCTGGTAATCCGACATGATTTGTGACCTTGGGCAAATCACCGACTTTGGAAGATAATGGACTTTTATAGTTGCAGGGGATTTTAGAGCTCATTTATTACAAACTTTTTCTGTGATGAAAGCAACTTTATTGAGATAATTTACATATAATAAAATGTAGCCACCATAAATATGTGGTCAATTCCAGCCCCCTTTGAAATTCTGATTTTTGCTATCTGAATGACAAACATCTTGGAAATGAGCTAGGTGTTGAAATTTGCTTTTCAGCTTTCAGAACTACTATTTCCAGTATTTTCATTACGATCAAACAGTACTTGGGCTAATGTTTATCCAAATGTGACTCATCAAATAATGTCTTCCATTTATTGAGAGCCTACTGTATGTGCTGCGTGTGGAACATGTCAGCAACCATCGTGCATGGTGGATGGTATCTACAGCCATATTTCACAGGGCAGGGAAGAAGGGTGCAAAAAAGCCATTTATCAGGGCTACACAGCTGTACAGACTACACTGGCATTTGCCCCAGGTCGTCTTTTAGTATTTTTACTTATCTCATTGATTTTATTAACTTAGTAAAGTATGTCCATATAGGTTACTATGCACTTGCTACAAATATGTACGAATTGACAATTTTGCCCATAGGTAGTTCCTTGAATGGTATTTCTGGAACAAACCATTGCATTTCAAGAAATAGTATGGTGGGTTCCTAGACAGTAGACACATGGAATGACTGATTTAGTTTGTTATGTGTCTACATCCCTGAGATACCTGTAAGATGAAGTACAGTTATTAGTGCCCTTCCCCACCCCAGATTGTAGTGTTTAAGTTGAAATATAAGCATAACATACTGAAATGAAACATTTTCTTTCTTTTTTATTTTTATATATTGACTTATATTTTCCCTCAAGAGGTATCCCTTTAGGTCCAAGTTGTTATTTTGAGCTAGATGAAATGGTTGCAAGCCTTCAACTGTACTCAAGTCGTGAAAGAAATCGTGAAAGCAAAACTGGTATTGTAGGCTAGTGTGTTAAATCTTTTAGACCATACTGAAGTCCCTCTCCTAATAGAATCTGAGCCTCTTGTCTGGTGACATGTTGAGAATGTCAAGATGTTGCTTATGCCCACCATAGCCCCCACCCTAGACACATCTCAACTGTAGAAGCTACAGTGGTTCACAATATTCATGAAATGTTACACATTCTTGAATATGCCCACTTCTGAGGAGGTTTCCATTCTCTAATTTGCCAAAATCCCCAACCAGCCTATTCAACACAATTGTCACTTGCCTTGCCCCCGAAAGCATTCAGGTGTTCTCCCCTACTCCTCACTCGTGGTCTAGACAGCATAGTATTTTAAGCCAAAAACATTTTGAAAGGGCTGAAAAAGTAGCACTTGAGCATTAACTGATGGAAGGCCAGGATATTACTTGAAATGTTAATATTGGAGATCTCTAGTTAATAGACTTCTAGGTCATTTTTTCCCAGTTTTTTGCAATGAATTTATATTATTTACATTTAGATATTTTGCAAATAAGTTTCTTCATCAATACCCCTTACCCCATTCTTTAGTGTCCCTACAGCTATAATTCATTAACCAGTGAGAAGCTGTGACAGAAAAGCAGCACGATAGCCACACACCCACACACACTCATCACACATACATATACATACGCAGAATTTACGTTTAAGGCCCCTGATTCCCATAGACTTGGCAGAGTAACCTTAAACACAAGGAGATCATCTTATGTGTTTTTAATCTCTAAATATGTCCATTCACAGAAAAGCGGACTTAAAAAATTGGAGTGGTAGAGAAGACATGGTTAACTTTTTGGATTTGAAAAAAAGCAAGAGAATTCATTTCAGATTATTCTCAACAGATCTAAAACAGCTTTTTAGGGTGAGCTTTCATCAAATGTTAAAAATATTTGTGTTTTCCCCTTATTAGGCTGTGTACCTGTTCAAAAAATTCCAAGTTATGAGGGAGAAAACTGTCAGGCTCCCAGACAAACACAAAACAAGGCCTAGTAAAGAAGTAATTTAAATGTTCATCCTGACGACCTGACAGTCAGTTGGAATTTAAGCATTGGAAAGTCTCCAGAAACTTTTTTACACAACATTAAAAGTTTGGCAAAAGCATTGTCTTATTTTCACAAGGAAGAGGTCAAGAAGAACAACTTGAAAACAAGTTTTTTTTCAGCATTTTTCTATAACTGCCCCCATGTGGTGGGGTGAGTCGTATATGAAAAAACAGTTTCCCATATCTATTTTTTTATGGGCCTTAATATCCTGTATCTTTAAAATGAGGGTATTGGACAAAAGTGTCTAAGAATTTTGCTTGTTTTTCTCTTATTTTCGGCTGAGCTGGGGCAGGTTGTTTCCAGAACTTGCTGTGATCATAATTTTTCAAGAATTACCTTCGGCTGACTCTGCACACGAATGCATTTCTAAAAGTTTAATCATTCCTATTTTAAAAAGTGCGCATTCTGGGAAAACAAACAACGGGGAAAAGATCCGGCCACCCATCCATGTGGTACAGGCAGAGAGAAGCAAGCTGTTATCAAATAGGAAGGCTCTTGTGATATTTCACACAAGACCTGCTTGGCCATCCATTTGTTGCGGAGAAGGGATCTTCATCATTTCTTAGAAATAATAATAGGCTCGATTCATGAGGCGAATTCCAGGTTTCTATTAGCATTTTTACAAATTTTTCGCAAAGACTATTGTTCCAGTAGGTTCTTGGGGTGATTTAAAACCTAAGGCTCTTTATGGCTCCAAAAAGCATTTACAAAGTCAGTAGATGTTAGATAGTAATGTGCTCTGGAATGTATTTTGAAATACTAATAGAATATTGGTTTGTGTGAAGTGCTGCTGGATGATGAAAAGCCTGTCGTTTTCCCACAATTTAGATCTAGGTTCTTAAGTTCATCACTAAAATTTTAAGTACACTTTTTTTTTCAAAGGCCGCCCCCCACACACATATAATATGGGCTGCTTAAAAATACTTTAAAAAAATATTTCTTAGTCTGTCTTATTGGGAGGTATATTAATTATAAGTACATTAAAATCTTTATGTGGTCCCCTCCATGGTTCCTTTCTGAACTACAGTATGAGGTGTTTGCACTGGGGACCCCAGCAATACAGCACAGGAATAGTTTGCAAAGACCCATAAGTAAAAACAGGATAACGCGAAGAGAGACTCATTAAGCTTCAGAAGATTAACTGACTTTATTTCAAACCATTTCCTAAAATCTTGATGTCCCATAGAATGTAACATTACTTATCCCGATTTCCTTTGCCTTCGCTGAAGCCCCTTTAACTACCAGTTTTTTCTCTGCGAGCGCTGGTTTTCCTCCTTTCCTGCAGTTCTGGCATTCTGCAGAAGGATCTGGTCTCTCTTACCTGTTGCCCAAGTTTTGGAACCCACTGCCCATGATGTTCACTGGAATGATGCAAAAGCTCTCGATTTTCAAAAATGGACTTATGAATGTTTTAGGAATTCTTAGGAAAAGTGCTCTTAAAAACCCTGTGATTTGAAGGCAGTCCTTCAACACGGGGCCCTTAGCCTCGTGTCTGTTGCCTGAGAAGAGCTTCAGAATGTTAAAATGAAGGCTTACTTTTAGGGTCTGATGGACCTGAGGCTGGTGTGATTCTTCAGGCAGTCCTAGTTAAGAGGACTAGTTAAGACCCAGTTAAATCAAGAGACTAAGAGCTTCTTCAAGATACAGGAATATTATTATTAATACATAATTGCAGCTGCCGAAAGAGAGTTAGAAACACTGCCATGGAAATCCTGTACCTCTTTCCTCAGTTTGCCGAGGGGAAGGAGAATCAGTCAGCTTATTCGCTGTCTCTTTTGATAGGCTTTCCACAGCCCATTAGTATTCCCTCCTGAGGATGCTCTATGATTAGCAACTGCGGGATTCTGGATGACTGTGAATTCCTTTTGCATTGGGAGCTTATCCTAATGCTTTTCTCAACATAGTTTGTAAACTAAACTGTTCTCAACTAAAGCACTCAATATTTAGCATATTCCTTTCCTTGTCTCTTGTCTCTTGTCCCTGAAGTAATGCTAAGTATTAAGACCTCTGCCTTTTGATTTTCTACTGCCATAATCCTTTGAGCTGGAAAGACTATCTAAATTCAGATCCCAGCTTGGCCGTGACCTTGAGCTAGTCCTTTACTTTCTCTTGGTTTAGATTTCTGACTTATCAGGTTGGGCAGTGATCTTCCATCTCTGTTTGGTTTTAAGTCAACTCCTGGCTAAATTAAGGCTTGGTCTTCTGGATGCCCAACTCCCCAGTTTCTCTTTGTCACCACTAGCCTGGAACATAGGAGTAAGAGGATCCTCACATTTATAATTGTGTAGCAGTTTACAGTGTGCAAAGAGTTTTCAGAAATAACCGTATTTAATCCTTACATTGCTGTAAATTAGGTATATAGCTGGCGTATGACCTGAATTTTCTATCAGTTTTAGTTTCAGATCTTTTGTTCTGCCATCCTTTTGAGGTGACTTTCAGTTTTTCATTTGGAAAATGATGTTGCCGTATCAGTGGATGGGGCAACTGTTTCATTCTTTCTATTTGGACTTGAGCGGGCTGAGGATCAAGACTTGGTTGACTTATTTGTACTGACAAGTGGGTAGAAGATAAGGAGCCAAGTCCAGAGCACACGTTTTATGGCTCCTAGTTCGCTGTTCTCGAAGGAATATCCATTACTCGTAGTGTGATTTATAAAACTGCTTTATCAGCATAATTAAGCTGTGGAATCTCAAATGATGTTCTTTATTCCCTAGCTGACAAAGTTAGCACAGGAGATTTACTCAAATTTGCAAAATAGAAGACATAAGACATTAAGGCTGTTATAAATTTTCTCCCTTGACTTCTATCCTGCTTATAAAAGAAAAAAGAAAAATAATCTGCTCTTTTAACATCAGTTAGGATCAATTGATTCCCCCCATTTGTAAAATAGAAATGTAATCTTCAAATCAAAACTGATGGCATTTTAATGGAATATTCTTTTATAATATTTTTTCTTATTCAAATGAATTGATTTAAAGCTCCTAATTGAAGAACATAAATAAATAGATATTTCTGAATTGCACCTTCCAAAGCTTATTTCAGAAGGAAACTCAAAAGGATTGTCTCTCAGACTTAAACTGGTTTACACTTTAAAAGGGCTGTCAAATTGTAGTTTACTTGATCTACATAAGAGGAGCATTCAGGTTACACCTGCCACTGTGAGGAAAGTGCTGGATGTCTACAATTTTATGTCGCTGGGTCTGCAGAAGACGATTTTTGCACACGAAGTAAAGGCATTTAAAAATGTGCCTGCTCTTATTCAGACATTTCCAATATTTCTTTTTTAAGTGCACAAGTCTGATTACCTCTCTACGTCTCTCGGGAGCTGCAATTTTGCTGGAAAAAAAGATTCAGAACAGTCAGAGCGCTCACATAAAATAGATAGTGAGTTTTTAAAGTCTATCCCCTCTACGGTAGTAATAAAATGACCTAAAAATATTCTGAAAGGCTCTCTTATAACATAGTGGATAAATCATTCGCTTATTTATGAATTGGTAATATTCTGTGAGAATGTTTCAGAATTTCCCAATCCACGAAGTCTTGATCCCTTGCATAACTCCGGGGAAGTCCTCGTCCCCCTCTTCAACTGAAGCTTATGTAACTGGAACAAATGTTAGCTATGAGTATGTGTGTGTGTGCTCGTGCGTGTACAAATATATTCATATATTTACGTATTTTTTATCAAGTATTCTAGTGGGAAAATAATTCATTTTATATTTTGCTTTCTGGTTCTGTAAAGAGGCTGTCAGTTTTAGAGCGGTGTTTCTCAAAATGTTGAAGGGCAGTTTTTTTTTAAACATATAGCACGTCACAGACTTTTAGGTGGTCCTACTGAAACTGACTAGTATCACTCACACAGTGAGGATGTAATTCATTGCGCACGTTCAGCATCACTCGACCTGGTCTGTACTCTGTTCCATGAAATGAACTCATTGATCATACACCTGAATGTCATGGCAGTGTCAAGTGGCCATAAAGGTTGCTTAACATACTCCCAGTATCTGTACTTACGAAGGACCATACTTTGAGTAGTACTGTTCCAAGAGCACTTAATTTTTGCAAGTATAAATGTCAAATCAAATCAAGTGACCTTGGGTGGGGAGGGTAATTAATTGACACCAAACAAGAACACCTGAAAAATGTTATTTATGGGATTTTCTGTTTTGCTAATTGAGTCAAGTTCAGGCAGAGGAGAAGTCTACCTTCTTTTCCATTTCACAGCCCTTCTTAGCAATTATATTGGAGGAGAAAACAATAGAATTACCCTGATACAGGAAAGAGCCAGCTTAGTAAGTGGTAGGGCCTCTGCTGCCTAGTTTAATGCCTTTCCTACCCCTATAGTTCAATATGATGTATAGAATGTGATATTTTTCAAATACGAGCTTGTCTTCATCCAGAATAGAAAATGTAGTATGCGGACTCTTTACATTATATGTTGAATTCAATGGGGAACCGATTGATTACACTGTGACTGTACTATTGTCCCTTTATGAGTTTAGGTTGGGAGGTAATATGACATAGCATAGCAGCACAATAGTTCATTGACTTAGAGGCTAGTGAGATGTGGATTTGAATTCTGGCTCTGCCGCTAGTTCTCTGTGGCCAAAGACAAAGGCACTAACAATCTTGAACCCCAATTTCCTAATTTATTAAGTAGTTATGATAATACTTTCCTTGGGGCGTGTTGTGGAGATTAGAGATAATATATGTACAATGACAAAATGTCTGATATAGTAACTACTCAAGGAGTTATTACTATTAGTGATAATGATGATGCACTATTTATTATTAGTAGTCTTATTCTCTTATATCCTGTCCCTCCTTATCCAAAATATATTGGGTTCCTGAGTTCAGATAGCAAGAGTTCAGATAGTGAGGGACACCTAGGTTTCAGCGTTCAAGTCTGACATTCAGGGAGCCGCTTAATTTTTCTTAACTATTTTACCTCTTAACTAAGGTACCAAGCTTTACCTGATCACAGTTTATCCTAACTTCAGGCAAGTGTTCACTTCAATTTGAAATGCAAATTGGAATAGTAAATTTTCTACAGTGTTCTTTACCCTCCTCTCAATTCTAAAATAATATAGCTTTTGTAATGGAAAATAATATACACCATAATCGTTGATCATAAATGCAAGTGACTTTATGAATACATATATATGTGTGTAACTTTATGTTTCTCTTCCTATGTCTTTAAGACCTTAAAAGTTTAAATAAACTATAGAATCAAATATACGTGTTATAAAAACAAACTGGTAGAGAAACACACCTAGCAAGTCATAAGTAAAAAGAAAGGAGAAAGCCTGTGAAATAAATGTGACACGCTCAGAAAAGTGCCTGACACATAAGAAACACCTAACAAATGGTGGTGGCACTATTATGGTGGGGGAGGGGGCGAGGCAATGGCCACAAAGGTAAGGGATGAGACCATAAAAAGCTTTATGTGATGTGTTGAGGGTTTTGATACTAAGATTTTTGACTTGGTAATATATCAATCAGGATCCACTTGGCAAATAGAAACCACTCTAGTGGTTATAAACAGAGGGAACTTAATTTAGAAAATTGGTTACCTAATGATAGAAGATCTAAGAAGCCAGACAGACAGCAAGGAGCCTCTGCTATATGCCCAGGGCTGGTGGGACAACAGCAAGAGGTGGTATCAACAGAGGCCCAGAAGCCAGGGCCGGCAGCTGGAGCTAGAACCAGTGACCAGTTGGGACCACGGATGGGAGGGAGCTGGAGCCAGGAAGGAGACACAGCTACTGCCAGAGCTTTTGCTGAAGGCAGAGAAAGGGAGAAATAGCCTGGCCTCTCCGCTCCTCCCGCTCTTTGGTCTTCTGCCAGTGACTCCCCTTGGCCAAACTTATCTGGAAGCCAGTTGGTATGGGAGCAGAAAAATGCCATTCTCTGTAATAAAGAGCAGAGCAGGGAAAGGTCAGAGAATGGATCTGAGAACCAGCAAACAAATGACTGACGTACAGGAGACGCTTATGAATGGTGATGTCTGCAACCGTCTATGCCAATATGCAGGGATAAGAAACACAAAGCCTTAAAAGTCCGAGTGGAGTCGAGGTGACTTAGATAAGGCAGTAGAAGGGCACAGTGGGTTCAAAGGAAACTGACCTAAAAACAAGGAAAGAGAAGGTAGCAATAAAAAGTTGCCTGCACAGAATTTCAAACACTCAGATAAGCTCCCATGCATTTGATGATAGTACTTGCGTTGTTTATAGTTGTTGATGCTCAAGTCTCTCCAGACTAACTAATGAATTTCTTTAAAGCAGGAACTGTCTTCCTCATCTTCCTCACCTGTCCTTGGCTCATGGTAGTCGCTGAATAAATAAATAAATGTTCATTGAATGAAAGAGTAGAGCGAGAAAGAGTGATTTTACTGGGGAAGAAGACCAATACCACTCGACAGAAAGATCTAGATGATGTTTTCCTAAGGCAGATTATTAAACTGGCAAGATGGAACTGTTTGGAGAGATGGAGTTCTTTCCGGAAAGTGGAAGATAAAGCCTAATAGTAATAAAAATAGAGGATGTCAATTAAGCTGTAGATTTTATCGGCAATTTGATATTTTAGCAACAACAGGTGAAAAAGAATACTAATTGATGATCAAGAAGATAAGACCCTTGAAAGAAGGGGTCAATTTGGATCTGGAATTTAAATAACAAGGAAAGGAAACACTGAACACAATTTGATATGCTGATAGCCTCATTTATTCACTAGTTCCTTGACTCAGTAAACATTTCAGAGTGTGCCAAGCATTGTGAATAAACTTTGGGACAACAGGCTAAAAATATTATGGAAAATAACGCTTATTGAAGGTATAAAATTTCCTTATAATCTTATTGTTTTTGAAAACTAAAACATATATGTTCATCCCAGAAATTTTGGAAGATGAAGCGTAAAAAGAAAATAAAAATCATGTCAAATCTCAGTGCTCAGAAATAACCACCATGTACATTTTAGGGGATTGCTTCCAATCTTTTTTTCTATGCAATTTTCATATAGTTGTTTGAGATAATATTATGTTTGTAATGTTGTATCCTACTTTATTCATTAAATACCATGTTTTCACTCTTAATTCTTCAGGGATGTTATTTTTCCCAAGTTGCATTTTTTGGAGTACTGCTTTTTAAAAGGAATTTCTTATTTTTCAAAAATTAGTTTGTGAGAAGGAAAACTCAAATTTGTGTTGAGTTTATGGAAATAAATCTTTAAGATTCTGGCGACTTAGTACAAACAGCCTTCTGAGAAGAAAGCCAAGCAAAGTGTTACGATGCCTTCTGTCCAACAAGCTACTTATGTATTAGACATGTTACAGAATAAAGTCAGTGTGGTCAGAAATAGGCAGTCAGTAATCAGAAGGTTGATAAATAAAGTGTATCCTATGATAAATACAGTTTATAAATTTAAGTGAACCATTTTCTACCACAGATATATTAATGGATAAAATTTCTTTGACCAAATATTTATGGTCTCAAGGTGACAGGGCAACTGTCCTTGGAAACTATCAATATTCCAGCAAAATCTTTGCCCTTCTTAGCAAACAAGTTTAGACGGAAACTCAACTTTATGATGAGTGGTAATTTTTACAATAAAACTGACATGTAAAAATTCATTTAGCTTTAACTTCTCTATCTGGAAAGAGAATGGCTAGCAGAACACTTTATCTTCTCAAAACATTTGTGCCTACAGTTATCGCGTTCTGTTCAAGGTTCCTCGTTACACTGTCAATTAAAGCTTGTAGCCTCTTGCTTCAGTTACATTTTCTGGCCAAGACATAATTAAAGAGTAGAGAGCTAGTAGTTCTTTCCACAGTGGTTTCCAATTGTTTTCACTGTTTTAAGTCAGACTGTGAGGAACATCTTTGTGCATAAAGCCTTTCCGTATTTGATTCACAAAAGGGTAATCACTGAGTCAAAGTGTATTAATATTTTAAAATTTCTTTGTATATATTGTCTGAAATTCTCCCAAAAGATTGTGCCCATTTACACTCTTTTTTTTTTTTAATTAATGTTATGATAGATTACAACCTTGTGAGATTTCAGTTGTACATTTTTGTTAGTCATGTTGTGGGTACACCACTTCCCCCTCTGTGCCCTCCCCCCACCCCCCCTTTTCCCTGGTAACCACCGATCAGATCTCCTTATCAATATACTAACTTCCACCTATGAGTGGAGTCATATAGAGTTCGTCTTTCTCTGACTGGCTTATTTCGCTTAACGTAATACCCTCGAGGTCCATCCACGTTGTTGTGCCATTTACACTCTTAATACATGAAAGTGTTCATCTAACCATGCCTTTGCCAGCGCGGAGCATTATTTTTACTTTTGCTATTGTGATAGTGAAAATAAAGCCATCTCATTGTTATTTGCATATCTTTGATCACTAGTGATCATGAATATTTTCTGTAAAATGTTTACTAAGCTAAATGTTTACTAAATGTTTCTCCTCTTTGGTGAGTAAGGGAAAAGCAAAGCCAATTTCACAAAACAAAACTCTGTCAAACTTTTCTGATATACCGCAAACTGTTTTTCATTGTGTTGAGGGACTCTTGGTGACGGGCCTCCTGATTACATCAATGCAGGTTTTGAATTATGCCTTAGCTTTCTCTTCTCCAAGCTAAACAAGCCTAACCCATTTATCCATCCTCAGTGGATCTATTATCTTCCCGTTATGTTAGATTTTCTTATTCTCTATGCCAACTCCAGTTTCTTCACATTTTCTTATATATATGCAGAGCCCTAAACTACAGTGGTTCTCTTAATAAAGGGCTATTCAGTTATAGGTAGAGGAGGAAGGTTGCTTCCTGCCTCTTGAGTGATGGAAACTCATACATATCATGGGTATGGACCATTTCCTTTTACAGTCTCATGTGAGGCATTGATTTTTTTCCCCATAAATATGGAGTACTTAGAATGTTCCAGGCTCTGCTCTGAGTAGTAACAGGATACAAAGAAACATTAGGCATGATCCCTGTTTATCTCCCAAGCTGGTGTGAACCCGGATATGCAGTGGACCTTATGATGTGCTAGAAGTCCTTGCCTATGAGAGTGAAGATCACAGCAGCAGCTCTACCCGTGGCCACTGGGGGAACGCTTAAGTTCTTCTAAGTCTTTTCTGTCCTTGGACCTCAAATGACAACCATGTTATTTCCCCTTGTTGCTGATATAATAGCTTATTAATGCCAGCATATACCCATTTTGTTTTTGAAGGCAAATTTAAATGTCTCAAGTTGGAGTGACAGAAGGTTTAAATTCAGGCTAACACACACACACACACACATCATTGCCTGGTGTCTTTCTACTTGTTGTGTATGGCTTCTAGAAAACCAAATGTCAGCTTCACGACAGACCTTACTATCTTCTTTGGGGAATAAAATTGACATACATGAAACAGTTAATGCAATAAGGCTGTGTATACTAACTTACATAATATCAAGGTCAAATGTCTGGTACCTTATTTAGGTAGAAAGAGCAATATTGATTAGAATCATCGGGGAAGGCGATTTGGCAAGTAGAACAAAACATTGTTCCAAGAAGGAATTTTCTAAGACCTAGGTAAATCAGAACGTAGGCTAGGATTTTCCAGCTAGTGTAGCAGCAGAAACAAAGGTATACTTGAGAGAGAGACTAGCTTGTTTGAGAGTCAGTGAGAACATGGTTCTGTGAGAACCTATTCCAGACTTTCGAAGAAAAACCTGATTCAGTGCCATTATATTAGGGACAAATGAAGCGCCTTCAACTATAGAATAAGAAATTGAAATTTCATTTGATTGGCATTGGGAAAACGTGGTTGAATCTTCAGAAGAGAAAGATATTAAAGTCTTATGTTCTGTTTTTAGAACTAAGAATTTGATGGGATGGTTTAAGGATGTTTAGAGAGGAGAGAGATTAGTTCTGTTCTTTTTTTTGCTTTGTGGCAGTTGAGAGGATGAGGGTCTTAGGATAGCAATGGGGGCAAGAGGCGGGGGAAGGACTCCAGAAGGTTTCTTCCCAAGGTAGAATTGTCTGAAACTAGTGACAGGTTGGACAGGTTTTAAAGGAAAGAGAAGAGTTGTAAGATGCCTTCTAGATTTTCAGCCTTGGTGACTCAGAGAATGGTGATGTCATTGAACAAAAAGAAGAAACTGCAAATTGATTGGGGCAGTAGGAAGTAGACCAGAATTCTATTGATATATGTACTTCTGGATTTATTTATATAGTTCATCTTTTTACAAAAATTTATAAATGTCTGAACTTCCAGACCATAGCATATATTTCTCATTAATCTCAAAAGCCCTGTGAGGTATGTTATTACCTCCATTGTACAGATGAGGCTCAGAGAAAATAGATAGTTTGCTCACATAGCACAGCTGGGATTTAAATGTACTTTCCACTCCTAAACCAGTGATTTAGCCCCTGAGCTAAACTTTCTTCCTCGGAGGTGACAGTGGCGTTTTGGAGAGGAAGTATCCTGAAGGCATTTGGAAAAGGGGACTAAAGAAATATTTTAGCAGGCTGGCCTGGTGACGCAATGGTTAAGTTCGCACGTTCCGCTTCTCGGCGGCCCGGGGTTCGCTGGTTCGGATCCTGGGTGCAGACATGGCACCGCTTAGCAAAAGCCATGCTGTGGTAAGCGTCCCATGTATAAAGTAGAGGAAGATGGGCATGGATGTTAGCTCAGGGCCAGTCTTCCTCAGGAAAAAAAAAAAAGGAGGAGGCTTGGCAGCAGTTAGATCAGGGCTAAACTTCCTCAAAAAAAAGAAAAGAAAAATTTTAGAATCATCAACATGATTAAAAGATTCCTTGTATTTTTGTTGCACTTTATATAGGCAATACTTGGGGCAGGGTTAAGGTTCCTAACTTTTGCTGAGCAAGTCTATATCCTGGACGTATGCCTACTAGAGCTTTTAAGATACAGTATCTCATAGAGTCTTCTCAACAGCCCTCGGAACAGGTACTATTATTGTTCCCTTGACAAATGAAGAAACTAAAGCTTAAGGTTCGGAGAAGCTAAGTTTTCTTGCCCAAGCACACTGGGAGACTGTATCATGATTAAGAGGAGTGGCTTTAGCGTCCAACAGATTTGAGTTTTAATCCTTAGGTCTTTGGCTTCCTTGTCTGTAAGATGGGACTTTGAAATAACAATATCAAAGTTAGAGGTATTATATGAGAATTTATGTATTTGTTGCCAACATACAGTAAGCACCAAATAAACGATAGCCATTATTATTATTCTTTTACTGCAAAGTCGTAACTAGAACCCATCAATTTTCCTTCTCTATTCGTTAGTTTTTCCGTCATACAGTAGTACTCTTGATGAAGACTGTGGATGAGACCAAGAATTTGGAAGGAATCAAAGAGAAGTGTAGAAAAGAAGAGAGATTGATTTAACACGGTCATTTTTTAAAATATATGCACGTGATTTTAAAAACTGAAACAATATAAGAGGGTAGTATGAGAAGTAAGCCTCCCCTCGGCCATGGTATCAGTCCCCCAATTTCACTCCCCAGAGGCAATGAATACTATAGTTATTTTAGATATTTTATGCATATACAAGCAAACATACCTATATAAATATGCCCCTTTTTATACTTTGACAGCATAATAGACACAATTTTCTGTTCTTTGATGCCATTACCTTTTCTGTAATTAAACTAAAGCTTTTTTTTTTTCTGTAGAAAAACAGCCTGACAGACTGTGAATGAAAATTTGCTATTTGGAGAGTTATGTTAGTATTTTTATGAGCTGAAAACCCAGAAATAAACGTAAGAAGTTTAAAATCAGCAACTAGTGGCCTTTAAGTCAAACTAAACAAGCACGCAAAACTTGATGAAAGCTAACTGCTTCGCATGACCTCTAAAACAAACAAAAGTTCATTATTCAAATGGGGAAATGAAGATTCTCGCCAAAAGTACAGAGGGGATGAACTGTTTTATATGCTGTCGCATTTAAGGGATTATCTGGGACCTGGCTTCTGGATTCAGGAGTTGGACTGCTGATGCTTTTTAAAAGAAATGTTCACATACATTCTCACTTCCTGACTTCCTCCTATAACACACTCTGCTTTAGAACAATCATGCCTTTTTGTGTCAGGATGATTTAGAAGGAGCTGAATCTTGAAAACTTTAGAAGATCCCAAGGTCTAGCAGCTACTCTAACGGGGGAAAATGAGGCCTTGCGAGCTTCTGGGTAAAGTGGTTTTCCACATTTAATGTGAATGTCAAATGCTTGTCAAGGTTAAAGAAATTCATGGTCTCCCTGTTCAAATTGGGCACAAGTGGGAGCCCTTAAGCCGAAAGAGTAGTCTTGAAGTCCCACTTAGAATAAGCCTTTGTATTCTGTTCTCTGGCTCTGTAAGGGAAGGAGCACTGCAATGGGAGTGTTACGTGTTCTTATAGAAAAAAATGAAATAATAAATACAACAAGATGGGGAATTTATGCTTCTGGTTTATGTGAACATTTTTGGCGTTTCCTTGTTTAAGAAAGCTCCTCAGCTACTTTATTAATTCAAGTAAAGCACCCCTTCTCTCTAGTGTGAAGATTTAAAAAAGAGAGAGGGGCCAGCCCTGTGGTGTAGTGGTTAAGTTTGGCACACTCTTGTTTCAGCGGCCCAGGTTCGTGGGTTCAGATCCTGGGCACAGACCTATACTACTCATCAGCCATGCTGTGGCAGTGACCCACATACAAAATAGAGGAAGATTGGCACAGATGTTAGCTCAGGGACAGTCTTCCTCAGCATAAAAATAAGAGAGAGAGAGAGAGAAAGACTTGGCTACGAGGCCTTGTTTTTCTCCTAGCTGACTAGGGAATTCAGGACAAGTTACTAAGAACTTTCTAATCCTGAGCTTTCTCATTTGGAAAATAAAAATTTAGAATGGGAGATTTCTAGTTCTGAGATGCTATAATATTTTCTTATTTGATAAAAATTATGGGTTTTTTAAATCCCCAAAGAATATCCATAAGGAGTAGATAGAGATAAATTAAAGCTACCTAAAGAATTTAATTCCTGGTTGCCCAGTAACCATTAAATCTCTCAGCACTCAGGCAAGAACCACATTCCTGCCTTGAGACAAGATTTAGTCCTTTCTGAACTTATCCTCAGGCTGTGTTCCAAAAGTTTATTTGTAAGTTAGTTGCTTACAACTTGAAATAAAATGTGTTATAAATGGTGGTTAGGTCCCCAAGTCAGAGAATCTTCTTTAACCCTCAGAGTGCCTGATACGCTGCACACTATGAATAGGATGCAGCTACATGTTTCTATGGGAACAAAATGCTTTTTGGGTAGAAACTCATATTGCTGGGGGTTGATTCCTCTCCTCTCGCAGCTTCTCTGGATAAGAAGAACTGGACATTTAATTAGAAGAGGTCCAGTTACCTTCCTTGTCACTCCACGCCCCCATGGCCTGTCACCTGCCCTCTCTCTGGTCCTTCCTTGACTTTGTTTGAAGGCTTCTGTTATCTCCGAGCTTTCCCACGCCCCTCCCTACGCTCTGCCTCCTGCCCAGCGTCATGGTCCAGAGGGTACTGCCCGTCACCCCCGTGCTGATTGGGATTACAAACACGCTGGGCAAGCCAAGACCATTTCTCCTATGGCACAGGAGTGGGGAAGGCCACCAAGGGCTTTGGGTGTCAGAAAGATTTGGCCTTGAATCCAGGCTCTGGGATGCCACCTTAGGGAAGTTACTCAGCATCTCTGAGCCTCATTTTACTTATCTTTAATAAGGTTGGTACTGTGGAACTCAGGGCATCGGGAGCACTCGATGGCGTTGGGTACGTGCAACATCTGCCCTTAAGTGCGCAATGAATGTCCGCACTCCTTTTGCCATTGGCCTGCCACTTCTGTTTTTCTCTTAGACTCTATAGGGAATACTTGGATACAAAAAGGCACCTACATTTTAGGGAAACGAAAAAAAAGCCTGCTTTAATCTTGTCCCTGAGTAGTTTTGTCCAGGAGTCTGAGGAGAATAAAAGTTGGGTCGAGAGAAAGCAGAGATGTGAGGAGAGAGAGAGACAGAGCTAGAGAAAGGGGAGTGGTTCCTGCCTGCTGTGAAGTAGGAGTCCATCAGAAAGGGGGGAAGCCCTGGACAGTGCTACTGACAGGGGAAAGGAGGACACTCACTCCTGCGGCTTCGGGGCCATCCGTGAGGTGTAAAGAGGAACCCAGAGTCTGCCTCATTTGGAGACTGAACCCTCCAACTGGTCACGTGAGAGCGGACATGCTTTATATCAAGCAGCTTCCAAGTACAACATAGCTCTGAGGTGATAAAGAAGAGTCTTCTCAATAACACTGAAAATTTCTATTTTTTGATTCAAATGTATTGTCTAGACACACAGACAGGTGAATGTGGGTCCATCCCTAAAGCATCCTCTTTTATTAAAAGCAGCTCAGTCTATGTCAGGGGACAAGGCAGTCCATTATCTAATGAAAAGCTCCTGCCATGGATTAATTTTATAACAGCTACAGCTATTAAGTGATTTGTCCTTTTTTAAAAGAATGAGTTACATGTTAGCATCTTTATCAGGATCTGATTACTAGTACCTAGTCTCCAGAAATATTAATGTATAACACTGAAAAGAAAGCATCATTCTCCGTCACGTGCTTCATTTTTATAAACATACATACCTAGGCTTCTGGAAGCATGAACAGTTTGAATCATGTCACCTGTTCCCCTCCCCCACTAGAGTATGTGAAACACAGAACTGAGCACGTTTTGCTATGTTCCTAGGCGCTTACATATCTTGAATTGTGTAACTCTCTTGGACTAATTATTCGTGCTTAAGGATTTAACAAATTTTCTTTTTCCACCTCAGACAACAATAAAAACTCAGGCAATTTATTTTCCCTAATAAGATTAAAGTGTGAGAACCAGCCTAAGGCAGAAATGTTGCAAAAAAAAGTTTTTGCAAGATGGTTAATTTGCTTTTCCCATGGTAATTAAGGTCAGATTTCCACTGATGTTCATTTTGACATCTATTTGATTCATGAAGATATTGAGGGAAATGGATATTGGGGTGGGTGGAAATTGGGGACCAGAGATATGGAGAGAGGTCGACAGAGGATGCAAACCATTTTCAATCAGAATTTAAAAGTTATACCGTCAGATAAAGGATAGATTAAAAAATCTTCATTTGAGTTTCAAAACTGAGAAGTTGAAAGCTAACAAAGCTTTTTTTAAAAAATAATATTTATCTTAAGAGCTCTGAGTGAGGAAACATGTTACTTGGCTTTAAGGAGATTTTGCACTAATGAAGAGATAAAGATATGAACGTGTCTAAAGAGTTAATGAAAAATTAATTATAAATTCATGTATAGGTAAACATTGATTTCCAGAGAAATAGCTTGTGTATTAAAACATTTTAATTCTTCTCTTACATCTGGGCAGAATCAGACTTGTGAACGTCCCATTCAAAACAAGTGTCTAGTTAGACCCCCTACAGATCTCTTTATGTCTAGAAGAGTGCCTTATCCAATATAAGCCCTCTATTATAAAATTGTTTTTGACATTAACTTAACTGTCAAGCTGTCCCACATCCGTGGCACTACCTGGTAGCAAGGATGGGCAACTGTGTGAGCCAAGATCTCTTTTACTGCTAACTTTTTCTCTATCCCAAGGAGGATTACAAGGGATGGATAACTATTTGGTATTCTGCATGTTGTTGCTTACAGTTTAATTAACCTGTCAGTTAGAAATACTTTTTGCTGCAAGTAACAAAACATCTGACCGGCTATATCTTAACCACATAGAGGTTGATGTTTTTTGTAAAACAAGAAGTCTGGGGACAGTCGAGAGCTGAGGAAGAGTTCCACAATGCCATCAGAGATCTGGGCCTCTGTCTGTTCTGCTGGATCATCTTTAGTGAGTGACATTTGACCTCGTGCTTCCATGATGGCTGCTGCTCCTTGGACTGGAGGGAGAAAGGACCTTCTCCCTCTGAGGCTCTTTCTCTTTGAGTTTGGAAAAGGAGAGCCTTCCCTGCAGATATCTTCTCAAGCACTGATGAGAATTGTGTCCACATGGTGCCCCTGACGGGCTGAGAGAATTGAGATCCTCTAGACTTTGTAGTACAGAAAAACCAAGGAGACTTTGAAAAATGAGCGTTGAGTGAACCAGCCTACAGAGTCTGCCACATTTAAATACAGCTGCGTCATCCGTCTAGATTCTAAGAGTTCTCTTTAGATCACCTTTTTTCTTTCTCCCGTTCTTGGGAAGGTCTTGCTATCTTTATTATGTGTGTTTCAAAAAACGAAGCCCAGGCTCAGGTTGTAAGGCGTGAACAAGAAAATCATTCTAGTATTGTAACTGTGGGCCCTCCAGGACCAGTTCAAGTGACCCCATCTTATCAACAGAGTAATTAAGAGTTGTCTCTCAGGAACTGAGAGTGCCTCCTTGTCCCGTTCAGGCTGGTTGAGACCACCAGCCCATCAACTGGGTCTGTGGAAATGCTCGGTAAGTGGCCTTTTTGATGTCAGAGCTAAAAACTCCACCCTTAGATGGTAACTGCCATTTTGTGAACATGTGTCCTGTGAAGAGCCATAAAGCTTGACTACGCTTGTGCAGATTGTCAGTTACCCCACTTCTCCTTACCTCCAATCGTCTATCTCCACACTCCAGACCGCCCTGCCCTTTATCCCGTAAATGGTACCCCAAGTCCTGGATCAAGGAGACAGATCTGAGGGCACATGCCCCCTGTCTCCTTGCAGATTGATATCACAAAATAAAGCTACATTTCTTTTCCCAAAAGCTGTTCCTGTAATAGTTGGCTTTTTTATGCACATTGGACAAGAGAACCCCAACGTTGTGCAGCAACAGTGATTCACGCCTAGCAGTGAGAAATGATATTATTTGAAGAAAAATCAGATGTAGAATCAATGTCACCAACAGCTTAAAATGGTAAAAGTAGGGAAGTTCCTTTCAGAATCTCATTCAATTCAAACCATTTCTTGAGCACCAACATTTACTGCTCTAGGTGCCAGTGATACCAAGCACAACACAGTCTCTTCAGAAGTCTCCATTTCCTTTTCTTCCTCAAGTATAAGAATGAAAGATAAAGCTTCTTCTAATTAGTTATATCATTCATTTTCCACAGTATTGCTATACATTTTTTAAAGTTTTATTGTACATGGAGTATTTAAATTAATCTTAAATAAGCTTTTGTGGACTAACTTAAAAATTAATCACTGTTGGGCCGGCCCAGTAGCCGAGAGGTTAAGTTTGCATGCTCTGCTTTGGCGGCCCAGGGTTTTGCTGGTTCGAATCCTGGGTGCAGACGTGGTGCTGCTCATCAGGCCATGCTGAGGCGGCATCCCACATGCCACAACTAGAAGGACCCACAACTAAAAATACACAACTTTGTACCGGGGTGGGGGGAGGGGGGGCGGCTTTGAGAGAAAAACGAAAAATAAAATCTTAAAAAAAAAATTAATCGCTGTTTCATAAATAACATGGCTTATATGGAAAATTTTCAGTTCCATTGACCTTAAAAATGTTCATTGGAATACAGCTTACATCGTGTTGGAAACTACTTTTCTGCTTGATATATAAAAATACATGACTATTTGCACCGTGTTTGTGTATGTACATAAGCATGCTCACATAACTAGAGTATTCTATGTGGATATGGCTTGGCACATTACAAACACCCAGGAAACACTTACTGATTTTGTGTGAGTGAATAATTTATCTTTCTGTTTTCCCCAGTATTTTAGAAGCCTGGGTCTTTAACCCCTGAGTCTAGGACACGGTTAGACCCATCATAGATGCTTAGATAAATGTTAACTGATGATTTAAAATGTGTAAGTAATTGTCACTTCATGAAATATAGTCAGTAGACTGATGGTGGTTTTGGTTCTGCCCATCCGTTCTTGTACTGGAAAAGTAAGCGTATTGAGGCAATATTTTTTGGTGGGACAATCATTTAGTTTGAATGCATTTGTGAAAGGTGGAGTCCGAAGAATTAATAGCTGGAAAATTTTTGGAAAACCCAGTAAGAACTGTTTCCGTAGGGTAATTTGAGTGAAAGCCAGATGATAGCTAGTTATAGCTTCCACAGTAAGAGCTTCGACCTGGACACGAAAAAGAGTGAAACTGAAGGGAAAATGTTAAGTTGGGGGGGGGGGGGCGGAAATAAGGGAGTGGTCTGGCTGAGACAAGAATCTAAAAAGAAATGCCTCCTGGGGCCAAACTGGCGGTTTAAATGACTGAAGGTGGCTGGGTGGGAACAGGGGCAGCCTGAAAAGCTTCTGTTAGGGCTAAATGGGCCTCAGCATCCGCTATTGTCATGCAAGAATGTGAGTCTTTAGGTTCTTCCAGAGAAGCAGAACAATGGGAAATCTCTCGATTTTTAGCTATTGGCAAATCATTCAACAATTTAAAAGCCATTATGTGAGCCAAAACTAACCAACCAAACAAAAACAAAAAAACGAGTCTGCAGACCAAATTCAGCCACTTTATGACCTCTGGTCTGTGGTTACCGGATAAATAATTGAAAGAGATCAGAGTTTTGGGAGAAAGATCATATGTTGAAATCTTGGGAGATAAGGATGGAGAAGAAATAAGTAAGCTGAGAAGGTGAAGCCAAAGTAGGAACGGTAGAGTTTAGGAAAATCTGATTTGAGGCATTCTAAAGCTGGAAACAAAGATGAGGCTAGCATTAAAGGAAAGGAAGAAATTTACTGCTGTTTATTTTCATCATTAAAGTAGGTTTTCCACAAATTCCCCCACGGTGAGAAAGGATGGTAGATTTGAAATAGGTAGTGTCGATCATATCGCAAAGAAAGTATGTTTTTCCAATCCAAAAAATAGACACAATTTTTAACAAATGATTTGTGAACTCGGTTATGTGGAAAGCTTCACAAAAGTATAAAAATTAAGGCATTTGATAATATTAAATGTCTCACCTTTATTATAAAAAGCAAAGTTTAATTAAACTGTCTCTGCCCTAGAGAATCTGGGATGTGTGCTCACTTATGAAGAAAGAGAGCGGTAAGATTGCTTAATTAATGAAGTTTAGGATAGAGTTGAAGGAGACTGGGGTAAGTTTATAACTTCAGGTTGTTCTGATAGTTCTGTCAGTAGTTGAGTTGCCCATGTTAGGATTGAGGAAAACAGAAGAGAGCAGCGACTGAAGGTTCTGAGTCAAAGAAAGGGAATCATATCGTTCATCCCAGTAACGAGAGTAGACTGTGGACTACGTCTCTTGTCAAGAGGAAGCCTAGAGAGGAAAGAGCATGGGCTTGATTTGGTGCAGTTATGATTGGTGCATGAAGATGGCGTGAGGATGAGCAGAGATGAGGACCAATTTAGTGACCTTGCTGCTTGAAGTTGCTTCTGATGATAAGGATGGCAAATAAGGACATGCTTAGATAGAAGAGCTTTTTCAATGAGTTGACAGAAGAAGAAAAGGCAGACCAAATAGGGGTTCAGGAATAGGGAATGAAGTTAAGGATTTAATTCTTTCAGTATGCCAACGTGGTGCTTAATTTCTCTGTTTTCACTGCCTTTATCTCACTCCCAAGTTTAGTTGCTCCTGATTGCCCCCATGTCTGGTGCAGCTTCTCCTGAGATTAAACCTCCAGCCTTCTGTCAGGATGAAGCAGGAGGTGGCTGCGATGTTGGCTGCGTGGGGTGGTGGAGAAGGTGTTTAGGGCTCCAAAGACTTGCAACCAATCCTTGTATTTCAGCCACATTACAGCGTTCAAAGGAACCTGGAGCCTCTAATTTCTGAGACTTCTTGCTGTATACGTTGGCGCGCACCATCACCAACTTTCCCCCTCTTTGCCTCATGTTAATTTAGGCTTGGGATTTCTCTGGTGTCCTAAATCAGTTACTGCCAGATCATCTTCCAAGCTTCCGAGATACTGGAGTTCTGGTCTGTTGTCATCTCCTCCCCAGTTTTGTCTCTTTTCTTTTGGGTAGATGTCATTTTTAATTCTTTTTCTGTCCTCCTAGTAGAGTTTCAGGATTAAGGAAAGATGGACGAGTCTGTGCCATCTGCCGTGTTTAACTGGAAGTCCCAAGGCCTAAATCCTTAACATGATATGCAGGGCCCTGCAATGGGCCTGCCCAGGCTTACCTGTCAGGCCTTATCTGGGGCCATTCCTGCTCCTTGCTCTCTGAGATTTCAGCAATATTGGCCTTCTTTGGATTCTTAATGGTCCACGGCTCTTTTCTGCTTAAAAGCCTTTTTTGCACACGCTGCCTTTTATCCTGCCTGTGCTGCTCCTACCACTCTTCACCTGGCTGACTCCTATCACCCTTCAGATCTTTGCTTAAACTTCACTTTCTCAGCGAAGCCTGCCTGGCCTGTGTTTCCCTGTGCGCGCACTCTCACTAAGTGTTGAAAGGCTAGCTGGAAGGGTTATGGATAGTTGGATGTCTTGAAAAAAGCTGTAAACCAGTTTTGCCTAAAGAGTCTTTTAATCATCAGTATTATTTTATATATATATTTTTGGTGGGCAAGATTTTAGAATTAGAGCCCAAACCCTCTGATTTGAAGCTTATATAAGAGGAACATGGTGTAGCAGTGTGGATATTTGGGCCCCAGAAATGGCATTTAAGATACACAGTTCCATCCCCCGCCAAAAAATGTTACATTGGCCATTTGTTACAGAAGCTGCTTTCTCAACAAACCTTTTACCAGAGCAGCTGAACAACAAGAAGCAAAACTAATTTGAATTTCAACTCTTCCATGATAAGTGTTGCTAAGAAGTATGTAGTGAGATTCTGCTGAGGAAGGCCAAGCGAGAGGAGGGAGCCAGAAAGGCCTTGAACGACCCACAGTCGGGATTCTGTGCTATCTTTTTATTTCACAGTTGAACTCAATTTTTTCTTTTTGGTTTATAACCTGTTTCTCTCATCTACGATTCTGAGTCTTCCCCATTTGTGCCACACTGGATGCTTTATTCCTTCTCTTCTTCATTTCTTAGAATCCCAGAGAGTCACTGGTGACAATTAAGTATCACTCTTTCACACCTGGAAACATAACTTGATAGTAATTATAAGTTCACACGGTCGGCTTTCTGGGGTTCATGGAAGGATGAATGTGTAATTCCTATTTCTCTCTGTGTGGGTTTATTTTTTCCCTATTTAACTGAAGCTCTATGTTGATGATGAGATTTTAATGGGTGTAGATTTTAGAAGGCCTCAAATATATCTAAAAAAATTATAGGTCAACTGTAATGTGTTAATGGACCTCTTCTCTCCTGGCTAATTCTTGAAAGATACGTTCCAGAAATCCTACCTGTTCTTGAAGAGTTCTCGATAATGCTACATTATACTCTAAAACTTCTGAAGCCTGGGCATCTTGGCTCAGTTTGCTTTCAAGCCAGACTTGGTTTAAATTACTCAATTTATCTCAAGCCTCATTAAGACCCGTGGTTCTTGTCTGTTCTAGCGAGTTTGAGCTGACAAGAATACTTGCCATGTGGTGAGTCCATTAGAATGCTATAGGAAGAATGAGGCTGGGGAATCAGAGAGATACATTATTATATTTTAAAATCTGCCACCTTCCTATAATAGAAGAGATGTGTTGTGGGGAGACTGCTTTGTTTTGGCTTCTTTGGAAAATTGTTAAAATAGACGTGCAGTAGTAAATTCACATTGTGTGCCCAGCACTGAAGTTGGAACTGCACCCAAAAAAATCATACTTCCTCTAAATTTTATTTTTCTCTCATGATCACCTGAGAGATTTGGGTTAAATTTCTTCTGGGAATTAGAGTTAGTAGGAAGAAACAAAGACAGCAACATTAATTTATCTGTTGGAATAATCTTTAGCCATCCAGCTCTTTCCATTCATTAAGTTTATGAGGTCATTATCATTCTTTCTACCTAACAGATAAACATACTGAAACTTTGGGCCTTTCCAAAGTCTCCACAAGCCATTGGAAGCTGCACGAAAATACTCCTTGTTTTAAATTCTAGACCTCACTTCAGTCATAGGTAGCAGGATTTTTGAAGTATGATTAAAAGGCAGAAACCGGCTGTAAAATTGAAATGAAGGGGCTTGATGTTTTATTTCTATAATATTTTCCAAATTTTCCCATGTCTTTAAAATGCTGAGGTGTTTTTCACTATTTGTGCAAGAGCATGTCTAATGTCTAGATTCGTGACTTGAACTTGATCGGTCAGTCCTCTTTTTCTGGTGAATTTGACACCTTCCACCGCTGCCTTCCACTGAATGAAGGTAAAAATGGTAAAACAGAAATATTTACCAAAGTGAAGAGAAATTCATAGGCTAAACAAAGGGGCAAAGAAATCTATTGTTTTGTGCCTCAAAATAGAAGCCAAATGGACCATCACTTCAGTAGCTGTTGATTCAACTTGAGGGGGTAGTTGGTTTGATATTTGCCCTTTTTCCTTAAGTTTCTAGATTTCTCTATTTTTAAGCTAGAATCAGCCCTGGATAAAATAATTCAAGTCATGAAGAGGAATGTACAGTGCATTTTTATCCTTTCTCCCGGCCGCCATGGAAACATTGTGTAACTCGTTTCTTGGATAGTCTGACTCCTCTTGAGTTCCGGTTGTGAGAGCTAGTGAGTTCATTACAACTTGGAACTTGGATCGGAGTCCTGGAAAGGCAGCTCCCAGGGAAGTTGGAGGCCAGCCTCCCAAGGGGGATGGGGATGGGGAACTTTAGCTTTATTCTGCATGCATACTTTAGCTACAAGGTCAGTTCCAGCCCCAGCCCAGGACAATGTCACATTGTCCACAGCTGTACTGCATCTTGAAGTTTTTGTGTGCATCCTACACGCTTTCACAAGGCAGAGACTTAGCTCTTCCAGCTGTAAACCAGAGGGAGTGGTGCTGCAGATTCCTAGCAACACATGCAGACTCAAACAACACAGATGGTTAACTCTCTTGAGTAAGACTTTTAAGGCACCAGAACTCCCTTGAAATTCACTGATGGTTACTGGCTATAAATTTGTATGGCTTCTGTTGCATTGTGATGAAGACCTGACACTTTCCCTGCTACTTTCTTTTGGTATTCCTGAATCACTCATGGAGAACTGGTTGGATCATGGTGCATAGAAATCTGGTGGCAGAAGGCTTTTTCCCTGCAGTGGGTTGAGGGTATGCAGAAAAGGTGTCAGGGAGGATTAACTTGAGGCAGAATGTGCCGTAGTTAGAAGGATTTGGAAGGGAAGAAGTTTGAACTGCTTTAGGGAGGCTGAGAGCACTGCTAGAGCAGGAGTGTTCCAGATGCTTGTCTCTGATAGTATTCCACACTGAACCACGCCCTGAGAGAGTCAGATCATCCTTGCCTCTCCCACTTGATCTCTAGCTCATAGGATTTGCCAATTCTTGATATGAACTGTGAGATTTGGATGGCGCTTCTGACCTCATTTTAGACCATTTGTTCTGAATTCTGAATAGAACCAGGAAAATGGGAAAGGGAGGTAGAATTGGGGTCTCAAGAGAGGGATCTTAGTTTCATGAAAGATGGAAAATAGTAGGAAACTAGACCAATGAGTTAAGAGGCAATTGAAACGGAGGATGAGAAAGAAAGGGAAAAGGAAGAGCAAGAAAAGTGATCTATGCTTGACTAGAAGTGCATATCCGTGTCTCTACGTTGCTTAGTTTATAAAGAGCCAAAGGGACTCTTTTCTGAGTGTGTGTGAAGGAACTCTGCCCTAGCAAGTATAGGGACTGGTGAGTGGTTGTACTGGTGATTGTCGTGGCGAATGGTGTTAAACCAATATGGAGGGGAGGACAAGAATTAGTTTCTCGTGAGTTAGTGCCACAAGATAACTGATAACCCTGAGTTGGCTGAGATCACCCAAAAAGATAAGCAATGATGACTGGGGAAGAGAGACAAAGGAAGAACTACGACTCCTGTGGGGGAGACAGAATGAAGGACAGTCAGAGGGACCCAGATAAATCAAGATCTAGTCATCAGAGAACAAGGTCCAGGGAAAAGTTAATTCATTTCGAGGAGAAAGAATCTGTACCTGTAGCCTTTCAAGACGCTTTTAGATACTTTAAATTTATTGAATACCTTTTATTGGCGTTCACCATAAACGAGAGGCCTACAAATATATCCCAGAGGTGAGTTTTTGGTCTAATTGACTCTAATATTCGTTAAATAATCTCCTAAAAGCCCACAAAATGGAATGTAGAAGGATAGAAAAACAAAAGACAACACAGGTCTTTGTACAGAGTTTACACTTGAACTTTAACAACATGGAACCAGAAACTATTAAAAGGCACAATGAAAGGCTCTATTATACTTGAAGGTTCCTATGAATCACCTGGGGCTCATGTTAACATGTTGATTCTGCTTCACAGATCTGGGTGGGGCCTGAGAGTCTACATTGCTAACAAGCTCCAAAGAGATGCTGATGCTGTTGGTCCTTGAATCACAGTTTGGGTAACAAGGACCCACACAGGTTCTCTTTGGTAGGTGTTGGTGGCCATGCGTGCTCAGACACAGTTTGAAGGCTGCCTTCTGATCTACATCTTGGCTACCAGTTTATCACGAAAGCATGTCTCAGAGCAAGCTCTGTCACAGGGGAACATTTATTAGCCACAGGGCACAAAACAATCCTAAGCCTGTGCCGAAGGCACAATGAAGTCACAGCTCTGTCTTGAGTGCTTGGCTTGAGAGGCTGGCGATCCACACCTCTAACACAGTGGTTCTCAAAGTGTGCCCCGGATCGGCAGCATCAGCGTCACCTGGAAGGATCCTTGTTAGAGATGCAGATTCTCAGGGCTTCCCCAGACCTACAGAATTAGAAAATCTGGGAATGGGGCCTGGGAATCTGTATGTTTAACCAGCCCTCCAGGTGATGTACGCTCACGTTTGAGAACCATTGCTCTAACAGCAAGATTCCATCAACCATCTAGTTGAATTCAGGCAACCAAGAATCCAATGAGCCATAGCTGGATATTTTGCAATCTACCCTAGGGCACCATTTCGAAAGGTGGAAGGCCTGCTAGATTCTTCTCACGCCCTGTAGTGTGAGGGCGGGGAGTGTTTCTAAACCTTTTCCCTCAGTCCTGATATTTTTCAAACCACTAGTATCACCAATGTGAGACCATCTAACGTTAATTAGGATAATTAATGAAACCTCTGGTGTAATAGGAGCTAAATATAGCTGAGGCACTTACAGTGGCCGCCTCTGGAGTGAGGCGTTTTGATTAATTGCTAGCTAACCACCCCTGGAGTGTGCATTCCTGATTAAGACAACTGACCGCCTCTGCAGTGTAGCTTAAGCTAACACACGCATACATCATATTGTACTGTCCATGTGAGGGTTTTTTTTTAAGTCTTACCACCTCCTTTATTAAGGCATAATTTAAACGCACTAAAATGTATCCATTTTAAGTGTACAGTTTGAGTTTTGACAAATCTATACACTCATGTAACCTCTATACCCATCGATATATAACATTTCAGTCACCAAAAGAATACCCTTGTGGGGGGCCGGCCCCGTGGCCGAGTGGTTGGGTTCGCACCCTCTGCTTGGGTGGCCTAGGGTTTCGCCAGTTCAAATCCTGGGCGCAGACATGGCAGTGCTCATTGGGCCGTACTGGGGTGGTATCCCACATGCCACAGCTAGAAGGACCCACAACTGAGAATACACAGCTATGTACCGGGGGTCTTGGGAGAAAAAGGAAAAAAATTTTTAAAAATCTTAAAAAAAAAAAAAATAGCCTTGTGTTCTTTGTGGTTACCCAGCCCCTACCCCACTCCAGGCTACCATCTATCTGCCTTCTCTTGCTATAGGTGAGATTTGCCTGTTCTAGAATTTCATATGAATGGACTCAAACAGTATTTACTCTTTATGTCTGGCTTCTTTTACCCAGCATAATGTTTTTCAGATCAATTTGCATTGTTGCTTTATCAGTAGTTAGTTCCTTTTTCATTGCAGAGTAGTATCCCATTGGACGACTATTCTATAATTTATTTATTCATTCTCCTATTGGTTTGTTTCCAGTTTTGGGCTATTACGGATAAAGCTACTATGGACATTCACTTATACATCTTTTTGTGTGGACATGTTTTTATTTCCTTTGGGTAAATATCTAGGAGTAGAATATTTGGATCATAAGATAGATGTATGTTTAATTTCCTAAGAAACTGCTAAATTGGCTTTCCAAAGAGGTCGTTCTATTTTTCACTCCCACCAGCAGTGTATGTGAGTTCCAGTTGCTCTGCATCCTCATCAGCATTTAGTATCGTCAGTCTTTTTGATTTTTACACTGAATATTTTAAAGTCAATTACAGGCATTGTTTTTCTTCCCCCTAATTTCAATTCAGGTTTTTATGTTTGTTCTCTGCAAAGGCCATAAAGCTAAGAGTGTTGACCCAAGTGACTTGGATATGGGTTAAATTATTTCCCTTTACTAACCCCCAGTTAGAATTGATTTTGTGGGTGCCATGTAATTATGGCAGTTAGCCATGTTTGCCAGTGTGTTGTTTTCTTTCTTTCATTCATTTGTTCGTTTAGTCATTCAGTCTGTCAGTCAGTCCCCGAGCTGTATTAGACCTGCTTTTTTAGAGAGCAGTCGTATATTATGTCGCTGGGAAATCTGACAGAAGTAGGCGACAGTGTACTTGCCTTCAAGGAGCTTTTTGGAGCTGAGTTCCTGAAACAGAAATACACAGAAATGCTAGAAAAGAAATACAGCCCAGTGTATTTCAAGGCTTCCACAGACTTGGGCAAGGGCATCTGATCTACGTAGAACTTTCTGATAGGTAGGATGAGGTGCGACTTGATGGACAGGTGACTATAGAAACCACGGTAGCAGAAATTGTTGAGTTGTTAATCTGTGCTGAATGTTAGAATGATTGCACCTTAGCATATAAAGCCAAATGTTTACTTTAATCTCAGTTGTATTTTAAAATATGTCTCACAGACATACACATATGTTCAGTAAGAAATACTCAAAATGTTAACAGGGTGTATCTTTGGGTAATGGGGTTATGGATGATTTGTTGACTGATTTTATATTTTCCTTTGATTTCTAAGTTTTCCACAGTGAGCATGTTTAACTTTGATAATCAGAAAAAAATGTTACATTGCAACTTGATTGTTTGCTATGGTTTCATAGCTATTTCACTAATATTGTCCCTGTTCTCTTTAATCTTGTGTAGCAAAGATTCACTACAATAGAACCAAGATTACAGTCTAGAAAATAAACCGTCTCTCTTTTTTTTCCGCTTTGGGAGCAAGAACTACACGAACGCCCTGCAGGCTACGCCACTGTAGTCCTTCATGGAACTTAGCTTTCCTGATTGTCAGAAAACAAAAAGACGTTTTTTTTCTTTCCCCTCATTGACAGAATTTCACCTCCCGAAACTTGGGGCATAAACAAGAGATTTTTTTCTCCCAGCCTATGTTTGTTGTTGTTGTAGCTGTTGGCAAATCGTTGGGAGGTTTTGTCCATGCTTTCTTGATGAACTAACAAATGATCTTTGTTTTCCCTCTTTTTTCTTCAGCTGACCTGAATAATGTCAGGTTCTCAGCTTATAGGACTGCCATGAAACTCCGAAGACTGCAGAAGGCCCTTTGCTGTAAGTATTCACCAGTGCTCGAAATACTTGATAGTTATTCTTTGCTTAAAAAAAAGTGGGTCGAGGTTATTTTCATTTGGAGAGTGGAGAAATAGCTGTCACCAGCCCAGCTGTAACATAGAATTCATTTTTTAAAAGTATCTTTGGCCTAATGTTCACCTAGACTATTTTGTTAGATTGTTTAGAATCATTCCTGTCACCATTCCTCAGCTACTGATGTTGAATTGATAAGATATTGGCAATTTTTATTTTCCAGCTAATGGCATAGGCATCCAGCATTATCTTTATGAAACTTGAATGATCTCCTCCTATTCTACCTTTTTTCTTCTTCTTACGAAATGTATTTAGTATTTGAAGGGTTGGTATTAGATTGCCTTATCCAAACCAAAGTTCACAGATGTGTGTTGTTTTTTAGCTCGAATGCTCATGTTCAGATAAATGCTGTGACAGAAGCAAGATGACAAGATTGTTCTTCTGCTTTTGCTAAACTTCATACATCAGTGGGAAAATCCTGAAGTGTCATACAGCTCTATCTTTTCCTCAGATAGTTTATATAGCTATCTGTATCAGCAAAGTGAATTATAGTATAATATTGTTTGAGCGCCCATGTACATTGATGTCATGACCATGAAACAGACAGGCACAGTCCCTACCCTGATGGAACTTACAGTCTAATGAGGGAGATACAGGGTGTCCATAAGTCTGGAGACAGATTAATGCACATAAGATCATCAAGAACGTCTACAATCTGTGAAAAATAAAGTGATATTGTCTCTATTTCCAGGCTTGATGGGCGCCCTGAGGAAAAGTAAAGAGTAAATTTCAAAGGCATGTATTTAGTCATGTAACGGTGGAAGAATGAGGTAACAGCTAGCTGTTGTGAGGTTCGGAGAAGGTTTGCTTGAAGAGGTGATATCTAAGCTACATGAGTTCAGAAGGGTAAGCAGAGCTCACTCCAGGAAGTGTTCTTGTCAGACGGAATAGCACGTGCTGAGGCATGGTGTCCAGAGGCGCATTCACGAACTGAAAATACTTTCACGTGGCTAAAGCACGGAGTTCCACGGAGGGGTTCTGGTGAACTATTTGCCTGGAGAGAGAAGTTGGAAGCAGATTGTGAAAGGCTTTTTAAACTTAAGTGAAGAATTTAGAGGTCAGTGGGGAGCCACGCAGGGGGTCGACATGATGGCCTTGTCGTTTAGAAAGATCATTCTGGCTAAGGAATAAAGCGTGGATTTGGGGGGTGGGGGTGAGTGGGTTGTGTAACTGATGGGAGAGAGACTTGCTGAGCAGTTTCAGTAATCTAAACCAGCAACATGGTGGCCTGAATTGGCAGAGTAGGAATGGAAAGAAGTAGAGAATTGAGAAATACTAATGCGGTGGAATTGACAGGCCTTAGCAATTAATTTGATTTGCTGGGTGAGGGGGAATCAAGGAAGATGCTTAGGTGCTTGGCTCGGGTGAAAGGTGGACTTGCCCGGTAGAGTTGGACATAAAGCTCTGGTGCTCAGGAGAAATATACAAATAATATTTAGGAATCATGAGCATGGAGATGCTCAGGGAGAGTATAGAGTGAGAAGAGTATTTAAGACAGACTATGAACAATATACAGAAGAAACTGCAGAGGAATGGCCAGAGGGGGAGAAGGAGAATACCAGGAGGTTATAGTGCCGCATACCGCGTGGGAAGAAAGAAGAGGGGCCTGCCTCTAGGGTCAGATGTTGCCGGGAGGTCAAGATGGAGTTGGCGAAAGAGCCCGTTGGGTTTAGTGACAAGGAGGTCCTTACGAACTTTGGTGACATTTTAGAGGCACGGTGGACATGCTAAAGTGGGCTTAAAAGTAAAGCAAAAGTGGGAATGTGAAGATGGTTGGCATGGACAGTTCGTAGAGAAATTGAGTTGTGAAAGGGATGGTAGTTAGCTGGAAGGGGCTGAGGAATTAATGAACTGGACATACACATAAGTTGAGAGACACTTGAGTCTGTTTAATGAATATGAGAAGAAGAGAGGACAAGATTGAAATTATTGGCACAAGAGGAGATAATAAAACAAATGTGAGTTCTCAGAGGATGGGGTAGGTAATCCAGAACCCGAGAGAAGGAAGGGGCACCTCTCTTCCACTGTAACGGGTAGAGCTGAGGAAACGATCTGTGCAGGGCCAGGGAACTAAGGAGACCTGTTGGCAGGAAGGTGAGGGGTGCCCATGTAGAGGTTTCTGTTTTCTGTGTGAAGGTGGAGAGTTCCTGTGCTGCAATTAACAGCGGAAGGTGAGGAAGTTGAGGTTGGGCTTATCTTTGTGGAGAACGAGAGAGAGGGCTAATTTGAGAATCAGCATTATGGAGCCCAGAGTTGGCTGAGTATACTACAGCAGCACCAATCTGCGGGGCCGCAGTATTTCTCCAGGCGCACCCACCAGTCAGGAGCTGAATGGCTCTGTCCCCGGGCAGGCAGAGGACAGCTGGGCAAGAGAAGTGAGGATTTGGTCAACAGAGTGGTTAAGTAGTTAAAGTGATGCCTGTCAAGTCTGTGTTGGGTAGGAGAAGCTGTGAATTCAGGTGGAAGTTGGTCGTTAGGAGGTAGGAGGATCAAGAGGCTAACTATCCAGGGAGGTAGAGGAAGTAACTGGAAGGCCGAGAAGCTATGGTCAGAGAGTAGCATAGCTAAACATTATTTCAGAATTGGAACAGGTCCGGGTGATTTGGTCTAGGAGTTGACCAGTTGAGTGGGTGGCAGAGGTGGTGTAGATGTGAATCTCCGTGAAGATGAAATAGGAAGTTAAGGAACTGAGAGGCTAGAGTGACGCGTGAGTCATCCATGCCAATGTTGAAATCATCCAGAACTGGGGCCAGGACTGGGGAAGAGAGAAGCACTGTGAACCCTGGCTGCCAGGTCTTCAGGAATGAAGGCGTCTGACCAGGGGGTCTGCAGAGGGTAGCAGTAAGATGGACAAGGAGCGTTGCTGGCATGTGGTTTTGTACACGGAGATGGAGAAGAAACATCCTAGCAGTGGAATTCTTTGGAAGGAAAGAGTAGGCTTCTCCTCTTCATCTTGGTCTCTCCGATGCTTAGCACAAAGCCTGGCACAGAAAGAGTTTAATATGTTTTCGTGGAATGAAGGTAGGAATGAAAGTAAATTAAGGCCTGCATTTCCTTATAGCTTACAGTGTAAAGCTATCGTTTTTCAGTTATATAGCTGCCAAGTTTAAGTGCTTTTTAAAGGGCTCCCCAGGCCTAGCATTTCCTTAGGGACGTGTTAATGTACCAGAGCTGGAAAGAGGCAGTTTGGAGTGGGGGCCGAGGCAGAGGGCTGGATGGAGAGTCTTCTGCCTCTTGTTCTTCTCCTGGCCCTGCCCCATCCCACAGATACTACTTTGCATTGGTAAAGGGGTAATTATGACCTAGTTATTGTAAAGGGCTATAGTATATAGTATATTCCTGTGAGATCCTAAGAGTTCAAAAGAGAGAATCAGCTGTTCCAGGTTATCCTTTGAAAAAGCCTAGAAATAGACGAGATGGAAAACCTTATAATGACCATCCCTTTCCATAATGTTCCTTTAGACTTTGGGTTTAGGCATTATTCACTTCTTCTGTTAGAAAATTATTCTATTCAAAAATGTGTCTCATTTTCTATCATTTCAATTGATATTAAAATTTCCAATAAACGTTGGGAAAATTGGGGAATTTGATATTATAAAAAATGTTGGCCATTTGAGGTTGTAATCTTGTAATAAAGTTAAGCTCTGAATGTAGAATGTGGAATTTCCACTTTTAAGCAGATTTGAAATTCTCAGCACTTCCTTTCTGAGCATGACTTTTCTCATATTTGGAAAAGATTTAGGTATAGCAAAATTAGGGTGTATTTATCTAAATTAAGTACTGCATTGTCGAGAATGGTAGGAGGGTTCCATGTGTAGTATGAATATAGAATGAAGAGTTCACCAATCCTTTTATTATTGAAAACATGTGTGGTCACATTACTTCACTGTTCGGTGGATGATATAAGAATTTCCTCTTAATTTTATATTTGCTTAGGTTTATCTTCCGGCCTTTCTGTCATTTCTGTGCCTGCAAAGCCATGATAAAGAGCTATTGTCTGTGGTGCAGGCAAATAAAACTTGTCCTGGTTAGCTTTTCCAACCGAAGGTCACTTCCACTCACTCTTACTTTAATGAAAATTAATGATGTTATCTCCATGATTTCCTGATGCCAGTGAAGAGTTTGAATTGCAGATGCCTTAGAAAATATGCAGAGCTACCACTATTTAGCTCTTGGTCTTATTTTTTTCACTTCACTATCAAAGCTTCAATATTGCGGAAACCTGAATAATGCAATTTTATCCACTATAGAGAATTTGCTATTTAAGTTGAGAGCATCGCCATTGGCCTATAATGTCCCCAGTTTGTAATCGGTTTAATGTTGCATGACTCTATACTGCCTTTCAGCGCATTGTGAATGAAAATGAAGCTCGACAGAAAAGCAGAGACAAAGAGAAAATCTTGGTGAGAAGGATTTATGAGGTGGTTCATATGGCTGATCCTCCATTGAAAGTTATGAAGAAGAGAATCTAAGCTTTTTCTTTCTCCTTCTGTAGTTCGGATGGCATGCTATAGATGTATGGCTTCTAACATTAAAAATATAGCCACCTTCTAAGAGCAGAAATAAAAATGCGCTTAACAAAGCACGTGTATTTAGTTTATTAGTGTGTGGTGGGTTGGAGAGAGCCCAAACCATAGGGCTAAATATACTGCAGTTGATAAATGTGACAAATATTCTGCAAACAAGAAATAGAGAACAATGTGCTTCTGTTCAGCAATGAAATCACCCAGTAGAGAGATTTGGTACAGACTGGCGTTGTCTGAATAAAGGCACGGCTGCTGGACTCACCCTCACCATGACCGACCAGGTGAACAGTATGCTCCTTTCTTGGTAAATGCACCTCACCTTTTGAGTGTGGCATTAGAAAGGGTTCGGTGCTAAAGAAGACTCCCAGGACCCACAGTAACACGGCTCACAAGTCTACAGTCTCTTGCAGGAAAAGACTACAATAAGGGCAACAGCCTTAAAGTCAGGCTATGCATCCATGGTCACAGGCTGCCTCACCCAGCAAGGGCGGCCCGAGAGGCCAGGGTAACTATTTCGTCACTCTGCCACAAAAATCTGCTTTTCCCATATGCTATGTATTATTTTTCACTTAGCTTAGTGGCCAGGTCTCTGTTATTTCAGAATGCAAAATAGCTTGAGGACAGAGCCAAACTGATTTTCTCAGCTCACATGGTTTGACAGATACTGATGCTCAAAGAGAGGCGTCTTGCAACAGGACCCATGTCTCTCCCAGGGGAAGCACTGTAGTCCTGTTTGAAATTTGTCCACTACTCCTGAGTTGCACACTAGGGAAAGGATGGCTGGCCCTCAGTCATGGTGCTGAAGCTGTTAAGGAGCACCTTGTTGGTTCCATTCTCCAGTTAGCATTGGTTCCATTTCCAGTTATCATTCTGGGAGGCTTGCCGTCCTTATCCTTCTTCCTGGCATTGGATGCCCTCAAAGTGCTCCCTTTGCACTGGGAGGTCTTTTCCATCAGTTTATCTTTTCTCATTCAGAGCAAATTTGACCTGCCCAGCTATTCCTTGCCCAACTCCCAATTCTCCTAAGGTTCTTTTATTTCAAGTGGTCCCACGCTCTTTGGTCCACCAGACGTGTTGTTGCATTTGGTACTAACATCTTTACTATTCCTAGGAGATAAATTTGAGATGCAAAATGTTGGGTCACCCAGGCTAACATCATCTGAATAGTAGTCACTTCTAAATGGACGTTGGTGTGGGCATGCCACAGAAGTTTCTATAACCGTCCACATCACATTTCTAGCTTTTCAATCTCAGGGAAGTAGGCCCAGCCAATTAAACTTAATTCTTCCTCAATGATCCAAGTGTTCCATTTGTTCCTCCACCCATTTGTGGCTTTCCTCACACAATAACGGGGCAAATAACCACTTTTTCTACACATAATATTGTGACTGATGAGACATATAGCATATAAACTTTCTGCCGTATAGCCAATACCTTTCTTAAACCTTCATCATCATAGTTAATGGCCACACAATGCTCATTCAGATTATTATAAATCAGGGGTCTCTAGATTTGACTGGGTAAATATTCCCGCAGGGTACTTTTCAACACAGGCCCTTAATGACAGATAGATATATCCTGTAAGACAAGAACCAGAAGACATAGCCACTTTAATATTGGTCCGTGGAGTCATAGTTGCAGTCAGAACTCTCATCTCTTCATCCAGTGTGCTCAGTAGATTGGCTCGCTGTCCTCTTCACTTCTTGGCTCTTTAAAAGGACATCTGAGTCATAGCTGAGGGAGTATATTATTCTCTTATTTTAAGCCTCTTTCTAGGCATCAACATTATGTTAGATTTTCCCTTTTTAAAACCCATTTGGTGGCTTTCTTCCCTTTGACAACAATCTTGCCTTTCTTCCTCATCATTAATTTTAATCCAGACCTCTGCCCACACAAGAAGTATGTCCTTTGGGTTCAGCCACTGGGCTGGTCCATATTTAGCTGGTGGCAAGAGACGACATGCCAGGACTTCGGCTTCAGTCTCTTCCCAATGGTAAAGGGTCAGATGGGAACAGTACAGAAGAAAGGTATTATCTTGTCCTCTAGGCAACAAAACATTTGCGACAGCCCCCGCTGGGCGAGGTGTGGGGAAGGAGTAATCCATTCCATCAATCCCTGTGGAATTCTTGCACTTATGTTTCAACTAATAGCCATAATATCTTGTCTTGGAATATTACCAGCCTTTGAGACTCTTAATTGTCGCCCCAGTCCAAGGACTACTGGGTATGGCATGGAAGAAGAAAACTGTGGCGCAGTAGGGAACACCTGTAAATTCCCCACTTGAATTATCTTTTTAATTGTAATTGGTCTCACAGATGTAGCCCATTTATCAAAAGTGACAGTTGCCCAGGTTCCTTTGGCTGGAACTCCACCTGCAGGCCAGAGAGGGTGAAGCTCAGCCGAAGGAGATCCTGAACTCAGCTTTGCTGATGCAACCAAGGAACTGAATTTTTAGCAGTCCTGCCATCAGTTTGCAATTCCCTTCTAATCCATTTTCTTAGCTCCTGAAGTTCAGGTTCTACCATTTCCAGATGCTGCTAGAACGTTGTATTATTGATAACCAATTTCAAAGCGTGTGCTACTTCAAACCAGGGGTAGCTTGGCAACCAGCAATGGTTCATTTTCATCTCTTTTATCAGAATCACCTTTTTATCTTTTGAAATAATACCTTAGCCATATTTTTGGCTAAGGATGAATTGGAGGTCTTCTAAAGAATCTCACTTCTGACACTGATTGCACTGGCCATGGCAGTTAGGGCTCAGTTGCTAAAGAAGACTCACAGAACCCAAATGACAGTTCTTAGAAATCTACAGTTCATTACAGGAAAAGGCTACAATATACCAAAAAACATTAAAATGAGGTTCTGCGTCACACCCACAGGCTGCCTCAGGGCATAGGGTCCAAGAGCCCAGGTGCTGGCCCCAAGTGCTCTCTCTCTGTAAGGGCCGTACCAGGATGCACTTTCTCTCAGACCAGGAACCACCGATGTGAGCACAAGCCACATCCTTGGAAACCAAGGAGCGTAATTGGAGTCTTAGCCAGGTTTCCTTAGAGCCTGCTGGTATCCTGGGCATATTCTTCCTACGTAGCCAGTCCCAAACCCAGTGGCCTCCACGGGTCTCACTGAGATCGGGTAAAAATGGCCAGCGTTACTGCTAGCAATAAAGAATAGTGATAACATGTAACCATGGCTACACATCAACACAGTAAGTCGCTTCTTTTCATTGCATTGATCTAGGCTCTGCATTGTATAGCTATTTTAGCAGAACATCTCATGCCAATTCCAGAACCTCTAGAATTAACCCTTGCAGCACAGATAACGACATCAAAGCACACTGACTTTCTTGCTGGGCAAAGATTTGCTTGGAAAGTCCTTCAGTGTGAAGCGGAAGCTGCCGATAGAATGGCCCGATGTCACCGACAGCCTCCTCTTCCCACAGCCGCCTTCTGCTGCCTGGGCAAAAAAAAAGTCAGCAAACACATAGCAGTTATCCCATCACGACGCCCTCTGGCTCTGTCTGCGCTAATTAGGTGAAGGATTATTTCTATATTAACACAGTATCCAGATTGACCCATGGGATGAGCTTGGGGTTGTGTGGGCACCATGGGACTTGTATTCTCACCAATGTTTTGGTGTTTCTTTTTTCTCCGACTATTACTACTAGTAGGGAATGAGGAATGATTTTTTTTTTTCTGTGAAGTCTATTAGGACACTTTCTGCCATCCACCTTTCTGCTTTTCGGTATGTACCTCCGTGAGGAACTGGAAAACCTGGGTGTCCTGCCATAACACCCGCAGCAAGTCTTATCTCTGGTCTCAGTTTTCTCAACTGCAAAATGATTCTGAAGGTGCTTTCTAGTTCTTAGAGCCTATGATTCTGTAAAAGACCAAAAAGAAAATTGCCTCAGCTCCTCCCTTGTGGCATATGTAGAAAGGAATAGAGGAATAGAGTTAGCATTTGGACCTAGAATGTTGAGAGGATGATTACAGACATCCAGAGCCTCAGGTACCATTAATGGGATCCTTGTGCTTCAGTCCCACTCTCTCATCCCCCACCTTTATTTTTTGTTTTTTCTGCACAGCAAAGAGCATCCTGGAGAGCCAGTCATTTTTGTTCTGTCCCCACCCTCTCTCACCCCCACAGCCCTCATGCAGGAGGGTCCTCACCAAATGGTCCCTATTCTTCCATGGTTTCAAAACCTAGAGCATCCTCTACTGTAAAAATACTTTTTGAAAGAGAGGGTATATTAGGACATACTTGGGTTTTTCTATAACTTTAAAATGTATTTCCTAGTGAATACACTAACGCATGGAGATATTTTTTTTTAATGGAAATTCCTAGCCTGAGGTGAAAGGATAGTTTCACAGAATTGCGTCTGCCAGTTGCTTGTTGAGGCTTCTAGAAACAGCTAATCATTATGTTTAATGTTTCATCAAAAAAATCTCAATGTGTTCTTTAAGATGCTCCTTTTTGAACAGTTAAGTGTATGTCTGTGTGGCAATGAAATTGTCCCTATTGATTTTCTCATGTTTTTCAAGTCCATAGTATCAGCCATGTATACCTAAATAGAAGTCTTTTAAAAATTGTTCCCTGAAAGTGGAATTCGGTTTGATATGTTTGTATTGAGAAATGTGCTGTCCCATCTTCTGTGGTAGATCGTTCTTGTGTTTAACCATACCCGGTTTTAGCAGAGTACACCACACAGTATTTCTCCCCTAACTGTGTCATCATCTGCTCCTGTTATTTCAGAGCAATTGCTTTGCTTCCGTCTGGAGCTATTTATACTCCAAATTTTCTGTTTTGTGTGTTACACATTCACCTGTACAGAGATCAGGATAGACCCGATAAAAAGGAATTCGTGCAATTTTGCTGTTGGTTGCTTTGTTTCCATCACACCAGTAAATTAGACTCCAAATACAAAAGGGAGTCTAAAAATTCTCACTTGTTAGTTCTTATATCCTTGGATATTAAGCAAAATATTTGTAATGATTAAGGCAGAGTAACACAAAGAAAATAATAGAGAAACTGCAAACCGCCTGTAGCTTCCTTTAGTGTATAAACATGTTGGGAATATTGGTCTTTGGAAGAAATCCATTCCTCTCTTCCGCTAATGGGAATGGTGTGCTGTGTTTCTAAATGTTCTCACTGCCTGCGTCTAGAAGGGTGTCCTCGGAGGAAGTCAAGCACACAGAAGAGAGAATGGAAGTTTGAGTCTCATGTCCCTGAACCTCTCTCCAGTCTCCCACGCAGTCCCTGCTCGGCCTTCCCCTCCTCGTGCCTGTTTGCATTGTTGTTTTTTTAATTCGTTATTCTTTTCCCTACCTGTCTCCCTCTCAGATCAAGTTACGTACCTTTCTGCTGCTTTAAACAAAGTCTCGGCTCCCATGTAAAGAGGTTATTTCTTAATCTTGAGAGTGTTTTTAAGCAAAAGGAGTGGGGTCTTTGCTTTCGTAGGATGAGGGCTCGTCCAGGGTGGCACAGAGCTTTACTCCCTAGGATGAAAGGATGAAAGATAAAGAAAAAACCGCCTGCTTCCACCACCAGGTCTCCTTCATGCTTTTTTAAAAGAGAAAAACATGCGCTACATAGGCATTAACATACATAGGTATTAATCACTATTTTTGTGGGTATTTTCCATTAACATTTAATTAGAACTAGCTGCAAATAACAAGTAAAGTACATGAAAGCCTTCAATTTGTGTGTTTAGTATTGGACAAGCTGTTCACCGACTGGGATGGCCCACGTTTATCTGCGGTTACATTTATAATTGTCTTGCCCCCTCCCCCTAGATGTGTGAGAGATTTCCTTAATTACTATTGATTCTTTCTCTCGAAGGACTGAGAGTTCAGACGAGAGCTTAGGTGTATCAGGTGTTATAAAAGCCATGTTGTTGCATTTGCAATTTGGCTAATAAATTGGCTTTAGAGAAAAGCGTCTCTCCATGACACTTGGGAATAAAGCTTGCAATTTGCTGATGTTGGACAAGGTTGAGGTTGCACTTTTGTTGCATTTTTGTCTTTCGGTATGTGATTAAATACCGCCTCAGACCAAGGGATTCCTCCCCACTCCTATCTTATGAAGTTCTTAGAGGACTTGAAAAGTCCATTATAAAATACAATTTGAAGGTAAAAGGAGAAGTCAGTGAGCCTCGGTCTGAAAACTGGATAGATTATGCCGTTACTGTAGTTTTTCTACAGAAAATTTTAGTGACGTTGATTGTTTTTTTTTTCCTAATGTTAAGGTAGCAGAGAGATTGTGAGGTGACTGATATTTCAAGGAGAAAAAGGCTTAATGATTATAAATGCATAGCTGGAAATGGAGTTTACACAACCCTAACCACACAGATTAATCAAACTGACCTTGTCTGATACTAATTCTGTCATGCGCCGCATAACAATGTTTCAGTCAATGACAGACAGACCGCATGTACAACGGTGGTCCCTTAAGATTAGTCCTAATAGCCTTCGTTTGTAGTAGGCTACCATCTAGGTTTGTGTGAGTACACCCTATGATGTTCACACAACAACAAAATCACCTAACGATGCGTTTCTCAGAAGGTAGCCCCGTCATTAAGTGACGCATGACTGTACAAGAAAGTATTATCAGGAACTCGTAGGAAATCTCTAGTAAAACAGGTTTTTTCTGATTCAAGTGGAAATGACCCCGTTCACATAGAACATTACAGGTACCCTTAACTCTCAAATATTCCCCAAGACTTCAGGAATGGGAACTGTCTCTTTGCTCACATCTTCACTCAATGCCAGGGACATCTGAGAACATGCTTAGATCCTGAATACGCGTCAGATCATCAAATTTAGAGCTGAGGGATGAAAACAAAACACTTTCAAGAGGGGAGGGTTCGGGTCTGGTGTTTACTAAAGGGTACGAGCCAGCCCTACCAAGATTCTCAAAGGAAAAGGAAGAGTAGTGAAAAGAGGATTTTTTTCCCCTTGGAATCACTTGTGGTTTTAATGTGGCTTTTGCAGTGGATCTCTTGAGCCTGTCAGCTGCGTGCGATGCCCTGGACCAGCACAACCTCAAACAAAATGACCAGCCCATGGATATCCTGCAGATCATTAATTGTTTGACCACTATTTATGATCGCCTGGAGCAAGAGCACAGCAATCTGGTCAACGTCCCTCTCTGCGTGGATATGTGTCTCAATTGGCTGCTGAACGTTTATGACACGTACGTATGGCAAGCTTTTTTCAGACTCTGCCAGAGGAGGCTTAGTTTACAGAATGGTGACGGTGTAATTAGCATCACAACAGGGCCCCAGTCTAGAAATATGGGCCTCAGGATGAAAGTTTCGTGAAGCTGTGTGACCTAATGTTGTCCCTGTGATAAATCGTTTCTGCATTTATTGGAGCTGAAAAATATTTTGATAAGCTGGGAGGTAGAGCTAGAAGGTAGATTGCTCTCAGATTAGAAAATAAACACCCTGGGATGTTCATTTTTCAAATCGGAGAGTGAGTCAACGCGTAGCCATTGGTTCTTTCCCTTTCTTGCCTGTGTATTTTGGCTTTCTCCGTCTACTTTGGGGGGCTCCCTCTCCCTGGCGGAAATGGATGCGTTCCTCGAGATGTCGGCATACCTATCACCAGATCTGAGAAGTGTTAGACGATACTCAGAAGATTTTGGGGGAAGACTATGAATTGATAAGCCAAACAAAATGAAAACGAGCCCTTAACGCTGCCAATTCAGCTCCTCAAAGTGAGGAGGTTTCTTTTGAACAATGTTTTGTGAAGTTTCACTTTGGTCCCTCCATTCATCACTCTCTCTTAGAGAGCACTCATTCATTTCTTCGGAATTGCACACAGGAGAGAGCCCCATTTCTAATTTTTGTCTTGAACTTAATGAAGACAGTTGAGGAAGCGAGCAGAAGGAGTTAGTCTTAATTTTGACTGAATTCTTCTTAGACCTCAAAATTCTTACATGCCTTGTTTCACGTGTCAACAAGAACGTAGCCCCATTTGGAAGTCTGGGAAAGCTTTCCGAAAGGAGTTGCGTGTCAACTCTTTTGCCTTTGTTGTAGACATCTCCCACCTGCTGGATTAAAATATATACCTTTTTTGCTTTGTTATTTTGATAAAGTATTGCTTTTTAAATTCCAAGATCACCTGGCTATTGCAATCTGATAATTATCTACCAAGCCTTTGAACACATTGGGTTTTAATTGTGGGTTGGGTTACACCTACATTTGCTTGGGTAAGTGTTTGTATTTAGGTCTTTCCTCAAGTATATTTTGGTACCATTTTCTTTGCAGGTGACGTATGAATGGATTCTAAGTCTATATCTTCCCTTCCAGTTGCCTGAAAATTATTTGGGGGCAATTTTAACTCCTGGAGGACCTGGTTTACTATATGAAGTCTATTTGTTAAACTCTGATTTGCCTTTTTTGGAGAAAGAAGAGATAACATCTTCTAGTGACAGTAATTTTGTTAATGCATTAAGATCCAGGATTTCTGTTTGACTAAGAGATTTAGTAACTTGTACCAGTTGAAAGTTGAGCATATTGTTCACCAAAAATAACCACAATGGGGACCAGTCCTTTGCAATTTCTAAGTGCTAGGTGGGAGAATTATTCTAAAATCTTTTTTTTTTTTAACAGACTTCTAGGGTTCAGTTGCTTTCCGTAACAAATAAAAGCTGAAAATTATTGAAAGACGTTTGCTACCAAATGAAAAAATTTTTTTTTATTTTTAATCTTTTCCCATGGATAAAATGAACTTGTTAATAAATTTGTTATGCTGATATATGCTTATTTCAGCTTTAAATGTAATAAAAGTGAAAGCGCACTTATATTAAAACACTGATACAGCAGTAGGTTATTTTTAAATTGCCCTTTAAGATCATCTATTTGAATGCTCTCTAATAGAGTGTATCATTTCTCTTATGGAGATAAACATTCATATTTTATATTATGTGTCATATGGCCTGAAGTGATTCATTTTCTTCTCAATAAGGGGCAATCTGATGGAAATCTACGAGTCTTGAAGAGAGCAGAGCAGTTAGTTGCTGGCAGTTTTTTTGGCTTCAATAGCCAAAGTACGTAATTTCCTTCAGTAACCAAAATAGCTTAGTGCAGAATATTAATTCTTCCACTTACCAACTTAAACCCAGGTGACTCTCTGTGGATGAATAGGAGGATATTTTTTCCTATTTTATGTAGAGCAACTCTTAGACTTCAAGTAAGGGCTTTGCAGAATTGAAAACTTGCTAAATGTTCATTGGTCAAATTTCCATCGCATTCTACGTCATCAGCCAAGTAGATAAGGAACTCAGACAAGTTCTTAACAATCTTAATAAAACAGTGGTCAATAGAGTTCTCATATGCAAGGATTTTTTCTTAAACTGAGAAAGGTTTACCATCTGGTAAAGTGTCACTAATTATTTTCTGCTTTGATTATTTGTAATAGGGGACGAACGGGGAGGATCCGGGTCCTGTCTTTTAAAACTGGCATCATTTCTCTGTGTAAAGCACATTTGGAAGACAAGTACAGATGTAAGTCACGGGTGTGAACTCTGTATCCTTTTATTAACGTTGGCTAATTACCGCAGTCCTGGACGGGCAGTGACATAGTGTTCTTAATTGTCAGCAGATTCTCCGTGTAAGATGCAGAACTGCTTTTAGAGTGTCATAAAACTTGGTTTGTGCTGTGCCCTGTCAAACATTACATTGCAGGTATTTAAATAGAGAATGAGGATTAACTTCTCCAGTTCAAGTGTTCTTTTACATTACCTTGACTCTGTCTGAATAAAACACATGTTCCTAAAGGATCAAGTCTGATTTCCTAACCCCTTTGTGTAAGGCAGAAAAAAAAAAATAAAGGTTTAATCCGTGCGCTTGCCTCCTCTTTGGAGTCTTTTTTTAAAGAGTCCTATCTAGCATTCACCTTCAGGAAACATTGTTTATTTTATGATCATCTTACTGCAGGTTGTACTGACATTTCCAATTCTGTGACATGGTTAACTTTATTATTGGAGAGACAGCTTGCCATTTCTTACAGGGTAAATAGCACCTTATAGAATTTCCTTTTGATTGACCGTTGGGTTCTTCTGCTTAAAATTTGTAAATCCCAAATTAAAAGCAAATGCTATAGAAGTGATGGTTGAGATGAGTAACCATTCATTCCCACTGTGAAGGGCTGTACGTATTTCCCCCTTAAGTGCTTATAAGAAATCTTTTCAGTAGGAATGTTAAACAAACCTAGTCTGTCTTGTCTGTTCTCTTTTTGCCTAAGGCCTAGCCTCTCAGGGATGAGGCAATGTGCTGAGCTTAAGGAAGGGCAGGAGGTAAAAGATGGAATTCCTCCAAAGCCACTCTGTGTCCGACTGCTCATTGCCCCCCTAGGCGCAAGCCACAAAATACACAAGCCCTTTTAGCTCTCACTTTTATATAGTTTCCACTTGAGTTTCCTCATTCTAAGAACCAAAGAAAAATAACCAACAGCTTGTGTTGTTAACCACTTAAAAATGTATTTTGGATAAAATACAATAGTTCTATGGGCTTTCCTCCTGTAAATATTGTGGTTGTGTGTTATAGGCTAGCTTATCCTCACTCCAGCCTTATCAATGGTATAGTACCAGCATATTGTCATACTAAATTCAATCATTAAGGGAGTTTCAAGTCTGTTTCAAATAACTACTAAGAGGGAACATGTTTTGAGGCCAGCGAAACAAAAATATTAACTGCAAACTGGGATATTTGAAAATAATTCATAATTTTGAAAAAGCATCTGGGTGTGTGTTGGAGAGATGGTAGAAGGCTGTGTGTGAGATCTCAATTTGCTTATTGCCATCTTAGATATCTCACTAAAATATTTATTTTTTTAGAGTTTAAAGTGACTTATGAGTAGGAAAAGCTTCCTTGGATTTACTTTTTTGGCAGCTTTTATTTAAATACAAGGTATGATTAAAATTATTGTATTTCTGAGAACAAAACAGACATTGCCGGTGTTTGGTGTGTTCATTCATTCTGTGAACCCATGTATATTGGAAACCTGCAGTCCTCCAGGTACTGCTGTTCTGCTCTAGACACTTCTGGTGCACAGTTGACCAAGATATGGTCCTGCTCTCAAGGAGATACCATTCTTCAGCTGCAAAGACAGACCCACATTAAATCAGTGACAGTGTAAAGTGATTTGAGCTACTTACAAATATGTATAGCATCCTGTGGGAACCCATACAAGAAACTCAATGATCTTGTGACTTCATAAAGAAGTCCCAATGTCGCTCCATTTGTTCATCTCTGATGTTCTAAAGGGATGGTGCTTTGGGCCAGTTACATGCTTCTTAATGCTAAGACATTTATTTTATGATAATGGTTATGTCCTATATAAAATATATTTCCCAAGACGTTGTGTTCTGGCTTAGGAAAAATTCAGGTATCAAGACTGTATGTAAACTCTCATTTCTTTCAGGGCTGTAGTTTATTTGAAAGTTGGCACACTTCATATATACACAGTGATGCTTAACTTGATCCATAAAAGTAAATGTCCAGATTAGCATACAGTAGAAGGAACCCCTCTCTGGGGGAATATTGGCGACTCTCGAGAACTGGTACGGGCATTGAGTTGGTTGTTAGGTTCTGCTAGCATTTACTTGGTGCTGCTTTTGATTGTTGCAATTCTCTTCTTCCTTTTTTAGACCTTTTCAAGCAAGTGGCAAGTTCAACAGGATTTTGCGACCAGCGTAGGCTGGGCCTCCTTCTGCATGATTCTATCCAGATCCCAAGGCAGTTGGGTGAAGTTGCATCCTTCGGGGGCAGCAACATTGAACCAAGTGTCAGGAGCTGCTTCCAATTTGTAAGTTATTCGCCTTCTTAAGTAATATATTTATTCTTTTGTGTTTTAGAAATTAATTTTAAACGCCACGAAACTTCAGTTTCTCACATTAGCTCTTCTGTAGGCAGGCAGGTAGGTAGGGGATTTTTGATATTTGATACCTCTGTGGGTAATGGCTTCTGGAACTCTGGGTTTGGGGAGAGAGGATGGTGCAGAGGAGGGAAAAGAAACCTCTGCAGCAGGGTTACTAAGCATGGTCGCTAAGGTGCTGGGAGGGAAGGGAGTTCTCGGTGCCTCCGTGAGGGAGGAAATAAATCTCCAGCCGTAGAAATCCTTTGTAAATAGGAAAATGACCTTTAGGGGCCGGCCCAGTGACACAGTGGTTAAGTGTGCACGTTCCGCTTCTCGGCGGCCCGGGGTTCGCCGGTTCGGATCCCGGGTGTGGACATGGCACTGCTTGGCATGCCATGCAGTGGCAGGCGTCCCACATACAAAGTAGAGCAAGATGGGCATGGATGTTAGCTCAGGGCCAGTCTTCCTCAGCAAAAAGAGGAGGATTGGCAGCAGTTAGCTCAGGGCTAATCTTCCCCCCCCCAAAAAAAGGGGGGGGCTGGCCCCATGGCCGAGTGGTTAAGTCCGTGTGCTCCACTGCAGGCGGCCCAGTGTTTCGTTGGTTCAAATCCTGGGCATGGACATGGCACTGCTCATCAAACCACGCTGAGGCAGCGTCCCACATGCCACAACTAGAAGGACCCACAACGAAGAATATACAACTATGTACTGGGGGGCTTTGGGGAGAAAAAGGAAAAAAAATAAAATCTTTAAAAAAAAAAGAAAATGGGGGGCTGGCCCCGTGGCCAAGTGGTTGAGTTCGCGCGCTCCGCTGCAGGCGGCCCAGTGTTTCGTTAGTTCGAATCCTGGGCGCGGACATGGCACTGCTCATCAGACCACGCTGAGGCAGCGTCCCACATGCCACAACTAGAAGAACCCACAACGAAGAATACATAACTATGTACTGGGGCCTTTGGGGAGAAAAAGGAAAAAATAAAATCTTTAAAACAAAAAAAAAGAAAATGACCTTTATAGGTGAGTCTCTTAGGTTTTTTTTTAACCTAATTCTATCATTATAGCCTCCTTTTCAAGGGCTGTTGGTAAATAGTTGACATACCTATCATTTTTTTAAAAAAAGTTTTCCTTTTGTAGCTCTGACATTCCTCTACCCTTCCAAGGCCTGGATGGCGACTTCCCATAGTCTTATAACAAGCTTGGAAGTTTGTACTCTACTAATGTCTGTTCCGAGCTCGACACACTCTTGCCCATTCTCTTTCTTTTTTTCTTTTTTCTTTTTGGATGAGGAAGATTAGTCCTGAGCTAACATCCATGCCCATCTTCCTCCATTTTTTTAATATGTGGGACGGCCCACAGTATGGCTTGATAAGTGGTGTGTAGGTCTGCACCCAGGATCTGAACCAGTGAACCCCAGGCCACCAAAGCGTAGCAAGCAAACTTAACCGCTACGCTACTGGGCTGGCCCCATCCATTCTCTTTCTTATCCTGCCCCATTGCCTTCTCCACACCATAATCAGTGCCCCCAGAAACACCCTCTTCCTCCCAAATGCCTGAGCGCTCCAGTGATCAACATTTAGGTTGTTTCTATTTTTTGATAAGGTAGGTAATGCTGCAATGAACATCTTTATGCACTCAGCTCTTTTCTTTGATTGAAGTTTTTTCCTTAGGTTAAAACGTCAGGAATGGGATTACTAGACTGAAAGATATAAACAGTTTTATGGCTTTTAATACATATTACCAGATGGCTCTTTGTGAAAAGTTGTTTCTATTTGCACTACCACTAGCGCTGAAGGAGTGAGATATTTGCAGTATCACGTTATTCACAGTGTTGTCATGGTTTTTTAAAAAATGCTAAGAGCTCTTTTTCTTTTATGGGGTTTCTCAATCCAGTCTAATCCCATTAACAACAGACTAGCTGTAGAGATACCTGGGTTAGACCTGCATGTAGTCTTTGACCACAGACTAGGATAAAACTATAGAAGGCCTCCTGGGCAGAACATTGTGAATATTTAGACATTTCAAGCAGTTTGAGCGTTCATTTAATAGTTAACTGTGCAAACTGAGTAAAGGCATCAGAAGCCCACGTATGTAGAGTTGGATTTACTGTTTGCATTGCTTTGCCAAAATTATGGCAAATTAGCTGTAAATGTAAAATAGATACGGAGAAATAACTGCATTTTTTCACCTCATACTCAAATCCCCCAAAATATGAACAGACTGTCACTGCCTCTAGATTTGTTTCTTGCATGTGGCTGCATTAATATTTCTACTCTAGAATGTAGACACAAGTAACTTTCATACAGTGAATATTAATGGCCCCAGTAGTCCAGATTCGTTTTGGTTTTTTTAAAATCCAATCATAAAATAACTTGTAATGACATGAGGTCTTTTTTCCCTAAGTGTTGTTTTCTCTTTAGTGAACTTTGTTCCTTTTTATGTTCCAGTTGTGAAACTCACACACACATGTTCATATATAATAAGTATATATATATACACAATTGTGTGTGTATTGTGACTTGGGTTGAGAGCAACATTCAGAACACAAACTGGCCGACAGTCATCTTTATTCAGGGACAGTTCCTGTGGCAGAGTAAGCCGGGCTGGCTTCAGGGCCACTGGAGCCATTGTCCTGTCACTCCACAGTACTGACTGCGCCACTGCCATCATCATCAGGCAGCCACTGCCACCCTCACTGTAGACTCTGGCTCTCTCTCTCTCTTTTTGATTGAAATATATTTGACATATAACATTGTGTAAATTAAAGGTGTACCATACATGGATTTGGTACATTTATATATTATGATTGCCATTGGAGCAATAGCGAGCACCTCTGTCACCTCACATAATTGTCCTTTCTTTTTGTGGTGGGAATACGTACGATCTAGTCTCTGGCTCTCTTGAATTTGGTTGTCAGGACAAGGGGCCGCTGAACAGAGGCTCCACTTTCCCTCGTGCTGTGCCCTTATCAGAAGCCAGGTTTGTTCCACGTCGGCCTGTTGCATCTTTTAGCTGGATGCTTGCCTTCCTCACTCACCCCATGCCTTATGTTTCACTGTGTCCCTGTCTGTAATAGCAACACTCCCTTCTCGGTGTCAAGACTTCGAGCTTGCTGGCCCGGTGGCGCAGCGGTTATGTGCACACGTTCCACTTCGGCAGCCTGGGGTTTGCTGGTTCAGATCCTGGGTGCGGACATGGCACCGCTTGGCAAGCCATGCTGTGGTAGGCATCCCGCATATAAAGTAGAGGCAGATGGGCACGGATGTTAGCTCAGGGCCAGTCTTCCTCAGCAAAAAGAGGAGGATTGGCAGCAGATGTTAGGTCAGGCTAATCTTCCTCAAAAAAAAACAAAAACAACTTTGAACTCAACCCACCACTCAATCGCATATTTATTGAATGCTTCCTGGCTAGCTAGTCTCCAAGCTCTTGGCAGTGTCTTTTGTGAGACTGGGGGGAAATCCGTCAAGATATTAAGAGTGGTAACAGGTGGTTTTTATTTTCTTCTCTCTACTATTGTATTTTCTTCTTTGTCCATTTAGAATTAGAAGAAAATTAGTAAAGTGCTAACTTTTTGTTTCAGAGGAAGAAACATCTTTGGTTGAATTCCTTTTCATTGTCACTCTTCCACTGTTTTCAAGCCTTCTCATCACACGCACAGATTATTGCACTGTCTTCTTAGCAAATCTCCTCTCCACACCCTTGGCCCTTTCATTGGTCTTACTGCTCTCGTACCGGTTATAGAGAAATGGATCTACTGTGTGACCCCCACCCTTAGAAATCCTAATTTCTCTATTTAACTCTCAGACCTTTCTTAATCTGTTTCCATAACCGCCCACAGTTTGCTTTCACTACCATGAAATGGCTTCTCCCTACCATATTACCTCCCATGCTTATATATAGTATTGTCACTGTTGCTACTGATAAGAATACTTTAGCTTTGTTCACATGAATTCTCTCATTTAATCCTCGCCAACCTTTTGAGGAGAAGAGAAGAGGCAGGCTTTCGGCTTTTTGTTGTTGTTGTTGTTGTTTAAGCGGATAAACAATTGACCTGTGCCCCGGAAGTCCCTCAGCTGGGCAAGAGTTGGACTCCTAGTCTGGCATCCCCACCCCCTGACTCCCCATTTACTATCTCATTCCCAAGGGGAAATAATACGTATTTATTCTGGGTCCCTGCTAGAATAAGAGATGCCATAACAAAACAGGGAACATCCGAGAGTTAGGGGGGAAGAGGAATCCTCATTTTAAGAAGTTGAGTATTGGCAAATTGGATGTTTCTAGTAGGAATGTTGTACACATTCTATATGTACACAGCCAGGCAAGGTTTATGTTGCTTAGATTGGGGGATCCTCTCAGCTTTGTAGTAATTTGCAGTCAGGTTGAACAGATCCACTGTGAATGCTTGCTTCAGAATCGATGCCCACCGTCCTGGCCCTGCTCAGCCAGGTGCTCTGGCAGTCGCCTTTTCTTTCGCAAGTGCGCAAGTGCATGAAAATGCGATGTTTGCTGTAGGGAGAGATAACAGGAGTGAGAATGCCCTGTGCCCTTTGTTTGAAGTGTAAGACCTTGGGAATGGGGCTAGGCTGGCTCCTTTAGCAAGCTTGTGCTCAAAGGCTGCTGTTTCTAGCAGCCTAAGGAAACGGCAGTGAAGTACTTGTCTCTCCTACAAATGCATTCCTTGCACCGCCGAGGGAGACGATGACTTCAGACTATATAGTCCTTTTATTTCCTTCGTTTTCTTGTCACCAGCTGGAAATCTTACTTCTTTTGTTGGTCCAGTTAGAAAGATGTAACCTCTGATTCAGACAAGGGCCTGGCAGGGGCCAGAAGAGAGATGTGTGTTCATGTGCACTGCCCGCTGGATGATCTTTTCAAGGTTTCCTCAGACCATATCCATACCCTCCAGTCTGGAGATGGACAGTGGTGATGTTTGCACCAAAATATGAATGTACTTAATATCGTTGAAGTGTCCACTTAAACTGGTTAAGACAGTAAAATTTATGGGATGTGTATTTTACCACAGTAAAAAAAATTGAGGGAAAAAACTTAAAAGAGGAAAAGGAATTGCCAAGTCCAGATAAAATGTTTTGCCTGTTTAAAAATCAGTATAGGTGCTTCAAGGAATTATCCAGTAGGCAAGGAAATGAAGGCATATCTGTGGATATTAAAAAAGAAAATTCACTATAAATTTATAGATTTGACAGTTGCATCTTTATTGATACCAAACAAGGCAGTAGGATATGTTTCTACGTCAGAAGCAGACTGCAGTCAACACATTTACTGGGAGATTGCCTCTGGGGCAGTAGTGGAAGTAAAGTTTTGAAACCAGTTTGTTTTAGAAATACAGCTTCAATTCATCCATCATCAGGTTGTTCCTCTTTCGTAATCCACGGAAACATTCCTGTTGGCAGAGCAGATCCACCCTTAGGACCTCAGTCAGGCCAGGCCTGCCCTGGCAATGAGTCACACACACTGCCCAAAAGAACCTTGGCGGTGGGCCACATCTCTTCTCTTTCAGATGAGAAAGCTAAAGCCCAGAGAAGCAGGATGAATATAGTCTACATCCCGCACATATATCACGTCAGAATGACACATCAGGCCTGAGCTGCTGATGTTCCAAGCTAGTATTTCCTTCTGCTAAACCGTCTGAGTAGAAATAGATGGCTTTAACTAGTTCCAGTACCGGACTTGCCTAAGCAGGTGTTAACGTGATCCCTTACGTGAATTTAAGGTTATAAGAGGATGACGTGGGTAAGTGAACATCCCTACCCCCACCCCAGCACACATGCATACACACACACCCACACCACGATCTTTATTTAAAATACTTTAATCCCAATTCCAGTTGTGTAGTCTACCTTCAAATAAAACCAAATAATACTTCCTTTTAGATAGGAAAACTTCACGCTTTTAAGTGACTCCAGAAAAGTCATGTATCTACAAATTGGGATTTGGCAGTGTCCTGAGAAGTGCCCACCCCATGCCCCCACCCCCCCCCCCCAACGTGACAGTCTTTGTCGTCTCTCCTTCTGCAAACATTTTAAGGACTTTATTGTTTAGATAGAATCAAGTATACCAACTTTATATTCAATACGCTTCACCTGCAAGAGCTTGGGTGTCAAAATCTGTTTATTTTACATCTGTTTTCTGCCTCCTGTTGTATGTATGCATTCAAAATGAATAAGTTGCTTTTTCATCTGTCTTCTGGATTTTTATATTCATATGACATAAATGAATATCCTCGATGCACAGTTGTTGTAATATAGAATGATATAGAAATGAGAATGAATTACAGCCTCAACTGCTGCGAGCAAGGATATGGACATGTCTCATATATACATAATAAATCACTCCAGAGTATCTGGAGTAGCAGGTGGCAGAGTGGTGAAGCCCACAGGCCCTGCAGCTGACTGACTGCCTGGGTTCAAATCTGAGCTCCGCTATTTGCTGGGTGTGTGACCTTGGGCACGTTTCTTAAGCTTCCTGGCCCCTAAGCTCTTGGGGTAGTTGTGAGACTTAAATGAGCCCATAGAGACAGAGCAGTTAGAGTTGTGATCAGCACATCATACGTACTCACTGACTGCTAGCTACGATTATCTAAAATGTACCAAGAGGGGCCGGCCCAGTGGCACAGCAGTTAAGTTCGCATGTTCCACTTCAGCAGGCTGGGGTTCTCTGGTTCGGATCCCGGGTGTGGACCTACACACTGCTTGTCAAGCCATGCTGTGGCAGGCGTCCCATATATAAAGTAGAAGTAGATGGGCACAGATGTTAGCTCAGGGCCAGTCTTCCTCAGCAAAAAGAGGAGGATTGGCAGATGTTAGCTCAGGGCTAATCTTCCTCAAAAAAATAAATAAATAAATAAAATGTACCAAGAGAATATCCCACCAAGATTCACAGTTCCTTTTATCTGTGGCCGAGCATCCGTAGATTAGGTTTTAGAGACTCTTGAGGTTCTGTTTTCTCTATAACTGTTAAACTCCCATTGCCAGGACACTTCTTAACCGGTTTGACAACATTCCCCATGCCAATTGATCACATTTTATATTTTCCATCCTTAAAATAACTCCTAAAAGTTCCACTTTGCCTAGGTTTCCTTTGTTTTTTTGTTGAGTCATCAAAATATGGGCCCTTAGGTTCCATCGACATTCTTTTTATGCCCCTTCTGGACTGATGGATACTCACTAGTAACTGAGATATTATTAAGAGTTGTTATAATTTGGTATTCAGAAACAGAGGTAGCCACACCAAGCTACTACTAGGCCTGCTCATGGACAGTTAAGTAGAATTCCTGCAAATTTTCAGGAAAGACTTTTTTTTTTTTTCTTTTTTTGGTGAGGAAGATTTGCCCTGAGCTAACATCTGTGCCAGTCTTCCTCTATCTTGTATGTGGGTTCACCGCCACAGCGTGACTTGATGAGTGGTGTGTAGGTCCTTGACTGGGATCCAAACCCACAAACCCTGGGCCACCGAAGCACAGCACGCAGAACTTTAACCACTCAGCCACAGAGTCAGCCCACAATAAAGACCTTTTATCAGAGTATTATCAATCTGAGTTGACTATTGGTTTTCAACTGCTGTTGTTTGCTTTTTTAAAATTTTTACTTATAAGCTCTGGTGGGTTTGGCTTCATAATTATCCATTTAATTTGTTGTGGTTTGTGTGGTTGACTTCCCAATGTGGAGAGATGGATATTTTCTTCATTAGTATTTTGAAGATAGGTTTGTGTTGTAGTTGAAACCTGTTTCATTCATACATTTATTGCCAGGGAAAAGCACATGTCATTCTGTTTCCCCTCCTCAACTTTCTAAAGTAGTACTTCATTGTTATGACCAAAGTTTCCTTCTTCATTCGTTCCTTTCTTCCTTCCTTCCCTCCTTCTCTCCAAAAGTTGAGGCAGAGGTGCCAATAATAAAAAAAAATTTTTGAGAGCTGTGCTTTTAGTTGGAAGAGTATTCTGGACTCCCTTTTATCAGTTCACCATTAATTCACATTGAAATTTACCCAAAAAGCTCATAGAAACAAGGAAACATGACTCCAACATTTACCGTTTTCTTTTTTCCCATGTTTGTCACTGGCTTGTAATTTGATTTTTTTTTAATGGAAAGTTCTTCCTACAAAGATTACTTAAAATGAAGGGAAGTGCAAAACTTCTCCCTGGGATATCCTTACCTGTTTCTCCAGGGTCCTTAGTGTGTCTTGACCTTCTAACCTAACAGCTAGAGTTTTTTGTTTGGGGGTTTTTGTTGGGCGTTTGATGGAATATTAAAAAAGAATTTTTTCTCCTGCCTTTTTTTTTAAAGCTACACTTAAAAAAAATATAGTGAAATTTATTCTGGTGGTTGGTTCCGTGGGTTTAGATGAATGTGCATAGTTGTGTCACGGCCACTACAGTCAAGACCTAGAACATTTCCATCGCCCCTAAAATTCCCTCTTGCTCTCTGTCATCCCGCCTGCTCTCAGTCCCTGGAAAGCACGACCGTGGCCTTTTCCTGAACTGGATTTTAAATGACTGTCGGCGGCAGTGGTGGAAGATTTTACGTTAGCTCTTGTACTCGAGCGTAATGTGTCCTGATACTTGCTTGAGAAAGTATATTCCGTGATATCTACAGACAAATATCTGTACTGTTATGTGAAGTTTTTCTGTTAAATAACAACTCCCTAGCATTAACTAATTGAATTAATTGAAACATTGAATATACTTAAGGATTTGCATAGCTTTAAAAATTGTTCTTATGGTCCCTGGAGCGATGGCATTAATTGGTTTATCAGTCAGGTGGAGTGGAGAGCCTGAGTGTGGACAGTTGTCCTTGAACATGTAAATGAAGAGTGGGTAATCGCTGTGTGTTATTGTGTGGGCTGATTTTAGCTTTAATGGGTGATTCAGCGTCCTGATTAATATTTAGAGCAGTGACTGCTGGCCTCCAACCTGCTCATTATCTTCAGGACTTTAAACAAAATACTTGATTTCTACCCAAGATCGCAGTTATGGGAAGTCTTTTACTTCTTGTCTCACAAACACAACTTTTGACCTCTCAATGCTTATTTCAAACCAGAAAAATGTCTGTCCACGTGGGGATTCTTAAACTCATTTTTATGGCTGAAAATTCACACTTGGGTATCTGGGAAAAGCACACCTAGGCAGAGTGTATGAGAGGATGCTGTAGGAACAATGAAGCTAAGAGAACAGTGAGGAAATCGGTTGGGTGTTAGGGTTGTGTTTTTTGAGAAAACGAATCCTGAGGAGCTTCTCACATTTTCTACCATAGACATGAATGCCATTTCCCCTTCCTCTTTCACAGTCATTAAAGTCACTCTTACCCACCTTCCTGCCTGCCTTGCCCTCCCCCAGGTAAGGCTGATTTGGAAGAAACAATGGTTTCCAACCAGTGTTTTATTTTGGAAAAAATTCAAGCATAAAGAAGAATTGAAAGAACAGTATAACGAACACCCATATGTCTCATACATCTGTACAGCCCATGGTTAGTTAGCATCTTCTCCCGTTTCTATTTCTCTTCCTCCTCGCTTCCTTATGTATGTCTGCCTTTGAGTACACACACGTACTCATTTTCCCCCCTTTGCTGTTTAAAAGCAAAAGGACATTACAACATAAAACATAAACTCCTAAATACTTCACCACGCATCTTTTTTTAAAGGACTTTCTGCAGCTAACTGCAGTACCCTCGTCACACACAAATTGAACATCAATTCGGTAATATCATCTAACATGCAGTCCACAGTGAAATTGTCCCGTTGCCCCAGAATCTTCCTTATAGCTGCCTCTTTTCTTCCAGGAGCCAGTGAAGGTTTGTGTCTTGCATTTGCTTGTGACGTCTCTTTCACTTAATCTAAACAGTCTCCCGCATGTTTTGTTTTTTCATTCATGACATTGACGTTTTTGAAGAGTCTGGGCCAGTTCTCTTGAAGAATGTCCCATGTTCTGGATTTTTCCGCTTGTCTCCTTATGATTAGATTCAGGTTAAAATTCTTTGGGAAGAAGATGATGGAGGTGATGTTGTGTACTTGCCACTACCTCATATCGGTAGGGACAAAATAACACTTTGTTCTTATTGGTAATGCTATGAACCTTAAGGTGGTGTCTGCCAGGTATTTCCATTGTAAAACTTTCTTTTTTCCTTTGTAATTAGAAGGTCATTTTTGTGATATTTTGAGACCCTATGAATATCCCGTTCCTTAACAGCCGTTCACCCTATGGTTTTAGCCTCCATTGATGATCCTTTTCTAATTCAATTATTATATTGGCAGTTGCATAATAGTGATTTCTAATTCTACTATTCTTTCTGCCTGTGTTAGCTGGTTTTCTTCTGTAAAGAAGAGTTCCACTGCTCTCGTCTCTTTGTTTTCGAGTATCACTGTGGACATCCAAGGTGATTTTGAATGTGCAAAGAATGAGACTTCTGACTGAACTGCCTTTGGATACTAGTTTTGCCATGGCATTGCTGAAGATGCCAGTGCATAGCATTGACAGTCCTTTTCCCCTATGGCAATGTAAACATACGTCTAATAAGTACCTTCCCATATTAACCAATTTTTTTGTAGGAGCGACAAGTTGACCAAAACCTATAAGGTGAGCAATGCGCTAATGAGGATTGAGAAACTTGTAGGCTTTTCTGTTTCATTTTTTTCCTTTTTGCTACTTGAGTATCTGTTAGCCTGTAGCTATCGGTCCATGTAGCTCAGATATGCCATAGCATCTCACGGTGGGAGGAAGGACACGTAATACCAAAGAGAAGGGGGAAAGGAGGCGATCAGAGGAGACGTGAGTATGCATTTATCGCAGTGATTTTTGGGTATTCACTTGTACCTTCAGAGAGCTCTCAATAGGCAGCAGAGAGTTCAGTTCAAGATTTGGTACGTGGGCAATGCCCCAGGTAGGCCTTCCTTAGCTATCAGAGTCTCTAGCACTCTAAGGCAAGTTAAAGATTCAAAGGATTTTGAACATCAGCCTGTGTGTTCCCGTAGGAAATCACTTTTGTCTTCCCTTTTTAAGACTACTTTAAACATGCATAATTTAGTATTAAAATAAAAGGTAGCCTTGAGTTGTTTCCTTAACCTCCTTGAGCCTTTTTTCATCAGTAATGTGAAGTTAAACAGATTGTCTCAAGAGTTACTTGCCCCCAAGTTTCTTTGATTATACGCTAAAAGTTAGGAAAAGGCAGAAAGGGAAATGGATTACCATACTTATTTCAAAGCTTGGTCATTATCAGCAAAGTCTGACCTGATTTTCTGGGTATCAAGTTTTGTAATAGCGATATGAGATCCAGAAAACACTCTTGTACATACAGCGTGGCCTTTCACATGAGACCAACTGCTCTCAGAACCGAAGTTGCATAGACTCAGAGCAAGATGTGAAAACACACTATGTGGAACCTCGTAGAAATGATCTCTTGTGTCCCTACACTAGTTTTCCTTAGCAACTCAAAGGTAAAACACAAGTATCTTCTGTCTAAGAGGATCAAAATGGCACCTTCCTTCTGCTTTATTTGTTACATGTAGGTTTGGTATAGTTTTATAGGAGATTTTTTTTTATCGCTCATTTGATTTTCATAAAAATTGGTATTGTTTGGAAGAAAGGTTATTAATATTCTTTACAACTTGTTCTTGTTCCTCCTTTTATGTTCGTTGCTAGTGCAGACTTCCCTCTTATGTAAAATATTCCACTGATGCCCTTGGTAGATTTCGAGGTTGTTAAAGAAACTGTAATAACAGCTTAGGGAACAGTCAGGAACTGCCTGTCCTGTACCATCTGACCCTGGCTAGCCACTCTCCTTGTGGTTTTAAATCTTTGTGTACAGACTGTAATTCACAAAACATTTTTGATCAATTTAAATTCAAATCTTTCCAAACACTAGGGCTTTTTACAATCGGGGCCAGAAAAGTTGGGTTGTCAGCTTTTAATGCCGTTACCGATTAACAATGGCAGCAATATTGAAATGGTTATTTGGATTTGTGAAGGGGACGTTTTCCTAGTGAAAACAGCAAATACAAATGGCCAGGAAGGAGAGATTAACCTTTTTAAAAATCTGTGGTTTGTCCCCAGTGTTTTCCATAAGAAATGTCATAAGAATGTTGGGAAATTCTATTCATACATATGAATGTTTTCAAGATTTATATATTTATTATTTTGTCCCCTAAATGGGCAGGAACTGTACTAAATAACATGAAAATACACTCACATACACTCCTGTACTAGCTGACCCACCTTACCTTGCTTGGGATAATTATTTGCCATGATTAAGTAAATTTCTGCTATTTGTCCTGGAATACATTGCATAGAGCTGTCTATTTGGGAAGCAACTTGATTTTAAATCAGGGTAAACCATTTGAGAATGTTCCCTTGTGACTTCCAGTTTGGGGCTTTTTACTTATTAGTCCTTTTCCTTTCCTCTCTCCGCACTATATTAACCAGCGTGGCCTTTGTCTCCCCATCAGTAGTTGAACAGGCTTATTCTGGCTTCTCAGTTTCTGTGTGGTAGAGGATAGCTGCCTGCGTGTTAGGTGCCCTGCCGAGCTCCGAGGGAAGTCTGATGTTTAGTTAATAGTAATGTACCCATGTTGGTTTCTTAGTTCTGACAAATGAACCATGGTAATGTAAGACGTTAACGTCAGGGCAGAGTTTCTCAATCTTGGCACTAGTGACAGTTTGGCCCAGATAATTCTGTGTTGTAGGGGGATGTCCCCCATGTTGTTGGATACCCCCAACCCCAGTTGTGACTACCAAAAATGTCACCAGATATTGTCAGATGTCCTCTAGGGTACAGAATTGTCCCTGGTTGAGAAGCACTGACCTAGAGCATAGCTACCTGCCTGTGAGTTTCCCTTCAGGGCCCTCAGTGTGAATTTTGTGTTTTTCTCCATTTTAAGCCAGATCATTCTAAATATATCCTCCAAGTCCAGAAATAGACTGTTAGCCTTTGGTGTGCGATACCATAACAGACAAACCAACAGAGAGACATTTCCTTTAAAAACTATTTAAAAGTAAACATTGGGCAGTTTGAGAATGTACTTATTTTGTCTCCTATTCCTTAGACAACCCTTATAAGTTCAATAGTTTGCTCTTCAGGATGACGAGGCAGTTTTTTTTTTTCTTCTAACCTCATTTAGATATCATAATCCTTCCTTTTATTTATTGTGATCACATTGCAGCTTAATTTCCACCTGTCACCGAATTCAGCAAACTTTTACGGAGGGTATAGAAACATAATTCCTGTCTTTAAATAACCTGCAATCTAGGAATGAAACCAAGGAGGTTTAGGCAAGTATTGTTTCCGGGATGGTAGTTCCTTTTTATCATCTGAGAACTCCCGGGTACAATCTCTTGCATAAAGTTTACTTCTCTTCATGCTAATTTTTTCAGTTTATTAAGCATTGACGTGGTTTTTCGAAAACCTCACAGTTGAGATGCCAGTTGCCTTCTCTTAAAAACAACATATGTGTTTATGGTAGCTGGGCTGCAGGGGTTGCTGAGGAATCTTCCCATCGCATTTCTTCTTTGGCCATCAATTGATACCGTTATCCTGAGAGAAAAATGAGTGTTCATGTTGACCCCCTGGCAGCCATTTGTCGCCTAGTCCTTCAGTGCCCAAGGACTTATGGGAAGCACAACGTGAAAGAAACCAAAAAGTTATCCTGAACCCCGACAAATCTCCCAACTCCAAACTTGCCACGTACAGCCCTTTGAAATGACTATATTGGTAATTAAATCCCTTGGCTAGAAATTCCAGGTATTGGGATTCCTTTAACTGTCTTTGTACCTTGCTAAAATGACATCCGTGTAAAGCCACCCTGCGATCTGCTGTAACGGAGCAGCAGAAATGACAACTGATTCCTTCCCCTAGCCTCCGTGCTATGGATAGTCGCTGATAGGTGAGGACCAACAGAGAAAGAGTGGAAGCCCAAGATACTTCCATCCTGTGGCTATCACAGCAGAAGGAGCTGTGATAGCTTTGCTTTCTGTGTGTACATGCCATAGAAGAGGAAAAGGGAGGTATTGCCAAAACCAAAAACCAAAAAACAAAACCCAGGGCTAAATGGCCCGTTCTAAGAGTTTTTGCTTAGATAGTTTGAAAATGGCATTTCTGGGTGAGGGCAAGCTCTTCCTTGATACCAAGAGAAGATACTGGAGGCCTATATGAATGTCCGCAGATAATGGCACCTGCAAGGATGGTCTCAATCCAATGCCATCGTACCTGTCATTTGAACTCAACAACTTCCTACCCTTCCAGTCTATCCCTATTTATTTTTTCTAGGATGATCAAAATGTAATTTTAGCTGCATTTTCATTCTACTTCTGTTAGATCTTTATAGAAGCTTGCCTGGTTTTAATTCTTTCCTCCTTTACTGCAAGACAAAAGGAGAGGGATTTACCACTAGGATTCAGAACGGTTTGCAGTAAAAATGAAACATAGAAACAGAATGAGAATGTGAATCCCCATGTCTTGTCTTCAGTGCCGTCAGTTGGCCTAGGTGAGCAGTTTTAAAAGAGCCAAAATGATGGATCTTGCATCTTAGGAGCTAGAAAGAACCTTGAGAGAATTTCCAACCTTTAAGCACAGGAGAAAATCTGTAGTATTTTGAAAGAGGAGAACATTCAATCGCTTCCCTTGGTAATTTACACTAATGCTGTAACAACTTTCAGCGTCAGGAAATTCTTCCGTATGAGTTACAGCCGGAATTCTTCATGCTGCTTAAGCCTGTTTCTTCTTGTTCTGCCCTCACTGAAGGGATCGAACAGCTGGTCACAGGCCCCTATGCAAGAGCCATTCACATAATTGAAAACTGTTATTAAATCGCCCCTTCAGCCACTCTTTCTTGTTCATTCCCTTTTTTTTCTTCATGGCTAAATAATCTCAATTCCCTTAAGCTGTTCTCATAGGTCTTTCAAACCCTTTAATTATCGTTGTGCCTTTCTGCCAAGCCTTCGCTAAGTTCTGGGTCGGCTGTAGCACCAGAACTAGACACCATTTTCTAAGAAGGGTTTGCACAGTACTGAGTAATGAGCTCATTTCCTTACACTGTGCTTGCTATATGCCTTTAGTTATACATCACAGACATGGTGGGGTTTTTTCTTCTTTTATTTTTTACCCCTAACGTTTGTTGCTGACTCATGGTCAGATTTTTTTTCTGTTTTCCGGAAGGAACAGAAGCTCTGTGTTATTATTACACTTTCTGTATTAAGCCTCAATTCTTTCCTCTGCATCACGTCTTTGAATCCATCCTTAAACAAACTATCATTTAAACGTAAGTCAGGAAAAAACATAGAGGTTCAGATTAAGGAACAATAAACTCATGTTTTAAATAGGAATAAATTAGTAATGCTTCTCAATTTGCTGTCTTTCTGTAATGGTTTGTCTCCTAGCTAGAAAGGGTTATTTTGATAAAGTTAGTTTCTAGACCAGTGGAGCAAGAGATTGTTATAGGACATATTGTAGCTGAAACTTCCAGTTCTATTGACCAAGTCTCTCATTGTGTCTTTGTGTACAAGATGGGAAAACGTAGGTAGTGGACACTAGACGGTAAGATAACTGGGAAGAATCAGAGTTGAGCAACCAGAGAGGGCTGAATCCTGGATTTGTCTTGACCTGAGGTGCAGGCTGTAGTGGTGTGGCTCACGTTTGACCTTGGCCTCTGATATTTTCACCCGTGACTTTTTGATGAAGACAGAACACATGTCTTAAAATGTAAAAATTACACAAAGGTGGGAAGAATGGCTAATTCCTTAAGAGTCAGGATTCTTAGAGATATTGATGAGATTGTACAATGGGCTCAAAGTAACAGGAAAGTCCTTGAGAGAGGTGAAAGGAAACAAAGCCCGAATGAACAAGTACAGAATGGAGGCATCACTGGAAGCAGCCGAGAACAGCATTTCCCATCATGCCCAACAGAGCATTAGTGCCTTGTGTTCACAAGCCTTATGAGTTGAAAAAAAAGAAGATAAAGGTCTTAGGATCACTGAATCATTAGTTTGGGAAATTCTGAGGTCGAACAAAGTTTAACGTGTTTCTTCACTGACGACACTCTCAGCTTTCAATACGTTAACGTGCATTTTAAGAATTTTAAGAGGTGGATATAATGTGCGATGTTTCCTTAATTAATTTGACCTTCTTTTCCTGAAGCATTTTACTGGATGATTGATCTGCTGGGTGCCCTGGGAAACACTGGCCCAGAGATTTTAGTTGAGTGGAAACCCTATGTGAGCCTATAGTACAGAACAAAAGAAAGTAGTCAATTATATTGTTCAGAGAAATGGAGGTACCATGCCCAGCAGATCACATTTGGAGAATAGTTTTCTAATGGACAGTGGCAACCCAAGCCATGTCAGATGAGGAAGAAATCAAAGGAGTAGAGATGAAGAGGCATGGCCAGACAAGACAGCTCTGGTAACATATTTAAAGGGCTGTGTGGCAGCTGAAAACTGCTGGGTTTCTGGTCGGATGGATAATAATAATGCTGATAACAGGAGCAAACCCTGACATGGCTCTTGCTGTGTGCCAGACACTGTTCTAAGTGCCTTTTGTTAACTCATTTAGTTCTGAAAACAACCCAATGAGGTAGGTGCTATTAATAGTTCTAGTTCATGGCGGAGGAAAATTAAGACACAGAAAGACCAAGTTATTTTCCCAAGGTCATACAACCAGTGAGTGGCAAAGCTGGGGTTTGAACTCTTGTGATTGGACTCTGGAGCCTCTGTTCCTATTTGCTTTGCTGGTGGATTTCAGCTCAATGTGATGAAGCACTTTTGACAGGGGTACCTGTACCAGATGCTCAAGATCATCCATTAAGGATGTTTACTCCCTCTCACAGTGGTGTTTATACTGTGGCTGTAAGAACACACTGGCATTGGATAGGAGTTTGGACCTGATGATTGCGGAGGGCCTTACAGCTTTGTGGTGCCATTCCAAAAGGAAGAATTCACTTGCGTGGTCTCTTTCATCTTTATGTTCTATAATTCTTTTTTTTTCTTAATTTTCCACAAAGTACCTCTGTGATGCCACTCTACACAGAGAAAAGTGTTCCACAGAAGCTTTTGATCAGTCACTTGAATTGATACCGTTTTGCAGCTGGGAAATTCAAGGTTAAACAGCTCATTATAATGTTGTTAAATTTATAATCAGAGGTAACGACTGGAGTACTGGTCCAGTGGTGAGTGTTGCAAGCCCAAGGACCTGTCGGTCCAAACCCCTCCTGCCTTTCCGTCTGAAATGTGAACCAGTTCTTTATTAGCAAACCCCAGTCCAAGAGAAGCAACATGGGTTTGCGGTTCCAATGCTCACTACTTGTATGATACTAAATATCCCGTCATTAATTCAGCTTAAATTGGTCTCAGAATAGGTAGTGCCCTTTGGTTCTTGGCAAAAGCAAATGACAATCATTTCTAGAGAAGGCACTTTTATTCTAGGGCACAAAGTATCTCCAGAAAATATTTTTAAGGTCAATGTAGTCTGTAGTTAAAAAAAAAAAAAAAAGCACACAAGAAACCAAGGAAAGGGAGAAGCAACAGAAATAGCAGACCCACAGGAATTTCATATCTTGGAATCATTAGAGATGATTTTTTGAAAACTATGTTTACTCTGTTAAAAAAAATAATAATGGGCCGGCCTTGTTGCCAAGTGGTTAAGTTCGCATGCTCTGCTTCAGCGGCCTGAGGTTCACAGGTTCAGATCCTGGGCACAGATGCACCACTCATCAGGCTACGCTGTGGGGGTGTCCCACATGGAAGAACTGGAGGGACTTGCAACTGGGATATACAACTACGTACTGGGGCTTTGGGAAGGAAAAAAAAACCAGGAAGATTGGCAACAGATGGTAGCTCAGGGCCAATCCTCCTCACCAAAAAAAAAGAAAGAAAGAAAGAAAGAAAAAAATAACAGATGACTTTGAAAAATATCTGCAGGGAACCACAGACTTTACAAGTGACTTTTAAAATGACCAAATAGAACTTCTAGATATTAGAAAGTACAAGAACCAAAATTTAAAACTTACTGTATTGGCTTACAGCAGACTGGGTGCTGCTAGAGAAAGAAATACATACCCAGGCAGTAGGGCAGAAGAGATTATTAGGAGTGAAGCACAAAAGATAAAAAAAGGGAAAACCAGGGAAGGCCTATTGAAGAAATGCAGGCTAGGTTGAGAAAGTCTAACATTTATCTAAGAAATTTCTGTAAGTGGAGCGGAGAGAGAATAGAGAAGAGGCGCTGTTTGTTGAGATTATGACTGAGGAGATTCCAGAGCTGACTAAAGACTCTAACCGAGATTCAGAAAGCCCAGTGAATCATAAAAATGTATTAATAAAACCCTAGGAACACAATACAAGAAAGGAAAAGGACAGATTGTTTTCAAAGGAGCAATAGTCAGTTTTACTGTTGACTCCTCAACAATAGTGACAGAGAATGAGATAGAAGTAGCATAGTATTTCATTGTGCTAAAACAAACAAAAGCAAAAGAAAAACTTTCAATCTAAAAAATCTATATTCAGTGAAGATAGTTATCAAGAATCGAGATTAAAGAGCCAGCCCTGATGGCCTAGCAGTGAAAGTTTGGAGCACTCCACTTTGGCAGCCCAGGTTCTGTTCCCGGGTGTGGAACCACACCACTTGTCTGTCAGTAGCCATGCTGTGGTGGCAGCTCACATAGAAGAACCAGAAGAACTTATAACTACACACAACTATGCACTGCAGCTTTGCAGGGTGGTGTGAGGTAGGAGAAGAAAAAAGGAGAAAGCTTGGCAACAGATGTTAGTTAGCTTAGGGTGAATCTTCCCCTGCAAAAGGAAAAAAGAAAGAATATAGATTAAAAAAAGATTTTTCGGACACACAAAACCTGAGAAATTCACCACCAACAGACACCTACTAAAGGAATTTCTAAAGGATGTACTTAGGCAGAATTGATCCCAGATGGAAGATTTGAGATAAAGGGAGCAATGAAAAACAAAAACATGATCAATATATGGGTCAATCTAACAATATAAAAAATTAAAACACTATCTTGTAGGGTTAAAAAAAAGCAAGATATAATTAAAATGCATGGCTATAGTAATATACAAATCAACTGATGGTTGAAATGTATTTCAAGTTTTCTAAAATCATTGTACTGTTTGGGAGGAATGGTGTTTATTGAATTTAGACTTTGAAGGAGAGGGAGAAGGGAAACGAGAAACAGAGACAGACAGAGAAGCAACAGGCCACCAGGAAAACAGCACTAGACCAGGAGGTTTGGATTCCAGTGTGAGCTCTGCCATCAGTTAGTTGTATGACCTTGAAAAGCGACTTCTCTCATCTACGTCTCCCTTTTCTTGTCTGTAAAATGGATCTCTGGGACCAGATGCATTTTAAAGCCTCTTCATTATGATTCAATGAAATATCAAGAAATAGATTCTCTAGAAAAAAAGCAATCAATGGTTTCCGAGTTGTTTTTCTGACCTCCCTTGAAATTTTATCAAGAAGCAGTTGCATTTTACTTCTGGCTCACTCTTACACATCTGTTCAAAAACTGGAGCTAAATAGAGTCTCGCTCAGGTGTGAAATTTGCTCTACTTTTTCCATTTGTTTGTTTTGCTTTGCTTTCTTCTCATCTAGTAGCCAAACAGAGTAATGGCAGTTCACCAAAGCCTTAGGGGTAGGTGGCTCATGTGTATTTTAGGCGGCCATGTGCAGAAAAAGGCTGTGAAAAGTAGGCCTCACTGTGCAACTATTGTTGTTTCTTTTTAACTTATTACCTGGACCGCCACATGCCTCCTCTCCTTTCTCACCTTCTCTTCTTGCATTCTTCGCCCCCTTCGCTCTCCTTCCTGTCTTTGCAGGCCAATAATAAACCCGAGATTGAAGCGGCCCTCTTCCTAGACTGGATGAGACTGGAACCGCAGTCCATGGTCTGGCTGCCTGTCCTGCACCGAGTGGCTGCTGCGGAAACTGCCAAGCATCAGGCCAAGTGTAACATCTGCAAGGAGTGTCCGATCATCGGATTCAGGTATGAGGAACTAAGAAGACGTCATTTTTGTCTTAGCGTTTCTTACCGTTTTCTGACTTGATCTTTTGTCCCCTGTGCTGGTTGATGTTAGTTTGTTCCTCTCCAAAGTGGGAGAGCAGGTGATTGGGCTGGAACACCGATCACTGGGTTCTTTTGGTGGCTCTGACTCGTTAGGCCAGTATCCCTTTCCACCTTCGCTCTTCAGAGCCACATTCTTGGTTGAACAGGACTCACCACCTGTCTCCACAGAGATATTTGTCTGACAAGTGTCTGCAGATTACTGTGCCTTCTTCTTCCTGGAACCAAAACACTTTGACCATCTTTCTTTTTTTCATGGTCTTTTCTGTTTATAGAAACTCTCCAAGAATCAGCTATAAAACTAAGAGACGATTCCATCTGGGGAGACCCATCATAGCAGCTCAGTCTTTTATTTACTTTGCGCCACTTTTCTTCCCCTAAAGTAACAAGGATTGTTTCAAGCCCCCTAGAACTTACTTCTTTATCTGTGAATCTGATTACACTCTCTGCAGAGTATCCTAATGAACTTCTAAGGGAATATAAAGTATGCAAATAAATGAAAGATTCACAAAGTGGCTAAAAAAGAAAATGTTCCTTATAAATTTAAAAATGAAACAGGAAACATAACAGGTTATTATTCTGATATTCTTAAAATGTCATGGAAAACAATTGGCTCTTAAATCTGCAGCCTTGTTGACCTGTTTGGGAGAGAGCATATTTTTAAATGAATTAATCTTATTGAACAATAATCCCAAATCCAAATTCTGAAACGATAATGTATTTAAACATCTGGATCAACATCGGGGTTTCCATAGTGATGAATAAGCCAGAAAGTTGTAAACTAGCTGGATTGTCTAAGCCTGTTCAGAACCCACTTAGCAGCTAAGTAAATACTCTTTTTCTGGTTATGCTTAGACTTGTTTTATTGCTTTGTTTCCTAATAACTACTTTGTACCATTTGTGTGCTTTTTATTCACTGTGTTCCTTTACCTATTGGTGTTTGTCCTTCCATACTTCATGCTGTTTACAAAGAGGTTTTACAAAAATCTTTAGAGGTTTCTAGAGCCTAGATAGACAACATTGAGCAGGCAGTGCTTGCAAAGGACACCTCCTTTCCTTCCTGGTTTTTGGCAGGTAAGAACGATGCCATGGGGGGCGGGGAGGGGAAGCCACAGAGGACTGCATTACATTTCTTCCCTTTCTTTTCTCAGCTTCCCTGGCTAGTGAGATTTATATACAAGGGGAAGTTTTATAAAATAGAAAAGGAGAATGTTTTGGGGGCTCTAAGAGCGTTTTCACATTCAATTCTTTTGCCCTTATCAAATTAGATTATTTTAGGAATCAACACTTCTCTTTCCTCCTTCTCCCCCTCTCAAAAGATGGTTGGGAACTAAAAAAGGTAGCTTTTTCCCCCACATTCCCATATGTGACATAAGGAATATGTTTATTTGAATTGGCTGAAGTTCTTATCTGAGAAAGCAAAAGGCAGGGAGAATATGCAACAAAGAATACAGTATTCTGAGAATGGGGGGAAATATACCATCTAGTACTTAGAGATTAGAAATTCTTTCATCTTCTCCAAACTTTGTCTTTTCTTGGGGCTTCAGTTATCATTTGTGGGTAATGTGGTGAGGGACATCTGAAGAGAGACAGAGAAAAGAGATTATCTAAGTAACTATCTGAAGATGAATCATGTCAGCCAATCAGAAAATGTAATTGAAGCAAGACTTGCTTTAATTGAGAGTTCTTGTTTATTTTTCTTTTGTTTCAGGAAATTGCTTTATCTTTATAATTTTTTTTTTAAATAATAATTGCTTCAGAATTTTTGTCCCTGTGATGGGGGGGGGGGTGCCCTGGCCTGCAATGCATCAATCTATTTCTCATAGAAGTTCTTTCAAATTCTTGAATTTGGTCTTCAAATGGCTGGAACTTTGCCAGTATCTTCCTATTTAATCTGAAAGAGTTCCTAGTGGAGTTTAAAGAAGAGCTGAGTTTTTCTTCCCTCCTTCCATATGTTATAGAATAATCTTTCTGCCAAAATGTTTTGATACTGTAGGAGAAGCACCGGAGAAATCGGGAGGGAGGAAGCTCATCACTTACCTTGTGGGATTAATGAACATTGCATTCTGTTTCTAGAAGTAAGATGAGGTGGAAGAAGGTGTATTGAAGAGTGTTCTTTGGGAATTTGATTTGAAGAAATACATATGTGTTTGTTTTTGTTCTTCATCAGGTACAGGAGTCTAAAACACTTTAATTATGACATCTGCCAAAGTTGCTTTTTTTCTGGGCGAGTTGCAAAAGGCCACAAAATGCACTACCCCATGGTGGAATATTGCACTCCGGTAAGTTAGATGCCGCCCTGACATGAGTTCGTTCACCTGCGAGAATTGCCGTTTTGTACACTATTGCAGATCACGTGCAATGTTGTGATTTATAAGTTCCCCAGCTAACGTGGCTGCAAAGTCCAGGCTCCAGGATTTCCCTTATCCCTAGCACGCAGGGCAATGCCTGGCACACATGGAACGTTGTAGACACTCAGCAGATATTGTTGAATGAATAAATTGGTTTTCCTTCTGTTTGCATGGTTGTAAGGAAGATGTTGTTTTCACATTTATTTTGCACAGCTCTGGCGGTTGTATGGAGAGGTTTTATGGCCATGGAGCATGTTGGGTGATAGGGGGGGTGTAATGTGGGTCTCCCCAAATTCATAATCCATCATTTTCAATCAATCTTGCTTATCTTTTATCTGTTTTATGTACTAACACCAACCAAATGCTAGGCGTTTACTTTTTAAACCACTCTGTGAAATAGGTGTTATTATCCCCTTTTTACACGTGAGGACTCTGAGGTCCTGAGGGTAAATAATTTGCTCAAGTTTCTATAATTAAGAGGTGGAACCTTCTCCTAAAATGTTGTTCTGGGAAAATGTTCAGTGGCGAACTTTGAAAAATCACTGGTGAAATGGAAAGAGCATAGACTTGGTGGTCAGACAGACCTGGGTATAAATCTTACGTCTTTTAACACCAGCTGCTTGCTATTCCAAGTATGGTCTGTCTGTTGCCCAACAGCATTGGCATTACCTGGGAGCTTATTAGAAACGCAGAAACTCGGGCCCCACGCCTGACTTTCTAAATTAAAAGCTACATTTTAGCAAGATCTGCAGGTGGTTCCCATACATATCAGAGTTTGAGAAGCTCTCCTTTAGAGCATTTCTCTCTTCCATCATCAGAGGGATCCTCCCAGTTATGTCACTGTCTTTCTCACTTTGATTCCTTTTGCAAAGGCGTTCAGGGATGGAGAATGTACTACGCTGTGAATAGAATGATATTTAGTGGGTGAAACATGATATCAATGTGGACAGAATAGTTTTCACAATGCTGTTAAGCGTGGCAAAATTTAAGGTCACCTTTTCGACCTTAAGACTTCTATAAACTACCATTTACTGAATAGCTGAGGAGTCAGTATACTTCATTTATTCATCATAACTTGTTGAGGCATTTTTGCCCCCATTTTACAGATGATCCAAGCGTCAGATGGGTAAATAACTCAGCCAAGTTAATCTCACTAGTAAATGCCAGGCCTGGTTTCAAAGCCCTGTTTTTATCTGATTCTAAACCCTTTGCTGTCAACCCCCACTCTCTTCTAAATGACTAAACCAGTGTCCTGAGGCAGAACACTGGCCTGGTCCTTTATCTGGAGATCATACCCTCCTAATTCTGATCTCAGTGCGATTTCCCTTTCAGACTACTTCGGGAGAAGATGTTCGTGACTTTGCCAAGGTACTAAAAAACAAATTTCGCACCAAAAGGTATTTTGCGAAGCATCCCCGAATGGGCTACCTGCCCGTGCAGACTGTCTTAGAGGGGGACAACATGGAAACGTGAGTACTGGCAAAAGGAAACCGACTCTCATTTGACGTATATTTGAGCTCCTCTCAGCTGAATACCCTTCTTCACTCCCAAATGCAAACAGTCTCGCCTATTTCTTTCTTTAGATTTACTTGAGCTGAAAAGAGAAAAACAAGCTGATGTTCAATCGCCATTTTCTCACGTCAATTGTCCTGTGACAATTACCTTTTCCAAAAATTAAACTTTATCTTACAGGGAAATAAAACCCCACATTACAGCTACTAATTACCTTACAAGCCTTTTAAGAAATATGGGACTGTTTACAAATGAGTGATTCCAATATTTCATTTTGATTTTCCTCCCTCACAAATTAGTGTGTCTTTTTGTATCTGATTGTGGTCATACCTAGTCACTTTTTTCGGCTTCAAAGAAAATCTAGTCACAGGACATTTCTTCGCAGTAAGTAGTAATGATTCTCATGATCAAACTGATAACGTCTTCACCTCTTTTAAACCTCCTCTCCTTTTTTCCATAACTCTGATGGCAATCGCACAACTTGTGTTTCTTTTAATTCGCTTTCCACCTTGGTTTGGCCATTGCTTTCCATGGTTCATACTTAATTGGTTGAATTTGATTTATTTTGTCCGTTCAGTAATTTTTTTGTGGCTGAGTTTGCCTGTGTCTCTCTTCACCACCTCATTTTTTGTTTTGCAGTCCTGTTACTCTGATCAACTTCTGGCCGGTAGATTCTGCGTGAGTACTTCTGCGCAAGGCGGCTGTTGTCACCAATACATTCGCTTGCTTGATTTGTACAATTTTTGTTCTGTTTGTTTTGTTTGCTTTTAAAGATATATTAATTTCCCTTCATTCATGTCAGTTTTTCTTCTTCCTTTGATAAGACTTTGAGAGTGCCATCTTCCGCAGATCAGGAGAATCAGAGTGAGGTTTCCAGGTCCCCACCAGGTCAAATTTTAACCAGCAGAAATCCTGGCCTTGAGCTTATATTAACATTCAAAGAAATTATTGGGTTGTTAGTTATATTCTGAGAGACGTGTTTATGCGTTCTTCAATTATACACATGGAAGAGCCTTCTGATTACATAATAACATTCTTTAGCGATATTTCTTGAGATTCAATGCTTTAGGACCTTCAAAAGGATGATGGTTTATTCTTTAGGGCCTGTTAGAAGTGGACCATTAAATATCAGCGGAATTTGTTTTGTAATATGATGTTGAGTCTGGTTGAATAGTTTTGATGAGGTGTGTGGACTCTTTATCAGGTAATGCCATGCTAATTGATGAATCTTTATATATATGAGTTTCTCAGATTTGAACTAAGCTCACTTTACTCTTCTCTCCAAACTAAATATTTAGCTCATAAACTGTTCTACATTTACACCGGGAGGAAAAGTGTACTATAGTCTTTGTTATGACTATTGGTATATATTAATAATATTAGATACTAACAGATAATTGACTTATCTCAGAGTTTATAATGTTATTAGAAAACTCTTTTTGGAGTCTGTGATTTATATATTAGTAAACAAAGTGTGCATTGTTTTAAAGTTACATTGTGTGGAGTTTTTATAACCAATTTTTGGTACTTTGAAGTACACTTTATTAAAATATTTATTTAAAGTCAGACAGCTGTATTATATATGACGGACGTGACCAGTTTGCAAGATGGGCTTATATAAGAATTCAGCTTGTTTTTATTGGGTCTTTTTTATTGTACCACCATGTAATTTAATTTAAAGAAGATCCTTTTTTAAAAATCCCGTAGTGATCAATGCAAACCATTAACTGAAGTTTATTTTAAATCTTTATTGGCCTAAAGGAAGTGTAAGGCTTCCCTTTCTTTTTTACGGCTGCATTATCATGCCCCTTAATTTTGAGATATGATAGCTATACCTGATTTCTTTAATCATCATGCTTAAGCAACTTAGGGAACATTTAGATTCAGTTATATTTCTTGCTATTGGTCATTGTTTTCCCTGACCCAGGTAGTCTCTTTGTTAGAACCTTTCATAAATAAGAAACTTAAGAAAAATGAATTGATAGACTGAAATTCTCAGCTTGATTGGATCCTGATAAGCGAATGGATTTACTCTGTGTTGAAATAAGTTCTCACTGAAAACTCCAAAAGGATGTGCTAAAGAATAACTTTTAAAAAGGCACAGATGGAGGTAGCACAGAATAATAAGCAAAGAATAACTAACAGTTCCTGGAAAGGAAAGAAAAAGAAAAGAAGTTTATTGTATACATAAGCTTGTGAGGAAAAATCATGACAATCAGTTTAATGTAACTTATTTTCAGGGTGTTTGTCTTTGTTAAACTGAGGAACTTTAAAATTAATGACAGCCTTTATTAAAATATCTTCTCTAACAACTGAAACATACCCACACTTTGCCATTTTATAAAGAGTTTTTAGATGACTCAGAAATAGTGGAAAGTTCTAATTTTGAAGAAGAAAACAAACCTAGCAGATGAAAGTCCCTGTTTTCTTTAATACCAGTAATTTTATTAACATCTTTACTCATAGGATTATAAATAATTGATAAAATATATTGTAAAGCTATCCTGTTCAGGCAGAAGAGCCAGGTCCTCAGGTGTTTTATTTTGCAAGAATTCTCTCTGATGTTAACAAATTCTATGAGGATGACAGCATTTAATCCATTTATTATGGATCACAAAATTAGAAAGTTTACTGAGATACAGATCTTTTGTCTTTCATGGACTTTTCACAAAAGATAAAATGGCAATGAGTGGGATGGAATTGGCCATTAACAAGAGTAGGAATAATCCTTCTCGATGAATCGTTTTGTATTTAGAGAGGACAGTATTCTTACCTTCTCTTGGAAGAATGTTTTAGAAGGCTTTGTGTTTAGTTTGGTTTCTGGATTAAGTGGTTTTGTCCTTTTGCTAATTCTTGGTTTTTAAATGATTCTTCTCTGACCTGTACTCCCTTTTGGCTCATTTTCTGGTTTAATACGTATCTCTTTTAGTGTATATTTTTTTTAGATTTCTCGTTATTATGAGTTCTTGTGCTTATGCATGCTGTGTTAGGTGCTACGTACATTAATAAGAAAAATAACATGGAATTACCCTCAAGGCTTAGAATTAAAGCTCTGCATAAGATTTTCTGTATGAGATTTTCCTAAAGTGTTTTGGATTTACATGCCTAGTTTTGTTGGTGTAGTTATGCTGCAAGGTCTCAGATATTCTTTCTTCGATACACTACCAGGGTAGCAACTATTATAAGGGAAAACACATATTTTCCTTGATGGTGGACTTATAGCTTACAAAAAGTGTATAATTGAAAGACTGGTCTGTTCCAGAAGATAGGGCTTATAAAGCCAAATAATCCAAGTACTAAATTATCTTGACTTGCATTGAATATTTTAAAGCAAACCATAGCACTTTTTAAAATAATGAGCTGTTCCAGGGTTTTAAGAAATTAGCAGGTTAACTCTCCAAAACTATAGTGAAGGTTCACATGGAAATCTTTGGTTCTGCCTGGTAAATTGGGTAGTCGTCCTTTCGTTTCCTCATAACAGTTTAAATGTCTTCGTAATTCATTCCAAATTTGATTACGGTGACACTTGACCTAGACAACATTGGTTTCATAAATAAGATATTTATCTCTCGGGGAAGACTTCAGTTCCCTAGTTAATTGCTGTAGTGTGTTGTAATCATCTTATGATTCTGTGTCTTCTTTAAGAAATAGGGATTTCTAGCGCATTTCCTGTGTAGGTCTAGGTAACACCATGTTTTTCTTTTTTTTATGTAATGAAAAACAGACATACACTTCTTAGTGTCCTGATGAAGTCCTTGAACGCTGCTTGGACATTGGACTAAACTAGTCCTCCTTGAATAGACTACTGTTGACTTTTGGATCCATGCCTTTATCTAAGGGCTCTCTGTCAGGAGAGAAACAGAAGAGACCTTTTGTCCTGTTCCAATTAAAACAAAATAGCACAAGCCCAAACTGGTTTCCAGAACAGGTGGATCTTTTTTCTAAGGTTAATCCAAAAGATAACTATAAAAACTTCAAGGATAATTAATAGATCAGATATGAAAGGATGGAAAAAAGGTTAAGCCTACGAAAATTCTAGTCTGTTTGAGCTAAAAAGAAGTACATTTTTATACCCCAAAAGTATCTAGACTATTCGTGTTACTCGTCCCCTCTTGTTTTCCCCTCTGTGTATTAGCACAGAGTAGCCCTAATGAGAAATATTTCAGATATTGTGACATTCTACTGAATTTGGTCAGTGTTTTTTAAAATATCACAATATAATTTTGGGTCTTTCGATTTGATTCTGTGAAGTAGTAGTATAGTCCTGCTGCTAAATTGGTAGATATATTCCTTCTTTACAAAATTGGGCAGACCAGGACATCTTCATATGTGGAATCTTAAGCCATGGACCGGAGTGGCCTCTTTGGAACTAAAATTGTTGACCGTAAATGTACTGTGCCACCTTATAGTTTCCATTCAATAAGAAGGCAGCTAATAAATGGCATGAATGTGAAATTTTAAACCACATAGTGCTAACACAATTTCAGGAGATCAGATATGAGAGAAGATATGAGATAGGATATGAGAACTTACAAGGCAGGAGGACGAAATGTCCCATAGAGATTGTCTCCCCCAACCTTTTCTATAATTGAAACTTTCCACAGAAGTTTTGGATCTTTCTTTATGGCTTTTGAGAAAAGCGGAGGTATGAGAAATCATCTCTCAAACCTGGATTTCAAATACGATGATATATGAGATACAGGAGCAACCAAATGTGTACATTATCCATAGAGTTAGATTAAAAGCATTCTAGGCCATGTATATAACATGACTGTGTGGTGGGGTTTCTCCATTAATGGATGGTATCTGTGACTAATCACATTTTCTGCCTTATAGGCCTGCCTCGTCCCCTCAGCTTTCACACGATGATACTCATTCACGCATTGAACACTATGCTAGCAGGTATGGGACTAGTTGAATGCCAGGCAAATCTTGATTGAAGTAACTAACCAAGGAAAGCTAACCTATAATCATTTTAAACAAATCTTTTCTTTTTAACCCAATCTTGTCTGATTTCTACTAATCAACTTGCCCTCTAACGTGCATGCCGTTCCACTGCATGTTGTTTTCGGACACGAAAAAGCATTAGTCCAGAACAATCTCCCCTAACCCTGGCCTTTAAACATTTCTGATGGCTGTGTTATGTTTTGTATACTGAGCACGTTTAAGAAATTGGCTTAGAAATCATCTAACCTTAGAAATCTGCTAGACCAGACATAAATATGTGAAGAAATGATCCTACGTCATACGGAGAACGTGAAAGCGTTGGCTTTCCATTTGTGTGTTTACTTTACATAATATGCTATGAAGAAGAGAATAATTAATCTTCCGAATCCTTGGACCTTTCTGTCCCCTCTTCCTTGTGTTTGAGATCGTTTTGATACCTAAAAACTGAATTGCTAATTGTAAGATATCTTATGCTTGTTAAATAAATCTGTAAGAGTTCGTTACCTTAGTTGTAAAAAGACTTTATTATAGTCTGAGGTGAAGGACGTTTTTTAAAGGTAAAAATTGGTGGCAGAATGTTTAGAGACTTCCTGTGAATCGATCCTTTATCCATATTCTAACTGGTGAACATGTTTATCAACCGTAGAAAGTATTAACTAGCTATATATATGTTTGTCATCAGTGGAAAACTTTAATTGTCTTAAAAAACAAGGGGTAGTGTAAGGTATGGAGTGTATTTGTTGTTAGGGAAGCTTTTCTTGAAAACAAAGGCCTGTTCTCAGTGAAAGGAAGATGGATCTGTGAAGAAAAGCAAAAAACAACAAAATACAACTTCCCTTGTAATTTACAGCATGAATGTAAGGCTACTGACGAGCTGTGGTCCACCACTCACTGCCTCAGATGCTTAGGCCGACACACACATCCTTTGATTTGAAGGATTCCTTTCTCCTCTTGACATGATTTATCCTTTAGTTTTCAGGAATGTTCGATTAGGTCTTGAATAGATTCTAAGAAGTCACATAAGTTTTAATGAGCTTTTACGTTTTTTATCAGGCTAGCAGAAATGGAAAACAGCAATGGATCTTATCTAAATGATAGCATCTCTCCTAATGAGAGCATGTAAGTATCCCGTCTCTTTTTACAAAATGTTCCTGCCCATGAAATTGCTTGGAGGGATTTAGAGGTAGGGTAGAACAGGAGATAGAAATTAGCGTTATGTTCATTTGATCTTCCGAGGAGCCATTCGTCTACTTTTTTCTTTAACTCTTAACAATGTGACGTGGAATGAGCTCATCCAAATTGTGGCCTTGTTGGTATTCCAGAGCAGCAAAAATAGTTTGCCTTATTCTTATTTAATACCATATTATCTTATTTAATACCATACAATACAAATTGCAGAGTCCCAAATACTTAAATTATATTAAATGCTTAACCTTTGACCAAACCTGCCAGATATTTAAAGGAATTGGATATTAACTTTTAAAGTGATAGCTAAACAGTATCTTCTCCGCTCATGGGGAGTGGAAACGTAATCTTGGTACAGTCACATTGGTACCCCCATATGGTAGGTTAGTTGGGCGTTTTCCTTCGGAGATCTGAAGTAGTTGATTTTTGTGATTCAGTGTCTTCATGAGTGAGTAAAGTGAAGCAATCCTGTGAAGGGTTTCAGAAGAGGGAGCGCAAATTCAGGTCACAGTTTTTTAGTGGGATGATAAGCCAGGCCTGTCAAATTTAAGGAAGTGGAGAGAGTGATGCTAAAAGTGGCAGAGAACATAGCTATGGCGGGGAAGCAGAGGCTTCATTATATAGTAGGGGAAGCATTCACAGTAAGGAGCACAGAGGAGTACTGCCATGAACCAAGGGCCTGAGATGGAGGGAGCAGATGAAGGAAAAAATAAGGATCTGCCAACTGAATAGATAACTTAAAGAGAAGAAATCTAGTTAAAAGTACAATGATGTTTTCAGTTCGATAAGTTATGAAGTCTTACCACTTTGTCGTGGAGAATCTAGGCAAAGAAAAGAATGGTAAATTTATCATATGTCATTGGTGTGGCAGCCCAGAGTCACACTCAGATGAGAAAAGGGCCTTTATAGAGATTGGGCTGAGGGAAATAGTGTCAAAGTGGCATTTAGACACAACTGGGTATTGAAGTCATGAGACTGAATCATCTCACCTGGTACCTAAGGACGATCAAGGTGACACTGAAGAATTAAGTCGAGACTCAGTCATTTCTATATGACTTTGTTCAAACCAAACCAAACAACCTTTTTCCCAAACATAACTGTGGTGCGTTCTCCTTCTCAGCTATGGGGACAAGAAGCAGTATGTAAAATACTTTGACAGGAAAATATGTGACCAAAGAATCAACCAAATGTAAACAACCTGAATGATTTGCTTCTTTGGGTCACTGATTTTGATATGAGAAGCTGTACACATTCAAATGAATTCAAGTTGTGTCTGTATAATAATGGCTGCCATTCATTGACTGCCTAAGAGAACAGTAAGAGAAGTTCAATTATAACTATATGTTGCAACGAATCATGGGAAGGCCAGCAATAAAATCTCAGAATTTGGAAAGAGGGATAGTAAATTAGGTGGTCAAACTGCTTTCGTTTTATTTTTAAATGACACTTAGCTTTAGCTCGTTCTGAGGACAGTAAAATCCATTTTGACTCAGTGTTGGATGGGACAGTCATGATATTTTCGGGGCAAGTCTGGAGAAGCAGTTTGGTGGGTTGGTTGATTTCACTTAATTGTTTGTTTTTAACACCCAATAATTACTTTTAGTCCACTTTTCACTTCTCAACCAAATTGCCTGACTTGACAGACCAAAGTCATTTAAATCAGGAGGATTTTTTTTCCTAGACGTTGGAATTATTTTTCCAACTCAGAAGACAGGGAGATGAGAAAAGGAAATGAAATGGGTGCGGAGAGGGGAGTACTAACGTATCATCTCACTGATGTCTAGCCAGAAACAAAGAGCTTTAGCCTCTCGTTAAGAACAGAGTGAAGTTCTTATAACGTGGAGGGACACAGGCTTTTCAGGAGCTAGGAGCAGTGCGTTTCGAAAAGAATTTCTCCTGTGTAGTAGAGAGTTCCTAGTTTGAAGGAAAGATTGCAGCTGCCTTCCAAAATATGAGCCTTCTGCCTCTTTGTTCCCCAAGATGAGTCCTTAAAAGCTGCTCTGAGGAATGAGTTGTTCAGTCTTCTTTTAATTAGTCACCTTAATGGCTTTTTTCCTTCTAAGTTTTGTTTTTCTATCTAAACGATAATTGAATGAAACAATCATTTGCCTACACTTTCATTATTGTTACCTTCCTGCCTCTATGGCTTTTGTAAGTTCAAACTGGCTTAACCAAAGCAACACTTTTTGGTTACCTTGCCTTCCACTTAAAATATATACTCTATTATTTTAAGGGCTGCAATTTTTTCCTGGTCAGTATCAGCAACAGTGTGGGTTTTGAACAGATTCTCTTGACAGGCTTGGTAGCAAAAGTATTATACAGCCATTATTATGTCTTTTAGTATTTATTAACTATTGGTTAACCTCTCTACATAGAGTCCCAGTATTTCTGTAATTCTGCCATTCCTTTACCCATGTAAATAGGCCAATCAAATTCAATTGAAAATTTGAGTGAGAAAAACTTTGAACTGTCACCAACAGGAGGGTAGGCCATAACCTCAGCAGTATCAAGATGTCTTTACAAGCGAGAAAAAGGGTCTAATTAATTGTTAAGAGCAAATAAATGTTTCTATTTATAAATACACACCTGAGTCCCTGACCCCCAAAGCAAAATAAGGGGGGAAAAAACCAAAACCTTTGATTTTATTTTCCAGAGATGATGAACATTTGTTAATCCAGCATTACTGCCAAAGTTTGAACCAGGACTCCCCCCTGAGCCAGCCTCGTAGTCCTGCCCAGATCTTGATTTCCTTAGAGAGTGAGGAAAGAGGGGAGCTAGAGAGAATCCTAGCTGATCTTGAGGAAGAAAACAGGTGAGTTTTCTTTCTAGCTTTGTCATTAGTATGCTGAGTGCATACGCTTGCACACATAGAAAAGTGCCAGGAGTCTTCACTTAGAGTCATTCTATGTCTAATTGTTTTCTACGATAATCTGTTTAGCTCCATTTACAGATTCTCTCTTTTCTTTTTTTTTTTTTGGTTCTCCGAAAGAAGAAAATGAATGCAATAGTATAATTAAGAACTCATATTTTAGGTGTGAAAGGCATTAATGCTGATGGTGGTATTTGATATATTGCATGTGTTTCAGAGGCTTTAATTTCATATTTGAGAATAGAATTTAAGAACAAAGCAGGTCGTTTAATTTTATGGTTAAATAATTTGTGCATGTGTTTGGCCATATTATCTATCTCAAAGCATTTAAGAAAGTAGGTTCACTGGCTCGGTCATATTTGGGAATGAATTAGTGCATCTTATTTTGCGTCATCCAATACGGAAGTCATTTGTGCTCACCGTCATGGCAGATTAGTAAGACGATTCCAGTTGTCGGTCATCACCTGAAAAAAATGTTCACATAAAAATAGCAGAAATTGTAGAAGTAAAAGACTAAAGAAAATTCTCAATGACCGCAGAGAGGACAAAGATGGGAAAATCTGGGATATTGTGTGGTGTCAGGGTGACGCAAACCATTGGATTTTTACTTTCGTATTACATTTATTATATCAGAGTTTCCTTGGTTAAGAAAGGCTTTTGCCCATGATCACTTCTAACTCAGCGTGCCTTCTTTCCACGAATGCCACCAGGCAAGTCTTTAAAGAAGCAATTGCTCAAATTTGTGGGACTTCAGTACTTTCATCTCTTTGGTTTAGCCCAAGGCACCAAGACCTCTTAATCTAGGCGACACAGGATGTCAGAGAACAAGTGCCCTCAGGGAGTCTGTCCCCTCAAGATGAAAAAGCAAACTGCCATTCATCCATTGCCTTCTGCTGCCACTGCCCTCTTTCTAGCTCTTAATACCTCTGACCTGTGGCCAGAGCTCCTTATCTGGTTGGCTTCCCTGTAGTCTATTTCTCACCCCTCCCGTAAATCCTCCATACTGACTCTAGTTGTACATCTTTCTAGAACCAAGGCCCCTCATGGCATTCTTCTTTCATTGGACTTCTGCATCTAGAAAAAAACCTTCCACATTTAAAACCTTCCACAATTTTCTCTGGACCTGCCTATTCAACTTCATCTTCTTTGCTCCCTGTGTCTGGTCATGCTGTTGTAGCTACTGTTTCCGAACCCTTCCTGCTCTCATCCACTTTCTGGGTCCAGCTCAAGCTTGCTTCTCAACCTAACTGCTATCTCCCATCCCTCCACTGCCTTTTCTGACAAGGGAGTCCTACTCATCTTTCATGAGCTTGTTCCAAATAATTCCCCACAGAGCCCTGTCAGATCCCTGCATTTGGAAGTACTCTATCTTTTGTCTGTAGTCTCAGAATACTTTGGACTTTTCTCAGAGAACTCTGTGACAATTTGCCTTTTTATCAGTTTTTTCCAATGCCTCCCTCTAATGAGAGAGTGAATGCCATTGGGGCAAGGACTGTGTCTTAATCCTCTTAATGTCCCATATAGTACCTAGCACAGTGTGAATATCTAGTGGGTACTCAGGAAATGGTTAGTAAAAACCTAAGTTAAGGGTACAGCAAGGATGGCACACAAGTACCATCCAGGAGGTAATACTGAACGTTTTGTTGGTTTTAATGGTAACATCATTTTTGGCCTTATTCGTAAGACTAATAGCGAAAACCATGGTAGAGAAAACATTTCCCTCTACTTTATTGAGGATCATCATTAGTATCCATTTATGTTAAATCTTTAACTCTTTTAGGAGTCAAAGTCAAATAAGAAGAAAAAGTTGGGATTAGCATTATAAATAGAATTTGATGGTACCCAGGAGTAAAAATATTTTTGTACTATGTGATTGTTGCCATTGTGTAATATATCTTTCTATCTCATTGGTCGAGAATTCGGTCTTGTTTGTTCTTAGCATACCTTCCTTCTATACCATGACAACTAGGCCAAAGAGTGTTGGTAAAGAGTACTGATAGCTATCATTATATATCATTTCATCATTTTCAGAGCACTTGAATGTAATTTGCATCATTTAATCTTCCTAAAAGCTCTATAAAGAAGATGGATGGGAAAATGTAGGTTCAGAAAGGTTCAAATGGCTTGACCCAGATTTCACAGTCGACCAGTGGCAGAACCAAGTTCAAATCCAGATTTTCTGACTCAAAATAGCCAACTCTGCCTTGCACCAGAGAATAAAGAAGAGTTATTCTATGTAAATATCATTTACATAAAATTGGGCATTCTATGTAAATTTTATTTACATAGAATTTTGGCATATTCCCTGGAATGTGCCTTAATTTGAGGGAGTATTTTTAAGGACTAGATGAATAAAACAGTTCATCTACTTGTGGTACAGTGATAATCACTTTATCCTAAAAGATGTCCAAGACCATTCCTCAAGAATGGAATGGTTTATTGTCTGAAAGAAAGAAAAAAAATTACACCAGGGCTGCTTAGAGCTCCAAAATGGAGAATCTGGCGTTGATGCAAGTCTTTCTGTAAGTTATCTTGACTTTCAAGCAAAGGTCAGGATAAACTTCCTTCTTTCTTCTTCCACTTTGTCACATTTTCATTTCCTATCAAATCCCAAAGAAATGTCTCTACAGAGCTCCCCTCCTGAAAATAGCCTGTCTGGTTTCTTTTGCTCTGTCATTTCCTGTCTTGCAGTTCTGCTCCAAGAGCTTCAGAGCCATCGCTTTGCCTTCATAATTCTTGATTTCAATGTTGCTTAAGGAGCCTTTAACTCAAGATTTCCTGTCCGTCCTCTGAGAGAACACAGGAGGTCATTAGATGCCCTCTCTCAGTGCCTGCCAAGCTGCCTGTATTTCCCAAGTCAAACTGGCTCCATAATTGGACAAATACAAGCATACTTTTAGAGAAAATGGAAAAGGATATTTAAAATTGAGATTGTCCCGTGTCCTGTGGACATGTACTCACCATATCCATGTGTATTTTGTGTTCCTTTATTCTGTAGCTGTGACTTATCTCCAAATGACAGTTAGCAAAGGAGAGAGGCTTGGAGATGCCCATTCCTGATATGTTATTGAATTCTGTTAATTATTCTTATTCATGACGCCTCTCCACAATCCCCTTGAAAAACAGAGACTGGCTAATTTAGAAGTGTCTCAGGGGTGTCTTATCTCTGTCTTTAGGATTCTGTTTCTCCCAATTGTTGCACATAGCATTCAGTAAATATTTGTTGAATAAATTAATGAATAAATGAATTGAAATGAAGCTGAATGTATTTTAAATGTAGCACGCATGCATGTACTTTTGACTAAAATTCCTTTTAAACCCGCATTTCATAGAGAAAAGCCTTTCAAAAGCTGTTCTTCTGCTTGCTTTTCAAAATACTTCCCTTTTTCAAACTTCCTTGATTAGCGCCCAGCATTGCTTTGTCATAACTTTAGAACGCTAAAAATTCATTTTCCACATCCCATTGTCATTCTCTGATTCTTGGTTTATGCCACAAAGATAAGGCGAAGCTTTGAGCAAAAGCGAAATCGGACTCTGAATTTTCTCGATAGTGTCTCATAAATTTGGGTGACCAGTGACTTGTATAGTCTTCAATGTGTCACTTCTGTATACTGTCTCTCCCTCATATGCAGATAATTCGGATTCACCTCTATTTGGTTGAGACCGGTTGGATGTTGAGAATTTGCTCCATTGTGCGTCCTTAGCATTGCAAACTCAAAGTTGGCCTTTTTCCCGCGTAGATGAAAGCCTGCAGTCTTCTGACTGAAATCTATAGTGTCCGATTCCGACGTGCTTTTCTCTGCACTGTCGAAATGAACTAAGACTTGCTCTGAACTTCTAGGTATGAAAACGTAGCCTTTATGAGAGACAAAAAGTCATTGTCATTCTGCGGCCTGCATAGCACATTGAGTAGATTGGTCCCAAGTCTAAAAGGAGGGTAAATACTAACCTGATTCGTTGAAGTCTCAAGTTAGTTAAAGTGGTTAGTAGATGTTATACAACAGGAGAACTCTGTGGCTTCTTAGTACCTACTCAGTACCTTTCATGTGTCTTGTCGGGCGACCAGACGTTGTGCAGCCTAAATGCGAGCTTTCCTTGCTCCTTTTCAGTCCCCCAGTGGTTATGCACATTATTAATGTTAGAAATTCTAGATTGGGTACTTATACCACTGAATTAAATAGCTGAAATCATGATCTTGTCGCTTTACTTTGTAAATGACACGATGGCCTTGGGCCCTGGGCTAGTAGTTTTCAACCTTCACAGTCTCAGGATGTCTTTATTCCATGTTCCCTCATTAGGTCTTTGTGTGAGTCTCAAACGATGCTGAGAAGACAGCCAAGATGAAAGGAAGCTGAAGGGGGTCAGGAGTTGGGCATTCTGAGCAGAGGGAGGAGCATAAACAAATGTGTCGGGGTGAGGAACAGAGAATGTTTGGGGAACTAGCAAACTGTCGTGTTACTTTTGTAATAAGGCAAGAAATGGGAGGAGATGAGGCTGGACAGGTTGGCAAGACCAGGTCAAGAAGGATGTGGGGCCATGCTGGGGAGTTGATGCCTCCTCACTTGGTAAAGGGAGCTCTCGGGGGTGTAAGCCAGGAGTGATGCTGCTAGATTTACACTTATATACATCACTCAGGCAGCTGTGTGGAGGGTGACTTTGAAAAGAACAACACTGGGGGAAGGAAATCAAATTGGGAGGTAGCATGGAAACCCAGGAAAGAGAGGGTTAGGGCCTAAAGTAAGGGAAGACAAATGGGAGAGATGGGCTGAATTTGAGTGATATTTCAGGGGAGGGGCAGAGCAGTTTGTTTGATTTGGTTGTTCATTGCATCTGAGGAGGCAAGGAATGAGTCCCTGCTCTGGCGGGTACAGGGGGAGACAATGGTTGTTTGCAGCTGGGACTGACAATTCAGCAGGTCCGTTCTGTAATTCAGCAATATTTATAGAGGTCCTTCCTCAAGGGTCGAGTAGCCGGAAGATGGTGAACGGGGTATGGGAGAGGTTGAGTTTGAGATCTTGGTGACACACTCACATGTGAATGTCCAACAGTGAGAAATGGAACTTTGAAACTTGTAGGAGAGGTGTGCGCCGGAGATATTAGATGTGTGAGTCACCGGCTCACAGGTGGTAGTTGAAACTGTGAGAGTGAATTTATCTACCCAGGGAGTGTGTGGCAGAAGGAGAACACTGGGCTTGGTGGAACTCTAGAAGATGTGAACATGAAAATGTTTACGTAATTACTTTTATTTTTTTAATAGGTAATACATATACATTACAGTCATGTGTCGCAAAATGATGGGGACACGTTCTGAGAAATGCATCATTAGGCAGTTTTACTGTGTGAACATCAAAGTGGACCCACACACACCTAAATGGTAGAGCCTACTACGCACGTAGGCTATATGGTACTGATCCGTCATTGACTGAAACGTCGTTATACGGCACATGACTGTACAAAATCCAAAGGGTTCACAAAGGCATATTGAGAAAAAGCGAGTCTTTCTCTAACTGTCCGCTGGCTCTGGTGTCCCCAGCTCTGGAGACTCCCACCTTTATTGGTTTCTTGTGTACTCTTTCAAAGATATTCTCTAAATATGTAAATATTTGCAAATATATTTCTGGTGGTTGGGATTATTTCACACCATGCTGTGATTTGTGTAGTGTCCACTCTGGTCTTTTCTTTTTACTTAAAGATCCCTAATTATTTTTCACATGCTGGAGGAATATGCCAGAAGGAGAGGGGAGGAGAGCTTGGGAATGATAGGAGCATTTTCCCAGAGGAAGTAGGAGGTAGAGGGACACAAGAGCACCGGAGGAGGCATGCCCTTGAATGGGAGAAGGGCCAACTCTGAAGATAATGTGGTAGGTGAGGAACTTAGGGTAAGAAATGGGGGCGGGGAGGAGAAAGGAGTGAATGTTAAATGTCCAGTAGACATCACTGGTAATTAGCAGAGACTGATTCTCATAGCTGGTTATACATTTTTCAAGTTGGATTGGGCGGAAAGAGTAGTATCTGAGAAATTTAGTGAAACTAGGCCTTCATGTCACTTGGCAACATGAGTCCCCAAGACAAAGGGCTGCAGAGCCTTTTTAGACAAAGGGAGCTAGTTTTCCCACATAAATCAGACAGCCACGATCTTTTATGGCAAGAGAAGCTGCCATATGAAGAGAAGCTAAAGGGCATACACCTTGCATTTAATAAGCTGTGCAAGAGTCAACCACCTCAGCTCTACTCAGGCAGGGAGAACAGGCACCTGGGGTGGGGTCACCATGATTCAGAGGCTCAGTTTCTAACTACTCAGTCCAATAACCACATTTCCTTCAGTTTATCCAGAGTTCATCAAAGCCTGAAGGGACCAACTCATCCTATCCATTCATGGAAGTGGATGGATAACCCAGAAGGACAGTTTGTTTCTCCCTTTATCCTAATTCTCTCTCTCTTTTCACCTGTCTTGTTATATCGAATGCGTTAATGTTATCTTAAACCTTTTTGAGGAACAGCATGGGGTTTAAGCACAAATACTAAATCTGTTTAAATGGGGAATATACGTTTTTTTCGAGACTGGAGTTGTAGCTCCATTTCAAGGTCCTCTGTCTTAGAATCAGATCTTTTGGAAATCAGAATAAAACTCAAATTGTTGTCCGCTGAGCTTCGACTCTTAGCATAGGGAATTGGATAGTCGTGAGGACTGTTTCGTGCTACAGAAGAACTGAAGTGTACCCCTCTGGTGATAAGAATACTCGTGACTTACAAGTACAGCTGCCATTCCCCTGGAACAGGCTGGATCAGAGCTGTAGTTCTTACAATCCATTTTCGCTTTTTCGATCCTCCGTGAAGACCCACATCCTCCTCTTGCTTGGCTTTCCTTACCAGACCATCCTGCTCCAGGAGAACTAAGTGTCGTCATACCTTTCTTTAGTTGCCTTCCAGGCCTGAGGATATAATGCCATTCAATTCGGTAGATAGTTAGTGAATGCTTAATGTGTTTTTCAAACTGCCAGGACCACAAAAATGAATAAGCCTTGGTTCTTATCCTCATGGAGCTCAAAATTTAATAAAAGGCATTAAAATATAAACAACTAATTATAACTCAGTGTTACAAGTGCTCTGGGGGCATAGAGGTGAGTGATTAATTCTGTCTGAGGGATTAGAGACCTTGCAAAGGGAGTTGAAGATAGAGACTGAAGAAGAGTGTTCTAGGCTGAGAGAAGGGGAAAGGATGAGCTTTCCAGACTTGATTGGGCAATGGGTAATGTGTGGCCATAGCACAGAATGCGGAGAATAAGAGAATAGCAGAGTAATGGGTGGAGGCCACTGTTTAAAGGACTTTACGTGTCTTACTAAGTAGTTTGGATTTTACCCTATAAGCAGTTGAACGGTGAAGGTTTTTTTGAGGAGGGAAAGATTGAAGAAAATAATTGTACACAGGGAGCTAGAGTCATGGTGATTGGTAGAAGGATCGGAACAGTTGTTGAAAGATGGCCAGGGTCTAAACTAAGAATGTCTTAGGCAAGTGAAGAAGGGATAGAGAAATGGGAAGGCCAACAGAGATGGGAGAGAGGGGAATTGGGTGGTATGAAACTGGGAAATGATCATTAAAAACAAACAAAACAACATAGTCCACGCAGGAAAAGCTACCGACTGGCAAAGGTCAATGGCTAGAGAAGAACTATGTATTGACCATACTGAGTTCTGTTTGCCCAAGGAGATTTGAGTGGAAATTTCCTAGATTGATTTTATGTATTCACGTTCCAAAAAGGATTTGGAAAAAAAAGCAAAGCAATAAGATTCCCACAGTATACATAGTAAATCAGGGAACATAGTAGAGAAAAGCATAGTTGATATAATTGAGCTTCACATTTGGTCCAAGCTTCCCTGCAGCCACGGGGATAAGAGGACACACGATGATTTGTCTGTCTCTTAAAGTTGGATGAAAGAAGCATGCAACTTCCTAAGGAAACACCATCGTTTTCCTGGCTCTAAATAATAACAATGAAAACAAATAGCTGTCGTTTGAGTGCTTGCCATGGAGAGGAACTGTTCTGAGTACGTATAAGATCCTATTTAATCCTTACAACAACCCTACAAAGGAGAGGCTGTCTCCCAAAGACTCCGTGGCACAAAGTGAGAGGGACGCATCATACAGCTAGCAAGGAATGGGGCCCGCATTCAAACTCAGGCGGTCCTGGACTCTTAAACAGTGTTAAACTTGATGTGACTATTGGCTGCTGTCCTTATCAATATTTTTATAACAAAGACTGAAAGAAATTTTATGTGGCTGCTTCTAGTGGCCTTTGATAATTGTGGAAAGCGGAACATTAAAGACCAGAAAAGTAAATGATGACAATTCTCCATGGGTAAAGGTCACTGTTGCCCAAAATGTGTTCTGCAGAATACCTCTAAGATACTCTGAAAAAAAGGATTCCAAGGACAGATAAGCTTTGGAAACACTCGTATTGGAAAGTCATGATTAATTTGCATTTTGCATCGAGGAGTCTAGAAGTAAAGAAACAGGATTAGCTATGTTTATCCCAATGTTGCTTAACACGTACTTGACCTCAGCCCAATTGTAATGTTCTGTGGAACACATTTTGGTAAGAAATTCAAGTCTGTACTAAACTTGGAAGACAGGGCAGAGAGAGCACAGGTGGTTGTGTCTACTGTGGTTGTCGAGAAGCCTAGGCATGGTCTTTCTGGGGACAGCAGAGGAAGGAGCTCTCACAGATGTCTCCACAGATGAGGCCTGGATTGTTCTCACAAAAGTATTTTTTGCTTTGCTCTAGTAGTAAAGCCCTATAAACCCGGAGACCAAAATGATTGAGTCTGGACAATCCAAAGATAGGTATTAAGTCATCTCCCATGACCAGAGAAAATTCTTTGTACTCTTTTTATGGAATATCACAGAGTAACCTAGGTTTCCAATCAGACCACCAACAAGAATTTTCACCAATAACTTGGCAAAATTAACTTGATCTCTGGAGTTCTTAATTGTTGTTAAATGATTGAATTTTGAAGGATGTCCACCAAAGACAGCAGCTTTTGCTTCTATCACAATTACTGTTGAATCTTTCTTTTCAGTTGAATTTTTGCTTAGGTGCAAAGGCCAGTGGTTACTTGAGGCCTCTCCCGGATTGTGATATAAAAGTGTATTATCAACACATAGGAAGATATTTCTCCCTCTTTATCTTATAACAGGAATGCAAGTGTAGCATTCATCTCAACAAGGTGTAAATTTAAAAGATGTGTAGCTAATATATGGGCCTGTGTAATGCTACTTGAGGAAGCTAATTCCTTTTCTGGCACTGAAATGTTAAAGAGGATAAATGATCAATCTATCAACCTTGTGTGGCTTAGTGCTTAACGACTTCTAGTTCACAGAACCCATGGCTACAGGAGACATCCAGAGATTGTTGAAAAGACAGGTCTAGAGTTTAGAAGAGAAGTCTAGATTGAGGAGTTAATGGGTTAGGGGGTGGAATCATGGGCTTAGAAGAGGTGGAAGCCTAGGGTGGAGTCCTCCTAGGAAGCGAGTATATGTGGAAAGAAGACCAAGGACCTCCGGGTGTACTTGATTGTAATTGGGTATGCCCAGTTAGAGATGGTTTCCTGGTGTGTATTACTTATGTAAGTGGATGGCTTCTGAAGATGGCTAAACTCATCCGTTTTTTTTCTAACTATCTTAATAATTAAAGTTGACCTTTTTCTGTATCTCCAAATTCTCAGTTACCTTAGGGTACCACTCTGGTCTGCTAGCTATAGGTCATAAGTAAATCCATATGATCCTTTTCCTATAATTTCCTAGTAAATCAAACTGATTATTTCAAAGGTAGAAATACCCTATATTTTTAGCGTTAGCAATGAGCATAATTCCCAGGCCTTGTGCATTAGTGTAAGGTTTGTCACCATGGTGGAACTAAGCAATATCCCACATGCTAGAACGCGAGCTCTTGAAGGGTAAGAGATGGTGTCTCGTGTATCTTTATCTCTGTAGTGCTGCCGGTAGAAATGTGTTGATTAAATGAATGGATGAATACCCTTTGGAGTTTTCCTGTTCTCTGATGGATTTGGGGGCTGATGTTCAGTGTCTTCCTTGTTTTTCTCATTTCTTATGTTCTTGTTCTTTCCCCAGATCTCTTAATATACCTGTTTAGATTGTCATATTTTCCATTAGACTGAAAACATCTAAGTTGTTTAGGCTAACCCAGACGAGCATTTTCTGAGCTCATTATTAGGCTCTCTTTTAAACTCAGCATCTGAAAATATTGAGAAATATCTGCATAGATAATTCTTATTATACACACCATTTTTATTTTATGTCCATGGGTTAAACTTGATTCCTCCATAGTAGGAGAGAGCATTAGAAAATTATTGTCTTCACTGGAGCAATATCTTCTGTGCTATGAGAAATACAATTTTGAATCTAGAACTTTTTAAATAAGAGTTTCATTGAGATATAATTCACATCCCATACAATTCACCCATTTAAAGTGTGTAATTCACTGGTTAATTAGGATATTCACAGAGTTGTGCCACTATCATCACACAATCAATATTAGAACAGTTTCCTCACCCCAAAAAAGAAACCCCATACCCATTTTCAGTCACTCTCCATCTCTCCCAAACCAACCCCACCCAGCCCTAGACAATCACAAATCTACTTTCTGTTTCTATGGATTTGCTTATTCTGGACATTTCATATAAATGGAATCATACAATATGTGGTCTTTTATAACTGGCTTCTTTCATGTAGCATATCTGAAAGGGACACCTATGTTGTGGCCTGTATTAGTACCTCATTCTTTTTTATTACTGAATGATATTCCATCATATGGATATACCACATTTTTTTAATCCATTCAGCAGATGGACATTTGGGTTGTTTCCAGTTATTGACTATTATGGATATTGCTGCCATGAACATTTATGTACAAGTACTGGGACTTATTTTAAAGAAATGATTCTGTAGTTTCTGTCCTTGTAATAGAGGAGGCCATAGGATCAGCTATGGCAAGAGTATACAGCAGTGCATGCCAGGAAGTGAAAAATAGGCCATCAAGATGAATTTACTGGGAGAATTTAAGGCCAAGTCTAACTACTCATGGGGGACTCAAGCCGGGACAAAAAAGCTTAAAATTACGGCTCTCCTAGACACTGTTATGGCTTTTTGCTGACCACAGACAATGAAAGTTTGATATTTTACTGTGTTTGTCTGAAAATTGAAACACACTTTTCCCAACGGTCTATTTCTGGGGACTAGACTTTCTCACTTCTAAAACCTCTCCAGTCCTAGTGTGCTTTTTGAATGGTAAAGACTGGCCACTGTCATTTTTGTCTTGGGTTTTGTTTGTCTGCCTTATTTCCAGGTATAACGGGTTTTCTTTATGAATTTTTCTCTTCTTGTGTTGAACGTTTGACTAATACGTTCATTCTATAGACAATAATGTCTTAGTTCCTGATGAGGAATTTATGAAAAATATCTCAGTCATTGAAGAGAAAGAGACTAAAGCCAATTAATATTGTCAGGTTCTGTCTCTTGGAACTCGAGCGCGATATAGATCAATGTGTCAAGGGCAGATACATTAACCATGTAGACTTCGTTCGAACATTTTATTACAGCAGTGATTATGCACATAATTTGATGATTTTGTCACATGCCCAGCAGAATTGGTCAAAACTAAGGAAATCTCATCCTGATGGTCTAGGCGCAATGATGTCATTTTGCCCCGATGCTCAGCTGTGATACACTTTCTACAGCACAGATGATGGAAAATATACAATAATTCCCAAATTCTGGGGTAGCTACAATAATGGCTGGGAGGTTCAAACTGAAGCGTATATAAAGAGGGCAAATATTGAATAATGAATCAGTTTCTAAGCCCCATGTATGTGTATTTTCTGCCAAGCTAAGGAAGTCTTAGTAGGTTGCTTTCTTTTGGTAGGAAACTTTCAATTCAGCACACCTGAGGTTCCAAATCTAAAAAGGATGGAATGTAGACAGAAAGAAATAAAAATAATAATGAACCCTTTGAATGGGCTGGGCGTAGTTCTAAGAAGGGTGTACGTGTGCAATATAGACCGTACTGGCTCCTTAGTCCTCCTGATGGATCAGTGCTTAGGTCAGTCGCCTAGCCTCAGCAAGGGGCAGAACCTAGTTGTGAATCAAGGTCTTTCTGTTCTAATTTCTGTCCTAAGACCCTGTTCTGATTCCCTTCTCAGCCCTGGGTGGTAAAAGGCACCAAAAAGGCAATGTGTCAAAAAAGATTATCCTATTTTTCTTTATCTGCTTCAACATCTCTTTTAAAATGCAGATATTACTAGAAGAAATGGTACATTATTATAAAGTCTCAGTAAGGTTTAAATGACTTATGTAACACCTTTATACTGAGCAAATTTCAGCAGGAAAGGGGTTGGAATTAAGAGCTCTGAATGCATGAAAGGGGGACAGTGTTAAGAGAAAAGGATTAGAAACAAGAGCCTGCGGGGGTTCTGCCAGTTTTACTATTTTGCTTAAGGCAGACCTAAAATATGCATACTTTTACTTCCCACCCTGTGAGCCTCTCCTTAATTAACACTAGTAATGCCAAGGCACATTAATGTCTTTTTCCATCTACTTTAGGGGTATTTTTGACTCTGTGTTTGATAAAATTTTACAGTATAGCTTTTATAATTGAAAAGGCCCTGTGCAGTTGCCAGTTTTTAAAATACTTCATGCTTGCAAAATTTGTCTTTCCTTTTTTTTTTTTTTTTGAGAAACTGCTAATTTGCTAGATTTATAGTTGCTGTAACAGTGCTACATGATTTACTACATTTGCCTGAATCCAGATTGGTGGATATGATTTGACTGCTTTTAATACTGTATGAGGGTAAAGCTGGATTTCTCTGGGCCTAGTCTTTTTAGATGCAGACCTTTGTAGTTGTACGCTTTGTGAAATTGTGTGCTCATGCTTTGGTATACAGTGGAATGTATAGTACTGTTAAGAAGACAGTGATCACTGGAAAGTAACCTTCAGGTCTTTATTTCAAAAATACCACGATACGCCTATATAATTACACATAGTAGGGAAGTTCCATTTACAGAGCAGGTGACCTACACTGAAAATACTTGCCCTCTAGGAATACGCAAAGATTGTTGTAACATTCTTTATCATAACTAGCGTGTAGCTAGTTATATATGTAGAGGGGCCAGGTGTTTTCAGCAGGGAGAGGTAAGACCAATTTGATTCCTCTCTTATATCCATTAGTTGATTAGGAAATTTTTTTAATGTAAATTTGTACCTGGACAACCACCTCTATACACCTGATGACATAAAATTAATCAGATACAGCTATATAGTTGTAGAACAGAGGAATTTTTTCAGCTCGAGGTAGAATAAGAAATTAATAATGGATGGGAGACATTTTTTTAGGATGACTGGCTGCAGGAAGAAATTGTGGTGACAGAAGCCGTGTGCAATGAATTTGAATTAATGTTCTTTAGGGAGCTACCAGAGAAATATGATTTACACGATAATCAAGAACGTAAATAGATTCTCTGTGGAGTTGTCATCTGATCGCTGACATGTATTCATCGTGTTGAAATGACTCCATAAATACATGCTAATAATTAGAGAATCATTAGGGGTGAGACGTACATGTATAACTTACTTCAAGAGAAATAAAATATATATTGGTAACAATATCAATCGACAGCTAAATGTTACAATGAGTAAATCGTGTACTTATGGTTAAGCTTTCAAACAACTCACCATGGAACTGTGGTAAGTATCTCATTGGTCTTTTATGGGAATGATACCCCATATGTGCTTTGTAAATACTACATCCAAAAAATCTAGCGTTATTTATTTTAAATATAAGAAAATGACTTAATTTATAAGGGCTAAATGGCTTCATGTCCCAACTCCTAACAAAAACATGTCATGACACAGCTCTATAACCATGACCACATTTATTTAGAAACATTTAGTAAAAGTTCTCTCTCATTCAACCCCTTGAACATCAATTTTACTTGATAAAAAAGAAAGAGCTTGGTTTCCGGCCAGGATGCCTCTTTTGAGCTATTTCTGGCTTTTCGAACCTTTGGCATGACAGCTTGTCCTGCCTCAGAGCTTCAGGAAGAAAAACTAGACCCTTAAAATCAAGTTTGTTATTGAGCTTTAATAGAAGGGTTACGTATGTCATGTATTTGTTTAGGAGAAAGGCACTTGTTTGGCTCATTTAATCCTCTCCTGGTGAATTTAGGTTTGAATGAGTGCTGAGGGAACCTTGCCCATACATCTACGAAATCAACATGTCCTGGTAGGCTTCTGATTAAGATAACATTCGTTCTGGCCTTAGGCACCTTCCTCTGCGTCTCCCATTTATCCAGTGGTAGATAATAGAGTGAAAAAGACATACCTGGGCTTTAAAACAAGATGAACAGCTCAGTGGATCAGAAATGGAAAAAAAAAAAAAAAAAAGGCAGGGCCTGGTGAGCAGTGTGTGGGCTAAGTTAGTGGGCTTTCACCTCCTGCTGTAGTAACAGGAATCAAAATTCTCAAGGTGGAGGCCCAGAGCCAAGCATCTTAAACCAGGGCCCTGCAAAAACGCACCTGGAGAGACACATACGCACTGAGATTTGAAGGGAAAAAAGAGCAATTCAGGTGCCGCAGGGGACTACAGCTTATATGCCGCCATGGACCTAACGCATAGAGCCTTGGGAAGAGGCGAGGAGTACCTTTGGGAAGGAGAGCAGCACAACCTTGAAACCAGGACCTGAACCGTGCCGCCTGGTGATGAAATTAGCAATAATTGCATTCGTATCACTCAGTGTAGGGTCGCTCAATGTAAACTGCCAATATAAGATCAAGCTCTAGACTAGAAGCCCCACTCCCTAGGTGGGAGCAGCCAGAAAACCACTTGACAGAGAGGTGAGTTCAGAAGGTATAAAGGAAAAGACACACACACAAAATATAACAGAAAACATACACCCTATCCCTTTCAAAAATTCCAAAACACAAAGACTTGCGATAGCTCCTCCAAATTGACCATCAAAAGATTGTTTGTAAGTACACTTAGGATGCTCAAAGATATAAGTAAGGAAATACCATTTATTAACGTAACAAGAAACTAAGCAACAGGTAAAGACCAGATAGATCTGAAAAAGACATCTTTGGAAATAAAAAGTATCATCATTGAAGTTACTAAACTCAATAGGCAGGATAAATTCTAGACTGGACCCAGTCAGAGAAGATAAGGGAATTCAAAGATAATTGTGAGGACTTTCCTATACACAGCACTAAGAGGAAAAGATAGGAAATATAAATGAGGGATGGAGAATTGACCACGAGGTTCTAGAATATACCTAGGAGGAGTTTCAGAAGAAGGAAGCAATATTTGAACCTACAGTAGCTGAGAATCTTCCAGAACTGAAGAAGGATGTGAGTCTTCAAGGGAAATGGTCTCCTGAGAGAAGTTTCAAACATCTGGGAAAGCAAGAAAGGCCTGCATAGAGCAATTGGTATTCTTTACAGCTCAGCTTCGAGAGGCCCTGGCTGATAAAAACAGAAATGTAATGTGTGGGATATACCAAACCATGTTTTCTGAACAAAGGCACCTGTAACTAAATAACTCATGAAAGGAGAGCTCTGTGGACAGCTAGACCCAGAGGATCAAGATACCAAGGAAGACCTCTCTAGAAAAAGTAGTCTCCTGTCAGTAACTTTGCGAAAAGTAGGTGGGAAGACAGTAATTGTTTGTTGTACTATCCTAAAAGTCCATGTCTAAGAATGTTTTCAAAAGGAACATCGTGGATGACCCAATCTGGTAGAAAGAAGAATCATGAATAAGAATCTACATAAAAAGGTGTTAATTGGGACATTTCAATGAAAGTGAATTTCTTTTAGTGAATATGAAGATAATTGTTGTTATCAAATGAAACCTTGTGACCATTGGATGCTGCTTAAGTTCACAGAAACATTTGGCTGATTGTCAGTTAAGTGATCAGAAATTAGACTTAATTAATGTGGACAATTACGTACCACTGGTGCACAGCCAGAGGACAGATCTTCAGAACCTGGCTGAGGGTAAACTTATTTTGATAAATCTCTTCTTCTTACTGCTTTGTCAAAGTAGATTGCTATGAAACAAACTGTACACACAACTATCCTTGAAGATTAATGACAGATAGATAGGAGATTATATTCCTGTAGATGAAAAAGATCATGTGCTGATTTCCTGCACGACTTTAAACAAATTCCTAGAAAACTTGTAACATTAGGTATAGGGGAGAGCTTTAAAAAAAAAAAAAGAATAGATTGGCTTTTATTCGGAGATCTGGCATTTGGAAACTGCGCATTTTGGAAGGTATGCCATCCCCCGTGCAACATTCATTCCAGGTATGGAACAACAGGAAATATCTCCCTACTGGGAAACCTGGTCATGAGGTCATCTTTCTCAAACTGGACAATGGGAAAACTCGTCTTGCGTACTCACCACTTGCATCGCGTGTCTTCTCTCATAGACATCTCCCACATCCGTGCATAGGGAGTTCTCTCACCTGATGAAATGACATCTGTGAACAAGAGAAATCTGTCATCTTATTTTGATATTTATCATAACTAGAAGAAAGATATCAAGAGTTCTAATCAGTCACTGGGTATCCAATATCCTCAATTGGAATTGCAGTCTCAGCAATTCTAAAGCAAGAAGGAAATCTAGAAGCCTGAATGTATTTGTGAGAAAAACATAAAAATAAATGATTTAAGCAAGCATTCAACCTGAAAAGCTAGAGGAAAAAACACAGTAAATTACAAAACATTATTAATGGACACAAAATGAGACTAGAATAAGTGAAGAGCTTTACCACATTTCTGGGTGTAAAGGCTTAGTAACGTGAAGTCCTTCCCGATTTAATCTATAAAGTCAATGTGATTCAAACGCAAAATTTCAACAAGGATTTTCCTAATATGTAAAGATTTGACACCGAAATCACAGGGGAGATCAAAGGAGTCAGAAAAGCCAGAACAAAGGGGGAGTGAGAGGGCCTATCAGACACTAATTTATTTAAAGCCACAGTAGAATCTGCACAGAGACATACAGGTAAACCAATGGAATAGAACAGAGAGCTCAGAAGCACACTTGAGTATTTATGGACTCAAGTCCACGAAGTATTTATGGTAGAGGTACCATAGAAATCCGTGGGGAAAAGAGGGACTATACAGTGAAGGAATGGGCTTATTAAGTTATTTATGGGGGGGGGGGGTAAAATTAGATCATACGCTGATAAAAAGCAGAAAACATGGAGGACTATGTTGAAATTAAACATTTTTGTACAAGATGCCATGAACAGAGTTAAAGATAAGCTACACTAAGATATGGGTAGGAGATAATATTTGCTGTGCACATAATTGACAAAGAATAATCTATCCAGAACTTTAAAGTAATAAGAAGAAGACAATCCAGAGGGGAAAGGGGTAAATTAACACAAAAGAAGTTCAATCTCACCAGTAATCAGGGATGTGCTAATTAAAGTGGACACATCAGATCGGCCAAAACGTAAGTGTTCAATAACACTTAGTCTCTGATGAAGATGTGGCCAAATGGAAAACCTCGTTCACTACTGGTGGGAGAGTAAACTGGTGTAAGACCATTTAGGAGAGCAATATGGTGATACGTAGCAATGTTGAAGATGTTGCTAGTACCCAACGATTCCACATCTAGATTTATTCTGTAAAGAATCTCTTAAGCAGGTATCCAAGGAGACAGGTAGAAGGAAGCTCATTGCGTCACTGTTTGTACTAGTGCAAAGTTGCAAACAACTTAAACGTCCATTGACAGGAGAATGTTGTTGGCATATTCAAACAATAGAACAATACCTTACAGCAGCTAAAATCATGAACTATTGTGTATCAACATGGCTAAATCTCAAACGGTGTTGAAGGTAAAGAGCAACTCTTAGAATGGTATGTACCTTCTTAAACAAAGTTCTTAAATGTAAAACTTCGGAACGTGCAAAATAATGCTATTAGATTGAATCTTTGTAGGTAAAAAACAGTCAACTATCAGCATCTTTATTAAGTTCACCCTAATATTTATTGGTGGGTACCTTCATGGTAATGAGGGACATGGAATTCAAGATGGCGTTATCTCCTTGGGGGCGATGGTGAGGAGGAACTGATATGGTATTGAGGGGGGTCATAATCATAAAAACCATTCATGAAGTGCCTCTCTTTTGCTTGCTATTGTGTTTGGTGGTGGTCATGTGCATCTCTCTGCCATTTTACATGAAATCTGGTGATGATATTCAACTTTCTTTTTTCTTTTCTTTTTTTTTTTTTTTTTTACTTCTTTGATGCCAACAGGAATCTGCAAGCAGAATATGATCGTCTAAAGCAGCAGCATGACCATAAAGGCCTGTCCCCACTGCCATCCCCTCCTGAAATGATGCCCACCTCTCCCCAGAGTCCCCGGGATGCTGAGCTCATTGCTGAGGCCAAGCTACTGCGTCAACACAAAGGCCGCCTGGAAGCCAGGATGCAAATCCTGGAAGACCACAACAAGCAGCTGGAGTCCCAGTTACATAGGCTAAGGCAGCTGCTGGAGCAAGTGAGGCCACCATCTCTCTAACATGGGATTTTTACAAAAATTCATTTTCTCCTCTTTAACAAAACCAAAGAACAGAATTCCAAGTCCTTTTTAGAAGTGCAACAAGCATCAGTTGGCGGAGTACTTAGTATGTGTCTGGTAAAGTGCTAGATATCAACGGATGTCAGAAGAGGAGGAAAACTATCTTTTTGTATTTGTTCAAGATTGTCTCCTACAAAAATGTTTCCTTTTTGACCAATTTGAAAGTCATCTTGGAAAAATTTCCACTAGCTCTCTAAAAGTGGCAATTTTACCTCTCAAAATGGAACTCTTTTTTTGCATTAGTAGTATTTTCTGGTGTACCTACCTGCAGTTTTTTTTTCTTCTTTTCATCCCTAAAACAATTTTTTAAGCCTCCATTGAAAACCTAGCAAGATACTGCATTATAGCAGGGCGTACCTACACGTGGTTCTAGCTTTCTGGGCATTTTTAATTTTGAGACGTATGTTCTCTCCATCTTGTTACTTAATACTTCACAAAAATTTGAATTCTCCCTTATATTTTTGTGGTCTCACACGGTTTAACCGTTCTTATGTGACCTTCTAAATCTTTCAGTTACTTAGTCTAACGAGATTTTATATATCTTGTTCCACTGTAGCTGGAATGTTTTTCAAACTTATCAGGGAGCACAATTCAGATACAAAGATCTTATTCAGATTCAGATACATGCATCTTATCAATAGTAAAATTTCCCAAATTCAACAATCTTGGGAAGGTTTCTAAGTAGGAAAAGCCATAATTTCTGAGTCCTGAGTATCTCTAATATTCTTATATTTAAATATTTGTTTGTTATGAAAACTAATTGTTTTCTTTTCGATGCTTTAGCCCCAGGCAGAGGCCAAGGTGAATGGCACAACGGTGTCCTCGCCTTCTACCTCTCTACAGAGGTCAGACAGCAGTCAGCCTATGCTGCTCCGCGTGGTTGGCAGCCAAACTTCAGAATCCATGGGTAAGTATCTGTCTTAGCTATTCTTGATTAAATAGCTAATTATCTAATAGCTAATAGTTATCTCTTAAGGTCTGGAAATGGTGAAATGTTTGCTCAGAGGTTCAAATCATCAGCTAAATTATCTAGTATCAGTTCTGGACGAGGCATTGTCGTAAATGCCTTAGAGGTACAAAGATGACTGGCATAGTCCTAGCCCTCAAAGGGCCACCATTCAGTCATTCATAACAAGGCAGTGTGGTATTAAAGTTTCATTCATTCTGGACACCAGAGAAGGCCTCATGACGAATTGATGTTTGTGAAGGGTTCTGAAAGATGGAGCAGGAACCAAGCCTACGTTGGAGAAGGAATGGTGTAAATGAAAATGTAGAGATGAGGCGCTTGGGCCAAGGGTGGGAAAGAGCCACTAGTCCAGTTAGTGGAAAGATAGGGTCCAAGCAGGAGGTTGGGGCGAAATAAGGCTGCAGAGGAAGGTTGGTGTCACATTATAGTGACATGAATGTTGGGTGGAGGTGTTTGACTCATTTTGGTCAGTGTCAGGGAGCCATTGAAAATCACATACCACGTAAGACATATCTATAAAGAAATTTCTAAAAAGATGTATTCTGGCAGCTGTATCTGGCCCAAAGTACAACTTTATAGATGGAAAGATCAGTTTGGAGGCAATTGCAAAGGTTTAGTTATGCGAGCTCTGAGGGCCTGGGCCTGAGAGGTGTGAGTGATGGCTTGGGAAGAGATGGCTGTGAGACTATTCTTTGAAAATAGAGTACCCAGGACCTGAGGACTGACTGACTAGAAACTGTGAGGAAAGGAAATGAGGGGAGAGGATTTGGTTGGAAGAAGATAGTGATCCTTTTGACTGTGGACATGTTGCCTTTGAGGAACTGGCAAGTCTTAAGTCATGTCTGGAAAGAAGTTAAAAGACAGTTCTATAACTGGTGTAAAAGGCCAGGCTGGAGAGATTTGAGAGTGAGCTCCACAGAATTGACAGCTGAAGCATAGGAGATGAGAAATATATAACAAACGTGCTTGGATACTGTGCCTGCCATCTTCCCATTTGGGTGACGGGGTAGTGACAGTGTAGAGGGCAGGGATAGGTTCAAGGAAGAGGTGGGCAAAGAGGTCAAATGCTGAAAAGGACTCACTGGAAGTGAAAATGAATTACAGTTCATTGGATCACTGTAAATGCATTAGCCACTTCTGAGAAAGCATTTTCAGCCAAGAGAAGGGAAATTGGAGAATTTCTGTCTTTTCAGTGAAATAAAAGACAGGTAATTTTGAAAATGATGGAGGCTTGAGGAAAGTGAATGTACTTTGAAGGCTTAGGAAGAAGATGAATTTGTTGAGGAAATGGCCCACATGGTCTAGTGTTCTCTGCCTAGAACTGGGGTCTAAGAAAACTGGAGTTCACAAGGCATAAATGCTAAAAGAAGGTCAAAACTAATAAGGCATTTTGTAGTGGTAATGAATTCATTGTTAAAATGGCCATGACAAGGGTTGCCGACCATCTGCTTATTGGTTTTTCCTGCTGTGCTAGGCTAGACAATAGGGGGTTTTAGGAAGGACAAAATACTCGGCTTTTTCTCTCTTAAGGTCCAGCATGAGTTGGCCCCATGCACTAGACTTCCTTTTCCCTGGGTCCTAAACCGGTTATACTTGACCCTCTTGATTTTACCTCGCAGGAAGGAAGAGACCTGTGACTCCATGATTCCCCACACTTAAAGCTCTCTTGCCTGGTATCATGGTGTGTTGAGGCATTTATTTGAGAGAGTAGAAGAAAGAGAGGTCAAGTTCCTAACCAAAATTGATGGGACAAAAAGGAAGGGTCAAGGGTGTGAGTGGGTTTTATGGCGGGAGATTAGGGGACCGTGGTCAGGGAAAACAGAAGTAGCCTCCCAGTGAGCTGCGGGAGATGGGTGAGGGGTGCAGTTCATGGGGTTGGTAAGGCCAGGGTTGTTGGGCTCCTGCGCATGGTGGTGAGGTCCTTATGAATGGAGAAAGATACTGAGGAAGGTGGATGAGGGCACCGAGGAGGAGAGTGCTAGCAAATCTGATGAACTTCAGGAACCTCACACAGTGGGCAGAGGCATATCCTCCTCCAGAGAAGTCAAACCTCGTAGGAAAGCCAGGTTTCAGTTCTTTTGGGAAGGAAGAGAAAATGTTCGATGTTGTTTTCCTGGCTTTACCACACCTCAGTGATTGAGGGCGATCTCTGCATCAGATTCTCTTTCTCTGCATGAGATCAGAATATAGCTCACGGACTCTGGGGACTGCAAATGATGGCTCAGCACATGAAAAAATATCACACGCCTTTGTAAAGTCTATCAATTCCAAAAACAACTGAGTTTTAGCACCTCTGTTATTTCCTACTGCAGGATTTGCCCCTTTTTTTGAAGGCAGCAAGGCATGTGAAACAGTCCCATATTTTAGCGGTGAGGTTCAGAGCCCTGGGTGCTTAGAAGCATTAATTATTTAGGCCTGTCAACATTGGCAAAGAGGCACTGTGCCCGTGAAACCACCCAAATTAAGGCACCCAGCAGACTGATTTGTGGAGTAGAGAGGATTGTGGCAGAACTGAACACAAGGACAGAAGTGCTTTCTCCAGCGGCTGAGTTAGACTAAGAGAGAACCTGCGAATATAAAACGGATAGGCTCAGTTGTTAGGTTTGTTCTCTGAAAGGAAGGACTGAATTCAAAGGTGATTTTCTTTTTCAGCCATATAAGCCAACTGCATTCTTGAAGGATGCACACAAGTATTTAGATAGATGCAGTGTGAGCCTCGTACTTTGAAGGCCTGAGGTGCGATAAGGCTGGGATTTACTGATCCATATTCTGGATAGAGAGTCGCATTCTTTAAATATACAGTGACTTTTTAAAGTAAATTATGGGTGAAGTCATACTATGTGATCTGTTCAAATGAGTTGCAGCGCTTCCTCAAATCATGAAATACTTAGCGCTGCTAAGTCTCTGGGTGCCGTATGTGGGTTCTATACATTTTCTTACTGAGACAGTGTCCTAACGAAGCTTACATTCTATTGGAAATGACAAAGAAATAGAAATTAACAAGTTTATCCTCTTTTGGCTTTCATGAGCTGTACACACAGGAGACTTCTTAACAACTTACCTCTAGTCACTCCTTAATGTCTATCCAATCACTCTTTTTTAAAAGACATTTTATATTTTCTTTGTACGTTTAATTTAAAATGTTACAAGGTTCCTTAGCTTCTTATTTAGGACAATTTCAAACTTATGGCAGAATTGCAATTAATTCAACACTTTGCCACATTTGCTTTATTTATTTATGGTAACATTAATTTGTGCGTGTGTATAGTTTGTTGGTTTTTATTTCACTGACCCAATTAGTGATTGTTTCATCCATACTGTTAGCTAATATCCCCAATTCTGCCAATAATATCCATTATAGCTTTTTATCTTTTTACTCAAGATCCAAGGAAGGGTCATGCTGTGCATTTAGTTGTCACGTCTCTTTGGTCTCCTTTAATCTAGAACACCTCCCTAGCCGTTTTCCATTTTTCATGAGGCTGACATTTTAAAAGAGGTCAGGCCAGTTGTTTTGTAGAATGCTCCTCAATTTGGATTTGCCTGCTTGTTTACTCATGGTTGGACTCAAGTTAAATATTTTCCGCCAGATTACCAGCCCAGACCTCTCTCCTGAGTGTCTTTTGGGTAAAATCATGGATAAAAATATAACCCAACCTGAAATCATGATCAGCCTCTAGAACGTCTGTTCCACTTTTCCAAACTGTACGATGATAGTCATTTTCCACTTTCTTCCTTTGCCTACCTACCTTTTAAGTTTTTTAGCTTCACTGAAGTGTAATTGCTACACAAAAAAATCACACATTTAATGTATACATCTTGATGAGTTTGGACACATGCATACACCCATGATACCATCACCACAACCAAGGGACTAAACATATCCATCACCTCCAAAACCAACTCTTTATCTACCTTCCTGAGCTAAGCCCCACCACCACCAATCCAGTCATCAAGGCTTCTCATAAAAAGAGCAAAACTCTTCAGTTTAGCTGCTTCTGCCCAAATTTTAGCCCTCATCATGTGATCAGCTGAATAGACAAGATGTTTGGTCTCTCTCCCTTTCCAAGCCATCTTCCAGATATTTCCAGTTACTCTCCTAACATTCACATTGTGTATTATTCTTTATTTAAGCATGTTTGCCTACAGAATAAATTCCATTCTTTTTATCCTGGTATTCAAACTCCACCTTCCTCTCCAGCCCAATTTTTTACTGCCTTCAGACATGATGCCCCTGCCTCCATTCGCAGACCTGGTGCTCATCCACACATATCATGCTGCTTCGCTAATCGATGTCGTCAGTCATCTCTGGCCCTGTGCATAGTATTTTCTTAACCGGAAATATATTGGCCCTTCTTTTCACTCAGTTCGTCTTTTAGGGAACTTCATCATGCATTATACAGCTTAATCATGCATTATAGCTTGTAATTTATTTCATTTTTATAGCTATTAGCATTTTTTTCTTCTCCCTAGAACTCCATAGAACTTAGTCCTTGCCCTGCAGGAGCTTAAGTCTTGCTCATTTTCTTTCCCATTTGAGTACCTTCCATGCAACAAACATTCAGTAAATTGAATGACTGTTTTAGAAATCAAGCACAATACATCTTGAGTAGATATGGAACAATCCACACCCTTAAGAAATTTAGCTGGAGGTTCTGGTTCAAGACGGCAATGTAAGAGGGTCCTGAACTCACCTTCTCCCACAGACACACCAAATCTACACCTACACACAGAACAATCCCCTCTGAAAGAAACTCAGGAACTAGCTGAGCGACTCCTACATGTTGAGCAAATGAGAAAAAAACCCACATCGAAACAGGTAGGAGAGGCTGAGCCACAATCTCCGTGTAAAGCCCACCCCTGGCATGGTGACACACAACCAGTGGGAACTCCCAGTTTCTCCCTGAGGAGTGAAAGGTTTGAATCCCACATCTGACACCCCAACTTTTAAGACTTCTACCTGAGTGACTTGACAGGCCTCCAAAATATATAGCTTTGAGGTCAGTGGGGCTTGCATCCATGAGATCTACAAGGACACGGTGAACTAAGAGACAGTACTTAAAGGGCTCACAGGGACTCACCATGGCTAAGCCCCTAGGACACAGTGCAGAGGCAGCAGACTGAAATGCACCCAGTCCTTCCGTGAAAGAGGCCTATTTGTTTGTTTATTTTTAAAGCTTCAGCCTGAGCAAAAGTCTTCTAATTTAACACAGATATAGTAATAACTCTCTAGAGTTCATGGAGACCAGCGGGTGCCATCTTCCCATTCTCCCGCCTTGTTCCAGGACACCAGTGTCTCCCAGAAAGAAGCCTGTGCACACATCTGCTGCTCCAGTTTTTGTGGCTCCTGCCCAGAGGACACATCCCTTGATAACCTGGCTCCAGTGGCCAGTGGGGCTTGTGTTCACGGGTTCAGTGGGATGATAGCAAACAAAAAAACCAGTTCTTAAATGGCTATCTCCCCAGGGCTCAGTGCAGAGAGAACAGACAGAAATTCACATCTAGTGTTTCCCTGAAAGAGGTATATTTTCATACGTTAAAAGCTACTGCCTGAGGGTCAGCAGGACCAGTCACCCTGCATCTTGCTGCTGACTGAGATCCTCCCCTTTGGGACACTCACAGATCTTGGCACACCCTCAACTACTGGGACCACTAAGAGCAAAGAGAGTTGCATGGACAATCAACAAAGGTTTGAGAGATGACTTAAGAGCTAGGGCAGGGTTAAAAGATAACGTTCATCTCCTACGTAAAAGAATGGAAGAGGTGGCTGTTTTGTCTAATGCATGGTAACCAACACAGAGAGTCAAGGAAAGTGAAGAACTAGAGAAATATGTTCCAAATGAAAAAACAAGATAGAACCTCAAAAAAGACCTTAATGAAGTGGATATAAGTGATTTACCTGATAAAGAGTTTAAAACAATGGTCACAAAGATACTCATCAAGGTCAGGAGAGCAATGCTTGGACAAAGTGAGAATTTCAACAAAGAGACAGGAAATATAAGAAGGTACCAAGTAGAAGTCACAGAGCTGAAGAGTACAATAACTTACCTAACTGAAAAATACACTCGAGAGGTTCAACAGCACACTAGATGAATCAGAAGAAAACATCAGTGAACTCAAAGACAGGGCAGTAGAATTCGTTCATCAGAGAAGCAAAAAGAAAACACAGTTAAGATAGCTTAAGGGACTTATGAGACACCATCAAGAAGACCAATAGTTGAATTTTACAGGTCTCAGAAGGAAAAGAGAGAGAGAAAGTGGCAGAAAACTTTCCTAACCTGAGGAAGGAAAAAACACCCAGATCTAGAAGCCCAGAGAGTTGCAAATAAGAGGAATTAAAACAGACCCACAGCAAGGCAAAAACAACTTGTTACGTACAAAGGGAACCCCCATAAGACTAGCAGCAAATTTTTCAGCAGAAGCTTTGCACACCAGGAGGGAGTTTCATGATTGATATATTCAAAGTGTTGAAGAAAAAGACTCCAATGAGGAAAACTCTAGCCAGCAAGTTGTCATTCAGAATTCAAGGAGAGAGAAAGAGTTTTCCAGGCAAGCAAAAGCTAAAGGAGTTCAGCACCACTAGACCAGTCTTACAAGAAATGTTAAAGGGACCTCTTTAAGCTGAAACAAAAGGGCACTAATTAGTAACAAGAAAACTTACTTATGAAAGTAGAAATCTCATTAGTAAAAGTAAATATATGGTTAAGTTCAGAATAATCTAATGTAGTGGTAGTGGGTTAATCACTTATGTATCTAGTATGAAGGTTAAAAGACAGAAGTGGTAAAAATAACAATAACTACAATAATTAGTTAAGGGATACACAAGATAAAAAGTAAACTGACATCAAAAACAACACGTGTGGAGGGAAGCGTGAAAATGTAGAGCTTTAGGATGTATTCAAACTTAGTTGTTATCAACTTAAAATAGACTGTTATAAATAATGTTTTATGTAAGCCTCATGGTAACCACAAAGGAAAAAACCTATAGATACACAAAAGAGAAAGGAATCTAAGCGTACAACTATAGAAAATCAACAAATCACAAAGGGGGAGAGCAAGAGAAGAAGAAAGGGGGAGAGGAACTACAAAACAGCCATAATACAATTTTTAAAATGGCACTAAGTACATACCTATGAAAAATTAAATGTAAATGGACTAAATTCTCAGTCAAAATACATAGAGCAGCTGAATGGATAAAATAACAAGACTCATCCATGCTGCCTACGAGAGACTCACTCACTTCAGATAAAAGGACTCACACAGACTAAAAGTGAAGGCATGGAAAAAGATATTCCATGCAAGTGGAACCAGAAGAAAGCTGGGGTAGCTATACCTATATCACACAAAATAGACTTTAAAACAAAGAAAGACTGTATTAAGAGACAAAGGAGGGCATTACATGATGATAAGGGGGTCTATCCAACAAGAGGATATAACATTTGTAAATATATATGCACCCAACATAGGAGCACCTAAATAAAGAAAATATTAATCGACCTAAAGGGAGAAGTGGACAGCAATACAGAAATAGTAGGGGATTTTAATAGCCTACTTTCATCAATGGATAGATCATCCAGACAGAAAATCAATAAGGAAACATTGGACTTAAACGACATGTTGGACTAGATGGACTTAACAGATATATAGACAACATTCCATGCAAAAGCAATAGAATACACATTTTTCTCAAGCTCACATGGAACATTCTCCAGGATTGATCATATTTTAGGCCACAAAACAAGTCTTAATAAATTTAAGAAGACAGAAATCATGTCAAGCATCTTTTCTGCCCACAATGGTAAGAAACTAGAAGTTACAAGAAAACTGGAAAATTCACAAATATAGGGAGATTAAACAACATGCTACTGAACAACTAATGTGTCAAAGGAGAATGAAAAAATACCTGGGACAAATGAAATGGAAACACAATATACCAAAATTTATAGGATGCAGCAAAAGCAGTTCTAAGAGGGACGTTTCTAGTGATAAATGCCTCCATTAAGAAACAAGAGAAATCTCAAACAACTTTATACATCAAGCAAGTAGTAAAAGAAGAACAAACAAAGCCCAAAGTTAGTGGAAGGAAGGAAATAAAGATCAGAGCAGGGGCTGGCCCAGTGGTGCAGTGGGTAAGTGCACACGTTCCGCTTCGGCGGCCCAGGGTTCGCCGGTTTGGATCCCGGGTGCGGACATGGCACCGCTTGGCAAGCCATGCTGTGTTAGACGTCCCACATATAAAGTAGAGGAAGATGGGCACGGATGTTAGCTCAGGGCCAGTCTTCCTCAGCAAAAAGAGGAGAATTGGCAGTGGGTGTTAGCTCAGGGCTAATCTTTCTCAAAAAAAAATTTTGCAAAAAGATCAGAGCAGAAATAAAGTCAAAAAAAGACAATAAAAAAGATCAATGAAACTAAGAGCTATGTTTTTGAAAAGATAAATAAACTGTTAGCTAGACTCACAAGAAAACAAGAAGACTCTGATGAATAAAATCAGAAATGAAAGAGGAGATGTTACAGTGGATCCCACAGAAATACAAAGGATCATAAGAGACTACTATGAACAATTATATGCCAACCAACTGGACAACCTAGAAGAAATGGATGAATTCCTAGAAACATACAACCTACCTAGACTGAATCATGAAGAAATAGAAAGCCTGAACAGATCAATTACTAGTAAGGAGACTGAAGCAGTAATCAGAAACCTCCCAGCAAAAAAAAAGTCCAGGACCAGATGGCTTTACTGGTGAATTCTGCCAGACATTTAAAGAAAAATTAATACCAATCCTTTTCAAACTCTTCCAAAAAAAATAAGAGGAGGGAATATTTGTAAACTAGTTTTACGAGGCCAGCATTACTCTGATACCAAAACCAGACAAGGGCACCACAAGAAAACAAAATTACAGGCCAATATCTGATGGACATAGATGTAAAAATCCTCAAGAAATATTACAAACCAAATTCAACCATAGATTAAAAGGATCACACACCATGATCAAGTGGGGATGTATTCCAGGGATGCAAGGATGGTTCAACATCCACAGATCAATCAATATGACATACCACATTAACACAATGAAGGATAAAAATCATGTGATCATCTCAATAGATGAAGAAACAGCATTTGACAAAATTCAGCATCCATATATTATACAAACTCTCAACAAAGTGGACATAGAGGGAGCATACGTCAACATAATAGAGGCCATCTATAACAAGCTCACAGCTGACATCATACTCAACAGTGAAAAATTGAAAGCTTTTCCTCTCAGATCAGGAACAAGACAAGGATGCCCACTCTTGCTCCTTTTATTCAACATAGTACTGGAAGTCCTAGCCAGAGCAATCAGGCAAGAAAAAGACATAAAAGGCATCCAAATCAGAAAGGAGGAAGTAATGCTGTTACTATTTGCAGATGACATGATCTTATATAAAGAAAACTTCAAAGACTCCACCAAAAAGCAGTTAGAACTCAATGAATTCAGTAAAGTTGGAGGGTACAAAATCAATATACAAAAACCTTGTGTTTCTATACACTAATAATGAACTATCTAAAAGAGAGTTTAATAAAATAATCCCATTTACAATTGTATCAAAAAGTAAAATGCCTAGGAATAAATGTAACTAAGGTGGTGAAAGACACTGTACACTGATGGAAGAAATTGAAGAAGATACAAATAAATGGAAAGACATTTTGTGCTCATGGATTGGAAGAATTAATATCGTTAAAATGTCCATACTGCTTAAGACAATCGACAGAGTTGATGCAATCCTTGTCAAAATTCCAATGGCACTTTTCACAGAAAGAGAATAAATAATCCTAAAATTTGTGTGGAACCACAAAAGAACCCAAATAGCCAAAGCAATCTTGAGAAAGAAGAACAAAGCTAGTGGTAAGATGCTCCCTGATTTCAAACTACGTTACAAAGTCATAGTGGTCTAAACAATGTGGTATTGGCATAAGGATGGACAGATAGATCAAGGGAGCAGAATAGAGAGCCCAGAAACAAACCCACACATATATGGTCAATTAACTTATGACAAAGGAGCCAAGAATATTCCGTGGGAAAGGGATAGTGTCTTTGATAAATGGTGTTGGGAAAACTGGATATCCACCTGCAAAAGAATGAGACTGGACCACTGTCTTACACCATACACAAAAATCAAAGCAAAATGGATTAAAGACTTGAACATAAGATCTGAAACCAAAAATCCCCTAGAAGAAAACATAGGCAGTAAGCTCCTTGACATTGGTCTTGGCAATGATTTTTTGAAGTTGACACCAAAAGGAAAGACAAGAGAAGCAAAAATAAATAAATGTGACTACATCAAATAAAAAGCTCTGTACGGCAAAGGAAACCATCAATAAAATAAAATGGCAACCTATGGAATGGGAGAAAATATTTGTAAATCATCTATCTGGTAAGGAGTTAATATCCAAAAAATATAAAGAACTTGTACAACTCAATAGAAAAAATTCTGATTAAAGAATGGGCAGAAGATCAAATAGACATTTTTCCAAAGAAGACATACAGATGGCCAACAGGTACATGAAAAGATGCTCAACATCACTAATCATCAGGTAAATGCAAATCAAAACCGCAGTGAGATATCACTTCACACCTGTTAGAATGGCTGTTATCAAAAAGACAAGACATAACAAGTGTTGGCAAGGATATGGAGAAACGGGAACCCATGTGCACTGTTGGAGGAACGTTAATTGGGCAGCCACTATGGAAAACGGTATGGAGGTTCCTCAGAAAATTAAAAACAGAACTACCATGTGATCCAGTAATTCCAGTTCTAAATATTTATTGAAAGGAAACAAAATCACTATCTTGAAAAGATATCTGCAGCCCCATGTTCATCGCAGCATTATTCACAATAGCCAAGACGTGGAATCAATCTAAGTGTCTATCGATGGATGAATGAAGAAAGAAACTGTGGTGTGTGTGAGTGTGTGATAAAGAAGATGCACCTGCACAATGGAATATTATTCAGCCATAAAAGAGAAGCAAAGCCTGCCATTTGTGACAACGTGGATGGGCCTTGAGGGTATTATGCTAAGTGAAATAAGTCAGACAGAGAAAGGCAAATACTCTATGATCTCACTTTTATGTGGAATCTAAAAAAACCAAATATATAGATAAAGAGAACAGATTAGTGGTTTCCAAAGGTGGAGGGGGGTGGGCAAAATGGGTGAAGATGATGGTCAAAAGGTACAAACTTCCAGTCATGCGATAAATAAGTCCTGGGGATGTAATGTACAGCATGGAGACTGTAGTTAACAATACTGTATTGTATATTTGACAGTTGCTAGGAGAGTAAATCTTAAAAGTGACCATCACAAGAAAAAAATGTGTAGCTATGTTTGGTGATGAATGTTAACTAAACCTATTGCAATAATTCGCAGTATAGACATACTTTAAATCATTATGTTACACACCCAAAACTAATACAATGTTGTATTTCAATTATATCTTAATAAAAATAAATAAAAAAGAATATTAGCTACTAATTTCAATATCTTTCACCATCATTCAACACTGACCAGCTGATAATCAGCATCATCAATGTATACCATAATATACTGAAAAACTGGCAGCATTTGTATGTAAAATTGAAACCATCTACCTTAAATTATAATTTTAAAAAGTAATCAAAGCTAAATATCAGGTACTGGATAAATCATTTTTTTTCTTCTGAAAAACTGGAGAAAGGCGGAAAAGACATAAGTAATAAGGTAATCACACATCAAGTTGGAAATTGGCTAAAAAACATATTATGTGATTTAAATGAGTAATACAAAGAAAAATAATGGTGGGCATAGTTGGTTATACACAGCTGCTCTTTTAAAAGAAAATACTTTTCTAGTACATAGCTCCCTTCTGTAGAAAGAGAACATAGTTTGCTTAGGTGTAAGCAGAACCACAGGCATAAGGATCCTTGAATCTCTTCTGCAGAAGGCTACATAGGTTTTGGCTAAAGTCACTTTTTAAGCAAGTAGGACCATTACCATTTGAATTGAGGAAAGGGAAGTGAGTCAGATGAGATTTCCCGTCAAAAAAACCTAGAATCATGGTGAGTTTCAGAAGACTTTAAAGAATATCTTGCCCATAGCAAATCATCCCATTTCTTTTTTTCTCAGATTAAATTGAGTCCTCTTACTTCTTTTTCTTCACTTCAGCAGTGTCTACCATATCATGCTATATCACAGCACTATTTTAACTTTGTGTCTTTCCTTATTTTGAAACATTCATTTTTAAGATGTTTCAGTCATTTCTTTGGACCAACTTCAGACAAGCCATGGAGGCAATAGCTAGTAATCTAGAAAGGATTTTTATGCATGTTTCTGGGAATCCCCTTGGAGTAGAATCAATGGAAGCATTAACGCTAAAGAATTGTCATTAACTAAGTTTGAAATCCCTTGACCATTAGCAAGATGCTTTTTGGGCAGGCAGTGAATCAGTGAAGTAGGGATGAGGGCTGGCCACGTTTCTAGTGTGCACAGTTGGGACTCAGTAAATATTTTCTCATTGAATGAATGACGTTTTGGTGGGAGGAGGCTTGTGGTCACAGGTATTGTTGTTAAGAGTCAGGAACATTTTTGGGTTGCCTGTTATACCGTAGCTACGTATCAGTGTATGATTAGACGACCCATTAATATGGTTTTCTTGCTGGTTTGATGCCTTAAAACAGAATATATCAGTCAACTAGTGCCACGTAACGAAATAATCACAAAATTCTCAGGTTACATGTTTCTCGTTCGTGCATCTGTTGGTTGGCTGGAGTTTTGCTAGACTCAGCCAGGCTTGACTTCAGGTTGTGGGTTGGGATCAGTCTGTTCCACATGTCTCTCCTCCTCCTTGGATCAGCAGGCTGTCTGGGCCATGTGCTTCTTATGGCACATAAGCACAAGAGGGCAAGCCCAAGCACCCAAAGACATTACAAGCCTCTACTTATGTCATATCTGCTACCATTCCACTGGCCAAAGCAGGGAAACAGGTTACATGACCAAGTCCACATTCCTGGGCCCGGGAAGCGCGCCCCCCCCCCCCGCCCCCAACACTTGGTCACCCTACTCTGTCTACACTGACCTTCTTCTTGCTGTTCTTGGAGCAAGCCAATCACACTCCCCTCTGAAAGTCTTTGCATTTGCTGTTCCCTCTGTCTGCTGTGCTCTTCCTTCAAATATCTACATGGTTCATTCACATCCTCAGATCCTTATAGTTTTTGCTCACCTGCACCTCATCAATCAGGGCTTCTAAGCCTCCTGTTTCTCCCAGTGCCCCCTCACTAACCTTCTCTTCTGAATGTTTATCACCACCGGACATAGCGGTATAATTTATTTGTGTATATTGTGTAGCCTGTGTGCCTCCATAAGAAGGTGAGTTCCACATAGACTGAGCTTTTTGGTGGTTTATTGACACAGCCCCAACACTCAGAACAGTGCCTGGCATAAAGTTGGCTTCTGAGAAGTCTTTGAATAAATGAACTAATCTTACTGTTTTTAAATTTTTATGGCTTTCTTTTAGACATTTAAAATCAGGCTCAATATTGAATAGTCCAGTGGTGTTACTCTAATTTCAGGTGTCATTTAGCTGTTTTAACTTTTCCAGTCTAGTTTGACACAGAAAATATTGGGCTTTAAGGATTTTTCAGTGTGTTACTCACCTGTATTCATGCATATATCTAATAAATCTGATTTCGATTCTTAAAAGATTAAACCCAAAGGACCTTTTACTGAGAAAATCTTGTGAAAAGAATAAAGCAAGGTGATACTTTACTTTTATATATTCTCCCTATGATTTAATAGGCGCTCAAAAAATGTTTGAATGGATACATTTATCACTGCCGTGAAAGTTTTCTATTAAAACAAATAAGCCAGTTTTACTTGGACTGGACATTTATATTTGAGACTTACGAATGATAGTTTATCTGTAAAGATGAACTTGGGTGACAGCATTAGGTTTATACTTTATAATTTGATCTTTGAAATAATTCGGGGCGAGGAATGCCAGTCACTTGATTGAACTGTGCCTGAGTACTAACTGACTTCCTGGAGCTCCGGGATGGTGTGATTAAACTGTCAGAAATATTAACATCATTGCTCATGAGTGTCTCTATTGCTTCTCATTTATCCCGTAAGGCATACCATCACTAAAGTCGACTTGCTGCCATTAACAATGCCTCATGTTCCCCAATCTGGCAAAAAATTGCATCGGTAATAGAAGAAAGAGATTTAATCAACCCTGCAGTTGTCAGGATCCTGTTCCTCCTGGCAGTGTTTCATTCATTCCATCTTTACCAGATAATGGTAGTTTAAACTCACAGGAAAAAAGAAACTAAAGATGCAGAATTTTATTTTTTCATTTCTACAGGTAGAAATATAAGCCAGTAGTGTGTGTAGGTGGGTGTGGGTGTGGAGATAGATGCTGAATTTCATTTTTTCATTTTTAAAGGCATAAATATAAGCAAGTAGTATGTGCGTGTGCATGTGGACAGATAGATATGGTAACTTCCTTTTCCACCTTCCGACCTTAATTCTTCAGCACTCATTTCCTGTCCTTAGTATTTCAAAGAGGTCTCCTATGGTATATTACCATGAAACTCACAGAAGCAGAGGTTTTTTTGTCCACCCCAGGTCCTTAGCCCTCCCTTGTACTAATGGTACACAGCGTCACATCCACCTCGGATATGATTTTGTCATAATGATGAACATTGCCAAGGATTCTCTCAGCTTGTGCTTTTAAAAAGAAGGATGAAAACTTAGTAATAAATGCAGAATTATGATCATAGATGAAAATCCAAGTGGCATAGACCAAAGGAAATGACAAGCATACTTAAGTCATTAAGTCACGGGCTCCCCAGCCATTTCCACGTCAGATGTGAGCCTAAGGTTGTCCTTAAGCATGTACGTTATTGCTGATTTGCTGAAGCAAGGTCTGGTTTTAGTTGGAAGTGCCAATGCGCTGAACAAAGAAAGCTTGAAAAGAAGCCCTTTTCAAACTACTGAAAGATTCAATGTTATGAAAAATTAGTTTCAAAGGACCTTCAACGTTCAAAATAATTTTGTTTGCACTTAAGAACCTTCTCCCCCACTGCAAATGCTGTTTGAGGTGTATTTCTTTGACCCATGAATAAACGTAGAGACAGGTCAAGAAAATCTACAAGGAGACTCCCAACCCCAGAGGAAGACCATCCATCCTTAGACTCCTTCCCTTCCAAATCATCCTTCTCTCCTCACATAAACAAATCCTCAAAAATTAAAAAAAAATTTCCCTTTATAAGCCTCCAAAAGTATAATTATGATAAAGTAGTCCCATGTACCAAAGAGGAAAGGAACATAACTCCCCAGTATAGCTCATATCTACGGTCCTTAGAATATTAATATTTCATTACATATATAGGTCACATACAACTTACATTGGACTTTAAAGGTACTTGAGTTTTGTTTATATTTTTGGTTAAATGTCAAAGGAAAGAGTGGGAAAAACCCCTCAGTGTCTCCACTCCTTTCTTACCTTCATAAGATGAATGTGAAATGTCACATTCTTATTTTCTTTGGTGTTGGAGAGACACACTGCCAGGGTACAATAATAATTTTTTTATTACAAGGAAAAACGTTTCACATTTGTTAATGGAGCATAGGAAACTTATGTCAACTTTATCTTCACTTCTAAACAGAGGTACAGTTTTCTTCTCTGAAGATAACGACATAGATAAAACCCTGCATGGGCTTCTTCCCTTTAAGGAGTTGTTCCCTAATGATTCAGCTCGAGGGGTTATTTTTCTTTATGTTATTTATGAGCGAGTGGAAATGAATTTATAATGGATTTTAAGATGCAGTCATGGACCTTGTTTCCAGTAGCTCGACTTTTTTCCTACAGTTGTAATTTGCCGTTATTTGTGTTTGCTTTCATTAAGGCGAGGAAGATCTTCTCAGCCCTCCCCAGGACACAAGCACAGGGTTAGAGGAAGTGATGGAGCAACTCAACAACTCCTTCCCTAGTTCGAGAGGTAAGCCCCACTACGCAGAAGTAACTCAGACTTACTGGAAATAGGCCACTCATTTCCATACCCAACCAGTGGGCGTATTTTCCATGTTTAAACAAACGTGCTGACACAATGCCAAGTTGGGATCATTGTGAGATTTTGTTTTTAAATGTAAATTTCTGGTTTGGAGTATTTTGAATTCAAATACCTGTGTAATCAAGATATTTCTAGAAATAAGAATACGAACAAAGTATTTTACTTGCTTGACATATTAGTCTGAAGAGTTAATTATGAGTTGAGTGAAGCTTTTACTTAAGAGCAATTATTCTGTGACTTTTACAAATGAGAAAATTAATGCCCTGATGGTGCCTTTGGCAGGGACATACATACAGTTACTATGTGATACAGTGAGGTCCAGAACATGCCTAGTGTACAGGGGGTGGCGGGGAACCAGATGACTCTGACTTGCAATCCGATGCCTTTTGTATTTAAAGATTACATCTTACCCTAGCTTTTAAATATAGGTACAAATAAATCTTTATATACTAGTTTGTTGGGGTTTTTCACTTGCATAGATGAAATACAATCTTCACATTGTTAGTAACACCTTTCCTTTATTCTTCCCCATCACTCTGACCTCGTGTATTTTGCCTCTCATACAAAAAACAGCATCTATCCCACTGAATTTTCCCACCAGCCAGTACGACCTTCAGATGTCTTACTTATCCAAGGAGGTATCTTGCTGCTCTTGTTAGTTTTTTGGAGTATTTATTTCGGTTGATTGCCCTGACATAAAACAAAGTCACTGACCCACCTCCCTTCAATGAATAAAAAGGATGGCCACAGTCACCTGTGAGCAAATAGAGGGCATACCTAGGGAAGCCAAAGGGGGAAAACACAAGCCTTTGTGGTCAGTGATTGGCTTCCCTAATGGGCAGCCTGGCGGGCCAGGACGTTGGAGAATCTGGCTATTTGTTCCTCTCCATAAGGGCAACGAGGAGGGTGTTTTGAGTCATGGGTTTTTCCCATCTTTTTGTTCAGTGGCAGTTAACAATGGCCATTTCCTAGCTATTTGATGTACGAACGTTGTGCAGTGCACATTAAAAGCAATAATGTTCTGATAGATCGTTGCTAAGAAACTGTCAGGGGAAGCTAATTTTAAATGTCTGCACCAGCCATCTTTTCACTGCTGAGCACCTCTGATGTGTTGATTTTAACAGATAAAAATCTTATCTGTCTTCCGCCCACCCCCACACCCCCTGCCCGCCACCCTCATCCCCATCCTGACTATCTTAGCTGTCTCCTCTCCCTAGATGCCATGATTCATAACGAGAAGACCACACACCAGTTTCACATAAATCAAATTTTTTCACCTTTAGCCTGTCTGCTTTTACTAGCACCTACTATGTACCAGTGCGGGTGTCAGGGATGCAAAGAAGAAATGCCAAGTTCTTTGCCTTCAAGATGCTTGTGGTCAGTTGGGGATGCAGACTTCCAAAGTTCAAATTACAGTGCGATAGTATTATTGCTGTAAGGGAGATGTCTAGGACATGACTGAATCCCAGAAACACCTTTTCGATAAATAGGAGGGGGTTGGCCTCAGGCAGCGCAAGCGTCTTCAAGAGCACACAGCTACTAATGGGGCCAGGACTTTGGGTCCCACATCTGGCACGCGTTTCGTTGACCCCAAGCTTCCCCTGGAATGTCATAGACATGTGTCTTGGCCCAGCCAATTGAACTGAAAGCTTGTTTATCTGCTCTGTGGGAAGTTACTGGCCGCTCTGTTGGTGCCCTGGGCATTTCCTCCACAGCTAAACAACCAGAGTACAGCACAGAAGAGGCTATAGCGGGGCTCATGGCTCTGCTTCTCCACAGGCGGCCTTGCCTCCCTGGAACCCTTCTTGTCCTGGGTCTCTGGTCCATCCTAACTATCTTTAAGGGGAAATCCTTTGCACCCTCTCCCTGCATCCTCCTTTTAGAATCCTTGAAGCTAGACACCACACAGGTAGGAAAGAAGCCACCCAGAAGACTAGAAATGTGCTTCCTCTGATGTGGTATTTGGCAGTTAGCATCTCTGATGTTATATTTACTTCTGGGATGTTGATTTACTTATACGGAAACTTGTGAAACGCTATTTAGGCTGCCTGGATAGTGTTTACTGAATCAGTACTTACGGAAGCATATCATCCTTTGAGTGCTAACTTGAGTTCTCAAATATGGGATAAGAAGGCTTTATCTAATACCAATTCTATTAACTAAGTTCTTACATACTCAGTAGTACCCTGGTGGCCTGAGAGAATTAACCAATTTTCCTGAAGAAAACACAATCGAACAAACAAAACCCATAACAGAGTAGATAAGGTGCTAGAAGATCTGGCTGGTCTTTCTGTGATGCTATGACCTTGACATTTTTTCTTTTCTTGCTACTTCTTGCAAAATTAGGCCTTTGTATGGGCCTTTTACAATTTTGCACCCAATTCCACACCAGCTGGGGGTCCTACAATCCAACTCAATTCGGACACTATCTACCTGGAGTTAGCATCAGATCCCACAGGTTAAGGACTCAGTCCTACAAGACTGCCCCCCCACTTCAGATGCCAATCACAAGTCCAGGTTGTCACTTATGCTTCTGACATACCCACTGTAGAACGGAGATTCCAATGACCCCCTCCTTTGGGTTAGATTAACTTTCTAGAGCGGCTCACAGAACTGAGAGAAACATTTTACTTACTAGAGTACCTGTTTATTATAAAAGGATATGACTCAGGAGCAGCCAGATGGAATACACACGTAGGGCAGGGTATGGGGAAAGGGCACAGAGTTCCCATGCTCTCACAGCGCACCAGTGTCCCCAATCTCCACTTGTTACCAATCCAGATGCTCTACGAACCCCATCCTTTTGAGTTTTTGTGGAGGCTCCACTACATAGGCGTGATTGATTAACTCATTGGCCACTGGGGATTGAACTCAGCCTCCCTCAGGTCTGGAGGCGGGACTAAACGTTCCAACCCTCTAATCACATGGTTGCTTCCAATGGCAACCAGCCCCCATCCCTAGGTGCCTTCGAAAAGTCACCTCATTAATATAACGAAAGATACCTTGATGCCTCTCATTACAGGAAATTCCAAGGGTTTTAGGAGCTCTGTGCCAGGACAGGACAAAGACCAAATATATATTTCTTATTACAGATCACAATATCATACCTTTTACTCCCCAAATTCAAATGGATAAAAAGTCTCATCATTGTACAACTAGGCCAATCATCAATACACGCTAAAAAGTGGTTTTTTGATGCTTTATTTCTAACTCAAAGCTAATTTTTTTATTTTGAGAGAATGGAGGCTATATAAATATAATATGTATTTTATATAGAGAGAGTATATAAATGGTAGGGTTTAGGGGGAACATCTTACCAGTTAGTAGATATATTAGGTTGCTATTAAGCAGAAAATCTTGAGAATCTTAGGTTCTTGGGATTACAGACTCTCCCAAATGGAAGGGCCTTGAAAGGTCATCTCAAATTCTCTGCTGACCAAAACAGTGGCTTTTGACCATTATCCATAGTAAGAGAAACATTCTATATCTCCAAGGCGGGTAGGGATATAAAATAAATTATGTGTGTGTGTATGTACATACGCATATATGTATATACCCGCCATGTATATATATACACAACACACGTATATGTGTATAGTCCCATATACATACAAAGATCAGAAACAAAAGTTTCATGAAGCGATACCTTCCATACTGCATATAATTCCCACTGTTTCCCTGTTGTATTTATTGAAAACCACACTGCTGGTTGCAACCCACTAAATTGATTTTCTGATCCAGTGGTTTAAAAATATGCATCTAACCAATCTCAGTTTTTCTTGCCCAGGCGAAGATCTTTTTTTAAACCTTTAATTTTAAAAGTTTTACCATGGAGGTTTCTGCCAAGACCTTGCTAATGTCTTAGTGGATATTGTGCTTTTAATCTAAGTCCGCCATGCGTGTTTCCATTGTTGTGTTATGAAAAATGAAGTTCACGGTTGCTCCAGCTGTTTCGGACAGCTGTTTAAGAAACTCAAAACAGATGTCAGAGCCAGAGGTCTGACATTTAGTGGAAATGTACTATTAATTGCCACCTCATGGTTTACTTAACCCTGCTAGGTAATTGCTCACAGAGGAGGACGTTTTTTTTAAAAAAACTGTTTTCCATAAATATAAAATATATAGTAAGGGAGTTATTGTGTACTTTAAATTTACAACTTTTTTGTTACCCTTTGCCACAGCTTTGACTTAGAACTCAAGTCTTAAGATAGCATCTAATCTTCATCTTGCATTTTCCTGAAAAGTACCTGGAAGCCCAAAGAAGTTAAGTGCCTTCTTCCTGGCCGTTCAGCAGGTTAAATTAGGCTTCCGATCTTATCTTGATGGGCTTGCTAATCTGTTATCCAAATTAATAAAGGGATTGCATGCTCCTCCGTTTAGTGATAAACTGATAGCCAACACTATCCTGCATAATAGCCAATATCAACTGCAGAGTGTTCAAGGTGTGAACATGTACACATTTAGCTTTGCAATTCTATCTTTCCTGATTAATCTCTAGATACAGTTAGCTGTTCACAACCACTTCTGGGATTTTAGTGGCTCAGTGTATATTAAACATGGAATGTTAGCTAATTTCTGTCTAATCTATTTATCTATAATTGTCCCTCTGTCTATAAGTACATAGAAGCTAAATTCCACTGTAATAAAAATCATTATCTACTACAAAACACTTTGTAAATCTCCACAGTATTCTGTAGGAACAGTACATGGTAGAACGAACAATAAACATAATTTTAAAATAAAGTCTTTAAGCGATTTGTCCATACGTCTGATCATTTAGCAGGCTAACAAAGGTATTCTCATCCATATGTGCATTCGTGAAAGAAATGCTTCCACCATCAGTGGTATCGGTATTGGGTTCTTTAAAAATGAGGTGGCACTGTACATAGATTAATGAATGATAAGTTCCAGGGGAAGCTCTTAGCGCAGTAAGAATTCAGAAAGCTGTTAGCAGTGCTATGTGGGTGTTTCCGCTGCCTGTGTAATCTCTTCCCTGCTGACCTGTGCCACCTTAGTTTTATCCCCAGTGGCCTCTCCCTCTCATACTACCACCTTCCAAATAAGCCCACATACATTCCGTTCAGTGCCTCTAAATGACCAACCCAACAGCTTTGCAAAACCTGCCATCTTCGAAAATTCAAGTCCTGTCTGTGGGTCTTTGATGGAAGAGCAGCATAAAGAACAAAGGCAAATGGAAACATCCTGTGCCCCTTTCAGGCACCATTCTGTTTCCTGTCTGCTTCCATAAAGGATTTGAGCTCTTACTCCTTTACACCTTGGGGCCAGCAAACCCTAGTCCATGGGTCAAACCTCACTACCTGATTTTATAAATAAAGTTTTATTGGAACATAGCCACACTCATTCATTTACATATTATCTATGGTTGCTTTTTCACCCCAAGGGCAGAGTCGTTGTGGCAGAGTTGAATAGCTGCTACAGAGACTGTGTGGCTTGCAAAGCCTAAAATATTTGCTATCTGGCCCTTCACAGAGAAAGTTTGCCAACCCCTGCTTTATGCTATTTTACTGTTGTCCATTCTAGCTCATTACATATTTACAGTCACAGACTTCGGTGCTGATCAGCTTTTAGCTCAAGAAAACTGTGCATTTGCATTGATTTATGCATTTTATCTGTGTTCACCAAAGATCCAGCATGTTTCAGTATATTTAAAGTATAACCATTTGAGTCTTCTTTCACACAGAAGACCTAAAAAGGGACTCATCTTTCCTTAACTTTCTAAAGACGGTCAGTGAACTGAGATAAAGAAGCTAAAGGCACCCAGAAACAGTCACGTCCTGTGATTCTGACTCTGAAATACAATCAATCGTCTCAAGTTCATACTGCCTGAGGAAACTCGACTGCTCCAGACCTGACCAAGCCCTTTATTTAGACGCGGGACTCCCCCAGCACACTTCCTTTTTCTCTTGATTCATTTCCTGACAACATACCACATTGCCAGATGGACACCCTAACTGAAGGTCTGAGGAAACTCATTTCCAAAGAATGTGTTTATGAAATAAAACTTTCAGCTGGTACTTGTACTTATTTATTGGTCAAGAATTTTTTCCAGTGGTGCAACCAATTAGCCTCTATTTTGTTAGTGTAGAAACCATTCCTAATACAGTAGAAAACATTATGTGTTTTAACTTTTTTTTAAACAAAAAGCAGACCTTTGGGGCCAGCCCGGTGGCGCAGCGGGTTTACGCTCCCACGTTCCACTTCAGCGGCCGGGGTTCGCCGGTTCGGATCCCAGGTGTGGACACGGCACCGCTTGACACGCCATGCTGTGGCAGGCGTCCCACATGTAAAGTAGAGGAAGATGGGCACGGATGTTAGCTCAGGGCCAGTCTTCCTCAGCAAAAAATATTTTTTTTAAAAACCAGACCTTCCTTTTGTACTATGCTAATGAGCACATTGGAACCCAAGTGATGAGAGAGGATGTTGAAAAAGATAGGGTTAGCATGCCTCTGGGAGGTCCATTTTACATAAAATATGGTTTCTGAAGAATACCTGAAACAAAACCCAAATCATTTGCTATGTATTCAGCAGGGATCAGCTGACACTGAACTCTGAACATGGCTTGGTATAGAATTAATAAAGATATATAACCTTTATCATTCTTGGAACCATAATTACGTTCCGAAACTAAATCATATTGCTTTCAAACCACACTGTCCTTCCTAAAGTTCTGAAGTTTTAAAAATAGGTCAAAGTTATAAGCCAGAACAAGTTACCAGCCCTTAGCATCCAAGCTCAAGGGTCGCAGGCAAGGCCAAGTTGCCTAAAACACCGAAGGACTCTTGGCGATGACCCAGTGGCTACCTTACTAATTCAGTCAGCCAGCATTTGTCAAATACCCATAGTGTCGAGGTCTAGTACTAGGTATTGGGGGTAGAGATGTGAGTATGCAACATGTGGGCCCTGCCCTCAAGGAGCTCACACTCTTGTAGGGGAAGGGAATTGATTCTACTACCAGACAATATAACCATGAAGTATAAAGATTTCTAAAAAAAAAAACTTGCTAAAGGAGTCAAAAGGAATGGGTAATTCATGCTGGGATTCATTTGAGCCATCAAAAATGAAATGATACGCTCCTCCCTTTTTCCTGTCATCTGGTATGGGCCTCCTAGCGGGAACACCCACAACTGAGGAACCAATACCCTTTCTTTCTTTCTTTCTTTCTCTTTTTCCTGGTTTGAGGAGCGTCAGGAATACCTTGACCATGCTTACGTGGGCAAGCATGCAGTTTTTATCCTCCTAAGAAATCCGACTCACTTAGGAAAATCCAGAAAGCAGCAAAACAGGGAGGGAGAGTCCTACTTAGAAAACCTTTAAATGTATACTAGAAGTTTTAAACCCTGAACTTGCCACTGTTCAGCTTTGAAAGATTTCTTTTGGAATAGTAGCTCCATACTTCTTTATTCTAGAGGAGTCCTTTTCAAATGGTTTCAGAGTTTTAGTCTTCTCGGAGCCCCTGAGCATGGTGGGTTGCGGGGAACGGAGATGCTGTACGGGGTCTCTCACAGCTCTACTTTTATGTGCTCTCAACACTGGGATTTCATGTAAGATTGTCTTAGGAAGTGTCCTGTTGCTAAAGGCAGTCAAAGTTTGAAAACCAGTATTTCATTCTGAAGACCCTGGAGATAAAAGAATATTGCGTGCCTAAGACATGCGAGGTATAGTCAGAGGGCCCTAATTCTGTCTAATTATAAGTATTATTATAGAAAACTTTCTCATCAGAACCTACTTTTCAAAAATAAAGGAATGCATACAGATGGAGGATTCTATTAACACACACACACACACACACACACACACACACACACACACACACACACGGCCAGTGGGTCTTTAGCCATTGACTCTCAAGGCTCCTAGTATCTACTGAATTACAAGGAGGAAGTTGAAGGCTCCTTCCTGGATCTGGCTCTGTGGCTTGCCCATTAGTGGGAATTATCTCCTTCCCCCCTTTTTTCTTTCTGTTCTCTCAAATGCCCCCAATCCCATCATGGGCATGCTCAGCTTCTACCAGAGAGAAAAATTCTCCAAGAGGATAGAGTCTAGCCTCTGTGCGACGTTCTGCCTTGCATGTGGGGTGCAGACTTTTGGCACACAAAGTCAACTACTGTTTATGTTTTGGTGTGTTGCTTGTCAAGTCGAGAGTGAAGAGACTCTGAGATTTTCGAGCATTAAGCTAGAGATTCTACAGTCACCCCTGAAAACAATGTTCGATTTGTCAGATTTCTATGCTGTGCCAGCTTTCATCCAGTTTTATCCCGTGAACTCTATGGATTCTATAAGTGATGTCTCCTGGATCGTGTTATCTGTTTACACTGATTTTAAGTGTATGTAAAGGTTATTTGACTGGATGTGTCTTTCGGGTTTTTTGTTTCTGTTTTGTTTTTTTTTTCAGAAGGGAATAAATGAATTGTCATCTCAACATTTGTTTGATAAAAGAAGCAAATTGGTATGAAACTGTATATTGATGCATGATTGTTTTTCCTTTCTGATATCTCTGCCTCTTCCTCTCTCTATTATTAAAGGAAGAAATACCCCTGGGAAGCCAATGAGAGAGGTTAGTGAGATTCAGGCTCACAGCCATGGCTTCTGTCTGTCTCATCCCGCTTTCTATGTTTGGCATTTGTGTAAGAATTGTATGCGTGCACGCGCATGTGTGTATTACACGTGTCATCATGTAAGGATGGTAGTCACCTCTCCACTTGCAGCTCATGAGGAACATTCCTCCAGTGATCATTGCCATTGTCATCACCATGACAACGACAGGATCAGGGGTTGGGAGCAGGAATCTCTTTAAACTGGCAACCCTTTGTAGTCCCTAGGTTGGAGTCCTGCAGAGCATCATCTGTTGCCACTTGCAACACAAACAAAATCTTCAAAACAGATTTAGCCTTGAACATAACTGATGAGTCATAAAGCTTCCTTCTACTTCCAGAACCCTAGCATTTTCTGCCAGTGCCTTTGGTTTTTATTCTCCTGGGATGACTTCATTGTGTTTTTGTTTTCTTTTTTCCTGGTTCCTACACTCTTTCTTTACCTCTTTAGCTAACATTTTTGAGCACTTAACTGTGTGCCTAGCACTATCCTAAGCCTTGCCGTCATTTTCATTATGTAATCTTCATGACAATCCTATGAGGTAGGTACTCTTATTAACCCCATTTTACAGATAAGGAAACTGAGTCCATGAAGGGGTAAGCGGTGTATCCCAAGTGACAGAGCCAGGATTTGAATCCAGGCAGTCTGGGTCCAGAGCCACACTCTTTAACTCTTATGCTTTAGCACCACTTTAGAATGGTGTTTGAAAAGCTTATATCATCCCAGCTTGCCCCTTAAAGGATGTGTTTTTTAATTTGGCATTTGGAGCTAGATAGAATAACCGATTAGGGATAAAAATTGAATGTTGGAGTCTTGAGGGGTTTTTTAATGCCTCTTTATGGGATGAGAGGGGTAGAGTACAGCATTGTCACTGAATGTGGTTTGGGGTTTTATAGTGAAAGCTGCTTCATACTTCTGTTCCACCAGGAATGTTGTCTGAACATTGAATTACCTAATGAAATGACTATTGGATGACAGAGTGTGGAGTGACAGCCCAAGTGAAACAAGATTGTCCTTACCAAGAGTTTAGTGTGAAGGACAAAGGAAGGAAGGGTCTCCCGTGGATGGCAGTAGCATGTACTATTCTGGGAGAGAGGTTGGATGGGTGGAGAATCCTTATATGAGAAGGTTCTAGATCCTTAGCAACAGGATGGACAAGAGTAGCCACTGATTCATTTCAACATAAGGTGTCATACTGGACATTCTGCCAACACCATGCCATGCAAGTCTAATGAACTTAATGATCCTTCAGTGTGTCTACACCAGTGCTGCCTTCCAAGGCATGGGGCAGTGGGGTCCCAGGGAGGGAGTGGTAGGCTGGGAGGAGAAACTGAGGAAACCTGAATCGGTGAAGCATTGAATGCTCCTGACAGTTTGCCTGGCTCACGTACTTCTTATGTGAGACTTCTTGGGTTCATTCTTATGGTAAGTTCCCCTTAAATCTTATTTTAACTTCTTGTAAAAAGTCGCACCATAATTTTGACCACGCTGCTCATGTTTCTTTCACGAATGAATTTTAGAAAAGGCTAGCACGTATTGTTGAAGTCATATAGGTGTTTGGAAACTCTACTACCTGAGGTGTATTATAGTCAACTTTCTAGAAAGCCAGAGGCTCAAAACATGTGTGATTTTTTTTAATGCTATGAAAATACCCCAAATGTATAGTAGACCAGATACTTTTGTCCAAGATTAAATCATAGAGAAGATAAGCAAATTTCACCGCAGTGTTCTGGCTTGGCTTTGCTTTGGCCAATTTAATGCTAACCATTTATTTGGGAATTGTATTTTTAAAAAAGTAGAGTACCAGATTGCTGTTGAGGTCTTGGATCTTTGCCAGAAAGTCTCATTTCCAATCACTGTGGAAAACATCTCCCTCAGGTAGTGGTGGCATATGAAACTAAATGTGTTGCACTTAGCGCCAACTTGGAAAAACACACAACTACCCTAATGTTCAACGCATGGTGCGTTTGTGTTCAACAATCCTTGCTTAAGAATGGATTAAATGAATATTTTCCATAGACGTATTTTTGTGTCAACTTGTGCCTACAGCTGATTGCGGATGCCCGAATCCTTCTTGTCAGTGCCTCTCCCACGCATAGTATGAGATTTCAATTTTGACTGTAGAAAAATCTGTCAAGTAAAATTAACGACCTCACTAATGTTCTGCCTCACACACATGGATAATAGAACCAGGATAGAAATCTGTTTTCTGTATCCATATCACAGTGCAGTTTTATGCCTCCGGTGGATTGAGGTATATGTGTCTTTGGGGTCGTATTTTGTCAAAGAGATAGATTTTTTTTTTTCTGGATCTAAAGAAAACCTCCATGAAAAACACTGGGATCATTATTCTGGTGAAACAGGTATTTGTAAATAAAGCAACCAAAAGCGTAATATAGATATGGTGAGGTGACTCTGAACGTCCATTTTTCTAGCATAGGGACGGCCATGAGGTCATTTGTGAACATTTAACAGTCTAGACAGGTTAAAGGCCACTTAACATTTTGGCCTTGTATGGTGTTTTAAGAATAATAAACCTCTGTCTTATCTGGTAACTTTTTAAATAGCAGATACCCAAGAAATTTCCTTCCAGATAGTAACTGAAGACCATTTTAAGGAGTAGAAGCACCACTTGACTATATAATCTATAAGTGCATTTACTTGTGTTTATTATCTTTTGAACTATAGTCCACCTCCCCTAACACACAGTCTAATATAGGTACTTTTTGATGATTATCCATAAGCCGATGGGAAAAATACGTTCTTCCCTGCTTTGTTTATGTTTTGTAATACGTTTTCTAGCTACCAGGTGAACTATACTCTAGTCAGATATGAGTGATGAGAAGTCGTTGGGTCATATTCAGGTAACAGGTTGTAAGGGTCTTGATTTTGTTTTTACTGGCTTCATTAATAGCTGTTAAAATTGCAAGCAATTAAGAATTTGCAGTTAGTCCACCCATTTTCTATTATGCATGAATAATTGTGCCGATTTCCCCGGGTTGCTGGGCAGTCAAAAATAGAGACACAGGAAGCCCTCCAACCTGGTGGCATCAGTTATATATTTGTGCTCTGAGAAGCAGCACTATGTCTTCCTGTGGTTTTTGTCATTTAGAAAAGCCAGAGATGATTTCAGTTCTTCACTGAGGGCTGCCAAACTATCGGCCCACTCTATGAATAGTACATATGTTTGCTTAAAAGTTTTTATATTTTGCAGTCTCAACCAAAATCCAAAGTGATTTTTTCAAACGTAATTAGTTCTCACGGAAACTCTTTGCACTCATAAAGCTCAAAGAGATTTACAAACTTGGTCACCTTAGTCTAAATGGCTGAATGGCATTAAACTTTTAATAAGTCGTAACGTGATCTGGTGCCATCACTGTTTAAGTGCCTGCCTGTGAATCCTCTTCAGATCCTCTCTCTCATATTTAAAAACGATATGTCTCCTGAAATAAATATTAGAACAGAATACCTACCCTAGTCTATCTTTAATTTTTATAGGGATTTTAACAATTATTATGGGAATCTGTAAAAGTTGATACATGGCAAGGTAGTAATAGCCTAGTAAAGCATTTTTATTTCCAATAGTGGAATGATTTACTAATGTCTAAGAATTAAAATTAGCCATATAAAAATATGAGACATATATGGAAAGGCAAGTCATAAAGTATGTCTCAGATTATCTGACTCTCGATCTGAATTTTGCCACAAAGTACTTAGGGACATCGTGCTGCTTTTGTGCTCCATGCTGGGGGATGAATGCCAGCTCACATCACATTATTATTAAAAGGCTATTCTGATGGTTAACCCTCATTTAGGAGGCGCTCAAAAATGGATTCACAGGATACCCCAATCCGCGCGATACATCTGGGTCATGTTATAATTAGGCTCTAGAGTAATTTGGAAGGAAAAGTGATTTCGATTCTGAAGCTTCCTAATTCAAATGTTAATAGTGTACAAAAAGGTTGATTCAAGAGTTTATTTTTCAACCCAAGTAAAAGCAGAGAGAAAACAGTCACCTCCATCATAGCCTTAGAAGTGAGCCAACAGCTTGAAATGGCCTTGAAATGAAGATGGCACGTCCTGGTGATAATGGTGATGGCAATAGAACGGTGGAGGTGGCGGCAGTGAGGGGATGGTGATAGTGGTGATAGTTAATGATGGTTTGATAGTAAAAATATTTTACTTATAATGAAAATTCTGTAAAATATTTTAAGATTTTTGTAAAATGTATAAAATATTTTTACATAGTAAATAATCCCCCACAACAAGGTGGAAAAGGTGCATCTCGTCATGAAATATTCCTGTTATGACAGGGGTCTTGCACTTATCCATGAAATCCTTCTGATAGATATTTACATTGGGAAGTTGAGTGCAGTCTCGGACATTTTTCCATCTAAATGACTCCAGTAGCCTGATCCAATATTAAGCTACTAACATTAAGATATTAAGATTAATTAATTAATATTAAGATACTAACAACGTGGAGTGGCTTCATTAACAAGGCTTTGCTTCTTCCTGGAAACTAGTGAAAAATCAAGCTGTGTTGTGTATACCCTCGATGCAGCTTCTGTGTTGTCTTCACCTAGAAACGGGACATGATTTCCCAAATGGCAAAGAGTCAGCGTGAGGCTGTCTGCACCTCGTGTAAAGTCTTTCTTTCTCTTTGTTTTCTAGGACACAATGTAGGAAGCCTTTTCCACATGGCAGATGATCTGGGCAGAGCCATGGAGTCCTTAGTTTCAGTCATGACAGATGAAGAAGGGGCAGAATAAATGTTTTACAATTCCTGATTCCCGCATGGTTTTTATAATATTCATACAACAAAGAGGATTAGACAGTAAGAGTTTACAAGAAAAAAAAAATCTATATTTTTGTGAAGGGTAGTGGTACTATACTGTAGATTTCAGTAGTTTCTAAGTCTGTTATTGTTTTGTTAACAATGGCAGGTTTTACACGTCTATGCAATTGTACAAAAACAAAGTTATAAGAAAACTACATGTAAAATCTTGATAGCTAAATAACTTGCCATTTCTTTATATGGAACGCATTTTGGGTTGTTTAAAAATTTATAACAGTTATAAAGAAAGATTGTAAACTAAAGTGTGCTTTATAAAAAAAAATGTCGTTTATAAAAACCCCTAAAAACAAACACAAACACATACACACACACACAAACACACACACGCATACACACAAACACACACAAACTTTGAGGCAACACATTGTTGTGCATCCTTTTAGCGTGATATCCATATGAAATACATGGCTTTTTCTTTCTTGCATATTAAAGGCAGGCCTTCCTCTAACACCACCAAATGACTCTTTCACATTGCTCTTTGGAATCGTTAACTGAGTGGGACTGGCTGTGGATTTTCGTTTTATACATCTATATGTCTATAAGTATGTAAATGCTATAGGTGTATAGATAAATAGGCTTAAATTTCTAGAGACCTTTTAAATTTCTTGTTCAAATGTTCCTGCCACTTGCTAATGGAAAGAAATTGCTTCTGGTCATCCAGGCTTACCTGTTTGGTCTAAAATGAATTTTCCCTGGAGCCTGAAGCCAGAAGGAAACTACCACACTAAGACATTGTCTGGGGCTCCAGATGTTTCTCATTTTAAACTTTCCACTGACAACTAGAGTATTGAGTTTTTTTTAAAAGGGAACATATGAATGAATACACAGGACTTATTATGTCAGAGTAATCCGTTGGTTGATACATTCAGCTTCCTGCTGTTGGCAATGCCACGATTTAGATTTAATGATGCTTCAGTGGACGTCAGAGCATCAGAAGGCATTTTTAACTCCCAGACAGTAGGAGGACTATGGTAGGGCTGGAGGGCTGTGGATTCCCAGCCGATCCCTGTGAGGGAGCAGGTCACTCTTGAAGCGAAGGATTGGATGAATGGTCATAACTATACATAGAGATCTTTATAGCTACGACTAAATTGTCCTTCCCTCTTCTCACAGTCAAACAGCAGTGAGCGTTTTGGTTTTTCTTTTTTTTTTTTAAGGTTTTTTTTTCTCATTGCAATGAGTTTTTAAATGCCGCAAGACTTAATTTAACATAACCCTTGGGAAAATGTGTAAGACAGTGGCCCCATCACTTGTGATGCTGTTAAATATCCACCCAGAAGCCCATGACCTATGTTTCTCTCCTTTGCACTTCTCTACAAGTAATTCCACACAGGTTTCTAAGTGGGAATGTAAATTGATTCAAATGTTCCAAAAGGTACTCCCAACCCTTTTTGGTGGATTAGACAGGTTACATATGTAAAAAAAACAAAAATTGTTCAAAAAGAGGAGAAAAACTCAAGAGGACTAACTGGTAGAAAAAAGCTTTACTGTTTCATTTCATCTTACTAGTCTTTGATTTTTTTTTAGTCATTCATTCAGTAGAAATCACCGTGTGACCTATTATTTTGCAAATCTGTTACCTCTTAGATTAAGTATAATTAACTTTTGGAGAGTGGGTTTTGTCCATCATTTTATTAATGGTAATTAACATCAAACATGGCTTCTCATGCTATTTCTACCTCACTTTGGTTTTGGGGTGTTCCTAATAATTGTGCACACCTGGCTTCACAGCTTCACCACTTGTCCATTGTGTGAATATTTTTCTCCATTATCTTTTGCTTTATAATTTCCAAAAGAAAACCCAAAGCGCTAAAGTAACAAATCACATGACGATTTGGTTTTAGTCTTACATTTCTTCCTTTACGTGACACTGGACTTTTTCTTTACCAAGGATTTTTTTTTTTAACCACGATTTAAAACAAGGGGTTACTTTACTTCCTATTAAGAAGTTTAAGTTTCATTCTAAAATCAGAGGTAAATAGAGTGCATAATTTTCTTTTAATCTTTTTGTTTTGTTTTATCTTTTAGACGTTAGTTTTGGAGTGAGTCTGTCAAAATATTTGAATAAAAATTGAGAGCTTTATTGCTACGTTTTAAGCATAATTTGGACCTTATTTCGTGTTCTTTATAACCACCAAGTATTAAACTGTAAATCATAATCAATGTAACTGAAGCAGAAACATCACATGGCATGTTATGACATTGTTTTCAGGTACTGGGTTCTTACTTGAGTATCATAATATATTGTGTTTTAACACCAACACTGTAACATTTACTAATTATTTTTTTAAACTTCAGTTTTACTGCATTTTCACAACATATCAGACTTCACCAAATATATGCCTTACTATTGTATTATATTACTGCTTTACTGTGTATCTCAATAAAGCACGCAGTTATGTTACAAAAAAGTGTCGATTCGACTGCAATACTTTGTTTTTATTTTAACTTAGTTATTTAAGTTTTAAATAGGTAATTCATGCATATGATCGAAAAATGAAAAATCTCGAAAGACAAATAGTGAAAAGACCCCAGCCACCCTATTTCCACATCATCCTCACTGCCCTGTAATATTATTAATATCTTGTGTATTTTTCCAAACTAAGCAATTACAAACATACGTTCCTACTTTTTTCCTTTTATTGCACAGAAAATAGCATTCTATGCACCCAGTTATACACTTTGCTTTTTTAAACTTAAGAATGGACTTCAGATCCTTTCTTAATTATATTGAAATGGCTCTTTCCATTTCAATGTATAAAATGCTTTCTCATTCTTTTTTATAGCTGCACAATACTCCAGTGGATGTTTGTGGGCTCAGTGGGTTGTTTTCAGTCTTTTGCTATGACAAAGAACACTGCACATCTCTCATTTTCATCACTTTGCTTCTTCAAAAATAAGGGACACATTCCTAGAAGGGAAATTTCTGGGTCAAAGGTGGTGGTAAGCAATCGTAGCTTGGGAGAGAATTCCTGTGCAGCAATAGTCATAGCGTTTGTTTTGTTTTCTGTTCTAGTAATAACAAGTATATGAGTTAACTACTTTGCAGTTTACACTTTGCTTCTCAAGAGAATTTCTTATCACTTCTATTATTGTTAATGGTACCAGACCTGAAGGAAATAATGAGTGGTAGGAGTCTTGCCTAAAAGAATGCTCAGAACTGGTTCTGGGGAGGATAACCCTGCCATGCATAGTCGTGACCACCACCAGAGGGAGAACCCCTCACCCCTGTCCTGATCCACTTCTGCCCTAGCTTCAAAGGAGGCTAAGAAAATGAGTAGCAATGTCGGCTCCTGTAGGGAGAGGCTATCTATCTTTGCCTCCCACCAAGATTGACGGTGAGAAGTTCCCCAAGAGGGTTCAATCGCTGGGGGGTCCAAAGAAATGACAAAAGTCCAGCTGGTACAGCCTATTCTAGTGATTTTGGGAAGAATAGGAGATGGTCAAGCTCGTTAAGAATGATATTAAGTGGGGGTGGCATCTGTGCTAGGAGTCACTTGCTAAGCTTTTGAGGGCGAGGTGATGATGCTGACCTAAGAGACTACTACGTTGAAAGAGTACCCTTGAAGGCCACATATGCCAAGGCTAATTTTCATCCTATTTAAATAAAGAAGTCATTTATCCCTCCTGCCATTCCCTAAACCTGCCTCTGTTTGAAATACCACACCGGCTGTTTTGATGGCACTCAACTAGGTAACTGAGGAATCTTTAACATTTCACCGCATCTGACACAACTGTGTGTAGATGACTCTGAGGAGGGCATTTGGCTTTCCGTTCCGCACTTGGCACTGGAGGCTGGAGGGAAGGGAATTATTTCAGTTAAAAATTAAAATGAATCAAGCTGGCGCAGATTGTGCACCAGCAAGCAAAATGTGCATTTGGGGGAAAGCACCAAGACTAATGGCTATGTTCTGTGGAGCTGCGGTGGGATTTCCCTGAATTTGTAATGCTCTAATGGTGGAATGAATACAAAGGCAGGCACTGGCACACTTGCAGTGACTTTGCCTTCAAATTAAGTGTAGGAAGGACATGAATTGAATTCTTTCCCACAGTAGCAAGCAAAGCCACCATAGTAGGAACCACAGACAGTCCCCATCGCTCCTTTAAACTTCAGAGTGCTGTGATCTCATGGATTTATTTGACAACACAAGAGCGGCAACATGCCGGACATTCCATAGCAAACAATACTGTGTGAGTGTGTGAAGTTTGGGGATGTTTGAGAGTGGCTTTTGGGTACAGAAAAGATTACATACAGTAACTTAAATTCTATACATACATATATATGTGTATGTGTATGGATGTATTTTATACATATATTCAGGATAAATTTGTAGCTCTTCTATAACTTTTTATTTTGAAATAATTCAAACAGAAAAGTTGCAAGAATACTACAAAGAACCCCCATATACCCTTTACCCAGATTCAAAACTTGTTTACATTTTGCCCTATTCTCTCTGTCAAGAGTCAGTCTGTTTTTATCCTGAACTGTCTCGAGAGTTTTAGACATTGTGCCCCTTTACGCTTAAATACTTCATGTATACTTCCTAAGAACTAGGACATTCTCTTGCATAACGACGTTATAATTATCAAAATAAATTTAATATTATACAAAGCTATCATCTACTCCCAGCCCATATTCAATGTTGTCAATTGTGTAAGGACGTTCTTTATAGTTATATGTGTTTCCCTGGTCTGGTCTAGGATCTAACTCACAATTTCAGGACATTTAGTCATTCTCTTTAATCTCCTTTGATCTGGAACAGTTTCTCTGCCTTTGTCTTCAAACACCCTGACATTTTTTAAGGCTACAAGCCAGTTCCTTTGTAGGATATCCCTCCGTTTGGGTTTGTCTGATGTGTCCCCATGATTAGATTCAGTATATGTGTTTTTGGCAGGAATATGACACAAGTGATGATGTGTCCTCAGCACATTGTAGCAGGAGTCATGTAAGGATGGTCTGTCCCATTCTTGGTGATAATTAACTTTGATCACTTGGTAAAGGTGGTATCTCCAGGTTTCTCCACTTGGTATACATTTTAAAACCTAATTATTATTAAGCCTTTAGATTCATCTTAGAAGTCTTATTATTTATATATATATATATATATATATATATATATATATATATAATGTAGATGATCGGTATAAAATAAGAACAGTCACTTTCTGAGAGTTCCAATTCAATATGGCAACATAGGAGGCTCCTGAACTAACGTCCTCCCATAGACACAATGAATCCGCAGCTACATAGAGAACGATGCCCTCTGAAAGAAACCCAGAAACTAGCTGAGTGACTCCTACACATATCAAGCAAATGAGCGAAAAAATCCACATCAAAACAGGTAGGAGAGGCTGAGACACGTCACCATAAATCCCACCCCTGTTACGGCAACACACAACCAGGCGAGAACTCAACTTCCAGCTTCTCCTGGAGAAGCAAGGGTTTGGACTCCACATCTGGCACCCTAACTTTTAAGACTTCCACCAGAGATATGAGTTCCTAAAATATCTAGGTTTGAAAGCCAACAGGGCTTGTGTCCACGACACCCACAAGCTATAGCAAATTAAGAGTTCTTAAAGGGCTCATGCAGACTCACCATGGCTAACCACCCGGGGCACCACACAGGCAACAGACAGAAACCCCAATCTTTCCCTGAAAGAGGCCAATTTGCTTATCTTAATAGTTGTGGCCTGAAAGCAGGCTTCTAATTTAACACACAAAAAGGTGCAGACTTCTCCAGAAACCCCAGAAGCCAATGGATATGATCTTTGTACTCTCCCTCTGCCTCACTCCAGGTTGTTGGTATCTCCCAGAAAGGAGCTTGTGCACACATCTGGTGGCTGGTTTATGTGGCTACTGCCCAGAGAATGCCCCTTGACTGCCTGGCTCTGGTGGCCAGTGGGGCTAACATTCATGGGTCCCACAGGACTGTTGCAAACAGAGAACCAGTTCTTAAATGGCTATCCCCCAAGGACACAGTGCAGGGGCAGCAAACAGAAACACCCATCTCCCAATCTTCCTCTGAAAGGAGGGTATGTCTTCCAATCAGTCTGTATCTCGGTACTGACTGAGATCCTCCCCTTTGGGACACTGACAGGTCTTGGTGCACCCTCAACTACTGGGAACCACCAAAAACAAAGAAGGCTGCTTAGACAATCACAAAGGCTTGAGAGACAACCTAGAGCTGGCCAGGGTTGAATAATAAGGTTCATTTCCTATACAGACCACCCCTTCAAGACTGGGAGAGGTGGCTGTTTTCTCTAATGCACAGATACCAACACAGAGAGTCAAGGAAAATGAAGAAATAGAGGAATATGTTCCAAACAAAAGAACAAGATAAAACGTTAGCAAAAGACCTTAATGAAACAGAGAGAAGTGATTTACCTGATAAAGAGTTCAAAATAACAATCATAAAGATGCTCACCAAGGTCAGGAAAACAATGTATGAACAAAGTGAGGATTCCAACAAGGAGAAGATATAAGGGAGTACCAAATAGAAATCATAGAGCTGAAGAATACAATAACTGAATGGAAAAAAATACAATAGAGGGTTTTAACAGCAGGCTAGATGAAGCAGAAGAAAGGATCAGCAAACTTGAAGACAGGTCAGTGGAATTCAATCAAACTAGCAAATAGAAAAAAGAATGAAAAAAGTGAAGATAGGTTAAGGGACTTAAGGGATAATATCAAGCAGACCAATATTCGCATGAGAGGGTTCCCAGAGGAGAAGAGAGAAAGGGGCAGAAAACTTATTTCATGAAATAATGGCTGAAAACTTCCCTTGCCTCAGGAAGGAAACAGACATATAGAAAGACCAGAGAGTTCCAAATAATGACTCCAAAGAGACCCACACCAAGACACATTATAATTAAAGAGTCAAAAGTTAAAGACAAGGAGAGAATTTTAAAAGCAAGAGAAAAACAACTTGTTATATACAAGGGAACCCCTGTTAGAATACCAGTAGATTTTTCAGCAGAAACTTTGCAGGCCAGAAGGGAGTTTTAGGATGTACTCAAATGGTGAAAGAAAAAACACTGCAAGCCAGAATATCCTATTCAGCAAAGTTGTCTTTCAGAATTGAAAGATAAAGTGTTTTCTAGATAGGCAAAAGCTGAAGGAGTTCAGCACCACTAGACCAGCCTTTTGAAAAATGTTAAAGGGACTTCTTTAAGCTGGAACTACAGGGGAATAATTAGTAACAAGAAAACATATGAAAGTATAAATCTCACTAAAGGTAAATATATGGTTAAATTCAGAATAATCTAATGTTGTAATCGTAGTGGGTTAATCACTTATAAATCTAGTATGAAGGTTAAAAGACAAAAGTAGTAAAAATAACAATAAATAAAATAATTTGTTAATGGATACATAAGATAAAAAGATGTAAATTGTGACATAAAATACAAAATGTGGGAGGGAGAATAAAAATGTAGAGCTTTAGAATTTATTAGAACTTAAGTTTTTATCAACTTAATTAGATCATTATAAATATAAGATGTTTTATGAAAGCCTCATGGTAACCACAAATCAAAAACATATAGTAGATGCACAAAGATAGAGAAAAAGGAATCTAAGCACCCTACTACAGAAAAGTATCAAATCACAAAGAGAGAGAACAAGAGAAGAAAGGAACAAAGGAATTACAAAACAGCCAGAAAACAATGAACACAATGACAATACCTATCAATACCTATCCATACCTATCCATACCTATCAATAATTACTTTAAATGTCCATGGACTAAAATCTCTAATCAAAAGATACAGAGTGACTAAATGGATAAAAAAAAAAAAAGACACAATTATATGCTGCCTACAAGAGACTCACTTCAGTTTCAAGGACACACATAGACTGAAAGTGAAGGAACGGAAAAAGATATTCCATACAAATGAAAACCGAAAGAAAGCTGGGGTAGCTATATATATATATATATATATATATATATATATATACACACACATATGTACTTATATCAGACAAAATAGACTTTAAAAAAATGACTGTAATAAGAGATGAAAAAGGTCATTATATAATGAAAATGGGCACAATCCAACAAGAGGATATAACATAAAGATTTATGCATCAACATAGGAGCACCTAAATATATAAAGTAAATATTAACAGACCTAAAGGACAATTAGACAGGACAATAATAGTAGGGGACTTCAATATCCCACTTTCAGAAATAGATCATCCAGACAGAAAATCAAAAAGGAAACATTGAACTTAAATTACACATTAGATCAGATGGACTTAGACATTTACAGACATTTTATCCAAAAGCAGCAGAGTACACAGTCTTCTCAAGTGTCCATGGAAGATTCTCCAGGATAGATCATATGCAAGGCCACAAAACAAGCCTTCACAAATTTTAAAAGACTGAAATCGTATCAAGCATCTTTTCCAACCACAATGGTCTGAAACTAGAAATCAGTTACAAGAAGAAAACTGCAAAATTCACACATACGTGGAGGCTAAACATGCTCCTGAACAACCAGTGGATCAAAGAAGAAATCAAAAGAGGAATGAAAAAATGTCTTGCGACAAATGAAAATGGAAACACAAAATACCAAAACTTATGGGATGCAGCAAAGGCAGTTTTAAGAGGGATGTTCAAAGTGATAAGTGCCTACATCAGGAAACAAAGATCTCAAATAAAAAGCTAACTTTACACCTTAAGGAACTAGAAAAAAAAAAAAAAAAAGAAGAACAAATGAAGCCCAAAGTTAGTAGAAGGAAGGAAATAATAAAGATTAGAGAGCAGGAATAAAGCAGAGACAAAAAAAAAAAAAATCAATAGAAAAGATCAACGAAACTAAGAGCTGGTTTTTTGAAAAGATAAACAAAAAACCTTTAGCTAGACTCACCAAGAAAAAAAAACAGAGGATTTAAATAAAATCAGAAATGCAAGAGGAGATGCTACAATGAATCCCACAGAAATACAAGGGATCATAGGGGACTACTATGAACAATTATATGCCAACCAATTGGACAACCTAGCAAAAAATCGATAAATTCCTAGAAACATACAACCCATCAAGACTAAATAATGAAGATCTAAAAAATCTAGACAGATCAATTACTAGTAAGGAGACTGAATCAGTAATCAGAAACCTCCCAACAAATAAAAGTCTAGGACCAGATACCTTCACTGTTGAATTCTACCAAACATTTAAAGAAGAATTAATACCAATTCTTCTGAAAATCTTCCAAAGAACAGAAGAAGAGGGAACGCTTCAAACTCATTTTACAAGGCCAACATTAGCTTGCTATAAAAACCAGACAAGGACACTACAAGAAAAGACAATTATGTGCCAATATCCCTGATGAACATAGACGCAAAAATCCTCAGCAAAATACTAGTGAAGCAAATTCAACAATACATTCAAAAGATCATACACCATGATCTAGTGGGATTTATTCTAGGGATACAAGGATGGTTCAGCATCTGCAAATCAATGTGATACACCACATTAAGAAAATGAAGGATAAAAACCATATGACCATCTCAACAGATGCAGAAAAAGCATTTGACAAAATTCAACATCCATTCATGATACAAACTCTCAAAAAGTGGGTATAGAGAAAACGTACCTCAACAATAATAAAGGTTGTATATGACAACCTTTATATATATATATATATATATATATATATAAAATCCACAGCTAACATCATACTCAATGGTGAAAAACTGAAAGCTTTTCCTCTAAGATCAGGAACAAGACAAGGATGCCCACTCTCACCACTTTTATTCAATATAGTACTGGAAGTCCTACCCAGAGTAATTAGGCAAGAAAGGGAAATTAAAGGCATATAACTTGGGGGGGGAAATAAAGTAAAACTGTCTCTATTTGCAGTTGACATCATATTATATAGAGAGAACCCTAAAGACCCCGTCAAAAAACTATAGAGTTAATAAACTACTTCAATAAAGTTGCAGGATACAAAATCAGTATACAAAAATATGTTGTGTTTCTATCACTAATAATGAACTATCAGAAAGATCAATTAAGGAAACAATCCATTTACAATTGCATTAAAAGGAATAAAATACATAGAAACAAATTTAACCAAGAAGGTGAAAGACCTGTATGCTGAAAACTATAAGACACTGATGGAAGAAACTGAAGACACAAAAGGAAAGATATTCCATGTTCATGGATTGGAAGAATTAACATTGTTAAAATGTCCCTACTACCCAAAGCAATGTACAGATTTAATGCAATACCTATCAAAATTCCAATGGCAGTTTTCACATAATAGAACAAACAATCCTAAAATTTGAATAAAGCCACAAAAGACCCTAAATAGCCAAAGTAATCTTGAGAAAGAACAAAGCTGGAGCCATCATGCTTCCTGATTTCAAACTGTGTTACAAAGCTATAGTAATCAAAACAGTATGGTTTTGGCACAAAAACAGACACACAGATCAATGGAGCAGAATAGAGAGCTCAGAAATAAACCCACATATATGTGGTTAATTAATTTATGACAAAGGAGCCAAGAACATACAATGGGGAAAGGACAGTCTCTTCAGTAAATGGCGCTGGGAAAACTGGACAGCCACACACAAAATAATGAAACTGGACTATATCTTATACCACACACAAAAATCAACTCAACGTATTAAAGACTTGAATGTAAGACCCAAAACTATAAAACTCCTAGAAGAAAACATAGTGGATAAGCTCCTTGACATCAGTCTTGGCCATGACTTTTTGGATTTAACACCAAAAGCAAAGGCAACAAAGGCCAAAATAAACAAGTGGGACTACATCAAACTAAAACGCTTCTGCACAGCAAAGGAAACCATCAACAAAATAAAAAGGCAACCTACTGAATGGGAGAAAATATTTGCAAATCATATATCTGATAAGGGATTAACATCCACCAAAATATATAAAGAACTCATACAATTCAATAGAAACAAAACAAACAATCTGATCTAAAACTGGGCAGATGGTCTGAACAGACACTTTTTCAAAGAAGACATACAGATGGCCAACAGGTACATGAAAAGGTGCTCAACATCACTAATCATCAGGAAAGTGCAAATCAAAACCACAATGAGATATCACCTCACTTCCGTTAGAATGGCTATCATCAAAAAGACACACAGCAGGGTCCGCCCTGTGGCCAAGTAGTTAAGTTCACATGCTCCACTTTGGTAGCCCAGGGTTCACCAGTTCAGATCCTGGGCGCTGACCTACACACTGCTCATCAAGCCATGCTATGGCGGCATCCCACATAGAAGAACTAGAATGACTTACAACTAGGATATACAACTATGTGCAGGGCATAGGAGGAAGACTGGCAACAGATGTTAGCTCAGGGCCAATCTTAAAAAAAAAGAGTATTTAAAATATTTAAAAAGACATGCAGTTGGGCTAGGTCAGAAAGAGAGCAATGTCCTAAGGCTGTTCTTCAGGGGAAAGGCTGGAGGAACAGGAAGCGATGGTCTGGAGGAGTAATTCTAACAACTGGTCTGAGGATAACGGAACAGTGCGTTTGGATTGCTGCAGCTTTGGACCTTGGCAGACGTCAGATGGGTCCCCGGGTGCCCATGCCAGCAGCCCGCATCCCTTCCCCGGGTCCTTTGGCCTCCCCAAAGGTGATAGACTTTCGGCATGCGCAGTTGAGTCTCCAGTTTCGACCTTGGGCAGTCCTGCCTCTTCATAGCCTTTGGGCCAGATCCTGGTGCCCCACACCTGGCCATGCCCCTGGAGCAAGGGGTGACTTGCTCCACGGTGTGACTCTGATGGGGTGTCAAGGGAGGGTGATTGGGGTTTGCTTGATAGGTAGCATGAGCCAGTGTCCTTAAGGATGAATCTGGGACAAGGGGCCTCTGGTACCTGGGGCACTCAAGTATTTCTCATCCCAGGACTCCCCTACTGAACCCATAGAACTCCCCAGGTCCCCTGAGATTGGGCTCCTCTGGGAAGGGTAGTCGCGGCAGCGGCGCCTTGGGCCTGATTCTGCCGCCCTCTGATCCTCAGCACATCCCAACCCATCCGCTCCCTGCCACTCCATCTGGACTGGCAGTTACTACCTGTGGCCCCTAGAACGGGAGAGTGAACTGCGCACACACGGCTACAAGTTTTCTGAAATATTCTGCTACCATATACTGTATGAGCTGAGTCCAGTTTTTCACACCATCCATTTTGAAATCACATTTGTAAAAGTACACATTTTCAATTGGAACCTAAGGCTAATCTCTCCAATCCGCTCATATGCCAAATTGCCACAAACATTTTAAGCACTTAAACAAACACAGATTATTCCTAAATTCAACAAAGAAGTGTTAAAACCATGGGTTAGCTTTACTTTACCGTCTCTTTGTTTTATTCTAATCTTCCTAGGCTTTCGAGACTTACCGGTGAGGCAGAGTTGCCCAGTAGTGTAGTCCTAACGCGTCCCAGGAGTGCGGAGGTCTTTAACCTTGCAGTCTTGGGGGCGGCCAGATGAAGCCGGTAACCCTCAGCCTCATGAAGTTAGCCAAGGATGCCCTACAATTAAAAATCAATTCCTCTGTTTGCCACGATGTGAAAACACTGGGGAAACACTGCGCTGAGGAAATACTCTTACCATCCGAGAGTTGAGGTTCCTGGTCCAACAATTCTTGTCCATACTGAAACTAAACATCCTAGGCATGTTGACAACTTTTATCTGTTAGAAATTTGTGGCTAAAATAGGTAATTCCTCTTATGGATAAATAGTCAATCCCTGTTTATAGTCAATAGAACGACAGGAGGACTCCAAGCCATGCAGAAAGTAAGTTTTGCATATATTCTTCATACCCTGCTTTCCTGGGTTTGACTCGCCCTTTTACCTGTGTGGGTTACTGCAAGCCCCTATACAAGGGCTCCCATAAGTCCTAGCTCACCAGCCTCATTCATGGATTACGTAGCTTATCTTGACATATTTATTAACAAAACCCCTTCACTCTCAAAATGCCCTGGTTAGTAGAATAAATTATACATGGCCATCCTACCTATAACCAGATGACACCTAACTTCCTTCAACCACAGGTGTTTCTCAATAGAGATGCTGTTGGCATTGGATTGGGACAATTCTTCGTTAGGCATGACTCTCCCTCACTTTGCAATTCTCCCAGTCGTTGCCAAGACAAAGCCGCCTCGACACATTTCCAAATGCCTCCTAGAGAAGCAGTCGAGAATCACTGCTTCTCTTTCCAGCCTGAATACAGGCTGTATTTCTTTCATATTCTCCCTAACTGGCAGGCTCCAGCTCTTAGAGATATTTTAATGGCATTAATTCTTGCATACTTTTCCTATTTTTTCCAACCCTCTAGTCACTTTGCTAAAGTACTTTAATGACACTACCCCAGATGAAAACATTGACCATCTGATAAAAGCCAACAAATAAAGAAATGTTTTCCAAGGGTAGAGAAAGAAGCTGTCCTCATTTATTTGCATTCTTTTTTTTTTTTTGAGGAAGATTAGCCCTGAGCTAACTACTGCCAGTCCTCCTCTTTTTGCTGAGGAAGCCTGGCCCTGAGCTAACATCCGTGCCCATCTTCCTCTCCTTTACATGTGGGACGCCTACCACAGCATGGTGTGCCAATCGGTGCCATGTCTGCACCCAGGATCCAAACCGGCAAACCCCGGGCCCCCGACAAGTGGAACGTGCGAACTTAACCGCTGCACCACCGAGCCGGCCCCCATGTTTGCATTCATTTAAATATAGCATCTGACCTCTTAGTGCATTTTCAGCTTGTGGTAGATACTGCGGTGCTCCGGCCACCTCCTCTCTTGTCTTCAGGGCCGGGACACCCACACCCCAGCTTCTGAGAATATTGGCTGCTGATGCCTCACAGCTGTGTTCCTCCCTGGGCATTGCCTTCAGCTACAGGGAGCTACCTTGCCCAAGGCGACAGCACCTCTCATGGGGGGAACATCCTGGGCCAATAACTGGCTCATGTAGTGATACAAAAACCCAGTCCCCTTGCCTCAATTTGGGACAATTCCAAAGGACCATCCCAGCTCCAGCCGCCCTGCCCCACCCCCGCTGTGAAGTCTGTTGTAGCTGCAATCACATCACAGTTCAGCTTCTCTGCCCCACCTGCCTTCCTCAGTTCCTTCAGGTGTATCTGCCGTGAGCATGCCCAGCAAACCTTCTGCACGTGAAGAGAATACTCCATCTCAGAGGCTGTTTCCAGGGAGCCCAGTCTAAAAATTGCTCTTAGTGTTATTGGCAAATAGAGTTTTGAAACAAGAAAAGAGTAACCTAAACCGTTCTACCTGTCTCTCTATCCTGCTGCCCTCTACAGTCAGATTGTCCATCTGCTTCTAGCCATCAGCCTAGCCTTCTTCACTCACTGCTACACTCCCATTCTGCAGTTTCATCTGGCCGGTCGTGATCCACCCATCAGTATCCTTTCCTTCCTCCACACTGAGCTGAATCACCTTCCTTCTCCAACATTTACTCTCTCGTGGTTGCTTCCACCAAAATGCTTATGTGTGATGTGTGTGTGTATCCGCTTATATTTTTACAAACAGTCCATCCCCTTGTGGCATGCCCCCAGGCTCACTCCTTGAACCTCTTCTCTATAATGTGTATGCTACCTTGGTGAGCTCATTTTCCGTCTCAGGGCTATAAATACCTGCAATATGACGATGACTCTGGGATTTGTATCTTTAGCCACAACTTCATCCATGAACTCCATATTTATAGGTCCAGCAGCCTCCTCAACATCTCCACTTGGAAGTCTATTAGTCTTCTCTAATTTATCATGTCTAAAACTGAGCTCCTCATGTACCCACTACCACCACCTCCCCACCACCATCTAAAACATTCTCACTACTAAAACTTATTAACCCCAGTTGTTAATGGCAACTCCATTCTTCCAGTTGCTCAGGCCAAAAACCTTGAAGTCACCCTCAACTCTTCCTTTTCTTTCATACTAACATCCATTCCATCAGCAAATTCTATTGGCCCTCCCTTCGAAATAGATCTAGAATCTGGCCACTTCTCCCCATCTCTACTTCTACTGCGCTGGTCCGAGGTATCACAATCACGCTGCTGAATCATTACAATAGCCTTCAGCTGGTCTCCCAACTGCCACCCTTTCCTCCTTCAGTCTATCCTCAACACAGGGTGATCCTGTTAAGGCATAATCAGATCTGGTCAGTCCTTGGCTTAAAAGCCACCAGTGGCTCTCCATTCCAGAGTAAAGGTCAAAGTCCTTCTAGTGGTCTACAAGGGTCTACACAATCTGACCAGTACCTCTTTGTCTTTATCCCTGCTACCCTTCCCCTCGTTCACTCTGCTCCCTCCATCTCACTGTCACCTTACTGTTTCTCAAACACACCAGCCAGTTCTGATCTCAAGGCCTTTATGCTGGTGGTTTTCTCTGCCCATATGCTGCACTCCAGATGCCTGTTTCGCTGGCTTGTTCACCTTCATGGGATCTTTACTCAGAATTCACCTGTTGAAATAAATGTCTAGGCCCAAGATGAAGCTGCTTCCGCCCAGGGAGCCACATCAGCAACCCACAACTTAGATAACTTTCGTGTCCTTGTAAATGCTCTGCTTGACCAGAAGCGAAGTCTATCCTGTCAGTGAATCCCCAAACGCCAAGCCGACTCTGGGCTCCATACTTATTTCTTTGTTCCTTATTCTTTATCCAATAAAAGGTTCCTGCATTCTGTCCCATTTTGCAGTTCTCTGGACCCTTGGGAGCAGAGACTGCTTCATGAAGTCGTAAATAAAGTTTGTTTATATCACCCAAATTGTCTTCTTTAATCATTTTAACAACCTTCTCAGTCAAACCTATCCTAGCCACTATTAGAATTGCAACCCCAAACACTCTCTTTCCCCTTCCCCACTTTGTTTTCCTACATCATATTTATTATCAGCTGGCATACTATGATTCTTTACTTATATATTTTGTGTATTATCTGTCTGCCCCAGCTAGAATGTAAAGTTTGTGAGGGGAGGGATTTGGGTCAGTTTTGTTCACTGTGATATCCCAGAGCGCTGAGAACACCTGGCACGTAGACTGTGCTCAGAGTGAATGAATGAACTAGGAGGAGACAAAGTACACAAGGAAAGTGACATTTGGGGGTTTCATATACTAGCTTTTCTTTGCTGGCATTAGTCATGTTCTTTTTGTGGAGTGGTGTTCAGAGGTCCAGGATGAAAGAGACAGCCTAGGGACATTCCGGCAGAGTCAGAGACATGACTGCTTAGGAAATGAGATCCTACAAGAAAGAAATCAGGAAGCTGGAAATTCATACAAAAGGAAAAAAAAACCTGAGGGGATTTCACATCTTGCATTGAAGATGATGACCAATTGTTCTCCAGTTCTATTGCGGACAGAACCAAAACAACAACAACAAAAAAAGAGTTTAAATCTCGGCTTAAAGAATTTGAGATGATATATGAGGAAGAATTCAATAACAACCACTCTGGCTAAATACTGGATGCAGTGGATTCATCTTCCTCTGCAAGATTTTATAGGAGAACTGATTCTCCTTCAAGTCTGGTCCTATTTGATAACCACATAGGGAGGTAAAAGCTAAAACAAGAACGCGCAATGACTTCATAACAAACCTTTCCCTCCTCTGCTCAAAGACAGGCCAACATTTGTACCTTTAAGTAATGCTAAATTTTTCCTTAAATCTTTCCTCAACCTCCCACTTGCCCACCATGTTTCTCTTAAGAATTTTGGTATCCTGAAACTGTATATAATACCCTGATGTACAAAACCCAACCTACTAGTCTATATATATGGGTTATATAAAAATTGTAACTGTAAAGTAGGTGTTTATTTTAAGAGGCTTTTCTAACTCTGAAAGCACAACAGTCTAAACAAGTATACCAATGTTCATAACATAAGCATTTGCTGGGTTTCTACTTCTGGCCAACCACTTAGGATATGAAGTTGAAAGGAGTTAGATGTGTGCTCTCTTGTACCTCACAGTCTACTAGAGGAGCCAGGTGAGCAATAATTGCCATAGATCATGATATAAGGCTCACACGAGCTGAAGTGGTAGCACAAAGAGGATGCACTAAGCAAATAGGGGGAGTCAGGCAAAATTTCATAGAGCAGACCCCTACACCGGATAAAATAATTACATTTGCAAGCACTATGCTAATATCCTTCCATGTGTTTTGTTTGGAAAAGATCTTTTCAATTAACTTGATCTTCAGAGTAAATTAATGTTCCCTGCACTGTGTGATGGTCATGAAAAGATCCTGGATGGAATTGGCAGCCAGATGTCTAACAGAGTAACATACAGCCCTGAGGATTATAATTGCCAACAAAAAATTCCACATTTCTGGTCACATTTAGCAAGGATTATTTAACAGACAAGCGTTACTACAAGCAGCTTGAATCCACCAACATCCCCATCTGAATAGCAACTGAGAAGAACACTGCCATACAACAAAATACACATAGTAGGTCCTAATTAATTTTTGGTTGGATTTCATTCGTACATAAATGAATCAGCAAATTAAACACATAGTATACTCATGTGTTTGATAGATTTGTATAACCCTCCTTTCATTAAAAAGGCAGTGTATTTGAAGCTTTCTATTAAACATAGCATATTTCTAAACTACAAAAAAAATAAGTAGAGAAGAAATGAAAGATTCATATCAATGGCAAGAATTGTTATGCTAATTGTGAGCTATTTGTGCTCTGTACTATTTTTTGCTTTCCACTGAATAGTCATTATCTTACTCCATGTTTCTCTTTCAAATCATTTGGAAAATACAAATGAAGAAGCTGAATAAGGAGATATGCTTCAACATCTGCATTCTGAAGTGTCAAAGTGACCGTGTAAATCCTGCCCAACTCAAAAACAAGTGGAGTTACAAAAGTTTCCTTGGAAGATGATGCAGTCAGGAGAAGCCAGGTTGGGCTTCAATAACAAATAGATCCTACAATCTCAGTTGCTAAACTCAACAAAGGTTTATTTCTAGTCCACATCACAGATCAAGGACCAGGCTCCTTCCATCTTGCAACTCCACCATTTCCAAGGCCTTTGAGTCCAGCCACATGGAGCAGAAAATGAGAATATGTGGAAGATGCATTAGTGTAAGGCACAGATCTTTTCTGTTCATATTCCCATTGTCCAGAATTCAGCCACAATTTCCCACCCTAACGGCAAGGAAGCCTAAGAATTATAGTTTTTCTGGATGCCTAGGAAAAGGAAATGGATTGGTGAACATCTGGCTAGTCTTAGAAGTAGAGGGAAAGAACTTAAAACACACTTTTTAATTCAGGCAACGTTATATATTATGACTAGGATCCTAAGTCAACCCAGCCAAAATGCAACTGAAGAACAGAGATAACGGAGTAACACCTTAATGACTTAAATGTCACCTTTCTCTCTGGCCATCTTGTCTGTCAGGACCAAAGTTGAAAACTCATTAACAGTCATAATAGAGGTTCTGCATTCCATATATTCATTCATCTTTCATTCAACAAACATGTATTTTGCCTACCTATGGTAGGCACTAAAAAACAAAGATCTAGTTATTGCTCTCAGTGGCAATAATGAGACTAACTCTTGTCAGACCAAGAGAAGAACCAGGGTGTTTTCAGGAACTGCAGATAAATCAGTGTGGCTGGAACAGGGTGGGCAAGATAGGTGAGCAAGGGCCAAGGCCCAAGGCCCTGTGTCTGATGTTGACAACAATTTGGGCCTTATGGAATCCACTGAAGGAATTTAAGCACAGGAGTAACACAACCAGGTGAGTGCTTCTGAAGGACAACTCAGATTGCCTGCTGCAAGGAAAACGGGGACAGGGCTGTGGCTACTATGCAGCTGCCACTGTTTTGCCATCAAGGACATTTTGTTGTAGATACCTTGACTTGGATGTTTTGACATGGGGTAAATTTGAGGCAGTTTCAAATACAAACCATTAGACACTCTCTTTCCATTTTCAAAATGAAAATTGCTTTGTTGTTTTTTCCTTCTGATTATATATTTACTGTGAAATCTTCAGACAATACCAGGAGGTATAAAGGAAAAGGAAAAATCCCCCGTGATCCAGTGCCTGGTGAGAACCACTGTTAACATTTTCAGTGTATACATTTCCATAACCTTCCTGATGCATACATTTTCTAATAGAAATATGATAATATCATAAACACAGGGGTAACCTGCTTTCTTTATTTAGCAATACATTCTGAACATTTTCCCAAGGCAATAAGTATAGTTGGTGATCATAATTTTTAATGGCCATGGAGTATTCCATTGGTTGGATGTTTCACGAGGCAGTGGAGGGTAGTGGCTAAGACTGTAAGCTCTAAATTCAAATTGTCTGGATTCTGATCCTGGCTCTTAGCCAATGTTCAGCAAAATTTCTGTAAAGTGCCAAATAATAAATATTTTAGGCTCTGTGGGCTGTATCAGTCAGGTTCTCCAGAGAAACTGAACCAACAGGATATATAGACATAGATACAGATATAGACATAGTCACATTTATATAACTATACACAGTTATATAGCAATATAGATATAGATAAGAGACATAGTTATCAACATCTATCTAGACCTAACTATCTCTCTCTATTTATATACACGGAGAGAGAGAGAGTTATTTTAAGGAATTGGCTCATGCAATTAGGAAGGCTGGCAAGTCCAGAATCTGCAGGGTGGGCTGGCAGGCTGGAGGACCCCGGGAAGAGTTGCAGTTCAAGTCTGAAGGCAGACTGCTGGCAGAATTCCCTCTTCCTCCAGGGGAGTCAGTCTTTTTCTATTAAATGGATGAGGCCCACTCATACTATGGAGGGTAATCTGCTTTACTCAAAGTCTACTGATTTAAATGTTAATTTCATCTAAAAAACACCTCCACAGAAATATCTAGAATAATGTTTGACCAAATGGGTACCATGGCCTAGCCAAGTTGACACATAAAATTAATCATCATATGGGCCATAGGATTTCTGTTGCAAACTACTCAACTCTGTCATTGTAATGTGATAGCAGACATATACAATATGTAAACAAATGGACATGGCTGTGTTCCAATAAAACTTTATTTACAAAAACAGCTGGCAGGCTAGATTTGGTCATGGCCTGTAGTTTGTTGACTCCTACTCTTAGCCACTTTCTTGTGTGACTTTGGACAGGTCATTTAAGTTTTTTACACCTCAGTTTTCTCAGCTGTGAGAAATGGGGATAATAAGAGTTCTAATTCAAAGGGTTAGGGTGAGAATCAAAAGAGATGATATTTGTGGAAGACCTGGCACAATATCAGGTCCATGATAGGTGCTCAACAAATCTTCTCCTCATTATCCTTATTTATCCATTATCTGCTGACAGAATTATTTTAAACAGCTTTATTAAAGTATAACTGATATACAATAAACTGCATATATTTAAAGTGCGCAATTTGAAAAGTTTTAATGTATCTATAATATACTCATGAAATCATCACCATAATCAAAGATAATGAATATATCCATCACCCCACAAGTTTCAGCCCACTCTGTCATCCCTTCCACCCATCCTGGCCCCAACTCCCACCGCCAAGCAACCACTGATCTGCTTTGCGTCACTCTCCTACTAACCAAATTTTGATTACTTGCAACCTTATGCTATTAAAAATGATACAACTATGCAAATCCATGAACAGATCTCTGCATATGTGTTCAATTACTTCCTTAAGATAAAATGCCACAAGTAAGATCGCTAATTTGTAGAGTACGTTCATTTGATATTGTTATGTAGGTTGACAAATTGCCCTGCAGAAAGGTACCAATCTGCAATGACTGTTTCTCCCCACTTATTTTCTATTGTTATATTGACAGTGTGTCTATACACACCTAGGTTAATTCCGTGTGCTCAGGTTAGGAGTGTAAATGCAGGCTCACATTTGAAGTATCTAGAGATAGTTAAACAGCATTTGACGGGTCCTAATCCAAAATTGATACCTTCAGAAGTGATGACCTAGCACTTTAGTAATGAAGAGAGACTTTTATTGGTGAGGTGAGTGGTGTTCTGGCTAGGAATGTTGTACAGGCTCTACAACCCTTGCAGGAACAAGGTATAAAATTCCAGCCCAGGTGTCTAATTCTATTAAAGCAGCATTCCAGCTCTAGAGTCCCGTTGATCCTGCCAGATCCTGACTCATCTACAAAGCCAGCTAGTCACGTTATCAGGAATAGAGGAGCGTCAACCACAGAATAAGCTTTCATCCTCTTTTGTACTTGCTTGCTAATAAATGTTAGTATGTTTGAGAGAATTTGGTTTAATATTTAATTTCATAGTAACAAATCAGCCCCTAGCAAGGTTGTGAGGGCAGATATGTATAGCCACTACCCAGCTTTAATATGTTTACTAAAGGAACTTGACATTGCTGGACTGCCAAATTGGCTTAGGTCTATTTGCAACATCTTTCTTATCCCTGCCAATCTGAAAGAGAGATCATGCCTTATTATTTTTATTTTTATTTGCATTTTTTATTAATAGTTGAGGATCTTTCATATGGCTGTTGACCATTTGCCTTTTTCTTCTGTGAATTACTTGTATATCCTCTGACCATTTTTATACTGTGGTATTCAAAGTCTTCTTATTGGTTTGTAAGAGATCTTATTATATTAAGGACATTAGTCTTCTGTCACATGAGTTGCAAATGTTTTCCCATTTGCCAAATGTTTTAACATTGTTTATGGTGTTTTTTCTGAAGTAGTAAAGGTTATCAATATTTTTCTTTATGGTTTCTGGCTTTGGTGTCATGTTTAGAAATTTCTCCCCCAAGATTATATAACTAATCACCTAAATTTTCTTCTAAGGGTAAAAATGACTGTTTTACACATTCCTTGGGAAAAAAACATGTAACAGCTGAAAGTTTAACAGTTTGTAAAAAGTACCCAGAGGTTTAAAATTGCCTTTCTGATGGGAAAATAAAGTAGTAAAATAGTTTTTGGTGTAATTTCTGAAATTTAGCCTTCTTGCTTTTCGGTCTCTCTCTCTCATCCTTCTGAATAACTAATTCAAAATAGAAGGGGAGATAGGTTTGTAAGCCATGGGAGGCAGAGGACACAAGAAAAAGACATAGAACCCTAACCTTCACCAATGAGACATATCTATGCCAGCCTTTGAATCAGAAGTTCATCAAGTGTTGGATTGTAAAATAGAAAATAAATAGGAAGTGATGTCAGCAATGTGGTGGAGTGAGCTGTTCCCTCTGTCTCTCCCCCTCTAAATTACAACTAAATGGACATTCATTAACCAACAGAGGATACGCACACAGAAATATCTGACTCAATTAGGAAAAGCAACATAAGGATTATAAGTATTCAAGAGGAAGAAGGGAGGGAGAAAGGAGCAGAGAGCTTGTCCAAAGAAATAATAGCTGAGAATTTCCCAAACCTGGGGGAGGAACTGGACTTACAAGTACATGAAACCAATAGAACTCCTAATTACATCAGTGCAAAAAGACTTTCTCCAAGGCATATAATAGTAAAACTGTCAAAAGTCAATGACAAAGAAAAAATGTTAAGGACAGCAAGGCAGAAGAAAATAATCTACAAAGGAACCCCTATCAGGCTTTCAGCAGATTTCTCAGCAGAAACCTTATAGGTTAGGAGAGAGTGGGATGATATAGTCAAGATAATGAAAGACAAAGACTTTCAGCCAAGAATACTCTATCCAGTAAAACTATCCTTCAGATGTGATGGAGAAATAAAAGCTTTCCCAGATAAACAAAAACTGACAGAGTTCAATGCCACTAGACCTCCCATACAAGAAATGATGAAAGAAGCCCTCATGCCTGAAACAAAAAGGCAAAGGTTTACAAAACTTTGAGCAAGTAGATAAAGAGACAGACAAAATCAGAAAATTGCAGCTCTCTATCAGAATAGGTTAGCAAACAATTATAACATGAAAGATAAAGGGAAAGAAAGCATCAAAAGTAACTATAAACATTTCAATTTAGTCACAAACTCACAACACAAAAAAGAATAATTTGTGACAACAATAACTCAGAAGGGCAAGAGGAAAGGGATGGAACTTGCTTAGGCAAATGGTAATAAGAGGCTATCAGAAAATGGACTATCTCATCTACAAGATTACTTATACAAACGTCATGGTAACCACTAAACAAAATATCAGAGCAGAGCCACAATACATAAATAAATAGAAAACTCAGAAAACCATCACAGAAAACCACCAAACTGAAATGGCAGTCAGAGATACAAGAGAAGAGAAAATGGAAATATAGAACAACTGGAAAACAGGAGATAAAATGTCAGTATTTAGCCCTCATATATAATTAATCACTCTAAATGTAAATGGACTGAATTCTCCAATCAAAAGACACAGGGTAGCTGGATGGATTAACAAACAAGACCCAACAATATGCTGCCTCCAGTAAATACATCTCAGCTCTAAAGACAAACATCAGCTCAGAGTGAAGGATGGAAGATGATATACTCCAAGCAAATGGCACATAAAAGAAAGCAGGTATAGCCATACTTACATCAGACAAAGCAGACTTCAAGATAAAAAAGACAATGAGAGACAAAGAGGGGCAGTATATAATGATAAAAGGGACATTCCACCAAGAGGATATAACACTTATGAATATATATGCACCTAACACAGGAGCACTAAAGTATATAAAGCAACTATTAACAGACCTAAAGGGAGAAATTGAAAGCGACACAATAATAGTAGGGAACGTCAACACCCCACTTACATCAATGGATAGATCATCCAGACAGAAAGTCAACAAGGAAACAGTGGACTTAAATGAAAAACCAGACCAGATGGACTTAATAGATATATATGGAACACGACATCAAAAACAGCGGAATACACATTCTTCTCAAGTGCACATGGAACATTCTCAAAGACAGACCACATGTTAGGAAACAAGGCAAGCCTCAATAAATTTAAGAAGATTGAAATCATATCAAGCATCTTTTCCAACCACGATGCTATGAAACTAAAAATCAACTACAAGAAAAAAGCCAGGAAAGTCACATATATGTGGAGACTAACCAACATGCTACTGAACAACTACTGGATCAATGAAGAAATCAAAGGAGAAATTAAAAAATACCTGGTGACAAATGAAAATGAAAATACAACAGACCAACTCTTATGGGACATAGCAAAAGCGGTTCTAAGAGGGAAATTTATAGCAATAAAGGCCCACCTCAACAAACAAGAAAAATCTCAAACAAGTAATCTTAAACCACACCTAATAGAACTAGAAAAAGAACAAAGCCCAAAGTCAGCAGAACAAGAGAAATAATAAAAATTAGAGCAGAAATAAGTGAAATAAGAGCTAGAAAAAAAAAACAGTAAAAGGATAAATGAAACTAAGAGTCATTTCTTTGAGAAGAAAAACGAAATTGACAAACTCCTAGCCATACTCACTAAGAAAAAATGAGAGAAGGCACAAATAAATATAACTAAAAATGAAAGAGGAGAAATTACAATATATACCGCAGAAATGCAGAAGATTATAAGAGAATACTATGAAAAACTATATGCCAACAAACTACATAACCTAAAAGAAATGGATAAATTCTTAGATTCATACAACCTCCAAAACTGAATCAAGAAAAAATAGAGAAACTGACTATACCAGTCACAAGTAAAGAAATTGAAACATTAATCAAAAACCTCCCGGAAAACAAAAGTCCAGGACCAGATGACTTCTCTGGAGAATTCTACCAAACATTCAAAGAAGATTTAATATCTATCTTTCTCAAACTATTTCAAAAAGTCTAAGAAGGAACACTTCCTAACTAATTCTATGAGGCCAACATTACCCTGATACCAAAACCAGAAAAGGACAACACAAAGAAGGAAAATTACAGGCCAATATTGCTGATGAACATAGATGCAAAAATCCTCAACAACATATTGGCAAACTGAATACAGCAATACGTTAAAGGGATCATACACCATGGTCAAGTGGGATTTATACCAGGGATGCAGGGATGGTTCAACATCCACAAATCATCAATCAATGTGATACACCACATTAATAAAATGAGGAATAAAAATCACACGATCATCTCAATAGATTCAGAGAAAGGATTTGACAACATCCAACATCCATTTATGCTAAAAATTCTCAATAAAATGGGTATAGTAGGAAAGTACCTCAACATAATAAAGGCCATATATGACAAACCCACAGCCAACATCATACTTAATGGTGAAAAACTGAAAGTGATCCCTCTGAGAACAGGAACAAGACAAGGGTGCCCACTCTCACTGTTCCTATTCAATATAGTACTGGAAGTTTTGGTCAGAGCAATTAGGCAAAAAAAAAGAAATAAAAGGTATCCAAATTGGAAAGGAAGAAGTGAAACTTTCACTGTTGCAGATGACAAGACCTATATATAGAAAACCCTAAAGAATTCACCAGAAAACTATTAGAAATAATCAACAACTACAGCAAAGATGCAGAATACAAAACCAACTTACAAAAATCAGTTACATTTCCATACACTAATAATGAACTAGCAGAAAGAGAAGTCAAGAATACAATCCCATTTATAACCGCAACAAAAAGAATAAAATATCCAGGAATAAATTTAACCAAGGAGGTGAAAGACCTATACACTGAAAACTGTAAGACATTATTGAAAGAAATCAAAGACATAAAGGAATGGAAAGATATTCCCTGCTCATGGATTGGAAGAATAAACATAGTTAAAATGTCCATGTTACATAAAGGAATCTACAGATTCAATGCAATCCCAATCAGAATCCCAATGACATTCAAATTAAACAAGGAATCCTACAATGTATATGGAACAACAAGAGACCCCAAATATCCAAAGCAATCCTGAGAAAAAAGAACAAAGCTGGAGGCATCACAATCCCTGACTTCAAAATATACTACAAAGCTACAGTAACCAAAATAGCATGGTACTGGCACAAAAACAGACACACAGATCAATGGAACAGAATGGAAAGCCCAGAAATAAACCTGCACATCTATGGACAGTTAATCTTTGACAAAGGAGCTAGGAACATACAATGGAGAAAGGAAAGTCTCTTCAAAAAATGATGCTGGGAAAACTGGACAGCCACATGCAAAAGAATTAAAATAGACCATTATCTTACACCATACACAAAAATTAACTCAAAATGGATTAAAGACTTGAATGTAAGATCTGAAACCATAAAACTCCTAGAAGAAAATATAGGCAGTACACTCTTTGATATCAATCTTAACAGAATCTTGTCGAATGCCATGTCTACTCAGGCAAGGGAAACAAAAGAAATAATAAAAAAATGGGACTATATCAGACTAAAAATCTTCTTTAAGGCAAAGGAAACCATGAACAAAATGAAAAGACAACCCACCAACTGGGAGAAAATATTTGCAAATCACATATCCGACAAGAGGTTAATTTCCAAAATATGTAAAGAACTCATGCAACTCAAACAAACAAAACATACAACAACAAACATACATACAACAACAAAACAAACATACAACCAAAAAAGACGAACAACCCAATCAAAAAATGGGCAGAGGATATGAACAGACATTTTTCTAAAGAAGATATACAGATGGCCAACAGACACATGAAAATATGCTCAATGTCACTAATTATTAGGGAAAAGAATAATCAAAACTACAATGAGATATCACCTTACACCTGTCAGGATGGCTATAATTACCAAGAAAAAAAATAACAAACGTTGGAGAGGATGTGGAGAAAAGGGAACCCTCATACACTGCTAGTGGGAATGCAAACTGGTACAGCCACTATGGAAAATAGTATGGAGATTGCTCAAAAAATTAAAAATACTATATGATCCAGCTATCTCACTACTGGGTATTTATCTGAAGACCTTGAAATCAACAATTCAAAGAGATTTATGCACCCCTATGTTCACTGCAGCATTATTCACAATAGCCAAGACGTGGAAGCAACCCAAGTGACCATCAACTGATGAACGGATAAAGAAGACTGGGTATCTATATACACAATGGAATACTACTCAGCCATAAAAAAGACAGAATTGTCCCATTTGCAACAACATGGATGGACCTTGAGGGTATTATGTTAAGTGAAATGAGCCAGACAGAGAAAGATAAACACCATATGATTTCACTCATATGTGGAAGATAAACAAACACATGGATGAAGAGAACAGATCAGTGGTTACCAGAGGAGAAGGGGGCTGGGGGGTGGGCAAAAGGGGTAAAGGGACACATATGTATGGTGATGTATAAAATTTAGACTATTAGTGGTGAGCACAATGCAGTCTATACAGAAACTGATCAATAATAATGTACACCTGAAATTACGCAATGTTATAAACCATCATGGCCTCAATAAAATAACTGGAAAAATAAATAAATAATAAAATAAAATAAATAAAATTTTAGAAACTAAAAATAAATAAAAAGCAGTCGGTGACTCAAAGAAGCAGGCACTGCCTGAGTCATTGTGCAGCAGCAGATACACCCAGTTTCCAGAAGCATCAGTGGCAGAGTTCCCAGCAGTTGTGTCTAGTGCCCAGCATTAGTGACATGACTGGAGCTGCCTGTCCCAAGGAATAGTGGCAGCATTGTCTTGCCTAGAGCTGTATCACTGCAAGATTGCAGCCCCATTGGAGAGCATGTGAATTTTCCAATCACCTCTTTTCTAGCTTAAACTAAAAAGAGGGGTTTTGTTGTTTACAACTAAGAAACCTGAACGATATAAAAGCAGAACAGGAGTGGCTACCGAAAATATAACCTCAGCGTCATGGGTGTCTGGGTGGGTCTTGCTGGCCTGGTGGGCCTGGAGGCAGTGAACATCAACCCCAACATCAGTCCCTATTAGGGGCTCTTCTATAGTGGTTCTTATTGTGCACTGATAGCGAAAAGAGGTATATTGTATCTCCCAAGCCATACCTCCCAGCCCCCAAACCAACGCACTCACAAATGGTCAAATATTGTGAAACTCTTGCCGGTTACATATTAGTGGAAAGGAGAGACAGCCATTTTCTGTCCTTATTGAAGCTGCAACAGCAGCCAGAGTAGCAGGAATCGGATTTCCTAGTAACCAGCTTAAAAAAAATTGACCACTGTGGTAACATCATGCATTAGAATATTCTATACATACCTGAAAACTGACTCAGTATCTGTGCCGCTGAAGCCTTCTTTTGCCAGAGATCCTGAAGGACATTGGGGCTATTTGTATCCAGGGAGCGGGGATTCTAATATAAAACTTGCTAAAACATGCACACACACATATATAATTAAGACGTCTGTTACCTTATGTTGAAAATATGACTAATTCATTTAGCTTAAAAGTATTCATTTAAATATGGTCTGCACCAAGGTGTAATTTTTTAGCACAAAAATCATAATCCATTCTTAAAAGACAGTAAATAAAAATGTATGAAAAATATGTGAAAAACAATGGTCTTGCGTCGAGAAGCAGACCTTTATACCAAACCGCTAATGAAAATACATATTAGATGTTGGAAAAGCTCATGAGAAGATTATTCTCTAATGGAAGATGTGTTTAGCCCAACCTACCTCTAGGAAATTGACTTAAGGGTGAGGTAATACTTTAGGCAAACAATTTAGGAAGTCTATCCAAATTACTCAAAGCACTTTGCAGACATGAGCTAATTCAGCCTTGTAAATAAGTGTGTATGATTGGATTCACATCCACTGTTGCCTTTGAAACTGTTTCATGGGTGGCGGTTTGTTGAGGGAAAGGTGTCTGCGAATAACACCAGCTCATCCCTAACCTCAGGGCATCTTTGGGGGGGTCCCGAAACCATCCTCAACGTTTGAGGCCAGACTTCCTGGTTATATGATAACACCTTCCTGCATCTGTCTCCTGGAGCCTCGAAAAGAGGAAGCAGTTGTGAGAGGAGACCTGTGGGGGATAACACCTCGAGGGAAAGGAGGCTGGTGATTGTTATGTTCCTTTTAAAAACATCCTGAGACCACACATACTTGGGCTATTTCAGCTATTACCTCCTCTGAACTTCAGAGCTCCTGGGTAACAATAGGAACTCAGTTGAATGGGGATGGTCACTTGGCTCTGTCCTGGAACAGCTGCCAATCTATTCTCCTAGCACTTCACTTTGAGATGACTCATGCCCCCTGCGGTGGGGTCTATGGTACCAGCCCAGATCCCCTCTTCCAGGACTAAGGGACACATCCTCCCAGCTACGGGCGGTGTCAGCTGGTACTGTCTCAAGGCTCAGTCCCTCTCTGGGAATTACCCTCAGTTGAAAGTTACTTTCTCATCCAAAGTTGTGCCCCCTTCCTGGGTGCAGCCCTCATTCAACCACTGGCCAATAAGGAGTAGGTACAAGGTCCCAGTTCCTTCACCCCAATTTAAGACAACTCTGAGAGGCCACCCCAGCTCTAGAGCTCCCCATGGGGTTGGTCAAGGGGTGTACCTCAAAGTTCAACTTCTCCCTCTACCCAGGCCTACTGCCTTCAGTTCCCACAGGCGTATCTCCCTAGGGAACTCCTCGATGAACTTCCTGTGTGCTAATCTCCATCTTACAGCCTGTTTCCAGGGAACTGATCTACAAAGCACCCATTTTAAGTACAAGGCTGCCTTTGGAAGAGTCAGAAAGACAATTTTGCAGGTTTACCTAGTTTAATTCTTTTACATTTTTATTACCTATAATTCAGTCATCTCTGAGGGAAGTACTGACTAGCCTTGACTTTTGACTCAATGATTATAGCAGACAGGGCCTGATGCCAAGAAGAGGTTTAGTTCAGGGTTAGCAATTGTCTAACTACGGCAAGGCAGAAGGTTTAGAGGAGGACACAAAGGGTTGTTCATGTATTAATTCTCGAAGGAATTAATGTCAAACGAGACGTGAAGAAAGAAGAAGGGAAAGTCAGAGAGAGAGATAAATACATATTAAGCACCTACAGTATAAGCAATGAGGAACCAACAAAAAGGAAAAAATATTATGGCTCCTCTCTCGTGGAACCTACAGTCTAACTGGAGGGAAAAAAACACTATTAAAGAAAATGTGGTAGGTTGTAATGGGGGAGATATAGAGTGCCATGACAGCACACAGCAAGAATATATAACCCTGCCAAGTAAAGGGTTAGAACAGGAGAGAGAAGAAAAGAAGTGTTTATACGGAACAAAATAAACAATTAATGGACAGGGAAAAAGAGGACTTTCTGGAAGTTAATCCAAGGAAATAATAATTTACAAGGAAAAAGAAGGAATTTGCAGGAAGACAATCTACTCATAATGCTGAAAAATTGGAAGCCACCCAAATGCTCAACAATACGGGAATGATAACAATAGAATATTATGAAGCAGTTCAAACAAAAATAATGAGGATTACATTCATTTGTGGAAATGTGATGTGGAATAATATTAAATGAGTAAAGCAGAAATGGTACACCACATTCACTGGGTTATAACTGTTCGAAAATATGTGTCTTCATAAACAACGACTTCAAAAACTCTATGTATCAGAGGAACAAAAATTTACTGTCTCATGTTTCCTTTTTGCCCTATCCCCGTGGTTAATGATGTCACCTTTCTGGCCTGATTTTTTTTAAATGTCTTCTTTTCCCTGTCATGAAAGTCTCATTTATGCATGCACTGGTTTAGAAATGTTTTTTAAGTCTTTCAGAAATACTCAGAAGTTCCTGCTCTTTACTCTAATGAGAAAAAATAACATCACCTTGGGAAAAGACCAGCATCTTAGACTTTAGGGATTTTTGACTTGGAGCTGAACATTTTGAAGTGACATAAAGGATATACATATTTTAATAAACAAGAGAGTTACAATCTTTTTGGAAAATCTTCTTGACAATATATATCAATAGCTTTTAAAAAGTGCATAGACTTTGACTCAGTAATTCCAATTCTAGGGTATATCTAGTGGTGTGGTGGTAAATGTTTAACAGCTGGATCTCTGGAGGAAAAGCCTTGAATCTGTAGTGTTTGCCATTTTCCATGGTGTAAATACTCCTATCATAGCCAAGTCAGAGTTATCAATGTGATGTCAAGAGATATGAAAACATATGTCCACAAAAAGACTTGTACGAAAATGTTCACAGCATTATTTGTAATAGTCAAAAAGTAGAAACAACCCAAATATCCATCAACTAGTGAATGGATAAACAAATTGTGATATAGCCATACAACAGAATACTACTCAGCAATAAAGAGGCATCAACTATGGATACGTGCAACAACACAGATGAATGTCAAAATAATCAGGTTGAATGAAAGAAATAGACAAAATAAAAGCATATACGGTAAGATTCCATTTACATACAATTATAGAAAATGCAAATTATTGTGACAGAAAGCTGATCAGTGGCTGGTTGAAGATGCAGGGGAGCCAGAAGAAGGGATTGCAAAAGGGCAGGAGAAGATTTTTGGAGATGATGGCTGTGTTCATTATCTTGACTGTGGCGATGGTTTCATGGGAATATACATATGTCAAAACTGACCAAATATTATACTTTGAATACATGCAATTTATTATATGCCAACTATACACAATAAAACTGGTTTTAAAAAAAAAAGCCTAGTCAGGGTGTTCTGTGCTCTTATTCCCTCTGATTGACTTGAACTTTTCCTGCACTCAGCCTGACTTCCAATGGCTAACATCCACATCTTGGTCAGAAGCCTGCCTTCAGGCTACCAAAACCTATAATGCCTTACAAACTAGTTGGAAGTGCCTAAGAGTTAACATTTCCCACCTCTCCTGCCCCTTTGCCCCCACTCCCCTGGGCAGCCTTTAATGATTGACAAGTGCCCAGCTCCCTTGCCTCTTGGCTGTGATAATTCTGAGGTGAATTATTAATACTGGCGGGATTAAGTTCCAGTTGCTCTCGGTGGTAGCCAGCCTAATAATGAACCCATTGATGGGCTGTCTTTCCTTCCCTGTATCACTTCTCCACTCCCCTACCCATGTCCATGCACCCAAATAAACTACAAGCACTCCAATCCTTGTCTCAAGGTCAGCTTCTGGGGGAGCCCAATTCAGACAAGGTCAAAGATCTGACGAGGATTTTCCCCCAGAATTTGAAAGAAGAGATTGATTTGAGAATTTGAGTTCTAAGGCACTGCCCCTCAGACCTTTTGATTTAAAGTACAGTTTCTAAAGCTAACATCCAGCACAAAAAATTTTTCACCAAGATGGATGAGTAATAAAAAACAAAGCATTAAAGGCAGGTCATCACGATCTCTCTTACACTATTGGACGACAATACTAGAAGAGATGGAGACATTATAAGAAGAGGAACCATTGGTTTCAAGGATCAGAATATTTGTGTAGATTGGGTTTGGAAAAAAACAAGTGGCTTTCCAGTTCCTTCTCCCCCTACCAATATCTGCAGCTGACGTTTGTTCTTATCGGGCACCTCGTCTCAGCCAGAAACTGTTCCACGTGCTGGGAACATGGCACTGAAGAAGACAAATAACATCTTCTCATAGAACACATACTCTAACAAAGGGAGACAGACAATAAACATAACAAATAACCACAAAAGGATCAGAGAGTGAGAAATTATTTGCAGAGAATTAAAATTGGCTGAGATGAAGGTAAGGGCTGATGGCGTGGCTGCTTTAGATTTGATAGTGTGGTAGATTAGATTCTTGTTCTGCAAAAATCTCCCTCCATGGGAAGAGTACTTTCTCTCCCCATTGATGTTGGCCATGTGAACTGATATGAACAGTGGAGAGAGGGGCTGTGTATGACTTCTGAGTTTGGGCCTTAGAGGTTCGAGGGTTTTCGTTTGCTCATCCTGGGAGGCAATCTGGACCCTAGACTGAGATTCAGAGCAGGACTATCCCAATCATCCCACAGGCCTGTGAAGATGAGATTAATGCTTGCTGTTTTAAGCCACTGAATTTTGAAGTGGTTTTTATGAAACACTCGTATAGCAACAGCTGACCGATCCCCAAGGTCAGGCAAGTCTCCCTGAGGAGGTGATATTTAAGCTGAGATCTGAATGATAAAAAGCCAGTTCTGCAATGATCACTCCAGGCAGACAGAACATCTAACACGGGTAAAAAGATGCAAAGGTGGGAGCTACTTGGCATCTTCGGGGAACTGAAAGACAACCTGTGAGGCTGGACTATGTGAGCGGCTCAGTGGGAGAGTGGCATGAGATGGGACTGAAGGGGAGTCAAGTGAAGCGCAGCACATAGAGGGTTTTGCAAACTAGAATAAGGGGTTTGTTTTTCACTCTAATTACAACGGAAAGGCCCTGGAGGATTTAAGCAATGTAGTAACACAATCACATTGATTTTTGAAAGATCACTCTGGCTGCTATGTGGAGAATAGATTAAATGGATTTGCATACTTCTCTGCTAAACCAGGATGGAATTCCAGAATCCTCCTCAACAGAGTTCCTGAACTACTAAACAGAGTTAAAATCCATATGCCAAATTAAATTTAGGTGGTGATAGACACCTAGATAATATACACAAAAAAATAGCTTGAGGTACTATTTCAGTCATATGTAACAAACCACCCCAAGACTTAATGACTTAAAACAACAATCATTCATTTGCTCACAATTCTGCAATTTGGGCAGGGCTTGATGGGGACAGCTCATCTCTGTTCCATGGGGAATCAGCTGGAGAAGCTCAACTGGGGATTGGAGGATCCATTTCCAAGATGGCCTCATTCATATAATTGGCAAGTTGGGGCTGGCTGTTGGCCAGGGGCCCTTATCTTCCATGTAGGACTCTCCACACGGTTGCTTAGACTTTTTCACAGCTTGGTGGCTAGGTTCCAAGAGTGAGCATCCAAGAGGACAAGCCCCAATGATGTGCAAATGCTTTTCAAGCCTATGCTTACATCAAATTGCTAATTTCCCATTGGCCAAAGCTAGTCCCATGACCAAGCCCAGAGTCAAAGTGGGAAGGGACTATGCAAAGCCATGAATATTGGGAGGTATAATCTGTTGGGGGGTCAACGACGTAACAAAAAAAAAGCCAGTTTGACCAAACCAAACTTTAGGTGAACTTTTTAAAGAAACATACTGATTTTAAAACACTTGCTCCAATAGTTAAGGGGAAGAAGGTCTGTGAATTCACAACATGTTCATTTTTCAAAATCACCGTTTTCAATAACTACATAGAATTCTTTTCAGCACCTATGAAATCCACCTTTTTAAAATGTATTTCATGCGTAGTTATAAATATATAAAAATGTAAATAACATGATATAAATAGATAACATGTCATAACAGTGGTTGTTCATTTCCAAAAAATTAGAAAGCATGAGGGACCAAAAAAAAGAAAGGAAAAAAGAAAACGACATAATCCTAAGGAGCATTCCGAGGCAGAATATCAGACAATGGTGGGATTTTTCCTTCTTTCTCACGCAAGTTTCACATTTCAGTACGTGCAGACTACATACCAACCCAGTGCCCCGTCAAGCCTGTAGTGTGATCCTTTGGGGTATTAAAAGGGAACATACTTGTCACCCTTCCTTTCCCTCTGTCCTCTTTCTGCACATCTCCGTCCGCAGTCCTCACAGCTTTGCCCGTATCTGATGTAGCTCCTTTCGCCTGCCAGAACCATGCTGACACAGTGAAGATGAACAGCACATAGGGCATTCCATTTTCAGCACCTGGATGACCAGGGGTTGGCTTTCATCTTGCAGGGCATCACATATTTCTGTTGACTCTAAGTAGACAAAGAGGGAGCTTTTCCATAATTGTGCCCTGCCACTATTGTGACCATGAGCTCTTAACGGAGATAAGCTAAGCAAAGGCTGGTCAAGCCCATGTGGTTATTCAGACCCCGTGTAGCTCTCATATTCTCCCTCGAAGAAAGAAAAGTTGGCACAGTTAGGAGTGATTTCATCTGAATCAATTGACCACAAAAGAGGATATACTTCTTCAATATCCTCTGAAGGAAATAAATAAGAACACTTGGGGAAAGCATAAGTTAGATCAGGGGCCCTGTAAGTCTGATACCTTGAATTTTTAAATCAGAGCATAATTTACATAGCACAAAAGCAAAGATTTTCAATATATAGCTTGATGAGCTTTAACACCATTGTAACTACCATTCCAATCAAGTTATGAATATTTCCATCATTCTAGAAAGTTCCCTTGCATCCTTTTACAGTCAATCCCCCTGCCAGAGGCAACCACTTTCTGACTGTTATTGCCATAGTTTAGTTTGGCCAATTCTTGAACTCCATATAAGTGGAAATATACAGTATTTTGTGTGTGCATCTTAGGCTTCTTTTGCTCAACACAATGTCTTTGAGATTCATGCATGTTGTTGAGTATATCAGTGGCTCGTTCCTTTTTATTGATGAGTATTTTTTAATTGTATGACTATACCACAATTTATTTATCCATTCACCTGTTGATGGACATCTGAGTTATTTCCAATGTGGGGCTATTATGAATGAAGCAGCCACGAACCATCTTTTACAGTTCTCTTTGTGTACACATATTCTATTTCACACTCTACATACTTTAGGAGTAGAATTTCTGGGTCATGGGATAGGTCCACATTTAACTTTATAAGAATCTGCCATACTATTTTCCAAAGTGGTTGTACCACTTTATACCCTCACCACATCCTCACCAATACTTGACATTGTGCTTTAGTCATTCTAAAACTAAAATGGTATTTCAGTGATGGTACATTGAATCATTACTCTCAAAATCCAGAGAGCCAGGAAGCTGTAAGTGAAGTAAAATGTCAGCCTAAACCCTTCCTATTCAACCTGGATGTGGACCCAGATCTGCAACCACACTCAACTGCCGCTCAGTCTGGGTCAGCGTGGACTTGACATTCCATAAACAAAGGGCTTTATGGAAAGTTGATATCATACCATATTCAGTAGAACTGAGATACCTTCCATATTTAACTTCCTCTTCTCCCCCAAATCTCAATGCAAATATTCAGTCAAATATATGATATGTAACTGATAAATACCCAGATAGAAACTGAAATCTCAATTTCGGAGTATTACCTGTAACACCAAGAAACAAGTTCAAAGTCACTGCTGGAATTAAACCCATGGATTTGCTACCACAGAAAAAGCTAAAGGTTAAGTTGGAAACCCCAAAAGACTGATCTTCCAACTACCAGTCATTCACCTCATGACTCGAACCAAGTCTCTTAACCAGCCAGTGCTCTTGAGTCCTCATCTATAAAATGGGTGTGCCAGACCTGTCAGAGGTATTTCATGAGAACTGATTAAGCTTGAGAAAAATCCAAACTTCCTTGAAACAGATTTCCTACAAAATAAAAGATTGTTCTTGTTTTTTTTTAACTTCACAACTAAGATTTACTTTACTTTTAAAGAGGGAAAAATAATAATAAAAATCAAAGGCAAGAGCCCACTGCTTTTGCCTTTTCTCTTTATTTTATATTTTGTCCACCCATTTCTGGAGCCCACAACTAATAATAATGCCCATTGACTAACCTTCTTCACTTCCCCCAAGCGGTGATGCAGAGCAACCCTATTTAGGATAACATCTCCTTTGCAGAACATATCCCGAAGCTTCCTGGACTTAAATAATCAGTAATGGAAAAGAGAGAGCAGGCAAGAAATTAAGAGGTGGAGAAAGAGGAACAGTGCTCTTTCTTCGGCTGAGATTTGACAAGCGTTGGTAACTGGAGCTACCACACACAGCACGCTGGGAATGGAGGAGCTTTGCTTCAGGGATGTTGCTATCCTAGCACATTGTGAAAGTCTTCCTCAGCTGAGTAGATGATGCTAAGGAGCACAGCCCATCCACCTAACAAGCCTCCCTCTGCACACATAAGCAGTCATGAGCCACCAACTCCCTGCTGCCAGAATTCATTATACTTCCAAGTTGCAAGTTATGGGAGCTATGGGCACAGTGCTATGGGCTCAGTGTGCCAGTGACCTCTGTGCTAGAGAACTTAGGAAATAAAACTATGGAAATCATTCAGAGTATTCACTAAATGTTTTCCGTTCTCTACTTTCTAGGCACGTGGTAAGGTAGCATTTCTGTGTCCCCTTTGAAGTCAGAGCATGTGATTTTCTTTGGCCAATGAAATGTAAGCAGAAGTGACATATGTCACTTCCTGGTGGAAGCTTTAAGAGCCAGTGGACAAATCTGCCATGTTTTTGTCCCACTGCTCTGGTGATGGGGGAAGTATGTGTTGAGATGAAGCCTCTATTAGTCTGGATCCCTGTGTGGCAATAACAAACCGGGGGGCCGGCCCTGCAGCTGAGTGGTTAAGTTCACACTCAACTTCGGTGGCCCAGGGTTTTGCCGGTTCGGATCCTGGGCGCGGACATGGCACCATTCATCAGGCCATGCTGAGGCGGTGTCCCACATGCCACAACCAGAAGGACCTACAACTAGAATATACAACTACGTACTGGGGGCTTTGGGGAGAAGAAGGGAAAAAAAGATTGGCAACAGATGCTAGCTCAGGGCCAATCTTTAAAACAAAAATAACAAACAGGGCCTCTTATTGATGCACAACAGATATCTAGTATAAGCAAGACCCTGTGCTTTCATGACCCTGAGATTAGGTGCCTCCTTAAATTTTGTGCCCTAGGCACTTCATGTGCCTCACTGGCCCTGAGCAAGAATTAAGCTTTTACTGTGTAAGACATTGAGGTTTGGGGGTTATTTGTTACTGCAGCACTCTGCAGCCCATTCTGACTGATAAAACCCCCCTGCACGGGATTGGAAAGAGAAGCCCAGACAGACTGCAGCACTGAGTCCAAGCTTTCTGTGACCTGGAGGCTGCAGCTCTGAAATCATTTCTGTTTTGATTCATAAGTAAGCCATGACATTTGGGAAAATCATATTAAGTAATCAAATTAAGTGAATTTACAGATATTCCTGCATGTCATAGGCATGGCCAGAAGAAAAACAAATGAGCAAGTTAACAACATAATTGGGGATCGTGCCAGGGTAGGGTGACTGCACATAAATAGAAAGTAAGAGAGTAAACAGGCTGCTGAAGAGTCAGATGAGGGGCAGCCCCGTGGCCAAGTGGTTAAGTTTGTGAGCTCTGCTTCTGCGGCCTGGGGTTTCCCTGGTTCGGATCCTGGGCTCAGACATGGCACTGCTCATCAGGCCACGCTGAGGCCACGTCCCACATGCCACAACCAGAGGCACTCACAACTAGGATGTACGACTATGTACTGGGGGGATTTGGGGAGAAGAATAAAAAAAAAAGAAGATTGGCAATAGTTGTTAGCTCAGGTGCCAATCTTTAAAAAAAAAAGAGATCAAATGCCTGCTCTGCTCTTCTCAGGGCCAATTAAAAGTACAGGTGTACCTCGTTTTAGTGCACTTTGCACATATTGCATTTTTTACAAGACCCTCCACCAGCATAAAGATTACAACTTGCTGAAGGCTCTGATGATGGTTAGCATTTTTTAGCAATAAAGTATTTTTTTCTTAAAGATTGGCACCTGAGCTAACAACTGTTGCCAATCTTTTTTTTTCTTCTCCCCAAAGCCCCCCAGTACAACATAGTTGTATATAGTAGTTGTGGTCCTTCTGGTTTTGCTATGTGGGACGCTGCCTCAGCATGGCCTGATGAGTGGCGCCATATCCGTGCCTGGGATCCAAACCGGTGAAACCTGGAGCCGCCAAAGCAGAGTGCGTGAACTCAACCACTCGGCCATGGGGCCAGCCCCAGCAATAAAGTGTTTTTTAATTAAGTTATGTACTTTTTTTAGACATAATGCTATTGCACACTTAATAGACTACAGTATAGTGTAAACATAACTTTTATATGCACTGGGAAACAAAATTCCGGTGACTCACTTTATTGTGATATTCCCTTTATTGTGATATTCGCTTTATTGCAGTGGTCTGAAACTGAACCTGCACTAACTCCGAGGTATGCCTGTAGTAAAACTCCATTTATAACATGCACTCAGATCTGCCACAAATTACCTGCTGGGTCAAATCAAGCTCTCCATGTACATAGTGATGGGTATAAGCAGCTCTAGCAACATAACACAGAAAGCCTGTAATATTCTTTATCACTGTGCTTTAGATACCTGCCTAAAAGTATTCCATTTGTCTTCAAAATAATCACCTAGTTAAGTACCCTGTGGTACAAAGTTGGATTCTTTGGAATCACAAAACTGTGATGAGCTCTCAGACCTTTTCTAGAAAATCAGTCATTTCCCCTTGCTGCAAACCTTTAGATACCTCATGTAATTAGAATGATTGGCATATCATGTAGCCTTAGGTGGGGAGATTGCTCAGGTGCTTGGAAAGTGGGCTTAATAAAGCCAAGACTGAGCTTAAGCCCAGGTGGGTCAGTTAGCTTCACACAGAGAAAATCCTTCACAGACACGAACTACACCCACAATTGCGGTCTCAAGACAAATTCCATCAAATTAGCCACAAAGGAGCCTGGATAAGCATGTCTATAGCTCTCCACAACCCATTATCGTTAATGGAAAAATAAGTCCTAATACTCCTCTTACTCGTTACATTATCTCTTCAGGGACCTGCCTACTAACCCACTATCTTTCAGACATGCTCTTCCCTAAAATATTACTAGTTTATAACAGAAAAAATACCCACAAAGGAGCTTCATTTCGGCACAGGTTCTGGACACCTTTTCAACAAACTATTGTTAATTGAGCCCTTTCTTCTGAGCTTGGAACCTAGTAGTCACTGTCCTACAGGGTCTCTTCTCTTAGATGTCCCAGAACTCACAGGGCTCAACTAAAACCCAGATCATCACCGTCTTCCCCACCTGCTTGGCCTCCTGCATTGCAAGTCTTGAGAACGAGGAATCAAAGCCTGAAATCTGGGAGTCCCAGATTCCTCTCTTTCCTTCATTACCTGCATCCATCTTGAAATCCTACTGATTTCACACCTCAATGACATTTGTGATACCGACCCTGATATCAGTTTCCCTACATTAAACCCAGCATATATGGGGTTAAAACCAAAACAGTCATTCCCTGCTTACTCCCTGGCTTCCTGGCTCCAGAATCCACTATCCTCCATGGAGACAGACACTGCCAAGGACAAGCACCTGGATTCATTATCTCCTCCCCGCAAAGAGATACAGGCTGGTGGGAAAGCTGCTGAGCAGCAAGGTCATGGGCTCCCTCCTCTCTGTAAGTTGTCTCAAGGCTAAAGACAGGCTGGTGGGAAGGCTCCATCTGAACAGCAAGGCCATATGCTCCCGCCTCCCCTACCTAAAACCCCAAATAAAAACCCTTCCTTTTAGCTTTTCAGGGAGTTTGGGATTTCAGCATTAGCTGCCCTCTCTCCTTGCTCAGTGCTGTGCAATAGTAAAATTCCTACTTTCTTCCACTATCCCTGGTGTTGTAAATTGGCTTGCTGCACAACAGGTAAGTGAACTCACTTCGGGTTTGATATCATTTACACCCCATCTTTCCTCTCCATTTCCCTTGCCACTGCCCTACTCCATACCTCACCTTCTCCCCCTGGATCGTTACAGAAGTCTCCTGGCTGTTCTCTTTCTCTGCAGTCTCATGCCTCTCTATTCTACCTCTCACTCATGTCAGAGTCATCTGAGACAAAAATCTGATTTTGAGACTCCTCTGTTTTGAAAAGTCCCAAATGCCCCATTGGGTAGAGAACAAATCACAGAGCCAGGCTCCTAGATTTTCAGATTTCTCTCAAAATACCTGTAGCTCCCCCATGCGTTCACACATCATCCATCACAAAGCTTGTAGTTCTCTGTATATACTACGTAGTGTCACACCTCCATCCTTTTCCTCATGTGGGGTTACTAACTGGAAAGCCCTTTCCTTCAAGTTCTGTCTGGGGAATTTTGACTCATCAGCTCGAATGTCACCTCTCTGCGGGCATTCTTGGGCTTGCTTCATTCTTTTCCTTCCTTTGTGGACCCATCATACTGGTAAAACCTTCTGACTCTGTGTTTCAGCTATCTTTTGCTGCAAACCAGCCCCCTTCCCCCGCAAAACATAGTGGCTTAAAACAAGAACCATTATATTATTGGTCATAATTCTGTGTGTGAACTATTTCAACTCAGTAATCATTTTGCTCTTTGTGATATCAGCTGGGACTGCAGCATCTGGAATATCTAAAGTGGCTCACTCACACAGCTGGCAGTTGGTGTTGGCTGTTGTCTGGGAACTCAACCTCTTTCCCCCTCCTTGTTGCCACTTCATTTGGTTTGGTCTTCTCACAGCGTGGTGGCTGGATTCAGAAGGGGAGTGTCCCAAGAGTGAAACTTCTAAATGGAAGGAAGAAAAATCTGCCCATCCTCTTGGAAATCCCAGAATGCCACTTCCACCACATTCCATGGGTCAAGGCAGGACTGGGTGGGAAAAATAAGCGCCAACTCTTTAAATAAGGAGCAGCATCCTCAAACAGGGAGGGGAGGAATTGTGGGGCCTTCTCTGGAGACTAGCTACCATGCCTTGTCGGTTTGTATTCAGTCTGTCCCTAAAATCCTAAAAGCCTCTTAAGATAAACACTGTTTTAAGCATCTCATTACCTATAGATCTTAGCACAGATCCTAGAACATGATAGTTAGATGCTTAATACATGTTTACTGACTCTATCAATCCAATTAAATCAGATTAAATCAGCCCATAGTTTTTTTGTTGTTTTTTTTTTGTTTTTTAAAGATTTTTATTTTTTCCTTTTTCTCCCCAAAGCCCCCCGGTACATAGTTGTGTATTCTTCGTTGTGGGTTCTTCTAGTTGTGGCATGTGGGACGCTGCCTCAGCATGGTCTGATGAGCAGTGCCATGTCTGCGCCCAGGATTCGAACCAACGAAACACTGGGCCGCCTGCTGCGGAGTGCGCGAACTTAACCACTCGGCCACGGGGCCAGCCCCTCAGCCCATAGTTTTTGAAAACCTAATCTGTGCACTTCTATCTTGTTGGGTACAGTGGAGTTGAAGAAAGGGTGTTTGCTCTCCAAGAGCTTATGAGTTGGGGACAACATTGCACCAAAGTGACACAACAGAAAAGGAGATGATTAATAGTTCAAAGGCAATTACAGACAAGCCGTCACTGGGTGGTCCATGGTTGACTGCCATGCTAATTGTGTGGGCACTAATCTCTATAGATCTTCAGAGGAGGCTGTGTGTACTTCAGATAGAAGTGGTCTTAGGTAGGAGATGGGGTTGGATCTGAGTCTGAATGTCAAGCTAGGACCTGGGGTGGGAGAGAAATATGACCATAGCGGAATACCAGAGGCAATTATCTGGAGATAGGACCACACAAGTTGCATTACTAAGTATGCTTACAAACACACACACACACAATTGCAATTTTTTTTCAAAAGAATCCTTGCTATAAGCACAGTCTAATAAGTAAATAAATAACAGTGGTCAAAAATGCAAGTTCTAAATAATTTTTTTTTAAATAACTAGGCGAAGTGGATAAAACATGCCTGGCATAGAGTATATTTCTCACCAAATATCACATGTTTTCCCAGCCTCCCTTGAAGTTGGTCTGGGCTGAAACGCATATGACTTCTGGCCCAAGGCAATACAGAGCAAATGGGAGGTCTCCGTGCATCCTCTTTCCCTTCTGTGCAGTTGGAAGTGAAGAATTATGAGATGGTAGAACAGCAGGATGGAATTTAGCCTGCATCTATAAGTTAACCATTGCTGGAGAGCCACAAAAGAGAGTCACTTCACCTGCCTCAAACTGTGAGGTGAGCAAGAAATATTGTCTTCAACGATTGAAATTTTTAGGTTTTATTTGTTACTGCAGCATAGCTTACTCCATCGCGACTATTATACCTAGTGTTCTCTATGAAGGAATTGAATGGCACATAATAAAAATGATTCATCCTCTATTTAGAAAAGATAGTAAGCAAAGAAAGCTCAAAATCTATTTTTGGCTATCTGCAATTGAGAGTTATGCCTTCCTTCCTAGGAGCAAATGACTAAGAGGTATCTAATTGAATAGTATCTACAATCCCTGGTGTACATTGATTGGACTCACTTATGCAGTGCTGTGCAGAACACTCTGCAAGAGCTCTAATCACAGGCAATAGAAGGTGAGCAAGGAAGGACAAAGGTTGAAATACACAGATAATCCTCAAACCTGAGTAAGTCAACATCTTCCCTAACCAGACTTTTTAACATGGCTACTAACAAGTAGAAAATGACTCTCCCTGCTTCCTCTTCCATGCTCCTCATCTAATTAGATGAGAGGTAACCAAAAGGCCAATCACCTAAGAAAAGAAGGGAGCTAGGGGGGTCAAAGAAGTCCACAAGCTAGAAAACTGGAGCCTGAATCTTGGGTGGCAGCTCCATCTGGGCCATTATTTTGTTGCCTGAGACTGCCCTAGATGAGGCACTTTATTTCCTCTATCAGCTCCATTTATTCTCTGGCTTGAAGGAATGCCCAGCTCCATACTGGTTTCTGGGTCCTCATGAATTTCTCAGGCTGTGCATTAAACTTGAGCCAAAGAACACCTGTTCCTTGAAGTAAATTCCTCTGAAGTGAGTAGTGTTTGCAGAAGGCCCATCCTGAGAATGGTCCTACTTCCTCCAGGGAGCAAAATCTATAAAAGGGAAAGAGATTTGCCTCTTAATTTTCTGCCCCGAAGAGAGGGAGCCAAGAGGATAAACATGACAACCTCGCTTTCCTCCTGCCCTCCCATCTCTTGCCAGTGCCTCCCATTTGCTGAACCCAACCAGAAGCCAGAGGGCACAGGGGCCCATGAATGCCATACAGGTCAGCCTCCCAGAGCTCAGAATAAAATGGAGAAGGACAGAGAATAGTCCTGGAGAGGTAAATGGAGTACATTAATATCCAGCACATTAATAAAACTGAAAGGTTACAACCTTAGAGAAAATTTATGTTTAACTGAGTTATTATCAGTCATCAACTTACACATACCAAGACATCCAATGGTCATGTTTAAGTTTAAAGGCCTTTCCTTTGCCTCTCATGATAGTGATTCTCTTTTTTTCCCCCAAATCAGAACAGTGAGAAAGTAGAGAATGGAAGGAGCTTTATCCTCTTCAGAATATAATGGGTGTGGGTGTTGGACATGTCTCATTAGGACGCAACCAAATAGAAGCCACCACAAAACTTTCCTAAGGCCTTTATGCTAAAAAGACACCCTTTAGTGGAGCCAAGAAGAATGCATCAGAGCTTCCCTACCTCTGATCTCCAGGGGCAAAGAACCTTCTCTGGAAGGTAGAACCCATGGCCCAGTCCTGATTACTCCATACCCTCAGTATCTGTGGGTCCCAACGCCCCCTTCAGGGGTATGACTCAGGGGGCACAAACGTGCTGATGAAGCAATCCTTTCTCCAGGTTCCAAAAGCTCAGGTTCCTTGAAGGGCTAATTTTACCCAGATCATGCATCACAGCCCGTCAGATTCCTATGTGAGTCAGTCAACCCTCCACTCCTCAAATCCCTGCTGATTCCTTTCCCTGCCTGGAAGCGCTCACCACTCCCCTGGTTCTCTATGGGTCTTTACTGGTCACCCCTACTTCTCTGCCCTCCCTGGCGTGCACTGTGCCAGCCTCAGCCCCACAGTGGCAACAGTGTTCTGCTAATGAGCTCCCTCCCGTGGCCTGCTCTCCAAATGCCCCCTCCATCCACTGGTTTGCAATGGTTCCCTGCTTCCCCAGAGTACCCCCCGCCTCTTTCTCCTCAGAGACGCTATCCTTCCAGTCCACATGCTAGTCAGGAATTCTATGCCTTTAGATCCCAAATACTTTTCTGGCATCATATCTCTGGTGAGAAGCCCATCAAAGTGCTTAATATACTCAAGCCTGCTCCTGTGGGGTTTGATTGTGTTCCTGGAGGGGCAAGGATGAGAATGAGGACTGTTCAAGGATGATTAAAGAAAAACAAAGTAAAATTGTGACTCTCATACAAATATAAAATAAATACATGTCAAAGATTTTATTTAACTCATTAATTAATGAGGAAACTCATAAGACGTTATAAGCGGATCAAAGGAGAATTCAAAAACCCATACACATATAGATAGGCAATAAGGAATGCTCAGATGAATATACAAATAGATGCAAAATGAGTCCAAAATAAGTTGTGTTCCACCAGACACAATTAATTTGCATTTCTGTGGACAAGGATCATTTGCATTATTATTAGTTTTCTATAATTTACAGAGGTATAAAATTGCTCAAAATCAGTGAAAGGTGTAGATAACCATGAAAGGTGCTCCAATAAGGACACCCAGTAAACTTTTTGTTGGCCAATTTTAAAGTCTTTCACAATTTTTTCTGCTAAAAGGAAGGCCTCCTTCCTTTTCCATAGAAACCCACATCTAGTGTAACTGTCAGAAGCATTGTCTGTGAGGTGGGAACAGACATTTCTGCTTGTGGAGACCAACATATGTGTCCTTTTTAACTCCAAGCCTTAATAAGCGCTATAGACTGAATGTTTACATCCTCCAAAAATTCATATGTTGAAATCCTAACCTCCATTGTGATGGTATTAGGAGGTGGGGCCTTTGGAAAGTGATTACATCATGAGAGCGGAGCCCTCATGAATGAGATTAGTGCCCTTATAAAAGAGACTCTGGAGCGCTCCCTTGCCCCTCCCACCATGTGAGGACACAGCAAGAAGATGGCCATCTGCAATGCAGAAGAGAGTCCTCATCAGAACTTGACCATGCTGGCATCCTGATCTTGGACTTCCAGCATCCAGAACTGTGAGAAATAAATTTCTGTTGTTTGTAAGCCACCCACTCTATGATATTACTATAGCAGCCTGAACAGACCAAGACAATAAAGGATGGAGGCCACCTCCCTTTTAGAGAATTGTTACTCAGAGTGTGGTCTGGCATCACCTGAGAGCTTATTTAGAAATTCAGGGGCCAGCCCTGGTGGCCTAGTGGTAAAGTTTGGCACATTCTGCTTTGACAGCCCAGGTTCAGTTCCTGGGCACAGACCTACACCATTCATCAGTGGCCATGCTGTGGTGGAAGCTCACATACAAAAAAAGAGGAAGATTGCCAACCGATGTTAGCTCAGGGTGAATCTTCCTCAGCAAAAAAAAAGTTTAAAAAAAGAAATTCAGATTTTTGGTTCCAGTCTAAATCAGAATCTATATTTTAAAAGGAACCAGACCTAAATAAATTGAAAGACATCCCATGTTTATGGATCAGAAGACTTAATATTGTTAAGATATCAATACTCCCCCAAATTATCTACAGATTCAATGCAATCCTATCAATATCCCAGCTGGATTTTTTTGAAAGAAATTGGCAAGCTTATGCTAAAATTCATATGGAAATACAATGGACTCAGAATAGCCAAAATAATCTTGAAAAAGAATAATAAAGTTGGACAACTCATACTTCCTTATTTAAAATCTTACCACAAAGCTACAGTAATCAAGACAGTGTTGTACTAGCATAAGTTTTGATATATAGATTTACAGAATAGAATTGGGAGTCCAGAAATAAACTCATATGTCTATAGTCAACCAATTTTCGACAAATGTGCCAAGACTATCCAGTGGGGAAAAAATCGCCTGCTTGACAAATGATGTTGGGATAACTGGATATCTACGTGCAGAAGAATGAAGTTGGACCACTACCTCATATCATATACAAAAATTAACTCAAAATGGATTAGAGATCTAAATGTACCTAAATGTAAGAGGTAAAACTATAAAATTCTTAGGAGAAAACCTAGGTATAAATCTTTGTGACCTTGAATTAGGCAATGGTTTCTTGGATATGACACCAAAAGCACAAGTGGCAAAATAAAAAATAGATAAATCATCATAATTAAGAACTTTTGTGCTTCAAAGGACATTGTTAAGAAAGTGAAAAGACAACTCACAGAATGAGAGAAAATATCTGCAAACCATATATCTGATAAGTAACTTGTATCCAGATTCTATGCAGAACTCTTATAACTCAACAATAAAAAAGACAAACAATTTGATTTAAAAATGAGCAAAATATTTTAATAGACATTTCTCCAAAGAAGATACACAAACGGCCAATAAATGCATACAAAGATGCTTAGCATCATTAGTCATTAGGGAAATGCAAATTAAAACCACAATGTGATACCACTTTACATCCACTTAAGACGACTAAAAAAAAAAAAAAACAAATAGTGTTGGAACCCCCATACATTGCTAGTTGGAATGTAAAACAGTGCAACCACTTTGGAAAACATTCTAGAAGTTCCTCAAAATATTAAACACACAGTTATCATACGACCCAGCAATTCCACCCCTAGGTATATACCCAAGAAAATTAAACATATGCCTACACAAAAACCTGTCCACAAATGTTCATAGCAGCATTATTCACAATAGCCACAAAATGGAAACAACCCAAATGTCCATCAACTGATGAATGGATAAATAAAATGTGGTATACCCATACAATGGAATACTATTCTGCAATAAAAAGGATGAAGATTAAAAACATCATGCTAAGTAAAAGAAATCAGACACAAGAGGCCACATAGTGTATGATTCCATTCATTTGAAAGGCCCAGAATACACAGATCTATAGAGCCAGAAAGTTGATTAGTGGTCACCAGGCCTGGGGGGAGGTGGGATGGAGAGGGACTGCCAATGGGTAGGGAATTTCATTTTAGAGTGATGGCAATGGTCTGAAATTATATTGTGGTGATGGTTGCACAACTCCATGAATATACTAGAAACCATGGAAATGTTCACTTTCAAAAGGTGAATTTTATAGTATATAAATTATATCGCAATAGAGCTGTTATTTTTTTTAATGGTCTCAAGGGCCCAGAAGTCTGGGCCAAAAGGAGGTTGGAAATATAGTGGAGGTTATCTGTTAAAGAAACTTGGATCACAGAATGAAGGGCTTTATAGTGGTAATTGGAAGCCACGGATGAGAAGAAACCACTGATGCAAGTCACCATGAGAGAAAGAGAGAAAGAGACAGAGAGAGTGTGTTCAGTCTGGTTTTCCTTTCTCTGATCTCTTATCAAGGCTTCTCATGCCTGAATCTAGCCATAAACCATAAACCACTTGGCAAGGGAATTGGGTAAATGGAGTCTCAAGGATAAAGAAAGGAGATGAAACTAAGGGAAGAAGGCAAGTTACTGTTAGGAATTAACACCAAGATACATACACATATCTTTTGAATGCATATCTTGTCAAATTATGTTTTTAATAGGATGGTTTAAATTTGATTATTGTAGAGCCAGCCCTGATGACCTAGTGGTTAAAATTCAGCATGGAACTATAGCACTCGTCTGTCAGTAGCCATGCCGTGGCAGTGGCTCACATAGAAGAACTAGAAGGACCTACAACTAGAATATACAACTATGTACCGGGGCTTTGGGGAGGCAAAAAAAACGAGGGAAGACTGGCAACAGATGTTAGCTCAGGACAAATCTTTCCCAGCAAGAGAAAAAAAAAAGAATCACACTTGCACTTAGTTTAAAAAAAAAAATTGGAACCAGCCCTGGTAGCCTAGTGGTTACGTTCAGCATGCTCTGCTTCGGCGGCAGCCCAAGTTTAGTTTAGGTGCAGACCTACATCATTCTGTTAGTGGCCATGCTGTGCTGGCAGCCCACATAGTAAAAAAAAAATAAGAGGAAGATTTGCACAGATGTTAGCTCAGGACAAATCTTCCTCAGCAAAAAGAGAAAAATTTGATTGTCATAGTCTAAAAGCATACTGAAATGCTTCTTTTGGGAATATAGAATAGACAAACTTTTTCCCATTTCTTCTATTTTTTCTGACAAGTATAACTAAATACACTGAGCATTATACCTAAAACAAACATAAGGAGAATATAAAAAATAGGAGAGGCAGACTGAATAGAGACCTCAAGACCCAATGAATGATATGATGGTGAGTCCTTGGGTTTTATTTTTGCCTTATATGTCTCCTACTTGAAGCTGAAGAAACTGGAAGCCCAGAAACATCAACAGGTACAGCCAAAAAAATCCCCTCAAAAATGCTGTTCTCTTGAGTAGGACTGAAAAAGTGGCAGCCCAGCAAGACAGAAAACTTTTAGACAAGAATTGCTCTATTTTAGCCAAACACCACCGAAAACAGTGTGACTCCATCTCCATGCACAACAGCAAAGACTGAGAGGGAAGCCCAGATTTCCACCCTCGAGGGGCTATATTGAGGTACCCCAATACAACCTCTGAGGTAATGCCAGAGAAGACCAAATAGAGGTCTTAAACTTTTATGCCTACTGGGTGATAACAAGGCCCTCCTCCAACATAGTGTCAGTGGAGACCATGTGGGGAACCTGAACTTCCACCTCTACACAGCACCAATGAATCACCCTTCCCTGTTCCCTCTGGAGAGGTCTCAACAGGGGCCCAGTGGAGAGCCAGGGCTTCCCCAGGGATAATGAGGTCACACTCACCACAGTGTCAGTGGAGAACATATAAGGAGTCACAACTCCCATCCCCTCACAGCAGTAACAAGGAGCCCCTGCCTTGAGTGTCAACAGAGGCCAAATAGGGAATCTGGACTTCTACATCCATCTGCAGTAACGAGGTGGTGGTGCCAACACCATGCCAGATAAAGCCAGCTTCAACAAAGGTTTACATAAGATCTAGAGTCTCACAACATAAAAGAAAAATACCCAAAGGTATGAGATCCAGAGTCTTAAAACATAAGAGGAAAATCCATAAAAATTATTCTTCATACCAAGAACCCAGAATATCTCAGACTATATGAAAAAAAAGACAATCAACAGATGCCAACACTGAGATAGCAAAGATGCTATATTTATCTGACAGATTTAAAACAGCTACAATTTTAAAAAAAGGTTCAACAAGCAAGTATGAACACGCTTGAAACAAACAAAAGCCTCAGCAAAGAAACAGAAAATCTCAGCAAAGGAATAGATGACATAAAGAGGAACCAAATGGAAATTTTAGAACTGTAAAGTAAAATTTAAAAAATAAAAATCTCGGGGGCCGGCCCCGTGGCCAATGGTTAAGTTCATGAGCTCTGCTTCAGCGACCCGGGGTTTCACCAGTTTGGATCCTGGGCGCCGACAAGGCACTGCTCATCAGGCCACACTGAGGTGGCATCCAACATGCCACAACTAGAAGGACCCACAACTAAAAAGATGTACAACTATATACTGGGAGGATTTGGGGAGAAAAAGCAGAAAAAAGAAAAAGGAAGATTGGCAACAGTTGTTAGCTCAGGTGCCAATCTTCTAAAAAAATAATAAAAATAAAGTAAATAAAAAAATTCTCAGTGAATGAGCTCAACAGAAGAATATAGGAGACAGATGAAAGAAACATGGCACTATAACAAACGACTTAACATTTGTATAATGAGAGTCCCGGAAGAAGAGAAAGAGGGCAGAGCTATAAACACACTTGAAGAAAAAAATGCATGAGACGTTCCAAATTTGGCAAGAGGCATAAACCTATAGATAAAACCCAGGGAAATCTTTGGATAAAATTTTTAAAAATCCACAATAAGGTACATCATAACTAAAATTCTGAAAAGTAAGCACAGAAAAGAACCCAGCAAAAGTAGACAAAGAAAAAGGATAGCTTACATATAGGGAAAAACAGTAAGAATGAAAGCAGAGTTCTTATCAGTAACTGTGGAGACCCAAAGAAGGCAGCAACTACTTTTCAAGGGATGAAAGAAAAGAACTGCCACTCCAGAATCGTGTACCCAGCAAAAATGTCCTTCAGGTATGAAGGAGCAATCCAGACCTTTCAAAAGGCAGGAAAACTAAGACAATTTATTGTAAGCAGACCTATTCTAATATAATGGCTAAAGGAAATATAGATTAAAAACAATGAGATATCACCACACACCTATCAGAACGGCTAAAAATTCTTTTAAAAATTGTGATAACACCAAACATTGGCAAAGATTCAGAAAAACTGGATCGTTTACACAGTGCTGGTGGGAATGGGAATGGAAAATGGTACAACCATTCTGGAAAACAGTTCAGCAAGTTCTTAAAAAAACAGAAAAGGTCTCCATCACTTCAAGGGAGAGGCCCGGGGTTTCCAGCATCACCCCGCGCACCTGGAAGTTCGAGAGCACGCCCCACCCCCCACCACGCCCCTGGTCACACCCCGGCCACGCCCACGCCAAGCCACGTACACGCCTGGCCACGCCCCATAACGGATCCTGACCCCACCCCCACTCGTGGCTAACGGACCACCTCCGGCTCATCTCAGAGAAGAAGCCGCCCTCTTCGAGGCCCTCTCGGCCATGGGAATGCTCCGAGGCTCCCGGGGCCACCGCCTTCGGCCCCACCGCTGCCCACCCCGCGGCCCCCGCTTGCGCTCCCCCTTCGCCTTCTTCTTGGCAACCGTGCCGCCCATCATGGCGAACCCGCCGCCCTTGCGAGTGCGCCAAAACTACCACCATGACAGCGAGGCCGCCGTCAACATCCAGATCAACCTGGAGCTCCACGCCTCCTACGTGTACCTGTCGATGGCCTACTACTTCAACAGGGACGACGTGGCCCTGAAGCACTTCTTCCAGCTGTTCCTGAAGCTGTCGCGCCGGGAGAGGGAGCGCGCCGAGAGGCTGATGCAGCTGCAGAACCAACGTGGAGGCCTCATCCGCTTTGGCGACATCAAGCAGCCAGACCGCGACGACTGGGAGAGCGGCCTGAAGGCCGTGGAGTGTGCCCTCCACCTGGAGAAGAGCGTCAACCAGAGCCTGCTCGATCTGTACCAGCTGGCCACCAACAGGAACGATGCCCATCTCTGCCACTTCCTGAAGAGTCACTGCCTTAAGGAGCAAGTCAAGTCCATCCAAGAGTTGGGGGACCATCTCACCAGCCTGCGCAAGGTGGGGGTCCCAGAAGACGGCCTGGCAGAGTACCTCTTTGGCAAGCTCTCCCTTGGGGACAGTGACAAGAACTGAGCCTGGACTGAGCTTCCCCATAGCCATGGGGTGCTTGGTGACTTTCCCTGGTGACCATGCCAAGCATGCATATTGCAACATTGCCCTTGCAAAACGTTCAAGTTTTTTCTTCCAATTTTACTGTTACTTCCAATAAAGTTATTTGGTTCTTAAATAAATAATGGTCTCTGGTTAATTCCTGTGTGCAAAACTCTCATATTTTAAGTTTTAAAACAGGTATCCAGGAGTCTCTCCACCCACCCAGGCCCCATCCACATGCAGCTCAGGATCTCCGTGGATGGAGGGCGAAGGTATTCCCGGACCTTGGAAAACACAAAATCAATCTTCCCCTTATAAACAGTGTAGGGGTGAGGGGTGGGGTGAGGTGGCTGGTCTGGGGCCCTGGTGAACGTGGGTGCATGTGTATGGTAAAAGTATAACAACACTGTCTAAAATTCATCATAGTGGTTGCCTCTGGGGAAGAAGTGAAGGGAATGGGATTGGGCAGCGATTAAAATAAAGGGGGTCTTCAGCTTTATCTGAAATGTTTTAGTTCATTAAATCACACAAAAGTTAATGTTTGTTGATTCTCAGTAGCAAGCTGGGGGCCCTGGAAGCCAGCGTGGCAGAGTATGTCTTTGACAAGCTCGCCCTGGGCTACAGTGATAATGGGAAATGAGTCTGAGGCTGGCTTCCCCATAGCTAAGGGTTTGACAAGCTAAAGTAATAACAACGGCACTTTGCAAGTCCAAGTCCTTTCTTTTACGTTATTGAATTTTATAAGAATTTCAAGGAGTGAGAAGGGCAGGTGTTAAGACCACTTCTTTACCAATGAGAAAAAGGGAGGCCACACAGGTAAGAAGTGATGGAATGAGGACGTGAACGTAGATCTTCTGATTGCATGTTCCGTTTTCCTTCTGTTACCCCCGAGGTGCATCAATGGGTTAAGCAAGATTGTGTGGGTAGACCAGGAATCCAGCCAAATAACCAACCCCGGAAGAGAGGGAAATCCCCAACACTCTTAAAGACAGCCGTGATCACTGTAGTCTCTCCCCTAATTACAGGTATGCCTTTCAGCCCGGGGTGGGGATGGCTTCTAAATCTCAGCCAAAATCCTTCTCATGTGAAAGAAGTCTTCAGAATTAGCAACAGAATGTCTAAGAGGTAGCAGGGCCCCTCACAGGAAGGCAGTCGACACCTGCACACCTGATTCCCTCTGTTCAGGCTCTCTCCCCCACACAGGCAGCAAGGTTCTTACCTGACTTGGCACTGAATTCCTGGGAAGACCTCGGGACTGGAAATCCCCAGGGAGTGCACCATCCTCCCCCACTCCACCCGCCCCCCAGATGGCCTCACTGTGAGTGGCTTCTTTTCAGTAACAATAGATAAAGGGAGTGGCTGCAAAATGCACATTTTTCTGCCTACAGATCCAGCTCATCTGGAAAGAGAAACCCTGTATTTTTGCCGTGCACAGGGTCCTGTAATCTATACACCCCTAACCATTGCCTGTTGTGGTGTCTGCGCTGGGATCTAAAGCTGACCCCAGTCTGGTTCTGTCCCGGCCGCTGGGCCCCCTGCTTATCCCATCTTTCCCTTTGCTGTGATTCAGAGGGACTCCCCGGGATAACGCAGTGAAGGCTACGTAGATCTACATCCTCTTATTTTACCGGGAAAAGGATTCCCTCACCTGCAAGACTCAGAATTGTGATTACACTCCAGCGCCTATTACATACCACGACTTGTAGTGTCACATCTCACAGCTTTTCTTTAAGAATCCCTGGCAGGAAAGTCTAAATACAGCGGCGGCTCAATTGTTTCTTTCTTTCTTGTTATTCTGCAAGACAAAAGTGAATGCTCTAAATCCCCTCCTTTGGCTTCAGTTTTGGGGTCCATAAACAGCCTTTTGGATATGTGGGGCAGTGGTGGAAGGAAGTAAGAAACATTCAGACTAATGAAGTTTGCCCCGTTGCGCGTTCCAATGTCTTGACTTTGTCCATTGCTGTCTCATTTCCCCACCCTCGTCTGCCACATTCCTCTCAAAAGGGGTGGGCAACCTTCTTGTGGGTGTACCACCTTCTCACGTATTTACAGCCTTCCTAACTCCTTGATAACCTGACTTCCAATGCATGGGAGTGAGTTGTGACTTGGTCTCCCGCTCTGGAAAATACCACCCTGAGACGCACAGCTGGGTGACTGTCAGTCATTGGCCGGGCTCTGTTGCTTGGGGGAACGCTGTCTGAAATAGTGGCTGTTGCTATGGGTACCAGAGTCTCAGGCAATGATAATATCAGGACAGACTGAGGGAAAATGATAAAATTGATAACTTCATCTCAGGCTCAAACATGGATTCAAATTAACTGTGTTGAATAATTTACCTCTAGGGAAAAAAATCCTCACTCTATCACAAAAGGAAATTTCTTAATAGATGGTTGTCACTGACAACTTGTACTTCATTTTCCAGAAAAAGGAAAAGGATTTTTTCCCTCAGAAATGTGTGACAAGCAGTACAAAGCACCCATTAATTTCTCCTGAATCTTCTCTACTGTTGAAATTTGTTCTACGTTTCTGATTTTTAAATTCTCCTTCAATTTTTTTTCATTGGCCAGCAATTCCAGTTTCTTCTCACAAGCCCAAGGGACACGTCTAATCAGGTATTCGGGAGAGGAGGGCATTATCACTAATCTTGGAAGTGCTACTATGCTTTGGATTTTAAAATAACAAAAATTTTTGTTACAAATCGCTTTTTTGCAGTCCCAAGTTCAGCTTCACAGGGACAGTGATGGAGAATTTGCTTCAGGAAAGCCGAAGTGAAAAGGATGAAATGAGGGTGATTAGTGAAGCGTTAGGACACCTAATATGTAAAGAAGAGAAATTTATGCCTTGATTCTTTTTTTTTTTTTTGAGGAAGATCAGCCCTGAGCTAACATCTGCTGCCAATCCTCCTCTTTTTGCTGAGGAAGCCTGGCCCTGAGCTATCATCCGTGCCCATCTTCCTCTACTTTATATGTGGGACGCCTACCACAGCATGGCGTGCCAAGCGGTGCCATGTCTGCACCCGGGATTCGGGCCGGCCAACCCCAGGCCGCCAAAGTGGAACGTGCGCACTTAACCACCGCGCCACCAGGCCGGCCCCTATGCCTTGATTCTTTAGTCAAGGAGGACATAAGGGTCGAGTAAGTTACAGTGAGAAAGCAAAGTAATAATGGCTAACATATTTTTAAGAATCGTTTATCAGTTTGGATTGAGTTTGGTAACAAAGATCAGAAAAGCAGTGGCTTTGGGGCTGGCCCCGTGGCCGAGTGGTTAAGTTCGCGCGCTCTGCTTTGGCGGCCCAGGGTTTTGCCAGTTCAAATCCTGGGCGCGGACATGGCACCGCTCATCAGGCCATGCTGAGGCAGCGTCCCACATGCCGCAACTAGAAGGACCCACAACTAAAAATATACAACTATGTACTAGGGGGCTTTGGGGAGAAAAAGGAAAAATAAAATCTTTTAAAAAAGAAAAGAAAAGAAAAGCAGTGGCCTTAAAAAGATAGATTTTCTCTCCCATATGTAAAACAAGTATGGAAGAAACAGTTCAGGCTGGTGGAGAAGCTCCTTCCATCTCATTTCACCCTCTCCAACAGGTGCATTTTTTCACATTTTAGCATCTTTGAAATTGGGATGAATCTCTGTTGGCCATAGCTGTCATTGCCCGAGCAAGCACAGCAAGACAACCGAGTTGCATCGTTGGCTAGGAATAAAATCCTAGAGACGTTAGAGAGTACTCAAGAAATGCTGCATTGGGGCCGGCCCGTGGCCTAGTGGTTAGAGTTTCACACTCCACTTTGGCAGCCCAGTTTCGGTTCCCTGGTGCAGACGTACATCACTCCTCGTCAGCCATGCTGCAGGGGTGACCCACATACAACGCAGAGGAAGATTGGCACAGGTGTTAGCTCAGAGCTAATCTTCCTCAAGCAAAACAAAAAAGAGGAAGATTGGCAACAGATGTTAGCTAAGAGCTAATCTTCCTCACACACAAAAAGAAATGCTGTGTCACCAATACTCTTGATGGCACAGAGGACGATATTAAGAGATATCAGCGATTCTAAGTACAAAAGTGATTTAGAAGAGCTGAAATTTAGGTTATTGTAATCATTTATTTATTCCAGCTTATTGAGATATAATTGGCATATAACATTGTGTAAGTTTAAGGTGTACAACGTGAAGATTTTATACACATATATATCATGAAATGATTACCACAATAAGGTCAGTTAATACATCCGTCCCCTCACATAATTACCTTTTTGTGTGTGTGATGAGAACATTTAAAATCTACTCTCTTAGCAACTTTCAAGTATATAATACACTATTGTTTACTATCGTCATCATGCTGTATGTTAGATCCCCAAAACTTATTCATCTCATAACTGGGAGTTTGTGCCCTTTGATCAACATCTCCCCGTTTCCCCCACCCTCCAGCCCTTGGCATCCACCATTCTACTCACTATTTCTATGAGTTTGGCTTTTTTAGATTCCACATATAAGTGAGATCATGTGATCTTTGTCTTTTCTGTCTGATTTATTTCACTTAGCGTAATGCCTTCAGTGTCCATCCACATTGTTGCAAATGGCAGGATTTCCTTCTTTTTTCCATTGTATATATACCATGTTTTCTTTACCCATGTATCTGTCAATGGACACTTAGGTTGTTTCCACGTCTTGGCTATTTGTGAATGAGGCTGCAATAAACATGGGGGTGCAGATATCTTAGAAAAGTTGAATCTGAATCTAAAGAAGTTCTAACAGTGCTTTTAACAATTCATTTAGCTCATAGTTTCCTTTCTGTGTGTATGCACAAGAGTGATCTAATGACAAAAAAATCTATGTCTAAATAAGTGTAAAAGAGATCTTTTAATAAGTATAAACAGAAAAAAATCTAAGAAAAAATCTAATGGATAAGAAAAGATTGTGTCCTAATTTAATTGGCAGCACTTTTTTGTCTTTCTTTGTGGTACATAAAATAATGGCATGCCTTAAAATTGACGTTTGATTTGATAAAATATATTACTTTGTTGTTCCATTGTACAGGACTTCCAGTCTTAAGGTTATCTCATGTTCTAATATGGTTACTAGAGCTCCAACCATTACATCAGCATACCAGGAAGAAGAAAGAAGACATATATATCCTCTCTCTCCGTTTATATATAGAAATAGGAGTAGGGCAGGATCAGGACCTTTGTTAGGCGGAGGGAAAAGATTTTAAATCTAGGTGCCATGAATGTAGGGTCGATCTTTGAGTTAAGGGGTGATGGTTTCCTCTGATCTCTGATTCATGAGAACAATATCATGAGAACATTTATTTTCCTTCAAAATCAGAGGATCCAACAGATGGCCCCAGGCCAGATTCACCTGTAGGTGTGTTTTGTTTGGATTAATAATTTTTTTACTAATTTTTTTTTACTTTGGAATAAGTGTAGATTTATAGAAATGTTGCGAAGATAGAACAGAGAGTTTCCATATATCCTTCACCTAGTTTCCTCTAATGTTAACATCTTACGTAGCAATGGCACATGTGTCAAAAATAAGACATTAAAACTGGCACATTACTATTAACTAAATTCCGTACTATCTTCAGATTTCTCCAGTTTTCCCACTGATGTCCTTTTTCTGTTCTAGGTTCCAGTACAGGATACCATGTTGCATTTAATGTCATGTGCCCTTGGTCTCTTCTGTCTCAGTCTTTCCTTGCTTTTCATAACCTTGAGAGTTTTCAAGAGTACTGATTGTGTATTTTGTAGAATCTTTCTCAATTTGGATTTGTCAAGTGTGTTTCTCCTGATTAGACTGGGGTTATGGGTTTGGGGGAAGAATACCATAGAGGTGAAGTGCTCTTCTCAACACATCATGTTAGGGGATGCATGCTATCCACATGACTTATCCTAGTGATGCTGACCTTGATCACTTGGTTAAGGTGGGGTCTGCCAGCTTTCTGCACTACAAAGCTCTTATTTTTCCCTTTCCATTCTATCCTTTTTGGAAGTCAATTACTAGGTCCAGTTCACCTTCAAGGGATGGGGAGGAGGAATTACGTTCCACCTCCTGCATGGGGAGAATATCAATCTATAATATTTGGAATTCTTTTAAAAAGAAAACTTGTACCTTCTCTCTCATTTTTTAATTTATTTGGTCATTTATTTATATCAGCATGAATTCGTGGATAGTTACTACTTTGGGTTATAATCCAACAATATATTATTTATTTACTTCTCAAATTGTTCCAGATTTGGCCATTGGGAACTCTTTCAGTTGGCTCTTGTGTCTCCCTTTGACATATTCCCATCATTGTGTGTGTGTGTGTGTGTGTGTGGCACTTCCTTATTTTCTGGTACTACAAGATGCTCTGAGCTCATGATGTATTTTCTCTGCCCCAGCCCTAGACTCAGTCACTTCTCCAAGGGGCTCGAGTTCCTTTTATTGGATAAATGGTATTTAGAAACTAAGATCTTGGCAAACCAGTGAGTTTTTAACTGGAAGATTTCTCATAAAACTCTATATTTCTGGCTTCTTTTAAAAATATTGACTATCTGGCCACTCGGGGCCCTGTTCCCATGGGAACCTTCATAGGAAGCAGAGTTTCAGCTGCCACATTTAAGCAATTATATTATCCAATTCACCACAGTACACACCATTCAAGCAATGTAACTTAGGTACCAAATGTGTCTCTTTATTGGTTGAAATTGCCTGCTAGGTCCTGCAGGAACTCACTTTTGTGTTGTTGTACCTAGACATTCCGTTTCAGGGACCATGGAGAGTGAAGAAGTCAGGGACCTGGGATGGATCCTCTGATGCAGAAAAACAATGATTCCTGTCCCTTGAGTTGGTGTGCCCCTCTATCTCTGGGCCTCCGATGGTAGTTGGGAGATGAAGCTTGGGTCCTTGGGCTCTCTTTGTTTCCTTGCTGCTTAGAAGTCAAAAGAGCTCAGCCTATAGCTCAATCTACAGGTATCTCTGTCAGTTTCCTGTCTCCTTCTTGGCCAAAGTGCCAAGTTTCTTTTATCGTTTGTTATCACTTTGTGTCACAATGGGAAATTACCTTGATGCTTTTGTAGTCTTCAAATGCATCACCAGGCAGGATATACGAGAAGTCACAGACCAACAGGCTCAGAGATTAAACTAAGATGCTCAAATCACACTGTTCACTGAATGGTTTAGAAAAGTAAAAATGAAGGAGAGACCAATGAAGAACAACAACCCCATCCCAGTTCTCAGAAAGGAAAATAACCATGTGTCCCTCTCATGAAGGCATGCTGTGGGCTTCACAACCAGGCTGCTGAGCTACCTTCTCTCACAATTTGTTCTGGAAGGATCTTTTCTTCACAAACAGAGTTTCCTTTGATCAGAGAGAACCTCCACCTCTTTATCTTGAGGCTCCCAAGAGGAACCTACTGGAAAAGATGAAAAAGAAGACTAGAGGCTTGAAGTGTTTGAAATCTGTCCTCAGTCTGGAGAGTCCTTTGACAAGTTCATTGGTTAGGGTGGGTCCAAGATGCAGCAGTCCTGTGGTACTGAAGAGTTGCCCGCCTAGGGGAACTTGATGATACCAGAACTGGGCAGGACTTCGGTTGACACAGTTAACAACAGGTCCAAGGGTCTTAGGGGAGAGCCCCTAAGACATTGAATTAACTGGATTCCAGGGAGTCTCTGATATTTGCAGGGACATCCACGCTAGAGTTTCACTATTATCTGTCAATCTGTATCTCACTGAAAATGTTACAAGGTGTTACCAAAGATGTTGCAAGAAGGGGGTTTGTGGAAGGGGAGGAGGGAAAACTTTCCCCCGAATAAATCGGGAAAACCCACTTCACCTCTCCCATCTGTTTATGGCAACCAAGGCAGAGTGGCCCGCAGGGAAGGAAGTTTGGGAGAAAAGGAAAATTCCAAAGTTGTCTAAGATAATAGAAAGAGAAGTGCAGACTTGAAGGTGGCAGGAAGATGGAGAGTCCGAACAGAATCATAATCGTTATGGTCCAACTCACAAAGATATTACATTTGGCAGAAACGCATGCTCTGTCCAGGAGGATTTCACGTATAAAATATGATAGGTCCACATGGAACAAAGCAATTTTAATACAAAAAAATGGTTTGCTTTTTTTTCTCCACTTATTCTTCAAGTACGTGAATGTGTATGGAAAACAGAGGGTAAAGAAGTGAAGAGCATCCTATTGATCAAAAAGCCATGATCTGGAACATTCTCTGGGAGGTGGTTAGCTTTAAGCTGAACCTTGTGAGAGGAGGAAGAGCTGGCCTGACAGATATGGAGGGGAAAACAACATGAGATCGACTTCCAAATCAGGGCCTGCAGGAACTCAGGACAAAGGCCAGAGAGAGCTCAACTGGTGTGAAGGAAAGAAGTGTAAGTCAAGGTGAGATGATAAAAGATGTAGTAAGGAGGACAGCTTAAGGCCAAGGACGTAGTTTTTATAGTTAAGTAAAAGGCCATTTGGAGGAAACAGTAGATTTGTATCTGGGCTTCAGGAATGGGTTGGTAAATTCCTTTTGGAGAAATCCTGGGAGGATGAGGGTGCCCAGTGACAGACACCTAGGATGAATATTAAAATGTGAAACTAATGATCTTGTGTTTGAAGAGGCAGAGAGAATATTCTCTCTAATCAGGCGAGTGGTATCAAAAAATTCTGTACGAGGTCTTGCTGTCCTTTTTCTTTTTATACCAGAGTCTGACTATTGTTTCAATTTGCTGCTTCCGAAGAGTACAAGTCCAGATGTCAGAATGTCAGAAGTGCTAGAAGAACATCAAAGCCCCTGGTGTGCCGGCACAAGGGTTTTAGAGCAACATCAAAGCTGTGCACGGCTTGCACCCTTCCTCCGAGAGAAAGAACATGAGACTCAGCCCTGGCACTTTTTGCCTCTCTTAAAAAACCGTTCACCGTTTTTGTCAGACATTTGGAAAAAGGAAGTTTATCAGCAACCCCTGAAGTTTAAAAGATGCCAATGTACCCTACCCAGCCAGTCATTCCCAGGGAATGCATGCGTGTCAAGACAGAATCAAGGAACAATGGTGAGGTGACACAGCATGGCATTTACCCATTTGACTATTCAACTAACAAAGCATGACCACCCTCCCCAGACCTCCGCATCTCTCTAGGTAGATGTAAAGAGGGGTCCCCTGTAAACTCCCCAACCCGCAAGACTGACAAGCTCCCCATCACTGTCTTCCTTGCATCCACAGGTCTAACCCTAAATTACCTTTTATCTCTGCTTATGTTCATCGCCACAACAAGCAGACCCCTTGCCCCAGTTTCAGAGGACACTTCTCATCCTTCACACTCTAATCCTCCTAAAATCATCCACTTTCCCTTTCTGTCACCTTTTCTCACTCTGCCCCAGCTTTTGAAATCTTTCCCTCCTGGACCATGATCAGTACGCTTTCCTATGTTCTCAACCTCTTTTCTGAACATTCTCTTCACCTTCTTGCTCTAACTGCAATCTAGAATTCTCCTAAGGACACTACTTCCTGTGCATCCCTCTCGAGTCATGGCCCCCCCCCCCAGTTTAGAATTAATGTCATCACATTATGCCCCCACTATCCCTTCTGGTTATAGGTATCTAGGGACCCCCCACCCCACATGTCTTGATTGTCTTAGCTCCTGGCTGATGGCAGTCTTGTCCAATATTAGCCTTGTCCTTAATTCCTGGCAATTTCAATATCTGCATAGATGATCCTTCCACAACCTGGCCTCTTACTCTCTTGCTTCTTCTCCTCCCATGATCTTGTCCTCTAATCTATTCAGCCACGCATTGCTATAGTCATATCATAGATCTTGTCATCTGTGACAACTCTTCTCTTTCTCTAATCTCTAATTCATGTATCATACTCTCTCACCACCACCTCCTCTTTTTCTAGTTCATTCTCCCTAGTGTCCTGATGCCAAAAATCCTCTAACCCCTCTGGGAAATCCAACCAGTTGGTCCAATCACATTTTCACTGCATCTCAACTCCCTGATCTCCTCTATTGTCTGAGGTTAAATCCTATGGTGAATGATGATATCATTCCCTTGTATACATTTCCATCTTACCTGGCCCTCTGGCTTTGTTGTACTTGCTTGGACAAAATCCCTAACCTGATTAAATCCGTTTCTCCCCTACACCGTACCTGCACCCATGCAACTGACTGTGGCTACAGAAAACCCCAACCATACTGACGGAATGCACTTAAACTTAGTGAGTATGACTCTTAAGTGGGCCCTTAGTACCGCCAACAATCCTACCATATGTCCCTATTCTGCTTTCTCTCCTACTCTCCCTATCCATCATTCATACATTCTCCTCTGTATCTGTTAGCGTTTGCTACCTAGCAAGCCATCCCAATAAATAGTGGCTTAAAGCAGTAATTATTTTCTTTGGGCTCATGATTTTGTGGGTCAGCAATTTGGGTTGGGATCATTTGCTTAGTTCTTCTGCTGGACTTGCTTCGTGTCATTCATATGGCTGTGGTCATGTAGTGACTCAAATAGGGCTGGTTAGTCTAAGACGGTAGTTGATGCTTGCTATTGGATGGGCCACATGTCTCCAGCAGGCTAGCCTAAGCTTCCTAAAGTGGCAGTGGGAGAGCTCCCAGAAACAAACATTTTTTAAGCCACTCCTTGCACTATATTTGCCAGCTTCCTGTTAGTTAGAGAAAATGACATGGCTGAGCCCAAAATCAGCATGGGAGAAGAATTTCAAGGCCTGATCTACTAGGAGTTATTACTGGAACAATTTATTACTTCCTCTAGCCTCTAAACACTGTCACATCCTCCCAATCCTCACTCTCAGCTGATAACCTTGCTTCCTATTTCACTAAAAAGTAGAAACTATAACAGCTTCCGCAGACTTCCACCTACCACCATATCTCCCACCCACCAGCATCTGGGTGAGTTTACTCTATCCTCTCTCCTGTTACAAGATGAACCCTCCATGCCTCTATCTAAGGCTAACCCCTCTATTTCTGCCCTAGAGTTCACCCCTTCTCATCCACTCAAGGACCTTGATTCTGTTTCTTGTCTGGAGTTACTCATGCCGATGCAGCAATCTGGTGGTTTGAATGGGCCGCATGGTCTAAGTTGGCTCTACTCTCTTTCCTGCATCATCATTTTCTCTCTCTTTATTGGCTCATTCTCTATAGAATAAAACCATGGTACCTTTTATCATACTCTAAAATATCCCTCTAATTGCCATCTGGCTACTGATCAGTTTCTCTGTTCTCCTTCACAGCTAAACTTGAAAGTGCTCTCCATACTCACAAGTCTCCATTTCCTCTCCTCCCAACTTCTCTTAAACCCATGCCTACCAGACTTTCGTGTCCTTATCTCTACCAAAACTGATTTTGTCACAGTCTCTAATTTCTTCCACACTGATAAGTGCTGGGGTTAATTCTCAGCCCTCATCTTACTTCAACACTTTCTTGAGTTGGCCTTCAGGATATCGCACTCTCCTGGTGGTCTTTATACCTCTCTGGCCTCTCTTTCTCAGTCTTCTGCCCCTTTAGAGTTCCTCTGTTCCTCTTCATCTTGCTGACATCTTAGCGTTAGAATGCTCCAAGGCTCACTTACGGTTTTTCTCTCCACTGTGTATATGCACTCCTTTGGCAATCTCATCAATCTCATGGATTTAAAATGCCCTCTATGTGCAGATGATTCCAAATTTGCATCTCCAGTCTAATCCTGTTCCCTGAACTCCAGACCCATGCATACAAATACCTACTCAAATGCCTAATAGACATCTTAAACTTAATGTGCCATATAGAACTCCTCATATTTTCCCCAAAACCTTGTCTACCTACAATCTTCTCCATCTCAAATTAATGGGAATTTCCAGTTTTTCAGGACAAAAGCCATGGAGTCATCTCTAATTCCCTTCTTTCTCACATACCTCACATCCAAATTAATAGTGCATCTTATTCAAAATGTACCCAACGTCAGATTCCTTCTCACAACCTCCACTGTTACCACCCATATCCAATCTACCACAACCTCCAACCCAGGTTCTTGCAATGGACTCTTACCTGATTTCCCTGCTTCTGCCCTTGTATCCTAGAGTCTATCTCCCACGTAGCAGCTAGACTGAGCTTTGAAAAACATAAGTCAGGGGGGCTGGCCTGGTGGCATAGTGGTTAAGTTTGCATGCTCCACTTCAGCTGCCTGGAGTTCACAGGTTCAGATCTCAGGCACAGACCTACACACTGCTCATCAAGCCATGCTGTGGTGGTGTCCCACATACAAAATAGAGGAACATTGGCACAGATGTTAGCTCAGGGACAATCTTCCTCATAAAAAAACAAGTCAAATCGTGTCTCTCCTCTGCTACAATGGCCCTTGCACCTCTTACAATCTGCCTGTCTCATCCCCTCTATCCTGTTTCTTCTGCCATTATTTTCTACCACACTCCTCCTTGCTCACTTGGCTCCAGCAGCATTGCTCTATTTGTCATTCCTAGAGTATCTCAAGCGTACCCCCTTGTCAGGATTTTTGTATCTGGTTTCCTCTGCCTGGAACACTATAGCAGTTAGCTTTTTCTGTGTAACAAACCAATCCAAAACATAGTAGCTTAAAATAGCAATTATTACTTCTCATGGTTCTCTAGGTTGACTGGACCCTTCTTGTCTAGGCCGGCTTGGCTAAGGCTGGATGGTCTAAGATAGGAGTTGAAAAACTACAAGGTGCTGGCCAAATCTGGCCTGACACCACTTTTTGTAAATAGTTTTATTGGAGCACGACCATACCTACATGTTTATGTATTGTCTATGACGGTTTTCATACTACAATAGCAGTGGCTTAATGTTGATGGCGCAATGGGAGAGGCTTAGCCATCCATCAGGGTAGCCCAGGCTCATTTACGTATGATGATCATAAGAGTTTCTGAGATCAGACAGTTGTGTCACACTTGATATTGTCCCATTGGCTAAAGCAGGTGACATGGCTAAGCCCAGAATCAGTGTGGAAGGGGCTACCCAAAGATGTGGCTATAGGGATGGGAATGCTTGTGGCCACTTTTTCAAATAATTTACCATAAACGTTATTCTTCTTTCATGACTTGCTGCCTCACCTCCTTCAACTCTATGCTCAGATATCACTTTTTTAGTGAGCCTACCTTGATGAGCTCCCTTCTTCCTCCTCCCTATGCCCCTTTCCTGCTTCATTTCCCTCTGTAGCATCACTTTCTTACCTTACTTATTTTGTTCATTGTTTATTCTCCTTCTAGAATATAAACTCCATGTGAGCAGGGATTTTTGTCTGTTTTGCCCACTGTTTTATTTCAAATGCCTAGAACAGAGTGGGAAACCAAGATATATTTTTGAGTGAATCAATGAATGATCTGATGCTACTTAGTATTTGAAGCAGGAGCAGACCTTGCTGGCCACGACAGTGCCATCGATGTTTGGGTCTAGAATCCACAAGTTATCCTTGGTGTAACACTGCTAGTATTTTAACGGAATAAAGTATATTAAGCACTTTGAAAATACCAAGAATTTAAGAACAGAATTATTATTACTTTGCTTTTTATACCTTAGGTAAGTTTGGTCTTAACTCACTCAATGGGTAATCGTCACCAATTATCATATTTAACCCTCTTCAATGGACCAGAGCACTGCAATGACCTATTTTGGCATAGTAATATCTTGGAAGAGGGCTATTCCTAAGGTAATGCTTTGATCACATTGAACATATCCCCACCCAATTGTCTGGGGAGGTTTTCTGCCTGTAGAATAAAGTCCTCCCAAATTAGTACCTATTTTGGCTTTCAGGCATTATACACTCTTTTTCAGTCTAGCTAGATCTTAAAGAAAGGGCATAACTTAGAAAAGAGTGACGTTAGGGGTGAGGGAATCTAGGCAGGAGCCAGAATGTGAGGTGTTTCCAGGAACAAGTTGTGGAGCAATTTGGCTGGGATAAAGGAGCCATATGATGCGATATAATGCAGTGGGAGTGTGACAAATGCATGGGAAGTGCCATGTTTTGAATTATCATAAAACACGATCAAGCCCCAGGTCCACCAGATGTCCAAAAGAATACAGGAAACCAGACTAGTTTGACAATATGATGAGTTTTCTTATGCATTTTCATTCTTGCGTTTACTCCTCTTATACTGAATTCCATATATTTTCTTTTTCATTCTAAATTCCGTATAGGTTTAAGAAATTGAAGCCACTGCACCAATAGATTTTTCTGATTTTAACAGTTTCATCAAGAGCAGAATTCTGCCTTGTTGGATTGTTGATCTGATATTATGTCTCTATTACACCGCTTCCTCAGTGATTATTTATACCTCATCTGCAGCTCCCAGACATTAAAACAAAAGGTCTTGAAACTTATGGGGGAAGTTTAGAGGGAGAGCTCTCTATATCTTGTGAAACAGACAAGGTCACTGCTTAGTCAACCTTTTTTACAAAAGAGTTCAGTGATAACAACCAAATTAGAGCTCTGGTCAACCGCAGCTGATGATGCGCTCTGTTGATGGGTGCCCTTGGCTAAACCTGAAAGTGATGTCCTGAGAACTGATTACATTTCTGCTCGATAAGCCAAAGATGTATCCATTAAAGGCTGAGCAGGAAAGAGGAATAAAGGTGTAAATGTAGCCCCTTGATCAGTCCACATATTTGAGCTCTTACTCCCAGTCATGATCTCCAGTGTATCTGTCACACTCCCTCGTGTGTGTGGGGTTATTATGGTGCAGTTTTAGATACATAGAGTTCTTGATTGTTGAGGTCCTTATAATCTTAGAAAGATATACTCAGATATGTGAACCAATGAATAATTCTATGAAAGCCATATGGAGAAACTTAAGACTACATGTATTCATTTATTGAATAATTATTTATAAAGACTTCATTTTGGTCAAGTACTGTGCTAGATGCTAGGTGTTCTACCCTCAAGATGTTCATACTTTAGTTAGAGGGACAAATATTAAAATTGATATGTAAGTGCTATGATAGAATTAAGTACACACAGAGAAATGGAATGTTATCTTGACTTGGGAGTGGTGGGTGTCCTGAAAGCTCCCTCAGGTGTGACGATACCTGAAAGGAGTTTTGAAGACTGAATAGGAGATGTCGAGAAGAAATAGGCAAATGCACTGCAGGTAGAGAGAGTGGTGTGGGCCATAAAGGACCTTCCTATGTTCAGGGTCAAGGTCGGGGTTGATAGAGCAGAGAGTAAGGAAAGAGGAAAGATGCTGGAAATGAAGCAGGACAGATCAGAGAAAACCTGGCAGTTCGACTACAAAGTTTTAATCAGACGTGAAAAACGATGGAATGTCACTGCTGAATTTTTTTTGAGCAATTGGATTTTCCCTTTGAAATAAAGATAAATGTAGAAAGTGAATTAAGTATCTGACTGTGGACGAGGTGGAGACCTGAGATCTGTTAAGGAACTGCTGGTAAAATCTGGAAAGAAATGGTGAAGGCTCAGCCAAGGCAGAAGCAGGGAAGAAGAGAGGAGAGAGTGATGTTGAGACATATCGAAGACCAGAAGCTGTAGCTCTTGGTGGCCGGATGAGTGGTAGAGGAAATAAAAGAATTTTGAAGGATACCGTTTGGATTTCTGGCTTTGGGCATCTGGGTATCGGGTGACATCATTGTCAGAGAGAGGACACAAGAGGAGGAATGGGGACTTTGGGAGAAAGAAGGGACTCTTCTCAAGTTTTAGATGCCATGGGACATCCAGGTGGAGCTGGAAATGGAATGAAATGTGGCAATTATATATTTAGACTACATGGAATTAAAGGTGAGTTGTGAACTTTCCCACACTTAATCCCCTTCTGCCTTTGTATATCCTGACTCCTTTCCTGCAGAAAAGACCTCCGTCTGAATGGTAGGAACATAAAGAGAGAAGGCCTCCTGGGTGGCATGGGAGGCGGGTGGGCACTGGAGGAAAGGCAGGGATCTGAATAGGCAGAGGGGAGAAGAAAAGGCAGTTCAGGGAGGGAACACAGAACAGACAAAGGCAGAACACTGGTAGCAACAAGGCAAGAGCAGAGGGGCCAAGATACGGAGAAGAGGAAAACGAGCATTACCAAGAGGATGGCGCTGAATTTCCTAATGAATCTATTCTCTGGATGAATGCTGGGGAGTTTAGATTTTAAGCAACCAGCAATAAGAAGCCATGGTAGGTGTTTGAACAGAGGAGGAACACTATATGATTCATATTTTAGCAATATGTTCTGGAAACAGCATCCAGGAGAAAAAAGTAGGCATAAGTGGAGGCAAAGAGATCTGGGCAACAGGTGATTGGGATCTTCCAGCATCTCCAGCTGCTTTGAAAGCAGAAGAGCTTTCAGAGGTTCTGCTGGAGCAACTCTCCGCTGTCAGGAATATGGCAGCACTTGGTGACTAGGATTGAAAAAGTCGTGTTATACACTCTTTCAAAGGAGACCAAGCCATAGCCTTCTTGAAGAAGCAGGAAGAGACCATGGGCATTTTTTCCTTCAGAGAAATACAGAAGCAAATAAAAATAAAGCTTGCAGTAATGACTATTTTTACCCAATTACACATGCATTACTAAGTGTCACAAATCCCATGAGCTGGAAGGTGTGATTTTCTGAGTCGGCTGCTGCGTTGAGATGAGAGGAATTGCTCAGTGTTGATAACACTGTTGGATGTTGCTAATGTAATTACAGTTTCCCAGACTGGTCTCAAAAATTAAGGGTCTTGTATTTTCTATTTTCCTTTCCGTTTCGGGAAGATAAGAATAATAAAACTGTGCAAACTTGCTTGGTTTGACTTTACACCCAGTTTTCAAGACATTTTTATTTTATTTTATAGCGAATGGATTGATTTTTTTCAACTTGTCTTTGAAAATGTCCTTTACACAGAGAGATTGAATGGACTTAATGTGTTTAGTCTCCCAAAGTGATGCTTATAAGTGGGTCATGATAATTCAGTAAATATATTGTGTGAAGGGAGGTGGTATGAACGACTGAAAGAATTATTTATAGTGTGTGGGGAACAAAAATAGATGAAAGAAGTTAGCTAACAAATAGGACTGAGATGTTAGAATCAAGCTGGATGTAAGATACTCATATTATTTGTCCCATTAAAACACAATGCTAACTTAGAGAATTTCTTTGTGCTGTTAGGGCTTTATTGTTGCTGTTGTGGTTGTTATTTAAGTATATACATCAGCAGACCAACCTAACTAATGTAAATTTCTCTTCCATACTTCTTTGAGCATCATAGACAGTCGAGCTTAACTGAATTTCTGCTTCAGAGAATTACAAAGTACCATTATAAGAAACGTTTCCCACTTCCTATTCTTTACCAGAGTCTCTATTCTAACATAGCTTCCATATTTGGATCTTAAACTTCCTAATTCCTTATTATTATGCATGTTGCAACTGCTGATCACCATAAATTAACCAAATTTTAAAATACTTTGTAAAAGAAATGTAAATGATCACAGCAGCAACTGTTTTAGGCATTTTTAGGCATGTAAAATTCATGCATAATCTAAGAAGCTATAAGCTTGTACAATGCATTCAGCGTCTGTAAGTGCTCTCATGTATAATATCTCAGGAAAACCTGTCACTTACATTTGAATCAGACCGTAGCGTAGCATGGTCAAAGGGGCTAAGTTAAGACAATGGCAACTAACCATGTGGCCTTAAACATAGGAACTCTTCTTTTTTCTCCCTCGGCTCACCTTAAGGTACCAGTGTTCCATGGAATGGACCTTGGAAACTTGGGGAAAAGTAATTTTAGGATAAGGTTTTGCTCAGATCTTTTCTTTGAGGGGGGTGGGGGACAACCAATTAACATAAGTAATATCTTCCGATTATGCACTGCCCAGGGAGTTGAGGCAGTAGGGAGTTTGGAATCAGACTTCCTGGGCTTGGATCCACTTGCTAGCTGGATGACCTTGGATAAATTAATAAATCTCTTTATGCCTCAGTATCCGTATCTGTAAAATGGGAATAATAATTGTATTACCTCCCAGGGCTATTGTATAGGTAAAACACTTTACGTGTAGAGAGCAAAGTAGAAACGCAATAAAAGTTTAAAAATAATGATAAAAAGAGCTGGACACCTAGTATTCTATCTTTTGCATAAAAAAATATGGAATATTGTAATCAGAATTATTCCATAGTTCCAATGATATTGAATGGACATCCCTAGTTTTTACATAACAAGAAGAAATTGGTTATCAATAGTTCAACTTCAAACCCTCTATAGTCTTACTGAAAATCAGCTGGTTTAGGGAAGTTCTTGACGCACACATGAAAACTAGCTTATTGGCTTTTGCTGGAGAATTTATGGACTGTAATGAAGCTCTCTAAAACCAGTGACAGCACCCATGTTCCCAAGGCAAGCAAGCCTCCTTGGTGACATCATACTGTCCAGACCTCTATCATGTGAACGACTCCAGACTACTGCATCCAGCTCTGGGTGCTCAGTTTTGTAGAGGCCATTGACAAATGGAGCAGTCTGGAATGTTGAAGAGGATGAAAACCCACATTACATGAGAAACCATGAAAGGGCCGGGAATTTTAGTCTAGAGGAAAGGATAACCCAGAAGCTGTTCAGAAACATCAAAGAACCATCCCAGGTAAGAAGAATTGAACTTGTTCAGGAAGTCACTGAAAAGGAGTAGGTGAACGCTATGTGTAATTTTGCACAAAACAAGACATCTGGCAATGAAATGGGTTGGTTCTCAAAATAGGAAGTACCCATTACAAAAAGTATTTATGCAAAGTTTGCGCAATCTACTTAAGTGAATAATTAAGATAAGATTCCATCTTTGTATGGGAAACTTGAATGATAATTTCTGCATCCTAGAGCCTAAGATCTATTTTTCACTCTAATTTAATTTTAACATTGCAAATAAGTTTTCAGATGCTGTCCTTTCCTCCACAGCCTTCTTGGGGTACGTGCTATAACTGAGAGCTGTAGATACAGTTGGCATCCTTTGTGCCAACGTTACCAAGATATTATTACAAAGAGGTTAATTAGAATCTTTTGGAGAATTTCATAAGATTTTAAACTTCTAATGCTTAAGTTAACGTCTTCCATCATTTTATTTTGGCCTTGTGTTAACTGGAAAAGAGGTGCCATTTTATGGAAATAACAGCTCCGTGAAGACTAAAAATCCCCCAAGTAGGAGACATTTGCAGTCCGTTTACACTATTTTATCTCATTTGATCCCTTAGCAGGGCCGATAATATCATTATTTCCATTTTACGGATCAAGTTCTGATGATTAAGTGGCAGAGTTGAGCCCTGAGCTCAGACCTGACTCCAAATCCAGTGCTCCTTCCATTTGCCCTCATTTACTGCTTCAAACTGTTTAGTCCACATACATCTAAAGACCAAAAGCAGGGATAAAAAGCCTTGCCAATTAAACCCAGTAATGAAAGAAAGAAGAAACCAAATAAATGCACTGCCAAAAGTAAACCTCAAAAGGAAATAATGTGGAGCTGGAAATTCAATTAGAGAAAATTGTGGGGAGATTTTAAAAATAAAAAACACAGAGATTAATTAGGGAAACAAAATTAGTTAAGCAAAAGGATCAAGGTTTAGAAACAATATATTGGAATGGGAAAAAAGCTGCGTCTGAGATCTGGGAAACTCGGAGAGAATGGAGAATTACGACAGACTGCATGTAAAGTGAACGAACATGGCGAAGGAGAAGTGAGAATCATCAAGAACAAGGTGAAAATAAGCTGGAGCTGGAGTGTCAAATGGAACAGTAGGAGTAGCAAGACAGGCATAAGGGGAAGTAGATAAAACAGCACTTCTATATGGAAAATCACTATTAAACAAAAATAAAATGATCGGTACAAAAAGGCAGGCATGGGAACCAGAACCTGAATTAAGAACAATAGGTTTGTTTTCGCACATTGTTTTCTACAGGGCTAAAATTCTATCTTCCTTTCTTCGGGCTGCTTTTCTTCCCACTATGCCTCCCTCTGAGCTCTCCAAAAGGGAAATGCAGAGGGTGTGAAGGGGATGAAAAGTCAAGCCGCATCTTTTTAATGTGTTTCCAAATGCCACCGAGAAAGCTACTGCAGCCTACTTGGTATGTAACATATATTTTAAAACTGCTAACCCGTGAGAGTCATGGTGATCGCACTAGATGGCACTGGGGGAGGAGGACCATGAGTCAGATTTGAAAAAAATTAAATATTGGCAGTTTGCTGCTCACACATTTGATCTTCAATAGCATTATGAGTCCATATTTAAAACTATATCATGTTTTTTGAAATTGATATATGGAAAAAGAATTTTGAGACCCTTGGATAAAAAAAAATTACCCCATAACTAAACTACGGTATTATCATATATATTAGAATGAACAGAACAGTGCTTCTGAACCTGCCGCAGCATATCACGCAAACACATGCAGACTGCCACGGAGATATATTAATGTCTTGAATCAGGCAACTTGATCTGCCCTTGGCCACTCCATCAAATACTTGCTCTTGACGCAGCTTCTCCCTAGGGAGCAATGTCCTCAAAGGATGTCCAGAACAAAGTTACTTCTCTCCATCATTGACATCGAGAATTTTCTCCACAGAGAAAAGGTGAGGGTAGATACAAAATGGATAGCGCAGGAAGAAGGGAACAAAAAGGAATATGAGAGAAGCTGTTATGTGACTCAAAAATGTTATCACCTATGTAACTTTGAGCCACTTCCTTAAACTCTCTAAAGCCTCAGTTTTCTTACCTGTTAAACGGGGATAAGAATAATACTTATCTTAGGGCTGTGGTAAGAACTGAATGGCATGACGTGTGCAAAGCATTTAACGCAACGCCTAGCATTATGTGTAGTAAGGGCTCAATAACTGTAGATATTACGATTATAACCACTCCTCTGCTTCTACTTTTGTCTTCATTCCTTCTTTTATTCAACAAATGTTTGTTGAACACCTACTATACACCAGGCACTGTGCTGGGTACTGAGGATATGGATCTGTATAAGTCAGACCTCTCTCTGCCCTTGTATACTTTGCAGTGTAGTAGAGAAGATATAATATGAAAATTAACTATTAAATTAATGAGTTAATTACATCTGTGATAAATGCAATGAAAAAGAAGTCCAGGATGCCAGGAGAGAGCACAATAGGGGGCCTGATCTAGATAAGGGAGTCTAATTCTAGTCCTGATCTAGTCCAGGGAGTCAATTTTAAGCTAAATTTTGAAGAATGAATAAAAATTAACTAGAAAGGGCGAGGGTGAAGTTTGAGGTAGAGAGAAAGATGGAAGAGCACTCCAAATAGAGGGAACAACATATATGAAAGCTCAGAGGCAGGATTTATAGAAAGCAGAGAGTTGATAGAGCTGTTGTTACTTTCTCTACCCGTGGCTTTATTTTAATTTAACCAAACTAACCTAGTTGGTAATCCCAGAAGGAAAAAGATAGTAGTTCCCAGTTGTTTACTTCTTGCTGGAAGGACTCGCCAGAGCAAATCTGAGTGAAACCTTCGTTTGCCCATCCTAAAATCCAGAACTCTATTTTGTCAGAGGGAAAGAAGAGATGAAAGTCCGTTCCAGAATCCAAAGTCTGAATCTATTCTGTGGGTTAACATATACATTGAGGTTTATGATTTAATTTTACACATAGTTCTGTATCACGTTTAAAAGTCCAGAGATGAGAATCATATAAATGGAAGCATTACACTGACGACTGGAACGTCTTTCGTGCAGAAGAGAACCAAAATAAGAAATGGGAGGATGCGCCAAGCCCACCTTGTGCTGTTAGAAGTAATGCTGCCAGGATGTTTATATTATAGACTTCATCTTTAAGGCGCTAAGATTTGGTCATAAAATCTCTTCCCAGCTGAAATGTGGCATATAAATAAGCTCTCTGCTTAAGGGCTGAATTGCTCTGTTGCTCTTTTAAGCTGTCCTTTCGCTGGATACAACTCTGGGTGACTTTTTAACACTGTTTGACACCACCACCCACTTTTAACTCTTCATGCTTAGGGAAAGGTGCTACAAGTCACCTTATCGTTTCTGCCCAGAACTTAAAAGTGGACAGAAAATTAGACATTTCTGTAACGTGGCCAGAAAATTTGACATTTGTGTAATGGGAGGGCGGATGTTTTGTGATCAGAGGATGATTTCAACACTAAATTCCTTTTACCAAATTTATTCCTTCTCAGTATTCTGTAGGATGTTAGAGCTCTGATGGTAACATGACATATAGCCAGCCCAGGAAAGAAAAAACACAACCTGATAATTAAGAAAAATTCAGTATCAGTCATATGTCTCTTCAAAATCTAGTATTTATCCAATGAATTCAACAGGAAAACCACTTTTAGTGAGGATTTTTTTCACCCATTTTGCTGATTCAATTGATGGTTGATACTCTGAGACTGAGGCTGCAATTTTGTTGTTGCTCATTTCTTTTAACTTTTAATTTTGAAATAATGATTGATTCACAAGAAGCTACAAAAACAGTACAGGAAAATGTACCCATCACCAGCTTGCCCCAGTGGTGACATCTTACATAACTATCATGCATCATCAAAACCAAGAAATCAATTGGCACCATACAATTTGCTAGACTACAGATCTTCCTGTGATTTCACCAGTTCTTGTGTGCACTCATTTTTGTGTGTCTGTGTATAATTCTATGGCGTTTTGTGACATATATGAATTTGTGAAACCACCACACAATAAAGACACAGAGCCATCACCATAAAGAGACTCCGTGCTGTCCTATTTATAGTCATACCTCCTTCCTTCCCTTCCCTTCCCTCGCCCCTAGAAATTCCTTATCTGTCCTCCATCTCTATAATTTTGTCATTTCAAGAATTTTATATAAATGGAACCATAAAGTATAAAACTTTTTGAGTCTAGCTCTTTTCACTCAATGCTGTGATCTGAATGTGTGTCCCCCTGTAGGGGGCAGTAGCCAGCATGCCCCTTTAAAAACCATGTGTCCTTGAGGCTCCTTGTCTGGGCTACGTGCCAGCACTCAATGATAACAGTCCTGGGCTTGGTTAACCCAGCTGTTTTCTCAGAGAGCCCCACAGTCTGAGGGAACACGGAGGCCCTCTTGTGGGGAGGGAGGCTCTGGTCCTTGGAATGCAAGTCATACAGGGACAGTCCTGTTGGCAAGCATGCAGCCTTTGTTCCTCTGCCTACTTAAGCAAGCTCCTCTCAGGGGGCAGTAGCGGATGCACGTTTCCTGCCCAGCTGGCTGCCACTGGCCCTTCCCTGTCAGTAACTCCCCAGTAAACCTGTATGTCTCGTTTGCTGTCTCCAAGTCTTTCCTTTGGTCTCTCAGCAGCCTTTCCCGCACTGCTTGCCCAGCTGAGCGTGTGGTGGAACATCCCCCAAAATTCATATGTTGAATTTCTAACCCCCAAAGATGATGGCATTAGGAGGTGGGGCCTTTGGGAAGTGCTTAGAGGATGAGGGTGTAGTCCTCACAAATGGGATTAATGTTCTTATAAAAGAGACCCCAAAGAGATCCCTCACCCCTTCCTTCACGTGAGGACACAGCAAGAAGGTGCAGGCTGTGACCCAGGAAGGGCGCCTTCACCAGAGTGCAACCATGCTGATGCCTTGATCTTGAACTTCCCAGCCCCAGAACCATGAGAAATAAATTGCTGTTGTTTATAAGCTGCCCAGTCTGTGGTATTTTGTTAGAACAGCCCAAACGGATTAATATACTTGACATAATGCCCTTAACATCCATCCAAGTTGTTGTGTGTATCAATATTCATTCCTTTTTATTGCTGAGTAATATTCCATGGCATGGATGTACCATAACGTGTTCAACCATTCACTTAATGAAGGACATTTGAGTTTCCAGTTTTGCACTACTACAAATAAAGCTTCTCTGAATATTCATGTATAGGCTTTTGTGTAAAAGTAAGTTCTCATTTCTCTAAGATAAATGCCCAGGTGTGTGATGATTGCTCAGTTGTATAGTAAGTATATGCTTAATATTTTAAAGAAACTACCACACTGCTTTCCAGCTGATTGTACCATTTTACATCTCCACTAGCAATTACAAAAGATTCAATGTCTCTGCCTCCTTGCCAGAATTTGGTATTATCAGTAATTTTTATTTTAGCCATTCTAATGTAGTGATAGCATGATTCTAATTTGCATTTCCCTAACTTTTCATGTGTTTTCATGCCATCTATATATCTTCTTTGGTGAAGTTTCTGTTAAATCTTTTGCCCATTTTCTAATTGGACTGTTTGTTTTCTTACTTTTGAATTTAGAGAGTTCTTTATATACCCTGGATACAAGTCTTTTGTTGCTTATGTGATTTGCAAATATTTTCTCCCAGTCAGTGGCTTGTTTCTTCATCCTCATAAGAGGGTCTTTTAGAAAGCAAAAGTTTTTGGGTTTTTTTGAGGAAGATTAGCCCTGAGCCCTCTTTTTGCTGAGGAAGATTGACGCTGAGCTAACATACGTGCTCATCTTCCTCTACTTTTTATGTGGGACACCTGCCACAGCATAGCTTGATGAGCTCTATGTAGGTCTGCGCCCAGGATCCAAACCGGCAAACCCTAGGCTGCCAAAGTGGAGCATACGAACTTAACCACTACACCACTGGGCCGCCCTGCAAAAGTTTTTAATTTGATGAAGTCCAATATGTCCACTTTTTCTTTTGTGGATCATGCTTTTGGTAAGATATAGGGACTGAAGTTTTCTTCAGTGGATTGAAATGCTACCAGTGGTGACAATAGATACCATGTATTATGTACTCACCAGGGGCTGGGAACTGTGCTAAGCCCTTTATGAGCAGATCTAATTTCATCTTCACCTAAGCCCTATGAGGACCATGTGATTAGCTGCATTTTTACAAATGAAGTGGCTGACTGAGTCTTAGCAAGGTCGGTCACTTGCCAAAGCTCACATAGCAAGTAAGTAGTCAAGTCTGGCTTCAAACTCAGGAACGTCTGACTCCAAAGGACACTGCATAATGGAATAGGAAAAAAGATTTGGGAATGTTAATAGAGAGAGGATTTCTTCAGAACAACTTGGGGAGGGATTGAGGAGGTGGGAAGGGCCATAAGGCAATGACTGGACTTAACCCATCCAGCAAAAAGGTGCAAAGGAGGAGTGGCTCCCAACAAGAACCAATAACACGGGGCAAGTCAGCATTCACCTGGGGTAGAAACCACCAATGAAGTCCCCATTTCGATCCAGCATGAACACATTTGTCCTTTCTACCGGCATAGGTTTTGCCTCCCAGTGGATATAAGAAAAGGGTCTTTTGCCCAACATGAATGAGGAGGATGGAACGGTTTCTCCTCCATCCTAAACCTCGTCTGAACGGACTACAGAGAAGGCACTCCCTTTGGAATGGAAGGGGCTTCTCTGGAGTTGTTTGCGTATTTCGGTTAAGAGGTTGCGAGAGGAATTAGTAATTGGCGAGAGGGTGAGGGGGGGCGGGATGAAGCAGTCATGGATGACCCAGATATGGCACCATCCCTGCACTAAGTAATCTAAAAGTAGCTTGGCTCTGAACCAATAGACTGTGGAATTTGTGTTTAATTTTACTGAGGTGGGGAGAAAGCTCTTACAGTATCAACTGAGAGATGTGAAATTAGCTGACCTATGCTGATCCTAAATGCTTAGACTAGGAACCTGCCTTGAAATTTAAGATGCTCTTGATAGAGCAGTGGTTCTCAAAGTGTAGTCCCGGGACTAGCAGTACGGGGAGCACATGGGAGCTTGCTAGAAATGCAAATTCTCGCACCCCACCCCAGATCAACTGACTCAGAAACTCTGGGGATGGGGCCCAGCAGTCTGTGTTTTAAAAGGTCTTCCAGGTGATTGTGATACAAGCTAAAGTTTGAGAACCCGTAGAGTAGAAGGAGGTTTCTAATGTGTATCAGTTAGGACTAGATTCAATGGCATATATACATAAAACTCAAAACATTAGTGGCAAAACACACCAGATTTTTTCTTTACCAAATAAAAATCTGAAGGTGGTCGGTCCAGGGCTGGTATGGTGGTACCACAAAGTCATCAGAAACCTAGGCTCTGTCTTTCTGTTTTGCCATCCTCGGCACTGGTTTTCATCCTCAAGGTTGCCTCATAGTCCAACATGGCTGCCAAAGCCGAAGCTTCACATCTCACCTTGAAGGCAGCAAGGAAGGACAAGGGAAAGAGGATGAAAGGAGGTCCCTCCCAAACGAGTCAGCGACCTTTGAGCACAGATCCCACACAACATTTCTGTTTCTATATCATCATCTAGAACTTAGTTACATGGCCACAACTCTCGGCAAAGGAGGCTGGGAAACGTGGCCTTTAATTGGATCAGGGCAGTCTTTCAACACCTTGAATACAACGAGGGCTGTGTTACTAAGGAAAAAGGGAGAATTGATATCAGGTGACACCTAGAAGCCTCTGCCACAAACCCTTAAGGTGCAGCTGGGGGAATTCTAGAAACTTAGAAAACATCTTGGAATCAGCCAAATCTTTACATTTCTCTGCTAATCTTCTATTCGAAGTGGTAAGTATTTTGGCTTTTTGGTACAAAGTCTCTGGTTATAAATGACAAATATTAGGATCTTCAAACAGATGTGGAACAAGAGAGGCTGTTTTTAGTGTCTTATCATAGCACTTATCTCCGATAAGATGCCAGCCCATGGTTCTAGTAAAGTTTCAGGACAAATGTCCTTCGTTTGATCATCATAGAAGCAAGTGGCTGGCTTCCCCAAAGAGAAGTTGGTTCAAATGAGCTTTTCTGACCTGTTTTTACAAAAGAAAATCTTAGCCCTCACTCAGAAAAATATACAAGAACTTGGCTTTCTTGGGTCCTAGCCCCAAGTTCTGCATAGAACATGGCCCCTTAGCTTGGCTTTCTCCAGAACGGGGGTGGAAAGCGAAGGAAACCCAGCCAAAATAGATGAGGTGCATCAAAGAATTAGTGATCAACATCTCTCAAATCTTAGGTTCTCAAATTTCAGGTGTATGGACTCACCTAGGACCTAGGGCAACTGGTTACAAATGCAGATTCCCAAGCCCTAAGCTAAAAGATTCTAATGCTACGGAACAGGAATAAGACCTAGGAATTTGTGGTTGTTCTCAAGTATCCCAGCTGATTCTGATGGACCTTTGAGAAACTAAATATCTCACAAGTATCCAAATGCTTGTGGTACTGTAGCAGGCAACATACGGAACAAATTCATTCAAAAGCTGACGCCTGCATCTTCCCTAACATACAGCAGAGTTAAAACAGCTGGCTGATTTGATGAAAAAGATCAAATCAGCTGTTTGAGAGCATTGTTTGGTAACTTTAGTTAAAACAGGCAAGTTGGGAAATTCTCCATGCCATGGGCCCACCATTAAGGGATGCCAGCTCAACAACAACAACAATAAGGACAATGACAACAGTCTGATCAAAGACAAGGGCTGCCCAAAATCCCAACATGAAGGCTTCATTAACCTGGGCCCTATTGTTTTCAGTGTTAGGTGAGGTTTAAGTTTCTTTCCAGTTCTAACAAGCAATCGTTTTACGCTGAGGTCTTTAGACAAGTGCATGTTGCTGTATACTGGGAGCCTCGACCCTAAGGAGAAACAGCAGAGAGGTGAAGTCTGGATACCTGAAAGGAAGAACTGGGTGGAGAGGCAGGGAGAGAAGGGGAAGAAAGCGTACCTTTAGCACAAAGCAGCTGCTAACTCTTCAAAAACAGAACACACACCACACAAGCACACACACACGCACAAACCCTCATTATTTTTCAGCTACCGCCTATCTACATCAGCTGCTGTTAAGCCCTGCATTGCTGACATGAGTCAGAAAAGTATATACTCTAGCCTAGCCAAGATTAGGAGTTTTGCTTTGTATTATACCAGCTTCCAACGATTTCACTGCAGCAAAGATGACAGATGAGGGGAATACACCCCACCCTACTACCGACAGCGGTATTTAATATAGGAGACGTGCTCCATCTACTGGTACAGACAACAAACGCAGAGAGAGCTGCAAAGAGGACCATAAAACAGAAGAAAGGCACACATTTTAAATTGGATTCTGGTTGCTTGGTTTAAAAAAGAGCACTTTTTCTTTTCTAAAAACCAGAAAGAAGGAACAAAGAAAGAAAACCCCGAAATTTACAGACAGAAGCTGCAAAGAAAAACGAGAAACAGATCGGAAAGAGACACAACGGGGGAAGCACCATAAAAAACAGGGAAGAAAGTGCCAAAATGGCAAACCTGTAAGAAACAAGCTATTTGGTCATCACTGGAACACAGAGACTTCAGAAGAAAAACCCCCACAAGATCTGGAAATAGCATACCTCGTGCCATGTTTTAGATCCTTTATTTAAATTATTTGAAGGAAACTTTTTGTAGGGAGTCTAGCCACATTGACACAATTGACTTGGGTAAGGCTAAGTCATCATATAGAATCATTATACATTTTGTCATTGTCTGGGGACATAGAGACAATAGTGCTGACGCCGGAAGTTCACAGCAATTTGGAAAAGACTAGAGGGGTTCAGGCATGACCAGCCCTTCTGTGCCTCTTGAGCATATAGTTGGTCTCTAATGACAACAGCTGTTGCCTACCAAGCCTGTCACTGTTTCCAGTTACGACTCTTAGACTTCTAAAGCATCTGATACCGTTTTTCCCTCCGACAGAGCTATGCACTTCCTGAGGCCAGGTGAATACCTGACCATCATTTCTCATTTACAGGCATTGACAGTCCAATTTTTCCATTTCTCATAGACTTGCCTTATCAAAGGGTCCTACAGCCTCTCACGATGAAAACACAAGAAAAATAATACTTACTGAGCATTTACTAGGCACTAGGCTCTGTGCTTCATAGGCTGTTCATTTACCTTCACACCAGCCTTGTGGCAGTCTTTCTTATTAGCCCTATTTCACAGATGTCAAGACGAAGTCTCAGAGAAGTTAAATAACTGTCCCAATGCTATTACTTCATGGATCTGGAGAGCTGACCAGAGGAACTGTAGCGTGCAGACTCTCTCCCACAGCATGAAAATGTTCCATACTGGGAACACCCAGGATCATAACACGAGCAAGTGTTCCTCAACGTGAGAAGCTGCATCAGGATCTCCCGGGGGTGCCTGTTAAAAACGTAGATCCCAGATCCTCAGCAGACTGACTGAATCAGAACCTCTGGTGGAGCCCTGGAATCTGAATTTTAAGAAGTGCCAGGAGATGACTCCAATTCTCATTAAATTTGGTAACCACCTGATAGAAACAAACAACAGCAACGAAACCAAGAGACCAATAGTGTGGTTTTATGGCTAATGGTATAGCAGAGAGTTTTTCTATTTTTTACAGTTCGGGCAGCTATGGTGTGGGGCAAGAATGCTGTTGTTTGTTATCTGGTTAATCTACTCAGATTTTCTGAGCCAGTTTACTCGTCTGTACAATGGGAATCAGTTTTTGTCTCACATGGTTGTAGTAAGGAATAACACATACGAAAACACTTTGCAAATTATAAATGGCTCTGATAGATTGTAAAATGGCCCCAAATCCTCCCCCAATCTTGACATCCACACCCTTGCAATACTAATGTGCAGGTCTTCCCATCAGGATGTGGGGTACTATCCTGCATTCCTTGAATCTGGGCCATGTGATTTGCTTTGGCCAATGGGGACAATAGCCAATATGACCCAAGCAGAGCTTTAAAAAGCCCTTGCATATTGGAGTTTGCCCTATTGCTGTGTTTGGGATCCAAAGGCTACTATGTTGGTGAGTCTCAACTAGCCTTCTGGAAAATAAGAGACACCATAAAAAAGAACCACAGTCAGCCAGCTTCCAGCCAATAGCCAGCCGACTGCTAGACATGTAAGCGAGGCTATTGTGGATCATCCAGCCACCTGCTGGCTTTCCAGCTAACTGCAGACCAATGAAGGAAACCAGCGGAAATCAGTAGAGCCAGCCTAGAGCAGGAGAACTGCCCAGGCAGCCCACCGAATTGTGAGCTAAATAAATGAGTGTTAAAGTTACCAAGTTTTGGAAAAGTTTGTTACGCAACAAAAGCTAACTGATACAGGCTCCATGCACGTGCTACTAGTTAGGTTGTTGAGTGTTTTGAGCATAGCTTCTGTGGTTTTCAAAGATGCTGCCCAGAAGGGCAGACCACAGATGAGCAGACATTACTGTGCAACTTTTCAGTCAAGCTCTTTCACTGCAGGGATACAACGCCCAACAGAAATTGTTTTATAGTCTCTCCTGACCAAAGCACGCTCTGGAAGTGGCAAGGGGCTGACATGAAAGAACTCCCTATTTCCCTAACTTTCATTGTTTCTAGAAAGGCAGTTCAGCAGCCTTGCGCAGAAGGACACACAACCTAAATTTTTCCCAAGCTGATTGTCAATGATAATCTCGTGACTCCACGAATCCATGCATAATCTGCTGCATACCTTCGCAAGTGCAGTCTTTCGACTTCCTGCTGTTGGCACCAAGATAAATGGCTTCATCAAAGGCAGCAATGGAGGCTTGCGACCTGTTGAGGCAGAAAAGCTTCCTGGGGGATCAGAAACATCCTAATGCCCAAATCAAGCATCCTCACTGCTGTATGAAGCGTTACTGTGCAGAATACATTAAATAAACCTGTAATGACGAACAGGGCAGGGTTGCTCTACCCAGGCTCACCCCGGGAGACTTTACTATGATTAAATTCCTTTGATAGGCATTTTCAAAGTGTGTTGTTTCTATTGCTAAACCTGTTTGGCAAGAGAAGACTCATCATCTGGAAACGTTATCTGAGGAGCCTCATTCAGTGGAACAAGGTACAAGGGTTTTCTATCAAATCCATATTCTGCAACCTGAAAAGGAAGTATAAAATGAAGAATTTTTAAGCCTTCCTTTCCTTCCTCTAAGAGATTTAGAGATTGTGCAATGAATGAATACAGCTGTTTTACCATTCATTTGACATACAGCAAATTGCATCTCGCTCTGGCAGTAAGTGAATATCTGCAAGGCTGATGCACCATATTTAAATCACATAGTCATTCTGCACCCCTCCGCATGCACACTTTATTACTAGATGGTTATGGTGCTATTATTGGTTGAGGATGACCACATAACCCATTTTCTTAAATCTATCTCCAAGCTGTATTGAATCAGGGGGACATCTCAGAATACCATGGGGTAACCAAAATAAGTCTCAGGCTCTTTCTACTTATTCTACACAGGCTCAGATATGTTCCTTTGCACTGAAGAATTTCAAATGCCTTTTTTTAAAGCCCAACAGATTTTCTGGATATAATTTGGAATGTCAAGCTCCATTCAAGAAATCAAAATTAGTTCATATAATTGATCACTTTTAAGTCAATTAATATGAGTTCTAGAACCCGGATCTTACCGGAAATTTTCTCAAACTGGATCAGTTGCCACTGGGCCATAGTTGGTTAACAATAAGCTTTTATTTGGCCAATAGATAATAACAGCTAACTGAAATTGTGTCAGGAATATTTAGGTGCTGGATACAGTCCTTGGTTGAAAGTGGTCCAGACATCAAATGATGAAGAAACTGAATAACCAGTAGAGAATAAAGAAAAAAAGGAAACCATCACAGGAACATGACCAGAGAAGAGAGAGCCATGTGGATGATAACCGAAGCCATGAGCCTGGATGTGATCTCCCCAGGATGTTTACAGAGTAACCAAAGAATATTGCCAAGGACAGAACTCCAAGGATCACGAATATTAAAAGTCCAGGCTGAGCAGAAGACTGAGAAAGAATGGCCAGAAAGGTAGGAGGAAAAGCTCGAGTGGTCTCTATCACCAAAGCAAAGGAAAAGAGGGTTTCAACACAAGGAGGATGCCAAGAGAGCAAGTAAGAAATGAGGAAAAGGGGCTTCACTGGATTTAAAAACAAGAAAAGTTATTGGCGACTTTGGCCAGAGCAGTTTTTATGGTGTGGTGAGAACGGAAATCAGATTGTAGTGGTCAGGAAGTCCATGGTAGGTAGGAAATGAAGACTGCAAGTGTAGACAGACCTTTTAATAAGTTTAGTCTTGACACACGTGGGAGGGAATGGGGAGAAGAAGTGGCTGGAGGAGAACATGGGATGAGGAAAGCTTAGGAGTAGAAAGGCTTAAGTGTTCTTCAGTGTTGGTTGGAAGGAGGGACACCTCTCCCATCCTCAGAGGAGGGAATGAGAGAGAAGGGTGCAGTTGCGGAGATATTTGTAGGTCTGGGCAGCAAAAATTTTAGATGATCCCACCTGATGACTTGCTTTTTTCCTCAGTGTAGTAGGAACCAAGGTACCTCTGCTGACACTGAAGAGGCCAGGGAGAGACCAGAAGCAGGATGAGAATGGAGAAGTTTTGAAATTGTCACTGTGGAAACTGAGAAGGACAGTGTTGACTATGGAAACATGGAGGGATTTCTAGGTACCATGGAGGGTGGCCTCAGGTAGAGTTAGACATCATGGATTTGTGGCCTCACCAGCAATGTGATTTTCTCCAGCAGTGCTCAGCTGTCTAGATGGAAGCAAAGGCGGAAGTTGTATCCAACCAAGAATAGCATTTGGGCACACGGATTTAATGGAAGAGATGGAACAAAGATGTTAAGGATCCTGGCAAGAGAGGCTAGAGTGATGGACCACAGAATATAAGCTAGATAGAAAAGGGAAGATAGGAGGGAGCTGATATAATATAAGGAGAAATTAGTGGATCAAGTGAGGAAAGCTCCCTTGAAGTTGACCAACAGGTGTCGTGGGAGCAACTGAGTGGAGGGGGGCACGTGCAGGAGACCGAGGTTAGTGGACCGTGTGAAGATCAGATGTCAGAGGTGGTGCGGTTGGAAGAGAAACAAGTTCCAGAGCAGAGCCATGGAGTGAGCACGTGGAGGGGAGTGTGGGCAAAGGTGGCAGGAAAAGAGAAGATGCACAACTTGGAAGGTTAGGAATGGTTTATTGTCTACACTAGTAGTGAGGCTCATGGGATGGTGGCAGGACTGCAGTGGGGAAGAAACAATGGGCAGTCACTGACTGAGGGAGAGTGACCAGCAAGCTGGAAGCTGACAGAGATGAGGAGATTTAGAGAGTGGCATAGTTACGTTGTATGTGTCTCAAAAGCCCAGAGGGTGGAGAATGGTCTGGAAGAAGCATGAAGAGCCTGGAAAGGACCTGCCTCACCTCCCAACCTGGTACCCTGTGAGTGAGAGATGGAGCACCTCCACTTGAGAGACCCACAAGGGACAGGCATTTAGGTTAGGGCAGAGCGGGGAGTGAGCAAGGATGTGGGGAAGTTTACTGTGGGATAGGGGTTGTAAATGGTCCAGTAGAAAGGGTACAGTTTGAGTGGAGAGGAAAGATCCACATATCACAGCAAATGGGGACCAGAGAAAGCTGGCATGGAGAGTTTGGCTGGCTACAAAATTTTCAAAGAATTTACCCCAGCTCTCTTCTGATGGCTGGGAAGAAGTGTTAGGGCCGGCTCTCCTGGCACCTAAGCACCTTGCAGAAGAGCTCAAGGTTACATGTGAATAGCATTTCATTTGGAGCACATGAAATTGCTACTATTTAATTTTTTTTTCTTTTTTTGCTGAGGAAGATTCACCCTAAGCTAACATCTGTCGCCAATCTTCCTCTTTTCGCTTGAGGAGGATTCACCTTGAGCTATCATTTGTGTCAATCTTCCTCTATTTTGTATGTGGGCTGCCACCACAGCATGGGTGCTGATGAGTTGTGTAGGTCCATGCCCAGGAACCGAACCCAGGCTGCTGAAGTGGAGCATGCCAGACTTAACCACTAGCCATGGAGCCAGCCCCCTATTGTCTCTTTTTGACCTACAAAAATTACAGTGTCATATGTTTCAACCTAAGAGTATCTCAATACTAAAGGAAATGATTTTTTTTTTTTAGCAGTGGCCTGGGATTAATGGACTACACTTTCTGCTAATTGAAGATTTCGATAGTTGGAGCTACAAGTGCAGGTGGTAACTCTAGTCTCCTAAGTTCCTAAAGCAGGGAGCACTCATCTCTAGCATCATACCGTGTTCCCGTACCCAGAGTAGTTAGCAGCGGCAGTGCATGAGAGGAAAGTCCCCTTCCCAAGGACAGACATCAAGCCGTTTCTTGACCACTGGGAGCCCAGAGGTGAGAGAATGATCCAGTGGGGGATGTGGGACCAAACAAAAGGGCTACGTGGAATTTGAGGACAGAGGTGGGAAAAAAAGGAGCACAGGTCTGAGTAGGAGCAAAGAAATAGAAGGTGACAGGAGGCTGCAGGGAATGAGATCAAAAGAGGGAAAGCAAAGGAGAAACAAAGGGGAAACCTCAGAAAGTGCCTCCCGTCAGAAAAAGCATCTCCTTTTTCCTAGGAAAGGAAGGGCCGCCTGCCCCAAAACCAATTAGAGCGGCAGGAGAGGGAAGGCATGGTGCACAATAAGGAGAGAAAAATGACTGTAAAGCACTTTGCAAAAATAAAGCGTTATATAAAGTCCCAATAATAATAAATCACCTTGACTGCGGTATGAAAACCTTAAAATAACCTGAAAAATCAAAATGTGGAGGAGAAGCAGAAGGCACCAGTGAGCATCCCGAAGGTTTGTATGCTTGCTTTAAATTCCTCCCCCTCGACGTTTCCGACCGGTTCTTTAAGAGCAGCCTTCAGTCAGGTTTTCTGATGAGGACGGCTAGCCTCCATTTACACCTGCCAGCCTCACCCTCTTCTGGCCCCTGGGTCCATCAGAGGAGGGCACAGACTCGAGAGGAACCTTCTGTCTGAGTCCGGCATCTGCCTTCCTGAATACCGATGCATCTGTTTTGTGAAGGGTTTCTTTTCTTCCTTTTGTTATATAAAAAGAGAGAGATTGAAAAAAATAATCTTCATTCCTGGAAAAAAAGAAAGAAAACTAGGTCTTTCTGAGTTCTCAGTACTAGAGCTCTGTTCTTTATATATCTACTTTTCCATTGTGAAATAAACCCACATATTTAAGGGTGACACATTCTCTTAACGAATGCCTTGTCAGGCCCATGTGCCTTGCTAAAAATGGACCTTGATGACTGCTGTTTCCATTTTTTTCTAAGAAATAATTTGATTATTTTTATCCTTCTCTCTCTCGCCACTCACAAGAAAATGGTTAGCTTTTCGCAAAAACTATTTTTAAATAAAAGGAGTACTCAGGCATGTACAAGACAGAAAGTTTTCTTTAAAACATCAGTAGAAGTCATACACACATACTCACTGCTCTGTGCAAATTAGCTTTAAATTTGGAGTAAATGCTCTTCTGCTGTAAAACTGTTTTCCATTCAACCTCTTATAATATGACGTGCATCCCAACATCTTACTTTGTGCAGACCTGAATATCCCCCAGAAAATGGATAATTTAATAAAAGTGGGTGATATGAATCACCCAGGGACAATTTGAATTATTATCTGTAGATAATTCATTATACACATATTTCTAGCGAGATCCTTAAATCAGCAGGGCTTCTTAATCAGAGACTTTCAAATTTTGTCTGTAATAACTGGAGACTTGACCCATAAATCAGCAGACAGGCCAGCAGGCTCGCCACACGCTTCACGATTCTTCTTGGGAGAAAAAGACACTTAATTATCCTGAGGTCACAGAAGAAGAGAAAAATGGACATGAAAAGTTGTCGGGGGTTTTATAGCAAAGTATAACTAAATTCAGCATTGTCTTAAAAGCGAGCTTGTGAAGCCAATGAAAACAAGTTAGATGTTATATACGGAGAGAGATGTTTTAAACGTTTACAGGAACAATCTTATCAACCAACCCTGCCTCTCGTTTCCAAGAAGACAGTTGTCCCGAATTTAAACATTTTTTTTTCAAGTTGCCAGTTTTGCAAATTAAATTTCTAATACGGAAGACATGGGTAATGAGGCTGAATATAAGGACAAAAATATCTAGTCAGACTTGGAACATAGGACTTATTTTAATCAATATGAGTAATGTTAATAAAAGGATCAAGTTTAGGGGCAGGCCTGGTAGCACAGCAGTTAAGCTCCACTTTGGTGGCCTGGCATTCGCCAGTTCACATCCCAGGTGCGGACCTACACACCGCTTATCCAGCCATGCTGTGGCAGGCGTCCCACACGTAAAGTAGAGGAAGATGGGCATGGATGTTAGCTCAGGGCCAATCGTCCTCAGCAAAAAGAGGAGGATTGGTGGCAGTTGTTAGCTCAGGGCTAATCTTCCTCAAAAGAAAAAAAGGATCAAATTTATTCTCTATTGCTAGTACAGTCATCCCTAGTATCCACAGGCAATTGGTTCCAGGACCGCCGCAGATAGCAAAATCCACAGATGCTCAAGTCCCTTATGTAAATAGCGTAGTATTCGCATATAACCTACGCACATCCTCTTGTATACTTTGTCATCTTTAGATTACTTATAATACCTAATACAATGTAAATAGTTGTATTGTTTAGGGAATAATGGCAAGAAAAAAGTCTGTACATGTTCAGTACAGAGGCAACCATCAAGGCCCTTTGATCTCAGTTGGTTGAATCTGTGGATGCGTGGCTGGTGGATACGGAGAGCCCACTGTATCTTTCCGTGCCCCTCCTTCACTAGAGCCTCTCAGTTATCACTCTGCCCTCTTCCTACTCTTCAAGTCTCATTCCTCCACCTTCCATGGTGAAAAGCTGCACTCCGTGAAGGACCCTATATCAATCTCATAGTGTAGTGTGAAACTGGAGAGAAACTCTGTGGGATATAGCCCCGGAAGACTTGGGTTCAAATCCTAATGCCCATTAGCGCTGTATCGTGGATGCAGTCGGTGCCATGCCCAGATGCCCTTTCCCTGGCTGGTGCACTCATCTCCTAGCTCCTGTAAGTGTAAGCAGCTAACTGCCCACAGCTGTCTCTTTCTCCAGGAAATTGCTCTCAGACAAATAGGAGCCCTTCTCCCAGGAGATTAAGGGCCGCCCCGACACGCCCCCACCACCCCCACTCCCAAGGGCAGCCATCAACCAATGACTGACTGACACAATAGTACAAAAGGCCAACCATCTTGAGGGGACACCAGTTCTGTAGTGCTGTTCGTGCTGCTGGGCTCTCCTGGGATCAGGCTGAAATCAGCCTCTAGTTTTGATTGCATCCTTGTTTAGCTCTCTTCCTCTGCCCTATCCTGCTTCCCTTTTTCCCCTTCTCCCAAGAGTGCTTGTTCTATAAGCCAGTTGAATAAGAACCATTGCTTCACGCTCTGCTTCTAGGGAATCAGACCTAAGATGCACTGGGATCTGGACGCTCACTTAACATGTCTGTCAGCAGCTCCCTCGCATTTGAAATGAGGATAACACGCATCTCACAGGATGTTGTGCAGGTGAAATCAGAAAACTTATGCAAAAACTCTTAATCAAGTAAAGTGCTATTTGAATTTAAAGGATTATTATGACTTAATGTAAATGTCAGACAGCGTATGTGTCACTTTTCCCATAGATGAGGTGGGGAGAGTGTACCTTCCATAATAAAAGAGCTTCTTCACTGGGCTGCTGGTTCTCCTCTTACTTCACTAGGTCTCTGTTGCTGGCTCCTACTCCTCTGCCCAGCCTGCAAGAGCAGGCAGCACATGCAGCTAGGGAAAAGCAAGGCCACCTCTTTCAGTTCTAAGCATATGCTGGAGTTCTCCACATACTCAGGACCCCCAGCTCTAAATCTCCAGCTCTAACCTCTCTCCAGAACTCCAGACTCACATTTCCTAGCATCCATTTGACAACTCCATGCAGCTATATGACAGACATTTCAGACTTAACAAGGCCAAGGCATTACTCTTGATTCCACGTCTCTCAGTCAGCTTCCCACCACTGCCCACCTTACCCAACTCAGCAAACAGCACTGCCCTCCAGGGAGTCACTCAATTAAAAACTCTGGGAATTATCCTCAATTCCTTTTTTCTTTCACCCTTTATATCCAATCCATGAGTAACTTCTGCCAACTTTTCCTCCAATTTCCACTTCTCTTCACCTCCACTACCACTGACATAATCCAAGTCATCATCATCTCTTACTTGAACCACTGCACCCTCACAATTCACTCTCCTTTAAAATATCAAGATCACGTCAGTGACCTGCTCCAAACCTTCAAATGGCTTCCCACTGTTTTAGAACAGGCTGTCTCTGTCTCTGTCTCTGTTTCTGTCTCTCTTTCTCTGTCTCCCCCGCCCTCTCCCTTCTCCCCTTTCCTCTTTTTCCTTCTCCCTTTCCTCTCTCCCTCTTTCCTTCCTTCTCCTCCCCCTTCTTCTCGTTCTCTCTCTCAATTTCTCTCATTCTCTCTCTCTCCTTGTCTCTTTCTCTTTCCCTCCTTCTCTCACCTGATACACACACACTCACTCATACATACTATATCCAGCCACATTGCTTTCTTTTGGTTCTTTGAAAATGCCAAAATAGTTATCGCCTCAAGGCGTTTCCATTTGCTCTGTCTTCAGCCAAGGACGCCCTTCCCCAAACTTTCATGGCTGTCTCCCCTTTGTCATTCAAAGTTTGTTTTAGTCTTCCCAATTTAAAATAGTCATCCGGGCATACTCTGTCATTCTATTTTTAATTTTCTGGAAATTAAACTCACTCTTTCTTGTTTACATATCTATTTGTGTGTTATCTGTCTCCCCCAGCACTCTAAGTTCTATGAGAGCAGGAATCTTGTCTGTTTTGTTCACAGCTATATTCTGAGGGCCTAAAACAGTGCCTGATACATAGTAAGTGACCACTATGTACAGTTTTTAGATGACTAGATTAATGGATGCATGAAAGAATGAACAAATGGAGCGTTGGACCAAAGCATGCCTTCTAGCTCAGCTATACTAATTGCTAGCTGTGAGATCTTGGGCAAGTTAATTGACCCTTTCAAGGGCATTTTGGATGGAGCTTGCTAGACTGATGCTGAAGTGAAAGAGGTAACCGGGGTTTTAGCTTCCCAGAGTGCAGCGAGGCCTTGAAACCTCCTTCTTCTCCTGGGTCCTAGGCTCACTCTGCAGAAACCTTAACATGGGATAAGGTGACCAATCATTCTGGTTTGCCCGGGACTGGGGGTTTCTCAGCACACAAGACTTTCAGTGCTAAAACTGGGATAGTTCTAGGCAAAGCGGGACAGTTGGTCACCCTCCTATGGGGTATGGTGGAACATCTTCAGCCTCAGGGCTTGGAGCACCTCAGAGGAACCTCAGTAGGAAAGCAGTGTTAGAGTAGCAAGAGGGGTTAGTTAGGAGCCTGATGGGGCAAGCTGCTGAACAGGAAATGTCCTTGGACAGGCTTAATCTTGTTGAGAATTATTATTGTTATTGTTGTTGTTGTTACTTTACTTTTTATTTATTTATTTTGTGAGGAAGATTGGCCCTGAGCTAACATCTGTTGCTGATCTTCCTCTTTTTGCTTGAGGAAGACCATCACTGAGCTCACATCTGTGCCAATCCTACTCTACTTTATGTGGGATGCCGCCACAGTGTGGCCTGACAAGTGGCACTAGGTTCACACCCAGGATCCAAACCGGGGAACCCGGGACCACCAAAGTGAAGCGTGTGAACTTAGCCACTACACCACCAGGCTGGCCCCATTTTACTTTTTAGTTTGGAAAAAGTTTCAACTTTAGTGAAATCAGCAAGAAGGGTACAAAGAACTTCCATAAACTTTTTACCCAGATTCAAACATTTTTAACAATTTGCCGTATCTGTTTGCTTTATTACTCTCTCTCTGTCTCATTTTTTCTGGACCATTTGAGAGCAGACTATATCATCTTCCTTCTTAACCCTTTAATATTTCACTGGGTATATCCTAAGAACAAGGACATTCTTTATATGATCATAGCAGTTATCAAATTTAGGAAATTTAACATTGATGCAATACGTTTATTAAATCAACAGTCTATACAATCATGCATCACTTAATGACTGAGATATGTTTCTAAGAAACAAAAGACTCAGAATGTTTTTTCTTGTTACTTCCCCCTTAACTGCCTAAAAGAATTCAGATTAAAAAAAACTGCTCAGGAAGTCAGCTATAACCTTAGCATAACATGAACTAGGTGGTAGACAGAGGGGAACCTAGAAAAGCCTGTTTGTTGGGCTCCCCTCTGTGTTCTTCTGTTTCTGTGTGGCCAAACACACACTTGTTTTCCAAACATTCACTTCTTTTCACCTGCTTGTGACTTCCCTTCCTTCCCTTTGAAGTCCCTGACTCTCCCCATCCCCAACATCTTCTTTTGTCTTTAGCTGAGGATGGTATTTAAGGTGAGGGCTTTAGCCACTTTGGCAAGTTACTCAGTTTTCCTGAGTTTCTCCTACGTATACATGTTATTAAACCTTTGTTTTTCTCCTGTTAGTCTGTCTTGTGTCAGTTTAATTCTTAGACAATATATGGAATAAGGAAGATGACAGTAGTAACTCAATAGCTCTTGAACTAGAGTCAACATATGTTTTATAGACAGCACTTTGTCAAAAGCCTTGCTGTGAACTTGCAGACTACACGGCTATCTTTACCAGACCCCACAGATTTTTTTTTTTCCTGGAACTCAAGGAAACCAACCACGTAACTTTCTTTCTCTCCACCCCTATCTAGCATTTCCAGCCAGAAAGACTTGGGTTCAAATTCCAACTGCCTAACTGACTGTGTGAATTTGAGAAATGTGCTTTATTGTCTAAGTGTATTTTCTCATCTTAGAATAATAGCTGCTTCACAGAGTTGTAGTAAAGTAACTCTCAGAGTGTGGACACAGATCAGCTGCTGCAGCATCACCTGGGCATCTGTTTGAGATGCAAATTCTTGGGCCCCACTGGAGAACTACTGAATCAAAAACTCTGAGGGCGGGGCCCAGACATCTGTACTTTAACAAGCCTTCCAGATGATTCTATGCAGGCTAAAGTTTGAGAAACAGTGTTATAATGGATTAAATGATGCAATGTATGTAAATAACTCTGGCACAATTCCAGGCAGCCACATCACAGAGTATTTGCACAATAAGTGTTAGTTCCCTCCTCCACCTTCCCCACTCCCCACAACTAATCCAATGCACAAATGCATGCACATGCACGTGCGCGCACACACACACACATGAATCAATAATTGTTTGGACTACTGTACATGAAAGAAAACTGCTGTTTCAAAATTATATACATTAAGAGCTGGAAGCATACCTGTAAAACTTGATATGGTTCAACACTGTAATGTCATTGTTCTCACATCTTGCCTATTTGCTACTGGGAAAAAAGTCCATCAATAAATATTTGTTAAATATTTACCATATGTCCAACTGTGGTCGCTAGAGAGAATATTCAAAAAGTAGAAGAAAATTGTTGCTACCTTAAAGTGCTTAATGGGGAAAAAATGAAGGTGGTTAATAGTGATTGAACATCTGCTACATGATAGGGACTGTCACAGTGGGAAATTATCTTGAACTGGGAGACTCCACGTATACTATCAGACAAAATATCCCAGAGGATGAGAAACAGGAAGGCTCGCAGATCAAATTACAATGCTCAAATCACGTAATTTGAGTTGACTTATAATATATAGTGAGGAGTAAAGGGAAAGAGATAGGTCGGGTTAACACATTTGGGATAGGGCACAAGTGGGATGGAAGAACCACGATACCTGAATCATAGGTTATGCAAAGTTTATATGTCCTGTATCTCTCTGTCACATCACCTACTGATGATGTGGTTACAAAGATCAGAGTTGAGAATGAACAAGGAGACAGTAAATGGAAGTCACCTGGAGACAATACACTCCTGCTCTATCAATGAGACACAAGGACAAGTATGCCTGGCCACAGCTATAATTTGCCAATAATCTACTGAACAGCCACTGCATTGCTTTTGTCTGTGTGTCTCAAACAGAGGACATGTAGCGCCAGAATAGGTGTCACTAATGGGTGGCTGGTGTAAGAAATCTACAATTCCCGTGAATATTTGGTGTGACTTGGTCCTTCCTGGTGATGTTCCGTACATATACTCTACTTACCTTATCATGTCCAATATGTCTTCATCTATTAGCAATCTATTGCTCCTCTAATTATTTTACCCATTGTCTTTATTTCTATTGTTCTCTATATAGTAGAAGTGAATATTCTTAAATAATAAAGCAAACACACGTTTTAGGTAGTATGTAGGAGGTTTCCATATATCTTCTCATTTAATGCTTATATTTTACTTAATGAGGTAAAAAGATACATGTTATAGGCACTGAACAGTTTGAGAAGAGTACAATGTAATATACAGTCAACCAATGGCTGGGTGATATGGAGGCCATACTCTAGGGACCCAGTAAGGAAACCTGGGCTTATGCAGTGAAGGATTCATGGGAGAGTTGTTTCTCCACCAGGCCTTGAAGAAAGTGAGGGACTCTACCTGAAAGATAGTAGAGGTACAGACATTACTGGAGGAGCAAGGAGAGTAAATCTGGAAAAACACAAGGAGAGGTCACTGATGGGAAAATGGGGCCCATGTTTGGCTGCAAGAAGAGAGGCAGTCAGCTGGGCGAAGGTGGAGCTGATAGAAGAAGAAAGACAAAATGCTCAAAAGAGTAAGTTGGACTTACTCTTCTAAACCAGCGGTCTTCAAACATTTCTGAAGATGCACTCCTGTTAGTAAAATATTGGAGGCACATCCTCTATGGTAGATTGCACTACCACTCAAAATGATCTCTGATGCTCCTTGTTTAGGATTATACGTCACCACCCTATTGGTGTCAGCCTTGGCCAAGAGTCTTGCTTTGACTAAGGAAGTGATGTGCCCCACTTCTGAGGAAAGGTTTAAGAACCATAGTGTGATTCCACCATATTTAACTTTCTAGCCATGCCCCAGATAGGGAATGCCCTTTCAGCCTTGGTTCTGGAATGAAAACAACCTGGAGGCTACAGCCAGGTCAATATGGACAAGAAGCACAAATAAAAAGCAAACTTTTTTGGTAAGCCACTGAGATTTTCAGATTGCTTATTCCGATATTAAAACTTAGCTCACTCAGACAGCTTCCAGTCAGCATTGTTTTAGAGGTTCTAGCCAGTACAGTAAGATCAAAAAGAAGTCTTTGGATTGATAAGGAAAAACGAATCTTTTTTTCTTCTTTTTTTTGGCAAGTGATTATAATTTCCTATGTAGAAAAATCAAGAGAATTTACAGATAAATTACATAATTAACAAGACGGATTGGCAAGACTGCTGAACACAAACTCAAAATATAAAAATCAACAGATTCTCTATACTCCAGAAAAAATTAGTTAGAAAACATAATTTTTTAAAAAGCACCGCATAAATTAGCAGCAGAGATAAATGTTTCTAGGAATTGATCTAGCAGAAGATGAGTAAGCCCTTTATGGGAAAATTATAATACTGTATAGAAAGACATTAAATAAGACAAATAAATGGAGAAGTACAGCATATTCTTGGTTTGGAAGACTCGGTATTGTAAGTTCTTCCCACTTGGATCCATACAGTGAAGGCTATTTTAATCAAAGACTCAATAGGGTTAGCGTAGAATTTGACAAGCTGATTCTAAAATTACATAGAAGAGAATGGGACCAACAATAGCCAAAACACTCCTGAAAAAGAAAAATAAAGCGGGAAGACTTGCCCTATGGGACATCAAGACTTATTTAATGCCTATAATATTTAAGACAGTGTGCTACTGACAAAGGAATACACGCATTTAACCAAAGAGGAAATAAAAATGGCCATAACATATGAAAAGATGCTCAACCTTATTCGTATTCGGGAAAATATAAATTAAAATTGCAAGATACCTTTTTCCACACATCAGCTTGGCAAAATTGAAAAGTCAGGTAATAACAAGAGTTGACAAAAAATATAAAACAGCAAGTACTTTCATGCACTGTTGGTGGAAGCACACAGATTCTGGAAAGGTAATGTTGAACACGCACATGTCTATGACCTAGTAAACCCATCTGTAGGTGTCTACCCTAGAGAACTTCCTGTATATGTACCAGGAGATGTAGAAAGAATGCTTTCAGCAGTCTTATTCCTGACAGCAAAACTCTGAAAACAACAAATTCTCCAGCATCACTAAAGAGATCATTAGACTGAGACTTATTCATACACTAGAACGCTCTGCAACAGTGGACATGAACGAACTACAACCACATGCATCGACATGAATGAGGCTCGAAGACGCAAAGTTCAGTGAAAGGGCCAGGTCACCGAAGAATGCATCCAGTATGAATCCAGTTGTTTACCATTCTAATTAGGGAAAGCTAAGCAATGTATTGTTAAGAGATATATTCATGTGTGGTTAAAAAAAAACTGAAGCAAATGAGCTAATTATCAACATAAAATCCAGGATACTGTCACCTGGGGGCTCAGGGACAGCATCTCCAGGGAGCTTCTAAGGTCGTATTAATGTTCTATTTCTGAAGCTGGGTGGTAGGTCCATGAGTGTGCCTTTTATTATTATTATTTAATTTGCATGTGTATATTTATACCCTTATGTGTATGATTTATGATTCATTTTATAATAATTTTTTTAAATTAATGGGCATAGCCATATACAGTAGTCCCCCCTTATCCACAGGGGATATGTTCCAAGACTCCCAGTGGATGCCTGAAACCACAGATAGTACCAAACCCTACATATATACTATGTTTTTTCCTAAACAGTACAGTGTGGATACACTGGACAAAGGGATGATTCACATCCTGGGTGGGACAGAGAGGGATGGCACAGGATTTCATCATACTACTCAGAACGGCAGGCAATTTAAAACTTATGAGTTGTTTATTTCTGGAATTTTCCATTTAATTTCTTCAGACCAAGGTTGACTACCGGTAACTGAAACCACAGAAAGCAAAACTGAGAATAAGGGGGAACTACTGTATATATACATATATATAAATTTTATACATAAGTACTGTACTAATATGTAGGAATTATAGAACACTTAAAAACAGACATTTTTAAAGGATGGGGTAAAATATTCTTTTAATTTTTTTCTATGGCTCCAAAAAATTCTTCTGCTATCAAATTATAGAAGCTTGGCTTCATGTTCTGAACACTTAGCTTTTAACGTCTTGCTAATCATAATAGCTTCATGTTAGCTAATTTCTCAAGACCAATACACACTCAGGGTGATGTATATCGTTAATGACAGTGGGTGTATATTAATTTTTCAAATAACCTTCTTTAACAATTTCAGATTTTTTGGATAACTTCTTGTTAGATTTTATAAGATCGTCACCGTTTTTACTTCATAATATGGCTGATGAAGCTCTAGTTCTAAGCGTGGGAGGAGTGTCAGCTCCTCCATTTACTGGTATTAGTCTTGATATTTTCATCTGAGGATTCTTTGTAAGACTCTCTTGAGGTCCTTAGTGTCTCAGGAGTTCATTAAAACTTCTTAATATAATCTGGAAATCTTCTCAACTAGGCTTACAAAAACTGTAATTGTTTCTACTATCTACTACTGTATAACTACCCCAAAGCATAGGCGTTTAAAACAATAATTTAGTAGTATTATTATTAAATATTAAAATTTTGTGAGTCAGGAATTTGGACAAGGCACATTGGGAACAGCTCATCTCTGCTTCATAACGTTTGAGACCTCAGCTGGGGTAACGTGACTGTCTGGGAGGTGGAACGGTAGGGCCAGCCAGGCATCCCTCTCTCCACGCAACCTCTCCATTTGGCTGGCTTGGGCTTTCTCACAGCGCGGTTGCCCCAAGGTTCTAAAAGTGAGATGCAGAATCTTAGTCTTTTTATAGGCTAGACCCATAACCGACATGGTGGCACTTCACCATGTACTATTGGTCAAGTAAGTCACTATGGCCAGCCTAGATTCAAGTGGGAGGGCAACTAGATTCCACCTGTCAGGAGTAGAAAAGCATTTGCAGCCATACTTAGTCTTCCATAGAAATATGTCAGCAAAAGGGAGCCATTGTCGGGCCGGCCCCATGGCCGAGTGGTTAAGTTTGCGAGCCCCGCTTCAGCGACCTGGGGTTTCGCCGGTTTGGATCCTGGGCGCGGACATGGCACCGCTCATCAGGCCATGTTGAGGCAGGGTCGCACATGCCACAACTAGAAGGACCTGCAACTAAGATATACAACTATGTACGGGGGAAGTTTGGGGAGATAAAGCAGAAAAAAGAAAAAAGGAGATTGGCAACAGTTGTTAGCTCAGCTGCCAATCTTTAAAAAATAAAAGGGAGCCATCGTAAACTCTCCTCACTGTGGAACTCCCAATCTTCCCCCGGAAGTGGGACATGAAGTTCTCATACACTGACCCAGTAAAGAAACTAGTACCAGTTAGCTACTAAATATTAGCAAATCTTGTTTCCTGCCTTTAACAAAAATAAATACAATTGGAAATTCCTGCATCCCTGTGGGGGCACCCTCTCCTTTCTAAGTATAGGCAGGCATTATGGATGCTTGAAAGAGACAATGATCACATTGAACTGAAAGATGCGAATGGGTGGTTTGCGATGGCTCCACAACCCATGCAGCTGGGTTGCAGAAATTTGAACATTTGAAGTAAATGCTCTCAATTGGCTTCCAAATGCCAGTCTCTTGTTTTCATCACACAGTGGCCTGGCTCGGACTGCTGGACTGGCTGCTAGGTGCAGCTTTGGCAGTCCTGCTGCACACTCTGACAGGTGGACGGGTTACTTTCACGTAGCCAGAGGCCCCACAGCTGCTAATGGTAATTATGCTTGTCAGCAATGCATTCCCCTCAGGAAACGCCTGCTGCTTCATTAGGGCTAATTGCCAAAAGGCAGTGCAATTTCCTAGAAGAGGGAGGGGACGTAAACCCACAGGGAGTTGACAGAACAGCTGTGTGAGCTCAGAGAAGCCAGATGTGGCCATGTGCCATTAAAGTGTAGCTGAGAGCGGCTGAATTCATTCAACCCAGCCCTGGGAACAGAAAATAAAGAATTTGGTGAGGTATGCCAAACTCTTCTTCACCTCTACTCCCCTACCAGCTTTTGTGAAAAATACAAACACACCTTACTGGACTTCCACCCTGAAAAAAAAACAAAACAAAACCTGTATTCTGAAAATACATTCCTTAACTTATATAGGACTTGGGGTCTAAAGAATTCCCCGTAAACAGTTTCATTCATTTATCCATTCAGTAAATATTTATATACCTACTATGTGTCTAGATCTATGCCCGCACTCAGGGTACAAGGTGAAGTGCTCTCTGTCTGGTGAGAGCCAGATCATATACAGCGTCTGGTAAGTTCAAGTAAGGCCTTTGGCTTTTAATATGAAATGAAAAGCCCCTAAAGCAGAGAAGTGCCATGATGTTACATTTCAAAGTATGTATCAGTCTGTTTACTATGTTGAAATAGACTAAAAGAGAGGCAATTGCAAGAAGCCAGGTGAGAAATGATGGGGGCTGAGACCAGGGTGTTCACGAGGAGGTAATGGGAAGTGAGAGAATTGTGCATGTATTTGGAAGGTAGAATTTTCTGATGGATGGAATGCAGAGTATAAAAGAGAGGAATATAGATGACTCCAAGGTTTTGAGCCTAAGCAACTCCACAAAGGATGGAGTTGCCATCAACTGAGATGCAAAAAGCCGTGAGTAGTAGAGGGGGAGGAAATCAGGAGTTCAGTTTGGAATGGTGATTTTGAGATGTCTTTGACATCCAAATGCAGATATCAAATAAGCAGTTGGATGTGTCTGTCTGGAGCTGACTCCAGATAAATTTTGGAGTCATTGATATATGGACTGTATTTAAAGTATTTAAAAACCGTATGAGTTCACCAAGGGGAATGAGTGTAGATAGAGGAGGAAAAAATAACTGAAAACAGAGTTCCAGGGCACTCCATCACTGAGAGCTGGGAGAAAAGGAGTTACAGGGAAAACAGACTGAGAAGAAACAAGCAGGGAGGTAGGAGGAAACCCACGCGGAGGGAGATTAATGGATGAGGGATACTCAACTCCGTCTCAATGCTGACAGGTCAGATAACTTGAAAATTGAGAGCTGGCCATTGGACTGGTGTACAGGAAACTCTCAGTACTTAAAATTTTAGGGGCCGGCCCCGTGGGCGAGTGGTTGGGTTCGTGCACTCCGCTCCAGCGGCCCAGGGTTTTGCCGGTTCCAATCCTGCGTGCGGACATGGCACTGCTCATCAGGCCACGCTGAGGCGGCGCCCCACATGCCACAACTAGCAGGACCCACAACTAAAAATACACAACTATATACCTGGGGGCTTTGGGAGAAAAAGGAAAAATAAAATCTTAAAAAAATTAAATTAAATTAAAATTTTAGCAGTTCTGTCTCGATCTTTAATATCAGGAAAAATTTTTACATTGCTGATTTGGGAGGGAATATCTCCCCCCTGCAGAGTAATCTAGTTCCAACGTTTTTTCAGATTTTTAAAAATGATAAATGATGGAAGTAGAAAGTAAAAGCCTCCTTTAATTAGGGTGGGGGTTAAGGTTTAGTAGAGACGAGAGATGTGTCACATATATTGGTTGAATAAGCAGAATGGCCCACTTGTCCAGCTCCTGATATAAATTTGATTGCATCTCCTTACAATGCTTAAATTTCTTGCTATAGCTTCTACCTCTTCACATTTGCAGAATGTCTCTCTTAACACTTCCCCGACACTCTCAACTTGTCTCAGAACCCTCAAGGCCTCCTTAATCCAAAGTTGAAATACTGTTCCTGGGCGAAGTGTAGAGTATAGTGGCGAAAGGCCTGCCTTCTCAAACTACACTGCCTGAGTTCAAATCCTAGCTCTACCCCTGCATTAGTCAGCTATCTCTAGGTTATGCTGCCTAACAAACAAATGTTAATTACAACAAATATATATTCCTCCTTCATTTGGCATGTGGATGGCTATATGTAAGCTGCTTTGACTATGCTCCTGACTCTGGGTCATGGTAGGGTCTGTTCCATGTGTCTTTTTCACTGAAGGAGCAATCTTGATTTGAGAAATGCCTATCCTAGTGTAAGACAAAAGAAACTAAGCCATACTGTGCAAACACTCTTAAAGCTTCCGCTTGGAGTCCCGTCCATTCACGTTTCTTTGGCTAAGGTAAGTCACATGGTATGGTTTCTACCATCAATTCCTCCCTTCCCTGTATGTATGTGCTGTTCCACTCATCGAAAAGTAGGGCCTATTTCGAATCTTCTTGAATCTAGACTGGCCTTGTGAACTTGCCTTGACCAAAAGAATGTGGCAGGAAGTGTCCATTTAGGACTTTCCAGCCCAGGTCTTAGGAGGCTGGCGGCTTCCGCCTCCTCTGTCTTAGGACCCAGCTGGCATACTGGAAGGAATTCCAGTCTGGACTACAAAACGAATAGAACCCACGTAAAAGGAAGTCCTGAAGGATGAGAGGCCACCCTGGACATTCCAGCCTCAGCTAGATCCCAGTTGGTGTGGATGTATGAAGAGACCCCAAGTGAGACTAACAGAAGAATCTCCAGCTAGGCACCAGCAAAACTACAGAATCAGGAGAGATAATAACGTGGTATTTTAAGCCACTAACTTTTGGGGTAGTTAGTTTCACAAGAACGGATAAGAGAAGTGCATTGGTCAAGTTCCAAATCAATGGAGCAGGGAAGTATACCTCTCCCGTGGAGGTGTATGAAGAGGAAAGCGACTCTTTTTGAATAATAGTACAATTTAGCACCGTCCTTCAGTAACGTTGTGAACTACTTCAGCACTCTGCCTCACCTGCTCATCTGTAAATGGGAGTGATTTTTAATTGTAACCATATCATTAGATTATTGTGAAGGTTAAATAAATAAAAAGGGTTAAATAAATAAATGAATGTGATGCACTCAGACTTGGAACAAAATGTTAGATTTTTTTTTTTTGATTCCTAACAGGCCTATGTTTCTTCTTGGTATTGCCTTTGTGGCACCCATAACACGTCTTTTGGAAGCTGTAGCCCTTATCCTCGTCCAGATCTTTGCAGGCCACGACTATTCCTCAGGGAAGGACAATACCACTCTAGGCAATTATTTAACTCTAACCAGGTTTACATTCAGATGCACAGTTATTGTCCCCAAAGCATCTTTTGCCGGAAAAGAGTTCCAGCCTGGACCACACACACTGTATCAGAAACAACCTCTCATCCACCCCAGCGAATGACCTGGTATGAGACCCCAATCACCCATCAAGGCTCCTTCTCTTGTGGTGAGTCCTTTTGGGGCCTTTCATGTCCTTCCCACTGACAAATCTCCTTTGAGACCATTTCAAACCATGAAAGAAGTGAGACGGGGGTCACAGTCTCTTTTCTCCCAGGAGATTCTTCGGTCCCTGAGGACATTTACCCATCTCCTCCCCAGAAACAGCTCTGTGTCATACTGAGTATTGAGAGAGAGAGCTTGGTGAGGACCTAAAATGATGACTGTGGTTATTATTTGATAGGGAAATTTCAGCTGTTTTTTTCCTTCTCTCTCTTCCTTTCTCTCTCTTTCTCCCTATCTCAAAATATTTCATGTAGCTTTTTATTTTTTTACTATAAGAATGTATTGTTTATAACTAGAAAGCAATAAATCAAAGAAAAAATGTGAAGGCTTAAAAATCCGGTGGTGTCTCAGTACTTAAACATGCAATTCTATTTAATTTTGCAAACTTAAGATTGCTTATCAGATTCCCTGTAATTCATGATATCTTAAGTCGATGTTGGAGTCCCCAGCTATTGAATAAGGTAGGTGAATATCCACGGGAACCAAAGAATCCTCTGGGAGAGAAGAGACTGTGACCTCTATCTCACTTTTTTCGTGGTTTGGAATGGTCTTAATGGAGGTTTGTCAGGGGGAAGGACGCATTTTAGGAAAACTAGAGGGGAAAGAAGGTGTGTTAGAGGAGGGTTAGTAAGAGAAATCCAGACTAGGAGAAGAAGTAAAAGAGAGATGATTGTATATATGTACTATAAAAGTTGAGGGGCCGGCCCGGTGGTGCAGCGGTCAAGTTCGCATATTCCACTTCTCAGTGGCCCAGGATTCGCCGGTTCGGATCCCAGATGCGGACACGGCACCCCTTGGCACACCATGCTGTGGTAGGCGTCCCACATATGAAGCAGAGGAAGATGGGCACAGATGTCAGCTCAGGGCCAGGCTTCCTCAGCAAAAAGAGGAGGATTGGCAGTAGTTAGCTCAGGGCTAATCTTCCTCAAAAAAAAAAAAGTTGAAGGAATGTTTGGGGAAGAAATAGGCTTTAAAAAGGCAATGTATGATCTGAAATGCTCATATATTCCTGGTGGGGGTGTAAAATGGTGTGGCCACTATGGGAAATAGTGTGATGGTTCCTCAAAAAACTAAACATCGAATTACCACTTGACCCAACAATTCCAAATCTAGGTTTATACCCCAAAGAACTGAAAACAGGTGTTCAAACAAAAACTTGTACACAAAAGTTCATACAACACTCTTCACACTAGCCAAAAGGTAGAAACAACCCAAAGAAATGGACATTTCATGTAAATGGAATAGTACACTATGTGGTCTTTTATGCCTGGCTTGCTTCACTTAGCATAATATTTTCAAGGTCCATCCATGTTGTAGCATGTATCAAAACTTCATTCCTTTTTATGGCTAATATTCCATTTTATGTATATAATCCATTTTGTTTACTCATTCGTCTTTTGATGGGCATTTGGTTGTTTCCACATTTTGGCTAAACAAAATTTATAAGAAATATCCAGAATCGGCAAATCCATAGAGAAAGTAGATTCGTGATTGGCAGGAGCTGGGGGTGAAGCAGCCAGGGGCAAATGGGGAGGGGAGTGGCTACTAGTGGGTGCAAGGTTTCCTTTTGGAGTGATGAAAATATTCTAAAATCAGATGATGTTGCTTTTATGGGGAATATATGCATATACATAAAATCATCTCTCTTTTACTTCTTCTCCTGTTCTAGATATCTGTTACTAACCCTCCTCTAATGCATTTTCCTCCCCCTCTATTTTTCCTAAAATGTAGTCATAGAAAGTATTTAAATAAAAGGAGCGAGGAGAGAGAGGAAGAAGGAAGCAGGGGAGTCCTGGAGCCAAAACCACAGCAACTCTCTCTCCTGCCCACTGAGGTGCCTTTCTTAGTTTGGATTCCTCCAAAAGCAGAGCTTGAGATAGAGGTGCAGGTCGTTTATTTGGGAGGGGATCCCAAAATGTAGGAGTGAAGGTTAAGGGAGAGTAGGATGGGGCAGGAGAATTAGCCAGTGTAAACGTGCTTTATTCAGCTTACAGGGACTTGATTCCACCAGGACCACTGAACAGCCTATAGAAGACCTTCCAGAACTGTCTACCTGACAGGCTCAGTATTTCTCCACTGGCTCTTGTTCCCCATCGCTTGAGGGTGGCCCCAGGGATGATAACTCGCGGGCAGTGCTTTAGTGCCTGGGGCAGGAGGTGGAAGCAGCAGTGAGAAGTGAGTCAGTACTGCCCCCAACAGCTGCCACTGAAATAGGGAGCAAAACTCTGACAACAGAGTCAGATGCTGCATGCCCCCTCACATACGACGGGATTCTTGAAAAATTATTTTTGCTGAAGTATAATTTATATGCAATAAAAGGCACAGATCATAAGAAGACACAAGGATGAATTTTGACAAATATAAATGCCCATGAAAACGCCACCTCATTTGAGATATGGGACATTTCCATTATCCCATCCAGCCCCTTTGCGTCCCTTGTAGCCAACCCCTGCCCACAGCCCCTCTCTCATTCCCACCCCAGCCCCCCACTGTTCTGATTCCTATCGCCATAGATTAAGTTAGACTGTTTTACAATTGCATATAAATTGAATCATTCAGTATGTACTCTTTATTTTGGCTTCTTTTGTTCAACAAAACATTCTTGAGATTCACTCACAGCGTTACGTGACCAGTAGCTTGTTCCTTTTCATTGCTGAGAAGTTTTCCATTCTATGAATACACCACAGTCTGTTTATCCGTTCTCCTGTTGATGGAAAGTGGGAGCACTGCCAGTTTTTGACTATTGTGAGGAACACTTATGAACATTCTTGTACAATCTTTGGTGGACATTATTATAAGTTTCTTATTTTTTAAAATCTCTTTGCATGTATGGAGTTGTCTCGTTATGTAATTTCTCTCTTTGCTTCATAAATCTCAGTGGAGGGTGGAGAAGGAGCCAGAAAGAAGCTAAGGAAAAGGACAGGCTCTGCTCTGTTCTCCAGAAGGCCCACCATAGCCCATGCGGAGCAGGATGTCTGCTATAGGGAATGTATTTAATACATGTATTTAACATTGTTGTATAAGAAGTAGTCAAAATACTTTTTAAAAAATATGCCCTTTATTGTCAAAAAATATGAGAAACAGACATCCCTAACTCCTACTGTATCTTTAACATACACTCCAGGCACACAGAGCTTTCAGTTTCTACTTTCTTTGTTTCTATAAAGTTAGAGTTTCTTTTGAGTATGCATTACTTTATAATCAGAAAAACAATAAAGATTTTTTAAGTCTGTTCAATGTGGGTGTCTCTAAGAATGTGTCTCCTCTCCCTCAAAATCACCATCATGATAGAATTTAATCATATCAAACACCATATATACATAGATAATATGTATATATTATATACATAGATATATATACATAGATAATATGTTTATATGTATATATATATAATATATATGTATGACTATAGAGAAAAAGACTATAAATTTAACAGAAAAAAATCTTGAACAGCCTGGAGCTGAGAATAAAGCATGGAATTATGGCCCTATTACCCTCTCCCACAAGAAATAGCTAAATGTACCCAAATAAGATTATCATAATAGGGAAAGTACAAACAGCAATGATTTTTAAATATAAGGATCAAAATATTTTTTTATTCATCAGATGAAATTAGAGAATCTGAGGTACAGACCACTAAAGATCCAAGTGGCTTCTCAGCAGACATTTTGCTCCCAGGTGTCCCCTTAACCCCAGCCCTGCCTTCTAGGTGGTCCAGCGGGCCTCCCCCTGAATCCTGAGGCCTCAGGTCTTCTTACTAGCGCCTTAAGATTCCTGTCCCTCCCTTCAAGTCTGCACTGCTGCAGTCTCCTAGCCTCGCCGCCTCCATCAAACCCTCTAGTTCCTGTGCCCCAAGCAATGACTTCTCTTGACTGCCAAGTTTATGACTTATTAACCCCCTGGGAGACAGTTAAACACCCTCCCTCTCCCTGCAGGAAGCCAGTACATTTCAGCAGTAGCCTTCCAGAGGCATCTCCCCTGCCTCAGTGGTCTGAACTAAAATGCTAGCTTAAATGGTGGGGGTTCTAGACCCGCTAGGAAGAGGGCATTTATGGCAGAGCTATTTAAGGACCAGGCAGAGCTTCCAATGACAGCATGCAGACGACCACCTCCTCTGCTTATTGCCTGCCCTGCCTCTGCTATTTACCCTCAAGGATGAAGATTCTAAAGCAGAAAATCAAAAATAGCAATTTTTTAGCTGCCGCTGGCACGCAGCTGAGAATTGACTCGGTTCTCACCACGGAGCCAGGATGTGTCATGCTTGGAAAAGCTATTGCAGCAGTGGGGTGATCTCATTAAAATCATAAAATAAACTAAAGCAATCAACGTTGCATCCTTGGAAGGCTGGAATAAGGCAGGAGCTAAGAAATTGCTGGTGGGCACAAAATTCCTTTTTCAGATGGGAGAGAAAAGATTTGGGCTTCTATTCTTATGTTTGGATGTCTGAATGTCTGAATGCATGCATACCTGCCGAACCACATGCCTTGCTTCTTTGGCACTGATGTGCACAAACCAATCAGCCTTGATCCATTAAAAAGTCAGCATCATCCTGCAATTTTCATCTTTGGTATATACCCAACAGAAAAGCTTGTGTATTTTCATGAAGAGACATGCGAGAATTTTCATAGCAGTGCTAGTCATAATAGCCTCAAACTGGAATCTATGAAACAAGCATCAATAGTAGAATGGATAAATAATACAGCAATGAGAATTAATGATCTTCAACTTTATGCATAATACAGTTGGGTCTCTCAAGCATCACACAGAGTAAAGGAAGCCAGACGCAAGAGTACATGCTGTAGGATGCCATTTACATAAAGCACACAAATGTCAGTTTAATATGCTGTTAGGAATCAAGAGAGTGGTCATCCATGGAGGCATGTGGTGACTATGCAGGAGGCACGAGGGAGCTTCTGAGGGGCTGGACATGCTGTTTTTTGATCTGGGTACTGGTTTCATGGGTGTAATCAGTTTTGCAAACCTCACTGAGCTATACACCTATGAATGTGCACTTTTTTGTGTGTATACTATAGTTTAATAAAAAGATATTTGACAGGCATAAAGCTTCAGTTAGGCAAGAAGAATGAACTCTAGAGATGTGCTGTACAATATTGCACCTATAGTCAATGATAATGTATCCTGTACTTAAAAATTTGTTAAGAGAGTACATCTCATGTTAAGTGTTCTTACCACAATAAAATAATTTTTTTTTAAATCATTAGAAAGAAATCCTCAGCATCAGACTGACAGATGCCTAATGGCTGGAAATTGGAGTGAAAGAAATCTAGAGTGGAGGTGAATGGTTAAATGGTATAAGGGTGTGTTCTGTGGCTAATATCTATTGGGGAAAGAACCTGGAAAACTAGAGGAAAGGACATGAGAAAGTGTGTCAAGTTTCAGCGCATCCTGTGGAGAAACCAGAATACACCAATGCAAAAAAATATCTCACACCAACAGACTTAACTAGCAAAAAGAAGGTCACATGTCAATGGAAGAGGTAACCAACCCATGGAATTTCTCCCTCCACTCAGAGTCATAAACAATATCGTTATGTTCTTATTCTAAGAAGCAATGAGAATTTTAAAGCAATTTCTCTCTCGTTTCTCATGTTGACAATTCTCTGGCTCCAAATCCTCAGATTGGAACAGGACAATGCGTCTGAGGACTGTGGGAAGGATCCTTGAACCCAAGAGGAACCGCCCAAAGGTTGATGAAGATGGTGGCTGGGAAGAACTCTGGTGCTGCCTCCAACTGAGGGCACTGGGTCAAGGTATAAAAGAAGGCAAGTAGAGGTCAGCAAGAGAGGAGGGAGGAACAATGAGATAGAGGGTTTGGGGAAAGATGACTAGGAACCCAGCAACTTACCAAACTCTTTTGTTAGGCAGGCCCAGCGGCCACCTTCTTGTTGGGGCCATGTCCACTGGTCAACACACAGACACCGAGCATTCTGACTCACACATGCTCTGCTGAAAGTCTTCAAACACTAGAGATGGAGGAGACAGGGGCAAGCTTTCCGAGCCATAAATGTCTAAGACAACTGCGCATCATTTTATATGTGCACAAGAGAAGAATCTCCAAGGAAATTGTACCAAGGATAATGAGAATAGAATGAATTAACTTCTCCTCCAAAGAACAGAGAGCTTCTTGAGGATAAGGTGGGTACCTTTGTAACCCACTGACCTTGACACTCCTTAAGGTCCCTTTCCCCTAAAGCACTGTTTCGCACACTTTAAGACACTACAAATCCCCTGGAGACCTTGTTAAAGTGCAGATTCTGATTCGTGGGTCAGGGCTGGGGCCTGAGATTCCGCATTTCTAACGAACCCCCAAGTGATGCTGATACTGCTGGTCTGCGTGCCACACTTTGAGTGGAAGGTCCTAAAACAGGAATTTGTTAGTGATCGTAGGAGCCTGATAGACTCCTCTTATTAATGTTTTCAGATTTTATTTGAGTATACACTAATAGTCTCTGGAAGGTACAAAGACACTATCAAGAGCGACGGTAGGAGGTGGACACTGGCTGAGGGAGGACAGAGGTATACTGTTTGTGCTTTTTGATTCATGAGCCATAGGAAGGGACCCCCATCCCAGAAATTAAATAAATAAATTCACAACAGGGAGAAAAATCCAAGAATTCATTTATTATATCTGGTTTGTTTCTAGGGAGTAAAAGCAGGCACAATCATTATCTGTCTGAACATTTTGGCTCATTCCTTAATTTGGTAAGCGAGGTCAGCTCCATTGTGTGGAGACATAATTAGTATCCAGGAAGCACTAGGCTTGATCACAAGGGTCCCTCATCTTGACCTGCAGGTGTTCATAGTGAGCGCAGGCACAGAGATCTGGGGCTTTCCAGTGACTAACAACTGATGGAAGGCTGCATAATTCAATGCAAGCCTGTATCTAAGATGTAATTCATCAACAAGATAAAGAAACCCATTAAGGTTAGAGTTCCTTCCAAGTCAAGGCTTTTCCAGCCTTCAGTGCAATCAAAGCGAAGCTGCTAGAATCAGGAAGAGGACTAACACATACACACTAAAGTCTGAGTAGGAGAAGGTAAATTTCAAAGGAAGGGGGAATCCATCCTTTAATCGAACAACCGATTTTCAAATACATTTTCAGACACTGATTTCTTGAACTCACAATCTATTCATAAGTAGAAAACTTGAGGGGCTGGCCCCGTGGCCAAGTAGTTAAGTTCATGCACTTCGCTTCGGAGGCCCAGGGTTTCGCCGGTTCGGATCCTGGGTGCGGACAAAGCACCGCTCATCAGGCCACGCTGAGGCAGCGTCCCACATGCCATAACTAGAAGGACCCACAACTGAAAATACAAAACTATGTACCGGGGGGCTTTGGGGAGAAAAAGGAAAAGTAAAATCTTTAAAAAGAAAGAAAAAGAAAACGATTAAAAAGAGTGTTTATATCTGTCAGATATTTTGTTGGTAACTTTTTAATCAAGTATGGTATACAAAGATAAGTGTATAGATCAATGAAATTTCACGAAGTGAACACACTCAAGTAAAAGAATCAAGAAATAGAACATTACCAGAATCCCAGAAAGTGCCCCTTATGCTCTCTTCCAGTCACTGACCCCCACTCCGAGGTAACCTCTATTTTGACTTGTAACAGCATAGTCTTGTCTGGTTTTGAGCATTACAGAATGGAACCATACCCTGTTGTACCTGTAAGACTTTAATCAGAACCCTCGTGATCCCCTTTTCTAATCAGGAAATTGTACATCTTTGTCTCTATGCTCAGAAAGGGTAGCCATGAGTGTCTGGCTGATTAAGTACATCCCTAAACCACTGTGTTTTTTCAGAAGAGTTGCGTGAGAGAACATCTTCCCCCAAATTACAATACCTCTCTACAAAAGGACACATCCCAGGACAGCGCCTTTATCTCCAGTCTCTTTCCAAGTCATCAATTTTAAATTACCAAATGACCCAGAGGCGCTGCAGCTTCCAGGGCTGCGATTCTCTTCGGAGTCAGGAAAAAGAATGGAGAGGATAAATCTCCAGCCTGTGAGCAAACCCTGAAACAACAATACCCCTGTTCGCCCGGTTAGGAAGAAATTCCCTTCTCTTACACTCTGGGGAGGAGAGAAGATACAACCCCTCCAATCAGATTATCTTCTCTGCCGGGGTAAGATAGGGCAAGACCAGGGGCCACTTCATTTTGGATTTAGGGGGTGACTAAATAGGGTGCCTGAGGAATGTCTTTTGGGTGAAGACATTCCGGGCAGGGAAGATATATAAAGTGGCACAAAGAAGACTTCAGAAGAAAATGCTATAAAGGCAAATGATGAAGTTGTTGACAGAACAGAGACTTGGAAATCTAGTTATGTGGTATGGATGTCAGGAATCAGTGCTATTTATGACCACACAGAGGATATTGGGTACCAGAAGGAGAGCAGCATTTTTACTTTCCCATTTTTTCCCTCAGAAAATCTCTCTGGCTGAAGTCTACCTCACTCCTTGTCAAACCCAGTAAGACTGAGGGGACAATAACAGCTGTGGGGAAGGATTTTCAGAACAAGAGCCCATTTTATCATAGCAGGAGAGATGAAAGCTTCATCTTGGTTCAGAATGAAATTGTTATGGCTCTAGAATGTAGGATTTAATACAAAATGTTTACCCAATGTAAAGTCCTTTTATAACATCCATATGTACATACAGAGCCTGACATCTTGATTAAGTAACAAATCCCAGCTTATTTTAGGTCATCAGAACCTACTGGTGGCAGCATGGGACCATAAAAGGGAGCTGTGGCAACTGTGAAGTTTTCAGTCAGCAAACATACAAATGGCTCCTACTTCGCAGTTGGCACAGATTGAAGTATATTCCCCAATCTTAGGGAACTCTCTGTCAGGGTGGGAGATGAGCATCCCCCAGGAATTTGTTAGGAACGCAGAATCTCAAGCCCTTCCCAAGCCCTGAATCAGAATCTGCGTTAGAATAAGATGCCCAGGTGGCTTACACCCATATTTAAGTTTAAGGAGTTTTGAGCTTAAATGACATTCTAGCTCAGTTATTCTCAACCCTGGCCTCACAGTAGAACTTCCTGGAGAATTTGAAAAGCCCTGGTTCCCAGTAGAGCAGTAAATCACAAGAAGACCTGGGTCAGAGCATTCCATGCAGAGGGAATAGCCAGGGCAAAGGCCACGAGGTGGGAACAATCTTGGTGTATTCCAGGAGCAGCAGTAGCGCCAAATGATGGAGACAGTGGTGGGAGTGGAGGTCAGCAAGAAAGGCCATTCCCAAGAGACTTTCAGGTCATTGGAACCAGTAAGGACTTTATTTGATGAGAAGCCATTAGTGGGTTTTGAACAGGGACTCGTTTATAAGCATTCAGCATAAAAAAAACACTTAAGCCTTGAGCTAAATTGTGATTTTTTTAATAGTTGGTTTTTTGATTCCCTTACTCCCTTGCCCCATTAAAAAACAAGACAAAACCCTCACGTATTAACTGAGAGTAGTTAGTATATTAATGCAGTGTAGAAACCAAAATTGTGTTAGGATAACAGAATTCGCAGAGGAAAATGAATTAAGTAAATCCACAGGTTGAAGTCCTTGCCTGCTGTTGCAAGATCAATCGATCAGTTGGAAGAGAGGGAGAGAGGGAGAGAGGGAGGGCGGGAGGGAGAGAGAGGGAGGGAGAGAGAGGGAGGGAGAGCAAGCGAGCGCACTCCTCCACAGATGGGAGACTATTTACAAGGGAGCACAACAGATCGGATCCTCTTCCCAGGCTTCTTCTTGGGCTGCTCCCTCTCCCACCTCCAACACTTCCTCTACTAAGTCCCTTTGTGCCAGACCCTCACTAACGTTCCCCTAGAGAAGTCACGGACCATCAGTTAGATGAGCTCTGAGCAGAGTGTGCGTCCATGGCTCTCGTCCTCATCCTGAAATGGGCCTGCCTCACTGCTCCCTCAAAATCACAACTCTGGGGGTGGGGGGGAATGACAGTACAAAGCCAAATAAGTGAGGGATGGAGAAGAACATGGTGTGAAGTCTGGGAGGTAACACTCCGATACTGTTAAATCCAGCGAAGACAGTAAATAGCATCCAACCCAGTTCTCCCCACTTCGTAGATTTGAAAACTGAAACCCAGAAAAGTGAAGCTATTTTTTGTCAGGGATGTAGAGCTCATTTTCGGCCAAATCCAGTGTAGAACCGAGGCCCTCAGTGAAATTGCCTGTCCCCTGAGGAGTGCCAAACCACCTGTTCATGAGTACAGCTTACCTCCAGAGAGCCTGACACCATCCCACCCCCTGAGCCAATAGCGTGGATGTCTGTTCTTGTCCCTGTCCTTGGAGCTTCTGTGACTATCCCCAAAAATTGTCACCAGAGTCCAAGAAATATATGTAAACGTCAGAAGACCCCTGGAAGCTGTGGAGTACGAAGAACTCTCAACTGGTGGGGAAGTTCCAGGAGCTTCCCCAACTTCAAGGACCTGAGCCATTCCAGCAAACCAGCAGGAAACCCAGAGGAGTCAGAATTTATAAGGCCCCTCAGAGAGGTGGCTGGCAGCCCAAGAAGGCCCCCTAGGACCTTTTGTGATCCCGTGTTACGTAGGGTAACGGTCAACCCCAAAAGCAAGCCCCAACAATCAGCATGTAGCCCAGCCGCCTTCACTGGGCTTGTATGTAATGGTCCCCACAGTCAGGCAAATTATGGGCAAAAGCAATGTGATTGGATGCCCAAGGCATGATCTACTACCCTGGCACCTACTCTAGCTTTTGCTGCATAACAAGCCACTCCAAAATTTAGTGGCTTAAGATAGTACGCATTTAGTAACTCTCCTGATTCTGTGGGTTGGCTGAGAGGTTCTTCTGGTCTGGGCTGCCTAGTCTGGTCTCATTCACACATCTGGTAGTCGGCGGGCTGGTTGGTCTGAAGGGCCGCAGCTAGGATGGCTCCTCTCTGCTCCGTGGAGTCCAGTGGGCTAGCCTGGGCTTCTTCACATGGTGGACTCAGGGTTGCAAACAGCCCCAAGAAAGGGCAAACTACAAAGCGGGGGGCTATTCAAGATTCTGTTTGTATCATATTCGCTATTGTCCCGTGGCCAAGTCCAGATTCAAGGGGGAAAATAGACTCAGCCTCTTGATGGGAGCAGCAGCAAAATTAACTTGCAAAGGGCGTATATACAGAGTTGGGAAGAATTTGTGCCTTTTACTGAAAACAACCACACTGTCTGTGACAGAAGGGCTCTCTGGGAGCACTTTGTCCAGGGCCCTGCAGGCATAAATCTCCTTCCTCACCCCATGAACGGCACAGCGCTTCTCTTCCTTGTTTCCCACGGTCACTTGCTTCGCATCGTAAGTTATTGGGTCCCACGGAGACATCATAATATTCCAACATGATAAAATTCGAATAAAAATAGCTAGTATTCCACATTATCCACTGAAACATATATTATATCCACCCACTAGTTGTTTTTATTCTCAGGGTTATTCACAAATACAAGTAAAATTTTTTTAAAATGTATTTCTCTATTAAAGATATTTTACAGGACAGCTTTCCTCAGAGAGTCTGCTTGTGGACAGTGGCTTTCTGCCCAACAGCAATGCTACAAATTATATTTAGCAAATCGACATGCTGTAAGACAGTAGCAGACTAAATTAGAACTATAATGCTTGGCTGGTTGTTTACTGCTCGTATTGTATATTTTTCACACACATTAGCCACCCTTCCAGGTCATCTGTAGGTATCCCAGATGCGCAAGCTTGGACGTAAGTGTATCTGCATCTCTGCACAGGAGAATACTGTTTTCTTTGGATGTATAGTTGCATGAAGTTCCAGCTTCTTTCTAAACATATCTTCTTTCTGGGTTTAGATATGTCATTAATTATATAATACAGGGCTTACCAAACTTTTCCCATAAAGGGTCAGATAACAAATGTTTTAGGCTTTGCAGGCCACGTGGTCTCTCGCACTACTCAACTCTGCATTGTAGCGTGAAAGCAGCCATAGACAATCTGTAAGCATGTGGGCAGGACTGTGTCCCAAGAAAACTTTATTTATGGACACCAAATTCTGAATTTCATATAATTTTCACACATCACCAAGTATTATTCTTTCAAAAAAATTTTTGCAACCATCTACAATTGTCAAAACCACTCTTAGCCCTTGGGCTGTACAGACACAGGCTGCGGGGAAGATTTTCCCAGAGAGCCATAGTTTACAGACTCCTGACCTAGTGCATTAATTAATAAAGCAATCCTCTGACAAAGGAAGCAGAGATTCCAGCCTCAAGCTCTCCGACTGCATTTTGACATCTCTATTTTCTCTATAAGTGCATTTCTCTATGAAAGCTAATTGCTTAAAAATTTTAAGCAACTCTGCTTTTATATATAACCTCAGGGAAGAATTACTTCGTGTCTCTGTATTTTTTTTAAGTAAAGATAAAAGCCACTTGCTAGCAAATTAGTTTTCCCTTTATTTGCGCATAATTTTGTGGGTCTAGGTCTTCTCTTTTCCTTATTTATGCTTTACAGAGCTTCAGATTTCTTTGTCTGAGTGGCATGACAATGATCTGTGAATTGGCAGCTTGAGTGAGAAATCACTAAGTTGTGGGACAAAGCTCATTCTGATAATAGAGCTCATTCCTCCATCCCAGAATCAGCGAATTCCATCCTTCAAGACCTTCCATTATGCACTGTAGTTCTAGCCCCATATAGTCTTTGATTATAGTACATCATAAAGACCTGTGTTCAATCTGATCCTTTTTGATTTTCCAATTTAGATCTCAAGAAGTGCATAAAATCAATGTCAGCATTTTGACAGTGGTGGTGCCTCAGACTTTGTTCAGCGTTTTTTTTTATAACTTATGTTGCTCTATATTCTGATGATACATAGAGAATGTTTCGCAGTGTTTGCATTTATCTCATTGGATTGAATGATTCTGTCTGATACAAAGGAGGCTGAGTGCCTCCAGGTCCAGATAAAATTGCTCCACAGTTCATCTCATTCCGAATGGATTAAGCAAGTCTAACGAATCCTTTCATGTTATTTTGCCATCCAATGCCTTGTGATTGTTTTCGGTAAAAATATTAAGCTGGATTTATTTAGTAGCAGCTTTAACTTTTGAAGTGGCTGTTTGAATACTAAACCTGTTTTGATTTTCTTTCCCCATAGTCAAGGTGATATGATATCAATCTGTTCCGTGTGGTTCAAGGCTCGCCTGAGGTTCTTTTGAGGTACTTCTGCTAAGGCATTATTCACATCCTCCCTCATGCCCGAGTTACAGAAACATTTACCACCTAAACAAACACTGCACGAATGTATACTTTTCAACGTAAGCCTTTTCCTTCTTCAGTTTAACCATGAATTCAGTTGAATTCAGGGATGGTTGGGGACTTACTGGGCACTGAATTTAGTGCCAGTTATCGTGAAAGGTACAAATATGAGTGGGACATGCCCAATCTCAAGGCATTTACACTTGTCCTGAGGAAGAAGAGCCCAAACACCAATAACTACTAAATGGAACAGAAGGTGCAGACTGGGTTTTAGGGGGAGGGATTTAGATAATGGAGAGATGACTCACGGGCGGGCCTGACAGCATCCATTGTAAGTCTCCTTTGCTGTTCATATTAAAGTACTGCCCGCTATTTTTCACTTTGTTATGGTAAAATGAGGCAGCCTCTTCCTGCTTTGGGGTCAAATTACGCAGCTTTAAACTATGAAATTAAAAATGCTTATTCCTGACACCTACCAAGTTTACTCAGTATTCTTGCAGAGGGAAAAAAAAAAAAGGCTAAAAATGGATGCTGTTTGAGACATGCCCGATTTTCTGTTTTGACTTTATCATTTAGTACAGTCAAAAATTTGCTCATTAATTACAAAAAAGTAAACCCATTGAATTGAAGAGCTAATGCGACTGATTTGGGGGATGTGAATTGAATTGATTGTTCAGCTGAAGTGACTGCTCGGCTCAAACTGGTGGAGCTAAAACCTAGTTCGGTTCAGCTGGGGCACGGATAGCTGCAGGCGAAAGCTATGTCTAGGAAAGCAGAGGTGCCGTTATTAAGGATCCAAGGGGAAAGAAGGTAATGGGGTAAGCAATCAAGATGTGGCAGATCTGAGATGCGGTCAGGGCAAGCGGTGGGCCCAGACACAGGTATAAACATCCACTGAAAATCTAAACCAGAGATCCCAAAGGAAGGCATTCTAAGGGACTGAAGGAAAGGAGCGATTCAGCAGAGAATCAAATCAAAGGTGAGGAAAGACCTTGATAAAGAGAATCAAAGGCTTGTCTTCACCTAAGACTTTTTACTCTCCTGTGAAACCCTGGACCAACCCTTGGGCTGTTCAAATAGGGCTAATTATGAACATCTGACTCCAGTAAAGAGAAAATTAAGAGGATTGTAGCTTGCTGAAGCAGAAGTTAAAGAAAATATTCTTTCATGTCTCTTCTTTAAGCCTATCACCAGAAAGATATTTTTAAAGGCAGACGTCATCATTAAATTAGCACTTAATGGTGCCAACCTAGTGGCGCAGCAGTTACGTTCGCATGTTCCACTTCGGTGGCCTGGGATTCGTGGGTTCAGATCCCGGGTGCAGACATGGCACTGCTTGGCATGCCATGCTGTGGCAGGCGTCCCACACAGAAAGTAGAGGCAGATGGGCACGGATGTTAGCTCAGGGCCAGGCTTCCTCAGCAAAAAGAGGAGGATTGGCAGCAGATGTTAGCTCAGGGCTAATCTTCCTCAAAAAAAAAAAAAAAGCACTTAATTTAGCAAACTCTGAGGTTTGACTATTTGGATTAAACTTCAGCTAAAGATGAATCCTGATACTCCTTAGAATGGCCAAGAGAATATAGTGTAAATCAAGAGCTTCAAGTTTTTAGTTCTAACTCTACAAGTACTTAAATGGCCAATACGGACTTTGAAATAGCTGTATATTTTCTTCTTCTCCCTTTCGGAGCTGGCACGGTTTCTCTTTCTTATGATGGACTTTATGCGAGAGGCCTCTGATGAAAGACATCCCTCCGCTAAGTGCAGGTGCTATTGGAACACAGCCCATCACCATCAGCTCAGCCACGAAGGGTGGTATCTACAGACCACAGTGAAATTGCAAAGAGCAGGAATTGCACCCGTGGAGGATCTAATGGACCGGCAGCTGTCAGTTCATTGTTTAAACACTTGCTGTTCCTCAATGGTGATTTTTTTCCCCCAGAAACTGGCTCAAACCAACATATGACCCTTTTGTATAATCTATATAGACTGTTGATTTTACTGCAGAGCACTCGAAATCGAAAATACAAAAGCTTTCTTTGAGTGTTAAAACAAAGCAGCTTCTGACTTGCTCTGAAAATGCACATTGCGGAGATTCTTATCTGGATGGGCCTTTGATTTCCAGCCAAGTAGAGAGCAGGATGGTCTAAGAATAAAACAGCAAAGCAGTTTGAGTAGTAAATTCACATCGAGTCTTTCAGAGAATGTGGAGATAAAATCCAAAAGAGAAATTCTCAAAACAATCCCCAAACAAATAAATTCCGCTCCTCCACCTCCCCCGCGATGAAAACGAAAGCACAAAAGAACAAGCTTCCTCATATTCGTAAGAGTAGGTTATTTTCTTTCTTTTTTTAAAAAAAATAACACTTGTTGGCTATCTTATTAAAAAAAATACGTACCGACTGTAGAAAAGTGGAAATCACCCATAATCCCACCACTCTAAAACAACCATTTTTTTCTGTAGCTATCTATGCTGTATTTTTTTAACAAAAGTTTCATCGCACTGTGTGTACAATTTTACAGAAGTGAGTTGCTCTTGAAAAGGTAGCGAAGGTCAGCTGAATCTTGAAGAAACATCAACTGTGAAGGCTAGTTGATGACAACAGTTCTCACTTCCCTGATACACTTTTTCTTCCATGGCTTCTGCCAAATGTAATACATCTTGCAGGATCAAAAGAGACAGCAACACTTCAACAAAGTGAGAGAAAAAACAGTCGAGTTAGACACACAGGGAATCGGGCTGCAATGGAATGCTGGTCTTAGCCTTTTGACAGTTCCTCTGTGTCAATCAGCAAAAATTGTTGTGAGCTTCTCATGGTATCCTAGTCTGCCCCAAAACCAATCGAACTCCCACTTATCCGGGCCCCCAAATGGTCATGAGTGCAAATAGAAGATGTGCTCTGGAAGGAGCTGGCTGAATCCAAATGAAATTTCTGTGGCTTGTGAGTATGTGTGTGTGTCGATGCGAATGTGTGTGTGTGCATGCATACCTGTGTGCACACACTCATTTAGAATGAGCCCCCCAAAATAAAGGCATTCTAGCTTTCTGAAGGGCAACTCTAAGTAATCATGAACTCATTATGATAAAAGCTACCATTTACTGAGTACTAAGTGAGCTCTGCGCTAGGGATTCTGCTCGCATCATTGAATCAAAATTTTTCCTGGTCACACTATTAAAACTACAACCTACCCCCTGCCCAGCACACTGATTCCCCTTATTATAACACTGATCACCTTTGAACATACTTTATAATATTTGTTTAATGAATGAATGTGCGAATGCATGCAAAGGAGGTTGCAAAATTTGCCCATGGTCACATAGCTAGTAGGTAATAAAATTTGGTTTTGAAACCAAATCTCTCTAGACTCCAAATCTTGTCCTTTCAAGAGTGGTCCCCAGACCAGCGCTGTTCTATGAGCTGTTTGCCATGGTTGAGATAAGTGCAATTGAGAGTAAGCGTTGGGAAACTTTGGGAAACAATTTGACACTGCTGCAACATCCAAGAAAGAGTATATCAGTACACTTGTCTCATGGAACAGGGCATGGACCAGCTTGCACGTCGTCACACTCACCTGGTGAGTACAGGTGGTGCAAGCTGTGCGCAAGTCCGGCATGGTCAGTCCACATCACAATATGTCATATTTAGGATTACTTTGTCAACTGTAACTCTAAAGTGTAGAAAAATCAGAGATAATGTAGGCATTTGTTTCTTTTAATAATTTTTTTTATTTTTACGACCATTTTCATTTTTAGAGATTAACATTATCAACTAAATTAGTAAATTTTAATGCTGAATTACATTTGGCAAAATAAGCTTCACTGGACTTTTTTGTCAAGAAGACATACACCATTTTTGATTTTAGCAGCAGAAGGAGTAAACTAAATGAGGCTGGTCAAAGCAAATCCTGAAAAATGGAGACCAAAAGAGTTTGTACTAATTTTTTGGTTTTGTTTGTTTTTGAGGAAGATTAGCCCTGAGCTAACATCTGCCGCCAATCTTCCTCTTTTTGCTGAGGAAGGCTGGCCCTGAGCTAACATCCACGCCCATCTTCCTCTACTTTCTATGTGGGACGCCTACCACAGCATGGTGTGCCAAGTGGTGCCATGTCTTCACCCGGGATCCAAACCGGCGAACCCCGGGCCGCCGAAGTGGAACGTGTGAACTTAACCACTGTGCCACCGGGCCAGCCCCTGTACTAGTTTCATTCAGAAGTATTTTCCTTCAAATGGTGAGTTCAATTTTGTAGCCATGACTGATGGTAAAGTGCTTAAAACAGAGTACATTACTCGTGGATATTTTCTAGTTAAAAGCAGCAATGAAAATATCAAAATGTAAGCAACATTATGGTATATATACACAATGGAATACTACTCAGCCATAAAAAAGGACCAAATTGTTCCATTCGCATCAACATGGATGGACCTGGAGGGTATTACGTTAAGCGAAATAAGCCAGACAGAGAAAGACGAACTCTATATGACCCCACTGATAGGTGGAAGTTAACATATTGACAAGGAGATGTGATCGGTGGTTACCAGGGAAAAGGGGGGGTGGGGGGAGAGCACAGAGGGGGAAGTGGTGCACCCACAACATGACTAACAATAATGTACAACTGAAATCTCACAAGGTTGTAATCTATCATAATCTTAATAAAAAAAAATCAAAAAAAAAGTAAGCAACATTTATATACCAAATATAGAGAAATAAGTTCAAAACCAAAAAAAAAAAAACTTTGAAAGAGTATTGAAATACAAAGTCGACAGAAGCAGATATTTGTTTTCACATATAAACAGCAATGCTAGGCAGCCTTCTTGTAAAGCAGCCTTTGGTTTGCTAAGACTAAAAATTTGCACACAGTTGCCAAAGCCTTAAAGAGAGATGCAACAAAGATGTTTGCTTGGAAATGTCAGGTGAACTGGGGGCAAAGAAGGTCGCTCAAGTATCACTTTCCAAAGACAGGAATGGGCTAGTTTATGGAAGACCAACTTATAAAAAACATAAAGCTTGCAAAGTATTTTGCATTGCAACTTGTTATCATTAACAGACAGTTAATATAGCAACTTTTTTAGCATATGTACAATTTCAATATGATCGAAATATTAAGGAAGAATTGCTTTTTCAACGTCATTGCTGAAAACAACTAGCATGGCACTGTATGAAACTATGAAGACAAATACTTCACATGATAAAACATTGTCAATAAGTGGGTTTCAAGTTTAGTTTTCGTGTAGAAGTAACATTCTGATGGCTCAGCTGCAATTACAAGAAAACATTCTGAGTAGTTACTCAGATTAAGGTGTCCCCAGAATGTAAATCAATGTACTTTCCTTCATCAAGAAAATCTCGCTAGGAACATAATGTCAGCTGAGCTGAACAGTGTGCTTCCTGATGTGGTAAAATCTTAGCATTACACAAAAGCTAATGCATTACATTTCAGATTATTCTCTATATTTTGTGATAACATAGAAGTTGAACATAAACAATGATTATTGCATGCTGGGTATGATGATAATCAAGAGGAAAGTTCTGTCAAGAATGTTTGAACTACAGAATAAACTCTCTGTGTTTCTGCAAGATAAGAAACCAGTTTAACCCAACTTTTTAAAGATATGAATTAGACAGTGTGATATTTTTGTTATATTTTCAGTATATTTATGCTCTAAGCTCTGGACTTATCCCATACAAGGACATGTTTTTCAATGGCAGATAAGATCTAAAAACGAAAACAAAAGTTGGAACCTTGGAAGAACGAAGTTTTTACAGATTGCTGTGACATATTCCATAATTTAACAATTATCATTGACTTCGATAATGATCTTAGTATTACACAGCTGCAAAAAGTTCTCTCTGAATACCTTACAAATCTGATAGAACATTTTGAATTTTATTTTCTTTCAAAAAACATCACACAAGGAAATTCATGGATCTTTAATCTGTCTCGTTCATAGAGAGAGAACTTAAATTCAATTATACTTCACAAGATTGTTGGAACCGGCTGCTAATGAAAGGTTGAAGATGAATTTTGAAAATAGAGCATTGCCTAGTTCATTTTGGGTAAAAGTTAAAAACAAATATCCCGAGCTTGCTGAAATTACTTTAAAATATCTTCTTCCATTTCCCTAAACACACTTTTATGTAAGATTGATCTCTCTACTATGAGCAGTATTAAAGCAAGACAAAATATTTTAGATATGCATTATGCCCTGTGAGTAGTGGTGTCTAGATTAGTTAACAAGCAAGAAGCAAGCTCATCTGTTACATCAAAACTTCAACTATCGGGGCTGGCCCCGTGGCCGAGTGGTTCAGTTCGAGCGCCCAGCTTCGGCAGCCCAGGGTTTCGCCAGTTTGGATCCTGGGTGTGGACATGGCACCGCTCATCAGGCCATGTTGAGGCGGCGTCCCACATGCCACAACTAGGGACCCACAACTAAAATATACAACTATGTACTGGGGGGATTTGGGAAGAAAAAGCAGAAAAAAACCCTTCAAATATTGATACATACAATGATACAATGCTTGGTCAAAAATGTGCATAGACATTTAATGTGGAGAATTGCTACTTCAGTCAACTTTTGTTTGGTTGTGATTGTGGAATAACAAGAAGTTATATGTAACAGTGATTACATTAATTGCCTTTATGTAGACTTTCATAAACAACATATATGGTTTGTGTGATTCTTTTCTTTTTTATGTTATATTTGCTTTGACTATATTTATTGAAATGTAATTTGATGCCTGTTGAATCTAATAAAACAGACAAATCTTATGTCTTTGTTTCTGTTTTATTTTATTTTCTAGTATTTTGGTTTTATTGTATTTTTACAAAAGTATCATGGGGGCCAGCCCCCAGTGGCGCAGCATTTAAGTGCGCACGTTCTGCTTCGGCGGCCCAGGGTTCCCCGGTTCAGATTCCGGGTGTGGACATAGAACTGCTTGGCAAGCCATGCTGTGGTAGGCGTCTCACATATAAAGTAGAGGAAGATGGGCGTGATGTTAGCTCAGGGCCAGGCTCCCTCAGCAAAAAGAGGAGGATTGGCAGCAGTTAGCTCAGGGCTAATCTTCCTCCAAAAAAAGTATCAGTTTGCTATGGCTGGAAAATTTTTAAAATAGCTAATCCTTTGTCACAGATAGCTTGAGAAGCACCACCCCGACTGCCTCCACTTAGGGCCAAGTCGGCCTACCAGAGAATCTGCATCCACCTCAATCCTCTAGATCTGGGCTGGTCCAACTCACTCACTGAATCCTAGAGGGTTTTAATCAAAGGATTTAGTGAAAATTGTTCCCTGGCATCCAATGACACAGTGCTATTCACATAGATTCAGCTTGCTGAGCCTCTGAAACCCCTAAATCCCATTGTAGGACTCCAGACCAAAAGAAAGCCTAATAGAGTCCTTCAGGCTATTGAGAAATGCTGATGGAAATAGCCTTCATTGTTTTCCTTTAAGAACATAGATGGAGGGGCCAGCCCAGTGGTGCAGTGGTTAAGTGCACACCTTCCGCTTTGGTGGCCCGGGGCCGGTTTGGATCCAGGGCTCGGACATGGCACCACTTGGCAAGCCATGCTGTGGCAGGCGTCCCAGACATAAAATGGAGGGAGATGGGCATGGATGTTAGCTCAGGGCTAATCTTGCTCAAAAAAAAATAAAAGAACACAGATGGAGGGGCCGGGCCGAGTAGTCAAGTTTGCGCACTCCACTTCCGCGGTTTTGCCGGTTTGGATCCTGGGTGTGGACATGGCACCACTCGTCAAGCCATGCTAAGGCGGCATCCCACATGCCACAACTAGAAGTACCCACAACTAAAAGTACACAACAATGTACCGGGGGGATTTGGGAGAAAAAGGAAAAATAAAATCTTTAAAAAAACAAAAAGAACATAGCTGGAGGGGCTGGCCTGGTGGTGTAGTGGTTAAGTTCACTCGCTCTGCTTCGGCAGCCTGGGGTTCGTGGGTTCAGATCCCAGGTGCAGATCTACACACTGCTCATCAAGCCACGCTGTGGCACCATCCCACATACAAAATAGAGGAAGATTGGCCCAGATGTTAGCTCTGGGCCAATCTTTCTCACTAAAAAGAAAAAAAAAAGTAAAAGAAATAAATTGAACAAAAATAGTTAAAAAAAAAAAAAAGAGCATGGATGGAATACATTGGGCCAAGGCAGAGGAGGTGGGTTGCAAATTAGTTGACAAGGAGAAAAATGATGAGAATAGAGCAGAGCTTGTTTATTTATTTATTTAAATTTTGGAAAACATTAATGTTTTTTATTGAGTTCATAATAGTTTATGTCAATGTGAGATTTCAGTTGTACATTATTTCTTGACTGTCACCACATAAGTGCTCCCCTTCACCCCTGTGCCCACCCCCACCCCCTCGCCCTGGTAACCACTGAACTGTTGTCTTTGTCCGTGTGTTTGTTTATATTCCACACGTGAGTGAAGTCATCTGGTGTTTGTCCTTCTCAGACTGGAGCAGAGCCTACTAATTAATGACAAGGAAGCTTGCCACCAGAGATCAAGAAGAGCCCAGAGACGTGTTGGGCCTTGGGAGAAGGGTTTGGCTTCTGCTCCCACCTACCACGTTGAGTGAGCCCTGCAGCGTGCCCTTGTCTCCCTGGAGAAATGCTGAGAAATTGGGTCATAGATTCTGTACGCTCCAAACAACACACACACACACACACACACACACACACACACACACACACAATCACCAACAACTGCACACATGAAAGCTGTCAATCCTCTATCGTTGGACACCTCTTATGGACCAGGCACTCTATGGGAATCATCTCTTCAATCCTTACAACGAGCCTATGAGCTACATATTCTCAGCCATATTTTACAGATGAGAGAAGTGAGGCTCCTAGAATTCCAGAAGGTTATTTACCCTCCAGTCCACCTTCTTTTCTCTTACTCCTTCATCGTCCCGCCCTGGCCGTCCCCACCGCCATTTGCCTGGATTCTACTTATTTTTTCATGACCCAGCCTAGACCTGTGGTCCTCAGCTTCGAGTTCATCTTGGAGTCACCTGAGGTGCTTTGAAAAACCATTGCTATCTGGGTCTCATTCCCAGGGATTCTGGTTTTAATTGATCTGGGATGTGACCAATTAAATCGTAATTATTTGGCTTTCGAAAATTCTGAATAATTCTAATATTCACCCAAAGCTAAGGACCCCTGACCTAGAGACTATTAGAGCTGAGCTAGGTGCCCCTTTTCTGTGGCCCATAACACCTTATTTTTATCTAGTCACCCATTTATGTATTTATTTTTTATTACCTGTTATCAAATTTAACTTCACAGCGTTGTTATTGCCTGTTGCCCCCTGTAGATTTTAAACCATCAAAGGCAGGAACTTTCCTATTCACGTTTGTTCATTCGTTCCTTCACTAACTTAGCAGGTACTTATTAAGTACCTACTGTGAGTCGGGCTCTGTGCTTGAAGTTGGGAATTACAACAGTGAACAAGGTACCATGTGCACTCAGAGTTTGGTGAAGGAAACAGAAAATGAAAAGGACAACGTATGTGTTCTTGTTTTCTATTGCCACATAACAAACAACCCCAAACTTAACCGCGTGTCGTGTGTGTCCTAGCCTACAGGTTCAAGCTCTTTCTGCAGCTGTGCCAACAGTTGCCTCTTGGGCACCCCCTCGCCTAGGAATGCACGGAGCGATGACGCCGTCTGCGCTCTGAAGGATGCATCTGGGGAGAAGGTCTGGAAGAGGGTTACCCTTTGGGCAAGGAATTCTTGGGTCCCAGATATCTTGAACAGGATTGGCTATAAAATTTGCGTGAGCCAGTGCAAAATGAAAATGTAAAACCTCTTGTGCAAAAAGCAGGAACGAAGGTGCGGTTAAGGGTACTAAAGCATAAAGCTTGTTCCTTTCTTCCATGGTCTCTCTCAACTTGAAATGGTGCTGTTTATTCGCTACTTAATGCCATTCTAAGTAAAGAAAAAGTAAAATTTTAAATTATTAGCATAAATTTTACCATTCATCTTTATATTGTGCAACGTCAGTTTTAAATGCAAATATAAGAGATTTTAACTCATATGAAGACTCATCGAAATTATACAATTCCTATTTTATAACCAGTACGCGCATTTGTATTTCATTCTTATCAGAACATTGGAAAGCCTGCACAAAATCAACCCAATGCTTTAATTTCGCTTCTTGATATGTGCACAGTCTACTAACACGCTCCACCTTCAGTGTACCTATGAATAAGGAAGAACTGAAAGGAACAGGAATCGTGTATTAGCCTGCTTTCCCTTTCCTCCTATGTCTTCACTTTCAGCCAAAGTGGTTAGCTAATACAGGAAAGTAAGTGAGGAAGAAGGATATGGTAGGGTTCCTAGCTCATTCATGCTTTCTTAGAAGTGCCTTCTTTCTGCTCTCAAAGCAAGTTCCAGTTCGAATGAGGAGAGTGGCCTTTCCGGGCTGTTTGCCCTCACTTCCCTAGTCAGAGGTGCAACCCAGTTACCTCATATTTGTTTTGAGTCTCACTAAACTCCCACACCTGTGGGTCCACCAGGATGCTGTGCCCATGGGGCACTGCAAACGCTGCATTCTAAAGGGGCGGGAATGAGCAGCAGAGATGTGGCATATGGGAGATGCAGTATAGCTCCTCTGCTCATGTGCATATCCATTGTCCCATCAGGCTTCATTTACAAAACACAAGTGCAAAGATAAAATTATTAAGCATTTCAAGACAGTAACTGCAGAGTATTAAATCAAGGTTGGGCCTTTCTGAGCACAGGGCCCTGTATGACTGCACAGGTGGCATGCCCATGAAACTGGTCTTGACTCAGAGTTTGGTCTATAAGCGTGGGGGAATAGGTTGTCAGTAGACTAAGCTTCTTAGTGGGCATATCTCCTTGGCCCCATGGACTCCTCACTCCCTGGTAAGGGCTGTGACCAAAAGAGGACCCAAGTGGGACCCTCCATAGGGCAGGTCCCAGGGCAGGAACCTTGTTCCTTGTGCCCAGGTCTAATGGTAAAATAGATGATAACTTCTACTCCAACGGGAAAGATGGTGGGAATGACAGGTTTGGAGACAAGAGAAGAGTTATTGTGTCCTCAACCAAGCATATTGTACAGACTCAATACATATTCATGAACAAATGAACACACAAACAGCAAACAAGTAGTTGTACAATGGAGTAGATGAGAACAGGTGTTTTGATGAAATGATATCTGACTTGCATTGGGAATGCAGGCCTACCTTCAAAGTCACCTCTCCCTCCTGTTCACTAAAAGATGATTTTCCATATGCCCTAATTGTGTACCATACATCCTATGCTAGCACATCACACAAAGAACCGCCAAAGCACCATCTTCTGTCTTCCTCTTTATACATAAATGCTTTTTTAAATCACCCAAACTAACAAAATACTGAGCTCTGTGCTTTCTTGCCTCAATTATGTTTTTCATCATTATATTCCTTCAACCTTGAGATTTACTTTTCTTAAATTGCATTCCCCACATCTGGGATACAAACCATTCTGCTGATACAGCGAATGCATATGATAAGGGAAATGTGCATCTGCTTTAATTCTCTAAAAACCAGGCAAGATTTGACCAAACACATCACTAGGCCATTCAAAATCTACTTTTTTCATTGAGTATATTCACATGGAACTAGTAAGAAGTCAACAGTAAGGAAGAAAATGTTCATTTATTTTTTTCTCTTCATAAACTGGATGGAAATATTTGGGTCCTATTGTATGCATTTTTTTCAGTTTGATTAGGACAATGAATATGTCTAAAATGTCCTACCACCAAAGAAAAACATTCATACATTCACTGAACGAAAATAACTCACTAAGAAAACTTCTAACTTTGAGAAGAATGAAACTTTACTTACCATTGCCACCCTCTCTGTTCACTTTCATAGGTCTAATTGGTTGAATAAATATTGCCTTTAGTTTCCATTTTTGTTTTGATTATTGTCTTTTAACCACATACCTTGTACTTCAATCTCAAAATATGCCTATGAGTACCTAACCTTTCTAAAGAAAAGATACTATTTTCCCACTATGCTTTGAAACCTTCAGAAATTCTCACTTAACTTTTGTGACTGAATTCTCTCAACCCTGGGCTTTTTTCTTCAAAAAGGTGGGTCTTGGTTCACAGACCTAACTCGTGTCTAGCTCACATATGTAATTTCCATTACCTTCAACAATTCTAAGGCAATCTAATCAATAGAGATAATCCTGGATTTTAAAAAGCTATGCTAATTGCTCTAATTCCTTTTATTCACTAAATCCTCCTTCATTTCACCCTTCCTTAAAAGAGAATGATAATTTTTCTCTAGGAATCAATAAACTCTCCCAGAGCCATTGAAGCTTCCAGAAAAGCCTGTCAGGTAAAATTTTTATTTTATCTTAACTTCGTACCATATTCATTGATCCCACTGGCTCAAAGACACAAAAACAAGACTGAATCTGAAAAAAATGAAACACAGCCACCAGAGCACAAAGTAATTACAGATGATCCCTGACTCACGATGGTTCGGACTTAAGATTTTTCGACTTTATGATGGTGTGAAAGCAATACACCTTCAGTAGAAACTACACTTTGATTTTTGAATTTTGATCTTTTCCTGGGCTAGCGATATGTGCACATTCCATTCTGGTGATGCTGGGCAGCGGGAGCAGCCGCAGCTGCCAGTCAGCCCTGCGATCACAAGAGTGAAGAACCGACACCCTTACAACCATTCTGTACTCATACAACCATTCCTTTTGTCACTTTCAGAATTCAATCAATTACATGAGATATTCAACACTCTATTACAAAATAGGCTTTGTGCTCTTAGATGATTTTGCCCAACTGTATAGGCTAATGTAAGTGTTCCGAGAACATCTAAGGTAAGCTACGCTAAGCTACGATGTTCGATAGGTTAGGTATATTAAATGCATTTTTGACTTAAGATATTTTCAATTTACAATGGGTTTATTGAGACATAATCTCATTGTAAGTCAAGGGAGATCTGTAGTTAGCCCCCTCTGGTACGGGTGGCTGGCCTCTTTTTGATGCATAGGAAGAGCTCTGTCATGATTTGTTGATTGACTGATGTTTAAAAGGCAAGTGCCTGAGGGGAAATTTGAAAAATTCCTGTCATTGTTTCCTCTCCAATTGTCTGAAATACATGATTTTCTATAAATCACTCTCCAAATACGTTGTGCCATTTTCATGTTTCAGAGAAAGGCAATTTGGACCAGTTCTCCAGCAATTTGGGATGAAAATTTGACCGATGACAAAGCCGTTCAACATCAAATAGCACTCACACACACTTAGGGAGAAGTAGCTACAGGCCAGCTGCCTTACCAGATACCAGACATACAAGGACACCTAAGATTGAGTCCTTGACTTCTAAACTTCACAGTCAAGTGGGGAAAATAGCAGTATAAATAATCGACATGAAATGTGCTGAGTTATAATACAAGTATGTGCAGACTAGCACAGGGACATAGAGGCCCCACGTCAGTGGATGGGGATTCAGTAGACTGGTTAAGAGCAGAGGCTCTGTGTCAAATTGGGTTTGGATCCCAGATCTGTGATTCACTGCGTGACCGTGCAAGATACTTTGCCTCTCTGTGTCTCAGTTTCCTTCTCTGTGATAGTGATAATGATGGTATCTATCTCACAGGGTTGTTGTGAAGAGTAAATGAGTAATTTAAAACAGTGTCTAGAACATAGCACCCAATAAATATTAGTCATTATTAATATTATCAGATTATACATAAAAGGGAGCCTGAGACTTGACCTACCAAAGTAGGTGGAGAAGGGCAGGCTTCATGTTATAGGCGTGTCTGGGGAATCCCAAGCAACTCTGTGGCTGGAGAACAGATTAACAGAAGGGAAACGTGAAAATAGCATACACTGCTCTGGACTATGATGTGTTTGAGTCTTGGTTCTGATACTCACCCACTAGCTGAGTGCCTGAGCAAGTCAACCTGGCATGAAAAGAGTAGGTGCTAAATCCATGAGAACAAGTATTACTATAGGTGAGATTGGCACTAAAAGTCTAGCTGAGTTTACATTGTGGAGGGCTTGTATATTGCGTGTATTATTCGACTATTGCTGCAATAATGCTGTATAACAAACAACCCCCAAGTCTTAGTAGCTTACAATAAGCTTTTATTTTCTAACCTATAGGTGAGTCAGCTGAAGTTTGGCTTATTTTGGTTGATTTTTGCTGGGCCTGCTTGAGTTCAGCTGGGCTTGGCTCCAGGCTGCAGACCGGTTCTGCTCCACATGGCTCATTCTGAGACCTGTAGCTATCTGTTCAGAGCACACACTTTTCATGACAATAGCTGAAGCCAGAGAGGGGGAACCAAACCATATAAGCACATTTAAAGTCTTCTCTCTTCACATCAGCCAAGATTCCATTGACCAATGCAAGTCACACGGGATGGGGAAGCATACTGTGTTCACATTCCAGCAAGAATTGCAGTCACATGGCAAAGGGTGTGAAGGTATAATTCTATTATAGGGAGAGTGAAGAATTAGGAACAAATCCCATCTACATATCTGGGAGTTTTAATTCATTCCATAGATTAAGAGATCCGTGAAAGACATTATATTAAGGAAATGAGATGATTAGATCTAAAATTTGGAAAGTTCATCCTGGTGATCACGTAGGAGGTGAATGGGGTAGGGAGGGACTGGGGGCATTTGGATCAGTGCTGCTAGTCCACGGACTGGACAAGAGGTGGTTAGGATATTGGATTCCATGAAGAGGATAAATGTGAAAAAAATTGATGAGTTAGAATTACCAAAACGTGGTGACTAACTGGATGCAGCATCAAGGGGAGGAGGCAGAGTTGGTGAGAGAAGAAAGGTAGAGCTGACTCAGAAGTTCCTAGGTTAGACAAGTAGGAGGATGGTAATGGTCTTGAAATAGGGAGGGTTGTAGGAAGAGCACGTTTCTGAAGAAGAAGACATAGGAAGACAGTAAATCTAATTTTGAACAGCGTGGTGACTTTGCAATGCATCAACTCGCCTAGGCTAATCTCTATTTCCCAGAATCCCTTTCTCTAAATATTTCTCATTAGGGTTGGTCACAGGAAACATTCTGTGTGAGATTCAGAAGGTGATATTGCTTTTCATTCTCAGAAGGTCAGTGCAGGGGCACCAGGCAGTTTTGCAGTTCATGCACATTGTCACTGACGTGTTGGCTCACCTGGTTGGTGTGGGGCGGCAGTGGGCCTGTAGCTGCTCCACCTTCCACCTTATCTGTCTTCTGCTTCTCTGACCCCTGGAGCAGGCGCGTGATTAGCCCCATAGCAAAGGATGCCAGCTTCTCCCATAGGACACTCACCAAAATTGTAGGCATAGGCCATGAAAGACAGACACAGGCTCTAATCGTTTCTCATGGGTTCCTTGTTCCACCCCATTTTACAGCCATCTTTCCTTCCCAACAGCCTGCCCTGCTGACTTCAAGCTCCAGAATCCAGTGTAGAGACCACAGCCTTACAGAAACTGTTTACCAATTTCTACAAATGCAAAAGGTCAAGTCTGTGAAAGAAGTCATATATATGTGCTTTCCTAGTGGTTCTACATCTTTGCTAAAACCCTGACTGATACAGGCAGGGTGAGTCTGAAATGCCTATGGTAAATCTATGTAGAAATAAGAACAATGGTCCATACTTAGAAAAGTGAGCAGAAGTGTAGATTTGATAGTATTGGCTAAGAAGCAGGAGTTAATGATACAGGAATAGAGGCATTTCAGTAGAGACTATTTCAAGTAAAAAGAGAGAATATCTGAAGACAGAATGATGGAAAATTCCAATATTCAAGGATCTAGAAGAAAAAAAAGAATCAGGAAAATGAAAGTAACACTCAAAGGGATAAGGAGGAAGTCAGATACAAGGGATGCTCTGGAAGCCACAGGACGAAGTGTTTGAGAAAAAGAGTGGGGTATCCACTGGGCGTCCCAGTCCTGCACAAAAACCAAAGAGAAGGAGAAGAAGAGAATAAAGGGCTCCTGACTTTTAGAATTAGAAGGGCTACAGTTGGTGGAAATGGCTTTGAGGTAGAATCTGCTCTCAAAAGCTTGGTCAGAAGTCAAGGAATAGATAAGGAGTCTGTTTTTCAGGGTTGAAAGGGATGGTGACAATGTCCAGAGAAGATTTCCTTAGGATGACAGTAATTTAAACCTATTTATATTCAGACAGGAGGAAGTAAATTGGAGATCAGGATTCCAGGGAGAATGAGGATAATGGATATGGGGGGTGCCATGACCCACAATAGGAGGAGGCGCCCATGTAGACAACTCAGTCTTGATAGAAGCCATTAGAAACAGTGCTTTCTCCCAGGCAAGAAGGAAAGAGGGAAGAAGACGGTTGACAATGTATGGGAATTACTTAACGGGAATTGTCTTCTTAGTAAACTAGGAAACCATATCATTATCTCTCAAGGCTTTTTTTCTAATCTGCATAAAAGCATCGTGTTCACACTTCACTGAGCCTGTGGGACTGCATCCACCCGGAGAAGGTACTTTTTTCTAATTTGCACAAAGATGCTATACAGGCCAGCACTGGCGCCGCCATCACTCTAACTTCAAAAAAAGTTGGAAAGCATCTTTTTGGGCTATACTTTAGGGAGATCGGAGCATAGAAAGGGTGTTCTAAAGATTCTGGGAAGCTAAGAAACCAAAATAAATGTTCTCTGTGACCATCTATTGAGCTAAAAGGGAAGAAGATTTGAAGAGAACAGTGAATGTCGGAAGTAACCATTGGGAAGATAAGTAAGAATTAAGTAAAATGATTTCTCAGCAATGTGAGGATTCAAATAAGATTGGAGCTCAAAAATTTATAATTCGTTTGTTCACTTACTTAATTATTCAACCAAAATTTATTAAATGTCACGTGCCAGGTACTGTTCTAGCTACTAGGAATATGATGGTGAACATGAGAATAATTAATATAGGCATTGTGGAGAAAGTGTAAGATGATAAATGTTTTGAAAAGCATGTAGCAGGCTAAGGGGATTGAGAGTGATGGAAATAAATAATGCAGATTTGGATAGGATTTTCAAGGAATGCCTCTCAAAAGAAGTGATATTTGAACAGAACTCTGAACGTAGTGAGGGACAAAGTTGTATAAAGTTTTCCCAAAAAGGTGCTTCAGGCATAGGTAGCAGCAAGTGCAAAGTTCCAGAGGGAGAAGTGAGCTTGAATTGTTTGAGTAACACCAAAGTGGCTAATGTGGCTGTAGCAGTTGGCTTGGGGAGGGAAATGTTAGGAGATGAGATCAGGAGGTGGGTGGGCCTAGATAGTGTAGGGTCTCTTAGGCCATGGTAAGGAGATTACATTTCAAGTGGGAGGAAATCTGTTGGGGAATTTTGAGCACAAGAGTGACATGATTTAGTCATGTTCATGCGTAGATGCAACATAAACTATAGGTAGGTAGTAGTGGAAGCAGAGAGACTAGATTAGAAGGCACTAAAGGCACTATAGTGGTGTAGTTGAGAGATGCAGCAGCTAGAAGAGGATCTGAGCTGTAAGAAGTTGTGTTAGCTCAGGCTGCTATAACAAATACCAGACACTGAGTGGCTTAAACAGCAGGCATTTATTTCTCATATTTCCCAAGTTCACTAAAATTGAACTAGTAGAAAGAGAAATCAAGAACACACTCCAATTTACAATTGCAACAAAAATAATAAAATCTCCAGAAACAAATTTAACCAAGGAGGTGAAAGACCTATATACTAAAAACTATAAGACATTATTGAAAGAAATCGAGATGACATAAAGAAATGGAAAGATATTCCATGCTCACGGATTGGAAGAATAAACATAGTTAAAATATCCATATTACCTAATGCAATCTACAGATTCAATGCAATCCCAGTCAGAATCCCAGTGACATTCTTCACAGAAATAGAACAAAGAATCCTAAAATTTATATGGAACAACAAAGGACCCTGAATAGCCAAAGCAATACCAAGAAAAAAAGAACAAATTTGGAAGTATCACACTCCCTGAATTCAAAATATACCACAAAGCTATAGTAATCAAAACAGACTGGTTCTGGCACAAAAACAGACACACAGATCAATGGAACAGAATTGAGAGCCCAGAAACAAAACCACACATTTATAGACAGCTAATCTTTGACAAAGGAGTCAAGAACATACAATGGAGAATGGAAAGTCTCTTCAATAAATGGTGTCGGGAAAACTGGACAGCCATGTGCAAAAGAATGAAAGTAGACCATTATCTTACACCATGCACAAAAATCAACTCAAAATGGATTAAAGACTTGAATGTAAGACCTGAAACCATAAGATTCCTAGAAGAAAATTTAGGCAGTACACTCTTTGACACTGGTCTTAGCAGTATCTCTTCAAATACCATGTCTACTCAGCCAAGGAAAACAAAAGAAAAAATAAACAAATGGGACTACATCAGACTAAAAACTTCTGCATAGCAAAGGAAACCATGAACAAAACTAAAAGACAGCCCATCAACTGGGAGAAAGTATTTGTAAATCATATATCTGAGAAGGGGTTAATTTCCAAAATATGCGAAGAATTCATTCAACTCAACAACAAAAACATGAACAACCCACTCAAAAGATGGACAGAGGATATGAACATTTTTCCAAAGAAGATATACAGATGGCCAACAGACATGTGAGAAGATGTTCAACATCACTACTTATTAGGGAAATGCAAATCAAAACTACAATGAGATATTGCCTCACACCCACCAGAACGGCTGTGATCAACAAAACAAGAAATAACAAGTGTAGGAGAGGATGTGGAGAAAAGGGAACCCTGATACACTGCTGGTGGGAGAGCAAACTGGAATGAACTCCAAGTCTTTTATAGCTCTGCCCACTGTAAGGGAAGCAAAACACCACAATAGCAATGAAAGCACCTAGCCCAAATCTTTGTTTCTAAATAACATTTCCCGCTAAAATGAATCAAGGATCTTTGAACAAATGGCTGATCCCAGAGCTAGGATACAGAAAGTATAAGATGAGCCTGAAACATTATTTTGTGTGCCAGAAAGTAAGAAAGTATTCAGGAAATTGTGGTGCATGTCAAAAGTACACAGGAATCAGCCTGAATAGGGTTCCACTGGCCAAATTTGGGACAATTCAATGTCAAAATATATCATGATAGCATTGAATTAAAACCCACTGAATAAAACAAAACTCTATGAATCCATATTGATAGATAGATAGATAAATGGACAGACAGACAGATAGATTAAAAAACTCTCACATGGGGCTGGCCCTGTGGCCAAGTGGTTAAATTCACGCTCTCCACTGCAGGCGGCCCAGTGTTTCGTTGGTTCAAATCCTGGGCGCGGACATGGCACTGCTCATCAGACCACACTGAGGCAGCGTCCCACATGCCACAACTAGAAGGACCCACAACGAAGAATATACAACTATGTACTGGGGGGCTTTGGAGAGAAAAAGGAAAAAAATAAAATCTTTAAAAAACAAAAAACCTCTTACATGCTAACTAATAAATCTAGATGGAATGATGACTTTGAAAGCCATTGTTTTGCACCAAGAATGGAACAAACTAACATCATGTGCCTCTTGGTATGATACACCAAGAGGGACACAAGATCACGTATGAAGTATTCCTGTCAAAAATGCATAAACTGAATCTAATCATAAGTAAGCATCGGATAAACCCAAATTGAGGGATGTTATACAAAATATCTGGCCTCAACTTTTTTTAAAAATGTCAAGGTGATGATGGTCAAAGAAAGGCTAAGGAACATTCCAGAAAAAAGGAGACTAAAGAGACATAAAAATGAGATGCCAGGCAGAATCCTGGATTGAATCTTGAAGCAGAAAAAAATGCTATAAAAGTCAATATTGGGGCAATTGGCAATATTTGAATAAAGTATGTTGATTAGATAGAATCATATTAATGATTTTTGACAATTATAACATGGCTGTGCGAGTTAATGTCCTTGTCCTTAGGAAATACACACTGCTGAAGTATTTAGGGGTATAAGGGCATGATGTCTGCAACTCACTTGCTATTCACCCAAGATATATAGTGTGAGAGAAGGAGAAAGAGAGAGAGGAGGAGAGAGGACAGGAGGGGGGGGGGAGGGGAGAGGAGAGAGAGAACGAGAACGATAAAGCCAATGTGGCAAACTGTTAGCAACTGGTAAACTGAATGAAGGCTATTTGGGAGTTTTTTGTTCTACTCTTTCACCTTTTCTGTAAGTTTAATATTATTTTAAAATGAAAAGGTAAAAGACAAGAAAGAGAGACCGACTATGTTAAAAGCTGCTTGGGAATTGACCTTTGGACTTAACAAGATGGAGGTCATGAGCAACCACGACAGGAGAGGCTCCAGCAGGGTGCTGGGGAAGAAAACATACCTGGGTCTGTTGATGAGAGAATGGGAGACTAAGAAAGCAGAATCAAGTAAGAGATGACTCCTTCAGGGAGTTTTGCTCAGCTGAAGGGGAATACGTGGTTAAGAGAGGGTTGTTGTTTGTTTTTAATATGAGGCATCTTAAATCGACAATGGGTACGTTTTTATGATGATGCAGTAGGAAAAGAAAGGGAAATGATACACAAGAAAGGGACAGTTGACAGGAGAAAATCACTGAGTAGGCACAAGGGGATGGGATCCAGTGATAAGTAGGCCACTTGGCCCTAGTAGGAGTTCAGATATTTCATCCACGGTCTAGGAAGAATACCTGGGTAGAGCTGTAGTTATGGTGACAAGTGGTGGAAAGATGAAGCCATTCTCTTCATTTTGTTTCTAATACTTCAATGTAATAAATATTGAGAGCACCAGCTGAGTGAGGAGGCAGGAAGGGGTGCTGAATATTTGAGGAGAAAGAAGAAGGTATGTATTAGTTGCCTCAGAGAAAGATGGAATGAATCCACTATGGAATGTATTAAGATTGCTCAGCAGGGGGCCGGCCCCATGGCTGAGTGGTTAAGTTCGTGCGCTCCGATGCAGCGGCCCAGGGTTTCACCTGTTCAGATCCTGAGCACAGACATGGCACCGCTCATCAAGCCATGCTGAGGCAGCATCCCACATGCCACAACTAGAATGAACCCACAACTGAAAATACCAACTATGTACCGGGGGGCTTTGGGGAGAAAAAGGAAAATAAAATCTTTAAAAAAAAAAAAAAGATTGCTCAGCATTACTGAGAGTCCACTTCAGATTGTTTTTAGCATAAATTTAAAGTAGCAACTCAGTAGAACTTCCACATTCAGTAAGGAGAACTGGGTAACTCAGAACAACGTCCCAGCCAAAAAGATGGCCAAAACATTTTTTAAATGTTCTTAAAAGCATCAAGTAGGTAACAAAATAGTGACAGGAGACTAACCTGAGAGGAAATTCGGAAAGGTGACAGAAGTAACTAGGCTGCTTTTGCTCCAGGGGGCCCTTGTTAGTCCCAACTGAGTAGCTGAGAGAGGAATTTAACGCTTTGACAAATTCTCAGGGCCAGGAAGATAAAAGGCAGAGCCAAGGGCCTGTCAGGGGTGGGAACCCCGGCAAAGCACTCTAGGAGTCAGAAAAAGGCAGAAGCAAACCTGCCCGTGAACTTGCAGCCCAGATTTAAGTGATCCAAGAGAATCAGAAAACTTCCTGCCCTCAAACGGGATTGAGCGACCCTGAATTGCTAACGGCCCCATGCTCCCGGCAGTAGCAAAGAAAATTCTCTGTGGGGGAAATTATGTTTGCAAATACAGTCTGAAGCACGCAGGCAGGCCCTCCATTACCTTACCTCCACCTTCCTTTCCAACAATCTCTTCTCCATCTTCCCCTTTCCACACCCCATCCCCACTGCCCATTCCATCTTCATGGACTGTTGCGGGTTCTGTTCTGCTTGACACGTTCCCTAGTTTTCTGCCTTTGCTTTTGTCTTCTTCTTTGTCTAGAATTCCCTTCCCACCACTTTTTTTAATTGAGACAGAATTGAATATAACATTATATTAGTTTCAGGTGTACAACATAATGATTCAATATTTGTATATATTCCAAAATGATCACCACAGTCTAGTTAACATCTGTCACTATATATAGTTACAGAATTTGTTTTCTTGTGATGAGAACTTTTTTTTTAAAGATTGGCACCTGAGCTAACAACTGTTTCCAATCTTCTTTTTTTTTTTTCCTGCTTTATCTCCACAAACCCCACCCGTACATGGTTGCATATCTTAGTTGCAGGTCCTTCTAGTTGTGGCATGTGGGATGCCACCTCAACATAGCCTGACAAGCAGTGCCATGTCCGCGCCCAGGATCCGAACCAGCGAAACCCTGAGCTGCTGCAGCAGAGCACGCAAACTTAACCTCTCGGCCACGGGGCCAGCCCCGTGATGAGAACTTTTCAGATCTACCCTCTTAGCAACTTTCAAGTGTGCAATATAGTATTATTAACTATAGTCACCATGCTGTACATTACCTCCCCATAAAGGACTTATTGATTTTATAACCGGAAGTTCGTACCTTTTTGACCACCTTTACCCACCACTTTTTTTAAACAGTGGCTTAGACAAGATGTCAATTTATTTTTCTCTCATCCAATAGCCCAGGGGCTTCCTGAAGATACAGCTTCCATCTCCGCATCCGAGGCAGACCCTCCAGCTCTCCCACCTCTCAGGCAGCATCTTCTCCACCATTTCTGCCTGTGAAAGCCAAGTTCCTTCGCAAAGCTCGCCTGCTCCATTGAGTTGTCCTGGCCCCAAAGTCAGAATTCATCTGTCCCTTCCATTCATTCATTTGTCCTTTGATTCTAACACCTTCTGTTGAGTGTTAAAGCTGTGTGTTGCTGACTCCCTGCTATTTTGTGAGTCTGGAGAGGCTCCATCAGGAGTTGGGCCATGTCTTGTCCCCCCCTGTGTTCTCTGCATCTTTGACCTTGCTCCCTGCACAGAGTAGGTTCCGACTCGACCTGTGACAGCTGGATCAATGTCAAACCTGAGGTTAAAAGCTACAGATCCTCTCTTCTGGCTTCCAGTTCTAATCAAATAACGTTCCCTGGCTTTACCCAACTTTGAAAAGTCACTTTCAAGGTTAGGAATAAGGGAATATTCTGCCTGTTTTATTTTATGAGCAGACACAAAGATTAGGTTTGCTTTCTCCTCTTTAGTTCTCCTAACATTGAGCTGATTGATGGGAGGCAGCGGAAAGTAATAAACCTTTATTCAGAGAACTACAAAACCCTCTCCAACTGCCACCTCCTTCCCTCTCTGGAGATAGATGGAGCCATTGCTATTACGAAATATCCAGCAAAGGGGTGTTTTTCCAGTAATCTCTCTGGTACTCATCTACATGTTGACCACTTCTTGATAAAGATATCACCGTCTAGATAGAACCTGTCATCAAGACAAACAGGTCACATACACATTTAACTGTTTGCATTCTTAAAGAGAACAGCCCCTTCTAGTGAAAAATTGACTGCTCTTTCAGAGCAATGATTTCCCAGCGTTGGAGAGAAAGCACACGAGGTCAGACCAAATAGAAATTTCCGAAATAAATTAGTCATAATGTTCCATGCCACAATACTCTCTTGTTCTTTATTTCAGCAAGTGATAAGTGGCTGGGGCCCGGCTGACCAAGAGGGAAGCCAGGAGAAGCTGTACATTTGAGTAAGTGAGGTAGCTCTCCATGTGGAGTGATGCTGGGTCAGGACGTCAGAGTCCAAATACAGCATGGCTGGGGACGGGCCTGTCACAGTTCGCTTTTGCTCAGACCAAGCCTTCCTAGAATCGAGTGGCTCAAAACAACCAATGGGTATTCCTCCTCATTCTTCTCTGGGCTGACGGGGCAGTTTTTGCCTGGGCCACTTCCCTGACCTCTGTGGAGCTCATGCTCTGCCTGGGGCCAGCTGGTGGCTCAGTAGGGCACGGATGGGCTAGGATGGGCTCACAAGTCTCACAATTGGTTCTGTGTCAGCCCAGGCAATGAGGATGGCTTTGCCACGCATGTGTCTCTCATCATCCAGCAGGCTAGCTCAGGCTCCTTCACGTGGTGCCCTCAGGGTTCCAAGTGCAGGGAGAAGGCGAGTCCCAGGGCAGGGGCTTTTAAGCCTCTGCTTGGGTCAGGTGGCTGGGTCACAAGAGCAGCCCAGATGCAGAAGGTGGAAAAGTAAAAGCCACCTCTGCACGGGAGGATCTGCGAGGCCGCACTGAGCAGGCGCACGCACACAGGGATGGAAAGGATCTGAGGCTGGTTTTGCAATACACCACAGGCCCCAGCCTCACCGCCTTTTCCTGCCTAATTCTCTCTCCTTCGTCCCTCTCCCAGAAGGTCACAGCAGAAAAACAAGCGACTGAAGAAAGAAGGCGGTACCAACTGCCTCTCATGGAGCCCCTCCGCATTGGCCTCCTGTCGGCTTCATTGCACACCACCTTGGAAGGCAGTCAAAGCAAACGCCTGGACAGAAGAGATAAAGAACATGCTGGGAGCGCAAACACCCCATCCCAGTCTACTTGTCTGGAGATAGAGCGGGGGAGGGCGGATGGCCCCTTTCCTGAGGACCGGACTGCTGAGTGGGTGAGAAAGGAGACGTGGAAGGTCCAGGCCGCAGGGAGCAGGCCTAGGAGGGGTTCTTCCGGGGCCTCCGCTCCTTCCTCCCTCCATCCATCAGCTCAGGGGTGTCAGGGTGACTAGGAAGCCACACTTCCTGGACAAGTGGGCAGTATGGTTTAGAAAGCAGACGATTGCACACAAAAACTGCATTCAGAAAGACTAGTTTTAACATTTACACTTAAATTTTGTTTGGAGGTAGTGTCAAGCATAAGACGAATTGCAAGAATATGAATAATACATAGAACAGCTGACCCTTTATCCAGAGTCACTTAGAGTTAACATCTTGCCTCATTTGCTTTATCATTCATAGTCTCATTCTCTCTCTCTGTGTCTCTCTGTATATATATATATACACACACACTCTCTCCATTACTCTCAAATGATTCAGTATTATATATATACAGACATACATACATACATGGAATCATTTTAGAGTAAATTGCATACATATATTGTGGCTCTGTAGCCTAAATACAGTATATATTTTCTAAGTATATATTCTCAAGGAGAATCTCCTATAAATTCAGACAACAAACACTGAAGAGGCCCTTCCAGCCGTAGGACCCCAGAGCAGGGCACCACAGTGCCCAGCTTGGAAAAGCCTGCTCCCATATGCTCTCCCTTCTTCTCTGAAGCCACAATAGCCTCCCTCTATTCCCTTCTAGAAGAGCAACACAGCAGGAAGAGAGGAGCAAGCACTAGAAAGAGACAGGGCATTTAACCTCAAGAGAAGTGAGGAAGGAGCCAGACGTTCACGCTTGCTTCTGGGAAATGAAACAATCAGGGCAGGGGTGGAGGGAGAGAACACTTAAAGATGTCTTTTATTTCCAACAGGGATGGGGAAGAAGGAAAGCATGATGATGAAAAGGAATGCAAGGGGCTTTTAAAAGACGTGGACGGACACTCCAAAGACAAACATTCTCTACTCTGTTAATTTGCTTATGAGTGACATTCAAGGAAGTCTTGGGAAGCCTTAAAAACCAGTGACATCTCAGTGATACACGTTGAAAAGATACGTCTTTTGCCCTAAAAACATTCCAACATCATTTTCCTCATTTTGAATGTACTGGATTTATGACGTCAGAAGCAGCAGGCTCCATTTCTTCCGAGGTTCCTGACTGCAGCTTGCTGGCCTCTAGTGGCCAGGAAGGAACCTCCCGGCTCCTGGCTCTGCCTGGCTTCACTGTGACTTCAGTGAGGAGAAGGGGGCGCTGGGGACAGCGGTTTACACTAAATGTCTTAGTTACTAACCACACGAAGGGCTTCATGGGAATATTGGATAGACTCTCTGCTTCTTTACCAAAATCACCATTTACCTGGATAAGAAACTTTCTTTAACCCAGAACAAATTATGGAGGCAGCGTTTAGGCCCAAACTCAAGCCCCTTGCTTCTAAGATGTGGATGATGTTCTAAAGATAATGCTTTCCAGTTTCTCTGATAAAAGATACAAAAATAGATGGCAGGTGTGTTTAGAGCAGAATTTCACGAGCCTGGGAGGAGGAAAATCAAATGGAAATAACATAAGCCAAAGAAGTTTGTGAATTCTAAAGGACATACATACACAATATTTTTGGAAAAAAATCAACGATCATGTGGCCTCCACAATAGTTTCCTGGACGACATTTGCACCTTCTCCAGGCTTTGGTTTGCTTACCTGGGAATAACAGTACATCCCGCACAGATTGCCGAAATCACGAGTCAATAGGTGAGGTGCTTACCTTACCTTGTACTGTGCAGGACTGACATTTATTAAAGATTGAATAAATTTAGCTATTATGATTCCTTTATTGTTTTATTATTCTTCTCTAGAAGATACAGTCTCATCTTCACTTTCATGACAGACCAGGAGAATCTTGCCCTAAATTGGAATTCTACTTCACATTTTACAAAGGTCTTTTAAGAACATGATGATCCCATTTAATTAAGGCAGTGTCTAAAATTCCTCACAAAGTTCTGCTTAAAGAGATGGAATGATAGCGCTTTTAAGGGGAAAGATGTATTAGAACGGCCACGTGATACGAAGATACTGTAGAAGGGATCTAAGTGGACTTTGAGGAGGTGAGAAAATGAACTTTAAAGCCCTTGCAGGCCTGCAATTCTGCCTCACATGACTCCATGACCTGCTTTATGGCCTGCAAATTCATGAGCAGAGGTAAACAGCAGAAGAGACCAGAGACACGTCACAGCGCAAGCCCATGGTCAACCCCGTGCCACACACTGGAGGGGAACTCCATCCTTTCCTCCTCAGAGACAGCCACTCCTGTCCCTCCCAGTCACACAAAGATGCTCTTGGAGTGGCACAGAGGCTGCCCGTGACTGCAGCCTCTCAGTGTGCCAAGCGCTGTGTGCCAAGAATGCTCTCCAAGTGGAGAAAAGATCGGCATCAAGCTGAAGTAAATCAAAATAAAGTAAGACTTTGTAGAATGGCTGGAAAAACTAAAACAGACCTAAGTAAATAACGGATAGCAAAAACTGGCAAGGATGATTTAGATGTCAATCTGAGTCTTACCTGATGGAAATAATATAAATTCTTAGTGTTTTGGCAGAAAATAATACAAATAATCACATAATTTGTTTGCCAATTCTGACAGCAATAGCATTACTCAAACCCTGTGATTAGTGTGTATAGGAAGAAACCATATATGCTTGGATCAGGACGTAGAACCCACATGTACTTAATCCTTCTTTATGGAAGGGTAGAATAACAAGTTGGTCAATTAACTGTAGTAAATAATAATGATGGGCAATAAATTGCTGAGAAGAATCTATCATTATAAATCAGCAATAGTTTGATATATAAGACATTTATAGGGGCCGGCACCATGGCCGAGTGGTTGGGTTCGCACGCTCCACTTCAGCTGCCCAGGGTTTCACTGGTTCGGATCCTGGTCGCGGACATGGCACTGCTAATCAGGCCATGCTGGGGCGGGATCCCACATGCCACGCTGGAAGGACCCACAACTAAAAAAAATACACAACTATGTACCGGGGGGCTTTGGGGAGAAAAAGGAAAAATAAAAATCTTTAAAAAAAAAAAAAAGACATTTATAGTTTGGAATTACATGGCAAAAATATAATAATATCAAAATAGCTTATGTTTGTTGAACACTTACTAAATACCAGATGTTGTGCGAAGTGATTTTCATGCATCACCTCATTTAATCCTTGAGACAGATAGTGTATTATCCCATTTTACCGATGACACTAGGGTTCTTACATAATTTATTTCTTCCCCTTCATATAATTTGCCACAATTCATAATTACACATTTTTTTTGTTGGGGTATTTGATTGATGTCAAACAAGAAATTGCACTGTATTCTTCTTCTTTTTTTTTTTTTTAAAGATTGGCACCTGAGCTAACAACTGCTGCCAGTCTTTTTTGTTTTATTCCCAAGCCCCCCAGTACACAGTTGTATATTCTAGTTGTGAGTGCCTCTGGTTGTGCTATGTGGGATGCCACCTCAGCGTGGCCTGATGAGCAGTGCCATGTCTGTGCCCAGGATCCGAACTGGCAAAACCCTGGGCCGCCAAAGGAGAGCACGCAAACTTCACCACTCGGCCACGGGGCCAGCCCCTGTATGCTTCTTGAGAACAGCAGCTACCACTGTTTTGCTAAACTTTCCTTAGCAAAGTGTTCAGCACATAGCAATAAATACTTGTTGACTATAAAGATAAATCTCAGAGAGTTAAGAAACTTTCCCATGGTCACCAAGCTTTGGGAAACTCTGCTTTGGGAACTGTTAACTTTTGGATCTACTGCGTATACCATATTTGGTCTGCTGAAAATATGGGGCTGAGGCAGCCATCTTGAAACTATAAAAAGTCAGAAGTGATATCAGCAACATAGCCAAATAAGATGTCCCTCATTCCTACCCACCCGCCAACAACAATTTGGCATTTAGCCACGGCATCCTGCCTTCGTGGGAGCTGTGTGGTCCAGCAGCATTCACCAAGGAACTTGGGCAGAGTCTCACCCATCCATGCTTCATGTGATAAGCAGACAGACCTTGGTCTCGGCTGTGGACCCTACAGTGGCCCATGAACCAGCTCCAGCCCTTCTCAGCCACGGTCCAGGAGTCCCCAGAGAACATAGTCTTAGACAATCACCCATAGACAAGAGAGCCTTTGTGCAAGTCCAGGTTTCCAGCAGAGAAGTTTCAGCACACCATTGGAGAAAAAAAAAATACAAGTTTGGATGCATTGGAGAGGGTAAGAGGAACAGTTTGACTTTACCCACATCACCCCTTTCCAAGGTATCAGAGATCAGTGCCAAAAGAGACTTTCTAGCACATAACTTCTCCCACAGGAAGTGTAAGAGCGGGCACTCAGCTTCCCCAACTGTGTGGGGTGCTGCCACAGGGATCTATTTCTCTCTCACTCCATCCAGAGTGCTGAGTCATGAGCTGCATGACTGGGGGACAGGAAGAGGCTGGGATAGTGGCAGATAGGACGGCATTAAAGGGATGTAGATCCTACTAACTATGTCAAAGACTCCATCAAGAAGCCCACCCATGAGCATCTGGGAACACCTCACCTGCAGATCCACCTAACAGGCCCATGGGTACACCCAGCACCCTGTGCCTCACCAAAGCTCCCTTTGCATGCTCCTGATTGGCAAGAGCATGCTTTGGCAGATGGCTACTGAGCATACACAGAAAGCCTGCCCAAATCTGAGGGCCAGGGAAAGACCACAAACTTGAGCTTTAGCTCTGCCCTTGGGAAAGCAAAAGGGAGGCTGTCAGCACTCAGCCTCCTGCTTTACAGGATCCATAGAAGGCATACAAGCTTAAGAATTCTGCCACAAGAGGGAGCAAGACTCATGGAGCAGGTGCATCCATAGAAAGTCTGAGAAAGCCTCAGGATCCCTAGCAGTGCTGACAAAGGCAGTTAGTAAAGACTGGAAGAGGTGACTGCTACTTCAAATGGGATGACAGCAATGCAAGGCTTCAAGGAACATGAAAAATCAAGGAAATAAGACGCCACCAAAGGATCACAACAATCGTCCAATAACTGACCTCAAAGACATAGGGATCTGTGATTTATCCAACAAAGAATCAAAATAATTAATAAGATGACATCAGTCATCAATAATTATTCAATAATTATTCTAAAGGTAAATGGATTAAATTATCCTATCAAAAGACATAGAGTAGCTGGATGGATTAAAATAAAAGACACAACTATATATTGCCTTATAAGAAATTAACTTCAGCTTTAAGGACACACATGGACTCAAAGTGAAGAGATGGAAAAAGATATTCCATGCAAGTGGAAACCAAGAGAACAGGGGTAGCTATACTTATATCAGACGAAATAGACTTTAAGCCAAAAACAGTGACAAGAGACAAACAAAGTCACTATATAATGACAAAGGGGTCAATTCATCAAGAGGATATAACAATCATAAATATGTATGAACCCAACATCAGAGCACCTAAATATATTAAGCAAATACTAACAGATCTGAAGGGAGAAATAGACAAGAACACACTAATAGTAGGAGACTTCAATACCCCACTTTCTACAATGATAGATCATCCAGACAGAAAATTAATACAGGAACATTGAACTATACTTTACACCAAATTGACCTGACAGACATATACAGAATATTCCATCCAACAGCAGCAGAAAGTCCATCCCTCTCAAGGGCACATGAAACATTCTCCAAGATAGATCATATTACTTAGGCCGCAAAACAAGTCTTAGCAAATTTAAGAAGACTGCAATCACACCAAGTATCTTTTATGATCACAATAGTATGAAACTAGAAATCAATAACATGAGGAACACTGAAAAATTTATGAATATGTGGAAATTAAACAACACACTCCTGAACAAATAATGAGTCAAAGAAGAAATCAAAAGGGAAATCAAGGGGCCAGCCTGGTGGCACAGTGGTTAAGTTTGCATGTTCTGCATCAGTGGCCTGGGGTTCACCAGTTCGGATCCCAGGTGCAGACCTGTGCACCACTTGTCAAGCCATGCTGTGGGAGGCATCCCACATATACAGTAGAGAAAGATGGGCACAGATGTTAGCTCAGGGCCAGTCTTCCTCAGCAAAAAGAGGAGGATTGGGGCCAGCCCTGTGGCTGAGCAGTTAAGTTTGTGTGCTCCGCTTCGGCAGCCCAAGGTTTTGCCAGTTCAGATCCTGGGTGCGGACATGGCACCACTCATCAAGCCATGCTGAGGCGGCGTCCTACATGCCACAACCAAAAGAACCCACAACTAAAAGTATACAACTGTGTACCAGGGGGCTTTGGGGAGAAAAAGGAAAAATAAAATCTTTAAAAAAAAAAAAGAGGAGGATTGGTGGCAGATGTTAGCTCAGGGCTAATCTTCCTCAAAAAAAAAAAAAGGAAATAAAAATATATCTTGAAACAAATGAAAATGGAAACACAACATACCAAAACTTATGGAATGCAGCCGAAGCAGTTCTGAGAAGGAAGTTTATAGTGATAAATACCTAAAGAAAAAAGAAAGATCTCAAATAAACAACTTAACTTTACTCTTCAAGGAACTAGACAAAAGGAACAAATTAAGCCCAAAGTTAGCAGAAGGAAGGAAATAACAAAGATTAGCATAGAAATAAATGAAACAGAGATCAGAAAGACAATAGAAAACATCAACTAGACTAAGAAAAAAAGAGAGAATACTCAAATAAAAACAGAAATGAAAGAAGAGACATTATAACTGATACCACAGAAATACAAAGGATCATAAGAGACTATTATGAACAATTATATGCCAACAAATTGGATAACCCAGAAGACATGGATAAATTCCTAGAAACATACAATCTAACCAGATGGAATCATGAAGAAATAAAAAATCTGAACAGGCTAATAAGAAGTAAGAAGATTGAATCAGTAATCAAAAATTTCCCAACAAAGAAAAGCCAGGATCAGAAGGTTTCCCTGGTGAATTTTATCAAACATCTAAAGAAGCATTAATGATAATCCTTCTCAAGCACAAAAAGTTGAAGAGGCGATTACACCCCCAAACTCATTTTACGAGGCCAGCATTACCCTGATAACAAAGCCAGATAAGGACACGACAAGAAAAGAAAACTATTGACCAATATCTGGTGAATATAGATATAAAAATTCTCAACAAAATATTAGCAAACCAAATCCAACAGTAAATTAAAAGGATCATACACCATGACCAAGTGGGATTTATTCCTGGGTTGCAAGAATGGTTCAACATATGCAAATCAATAAATATGATATACTACATCAATAGAATGAAAAATAAAAATTATGTGATCATCTCAATAGATGTAGAAAAGGCATTTGACAAAATTACATCCTTTCATGATAAAAACACTCAACAAATTGGGTACAGAAGGAATGTACCTCAACATAATAAAGGACATATACAACAAACTGACAGCTAACATCATACTCAATGGTGAAAGATTGAAAGCTTTTCCTCTAAAATCAGGAATAAGACAAGTGTGCCCACTCTCTCCATTCCTTCTCAAGATTGTACTGGAAGTCCTAGCCAGAGAAATTAGGCAAGAAGTAGAAATAAAAGCATCCAAACGAGAAAGGAAGAAGTAAAATTTTCTCTGTTTGTAGATGATATGATCTTACATAAAGAAAATCCTAAACACTCCTCCAAAAAACTGTTAGAACTAATGAAGTAATTCAGTAAAGTGGGATACAACATAAAGATTCAGCTGCATTGCAACACACAAACAATGAAAAAGAAACAAAGAACACATCCCACTCACAATAGCATCAAAAACAATAAAATACTTAGAAATAGGGGCCAGCCTGGTGGCGCAGCAGTTAAGTTCACATGCTCTGCTCCAGCAGTTTGGATCCTGGGTGCGGACGTGGTACCGCTTGGCAAGCCATGCTGTGGTAGGCATCCCACATATAAACTAGAGGAAGATGGGCATGGATGTTAGCTCAGGGCTAATCTTCCTCAAAAAAAAAAATACTTAGAAATAATTTTAACCAAGGAGGTGAAAGATTTGTACTTTGAAAACTACAAGACTTTGATGAAAGAAATTGAAGACGACACAAATAAAAGGAAAGATACTCTGTGTTCATGGATTGGAAGAATTAATATCGTTAAAATGTGCATATTATCCAAAACCATCTATATATTTAATGCAATCCCTATCGAAATTCCAATGGCATTTTTCACAGAAATAGAAAAAACAGTTCTAAAATTTGTATGGAATCCCAAAAGATCCCAAATAGCCAAAGCAATCCCAAGAAAGAACAACAAACTTGGAGGCATCACATTTCCTGATTTAAAACTATATTACAAAGCTATTGAAATCAAAACAGTATGGTACTGACATAAAAATAGACTCATAGACCAAAAGGACAGAATTGAGAGTCCAAGCATAAATCAATCCAAGCATATATGGTTAATTAATATTTGATAAGGGAGCTAGAAACACTCAATGGGGGAAGATAGCCTCTTTAATAAATGGTGTTCGGAAAACTGAATAATCACACAAGAAGAATGAAATTGGAACTCTATTTTACACCACTCACAAAAGTTAACTCGAAATGGGTTAAAGACTTAAAAATATGGCTTGAAAACCATAAAACACCTAGAAGTAAAAATAGGGAAAAATCTCCTTGACATTGGTCTTGGCAACAATTTTTTGGATATGACACCAACAGCACAAGCAAAAATAAATAAGTAGGACTACAATCAACAAAATGAAAAGGCAACCTACAGAATGGGAGAAAATATTTGCAAACCATATATCCGATAAGGGATTAATTTCCAAAATACATAAGGAACTCATACAACTCAGTAACAAAAAAACAAACAATCCAATTAAAAAATGGGCAGAGGAACTGAATAGACATTTTTCGAAAGAAGAGATACAAATGGTCAACTGGCACAAGAAAAGATGCTCAACATCACTAATTATCAGGGTAAGGCAATCAAAACCACAATGAGAGCCAGCCCTGATGGCCTAGCAGTTAAAGTTGAGTGCAGCCTGGCTTCAGTTCCCCGGCACGGAACCACACCACTCATCTGTCAGTAGCCATGCTGTAGCAGCAGCTCACATAGAAGAACCAGAAGAGCTTATAACTATACACAATTATGTACTGGGGCTTTGTTGGGGGGGTGGGGAAGAAAAAAGAAGGAAGATTTGCAATGGATGTTAGCTTAGGGCGAGCCTTCCCCTGCAAAATGAAAAATAAAAAAATAAAAGCCCGCAATGAGATATCCTGTCACACCTGTTAGAATCACTATTAGGAAAAAGACAAGAAATAACCAGTGTTGGTGAGGCTGTGGAGAAAAGGGAACCCTTGTGTACTCTTGGTGGGAATGTAAATCGGTGCAGCCACTAGGGAAGACAGTATGGAGGTTCCTCAAAAAGTTAAAAATAGAACTACCTTATGATCTAGCCATCCCACTTCTAAGTATACATCCAAAGGAAATGAAATCAGGGTCTTGCAGAGATACCTGCACTGCCATGTTCATTGGAGCATTATTTACCAGAGCCAAGATTGGGAAACAACCTAATTGGCCTTCCACAGATGAATGGATAAAGAAGATGTAGCATATATACTGTATACTATGGAATATTATTCAACCATGAGAAAGAAGAAAACTCTGCCATTTGCAACAACATGGCTGGATCTTGAGGGCCTTATGCTAAGTGAAATAAGTCAGACAGAGAAAGACAAATACTGTATGATATCCCTTATATGTGGAATCTAAAAGATTTGGACTCATAAAAGCAGAGAGTAGAATGATGGTTTGCCAGGGGCTGGGGAGCGGGGGAAATGGGGAGTGGTTGGTCAAAGGGCACAAACTTCCAGTTATAAGATGAATTAGTTCTGGGGATCTAATATACAGCATGGTCACTATAGTTAACAATAGTGTATTATATATTGCAAGTTGCTAAGAGAGTAAATCTTAAATGTTCTCACCAGAAAAAAGAAATGGTGGGGCCAGGCCCATGCTGAGTGGTTAAGTTTATGCGCTCCACTTCAGTGGTCCAGTGTTTCACTAGTTTGGATCCTGGGCGCAGATCTAGCACCACTCATCAGGCCATGCTGAGGTGGCATCCCACACAGCACAGCCAGAAGGACCTACAACTAGAATATACAACTATGTACTGGGGGGTGGGGGGTTGGGGAGAAGAACAACAAAAGAAGATTGGCAACAGATGTTAGCTCAGGTGCCAATCTTTAAAAAAAAAAAAAGAAAGAAAGAAATGGTAATTTATGTGAGGTGAACTAACCCTACTGTGGTAATCATTTCACAATATATGCATGTATCAAATCATCACATTGTGCACCTTAAACTTATGCAATGTTATATGTCAATTATATCTCAACAAAGCTGGGAAAAAACCATAATGAGTCAAACATGAGGAAAAGCTCAAATGACTATAAACATGCTGGCTCCAAAACCCTTGAGTGGCTGGATCAACGCCAGCAGCACCTACATTCAGACTTTCTGTTACGAGAGAAAATTAAGCCCCCCCCCTTTTTTTTTTTTTTGAGGAAGATTAGCCGTGAACTAACCGCTGCCAGTCCTCCTCTTTTTGCTGAGGAATACTGGCCCTGAGCTAACATCCGTGCCCATCTTCCTCTACTTTCCATGGGCAACGCCTACCACAGCATGGCTTGCCAAGTGGCGCCATGTCCGTACCCGGGATCCAAACCTGCGAACCCCGGGCCACCAAAGCGGAACCTGGGCACTTAACCACTGCACCACCAGGCCGGCTCTGCCCCGTTTTTATTTAAGCCATTGCAAGACAGGTTTTATGCTCCTTGCAGCTTAAAGTACTCATGATGGACTCCCCTTTCCTCGTGAGAGCCGGGCTCTTGAGCTGCTCACGTGGCGAGTTTTGAACAACCATACCATAGAGGTCCTATTTGGTCAGGAAAAAGATTCGGTTTCACGTGGCGGTTGAGGGACTAGAGACCTCTTTGCTCTACGTGCTTCTAAGATCAGGAGGAAAGGCCAGTGATCTTTTAGATCAAAGTTTACGATTCAGCTCTTAAAGACTGTGAGACTTGGAGCTCCCAGGTCTATTCTAAAATCTTTTAACATGGCACTAGATGGACAAAATGTTTACTCAATACAAAAGCCCTGAGGAATATGGAGAAAAGAAATCTGAGGCAGGTAAATAAAAGGGGATGGGAAATTTACCTGGAGATGAGGAGTTTACTTTCAAGTCGAGTGGCTTGACTGGCGTGGGTGCCAACTGGGGTTGAGACGACGAGTGGTGTTATGACGCAGGTCAGAAACAGGAAGGAGAGTGAGGGGTTGGCCGGACAAGCAGGTTTCCCCTGGCGCCTGAGACCCAGGAAGCCTTCTTAATTGTTTGCATATGTGAGGTGCATATGCACGTTGCATGGACAACTGACTGCACCTGGGACTGTTACAGATTCTCAGAGATCTGGGGCTCAAAAAGTGGCGGAGACTCCCTCCTGAGCTTGTCAACCTGACAGACCTCAGAAAGCAGGTGAGCAGGCATTTCAACCACAAGATGCTGCACAGACATTTTCCAACATTTGAAAAACAATCAAGGCTCAATTCTGGAACCAACACCAGTCACAGATGACTGTAGCCTTTTGGTGTATGCGAAGTTTTGGATTCCGACCCTGCTGTTATGCTTGTGTCGCTTGAACTTTGGATTTGTGTCTGCAGAATGGTAAACATGTTACTAGACACTGGTTGTGATTGCTCTTGCCTCCTGTTTTAACCAGAATTGGGGTGTTCAGGGCTCCTTCCTCCATTTCTGTGGTTAACAGTGTGCTGATTCTATTACGCCGGCAGAGCTCACGTGGACTCAGAGAGCCACAGATTGCGAGAAGACTTTCAAGGCGATCTCCTGTTTTCCAGATGAATAAACCAAGGCCCAGACTTGTTATGAGGCTGTTTGAGTGGGGTCCAACAGCATTCCTCTCTGCAATGCCGTGCCTGTATCCCATTCCACATCTCTCTCAACAGGAAAGGATCCCTATTCAGTGCTTTCTAAAAGGCCCCCTGTGGGGTTGCACCAACCGATGGTTGTAGCAAGCTTTAGTGCCATACGGGATTGTCAATACTCCACGTCAGTGCAAGTGACCCCCTTGGGAGGCAGCAATGACCAAAATCAGTCAATTAGCTGAAAGAAGGTGGATTGGCAATGCAGTCATTTGGAAAACCATTTAATTTCACTTGCTGCCAACTTCAGATAAGATGCATATGCACAATTAGCTACAACAAGAGTATTGCTTAATATTTTTTCCAAGTGTTTAAATACTACCACTTATTGGTGATTACCTCTTTGCATATTTGTAAGAAAACAAATAAAATGAAACGTATTACTGGTATATTAAGCCATGTTTTGTTATAAGGGATTTGAATAAATTTCATATTTTAGTCTGCCAATTATGTTCTTTCTTTTCCAGTTTCTGAGTATAATTAATCAAAACAGTACTGGGTCTGTGATCAAAGTTTATATTAATATTTAGATTATTAAAGTACTGAGAGGAAATGATTTTCCACAAAATACATTTTTACTTAGCTAATTAAATAATTTCCCATTTTACTCTATGAGAGAAAAAAGAGGCAGAAAATAACTTTGAGGTTTCTAACATGAGCAACTCAGAAGATGAATTCACATAATTAGAAATACATTAATAGTTGTGGGAGATTATTTGCAAAAAGGACTGTTATAATTTCCTCCCTCTCTCCATGTCCTTGAGCATTTCCCTCCCACACTGACTCTTGGCTTAACCATGTGCCTTGCTTTGGTTAATGGGACAATAGCAAATGTGATATAAGCAGAGACTTGAAAAGTATTGGTGTGTTTTTCTTGGAAACTCTGCAATCACACCATGTGAATGAGCCCAGGCTAGCTTGCTGGATGATGAGGGACACATGGCCAAGTTATGCCCTGCCTCACCTGACATAGTGCCAACAGCCAGACGTGTGAATGAGGCCCTCTGGGATGAACCAATCTCCGCCAAGCTTACCCCGACCGGAAGAACAGCCAGCCGAATAATAAGAAATTATAAATATTTATCTTTTTTAAAATTATCTTTTAAGCCACTAGCTCTTGGGGTGGTTTGTTTTGAAACAAAAGCTAAATGTTATGAAAATATCGTCTTTAAATATTCACTTGTAGAGAGAGAAAAAAGAGATTAAATGATTTATAGCTCCGTTCCACTAGTCCAGTCACAGTAAAATTTATTGAAAGAGATGTGTACACTCATTGTCTCCACTTCCTTTCTCCTAAATAGCCTTAAACTCCAGCTGAATTTCTCTCTGCTCCACTCTCCTGAACCTGCTTCTAGAACGTCAAACTCTCCTGGCCTACCACTCTTGTCCCTTTCAGTCTCCTTTCTGTCCCAGTTTCCAAAGGTTAAGCCTCTGGGTCTTCTCTATTTTACACTATTTCTCTGCTCAACTTATCCTGTCCCATAGCTTTGAATGCTGTCTATACACTCATGACTCCCATATTTACATCTCCGACCCTCCTCTCTCTTCCGAACACCGGGTTACTATAGCCAACGGCCTACTACGTGCCTCCCCGTGGAGATCAAACTTAATGTGTCCAAGATAGGTCTCTTGATGCCCAGCCTGAACTCCCCACCTTCCCTTCCCATGGCTTTCCTAGTGTCAGTTACCGGCATCTCCATCATCCAGCTGGCCAGACAAAGAAGACAGAAGTTGTCCTCAATTCTTTCCTTTCCCTCTCCCTTTAGGTGCAATCCAGTAACAAATTGTGTTTCTTCTATGTTCAAAATCTATCGCATGGCCATCCTCCTCTCTCTGCCCTCCTCTTTTAACATCTTAGTTCAAAACACCATCATTTCTTTTCTAAGTTACTACAGTAGGTCCTAAATGGATCCCATTTCCACCCTTTCTCCGCCATAGGCTATTCTCCAGACAGCAGCCAAAATGATCACTTAAAAACATTGAACATGTCTCGGATCATATTATTACCTTGCTTAAATCCACCAGTGACTTTGTATCGTACCTCAGATAAAGTACAAGCTCCTTGCTGTATAATCTAGCCGCTGCCTTCCTCTCCGACTGTGTCTCACTCCTCCACTAGAATGAAAAATTCATGAACTCTGTTTGTTTTGATTATTTGTTTGTTGGCAACAGCCAAGTCAATAAGCATGTATTAAATAAACGATTAAACAATCATAAAATGAGAAAAAGGCTGTGTTGGCACTTGTGTTCTTATTGTCATATTTTTTTTATTTGAATACTTTTAGTAGATCAAAAGTGTATGAAATACGCATGCCTTAAAAAATTAGTAAATGTGAGTGCCACCATCCTTGAAACTCTTTGTGGCGACTGTCCTCTGTAGGCTGGTCAATGGATGCCTCCATGGAATTGGGTTTACCACTCTCAGCAGGAAGAATGAAATCCTGGAGTGGTAAAACAAAATAATGGTGATGTTCTTCTAGATTTCCTATGTCTATAGATATTACAAACAATAGCGCCAGGCCAGTATCTTCACATAGCAATGAGAAGCACAGGATTTAGAGGTGTGCTGGATACTGTCATTTCATCCTCCAGTCTACGCCCCACCAACTGATATTCTGATCTGTGACCTGAAGGCTGAACGATCTCATCTTCTGTCTTAAGATTAGTTTCAGTCAATGGTAGCATTAACAAGAGATTGGAATGCAGGAGGAGAGTGAGGACAGGGTGTTTACTCCTCCCCTGCTGGACTGTGGGTTGTCCATATCCTAACAAAGGCCTCAGGTTCTGTCTAGTGGTCATTTCCATACAGCTACTCTGCCTGATTCTGGTAACTCTTCCCTTCCTTTGCTCCTTCACGCTGTTGCTAGCCCTAGAGTATTACACCATCCCTTCTCTAAGCCCCGCCCATACCTTTGTAAATGGCCCATTTCTTAACTCACCTCAATTACTCGCTTTGACTTTGCCATTTGGTTCATGCTGGGACCCTGAATGATACAGTAGTTGATACCAGAACTGGCCCCAAGACACAGAACACTAAAATGGAATTCTGGGATAAGATGAATCACAAATTTAAGGAGCACGTAGATAACTCCCTTGGGACACTTGTAATCCCTGTGGATTCAGTGACATCGCAATAATTCAAATTATCCGTAGGTGGAGGGCAAGGTTTTGTGAGAACAAATGGCCGTGGAGTTTGGCCGCCATGCAATGATAGTGATTATAAAGATTGTGAAGTCAGTTGGTGTTTTTAACTGCCCTAGAAAGAGTATGTGGAAGAGGAGAATAAATTGAAAGCTTGATTTTCTACTCAGGGCACAGGTGCAAAATAAGAAAGCCTTGAAGGCAGCTTGAGTAGTTGGTCATCTCCTAAAGTTGTGGAGCACATACAGTTGAGGACCAAGCTCACAGCTGTTAAGTGGGGTCCTGAGAAATAGAATAGGCACATTTGGACAGACACAGACAAAACCGATTTTTTTTTTTTTTTTGGTGGGGAAGATTGGCCCTGAACTAACATCTGTTGCCAAGCTTCCTCTTCTTGCTTGAGGAAGATTGTCACCGAGCTAACATCCATGACCATCTTCCTCTATTTTGTATGTGGGATGCCATCACAGCATGGCTTGATGAGCAGCGTGTATGTCCATGCCCAGGATCCAAACCTGCGAACCCCAGGCCACCAAAGCAGAGCATGTGAACTTAACTACTACGCCTCTAGGCCAGTCCCAAAACTGGTAATTTTGAACCTCAAATCTCCATGAACCCCCATCACCGGAAGAGGCAGACCCTCTAGATTCTTCCAAACAGATGACGGTTCCAATCAGAGCTGTGCTTCTGGATATAGTACCTTTCTATGGCCAAATAAATAGAACCTCTGGTGCCTGGTTTTTAGCGACTGACTTAACAAAATTGTTTAGCCTATCCCTTTGAGCAAAGATAATCAGAAGTCTTCACATGCCGAGACAGCAGTATACCTGCATACACTCAAGGTCATATCAGTTCTCTTGTTTGCTGCTGTAATAGAGTCTGAGGAGTCCTTGATCGTCTTGATTTCCCACAGAGTAGCATCCTGACACAGAATAATTATGGTATCGTGGTAACTGGACCCAGTGAGCAGGAAGTAGACATAGTAAGTAAGTGAAGTGTATGCATGCCAGAGGATGAGAGAGAAACAAGAAGATTCAGGGGCCTGCTGCATCATTTAAGTTTCTGGGGGTCCAGTGGTCTGGAGTGTGTTGGGCAATCACCTCTAAATGAGATAAGCTGCTTCTGTTATACAGCCTGTCACGATGAAAGAGGCGCAGTGATTTCCGAGCCCGTGCAGACCGCATTTGGCCATGCTTCTTGAACCCATTAAGTAGGGCCCGGAGCAAGATAAGACTCTGTGGTAGGTCTAGGCTGTAGTGCTACTTGTCCTGCCACTTGGGCCTTATCTCTCAACAGACCGGTGTCAGAAGGATCTGGGGACAGACAGTAGAACTGCATGGAGCTGCCAGCACGTCTCAATGGGAGAATCTTCTACCAACAATTCTCCATTTGAAAAATAACACCTGGCTTGCTACTAGGCTCTGGGAGAAACCAAATGCCTGACCGAGGGAACTGCCCACCATGAGCTAGCTATCATCTCATCCACGTTATCACAGAACTGTGCAATAGAAATGATATGTACAAGATTGGAACCAAGCTAGTCCAGAAAAGGCACACATAAACTGCTCTAGATGGTGGCTCACACTCCCATGGTACCTGCTCCTACAGCTGTGTCATATTGCCTTTAATCTGCACTTATGGCCTTGTCGGGAGCTCCCTCTGACCGGATAATGAAACAGGTAAAAGCTCGGGCCTGGTTTACAGACGGATCTGCATAGCATGCTAGCACCAGCTAGAAGTCCATAGCCACCTACACATGGGTGGCCTTAAAAGACGTTGTGGGGAGCGGGTGCCCGGCCCGGTGGCACAGAGGTTAAGTGCACACGTTCTGCTTCTCAGGGGCTCGGGGTTCACCGGTTCGGATCCCGGGTGTGGACATGGCACCGCTTGGCAAGCCATGCTGTGGTAGGCATGCCACATATAAGTAGAGGAAGATGGGCATGGATGTTAGCTCAGGGCCAGTCTTCCTCAGCAAAAAGAGGAGGATTGGCAGCAGTTAGCTCAGGGCTAATCTTCCTCAAAAAAAAAAAAAAAGACATTGGGGAAGGGGAAGCTACCTAGAGGGCCCAACTTCAGGTTATAAATCTCGTGTCCACTTCCTTTAGCAGGAGAGATGGCCTAACATATGGACCTACAGTAATTGGAAGTAATTAACTAATAAGGTGGTTGACTGTTCAGAGACTCAGAAAGAAGAAGATTGAAAAATTGATGACGAAGAGGACAGGCGAGAGGTATATGGATGGATTTCTCAGAACGAAAAGAAAGTTTGAAGATGTTTATATCCCTATAAATGCCCATCAGAGGTCATCCACTTCAGAAGTGGGCCCAGTACTTAGGTACACACAGTAACCTGTCCTTGCGTGGATATTTGTTAGTCTCTTTCTCCAGCTACCTTCTTCTTAAGGACTAGGAGCGATTATAGCTTTCAACTGTTGCTAACCCTAGGGCACCACCTTTGTCGGTTTCCGTGAACCCTGATCTAACTGAAAAGTACAGGTGGTGGGATATTGGTTATCCTGCCCACAACTTTTAAACATTCCTCAATTCTCCCGATTTAAAATGCCGTCTTTTTTTTACAGGGACCTGGACTGACATAAAAATGCAAAGTCAACATTTAAAACTTCTTTCAGCTACTTACAGTCCTTGAGACGTAGGTAAGTTGCATAAGCTCTCTAAACCTTGGGTTTTTCTTTAGAAAATGAGGACACCTTCTTCAGAGCCCTATGTGGAGTTGAATATTGAATGCATAGTTCCTGATACATAGCTAATATTCAGAAAGTGGTGGTGGTTATTATTATTAGTCCTACTAAATGAAATAAATGGAAATCAGAATTAAATTTTGACATGGTAAATAGATATGTGTTGTACCTTTCAGAAGTACCACCACCAATTAATAGTAACAATCACCAACACTTGCTACATATTTTGAGTGTCAAGCACTCTTGTAAACACCTTATAGGCCTTCCGTCTTTTACTCTTCATAACAAATATACGAGGAATGCACTGGTGTGATCCCCACATTACATATGAGGTCAAGCAGCCTGCCCAAAATGACACTGCTCATAAGTAGCAGAGCTGGGATTCAAATTCAAGTCTGACTCCAGAGCGCCAGCAGTGACTGCTATGTTATCCTGCCTTCACTCCAATTCAAAGTATTACCACGTGATTTGTGTGATCCAGCAATTCCACTTCTGTGGAGTATCTGAAGGAAACAAAAACACTAACTCAAAAAGATCTCTGCGCCTCCATGTTCACAGCAGCATTATTTACAAGAGCCAAGGCATGGAAGCAACATAGACGTCCATCGATGGATGAATGGATAAAGAAGATATATATAATGAAATACTACTCAGCTGTAAAAAAGAAGGAAATCTTGCCATTTGCAACAACATGGATGGAGCTTGAGGGCATTATGCTAAGTGAAATGTCAGACAGAGAAAGAAAAACACCATATGATCTCACTTATATGCAGAATCTAAAAAAACAAACAAACTCATGGATATTGATTTCTCGTTGCCAGAGCTGGGCGGGGGGCGGTGTGAAATGCGTGAAGGAAGTCAAAAGGTACAAACTTCCAGTTCTAAAATCAATAAGTCATGGGGATGTGATGGACAGTGTGGTGACTATAGTTAATAATACTGCATTATATTTAAAAGTCGTTAAGAGAGTAGATCTTAAAAGTCTTGATTACATAAAAAAAAAATTTGTGACTGTGTGGTGATGGATGTTAACTAGACTTATTGTGGTGACCATTTGACAATATATACAAATATCAAATCGTTATGTTGTACACCTGAAACAAGTATAATGCTGTATGTCAATCATATCTCAGTAAAGAAACTGGCACACATTGACAAATGCACCAACGAGCATAGACCTACTGTATTGTACCCCATCTATACACCTCCCTCCATTTGCGCTACCAACACCTGCCTTCCAGGTCCTCATCTGCCTCACTTCCTACCACTGCCAGCTCTTTTCTTGGCCCCAGGGTGAGGGCCGGGTTTTGGCCTCCGTTGCACCCATTGCAGTGGGAGCCATAGAGCTCCAGGGCCCAGAGGCCTGACTTAACCAGAACCACAGACTCCGGCTTCTCCCACCACCCTCAGACCCAGGAATACCACAACAGGAAGTACACAATGTGGCTTCCCCAACAGCCATTCAGAAGGGCTAGGTGACAGAGTCCGGAGTTGCAGAGGGTTTACCACTCCATATGGTGAACTCTGACCGCTAAGGGATATGAGATAGGAAGAAATTGGCAGACACATCCCCCTTCCTTCCTCCTTCGAACAGACTGTTCCCAGGAGCAGTGGCTTGGTGCTGCCTGTCTGGAGATAAGTGGCATGACCAAGCGATCAGCTATATCTTTCTCTTGAAGGTCTGGCCAGCTTGTTAATACAGCCCCTTATATTTGCTTTCCCTGCTTCCTTGCCTTGCTTCCCCCTTTCCCTCATTCTTGCCGACCTGGGATAGCACCTCTCGATTAAGGTGACAGATAGGACTGAGGGGATCCCCAGCATGCGCGACAATCAGCGCTCAAACCCAGACAGTCCCAGGCAAACCCAGCTCTGAGTAAAGCATTAGCATTTAAGCACTGAATTGGGCTCTGCTTTCTAAAGAATCCTAGGTGTGACAATCGGGAGGGGTGGGAGCGGACCACGGGAGTGGACCGTAAGGCTAGATGGAGAGGAATGTATTGTCACCGGGAGCGATCTCCCATGTCTCAGAGCTCAACTCCTGGCAAAGATACCAGTCTTAATACATTGCTGGGATGGCTCCTTGAGGCTTGGGCAGATGCGATGTTGGCCTACTGCAGAGATGCTGGAACTGCCTGACACAGCACTGAGAAGAGGTCACAGGGCGAGGAAGGGAGAACATAGGAATTGCAGCTGGAGAACCGTGGCACCTGACTTTTCTCTGAGGGGGCTCACAGGACACTTTCTTCATTAAAGGAATGAGGAATGTACTAGAAAGGCAACACCGTCCTCTATATGCCAACACTGAAAATAGGAGATGCTGCTACAAAACCAGCTTCCCCAGTATGAAAGGGGATGATGAGAGCGGGCTCCCTGGCCTTCTGGTGTCTGCCAGAGTGGAGCACCAGCAGGAGAGCAGTGAACTCGGGGTGGGGGTGAGGGGGGTTGTTACTCCCCCAGCCCCCTCCCTGTGGGATGGCCTCGGGCTGGCTGATCCCTCCACTGAAGGTCAAAACTGCCCTAAGCCAGCACTCTCCACACAGCCTTTCTGAGTCCAGGCTCCATCCCCACCCCCACTTTTAGTCCTAGGACTCCCCTGTTGCTGGCTGCAGGGTATTGCACTGTTCCTTTGAGCTTCTCAATACCCAGCTTCCCTTTGTAAATAATCCCTTTCCTTAAATCGATTAATTTGACTGTAGGATCTGTTTCCTACCAGGGCCCCATATATGCTTAGAATATATTTGGAAATTTTTCCCAGGAACCTTGGTGAGGGGAACTGAGTGGCTAGAGGACAAGGATGAGAGTAGAACGTTCTAGTGCAGACTTTTGAATTTGGAACCACGTAAATGCATGACTTATTAAAAAGAATATTCCAGACTCGTGTACACTTTTAGTAGCAATGTTAAGTCTGTGGGGTCAGAAGGGAGACAATGTGGTAATTGATATTGTAAGCCTTAAAAATGTGACACAGTATTTCCGCTTCTAGGAACTTATCTTCAGAAAAGAATTGAAGGTACAAAACTCCGTGTGCAAGGAGGGTTCATCGCAACTTTTCCTTATACGAGAGAAAATTTGCTAACAAAGTAAATGCTCAACAATAGGGGTATTTGGAGAAAAACACGTAACAGATTTCTCCGTAGCCATCAAAGATTGTGCCTTTTAGAAAAATGTTGAAGAACACAGGAGAATCTCATGCTATAATGTTAGATGACAGAAGTAGAATATAAAAGAGTGAATAATTTTGTAAAATATGTGTGTATGTATTATCTCTATTTTACCAATAAAGGCACCCAGGCAGTGAATAGTAATACTTGTATGTGTTCAAGGTCACAGGGTTTATGAATTTGGATTTGGGGGGCTATGAGTAATAGAATATCCGACTTAAAGGAACTCATACACTAGAAGCAATTAATTTTCTCAACAAGAGATCTGAGGGTAGGCAATTCTAGGCTTGATCTGGAAGCTGAATTATGTCATTAAGGACCCATATTGTTTCTATCATGCCACTCTGTCACCTTCACTGTATGAGCTTTTTGTCCTCAGGCTTGTCACCTCAGGTCACAAAATAGCTGCTGCAGCTCCAAACGTCACATCATCACAGGCAATGATCAAAGCAGGATGGCCTTAGAAGCCAACTGGTTTATATTAGGCTGTCTGTCTGGGCCAGCTCTTTGGGGGCCCATGATCCAACTCAGGGTTTTTCCAAATATGTCTGCAAAGCATAATGAGTTGTCTTATCATGAATCTATTATTCTTGCTTAAACAGCTTGAAACAAGACCAGAAACAGAGACAAGCTTTTACGGATTCTCTTCAACTACAAAATGAATAGGTTGGGTTAGATAACCTCTGAGGTCACTTCCAGCTCTGCTTGGCTCTGATTAGAAAACAGCCTGGCCAAAAACACATCAAATTATTGGGATGGTAAGATTATGGAGGGTTTTCATTTTCTTCTTTATGATTTTCCTCCTTGTCTAAATTTTCTGTGATGATCATTGTATTATTTATATAATGAGAAAATATACCATTTTCTGAATATCATAAATGTTCTAAACTAGGAAATCTTTTTCAACGAACTTTATAAATATAATATGTGTTGTTATTTTTTGTTTGTCTGCCAATAGTTCAGTCTGTTTTTGTAAGACCTATTCCCATACTTTGACCGTCTTGTTGTGCAGGTGTAAATATCATCTACCATTGCAGCTATGGGCCCTTTAGTAAAATAGTAGACATGGTTAAAGGTGGATAGTAAGCAAACTATTGCTTCTCATGTGAGCTCAACTGCCTTAACAATTGAAATCCCTCCAAGGAAAGACACAGAATATATGGGTAAATTCCTAATACTTTTAACTGCCTGCAAAACTTAGTTACGAATCACTGAACTGTGAAAGTAATCATCTCTAGAATTATTTACAAAATACTCCAGAACTGCATACTAATCTTTGTCCTTTGTTTCTTGTGGAAACTGAGTTGTCTTTCAACAAATTCCAAAGGCCTTCTGGTCCAGTGCAGCTCACAAATTCCTTAACATTCATGAGACATTGACGCATTAAAAAAGAACGAGATGACAAGTTACCAAGTTGTCATCAGTAACAAGTACTGTCAGTTGATTTTCCTCCAGTGACAGGCTCGTTTCATTCAATTTTGAGAAGATGTTTGCCAAATACCCATGTCACAAACACCATAGTTTGTCTATCGGTCATTCTTTCCAGTAAAAATGGTGCTCCCTGGGGCCGCCCGGTGGCACAGCGGTTAAATGCGCACCTTCTGCTTCGGCAGCCCGGGGTTCGCAGGTTCAGACCCCGGGTGCGGACATGGCACCACTTGGCAGGCCATGCTGTGGCAGGCGTCCCACATATAAAGTAGAGGAAGATGGGCACGGATGTTAGCTCAGGGCCAGTCTTCCTCAGCAAAAAGAGGAGGATTAGCAGAAGATGTTAGCTCAGGGCTAATCTTCCTCAAAAAAAAAAAAAAAATGGTGCTCCCTGAACAAAGCAGTTCAATTCACAACTCAAAGAAGCCCACAAGTCCTTCTCCCTGAGACAACCATCATCCTTTGGTATACAGCATAATACCCATTGCATCACACAGACTCTTAAAAAGATATGTGTCCAAAGATCAAAATGCAATAGTTTTTACTGTATATTCAAGGATATTTTAAGTGAAACTGGCTTTTATTTTTTTTGCAACTGTGTGGAGATGAGAGATATAATGGCTGCTAGTACAGTTTGGCATCCGTGCCTTAATTTGGGTTAAGGAGCCAACAGTTTTACCTGCCTTTGCTTTTGCACCATCAATGCAACGGCAACACAGAGAAAAATGCAAATAAAATCTTAGTATTACTGTGATGATGACATCATGGGACCCTCCCCCCGAAAGTTTCCTGGAGACTCCCAGGGGTCTGCAGACCACACTTTGAGAATCACTGCCTTCAACTACGAGCGGGTAAAACTTTATTTTAAAAGAGAAAACTAAATAAAAAAGGAAAACAAAATTAGGACAAAAATAAATTATACGTCTTACTTAACGGAGTAAAATGAATAGAGGGGCTGGCCCGGTGGCGTAGTAGTTAAGGTCGCACACTCTGCTTTGGTGGCCAGGGATTCACCAGTTTCGATCCTGGGCATGGACCTACACACCACTCATCAGGCCATGCTGTGGCGGCATCCCACACAGAGGAACTAGGATACACAACCATGTCCTGGGACTTTGGGGAGAAAAAAAATAAAAAGAGGAAAATTGGCAACAGATGTCAGCTCAGGGCCAATCTTCCTCACCAAAAAGCATAAAAAATAATAAATAAGGCTCTCAATCCCTTAAAGAAATTCTACATTATCAGTGAACTACATAAATTAAGTCTTAAGTAATAACAAATGAAAGGGCAATTTGGATTCTTACATATTTTTCCTAAAATAATTTATTTTTCTTACTTTGCAATATTCTATCAACCTATCGTATTTTCAAACACACATTATTGGCGCTGGCCCAGTGGTGCAGCGGTTACGTGCACACGTTCCGCTTCGGCGGCCCGGGGTTCACCGGTTTGGATCCTGGATGCGGACACGGCACCACTTGGCAAGCTATGCTGTGGTAGGCGTCCCATGTATAAAGTAGAGGAAGATGGGCACGGAAGTTAGCTCAGAGCCGGTCTTCCTCAGCAAAAAAGAGGAGGATTGACAGCAGATGTTAGCTCAGGGCTAATCTTCCTCAAAAAAAAAAAAAAACACATTATTTTGCTAGTTAGTTACATTTTTCTCCCTGCCCCAATCCCTACTCCACCCCAAGGGTTTCCTGAGATTGGTGATGGTATATTATGCATAATTGAAACCTATGCTTGGCACACAGTAGGCATTTCATAAATGTCTGTTTTAGTGAAGTAACATATTTATCAATCAATCAAGAAACAATATGAGTTTTTAAAATTAAAACTGTATATAAGCTAGTTGAAATAAGAAAGAAGCTAATATATCATTTTCCTCAGAGGCGGATACATTTAAATAAATCACCTAAAAACTTAATCTGTACTGAGGTCTTAAAGTATTGACAATTAAAGAGAATTTTGCCTAACGTAACTCGTAGTCACAAAATGATTTAATCACTCCATTTTTCTCTATTCTTATTTCTGACTCCACTAAATATCAAAAGCAGAATGTCTGCAATGCAGAAGTGAAGTCCGGTGACCTAGGCATCCGGGTCTAGTTTCAGACTATCAGAAGGATTTTTCGCTGCCTAATAAGCACTGAGCCAAGTCTAAAACACACAGAGGGGGCCGGCCCCGTGGCCGAGTGGTTAAGTTCTCGCGCTCCGCTGCAGGCGGCCCAGTGTTTCGTCGGTTCGAATCCTGGGCACGGACATGGCACTGCTCATTAGGCCACGGGGAGGCGGTGTCCCACATGCCACAGTCAGAAGGACCCACAACTGAGAATATACAACTATGTACCGGGGGGCTTTGGGGAGAAAAAGGAAAAAAAATAACATTGAAACACCCACAGAAGCAAGCACAAAGGCACACACATCGCAAAATATGTAGAAGAGGACACAAGGTGCATGACAAATGCACTGGAAGATAATAGGGGGTATGTGTGTGCCTGTGTGTGTGTTTAGAGGAGTGTAGTATGGGTCTCAGTTTGGGAATGCTATCTATTCTAGATTTTTCTTTAATTTTCTTTAGTGATTTTGAGAAACTAGAATGGACCGTAGAGGTCATCAATCCAATCCTACCAATTTACAGATAAGAAAAAGATGCTCAGTGAGGAGACATATAACCCATAGGACAGGATAGAAAAACAAAGGCACTTTGTTTTGTTGATGTTTGGCTCCCCATCCCAGAGACTCCCACCCTTGCACATCTGGTACCTGAGTGAAGGTTCTGCGATCGTGTCTATCAGGATTCAAAAGATGGTGGATTGCTTTTTCTAGATTATCATTGATTCATCATTAATATTTGTCCAGCTGTTTATGAATAAGATCATCTCCCTGATCAAATCCCCATTTGAATAATTTTCGAAACCGATCATTTCAGGTCAAGGTTCAGCTAGCAGCAGCATGTAGCTTTCAAGATTGCAGCTTTGGACAGGTTTCCAAGGCGCAGACAGCTGTTGAAAGAGAAAAAATATTACAGAGAACCTCAATATGTATTCATTTACTTATGTGAATTAAAATATATGCATAGGCAAAAAAGAATAAAACAGAGAAATAATAATGTAAATATTATTCATGTAAATATATTTAAATTTAAATAAATTATTTATTTAAATATCAGGTGATTCTGACCATCATTTCACTTAACGAGGATACTTTCTAGGGAGAAAGAGCATAAGATGTGAGGTCTAATTCTGATGTTCTCTCAGTCGGTCTCTGGATGTAGCAGCTAACAGACGGTCATTTGTCCATTGTTTATTGAGAAACTACTAAGTGCCAGTGCTGAGCTAGGATCTGGGGAGACAGCAGTAAGCAAGAGACATAAGGCCATCTGGAAAACATTCAAGAGCTTCATGCTCTCATGAAGTTCACATTGTACTGGAGAGAAACCACAGTGAATAAAGAAACGAGCAATTCCTCGCAGAGATACATTCTATGAAGAAAGTAAAACAAGTTAATGAGGCAAGGAACCACTGGGGGGAATAGCGGGGAACGGAATTTCTTCAGAAGCTGGTAGCTTGGCCTCTTGGGCTAAGATACAAACGATGTGAACACAGCCATGTGAAAAGATATGTGGGATGAGCACTGCTCGCAGAAGGAATCAATGGAGTAAAGGCCTTCCCCGGGGCTGTGTAGGGTGGGAGTAGGGTGACCAAAGGAGAGAGCTGTACAGATGCAGGTGAAGAGGTCAGCTGAGGTCCGATCGTGAAGACCGCGGTAGGAGTTTGGATTTTATTCTAAGTTCAATAGAAATCATTGGAGGTTTGTTTTATTTTTAATTTTTATTTTAAAATAATTCTAGACTTACAAAAGAGCTGCAAAGACAGCACAGAGAGTTCCTGTGTACCCTTCGCCCAGATTCCCCTAATGTTAACATGCTACATAACCATGGTACAATTATCAAAAGTAAGAAATTAACATGGTACAATACTATTAACTAAACTACAGACATTATTCAGATTTTACACATCTTTGAACTAATATCCATTTTCTATTCCAGGATCCAATCCAGGATTCCACACTGTGTTTAGTTATCATATCTCCTTATTCTCCTCCAATCTGTGACAGTTCCTAAGTCTTTCTTTGTCTTATATGACCTTGGCCCCCCCCTTTTTTTTTTTTTTTTGGTGAGGAAGATTGGCCCTGAGCAAACATCTGTTGCCTCTTTTTGCTTGAGGAAGATTGTTGCTGAGCTAACATCTCTGCCAACCTTCCTCTATTTTATGTGGGATGCCGCCACAGTGTGGATTGATGAGCCGTGCTGGATCCACACCCGGGATCTGAACGACAAACCCCAAGCCACCAAAGCAGAGCACACGACCCCAACCATTATGCAACCGGGCCAGCCCTGACCTTGACACTTTTCAAGCGTACTTATCAAGTATTTTGCGTTGGGTTTGTCTAACGTTTTCATTTCTCTTGAGTAAATACCTGGAATGGGATTGCTAGGTCAAAGGGTAGGTATAGTCACCTAGAATTTACCACCAAATCTAAGAACAAATGAGTTTTGCCAGCATCACGGCAGGCGGCTTTCTACTGAGTTTCTCTGGCACTCACATACTGGTTTATTGCTTGCCATCCCAAGCCTGGGGCACCTCAGCGAACACTTCTATGCCATCCAGGGGCTATAGCTACACCCTCTCAAATAAGGTCTGATCCTTTGAATTGGTCTGTTCCTTCCTTGGCTGCTCTCCCAAAGCCGTAGAGATAGTGGCCCCTGCCTTCGTCTGCCGTTCCTGCACAGTTACCGTCACTCCTCTCAGTAGCTGAGCCTCTGCTACCAGTTAATAATTATTTATATGAAATTTTCCCTGTTCAAATTGGCCGTGTGGTTTTTGTCTACAGAAAGACATGAAAGAACTTTCTGGGAGGATGGAAATGTCTATATCTTGATCGTGGTGGTGGTTACACGTGTGTACACATTTATCAAAACTCATTGAACTTTACACTCAAAATGAGTGTTGGGAGAGGGGGGTAATATTGCAGATAGAAGAAGAGAGGAGAAAGTGTGAAATAGTTGTCTCAGTTTTGGAAAGTGAATTTACGAGAGAAATAAGAATAAGATTAGCCAGCAGTCCTGAAGGCCTATTAGAGATTGGTGGTGACAAATTTAAACTGAGTCCTCAACAGAGGTTGTATAATTTTCTCCAGTGAGTTTCGGCTCCATCTCTGATGTGGAGTAGACGGATAACAGGCTGCAATCAAGGTTAGAGTTTTGCTAGGGGAGCGTGGTGAGGGGGAAAGGGACGAGGGCTTAGGGGCGTTTGCAAGAGACCAGTGATTTTAGTAATGATTCAATGGGATAGAAACTGAATATTTAAAGATACACAATGTGTGTTTCACATAACACGGCCCCAAACACAAGCCAATTATTTCCTCTGATCTTCAAAAGAAAATTAGCAATCTCTTCCAATGACAGAGGGGAAAATGTTCGCTTTTATTGTAAATGGTAACTGCCTAAGGGATTTCCAACAGCAATTCGGACTTTACAGGATTTTTTCCACGCATATTAATTGGAAAACCTAACCCCAGAGAAATATGTGACTGCCCTATATACCGGGAATGCATCAGTTACCGATTGCACGAAAACAAACCGCCCTAAAACAGTGATTTAAAATAACACCCATTTTATTGGCTCGTGATTCTGTAGGCGGGTGATGGGGCTGGGTTCAGTTATCTGGTGGCTCAAGTGGGACTGAATGGTCTAAGACGGCCTCACTCACATGTCTGGCAGTTGGAGTTGGCTATTGGCTGGACCGTTTGTCTCTGGCTGACTGACCTGGGCTTGTTCACACGGAAATTGGATTCTAAAAGCAGCCAAAGCGAAAGCGAGCCCCAATGCACAAGCAGGTTACTAGCATCTGCTTGTGTCACATTTGCTAATGTTTCATCGGCCCAAGGAAGTCACGTGAACAAGCCCAGCGTCTATGGGGTGGGCGGGGGACTGCGCAAGTGCAGACAGGGACATGTGGTGCATGCAGGACCATTCATTTAACCATCAACCACAAGGAAATTAGGAGCAGTGCTCTCTTCCTACAGCCAGTAAATAACAGCTAAAACTGAACAGAAACGTGAACCAGTTATTCTTCTGGAAAAACAAGCATTTTCCTAAGAGTATTATAACCTAGTCTAGGACGTCTGCAATTTTCTCAATGTCACAAAATTCTAAAGACAATCAATTTGAAAAATCCATGTGTCATGCAACATTTTGGGAAAAGAGAGTTCATACAATTAGATGTCGATGGTGTTTAGCAGCTTCAAAGACTTGTTAACTTGACCCTTATGCTTTGAATGAGCATATTTGTAGACAGGAGATTGAACCATATGACCTTTAATGTTCTTTTCCAGTACTGAGATTTTAAGATAAACCATATAGCAATCAGTCTATTACAGCTCATTCTATCTTGGCTGAGAAAATGCCCTTTTTTCTTACAAGCACATACACATACGCCTCCGCATAAAGCAGAGCTCTGAGACAAATGACAGCTCTGTTTCATAATATTTGTCTCCTGACAGAAGAGGACCAGCTCTCGAGTTATTGCCTCATTAGTGAAAATAAAAATCATTGACAACTCCCAGAATTATGGGAATGGAAATACTGAAACTTTCGTTTACCGGGGCTATTTCTGACTTCCATTTGTCTTTGAACACCAGAAACTTGGATTTCTTTCCCCTTACTCCTAGATTAGGGGAAAGGCTGTAGAAGGAAATGTTGAAGGTTGGAGCTGAAAAAATTTAGGCATGGGCAAAGAAGAAAAAAGAAGTCATCATTATCATGTTTCATGATGATTAGAAGGGAAAATATAATTTTCTTTGTTCTCTAAAGCATTCCCTCTCACAGTTAAAATTCTGATTTCATATAACATCATGAAAAGAGAGCTTTACTGACCCAGAATTAGATCCCCAAGTTTTTTATTTGCTCTGCTGGCACAGCAAAGCTTACGGGCAAGCTATAATTGCCTGAGTGCCCGAAGATTATGGATCAATCACTCGGCCCACCAGTCATGCCAACTCGCAAGCCTGGGAATAGTGAGAGGAGCTTGGGATCTTTTTTCAATAAGGCAAAATGGCTTATTGTTAGATTTGGAGGAAAAACAGAGTGAAAGGAAAATGCTATTGAGTGTACTTAGTGAGAAACATCATTTATATCTGACAGTAGCACATTTTTAATAATGAGGCCAGCGGGGAGAAGACAGAGAACAGGAAAGACCATACAAGGAGAGCTGTGCTCAGCCAGACAGCTGAGCGCAACAGCCAAGGGGGAAAAGAATATTATATCTTAAAAATGCAGTGTGCAGCATTTACTTTTATTTTTAAGGGAAAAAATGCTTGGGAGTCCACCCCACCCACTGACTTCATCTCATCTCGACTCATTGACTCCTGCCAGCTAAAATTTCTTGGTTACACACAGCTGAATTCTTTTATAACTGAGCTTATTTTTTCAATTATTCAAATATCCTACATCATCCTTTAATAAAGGAAATTTCACTTTTGCTGGAAGTTAGCATATGGGATTGCCATTCATAGACCAGCCTAATTGAGCAGAGGCACTTAAACAATGCTCCAAGGCCTTTTTGTTAGTGGTAGATGACAAGGAAGAAATGGCTAATTTCCCTTAATCTTGTCACTGAGCAGAATACTTTCAACATCTGGATGTGCTTCCCTTAGATTCATGTAGTATACAGGGGATGTGTATTATGTTGGTTATGCATCGCAAACTGTGATTTATTTGCTCCTCCCAATTTCTCAGTTGCTTGTTAAATAACAAGAATGACATAGGTGTCAGATTCTGAATTAAAGCATCAGCCAAGAATATGTGAGCCGAACTAAAGCAGCACAAAGGTTTTTACAACCAAAAGAAGGAAAGGGTTTTTTTAAATCTTATTACCTTATTTATTCACAAATCATGCCGAGATAAGTGGGATCGTAATTGTTATTGGCTCTATTGTTCTAGTTTACATAGGGACTCAAAGTTTATACTTAGAGATGAAAACATTTTCATCACCAGGTGTCACGAACCAATAAAAGTTTGCTTTGATTCCAGTTCATACATAATAAAACATAATACCTAAAATGAAATGCAGTAAATATTATTTTGATCTCTTTTCCAACAGGTGGAAATCATACATTTTGAGAAATTTTACAAGCACTTATTTTCTTCCCATTTTTATCTAAAAATTCAATCCTTGTTTTCCTAAGAGAAGTCTTCTATTATATTGTCTGTTATTGTTTGTTCCTTTTCTTTTGATCTGATCTTCAGATATATGATTATCTTTGCTACTGGGTCTCTGTTCTCTGGCCTCCACGTTAAAATTTCCCATAATTTTTATATCTTTATATTTCTTCTCTACCTAATGGAAAATACTCCTCAACTTTTCCTCCACCTTAATGACTTTGCAGTATTGATTTTGCTCATTACTGCTTCTAATGCAGGTTTTCAATATGCTAAATAATTTTCATTTCTTTATTAAGCTTTATATCTAACATTCTTTTAATTTCCACTTTCTTTCTTACCATTTCTTATATCCTATATCTTATTTCTTATGGTCATATTTTCTTAAACAGTACTGTGAAGACATATAATATGCTAATTTTTACTTCTGTTTTTTTATAATCAAAGCTTTCAAAATTATGCTGTCTCATTGCATCTTCTTATGAGTTCACTCTTTCCATTAACTCGGTGTTGAACTTTTACTGATCACTCTCCATGAAATTCCTGTTGGCTCCCCTTTGCCTGGTGGGATGTTTCCTCTTGCATCACCTCTTCAACACCTGGAGGCCATTAGATTGCCCTAGATGCAATTAGAACCCAGGTAGCACATTTGAGGAAGGGCAGATGATAGACATTTAGATGATTTGGCAGCCAAGAGAAGAAGAAAGTGAGAGTTGTGAGGAATGTTGTCCCTGTATAGATTCTTCTCTGTGTGTGCTGATTTTGTGAGAGCCCTCAACTTTGTATAGTAAATATCCCTGCCCTGTGCCAAATAAGTGATGTGCTCATCCCTAACCCCCTCCCTGATGCTTCTTTCACTGGGTGACTTTCAGGATTTGGCTATGAACGTTTTGATTGCTATTGAACTCAGTAGCAAAAGTCATTCCCAGAGCTCACCTTCACCGCTAAACCTTATCCTTCATTATTAAGGAGGTGTCCATAAATTTCTGCCAGATCTCATCTACTTACTTCTGTCAGTGCTCAACTGCCCTCCTAGGAAAATTCATTTTGAGCAAACATTTTGTAACTTCCTTTTATGTGGTCCCATAGCACTGAATCAACATAAATATTTTAATGTTTGGCACATATATGCCATTCTTCCTCGGTGCCAGCTTCAGTAGAGCAGAGAAAGAAAAATGTCATCATATTTCCCTTTACTCCAATGTTTCTCCCAAAATCTAGCCAAAATTTTCAAAAGAATGGAGAGAATGGTGATTTTCTGCATGATGCAAGAAGGCTTTTCATTGATGAAGAATTTACTTTCATCTTTGGAATCAGAGACCCACCGGCCAGGAATTTTTCTAAATTCGCTTAGCCCTATTTTCAACCGTCATTTCAAACTTTTTCCACTTTGTTAAACTTAACACCTCACCATGCTCCTCTTCAATCTCAGCAGTTAAATTTACCTCTCTATTCATAGTAAACAGCAGTTACCAGATGGGAACCCAGTCACCTTCCCATCTCTAAACTTACAAATTTATCTGCATCCTCATCTAATGTATCTCCTTTCCCATTATAATGGAGATGGTGTTCATTTTCCTGCACTAATATTTGTCTCCTAAACCATCTAGAAGGCCCTAACCCATTCTCACACAAATAATTCAAGAATAATTTATCCCAAGAGTCATCTTTGAAGTCTTCCTCTTCCACGTTCCTCATATATTATCCAACATCTTGTTTTCTCAATCTGCTGCTATCAGCCTACGTGAAACAACCATCGTCTATAGACTGAACCACTGCAATTGCCTCTCAGTGATCTGCTCTGGCCCACTATTTTAGTCTCCAGTTTTTCACTATATTATATAGCCAGAGTGATCCTTCAGAAATGCAGATATAATCATGTTCCTCCACCCCTTAAAACATTTATGTGCTTCCTACAGGAGAAAGCAAAATCCTTCACATGTACCCTGCAACCACTCCAACCTAATCCTATGACTCTTGCTTCTCATGACCCAAAGACTTTTTGTATACATTCCCTATTCATAAAAAGTTCTTTCCTTCTCTCTTCACCTCATCAATTCTGACTCACTCTTTAAGTTTCAGTTAAGCCATTATTCCCTTGGAGAAGCTTTTCCTGACTTCCTGACTCACATGGTCTGTTCCCTGTTAGAATGTAAGTTCTAGGAGGGTAGAGACGATATATTTTTTAGTCATAATTTTATCCCCAGAACCTAGCATAATACAAAGAACAGAGTATGCCTCAATAAAGATCTGTTAAATTAATGAGGACTCAATGTAAGAAAAGGAATCTACAACGGGAGCTGAGAAAAAACAAACATGGAAGATGGAAGAAACTCAGTTATAGCCTTTAGCTTTAGAAGCCAGAGGGAACAAGTATTTCACAAAGGAAAGAACCCTCAAATGCTACTGGGAAGTCAAGTGGGCCCATGGAGTTAACCAATATGTGGGTAATTGATGACTTCAGGGATAGTGGTTTCAACAGAGTAATGAGGGCAGAATCTGAATTACAGCAAATTGAGGAGTCAAACAGAGAAGAGGAGACAATATATATAGACGGGTCTTTAAACATGTTTGTCTCTCAAGAAAAGGAGAGGAATAGGGTGGTATGTGCAGCAACACATAGGTTAAAAGGAGACTCTTTCATTTGTTTTTCTATGGGAAGATGCTTCTGTTTAAATGTTGATAGAAAAGAGCCAGTTGAGAGAAAGATTGAAGATACAGGAATTAAAAATATCTGTTGAGTAAAATGGATGGTATTTTCTGTTAAGAGAAATGAAGCAGATTCCCCTGAAATAAGTTTTACTTCCAGCTACCCAAGATAGACCTTTAAAATTTAAAAAAGGTAATTCATATTTTAATATAAAGTATAAAAATGAGGTAATTACAAAAACTATTAAGGTTAACATAGTATGATTTGTAGCCCCACGCCACTCTCCCACCCAGGGTATCACCATAGATTTAGGAATCATTGAAATTTTAAGTTTTAAGAACTTTGAAAGTGAAATGAAAGCTGAATGCTAGCATCTCCTATTTCAAAGTTATTTTGATAGGCTTAGTTTGCAAATAATGCTAACTTTTCCTGTTGGAAATTTATGAAGCATATTACTAGTTGTTGTTGTTGTTGTTTCACTCTAGTTTGCATTCTAGATTACTGTTGAGTAACATGGTAATGATAAAAGAGAGAAGACGGGAAGATTCTTCCAAGATGGCGCCGTGAGTAGTCCTCTTTGTCTCTCGCCCTTCGAGTCTACAATTATTTGGACACTTATCGCTTGACAAAGGATATCCAGACAGCATCTCAGGACGTCTGAGACACCCACGCGACTATACATCGGAAGGCGGACGGACTTTCCTCCGGGAGGATATGGAAATAGGTGAAAACTCTCCGACCCCGACGGGCAGCCTAGTACCCGCAAGCGGCTTTCTTCCATCGGACGCCCCCAGAGGATCCACACACATCTAGGGTAGGAGCGAGAACACAACAGAGGAGCGACGGTGGAAACAGGTGACCAGATCCCTACTTAAACCCCCCGCAATTACTCCTAAACGCAGAGGGAAACTTTGGAGTTGCACACCTGAGCCCGCGGGGAGAGTCTCTCCCCGCCATAGGCGGGGAGACCCGGCCTGGTGCTCGGGGCGCCCGGAGGGTCCCAGAGAGAGACACGGTGGGCACGGAGGTCTCCCAGCTGCCGTTGCCCGCCCCGTGGGACTAGGGATTGCCGGAGATCTCGGAGAGGACCGGGGCGGGGGATCTTTCAAAGGCGGGTCCGGCGACCCGGTGGGGAAGCGCCGGAGCTCCGCCAGGCAGCAGACAAAACTCTCTGTCTGCCGGTAGCAGAGGGGCCACGCTGAGCATTCAGAGCTCCCGGCAGAGGCCCGGACAGAAGCCCAGAGGGCGGGGCGACCCCCAGCTGCCGTTGCCCGCCCCGTGGGACTAGGGATTGCCGGAGATCTCGGAGAGGACCGGGGCGGGGGAATTTTCAAAGGCCGGATCGGCGACCCGGAGGGGAAGTGCCGGAGCTCCCCCAGGCAGCAGACAAAACTCTCTGTCTGTCGGTAGCAGAGGGGCCACGCTGAGCACTCAGGGCTCCCGGCAGAAGCCCGGACAGAAGCCCAGAGGGCGGGGCGACCCCCAGCTGCCGTTGCCCGCCCCGTGGGACTAGGGATTGCCGGAGATCTCGGAGAGGACCGGGGCGGGGGAACTTTCAAAGGCGGGTCCGGCGATCCGGTGGAGAAGCGCCGGAGCTCCGCCCGGGCAGCAGACAAAACTCTCTGTCTGCCGGTAGCAGAGGGGCCACGCTGAGCATTCAGAGCTCCCGGCAGAGGCCCGGACAGAAGCCCAGAGGGCGGGGCGACCCCCAGCTGCCGTTGCCCGCCCCGTGGGACTAGGGATTGCCGGAGATCTCGGAGAGGACCGGGGCGGGGGAATTTTCAAAGGCCGGATCGGCGACCCGGAGGGGAAGTGCCGGAGCTCCCCCAGGCAGCAGACAAAACTCTCTGTCTGTCGGTAGCAGAGGGGCCACGCTGAGCACTCAGGGCTCCCGGCAGAAGCCCGGACAGAAGCCCAGAGGGCGGGGCGACCCCCAGCTGCCGTTGCCCGCCCCGTGGGACTAGGGATTGCCGGAGATCTCGGAGAGGACCGGGGCGGGGGAACTTTCAAAGGCGGGTCCGGCGATCCGGTGGAGAAGCGCCGGAGCTCCGCCCGGGCAGCAGACAAAACTCTCTGTCTGCCGGTAGCAGAGGGGCCACGCTGAGCATTCAGAGCTCCCGGCAGAGGCCCGGGCAGAAGCCCAGAGGGCGGGGCGACCCCCAGCTGCCGTTGCCCGCCCCGTGGGACTAGGGATTGCCGGAGATCTCGGAGAGGACCGGGGCGGGGGAACTTTCAAAGGCGGGTCCGGCGATCCGGTGGAGAAGCGCCGGAGCTCCGCCCGGGCAGCAGACAAAACTCTCTGTCTGCCGGTAGCAGAGGGGCCACGCTGAGCATTCAGAGCTCCCGGCAGAGGCCCGGAGAGAAGCCCAGAGGGCGGGGCGACCCCCAGCTGCCGTTGCCCACCAGGTGAGGCTAGGGATTGCCGGAGATCTCGGAGAGGACTGGGGCTGGAGAGAGTTCCAGAGACCCAGCTTAGTAGCCTAGGGGGAAACCCTACAGGCTCACAGAAGCCTTAGGGAAAGCCTCTGCACAGCACCAGTAGAAGGCACCCAGCCGCCAGCCACAAGGCTGGAAGACCCCAGGGCAAAAGCAGCATAGCTAGGTGTACTAACCACAGACTGTAGAAGATGCCAATAGCTCTCCTGCGACCCATAGAGGACAAGTGAGATTTGGTGGGTGCCGACAGCAACCGAGCGACAAATAAAAGTGATCCCACCCCTGGCCGCTGGAAAAGCCCATAACACCGGTGCAGACCCCAAGGAGAGAGCACATCTAGGTGGGCAACAACAGTAGGCACCTGCAGTCTGAAGCCCCCCGTGACGGCCCCCACAGCAGAGGAGGGAATCCAAAGGGCCACTGTGGCTACGAAGAGGGGCCCAGGCCCAGTTAGCAACTACGGACAGGGTTCCTGGTTGGTGAAGTATAAACAGCTGCTCCCCCCACCGCAGCAGCTGAAACAAGTGAAAGGAGCAACTAAACTCTATCTCCATGCGGAGGCACAAATCAACATCATCAAGCAATATGAAAAAATACATCAAATCTCCAGAACAGAAAGAAAGTAACAAATACACAGAAAACAATCCCAAAGAAAATGAGATATATAACCTAAATGATGATGACTTCAAAACAGCCATCATTAAAATACTCACTGAGTTAAGAGAGAATTCTGACCGACAACTCAACGAGTTCAGGAGCTATGTCACAAAAGAGTTTGATACGATAAAGAAGAACCAAACAGAAATACTGGAAATGAAGAACACAATAGAGGAGATTAAGAAAAATCTAGATGCTCTGAACAGTAGGGCCGATAATATGGAGGAAAGAATTAGCAATTTGGAAGATGGCAATATAGAATTGTTGCAGGCAGAGGAGGAGAGAGAAGCAAGACTTAAAAGAAATGAAGAAACTCTCCGAGAATTATCAGACACAATTAGGAGATGCAACGTAAGGATTATAGGTATACCAGAGGGAGAAGAGAAGGAGAAAGGGGCAGAAAACCTATTCAAAGAAATAATGGCTGAGAACTTCCCAAATCTGGTGAGGGAGATGGATCTTCAGGTGACAGAAGCCAATAGATCTCCAAACTTTATCAATGCAAGAAGACCAACTCCACGGCATATAGTAGTGAAGCTAGCAAAAGTCAACGACAAGGAGAAAATATTAAGGACAGCCAGGCAAAAGAAACTAACCTACAAAGGAACCCCCATCAGGCTATCAGCAGATTTCTCAGCAGAAACTTTACAGGCTAGAAGAGAGTGGAATGATATATTCAATAATCTGAAGGACAAAAACCTACAGCCGAGAATTCTCTACCCAGCGAAAATATCCTTCAAATACGATGGAGAAATAAAAACTTTCCCAGATAAACAAAAATTAAGGGAGTTCATTGCCACAAAACCTCCTCTTCAGGAAATCCTCAGGAAAACCCTCATTCCTGAAAAATCCAAAAAAGGAAAGGGACTACAAAACCAAGAGCAGAGGAGATAAGTAGAAGGACAACAACAGAGAGTAGCAGCTCTACATCAGAACAGATTAAACCATGGGACGAGAAACAAAGGAAACTGAAGAAAACCGGAAAACAAGACACAAAATGGCAGTGGTAGGCCACCACGTCTCAATAATCACTCTAAATGTAAACGGATTGAACTCCCCAATCAAAAGACACAGAGTGGCAGGATGGATCAAAGAACAAGATCCAACAATATGCTGCCTCCAGGAAACACACCTCAGCCCCAAAGACAAACACAGACTCAGAGTGAAGGGATGGAGAACAATACTCCAAGCTAATAATGAACAAAAGAAAGCAGGTGTCGCTATACTAATATCAGACAAGGTAGATTTCAAAGCAAAACAGATAAAGAAAGACAAAGAGGGACAATATATAATGATAAAAGGGACTCTCCACCAAGAAGACATAACACTTATAAATATATACGCACCCAACACAGGAGCACCAAAATTTGTAAAGCAACTCTTAATAGAACTAAAAGAAGACATCAACAACAATACAATAATAGTAGGGGACCTCAACACACCATTAACACCAATGGACAGAACATCCAGACAGAAAATCAACAAGGAAATATTAGAATTAAATGAAAAATTAGACCAGATGGACTTAATAGATATATATAGAACACTTCATCCAAAAACAGCAGGTTACACATTCTTCTCAAGTGCACATGGAACATTCTCAAGGATTGACCATATTTTGGGAACCAAAGCAAACATCAATAAATACAAGAGAGTTGAAATAATATCAAGCATCTTTTCTGATCATAACGCTATTAAACTAGAAATCAACTACAAGAAAAAAGCAGAGAAAGGTGCAAAAATGTGGAGACTAAACAACACGCTTCTCAACAAACAATGGATCATTGAAGAAATTAAAGAAGAAATCAAATATTATCTGGAGACAAATGAAAATGAGAACACGACATACCAAATCATTTGGGATGCAGCAAAAGCAGTCCTAAGAGGGAAATTCATCGCAATACAGGCTCACCTCACTAAACAAGAAAAAGCTCACGTAAGCAACCTCAAACGACACCTAACAGAACTAGAAAAAGAAGAACAAACAAGGCCCAGAGTCAGTAGAAGGAGGGAAATAATAAAAATAAGAGCAGAAATAAACGATATTGAAACAAAAAAGACAATAGAAAGGATCAATGAAACAAAGAGTTGGTTCTTCGAAAGAATTAACAAAATTGACAAACCCCTAGCCAGACTCACCAAGAAAAGAAGAGAGAAATCGCAAATTAATAAAATCAGGAATGACAGAGGAGAAATCACAACAGATACCAATGAAATACAAGAGATCATAAGAGAATACTATGAAAAACTATATGCCAACAAATTGAACAACCTGGAAGAAATGGACAAATTCCTAGACTCCTACAATCTCCCCAAACTGAATCAGGAAGAAATGGAGAATCTGAATAGACCAATCACAAGTAAGGAAATAGAAACGGTAATCAAAAACCTCCCCAAAAACAAGAGTCCAGGACCAGACGGCTTCTCTGGAGAATTCTACCAAACATTCAAAGAAGACTTAATACCTATTCTCCTCAAACTGTTCCAGAAAATCGAGAAAGATGGAGAACTCCCTAACACATTCTATGAAGCCAACATCACTCTGATCCCCAAACCTGACAAGGACAACACAAAGAAGGAGAACTACAGGCCGATATCACTGATGAACATAGATGCAAAAATCCTCAACAAAATTTTGGCAAACCGATTACAGCAATACATCAAAAAGATTATACACCATGATCAAGTGGGATTTATACCAGGGACACAGGGATGGTTCAACATCCGCAAGTCAATCAACGTGATACACTACATTAACAAAATGAAAACCAAAAACCACATGATCATCTCAATAGATGCAGAGAAAGCATTCGACAAGATCCAACACCCATTTATGATAAAAACCCTCAGTAAAATGGGTATAGAAGGAAAGTACCTTAACATAATAAAGGCCATATATGATAGACCCACAGCCAACATCATACTCAATGGACAAAAGCTGAAAGCCATCCCTCTGAGGACAGGAACAAGACAAGGGTGCCCACTTTCACCACTCCTATTCAACATAGTTCTGGAGGTGCTGGCCAGAGCAATTCGGCAGGAAAAAGAAATAAAAGGAATCCAAATAGGTAACGAAGAAGTAAAACTCTCGTTGTTTGCAGACGACATGATCTTATACATAGAAAACCCCAAAGAATCCACAGAAAAACTATTAGAAATAATCAACAACTACAGCAAAGTAGCAGGGTATAAAATTAACGTGCATAAATCAGTAGCATTTCTATACACTAACAATAAACTAACAGAAAAAGAACTCAAGAACTCTATCCCATTCACAATAGCAACGAAAAGAATAAAATACCTTGGGATAAACTTAACCAAGGAAGTGAAGGATCTATACAATGAAAACTACAAGACTCTCTTGAAAGAAATAGGCGATGACATAAAGAGATGGAAAGACATCCCTTGCACATGGATCAGAAGAATAAACATAGTTAAAATGTCCATACTACCTAAAGCAATATACAGATTCAATGCTATCCCAATCAGAATCCCAAGAACATTCTTCACAGAAATTGAACAAACAATCCTAAAATTCATATGGGGCAACAAAAGACCGCGAATTGCTAAAGCAATCCTGAGCAAGAAAAACAAAGCCGGCGGAATCACAATCCCCGATTTCAAAACATACTACAAAGCTACAGTGATCAAAACAGCATGGTACTGGTACAAGAACAGGTCCACAGATCAATGGAACAGAATTGAAAGCCCAGAGATAAAACCACACATCTATGGACAGCTAATCTTCGACAAAGGAGCAGAGGGCCTACAATGGAGAAAAGAAAGTCTCTTCAACAAATGGTGCTGGGAAAACTGGACAGCCACATGCAAAAGATTGAAAATTGACCATTCTTTTTCTCCACACACCAAAATAAACTCAAAATGGATCAAAGACCTAAAGATTAGGCCTGAGACAATAAGTCTTTTGGAAGAGAATATAGGCAGTACACTCTTTGACATCAGTTTCAAAAGAATCTTTTCGGACACTGTAACTCCTCAGTTGAGGGAAACAATAGAAAGAATAAACAAATGGGAATTCATCAGACTAAAGAGCTTCTTCAAGGCAAGGGAAAACAGGATTGAAACAAAAAAACAGCTCACTAATTGGGAAAAAATATTTACAAGCCACTTATCCGACAAAGGGTTAATCTCCATAATATACAAAGAACTCACACTGCTTAACAACAAAAAAACAAACAACCCGATCAAAAAATGGGCAGAGGACATGAACAGACATTTCTCAAAAGAAGATATGAATATGGCCAATAGACACATGAAAAGATGTTCATCATCGCTAATCATCAGGGAAATGCAAATCAAAACTACACTAAGATATCACCTTACCCCCGTTAGATTGGCAAAAACATCCAAAACCAAGAACGACAAATGTTGGAGAGGTTGTGGAGAAAGAGGAACCCTCATACACTGTTGGTGGGAATGCAAACTGGTACAGCCACTATGGAAAACAGTATGGAGATTTCTCAAAAAGTTAAAAATAGAAATACCCTATGACCCAGCCATCCCATTACTGGGTATCTATCCTAAGAACCTGATATCAGATATCTCAAGAGTCCGTTGCACCCCTATGTTCATTGCAGCATTATTTACAATAGCCAAGACGTGGAACCAGCCTACATGCCCAGAAACTAATGATTGGATAAAGAAGATGTGGTATATATACACAATGGAATACTACTCAGCCATAAAAAAAGACGAAATTGGCCCATTCACAACAATGTGGATGGACCTCGAGGGTATTATGTTAAGCGAAATAAGTCAGTCAGAGAAAGACGAACTCTATATGACTCCACTCATAGGTGGAAATTAGTATATTGAGAAGCAGATCTGATTGGTGGTTACCAGGGAAAAGGGGGGGTGGGGGGAGGGTACGGAGGGGGAAGTGGTGTACCCACAACATGACTAACAAAAATGTACAACTGAAATCTCACAAGGTTGTAATCTATCATAACATTAATAAAAAAATAAAAAAAAATAAAAAAAAAAAAAAAAAAAGAGAGAAGACGGGATCAGAAGCACTCAGAGACAGTTCTGGTTCTGTTGCTAATTAGCTGTGGGACCTTGCCTATGCTGTTTAGTCTCTCCTGACTTACTCTCTCCACCTACAAAATAAGGATAACAAGGTGTATTGTACTTTTCTCACAAGGCATATATCATGAGGATCAAACATATTCAAGCGTATGAAAGCCTTTTCACTCATATAAATGCTATACAAAGCAACTGCATGAGAAGACATGAAACTTCAGTGCAAACTGTTACTCTATCACTTTCCAGGCATGTGACTTTGGGCAAACTCCTTAACACCTCTATTCCTCAGTCCCCTCACCCAGGAAATGGGACTGATATTCCCTAGATCTGGAAATTTTTATTAAGATTAAATGAGTTGTGAATGAAAAGAGAGAGCATATCTATTGAATATGCCTTTATTTCAGATTTATTCAGCCTATGATTTTGTTCTTTTATTTGTAATGGAGAGGGAGATGACTCTTTTTGAATGGTTTGACATTAGATAGGATCTAGACTTTAACGTGTTAAGGCCTTTCACAGCTTTGCTATTTGAAAGGTGGTCCCCAGGCCAGCAGCATCACTCGGGAACTTATTAAGAATGCAGAATCTCAGGCCCCAATCCAGACTTATAGGATCAGAATATGCATTTTAACAAGATCCCCAGAGGATGTGCACACAATTAATTTTGGAAATCATTGTTGAACAAGCCATCCAGTTGCGAGAAGTGGCTTCAAAGAGAGCAAGGTACATACTGTAGCCTATGATGCCATTTTCCTTTGTCTTCAGTCCCCCAACTCTGTTTCACTATGAAAATGAAATAAACCAAAGAAGAGAAAAAAGAAAGCGAGAAGTTGAACAAGCTTCAAATTGTTCGTGAAGTGTTTTTACACTAGGGCAAGCGTTAGCTCCAGAGCTGCCGTGTGCCTTTGTATTGTCACTCATTAGATATCTCTGCCTGGAATAACACTAAGAAGGGGCCTTCTTATCCTCCCAGCCCATCTGTTCTTTAACTTCCCGCCACTGTCAAAGGCGCTATCAAAATGAGATGTGCTAACGAGAGTATCCAAGTTATTGCTGATTAACAACCAAAGTAGCCATGGTTCTACAGATTCTCTTGGTGGTTCCTCAGAGGTGAAGGTGAAATGTAGAAAAATATTTAAGCAATAAGTTTATAAGTTTTTAATAGGCATTTAGAAGTACATCATTTTTTAAAAAGAGGCAGAGAATAGAGTTGAGTCTGTTTTAATGCATTTCAGTAATAATCAAACTGCCTAGTCTAAGTCTATCATGGGCAAAGGTTTCATTGTTTCTCTTTTAAAATTTTTTTTGCTTTGTTCAATAATCAATTTGAAAGCTGGGGAAGCTTGTTACTGTGGACACATGATATTTCGGCAATGAAGTAAGTCTGCAGGTTGCTGATGAAGATAAAGTAAATCTACCTTAGTTCAATCCAAGATCTATAGCCTTTTGCTAAATATCAAGAGTCATCTTGTCAGTGCTCCAAAGGAAAGAGATTTACAAGTTAAACAAAATAACTTAGCATCTCCTGGGCTGAAAAGATATGTTATGAAAATAAACGTATGGGGAGGTTATCAGAGAAGTTTTTCCAGATGAAGCCCGCAATTTTTTTAATTACTCTATTTCCTTCATAAAAAATCTCTCTTTAAACAGCAAATGGCCCTTTGAACACAGCGTCTAAGATTTTGATTTATGGAAAACCAGATGTTAGTGTAGTTTGATTTATATGTCTTTGGGGGTAGTAACTATGATTTTAGAAGCAGTATATACTGCATTTATGCAGAGGCCTCCCACACGACTTTTAAAGATTTGTGTGTCCCTTGGAGATACAGGTGAGGGAATTGTTGCTCTTCACTTCACGCTAACAGGCTCAATTTTTCAATTTGTAATTAAATAGCCCATAGTCATCTGGAGGGGCTGCTAGAACTGGTGCTATTCAAGCAGACCTTGAGGAAGCTGTGGCAAATAAAGTCTGAGAAGATGATCGCCTGAGAAATCAAGATGATTGAATAGTCAGACCCATCAGGGCTCTCAGAATGCAGTTAGCAGTGATTGCGAAAATTTGAAAGAAACACAGATCCAGTCGTTGCTAAATAAAATCAAGGTTGAATAATGGATTCTGCTCTTATGATCTGGATGCAAAATTTAGAAAAGAAAATGTACGAATGAATCTTTGCAAAATGTCTGAAAGGCAGGGAAAAATAGAATTTCAAACAGGGAAGCAAGTTTGCTGTAAATGACATTACCTTGAATACCATGATTCACATCCCATGTTAGATTGTGCTCTTGTTCTAGGTATGTATGTACTCTTCACAGGTGTTCAGTTTCAAGGCAAAATAGACATATTGATAATTTTTAAAGTTCTCAATTTGCTAACCTTTTCACTTCCGGCTGTTGGGAGAGCAAAACCTCAGTGAATAATGTAGCTGCCCCTGGCGCAGGAAGGGTAAATAATCACTGGAAAAGGCTTGCCAACAAACTGTGACCCAGAGGTGAGAAGGCCAGTTAGCCAATGACGGGTAAGACCTCCAGGGGGAGGCAACCTAAGCCAGGCATGGTCGCCTCGGGGCACAGATGGAGACACGATATCAGGAGCAGGGGGGCCGTTGCCTAGGAGGCCTTGCCTGCTCCGAGATAAAAATATACGAGCACAGCAATAACATGATAATATCAAAACAGAGGCCGAGGGAGGGCTCCTTGGGAAATCACTAAGAATTCTTGGCATCGGCTAATTACTTTGTCCAGAACACCTGTGTATGTTTAACAGCTGTAAGCTATGTATATATTGAAACGCTGGTTATAATAAACTCAGAGTGGCCATCAGCCCTCTCTGCATCTATCCTGATGTGTACATTGGATCGCGACACGGACAAATAAGACTCTTTTGCACTTTACACTCTTCAGAAACAATAAGAAGAAAACTAAAAGGAAACAAGAAAATACTAGACATTTTGTTCTCAAAGAAAATAGAGGAAAGAAGGAAGCAAGGAACACGGGCAGGAAGGCAGGAAAGAAAGGAGGTAGGCAACTTATCTGACCAGATGTGATTCACTAAAAATTTAGCCCATACCTTCCAGGGTATCATCTCCAATTAAGATCAACTTATGACTAGACAATGTGGGCAGCTATCTTGGTAATATGCCTTGATTGGAACTGCAAATTGATGTCTTACCTCAAACCAGCCCTTTCTCTGGTCATGTCTTTGGGAAATTCCCTTTCAAGTTATCTTTTTAAAAGGCAACAACAAAACATATTGTTTGCATTCTTATTATAAAGGTAATGCACTGTTATTGCAGAATGTTTTAAAATATAGATAAACAAAGCAAAAAAAATAGTTTCGACTTTACCACCTAAAGAGAGAAGTACTGGTTACATTTACCCATGAAGTGTTTTTTTTTTCAGTGCATACACACACACAAAAAAATAATGTTTTGTAATGTAACAATTTCCTTTAATAATATATGGGAAAGGTCTTCCTCATCACTGCATATTCTCCAACTTAATTTTTAAAGGATTGAATAGTATTCCATTTTGTGAATTTATAATAATTTGTTAATCCACTCTTATTTGGGGATGTTTATATTATTTCTAATTTTTTTAATTTTTAGAAACAGTGCTGAGATCAATATTATTGTAGCTCAGTGTTTCTCAGCCAGGGGTTATTTTGTCCCCCAGGGGATATCTGGCAATGTCTGGAGACATTTTTGGTTGTCCTAACAGAGAGAAAGGCGGAGAAGTCATTGCCATGTTGTGAGTATAAAAATATATTTCACAAAATTATTGAAACCTAAATGAGATCATGGGTTGCGTTTATGAAATTGAGATATTCATTTTCACTTATTGACCATAATACTGTCTTTACTTCTATCTGCTAATTATTCAGTTTATTTATTTATTTATTTTTTTGAGGAAGATTAGCCCTGAGCTAACTATACTGCCAGTCCTCCTTTTTTTGTTGTTGAGGAAGCCTGGCCCTGAGCTAACATCCGTGCCCATCTTCCTCTACTTTATATGTGGGATGCCTACCACCGCACGGTGTGCCAAGCGGTGCCATGTCTGCACCCGGGATCCAAACCGGTGAACCCCGGGCCACTGAGAAGCAGAACGTGCGAACTTAACAGCTGTGCCACCAGGTCGGCCCCTAATTATTCAGTTTCTGTTGAAAATTTTTTAAGCATAAAGATAAGAGTTTTTACAGGTGACGTTATTTTGAGTGAAACAAACAAAAACTACATATCAAAGGAAAATTTTCCAGATATTCATAATCAAAATGATCGCTCCATACCATGTTTTTACTCTAAAAAAGCAACTATTTTCTCATCTATTATTAGTACATTGCCTTTATATCGAAGGAATAAAGTGTGATTTTGATAAATATTGATTATTTTTGCTTTGTCTCTTGTTTCCTTGGTCAAGCTTTCCAGAGGTTTGTCAGTTTGAGAACCAACCTCTGATTTCATTGATACCATGTCATATGTGTGTTTTCTGTTCCATCATTTTCTTTTTCTTTTTTGCTTTCTTTGAGTTTGTTTTGCTGTTCTATCTCTACCTTCTTGGGAAGTGTGTCTAGTTCATTAATTATCTTTTATAATATACACACTTACAGCTATACTTTTCTATCTAAGTATTCTTTAGCTCCATTTCACCTGTTTTGGTTTAAACTGTTAATTGTTATTCCCTCAAAATATTTTCTGAACTACATTATGATATTCTTCTTGGACTAGTGGATTTGGAAATCCTTTTCTTAACTGCCAAACATGTGAGAGTATTTTAGTTTCGTTGTTGTCACTGTTGTTAAAGATCTCTGGTTTAATCGCATGCTCTGTATGGTGTCAAATCGTTGAAACCGATTGAAAAAAATTATGGCACAAAATGGTTAATTTTTAAAAAAATGTTTTATTCGAGCTTGAAAAGAATGAATACTCTGCAGTTGTTAGGTACAAGTGCTATATATTTCCATTGCATAAAATTTGTTAATCATAGTTAAATCTTCTACATTTCTTGGTGTTTTTGTTTGTTTATTTTACCAACTTTTGACAAATGCATTTTGCAATTTTTCACTATGATTTTGTTTGCTTATTTTTCTCCCTCCTGTTGGCTTTTGCTTTACATATTTTGAACCTACTTTATTAAATGTGTACAAAATTGTTTTTGTATCTTTGTCATGAATACATTGTTTATTATAATGATGTAACCCTTAGTGAAAAATGCCTTCTCTTTAAAAGTCTATTTCATGCAATATTAATACAGGTACATAGGCTTTCTTGAATTTGGTATTTGCCTTTGAATTTATTTTTCTTATTTTATTTTCAATTTTCCTGTATCCTTGTGTTTTATATGAATTTATTAAAAATAGCATATAGTTGGGTTTAGATATTTTTCAGTCTGACAATTTCTGCCTTTTAGGTGGAGCAGTTAACACATGTAATTTAATGTAATTTTTGATAGATGGGATTGAATATACCTACACTTTTTGTACCTTATAACTTTCCCACCTATTTTTCATTTCTGTTTCTCTTCTTTCTTATCTTCTTCTTGGGGGGTATGTATTAATATTTTTATCTTTCCTTGTTTTTCCATTGACTCACTTGAAAATTATAGAGTCTGTTTCTATTTTGTTGTTACTCTAGAAATGACAATAATATACCAAATGTATCAATATATAAAATTGATCAATACTTTTACCTTCCTCCTGGAAAATCTGAGTACTCTACAACAGCTTAATTCCACTAATATCCTTCCTAACATATTATTATTTACCCATATTTTAATTCTAATTTGTAATTGCATGAGACACAGAAATAATTATTATGACTTTAGTCACCATGTATTTAGATTTACTCTCACATGTACCACTTTTTGCTGTTTTCATTATGTTTGTATCTCAGAACTTCTGAGATTACATTCCTTCTCTCTAAAGTAATTTTCTTAAAATTTATCTAGGAAATTAGGATCTGCTGTTGATGACTCTCCTGAGTTTGTTTGTTTCATTGTTTTGTATGAAAATGTCTTTATTTTAACCTCACTTTTAAAATTTATTTTCCCTGGATATGGTTCTGGGTTAGGACACTGAAAATATCATTCACTGTCTCTGTCTTCTGTGTTTTCTCTATAGAAGTCATTCTAACTGTTATATTTTTGATGATCTTTTTTATATACTGCTTTTAAAGTTTTGCCTTTGTCTTTAGTATTCTGCATTTCTAATGTGTTTAATTATGAATTCTAGTATTTATCCTGTGAGGAATTCTTCAGTCTTCATAAGTCTGTAGAATGATGTCTTTATTCTGTTCTGGAATTTTTTCAGTCTTTAAATCTTCAAATATTGTCCCTGCCACATTCTCTTCCTTCTCTCTCCTTGACATTGTGACTAAATGTATGTTAAACCTTCATACACAACTCACGTGCCTTTCAACCTCTCTTTCATCTTTTACACCTCAATAGAAAATCTATCCTGCAAATGCATACTGCATCTATATAATTTCTTCTGAATTATCTACAATTTACTAATTTTCTCTTCAGTCATATCTGCTGGTTAACTCATTCATGAAGTTCTTAAACTTGGTTATATTATTTTTTTCTAAAAGTTATATTTGATTTTTTTTAAATCTGCAGGTCTTTTTAAAATAAATATCTGCTCCTTGTTGATATTTTTAAATTATGGATTTTTAAAAAATATAATAAGCATAGTCAAGCTTATGTTTATGGCCAATTTACCCTTCCAACTTAAACAACTAAATTACTGAACAAAACATATGAAACAACTGTTTTCAGACATTGTACAACAGGCAGCACACAAAGGTGATCTCTGATAGAAGTGAACTAAATGACGTAGTTCAAAGTCACTGCCTGGCAAGAATTTCAAGGCCACAGCGCACAGAGGGAGAACCCACAAAGAGCCTCCGCTCTCTCTTAGCTGAGGAGACAGAGTTAAAAACCTGGGGAAGTCAAGGTGACTAGAATTTTCGGGGTAGAGAAACAGCAAGGAGATAACTGCTACAGAGAGAGGTCCATAGGTCTACAGAGGGTTCCCTTCCAGTGTTCACCTGAACATTGGTGAGCACATGTGTGTAGGAAACTATCCAAGGCCAGGGAAAGAACCATCAGGGCCTGCAATAGTTCATGTGCTCACCAGAAGAGTGGAGCAACCTCATTATTCCCAGGGCATCAGGTAAAGTATTCACGATAACTTAGTACCTTATTAGTGGAGAAAAATTAGCCCCAGACTAAACATTTGTCTGGTTCTGCCTAACAAAGCTTTAAAATAAGCCTTAAAAGAATCAAACTTTTGAAATAATTTAACTGTGCTCTAGAAAAAACAAACCTCAAGAATATTTATAGGAATACTATATTAGTATAGTAAGGTAAGGTAAAAATCCAAAGAAGGTGAAATCACAATGTCTGTATCCAATAAAAAGTTATTAGACATGCAAAGAATCAGAAAAATATAACTCATAATGAGGAGAAAAATCAACCAATAGAAACAGAAGCAGAAATGACACAGATGATAGAATTAGTAGGGAAAGACATTAAAACGCTTATGATAACTATATTTCATATACTTAAGAAGGTGGAGCAAAGCATTAGCATGTTAAGAAGAGACACGGAATATATTTTCAAAAGACCAAAATTAAACATCTAGATGATGAAAAAAACAATTTTTGAGATGAAAAACACATTTGATAGAATTAACAGCAGATTAGGCACTCAATACAGAAGAAAAGATTAGTAATCTTGAAGACATAGCAATGGAAACTATCCAAAATTAAATGTGGGGAGACAAAAGACTGAAAAAGATAAACAGAGCATCAGTAAGTTATGGACAGCTTCAAGTGGCCAAATATATGTGTAATTGGGATCCCCAAAGGAGAGGAAAGTGAGTGGGAGAAACATTTTAAAAAGTAATGGCCAAGTTTCTCCAAACTCGATTAAAAACAAAGAAAAACTATAAGTCACAGATCCAAGAATCTCAATGAACCTTAGGGATGAGAAATATTAAAATACCAAAGCACATCACAGTCTAAATGTTCAAAACCAGAAATGAAGATAAAATCTTGAAAGCAACCGGAGAAGAAAGTACAGATGAACAAAGTTAGGAATGCCAGCTGACTGCTCATAAAACAGTGCAAACCAGGAGATAGTAGTTCCATGTCCTTAAAAAACCGAAGAAGAAGAAGAAACAAAAGTCGACCATTGTGGGGTTGGCATGAGGGAAATAGGCTTACTCTTACCCTGAGTAAGAGGGTCCCAGTTCAATTTAGAGAGAATGTTTAATATAATTCCCAACTAAAGTGAGCACCAAATTTTGTGTTTTTTATCCCAGTTTCCCTATTGCATCATTAAAAGAAAAGCTCAGTTAGCCTGATAAATGACTAGAAGAGAAGGAAATTCATTGCTGTGTTTCTCTCTGGATTCCCATGTTCCCTTAGACTTTTATCTAGTAATTTTGTATTCTCTTGACTGTACTTTGATGTCTTTTTTTTCAGCAGGAGGATGGTCTGAATAACCCAGCCTCTCCATATTTCTGGAAAAGAAATTAGTAATTTTCATGGTCATTCTCCATTTTATTAGGAAGTATTGTAAACATTTTATTATTTAAAGGTCATAGTTTATATAATTAAACATATTGGTAATATCCAATAACATGGAATTTAAATATCTCATTAAAAGTCACAATATGTGGAAAGCAAACAAAGTAATGTAGTTACCACTCTCCATTCTTCAGCAATGTAGAACTACAACTCGTCCCTCAAGGACCTCACCGACTGCATGTGGCCAGGACAATCTGACATGTGGGGAGGGCACCATTATCAATCAAGAAATGAAAACTTCATAAAGCTTAATTTTACCCCTCATTTTAAGTTAAAAATAAACATTAATAGCATTTCTAATATTTTTCCACTGATCTCAGTGGATCATATTGTTGAAAGTTGAACCATATGAGTTGTGATTTTGAAGTAAAAATGGTCAAATATTGGCAATTTCTTATGGTTTGACTTAATTCATCCCATTTCAGAGACCATTGATATAGCCGAAACAGCATAGAGTTGGGAGACAGAACTTTGATTCCACCATTTAGCTATCCCTGGAGCTTTTGAGGCATTACTTTGCATCTCTGTGTCTCTGGAATATTGTGAGGTTTAAACAACATGACTCTCCTAAAATGATTACCAAATTCTGGCACAGCAGCAAATCAATTTAGCACAATGGTTTAAGGTGGTGGTCGAGGCATCAGTCAACTGAGGGGTCAAACTCTGATTCTATCATCTCCTAGATGAGTCGTCTTGGTAGAATTCCGTAAACTTTTTGTGACTCAGTTTTCTCATCCATGAAACAGGGATAAACATAATACCCACACCACAGTGTTGCAATAAAGATTAAAAGCCTATGTTTATAAAATGCTTGGAAAAGTGTCTGCGACATAATAAGCAAATAGGTATTCACTTTTTATTATAGCAGGATATCATTAAAAATTAGCAGCTTCCCTTCACCCTTTTCAAGTGGACACAATCAAGAAAGGCAAACAGGAAGCAAAACTAATGCAAATGAGAGTCACCATTCATCTAGAAGCCAATAACGTTACTGAAAAGAACAGACATCTGGTATTCCAATCATGATGGACAAAAGGTTCATGCTTATAAGCATGCAAAAGACTATAAATGTAATAATTATTTGTTAATGTAGGAAATGGCCATGCAGAAGAGTAGAAATTACCTGAAACATTCCCACTTGCATCAGGTGGAACGTCAAGCAGCTGCTTTGGTTACCTGCAGTTGTTCAGTTATGCACTTCACTTTTGCCAGCGTAGAAATTTGGTGCATTAAATTGTAGAAATCCTACTATATTCTTTCTCCACATGGCTTCTGCTCCAAGGAAAATGTGGCAGAAGGGGCTCACAGCTAGAGTTACTGTCAAAAGCTAGGCAAGCAGAGAAATATTCACGCTCCTATAGGATGCTGCAATTATGGAATACAATAGCAACTTTAGGCCAAATGTTGAACCCTACAAGGATCAGTTTGAAATGTTTGCTCCAACTTTGTCTTATACCACACATATTTGTAGTTTTGTAGCCTCACTAACAGAAGTTCCCCAATTTTCTTCGTTCATGGCGCCCTTAGTTTCTCAGTAATTTTTTCATGGCTCCTTAGGCCGAAAGAAACACTTAAAAGTTCTGTTTATTAAGTAATTAAGAATGAACAACTTAATAAGTATTTATATCCTAACAACTAAGTAGCTGCAGCTTTTAGAAATAATGCTTATATTTATACTTTATAATACTTATAAACTGAAAAAAATTAACTTTAAATAACCACAATGATTTCCCAGAGGGATATATGTGCCTGCTGGTTACTGTACAACTTCTCAAACCTTGTAATCAGATTGGACATTGCCATTCTCATTTCCTGTTCCACACTGATTTTTGCATAGCACCTGCCTTTTATCACAACTACCAGAATGCTGGCTTTGCAAAGATATGACATCATCAACATGAATGTAATTCACACAGTATCCCACAAGTGTTGCTGAGTTTTACTTGAAAATTTAAACTATTCTATGGTGCTCCTGTAAGTTCACTGTGGCACCCTGGGACACTTTGGCACACAGTTTGGGAACCACGGCTTTATAGCAGCTCCCATATATTGAATTCAGTTCAAATAGGTATCCATTATGGACAGATTGCTGTATGGACCTAAATATCACTTTCTCCCTTTCAGAGTGTATTTATTGAGAATGAGGGTGGATGATGGTATTTGAATGAGTAAACGTAAGGAGTTACATCTTCATAAAATATTTATTGAGACTTTATTGAATGTAAAGGGTTGTAAGGGAGGCAAACAGAATTATATGTTCCTCAAGAAGTTTAGTGTATTTGTCTAAATAGTTTATAGGTATGTAATCTGATTATGTCGTTTTCTCAGTGTCATCTCCCCCATATCTCTGCTATGTAGTCCTTCATAATTTGAATTTGCTTTCTTTTTCTTGCTCATCCCCTGTCTTTCTGATACTTCATTTCTCCCCTACCTCCCAGCTCGCCACACGCAAGTATAATCATGTTACCATCACCCTAATAAGCTCTATAATTCCAAACTCCACGTCTTTACCCATGGCATTTCCTGTCAGGTGGAATGAATTTCTCCCCATTCTTCACTTAACAAACTCCCTTTCATCCTTCTAGCCCAGCTCAAAGAGTTTTCTTAGTGAAATCTTTCCCTACCCTTACCCTGATTACTCTTCTCCTTTCAGAAAAAATTACTCATTCACTCCTGTTTCTTCTCATAGTACTCAGTACATATGCCTGTGTTTCTATCAGTGTTTCATAAGAGAAGAACCACTGCATTGAGGGGAGAGATAGAGAAATAGATAGAAATAGGTAGAGATAGATGATAGATAAATAGATAGATGATGATAGATTGATAGATACACCTGGGATTTAATAAAGGAACTTTACTTTCCATAATTGTTGGGGAGCAGGTTAAACAGTCTGTTTGAGTCAGTTATTTCTGTGTCTAAAGCTTAAAGTCTGCAAAGAAGTCAGTCAAAAGGGAAGATATTGGGGAAGAAATGACAAAGTGGAATCTGCACCGAACTTGAACCAATGAGAACTTACTAGAAGCTAGATTGATCTCTATCTCAAGCTTCCAACTTTGACAATGGGGATTTCCTGCAAGAGAAGCTGGTGCTCATCATCATGGTGCTGCGCATTCATTTGGCCTGAGGGCCAGATCAAGTTGAAGGAGAAGCTCAAAGAGCTGTGGCCCCAGCCGGTGCCCACACCAACCCTGGGAGCTCACAGAGGAGGCACATGAGCTGCAATAGAGCCTCATGCCCTACACCGACCCTTAAAGCATAAAATGAAGATGGCAGATGCTTTGATTCTGCTCTTTAAATCTCACACAATATGTCTCTTGTGGTCTACACTAACCTTAGACACCCTATGCAGAGAAGAAAATTCTAGGAAACGTAGTTTTAACTTGGCTAAGTTAACACAACACAAATACATCCAGGCCTTTAAGAGCATTTCCCTCATTGTGGTCATTTGTTTAGATGCCTGCATCTGCCCCTAGAACGTGTGCTCCTGGAGAACAGGGACCACATCTTATTTATAATGCATCCCTAGTGCTTCATGCAAAACCTGACACATAATAGGGACTCACAGATTTTTGCTGAATGATGAATAAACGAAGGAACAAACAAACAAATGAATGAATAGGAAAGGATGCACTGACACCATCACACAGCCCATTGTAAGTATTATAATGTACTAAGTTACAACGTGCTAATTACAAGTACTAAATGTTTGGTAATATAACAAGGTAAGAAGCAGGAAGAATCTCTTGTTATTTCCAAAACCAAATATTTAACATACCACATATAGCCTGACCCCTTTAGGATGAGGTTAATATATTTGCACCTATCAAAACTGTCAAATTTACAAATTGTGTTTATAAAAGTTATTTTATTTGATGACATTATTTAGTTAAATATAACTGAGTGACCACTTTTCTGGACATATATAACAACAAAAATATCCTGTAAAACAAACATCAATTAAATTATAAAAATAAAAATAAATGATTTACTAGTTAAATATCAATTTTTATTCAGTTTCTTTTCATTTATGTACATTGTATTTCAGAATCCACTAGCACAGAACTAACTGAAGATAAATATTGCCAACCTATCTCTGTCTGCATTTCTATTTATCACAACTTCTCTTGGTATTAATTTAATCCCAGGTCCTCTTTTTCAACTGTGCTTTGGCCTGTTTTAAGTTCTAAAGCATCACTACCATGATCATTCCATAATTTTCTGTCTCCAAAGGCATCATCATCTATAGCCTATACTTATCTGTAATTGCCAGCATTAATAGGCTGCAGCAGGACAGAGCCCACCTCTGTGTAGAACTGCATCCTTCGTAGAGAGCCTTTAAGAGTAAGCATGCAACGTAAACCCATTCTGATCCTTATGAAAGCAAAATCAGCACCTTGCCTTACTGCCATTATCGGTAAGATGCACATGCTCCATTAATAGTCCCCTATATGCTATTGACTCCTTACAAAAGAATACAAATTAAAAAAAAACAACAAAGCATTCAATCCTTGACTTTTTTCAAGTCTTAAGGCATGTAAAAACTTTTACAGATATGACAATCACATGAGAAAAATGGTATTTTACTGTGAACAGACTAACTGTAACCTTGGTAACCATGGAACATTTTTTATTTCTCCAAAAACCTGTTGTATTTTTAATTTGATGAGTCAGTCCTTCTCTGGGCACTTTTTCAAAATTCTTTGCAAGTAAATGTCCTTTCTAGAAGTTTTGTCTCTGCGTCTTCACATAACAAGAGAGAACTAAAATTTAATGAGTGACAACTATGTGATGCACATAGGTATAAGGCACTCATTCTTATTCCAGTTTACAAGTGAGAACATTTAGAATCAGAAACGTTAAATATCTTCTTAAGACCAAACAGCTAATTTGAAAGCCAAGATTTTAACCAGTTAAAAATGGCAAAGCTTTTACTCCCTCCATTGTGTCATAATGCTTCCAAATCTATCACTACTACACAGTGGTTTCAGGATTTAGGGTAAATTGTAGAAAGGCACATCAATTTATTTTGGCTATTTTGCATTATCCTTTGGCACAGTCGTTATTCATTCATTCTTTGATTTAGCAAATGTTTACTGAGTACCTAATATATACCAGTCACTTCTCAAGATGCTAGAGACATAGTGATAAACAAGACAAAGTCCCTATTCTTATTGAGCTTCCATTCTAGTGGGGAAGACAGATAAAAACACCGAAACAAAAAATAGAATACGGTGTCGGATAACTAAAGAAAAATATGGCAGGGTTAAGGGATGAAAGGTGACAGACCTTTAGGGGTCATATTAGGCTTCATAAATAAGAAGGGTGGAGCTTCTGGGTTGGTGACTATGTGGAGATTCGGGGAGAGTGGAGCGCTGGAGAGGGCATGGAAGCTTCATGCCCTTTCTCCATACCTTGCCCTATGCAACTCTTGAATCTGGCTGCTTCTGAGTTATATCCTTTTATACTAAACCATAATCTGAGACTTGAGAAACGAGCCCACATCGAAGCAAGGAATAAAAGTTTAGAGAAAAAGAAAAAATTTCTTCAGGAAAAGTTTCCACATCTTTCAAAGGCCCGGAAGTCAAGATTTGTCTAAGATGTCTGAACTCTTAATTTACCGTTTTGTTTTCCTTGGATAACAGTCTATGAACAAAAGTAAATATATATTAAGTGGTTTATAAAAAATAAGAAGGGGTGATGGAGGTGCCTATAAATATCAATACAGGTCTAATAGTCAAGCTTTCAATTATAGAACTAAGATTAAAAATATATTCCAAATAATATATTTTCTCCTCTCTGCTTAATTGCTTTAAAAACAGGAATTAATTGGTATTACTATGAAATAATCATTGAGAAAGACTGGAAAAGAGCAAGATTTTAGAGTAATAATAATAATAATAATAATAAAAAGTATTTCAAGACTTGCATTGACCTGTCAGCATTCTCCCCTCCAGGATCATCTAGATCATACGTGTGTAGAACTCTGGCCTTCCAAGTTTGGAGATGCTCACTCTCCAACCTTACAACTGTCTTTGCCATTGATCCAGTCCTAAAATGATTCCCTTACAAAAATTTAAAGACAGCTTCTACTTCTGTTACAAATGGCAGACTCCTAAAATCAGACATATTTTTATTTTCCTTTTTTTCTTTCCATAACATTCTACATATTAACACACAGAACCACATATGAATTAAACATTATTTTCATCATGAGTGGGTTTAAAAGGGATCAACAAGAAAAAGAAAAATGTAACCTTGACACTGTAGAGGAAATGAGATTGAAGAAAATTCTTATTTTAATGTTGTTTACCAAGAAGGCAATATAGCAAAGTGATCAAACCCCAAGTGAGTTCTAAATCAAGTTACCCTGTGTTCCCATCCCAGACCTGTGGTGACTCCTGTATGATTTGAGCAAATTGCTAGACCTTTTGTATCCCCCATATGTGAAAGGGCATCATGATTGTACATGTCTCATGTGTTCATTTTAAAGAATAAGTAAGATAAAAATGTAGTGTTCTTTAGTGCAGCACCAGGCACTTAAGAACACACTACAGATAGACGTTAGTTAATATTATTTTTACCATTGATGACCAGGTAGGTTTAAGGACAAAAGATACCTTTCCCATTTCATCTGGATAACTCCTCTGTATATTTCAAAACTCATCTTTAACATCACCTTTCCTGTCAAGCCTTCTGTGATTCCTCAGGAAGAGTTAGGTGCCCTTTCTTGTGCTCCCATAGCACTCTGTTCCTAATTCTATGTTAGAATTAAAGGGGTGCAGGCAACTCTCTTTTCAGTGGCTGCTAAATCAATTGTCTTAAGTTTTCTAAATGCAAACCCTAAGATAAAGATTCAGGTGCAACTGGCTTGTTTAGGAAGTGCTCCTGAGAGAAACTGGAGAGGGGAATGGGGACGCCAGAATAGACAAAGCCAAACAAAGGAGTGATTTCAGGTGAAGTCCCACTCTTAGTCTGATCCTACAGGGAGCTCTGGAGAATACATTATAACTCAGAGTTTGTTATTCCTAGAAGTGTTGGAAGCTCGGCTTTCACACTACCTCATCTGTCAGTCGTTGGCTAAGGGGGTGGAATGGGGTATAAACTCTAGGTACTTCCAGCTCTCTGCAGGCAATGCTCTGACAAAGGTCTCAGGTGAGAGCCATTAAAAACAAAGCACACGGAAGATGGGCACAGAGGCACACAAGTCAAGGTGGGGAGGAATCTGGGTGTCCACCAACAGTGCCTGACCCACAGTCCTTTCTTAATGAACTCCTACTATTTTAATGACCTTATTCCCAGCTCCCCTACACCACTATATTGCTTCTATCATTGGCTCAGTGCCAAGATGGGTTGGCCTCGGAAGTCCCTTTTTATAGTAAATAGCATTCTAACTTATGACAGTAACCAGAGTGCCTTCTAGCCTCAGCCTGGAACAGTGTTGACACATCCTGCAGGAGCCTCTGATGGCTGACATCCTTGCTGCTGCTGCCAGGGCAGCTGCTGCTTCAGGGCAACCTGAAGTTATTGCCAGAGAGTGCCACTATCCTTAGGCAGGCACTCCCACACTCCTGCCCCACTTCAGCACCTTTCCAGCTTCTATAGCTGATTTTAAGGTGATCGCTGTCTCTTCTGATCTACCATATCTTACACAGGGTTGTAAGTCCGCTTTCCTTCCAGCTCTGCTCACCACAGGCACCTAGATGGCCACTTGCCTTATCTTTCGTTTGAAGACTTGCTGCCCAATACTTCCACCTAAATCATAATATCCATTCCACTCTAGCAGTTCCATTCAGGACAGATAAACAGCCTTTGTCCTTAGATAAAAATTTAAAAGCTCTGTCTCCTTTTTGATGTTCCTGCCACTCTATATGGAGTTGCCTCATCAATATCTCAGGATGTCGAAATCTGTCACCCATGCCTTCTGTTTCACAGTTTGAATCTGTCATATAAACAGAATATTTTTATTGTTAGAAAACGTTGAGAAAATTGAAAAATTTGTGTTCAGAATCATCATTATTATTTTCACATATAGTATATCCATATTTTAAAAATTTCTTTCTATATTATGCCGGATTCAGTGAAATTTTTCTCACATATCATCATTGTCTATTATAAAATTAGAGACTCTCTCTGATAGAAGAAAGAAAAAGAGCTGTTCCATGATGGAAATTTATTGTGTAATCAAAAGATGCTACAAGGAAAATCTTATATGATACTTTTGCTTGAATCAAGACTCCCTAGTCAGAAACAGGTTTCCATAGATATAAGGATAGATTAGACAGATAGATAGATAGATAGATAGATAGATAATAGTGTTCGTCATTTATTCTACAATATTTATTGAGCCCCTACTACTGAGGTAGGCCCTGGGAATAAAAGATGATAAAGAAATCAGAACTCCCCTTAACATTATCATAATATTGGTAGGAAAGACAGACATGAAAAGAAATAATTATAATACAATGCTAAAGGTACCATAAAAAAAGCAAGGGCAAGAAGTAAAATCACCAAACGTTTGCAACAACTAACTTTATCCTGAATTTGCACCATGCTTTGTCCAATTGGTGAACTAATGGTTGATCCTGACTCAGCTCAGCCCACCTGGTTAGATTCTTTTTCCTTGTGACTGCTGTAGAAATCATCACATAATCCTGTTTTCTTTACTTGTCTATCTCCCTGACTAGACTCTCAGCTTCTTCAATACAGGATAATTGAATCCAAAGCATCAATTATCATTTTGGGCACTTAAAATTGTTGTTCCTCAATAAATGTCCGATAACTGAATGAATGAATATATGAACTAAACAAAGGATAGAGAGGGAAGAATTTCCTTGAAGTGTTTATACATGTTTATATTTAAACTGCTGAGGATCACGTATTATCCAGCTAAAATTCTGACACTCCAAGTGAGGTGGAGAGGATCACCTAATGTGCTGGGCTAGCCCTGAGTTTCTTTTCATGTTCTAAGCTCCAGACTCCCCAAATTTGGCATACCTGTCTCCATCCACCATGCTAAAGCTCCTTAGAGACAGAAGATAGCGTACCTTCCAGAGCAGTTTGTAAGATGTACTGGAAAGAACTGAATATTTCATAGATCAAGTACGTGGTCCTTTAAACAGTTGTTAGATGCAATTCTGGTAATGTTTGGTTTTAAAAATATCATCTAGAAGGTTATTATCTGCTGTCTCTGCAGTGCCATTAGGTGACTGCTGCCTCAGCCTTTTGCAAGCAATTATGGCGAGTTTCAAAATAAAGCAGCAGTGCAAGGGTCATTTCTCCTCGTTCTCTAATGCAGCTCAACTTCATGCCTTAGTATTTTTCAATCCATTGTTATGTGATTCTTGATGGGCTTTCTAAAGAGTATTTAGGAATAAGAGTGTTCTGCTGTTGACTTTCAGGTATTCAAATATGTATCCCTTTTTTGAAGCACAATCTAAAACTTCTGACTGCGTGTTAGATTTATGTCTAATAACTTAAGTATTCCTATCATAGAAGTTAGCTATCCGGATAATCACCCTGTCCGGCTAAGTTCCGTAAACTATATTTGCCCCAAATGTCTCTTTACAAGGTTCCAGAAAAGTGTTAGTTTGGAAGACAGATGACTTCCTGAAGAATTGTTTGCTTAATGACTCTAAAGGGAAGTTCAGCTAGAGAACAACCAAATAAAACTTCTCTCCTTTTCCTTCAAGATAATCAGGAAGTAGATTCCAAAAGTCTGGAGGTTCAGTGCTCTCAACTGGAGACTAACTTGCCTTGTGTTCATTCTTTAAGAAGGCACTCCTGATTTACTCACACGGTACAGTATCAAATGGAGCAGAAATTCAGCTAGCTTGTGGTCTCCTCATTCTCCTTTTACTTCTGAGTCCTTCATCCGCTTCTCTCTTTCTCTGTAATACTGAGCACCTTCATTTGACCCTGCCACTCTTCTTGTTACTAAGCTCTCCATTTCTGTGAAGAAGCCTGTTTCACTTCTTTCAATTCTTGTTTTGCAGAAGAACTTCAAAACGTTCAAAAGAAACAATGGTCTAACTTTCCTAAGAAGTTAAATTTGACCATTCCCCTGGTGAAAGTGACTTGCTGTGAGTGTACTAAAGCTGGGTATCTCCTATAAAAGACAATTTAAAGTTAGTGGAAAAATCAGGAAAGATTCAAACATGTACTGAGACTGAGTTATTTAGGAGCAGCTGGTGTTCACATGGGCGTTTAAAATGCAATTAGCACCTGTCTTCTAAATATCTGGTAAGCGTAAATTGTAATGTGTAGCTCATAATCTGTAGAATGGCCTGATGCTTTTTGTGAGAAGAAACAGAATCATACAAATAGAGAAGAATTACTTCAGTAACAATAGTCTTTATTGGCTTTTAAAGTATAAACATAGTATGTAGGCATGTGTTTCTAAAAGGGCTCTAAAAGATAATTTAGACTCATGACCTCATTTTGTAAAGAAGGAAATTGTCCTCTAAGAAGATCAAAGTATTTTTCATGATAACACAGCTGGACTGGGAGAAGTAAAGCTAGAACTCAGGACTCCCGATTTTTACCATACTCTTCTCACTTGAAGAGTCAAGTCAATGAATTCGCAGGCTGTTTGCGAAAATAGATCTTTACACTGGAATCTTTGCGAGGTATTTGTAGGTCTTCTACAATTTCAGGCAAATTTCAGTGAGAATGTGCATTTCCCTCTGGGGAGGGCAAGCTAAAAGACTCAGAATATCCCATACTTCCCCTGACACACACACAGAAAAACAAGGTATAAAAACTTTTAAACTAAATAAATGTTTGTTTTCTCTTAATATAAAAATCACAGATAAATGTTTTAATGCTACATCCTCCTTACTCTCCTCAGCTACCCACATCTGAAGTTAGTCTAGCTTCAGTCCTAGTTCAGTCATGCATGGAAAACTCAAAGGACCATGGAGTGAAAAAAAATTCCATACACCTTGACCTTACATAATTAATCTGTTAAGAGATCTTTCTTTTACACACTCCACCTATACATGTGGTTTCCATTTCCTCACCACTTATCCCACTTACCTCCTCCTCCAACTCCATCCTGACTGTCAAAATCTAACTTATATGTGTACTAGAACATAGCAAGATCATCTCTTAGGCAACTAAAGACCTCTTGGGAGAATTCAGTGAAGGGGTTTGTTGTTGGGTATTTTTAATTTATCCATCTAACTTCCTTTACTATATGTCATTCATTCTTGTAGCATGGTTGCCTTTTTGACAATTTTCTTTCTCAGCTAATATGACACTATTCTCTCTTAAGTTGGCTCTGAGTCTTCTTTCTTCTCCCACCTGTCGACTCCACAGATCCCCAAATCTTTAGTTCTTCCTCATATACGTAATATGCTATACACGTTCCCTCAGGAGAGTCACCCATTCTGAAGATTTAAATGTGCTCTCTCCACTAAGACATCCCAAATCTGCCTCTCCAGCCTCTTTCTTAATACTTGTATTTCCAACCAGTCAGATTTAAGCCCAGTTTATTATATATTCCTCCATAAAATATGACAATCTCCACATATCCTTAAGGGAAATGAATCACTTGTTTACAAATTGAATATCCCTTCTACATTCCAGGTATCTGACAATAGCACCAACTTTTTCACAATCTCCAAGTTAATACATTCAAACTACTTTTTGACATCCTATTGTTTTTCATTGACAGCATCCAAGAACTATCCACATCCTACTTGTTTTTCCCACTTTGCTTTCCCACTTAATAAACAAATGTTTTTGAGAATTTACTAGATGCCGGATGATTGCTAGATGCTATGGGGGGAACAAAGATAAATGACTCTGTTTTGGCCCTCTTAAGGATTATTGCCTAATAAGGAGTATGAAGCATATTCACAAATAGTTACAATGCAAGGCCTTAATAGCACTGGCAGTGGCTACCCCTGGCTTCAATTCTGCTTCAGTTATGCCTTGCTGCTATTGACTTTTGTCCAAATCTATATCCATCTGTAGGGTTTATTTCAGACTTTTCCATTCTACACATCTTACTTTATTTATTTTTGTTTTCTTACTTTTCACTCATGGTCCTTCCAATTGCATGACTTATTTGATTTTTTCTCTCTTCTGTGCCTATGTGTAGAAGGATATGACTCCGTAATCCTCCTGTTGATGCAGTGGAATTTTTTTGAGCCATGCCCTTTGGCAATCAGCATCAACCAGAGGATAACCTGGACATGCACTTTCCTACCTGAAAAGCTGATTTTAATTAACTGAAGCTTCCTTTCTCCAACTTTCTTTTGCTTTTGAAAAGCTGAGATCATTTACTGCTTCAGCTCTGGCTGTGTTTCTCTCACTGGGGGAGGTCTGTCTTTTGCAGTCAGGGTAAAGATGACCTTCTAGGACTTGTAAGACACCTAAGTCACTGCTGAGTATCCTTCTTTTCCCACCTGGAACACTTTAGTATGCTACAAGCTGTGATAGAGTGATCCCTAGGCCCAAATTAGTGAAAGGGGCATGACTGCCCAATAAACAAAAAACTGGGCCCACTGTCTGGTAGCCAGATACGAAGGAAACCCCCAAAACCTTATTACCCAGGCCCGTTGATTTCCTGCTCTTTCAGCATCCATACTCTGCTTCAGGGATTGCACTTGAGCTCTCAGCTCCCCTAAAATTCCTATACTGCTCTCATGGATGTCTTATACAGCATCCATCCTGTGTGCTAACTGCTATGTCACACAACTGTAAAGGAGCAACAAATCACTCACACCTAGTTTTTGGGCTTTTGTCAATTCCGGTTCTTGAGACGGAAAGCTTCCCAAAGCAAAAATCTATTCTTAAAACCAGGCATATTTGTTTATATTTCTTCTGCCATTAATTAACCCATGAAAGCATCATTTTCACACTCTTTTTTTTAAAAAACAACAAATCCATTTTATTCAACTCCTCTAAGGATTTTTTTATGAGAAAACAGTTGTTGAAACATGATTTTGTTTATTTTGGGGCTAAGATTTTACAGATCTTTCATAAATAAAGAAGAAAAGAGAGATAACGGCCACATTCTTGGTTGGATCTTGTTTCTAACCTGAAAGATTATCCAATTGACTAATGAAACAAAGAGTGTGGTAAATATAATTATCTACCTTTGAAAGCACTGCTTCTGGTCTGTGTGTGTGTGTGTGTGTGTGTGTATTAACATGATATTTTTAACAATTTTATACTTCATATTATTAGGAAATACACTTCAATTCTCTGTTTAGAAAACAGAAATTCAACATCCCTTCAAATATCCATTCCTGTAACGGTGCGGGAGGGGGAGTGGGGGGGGCCAGTGTTGGTTACTAAGAAGAATTGTAAGGGAATAGTGACATCTACAGGTAGCACTTACATTGTTAAATGGGATGTAGTCACCATCTGCTGAGGAACGGACTGCTGGACCAAGCCTCTCTGCCTTACAGTCGTTCAAATGTGCCTTGTCCCCAGTAACCAATAGGAAAGGTTAAACCAATTAAATTGGAACGGCTGATGTAAGATATCTTCCTAAAATTAAAATTCATGTAATAAATGGGGCTTTGTTTTACTTCAGTTTCTTAGACCTGGTTTATCTTCATTTTTGAAATGGGAGTAGTGGTTTGATTGGAAGTTTATTCTAAAAATCTCTGTAGGGCATACATATATGTTTGATAAAAGTAGTCACTGCAAATTAATGGCAATCACAGAAATAATATGCCAATTAGAAATTCAAAAAGCTAACTATTAGCTATCCCATGATAAAAGAGGCAAAATAAAACTTTTCGGAAGGTTTGTTCCAGTAGTAATAGTTCAGGTTAACACTATGTTGGAAGTTATTCTCACGTTTTCTTAATGACAGGACTGGGCAGAACAGTAACAATGGAGGGGCTGAATAGAAAAAAAGTGTAATCTAATTAGGCTCATTAGTGTCAATTATTTTGCTATCTGGGTAAAACCAAAACAAATCAGGGAAAGGAAAAGATAAAATTTAAGCTCCTTGTAGAGTGAGATGATATGTTACAATTATTTTTATATTTCTCATGGTGACTAGACATACATAAGGAATAGTTGATCAATTAGGAAAAAATAAAAAAGATGTAAAGCTGTTTTTCAAAGCTCTTTATTCTACTGCCTATTAATTTTACAAAAAAATGAGAAGTTTAAGAATAATTGAGTTTTAGCAGTCAAGCTGCTGAGACATCTTTATCAGTATCCACTTTTCGCCAAGTGCTACACAGAACTGCTTAAAGGTGGAAAAATAACCCAACTGTTTAATTAGTTCTTCTTACTCTTATTTACTCCTCTTCTTTTCCTTTATGTCTTTCTACTTCCGATACTTACTTAACATCAAAGAGGGATACCCTAAAAATATATCTTTTCGCCAATAATTTCAAGTGTTTTTCCATTTCTATGCTTTTGTTTATATGTTTTTGTATTGTAATCTAGAATATCCTTTCTTTCTCTGAATATACAAATGCTACCCTGTTCTACTGTCCTGTTCTTATGAGAGTTGTTTCCTAGGTGAGTCAAAAGAGTTATTTCTTCCTCTTAATTCTCACAACACTCTTATGTCACCTATTATCTTTTACCTTGATATTAAAATATTTATGTATCTATTTTCAGCTCTCCTTAGATACCTTGAGGACAAGGACAATTCTGGATATTTTTATTTATGTGCCTTACGTACTTTGGATGCCCAATAAATATTTGTTGAATGAATGAAGTAAAAGAGTCACCCTGTGGAAGCTGAATAACAATTCAAGAATTAGAGGATTACAAAAACAAGTTCACAAGGCCATTAGCTGGTTCTTGTTTCAAGAAGTCTTCTTCATTCCTAAAGGTCTCCTTTTTGACATAAATTAAGAGCTTAAACACTGTTTAATACTTCACCTGTGTGCTTTTCTGAGAAGGGAGAATAAGGTTAAACACATATGGACAATCAGAGAGAGAGAGAGAGAGAAAAGTCATAGGCAATCCGAATTCCCTACTTTGGGCATGGGAAAAATGTATGAGTTTCCAGTGGTCACTGCCAAGGTTACCTGGCTAGAGCAATTTTGCTAATGTCCAATCAAGGAAGCTGGCTACCAGGTGAGGCACCACAGCAGCAAGATGCTATGGGATGTTCTATTACATGGGGTCCTCTCTTGTCAGGGAACAGCATAATAGACAGGCTTCTTAGAGACCCATGAAGAAGACATCATGTGTGTCCAATGAGCAAATCAGTATTTGGGCACTGCCACAGAGGGCATCTTTAGCCTGTCAATATTAGTCATAGAAGCAGGAATAGCCACAGAGAGGGTTAAGCTTTAAAGAGATAGGGGAGAGACGTATCTCAGAGCCAGACCCTGCCCAAACCTCCCAGCTCAAACCCAATAATCAGGACTGCCACCTAGAGTCTGACCTGAGGATAAGGAAAGGAGATGAAATTTAAAATAACTTTGAAATTAATGCTTTAATTTGAACTCAATTTTAATAACCAAAAGTTGCCACAAAGCTATAGAATCTTCATAAGATCATATTGCTGTACTGGAAAGGGAGACCCAAGAGTGCATGAGAGAAAACAGTAGCTGGAAACACTGCAGCCACTTTATCTTTATATTCCACCAAGCTCACATTTCAACAAAGGACTGTCTTAATCTGCTAGGTTGCCATAACAAAATGCCATAGACTGGGTGGCTTAAACAACAGAAATTTATTTTCTCACAGTCTTAGAGGCTGGAAAGCCCAAGACCAAGGTTCTGGCAGGGTTCAGTTTCTGGTGAGAGCTCTCTTCCTAGTGCTTGCAGGTGGCCATCTTCTTGTTGAGTCTTCACATGGTGGAGAGAGAGATTTCTGTTTGTTTCTTTCTCTTTTATAAGGACATCAATTATATCTGATCAGAACTCAAACTTTATGATCTCATTTGACCTTAATCAGCTCCCTGGGCACTCTACACAATATAGTCACATGAGACGTTAGGGCTTCAAGAGCTTCAAAATAAGAATTTTAGGGGGACACAATTAGATCCATAGCAGTACCTCTTGCCACGTGGCACAAATTGTTTAGAGACATGATAGGATAGAGAAAACCGAGCTAGAAAATGATTTTCCATTCCATGCCTAGGTCAGGACATTACAATTTTAAATGGAAACAAGAACCTTTCGACTTTTCCTTAAATCTTGTTTGTTTGGTCATGATTAAGACCAAAGGAACTAAAAAGCTGATTGGAAACTCAGAGTCTCCACCCTTTGTCCCCAATGCCAGAGGTAATTGATGCCACCAATTCCTGAGGTTTTTGGGGGGAGGATTTTCAAAATAGTTCAGCATGGTATCAAAGTCAAAACATATTGTCCAAAAACTGAGATGTGCCACTGACTGGCAGTCTAGAACTTAACAGTAGCAGGTCTAAGGTTAATCAACAGTGCATTGGAAAATACACATAGTAAGAATTATAAGGCCAAGTAGGAAGAAAGGTTGCATCTGAAAACTACTTGTTAAGTTAATAGAGAGTCTACTCTTAAAAAGAAACATAAGATCTTCCTCGACTTATGATTGGGTTACATCCTGATGAACTCAACATACAAGTTGAAAATATAAGTCAAAAATGCATTTAATACACCCAGCCTACCGAACATCATAGTTTCCCCTAGCCTACCTTTCACGTGCTTGGAACATTTACATTAGCATACAGTTAGGCGAAATCATCTAACACAAAACCTAATTTACACTAAAGCGTTGAATATCTCATGTAATTTATTCAGTAGTGTACTGAAAGTGAAAAACAGAATGGCTGTATGGGTACAGAATGGTTGTAATTGTATTGGCTGTTTACCCTTGTGATTACATGGCTGACTGGGATGCCACTACCCAGCCATCACAAGACAACATCATACTGCATATTGCTAGCCTGAGAAAAGATCAAAATTCAAAATTGAAGTATGGTTTCTACTGAATGCGTATCACTTTCATACCATCATAAGAAGCCGAAAAACCATAAGTTGAAACATTGGAAGTCAAAGGCATCTGTAGTTCTGACTTCCAGTTTCAGGTCTGCACATGTAAAGAGCTTGGAAGTGCTCAACTTATGTTCTCACAACAAGAAAAGAGCTGTTCTCAAACTGAAAGCCAATAATTCTTCTTAGATTGATCAGAGAATTGAGGTCACAGGGCAAACTCTTGTCCCCAAAACTGGAGAGACACATAGGCAGATACAAAGAATCACAGCTTACTGGGAGCAAAAGCCCAAGAGCAAAGTCCACAGCTGGAGCTAGAATAGTAGGAAAACTTTACATTGGTAATTGAACAATTGCTGGAGGCTCAGTGTAGACTAACTTGTGAAATGTAAAAACTCCAAGGGGGCCCCATTCTTAGCCACTACTCCCCCACGCACATATACTCCTTCTTTAAGTCTCATCTCCACCAGCCCTACCAGGTCTCACTATAAAGATCACACAAAAATACTCCCACACTTTAGGATAGTGAGGGAAAAGTAACACTTTTCTGAGAGCTCTCTGTAACTGTCCTTAAAAAGTCCTGCCCTCAAGGGAAACTATTTCTACTCAAGGTCCAAATTAACTGGGGTTTTACCAAAGCCTGACATGGGGGAAGGGATATACCCAGCCCAGCCCTCTCCAGCCTTCCATGTGGCAGAATGGAAATACTCAACTCAGGCTCACTAAAAGATTGAGACCTAATCACAGAACTATAGAACGTCTCCTCTCCACCTTACCACCACGTCAATAGGGCTCGTGTACAGCAATGAAATATACCACAGCTAAGAGCTGGATGCTTCAACCCTAAATAGAGTCTCTAGCAAACCTCAAACACACTCAGAGGAGAAAAAACAGAGGCATTGGGGAAAATTTTAGCCTCTGACACCACAATTACAGGAAACAGTAAACACAGCCTGGAACTCTTAGCCACATAAACTTGAGAAATCTCATAGTAAAGCCTGATCTACCTGATACACCATGTCTGGCTCCCAAAAGAAATTGCAAGACATACTGAAAGACAAGAAGCACAGTCTGAATGGACAAAGCAAGCATCAAACCTGACTCAGATACGGCAGAGATTTTGGAATTATGAGACTGAGAATTAAAAATAACTATGATTAGTGTGCTAAGGGATCCAATGGAAAAAAGTGGACAACATGTAAGAAAAGATAAGTAATGTAAGCAGAGAGAAGGGAAACTCTAGAAAGAATCAAAACAAAATGCTAGAAGAATCTATAAAACACTGAACAAAATCAAGAATAATTATCTTTATGGATCCATCTGTACACTGTACCAGCAGCCGAGGAAAGAATCAATGAGCTTGAAGATATACCAATAGAAACTTCCAGAACTGAAATACAAAAGAGAAAAAAAAGACAACAGAATATCCGAGAACTGTGGGACGATTACAAAAGGTGATATTATGTGATTATGTAATATCAAAAAGATACTATGTGACATACACATAATATCAATACTGGAAGGAGGGAAAGAAAGAAGGAAAGAGAAATTTTAGGTTTAATGGCTGAGAATTTTCCAAAATTAGACACACACCAAACCACAGGTCCAGGAATCAGACAATACACAGATAAATACCAAAAATTGACATCTAGGCATATCATATCTCAAAACTTGTAGAAAATCAAAAACAAAGAGAAAATCTGAAAGCAAGCCAGGAAAAAGGCCTTACCAATGGAGGAACAACGGAACAAATTAATTCAAATTTCCTTTCAAGGTCTGCAAGCAGGAACAGAGTAAAGCTGAAACATTGAAAGATACTGAAAGAACAAATGGCTATCAAGAATTCCATATTCACAAAAATCTCAAAGGTGAAGAAAATAAAGACTTCCTCAGACAAACAAAAATTGAAGAAATTGTCATCAGTTGACCTGCCTTGCAAGAATGCTACAAAAAAAAATCCTCAGAGAAGGCAAATGATATATCAAAAAGTCGAATATACATAAAGAAAGAAAAAGTGTTAAAGAAGGAATAAATGAAATGATAAAATAGAAGTCTTCTGTTTTTCTTACTCTTAATTACCTAACAGGTAACAATTTGTTCAAAATAATCGTAGCAACAATGTGTTCAGTGATTACAGCTTTTGTATAAGTGAAATGAATGACAACTATGTAATAAGAAATGGAAGGCAGCATTGGGAATACTCTGTTATAAGGTATATGCACTACTTGTGAAACAGTATAGTGTTATTTGAAAGTGGACCTGGATTAATTGTAAATGTATATTGCAAACTCTAGGGCAACCATGAAAAAAGATTTTTTTAAGTATAATTGATATGTTAAGTCAGGAGCGGAAATGGAGTCATATAAAATGCTCAATTAAAACCAGAGAAGGCAGAGAAAGAGTGGAAGATAAAAAAAAAAAGCAAGAAACAAAAAGAGCAATGAGTAGAAAAAAATCTCAAATATTGCAGATACTAATCCGAATATACCAATAATCACTTTAAATGTGAATGGTCTAAATACACTAATTGAAAGACAGAGATTGTAAGAGGATATTAAAAAACAAGACCAAATGAGTTGTTGTCTACAAGAAAGTCACTTTAAATATAAAGATAGGGGCCGGCTCCGTGGTCGAGTGGTTAAGTTCGCGTGCTCTGCTGCGGTGGCCCAGGGTTCAGATCCTGGGCGCGGACATGGCACCGCTCGTCAGGCCACGTTGAGGTGGCGTCCCACATCCCACAACTAGAAGGACCTGCAACTAGGATATACAACTGTGTACGGGGGGGGGGGGGGGGGGGTTGGGGAGATAAAGCAGAGAAAAAAAAAAGATTGGCAACAGTTGTTAGCCCAGGTGCCAATCCTTAAAAACATGTATATATATACATACAAAGATAGATGAATTTAATGGAAAGGGATGGAGAAAGATATACCAGGCAGACACTCATCAAAAGAAGGCTAGAGTAGCAATATTAATTTTCGACAAAGCAGCTTTCATAGCAAGGAAAATTATCACTAATAAAGAAGTGCATTACATAATGATAAAATGGTTGATTTCCCAATAAAACATAAAGGTCCTTAATGTGCACATTCCTAAGAGAGCATCAAAATATTTGAGGAAAAATCTGATAGAACGCAAGGAAAAATAGATAAATCCACTATTATAATTGGAGACTTCAACACCCTACTCTCAGTAATTGACAGATGCAGCAGGCAGAAAATCAGTAGGGACATAGTTGAACTGAAAAGTACTATTAATCAACCAGATCTAACTCACATTTATAGAATTCTTGATCCAACAGCAGTAGAATAGAAATTCTTCTCAAGCTCACATGGAACATTCACCAAGACAGTTCACATTCTGGGTCATAGATCACACCTTAACAAATTTAAAAGAATAGACATCATAAAAAGTATACTCTCCAATCACAATGGAATTAAAATAGAAATCAACAAAAGAAAGATAACTGGCGAATCCCAAAATATTTGGAGATTAAACAATATAATTCTAGATAATACATAGACCAAAGAAGAACTCTCAAGAGAAATTTAAAAATCTTTTTAACTTAATGAAAATAAAAATAGAACCTATCAAAATTAGTGGGATCTAGCAAAACAAGTGCTTAGAGAAAAATTTATAGCATTGAATGCATATATTAGAAAAGAAGAGTGGTCTAAAATCAATAATGTAAGCTTCCACCTTAGGAAACTAGAAAAAGAAGAGCGAATTAAATATAAACAAGCAGAAAAAAGAAATAACAAAAATCAGAGCAGAAATCATTGAAATTGAAAACAGGAAATCAATAGAGAAAATCAAAGAAAACAAAAACTGGTATTCTGAAAAGATCAAGAAATCTAGTCAGGCTAACCAAGAAAAAAAGGGGAGAAGACACAAATTACTAATATCAGGAATGAAAGAGAGGCCAGCACCACTGATCCCGTGAACATTAAAAGGATAATAAAAGAGTATTTTGAACAACTCTACGCCCACAAACTTGATAATTCAGATGTAATGGACCAATTCTTTGAAAGACACAATCTACCAAAACTTACACAAGGAGAAATAGATAATCTAAATTGGCCTACAACCTTTCAAAACAGAAAGCACCAGGCCAAGATGGTTTCACTAGTGAATTTCACCACATCTAAGAAACAGACGATACCAGTTCTCTGCGATCTGTTCCAAAAAACAGAATCAGAATGAACACCTCCTAACTCATTCTATGAGGCCAGCGTCACCTTAATACCAAAATCAGGCAAAGATATCACAAGAAAGGAAAACTACCACTTAATATCTCTGATGAACATAGATGCAAAATCTTCAGTTTGCTGAGGATTATTAGCAAATCAAATACAACAATGTATAAAAAGGACTATATACCACAACCAAACGTCATTTATTCCAGGTATGCAAGGGTAGTTCGAAATTTGAAAGTAAATTAATACAATCTATTACATCAACAGGCTAAAGAATAAAAATCATATGGTCATATTGATAGATGCAGAAAAAGCATTTGACAAGATCCAACATCCATTTATGATAAGCTCTCAGTAAACTAGGAACAGAAGGGAACTTTACTCAACTTGATAAAGAACATCTACAAAAAAAAAACTATAATGAACATCATTCCCTTTTTTTTTTTTTTTTTTTGAGCAAGATTAGCCCTGAGCTAACATCTACTGCCAATCTCCTCTTTTTGCTGAGGAAGACTGGCCCTGAGCTAACATCCGAGCCCATCTTCCTCTATTTTATATGTGGGACGCCTACCATAGCTTGCCAAGTGGTGCCATGTCTGCACCCGGGATCCCAACCAGCAAACCCCAGGCTGCCAAAGCAGAACGTGTGCACTTAACCACTGTGCCACTGGGCCAGCCCCTGAACATCGTTCTTAATGGTGAGAAACTAGATGCTTTCCCCTTAAGATTAAGAACAAGGCAAGGATGTCCCCTCTAACCACTCCTTATCAAAATTGTACTGGAACACCTAACTAATGCAGTAAAATAAGCCAAAAAAAGGAAATGAGATGTATACAAATTGGGAGGAAAGGAATAAAATTGTCTTTGTTTGCAGATGACATGATTGTCTGCATAGAAAATTTCAAAGAACTGACAAAAAAATATCTTCTGGACCTAATAGGCAATTATAGCAAGGTTGCAGGATTCAAGGTTAATATACGAAAGTCGGTTGCTTTCCTATATACCTGCAGTGAACAATTGGAATTTGAGATTAAAAAACACAACAACATTTATGTTAGCAGCAAAAAAATTAAATACTTAGTCATAACCCTAAGTAATATGTACAAGACCTGTATAAGGAAAACTACAAAACTCTGATGAAAGAAATCCAAGAAGATCTCAATAAATGGAGAGGTATTTCATGTTCATGGATAGGAAGGCTCAATATTGTTAAGATGTTATTCTTCCCAACTTGATCTATAGATTCAATGCAATCCCAGTAAAAATCTCAGCAAGTTACTTTGTGGATATTGACAAAATGATTCTAAAATTTATATGGAGAGGCAAAAGACCCAAAGTAACCAATACAATATTGCAAAAGAATAACCCAGTGGGAGGACGGACAATACTCAACTTCAAGACTCACCATAAAGCCACAGTAATCATGACAGTGTGGTGTTGCCAAAGAATAGACAGATCAATTTAACTGACTAAAGAGCCCAGAAAAATACCCACACAAATATAAGCAACTGATCATTGACAAAGGAGCAAAGGCAATCTAATGGACAAAGGATAGTCTTTTGAGCAAATAGTGCGTAACAACTGCACATTCAGATTTAAAAAAATGAATATGGACACTGACCTTACGAGCTTTGTGAAAATTAACTCAAAATAAGTCATAGACCTAACTGTAAAATGCAAAATTATAGAACTTCTAGAAGATAGCAGAGGAGAAAATTTAGGTGATCTTGGGTTTCACAATGAGTTTTTAGATACAACACTAAAAGCATCATCCATGAAAGGAAAAAACAGATAAGCTGGACTTCATTAAAATAAAAAAACTTCTACTTTGCAAAAGACACTGTTAAGAGAATGGAAAGACAAGCCACACTCTGGGAGAAAATATTTGCAAAAAACACATCTGATAAGGGACTTGTATCCAAAACGTACAAAGAACGCTTAACCCTCAACAATAACAACAACAACAAAATGAACAACCCAATTAAAAAGTCAGCAAAAGATCTAAACGGACACCTCACTAAAGAAGATGTACAGATGGAAAGTAAACATATGACATCATATGTCATAAGGGAATTACAACTTAAAACAGCAATGAGATGCCACTACACGCCTATTAGAATGGCCCAAATCCAAAACACCAACAACACTAAATGCTGGCGAGGATTTGGAGCAAGAGGAACACTCATTCATTGTTAGTGGGGATGTGAGATGGTACAGCCACTTTGGAAGACAGTTTGGCCGTTTCTTACAAAACTAAACATAGTCTTACCATATAATTTAGCAGTTGTGCTTCTTGGTATATACCCAAACGAGCTGAAAACTTATTTCCACACAAAAACATGCACAGGGATGTTTATAGCAGATTTACTCATAATTGTCAAAAATTGGAAGCAACCAAGATGTATTTCAATAGGTGAACGGAAAAACAAAAAGATACAATCATTCAATGGAATATTCTTCAGTGATAACAAGAAATGAAGTATCAAGCCAAGTGAGAAAAGAGATGGAGGAAACTTAAATGCATAGTGCTACATAAAAGAAGCCAGCCAGAAAAGGCCACATACTGTATGATTCCAACTACGTGACATCTTGGGAGCGGTAAAACTACAGAAAACAGTAAAAAGATCAATGGCTACTAGAGGGTGAGGGAAGGGGGGAGAGATGAATGGACACAACATAGGGGATTTTTTAAAGCAGTTAAACTCTTCTGTATGATACTGTAGTTGTGGCTATGTGACATTAGACAATTGGCAAACCCTGTAAAACTGTACAACACAAAGACGTTCCCTAATGTAAACTATGAACTTTACTTAATAATAATGTATCAATATCTGTTTATCAACTGTAATAAATGTAGGACATCAATGCAAGATGTTAATAATAGGGTAAACTGTTGGGATAGGGTATTGGGAACCCTCTGCACTTTCTGTTCAATTTTTCTGTAAAAGTACTCTAAGAAATGAAGTCTATTAAATTTAAATAAATAGATAAGCATTTCCAAATGGGGGAAACGTCCACATCGAAAGTAGTCACCAGAGCTGCAAACCAGGATGAAGGATCTGGTCAGCTGACTCATCTGCTTCACTGTAACCAGAAAAGAAGATTGATCTCTGACTTGTGGCATGTTCCAGAATATGCCAAGGTGTTTCCTATTTCTCTATTTTTTTCTGTCCTCTCCTCTTGGAAAGGACTTCTTACAGCGTTTTCCAAGATTAAGTGCACTTTTTCACTGAAACATTCCCTAATCACCACAGAGAGTCTGGGATACTTCCATGCTCCCATTTGTTCTTTACTTAATTGCAATGAAGCATCTATTACTTTGTATTGTTATTATCTATGTCTCTATTTCCCCAGTGGTCTATAAACTTCTTGGTGATAGGACTTGGATATTTTTATAATATGTTCATGTGTTTCCTAACATAGTGTCAATTTAACAAATGTTTGGAGGAAAGTTTTAATGAACAAGAACAACAGCAAAAAATACTTAACTGCATATGCTCTGTATTCTGCATAAACAAGAACCTTTTTAAGGATGACATTCCAAATATTTACCAGTCAGTGTGGCAGTATGGCCTGGGTACATATAAATTAGAACTTTTCTGTAACTTAGTATTTTCATCTGTAAAATGGAGATTTATAACATACATACGGACAGTTTATTGAAAAAATTAGTATAGTTAACATGTAAACTGCTCATATATTCAAAGCATTTAATGAATGCGTTTTTTGAATAGAATATGCTATGTAGTCATTGCAATATGTACATGCTAAATGGCTTATTAGCTACACCATTAGCTCCTTGAGGGCAGGGATCATTACACTCATTTACACCAGTATAGCTCTAGCATAAATTGTCTGATGCATTAGAAGATATCTAATATATATTTATTAAAAGAATGGTGAACAACTGGAGGAAGAAAAGAAGGGAGGGAGGTAGGGTAGGAGGAAGGAGAAAGGATTTGTATGGAATAGCATTGTCCAATAGAATTTTCTACATTGATGAAAATGTTATGTATCTGTGCTATCCAATATGGGAGCCACATATGACTACTGAACACTTGAAATGTGGCTAGTGCAGGTAAAGAACTGAATTTTAGAGCCAGCCCTGATGGCCTAGTAGTTAAAGTTCAGCGTGCTCCACTTTGGTGGTCCAGGTTTGGTTCCCAAGAGCAGAACCACACCACTTGTCTGTCAGTAGCCATGCTGTGGTGGCAGCTCACATAGAAGAACTAGAAGGACTTACAAGCAGATATACAACTACAAACTGGGGCTTTTGGGAAGAAAAAAAAGAAAGAGGAGGATTGGCAACAGGGTGACTCTCGCCCAGCAAAAAAGGAGAAAAACAAAAAACCCCTGAATTTTTAATTGTACTTAATTTTGGTTCATTTAAATTTAGATAGCCACATGTGGCTAACGGCTGCTGTATTGAACAGCACAGGTATATATACTTTGCTCAATTGAGAGAATTTCAATACTTTGGAGCCTCAGTAAGTCATTATTGAGAGTCCACCAGACGTAAAATACCGACTTTGAATATTCTGGATATTAAACAAGTAAAATCTAGGCTCCTCTTGGAAATCCATTTAAGGGAAAAAAAGGAGATTTGTATTGAACAATTAACTAACAACTGAATAACCTATAGACACTACTTTCAACCATAACTAAGGCTACTTTCAATTCTAAGTGTAAAGCTATAAAGAAACCTAATTGTAAGTATAGAAGTGAAAAGAGGTTAAATATATGGAGAAGTCTTAAAAAGGAATGGAAAAAAATGTTACATATGACCTGTTTTTATACTTACCTACCACAAAATTCTAAATATTAATAGTGCCTCAGCAAGGCTTCAAGGAACATTTTGAGCCATTCTTATTTTACTGACCCTGACACAATTTGGACAGTTTGAGGCCTATATTTTAATAAATGTCCACAGCCAGTTAAAAAATGTTCGCTATTGAAGGAAAACTCAGCAGTTGAAAATGATCACCAAAAAATTTCATAGAAGTTCCGTGCTATCTATGGACTTCTGATCATTATGTTTGAATTTAAATAGAAAACACTTTTTTAATCTCCTGGGAAAACCTTAATTTCCAAGAGTTTAACACTTCTTAATGAAGTGCTAACAAGACATCAGTGTGGGTAACAATGTGGCTCCAAATTTGGCTTCTCATCAGAATCACCTGAGGCTTCTTTTACTTAAATCTAGATTACAAGGCTCCTCTTGACTCAAGGAGTGCAGTGGGCCTGGAAATCTGTATTCTCAATACACTCCCAAGTGATTCTGATTACCAGCGAGTAATGGAACCTACTGCTTTTTAAGAACACACAAGTTCTGTTGTCCATTGCTTTTCCTCAGCTTCATGCCAAGCTGGAAAGAACCCACCACTTCCCCAGCGCCCTGTCATTTGGCAAATTTCTCACGTTCCCATTTCCCATCCCACTCCCTCCAACACTCACAAATCTACTTTTCCCCTAAATCATTTGTGTTTTCTCTCTGAAGCGTGATTGTGTGCTCTAGACATGTGATGGACTCTTGGGCTACTTAACAAAGATCTCCTTTAATTTAAACAGAGCTTTAATTAAACCAGAGCTCCTTTGATTTCAACACCTATTTTATTAATTTATCTGTTAATATCTCTTGTACCTTTTTTCGATTGTTTGACATTGTTCTAGATTTTGAATACTTAGTGTTTTTTTTTGTCAGTAAAGAAAGATTGTTTTGATTACTCTTAGTGTGGACTCCATTTGTTCTCAAATAGCTCACCTATGTTTTCACCTTAAGCCAGGAACCGAAAGCCAGGGAAATCTTAGTTCTATCAACTTGGACTAGGATATCACATTTGATATAATCTAGAACTTAAAGCTCAGTCTCTCGAGATCACAGACACTTGATCTAGACCTCTAGCTTTCAGTCACAAATGTCACATCCAAATCCAACTCATTAAACAAATATCTAACAAATGTAAGCCACTTGGTCATTGTGTGTTTAGCAGATGTTAAAGTTTGGAGAAGAAACTTACATTCCACATTAGGTGTTCTCTGTCAACCACTGAGGAAGCCCGAAGTTCAAATCCTGATGCTGAAGTTTTGTTTTCCTTGCTTCTCTGAATATCCTATGCAATTTTTAAGCTATTTTCTCCCTAGAGTTCTTTAAAAGAAAAATCACTGTCAACAGCTTAAGCAAAGCCCTGCAGTAATCAAAGCAGTATGTAGTCACTGGATGAAGAAAAGTAGAGAGGAATAATTTAAAGGGCGGCATTCTTTTTCGGGGCTGACTTCCTTCACCCATCTGCAAACTGAAAAGAACTAACTAGGTGGTAAGATTCTGCCGTTGTTCACTAGATGGTTTGTGTATACCAAGCTGAGATTTTTTTTTCAGAGTCTTCCAAAATTGCGTAATAACAAATAAAAAATATAGTTTGATAACAGCAGATGTCTCTGAACAGTGGAGATTATGTTATTATTGTTGTTGGGAGTTTTTTTTCTGCTTTCCTATTTTCCTACCTCTCTACAATGATCATTTTAAACATTAGTATTTTTGAGTAGGCTTTTATTATGAAATGGAAAAACCAATTGAAACATAAGAATGATTCTCCAAAACAAAACTGGCACTTTGAAGAGTGATAATCCACTGAAGCATTGGTTGAGATATTTTTTATTTTGTTCTGGGTTTCTTGCTCTATAATGAAAGAATGGTATGTGATAGCACATAATTATAAAACTTGAAGATGTTTCCCAATATCAATGGCTACTCTGTGGATATGTTTTCAACTGAAAAGATTTTTGGTCAAGTCACAAGCTCTGCTGCAACACCCTGATGAATAACTTCACAACATTTTTAAATCATAAACATATCCAAATACACAAAGAAATGTTAAAACATAAGATCCCACTGAAGAGGCAATGTATAAAATATATGCTGGAGGCACAAGTTTCGTAAATGGTTATATTTAATATCTTTATTAATTAACTAGAACAGGACTAAAACAATATACTAATGACATTCATGAGTTTTGTTCCACTGGGAGATGAAGACACTAATGAATACTAAAATTACCCAGGAGATGCAATGAATATAGCTCTAAATATGTTACTCATATGCTGGGTTTTTTTTAAATGTCAGCTATCTTGAGCCACTATGCATTTTTCTTTGATTTGAAAATGTTTTGAAATGCAGCATTTAAGAAAGGAACTTGATCAGATTAACACACGTCTAATTATGTGTACTCCTTAAGTCCAAATCACAGGATAAAGGCCTGGTTTGTGTTATAGCTTTGCCCAGGAAATTGCTTTAGTTTTTAAATGTATTTGAACTGTAAAGATGAAAATGGGTGTGTGTTTTCAGCTGCACCCCTATAGACTTCTAAAGCCATCTCTGGGTCATTGCTCTGAGCCCCCATGTCCATTTCCTACCTTGTCTTTCCCAGATAGATTTGCTATGTGTGTCCTCTGCAGGAACACAGCCTGCTCCCATTTCTGAACTAGTCATTATGAGACTAGCAGAAAGAATATCAGTAACCTCTGTCCCAACATCCAGAGGAGCCCAGATTAGGTCTTTTTGAAAGATGCAGAATCCTGTACCACTTGGTTGACTCGCAAGCACTTGTATACCTTCCACATTACCACACTCCCTTCCCACTCTCACTGTGTAAAATAAGTTCATAAGATGAAATTTCTCCCCTGTGGTTCCCAAACATTCCCATTCTCCACTGAGGCTGAACACCTGCTCTGTACTCACATCTTTTGTGATTAGGTCCCCTACAGCTGGCTGGTCTAGTCTATTTTCCCCCTTGGAGGTTTGTGGGCTGAGAAAATATGCACCTACTTTCCTTTTCAGTAGCCTTAATGTTGTTATATTCTTTGGGAAATTTAGGGTGACCAAATTTTCAACATGACCCTTAGATTGTGTCTCTCAATGATTAGGCACCTCAAGCAAGTTTTGAATGTGGTTGAGTGCTGTTGACTCTAAATTGAAATTTTGTAAAAGTACCTGAAAAGGTAATATTTTATGTCACTTATTAAAGAGATTTCCTTGCACTTTAGATATAATCTTTACAGGTACTAAAGCAGACATTTTGTTTTGAAAATGTCCCCACCCTGTATTCTTGTCCCCCGCCAGGGCCACTGCACTTTCACCAAAAACATTAAAAGACCAAGCTAGAACTACACCAGGAACATCATAGATAGCATCTCCAAAATGTTCTGTGTTGAAGTCTTGAGATTCAATGTGAAAAAGAATGCAGGTGGGCATGCTTTCTATGGTCAAAAACGTTTAAAAACTCATCATACTGTATTATCCCTCTTGGAGTTTCTTGGTGCATATCGGCATACTGCGGGCTCTGAGAAGACCTGCAGTGAAAACAAAACGACAAACTAAAGCCAGCTTACTCTAAAATGATTTGGCTTTTTTTTTTTTTTTGAATAGCATCTAATATTATATCACAGGCCCTATTTTTGGAAATGCTGATATAAACACCACTCCAGCATTGAATCTGGGAGGTATATTTGATTCCCTGTAACAATGTCTCAGCAAGACATGCAGGTGCAGTCTGTTGTTCCACTCTTCATTGCTGTCACTCCCTCCCCATTAGGTCCCTTGCAGGTGCTCAAACTTGCTTTTCTCTGAGTACCATGATTTCTTGGGAGCATCCTCCATGTGAACTGAGAATAATACAATTCCAGAAGACAGGAACCTCAAGTTCCTCTTCCCACCCTTGCTATGAGAACTAGGAGACCCAGGCAGAGTTCAAGCTGAGGCCCCTCACCTCCTCCTCAGGTAGGTTTTCCAGGCATCCTATATATAAAAAACAGGTCTTGTGTAGAATTCCCTCTGTTGTTTTCTCCTATGGAGACTCAAGGAGATGAGGTCCTTGGTCTGAAGTCGGTGACTCTGTCGGCAGAGAGAGGAATTCCATACTACCAGGAGTCAAGGTAAGGAATCAGAATGAGGGGTGAGGAGACCACCCACTCCAGAAAAGATGGTGTCCCCACAGAGGCAAGGTCCTGCTGTCAATCCTGGGAGGACCTCCACCAGGGGTCCCATGTGGATGTCCCCTCACTTTCTCATAGGGATCTCAGAGAGTGAGCTGATCTGAAGGAAAATGGCCTCAAGTCAGCAGAATGAGTGCCCTCAGAGCTCCAGGAATCACAGTGAGGGCCCTGAGTGATAACTGAGGAGAACACTCACCTTATACAGAGGGAACCCCATGAAGCCTGCAATTCTGCCTGCCCCACTGTGAGCCCTGGGAAATCTCCAACTGAGTTGGCTGGCTTCACTGTCAAATGCCTTCTCAGTTCCTCAAGTGTTTAGGAACAAGCAGGACAGGAGACCTGTGAGGCCCTAGAGCATTGCCCTTAGGTAAAGTCTGGTAGAGTTGGCCTTCACCAGAGCCAACAAAGTTGAGTCGAAGCCAGCTGAGGCCACTAACATCCTCCTTCTCTTCCTTAGCCTGTAGTGCCCCATCACCATACCTCTTACCCACACTTCTGCCTGCTGCTACCAACAAGAGTCATCCTGCCTCAGTGTCATAAGCATTGGTGATGCACACATGACAACATCTTCAGGCCCACAGAAAGACCCAAAGCCAGGAGCATTCACAGGCACCTTATCAAGCATATCAGATAGAGGACTCCAGTGGTCAAGAAGAGGAAGAAAGTCAGAGAACACTGAAGCTTTGCCAGACACTGCTAAGTTGCCCAGACACCTTCTGGACTAGAAAATGGCTTTGCTGGCAAACTGCCTCTACTAGGATTATTAAATGAAAGAGCAAATTACAAAGTCATACATGATGAAGAATGTCATAAAAGAGGATAAGGAACACTTTCTGAGATCCTCCAGGAGAGCCTCTGAGTACATGTAGCTAGTTGCTGGTGTTGATGTGAAGGAAGTGGACCACTCCTATACCCTTGTTAGAAAACAGGACCTCACTTAAGATAAGAGATTGAGTTATGAAAAGGGCATGCACAACATCAGCCTCCTGATGACTGTCCTGGGCCTGATATTCACAAAGGGCAATTGTATCACCAAGGAGATGGTCTGGGAAGAGCTGAATATAATGGATGCAAATTCTGGGGAAAGGTACTTCATCTTTGTGGATCCCATGAAGCTCATTACCAGTGATTTCGTGCAGCTAAAGTACCAGAATCCCGCAGGTGCCCAACAGTGATCTTCCATGCTTTGAATTCCTGTGGGACAAAAAAGCCCACGCTGAAACCAGCAAGAAGGAAGTCCTGGAAGTTTTGAGCACAGGTTGCAATGGTACCATTCCCAGTGCCTTTCCACCCCATTATGAAGAGGCTTTGAGAGATGAGGAAGAGAAAGGCAGAGCCAGCTGCAGCCAGGGCTGCCACTCCTGCTAAGGCCAGCGCGCACTCTAGGATCATGGCCAGCAGCTTCTCTCGTGGCTAGCGAAGTCTGAGGAAGAGTCTTCATTTTGTGTTCAAAGTGGCAGTGTTATAAGCAGTAGAGGGTCAGGGTGGGAATAAAGGGTAGACAGTATATATTTTTGTTTTCCTGCTCTATACGAATAACTTGTAGGTTTGTTTATTGGTATTTATCAAATGTTGTTCCTTTTAATGAAAGATTTATTTAGCTGTAGAATCTAAATTTTTACATAACGTGGGTCTCACATTTATTGCTGTTTATCAGGTTTAAGAATAAAAGTTTTGGGGGCCGGCCTGGGTGGTGCAGCAGTTAAGTTTGCACGTTCTGCTTCAGTGGCCCGGGGTTTGCCAGTTTGGATCCCGGGTGCAGGTATTGCACCGCTTGGCAAGCCATGCTGTGGTAGCCGTCCCACATATAAAAAGTAGAGGAAAAAAGAGTAGAGGAAGATGGGCACAGATGATAACTCAGGGCCAGTCTTCCTCAGCAAAAGAAAAAAGAAAGAAAGAAAGAAAGAAAGAAAGAAAAGAATAAAAGTTTTGGTATTTAGTAAAACAAATTAAAAATCCTTGAAATCTTTTTTCTGTTATCCATACAAGATAACTATCGGTTAGATAAGGAAAACATCTATTCTTATTCAATATCGGAAATGTGAAAGAACTTCACATTAAGAAGAGTGGATCATGAGAAAAAAATAAAAAGGCAAGAGGTGGTCAATTCGTGGTTTGCCTTATTCCTTTTAGTCCTTGTTTTTGTAAAATTAAAAGATATATATGTGGATTTGCTTGACTTATTCAAGAATATAGGATAAATTATTTGTAACAATTTTGACTTCTTGTTCACTGGCTCTATAATTCCCACAATATTAATCAAACATCTGCTCTTTGAAAGGCTCCATGCTAGTACTGGGGATGGAAAGAAAAAAAAAAAAGACTGAGCCACTGCCCATAGAATTTTAGTGGTTAGGAGCAGCTATCATATTATAAAATGATGATATTATCTCTCAGACCTAAAGGACAGACAAAAAATGGTAGTAAGGAAGAGGGAGTTTCCAAAAGAGAGTTTAAATGTAAATTTCCTGAAGCAAGACAGTGTTGGGCCTCAGGAAACTGCAAATTCCTTGTTGGGAAGTAATTCTAAGTTAGCTACATAGTGGGCTAGCTGAGGCTGTGATCATCTTGAGCTGTGGCCAGACCCTCAGATGATGGGCCTCAAAACTGGAAGACTAAGCCTGGAATGAGAAACTGCTCTTAACAGCTACTTTGGGATTGTGAGTAAAACAGAGAGAATCTCCACCTGGGGCATGGATGGAATGTGTCCTGTGCTCTTGCTCCAGTGCAGGTGAATACAGTGTGCAAGTTAGACGTTTTATTCACATCGTCTCTGGGGAGTTTCTGAGAAATAAGGGTGATTCTCCTTTGAGGTGAGATGTTAAGAAACCACTAGGCACTCTTTGCACTGGGCTGGGAAGGTCAGAGCCTGGTCCATCAAAAGGTCATTCGAATTAAGTTATCCTGTGTATAATTTGATGAACTCTAGAGGATTATAGGTTTTTGGCGCTGGCTAAATGAATGATAACAAGAGTGATTCAGAAGGAAGGGCTGGTGGGAGGGGAAGTTGCTGATCCTTTAGACAAATTTTGGGAGCTTTGTGTTGCACCTAACTGGAGAAGTGTACCTTACACCCAAGTTATCATATGATAGGGAAATATTACTTAGTTTTCCTTGCTAATCAGTATTTTGGCTGATGGTGTCTTTGTTCTAGAATGCTACATATTCGTTGACTTCTGATGGATTGAAAAAAAAAAAAAATCTCGGCAGGGTGGGTGGTATCATTGGGGTTCAAATTAATCATACTAATAAATGCTATGTTGAAATCTCAATATAGGCTAGGCACTCTGCCAGGCTCTTAACACATATTAACCACATTCTACCAGTCCTACAAGACAGAGCTTATCAAACCCACTTCATAGATGCAGAGCCTGATGCTCGTGAAGTTTAGTAGCATGCTCAAATTCACACGCCTGTTGGGGGACAGGGTTGAAACTGGATCCCTGGTCTGGATTAGTCTAGAGCCCACACCATTCCAATTCCCCCAGCCTGAGGCCCTCCTTGCATTTCTTACTTCAATTTTCCTCTTTCTTCTTAAAAATGCTTCTCAGGCAATAAAAAGAAAGAAACTATACTACTACTGGCTTAAATAATTCCCAGAGCAATATGAACACCAAAATAAATGAAAGGCATAAACAAAGAAAAGAAAGCTAATACTGGGTGACAGTATGATCATCTACATATGCAATATCAGATAACCTCAAAAGATCAGGGGCTCACAATATCATCCTGGACAGCCCCTTCCCTGTAAAATATAAACCTATCAGAACAGAATTTAGGTGAGACTCTAAGTCTGGCTGGTGAAGAAGAAGGAAAATATCAGCATATTTTTTTCCCTTGACAGCACACTGCCTGTCCTGGGACTCCTGACTTACGCTTCAGCTTCATCATCTCACATCACTTCTAGGACAGGGACCAGGGTTTGCAGTGAGGAAACTGCTCAGGTGTTTGGAAGGATGTGGCATTTTCCTAGAAGCCTTTAATCCAAGAGGCAGGAGCCAGGAGGAAGACCCCAGTGTTAGAGGGCTTGGGAGACCAACACCTCATAATATAGGAGGTCACACATAGATAAGCTTCCACCTGCTCTCAGACTTCAGAGGGCCCATACAGAGCTGTCAGGCTGAACATGGCCTCACTTGCTGAGGTCTCTCAGGGACTTAAGACCCTTGGCCTAAGAAGGACAACCTTAGGTCAGTAGAAGGAGGAGTCCCAGCCTTTGACAGATATGAAGGTGAGGACCCTAAATGAGGAATCATGGAAGGACCCAGCCAGAATAGTAGGTTTCCATACAGTCTGGCTCAGGCTGTCAACCCTTGGAGATCCAAAACAGTCCTGGCTGGATGTAGCTCATCTTGACTTCCAATTGGGATTTGGAGGTCCCCAGAAGGTAAGTACCTTGATTTAATGAGAGCAGCCTCAGATCAGCAGAAAGTGGAGTCCCAAGACTGGTCAAGTGTCAAGGTGAGGACTCTAAATAAGAATGAGGGAACCACCCACCCCAGAGCAGAGTAGCACTACAAATTCCCCCAATGCTGTCAGCCCCGGGATGCTCAGGACAGATTTGCAAGGTGAGGAACCCTCTAAATCTTCCTGGACTGTCTCATGGAGGTGAGGACCTTGGACTAGTGGGTACAGCCCCACATCTGCAGAGAGAAAACTCATGCCTTAACAAGAGTTAAGGTAAGGACCCTGAGTATTATGAGGGGACCTCCACTAGTAGAGGGGATCAAACAGAGCCCTATCCTTTTCTTAGCTCTGGGAGGCCCATGAAGAGCTATCATTGACTCCATCTGTGTGGTCTCAGGGAGGAAAGGCCCTTTGTCTGAAGGAGGCAGCCACAGCTCTGCAGGTTTGAGTCTTGGGCTTAAGCAAAGTTAAGATGAGGACCATGAGTGCTGATGAGGGGACCACTCCCTAACGAAAGGACCTCCCAGAGCCCTGTCCCCTGTCAGGTTTGTGAAGCCCAGAAAGGAGTAGCCATATGAAGCACAACCAAAGATTTTCTCTAGGGACTAAGGAAGGCGAGGGTTTTGTTTGAGAGCTGGCGGACTCGGGTCAGCAGTGGGAGAAGTCCCGGGTTCTGAAGATACCGAGATGAGAACCCCGAGTGAGGGCCCAGAGACATCCGAACTCCTAAATGACAAGGTCCCACAGAGCACCGTCCCTGCTGTCGGCCCTCACAGACCCCCAGGCAGCCGTGGCCGGATGTGTCTCAGCCTGACTTCCGTTTAGTCGCAGAGGCGAGGACGTCACCGGTGGGCGCGGCGGTTTTTTGGCTTTTTGGCGGAGGTTGTACTCCCAGGACTTGTCTGGAGTCAAGGTGAGGACTCCGAGTAGGAAATGAAGATAACTATTCTCCTACCAAAACAACGGCGAATTCCGCCCCCACTCCAAACCCCACCTCTGCCATCCGGCTCTGGGAGGCCCCAGAGGAGTTGTCAGGCTGACTTTGGCCTGGAATGTCTCAGAGGGAAGGCGTTAGTCTATGGGAGTAGCCCCGATTCTACAGATGGAGGATACATAGGCCCTAACTGGGTTCCAGATGAGAGCCCTGAGTGCTAATGAGCAGACCTCTGCCCAAAAAGGGGGACCACACTGAGCAGTGCTCCTGCACTCAGCCCTAGGAGGCCCCAGGCAAGGTAGACAGATGTGAAGAGACCTGACTTCCTCTCTAGCAACTAAGGGAGTTGAAGGCTACATCCGACAACTCCCAAAGTCAGCAAAGGAGGTTCCGGGCAGAACCGGCAGGCCGAGGCGCCCTCTCATTTGTTCTGGAGGTGGTCTTAGGGAGATGAGGGCCTTGGGACATGGAAGAGTCATCCCAACCCTTTGATCTCACCCCAAGAACCTAGGGAAGGGCTGTCAGGTTAAGCCTCCTCCTCACTTCCTTACACCATATCTAAGGGAGGTGAGATCCTTAGTCTGAAGGTGCAGCCACCACTCAGTGAAAGGGGAGTGGTGCTAAGCCTTACAGGAAGCCACGGCGAGGGCTCTGAATGAGGACTGAGGATTTCAATGAACTCAGGGCAGAAAGGACCCCACTGAGCTCTCAGCACTGGGTGTCCTCTGGTAGGGAGGTGGGCTGAGGCACCCCTTCAGTTCCTTCTCCTGGGTCCTAGGGAACTTTGAGGTGTCAACTTCAGAGAAGCAGAGGGGAGGGGTCCAGGCTTTTCCCAAAGTTGATATGATAATACTGAAGATGAACTGAGAGGACTCCACAGGCCAGCACCTGCTGTCACTTGAGTAAACCCAAGGCAGGGCTGGTAGGATGCAGAGTAAGACTCACCCTAAGGGTTCTATGGTTCCTCTATGGGATTCTTAGGGAGGAGGCTGACCAGGAGAACAGGAGCCTTGTGGGTTCCTGGAGCAGTACCCTCAAGGAAAACTGCAGAGGCAGCCTTCAATAAAGCCAAGGTGAAACCTTCCTGTTGAAAGGACTGAGTGTTTCTTTCATTCTCTGTCCTCCAGCTGCCCAAATCACCTGTCCACTGAGCCGCACTCCTGCCTGCTGTTCCTACAACAGCCATCATGCCTCGAGGTCAGAAGAGTAAGCTCCGTGCCCGTGAGAAACGCCGCCAGGCCCGGAGTGAGACCCAGGGTCCTGGGAGTGCTCAGGCCACTGCAGCAGAGGTCGAAGAGTCCTGCTCCTCTCCTGTTTCTGAGGGTACTCCCTCAAGCCCCCCTGCTGCTGGCACTGCTCAGGAGCCTCAGGGAGCCCCAGCCACTAGCTCTCCTGCTGCAGGTGTCTCACGCCCAAGATCTCACGTAGGTGCCAAGAGCCAAGTTGTGGAAAGTGAAAATTCCTCCCAGGCCTCAGCCTCCACTGAGAGTTCTCGCAAAGCTCTTCTAACCAGGAAGGCAGAGATGTTGGTGCAGTTCCTGCTGTATAAGTATAAAATGAAGGAGCCTATTAAGCAGGCACACATGCTGAAAGTTGTCAACAAAAGATACAGGGAGGATTTCCCTGAGATCCTCAAGAGAGCCTCTGAGCGCATAGAGCTGATCTTTGGCCTAGAATTGAAGGAAGTCAAGCCGAATAGTCAGTCCTATACTCTTGTCAGCAAGCTAGACCTCAGCAACGATGGAAGTCTGAGCAGTGGCTGGGGATTTCCTAAGAATGGGCTTCTGATGCCTCTCCTGGGTGTGATCTTCTTGAATGGCAACCGCACCTCGGAAGAGAAGATCTGGGAATTCCTGAATATGCTGGGTGTCTATGATGGAATGAATCACTTCATCTTCGGGGAGCCCAGGAAGCTCATCACCCAAGATTTGGTGCAGGAAAAGTATCTGGAGTATCGTCAGATGCCCGACAGTGATCCTCCATGCTACGAATTCCTGTGGGGTCCAAGAGCCCATGCTGAAACCAGCAAGATGGAAGTCCTAGAGTTTTTAGCCAAAGTCAATGATACGGTTCCCAGTGCCTTTCTATCCCATTATGAAGAAGCTTTGAGAGATGAGGAAGAGAGGGCCCAAGCCAGAGCTGCAGCCAGAGCTGCCACTCCTGCCACGGCCAGTGCACGTTCCAGGGCCACATCCAGCCGCTACTCTGACCCCTAGTGAGGTCTGAGGCAGATTCTTCACTTTGTTGTTAACCAGTTTTCCTGATAAGCATGAATAACTCGTTGACATCTTTTTTCCCCGTTTCTCAAGTGGTGTTCAACAGAAAGTTTATTAGATTCAGAATGTAAGTTTATGAATGACATAGATCACACATTTATAGCTGTTTGTCAGGGTTGGCCGGGTAACGGTTTACTTAGGAGTAAAAATTTTGCTTTTTGAAATACAAATTGGCAACCCTTAAATTACTTTTGTGATCCAGAGCAAGATAACATGGCTTTCAGATAGGAATATCCTTGGAAATGTGCAAGAACTCCACACTAAAATAGTTAGGATGAGAAGATAGAGAGAAGGAAAGACAGAAAGTAGCAGTTGGTCAATTCTTCATTTGCCTTACTCCATTTGATCTTTGTTTTTGTAAATTCAAAAAATATATACATGGATTTGCTTATGTTTTTCAAGAATGTTTGCAAATAGAAATCATAATAAATCAAACCTCTTTGTTCATGGCTTTTATTTTACACAAACACTAGTTGAGCATCTGCACCTTGGAGGTCTTCGTGCTTGTACTGGGGATGTTTAGTCAAAGAAGACCTAGCCCCTGCCCATGCAATTATAGATTCTAGGAGAAGCTATCATTATGGGAGAGGGTGAGATGCTCTCTACTTCATAAAGAACAAGTAAAAAGGGTAAAGAGGGAGCATATTACTTAGTTTTCGTTGCTAAGCAGAATTTTGGTTGATTGGGAGGTTTTTTTTTCTTTTCTTTTCTTTTTTTTTTTTTTTTTTTTGACTAGAACACTGTATATTCTCTGACATCCCTTAAATTAAAAAAAAAAAAATCCTAGGTAACCTCTGAGGTCAAGATTATCATAATAATAATTGCCATTTTCTAATGTCTCAGTATGAGACAGATGCTTTCCACACATTACATATATGCCACCAGTCCTACAAGACAGGGCTTATCAGACTCACTTCACCTGGAGAGCCTGAGGCTCATAGAGTTAGAGTTTGGTAATGCTAAAATTCATAGGACTAGTAAATGACAAGGCTGAGACTAGACTTCAGGTCTAAATTACTGTAGAGCCCACACTGTTTTACTCGAAAAATAAACCAGAAATTCTAAAAGAAATCAAATGTTTAAATGACACATGCTGTCTCTGTTTCACAGATATCTCTAAAGTGAATTAAATATTAAATGTGTCCCACCCTGAGACACATTCTGCATCTCTTATTTCAATTTTCTTCTCAGTATTTCAAAATTTGTCTTAGGTGATAAAAACAATGGCCTTGTCTCCAAACTACTGGATTTTGGAATACATAGCCAGAGCAATAAGAGTACCAAAATGATTGAGAGGTGTAAATAAATAAATGAAAGAGACAATACTTGGTGACAGTATGATCATCTACATTTGCAAAGCTAGATAACCTTAAAAGATCTGGGGCTTTCAAAATGATCCTGGACAATCTCTTTCCTGTAGAGAGCAAATCTATCAGAACAGAAGTTACGTGAGAATCTTCATCTGGCTGAGGAAGAAAAGGAATAGATCAATGTAATGTTTTTTCCGTGACAGCCCACCACCTATCCTGGGACCCCTGCCTTGTGCCACAGCTTCCCATCAGACATCACTCCTGGAACAAAGACCCATTTTCTGCAAGGTTTGCAGAGCAGAAACTGCTCAAGAGGTTGCAGAGATGTGGAATTTCCCAGGAAGGCTTTACTCCAAGAGACAAGAGCCAAGATGAGGTCCCCCTGTAGGAGGACTGGGGAGACCAACACCCAGAATATAGGGAGCGGTCACAGGGACACTGGTTTTGTCTGCTCTCAAACAGAAAGGTTCTCAGACAGAGCTGTCAGGCTGAGCATACACTCACTTATTCTTCAGGCTTCTCAGGGGCATAAAAGCCTTGGTCTAAAGACAGAGTTCTCAGGTCAATAAAGAAAGGAGTATCAGTGTCTCAGAGAAATGTTGGTGATAAATCTGAATGAGGATGATAGCAGGAGCTAAGCAGAACAGTAGGATCCCACAAAGTCCCATCCCAATTGTCAGCCCTGTGAGGTCCAGAACAGTCCTGGCTGCTTGTGGCTAACACTGACTTTTAACTCAGAGTCCAGGAAAGTGGAGCTCTTCTGAAGGCTATAGTCTCAGATAAGCTGAGAAAGTGAGGATCCCAGGAAAGGTGCAGAGTCAAAGTGAAGACGCTGAATGCGGACATGGGGACCAGTCAACTCACAACTGACAGGACTATACCTAACCCCTCCTCTACTGTTAGCCCTGGGAGGCACAGGCAAGAGCTGGCAGGCTCAAGTGCCCCCTGACTTCTGCTCAAGGGGTCTCAAGGAGATGAGGGCCTTGGTTCACAGGCTGCCTCTTCAGCAGAGAGTGGAATCCCAGGCTATGACCCTGTCAAGGTAAAAATCCTCTGTGAAGAATGAGGCAACCAACTACCCCTTAACAGATATGTCCTCAGACAGTCCCATTTCTGTAGTTAGCCCTGGAAAGCTGCAGGCAGAGCTTTGGCCAAAGTTACTCCTCATTTCCTGAGGGGGGATGGTCTCAGGGACTTAAAGTCATTGGACTAATGGGGGAGGCCCCATTTAACAAAGGAAGGGTACTTACCTCCTAACAGGAGTCAACATGATGACACTGAGTGATATCATAAGATCCCTCTCAGAAAGAAGGGCGCCACATAGAACCCTGTCCCTGTTGTCAGACCTCAGACCATGTCACCTGTGCATGGTCACATGATGAGTCATTCTGACTTCCTCCCCAGAGCATTTCACGGAGGAGAGGAAACTCATTAAAGGGGGCAGCCACGAGTTTGAGTAGAGAGAGGACTTCCAGATTGTGCCAGGAGCCAAGGTCAGCACCCTGAAGGCTGAAAGGAACACCCACCTCATCGCAGTGGGTAGAAACACAGATCCCTTCCACTACTGTTATCTTTGGGAGACTATGGGCTATTGTGGCCAGATGAGGTAAACATCCCTTCTTCCTAGGCGGGTGTCAGGGAATTGGGGCCCTTTTAATGCGGGGATAAGCCTCAAGTCAAGATAAGGAATATTTACAATTTGTGCCAGGAGTCAGGGTGAGGACAGTGAAGAATGTGGGACCACATATCCCATATGAGTGGTGGCCACACAGAATCTTCCCTAGGAGGCCCCAGGCAGAGATGTCAGGGAGAGGGACTCATCATCTCCCACTCAGGACTAACATGGAAGTTAGAGCTTTGATGAGCTTTGGTCTGAGGGTGGCAGTCCCACGTCAACAGAGGGAAGAATCTTAGTCCTACCCAGGAGTCAAATTCAGGACCCTGAGTTGGGACCTTGAGTGGGACCATTCATCACAGGGCCTCAACATGCCTGCCATAGCTTTTGTCCTTGTGAGATCATGATCAGATATGGCAAGATAAAGCCACTCTATTTCCTCCTATTGGCTCACAGGGAGGTGTTGGGTCTTACTATCAGGAGATAGGCCTCAGGTCAAGAAGGAGGGGGGAAAACCCAGGCCCTAATAGAAGTCACAATGGGGAGCCTGAGTGAGACTGAGGGTATTCCCATCCAGAGATAGGAGACAAAAGAGAGTCATGCTCCACCCTTTGATTATCAGCTCTAGAAAACTCCGGGCAGGCATATCAGGCGAGGCTCTCCCTCACTTGTTTATATCAGGTTTAAGGGGGGTAAAATCTTTGGTTTGAAAGTGCAACCCCCAGTTATGAGAAGGGAGGGATATGTTACATGCCAGGGACTGCAACAGGTGCTTTACATTTACTACACACATGCCACCAGTCCTAGTAGAGACGGCTTACCAAATTCACTTACAGATGAAAAGCCTGAGGCTGACTCAGAATTTGAGTGCTAAATAATGTGCCAAAGTTCACGTGGCTGGTAAGTGACAGGGATAGAATTAGATCCTTGATTAGAGTTAGTCTAAAGTCCACACTCTTCCACTCCTCTAAGCCCGAGGCCAACCTGTGTCCTTTAATTCACTTTTTTTCTCATTACTACAAAAATGTATCCAAGCAATAAGTAGAAAGATTCTTTGGCCAAACTACTGGATTGGAATACACAGCCAGAGCAATAATAATACCAAAATAAATGTGAGGTATTAATAAAGGAGAAGAAAGAAATAATGTTTGCTGACAATAAGATCATCTACATATGTGATTTCAGATAATCTTAAAAGGTCAGGGACTCAAAAAAAATCTGACTCAGCCACTTCTTTATAAAAAGTAAGACTTTACTGGGGCCGGCCTGGTGGCGCAGCAGTTAAGTGCACACGTTCTGCTTGTCCTACCAGATCACTGGTTCGGCAAGCCATGCTGTGGTAGGTGTCCCACATATAAAGTAGAGGAAAATGGGCACGGATGTGAGCTCAGGGCCAGTCTTGCTCAGCAAAAAGAGGAGGATTGGCAGCAGATGTTAGCTCAGGGCTAGTCTTCCTTTAAAAAAAAAGGAAAGCTATTAGAACAGAAGTTACATGAGACCTTAAGTTTGGCTGGGGAAGAGAAGGAATAGACCAACATGTTTTATTTGTCTTACAGTCCACCACCTTGGGTCCTTTGATTTGTGCTTTGGATTTCCATCTCGCATCACTCCTAGGACAGAGACTCATTCTCTGCAAGGTTTGGAGTTAGGAAAACTGCTCAGGAGTTTTCTGGGATGTGGCATTTCTGAAGAAGCCTTTAATCAAAGTGACAAGAGCCTATATGAGATCACTCATGTATTAATACTAGGAAAAGCAACATCCAGAATATTGAGTGTTACAAAGAGACCAACCCCTGCCTGTTCTCAGACCTAGAAGGCTCCAGGCAGAACTGTCATGCTGAGCGTCTCCTCACTTTTTTGTCACAGTTGTCAGGGACTTGAGAGCTTTGGTTTAAGGAGGGAAATCTTGGTCAGTAGAAGGAGTTGTCGGATATAAATGTGGGGTCCCTTAAAAAAAATGAAGGAAGCACCCACTGAGAACATTGGGGTCCCCTAGAGTCCAGTTCCTGCTGTCAGCCCTTGGAGATCCTGAATTTCCTTGCAGGATGAAGAGGAGTCTAAAGAGGCTTTGAGAGGTGAGAAAGAGAGAGCCCGAGCCACAGTTGCACCAAGCCTGGAACTACTGCCATGGCCGGGGCATGTTCCAGGCCTGAGTCCAGCAGCACTCCCACATCTAGTGAAGTCTGAGTGAGATTCTTCATCTTGTGCTTGAGAGGTCAACATTCTAAGTAGCTGGGCATCATGGTAGCACTGAAAGGAACACATTATATGCCTTCTTTTTGTTCTTGCTTTACTTTGATAACTGGGAGATTTATCTGTTTTTGTTTCAGGGCTTTTTTTGGGTACTTTTAAGATGCTAGTCCTTGTAATAGAAGGTTTATTTGACTTCAGTATCTGTGTTTATGAATAATATATATCACATATTTATTGCTGTTTTTTTAGTATAAGCATTAAAGTACTGGTATTTTGTAAAAAGAATTGAAAATCCTTGAATCTTTCTTTGTGGTCCAAAACAAGATAACATGTCATGTGAATATGAATTTTATTGCAAATGTGAACGAACACTACTGCAAAATGTTTGGCATCAAGAAACAAAGGAAAAGTCTTGGCTGAGTGGTATCAGCAAGACAGTGGAATCAGGAATTCCCAGCCCTCAATTCCCCACTGAAACACAGATTTAACAATGATTTAAGTAACAAAACATCTTTATGAGAGATCCAAACTCTAATTAAGAAGTTGCAATACCACAGGCAAGCATAAAACAGAAATCAGATGCACTTGAAATGGGTGAGAAGAGCAATTTGACTTTATTGGCATCAGCCACTCCCTCAAGGTGACAGCTCAGCACTGAGAGAGATTGTGACTCCTCTCTAGGGGGAGGGAGGAGAGTGGGGTGAATGTCCCATGTACCAAAAAAAACTGTTACAACTAATAAATGTATTCAGTAACATTGCAGGATACAAAATCAATACACAAAAATCAGTTGTATTCCTACACACTAAGAACAAAGTATTTGAAAAAGAAATTAAGATAATAATTCCATTTAAAATAGTGTCAAAAAGAATAAAATATGTAGGAATAAATTTAATCAGAGAGATAAAAAATCTGTACACTGAAAACAATAAGACATCAATAGAAGACACTGAAGAAGACACAAATAAAAGAAAAGATAGCCCATGTTCACGGATTGGAAGAATTAATATTGTTAAAACGTCAATACTACCCAAAGTGATCTACAGATTCAATGCAATACCTATTATAATTCCAATGGAACTTTTCACAGAAATAGAAAAAAATCCTAAAATTTATATGAAACCACAAAAAATCCCCAATAGCCAAAGTAATCTTGAGAAAGAAGAACAAAGATAGAGGCATCACACTTCTTAACTTTGAACTATGTTACAAAGCTATATTAGTTGAAACAGTGTTATACTAGCATAAAAATAGACATATAGACCAATGGAACAGAAAAGAGCCCAGAAATAAACCCCTGCATATATGGTCAAGTAATCTTTGACAAGGGTGCCAAGAATACACAATGGAGATAGCATAATCTTTTCAATAAATAGTGTTTGGAAAACAGAATATCCACATGCAAAAGAATTAAACTGGATGCTTATCTTACATCGTACTCAAAAACTAATGCAAAATGGATTAAAGACTTAAAAATGAGACCTGAAACCATAAAATTCCTAGAAGAAAACAGAGAAAGTGCTCCTTGACATTAGTCTTGGCAATGATTTTTTTAATACAACAGAAACACAGGCAAGAAAAGCAAAAACAAACAAGTGAGACTACATCAAACAAAAAGCTTCTGTATAGCAATGAAAAAAATCAACAAAATGAAAAGACAATGTTATGGAATGGGAGAAAATATTTGCAAACCATATATTGATAAGGGTTTAATATCCAAATTATATAAGGAGCTCATACAATTCAATAGCAAACATACAAAGAAACAAATAATTCAATTTAAAACTGAGCAAAGAGGGGCTGGCCCTGTGGCCGAGTGGTTAAGTTCGCGCGCTCCGCTGCAGGCGGCCCCCATGTCGTCGGTTCGAATCCTGGGCGCGGACATGGCACTGCTCGTAGACCACGCTGAGGCAGCGTCCCACATGCCACAACTGAGGAACCCACAACGAAGAATACACAACTATGTACCGGGGGGCTTTGGGGAGAAAAAGGAAAAAATAAAATCTTTAAAAAAAAAAAAAACTGAGCAAAGAAACTGAATATTTTTCCAAAGAAGACATACAAGTGGCCAATACGTATATAAAAAGGTGCTCAACACCACTAATGATCAGGGAAATGCAAACAAAACTGCAAAAGATATTACAGTACCTGTTATTATTTGGTAATAGATAGCTATTACCAAAAGACAAGGACTACCAGGTGTTGGCAAGAGTGTTAAGAAAAGGGAACCCTTGTACACCATTGGTGGGAATGTAAATTCGTACAGTCATTATGGAAAACAGTTTGGAGGTTCCTCAAAAAATTAAAACTAGAACTAACACATGATTCATCAATGTCACTTTTGAGTACATAGCCAAAGGAAATGAAATCAGTATCTCAAAGGAAGGCCTGCACTCCTATGTTCACTGCAACATCATTCACAATAGCCAAGATGTGGTAACAACTCAAATGTTCATCAGCAGATAAGTGGACAAAGAAAATGTGGTATATAGATACAATGGAATATTATTACACTAAATGAAAGAAATCTTGTCATATGGGATAACATGGGTGAACCTAGGAGACATTATTCTAAATGAAATATGCCAGTCACAGAAGGATACATACTGCATATTCCCACCTATGTGAGGTATCTGAAGTAGTCAAACACATAGAAACACAGAATAGAATTGTGGTGGCCGTGGGCTGGGGGTAGTGAGAAATGAAAAGTTGCTGTTCAACTGGTACAGCTTCAGCTACGCAAGATGGATAAGTTCTAGGGATCTGCTGTAAAACATCATGCCTATATTCAACGATACTGATTATGCACTTAAAAATTTGTTAAAAACGTAGTTCTCATGTTAAGTGTTCTTATCACGACAAGAAAAAAGTTGATTTTCTTGCTCTCTCCCCAAGTAGAGAGTAAGCTGATTAAGTGCAAGTATTTGGAAAAGATAACTCTTGTATACTGTTGGTGGGAATGTAAATTGGTTCAGTCACTATGAAAATTCCTCAAAAGATTAAAAATAGAACTACCATATGATTCAGGAATGCCACTTCTGGGTATATATCCAAAGGAATTGAAATCAGGATCTTGAAGAGATATCTGCACTCCCATGTTCATTTTAGCATTATTCACAATAGATAAGACATGGAAGCAACTTAAAGGTGTCCATTCATGGTGGAGTGGATTAAAAAAAAGATATGGTGTATGCATACAATGGAGTATTATTATCGATCTTTCAAAAGAAGAAAACCTTGCTGTATTCAACAACAGAGATGAACCTAGAGGACATTATGCTAAGTGAAATAAGCCAGACACAGAAGGACAAATACATGATACCACTTATACGAAGAATCTAAAATAGTCAAACTGAGAGAAGCAGAACAGAATGATGGTTGCCAGGGGCTGGGAGGAGGGGTAATGGAGAGGTCTAGGTCAAAAGGAGCAAAGTTTCAGTTATATAAGGTGAATAAATCCCTGAAATGTACTGTATAGCATAAAGCCTACAGTTAACAATACCATATTGGTTAACAATACCACTTAAAAATTTCTGAGGGGGTAGATATTTTGTTAATTGTTCTTGTCACCCCCCCCAAAAGAAAGAAAGAAAGAAGGCAGGAAAATTTTTTGGAGGTAATGGATATGTTTATGGCATAGATTGTGACAATGGCTCACAGGCGTATACTTATCTCAAAACTCATCAAGCTGTATACATTAAATGCACACCTTTTTGTATTTGAATCATACCTCAATAAAGTGGCTTACAAAAAAGAGCAGATATTTTGTCCTATTTGGAGTTGTAGTCTCAGCACAGTGCCTAGCATACAGTAGACACTTTATAAATATTTAGTCAATAAAGGACAAAAAGAAAGAGTATAAATAAGGAAAAGATTGCCAATTCTTGTTTTGCCTAATTTCTTCTAGTGTTTTTTTCTTGCAAAGTAAAAGTTACATACCTGGATTTGCTTAGATTACTTATGAATGTAAGAGAAATTAAATCCTAATGAATTAGACATCATATGCACTCTCTTGTTTATTTCTATACCACTAATTGAAAATGAGCTCTTTGGAAGGCTTCATGCTATTACTGGGGATGCTTTCCAAAAAAAACCCAAAAGAACAACAACAACAAGATCTAGTTCCTGCCCACTGAATTTTAAAGTCTAGGAGCTGCTATCATATAAAAAAGATGGTGAGATACCCTCTAAGACCTAGGGAACAAGTAAAAAGAAGGAGTGAAGAGGGGAGGAGGTTTGAGGTGAAAGCAGTCAAGTGTCAATACCCTGAGGCGAGGCAGTTTGGAGCCTTAGGAACCTGCAAATCCTTCAGTGAGAGGTAATTTTAAGTGAGGTTACGTGGTGGGCTAGATGAGGCTATTGGAATGATGAGGCAGGTGCCAGACCCTCAGATGGAGGGCCTCATAGATAAAAGAGACTGCAGTGGAAAATTGTCCTTAACATTCACTTGGTATTGTAGGTAAACCAGAGAAAAACTCCACCCGGGGTAGGAATGGAAGATGTCCTGTGCTCTCTCAGTGCAGTTGAACACAATGCACAGACTAGTTCTGTGTACATCATCATCAGAGAGTTTCTGAGAAATAAGGGTTATACTCCCTTGAGGTGGGATGCCCAGAATCCACTGGACTCGCACTCTTTATCCTGGGTTGGGGAGCCAGAGAACACTCAATTAAAAGTGAACTCAATTAGTTTATCTTGTGTGTAACTTGGCACATTCTAGGCAAGGTCTAGATTTTTGCTGGTGGTTAAATGAATGAAAATAATGGTGATTTAGATGGAAGGGCAGCCAGCTGAGTTAGGAAAGATACTGATCATTGACAAAAATTCTTAGAACTTTTGAGTTGTATCCAAGTGGAAAGACTCCCACAAAGGCACTATACATTTTATCATCTGATGAGGATATGTTACATAATTGTCCTTGCTAAGCAATATTTTGGTTGATTGCGATTTCTTTGTCTTGGAGTTTGGTGATGTGCTCAAGTTCACAGGGCCAGTAAGAGAGCTGGGACTAGACTCCTGGTCTGAATTCCTCTAGAACTCACGCTGTTGGTTCCACTCCTCTCTACCTAAAGCAAACTTTGTGTTCCTCAATGCCCCAAAATGTATCTCAGGGGATAAAAGTAAGGACTTTGTGCCCAAAAGACTGGATTGGAATACGTAGCCACAGCAATTAAGAATACCACAGCAAGGGGCCGGGCCAGTGGCACAGTGGTTAAGTGCACACATTCTGCTTTGGCAGCCCGGGGTTTGCCAGTTCGGATACCAGGTGCAGGCATGGCACCGCTTGGCAAGCCATGCTGTGGTAGGCGACCCACATATAAAGTAGAGGAAGATGGGCACAGATGTTAGCTCAGGGCCAGTCTCCCTCAGCAAAAAGAGGAGTATTGGCAGCAGATGTTAGCTCAAGGCTAATCTTCCTCAAAAAAAAAAAAAAAAAAAAAGAATACCACAGTAAATTAAAATCATGAATAAAGAAGAGAAACAGATAATATTCAATGACAACATGATCATTTACACATGCAGTGTCAGATCACCTCAAAATCAGACAATCACAAAACCATCCTGGACAGCTCCTTCCATTAGGAAGTAAATCAATTAAACCAGAAGTCACATAAGAGGCTAACTCTGACTATTGAAAAGAAAAATAGATTGGCATCATTTTTCTCTGACAGTCCACCCCTGTTGCCTGTGCCTCTAGTCTTATATTGCAGTTTCCCCATCTCACATCAAGTCTGGAACATGTACCTACAAGGTTTGCATTAGGGACACTGCTCAAGAGTTTGTAGGGATGTGGTACTTCCCAGGCATACATTAATTCAAGAGACGGGAGACAAAATGAGGACCCCAAAATATGATGAGTCATTCAAAGATCTTACCAAACTTGCTCTCAGACCTAGAATGCCCAGGCAGGGCCGTCAGACTAGGCAATCCCTCTTATACTCCTCACAGTTCTCAGCGAGGTGAAAAGTCTTGGCCTAAGGAGAGTGGCCTGAGTAGGATAGAGGAGGATTCCAGATTGGAGAGATATTAAGTTGAGGACTCTGAATAAGGAATGTGGGGACCACCAACTCCAGAACAGTGATGTTCCATAGGGACTCTACTTTGATGTCACCCTCTCAGGACTCAAATATCCCTGGCCTAATGTGGCTCACTCTAACTTCCACCTGGGAGGTCTCGGGAAAGAAGAGACCTGGATCCAAGCAAAGTAACCTCATGTCAGGGAGAGTAGTTCTAGGATTGGCCACGAGCAAAGTGAGATCCCTTAGAGAAGAAAGAGGGGATCACTACACCCACAAATGAGGGGTCTTTTTAGACCCCTGCACGTGTTCTTAACTATGAAAAGCCCAAGCAGAGCTGTAAGGCTTAGAAGCCTCCTCACTTCTGCCTGGCGGGTCTCAGAGAGCTGAGGGCCTTCTCTAGCACAGGACCCGGGGCCCAGTTCTACAGAGGAAGGAATCTTGGCCATAACTGGAGTCAAGGTGAAGACCCTCAGTGCTAATGAGAGGACCTCTCTCCAAAAGAGGGAGGCACACGTTGTCAGAAGTGATGAGCCCTGACTTCCCTCTAGGGACTGAAGAAAGTGCGGGCTTTGTTTGGAGGCTGCCGCACTCTGGCCAGAAGCAGGAGTCATCCCGGGCTCCCACTGATACCGAGGTGAGGACCCTGAGTGAGGACGTAGGGACCACCGACTCCTAGACAGACAGGGTCCCACAAAGCTCTGTGCCTGCTGTTGCCCCTCGGAGACCCCCCACCCACGACACTCCACCCACTACGCAGCCGGGCTCCCACTGATACCGAGGTGAGGACCCTGAGTGAGGACGTAGGGACCACCGACTCCTCAACGACAGGGTCCCACAAAGCTCTGTGCCTGCTGTTGCCCCTCGGAGACCCCCCACCCCACGACACTCCACCCACTACGCAGCCGGGCTCCCACTGATACCGAGGTGAGGACCCTGAGTGAGGACGTAGGGACCACCGACTCCTCAACGACAGGGTCCCACAAAGCTCTGTGCCTGCTGTTGCCCCTCGGAGACCCCCCACCGCACGACACTCCACCCACTACGCAGCCGGGCTCCCACTGATACCGAGGTGAGGACCCTGAGTGAGGACGTAGGGACCACCGACTCCTCAACGACAGGGTCCCACAAAGCTCTGTGCCTGCTGTTGCCCCTCGGAGACCCCCCACCCCACGACACTCCACCCGCTACGCAGCCGTGGCCGGATGTGACGCACCTTGACTTCCGCACCTTGACTTCCGGTTTGGAGCAAGGACCTCACTGGTGGCTGCCGCAGTTTGTTGGTCTGAGCCTGGGTTCTGGGAACTGAGGTAAGGACCTGAATGTGGACTGAAGAGACCACTCCCTCTCCCACAACAAGGGTGGCCCCTCCAAGCCCCGCCCCTGTGATCTATGGCAGTGAAAGGTCCAGCAGAGCCATCAGGCTGGGTTCTGCCTAGAAAGTCTCACGGAGGAAAGCCTTGGTCTGAGAGAGTAGCCCTGATTCTGCACATCAAGGAAACGTAGGCCCTCACTAGAGCAAAGGGGAGGGCCATGAGTGCTAATGAGGAGATCGTTCGCCAGTGAAGATAGTAACACGAAGCAGCACTCTAGCTCAATTCTGGGAGGCTCCAGGCATGAGTAGTCGTATATGATGACTTCACCCCTAGGAGCTCAAGAAGTGAGGGCTTTGTTTGGAGGCTAGTGCACTCAGTTCAATAGAAGGAGGAGTTCCAGGCTCTGATAGAAAGGTGAGGACTCTGAGTGAGGACCTAGGAACCACAGACCCCAGAACAGTGGGGTCTCACAGAGCCCGGTCCCTGCTGTCAGCTCTCAGAGACCCTGAGTAGTCACAGCTGAATGTGGCTCCTCCTGACTTCCGCTTCAGAGATCCCAGGAAGCTAGGACTTTCATTGGGAGCAAGGCCTCTGGCCAGCCAAAGGTGCATTCCCGGGCCTGGTATCAAGACGGGTTGGAAGACCTCGAGTAGGACTGAGGGGACCACTCCAACCTATAACAAAGGGAGCTCCACTAAGTCTCACTGCTATCTGCCCTGGGAGGCCCCAGTAGAGCTGTTAGACTGGGTTCTGCCTGGATAGTCTCAGGAAGGGGAGGGCATTGGTCTAAAGCAGTAGCCTGGGTCCAACAGATGCAAGATACCTAGGCCCTAAATGCAGTGAAGTTGAGGGCCCTGAGTGCTAATGAGACCCAAGTAGGGGTGGCAACACAAACCAGCCCCCCGGACTTATTTCTAGGAGGCTCCAGGCAGGAGTAGTCATACAGAGAGGACCCTGACTTTCCCGTCTAGGGACTGGGGATTGAGGGCTTTGCTCAGAGGCCAGGCTACCTGGGTTACTGAGGAGAAGAGTCCTCAATCCTACCCAGAGTTAAGGTCAGAGACCTGAGCGAGGACTAAGGGGAACAACAACTCTAAAAAAGTAGGGTCTCAGAAATTCTGCCCCTTCTCTCAGCCCTGCGGAAACCAGGAATCTGTCAAGCTGAGGCACCCCCTCATTTCTGTCTGGAGAGTTACCAGAGAGGTGAGGATGTTGGATAATTGAGCAGTCTCAAATCTGCAGAGGGAGGAGACTTAGGAATTCATAGGAATCAGGGTGAGGACTCCGAGTTAAGACTGATGGCACCACTCACCCTAAAAAGAAGGAGACTGCAGAAAGCACCCCCCCCACCTTGCTTGCAGCACTGAGGAAACCAGACATAGAAGTGAGGCATATGTTTCTTTTTTTTTTTTAAGATTTTATTTTTTCCTTTTTCTCCCCAAAGCCCCCCGGTACATAGTTGTATATTCTTTGTTGTGGGTGAGGTGTATGTTTCTTTTTTGATGGCATCAGGTTGGTGAGAGCCTTTGTCTGAGGGGAAGGACATCAGATCAGCAGAGGCAAGTATCCCAGGCTCTATGTAGAGCCAAAGCAAGAACTCTGAATGAGGACTGAGGACCCCAAAGAGCCCAAGACAGAGAATCCCATAACGCTGTCAGCAGTGGATGCCCTGGCAGGGGTGGTGGGCTGAGGTACCCTTTCACTTCTTTTTAAGGCATCCCAAGAAGACAAGGACCTGGGTTTGAGATGTAAATTTACAACAGCACAGAAGAAGGGGCCCAGGCCCTGCAAAAGTTGATATGATGGTCCTGAATGTGAACTGAGAGGACCCCCACACTCCAGAGTAGAGGGGGCTCCACAAGGATTAGACCTGCCCACCACTGCTCTCAGCCCCAGTAAGCACCAGGCAGAGCTGGTAGGCTACAGCCTGAGGCTCCGTTTAATTATTTCCACAGTTTTCTCAGGGGACAGGTTGATCAGAACAGGAGCCTTGTGGGTTCCTAGAGCAGTGCCCTCTGGGAAACCTGAAGAGGCGGCCTTCTTAAAATCAAGCTGTTATCTTCCTGCTGAAGGTGCTCACACTCTCTTATCCTCTCTCCTCTCATGCCCAGATCACCTGTTGTCCTACTCACACTCCTGCTTTCTGACCCTGATCCACAGTCATCATGCCTCGGGGTCAGAAGCGTAAGCTCCAAACCCATGAGAAACGCCGCCAATCCCAAGGTGGGACCCAGGCACCGAAGGGTGCTCAGGTCACTGCAACCAAGGAGGAAGCATTCCCCTCCTCGTCCCCTCCTCCTTTTGGTGTTATTACTCCTCAGGGAAAGCCTGGTGCTAGGTCACATAGCGCTCTCAAGAAGGCTCAGAAAGCCCTATCCACCACCACTATGTCTGCAGCTGTTTCTCACACAAGATCATATGAAGGAGTCAACCGCAAAACTGCGAAAAAATGCAGTTCCTACCAGGCCCCACTCTCCACTGTGCAGTCTCAAAGAGACCCTCTAACCAAGGTGACCGGTATGTTGGTGCAGTTCCTGCTGCACATGCTCAAAATGAAAAAGCCCATTGTGAAAGCAGATATGCTGAAGGTTGTCGATAAAAAGTACAAAAGTCGCTTCCTTGAGATCCTCAAAAGAGCTTCTTTCAGTATGAGGTGGTATTTGGTGTTGACTTAAAGGAAGTTGATTCTGCCAAGCATTCCTACATCCTTGTCAACAAGATGGACCTGCCCAACAATGGGACAGTGAGGTATAAGATCCCCAAGCCCGGTCTCCTAATGAATCTCCTGGGTGTGATCTTCCTGAAGGGTAACTGCGCCACTGAGGAGGAGATCTGGAAATTCCTGAATCAGATGAGAGTATATGCCGGGAAGAAGCACTTCATATTTGGGGAGCCCAGGAAGCTCATCACCCAAGATTTGGTGAAGCTTAAGTACTTGGAATACCAGCAGGTGCCCAACAGTGATCCTCCACGCTATGAATTCCTGTGGGGCCCAAGGGCCCATGCCGAAACCAGCAAGATGAGAGTCCTGGAGTTTTTGGCCAGATTTAACCATACAGTCCCCAGTGCCTTTGAGTCTTGTTATAAAGAAGCTTTGAGAGATGAGGAAGAGAGAGCCCAAGCCACAGGCGCACTGAGGGCTGACACCGATGCCACCGCCAGTGAATGTTGTGGGCCGTGCTGGGCAGCCTGCACATCTAGTGAAGTTGAGGCAGATTCTTCACTTTGTGGTTGAAGAGAGCAGTCAGTGTTTCGTCGTGGAGGGCTGGGTCTGACTGAGGGGACCCAGTGTCTGACACCTGTGTGTTCCTGTTCTGTATGGGTAATTTGGAGGTTTATCTGTGTTTTTTGCCATTTTTCAAATGTTCTTACTTCTCAATGAAATTTTATCCAGCATTATAATCTAAGTTTATGAATTATATTGGTCACGCTTATTGTTATTTGTCAAGCTTAAGAGTAGGAGTTTTGCTGTTTTGAAAAACAGTTGGGAAGAGCTTTCATCTAATTTAGGAATCTGGTGCAAGTTAACATGGCATTGGGATACGCATTTCCTCGAAAATGTGAAAAAATTAAGCAGTAAAACTATGGAAACAAGACAGAGAGAAAGAGCAAGATGGTCAATATCTGCCTTCCTAATCCCTTTTACTCTGTTTTTATGAAATTATAAATAACAGTATATGCTTGGCTAATTTAAGAATATAGAATTAAATAAAAATAAATTGAACCATGCTCACGGGTTCATTTATTTCGCAGACGTTAATTGAGCATCTACTCTTAGAAGGCTCCATGCTGGCACTGAGAGAGCTAGAAAAAGAAGACCTAGCCACTGACCATAAAATTATAGAGAAACAGCTATCATAGAAGGAAAATGGCGATATACACTCTAAGACCAAAAGGAGGAACGGAAAGACAGGGTAAGAGAGGAGAGAGGTGGTTGTAGATGAGAGCAGTCAAGTGTAAATTCCCTGAAGCAAGGCAGTGTTGGGCCTTGAGGGAAAATGTAAGTCCCTCGTGGGAGGTATTCTAAGTTAGCCGTGTGGTGGGCTAGATGAGGCTGTGATCAGTTTGAGCAGGGGCTAGACCCTCAGCTGGTGGGCCCCTTAGTTGAAAGACCAAGCCTGGAATGGGAAACTGCCCTTAACAGTTACTTTGGGGTCATGGATAAGCCAGAGAGAAATCACCTGGGGCAGGGATGGAGCTGGCCCTGTGCTCTTGTCGCAGTGCAGGTGAACACAGTGTGCAAATTAGATGTTTTGTTCACATCGTCTCCAGGGAGTTTCTGAGAAATAAGGGGGCTACGGGTATCCCCTGCTATCTGAAAGTAGAGCATTCCTATGAATCCTTTCATAAGCCGAAGTGACATGAAGTGACATAAAGTGAAGAAGCAATTACCATTAATCACTATGGGAAAAAATAACCTACCAAATCATACCGAATAACACATAGAACCTAAGATAACACTAACGAATAGTAAAAGCAGGAATGATAAGATAAATACAAAGCCTATATAAGTAGAAATAATGTATGTACAGTGATGTTTCACTTACCAGAATGGGGAAGACAGCGAGCACACTGGAAGGCTGAGAGGTATTGGTGGGAATGCTGGGGTGTTAGGCTGAGTCATTGGAGGTTGGGGTGGTGGGAAATGCAGGAGCCTGGGCTGTACGAGAGAAAGGAAGATGATCACCTGTTAACTTCTCATCGTCGTCCGAATCCATCAGGGCAGGCAGATCACTAACGTCTACACCTTCTTCTATGTCCGCCTGCCTTGAAGATGAAGCTCGAGGTTCATCTTATGCTGTGGCTGATGTGGAAAGCTTGAAATATGACAGTATGCTTGACTGCTTAGCCTTTGTAATGGCTCACTGCAAAACAAATGCTGAATGCTATTTTCACGTTTTGCATTTTTTTCGTAAAAGCAAAAACCCTCTTTGGCTTTCTCTTGGTTAGCAAAAACAGGTACTAATGTAGGTCCTTCATAAGAGCAAAGTGGTATAAAGTGAACTTTTGGATTGTGTGGGAAACCTGGACTTCCTTGAGGTGAGAAGCCCAGAATCCACGGGACTGGCACTCTTTGCCCTGGGTTGGGGGAGCCAGAGTCCACTCCATCAAAAAGACATGCAAATTTTGTTATCTTGTATGTAATTTGGCAAATTCTGGCAAGGTCTAGATTTCTGGTGGTGGTTAAACGGATGAAAGTAGAAGTGGTTTAGAAAGAAGAACAGCTGAGACGGAGGTAAGTCTTTGGTCCTTGAAGCATATTTGATGATCTTCGTGTTTCATGCACTGAGGAAGTCTACTGCACGGTGACATTGAACAACATACTCCAGTGGGGAAATATTACTTAGTTTTCCTTGCTGAGCAGCATTTTGCCTGATACAGTTTTCTTTGTCCTAGAGCACTGCATATTTTCTGACATCTCCTGGATGAAAAATGAAATCTTAGTGTAGTGGATTGAAACTCCAGGAGACAGAATTAATCATAGTAAGAAGTGGCCTTCTTTAAAGCCTTGGTACAGGCCAGGCAATGTGCCAAGCACTTTACGTGCATTATATACATTCCACTAGTCCCCAAGACACAGCTTATCAAACCCGTTTCACAGGTGAAAAGACTGAGGCTCACAGAGTTTGGTAATGTGATCAATTTCACATGGCTACTAAGTAACAGGTTGAAGCTAGACCCCTGGCCTGAATTAGGCTAAAGCCCTCACTTTTCCACTCCTCCTAGCCTGAGGCCAACCTCGTATTCCTTAATTCATCTTTGTTCTCACTACTCCACAATGGATCTCAAGTGATAAAAAGAAGGACTCCGTGCCCAAAACACTGGTTTGGAATGCATAAGCAGAGCAATAAGCATATCAGAAAAATTGAGAAGTGTGAATAAAGGAGAGAAAGAGATGATACTCGATGACACTATGATCATCAACATATCTAAAGTCAGATAACCTCAAGAGATCAGAGGCTCACAAAATCACTCTGGGCAGCCCCTTCCACATAGAAAGCGAAATCTATTCAAACAGAAGTTACCTAAGAGGCTGTCTGGCTAGTGAAAAGAAGGAATAGGTCAACATATTCTTTTCTTTGACAGTATACCTGTCCTGGGGTCTCTGCTTTGTGTTACAGCTTCTGTATCTCATATCTGAAGGGACCCAGCCTCTGAAGGGTTTGCAATAGGGAAACTGGTAGGAGTAAGGTTATTATGCAGATTTAAATCCTTGCCTTGCCCATTGATAAGAGTTTCTAGAGATAAGGTCATCCCCCCTTCTCCCTGGTACAGAGTTTCCCTTCCAAATGTAAATGTCTCTTAGGAAGGGTAAGTCAATTGTACTTTTCAGAATTTTTCTCATGTCTGCAGTTTTTAAAAGTAACCAGCCCAAAATAATCCTCATGCCAAAGAGACACATTTTGGGATGGCCAATTCTGATCCCACACAGTCCTGCCTTTGAAATTTTGAGAAGTTTCACAGTCCAGAAGCTGAGTGGTAGATCGTTCCACTTCATTGAACACATTTCTTAGTCCTGATAGTAAATCAATCCAGTTAAATTCATCTTAGAAGGCAGTGATAAAGTGGCCTCCCAAAGTTAGGCCTATATTGTGGAAGCGAGCAATCAGGTATTTAGTAAGAAGTATTTCTAGGGAAACAAAAAGAAAAACAAGGTTAATGGTTGGAGCAAATTATAAACCAGTTTCTGAGCCCAGGAGAGAGTCAGTCAAGATGATTTTAGTTGTCAGGGTCAAAGCATCCTTTGCAGCTTGAGATGTCTCTGATGATGTCCTCAGGTATTCAGGTGTCCTTTTGAGTGGCTTACACAGCAACAGGCATGTTATCGTGGTGATCCTGACAAAGTCCATATCAAGTTATCCAGCTTCAGTTTGCAGGGCTTCAGGAACAAGGATGGCTTCAGTTCTCAACGATTTCGAATAAAAATGATGGAAAAAATTGAAAATCTTAGTTTGGAGATTTGTAGCCAGATATTTCAAGAGACTAAAAGAATTCAGGATCCAGTCCCATTTACAGGCAGAAAGCAAAAACCTCAAAGACAGTCAGCAGAAGGAGGATCTAATAGCCACAAATGTGTATTATGGTTTTTACTGAAACATAATTTTTCTCTCCAAAATCACCCTCATTTTTACCAAAGATAGCTAAATTAAGATGACTGGTTTGCAAAATAAGTCTAGTTTCAAAACATTTGGCCCAATTATTTACATAAGTACAGCAAGAATAGCAATTGATCATAAAGGCTCTTTTAAATCTGCTTTGCTGGAACTTTTTATGAGGAATCTCAGAGTGAACTTTAAAGGCCTCTCGAGGCCAGGAAAGCCACCCCAAGGACTTTGTCATCAGGTTTTGCCTGCAATACCTTAGATTTGGGTGGATTCCTCTCTTGTCTTGGGGTCCCCAAAATGTTTTGAGGTTCCAGCCACCTGCCAGATAAGTGATCTTCCTTACTTACCAGGTAAGATTGCTAGGAAACAAGGCAGCAGGCCAATGTTTCCAAGTGGCTTTATTCCAGAAAGTAACCTTTATTCCTCAACAGCTGTCTTGTCATATCTGAGCCTGTATGTTTCTCTCAAATATGACATTCCAGGGGCCGGCCCCGTGGCCAAGTACTTAAGTGCATGCGCTCCACTTCAGTGGCCCAGGGTTTTACTGGTTCGTATCCTGGGCACGGACATGGCACTGCTCATCAGGCCGTGCTGAGGTGGCATCCCACGTAGCACAACCAGAAGGACCACCACTACAATGTACAACTATGTACTGGGGGCATCGGGGAGAAGAAGAAAGAAAAAAAGTTGGGCAACAGATGTTAGCTCAGGTGCCAATCTTAAGAAAAGAAAAAAAAATGACATTTCAGTCAAAGCCTTGGTAATATAACCAATGTTTCCAGCTGTGTCCTGTTATAAGGTGAACAGACAGATCCTTATTGAACTTATGCAAATGACTATATTGCCATGAAAACAATGCTCACTCACTAAGAGTTTCCAAATCCTGGAGGGATCAGGTAGGGAGAAAAATAAATAAATGTTTCAATTTGGATTACAAAAGTATAATTTACTGAATTGATATGTCATGGGTAATTTGAAAGAAAAGAGAAAAAGATCTCCGTAAATCTGAAAAAGCAAAGCATCTAAAAAGAAAGCAATATTTCAAACAAAAGTCATAAAAATTTACAACCATCTTCATTAGTTCATTTGGTCCTGTGTAATTGATTCTTGATCTTAATCTTCTGTTAGCAGTTTTATGAGGTCATTAGTTTCTCTGTTAGAGTTCTGTAATTTCTTACCCAGTTTAGTTTTATAATCAGAAATTTATCAGAAGCCTGCATCCTAGAGCAAGTATCAGGGTCGTTTCCACGAAGCTCTCTGAAGATGAGACATATTTGTGAAAGCATCAGATTGAAATAATAACAGTCTATAAATGACAAAAGACTTAAAAATGGCAATTGACAAAGGAACTTGGCTAATTCTGTCACATACAACACTTTAAGATAATAACTAGAATTATGGCTGACAACCAGGACAGATCAGCATTTTAGGTATGTTATAGAATTTTTAAAATTTATCAATAACATTTTTTACCCACATAATGTCATAGGTACCTATGAAACAATGCTCAATTATAACCATAGTAGCAATTAAAGATGTTTAGGCGAATGCAGAAGATTAAATGATTGTAAGAAAAACCTTAGCACTTGTTATTAAACACTTGATAGAAACAATACAGGATATACATTTTGACAAAACATAAAAGTCCTACCCTTCTGCTACACTACTCAAAGGGAAAACGTTTTAGAATCTCCTTATCAAGATCAGACTAAAAGTTTAAGAGAATTATCCTTTAAGAGAAAGAGAAAAACAAATTCTAATTTTGCACCTGTTTACTTTTGCTATTAAAAACACTTAGTTAAATTCATTTTAATTTTAGCCAACTTGACCATGCACAAAACTCTTTTCAGAATTTCTCTTTCACAAACCTTCTATAACTTTCTTTTTACATTCAGAATTTGTCTCACACTTTCTTTCTTCCCTTCTAGTACTTTAGGACAAATTTATCTTTCTTGACGCAACAAACAAAAATATTTCCATTCTTTATACCATCTTTCCTGAAAACATACATCTTACTTTCCTCGAATACAAATATGTTTTCCTTATTAATTTCTAGTAGCTTTAATCACATACTAGAATTTTTAACCCTTAGAAACCTTAATTTTATGTAAAAACTAAGAAGTAAGCAATTATAAACTGTCTTTTACATTAGCATTTTGTGGCTTGGCAAGTTTATAAATACTTTCTACAATTTTAGAAACTTGTTACTTTATAGTACAATCTTTTAAGAAAACACAAGACATGTTTACCAACAGACCCAAACCCGTTTTAATTTCTTTGTGATAAAAAGCCAAAAGTAGTATGGTAAAGCTACATTTAATGATTAGTGTCTAATATTTTGTTTTATTTGGAAACGATCTAGATACTCAATGAATTTTCATCATTTAAATTTAACCTAGCAAAACATGAAAGTTTTAAGTTACCAAAGAGATTTTGGAAGTTCTGAAATACATGTCATTAAATATAATTATTGTTAATTATTGCTATACTAATTGCTAAACTCTTATTTCCTTTACCTCTAAAGCATTTGTTACCAACAATTATGTTTAGATTACCCACAAACACTACATGAGACATTGGACAAAATTAGCTATCATTCTAAGTTATTATGCTGACAAATTTGTAACAGGGATAACGTGAGCTTTTTTTTTAAACTAGTAAACTCAGGCTGCATGTCTGCATCATAGCCAACGCTGATAACTGCGGACATGTTTATTTTAAGCAAATTGACAAACTTAAAAAAGCTTTCAATCACCAAATGTTAATTTTATCAGATTAACTTGAATGCCATTTGGGTTAGTTTCTATTACATTTAGAAATAATGTTAGCGTTTATTTTAAGCCAATTAAACAGAGCTCTTAATTTTGGCCATACCATTTGCAGATAAAATATCACAGATATATATCATACACATAGACACACATAAACACACAGGTAGACACAGACAGATGTTAAATTTTTCTTATGAATCGGGTGCAATACAAAACTCACTAGCTTCTGAGAAAATTTGGTTTTCAAAGAATGGCTCTCAGGTCCTAGAGAAGATGGGAGCAGAAAACCTGCATCATAAAGGCACAGGAAAACCAGTCAAGTTTTCTTCAAGAGGGAGTTTCTGAGGCATATTTGCCTTATTTGTTTCTAATGTCTCAATCTTTTGTCTCAATTAATATCTAGGAGCATTTTTGGGGGAACAGGGGAGGCTCTGGTGTTGGCAAAAGACAAGCGAACTTTGAACTGCTTTCTAGAGCCATACCTGCAGCCTTGCAGAGATTTGCCAGACAAAGATGGTTGCTTCTGGTTCCCCAAAGAACTGGATTACAGCCTGAATGACAAAAAAAGAGGCTGACTCACGCCACCAGCTACACCCTTCCAATTGCTTCTTTATATCAGGGAAATTTTTAACTTAAGAGGTGAATCAAAAGATTTTTATATTCTAAAATATCCAGGACAATGTCTCGCACCTCTAAAAGTGTGCACAAAGCATTTAACAAAGGCTCTTTTTTTAAGTGTACAATTTAACCCTAGACCAATTTAGCTTGGGGGAGGCGCTTTTATTACCCCCTTTTCACTATGTTGATGCAAATAATCCATAACCAATCTATAAATCAAAATTTGGGTGAGTTTATTATGAGTCAAATGTGAGGACCATATAGCCCAGGTCCTTCCTTCCCCGAGAAAGGAAGGGCACCAGAGAAGTGGGGTGTACTGAGCGGTTATATACCATCAAAGAACATGTTTCACATATGATCGAAATGTCCCTTTTACAATAGTCATGAGTTTGCTCTGTTGGCACAGCGATTCATGGATACAGCAGGGTAGCAGGTCTGTTGTCTTGAGCTGAGTGGTCACAGGTGAGGGCAGCAATCAGTTCCTAGCCTAGGGAGAGAAGCTTATCCTGAAGGAAATGCCAATGTGGGGGAAGTTTCATCTTTATCTTAAAGCCATTTGTTCTTGTCTTTGGGACATAGCAAATGCTTAAAGCAGATATGCAATGCATGCTCAATGGCCATGTCAGGCCCTTTTGGAAAAGAAAACAAAGTCAGGCTGAATTAGGTTTATACCAATTGGCTTCCTCATATGCTGCAGTACATTTGCTTGTCATTTTTATCATTTCTCCCCCCTTCGATCTACAATCTTTCGATAGAAAGCATTGATGATGAAAATATTGTCCCTCAGTGCCAGGGTGGCTGCTGCCTGTCCTGGGTCCACTATGTCCCTCGGTGCCAGGCTTTTATCTCATTTATTTGCCCAGTTGTCTACATTGGGGGAAATAGTTATAGTGGACAAGCATAGAGGCATATACTAATTCAGGAAGCATTTCATAGGTTACATAATTTTCAATTAATTTTAGATTGTAGCACAAATATTGTATATGTGCTTTTCTATGACTCCTTACATTTAAATTGGTCACAACTATGGAACAAGCACAGTAACATTGACAACAATTCAACATATTTGAAAACAGTTTGAAATGAGTTCTTAGGCATAGTCCTTATCAGAAAAGGAAATTTGTTCAGGATTATAAGATCAATCAACCATCTCCAGTCACCAAGAAACCATTATTCAAGCTTGTATGCCAGCCTTACAACACTGAGTAAACAAAACAGCAATTAGTTTGAATATTATGACTAGTGCAAGAAGTCCAAGAAGTGATAGAAAAAGGAATTCCAATCCAGATCCAAAAATGGAATCGATACTGGAAGGGTGCCAATCAAACAAATCAAACTGGGTGTAGGGTCGACTAAGGCAGTCACCTGTTTTTTTTCATGTGGTTTAGGAGAGATGACACATTGGGAGATTCATCACATATAAAAGCACAGCATTCAGTTTGAGTAATTGCGGATATACCACCTTGGGATGCAGTAAAAATATCTAAACCCATTCTATTTTGAAGGATAGGCTTTTTCATTAAAGACATTTCAGTATTTTAATAAGGCTGTTGCTGCTTGACTATCGCTAAGGGCTTGTTGAGTAAATTCAGTCAGGGCTTCTGTGTGTGGTAATGACATCTTTTAGCCCCAAAGAAAGAACAAATATAGTCACTTGGTGGCCATACTGATGCGGGGTCAGTGAGCCGAGGAGTCGAAAGAAAGATTTCTTAGACTCTCAAGATCTGGCAGTAGTGCTCTTTTATTTAGAGAATAGTGTGGAATAGCATGGGGACAGGACCCATGGGCAGTCAGAGCTTCTGCTGCCGCCGCTTCTGCTGCCCCCGCTGGCATGGGGAACAGGGCCCATGGGCAGGCAGAGCAGCTGCTGCTGCCCCCGCTGGCATGGGGACAGGACCCATGGGCAGGCAGAGCTGGTGCGTGGGGACAGGACCCACGGGCGATCAGAGCTCCTGCTGCTGCTGCATGGGGACAGGACCCATGGGCAGTCAGAGCTCCTGCTGCTGCTGCTGCATGGGGACAGGTCCCATGGGCAGTCAGAGCTCCTGCTGCTGCCCTGAGTTGAGGGTTAGGGCTAATTTTATAAGGCATGGGTACGTGACTTATTTTTACTGGAAAAAAAGAAAAGATGATGTGAAAAGTCATTAAATGATTTCAGTGCAGATGGGGTCTGGTTATTGTGCGGTCATATAACTTTAGATACGAATCTGGCCATATAGATCGGCATGCAGGTGAGGATGCCCCGGGCTTCTCTCCCCGGGGCAGTCCTAATTCATACCGTAAAAAAAGTCCACTGGGTCATATAGTTTGGCATGTAGGCCAGGTCACCTTGGGCTTCTCTAGCTGGGGCAGCCTTAATCCACATCAATACCAAGGGAACAGTGAATGAGCCTACCTGGCCTTAAAGAGAGAGAGACTGGCAACAGGTGTTAGCTCAGTGTGACTGTTTCCCTGTTTCCAAGGGAAACTCAGGGTGCAGTGTCTTAGCCATCCACGCAGTAGCCAAGGCCAGAGATTTGTTCCACATAACCAGTGAGTTCCATTAGGAGACACCCAATAAATGCCTGGCCTTCAAGACCCGTCCGTTCCAAGTCAATCACTTTCTTTAAGTATGATAGTATTTTGACACCTTATATGGAACAATGATAACGTAGATAAACACTTTAAGCATAACAAAGGTTTAAATGAGGGGCATTAAGGTTGGGAATACAGGCCTGGACTGGAGTCTGGGGACACCTGCTGACAACAGACGCTGTCTTCTTCTCATCCTGGTGTGGTCGTTCTCAAGGGGCTGCAAAGAGTCTTTTATCTGATGCCTCTCCTGCCAAATAAATTCTCCGGGTTATAGTCCATGACACTTAAGGTCTAGGAACTCTCTCTGAAAAGAATCAGCTACTGACCTTTCGGTTCTTTTAAGCATCTCAAAGAGACCCTGAAAACAATGTAATATATCTCCCTTAAGCAAAGTTGGTTCACATATTTCTTTATCTAATTGCATAGGCTGTCTTACTATTTCAAAAGGAGACAGCCGATGTTTACCGAAAGGGTGTAGATCTAAGATTAAGGAGCACTAGCAGAAGAGCTTTTGGCCATGAGAGAGTAAATGCTTCTGAAAGCTTTGCCAATTAAGTTTTGATTGTGCCATTAGTTCTTTCCACCAATCCTGAGGATTGCGGATGGTAAGTGCAATGGAAATGATGCATTATTGGCCAAATATTACAAATCGATTTAATTATTTGTCCAGTGAAATGAGTTCCCCAGTCACTGTGTAGCTCAGTAGGAATTCCTCAAACAAGAATTCTCCTTTTCAATAATAATTTACCTAAAGCCATCACTCTTCTGCAAGGAAAGGCCTCAACACAATGTGAGAACATGCAGATCATTATAGGATATATTAACCCTTGAGATGGTGGCATTTGGACAAAGTCCAATTGTCATACCTCAAAAGGTCCCAGGATGGGGAAAGTGGCCTTGTGACTCTTGAAGTGGTTTCTCTGGATTATACTTTGGGCATATAGCACAAAAAGTGTAGGCTTTATGAGCCACGGTGGGAGAAAGTTTCTGAAAGTATTGTTTTTCCCCCTTTGTTCCCTTCTTTATTTCTATTCGTCTGTGGCAATTTCTGGAGCCTAGAGAAGGAAATCTTTTACTGGGTTGGCAGGGTTAATAGAAAGTAGCAGGCATTCTTGAGGCTGGACAGCATATCCAGTATGATAACTTGCTTATTGTTTAAGTAAGACCCATTTGTAAACTGAATTAAATGATAGAATGTAATCGTGGTCTTCTCCCCTAGTGATATTGCAAGCAAGGTAGCGGGGTTAAAATAGGGAATGATATTTACCTACAAAGTGTAACCTAAGAAGGTTTATCATCATTTACTTAGTAATGCCTCCCATGCAATTTAGCATACCAAACAAGTCTAATTAGTATCCTTCCTTTACAGAAGAGAGAACAAATTTCTTTGAGACGTCCCAGGGGCCCTCAGAAAATTCTCAAGGAATGTCAAAATAAAGACTTCATTTAGGATATGAATTGCTGAGAGCTTGTCAAAAATATTTTTAAAACACTTATTTAAACAAGATGAAGGGGTTGTTGTCTTGTCATCATCAAACAACGGTCACTGAGACAATGCTTCACAATAGGATTCAACCAAAGTGACAACAGAAACGGTCAGAAACCTTAACAGAGACCTCAGGCTTTTTGAACATAGGAATTATCTTAACAAAGCATAGATCTTCTGTCTTTTAGGTAAACTTACTCAGGTAAAGAAAATCCTTTTCTAAGCTCTTTATCAAGAGCAGACTAAGAGTTTAAGAAAACTATCATTTTGAGAGAGAAAACCAAACTCTAAATTTTGTATCAGCTTACTTTTTATTTTAAGCCTTACTCACTTAATTAAATTCATTTCAATCTTAGCCACCTTGACCATGTACAAAACTCCTCAGGGCTTTACTTCCACCAACTTTCTGTCATTTTCTTTTACATTCAGAATTTGTCCCATGCCTTTCTTGTTTCCTCCTAGTGCTTTAGGACAAATTGATCTTTCTTAACCAAACAAAATATTTCGATTCTTTATACCTTTTTTATTGAAAACTTACATCTTATTTTCCTTGAATACAAATATGTTTTCCTTCTTAATTTCTACTTGCTTTAATCACATCTATTAAATTCTTTAACCCTTAGAAACCTTAATTTTTAGTGAAAATTAAGAAGTAAGCACTTATAAACTGCCTTTTACATTAGCATTCTGTGGCATGGCAAATGTATAAGTACCTTTTATAATTTCTAAAACATGTTACTTCATAGTACAAACTTTTAACAAAATACAAGACATATTAGCTAATAGATCTAAACACTTTTACTTTCTTTGTTATAAAAAGCCAAAAGTAGGTGAACCCACATTTAATAATTAGTGTCTAATATTTTATCTTACTTGGAAATGATCTAGATACTCAATGAGTTTTATCATTTAAATTAACCCAGCCAAACGTCAAAGTTCCAAGTTACCAAAGAGACTTTGGAAGTTATTTTAAGTACCTACACCACAACACATAGCTATTGTTAAAAGTTCACCCAACACTCATCTTTTTCACATCTATTTAGATACTTGTTCCCAAAAATCATTTAGTTTGCTTACAAGACTTCATGAGACATTAGACAAAATTGGCCATCATCTTCAGTTATTATTTTTGTTAACCAGTTTTGCAATAGATAACATCAGCTTATTTGACCAGCAAACATAGCATAAAGGCCACATGTCTGCATCATATCCAATGCTGATAGTTCAGGGGACATGCCTGTTTTAATGAAACCAACAAACTTAAACAAGCTTTCATTTACCAAAGATTATTTCATCTCACATTAACTTGAAAGATATTTGGGTTTCTTGCATTTAGAAAAGTTTTTGTAAGAGCTTACCTTAAGTCAATTGAATAGACCTCTTTAGAAATCGTACCATCTGGAGGTAAAATGCCACACATTTATAACACACATATATAGACACACACGCAAACAACAGACAGATACAACAAAAATTTTCCTTAGATTTCTGGGCTAGGGTGTTCTCATAGCAGACTGTGGCTGCAAAAACTTGTTTTCCCAGATTTTTTCCTCTTTCTTTCTTCCTTTTGGTCTGGGTTGGGAATATTCCCCCTTTGTTGAGCAATTGCAGTCACAGCATGAAGCCAACTGGAGTTCACAGGAGAGGCTGCCCATTCGGGAACTAATTGGACTTTTTTAGAAGATCCACTTCCCTCTTTTCTTTTAATTTTTTTTGCTATAAACTCCAAACAACTTCTAAGGACAGTGTAATGGGTCATAAAATGTACTGCTTGTGAGCATTATTCCCTAGAGAAAGGTCATAAACACTCTCTTACATGCCTCAGTTTCTCCCTCCAGTAATACAATTGCCATAGGGACTGGGAGTGCATAGGTGACCAACCCATATGAGTGCTTCCCTGGATAAGCTATAATTAATTAACATGAATGACAGTGGAGTTCCCTATGGGACCAATGAACATTGTGAGGCATTCAATCCTCCAACAATCTTGCTGAGGTCCTCAGTTGCCTGAGAACATCTTTCGGCTGGGAGGACCTGTGTCCCTTTTCTTTGGAGCTGAACACATTCAGTCTCTTGTTTCTCTATCAAAGAGTTTGTTCAGATTTTATAAACACAATTCTTTCCAATTTAACCAAATTAAAAGGTCCACCGGCCCCATTCACTCCAAAGTTCCCCCTAGCTTCCCCTAGCCTAGGAAATTCCCCCTAGGTTTCTCTTTCCTAGGAATTCCCCCTAGGTTCCTCTTACCTAAGATATATACCAGTACCCCCTTACGACACCTATACTTAAGACCCTAAGTAGCTCATATAAACTCTTGGACCGTCCACTTAAAATAAGGATGTATGGGTTTCAGGAGAACTCACCAGGGTCACCTGAAGAATGTAGTGATCCAAGGGGTTCAATAGGCCCCTATTGGTACCGAATACCAGTTCAGTGTAGATTCTGGGTGGTCTCCTGTGGATTTCTCTGAAATCTTGCCAACTATGCCAAGAAATATTGATGCAGATAATGCATAATCAATCTGTAAATCAAAATTGGGGTGAGTTTATCATGAACCAAATATTACGACCATATAGTCTGGGGCCTTCCTTCCCCAAGGACAACAGTCACGAGATTGCTCTGTTGGCACAGTGGATGATGGACACAGCAGGTAGTAGGTCTGCTGTCTCAGTGGACACAGCAGGGTAACAGGTCTGTTGTCTTGAACTGGGTGGTCAGAGGTGAGTGCAGCAATAGGTTCCTAGTCTAGGGAAAGATGCTTATCCTGAAGGAAATGCCAATGTGGGGGAAGTTTCATCTTTATCTTAAGGCCATTTGTTCTTGTCTTTGGGACATAGCAAATGCTTAAAGCAGATATACAATGCATGCTCAACAACAATGTCAGGCTCCTTTGGAAAATAAGCAAAATCAGGCTGAATTAGGTTTACACCAAATGGCTTCCTCATATACCCTAAAATATCTTATTGTCTGTCATTTTTATCAATTAGCACCTGATATTAGCCTCTAGTTTTTATCTCATACTGTGTGGTCTCAGGCGACACTATTGACTTCCCTTTTGTAAATTTAGTCTGTCTGTAGTGCAGATTTATATGCTGTCTTACAAGCAAGCATGGGAAATATTCCCTTTCCCCAGTGAAACACAATGTCTATCCCCACAATTCAATCTATAACATAATCAGGCAAAAAGAGATACAATCACTTCACATGAAACCTGTAAATATGTTACCATAGCAGGTTTGTTTTTGCCCTCTGCCCAGAAAGCCAAACACTGAGACAACGAGATTGCAGCAGAGAGACAGTTTTAATCACAAGGCAGCCATGTGAGGAAGTAGGTGCTAATATCATCATTTTTTTTTTTACAAGATTTCATCTGAATTCCATCAACTCTTATACCTCTAATCATAGCCTTCATTAAGACTTTATCAATAGGTCTTGGTCTTATAATGTTGGAAAGGGGAAGCATTCTCAGTCTGACATTTTAAACCATACTCAGGCAAAGTTGATACAAGCTCTTTATTTAAAATCAGCTCAAATATTCCAACTTTTATAATCTTATCAACACTTGGACTTTTACCTTTTCTCAATTTAATTATAACCTGAGTCCGGGTCTTAAGGACGATAATTTTTTTTTTGGATTTCCTTTTTATAAAAAAAAAAATTGGCCTTTTTATGGGTACCAATAAAACAATTATGATGAAGCCGTCACAAATTTTTTCCCAAATTTAGAAGCTTTTCCAATTTAAATGACCCATCATCTGCCACACTGATGAGTAGGATCTTAACAGCGATTCATATCAATAAACTTAACCATGGACACCAGAGGCATCCCCAAAAGAGATCTAGAAAGTTCACTCCCAAAAATAGTCTAAGAAAGCGAAGGCCGGGGCCAGCCCTGTGGCCGAGTGGTTAAGTTCATGCGCTTTGCCTTCAGTGGCCCAGGGTTTCACCTGACTGGATCCTGGGCGTGGACATGGCACCGCTCATCAGGCCAGGTTGAGACGGCATCCCACATGCCACAACTAGAAGGACCCACAACTGAAAATACACAACTAGGTGCCAGGTGGCTTTGGGGAGAAAAAAAGGAAAAATAAAATCTTTAAAAAAAAAAGTTATAAAAAACATTTCTGGATTCTTTTTTTTTTTTTTTTTTTGATTTTTTTCCTTTTTCTCCCCAAAGCCCCCCGGTACATAGTAGTCCTTCTAGTTCTAGCATGTGGGACCTTGTCTCAGCGTGGTTCAATGAGCAGTGCCGTGTCTGCGCCCAGGATTCAAACCAACGAAACACTGGGCCACCTGCAGCGGAGCTCACAAACTTAACCACTCGGCCACAGGGCCAGCCCCTATAAAAAACATTTCTATGCATGAAGAAAAATATGTTACTTGCATGAAAAGAAAGAAATCAGGCTATCAGTCACTACGTGCACTGTACAACTCGAGGTGGGGGCGGGATTCACGCCATGATTTGAACTGTACTCAGCGACCCTTGTGCCTTATTTCCTGACCTTGGTCTGTCACCTGATACCTGCGAGGTAGTGAGATGCACGATGGTGATGTCGTCACCTTCACAGGACATAATGATATCCCCATTTAACCTCCTCCTCCAGAGTGGGAATGGGTCATCTAGAATCATTCTGACATAGCTCTAGGTTGTCACGGTGGTGGCAGCGTAGGGAAGGGTGGGATAAATCCCACTTTGTGGGCGGGGCGAAATCTGGCTTCAATAACCATTGATAATAGTAATGCCTATTATTAGCCCACTGGCAACCCCTCCCTGCCCCCAGCACTCCCCCTTCCCTTTATCCTGCTTTTTTTTCCTTCTCCATATATATCACCTTCTAATACTTTCCATAATTTACATACTTATTATTTTTATTATCTGTCTCCCTCTACTGGTATGAAGGCAGGGACTTGTGTTGGTTTTAGTCACCATCGTATACACCCAGCACCTAGAACAGTACCTGGTACCTGATACACAGCAGGACCTCAATAAGTATTAAGTACATGAGTGAAGGAAGGAATGAATGGAAGCTCATATTTATTGTATGTATACCATGCATCAGGTACCTTAATTCAATTAATAAGGACTGCTTTTAGGGAAAAAGAGATCACAAGTGAGCAACATGAGGGTTACTGACGAAAGGGAGCAGTGGCGGCCCACCCTCTGCCTTGCTCGTGGTTGTGCGGGCGTTGAAGAATACTTGATTAGTGATAAGGGGGCCAAAGGTCTCTTTTAATGCAAACTTGGGGAGCTGCCTTTATCTTCCTGCCTATCGTCCCTGGGACACGCTGCCTGCTGAATCCACGGTGAGGATCCCAGTGGGAAAGAGCTCGACCATCCCTCGCATTCACTCTCCCCAGGCTTAAAGCTGATGGGCAGTTCTCTGATAAGCCAGAGTTCTCCATCAGGGAGCGGAGGGGTGTGTGACAAAACAGTGGCACTGAATGATGTCTCCATAAGGAGAATAATTGCATACTGAGCAGATATTCACAATGGTGGTCATTTCTAACGAATTTTTTTAAACCTACATTTTTGACCTCACTATTTAGAATCCTTATTTTGCTTTTGATATTCAAATTCTTCATCCTCAAAGGATCGTAACTTTACCCTAGAAAGACTAGCTCTTTGAATCATACCTCATAATAATGTTCATTAGATTTTCCTGCTGAGTGAGATCAGCTTTGAGCTTGTTTAGGTGGATGTGAGGTTTAAGAATGTACGTCCTGCCCTTCTTTCCCTCTCCCCATGGTATCCGTCATAGCTACTGACTTTTCCCTCTTCGCTGATCATTAGTTTGAACGTGCCTACAATGAAGAAAGCCTTCATTTTTATGCCTTAACAAAAGAAAAAATGCTATCTCTTCCTGCATTACAGAACAGCCAGGTTTCACATGAACCGGAACTTCAAAACTATTGCCAGTTCCCGATATGCAGATAATTCTTCCAGAATTGCAGTTTTTCTAGTCCAAATTATACTTGAAAAACTACCAGCTCCCTAGAATAAACTCGAGGCAATGTCCAGCTCATACCACCCCCGCAATAACAGGAAGAATACTGCTTCATATTTCTCCCTTGAAAGGCAATGCCGGCTAGCTGATAAGACATCAGAGCAGACACCAGAAAACCTGACTGTGTTTATGATTCTACTTCCTAGATACTGCACTTGTTTTTCTTTCCTTCTCTTTGCTTCTCTTCTCCCCTCCCCCGCTCTCTTCTTTTCTTCTCTTCTCTCTCCCTCTCCAATTCCTCTCTCTCTCAATCACAATCTCTCCCTGTCTCCTTTTTTTTTTTTTGAGGAAGATTAGCCCTGAGCTAACATCTGCTGCCAATCCTCCTCTTTTTGCTGAGGAAGACAGGCCCTGAGCTAACATCCGTGCCCATGTTCCTCTAGTTTATACGTGGGACGCCTGCCACAGCATGGCTTGCCGAGTGGTGCCATGTCCACACCTGGGATCCAAACTCGCGAACCTCGGGCCGCCAAAGTGGAACGTGTGAACTTAACCGCTGCACCAGCGGGCCGGCCCCTCCCCAGCTCCTTCTAAAGTGAAATATTTGTTATAAATAAATTTATACTAGGACTTACAATACCAAGTGATGACAAGGATGTGGAGGAACTGGACCCCTCGTACATTGCTGGTGGAAGTATAAAATGGCACAACCACTTTGGGGAAAGGCTTGGCAGTATATTATAAAGTTAAAACACGCATCTACCATGTGACCCAGTGGTTCTGCTCCTAGATATTTACCCAAGAGAAGTGAAAATACGTGTCCACATATTTATACGTATAAGATGTCAGAGCAGCTTTAATCATAATAACCCAAAACTAGGAACTACACAAATGTCCATCACCAAGTGAATGGATACACAAATTGTAGTATGTTCATATAACGAATTACTACTCAGTGATAAGAAGGAATGAACTGCTGATACATGCACTCACCTAGATGGATCTCACCAACGTTACATCGAGCAAAAGAAGGTAGATACAAAGGAGCACGTATGATATACTTCTCATTTATATAAAGTTTTAGAACCCATAAAACCAATCTACGGTGATAGAAATAAGATCGGTAGTTCCCCAGGGCAACAGGGATGGCAATGGTGAAGGGGGATTGACTTGAAAGGGACGAAGGGAACTTTCTGGTGTAGTGGAAATGTTTTATATCTTGATTGGTGTCGTAATTTCGAGGCTGCTCGTATTTGTCAAAACTCATCAGACTCTAAACTTAATACTTACGCATTTTATTGTGTGTAAATTACATCACAATCGAGGTGACTGAAAATTTCATACTGAAGTCTAGGCAAGGGTTTGGAAAAAAATCTTTTCTCCCAGAGTACACAGGTGGCTCCTGCATCAGCCCCTCTGTGCATTCACATATTGGTAGGCTGGAGGAGATGGGTTGAATCAGTGAGGTCATGGGTCTGTTGACAAAACTCCTGCCATGTGCACCTATTAAATTCAACAGTCACTGAGTGCTTCAGTCTACAAGGTAACGTGGTGGGCATTATTGGAGCTATAAAGATGAATAACTCAGAATTCCCACTCTCAAGCTATCGCTAATTATTTTTGGCCTGGTAGTGATGAAAAACAATGACCATGCACTCAATTAATTACTGTAAAATAAAGAACAATAAGTGGGTAGCATAGGATCACACTTAATGCATACTGACTTAATTCCCAGAAATGTCACAACAACCTATTGGATGTTTTATTTCTATATGAGTCCTAAGCTTTCTGGGAAGAATTCTGAGGAGTCCTTTGCAGCCCAAGAGTGGATTAGCAAACACTGAGATTAAGATTCTTCCACAAAGAAATGGGGTCAGGGTTGCCTTCCTTCTCCTGGGAAGGATGTCCAGGAAAGTAGAGAACAAGCTGAAGAGCTTGGTGAGTCAAAGGGCGGCACCTACTTTGAGACCCAGAGGTAGGAATGATGGGAGATAGCAGAACTGTCAAGACTGGGGCTAAACAGAACAGCTTTACATAGTCTTGGTAGGTCTCTATTAAAGGGAGCTGTAAAACTGCAAAGGCAAATGCATTCGTGAGAGCGGGTAACCTCAGGGGCTTCACGCAATAAGGCTTCTTTCTTCCTCCTTCAAAGTGCTGTGCAGACATTCTTGTTTGGGCAGCTCTCCTGGACCATTGTCTTGCAAGTGATGACTCCGGGATCCAGGTGCTTCCATTTTGTGACTTCCAGGTAGCTCTAGTGCCATGGAACTAATAGACGAAGAGACAAACAAATAAAAAATTATGTGGAATGTTTTATAGGTCAGGCCTAGAAGTGGCATCCATCAATTCTGTCCAAATTCCATGGACCGGAACTCAGTCACGTGATCCCACTTAGATGCAAGAGCAGCTGAGAAATTTAGTTTAGCTGTGTGCCCAGCACAGAGAAAAGCCAGACTGGTGAACTCCAACAGGCATGACCACAGCAAGGCTGCCCATTTATTCAGCGACTCGAGAACTGTAAATGCCCAGGGTTCAATTATTCAAGGACATCTGAAAGAGATGCCATAAAGTGGAGGCGGGAGTGGGGGAGGTAGGAAGTATTCTCCTCTTTAGAAAGTGTTGTGCTCCTCATTGAGAATAGATGAACAGATCATCAACAGTTGAGGCCAGAAGAGCAGCCCTATGCCACAAATTCCAGATAACCCAAGAGCCAGAGAAGGAAAATGGCAGAGATCTGGGGCCAGAATAACTTTGCTAAAGACGTGATAAATGGCCCCTATGCTTTGAGGACCCCCAAGCCTGGAGCTGGTGAGTTGCTCAGAGCAGCAGGAGATCGGATGGGGTCCGTTGGACTGAATGGTTGGTAGATACACTTCCAGGAGTTTCGCTGGGGACTCCAACCAGATATCTCATAGATTACTAGTTGGGCTCTTATTTTTTTCCTTTGTTTAATGTAGACTAAAAAATGAAGAACACTTCCTCAAAAAGTTAAACATAGAAGCACCACGTGATACAGCAATCCTACTTCTGGGTACATACCCAAAAGAATTAAAAACAGGAACTCAAACAGATATTTACACACCCATGTTCATAGCAGCATTGTTCAATAGTCAAAGGTGGAAACAACCCAAATATCCATCTGCAGATGAATAGATAAACAAAATGTGGTATAGACATACGATGGAATATTATTCAGCCTTAAAAAGGAAGGAAAGGGCCAGGCTGGTGGCCTAGTGGTTAAGTTCGGCACGCTCCACTTCAGCGGCCTGGGTTCAGTTCCCAGGCACAGACCTACACCACTCTGTTAGCAACCATACTGTGCTGGCAGCCCACATACTGAAAAATAGAGGAAGATTGGCACAGATGTTAGCTCAGGGTGAATCTTCCTCAGGAAAAAAAAAAGGAAGGAAATTCCGACACACACTACAACATTGAAGAACCTTGAGAACAAGGTTCTAAGTGAACCTTGCTAAGTGCTAATAAGCTAAGTGCTAAGTGAAATAAGCCAGACACAAAAGAACAAATACAGTATGATTCTATTTATATGAAGTATCTAGGATAGGCAAATTCATAGAGATAAAAAGTAGGACAGAGGTTACCATGGGCTGTGGGGAGGAAGTAATGGGAAGTTATTGTTTAATTGGTACAGAGTTTCTGTTTGGGATGACGCAAAAGTTCTAGAAATGGATAATGGTGATGGTTGGACAACGTTGTGAATGCACATAATGCCACTGAATTATACACCTAAAAATGGTTTACAGGGTAAATTTCGTGTTATATATATTTTATTATAATCAAAAAATTCAAAAAAACATGAGGGACACAGGCTGTCTCATAGAGAAACAAACAATGTGCTAAAAGTCAAATAGATGGGGCCAGCCCCATGGCCGAGTGGTTAAGTTTGCACACTCCACTTTGGCGGTCCAGGGTTTCACTGGTTCGGATCCTGGGCACAGACCTAGCACCACTTATCAAGCCATGCTGAGGTGGCATCCCACATAGCAGAGCCAGAAGGACCTACAACTAGAATATATAACTATGTACTGGGGGGCTTTAGGGAGCAGAAGAAAAAAAAGAAGATTGGCAGATTGGCAACCGATGTTAGCTCAGGTGCCAATCTTAAAAAAAAAAAAGGCCAAATAGATGAAGATTCCAGTTGGTAAGTGGGGATGGGAGGAAACAAGTAAGGCTTCATGGAGAGAAAATTATGGAAGCTGGGCCTTGGAGAATTTCAAGCTGGAGAGTGGGAGGAAGAAGGAAGAGGAGGACATGTTCCAAGCTGTGGGGAAACGTGAGCAATAGCAGAGTCATAAAAGTACGTAGCGAATCTAAGTAATGGTGATTAGCACGGTGTATTCATTGAATGTCCTCCTTTCCCCTGCTGGGGGCGCTGATGCTCTCCCCTTGGAACTATGCTTGGTGAGAGCTGGTTGCACAACATGTCCTAGATCCTGGGCCATAGGTCCCCATGGGGGCCACAGAAAACTCTTACCTGGCTTAACATGAAGAGGCAGAACCCTCTTGCACGTTTCACACTAGGGGAGTTCACATAGCTATGGAATATACACGTGTCACCTTTTTCAGGGGGAGTCATTGTGTTCTTAGGAATTTCATCCACAGAATCTACATATTGTCAGCCGCATGTAATAATGGGTAATATTTCTGAAACGTTAACTAACGTTTTTTCTCCCCCGTGCTTCCTCCTTGGCTTCTCCCTGTTTGAGCAGGTGGGTGAATTTGTGCAGGCCGCCTCAAGGGAGGGATGAGACATTTTTTAATTTTTCTTTGTTGAGGTATAATTGACATATAACATTAAATTACTTTCAGACAGGGTGGCGTTTTAGATCCTTACAGAAGTTAGGCGTGACTCTTTTCTCTGGACAAGGCATCATTTTGATCCTCTTAAAATCAATAAGACAGAAGCTTCTGAACACCAGCAGTCAGGTTTGCTCATTTGCGTGTGTGGGATTTTGACTTTTTATTCCCTTTTCGAGACAATTCTAAATGACATCAAGTAGTGTATTATCGGCGCAGTTTCCAGCCTTCTGCTGAAGATGAACTTTATCTTCCCACCTCCGAAGTGTCCTGCATCACAAGCTGCTTTAGCTGATCTGGCCTCAGAAGGGGACGGACCACGCCCCGCAGCCAAGCCCTGTAGGCCTGCCTGGTGCAGTCTTTCAAGGGAGGGAGATGTTCTGACCATTTTATTACTTGTCCTGGGGCAGAAAGGAAGGGCTGAGGGAACAGCCAAACTGACCTTCATCCACATCCAGGGGCAGTCTCTCTCTAGTAACCGCGTGAAACAGGAAGTGAACGTAATTTCTCAACACGTATTTTCACAGTAGAAAAATCAGACCATACTCTAGCCAAGTGATCAAAATCAACACCACCAATAAAGGGCAAACAGACATGGTTGTGCCTCCAGATGAGATACCCTAGGTAGATACCTTAACTTCCCTGAAAAATATCCCCATGTTGCTTTCAAGAAATTTGGAGGACTCCTTGTAATTAGTTCCATTGGTCAAAAGATGTACCCTCCCAATGCCTCCCAACGCAGTGCTTCTCAAACTTTACCGTGCTTGCCAGTCACCTGGGGATCTTGTTCAAGTGCAGATTCTGATTCAGTAGATCTTGAGGGGGGCTCAGCATTCTGCATCTCCAACGAGCGCTTAGATGATGTCGCTGTTGCTGGTCTATGGGCCAAACGTTGAGTAGCAAGGTTCTAAAGCAGTGGTTCTCAAAGTGTGGTCCCAGGATCAGCAGCAGCAGTATCACTAGAGACTTGCTAGAAATGCAAAATCTCGGGTCCCAGCCCCAAGACCTACTTACTTACTGAATCAGAAATTCTGGGCATGGGGTCCAGTCCAGCCAGGGCCAAAACTAGGATTAGGCAAAATTTAATGCGGTACCTACTCTCGGGGTCATGCAAGTGAAGGTAGGCACCTGAGTCTGGTAGTTGGTGTCTTCCAGGCCCTCCAGGTGACTCTGATGCACGCCAGAGCTAAAGAACCATTGTCTCCTTTCTTCTCAGTAAGTCATCTCACTACAATAGCGGTCTAATTGTATTTCAATTATCTGGGCCCCAACTCAGACCCATTGAATCAGAACCTTTGGGGGTAGAAAATTGTTCATCTGGCCCATAGGGGGATGTGAATGAGAATGCTCATCAAAGAGCTATTTGCCAAGGGAAGGATTTGGAAGGGAAAAACAATGCATCAACCATGATACATTAGATGAGCAAAATGTGTGGAGGCATACAAAACAGAAGCAGCGAGCTGGATGTACCATCGAGCGATATGACAGGAGCAGAAAAACAAAGAGTTGGACGAAAATTGCAAGAAACGTGATTTAGTGCACAACACCATTTATGTAAATTTAAAATGCATATATTTTTCAAAATACACTATTTCTTTTTAAATAAAGATCCATGAATAGAGAGGGTACCAGAGGAGAAGGGAGTGAAGACCAGGGATAAGGGGTGAAAAAGTGGTAAATAATAAGCAGACAAACCAGTAAGCATAAAAGAGAAGAGCTTGGCACAGCCGGAGATGACGGTGTGCTGGGAACCGGGGAATCTGACGAACTCAACTCCAACATGAGGTCCGCTAGCTGGCAGGGTGTGTAGAAATCTCTGTGGATGAAGTCAGGAAATCCATTGAAAAGAAGGGCCCTGCATGATTCTTCTGCACACCACTGACATCTTTAATTCCAAGGCATTTTCACGTGTTAGCACTCCTATGATTTGGCCACTACTTATATTTCCAGTCACTCTGTCTTACACTCTGCAATCCAGTAATACAGTAAATGTCAGGATGTTTCCTACCCTCAGATCTTCATTCATGCTGTGTCTCCTGCCTGGAACACACTCTTTTTATCTTTCTTCGCCTGGCTAACTCTTATTTATTTTTCTCAACTCAGCTCAGGCACCGTCTCATCAGGAAAGTGTTTCTGAGCCCTCTGGCTGGGTTAAGTTGACCCATTGGTTTTCACAGCACTGTGTTATTTGGTCACAGTATGTTATACTGAAATCATTGATTGGTGTGTTTTTAAACCTCTCCAGCCCAAGGACGCACCTTTATCACCTTTTATAGCTTGCTGCCTGTCAATATTGTACCTGCAATTAGGTTTTCAAATGTGGTCGGGCTTAACCATAAAGCAGATGTGGTAGGGCTTAACAGGCACCAGGAATAGCATTTAAGTATTTCTTCACTTACACAAGACTTTGTTCAGAAAGGACTTAAGGCAGCACTTGAGAACTAAACTTCAGACAGGGAGAAGACGGAATTTCGCTGCAACAACCATCAGCAAAATCAGCCCTCTGCAGCCACAAGGATCCATCATGGCTGCCTGTCTGCACAAACTCAGATCCGAAGCAGGAGCCGGCAGTTCTGGCTGCGGCTGGTTGGCAAAAGATCTCCATCCTTGCCTGCTACTGCCATCTCCAGGGGACTGGTTGATTTTCACCCAGCTGCAGGCCTCCAGCTGCCAGGAGAAAGTCACAGCTCTGAATTAAAATCACCTTCCTCAATGAACGGAAAGACAGCTCATCCTTCCCTTTTCTCTTTCAGGTCCCTGAGAGAGGTGTTCGTACCCTGTGTCTTCCAGTCAGGTAGAGACCAGAAGCCCATCTTACACTGTCTCCTCATCTACATCAAATAATTTCTGAATTTATAGCCTCAGAAGGAAACTCCCAGAATATAGACTGCCTTTACAAAACCAGGGAGTTGCATGCTGGATTGATGTAGAAAATTAGGAAGTTCACGTCTTAAAAGATTCACAAACCCTCCATTGAGAAAAACATTTGCAGTTACAGTCATGCTCTTTTCTCACAGAAAGGAAAATAAATGTTTTATTTAAGTCAATGTTATGTAAGACTGAAAAAAAAGAAAGAAGCTGAAACACTGAATCTAAAATGAATTTGTCTCTTATTTCCAGAATTTTCTTCAGTCCTATATCATTACATTTCTAAAGGAATCATCATAAGTTTTGGTTAATTTTTTTAACAGATCGAATTAATGTAAAATCTAAATTCAATTGGCCAGAAAACCCTTTCCTACACTCTGTAAGGTACTATTGCAGATGAGTGGAATAATCGGGGAAATACCGGGATACTCACTAGAGCAGGATTTCTCAGCCTTAGCACTACTGACATTTTGGGTGGGATCATTCTTTCTTGTGGGGGTGGAGGCTGTCCTGTGCATTGTAGGATGTTTAGCAGCATCCCTGGCCTCTACCCCCTAGATGTCAGTCGCACCCACCCACCTCCAGTCCTCGGTGACCAAAATATCCCCTGGGTGGGAGAGGGGAGGAAAACCACATACTCTCCCCCTTGAGAACCACTGCACTAGAGGTAGACACAAAGCCATTCACAGATAAGACAGTCTGTAAATTAGAACATGAGACAGAATACACAGGCCTTTCCCTAATCCAAACCCCAAGGATTGAATTTTCTTCATTCAAAGGTGTCAGACTTGCCAATACTATATTTGGGAGCAAACCCTTTCCTTAATGGCATTTCAAAATCTTGCCATGAGATATCTAACAGAGAAAGTCTATCTTTCAATGGTTAATATATTCTTTCACTCAAAAAACTAACCCTTCAATTTTGGCTTCTAACAAAATACTACCCAAGAACAACAAAGGAGCTTTGTTGACCTCAGGGAACAAGTTTAACCATTTTTATAAGAAATAATTAGACATTTTATTTATTTATTTATTTATTTTTAAAGATCAGCACCTGAGCTAACAACTGTTGCTAATCTTCTTTTTTTTTTTTTCTGCTTTATCTCCCCAAACCCCCCCGTACATACTTGTATATCTTAGTTGCAGGTCCTTCTAGTTGTGGGATGTGAGATGCCACCTCAACATGGCCTGACGAGTGGTGCCATGTTTGTGCCCGGGATCCAAACCCTGGGCCGCTGCAGCAGAGCACGCGAACTTAACCACTCGGCCATGGAGCCAGCCCCTAATTAGACATTTTCAATGTAGCAACTCATTATTAAGTGCCATTAGTAGACAGAATAATGCTTCCCCTCCAAAGATGCCCATGTCCTAATTTCCAGAACCTGTAAAGCAGAAGGGACCTTGCAGATGTGATTAAGTTAAGGACCTTGAAATGGGGAGATGATCCTGGATCATGCAGGTGGGCCCACCATAATGATAAGCGTCCTTCTAAGGGAAAGAGGGAGGCAGAGATGCGATGACAGGAGCAGAGGTCAGAGTGGTGTGATTGCTTGCTTTGAAGACAGAAGAAGAGGCCATGAGCCAAGGAATGCACAGCCTTTAGAAACTGAAAAGGCAAGGAACAGATTCTCTCCTAGAGCCTCCAGAAGGAATGAGATGCTGACCTCCAGAACTGCAAGATAATAAATTTGGATATTTAAGCCACTAAATTTAGTGGTTAGTAATTTGTTACAGCAGGGAATATAACGAATGCAGTGACAGTCTACGAGCACAGCACCATCATGGGGAAAATCCAACAGAAATATCGTGGTCTATGAAGCCAGGAAAGGGAGGCCATTTCTTAGTTTTAATTAGCATAATTAATATTTTAAACCATAGTTAAAGATCTTGGACGATAAAATGATGCATTATCTCTCCCTAAAAATAGCTAAGAAGTATAGAGCTCTTAGGTGTTAGACACTAGTCTAAGGGTCTTAAACATATTAATTCATTTAATCATCATGATAACGCTACTATGAAAATACTTTTATTATACCCATTTCTCTGATGAGGAGACTGAGACCCAAGGAGGTTAAATAACAAAACCAAGAACACACAGCTAAGAAATGGCAGCAGTGGGCTTCAAAGCTAGGCAATCTGGCTCCAGAATCCAGATGGAAGCCACCCAGAGCAGTTCTATGACATCCAGGGGCAGAATGTTTAAAAAGCAAAACCCTGAACTTCTACACCCAAAGAGGATGCTGGACCATGAGCACTATGGTATCTATATTTCCAAGTGTAGGTATGTCTGCTATTTCTGCCCACCCAGCACTCCTGCCACCTCATTTGGGAAGTCATGCCTCAAGTTCCCCTGAGCAATCACCCTCTACAAAATTGCATCGGCCTCCGTGGACTGTCAATCAAGACGCCCCGCCCCTGCCCTGGCCAATGCAGAAACAAGCCAGACCAACACAATTCCCTCCCCTTCCCACCGTCGGAATTTGAGTCTCGGAGAGATTCTCCTTAATTCCTATTCCTGATTCTTGTCTTTTCTAAAACCTGCATCTTTGGCTTTTTGTCTGATTTAGTAGGCGACCTCTTTTCCTTCCAATAAAGTCCTTTTTCATTTGAGTGTACAAGAGTCTGTTACTTTCCTTCCAAACAAAGAACCTTAAATGAACCTGAGAATTCAACAGACTTCTTATTTGTAAAGAACCCAAACTGGATACGGCCTTTGCCACCACCCGAAAAGAGGCTGGAACACTCCTCTCATAGCTCTCTAACAGGCAGAACACAGGAAGCTGATGAGAGAGGAGGCAGAGCTCTAACGAAGGAGGCTGACGACCGCACAGCCGTGCAAACAAAATGAAGGTGCAGCCCGATAATCATTCAGAGGCAGTTTGGGAAGTAGACGATTTTTCCTTAGCAATTACGTTGCATAGACTATGTATCTAGGGTGAACTACGAGCAATGATTCAACCATTCCAGCATCCGCTAGTGTGGACACAAACAATAAGGGAGGCGCTAAACCTAGACAACACAGGAGGTGAAGCGAGGACCCCACTGGCCTAATTAATGCTTTTATTGTCCTCATGTGCTGCTGTCAGCAGCTATGTCAATCCAGCGGGCACTAGTGACCACTGCAGTCAAGATATTGTTGACAGAGTTGACGAACCAAATAAGAATGACTTCCAACAGAATGCTGCCTTAACAGGGCTCATTTCTTTGATAGTTACCGTATAAAAAGCAGGGCATGATTAAAACTTATTTTGAATTCCCTAGGCTTCTGCAAGCCTGTGCATCAGGGCAATCTAAAAATGTTTCATTGGGCTGTATTTTCCCTCTGCGGTACCCATTACACGTACAGCTAAAAATCCACAGCCTCCACTCTCTGGTTGTTAAGCTAGAAACTTGCAGATCAGCAGCAGCTTCACTGACCTGATTTTAACAGGTCTTAAAGTCGCTTTCAGTTGTCAAAACTTTTTTAATTACAAAAAGCTACATTTTTCCAATAAATGAAATGTCAAACGTTTTCAGATTGCCTGAGGCAGACTTTTTAAAGTGTTGTGGGATTTTTTTTTTTTAACTTTCCATTCGTGACTGATTCAGGGACATTAAAGTCCTTATGTATACTGTCATCACCCCCTCATCTTTTTCAACGATTTTGTCCTAGATTCAGCCTATAGAAGACAAGTTTTACTGTCGCTCTTTAAGAATGTCACTAAGAAGTCATTCTACTTTTCTGAGATAGCTAATGCCATGATTAGTAGATCTTATGAAGAAAATCTCCAGTTTAGCCTTTTGACTGAATGTCATGCACTTCTAAGGACATTAAGAGAACAGGAGCGAATTAAGAATATATTCATTTATTACAGAAATATATTGCAGTGAGTCTGGACTCAACAGTCATCAGGTTTTTTGTTTATTTTGGTTTTCTTACATCCCCAGTACTTATTTCTCTTATAACTGGAAGTTTGTGCCTTTTGACCAGCTTTATCCAATTCCTCCACCCCCCACCGCATCTCTGGTAACCACAGATCTAATCTCTTTTTCTATGAGTTTGTTTTTTTATTTTTCAATTCCACATATAAATGAGATGATACAGTATTTGTCTTTCTCTGACTTATTTCTCTTAGTATAATGCCCTCAAGGTCCATCCATGTTGTCACAAATGGAAGGATTTCCTGTCTGTATATTTCATTGTATATATAGACCACACTTTCTCCACCCATTCGTGTGTTGATGGACACTTAGTTTGTTTCCATGTCTTGGCTATTGTAAATAATGCTGCTGTGAACGTGGGGGTGCAACTGTCTCTTCGCTATTGCATTTTTGTTTCCTTTCGATATATAACCAAAAGTAGACTTGCTGGATTAACAGTCATCAGGTCTGACTTCTCATCAAAGCATACCCACTAATTAGCTATGTATCAGGGATAGATTGCAAAAAATCTCCCCAATCCTTCACCTTTCCCTGTTACAGCTTCTACCATCAGGAAGTGAAGTCTATTTCCCTGCAGTTGGAATCATAGCTGTTCTCATGATTCATTTTGGCCACAAGAATGCAGCAAAAGTGATGTCTGAGTTGTAACTCTAGGCCGCAAGGCGTCTTGCAGCTTTCACTCTTGTTGCTCTTGGAACCTGACACCACTATGTGAATAGACCTGGTGGTCCTTATGATCTGAATCAGGCTCAGCTTTTCTTTTTTTTTTTTTGAGGAAGACCACCATCAGAATGATGAGCCAAGTAAATGGTTGTTATCTGAAACCACTACATTTTAGATTATTTGTTATGCAGCAAAAGCTAACTGACACAGTACCCCTTAAGCAGAACACTTAAGCTCTCTGGGCTCTGTGAAATGAGGGGGACTGAGGTAGCACTAGTATTTTCTTATGAGGAAAACCTTCTTAGTAATATAGTTATCGCTCTGTTTACTGAGTACCCAAGGGGAAGGAAGCTAAAATGAGATCTGCACAATTATATACAGGGATTCAAGGTGTGTAGTATAGAATGTGAAAATGCTTGTAAACATCAAACCATTATACAAAATTAAGTTGTCATTCTAATTACACACAAATCAAGAATACAAGTTGGGGGGGCCAGCCCAGTGGTGCAGCAGTTAAGTTCACACGTTCCGCTTCTCAGCGGCCCGGGGTTCGCCAGTTTGGATCCCGGGTGCGGACATGGCACCACTTTGGCAAAAGACGTGCTGTGGTGGGCGTCCCATGTATAAAGTAGAGGAAGATGGGCATGGATGTTAGCTCAGGGCCAGTCTTCCTCAAAAAAAAAAAAAAGAATACAAGTTGGTCTAAGGAAAATAAATGAAGACCAGTGCAAAACTATGGAGGGGTGCTCCATCTCCAAGGCGGCCGGAAAAATGGTGAAGAAGAAATGGTTATTGAGTACCCGCATGTTCCTGGTTATCTGCATACATTAACTCACTGAACCCTCAAAACAATCCTATAAAGCAGTGTTACTATCAATCCATCTTACAGATGAGGAAACGAAGGCTTGGAGATGGTAAAAAATTTGCCCAAGTTCAAACAGAATAAGACGTAATAACTAGGGTATGAACACTGGCCTTCAGACTTCAAAGCCTAAGCTATGTCTCTCCTTTCCCTGCCTTAGCTGTTGCCACCCAGCAGACTCAAATTTAAATTAGTTATCATTAAACAGTTTTCTTAGTTTTTATTTTTGCATATTTTTTCCTCTTATGACAGATATACATGCCTGTGAGAAAAATTGGCATAAAAGTGTTATCCATGCATCCAAGATCTTTTGTCCCAAAACATCAACTGTTAAATTTTGGGACATTTTTCCCATCTGTTTTCTCTACATTGGGTTTTTCTTTAATCAAGTAAAAAAGCATTCTAATTATTATTTTTTAAATCATGCATGTCATACATGAACACATGTTTATTATAAAAAGCCAAAGGGGGCTGGCCCCGTGGCCAAGTGGTTCAGTTCGCGCGCTCCCCTGCAGGCGGCCCAGTGTTTTGTTGGTTCGAATCCTGGGTGTGGACATGGCACTGCTCATCAGACCACCCTGAGGCGGCGTCCCACATGCCACAACTAGAAGGACCCACAACGAAGAATATACAACTATGTACCGGGGGGCTTTGGGGAGAAAAAGGAAACAAATAAAGTCTTTAAAAAGCCAAAGAATCAAAAAGTGTACAAGACAAAAAGAAGGTATCAATTTGGTGTGTATACTTCCAAACATATATTACATAAAAGATTGTATTATAGTATAATAAATTATGTCTTACATATATGCAGATATTGTATATTTTTGTTTTACATAAATGGGATAATTCTAGACATATTTATTGCAACTTTCTCTTTCCCTTATCAATATGTCTTGGAGATCTTTCCATATGAGAACATACAGATCTGCCATATTTTTTAAACTATGCAAAGGGTGCACGTACCATATTTTATTCACCTCTCCTCTTATCCAGGGACACTTAGGTTGTTTCCAATATTTGACAGCAACAACATAATTATGCGGATACATTTTCTAGAAACTGCTGCAACAAATGTAATTATCCATATAGTGTTGTAAACATTTTTAATTTTCAAAAATACTCCCAAATTGGGGCCAGCCTAGTGGCACGGTGTTTAAGTTCGCACGTTCCACTTCGGCAGCCCGGAGTTCGCAGGTTCAGATCCCGGGGGCGGACCTACGCACTGCTTGGCGTGCCATGCTGTGGCAGGCATCCCACATATAAAGTAGAGGAAGATGGGCGTGGATGTTAGCTCAAAGCCAGTCTTCCTCAGCAAAAAAGAGGAGGATTGGTGGTAGATGTTAGCTCAGGGCTAATCCTCCTCCTCAAAAAAAAAACCTCCCAAATTTACTCTCCAAAACATACTATTCCAAACAAGATATGACAGTCCATTTCCATCATCCTAGTGAATATTTGATACTATACAGACTTTTTATTTTTCCTAATCTGATTAGAGACAAATTATTATTGCTTAATTTACATTTTCCTGATTTCAAACAAGCATTAGTTCTTATGTTTATTGGACACTTAATTTTCTTCTTTAATAGATTATTAATTTGGTTCCTGTATTCCATCTTACTTAGATTATTTTTCTTTTGCCCATATATACACAAAATGGATATTGATCTTTTGATATATATATTTAAAATATAGTCCTGGCCTGTCACTTATCTTTGATCTTGATTTATGTTATGTTCCACCGTACAGAAATGTTAAATTTGCATGTATTCAGGTATGTCAATATTTTTCTTTATGACTTTCAGGTTTTTAAAAATAATTTCCCCGACTGTGTGTGTGGGTGTGTGTACTTCTAGTACTTCCTAAGGTTTTTGAACATTTAGCTATTTAATTCATCTGGAATTTATTTTTGTATTTGAAGTACAGAAGGGCTCTACTTTTAACCCAATGAATTGCCAATTTTCATAACACCATCTTCTATCTCCCACCAATGCCAAAGTATTTTTATTACTTTAGCTTTATAGCATGTTTTATGTCTGGTAGAGCAAATCCTCCCTCATTATTCTTATTTTTCAAAAACTTCATGGGGGCCGGCCCCGTGGCCAAGTGGTTAAGTTCATGCTCTCCCTTTCGGCGGCCCAGAGTTTCGCTGGTTCACATCCTGGGTGTGGACATGGCACCACTCGTCAGGCCATGCTGAGATGGCATCCCACATAGCACAACCAGAGGGACCTACAACTAGAATATACGGCTATGTACTGGGGGGCTTTGGGGAGAAAAGGAAGAAGAAAAAAAGGAAGATTGGCAATAAATGTTAGCTCAGGTGCCATTCTTTAAAAAAAAAAACACTTCTTTGTTATTATTGTACATTATCTCTTTTAAACTAAATTTAGAATCACCTTATGAAGAGTCTAGTTGACACTGCATTAAATTTATAGGTTAATTCTGGGGGAAAATGACAGTTCTATGCGGTAGGCAGATTAACATCCCCCCAAAGATGCCCACGTCCTAAAGCCTGGGACCTGTGAATATGTTATGCTACATGGCAAAGAGGAATTAAGGTTACAGGTGGAATTAAAGATGCTAGTCAGGTGACCTTAAAATAGGGAGATTATTCTGGATTATCTGGATGGGCCAAATGTAATCATAAGGGTCCTTAAAAGTGACAGAGGGAAGCAAAAGAATAGAGTTAGAGAGGGATATGACTACCGAAGAAGTTGCTGGCTTTGATGATAGAGAAAGGAGACCATGAGCCAAGGAATGCAGAAGCTGGAAAAGGCAAGGAAATGGATCCTCTCCTGGAGCCTCCGAAAAGCAGCGCAGCCCTGCTGTTACCTTGATTTTAGCCCCATGAAGCCCATGTTGAACTTTTAACCTGCAGAGCTGTAAGATAATAAATTTGGTTGTTTCAAGCGACTAAATTTGTAGGAATTTTTTGCAGCAGTAATAGAAAACTAATGCAATCTACAATATTGAAATTTCTGTAATGGTTGGGATATTTGGTTGCGAGCAACAAAAATAGACTCTGGATAAATTAAATATGAAAGAAATGCATTGTAGTGATATTTGAGATCTTAAGGAACCCACAAAACTTTAGAAAATCAGACTGGAAGTGAAGCAAGAACCAAGGGAGGCCAGACAGCAAGATGCATAACTATTTGCATCAGTCAGTGTTCAATTGAAAAATCAGAAACCACTCTGGGTATTCAAGCAGAGGGAATTTAATACAGGGAATTGGTTACATGGATGTTGGAAGTGCTGAAAGAGCAAAATGAAAAAGGGAACCAAAATAAAAGGGAGAAGGAGTTACTATGGATAGGAGTGTTAGAGATCAGTATGCTCCTACTGCCCCTGGGCTGGAGCCCACGAGCCTGCACTCACCATTGAGCTTCTAGAGATGCTGCTATTGCCAATACTACTATTGAAACTGCACCACTACTGCTGAGCAGGAAACTGATATCCCACACTCTCACTAAGGCTGCTGAAGTCCAGAGCTTCCCACACTCACCCTCAGTTAATTCCTCTGATGGTGGTGTTGTCAGAGACCTCCTCCAAAAGTGAAAAACAAGACTTCTCCCCTGCCTTCAAATCTTCCATCACTACTTTCCGTCAGCAGAATCCAACAGAAAGCCAGCTAATAAGGGAGTTTGGGGAATGTTGCTTGCAGGATTTTAAAGATTTTATTTTTCTTTTTTCTCCCCAAAGCCACCCGGTACATAGTTGTATATTCTTAGTTGTAGGTCCTTCTGGCTGTGCTATGTGGGATGCCGCCTCAGCATGGCTTGATGAGCGGTGCCATGTCGGCGCCCAGGATCCGAACCGACGAACCCCGGGCTGCCGAAATGGAACGTGCAAACTTAACCACTGTGCCACCACGCCAGCCCCTCTGACAAGACTTTGATGGAGGTGTTGGCCAAGGCTATGATCTCATCTGAGTCTCCAGGTCCTTATCCAAGATCATATGTTTGTTGGCAGAATTCAGTGTCTTGTGGTTGTAGGACTGAGGTCCCCGCTTTCTTGCTGGCTGTTGACCAGGGACTGCTCCCACCTCCTAGAGTTTCTTGCCATGTGGCCCTCTCACGATAATACAGCAGCTTGCTTATTCAAGGTAGCAGAAGAATCTCTTTATCCAGTCTTCTGGGACAGAGTTTTATATAATATAATCAAGGAAGTGAGTCTCTCCTCATATTTGCATTATTCTATTGCTTAGGAGCAAGTCACAGGTTCCACCCACACTCAAAGGGAAAGGATTATGCAAGAGTGTGACTCATTGGAGGGTCACCTTAGGGTGTGTCCACCATAGTTAGGATATAGTTGCTGGCACCAGCACCACTTACTGGTGGTGCTGGCTTTTTATGATCACCATGCCTATGAATAATTTCTAAACTTCCCTGAATCTTGATATCAGTCCAAGATTCAAGGAGTGTAGCATCCATTGGCCGAACCTTTGTCACGTGCTCCCTCATCCTCTCCTCCAATAATAATAGGTAGTATTTCTCTCCTTTATTTTCCATACTGGTTCCACCAACGCTACACAAAATAGAGGATCCGTCCCAAACAGAAAGGTGTCTTCTTGGATGCTCGCTTGTTATATCTTTCCATTTATTCAGGTCTTCTTCTAGAACATAATATGAAGTATTGTAGTTTTATTCAGATAAGACTTGCATGTTTTTGTTAGCTTTTTTTTTAATTAGTTACGAATCTCAGTTGCAAATGACAGGAACCAGAACAGATGAGCTAAAAGAAAAAATAAAATATACTGGCTCAGATATTGAGAATACCAGGCATGAAGCTAATTTAGAGACCCCAGGAACTATTGAGAGGGATAAAGAGATAACAGAAATAGAGATCGAGACAGAGACAGAGTTAGAGACGGAGAGATATGTAGATATTTCCTGCCTACAACCCTGCAAGAGCAGGAGACCTTCTTCCACGAGACAGGAAAATGTGCGACTTACCTGCACAAAGGTAGTGGATATTAAATTCAGAACCCCCAAATTTGAGTGTGTAAAATTGTAACTTTGAAATCTGATGTGCAAATATTTTACTGGAAATTAGAAAACATGAACTATGAGACAATTTTTTACTGTTAGAGTAATCACTACAGAAATCCCTTAAATAGTGTTCTAAATATATTTTACTTAAAATAATTAAATTTTCAAATAACCTAAAAAATGTAACTTTCTTCCTTTCTCCTTAACTATATTTAATTTTACTATGGAGCCCCCAAGGCAGCCAGCAGTATAAAACTTATTCTTGCGAATTCAAGGCAACTCAGCCATTTCCAGCTTGAAACGCAGATTCTTTTGAATAACTTAGTACTCCCCACTCCTGCTCCTCCGAAATAAGCTAGGTTCTTTCTGGGTGACTTACTACAAATCAGGCTTCAATATGAAGAGGGTTTCTAGGTACAGAGTTCTCGTCTTTCACCAGAATTAATTGGAATTTAACTTGCTCGTCTGGTCTTTGTCATTGAGTTCTGGCATTCATTGCTAGAGTTCATAATCCCATCATGACCTCTGGTCACCAGGACACAATTCTGATTCTTCTCCATCCTGACTCCAGGGACCCGCAGGCCCACTGGTCCTCTCTCAGACTCTCAAAGGTTTAGGAACACTCAGCTGCTGTCCCCACACCAGGCTGATGTGCGTGGGCCCCTGTGAGGCTGATATCAGGTACTCCTGCTGGGGGACCTCTCTCAGCATCAGTATCCTCTGTTCTGGTGATTGCTTAATGAGAAGCTTCTCTTGGAGGCTTCAGTCTCTTGACTACGCCTGAGATGTGTGGCACATTTCCTTCTGCCCTCAGATCCTATCGGAGGCTTGCATCACCCCCTCCCACTCCAGCCCCGCCCCAGAGAGTGGGGACCAGGCCCATGCTCTTTAGGGACACTCACTAATCTCTAACTGTCTCATTTCCCCTTTCAAATTCCACCCCTTCCTCACCCTGATAGAATCTTCACCTGGGCTGGGGCAAGAATTACTCTTACAGCATCACGAATTCTTACCCACTTTATTGTTTATGGATAATCCTCATGTTCTACTTCACTTAAGAGGTTATAAAGAGAGTGAAATAGAAAAAAATTGCTCTTTGAAAACTCTAAAGCTCTTTAAAAACATAAGGTGACATTTCAACTAATGTCTTCATAATGGATAATATCTTTTTCCTTGAACTTAGCATTTATTCAGACTTCTGGGGGAGAAAAAGAAAAACAAAGCAGTTCACAATGAACGATCTTAAACTCTGAATTTATAAAGTTGTTTGGACATGATATTCTTTAACAGAATATCCTATTTCTCCGAGCCATGATTCCCTTTTGCAGAAATTTGCATTAGCTGTAATAGCAGCTGATTTTTCTTCTAGGCATCAAAACTAGTTTTAGGCTTCATTTTTCTTCTTGTGTCACACACAATTAATTATAAGACGACTTCCTCAAAAAACATTGACCACACTATTAACATATTCAGGTCACAGTCAGCCCAAACAGTCCATGGTCTTGATTTAAAATGAATAGGAGGGGTCTGCCCGGCGGCACACCGGTTGAGTGCGCACGTTCCGCTTCAGTGGCCCGGGGTTCGCCGGTTAGGATCCCGGGTGCGGACATGGCACCGCTTGGCAAGCCATGCTGTGATAGGCATCCCACATATAAAGTAAAGGAAGATGGGCACGGATGTTAGCTCAGGGCCAGTCTTCCTCAGCAAAAAGAGGAGGATTGGTGGCAGATGTCAGCTCAGGGTTAATCTTCCTAAAAAAAAAAAAATGAATAGGAAAGTGTGTGACATTCAACTTTGAAGTCGGAAATAAGGTGCCCAGGATGTATCAGAGGGATTCTACAAGTTGAGGGACCGTTTCACAATCCTTTCTCACTCTGGTCCTGTAGCAGGCTATCCCTAGGGCAGTTAGACCCACAATGCTTGATATTTTATGCTTCTTCCTTCTACTTTGAACAATTTTACCCTGATATAATCTGATTTTTAACAATTAGATGCAAGCTTAAAGAAAAAAAATGTCACCGTAAAGAGAGTGCATGGAAGGGAGGCAGGCTGGTTGCATTTACCCGATTTACTTTGGTGACTACACCCTATAATAACAATAGTAGTTGATATTTATTGAGCCCTTACTGTGAGCAAGGCACTGTGCTAGATCTTGCACTTACATTATCTGGCTTAATCATCACAACAACTCCACGAGTTAGGTACTCTCATTATCTCCATTTTATAAATTAGAAAAATAAGACCCAGAGGAGTTAAGTGACTTACCCCTGATCAATCACACAGATGAAATACTGGGATAATGAGAACACCTATCTCATAAGGTTGCTTGAGCACAAAATGAAATATTCCATGTAAAGTAATTAGAATATTATAGAAGCTTAATAAACATTAGCCATTAGGATGAGAAAGAGGAAGAGAAGAGAATTAATCTGCAATGAAAGAAAATCCAGTGAAAGCAATGAGAGACGCAAAGATAGGATTCAGAGAGAAAAAAATACTGGCAATCACACCTCTGGTTCCAAATGTTGCTGAGGCCCAAGTACATCCGGGAACTCTATATGTCCATAAATGCTGCTTCTGATTAAGCTATTGCTATGGTCTGAATGCATCCCTCAAAATTCATATATTGAATCCTAACCCCCAAAGGTGATGGTATTAGGAGGTGGGGACTTTGGGAGGTAATTAGGCCATGAGGGAGAAGACCTCAGGAATGGGATTAGGGCCCTTATAAAAGAGGAAGTGGGTCCTCAGCAGCCACCATGCTGAATGTGCTGGCACCAAATAAGTTTCTGTTGTTTACAAGCCACCCAGTCTGTGGTCTTTTGTTATAACAACTCGAATGGACTAAGCTACTCTGAGTAAGTTTCTGAAATTTGCAACCAAACTAATAGCCTGCTTCCCCTCCCTGCTTTTCTACCTGAGTATAGGCCCAGTTCCATCAACTGCAAGGATGGACCACTCATTCAGAATCTAGATAGAAGAGACCCACTGAATGGGTAAGAAAAAACAAAAATTTAATCTTGGCATTTATTTTTGTAATTGTAGGCAAAAAACATAATCTTTGGAGGGGGTCCATCATGGTAACAGCTTATACTATACACAGGGCAAATTAGATGTCTGAGCTTGGGTTTTCCTAAAAGCAGACCCTAAAACAAGGATTTTGATGCAGATAGTTTACTTGGAAGATGATCCTAGGAAGTACATGTGAGGAATTGGGGAAGGTAAGAAAAGGGAGGGAGAAAAGCCTAAAAAGAATGTATTAATAACAAGGTTATCGTTGTAGGTGATTAAGGCTCAATTGTGCTGGGGATCCTCTAAGATGTAGTATGAAACACTCCTCAAAATGGTCCCAATGGAGGTCGAGGATTCTTAGGAATTTATCCAGCAACTCCCCATCTTGGTTGGGAGTTGTCCCCAGGGCCATCAACGGCCCCTCGCAGGTTGTGCCTACGTGAAGCTGAGCAAACTTTTGCAGTGCTAGAGAAAGCCCTTGGCAAAACAGTAGAGACATACAGATATTTTGCAGTGGGAAGCTATTAGCTTGCTGGGACTATCCATAGCTTCAAGTGACTCAGGTAAGCCAAGAGGATATGGAGCAGAATATCAATAGCATGATTATATTAGATACCCTCTGTCCCCCAGTGGCTCCTGGAACTGTTCCAAGGTCTCCAAGCAAATCTCTTATCACTACCGAATTTAATTTCTCCAAACTTATCTTTCTCAATAACTCAGGAGAGCCGCAGTTAACCATGATTCTCTCCAAGTAGACATCATACCTGAATTATCAGAAAACTATTTTTCTTTATATCCAAGCTCTTCATGAGGAAATGTGGCTTTAAAAACTCAAAGACTGGGGACTGGCCTCATGGCCAAGTGGTTGAGTTAGCGTGCTCCGCTTTGGCGGCCCAGGGTTACGCCAGTTTGGACCCTGGGTGGAGACTTAGCATCACTCATCAAGCCATGCTGACGCGGTGTCCTACACAGTACAACTTAGTAGGACCTACAACTAGAATATACAACTATGTACTGGGGGGCTTTGGGGAGAAGAAAAAGAAAAAAAGTAGAAAGGTTGGCAGTATATGTCAGCTCAGGGCCAATCTTTAAAAAAACCCTCAAAGACTGAAGTTTCTACTTCTAGCCATGGTGGAATAACTGGGACTCAAATACCCTCCCACCATAAACAACTACAAAACTGATCAAAATATATGGGACAATAATTTTTGGACATTGGACAACAAGAAGTACAGGACCATAAGGACATAAGAAAACCAAACAAATGAAGTGAGTCATACGATCACCCCAGTTTTCTGCCTAGTGGCGATTTCCAGACTTTGGTGCAGAATCCCAAGCACAGCAGGAAGGTGTTGCCAAATTGAAGAGACAGATAGTGTTCAGGAAGACTTAGATGGCTGGAATTTGTGGAGCAGAGGACCAGGGAAGAGGGAGACATGCAGAGAAATAGCTCCAAAAGTAAACTTAGGGGGCCTATTGAATCTATTGCTAAATACTAAGCTACATATGTATAGGGTGAAAATACTTGATGTTGGGCAAAAGAGAAATTGGAGCTGTAATCTGAACAATTCCCAGAGATCACACAGGATTGTGAGATGTTTGAGTTCTGACCAGCTAGAGAAATTTTGTGTTGGAATCCAGGCCTTCAGTAGAGAGTTCGGAGCATCACACTTCAGTAGAGAGGCTAAACAAGCCTCGAGTAAAGGCTATTCTACACCCACCCTAATAAAGCTAAAAACAAGCCTCAAAGGGATCAAACTCATCTGTAATTTAAATGCCTGTCAGTACAATGCCCAATACTTTTTAAGGAAAGACAAAACCTGGCACCCCACAATGTAAAATCACAATGTTCAGCATCCAATCAAAAATGATTAGACATGCAAAGAAGCAGGATGATGTGATCCATAACCTGGAGAAAAAAAATCAGTCACCAGAAGAAGAATCAGAAATGACAGAGAAGGCGAATTTAGTGGGAAAGGACTCTGAAAGAGCTATTATAACTATGTTCAACTATTTAAAGGAAAACATGAATATAGTGAGAAGAGAAGTGACAGATAAGATACATAACAAAATAGAACTTCTATGGATGAAAAGTTCTCTGTCTGAAATGAAACATTATAGCTACTGAAATGAACCTCAGTAAATGGGGCAGAATAGGCTGAACTTATTTAACGAAAGGACTAGTTCATTGGAAGATAGTACTGAAGGGTTCACACAGACTGCAACATTGAGAGAGACAAAATGTATCAGAGAGAATATCAAAAGATTCAACAACAAAAAACCAAACAGCCCAATTCAAAAACGGGCAAAGGACTTAAAGAGACATTTCTCCAAAGAAGATACACAGATGGCCAATAAGTACATGAAAAGATGGTCAACATAATTAGTCATTAGGAAAATGCAAATCAAAACCACAGTAAGATATCACTTTATACTGATTAGGATGGCTATTATCAAAAAAAAAAAAAACCTTGAAAATAATTGTTTTTGAGAATGTGGAGAAATTGGAACCCTTGTGCATCACCATTGTGCATTGTGGTGAGAATGTAAAATGGTACAGCCTCTGTGGAAAACACTTTGACAGTTCCTCAAAAAGTTCAACAGAATTGGGGCTGGCCCCGTGGCCGAGTGGTTAAGTTCGCGCGCTCCGCTGCAGGCGGCCCAGTGTTTCGTCAGGTGGAATCCTGGGCGCCGACATGGCGCTGCTCATCAGACCACGCTGAGGCAGCGTCCCACATGCCACAACTAGAAGAACCCACAACGAAGAATACACACAACTATGTACCGGGCTTTGGGGAGAAAAAGGGGAAAAATAAAATCTTTATAAAAAAAAAAAAAAGTTCAACAGAATTGCCATGTGGGGGCTGGCCCAGAGGCGCAGCGGTTAAGTTTGCACGTTCCACTTCTCGGCGGCCCGGGGTTCGCTGGTTCAGATCCTGGGTGCGGACATGGCACTGCTTGACATGCCATGCTGTGGTAGGCGTCCCACATACAAAGTGGAGGAAGATGGGCACGGATGTTAGCTCAGGGCCAGGCTTCCTCAGCAAAAAGAGGAGGATTGGCAGTAGTTAGCTCAGGACTAATCTTCCTAAAAAGAAAAAACTCTCTGAACCTCAGTTTTCTCATCTGTAATATGGGATGATAATATCTACCTTAGAGGGATATTATGAGGTTTACAGATAATGTACCATGCCTAGCCCTGTGTTTGACATAGAATAGTTGCTCAATAAATGGTAAAAAAAGACGTGGAAAATACATTGTGAAGTTACATAATATGTCTGATAGGGTTAGAGAAGAAGAGAAAGAGGGAAATAGCAAAAAGAGTAATATTTGAAGAAATACTATTTGAGAACTTTTCTTTTTCTTTTTTTGAGGAAGATTAGCCCTGAGCTAACTACTGCCAATCCTCCTCTTTTTGCTGAGGAAGACTGGCCCTGAGCTAACATCCATGCCCATCTTCCTCTACTTTATACGTGGGACGCCTACCACAGCATGGCTTTTTGCCAAGCAGTGCCATGTCTGCACCCAGGATCCGAACCCTTGAACCCTGGGTCGCCGAGAAGCAGAACGTGCGAACTTAACTGATGTGCCACCGGGCCGGCCCCAAGAACTTTTCTGTATTAAAGAATTGAGTTCTCATTTTTTTTAAAAAAAGATTTTATTTTTCCTTTTCTCCCCAAAGCCCCCCCCCCCCCCCGCCCGGTACATAGTTGTATATTTTTTAGTTGTGAGTCCTTCTAGTTGTGGCAAGTGGGATGCCACCTCAGCATGGCCTGATGAGCGGTGCCATGTCCACGCCCAGGATCTGAACCGGTGAAACCCTGGGCTGCCAAAGCGGAGCACGTGAACTTAACCACTCGGCCACGGGGCCGGCCCCGAGTTCTCACTTTTTAAAAAAGTGCATGCTATCAGCAGAAAACATGAATCCACAATCATATATATTGTGGTGAAGCTGCAAAATATCAAAAATTGAAAGAAAATCTTTGTTATCTACTCTACTATTCAGGGTAAGTAAAGCCAGATGCTGTAACAAACAAGTTTCAAATCTCAGTGGCTTAAGAAAATAAAAGATGTATTTCTTGTTCATATCAAAGATCTAGTGGGTATTTAAGAAAAGGCTTCCACTATAATAACCAAGACAAAAAATAACAAATGTTGGAGAGGTTGTGGAGAAAAGGGAACCCTCATCCACTGCTGGTGGGAATGCAAACTGGTGCAGCCACTATGGAAAATAGTACGGAGATTTCTCAAAAAACTAAAAATAGAAATGTCATATGACCCAGCTATCCCACTACTGGGTGTTTAGCCAAAGAACTTGAAGTCAGCAACTCAAAGAGACTTATGCACTCCTATGTTCATTGCAGCATTATTCACAATAGCCAAGACGTGGAAGCAACCCAAGTGCCCATCAACTGATGATTGCATAAAGAAGATATGGTACATATATACAATAGAATATTACTCAGCCAAAGGAAATGACAAAATCATCCCATTCACAACAACATGGATGGACCTTGAGAGTATTATGTTAAGCGAAATAAGCCAGATAGAGAAAGACAAACACTGCACGATTTCACTCATATGTGGAAGTTAAACACATGAACAAAGAGAACTATTTAGTGGTTACCAGGGGGAAGGGGGGGAGGGGTGGGCACAAAGGGTGAAGGGGTGCATGTATAAGGTGACTGACAAATAATAATGTACAACTGAAATTTCACAATGTTGTAAACTATCATGACCTCAATTAAAAAAAAAAAGAAAAGCCTTCTAGATATATATATATACACAATGGAATAATTTTCTGCCATGAGAAAGTAGGAAATTCTGCCATTTGTGACAACGTGGATGGACCTCGAGGACATTATTCTAAGTGAAATAAGTCAGACAGAGAAAGACAAATGCTATCTGATCTCCCTTATATGTGGAATCTAAAAAAGCCAAACTGATAGAAACAGAGAGTAGAATGGTGCTTACCAGGGGTCGGAGGGTGGGGGAAATGGGGGGATGTTGGGCAAAGAGTACAAATTTCCAGCTATGAGATGAATAAGTTCTAGGGATCTAATGTACAACATGGTTATTATAGCTAATAATACTGTGTTGTATACTTGGAAGTTGCTAAGAGAGTAGATCTTAAGTGTTCTCACCACACGTAAAAATATGGTAATTATATGACCCGATGGAGGTGTTAGCTAAGACTGTGGTGGTAACCATTTTGCAATCTATAAGTGTTTCAAATCAACATGTTGTACACCTTAAAATTACACAATGTGGGGCCAGCCCTGTGACCAAGTGGTTAAGTTTGCACGCTCCGCTTAGGTTGCCCAGGGTTTCACCAGTTCGGATCCTGGGCGCAGACATGGCACCGCTCGTCAGGCCATGCTGGGGCGGCATCCCACATAGAACAACCGGAAGGACGTACAACTAGAATATACAACCATGTCCTAGAGAGCTTTGGGGAGAAGAAGAAGAAGAAGAAATTACACAACGTTATATGTGAATTATATCTCAGAAAAGCTGGGGTGGGGTGGGGAGAAAAGTCTTCCACGTGACCTTCCAAAATCCAGTCTCTTTCTATTTTCTAGGTCCTTGGGATCTCTGTGGTCCTTCCTCTGGAACCGCTGTGACCAGCCAGGAGATAAGGAAAAAGAAAGTGTGTGGCTAAGACACACACCAGCTCCTAACTGCCTCGTATCAGAAGGGACACATCGCTCCCAGCCACCCTACACCGGCAAGAACCACTAGTCACATGGCTCCACTTCAATGCAAGGGACTGGGAAATGTAGTTTAGCTTTGTGCTTAAGAAGAGAAAACTGGGTTGTTAATCATATGCTAGTCTCTACCACAGCTACTAAAGACAGAGAGAAAAAAACCCAGATTATCTATATCAGAATGACAGTCTGACAACGGACTGCAAAACTATAATTCAAGAGTGAGGGACGGTGTAACACAGACTCACAGACTGTCCCAAAAATAAATATTAAAGGAAAAACTTCAGCAACAAGAAAATGAAACTAAAGGGAAGAAGCAGGAAAAGAAAAAGAACAGTGATCATGGGACTCACGAATATTTTGGTAAATTTGATGGCCTGTTATATGGAGAAATAAAATTATTTTTTTTACCCATAAAACTAAGAAGTATTTAAAAAGAGAGATTCCATTTGCAACAATCACAGAAATGCATGGGTACCTACAAACCAGTTTCACTGTTATTAAAGGACAAAAGAATATCTAAAGAAACTAAGAGCGAGATGGCATTCATGGCTGGCGCATCAGTCAGCTTAGGCTAAAGTGTGCTGACTTTGGAGTTAAGAATCTGTTGCTTCATCTATTCCTACGAAGTCCCTGAATTCAGGGCTCACTCTACTCCCTCTCATTCTTGCTTACAAAGCATCCAAATCTTGCCTGTGCGTATCTCTTACTTGTAGTATCTCTTCCAATGCAGCCAATACGAGCAAAATCCCATCACTAATATTGTTTCTTGCCCCCTCTTCCTAAACCCACAGGCTCGTTCAGCATCATATCTGTCTCTCCAAGGTATCACTAGTGATGTTTTACCAAATGGTCATCACTTCACAATATGATTGCCTTCTTCCCAGTCTTTAACCGTTTCTTTTCGAAACACCACTTAACTTCAGAGCCAATGCCCCGTAGTTTTATGGCAGCACCTGACTTCTGGTACTAATTATCTCCTTTAGTCAGTTTAGGCTTAGTTACAAAGCAGTAACAAACAACGCACAAAGAGTTCAGTGCCTTACGACAACGAAGTTGACCTTTTGCTTTTGTGACATTTCTGTCACAGGACATTGGTGGCTCTGCTCTAGTTTGTCTTCATTCTGGCATGCTGGCTAAAGGGGCAGCCTCTGTCTGGGGCATTGCAGAGGGAAAGGAGGCATGGGATGGCTCTTCAAGTTTCGTCCAAAATTGGTCAGGTTACTTCTCACATCAACTTGATTAAAGCAAGTCACAGACAAACCTTACTTGAAACGGGCAAGGGTATATGATGCTCTCCCAGAAAGGGAAAGTGGATATTTTGAATAATCATGTAATCTACCCCAGATATGAAAACTCAATACTGGAAAGATGTCAATTCTTCCAAAAGTGATTAGTTTGATGCAATTCCAAAAAATTCCCAGCATGTTTATTGCTGTTACGGGGGAGGATTAATTGATTAATTGCTTGCCTGATTGATTTAGCTTTTGTTTCGCTCATCTGTTTCGCTTTTGCAGAACCTGCAAAGCTGATTCTAAAATGCGTGTGGCAGCACACAGGACCAAGAGTTGTCAAAGCCATTTTAAGGGAGACAATTAAGGAGGGGAGATTTCCTTTATGAAATATCCCTCCTCATTATAAAGCTATATAAACTATGAGATTGGGACATTGGGACAGAAACAGACTCGGCAATTCCGCTTCTAGGAATATAGTGTAAAGATACTATTACATGGGCGGTTCATGAAGAGATGCAAAAGAATTTTTATCTGTGAGTGGAATTGCACTGTTTTTAATAGCACAAAACTGGAAATAACCTAAATGTGCATCAGTAGTTGAAGGAATAAATAATTTGTGGTGTATCAAAAAGTAGAATGCAATATTAACTGTTTAAATGACCCAGGGCTATACGGCAATCTATCAATATGTTTAAATCTTAAAAACACGCTAATAAAGAAAGGAAGTTGCAGGACCCATACTTTATAATAACATTTATATAAAGCTTTAAAAATGCAAGCAATACTGTACATTACATACCTGTAATATATATAATACCTATGCTATTCGCGTATATACACATATGCAGGTATAATATTTGCATTATTATGTATATTAAATATATAATTCAGGCAAATATAACATTTTGGCAAATTTAGGATAGTGGTGAACTTGAGGAGGGAGAAAGAGGAATGGGTTGGAGGGGCAATCCAGGGGGCTTCATCTATCTCGGAAATGTTTCATTACTTGGAGAGTAACTGAAGCAAATATGGCAAAATGGTAACATTTGATAAAACCAACTGCTAGGCACACAAGTATTTGTTATTTTATCTTCCATAACTTTGTGTGCTTGCAATATCTCATAATAAAATATTTCTAGCACCTAGCGATAGTCAGTTAACATCTACTGTAAACCTCCAGACATCTATGCATATATACATGCAAAAAAAGTTCAGGTTTTACAGAAGATTGAGCTCATAGAATTCATAGTACTTTGTTACATGCTTTTTTCACTCCACAGTATCATGAATATCTTTTACATTAATGAATATATATTTAAAATATCTTAATGGCTTATAATATTTCATTACACATTTATATCATAATTTTTAACCAATCCTGTAGTGTCATATATTTATTTCCATTATCTTATTGTCACATCCAAACTAAAATAAATATTATTTTACAAATGTCTGTTCAATTATGTGATTATGTTCTTCTAAAACATTCCTTACAGTGAAGCTGTTTAGATAAAAGAAATGCACTTCGTAAAGCTTCAATACATATTGTCAAGTTGCTCTTCAGAAAAATATATTCCAATTTACACTGCAAGTGTATCTGAGATGGTGTTTCTCTCTGTTTTAGTCTCTCCCGGTTTTAATAGTCTTTATTTACGGGTCTCTGGAAACCCAAACTTCCCAACTAACAGAAGGCTGCTAGGCTGCTTCTCCATAAGCTGGTTGTTCTAAGCGAGCGGTGTTTGTTTAAATGTAAAATTTCCCAACAAACCACCTACAATTAAAAATTGCATTTTGCTGAGTCATAGGAAATGCGACAAATCTTGGGAAAATAATGTCTATACCCTTGAGGCCAGTGCTATATATTTTATTATAGATACTTTGAACTCGGTAGAAAGTATACAATTCTCTTCCACTTCAGCTGGTGACTTAACTTGTCCTGAAGTCTAATTAATTTAATTGGATGGGCAGATTAAAAGGTTGAGAAAAGTAATCGAGAGCAAGGGTTTTTTTGAATTCCATTAGCAATTTCCTGCTATTTCTTGAAACTGCCCTTGGGGCCTGAGCGACACTTCCCCTTTCGTTTCCAACAGACCAATGAAAATTAAAATGATGTTGCAGGTTTTGGTAAATGAGGCCTCGCCCTTACAGTTTCTGGTTTGACAAGTACTTGTTGGGATGCAACAAAACAAAACAAAACCAAACCTTAACTAGGTGAGTGCGGTGCCAGAAGAATGGAGATAGAAGAGGCCACCTGGAGGGGTCTTATTACAGTTAACCCTTACTGCCTAAGAAATTGCTTAAGTAAAATAACAATGTTTTTAAATGTTTTAAGTAAAAGAAATTGCATAGGTGAAGCAGGTCCTTGTTAAATTATACGATCATCCCACATTGGGCCTCTGGAAGCACTGATGAACACAGTTCAGAGGACGTAGTGAATCCAGATTTTGAATCTAGCAAATGAAATTGAAGAAGCGCGTTCAGATTTCAGCTGACACTCAGGCAGCTTCCTTGACTCAGCTTTTATGATCCAAGGACAGCTACCTACAATTTTATTAAGCCCTCTTAAATTGTGTTGCTGGTAAGTCTTCTTCATACAGTATCAAATTATTTTTATGTGCGATCTTCTGAGTCATTCCAAACTACAGACATATTGGCCTGCTGATCACTCAATTTAAATTCAATAGCTGTTCCTACTTAGCAAATTTTGTGTATGAGATTGATCAGACAATATTTTACACGGGCATGAATGGCTACTAATATACTTTTTCCTAACTTTTAGGGACATCTGTTAAGAATAACAAGTTATGTGCAGGTTTGATTGAATTGACTGTTCCTTAAACATTGACTCATGATTATTCATACCTACTAGGGCTCCTCCCTCAGTGCTACTGTGAGAGTTAGGCTCTGTTCAAATGGCCTCCTGATAGATAAGTGAATAATTTTAATTTTACAGATCTGCATTCTATCTTCCTCCCCTCACTTTGTATCTTGACTGTATATAAACTTCTTTTAGATAACTTAGAATCATACCATCTCACTTTAACTCCCATTGTAGAATAGGAAAATCAGCATGTTTATTTATTGACATGAACTTGCAGCAATATGGATAGGCAATTAGTTTTGTTATCCAATTACCATCAGAAATACTTCTTAAGATCAATTACTCTAAAACACCATTATTTTGGGCAAATCATCCTGTATCACAATTAGGATTGGCTGTGAGTGCCAGTAACTCAAAAAACATTAGCTTAAACGCAACGGAAGCTTATTTCGTTCTCATATACTGAAGCATACGGTTTATCTCTCATGCTCTGGAGTGCATGTGACTTACCTTGGCCTCTAGCTTACTAGCCACTTTCTTCCTCATTCTTCCCAATCAGCATAATGTCACCAATGTAATGGATCGATGTGATATTCTGTGGGACTGCTCAGATCTCTTTGGACTATGTGATGACAGAGGACAGGCAAGTAAACATAGCTTCGTGGCAAAACTGAAAATGCATTTTTGTCCATTTCAGGTAAATGAGAATGATTTCTGATCCTCTTTACTGACTAGGATAGAAAAGAAGACATTTGCCAAATCAGTGGCTGCATATCATGTACCTGATGCCACGTTAATCTGCTCTAACACAGACACCAAGTCTGGCATGGCAGCAGTGGATGGGCCTATCGTGCAGCAGTCCCTGATCATTCCCCAGGATCCATCCGGTTCTACAGGGGCCAGACTAGCAAATTAAAGGATTCATGAGCTCCTTTCAGACCCTTAAGAGTAGCAATAATCTCTACCATCCCTTGAAACAGACTATTGTTTTTGAGTTACTACATTGGCTACTGGGGGTGAGGGTAAGGGAGTAGAGGGTAGAAGGAGGGTTGTGTTTCATCCACTTGGTCTTCTCTCCTATGATAGCTCTTACCCCACACACAGGCCAAGCACAATGTGGGGGGCAAATCAATTGCCAAGTACGTCCATCCCAATTACACATTCAAAGACTGGGAAAATGACTACCAGGTGGATTCATTAAAAAAAGAGACATTGTAAGCTAGACTTTGGCCCCCATATGCCTTCATGCTAACAGGGGTCCATGATGATGCCCTGAGTCTCTGTATATCAATGTCAACTCAGAGCCTATGTCCAATAGTCCTCAAAATGTCTGCATATTTCCCTTTCCCAACTGTAGGGGAGCAAAAATAATTTTCCCTCTATTCTTCCAGGTTCTTGGCTGAGATCCTCCTGTAATAAAAGACAGATTAACAGGAGAAAAACAGAAGTTTAATAATATGTATGCCTCCCATATACATGGGAGAGACCCAGAAAAACTGAGTAACTCCCCAAAATGGCCCAAGCCACCACCTTAAATACCATCTTCAACTAAAAAAAAAAAAAGATGTTGGGGTTGAGGGAGACCAGTTGTGGGAGGTGGCCAGGAAAAGCACGGTAAACAAGGATAAGGTTGTTATGCAGATTATGTCTTTGCCTTCTCCATTGATAAAGATTCTAAAGATTTAGAATCATCCTTCTCTTGCTGGTACAGAGAGGGAGACACCCTTACAAATGGAGATTTCCCTTATAAATGTAGACTATCTCTTACCAAAAGATAATTTTTACTCGATTTTCAGAACTTCTCCTGTGTCTGCAGTTTCTTAAAAATAAGCAGCCTGTAATAATCCCTATGCCAAAGGCATATTTTGGGGTGGCGAATTCTGCTCCTTTTCACAAGTGTCCAGTCACCTGAGTAAACGACAGCTGGTTCCTTTGGAAAAACACTGGGGGAATCATTGTGGTCTATATTTGCCATAGTGTTGCAGGCTTCTTCTACCTGGGGACCTAAGGACATGGCCCCCTCGCCATCTATTCATTCAAGGGGCTCCAATTCTGAAAACTGGCTCACTAGACAATGAAATGAGCAATGGGTCATGACTGTTTATTGGAGCAACACTTTAAGCCTTTTACACATGCATGTTTGCTTCCTTTTGATTGTGTATATTAAGCAGCACTCTTGTTGTGTACCCATCAGTTTTCCCCTAGGGAGCTATAGTGTTGCCCATAGGGAGCTGTAAGTTTTTAACCATCTTCACAATTTTCTCCTAGTTAAGGCCTCTTGGTGGCTACTCCAAACTTTCTGGTCACGATGATAATTGCGCTCCCATGGCTTCTGAAGTTTAAGCACCACCACCTGGCCTCTATTGCTTTTGAGTCCCACCCCATCATCTCCCTTGCTATCAACAAGCCAAGCTTTGCGACAGTCTCTCTGACTTAATCCCGGCCTTCATGCAGAGGAAGCCACCACTAAATGTCTTAGTAATGCTGAAACCTGGCTCCCCAGTGCATTTCTGATGGTCTTGGTGAATGGTGTGTTCTCTGGGCTTTTCCATAGGGCATAATCCACTGGAGAGTCATCTGGTCTCATATAATATATGCATTCCTGTCCGCCCGCTTCTCTCAGACTCTTTATTCCTCGCTCTACAATTTGTTATGGCAATTTAGGCATTTCAGTTTGGCTCATCTTGGGCCATCACTTTCTCAGGGCATCTAGAAGCCACCCTAACAATGAGTTTGCCTCATCCCCTGGGATCCTTAAGGGTGTTAAGTCAATAAACTCTCCCCCATCCAGTCATAGTTTTTGGCCCCAGTTCATTGGTACCCCTCAGCTCCTGCCTGTACATGCTTAACAGGTCTTGCAGCTCCATTGGGGTATGGTCCCTTTCCTCCTTTATCAGACCCAGCACTTCCCAGCTGAGTCATGCTGCCACGTGATCCTAGTTATTGGCCTGGCAACCAGGAGATAACGTAGGGCAGATCCTGAGGGTGGACTCCGTTGCCTCGTTAGGGAGAAGTCTCTATAGCATCTTTCTACACTAGAGGTAAGGAGCATGCTAGCTCTTAATAGGGATGAGCAGGCCGCCTCCGAAGGCTCTCGGGGTTCAAAGAAGTCTGGTGCAAAGAACAAAATCCAACTGAGTAAATTTTAAAGATCTTATTGGCTTTATTCAGTGATTTGTGAATCGGGCAGCATCGAATCTATCAGATAGAAAGGAGCTCCAAAGAGTTGTACAATTTGATACAGTTTTATAGACCAAGATGAGTAAGAATAAGTAAGTAAGAAGAAGAAAATTATGCTGGGCATTTGCTAGTTGGTTAAAGCAGGATTACTTTCTTTGTACCGAGCAAAGAGAAGTGTTGGCGCCAGGTCAGGCAACCTGTGCTGAGCAGGCAAGCACTGATTGGTTGACCTAGGCCTTCCTTTTCGGGGAGAACTGGCATAGAAATTTAGTAAAGTTTTGTTTTGCTGATGTGAGGCTTAGCATGAGTGACTCCATCTTGAGCCTAATGTGGTTTCTTTAACACTGGGAAGCCAACATCTTCAGGGGCATCCACCCACACGTCCTCAACCCACGTAGCAGAGTCCCGCGTTACCCCAAATAGCGCTCTGACCTTGACATAAACTGCCTCAGCTGAGCGTTCCATCATCTTTGAAGGTCAGTGATTATTAAATCTTGAGTTTTGTTTTCAGCTTTTCTGTTCTCCCACTGCAAGAGATAAGGGCCTCTTTGTAAACTACCAAAGAAGTCTTGGGGCCTCCGCACCTGTTTTTTTCAATTGTTTACTAACCGCCCTCAGTTTTTCATTATCTCTCTGTGGGCTGTCATTGAAACTTAATAGCAACCAGACAATTCCATTGTTCTTATGTGCATTGCCACCTCCCTCCCTTCCCCATCCCCCACCTCTGGACTTTCAAATCCTTGCACCAGCCAGAGCATTCCCTTCCATTGGAACCTTCTCCCAGTCACCACCAGTGCAAGTTTTAGCAATTAGACCGTGACAATAGGTCAGGGACTCTCCATGTCCTACATGCTATCCCAGATGGGGTCCTCATTGCCAAACAGGTGATGAGTGACCCAGTCACCAATCCCCTTCTTTCCTCCAGCTTTCTCAGACCATTTCCAGTACCAACTGCGTCAGTTCAGGTCCTCTGGGCAGCAAACGGTGAGACAGAGCGAAGAGTGCCTACGGTTTATTGGGGGGAGGTTAACACTTGGGAAAAATGAAGAGAGAGGAAGAAGAATCAACAGAGAAAGGCTTCAAACCGTGACGCAGATCTGTCACCTATGATAAAAGGCAGGGGAAAGTCGAATTGGGCAGAAAGAGCCTCAGACTGCAGTGCAGATCTCACAAAGTCTCAGCCAACCTGGTGGGGAGTTCCGAACAAAGATTGCCCGATAGTGATTACCTATGTTCTGCAGAAATGGCCGGGCCTTTATAGGCACATCATGCTCAAGCTTTGGCTAGGGCTGGCCCCAGAACAGCAGAGCCTCACAATTATGTGCTGACAGAGACCCTGAAGACATTGCATGTGGAGGCTGTCATCTAACTGCACTCCTTGCAGCTGGTGAACAAGTTCTTTCTCGAAGGAAGATGCAAGTGGTGCATCTCTTTGTTCTCCTTAGCAGGCAGTAACACCAGATGTTGACCTCATTTGCATCAGTAGTATGAACACCTTCTATACTAAACAAGTAAGTCGTAGAGGCTTTTATTCTTATGGTTCCTTTTTAAAGAAAACTGCCTCACCTACAACCTCCACAGAGAGAAAAGTAGATAAAGAGTGTGTCACTGCCTTTATTAAGCACCTGCTATTTTTAGATGCTAAGCAAGGTGTCTGGTATAAATTCTCTTAAACCTTTACACTATTCATTGTCCAAGGGTAACCCTAATCTCCAAGGATGGGCCATCCCACGCTATTGTCAAAACTGAATAGAACATAAGCTGCCACCCTCACTGACTCAGCTTCAGATTCACTCTGGTCCCCTTTCTCCCACTGCTTTGTTTTTTCAACTCCAAACTTGTGTGTGACTTTGGCTGACACACATTCCTGGCTTTATCTCTGGGTTTCTTCTCCTTTTGACTATGCCTTAGATTTTTTTTGGGGGGGGGGATTCTTTTTTTTTCAATTATTTTATTGAGGTCATAATGGTTTGTAACATTGTGTAATTTCAGGTGTACATTATTATTGATCAGTTTCTGTATAGACTGCATTGTGCTCACCACTAATAGTCTAGTTTTTATCCGTCCCCATATACATATGTGCCCCTTTACCCCTTTTGCCCACCCACTATCCCCTTCCCCTCTGGTGACCACTAATCTGTTCTCTTTATCCATGGGTTAGTTTATCTTCCACATATGAGTGAAATCCTATGGTGTTTGTCTTTCTCTGTCTGGCTTATTTCACTTAACATAATAACCTCAAGGACCAGCCATGTTGTTGCAAATGGGACAATTTTGTCTTTTTTTATAGCTGAGTAGTATTCCATTGTACATATATATATATATATATATATATATATATATATATACACACATCTGCTTTATCCATTCATGAGTTGATGACTACTTGGGTTTCTTCCACGTCTTGGCTATTGTGAATAATGCTACAATGAACATAGGGGTGCATAAGTCTCTTTGAACTGTTGATTTCAAGTTCTTTGGCTAAATACCCAGTAGTGGGATAGCTGAGTCATACGGTATTTCTATTTTTAATTTTTTGAGAAATCTCCATACTGGTTTCCATAGTGGCTACACCAGTTTGCATTCCCACCAGTAGTGTATGAAGGTTCCCTTTTCTCCACATCCTTGCCAACATTTGTTGTTTTTTGTCTTGGTAATTATAGCCATTATGATAGGTGTTAGGTGATATCTCGTGGTAGTTTTGATTTACATTTCCTTAATAATCAGTGATGTTGAACATCTTTTCATGTGCCTGTTGGCCATCTATATATCTTCTTTGGAAAAATGTCTGTTCATATCCTCTGCCCATTTTTGGATCGCGTTTTGTTGTTGTTGTTGTTGTTACTGAGTTGTATGAGTTCTGTATATATTTTGGAAATTAACCCCTTGTTGGATATATGATTTGCAAATATTTTCTCCCAGTTGGTGGGTTGACTTTTCATTTTTTTCATGGTTTCCTTTGCCTTGCAGAAACTCTTTAGTCTGTTGTAGTCCCATTTGTCTATTATTTCTTTTGTTTCCCTTGCCTAAGTAGACATGGCATTCAAAAAGATGCCACTAATACTGACATCAAAGAGTGTATTGCATATATTTTCTTCTATGAGTTTTATAGTTTCAGGTCTTACATTCAAGTCTTTAATCCATTTTGAGTTAATCTGTGTGTCTGTGTAAGATAATGGTCTACTTCCATTCTTTTACACAAAGCCATCCAGTTTTCCCAACACCATTGATTGAAGAGACTTTCCTTTCTCCATTGTATGTTCTTGACTCCTTTGTTGAAGATTAGCTGCCCATAGATGTGTCATTTTATTTCTGGGCTTCAGATTCTGTTCTGTTGTTCTGTGTGTCTGTTTTTGTGCCAGTACCATGCTGTTTTGATTACTATAGCTTTGTAGTACATTTTGAAGTCAAGGATGGTGATGCCTCCAGCTTTGTTCTTTTTTCTCAGGATTGCTTTAGCTTCAGGGTCTTTTGTTGCCCCATATGAATTTTAGGAGTCTTTGTTCTATTTCCATGGATAATTTGACTGCTCCTTAGATTTGCTGCTCATTTTCACTTGATTGGTCTTCTAGGCTTCTGTCCCTCAGATACAGTGACCCAGGCTTTGGTCTATTTCCTGACCCACACCCTGGTACTCTCAGGTCTTTGCTCCCAATCGTGAGTTTAAAAGGCACCCAAGTGCCTACCAAGGGGTCATCCCTGCTTGGTCTCCATTAGTTGAGGAGTAAGAAAAAATAATAGGACAAGATAGATATTTTTACCTCTATTTTACAGATGCAAAAACCGAGTCCAAGAGAATTTAGGTAATTGCTCAAAAGCTAGTATTTTTCATAGCTAGGTGTCCTAGCTACTGTTAAGAGACATATTTAAAACTTGGGAAATAAGGGGAAAATTAGGTTGCATGTCCTTTCAATGCCATCTTAGGATGTTTACAGGATCGCCTAAGGATTATTTAATTATTTAAGGGATATATCTGTGTGCAACTGACATTTGCTATTAATTAAGGGCTCAGACTCTGAAGTTATATGGTCATTTTTATGTCAAATAAAAAATATAACCCAAAATTACCATTTCATTGCCCTTCAGACATTAACCAGTTTTGTCTCTAACTTAACAAACTGATTTCAAGCTTCCTTTTCTGGTGGACTGTAAATATTCCAGTCCTCAAAATGCTGTTTGAACCAGCATTACCATCTTATTCATTCCCTCCTTAATGAGTTAAATACAATCTTTGGCATAGTCCCACTCTATATTTGTATGAGAGCCATGTTTTTAACTTTTGAAAATCACTCTTTGACACCATGATAATGTCTTCAAAGTTCTTGATCTTTCCCTCTACTAGATGACCTTTCAGTATGGGCATGTTGATATACGTTGGAACAGAAAAAGAGCTGTGATCCCCTGAGGTTAATTTTCTCTAGAATTGAGAGAGATATCTTATGCTGCTTATTTCTGCTCATGTCAAGGATAGGCCCCCATCTTGGGCCATTTGTGTGAGAAGAGCTTTCCTCTTGTAGAGATTTCCGGGGAAAGGAATATCACAGGTACACTGACATCAGATCTGCCTAAAATGTTGTTCCTGAGATCACTGAAATCTTTTTTTTTAAAGATTTTTTATTTTTTCCTTTTTCTCCTCTAAGCCCCCGATACATAGTTGTGTATTTTTTTTAAAGATTTTATTTTTCCTTTTTCTCCCCAAAGCCCCCCGTACATAGTTGTATATTCTTCGTTGTGGGTCCTTCTAGTTGTGGCATGTGGAACGCTGCCTCAGCGTGGTTTGATGAGCAGTACCATGTCCGCGCCCAGGATTCGAACCAACAAAACACTGGGCCGCCTGCAGCGGAGTGCGTGAACTTAACCACTCGGCCATGGGGCCAGCCCCATAGTTGTGTATTTTTAGTTATGGGTCCTTCTAGTTGTGGCATGTGCGATGCCACCTCAGCATGACCTGATGAGCAGTGCCATGTGCACGCCCAGAATTCAAACTGGCAAAACCCTGGGCTGCCGAAGCAGAGCGCGGGAACTTAACCACTCAGCCATGGGGCCGGCCCTGGAGATCCTTTCTTTTTTTTTTGAGGAAGATTAGCCTTGAGCTAACATCTACTGCCAATCCTCCTCTTTTTGCTGAGGAAGACTGGTCCTGAGCTAACATCTTTGCCCATCTTCTTCTACTTTGTATCTGGGATGCCTACCACAGCATGGCTTGCCAAACGGTGCCATGTCCGCACCTGGTTCCAAACCGGCAAACCCCAGGCCGCCAAAGCAGAACATGTGAACTTAACCGCTGTGCTACCAGGCTGTCCCCAGATAACTGAAATCTTAAAACAAAGCCTAAGTGCTTGAAGTGGATGCTTATATTCCTCTTTGAGGGCTCTTTTGCTTTGGGGAGCCTTTGGGATATATAAAAGTAAAGCCAAGATCCTATTCCAGAATAGACTATGAAGAGCTAATCTACTCTGTATAATGTACAAAATTGTCTTCATTGTGAGCAGGGTGACATGCTGAGAGTTTATGCTGCTTTGTGTTGTAGGGGAGGAGGAAATTTTCCTCTACTCTTCTAGGTTCTTCTGGGTGATATAAGAATTAAATTGACACAAGACAGAAGAACAGGAGTAAATCAAACAAAGTGTAATAACATGTATACATGGGGGAAACCCAGGAAAACTGAGTAACTCACCAAATATCCAAAGCCACCACCTTAAATATCATCTCCAACTAAAGATAAAAGAGGATGTTGGGGGCAGTGGTTTGAGACTTCAAAGGGGAGCAAGGCAATTCACACGGAAATGGAAAAGCAAATGTTTCATATACAAACGTTTGCTATGCCTTACAAAGACAATGGGACCTGGAGAGGACTTTAATCAAGTGGGCCTTGCTAGGTTCCTCCTTGTCTACCACACCTAGTTCATGTTATACTATAGTTATCTATGGTGATAGCTCCTTCCTGGAATAGGCCTTCTATCTTAAATTCTTTTTTTTCTTTTTAGGAAGATTAGCCCTGAGCTAACATCTGCTGCCAATCCTCACCTTTTTTTCTGAGGAAGACTGGCCCTGAGCTAACATTCGTGCTCATCTTCCTCTACTTTATATGTGGGACGCCTGCCACAGCATGGCTCAACAAGCAGTGCATGGGTCTGCACCCAGGATCCGAACTGCTGAACCCCGGGCTGCCGAAGCAGAACATGTGAACTCCACTGCTGCACCAGCAGGTTGGCCCCTATCTTAAATTCTTTTAGGCAGTTAGGGGGAAGGTCAAAATTTCTTCCTGAGCCTTTTGTTCTTAAAAATAATCAAACGAAAGAGACACATTTTGGGGTAGCAAATTCTGCTCCCCTACAGTATCATGGTGACCATTGTTGCCTGGCAAGATGCTAGAGTCCCTTCTCCTATTTCTAACACACAGAAATTCTAGATAAGAAATGAGAAAATATTTTTAAAACATAGTTGAGCTCCTAAGCAAATCCCCAGTTGTCAGAAGAATGAGGGATGTTGGAATCAAAGCAGTGAGGAAGAATTGAAGCCAGGCAGTTTTTGGAGTATTGGGTCTGGAGATACAACTCAGGGGTTACACTATTGACACAAGAACAGGACTGGAATCCAGGCTAAAGGAACAAGTCAAATCAGAAAACCAGACCTAGCCTCTCTAAATAAAGGTAGGCACTAGGAAGGGGTTTCCCTGTCCTTAGTCAGAAAGTAGAAGTAGAATATACACAAGCAGGGTGCCCTCCTTGAGCCACTGGAGGAAAGAGAGCTACCTGCAAGCAACTGGAACCCCAAGCATGACCTCTGCCTGGGGTGGCTACAAGTTTGCACTACCTTAGAGTATGAGTTTTCTCTGCTGAGAAACTTACTTGAAACTGATCTTGAATTGATGAATTTTGCAAGACTAGAAGAGAGGCAAATGTTAAGCCATCCAGTTGAGAGACCTCCTCAACCCAGGGCACGCAGAGGACTCTAATGGAAGCTAATTCCCACTGAAAATAAGCCCACAGCAAAAAAATTACAAACTACATGAGAACAGTCTCTTCCCTGAAAGTCTGCCCTGGGTGATGCTATTAATCAGAGAATCCATTGCAAGGAACCACAGAAAAATCTAATAGGTGTGGGGGAAGCATCTTCTCCTTTTTCCTTCTTATTAACGGGCCTATTAAGAGGGAGAATTTGCCTCTTTAAGGAATGGAAAGAACTGTGCCTTAGTTTTGGCACCTCCAGAAGCTGACTCTGAGACAAGGATTCAAGTGCAAGTAATTGACCTGAACTGTACAGAAATCACTGGAAGTGGTTGGGGGTGGGGGAGGTGGAGGAGGGGGTGATGCAGAGAAGGCAAAGCAGATAAGGTGCATTATTAAGCCAACTACTCTGGTGGGCACCTGGAGCTTGACCCCATGAGGCAACTCAGAGAAATGGTATAAAACACATACCTCAGAATTATCCTGCCCAAGAGCGGGCCAGAGCTGGGGTATTAATAATGAGATGCAGTATGATTTATAATGAAGGGAAATAATTATAATGAGAGTTTTGGCTGAGAGCTGTTCTCAGAGAGTTGATTCCCTGGCACTTCTGCACTGCTGCACCAAGCAGGGTAGTTCTGGGGGGAAAAAAACCTTTAGACACAGATGCAGCTATTGGCCAGTGGAGGCAGAGACAGCACACTGAAATGATTAAGATGGGAGGGCCATGGATGGGGCACTGAGAGTGTTGGCTATAAGCAACATTTGACTGTGTGTCTACCTTTTCATTCTCTTTGCCTAGGTGGGAGTCAAGAGAGTGCACACAGAATATAAAGCCCCTTCTCAGGAACACATTTGTAAGTTTCTTTTTCCCCTCTGACTCTTCTCTCTTCTAGTCCTGGGAAGCCTTTATATAGCTTTAGGTGGTTCTGATTGATCTGGTCTTCTTCCAGATCTTTCTGTGTATACCCAGAAGCCTTCAGTGCCTTGGCTTTTGATACCCAAACCACTCAAGGTCTTGCAATCCCAAAACCTTTTCTCTCATAAATATCAGCTCTGCAAACAGTTTCAAAAGCTTGTTTTATAGCACAAAAGTAAATGTTTCTCTTTCCTGTGTTTCTGCTCACTTTTAATAAGGGAGGGGATATGGAGGTATAAAGAAATTATCAATAATGAAAAACATATTGGTTTATATTTCAAAATACTATTCTGCTGAGCCAGCCCTGATGGCCTAGTGGTTAAAGTTTGGTGCACTCCACTTTGGTGGCCCAGGTTTGGTTCCTACGCGTGGAACCACACCACTCATCTGTTAGTAGCCATGCTGTGGCAGTGGCTCACATAGAAGAACTAGAAGGACTTGCAACTAGAATATGCAACTATGTACTGGGGCTTTGGGGAGGAAAAAAAAAAGAGAGAGGAAGATTGGCAACAGATGTTAGCTCAGAGAGAATCTTTCCAACCAAAACAAAACAGAACCTATTCTGCTACAGGAAATATGACATTGCTTTGTTTTCTATAAATCACCTTAAATTCCATTTTGAGGCTCCATTCCCTCTGGGAAGATGATCTCAATCAATATTGGAACAACTCCCCTCTCATTGTAACATCGGAAACCAGGAATCTTATAGAGAAAAGGGGAAAAGATCCTGTGTAACAAGGAATTTGGCCTTGCCAAAAGAGTGTTGGCAATCTTGTCTCCTGGAGGTAACTTCTAAACCCTTGGAAATTCCCATGTGATAGGAGTGTCTTTGTTTTTCATAGTGAGCTCCTTGGACCACACCTGATAGTTTATGCTAACAAGATGACTCAGGGTGGGGCCAGCCACACTAGATAGTCTTTCTGTGTGGACTGGCCACACTAGAAAGACTAATCATGTGATTGGGGGTGAGGCTGGAGATTGAATTCAACCACAGTTCAATCAATCATACCTACATGATTTAGCCCCAATAAAAACTCTGAACAACAAAGCTTGGATGAGCTTCCTGGATTGACAATACACGTGGAATATTGTTGGCAATGCTCTGTGCACATTATTACACATCGATGTCAGGAGGGTAACGCATCCTGAGGAGAATGGAAGCTTTGAGTTTGGAACCCTTTGGAACCCTTCGCAACCCTTCCAGACTGTGCCCTGTGCATCCTTGGCTGATTTTAATGTATACATTTCCTGTGATAAATCTAATTGTGAGTATCATAGGTTTCAGTGAGTCTTTCTAGGGAATTATCCAACCTGAAGGTAGTTTTGAGAAACCCCTGCTTGTACACTGTTGGTGGGAATGTAAATTGGTACAGCAACTATGAAAAACAGAGTGGAGGTTCCTCCAAAAATTAAAAATAGAACTACCATATGATCCAGCAATTCCACTTCTGGGTATATATCTAAAGAAAACAAAATCAGGGGCCGGCCCCGTGGCCGAGTGGTTAAGTTTGTGTGCTCTGCTGCAGGTGGCCCAGTGTTTTGTTGGTTCGAATCCTGGGTGTGGACATGGTACCACTCATCGAGCCACACTGAAGCGGCATCCCACATGCCACAACTGGAAGGACCCACAACTAAGAAAAAGGAAAAAAAAAAAAAAAAGAAAACAAAATCACTATGTCAAAGTGATATCTGTACCCCCGTGTTCATTGCAGCATTATTAACAATAGCCAAGATATGAAAACAACCTAAGTGTTCATCGATGGATGAATGGACAAAGAAAATGTGAAATATACATTATATATATAGTATACATATAATATATGTAAAACATATATAATGGAATATTATGCAGCCATAAAAAAGAAGGAAATCCTGCCATTTGCAACAATATGGATGGAGCTTGAGAGCATTATGCTAAGTGAAATAAGTCAGGCAGAGAAAGACTAATATTGTATGATCTCACTTATATGTGGAATCTAAAAAAAACAGTAAAATAAAACCAAACTCACAGAAAAAAGATCAGATTTGTGGTTGCAAATGTGAGGGGTAGAGGATGGGGGAATTGGAGGAAGCTGGTCAAAAGGCACAAACTTCCAGTTATAAGAGAAATAAGTACTGTGGGTGTAATGTATGGCATGGTGACTATAGTTAACACTGCCATATGGTATGATGAATAAATGAAAAGCTGTAAGAAAAATATATATATTGACGTATATGAGGAAACCATTTGGTTTAAAACTAATTCGACCTGAACTTGTTTTTCCAGAAAAGCCTGACGTGGCCTGTCCAGCATGTGTTGTACATCTGCTTTAAACATTTACAACATCCCAAAGCCAAAAGTGATGCCCTTAAAGACAGAAATGTATGCCTCCCCCTATATCAGCATTTCTTTAAAGATAAGCATTTCTTCCCAGAAACTAAGGGCCAAACTGACCTACTGTGCTCATCTTTGACCACTGACTGCTGTGCTAGCAAAACGTCTTATGACTGTAGTAAGAGAGATGTTCCTATCATACTTGATGTATGTTCCTTGTTCCAAGAAGGTATATAGGCATACTGTGCACCTCACTTCTTCAGAGTGCTTCCTTCCTTGGTGAAGGTGTTCTCCTGGGCAATATAGACCTCAAAACTGGCTCATATGATAAACTCACCCCAATTTTGATTTATAGATTGATTATTTATTATTTGCCTGGATAGGTACATTTGAAAGTTGCTAAGAGAGAAAATCCTAAAAGTTCTTATCACTGAAAAAAAAAATTTTGTGACTTAGGAGGTAATGAATGTTAACTAAACTTATTGTAGTAATCATTTTGCCATATATATGTGACAAATCATTATGCTGTATACCTTAAACTTATACAGTACCGTATGTCAATTATCTCTCAATAAAACTGAAAAAAAAGGAAACCCCTGCACTTGTAGTTGGTGTCAGAATTCTTGAGCAGACCCAGCAGTCCGGAGGGTTGTGCCCTTAACCTTGCAGTTTGGCTAACGCCATGTAGGCCCATGAAAGTTATCCTTTCATCGTGGCTGATTGTTTTGTTGTTAAAGACTGACTTTCCCTTGAGGTACAGCAATCTCCTGCTTTTGTGCCCTGCATGAGTCACAGAATTTGCAAAGGTGAGAACCTCCATGGCTAGGGTCAATGTCCACCTTGCACCAACCCCTTTGAGTGTTTGCTGCCTCCCTGAGATTCTGCCAAATCACTGGCCCCTTTCTCTCCTTCCATCAAAAGTATTCATAGTAGCACTGTTCGTAATAGCCCCAAATTGGAAACAATCCAAATGTCCATCAAAAGTAGAATGGATCAGTAAATTGTGGTCTAGTCAGACAATGGGATATTATACAGCAACAAGAATGAATAAACTAAATGACACACAACAACATGGATGAATCTCACAAACTTAATGTTGAATGAAAGAAACTAGAAACAAGAGTATAAACTGTATGTTTCCATATGTATAAATTTTAAAAACAGGTAAAACCAATCTAAAGTATTTTAAGTAAAGCTGTTAGTGCACAAAATTGGGCTTCTCCTACCTGATGCATATAAGCAAGCAAATTAATTACAGCATCAGCTTTTGGGAAAAGAGATCAGCTTTATTCTGCGAGATCAATTGGCAGAGAGACACAGGGCTTGTGCCCTCAGATCTGTCTCCCTGATTCAGGATTTGGGATGAAATTTAAGAGGTTAGGGAGAACAGGCTGGCACATGGAAACACTGGTAGGACAGGTTTTGATCAGTGGGCTTCAAGCATTTATGGTAAGGTTCTAAACATTTATGATGAGATTCTAAACATTTATGGTAAGGTTCTAAACTTTTATGGTAAGGTTTTAAACATTTACGGTAAGGTAGGGAAGGAATTTTAATGCCAGATATTCCCAAATGATGAACCCCTCTGATAAGAGTCCAACTTGTAAGTTCAGGTCCTATTCTGTTCCCTTGGTTCTGTAGGGAGAAGAGTCTTTGGTTCTGCGGTCATTTCAGGTCAAGATTTTTTCTGTGCATGCTCTGGCTACATGACTTTGCAACTTTCTGAAGGACAATTTCTTAATCACTCTGTTGATAAGAGATGGGTTCTGTTGAACTGGTCCTGGAGGGCCCGCGCTTACAAGGATAACAATTGAAGGGTCACAGAATAGGCCACGCCAAAATATGTTTCTCTGGCATAAGAATTATTTTGAGGTGGTGTATTTTTGAGAAAAAGCAGACACAAGAGAAGCTCTAAAAACAGAGTAGAATTTACCCTTTTGTGAGGGACATTTACATTTATAAGGTTAATCTCCATTTACATGGGTTTCTCCCTTTCCACACCAGGAAGAGAAAAATGACTCTAAATCACAAAAAACTCTTATCAATGGACAAGGTGCCCAACTTAAATCTGCATAACAGTCTAACTGTGTTTTTCTTGATAACTTCCCATCACTGGCCTCCCTATGCTCACACCCCAACATCTTTCTTTTGCCTTTAGCCAAAGATAGTACTTAAGATGGTGTCTTGGGCCATTTTGGAGAGTTTTACTCAGTTTTGCTGGTAACTCCCATGTATCCAAGAGGTATATATGTTATTAAGCTTGTGTTTTCTGTCCTGTTGATCTCTTTTACTACAGGGGTATGTCAGTCAAGAGCTCAGTCTAGTAGAGGGAAAATTGTGTTTCCTCCTTTTCATGGTTATTCAAGGAGACAGTGACTTGAAAGGCTGCACAAGGGAGCTTCCGGGATTCTGGAAATATTCTCTTTCTTGATCTGGATACTGGTGACATGTGTGTTCACTTGGTGAAATTTTGTAGAGCTACACACTTATGATTTGTGCATCATATATATGTTATATTTTAATTAATATGGTATCCCACTCTCCTTTTGCCCTTATGGACATTTCTCTTCAGTGAACTCAGGGTTTACAAAAAATTCCAAGATGGGAGACGTCTTGTACATGACTTTTGCCCAGGGTGACCAACTTGTCCCAGTTTGCCTGGGACTTTCCCAGTTTTTTTATGGAAAGTTCCACATGCCAAGAACCCCTTCTGTCCAAGTCCTGGGCAAACTGGGACAATTGGCCACCCCACTTCTGCCTACAAATATAATATAAATTTGGGAAGAAGCACGAAAACAATTAATTAACTTTTTGGAATGGGGGGAGGAGGAGCATAAATTATGATCTCCATAAATTACCTCCCTACAACACTTGCAGTTTACTCATCATCACAATTAACAAAAGATCTCTCTGTTTGGGAAATCAAAGACACACTACATCACTTTGAAAAGTCAAAATCTGCATTAACCTAAAAGCTCAAGTCACACGTGCACGCGCGCGCACACACACACAGAACCATCTGAACTTAGATCCAGAGGGAGATATTCAGTTGGAAAGTTTACATTTAAAAAGGTCAAGTTATTCTCGCTGAAGTTCCTGTAGACAAGTGATTTTAGAGATAGAGGCCCCTTGAGATCTACAGGAAATGCTATTATAATACAAATAAACCTTCATGCAACCCAGCTGTGACATTTGATACCAAAGAGAATATGACTGAAAATACACAGCACCACTCTGGCTTTTCTCAAACAAAAAGGGAATTGTCAGAGACAACTATAACTTGCAAGGACAAAAACCAAAACATGTGCATTTCCTTTTATAGTTCAAAGGATAAAGATGCTGGGGGCAGGTGGTAAGGGTGGGCTGCAGAATAGCTATCAAACGGAAGTATTGAGTTCAATCTTGGCCAAACATTTCCAAAATGGGAAGCCAGAGAAGAGAGGACCCGGTTTAAATGAACTTCTCAGTCAGTAAGTCCTTTAAACAAAATGTTGTTCCCTTAACGTCTTCTATTACACAATGATTAAATGGGCTCCCACACAGATCTGATTAAAAACATTTTCTGGGGCCTGTTTCTCCAATTCTAGTTCCATAACACTTAATGTTCCCTCCAAAATTGCTTTGGGGAGAGCAATCTCCTGTCAGGGAAATGAATTCAAAGTGCTTCCCTGCAAGGGCTGAGGGAAATTCGCACCTTCAATCCCCAACTCAGAAAGTATCAGGCTTTAGATTGCTTTTGGAAGTTCACAGAATAAATTCAACAAGCCTGATATTGAATGAGATCATCTTAGACAGTCTACATATACACTTAGTCTTTAAAACTGTTACCTCGCAAAAATGGGGTTCTCCTGCCCAATGCGCATAAAGAAGCCAATTAATTATGGCAACAGCTTTTGGGAGAGAAATCAGCTTTATCCTGCAAGATCAATCTGCAGGGGGACAGGGGGCATGTGCTCTCAGAGTTGTCTCCCCGATTCGGGATTTGGGGTGAAATTTAAGAGGTTGGGGAGAACAGGCTGGCACATGGAAACACTGGTGGAATAGGATTTGATCGGTGGGCTTCAAGCATTTATGGTAAGGTTCTAAACAATTACGATGGGGTTCTAAACATTTATAATGAGGTTCTAAACATTTATGGTAAAGTGGGGAAGGAATTTTAACTGCGAATCTTACTGAATGACAGACCCCTTCCTTCTGATAAGAGTCTGACTTTTAAGTTCTGGTCATGCCCTGGTCCTTTGGTTCCATGGGGAGGAGAATCTTTGGTTTTGTGGTCATTTCAGGTCGAGATTTTTTCTTCTGTGTGTGGTCTGGCTACGCGAGTTTGCAAATTTTCTGAAAGGCATTTCTTTTTTTTTTTATTTAAACATAACTTTTTAATTTTTATTTTGAAATAATTCCAAACTTACAAGAGTTGCAACAATAATAGTACAAATAACTTTTTTCCTGAAACAGTTGAGAGTAAATTGCCAACATGATACCCCAGTGACTGCCTAAAACTTTAGTGTATGATTGCTGCAAACAAGGATGTTCTCCTACATAACCACTATACAACCATCGCGATCAGGAGATTAACATTCATCCATTACTATCCACTAATCTACAAGCCCTGTTCAAGTTTTGACAATTGTCTCAAAGGCAATTCTTAATCACTGTGCTGATAAGAGATGGAGCCTGTTCGAACTGGCCAGTGGTTACAAAACTATCATTTTAAAATAGGTGATTACTGATATTCTTCGGCAGAATGTACTTGTTTACGTAAGTAAACTGTTTGAGTAGCATGTTTTGTAAGCATTCACATTTGTAAAATTTCTCCTTTTCAGAGACAGTACTTTAAACTTTTGCCTTCATGACATTTGGACACACTGTGTATTTCAACCCTGCATGTACACAGCTTAGTATTCAGCCATAGACCTCAAAGGGACCCCTATACAGGTTTCTGGATCTTTTCTGTCTAGTCCCCTCCCCTCCAGTACTTTACTCAGCATACACATCTCCCTTCACCAGACAATCTTTCTGGACACATGGATAAAGGAGAGCAGAATTTGCCATCCCAAAATATGCCTCTTGGGCATATTGATTATTTGGGGCTGATTGTTTCTAGGAGGCTTCAGACTCAAGAATATCTCTGAAAGCAGAGTAGAGGTTGCCCTTTTGTAAGGGACATGTACATTTATAAGGGAAACCTCTGTGTATCAGGGTGTCTTCTTCTCTGTACCAGGAAGAGGATGACTAAATCTCTAGAAACTGTCACCAGTGGAGAAGGCAATGACCTAAATCTGCATAACAACCTTACCTTTGTTTACTGTGCTTTTCCTGGAAACCTCCCATAACTGGTTCTCCCCACATCTTCTTTTGTCTTTAGCTGGAGATGGTATTTAGGGTGGTGGCTGGGGTCATTTTGGGGAGTTACTCAGTTTTCCTGGGTCTCTCCCACGTGTATAGGAGGTATACATGTTATTAAACTTCTGTTTGCTTTTCTCCTATTAATCTATCTTTTATTACAGGGAGGTCTCAACTAAGAACTTAGAAGGGTAGAGGAAAAATTATTTTTCCTCCCCTACATGGGCAATGATGTACATTAGAAAAGTTTGCTTGGCTTTGTGTCTGCTTGGGAACAAATCCTTCACAGCCTTTGTCACACATGACTCTAATCCCTCCAAATGGATCCTCTAGCCAAAGCCCTAGCTTAACACAATTCCAGGGAGCACCATTCACGTAATCCAACGGGTGCTACTCAACTAGAGTTGTGTGATGTCTAGGCCTTGTCTCACCCTCCAGTGTTATTTCTTTTCACCTGAAATGAGTATTGGTCAGTTGTTCACGTTGTCCTTAAAGCCATGATTTCCACGCTTTTTTGATTGATTGCCCCATCAGTAAAAGGATTTTTTGATTGCACTCTCAAAATATATACAGCCAGCCCTCTGTATCTGCAGATGCGAAACCCATGGCTATGTAGGGCCGACTGTGTTCATCGTACTATGCTATTTTATAGAAGGGACTTGAGCATCTGTGGATTTTGGTATCTGGGGAAGTTCCTGGAACCAATCCCCCTCAGATACCAAGGGACAACTGTTCATACTTATATTTATAAAATATATACATGTGCCAGCACACACAATAAAGAATTTTTTAAAGTTTGAAATACAAATTAAATAGGTATAGAATGTCTAATAATTTTTAAAATCATCATATTGGATGAAAAAGCAAGATCCAAATATGCTGCCTATAAGAAACTCACTTCGAATTTAAAGATGTGAATAAGTTAAGAGTAAAAGCATGGGAAAGTATATCCTATGCTAACACTAATCAAAATAAAGCTGGAGTGGTTATAGTAACATCAAAGTAAATTTCAGAGCAAAAAATAATACCAAGGATACAGAGGGTCATTTTGTAATGATAAATGAGTTAATTCATCAATAGTATATAACAATCATAAATGTTTATGAGCTTAATAACAGAGCTTCAAAATACCTGAAGCAAAAACTGATAGAACTGAAAGGTAAAGTAGATAATTCCACAATTACAGTCAGAAATTTAAATCCCCTTCTCTCAATAATTAATAGAACAAGTAAACAGAAAATCAGCAAGTTTATAGGAGACTTGAAAAACACTATTAACTAATGTGACCTAATTAACATTTATAAAATATTCCATCCACCAAAAGCAGAATATGCATTCTTTTCAAGTACGTGTGGAATATTTACCAAGATAGGTCATACTCTGGGCCATAAAGCAAGTTTCAATAAATTTAAAAGGATTCAAATTATGCAAAGTGTATTACATGACCACAGTGGAATTAAATTAGAAATCAATAACAGAAAGATCTCTGGAAAATCCTCAGGTAACACAACTCTAAATAATGCATGGGCAAAGAAGAAATCAAAAGAAAAATTGGAAAGTATTTTGAACTGTATGAAAATGAAAAATGACATATTAAAATTTGTGGGATGCACCTAAAGCAATGCTCAGAGGAAAAGTTATAGCACTAAACACCTATACCACAAAAGAAGAAAGGTCTGAAATCAGTGACCTCAGCTTCCATGATTAGCTGGGAACTTAACTGATTCTGTACAAGACATGTACAGAGATTATCTCTACATAGATTCTCTTCCTCTGGATTCTCTTTTTTGAGATTCTTACTCGTGGCCTCTTTTGGTGACTGGTAATGACAATGGGCCATATCCCTTCTTTCTGTCACTACCCTCTCAGCTAGGAAGAAGCTCCCCACCCCCATTTGCATCCCCTTAGAAGCTTGAGCAGAAGCCAAGTTCAGGTTCAGGAGAAAGAACACATGAGAAAGGGCGTTGAGGCTAGTTTCCAGTCTAGGCAAAAACAGTGCTCGCTCCTCACTAGTGATCCAGTCCACCTCACCTGGGCTGATGTGCACCCAGAGGTTTGGGGGTCAAAGCACTACAGAGTATATACTAACCAGCTTAGGCTGCCATAACAAAATACCATAGATGGGGTGATTTAAACAGTGGAAATTATTTTCTCACAGCTCTAGAGAATGGGAAGTCCAAGATCAAGGTGCTGGCCAATGCAGTTCCTGGTGAGCTCTCTCTTCTTGGAATGCAAGTGATCAACTTCGTGCTATGTCCTCACATGGCCTTTCCTCAGTGCACTGTGTGGAGAGAGAGAAGAGATCTGTCTCTCTCTCTTCCTCTTCTTATGAAGCCACTAATCCCATCATGAGGGCCCTACCCTCCTGACCTCATCTGACTCTAATCACCTCCCAAAGGCCCCATCTCCAAATACCATCACACTGGGGATTAAGGCTTTAGCATGTGAATTTGCAAGGTAGGCAAACGTTCAGTCCGTAATAGAGTGTTCCTACTAAAGAGCTCTCCCAGAAGTCCGTAACACGGCAGGTTGCTTGTGAAGAATTCTGGGACTTTGGTTCCAGTCATCATTATTTCCTCCTTGAAGACCCAGCAAATATTGTACTTCCCTTTGGATGCTAGAAGAGAAAAGAAGCCCTTTATGAACTCAGAGCACATAGCGCCATTACAATGTTAGTACAATATCCTTAACAAGAAGAAAGGGAGATATGCTGCAGAAGCGGGTGAAGGGCAGAGAGAACTGCCGAGTAGCTGAATGCCAATGAAGCAAAGGCATGACTTCTTATCCAACGCGACCTTGATTATCAAAGACCTTCAGGTCTTGGCTCTACTAATCATCAGCTGTGGACAAGTTACTTATCTCTCCAAAGCCCAAGTTTCACATTTGTAAAATGAGAATAGTAATAGAAAGCACTTCTCAAGTTTGTTTCGAGAGCAAGAGACTATTTGAAGGATACTTGAAAATGTTTATTTCAATATTAGTGTTGCTAATTATTTGGGTCAGTGTCTTCTCACCCATTATCTCCCGTCAGGTCCACACATCTGAGACACTGTATCACATAATTGTGTTCCCACAGTTTGTACCCTTCCTCCTATCTCCTGGTATGAATACTCAGAGACATTAAACCGAAGTTCAATGCCTTTTCACCCAGTCTGAATGGTTTCATGAATTTTAATAGTCTGAATTATATCATCCCACCATGACTTCTCCTTGTTAGAATCAAAAAGATCCAACTATCTTCCAACTATTTTGGTTAAATATTTTCAGTGTCGTTTAAGATTATTAAAAAGAAAAATCTATTAATTCATTAACTCAATAAATATTTATTGGGTCCACCAACTACTGTCCTAGGTACCAGGTATATGGCAGTGAACAAAATAGACCAAAGTCCCTTATATTTCATACTAGGATAAACAATTGTAATAATATAAACTTCTCCAAGTCTGCTGACTTTGTTCCAGAACTAGTGTTTAGACTGGTCATTGTCTCCATTCTCAAATAAAACTGGTATTTAATTTGTATTTTGACATGCAAACTGATGAAAGTATCTTTAGTGTTAGAGATGAAGGGATCTGGAGTAGATTTATCAGATGAAATGAACATCAAGAAAATGACACGTAGGGGCTGGCCCTGTGGCCGCGTGGTTAAGTTTGTACACTTCACTTTGGCGGCCCAGGGTTTCGCCAGTTCGGATCCTGGGTGCAGACCTAGCACCGCTCATCAGGCCGTGCTGAGGTGGCGTCCCACACAGCACAACTAGAAGGACCCACAACTAGAATATACAACTATGTACTGGGGGGCTTTGGGGAGAAAGAAAAAGAAAAGATTGGCAACAGATGTTAGTTCCGGTGTCAATCTTTAAAATAAATGACATATAATAAGAAAATAAACATGCTGAGAAGAAAAAGAAAAATCTCTGTGGCAATCATTAATTTCTCATTCTCTTTAAAGGTTTATTTCATAATGTAAGGAGGGAGGAAACATCATGAGGTATTTAGAATATATTACAAGCTCTAAATCCACATTAAACATATCTAAAAGAGAAATGAAAATTTTTGTAAGTAACTTCAGCAATCCGATAATCATATTGAAAAATTATAATGGTGTGTGGGGTTTCTCATCTTTACAGTTTTTAAAGTCACCGTGCAGCTGTTTTGCTAGACTTTCAAAATCAAGTTTGAACAGGGCCCAGAAAGTCAGCTTCATTACTAGTTATGAGATAATCTTTGAGCATTTATCCCAATCATACCAAAACTAGCTAAAGCTTAGCTGCAATTTTTTTTTTTTTGCAGCGGGAGAGCTGTCTGTGTCTCCTTTTTCATAGTGAGTCCTTTGATACTGTATGATATGGCAATCTGAAGGTGCCAGTTTTCTAGTTCGCTGGCCCCATGCCTTCTCCAAGTTGCTGACTCACTTTTCGGAGTAGAATTAAGAACGCGGCTGAATCAATAGGCATCTGTGGCAGAGAGTGCTAGTTCTTCCCCAACACCCATTTTCTCTTTCTTCTAAGGAAGCAGAAATTTTAGCTAGGCACAGCATTAACAAAGGTCGGCCAGATCTTGGAAAGCAGCTCACCCGCATCAGAAGCAATAGCATTAGGGTAAATAAGAAAGATTTATAATGTTGAACACTGTCTGCTGCTTCTCACTACTTTTAGCAACATCCTACAGAGGGATGGACCCCACTCAGAGGTAGCCAGACAGCAACCAAAAATGGAAGAGAACGTAGCTCTGTCAGGAGTCATTCGATGCCTGTGGCCTGCGATTTCAGAGCCCCATACAGTTGAAACAGCCAACTGCTGTCTGCAGCTCCACAGTGAAGCAGTTTAAAGAGGCTGCAAAAAGGGGAAGATTTGGCAAAAGATACTACTTTGGCTCCTCAAGCACCTTCCTTCTTGACTGGTAAATGAGAGCCAGAGCAGAGGTAAAGAGGATATTAAGGATGACAACTTCCCAACCAAACCTATTAAGAAGAGCTTAAAGAAGCAGCTACCAAGTTGAATGAGAGGACAATGAGTCAGCACAGAGAACCGTGAAACAGCAAGAGAATTTGCCTGGAACAGATCCTGGGCTATGGTTACTTCCTTTTTATTTTTTGTTTTTCAAACTAGAGTTTCTTTTTTGTTATCTTTTTACATTTCTTTTTTTTTAAAAAATATATATTTTATTATTATCCTTCTTCCTCTGGAGCTGTGCTCAGGGCCACTCTGACACTCTGTCTTTTCATTATCAGCCAAGGAGAGAGGGTTTCGGTAGGGCATAGCTGCAGGGCCTCCTTGAAGTACTTGGGAAGCAGGAAGCCATCAGCTTTCCCTGGAGTCAGAATCACTTCATTGGCAGAGCTGAAGAAAAGGGCTCCATCTGCCAGGGCCAGGGGCCTGTTGATGAACATGACCCGTCTGCAGTTTGACCACATGCCACTGACACCAGGATCCCCAGGCAGTCCTAGGGCCAGGTGGATGTGCATCCTTCCCCAGCAGGACAGGCCCTTGAGCAAGATGGATGGCCAGTGCTGCCAGAATGTGCCATGGATGAGCATCAGGGCAGGGCCTGTGGGGTCCCCAGGGGCATCAACTCCAACTAAGGTACCTACAGAGAGTGTCCCTGATTGGCCTGGATGAGAAGGCCAGTGCTGGAGTCCCCCAGCTGCAGGGCAAAGCGCTGCTTCCCTTTGGTGTCCACCACACAGTGCACACCTTTAGCTGAGATGCTTCGGAACTGGGGAGCTGCAGGAGGGCGCCCAGGGGCACAAAGCTGTTGGCCCCCGTGGGAAACCTCAGCTTCAGGGCCCCGTGGCACAGGGCGCAGGGCAGAGCCTTGGACAGTTGCACATCTGATTCTTGGGATCTGTGAGTACTTCTGCCCCCAGGCCCTGCTGCTTCCTGCCTCCTTCCGCCAGAGGAGTTCATGGCCAAGACACACTCCTGCTGCTGAGCAGCTGACCGTGCAGGACGGTTACTTCTATATCTAATTGACAAGCAACAAATAGACCAGAAGCCTATTAAGTGTTACAGGGAATCTAAAAGCCAAAGCAACCAAAAGCCTGGCAAATGTCTGTGATGATTAGAGCATCTGTAAGGCAGGAAAAATGATTTTCCCTCCACCCTTCTAAGTTCTTGGCTGAGAACCCTCTGAAATAAAACATAGATTAACAGGAAAAAACAAACAGAAGTTTAATAACACATATGCCTCTTGTATACAGGAGAGAGATCCAGGAAAACTGAGTAACTCCCCAAAATGGCCCAAGTTATCACCTTAAATACCGTCTCCAGCTAAAGACAAAAGAAAATGTTGGGGGTGGGGAGCCAGTTATGGGACATTATCAGGAAAAGCACAGTAAACAAGGGTAAGGTTGTTATGCAGATTTAGGTCATTGCCTTCTCCACTGATAAGAGTTTCCAGAGATTTAGAGTCTGCCTCCTTTTCCTGGTGAAGAGAGGGAGAGACTTAGAAATAGAAATTTCCTTTATAAATGCAAATATCTCTTACAAAAAGGTAACTTCTACTTGGTTTTCAGAGCTTCTCCTGTCTCTGCTGTTTCTTAAAAATAATCAGCTCAAAATAATCCTTATGCCAAAGAGACATATTTTGGGATGGCAAGTTCTCTTCCCCTTCACCTCCAAGCAGTGTTGGGACCCCCAAACTGCTCAGCAGGAAGCAGGCTGTGAAAGCTGAGCAATCGTTGAGAAAGGCCCACTGCAGATGTGACCACAATAATCACTGAAAAGCAGTTCCTTTAAGAGAGCAGAGCTAAGGGCTGTCAGATGAGCTAACTAAGGAATTTAACCCAATGCTAGGACACGGAACTTTTGCATTTCTAAGCCAGTAGGACTCAATATTTGCCGTGAACTGATGAGCACTGAGTGGTTCCACTTCTCCCTTTTGACAAATAGAAGTGGCAAGCAATAGGATATATTGGAGTATATGAGGAAGCCATTTGGTGTAAACCTAATTCGGCCTGAACTTGTTTTTGCAAAAGGACCTGACCGTGGCCGTTGAGCATGCATTGTATATCTGCTTTAGACATTTCCTATGGCAAGAACAAAGGCCCTTAAGATAAAGGTGCAACTTCCCTCCCCCTCCCAACATTTGCATTTCCTTAAAGGTTAAGCATCTTTCCTTAGGCTAGGAACTGATTGCTGCACTCACCTGTGACCACCCAGCTCGAGACAACAGACTTGCTTCCTGCTGCGCCCAGCGAGATAGCAGACCCACTACCTGCTGTGTCCATCAAGCGCTGTGCCAACAGGGCAATCTTGTGACTATTGGGGGAGGGACCTTTCAATCATATGTAAAGCATCCTCTTTGGGGGTATATAACCACTCTGTACACCTCACTTCTTTGGTGTCCTTTCTTCCTTCGGGAAGAAAGGCCCCAGGCCATGGTCCTCACATTTTAGCTCAGAATAAACTCTCCCAAATTTTCATTTATAGATTGGTCATGGATTATTTTCGTTGACACTTTCTAAGATCAGTGTTTCTGTTCTTGTCACCTTGCTCCTGCTCTACCATTATGTTGTGGATGGGGCATATCACTTGTCTTATTTTTTATAGTTTCCAGGATCACAAGGAGACACATCTGAACCTGACATAGAGGATCATACATCACTCAGAGATCCTGGACTTTGAGATGTATGTAGTCTAGGGGAAGAAAAATAATTTTCCCTGTACCCTTCTAGGTTCTTGGCTGAGGCCCCCATGTAATAAAAGATTAATAGGAGAAAAACAAACAGAAGTTTAATAACACGCATGCTTCCTGTACACGTGGGAGAGACTCAGGAAAACTGAGTAACTCACCAAAATGGCCGAAGTCACTGTCTTAAATACCATCTCCTGCTAAAGACAAAAGAAAGATGTTGGGGAGCCAGTTATGAGACATTATCAGGAAAAACACAGTAAACAAGGGCAAGGTTGTTACGCAGATTTAAGACCCTGCCTTTTCCGTGGATAAGAGTTTCTAGAATTTTGGCCACTCTCCTCTTCCTGGTGTAGAGGGAGAAACACTCTTACAATGTAAATTCCCTTATAAATGTTAAGTCTCTTAAAAAGATGATAACTTCTACTCAGTTTTCAGAGCTTCTCCTGTGTCTGCTGTTTCTTAAAAATAATCAGCTCGAGATAATCAACATGCCAAATAGGTGTATTGTGGGGTGGCATATTCTGTTCCCCTTCAGTAGCAATGGAATTGTCCTTGGGAGTTCTCTCCCTTGGCAACACATATTTTCTATGTGCGGGAAGAAGTGCATGCATAGATGTTTATGTGGCCAGAAAAGCAGAGTGGCAGTGTTGTGGCACAACACTGGGGTTCTGTTGCCTGATGCACATAAACAAGCCAATTAATTATGGCATCAGCCTTTGGGAGAAGAAATCAGCTTTATCCTGCAAGATTGATCTGGAGGGAGACAGGGGGCATATGCCCTCAGATCTGTCTCCTTGATTCAGGGTTAGGGCTGAAATTTCAGATTAAGATTTCTTCTTCTGCACATTTTCTGAAAGGCAATTCTTTGGGGGTTTTTTTCCCTTAAAGACTGGCACCTGAGCTAACATCTGTTGCCAGATGTTGATCTGGAGGGAGACAGGGGGCATATGCCCTCAGATCTGTCTCCTTGATTCAGGGTTAGGGCTGAAATTTAAGAGGTTAGGGAGAACAGGCTGACACATGGAAACGCTGGCAGGACAGGATTTGATTGGTGGGCTTCGAGCATTTATGGTAAGGTTCTAAACGTTTATGATAAGATTCTAAACATTTTTGATGAGGTTCTAAATATTTGTGATGAGGTTCTAAACATTTATGGTAAGGTGGGGAAGGAATTTTAACACCAGGTCTTCCTGAATGACAGACCCCTCACTTCTTTTAAGTTCTGGTCATATCCCAGTCGTCTCCTTTCATGGAGTGGAGAATCTTTGGTTCTGCAGTCATTTCAGATTAAGATTTCTTCTTCTGCACATTTTCTGAAAGGCAATTCTTTGGGGGTTTTTTTCCCTTAAAGACTGGCGCCTGAGCTAACATCTGTTGCCAGTCTTCGTTTTTTTCTTCTTCTTCTCCCCAAAGCCCCCCAGTATATAGTTGTATATTCTAGTTGTAGGTCCTTCTGGTTGTGCTGTGTGGGATGCTGCCTCAGCATGGCTTGATGAGCGGTGCTAGGTCTGCACCCAGGATCTGAACTGGCGAAACCCCAGGCCGCCGAAGCAGAGTGCATGAACTTAACCACTCAGCCACAGGGCTGGCCCCTGAAAGGCAATTCTTAATCACTCTGTTGAGAAGACAGGATCTGTTGAACTGGTCCTGGAGGGCCTGCAGTTACAGCAGAGGCAACAGTTTTCCCCCAATATCTGTTTGCCTCTTCTTCTATCATAATACAATTTTGAGCTGAGTATATGACCACCGAAAATAAAAACTTTATTTCCCAGTCTCCTTTGTAGTTGGATGTGGTCATGAGACTAAGTTCTAGCCAATGGTGTGTGAGAGGGCACGTGTGCAACTTCCAGGTTATGCCCTTAAAGGGAAGACACATGTCTTTCCCTTTCCTCTTTCCTGCTAGTTGGAATATTGAGGTGGGAGAGCCATCTGGGATCAGGAAATCATGGCAGCACTCTATGAATGGCAGGACAAGACAAAAGGAGCCTGGTTTTCTGACACTTTAGAGCACTATACTAGCCTAGGCTTTTATAGGAGAAATTTTATTTATCTGTTATACATAGTCAAACTTATATCTTAATTAATAAGTAATTATACATCACAATCAAATTCTAGAAACCCAGAAGAAAATAGTTGTCTAAGAATGACAACTTCTTTAGCTTTGAGCAATATGAAATGTAAAATGTGATAGACAAAGGATTAATAACTATACCATATTAACAAGTCATTTAAATTTATAAGAAAGACATCTAAATCCTGTAGTTAAGAGAATAAACAGTCAAGTGATTCTTGAGGAAATACATATGGTGAAGGAAAATCACTTGGAAGATGTTTATCCTCTATAGATATCAAAGGAGCAAAGATTAAACTAATCAAGAAATTTCATGTTACCCCCTGATAATTATATTAGCTAATGCTTATTGAGGACCTATTTCATGCTAGGCACTATGCTAAGTGTTTTATATCACTTAATCTTCACAGCATTTTATATATGAAAAACCAAGACTTGAAGAGGTTAAGCAACTCACCGAAAGTCACATAATTAAGAAGTACTTAGAGCAGGATTTTAAATCCAGGGGTTTCTGACTTCAGAGTCAGTACTCTCAACTACTAAACTATATTACCTCCCATGCCCAGAGTCACATTTATACTGATGATAGCACACATTGCTGGAAAGACCGGTAAGTGGTTTCTCATTCATGGTTGTCCAGTTTGCTTTCAGATACCTTGCTGCCCTTCTCTTGCTCTGTTCTGCAACATGGGAGACTAAATTTTCCAAGTTCCTTTGTTCTCTGGCTTCTAGGTGGTTTTGCCCAACGGACAGTACTTGCGGAAGATTGGAGAGCAAGAAGAGAGTTCCAGTTCTTTTCTCTCTCTCTCTTTCTGCTTGTTACAGCATCTCTTCTGTGGACCCAGCTTTTGCCAGACCAAACCTCCCTTGATAGTCCCAGAAACTACTGGACGGTTCTGACTAGGCAGACTTAGTCATGCTTCTAGTTCCCTTTATTTTTATTTATTTATGTATTTTGAGGAAGATTAGCCCTGAGCTAACTACTGCCAGTCTTCCTCTTTTTGCTGAGGAAGACTGGCCCTGAGCTAACATCCATGTCCATCTTCCTCTATTTTATACGTGGGATGCCTACCACAGCATGGCTTTTGCCAAGCTGTGTCATGTCCGTACCCGGGATCCAAACCGGCAAACCCCGGGCCGCAGAGAAGCAGAACGTGGGAACTTAACCGCTGCGCCACCGGGCCGGCCTCCAGAAGAAAGGCTTCCCTCACTGGGAATCGAACCCGGGCCGCGGCGGTGAGAGTGCCGAATCCTAACCACTAGACCACCAGGGAGCATCTCTAGTTCCCTTTAGATAGCTCTGGTTTCTGGGCTCTGGTAATACCACCTCATCCCTCCATCCCTAGGGGTGGCAGCGTATTTCTGCTGTTGCCAATCTCTGAGTTATTTCACCACTGACTTCTCAGCTTCTCTATTACTTGTAAAGTCAATTTCCTGTTTTATTTTTCTTTTGTTAAAACTACTAGAGTGGTTTCTGTGGTTTTTGCTGGAACCTGACCTAATACACAGACAATATATCCCTTTTGGGAATAAGGGCAATAATGATGATGATACATGTTGACGTAGTTTTCTACCCTTAAAAATGTAGCCTAAGGAAATAATTTAAAAGAAACAACAGCGAAAGAATTTGCACATAGATGTCTATTTCAGCATTATTTATAATAGGAGAAAATTGGAAATCACCTGAATGTTCAATATTAGGAGAACGGACTAAAAAATCAGGGTATATAATACAATGAAATAAAATGCAGCCATTATAATTATTGTATCAGTCAGCTTTTGCTAGATTATGCTGCAGTAAGAGATGATCCCCAAATCTCTGATTTACCACAGGCTTATTTCTCACTCAGTGATCTATCCTTTGCAGGCTAGCTGCAGCTCTGCAGGACCCAGGGTCGCAAGGCAGTGGAAAAAGAGCAAGAACAGAATAATACAATCGCTCTTAAAGCTTATGCCCAGATGTGGGATATGTCATTGCTGCTCAAATTCCACTGGCCAAGTAAGTCATATGACCAAGCCTGATATCAATGAAGCCGATACTGGTCCTACAGTGAATGCCCATCAGGAGCTGGCTCTGTAAATATGGCCCCAGAGGAAAGGGCAGCAAATATTTTCAACCATAATAAAATCTACCAAAGTAATGAAGACTATGAAGAAACATAGAAAATGTTTGATATAATGATAAGGAAAGTAAGAATATACAAAAAGATTTTATATACACTATCGTGGTGGCGTCTGCTAGCTGTCCAGCAAAATCCATTCCAATCTGTTTCCTAGGCATATGAAGTTAGATGTAGTCATACGACTAAGATTCTAGTCAATAATACACTCTACCTGGAGATAGCGTCAAATCCCACAGGTTAAGAGCTCAGTCTCACGGTGCTGCCCACCCTCCCCACTTCAGATGCCAATTGCAAGTCCGGGTTGTCACTCATGCTTCTGACCAACTGGCTATAAACTGGAAGTTCCCACGACCCCCTTCTTGGGCTCAATTAATTTGCTAGCAGAGCTCACAGAATTTAGGAAAACAATTTACTTACTGGATTACCAGTGTATTATAAGAGGATAGAACTCAGAAACAGCCAGATGGAAGAGATGCCTATGGCAAAGTATGGTGGAAGGGGCTTGGAGCTTCCATGTTCTCTCTGGCATGCCACCTTCCTGGCATCTCTACATGTTCACCAACTAGGAAGCTCTCTGAACCCAGTCCTTTTGGGTTCTTATGTAGGATTCATTAAGTAAGCATGATTAAATCATTGGCCATTGGTGATTAATTCAACCTCCAACCCTTCTCCCTTCCCCAGAGTTTTGGAGGTGGGGCTTAAAGTTCCAACCCTCTAAATACAGGGTTGGTTCCCTTGGCAACCAGCCCCCATCCTTAGGGATCCTTAGGGGCTTTCCAAAAGTCACCTCATTAACATAAACTCAGGTGTGGTTGAAAGGGACTTGCTATGAATAACAAAAGGCACTTTTATAGTTCTTATCACTTAGAAAATTCCAAGGGTTTTAGGAGCTCTGTGCCAGGAATGGGGACAAAGACCAAATATACATTTCTTATGATAAATCACAAGGGCCCACTCTCTTGCACCCTGATTTACTATCTCCCAGCTATTCCCTCCTACATCATTAGGCTCATGACAATGGGTCAGAAAATTATAAAATGAGAAGTTAAGAAAGAATTCTTGTGATGTCACGAATCTCTAATTGAGAGCATGAAGTTTGAGAGTAAACAAATGATTTTTTTTTTTTTGACGAAGATTAGCCCTGAGCTAACATCTGCTGCCAATCCTCCTCTTTTTTGCTGAGGAAGACTGGCCCTGAGCTAACATCCATGCCCATCTTCCTCTACTCTATATGTGGGACGCCTGCCACAGCATGGCTTGACAAGGGGTGCCATGTCCGCACCCAGGATCCGAACCGGCGAACCCCAGGCTGCCAAAGCGGAACACGTGCACTTAACTGCTGCACCACCAGGCCGGCCCCACAAATGATCTTTTTAGGTACCAAAAGGAGAAGTTTAAAAAAACCTCTCTACATAATTTTTCCCTGCTAAAACTGAAATAATAATAAACTTTACTTTTAAATATTTATTATTTCACTAATAACAACTAACATATATTTACTCATTTTCATTATGAGTTTACACATGACCTCTTTAAGGATAATATCCCCAGACAAATTTCTCCATCCTATAACTTCTCCCATCCCCAACTCTCCCAAATACTTCTTCTCAACCCATAGTTTCTAGAACACCAAAGATGTGAACTATAGCTTCATTTATTTCATTCCATTATGCTTATTTGTTTATGTGGCACTTTTTTCGAATGGACTGGAAATACCTTGAAGCCAAGGGCATTGTTTTATTCATCTCTATATCCTCAAAACCTGGCTCAGTAAATGTATGTTGAGCAATGAATGAATTCCTAAGGCTATGAGTAAATGACACTCACTGATTCTGGTGTTCCTGACAGAGTTCATTGCATTTGGGAAGGCAAGGGCCGAATTCTCATTTTGGCTGGACCAGTTACCTATTACCTTGGGCAATTCTCTTAACCTTAATCTTCATCTGTCAAATGTCTCTTTGTACTATGCCATGTTTACTATGAAAAGGAAACTCTGTGGTCCAGAAAGATCTCAAGACCATCTGGGAGAGAAAGTGGCTGAAACAGAAGCCATTTTTTTATTTAATTAAATTAATTAATTAATTAATTAATTTGAGGAAGATTAGCCCTGAGCTAACTGCTGTCAATCCTCCTCTTTTTGCTGAGGAAGACTGGCCCTGAGCTAACATCATGCCCGTCTTCCTGTACTTTATATGTGGGCCGCCTACCACAGCATGGCTTTTGCCAAGTGGTGCCATGTCCACAGCCAGGATCTGAACGGGCCAACCCCAGGCCGCCTAGAAGCAGAAAGTGTGAACTTAACCGCTGCGCCACCGGGCTGGCCCCAGGAGTCATTTTTTCATATGTATTGAGGGCTTGGCTCTAATCTTCCCAAGAGCAATGAAGACTCAGTTACAACATTTTGTCAGCAGTATTAATCCATAAATCACTTACTTTTGGTGTGGAAGGATTTAAATCCTGCCTCTGTCCAAACTTACTGTGTCAACTTAAATTCTCCAGGTTTGTTTCCTTTTGTAGAATTACAATTAATTTAAAAGATGTTTATGGAGCACTTATGTCTTGAGCACTTATTATATGTTTAGCACTAAGCACTAGGCAAAGATAGGATGCATTTTATTAACACAGAATATAAATATTTTTGGTCACTTTGCTTTCCCTACACTCAATCATGGTCTTTGGTGTTCAAACAAGTTATTTCTTATACTCATTGATTCATGGCATATCAGTTTAGAATTTTTTGTTTGCAAGCAACAGAAAATTTATCCTAAACAGGCTTATGTAAAAGGAAAATGTATTAGTTCATGTCACTGAATAGGATAGGGGATAGGACTGGAGTTGAAATGACATCCTCCCGATCTAGTTCTTCTCTCTTTCTCTCCAGCTCTAGTTTCACTTCTTTTGGGTTGGTACCATTTTTTGAGGAGGATTAGCCCTGAGCTAACTACTGCCAATCCTCCTCTTTTTGCTGAGGAAGACTGGCCCTGAGCTAACATCCATGCCCATCTTCCTCTGCTTTATACATGAGACGCCTACCACAGCATGGTTTTTGTCAAGCAGTGCCATGTCCGCACCCAGGATCTGAACTGGCGAACCCCAGGCCGCCAAGAAGTGGGATGGGCGAACTTAACCACTGTGCCAGCGGGCCAGCCCCGGTACCATTCTTTAGACAGGAGTTCTCACTGCAGTCATGACATGGCTGTGGGAACTCCAGATCTTCCATCCTCTAGAAAAAAGTGAATGTGTCTTTCCTAGATGTCTCAGCAAAAGTCTCATTGCATCTGATTGGCTCTGCCTAAGTCATGTGCCCACCCCTGAACCAATTACTGTGGCCTGAGGATTGTGCAGCTCTGATTGGCCAGGACTGAATAATATAATTACCCTTGGAGCCAGAGTGAAGCCAACTTCACTAGAGGCACATACAGTCAAAGAGAGGAGTAGTCTCCTCCATCTCCCACCAAGGAAAATCTGGAACAATTACTAGAAGAAGGGTTGGTAGGCACAAGACAATAAAACAACTCAGTCCAGTATACATAGGTTTATTATACAGAGGTCTTAGATTAGGTTCTCTGGAAACAGATTTTGAGATGAATAACTGAGTGCAGGTTTATTGAGAAAGTCTCTTGGGAAATACACCTGTAAGGAAGTAAGAAAAGCAAGATTGGACAGAGGGAGACACTGACCCATGATGAGGTTGTAAGCAAGGCTTCAGCCTATCTTATATAGAGCTCTGAAGCTAGACCGGTCCTGTCACCGACTGGCCGCCCTGAGGAACTCAAGGAGGGGTTTGGAAGCATTTAATTGTTGTTCCAATTTTTTTCCCTTTGTTATGTTAAGGAGATGCAAGCACCAACCAACCACCCGGAACCAGACCAAGCCTCACCATAAGAGCTATGCCTATGAACTTTGCTTTATTTTTAGCGCTAAGATCTCTTCAGGAGGAGCTTAGGTCTTATTACCATCACCTACAGTGTATGTGGAAACATGTTTTCCAAGTGAGCCCGAGAAAGTCAATACCCACCTCTCCCTTTTGACTATTCATTCCCCATCCAAAATAAATGTCCCTGCTTCCCTTTGTTTGGGGATGCCATGACTTTGGAAATGATTCCTCATGGTCTCCTATTTGCGGCAAATATGCTTTACTTTGTGAGACAACTACTTCTGGTATAGAGTCTGATTTAACTCACCAGGAAGGGATCCACTTCCGTTTTGGTAACAGTCCTTCAAAGTTGACTCAAATTCATGCAAGGATGCCAAGTCTTTGTATTTCCACGTCAGCCAGTCATTGGCTGTAGGCCACCCACTGGGAAAGTGTATAAACTTTGTGAGGCAGATCCTTGAAGCAAAGGCACTTCCCAGTGAAGGACATAGATGTCAGCTGTCAGGAACTGATAGTCCCAGCAACTTGGGGATAGATACATTGCCTTGAAGAGGGGATCTTGGTGGAGCACCATAGTGTCCACTACAAATGCTCTCTACCATTGCTGTAATCTTAGTGAGGTCACTCCATATGAACTCTTCCTAATTCACCTATCTACTCATTCTCTTGTACCTGCCTAGCCTGAAACGGTGATGTTTTGTTTTGGAAGGCAAAGTTATGCTCAGAGACTGAGACTGTCTTTGCCAATAGTTTATTTCACAGATTTGCTGTGGGGTTGATAATAGTTTCACAAGCCAACAGCATATAGGATAATGTGTCTTAATAAGCCAGTCAAGAAATACCAGAACATACTCCAAAACAACGATAGATTAATCACATTATTGTTTCAGGCAAGGGGAGATGAAAGGAATCAAGTCCAAATTAATTAAGGTGTACCTTTTTATATGAGTAGGTACTCAGGAGAGATGGCTTGATCAACTGAGAGCTGATGTCTGGCTGCCAGTGCAAAATGAAAGCGAAAAGTCCCCTGTTGCTAAAGCACGTTGCTAGGGAATGATGGCGCTGGTGTTGGAGGGCAGGCTAATCTTCATGGGGCCACTGCGTGATTTGTCACCACTACTGATAAGGCAGTCACCCTTACCACGATAGGAGCTAATGCCCCCCAGTCTTCGGATAGTTTATTTAGGTCAGCAAAGAGTGCCATCCCCAGACCAAAACTCTCGAATAATTTTCACCAACTCTTGGTATTTATAGTCTAAATGTCCCCTTGCCATAGTTGCTTCTCCACATGCTCTTATTGATAAGCCCCAATCAAGTCCCCTCAGCAGCTAGGCTACTGAGTTACTAATGACAACAGATGAGATGATGACATCTTGACACAATTTGCTTCATTTTTATATTAAGACAACTTTTTTCTTTGTCATAAACAAATGAATTAAAATAACTTCACTTAAGTCATAAATAAGTGGATTTGAAATCATATCAAACCAATACACAACAAATGTTTTCCTCTGCTGTCTTCTCCTACCACTGTTATCTACCCACTGGATCTATAGCAAACTTACCTACTAGCTCATTAGAGAAGAGATTTTTTTTAAAGAAATCTATTTGTGATTCTCTCAGCTTGAGAATTGAGGAAGGTGGGCAACTGTCAGCCTGTGTATGAGGATTCTCTAAGAGCATCGTTGAGCTTATCTAGCATTGAGGAGAGAAAACTGAGAGTCATAATGAGTTTATTTAGAAGTAGATATTGAGCATGTTTTCTACTTTAAATGTGCCTGAGTAGTCCCTCACTGACAAGGTTCCTTGTAGGCTTGCTCCAGAAGAAGGGAGAGCAAGGGATCCCATCAATGGAACCCAGACTCACCCTTCAGGTCCAACAAAGATTTCCTCTCACCAAGGCTCAATTAGCTACTCTTGGCCCAACCCGCCACCTGCAGAAATCAACACTGAGCCACAGTATGGCACCATTTCTAAAGGAGATAGCCAGCCACTTGGGCAAATTGATTACTTTGTATCCCTTCCACATGAGGTGTGTGTGACTGTGCAGAAGAAATTCATTCTTTCCAGAACTGATTCATACTGTTGTTATGTTTGCCTTTCCTATCCACAGTTCCTCTAGCAGCACTACCATTCAAGAGTTTACAAAATGGTCATCTATTGACGTGGTATCCCATACAGTATTGCCTAAAATCAATGGACCCCTGTTATTGCAAAGGAGTTGCACATGACCACGAGAATCATGGGTCTCACCAAATATGTCATCACCCAGGAGCACACGGCCTAATGAAATGGCCCATTAAAGGCCCAGCTAAGCTTTTTGCTTTTAGACCATATCCTGTGGAGTCAGGGTGCCTTGGTGAGAGGAAGCCTTGGTTAGTCCCATGAGTAGCTATTATACTTGTCACCATGAGAGACCCTGAGTAAGACTAGAAGAAGAGCTGACCAGCTGAGCCCAACCCAAATTGCTGACCTACTGCACAATGAGCAAATAAACAGGTTATTATTTTAGACTATTATGTTTTGGAGTGGTTTGTTACATGGCAATAGATTATTGATACAACAAATGAGGCCAAAATATTTGACATAGTACATAAGACGTATGTGATACAGCTGAAGAAAATACCTGCAAAGTTCTATCACATGCTAAAGAGAGCTTCTGGGCCCTTCCCTAAAGGCTCAGAAGAGGCAGCAAAACCGGTTCTATGACTATCACCCAAACACTCCCTCCAGCCTAAATAGAAGAGGACTAGAAGGAAGAGTTTTATTAGTTGTCATTTTTGAGGGAGTGTTGTAGATTTTCCCTCCCATTGGGGAAGGCAACGCTAAGAGAGGGGGGCCTCCGAGAGCTGAGTTAGGAGCGTCTTCACGATGTATCACCCTTCAGCTGCTTGCTTACTGAACTGCAGCTATCTACAGGGCCAACTCACACAGAGAATTTTAGGGAGAGCTGACCACATACCCTTGGAGTTTGGAGAGTGGAGTCAGCATAGACACTGCTGCCCGCCTCTTGCCAGAAGAATTCAGAAGACAGGAAGCTTGCCGGAACAGCAATGACAGGGCAGCATGTCTGTTGCTCCAGCATGGCAAGGGTATGTGAGTTTCCCACGGATCAAGTGACTATCACAGAAAGCAAAAAAGCTTGAGCCTCTTGCTTGTGCCCTCCCAAACGCCGTGCCAGTGGGTGAGGGGATCCTGGCAGTTTGGGTATTCCAAGAGAGGTCTTCCACAAGAGGCAGAGGTTGAGAAGAAGTTAGAAAAGGTTGAGCCTATTTCGAAGAACTGCGCTGCGTGGAGGGTGCTGGAGAAACACATTCACCTCATGAGAGAGCTGGCATTTGGATGCCAGTCACATAGAAGGCATGGACAACCAAGACGGGACTTACAGCAACATCAAAAAGTAAAAGAGACCGGGGGCTGAGGCAAGAGAGGCCAGACAGAGGAAAGGGCATCATTTGTGTCCTAAGATGTACTATCAAATCTTCCCAGTGGGAGATAAGAAGAACCCCCAAAAGAAACCAAGAGAGCAAGAGCCGATTTTAGGCATCTGCCATGTCCAGAGAGGACAAAGCCATCTTATGACTGTACCTGTAAAGCAATCACTTGCCCACCTCCATTCCCGCCCTCTTCATCTTTGGAGGAGAAGAAACTGGTTAGCAAAATGGAGGAGGAGAAGTAGAAGCCTAAGTAACAGAAAGAGAAGGATTATACCCTCTTTGACTTCAAGCTCCTCACAGGTGGCAGGACCCAACTGGGAGACAGGACAAGATATAACTTTAAATCAAATTTAAAGTTTTGATTATTTTATGGGACTGCTGGTTGTCCCCCCAACCTTTTTTCTAAAGTCATAGAATTTTTAGCTAGGTTCAAGACTGCTTAGAATAAGACCACATTTCCCAGTCTCCCTTAATCACAGTAATGTGATTAAGTTCTGGCCAATGGATTGTGAATATAGGTGATGTTAACGACTTTTGGGTCATTCCCTTAAAGGAAATGGGTAGGCCTTCCCTTTCCTGATGACTGGAATGTGACATGGTGCTGAGCCCTTCTGGACCAAATATATTATGGTGTACTCTAGGGATGGTGGAGGAAGAAGACAGGAGACAAACGCCTGCTCACTTTGTGGAACGGAGCTGCTGTATTAGTCCACTTTGGCATTTAGTAAGCAAAAAGTCTCAGTGCCGTACTATGATGTACATTTGTTTCTCACTCATGGGTTTGTGAGTCAGCTGGGGCAGCTCTGTTTAGTATAAAACCCTGAACTTGAACAAGTCTTCTACGAATGTTTTAATATGATGGTCCCCACTACGTGAGGTGTGTGACAGGAGTGAATGGCCCCTTTCTGACCAGATCTGGCTTCCAAAATGAGTGGCTCTCAACACTGGAGCTGCTCTGCTTTGGGATGTGGGTCAAGTTAGGCTCCGCTCCAGGCGTCTCATTCTCATCCACAGGCTGGAGGGAGACTGCAAGTTCTCAGAAGGACAGTGACAGTCCCCTCCTATAGCAGCAGTTGGATCCAGCTTGAAGTTTTCCCTAAACCTGCAGACACGGCATCTTGAGGCCCCCTCAGAGACACCAGCACCAGCAGTTGCTGCTCCATCCTCAGAGGTCTGAGTTTCGGCTCCACAAGGCTCCCCCTCTAAATGTCTAAATGATAATAATCCCAACCTCTTGCCTTGATCCCCCTAGCTCTTGCATAGCAGCTGCTTCCTGCAGTTGCTATCTCTGTGATATAGTGAGTTCTCTTCTTGCTTTTTCAGTTATCTAATTATTAATGCTTTATATTAAATTCTGTTAAAATAATGGAGGTGGTTTGTTTCCTGACATCATCCTGAATGATTCACTGGACTAAATTCAATGCCTGTGAGACTCCCCTTCACTATTTTCTCTCTGATACACTTCATGACATCCTGCCCCCAATATCTGTCACTCTTCTCTGTACTCATTTTTATCATAGAATTTACTGTGCTGAACTGTCATCATTGTTTTTTTCTCATCCATCTCCATCCCAGGCCAATAGCTCCCTGAGGTCAGAGCACGTGTTTCCTCAGTTTTTGGCACACAGGCAACTCTGAACAAGACACGTTTGAATGAATGAACAGATGAATGAGCGAGGAAAAATAAAACAGAAGCAGTTAATAGTATGAGATTTGGACGGCTCACGGAGCGCCAAAATGAAAGAGAAAGTTAGATGGTAATGTGAGAAACAGGAGGGCTGTGGCTGCCAGCTGTGCGCCCAGCTCCGATCACACGGCAAGCTCTCAATAACACGAATCAACAAGAGGATGGAGGGGCCGCTAGGACTCTGCAAAGAATACTCGGTGACAAGGAGGGTAGGGAGAAGGAATGGGATGGAGGACTCCCGGGACGCCAAAGTGTGTTGGCCCTTCGGGCTCTCGAGAGACTGTTATGCCTTTAAGGGACGCCTCTCACTCCCCCCAGGCTCCCGCCCCGCCCCTTCCTGGGTTTCGTTCTGGGTTCCTCCGCCCCCTTCGTCTCCGCCCCGCGTCTCTAGAGGAAACAGGTAAAACACGGAGAACCGGGTTTTTTTTTTTTTTTTTACTCCGGGGCCCGTTCTGGGCATGCGTCACTGCCCGCCCGCGCGCAGGCGCAGTAGCTTCCGCAGTAACCGGGACTGCCCATTTTCGATGCAGGGGAGCGTTTGCTCCCAAGCCAGTTCAGGCTACCCTAATTGACCACCTTTCCCGTGGGCCCCCGCCCTCCGATGGCTGTGGGGGAAGCCTCGCGAGATCGCCTTCGGCAGTCCCCGGCGGCGCCATCTTTGTGCCTGGCGAGCGACGGCGCCCGACGGGAGCCCTGAAGCCGGCGGTTCGCTTGCCAAGCACTCGCCGAGACCGGATCCAGGAAATACGAGGCGGGCCTCGGTGGGAGGGACGCATTGAGGGAGGAGGGAGGAAAGGGGGCGGCGGCGGCTGCGGCAGCGGCGGCGGCTCTCACCAGATCCGGGCCCCGCGCGGCGCGCACCCGAGGGGGGTCGGGCGGGGAAGCGGCGCCGGCCCGGACCCCCCGTGGGAGCAGGCGGTGGCAGCGGCGGACGGGGAGCAGCGGCTGCCGGGTGAGTGTCCTCGAGGAGGCCCGTCACCTGCCCAGTGCGTCGGGGGTGGCCCCGGGGTCGTCCCGGTGACCCCGCGCCCGGGCGGTGGGCGTGTGCGCGACTGCGGGTGCCCCGGGGGCTCGGCTCGGCCTGGGGCTGCGGCAGACACCGGGAACCGCGGGGCGGCAGGAGGTCTGCGCAGGGCCTCGCGCGCCCGCTCCCGCCCTGGACGCCCCGGGAGGCCGAGGAGAGAGGGAGTGGCCGGGGGCCTGGGTTGGCCTTGGCCCCTCCAACGGAGGGGATGATGTCCTTGCGAAGAGTGAACCTCTGTGGACGGGCTTCAAGCCCCAGCAAGGCGTTTGGGGATGAGGACTAGCACCGCCAAGGTTGGGGCTGTTGAGGGTTTTGAGAGACGTGGGGAAGATTAGTAGTGATCGTAATAATTGTTCTAAAAGAGGTTTGCAGATGGCTGTTGGCAGGTGTGGAGTCAGGAGAAAGCGTTGTCTCTGTTCGTTTAAAGAAGATCACAGAAGCAGTTCTGTGAGGTCCAGTAACAGATGTGAGTTAGTCCCAGTTGGAATTCTCTAGTTTATTACCATGTACCAGCTCGTTAAAGCGCATAAAAGCAGGACTTGGGGGATGGGATGGACGGACAAGGTGGGTTATCAAGTAAGCTACGTATAAAGTCAAACTTTCATATTGGTGATGAAAAGCACTTCTGTCTTTACTGAAACATAATTTTTTAAATTGCTTAAGACATCTTGTCACTTTGGGTCCAGACAGGGCTTGTCAATTCCATGTGTTCTTTCGGGATGTTTGTCAGTTAGACAATAATTTTGGCTTGTGATGTATTTAACTCTGGTTTGTAAAAGGACAAGAATGAATGGGAAAGAAGAACAATTTGACAAACTTCGCTTCTTTGGCACACTTTTTCGTTTTGGAAGGATAAGGGGATTTACTTTTTTTCTTTGCTTTGCAAATGTTTTGCAGTAGTATGCAAGAACATTTGTGAGAAGAAAGAAACATTTCAACCAAGAAAGGGCTTTTGAGATCAGAGTTTAGTTTTTCACAGTATTAAGTTATAAAAGGCGTCATCACCCATGGTAAGTTTTGTGATGGTGTCTTTTGATGAACTCTGGAAGAAGAATGCAAGCATATACATGTACATAATTTTAAGTCAGTGTGTGATACAAAGTTTTTCACCTTTAGACCTCCCCTGCCCCCCATTTGCCTACAACTGGCTTAATCAAGGGAAACGCTTTAGTGAAGGTAAATATTAGATACGTGATTTCCATCTTTACATTTGGCAGAACATAATAATCTGTGTTTTGTCACTCTTAGTTTTCTTCCACGTTTATTTGACACAGCCTTCTCAATTATGGATACCATAGTTTGTGTTGGAGTGAAGGGAGCTAACGTTGAATATATTCAGGCACTGGGCTCAGTGAGTTATGTCCATCTGCATGTAATCCTCGTAGCTACTCTGTGCTAAAGATAATGTTATCTCTGTTGTACAAATATCGACAGTAACCCCAGTATTTTTCACTAACTTTTCCTTTTCATATAGCTAGTGAGTTGCAGAGCTAGAACTCAAACTCATGTGTGTCTGATTCTAGAATATGTGCTTTTTCTACTGTACTCTGCATAAGTGTATGTGCTGACTAATACAAAGTTTATGAAAATGGAAATTTTTGTTTCAAAGAAACCTTTCAATTCTGTTGGTAATCGCGAAAGCTTTCAGTGTCCTTGACTGAAGATAATCTTGTTTTTTTTCTTTTTATGTCCATTTTCTAGCCAGAGGTAACATTTTAGCAGAAGTCTGCTGATTATTAAAGATTCCCAGTAGCCATTAGAGACCTAGCTGAAATTCAGATGTTCAGTAATTTTGTGTCCAGTTTCAGTACGCCCAAGATAATTCAAAGATCAAATATTTTGTTTATTCTGGTCCTGAATAGTTTTCCAAATTGCATTACTAAAATAAAATATCAGCTGTTTGTAGGGGTTTGAATTTGCTTTATCGTAGCTGGGAGGTACACACACCCATACCCTCCCACCTACTCACCCACCCACCTACTTCTCCAACAAGTAGAGTACTTGATAACAGACACTGTTTTTCTTCTTTTTAATTTAGTACAGAGGTTTCAGACCCAGTTCGCAGTTTCCAGAAAATACGGCAGCTATTCTGGGATCCAGCATAATCTTCTATGGGGCTAGGGAATAAAAGACTTTCCGGGTTCCCAGGCAGTATCTGAGATGTCTGGCAAACAGGAGGAACGTCTTGCTAGTGCACAGCCATTAGTGACTTTTGTCCCCCACTGGTCTCTGCTCTTGCATCTTTGATGTGCTGCTGAGTTGCCAATCCTGGCCATTATCTCTACTCAAGAGAGAGTTCATCTGGAAGAGTAGCTGCTGAAATTTAAAAAAAAGGAAAGGTTGTTAAGTGTCTGGCATTCATCCTCCAGCAGGTTATTTGATTAGGTTTACCTGTTGAATTAATTACCCCTGGCTGAAAGTTCTGGGAAAGTTATTATGGAACTTGGGATTTGCTGCTGCTGCTTTTAAGAAATAAATTATTTGGGAGCCTTCGGTTAAGTAACCGTATCTCCCGGAAGCAATGGGCATTAGAGGCTGGAGGCAAAAGAAGTTCTGTGCTCCTCAGGACACATCTGCTCGTGTGTGTGTTATATGGAGTTTGGAGCTTTGCTTGAAATACCTTGGAGTCCTGACAGGTAGCGTTTGGTCTGAAGGAGCAAGTTTTTCATTATAGTTATACTCCCAAGAAAGAGTTAAACATACTTCCTTATTTGTGAAGGTAATTACTCATGGTATTTGGGCTATTGGGTGAAAAAATCGACGAATGATAATGTAACTGAGTGCTCACCAAGTAAATAAAAAAGCTTTTCTGAAATGATTTATATTGCCACTATATAAAGAAAAGACACCAGGAAATTGTCTCAGATGTCTTTAGAAGTTTATTTTTATACCTTCCCCATAATAAGCCTCAATTTATTCCCATGGCCACAAATATTCGTTTGTCTAAAAGTGAAATGGACCTGATGAAATATTTGGAACTGTCAAAATGAGTTAATCCTAAATATTTAAGAGCATTTATTATAGTTTACCTCATGGGCAGTTCTATTCGTTTATTTGTCCGACCCTTCAACATCCCACTTCCCTCCTGCTTCAGATTTCTCTCCTTTTCTTCCTCTTTCTGACACTGCTCTACTGATAACTGGAGCCTTGCTGTAGTTCTCAGTTGACGCTGAAGTCTTTGGGCAGAGTGGCTGCTGACACGGTGGGCAAGGAGACTCCTCTAAGTCGATTCCCCTTCTCCGAATCCCGGTGCTCTAGAAGGTCAAGAGGGACTTGGACAAGACCCCTTAGCCCAGTCCGTTCTTTCTTGAAAAGGAGAGTGAGAGTAGCCAGAGTGAGGGAGGCAGTGTTAAGACTCTTGCCATGGTTTCTCTTTTTCTTTTCCTTTCCTCTCCTAAGCGTTAAGGAGGAGAGTGTGTCAAAACCCACTGCTGCAGGAGCAGGCATTGTTCCCTCGTCCTCTTCTACAGCCCACGCCGCCCCCCGCACTTTGTCCTCTCTCCTTTTAGCTGCCATCTCACCCTTCATCCTTCTCTCCCAAGTAGGTTTTGCCTTTCTTATCTCAGGATCTCCTCCCACCGAAGCTCTGCCTTTTTGTCCTTCTAACTCTGCAGCCTAATGCACCGCCTTTCCTCGTGGCTCTGCCTTGAACATGGAAGCCTAGGCCTGTGGTCCTAGGGGAGCTCAGACTCCCAGTTAGGGGAGGAAAGAATAGTTTCCGACTTCCAGAATTGAATAGGGCAGGGGCAGTTGCTTTTAGTTTAAGTTGAATGCTAAATGGGTTTTCCCATAGAAACACTGCCCATGCAGGTCTGGTATTTTATTATCCTTCTGTAACCTTATGGGTGTTTAAGCTTTAAGCTTTTGTGTGCTGATTTGGAAACCTGGTACATAGACCTTTGTTTCCTGGGAAGGCAACTTCTGAGATTCAAATAGATGATTTTAAAAAGTCAGCTTGTGCTCTAGAAGTTGTTGGAGGTTCGGTGCTTTTTGTTAATCATTCGGTGGGATGGTAGGGAGTGCACCTTTAGCTATCCAAAATTAGATGTGTTACGTGGATCAGATGGCTCTTCTAGGAGATAGACTGATAGCCTTTTTAGATTGTCAGTGAAGAATTTCTGCGTTTAGGCACATGTTTTGAAATACAGTTGAAGTTCAGTCCATCTCAGGTTAATGTTTGTCATTAAAGCAGATGTTACAGTGTTGTGGAAAGAACAGTTTTGCTTTGTCATGAAAGGAATATCTTGTTCCCACTATTTCTTGCTGCTGTTTTGAAACTTTTCAAGGGTCTTGGAACTCGTGCAGTTATTTTACCCTAGTTTAACTAATGGTAAATGTGGACAGTATGTTTTTCCTGAAGATTTTGAAGTAAAGTTTTAGTAGTCTTGGTGAAGTTAGATGCTGTTAGCGCTATCTGTAGTGTTCAAACAGTTAAGCGAGGGATTTCAAAGTGATCAAAGTAAAATATATTTTAAATTTGTTCTCCATGAATGTGTTCAGTCTTAGCTTGGTTGAAGAACATTCCTAATAAAAGGCAAGATGGGTGTTTTTTTTTAATCTCCAAACCACTCTTTTTTTAAAAATGAATTTGAGTAAGCACCCTTTATTTTAAAAATGAGTTTACCAAAATCAGTGTTACCTCAATTAAAAAAAAGAGTTTACCAAATTATTTCATTACACACAGAGTGCAGTGGTTAAAAACGTGATCTCTAGAGGTAAAAGGCTCAGATGTTCGAATCTTACTTTTGACACTTAACTAGCTTTGTGATGGTCTTTGGCAAATTGCTTAATCTCTGACCTGTTGCCTCATTTTTGAAATTGGGATCGTGTAATAGCTACCTCACAGGACTTTTTTGTGCAGATTAAATGAGCCAGAGGATGTATAATGTTTAGAACATGCCTGGCAATGGTAAATGCTCAAAGTTGGTTCTTCCTGTTATTATTACATTGTCATTGTCATTATTACTGCTGCTGTTACTACTTTAGCTACCTTCTGAAATGACACCTCTTCTGTCTTGGATGTGTGTGTGTGAAAGATATACTTGTTTATTCAGTAGTAATTTTTTGGTGCAAAGCTTATGGGGGTCCCGGGAGAACAGTGTATTAACTATTAGATATATCCAAAATTGGCCATAGGGCAGGAAATCCATAACATATTAAGCTAATTTTTTTCAGTAACACCATTCCTATTGTGTTAAGTATAAGGAACTATGCTACTTTGATGTATGAGCGAAACTGGTTATTTGAATAACCACAGTGTCTTTATTAAAATCTGTTTTATTATCTTGGCATCTATAAGACCAGAGTCTGCGTAGACAGAGCCTCAATTTCTAAATGGTCCATTTATAAGACTTTCTTTTTGGAAATCAGCACCATTTTCCCACAGAAATAATGTCATATATGGCCTTCAGATTCCCTGTCCAGCCCAACATATCTGAATTTGAAGACTGATAGTACTAAAAACGAACTTCTCTGTATAATAGTGTCTCAGCAAGAACATGCGCTGAGAATGGGTACTGAGAGATTATGAGAACAGTCTCGAAGATGCGGCAGCTGGGTCACATTCCTTTGTGATTTTAGCAAGGACTCAAGCCTTGGGCGGAGGGCTTTCTCCTCTGGTGGAGGCTGAGGAGAGAGTGGAGGGTGGGACCTGATCTCTAGAAGGCGGGAGCTTTTTCCTGGCTTGGCTCCTCAAAAGGCTGTGTAGTATAGTGCTTGCCCTCAAATCTCTGTTCCATTGCTTACAGGACTTCTCGTCTGTAAAATGCAGGTACAGGTACTGCCTAGCTTACAGGGCTCTTGGGAGGGTTACATGTATGAATATATATAAAGCACTTAGAACAGCACCTGGCCCATAGGTGAGTGCATAAGAAGTGTTATATATTTATTATGAAGCTTTACTGTTTTAGAGCCTTTAGAATTACACCAACTCCCGCCCCTTTGCTTGGGTGTCCATGCCCATATCTGTTGTACTTAAATAGGATTGGTCTCCTCCTTTATCCACTGAGATGGTTTCATAACTTTTTATTTTCATCCCTGCCTAAAGTAAGCATCTTTTTTTTTTTTGGAGGCTTTTCTGGGGTTTACTTTATTTAGTAACATTGGAGAAATAGGTAACATTTCTTCTGTGAACCCACCCCTGTCCCCTATGCAGGCCTTGCGGGGATGGCGATACATTACTTGAAGGTACTGACTGTGGACATTTGATTGGGTTGGAATTGAGGTACAAACTTCTCAACCTTTGGTAGTTCACGCTAAGTCCTTTGTTTTTAAGTAAGCTTTTTATTTTGGAATAATTTTAAATCTATAGAAAAGTTGCAAAGATAGTACTGAGTTCCCGTATACCCTTCACCCAGGTACGCATAACCATGCTTCATTTGTCAAAACTAAGACACTAACATTGGTATATTAAGATTAGCTAAACTGCAATTTTATTCGATTTCACCAGTTTTCTTGCTAATGTAGGATACCACGTTGCATTTAGTTGTTTGCGTTTATATCATTGAGATCTCCTGTTCTTTAGTGAATGAGTTTCTGTGGCCACAAAACCATTTTCTGATTTGAGTTGTCTGCAGGTCCTCAAAAGGCCAGGGGTTTCCCCTGGTGATGGCAAGTCCAGGGATTCATCTTAGCCCTGAACTTTATAGTTTGACATAAAAGTAGAGAGACTTAATGAGAGTGGAAAGAATGCTATAGGGATGGGGTAGAGACTAAAGCATTTTTATAATTTAAAAATATGTTTTCACAGGATTAAATGGGTTGTTTTATGTACTGTTCACTTTTGATGGATTTAGCTTCAAAATGACAACTCATCCTTCCTTTTAAAAATGTTATAGTTATATAGAAAGCATATTTTCTTCATATTGGATATAGAAGGTAACTGGAATGAATGGGAGAAATTAATTTTTTGTACTTATGATTTAATAAGAAATTAATATTTAGTACAATAATTTAATGTCAATTACTTAGCACATTTGTTTATACGTACTGGTTTCAGTTTGTCGTCATGATTGATTTTTTTTTAAGTCTTTTTCAGGAGTACCATATGCTGTGGTGCCATTGTCATTCTAAATTATCACATATGCCTTAAGTTTGACGTAAGAGTCATCATTTAGCGTAAACAGAAAGTTATCTGTTAGGCTGCACAGCATGAACTTGACTTCTAGAAAGTCTTATCTTTTCTGCCTCAGAAAGAGCTTTTGGCTATTAGTCATGGATGGCAAAGAAATTAATTTTGAGTTGATAACATTTGGATGAAAATATTTCAATTGAATATGATATGCATTGAGACACACTGCCAGTAAACAAATTCTCTTGGTGGGTGGAAATCCCCTAGAACTTACAGAAAATTGGGAGAGGGGTGAACTTAACTTAGGTTGTTTCTACTTACTGAGAGCTGCTTATGACCTTGTATAAATCACCCAACTTCAAAGGACCTTGGTTTCTTCATTTGTAAAGTTAGGAAATTTGACTAGATGTGTGAGTTTATTAGTTCATTTCTGAGGTTTGAAAGACCCTCTTATTTAATAAAAACCTGTAAGATCGAGTTGCATGTCTTTGATCTTTATGAATCAACACTAGTCACTAAATCTAGTTATAAATCAGTTTATCTTTTTGGATTCGAATAGTTTCTAACCAATGTTACTGTAAGTTTGAGAGTCACTAGTTGGTTTGACACCTCTATTAATATTTTTTGGTAACTAGCATGTTGTCTAATACCTGCTTTTTTAGTTTTTGTTAGTTATTTCTGTGCTTTGACCTGAAGCAATGGACTTCAAACTTTTTTGCTGTTGTATCCCTTAACCAATTTTGAAAAACAGATACTGCTTTACACTTAAAAAATAATTTATTAAAGTTTAATATATGTGTAGAAGTACACATCAGTAGTGAACAGCTCAGTGGATTTTCACCAACTGAGCCCACTCGTGTACGAGCACCCAGATCAAGAGAGTGAATGTTACCAGCCACCTAGGAGCCCCTTTGTGTGCTCTTCTGGTCACTTATCATCCTGTCCTCCAATTATTTCCCCACTTTTAACATCACAGATTAGTTTTGCCTACTTTTGTACTTTATATAAATGGAATCTCACTGTGATCTCTTGTGCACCCTTATGAATGTGAGATTTAGCTACATTGTGTGTAGTTGTAGACTACTGGTTCTCATTACTGTATATATCCCATCGTGTAAATATGTTACTATGTATTGTTCTCTTGTTGAGGGATGTGTAGGTAGGCTTCAGTTTTTGGAGAATGTCTTTGTGACCTTGGAGTGGGCAAAGCTTTCTTAAACAGGACTTTTTCAATGATAAATACTTCTTTTAGAATTCTGACTGGAGAAAGAATAGGAGAACTGGTTTGTTTTAATATGGGCATCTAAAAATTTTTTGAGTTAATGTATAATAAACTCCTTTACTCTGTAAATCTCAGGGAAAGTGTCCGTATTCATAGCTAAATCTTCTAGGTGACTGAGATTTGTGCTTTCATAGCTATTTTGGGTGGAATTCCTTCAAAAATGTGTTATGTACTTCTTTGCCTATTTTGTTGCTGATTTTTAGAAGTTCTTTATTATATGTTAGAAATGAGCCCTTGCTGGTTGCAAGGGCATGGTTTTTTATTTTTAATGCGTCTTTTGATAAACCAAAGTTCTTAATTTTAATGTAGTGTGATTTATCATTATTTAATGTTTAAACTAGACGTCAGATCAGGTTCAGTTTAAAATATCCTCTCCTGTTCTCTCGCATCCTCCAGAAGCTTTATTATTTTGGCTTTCATGTATAGGTCTAGCATCTGCCTGAAATTGATTTTTGTGCATCATGTGAGAAAGGGGACAATATTATTTTTTTCCACATGGATGGCTAACTGTCCCAGCACACGATCTTTTCCTACTGTTGTCAGGAGTCAAATATCCCTATGTCTAGGGTTCTGTTTCTTGGCTGTCTATTCTGTTCTGTCAGTCCTTGGACTGATACCACACTGTCTCCTTTACTATGGCTTTATCGTAAGTCTCGATGTTGAGTAGAACAAGTCCTTCCACCTGGTTGTCCTTTGAGAGCGTCTTGGCTATTCTTGGCCCTTTGCACATTAACATGAATTTTAGTATCATCTTGTCACTTTCCACACACCACAAATACACACACACACGAACTTGTGATTTTGATTGTGTTTGTATGGAATCTACAGAGCAGTTTAGGAAGAACTGACATGTTTATCATATCGTTTTCTGATTCATGAACACAATATACTGCTCCATTTATTTAGATCCTTTTTAATTTCTCTTGATAATGTTTATAATTTTCTCCAGAAAGTCGTTCACGACTTTTGAGAGTTTTATGCCTAGATTTTTGATATTTTTTGATATCGTAAATTTTTATAGACTTCATTTTGTTTGTTGTTTATAAAAATACAATTGACTTTTTTATATTGACCAAAATCTAGCAATTGTGCTGTTTATTGCTTTTAGTAATTTTTCTTTAGAGTCTTTTTATTTCTTCCTTTCAAATTGTTATACTTTTATTTGTTTATTACTGTGCTAACTAGTACTTAGCTTCTAATATTGAATAGTAGTAGTGATAGAGGGCACCATTGTTTTGTTGCCCTTCTCAAAGGGAAAACTTTCAACATTTCTCCACTAAATGTGGCATTTGCTTTAATTTTTTCCCACTCTATTAAATTAAGGAAGTTTCTATTCTTGGTTTGGTAGGAGCTTATATCATGAATGATACTGGATTTTATCAAATGCTTTCCCTACTGTTAATGTAATCGTATGATGTTGCTCCTTGAATCAAATTATATCAGTTGATTTCCTAATGCTAAATCAACTTTGCATTCCAGAAATAAACCCAGTTTGGTCATCATCACATTTTCTTTTTATTTTTCTAAGGAATTTTGGATCTTTGTTTTTGAATGAGATTGGCCTCTAATTTTGTTTTCTGGTACTGTCTTTGTGAGATTTTGGTGGCCTTGTAGAATGAGTTAAGGAATATACCTCCTCTTTCTTTTTTTAAAAAAAATTTTTTTAAACTTATTTTAACTAAAAAACCCAGTTTACCCATTTCTCGCACCCTCACTCCCCATCTCTTAAAACCACCAATCTGTTCTTTGTATCTATGAGTTTGTTTTTTAGATTCCACATATAAAAAAGACCATATGGTATTTGTCTTTCTCTGACTTATTTCACTTAGCATAATGCCCTCAAGATCCATCCATGTTGTCACAAATAGCAAGATTTCATTCATTTTATGGCTGAATAGTATTCTATTGTGTGTGTGTGTGTGTGTGTGTATACACACACGCGCGCCACAATTTCTTTATCTGTTCATCCACTGATGGACACCTAGGTTGTTTCCATATCTTGACTACTGTAAGTAATGCTGCATTGAACACGGGGGTGCATATATCTTTCCAAGTGAGTATTTTCATTTTCTTCAGATACATACCCAGAAGTAGGATTGCTAGATCGTATGGTAATTCTATTTTTAATTTTTTGAGAAACTTCCATACTGTCTTCCATAGTGGTTGCATCAATTTATATTCCCACCAACAGTGCGCAAGGGCTCCTTTTTCTCCACATCCTCACCAAAACTTATTTTTTGTCTTTTTTTTTTTTTGAGGAAGATTAGCCCTGAGCTAACATCTGCTGCCAATCCTCCTCTTTATGCTGAGGAAGACTGGACCTGAGCTAATATCCGTGCCCGTCTTCCTCTACTTTATAGGTGGGACGCCTGCCACAGCATGGCTTGTCAAGCGGTGCCATGTCTGCACCCGGAATCCGAACTGGTGAACCCTGGGCCGCCGAAGTGGAACGTGTGAACTTAACCACTGCGCCACCGGGCCAAGCCCTCTTGTCTTTTTGATAATAGCTATATTTTGTATATTATTCCCTTATCAGTTATCTGATTTGGAAATATTTTCTTCCATTCATTAGGTTGCCTTTTCATTCTGTTGATTTTCTTTGCCACGCAGAAGCTTTTTAGTTTGATGTAGGCCCACTTGTTTATTTTCGCTTTTGTTGTCTTTGCTTTTGGTGTCAGATCCAAAAAATCATTGCCAAGACCTATGTCAAGGAGCTTACCACCTATGTTTTCTTCCAGCAGTTTTATGGTTTCAGGTTTTACATTCAAGTCTTTAATCCATTTTGAATCAATTTGGGGATATGGTATAAGATAGTGGTCCAGTTTCATTTTTTTGCATGTGGCTGTCCAGTTTTCCCAACATCATTTATTGAAGAGATTCTCCTTTCTCCGCTTTATATTCTTGGCTCCTTTGTCATAAATTAATTGATCACATGTGTAGGTTTATTTTTGGGCTGTCTGTTCCATTGATTTATGTGTCTGTTTTTATGCCACTACCATGCTGTTTTAATTAGTTTTGTAATAAAGTTTGAAATCAGGGAGCATGATGCTTCCAGTTTAGTTCTTCTTTCTCAAGATTGCTTTGGTGGGGGTCTAAGGATTTGCCCTGAGGTGACATCCGTGACGGTCTTCCTCTATTTTTTGTGTGTGGGCTGCCAGCACAGCATGGACTCTAACAGCAGTGTAGGTCCAGTCCTGGGAACTGAACCGAGGCTGCCAAGGCACAGCACGTCAAACTTAACCACTAGGTCAATGGGGCTGGCCCGATTGTTCTTATTTTGAACATTTCCGAGTGTACATGAATAACAAGTTCAGTGAACCTCTGATGCTGCAGTCATCAGCGTTTCACCATACTTGTTTCATCTTCCCCCAACCCTTTTTTCTGCTGAGAATTTATAGCCTATCAAAGACATTTAATCTCTAAATAATGTCTATAAAACAAGACATTTTCTTACATAACTGCAATGCATTGTTATATACAACACACCTGATAACGGTTCCTTGGTAACATATATGATACTTAGTCCATGTTCAAGTCTTTCCAATTGTCTAAAATGATTTTTTTATAGTCGGTTTGTTTGATTCATCAGAGGATTCAGGTGGTGACAGCTTGATCCCTTCATGAAGGTCCACTTTTCACCTAATGCTTTTACCGTCCATCGACTGTCATTGCATGGATTAACGATTTAATTGAAAGGTGCAAAATTGTGATTGTTCTAATTTGATCAGTTCTGCAATGATTAGCTGAAATTTTTCTTTATGGAAGAACTTTTTCCTCATTCACTAGGGCTATTTGGTTAACCTGAAATATCTACTAATGAGTTCTTGAGTTGTTAAGGTCCCCTAGTGAGGAACCAAGAGTCTGCTTTCTTCTTTAGCTCAGACTCTTTTTTAATTCACTAAGGCTTCTGATAAGTACTTTTGTCCCTTCTTGAGGAAGTTAAAGTTACTCTTGAATGGTAGACTAGTGATTTCATGGCTTGGCTTGTCGAGGGCCTCCCGGTCCTGAGTGAGCAGTTGTGATTCTACTGAGAAGGGGTAGTGAGGGGACAGAGAAAAAACCGTCAGCCCCTTTTGCTGTTGGGCCTTGCAGTGAGGGTATGGTGCTCACTTGGGGTGTGGAAGTTTTAAAAATTCCGCTTCTTTACCAGAGAATAAATCAGACTCAGTATGGAGTTGTTTAAATTTAAAGACCTCTGGCCCTCAGGGCTGGCCCAGTGGCACAAAAGTTAAGTGTGCATGTTCCGCTTCTCGGTGGCCTGGAGTTCACCAGTTCGGATCCTGGGTGTGGACATGGCGCCGCTTGGCACGCCATGCTGTGGCAGGCATCCCACATATAAAGTAGAGGAAGGTGGGCACGGATGTTAGCTCAGGGGCAGTCTCCCTCAGCAAAAAGAGGAGGATTGGTGGCAGTTAGCTCAGGGCTAATCTTCGTCCCCCAAAAAAAGACCTCTGACCCTTAAAGGCCCTCAGCACAATTTTGTAGTCAAACTCATTACAATTTAATAACTTATTTAATACAATAGTTTAATGTACTTATTATAGGGAGCTGCAGGGACCCCTGATGGTTTGCCAGGAATGCAACTAAGATTCCTCTTGCCAGCTTTCTCTGAAGCCAAAACCTCAGAAAAGCTTTGGCTGTCCCCTCTGCTTTGCCAGCTCTGCCTTAGCCACTAGAGGTGACTGGAAAAGGGTAGCAGGGTGACTCAGGCAGTCAGGTAAACTTTCTTTTCTTTTCTTTTCTTTTTTTTTTTTTATTTGCTGAGGAAGATTGGCCCTGAGCTAACATCTGTGCCAATCTTCCTCTATTTTGTATGTGAGTTGCTGCCACAGTATGGCTGACGAGTGGTGTAGGTCCATGCCCAGGAACTGAACCCAGGCCACCCCAGTGGAGTGCACCAAACTTAACCACTAGGCCATGGGGCCAGCCCCTGAACTTTCTTTTAGTATCTATGGAATGTAAATCTTATTCACTAAAATTTCAGTTAGTAAAGGTATACAGATGGCTGCTTTCTTTTTCCTGACCTTTCATTCATATACTGTATCACTTGCTTGTGCTGTCTTCTTTAAACCTTTCACAGTTTGAATCTTACCTCTTTGGCCTTTCATTTTTTTAGGACAGTGTCTTCAGCCTTTTCTTCAAGATTTTCACCGTGACTTGTTGCATGTCAAACTGGACAAGGTATCTTAGTTGAAGTTTCACCAATTGAAAAATTAGAGGTAAGGAGTGTATATCTGTGTGTCTGTATTCTTGTAGCCATATTAGAGCAAAAAACTTTTTTGAAAACCAATCTGTATTGCTCTTCACATGTTTGTTTAACCCATCCCCTCATCCTCATCCCTTTTGTGCATTTAAGAGCAAGGATGAAAAAAATAAAAATGTCCAGGTGATTTCATGTTTAGATTTAGGCCCCAAGTCAGGACCCTAAGCAAATTCTTTGTACAATTTATTTGCTACTAGAAACCTCACCAGCAGACGAAAGGGTAATTTAGCAGTTGATTTGAAATCAAAGGGGCTCATCCCACTCAGAACCTAGACACGCAGTACCTGAAGCTGCTGGAGCTTGAAAGACCTGCTCCAAGGAGTACTAGGTGTGTGTGCATGTGCTGATCTTCCAGCTTTCTAGTTTTTATTGTAATGTTTCTTAATCTCAGATCTATATCAGTACCTCAGTTGTATAGATGATAGATCTAGTATTAATGAATAAGGATATAATTTTTAAAGTGTTATTACAGTATAGTTCTTTTTTTTTTAAAGATTTTATTTTTCCTTTTTCTCCCCAAAGCCCCCCGGTACACAGTTGTATATTTTTAGTTGTGGGTCCTTCTAATTGTGGCATGTGGGATGCGGCCTCAGCATGGCCTGATGAGTGGTGCTGTGTCTGCACCCAGGATCCAAACTGATGAAACCCTCGGACACCGAAGCAGAGCGCACGAACTTAACCACTTGGCCGTGGGGCTGGCCCCCCACAATATAATTCTTGCTTTGAGCCGGTGGTAGATCTATATCAAGAAAGACTATATAGCAGTGTCAGCTTTGGTTTCTAGATAGTTTGTTTTTCCACCTTATAAAAATGTTCCCACTCTTTAACATCTGTTTCGTAGTGTAATAACATACGTGGGTGTGTGTTGTGAATTAAACACTGGACAAGATGTTATGAGGCCTGTTTTATAATCTTAGCTTTTTAGCAAGTTTTTAAATCCATCTAGCCTTTGGTTATCTCATGTAAAACAAGGGGATTGTACTGACGTTGGGTTCAGGGTTCCTCAGCTTCGGCACTATTGACACTTTGGGCCAGATAATTGTTGTCAGGGGCTGTCCTGTGTACTTAGGATGTTTAGTAGTGTCCCTGGCCTTTGCCTGCCAAATGCCAATAGCACCCCTCCCCAGTATGACGGCCAAAAATGTCTCCAAACATTGCCCAATTTACCTTCCGGGGCAGAATTGCCCCCAGCTGAGAACAACTCGGGTAGATGATGTGTAGAGTTCCTTCCAGCTTTATAATTCTATTGTTTTTATTTTTAAAAATCCTGTGCTTCTTTGCAACCCAGCTTAAATGTTCTCTCTTCTGTGAAGCTTTCCTTGGTGCTACTTTTCCTTGTCCTTAATTGTTTCTTTTTCTCACAACTTATAGGACTTAATCCCACTCTATTAGAACTATCAGTGTGTCTCTGTCGCTTCGAGGCATGGGCCTCCTGTATCTCCAAGCTGAGTGCTCAGATTTTATTAAATGAGTGAGCCGTGGAGTCAGGAGTATTGTCAGGTTAGACGTTGTTAAAGAAGTGATTATGAATGGCATTTTTGTTAATCTTTCAAACTCTTCCAGTATGAAATTCCAACAGTTTGTGGTCTTGAATTTCTGAGTTAATGAGACTGGTTACTCTTTTTTTTTTCGTTTTAATTTTTTAGAAGGTTAAATAGTGTGTGTGAGGGAGCTGCAGAAAAGACATCAAGGCTGCATTTGAGGAAAATACAGTCACACAAAAATTGATAACATAAAGGGTTAAGTTGTTTCAGCTTTCATATCCAGATGTTTCTCAGATAACTCCACTTTGTTAATTAGAATGCTGCCATCTATTCAGATAAAAAGGAAAGGTAGCAGATATTTTTCTTGTATAACCTAGAGCCACCATATTCTGTCAGTATTTCTCAGAGCAACCCACAGTAAGAAATACATTTTAATCATCATCTTGCACATAAACACATACCTCAAAGAAGTTTTTTGAAATAATGTTACCATACAATGTGTGAAGCACTCTGATATTTTCTGTTATGTTTCTTTCCTTCTTTTTTTTTCTTAAATACTTGTTATCACCCAGTAAATTTATTATACAATTCACTAATAGGTCACAACCCACCATTTGAAAAACACTGTTCTAAGTAATCTCCTTAAGTAATAAAATGTGGAGATGATCTGTGTCTGGCATATGTTACCAGTAGGTTGTCCTGTCTTTCTTTTTAATAAGTCAAATAAGAGTTGTCCCAACAAAGACCTTGGAACACCTCAGCCAGAGCAAGTTAGATTTCCAATTATTTTAAAGTCCTATATTTTGTCATTTATACTAAGTATTTAGTGTGCACGAGGCACTATAGTTCAAAGAGCATGTTTGGTTTTCGTTCTCAAGATTTATGGTGATAAAACCTAGAGGGGAAGAAAAAGTTAATAAACATTTCAAGTGCTGAAAGTAGTAATAAACACACAGTGACTTCTGTAGGCGTTTAGGAAGGGGAGAAAGTTGTGCTGAGTCAAGTTGATGGGAGAAGGTTAATATGAATGTGGGGTAGATTTTGCATTGTCGTATCAGAGATTAGAAAAAGATTACACGGGGTAGAAAACAGCATTCATGTAGGTGCACGGTACTTCTTGCTCATACTTAAAGTTTATTTTTTGTGTAATGTTTAAGATAAAGTGAGAAATTAAAAAATAAAAAGTATGATAAAGCACTGAAAATATACAGTATATAAATAGGGTGTGTCATTTTAGTTCTATTGTGGTTATAAAATGAGGTTGAGTCAGGAGATTAATTAGAAAGTTATATGCATGATAGCTTTGATATAAGCCAATATTTGCCCTAAAATGATAAAGTTAACATTGAATGACTAGGTTTACTGAGAATGAAGATAATTTCTAAATGATGGGGAGAGAGAATGCTCATCTGTCAAAATAAGCTATTAAGGCTACTATTCTTTAGATAAATTGCTCTTCATGGAACAGAAATGGGTTATATAATAGCATTTTTTTAAAGTTATATGCTATTTTGGCTATGCAATTGAAATTTTATATATGCTTCCTAGGCCCAGGCTTCATCCTTTCTTCTCTAAGTAGAATGGGGTCTCAGGATAGTAAGTCACAACCAGGTGTGCTACAGAAGCCTTAAGAAAACAAGCCATGGCCTATCTTTTTGTCTCTTTGAACTGCTGCTCTCTTCTGTGGGATAATGTAGAATTTAATTACTGTGGAAGATATTTGTGACCTAAAGGAAAAGAAGGAAATTCAGCTTATGATGATACTTGGGAAAGAACCACCTGACCTAAAAGTATGGTCTAGCATCCTGTCTGCTGTTACTTTAAGGCACCAGAAGTCTATGAGTTTTTGTCATTTTTCCGTATTGAGTTGAGAAGTTAACAAAAGGATAACTATCTCATTTTGTTAGATTTCCAGACTACTGAAAAGAAGGTGCTTTCAGAGCTGGAGATGTGTATAAGACTCCTGTGCCAGGGCTCATAAACCATCTTGAGGTAATTAAAAGAAAACTTTTAAATATACTTTATTTTTTGGAACAGTTTTAATTTTACAGAAAAACTGAGAAGATAATAGAGTTCCCATCTACCCTGCACCAAGTTTCCTCTATTATTAACAGCTTTCATTAGCATAGTACATTTGTTACAATTAACTAACCAGTATTAAAACATTGTCACTAACTAAAGTCTGTACTCTGTTCAGATTTCCTTAGTTTTTACCTAATGTATTTTTTCTTTTTCAGGATCCCACCAGGATACCATGTTACGTTTAGTCATCATGTCTCCTTAGGTTCTTCTTGGCTGTGACAGATTCTCAGACTTTCCTTGTTTTGATGACCTTGTCAGTTTTGAGGAGACCTGATCAGGTATTTTGTAGAATGCCCCTCAGTTGGGATTTGTCCGATGTTTTTCTCACGGTTACACTGGGGTTATGGGTTTTTGGGAGGATGACTACCGGTAAACTGCCATTCTCACATTCTCATCACATTGTATCAAGAGTATATACCGTCAACATGATTTATCACTGTGAATGTTGACTTTGGTCACCTGGCTGAGAAGGTGTTTGTCAGGTTTCTCTACCTGTAAGAGTACAGTTACTCCTTTTTTTTTTAAAACCCCTTTTTGTACTGTGCTGTTTGGAAAGAAGTCACTATGTGTAGTCCACACTTAAGGAGTGGGAGTTATGCTCCGTTTCCTGAAGGGGAATTCTTCTGTGTGGGAGATTGTCTCTTCTCCCTCATTTATTTATTTATTCATTCATTCAGTTATTTCTTTATATTAGTATGGGCTCATGGATATTTATTTTATCCTTTGGGTCATAATCCAATATTACTTTATTTATTTTTTGGCTCAAATTTTTCCAGCTTTGGCCATTGGGAGCTCTTTCTGTTGGTTCCTGTGTCACTTAGACATGCCCCTATTGTAATAGGGTTCTTCTTTTGAGCACATCCTTACTTTCTGGCACTATAAGATACTCCAGGCTCATCCTGTATATCCCCGTCCTAGTTCTAGAATCAGCAATTTCTCTACAAATCCCTGGTTCCTTTTATTAGAGAGTGCTATTGGAAATCAAGATCTGGGTGCTAGGTGTGCTTGTTGCTACTGGGATATCGTTGCCTCTAGGCCCTCTTAGCTGAAATCCCGTGTATATACTATCTGTATATTTATGCACATCCATAAATATTTCTGTGTATCCCATTTCTGTATATCTGTCTGTATCAATATTAAGCTAAACATGAGATCATACTGATATCTCCAACTCTAATCCATTATCATTCTAGCCTTCTCCCCTTGCTTGTCTGTAACCTTCCACTATAACAGTGAGAAACCTGGCTCCTACCATTCACCATTCATTTTCTTAATTGTTCAGCCCTAGTATACGTGTATAGATATGTATCAGAATTGTCAACCTGTACCCCCGTGGGAAACAGTTTTATCAAGTAGAGTACAATGCTTATAGACTGTACTTTCAGGGATCATTTCTGTAGGTTGTTACTAGAGTACAGTGCTTATGTACAGTTCCCTCTGCTTTTAGTCTTATAGATTCCGCTCATTTCTAAAGTTATTTAGATCAGCATTTTCCTCCCTCATCCCCTGCAGTGGTACTGTTTCATACATTTATAATACAGTTAGATGCTGTCATATGGTCTCCATTCCTTCCTGGGATTCCCCTGACCTCCTAAAAGGCTTTTTAAAATTTGCATGCTTTAAGGTTTGCTCTTTGTGTTATAAAGTTCCATGGGTTTTGACAAGCGCATAATGTCATGTATCTACCGTTACAATATCATACAGAATAATTTCACCGCCCTAAGCATCTCCTATGCTTCACCCATGAACCCTCTCTTCCTCCCCACAAACCCCTGGTAACCAGTGATCTTTTTACTTTCTCTATAGTTTTGCCTTTTCCAGAATGTTCTTGAGATATTTTTAGTCACTTTATAAAGGAAATCTTTGATTTCTCTAACCTAGATACCATTTTTTCCCAACCACCAATTCAATATTCTTAATTGAACAAAATATTTCTAGTAAATAAGAATGAAGGCTTTTGCATTTCTTTTTCATACACCATTATAGAAGGTCATTAAACTTTGTTTGTTTTTTAATATCTTACCTCTTTGTTACTGACCTCGGAACTGGGAGGAGATGCCAAGTACCTTTATTTTTGTTTTTGTTGGACAGGTTAGTGGAGGAAGGCAGGGGGTGGCCTGTATGATATGTCCTGCATAGGTGACAGCTGGCAAACAGATAGTCACTTAGGGGGAGGATGTTAAGCTTAAATTTAATCTGAATATGTTTCTATTTGTTTCTGGGGGGCTATGTTTAATGTGAAAATGCTTTTGATGATGGGGCTGGCCCGGTGGCACAGCGGTTAAGTTTGCATGTTCCGCTTCTTGGTGGCCCGGGGTTCACTGGTTCAGATCCCGGGTGTGGACATGGCACTGCTTGGCACACCATGCTGTGGTAGGCGTCCCACGTATAAAGTAGAGGAAGATGGGCATGGATGTTAGCTCAGGGCCAGGCTTCCTCAGCAAAAAGAGGAGGACTGGCAGTAGTTAGCTCAGGGCTAATCTTCCTCAAAAAAAACAAAACAAAACAAATAGACAAATGAAAATGCTTTTGATGATTCTTTTAATATGAATATTATTTTGATCCATAGTATATCTCTTTTGAGAATATAACAGTATGAGATAGATGTCGTTAATATGTAACTATTTCAAAATGGTTTCCACTGTAAGGAAAATCATATAGGACGATTGTCTTAGAAATTATTTGGAAGGCTCGTTTAAGGGAAATAATAATCACCATATTCCTATCTCTCTGTTGTTATTTTGGTAGCACCTTTGCATATATATGTGCAAAATCCTGAAATTAGGACCCTTACCTCTGCCAGTAAAAGACCATTTGTTATGCCCCAATGTCAGCCACTTCTTGTTGCTGTTTACCTTGAAGAATTCACAACCTGGTACAAAAATTCTTGTTTTAAAAGCAGGTTTTGGTTTAAACTTTACACTGTCTTTAAGAGTTATGATATCATCAAAGTCTTACCATGTGGCCAACAGTACAGGAGAATAATGGTTAAAGCATAGCCTTCAAGTTTGTATCCTAGCTTTGCTGCTTGTTAACTGTGTGACCACAGGCAAATTATTTGCCCTTTCTGAGCCTCACATTTCCTCATTTGTAAAATGTGGATGATGTTATTCTGTCTCCCATGGATGATAACAGAGATTAAATGAGATAAAGCACTTAGCACAGTGCCTGGGACATAGATATGGCTCAAGAAATACTATCTAAAATTAAAACCTCTAAAGCAGCAAGAAGATGGATGAATGTTCCAAAGCTTTATACTAGTATACGTGTTTTTGTTCAACCATTATTACTTGGACCAGACCAGTCAGAAAAATGAATGATTCCTTTATTTTTAATCTTAAAAGTCCTCTCAGGACGATGCTAACTTTTCTTCAAACTTGGGAAATGCTCGCCTCACCAAACAACATGCTAGTAGTGGTTGTCAGCCCGAGATCCTATTGCCTGTCCAGGGGCCACTTGGGGGGGCTGCTGGGATTTTACAGGAGGGGCCAGGATGCTAAGCACCTTGCAACACACACAACAGGCTCGCATTATGAAGAATTATTGTGCCCAGATTACCACATCAGTAGCATACTGTTGAGACACACTAGACTAGACTGATAGAGTATTATCTTTAAACCTCACTGTCGAACACATTTCAGGTGTCACAGACCCAGCAAGTATATCAATGAGTGAAGCAAGGCTGGCCTGAGTGTGTGGGACACCCTAGGGAGTGTAGGAACTAGGCAGGCTGGAGAGTATGTGTCCTTTCTAAATGGGAGCAACGCCTCAGCTTTAGCCAATTGTTGCCTACTGTTGCTAGCTCTTCTGATTTTTTCGGAGAAAAGCTAGATATCCACAGTTTTATGTAAAATTTCCCTATTTTAAAGTGTGGCTCAATTTTTTTTTTTTTTTTTTACACTGCCAGAGCCAAACCAAGCAGATCAATGAACTGGATGCGGCCCACAGAGCATTGGTTTGTAACCTGTGATATGATTATTTTAGGAAGTGAACTAAAATTCTGGCAGAGGTAAACAGTCACGGCCACAGCAACACTGCCCTGCACGTTTGCTGAGCTTGGAAAAGTCTGTGGAAACAAAGCACTCGGTGTCGAGGTCATTTTCTAGAGTGTGGAGAATGGCGGCATCAGAGCAGAGCTCTGGGGGACCTGCCTCTCTGATTGGGAGCAGGAATTCTGTGGGAGAAATCCCAGCACTTGCTTTCTGAGGGACACAGCCCACTGGGCCTTGTGGTGCTGGCACTTCTGAACGAGGTGGGTAGCTGCCCCCCCTGGAGGAAGCCTCAGAGTGGTTCTCCTGCTAAGCGTACCATCCTGGCCCCCCATTCTCCTCCTGCTTCAGAAGTTACAGGAGTCCCTGCAAGGCTGCGAGGCGGTAAAGGCTCCACCCTGCAGCCTCCTGGTTTATGTGGCTTCGGGACTGGGTGACGATCAGAGGATTTAGGCCTTCGATATCTCTGCTTTCTTGATCTAGGGTCACCGCCTACCTAGCTCCACATTCCACAGCTGTGGCCATCTGTGCTTTACTGGAGGTGTTTCAAGGGTGTTCCAGGAGTGGGGTCACGTCCTGGCCTAGCCAGGACAGTTCAGATACTGCTTGAGTCCTCTGCCTAGTTTTAAGGTGTCAAATCATCACCCATCACTTTATTATAAAGTTGTTAAGAAACAAAGTCCATATGTTTTTGCATAGTTGTTGCATTCATCGATATATATGGACTGGAATAGATTGTATGTTTTGATCTGCACCATATCCAAATCTGTAATATACTATATGCCAATGTTCCATTGTAGTTGTATTCTATGGGATTAATTAAATACAAAAATACAGTGTAGTACTTTAGTGTAAAACTTTAAGTGCTTTTTAAGGAAACAGGCCCATCTTATTGGCTGGAATATATTCTGTTTGTTAACTATCTATTGGCTTAACCTCCCAGTGGGCAGAAAGGAAATTGCTTTTTTTTTTTTGAGGAAGATTAGCCTTGAGCTAACATCTGCCACCAGTTCTCCTCTTTTTGCTGAGGAAGCCTGGCCCTGAGCTAACATCCGTGTCCATCTTCCTCTACTTTATATGTGGGATGCCTGCCACAGCATGGCTTGACAAGCGGTGCCGTGTCTGCACCCAGGATCCAAACCAGCAAACCCCGGGCCGCGAAAGCAGAAGGTGTGCACTTAACCACTGTGCCCAGGCCGGCCCAGGAAATTGCTTTTTTAAAAGAAGTATATTAACATTTTAATAATCATCAAGAAATTACTAAGTTTATTTGAGAGTGTTATTTATTTTGAAATACTTAATGATTATCCATGTCTGTTAATGCTTGTGTGAGCGAATGTTTGTACAGGACAAAGTGCTAACCACTATTAAGATTACATACATAAGCCCTTAGAGAGAATACATTTTTATCAGTTTAGATTCCTACTCAAAAAGTAGGTCTACTATTAATCATTTTTTCAGACGATAGCCATCTTTGTGGGCGTGTAAGTTGTTGGCTTCAATTTTAAAGATGCTTTCTAATATGTTTTTTCAAAGGCAAATATTTGTAACCATTTTTTTTTTTTAAAAGGCAACTTCTTCCCTTTAGCTCTGCCTCTTGTGTGTCCTAAAACAGCTTGTTTGTACAAGGATTCTTTCCTCCCCTCTCAGCCCTCCACCTTGCAAATGCCTGTAAGCTCCTATTTGGATGATAAACTGATGAGGGTTTGCTTCTTTTTTTCCCAGCCAGTCAAAGAAGGGCACTCATCATCGCTCTGCTGGGAACGTCCTTGATTCCTACCAATGACATAGTGGAAAGAACAGAGATTTTGGAGAAGGCAGGCTTGTGTTTGAGTCATGTTTCTGCCATATGCCCATTCTCTGAGTTTCTTTTCTTACTTGTAAAGTGGAGATGATAATAGCTACCTTTCAGGGCGTAGTTGTTTAGTAAGTGATAGCTGACGATAATAGTGATAAAATTAATGGTACCTTTGGCCTTGGTAGCATCTGAGGTTCTGATGGCTGACAAAGCTGAGAGCTAGCAGCTCCTAGGAGCTTTGAAATACACGGAGCCCAAGCTCTTGACGCCTGAAACCTCTTTGTTCTTGTTGACCCTTGTTGCCTTTTCTTTCTTCTCATAAAAAGGCAATTGTATTGCCCTTATATTTTAAAGACTTGACATTAGGATTGAGAATGAATAAAACTGTTCTTTGAAGCCACTAGGAAAGCTCAAGTTAAGCCTTTGCGTGTTTCAGAATCTCTTTACTGACAATGATTAGATAGTCATCAAGTATTCGGAATGTGGTTAGCCCCTCAAATATTGAGGAATCATTCCTGGTAGGAAAGCTGTTATTTCTGTAGACACAAGCAGAGTTGATTACCTAAGGTCATTCCTATCATTAAATTCAGTGAATTCTGTTTTTTTTTCATTTCACCTAACAAATATTCAATGAATACCTGGTCTGTGCCTAGTCAGTTGTATACCCTTAAAGGACATGCTGAATTGGAATCTAAGAGTTCTAGGTCTTAGCCTGTCATTTAAATGAAAATCCTGAAGTCTTAAAGCTGTGCTGTCCGATAAGGTAGCTGTGACTAACTACTGGTGGCTGCTTAGCACTTGAGATGTGGTCAGTCCGAACTGAGATGTGCTGTAAGTGTGAAATACACACTGGATTTCAAGGACTTATTTTGAAAAACGTATGTAAAATAGCTTATCAATGATTATTATATTGATTTTATGTTAAAGCAGTAAACAGTATTTTTGATATATTGGTTTAAATGAGATTAAAATTAATTTTACCTGTTTCTTTTTACTTTCTTAATGTGGCTACTAGAACATTTAAAATGATTTACATTATATTTTTATTGGACAGCGCTGCCTTAGAGCTTCAGTGACTTAGCAAGGTTGCTCATCTAGTTAGGACTCCAGTGGCTAGTGCAAATTATGGATTGCCTTACTGTGAAAATGGCAGGTAATGTTTGCTTTGATCAAAAGGGTGGATAATTCAAACCTTGTTTGAGAAAAAAATTAACATTAAGGACTTTGAAATAGTTTGCATTTTAAATTAAAGCCTAGATTGTTAATCTGGTAGAATCTCTTAGCATTTTGGATTTGGGGTATTTTAAAAGGGGCAAACTGTAAAAATATTCTCATTGATTCAGTGGCCTAACCCTATTTTCCTTTTTTTATAAGCATTCACAAATCACTCTACATAGGTGATCTCTGATACCCCCAAATTTTTATTGGGAGTTTGTGCAGGAGGAGGGGGGCAAGGTTCATCTAAAGGTTCATATATATATTTCTCTGTCTTACTAGCTAGATTGGTTTAGTATAGTAAACTTAATTCTTCATCATTTAACAAACACTTGAACAGGTACTAGGTGAGGCTCTGCAAATGCAGTGGTGAACAATGCATAGCCCCTAACAGAATTGCAGGCTTTCTGTTTGGTTTTATTTTGTTTTGACTTTTTATTTGGAAATAATTCCAAACTTGCAGAAGTTGCAAGAATAAAAATAGTACAAAGAACATGGTATACCTTTTAACGAGATTCACCTGTTGTTAACATTTCTCCCTTTTTGCTTTGTAATTTGTTCCTTCCCTCTGTGTGCATGTGTGCATACACACATATATAGGATATGTATTTTTTCCTGAACAATTTGAGAGTAAGTTGCATATGTCATGCCCTTTACCCCTAAATGCTTCATTGCTTAATTCCTGAAAATAGGGATATTTTCATATATAACTACAGCAGTTATCAAGTCAGTAAACTTAGTAGATTCAATAAATTTAACATTGGTAGAATACTTTTCCTAATCTATCATCCACATTTCAATTTTATCAGTTGATCCATTTATTTTTTTAAATATTTTCTTCATTTAGTATAGGATCCAGTCTAGGATTTAGTTGTTATGGCTGTGTCTTCTTTAATCTGTAATATTTTTCTAGCCTTTGCCTTTTATGACGTTGGCAATTTGTGGGTTTTTTTTGTTTTTTTTTTTTTGAGGAAGATTAGCCCTGAGCTAACATCTGCTGCCAATCCTCCTCTTTTGCTGAGGAAGACTGGCCCTAAGCTAACATCCATGCCCATCTTCCTCTGCTTTATACATGGGATGCCTACCACAGCATGGCTTTAGCCAAACAGTGCCATGTCTGCACCTGGGATCTGAACCAGCAAACCCTGGGCTGCCGAGAAGTGAAACGTGCGAACTTAACCGCTGCACCACTGGGCCGGCCCCGACATTGGCAATTTTAAGATGACGTTCTCACTACCCTACTCCCTGCTTTTTTTTTTTTTTTAAAGATTGGCGTCTGAGCTAACAACTGTTGCCAATCTTTTTTTCTTTTTAATTGCTTTTTCTCCCCAAATCCCCCCCAGTACATAGTTGTATATTTTAGTTGTGGGTCCTTCTAGTTGGTGGCATGTGGGACGCCGCCTCGACATGGCCTGATGAGCAGTGCCACGTCCGTGCCCAGGATCCAAACTGGCAAAACCCTGGAGCGTGCGAACTTAATCACTCGGCCACAGGGCCAGCCCCCTCCCTGCTTTTTTTTTTAATAGAACATTTCCCATTTTGGATTTATCTGTTTTCATGAGTAGTTTCAGGTTATGCATTTCTGGCTGGAATACCATATAGTGATATATTCTTCTCAGGGTATCACATCAGGTGTATGCTGTGCATCTGTCCCTCATGGGTGATGTTTTGATTACCTAGTCAAGAGACTGTTGGCTATATCCACTCTATAGTTAAATTTTTCCCCCTTGCAACTAATAAGCAATTCTTTGGGGAAACACTTTATTAATATATCCTACTCTTTATCCAGATTTCCCCCTAGATTTAGCATCCTTTGATGATTCTTGCTTGAAGTAGTCTGTACTGTGATGGCTGCAAAATGATGATTTTTCCAGCTCCAACACTCTCTGCACATTTACCAGCTGGATTCCACTGTAAGCAAAAGCCCTCCCTTCTCCATCTATGTATGTTTGTATTTAACTGTCTACTTATTATTGATGTGGACTCATGGGTTTCTCTTTTCTACAGGCCTATAATTCATTACTATTTTTAATTATTTTGGTGCTCAAATTGTCAGAGATTCAGCCAGCGGGAGCCTCTTCAAGCTGATTTCCAGGTTATTCTAACAAGCTCCCACCTTTTTTTTTCCCCCCTGAGGAAGATTGGCCCTGAGCTAACATCTGTGCCAGTCTTCCTCTATTTTTGTATGTGGGTTGCCACCACACCATGGCTGTGGACAAGTGGTATAGGTCCATGCCCAGGAAGTGAACCCGGGCCACTGAAGTGGAGGACGCTGAACTTAAACACTTGGGCATGGGGCTGGCCCCTACATAACTCTTGACAGTCTTGGCTTAGAAAGAAGAGAGAGAGCTAGATGCCCAGTAAAAGTCAGCAGATTGCATGCAAAATGAAATTCCTTTCCTATAATGAAAGTCAAATTTCAGATTACATATTTATTTTTTAATTACGTATGTAATTATAAACTAGCAGAAGTAATTCAATATTTTCCTTAAGCATTTTTTATTTTTAAAATATTCTCCATAGTTCTCTACATTGCCCCAAGTAATGGTGTAATTTAAGTTTTGGGGCCTATTTGCAAGAAATAAAAGATCTGGTGTGGGATGATACTCTCATATGTGTGTGGTTTAGACATGTATCTTATAATCATGGTTTCCGTGTATCCTATGAATATGCAGGTGTTTACTTCTCATTCTTAAAAATATTTGACTATCTAGTGAGTGAACACAGGAAAAATATTACGAGATTGTATGGTATACACTGTATGTTTTTTCCCTTTTAAAAATGGGAAATACGGGGCTGGCCCCATGGCCGAGTGGTTAAGTTCGCGCGCTCCGCTGCAGGCGGCCCAGTGTTTCGTTAGTTCGAATCCTGGGCGCGGACATGGCACTGCTCATCAGACCACGCTGAGGCAGCATCCCACATGCCACAATTAGAAGAACCCACAACGAAGAATACACAACTATGTACCGGGGGGCTTTGGGGAGAAAAAGGAAAAAATAAAATCTTTAAAAAAAAAAAAAAATGGGAAATACAAGTTAAACAGTGGATCAGTTAATTGTCCCTTGATGCTACCAGTTGATTTATCATTTCATTATTACTTTACTACAGTCAAGTGTTGCTTAATCACGGGGATTTGTTCTGAGAAATGTGTCGTTAAGCGATTTTTTCGTTGTGCGAACATCATAGAGTGTACTTACAAAACGTAGATGGTACAGCCTACTATACACCTAGGCTATATGGTACTAATCTTACGGGACTAGCCTTGTATATGCAGTCTAGCGTTGACTGAAATGCTGTTAGACAGCACTTGACTGTAGTTGCCTTTATTTATATGGGTGCTTAATTTGACTAGTGCCAGTGAGATTTGAGGTCAGTTACCTCTAATCAAACTGTCCCCGCCAATCCCACCATCTTCGCACCTGTGCCAGTCGCACAGAACTAGGCGAAGGCCTAGCTAGGCAGGTCTGGCTGATAGTAGGCTACCAGCATCATCTTTGAAAACAAAAGATTCTCCATTTTCATTTTTCTTTGCCCAGTTGTTTCATTTAGACGTTGGGTTTCCTTTACCTGGACTTCAAATTTGAACCTTTTGGCTTCAAAGTATAGGGAGAATATAAGGCAAACAGGACAAGTATGCCTTGCAGTGTTGTTATCAAGTCTTTCCTTATTTTATTATTTCAGACATTAAAATGATTCCTCTGCTTTAGAGGAGTGATGTGATAGCCTTTGGGAAACTGAATGATTATACACAAGGAGGATTTCTCAAGGCTAGAAAAATATGGTGGCCAAAGAATAATACTCTATTTTTAATCTAGCTGCTTGTGTTTTTTTAAACAGTAAAATGAAACTGAAGTTTTGGGGAATTTTTTTTTTGGCTTTTTTTTAAACCAGTGATTGGCTGTATTACATCAGAAGGGCTTTGGCTAAATTTAATTTGTCAATTTTCCAACTTTGGAATTAGATATACTTATTTTAGTTCTCTCCATTTTAATATATTGATGATTTCTGTTTGAATAAAGTGAAATATGTAATTAAATTTAACCATACTTTAATTTCTTTTAATAGAAAATGATTGTAGCGTTGGAAGATCATTGCTATTGGAAGGCCGGTTAGCATCCATTTCCTGAGAGAAACTTGACCACCATTTGCTCTGGCATGGCGCAAAGCAGTCCACAGCTTGATATGCAGGTTCTCCATGACCTCCGACAACGTTTCCCTGAGATTCCAGAGGGTGTGGTGTCTCAGTGCATGATACAGGTAGATTGCCCACCATTGATAGTGATATTAAGTTACAGTTTTCCTTATTAGAGCTGGCTTTGTGTCGTGGTGACTAGAACTCAGTTAAGTTTTCTTAGATATGTGGTGCGGGGGCAGCATTTAGAGCAGGATTTCTCAACCTTGGCGCTGTCAACATCTTGGGCTGGATAATCTTTGTTGTTGGAGTCTGCCTTGTGCATTATAGGATGTTTCGCAGCATCCCTGGCCTCTACCCTCTAGATGCCAATAATATCCTTGCAGTTGTGACAACCAAAAATGTCTCCAGACATTGTCAAATGTCCCATGGGAGGCAAAATCTCCCCCATTGAGAACCACTGATTTAGAGAAAAGAGTAGAGGCATGCAGCAAAAAAAAAAAAAAAAAAAAAAAAAAAAAGGTTCTCCTCACATTTCCCTTCTTAAATTTTTTGGGTTGTCTCATCAGTTCCCAAATCCTTAGAATTGAATTTTGAATCTCAAATTTATCATTATAACTTCTTAGACTATGTTCTCTTGAGCCTATTTTTCAAAGTTTGTAGAGTCCACTTCTTATTGTTTTTCTACTTGGTAAATGCTTACTAATGCCTAATTTGTAAGTGTAAGGCTACTTTCTTTAGTTTAATCATGTTCTTTTTGTCTTGTTGTCTTTTATTGAAATAAGTCTTTCATCTCTGATAGAACATGTCTTCCCAGTCAAGGGGCAACAGAGAAACAGGCCTAACACTCCCCGTGTTGAGTTTTGCATCATCCTTCACAGGATCTCAGTAGGTTTGGGGTTATAACATTTCCCTATTTGGTTGACTTTTGGGAGCAGCACTTCTGTCCTGCCCACTGGACTTCTCGCACACACAATCAGTTCAAACTCTGCCTTATGGCGTAATATGCAAACTGTACCTTATTGCAGTGTGAGCGGCTCAGGATACAGCCTAAGTCTATATACAGTTGAGGTTAATCAGAAATAGAGACTCACTGAACAGTGGTGGTAACAGAGCTGCTTCCTTTATTTGCAAGCCCGTCTACTAGGTCTAGACTTTTGGGCTTATGGGTTTTGTGCTATAGCTTGCTTTTGTTTTTTCTAACGCACATTCCCAGTCTGAATTTACACTCTTTATTTTAGCCCCATTTTGGTCTCTGGTAGAACAAAGGTACTTCCCACTGACATGAAACCAAACATGAGTGAGGCCTCTAGTTAAAACCACTTCCTAGCAGTCACCTTCCACACCTATCTTAGGACCGCACCTAGCTCTAACCTTGTTTTATTTTTAACTTAATTTTATTTAGCCCTTTATTACCTGTATTTTTTCATAGCTTAGTGTCTTCATCTCACTTAGTAAACTGAAGGAATGGAATTTAAATTCAACTCTGAACATTTGTTGATAACTTACATTGTCCTAAGTCTTTTACTTATTTTGTCCCTTTGGCATTAATAGAGTTTATTGGTAGGAAGACTTACCACCTACTGGCTCTGGAAAGTTTCTCTGTTGGCATGAAAATATGAGACTCAATAGTTTGCATTTCATATACAAGCCTTAAAGCCTCTCTCTGGTCTGTCATCCCTTGATTTAGGATCACTTTTTAGGAGTATGACGCTTATGTGCCTAAGTCCTTTCAAGAGTGTTCATATGTTCTTAAAAATTCTGACCCCTTACACGCCACAACTAGAAGGACCCACAACTAAGAATATACAACTATGTACCGGGGTACTTTGGGGAGAAAAAGGAAAAAAATAAAATTAAAAAAAAAAAATTCTGACCTCTTTATCCAACTAAACAATTTTGATTTCTTTAACTATTCTTCATATTTACTGTTTGATAAATTTTTATCCAGTTTTTTTCTTTTAAGACATTTAGCAGGTCAGATATGACATTTGCATCTATTCTGGTGGTATTCTTTTGAAAATACTTCCATAAAGATAATACTTAAATATCTTGTATTTGTGGTTTTAATTTTTTTTTATAAAAAAATTTACACAACTTGTCACTGTAGACATGCATTTAAATTGGCTGACAAATCCAACTTTGTATCATTTCGAATTTGGATCCTTTTTGTGATGATACTGATTAGGCTACCTAATTCAGTGTAGAAAACATGAAATTTCCCGATCATTAATAAAAATGTCAAATAGTAAAGTGACCACGACTGCTTTAGTTTTCAAATAAAACTCTAGTTTTTATTCTCCCCTTAATCCATAGGTTTATAAACAACTTGAAGGAGATACTTTATTTTCACTTTTTATATATTTTTTTCTTTAGATAGCTGTCAGTGACATTTTCTAGTAGGCACTCAGTTTGAATCCTTTGGCTCCAAATTTGCTAAACCTAAAAGGCTAGTATTCATTCCCTTTGAAATAACTTAAAGTTTCTCAATTATGATGACCTTCTCTCTAGTTCATAAATATACATAGATATGCACATACATATATTACTATATATTTATTTTAGGAAAAAGTACATTTTATGTAAAAATGAAACACTTCACTTCTGCTGAGAATCAAATAAGGTTAAACCTAAAACAGGACATACAATGCCACAATTTCAGAGTGGGGAGAGTGCTTGGGGTTCATCTACTCAAGTAATTTACAGATGAGGAAAGAGATCCTGGGAAGTTACATGGCTTGACAACAGGCGCTTAACTAGTTAACTGGAAAGCCAGTTCTAGATTCTTGGTCTCCTGACTCCCACTGTTCTTTCCACTATAACAGTAATTTCAAGAGAGAGGATGTCAGGCCAAAAGTACATTACTATACTGAAGCTTTAGGAAGTAGAAGAGATTCAGTCAAGCAAACCTTTGCAAAATGAATTCTCAGAAATTTAAACAATTGGCTTTATCAAACTCCATAGATAACTTTTATCCTTTTCCTTATATAAAGTTTTTGATATTAAAATTCAAATACTTTAAAAAATATTTTCTGAGCCATAGGAAAAAAACATAATTGTTGAAATATAAGAATAATAATGAAAACTCAAAGTTTGGGCTTTCTCTTTCTTTCTTTTTAAATTTTTTTCATTTTTAAAAAAGTTTTTTTAAAGATTTTTATTTTTCCTTCTCCCCAAAGCCCCCAGTACATAGTTGTATATATTTTAGTTGTGGGTCCTTGTAGTTGTGGTACGTGGGACGCTGCCTCAGTGTGGCCTGATGAGTGGTGCTAGGTCCACGCCCAGGATCCAAACCAACGAAACCCTGGGCCGCTGAAGCAGAGCACGCAAAATTAACCACTCGGCCACAGGGCCAGCCCCTGGGCTTTTTCTTATCCTGTTTGAAAATCACGTTGATCAAGAGAGAGAAGCTTGATATTAAGCAAATTTGGAGCCGGAGGATTCAAACTGAGTGCCTACTAGAAGATGTCACTGACAGCTATCTAAAGAAAAAAAAATACAAAAAGCGAAAATAAAGTCTCTCCTTCAAGTTGTTTATAAACCTATGGATTAAGGGGAGAACAAAAACTAGAGTTTTATTTGAAACTTAAAGCAGTCATGGTCACTTTACTATTTTACTAACCTAATTTTACTATTACTCTGAATTCTGTGTTTTAATGGAAAACCTACGTTATAACATCCTAAAATTAAAAAAGCGGGAACCTTTTATTAGTTTGACTACTGCTGATTGGAACATCTAAAATGTCAATTTACTATTACCATCTTTGCGTGTGTATATAACTCAAAAAAATCAAATCTTTAAATGATTTTGCAAGTTTACCCAGCTACCTTTCAGTGGATAAAGTTTTGAGACTCTGGGAGCGTGAATGAATTTCGTTAAGGCAGTCAAGACTTGGTTTTTTGTGTTAAATTGCCATAGCTTTGGTAAAGTCATAGAACCATAGTTCAAAAAGTGGGCTTATTTTTTACTGATTTCTCTGTTTAGCTTAATTTTTCATAATGATACAGACAGTTGAAGTTATGTAGTGATAACTTTGGTTAAAAGGAAAGTGAAGGCTGCTTTAGAATTTTTATTGTTTTGACTCTTCAGGAATTTCATTATAATTTTTTTTCTCCTTTTGTGGTCTTTTGAAAACTAAAACATCGTTATTTTCATGTTTATCAGTTTAAATATTAATGATGGATATTACTTATACTTGTATATTGCAGCAATTGTGGTGAATCCAAGATTAGCCCAACATTTTAATTTATTGAGATGCAACAAGTATAAAATGAGTCCTGGATTTGGAGTCAGAACAGTTGGGGTTGAGTCACAATGTTCATTAGTAGGTACTTTACGTTTCTGTAGCAGTAGCAGTAGTGGTAGTACTAGTCACGTGAGCTAAATGTCTGTACAATAATATGAAATGTTTGGAATCTCCTTTTCAGGATAGATGATCGTGAAGCTTTTTGTGCTTGAAGTAGTGTTCTCTAATTATTCTAGGACAATTGTATTTGCATAACTCTTTGGCAAAGCTTGACTTCCACTATTAGGGTGTGTTAATTTTGCCAATGTTACTTTTACCATTTTTCTCCCTTAGAATAACAACAATCTTGAAGCCTGTTGCCGAGCCCTTTCACAGGAGAGTAGCAAATACTTATATATGGAATACCATAGTCCAGATGACAACAGGATGAATAGAAATCGCCTTTTGCATATTAACCTGGGTATCCATTCTCCTGGTAGCTACCACCCAGGAGATGGAGCACAACTTAATGGTGGTCGAACACTGGTACATAGCTCAAGTGATGGACATATTGATCCACAGCATGCAGCAGGTAAACAGCTGATATGTTTAGTTCAGGAACCACACTCAGCTCCAGCTGTTGTGGCTGCTACTCCCAATTACAATCCTTTTTTTATGAATGAACAGAATAGAAGTGCAGCTACTCCTCCTTCACAGCCACCTCAACAGCCATCTTCCATGCAAACAGGAATGAATCCATCTGCTATGCAAGGGCCTTCACCACCACCGCCGCCACCTCCTTCATACATGCACATACCTCGGTATAGTACAAATCCAATTACTGTTACAGTATCCCAAAACCTACCCTCTGGACAGACTGTACCAAGAGCTTTACAAATTCTTCCACAAATTCCAAGCAATCTCTATGGGTCTCCTGGTTCTATTTACATTAGACAGACATCTCAGAGTTCACCAGGAAGACAAACTCCTCAGAGTGCGCCATGGCAGTCCTCACCGCAGGGCCCCGTGCCTCATTATGGCCAACGTCCTTTACCTGTTTATCCACATCAACAGAACTATCAGCCTTCTCAGTATTCTCCCAAACAACAGCAGATTCCTCAAGCTGCTTACCATTCACCACCTCCTTCTCAGTGTCCTTCACCCTTCAGCTCTCCACAGCATCAAGTGCAACCTTCCCAGTTGGGCCACCCAAGTTCTCATGTCTTTATGCCACCTAGTCCTTCAACTACTCCACCCCATCCATATCAACAAGGACCTCCTAGCTATCAGAAACAGGGAAGCCATTCAGTAGCCTATCTCCCATACACAACATCTAGCTTACCCAAAGGATCCATGAAGAAGATTGAAATTACAGTTGAACCTTCTCAGAGACCTGGGACAGCAATTAATAGGAGTCCTTCACCTATCAGTAATCAACCGTCTCCACGGAATCAGCATTCTCTGTACACAGCCACCACGCCACCTTCAAGTTCTCCTTCAAGAGGGATATCCAGTCAACCGAAACCTCCATTTAGTGTTAACCCTGTGTATATTACATATACACAGCCAACCGGACCTTCGTGTGCTCCATCACCATCTCCTCGGGTGATACCAAACCCAACTACAGTTTTTAAAATTACAGTAGGCCGAGCAACGACTGAAAATCTTTTAAATTTAGTGGACCAAGAAGAGCGTTCTGCAGCCCCAGAACCTATCCAGCCCATTTCAGTGATACCGGGCTCTGGGGGAGAAAAGGGAAGCCATAGGTATCAGAGGAGTTCTAGTTCTGGATCAGATGACTATGCCTATACACAAGGTAATTTTCACCCTTTTATGAAATTTGATCTTTGTGGGGAGGCAGCAATCTCCTGTTCAAAACAAAATAGTTTAGTTTAATTAAATATTTAGTATTTATTAAATATTGGGCAATAGCATTACTATTAAGAATAGGGTTAGTGCTTCAGAGTCATCTATAGACTTTGTTTAAAATATGAAAATGTAGGGCCAGCTCCAGTGACCTAGTGGTTAAGTTTGGTGAGCTCCACTTCGGCAGCCCAGGTTTGGTTCCCGGGCATGGACCCACACCACGCGTCTGTCAGTGGCCATGCCATGACGGCAGCTCACATGCAAAAGAGGAAGATTGGCAGCAGATGTTAGCTCAGGGTGAATCTTCCTCAGCAAAAAAAAAAAAAAGAGAAAAAAGAAAATGTAGACATGATAATAGTGATGTAATAAGCCTTTGTTTTAGGAAGAACATTGGGAGAAAAATATAGACAAGTGAAGTTGATAGTGTCAAAAATACAAACTACAGAATGGGAAAAAGGATTCATAGAGGGTGGACTAGTGTTCACTAGGTGAAAGAATTTGAATCTTTTCTAAAGAAGATCTCCTGAAGGGTCTAATGATATTTATAAGTAATGTATATTTAAGAGAAGCGGGATTAGTAATGAAAAACATTGTTGGATTAGTTAATAGTGGGCCTAACTAAATGTAAAGGAGAATAGAGTATGTTAGAAGTCTATCTATTTCAAGATACCTGAGAATTTACCTTATATACCTTTCAGTATATAAGAAGGGAAGTAGTTATGATTGTAATTCACTATGTGTGGTATTGAGCCTGTTTAAAACACACACAGCTATAGTTAAAGAGATTCTTAGGGAAACTAGGGAAAGAGGGATGTAGAGGTGGTGTCATTTTGGCAGTAGTTACAAGAGCTAAATTAAAGCAGATATGGAGGGAGAGTAGTATTAGAAAGACATGAGAATAAATGCCAACTCAAATTGGATGACAGGGTTCCTTATGGGTATTTTATACATTAGCAGTGCATATAAAAATTTCCTGGTCACTTGTTCATTGTTATTCTCTGCAATGACTTTATCTGTAATGCTATAGCCTTGCTGTTACATCAGCGAGCAAGGATGGAGAGGTTAGCAAAGCAATTGAAACTTGAGAAAGAGGAGCTAGAGCGGTTGAAGGCTGAAGTGAACGGTATGGAGCATGACTTGATGCAGAGACGGCTCAGAAGGGTCAGCTGCAGCACTGCGACCCCAACGGTAAGTGACCTGTTGGGATGTATGGATAGGAAGGTGGGCGCTTTGGCTGTCTAGGCCGCTTGTTTTTCCTTTAGGTTCTCTTCCTTGGCAGAGTTTTGTTTCTGTTTTCTAAACAATAGATGAAGGACTTTGCCTTCAGTAGTTCTCAAATTTGATAATTTGACATAATTTGATGCTTTATTTTTTTCACATGTATAAATTCCATAGGCTCATCAGAATTTTCAAATACTGACCATTACAATCAGGGTATAGCATCTCATTTACCATAAATTGCTTTCTGTCAAAATAGAAATGAAAAGTGCACTGTGACCACATATTTTGTAAATAGTTCTTATGTGTTCATTTATTCTTCTAAGCAAAAATATGTTATTTTTCTAAGTACATTAATTCAAACGAGTTAGAATGAGATCAGTTTGAATTTGGGGAAAGTGTTGACTCTAGACTATTTTAAGGCAGAGCAATTTTGTTAGGTGTGAATAGCTGTAGAAACTAAGACGACAGTATTGCCGGTGGTCCTAACAGGAACTGCTCTCATGAAAGGATTCAGATAATATCTATTTAACATGTTATTAATATTTATGAATTCTTAACATCGTAAACAAGTCTGAACATTTTGAAACCAGTCTTCTAAAATCTTGTGACATCACAAGCTTTCTATGATCCAACATGTCATTTCACCTTGTCACATTCATCCATTCAACAAGCATATTTTTAGTTTATGAATGTGGTCCTATGCTAGGTACTTAGTGCATACCTGCTAGTGGGAGAAATAGATCCATCAACAGATAACTATACTACAGTGGTAAGTGCCATGTATGCTCACGGGTCATGAGAGAACTCATACATCAACTAGTTTCTGTATATACTTGACACACTTCTCCACTCTCTCACATTATCCTCCAGTTGGAATGCCCTTCTAAAGCTCTGCATGTATAAATACTATCTGTTCTTCAGGGCTCGCCTTAACCTCTGCTTTTTCCACAGAGCCATTCCTTATTTTTCTACCTTCTCTAAATGGAGAGTAATCTCTCAGAGTTTGCAAGTTTAGAGAAGTGGGCAGGTATGTCAGGCCTCTTGGAAGACAGCATGTCTGCAGCTCTGCCCTCATAGAGCAGTTTTTAACTGAGGTTTGTGGCTTCAAAGGAGATCTGTAAATACCTGAAATTATGTGCAGAGTTTCACATGTGTGTTGATATGGAAGCGGGTCTGTAGCTTTCATCTGATTTTTATAAGGTTATTAGGTTGAAGGGAAAAACAGTGAGGAACCAGTGCCCTCAGTGGTATAATATTGCTATATAGGTAGTGAGCAAAGGGGAAGGCAATTTAGAAGGGGAAAGAACAGGAGGTAACGAAGGCTTGAGGGCAAGACGGAGACTGACTTTAGGGAGGCAGTGAATACAGTTCTCACTTCAGCTGAGATTTCTGATGTCGTAACAAGTTAATGGGCATAGGTGGAGTGGGGCTTAGACCCTAAGCTTGAGGTGTTTGAACTTGATTCTGCTGGTAATAGGGAACCAGTGGAAGTTTTTGAGGAGGAGATAATTGAGAAATAGGCATATTTAATATTTTAATGAAATTTTTTCTAATATTGCCTAAATTCCTAAGTATAGTCAGTATTAAGAGTAAGAAGGGAGGGTTTTACTTAAAACACTTGGAAAATTACAAAGCTATCTTTAAGTGAAAGGTAGTATTAGTGTAAATCAAATTTCTACCTCATTTTTTCCTCACTTGAAATCTTAACTGAACCCCCTGATTGGGGGCGATGCTGAAGAGCGTAACCTATGTGGGAATCCACCTATGGTTGTTGGGCACTTTGGAGCCCTTTAGGTACTTGTAGAGCATAAACAAATTCTTTGTAGCATGGAAGTCATTGTCTCTAAAATAGTCCTATAAGCTTTGTCTAGGAAGCTCTTGCTGTGTGATAATCCCTGCTCAATAAAGCCCTGTTGACTTTTTGTTGTTGGAAGTGGAGAGCTGTCTAATGTAGTATAGGTTAGTGCTACTTCAAAACAACAGATTTTAGATGAGAGCTTATATTGATAAGACTTCCTTAGAAAAAGAGGGAAGTTGGTGAAACTGCTGCCCTGGGCTGTAACTTTATTTTTAACTTTTTATTGTAGAGCATTTCAAAGATATATAAAATAGGCAGAAAAGTATAGTGAACCCCCCCTCCCCCCACCATAGCCATCACCCAGCTTCAGAAATTGGTAGCTCATTTGGGTGATAATATTTGAGAGATGAGAAATTTGAGTGTGTGATTCCCATGTGTTTCTGCTGCCAGGCCTAAAGTAAAATGCAAGACTATTAGGAGTGCATGGCTGAGGGACAATTATATGTGGTGGTTAAGACAGTGAGCTTCCAATTCAGGTGTGAATTTGAAACCTACTTCTGCTACTTATGTGTCACTCATATCTTTGGATAAGTAACTTTCTCTGTGCTTGTTTTCTTATCTACAATATGTGTGAGTACCCATCTCATGGATTTTTGTTAGGATTAAATAAGATAATATACATTAAACAGTTTATACAATGCCCAACAAATAGTAAGTCTTCTTGTAAAATAAATGTTGAAAAATCTACTTGAGATATCTATATGTACACAAATCGGAAGCATTTTGCAAAACTTTGATTTCCTTTTAACTTTAGGACCATGTATAAGCATGAGAGTATATTATGTAGGAAATTAATCAAGAAATAAATACTTTGTTAGAATTTTTTTTTTCTTCATGGGCTCATTTGAGGCACAATGACATAGTTGCAAGCTTCCATATAGGCTGTGGAGCCAGAACAGCTCTGGTACTTGCTGGCTATATCTAACTTCTCTGCATTTGATTTCCCTTATCTGTAAGAGGGCATTATAACAAGTACATTTTAATCTTGTCAAATAAAGAGACATTGTATGTAAAGTACCTTAAGTGGAGTAGGTGCTCAGTAAATGGCTATCCTTATCATTGTCCCACTCATGTAGGATTACGCAATAGAGAATTGACTTTTTTTACTTTCAAGTTTTCAAACTAATTTCTTATCAAGCAGTGTATAAAAAAATTGGTTAGAAATGTGTGTGCCTGGTGAGACTGGAAAGCACATTTGAGACCAGTTACATATGCAGTTGCAGAAACTTAGAGGGATTTAAAATAATCTTTCTAAGAAGGGCAGAAGTGCGAGATGCATGAGGGCCATCATTTTCTCAATCTGCTATTTGCAAAGCATTGTATTAGATGCTGTGGAAGATGTCATCTCTTAAAGAGATCTGTATGTGACACGATATGCATTTGTGTGTGTGAGAGAGAGAGAGAAGATAACATAAGACAGTAAATCAGAAGTGCTGGCCAGCTCAGTGGCAGTGATATGAAGTAGTTTCAGAGTTCTGAGGTAGAAATGTTAGCTTTTTGCTAGTAGGGGTCAAAGATGAGACAGTTTCCTGGAGGAGGGGAATTTAAGTTATACCTTGCAGGGTAAATAAGATTTTAATAAGTAGAGAGCTGCCGACTACCCCTCCCCCAAGTCCGTCTCCCCGCCCCTCCCCCCCAATCCTGTTCTGATTTGATTTTCGGACTAACCCACAGCTTTGAGTCCCCAGCTGCACGATTGGGGCCAAGCCACCAAAGAATATCACTGGTCTTACCTTGGTCTCTGTGAGACAACTTCTTAAAGTGCTGAAACAGTTGACTTAATAAGGTATTTCTGGTCGCCTTTTGAAAAAAGCTTAGAATTTTTTACTTTGAGATGTTAGATATAAACATCCTGGTATTTTACAAACAACTCTAAATTACACACAGTGAATCTTGAAACCCCTCCTCCATGAAAATACAGCATATTTTTTGACAAATGAAACAGCTTTTTCCCCCCAAATTTAATCAGAAGCTATGAAAAGGGACATAGGAATCATCAAACTGTCAGTTTGGTGAGTTCCAGTGCTTCTACTGTCTTTGGAAGTGAGCCTGTTGACCAGAGCTGTTTTTGTTGTTGTTATAAGCAAATGTGCAGTAGCCTCTTGACTATAAAGTGTATTATAGTATTTCCATACTTAGTTACAGAGCTTTACTATTTGGGACCACCATGGCTGCAACATCCCCCCATCCCCAAAATAAAATAGGAAGGATCAGCTCCTTCAAGTAGTTGACTTCCCAGTATGATTCTACAAAGAAAATAGCTTCTTTCACAAATTCCTAGGAAGACAGCATCACTCTTTGAAACCCCTGAACAAGTGTTTAATCTTTACTATAAATGCTCAGGTATGTTTTAAACTCATTTAATATTGCCTGATAGACAAGCTGTAAACATGTAAACATTTTACATGTTAATGTCACATAAGGTTTGCCCATAGGAAGGAGAAAAGAAAAGCAATCCCTAATATTTCTAAATGCCTTCTGTGTTCCTCTAGCATTTTAAGGGATTATGGCCCTTATTATATGCTGCCCGTTTTATCACTTATTGTAAACTTTTGATAGCTTTTAATTTACTGGGCATTCCCACCTATTCCGATGACACCTCCTAACAGCATAAGATCTTGCGTTACTGTGAATTAAGATAGCCCCTTTTGCTCATTTTTCTTCACTCTTAATATATTTGGTTTTTAGCAGAATACATCTTTTTAACAGAAGAGGATTTTATTCTGTCTTCCTATCATAGCAGATATTTATCTTTTACTTTATATAGTTGAAATCACTTCAGTAACTGAGTTACCACCTGGCTGTGCTGAAGGCTTCATTACCCATGCTTCTGGAGTCTAAACCCTAACTTTACTTTTTACTATATATATATGTATATGTAAATAGTAAAGAAAGTCAGAATGTCAGGGGAAATAAAGGCTTCCAAAAAGCTGTATTTAACTGAAGAGTAGGGCTCTCTTCACATTTGTGTCTCATGTATGCCCTTCAAAGGCCTAGGGAGCAGGCTGGACTGGAAAGGTCAAGGCAGAAGGAAACACTGTTGGAGAAAGAATGGAATCCATTTCTTCCTGAAATTTTCATGTGCTACGTTAATTGCTTCCTTCGATCTAGGAAAAAAGACAAAAAGATTTCTTATATAAATTTATATAGAAGACTTCTGTGTAAGTTCTAGCTTTACCAATTACTAGCTTTTATAACTTTGGGAAAATCATATAACCTCATTGTGCCTTAGTTTCCTCATCTATAAATTGGGAGTTATATTAGTATTTACCTTGAAAGATTGTTTTAAGAGTGAGAGAATTCTGGTGAACACGGTGCCTGGCACTTAGTAAGCTCTAGTTAAAATTAGTACTGTTGTAATTTTTACCAGCCTGGACAAGACTAAAATCATGGACATTGCTTGTTTAAAAGATTTATCCTTACAGTTTTCCCTTATCATGAAAACATAGACGTAAAGTATTCTCAGTGCTCTGTGATTAAAATGGGAGTATTTTGTGTGATAGAACACAGTCTAGTATTAGTCTGCCACATTTTATGCAGATTTTGTTTATATGTGGCCACACTGACGTCCCCATTATACCTGACTATTCCTTGAAAAACATAACATATAGGACTTCTTAAACATGCCCTCTTGTGGACTAAGGCCATATTCTTGATAATAACCAATCAGAACGATTAACATGAATAGCAGTTCTTAAATGTTGGGCTTGATAATGACTTTCCCACAATTGCTATTTTGGGTCCTTTCTTACTAGCCTGAGGAAATGACAAGATTGAGAAGCATGAACAGACAACTCCAGATAAATGTTGACTGTACACTGAAAGAAGTTGACCTCCTTCAATCTAGAGGTATAGACTTGATTATTTGGTAAACCATAAGTAATAGTGTGGTGTTTTAAGCTGCTTAAATAGCAATCATTTGGTTTTACAAGTTTAAGAGAGAGTTTTTATCCATTATAAGATTCCAGTCCTGGTAAAGAGATCCCTCCAACCCCATGGTCAAGAGATCAGATTTGAAGGATCAAAAAATAGTTTTACTTCGGCAATTTCATCATTAAGTTCTTATCATTAAGATTGTTCTGTGTTGTTACTCTGCGTTTATCCTCTTTTAGTCATTTACTGTGAATATTTTATAAATTGACGGGTTTTAAGTCTAAAACTTATTCGATTCATACTGTGTGATATTCATCTAAAGTATCTGTAAAAATAGGGATCCCAAATCAGAATATCAGATTTCTCAGTTTTAAAATAAATTCCATATGCCACTTTTTTATATTTTATCTATTGCATGAAAACATCCAACTCTATCTTAGAGGTTTTGTTTTATTGGATTTCTTACAGAAGTGTACTGCAGTAAGTAGAAGCTCTCTTAACTGACTTTCATTTACCCAGCTTACTAGGTTAGAGATGTTCTTCATTTCCTTTGTAAAATAGAAACTGACCGAGTCCACAGCCACTGCATCCTCCTGACTAGGAGGCTGTGTTCTGGCATGGCCATGTGCTTTTGCCCATCAGTTGGATTGTCTACTTAGCAATAGTCAGTTGTGCCTCTTCCCCAAACGTGTCTATGCCAATTACTGTACTTCTGTAATTTAATTTAATGTCTCTTAAACTGACATGAATGCAGGAGAAGCTTTTTCTATAAAAACCAAATGCTTTTTAAAGACTCAAAGGCAACTCACTAAGAAAAATAGGGACTGTGCATTAGATATGGGTGAAAACAACTGAAAAGGGTTAAGGAGGAAAATCATAAAAATCTCTCTCAGAGGATTCTATCCTCAAATTAAAGTATCTTTCTTATTCCATTCTAAAGAAATCAAAACAGGAAAGTACAGATCAGGGTTAAGCAAGTTAGCCTGCTGCCTGTTTTTGTAAATAAAGCTATAGTGGAGCCTAGCCATGCCAGTTTGTTCGCCTATTGTCTGGGCCACTTTTATGCTTCAGCAGCACAGTTGAGGGCTTGCAACAGAGGCTGCATTACAGGTCCACAAAGCCGAAAATGTTTGCTATCTGGCCCTTTACAGAAAAAGTTTGCCCACCCCCACTTTAGGTCATCATAGGTATAGTTTAGGTAAGAAAGACGATAAAGAACTTGAGTCAATAGACGTAAAGGAAAGATCTTGGTCCAACATTAAAATATTGCTATGTTTATATATTTTGTTATATTAAAGTTGACATGTGATTTTTCTTAACAATTTTGTGTTTTAATTAGCCCCCCCCCCACCATGGCAGCTAAGAGAGCTTCTACTGTACGTTAAGAGTATACAATAAAGTACCCCATTGCCATTTTTAGGCAAGACTAAACAGTAGAAGCAAGACAACCCGAAAAATAAGGAACTGTGTGAACAATAGGCAGAAGCAAATTTGAATGTGAAAGTTGAGCAATCTAGTCAGGTACCCTTAAAGTTATTTTCAGAAGCCTAGTCACTCTACTGCCTACTAGTTTTAAGCAATGAAAGAATTAGTATGCATAATGTGGGGGTTATACAAACTATGGCTACTATATTAGAAGATTTCATCAATTTTTTTTTTTTTTTTTTTTGCTGTGTGTTCTTTGAAGCAAAGAAAGAAACACTCAAACATTTGGTTAGGCTAATTATAGTAAGCCTTATGGGATCTAGAAATTAGAACATCAGCTGTAACTTAAGTAATTGAAGAAATATATATGCAGCATCTTAAAGTATAAAAAGACCCAATTAATATAGCATTGTGGCTTTCATGAGCCATCATAGGAATTATTTTCAGAACTATCTTAAAATAGCGTATCCAAATGGATAAAAGCATTTGTAATAAATAGTTCCTGCCGGGGAAACCACTACTAAGGTTTTATAAGCGAAGAGCTGTGTTTTTGGTCTCCATTGGGCAGCGAAGAGCTCTTTTTGGTGCTTAAGCATTTCTAAATCTCCTTTCATAAAGGGTCCAAATATATCCATTTTACACTAAACTCTACTCTTTCGTGTTCTGGAAAAATTTTATTCTGAGTTTCCAATCTAAACTTTTAAGTGAGAGAAGGAACCTGGACATTTTTTTGGGAAATTTAGACTAGATGCAAATCAGTGAATGATTTGATGAAGAGCATCTTTATTGTTGGTTTTGGTGAGGAAAACTTTTGTTGGGAAAAAAATTAGGTCTAGAAATAAAGAGATCCAATATATTTGAACTACCAGTACCATATAGCATCTTCTGTAAGTAAGCAAAAGTACAGTTATAAAGCTTAATTAGAATTGTGCAGAACAAGCAGATTGCAGTGTTAGGTTCACAGCAAAGCTGCCACTGGATCCGAAGTGACCTTGGAGGACTCATGGCAGGAGATGCGGCTGAAAATAGACATAGAGATCAGAGAGTGAACATTTTGAGAGAGGTGAAAATTTTGTGGCAAGACAAAATTCTCAGGGATTGTTCTCTTATTCTGAAATTGGCGCCATGTCATCTTTTATCATTGAGAAATCTGTAAGCAACATTTAAGTTTTTCTTGGATAGGAATCCATGAGCTACTGCTATCGTGCAACTTGATTAATCTTTGTAAATTTATATATTTGGCTTCTTCCCCAGTTGAATTTATAATGGATAAAATTTTAAGGTAAATTATGAAAGACATGAAAGTGAACTTTCAATATTTAAATTTTTTCATTGTTCATTAAAATTTTTTAAAAAAGGCGAAAACAGTTCAGCCATCCTTTCATTTCTCTTCTTCATTTCCCTCCCTAAATGCGCCACATGCTTAATCCTGCCTAAGGACACTTAGCTTTACAGTCAGAAAAATATTCCTTTGGGTGACAGATTTTAGACAGGACACTGGTGTGGTAGTTTGCTTGGATCTTTTCTCACAAATTTCAGTGGGAGGAGGGTAAGATGATATAATGAGTTTTAAAACCCTGGAAAACAGTTTCCCCTCTTAGATAAATAACAAAAAATTCAATAGCAGGAGAAAGAGTCCTAAATGCCTGGTGATTTTATTTTCTTTACAGGAAACTTTGATCCAAAAGCCATGAATAATTTTTATGACAACATAGAACCTGGCCCAGTTGTACCACCCAAGCCATCTAAAAAAGGTGAGTAGGGAAATGTCACAAACATCATAGAAGTAAATATTAAAATTTAAAAGTCTTACGTTAGAATGGAAAGTTTGATCTGCAGTAAATCTAAGATTATTTAATTGACAGGCCACGAAAGAATCCTTGTGTTCTCAACAGGGAGCATAACAATTAGATAGGGACTAGGTGTTTTTTCACCAAAAACAAAATACATCCTGGGGCTAGCCCGGTGGTGCAGCGGTTCGGATCCCAGGTGCGGGCATGGCATTGCTTGGCATGCCATGCTGTGCAGTAGGCGTCCCACATATAAAGTAGAGGAAGATGGGCACAGATGTTAGCTCAGGGCCAGGCTTCCTCAGCAAAAAGAGGAGGATTGGCGGCAGATGTTAGCTCAGGGCTAATCTTCCTCAAAAAAAAAATAAAAAATAAAAATAAAAATAAATCCTACATAACCAAGATTTGGAAGAATCACATTTCTATGTAATATTAAAGGCATCAAACCTGTTCTCATTTTTATGTACCAGATGTTCAATTGGCATTTCAGTGTGTTAAAAAATTAATTTGAATTAAATTTAAATGTTGTCATTGAATTTAGATAAACTTCTGCCCCCTTATTATAATAATGGCCCATGTTTTTATAAATTCTCAAGACTGAGCTAGGGGCTGGCCCCGTGACCGAGTGGTTAAGTTCACACGCTCCGCTGCAGGCGGCCCAGTGTTTCATTGGTTCAAATCCTGGGCGCAGACATGGCCCTGCTCATCAAACCACGCTGAGGCAGCGTCCCACATGCCACAACTAGAAGGACCCACAACGAAGAATATACAACTATGTACTGGAGGGGCTTTGGGGAGAAAAAGGAAAAAATAAAATCTTTAAAAAAAAAAAAAAGACTGAGCTAAAGTATATGCATTTCATATCTTAATCCTTTTTGCTTTAAGCAAGATAGATTGATCATGAAGATAGAATAGTGGAGAATGCCTTACTTAAAAAAAAAATTACCTAAGGATGTAACATTTTAAAATCTCATCAGACATTTTTAATCAGAGAATGTATAAACTCTATCTAAATAATGTTATCTGACCTAAATTACTTATATTTTGGTTGAATAGCTTTCAATATATTTTAAGCTCAGTACGGAGTGTTTTTAAGTATTTCCTTTATAGGTTGCAGTGAAGTATTTGTTCTTCTTTTTATTGTTTAATACTACCATAGATGTTTCATCTGATCTGCATTTAAAATCACTTTAACCATTTGGATTAATAATATGAGAGTCTTTAAACTTGATTTTGCCTGAGTGTCTTTTAAAGAAGCATTACTTACTTGATTTAAAGGAGTGCACTGAAAAGTTGTTAACGGAACAGAGGACTAAGTTGATGAGAAATGGTGGACAGTATGTCTGACATGAGCTACCTCATTAGCATAAATTCTCAGGTATGGTCTGAAGGGCCCACCATAAATAATAAAGACACTCCTATCACTTGGAGAAATTTCAAGATTTTAGAGGTTGTCTCCCAGGAGCAAGGGACACCTTTCTTTGGGTAAGGGCAAATTCTTTACTACACAATAGTTAAAACTTGTGTTTAGAAAGAAATTTTTATAGCTTTAAAAACTTATATAAGACAAGATCTAAAATCAATGACCTAAAATTCGACCTTAAGAAACTAGAAAAGAACAAAGTAAATAGAAGATAGAAAATAGAAATAACAGAGTTAACAAAGTCTATAAACCCTAAAGTTGACTGATCTAGAAAAAAAGAGAAAGAACACAAATTACCAAAATCAGAAATGAAAAATGGGTTATCCATTAAAATAAGGGAATGTTGGGGCTGGCCCCGTGGCCGAGTAGTTAAGTTCGCGCTCCACTTCAGCGGCCCAGGGTTTCTCTGGTTGGGATCCTAGTGACGGACCTAGCACCTCTCATCAGGCCATGCTCAGGCAGCGTCCCACATAGCAGAACCACAAGGACCTACAACTAATATATATAACTATGTACCTCGGGGCTTTGGGGAGAAGAAGGAAAGACAAAAAGGAAAATTGGCAAAAGATGTTAGCTCAGGTGCCAGTCTTTTTAAAAAAAAAAAAAAAAGGGAATGTGATCTTTATGCCAATCAACTCGACACCTTAGATGAAATAGACATGTTCCTTCAAAAATATAACCTACTGAAAGATTAAATAGGAAATATTAATAGCTATATATCTGTTAAAGAAATTGAATCCATTATCAAAAATTTTTCCACAAAGAAAACTCCAGACCCAGATAGTTTCACTAGTGGTTGACTTCTCTCAAACATTTTTTTTTTTTAAAGATTTTATTTTTCCTTTTTCTCCCAAAAGCCCCCTAGTACATAGTTGGGGGTCCTTCTAGTTGTGGCATGTGGGACACCACCTCAGCATGGCTTGATGAGCAGTGCCATGTCTGCGCCCAGGATTTGAACCAGCAAAACCCTGGGCCGCCGCAGCAGAGCGCACGAACTTAACCACTTGGCCACAAGGCCAGTCCCCTCTCAAACATTTAAAGAGATAATGCCAATCTTAAACAAACTCTTGGAGAAAATAGAAGAGGAAGGAAAACTTCTCATTTTTTTTTTTAAATGTAGCCAGCAGAACTGATTCCAAAACCTGAGGCGACATTACCTACTCATCCCCCGAAAAGAAAACAAAATTACAGATCGATATCCCTCATGAACATAAAAGTAAAAATATCCTTAATGAAATATTCACAATATCTAAAAAAGATGAAACATCATGACCAAGTTGGGTTTAGCTCAGGAATGGACTATCAACAACATAAAGGAGAAAAGGCATATGATCATTTCATTAGATAGAGGGAAAAGCATCTGACAAAATTCATTTACAAAGAAAACCTAAGAATACTGAAAAATAGCTATTAGAAATAATAAGTCAATTTAACAAGGTCTTGGGATGCAAGGTCAGTATACAAAAAACTCTATTTTTATATATTAGCAAACAATTGGGAAATGAAATTAGAAAGAAAATCACACCATCAAAAAACATGGCACAAATAAATTTAACCAGAGTTGTGTACATTAAGTAATATACCATGTTTGTGATTAAATCAATATTGTTAAGATACCTGTTCTTTTCATACTGATTTGTGGATACAATGCACCACCAATTGTAAATCCACTAGGCTTTTCTCTTTTTTTTTTTAAGATTTTATTTTTTTCCTTTTTCTCCCCAAAGCCCCCCGGTACATAGTTGTATATTCTTCATTGTGGGTCCTTCTAGTTGTGGCATGTGGGACGCCGCCTCAGTGTGGTTTGATGAGCAGTGTCATGTCCGCGCCCAGGATTCAAACCAATGAAACACTGGGCCGCCTGCAGCAGAGCACGTGAACTTAACCACTCGGCCACAGGGCCAGCCCTAGGCTTTTCTTTTTTGTTAGAAATGAATAAGCTGATTCTGAAGTTCACATGGAAATGGAGAAGACTTAGAATATCCAGAACAGTCTCAGAAAAGAAGAGCAAAGTTTAAATTCTTATGCTAACCAGCTTTAGGCCTTACTATAAAGCCACAGTAATCACAGTATGGTAATGGCACAGAGATTAAAAAAAAAGATAATTGGAACAGAATAGAGAGCGCAGACTAGAACTTCACTTATACTGCCAATTAACTTTCGACAAAAAGCACCAAAGCAACCAGTGAAGAAAGGAAAGTCTTTTCAACAACCAGTGCTAGAAGAACTGGATATCCATATGGAAAAAAGCCAAATTTGGATTCTTACCTGATTCTATACACAAGAATTTGAGAGAGGTCGTACACACCTAAGTGTAAGAGCTAAACTATAAAGCTTCCAGAATAAAACATAGAGCTAAACTATAAAGCTTCCAGAATAAAACATAGAATATCTTTGCAACTTAGGTGTAGATAAAAATTTTTAGACAGGACAGAGGAAGCAATGAAAAGAAAAACAATTGGTAGATTACCCTTCATTAACATTCAACACTTCTGCTCATCAAGAGACACAATTAAGAAGAAAGTGGAAAGGCAAGCCATAGAGCGGGAGAAAATATTTGCAAAACATATCTGGTAAAGAACTGGTATCCAGAATATAAGAAACTTCTATAACACAATAATAACAAGACCCCGCCTCCCCCCCCCCCAAAAGGGCAAAACATTTGAGCAGACACTTCACAAAAGAATATACATAAATGGCCAATAAGCACATGAAAAATGCTCAACTTGAGTAGATATTAGGGAAAGGCAAATTAATATCCTGAGATACCACCTCACACCCACAAGAATGGCTAAAATTCCAAAGGTATATGAGACATTAGTGAGGATATAGAGCAATCAGAAATCTTACACATTGTTGGCGGAAGTATAAAATGGTGTGACCATTATATGAAATTCTAGAACAAGCTAAATTATGGTTTTAAAAAAATCGTCAGAACAGTGGTTGTCTGTGGGAGTTGAGGTTGGGGATGAACTGGGAAAGGGCATGGGAGGATTTTCACGGGAGGATGGTGATATTCTAAGTCTCGATAGGGCTTTGGACTACCCAGGTGTGTACGCGTTTGTCAAAACTCGTCAAGTGGTACACTTCAGGTTTGTGTATTTATTTCATTGTATATATTTTACCTGAAAAACTCACAAAGAAAAGGAGAATTCACTCACAGTTTTCTAGCAGTGGTGATATTAGTGTTGCAGGGATGTCCTTCTGCCTTCTGTGGTTGAGACCAACACCAGGTATTTGAGGTGAGAGGTTCCCATTTGGGTACTTCTCAGCTGGGAATTGGCAAGGCTTGCCTTAATGTGCCCTTAATATCAAGCTGCATCTACCCCTCTACAGGTGCCTCTACACTAAAAGGGCTCTTTTCTATGGCACTTTGAATTCAAACAAAATTAGCTCCAACTATCTTGGATAGTCCCTTAGAGTCAGCCATAATGGGATTCCAATTTCTCTCAGTTTCTTAAATAAGTCTCCAATGCACAATATGTAGATGGATGATGTAGACAGATGCTGGGCGCCACAGAGGCAAAACACGACTCCTACCCCGAGCAGCTTACACCCCGCACGCAGAGCTTTAGTAAAAGTAGACCAGAAAGCCAACTAAGGAACATCTTCACTATAAGTGAATTTCTTTAGAAATCGAATTGAGGTTTAATTACTAGGTAATACATGCTGTTGGTGAGTATAAAATGGTGCTGTTATATACCGTGTAGTTTTTAAACCTTTCACCTTTTTCTGTTAAAACTTATAAAACAACAGAACTTGATTAAATTCTATAATTCTTTAGGAAGCCTTTTATCACAGATTCATAAAAGCTATTTGTTTTTCTCTTTGAAGTCAAATTTGTTTTCTTTTAAACTAAATCGGCCTTTTCTACAAGTTTATCTAGTTTAATACAGATTATCTTGCAGTACCACTTAAGTTTAAAAAGCAATTAAAATGTAAATAACTCGTAGAATTGGTTTATTGGTTAGAATAAATGTCTTGGAGTTTATGTACAGATGTATGCTAGAAATCCAAGAGGAATTTACACGTTGATCTGAATAATAAGTGTGATAATTAGGAAGAAACAGAAGGAAAGACAGGGAACCAGAGAAACCTATTAGGACTGGACTTTTCAGTTAAGCAATATAGTATGCGTGTAAGCTCCTCCCTCAGCTGATTCAGTAAGTACCCCTCACCCTATCATTCGTAACTCATAGCGGAGAGGGCGCTGGCCTTGGTGTCCCCGGGCTTGCGTGCCAGTCCCGGTTGTCTTGGCCACCTGACCTTGTGCAGATCCAGTCTGTGCACCAGAGAGGTGATCAGTCCAAATGCTCAGCTTGTGTATTTTGTAGGGTTGTTCCTAAGAGTCAGTGAAAGGAGGTGTGACACTATAATAGAACTTTAACCTTATTCTTTGGAGCCTAAGGAGATGTTTATTCTGCTTTTGTTTACGCTGATAATGGAGTGTTTAAGTGCCTGAGCACCAGTTTAGGATTCTGGAGCAGTGATTTCCAAACCTGGGTTGTGCTAGGGGACTGTTTATATATAAGGGCTCAGAACTAACTAAAAATGCAAGATCTTTTTTTGGTTCTTAAGGGCAAACAATGTGTGCCATTTTTTGTTTTTACTTAATACAAAGGACTACTTACTAATAACTTATAAATTAATAGAAATAATACCCTAGCAAGAAATGGGGACACCTGCAGTACATGTTGTAAAGTGTCTCCTGGGCTTTTATACACATCGGTAATTGGAATTTGTGAAAATGATTGGGGAGCACGTGGGATCAGTACATGGTGTTGAGTTCTGATTTTTCAGGTACTGCTATTCTTCCTCTTTAATTATAAACTGTTGTAGTTTAATATTGTAATGGTTTCTTTAGTTAGCCCTAGGTGGACAGTATACTTTCTAGTAACTTGCTTAATCAGGGAATTGCTAAAGTATAATCTCCTAAATTTTGCTTACACGTTGACATTGAATTACTATCACTAAGTTTGTGCCCCTAACCCACTAGAAAGTGGGAAACTGATGAAATAAGGCACTTATTCCAAGTAATTGCAGAGGATGGAAAAAGTTGTCGAGCCACTGCTCTGTATAGGTTGTGAAAGCAGGATTAAATATGCCCTCAGAGGAGAAGATGAGGCAACATGAAGTAACAGAAAGGGTAGCACTCACCTGGGCGAGTCCTGTGAGCGATCCTTGTGAGCTTGTCCACTCTTCTAATGAATGGCTTGATCCCTTCTTCCTGGCTTCACTTCTTATGCAGACTCGTCAGACCCCTGCACAATTGAGAGGAAAGCCCGAAGAATTAGCGTGACCTCCAAAGTACAGGCGGACGTCCATGACACCCAGGCAGTAGCTGCAGATGGTTCGTACTTGTGTGTCCAGAGTTTTTGCAAAATGTCCAAAGACATGCTCTAACCCACAAAGAGTGACGTGTAAAGACCGACTTTTTCTTTAAAAAATTACTCTCTCTATTGAGTTTCTACGGCTGCATTGTCCCATAGAAGTGTAATACAAGCCACATACATTACTTAAAATTTTCTAGTGGCCAAATTAAAAATGTAAAAAAGAAAACAAATGAAATTAATTTTAATATCTTTAATCTAGTACAGTCGTGCCATTTAACAACAGGGATGCATTCTGAGAAATGTGTCATTAGGTGACTTCGTCATTGTGTGAACATCGTAGAATGTATTCACACAAACCTCTTAGATGCTATAGCCTGTTACACACCCAGGCTATATGGTACTAACCTTATGGAACCACCATCATATATTCAGTTCATCGTTGACCGAAACGTCATTATGCCGTGCATGACTGTATATATATATATGCAAGGTATTATAATTTCAATAAGAAGTCAATATAAAATTAGTAGTGAGATATTTTACATTCTTTATTTCATACTACATCTTTGAAATCTGATGTATATTTTACACTTACAGCACATCTCAATTCAGAGTGGCCACATTTCAAGTGGCCACCATATTGGACAGATCACTCTAAGATACTAGTATCTAGAAAGCAAGGCCAAGTAAATAATTTTAAAAACTTGAAAGCTCTGGACTTTATAACTTCTCGCTGAAGTTTTCTAATGCTTCTTGCACTTTATCCTGGGATTCAGTTGAAATAAGGTTTCTAAAAATATTATATATGTTTGAGTTTGTGCGAGTATTCTACTTGATATTTCTTAAATTCCCCTTAGTACAGAAACAATAATGATGGAAAGATCCCAACCTAAGAATAAGCCAAGAATGAAACTACATTATACTTCATATAATTAAAAAACAGATCCTTCCTCCTTTACCGTTGGCATATTTCCCATTATTGGAAAATTAACAGCTTTTCTATGAGTTTTTCATTTATCTTAGAAACTAGAAAATATTTAGAATTTTTGAAATTTTAGTTGCATCCTTTTGAGTAGTTTGTTTTCTATATTCTAATTACTATATAATATAAACAGTATTGATTAAACTGATAAATTGTTGATTTGTGATGTTTCTGAGGATGGTCATTTTAATGGAAATTTAGTCTATTGCAATTAATCCACTTAAAAATAGTCTTAAAGGGTATTATGTTAAGCGAAATAAGCCAGTCAGAGAAAGACGAACTCTATATGACTCCACTCATAGGTGGAAGTTCATATATTGACAAGGAGATCTGATCAGTGGTTACCAGGGAAAAGGGGGGGTGGGGGAGGGCAGAAAGGGGGAAGAGGTGTACCCACAACATGACTAACAATGTACAACTGAAATCTCACAAGGTTGTAATCTATCATAACATTAATAAAAAAAAAAAAGTCTTAAAGGAAAAACCTATTTACTTCAGTTCTTATTTGTGTATAACTATGCGTATCCTTTTCAGTTTTTATTTTCCATGAGGCCTGAAATATCTTAATTTCTTAAGTATTCCATGAAACAGAAAAGATTTCTTACCTGTAAATCAGATGAAAGCAGACAGCCAAAACATCTTTCGGATTTTAGATGCTTCCCTTTAAACAGTACTTCCCTATGACGGAATGAACAGTGTCTTTTGTAAGGATCAACGATAACTCTAAATTAGATGCCTTTTAAATATATTTTTTGCTAAATTACTTCAGAGTGATTTATTCCAAATTAAAGCGTTATGGTGCTGAAGGGTAGCAGAATATGCCACCCTAGAATGTGCCTTTGGCCTTGGGATTGTTTTAAGAAACTGCAAGAGCAGCTCTGAAAACAGGATGAAGTTACCCTTTTGTAAGGGATATTTACATTTATAAAGACAATCTCCATTTTTAAGTGTCTCTCTGTACTTAGAGTCTTGTGACTCTGGATCACGAGAATCTTATCAGTGGAGAAAGGCACTGGCTTAAATCTACATAACAAACCTGACCCTTATTTACTGTGCTTTGCCTGTTAACCTCCCTTAACTGGCTCCTTCACCCCAACATCTTTCTTTTGTCTTTAGCTGAAGATGGTATTTAAGGTGATAGCTTGGGCCATCTGGGGGAGTTACTCAGTTTTCCTGGGTCTCTCCCGCGTATATGTGAGGTAGACGTGTTAATAAACTTTGTTTTTCTGTTATTAATCTGTCTTTTTACTACAGGGAGGGTCTCAGCCAAGAATTCAGAAAGGTAGAGGGAAAAATTTTTCCTCCCCTACAGTATTAAACAGTCAAGAGAATCCCTAGGTATCCTGGATTAGTTAGGTTCAAAGAGGTTTATCAGTTATGTGTGTAGTTTGGAAAAAAGAGGAGTGTGAAAAACCTTTTCGTATTAAACATTTGCATTGCCACAATCTAAAATTGAAGGCTGTTTGGAGTTAGCATAGACGGACAGAATGTAACCATTTAGTAGTTTAATATCTTAAGTTTTCCACCCTGTGATAAATACTTCATAACATAAAAAGTCGCCTGTCCTAGAAAAGTATTAAAGTGAGTTTTTAGAGCCTGTCTATTAAAAACCAACAGCAGTAAGATAAGGTTTTTTTTAAGTGTTCGGTTTTCGGAGCATTTTGTTCTTTTAAAGGGTAAAGACTACTATATGAGAAAGGATCTTTTCTGGAAATGGCACACAGAACATTTTTTCTGTAACAGAAAGCTTTAACAATATACATTTTATTCTTCCACGAGACAAAAAAGAAAACTGTTTTAAAAATCTGCATCTTTTTGGAGTTATGAGCCAAAAGATACAAGGTGGGTGATAAGGGCAGTTAAAAGCGTCAGTTGAGGCTGGAGAAACAAGTTCATCTCCTTTTTCTAGTCCTAGGAATAGGCTGAAGAACCCAGGAGTTTTTGGTTCTGTTATAAGGCCCAGATCACCTTCCTGGTTGAGCCCGAGCCGCCTTCTGCCTCCGTAAAGGTTCAGGGTCTAGAACTCACTTCTCTTTACCTCCTGGGAATGTTCACGCCAGCCATTTGGCATGAAAGACAAATTGATAAACCACAAGTCAGCTTATTAGTTTCCAGTGGAAGATGTGCTTAAGCCCCAATGGTAACTGCTGAAAGCGTCCCCAGATCTCAGTGCCTTTTGTCCCCTGCTTAGGAGGGCTGCTTACCTTAGATCGTAATCTCGTGTACAGTTCACAGTGAGCGTTTCCAGTGTTTTCACACGTATGTTTTCTGGCCTCCTGACCTTGCTCCAGATTCCAGGGCGAATTCCATCTGGAGGTCTTTAGCCTTTTAGTCACTGACCTCACCTTCAGTAGGGACTGTTCCTATAAGAGGATTTACTGATTAACCTAGAAGCAAAGAGCCTTTTTGAGCACAAGGCCAGAGAGAATGAGGACCTAGGAGGCATGTGAGATAAGTTTCAGGTTTTTAACATAAAATCCCAAGAACCAACATAAGGTTGCCAGGTATAGACATTTTTTAAAACTAAGATCTGAAGGACATTTTAATGCCAGAAAGGTAGGAAAGAATCTGAGAATAAAAGACCTTTTATTTTGAATTAATTTAGCTTTGTGAGAAACTAACTGTAGAGTCGTTATCTTTTTACCATTCTGGGAAAAACTTTGTTATGAAATGTCAGTGCCATTTATGAACCAGTATTATTAAAGCCATGCATATTGTGGAGCTGAAGATCTCCTGGGAGAAGGCCCACATTTAATATCGTACAGCTAGTACTATGCAGGGAAGACGCGGCAGGCTGAAGTTGTCAAGGACGACCCAGGCAGAATGTAACGTTTCTCATTTTTTTCGTTTGGCTGGAATGTAGCATAACTATCCACTATCTACGGATACTGAACTAGGAAAGTAATCTATGCTAGACTTGTATCTATCTTCTTAGAGCGAAAAAGAAAATTGTTCAGAACAAAGTAGAATACATATCATGAACTTCCTGTTTGGTTCTGCATTTCGAGTAGCTGTGTGTACTCATTGGCTTTCACATTAGGTAAGGCAGGAAACGACCTCCGGGGCTTTTTTTGGATAGTTTTTCATTTCAGTTTGGATTATACTTGGAAGAAATTCAGTCTATTTTCTCTCTCTCTCTTTTAATCCTAACTTCCCTCAGAGCATCTAACTGGCTCCAAACAGAGTCCTCGAACACAACCCCGAGATGAAGACTATGAAGGGGCCCCATGGAATTGTGACAGTTGCACCTTTCTGAACCACCCAGCACTAAATCGCTGTGAGCAGTGTGAGATGCCACGGTACACTTGAATTCAGAAGAGTCTGCACCAGGTTGAGAGTGAAGCTTTGAGCACCCATTAGAAGAAAAGAAAACCCCGGGAATCTGTTCAGCCTTTTCATTTCAGCTTCCGTGGTGGGGGGAGGAGGAACACTGTAGCTGCTTGTGCTCACTACAGGAGAAATGGGGAGGGTTTTTTTCCCTTTCTTAACTCACTGCAGAGTGAGAGATAGAAAAGGGTACTTGAAACTGGGAAAGGAGTCACTCCTGAAAGAACGTACACAGAGAAGCCTAGAGCTCTTCTGTGGAATCCCAATTGTTAAAGTTACTGCTGAGCGACCCTTATTTTATAAACTAGAACTCTGAATCACAGTGTGGCATGTTACAGTTGATGCAGACAAACTGTGAATTCCCAGAGCAGACTTACCTGGTCACAGCTCTCTGGAAAGCCAAGGCTCCCCGTGCTTCTTCCCGTTGCTTCCTGCTGAAGAGGAGGACAGGAAAAAGCACCCAGGATGGGGGTAGGGTTTTTTTGGGCAAAATTATAAGGCTATCTGTAATTGCTGCTTTTTTCGGGGGTAATTTCAAACACACAAACAAGATGTTTTACAATGTGATTTGTAGCAGTCAGGAATTAGGCATATGGTGCCCTTTGTTTGAGAGTACAATCAGAGGTGATAAGATCCCTTTTGCTTGTACAATGATTCATCAAGCTGTATCAACACTGGTAACTAAGACCTAATTACACCACATAATAGATAGATTTTTTAAGTTACTGCATGCTTTTATTAGGCCATTGGTTTTAAAAATAACAAACAAGTCCTTACAAAGTATGATTTTATGAAGGACCTTCTCGTAAAACTGCGCTTTGCCAATAGCACAGTGAATGTATGCCAAATATAAATCTATTCCAAAATCCATTTGGAAATCTTGATCTCAGCTGTGGTTCTATAAGAAATATTTGCAGTCCATAGGGCCTTTTTTTTCCCTCTTTCCAATTTGTGATAAATTCATGATGTTTACAGCACAGATAATACTTTGTGCCATAATCCTAACTTAGCTGAAAGAAAAATGTTATCTGTTCAATAAAGATTTATTTGCATGTATGTTAATAAACCAGCGTGAGGGAAATTGCACTTGGCCAATATCATAAAAGTTGCACACTGCATTATTTGGGGAGGAAGAGAAGGCTAGTCAAGAAATATGATTAAAAGAAAGGTGATGACAAAGGACTTTGAAAAAACTTAACAAACTGTATTCAGAGATAATATTGAGTTCATTCAGGTAGTTCAGGTGATAATAAAGCACTCCTTATTTATGAAACCAGAACTTTAGGGTGTGAATAACTGAAGAGATATAAAATCATATGACTCAATGGGTGCACCACTGGAAAATTATCAATAAGACATTTAATTAAGGTCTCTACCATGATTGAATTTCCTTCTTAGCTCAGAATTGGATTTTGGAATCTTGCCCTTATTTGGGTGAATACAGACAGCAACAAAATTGGTATATTTTCTAATCCTAAAAGATTTCACCTGATAGAACCTTAGGAATAGCCACTCTCCCATACCAGGTGCCCCCAGTGTGCACACACGCACTCTTAAAGCTGTCCTTGTGTTCTAATTTAGCAGTCATCTCTGGCAGACCTGGAAAAACAAGCTGCACTTAATAGCAAAATGAAACCAAAGGCATAATAACTCATCAGTTTTCCATCAAAATTATAATTTCACACTCTACCTACAACTTTGAAGACGTTTTTTCCTATGTGGAAAATTCTCTAAAAAATATCCACTTGTCTCACAGTAAACGTGGCTATGTAATTACACTGATAAAACATCTCTCCTACAACAACTGTGGCAAAACTGTGAAAATCATGGTGAGAAAGCAGATGGGCTTAAAAGCATTAACCTGAAAACAGCATTCTTTAACAGCTTTTGTAACACTGGTGCCTGTCAGTCTCCCCTAACAGCTGTCAGTCCCGCTGTTCTTTCATATGCCAGTGCCTGTGCCTTTGTATGGTTTCATATCTCTTTAGTGATGGTCAACCCTACTGGTAGTAAGTAACCATTTAGGGGAATAATATATATACTGCTTGGTGTTCTAGCTAAAGGTTTACCAGTATTCTTAGTGATATGCTGAAGTGGCAGCAATTAACTTGGCAGTTGTCAGTTGAGAATGAAAGTAGCATGTATGAAAACAACCTGATGCTTTATTAAAACCATGTAGATGACTTTAAAACTATTGCATGACCATCCGTCCAGGTTACTGAGCTGTTATCATACAGTAGATGCATGGTTCCAGTCCTTTGGTGATATATCTAGTAAATCATTGTTTTCACCTGCCAGGAAAATGAGAAACCAGTCTGTTTGAAAGGTGTAGAGGGTGGGATATGAGACATCAGAGACTGATTTTAAGGAAGTTTTGTTATGTGTTCATTTCTGGTTGTGCACAAGTTTCATACGCCAACATAGGCTATGTTCAGTTTTTAAAATAAGCAAACTTATTTGACAGTGATAAATTTGGTATATTTAACTGTGTCCCATATATAGACTACTACTTGCCTGTGACCAGTTTGAATAAGAATTCAGTCACCTTTCAAGGTGCCTTTTCAGCAGGATCTCGCGGTCAGCCTGCTGTGACAGGCCATCGGCGTTTCAGTGGTAGGACATGCAGCGGCTGGCGCCCGCCTGCCAAGGCGCCTGTGCTCTTTGGATCAGTTGTTGTACATCTTGTTTCGAGTAAAAAGTTGTTTTCTTCAAATACGACTAGTTTGATGTATCTGGTAACACATAGACCTGACTCTACATTTTACGTCATTTCGCTGTTTTGGAAACTGGGTTTTTAGAAAGCACATTTGCCGTTTTGTTAAAGTACATTGCCCCTTAAATTTTGGAGTAGGTCTTAAATGTTTAAAGTGCTAATAGAGGAGCCAGAAACTTTCTGAACATTGTAAAATGTTTCGAATTGATAGTGACCTTGTTTGGGAGAGTGTGGAGGCAGGGGGTTTTAAAGAAACAAAAGAAATGCATTGTTAAAAAAAAAAAAAAAGGGTAGTTTTAGAGCAGATTTAATGATGGTGGGGAAAGTGTTGTTAATTTGTTTGTTTATTTCCCTGAAAGAAATGGGAAGTGTGACGAGCAGTTTAATAATTTTTAAGGAGCTGGTCTCAATTTAGTACTTTTTAATTATTAAAAGAAATAAATGTTTCCTTATATCTTGTCATTGCTTTTCCCAGTTATCTAGGGTTCATATCCAACTTTCTGTGGAAACTCAATTTTATATCGTATTTTGAAAGGTAATTGTAATGTCTTTGACAGTATATAAACAAAAGCAAGAATATAAGGCATAAAAAATGATGTATCCTGGAATGTGACGATGTCCCTTTATAGTTAAAGTTGATTTATTTTAATATTGTAATTATTGTTCAGACTTTGAATGAGTCCATGTTACAGTGTGTCTGTATATCTGTAGAGAAAGAAAAATGACAATTGAAATATTACTTTAAAAAATCAGAATAAATTGGGCACTGTCTGTGTTGCACCACTACTGTATCTGTTTGAAAGAATTAACAGTATTTTCTTATTGTAAAAGTTAATTCTGATGACGTTTTCACATTCACCAGACATGCATTTTTTTTTCTGTATTATTTGCATCCCCAAATATTTAATACGAGTAGATTTTGCATGGCTTGGGCATTCAGAGATTAATAGAATGATGACTGAATTTTAGTTTCTAAAGCCATGAAATATTGCTTTGAGACTGAACAATTCTGATTCTTATTTATAATGACACCCAATGTCCATGTTTCTCTACTGTAAAAGAATTGATCAGTTTCTTCATTAAAACAGCAAGAACTTATTAAATCTTGTAAATACCAGTCTCTTTCAGATTTCTGTGTATGCTGTGAATCAAATTATTTTGAGGTGAAATTGTACAAAGCATTTTAAAGGCTATGCATGCATCGTACCTCCAAACAGTACATATTCGGAAAGTCAGATTCCTGCAAAATAAATTAATAAACTAAAAGCAAACACTACATTCTGCATCTTTTCTGTGTAGTTAGAGATGATTTATAGTATCAAACCAGCCCTAGTTCCAACATTCATATTTCTGGACTGAAATATGCTGTCTCAGAAACCTAATCTTTCTGCTCCTCTCTTAGAACGTGTAGTAATGTTAGATTTGGGATATTTAGTGTATGTTAATTCAAAAATTGGGCAAAAGTATATTTAAACAAATTTTATATAAAGGTGGAATATGTTAGGAACTTAGATTTTTCATTCCACTTCAGTATGTTACTTACAAAAGAATGAGTAATTTTCTTTTTTATCTTTATATCATTTGTAGCTAGTTTTTCAGAGACAATCGCAGAGGTCCTGACCCTCATCTTGGTCTGTAGCCAACCTTCCCAACTTCTGCGCTGAAATCACCACAGGTGAATTATAGTCATAGGCTTTTCAGTGATTAAGCAAAGTCAAAATCATTTCCACTGCATTTTGTTAGTACAGTCGTGTACCGCCCAAGGACGCTTCAGTCAGCCACGGACCTCAGAGGATGGTGGTCCCGTGAGGTTAGTACCATGTGGCCCAGGTGTGTAGTAGGCTATTCCATCTAGGTTTGTGTCAGTACACTCTATGATGTTCGCACAACAGCAGAGTTGCCTGATGACACATTTCTCAGAACACATCCCCATCACTAAGCGATGCATGACTGCATATGAAAGTCTGCAAACATACACAAGTACAGAAGAATTAAAAATGCTCCCCCGCTGTCTCATTACCCAGCTTCCAAAATTATCCATGTATAAGCAATCTTACCACATCCATATTCTCATCCACTCCCTGATTATTTTGAAACAAATCCCAGACATCATAGCAATTCATCTATAAACTTTTTTAACATAAGCACCATATGACACCTTACAAGATAATTTAATACCAATATTTAGTGTTAAATTTACCAAGGAATCTGAAACTTTAAAAAAAAAAAATCTAAAATTAGGGTCCAACTGGAATGCTTGAAATTGATTGTTATGTCTCTTACATCTTGAATCTGTAAATATAGTTTCCCTTCCTCTCTACCTCTCTCTATGGGAAATCGTAAGGAAGCTTTCCCTCATCAATTATTTGGTGACCCTCCACCACCTTTGACAGTAAAGTAATGCACAGGAAGAGCATCAAAGATAACTTGAAAAATAGTCTGTGAAGTATTTTTCTTACTCCCCTCCTCCCCTTGTCATTTCCCACATCCTGGGTTGTCCCTTTTAAACAACTGATTCATTTTGAACTAGAAAATTACTTCAAATCTGTTTGGTTACAATAGTGATTCCTTATGGTGCTCATTTTGCTAGAGAGGCACCGTGAGAATTACAGTGTCTATCTGCAGTTCCGCTGTTCAGAAAATGATTTCTCTGTAAGTATTGACCAGCGCTGTGTTCCACACAGAAGTGCGGGGCACTGGTAAGTGTGGGACACCCAGTGTTTGTCTCCTGCCTGCATTCCTCCAAAGACTTCCTGACTTTGGCCTCGGCCTTTTCCTAGGTCATTCCCAGGTGATGTTTCATGATGGAGGCTTCAGAGGTTTTAGTAGAGTATATGCGGGTGAGACTTTGGCTTGCCAGTTTCAGATTCTCAGAGCGCTCCAATCATCTCGCTTGTCCCCCTCTTCGAACGGTGGTGGGTGTGCTCCTGTACATGCTTTCATGACATTCCGGTGCTAAGAAATCCATAGTGTGGGAAAAGTCAGGTGATGGAGCCCAGAGTCCTGGAGTTTTGCATTGTGGTTGGGAAGAAAATGCTAGTTACTATATTCTGTGTTACTTTGCTTCCTTTTGACTTATTTGTACATTTATTCTCTTGGGGACTGAGGCTGTTTGAAGGTAGTTGTACTCCCTGGATGAAGAAGTGCGAATATTTATAACCATTTCTAAATCCCGTCTCCCAATTCTGATTTCTTTTAAATCACTAAGAATAGTCTGTTTTGGGTGTACATGATTCAAAAAAAGATAATCATTTGAAAGGCATTTGGGGTTGAGGGGAGGAGAAAATTGGGTTAGATTGAAATAGCTTGCATTCCCTATACACTTTGACAGTGAACCAAATGGTCACACATGGTGGGGGACTCCTATTTCAAGATTACAGTTTGAGTTTCTCTTCCCAAATTCCACTGAAGTAATTACTGAAAACATTTTTAAGAGTTGGAGAACAGGAAAGGGTGTTCTCGGAGTAGGAAATGTGCAGATGGGGACGTATCGCGGGCTGTAGCAAACAGCGTCAGCCAGCCCACAATTCCAGCTGCCAGTGAAGGTCAACCTGCAAAGCAGGTCCATGGGACTCCCCAGCAGAGCCCACGAAGACCCCAAACTGAGCAGCAGGCAGATGGAAGAATCTGCGTGCTGGCCAGGAAGCACAAGAGGCGGCCACATTCACTGTCTGTCTCTTGCGCCACGGTTCAATAAATAAGGAAGGCACTTAAGGGGAGTGGTTGGCCACGTAGATAAGAGGCGTAACTGCAAGCTGCCACAAAGAACATGGAGGAAAAAACTTGGCTTAGCTTTGGGTTCCAGGGAGCAATTTGTTTTTTCTTTTTGGTAAAATGTCTTCTTATGGAGAGTTAGTAGGCAAAGGTACAATGAATCCTCTTGTAGCATCTTCCTCCTCAACAGCCATCAATTCAGGGCCAAACCTGTATCCATCTCCAAGTATTGCCCCCCCCCCCCCCCCCCCCCCCCGCTCATCATTCGGAAACAAATTCAAGACTTCATTTCATTTCATCCATGTTTTTTTCAGCATGTGTATTTAAAAGATAAGGATTCTTTTGAAAAACAGGAATAATACCATCACCCCTAAAAATAAATAATTGCCTAATGTTATCAAATATCCAGTCAGTGTTCAAACGATATTTTCCCATAAATACAATGAGTAGCTTAAAAAAAAATAGTTCATTGGAATTGGGAGTCAGACAAGATTGATTCTATTGTGATTGGTTGATGTGTTTTTTAAGATTCCTTTATAACTTTTGCCTCCAACCTTTTTTTCTTGACACTTAATTGTTGAAGAAACTAAGTTGTTTGTCCTGTCGAGTTTCCAGGGAGCAGTTTTCAAGCCCACGATAAATACCTAAAGCAGCGCCCCCTGGTGCTCGCTTGTTGACTGGCTAAAAACAAACGCTTAGCAAAGCAGTGAACTTCCCTGTCTTTCCTCTCTACTCTGTAATCAAGTAATTTCTAACCGAGAAAAATAAAGCTACAGGAAAAAAGTAGAAAACTATGCTTTCTTTTTCATTAAGGATTAAAAGATTTGAGCGGTGTGACCCACATAATCTTTTTAAAAAATCCCTTAAAAATCAGTGAATGTATGGAAAGATTTAGCATTCTGAAAGGACCTCATTCTACAGAATCGGCGCAAAAGAGAAAACTTTAATTTCTCATTTTAATTCCAAACAAAATTTACAGCAATGTTCTATCTCTCAAAAAGGATCAGTCAGATCAGAAACGGTTGCTTTCAAATGAAAACTACCTTTTAGGAAATTCTAAACTACACAGGTAGTGAAACTGCAGAAAACTGAGCCCATAAGAGAAATTATTCTAGAATTCAGAGGAAAGGCATAAAGAGGTGAAGAGCTAACACGTAAAAAGAGTGAATTCTAGATCCAGAAAATGCAACAAGGAATACCAGAAGGAAGGAACACAGCAGACAGGGGAGAAGCAACAAATAAAGAAAAAAGAAACATTGGAGGGGGAGGGTTTAAAAAATAGTACCTACAAAGATAAACTATAAGCAAAGCTGCCATCAGAATTCTCCTAAATCTTTCTGTACAACTCGAACACAACTCTGATTGTGACATGCAAAACAGACATCATAATAGTGAATATTATAATCACCTCGGTTAAATCTCCATAATGAAATTTTGTATCTCACATGAACTCAATATTCTTTCACAAGTCCACCAAACATTTGCAAACAAAGAAAAAAACAAATCAAGAAAACCTCAATTTGTAGAACAATTCTACAGGCCATATTTTTCTGATTGTAAGACATTAAATCTAAAAATTACTGAAACAAATCAAGCCACCTGGAAGAAAACTTAAAAACTCTCCTAAATAACTCGATTGAAAACTAGAATTAAAAATAAAGTCAGATTTGGTTCAGGCAAATCCTCAATAAGGGGCTGTAGCAAAGGCATTATCTCAAACTAAAGAGAAGCCTTTCAATTCCCAGAAAACAGGGCAGAATAAAAGAGTGCAGTATGTCAGCGACGTTTTAGAGAAGGCGTCTGTTGAATTATTTCTAGATCCAAATAAATTGTCCACACCTGTCTCAGAACAAGTTGCTCAAAGAAATGATAATTCAGATCTTGAGTTGACGAAATACATTTCCAGCACAAGATGTCTTTGTGCAAATTCCAACAGTGAAAGCGAAATGTGGAAAATCACAGCTCAGCTATCCACTGAGAGAACACGCTGCGTCTGATGTGGCCGGAGTCAAGAATCCTTACAGCTGCAGAGCTGCAGGGAAGAGCTGGAGGAGAGGTACTTCAAGGCCAAGCTGATGTGTGACGCGCATGGAAAAGGGTTTTTAGAAGCCAGCACCTTGAGAAGGTATGTGAGTACACATAAAGGAGTCACACACTAGGCCTGCCACATATATGGAAAGATACCCAGTGTAACCAGCTGAAAATTCAGAGAAGTCATTCAGGCGAGAAGCCGTACAAATGTGAACTTGGTGACAGAGGCTTTGCTCACAAATGCCAGCTCCTCATCCATAGCTGCATGCGTTGTGGTGAGGAAAAACCCTATAAACGTGATGTATGTGATTTACAATTTACAGTTTCTAGTAAACTGAAGATTCACGGAAGGATCCACAGTGGAGAGAAGCTGCTATGTCTATGACAGGAGCAGACGAAGATTCGCCCAGGCCAGCACACTGACCTGTCACATTCACAGGCGTACCAGAGGAAGGCCTTGCGTGTGTCAAACACGCGAGAAGCCATTTGCTGTCTCTAGGTCTCCTATCAGGCGTGCTCGGAACATACAAGGGAAAGCCACACAGCGGTTTTCTGTGGGAAAACTTTAGCTCAACAAAAACGTTTGATCTCATTGAGAAAGGCCACTTATGTAGAAAATTGTTACAAAGCTATTAAAAATGAAAAGCATAAAATGAAAGTCCATTCTGGAACAGACACACCTCTCAATTCCAGTGCTTTGAGAGAACAAGATTCCCTACAGAAACGTCCTGTGTCAGAAAGCCGGGATTTGAAGCTTCCTGAAATGACTTTACCACTAACTAGATCTCCCATTTAGGACTGATCATCAGTCTCCTCCGTCAGATGCTTTGCTGTGGTGAGCGGGGGAGTAGAGTTGAGTTGTTGTTGTTGTTGTTGTTGTTGGAACTGACTTCGCGAGGACTGCGGAATTGCTCAAATGTCTCTGTTAGTAAACTTAAGTATCTGGTAACTTTCCTTCACCGACGTAAAAGCACCTGATGCTGCATCTTAACTGTGCAATGATCGTTTTGATTTTTGGCTTTCAAGTCTACATAGCACCTAGCTTTTTTTTTCTTTATTCAATTTTTTTTTTTTGAGGGAATAAAATTTCCCTACATTGAAATGCAACAATCTTAAGTGTAGAGTTCAATTTTTTTTATGATCTTTTTTTTTTTTTTTTTACTGAAGTCACGTTGGTTTATAACATCATATAGATTTCAGGTGGACATCATTATATTTCGGCTTCTGTACACACTGTATCATGTTCACTACCAATAGTCTAGTTGCCATCCGTCACTGTACACGTGTGCCCCTTTACCCCTTTTGCCCTACCCCTACCCCCCTTCCCCTCTGGTAACCACTAACAAACAAATAGGACTGCATCAAACTAAAAAGCTTCTGCACAGCAAAGGAAACCAGCAACAAAACGAAAAGTCAACCTAACAAGAGAAGAGATTTGCAAATCATATATCTGATAAGGGGTTAATATCCAAAATATATAAAGAACTCATAGAACTTAACAACAACAACAAAAAACAACCCGGTCAAAAAAATGGGCAGAGGATCTGAACAGACATTTTTCCAAAGAAGATATACACATGGCCAACAGACACATGAAAAGATGTTTCAACACCACTAATTATTAGGGAAATGCAAACCAAAACCGCAATGAGAGAGCACCTTACACCCAGAATGGCTATTGTTAAAGATAAGAAGTAACAAGCTTTGGAGAGGATGTGGAGAGAAAGGAACCCTGGTGCACAGCAGGTGGGAATGCAAACTGGTGCAGCCACTATGGAAAACAGTATGGAGATTCCTCAAAAAGTTAAAAATAGAAATACCATATGATCCAGCTATTCTACTTCTGTATATTTGTTCAAAGAACATGAAAATGCTACTTTGAAAAGATATGCACCCCTCTGTTCATTGCAGCATTACTCACAATGGCCAGGACTTGGAAGCAACCTAAGGGCCCGTCGATGGATGAATGGATAAAGATGTGATATATGTACACAATGGGATATTAATCACTTACAAAAAGATGAAATCTTGCCATTTACACACAGCTTTCTGAGGAATGAATTGCTATGGCAGTACTTTAAAATTGTTTTTAATTTATTTATTTACATTTTTATTTTTGAATTTTTAAAATTTTTAATTAATTTTCTTTTCAAGCTGCCTTTATTCCATTTTTATTTTGTAATTTAGAATTGCCCTTCATTTATTTAGGTAGAATCTGCGTTATAATCCATCCCCCCAACATATAATCTATTAATATGATTTACTTTTCATGTGAGATTTTTGTTATTCATTTTTCCTCAAAATTTAAGCAAAATTTATTATAATATCAGCCCAAGAGTTTTGCTGTTTATATGGTTCATAGACCAATAAATAAACTATGGGGAAGAAAATGGAATTTCAGATTTCTGAGCAAGATTTTTGTGCTGTTTTTCTCTTGACATATTCAATTGGAAGTAACTTTTCTAAGGAAGTATGAAAGAAAAGCTTCTCATTAAAACTAGAAAACTGTAGGGGCCGGCCCCATGGCCCAGTGGTTAAATTCATGCGCTCTGCTTTGGTGGCCCAGGGTTTTGCCAGTTCGGATCCTGAGCGCGGACATGGCACGGCTCATCAAGCCATGCTGAGACGGCGTCCCATATAGCACAACTAGAAGGACCTACAACTAAAAAGACACAACTCTGTACCTGGGGGCTTTAGGAGAGAAAGGAAAAATAAAATCTTAAAAAAAAAAAAGAAATCTGTGAGAGACAATTACAGGATCTACACAGATAATCAAGAAAATTGTAGCTTCCCTAGCTTACCAAATCTTGTCAATTTTATTCATACTTTCCTTCTCTAATGATTTTTTTAAAATTTTTGTGTTTTTTTGTTTTTTTGAGGAAGATTAGCCCTGAGCTAACATCTGCTGCCAATCCTTCTCTTTTTGCTGAGGAAGACTGGCCCTGAGCTAACATCCGTGCCCATCTTCCTCTACTTTCTATGTGGGACGCCTGCCACAGCATGGCGTGCCAAGCAGTGCCATGTCCGCACCTGGCACCTGAACCGGCAAACCCCGGGCTGCAGAAGCAGAACATGCGAACTTAACCGCTGCGCCACTGGGCCGGCCCCTATACAGAAGCTGTTTGAGGCCCAGACATAACGTTAGAATCTCTGCTGTTGTATCACAAAATATTTTCATTTTAGAAGGAGGACTTGTACGAAAGTATTTGTACTAAACCAAATAAACAAAAGAACAAACATGTCTTTCTACCGCATCAGTATGCTAGTTTCCAACAGCAAATATCAATTACTCTCAGGATTAACGTTTAGGTACAAAAAACAAAAGTTCACCTGAATGGCCCCAGTGAATGAAGCACAATGAATGAAACACTCCATTTGTGTTTTTTTCTCTAAAATAACCATATTCCTCCAATGATAAGCACACACACTTACGTACTCCATTTTTTTATGCCACACACATTCCTATTACAGGGTTCTCCCTTATTTAAGGAGTGAGAAGTGCCTGGACCATTAATGGTTACGGATTCCAGCTGTTCAGGCGGACCGCCTGTCCTATCTGCACGTTTCTTGTCTTCTACAAGTTGCTTTATTTTCCTCAAACTCACTCACCTCACCTGTAACATGCGGATGATGAAAGCACTCTACCTCACTGGTTGGTGTGACGATTGAGTGAATTATTATATTGGAAGCATGTAGAATAGTTCCGAGCACATTTTAAATGCTCAAAAGCTGTTAGGCATTATTATCATTACGTCATTATTACTATTTTAAAACTATCATTATTATTATAAGATATATGAAGCAAACTGACAGAATTGAAGGGAGAAATAGTTATACAAACAGTTGGAGACTTCAATATAACACTTTAAATACTGGATAAAATACCTAGACAGAAGATCAATAAAGAAATAGAGAAGTGGAACAACACTATAAACCATCTATACCTAACAGACACATAGAACGCTCTATCCAACAACAGTGGAATGTGCAGGGAACATTCTCCAGGACAGAACATATGTTAAGCCACCCAACAAGTCTCAAGAAATTGTAAAAGATCGAAATTACACAAAGTATCTTCTCGAACCATAATAGAATGAAATTAGAAATCAATAAAAGAAGGAAAACTGGAAAATTCACAATCGTGGAAACTAAACAACATATGCAACCAACCAGTGGGTCAAAAAAGAAATCACAAGGGAAATTAGCAAATACTTACAGATGAATGAAAATGAAAACACAACAAAACTTTTGGGATGAAATGATGGCAGTGCTCAGAGGGAAATTTAGATCTGTAAATCCCTGTATTTTAAAAAAACATACACAAAGATCTTAATAACCTCACTTTACACCTTGAGGAACTAGAAAAAGAGCAAACCAAACCAAAAGCTAGTGGAAGGAAGGAAATAAAAGAGCAAAGGCAAATAAAATAGGAAATAGAAAAAGAAGAGAGAAACAATAGAACCAAAAGGTGGCTGTTTGAAAAGAAAAACAAAATTGACAAACCTTTAGCTAGGTTGATGAAGTGAAAAAGAGAAGTGAAGCAAATACCTAAAATCAGAAGTAAAAGTGGTGACATCACTCATGTTACAGAAATAAAATGGATTATAAGAGAATAACAAATTAGATAACCTAAATGAAACGGACAAATTCCTGGAAACACACACGTTACCTAACTGATTCACAAAGAAATAGAAACCCTTAACAGACCTATAACAAGCAAAGACATTGAATCAGTAATCAAAAACCTCCCAAAAAAGAAAAGTGTAGGATCAGATTGCTTCACTGGTGAATTCTATAAAACATTTAAAGAAGAATTAACACCAATTATTTTCAAACCCTTCCAAAGCTAGAAGTGGAGAGAACACTTTCTAACTTATTCTATTAGGCTAGCATTACACTGATACCAAAGCCAAATAAAGACATCAGAAGAAAAGAAAATTACAGACCAATATCCCTTACGCAATAGATGCAAAAATCCTCATCAAAATACCAGCAAACTGAATATAATGGCGTATCAAAAGGATTATACTCCACGACCAAGTGTGATTTATCTCAGGAATGCAGGAGTTCAACATAAGAAAAATCCATCGATGTAATATATCACATTAATGGAAAAAAGAGGGGGAACTCCACATGATCATCTCAATTGATGCAGAATAGGCATTTAACAAAATCCAACAACCTTTCATGATAAAAAAAAAAAAAAAACACTCAGGGGCTGGCCCAGTGGTGCAGCGGTTAAGTTCACACGTTCCACTTCGGCTACCTGGAGTTCGCAGGTTCAGATCCCAGGTGTGGACATGGCACTGCTTGGCAAGCCATGCTGTGGCAGGCGTCCCACATAGAAAGTAGAGGAAGATGGGCACGGATGTTAGCTCAGGGCCATCCTTCCTCAGCAAAAAGAGAAGGATTGGCAGCAGATGTTAGCTCAGGGCTAATCTTCCTCAAAAAAAAAAAAAAAAAAACACAACACTCAGAAAACTATGCATGGAAGGGAACTTCCTCAACACGATAAAGGGTATTTATGAAAAACCCACAGTTAACATCATACTCAGTGGTGAAAGATTAAAAGCTAAGATTAAAATTTCCCCCTAAGATCATGAACAAGACAAGGATGCCTGCTTTTACCACTGCTATTCATCATTGTACTGGAAGTTAGGGCCAGAGCGATAGACAAGAAAAAGAAACAAAAGGCATCCGTGTTGGAAAGAAAAGTAAGACTATCTCTATTCTCAGATAACATATCCCATATATAGAAAATCTCAAAAATAAAAGCTACTAAAGCTAGTTAACAAATTCAGCAAAGTTGTGGGAGTACAAGAACAGCATACAAAACTCAGTTGTTTCTATACCCCAGCAATGAACAATTTAAAAAGGAAATTAAGAAAGCAATTCCATTTGCAATAACATCTAACAGAATAAAATACCTAGGAGTAAATTTAAAAGAAAGACTTGAACACTGAAAACTACAAAACATTGTGGAAAGAAATTAAAGACCTAGATAAATGGAAAGAAATCCCATGTTCATGGATGAGACATCTTAGTATTAACATGCCAACGCTATCCAAAGTGATCTACAGATTCAATGCAATTACTATCAAAATTCTAACAGCTTTTTTTTCAGAAATAGAAAGGCTGATCCTGAAATTCATATGAAATCTCAAGAGGCCTGGATAGCCAAAACAATCTTGAAAAAGAACAAGCTGGAGCACTCAATTTCCCGATTTCAAAACTTACTACAAAGCTACAGTAATCTAAACAGTCTGGTACTGGCATAAGAGTAGATGAGTAGACCAGTGAAATAACATTAAGAGTCCAGAAATAAACCCATGCATCTATGGCAAACTGATTTTTAACAAGGGTGCCTCATCCATTCAATGCAGAAAAGAATAGTCTCTTCAACAGATGGTGCTAGGACGAATGGATTTCCACAGGCAAAAGAATGAATTTGGACCCCCACCCCACACCATATGTACAAATGAACTCAAAATGTATCAATGACCTAAATATAAGAGCCAAAACCGTACAATTCTTAGAAGAAAACACAAGGATACATCTTCATGGCCTTGGATTTGGCAATGAATTCTTATATATGACACAAGTATGAGCACTAAATAATAAATAAATTGAACTTCACCAAAATTAAAAACTTTTGTGCATCAAAGGACATTATGAAGAAAGTGAAAAGACAACCTATGGAATGGGAGAAAATGTTTGCATATCATGTATCTGGTAAGTTTAATATCCAGAATATGTAAAGAACTCCTACGATTCAACAACAAAAAACAACCCAATTCAAAAATAGGCAAAGGACTTGAATAGACATTTCTACAAAGATATACAAATAGCCAACAAGCACATGAAAAGATGCTCAACATCATTGGTCATTACAGAAGTGCAAATCAAAACCACAGTGAGATCCCACTTCAAACCTGTTAGGATGGCTATAAAAAAATTTCAAAAACCCCAGAAAATAACAAGTGTTGGTGAGGATATGGAGAAATTGGAACACTTGTGCGTTGTTGGTGGGAATGTAAAATGGTGCAGCTACTGTGGAAAACAGTATGGTGGTTCCTCAAAAATGTAAATGTAAAATTACCATATGACCCAGCAATTCTGCTCCTGGGTATACCTCCAAAAGCACTGAAAACAGATTCAGATAGATACTTGTACACCAATGTTCATTGCAGCACTATTCACAATCGCCAAATGGCAGAAACAGCACAAAGTGTCCATTAGCAGAGGAATGGATAAATAAAATGCTGTATATACATACAATGGAATATTATTCAGCCATTTTTTAAAAAAAGGCATAATTCTGATACATGCTATGACATAGACAAATCTTGAAAACATTATGCTAAGTGAAATAAGCATAATAAACACAAAAAATGAAATAAACACAAAAGGACAGATATTGTATGATTCCACTTATATGAAATATCTCTAACAGGCAAATTAATAGAGACAGAAAGTAGATTAGAGGTTACTGGGGGCTGGGGGAAGGGAGGAATGGGAGCTATTGCTTAATGATTTCAGAGTTTCTGCTTGGAGTGATGCAAAAGTTTTGGAAACAAGATAGTGGTGACAGTTGCACAACACTGTGAATATAATTAATGCCACTGAATTGTGGACTTAACTGGTTAAAATGGCAAATTGTTACGTCTATTTTACCACAATGAAAAAGAAAGAAAAAAATTATGGGCCTCCATTTAAAAAATGCAAATAATCAGGTCCCCCTCTCAAGAATTCTGACAGTACATCTCAAGAGGGACCCAGAATCTTGATTTTAATAAGCCACTCTTCCCCCAGGGGATTCTGATACAGGGAGTCCAAAGATCTCACTTTGAAAACACTCGTATTGTTCCTCTGGTGTAAAAAGCACACGGGCTCCTTCATCCATGGGGCTCACACCCACAGCTTTTACACCTAAAATTTTTATTTGAACCTTAGAAGGAAAACAAACCTTATTTTTATAAAAGATGAAAATTTCTCACCATTGTATCAAATTCTGTTGGTTTAGAAGGGTAGAAAGTGGCAAGTAACGGTCATTGATGCCCTATTTCCACTTCCCAGAGACAACCACTGTTATAGTATATTGTGTGCCCTCCAGACAGGAAAAGAGGACTTCTCTGCTGTAGGCCTTCTCAAGATCTTTAATATGCTAATATGCCCCACGACTCTCCAAAAGATGGGCATGCAAGGATCCCTAGACCCTTTTCATCATGAATCCCATTTCTTCCTGATTGATACCTGCCGAATGAATCTTCCATAAAATATTCTTTGGGACATGCTAAACCACATAACATATATACATATGGTATTTCCAAATGCGTATATATGTCTTCAGTCCCAGATATTGTCAATTAGCACTTGGCATTCCTCCTTCTATTATGAGGGCTAGAGGGTTGAAAATTTTATTTCCCAGACAGCCTTCCACTAACTAGATACAATTTAAGTTCCATCAATTCATGTGAGATTTGGATGGAGGAGGAGAGACAAATCATCTTGTAGCAGGGGTTGCTGATAGTTCTTAACAGAAATGAATTTTTGCAGTGGCCAGATTCCCCACATCACTGTTTAGACACCAGCTTTGTGGAGAGGAGGGCATGGAACTAGACGCTTTTCTGGAGTTTTCTGGACTTTCCTCATCTTTGGATCTCAGTTCCATCAGTGTGATCTGAAAGACCATGGCAGCCCCTCCAGACTCCTCCTCCTCCATCCCTTCCAACGATTATGTGAGCGTCTAATTCCCTGTGTTAAATAACTTCCCGCTTGGCATGACTAGAGTGGTTTCCATTTCCAACTGCACCAGTAAAATTTCTGAAATACCCGTTTCAGATGATTTAAACTTGTATCATCTGGCTTTTCTTCCTTTCCTAGTAAATCCAAGCTACTAAGTCTAGTAATAAATATTTCAGTTGGTATATTTCAAAATGCTAAGTAAAATGCATATATGAGCAAACTTTGATATAATCCAAAAAAAATTTCAAAGTTATGATTTCTTTACAACCCAAATAGATTTCCTTCATCCTTTAAAAATATTTTTTTCTTGATCCAGACTAGATGTGTTGGCACACCCCTGTCCACACGATGTCAAGATCAGATCAGTGCAAATCCCCTATGTAAAGGATATTTCTTAAAATACAGTTGGAATTATCTAACCTTGTTTGGATATAAAAAGGTAAAGCAAATGATGGGCTCTGAATTGGGGACATTTTTCTGCAGAATATTATGTCTTTCTTCATCTTGAAAAACAGGTGCATAGACCATACCAACATGTTTAAAGGTTCAGTTATGGAAAATGTTCTGTTTAAAAATGCAAAATACGCTTCCCTAGGACCAAGTGTGTGATCAAATTTGCTCTCTTGGTCTTGGCCTTGATGGTTCTCAGCTCCTCTTCCACTTTGCTAGTCCATATCACTGAGGCCTCAGCATGCCTAGAAGGCAAATTTAAGATGCTTACAGAATAGATTATAAACTTAAGTAAACCTAAAGTAAAATACTGGAAGTCTTAGCTCTGTTCATTCATCCACGTGGATGGGTTATGTGGGAGATCAGAATTTGCCACCCTAAAATGTGTCTTTGGCTCGATTATTTTTAAGAACAAAAGACTCTGAAAGAAACTTGGAGTTTCCCCTAACTGCCTAAAAGCATTTAAGATAGAAAGCCTGTCCCAGGACAGGCCATCACCATAGATAACTCGGTATGGCAGGCTGGGAGGATCTGTGCCAAGCCCATTTTTATCAAAGTTCTCTCTCCGGGTCACATTGTCTATAGATGGCCCAGCAAGCATTTGTTTACCAAACATTTGCTTTTCCATCTCCATGTGAATTGCCTTCCTCCCCTTTGAAGTCCCAAACCACTACCCCCAACATCCTCCTTTGTCTTTAGCTGAAGATGGCATTTGACGTGGTGACCATTTGGGACAGTTACTCAGTTTTCCTGGGTTTTCCCCATGTATGCATGTTATTAAACTTTGTTTGATTTTCTCCTGTTATTCTGTCTCATGTCAATTTAATTCTCAGACCAGCCAGAAGGACCTAGAAGGTAAAGGAATAGTTCTTCCTCCCTTACAGCTGCTTTGCCAAAATATCTATATATACTTCAATTAAACAGATATCAAATAGTGAATATGATTATTTATATTGAGATATTAATGTGTAGGAATATCATTAGATCTTAAACTGCCATATCATCTCTTAGAATAGCACAATTTACTCAACAGAATTGAATGTCTTATTATGTGACTTAAAGATTGTCACATTAATTATAGGCAATTGAGTATAGAAGACATTCAACTAAAATTGTGAGGATGTATGAATTTAGAGAGAATCAAAGGTTGATCAGCTAACCATTAGGATGCATTGTGTTAAATTTAAAGCAGATGAAGCTTAAACAAAACATGTCCTAACTAGTGAAGGGCTCTCTTGTGTACATGAATGACACCTCTTCTAAGATTACACATTGTTTATCTGAAAAGAACATGCCACCACTCTTTTTCTGTGCAATCTTCTTCAGTGGTGCCAGATGAAATTATTTGCTCAATCAGCCTGTTTGCTGCAAATCTTGACTGAACCCAAAACCATTATTAATATAAAATGCTATCATGGTATTATCCTTCGGTTACATAAGATGTCACCATTGGGGGGACCGAATGAGGACTCACGGGACTCTATGTGCTACTTTGCTGCTTCCTATGGGTCTGCAATTATCTCCAAATTAAAAAGTTTTAAAAATGATGTCAAAAGTTTGTAAAGACATCAAATTACCTTAGGTACCCAACCATAACCGTGCTCTCCAAAGTGATTCACTGAATGCTGCGTCCAGACTGGATCTAGTTTTCACAATGTTGCCACAAATCTTCATTGACAAGAGTGCTCTGTAACACTGACTTTCAAAAATCTAAATTAGACCCAGGTGAACCTTATCTTAATACAAGAGAATCATAATCTATTTTCCACTTTGATTTTTTTTTTTTTTTTGGAAGATTGGCCCTGAGCTAACATCTGTTGCCAATCTTCCCTTTTTTCTTCTCCCCAAAGCCCCAGGACATAGTTGTATATCCTAGTTGTAAGTCCTTCTAGTTCTTCTATGTGGGATGCCGCCACAGCATGGCTTGAGGAGCAGTTCATAGGTCCGCACCCAGGATCCAAACTGGCAAACCCTGGGCCACCGAAGCAGAACGTACGAGCTTCACCACTATGCCATGGGCTGGCACCACCACTCTGATTTTTAAATATAATTATAGAGATTTCCACAACAACATACCAAGAGTCACTATTTCATTACTCCTTTCTCAGTCATAAGAGTTTGTTAAACTATTGCTTTAATCCAATCACTAAAAAGAGAGGATAATTATGGTAACATGATAGAGATGCTAATTATTGCTACAATGGCAAACATATTACTGTATATAAATTACCCAATTTACATGTGCACCGTAAATTTCACAATGTTATATGTCAGATGTATTTCAATAAAAAAATAGGTAAAAGAAAAATAAATAAAACACTGTTTACTTCATTTAAAAAACCCCACAAAATGGTGACATTAAAATTTACATGTCCTGGGGCTGGCCCCATGGCTGAGTGGTTAAGTTCGTGTGCTCCGCTTCAGCAGCCTAGGTTTCACCGGTTTGGATCCTGGGCGTGGACCTAGCATCACTCAGCAAGCCATGCTGAGGCAGTGTTCCACATAGCAGAACTAGAAGGACCTACAACTAGAATATACAACTATGTACTGGGGGGCTTTGGGGAGAAGAGGAAAAAAAAATTTCCACTTGTGCTGTTGGTGGTGTGAATCTTTGTCACATCCTGATTTCAAACTATACTACAAAGCTACAGTAATCAAAACACTATGGTATTGGCATAAAAACAGACACATAGATCAACGGAATAGAGAGCCCAGAAATAAACCCATGCATATATGTCAATTAATTTATGACAAGGGAGCCAAGAATATAGAGTGGGGAAAGGAGAGTCTCTTCAATAAATGGTGTTGGGAAAATTGGACAGCCGCATGCAAAAGGATGAAACTGGACCACTATCTCACACCACACACAAAAATCAACTCAAAATGGATTAAAGACTTGAATGTAAGACCTGAAACCACAAAACTCCTAAAAGAAAATATGGGTGGCAAGTTCCTTGGCATCAGTTCGGCAATGAATTTTTAGATTTGATGCTAAAAGCAAAGGCAACAAAAGCAAAAATAAACAAGTGGGAATACATCAAACTAAGAAGCTTCTGCACAGCAAAGGAAACCATCAACAAAATGAAAGGGCAGCCTACTGAATGGGGGAAAAATATTTGTAAATCATATCTGATTAGGGGTTAATATCCAAAATATATAAAGAACTCATACAACTCAATGAAAAGAAACAAACAATCCAATTAAAAAGTGGGCAGATGATCTGAATTGACATTTTTCCAAAGACATACAGATGGCCAACAGGTTCATGAAAAGATGCTCAGCATCACTAGTCATCAGGGAAACGCAAATCAAAACCACAATGAGATGTATCACATCAGACCTGTTGGAATGGCTATTAGCAAAAAGACAAGAAATAACAAGTGTTGGTGAGGATGAGGAGAAAAGAAAACCCTTGTGCACTGCCGGTGGGAATGTAAATTGGTACAGCCACTGCAGAAAACTCTATGGAAGTTCCTCAAAAAATTAAAAATAGAATTTCCATGTGATCCAGCAATTCCATTTCTGGGTATTTATCCAAAGAAAATGAAAACACTAATTCAAAGAGATATCTGCACCTTTATGTTCACTGCAGCCTTGTTTACAATAGCCAACATATATCAACAACCTAAATATCCATCAACAGATGAATGCATAAAGAAAATGTAACACACACACAATTGAATATTATTCACCCATTAAGAAAATGAAATCTTCTCATTGGCAACAACAGGGATGGACCTTGAGGGCATTTTGTTAAGTGAAACAAGTCAGATGGAGAAAAACAAATAGTGTATGATCTCACTAGTACGTGGAATCGAAGGAAAACAAAAAACCAAGCTCATAGATACAGAGAACAGATTGGTAGTTGCCGGACGGAGGCAGGGGTTGAGGGGTGGGCCAAATGGGTGAAGTGGGTCAAAAGGTACAAACTTCCAGTCATAAAATAAATAAGACATGGGGATGCAATGGACAACATGACGACTATAGTTTATAACACTCTATTGCATATTTGAAAGCTGCTAAGAGAGTAGATCTTAAAAGTTCTCGAGACTTCCTCCTGCTCCCCTGCTCTGCACTCTCAGGTGTTCCATTTGTCACCCTCTGTGCTTGCCCCATAAGGAGGGAGCCATATCCAAAGGGGCACTGCCACGGCCCTGGGCACCACCATGGCCCAGGGGCCCCCCTCCAGGGCCTGGTGGGCACCCCCCTGGCCATGGCCCAGGGCACCACCATGGCCCAGGAGGCCACCCGCCAGGGCCCGGTGGGCACCCCCCCACACCCACCTGGTCCACATCATTGAAGAAGCAGAAGCAGCAGGACACAAGAATGGCGAGCCTGAGTGGGTTGCCGTGCTAAGCTGGCATGAGGCTTGACCCAGAATCTTCTAATAAACAGCCTCCTGGAGGCCATGTTTTACTCCTAAAAAAAAAAAAGTTCTCATCACAAGAAAAAAAATTCTGTAACTGTATGGTGATGGATGTTAACTAGACTTATCATGGTGATCACTTTGCAATATACAAATATCGAATCATTTTGTTGTACACCTGAAACTACTATGTTCTATGTCAATTATATCCCAATAAAAATAATTGCATATACTTCTGCTGTTGGCGATGTGAATCTTCGTCCATTCATAGAGAAATATAGGACACAAGATGGACCCTGTCTGCTTAGATTTCCATTTTTCCCCAGAATCATTGTGTGTGCCCTGATGAAAATTCTTATAGACCACGCCTTACTCCCCCAATTGCAAATTAATTCTTCCACATACTCTCTCCCTGGGAGCTGAGATGAAATAAACGAAGCAATGTGTATTGTAGGTACAAAAGTGTGTGCATGTGTATCTCGAATGCTATTGCCACTTAAAATGTGTCTAATTTTTAGGGTCTTTTGAACTGTTTCACCAAAAAAAAAAAAAGGTTTAGAATTCTAAATTGTATCTCAAGTCCATGGTTTTAAAACCAAGCTAAAACTGATTATGATTGTTTACAGAAGGAGGATTGGGCGAGGTTTGGCATCAGGTGAGTTCACCACTGTGTGAAGTTAGGACTCGAATGGACTGCTGCCTTATGTTCCTGAGTTCAATGTAACTGTCACAAGTGGGGATTTTGACAGCAGCATCTGCTGATCTCATTTCCCGTCTCTGGGTCTCCTCTGAGGGAGCCCCCTGTCTCATCTCCAGCAATGGGATGGAACTCGTCCATCTCAGTCATAGAAACTTGAGGAGATTAAGTTTCATACCCCAGCTTTGAGCGGATGACTTTTGTCCTTGGTTTGGTCTTTAAGGATGTTCACCTGGAGCATGATACCTAATGATCGGGTCCCCTAAGATTCCGGGAGTTAAGGAATTTCAGTTGATGGATGGATTATTGTTTTATGCCCTTTATTATCTTTTTAAACCAATGTGGACCACAGATTATTCCTCAACCTTCTAAGGCACAGCGCTGGTCTACAGGATTAGATCTTCAGACCTCACCCTAGTCTGCCTGAGTCAGAATTTATGGACGGTGGGACCCAGGAATCATTATTTTGACAAAGCTCCCTAGGTAATTCTAATCTCCAGCCAGGGATCAGAACCACTGGACAAGACAAGCCTGGTTACGGTGTCCGAGCACCAGGATTTTGTTGGGAGACGCCACCTACTTCAGCGAAATACCCGAGATCCTCTGTGCATGAAGCAATCCGTCTCAACAATTTGACTTTGCCAGTTCCCTGGGAGTAGGGCTCCTTCCCTCTGAGACATTTAAGTGTGTCCTTATTGGAAGTGAGTCATAGGTTTGGTTGAATCACATGCTCATCAAAATCTATTTGGCCTCAAGTATCCTCACATCATTAACTCTTTTTCAATTCTGATCAATTTTGTGCTGCTGTTTTTGGCACAAGAAAAAGTCAAATGAAAAGAACTGGAGAACTCGCTCTCCCCGCACCCCTCCCTCCTCTCTTTTCTCCCCTTCCCCTCCCCCTCCCTTTCTCTCCCTAGGTCTCTCATCCCTGCTCCATCCCCCACCCTTCCTTTTCAATCTCAGCCTTAGAACTCTGGCTTGTTTTCTGGTAATCAGTTATTGGGATTGCTATAAACATACTACCTTTGGGTGATGGGCAGGCTTTCCATGTGGAATATTCTAGGCTTCCTCTCTCTTAGAAGGAAACGTAACAGCATTTTGCCTGACTTGGGGCTGGGACTTGAATCTTCTGGTAGGTAGATTTAAGCAACATATTTCTACTTAATTCCATTCCCTAATTTATATGCTGCTGAGGGGACACATAGGACAAAAGAAAAACTCAACCCATGTCCCCAGCGACGTCTTATAGACACGAATACACGGTGTGCACATTGCCTGGCAAATAATAAATGCTTGCTGAGGACTCGGTTGAATGAATGTCTGGTATACTTGGGGCAAGGAGTGGAGGGGGTTGCCGGGGGTGAGGAAAGGGAACTGACAAAAGTGCTATTTTACGAGCGAACAGCGGGACCACTGAGAGAGATTTTGTCATAAGGGAAAGAAGCTCGATATGGTAAGCCAGTCTCAGCTGAAGGTTAAAAGGAGGTGACAGTTCTGCCCCCACTGTGAGACTACGGCTGCATGGCAGTGCCAGAGCAGCTCTGGCTTAAGCCACCCAGGAGGTGTGCCCGATCTGAGCTAACTGCAGGGTTTCTGGGCCGGCGCCCTTCTTTAGGTTCAGTCTCCTACCGAGAAAAACAGAGGGAAGGAGCGCCCTGTGCCTTTCTTCTTTGGAGCAGAAATGGTGGAGAAATTTTGAGACAAGTCTTTTTCTTTTTCTTTTTTTTGAGGAAGATTAGCCCTGAGCTAACATCTGTGCCAATCCTCCTCTTTTCGCTGAGGAAGACTGGCCCTGAGCTAACATCTGTGCCCATCTTCCTCTACTTTATATGTGGGACGCCGGCCACAGCATGGCTTGCCAAGCGGCGCCATGTCTGCACCCAGGATCCGAACTGGCGCACTCTGGGCCACCGCAGCGAAACGTGCGAACTTACCTGCTACACCACCAGGCCGGCCCTAGAAATAGTGGAGAAATTTTGAAATGATCAGGAACGGGCATGAAGGCACAGCTGAGGATTTCACTCCAGTGGCATGTTGGTTCAGCAGTGGAATCCCAGCTCCTCTAGCCATGACAGTCTTCGCCCACCAGAACTGGGGACACATGGAAAGGGTCTTGGGACTCCCAGAAACACCAGGTCTGGGACGGACCCCCTAATTGTCCTGCAGAATTCATTTTCCACATCCGCTTCTTAGTTCTAGAGCCTCTGAGTTTGAGTTTACAGCATACAAGTGTATGGCTTCTGTTGGTGGTATTTCCAAGAGTTTCTATTGTTTCAAGGAGAATCTTTATTCTCCACGCTACTCCAACCTACTCCAGAAACCCCTCCATCGTATCATACAGGGATTTTACTAATATCCTATAACGCAAAGCTAAAGAAAGAGTTTAATACACAAGAGAGATGTGAAAATAATAAACACATACAGGTAAAGAAACATGAGAAGATTAAGTGGAAAAACTCTATAAAGATAGACCAATGTGGCTTTTTTCACACCACCAATCCAATTCTCTGTGACACTGACCAGGGTGTTCTACAATTCACCTCAATTCTGACACCATTTCCCTGGGGATAGAGTCAGATCTCACAGTGTAAGGGCTCAGTCCCACAAGACTGCCCCCTCCCTCCCCACTTCAGATGCCAAACGCAGTGTCCAGGTCGTTCCCTGTACTTCTGACCCACTGCCTATAGATCAGCGGTTGCCACGACCCCTCCGCAGGTTCAGTTAATTTGCCAGAGCAGCAGAACTCAGAGAAACATTTTACTTACTTACTAGATCACCGGTGCATTGTAAAAGGATATAATTCAGTAACCACCAGACGGAAGAGACGTCCGGGCGGGGTCTCGGAGCGTCCATGCCCTCTCCAGGCGCACAGCTCTTCCCACCTCTCCACGTGTTCAACCCGGAAGCTCTTCGGACCCTGTCCTTTTTGGGTTTTTATGGAGGCTTCTTTACATAGGCACGATTGATTAAATCATTGGCCGTTGGCGATTGATTCAACCTCCAGCCCATCTCCCCTCCCGGGAGGTCTGGGGGATGGGACTGAAAGTTCCAACTCTCTATTCACACGGTTGGTTCCCCTGGCAACCAGCCCCCATCCTTAGGTGACTTAGGGGCATGCCAGAAGTCACCTCATTAACATAACAAAGACGTCTTTATCATTCTCCTCACTTAGGAAATGCCAAAGGCTTTAGGAGCTCTGTGCCCGGAAAGCACAAATATATGTGTCTCATTATAAACTATAATATCACAGATAGCAAGAATTATTTTAGAGAGGATAATAAGTCTGTTTCCTTATATGAGTTACTGATAGAAGCACATAAATCTTCACCACACAGCCTGAAAAATTTTACGTATGTAGACATTGCTGTAACCATCGCATCAAGATTTGGAATATTTCCAGCACCTAGAAGGCTCCTTTGTGGTCTCTCAGGGTTAGTTCTCCCCAAAGGGTGACCATTATTTTAATTGATCATCATACATCAGTTTTGCCCACTTTTATATAAAGAAATCATGCAGTCTGTGGGGCCTTCTTTGCGGAGAGGATAGTTTTTAACTAAGATTGCTGTAGCCCAGAGGACATTTGATGGTGGTGATGAGGATCACGGCTGCCCCAGGGAGAGAAGCTCAAGGTGACTTGGTCCTTCATACCTATGATCTATATCATCCTCCGGAAACGTCCTGGCTTGATCCGATCTGATTCTTATCTAAAGTTATAGGACCACCCAATAACCAGACCCCACCTGCACTGCTACCATTTTAACGATATTTTTCATGATCTTTCCTTTGTCTTGTAAAGAAATAACTCACATACCTAAGCCTTATAAATTTAGCTCTAACCCTCAACACATTGCGGCTCTTCACTGCCCATGGGTCCTGTCCCCATGCTATTCTCTGAATAAAAGAGCACTTCTACCAGACCTTGAGAGTCCAAGAAATCTTTCTTTCACTCCTTGACTCACCAAACCCGCATCAGTGGGATTGGGGGGTGGGGGGAAGCAGTGAGTAGAATATAAGCAGTCTCTTTGCAAGTCACACTGTGGAAGCCTCTTCCCACCAGAAAAAGCCAGAGTGTGCTAGAAAACCCTTCTCAGCACAGCTGAGGAAAACCACTGCTTATCTGAAAAGAAGGATTAGTGGTGAGTATAGTCTCATCGGAGGAGGGTGACTGTTAAAGGTTTGAGTGACGTGGATCTACCTGTGGAGGCAAATGGCATCACTAACAGCTACAGCCATGAAGACAGTGGCTGCGATGTGTGGGTAGAGACCAAGAACCCTTTATACTCGGGATGTCCACTCTGCACCCAGGAGTCCCAAGGGTTTAAAACGGTGCTTGGCATACTGTAGGCATATTCAGCAAACATCTGATGAAAGAGTGTGGAAATAAATGAATAAGTTTGAAGGAAGACTTCTAAAATAATTATCATACTGTATTTCCACCACCCAGAAAGTGGGAATAAGCTGAAGGACAATGGTACCTGTTTTTGTGAACCTTCAATTTTCCTTTTTAAAAATATCCCAGTTCTGGGGCCGGCCTGGTGGCTCAGCGGTTAATTTCGCACGTTCCACTTCCGTGGCCCGGAGTTCACCGGTTCGCATCCTGGGGGCGGACATGACACCACTTGTCAAGCCATGCTGTGGTAGGCATCCCACATAGAAAGTAGAGGAAGATGGGCACGGATGTTAGCTCAGGGCCAGTCTTCCTCAGTGAAAAGAGGAGGATTGGCAGCAGTTAGCTCAGGGCTAATCTTCCTCAAAAGAAAAAGGAAAAAATCCCAGTTCTAATTCTCTCCCAAGCAAATAACCATAAAACAACATGAGCACAATTCCCCAAGCAGCTTTGAAACACGTTAATAGCCCCTCAGTTTATTGCTTCAATTTTTCCTCGGGTACTAGGGCAGAGTTTCCTGGAAAAATGTTAAACTGATGTTATTTATTAAATTGGCTGGATTTGGATAGCCTCTTAACATGCACGTATTTTAGGATCAGAAATAGAATTGTTCTATAATTTTTTGTTGTCCAACGCACACTGGATGAATTCTTTTTTTTTTTAAAGATTGGCACCTGAGCTAACAACTGTTGCCAATCTTTTTTTTTTTTTTCTGCTTTTTCTCCCCAAATCCCCCCAGTACATAGTTGTATATTTCAGTTGTGGGTCCTTCTAGTTGTGGCACGTGGGACACTGCCTCAGCGTGGCCTGATGAGCGGTGTCATGTCCACACCCAGGATCTGAACCAGTGAAACCCTGGGCCACCGAAACAGAGCACGCAAACTTAGCCACTTGGCCAAGAGGCCAGCCCCTGGATGAATTTTTTTTTTTTTTTTTGAGGAAGATTAGCCCTGAGCTAACTACTGCCAATCCTCCTCTTTTTGCTGAGGAAGCCTGGCCCTGAGCTAACATCTGTGCCCATCTTCCTCTACTTTCTATGTGGGATGCCTACCACAGCATGGCTTGCCAAGCAGTGCCATGTCCACACCCGGGATCCAAACCAGGGAACCCCAGGCTGCCAAAGCGGAACGTGCACGTTTAACCACTGCACCACCAGGCTGGCCCAGGATGAATTCTTATAATTAAATTAATGCCATAATTAAACACACTGTGGTATCCTAGATTGGATTCTGGAATAGAAAAAGGATATTAATGAAAAAACTGGTGAAATCCAAGTATAAAGTTTGGAGTTCAGTAAACAGTAACGTACCAACATTCACCTCTTAGTTTTGACAACTGTATCATGGCTATGTAAGATGTTAACATTAGGGGAAGCCAAGTGAAGGGTGTATGGGAACTCTCTGTACTATCTCTACAGCTTTCCTCTAAATCTAAAATTGTTCCAAAACAGAAATTTTATTAAAAAAAATAAAGCAGTAAGCCTTTGATTACTAGCCTTTGCTACAGAAGATCGTGAATGTTTGCCATTTACATCATCTTATTAGGCAGAATTAGACTTGCCAGGCAATTTACGAACTAATATTAAGGCAGGGAAAAGAAAGGCTCTCTTATGCTTCTTCTCTGATATCATAGGAGCACACATCTAGAAAGATCTTTGTTTCATTAAATATATACACATTAAGACATTTTAAATAGTTGAACTCACAGGTGGTAAGGAAGAGTGAGGGTGGGAGGTGATAAATAAATGAAAAGCAATAGGATATATTGGAGGATATGAGGAAGCCATTTGGTTTAAGATTAATTCGGCCTGACCTTGTTTTTCCAGAAAGGCCTGACATGGCCTAGTGAGCATGCATCGTACATCTGCTTCAAACATTGACAGTGTCCCAAAGCCAAGAATGGTGCCCTTAAAGATAGGGATGTTGCCTCCCCCATAGCAGCATTTCTTTAGGCTAAGCATTTCTTCCTGGAAACTAAGGATTCATGACAGATCTGCTGACCACTGACTTGCCGTGCTCACCTGGTGACCACTGGCCTGCTGTGGTAGCTCAGCGTCTCGTGACAGTAGTAAAAGAGGGATTCCTGTCATATGTGATGTCTGCTCTTTGCTCCAAGATGGTATATAATCACCCCGTACACCCCACTTCTTTGGAGCGCTTGCTTCCTTGGGAAGGAACCCCCTGGCCTATAGTCCTCAGACCTGGCTCATATCATAAACTCACTGCAATTTTGATTTATAGATTGATTATGGATTATTTACATCAACAAAGGGAAGCGGTTATGGTTATAAAAGGGCAACAGGAGGGATCCTTGTGATGTTGGAAATGTTCTATGTGTTGACTGTATCGATGTGACACAATTATGATACTGTATCTTTGTTTTGTGAGATGGGAAGAAATTGGGTAAAGGCTACACAGGATCTCTCTGTATTATTTCTTACAACTGCGTGTGAATCTCCAGTTGTCTCAAAACAAAAAGTTTAATTAAAAAGACAAAAAAAAGGTAAAGAAAGGGAACAGTAGTTGTGGTCAAACAAAATATTGATAATGCTACAGATATAAGATTTGATAATTATGAGCCATATGAATATTGATGTCCTTGGTCAAATTGGACCTGTAGAGAGAAGAAATTAGCAACTACTTTTCAGAATGATCGGAAAAGTTTTCTTTTTCAATTTGTAGTTTATGATAGGTAATGTAACCAAAAGGCTTATCATCCAAATATTACAGAGAAGCATAGAAAGAAAATCGGCCCCTCCACCTCTGTCCTCGCCTGTCCACTTCTGCTCCTCAGTGACAACCCCTGTTACCGGTTTTAGAAGGAGCACTAGATTTGAAAGGCACTGAAATAAAGTGAATCATCTGTGAATCAGATCTGTCCGCCTTGGTGAAAAAGCAAACGACATGCCTGTTCGTAGGACTGCCACTATTTTTCTTTTTTTTTTAATTTATTTTTTTAAATTTTTTTGAGGAAGATTAGCCCTCAGCTAACATCTGCCGCCAATCCTCCTCTTTTTGCTGAAGAAGCCTGGCCTTGAGCTAACATCCGTGCCCATCTTCCTCCACTTTATATGTGGGACGCCTGCCACAGCATGGTCTTCTGAGCGGTGCCATGTCCACACCCGGGATCCAAACCAGCGAACCCTGGCTGCCCCCGGCTGCCAAAGCAGAACGTGCACACTTAACCACTGTGCCACCAGGCCAGCCCCATATATTTTCTTTTTTTTTCTTTTTCTTTTTGAGGAAGATTAGCCCTGAGCTAACTGGTACCAATCCTCCTCTTCTTGCTGAGGAAGACTGGGCTAACATCCATGCCCATCTTCCTCTACTTTATACATGGGACGCCTACCACAGCATGGCGTGCCAAGCGGTGCTGTGTGCACACCTGGGATCCGAACCGGCAAACCCGGGGCCCCCAAAGAGGAATGTGCGTGCTTAACCGCTGCACCACCGGGCCGGCTGCCATGGTTTGGTATTACACTTTTGGTAGGAGCATCCGCTCACAGTGGCACCCCTCCTTCCCCGCCTCCAGGATCCCATGCTTTCAATTACCTTCCCTAAACTCTGCTTCTTCACTGGCTCCTTCCTCCTCAAATATGCCCAAGGCTTCTCCCCCCTCAAATTCCCCATCTCCTCACAAACAGCTTACAACCTACAAAGGAAAGAACAGTCGCTCCATAGTGGAGAAACCCGGCAGACCCCAACTAAAACGAGTGGCAAAGTGCGTATCACCAGAAACGCAAGCAACCCACGTTGGGTGGCTTCTGACAGGAGGACATCCTGAGAATTACACGTCACTCATGTGGTATTCCTGCCGAAACTGCGCAACTGAATTGAATCGTAAGTAAATATTAGAGAAACTCAATATTAAGGAACACTCTACAAAACAATGGCCTCAAAATATCAATGTTATGAAAGACAAAGAAGGCAGAAGAATTGTTCTATATTAAAGAGACAGGACAACTAAATGTAATGTGTGAGATCCTGAATTTGCTCCTAGACCAGGAAAATTTGCTATAAAAACATTATCATGAAAATTGACATTTGAATATGGACCATGGGTTAGGTAGTATCATATCAAATAATTTTCCTGATTTTGAAAATCGTACTGTCTTTTGTAAGAGAATGTCTAATTCTTAGGAAATATATACTTGAAGTATATAGCGATAAAAGGGATAGTATCATTAATGTACATTCAAATTGTTCAGAAAAAAATGTGCATGTGTATATATGTGTACATATATGTATATATAGTATACACACATGTGACAATGATAAAACAAATAGAGAAAAATGATATTTTTTTGAGGAAGATTAGCCCTGAGCTAACTACTGACAATCCTCCTCTTTTTGCTGAGGAAGACTGGCCCTGAGCTAACATCCATGCCCATCTTCCTCTACTTTATACATGGGACGCCCACCACAGCATGACTTGCCAAGCGGTGTGTAGGTCCACATCCGGATCCCGACCAGCAAACCCTAGGCCACTGAAGCAGAATGTGCGAACTTAACTGCTGCGCCACTGGGCCGGCCCTGCAAAATGATTTTTATATCCACATAAAAAGTTATTCCTGGGGCCAGCCTGGTGGCGTGGTGGTTAAGTTTGTGTGCTCCACTTCAGCAGCCCGGGGTTCGCAGGTTCGGGTCCCAGGTATGGACCTACACACCATTCATCAAGCCATGCTGTGGCAGTGTCCCCCATACAAAATAGAGGAAGATTGGCAGAGATGTTAGCTCAGGGAGATTCTTCCTCAAGCAAAGAGAGGATGATAGGCAACAAATGTTAGCTCAGGGCCAATCTTCCTCACCAAAAAAAAAAAAAAAAAAAGTGTTATTCCCCCCAAAATCCTCAAGAATTTGAGTTCAAAGTTGTGGAATGGGCACGGGTAGTATTTATCTTCTCCCCATCAAGACTCCATTAAAGTGATAAAGGAATAAAAAGCTACAAACCCACAACATTAAACAAACAGAGTGGGGGCGATTGAGGAACAAGAGATCACAACAAATTTCTGGTGGGCAGTATGAGTGGACTGACGACAGAAGATAGGAGTAACCAGCATCTAGAATATCTGCGAAAGATCTTACAACCGAGGAGACAGCCAACATTACCGCAAGGTCCTGAACAGGTTTCGGGTTGAGTCTACAGGTTCTGTGGAGGACGGGAGAGAGAAGTGGAATGGAAAACCATCAAATCCCCGCATTCTTCTCCCAAACTCCAGCTCAAAACTGCTTGCAACCATGTGTTTCATCATCCAGCAAAACCCAACAAAACTGAGGACATTTCTCCAAAGAAATGGAACAAATTGGAGCTACCGGCAGCTTCCTACCAACACACTCTGCCAGAGAACAAGTCCTGTGCCCAGTGAGCCCTTTAAAATAACCAACAATCAAGGATCACCAGACAGTTGAGTAAGCCTGCAACTTACAAGGAACAGATAACTAACCTCAGCAAAAAACCAAGATCATTCAGGGATCAGAAGAAAACTTAAGAAAACAAATCTCATTATTTCCCTAAGCGAAATATGAGTAGAAATTGTGTTCAGTAAGCTGGAACATGATGCTGTAGCAGGAATAATCAGAATGGAATAAAAACCCCTTGAAATTACAAAATACAATTACTCAAATAGTAAGTATCTATAGAAAAGTTGGAAGTTGAGGAAATCTCCCAAATGTACAGCAAAACACAAGGCCAGAGAAAATAGGAGAAAAACGAAGAGAAATAGGCTCAACTCAAGAGGTTCAGTCTCCAAATTCTGAGTTCCAGAGAGAAAACAGAGGGAGAAACTTATCAAAGGAGAGACGCAAGAATGTTCCTCCAGTTTAAGGAAAATACTATGATTTACCTGGATAAATAGCGAAAGACCTGCACACCTCACAGTGACCTTCTTAAAAACGAGCAGACTCAAAAAGCTTCCAGGAAGAAAAAAGTACATCACCTAAAAAGGATTAACAATCAGCCTGGTGTCAGAACGCTCAACATTAACACCACATGGGTTTTCATCCTAAGTGTTGGGCAGAAATGATTTTCCAACTAAAATTATATACTTAAGGACTTTCAATTAGGTGTGAAGACAGAATAAAGACACTTTTAGACCAAGCAAGGACTCAGCAGTTTACCTTTTCTGTACCCTTTTGGAGAAATTTCTAGAGGATATGCTCTGGCAAAATGAGGGAGTAAAGGAGGAGGAGGAGAAATGGTAACTAGGTACCAGGTGGTGCCTCTCAGCAGAGCAATGAAAAGAAGCCTCCAGATGATGCTGTGCAGAGGCAATCAACTCAGATGGCAACAGGCGGACAGAAGCGAGTGTTCTCGCTTCTTAGAAACTCCAGGAAATCACACATTAATACCCAATTTAGTTCTACAGTTAACAAAGTCATAGCAATACGAACACTACTGATTTTTAACTTTTAGAATCAACCTGGAGGCCAAGCCGCAATGACTGAACTGTGGTTAGAAGTTAGAGTATAAAAGTTATCAGCGTGGTCAATGTAAAAGTACATATGACAGAAGCAGGGAGGTGAGACCGGTGAACGGAGACATGAAGAGGGTACTGGCATTGAGGTCCCAATATGATAAACTGGAGAGAAAGGACACTGGCTATAACTGATGACATAAGAAGTAGAGCTCTAAGCATATTATTAAAAGTTTCAATGGCAACTGAGTAGGGAACTAAAACAGTGACATGACTCTATTGGGAGGAAAAGGGAGATAAGGCATAGGTGTAAATGAGTTCAGTCCTCATATGTGAAAACAGAAAGCCACTGGGTTTTATCTAAATTTGATCAATCAAGAACTTTTTGGGGGGGCCCGCCTGATGGCACAGCGGTTAAGTTCACACGTTCTGCTTCTCGGCGGCCTGGGGTTCGCCAGTTCAGATCCCAGGTGCGGACATGGCACCTCTCGGCAAAAAGCCATGCTGTGGTAGGCGTCCCACATATAAAGTAGAGGAAGATGGGCATGGATGTTAGCTCAGGGCCAGTCTTCCTCAGCAAAAAGAGGAGGATTGGCAGTAGTTAGCTCAGGGTTAATCTTCCTCAAAAAAAAAAAAAACTTTTTTGGGGTCTTCTCGTTGTGAAATCAGGAACTTGTATAAACATGTGACTTAGAGACACAACACTGAGCAGAGAAACAGTTATCAGTGTTTACCTCTGGGTGGAAGATGGTTGCTTGTCAATAGTAGCCCTTCGGTATTATCTGAACCATGTGCATGAATCACTCTGACTTTTTAAATGTACTTTTAAATTCCCCAAACGCTCATTTCCCCCCAGTCCTTTTCATAGACACTTGTTGCTTGAGTTAGCTCTCTACTCTTTCTTGACTACTGCCCATTCCTCTGCCACAGACTGGACTCTGCCGAACTGCTTGCTGAAAGTGTTTTTCAACTTGAGAATGCCGTGGTCACAGGCCTTGTCTCACTTGACCTTGTGATGTTAACTGCAGCTGCTTCTCTCTTGTCCTGGCCTCTAAGACCTCAGACCTTCCAGGGTTCTTTCCACTCTTGATGACTTCCTAGCCTCCTTCTTGGATTCCGCCTCCCCTGTGCATCATATTCATGTTGTTGACACAGTGTTTCATCACTGACCCTGTTTTCTTTTCACTCCATGTCCTCTCCTTGGACAAACCCATCCACCCCCTGCCAACTATCACTTGGACACTGATGACTCCTATCTCCATTTATGGCTAGTCCTGAACTTTCTCTCAAATTCCAGGCCTGTTTTCATCTTCCTACAAAATCGTTCCACCCAAACATTCCACAGATAACTCAGACTCAACCCATCAAAAGACAAAAGATGGGGCCGGCCTGGTGGCGCAGCGGTTAAGTTCGCACATTCTGCTTCAGTGGCCCAGGGTTCGCTGGTTCGGATCCCGGGTGCAGACATGGCACTGCTTGGCACATCATGCTGTGGTAGGTGTCCCACATATAAAGTGGAGGAAGATGGGCATGCATGTTAGCTCCGGGCCAGTCTTCCTCAGCAAAAACAGGAGGATTGGTGGCAGATGTTAACTCAGGGCTAATCTTCCTCAAAAAAAAAAAATTTAAAAAAAAGATAAAATAAAATAAAGACAAAAGATATCAAAATTTATGGGATGCAGCTAAAGCAGGGCTTAGAGGGAAGTTTATAGCTGTAAACACCTACGTTATAAAAGAAAGATCTCAAATCAATAACCCAATCTTCCACCTAAAGACATTGGAGAAAGAAGAGCAAACTAAACTCAAAGCAAACAGAAAGAAGGAAATAATTAAGATTAGAGTAGAATTAAATGAAAGAGAGAATAGAAAAATACTAGAGAAAAATCAATGTAAAGTTGGTTATTTGAAAAGATCAGCAAAATTGGTAAGACTTTAGCCAGACTGACCAGAATAAAAAGAGAGAGAACTCCAATCACTCAATCAGGAACAAAAGAGGGGCCATCACTACTGACATCATTACAGAAATAAAAATGGTTGTAAGGGGATATTATGAACAACTGTATGGCAACAAATTAGAAAACAGATGAAATGGACAAATTCTTAGAGAAACACAAACTACTGAAACTAACTCAAAAAGAAATAGAAAAATTTAATAAGGTTGTAACAAATAAAAAAATTAAAAACTTCCCACAAAGAAAATCCCAGGCCCAGATGGCTTCACTGGAGAATTCTACTGAACATGTAAAGAAGATTTATTACCAATCCTTCACAATCTTTTCCAAAAAACAGAATAGGAGGGTACACTTTCAACTCATTCTATGAGACTAGTAATACTGATATCAAAACTTGACAAAAACATCATAAGAAAACTACACATCAAGATCCCTTATGAATATTGATGCGAAAAGCCTCAACAAGATGCTAGCGAATTGAATCCAAATAAATATAAAAATGATTATACACCATGACCAAGCAGCATTTATCCCAGGAAGGCAAGATGGATTTAATATCAAAATCAATGTAATACATCATATTAATAGAAATAAGGACAAAAGCAACATGACCATCTAAATAGATGCAGAAAAAGCATTTGGCAAAATCCAACACGCTTTTGTGATAAAAACACTCAACAAAATAGGAATAAGGGGAATTTGCCTCAACATGATTAAGGGCATTTATGAAAAACTCACAGCTAACATTATACTTAATGGTGAAAGATCAGATGCTTTCCCCCTAAGATGAGGAACATGACAAGGCTGCCCACTCTCACCACTTCTATTCAACATTGTACTGGAGGTTCTAGCCATAGCAGTTAGGCAAGAAAAAGAAAGAAAAGGCATCCATATTGCAAAGGAAAAAGTAAAACTATCTTTATTCATAGATGACATGATCTTGTATACAGAAAGTCCTAAAGAATCTACTAAAACACTACTCAAATTAATAAATGAGTTCAGGGCCGGCCCGGTGGTGAAGCGGTTAAGTTCTGCTTCATTAAGCACGTTCTGTCTCGGCGGCCCGGGGTTTGCTGGTTTGGATCCTGGGTTTGGACATGGCACTGCTTGGCAAGCCATGCTGTGGTAGGCATCCCACATATAAAGTAGAGGAAGATGGGCACAGATGTTAGCTCAGGGCCAGTCTTCCTCAGCAAAAAGAGGAGGATTGGCAGCAGTTAGCTCAGGGCTAATCTTCCTCAAAAAAAGCCAAACAAACAAACAAACAAAAAAAACAAAAAAATAAATGAGTTCAGCAAGGTTGAAGGATACAAGATCAATACAGAAAATCAATTGCATTTCTATACACTAGCAATGTACAATATGAAAATTAAAATAACAATTCCATTTACAATAGCATCAACAAGAAGAAAACTCTTAGAAGTAAAATTAACAAAAGAAGTGTGAGACTTGTACATTGAAAACTAAAAAACATGGTGTAAAGAAATTAGAGATCTAAATAAGTGGAAAGACATCCTATGTGTACGGATGGGAAGACGACATTGTTAAAATGGTAGTACTCCCCAAATTGATCTACAGATTTACTGCAGTACCTATTAGAAGCCCAGCTGATTTCTTTGTAGAAATTGACAAGCTGATCCTAAAATTCATATGGAAATGCAAGGGATCAGAAGCCAGTAAAACTTTGAAAAGAAGAAAGTTGGAGGACTAACGCTTCCTAACTTCAAAACTTACTACAAAGCCACAGCATGGTCCTGGCATAAAGATAGACATAAAGATCAATGGAATAGAACTGAGAGTCCAGAAATAAACCCTTACATTTAAGGTCAACTGATTGTCAACAAAGGTGCCAAGACAATTCAACAAGGGAAAATACTCTTTTCAACAAACGGTGCTGGGACAACTGGATCCCCACATGCAAAATAATAAAGTTTGACCTCTTCCCTGCAACCTATACAAAAATTAACTCAAAGTGGATCATAGACCTAAATGTAAGAGCTACAACTATAAAACTCTTAGAAGAAGAAAACATGGGAGTAAACCTTCTGACTTTGGATTACGCCACTGTTTCTAGATATGACACGAAAAGCATAAGCAACAAAAGAAAAATAGATACATTGGACGACATCAAAATTAAAAACTTCTGTGCTCCAAGCAATACCATCAAGAAAGTGAAAAGAGGGGCCAGCCCAGTGGCGCAGCAGTTAAGTTCACACGTTCTGCTTCTCGGCAGCCCAGGGTTCGCCAGTTCGGATCCCGGGTGTGGACATGGCACTGCTTGGCAAGCCATGCTGTGGTAGGCGTCCGACATATAAAGTAGAGGAAGATGGGCACAGATGTTAGTTCAGGGGCAGCCTTCCTTGGCAAAAAGAGGAGGATTGGCAGCAGATGTTAGCTCAGGGCTAATCTTCCTCAAAAAAAACAAAAAGAAAGAAAGAAAGAAGGAAAGAAAAAAGAAAAAGGAAGAGAAAAGAGACTCCACACAAATATGGTGACATAAGAGGCTCTTGAATTTCTCTACTTCCATAGATACACTGAATATACAGCTACACACAGAGAGAATTCCCTTCGAGAGAAATCCAGAAACTAGTTGAGTGACTCTTACACATTGGGTGGCTAAGGAAATACCCATATCGAAATGGGTAAGAATGGCTGAGACAGTCTCTCACCATAAGTCCCACCCCCAGCACAGCACCATACAATTGGGAGGGAATCCCCAATTCCCAGCTTGTCCCCGAGGAGCCAAAGGTTTGAACCACACATTTAATGGCCCAACTTGAAGGCTGCCTCTCAAAGTATGGGTCACCAAACCACCTGGCTCTGAAAGTCAATGGGTCTTGCATTCACAAGTCCCATGGGATCATAGCAAACAAAAAAGCAGTTGTTATGGGCTCATGGGCACTTGTTGCAGCTATCCCCCTGGGCTCAGTGCAGAGGGAATGTGTTTCCTGGGAATTCATTCTGTGTGTAGCTGTATATTCAACGTATCTATGGAAGTAGAGAAATTCAAGAGCCTCTTATGTCACCATCTTTGTCTGGAGTCTCTTTTCACTTTCTTGATGGTATTGTTTAGAGCACAAAAATTTTTAATTTTGATGTCGTCCAATGTATCTATTTTTCTTTTGTTGCTTATGCTTTTGGTGTCATATCTAGAAACATTCTAGATATGTACCCATCTCCCAATCTTTCCCTGGAAGGGGTTTGACTGTATACTTTACAAGCTGCTGCCTAACAGTCCAGCTTCCAATCAGCATGGATCTAAGTGTTGACTGTGATCTTCCCGAGTCCAAAAGAGCTGAAGGGCACTTCCCCAACCTCCCCCCTCCAGCTTCCTCCAACAATAAAGCCAAATTGCCAGCATCTCCCTGGAAGGAGCTTGTCCACACACCTAGCACACCAACTTTAAAGACTGCCACTTGAAGGATGGGCCCTCAAATAACCCAGCTCTGAGAACCATTGGGGCTTGCATTTCATGAGTCCCACAGGACTACAGCAAAGAAAGAAGTGATTGCTAATGGGTGTGCAAGCACTTGCCACAGATATCACACCAGGGCTCAATGCAGACATAGCAGGAAAAAGTGCCCACCACCAGTCTTTCCCAGGAAGGGGTCTGACAGCATACTTTACAAGCTGCTGAGCATCCAGCTTCTAAACGGCCTGCACCTAGGTGCTGAAAGATATTCTCCCCTTTGGAACATTGATGGGTGTTACACCCTCAACTACTGGGATCCACTGAGAACAAAGATGGCAGAAAGGTTTGAGAGGCAACCAGGTGCTCTGGCTGGGCTGGTTGATGAGGTCTATCTCCTACACAAGACCAGCCTATCAAGACTGGTAGAGGTGGCTGTTTTATCTAATGTGCAGAAACCAACACAGAGATTCAAGGAAAATGAAGAAACAAAGGAATATGTTTGAAACTAAAGAACAAGATAAATGTCCAGAAACTAATCTTAATGAAATACAGGTAATTTACCTAATAGAGACTTCAAAATAACAGTCATAAAGATGCTTACCAAGGTCAGGAGAGCAATGCATGAGCAAAGTGAGAATTTCAATAAAGATATAGAAAATATAAAACAAGTACCAAATAGAAATCATAGAGCTGAACAATATAATAATTGAGATAAAAAATTCAATAGAGGGGTTCAAAAGCAGACTAGACAGGTAGGAGAAAGGATCAGAGAACTCAAAGACAGGGCCATGGAATTCATTCAATCAGAAGAGCAAAAAGAAAGAGTGAAGATAGCTTAAGGGACTTATGAGATACCATCAAGTGGAGCAATATATCATAATAATATATTATAATGATATATAATATTACATGATATTATATAATAATATAGAATAATGTTATGTTATATGGATCCAGAAGGAGAAGTGAGAGACAAAGGGGCAGAAAATTTATTCAAAGAAATAATTGCTGAAAACTTCCCTAACCTGGAGAAAGAAATAGACATCCAGGTCCAAGAAGCCTAAAGAGTCAATAAGATGAATTCAATAAGAATCCATGGGGCCAGCCCATGGCTGAGTGGTTAAGGTCGCACACTCCACTTTGGTGGCCCAGGGTTTCATGGGTTTGAATCCTGGGCGAGGACATGGCACCGCTTGTCAGGCCATGCTGAGGTGGCATCCCACATGCCACAACTAGAAGGACCCACAACTAAAAATGCACAACTATGTACCAGGCGGCTTTGGGGAGAAAAAGGAAAAGTAAAAATCTTTAAAAAAAAAAAAAAAAGAATCCAGAGACCAACACTGAGACACATTATAATTAAATTGTTATAGTTAAAGACAAAGGGGAACCAAAAGCCACAGAGAAAGCAGCTTGTTATGTCCAAGTGGATCCTCATAAGACAATCAGTGGATTTTTCAGGCAGAAGGCAGTGCGGTGAGATATTCAACATACTGAAAGAAAGTAACCTACCAATCAAGAACACTCTACCCTGCAAAGTTGTCCTTCACAATTGAAGGAGAGAGAGTTTCCCAGGTAAACAAAAGCTAAAGGAGTTCATCACCACTAGAGAAGCCTTACAAAAAATGTTAAAGAGAGTTCTTTGAGCTGAAACAAAAGGATGCTAACTGGTAACAAAAAAACTTATAAAAGGTGAAATCTCACTGGTAAGGGTAAATATATATTTAAATTCAGGGCCAGCCTCCATGGCCTAGTGGTTAATTTTGGCACGCTCCGCTTTGGTGGCCTGGGTTTGGGTGTGGACCTACAACACTTGTCTGTCAGTGGCCATGCTGTGGTGGTGGCTCTCATATAAAATGAGGAAGACTGGCAATGGATGTTAGCTCAGGGCAAATCTTCCTCAGGAAAAAGAAAAACATATGAAAGTAGAAATCTCACTGGTGGTAAAGGAAAATATATAGATAAATCCAGCATACTCTAATGCTGTAATGGTGGTGAGTAAATCACTACTAATTCTATTACAAAAGTTAAAAGACAAAAATATTAAAAACAGCTATAACTACGATAATTTGTTAATAGATACACAATATAAAAATGTAAATTGTGACATCAGAAACATAAAATCTTGGGGAGAGTGTAAAAATGTAGAGCTTTGTATATGTTTGAAGTTAAGATGTTATCAGCTTAAAAGAGACTGTAATAACTAATAAGACATTTTATGTAAGACTCAGGGTAGCCACAAAGCAAAAACTATAGTAGACAAAAGAGAAAGAGAAAGGAATCACAGTATACCACTACAGAAAATCATCAAATCATGAAGGAAGAGAGCAAGAGAGGAAGAAAGGAACAAGTAACTACAGAACAGCCAGAAGACAATGAACAAAAGAGCAACAGTAAGTCCAGATCTATCAATAATTACTTTAAATGTAAATGGACTAAACTTTCCAATTAAAAGACAGAGTGGCTGAATGGGTAACGAAACAAGACCCAATTATATGTTGCCTACAAGAAACTTCAGCTTTAAGAACGCACATAGGCTCAAAATGAAGGGATGGAAAAAGATATTCTATGTAAATGGAAACCAAAAGAGAGCAGAGGTAGCTATATTTATATCAGATAACATAGACTTTAAACCAAATACAGTAACAAGAAACAAAGAAGATCATTATATAATGATAAAGCAGTCAATTCATCAAGAGGGTATAAAGAGGCCGGCCCAGTGGCACAGTGCTTAAGTGCACATGTTCTGCTTTGGTGGCCCGAGTTTCGCTGGTTCGGATCCCCGGTGTGGACATGGCACCTCTTGGCAAGCCATGCTGTGGTAGGCATCCCACATATAAAGTAGAGGAAGATGGGCATGGATGTTAGCTCAGGGCCAGTCTTCCTCAGGAAAAAAAAAAAGGGGATATAACAATTGTAAATATTTATGCACCCAACATTAGAGCACATAAATATATTAAGCAAATACTAACAGATCTAAAGAGAGAGCTAGACAGCAATACAATAATGGTAAGGGACTTCAATACTCCACTTTCAACAATGGATAAACGATCCAGACAGAAAATCCACAAGGAAACGGACTTAAACTACATGTTAAATCAGCTAGACCTAACGGACATATACAGAGCACTTCCTCCAACAGCAGCAGAATACACATTCTTCTCAAGCACACATGGAACATTCTCTGGGATAAATCATATGTTAGGCCACAAAATAAGTCTTAATAAATTTAAGAATTTTGAAATCATATCAAGTATCTTTTCTGACCACAATGGTATGAAACTAGAAATCAATGACAAAAGGAAAACTGGAAAATTCACAAATATCTGGAGATTAAACAACATGCTCCTGAACAACCAATGGGTCAAAGAAGCAATCAAAAGATATCTTGAGACAAATGAAAATGCAAACACAATGTACCGAAATTTATGGGATGAAGCAAAGCAGTTTTAAGAGGGAAGTTTATAGTGGTAAATGCATATATTAAAAAAATAGGCTGGCCCCGTGGCCGAGTGGTTAAGTTCAAGTGCTCTGCTTCGGTGGCCCAGGGTTTCACAGGTTCAAATCCTGGGCATGGACATGGCACTGCTCATTAAGCCATGCTGAGGTGGCGTCCCACATACCACAACTAGAAAGACCCACAACTGAAAAAAAAATACACAACTATGTACTGTGGGGCTTTGGGGAGAAAAAGGAAAGAAAAAATAGAAAGATCTCAAATAAACAATCTAACCTTACAACTCAAGAAAGTAGGAAAAGAAGAACAAACTAAGTTTATAGTTAGTAAAAGAAAGAAAATAACAAAGATGAGATGGGAAATATATAAAATAGAGACTAGAAAGACAAAAGAAATGATCAACAAAACTAAGAGCTGTTTTTTAAAAAAGATAAACAAAATTGACAATCCTTTAGCTAGACTAAGAAAAAAAGAGAAAAGACTCAAAATCAGAAATGAAAGAGGACACGTTACAACTGATAACACAGAAATAGTAAGGATCATAAGAAACTACTCTCAACAATTATATGCCAACAAATTAGATAACCTAGAACGAATGGATAAGTTCCTAGAAACATAGACCCTAGCAAGACTAAATTATGAAGAAATAGAAAATCTGAATAGACTAATTACTAGTAAGGAGATTAAATCAATAACCAAAAACCTCTTTACAAGGAAAAGTCCAGGACCAGACAGCTTCATTGGTGAATTCTGCCAAACATTTAAGGAAGAACTAATACAAATCCTTCTCAAACTTTTCCAAAAACAGAAGAGGAGAGAACACTTCCAAACTCATTTTATGAGGCCAGCATTACCCTGATAGACAAGCCAGACAAAGAGAGTACAAGAAAAAACAAATTACAGGCCAATATCCCTGATGACCATAGATGCAAAACTTCTCAAGAAAATAGTAAACCGAATTCAACAGTACATTAAAAGAATCATACACCACAATCAAGTGGGATTTATTCTGGGGATGCAAGGATGGTTCAACATCTGCAAAACAATGTGATACACCACATTAATAAAATAAAGGACAGAAATCATATGATCATCCCAATAGATTTAGAAAAAGCATTTGACAAAATTCAACATCCTTGGGCCAGCCCTGTGGCCAAGTGGTTAAGTTCACACACTGCTTTGGTGGCCCAGGGTTTCGCCAGTTTGGATCCTGGGCACAGACCTAGCGCTACGCATCAAGCCATGTTGAGGCAGTGCCCACATAGCAGAGCTGGAAGGACCTACAACTAGAATATACAACCATGTACTGGGGAGCTTTGGAGAGAAGAAGGAAAAAAAGATTGGCAACAGATGTTAGCTCAGGAGCCAATCTTTAAAAAAAAAATTCAACACCCTTTCATGATAAAAACTCTCAACGAATTGGGTATAAAGAGAATGCAAAGAGACCTCAACATAATAAAGGCCATATATTACAAGCCCACAGCTAACAGCATACTGAATGGTGACAAGCTGGAAGCTTTTCCTCTAAGATCAGGAAGAAGACAATGATACCCACTCTCACCACTTTATTCCACATAGTACTGGAAGTCCTAGCCAGAGCAATCAGACAAGAAAAGGAAATAAAAGGCAGCCAAGTCAGAAGAAAGAAGTAAAATTATCTGTTTGGAGATGACATGATGTTACATATAGAAAACCCTGAAGATGCAACCAAAAAGCCATTAGAACTCTCAATGAATTCAGTAAAGTTGCAGGATACAAACATCAACATACAAAAATCAGTTGCATTTCTATACACTAACAATGAAACAATGAACTATTGATAAAGAAATTTAAAATCAATCCCATTTACAATAACATCAAAAAGAAGAAAATACTTAGGAATAAATTCAACCAAGGTGGTAAAATATCTGTATACTGAAAACTATAAAACATTGATGAAAAATTGAAGATGACACAAATAAATGGGAAGATGTCTGTGTGCCTTCATTGGAAGAATTAATATTGTTAAATGTCCATACTACCCAAGTGATCCACAGATTCAATATAATCCCTATCAAAATTCCAATGGTATTTTTCACAGAAAGAGAAAAAATAATCGTAAAATTTGTATGTAACCACAAAAGACCCTGAACAGTCAAAGCAATCTTGAGAAAGAAGAACAAAGCTGGAGAGACCACACTTCCTGATTTCAAGCTATATTACAAATCTATAGCAATCAAAACAGTATGGTATTGGCACAAAAACAGTCACATAGGTCCATGGAACAGACTTCAGAGCCCAGAAATAAATCCATGCATATATGGTCAATTAATTTATGACAAAGGAACCAAGAATATACAATGGGGCTAGGATAGCCTCTTCAATAAATGGTGTCGGGAAAACTGGATATCCACATGCAAAATAATGAAACTGGACCCCTATCTTACACCATACACAAAAATCATCTCAATGTATTAAAGACTTTTGAATGTAAGACCTTTAACCATAAAATTCCTAGAGGAAAACATAGTGGGTAAGCGCCTTAACATTGGTCTTGGTAAAGAGCTTTTGGATTTGACACCAAAAGCAAAGGCAATGAAAGTAAAATTAATAAGTGGGACTCCATCAAACTTAGAAGCTTCTGCATAGCAAAGGAAACCATCAACAAAATGGAAAGGCAACCTACGGAAAGGGAGAAAATATTTGAAAACCACATATTCAATAGGGGGTTAATATTCAATATATACAAAGAACTCATATAACTCAATAGCTAAAAACCAAATAACCCAATTAAAAAGTGAGCAAAGGACCTGAATAGACATTTTTCTAAAGAAGACATACAAATGGCCAACAAGTACATGAAAAGGTGCTCAATATCACTACTCATCAGGGAAATACAAATCAAATCCACAATGAGACACCACTTCACACCTGCTAGGAGGTCTATTATCTAAAAGACTGATAAGTGCTGGCGAGGACATGGAGAAAAGGGAACCCTTGTGTACTGTTGGTGGGAATGTAAATTGGTATAGCCATTGTGGAAAACAGTATGGAGGTTCCTCAAAAAATTAAAAAGAGAACTACCATTTGATCCAGCAATCCCACTTCTGGGTATATATACAAAGGAAATGAAATCACAACATTTCATATTCCCATAAAAAATGTGTGAGGCTTCCAATTTCTCCATATCCTTGCCAACACTTGCTATTTGTCCTTCAAAATATACTTCTTACTCTTGGATGGAAACCAAAAAAGACCCCAACCGCATTCCATCTTGTCTGATGTGGGGCCAATTCCTCAGGCTGTCTGTGCCTCATTATCCCCATCTGTAAAAAGGGGATAACAAGGTTACCTGGATCACAAGGTTCTACAAGGATGAATGAACTACTTTCATTACAACACTGGCCATAATAACTGCTCAAAAACCATTAGCTATTATCATTACTATTATTGTTATTATTATCTATAGAAAACTGGTTTTCTGCCTTTTCTCCAGATGATGTATTTCTTATTTTAAATCTACTATCTTCTGAGTAAGGTTCAGGTTTTCCGTATCGTTTTCAGTTTGTGGCAGTGTTAGGCAGGAGTCCTTACTCCTTGCTTCCAATGTAGCTTTACATTTGGAGAAACAGTCCATAAAAGTAGAATTCCTGGCCTTTCTCTGCTCCTTTGCTGAGGGCGGTGACTTATCTGTCTGCGAATCTGGGAGGATTGCCCATCTTGATGATTTTTCCTCCCTATCCTCAGGCACTTTCTGTCTGCACAGAGCATGTAGTCTACTCTGTCCCTCCCTGCTTTAAGTTTCACAGGGGCTGCCCCCAACCTCCCCAAGGGTGGCCTGAGGCCATTCATTTCAGCCAGGGACTGTGAGTGCCGTGAAATTCTCAATCTGTAGCTCAGTAGCATCAGATTCATAATCTACGCCATCTCCTCCAGGCCAGGCCTAACCAGTAATGACAGCAACAGTTATTCTCTTTCTGCCTTACTCCTGGACCTGTCACTTAATTGGTTCTAAACTTGAGTGGAAGATTGACGGGAAGGTTATTATTGATCCCCCTCAAACTCCAATACACATCTATTTTTGTCATACCCAAGACTACAATTTAAATGACTTTTTAAAGCTCAGCAAATTACAAAAGAATAAACATGTCAAAATGGAAATATAACAGTGGAAAAATGCACTAATGTATTTTACTTAAGTCTCTTAGAGGGAGATTGTATCAATCAGCTATTGTTGTGTAACAAAGCAGCCCAAAATTTATTGGCTTAAAAGGATAACCATTCATTTAATTCATAATTCTATAGCTCAGCAATTTGGGCTAGGCTCAGCAGGGAAGTTCTGCTGGTCTTGGCTGGGTTCACTCACGTTTCTGTGGTTAGCTGCCACGTTGGCTGGGGGCTACTTGGTTTTGGGGGGCCTCAGCTAGGACAGCTTATCTCCATTTTGTCTCTTATCTTCTAGCAGGCTAGCCCTGGCTTGATCACATGGTGGCGAAATGGTTCCAAAGCCACAAGAGAGTAAAAGCTGTAAGGCCTCTTCAGTCCTGGGCTCAGAACTCTGCACATCTCTCACACTGTGTTGTATTCATCGTCGCAAGCCACTCGGCCAGCCTAGATTGAAGGGCTGAGGAAACAGACTTCACCTCTTGGTGTGAAGAGCTGCAAAGTAGTGCGGCCATTTTTACAATCTACCACATATGCACCAGAGAATAAAGACAAGTTTGCAGAGATGTAGAACTTTATTTGTATAACATAAAATTATCTGGACTAAAATTTAGCTAGCCTAAATAGTATTCATTTCGTACTGTTCAAGTGTGTAAGCCAATAATAACAAAGGTACCCTTACATTTTGGCGTACAATATGGAGAGAAAAAAGCTTAAAGAAAAGTAGTCATATTCTAAATTTTGAAATAGAAACCTCCCATGTAAATCTAGGGACTGACAGGTGTAAGATTAAATATGAGAGTCAATGAAAATGTTAATCCATCATATAACTTTTGGTTAGTTACATGATTTGAAAGTGAGATCTTGGGGCCAGCCTCGTAACCGAGTGGTTAAGTTTGTGCGCTCTGCTTTGGTGGCCCGGGGTTCGCTGTTCGGATCCTGGGCGGGCATGGACCCAGCACTGCTCATCATGCCATGCTGAGGCAGTGTCCCACACAGAGGAACTAGAAGGACCTGCAACTAGGATATACAACTATGTACTGGGGAGAAAAAAGAAAAAAAAAAAAAAAAGAGGAAGATTGGCAACAGATGTTAGTTCAGGGCCAATTCACCATGGGGGAAAAAAAAAGAAAAAGAAAGTGAGACCTTCCATAACAATACAAATGGTACAGGAGATGAATGTTCAAAATAATATTTTGGTATATAATATAAAATACAAAATTAAGATACTAAAAACATAACAATTTACTATTGTAATCATAAAATTGAGTCATTATTGAAAGATGGACTGGTTAGGATATTTTCTTCACCAAAAAAATCATTCTCTACTAAAAGAAAAAGTAATTTTTTCTAAATAATTTATTCTTTAGAAAAAACCAAACATTTAACTTGTCACTCCTACTTACATCATGAACTTGTTACTGTCCTTTTTTCTCAGTTTTTATTTTTTGGTCTCTATTTCATAAACTTCTTATAATTAAAAATTGTAAAATTATTCCAAAATGCCATATTGTCATTAATTCAATAGTAAGCAACAGCTTAATTCTTAATACTATTTTTATATTCTGATTTCCTGACACTGCCATCTGTTCCATCAGCCACCTGGATTATCAGATTTTGATTGATTTCCCTCTGGCTCTCAGATTTATCCCAGCTTTCTACAATCCTCTCTGATCCATTGGCTGCATAAAATGAATCTTCCCTAAATATTTGGTTTCAAATGTTTCACTATTATACAAGGATAGTTTCGACTTCATAGTGAAAAGAAATAGAGAAAAGAAATAAAGAAAATACCTCATGAAACATAGTTATTCTGAATTGGGAGCAATTGAATAAACTTTGATGAGCATATAGCTTCTAAATATTTCTGGTGTGATCTGAGAGTTTTCATTTGTTTTTCAGGTTGTCACAGCAACTTCTTTTTTTTCCAGCTGAGCTAGAAGTATCTATTTGGCCTAATTAGAACGGAACCATTTGGTTTTCATCAAATATCAAATCACACCGGCTCAGTGTTTTCTAACTTTAAATTTTTAAAAATCGCTTATGATTTTTTATCAATTCACATATCTGAAAAAACAAAGAAAGAAAGAACCCAAACCCTCAAACTTTTATTGCAGTGTGTCTAAATCGATTGCCCATCCTTTTTGAGATCATCCATACAAAATACCATCTGTGGACTATGGGTATCGGGGTCTGCTTAAGAGAATAACTACGTTGTAGACGAGTCCCAATACATTTAGTTAAATTAATGAATGGATGAGTCAAATATAAAATGGAACATATAGTCAACAATATCGTAATAACTTTGTATGATGACAGATGATAACTAGTCCTGTCATGGTGATCATTTTGTAAGGTAAGTAAATGTCGAATCACTAGGTTGTACATCTGAAACTAATACAGTATTGCATGTCAACTATACCTCAATTAAAAATAAGTAAATAGGGGCCAGCCCCGTGGCTGAGTGGTTAAGTTCACGCGCTCCCCTTCAGTGGCCCAGGGTTTTGCTGGTTCGGATCCTGGGCACAGACCTAGCACTGCTCATCAGGCCATGCTGAGGTGGCATCCCACATGCCACAACTAGAGGGACCCACAACTAAAATATACAACTATGTATCGGGGGGCTTTGGGGAGAAAAAGGAGAAAAAAAAAAGATTGGCAACAGTTGTTAGCTCAGGTGCCAATCTTTTAAAAAAAAGGTAAACAATAAAATGAAACATTATATAAAGAAGCAGTCATATACTAGTGAAAGCACATGAATTAAGCTCACTGAATTCAAGCTCAGTTCTTTAAGTGCATATATGACTTTAGTCACAAATCTAAAAGGTACCGTAAAGTTCATCACGTTGGTTAAAATGAATTTGGCTACAAAATAGCAGTACCAAGCTAGAGCTGTCTGCGGCTTCCTGAAGGCTTACAGCCTTATGGTTCTGATACAGCTGCGCAGCTCAGGCATTATATTCTCCAATGACAGGATGTCCAAAGCGGGAAGGGAAAAGGAGCTCTCCTTACGCGCCCTGCTCTTTTCATGAGGGGAGAGGAATCTTTCCCAGAAGCCTCCTCTCATTCCCCTTCCATCTCATTGGCCACAACTGAGTCCTGCGGTCAATTCTGACGGCAAAGGCAGCCGGATAAGCGAGGATTTGGCATTTTCAGCCTCTAGAGAGAGATAGGCAAGGAAGAAGGTTGGGAATGGCAGTCAGCTAGGCAGCCAACAGAGTCTGCCACAATCCAACTGCCTGGTTTTGCAGGCGATGAAGATAGGTCCAGAGAGGGGAAGGGACTCGCAGCAATTTAGTGTTATGGCCAGAATCAGAACTAGAATCTACACCTTCTCATTGTACAGTCTGAGCCCCCTACTAGCCACAGTGCTTCTTCAAAGGTACCATACCCTCACCTCTGAGACAAGGGGGTTGACTAGATGCAATTAATTCAGCAACGTCCAAATGAGCATTAACTGAGCACTTAATATATTCCATGCACTGAGCGAGGTGCAGGAGATACAAAGGTAAATAAGAAATAGTTTCTTCCCTCCAAATTGGAATGATCTTTAACATTCCAGATTCACAGATAACATAATTATAAAACAATTTTTAAAACAATAAAGTGAAGGGGCTGGCCCCGTGGCCGAGTGGTTAAGTTCGCGCACTCCGCTGCAGGCGGCCCAGTGTTTCGTTAGTTCGAATCCTGGGCGCGGACATGGCACTGCTCATCAGACCGCGCTGAGGCAGCGTCCCACATGCCACAACTAGAAGAACCCACAACGAAGAATACACAACTATGTACCGGGGGGGCTTTGGGGAGAAAAAGGAAAAAATAAAAAATCTTTAAAGCAGTGGTTCCTTGACATTTAAAAAAAAAAAAAAAAAGTGAATAAAGTACGCATTCCAAGAAAAGGTTTAGAATGTACACATATATCAGAAAATATCACTACCAGCTTACATAATCATCTAAGGCAAAGGTTGGCAAACTGTCGCCTGCGGGCCAAATCCAGCCTTCTGTCTGGATATAAATCAAGTTTTATTGGAATACAGCCATACCCATTTGTTTACATATCTTCCATGACTGCTTTCCTGCTACAGAGGCAGAGTTGCGTAGTTGCAACAGAATTGAACAGTTGTGATGGAAACCATCATTGCCTGCAAAGTCTAAAGTATTTACTATCTGGCCCTTTACAGAAAAAGTTTGCCAATCCCTTATTCAAGAGGGAAAAGAAGGATTTTGTATAAGATATAGATGACTGTGATTTAGTTCATCGTGTCCTCCAAATGTTTACCTGCACTTCACTCCCTGGTGTTTGGCTTCCTGCAAATTCAGCAGACAGTAAACTGACACCAGATATATAAGACCTTGATTCCTTCTGCCGCTGTCGGCTTGAAAACATTAAAAGAATACTTCAACTAACAGATGAGTTATTTTTGGTTCAGTGAGAATTAACTGACTCTGTTCAAGGTGATAAAGACTTGACTTGCTTCGCTTCGATGAGATTTTTGGATAACTTCCCTAGCATCCAAATTGAGATGCATGGCTTGACTTAGAATTAAATTTTAATTTAAGAAGAATCGATCCGTGTATGTATGAATATATTGTGTGCGGCAAGTCAAATGCGGCTGATACTAATTTGCTTGCTGGCCTCTCCCAAGACCCTCGGGAGTCCCCATTTCTCCGGTGACCTGTTGCCGGTGCCTCAGATGCACTAGGTTTCATGCTCAACTCAGCTCTTCCCTCCAGACTGCCCCATGTTTGCTGATGATGCCGCTATTTCCCCACCCAACCAGTTGTTTGGGTTTAAATTCCTTTTTGTTTTGTTTTTGGTTTTGTGTTTTTTTTAAAGATTTTACTTTTTTTTTCCTTTTTCTCCCCAAAGCCCCCCGGTATATAGTTGTATAGTCTTCGTTGTGGGTCCTTCTAGTTGTGGCATGTGGGACGCCGCCTCAGCATGGCTCAATGAGCAGTGCCATGTCCGCACCCAGGATTCAAACCAACGAAACACTGGGCCGCCTGCAGCGGAGCGCGCGAACTTAACCACTCGGCCGTGGGGCCAGCCCCTTGTTTCATTTTTTTAAAGATTTTATTTTTCCTTTTTCTCCCCAAAGCCCCCCAGTACATAGTTGTATATTTTCAGTTGTGGGTCCTTCTAGTTGTGGCGTGAGATGCCGCCTCAACGTGGCCTAATGAGCAGTGCCACGTCCACACCCAGGATCTGAACCTGCGAAACCCTGGGCCGCCTAAGCAGAGCACGCGAACTTAACCACTGGACCACAGGGCCGGCCCCTGGGTTTAAATTCTGACTTCACCACCCCTTGAAATTGGGCACGTTTTTCAAATTGTCTCAAGCTTCGGTTTTTCTCCTTTGTACAATGGGAAGAATAATCATCACCTCATTTAGGATTGGTGTAAAAATTAAAGGAGACATTAAGTGTAAAGTGTTTGGTGCACAGCAGGTATCAGAAATTACTTCTCCTTCCATACTCTTGTCAAAATATCAGTCACCCATGTTTCTTCCCTGGATTTCACCCTCCACATCTTAGTCATTAGGTCCTGACAATCCTGCTTCTGCAGCAGGCTTTGAGTCTGGTGCATCCTTTCCATCAATGTGGTCATCACCTTGCTTCTTCCCTAAATGGCTGCAATGATCCCCCATCTCTTCTTCCTTCCTCTGATCGCTTGCTTTTTGAGCCATCTTACTACAATTTTCTTAGAAATCTACATCTGTGTTTTTAAAAATAAAATCCCATTCTTAGTTTGTTGCATTTGTTGATCATGGCTATTCAGTCATAATTTGCAAGGCCCTGCCTACTTCTCCAAGCCCATCTTTTACCTCCCACAGGGCCTTTGCACTTGCTGTTCCCTATGCCTGGACTGAAGGTGTTTTTAAGCATAATTTTGATTCTACATGATTTAGCCTCATAGGCTGACTTTAAAACTCAACCAGTGTATATCATTCCACTGTGCTCAACGTACCTCATGATCTCTTGTCTCTTCACTCTACTTCCTCTGCCAAAATCCTACTCATCCTTAAAGCCTAGCTCCAAAGCCATCTTCTCACCAAGTCTCTTTTTTTTTTTTTTAAAGATTTTCTTTTTTTCCTTTTTCTCCCCAAAGCCCCCCAGTACATAGTTGTACATTCTTAGTTGTGGGTCCTTCTAGTTGTGGCATGTGAGATGCCGCCTCAGCATGGTTTGACGAGCAGTGCCATGTCCGCACCCAGGATTCAAACCGACGAAACACTGGGCTACCTGCAGTGGAGCGCGTGAACTTAACCACTCGGCCATGGGGCCGGCCCCTCACCAAGTCTCTTCTGAGCCCCAACCAGGGGTCAATCTTCTTCCTGTGGACTGACCAAAAAGCATTCTTTCCTTTCAGAGGGACCACTTTGAACTGTATATAGCAGACAGAATCACCCACACTAGTTATTTTCTCTCCCTTTTCTTGCCATATGTATTTAGTTGGCTATAAATTACATGTGTGTGACATGGACTCTTTGTGTTTATTTGGACCATGTCTATCCCTTTCACCTGTTCGAAAGCTAGCAGGAATTGGTAGGCAGTGGTATCTAACAGGAAAGACCACAGTTTCAGCAGGAGAAAGATCAAATGCATGGTTGGTCACTGTATCAGTTACCTTTTGCTGAGTAACAAACAACCCCCCAAAACTTAGTGGCTTAAAACAATAATCTTTTGTTTCTCACAATTCTGTGGATTTGCTGAGTAGTTCTGGTCTGGCCGGCTCACCTGATCTCTGCAATCAGCTAAGGTTCTGTTGAAACTGGATGGTCTAGGATGGTCTCGGGTGGTCTCATGTGTCTGGCTGTTGTCAGGCTAGTTGTTCTAACATGCCTCAGCTAGGATGGCCCATCTCTGCTCCACGTGGTGTCTCATCTTCCCATAGGCTAGCCCAGGCTTCTTCACATGGTCGACTCTGGGTTCCAAAGAGCAAGAGGAGCGGACAAGCCCCAGAGTGCAAGCACCTTTCAAGCCTCTGCTTGCGTCTTTTTTTTTCATTGGGATATAATTGACATATAACATTGTCTGCTTGTGTCTTCTTTGCTGATGTCCCATTGGATACAGCAAGTCACATGGCTTAGAGTCAGCGTGGATAAAAGGGCATGTATATAAGGATGTGTACTTCTTTGGGGGACATTACTGCAACAATCTAGCCCAGCAACTTCCTGGCTTATGTGACATTGGGTAAGTCACTTACCCCACTGAGCTTCAGTGTTTTTAATCTGTAAAATACAGATACCATTTATATCATAAGGTGCTCGTAAGGATCAATAACATGTAAATACATGTTAATTCTTTTTTTTTTTTTTTGAGGAAGATCAGCCCTGAGCTAACTACTGCCAATCCTCTTCTTTTTGCTGAGGAAGACTGGCCCTGAGCTAATATCCGTGCCCATCTTCCTCTACTTTATACGTGGGACGCCTACCACAGCGTGGCTTTTGCCAAGCGGTGCCATATCCACACCCAGGATCCGAACTGGCGAACCCCAGGCTGCTGAGAAGTGGAACGTGCAAACTTAACCGCTGTGCCACAGGGCCGGCCCCTGTAATTCTTTTTACCTCTTACAGCACTTAGTATTGTGCCTTACACTTAAACCCTTTGTTATGTTACCTTACTAGGAACTACGGAGGATATAAAGGTAAACAAGGGGTGTCAGTAAATATCTGCTGTTTATATAAATGAAGTGCTTGCCGTGAGAAATGGACTGGTTTTAACACGGCCTTTGTCAGAGATGTTTTCCATTTTAAAGCCTTTTTTTCTCCTGACTTGAAATATATCTTCATGGTAGAAAAATATAGGAAAGTACAAAGAGAAAAGTAAAATTAACTAAAATCCCATTCCTCAGAGAGGCCCACTTTTAACATCTCATCAGATTCCTCTTCAACTTTGTTTTCTATGGATTTTTTCCTATGGATTTCAATCTCGCTAATAGCTTACAAGCAAAGTTAAAACATCTTCTGCAAAGAGCAAATGGATTGAACTATTTCCCACTTTGAAAACGTATTCAAAACATTTGTGTGTTGAAATAAAACGCAACTCACTGACATATTAATTTTTGTTAATAGGGCATCAGGAATGGTGACTGAAAGATCGCCAGGAGACAGAAAAACATTCTCTTGCTCATTTGGCAGCAAACAAGAAGTCACAGCCATAAAAGTCACAATTACTAACAAGTTATAAATAAATATATCCTATTTTCTTTCTTAAAAAAATTCCACATTGAGTCAAAAACATTTCCTTTACTTGACTCATTACAAGGGCCCTTGCCAAGAGTACCTCCTCCGTGCAGCCGTGAAAAGCAGCTCCACCTTTTAAAGAGGTTTTGTTGTTTGACACACACTGTATTCTAGTCTTTCAGCAGTTTCTGGTTTTCCATGCGCTCCTCGCGCAGCTCTTGGCTGCCCTCATCAATTTCCAGTTAACTTTCTTGTTGAACTTTTAGCAAGTGTGTCAGTGTGTCCTTGGGGTCTTTCCCATTCAAAATTGTTACAAATACACATGAGCCACATGAATGCAGTCTAAATTGTCTCAATTTACCAGATTTCTACTTCATTACTGCGACTTTACACATGGTTAAAGAGGAATGTGGGCAAATAGAAAGAACTTTACCCTAATTCCAAACCCACCATTGACTTAGCGATCTGCTGCTAATGGACCAGGATGATTTCAGAGGAATTACATTCCTTACGAACTTGTTAGAAGGAAAGCAGGAAGGGAGGAAGGAGAAAAGGAGGAAGGACAGTAAATGAATTCTAGCTTCCCTGTCATGAAGGTTTAGGTCATTTTTCTATAGAGTCTACGTAAAGATGTATCTTTTTGGAACGAACTTTCGAAGGTAATGCAGTGAGCTAGGACTGCTCAGTTTTTCAGTATCACAATCCTGGTGGACAGGTTCAGGGAGTCCAGACACCCTAAGGGGTGGGATCATAGACCAGAATTAATTTGAAGGGGGCGGAGGTTTTGTTGGCCAACCATATGGATTATATGGTCCTACTCAGTTACCAAACCTCTACTTCAAGTTCATCAGTTTCCCCCATGAAGCAATCTGTGGATAAGTAAGGAGCACGGCCAAAAGTTTTTGTGCATCATTTAGTTTTTCAAAAAAATGGTTTAAAGTGAAAAATCCATAAAAATGGTGAAATCATTCCAGGCTAACCCCTTCCTTCAAGTTTTACTCCCATCCAAAATATGCCTGCTTTGGTTCACTCTCTGGAGCCTTTAGGTAGTTGTTTTTTTTAATATTTTGTCAAGTTTTTAGTTCTCTGTTGCAGAATTACTTTCTTAGGAGCCTACTTGGCCGCACCGGAAGTCGAACTCCTGTTGAACTACATTTGCTCGAAGAACATGACCTGTATGATACTGATCCTTTGTGATATGTTGATATTTGTTTTATGGCCCAATTGTTGTAAATTGTGTGTTTGAAAAGAACATGTATTTTGCCACTATTGGGTGCAGTATTACTATTAGATCCAACGTGATTGTGTGGTTCAAATTGTCTGTATCCTTAATGATTTTTATCTTCTTGATATAGTAAACCAGAAGAGTATTTTAATATCTCTCACCATGATTGTGGATTTGTCTATTTATCCTTATATTTCTGTCAGTTTTTGCTCTATACATTTGGGGTCTATTATCAAATGCATAAAATTTATAGTTGTTATAACTTCTTGACATATTGAAACTTTTATCATAATATGATGACCATTTTTATAAATCTTTGGAAAGGCTTTTTACATTGTATTCTGTTCTCTGTGTTTAGATGTCTTGGCTCACAGTCAGATTATAGACTTGATTTGGAGAATATTATCTATCTCACCAGAACAATGGTATTCTTCTTTAAGGAGCTGCTCCTCCCTCACTTCATCCAGGTGTTTCTGGAACTGCCAACCATAGTCTCTCCATCCCTTTATCCACAGGAAGTAGTATGAGGGGTGGGTGAATGGCCCCAAGTGGGCCAAATTTCTTCCCTGGACTTTTCTGGATTGCAGTCGAAGAGGAAGCTTTCCTTCCTTGTTAGTGAGAACACTGTAGAAATAGGTGCCCAGGGCTTCCATGTCAGGTACTTTCTCTTTGGGGAATTCTCTCTACTGTGGGAGAGAATGAGACCAGCAGGCACAGAGGAGCAGAGATAATGTAGTGTGTGTGTGCGTGTGTTGGCAGGGGTGGCAGACATCACTAATGACTTTGGGTCTGTGACTCTAAGTCCCCTGCTGGTTCGTTACATGAGATGATAAATTTCTGTTCCAGCTTTTCCCCCATAATGTAGTTTGGTCTGTCTGTTGCAATGAATATCCCCAATTAACACATTCATGAAGTGCTTTAAACAGTGCTCTGGAATTCTGGCCAAAGAAGATAGTGTGCCAGCCAAAGCTGTCTTCATCATTATTATTTTTTTTCTACAATGTTGTTTGGAAAGAAAGAACTGCTCTTCTGTTTAATAATGAAAGTATTCACACTTACAGAAATACAGTGATAAAAGCTTTAAAATATTTAATATACCTGAATGTGTGAGTACACATAACTTGTAATATTCTAGGCAATGACTTGCAGAAAAAATATTGATTTAACCAAGAAGACAGTCATAAGTTAATTTTTAAAATAATATTTGTATGACTCTATGCAGTTGGTGAGGCAATGATGTCATTTATAAACACGAAGGCCACACAAAGATAGAATACCACAGTCTGGAAGAAATAAAGTCTAGATGAGGGGCCAGCCCCATGGCCGAGTGGTTAAGTTCGCGCGCTCCGCTGCAGGCGGCCCAGTGTTTCGTCAGTTCGAATCCTGGGCGCGGACATGGCACTGCTCATTGAGCCATGCCAAGGCAGCATCCCACATGCCACTAGAAGGACCCACAACTAAGAATATACAACTATGTACCGGGGGCTTTAAGGAGAAAAAGGAAAAAGAAAAAAAGCCTAGATGATATAAGTTTCTCATAAGTAAACTCTGTAATCAGCATATGAACAAAGAGGCCAAAGTTTAATTTACTGGTGGCATAAAATATGCAAATAATAATCATGAAAATATTGTCTGAAGCCAAATTTCCTGTTTTAAAAAGGACAGATCTATTAAGTGAAATCAGAATCACTAATTTTAAACTATAGTCAATAGTAGCAGATACAGATAGATACTTTTCATAGAATAAATACTGAAAATAATTAACTACCTTATGCAAAACATCTATTCAGCACATTATTAAGTAAATTCTGTAGTACGTTATGCTTTTTAGTAATTAGATTTATCTCTTTTTAGCACACAATATTTAATTCAAGAATAATTTACTTTTTTAAAAAATTATTGAGGTCATATCGGCTTATAACATTGTAAATTTCGGGTATACGTTATTATATTTCAGCTTCTGTATCGACTGCACTGTGTTCACCACCAATACCCTGATTTTTATCTGTCACTATACACATGTGCCCCTTTAGCCCTTTTGCCCTCCCCCCTCCCTGCTCCTCTAGTAATACTCATCTATTCTCCTTGTCTGTGTGTTTATCGTCCACATATGGGTGAAATCATATGGTATTCGCCTTCCTCTGTCTGACTTATTTGGCTTAGCATAATACCCTCAAGGTCCATTCGTGTTGTCGCAAATGGGACGATTTTGTTTTTTTACAGCTGAGTAGTATTCCATTGTATGTATGTACCACATCTTCTTTATCCACTCATCTGTAGAAGGGCACTTGGGTTGCTTCCGCGTCTTGGCTGTTCAGAATAATGCTGCAATGAACATACGAGTATGTACCTCTTTTTGCACCCATATGTTCATTGCAGCATTATTCAAAATAATAGCCAAGTGACTCCATGTTCTTTGGATAAATACCCAGTAGTGGAATAGGTGGATCATATGGTATTTCTATTTTTAATTTTTTGAGACATCTCCATACTGTTTTCCATAATGACTGCACCAGGAGTGTATGAGTGTTCCCTCTACTAGAGGAAATAAACAAAGAAAACTTCTCGGTAAATTTGTGATAAAAAGACATTATTTTATTTTCTTGTTCTTGTCTATGTTAATGGTACATGACCAAATATTTATAAGCCCAATTTTGATATTCTAATGATTCTTGCTTTTAATCACATTCTCCCTGCCCTTTATTTTTGGCCTTCTATTGTATCTCAAAGAAAGAGAAATCAGACAAAGAGAAGCAAGTCGCTAGACTAGAGCCATACTGGAGTAATTGCTTTGAACTTAGTCAAACGCATGACCTGGAAGTGCTTCTAAACCTGGTCACTTTCATCCATTCGGTTTTTGCCACAGGAGAAATGTTAGATAAACTGAAATCACAGAAATATGCTATTTATAATCTATTTAAAGCAACAACTGCATTAAGTTATTAAAATCTTGGTTGTATGAATCAAACTTTTTTTTTTTTGCACGCAACTTTCAAATACTGTGTTTTATACTAGTAGACAAGAATATCCCTTAAAAGTAATATTCTGTAACAACTAAATTAATTTCCTAGGAAAGATCATTTTTAGCAGTTTCTAGCTAACTCTACTTGTGGATTTGCTATTCATAGCATTAAGATCACTAAGAAAGCAAGCTTTGGTATAGAGGATGCCAATTATTTTTCAGCCTAAGTTCTCTTTTCCCAAATTGCCCATGTATTTCTGTCATGGAAGGATAAGGAGAAAATCTACAAGGGCTGTGAACATCAAGGATATTCTTTTTTCTTTTTTTGAGGAACATTAGCCCTGAGCTAACATCCACCAACAAGCCTCCTTTTTTTTTTTTCTGCTGAAGAAGATTGGCCCTGACCTAACATCTGTGCCCATCTTCCTCTACTGCCACAGCATGGCCTGACAAGTGGTGCATAGGTCCACACCCAGGATCTGAACCAGTGAACCCCGGGCCACTGAAGCAGAGCGTGTGAACCTAACCGCTGTGCCACTAGGCCAGCCCCCAAGGATATTCTCATTAGTCAGGATAGGTTAGTTTATGCTGCAATAACAACCCCAATATCTCAGTAGCTGAACACAACAAACATTTGTTTCTGGCCTCTGCTCAAAATGGTCACCCCAGGAGCTGAGCCTGAGGGAGGATCCAACATGACACTTGGTTCTACCATTACTACAGCATGGGGAAGAGAGTGATTCAGTGTCTCCTACTGGCCATTAAATGTAACACCTAACACTTGGGCACTTGTGGTAGTCATAATTTGCACCCTGTGAATTAGAAGTGACAGAGAAGAAGAATATTTGACTGCAGAGAGATGAAGAGAGTGACAGAGACCTGATAGTGATCTACTTTTTGGCTATAACATAACCTGAGGCTGAGATATCCTCCTGTCCTTGGGGTCTAAGATATACCTTAAGGTCCATTCAATAAACGCATTTTTTTCTTTGGCTAGAGCTAGTTTCTGATGCTTACAACCAAAAGCTTTCCCACCTCATTAACACTGTTTAGTCCACGTGTTTCCGTACTAAGTACAGTGAGCTGCTATTATAGGCTCAGGCTGTGCATGGAGCTAAACACTGCCATCTCACTCCAGAGGAAATAAATCCCGTGGAGATGTAGACTCCTTCTCCTCTGAATTATCCTAATGCATATTCTTGTAGACTGTGAAGTTTTTCCCTCACTTAATTTAGAGACGAAAGCTTCTTTTCTTAATGCCCTAATTAGAACAGTAGCTGAATGTATTGAGTATTTACTGTTGCAGGCATTATGCTAAGTACCTTAAAGAAACGATAGCTTAGCTAGTTAAGTACAATGCCCAGCGTCATAGAACTAGATAGTGTCATAGGTGATTTTCAACCCTTATCTGTCACACTCCAGAGCCTATACTTCTCATCTTATGATCCTCTAAATCTCAACCTAATCTAGATATCTGTATATCAAAATCGTAAAGACATACATTTATGTTTTTCCCAATAAGACTTATTTTTATTAAGAAATTATAAGAGCATCATGATACCATAAGATGTCCTTTCTTTTCATCGCCATTTTTCAAAGCATTAGACATCTATCCATGAACCACCGCACCTTTGTGGGACTTGTGGGATCCAGCACCATATGCCAAGGGACCCAGGAGGAACCTCTCCAAACTGTGCATCTGGTAGTAAGCAGACAGACAGCAGTATAGGCGGTAAAACCAGCGGAGCAGCAAACCCACCCCAACCCCTCTCATGGCAGTCAAGAAAAAACCTGGAGAGTGCTGACCTGGGCAAACCCCACAGACAAGAGAGAAATTGTGCAAGTCCAGCCTTCCCGAGGGGAGATTCCAGCATGCCACTGGAGCAAAAAAATATGTCTGACAGAGAAAGACCAACTCTGTATGACTCCACTCATAGGTGGTAGTTAACATGTGGACAAAGAGAACTGATCGGTGGTTACCAGGGGAAAGGGGGGTTGGGGGGAGGGCACTAGGGGTGAAGTGGTGTACCTACAACATGACTAATAATGATGTACAACTGTAATTTCACAAGGTTGTTAACTATCATAATCTTAATTTTAAATAAAATTTAAAAAAAAAAGTCTGAGTTTAGATGCAGGAGAGATAGTGAGAACTTTACGAGTGCCACCCCTTCCCCTCTAACCCCGCAAGGAAACACTGCATGGGGTTGAACTATCAGGCAGTACTGACCTCGCCTCCCAACCTCTCTCACAGTTGAAAAGGAGAACAGTGAGGGAGTGCCTGCTACTCCAGTGGTGAGAGATGCAGCTGGAGGAATCCCTTTCTCTCCAGCAGCACCCAGAGTATAGAGGCAGGACCTCCAGGATTAGAAGGGAAGAGAACAGGAAAGAGGCAGATAAGAATATCAAAGGACATTAAAAGGGACATGGTTCCTGCTGACTCCACTCAGCAGGAATTCCACCCACACCTGAGAGTACCACACCTGGGGATCTCCCGACCAGGTTCACTGGCACCCACAACACCTTGGGTACTAAATCCACACCTTCCCCCACTCTGCAGCTGGCTCCTTGTGCATACGCCTGAGTGCAGCAGCAGAGCTGGCTCTGGTAGTTAGAGAGTATGCTCAGAAAACAGGCCAAGGTCTATGGGCAAGAGAGAAACCACAAACTTGAGCTATAGCGCCACCTTTTGGAAAACAAAAGATAGGTTCCCAGTAGCCAGCCTGGTGAGTTGCAAGAACCAGAGAAGACATAAAAGCTTACAATTCTGCCACAAGAGGGAGTAAGAAGAGTGGAGCAGGTGTACCCATACAAAAGTGAAGAAAACCCCAGATAATAACAGCACCAACAAACAGAATATCCCGTCTGAAGGCAACTAGCAAAGATTTAAGGAGGCGTCTGCTACTTCAAATGCAAAAGCAGTGATGCAAAACTGCAAGGAACACACAAAAAAATCAAGGAAATATGTCATCACCAAAAGACAATAATAATTCTTCAACAACCGAGCTGTAAGGCATGGAATTTTGCAATCTAGCTGATAAAGAATTCAAAGTAGCTATTTTGACGAAACTCAGTGAGCTACAAGAAAACCCAGAAAGACAGTTGAACAAAATAATTTCAAAAATACATGTTCAAAATAAGATATTTACCAAAAAGACAGAAATCACAAAAAAGAATCAAGCAAAAGTTCTGGAGTTGAAGAACTCAATGAATGAAGTGAAAAATGCAATAGAGAGATTCCGTAGCAGAGTAGTGCAAATGGAAGACAGAATAAGTGAGTGAGAGGATAAGATTTTGAAATAACCTAGTTAGAGAAAAAAGAATGAAAAAGAGAAGACAGCCTATGTGATCTGTGGGATTCCATCAAAGGAACAAATATTAGAATAATCAGGATTTCAGAAGGAAAAGAGAGGGAGAAGGGGGCAGATAGCTTATTTAAGGAAATAGCTGAGAACTTCCTAAACATGGGGAGAGAATTGGACACCCAAGTTTACAAAGCTAATAGATCACACTATTATCTCAATGCAAAAAGACCATGGGCTGGCCCGGTGGCACAGCAGTTAAGTTTGCACGTTCCACTTCTTGGCTGCCCGGGGTTCACCGGTTTGGATCCCAGATGCGGACATGGCACCACTTGGCAAGCCATGCTGTGGTAGGCGTCCCACATATAAAGTAGAGGAAGATGGGCATGGATGTTAGCTCAGGGCCAGCCTTCCTCAGCAAAAAGAGGAGGATTGGTGGCAGTTATCTCAGGGCTAATCTTCCTCAAAAAAAAAAAAAAAAGACCTTCTCCAAGATATTATAATGAAATTGTCAAAAATCAAAGATAAAGAGAGAATCCTAACAGCAGCCAAGGAAAAGAAGATTGTAACCTACAAAGGAACCCCTATTTGGCCATTAGTGGATTTCTCAGCTGAAACCCTATAGGTCAGCAGAGAGTGGAATGACATATTCAAAGTGTTGACAGAAAAAAAGAAATCGCCAGCCAAGAATACTCTATCCTGCAAAATTACCCTTCATATATGAAGGAGAAATAAAGACTTTGCTAGACAAACAAAAGCTGAGGGAGTTCATCACCACTAGCCCTGCCTTGCAAGAAATGCTGAAAGGAGTTCTTTAAACTGAAACGAGAAGACACTAATCAATGACATGAAAACATACCAAAGTATACAACACATCAGTAAAGATAAATATACAGTCAGACTTAGAAAACTCTAATTATGTAATAGGATGGTGTGTTAACTACTAAACTGTAGTATAAAGGTCAAAGGAAAGGAGTATTAAAAATAATTATAGCTACTACAATTTGTTAATGAATATACAATATAAAAAGAGGTAAATAATGACATCAAAAATACAAAAGGGAGGAGTAAAAGGGTGAAGCTTTTATAGACAATTGCAGTTAAGTTGCTATTAGTTTAAAATGGACTGTTTTATCTATGAGATATCTTATGTAAATCTCATGGTAACCACAAGGCAAAAGACTAGAGTAGACACACAAAAGACAAAGAAAGGAGAAAGAGAGCATACCACCACAGAAAAATCACTAATTTATATAGGTGGGCAGAAACAGAGGGAAAAAGAAACAATAGAAAGACCAAACAACCATAAAACAATAAAATGGCATTAGTAAGTTCTTACATATCAATAATGGCTCTAGGGGCTGGCCCAGTGGCTCAGTGGTTAAGTGTGCATGTTCTGCTTTGGCAGCCCGGGGTTCGCCAGTTCGAATCCTGGGTGCGGACATGGCACTGCTTGGCAAGCCATGCTGTGGCAGGCGTCCCACACATAAAGTGGAGGAAGATGGGCATGGATGTTAGCTCAGGGCCAGTCTTCCTCAGCAAAAAGAGGAGGATTGGCAGATGTTAGCTCAGGGCTAATCTTACTCAAAAAAAATAATAATAATGACTCTAAAAGTAAGTGGATTGAATTCACTAAAAGGCACAGAGTGGCTGGATGGATAAAACAGAAACAAAAATAAAAACAAAAACAAGAGCCAACTATATGTTACTTACAAGAAAGTCCTTCAGCTTTAAGGATACACATAGCCTCAAAGTGAAGGGATGGAAAAAGATATTCCATACAAGTAGAAACCAAAAGAGAGCAGAGATGGCTATACTTATATCAGATAAAATAGACCTTAAGCCAAAAACAGTAACAAGAGACAAAGGTCATTATATAATGATAAAGGGGTCAATCATCAAGAAAATATAACAATTATAAATATACACATATCCAACATCACAGCACATAAGTACATTAAACAAATACTAAGAGATCCGAATGGAGAACTAGATAATAATACAATAACAGGAGGGGACTTCCATACCCCACTTTCGGCAATGGATAGATCATGCAGACAGAACATCACTAAGCAAATGTTGGACTTGAACTATACTTTGCATCAAATGGACCTAACAGACATTTGTAGAATACTCCATCCAAGAGTAGCAGAATACACATTCTTCTCACATGCACACAGAACATTCTCCAGGAGCGACCATATGATAGGACACAAAACAAGTCTACCAACTTAAGGAGACTGAAATCATACCAAGTATCTTTTCCAACCACAATGGCATGAAACTAGAAATCACAAGAGGAAGAAAGCTGGAAAATCTGCAAATATGTAGAAATTATACAACACACTCCTGAACAACTGATGGGTCAAAGAATAAATCGAAGGAGAAATCAAAAAATATCTCAAAACAAATGAAAATGGAAACATACCAAAATCTATGGGATGCTGCAAAAGCAGTTCTGAGACCGAAGTTTATAGTGGGAAATGCATATCTTAATACAATAGAAAGGTCTCAAATAACTTGACACCTCAGAGAACCAGAAAAAGAAGAACAAACTGAGCTCAAAGTTAGCAGAAGGAAGGAAACAACAAAGATAAGAGTGGAAATAAATGAGAGACCAGAAAGACAATACAACCAAAATCAATGAAACCAAGAACTGTTTTTTGAAAAGATAAACAAAAATGACAAACCTCTACCTAGTCTAAGAAAAAAGAGAAGACTCAAAATCAGAAACGAAAGAGGAGACTTTATAACTGATACTACAGAAATACAAAGGATCATAAGAGATTACTATGAACAATAATATGCCAGCAAATTAGATAAGCTAGAAGAAATGGATAAATTCCTAGAAACATACGACATACCAAGACTGAATCATGAAGAAATAGAAAGTTTGAACAGACCAATAATGAGTAAGGAGATTTTATCAGTAACTAAAAACCTCCCAACATAGTGGCTGGCCCAGTGGTGCAGCAGTTTAGTGCGCACATTCCACTTCGGCGGCCCGGGGTTCGCTGGTTTGGATCCTGGGTGCAGACACGGCACCGCGTGGCAAGCCATGCTGTGGTAGGCATTCCACATATAAAGTAGAACAAGATGGGTACAGATGTTAGCTCATGGCCAGTCTTAGTCAGCGAAAAGAGGAGGTTTGGCAGCAGATGTTAGCTCAGGGCTAATCTTCCTCAAAAAAAAAAAAAAAAAAACAAACAAAGAAAAACCTTCCAACACAGAAAACCTCAGGACCAGATGGCTTTACTGGTGAATTCTAACAATCATTTAAAGAAGAATTAGTACCAATTTTTCTCAAACTCTCCCAAAAAACAGAAGAGGAGGAAACACTTCCGAATTCATCTTATGAGGCCAGCATTACCCTGATATCTAAGCCAGATAAGGGCACTACAAGAAAACTATAGACCTGATAAATATAGATGCAAAAATTTTCAACAAAATATTAGCAAACTGAATTTACAACACATAAAAAGTTATACACTTTGACAAGTGGGATTTATTCCTGGGGTACAAGGCTGGTTCAACATACACAAATGTGATACACCACTTTAATAGAATGAAAGGTAAAAATCATATGATCATGTCAATAGATGTAGAAAAAGCATTTGATGGGGCCGGCCCCATGGCGCAGTGGTTAAGTTCACGTATGCCACTTCAGCAACCCGGGGTTCGCCAGTTTGGATCCCGGGTGCACACATGGTACCGCTTGTCAAGTCATGCTGTGGTAGGCATCCCACATATAAAGTAGAGGAGGATGGGCACGGATGTTAGCTCAGGGCCAGTCTTCCTCAGCAAAAAGAGGAGGATTGGCGGCAGATGTTAGCTCAGGGCTAATCTTCCTTAAAAAAAAAAAAGAAGATGTGGTGTATATATATGCAATGGAATGTTTCTCAGCCATGAGAAAGAAAAAAATCCTGCCATTTGCAACAACATAGATGGACCTCAATTGAGGCATTATGCTAAGTGAAATAAGTCAGTGAGAGAAAGACAAATACAGTATATCACTTGTATGTGGAATCTAAAAAAGCCAAACTTGTAAAATCTGAGAGTAGAATGGTGGTTCCCAGGGGCTGAGGGTGGGGGAATTGGGAAGATGTTGGTCAAAGGGTATAAACTTGGAAGCAGTAGGTAAGTAAGTCCTGAAGAGTGAATGCACAGCACAGGGATTAGAGACAATGATACTGTTTTATAACCTTCAAAGTTGCTAAGAGACTAGATCTTAATTGTTCCCACCACAAAAAAGAAACGATGATTACGTGACATGATAGAAGTGTTACTAACGCTACAGTGGTAATCATGTTGCAATATACATGTAGTAAATCAACACACTCTAAATCTTACATTTACACAATGTTATATGTCGATTATATCTCAATAAAAATAAATTTAAAAATTAAAATGATAAAAGCCCACCCTCTTTGAAATGTTCACCCGTTTATTCATTAGTGTGCAGTACGAATGTAAGTTTTATGTTTGCATTCTGAGGCCGTCCTTGAAAGCATAATGCATTGTTTAAAGTCTAGGCGGCCCATGGAGTGACTTGTGTTTCCCAATGGAGAAGATCCAAAGGAAACACTCGGACGGGCCAATAGCTTCTGTAGCTAATACGGATTTGCCTTTCATGAAAAACCAGTCCAGCACCAGGACGCGGGTGAAGGGTGGAATGGCTTGCTTGGTATCCTCAGGCAGTACCTGCAGGGGTGAATGTGGGCAGGGAAAATTGGAAGGGCCCGTCAAAGCAGATTGTTTCTTTTGCTCCAGTCATGCAGGGAATATTTTTAAAGGTAGATTTGCAGTTCTATTTGGGTCAACACTGGAGTTTTGTATTCCTTACCAGCTATATACGCCTTTAAAAATATCTTCACCCCAGTTGGTGGTACGTTTTATTTTGTGCTGACGTTCAAGTTCTCAGTACGGGTTGTTCCTGAGGCCCAAGTTTATCCTGTCCTTTCCTTCACTTGGTTCAGCCTCAAAACACACAGGGGTCTTCCAATGAATCTTCTTTTTTGGCTGAAGCTATGTAGCAGTTAACTTTTACTGCGTAACAAACTACTACCAAACTCAGTGGCTGAAAGCCAGCATTCATTTAGCGCACGAGACTGTGGGTCAGCTGGGTGATTCTGGGATGGGCTGCCCTGGTTGATCTTGTCTGAGTTCAACTCATGTGCCACTCACGCTGACAGCTGGATGATCTAGAAGACGACCTCACTTATATGTCTGGCAAGTAGATAGCTGTTGGCTGAGTGCTGTGAAAGTGACTGGGCCATGTGGTTACTTGTCCTCAGCAGGCCAGCCGCGGCTTCCGCACATGGCAATTACAGGGTTCCGTGAGGTGTAAGAGAGGGCAAGCCCCAAGGTGCAAGAACTTTTCAAACCTCTGATGGTATCACATTTTTTAGTGTCGCATTGGCCAAAGCAAGTGACAAGGTCAACCCAGATTCAAGTAGATAAATAGCCTCTGCCTGGTGAAGGGAGGCATTCTGGCCTTGTTTGCAATCTCCCACAGCTAGTTCAAACGGGCTTTTTATCATTCAAATTGGGTTCCTATCGCTCGTGATCAACTACTGATAGAAACTATTTTTAATTTTTAAAGTGTTAATCTGAATAATGTTTATAATCATATCTCATTGGCACAACAATCACGGAACTAATCAGGCAAACTTTAGAAGAAATATATTTGAAGTTGATAAACCAACAGGGCCTTCAAAGCAATCTCCTGCCGGCATTTTAACAGGGTAATCTGCTTTTCAAGGACTTGGGATAGGCTATTGAACCATCTCAGAGATGCACGTTGTATATACATATTTTTTGTCCCGAAAGGACTTCCTTTGTAAACTTGGTAATCCTCCGAAGTGCTTTTCTGCTCGTAGGCAAGGAGGGACAGTTCCATACATTGTTTGTGGAAAAGACAATAACAGCTCACTCCTCCCGTTGCCACAGGGAGCAGTTTTGATTACTTTGTCACACTTGGTGTGCGTCCTCCCAGAAACGCCGGAGGCTGCAAAGTTAAAATCGCTCCCCAAGTGGCAGCAGTGGCTCACCACGGACGCTTTCATCTTCCAGCTCCATAAACATTCTTATGTCCTCAAGCATCGATGAGGCCATCTGGAGCCCAGGATGACCAGACAAATGGGCAACATTGGTTACTATTGCTTCTCCTCAAGGAACATTAACTAAGATGTCCTTTTGAAGTAAAGCATCTGGACCTATTTATCACTGTTTAACGATGAAGTGAAGGGGTTGCAGCCTAGCCAGAGTACTGCATTCAGATGCTAAGTACGCATCGGAAAGAAGTTTGGCGAGGAGAGAAATGACTGCAGACATCTCTCCTTCCCTGAGACTTAGAACGCTCGGTCAGTGTCATGGGTGGCAAAAAATCCCCAAGCCGTGCTGCCACATCTTAGAGACTTTTTGAATTTTCAAAATAAGGTGAGGGGTTGCCCCTAGATTAGACACCACAGAAACATATGCAATTTCATGGACATTGAGTCATTCTTTGACCCACTCAAACACACACACACACAGATTGACCAAACTCCTGAATGAATCTTCCCTTTGCTTCTGAGAGACCCTTTCATCCGGCCCCTGACCCCTCGGAGTTGAGGGTTCCTCCCTCAGGGCCACTACTGAATCTTAAAGGCTTTTAAGTAGTGGAGTGACATGTCAGGTTCGTGGTTAGAAAACTCCGTTAGAGCGGCAAGATTGGGGTAGTTTTTGCTGTGTAAAGAAATGAACCCCAAACATAGAGGCTTAAGGAAACAATCATTTTATTGCTCATGATTCTGCGGGCAAAGGTGAATCACATGGCCAAGCCCCGACTCAGTGCACATGGGGACCAGTCAAAGGGGTGGATACTGGAAAGCGTGAGCAAACTGGGGGCCATTACTGCCCCAGTCTGCTACAGACGGCTTCATGATTTCATCTGTGAGTTACTTCCGAACTTGTGGATGGATTTTTCTATGGCCCTAAGTGATTTTTTTCTTACACTTGTGTACATTTTGAGAAATGATGAGGCTTTAAACAAGGTTAATAGGGAGGATGATCAGGAGACAAGATAATACGTATACTGTTTTTTTTTTTCCTCCTGCTTTTTCTCCCCAAATCCCCCCAGCACATAGTTGTATATTCTAGTTGTGGGTCCTCCTAGTTGTGGCATGTGGGACGCCGCCTCAGCGTGGCCTGAGGAGCAGTGCCATGTCCACGCCCAGGATCTGAACTGGCAAAACCCTGGGCCGCGGAAGTGGAGCGCGCAAATCCAACCACTCGGCCATGGGGCCGGCCCCTGTATATTCTGTTTTGATTTCTATTTATGTTTAAGAAAAGCTGGCTTCAATTTATGCTCATTTCTCTACTGGGAAGAGTTGAGTGTCATACAAACCAAGAGAACTCACCCCGTAGACTCCAGGGACATTAGGTGATGATCACAAAGCGTTGTTCCATAGAGCCTCACTACCGTTCACACGTCTACATCCAGAGTCCCCATTTAAAGTTAGTTTTTGCTTACAAATTAATTCCATAGCTACACAAAGGAGACCACTTGATTATTTCAAGTATAAAGGAAACAAATTCTTGTTCTCTTTTTGTCCATGTTCTTATTTGTCCCTTCAAAAGCCTCTAATTAGATTACTCCTTCATTCCAAAAATAGTTATTTAGCTTATTATATGCAAAGAATGCAAATGCCTGTAAGATTTGCTTTTCCCATTTGCTATCTTCTCCCTAGACCAGGCTTATTCCATCATTCCTTATTCATTCAGCAAATATCTACAGTACTGAGTATGTTTTATGTGCCATATACAATTATAACTCTGCAGATCAAACATTCAATCAACAAATACGTACTGAGTGTCAGTTATGTGCCAGGCACTATGCTAGACATTAGGGTTCTAAGGGTGAGGAAAGCTCCACATTCTTTACTTTCTGGAGTTTATAGTGTAGTTGAGAATACAGACATTAATCTTAAAATCACATGAACGTGAGTATATTTAATCACAAAATGAAATAAGAGATATCCCTGGCAAAAGCGATAGCATACACAAAGGCTCTGGCAGGAGGCGCCCGGCCCATTAGTAGAACTGAAGGAAGGGCTGGGGTAGAGAGACTGTGGTGGGAAGTTGTGGAGATGAGGCTGGAGCTGGGCGATGGGAGGTGGCTCGTGCTGTGAAGGGCTGTAGGTCATGGTAAATACATGCGCTTTTATCTTAAGATAACTGAGAGTGACTGAAGGATTTGAAGTCGGGGAGGGGGGGAGGGGTGGCATTGTCAGATTTTATTTTAAAATGATTGCTCCGAATGTTGGAGAGCAGATCGGAGTGGGGCCAGGGTGGATGCAGAGAGATGAGTAGGAGGAATCTCTGTTTAGTAGATCAGGTGGGAGCCTAGAATAGGGCGGTGCCAGCGTAAATGGAGGAAAGGAGATGGATTTCAGGTTCATAGGCGGTAAAAACAGACTTTGGTGATGGATCTATGCAGGCTGAGGTGGAGGGAGGGATCAAAGCTGACTCCTAGGTGCCCAAATGGTTCAGTAATACCTTTAGTAAGGTTTCTACTGACAAATAGAAATGGCAAGTAATAGGATATATTGGAGTATATGAGGAAGCCATTTGGTGTAAGCCTAATTCGTCCTGACTTTGTTTTTCCAAAAGGGCCTGACATGGCCATTGAGCATGCATTGTCTATCCGCTTTAAGCATTACCCATGGCAAGAACAAATGCCCTTAAGATAAAGGTGCAACTTCCCCACACATTGGCATTTCCTTAAGGATAAGCATCTCTCCCTAGGCTGGGAACTGATTGCTATGCTCACCTGTGACCACCCAGCTCGAGACAACAGGCCTGCCGCCCTGCTGTGTCCACCAAGACAGCAGACCTACTACCTGCTGTGTCCATCAATCGCTGTGCCGACAGAGCAGTCTCGTGACTATTGTAAAAGGGACATTTCAATCATATGTGAAACATGCTCTTTCAGGGTGTATAACCACTCTGTACACCCCACTTCTTTGGTGCCCTTCCCTTCTTGGAGAAGGAAGGCCCCAGGCTATGGTCCTCACATTTTGGCTCAGAATAAACTCATCTGAATTTTCATTTATAGATTAGTTATGGATTATGTGTGTTGACACTACCTATGATTCTGCACCCAATTCTAAGGTGTGGGTATTTTTCCTCACCACCAAGCAATTCTCTGACACCAGGTGGGTGTCCTACAATTCAACTCACTTCTGACACTATCTACCTGGAGTCCTACCAGACTGCTCCCCAGCCCCCATTCAGACGCCAATCACAAGTCTAGGTTATCATCTGTGCTTCTGACTCATCAGCTATAGATCAGAGGTTCCCACAACCCCCTCCTCAGGCTCAATTAATTTGCTAGAGCAGCTTACAGAACTCAGAGAAGCATTTTACTTACTTACTAGATCACCAGCGTATTATAAAAGGATATAACTCAGGGCAGCCAGATGGAAGAGATGCACAGGGCAAGGTACAGGGAAGGGACGCGGAGCTGCCTTGCTCTCAGAGCACGCCACTCTCCCAGCACTTCCATGCGTTCACCAACCAGGAAGCTCGGCAAACCCCAGCCTTTTTGGGTTGTTATGGAGGCTTCATTACACATGCATGATTGATTAAATCGTTGGCCATTGCTGATTGAACTTAATCTCCAGCCCCTCCCCTCTCCCCGGAGGTCTGGGGGCGGGACTGAAAGTTCCAATCCACGAATTGAATGGTTGGCTCCACTGGCAACGAGCCCCCATCCCTAGGTGCTTTCCAAAAGTCATCTCATTAACATGACAAGAGATGCCTTGATGCCTCTCATCACAGGAAATTCCAAGGGTTTTAGGAGCTCTGTGCCAGGAAAGGATGAAGACCAAATATATATTTCTCATTATAAATCATAATATCATACTACTACCTTGTTAGGGATGGAAACAAGACACACTTTCTCTTGGATAAGAATTGCAAAGGCAACCCATGAAGTCATTCCCACGGTGTTTCAGTTAGCGTTTACTGTGCCACAAACAACCCCCAAAACGTCATGGCTTAAGACAACAGGTATTTATTCACTCACAATTCTGAGGCTGGGCAATCCCGGCTGTGCTCAGATGAGTCGTTCCTCTGCTGCTAGCCTCTGGGCTCACATTGGTGAATGCAGTCAGCTGGCAGTTCAGCTGACTAAGAGCCCTCAGCTGAGATGGTTTATTGACCGTCCCACTGAAACTGGCAGAGAGTTAACCATTGATGATTAAGTAGCTAGGAACTAAAGTTTTGTTTCCTTTTTGCAATTACTGATTATAGCTTTTAGCTGTTAAACGCACCCATTGTTAACTGTGCTGCTTAGGCAATATGCTATCTGACTCCCGCTAGGCTCCTATGGATAACATCTCCCTGGAGCCTGGGTCACCATGGTAATGGGTGTATGAGCCATTTTTCAGGAATTAGAACTCCTTGTCCACTTCAGGCCAGTTGAGACCACAAACTCATCAACTGGGCCCATGCAGATGTCTGATAGGTGACCTTTTGACGTCAAGAGGCTGAAAACTCCATCCTCAGATCATGCTAACGCCACCATTTTGTGAACATGGGCCCTATGAAGAGGCACGGAGTCTGAATACGCTTGCGCAGATCGTCAATTACCTCACCTCCCATCACCTGTCTCCACATTTCAGACCACCTTGCCCCCTATCCCATAAATATCCCTGAGTCCCTATTTTCAGGGAAGCGAATTTGAGGCTCATGCTCTCACTTCCTCACATGCCTGCCTTGCGATTAAACCCTCTCTCTGCTGCAATCTCATCGTCTCGGTGTTTGGCTTTCTGGGCGCTGGGCAAAAACGAACCTGGTTCATTAACACCACGAGATCTCATCTTCCAGTAGGCCAGCCTGGCTTCTTTACATGGTGACCTCAGGGCTTCAAAGAATAACATGAGAACCTATGCCCGAAATGTTATCTCTTTTCAAGCCTTGGCTTGAACCACATTTACTATTGTTCCATTGGACAAAACAAGTCACTCAGTCAAGCCCAGAGTCATTATACATGTGAAAGATGGCATGAGTGGAGCCATATTAAAACAGAATCGGAGTGGCCATTTCAGAGGAATTGCCTTGCACGTCTTGTCTTATCTCCCAAACTGGACCAAACTGCCAACATTCCAAGCAGTTACTAAGGACAAGAATATCCTGTCTGTAAGAACTCATGGAACTGGCCTTCGCTGATGACCAGATTGAACCTGTCAATGAAGTACAAGTCCAGCCTTTTGCCTGATGATGGAACCTCAGGCCAATCTACGAAGTAAAAACCCAGCCTTAGCTCATGTAGCAACAGTGAACTCTTCTTTAATACAACTTACGTCGTCCTCCCTTTATCCCATAAAAACCCTAAGCCTCTCTCTGTAATTGGGACACAATTTGGGTTTCTGCCTGAATCTGTGCTCCCTGAATTACAATTCTTTGATCCCAAATAAACATTTTACCTCTTACACTGTTTTCTGTTTTTGTAGGTTGACATACAAGAGAATCACTCAGGGGAATGGATATGATGAGCTGTGACCAAACTGGGGACAATTACTGAAACAATCTGCCACCCATGGTTTCATTGTTTTAACTGTGAGTGGCTTCAGAACTTGTAGGAGGCTTTCCTATGATCTCAGGGATTTATTTACATTTATGTAGAATCAATACATTATTATCTAGGCGCAGCTACTATTTGACCCGGTGTTCTTGACCTAGTGTCTAGCTCTGGTGACGTAATGTATCTCTCCTTCTGGATCACCATGGCCTTGAAACATTGATTTTCTCGCAGGCTCTCCAGCCACTGCAGTATCATTTTTTGTGGGTTTTGTGCTTCTAGTGAGGAAACTTTGAATTATTTTCTGGTCTCCAATATCTTGTTGTTTTTTTTTTTTTTTTTGAGGCAGATCAGCCCTGAGCTAACTACTGCCAGTCATCCTCTTTTTTTTTTTGCTGAGGATGCCTGGCCCTGAGCTAACATCCGTGCCCATCTTCCTCTACTTTATATGTGGGACGCCTACCACAGCATGGCATGCCAAGCAGTGCCACGTCTGCACCCGGGATCCGAACCGGCAAAGCCTGGGCCGCCAAGAAGCAGAAGGTGCGAACTTAACCGCTGCACCACCGGGCTGGCCGCCTCCAATATCTTGTATTTGACTCAAAGTATTTCATGATCACTATACATTTCTTTGCGTAAGCTTTCCATTTAAAAAATGTTCTTTCTAACAGACATGATTGTATCAGTCCGCTATTGGTATGTAATGACAAAACACATAATTCTTATGACATACAACAATAAATGTTGATTTTGCTCATATGTCTGTGGGTCAACTGGGGAGTCTGCTGATCTAAGCTGGATCTGGGTCAGCTCCATGTGTCTCTCATCATCCTTGATCTACAGGGTTAGCTAGTAAAGGTTTGTCAATAATGACTTATCTTTTAAACCCACTGGCCACACTGAGGTCTTGGGTTGGTTGGTTTGCTTGTATGTTTTTAAATTTGTTTTCTCTCTCCCCCCACCCTCCATGTTTAAAATGTGGTTCTTAAAAAGTTTTAAGACACAGTAAATTATTTCTTTTACTGTTATTTACATTTTTTCCCTAAATGATAGTTTATCTGAGATGCTTTTTCTTTTATCCATTTTATCCATGAAATTTATCGAGACATCTTAGTTTGTCTATTATTCCTGTATCTATCAGCTGCCAGACAGGTGGGTAAGAAATTTGTTCACTAAACCATCAAGTGTATCACTTGCTGTGTCCTTTTTATCCCAAGTATATCAAGACATTCTTTCCTTTTCCGCTATTATTATTCACAGAGAAAGGATCACCTTTGTCCTTAACTTTAAATGAAAGTTCTAGACATTTATCAAACATCTAGTGCTTTCAAAGGCTGCTCAGGCTATTTGGCCAGTTAGCTGAGAAGGAATGGCCATGAAAAGAAGCTCTGAAATCCCCCCAGAGAATCCGTGATAAAAAAAAAGGCCTTACTTCTAGAATGAATAAATCTTCTGTGGATGATGGGGTAGGAATTTGCTAATTGAGGGTCACCTACTTAGGTACAATTATGTATGCTTTATAGATTAATAATAAATATTAATGGCAGAAGTTACTGAACAGAAAATAAAGGCTTGCAAGTAAATATACCTGCAAATATTCATCGTGGCAACTTTAGTGAGTGAAAGTGGGCCACAGTTGTAGGAGGCAAGCCTGTGTCACAGACTAGAATGTGGAATCAAAGCTAACCCAGGAGAATGTCAAGGCAGTTGGCTGTACTGCACGTGACCATCTACTCTCCCACTACCGTTTCTTGGTAACATTTCTGAATGTGTACATCACCGAGCTTTTGGCCCCAGAAATGCACATGGCAGGACAACAGTGAATCATGACTGGAAAGAGTCGATGATGCTAAGAAGTCCGGTCGAGCGGTTAAGAGTCTTGGCTTTAGAGTCTGATGCACTTGGGGTTGAGTCTGAGTTCCATCACTCGCTCTTTGACCTCGGGCAAACCAATCAGCTTCTCTGGGGCGCCTGTAGGGATTCGGGGAGCTTGTCTGTTCCACGGCAAGATTCCAGTCTTAGGACCAGCCTCCTTGAACACCACTCCACCACCTGCTCCTCCCCACCTCTGCCTACCCACGAGGCCTCTGAAGTTCCCCCCGTGAGTCTCTGCGGGGAGAAGAACTTGAGTCTCCCCTCCAATGGGTTCTGTCCCCTTTCCTTCTTTCCTCACTCACTGCCCTCAGAAGCATTTATCTCTTTCCTCTCCTCCCAAGCATAAAGCCCTCCAAGTGTTAAAGGGAAAAAAACATACAGCAGGAACAAAAGGCATTCTAACTGCTCAATAAATTATCTAGTTGAAGCAGAAATAGTATTAACTAACTTAAAGGCAAGGAGGTTATATAAAAGCAAAACAAAACAGGGGCCGGCCTGGTGGCGCAGTGGTTAAGTTCGCATGTTCCACTTCAGTGGTCTGGGGTTCACTGGTTTGGATCCCAGGTGCAGACCTAAGCACTGCTTGTCAAGCCATGCTGTGGTAGATGTCCCACATATAAAGTAGAGGAAGATGGGCACGGATGTTAGCTCAGGGCCAGTCTTCCTCAGCAAAAAGAGGAGGATTGACAGTAGTTAGCTCAGGGCTAATCTTCCTCAAAAACAAAACAAAACAAAAACAAACCGTTAGGTTAGCAATGCATACTGATGTGTTATGGATGCAATGACATAGTGTCTAGAATTTGCTTTGAAAGATTCTAGAAAGGAAGGAAGGGAGGAAGTGAGGAAGAAGGAAAAAGGCATTGGGTGGGAACAATGGAACAAGGTTGGCAAAACATGGACCAGTTCTTGCAGCTTGGTAATGGGTATATGGGGGTTCATTGCGCAATTTTCTCTGCTTTTTGTGCATGTTGGAAATTTCCATAATGAAAAGTTAGGAAATAAAAAAATTAAAAATAAAGAGTGTTTATGAAAATTAAATGTGATCATCCATGGTAAAGTAGGTAAAGCACCCAAACTGGATATACAGTAACAACACAATAAATAATATTATTATTGCCTACCTATCACCTCACATGAGCAACATTTTATAGACCAGAGGGTAAATACTTTATATTAACCCTTTTGGGCATTTCGCCTTCAAGTAAGACAGATCTAGACGCAAATTCTGGCTCCTCCTTCTTAAAGACATGCAATATTTTTCAGGCTTTGGGAACCTCTTCTATCTCCAAGAGCTTCTGGATTATGTAGCCTACTCTTATGTCCCATGTGTCTACTTTATATGAGTAGGATTATGCTAATTAAGATACTGCAACAGGGGTCTGCATTCTCCCCCGGCAACAATCCCCATTCGCACAGGGTATGTGGTCTTGTTTCCACAGAGGTCTGTCTCTGTCTGTTTTCTTTACTTTCCCTCCTCCCTGTTTCCATTTCTTGTCTGGCCTCTGTGGGCGTTTGACATTTTGACATGGGCATAGGGCATGAAAGGACCAGGAGGATGCAGAAGGAAGGAGAAAAACCTCAGTAAACCCTCTTCCTTTTGTAACCTTTTATCATTGCTATTTTTCCTATCTATAAGAAGATAACAGTTCGCATTTATTGAGCAGTTGCCCTGTGACATCTCTGTTCTAAGCAATTTGTATGCATTATTTCACTTAATCTTCACTATTCTAGGAGGTGGGGATCGTTATCTTTATTTTCTAGAAGAGGGAATGATGCAAACAAGTTGAACATTTGGACAAAGGCCACACAACTAATTACTGTGCATCGAACCCAGGCAGAGAGCCCAAGATCTTAACCACTGTGCTCTTTTCCCCACTGTTTTCCTCTGATGTTTTAAAAATGTATTTTCTTTTCCTTCAGGGTTCTTGCAAGTTGTGATTTGCTTTCAATTTTTTTCTCTATTGAGTTGTAATTCTGTACTAAACCTTTTAAAAAGTCAAACAATACAGATGCGTTTACAGCAGAGGAAAAGTCCCCTTCCCCATAATCCACTAGGAAAGCGCTGTTAAGAGCCCAGTGTAGACCTTTCTTATGAACCTCAACAGCATTCTCTAGTGACATCACAATGATCATAGTAGGAGAAAACCAGTATCATGGAGTTTGTAATAGGATGGTTGTAATACGCAGGAACTATGTCCAGAATTGCTCTCTGCATTCTGATAATTTCTGTTACGCTTTCCTCACTTTATCTCATTCTCAAAGGAGAAGGAGTGAGAAGAAAAGCGACTCCAGAGGCAACTCCTAGGAGATAAAATGGCCAATGGGCCTTCCTTCAAACCGAACTCGGTGGGAAGCTGAACATGCCAGTGACTGATCAACACACACATGATGAAAGTCATTATCTACGCCACCAGGAGGCCCATCATTCATAAAGTGACATGCTAAAATGGCCATTCCCAACCTACCAGAACAGTCTCTCTTGCAGCTAACAGTAAATCCTTAGAATACTATTCATTCATTCATTTATTCATTCACGCAACACATATGTTCAGCACCTACCATGTGCTACACACTCCTAGGCGCTGAGGAAACAAATCAGAAGAAAATTCCTGTCTTCATGGAGCATACATTCCAGAGAAAGATAAGGGAAATAGACGGCAAAGCCATTTTAATAAAATACGTACTGTCAGATGATGATAAGTGCTATGGAGGAAAAATATCAGGGAAGAGAGTAAAGAGTGTTGGATAGGCTTGTGATTTTGCTCTTGTTGCTTTTTTCTCATTTCAGATATTTTCTTCTATGGTCTCTGTTACATGTTCTAGGTTTTTAGCCTTTTATATTGTGAGATATAATTTACATACAGAAATGTACATAAAACATATATGTGTAGTTAAATTATTACTATAAGGTGAACACTCATGTACCCACCACTCCACTCATGAGCTAGAAAGGCCATTATCTTAGAAACTTTCCACCTGTTACTGCCTGCTATACACTGAATGTTTGCATTTCTCCAAAACTCATGAGTTGAAGCCTAATCCCCAACGTGATGCCTTTAGGAGGTGGGTCCTTTGGTAGGTGATTAGGTCATGGAGGTGGAGCTCTCATGAATGGGATTAGTGCCCTCATAAAAGAGACCTCAGAAAGCTCCCTCGCCCTTTCCGCCTGCAAGGACGCAGATAGAAGACGGCTGTCTATGAACCAGGAAGCGGGCTCTCACCAGACACCAAACCTGCTGCAGCCCTGACCTTGGACTTCCCAGCCTCCAGAGGGCGAGAAATAAATGTTTGTTGTTTAAGCCACCTAGTCTATGGTATTTTTGTTATAGCAGCGTGAGCTGACTAAGACATTGCCCAACCAAAACCCCCTCTACAGACTTCCAGAGGCAACTGCTATTCTGACTTCCATGTTAATCACTCCCTTGCATTTTTAATACTTTTACTACCCATAAATGCCTCCCTAAAAAAGACAGTACAGTCTTTGGGCTTTCCACTTTGTTGAGGTACCTGTTCCATTCTTCTAACCATTTTTCTAAATTGGGTTGTCTGCCATTTTCTCATTGATTTAGAGAAGTTCCTTTACATTCTAGATACAAGTTCTTGGTCATATATGTGTGATGCAAATATTTTCCCACTCTCTGGTGTTTTCACATTTTATGATGTTTGTGGCAGGAACAGAAGAGGCTCTGCCCACCGGTGAGGGGTGTGGTTAGCTGATAGCTCCTGCCGTTGGCTCCTTCAGGGTCCTTCTTAGTTTTTGAACCAAGCTCATGCTTTTCTTGGGGTAGCCCCTAGCCAATGACTGAGCAGGTGGTGGTACTCTGGCTTGGCCATTTCTGCCCATGTGGGGCTCCTCTAACAGGCAATCTTCACTCCAGAACTCTCCATTGGGCTGGCAGAGATTTTCCACCTTCTTTTCTTTCTGTGCTCCACACTGGGTAATTTGTCTTGATCTATCTTCCAATTTACTAATTCTCTCTTCTGACGTGTCCAACTTGTTGTTCAACACATCCACGACATTCTTGGTTATTGAATTTTTCTTTCCTATAAGTTCAGGTTGATTCTTTTTCAAACCTGCTTTGCAGATGTTTTCAAGTTTGTCATTTATTTCTTGAAACTTGTCTGATAACATCTAAAATTGTGAAAATCTTTCTGCTGTTATTTGAGCAGGTTCTCTTTCATGATGCTTTGCCTTCTAATGCTGTCTTTGACTCCATGCTGGTTATTACCTTAGGAAAATTATTTCTGGTGGCCTCCAGAGGCCTAGAATGGTGAGGCTTTGTGAATTGATTAGGTCAGACACCCAGGGGCACTTCTAGTCCAGATTGCATCAATCAAGTTCAGGGCTTGAGGGACCTGGCTCATTGAGGCTGTGAGTCCCTGGGGTACAAATTTGAATGAGGCAGGCATGTGCCAATAACTTCTTAGGGATTCTTTTCCTTCTCTTTCTTCTTTTCTAGCTCTGCTCAGAGTCAAGGAAGCCTTCTCTGTAGTCTCCCGGGCTAGACAGTGAGGGAGTAGATCCAGTCCTTATCCTGGAGGTATAAGTCTTTTGGGATCCATCTGTAATGATGGAGAATCTCCTACCTACAAGACTCACTATATGTTGAATGCATCTTGGTCCTGGACTTCTGAATCCCAAATGGGAAACCTGTTCATCCAAAGATGGTGCTCTGATAGCTTCTATCTCTGAGCACAGGCTGTCATCCAAAAATTAAAAATTGGCCTGGAAGTTTACCACTGTCTTTTCAGCTCTGCAATACTTTTAATTTTTTTGTAAAGATTGGCACCTGAGCTAACAACTGTTGCCAATCTTTTTTTTTCCTGCTTTTTCTCCCCAAATCTCCCTAGTACATAGTTGCATATTTTAGTTGTGGGTCCTTCTAGTTATGGCATATGGGATGCCGCCTCAGCATGGCCCAATGAGCAGTGCCACGTCCACACCCGGGATCCGAACTGGTGAAACCCTGGGCCACTGAAGCAGAGCGTGCAAATTTAACCCTCAGCCACGGGGCCAGTCCCAGCTCTGCAACACTTTTAAGGTATTATTTTGACATTTTCAATGAGAAGGTTGATCTGAATAACCTAGTGTGATACATAAATATGGCCACAAATTATCTGCAGCTCTTCCTATCAAGAGGTGGAGTCTATTTTCCCTGCTCTTGAATCTAGGCCTGCCTTATGATTTGCTTTAACCAATAGAAAACACTGGGAGTGACAGTGTGGGACTTCCCAAGCCCAGGCCTCAAGAGGTCTCACAACTTCTGCTCTTGCCCTCTTGGAACCCAGCCACCGTGGGAAGAAGTCTGAGCTATCCTGCTGGATAGACAACATGGAAAACAACTTAGGTGCTCTGACCAACAGCCTCAGCTAGCTGCCAGATGTGTGAGTGAAGTCAACCAAGCCAGCCAGCCCCCAGCCAACTGGTCATCTGACTGTAGGCCCATGGGACCAACAGAAGAACTGCTCCTCTGAGCTAGGCCAAATTGATGGTCCAGAGAATTCTGACCAATAGAATGGCCGTTGTTCTAAACTACAAAGTTTCGGAGTAGTCTCCTAGGCAGCAATAGATAACTGATAACACCCAGCTCACTACCATGAACTTCAAGCTCCCTAAACTGAAATTGTCATGTTGAAAACATCACTATCAATTTTTTGTTATTCATTATTTTGAGAAGGTATTTACATAAAGTTTGCTAATAATCTAAGTATATTTTACTTTAGTAACCAAATATTTGAGGGCAGAATTGGATTTTAATCCTTTTTTCCTTTTGATTTCAGAGAAACCTTTAAGCATACATGGTTAGAATGGCCAAGTTCACTTGGAGATACTAAAGTCAATCAATCGCTAAAGCATAATATGAAAAACTCTACCTTCCTTTCTCCACTCCCTTCCCTGAGGGGACTAAAATTAGCTCCGCTAAAAGCAATTTTAGAAACAAAACTCATTATTCTTTAACCTAGAAACCTGAGCACAGAGAAAGGAATGGTATAACTCTAAGACCATTCACATTATTTCAAGTTAACATCCTACTCACATGTTTTGGATAAAAACCTTTTTAATGTCTTTCTACAGCAGAGCTCCAAAAAAAGTTTTGGGAGCAAGACAATCTCTTCGACTATGCCTTCCTGCTTGTGTATTTTTAGCATCTATACGGTTACAACAAAATTTCCCACTAATAGTACAATGCAAAGCAAAATATCATTACTTCTCTTAGACAAAAATTAATTTGAATTACTCAATTCCAAAGTGGTTTATGATTCTTTTTAGAGTAGCATATTCAAAGAAATTTCTTTTAAAAATGTCTCATTTATATGAAAAGAATTCCATTTGAAATACACTTACCCAAAAGATGCCTAAGGAATTAGGGTGTTAAAATTGTTGGCTCAATGACTGTTTGATGATTAAAGGAATTTAATCCTATTTGTAGCTTATTAACATTGATATGAATCTATTGTGATTGTTTTTTCAGAGTATACACTTTGCCTTATACAACTGTATGTGAAAAATGTTTTTACTACAAAATATTCTATAAATTAGATTATTCACCATTTTCCAAATTAGTTGAGCTTTATCATATTTGGATGCTAAAGTGCTTATGGTACTTAGAACGTGATCAAAATGCTGATGGACTATAGTAATAAAGAATATTTTCTTAATAACTTTGTAAATTTAATATGTAAAAAGCTAATGAGAATGATAATAGAGTTAAAAAAGATTTCCTTGGTATTGAGACAATAATGATGGCACCAACATAGGTACCATTAACAAAACTTTGTCTCGATTTGATGTTTGTGGATTGTTTTAAAAAGAGATTCTTTCTTTATAATTCTCTAGAACCAAATAGGTGAAAAGGAAAAAAATGATAATGAAAAATAATTTGGTTGATATTGTTAAAATAATGGGGGCACAATTTTGCCTCCAAATTGGTCGATTCTACTATTTCATCCCAAGAGTCAACCATGAACAGAGGTGTTTAAAAATAGCTTCTAAGAAAATAGGCTGGGGGCCGGCCCTGTGGCCAAGTAGTTAAGTTTGTGTGCTCTGCTTCAGCGGCCCAGGGTTTCGTTGGTTTGGATCCTGGGCGTGGACCTAGCATCACTCATCAGGCCACACTAGAGGGACCTGCAACTAGAATATACAACTACATACTGCGGGGCCCTTAGGGAGAAGAAAAACAAAAGGAAGATTGGCAACAGATGTTAGCTCAGGGCCAATCTTTAAAAAAAGAAAATAGGCTGTAATTAAGATCTTTATGACCGAATAAATTTAGGACAGTATATAATGTGCAATTAGCAGAGATATTCCAGTTTGTAAATAATTGTTAAATGTTAAATTATATATTATGAAGAGCATTATCTATAAATCTGATTTTTATGATGAGCTGCAAAATCTAAGCTGCAGGCAAGTATAAATGGATTGACGGCTTCACTTACACCTTTAGTTTTTATGAGCCTGGCATGAAAGCATCCTGGGCATCTCCCACGGTCACCACAATGCTTTCATTTAACTGATTACAAAAAACGAGTACTTCAGCTACTTTTGCAGTACACGCTGATGGGAAGGATGCCTGAGAAGACAGAAAGCATTACTGTGGAGAGCAGCGCCACCTAGGGGTTGAATTTGTTTCTAACAAGAAACTGACTTCTCAATAGATAACCAGGTCACTAGACCCTGTTCTACATGGCCTGTAGCAAGCCGATAAAACATTTTGGACTACAAGTGATGGACTTAGAAAACATAGGGGAATGTTGTATGGTACACATTACTTAATAAATTGTGATTATAAATTTGAGATATTTCAGCAGAAATGGTTCAGCATTTGTCCATTTATAATGACTTCATATTGGCATTACAGGTCTAAAATATAACTCTATAAAAAACCCACAACCATTAAATTTGCAGTCCAGTCTACCATCACCAGATGAAAGAAACCTACGTTAACACTTGTAGCTTCACCAGTTCTCCTTCCAGTTGCAGGACAGAAATCCCTGGCTTGAACTACACAGTCACTTGGCTCGAGCCAAGAATCTGGGGAGGAGTATGCAGTGAGAATTTTCTTTCTTGAGTTTTGACAGGCAGCCTTCTTTTTGGAAGACCCACGTGGTTACCAGTGAGTACAGTTCAATTAGTCAAACAGTCGTTGAGGTGAATTAGGAAACAGGAACAAGCAGCAACAGGCTTCAGTGTGAGAAGCCCTGTGTGTTACAGGCATGGCCCTGTCCGGGCCTGACATGCACATGTGCCTCTCTGAGACGGAGGGGAGGGGCGCCTGGTGGCTCTGATGAACACACAGTCACACTAGAGACCTGGCACAAATTTCCCTCCAATAATTTTTATTATCCAGTCTATAACCCATAGAGAAAAGAACAGCTCTGCTTTTGTTTATTCTAAATGTACCCACTTAATAGAAAATAATCTCTCCTATACTCAAATGTGATTATACTGAACAAAAATATGTACTGTCTCTGTGTGTGTGTGTGTCTGTGTGTGTGCGCTGGAGGGTGGGTGTGTACCCTGCAGGATACACACATACACACATATTTAACAAATAAAGAATTAACCCAATCTGCGGGATGGATACATAAAGATAATATTGAAAAGCCATAGAAGAATCTAAACAATTTTGTTTTCATCATTAGTTATGTCTCTTCCTTTAAAATCTATTAGATAAAACAACTAGCAGTAACAGCTCACTGAGTGGAGCAAAGGGAAGTGAAACACCGAGGCATAATGGGAAAACCCCTCAGCACAGGTGAACCTAGCAAGAGTTCCATTTCAGAGCCCGGGTTTCCCTTCCAGAGCAGGTGTTGGTCATTTCGATTGCCACCCTACCATTCTATTTTATCCATGGCTTTGCGGTCTTTTAAACACATGTTCATCCACTTTTATCATTTAGTGCTTTCTTTCAACTGTAATGAACTAGGACCTGGAATACAATAAAACAGGCCTTGTGCCCTACTTAAAAATCCAGTATAAAGATCACAACGATTTTTCCCCTTGACATTGAACTTTAAAGTGAGAGTTGCCTTTTCTGTCCAGAAATTTCCTAGCCTTAGTATGTAACTGCATATGTGGTGGGCTTACAGCAGCGCAGTTGTCTATTAAAACTTGCGGAAGGTACTATATAGGAAATTAGACAAATGGGTATTTCTTTTTTGAGTCTTCTAAATTCAGTTCATAACAAGTGATTGGCTAGGCAAGAACGCAATTTCGAATACACATTTCTTCTGTATATTGATACTTTATACGAGGTGCTTGAAATAATTGTGCCAGATCAGTAAGATTTCAACCCTTTTAATTGGGAAGGCTGGCAGGATAACAAAACTGTGCTAACGGACAGTGAATGATGGACTTACATACATACAATTAGGGCAATATGCCTTATCTTTTTGTTATGAAGCATTTCAAGCATACAGAAAAGTAGAGAATATAGTAAATACATGTGTACCCACCACTCGGAAGTGTCAAATCTTAAGATTTTGCTATACTTGCCTGAGCTCTTTGAATTTTTTAGGAAACACAACTTTTCAGGTTCCAGTGAGGTCTTCTTCCTTGATTCCATCCTGTCCCTTCCAGAGGTAACCATCATCCTAAACCTGGTATCCATCATCCCTATGCAAGTCCTATACTTCTAGTTCACCTGTGTGTGTCCACATACAGGATAGCTTGCATTGTTTTGCATGTTAAAAAAAATTTTTTTTGAGGAAGATTAGCCCTGAGCTAACATCTGCTGCCAATCCTCCTCTTTTTGCTGAGGGACTGGCCCTGAGCTAACATCCGTGCCCATCTTCCTCCACTTTATATGTGGGACGCCTACCACAGCATGGTGTGCCAAGCGGTGCCACGTCCACACCCAGGATCCGAACTGGCAAACCCTGGGCCGTTGAGAAGCGGAACGTGTGAACTTAACCGCTGTGCCACAGGGCCGGCCCTGCATGTTAAAATTTTTATGTAGTCTATGAACATTCAAGATCTATGAGGATACTCCCTTTAAGTTTGGGAAAAAAAATCAAAATCACTACAGGCATTATTTTAGGACTAGGAATGATTTTCCACTCTTTTTTTTAACCTCTTTTATTTTCCAATTTTTCTAAGAGCACTTATTACTCTTATTTCCAAACAATTTGATCAAAATAAGAAAATGGACAGGAATGCTTGTTTTAAAAAGAGCTCCCTGGGTTGCTGAGACCAGTGATGTAGAGTGTGAGCTCGCACACAGTACTGCCATTTGAATTAGATTCACCACTAACTGAAGGAGTAGATTTCAAACAGACCTATTGTTTCCTCCTATAAGCTCTGTAGTGAAGAAAAAGATGTGGTGGTAAATTAATTAAAGGCTGAAGGTTTAAATTGAGTTTGGGGAGAAAGAGGATGTGGAACAGATGGAATTAAACCTTTAAGAAAATTAAGCAATGGCATAGTGGAAAGGTTCCACTTTGGGGAAAGTCAAGTTACTGCTAATTATGGTACTATATTTTGGTTAATACTTTCAGAAGACTGCCTCCTCACTTATCAAGTCTTTGAGGGAAGCGAGTTAGCTGCATCTGATAATACCGGTATATTCTATTGGACAGACCGCGAAAACCCCTGGGAAGACGAATGGAAGGCCATAGCTTGTTTTACCATAATTTTTTATGTGTTAGTGACTAAAACACCTTTCTTATTTCCAATATTAAATGCTTGAGAAACAGTTAAAGTGGAATAAAAAGGAGTTAAATTTACCAACCTCCATTTTTCAGGGAGTAAATAAAATTCCTTTCTTTCAGAGGGCTCATTTCAAGGATTACAAGCTCCCATGCCATCAGGGGCTGGTCACATGTTTATTTTACAGAAACACAAATTGAAAATAGTTTTGTTGTTCTAAACAAGCTCGTGGGCTGAATTTGGCCTGTGGGTCACTAACTTATGACGTCTAAATTACATTTTTATTGATGTAATTCATGTATCATAAATGCACCCCTTTAAATAAGTGTAAAATTCCGTGGTTTTTAGTATATTCACAAAGTTGTGCAACCCTCACCACTATCTAATTCCAAAACATTTTCATCACCCCAAAAGAAACCCTGTACCCATAAGCAGTCATTTCCTATTTTCCCTCTCCCCGCAGACTCTGGCAACCACTAATCTATTTTCCGTCTCTATGGATTTGTCTATTCTGGACATTTCACATAAATGGACTCATACAATATGTGGCTTTTTGTGTCTGGCTTTTTTCACTTTGCATACTTTTCAAGGCTCATCCATGTTGTGGCATGGATCAGTACTTCGTTCCTTTTTCGCCTACATAATATTCCACTATATGGCTATACCACCTTTTGTTTATCCATTCATCAACTGATAGAAATTTGGGTTGTTTCCTCTTTTTGGCTATTATGAATATTGCTGCCATGAACATTCATGCACAATGACCTCTGAATTTAAGTTTGAAAATTTAAAATTAGTTTCGTAAATAGTTAATACATTAACATGGCTCAATATTATACATACTAACAGTTAACATGGTTCAAATATACATATAGAGAAAAGTTTTTTCTCACTTGTCTCTCACCTGCCTTTCACTGCTTTCTGTCCCAGTAAGTAAACACTATTCACAGCTTTTTTTTTTTGAGGAAGATTAGCCCTGAGCTAACATCTGCTGCCAATCCTCCTCTTTTTGCTGATGAAGACTGGCCCTGGGCTAACATCCGTGCTCATCTTCCTCTACTTTATATGTGGGATGCCTGCCACAGCATGGCTTCCCAAGCAGTGCCAAGTCCACACCCAGGATCTGAACTGGTGAACCCTGGTCCGCTGAAGCAGAATGTGCACACTGAACTGCTGCATCACTGGGCCAGCCCCTATTCACAGCTTCTTATGTGTCCTTCCAGCACAGGCAAACATTTTCTCTTTTTAATTTATTTTTTGGTGAGGAAGACTGGCCCCAAGCTAACATCCATTGCCAAACCTTCTCTTTTTGCTTGAGGAAGATTGTCCCTGAACTAACATCTGTGCCAATCTTCCTCTATTTTGTATGTGGGACGCCACCACAGCGTGGCTTGATGAGCAGTGTGCAGGTCTGTGCCCAGGATCCAAACCTGCAAACCCTGGGCTGCCAAAGAGGAGCATGGGAACTTAACCACTACATCACCAGGCCAGCCCCTCTCTTTTTTAAATAGAAAGGTAGCACCTTACGCGCTCCTCTGCACCTTGCTGTTTCACTTATCCTGGGTTCGTTTCCACATGTTTCTAGACACTGTCCTCATTCTTTTCTAAAGCTATGCATTTTCTAGTGTGTGGCTGTACCACAGTTTATTTAACCAGTCTCCCTTTGATGGATGTTCTGGTGATGATTTCAATGATTTGATATTTATGAAATCTACTTGTAAATGTCATACAATAAGCAACCAACAAGATAAATAATATCAGGATTAATAATGAAGAATAGAAGCAGCTACTTACTTTTAACACTCAACAGGAAAATCAAAAAGGGCCTGAGGCTACGTTTTAAAATAAAATATTGTCATCCTCTCAACTATTATGCTGTCAGGTTAGAACCAGTTATCTGAAATAGGATGAAAACTGGCAAATAAAGATACTGGTCTAGTTGAGCAACTTGCTTTTAACCTTTCTTCTGCTTCTCAGAATATTTATCTTTATAGTCCCCAAATTTAATTTAGTGGGTCATTTTCACTAAATCTTATAACAGGGAAATCTCAGGAAACACTTATGAGTTTTTTCAGCCTTAAAATAGAAGAAAATCCTACCGTTTGCGACATTGACCTGGAAGACACTATGCTAAGTGAAAAAAGCCAGACACAGAAAGACAAATAATGCATGATCTCACTTATGTGTGGGATCTAAAAAAGTCAACCTCACAGAAACAGAGAGAAGACTGGTGGTTCCCAGGGGCTGGGGGGAGGGGGAAGCGCAGGCGCTGTTGTTCATCGGGTTTAGTTAGTTACGGAAGATGACTCAGTTCTCGAGATCTGCCGTACAACGTAGTGCCTACATTTAACAGCACAGTCTCGTACGCTTCAAAATTTAAGGCGGTAGATCTCATGTGAAGCATTCTTACCACAAGAAAAAAGCAAAGGGGCACAAGGAAGCTTTTGGAGGTGATGGATATGTTTATTACCTTGATGACGGTGATGGTGTCATGGGTGTGTGCCTATGTCCAAACTCATCAAATTCTATATATTAAATATGTGCAGTTTTCTGTATATCAATTATACCTCATTAAAGCTGTAAAAAATAGCAATTTTTGTACTTTTGGTACTTCTATTCACTATTAGGTAGACACTATGAGGTGAATACTACCTGTTCTACTGTCAGTGCTGCTAGTTCCTATGTTATGACAGCTTTCGTTTGGTGGTTTCTCCTAAATAGCTATCATTCTTCCTTCCCAAATGATACAAAACACCCATCAATGAAAGAACTGAGCTTTGGGCACTTCAAAAGAAATACACGAAAAAACTCTAAGATATCATTATAGAAGCAAAGACGCATTACGTATTTTACTGATTAGCTGGAGAAGAAAAGATTGAGGTGTTGGCTAGCAAGTTGAGAGAACAGCGGGGTACTTGACTCCACCGACTAATCAAGGCGGAGAGAAACCAGCAGAAGGTCATGGTTAGCCACGTGAGACCCTCCTGATAACGGCTGCTCAACTCACCAGGGCATTTCCTGGATGCTGAGATGGCACAGTGTAGTCTTTTCTAACAGAACGATTAAGGTGCTCATCATTCAGAAACGATTTCTTCAGCTGCTGGCTAATTCTTCAGAATGCGCCTGATCAAGTGCTAGCAGGGGAGCTCCACGTTTCCTGAAATAGCTTTCTCAATTTAACTTTGATCTAAGCTCTAGTCTCTAAGTGAGAAATGCAAGTAAGAATGAGGGGTCAATTTATTTTAAGTACATTTATCATTAAATATCAATGTGTACAATTTCAAACATTTATAAATATTGCAATTTGTAGAAAATGAGTGTAACCTTAAAATTATCTGAACAGTGATTTTCACATTATTCACAGTTAATTCAACCTATCTTTGTAGAAATATAATTATGTTAAAAAGTACCCTTGCCACAACGTAATAACTTCATGATACCTTTCTATAATATTTATGTCACTAAAGTGGCAGCTGCATCAATAAAACCCAGCAGATTCAATAATATAGAAACAGGACAAATAGAACTGCAAATGCAAGCTACCATTAATCCAAAACAAAATAAAACCTTTTATACTAATATATAAATATTTTCCCATTTTCAGTTCTGACTGAAGAAAATAATTGGGGGGCAGTATTTTATTCATAGTAAACAGAAATTAAAAATATTTTTGAAATTGACATTATGCAGCTAGATTAGGTAAGTTTTTATAATACGTAATACTAAATATTTTGAGAAATTCTTGGTTTCATTGGGAGCCATTTCTAATAGTAAACCTTTTTTCAGTTGTAATGACAGTAAGCAGAAATAATTCTCTGTCATCCCACATAGAATAATTGCTTATCCACAACTGATAAAGTATTTAGATAAAAAGAGATTCTTGGCTTTATTTCTAAGGTTTTTTTCGACTTAAGTTTTTAAGCTTTTTCGACACCCTCCAAAAGGATCCCAAATAAATCTAAAATTATGTCAAAGGAAAATAACTTTATACGGACTAGTGCTTGTGTTTAAAGCAATATTTACTACAGTATTCCACAGTTGTTTTCTTTTTCTTTCTCAGCATATACCCAGCTAAAACAAATAAAAAGGTAAGATATAAAAAATACAGTTGAAGTCACAATAAAGTACATTTTCTTTTATTGACATAGAACATTTACTTAAATTTTAAATGTTGGCTCTTTAAGAAAAAGTTTCTCCTTGTAAATAATATGCATAACCGTTGCCCAAAAATGTATACAGTGTTTTCTCCAAAATATTTATACATATAGTGGTCCACTTAAGACCAGCCCCATTATAACTTGCTGAATACAATGTGCTCTTAATTTATAAATGGGCTACCCTCAGTATAGAAAATATATAGGCATGTATGTCATACATACAAAGTAAGAAATATAAAAAGGAGAGATGAAAAGAAAAAAAAGAAATGTTCTTCCCTATAAGATCCAGACAGAAGTTCAGTGTCGTTAGCGAGACCATGTAAATGTACTCTTAATTTATAAATGGGCTACCCTCAATATATAAAGTATATAGGCATGCATGTTAGACATGCAATGCAAAATATATAAAAAGGAGAGATGGAAAAAAAAGGTCAAAGTGTCCTTCCCCATAAGATCCAGACGGCAGTTCGGCGTAATTAGTGAGACCATGGAAAATGTCCAAGGAGTTTCAGCTCTAGCAAGTACTTTTCAGAAAAATATCTAAGCTATGAGAGCACTAAATTTCCATTTTAAGAATTTAATAGAGGTTTCCATTTAAACAGTCAGTGAGGATGCTGTGGTCTCCCTAATAGGCAGAAAAGAGGACTCTTGGCCGTCTGTTAAAAAGAAACAAACAAAAAGTTGCTCATTTTTAGCCAGTTAGTAAGAAACCTTTAATCAAGTGTGTGTAGTGCAGAGAATGACATCCTGGCCCACGAGCGTCTGAATTTGTTCGACGAAAGATTCCAATGGACAGGATCTGAATTCTTAGATCTTAGAGGGAATGGGGCAGGAAGTGATGGCAAAAAAGGGGTCAGCCCCAAAGGTGGCTGGTCCAATCTTAACTGTTGATGTTAAAAAACACACCAAATGTTTCTATAACATTCTTTCTGCTGCATTTTCTTTATTTCAAGCCACGGGTCTACTTGGAGGGTCATGCAGCAAGTGGCTTATAAATAAAATCAGAGTCTATGAATAGTGTCATCACATTTAGAGACAACCACTGGATTCTCTCATTAGATAAAGAGGTCGCATCTTTGGAATCCATGAGTTGGTATTATTTACGGGATACCTAAAATGGGGAACAAAAACCATATGTCAATAGCAACATACATGAAATTCAGGAATTAAAGCAATGAAGACTACTAGTCATTTACTGAGCTAGAAATTCCATATGGTCTCTAAATACTGCTTCACAGTCAAAATGCAAGAAATATAACTGGACCAATTCCAAAATTAGCAAATATTAACACTATTGCTAATTGTTTACCAAGGCAAGCAATTCCCACTGTTCTCCAATCTCAGCATATGTTACCAAGAGAGAACCTAAAGATGGCAATCATCCATTTTGGAAGCTTAGGCATTTGGACACTTAATGTATCCTTTAGTGTAGAGATATGCTACATGTCTCAATTTTCATAGAGAACAGGCTTTTTCATCCTGTCATGGTACCAAAGTGGAAACAGAGGGAAAAAAGAATCCATGAAAACATTCAGCTGCCATGTTTTTTTCTTTCCTTTTCCAGACCATCATTATGCAGCCAAAAACAACCCCCTCAGGATAATAACAGAATAATAGAACTTCTCCTAAAATAGCATATAAGTTTCTTTATAAATTAAAGTTACAATTCTTCAGGGGAATATAAGGGCTCCTTCAACAAACATTCTTGAGAAGCAGACAGAAAATAGTCATCTGCTAATTCTGTATAGATTTATGTATACAGAAGCCCTTTGTAGGATGTAAAGCACTAATGCCAACATAAGGTATTGTTATTACGGAAGCAGAAGACTGAAACATTTATCCTGCATTGAAGAATACAAAAGAAGGAAACATAGTTTTAAATTCTCATGCAAGTAACCTATATTTTATCACTAATTAAAAGATAATCTAATGTTTTGCTGATGTAAATAATTTTCATTCCATATATACATATATATATATATGTATGTATGTACATATAGCTAAACGATGATGCCAAGCTAAATTAAGGCTTGTCAGATTTTTACAAACAGATCTTCTGCCATATCAATAAAGTTTACATTTTACACGTAAAACCCAGGCCATCCATCTAATTAATTGAGAGAAATAATTAAACTCTTTCCCTAATTATGAAGATTTTAAAAATGTTTCACTTTCTTGGCAACATATGGACTAAGTCACTTCCATTTAAGCCATTAACTTGGAGAAAAAGTGAGCTATCATCAAGAATGGCTTCCAAAAATGATTATTACACTTAAGTTAACACATAACACAGGTTATGCAATGTATTTCATAATATGCTGAGCAATTTTACTCATAAATAATAATTCAGTTTTAGTTTCAACCCCAATTTATTTAAGCAATTTTAAAAACATGAGTTCGCAAAATGTATTCTTTTAATTAAAATAAAAGTGACTATGTATTTCCCCTAGTTTTAGAGTTTTACAGAAACTCTGCTAACATACTCTGGCCAACACTCTTACTAGAATTGAAAGATTAAGACTTGCGTAGCAAATTTTCATAAGTATGAGAAACAGCTTATGTACGCTTGAAAGCCAATTTGATCATGGTCAAAAATTAGACTTTAAGTTTCATCTGTCACTCAGAAAGTCCTTCCATTTGAGCATTAACAGTAGCGCGTGCACTTTTGCTGCTGAGGGCAGAACGGAGCCCCTCAAATCCTCATCATCTACTGCAAATTGAAAGAGGTTAAGCAGAGCCACAGTCCCTCATTCTGACTGCCCCCAAAGATTAACTGGTCTAACCAACTAGACATTTAACGGATTTTCCAGGTTCCTTAGCATAGGAAGAACGAAAAACATGGAAAACTTTCTGCTGAGTTACACACAAATATATTAATGCTAACTAATAAAATCGTCTAATTTAAAGAGTAACTGACCTGAGATGTACCTTGCTCCGATTAACATTACCATGCTACTCACTATAAAAAAGCCCAAGGGTAGACTACAGAAGATACTAGGGTCACCTGTGGTCATCCAAGTAGAAGGGAATTCCAGTCAAGCAAACCAAAAGAGAGACACATAATTACAATATTTGTGTTAAGAATCACATGACAGCAAAACAAATTAAGTTATAAAAATAGTATATTCATAAAAGCTAGCAAAGAGTTATTATTTCAAATCAAAACTATAATCAATATTGAAGGCTTACGACAATGAACAAACAATACAGATAGCACGCTACGAGTAGCCAAGAACATACAGTAGTCTCCCCTTATCCGCGGTTTTGCTTTCTGTGGTTTCAGTTACCCGCGGTGAACCGCGGTCCCAAAATAATGCTACCTCACAACGCCTATGTCATTCACTTCACTTCACTTGAGCTCATCATGCAGGCACTGTGCCATCTCACATCGTTAGAAGAAGGATGAATACAGTGCAATAAGATATTTTGAGAGAGAGACGACATGCATATAACTTTTATTATAGTACATTTTAATTGTTCAATTTTATTGTTACTACTGTTAATCTCTTACTGTGCCTAATTGATAAATTAAACTTTATCATAGGTATGTAAATATAGGAAAAAACATAGTATATATAAGGTTCAGTACTATCCGCGGTTTCAGGAATCCATCAGGGGTCTTGGAACGTGTCCCCTGCAGATAAAGGGGTACTACTATTGTGCATATAGACCAACATAAGCCTTACACTGGCGAAGCCAAAGAGAGAACTTTTTGGGAGGCTACTGACTTTAGCTTTCTTGATTGTTCCCCAAAAGATGCTAAATGAGCAATCCAATTCCCCCAAAGTTCAAATTATGGATCCTTTGGCTATCAGAGAAGAATTATAGTCTACTGAAAATGCATTTCACACCCTATTGGATTCATTTTCTTTTTTAAATAGAAATTGGTGTATAAGAAAATGCACCCGAGAATTAATATTACTGTAACTTAAAAGCTAAATTGTGTTAACCTACACTTACAAAAATTGCCTGAGAACATGCTTCTTTGATTATTTTCTAACCTGGATTCTCTTGGAATCTCTTTCTTTAAAGAATATTTCTTATATTTACGCTTTCGTTTTTTTTCTTCTCCCCAAAGCCCCCCAGTACATAGCCGTATACTCTAGCTGTAGGTCCTTCTGGTTGTGCTATATGGGACATCGCCTCAGCATGGCTTGATGAGCGGTGCTATGTCCACGCCCAGGATCTAAACCAGTGAAACCCTGGGCTGCCACAGCAGAGTGCGTGAACTTAACCACTCAGCCACGGGGCTGGCCAACCCCTATGCTTTTCTTGAATTGAAAACTATATATCTAGAATATTTAACATTCTTTAAATAAGAAGTGTATTCAAAATTAACATCCAATTGAAATTAGTCTTTGAGTGGTGAACATGATATAATCTAAAAAGAAACTGAAATATGACGTACATCTGAAATTTATATAATGTTATAAACCAACATTACTGCAATAAAAAAAAATTAACATCCTAGAGTTAAAAAAATACAACCACTAGATGAGGTGGCACACATCTGTTATATCTTGTACAGAAACTAGCACTGTGGTAGAAAAATGATTGAGAAATTTAATTATAAACGGTCTCAAAATTGCAAACAGCCTTAGCATGAAAAGCTTTGCCACCATCTTGGAAAGGAAGTTGAGTCTCAGAACAAAAGATTAAAGAAAAAGGATATTAAGCTTATTTAGGAGAAAAAACAAAAGCTTCAAATAGGAACATCCAGGACTGAAAATACAGATCACAGTGATCTATGGTAGTGGATGATTCCAGAAGCTTCTCCTAAGAGCCAGATACATTAAAAGTGGTTCTATACTCACTTTGGGGTTGGAAGGCAGGTTACCTTTCATTTATAAACTCTTCTCCATTAAAGCATATGCTTCAATACATTCCTGGCCATTGTTCCATCCATTATGTTCCATATCTTGCATTTAGCAAAGAATTAAAATATTATGCCATATTAAAGGCATGTTTAAGGCTGTTTGAATATCAAAAGCATATTAAAGACAGCTTAAGACTGCTTACAACTAAATGGTTTACTTAAGCTGAATACCTTCCTACCTAAGTGAGTGAAAACAATAGTCCTTTGTTTTTTGCCAAGAGCATTTCCAAATCTATTATGACACTCTACTGTGTTGGATATATTTCTTCCTTTCTGATTCCAGTGAATTCCCATAATATACACCCACTAAGAACTTGGAATCAGCCTAGGAAGTGGCGCAATATATCCTGAAATTAATACAGCTTTCAGCTGGTTCAGGTCATGAAGACAGCCCCCCAAAAAGGTAAAGTAAGATATTAAGAGAAAAAAAAGACTATAGTTGATTTTTTTTCATTAAGAAGAAACTAGAAATAATTTCACTTTTAGAAAACTAAGTTATCAATTGAAGTACCAGGAATAAACTAATAAGAAAAGATATAGTAGGACAGAGTTAAGGATGTATATCAACCTGATAATTTACATTTTATGTATAGAACTTTAAAGTGTTTTTAAAATGTTAGAAACTTCGGACATATGAAAATGCTTTTCTTCAGAGCAGCCTTGCTAAGTATAAATGGCCAGATATTCAAATAAGATATTGAACATACTAAGAAAAAGTGGCAATAATATTAAAAACATTTTTACCACTTTCCGAAGACTGAGTTGTAACCCAACCCATTGACTTCATCACAGCTTTCTTCCACGTAGAATAACGAATTTCACTTTCTAGAAATAGAAGGTAGGAAAAACACACATATGAAAGGTGGTTTACTGAGATGTTCTAAGGACCACACTTACGTTCACTCAGCATTCTTGACTAATTGTTACACGTATAAACTGACATGGGACTTTACCAGGATTCATATTTGGGAGAGTATGGTTGCTAGGGAGTGCCAGTGACCGGAAGAGACGCTTGCTTGGAAGTTGGAGGGGAAATTCAGCTGGGTCTACAGGGTGAAGGGAGATTGGGAGAGGGCTACCTGCTAAGACCAGGCCATTTACAAATGAGTGGTGACGAATTAGAAAGGGGAATCCCATTTGATCTGTTCTCTCTTTGTTGTGTGTGTGTGTGTGTTGTGGGGAGACAAGAGGGGTTGGTGAAGGGAAGGACAACTGACACAATTGATTAACTCTGGGCTAAGGCCTAAAAATGGCACGGGTGGCTCTAATCAGAAAACTAATCCTTAACTTTTTGCACACAAGTTCCTTGCTCTAAGAGAGGGATTCGTGTCTTGAGACCATATACTTGCTCTGAACATTATTTGCTTATTAAAAAGCAGTTCTTTTCAGAAGTAGAAAAATTCTTGAACTTCATATTTTATCTAATATTGCAAAAGTTAAACATTACTTAGAGACAGAATATCAGATTTTGAAACACATTTCTACATCAGGGTACATGGTACACTGTCTGACTATAAAATTACTAGCATTACGATCTACTTTCTTATATATGGAAAAGAACGAATACAATTAAGAAGTGCTGGCATAGTCTTCCAGAAAATTAAACAAAAATGAATTTGAAAGCTTATTTCCCAATAGCTCAAAATCCACTTTGATGCTATTTTATACATAGGTTTTTTAAAAGTTATAAAACCAGGGGCCAGCCTGGTGGCGCAGCGGGGCCCACGTTCTGCTTCAGCGGCCCAGGGTTCACTGGTCCGGATCCTGGGTGTGGACGTGGCACCGCTTGGCATGCCATGCTGTGGTAGCATCCCACATATAAAGTAGAGGAAGGTGGGCACGGACGTTAGCTCAGGGCTAGTCTTCCTCAGCAAAAAAAGGAGGATTGGCAGCAGATGTTAGCTCAGGGCTAATCTTCCTCAAAAAAAAAAAAAGTTATAAAACTAAATTCAGTATATAAAAAACCTTGCTTTTGTACTCACATTTATTTCAATTTAAGAGCTGCATCACTGTATTTTAATAAAGGTGTCGGTCAGAGCTTGCAGCTTAGCTTAGTTTGTTAGGACAGTGAATAGATCATTTAATGCTCATTTACTGAAATTGTTGCTGCTTTTGTCAGGCTAGCTCTGCTATGCTTTCAAGTTACCAGAATGTCCCTTAGCCCAGGTAATCATGTTCTAAAACCAGACCATTGGAACCAAAGATGATCCAGTGTAGACATTAGGGGTTGGTGGCTGCTATATCTCTGTTCTCGCTTTTAAAAACGGCTGTGCTAACAAGCCAAAACTGATAGCGTGGCAGTGTTCTCCTTCTACATGAAAGGACTGTAAACAATAGAAGCGCAGGGGGAAAAAAAAGAGATTTTAGGAGGTGTTTTTATAAGGATTTCTCTCATTTACACTCATTGAGTGTAGCCCAACACGCTGAGGAGCCAAATCTGAAACAGCAGCATTGGCTATTTACTTAGTTTCCTAACTTAGGAATCAACAGAAAGGCCAACGCTCTCTCACTAAGGTGCTTTCCACGGTATGCCGTTAAAAGTTTCATTCTTTAAATGTACCCTCAGCATTGATCTGGGGTTCAAACCGTTCCATTGTGACAGCTGACAAATCCTCGGGTTCGAGACTCCAGACGCCGACGCCTTCTGCAGCGCCTGCAGCCATGGCAGCTCCCAGAGCCGTTGTTTCAGGCATCGAGGGCTTCACTGAGGGGAGAGAGCCACGTCAACGTCTTTGCAGTTACCGATGCCTAAAAAAGCAGTTCTGCTGAGGGAAATGTTACTCTGGGAGTTTAAAGGAAAGAAGGCTCACTAACCTACTGGGATGTACAGAATGTCAGCTTGGAGCTGCATAAGAATCTTGTTGTTGGTCATTCCTCCATCTACCTGCAAATGACTGAGTGGAATCCCACAGTCGCGGTTCATGGCATCCAAAATCTTAAACAAACCAACGCAATGAACATAATGAAACGACTTCACAGTAACATCTCTCAAAATGGCAATCTTCTACTTAAAAACCCTCAAGACCTTCCCAAAGCCTACAGAATAAAATTTAGACTTCTTATTCTGGGCTTCCAGGCCCTCGTTGATCTGGTCACAACCAACATTTTCTCTCACGACACCGCTGCACTCACCGTTATATCGAGCCAAGCCAAACCACTCTGTTTTGCACCCTGGTTTCCTGCCTTGATGCCTGTTTGTGCTATTCCCTTTGTCTAATATGTACCATTCAGCATCCCAGCCCTCGACTGTAAAATGCCCAGCGCCTGGCAGATAATGGGAACTTAGAAGGTAATGACAGCCGGACAAAGAACCAACACTTACATTTATTAGATTAGTGTTTAGGCAGGCTTAACTTTCGACAAAGTACTTCATAAATTTCCGGCATTAGTATATAATTTGTTTAAGAGTGATAAAAGGATCAAGTACAAGAAAACAGGCCTCTATTTATTACCTCTCGGGTTTGGAAACAGACAGCTTCTAATGCGGCAAAAGCAATATGGCATTTATTGGTGAACTGTGTGAGCCCACAGATGATCCTAAAGACATACACAAAGATTTTAAGATTAGAGTGGAAAAAACGAGTCATCAATCTGAAATGTCCTGAACATGGAAAGACTGAATTTGTAGACAGAAAAGTGCAGAAGAAAAAAGGACATTAAAAACCCCCCAAACTGGAATAAACATTAAGTAGCTTGGAAAGTCCTTCGAGTCCACAATTCTGCATCCACATAGGAAAAAGTTCACGATCCATCTGAATACATGACAATAATATAAAACCAAATCAGTATTCAGCTCGACGATGTCCCTTTGATACATAACTTGCAGATGCCTTGAAGATAAAAGATAACAATACTAATATGAATATGGATATAAATTCATGAATATGAATATGGGGGCTTATTGTCAGATTATTTATAACTTCTTGGAGTTTAAAAGTTCTGAAATTATACTCTCCAAATGGAAAAGGTTTCCTCAACACTTTAAAATCATTTGAAAATAGATAGGAAACTATTAACTAATGTTATCAGCTAATTTAGTGAATAAATCAGAACCCACAAAAGCATACCTCATTTTCAATTCTTACCCTCTTGCACTGGGCTCCCAATAAGGCGCATATAACCCTGAAAATGCTGGGACGAAATAGCAGCCATAAGAAGTACCAACTTCTTTAGCAAGTTTTTCTAATATTAAACAAAAACATAAACAAAAATCACTCTAATATCTCCTACTTACTTTAGTTAACAAACACATCTGTTTAAAACAATTAGGATGGGGCTTTTGGTTTCTTGTTCATTAGTACAGCAAACTGTTCCTAATGACAGCAGAATGCCACGAGCAACCAAAACAAATTTCCCCACATTGAACACCCCCACTAAAATGAAACCCAGCCCCCAAAATAGAGGAACCGGATTAGTTTTAAGGTATTTTAGCTCATTTCCACAATTTTTAAGGTAGCTGACTAGGAGACGAAGAAGTGGCCTCCGGTGTGCCCCTGATCAGAAATGTGTTTCTGATTGTCTCACCTTCAGGCAAAATTAAGCAAGTCAATGACAGAGCAGGTAGGTGAGTTCAAAATAATTATCCATAGACTGAAAATAGCCAGATTAGTACTTAAATTATAGGTACCGGCATTTTTTTTTTATTAAGGTTGTAAAAGTTAACATCCTTGTGAAATTACAGTTGTACATTATTATTAGTCATGTTGTAGGTACACCACTTCACCCCTAGTGCCCTCCCCCGACCCCCTTTCCCCTGGCAACCACCAATCAGTTCTCTTTGTCCATATGTGAACTACCACCTATGAGTGGAGTCATACAGAGTTCATCCTTCTCTGTCTGGCTTATTTCACTCAACACAATACTCTCAAGGTCTATCCATGTTGTTGTGAATGGGACAACCTTGTCCTTTTTTATGGCTGAGTGGTATTCCATTGTATATATATACCACAACTTCTTTATCCAATCATCAGTTGCTGGGCATTTAGGTTGGTTCCATGACTTGGCTATTGTGAATAATGCTGCAATGAAGATAGGGGTGCATGGAACTTCTGGAATTGCTGATTTCAGGTTCTTAGGATATATACCCAGTAGTGGGATGGCTGGGTCATAAGCTATTTCTATTCTTAACTTTTTGAGGAATCTCCATACTGTTTTCCATAGTGGCTGCACCAGTTTGCATTCCCACCAACAGTGTATGAGGGTTCCCTTTTCTCCACAGCCTCTCCAACATTTGTCACTCTTGGTTTTGGATATTTTTGCCATTCTAACAGGTGTAAGGTGATATCTTAGTGTAGTTTTGATTTGCATTTCCCTGATGATTAGTGATGATGAGCATCTTTTCATGTGTCTATTGGCCATCCGTATATCTTCTTTGGAGAAATGTCTGTTCATGTCCCCTGCCCATTTTGTAATTGGGTTATTTGATTTTTTATTGTTGAGTTGTGTGAGCTCTTTGTATATTATGGAGATTAATCCTTTGTTGGATAAATAACTTGTGAATATTTTTTCCCAATTAGTGGGCTGTTTTTTTGTTTCAATCCTGTTTTCCCTTGCCTTGAAGAAGCTCTTTAGCCTGATGAAGTCCCATTTGTTTATTCTTTCTATTGTTTCCTTCATGTGAGGGGTTATGGCGTCTGAAAAGATTCTTTTGAAGCTGATTGTCAAAGAGTGTGTGGCTGATATTCTCTTCTAGAAGACTTATTGTTTAAGGCCTAATCTTTAGGTCTTTGACCCATTTTGAGTTTATTTTAGTAAATGGTGAAAAAGAATGGTTGATTTTCATCCTTTTACATGTGGCTGTCCAGTTTTCCCAGCACTATTTGTTGAAGAGACTTTCTTTCCTCCATTGTAGGCCCTCAGCTCCTTTGTCAAACATTAGCTGTCCATAGATGTGTGGTTTTATTTCTGGGCTTTCAATTCTGTTCCATTGATCTGTGCATCTGCTTTTGTACCAGTACCATGCTGTTTTGATTACTGTAGCTTTGTAGTATGCTTTGAAGTCAGGGATTGTGATGCCTCGAGCTTTGTTCTTCTTTCTCAGGATTGCTTTAGCAATTCGGGGTCTTTTGTTGCCCCATATGAATTTTTGGATTCTTTGTTCGATTTCTGTAAAGAATGACATTGGAATTCTGATTGTGATAGCGTTGAATCTGTAGATTGCTTTAGGTAGTATGGACATTTTAACTATGTTTATTCTTCCAATCCATGTGCATGGAATGTCTTTCCATCTCTTTATGTCGTCGTCGATTTCTTTCAAGAAGGTCTTTTAGTTTTCATTGTATAGATTAGGTACTGGCATTTTAATGCTCACTCTAAGAGTTAAAGCTCTTTGTCATCCGCTAAATTTAACTGGACTACTTCACCTGCAGATTCTGGCAATCTTTGGTGTTCAATTTTACAGTTGGGTAATTTTTATGCCCTACCTTGTCAGTTTATTAATCCACCACTAATCATGTCCATTTGTTGTTTTATAAGTCTTCACAAAATAGTCTTTTATGTATAAATCAAACTCGTAATAGGGATCCATATAATTTAATGACACATATGGGGCAAAGCACAAGTATTAACAGATTGTAAAAGTAAAATATTAAAAATTTTCCTTATTGAGATTCTAACCTTTTGTTAGAACATACTCACCAATTTCCTCTGAGGTCTGTATAATTCCTAGATTGTCTCTTAGCCAGCGAATAACAGCACCAGCTATAGCTACAGAACCCTAGGGAAAAAAGGAATCCGAGAGACAATATATGTTATCACTATAAAAAGTTTTTATTGAGTGTATTCTCTATGCGTGACCCTACCAGATGGATAAAATTCAAAAATTTCAACTTTGGGGTTTCTACAAATATCATAAACTAGGTCTTCTAATACAAACATATTTTTATCTAGGTCATTACAGACGTTTCTCATGTGACAGGGAAAAGCAGCCAGCCCTCCAGCACACCCTGGGCCCCGTCCCCACAGGTGGACATCAATGCATTGAGTGGTTTGCTTCTCGGATAACTCTTCTATCTGTTGCTAAGCTACTGAGGTATGTTACCACCTCAGTATATACATTCCCATCTTATCCACAAAGTTATTGGGAGAGGCCACATTAAAAGTTATTTTCTGGGTGGCCCAGTGGCGCAGTGGTTAACCTTGCATGTTCTGCTTCGGCAGCCCGGGGTTCGCCGGTTCGGATCCCAGGTGTGGACCTACACATCACTTATCAAGCCATGCTGTGGCAGGCGTCCCATATATAAAATAGAGGGAGATGGGCACAGATGTTAGCTTAGGGCCAGCCTTCCTCAGCAAAAAGAGGAGGATTGGCTGCAGATGTTAGCTCAGGGCTAATCTTCCTCAAAAAAAAAAAAAAAGTTATTTTCAAGTCCATTTCCCATATCTAACAGTATATTAAATCAAGCAAAAACAACAAATAGTTAGCAAAGATGCTAACTACAAAGTAATTTTTCTTTACAACAAAATCACCAAGGGACTGAGGGCGGGGTGTGCTGTGGCAATAAGGAAGGAAACATACAATTTGGAGTCAGATGAACTGGGTTTGACTGTGAGTTCTAGTTCTGAGTTGCTATGTGATCTTAGGGAAATTAGTTAGGCTTTCTGAGCCTCCATTTCTTCACCTATAAAATGGTGGTGACGCTAATAACATCTACCTAAATGAAGTACTATGAGGCTCAATATGAGGACATATAGGAAGATTCTTACTGATTGTAAATATTAAACTCATTAATTTTTTTTTTTGAGGAAGATTAGCCCTGAGCTAACATCTGCTGCCAATCCTTCTCTTTTTGCTGAGGAAGACTGGCCCTGAGCTAATATCTGTGCCCACCTTCCTCTACTTTATGTGTGGGACACCTACCTCAGCATGGCGTGCCAAGCAGTGCCATGTCCACACCCGGGATCTGAACCGGCGAATACCGGGCCGCCAAAGCGGAACATGTGCACTTAACTGCTGCACCACTGGGCCAACCCAGAAACTCATTAATTTTTTAAGTGTTAAAAAAGTATTAGCCAAATTCCATCGATTGATGAATGGATAAACAAAATGTAGAATATCCACACAATGGAATATTGTTTTGGCCATGAAACTGAATGAAATTCTGCTACAACATGGATGAACCTTGAAAACTTTACGCAAAATGAAAGAAGCCAGTCATAAAAGACCACATATTGCATGATTCTGTTTATATAAAATGTTCAGAATAGGCAATCTAGAGACAAAGAGTAGATCAGTACTTGTCTAGGGTTGGGGCGATGGGGTGATGAAAATGTTCGAAAGTGAGATTGTAGTGATGGTTGCACGACTCTGTGAATATACTAAAACCATTGAATTATATACTTTAAAAGGGCGAATCATGTGATATCTGAATTATATCTCAATAAAGCTGTTATACAAAGATCATGAGGGGGACCAGCCCCATGGCCGAGTGGTTAAGTTGGCGTGCTCCACTTTGGCAGCCCAGGGTTTCACCAGTTCGGATCCTGGGCACGGACATGGCACCGCTCATCAGGCCATGCTAAGCTAGCATTACACATGCCACAACTAGAAGGACCCCCAACTAAAATATACAACTATGTCCTGGGGGGCTTTGGGGAGAAGGAAGAAAAAAAAAAAGATTGGCAACAGATGTTAGCACAAGTGCCGATCTTAAAAAAAGAAAAAGATCACGAGGGTAAAAAAAGTATCAGCACAAACCATTAGGAATTCCAAAATAAGCTTTTTGGTTCTGCCGTTTCATTCATATAGATTACTAATGTAAACTCCGTCTACAGAGTCAGCCCAAACCAAAAAGTCAGGTGACATGAATTGTAGGGAGCACAACGTTTTTTATCTGTTGCCTACCTCCCTGTCCCCAGTTCAGTTAACTGAATTATAAATGACCGCCCCTCTTGCTGTTAGTATTCAGGATGCATAAACTAGATGCTGCATATGCTGATACATTCTATTATTCATAGCTTCTAACCAACAAGTAACTATACGTTACTGCAAAGCTGCGGAACACCACAATTGCTCTCTTTATACAGTGGTCTTTTAGCTACAAAAAGTTATTTGAGGAACAGATATGACATCACTGTGCAAATATAACTGGGCTTTAAAAATGGGCCAAAGACGGGGCTGGCCCCGTGACTGAGTGGTTAAGTTCGGGCGCTCCGCTGCAGGCGGCCCAGTGTTTGGTTGGTTCGGGTCCTGGGCGCAGACATGGCACTGCTCATCAAACCACGCTGAGGCAGCATCCCACATGCCACAACTAGATGGACCCACAATGAAGAATATACAACTATGTACCGGGGGGCTTTGGGGAGAAAAAGGAAAAAAATAAAATCTTTAAAAAAAAAAATGGGCCAAAGACAATTCAACAAATACCTCTCAAATTCAACAACAAAAGGGACTCTAACCCATGTCTCCCCACAAAAAAGAAGTTCTTAACACACTTCCTAACTTTGATATGTTACATATTTAGGTACTTAGTGGGACCATCAAGAGGAAGTAAATAAATTTTTTGCTTAGAGAGATTAAAGAATTTTAAGCTCGGGTGGCCGGCCCGGTGGCGCAGCGGTTAAGTTCCCACGTTCCGCTTCTCGGCAGCCCAGGGTTTGCCAGTTCGGATCCCAGGTGCGGACATGGCACTGCTTCGCAAAAAGCCATGCTGTGGCAGGCGTCCCACATACAAAACAGTAGAGGAATATGGGCATGGATGTTAGCTCAGGGCTGGTCTTCCTCAGCAAAAAGAGGAGGATTGGCGGTGGTTAGCTCAGGGCTGATCTTCCTCAAAAAGAAAAAAACAAAACAACTTTAAGCTCGGGGTTGGCCCAGTGGCGTAGCGGTTAAGTTCACACACTCTGCTCTGGTGGCCCAGGGTTCACAGGTTTGGGTCCCTGGCATGGACCTACACACCACTTATCAAACCATGCTGTGGCAGGCATCCCACATATAAAGTAGAGGAAGATAAGTAGAGGAAGATGGGCACAGATGTTAGCTCAGGGCCAGTCTTCCACAGCAAAAAGAGGAGGACTGACAGTGGATGTTAGTTCAGGGCTAATCTTCCTCAAACAAAAAAAAAAGAATTTTACTTTCAAATTTCCTTTGGAAGCAAACAATTCAGAGACAGTAGTTGCTAAAGACTAGTAAATATATAAGATTTTCTAGACCAGTGTTGTCTAATAGAAATATAATGTGAGCCACATATATGACTTAAATTTTCTAGTTACCAGATTAAATAGGTAAAAAGAAACAGGCTAAATTAATTGTAAGGTATTTTGTTTAACCTAATATATTAAAAATATTATCATTGCAACATGCAATCAATATAAAAATTATTGAGATATTTTATCTATTTTTTGTACTAAGTCTGAAATTGGGTATATATTTTATACTTACAGCACATCTCAATTTGGACTAGCCACATTTAAAGTGCTCAATAGCCACATGTGGCTAGTGGCTACCATACTGGATAGCACAGTTCTAGATCTAATTTAAAAAACGCCTGATGGCGCAGCAGTTAAGTTCCCATGTTCTGCTTTGGCGGCCCAGGGTTTGCCGGTTTGGATCCCGGGTGTGGACAGGGCACCGCTTGGCAAGCCATGCTGGGGTAGGCGTCACACATACAAAGCAGAGGAAGATGGGCACGGATGTTAGCTCAGGGTCAGTCTTCCTCAGCAAAAAGAGGAGGATTGGCAGTGGATGTTAGCTCAGGGCTAATATTCCTCAAAAAAAAAAATGACAACAAAAAACAGATGTCCCTTCTCCTTATACTCTCAAAAGATACTGGCTCTAAATGGCATCTAGCTAAGAAATGTATATATTTTCAATAGTTTTAGGTGAGTAAACTATGAATTTAAAAAAGCCACTGTGGGCTACCAGGGGAAAGGTGGGGTCGGGGGGTGGGCACAAAGGGTGAAATGGTGCACCTACAATACGACTGACAAACATTAACGTACAACTGAAATTTCACAAGATTGTAATCTATCATTAACCCAATAAAAAAAATAAATAAACAAAAATAAATAAATAAATAAATAAAAATAAAAAAGCCACTGTGGGGCCCGGCCCAGTGGCGTAGTGGTTAAGTTTGTATGCTCTGCTTTGGTGGCCCAGGATTCACAGGTTCGGATCCCAGGCACAGACCTAGCACCACTCGTCAAGCCACTCTGCAGTGGCATCCCACATAAAATGGAGGAGGATTGGCAGAGATGTTAGCTCAAGCCCAGTCTTTCTCACCAAAAAAAAAAAAAAGCCACTGTGCTAGAAGTCTATTAGAGTGGTTTTCTGACTATCAGCTAGTGGAACTTTATATTTTTGGAAACCAAATGTGGATGTGCCTCATTTCCATTGAAAAGGGCAGGATGTTACATGCTTAGACAATATTTTTTTGAGAGGAAGCAATATGGTTTTAGCAAAAGGAATATCAAGGTGTTTCGTGGGGTGTTTTTTGGTGAGGAAGATTGGTCCTGAGCTAACACTTATGCCAATCTTCCTCAATTTGTATATGGGACGCTGCCACAATATGGCTTGATGAGCAATGTGTAGGTCTGCACCCAGGATCCAAACCTGTGAACCCCGGGCCGCTGAAGCAGAGTGTGCGAACTTAACTGCTACACCACCAGGCGGGCCCCAGCAAATTTAAGGTTTTACTTAAAGGTAACTGGTTGAGAACCAGAGGGCATTACTTAGATTAAAACAAAAAAAATACAAAGCTACCATTAAGGCTCCAGAAAAAAAGTATTCTAAATTTGGTCATCAGAGGTGTACAGGAGAGTTTGGTTGTGAGTGAAGAAATAGAGTCAATATAAGAAAATAAAAGGTAGATTCAAAATACTTATCTGAAAGAAATATATAATTTTGGTCTAAGGATATAACACATAGTATTAGTTAGCCTTTAAAAACATTAATAAAAATGAGAGAAACCTCCAAATTCACAAAAGATGTGGTCTTCTGAATTCAGAAGCAGGAGATAAAGTGGAAGATGGTATAATGCTTTGAGATGGGCAGGAAAAAGAGTACAGGAACGGAAACCTAAAATGATAGACAGAAAGTGACTGTCTACTTGCTATCAAATAAGTTATTTGATATTTGTCAATTATATCCTAAATATCAAGATCCAATAGTTAAGTGCATCATCTACAAATAAGAACCAACCCTTGGCCTAAGTCATGATCCTCGGGGAAAGGTGCTCGCAAGCCTAATGGTTGTACTCTAAGAAAGACATAATAGAAATGAGAGGGCATAAAGAATAAATTCAATGATAACAGGATAAGGGGACTAAATTATATAAAAACTAGACACATAGCCTGGAAAGTGAAAGGCTAAGAAAGAGGTTACAGGAAGACTGGATTAAAACTAATCAAGCAGGGGCCGGCCTGGTGGCACAGCGGTGCGCACGTTCTGCTTTGGCGGCCCAGGGTTTGCTGGTTCAGATCTTGGGTGCGGACATGGCACCGCTTGTCAAGCCATGCTGTGGTAGGCGTCCCAGGTATAAAGTAGAGGAAGATGGGCACAGACGTTAGCTCAGAGCCAGTTTTCCTCAGCAAAAGAGGAGGATTGGCAGCAGATGTTAGCTCAGTGCTAATCTTCCTCAAAAAAAGGAAGATCAAGCAGATTTGATGTAATGTCATAGCAGGCAAGCATACTTTTCCTCAAAAGCTCCTTGACATGATTGCCACTGCCACGAACAGTATCTGTATAAAGCAAATATTTCAGGATGGAGGAGAGTTGTATCTTGCAAGGTCGTTACACTTAAAATCAGTAGGAGTGGAGAAAAATTACATAAAACTAAGATTATCCTTAAATTGCTTAAAATCATGCATTAGGCATAGTAAACACAATTTTGTATATGCTACAGTAATAGGTATCTCTACATACACATTTATACTGTACTTAATTTTATAAGATTATAAATGCAAACTTGAATTCTATACCATTTTTAATTGCATAGAAAAGAGAAAAGGAACAGAGTTGAATTGGGGGAGCATTATTTTTGAAATGTAATCTATATCATCAATACTTCAGTAACAAGTTAGGGAACTAAAATTAAAACTATTTAGGGCCGGCCCAGTGGCACAGCGGTTAAGTGCGCACGTTCTGCTTCTGGGTGGCCCAGGGTTCGTCGGTTCAGATCCTGGGTGTGGACATGGCACTGCTTGTTAAGCCATGCTGTGGTAGGTGTCCCATGTATAAAGTAGAGGAAGATGGGCATGGATGTTAGCTCTGGGCCAGTCTTCCTCAGCAAAAAGAGGAGGATTGGCAGCAGTTAGCTCAGGGCTAATCTTCATCAAAAAAAAAAAAACCAAAAAAACAAACTATTTATTGCTCAGAAAGTATACTTTCTAAGAAAGTACATGACAAAACTCCATAAACAATGTTTATAGGCTGTGGCAGATAGATTCTTAATTAAGGTAGCCCCATGAGCCCCGCCTCCTGGTGTTCATGCCATAGGTTAGGACCTATGACTTGCTCCTAACCAGTAGCACATGTCAAAGGTGACAGGATGTATGTGATGATGTGTACGTGACTATATCGCATAAGATTATCATGCCTGTTTTCTGGACTCCGGGTCTCCCTTGCTGGCTCTGAGGAAGCAGAGGGCCATGCTAGGAGCCCTAACATGGGAAGAAACGAAGGTGGCCTCTAGGAGCTGAGGGCAGCCTCTGGCTGACAGCTAGCAAGAAACCAAAGCCCTCAGTCCTACAACCGCAAGGAACTGAATTCAGCCAATAAGCTGAGTGAGCCTGCAAGCAGACGGAGCCTCAGGTGAGACTGTAGCCTCAGCCAACACCTTGGCTGCAGCCTTGCAAGACCCTGAGCAGAGGACCCAGCTAAGCTGTTCCGGGGCTCCTGACCCATGGGAACTGTAAGATAACAAATGGGTGTGGTTTTAAGCCACCTACATTTGTGGTAATATTGTTATACAGCAATAGTTCACTAATATACAGGCTTATATCTAAAATGGAATATCTGGCTCAAGAGGGATGAAAAACTCTAAGGAAAACCTTACACTATAATCATAAATCATACCAAAGAAGAGAGGGGAGAAAGGACATTTAAAGAAACCAATGGGGGCTGGCCCCGTGGCTGAGTGGCTAAGTTTGCGTGCTCTGCTTTGGTGGCCCAGGGTTTCGCTGGTTCAGATCCTGGGCACGGAAATGGCATCGCTCGTCAGGCCACGCTGAGGTGGTGTCCCACATGCCACAACCAGAAGGACCTACAACTAAGATATACAACTATGTACTGGGGGGCTTTGGGGAGAAGAAGAAGAAAAAAAGAAGATTGGCAACAGATGTTAGCTCAGGTGCCAATCTTTAAAAAAAACAAAAAGAAACCAATGGGGGAATATAGCGAACCCTCTTTGAAGCTCATATTTAAATAGACAAATATGGCAGAAAATAGGATTTGGTATGTAACCAATATTTACTGAGTGTCTACCACATGCCAGCCTGCTGGGACAGAGTGGTGAACTAGACAGACAAGTACTCTGGCCTCAGGGAACTTACATCCTATGAAAGAACACAGAACATGCAAGTCTCAAATCCTAAGTAAGCTCAAGTTCATAATCATATTAAAAACTCCCAAAAGGATTTTCTTTTGTGAAATAATATTTAGAAAAAGAAGATGAACAAGGAAAGGGGAAAGCACCGCTTCGGGAAGACAGTGCGCTATTAACAGACGGCAGAGGGAAGACGGAACTAATTGACTGCTCTATTTTGCTTCAGTCTCTTCCACCACTAAGAAAAATTTTCCACCGAGAAAGAGTGGGACAAACTGAGACAGTTTAATTGAGTTTAAAGTCTTAGAACAACTAAAGGATCCTGTGCCTTAATTCCTTTTTACTGATAACGAAAATAGGAACCTAGAGATGTCAAAATATCAGGCCTAGATGAATCCCATGCCAGGGGGTAGGGAGAGAAAAAAAGAACTCTCTTGGTGATGAAAACGAGGTAGAGGTCCACATCAGCAGAAATGATGAATTTGCACTTTAAAAATCCCCTCTGTTCTGGGGCCGGCCCGTGGCCGAGTGGTTAAGTTCACACGCTCCACTTTGGCAGCCCGGGGTTTCACCGGTTCGGATCCTGGGCGCAGACATGGCACCGCTCGTGAGGCCACACTGAGGTGGCATCCCACATGCCACAACTAGAAGGACCCACAACTAAAAATACACAACTATGTACCGGGGGGCTTTGGGGAGAAAAGGAAAAATAAAATCTTAAAAAAAAAAGAAATGCTTCCGATTTTACACAAAGAGTACTGCTTCACTGACTTTATAAATAAAGGTTCTAATGCAAACTCACCTTGCCCTACAGACTTAGGCTGACACATTCCTACTAGAATTTGCAAACATGTCTGAAACAAATGCTTGAGTGAAAAATGGCATAAATCTCCTCGCTTTCTTTCTCCCATCAAAATGTGACAGAAAATTTATTTTTACGAGGATACACATGAAGAGAGTTGCTCTGTTTTTTTTTGGGCCCAGCGGTTCTCTCTGGAACACTGAGGCTTTGTGGTTATAATGAAATGCTGAAAAAAATGTTAGCGAATAAGTCGATGCCTTCAGTAAACTTTAGAGACAGAAAATCTTACACTGCAAAGAGGTTAAGTAACACGCCCAGGGTCACACAATTAATTGGTAAAAGAACTGAGGAGCCGATACAAAATAATCCAGGACTCCTGGGAGCCTGGGACACCAGCTCAGTCTCAGGGTCCTTCTACCTAACTGAATGCCAAGAAGAAAACTGAGTTTTTTGAGTCCTATCTATTCAGATTTATCAGAAAAGGTGTTAGAAAACACTGTGAGTTTCATCAGCTTTGACAGTTTGTCATATTATCCATGTTGATCGGAAAAAACTTACTTCCAATGCATAATATACGGGTTTATCTCTGCCGAGTTTATAAGCCACTGTGGTCAGAAGGCCGTGTTCAGAAAATACACACTGTAGGAAGGAGAAAAAGATTTCAGTAGCCAGGCAAATAAAAAGATAGCCTAAGAATATTTTTGAAAGCTAAAATGACCTAGCTACAAAATAATTCAATAAATACACCAATTTAAAAACTAAATCTTAATAGTCAAAATTTCTAGCATTAAGAATACACTTAAACAGAACAAAAACTTTATCCCTTGTTCCAAATTAGATTTCCATTAAGAATCTGGAAGGTTCTAGTGTAGCTATCCCACCAACACAATTAAAAACACAAATATAAAAGTCAAAGAACCTAAAATGGTTCTTACTAGAACCATTCAAATTTAGCGATTTTCAGCATTTTTATTGAGCTCTAAATTTAATCCTGATAAAGAGTAAATAAATGCTGTAGACGCCAAAGTAACTTAATAGCCAATTATGCTCAAGCATTATTTATGTGAAGTTCAAGAAGACTTTCATCAATGTTTTAATTTGAAAAAACCAACCTTACGGCCTGTATTACATAGTAAGAAACAGCCTGTTCCATACCTATAGTTGGGGGAAGAATGAACAGTATAACAATTTTATTAAAAGTAAATGATGAAACATTAATAAGACAAATCATTTAAACTGACATTTAACTTTGTACAACAAAAGTCATTAAAGTTTTAGAAAAGTTCCAAAAGTTAATAAACATCGCGTACTCTTTGGAATACTGTTTTCAAGATAAATCTAGAAGGAAACGTACTTAGTACCATCTGAATGGAAAAATGCAGGTAAAGTATTTAGCGCTTCGTCAGTCATAGCCCAGGGCTGTGTTAAGAAAATATTGCTGAATGACAACAAATTCTATGTTCAGTCACAGTTAGGCTGCTACGAATCCACGTGCAGTGAAGCACTGTGACTAAGGGCCATTCACCAATGGGGCTGGCCAGCTTAGCTCTGCCATTAGTCAGTCATCAACTGAGAAACGCCACTCTCTTCTGGCACAGAGAGGAAGCTCCGTCCAGAGTGCAGGAAAATGTAGCTGGACCACAGGGACAGGGGTGACATAGAGGGGAAGGCTAATTAAGGCCTCGCTTTCCCAGTCTCCCTGCAGGAGAGGCATTCTAACAGCGTGAGTCAGAGCCAGACTGTAACACAGCTGCCATGGAAGAACCGAATTTTCTGTCGTGGCAGCCTTATCGGTATAAGCTTCAGACCCCGCAACAAGTGTGCCATTTAGACATGAGGAAGGAGTTTTGACTTAGGCCAGGCAGATAAGCAGCCTAAACTGATACCAGTAAGGGTCACAGTGAAATAGTTTTCAACTGAGTTGGCTGCAACTGCCACCCTTGGCTCTCCGCAAGCCGCCCTGCCCGAGCTTGGGATTCCCTCTCCACAGGCCTTGCGGCTGTGTTCTGCGACATCAGCTGCGTTTGTCTTGTGCAGCAAACAGAAACCAAGGGCTATTGTTTCCCATAAACATTTTTCCAGGCACCACTGTTGTGAATAAGAATTAGCCCCAAATATTCTATCCTTTCTCACCCAAACATATTCTTGGCCTGCATTATGAACAGCTAACACATTCACAGAGCATGGGACTAGTGAATACAGTTGTCCCCCCGCCATCCACGGGGGGTATGTTCCAAGAACGCCACTGGATGCCTGAAATCACAGACAGCACCGAACCCTATATATACTATGTTTTTTCCTATACATATACACCTATGATAAAGTTTAATTTATAAATAAGGCACAGTAAGAGAATATCCAAATTGCCAGCATCACTTCTCTTGTGCTCTAGGGCCATTATTGAGTAAAATAAGGGTTATTTGAACACAAGTACTGCGACACCACTACTGTTGATCTGATACCCAATAGGGCTACTAAGTGACTAATGGGCAGGTAGCGTATACAGCGTGGATACGCCAGACAAAGGGATGATTCATGTCCCGGGCAGGACGGAGCAGGATGGCGTGAGATTTCATCACGCTACTCAGAATGACGTGCAATTTAAAACTTATGAATTGTTTATTTCTGGAATTTTCCATTAATATTTTTGGACTGCGGTTGACTGTGGGTAAGTGAAACTACTGAAAGCGAAACTGTGGATAAGGGGGACTACTGTGTCTAAGTTTTAAAAGACATCAGTCAAATAACACTAGGTACAGGTAATAACATATTTACAAATTAAAACACATAAATCACTATACCTTTTTACTTCCGTGATGCTGAAAATGCTTTGTATTTTAAGTTAATCTCCTTTACTAAATATTCATAAAAATGGAAGTTAATTATCTCTTTCATGCTTTTTGAAGGAGAAATCTGTACCAATTAGCCCCCAGAAAAACACTCTGTAGGGGCTGGGCCAGTGGTGTAGAGGTTAAGTTCGTGTGCTCTGCTTTGGCAGCCTGGGGTTCACAGGTTTGGATCCTGGGCACGGACCTACACATCGCTCATCAAGCCATGCTGTGGAGGCATCCCACATATAAAATAGAGGAAGATGAGCAGATGTTAGCTCAGGGACAATCTTTCTCAGCAAAAAGAGGAAGATTGGCAATAGATATTAGCTCAGGGCTAATCTTCCTCACCAAAAAATAAATAAATAAATAATAAAAACAAAAAAGCCCAAAAAACACTGTGTACCAAACAGTAGTGTACAAGTCTTAAAGTACAAAATTGATACAAAGGCTCAAGGCACTTAATAAAAGTGAATTCTTAAGTTAGTATTCTTAACAATTAAGGAGCATCATCAATGTATGAAGAGACTCACTTGCTACATTTAGGTCACAGCTTTCAAAGCAGTACACAGGCAATCATTTTCCTCTTAAATTTTATTATTTTTTCTTCACAGTCATCAAACATATATGGAGCTTTCAGCATTTATATGGTCTACCTACCCTTCCTCAAGATTGTACTGTGTTCTAACATCCCAGAAAGATGCCTGACTTTTCTAACCTCTGTGAAGGTAAAGGTTGCTTGCTATTCATCATGGAGAAGTGTGCCAAAGACTGTGCACGGGGGGAGGGTGAGTGGCCCAGGCTGAAGCTGTGAAGGAGGCAAAAGGGCTCCTTTATTACACTTAGTCAGCACCTCTGGGGAGGGAAGGCATCTATCTTGGGTTCTCTCTCTTTCTTTCTTGGAGAGGAAGATTGGCCCTAAGCTAACATCCGTTGCCAATCTTCTTCTTTTTGCTGAGGAAGATTGTCGCTGAGCTAACATCTGTGCTAATCTTCCTCTATTTAGCATGTGGGACACCGCCACAGCATGGCTTGATGAGTGGCGTGTAGGTCCGCACCCAGGATCCAAACCAGGGAACTCTGGGCCACCAAAGCGGAGCCCGTGAAATTAACCACTACACCACTGGGTCAGCCCCTTGGGTTCTCTTTCTTAAAAGCAAAATTTAATGTTCAAATAATCCTTGTTCATTCTGGAAAAATTAGAAAATACAAACAGACTAAAAAAGAATTAGAATCACCCATAGTCTGTTCCTCTACCCCAAAACAGAGACAGGGAAACTTTCCACTGAATTCTGAGCTGACTGCCATTTTCTCCCTGCTGAGATTCAGAGAGATTACCTAAATTCTCAGTCCCAATCTCTCTAACCTCTTAGGACTTCACTTTGCCTATCACTTATCTCCCCATTTATTTTACAGTTTCCATCTGTTTTCTACTCAGACTCCAAAGAAACATTCTCTGGTCTTGCCATTAACTTAAAAACACAAACAAAAAAATTTCCCCAAGCTTGGCATGATCTTGTTAACCTAAAGAACTACTTACTTTGCTCACCATTCCTGGATGGTTACATTTTTGCAAAGCAAATTCTGTCCTGCTGTCGCTATTTTCTACCTACCCACATCTTTTTTGACCATCAGCAACCTGGCTTTTATCTTGAACATTCTTTCCACAAAAGCTTCATTCTTGGAGATCACCACTGAAGACCTAATTTTTATGTACACTGGTCTGTTCACATTCTCAGCCTCCATGACATTTTGGGAGTACTTTGCACTGCTGACCTCTTAAATATCTCTACCCTAGATTTCCACATTAATGAATAACTGCACTCTATTTTTCTGAACTCTTTACCCCTGTGTCTTGCACTTCTAAATATCTCCTTGGTAATTTTATCCATTCCTATTGATTCAAAATCACCTCTAAATGAGGGAAATTCAAAGTCTCTACTTTTATATTGAACTCATTCTACATTTCTAAATGTGTGCAATATTTGGCCTACCAGTACCACAAACATGTCCCAAACAGATATTCTTCAAACCAGGCCCATTCTACTTTGGCTAAGCCCAACCACTGGGCCCAGGTGACTAGACTCCATACCTACTTCCTGTCTCTCCTCTCTCTGCAGTGCTGTGGACATCCACCCACAGCGTCCCTCTGTCCCCATCCTGCTCAGCTCTTGTTCTTCTTCCTGGGATGATGTAGTGGCCTCCTCCACGGCCTCTTTGCCTCTAGTCTCTCCTCCCTTTGACCTAGGACTGCCATAGCATTAATGGCCAGCTCCAGTCATCTCTGAACACCAGCTCACAAACCTTCTGAAGTGTCCCACTGCCTATGACGAAAAACCTCCTCAGTCAGAACTTTAGGGCTTCACAACACGATCCTAGCCTTATTTCCTCCCACTTCCCTACCCAAACGTTCTCGCCATTCTCTAAACAAGTTTTTCCATTTCCCTATTCACATCCTCATTCAGTGTTCTGTGCCCTCACCAATATCACTCATTCTTCAAAACATCTCATTACTAACAATCTTTTGTGATTTTTCTCCCCTCCCTTTGAAATCCAATAGCAGTACTTCAAAGTTTCTTACGGCACGTAAATTCTGATGTATAATATGATTAACTGTATGTTTGTGTTCCGTCCCCTCGAGAAGAGAAATATGAGCCCTAAGATTTTACAATTTGCTATTTCCCTCCTCCAACCTGCAGGGGCTGCAGAGATACTCAACGAGCCCTCCCTAACTTCAATTCTCCATTTTAGGATTTGGCTGAGAATGCTCAAGGGGAAGGGGAGCAGAAAGAGGAGGAAACAGGAGGCAATTTTATTGGGTACCTCCCTTGTGCTCTCTGCTGTGTTAGGTACTTGACAAATAGAGAGAGCACCTGATTTATTGGCGTTAGTGTGCCTGGCGGAGGAGGAAAGAAGGACAGAAACGGCCTACTTTTCTATCATTTCTCTTGACTCCTGACTCAGCTGCCTGGAGCTCAGAGTTCAAGGAATATGTTTCCAGACTCATGCTGACTCAAGCTATCTTGATTGTACCCTTGGGATACCATGACCTGCAAAGAATTTCCATATCTCCCAATCTCCTTCCAAAAAACTCTCACATCAATAATGTCACACTCTTGCATGAGGACTGCTGACCCTACTAGACTACAAGAACATTCCATCGAAAATGTTAGACATTCCCTTATTCACAGAAGAGTTTAGCCACTGAAGTTAAAATTGATGAGAGAACTAGGAAATCCTCAAGAACAGCACAATTAAATGTAAACAGTCTCCTGTTGGCTTTTTGGAAAGCTTTACCACAGAGGGGACAGTAAAGTGCAGAGGTTAAGAGCCCCGGCTAAGTCGAATCAGATGGATCTGGGTGCAATGACTTCTCTTACTTACTATCTTAACATTTCTGAGCATCTGTTTTCTCATCCTAAAGTGGGAGTAATATTATCACTCTTAGATATGGGGCTTTGTTACAGACTCTGCTTGTGTGCGTAGTAAGAACACGAGATTAGGGGGCCGGCCCGGTGGTGCAGCGGTTAAGTTTGCACGTTCCGCTTCTCGGCGGCCCGGGGTTTGCTGGTTCGGATCCCGGGTGCAGACACAGCACTGCTTGGCAGCCATGCTGTGGTAGGCGTCCCACGTATAAAACTAGAGGAAGATGGGCACAGATGTTAGCTCAGAGCCAGGCTTCCTCAGCAAAAAGAGGAGGACTGGCAGTAGTTAGCTGAGGGCTAATCTTCCTCAACAACAACAAAAAAAAAAAAAAAAAAAAAAAAGGAACACGAGATTAGGCGAAAATGCACCAAATCTCTACTTTCATCATTCCTTCTGCTTCTTGTCAAAGTAGAAACCCCAGGCAGTGGGGAGAAAGCACAGTGCCAGAAAAATAACATTGAAAATCCCACAAAAACATGATGTTATCGTTACAGTGAGAAAGTCTAGGGCAAGAACAATATGTTCAAAGTTGTAGTTTAAATAATGGTTCTTTCTCTCAGCCGCTTGGCCATCCTCCACCCTCCACCAACCTCCCCCAAAAAGGCATGAATATGTTAAACCAAAACTTAGTTTCTGGATGGAAAAAGTATTGAATTTTATAAATTAAGGTCTTCGTAAGCCTCATCAGTGTGTTTACCTATGCGTAATGTATTTTATTTGAAGGAGATGAAGAAAAACCAATGGCAAGAAATTTATATATCCGTATTGGAATTCTTAAGCTATTGATTTTCAGCTTGGATGAACTTTAAAAGCTTTTCCTCATTCAAAGCAACAAAGGGAAAAATAAACAAACAAAACACCACTGTTTCTTAAACTCACGTGTTTTTGGCTTGTCCATCCTGGAAGCACATTTGTCCCACCAATGCAGCAGACTGGTCTCCCAAACACTGAACGTATAAATGACAATAAAGAACACTGACAAAGATGACATTATGAATTTCCCTTTTAGGAGAGCCATAGGATTTATTTTTCCTATTTTATTTATCAAGGAATGAAGTGTCTTATGTGTTTTGCATTGCTTCCATGTGGCCATTTTCACATTTGTTAATACCCCCATGAGATAACAGGTATGAGAAGGGAGAGTTAGAGTTAATTTATTCAAAAGATTCTCAATGGCCCACACTGTGTCACATAAGAACAAGAATTGGCCAATTTCTCGGCTCTTGTTTTCTATAGTTGAGGAAGGAGCAGATTGATTAAGATATAGGAGGAAAGCCATACATGGAAGGGGGGGTGGGTTGGGAGGTAGCAGGGAGATGTTTGTTGATGAAACTTACCCCAGATATTGGCACACCTTCCAAGGCCCCAGCTTTCTAATAAAATTTTAAAAAAGGATTATGAATAATCACAAACTGCTGGCTCTACTAACATAACTGCAACAGGAATGAACGTGAATAGCAACGTGCCATAGCATGTGGGCAGACAAGACAGAGCAAGTGCTTTAACTATGTGAGTGGTTCAGAGACAGAGACTAGAAGTATTCCTAGAATGACAAGAAGAGACGTGGCGCTGGAGAATGGACATGAGACATTGGACTGGGAGTCAGGAGATGGAGTCCTGGTTAGTTAGTGTTAAGCCACTGAGCAGGCCGCTGAAACTTCTCTATGCCTCAATTTATTTATCTCACAAAATGGAACCTGGGCTACATAAATGCCGAAGTCTATTAGCTCTTTGCTATTATCGCTAGTACTAAGAACAGACTAACACGTTCTTTAAAATGAACATATAAATAGCTACCAAACCAGCATGGAACATATTTATTTTAGAAGGCTGTGTTTTGCCAACTATTCTTCCGACCCGAACTGCTCTTAAGGTAAGTAAGAAACACAAGAGTGCTCAGGTATTGGGTATTATTTGTTCAGAGCCAACATCATTCTGCAAGATTAGATAAGCAAGAGTTAATTCATGTCATGAATAGTGGTTTTTATTTTGATCAAGTATGACCAAGCATTCTAGGAAGAAAAACGAGACTTAAGTGGCTGACTGTACTTTACCAAACTTAATGTTTTAAAAAACATACACTCATACAGAGAAATCTGTACTGGTATTCAGGAATTAGGGGAAAGGAATGTGATCCGCAACGCAGCAGGAAGAACACCAAACACGAGCTTTGGACCGACCCCTCAGTCTGCCATTTGCGAGCCGGTCTCCCGGCCTCTGGGAGCTTCAGGTTTCCTATCTGCTATAGCGAGGGTAGGAAGAGAAGCCACCTCACATGGCTATGATGATAAGGAAATTAGAGCATATATGTGGAAACCCTTTACAAAACAGAAAAGACTCCCCAGATAGCGGGTATTATTTAATTTCTTTCCTGCGTTCCGGTTAAGACCTGCTGTTTTTATTTACTGCATATATTCTTAGAAAATCTGAACCTGGATAATAAGGGAAGGGTAAATTTCATAAAGGGCTGAAAGTGAAGCAGTAGGAAACCTAGAGGCTGTATATTTGAACAGATTTAAAGACTAAAGGAAGTGTTTGCTTATCCTATTGAAGTTCCTAACAAACTGCCGGCGGGATCTACTATGTGCGGTCAGGCACATAAAGCTCTCCTTTTTCTTCACAGTGAGGGGTCTCTGGAGGACTCCTGGGAACATCCTCCGGTGAAGCATGCAGAAAAAGTGACAGTGCATTTCCAACTACCTGGTCTGAGAAGTTGGTCAAGATATCATGTTTCAGACATTTATCTATCAAGATAGATGTTTCAGACATTTAAAAGCTATATCTGATTTCCATATTATGCTTAAGCCCAAAGCATATCGCAACTGTACTTTGTAACGGGGAACGTCAGAATTTCTCATTCCAGAAAACTACCTTAGTCTTTTAGTTCGAAACGTTAACTTAAAAATAGACAAATAAGATTAAGTTTTAAAAAACCCTAAAGCTTGACTAGAGCTTATAATAATTTGGAGGTTCATGGAGATTCTAGAAAAATCTGTTTAGTAAATGGACTTCTGCTTGTCTAAAACTAAACAGAAATGCACTGTATCTTTTCCAAATGAATGGGTAGCATAATTGGTGGGCAACCTACTCACCAGGCTATGAGAGATTTTCTATAGTCAGCAAGGGGGGAAAAGGGGGACAGAAGCACAATATTTTAAACGCAAGAGAAAACTAGGCCAGTTAAATGTTTTTTTCAACCATTCTCTGAAACCGTTTCTTAAGAATAGTTTTTTCTCTGACCCAAGTCAGTTTGTAGAAAGCTATGGAATCACTGAAGCACTTTTATTGTAGATAAGTAGCAACCATGCTTCCCTTAAAAGATTCCATGTTGCCTTAAAAGGCTTTATTGTAAACATTTAAGAATTCACGCTCAAGCTTGATCCAGAGTACTTAGAGTTCAACTCTATAACTCTCTAAGTAGAGTTTCTAATATTTGTTATGAAATGTCTAAACAATATTTTTTGCAATTTATCTTAGATGTATTCTTAAGTTATATCATAAATTCCAGGTTTTTGTGCTCAAACACCAGTTCAAATCCTCCTAGAGGCTTTCATTCCTGATGTGTCAACAGAGATACTCAATGACGCTAAGCACACTTTTTTGCTGAAACTACTTTTTCTCTGGGTTTCACTGAAAGCAACAGTAAAAATGTGCATCATGGAAACCAGTTTCATTAGCGATCACAAATCAGAAAAAGACTCTTCGCTTTCAGTTTCTTTGCTAAAGTTCTGCTCAGGTTGACAAAGAATCTAATATAAAAACATGGTTTGGCCATCAAGAGACTCAACAGGAAAAAGGACCCCAGTAAAACAGTAAAACCCTCCTATAAACTAGAAGCAGACCCCACAACTACGAAATAGTTGTTTGGATAAAAAGAATAAACTTGGCTCGAACGTTCCCACGTCACGCACTGTAGGTAGATTATCCCATTAATACTTTAGAAGTAGTAATACGCAAAGAAAAGCCAATTAAAGTTTATAAAAAGTAAAATCAATTGGTAGGAAGGACTCTAAGATTTTTAAGTTATAAAACTATTTAAACAATACTAAATTCTTATTTTACATACTACCAACATTCACAGAAAAGTCACAACTCTCAAAGTACAAAACATAACACAACTGACTTTTGAATTCCGAATAACAAAGCTTTCGTTTTTTAAATGAAAATTTTTTGTTACCATTAGGCCATAGATCTCAGAGGAACTCCGGACATTTGGAAGGACTTTCATTGGAATTTCAAAAAATCTGAAAAACAATAAGATAAGACTGGGTACATAACACTATTTTAAATAAACATCTGGAAACATTTATCTGTATTTAAAGGCAAAAAATGTAAATAGCAACTAGAAATGGATGCATTTGACTATAGAGTTAAATAGCAACAAATAAATAAGCCAGCAGAACATAGCTGTATGCTTGCATATTTAACATTTCAACTTTATAGAAACAAATCAATAAAAAATAAAAAGCACAAAGAAACCAAAGTACTTTTCTAAAGGAACCTAATCTTCCTCGAAGAATAATCAAGACAATTACTTAATTTGGCCTGTTTATTATATATGCAACAACAGCCTCTCTTAAAAGAATATACAACACAGACTTGCATATTGTAGTTGAAATAGCAAGGATTAAAGTCTCGTGCTTCCCCGACATCTAAAAGTAGTAAGATGTAGGTTATAAATAGGTAACACATTTGGAAACTATCCTTAGGGCGAAACACAACTCACTCGCAGAGCTCTTTATCCCATTCCAGAGAATGAATGTTGAAAAGCATCGTCCTACTTGCATTTGTTACATCGGTACAATGGACGCCTCCATTGGCTCCTCCTGTCAAACTCTAGACAGAATAAACAGGACATGTTAAGTTTGTACCTATCTGCAATTCAGTTTACATTTTCTCAAAGGCCACATTCAGTCGCAGAGCACACAAAGCAGGAGAATGGAACATTTCAATTATTTCATTTTCTAGTTTTCGGCAGTGTCCAGTAGAATTATAACGTGAGCTATGTATGTAATTTAAATTGTTCCAGCAGCTACATTTAAAAAGTATAAAGAAGCAGTGAAATTAATTTTCATAATACTATAGATTTCTTTAACCCAATATATCCAAAATATCCTGTCAATATAAAAAATTATTACTGAGATATTTTACCTTTGTTTGGTACTAACTTTGAATGACGGTGTGTATTTTATACTCACAGCACATCTTGATTCAGACTAGCACATTTCAAGTGTTCAACAGTCATTTGTGGCTAGGTGGCTACGAGACTAAACAGCACAGTTCTAGTTAATTGATGGTTAAACAAAAAATCGGTTTTGTTTTCATCATCTTATTTTTGGAAAATGCAGAGTCTTATTAAATTTGGCAAAGTGAAATCCACTGAAACGCCTGCCTCTTTAGGATCTTACTGAACCCTGTGTTACTGTTGTTTCTTTGTTTTTTGGAATAACAGTTCATTGGGCTGTGCCTGTGCTGACGCAAGCGCATATCCTGAAAGCAGAGTTTCAAACCTTCTCATGTTAATACTCTCAGACCTGAACTGGAAGCACTGCTGCCTTCTTTTATGTGGAAGCAGTAAGAGGGAAGGAAGGAACAAAAATGAAGAAACGGCATCACATGGAGGTACAGCCAAATGTGTGCCCTTGGGTCTTCTGCAGCTCAGTTCCCACATCCTGCGCTACTCTGGTTCCAGGCAACAGTCAGAACTATTGTCAGAACTATTTCAACTGTGACTAACATGTGTGAAAACTGCTGGCTGTGAGCACAAAGCACAGCCTGCACTGGCCAAGCACAGGGAGGGGTGGAGAAGGCGCTGCTTCCCCACAGCAGTTCTGGAAGATCTGCTCTGTGGATCTGGCAAGTGAGACTGGGACAATATCCTCCTGATGCTCCCTTGAATGTTGAGAAAGATAACCACATACTTACTGAAGTATTTACAAATGAAATTATATGTCTGGGATTTGCTTTAAAATTATCTGTGGGGAGAAAGAATACGTGAGTATAGTTGAAACAAGATTGGCCATAGTTGATCGCTATAGCTGGCTCACTGCTGGAGGGGTTCATTATACCATTCTCTCCGTTTTGGGGTATATTTGAAAATGCCCATAATGAAAGAGAACTCGTACTTTTAAGATATATCCGGGAAATGTTTGAAATGTTAGTTTCTACTCCTCCATGTTCAGCTTAGGCAAAAAGATTATAGATCAAATATTTCCACTATAATTTTTCATATTATGGCTTAATTAAATAAGAGACAGCTGTGTAATGTTGAAAGCGAATAATATAAACAGCCTAGGTGCTTTCTCATGTTAAATAGCTATTTCTTCTAAGAAATGGCCAGTGGAAAAGAAGTACATGATAGGCAAGAGAGAAAGGCTATCTAAATTACTAATTAGCTAAATTACTTATTCTAAAGATAATAGATGTGAGATATGGGTTTGGTAATCATCCTCCATTTTTACTGAAGTAAGGCAAGAAAAAATGAAGAGGAAGCAGGCAAAAATGCCTCTCAAATGGAGGCTGAAACGTTCTGTTGTTTCTTGAGTGGCTTTTCTTAACAATGCTGCCGACTAAAAAGCTTGAACTCTTAGTAGAAAATAGATAGCAGGCAAAGCAATCTAGAAAATTTCTGAAAAAAATTTCTCCATACACACATTATATTTAAACATACCCAAATAAGCCATGAATCAATAGTCCCAAAAAGAGCTCTATCTTCTTCAACAGCCTTTTGAACTTTTCTCACATTGTCAAGGAGCCAACGAAGTTTCACCGCACTGAAGTAAGTGCTAAGCGGAAGGCCTGTCTTGGACTAAAAACAGTCATGAAATTCAGCCAGCAGAGTAAATTCATAACAGTTTAAAATAAAACAAAACACCAAACCAAAAAACTCAACAAGTCCCAAAATATTCAAAGGCCCTAAAGGCAACCCCACAGTATTATGGATAAGAATACTTCTCCTATCTCATGGCACAGGAAAGCATGCTCACGAACAAAGATCAGAGTGACATGTTTGCAGGTCAAAGAACATCCACGTAGCAAGGTAAAAAGAAAAATAAATGACACAATGACCTGTAACCTAGATAGTGAAGACACGGATGTTAACTTTTGGGATGAGTCAGTACTATATGCAGAACCTACTCCAAAACTCTGCTTTTCATTTTATATTCCACGAAAGTGACATGTAAACTATTGAAAATCAGAGAGCACATCAAATCATAAACTAATAACCTTAACCAGAAAGTTTGTTTTAAAACATATGACTAAACAACAATAATATTTCTGTGTAAAAAATACGTATTATAAATAAATATATATTTATACACACACACACATGTTAAAGTAACATAATATAAAATTAGTGGAGAATAAAGTAGAGGTCAAAGACACGCCAGATAAAAGCAACAGAGAGTTGCTCTATGTAAGAAAGTAGTTGCCTAAATTCAGCAAATACATTGAACAAAGTGAGGGTGGATTGAATAAAAGTTAAAGGATAAAAGTGAAACACATATGGGCTTATCAATCTTCCTTGAGAATGGATCAGGTCCAGCTCTTATTTTTATTAGTATATTAAACATCAAATTTATTTATAAGGGTTGATGAAAGTGGTTAAGAAAATACATACATCAAAATAATGCAACTATCTTTCTCCTCCCCCATCTCTACCCTCCTCATTTATCACCTAACTACAGAAAGTGATAACCTTTTTTGCTTCTTATCTCCTATGGATACATTTAATAAGAAAACTCAAACCAAAGGATTTACTACTTTAATGCAACCTCTAAGTTAAGAATCTTAACTCATGGTTTCTAGCTTTCCTAGGGAAAAAAAAAGATCAATGCTCAAAAATAATGAAAGGAAATAATTTATAAGAATATTCTTCTTTGATTTGAAGGACCAAGGGTCGTCCCACAAAGTCAATAGTGAGGTAGTACATGTCATTTTCATGACTTTGGTACAAAGTGTAAACATTGCTTAAAATGGCATTGGAGAGAAAAACATGCATCCTTTGAAGCAAAGTGCAGCTGGAGGTGGGAGTGAGGGTTAAGCAGGGTGACAGAGAGAACAGAACAGGAAGTGAGTAAGGGTATATTCAGGACTAGCCTGAAGTTATCTGGGTGGGTGAGGGCAGGAATGGTTTGTTAAATTGCTACAATTAATGGGATCTGAACACTAGTTTCAGAACAAAGAACTACAAGAAAATGCCATAAGAGCCCCATGGACAAACATTAAGAGCATAAACCAAAAAACAGAACTTCCTTTTGGACACTAGGAGAACTCTGCCTTGGCCTTGCTACGAAAAACACGCCTTGCCCGTTTCAAAAATTCTTTCTCCCTTCTTTTATCTGAAGAGAGATCTATATAAGGACTGACGTTTAGGCAATTTTTCTTAGCCTTCTTCATATGAAGAAAGCAGAAGAGGAGTTCAACAAAGGGTTGGAATGTCTTCCACCCTCCCTGAATGCTGATGTCTAAAAACTCAAAAGCACCCAGAACTTCGTTTGATGGATAGTAGAAAATAAGAGGGATGGATGTGAAAAGCAGGCTTGAATTACAGGAAGTACTCCTAGGGAGTATGGCTTAAGCCCCTGGGTCACATTATAATCCCCTCCAGCCTTCAACCTTGGAGTATTAGTGCTCCAATGCAGCACAGGGCAAGAAAGACAGGAAGGTAAAGACTTGAGTTGGCCTCAAATATCTGCAGAGAAATATTCTATAAATTGTATCGAATAACTATTGTGCAATAAGACGTAAGGCCCAAATAGTCTTTCTGGTGAAATCGCTAAACTTATTTTTTTTAAACAAGCATTCTTATAGTATACTTTTGAAGAGATCTCTTACCTTGACAAAGTTATTATTTCCTGGAATTCTTTTACTAAGATTCTCAACGGTAGACTGGGTTCTTAGATCAAGCCACACTACAGACCAAAATATAATAATATATATGAAAAACTTCATTTAAAAGAATCAAATATTAATGAAATCACTGTCAGGGATAGGAGACCGATTAGTTTCCATAAGCAATTAAAATGCTATAGTTTTCAAAAGACAGAAATTAGAAAATTAGAAATGAATGGACATATTGTTAGAAGAGAATAAATTTATGAGGGAGAATTTAAAGCTTTCATACAAAATTACAGACCAAATTAGGAGAACAATACAAACCTTAGGGCACTTATTTTGTATCCTTTTTATAGAAAAAAAGCAATGAAAAAATGTTTTGAATATGGATTTCCTAAGCATACATGAGTGCAAAGAAAATCTAAATGCTAAGTAAGCTAGTTGCCAGTGCAGAATGCACAGCCCAGGATCACTGTACTGTGTATAAAGCATGTATCTTAGAAAACTCAGGAGCAATTTGCGACAAAGTAGAGAATCTGGTACTATTATTGAGGGGAAAAAAAATAAGATTCAGTCTCTCATGTATGAAATGCTTATTTACATTAAGCTCTTTCAAAATAGGTTAGAACCCAGAAGGGTTAAAAGAGTTATTTAAAGGTCACCATTGTTTCTCCACGCTGGATTATTAAAAAATCTCCATTTTAACAGATGAACGTTATCTTAACTATTGTCCGCTTTCTGATCCCCTAGTAGAAAGGACTTCTGTTCTGCTTCATGACAGAAGGCTTGAGAAAAGAGAAGGCACTAAATGGTACATAAAGCAATTATGAAAGGTAATCAATGGGATTAGCCGAGCTTTGTCAGATTTAAGTTTTGTACTTAACTTTCCTAACTTTTAATCTGTTAGCGGTCATTCGCTATTTTTAGGCACTGACGGTGCTCAGATGCCTCCTGAAAAGACTCAGGCCCACGGGCTATTTAAAGGGCACCAGGGAAGACTATACACACTTGCCCACTACACGTGAATGCTGGCAGTTACTGTCCAGTTTGGTTCACCCTGAACTATACTATTTCTTTCTCTTCATTTAAAACCAGTTAGTTTTAATCAATTCTTCCTAATTACTTAGACTGTCATTTCCCTTGAGAGCTATCTGTGCTTGATCCTGACAGTAGCTGCTTCACACTGAGCTTTAAATCGGGGACTTCAGGACACTACACCGGTTTCCACAGGTGTGAAAAGCAGCAAAAAAAAGGGCTCATCACTACCAAGGAAACAGGAGAACAAAGAGGAAGACCAAGGCAATGTATGGCCGATAGGCGATATCTGCATTTGCCGCCCAGCATCCATTCCTCCTGCCTCTGAGAGCAGTACTTCAAATTCTCTTTAGGAAATCACCCCTCCCTCATCCTCAGCCGTGCGGTTTGCCTGAGATTTGACCCTACTGCCAGCCCACTGTCTTGATCCCGGTAACGGGCTCAGAGAGAGCATGTGGTTTAATCAGCCCAACTGAGATTTATGCTCAGTCTGCAAGAGCCCCTCGCCTCAGCTCAGCTCGGCAGTGTGTGGCTGGGCAGCGTGTGGCTGCCCTCAGGAAGAAAGAGCTGAACTGGCCACATCTGGAGCCATCCCAGAAAAGACAGACTTGTGAGGGATCCAGGTGATACTGTCTGAGTCTGGAATCAAACAGCACCGGAACTAAGCTATTTTTGGATCGCTGGCTCCATGAGCAAAAGAATTCTTTTTTTTTTTTACTTCATTTAGCTGGAGTCGAGTTTTCTATTACTTATAGTATGACTGGAAGAAGCCATTAGCAGCAGCAGCATGGAGTTAGCAAGATCTCCCATGTCCAGGGAACAAGGGCAGTCCACTTTTTACACAGTGGCAGTGTCCTGTGCCTGTGACAAAAGCAGACCCTCCTCGGGCAAGCAACCGCAGCAGGTGCGAATGGCTTAACAGGCTAATTGGGAAAAGTGGAGAAATTTGAGAGAAAAGTTTTAAATCTGTGATAGGTAGAATTAACACGTATATCTCAAGTCTCAGTGCTTCAAACTACAGTGGGCTAGGGGTTTAAAATCATTCTAGTGAGTTTCGATTACCTACTTTAAAAAAATGAAATAAGATGGAGCGGAAAAATCAGAATTCACTGAACTCGGTAAGAGAAGTATTGGCTTTTTGGTTTTAATTATGTGGGTTTGATGAATCTTGGTGTAAAATATATTTCTTCCCAAGGAACATGAAAGCCATTGCTCTAGGCTTTTTGTTTAATGACTCAAAGCCTTCTAGGTCAGTGGGTTTCTTTCTATATTTTAATGGACATAACAATCACTAGGGAGCTTAAAGATGGACTCCATCCGCAGAAATTCTAGGATAAGAGGTCTAGGGAGGGGGCCCCAAAATACACTTTTTAAATAGGTGCTCCCTTTTAAGAAACACTGCTAGACTCCACAGCAGTGGTTCTTTTCCAGAAAGCACACCAGAATCACCTGGAAAACTTCGAAATCACACAGCTCAGGCCCTGCCTTGCAGGATTCTGGTGGCTGGTCTAGGCAAGGAAGGCCTGAGTCTTCCTACTTTTGTTATAAGCATCCCAAGTTATTCAGTATCATACTAGAACTTGAGGACCTCTTTTCTAGCGCATGTTCTTTAGGATACTGGATTTGTTCCAAATGTTTATTTTAAAACAAAACTAAAGACAAACTGAAGATCAGGTGGCTCCCTGAGTCCCAGTGGCTCTGTGACTCTATTGCTCCTTGACAAAGACCACTTTTGTAACTGGGTACTTTACCCCTCACTTGAAAGCCTGTAAGTATCCACAGCGGTATCCGCAGAATTAACACCTTACCAAAAAGAGTCAAAACACTGGATGTGAAATCAAGAGACCAAGGTTCTACGTCTTTTGGCTTTGCCACCAACAAGTTATGTGACTCAAGCAAGTCATTTTACCCTTCATGGCCTGGATTTCCTGAATATAAAATAAGGCAGTTGGACTAGATGGTCTCTAATGTCCCTCTCCTTCCATTATTCCATGATCACAGAAGGCTGGCATCATGTTTACTTTGTTTTTATAGCCCAAGAATTTAAGGCAATTAGAATACATAGAATGAATTAGTAAAACTGCCAAAGAGAAAAATGTCAGTGGTTGGTACGCTACCAAGCAATTCACAAATGCTCAAAATTAATTGAATTAAGAACAAAAAAAATTAGAAAACTCATTAAAGAAGCTAAGATGGCAGAATTAGAGTTGCAGAATAAGAGACCAAAAGCCAAAGAGAAGACCCCAAGCTGGAAGACTAAGCCCCTTGTGGAGGTAATTTCTGAGAACAATCAAAAGAAGTGCCAGATCCAGATCCAGCAACAGTAGTCAATTTCTCCCAACATGTCTGAGTTGGAAGGCCGGGAAGTGAGCAAGAGCCAGAGCACCAATACCTGAGGAAGTGCCAGCAGCTGGAACTGAAGAGCCAGAGGGAACAACGGCAACTGGATCTGAAGGGCCAGGAGAAACTGGAGCGGCTAGAGCATTAGAAGAAATAACGGCAATTCATGCTAGAGATGGCCAGATTCTAGGTCTGTGTTCTCTTGTTGACCACTTAGGAAATGGTAGATCACTTGGGAAGTTCATCGGAATGAACGTTTTTCTACACATTTGAGCGCAGAAAAAGAAAAGGAAGAGACATGGAGCAGAGGCGAGCAAAGGCAGTCCAGTCGGAGTCTCTGGTTCAATGGTATTTCCATTTGGACAAAGACCAGGTAAATACCTACTTCTTCTTCAGGATGATTTTTCCCTACCTGGCCACATATCTGCGTCCTAGTTAGAAAAAGTTGCTCAGTTGGTTATTGACTGCTCTCCCAACCAGTGATTTGAAATGCTGTGTGATGTTGTGAGCGAGCACATTCCTAGATGTTAGAAAGGAATGCTAAGGAGCGTACCACAATTTCTGTTGGGGCCAACTGCAGAAGACATGGAAGGGCTGCTTTGGGAAGGCACGGGTCCCAAGAAAGCATTTCCCTAGTCGGGTGGCAGGAGATGAAGCCCACCTCCACAAAAAGGAACAGCATATCTAGAGGGAACAGGGAATTGCTAAGTTCCAAAGCGACTTGGGAAAAAAATAAGGAAAATAGACACTACAGAGTCCCGAACACCATACAGCCTGCATCCAGAAGGCATGTCCCTTAATTTATTTATTTTATTTTATTTTTGAGGAAGATTAGCCCTGAGCTAAGCTCCACTGCCAATCCTCCTCTTTTTCCTGAGGAAGACTGGCCCTGAGCTAACATCTGTGCCCATCTTCCTCTATTTTATATGTGGGACGCCTGCCACAACACGGCTTGATAAGTGGTGTATAGGTCCGCACCTGGGATCCGAACCAGTGAACCCTGGGCCGCTGAAGCAGAGCGTGCAAACTTAACCACTACGCCACTAGGCCAGCCCCAGCATACCCCTTATTTAGACCAAGTAAATCAGCTTTAAATGCTTCAGACCATCAAATGAATAGGTTAATAAAAACCAAACTTGGATGATCTGAAGCTTTCATTTGTATTAAATAAAGTCACATCCAACGTATGTCTGGTAGATTTAGTTTGTTCTGAAAAACAAAGTTTTAAGAGTGATGAGAAATGCAGTTGCCTCAACGCCCATGGGCCAGGGTTAATTTAGTTATGTAGTAACAGTACAGAGGGAGAAACTATTTCTAGAATATTTAGAAATTTGCATTATTTTTGGTTAGTCATAACAATAGAAGGGGAAAGTACCTAGAAAAAAAAAGAACAAATACACTAGAGATAATCTAAATTATTTTCAGCTGACTACAAGCAAAGGCAAATAATACATCTCCTTTGAGAAGATTTGTTATGAGAGCTCCTGGCCTGACAGGAAGCGAGACAAAGGTGAGGCTCCACGTTATGGAACACACCCTAAGCAAGGACTGCTGACAGTTACACAAAGTGACAAAGTGTTGTCAGGTTGTTCCTCCCACAAGAGACACAATAATAGTAAACCAGATTTAATTGTTATGTGTTACCACTTGCCAGGGTTAAGCTATTCATTAAGCTGGGTAAGAGGTCATTTGCTCAGGGGAAGAGACTATATCAAGGACTGTCCCTCACCTGATGACATTTTCAGGAATCAGGTGGGACCAAAAGAAAAATTAAGAGGGGGAGGGAAATTAGTTAAAACAAATATAATATAATATAATATAATATATACATACTCAAATGTGGTGGCTGAAACCTATTTCAGCTCTCAGGTGTACAAATATCAAAATGCTGATGACTGACATGAGTGTGTGCGAACCCAGGTAATCTCGGCACTTCCCCTAAGAACACTGGGCATGTATATATCAATCATTTCATCGGGCATTCCTGGGTTAAAAAGGCTATTGGCCAATTCAGAAGAGTGGCCACGGCTAACATTTATTGATGCCCTATAGTCTGCCAGGCACTGTTTTAAGTACCCTACATGTATTAACTCATTGATCTTCACCTCAAGTCTATGAGGTCCATACTTTTAATTTCTCCAGTTTAACTGTCGAGGGAACAAGCACAGAAGGATAGTAAGTGGAAAAGCCAGGATTTGAACCCAGAGTTTGAATTTAGAATTAAACTTCTATGATGTAGGTACAGCCAGGATGAATTCACAGTCTTAAATAGAATATGATGAAATATTAAAGACTGGAGACCTCACAGTTGAAATCTAATTCCGTTTCCTTTTACTTAAACTGGCCAGAGTTGAAGAATTCACTCATTGCAAAATACAGCATATTCTTTACCCAGGATTTAAGGAGATGCAAGGTTGTCAAAGAACTGTGTAATAAAAGACTTGAAATAATGAAAAATAAGTTGATAAAGTTGAATATCTTAGATTTTACAAAAATAAAAGTCTGCTCCCTTCAAAGCAAAACAATAAAAACACCACCACACTTGTACTGTTTAAGGGCAAATGTGCCTAGGAGTTCTAGGTACTTTGCCATCTATGGAAATCTTGCATGCTGATACTTTGAAACATAAGCCAGCTCCAGAAAAGATAACAGGATTGAGCTCAAGGTTCCTTCAGATCTCAACAAATGATTACACAGGTTTAATCATTAGCCCAGGGTTAACCAGTATGTAAAAATAAAAAAAGGCAAAGAGGATGAGCAATGTTGAAAATTGCAACACTCTGCATAAAGAGTTATATGGCTTACGGAACTTTAAATTCAACATCTTAGAAAAAAATGTTTGCAATACCATTTAAATAAAGAAAAATGGTTCAGAGCAACTGATTTTGGTTGGTGGTCTTCTTTAATATACTAAAGGTCTTAAATCAGTGACTCTTGCCTCCCTGGATATTAGTCCTTACTATGAACAATACTTTTATACTAAATCATGAATTGCGCTCTACAGAAAGCTACCAGAGTGAGGGTCATATTGCACTAGGTTTGTCATGCACACCAATCAACTGCAGTAGTGAGTGGCAAAACATGGCCAAGAAGAGGGGAAATAGTTGGGCCATGCTAGTTAGGCCAGAACATTTCACTGGTAGCATCAGTGAAATGTGCATACGCACCTATTAGATATCATCGATTCAAGACTTCGTCTACTCGACATTTGAACCACTTGGATAATTTTGTGCTTCTTTATCAGTTTAGTCTGTGGTGTATTGGTAAACTCACACTTTTTTTTGAGTAATACTTAGAAGACAGCAAGGTATGGAGATCACTAATAAAAGTTGTTTGGGGAAGGAAAAAAGGCTTAGAAAAATGGCGAGGAGTGGGGTGGAGAAAACTCTTTGGAAAAGAACATTGATGAAGATAATGCTAAAAGGGAGAGAGAAAAGTACCAGAGGGATGAGGATAACTGAGGAGAGGCGGGAGAAGCCAAAGGCCTGCTTCAGATCCAGGGCCACAGAGCTCCTGCAATGCACCTGTGAGGTCATCATAGTAAACGGCTGCGTCATGGCACAGTGACTGGGAAGCAGAGATGCAAATGATACTTCTCCATTTTAGACAACACACCAATGTTTATCTCGCTCATCACAGAATTCACACACAAATTCTAAAACTATACGAAACTTCTAAAACCGGCCATGTGTGCCTCCTGGATCCATTTAAACTTTTTTTCTATGCTTTCAATTGCATGTGTTATAAAAGACGTCAGTAAAACACATCTTTATTGCAAGCAAGAATGAACCGCCTTTTTCAGTATTCAACTTCCTCAAAAAGCGTATTTCACGTCCACTAATAGCACCCTGAAATTTTCCTATCTCTGTTACTGTACTGGGAGCGAGTGAGCTGACTGCTTAGCAAGGACCCTTGAGCCATAAAAAGAAGGCCACAAAAAAGGGCAACTTTTTAAAAGGAGAAATTTAGACTGCTCCTCTCATTTGCTTGTCTATAATAAATACTGCTCATCAGTTATATAATTTAGTAAGAGAGAGAAAAAAATGAAGAGAAGGACGGGCCTAGAGTAATAGATTTACAAGAGAAAGGTACAAGGAAGGAAGAAAACATACAAAAAGAGAGAGAGAAAAAGTATAAAACCCATAGACTGTGATATAAACAAAGAAGCTCAAAGACAAATAACACGTGAAAATTCTGATTCTGATTCCACCTATCCCACCTTGTATTGTTTTAAGATAAAGCTGCTAAAGATTTAATATTACATTGATATTCTCAACTGAAGACTTGCATGGAGATACGACACCTGAGTGTTTCCTGGAGGAAACCAAATTGGAGGCAGAATCTATCCTTGTCATTACTTAGTGACGTCTCTTCAAACTAATTGCTCCTTTTCTCTTGCTCTATTCCCCTTCCTCCTTCTAGCTTCTAAATTCTTAGCCTTAGCCTTCTGTGTCACAAAGGCAAGCGCCATGCCTGGCTGATTTGTCACTATATGCCTAGGAGTCATCACACAACCTGGCACATAGAAGGGCACCTACATTTCTGTTGGATTAATTTTGCATTCATTCATTCATTCCTATAGTGAGTTCATCTATAATAAACTGAGACTATCATCTCTGTGTTATCAACTTTCAAGTCTACATTTTGAACAATCTCTTTATAATAGAGCCACAAATTTCTAATTGCCCAGAAATTAGCTTTGATTGCAAGTCCCGTACTCACCTTGTCCAAAAAAGAACACCATTTTCCCTCCAGGTTGGCACCCCTTAAACATTACTTAATTTCCTTCTGTCTTCTCAGGTTGAAAATTTCGCAGCCCTGTTTTATTTTTCCCTCATGTTTATGCCCTATGCAATTTACAGACATACAGGTTGTATGTTTCCTCCCAAAGGTCTCAGCAATTTGCCTTCTCCTCTCCAGTCCCCATCTCCACGCACTAATCCCATCAACTCATTAGCAGTCTCAATGAACTCCTTTGCTAGATTTTACTGTAGAGATGAATCTTTTTCATACAATTCCTCCCATATTTGGAGGTAAATGCTTTCTACTTGTCCTTCCTTCCTGTTTCATGTTCCTTTTTCTTTCCTTTCTTGACTTTTTAAGTCATTCCATTTTCCCCCTTTATAAGCTAGTTAATTATACATTATTTTACTCTTTTACTGCTTACCCTAGACATTAAAACATGCATCCTTGACAATACAATGACCTCAAAACAGTTTAATCTGATCTATCCCAAATTTCTTTCATGTACTACTGTTGCCATGTATTTTAATTCTTAATATGAACATCACAATATATTATTGTTTCATATAGTCAAAATTCACTTAGACTGACCTACAAATTTACCCTTTCTAGGGGTCTGCATTGCCAAATTTCCATCTGAGAACATTTTTCTTCTATCTGAAAAACATCGTTTAGTTTTTCTTTTAGTGGGAGTTTGCTTGTAATAATTTCTATCAATTTTTGGTTGTCTTTGCCTTTACATTTCACCTTCATTTCTTAAGAATATTTTCACTGGATATAGAATTCTAGGTGGAAGTTATTTCCTTTCAGCACTTTGAAGATTTCATGCCATTGTATTCTGACTGACTTTGCTTCCATTGAGAAATCAGATAAAAGTCTTAGTGTTGCTCTCTTGAAGGTCATATATCTTTTTTCCTCTGGCTACTTCAAAATTTTTCCTTTTATCCTCAGGTCTCAGTATATGTTTATGTATGGATTTCTGTGTATTCTTCTTGCCTGAGGATCATAGTGCTCCTTGAATCTGTGGCTTGATATCTTTCATCAGTTTTCAAAAACTTTATCATTTCTCTTTCCTGTTCTTCTGGGATTCCAATTACAAACAGGTTGGACCTTTTCACCTTACTCCATATTTCTCATAGATTCTTTTCTGTATTTTCTAAACCACTGTCTCTGTGCTTCAGTGTGGATATTTACTTCTGATCACTCTTCCTGTTCGCTCATTCATCTTCAGCTGTGTCTAATCTGACGTAAAACTCATCACTGAGTTTTTAATACAATTCTAGAATTTCCATTTTTAAATTTCTAGTTTTTTGCTAAGATTATCAATCGTCAATTAATTACTTGAACAGGTTGATCACGATTATTTTAAACTCTGAAAAATTCTAGTATCAGAATTTCCTATGGGTCTGTTTCTAATGTCATTTTCTACTGGTTTTTAGTTATGTCTTGTTTTGTATGCCTGATTGTTTTTTATAGAAAACTAGATATTGTATAGGAAAAATTCTAGAGATACTTTTCCTTTAGGAAGGGTTCACTTTTGTTTCTGAAAGGAAGTTCAGCTAGCAGTATTAGCAATCTCAGATCTTCTTAACTCAATCAGGGTTTAAAATTATTTGAATCTGAGATTTAATTCCTGTGAGGGTTGGTATATTTCCAGTTTATCTTACTTTTAGGATTGGCCATTCACAATCTCAACTGAAAGGCTGGGATTTTATCAATATCATCCCCACCCTTGGGAGCCCGTGACTCCACCTTTTGCCTCTCTATCTTCATGAACCTATGAAAGTGCTGCTTAGCCTCTGAGATATGCCTTTCAGAATCTACAGATATCTCTAGGGAATAAGCAACACCAAATTCTGGGCTTACCTCTCTGGGCTTTCCTTCTCTCCTTCATCTTGGTCCCACAACTCCTCACTGCCTTGGTAGCCTTCCAGTCCTTCAGACAGAGTTTTCTTTTTTGGTCCAGCTTTTCAAGCTGTTGTCAGCAGACAGGTACATTTTTTTTCATGCTTTTTGGTGGGGAAGATTGGCCCTGAGCTAACATCTGTGGCCAAGCTTCCTCTTTTTATTTTTTCCTTTTCCCCAAAGCCCCAGTACGTAGTCCTATATCCTAGTTGTAAGTCCTGCTAGTTCTTCTATGTGGGATGCCGCCACAGCATGGCTTGATGAGTGGTGTGTATGTCCATGCCTAGGATCCAAACCGGTGGACCCTGGGCCACCAAAGCAAAGCACATGAACTTAACCACCATGCCACTGGGCCAGCCCCGACAGGCACATTTGAAATAACCCATTCCACCACTGTGGAAAGCTAAATTCCCCTTTATTATCCATTTTGTCCCATGTTGCCCAGTACATAGCTTTTAGTGCCCTCTATATCCTCACCAACACCTATCTATCCAAATTGGGGTTGGAGAGGTTTATGTTCAATGTGGTTTTACCTCTTCTTATAGCTACATGACAGTGGACAAGTTATATAGATATTCCATAATTCATTAATAAAATAAGGCTAGTAAAACCTGCTTCACAGGTCACTGAGATTAAATAACATGAGACAGTGTTTAGCATAATCCCTAGGACACAGTAATAGCAGCTAGCACTTACTGAGCATTATTTTCACCGGTAGTTCTAGGAAAACTAATAAATAAGTCATCCTATGCTCAAATCTGATCAGTCTCTTCACTCTGGTGAAATGCATGTATGGGTTTTCACCTTCATAGTTTGTTCAGACTATCCCTCAATTCTCTCTATTCCTAATGTAATCTAATACATTCTTCAAGGCCCAAAATGGAGTTCAACCTCTTCCAAAGGTACACCACAAATTCAAAATCCATACTGACGTGTACCTCTCTAATTCTTATTCAACTTAGCAGCACAATTTATCAACTATTCCCTAATTTTGTATTAGTGTCTTTCCAAAACTAGATTATAAAGTGTTTATAAAAACAGCCAAGAATTCATATCCTCTATAACACACCCAGTGTAGCACCAAACACATAAGAGGTTCTCAAAACACACATGTATAGAAAAAAGTTCTTCATATTCCATAGGCACAGTTTGAATTGAAACTCCAAAGCACACAGAATGAGGGAGGGGTGCAGAGGGACACAGGTAAAAGAAAAGGAAATGAGTATATAAGCACATGACAGAAAAAAAGCTTTTCTGGTAAAATATTTACTTAAATCCTTCACTGTAAGCATAACTTCAACTAACCTAGTTGCATTATTTTAAAATGACAACTCAAAGTCCAAAGTGGCATTTTTACAATTCAAAGTTTAGAGTTTAACAGGAACTTTCTGGTTCCTTTGAGTAGGCCCTTTCCTTCACCAGGGGGAAAAAAAAGTAAAACTCTAACTAGTTCAAGAAGTTAGCTAACACTGATCTGTCAAAGAATACCCTCCTAGGTACTAGTCATTAAAACCGTAACATCCTGCTTTACTCAAATTCAAAATGAGCTACTCACGAGAATGAGAACAAAATAAAAATTTAAAAGATGTACTTTTGTGCAATAGGATTTTTGCTTGCAATTCTTTGACATTTTTTGAGTTTTTAATTTTTTACCACACAGAAGACATACTATATGTTTTCTTACAACACAATAACATTAAATATCTTAATTTTTTACAAAGAGTATTTCCAAAGAATTCATGCTACTCTTACAAGGCAGCTCTTTAGTATATTTTTTGCTTGAATATCACTTCCTACCAATCAATACTAAAGTAATTATACTACCAAAGTAACTGTAAAGTAAACATAGCTCACTCTATAAATCAGCCCATCTCTGACAATTTCTCTGCCTCCATTGCCCGCCCCACAACCTGCTATTTTATTGACAAAAAATTGTGCTTTGCTATTTGTGACAAAACAACACCTTTTAGTGATTGCAGATGTAAAACAAAATCTTCCTTTTAGCAAGTGACAGTGTCATTCAGTGCTCAATTGTCAAGTACAAAGAGTGATGCTAAAACATACCCATGGTCATGTACATTTAAGTGACAGTTAATGGTGGTATATTTGAGATTTTGAGTTTTTGAACCCCTGCTGAAATAGCTAAATTTGTAGCAGAAGGAATTAAAATTTTGAGATTTTATTTTCATAATCTCAGAAGAGTCCATTCAAATTCCTAGATGGGAAGAACAAATACACAAGTACTTTATAGAGAGATGACTGTGAACAGTTGTGATTCTGATTTTCGAGGGGGGAAGGAAACGAGATCTCTTTTAGGGGTCAGAAACAGCAGGGTTTATGAAACAGTTCCGGCAACATTCACCCATTTGTATAATACAAATAATCTGGAAAAGGGGAGAACATGAGAAAGAGTTCATTCAACGTGTGAATAAATATCTAAAAATGGTAAATATATAGAAACTGATTTTTTTAGAGGACTCTTCTACCCATCCCATCAGATTACAGGAAACATGACTGCACGCTTTCTTAGCCAGATATTTTAGTATGACACTTGCAAAAGGAGAAAGGCCTTGCATTTGACATCCACGTGCGACAGCTTACCCACAGCATTGTAGAGCGGCTCTCCAGTTAACTTGTCCCAGACTACAGTGGTTTCCCTCTGGTTACTGACACCAATAGCTTTAAAGAGAAAGTTAAACAGAAAGGAGTAGAAAATTAAACAAGTAGAAAACGACTTTAGGAGAATAGTTCTCTCTTTTTTTTTTTGTTACAGGCACAACTAAACATAACAATTCGAACAAACATTTGGAACGTTTGTAGTGGTATTGAGTTTTTTTTTTTGAGTGGCCCCAGGAAAAGTGGATACTCAATGCTAAGTGTTTCTTTTTATTTCTACAGACTTCTTCCTGCTTCATTACCAACGCGTGATGACAAGGACCCAGATCAATATCCAACTGAAAGGCTCCCAAGTTGCCCTATAAAAAGGGAATACAATAACTTTACAAATTTAGAATACCCAATTTATTATTCTGAGGAGACCAACAATCATTTCATTCATTTATTTACTAATTGCTACAAAAAATTTCCTTCTGTGTGTGTGTGTATGTGTGTGCACACACCCGCATACCTTCTTTTTAATGAAAATAGCCAGAGATAAAATCCTTCACGCTGGGCAATGTCATATTATGGTTAGCTAGAAATTTAGTTCTATTCTTGTATTTTAATAATATGTTACAAGACATATGAGTTTGAATCAGGCATAAATACAATATGTGATGGCATTTACATTATACTGACCTACATACAGCTAAGTGCTATAGTCACAGTAAGTTACCATAAGTAAAATACTAATGCATACCATCTTATTCAGTTCAGCTTGATTCAGCTAAATCACGGGTTCTCAGACTTGGTTGTACATTAGAATCAACTGCAGAGCTTTTAAAAATAGCACTGCCCAGGCCCTGGCCTAACATTCCAATTAACTGACCTGGGTGGGATCTGAACATTTCTATTTTCTCTTAAAACTCCCCAGGTGATTCGACTGTGCAGCTCGGGTTGAACACACTGGACTAAAGGATTGAGGTCTTTCCAGAATTTAAGGTTAGGCAGACTTTAAAGGCTACATAATCAACAACACATCTGGTGCTCAAATCTCTTCTAGACTCGCTCGTCACGTGACCATTCAGACAGCACATCTAGGGACAAGATACTAAGTCTGTCAAGGCAGACCAATCTCTATTGCACAGCCTTGGTTTCCAAAAAGCTCCTTTTCCTTCTAGCTTCTGCCTGTAGGTCTCAGCTATATTCTCTGGAGATACACAGAATAAGGTTGACCCTTCTTCCACACGTCAGTCTTTCACGAGCTTGAAGCTGCTGTTTGGTCCGTCAAGTTTTCTCTTCCCGTCTAGGCTAAATAATCCGATTTCCTTCCGCGGCCCCCACCTCCATATGGCACGGTTTAAAATCCCTTCACCACCTTTCCTAGGAAGACGCGACTGTCTGTCTGTAGTACTCAAACTGTACTCCCAGAATAAAACACGATAGGAATGTTCTGACCAACACAGAGCGGAGGGGAACCAGCAGCAACTTTGTTCGAGATAATCTTTATCCAATGCAGATTTCCTTCCTTTATTTAACACCCTTTCTAGAGGTAAAGATGACTGAGATTCTACTCCAGGAAACAGAGACACAAGATAAGAGGAAGAGATTTGGGCGTGTTTTTTTAAAAAATAGAAGACAAATGTTTGTAGGAATAAAGAAGGAAGAGAAAAGAGAATGTGCGGGGCAGAGGGGCTGGGAATCAATGGGACAGTCCTGATCCTTGTAGTGACAGGAAGGGATGGGATTAATGCCCAGGTGAAGGGAGGAGCCTCAAGTAGGGCAGGAGGCTATCGCTTCCCTTGTGATGGAGCGAAGCGGGCATGAGATCCAGACATTAAGTACAGGAACAGGAAGTTGAAGAATTAAGGCCCCAGAGCCTCAACGTTCCCTGTGAAGGAGGATGCAAGGTTATCTGCTGAGTCAGGGCCAAGCAAAAGTAGGATCATGAGTTCGGGGTGCTCTTCAATAGAGCGCAGGCTCTGAAGCCGGACTGCTGGGGTTCAAATTCCAATTCCTCTGCTTGCCAGCAGCATGACGCCGGGTCTCAGTTTTATCTTCTGTAAAATGGAGATAATAACAGTTCCCACCATACAGGGTTATAATGAGCAATCCCTGAGTTAATGCATATTACAACAGTGCCTGGCACACAGTGATCACTCAATTAATGTTCCCTTCTGCTGCCATTCATTGTCATCATTATTATTGGGGAGAGAGTGGAGTAACAGGTGCAGAGAATGGGACTCAGCTAACCAGGACACATAAAGGAATTCCCCAGCAGCACTCTGGGCATGACAGAGGCCAGGGACCTCAGTGGGTCCTCAGCAATGAGTTGCTAAAGTTGGGTATCGTGAACGTGATACTCTTAGCGCCAACTTTACAATGTGGGCTCACCATGCATGCACAGTCTACTAAAATCTCCTATTTCTCCCCACCGCATTAATTTTCCATAAACGGGCTGGCTGCTCCCTTAGCTGCAATCCTTGAGTTGCTATTCTATGCCCCTCGTGGGACCTTTCTTTATTGGCTCATTCCAACTTGTCTTCAGAATGTAATCTAGAGCTATTTCTAGCTGATTCATTAGTCACAGATTCTGCCCTACCACTCCTTCTTTCCCCTCTTTCTTAATTCGATTCCTTCCTGCAAAGTAAAATTGCTTTTCTTGCAGACAATCAAAGTCCAGCAAAATAGCTTCTCAGCATTCTCTTCCAGCCATAAACACATTCTGAACCCATGAACCCTGCACCACCAAAGTGGAGCGTGAGAACCCAACCACTACACCACTGGGTTAGCCCCCCCTCTATGTTTTTCAAATAAAACTTTTCTGCTAATCCCAGCATATGTGCCTCTCTTAATAGTTCCTAATTTTAATTCCTTCTTTGTCAGAATAACACAGTCAAGTTTTGTAATCCTCCACCCTAGATCATCTACCATTTAGGAGTATATGAAAGTTACATGCATAAAGTATGTATTTCCCGGCCTAGCAGTCTTTTAGTTACGGATACTATAACCATTGGCATATATAAAACCTAATGTATTACTCTCGTATCTAGCAGGTTCATGCTTTACCTACATACTCTTTCTCAGGGGGTGTTTTTCTTTACACTGAGTGTCACTAGTAAAATTAACTAGTTAAATGCTACCTTCAAAATCTCTGGTTAAATTTTGCTTTGAATTCTCTGTGAAAAGTTATAATCCTAGTTAGAATATACTTAGAAAAAAGCCTTTCGAAATACTCTAGGATGTTACTATTGTTGTCTTGGTAGAATTACAGATGACATGCATCCTTATTTAAAAATAAAATCATAATTTATAATTCGAACACAGTTTTGAAAAAAGAACTAAAAACAGACATGGCACAGTAATAAGAGCCCTAGAGGAAGGCTGTGGGGCTACTAAAAGTGGGAAGAGGTGTAAAGCTTTTTAAGAAAACAGTCTCCGGAAGACGTGTGCTTGAGGCAAGCTACAACAATCGCAAATGACATGTGGCCACTGCTGCTAAGTTATTTCGGAGAATGAGGCGCCTTTCTGAGACCCCTGAAAGGCCCCTGAGAATATGAGTCTGAGAAGTGAGGGACGTGTGTGTGACTATGTTGGGGAGGGCAAGGCGGTGGAGGAATTGATGTAGGGGTTCCCTTTTCTCTAATCATGAGATAACTACTTCTGATACATAAATGCTGAGGATTTTACGCTCTCAGCTTTGAAACAGTTTATGTTGTGTTTTGCTTGAATCACATGAGAGAGGATGAAAATATATGGTATGGTCATTCTTTTTTTTTTTTTCTGAAGAAGAATAATTAAGTACGCAAAATAGTCCAGATCGGTGATTCCAATTCAAATACTACTGTAATTTAATCACACCATATGGGCTTAATGAGGGTTAGGAACACTACTTTAGATGTGAAAATTCTAAGTTAAGAATATATCAACATAACGTAAATTTCAGTTTACTTCACTTTTAATCTGGCATCATTTTCTCATAGATAACAGTATAGGCTTTTGATTAGCATAAATATGTGCTCGTTCTTAAAATAAAATGAATAATGTATTTCTTTCTACTTTGTAGTACTTCCGTCCAGTGACAGGCAAACAGCTGCCCAACTCTCTAAATCAAGAAGGAAAGCAGCAGCCTATATACTTGTCTTGGGCTCACGTGTGCCGTTCAGCTGGAGAGTGAGTTTTACTTCTGGAGGAATTGTTCATAGGAACCTGAGATCAACAAACTTTCTGAAGATGAGGACAACTAAACCAATAAAACTGGAATTTGCAAAAGAAATACAACCAGATATGATGAACTCTTAATGATTCTCAGGTAAGACTATAAATGAACTGCTCTTCGGCTGGAAAGCCCATTGACTTGCCACACTGGAACTAAAAACTGAAGTGGTTTGTGAGGTTATCATCCGTGGGGCTCAGGAAAAAGAGCACTGGCCCAGGAGACAGGGGGGCTGTGCTTTAACGTTATCCACCACTAAAGAGCTTTACAACCTCCAAGAAGTCCCTTTCCCTCATTTGCAGCTGGGTCTAGGTGACAGAAGATCCTTTACAGTGTTAGCATTCTGTGATCTACACAGAGTTCCATATAGGCAAGCAAAAGCTTGGCCCTTGGCAGTGCCAATTCAATAAATTATCTGGGAAAAAATATTTAGTACAACTGGCCTGGTATGGAGGGGCTTGTGGAACGTTCTCTTCCTTGGCCATAGGCTGGTGGTTGTTGAGAAGGAAGTGCTGGGTCACTCTGGCTCAGGTATGGGTTTCACACTGGCCAGACATGGAGAGGTGCAGAACAGAGAGCTGCGTGTTCAGTATTCCTACAGACCACTTAGCACAACTGGAAGACAAGTCACTTGGGCAGGAGTTGTGTGTCACCTTCACATACACCACAAAAACAAGAGGAAAACGAATGGCACCTGAGTGGGTCCAGAAGGCCAACACATCGCAGCCTACCTCACCTGTAAGGGAGGTAAAATGATGTCAAAATCATGGTCAATCATCCTGGAATCTACCTCCTGAACACGGCTTTCAGGAAGCTAGATTATTCACGCCTTTGGTAATGGGCATTTTGACAACAGAGTGTGATACTGAATGCCTCATATATTTCCTCTGTTTAGACTGTGAAAGCTGGGAGAACAATTCAAGGAAACAACTGACAATCACTTGGGTGCACAATTCATCTAAATCTTGGTGAATGCAACTCTAAAAGAAGTTTGAAGCACCTCCACCAAATGGAGGGATAAAACAAGCGTAAGATATTAGGAAATTGTTAACCAAATATCAAATCATACGTGGGTGTTTCTTTCTTTTAAAAATCGGCGACAACAGAAATAACTATATTATTGCTGCAATTTTCCATTAATTTGCAATTATTGTGATTACTGGATTAACATCTATTTGCCCCACTTGACCGTTAGCTGCACAACCCTCCTTGTGCTCCATTGTATGTATCCGTAGCACATCTAGCACATGGTAGGCACTCTATGGGTTTGTTGGATGAATGGTTTTGGTTATGTTTAGTCTTCTTTTAAGTGAGTTTTATCCATACGAATAGGGGAAAGTCTGGGAAAAAAAACCAAACAACTCAGGAATGCTGGTAAGACTCAGAGCCAAGATGACATGAATTTCAAGACACCATCACCACCAACTGATGGTTCCCCCTATCTAGAGTCAAAGTACCTATAGAAGAAAAAAATAGCCCTTGAATGATGAAGTTGAAAAATTTAAACTATAAAGAAATGGCGATTACCGCATTATGTTTCCACTCTTTACACTAGCGTATCCATTTTGGATGGATACTTTTTTTCTCCTATGAATGATGCAAAGCCAAACTTAGGTAGACATTCTATTAAAATTACTAGGAATTAACAGAGAGATCTGTAATAATCCAACACTCTCAACTATTTCAGGGAGATTTTACAAATAGAGTGTTTTGATTTCAAACAACCTCCCCCCCACCCCCACAAACCCCCAGCTGTTCCTTACTCTAGTCTTTTCTCTCCTCAGCAAAAGGCATCCGTATCTATCCAGGAGCTCCAGCAAAACCCCCAAGCACCATCTTTGACCCATCTCTTCCTTCCACCCTGCTACTCTCTCTGCTACCCTCACATCCAATCCATCAGCAAGTTCTGGCCCTCTCTCCCCACCTCCACCGCTACCTCTGTCAGTCCAGCCATCCTCCTCTCTCAGGACTTTCACAGCAGCCGCACACGGGTCTCCCTGTGTCCATACTTACGCCTTTATAATCCACTCTCCACACAGCAGTCAGGAAGTTGTCTTTATACTGCAAGTCAGATCCTGTCATCTCCTGCCACCTTGCTTAAAACCTTCTCACAGCTCCTTGTGATACTAAGAATAACATCCAAACTCCTAACTATGGCCAACAAGCCCCTCTCCACTTCCTCGATTTCAGCTCCTACTGAAACTCCTTACTCACCCACCCTCATCCCTCTTTTACACTACTTTTGACATGCTGGCCTTTCTGATCCAGGAATGTGCCAAGCTTATTCCCACCTCAGGACCTTTGCATGTGCTGCCTTCTTTTCCTCAAACACTCTTCTCCCAGATATTTGCCTGGCTGCCCCTTTTGGCCTTTGAGACCTCAGCAAAAGTGTCACCTCTTCAGAGACGCCTTCTTTGGCCATCCAATTTAAAGTAAGCCCCTCTAGGCATACTCTACCATATCGCTTGGCTTTATTTTCTGCATGGGACTTCTCAGTATCTGAAATTAGCTTGTATTTGTCCGCTCTTATTGTTGGTCTTACGCTCACCAAAATCAAAGCTTCATTAGAACAGGGACTTAATCTTCCTGTTTACTGTTGTATCCTCAGTTCTCGCAGAAATGCCTGCCACTGCATAGGCACTCGATTATGTGCTGAATGAATATGATCGAGATAATCACACCATGGAGTAAAATATTCTATTAAAAATACCTTTTATGTTGGAAATATCAATATTGAGCTGTCCAAGCTTCTCACAGGTTTTCTCTATACACTCGTAGACAGACTGCAGAATTTCCTTAGGGTCTTGTTCCACCCACCTTTGAACAAAGGAATGTATCTGGTTAGTCCACAAGAAAGCAATACAACTGTAATTTATTTCTCTAGAAATGATCACTTATGAGGGTGTGGCTGGGACGTAAATTAAAATCAGCTAAACAAAGCAAAACATATCCAGTATTCTAAAGAAATGATTTAAAGAAAAGTCTATTTCCCTTACATTTTTATTATTCTTCATACAATAGTTAATTATTTGAAAGGAGGCAAGTAATAACAGGTCACAAATAGCAAACATTCTATCTATTTTAAAATCATTTTCTCAAATCCAATAAGAAATTAGTCCCCCAGTTCTTTAAATCCTGTGGGTTTGATGAATTTTGATAAACTTTCTGCAGGTTTCACTAGTCACTAGTTATTTCTAAGTAGACTGATATACACATATTTTATTTATTTATTTGTTCATTGTATTTATTTAGTTGTTTACTTATGAAGCAAAAGGAATTTTGAAAAATCAAATAAGTATACTACTCTCTTTTGCCATTTTCCCCTAAAACATGTTGCTAGAATTTAGGGAAAAAATTTAAATTCAGTTCAATAACTATTTCATGTAGACAAGTGCTTAATCCAAGTTTTCAAACTCAATCCCAGTGTGCTTTTGGCAAGGTAACAGGGCGTCAGGAGGATAAAAGGCTCATAACAAATGACAAGGAGGAGAAACAAATGGTGATTTGAAGAAACTCGAAGGAGAAATGACACAAGTTACAGGAATCCTACAGTAGGATCTGGAAGTAGCAAGGGAATTCCCAATGCCTTTCTTCTCCATCTGCCTCAGGCCTGCCTGGCTAAATGCTTCCCTTTTCTCAGCTTTGAGCTCTGTCTCTAAATTCTCTTCTTCCAAAGACCCAAACTCCTTCCACATATTTCGAATTTTCGTCCTTCCAAGACCCAGGTATCCTTTCTCCAAGTTGCACTGGGATCAGGCCTGCGGACAGGCATTCTCATGATGCTAACATATCAGAAGCTTTTATTATTAAACAAAGGAATTCTCTAAAACATAGGAGCACATTTCTCATGGGAAGAACATGACAAAACTTGGTAAGACACCAATTTTTTCTCTTTCTTAAATTGAAGTAAACTTTACAGTGAAATGCACAAATCCAAAGTGCATAATTTGTTGAGTTTTAACAAATGTATACACCCATCTAACCAACACCCCAGCCAAGACACAGAATATTTCCCTCACCTCAGAAAGTTCTTTCACGCCCCTTTCAAGTCAACTGCATATGTGACAGGCAAACACTTGTCTGATTTCTATCATCCTAGATTAGTTTAGCCTCTTCCTGAACTTCAGATAAATGGAGCCATGTAGTACGTGCTCTTTTGCATCCAGCTTTTTTCACTTTCCATGATATCAACGAAACTCATCCATGTTGTTGTGTCTATCAGTTCACTTTTTTTCTTCTTGAGGAAGATTCACCCCGAGCTGACATTGCTGCCGATCTTCCTCTTTTTGTATGTGAGCCACCACCACAGCATGGCCACTGACAGATAAGTGGTGTAGGTCCGCACCCGGGGAACTGAACCCAGGCTGCAGAAGCACAGTGTGCTGAACTTAACCACTAGGCCACTGGGGCTGGCCCTCAGTTCACTTTTTAAAAACTGCTGAATAGTATTTCATTGTTATTCATTCTACTGACGACAGACATTTGGGTTATTTCCAGTTTGGAGCTATTATGAATAAAGCTGCTATAAACATTCATGTATAAGTCTTTCTAGAGACATATGTTTTCATTTCTCTTGGATAAATTCCTAAGAGTTGTACGCTGCAGATGTATGGTTAATTTTATAAGAAACTGCCACACAGTTTTGCAAAGTGCTTGTATCATAAACACCATTAAATTTTAAATAATATACTTAACATTATATTTCATCACAATTACTACACATGAACATTATACCCAAAATGGATGATTTCAGCATTAGATAGTGTGTGAATGCTTTTTTAAAAACATCTATCTTTAAGAAACAAACCCTTACACTTAAATCAACAAGGCAGAAGTTTGGCAATGAAGACGACAGAACTAAATGACTTCAAAGCCAATGGAGAATTTCTGATATCTAATACTTCTTTGCTTGATTACTTTATTATCCCTTCCTCTCCCGTCCCTGAATTCCTAAGCCATCAATTACCCACATGTTTTTGCTGAGCTACCAAGTTATTAGCTTTTTTTCTTGACTAATACCTATTCCTCAAAAGTCTTCCTTGGCTGACCCAGTGGCGCAGCCGTTAAGTGCGCACGTTCCACTTCGGGGGCCCGGGGTTCACCGGTTCAGATCCCGGGTGCAGGCATGGCACTGCTTAGCATGCCATGCTGTGGCAGGCGTCCCACATATAAAGTAGAGGAAGATGGACACGGATGTTAGCTCAGGGCCAGTCTCCCTCAGCAAAAAGAGGAGGATTGGCAGCAGTCAGCTCAGGGCTAATCTTCCTCAAAAAAAAAAAAGTCTTCTCCAGAGGGTGTTTGCTCAAGTTTACAAAGCCACAGGGTAGGTGGGGTGCGATGAACTAATAAACATGATGTATCTTTACATATTAAATTAGGAAACATACCCTTCTCTTGGAAACTCTTGTTTTATTTCCACTTGATGATGACTAAGTAGTTCGGCTGTTTTCGAATTGAAAACCTGAAAAACACATTGCAACATTAGGGTGCAAGTGCAGGTAGACAGCAAAGTTGTTTAAAGTTGTTCAGCCACTGAAGTTCTTATTCATTGATAGAAAAAGTCCACTTAGATAAAATGCCATACAAGACGATCTACCTTCTCTTCAGACAGAATCATCAAAGTTCTAAGGTAGCTTCAGAAATAATAACTTCTTCTTAAAGAGAAATCTATTGAAGATCAAATTAAAGAGGCAACTCCTTATTCTTTAAAAAAAAAAAACAAGAATGGCTCCAGATGTAGGAAAGTTAATACATCAACCAGCTAATAGTATGAATTTCTTTTCAAGAATAAGAGAGCTGGCAAAATGCTGATAATGATGGCGTAAGGTTCCATTCTGCATCCACCTTAGAAGTGGAGACAGAAAGAGTCATAGATGCCCAGGCGGGGAAGCGTCCTGTGTAAATCCCTTTGAAGGACAAGAGGTAAAAAGAGCCGTGTCAGCAGGGGGGAAGTATACCCTGGCATTCAGCTCAATGCTCTCTGTGGCATACCTGTCAGGAACTCCTGCCCCTTGATACAAAACACTGAAACCAACGGATGAAAGCTAACCAAGAAGTGCTGTGCAATTCTCCACAATTTTAATACTACTAAAACAATATTTTTTCTAAAACTTAGCAACTTTTTTTCATATATATTATTTTTCACCTGGGAGTACCTATACTGGAGTACCAAAATACTTAGTCTTTCAGAGTAAGGATTCATATTTTAATTAAAATTAACTTCCCCAAATCACTGTAATTGCAGCAATAAAGTAACGTCCAATTAGTTAAGAAAGTGTTTCCATGCCTAGGCTTCCTGTGGGAGAAAATTTCCTGCTCAGTGCAGACTAAGAAAGAGAAAGTAACAAGAGAAAACACATTGTGAGGCACTGCTCCCCTCCAGAATTCTCCACACATACACCTCCTTTCCGGGAGGGAGTGAGAAACATAATGAAAGCAAAAAGACAAATTCTCAAGTCTTTTGAGGGGAGAAGATATCTTATGAGCCGAAGGTTAACTGGACACATCACAAATAAAAGGCACTTGGCAGAATCCCACGTCATATTCTGGTAATTTACAACTTAGCACTGGGGTATGTCTCCAGGATGTCCACCCCATTTGTCCTGTTTCATTCGCTGAAGTATCTCTAGGGCCTAGAATGGTGCCTGGGACAGAGTCGATGCTCAAAAAATATATGTTCAATGTCTGAAAAAATATGGTCTATCCAGTACTTACTAGGAGAAAAATTATCAAATTAAATGAGAAATGGTTATGCGGCAGAAAAACTCTAATAGGAAACTATGGTTGTATTATTTCCATTCATATAACTGCTGCTCCCAGGGTCTTCTCTCAAATTGCCAAAGGACTAGGGGTGAAGGAAAAAGGTGATCCTTTATGCTGGCTGGATTCATAAAAACCTTAATAGCAGACCTATGGGGCTATGAATAGAATGAGATCCTTCTTCCATCACTTCCTAGCCTTAACTATGTTAACTTCAGGACTCTCACACTAAAAATGAATTTATAGGCCTTTGGAATAGGCAATGAAAAGGGAAGGATTTTGGTAAATTCTATTTGCCACATTAGAGAATGACACCATCTAATCACACAGCATTTAGACATACCCAGATGGAGCCTGGACCTCCCTACTTCTTTAGAGCTCTGAATCTGAGGAGAAAATGGACATCACCTTTCGGTGTTTAGAATTTGACCCTGTGCACCACTCCCAGGTTTGTGGGACACTTTTTACATTTAATATTTTTAGAATCTGCAAAACTTTCTTAGTGCGGCACTATCCAATAAAAATATAATGGAAATCACAAATGCAAGCCAGATATGTAATTTTAAGTTTTCTCATAAAACACAATAAAAAGAAACAGGTGATATTAATTTTAATAATACATTTTATTTAAACCAATACATCTAAAAAATTATCATTTCAACCAGTGATCAATATAAAAATTACTAATGAAATCTTTTACATTTTCTTAGTACTAAGTCTTTGAAATCGGGTATATATTTCACACCGATGGTCCACCTCAATTCGTACTAATCACATTTAAAGTGATCAACAGCTACACGTGGCTAGTGGCTGTCATATTGGATAGTGAAGTTCTAGAGTACTCTTTTTCTCATATATCTAGGTTTGTGTGAAGAATCATAATGAAACCTCCTAGCCAACCACTTGTCTGCAGATGCATAAGTATACAAAGGAGGCTAAAGATGTTTCCACAAGACAGTATGGCTGGAGGTTAACTAATTCCATATGGGAACACATTGCCCAGTAGCAAGAATGCTAGTCTGTTCTTTTCAAGTAGATTTCAAAAGCCATTGCCAATTAAAGATGGCAGTGGCTATACAGTTTGCTTTATAAAAGGTCTAGCATGGTCATTTGTTTAAAAATCATTAGATGGTGGGGCCAGCGCTGTGGTGCAGCGGTTAAGTTCGCATGTTCCACTTCGGCGGCCTGGGGTTCGCTGGTTTGGATCCCGGGTGCGGACACAGCACCGCTGGGAAAGCCATGCTGTGGCAGGCATCCCATATATAAAGTAGAGGAAGACGGGCATGAATGTTAGCTCTGGGCCAGTCTTCCTCAGCAAAAAGAGGAGGATTGGCGGCAGTTGGCTCAGGGCTAATCTTCCTCAAAAAAAAGAGAAAAAATCATTAGATGGCAACAGAGAAACACCTTAGAATTACAGATATTCAGTATCTTTTTCTCCCTTTTCAAGTTTGAAATTCACCAAATTGAACAGGTAAAACTTTGGATGCACAACGGCACAGAAGAGAAGACTCTCTTTAAGAAAGTTAACTAGGGGCCAGCCCGGCGGCCGAGTGGTTAAGTTTGCGCACTCCGCTGTGGCGGCCCAGGGTTTTGCTGGTTCGGATCCTGGACGCGGACATGGCACCACTCATCAGGCCACGTTGAGGTGGCACCCCACACGCCACAACTAGAAGGACCCATAACTAAGGTATACAACTATGTACTGGGGGGATTTGGGGAGAAAAAGCAGAAAGAAAAAAAAAAGAAGATTGGCAACAGTTGTTAGCTCAGGTGCTAATCTTAAAAAAAAAAAGAAAAAATAAAATTAATTAAAAGGAATGTTTTAAGATACAATGAATCTATGGGAGCTAGAAGAGATCCTAGAGATGCTCTGGGCCAGTGTTTTCAAAATGTACTCCCTGCATTTCTGTGGCCCTTCAGAAGCTGGGAAGGAGGGTCAGGGAGCTCCAGCTGAGCCTCTGGACCACACCCACCTTAGATTTCACATTTTATTGACTTCAGCTTCCAGATTTAAACCCTTCCAGTCAAAAGCTTAACAAGGCGTCCCAAGGAAAAAAACAAAGGACAACACAAATTGAAACCCATGGACTGAATGTAATGCTCATATTTACAGAGCATTACTCCAAGAGATTAGATAATGCTGACAAACAGGGCTAAACGTTAGGTACTCTAAATACCAATTCAGTGCTTTTCCAGTACAAGATTCTACTAACACTAATTATGATCTTGTCATCATCCATTAAGTGGCAGCAAATACAAAGAAGTTGTATAACATCGGGCTGCCAGTGCTATGAAGAGGAGAAAGGACACCTAACCCAGACTTGTGGAGGTCAGAGAAGGACTCGCAGAAGAGAACTTCTAGACTGACCTCAGGTTAAATAGCAGGGAGTCCATGTGGGACCAGGAATGGGTGGGGGAGGCTGGGCTGAGGCAGGGAGAGCAGCTGCCACGTGTCTGCAGTGATCCAGGTGAGATACCTGGAGGGCTCCACTCTGGGGGCGGCAGTGGTGGGGACTGAAAGGAGTGAAGTGCGTGTGCGGAGAGGGATTTAATTTAGGAGATATAAGCAATTCGACTCATCAAGGGTTTGGATGGGGAGGAGCGAGAAAAAGGAGGAACACTCAAGGATGACGGGCTATAGGTTAGGGTAGGCAGTGTTTACAAGACAAAGGATAGGGTAGGAACAGTAGTTGGGGTACAGAAAGAGGTAAGGAGATTGCAAATTTCGTTTTAGATAATGTGCGTTTGAGGTGTTACTCGGACATGTAAGTGCAGATGCCCAGCAATCAGTTGCTTATAGTTTAGGTCATAAGCTTAAAGAAAGAGATCCACTAAGGGTACAAACTCGGAACTAGTAGATAAATAAGTCCTGGAGATCTAATGCACAGCATAGAGATTATAGTCAATAATACTGTATTATAAACTTCAAAGTTGCTAAGAGACTAGATTTTAATTGATCCCCCCACAAAAAAGAAATACTTGTGTGACATGATAGAGATGTTAGCTAACGCTACAGTGGTCATCTTATTGCAGTACATAAATGCATGAAATGAACACATTGTCCACCTCAATTTACACAATGTTATATGTCAATTAGACTTCAATAAAAAAAGAAAGAGATGCGTTCTCAGAATTTGGTGCAGGCCAGAAAGGCAGATGAGAACTTCACACTTGGTGTAACATGGAGGCAAAGAGCACAGGCCTGGGAGGCACACAGAGCGGGGTGGGGATCAAGCCCCAGCTCTGCCCGTGTCAGCTGTCTGACTTTAACTTTTCTGAGCCTCGACTTTTCCATCTGTAAAGGGATTAAATAAAATAATTTATGGACAGTACTTTGCACAGGGCAGGCAGAGTATGCATCCAGAAGATGTTACCATTACTGTTGTTGCTACGACTATTATTTTTATTACTATTATTACTATTACTACCAGCACCAGCACTACTGATAGGTGATAGAATTAGGATTCAAAATCACCAGTTCTATATTCATCTCTAAGCCCAAATCACATCTCAGTTCCAGATTTTGTTGTGGGGGGAGGGCAATTAAAAACTGAAGAAACAAGTTCATGCAGGAAGAGAATTTAGCACAGCACAGGCATATAGCACAAGCTCAGAATATGTTACCACTACTGCTGTTGCTACTCCTGCCGTTGCTGCTTCTTGTTCTTATTCTTACGGCGGCTACTACTACCATTACCTATAAGTGGTAGAATTAAAAGTCACCAGTTCTACGGGCCGGCCCCGTGGCCGAGTGGTTAAGTTCGCGCGCTCCGCTTCGGAGGCCCGGGGTTTCGCCGGTTCGAATCCTGGGCGCGGACATGGCACCGCTCATCCAAGCCAGGCTGAGGTGGCGTCCCACATGCCACAACTAGAAGGACCCACAAGTAAAAATATACAACTATGTACCGGGGGTCTTTGGGGAGAAAAAGGAAAAATAAAATCTTTAAAAAAAAAAGTCACCAGCTCTATATTCACCACTATGCTTAAATCATGACTCAATTCCAGATTTGGAGGAGGGGGACAGTTAGAAAACGGAAGAAGTCGGGAAAATCATTTTTATAAAAAATTGTTTGAAAAGGACTTTCTGCAACAACGCATGCCTCCTCCATCTTAGAAGGAGAGCAGTGGAGAGACAAAATGCTGTCCTTACAAAGTAACTGTCCGTTAGGCTTGCCTCACTCCTCCTGTGACTAATTCAGCTATTCCATCATAAACACGCACATTCATTCCCCTCCCCACGTGATTTCCCCTCCAGCCTATTCTTTTATGCCACACTGTACTATGTGATAAGACATTTTTCAGGAATGTGAACTCCCGCTCTAGAACACTATGATACTATATCAAACTGAATGACCTAAAATAAAAATACTAGCTAAATATGTTACATCGCAAACTTGACCACAAAAGGCGTCATGGTGTCTTCCAAAAAGCCACAGAAGAAAACTTAGCAAATGGCATTATATTTTTCTTAAAAGTGAAATTGTATTAAATAGCATATACATATATCTAATACAGCTAATATACATATATCTAATGCTGAATTCGACTTTTTCCAAGACCCCACAAGGTGTACCTTCCTAGTCTTTTGATCCTAGTCAACACATCTCATCTCTGTAGGCCAATGTCTATTCTGCTGATGTCTATCCATATAATAAGCACCTGCCACATGCCACATGCTGTGTTAGGCTTTGGGGAGGGAAAAGAAAAGACATCATTCTGCCCCTCAAGGAGCTCAAAATTGAAAGCTCTTAACTCTTAGGGTTGTGACAGACAAGAGGACGAGAGGGTGACAGCTCTCTGATGAGAATGTGTCCTTGCCATTTGCGTAACGTGATGGGCAAGAAAACAAACCAACTTTGTGGGAAAAAAAAAAACACACAAAAGAATCACAACTATAGCTATTACAAGAGTGGCCCCATTCCAGCTATGAGCCAAATTAGTTTTACCAAATTTGCTGTTCATTAGTCCCTGGCCCCTAATGGGTACTTAATAAATATGTGTCAAATAAATAAATGAAACAAAGCAAGCGGAAATTCGTCCCTAAGCCTTACGAGATCTCTAAGTAGGATGAGACAACTGGGGCCAGGGCAATGTTTCCTGCCAAAATAAGCACGGAACTACAATTCTAGTCATTCTTCATAGACACCAGCTATTGGAACAAAATGGTTACGCAACCATTATCCACGGTGACTACACTTGCGCCCTGCCCTGGACTTGCTGAATCCGAATTACAAGATCATCAAAACCAGCATCACTTATTCCAAGGCAACATTTTTTACAGACTGTGAAACCAATGTATAAGTATGCTTTTCTTGGTGAAGATTCATCTGTGACTATAATCAGAAGTGACACTGGAGTGAGAGGTGAGTAAGTGGCCTTCTCCAGCCTCTCATCTTCCCTTCACAGTACTCCAGGGAGCCAGGAGCCTAAGGCAGGAGTCAGGACAGGCTTCTGAGGGTGCCAGCCCCGGACTTGAGTCCTAGCTCCACCAGTTACTGTGCGACCTTGGCCACCATCCTCAGCACAGTCTAATCAGCTGTGTAAAGGAGCTTACTAATACTGCCTACATCATAGTTGTTATGAGGATTAAATGAGATAATTCTGGAAAAGTCCTCAACACGGTACCCGACACATGTCAAGCGACAACACATTCTAAGCCTTTGGTTTTCTTTTGAGCATTCAACTTAATGGGGAAAAAACAAAGTTACCAAACTCAAGAAGGAAGTTGACTGTTTAAGCTGAAACTTTCGTCTTATAAAGAAACGGCCCCTCCTTGAAACCTGTTAGACTAATTCTCTTTCCAGGAAGTTCCCACTCTGCAATCTGAGTAACCATGTGCCAACCCCAATTCGCTTTCCCATCACACAAGCTGGAAATTTTCCTTTAGCACAAAGCATATGCATAGGGTCCCAAGATTAATTCTTCGACAACTGCAGGAAGAAAGGAATAGATCCCCTAAAATGGCAGGTCTATTACTAAAATAGCAGAAATTAAGTAATCAAACATATCCAAGTCAGAAAGTTATGAGATTTTTTCACAAGGTAAAAAAGAGAACCAGAATTAAAAATCTGTTGACCTATTAAAGAAAAATGATCATCTATTCAATAAACATTTGTAAAGTGCTCCCCACAGACACGTGTTCATTTGTTGTGTTGACCAAGATGTTTTAAGGAATAAAAAGATGAATAAGGCTTAAAAGGAGGTCCCTGCTCTCAAGTACAGCAGGCATATAATACAAAGTAGGTGATAAGAGCTATTCATAGAGACAGAAGAAGAGTGCTATAGGAAGGGGGAGAAATTCTAAGAATTTGAGGAAGACTTCTACTGAGACTGTAGTTGAGCCCTTATGTAAGGTAGATAAGAATTTCAAGAAGCAAAGTGGCACAGGGGAGGAGGCATTCCCCTTGGATGAAAGAGCACGAATAAAGAAATCTTGTGTCCTTTATGGGAGAAAGCTAATATTATTAGCATAGAAAAGGAAGAAGAAAGCTTGGAGAGGTTATTGGTCTTGTGAAAGCTGAATTCGACATGCAAACTTGACGAATAATCGTCAGGAAATTATTTAAATACCTTTAACTTTGTAAGCTTCCTTATGAGAGTTCTTCTCCACTGTATTCTTTCCTGAGAAGGTAAGCAACTATTTTTTGAGTCATAATTACAACATGGAACAATACGCCTGGAACAACTCCTGGGAATCACCTTGTGATTGAAACACTTATTCACCACATCTATTATCTGCCTTTTGGAGGGAGTGGTTTAGCAATCTCTTTCCTTATGATCAAAGGAAAAAATACCTTGCTAAACCTTTCCCAAGTTCTCCTCTACTTCCCACAGGATGGCTAAGTCTTTTTCTCTACCCTTGAAGCATTCTTTCATAGTTGTTTCTCAAAGAGCAGAAAACATTATTGATCAACTTTTATATGTCCTTCAATAAGCAGGATGGGGGTCTTCTGAATCTCCATCTTAGCTTACTCATTGAGAACGTGTCATACAGAGCCCAGTAAACAGAACCCAAATTTTGAAGGCTCATGTTGTTCACGTCACACACTGAACAACTGATTGTGATAATATGAAGTTGATTTATTCCTTCCGCATCAATGCAGAAAGCTGCCTCTTGGACAACAGAAACTGAGGGACCAGGAACAACCTGCAGTAGATAAAGAAGATTGCTGGGCTATACGGACAGCAACAGTGAAGAGCTGAAAGGAAGACAAGCACAGTAAGGCTGGCTCCTAAAAAGGCAGACTACAAAGTTATGAAATATTTTACCCACTTTCTAGAGGGCAAAGGCTGTATCAACTTGGCAACAATCACCACGTTTGGTTTGTCGCCCACAACGACAAACTATGAACTAGTTGCCAACATTCAAGAATAGGAAGATTTCGGGGCTGGCTGGGTGGCATTGTGGTTGAGTGGTTGAGCTCTGCTTTGGTGGCCTGGGTTTCATGGAGTTGCGAGTTCAGATCCCGGGCATGGACCTACACACTGCACATCAAGCCACGCTGTGGCAGCATCCCATATGTAAAGCGGAGGAAGATTGGCACAGATGTTAGCTCAGGGACAAACTTCCTCACCAAAAAAAAAAGGAAGATTTCACTGAAAACTCTAGACTACCAGTTTTTCTTAAAGAATTTGAAGATCTGGCAACACCAGGCTTGTGTCCTGCTTGGCAGCTATAGGCTGTTCCCTTGGCCTGGGTCTGCTCTCCAGTCTGACCCCCTCCCCCTGCCTGCCCCGGCCCCTGCAAGCATTTGTGTGGGCCATTCTTGGATATGCCTTCAAAAATCAACCCACAGTTAGTCAGCACACACGACTTAATGGTCTTTCTTAATTTTAAATACACAATGATGATTATGTATTTTATGTGGTGATCAAATCCAGTTAGGGAGACTTTCTTCCTTATGATTCAGGATTACTTTATAAACATTTATGAAAATAAGACAAAGTGATACCTGCCCTGGGTGATCAAAAGGTAAACAATGTAAGAGATGGAAGAACCGTGTCTTGGCGGCTCAAACCAGGGTAAGTCATTAAAGAAGACTCAAACTACAATTGGACTGAAAGCTTTCCATTTTAGACAAGAGAGACGAGTATCAAAATAAAGACATAACTGCAGGTTTTAGTCAAGTGGTCAGCTAAACAGAACTTTGAAAATATATATATACTGTACATATGATGTATACATACACATACTAAATAATGCACGAAAAAACGATTTGAGGTAAAGCAGTGAGAATGGAGCTAAATAATCAATAAATATTTACAGCAACTTGCCAGGTTAGTCAACCGTCCACTGAAAGCACGGGCTCTTGACCAACTAGCGTTTATTTGAATGACTTTTAAATTATCTTACTGAACTCAGTACTAGATCACCGTTAAGCGCAAGTTTCGTAATCGCACAAAACAAATTAACAAGCAGAGCCACTTAAATAGCACTGTTATGGTAAAACTCTGCTGTCATATACGGTAAATAAAAAGAGAAAACAGAATTTCCCTGTCCCTTTATGCTGTGAAGCGTGGAAAGGACAATCATCTGTTCGTAATGGGCAAAGCATCAGAACTGAAATTTGCGAGTCTTCAAAATTAAATAAAGATTCTGGTAAAAGCAGTGTAGTGTGACTTTTTCCTACTGTGTCCTGCCACCCCCGGCCCCCTTCCTTAGCATTCTACCTTCTGCAATTTCTACGGGAGAAGATGACAACGCATCATTACGCTAATACTATATTCGTTCTACTGCTCCAAAGGACGCAGTGTTAGGCTACCACAGCCGTGACACAGCTTTCCCCCCATCCAAGGACGTCCTGCGCCCCGCAGGCCAAATGCTCCCGGGGAAGACCGCAGCAGCGGTCAATGTGGCCACCTGTCCCCGGCTGCAGGCAGGCCGCTCTGCACAGATGCTCGGCGAGTCCTAGCTCCCTTTGGGGGAGGAGTCCTCCCATTAGTAGGTGACCCGGCTCCACCGCTAAGGCCGGGGCTACTCAGCTCGGCCTCCGGGGGTCGCGAGAGGCCGAGGTACCCCAGGCCTGGGCGGGGCGGCTCCAGCGTGGCAGGTCCCGTTCCGCTCCGGGGATCTTGGCCTCCTTCCCTTGCCTGACGGCAGGGGCCCGGGGCCGGGGGAGGCGCGAGATGGGGACGCGATACCCAGCGCCGGCGTCCCCGGGCTCCCGCCCCATCTCAGCTCCTCCTCAAATGTCACCCCCGGCTCACCAAAAAGCGCGTCGAGCTGGTGCCCTGGTCCACCGCCCCCACCAGCGGCCCCAAAACTGCTTTCTTCGTGGCTGCCATGAAACCAGCTCCGGGTCGGCGAGCAATCGCGGCCCGTTTCCCGGGTGACGGCGGCGCGCAGGGGAGGGGTAGCGGCGAGTCGGTAGGGCAAGGCGGCGCTGCCCGGCAGAACTTTCGGCCGCGCTCCGGCGGCCCCTTTACGGGCGCCGAGCCTTCTCACCCCGCCCCTCCGGCCCAGGCCCCGCCCCCAGCCGCGTTCCCCACGGCTCCGGGGGAGTAGCGGGGGGGAGGGGGGCGCTGTCTGCCGGGCCAGCCAATCAGTTAACGCGGAAAGAGGCGGAACGTTCCGACAACCCGAGGGCGGTGAGACGTCACGGGGGCAAGGGCCCGCGCTGCAGGTCACGTGGGGCCCGGCGACCCGGCGGCGCGGTCAGCTTGCTGCAGGGTCGGGGCGGAGGCGGGTGCTGCAGGTTGGCAGGGAACGCCGCTGGCCGGCCGAAAGGGCACAACCCCACCCGCGCCCTGGGGCTCCCGCCCGCGGATGGGTTCCAAAGTGCACAACTGCTTGTTCCGCTGGTGGGCTATGCAGAGCGCGGCGTGAGTCGACCGACCCCTCCTGGCCTTCCCGCGCTTCCCACGCCCCGCCCACTTGCCCGCTCCCCGCTCACGATAATCCTCCCCTCTACAGGGACTGACCCTGTGTCTTGTCACTTCCAGGAGCTACGCGAATCCCTCGCCTTTGTAGGCTTTTCTGGGACAAGGAATGTGAAGTTCGTTCTGTTTAGCATGGAAGGGAAGCTCTCAAAATCAACCTCCCCTGGTCCCCCAATTAACTATCCCAGCAGAAGTCGCCCAGCACTTCTCTGTCCCGATGCGCCCTTGCGCTTCCTAGATCTCACTCTGGTCTCCCCTCCCTCACACGCCATTTCCTTTCCCTCCATTAACTGCTCTGGACTGCAAAGGAAAGAAAAGGGGCTTTCTCGTTTGACCTGGAATTTATCTTGCCAGGATCTTTTTGGATCCTATGTTCCAGGGGTTTTCAAACTTTAGACCAAGACCCACTGTGAGAAATAGTTTACAAAAGAACCCGGGGCAAGTGCGCACGTGTGCGCCTGCATTTATTTATAATTTACATATTATAGTTACATATATAAATGCATTTTATATATATTTACATATATTGAAAAATGTTTCCAAAACAGTACTTATCCTTCCATGGTATGCATTCTGTATTTTTTTATCCTATTGCATATCGTTTTTTCAAACTGCTGGTTGAAAAATGGCTAAATTGATTTTGTAAACCACCATGCTCTCTATCAATTTCAGAAGTATTCTATTCCCACTCTTTCATTTCTTTCCACCCCTTTCCCCAATCTCGCAGTATTCTGGAACATCATTTCTGCTTTTTTCCCCTTCTTGCCTTACTCTACACCACCTTACTTGTCCATCTCTGTGTTTATAGTTTTACCACACTTGCTCTGGAAGCAAATTTGCCTTTACTCTGTCCAGAAATCAGACTCTGGTGTTCTAGATGAGGCCTGCTTCTGGAGATGCTGGACTTGTAACTATTAAGCAACTGGTTTGCTTTAGGATTGGAGTGCAGATAATCAGTATTTCTGAATTTCTTGGAAGAGGAAAAGACACAGACAGGCATACAGGCAAATGTAAAAGATCTAGGCTAATTTGCCTGTAAATACAGTGAAAGATGTTAATTGAATCATATAGATAAGGATTTCCTTGACTCTAGCAGGCAGTAAAGAAAGCCACCACACCTGCCACACTGATCCATTAAAAAAAAATCCCTGATCACGTTCGAACTTTCGCATATTTTTGACTCAGATTGCAACAGGACAGCAGATTATTTGTTTCGCAGTATAGTGGGATCAGAATTCAGACATTTCAGAATAAGTAGGGTTAGATGTACATGAGAGATTCTTAAAATGCATTGATTCTGTGGTTCCCACAACAGTCTGTATTCCAAATCCTCATTCCTTTCACCAAAAACAAAATGGAAAGGTCAAGATATTATTTGAGCTTTCAGAAGTCACACATATCTAAGCTCTCTCATAGAGATCTGGAAAGGTCAAAGGGAAAGGTTTTAAATGAAAGAGTCCCGCTCAGGCCACCTCAACTCCACACCCTAAATATTTACTCGCACTCTTGTAGATCTATTTTCTCTTATCCTTTTGGAATTGCTCCAGTTTGCCTGCCCTTTATCATCTCTTTAAGCCTCAGCTACAGTCTGCAAACTCAAATCTATACAAATGTAAAAATCAATCAACAGATATGCTGATTCCACTGTTCAGACTGTAATTGAGGCAGAGTTGGAAATAACAATGGGATACCCTGAGGCCCAGAGCTCGTAAGTGACTTGTCTGGACCAGCCAGCCTTCTGTGGTAGAACTAGAACTCGAATTTCCATCTCTTGATATCAAGCCTAGTGCCCTTTTACAGCAGCCTGAGGGAATGGAAGCTGAGGAAAATTAGGAAGGAAAATGGATAAAAAGGAAGAAGGTAGGATACTGGTGCACGCTGATCTCCCTGCTGCTCATCCCAGATTTGAAGGCAAAGCAGTGGAGGAAACACCAGATTGGAAAGCTGAGGACCTTGATCTGATCTTGGCCCTGCCCTTCAACACTTCATCTTCCTCACCTTGAGTAACTCGTTTCCTTCCACGGCTTCCTTTTGCTCGTTTGTAAAACGGGAAACGTCACTGACGTGGACAGGTTAATGTGAGACATAAACGATGTAATGCCTGTGAAAGCGCTCTACAAGCAGCATGGTTCCTGAAAGGCGAGACACAGTCTCACCGACAAGTCTGTTTGCACCAAAGAAACCCAGAGGTAAAGACCAAAGTCCTTCATGCAAATGATTTAAGTAGCTTGACTCATCTAAAGCTCACTGTGATGATTTCTGACTGGTAGAGCAAGAAGTCAACCCTTGGAGAGTCTGTGGGTGTTTCCCTTATTCCTCCTCCAGTTTTTCCTGTTAATTTACAGAGAATTTATGTAAGCGGAAAGGCTACGTTTCCCTAGAAAATCGTTTTTTGTCCTGTAATGCTTCTTGGTTTTCTCATATTTGCCTGACTAATTTGTTTCTAGCCTAGTCTATGTGGAAAACCAGCCTTTCCTTAATCTCTCCTTGCTATCGTAATGATTGCGTGGGTATGGATTGATATGCATATGGAACGCATACAATGGAAAGTTAGTGCTGGAAAGGATTACAATAAATAGCATCAGCACTTTATTTTACAGGACTGGGATGATTTAGGCAGACAAACGTAGTGATTTGCGTAGTGATTTGCGTAAAGTAGCAGAGGGAGTTAAAGACAGATTAAGAATTTAAGTATACTTGATAAAAATAGCCAAACGGGGAGCCTTCCCCCCTCCCCATGCAACCTGGAGAATCCACTCATATGTGTTAATAATCTAAGTGTAACCACCTAAAATTATGTATCACCTTATGTAGTGTGGCACTTGTAACAGATATAGCTGATGCCGGGTCGGTGAGCCAAGGAGTCAAAAGAAAGATTTCTTAGACTCTTAAGATCTGGCAGTAATGCTCTTTTATTTAGAGAATAGAATAGCATGGGGACAGGACCCATGGGCAGTCAGAGCTTCTGCTGCCGCCATGGGGACAGGACCCATGGGCAGTCAGGCTGCTGCGTGGGGACAGGGCCCACGGGCAGTCAGAGATGCTGCTGGCATGGGGAGCTGCTGCTGCCACCGCTGGCATGGGGACAGGAACCATGGGCAGGCAGAGCTGCTGCCGGCATGTTGCTGCTGCTGCTTCTGCTGCAAAGTTGGGTGGAGAGTAAGGCTAAATTTAAGGCATAGGTATGTGAGTTATCTCTTTACAAGACAAAGGAATACGTAAAAAAGTTAAAATGGTATCAGTGCCCATAGGGTCCGGCCATTTGGCGGTCCCACAACTTTTAGATAAGAATCAAACCGGATTGAGTAAATGGCAGAAGTCACCGCTTGAATATTACCCTCAGCTAAAGACAAAGGAGGATTGGGGGGGGCGGGGTCAGTTACATTAGGTTGCCAGACAGTAACCAACTTAAGTTCTTGCCTCTGGCATTGAGTTTCTAGAGATAAGGCCATCCCCCTTCTTCCTTGCACAGAGAGGGAGGCATCTTCACAGATAGAGGTTTCCCTTAGAAATGTAAATCTTTCCCAACAAAGGGACAAGCAAATTCCACTCCTTGGAGCCTGCTTCTCATCTGTAGTTTTAAAAGTAACCAGCCTAAAAATCCTCATCATAAACCGTTTTAAAATTAAGCAGCCTAAAAATCCTCATCATAGTGATTCTCAAACTTTACCTACATCAGAACCACCTAGAGGACTTGTTAAAACCCCGGTTGCCAGGCCCCCACCCCAGAATTTCTGGTTTAGTAGATGAGGTCTGAGGATTTGCATTTCTAATAAGTTCTCAGGTGATGCTGATACTGCTGGTGGGGACCACACTTTGAGAACCTCTAGGCTATGGGGATGCTGGAATCTCTATCTTTCTAGGACTTGACAAAACTGTGGCAAAACTGAAAGCAGAGAAATCTGGCTTGTGACTTGTTAGTGCCCTTTTCTCCCAAATCTTAGTTCTCTGCTTATAGTCAAGTAATCCAGTTAGAATATTAGTAGATAAAGGCTTAAGGCAGAAGTTCTCAAACATTAGGCGTGTCAGAATTACCTAGTGCGCTTGTTAAGGATGCAGATTCCTGCCACCTTCTCCCTACCCAGACCCCTCAAATGCATGAGGTAGTCTCCTCGATGCCAAGGATTTTGTCCTGATCATTATTATATCCCTAGGGGCCTGGGTGTTCTATAAGAGGTTGCTGAATGAATGAATGGGTCAGTGTGATAGACTGTTAGATAGGTGGCTCCCAATGAATCGTGCCTTCTGGTAATAATGTCCTTGTGTTGTACACTCCCACATTTTTTTTCCGATGGTTTAAAGTTTTATTGTAGGCTTGGCTGCTGGATATAAAATAAAGTCATAACAACTGTCACAAGTATGACAGGCTGTACATACAAAGTCTAAGCTATAAAAACCATTTCAAAATATAAACTCGTGTTTTTTTGTTTTGTTTTGTTTTGTTTGGGGGGGGAGGTTAGCCCTGAGCTAACACGTGCTGCCAATCCTCCTCTTTTTGCTGAGGAAGCCTGGCCCTGAGCTAACATCCGTGCCCATCTTCCTCTACTTTATATGTGGGACGCCTACCACTGCATGGTTTGCCAAGTGGTGCCATGTCCACACCCGGGATCCAAACCGGTGAACCCTGGGCTGCCAAAGCAGAATGTGCAAACTTAACTGCTATGCCACTGGGCTGGCCCATAAACTTGTGTTTTTGGAAGGCATTGTGTCAAGGGCCGCCCATGTTAATTCCTTTGGTATAAAAGGGTAACGTTTCCCTTGACAAGCACACAAAAGCCATCCATTACCTTACACTTTTCTATCTCCGTGTAACTACTCTACCTAGTCCAGTCTCACTCTTATTAGTCACAACTCACTTCTGTTCATTCATAGGCACAGAGGAGGTTGGGCTTGGGCCATGTGACTTGCATGGCCAGTGGGACATTGGCAAACATGATGCAAGCAGACTTAATAAGTGCTTGTACAAAAGTGGACCTTTCCTGCGTGGAACCCACTGGCCACACCATAAGAAAGCCAACCTAACCTGCTCCTACTAGCTGATGAGAAGCCATGTGAAGGAGAAGGGTGGCACTCTAGTTGACCAATACCAACTTCCAGATATGTGAATGAAACCATCTTGAATATTTCAGCCCCAGCAGAGCTCCCAACTGATTGCGGCTGCTGAATGAGTGACCCAGTTGAATGAGTGACCTGAGCCAATATCACCTAGAGGAGGGAAACCACCCAGTTGAGCCTAGCTTGTCTGCAGAGTCGTGAGAAATAATAAATGGCTGCTGTTTTTAGCCACTTGGTTTTGGAGTCATTTGTTATGCAGCGACAATAAATGACACAATGAGCACATTTTGATGTGATGTCTGTTCCTCACAGAATTTAATTCTTGATCATATTTGGTCACAAACAGGACACTGGGTCTTTTGGAAAAATCGAAGTATCAACATCCAGAAGTTTTCTCATTTTCCAAACATGTTTGGAAAACTTGCAACTGGTGCAAGTTGAGGGGTTTTCAATTTGAAAACCTGATCCTGAGAAGGTTCTGGGCCAGGGATGGTACCTGGAAGGCCCTTGAGGTCTTGGTTGGATCTGTTAAGGATAAGGTGGTGTGTAAGGTGGGACCATTGTCACTTGGGCAGGTTTTATTTCCTTCCCCCAGCATTTGTTTGGCTTTCCAGCCTCGGATTCCTTATTTTCCTCATGCTTTCTCTTTTGTGTGCTTGTTCGTTTTGTCTTTCCCTTCTTATATGCCTACCTCCAAGCCTCCAGGAACTAACAGAAGAGAGACAAAGATGTATGTTCCTTTTTACTTTCTGCCTTTTATTATTTTATATAGAGATGTACAAAATATGGATACTGACAAAAAATGAAGACAAAGTAATCAAAATTATGTTCAATTATGTTAATAATTATAAATTACATATAATTATTACATATAATTATTAAATTACATCTAATTATAAATTATGTATTACATTTATAATCATAGGCACTGACTTTTCAAGTGCTCCATTCACACATTCATGTTATACAAAGAAAAGAAAATTTATTCAGTGCCTTATCTGACAAGTCACATAGTAGGCACAAAATATATGTTGAATGCATAAAAAGAATTTACTAATGTCAATGAGATTACAATCACTCATTTGCTGATTCTCTAAAAGAATGTGACCTCTTGGGGCTGGCCCCATGGCCGAGTGGTTAAGTTCATGCGCTCCGCTGCAGATGGCCTAGTGTTTTGTTGGTTCGAATCCTGGGCATGGACATGGCACTGCTCATCAAACCACGCTGAGGCAGCGTCCCACATGCCACAACTAGAAGGACCCACAATGAAGAATATACAACTGTGTACCGGGGGGCTTTGGGGAGAAAAAGGAAAAAAATAAAATCTTAAAAAAAAAAAAAAAAAGAATGTGACCTCTTGAAAGAAAAGGTAAGTTTACAGCTTATTTTTTAGGCTCCCTATTTAAGCTTGATTAGGAAAAAAATTGGAAGAAAATGTATCATTCATTGATCACTCAGTAATGACATGTAAGGAAAGAGGAATGATCATCTTAATTGAAGTATATTCATTGTCTTCTTAATGGGAAACTCTACTCCTTTTTGAAACATTCCACTGAAATCACATGTGTCTTTGGGGGGCACGTCTTATTTGTGACGGAACATATGGATTTAATTTTTTAAATTAAAGGATTGGAAAGAACTTTTCAGATTTCCTAGCTCAACTGCACGTATTAGAGCTGAAGATAATAAAGGCAAGAGTCTGGGTAACTTGTCCAAGGTCACTGAAATGTACGAAATTGGTCACTAAGTGGTAAGATGCACAGGTGTGTCTTAGGAATTTATCACTATTCATGAGAAAAAGAGCTCAGAGTATAAGCCAACCTACAAGTCAACAAACAGTACTATTTTCCCAAAGATACTGTAAACATATAAACATTCTATGTATAAATAATTGAGCCATCACTGAAAAAAATTGTGGCCTTTTTCCAGAGAGTTTTTCTACTATATTTTTTACATTCCATTCTCACAAAGCCCGATTCCTCACCTCTGTACACAAAACCTAGGTCTTCTTCTCTGTCATCAATCTCTCTACGTTAGAGAATGAAGAAATAAAAACTGTAGAGAAACACCAAATGCTGGCAAGGATGTGGAGCAACAGGAACTCATTCATTGCTGGTGGGAATGCAAATTGTATAGCCACTCTGGAAGACACTTTGGCAGTTTCTTACAAAACTAAACATACTGTTATCATACGATCCAGTAATCATACTCCTTGGTATTTACTCAAGTAAGTTGAAAATTTAATTCCACACAAAATCCTGCACCAGATGTTTATAGCAGCTTTATTCATAATTGCCAAACTTGGAAGCAACCAAGATGTCCTTCAGTAGGTGAATAGATAAGTAAACTGTGGTACATCCAGACAATGGAATATTATTCAGTACTAAAAAGAAATGAGCTATCAAGCCATGAAAAGACATGGAGGAACCTTAAATGTATACTCTAAGTGGAAGAAAGCAATCTGAAAAGGCTACACACTGTATGATTCCAAGTATACGACATTCTGGAAAAGGCAAAACTGTGGAGATAATAAAAAGATCAGTGCTTCCCAATGAAGAAAAGCCTGGGACCAGAATGCTCCACTGGTGAATTTTACCAAACACTTAAGAATTAACACCAATCCTTCTCAAACCCTCCAAAAAATCAAAAAGGAGGGGATCACTCGCAAACTCATTTTATGAGGCCAGCATTATGCTGAAACAAAAACCAAAAAAAGGACACTGCTAGAAAAGAAACTACAGGCCAATATCCCTGATGAATGTAGATGCAAAAATTCTCAATAAAATACTAACAAACTGAATTCAGCAGCACATTAAAAGGATCATTCACCATGATCAGGTGGGATTTATCCCTGGGATGCAAGGATGGTTCAACATCAACAAATCAATCAATGTGATACATCACATTAATAGAATGAAATAAAAGAATCATATGACCGTCTAAATAGATGCAGAAAAAGCATCTGACAAAATTCAGTATCGATTCATAATAAAAACTCAACAAATTAGGCATGGATGGAACATAACATAATAAAGGCCATGTATGAGAAGCCCACAGCTAACATCATACTCGAAGGTATACTCAAAAAGAAATAAAGAAATTGATCCCATTTACAATACCATCAAAACCAAAATACTTATGAATAAATTTAACGAAGGAGGTGAAGGACTTCTATTCTTTGTTGTTGTTGTTGTTGAGGAAGATTAGCCCGGAGCTGATATCTGCTGCCAATCCTCCTCTTTGTGCGGAGGAAGACTGGCCCTGAGCTAACATCTGTGCCCATCTTCCTCTACTTTATATGTGGGACGCCTCCCACGGCATGGCCTGCCAAGTGGTGCCATGTCCGCACCCGGGATCCGAACTGGCGAACCCTGGACCGCCGAAGCAGAATGTGTGCACTTACCTGCAGCGCCACCAGGCCGGCCCCAGGACTTCTATTCTGAAAGCTACAAGACATTGATGAAAGAAATCAAAGAAGACACAAAAAAATGGAGAAGTATTCCGTGTCCATGAATTGGAAGAATAAATGTCGTTAAAATGTTAATTCTATCAAGAGCAGTCCATAGATTCAATGCAATCCCTATCAAGATTCCAATAACATTTTTTACAGAAGTAGAAATAACATTTTAAAATTTATATGGAACCATAAAAGACTCTGAATAGTCAAAGAAAGCCTGAGAAAGAAGAACTAGGCAGGAGGCATCACACTTCCTGATTTTTAGCTATACTATAAAGCTATAGTCATCGAAAAAGTATGGTACAAGCATAAAAACAGAGAAGTAGACCAACGGAACAGAATCAAGAGCCCAGAAATACATGGTCAACTAATATTTGACAAGGGAGCCAAGAATACTCAGTGGGGAAAAGGCAATCATTTCAATAAATGGTGCTGGGAAAATTGGGTATTCACATGTAAAAGAATGAAACTGATCCCATGTCTTACACCACTCACAAAAATTAACTCAAAATGGATTAAAGACTTAAACATAAGACCTGAAACCATGAAACTCCTAGAAGAAAAAAATAGGAATACACCTTCTTGACATGGGTCTTGGTAATGATTTTTTTGGATATGGCACCTAAAGCACAAGCAACAAAATAAAAAATAAACAAGTGGGACTACATCAAATTAAAAAAGCTTCCACACAGCAAAGAAACAATCAATAAAATGAAGAGGCAACCTACAGAATGAGAGAAGATATTTGCATACCATACATCAGACAAGAAGTTAATGTCCAAAATAGATAAAGAACTCATACAACACAATAGCAAAAACAAAACAAAACAAAAACAATTAAAAAATGAGCAAAGGACCTGAATAGACATTTATTCAAAGAGGATATACAAAAGCCTAACAGGCACATGAAAAGATGTTCAATATCACTAGTCATTAGGGAAATTAAATTAAAACTGCAAATTAAACAAATTAAACTACAAATGAAATTTGACTGCAAATTAAAACTACAGTGATCACCTAACATGCCTGTTAGATTTGCCATCACCAAAAAGACAAGAGACAACAAATGCTGGCATGAATGTAGAGAAAAGAGAACCCTTGTGCACTGTTGGTGGGATCGTAAATTGGTACAGCCACTATGGCAAACAGTATGGAGGATGCTCAAAAAATTAAAAATAGAACTACCATATGATCTAGCAATTCCACTTCTGGGAATATATCCAAACAAAACAAAAAGACTAACTTGAAAAGATATCTGCATCCCCATGTTCATTGCAGCATTATTTATACCAGTCAAGACATGGAAACAACCTAAGTGTCCATTGATGGATGAATGGATAAAGAAGTTGTGGTATATATATGTATATATATATACATATATAGACAATGGAATATATATTTATTCAGCCACCAAAAACAAGGAAATCCTACCATTTGCAACAACATGGATGGAGACCGAAGGCATTATGCTAAGGGGAATATGTCAGACAAAGACAAATACTGTATAATCTCACTTATAAGTGGAATCTAAAGAAAACCAAAAAACCCCCCAAACTCCTGGAAAAAGAGATCAGACTTGAAAGAGATCAGACTTATGGTTACCCGAGATGGAGGGTGGGGATGTGGGGAATTGGGGGAAAATGGTCAAAAGGTACAAACCTCCAGTTATAAGATAAATAAGTACTAGGGATGTAATGTACTATATGATGACTCTAGTTAATGCTGCTGTATGATACATGGGAAAGTTGTTAAGAGAGTGAATCCTAAGAGTTCTCATCATAAGGAGAATTTTTTTTCCTTTTTTTCTTTTCTTTTTATTGTATCTATATGGAAGATATATGCTAGCTGAAACTTTTGTGGTAATCATTTCACAATATATGTAAATCACACCATCATGCTGTGCGCCTTAAACTTATACAGTGATGTATTCCCATTATTTTTCAATAAAACTGGGGGAAAAAAAGATTAGAGCTTGCCAGGGCTCGCAGTGTGGCAGGCGGTGTGAATAGGCGGAGCACAGAGGATTTTTAGGGCAGTGAAACTACTCTATATTGATACGATAATGGCGGATACATGTCATTATACATTTATCTAAACCCGTAGAATGTAAACACTAAGAATGAACTCTAATGTAAATCATGAACTTTGGGTCGCAAAGATGGGTCAATGTAGGCTCATCAGTTGTAAGAAATGCACCACTTTGCTGGGGGATGTTGATAATGGAGGGGGAGCTGTGGGAATGGGGGCAGGGGTCATATGGGAATTTCTCTGTCCTTTCCACTCAGTTTTGCTGGGAACCTAAAACTACTCTAAAACCATGAAATCTATTTTTAAAACTGTAGAGATAGTTTTGATGGATTTGGATAGTTCTGTCCCCTGCTCGTCCTCCTCGGCTGACTGCACACCACTGGGCATTCGTTACCTTGGTTGAGAACTCCCCACTCTTTCTCTCCCATTGCCATTTTGATTCCCTGCTCTCAACCTCCTTTACTTTTCACCACATTGCTTGCACTGGTGTATTTCTTTGCTTATGATAAAATAAATTTTATTAGAATTCCTTTTAGTTGTACTTAAGCTTATGAATTTAATAATTTTTTAAAGCTAAACTATTTTAAAATTTTGTAAAATATTGGCACAACATGAAATCAGTAACTTATGGAGAATAGAGATATTTTTTCTCCTTTTAAAAACAGTTGGTCCCCAAATAATTGCTCTTCAGGAAGATTTCAAGTCCACTTTGTACTTACATTTTCAAATATACTTTAACTTCTCCACTTGCCTTCATGCCCTTTTCTCTAATTGCTGTTTAATGACACTACAGTCTCCAAATGGAAATTTCCGCTATGTAGTTTGTGTCTTGCTGCCTGGAAATGATGGTGATGTCACAATCGTCGGTTTGCAGTTAGGCAACATAGTAAGAGGAACCTGGTTAAAGGGGAAATAACTTCTATTTGTAAACTAGTATTTGTACAATGAGGAAACCACATATTTATATGACTCTCCTCTCATGACTCCCTCTTCTTCTGGATGGGGTGATGTGACATCTCTGCCTATTAAAGAGAACTTGCTTTGATGTAGTGCCTATGTGTAGACACTTTGGGATGCCTGCATATTCCACAGGTGAGAGAGTCCATATTGCTTCAGAGTTTGGAGATCTCCGATCTCCGGTCTGCCAGTCTCACAGATATGGACACCCAGACTGGCATATGTGTTCAGAAATAGGGAACAGTGACTACTTTCAATTCATGATTCACAGCTTTGTGGTTATGAAGCTTAAAGGAAAAAGTCCATTTCAAGTAAGGGTTTGGTGCCTTCTCTGGTGCCTTCTTCTTGTGCCTTCGCCCTCAGTGAAGTGTTTTGCAGCAGAATAGTTTTTTCCCCTATGATTATGTTTATTATTTGAGAAATTTCTCTGCTGTCAAGTATAACAGAGCTTGTTACGTGGCCTGTATTCAGGAAAGACTTTATTTTCAATCTTTTGATATTTTTCCTCCTGTTAATTCTACCGAAATTCTTTTTTCTAAAGGAGGAAAGGCAGATTCTATATTCCAATGAGAGTGAAAATACTCCAGATACTTATATTTTACAACAGTTTAGACCAGTGTTTTTATGGCTTTAGAGTCACAAGACCCTGAGTTAAAATCTTGTACTCTTCCAAAGGTATGTAGGTCAAGTTATAGCAAACTGGAGGTTTTCTTAGACTCATTCCCTTAAAAATTTCACTCCCCTGACCTTTGGCCTTTGCTTCCAGGCCCTTTTTTAGCAGTATCCCTTTCTCCCTGCCTATCTATTGCAGTTTGTGGTATATTGTTGCAATAATGGCTTCCAATGTGTTCACTCCTCCCTGTACCCAACCCCTGCTTAGTCTCCATCATCCTGGCTCCACACTTGACCTGGTGATTTCTTTTGGCTAAGGGGGCAATAGTAACTATGACATGAGCAAAGACTTAAAACTAGCTTCTTCGTTTGGGCTAGAGCTCCTTTGCCAATCCTTAAACCACCATGTGGAGAAGCCTGGGCTAACCTGTTGGAGGATGAGAGACCCCACGGAGCAGACACAACTCATTGCCACTGAGGACCTACTAGAAAAACCAGTTTGATAATCACCAGACATATGAGTGAGGCCATGCTAGAACATCTAGCCTCAACCCAGCCAGCCAAGACCAGAAGAGCCAGCAGAAATATCCCAGCCAGCACAGACAATCCACAGAAATGTGAGCTGAATAAAATATTATTTTATTACAACCCGATCAAAAAATGGGCAGAGGACATGAACAGACATTTTTCCAAAGAAGATATACGGATGGCCAATAGACACATGAAAAGATGCTCATCATCACAAATCATCAGGGAAATACAAATCAAAACTACACTAAGATATCACCTTACACCTGTTAGAATGGGAAAAATAACCAAAGCACAAAGTGACAAATGTTGGAGAGGTTGTGGAGAAAAAGGAACCCTCATACACTGTTGGTGGGAATGCAAACTGGTGCAGCCACTATGGAAAACAGTATGGAGATTTTTCAAAAAATTAAAAATAGAAATACCATATGACCCAGCCATCCCACTACTGGGTATCTATCCAAAGAACTTGAATTCAGCAATTCCAAAAGTCCCATGCACCCCTATGTTCATCGCAGCATTATTTACAATAGCCAAGACATGGAAGCAACCTAAGTGCCCATCGACTGATGATTGGATAAAGAAGATATGGTATATATACACAATGGAATACTACTCAGCTATAAAAAAGGATAAAATCATCCCATTCACAACAACATGGATGGACCTTGAGGGTATTATGTTAAGTGAAATAAGCCAGATAAAGACGAACTCTGTATGATTCCACTCATAAGTGGAAGTTAAACATATAGACAAAGAGAACCGATTGGTGGTTACCAGGGGAAAGGGGGGGTGGGGGGAGGACACAAAGGGTGAAGTGGTGCACCTACAACATGACTAACAGTAATGTTCAACTGAAATTTCACAAGGTTGTAAACTATCATAATCTCAATAAGAAGTTTAAAAAAATTATTTTATTGTTCCAAGCCCCTAAATTTCAAGATGGTTTGTTATACAGCAAAAACTGTATGATACACAGACCCACATCTGGTCAGTTCAGTTTTCTACCGTGTGAGGGAATATCAATCACTCAACTGGTTGCTCATCTTTCCTCTTCTTCCCTTATGGAAAATATCTTAGCCCGGTTCTTTAGTTACAAGGAACAAAATCCATTTAAGTTTGCTAAAAACCACACTCTGTGTATGTATATATGTGTGTGTATATGTGCATGCACACGTGCTGAGTGGGAGGTAAGAATTGGTTTTAAGACAACTTCTTAGGCTCAAGACCTGCAGCTCAGCCAGGCTTCATGTTTGCTGGTGCTGGAAAGCCTCTGAGAACTGAGTCTATTCTTTCCATCTTTTTTTTCTCTCTCTGGGATTCTTCTCTGAAACTCTTTGAACGTATGTTCTGTTTTCCAATTTCGCTCTGAAGACTGGCTTTCTCCGTTGAGTCATCGAGTTGCACAAGTTGCACAAGTCTAGGAGAGACTGAGGTGTCATTTGATTACAATCTCTTTCCAAATACAAACTCTCAAAAAGAAGATCTGATTGGCTCAACTCATTTGCCTGTTGCCTATGAGTAAGCTTCCCTTTAATCAAGTGGTCACCCTGATTTGGTCAGCAGTGGTGACATGGGACAGATAGGATGGGCAAGAAGACTTTGTGCATCTGCTGGTTGGCTGGAGTTCTCGATCTAGGCTGGGCTCAGCTGGGTGTCACTGCCTCAGGCTGTGACTGCTAGGGTGGCCCTTTTTCTCACTGCAGGTTGTATACTAGATAGGGTGGCTCTGTTCCATTTGTGTTCTCTTCTTTCTTAGACCAATGAGATAGCTTGTTCTTGGTCATGTTCATCTAATGGTGATGATAAAAGTGCAAGAGAATGAACAGAAATGTACAAGGCCTATTAAGGCTCGAAATTGTCACACTGGCACTTCCATCCAGATATCATTCACCAAAGCAAGTTACATGGCCAAGCCCAATTCAAGGGGCAGGGAAATCCACTCCATCCAAGATGAGAATTAGGGTCAGAGAAATAGGGCTGAAGAATTAGGGCCAGCAATACAACCTAGGACATGTTCCCTTTTTCATATCTTGGTATGCCCATCTTTGGACGAGCAGAGATGGTAGTGGTGGTGACTAATGGTGAAGAGCCAGAAGAGATGGGTCCAGGGGCTAGAGGAACAAACATGTCTATAGGAATGGCTTCTAAGATCATCAGCAGTCAAAATGACAGAGTTTAAAGGGATACCCTAGATATGGGCCTACTCGGGATCAATACTATTATTCCAGGAGATCCAATATGGTGCTATAGCTGCAATCTCTTGGCCATGACATGGCCCTACAGTGGAGAGGGGCCAGTTAGGTTGTTCAGGGTGGAGATAGTCTCCCTGGAATGAGAAAACTGCTGTGCACATCGAGAAAGCAACACAGGGGCCAGCCCAGTGGCGCAGCAAAGTGTGCAGTTCCACTTCGGCGTCCCAGGGTTCACCGGTTCGAATCCCGGGTGTGGACATAGCACCACTTGGCAAGCCATGCTCTGGTAGGCGTCCCACATATAAAATAGAGGAAGATGGGCATGGATGTTAGCTCAGGGCCAGTCTTCCTCAGCAACAAGAGGAGGATTGGCATCAGATGTTAGCTCAGGGCTAATCTTCCTCAAAAAAAAAAAAAAAGAAAGCAACACAGATACATATATGTACTCATATATCTGGCCAACATATGCAACATATGGCCAGATCCTGCTAGCTCACAGTGCTTTTTCTGTCTTGTAAAACCACCATCCCCCACCCCCAACCCACCGTACAACTTGTTGTCTAAATGACTCATTTGGCAATTTATCATGTCCCACTTTACCTGTTTATTTAATTTGTCATGTGTGGATCATGTGAAAAATCATAAAACTATTTTTAAAAATAAAATTCAGAGCAGGCCTATGCCCATATAGTTGATTCTGATTGTTCAAGGAGTAGAAATCAGGGTAATGAAGTCCAGAGACCCAGTAAGTGAAACTGGTGGTAGGAGGAAGAGGCAATAAAGGTAAACCATTAGCAGGGGTTTGCTGTGATAGTCCCAGAAGAGGCTCCTAATGCAAGCTAGTTGCTAAGGGCCGAAAGGAGGCTGTGGCCTGAGTGTGTTAGGAGAAGTGGGGGAGGAGCTTCCTCCAAGCACTTAGGGGAAGAAATGGACCAAGGCCAAGCAGCAATAGGAACTCTTCAAACTTCCTCATCTCTGAATTCAGAGTAAGCTCCTGTTTACCTTTCTAGCCTCATTCCCCACAACTTCCCCATCTGTACTCTACTTACTGCCAACGAGCGTGCTTTCCGTTCTCCAAAGACATCCTGCTCTTTTCCTGTTCTATGCCTTTGTGCCGTTTCCTCCATCTAGGATGCTGTCTTTCCAGTTTTTGCCTATCGAATTATTCTCATCCTTCAAGGCCTATCTCTAATTCCACTTCTTTCACGAGGTGGATTCCTCAAGCAAATATGACCTGTTTCTACTTGAACTCCCGTAGTACAACTCCTAATGTGCCTTGAATTGTCATTTGACCTGTACTTGTTTTATCCATCTTTTCCTTCTTCTTCTCTCTGTATTAGTTATCTGTTGGATGTCCTATATTTTGTCTGGTCCTATTAAGACGCATGTCCTCAAAATCTCTTCTCTCAAAAGGCTCTAGTTGGTCTAGAGGAAGACGCAGACCGGTAAACGGGAATTGCAACATGTGATAAAGACTAAACAAAAGTAAGCGTAAGTGCTATGGGAGCCTCTAAGAAAGGAACTCTAATCAGCTGCTAGAGTCAGAATCCTAAGGGTAAAGGGCAGAAGTCATTCCAGCAGAACCAGCAGCACATGGAAAGACCCTGGGGTTATTCACAAGCTGCTGTAAGGAGCAATACATTAAAAACTTTTGTTTAGATCTTGGTAAGTTAACCTAAATGTATAAATTACATTAATATTTTCCTATTTGTTGTATCTTCTGGCAACCTTCAATAAGCTATTATTCATCCCAATTTACAAATGAGGAAACCATGCTCAGGGTGATTAATTTAGAGTCTATCAGATTCAAAGTAGCAAAGTAAGGATGACAACATAGGTTTTCTGATGCCAAAGCCATGCTCTTTCCTCTAGATTCTGCCTCTCAGGTCTGGCTCCTCCAGATAGGAGAGAACTGGGCGAAAGGTCAAGGAGAGGCTACAGGAGAAATGTTAGGAGTTGGAGGATGAATGACATAACCCTCACAGTTTTTGCCCAGGACTAACTCTGCTCAATACAGTATCAAAAATCCAATGTGTAGCAGGTAAACCAGAGTGCCTTAGTCCCTTCCCGTGGACTCTTCTCTACTTTCAATGGTTGACACTGCTATTGGCATAGGTAATAAAAAGGGGGCGGGGTGAGTGTAGGATGACCTCTAACCTACTTAAAGAACTGGCGTGGTTACAGTGATGGTAGCCAACAAGAATGTCATAACATTCAAGTGTGCAGAATTGGCTTGGAGTCGCACAAATCATCTGACTGAAATTCTAACCTCAGTACCAGGGGTATGCCTTTTTTTAAAAAAAATAATAGGATATCACTATATTCTAACTCAAAACAAAGTTTCACTTCATTTCCACTTAAAAATACATGTGCTATATACAACATTGAGGAGAGGTAATAAGGGTTTGGCAAAATCTAACAAGTAAGATTGCTGTAACTCCAAAACTTCTGGTCTCTACAGAGACCAGCACTGCCACCCTCAGTAAAAGGTGGAAATTGCAATTATCAAGTAAGAATACAGTATCCTTAAATGAAATGCAAATTGCTCCCCTAATTAACAGCCTTGAATGATGGACTATTGGTGTTGGAAAAACTCTTGGAGATCACTCCTTTTTCTACATTAAAATTAGATAAAGAAAAATTGGGTGACTTAGCCGGGTAACATTTTTTTGGGATTTCCATGTACATGATGTCATTTTATCTTTGAAACCTTGCAAAGTAGACATGACAGGTGGTGTTCTGATTTTACAGATAAGAAAACCAAGTTCAAAGAGTTTAGCCCTTGCTTATTAGCACAAGAGTAATAAATGACTGTGCCAGGATTTTTGTGCTTTTTACTGTACCACGTGACCTTTCAAGACTTTTTATTGACCTGAAGAAAATGATAGTAAGGAATAATAAAAACGAAGAAAGAACTTAGCATTTCACTGTTTTCTTATGCAGTCCAATAAGGAGGTGGAAAGGGTTCTAGATTGGAGCTTAAAACTTATTTCCAGCAGTTATTGGCTGAGTGACCTTGGGCTACCTTCCTACATGTGTTCATCTCTGAAGTCACAAACCTGTCTTGCAGGGTTAATGTGAGGCTCAAATGAGATAATGAATGGGAAAGCACTGTGTAAACAACGAAATGTTAAGTGATCATATGGTGAAAACACATTCTGGACGACCCATGCTTTAGAAATGTAGAGGAGAAAAGAACATTAACTGTTTAGGTACTTGTCTCATGAAGGACATCTGGAACTTATAAAGGAGGATTCAACAGCTTTAACAGCAGAAATGGTAACTCTGAACACAAGAAGAAATCTATGTGCTCTTGTCTGAGAAGACAATATAATAAAGAAGGTATTTTAGAAGTTCATTTATGGACTCAATACATTACCAATTAAAATCCCAACGGAGCGCTTAACAGAACTTGAGTATCTGCAGTCAACTTTTTATGGTAAACCATGCCACCAAGCAATATTTTTAGGAAAAAAAATGACAGCCTGGGATTTACTCTGCCAAAGTTCTAAACGATTGTCACAATTTTCTGGTAGTATCTCAAGTAGAGAAAACAGAAGGAGGAAGTAGAATAAAAAGTAGACAAATAATATTTTAAGATGTCAATATATGGCAAATCAGGTGACCTAAAGGAATAAAAAGAAATCATTAATAAATGTGTTAAAAATGGATATGAATATGGAGAAAAATAAATTTACAGCAATATCTTGTATCACATCCAAAATATTTTTCAAATTAGTTAAAGAGTTAAATATTAGAAAGCCACCTACAAACAAAGCCAGAAGAAAATGGAATCACAGATCTTAAATCGGTTGTGGAAGGGAGATAATTTCTTGATACCTGAAGTAGTAAAAATATCTGTGGTTGGGGCCGGCCCGGTGGCACAGTGGTTAAGTGCGCACGGTCCCCTTCGGCAGCCCGGGGTTTGCTGGTTCGGATCCCGGGTGCGGACGTGGCACCGCTTGGCAAGCCATGCTGTGGTAGGCGTCACACGTATAAAGTGGAGGAAGATGGGCACGGATGTTAGCTCAGGGCCAGTCTTCCTCAGCAAAAAGAGGAGGATTGGCGGCAGTTAGCTCAGGGCTAATCTTCCTCAAAATAAATAAATAAATAAATAAATGAATATATTAAAAAAATATCTGTGGTAAAATGGATATAATAAGAAACGAAATGTTTTCCCACAACAATGGATAATAAAGTGAAAACCACTGAGTGAGAAAGATATTTGTAATTGATATGTAGGAACAGAAATTTTAGCCCCAAAATAAGTAAGCAAAAGAGATACTGGCTTGTAAAGGCAATAACTACTTTCTAAGAAGCATGGTCAAAGAATGTGAATGTACAGTTATATAAGAAGAAATATATGGAATAATTAAATTTTACTCAAAAGTTAAGCTGCCAGAAGAATTTTAAATTTTGTGAATTAGAGCAACTATGAGGTGTGATCTTAACTATATTTAATTAGTAAAAATAAATCAATTTGAATAGGTTATTATTGACAGGGTTGTGGGAAAAAAATATTCTTATATGTTGCTGATAGAATGTGGGCATCCTTTACCAAGGAAATACTTCAAAAGAAAAGAAAAGGGGCTGGCCCAGTGGCTCAGTGGTTAAGTGCACATGTTCTGCTTTGGCTGCCCAGGGTTCACCGGTTCGGATCCCGGGTGTGGATGTGACACTGCTTGGCAAGCCATGCTGTGGTAGGCGTCCCACATATAAAGTAAAGGAAGAGGGGTACGGATGTTAGCTCAGAGCCAGTCTTCCTCAGCAAAAAAGAGGAGGATTGGCAGCAGATGTTAGCTCAGGGCTAATCTTCCTCAAAAAAAAAGAAAAGAAAAGAAAAGAAAAAGACCCACTTGTACAAAGACACAATTGCATATCGTATTCCAGTCAAAACTGGAAAGTACCTGAAATATCACTGTGGAGAAATTGCTAGGCAAACTGTGATATGTTTAGGCAATGGATTAATATTCCCATTAGAAATGACAAATATTAGGAGCATATAAATATGTGGAAATGATATATAAAATAATGTTAAGTAAAACAAATAAACAATGTACATACATTGATACCAGTCTTACAAAACTTGTAGTATAAGCACTAGGGTTGGAAGGGACCCTCTTGCTAAAAAACAAATATTTTTCAATGACGTTTTACCCCCTCATTTAAATATTTAATTTGACTTTATTTTATACCACGTAACTAAATAGTCAAAACATAAAAATATGAAAATACATGAAAAAGTCAGAGATAAACAAAATTCTCTCCTGGGGCTGGGATTATTATCTTAAAAATTTTTTTCACATCTACACATTGTACTTTATTTACTGCTATAAACAGAATGTTTGTGTCCCCCAAAATTCATATGGCGAAACCTAATCCCCAATGTGGTGCTGTTTGGTGGTGGGACCTTTGGGAGGTGATGAGGTTGTGAGGGCAGAGCCCTCCTAAATGGGATGAGTGCCCTTATAAAGTCCCCAGAGAGAGCTCCCTTGTCCCTTCTGCCATGTAAGGTTATAGTGAGAAGATGAGCATGTGAACCAGGAAGGGGTCTCTCACCAGACACCAAATCTGCTGGCACTTTGATCTTGGATTGCCCCGCATCCAGAAGTGTGAGAAATAAATATTTGCTGTTTCGAAGCCACTCAGTCTACGGTATTTTGTTATAGCAACCCAAAGAGAAATGGACTAAGACATTTACTATCTATAACTGTGATACCCTTTGACCCTTTTTTCCTTTTTTTTTTTTGAGGAAAATTAGCCCTGAGCTAACTGCTGCCAATCCTCCTCTTTTTGCTGAGAAAGCCTGGCCCTGAGCTAACATCTGTGCCCATCTTCCTCTACTTTACATGTGGGACGCCTGCCACAGCATGGCTTGCCAAGTGGTGCCATGTCCGCACCCTGGATCCGAACCGGTGAACCCTGGGCCGCCGAAGTGGAACATGCGCACTTAACCACTGGGCCACCAGGCCGCCCCGACCCTTTTTTCTTTTATCAGCTTAACTTGTAGACTTGGAACTAGATTTACTCTTAGAGATTATCTAGTCCGACCTTCTCGTTTTGAGAATGAGGGCACTGAAGCCCAGAGAGATTAAGGAGCAGCTCAAAGTCACAGAACTTGTCAGTTGCAAATTAAGTTTTAGATTATATACAAGCATTACTTATTTTCTTATAAATAGATTTGTCGGGGCCGGCCCCATGGCCGAGTGGTTAAATTCGCTCACTTCGCTTTGGCGGCCCTGGGTTTCGCCGGTTCCGATCCCGGGCACAGACATAGCACCACTCATCAGGCCATACTGAGGCGGCGTCCCACACAGCAGAACTGGAAGGACCTACAGCTAGAATATACAACTATGTACAGGGGCGCTTTGGGGAGAAGAAAGAAAAGAAATAAATAGATTTGTCATACCTCCAAATGAGCATGTGATTCATCAAAGAGAGAAACTCAATGTCAAAAGTATTATTACCTCAACCTTGCTCATAATTAAAGAAATGAAAATCAAAATAATAAAATGCTATGTGTCACTTATAAGATTAGTAATAAACTAAAAATATGGTATCTAGTGATGGTGAGAGTTTGGGGAAACAGGCATCGCCATATTGTGTTGGAGGGAGTGTCAACTGATGCAGTGACTTCTGGAGGGCCATTTGGCAATAGCTACCAATCATTTAAATGCACTTTTCATCTAGAAATGCCACTGCCAGGAATTTACCCTAGAGATATACTTGCAAAAGTTCTTCAAAAGGATATTCATTACAACATTATTATATAGGAAAAATGAATAACTCACTAAGGCATTGGTTAATCGGAAACTGGTTAAATAAATTAGGAATATTCTTTAGATGGAATACTATACAACTACTGAAAATGAGATGGCATATGTCAAATTGGAAAAGGTCTGTAAGATAAATTATTAAGAGGAAAAAAGCCAGGTACATAATCATGAACGGTCCCTGGTGTGTGTGGAACATACATATACACATATACACACACATATATATGTATGAATTCTGGAAGAAAACACAAGAAACTTTGAATAGTAGTTGCCTTTGGAGAGAGGGATATGAAGGAGGGGAAAGAGGAAAGCTTTCACTTAACATCTTGTAGTAATCTGTACCATATGGATTTTCTACCTAATTACATCTATTACTGGTATTTTAAAATTGTCAACAGAGTTTATGTAGGTTCCGGAGTCATGGCCAATATTTTTTTTCTTTGTTTCTTGTTTCAACTTTATACTTCTCTGTATATTTTCTTTATATTTCTCTGATAAAAAGAACAAATATTTTAACATTTGTATTGGGTTATATCCATGTAAACTGACCCAGAAAAATGTCCATGAAATTTTAAGTGAAAAAAGCAAGTTGCAAAGTGAAATTTTTCATTAAAAAAAATCTGGGGAAGGATGAGTATTACATTATAACTTAGATGGGCAGGATTGGTGAGGAAGAACGGAAAACCTCTTTTTGAAATACAAATCTAATAAAGTAAAAAAATTAAATTAAAAATATCACTAAGAAGCTATATGGGGCCTGTATCAGTTTCCTATTGCTGCTGCAACAAATTATCACAAACTTAGTGGCTTAAAGCAATACATATTTATTGTCTTAAGTTCTGAGGTCAGAAGTCCAAAACGGATCTTACTGGGCATAAGAAAAGGTGCTGTCAAGGCTGTCCTTCTGGAGGCTCCAGGGGAGAATCTGTTTTCTTGGCTTTTGCAGCTTCTAGAGGCTGCTCGCATTCCTTGACTTAGGCCATCTTCAAAGTCAGCAATGGCCTGTCCAGTCTTTCTCACATTGCATAACTCTGACACTTTTTCCGCCTTCCATTTTTTTTTCTTTTGAGGAAGATTAGCCCTGAGCTAACATCTGCCACCAATCCTCCTCTTTTTGCTGAGGAAGACTGGCCCTGAGCTAACATCCGCACCCATCGTCCTCCACTTCCTATGTGGGACGCCTACCACAGCATGGCTTGGCAAGTGGTGTCATGTCTGCACCCGGGATCCGAACTGTCAAACCCTGGGCCACCGAAGCAGAACGTGCACACTTAACGCTGCGCCACCCTCCTTCTTGCATTTTTTTTTAAAGATTTTATTTTTTTCCTTTTTCTCCCCAAAGCCCCCCGGTACATAGTTGTATATTCTTCATTGTGGGTCCTTCTAGTTGTGGCATGTGGGATGCTGCCTCAGCGTGGTTTGATGAGCAGTGCCACGTCCGCGCACAGCGGACCGCCTGCAGCGGAGCACACGAACTTAACCGTTACTCGGCCACGGGGCCAGCCCCTCCATTTTTTTTTTTAAAGATTTTATTTTTCCCTTTTTCTCCCCAAAGCTCCCCGGTACATAGTTGTGTATTTTTAGTTGTGGGTCCTTCTAGTTGTGGCATGTGGGACGCCGTCTCAGTATGGCCTGATGAGCAGTGCCATGTCTGCACCCAGGATTCGAACCGGTGAAACCCTGGGCTGCCAAAGCGGAGCGCACGAACTTAACCACTGGGTCATGGGGCTGGCCCCACCTTCTTCCATTTTTAAGGAACTTGGTGATCACATTGGGCCCACCACATAATCCAGGAAAATCTCCCTATCATAAGGTCAGCCAATTAGCAAACTTAATTCAACCTGCAACCTTAATTCCCCTTTGTCACGTAAGGATACATATTCAAAGGCTCCAGGGACTAGGTCATGGACATTTTGGGGGGAGGGCATTATTCTGCCTACCACAGGATGTGAGGACAATGGCAACTTCTGGAACTATCTAGAGATGCTCCCAACGTGAGCCAGCGGGGCTGGAATGCTAGTAATTGGTCGGAAGGGGCTGAGCTGGCTTTATAATCTCACGCTGATAGTACCTCGGTTTAGTGTAGCCCGAAGGAGAACCTTTTATGTTACTTTCGTACCTGAGTCAACCCTGGGAAGCAAATAGGACTGTGATTTGCTTAATTCCTTTATCTTTTTCCTCCTTATTTCCATTTTAAGATGTATTTGCTGGCCCTACATCTGCACCAGTGCTTTTGTCCTTTTGTGGAGTCTTTAATCCACCAACCCAACCGCATCCTTGGTGTGAAAAAATGCTGCCACAGTACTCTGTCCTTGGCACACTTCCTGAGCAAGTTCCATCACCCACCAGAGCCCCAGCTGAAACACGCCTGTCATCATCACTCTTCATTTAGAAAAGGTATAGGTTTGCAACACTTATTTAAGGTGTATCTATGTGCACACACACAGACAAAATTTACTCTGGAGGTTTAAGTAGGAAAAGAAAAGGGGAATACAGTTGGACTTGAAATAGAAGCACTATGCAAAATTCAGGAGTAAAAGTTAATTTAGGGAGAATAAGAAAAATTGCTTCTATAATTAGAATCATACTGTTTAGGAACCTCAATTCTCGTCTAAGGTCTCAGGTGTACATTTTCATGAACAATTATATAATTTCCTCCCTAGACTTAATCTTCCCCTCTGATTTTGTGGCATTAGTAGTATCCAACTCAGAATTTAAAAAGGAGGTCGGGGCTGGCCCGGAGGCGCAGTGGTTGAATTCCCATGTTCTGCTTCAGTGGCCTGTGGTTCACCAGTTTGGATCCCGGGTGTGGACATGGCACTGCTTAGCAAGCCATGCTGTGGCAGGCGTCCCACATATAAAGTAGAGGAAGAGGGGCATGGATGTTAGCTCAGGGCCAGGCTTCCTCAGCAAAAAGAGGAGGATTGGCAGCAGATGTTACCTCAGGGCTAATCTCCCTCAAAAATAAAAAATGAGGTCAGAAAAAAAGTCATCACCTGAAACGGAGCTAATATGACTCAAATGGAGGAGATTAATCATGGACAAGAGTGACCTACCTAGGGAGCTGGTATGGGTTATGTGGGAACTAAGCCAGAATTTAAGTGCAAGTCTCTGGACTTCTAGTTCCAGAAGTTTTATTCTTTAAGGTGGAAACAAAATACTGGTTTTTTGCATTTCAGAGGGACCGGCAAAAGTTCAAGGCTGACATGGATGTCCAAATAGGAGAAGCCCTCATTGTTGGCAAAGGGCAGAGTTCGAGTCTCCTGTTTGGGATGGCACTTCCTATATTTGATCTACCCGGTATCAGTAAAGGTGTGGGCCCATAGCAGGCTCTCAGCAAATATTTACTCGGTGCTTGATACGGTTTCTTCTCCAGTGTAATATTTTTAATCCGGTTCAAAGGTGAAAAATATTAGAAATCAGGTGACAGCCCCCACAGTGGTTGGTTCACATGAAATGATGTCAGAAGGATGTGGGGTGAGGAAGGATTGGTGTGGGATAAGGAGTAGAAATTGTACACGGCTTGAGCATGTAAATCCAGGGAAAGGCAGCTAGCTGAGAGACACACAACTACTGTGTCATTTTCAAGGCACTATAAAGAGCTTCTTTCTTTTGCCCAGAGCTCCTTATATAATGTGGGTGAGTGTGATGGGTTGGGGGGATGAATAGGGAGCACACGCATGCCTTTCTCCAAGCAGGCCTACAAGCACATTCCTGTCACTCCTGCCTCTCTCCCCCATCTCCTCTCTCTCTACCGACCAAGAGGAAAGACAGGAAGCAACAAAGCCCACTTCAAATTATAAGCCAAGTGCTCTTGTGTGCTTAGCATATGTTATTTAAATATGTTGCTGCTGCTGCTGACAGATCCTGAAAAGGTTATGTAATCTACTTGTGAAATACACAACAAAGAAAGGTAGCAACTGCATTGGCAATTGTCTGTAAGTTGCATACCTATCTTTTTTTCCCCTTTACTCAAAGAGTGGCTGTATAGCAACTTGCCCATCAACTTTGGAATCCACAACAAAGAGCGCATCAACTGAAAGAAGAGTTTTTACTGTTAAAATCCAAAGTAGGTCAACCCTAGTGACTTTTATAAAGCTTCATTTCCTGAGTTAATGGAAAAAAAACTTTAGCATTAGAAATTTAATGGTGCCATGCTTCCTTTTCTCTTTTTCAAAGAAGGTTTATGTCACGGCTTATCCTTTTTGTCTGTGTGTCCTTACTGTTGGAAATTTTATGTTTGCAGTGTTTATCCCAACTATACATCAAAACTGGTTAAATGTCTTTCAGCAAGGAAAACTATATTGAGAAATCACAAATCGTTGCTCTGTCTTTATTTCACTTATGAATTAAATATTTGTTTTAAGTAAAAGATTATTACTTTCAGTCACTTCTTTTAATGAAAGCCATTTAGTGAAGCCACTTCAAAACTATGAGAACATGAAAATTCTGTGTCTTTTTCTTATTCTATTTTATAGCAGGAATCAAAGTTCATTCAGGGGCTGGCCCCGTGGCCGAGTGGTTAAGTTTGTGCGCTCTGCTGCAGGCGGCCCAGTGTTTCGTTGGTTCGAATCCTGGGCGCGGACATGGCACTGCTCGTCAGACCACGCTGAGGCAGCGTCCCACATGCCACAACTAGAAGGACCCACAACGAAGAATATACAACTATGTACAGGGGGCTTTGGGGAGAAAAAGGAAAAAAATAAAATCTTAAAAAAAAAAGTTCATTCAATGCTTTAACTTATGAGGCCCCTAACTTAATAAAGAACTGGACTTTTTGTGTATTTTGTCTTTGTTGGGCAATACTTAATGAATTTGTTAATTGTTCTTTGGAAATTAAGAGGTAGTTATAGAAGATCAAGTAGGGGTAGGAAAAATAATTACTCAAGTGAGGAAGTCTGAAACCTCAGGGGTTTTTTTGTTTTGTTTTTGGAGTTTTTCTTGTTTTTTGAGGAAGATTAGCCCTGAGCTAACATCTGCTGCCAATCCTCCTCTTTTTGCTGAGGAAGACTGGCCCTGAGCTAACATCTGTGCCCATCTTCCTCTACTTTATATGTGGGGCGCCTGCCACAGCATGGCTTGACAAGCTGTGCGTAGATCCACACCCGGGATCCGAACCGGCAAACCCCAGGGCGCCGAAGCAGAATGTGTGAACTTAACTGCTGATCCACTGGGCTGGCCTCTGAAACGTCAGTTTTAAGCCGGTAACTTAGTAACTGAATGCCCTTGGGCAATGGATTGATCTGAGTCACCTCTCTGACTTGAATTTATGAATTGCACATGAGTTAAGGGAATGGTAGCTATAAAATCCTAACATGGAATAATTAGTATACTAATTAAGTCCTCAGAAAGGACTTTGAAGTCAGACTGCCTGGGTTCAAATCCCAGCTCAGCTGCCTACTACATTGTGACTTGGAGTAAGTTCCTTAACCTCTCTGTGCATCACTTCACCATCTATAAAATGTGGATGAAAATAGGTCCTACCTCGTAGAGTTGTCATGATGATTAAATTAACTAGTATATGAAGAGGACATGGAAAGTGCTTTGTAAGAGTTAGTTATTATGCTAGGAGTGGTCCTAATATTGAAATTGGTTAATGATCAATTCATTAATAGAATAATTTGCCACAAATCATGCTAAACCTTGTTTGATCATCAAGAAGAAGAAAAAAAAAACCCTTATGGATGACAACCAAAACCATCTACACCCACAGAGCTTACTGTCTACAGTCATTATGCAACTTTATTACTCCACACTCTGCTGTCTTCATCACCATAATTTGCTATCTCAGCAGACTCTTGCCCGAGAAGATAATAGTTGCCAATAATTTTATTGCTCATTCTGGGAACTTCCTGAAAGATACATTATACTCACAGACCCCGAATTCTTTGCCTTAAAAATCCTCACCTTTCTATGTCCACCAATCCTAAACTATTATATCACAGTCCTTACCTAATCGTAACCAAGACTGCTCATTGAAAGGCCTTCCTTAACCCAGACTTCAAAACCTCATAAACATCCTGAATTTCCCCTCCCCACCCAAGATTCCATCAAGGTCACTCTCGTATTGCAGTAAGAGTAAGCTCAGCTTTGTCTTATCAACAAGTCATCTTGGTGATCTTTATGGGGAGCCAGTATTTCACACGGATTAGTGTACTGAACTCTGGAACTGGAGTTAGAAGGTATGACTTGAAGTCCCAGCTGTGCCACGTGGGCAAGTCATTAATTTTCAGATGCCTCTTCTGCAAAATATATATGTATAAAATATATACACATACACATAACGTATATAAAAGTGCCTGCTATAGTATGTGGTGAAGAACACTTATTAAGTGTTTCCTACATTACCATTCTTTTTCTTTTTGGTTGCTTGCTGGGGAAGGGTAAGCCGGGGAAATGACTAAACTGTTAGTGTGTTCAAGCCATCATGTCTGGGTAAACACTCCTTGACCCCTAATAAACCACCTTATAAATACAGCCAGTGTGGGTTGAAGACCCTGGATGATGGGGATACTTCTTTTTGCCTGAGACACTATTGTTTTCTGAAGGGACTGCACACAGGACCCAGAGCAAATGTTAAACCATTCTTATCTGCAGACAGCAAGTAGCTGATTCAAAACCTTACGGGTGGACGGCCGAGGAGCAACCTCTAGCACACTCAGCTCCTTTGTTCCTCAGAATCTTGTGGGTATGTGGGAGGTGTCCTATGTGGATATTTCCTAGGCCTTCATCACCTTGCTCACTGACTCCTCTCCTCCTTTGTCACTTCCAGTGCCACTTATCGATTCATTAACTCTCAGGTCCAAATTTACCCTTTTTGCCTGCTTTGGGAAAATGGGTCCGGACCCTTTAAGTCTTCTTCCTTCACCAGCTGCCCAATGTTAAGCTTTGTCAGTGGAAGGTGCTGGAGAGACATTGCAAGAGGAAAGGATATTGTGTCATGGTCTGATGTGCTTGCTCAGCAGTCTCCTTCAGGATGCTGGGCTTCACCAGCGCAGGCAGCTTCTCCAGCACCCAGCTCCCAGAGTGCACAGAAGCCAGCAGCATCTAATGTCCAGAAGCTTCCCCTGGCACCCATCTTGAGTGGTGTTATAGCCGAGTGCCTCTCTTGAGACACCTCCCCGTGAACAGCTTCCTAGGAATCCTAGAGGATAGGTTTATCCCAGCAAGTTACAGAGAGTAGGTTTTCAGCGAGTTCTGCTGGTGTGACACCACATGATTTCTCTGTCATTCAGTGAGTCATGACGATGATTTGTCAACGAGGTCTGGATCTTAGTCTTCAGGGGAGGGGTATCTTTCTTGGGCACTCTATTTTGGGTCTAGAGGCGGTGGCTGCTTCTCTATCTTCAATTCCTATACTCTGTAGAGTACTCTTTACCTTTTACTAAGCAATCCCGCATTACTCCAACTTCCTGTGATACTTAATGATTCTTTAAAAAAACTTTAATTAGGCATTTTTATTTCTTTCTCTGTGAATTGCCTATTTTTATTCTTTGCTCATTTTTTTAAATGAAGCCACTTTATTGAGGTATGATTGACATACAAAAAGCTGTACATATATAATGTATACAACTTGATGAGCCTGGAGATAAGCATACATCCATGAAATCATCACCACAATCTATACCATAAACAAGTCCATCACCTTCAAAAGTTTGCTCTTGCCCTCTTTATATATTATTATCATTATGATTTTGGGATAAGAACACTTAACGTAAGATCTATCCTCTTGGCAAATCTTTAACGATACAGTCCAGCATGTTAACTATAAGCACTATGCTGTACGGTAAATCTCTAGGGCTTATCTTGCATATCTGGAACTTTGGACCCTCTGACTAATACTTCTCCATTTCCCCTCCCCCCAGCCTTTGGCAACCTGCATTCTCCTCTACCTTCTACGAGTTTATTATTTTAGATTCCTCATATAAATGGTATCATGTAACGTTTGTCCTTCTATGTCTGGCTTATTTCACTTACCATAATGTCCTGCAGGTTCACCCATGTTGTCGCAAATGGCAGATTTCCTTCTTTTTCAAGGCTGGATAATATTCCATTGTATTTGTAAGCCACATTTTTTTTTTACCCATTCATTGATTAATGGACATTTAAGTTACTTCCACGTCTTGGCTATTTGGAATAATGCTGCAATGTACATGGGAGTGCAGCTACCTCTTCAAGATACTGATTTTAATTCTTCTGGATAAACACCCAGAAGTGGGACTGCTGGATCACATAGTGGTTCTCTTTTTAATTTTTGGTGGAACCTCTATACCGTTTTCCATAGGGGCTGTGCCAATTTACATTCCTACTGGCAGTGTACAAGAGCTCCCTTTTCTCTACACCCTCGCCAACACTTTGTTCTTTTGGGGGTTTTTTTGTGGTTGTTGTTTTGTTTTTGATAATAGCCAGCCTAACAAATGTGGGGTAATATCTCATTGAGGTTTTGACTTTCATTTCCTGATTAGTGATGTTAAACACATTTTCATGTACTTGTTGGCCATTTGTATGTCTTCTTTGTAGAAATGTCTATTCAATTCCTTTGCCCATTTTTAAATCAGGTTGTTTGTTTTTTCACTATTGAGTTATAGGAATTCCTTATATATGTTGTGTATTAATCCTTTATCACATATATGGTTTGCAAATATTTTCTCCCATTTTATAGGTTAACTTTTCCTTTTGTTGATTGTTTCCTTTGCTGTGTAAAAGCTTTTGAGTTTGATGTAGTCCCATTTGTCTATTTTTGCCTTTGTTGTTTGAGCTTTTGGTGTCATAGCAAATAAGTCATTGCCAAGGCCAACATCAATAAGCTTTTCCCATTTGTTTTCTTCTAGGAGTTTTATGGTTTCAGGCCTTACTAGTGAGTCTTTAATCCATTTTGAGTTAATTTTTGTGTATGGTGTAAGATAATACACAAATTTCATTCTTTTGCATGTGGATATCCAGTTTTCCCAACACCATTTATTGAAGAGACTATCCTTTCCCCATTGTGTATTCTTGGCACCCTTGTAAAAGATCAGTTGACAATATATGTGTGGGTTTATTTCTGGGCTCTTATTATATTTTTTTTTTGAGGAAGATTAGCCCTGAGCTAACATCCACTGCCAAGCCTCCTCTTTTTGCTGAGGAAGACTGGCCGTGTGCCCATCTTCCTCTACTTTCTATGTGGGACGCCTGCCACAGCATGGCTTGCCAAGTGGTGCCATGTCTGCACCTGGGATCCGAACCAGAGAACCCAGGCCACTGAGAAGCGGAACGTGCACACTTAACCGCTATGCCACTGGGCCGGCCCCATTTCTGGGCTCTTTATTCTGTTCCATGGGGCTATATGTCTGTTTTTATGCTGTGACCATACTGTTTTCATTAATGTAGCTGCATATTATGTTTTGAAATCTGTAAGTGTGATGCTTTTAGCTTTGATCTTCTCACTCAAAGTTGCTTTGGTTATTTGGAGTCTTTTGTGATTTCGTATGAATTTTAGGATTATTTTCCCTATTTCTATTAAACATGCCATTGGGATTTTGATAGGGATTGAATTGAATTCATAGATCATTTTGGGTAGTATGGACATTTTAACAAAATTAATTCTTCCAATCCATGAACATAGGATGAGTTTCCATTTATTTATGTCTACTTTAATTTCTTTCATGAGCGTTTTATAGTTTTCAGTGTACAAGTTTTTCACGTCCTTGGTTTAGTTTATCCTTAAGTATTTTATTTTATTTTTTTGATGCTATTGTAAATAGGACTGTTTTCTTACTTTCCTTTATGGACAGTTTGTTGTTGGTGTATAGAATTGCAAGTGATTTTATACAGTACAAAGCCGTATCCTGCAGCTTTACTGAATTCATTTATTAGTTCCAACAGGATTTTGTGGAGTCTTCAGTGCTTTCTACATATAAGATCATGTCATCTGCAAACAGAAACAATTTTACTTCTTTTTTTTCCTATTTGGATGCCTTTTATCTTTTTTCTTGCCTAATTGCCCTTCCTAGGACTTCCAGTACTGTGTTGAATAGAAATGGCGAGAGTGGGCATCCTTGTCTTGTTGCTGATCTTAGAGGAAAGGCTTTCAGTTTTCACCATTGGGTATGATGTTAGCTGTGAGCTTTTCATATATGGCCTTTATTGTCTTGAGGTAAATTCCTTTTATATCTAATTTGTTGAGAGTTTTTTTTTTTAACCATGAAAGTGTGTTGGATTTTGTCAAATGCTTTTTCTACATCTATTGAAATGGTCACGTGATTTTTATTTATTCTGTTCATGTGGTGTATCACATTGATTGATTTGCATATGTTAAACCATCCTTGCATCCCACTTGGTCAGGGTGTACGATCCTTTTAATGTGCTTCTGAATTCAGTTTGCTAATATTTTGCTGAAGATTTTTGCATCTATGTTTATCAGGGAAATTGGCCTGTAGTTTGCTTTTCTTGTGTCTCTGTCTGGCTTTGGTATCAGAATGATGCTGGCCTCATAAAATGAGTTTGGATGCGTTCCCTCTTCTTTTCTTTTCTGGAAGAGTTTAAGAAAGATTGGTATTAATTCTTCTTTAAATATTTTGTAGAATTCACCTGTGAAGCCACTTGGTCCTAGATTTTCTTTGTTGGGAGGGTTTTGATTATTGATTCAATCTTCTTGCTAGTAATTGCTCTATTCATATTTTCTAATTTTTCATGATTCAGTTTTGGTAGGTTGTATGTTTCTAGGAATTTATCCATTTCTTCTAGGTTATCTAATTTGTTGGCATATAATTTTTCATAATAGTTTTATATAATCCTTAGTATTTCTGTATTATCAGTTGTAATGTCTCCCTTCTTTCTGATTTCATTTATTTGAGTGTTCTTTCTTTTTTCTTACTGAGTCTAGCTAAACATTTGTTGTTTTTGTTTATCTTGTTAGAAAACCAGGCCTTAGTTTCATTAATCTTTTCTATTGTCTTTCTAGTCTCTTTTCCATTTATTTCTGCTCTGATCTTATTTTTGTTGTTCTTCTTTTTCCCAAAGCCCCCCAGTACCTAGTTGTAGATTCTAGTTGTAGGTCCTTGTGGTTGTGATATGTGAGATACCCCCTCAGCATGGCCTGATGAGCGGCGCCATGTCTGCACCCAGGATCAGAACCGGTGAAACCCTGGGCCACCGAAGTGGAGCATGCGAACTTAACCACTCGGCCACGGGGCCAGCCCTGGTTATAGTTATTCTTAATTCCTTTGTATTTTAACTTTTAAACATTAGGGTTAAAATGTTTTATGCACCACTATTACAGTATTGCATTATTCTGTGTTTGTCTATATATTTACCTTTATCAGTGAGATTTATATGCTTTTGTGTTGCAGTTCCGTGTCCTTTTATTTCAACTTGAAGAACTCCCTTTAGCACTTCTTGTAAAGCATGCCTAGTGGTGAAGAATTCTCTCATTTTTTGTTTGTCTTGGAACGTTTTATCTCGCTTTGATTTTTAAAGGTTAGTTGTGCCTTGTATAGTATTCTTGGTTCACAGTTTTTTTTTCTTTCAGCACTTTGACTATATTATTCCAGTCTTTCCTGGACTGCAAGGTTTTTGCTGAGAAACCTGCTGAGAGTTTTATGGGGGTTCCCTTGTTTGTAATGAGTCACTTTTCTCTTGCTCCTTTCAAAATTCTCTGTCTCTAACATATAATTTAACTTAATTATATATATAGTTATATGTATAATATAATTTAATTATAATGTGTATCAGTGTAGGCCTTTTTAGGTTCAACCTATTTGAATCTTTTGGGCTTCATGAATCTGGATGTCCACTTCCTTCTTCAGATTTGGGAAGTTTTTATCCATTATTTATTTATTTTTTTTAAAGATTTTATTTTTTTCCTTTTTCTCCCCAAAGCCCCCCGGTACATAGTTGTGTATTCTTCGTTGTGGGTTCTTCTAGTTGTGGCATGTGGGACGCTGCCTCAGCGTGGTCTGATGAGCAGTGCCATGTCCGCGCCCAGGATTCGAACTAACGAAACACTGGGCCGCCTGCAGCGGAGCGCGCGAACTTAACCACTCGGCCACGGGGCCAGCCCCTATCCATTATTTTTTTTAATAAGCTTTCTGCCCCTTTCTCTTTCTCTTCTCCTTCTGGGACTTCCAGGATGTATTGGCATGAGAGCTGGGATCTCCTATTCCACCAGCTTGCTGATGTCACTTTTCATTAATAATTTTTTATATCAAACTTTCTCTGTGTGGCTATTCTTTCCTGATTGGACCCAGACTGATATGCTTCCCAAGTCATTTCTACCTCTTTATTCTCTTCCCTCTTTTGTGCAGAAAGTGAGGCATGAGATGAGGCCTTGCCCTAAGTATTTGCCAAATTCCCCAGTAGAAATTATTAAGTCATATTGCCCATCAGTCTCCTTCGGAGCATTGCAGATTTTGTAGCTTCAGGTACCCCTAATTTCAATATGCTTTTCTCCTCCTTCTAGTTACCATTATTCAAAGGCAGACAGGCTCAGACTCTGGTGGTCTCTATTGTGGGAAAGGGGTCATAGGGAAGGGGGACATAAAAAGTGAGGGGCTCTGGCTGATCTTATAGAGAATTTAAAATCAAACACATCCTGCCTTCACAAAAATTAATTTTTTCTAAAACTCTGTCTATAAGAGACAAAAAACAAAGGTCTATAAGAGAAATCCTTTCTCTCCTCTAATATATATTTGACTCTTATTTATTGAGAAATAACACGCTGATTTTATTACCTTAAAAGAACATTTGCCGGGTCCGGCCCCATAGCCAAGTGGTTAAGTTCTCGCGCTCTGCTTCTGCAGCCCAGGGTTTCACCGGATCGAATCCTGGATGCGGACATGGCACTGCTCATCAGGCCACATTGAGGTGGCGTCCCACATGCCACAACTAGAAGGGCTTGCAACTAAGATATACAACTATGTACCGGGGGATTTGGGGAGATAAAGCAGAAAAAAAAAAAAAGATGGGCAACAGTTGTTAGCTCAGGTGCCAATCTTTAGAAAAAAAAAGAACATTTGCCTTCTCTCAGGCCTAATTCACATTACAAAACATGCCATATTGTCTGATAATAACTGGTCCCAATGATTGCAATCTCCTTCCTCATTGAAATGTGTGTGTGTTTATGTATCTTTTAAATTTTAAATTTAAAACAACTTCAAGGAATAAAACAAGTAATTAGCAAAATATATTTTGAAATAATTTATGAAATGGGGAATGATTAGTATTTATTTCTGAAATTGCTTCCCCTTTCTGTGCTAACTTTTCAGCTGGTTGAAGTTATTTTTACATTCTTTTAACCCACGAGGCAGCTGCTCTTTAACCATATCCCTCATTCTGTTTATTTCCTTTGAGTCTTTTGCACTGATGTCAAAGCACCAAATGTAACAGTGAACGTCTATCTTTATAGAATATAACAAGCTAATTTACTGCAGGAGAGAAATTTTATATTATTTCTACTAGCTTTATTGATCTATAATTGACATACAATGAACTTCCCATATTTAAAGTATACAATTCGATGAGTTTTAACATATGTACACACTCATGAAATCATGACCACATCACGATAACGAACATTTCACTCCCAAAGTCTTCTTGGCGCCCTTTGTAATCCTTCTCCCTTGCACCCTCAATCCCATTTCCCCAGGCAACCGCTCATGTGGTTTTTGTTGCTATTGATTAGTTTGTATATTTTAGAGTTTTATAAAAATGGAGTCATACAGTAGGTATTCATTTCTGTTTGGCTTTAACACAGAAAAATTATTTTGAGATTCATCTATGTTGTTATATGTACCACTAGTCCATTTCTTTTTATTGTTTAGTAATATTTCATTGCATGATACATCACCATTTTTTAATTCATTCACTTGTTCATGCACATTTGGGATATTTCTAGTTTTTGGTTATTACAAATAAGCTGCTATGAACATTTATACACAAGGCTTTGCATGGATATATGCTTTTATTCCTCTTTCATTGGGCAAATGACTAGAAGTGGAATAGTTGAATCACATGGTTGGCGTGTATTTAACTATTTGATAAAGTATAAAACTGTTTTCTGAAGTGATCCTACCACTTTACAATTCTAGCAGAAATGTATGAAAGTTTCAGTTGCTCCACATCCTCACCAAAACTTGGCATGGCCAATCATTTTAATTTTAGACATTCTAATAGGTATGTAGTTGTAGCTCATTATGATTTTAATTTGCATTTCTTGAACTAATGACATTGAGCATCTGTTTATGTGCTTATTTGACATCCATTTATCTTCTTTGGTAAAGTGTCTATTCAATTTTTTTGCCCACTTTAAAATTGGGTTGTTCGTTTTCATACTATTGAAATTTGAGAGTTCTTTATATATTCTGGGTACTAGTTATTTATCAGATATGTCATTTTCATATATTTTCTCTCAATCTGTCTTATCTTTTTATTCTCTTAACAGTATTTTTTTGAAGAGCAGGAGCTCTTAATTTGATGGAAGTGCAGTTTATCATTTCTTTTATGTATCGTGGTTTTAGTGTCATATCTAAGAAATCATTTCCTAATCCAATGTCACAAAGATTTTCTTTCATGTTTTTCTATAAGTTTTGTAGTTATAGGTTTTACATTTGGGTCTCTGAGTCATTTTTAGTTAATTCTTGTATATGGTGTGAGGTATGAATTGACATTTGCTTTTTTGCACATGGATATCCAACTGTTTCAGCACAATTTGTTGAATAAACTAGACTTTCTGTGCTGAATTAGCATTGCACCTTTGTCAAAAATCAGTTGACCATATGGGTATGTGTCTATTTATGGATTCCCTATTGTGATCAATTGATCTATTTATGAATCTTTACACCAATACCAACTGCAACTTTATAATAAATCTTTTCTTTTTTAAAGATTGACACCTGAGCTAACAACTGTTACCCATCTTCTTTTTTTTTTCTGCTTTTTCTTCCCAAATCTCCTCAGTATATAGTTGTATTTTTTTTTCAGTTGTGGGTCCTTCTAGTTGTGGCATGTGGGACACCGCCCCAACATGGCCTGATGAGTGGTGCCATGTCTGCACCCAGGATCCAGAACCGGTAAAACCCTGGGCTGCCTAAGTGGAGAGTGCGAACTTAACCACTCGGCCACGGGGCCGGCCTATATATAAATCTTGAAGTCAAGTAATATACGTCCTCCAACTTTTCTTCTGCTTTTGAAAGTTATTTTGGGTATCTAGGTTCTTGGCATTTCCACATGAATTTTAGAATCATCTTGTAAAGTTTTACAAGTAATCATGCTGGGATTTCAATTGGGTTGTTTTGAATTGATATCTTTACAATATTGAGTCTTCCAAGCCATGAAGATGGTATATTTCTCCTTTTATTTAGGTCCTAGTTAATTTCTCTCAGCAATATTAATTTTCAGTGTACAGGTATAACACATATTTTGTCAGATTAATTCCTAAGTATTTTATATTTTTCACGCCACTGTAAATAATTTTATTTTTATAATTTCAGTTTCCAATTTGTAATTGCTAGTATACAGAAATGCAATTGATTTTTGTATGTTGATCGTATATCCTGCAACTTGATAAACTTACTAGTTCTAGTACCTTTCTTGCGATTCCATAGGATTTTTTATATAACAAAGCATTTCAATGGGGAATAAAGAGAGTTTTATCCTTCCCTTCCAATGTAGATGCCTTTCATTTCTTTTTCTTGCCCTCTTGCAGTGGCCACAACATCCAATACAATTTTGAATACAATTGGTGAGAGTGGATATCTTTGCCTTCTTCCTCATCTTAGGGAGAAAACATTCGGTCTTTGACCACTAAGTATGAGGTTAAATGTAGGTTTTTCATAGATGCCTTTTATTAGAATGTGGACATTCCCTTCTGTTTCTAGTTTGTTGAGAGATTTTATTGATTCATTTTTGAATGCTAAACCAACCTTGCATTCCTGGGTGAACTCACTTGATCATGATTTATTACCCTTTTTATATAGTATTGGATTCAATTTTCTGGGGCAATCATGGGGCTTACCTAGTATGTTTCCTGTCTCTCAGGGATTATTGTGTTTCATTGCCTGATGTCCAATGTTTTGAAAATTGTTGTTTCATAAGTTTGTCCCTGTAAATTTGGACCCTGTTAATCCATCTTGGCTAGAAGAAGAAGTCCAAATGTTGCATTATTAACATGAACTCTGGAGGAATTGTGATAAAAAACTGTCTCTTAGATTACAAGCCAATATAAGGTATGTGTTTTCATACTAAGCAGTCATGGTATAGCCTCAGGAACAGAGGAAATGGAAATGGAAATTCAAGGCTCAGGAGACATCTTTAGGTTTGAGGAAGTCAAACTTTGATAGTGTTTCTTACTCTTTTATTTGAACAACAAATTAAGCATATTTTATAAGGAAAGCAGAAATAGCTCTTCTTTTATTGGTATTATTCATATTTCTATTCTAAGAGAAGATGTTGGTGAGTGTGTATACACAAAAACACACAGAGGAATGGGGAAACACAGTGAAAGTAAAATGTAAAGAAAAACCCTTTACATCAATTGGTGTACCACAGCTGAAATTTTTAAAATTGAACCTAGGCCCTCTAGAAGAATCAATCAAGGGTGGTATCTTCTTATAGGCTAAAAAATATTCAATGTTCATAGAATTGCTCATCCACAAAACTCCAACTTTTAAGATAAGTATACTCATTACTGGTTGTCTCATAAGTTCAGGAATACTTCAGCTTTGAGAATACATTCCAACTACTGCAACTCTTATTTCTTATTAAATTGCAAGGCAAAATTAAACCTCCTTAGCAAAATACGGCCTCCAGAAACATCTGGTCTTTATAAACAGAAGCTTGTGGGTAAAGACCATGTCTCCCTAACTTGTCAGCAATTCAATACTGCATTGACAGACAAATTGGTGTGGCCTAAAAGCGAACTTAAAGAATTATGTTGGCCTAATTTAGCTACAGAGCCATTGTTCTAGAGTATTCATTTTCTTTTCCTACAGATTTTAATTGTTTAATTTACTTTGTAATGATATATTTGTTAACTCACATAATGGTGCTTTTTGGTGTGTGTGAGGAAGATTGACCCCGAGCCAACACATGTTGCTAACCTGGCTCTTTTTGCTTGAGGAACATTGTTGCTGAGCTAACATCTGTGCCGATATTCCTCTATTTTATGTGGGATGCCAATGGTGCTAGGTCCACACCTGGGATCCAAACCTGTGAGCCCTGAGCTGCCGAAGCTGAGCACACAAACTTAACCACTACACCACCAGGCCAGCCCCATAATGGTGCTTTTAGGAAAGTCTTGATATACTGTCTCAGGATCTGCTTGAAGGCTCAGGCCCAGCAGGAACTAGACACTATTACAATGGCTTTCTCTAGACATATCTCTTTTCATCTCTGCAGCAACACACTTTTCACAACATGAGTTGAGCTCCCTCTGATGGAGGTATGTAAACTCTTTTTGTTTTAGTCATGCTTGACTGCCTTATTAGGCACAGATTCAAGTGTAGGCTACAATAATGATTTTCTTTTAAATCTTAAATTTCATCTCCTTCGAATAGAATGGAATCTCAGCTCCGGGAGCACATTAATTAATGCAGCACTTTATGCACATGACAGTTGCTTATGTCAGTCTGAGATCTTCTGACTCATACTTTTCTTCAATGGATGTTTCATTTTTTTCAAAATTTAATATTTATGGAGGAGCTACATTTCTCTGCTCAAAAGACCATTAGTAGACTGACAACATAGTTTAAAGAGGTTTTAACAAGATAGCATACTTTGAGCTCCAGTTTCAGATTGACCAGAATTTAAATCGTGGCTTTTTTACTTACAAGCTGTATAATTGTGCCTCAGGTTTCTCATCTTTAAAAATGGGACATGACTAGTATCTAACTTGTAGGGTCATGGAAATGAATAAATGAAATAAACATGTAAGGGACTTGGTAGTGTGCCCAACACGTGACACGTGCTTAAGAAATTATTTTGCCTCAGATTAAAACCAGAATACTGGGAATGTTTTCAAGGTAGTGTAGAGCTTTTAAATAGATGGAGAATTTCTGACTTTCCTGAGAAAATAGCAAATGGTAGTAGGCTATTGGAATTGGTGACCTTGGCCATTTGAAGATGATTGTCTTGTCTTAAACCCTGACTTGCTCCCTATTGATGCCCCATCCAACAAGGGCTTTGGTCATTCCTTGAACACAGCATACTTTCCCTCAACTCTGAGCCTGTAAGCACATAGTTATTCCTGTTCAGTTTCTCCACACCCAAGACTTAGCCTGGCAAACTGATGAGTCTAGTAATCCCCATGGCACAGACACTGATGTGAATAGCACCCCGTTAGTATGCATTACACCAAAACCTACATGCTTGAAGACTGTTTTCGTGTGGTCAGTACATACTTCCATACTGAGCATATGAGAATTCCAGAAATATCTATGATGTAGACAGTGATGCAAATGACATCCAATGAATTATGAAGTGTACTCAAAAGTACATGGAACACATCTACTTTTGTGTAACTGTTACCTGTCTCTACATTGAACATGGAGGCATCTAGAAATGGTGTAAATTGTGAAATGAATGGAATTTCTAGTGCTAGGCAGTGCACTGCTTTTGGAAGAATTCTGCAGTCATGTGCTCTCACTACATCTCTATTTAGTATGAGAGGTCCGGAAGTATCTATCGAACACACTAGGATTTGAATGGTACCTATTCAGTTGTAAAGTGCACCAAAATATAGATGGAATAAATCTATTTTTATATGGCCATTCCTTACATTCACATTGAACATACAAAGACACAAGAAAGATCCATGGTGTAGACTGTGATGTGAATGGCACCCATCAAGTGTGCAGGGTACACAACCATTAATGGAATAAATCTTCTTTCATGAGACCATTATTTTCCTCCTCATTGAGAATACAAAGAGTCTCATAAGATACATGGCATAGACTGCAATGTGAATGGCACAGCTTGAGTGTGTAGTGCACACAACCACTCGTGGAATAAATCTACTTTCATGTGGCCATCACTTACAACCACATTAAGCATTAGAATAGCCCTGAAATATCCATGATATAGATTAGGATATTGTTCACACTACTGGAGTCGTACAGTACACCCAGATGCACACTAGTGTTGTGCAATGCATGCAACTATTTGTAATACAAACCTAGTTTCATGAGGCTGTCACTTACTTTCACATGAGCATATATGGAGTCCAGAAAACTCCATGATGTAGACTGTGATGGTAATGGCTCTCCTTGAGTTGTGCAGTCCACCCAACCATGCATGAAATGTCTACGTTCAAGGGGCCATCATTTATTTCTACATTGAGCATATTAGGAATCCAGAAAATTCATGATTTAGAATATGATGGGAATGGCACTCATTGAGTTATGCAGTGCACCTAACTGAACATGAAATAAATCTATCTCCATGTGGCCATCAATTACTACCATACTGAGGATATAAGTAACCCAGGAAGATACATGGTATAGACTGTGATGTAAATCACACTCAGTGAAGTGTGCAATGCATTCACATACAACAGTAAATAGAATACGTCCACGTTCATGTGCTCATCACTTACCTCCACAACGAGCATGGGGGAATCCAGAATGAAACATGGCATAGACCGTGATGTGATCAGCCCTCCTAGAGTTGTGTAGTTCACTCATTTGCATATGGATTTTTTTCTATTTTCATGTGGTCACCACTTATCACCACATTAAACATACAAAGTGTCTAGAAAGATCCATGGCTAGTACTAGGATGTTAATTGTACTCCTTCAGTTGTACCTAAATGTACATAGAATAAATATATTTTCATATGCCAATCACCTACCTCCACATTGAGCACATGTAGAGTCAGGAATGATCAGTAGCATAAACTGTGATGGGAATAGCAACCCTTGAGGGAGCAGTACATATAATCCTTCACGGAATATGTCTGTTTTCACATGACCATCATTTTCTTCCATATGAGCATACGAAGTGTCCAGTAAGACCCATGGCATTGAATGAGATTTGAAGGGTACTTCTGGAGTTCGCAGTGCACTAAATCATACATGGGGCAAGTCTACTTCTATGTGTTCATCACTTACCTCCACCATGATTAAGGTAGACTATGATGTGAAAGGCACTTGTTTAATGTGTAGTGAACAATATCATTCAAGAATAAGTCTACTTTATTGTGGCCATCGATTATCTCCACATTGAGTATGTGAAAAATCCAGAGACTCCATGGCATTGATGGTGATGTGAAATGGCACTTCTTCAATGTGCAGTACACTGAATTGTTCATGGAATAAGTCTACTTTCATGTGGCCATTACTCACTACAACTTTAAGAACAGAGGAGTCTAGAAAATACCATGGACTAGACCAAATAGCCAATGAAATCCATTCAGTTGTGCAGTACATGCATATATGTACTGAATATATCTACTTTCACGTGGTAATCTCTTACCTCTATATTTATCACAGGAGGAGATCAGAAAGGTCCATTGTATATAACAGTATATAAACGGCACCCTGTAAATTGTGCAGTACACCCAAAGTACAAGGAATATTCCACTTTTATGATGCCCTCAATTACCTCCACATTGACCATATGAGGAGTCCAGAAATATCCATGGCACTAGACTGTTGTATGAATGGCATTCCTTGGGTATGGAGAACAGAGAAACATTCATGGAATAAATCTACTTTAATGAGGCCATCATTGTGCTCTACTTTGGGCACATGAGTAGTCAGGAATGATCTATGATACAGACTGATGTGAATGGTGATCTTTGAGTGTATGGTGCACACAACTTTTCATGGCATAATCCTTCTGTACTGTGGAAATCACTTACTTCCTCACTGTGCATATTAGGAATCCAGAAAGATCTACATCAGAAGTTAGGATGTGATTGGCATTCCTTAAGTTTTGTAGTGCACCCAAATTTACACAGAATAAATCTACTTGAATGTGGCATTTGCTCCCATATTAAACATATGGGTCCAGAACTCATCACGTGATTGGTACCCCTTAAGTTATGTAGTGCACTCAACCATACATGCAATAAGCCTAATTTCATAAGGCCATCATTAACCTCTACGTTGATCACATGAAGAATCCAGAAAGATCCATGACATAGACTAGAATATGGCTGTCGGTCCTTGAATAGTACAGTATATCCAAATGTAAGTGAAATAAGTCTAAACTCACATGACCATCATCTACCTCCACATTAGTATATGAAGAGTCCTGAGGGAACTATGGAATTTCCTAGATAGTGAATGGTACCTCTTCAGTTGTGCAGTGTACCCAAATGTATAAGGATAAATTTACTTTCATGTGGCCATAGTTTACCTCCACGTCGAACATCAGAGGAGATTAGAAAGATCCATGGCATAGGCTAGAATATGATTGGCACCACTTGTGTTTTGCGGTGCACCCAAAGGACGTGGCACAATGTAATTTCATGTGGCCAACACTCACTTCCACGTTGAACATATGAGAAATCCAGAAAGATTCAAGGCATAGACTATCATATGAATAGAATCTCTTAAATTGTAGAATGCTACCACCTGTACGTGGACTAAATTTATTTTTATGAGATTGTCACTAACTCCACATTGACCATATGAAGGGTCCAGGAAGTTACAGTGTATATATATTGTGATGTAAATGAAACCAAATGAGTTGTACAGCGCATCTCTCAGTAGTTACTCCATTTTGAGCATAGCAGTAGTCTGGAAAAAACCTGGTATAGACTGTAATGTGAATGGCACCCTCTGAGTGTGCAGTGCTCACAACTGAACGTGGAGTAAGTCTTCTTTTATATGGCCATCTCTTACCTCCATATTGAGCATATGAGGAGTCTAGAAATATCTGTGGAATAGAGTAGAATATGAATGGCCCTCCTTCAGAGCATCCAACCTTATATGGAATAAGGTTACCTTCATGTGGTCATTGTTCAGCTTCACACTGAGCAGATTAGGAATTAAGAAAAATCCACGGCAGAGACCATGATGTGATTGGTGCTCCTTGATAGGTGGCATTACATTAATGATAATATATATACACAGATTATATGTATAATGTATAAATTACATGTAATATTCAAATTATATATGTGTGTGTATAAAAAGTCTAGTAGTTCTGCTTCTCTGACTGACCAACACAGAGAGTCCAAAAACCCCAGCCAGCCAAGATGAGTAGAAGGAACTTCTAGTGGCCTCCTTCCACAAGGGGCTGAAAATACTGTGGCCTTCACGTGAGAAAATTGAGATAGCCATCAGTGAATCAGAAGAGAGGGAATGCAGAGGACAGAAGCAATGGTGGTGTTGTACCATCTAGGGTCTCACTACTAGGCACCCTTCTGCCTAAGAGCACTCAGCCTCTTCACACTTCCCTAAGTAGACATTGAAGAGAGGAGGATATTGTAGAACATTGGAGAATTTGTTTAGAGTGAGGAAGACTGCAGCTGGATATCAGATGAAATAGTCAACATGAAATCCTTATAAAATTTGCTGAGAAAAGACGTTCAACTTCACTGTAATCAGAGAAATGTAAATTGGAGCTAAACAGTGATTCCATTTTTCCCTTACACAAATGGTCAAAGATAGCTATAAAAAATTTAATTACACAAACCCTCTGAGTAGGCAATTTCACTCTTAGTTGTTTATCATAGAGATATCTCCACATGTATGTGAAATGATGTATGTATAAGGATATCCATTGCAACATTTTTTATTATAGTAAGAGGTTGGAAATTATCCAAGTGCCCCGCAGTAAGTAATTGGACAAATAAATAATGGTTCATCTATATGATGGAGCATAATGCATCTATTTAAAAGAATGAAGCTGCTTTATGTATACTGATAGAAAACAATCCTCAAGATATATCGTTAAGTGAAAAAAAGGACTTGCATAATGTGTGTGCAATATGCTTTTGTCTCTTTGTCTCTCCCTCTCCCTCTGTGTGTGTGTGTGCACATGTATTTTAAATGCTAAAACATCTCTGGAAGAATTCACATAAAACTGGTAATTTTGGTTACCTCCAGAGAAAGGAATTGGGTACCCAGGGAACTTTTTACCCTTTTGGACCATGTGTCTATATTACCTATTCCCCTGAAAACTTAATCTTAAAAGTTGTTGCAGGCTTGTTACAAATACCGCTTTTCAAGAGATGGCCCTTGACCTTTTTTCTATGGCAAGAATGGCCTGAAGAGCAAGAGTGACAATTATACCTAAAGATTAAGCAAGCTAAAATCCAGATTCCCCCCGCAAAAGAGATTTCACTTGCGAGGTACTACAGTAGTGAGGAATATGTATAGGCAAGAAAAAACACATTGACAGACCTAGGAAGGATGCCAAAGAGTGAGATACCCAAAAGAATAAGAGATTTAGTGTGATGCGCGCACAATTAGTTTTAGGGATGGCGTAGTGGCATAATGAGGAAGACTTGTTAGTGAGGAACGATGAAGATATTTATGTAGCAGAGACCCATGGGGCTAACAGAAGAACAGCTGGAAATGGTGTGTGTTAGGGGGGATTTGAGTCTAGATAGACCGAGGTAATCAAAGCCCTATAACAAAAGGAGCTTGAGGATGCCACAAAGACAATGAGGCAAAACTCCTCCAAATATTGATAATTATGTATGTGGAATACATGATATAAGAGAGGAGCTTTTTGGGTTTTTTTAAAAGTAGTTTCTTCGTAAGAAAAAGAAGTGATAGGAACAGTCCTGAAACATAGGCTACCATTTGGGTTAAGGGCAAGAGATACTCCACTAGCTAGTGAATTCCTCATGCTGATGTCCAGCTACACAGATGGAGCTGGACAAGGCATACCTCTTGGTGTGCAACTTTGACAGGACCGCCAAACCCCCCTTAAAATCCTGATGACGGGCCTCTGGGTGTGAGCACCTGTAGAGCAATTCTCCATTCTACTGAACCAAAAAACAGATGAAAGACCCTAATCCTGAATGGCATTTTGCAAACATACATTTCAAACTTTGTTTGAAGCACTTGAAAATGGAGCAATCTCTCTCTACAAGCTGCAAAGTCTGTTCTTTTTAGCTGTTTAATAAGTCGTACCTGACAGTTGATAACTTGTTTTGGATGTCAAAAATAATGGTCTCTTGTATTTATTGAGGACTTTACAATTTTTTTTTTTAAAGATTTTATTTTTCCCTTTTTCTCCTCAAAGCCCCCCGGTACATATTCTTCGTCGTGGGTCCTTCTAGTTGTGGCATGTGGGACGCTGCCTCAGCATGGTCTGATGAGCAGTGCCATGTCTGCGCCCAGGATTCGAACCAACAAAACATTGGGCCGCCTGCGGCGGAGCGCGCGAACTTAACCACTCGGCCACGGGGCCAGCCCCGAGGACGTTACAATTTTTAAAAGTACTTTCATAAATGCACTTATTTGTTTTCCAAACACAACTTGTTTGTTCTCAAAACAGTTCTGTGAAAAATGTAGAGTGAGTATTATTACCTAATTATTACCCATTTGTATCTAATTTGGGAGGTATAAAGTGGCTTGCCCAAAAGTCACACTGTTGGCTCATAGCTGGTTTCTGTGATTTGGTGGTCTTTAAATTTGTCATCACCTTGTAAAAATAGAATATACTAAACTGAGATAAATTGGAAACTGAACTAATTGGTAAATTAGTCAGGGATCTCCAGAGAAACAGAATTGCTTCTTCACTCTCCATGACTCAGCATCAATGTTTAGTCACCTGTCAAATCTTCCTCGGGGCTTTTGGCCATAACTAATTACTCCAGTAGTAGCTTTTAAATAATTTCCCTAATAAAGTCTTTATGATATTCTGACTTGAAACTATTTATGACTCAACCTTGGCAGTCTCTAACTGGGAAGTCAAACATAAACTGTTGGTTGATGATAGGAGCTGTCTCCCAGCCTCTGGCACAGAGGGTAAGGTGAAAAACTACTTGTGGTATGAATGATTAAAGGACTGAAGAAAGAAGGAATGCTGTAGAAGACGACAGCATGTGGGAGGTAAATGGCAATGCCACAATTGAGGGCATGTAGAAATGACAAGTGTTGCCCTCGTTCTGGGAGTGACAAGTTATTTCAGAAGACTGAGAAGGGGGTCTGTCGGAATCCTTGACTTCTTGGTCAAGGCACTTTGATCAAGGTGCATTCAAGGCGAGGTGGCGCAGTTCCTGAGTTCAGAACTTGCCCCTGTCTGGGCAGTCGCCCGAAGGTATTTGTATACTAGCTACTCAGGAAGGGATGTCCTAGGTGATCCTGAGTGGAGAATATCCTGACGAGGGGGCTCTCAGGTCTTGGATCTCTTGGAGGTTTGAGGATGTCTGGATAGACACAAAGCCTTGTGGGTGTGTATTTATAATAACAAATGAAGCACTCAATATAGTGAGTGGAGAAATAATAAAAAAAAAAATAGCTCTAGCTTCAAACTGGGCAGCGATCAGGAGGACACATATGGAAATGTGTATGGTACGTTTCTGTAGACAGTCTCTTTCCCTGGCTTTTGTCCTGTTCCTTGAATTTCTACAATTTTATCTTTTACATATGGCAATATTCCAATCATGTTTTAAGACTTAAGACATGTTTTTTAGAACAGTTGTAGGTTTACAGCAAAATTAAGCAGAAAGTACAGAGCTTTCCCATTTCCTCCCTGCTCCTACATATGCTCATTTTATTTTCCACTTTAATTTATTTTATTTTTGAGGAAGACTAGCCCTGAGCTAACATCTGCTGCCAATCCTCCTCCTTTTGCTGAGGAGACTGGCCCTGAGCTCACATCCGTGCCCATCTTCCTCCACTTTATATGGCTTGCCAAGCGGTGCCATGTCCGCACCTGGGATCCGAACAAGTGAACCCTGGGCCGCCAAAGCAGAACATGCGTACTTAACCGCTGCACCACCAGGCTGGCCCCAATTTTCCACTTTATTTTTAATATACAAGCAAAACGTCTTCGTTATAAAACAGAAACCTCAAATAAGCAAAAGGAGAAGGAAAATTTTTTCCCAAATAACATCTTTTAAGGATAATTACTGTTAATTTTTGGTGGCTACCCTTATGTAGATAAACACTTTTCTTAAGAATCTTGCTTACAACATAACTGAGTGGAAAATAACTTTTTCCACACACTGTAATTTTATTTTTGAAAGATTTACTCTTTTTTGTAGAAAAGGTCATACATGCACATAATACAAATTTCAAAAGTCACCAAAGAGTCTACAGCTTCTTCTATATCCTCCCAGATATAATGAATTTGGAATTATACATATTTTTTTTTCCCACATAAATGGTCGCACATCGCCAACATTGTTCAACATTTTGTTTTTTTATTTACAATAGACCTTGGAGATCTATTACATTTTAGTTCACTGAAATTTTCAATACCTTTGCTAGGTAGCAAGAACTATTAAAGTCGAAGGTGTCTTTTTCTGACTGAGACTGATTAAGACAATTAAACAACTAAAGAGAAGCTATGCCTTTTGAATGGTACTCAGAACGCTAATCTCAGGAGGCACAGAGATGGGGATTAGGCAAAGAACTATGGAGTGGATGGGACGGAACTGGCCAGAGCCTGGGGAGCGCCGGGGAAGGAGTTGTTCAGTTCTAGCTGGGAAGAGAGGAGGCTGGAGAGAATGGGAGTGACTGAGGTCAGTGGCCAGAGATAGGAAGGCAAAGAGAAATTTGTGGAGAAGAATGAGCAACATCTATTGAAATCCTGAAGAATCTCTGATTTTGTTCTACTTTGTATGTGGAAATGGGAAACTTCTGGCTAACTGCAGTCCTCAGTGCTAGCTTCATAGCATATCCTCATGCCTAGCCATCCAAGTTGCTGTCCTGGTTGGTTCTCCTGCCCCTTGCAATCTTCCTTGCAGGGCTGCCCTGATGTGAGAGGACTCTCAAGGCCAATCTGGGCGTGTTTTGTGTGGGTCTGCTTGAGGGGAATTCTTTACCACGGCTGGGACAGATGCCAGGAGGTAATCAACCTCCCCTCCCCTGAGACTCTTTTCTAGCTATCCCAGGGGGTCCAGAACCCTCATTCAGTGCCTTTCCTAGCACAGTGCTGGAACTTTCCCTTTTCACAGATCCTCTGTTCTTTGCCTAGAGGTGGGGAGTCTTGGAGAATTAATTGCTGTTCCTTGCTTTCTAAGGGAACAAGTCTTCTGCCAACCTTTGGAGAGGCCCAGGCTATACTTTGCTATATTTCTTGGGTTAGGGTGGAGATTTCTGCTTACCTCAGTGTCACTTCTCAAGTTGGATCAAGGATTGGTCTCCTTTATGAAACTAGGGACTTTGTTTTATAGAATGCCTAAAACAGTTTTTAGGACAGGCACTGTGTTCAAAAAATATATTAAGTAGATAGAGATAATAAATGAGTAGAAATAATAAAGGAGTAGATATAAATGTGGTTAGGTTTCCATGCTAGCACAGGAAAGCTAATTTAAGCAGAACGATGCTGGAGTCCATGTTAAGAGAACTATAGATCAGAACCACTAGGTGTAGCAATGCTTCTAGGGGAAATGTCTTCAGAGGTTCCTGGCCCCTTGAGGCAGCTCTAAATGGGAGAGAGGGCCTTCCAGTTCCAAGCTCTAGGTGGAGTCCATCTGGGCGGGGACTGGAATTCTAGGATTGGGGAATAGAGACTCTAGTGGGGAATGAAAAGGCCTTAGGAGGGGGAAACCCATGTTGGGTTTGGAGTGGAGGGGCTGCAGTAGGCATGAAGGAGTTGATGAGCCTGGGGAAAGTAAGGTTCCTGTGGAAAGGACGGGTTGGTTGTCTCTTCCTTTCCCATTTGTTTGTTTGGTTTTTTTTGAGGAAGATCAGCCCTGAGCTAACTACTGCCAATCCTCCTCTTTTTGCTGAGGAAGACTGGCCCTGAGCTAACATCTGTGCCCATCTTCCTCTACTTTATATGTGGGACGCCTACCACAGCATGGCTCTTTGCCAAGTGGTGCCATGTCCGCACCCGGGATCCGAACCGGCAAACCCCAGGCCGCCGAGAAGCGGAACGTGTGAACTTAACCACTGTGCCACCCGGCCGGCCCCTCTTCCTTTCCCATTTGTATCACTGGGGGGCTCCTGTGTGTGATAAGAAGAGACTGAAACCTCAGGCGAAAGAGGGCAAGTGGAAGGGGAGAGAGGAGGAGGAGCGGCCGCTAAAAAGTTTGGAGTCCTTAGTTACAGAGTAGGATTTTCTCTTCTCTACTTTCTTGCTGGTAGATGCTGCTGGCTCACCAAGGGAGGGTTTTCCTGCCCCTAAAGTCCCTTCCCTTCTTGCAGAGACCCCCCCACCCTCCTTTGACCTGGAAAGGCAAGGAGGCACAATCAGGACCTGGAAAGGGAGACTGAGATAAGATGGAGGCGTGCGAGGAAAGCAGCCTCAGAGGCCACAGCAGGGTCTGAAGTAGGTGATGGGGAGGGGAGAGGGCAGGAACTCCATGGTCCAGAGGGAGGCAATTTCTTAAGCACACATGGAAGGACCAAGTGGAGGGGACTGTTTGCATTTTTACGCTTTTTCATGAGTAAAAATGGGCAAACTTTCTTTCTAGATGAGGAGTCTCCCATTGGCTGGAGAAATGGAGTTCCACTTAGGAAAAAGAGCACGTCTTGGAAGTTAACATCTAAACCCATTTTAGTGGATTGAGTAACAATACCACTGCCATTATTTTTAGAAAAAGGAAATATGCCCCAAGACGACTAATTCTTGTGGTGGTAAATGGTAAAGGAAATGGTTCTATTGTCACACTCATGATTGTTCCAGTGCCCTGGTTTTCTCCAGGAACAGGTGTCCTCTTTGACGGGTGTCTGTCATATGCTCAGTGTGACATAGACCACATCATTTTCCCACCTGCAAACTTGGCCACCACATCCTGATCTTGAAAATCTGAAATATAAACTGAACTATGCTCCATTTAAGAGTCTATTCTTAGTGATTTATGTGAATTAACTTCTTGCCGAAATTTCCACACACTTAAGAAGGTTTTTCCACACACACTGTTGCCTTTCCTTGAGAAAACGAAACAAACCAAGACCTTTTGATCACGTGCTATTTTATATGCAAATAGGCAAAAGTGTTTGTTTCATGTATTTAACTAGTTCTTTTATTCAAGTAATAATTACAAGTATGCCAATTAGCTACATATATTTTTAATTTTAGGTTTCTCTTTAGTGTTTTTAATTAGGGGATGTTTTAGCAAAATGGTCTTGCAGTCTTCCTGGGTTAAAGTTCTAGCTCCAAAGCTATTAGCTCTGTGTCCTTGGGAAAGCTAAGTCACCTCTCTGTGTTTCTGTCTCTTCGTGTCTAAAATAGGGCTAAGATGGGCCCTGTTGGGAGGCTTAAATGAATTAAGACATTTAAAATTCTGAGAACAGTTTTTAGTGTATAATAAGTGCTCATTGTCTTAGTAGCTGTTATTTAAACCCAAAATAGTTCAATAGAAGGAAAATGACCTGGTGTAGTAGCAACAGAACAAGCTTAAAATCAGGAAGATCTGGATTTATATCTTTAAACCCTGGTCCTTGCTTGATCTAGAAAGTTATTTAACCTTTCTGAGGTCCAATTTCCTTATTTGTAAAATAGAAACAATGATATCTACTGCATGAATGTTACCGTGAGGCTTAAATAAGATAATAAGTAAATAGCCCACGTGTGGTAGATATTCTAGTCTCAGCAATATACATGTAAATGAATGCTAAACTTGTCCTACTCGAATCCTCTACTAATACCACTCTACTTTCTTTTAGGTCAGCAGTCCTCAAAGTATAATCTCCAAGACCCTTTCAGGGAGTTCATGAGGTCAAACTCATTTTCATAATAATACCAAGATGCTATTTGCCTTTTCACTGTATTGACATTTGTACTGATGATGCAAAAGCAATGAAACAAATTCTGGCTCCTTAGCACAAATCAAGGCAGTGGCACCAAACTCTACTAGTCGTCATTCTATTCTTCATAACCACACATCACAATAAAAAATGCATGTCTAGAATAAGAATGTCTTTAATGAAGCAGCAAAAAATGATAATTTTATGAAATCTTGACCCTTGAGTACACTTTTAAAAAAATATTCTTGGTAATGAAATGTGAAGTATGCGTAAAGCACTTTTGCTGTATATTGAAGTAGAATTGGTGTCTCCAGGAAAAGCACTTGAGTGATTGAGTTGCGAGCAGAACTAGTAGCTTTTCTCATGAAACACAATTTTTCCTTGAAAGAACAAGGGACAAACTACGGCTACTCAGTCTTGGAGTTTTGGCAGACATTTTCTTGAAAATGAATGAAGGGATTCTGTCACTTCGAGGAAAACAACTGACAGTACATGTTGCCAATGATAAAATTGAAGTTTTTAAATGAAAATTAAAATTTTGGGAAATTTGATCCACTATTATGATCTTGACAGCTTCCCAATACTTAAAGACTTTTCTGATGAGATTGGTCATGATATTAACAAACATGGGTTTTTGATATTATACAATATGAAATGTGTCAGCATTTGCAAGGGCTTCATAACTCAGTGAACCAGTATTTTTTCAAATGACCAATGCATGATGTTACAAAAGCATGCATGAGTATGAGATACATTCAAAGTGTAAGATAGACCAATGGATTTCAATGTAACAGAGTATGAAAAGTTAATTGATATGGTTTCAGATTCCATCTTACAAACAACCTTTAAGAAATGACCACTTACTGAGTTTTGGTGTCCTGTCAAAGGAGAATATCCACAATTATCTAAAAAGCCTATTAAAATACTTTTCCCTTTTGGGGCTGGCCCCGTGGCCGAGCGGTTAAGTTCGAGCGCTCCGCTGCAGGCGGCCCAGTGTTTCGTTGGTTCGAATCCTGGGCGCGGACATGACACTGCTCGTCGAACCACGCTGAGGCAGCGTCCCACATGCCACAACTAGAAGAACCCACAACAAAGAATATACAACTATGTACCAGGGGGCTTTGGGGAGAAAAAGGAAAAAATAAAATCTTAAAAAAAAATAAAATAAAATAAAATACTCTTCCCTTTTCCAACTGCATATTTCTAAGAGGTTAGATTTCCTTCATACACCTCAAGATGAAGTCTTCAACCAAAAAAACATATCCCAATAGAGTAAACACAGAATCTAGCCGTCTTCTATAAGCCAACATTGAAGAGATTTGTAAAAATAGAAAATGATTCTACTCTTCTCAGTGTTTTTGGAAAATAATTTTTCTTCAAAACTGTGCTATTTACATTACTATTTATTGGCTCTATTATTGTGATTCTTAAATGAGTTAATAAATATTAAAATTTTTCTTAGTTTTAATTTCTATTATGGAAAATATCAATATAACCCACTGTGGGGGACTGGCATTGGCCACCCCAAGATATGTCTCTTTGGCATGAGGATTATTTTGGGCTGGGACAGGGAAGGAGGCTCTGAGGAGCGGAACTTCCTTGTCCTTTGTTAGGAGACATTTACATTGTAAAGGAAATCTCTATCTGTAAAGGTGCCTCCCTCTCTGTACCAGGAAGAAGAAAGGGGATGACCTTCTCTCTAGAAACTCTTAATCAATGCCAAATGCAAGGACTTAAATCTGCATAATAATCTTATTTCTGTTTCTGATAACCTTCTGTAACTGACTCCCCCCACCCCCAACATCCTCCTTTGTCATTAGCTGTGATGATACTTAAGGTGAGGGCTTCAGCCGTTTTGGGGAGTTGCTCAGTTTGCCTGACCTCTCCCATGTATACATGTTATAAAGCTTTGTTAAATTTTCTCCTGCTATTCTGTCTCATGTGAATTTAATTCGTTCTCCAGCCAGAAGAACCCAGAGAGGGTAGAGGAAATGTCTTCCTCCCCTACACCACCTAAACAAAAGCTCTTTGGCCTCCTCCATAATTTTTAAGTGTGTACAGGGATGCTGACACCAAAATGTTTGCAAACTACTGCTTTGGACCAGTATTGCTCAACACTAGAATAGCTAAACACTAGACTCACCTGAAGAGCTTTTCAAAAATACCAATGCCTGGCCCCTTCTCAGATGGGTTAAATCAGAATCTCTGGGTTTGGAGCCTGGGCATTAATATATATGTATATTTTCAAACTCTCCAGGTGATACTAATGTACATCCAGGGTTGAAAACTATTGCCCTAATGTAGTGCTTTCCAAACTTGCCCAGAATCCTAAGAAGCATCCGAGACAGCTGTTAAATGTAGCAGTCCCAGGTCCCTCCCTAGAGCTAATAGACCAAATCTCTGGGGGGAGTGGCTGGAAAATCTGCCTGTTTAATAAGCATCTCTGGTGATTCTTAAAATGAGACAACTTTGGGAAACATTGCACCATTCTCTTTCCAACCTTCTCCTTCTTGATGGCAGGCTAGCTAAGGCATTAGTTGCTAACAAAGGCATTACTCAACTAGATTCAACCTACAAAGTTTAGAGTACACACCTTGAAACTTCCCCTGGGAAATTACCTTTCAATGTGCAATTTTGCATGCAGAAATGACTTTAAACTTTAAAGGAATATAGACACAGGAGTTAATTATTTGACAAGATACTATTCTTATATGGAGAATATTCTTATATTCTCCCAGGCCACTCAAGTTTCACAGTTTTGTGGAAGGTACCTGATAAATTTGGGTTGAGTGAGTGAATTCTGCATAGGCAGCTGACTCCTCAGCCCAAGTGTTCCAGAGGGATCTATGCCAGAGGGCTGGCAAAAACCAGTTTTTCTTGATCTGGTTGTCTTCTCCCTGGGATAAAAGCTTTGTAAATACAACAATTTCATTTCCTCATGAATTATAAGAAGGCAAATAGAGCTAAGGAGGTGTTTAAATGGATTACCTTGGAGTATAGACCAGAAAGTGGTTTATGGGAATCATGGTGGAGAAGTGAAACTTGCCTGAAGAGAATACACCCTCAAATTCCTACTTTTATCTTTGGGTAAAACAGGAAGAAGGCACAGCCAGTATTAAATAGTAACTTCCTGTCTGCAGCATCACAGTCATTGTTTTTCCTGGTCAGAGAAATGTAGACTCACTCAATTACGTGTGAGTGGAGATAGAGATATAGCTTTAGCAGTTTTTACGCGCTAAATGTCTAATGCCTGGCTCATAATAAATGCTCCATAATTGTTCACAATTGACCTCATTTGTCTAGAGGTCAATGTTAAAAAGGTGCAAAAATATTAGTAATTCTATACAGAATATTTTTAAATGTAACTTGCGTTCAACGAGGCTCACATTGAAAATTTGTAAAAACCTATAAGAAGAACTTAGCTCTGCCAGAAAAGATAACTATAAAGCTGAAAACAATATTTTCCTCGGGGGAGTAGAAATGAGGGGGCTGGGGAGGAGACTTTTCCATTAATAGCTCTGTATTATTATATATTTTTAACCATTAATGGCTAGTTTATAGACTTTTTAAAAGACAAGTTTAAATTTAGAACTACATAATCATATGTGGAGACCTTGAAGGGACCTGGAGACCCCTCTCTCCCCCACCAACCCAACTCACAGAATAGTTTCAACTTCCTCTTCACTATGATCTATAAATGGCAGTTGTTGGAATGCCCATATTTCTCTACGTCCATCAAGAGGCAGAATCTTTTGAATATGGGTTGGCCATGTGATTTGCTTTGATCAATGGGATGTTAGCAAATGTGACCCAAGCAGAGGCTTGAAAAACACTGGTTTCCTGGGGCCTGCCGCCGTGGTGTCCTTGTCACTTGTCTAGTCTGTTGATGATGAGAGAAAAGGGCCCATTTGTCATCATCGCCCTAGCCAACCACTAGACATGTTAGCGAGGCCACCTGGGGCGAGTCAGCCTCCATCTGACTCTCCAAGTGATCATATGAGCAATCCCAGATGAGATAAGCCAAGCCTGGCCCAGAGCAGAAGCACTCTCCCACAGAATTGTGAGCCAAATAAATGGTTGTGTTTCATTGTTTGTTTGTGAGGAAGATTGGCCCTGAATTAACATCTGTTGCCAATCTTCCTGTTTATTTTTCACTTGAGTAAGATTGCCACTGAGCTAACATCTGTGCCAATCTTCCTCTGTTTTGTATGTGCGATGCCACCACAGCATGGCTTGATGAGCAGTGCTAGGTCTGTGCTTGGGATCTGAACCTGCGAACCCTGGGCTGCCAAAGCAGAGTGTGCGAACTTAACCACTATGCCACCAGGGCGGCCCCTAAGTGGTTGTGGTTTTAAATCACAAAGTTTTGGTATGGTTTGTTATGCAGCAATTGGTAACTGATACAGTCACCAAATTAGGAATTCTCTGCTCTGGTCAAACAGGCCCATTCAATCTTCAAAATAAACCACTGTTCATACCTTTCTCTACATGAACTGTGCTCCTTGACTTCGCTCTTTATCCAAGATCTTTCTCATTTCTTTGAAGGTAACCTCAATTCCTCTACCTCTCCATGACCAACACGTTTCTTTTCTAAACTCTTGAAATATGCTTTATATCTGTTAGAGCATACCATTGCTAGTTTTTAATTATATAGGAAATATTTCTGTAGTTTAACACAGCAGAGATTGATGAGAGCTAATCCAAAGTAATTTAACAGAAATATGTTGTTTACTCATTTTTTTCTGTCCAATTTTATTACTATTTAACTCAGTAATCTGTACTTCTTTGATACTTATGCAATACTTAAGAAGTGTTATTTCTCTTTTTATGCATATGTCCAATTTCTGCCATTATATAGAAACTCTTCCTCATCTCTCTCTCAAAGTACTCTGTACAGGACCTTGTATATAATACATAGAGAATAGTGCTCTGGCTTTGGAGTGAGAAAAGCCTAGGTTCAAATCCCTGGCATCTACTAGCTGTGTGACCTTAGGCAAAAGAATTAACTTCTCTGAATGTCAAACTTATCTTATTTAAAAAAATAATCATACTTACTTTATAGGGTTATTTTGAGGATTAAATGACATAAATCAAACCTTCTAGTCAATACTGCACACACAGTAGGCATGCTGCAAAGAAAAACTTTTGCTATGAATAAAGCCTCATGTTAAGATGCAGAACACAGGTGCCTGAAAACCTAGCTACTCAAAGTGTGGTCCTATGCAGATGAGCAGCATTGTCATGCCCTGGGAGACTGTTGGAAATATAGAATGTCTGGTCCCACTCCAGAACCCCTGAATCTAGATTTTAACAAGATTCCCAGGTAACTCATATGCATGTCAAAGTTTGAGAAGCACTGCCTTAAAAGACAGTAAGTTACATGAAACCTGTAAATTGATTTGACATGATATCTGGGCAATTAAGCACTCATATCCACTGGATTAGATTCTCATCTACTCTCATTATTTGATGGGAATTTCTGATAATGAGCCCCCAAAAGAAAGCTTGCATAGTCATAAGCATCATAGTGATTCCTCTAAGAGAGTTGACAGAAAGAATTTCTTTCTTCTCTAAACTTTGAAACCAATTAATTGAGTTCTACTAAATGTGATGGCAGAGGGATTTGTAGGTTTAAAACTTATCTTGAAAGGTTTTTTTTTTCCATTAGCCTCAAGCATCTTTCTTTTCATCTCTAGGAGTTAAAGACCAAGGGAAGAGTTACAAAGAATAGAAACTACTTTGTTGTTGTAAATGGTACCTCTAAATAGGAGTTGTTTCAACAAAGCTAGCTCTTGAATCTATAATCCAATATATACATTGCTCGAATTTGACTCTATAGGGACAGGAACCAAAGGAGGGTTTGATGCGGCCGGTAGGAGACAGAAATGGAAAACGTCTACCCCAGAAGCCTCTCCACAAAGGGAGGAAATCTGGAGACTTAAGGGCCCAACGGCACTATTTTCACTTCCCTGTTGCCTTGTGAAATAACGTTACATTGCCTGAAGTTCTAGTTTCTTCTCCATAGGGCTCATGTGTCCCCGGCTGCCTTTAAAACATGAGTCGGTACAATGGAATGATAAAAATAGAATCGAGGGGGAAAAGCTAAGAAGCATTCCAAAGAGAATGTCAATTTTCAAAAATCTGGAAGTCTCTCTGGGGTGCTAGAGACTTTTACTTGGCTCTAGAGTGTGTGGTCCCTCTTTCGTCAGAAATCTACCCAAATTGCACAATTTGGTTGGATTAGAGCTCATAAAGATTATGCAGTTTAATTTTTCTAGGCCCTTTTATTTCTGGGCCAGGATCTAAGAGCTGTTCAGTCGGATCAGATGAAGGAACCTATGAACGTCTAACAGCTGCTTGGTGACAGAAATTAAAATTTTCATTAGAAGCCTGGATGTAGAGCAGTGTTTAAACTGCTTGGGACCTTTGCCTTCCAGAGCCACTGTCTTAAGTCAGTCAGGCTGGGAGAGAAAGATGCATTTGCGGAGCCCACTATCACCTTTGGATTTGAAGTTTTACTCTGCTCATTCTTTGTACTATAGTTCAGATTATCTAAAAATGCAGAGACAAGGATGCTAAGGAGAATGGAATCCATATCTTATCTCGAAATCCAATTTTAATTTATTAGCTTAATATGTCCTTTTCACTTAATTCAGTCCTTCAGGGAGGCACAAATAAGACGGAATACTAACAGATTCAACTTTCCCTTTTCCTCCCTTCTTTGACAAGTCTGAAAGGCAGACAAAAGAAAGAATAATGAGATAGATTGGGATTTAGAATAAAAATTGATGCAGGACAATTTAGATCTTCCACAGATTTGGTTGAGTCCTTGGCCTCTTGGTCTTAACAGAAGTAAATCGTTGTGAGGCTAAAGCAGAGTTCATGCAGGTACTCATTTGTGTGAGCTGCAGAGAATAGGTAAACAGATAACATCAGTAAAATGGAAATTCTCAGTTGCTCAACTAAGGAACAGAACAAGTTTTTTCTCTTCAAGATCAATTTATGGCAGAGGAAGTGAAGCATTATCTTGAGGAGGAAGTGTTTCTGTGTTCTAAGACCTGAACATCAGATTAGGGGGAGAGATAAAGGGTTAACAGAGAAAAATAGAAAAACTGGGAAAGAGGGACAGAAGTGTGTAAAAACGGGCAAAAAGAAGCAAGAACTTGTATCAAAACTCTGGAAAGTGTTTCCAGAGGTAATTTATTTTAGAGTTAATGGTAGAGATTTGAGTTTTGGTGTTAAGGATTTTTGCTAGATCATTAAGGCAGAGAATGTCAAGTAATAGCCAAGACTGACAACTGGAAAGCAGAACCAAAATATTTCATGAGATTGCTAATTCCTTAAGCAGTCAAGTACTTACCTTGCTAGCTCTGATCAATGCCAACTACAGGGTAACAGCCAAGAAGGATGAGCTATTCCATACATTATGCATGGCCTTAAAATGAAACATATGGGATTAAATCCATTTTGCCCCTTTAATTTATATCATATTCCAATTTTGAATCATTTTTCAACTGAGAGAATTTCAAAATGCTTCAGAAACTTTAGAAATGCAATGATTATATTATTTGATGCTGAAATGAAAATCTCTCTGAGGTGGAAAATGGGAGTTACTTGAGAGCAAACAGTATACATTCCAATCAATTATATTCTAAATAACAAAACCTCTAGTGCACAACAAGCCATTACAGCTTCATAGGAATTCAGAATGTTGTACTTAATAAAGCAATTATAATCTGTCACCCCATCCTCAAGATAAGCAGTACTGTCCCAGAGCTGACCTTATGGATTTCTTTGGTATAAATTAGACCTACTGAAGGATAACCAAGAATTTTTAAATGTCATATTAATTTTACTCTATGGAATGTGTAGCATGTCCCTAAACTCTAATATGTTCGTTAATTTTTATAGAATATCAATTAAAATTAATCTTCTCCAGAGGAAATGCATTAAAACTTTATATATAATACTGTAATTGTGTCTGCAGGAAATAATGATTGCAAAAATGACTAGGATAAACTGTGAAAAATGAACATGGGAAAATAGGATTGTGTTTTTAAAGATAAGTTATCCATTATGAAAAAAGTTTATTTTTATACCATCATGTGCTGTCATATGGGCATGAGGGTTTTTGTTTTGTTTACTTTTCCTAGAGGCACAGACCAATTTCAGTTATAAACTCCTCTGGTCTATTGAGTCGACTTGGCATTGGTGACTAATTATTTGTAGAGATCAAGGATAAGGTAGAATTAGAGAGGACTTCAACATACGGAGCTTGGGGAATCCTATAAAGATAAGTAAGGGTGTGAATTTGGGGGTCAAAAGATGAGAGATTTGGCCTTATTTATGTGAAGCAGTCAAACATCCACAAAAGAAAATCTGGAGATCATAGAAGAGAGACATCAGGACTCGAGATACGGATTCATAGATCATCCAAAGAAGATAATGGAAGGTGTGGCAAGTGATGAGTTCACCAAGATAAGATACTGTGGTGGGTGGGTGGGGGGTGGGAAGTGAGAATTTGAGTTCTAGGAAATAGAAGGTTGATAGGAAACCAATGAAAGAGCTTAGAAAAGAGAAAGTGAGGAGATGGGAGAATAGCCAGCAATGTGCAATGACACAAAATCCACTGAGCTTCGGTAGGAAAAATCTTCTTCAGGGAGGGGCTGCATCAATAAAGAAATGGGTAAATACATTACTATTGGAACATCCACGCATTGGAAGTCTACGTAGTTATTGAAAAGGATGAGGTCAATCTGCATGTGCCGACCTTGAGAAGTTTATATAAAAAAAGATAAGGGACAAAAGAGCATATGTAGTAGCCTATTATTTGTATACGGAAGAAGACGTACGTAATTTTTGCATTGATACACAAGAAACTGACAGTCGTAATTGCCTGTGGGGAGGGGACCTGAGAACTGGAGATCAGATACAGAGAGAGGTTTAATTTTCACTGTGTACCTTTTTGGTACCATTAACACTTTTTACCATGTACATGAATTTTTTAAAACAAACTGTTAAAAAGAGAAGAGATTAGTGAACAATGTCAAATATTATAGAAATATCAAAGAGGATATAGACTGAGACAAAAGTCATTAGACGTGATGATTAAGGGGCCTTGGTAACTTTGAGAAAGTAGGTTCAGTTGAGTCATTTGATATTGACAGAAAACACTGCAGTATAGGTGATTATAAGTGGCTGGAAAGCATACCTCAGAAGACAAAGAATCTATCCTGAAATGGTTTTGATGGAATAAATTTGTGAACTGATCAGTTGTGTGTATTTGCATATACACATATACATATATATTTAATATATACATAGAGTAGTCCCCCCTTTCTGCGGACGATATGCTCCAAGACCCCCCGTGGATGTCTGAAACCATGGATAGTACTGAACCCTACATATACACTATGTTTTTTCCTATACACACATATTTGAGGTGCGACAACAAAACTAGCACGAATTTCTTTTTCTTTCTGAACAATTTCATGGATTCATTCTCATCATAGATCTTAGCAACCTCAGCATATGATTAAAAAAAAATTTTTTTTTTTAAGATTTTATTTTTCCTTTTTCTCCCAAGGTCCTCTGGGTACATAGTTGTGTATTTTTAGTTGTGGGGCCTTCTAGTTGTAGCATGTGGGATGCTGCCTCAGCATAGCTTGATGAGCAGTGCCAGGTCCACGCCCAGGATTCGAACTGGCAAAACCTGGGCTGCTGAAGCAGGGCGATCGAACTTAACCACTTGGCCACGGGGCTAGCCCCTAGCATATGATTCTTTTTGTTTCCTTAGAAAGTCTAGAACTTTCACCTTTTCAATTAAAAGAAGCACTTTATGGCTTCTCTTTGGCATATCTGAATTTCCAGCATCACTGCTTTTGTGCTTTGGGGCCGTTGTTAAGTAAAATAAGAGTTATTTGAACACAAGCACTGTGATACCATGACAGTCGATCTGATAACCAAGATGGCTACTAAGTGACTAACAGGCGGGTAGCGTATAAAGCATGGACACGTTGGACGAAAGGATGAGTCACGTCGGGGCGGAATGGAGCAGGATGGCTGGAGATTTCATCATGCTGCTCAGCACGGTGCGCAATTTAAAACTTATGAATTGTTTATTTCTAGATTTTTCCATCAGTATTTTCAGACTGTGGTTGACTGCAGGTAACTGAAACTGAGGAAAGCGAAACCATGGATAAGGGGAGACTACTGTATATACCTTTCTCTAGTTATGGGAAAGGCAATAATGAATTTTATCTGGAACTGCAATTGGCAGGTAGGATGTGCCAGAAAGATAAACTATTGAGAGTGCAGTAGGAGTGATGAGGATTTTTAGGCTGCTTAATTTTAAAACGGTTTATGATGAGGATGTTAGGCTGGTTACTTTTAAAACTACAGATGAGAAGCAGGCTCCGAGGACTGGAATTTTGCTTGCCCTTTTGAGAGACATTTGCGTTTGTGAAGGAAGGGGGGATGACCTTGTCGGGACCTGAAATTGGCCACCCCAAGATATGTCTCTTTGGCATCAGGATTGTTTTGGGCTGATGGCTTTCGATAAACTGCGGGAAGGAGGCTCTGGGGAATGGAACTTGCCCTTGTTGGGACACATTTACATTTGTAAGGTAAATCTCTATCTGTAAAAGGTGCCTCCCTCTCTGTACCAGGAAGAAGAGGAGAGATGACCTTGTCCCTAGAAGCTCTTAATGGGGAAGGCAAGAACTTAAGTTGGTTGCTGTCTGGCAATCTCATGTAACTGGTTTAGGGTGGTGGCGTCTAACCTTTCTAACCTTTACTTAATCCGATTTGATTCTTGTCTAAAAGTCATGGGATCACCCAATGACCAGACCCCACCTGCACTGATACCATTTTAACTTTTTTTCATGTTCTTTCCTTTGTCTTGTAAAGAGATGAATCATATACCTATGCCTTAAATTTAGCCCTAACCCTCAACTCAGGGCAGCAGCAGGAGCTCTGACTGCCCGTGGGTCCTGTCCCCACGCACCAGCTCTGTCTGCCCATGGGTCCTGTCCCCATGCCAGCGGGGGCAGCAGCAGCGGCTCTGCCTGCCCACGGGCCCTGTCCGCATGCCAGCAGGGGCAGCAGAAGCAGCAGCAGCAGAAACTCTGACTGCCCATGGGTCCTGTCCCCATGCTATTCTACTCTCTAAATAAAAGAGCACTACTGCCAGATCTTAAGAGTCTAAGAAATCTTTCTTTCGACTCCTCGGCTCACCGACCCCGCATCAGGAGTACTTGGAGGTCAGCAGAAGGTGGACAGGGTGGAGGAAATCTAGTGAGGATTGGGGGTGAACTAAGTACGGATGATATCATAATGGAAATAGCTTGGAGGAAGTTTTGACACCAGGAGAGGTAACTGAATAATAGAAATAATATCGATTTAGAGGCAGAAATCAAGGCAGAAACTCTTTACCTAACATCCACTAGACTGGTAGAAAATCATATTATAAGATTTCAGCTACAAAAGATGTAATTCTGCTTTATTCTAGTCAGCAAAGAGCAAGCAGTTTAAAGACATTTTCATAAGCTCAGGTCTTATCAAAAAAGAAATGGTAAGCCAACTTGACATAGTGCCAACTTTTTGATCACAGAAAATGTTTTCTGCAAAGGACGATTTTCATAAAACGAGTAACTTAAGAGACAAAATCCAAAGTGAGTATAATATAAATTCTGTATATTATATTTGAATAAAACAATAAAGGTGACTTAACCCAATCTAGAGCAGATGGAATCACCCCATAATGGTTATTGCATGGCACTGCCAGGTGAGCTCTTGCGGAACCCATCAGAAAGTGTTTCTGGAGGTGGATAAGATCCACTCCAGGATATGCTCAGTTTATCTGGTTGTGGCTGAACCCATACTTGAATGAAATAAAACAAGATTTGGCCCTGAAGTTGCTATAACCCATTGTTCACAGCTAAGTTCTCGTTGAGCTACAAAAGCCTGGAGGCATCCCTGGGCCTGACTTTATGGGATTACACTGCAACTGAACTTGGCCTGGGGCAATGAGTCTGCTCATTCTTGTGGTAGCCAGACAAGTCAGACTCAGGACTAATTGAGAAACTGTCTGTATTATGGCTCATACGTGGGAATCTGCCTTTTCAACTGGATCCAAGTAATGTTCCATGAAATAATGCAGGAAATCACAAAAGAGTCTAACAGAAATAAAAATGCCAGTACACTTTTAAAGATAGAACTTTCTAAGATAAGAAATAGATCAAAGGTGAACAAAACAAACCCATTAAACAGAAATGTTCACTTATTCAGGATTTGGAACTTACCTTTGATCAGAATTAGGTAGAAAAAGACAACAAAAGTAGATATTACTTGCGCAGGGTTATTCTTTGTTGGTTTACTTGAAGCAGTCAGGGTAAACCAGCCAGATTATTTTGAGAGCTCTAAAGATTTTTCCGCTTTTGGGCAAGAATACCTGACCCATTCGCAGATAGACTTATCTGTCCACCAGGAAAGACATAGATTACGATACGTTTGGGCTGTAAAATCAAATAAAGTTAAATATGACTTACAAATCCCTGTTTTTAAAATGAAAAAGTAATACATACACATAGTAGAAATTTCAAAAGGGTATGTAGGGTGAAAAGTAAGACTCATTCTCAAAAGGCAATTGCTTTTTTCTAGCTTCTTGCATATCCCTTTAGAAATATTCTTTGCATAAGCAAATATATATGGTGTTTCTTCCATATATATATATATATATATATATATATATATACACACACACAGACGCACACACATTGCTTTAAAATACAAAGTGGAGCATATTATACGTTCTTGCTAAAGAATGTATCTTGGTGATTTTTTCCTATTATTAGACATCAAGCCGCCTCGCTCTAACAACTGCATAGTGTTTTACAATAGGGATATACTCTCATTTATTTAGTCAAATCCTATTTATGAATTTTTTCCCTGTTATTTACTTTCTTAATGCTGCAACAAATATCTTTTCACATGGCTTTGTGCACAGGTACAAATATATCGCACAGATAAATTTAAAGAAATGGAATTGTTGGGTCAAAGGGTAGGAATATTTAAAAATTTGAAAAAAAAACTTTGACAGATACTGGGAAATTGCCCTCTAAAAATGTTTATGTTCTCACCAATAGTGTGTGAGAGTGTCTGTTTCTCCACAACCTGACCCAGTGTATCATCACATTTTTTCCCTTTGTTAATTTGAGAAAGAAAACTATTTTTAGTTGAATTTTTAAAAATTATGAGTACAATTGAGAAATAATGCTTCTTAAAAATTATCGATTGGTGATGAAACTGAGAATTTTCTAACTCAGACGTGACTTTGGCTCTCTTTCGGGACACAGGTCTGAGAGAATTTATTGCTACAGGAGTCAATTTACGTTGATAGAGTTCTTACATAATGTGGAGCAATAAACTATTTTAACAAGAGGCAGTTTCATAGATAGGTTTCATTTTTCGAAAAAGGGGAAGAAACACCATTCTGTAGCTCGATGTGGGTTTGTCAGTTATTGCCTCTCCCCTTCCTGGGACTTCCCACTGCACTTGAGCACAAATCAGACTTGAGCACAAACAACTCTTTTTCCATAGGATCAGTTATAAAAAGAATGGCAGTGCAATGAGCAGCTTAATTTCTTGATCCTATCAGTAAGAGGTAGACTTACGAAAGGCTTGCAAATATTTCTGGAAAAAGCACTGGCTGGCTTATTCACCTCTGTATGGTCAATCACTGTGTTTCTGCAGGACCCAAGAAGCAGATTGGTTAGTGAAGGTAAGAAAAAGGAGCCAATGGGCCCAATAACTTCTAACTTTTCCTGTCATTTGTCTTCTCTCATTTTCTTAGCCCTTTATCATCAGAACTCAGATCCAATCTTTTGCACCTAAAATGCTTTTCTAGTTTACCAAATTAGAGGTGAATGGGAGTTTAAGCAAGCATTCAATGGAGTTGGACAATAAAGAGAAATTAAGTCAAACGCTCCCTTCTCTTACCTCCTCATGTTCCCATTTTGGGCATTTCTAAAATATTTACTTTACCTAAAAATTTTGACTAGTGGTCTAATCAAATATTTGTTGTGTAATTTATTCAGTCCTCGGTCACTAATGGCTACACAAGTTTAGCTTCTGCATTTTTAAAAGAAGACCTAGAAACCTAAGTAGAATTTTGCCAGAACAGCACAACTCTTGAATTCAGTTACAGCTATGGAGTTTTAGAGATGAATGCAATCACAATAAATTCCAATTGGATTTGACTCTCAACTATTCATTCAGCGAGCTTGTAAGTGTTTTTCTGGGTGGCAGGGCATACTCAAAGTGAATGTGATCTACAGTGATGATGCTTTTTGAATTGCCATCTGGGGGATTTGGGGAAAGTCTATTTGCTTGGTATTAAAGACAGTGCATGCACAGGTGGGCTCTTGTTTGAATTATCTTTAGGCTTGGTCAGGCATTCTTTTTCTTGTGCACGTCTATCTGTGCTTGAATATAGACCTTGTTTGGCCAGAATATTCATCCTGATATTTTTAGAAGACTTCTTGCACAAGTCAGTCTAAGAAGATTGTGTTCTGAGTTTGAGAAGCTTCTTGTCGGAGTGGAGATTATTTGAAATTTGTGTAAAAGGTTCATATCATAACAATGATTTGGGGGATATACAAAGGTAGCACACTAGTCCTATTATCTCAGAGCAAAGTGATGTTTTCAAAAGTTATTTCAAGCTACTGAAACATTTCAAATCACATACTTAATGGTTATCTTAGATATATAAGGTATATATATCTTCTAAGCTCTTCACAAACATGACAGAATATAAATTTGCCTTCATTAACTAAATATAGTTATTTCTCCCCAATTTTTGTTTTGTAAAGTTTAAAACCTATAGAAAAATGGAAAGAATAGTACAATGAACATCCATATTTCCAGCATGTAGATTTATCAGTTATAGCATTTTGCTGCATTTACTTTCTCTCTCGCTCGCTATGTCTCTCTCTCTCCATATGTACACATACACACACACACACACAATTTTTTTTCCTGAACTGTTTGAAAGTATATTGTTGATTTTAGGATGTATGTCACCCCCATATTCTTGAGCATGTATCTCCTAAGAAAAAAGAGCAGGCCTCTACACATTATAACGCTAAGGAAGCGTAAAATCAATACAACTCTATTATCTAATATATGATCCATATTCAAATTTCCCCAATTATTTGCATGTTCTTTAGAGAGTTTTTATTTTTTAAATTCAGGATCCAAATCAAGTATCTTGCATTGCATTTGGTTGATATGCCTACAATTAAATAAATGTTAACAGTAACAGACATAATTAACAATATAATTAACAATGATTAATAATCATAACACCAAGGAAATTTAACATTAGTCAATGCTATTATGATCACTTTTCTTATTTTTTTTGCCCTCTCATTTTGTGCCAAAATACTTTTAAATAATTTAAAATAATTTGAAAAAGTGATCATAACCTTTAATTTTTCCATTTGTGAGATGTAAAGACAGAATATGAAGAAAAATCCAAACTATGACAAAAATATATTTACTAATATTTCTGCACCAAAATTTATATTTTCTGAAATAAGGAAATTCACACATCCAGATAAAGCCCTTGGGAGTAGCTGTTACCTTTGGTCATAAGGATCTAAGTAGAACTGAACAGAAAATTATTTACTTGGTGACGTTAATATGGAAAAGAGAGGCCTTTTGACTATGGTTATGTTATCTTAGTCATCAAATGAGACTTTCAGAAATTAATTTGTTACATAAGAATCACTTCATATTTGATAGAAGAAGAGAGAATTTCAAATTACATGTTTTGTAACAGGAATTGAAATATGGATGAGTGATCCTTTAGAGCATCTGTCGGGAAATGTTACAAAAGATGAAATAACAGGGACACAATCCAAGGTATATAGTCAAGTGAATGGTTATTTCCAGCTCTAAAGAACACATGCTTTCATAGATAAAAGTAAGAAAACTGCAGATGCTTTTTTATACAGGGAGATCCTTCCTAAAGAAACCCCTTGTTTGGGGTAAAGTTTTTATATCATTCACTGAAAAAAAAAATCAAAACATGTAATATAGATTTGGTTACATTATCATAACTAGATTCGGAACCAAGTAATATTCGAGTTTTTCAATGATAACCTTTCAGTGGTTTACCTGCAAGTCTCTGAAATCAAGAAGATCTTCAAAAGCATAGATTGGAATTACAGGATCTAGAATTTAGATTAGAGGGGAAATAGAGAGGGGAAGAGATGACAGAATGTTTTGAGGATTTGAGGGTATTAAAAAATAACAACTCTGCTGCATCACCTATGCATAATCTTAACAAGACCGTTTGCTTCCTCCCCAAATTTGAGGCGAAAATAAATTTGCTCCTCTGATTGGAAAATGAAAAACTAATAATACTGTGTTGAAGAACGTCAGTGGAAACAGTTAATCTCGAACATTGCTGGTGAGAGGATAAATTGGCCCAAGCTACATGAAAGGCAACGCGCAATAGCTGTGATCTCGCAGTTCGCTTTCTCCAAATCTGGTCTAAGAAAACATTCATGGGGCATATGCAGCGAGCACACATAGTAAAAAGCAAGGAAAACCTCAAGGTCCGCTATGAGAAATGATTTGCTAGCATAAGATGTGCCTGTAGACGTACTGGTTTGTAACTGTTAAAAGGCAGATCTAGCATAAGCAGACATGCTGACAGATGGGAACCACACTGCACCCCAGCTACGCCCAAGATCTTCCATGGAACAGTAGATAATGTTTCCCTGTCTTTATTTCCGTGAGGTTATATCCCATTGATGCGAAGGCAGCCCCATCCCACTGCTCCCATTTTTGTGAGACCGTGGAGGTCTTCTTTGCATCCTGTCTCAGATGTCTTAGTTCGTATGCATGCAAATTGTCCTTCCAGAGACAGTATCTGTTCTGCCACGTTATCACCCCTAATTCCCCCACTTCTCGCCAATCCCCAATCTTCTCACTTTCCTTTTGCTATTTCCTGTTACTCCTTCATTCAAAGGACTGTCTCTGATTTATTTCACTATTTAAGTTAGCAGCTGGATTTTGCTAAAGTTCCCTGCAATCCTGATACATATATTTGGTTGGGGAGAAAAGAATTCAGAATCTCTTTCTAATTTAGGGACAAGGATTCTGAATGGATGGTCAGGGACACTGAAATGTTGACCTATGAGAAGAGACTTGAATGGTATGGGTGGTGGGATGGGATGGATAGGGAATCAGGGCTCTCAGGACAGAAGAAAAAATGCACAAATGCTGGGATGGGTGTGGGGTTTGGGGGAACTGGGAGTTCAGCCTGGCTTGTGTCCCGAGTCCTGTGGGGAGCAGGCAGAGATGAGAATGGGAAGGCAGATAAGGACCACATACCAGGAGGGCCTAACGTGTATGGACATTATCCTGGAGGTGATGCGGAGCTGATGATATCTAAACAGGGCATCTGTAGTATTAAATTACTCTCTGGTTGTAAAATTAAGGGTGAGAGGATGCTAGGCTATAGCTGTGGGAATGGTTAAGGAAAATGTTCATACGGTTAGATTAAAAAACCAGAGGATAAATGATTTGTCCACCTTAAGACATAAAGCATTGACGCACAACTGGGACATGTGTGTAGCCCTCTGGGTCACCCCTCCAGGGTGGGTACTGGCTGTCTTCCTGGAGCGTTCCTTTTTGTATTTCACTGCACCTTCCTTCCTTTATTTGGCAAGTGGTGTTGTTATTAAATGGAGTCAGGGCCGATACTCTTTTTCTGGAAGGACTAATCGCTCGTCATGACTGTGTGATATTAACTGCTCTCAGCTCTGCAGTCACGTGATATGTTCTAAGAACAGACCACATGCTTTGCAGTTGGTAAACTTGGACTTGAATCTTGCTTCTAGTACTTAGTTGCTCAGTGACTTTGGGAAGGTCATTTGCATATCTGAATCTCGGTTTTCTCATTTGGAAAACCAGGATTATAATAAGATCTAACATGCAGTGTTGTTGGAAGATTAGGGGCAATGTATGGAGAGCACCTGACACAATTGCTAGTATTCTTATGCCCTATCCAACTTATTGCATTAGCTTTTTGCTCTAGATTAAGTATAGGCAAGCCATGGCCCCTGGGTCAAATTGGCCCTCTGTCTGTTTTTGCAGATAAAATTTTATTGGAACACAGCCGCAACCACTTGTTTATGTATTGTCCATGGCTGCTTTGCTGCTGTGATGGCAGAGTTTTTTGTTTTTAATTTTTTTGTTTGAGGAAGATTAGCCCTGAGCTAACTGCTGCCAATCCTCCTCTTTTTGCTGAGGAAGACTGGCCCTGAGCTAACATCCATGCCCAGCTTCCTCTACTTTATATGTGAGACGCCTACCACAGCATGGCTTTTGCCAAGCGGTGCCATGTCTGCATCCGGGATCCAAACTGGTGGACCCCGGGCTGCCGAGAAGTGGAAAGGGTGAACTTAACCGCCGTGCCACCGGGCCGGCCCCTGTGATGGCAGAGTTGAGTCGTTGTAACAGAGACCTAAAATATTAAACATTTAGCCCTTCAGAGAAAAAGTTTGCTGATCCCTAACTTAGGTTTTTCCGAATGCTCCCCCTTCAAAGTTCTTCCTTCTTTACGTTTTCTCTTTGAGTCCATCCTTGTGCTGTTTGGGTGTAAATTAAATGTGTGTCTATGTACAGAGTTATAACAACGATTTTCTGAGAAACTATGTAAATGCTAGTGTAGAAGAAAGAATTTATATTGCAATTTCTTCTAAAATCCAAGTAAATGATTTAACAAGGTGCTGCATGTTAGTCCTTCTAAAGGTGTGAATCTGCACATAAGGGTAATTTTGGTATTCCCCTGCCTGGTAATGATTAATATAGGCTAAATTTGCCTAGAAATCTCATCTGCAAATGTCCTTGGGTGTCTTTTCCTTCACACTTAACCAGTCATGGAGAATTCTAAATATACAAATTCTAAATATATATATATATACAGCTTCTCGATGATGAGAAACAAAAATTCAAATGATAAAATATCTTTTAACAATTGAAGTAATCCTTTAGGTCAAGTTTAGGGTCTCAGATGAGATTGTCTAATAAATGTTAACATTTGTTTGAATTATACCTCTTATAATACCTTTGAAGAGATCAAGTGATGTCTTATAAGAATTTCGCAGATAATCATTGAAATTTATTAAGAAAAAATATCAACAATTAATCAAAATAAATCCAAATAACTTTCTCTATTTCTCTATTTTTTAATTTTAGGATGTCATGTTATAGCACTGTTTTCATTCTAATGGTACATTAAAGGGTTTTTATGAATATAAAATGAGTTAATATATGTATAAATTTTGTTTATAAGTTTTGCCTAATATAACTCTTTAGAACGATCTTTCAAAAGCTGCTTTAGTGTGCTCTCTGCTGCCCTCTGCTGCCAATTTTTCAGAAACGAATTTTGATTCTGAGTAATGGTCACCTAACCCTTTTTATATGGTCATAAACCCATACAATTAAAGTTTGAGGGGACTAGATAATTTAATCCCACAGATGAGAATTTAATTTCATTTACAGATGAGAAATCGAGTCTCTGAGACATTAAGCAACATATGAGCGTGGGCTCTGTTTTCTGACTGCCAGTGTTTGAATGCCTTGTGACTTTGGACGCATTACTTAATTTTGACATCTATAAATCTATAAAATGAGTATAATAATAGTACCTACATCTTAGAGACTTGGCGGGGATCCACTCCTTTAGCACATAAGAAGCCCTTAGGATAATATCTAAGCTGTACCTGGTACTAATGTTAGCTATTTTATAGACTTGTCACTAACTAGATTAAAACCACAGCTAGTGCCAAGGTCAGAACTAGAAATCTGGTCTGATGACTAGCAGGTCAAGAATTTTTTTTACCTTACTGAGTCTGAATACATAACTAAATTTTACCTTCGAATGTGGATTTTAAAGATGTGACCTCTTCCATACGTTTGAAGCTCTTGTCGTTTTTACAAAGCGATGCGATACTGCGGCTGCAGCTGTCACTCATTCCTCCTTGTGCTGTTCAGGGTGGGCTGCCCACAGAAATGATCACAAACATTCACAAGCTCCCAATATAAATTCTGACTGCCCACACTTGGGAGACGATTGCACTGTTCACTGTAAGTAATTTCTCTAATGAGCTCCCTGCCTGAATCTCCAACGCGCAATTAGACACCTGCACTCAGAGTTTATCTCATGTCAGACTCCAGAGGAACTAAACTAAACCCACCAGCTCCCTTTCTGGCTCCTTCCCTGATCTCCCCATTTTGGTCAAAGCTGGTGCCATTTCCCAGCATGCCCAGATTCAGTTACTCTTGGCTTCTCTCTCTCCTTTACTCCAGAGTCCGGGAGTCTTGATCTCTCGTTTTTCCTTCTCTTCCTTTTCTGCTACCTTCCTCCTGGTTCCTGTCCTGATCGCTTCAGGTCAGGATGAATCCAGCAGCCTCCTAACTTGGGTCCTTAACTCCAATCTCGTCCTGCTGAAATTCATCTTGCACTTTACTGATAGATTACATCATGCAGTGAATCAGCTTAGTTACCTTCCAGAGCTGCGCCTTGCCTGCAGGGTAAATTGAATGTCCTCAGCCTTGCACATCCCAACTTACCTCTCTGACCTTCTCTTCCACTCCTCCCTTGTAGGAATCTTTTCCCTCAGCCATAGGTGTACCTATCCCTAAACATTAGGACACATGTTCTGCTTTTCCACCGTTGGAGCTACCACTTTACCGGTCTCCCTTGGGCCTCACACATCAGAATGGTAGGGTTCTTATTCTACTAGAATTAAGGTACCAACAAAGCTCTCAGTCAATGAGAAATAGGGCAAAAGGCCTGTTACTCAAAACAAAATCCTGGCCCCTTTTCCTTCATTGTTGTGAAGAAGTAGAGATTACCCGGAGGACTCATAAACATTATCCACATAAAATGAAAGAAGAATCCACTAGGGCTGATTGTTTAACATGAAAAGAAATAGGATACATAGTGGGAGATTTGGGATATGTCTGAATGGGAACAGAGGGTAATAAAGAGTGAGTTTACAAATTGTGACATTTCAGTAAAGGCCCTTCGGTGGCCATGACTTGGAGAAGTAACACTTGCATCCCACCTAGACTGGTGTCTATTACTGACCCACGTGAGAATGACAACACAGGCCTCTTTGCTTTGGTTGGCCTACTCTCCTCTCGGCAGCGCCGCCCCCCTTTCTCACTGCCTGTTCAAACCCTTCTTGTGCTTCAGGGCCAAATAGAGGTTTACCTTTCCCGCAGTGATCTCTCTCTCTCTTCTTCACTCTTAGACCATGAAGTATCTTTTTTTTAATTGAAGTTATGATAGTTTACAACATTATGAAATTTCAGTTGTACACTATTATTTCTCAGTCATCTTATAGGTATGCCCCTTCACCCCTAGAACATGAAGTATCTTTAACCACAAACTCAGCTGTACAGGAAATGCTACCTTATTTTTTTCCCTTTATTAGCTATTTTAAAAATATTTATTTTTAGTTTTTCTTTTAATTAAGAAAATTAAAGTTGTGTGTACACATAATTTGGATCAAATAATTCTAAGAGATTTGTCCTGAAAAACAGCAACCCCTGCACTCCTTTTTCAGAAGCAACTACTTTTATATTCTTTTACTAATTATTTGCTATTTATCATCATTTTTTTTTTTTTGAGGAAGATTAGCCCTGAGCTAACATCTGCTGCCAATCCTCCTCTTTTTGATCAGGAAGACTGGCCTGGAGCTAACATCCGTGTCCATCTTCCTCTACTTTATATGTGGGACACCTACCACAGCGTGGCTTGACAAGCGGTGCCACGTCCATACCTGGGATCGGAACCGGCAAACCCCCGGCCACCAAAGTGGAACGTGTGCACTTAACCCCTGAGCCACTGGGCCAGCCCCTACCACCATTTCTTTAAGTAGCATGTTTGTGTTGCAACTCTTGGATTTTTCAGTTTGGGGCATTATTTATCCACTTGTCACCACGAAGATAGGGATTTAGTTCTCTTTCCTTTCCTAGCTTTCACCAAGTACGTATACCCTTGTCCTGTTCTTCTCACTGTATGGACTGGCCACCCAGTCTGGACCCAGGCAAATGCCTAACACAATTTTTGTTGATATTATGTTACTACACATGATAAAATATTATCTTTATTTTCTGACTTTATCATCTTGTGGTTATATTTTAAATTTGGTTAGATCAATTTCCAGTGCTTTATATATTACTATGACAATACAAAAGCTATCTACAACTCAGTCATATAATAAACCACAGTTTTTTTGCTGCACAACTTTTTCTTAAATTATAAGTGGGAGTTTACAATTGTCTAGATCTGTGGTGTCCAATATAGTAGCCAAATGTGGCAATTTAAATTAAATTCAATTAAAATTTTAGTCACACTAACCACATTTCAAGTGGAATTGCATGTGGCCATCGGCTATCATATGAGACAGCACAGATGTGGAACATTTTCATCACCACAGAAAATTCTCTGGACTGTACTTTCGTCACCTCAGAGACAATCTAAGAGAACACACTACTGAAACAAAAATAGTTTAAAAAATTTTCCTTGAACCATTCACACAGGCATTCTAGACTTCTCCAAATAGAAACAGAAAAAAATTAAAGGAAGTTCTACATAATCTCTGTTTCATAACAGCGAAACAATAGGTTTCAGAAAAGGGTCCCAACAGTCCCATTTCATTACCAAACTTCTAAAAGCTTATTCTCTTGGTTCACCATCTTTTGATACCGCTTTTCCAGAAAGGAGCACAGAAACGAATTAGCTAATTAGATGTCACTCTAGAATTATTGCTATGACAGTTATCATCTAGTGAACTTTAGATGGCAATTATAATTAGCTGTCTTCAGTATTTTACAATTTTATATTATCACCTTCACTAAGTCCATGCTAATATAGTAGCCATGTGATATTTTAAATTTATTTAAATTAAATAAAATTAAAATTCCGTTTTATTAGCCACATTTGAAGTACTTAATAGCCACATGTGGCTATTGGTTAATATTTTGGACAGCACATATATAAATCATTCCATCAGCCCAGAAAGTTCCGTTGGACAGTGCTGGTCTAGGTTTCTCACTTGCTTAGCTTTTCCTAATTCACCCCCAAAATCCATAGCCAATTATATAAATCTTATATAAGATGGTCAGACTTATTGTCTTCAGTTTCATTTTTATCTCCTGAAGCCTTCCGATCTCTTCTAACCAGCCACATTGCCTTTTGAGCCTGTCACACAGCTTTCATCCTGGAATGTCCTTTCACTTTCATCATGGGCAGGACTCACTCTTTCTGGGCTTAGGACAAAAAATAGGGACCCTCAGTCTACAGCCCATCCATCTTCTCTTCCTAGTCCTGGCTACCCCTCAACCTCAGCCCAGACATCCAGTTTCTGTCCACAGCCCTAACAAAAAGCTGCCCCGTCATCACCTAGTGGGCATGGGTGTGAGTGCATACCCGGTCCGTGAGTCAGCCCTAGTCATGATGGGTTTGGCGAAGAGCCTGTGCAAACTCTGAGATGGGGTCTGGGCGAGTTGAGTGGGGAATTCTGAGCTCCTGAGTAGCAGGAGTGTGGTTAGAAGGTGATCTAGAGGTTGGGTGGGCTCCATCATGTCGGTCTCCGGGACTTCTCACCTTGTTGGGAGGGGCACAACTCAAGGAGGGATGTGGCGCAGGGGCTCAGGCTAACCCAGTCTGAGAGCTCCTTTGTCTCTCCCTGTGCTAGATTTCCTGTTTCCTTATCCCTTTTCCCTTTACTGATTTACTTACTCCTTTCAATGGAGCGTATCTTCCACTGACTTCCTGAGAAAGCTGCCTGGAAGATGAGTTGAGACTTGTGACCTAAAAACATCTCTATTCTACCCTCATACTTGATTGATAACTTGGTCAAATTCTAGGTTGAAATAATTTTTGTTCAAAATTTTTTAGACTTTGTTGTATGGTCTTGTTTCTCATGTTGCTGTTAATAAGTCTGAAGATTCTGGTTCTTGGTCTTTTTTTTTTTTCTGACTTTTTTCTCTCTGGAAACTTACGGTATTTTCTCTGTGTCCCACGTGTTCCACCACTCCACAATAACGAAAGCAGATGGAGGTCTGTTTTCTCCCAGTGTTTTGGGAACTCATATCCCTCAGTTCTGAGAACTATTCTTGAAGTCTTTCAATTTCTCCCCATTTTCTCTGTCCTCTTTCTGAACCTTCTATTATTCAGAGAATGGATCTCCTGGACTGGTTTTCTAATTTTACCTCTTCTCCACTATTTTCCATCTTGTGTTTTTGTTCTCCTTCAAAATGGGAGTTTGCCTCAACTTTACCTTCCAATCCTTCTATTGAGTTTTAAAATTCTCGATCACTTTTAATTTCCAAGAGCTTCAGAATGCTTTTTTATAGCATCGCATTCTTAATTCAAAATTGTGGTATTATCCCTCTCTCCTTGAGAATATTCAAGGTAGTTTCCCCACCATCCCACCGCCACCCAGTTTGTTTCTTCTAGGTGGCTATTTTGGTTTCTCTCGGAGCTTTCTTCAGATGTTTCAAAATTCTACTCATATTTAAGAATGGGAATCCAAAAACCTTGATGGGCTCTGTTGATTGTGAGCTTGAATGAAGGGTGATTTGGTTGCCCCATTTAGCTGGGGAACCTCTGATGTCAATTGCTCTTCTTTTTTTTTTTTTTTGAGAAAGATTAGCCCTGAGCTACCTGCTGCCAATCCTCCTCTTTTTGCTAAGGAAGACTGACCCTGAGCTAACATCCATGCCCATCTTCCTCTACTTTATATATGGGACGCCTACCACAGCATGGTGTGCCAAGCAGTGCCATGTCCGCACCCGGGATCCGAACCAGCGAACCCCAGGCTGCCGAAAAGGGGAACGTACGCACTTAACCGCTGCGCCACCGGGCCAGCCCCTCAATTGCTCCGCTTCTCAGACTAGTTGGGTTCCCCAGAACAGTCTTCCCAATATCCTGCCTGGAAGGTGGATGCCCCTCTGCCAGCATTCTGATAGCTGACTAAGGGGAGAGGTCACAGATCTCAGCATCCAACATGCATGTTTATTTAATCTATCTATTATCGGTTCAATAGTCCTACCCTCAACTGATATCCCATAGTTCAGAGACCCTATGTTTTATTCTTCAGAGAATAAATCTCAAATTTTCCTTTGGGGTTGAAGATGCGAGACAGTCACCTGGCTGTGTGGAATGAACGAGAGGATCTGGGTTTCTGACTGCCTTTTAGATAGACTGTCAATCAATCTTTCTTATTTTAGATATACCCTCTTTACCCTACTCCCAAAGGGTAGATGGTGCCACCAAGTCCTGAACATTTAGGGGAATTTAAATCAGACTGGCTCTTGGATTTTCCCACGGCTCTTGTAGGAGCCAGCTTCCTCAGGTCTCCTGTCATTAGCCCTCAGCTTCCTGCTTTCCAGCTTTTAAAACGTTATTGGTCTTGTCTCTTCTCTTGTTCTCCCTTTTTAGTGGATTATACCTTTTAAAAAATCATTTACTGTTCTTTTAGTCAAGTTTTTTGGGGGGGGGGGAGAAAAAAATACATGCATATGCCTAACCTGCTATTTTTCCTGGGTGTCTTTGCTTTTCTCTACTCAATTTGGTCTCTCTTTTGAGCTCACATTCTCCTGAGTAATCACTGTCAATCAGGATTTCCTTAGTCACTTCAGGGCTCCCTCCTCCTTGGGTTTGCTTCTAAGCACCAGCTTGCTTACAGAGAGCCGTAGGGCCAGCTGGGGATGTGGGGGTTGGGGGCATCTTTGATTGCCATCATGTCGTCACACTGGCATCCATGGTACCTCTCATTATTCGCTTGGCCCCTGGTTACTAGTCTACAGAGACCATGTCTGTAGTCTTCCCTCCTAAATCTAGGTCTTTTCTAGGTTTGCAGGCTCTAGGCAGCACGCTGGTGTGAGAGCAGACTTGAGGCAGCCTCAGGCCTGTGCACCCAGGCAATCCACGTGGCTGGCTCTCCTGCTACTCCCGCACCATGACGCACAGGAGAGAATTCCGTGAGACTTCCTGCTTCCTCAGATTCTACCTGGGAGGTAGAGCCTACACCTCTTCTTTTCTTGGCTCCCCAAACCTATCTGGAGCCACACTGTTTCCCTTCACAGGAGATTCCAGTCACTGAGTCTATTGTTGATGCATAAATATTAGGCCTTAAGTCCTTCAGGGTTTGGGGCTCTGAAGTTTAAAAGCTCAGGTTATGATATTTCAAAAGCCATTTCTTTGAAACTATGATTTCTGCCAAGAGTTTCTGAAGTCTATTTAGAAACTCAAAAGCCAGGAGTCGCATTTTGGGTATGGTTTTCCACAATGATATTCTGAGGCCTTGAAGGCGGAAGGCCCAGTTGCAGCCTGGGTGTGGTGGAGTGGGAGGGTCGTAAAGTAACTGCATCACTATCCAGCCTTTACGATAAACTCTTTGGCTCTGTTAATTATCTTCTCATGTATGGAAGATTTGTCTTTTCACCTGGAAGTTCAATTTGTTGAGGGTAGAACAACACTTAGAAAAATTTTGTTCAGGAAACATTTTCTTTATCCTTTTAAGTGTGTTCAGCATACAAGAATTATGTCACAGATCTGTTGAAGACCTTTAACTTTGTATCTTTATGGTACATGACACTCCCTGGAATATAGTAAACATTTAAGTAATTGATAAATTTGCCGAACATATCTTTGAATAGTTCCAAAAGAGAAAACAAACAATGAAAATATTACCCTTATACAGTTAAAACAATTATACGAATTATATTTATAATATTACCCTTATACAATGAAAAATTTACTTGGGAAATAACTATATGAATATAAAAGAGATGCTAAAATTTAAAAAGACCCTTACGTATGATTAAAACAATCCTTTTCTCATTTGGCTTTTCAGTTTCAAGCTCAAGTTGACGGGTCTGTTTTAGAAGCGCAGGCCTCAAGGCCAAAGAGGATCAGTTTTCCTTGCTGTTGTCTGTTGCCTCAGTGCCAGGAATACCAGTGTGTTCCTTTTTTAGAAAATGTAGCTGCTGGTTTCTAGACTATTCTAGCCAATCCCTACTCCAGTGACAACTGCTGAGGGAGGGGACGGTAGGCAGGTATAGCAAAAGAGCAAGGTCAGAAAAGCTCCCTGGTAACTAGGGTAGAGGTAAACACCTCATCTGGGTGCAAAGACACGTCCAGGACATAGTCTGAGGAGTGGGCGGGATAAAGCAAGAAACTTGTCCTGGGCCGCCAAGGTAGGCAAGGCCTCATGGTCCTTCATGATGGGTTGATAGTGAATTAATTTCATACCATGCCATTGTTGTCAGTTAGTTAATTCAAGCTAACAAATATCTTTTGAGTCTCTCCTAAATGCAAACAATTGTGCTAGCTCCCAGGGCTAAAATACAAAGATGAGTAAGATACAGCTCTTATTTTCAGTAGACTTTGCCACAAATTTCCTCATAATTTTTTTTTTTTCATAACCCACTAGCTATGTCGCTTCCCCAATTTGCAGCTTCTAAATCACTTTTCATTTCCTCTGGGGCAGAATGCAAATGCCCATGGCTGACTCACCAGGCCCTTCATGATCCAAATCCAGCTTATTTTCCCAGCCTCTTCTGCTTATGCTCAGCTTCTTAGTATATGGCCGTGCCACCATATTCTCTCCTAACTCTGTGCTAATGGCTGGAACTCCTACTTACTCTTCACAATTTAGCTGAAATGTCACCTACTGTGTGACATATCCCGTGACTTCTCCCCCTTTGCCCCAGGCTGTGTTAAGGGCTCCTCTTCTGTACTCCTTTGTGTCTATCACCATTATAACCCTCAATGATATGATGTTGGATTAGTTTGTATCCAGTTTACTTTTTCCCATAGTGGAAACTTCTTAAAGGATGGAACTCTATCCTAGTCATCTTTATATCTCCAGCACATGCCATAGTCCTGGTCTACAGCAGGCACAGAATTAGTAATGGCTTGCTGAATGAATGAAATGACTTCATTTATTGTCCTTTACTTTTTTGATATATCAACACTCAACTTTTAAAATTCCAATCTTAATTTTCCCCATTGCTATTCCACAACTCTCTTTCCAGAATGCTGTCAGAAGGGTATCTCAGTGGACTGGCCTACCGGAACGACATCCACTGGAGTTGTGCATCTTATAATGAGCAGGTGGCTGAGGAAAGGCAAGAGGAGACGAAATCTGCTACTCTTTCCTATTCTTCCGTGGATGAGACACAAGTCAGAAGTCTCTACGTGAGCTGCAAATCCTCTGGCAAGTTTATTTCTTCAGTGCATTCAAGAGAGAGCCAACACAGCAGAAATCAGAGAATCACAGTGCTGCAGACAAACCCCAATCCTGTGTTCGAAAGCCCAAATTTGGCCGCAGTCGAAATATGTAGAGATCCCAGCAGAGAGACCTACTTGGTTCCACCTTCCTGCAAAAGTATTTGCAAGAATTACAATGACTTACATATTGCAGGCGGCCAGGTGATGGCCATTAATTCCGTGACAACAGATTTTCCTTCCGAGAGCAGTTTTGAATATGGCCCATTGCTGAAATCGTCTGAGATTCCTCTGCCCATGGAGGATTCCATTTCCACCCACCCCAGTGACTTTCCCCTAAGACCTATCCAGCGGTATTCATCCTACTGGAGAATAACCAGCATCAAAGAGAAAAGCAGCCTGCAAATGCAGAAGCCTATTTCTAATGCTGTGCTGAATGAGTACCTGGAGCAGAAGGTGGTGGAGTTATATAAACAGTACATTATGGACACTGTGTTTCATGACAGTTCTCCTACCCAGATTCTCGCATCTGAACTCATCATGACAAGCGTGGACCAAATCAGTCTCCAAGTCTCTAGAGAGAAGAACCTGGAGACCTCAAAAGCCAGAGATATAGTCATTAACCGGCTACTACAGTTGGTGTCAACTGAAATCAGCACTCCTAGTCTCCATATTTCTCAGTATAGCAATGTGAATCCATAGACAGGATGCTTCCATTTCTCTTTCTCAACTACTCAAACCTAAAGCAAGACTTTGTTCATTTATTTTGAGAATGTGCAGGAGGGGGTTGTTAAGGGGAGTCAAGAGCTAGAGACGTAAATGTCGGCTGGAAGCCAGGTATGCTTGAAGAGGAAATCTCACAATATTACACATGATGAAGGAATGTGGGTAGACGAGCTATAAAGAATGATTTCAAAGACAGGGTTGTATAGCAACAAAGCAAAGATAAAAATGATCGCAAAAGAAAAGGTATAGTTTATTTAAGGGAGTTTAGAAATCGAGAAGGAAGACAAGCCAAATAAGACAATGACACACCATGGCAAAACTAAAAAGCTGAAAGGTTTCAGGGTAAAGAGTTAAGAATATACTTGTTACTCAAATAAATTCCTCCAAGCTGTTTCTACTGCTATAATTGGGTAGAGAGATAGGCTTGAACAGTTTTCAAAATGTTTATATCTCTTTTCTCTATTCTGTATCAGATCATTCAAAAATAGATTCTTTATAAACATTAAAACTATAGCAAATTACAATTGTGGTTTTTTGTGTGTGTGTATGAGGAAGATTGGCCCTGAGCTAACATCTGTTGCCAACCTTCCTCTTTTTGCTTGAGGAAGATTGTCACTGAGCAAACATCTGTGCCAATCTTCCTCTATTTTGTGTGGGACGCCACATCAAGTGTGGCTTGATGAGCCGTGCTAGGTCCACACCCAGGATCCAAACCCTTGAACCCCGGGCCACTGAAGCGGAGCGTGTGAACTTAACCACTAGGCCCCCAAGCCGGCCTCACGATTGTTTTTATTTTGAGTGATTACTTAGCTAAGGCCACAAAACAGCCACTCAAATTTCCTAATTCTGTTTACTAGTGGAGATGAAGTTTTCTAAATGGGAAATACCATAGTGAACATTCAACTATTTAGTTTTATTTTGCTGCATATGATTTTCTGGGTGGTACTAAGCTTCGAAAGAAATTACCAATCTTATTTTTTTCCCGTTTTTTTCTCTTCCTTTCCCCCGTGCTCTCTTGCCCCTTCTAGGGCCACGATAGGGTCTTCCATATCTTTGAAACAAGGTTACAAGCTCTAGGGTCCCATGATATCAAGTTTGTAAACTCATTCATTAGAATGGGAGCTTCAGGACAGCTTCGCTGCTCTACCCCGCTCCTCTAGCTCGGGGGTTGGCAAACTATGGCCCATGGGCCCAATCTATCCTGCCGCCTGTTTTGAACTCCTGTGAACTGAGAATGGTTTTTCCATTTTTAAATGGTTGAAAAAAAATCAAAATAATATTTGTGACCTGTGAAAGGTATATGATATTCAAATACAGCGCCTACAAAACAAGGCTTTATTGGACCACAGCCACGCCCATTCATTTATGTACGGCCTATGGCTGCTTTCACAGTAGAATGGCAGAGTTGAATAGATGCGATAGGGAATCTGGCCCACCAAGGCCTAAAACACATATTGTCTGTCCCTTTACAGAAGAAGTTTGCTAAGCCCGCTCCACAGCAGTGCCTTGCCCTTATAATGGTTGCTTGACTAAATTCAAGTTCCCTGGAGAAGTCAACTCTGGTTGGTGCTCAAGTTTATCCAGGAGTGTTGGGAACAGTTTCTGTGAGGGAGTGAGGGAAGCAGAAGTTCCCACGGAGGCCTCAGGCCATCTCACAGGGTGCTCTGGAGTTGGGATGGCCCTTCAAAATGGTTCCAAATTGAAACAAGAGGGCTGGCTTTGGTACTCCAGCTCAACCGGGAAGGGGCAGAACCCTAGCTGAGGCAGTTCAGTTGAGGGCAAAATTCCCAAAGTAGGAATCATCTGTGAGCCTTAAGCAGCCAAACTCGGGGCAGCTACCAGGGGAATGAGCGCCTCATCAGGAAGGAGCGATCTGGGTGGAACCAAACAGCATCCCATACATTTCTGAGTATTGATATTTGTAGAGTGAATGATTTTTTTTACAACATATAATATTGTATAAGGAAACCTGGTTTTGAAATAATTATTCAGAAATGTTATCTACTGTTTCACATATATAATAGCTGCTATGTACTAATTGCTTGCTATGTGTCTGGTACCATGTCAAGCACTTTGTATGAATTATCTTATATAATTTTCATAACCTTATGAGAGAGAGTGCCTTTTTTTTAAAACACAGATGAGGCAGCTGGGCTCAGGGAAGTTAAGTAATTTGTCTAAGGGCACACAGTGGGTGGTGGAACTGGATTTGAGTCCAGTTCCATTTACCTTGAAAGTCCTGGTTCTACCATACTGCCACCTGCTCTCCTGTTGATCATGGTATTTGTCTCATTAAAGACTGGTTTTCTACTCCAAAGGAAAAGAACTTGTTAATCTCTTTACTCTTATGTTACTTTATTTTTTCTCTATAGTGTTTTTCTTGATAATACTTATTTACATATCTTCGCCCCTCAGAATGTAAGCTTTGGTTTATTCGTTTGTTTCTCCACGTCCCAAACAGTACTTGCACATAGTAGGCACCCAAGTGATATGTCGAATAAGTTTTGGCTGTGTTGGATACTGCATCTGGTGGTCGAAGGGAAAGACCATCGATACGAAAACCGGGTAATTCTGACTAGAAAAAAGTGCTGTTGAGAGTTCCTCCTCAAGGAGAAAACTAACTGAATAAATGAGCTTAATTTCTTACAGCAGATTAGTAAATAGCATAATAAAATGCATTATAATAATATTATCATGGATATTTTCCCGTTTGCTAACTTACTGAGAAATAATTTGTTACAAGGTAGACCGGTTCATTTTTTTTCAATGAGAATTTGTTTGAAGCTGTTTTTTGGGGAGGATTTGGAGCACTGTGTATTAAACGCACGTAGGGAAGACACACGTGCATGAATACGCATAGAGAGGGGTAGGCCCTGTTCCTGGTAAGTTTACTATTGTTGGAGAGACCTAGCAAATAACAAGGGGACAAGTACCGAAGCCACTTATTAAGCAAGAACTTGGCAAAAAGGTACAAACAGGAATACAATTATCAACGATTGCAACTCAAGTGGGATAAGTGCTGAAAAGGAGGCATGTTAGGAGATACTGGACTGCAGAGGGGCCCAGTGCAGCAGGGAGTCCAAGGGGAAGTGATGCTTTAAATTGTTATTATTTTTTTTTTGAGGAAGATGAGCCCTGAGCTAACTACTGCCAATCCTCCTCTTTTTGCTGAGGAAGCCTGGCTCTGAGCTAACATCCATGCCCATCTTCCTAAACTACTTTATACGTGGGATGCCTACCACAGCATGGCTTGCCAAGCGGTGCCATGTCCGCACCTGGGATCCGAACCGGCAAACCCCGGGCCTCCAAGCAGCAGGACGTGCGAACTTAACCGCTATGCCACCGGGCCGGCCCCTGCATTAGTCTTGAAGAATGAGATAGGATCTAGGCAGATGGATGGGAGAGGTGTTCCAGGCAGAGTGTGTTTGGTGCAACAGGAAACTGCAAGCTGATGGCTATCCTTGGAGCTGGATGAATGCGTGAATGGGCAGTACATGTTTGCTATTGCTATTGTAACAAATTACCACAAAATTAGTGGCTTAAAACAACACAAACTTACTATTTTACAGTTACGGAGGTCAGAAGTCCAAAATCATTGTCACTGAGCTCCACTCAAGGTGGCCGTTGGTCTGCGATCCTTCTGGAGCCTCTAGGGGAGAACCAATTTCCTCGCTCTCCAGCTCTGGAGCCTGCCTGCCTTCCTCAGCTGGGGGCTGTGCATCACTATGACCTCTGCTGCCATCATCACATCTCCTTCTCTCACTCTGAGCCTCCTGCCTCCCCTTTATAAGGACTCTTATGATTACATTGGGCCCACCTGCATAATTGAGGCTAACGTCCGCATCCCGAGAGTCTTCAGTTAATCTCATCTGCAAAATCCCTTTTCCCTTGTAAGGTAACATATTCACAGGTCCTAAGGGTTCGGATGTGAATATTTGCTGGGGTGGTGGGGGAGAGGAATATTATTCTGTCTTCCATAGACAGGATCATTTTTTCTCTTGATTGCCAGAAATTTGGCTCTCCACCATCAAATCTCCATATTCAAGATGATCAGTCCATGTTTGCTTATGTATAAAATAGTTTGTTTCCTTTCCCACCCGCTGTCATCTCATAGTGTGTATATTGATTTGTCCATATACATTAATTCACTTTTTCTCTTGCTCATTTTAGACATCCTTTTCTGGACTCTAATTCTTTTTTAATCTTTCTTCCTTTTAAAATATGCTTCTTTTTTTCATTATAAAGGTGGTACCTGCTCACTCTAGAAAATTTGGATAACAGCAAAGTAGAAAATTGAAGAAAATAGCACCCCTAATTGCTCAATCCTCAAATATTCATAATTAACGTTTTGAGTGAATTTCCTTCCAGTCTTTTCTCCATGCACTTTTTTGTCATTTTTAGTTTCTCTGAGTAGTAATCACGTTATCTTTGAATAAAATATTGTATCTTTTGTTTGTTTGTTTTACTGACACCATAACAGAAGAAAAATTTCTAAAACTAGTAGATTTGCATTGTTCACCTGAGGATCAACTATTAGTTTATCTTTCTTTCCCATACGCTATTTGATGATGTCTGATATTTTCTGGACATTTTTGTCTGTTGTAGGGCATTGGGCCAATATACTCAGGAAATGGTCTAAATTAACAATACATTTCTTTCTGAGCTTTAACTGTTAGCCTAGAGTTTGACATTCAGTAAATATAATTTGGATTATTTTTCTTTTATATTATACTTGTCCATACTGAAGATCACCTACCAGATATTTATCTACTAACACTTTAAATTTAACTAAATTCAACAAATATTTATTGAGCATGAGCTGTTACACAAAGGTGAGATTGACACAGTTCCTGTTTATTTTTTTATTTTTTTAAGGATTAGCACCTGGGCTAACAACTGTTGCCAATCTTTTTTTTTTTTTTCTGCTTTATTTCCCAACCCCCCCGTACATAGTTGTATATCTTAGTTACAGGTCCTTCTAGTTGTGGGATGTGGGACGCCACCTCAACGTGGCCTGACGAGCGGTGCCATGTCCGTGCCCAGGATCCAAACCCTGGGCCGCCGCAGCAGAGCACGCGAACTTAACCACTCAGCCACGGAGCCGGCCCCACAGTTCCTGTTTAAAGAGCTTGTTCGTGTAGTACAAAACCTATCAGGCAAGCCACAATAAAGTGTAGTAAGAGATGTGCAATGACTATTTAGGGTGTCTTGAATAATTTTTCTTTCAATTTATCCCAATTCTGCCTCTGCACCCCTTGCCTATTTCTTATTTATTTTCTTAGTTTTTGACCCTCAGGCCCTGTTATAGGGCTATGACTAGAACCTTCTCTACTAAGCACTCGGGGAGGTGCTTCAGTATGCACTTGAATAGTCAATGCTGGCTTTGACCTTGAAATGGCCTTAATCTTAGAGTGGGCATGCTGGGTGGCCAATGCACATTTGGTACTGAAACCTCTCCCCCCACCCCTCCACGGCCCTATTTCTGTCTTCCTGTGCCCAATGTCTTGCCAGGAACAACTCAAATGTTGAAAAGAATGAGGTCAGGTAGAGTCTCTCAGCATTTCACTAGAGACCTGTGGAGAATATTTGTTCAAGTTGTTTTTGTGATTTACTAACTTTGGGGATTAGGAGGATGAAAAACCAAGGCAAGTGTGAGACTGGTTTTTATAAATTTTCTTTTGCAGGATATAATTTTTTTCCTCTTGAAAAGTAGAGGCAAAAGTCAAGGTTCAGGGAGTGAATATTTCAGCTTAAATTGCAAGAGGAGTTAAAAGATATTTTGTACTATCAGTATATTCTAGTTATAAGAATGTTTTGATTTATCAGACTGTTTTTTAAGTAAGATAAAGCATGTGGTTGGAGGAAGAAGAAAAAGTGGTCTTTGGGTCATAGAAAATTGGAAACCTGGACTTGCTTTCTGATAACCCCCATGATGCCCTCCCCTGCCCACATACCTGGGGAGGCAGCATGGCTTGAAAAAGGACAGGTCTTGTGGCAGATGGGACCATAGGAAGCCCTGGAAACAATTCCTGGGTTCCATCTGTAACCCAGAAGCAGCAGACACCTAGGGACCTAAAGGGCCCATGCAGACAGGACAATGGGCCTCTGGGCAGTGATCTGTGGTAAGCTGTGTCCACTGATGACCTATAGCCTATGACTTGAGGGTCAGCCTCAAACTCCTGCTTTGCTTTCCACCATTCCTCGACACTGTAAGATTCCAGGACTGTGGCACAACTCTGAGAAGGATTGAAGAAGCCAAGAATGACTGAAGTAATATTTTCTGCCACCATGGGAAAATGGAGGTTCAGATTCAGAGATTCAGTTGTTCCAAAAAAGAAGGAAAGAAAGAAAGAAAAGAAGGAAGGAAGGAAGGAAGGAAGGAAGAACGAATGAAAGAAAGTTATTTATTACACACCTGAGTTTGTAGAGACATTGAAGTTACAGTAATTAGACCCCTACCCCTCTGCCCTGTCCTAGGAAGGAGCAACTTAAAGAAAAACCCCTCCAACTTCTGAAGTAACAGCATTAGGAGAGGAACCAGTGAGAAGCTAGGTTTAGGGAAATTTCCTCTCTCTCCCTTTCTTTCCCCTCCCTCCTTCTTTTCTTTTCTCTCTCTCTCTTTGTCCTCCTTGTCTTCTTTTGTTTCTTCCTTTCGTTTTCTTTCTCTCTCTCCCACCCTTCCCATCCTCCCCCTTCTCTCCCCTCCTCCTTCCTTTCTGTTCCTTTTCCTCTAGATTTTTCTTCTCCCTCTGTCTCTTTCAATATTTATTTGGTGAAATGCTAATTTCTGGAATTTCAAATATATTTCTCTATCTTATTCAAAGAAATGCTAATACATAAGACGTTAATTCATGCACGTTGCATAAAAGAAATTCAAGTAGTGAAGACTCCTTACTTTAGAGCCCCCTTGCCTTCCAGTTTCTCTATTAGCAAGGTTCATAACACTCTACACTTATACAAATGTATAGATTTATATTTTTAGACAAAAGGTATTATACTATCCTGTCCCGGCTTTTGTCACCTAACTATACACATTTCCATAGGATGGAGCACTGTAAACGGTTTGGGTCAGATACACTTTGTGAGGAGGATGCCCTGAGACCCCATCCTACTCCAGCTTTCTCTGGGATGGGCAATATGGTGACCTACACCATCTTTGTAAGCCATGCCTCTTCCAGGGGAAGAATATCTACACCCAATAAATGAGCCTCTTATTGCTTCTTAGGCACCCAGTGTTATAAGGTGTGTAATTCACGTATTACACTGAAATGGACTCTGTGTAAGCTATTCTTTTACCACAGGCCTCCTGCCATATTGACACTGGTCCATCAACAAACTTCTCATCTATGGGCCACAAATTCTAGACTGTATTCTCATTTAGCTCTTATTTCTATATCTTGTCCACAAGGATACTGTGATGATTAATTTTATGTGTCAACTTGACTAGGCCATGGGGCACCCAGATATTTGGCCAAACATAATTCTGTGTGTGTCTGTGAGGGTGTTTTTGGATGATATTAACGTTTAAATCTGTAGACTGGGTAAAGCAGATTGCCCTCCCTAGTGTGGGTGGGCCTCATCCAATCAGGTGAAGGCAGGAATAGAACAAAAAGGCTGACTCTCCCCCAAGGAAGAGAGGATTCCTGCTACCTGACTGCCTTTGAACAGGGACACTGGCTTTTTCCTGCTTTCAGACTCGAACGGAAACATGGGCTCTTCCTGGGTCTCAAGCTTGCCAGCCTTTGGACTGGAACCACACCATCAGCTCTCCTGGTTCTCAGGCTTTCAGACTCGGGCTGGAACTACACCATTGGCTCTTGTGGGTCTCTAGCTTGCTGGCTGCAGATCTTGGGGCTGGTCAGCCTCCCTAATTGTATGAGCCAATTCCTTAAAATAAATCTCTTTACACACACGCACGCACACATGCACACACATCCTATTGGTTCTGTTTCTCTGGAGAACCCTGACTAACACAGATATTATGATAAATTTTCCAGATGCCTTGCTGAAAACAAGATACACTAAGTCTCTGGCATCTTCTTGAGCTATCGGCCTAGTGACTCAAAGAGCACAGTGCGTTAGCTCCGGCATAACTGGTTCTTGCTGTACCTATGGTGCCACCCAGTGATTACAGTCTTCATTGGTAGGCACCCATCCACTCTCCTTTTAATAACCTGTTTAGCGTTTTCCCCTGATTAATGCCAAATTCAGGACGTACATTTTTCAGACTCTGTGTCTTCTACTCTTTTTTTTTTTTTAAAGATTTTATTTTTTTCCTTTTTCTCCCCAAAACCCCCCAGTACATAGTTGTATATTCTTCGTTGTGGGTCCTTCTAGTTGTGGCATGTGGGACGCTGCCTCAGCGTGGTCTGATGAGCAGTGCCATGTGCGTGTCCAGGATTCGAACCAATGAAACACTGGGCCGCCTGCAGCGGAGTGCGCGAACTTAACCACTGGGCCACGGGGCCAGCCCCTGTGTCTTCTACTCTTAAACAAATTTGGACACTTAGTGTCTCCAAACTTCTGACACTCCCTCCATTCTCCTTTATTTCTGGAGGATGGCTTAAGTGGTTTAGCCATCATAATGGTTAAGAATTGGTAATATCCTGGGTGATAGTGTCCCTGAGTTTAGAGATTTCAGTTCATTGAAAGTGGCTTTGAACACACACACATACATACACATATACATATTATGAACATACATGTCTATATTTTGTGTTTTTAAATACATTTAGTGTTGCAAATCCTTTTAAACTGTATTTTGTTTTTTTATTTCCTCTAATTAGAAGATCATTCTTCCAAATATAGTTAAACTATATGTTCAAAGTACTTTAAGTTATATCTGTTTGTTTTAAAACAGACTTGAGGGGCTGGCTCGGTGGCATAGTGGTTAAGTTCGCACCCTCTGCTTTGGCAGCCTGGGCTTCACAGATTTGGATCCTGGGTGCAGACCTACCTACCACTCACCAAGCCATGCTGTGGCAACATCCTACATATCAAATAGAGGAAGACTGGCACAGATGTTAGCTCAGGGACAATCTTCCTCAAGCAAAAAGACGGAGATTAGTAACAGATGTTAGCTCAGGGCCAATCTTCCTCACCAAAAAAAAAAAAAAAAAAGAAAAGAAAAGAAAAGGCAAAAAAAGGTAAAATAGACTTGATTATAATGATTTAATTAGGCCAGAGGAAGATAGTTGATTCATGTTTTGGGCACAGGATCTAAAGCTAAAATCACATTATGGAAACATAAACAGGAAAGCTTAACCGATGTCACGTGGTGCATATTCCACTCCTCAATGAAAGATGGAGTAGAAACCACCTTTTTAGCGTAAGAGGAAACATTGCTTTTGTGATAAAGGCATAGAATGAACAAAAATAAATATATACCATTAATATTTGAAAACATTTAGGACTGCCACTAAAGCAAACTTCTCTAAAGTATCAAATAATGTGAAGGCACAGTGACTAAGAAGTTCTGACTCTCTGCCGCTAGTCTCTTGGAGCACAGTTTCCCAATAGTTTATAAAGAGAAGGAAATTTCAGGTGTCTTGCAGAGATTTGGCACTTGTAGCCATCTCTAAAGTTTTCCCACGAAGGATACAGGTAAATTTGGCACTTTTCTGATCCTATTTGGGAGACTAATTTTAAGTTATGGCTCAGGATAGAGTCTGTTAGATGCCAGGCCATAGCAATCCTGCATCAAATGTGACAAGAATGCTTATTATCACTCCATGTGGGCCATGCACAGTTTAACACAAAAGAAACTGAAACTATGGATGTTTCAAATGTAATCTAGGATTTCTGCTCATTTTAAAATCAGATTTGTTTCTTTATAAAACTATTCTATTTATTATATACAGTTATGTAATAAATTATATATGTTATATATAATTGTTTCATTTATTAACAGAAAATGGTAGAATTAAAATATCACTATTTTGCGTCCTCCAGTGAATTAAATGGAACTAGGAATTGAGCATCAACATCCACTAATATCAAAAAGAGACGAACCCAGACACTATGTGCCTTCTGATGAAAGAATACAACACCATGCATCACCTTGCCAAAGGGATGCAACCTGAGTCTGATCAAGCCTCTAAATCCAGCTGCCAATTTTCAGAAAATACAGGGGAGAGAGGGATACGTTAATGTACCATGAATATGCAGTAAGAAAAATCTAGACTAGGGGAAATGTTGCAGATCAAATGCCCCAAGTTCTTCAGTAGAAAATTGTAAGGAAGGAAAAGGGGTGAAGGGAAAGCCATAGACGAAGAGACTCAAAAGACAGATCAATTTATTTCTAAATGGGCAAGACTAAACTAGAATGTCTAGAGATGCACATTTGGGTGATAAAACTATTAAGAAGGGCAAGGATGTGATTACATTAAAAGTCAGGATAGTGGTTACTTTTGGAAGGAAGAGGGGGCTGTGATTAGGATGGGACCCATGGAGTGGCTTCCATGGGGTCTGGCAAATTTCTATTTCTTTGTTTGAATCAGGAGCCAAATAAAACCCATATATTGCAATTGGTTAATATGTCTCAAGTATCTTTCAAACTTCTTCCTTGTTTGTTTGTTTCCATCACTGTTTATTTGTGAAGGAACTTGATCACTTCACTTGTCCTGTAGAGTTTCCTAGATTTTGCTGTTGCATTCCCAGGGTATTACTAAACGTGTTTTCTCAATCCCCTATATTTCTTTTAAATGAGTAGTTAGATGTAGAGGCTTGATCCGATCCAGGTTTTTTTTCCAAGAAGAATTCATGGGTAGTGTTGTGTCCTTCCACAAGAAGGCACATAATGGCTGGTTGCATAATATTTCTATTCGAGAAAATAGCCTTCCAACTTCTAAGTGGCATGTATTATAACTCTTTAAAAAACATTGAAAAGTATATTTTCCAGGTGACACCTCTGACTCCATTTTTCAATAAATAGTTTTACAAGACAAAATGGGCCCAGTACATTGTCTCTATTTATGATAACTTTGGAATGTTTTGCCAAACTTCAATGCTGCAAAATTAGAGCCTTCTCCATTTTATTCTGATAAAGATAATAAATTTATCCCAGTGAAAATTGGAACTCTGCCAAAGGATTCTTTCCTGGAGTTGAGATATTCCAAAGCTCAGCAATAGAATATCAAAATTAAATCTTGCATGCTATCTGTACCAGCATCATTTCATTTGTTTAGTTCCTCCTTTCTTTTCACGAATATAAATTTCCAGTCTTCCTTTGTGCAATTTTTATTTTCAATAATCACAATTTTCTAGAAATTTCCAATGATTTCCAATTTCCAAAGGTTTCCAATGCTTTTGGACAAAATACAAGCAAATTTGAGAGGGCTAATTTACACAAAAGTTCAATATTATTGTAAGATACTTAGGTCGATTTACAAAGGAGTTTTTCAAAAGCACAAACATTTCTAAAATCTGGTGACAAGAAGCAGAGAAAATTCATACTGCCTTGTTAAAATATTTTTAGTTTTGAATGTCAACTTCATTACAAACATTTTATAGTTCATTTATTCTGTCTTTTATTAAAATACTTTAAAATATTTACAGCTTTCATTTTAATTGGTAGAATATTACTCTTTGTTTGGATGCAATTATGAATTTTGTGTTCACTATGACCTATTCTGAATATCTTTTTGCTTTATAGGTTTCTTAATTTAGTGAGAACATTGTTTTTACTGTGATGCTGTGCTCTACCAAAATTAGTAATTATCTCATTTTCTCAAAAGTAAAAAGTTTGTCTTCAAAGTTAAACTTTTTAATTGAATTTGTAATAGCATTGATATTAACATCAGATGTTTTATCTTTGACAGAATGAGCACTCAAAGCTTTACTTTAATTATATAAATTAAATGGAAAAAAGTGAACCATTATTGGAATTAACCAATTTTCTCCTTGAAGCATCTGGGGTCATTTAACTTTATGAGAAATTCCTCTTCTGTTCACACCACAAGCATATTCATAACGATTACATTAACTTTTTTATATATGCACAAAACTCAGAACTGAAAATTAGCAAAATTAATCGAGAATGGGGATTTGATCTCAATGAAAAGTGATACGTAATGGACCTTCAATCTTTTTCAGGTACAGTCTTAAAATAGCCATAAAATTTTGTCATAGATACTGATCCTTCTTCAGCAGATTTGTGTTTTCCTGTAGTCAGTCATATCGTGATCCTCATGGTTGTTGACGTATGTTTTTTCTAAAGTTACACATTAACCATTTTTTTCTTGAGAAATGAAAATCCGGTTCTTAACTACACTTAATATTCTTCCTTTTTCATATACAAAGAGTTTAGTACAAAATAAAAAGCATTGCCATACAATAAAATAAATAAATGGTAGTAGATTGACAGTATTCACTGATCATTTTCTAAGTTTCCCACTGACCTCACTCACTGTCAGCCTCGTGGCACCATGTGTGTATGTACATATATGAGTTTCTCTTGCGTGCACACCCAGGAGTTGAATTTCTGGGTCATAGGCTACGTGAATTTTCAAATTAAGGAAATAAATCCATTCTCAACAGCAGCAAATAAGACATCTTGTCAATTCTCATCCTTGTCAAATCTTGACATTGTTGAACACTAGGATTTTTGCCAATGGAGTATAGAACAAATGGTATTTCTTTTGGGCCTTGATTTATATTTTCCAGACCATTAATGAAGCTGAAATCTCTCCATATGTTTAAGCTATAGGTGTTTCCTCTTCTGCAAAATGCTCATACATGCCTTTAAACCATTTTCTACTTTTTTAAATAGACATTATTTTCTAGAGCAGTTGTAGGTTCACAGCAAAACTGAGCAGAAAGGACAGAGCTCTGTTTTATCACCTGGCACTCCCTACACACAACTTCCTCCACTATCAATATCTAGCACCAGAGCGGTACATTTGTTACAGTCTACGAACCCGCATTGACACATGGTTATCACCCAAAGTCCGTAGTGTACCTTAGGGCTCATTCTTGGTGGTGTACATTCTACCGGTTTTGATTAAAGTATAATGACATGTATCCACCATTATAGTATCATATGGAATAGTTTTGCTGCACTAAAAATCCTCTGTGCTTTGCCTATTCATCCCTCATAACCCCTGGCAACCACTCATCTTTTTATTATCTTCAGTTTTGCCCTTTCCAGAATGTCATATAGTTGGAATCACATAGTATGTAGCCTTTTCAGATTGGCTTCTTTCACTTAATCATATGTATTTAAGGTTCCTTCACGTCTTCTCATGGCTTGTTAGCTCATTTGTTTTCAGCCCTGAATAAAATTCCATTGTCTGGATGGACCACAGTTTATTCATCCATTCACCCATGAAGGGCATATTGATTGCTTCCAAGTTTGGCAATGATGAATAAAGCTGCTATAAACAGCTGTGTGTAGGCTTTTGTGTGGAATCACGTTTTCAACTCCTTCGGGTAAATACTAAGGAGCTGCATCATATGGCTGTACCACTTTGCATTCCCACCAGCAATGAATGAGAGTTCCTATCACCCTACATCATCACCAGGATTCGGTGTTCTCAGTGTTTGGGATTTTGTCTATTCTAATAGATTTGTAGTGATATTTCATTGTGTGTGTGTGTTTTTTTTTTAGGAAGATTAGCCCTGAGCTAACTGCTGCCAATCCTCCTCTTTTTGCTGAGGAAGACTGGCCCTGAGCTAACATCCGTGCCCATCTTCCTCTACCTTATACGTGGGACGCCTACCACAGCATGGCTTGGCAAGCAGTGCCATGTCCGCACCCGGGATCCGAACCAGCGGACCCCAGGCCGCCAAGGCGGACTGTGCACACTTTACCACTGTGCCACTGGGCCGGCCCCTTCTATGATCCATTTTGAGTTAACTTTTGTGAAGGGTGCAAGGTCTGTATCTAGATTCACTTTTTTTGCATGTGGATGTCCAGTTGTTCCAGCACCGTTTGTTGAAGAGACTCTCTTTTCTCCAGTGCATTGTCTTTACTCCTTTGTCAAAGATCAGTTGATTATATTTATGTGGGTCTGTTTCTAGGCTCTCTATTCTGTTTACTTGGTCTCTTTGGACTCCATATTCGAATAAACACTTAGAATTAAGAAATCTATACAAATGAGTAAAGCAGATTTGTTATGCTCCTCTTTCGTACTGTCTTTTGTGGTTTTGATATCAGATATATGCTGGATTAGTGAAGTGAGTTGGGAGAAGAATCCTTTTTGCATTCTCTTAAAGAGTTTGAATGAGATTGAGCTGATCTGTTCTGGGCTTGGTGTTTGCTTTAAAGGAAGATTTTAAACCATTGCTTCAATTCCTTTAATATTAACAAGGCCATTCAAGCTCATAATATTTTTCTCAAGTCAATTCTGGTAGGTTACATTTTTCTAGGAATTTGTCCATTTTGCCTAACTTGTTCAACTGATCTGCACTTGCACTCATTATCTTAAAAATCTCTGCTTTATCTGAGTTTGGTTCCTCTTTCTCATTTGTCATTTTTATCTTGGGGCCTCCTCTTGCTTTCTCTTTCTTTCTTGAATCTTGCTGGAAGTATGTCTATTTTGTTAAGTTTTTTCCCAAAGGGCCAATTTTTGTCTTTGTTGCTCTTCTCTATGTGTCTTTGTTTTCTATTTCATTGGTTTACACTCGATTTTTATTTTTATTCTGTCCTTTTTTTAGATTTAATACAATGTTCTTTTTCAAATGCCTAATTAGTTTGGAGCTTTTCTTTTTCTAAGATAAGTATTTGAGGCTGTAAAATTTCCTTTAAAGTACAACTTTTGCTGTATCCCTTAAGTTTGATATGCAGTATTTTTATTATAATTTACTGTCTGACATGGTTTTCATTATGAGCTATTTAGCAATGTGTTTTTAAAATTTCTGAAAATGTGGATGTCACTCATCATGAAGGATCTGAGAGTTTACCCTATTTACAAGCTAGCAAGTTAACCTACCTCAGCTTCATGGACACTGACAAAAGATTTGAGACTCCTGGGTCAGATAGAAAGGACTTGATTACACAGATTGGCAATAGTCAGTGTATCAGCATGTTCATAAGCTGGGTCCTCAAGCCCCAGTTTCTCCAGGGTGATGCAAAGAGAGCTGGGTAATACCTGCGTGGCAGTGAGTTGTGTTACAGGAGAGGAACGCTGAGCTTAAGAAGCCCCAGTCTTTTATACAGTATAGTTAGCATACTTGCCCTTTGTTCTGGAGGAAAACATTATCTCTAGCTTCAAGCACATATCCTTGAAAAGACGGCCTGGAAAAAAAGCCAGTCAGTGCCTCTGCTTGCAAGAGTTGCAGAAATATGAAATCCATGGAACATTGACTCCCCATAGTGAATATATTTGCTAATCATTTTTGCCATCTAATTTAATTGCCCTGGAGTCAGAGAAAATTGTCTGAAAGATACCTATGCTTTGACAGTTGTTATAGTTCATTTTGTGACTCAGTGTATGATCCAATTTTTTACCTGTCTCATTTACAAAATACGTTTTTAAGAAGAATACATATTCTCAGGTTTTTGGATACAAAATTCTATGTATGCCTATTAGATCAAAATTTTTAATTGTGTTCTTCAGATCTTCTATATCCTTGCTGAATTTTGTCTCCTTAATATATTGATAATGGAAAGAGGTGTATTGAAATCTCCCACATGATGGTATCAATTTCTCCTTTTTGTTCTTGTAGTTGTATCAATTTTAACTCTACATGTTTTGAGGCAATTTTGTTATATTCATCCATCATATAGAATTTCTATATCTTTTGACAATATGAATCTTTATCATTGTGTACTGACTTTCTCTAACCCTAACAATACTTTGTTCTTAAAAATCCATTTTGTCTGACACTAGCATAGATACTAGGTTTCTTTTGGTTAGTATTTGCATAAGATGACTTCTTCCATCCTTTTACTTTTAACCTGTGGATGTCCTTCATGCTTTAGGTGTGTCTCTCATTAGGAAGATATTTTGTATTATGTTTATTAATTTTTTTTTCATTGAGTGGCACACCTTTTTATTTAGGTAATGTTGGTTTATAACATTATATAAATTTAAGGTGTACATCATTATATTTTGGCTTCTATATAGACTGCATTGTGTTCACCACCAATAGTCCGGTTTTTACCCGTCACCATACACCCTTTTGTCCTCTCCCGCCCTTATTTTATTTTACTTTTTTAAAGATTTTATTTTTTATTTTTCCTTCTTCTTCCCAAAGCGCCCCCAGTACATAGTTGTATATTTTTAGTTGTGGGTCCTTCTAGTTGTGGCATGTGGGACGCTGCCTCACCATGGCTTGATGAGCGGTGCCATGTCTGAGCCCAGGATTCGAACCGGGAAAACCCTGGGCCACCGAAGCAGAGCCTGCGAACTTAACCACTTGGCTATGGGGCCGGCCCCTCCCACCCTTATTTTTATTTTTAAAACATTTGTTCTGCGTGTTGTAATATTTCTTTCTGCTTAAGATGGAATCTTTAGAGATGGTTTTCCTTATGAAATAGTCCTGCTCTTTAGATATCTTGATATCTTGAACCTCTGGACTCCTATTTCTTGCAATTCAGGCTACTTTTTCCAGCAACGACTATAGGGAAAGAGTCAGAGACTGGATCTCAGTTTGCATTCAAATGAGTTTAAGGAGTCACTCTGAAGGGACTAAGCCCCATAGAGTGGGGAGCCTCACATTTAATCATTCCTCACTCCACCAAGCTATTTCTTCATGTCCCAGTTTTGTTCATTAGACATGTATATTTAATAAATTGATCATTAGAGCCAGCCCTGATGGCCTAGTGGTTAAATTTGGAGTGCTCCACTTTGGGGGCTCAGGTTTGGTTTCCAGGCATGGAACCACACCATTCATCTGTCAATAGCCATGTTGTGATGGCAGCTCACATAGAAGAACTAGAAGGACCTACAACTAAAATATACAACTATGTCCCGGGGCTTTGGGGAGGAAAAAAAAAAGAGAGGAAAATTGGTAACAGATGTTAGCTCAGAATGAATCTTCTCCAGCAAAAAAACCAAAAGAACCAAACTCTCCATTTGGTATTCTGAAGATAAAATGTCTAATTAAGAAATAAATAAAAATAAATAAATTGATAACTAAAGCAAAGTACAGGTGGTGGTGAGTTTTTTACTCTATACATGAAAGTCTCAGAGGCTTTAAAGACTCCATTAACAAATGGAAATAGGGCCCGCCCAGTGGAGCAGCGGTTGGGTGCGCACGTTTTGCTTCGGCAGCCCAGGGTTCACCAGTTTGTATCCCGGGTGCGGACGTGGCACCCCTTGGCAAGCCACACTGTGGTAGGCACCCCACATACAAAGTAGAGGAAGATGGGCATGGATGTTAGCTCAAGACCAGTCTTCCTCAGCAAAAAGAGGAGGATTGGCAGCAGTTAGCTCAGGGCTAATCTTCCTCAAAAACAAACAAACAAACAAATGGAAATACATTTACTCAAATAAATATTGTAAAAAGTTCAAGTATCCCAGTAACCAAGATTGCAAACTGAGGCAACAATAAGAGGTCATCATTTATTAATCAAATTAGCTAAAAAAACTTTGTTAAGATTCCTATTTTGGGGAAGTGTCCAATAGATGAATGCTGGAAAAGAATCTTACATTGTGAAAGGAAAATACATTGGTGCAAAACTTTAGGAAATGAAATGATATGGATAATGATATAATATGGATTCCGGTTTTTAGGAAATGATATGAAATAAATATCTGGAGTGAAAAGTGTTCATGATACAAATTCATTTCTGGGAATATGTCCTAAAGAAATAGTCATAAATACATGTAACGGATGCTACTTTAAAAATGTATCAATGTGGTTTTACTTTTTATGCATGTGTATATGAATTTTTTAGCTGGCCTGATGCATCCATATGTGTAGTGATGGGGATAGGAAGACGGGACTGTTACAGCAGAAATGCAGAGATAAAAAATTCAATCTTCCAAGTTTGACTACTAAAATAGAATTTTTGAGTTGAGAAAAATTTTCACTTGGTTTGAGCATCAGGCCAACTAAAGAATAAGTCACATAATATAAATACAAAAAAGAAAAGCACATTGGTATATTCTTTGAGAGAAAAACATTTTAAAAATTCTTACAATGCTCTTTAGTGTATTGTTTAGGTCAGGGTCCAGTTGTATAGAACAGGCTGCACTTTAACTTGTTCAAGTAGGCAGGGATCATAGAATTGTGGGGAGAGCTGAAGAACAAGACTCTAGTTTGAGCTTTCAGGAATAATTTTCAGACTCACCACAGAACCTCGCCATCAAGACAGCTGCTGCCTCTTACATAGTCAAAAGGCTCTTAGCTCCAGAATTATGCTGTTACTGCCACAATCATGACCAGGAAACTGCTGCTGTGAGCCCCAGAGCTGTCATTCCTGCTATGATCCACAAAAGCAAAATGAATGCCCCCTATCCCGTCTCTCAACATTATAACTGGATCCTGAGATCTCTGTTAATGCTGCCATAGAAAACCAAATGCCTACAAAACCATGCTTGCCAACGAAAATGGTGCGAATAGCAGAAGTTCAGCCTCTGTCTCACTTCCACTTTCCAAATTTTGCATGGATGAATCTGATTGCCTGATTTTAAATCACACTCAGAATTCTAATTGCAAGGGAGCCTGGGAAATGTAGTTTTTGCTTTTCAGTCCCTGCAGAACAGGAGAGCGGAATGGATGTTGAATGCCAAGCCATTGTACCATCACACCTGTTAAAATCCAGACCTAGGAGACTGCATGATATTGAGAATGAGAAGATACTCCATAGTGGACACTGTCCACTGTGCTTTCCCTGGACCTCTTGTGATCCTTTTTATTGTTTCTGTATACCTTTCTGTCAGCTTCAATGTGCTTAGCTTTCCACCTCCTTCCCACCTGCCAGTTGGAGGACTGCCATTGGACTCCTGAAGACAGTTCTGCCCACAGTTGCAGAGAGCTGGAACTGCTTAGGAGTTTATATACTCCTGGGGTGGCCTGTTATGGACTGAATGTTTGTATACGCCACTAAATTCATTTGTTGAAATCCTAACCCGAAGGTGATGGTATTAGGAGGTAGGACCTCTGGGAGGTGATTAGGTCATGAGAGTGGAGCCCTCATGAATAAGATGAGTGCCCTTATAAAAAAAGATCCCAGAGAGCCCTCTCATGCCTTCTGCCATGTGAGGACATAGCGAGAAGATGCTATCTATGAACCAGGAAGTGCTCTCATCAGGTACTGCATCTGCTGTCACCTTGATCTTGGACTTGCCAGCCTTCAAAACTGTGAGAAATAAATGTTATTGTTCAAGCCACCAGTCTATGGTATTTTTGTTATAGCAGCCTGAATGGACTGAGACATGGCCCTTAGTCATCAATAGCTGAAGAATGCACTAGTATGAAAGCCTAGCCCCCTTGTCCCTAATTGGGACAAACTCTGAGGCACTACACTTTAGAGTTTCCCTGTGGGATCAGGCTGAAGCTGTCTTCCTAAGGACTTTGGCTGCAATTGAAACCTTGTTTGCCCTCTCCCACTTTTTAAAATTGTTTTGTTCTTTTTTTGTTTTTTTTTAAAGATTTTATTTTTTCCTTTTTCTCCCCAAAGCCCCCCGGTACATAGTTGTATATTCTTCGTGTGGGTCCTTCCAGTTGTGGCATGTGGGACGCTGCCTCAGCGTGGTCTGATGAACAGTGCCATGTCCGCACCCAGGGTTCGAACCAACGAAACACTGGGCCTCCTGCAGCAGAGTGTGTGAACCTAACCACTCGGCCACAGGGCCAGCCCCTCCCACTTCTTTACCTTGCCGTTCTGTTTCCACTTTTTTACCAGTTTATCCCAAGAGCACTTCCTTCATAAATCATTTGCATATGGATCTTTGCCTCAGTATATGCTTCTAGGGGAACCCAACCCCAAGATGCCCCATCCTCCATTAAGGCTCAGTGCCCCTGTGTGCAGATCAAATACACACAAGAGAGAACATAAAAAGCCATTCCCTTCAAGCTCATGAGACTGTAGAAAGGGTAGGAGAGATGGATATAAGGGGAACAGATGGACAGTCACGCATCCTGATCTCCCTTCTCTAACCTTGGAGTTTAGAATAGGAAGCTACGATAGATACTGCAGATCAGATCACTTAGCACCCATTGCAATCACCTTCTAGCTCACTTTCTTAGCCAATCAAAGCTGGAAGATTAAAAATTACATTTCTCAGGTTTCTTTGTCTCTAGAGTTTTGCATGTAACCCAGTTTCTTAACATCAGTGTTCAACTTGGAGGCTGCAGCATGAGTTAATGGTTGCATGTGGAAAGAGTTGATCATCTGGGAAGCACAGGGGCTGAGGCATTTGATCTTCAGTTGTGGTAAAGTTTCTGGCATCCAGTGTCAAAGACCTGAGTCATAAATAATAATCGTTAATTCTTGTCTGGCACTGTGGGATATAAGTGAAGACTAAGAAACTTCAAGACAAAATGGGAACATAGCAATTTTAGTGTCTCGCACTTATTGAACATATGTAGACCCACAAGGGAGATATGCATGTCTAGAGCGGAGAGAAAGTGTCTTCTAGAAACACAACCCAGAGAAGAGAAGCTTCAGGTTTCCAAGAACCAAAGGTTTGCATTCAACTAATTTTTTTTGTAGGCTGTTTGGAAGTTTTTTGTTGCAAGAGAATTCTGCAAAACAACGTGATACTATAGGCATGGACTTGTTTATTTTTATTTTTAAGAATCATAACATTTTTCTTGTTATTTATGAAATGTAGGAAGACTGTCAAGGGAAATGAAGCAACAGAAGAACGAGTTCCTTTTCCTTATCTCCCTAAGGATAGAAGGTCTCTTATAGATAAATACCTAGAAACTTCAGTGTAGCAATACAGAAAAGTTCATAGGAGAGGAGCATACGTGTTTGTGCGTGTGTGTGTGAAAGAACAAGATCACTTACTGTCAAATTCATACCTGCTCCAATTTTGTGGCCCACAGACCTCTGCTGATACACAAATTATTTTTAGTCCAAAAATAGCTATAACTAGTTTACACCCAGGCACTTGGCATAGGTTTGCCTTAATTGGTTTATGTTTATTTGTTCTTTATGGTTCTCGAATGTTAATGCTATCTCTCAAGATAAAGTATACACTTGTTAATTCAGGGGCTCTCCCTTATCAGTCTTTGTGTGATCCCCCAGTTACTCCCCAAGTATTCCTGGAGCCCTTAAGGTACCAATACTTCTTGGCGCTTTGTGACCTCCACTTTGTGTTGCCTTCTGTTAGAGGGATACGAAAAGCATGGTGCAAATGGCCCAATGTTTCCTAGGCTTTTTTTTTAATCATCAAGATTTTCATTGCAGCCACTTTTTCTCCTAATGACTCAAGAATCCTTCAGATGGAGGGGTAAGTTCAAATGATTGCCATCACTCTGTACTCAGAATCATGACTGCCTCTCGGCGACCAAGGCTTTCGGTATCAGTTTCAGATCTTTATGATTGATATTAGGTGTCTATGGTCTCCAGCTGCTGCAACATTAATTAATCATCTTCAGTAGCTTTGTTACTGTGTCAGATTCACTGTGCTTCTTTTTTTTTTTTTTTTTTAAGATTTTATTTTTTCCTTTTTCTCCCCAAAGCCCCCCGGTACATAGCTGTGTATTTTTCGTTGTGGGTTCTTCTAGTTGTGGCATGTGGGACGCTGCCTCAGCGTGGTCTGATGAGCAGTGCCATGTCCGCGCCCAGGATTCGAACCAACGAAACACTGGGCCGCCTGCAGTGGAGCGCGCGAACTTAACCACTCGGCCACGGGGCCAGCCCCCACTGTGCTTCTTTTTATCCTCAAAATGAGGTATTTCTCAGGAGCACCTCAGTCTCTTATGCAAATAAACTGATCACCTGTTCTAACAATTAGCCAGACATGGCCAGATAGTTTTGTGTTCCTGATTGCTTTTTATCTGATGCCAGGAATACTTCTACTGCTGCTGCTGCTGCTGCTATGGCTACTATCAGTAAAATAATACTTATATGTGTATATCACTTTGCAACTTACAATCAATGAGCTCACCTGATCTTCTCTAAAACCCGTGAGGTAGGTATTATCATTGCTTTTATGAGAATCTTTGGTTTCCTCTTTCAAGGCTGTTCTGATGATTGCAGATATAAAGATGAGAAGAAACGACAGGGAGAAAAAAAGAGAGAGAGACAGACACTGCTTTTTTGATAAGCAGAATCTGACAGAGGTTGAAGAAACAAGAAGAATGAGATGAAAGAAAAGGTGTGCTGGTAGGAGCTCTGTGTTCTGGCATTGCTGGACGTTGGAGAGGTTTAGGAAAGTGAGGTAGAAATTGTTTCAGTCATGCAGGTGTGGGTTTTCTTCCCTTCCTATATCTCTTCTGCCATTCAGCTTCCTGAAAATTGTCAAACTAGGAAGCAGAAGTGATGGAGGTATAAATATGACATTTCAATTTTAAAACTGGTGAAGGGAAAGACTGCTACTTAAATATGGCACCTTACTTTAGTGCAAAGAAAGTGAAATCTTTGTGGCATTGGAGAAAAAGAATTGAGAGGATCTGAAAGAAGAGTGGTGCATAACCAAAGAGTAACTAAGACTGTTAGCTTTTATTAAATGACTCAGAGAGGTTAATTGATGTATAATATAATGCAGGTTTGCTACATATTATACAGCTACTAAGAGCTGAAACTGAGACGTGAACCAAGGTGTGTTTGGTACCAAAACTGATATTCATCCCACAATATAATACTCTGCCTCATCTGACAGGTACAACAGGATAATCTTTAGAGACAGAACCAAGATAGCTAAGGCATTTTACCTTTACTTCCTCATAGATGGGCTGACATTCCAGAATGTGCAGACAACAGAGTCAGAGTCTTGGCTTTTGAGTTGAAAAACAAAGCTGATGTTGTGGTTTAAGACAAAAGATTTAGAAGATTATATCATCAGTAATAGACAGGATTTTTCATCTTTGAGCCTAGGTAGAGTTTCTTGGCTGAGGAAAAGGTAGACAAGTTCAGAAAACAGGAATATCAATGAGGTTCCTGACAAAAAGGTCCTTTGCTCTTTCCATCTCTGCCAAAATTGGGCCAAGTCCTGTGGGAGAGGGACAGTTGAACCCTACAAAACCACTAAAAGATGTTTTAGGTTCAGATTGACAATCACATTAAAAAATACCATCAGCTTCACACAGCACCAAGTTTACTTAGCTTTAATAAAGGATGCAGGATAAGAAAAACACCATACACATTGACAGCACAACAAAGGTCTTATAACCCCCAGGCATGGCTTCCAATGCCTTTACTCTACACAGGGACTTGCAAGGTCACGAGAGATGAGGCTGAGTATGTATGGACTACCTCAGATCAGGGATGCTCTGGGGTCTCATTAGCACTTATATTTTTATAGTATGGTAAACCTTTCAGAGTACATGACTAGATTCCATTCTCCAATTCTCCTGAATCTCATCAATCACAGATTATACAGCTAAACAATGAACAATCTCAATAACCATGTATAGCTTGCCCATATAACCATGCTTAGTACATAGCAACCTTGATAGGACCCTTGTTTATTTTGGATCTGGTATACTTCTATATGTTCTTTGAGTTAGGGTTGCAAGGAGTTAGACCCCAAGTCAAATCTTCAGGTGTCTCTGAGACAGGGAACTTTTATAATTCATCTATTAATGGCATATAGGCAGACGCGCCTGAGACATCTCTATAGCATTCAAGTATGACCCCACAGGACCTACTAGTGGCCAAGAAGAATTGATAGTCAACCCACTCAAAAAGGCTTTGCCATTGGCCAAAGAAGATGTAACAGTGACCTGTGTAGACTGATAACTAAAGAGCAGAGTGGAATGAAGGGGGAATTAGAAGATGCCAGAATGGATAAATGATGACCACCCATAGAAGATGCTCCCCACCCCTTATGCTTAGAATTATGGAAGCCATTGCCTAATCTATTGATGTAACCCCAAGGGGAAAACTTGGCATATCTAAGAATTAGTTTTAGCCATCTGGTGGGTTGTTGGGTTGTGATAGATTGAAATTATTGGCCTCAGTTATCTACCCTTCATCTATCCATGACCCTTGCCATATAATTTATAGTTTCTCACACAGAAGGTTGAGAGTGTACTTCCCCAAACTCTGATTTTGGACCTGGAAATACAACTTGTTCTGGCCAATTGTGTGTGGGTGGAAATGACAGTTTGCCTGTTTCAAGCCCAGGCCTTGAGAGGTTTTTCCACACGCCCTCTTGAGCCTCTCCCATCACCATAAGAAGAGCTTCCTCAAGGGAGCAGCTGCTCCTTCTATCTGGACTCCAAAATGCACATACATGGGGTAGAGACACCCTAGGCATGCCCAGGCAGACCTGCGGCTTCAAGTAAAGCCATTCAGCTAAACCCTGTGTAGGTCAGCCTATAAAAATGGTGTATTACTGTATTACACTGAGATTTTGAGTTTGTTTCTTATCCTGAATTATTTTGGCAAAGATGACTGATACAGGAGTGTAGAATAGAAATAGCATTCAGTTTCAGAAAAATAAAGTTAAATTTTTAGCACATATGATTTCTTGGGGACTGAGATTTACACCTGACATTTCAAAGTTTTAAGGAAATAAAACGAAGTATGGCACAAGAAAAGATGTTCAACATTATTGGCCACTAAGGAAATGCAAATTAAAACCACAAAGGGATACCACTACCTATCTATCAGAATGGCTAAAATCAAAAATAGTGGCGATACCAAATGCTGGCTAGGATGCAGACAAACTGGATCATTCACATCTTGCTGATAGAAATGTGAAATGATAGAGGCCCTCTGGAAAACAGTTTGGCAGGGTTTTTTTTGTAACTAAAACTGCACTTAGTATATGTATTAGTTGGCTCAGGCTGACATAACAAAATACTCCAGGCTGGGTGGCTTAAACAGCAGAAATTTATTTTCTCACAGCTCTGGAGGCTAGAAGTCCAAGATGAAGATTCTGGCAAGTTTGCTTTCCGGTGAGAGCTGTCTTCCTGGCTTGCAGATGGCCACCTTCTCAGTACGTCCTCACACGGCCTTTTCTCAGTGTGTGCATATGGAGGGAGAGAGAGTGAGCTCTCAGGTGTCTTCTTATGACACCAATCCTATAGTTATCAGGGCATCACCCTTATGATCTCGTTTAACTTTAGTTACCTCCTTACTCCAAATACAGCCACTCTGGGAGTTAGGGATTAACATATGAATATTTGGGGGGGGGGACACACAAGTATTCAGTGCGTCACATCATACGACTTGGCAGTTTATTCCAGAGAAATGAAAACATGTTCACACAAAAGCTTATATACAAATGTTTATAGTTGCCTTATTTGTAACAGCCAAAATCTAGACCCAACCAAGATGTCCTTCAATGGGTGAATGTAAACAAACTCTGGTACATTCACACAATGGAATACTACTGGACAATATGAAGGAACGAACTAGTGATGCACACAATAACTTGTGTGGATCTCAAGGGAATTATGCTGTGTGAAAAACGCCAATCTCGAAATGTTAAATAACATTTAACATTATAACATTCTTGAAGTAACAAAACTACAGAGATTGAGGACAGATTAGTGGTTGCCGGGGATTAGGAGTGGGGAGGGCTAGAGAGGAGATGTGGCTATAAAGGGGTAGCAAGAAGAAGACTTATGGTGAAGGAAAAGGTCTGTATTTTGATGGATACACAATTCTGTGCTAGAACTACACACACACACAGACACATTACACAAATGAGCGCGTGTAAAACTGAGGAAATCTGAGTAAACTCTGTGGATAGTATCAGCGCTAATTTTCTGGTTTTGATATTGTATTATAGTTATGCCAGATGTTACTAATGGGGGAAACTGCATAAAGGGTACACAGAATCTCCCTGTACATTTTTTATAACTTCTCTGAAGGTATAATTGTTTCAAAATAACAAGATGAAAGATTTGAAAGAAATTATGGAGAAAATATTGAGTGAAAGAAGTTGTACACGATGGTATGGACAGTAAAAGCACAATCAAATATGGAAATAAAACATGCATTTGGGGAAAAGATTAGAAGGAAATGTTCCAAAAAGATAATAATGATTCTGCTGTGGCAGTAGGATTATGTGGGTTTACTTTTCTCTATTTTCAAAAGTTTTCGTATAAGATTTATAAGACATAATTTAAAAAAATAATACAGATAGTATATTCCTTCAAAGATGGAAATAAAGAAGATGCTGATTTTCAGATAATCAGAGCATCTTAGAATTGAGACAGACACAGAAGATGTCTCATCAACCCCTACCTCATTGAACATCTCAAATGACAATCAACTCTTATCTTTGGTGGTCCATGTTTATTTCAGATTGGATCTTATTATTACTATAAAATTATTACTTCAATTGAGTCAAAATATACCTTTCTATAACATCCAGCCTTTGTAGATGTTTAAAAGTAAATCACTTTTGAGGGTGATAAATATGTTCATTTTCTTGATTGTGGCCATGGTTTCTTGGATGCATGTTAAAACTTACCAAATTGTACATTTTAAATATGAAAAATTTATAAAAGGTCAATTATACCTCAATAAACCCATTCTTAAAAAAGGAAACATGGGAGAACCTAGGAAGTATAAAAAGAAGCGCTCCTTTGTGTTATCATAGACGCACACAACTATTGAGACATTAAGAAACCATCTGGTCCATGTCTTCAGGCAAGATCAAACTGAAAACAACTCATGGAATTGTCAAGTCCTTTCTTAAAACTCTTCAAAGCAACTTCTAATACCTTTTAACCTTTAAAGCAAATTTTTAAAAATATATAACTACTGAAAACTTCCACACTAATTTAAACCAATTGTCTCTCGTCTGTACTAAGCAGGCATGGAGAACAGTTGTCTTTCTTATTGGGGTCTCCTACACATTACACATTAACTGTCACTGAGGGGCTGAGAAATATGCCAGAGAAATACATTAACTTTATTCTCAGGCAACATTACTCCTTATGTTGTGAATCTAGAAAATAACCCTGAAGATCCTCTTCGCCATTCCCTTAAATTCAGATCTAGCATGAGGGTCAAATAGCTAATTTTTTGATATTTCTCCTCTAAACCTTGTCACAGCTTCCTGTACTGTTCATAAACATGTGGAGCTTCAGAGCTGACGAAAACATCTAAGGCAATAATCAAAATTCCATCAAGGGCCTCTGTCTCCCCTAGTTTATAATACCTGTACTATGTTTTCAGACGTACCTTTCTCCCGCAACCAAACTAGAGTCCCATGATATGTCCACCTGAGGAGAAAAAGAAGAGGGAAGAGGAGAGGGTGTGTGGCACTATGTCTAGTTCATGATGAGTTATTACAAACCATGAATACTCTTGAGCACTTCTAAAGTGGCTTCTTATCTTGCCCTATAACTTTACGTGTTGTGTGATATTGATTTCTACTAGGTGCTTTCTTTGAGATATTGCTGTTGTTGTTAGTGCTGTGGAGTCGATTCGGACTTCTAGCCACCTTGTGTACAGCAGAGCGGAACCCTGCCCTGTCTTTTTGCACCATCCTCTCACCTTCCGGTGCTATATCAGACAATGCTCCACTGCTACCCATAGGGTTTTCATGGCCAATTTTTTCAGAAGTTGGTAGCCAGGTCCTTCTTAGTCTGTCTAGTCTGGAAGACTCCACTGAAACCTGTCTACCATGGATGATCCTGCTGGTATTTGAAATCCCGGTGGCATAGCTCTCAGCATCACAGCAACATGTAGCTGCCACAGTATGACAACTGACAGATGGGTGGTGTGGTTCCCTGACTGGGGAAGGAACCTGGGCTGTGGCAGGGAGAGCGCCGAGTCTTAACCACTAGACACCTAGGGCTGGTTTTGGAGATATTGGCCCAATATATTTCGTGGATTGGCACAATATTTTTCATGGACCAAATTCATTCATTTTTTCATTAGTCCATTTATTCATTCATTTAATAAATTTGGATGGAATGCTTCCCAGGTATTATACACTTTGCTATGCATAGTGTTGTATAGTATATCAAGCAGGTCCAGGAGACAGAGAATAAACAGGTAAAACAGAAGTAAGAAAATAATTACAAATCTTAATAAGTGTTATGAAGGAAACAAGCAAAATGCTATAACATCAAATAATAAACGTTCTATAAGGGCTGACTTAAATAGGGTAGCTAGTTTGTCTAACAAGAAGATATTTAACTGACTCCTAGAGTATAAGAAGAAGCCTGTTAAGGTAGGTATATGTTTATTATGAGCTTTTTTTTTTTTTTAAAGATTTTATTTTTTTCCTTTTTCTCCCCAAAACCCCCCAGTACATAGCTGTACATTCTTCGTTGTGGGTCCTTCTAGTTGTGAAACGTGGGACGCTGCCTCAGCATAGCTCAATGAGCAGTGCCATGTCCGCGCCCAGGATTCGAACCAACGAAACACTGGGCCACCTGCAGCGGAGCGCGCGAACTTAACCACTCGGCCACAGGGCCAGCCCCTATTATGAGTTTTTTGAAGAAATTACTCTCTTCCAGGGAAAAGCAACATGGCGTATTGGAAAAAACATGGGCTTTGGCACTAAATGAGGCTGAGTTTGAATATTTGCTTAGCCAATTGTTTGCTGTGTAGCCACAGACATTTTGGTAACACTTATGAAACTTGGTAGATAATAATAGTTGTTAGTATTATTTAGGGGTTTAAATGAATAATTCCTGTAACACTTCTACTATTCTCTATAAATATCAATTCCCCAAATCCTCCTAAATAGAGAAATCATCTCTTAACATACGTATAAATGAATTTGCAATATTTTTATGCATCTAGAATATATTTTACAGATGCCAGGTACCAAAATATTTAATTATCTTGATTTCACATGTGGAAAATTGAGGGTTAGATAAGTTTAATGGTTTTACCAATTCCACACTGACAGTCCAGAGAGTGAGCAAAACTTTCCTAGTTCAACACATCAGCTTCCAAGTTCCCTTAAAACAATACGTAGGACTGTGAGTAAGTTGAAGGTTGGGACAGTGTCATATTTATCTTTGATTGCATTGTGATCAGCCTGGCACATAAGAGGACTCAATAAGTGAAAACTAATAGTGCAAATACTTTTCCCCCTTCTCCTCCTGGAAATATTACATAAACAAGAAGGGAGAAAAATTCTGCACAAGCTCCATTTTGAATAAAACCAGGAGACCAATAATCCTCAGACTTGAAAATGCATTTATATGCATTTGTGTATATATATATATATATATATATATATATATATATATATATATGCATTATATTTGTATGTATTTATATAAGTCTACCAAAGGAAGCTGAGGTTGAGTATAAATGTATAGGAGGGAGTGAACAGAATAAGCCCTTGAGAATGGTGAAAGGGACCAATAATGGAAGTTCCTAGAAAACACCTAGAACAAAATATTTAAGGAAGTTGGGGGTCTTACTTGGATGTGCTAAAGCTGTAGCCATTGTTTGTAGCCATAGGTGCAGGACATGGGTCACCTGGCCTGGTGCAGAAGCTCTCAAAAGTCCAGTCTGGGTTGGAGAGTAGAGGAGTTTGGGCTCCACAGATAATCACACAGATGAGACATAACTGCAGGAAGCAATTTGTCTCTGTGGTAGCAGAGAAAGAGTGTTTTGTGAACCTGTCCTTGTCCCTTACCATCCCCCCTACCCCTTGCTATATACATGTACTGGAAATAGTTGACCCATGAGAGTATAACCCATTCAATTATGAGTAATAGAAAAGGAAGAAGTATAAAGACACCACACAGAAAAATTATGTGATAGAGCAGTAAATCTTACCAATACCTGAAGAGCACTCACCAGAAAAATGTTGCCTTAGAACCAAGGAAAATTGCAACTAACAGACATGATTGGTACCTGCTCCATCCCCTTTGCACTCACAGATCCTGAACATGCTGATGGCTTCTTGCTGCAATCCCCTGTGACTTCAGGGGCAATGCTGAGATGTCTTCTACATCCCTGTTAGTCAACATTACCTGGGATCTTGGTAGAACTGCAGACTCTCAGACCTCCTGAATGAGAATCTGTATTTTAAAAACAGATTCTGCACAAGCTCCATTTTGAATAAAACCATATTTGTATGGCAGTAAAATTTGAGGATCTCTGTTATACACAGTTTCCTAGAGGACTCTAGCAGGATTGGGACCCACTGTCCACAGCAACAATCTGCTCATTAATGCACCCTCTATTGGCTGCCGTCCCTTCCTTGTTTCAGTTTACCAGTCTCACACCCGTGTTTCTTAGGATCACCTCCCAAATAAATAACTTGCCCTCACATCCTTGTCTTAGAGTGTACTTCTGAGGGAACCCAACCTATGACAGTGACCAAGAATCAAAAAAAATAGTAATGAAAGCAATTGCCATTCTGAAGAAAAACCACAAAGAAGAAATGTAAGAACTCAGGAAAAACATAACAAGACATAAGGAAGATAATCAAGTGAGTTGTCAGAACATAGTAGAGTATTAGAAGAAAACACAGTAGAATCATAGAAATAAAGATAGAATTGGAAGGAAAACGAGATCATAGATGTAATTATAGACATTATAGTAAACAGGTAAGAGAGAAATAGAAGATAGAAATGAAAATATCAAACCTAATGAAGCAGAAGTAAAGAAAAAGTTAAAAGAGATTAGAGAGAAAATAATAGTTACAGAAGACAGCAAAAGGCCATCCAATACATGCATAAGTCCCAGGAGAAGAAAAACAAAACATGGATTGGGAAAAATATTTAAATATGTAATTTAAAAAAACTTTCCTTAAACAAAAGATAATCTTTACACTGTATGCTGGGAAAAAATTGACTTAGAATGGTCTACCTTAAAACATGTTCTGGCAAAGTTATTGGACCTCAAAGATAAACAAAGAACGCAAATTTGAATATCTTTACTGATATGCACACACCCATGCCCCCAATAATTTTCCAAATGAAAATTCATAAGCACGTTATTAAAATTCTCTTTCAGTACATTAGTTACATATATAAAAAGAGAATCCACTGGGCAACCAGGGAAAAAGATCAAGTCACTCAGGCTGACGTTGGATTTCTCCATAGTATCAGTCCGGGCCAAAAGACAATGGTGAACTTCCTACAAAATACTCAAGGAACAAAAGAATGGGCCAAGGATTTTATATCCAACCAAGCTGTCCTTCAGGCATAAAGGCAACAGAAAATAATTATGAATGTGCAAGAATGCAAGGGGTATTGCTATCACGAGCTCTTCTTGAGAAAACTGCAAGAGGATGAACTTCAGCCAACCAACAGATCACTGGGGAAAGGACTAGTGGTGAGCACCAAACATATTTTAATTGCAGAGTTAAGACTAAAACACATGTGGGGATTAGGACGACAGGTGACAACATAAGTGTTATATGTCCTGACAATGTTTGAAATAATGCATTAAAAAATTGCAAGAAGAAGGGAGGAAAGTAAGTTTTTTCTTTAAAAAACTTGGATTGCTTTAACTGGGAGTCAAAATACATCATTTTAGACTTTCAAGTAAAATCATAGAAATATGAACATAAATAACACCGTACAAAGTTAAGCATCAAGAAAGACCATATTATTTACAAAATCACTGGTAAAAGACAAGGATGAAAGGGAGAAAAAAGTAAATGAATTTGGGTTATTTGCAAATATCATATGAATTATCGCTTTGAACAATCTGGTAAAGTTATTTTTAGTTAAACGTGTTTTAGTTAAAATGTGTCAGAATCTTCTTTAATACAAAACTATTTCATTGCAACTTGTTAGGGAAGAGGATTTGGAGGTCTAAACAGTGTAATCGAGACATATTGTGATTTTACAAACAGGTTGGAGTTTGGCACTTATGTAGCATTATATGAGATTTAAAGCACAAGGCTCCACATTACTGAAAGAATGCATGATTAAAATAGCCTTTATCAAGCAAGTATTTACTTTCATAAAAACTTACGCACAAAGTAATCGTGAAGTAGTCTGTTATGACGCTATAAATTTTCCTTCTGAGGAAGGAAGAACATCCAGGTAGCTGGAAGGGTACACAAGTGGGAGGAATGTACTTGCCACTTATGAGCATATAATTATTATAAAAATTGTGCTCATTTAGAGCATGCTATAATGATCGATCTCATAAAATTACTTTGAGCTAAGCTATCTCATAGAAAGAAGTACTAAAAGATGAAAGGCCTTCATATGTAGAATGCATGACTAATTTCAAATTAGTGCTAAGGAAATTCATAAACTCATTATGTAAGCAACTAACCTAGAAGATTCAAGAATATGCACCTCAACTGAAAGAAAATTCTTGCTGAAAAAGTGCTTTATAAGATTTTCTTTTGTAGTGTTTCCTGCTTCCTGGTGAAGTTACCTAATGGGCCAAGAAAACTCACCGAGCTAGTGACTTATAGGCACAAGAAGTCCCAAAGCTGTCTAAGGCATCACACTCACCACACTAAGGATCTAAATTGACAGACAGAAACTTTAGTTACTCATCCATGTGTTTGATCTATATCAGTCCATATACTCCTATAGAAAGAAGAATTGATTAGATATTCTCAAGCTTTTCAAAGGACCCATTTTTAAGCATCAAAATATTATAAGATGAGAAATGCATCACTGCAAATTACTGAGATGCATTCATAATGCTAAAATGTCCATCCATTATTTTTGCTGGTCAGCATCCCTTCCCTTTATTGAGGTTCCAGTACCCCAATTTTGCTATGGTGAACCATCACTCGTTTTCTACTCTCCAACTATTCATGTTGGAGATTTTGACTCAATTCTTGCCTCCAGGGGTAGGCATGTGACTTAGGCCTGGCCAGTCAGAGCATACCATCTCCCTGGCCACAGTAATCATGTCCAGGATAGGCATGGACTACCCAAATTGAGATGGTCTTTGAACCTTTGCTGGGACTGTTGAGAATGAGGCAGTCCGTTTTGTCCTGACTGTTGGAATTTGCCTATATAGACCTGTAGCTGTTGGCAACCACCTTCACAATGATAAAGCATGCATGAGAAGAAAGCTCAACGACAGGAGATAAAGCTGAGATATTTAAAGAGATGAAGTACCATTTTCATGGTTTTGGATCCTGGAACTATTCAGGCCTGGATTTACTCATATACTTTTCAGATATACGAGCCCATAAATATCATTTTTAGCTTAAATTGGATTTCACTTACTTGAAAGCAAGTCTTCTCTAATATAAATGCTTTAGATGATATTTTATTTTATTAATCCCCAAGAGCAAGTAATACTTAAAATATTAGCACAAATATTCATGAGACATATTATGAGCACAAACACTTATGCTAATATTTGAAATATTAGCACAAATATTCATGAGGCATATTATTTAGTAAATGAGAAATTAACATTCTGTGTGTATATGAATGCGAAGATCTTTTGCAATTAACTACCACAAGGAGCCAGGAAATCTATGGGTTTGGAACCATTTTAATCTAAATTTTGGAGGTCACAGATACAGATTAAGGTCACATTTAATGTATAAATGTATAAATACAACTAAAATGTAGAGTAGAAGATGATTATCTTGAAAATCTAGTGGGACTTAGAAAGCTAATCAACACTACATTTTCTCTCTCAGTGAGCATAGTTTCAAAGTCAAATATGGCTTGAGTCTAGAAAACATGCACTGCGGTTAGAAGGTGTTTTATAGTGATTGAAAATACTCCGGGGAATGCACTACAATTTTATTTTAGCATGTAGAATATTTAGAACGTCAATAAGGCTACAAGGTATTATTCAGTAAAATAAAATAAGTTTATTCTCGATGTCGACTTAAAAAGAACCATGAGGATATATACATAGCTATAGCTATTTTTCAAGCACCATTTTATGACTTCGGAAGTTTGTCAAGTTAACCTACTGCTTTCCAGGTGCCTCCAAATACACTATTTCTTTTAATTCTAACAGTAATTCTGTAAGGAAGTGAACTAGCAGTTATAGAGACTATGTTGAGTTCTATAGTGGGTGATGCATAAACACACATACATGTACTTTGGGTTTTTTTGTGTTTTTTTTGGTAAGGAATATTGGCCCTGAGCTAATGTTTGTTGCCAATCTTCCTCTTTTTGTTTGAGGAAGATTGTCCCTGAGCTAACATCTCTGTAGGCTTCCTCTATTTTGTATGTGGGACACTGCCACAGCATGGCTTGATGAGCGGTGTGTAGGTGTGCACCCAGGATCCAAACCTGCAAACCCCAGACCACCAAAGAGGAGTGTGCGAACCCAACCACTACGGCACCAGGCTGGCCCCACATGTACATACTTTAATTTAAAGTAACACCATAAGGTGAGTGTTATTATAACCATTTCGTACACAAAACAGTTAAGGCTCAAAAAGTAAATAAGTTGTCCTAGTTCACATATTTAATATAAAGCAACATTTTTCAGGACTCAACCGCCTCTCTATTTTATATCTTGTTTTCTATTTCTAATAGACCGAAGTGGGGTCTATATGTCTGAAGCAGAATTCATAAGTACAGCTTTGTCTGATTAATGGTGTTGAGGACCAGCATATCTGGATTTCTTGGCTGCATGTTGACTTGAATTATTGAAAACAATCATCTCTATGCCATTCTACTGCACCTCAGTGGGTTCAATCAAAACATTCTTTCCTTCCTTCACCCTTCCCTCCTCCCTTCCTCCCTTTTTTCCATTCTTGTTCTTGTTCTTGATTTATCCTCCTCCTGCTTCTCCCCTTCTTCTTCTCTTTCTATGGTGGTGATTTGGTAAAGGGCAAATCTTGCTTTGCTAACTTGCCAAATTTTTATTCTGTTCCTTAGTCTGACAAAAGTGACTTTTTTAAAAGCTCACTTTGAACACTGGATTTTGGAAACTCTGATTCAATTATACCACTGGGTATCACTGATCTACAAAGGCTAGTGGCGAGGTGAAAGACTAGAATAGATCTGAAAGGCTTGAAGAAAAAGATGTAGTGATTCTAGGTAACAAATAAAGAAAAAGCCATGGAAATCAGGGGAAGTGACGAGGTTTAATATAGGGAAATAAAGCATAAGGTCTGTTCCTTCTATCTTGTCCAAACTAGGTTCTAAGACTAGTAATTTCAATATCGCTTTTGGCAGTAATTTGAAATACTCATTCTGCTTGACCTCATTCCAGATGGATCTTTTTCCTCAATGAGGTCTTGACTTTACTCCAGGTGTGTTTCATTCATAGGTGAGTGACAATACCCAACCTGTGATGCACTGTACTGTCTAGAGTTTCTGCTCACATACAAGAAGAAATCACAAAACTGAATGGTTCTACTGAAGTTCATGCCACTGAACTTAAGTGGGACTTCCCAGTTGGTTTTTCCATGGGGGCCTCAAATTCAACATATTTTAAACCTGAACAAATTATCTCTCTTTTTCCATATGTCCTACTTTCTTGGCTTCTAATTTTTAATTAATGCCACACCATTTTCCCAGTCACACAAACTTCACAGCTGATTCGTATTTTTCTGTACCCATTTAGTCTTCACAGCCTAACACTTAGGAAACCCTGGAGATTATGTCTTTCTTTTTTAAAGACTTTATTTTTGTTTAGATCTGTTTCAGGTTTCCAACAAAATTAAGAGGAAAGTACCGAGATTTTTCATATATCCCCTGTCCCCACACATGCATAGTCTCTCCCATTATCAATACCACTCACCGAAATGGTACATTTTTTACCAAGGATGAGCCTACACTGACACATCATAATCACCTAAAGTCCATAGTTTACCTTCATGTGCACTCTTGGTGTTATACATTCTATGCTTTGGACAAATGTATAATGACATATGCCCATCATTAGAATATCATATAGAGTATTTTTACTGCCCTAAAAATTCTCTCTTCTCTGCTTATTCATCTCTACCCCTGTCCTTCCCCCTCCCTCTACCTACCCCACATCCACTGATCTTTTTATTGTCTCCATGGTTTTGCCTTTTCCAGAATGTCATATAGTTGGAATCATGCAGTATATAGCCTTTTCAGATTAGCTTCTTTCACTTAAATATGCACTTAAGTTTCCTCCATGCCTTTTCATGGCTTGAAAGCTCGTCTCTTTTTAGTGCTGAATAAAATTATATTGTCTGGATGAACCACAGTTTATTTATCCATTCACCTACTAAAGGGCATCTTGGTTGCTTCCAAGTTTGGCAATTATGAATAAAGCTGCTATAAACATCCACGTGCAGGTTTCCATGTAGACATAAGTTTTCAGCTTCTTTGGGTAAATACCAAGGAGTGTGATTGCTGGATCCCATGGTAAGAATACATTTAGTTTTGTGAGAAACTGTCTTCCAAATTGGCTATGCCATTTTGCATTCCTACCAGCAATGAATGAGAATTCCTGTTGTTCCACATCTTCACCAGCATTTGATATTGTTAGTGTTTTGGATTTTGGCCATTCTAATAGGTATGTAGTAGTATCTCATTTTTGTTTTAATTTGCATTTCCCTAATGACATATGATATGGAGTATCTTTTTGTATGCTTATTTCTCACCCATATACCTTCTTTGGTGAGGGGTCTCTGATGATCTTTGGCCCATTTTTCAATTGGGTTGTTCATTTTCTTATTGTTGAGTTTTAAGGATTCTTCGTCTATTTTGTATAACAGTCCTTTATCAGATGTCTCTTTTGCAAATATTTTATCCCATCCCATGGCGTGTCTTTTCATTCTCTTGATATTGTCTCCTGCAGAGCAGAAGTTTATAATTTTAATGAAGTCCAGTTTATCAATTCTTTCTTTCATAGATTGTGTTTTTGGTGTTTATCTAAAAGGCATCATCCTACAAAAAGCAGTCTAGGTTTTTCCTATGTTATATTCTAGGAGTTTTATAGTTTTGGGTTTTAGGTCTATGATCCATTTTGAGTTAATCTTTGTAAAGGGTGTAAGGTCTGTGTATAGATTCATTTTATTTTTTGAGTATGGATATCCAGTTGTTCCAGCATCATTTGTTGAAGAGGCTATCTTTGCTCCATTGTACTGTCTTTGCTCCTTTGTCAAAGATCAGTTGATTATATTTATATGGGTCTATTTCTGGGTTCTGAATTCTGTTCCATTGATCTATTTGTCTATTCTTTTGCTGATACCACACTGTCTTGATTACTGCAGCTTTATAGTAAGTCTTGAAGTCGAGTAGCATCAGTTCTTGAACTTTATCCTTCTCTTCCAATGCTGTGTTGGCTATTCTGGATCTTTAGCCTCTCCATATAAACTTTAGAATTAGTTTGTTGATATCTATCAAATAACTTATTGGGTTGTTGATTGGAATTACCTTGAATCTATAGATGAATTTGGGAAGAACTGACATCTTGACAATATTGACTCTTACTAGCGAATATGGATTATCTCTTCATTTATTTAGCTCTTCTTTGATTTGTTCATCAGAGTTTTCCTCATATAGATCTTGCACATATTTTGTTAGATTTAGACCTAAGTATTTCATTTTTGGGGTGCTTATGTAAGTGGTATTGTGTTTCTAAGTTTAAATTGCAGGGCCGGCCCTGTGGCCGAGTGGTTAAGTTCACGCACTCCACTGCAGGCGGCCCAGTGTTTCATCTGTTCAAATCCTGGGCGTGGACATGGCACCGCTCATCAAGCCACGCTGAGGCGGCATCCCACATGCCACAACTAGAAGGACCCACAACTAAGAATATACAACTATGTACTGGGGGGCTTTGGGGAGAAAAAGGAAAAATAAAATCTTTAAATTGCACTTTTTCATTGTTGGTGTATAGAAAAGCAATGGACTTTTGTATATTAGCCTTGTATCCTACAACCTTGCTATTATCACTTATTAGTTCCAGGAGTTTTTTTTGGTTAATTCTTTCAGATTTTCTGCATAGATAATCATGTCATCTGCTAACAAAGACAGTTTTATGTCTTCCTTCCTGATCTGTATACCTTTTATTTCCCTTTCTTCCCTTATTATATTAGCATGGATGTCCAGCTTATGTCATAAAGGAGTGGTGAGAAGAGACATCCTTGTCTTGTACCTGATCTTAGTGGGTAAGCTTCTAGTTTCTGGCTGATAAGTATCATGTTAGCTGTAGGGTTTTTTTTTCTTATAGTCTTCATCAAGTTGAGGAAGTTTCCCTGTATTCCCAGTTTAGTGAGAGTTTTCTAAAATCATGAATGGGTGTTGGACCTTGTCAAATACTTTTTCTGAATCGATTGATGTGACCATGTGATTTTTCTTCTGTAGTCTGTTGATGTGATGGGTTACATTAATTGATTATTTTTTTAAAGATTGGCACCTTAGCTAACATCTGTTACCAAACTTCTCTTTTTTTTTTCCTTTTCTTTCTCCCAGAAGCCCCCCAGTACACAGTTGTATATTCTAGTTGTAGGTCCTTCTGGTTGTGCTATGTGGGACTCTGCCTCAGCATGGCCTGATGAGTGGTGCCATGTCCACACCCAGGATCCAAAGTGGCAAAACCCTGGGCTGCCGAAGCAGAGCATGCGAACTTAGCCACTCAGCCACGGGGCCAGCCCCTGATTTTTGAATGCTGACTCAGCCTTGCATACTTGGGGTAAATTCCACTTGGTAGTGGTGTATAATTCTTTTTATGCTTTTTGAGGTTCAATTTGCTAATATTTTGTTGAGGAGTTTTGAAATTATTTTCTCGAGAAATATTTGTCTGTAGTTTTCTTTTTTTGTAATGTCTTTGTCTGGTTTTAGTACTAGGGTAATACTGGCCTCATAGAATGAGTTAGGAAGTAACACATTCTCTGTCCTTTGAAAGAGATTGTAGAGAATTGGTATAATTTATTCCTTAAATGTCTGGTAGAATTCACCAGTGAACCTATCTGGGCCTGGCCTGGTGCTTTCTGTTTTGGAAGGTTATTAACTATTGATTCAATTAATAGATATAGGCCTATGCAGATTATCTATTTCTACTTGTGTGAATTTTGGCAGATTGTGTTTTTAAGAAATTGGTCCATTTTATCTAGGTTACCAAATTTGTGGGCAACTCTATGCTGTTCATAGTATTCCTTTATTATCCTTTTAATTTCCATGGGATCTGTTGTGATGTCCCCTCTTTCATTCTGATATTAGTAATTTGTGTCTTCTGTTTTTTTCTTAGTTAGCCTGACTAGAGGTTTATCAATTTTATTGATATTTTCAATGAACCAGTTTTTGGTTTTGTTCATTTTCTTTATTGATTTCCTGTTTGCAATTTGATTGGTTTCTGATCTAACTCTTATTATTTCTTTTCTTCTGTTTATGTTGGATGTAATTTGATCTTCTTTTCCTAGTTCCCTAGGGTGGAAATTTAGATGACTGATTTCAGATCATTCTTCTTTTTTAATATATACATTCAATGCTATAAATATCCCTCTAAGCACTGCTTTTGCTGCATTCCACAATTTCAATAAGTTGTTTTTCATTTTCATTTAGGTCAAAATATTTTAAAATGTCTCTTGAGATTTCTTCTTTGACCTATGTGTTATTTACAAGTGTGTTGTTTAATCTTTACATATTTTGGGATTTTCCAGTTATTTTTCTGTTATTGATTTCTAGTTTAATTCCGATGTGGTCTGAGAGCAGACATTGTACGATTTTTACTCTTTTAAACTTGTTAAGATGTGTTTTATGGCCTAGAACATGGTCTGTCTTGGTGAATCGTTCATGCGAGCTTGAGAAAAATGTGAATTCTGTTACTGTTGGATGAAGTAGTCCTAGATATGAATTATATCCAGCTGATTGATGGTGTTGTTGAGTTCAAACACGTATGTCCTTACTGATTTTCTGCTTGCTGGATCTGTCCATTTCTGAGAGAGGGGTGATGAAGTCTTCAATTATGATGGTGGATTCATCTATTTCTCCTTGCTGTTCTATCAGTTTTTGCTTCATGTAGTTTGACACTGATAGGTGCATACACATTAAGAATTGGTATGTCTTTTTGGAGAATTGACCTCTTTGTCCTTATGCAATGCCTTTCTTTATTCCTGATAACTTTCCTTACTTTGAAGTTTGTTCTGTCTGAAATTAATATAGCTACTACTGCTTTCTTTTGATTAGTGTTAGCATGGTATATTTTTCTCTATCCATTTACTTTTAATCTATATGTATATTTATATTTAAAGTGGGCTTCTGGTAGACAACATATAGGTCATCTGTTCTGATCCACTCTGACAATCTCTGTCTTTTAATTGTTGCATTTATATCCATTGACATTCAAAGTAATTATTGATATAGTTGGATTAATAGGTATAATATTTATTATTGTCTTCTGTTTCTTGCCCTTGTTCTTTGTTCCTATTATTGTCTTCCAATCTTTTTCTGCCTTTTGTGATTTTAATTGAGCATTTTATATGATTCCATTTTCTCTCCTTTCTTAGCATATTAAAGCTTTTTTAGTGGCTGCCCTAGAGTGTGCAATATACATTTTCAGGTAATCCAAGTCCACTTTCAAATAACACTATACTACTTCATGGGCATTATGAGTATTTTATTATAACAAAATAATCCTAATTCTTCCCTCCCATTCCTTGTATCATTGCTGTCATTTATTTCACATATATAAGCATATATTTATTTGCTATTAATATTTTGAACAAACTGTTATCTGTTAGAGCAATTAAGAATAAGAAAATAAGTTTTTATTTTACCTTCATTTATTCTTTCCTTGATGATCTTCCTTTCTTTATGTAGATCTGTGTTTCTGACCTATATTATTTTCCTTCTCTCTAAAGAACATTTTTTTTGTATGTGAGGAAGATTGGCCCTGAGCTAACATCTGTTGAGAATCTTCCTATTTTTTTTTTTTCTCCTCAAAGCCCCAGTACATAGTTGTATATCCTAGTTGTAGGTCATTCTAATTCTTCTATGTGGGATGCCACCACAGCATGGCTTGATGAATGGTGTGTAGGTCTGTGCCCAGGATCCAAACCGGAAACCCTGGGCCACCAAAGTGGAGTGCATGAACTTAACCACTCGGCCACAGGGCTGGTCCCTAAAGAACTTTTTTTGTTTTTTAACATTTCCTGCAAGGCAGGTCTACTGGCAGCAAATTCCTTCAAGTTTTATTTGAGACAGTCTTTATCTCTCTCTCATTTTTAGAGGATAATTCAGCAGAGTACAGAATTATAGTTTTTTTTTCTCTTTAAATATTTTACTCCACTTTAAATATTTTCCTCCACTCTCTTCTTGCTTGAATAATTTCTGAGAAGAATTTGGATGTAATTCTTATCTTTGTGCCTCTAGGTAAGGTGTTTTTTCCCTCTGGCTTCTTTCAGGCTTTTTCTTTCTCTTTGATTTTCTGTAGGTCAGAGATGATATACCCAGATGTAGTTTTTTTTGGCATTTATCATTCTTGGTGTTCTCTGAGCTTCCTGGATCTGTGGTTTGGTGTCTGACACTAATTTGGAAGAAATTCTCAGTCAATATTGTTCTAAATATGTCTTCTGTTCCTTTCTTTTTTCCCTCTCCTTCTGGTATTCCTGTTATGTGTATGTTACACCTTTTGTAGTTGTCTCACAGCCGTTGGATGGGGAAGCATTCTACAGTCCTATGATTAGGTCTCAGTCTTTTAGTAAGCCTGTGACTCTGAACTGAAAATTTCACAAGCGTTTCTCAGTTTTTTCTATCCCATTAGGTGGGACAGGATGGTTAAAGTGGGCTGGAGTTGGGTATTTCCCTTCTCCCATGTGGAAGCTACAGCCAGCTAGAGTTGGGTATTTCCCTTCCTCACATTAGTTATGCTCTGATAACGCCCCAGCATGTTAGGCTCTAGTTAACTAGTTTCTTTCTACTGAAGGCTGGCCTTATTAAGAACAGAGTGCTCTGGTATATTTCAAAATGGTTCCTTTTCCCCTCCCCCTGGTGGGAGCAGGGGAGATATTTCTCTGATATTTACTATGTGAACCTGGTCTAGTTCCAGGAGGTAAATCTCACAATATTGTGGTGGCCCTCTTATGCCTGAGTCCTTCTGGAATTTTTAATACTCAGAGTTGTTCACACTGAGCCTCCATCAAGTCATCAATTACAGTTCAGCTTTTCCTACCCTGGCACTGGTTCTCATGGCAGTTTCTACTTGTGAGTCTCTGCTCTGATAAGCTGTGACTCCCTGCATTTGCTTGTCTGTCTCTCCACTCTTGGGGGAGTGGTTTGCCCCGTATTCTCCCCTCTCTTATGAATTCAAGAAGAATTGTTGATTTTGCAATCTGTTCAGCTTTTTACTTGTTAGGACAGTGGCAACTTCCAAGCTCCTTATATGTGGAACCAGAAACTGGAAGTCATTATGTCTCTTTATGTCTCTTGAATTTGAACCTTCCTTTCCATTGCCCCTGCTGGTGCCCTGGTTTAAGGTTTCATTACTGGGCTATTATAATAGCCATCTTGTAGGGGTCCATCTGAAGTCTCTCTCTCCTCTATTGCTGCCTCACATCACTTCCTGATTAATCTAAAATGCAAATGAGACCAGGTCATTTCCTTGCTTTGAAGCATTCTCATTGATTATCTTCTAAATCCAAATTCTTGGCTCTGACACTCAAAGTCACCCATTATTTGTTCTATACTTAGTTTTTCACACTTTCTCTCACTGTTCTCTTCACTCCTAGGGGAACTAGACTCTTGACTTCTTCTTGAAGACCCCCTGGTCCTATGTTTTTCTCATTTTCTTTGACTAAAATGCCCTTGCGTTCCCAGGCCTGGTTAGTTCTGAAGTTAACCCTCCTTTCTCTGAGCATTGCTGACCCTTTTGACACCTTTATAGGATAGTTATCTTATTATTCTGTACATTTTAAGTATTTATGTGCCTCTCTTATTGTCCCTGCTAGACTGGGAGCTCTCTGAGTAAAGGGATTATCTGTATCTTCAATCCTTACATTTAGTTTATGCGTTTTCAAATGAAAAGTGATTAAATCTTCAATTTGGATTGTTTCTCTTATGGTGACTGGAAAACTGGAGAATAGTTGTGTACGTGTGTTCATTTTGACCTCTGTGTTGGACCTCATTCTAAACACTAACTTAATTTAGGATTGTAGGTAGTTAAGGAAGAGGAAAATGTCTTTCTTTGTTCTTCGTGCTATTAAGGCACTATTGGGAGCTGTTTTAAAAGCATGGAGATAGAGAGAAGGCAGAGTTCTCTAATATTTTAAAATTTGGATAGATACAGTATAAATCACTTCTGGAGGTGACATAGTACCCACAGTAGTACTGTATCTGAGAGGGCTGTTACATGAAAGTAATCTTTTCTAAACTCAAACTGACATGGGAACAGTTAAGTCTGATTTGTGAGCTACGGAAGTGTCATCTTTTATTCTTCTCAAAGACCTTAACAACTTGAAGGTGAGAACAAAGAGAAGGAAAGAAATGGAGGCTCATTTATTTTTCTTGATGTAGAAATTGATGTTCATCAAAATCTTTTCTCTAACGACTTGCAATGATACAATTGATGGGTCATAAAAATGTTCACTGAGTTTTGACATATTGGGTCACATTTTTATTTTATTTCTGGTGGCTTTTGGCATTCAGCTTTCTTTCTATGGATGGGATTATGCCCCACTACTTACTAGTGGGGGTATTAATGATTACTTACTTGTACCACAATTTGCCATCATTTTGCAGGTCTTTTTCCCACTTTATTTTATTCTGAGTGTATGACTCTAATCCTAAGTTTTGTCTATTCATTAAATATATTTTTTCCCACTAAGGTATAAGAAGGGGAAAAAACTCAGTTCATATGCTCTTCTAAAAATTGAAACATGTTCCCACTTCTCATGGAACTGAATAGTGCTTTGAGCTGCAGAAAATGAAAATGGGGGAAAAAAACCCCCAGAGAATATGACAAAATATTTATTATGTTTTTTTTATTGCAACCATATAAAAGAGGTCATTAATATTTTCTTACCATTTCAGAGACAAATATCACAGAAAAGTCATCTATATTTTCTTGATACCTGCTTTTCCTGTTTCTTCATTCATTCATCCATCAAAATATTCTCTGAGTACTACTCTGTGCCAGGTAGAGTTCTGGGTGCTGGTATTCAGTAGTGGGTTCTTAACTGATGGGGTGACATTCCCACGTCCACTGTCATCTTTACCCACTCCATGTTAACCAAACTGATCATGGAGATCTAACATTTATTTTCTACATACATCTATTTTCGACAGTGTTTTGCATAGTACATGTGTGACAAAGTGATTCTTAAAAATTTATCAACTGAAATTTCTCTTATCTATGTCAGGAGGGCAGCTATTTCAAATAAGGGTTTCCATGAAGAATTATATAGTTCTGTTTCAATTGAGAATGTGAGTCTCCCCAGGACAGAACTCATGTCTCGTCCTTGGCAGCTGCTTGACTAGTCCTGAGAAAGGAGTTTTTGGTTTCTTTCTTAGTTAGAGGGAATAGTTATCAGCATGACAACTACCACAATGCATCATAGGAATTGGAAAATTTTAGTTTTTCACGTATGTGAACAAGTGGTGGTCTTTTATATACCTCTTGTTTGAGTACTGAGCTTTCATTATGTCTACTTTGTCAGGTCACCTGGAAGAAATCCCTCCTCTGTCTTCAAACTCCACATTTTATTTGGTCTCTTGTAATAGCTGTTGGCTGATTGGTTGCAAGAACCTCTTAACTAGTTTGTCTTTTTTCCCTGCCTGAGTGCTTTTTCGAGAAAGCTGAGCTAATCATGCCTTTCCCCAGCTTTAAGTCTCCAAAGGCTTTTCAAGGCCCACCTTAGCTCCAGAACCTTCCCTGACCTGTTCTTTTCCCTCCCCCCAACAGCCAGAGACTAGATCTTTCCTCCCTCTGCTTATTCCCATACCACTTTCTTTATACCTCAAACGTAGCACTTATTATCCAGTAATATAGTTAGTCATTTATATTTCTGTCTTCCTCACTTAGATTTTGAGCATGTTGAGGGCAGAGAGAATGTCTTATTTATCTTTGCCTTTCCAGCACCTAGCGTAGTACCTCGGGTGAAATAGGCAATAATTATTTGCTGAATCGAATTAAACAAATACACTGGAAGCCCCCAGTGAAGTCCTAAATAATTTTACAGGAAACATTAAATTCTTTCTATGTCTTATGAATTTTTACCTTTTTGACAACCACTGGTTACTTGGTAGTATATTCTAAGTCCAAACAGTTAGTCATCCTATAGTAATTCAATGAATTCGGTATCTTTTTGCTCTTGGTGAGGCACAGTTGATTACTTACTATATGACAGACTTTAGACGATGTACGCAACTATCAGATAACCCCCATCAGTGCTCATTTTGTCCTATTTCTCCTTCCCAGCATCTATAAAAATATGAAATAATAGTTTTGAGATTGTTCTTCCTTGGGCAATTCATTCCAAAAAGGTGTGGTTTGAAATGGAGGTTTTGAGCTCTAGATCAATCAGAATTGTAGCAAATCCCACAATAAGAGTGGAATTCAAAGGAAGTCCACCTGCTTGGCTTTCCCAACAGAAGGAGAGGGAAGTGAACTTCCTAGGGGTTCTGTGTTGAGAGAAAATGATTTCTATATGGTACTTGCTGGAGCTTGCTTAGCGAAAAAGTATTTCTCAGACAAGGCTTACCTCTGTTTTGAATTCACCTCACCTTTCCACTTGCATATCCCTTTTTTTCCCTCCCTTTTTTTCAGAATTTCTCCTGACCCCTTTTCACCACATCCCTTGGATATCTAGGTCTTGCAGTTTTTATCCCACCTACATATGCTGTCTATAATCCATCCAAAAAACCCTATTCAAGCTAAGGTATTAACGGACTGATAGATTATTTCTCTAATTTTACCCTTTTAAAAGGACTCCTGGACAAGAAACAGCTGTAGACCAAAGAAATAGTACCTCCAATGGTAGATATTCAGGTACTGTAGCAGACTAAAGGGAAAGAAAATTTCACACGCACCTAAGATCATATCACAGAGGCCCTGGGCCCAAGATAGGTTTATACTTTCACATAGGTTTTGGGAGACTCAGTGTGCTTTGAAAAATGAGAGAATCTACTAGACATTCTTAACATAAGAGTTTATGTTATGAGCTTTCAAACTGTGTTCCTCATTACCTGGGGATTCTGTGGAAGAACTTCAGAGGTCACCAAGGTGATATGAGGAGGAGACCAAGAAAACAAGCGGGTTTATCTCTTTCCTGCCCCCTATCTGAACTAATTATAGTTGACTATTAATAATTATATTAATATTATTTGACTAAGAATAGGATAATCATGTAGTACCACTATGATCTTTTAATAAATTGGGTTTTACATTGTTTATTTGAAGATAAAAGCATTTTACGTCCAAAATTTTTTTGACAATTTCTATTTAAGCTCACATGCTCTGTGCCCAAGAATCCCCAGGTAAGCAAAAACCTATTCAGCTGTCACTATCTCAGGGGATGTTAGTCATCAGATAGCTAAGCCTTGACATGCAGAGGGTAGGTTTAGGCAGAGTGGGCTACAGGGGTGGAACATTTTGTTATGGAGACAGAAGAAGTAGATAAGACAGAGGCATGAAAGTGAGGATGATTAGAGGTGAGCTTAAGGAGTGTCAAAGACAAATGGGCATGCTTCATGACTTTGCCCGTGATGGGCCCTGCCCATGATGCTAGACTTCAGGTTTTCAGAACTTAGAGATACATCACCTGCGCCTTGTTTAACTGATCACATTTGATATTCTTTCAGCACCCCTGACTGTATCAGAATGATAGCTCATTCCTTACCTCACTACAAACACAGGCGTCTCAAATTATTTATGGAAGATTAAACCACAGTGAGAGTCCACTGACAGACTGAGTGGGATATGTTGAATTCTTATTTCCAATTTTTCACCCTTTCCTGTATCCATACTCTTTGCCATGTAACTTTGCATGTCCTTTCACTGAAAGAGGAATATACTTCCGTGCCATTTAACTTTGAGCTTGGCTACATGACTTGCTTTGGTCAGTGGGATGTGCGTGGAAACAGTACTGTACCAGTTACAAGTTTAGGCCTTATGAGGCCTTGTGTGTTCCACTCACGATTTGTGCTCTGTCATCAACCATGCGAAGACCGTAGTCCAGCTAGTCTGTTGATCCACGGAGGGTGAGACATGTAGAGCAGAGCTGGATCCAACCTGCAGCTTGGAGCCATCTGGTTGAGCCAAACCAAGATCAGCTGGGCCACCTCGGCTACTGTGTAGACATGTGAGAAATAAATGTTTAGAGTTGTCCACCACTGAGGTTTTGTGATTGCTTATTATGCAGTACTAGCTGGCTGATACCATAGTTAAGAGCTTGAGTTTTCAGTCAGACAGATTGGAATTTGGGCACCCTCTCTAAAGATTCAGTACTCTCATCTGTAAAATGTACGTAATTATAACTGTCACAGTGTTACAGGCATTAAATAAAATAGTATATGCAAACTACTAGGCAGAAGGCCTCACTATTATCATTATTATACTCACAGATACAAAGATACTTTGGGACTCAGAAATGCAAGGAAGTAGGAGACATGCATGGATTTCAAGATAGGGGTTAGGTGTTAGAATATATGGTAGTTTAAGAAAAGGCATTTTTTTCTGAAACTTGGGGCAGATAAATCATTTTTCTTTAGTTTAATGACTGTTAAACTTCATAAATTTACTACTTGGGGAGATGAATAATTGTTTTGGAAATAGTTTTCTTTTAAAGGGAGATAAAAACATGACTTTACTAACATCACTTGGTGTATAAAGTGCTATTAGTCACATGCTGTAGTTAGCACATTTGACTTGTTTGTGACCAAGAGTTCGGGGGAATACATTTGAGATTTATTTTGTAATTTTCAACATGCCAATATAAAACAGCTTTTTTTTTTTGCCCCTCCATTGCCATCAGGTCGGAATAAATTGACTCTTGATGCAAAGCTGTGGCCAGGGGTTGAAATCTACAAGTGATTGATGGTCAAAGCGCTGACTAGCTGCACCTCCCCCTCTTCTTGTACATTACCTCCTGTTTTGTATAAAATATTGACAACTCGCTGTTCTCTCTACCCCTCATATGCCCTTGAAAGTGAAGAAAAATTGTTGATTAAATTGGTTGTTAAAAAAGAAAAAAGACAACTCCTAATGGGTAAATGCGCTTTGTAAAATATATTTATAATTCTTGGGTCTTCAAGTATACAATCAATCTTAATATATTATTTCTTAACCAATTAGTAAATCAAATGGTTCAACCAGATTTTAGCACCCAGTTCAAGTTTTCTTGCAGGGATTTTGGAATAGATACAAAATTTCTGGAGTGGAGGTGCCCTCTTTCCTTACTGACGCAATTTCCCTATGTTGGACTCCCATTTCCACAAAAAGAACGCCTGAAGGGAATGGCAGCAGGGCTGCGAGCAGCTGTGAAAGGCTTTTTGGTTGCTTTAAAACTAAAATGTGCTAGACTTGTCTTTGCTTTTTTTCATTTTGGTGTTTTGTTAATGAAACTGGAAAAATGCTTAGAATTCATTTCTTCCCCTTTGAAACACATGTACCTGTGTATGAGCACAGGTAGATCACTATATTCATTTGAATTCCTCCAAACGCTGTCCTTGAGACAATGATTTGGGTGCACGTAGTTTATTGGGTGGTGACCCCAGGAAGCGTGGTGAGGGAGTTAGGAAAAGAAAGAAAATAAAAGGTGCATTAATGAGCAAGTTAGCGCTGTGGGAAACTGGAGTTCAATCCTTCCGGGGACCCCCTGAGAGACCATGTAGAACAGAACTCAGAACTGTCCCACAGATGGTTACGAAAGTCCAGGTATTTATTCCTTCGTGCTTGGCCCTCTTGATTGCAAGTGGCTCATGGGGGTGTTAACTTCCAGGCACTTCCAGCCTACCCGGCACAGGCAGGACTCATCTCTGCAGCCAGAGATAGACCTCAGGCAGAGAGAAGGCATGTACTGTACAACTGTCCACCCAAGCTGCAAGTGACTCTTGGGGTCAGCAGAAGGAACATGGGCGAAATTGCCGAGAGCATCTGCTGCGGGCACTAAAAGGGAAAACATGTCTCCTCTATTTTTATTTAAAGTTAAAAAAAAAACAAATCAAAGTTTCTCATGTTACATGAATTGCAAAGTCAATTATTTTGTTTTAAACAATAAATTTATAGAAGAAAATATTTGCAGTGTCCACATCTATTTCCATGAGGGGGTTTTTATTTTTTTTATTCTTGTTTATTTATTTATTTATTTATTTTTTTCCTTTTTCTCCCCAAAGCCCCCCGGTACACAGTTGTATATTCTTCGTTGTGGGTCCTTCTAGTTGTGGCATGTGGGACGCTGCCTCAGCGTGGTCTGATGAGCAGTGCCATGTCCGCGCCCAGGATCCGAACCAACGAAACACTGGGCCGCCTGCAGCGGAGTGCGCGAACTTAACCGCTCAACCACGGGGCCAGCCCTGAGGGGGTTTTTATTTTTGAAATTAAACTCCTTTGTCCCTTTTGGTATGGGAAATATAGTTTTAAGGTAGAAACTTAGAATCTTTCTAATAGCCAAAAGGCAAAATGAGAAAAATTCATTTTACCTTCAAGAACAAAGATTTAATAAGGTTTTTTTCTTTTGGTTGTTTTCTTTTCCACTTCACTTGGCTTCCCTGCCTTAACTTTTCCTGACCTTTGGGATTTTGTTGCTAATTCTTACCACAAGATGTCACTCTTTCACCAGCCTAATATCTAAATGCTTTTTCTACAACCGTTTAAAACTGTCTCCTTTGCTGATATTTCAATAACTTATTGAAACACGTCCACTGAAATTGTCAACATTTTTCTGGTAGCAGAAGTTATAAAATTTCACTTGAATAAAGATCAAATCACAAACAATCTGATCATCTCCCATAGAATCCAGAACCTTCCAGGGACTTTGAAATAATCACCCCCCACCCCCAACAATACACATTGGGCAGATACAACTATCAGGACTCAAGAAAATATTTTATTTTTTCATTATTTGCTTCATTCTATGTTTTTAAGATTTATGAAGCCATCTTTTAATTCAGCACTTCTCAAATATTACAAAATACACACCTCAAATGATATGTTTCTGGAAAATTCCTTTTGAATTTCGATTTAGCTAGCAAGAGGGGAACTCTTATGAAGCCTGCATGAGGAGCATATACACACGTCCACTACAAAGAAGCTTCATAGAATTATTAAACCTTCAGGCAGAGGCCGGACTCCTTCACAACAATGACTCCATTAGGGGTAGCCACTCCTAGGTTTATAGGCCCTCTCCCTGGAGTTTTCATGCAGAATCCATTCTTGATAGTTGTTTTATAACTGTATTTCCCATACCTATAGGGATAATGAAGTTTAATTTGAAATATAAAAGCCCCCTTATGGAAACAGACTAGGGCCTTGCAAATATCTGATTCAATCACCTCATTGTTTAGAACAAATACTTTCCCTTTGAAATGCATGTCCCATGGGACACTTTAATTAGCTTCTTTTTATTTCTAAACAGAGGAAACAACTTTTGGGACAAGACAGTGAAATGTACCTTGATGGTTCACACGAGTTAGTATGACAGAGAATGGTCTGTGGGCTTCAAGTAATACTTCCAGTGCCACACTTCTGTCATTCCCTAGCTGTGTACATTTGCCTAGTTATTTATTTTTTTTACCTCTCTTTGTGTCTCATTTTCTTCATCGGGTGTGTGTGTGTGTGTGTGTGTGTGTGTGTGTGTGTGTAGTAATAATACCATCCTTCCAGAGTAGTTTTAAAATTAGAAATTGTATTAGTTCCCTATTGCTGCTATAACAAATTATCACAAATTTAGTGGCTTAAAACAATACAAATTTATTCTCTTACAGTTCTGGAGGCCAGAAGTCCAAAATTAGTTTCACTGGGCTAATGCCAAGGTGTCAGCAGGTCTGGTTCCTTCTGGAGTTTCTAGGAGAGAATCTGTTCCTTGCCTCCTTTAGCTACTAGAGGCTGCCAAAGTTCATTGCTTTCTCTGGTTCATGGATTCTTTCTCCATCTTCAAAGCCAGCAACATCGCATCTTCAAATCTCTCTCTGTTTGAATCTTCATATCGCCTTTTCTCTTATAAGAACTTTGTTGATTTCATTGGACTTATCCAGATAATCCAGGACAATCTCCTCCATCTCAAGATCTTTAATTTAATCAAATCTGCAAAGTCCCCTTTGCCATATAAGTAGCATTCGAAAGTTCCAGGGACTAGGACCTGAGGGAGCCATTATTCAGCTGACTACAGAAATGTTATATGTAAAGGCTCCACCACTGACTAGGTGCTCAAAAAATAGAACTATGTTTATTATGATAGGACATGAAATGTTAATTTAGCAGTATGGTGCTGTGTCAGTAAATGAGTCAATGATAAAATGACATTTTTCACATTCTAGGTTCAGTGAAAGGACACAGGAGTTTATTTTTCAATATCTACTCAGGTAAGAGGTCGATTTATGAGAAAAATAAAGCCATTTAAATCAGTCTTCAAACAGTGTGAGGAATAAGGTGTCTATTTCCTCTGTTGAATTGAATCATTTTCATTTTCTCTTTGCTATTACAATATAAGGATGTCAGCGTATTTTTACAGATCAACATCTAACTTACTGGTCAGCAAAAATACTGTGTTGTTAGGTGACTTTTTTAAGGTACTTTCCCTTGTTCAAATCAGGCTGAAAAAACTATGCAGGACATTGGATGTCTGTAATCTGATTTCATAAGGAAAAAGAGTTCGTGAATCTATGGAGGAAAAATTAGATAAAAATATAAAGCTTTAATCTCATTATTTTCATTTCATATCTGTCACATCTTGTTGACATTTTCGATGTCATCTAATCTTGAACATACTTGAAGCTATTATTTAAAAAACATAAAGGACAACATTTTGTCAGCACTCCAACTTATGTGGAATAATTATGTTGAAGAGACTATCATTTGGATACTTCAGTTCTGTACTGAGTTTAAATTATGCGTTTCACCAATATGCAATTAATTGAAGTAGAGACACCTGCAAACTAATGTCCTCAAATCAAGTGTGTAAGTAGACTGTACACTCAAGTGAAGTGGCCTATCTTCTTACATTCACATATTGTATGTTTAAGATGACAGTAGAATTAAATACTGCTCAATTAAGAACAGGCATCTAATGGATGGCAGCCTTTGGGAGAAATAGGCAACAAAATTTATTCCAGGTGAGTGAGCATGGCATATTCTGTGCGATCTTAAGTCTCTTGAATGCCCATTGCCATGTAAATTTGCCATTCACACACTTTTCATTAACTGTGTTTAATAATAATTAGTTCTTCAAATGCCCTAGACCAGTGTTTTTTTTTTTTTTTAAAGATTTTTTAATTCTTTTCCTTTTTCTCCCCAAAGCCCCCCAGTACATAGTTGTATATTCTTCGTTGTGGGTCCTTCTAGTTGTGGCATGTGTGACGCTGCCTCAGCGTGGTTTGATGAGCCGTGCCATGTCCGCGCCCAGGATTCGAACCAACGAAACACTGGGCCGCCTGCAGCGGAGCGCGCGAACTTAACCACTCGGCCACGGGGCCAGCCCCTAGACCAGTGGTTTTTAATATACAATTCAGATAAAATTGGATCCAATGAAGGCCCATGAATCCTCTGTAATTGTGTAAGAAATTGTGTGTGTGTGTGTGTCCACGCACACTTTATTGTGGTGTGGTTGAACCTACCAACGGATAGCCAATGTCCAGTCTCTCCTTGTTTTTGTTACTAGAAGCACAGATTTTATTCTGTCTGGAAGTTGGTTGGCTGAATGCTGCATGTGCTTATTTTCCCACTTCTCTTCTAGCTAGGGTTGTCTAATGAGAATTAAGTGCAAGTTGTTGGTGAGACTTCGAGTCTCCTTAAGAAGAATCAGACAGCAGGCACGTGTCCTTTGTCCTTTTATCTTTCCATTCGTTCTCCTTTTCACTATGTGGAATGCAGATGTGATGGTTGGAACTCCAGCAGTCATCTTAGGACTTTTAAAATGTCAAGTAAATACATTATTTTTAGAATTTTTGGATTGAGGTAAAATTTATGTGCAATGAAACATTCAGATCTTAAGTATACATTCAATAAGTTTAGGCAAATGCATATCAAGACCCACAGAATTTCCATCACCCCAGAAATATCCTTCATGCTCTTTCTCAGTCAATTCCCATATCCCCCTAAGAAGCAACTACCAGTTTGAATTGTATTTCCATAGGTTAATTTTGTCTATTTAGAATGTCATATAAAGGGGTCATACAGTATGTACTCTCTTTTGCATCTGGCTTCTTACACTTAGGATAATATTTTTGACATCCATTCCTGTTGCATATGCCAGTAGTTGTCTTAGTCAGCTGGGCTGCTATAACAAAAATACCCTAGACTGGGTGGCTTAAATAATAAATGTTTATCTCTCACAGATCTAGAGGCTGGGAAGTCCAAGATCAAGGTGCCAGCAGATTTGGTGTCTGGTGAGAAGCCTTTTCCTAGTTTGCAGAAGGCTGCCTTCTTGCTGTATCTTCACATGGCTGAGAGAGAACAGCTCTTTCATGTCTCTTCTTATAAGGACACTAATTCTGTTCGTAAGGGCTCCATTTTTATGACCCAAACTACCTCCCAAAGGCTTACCACCAAGTACCATCACATTGAGGATTGGGGCTTCAGCAGATGGATTTGAGGGGGGCACACACTTTCAGTCCATAGCAGTAGTTCATTCCTCTTTTTATTGCAGAGTAGTACTTCATGACGTGAATATACTACAGTTTCTTTAGCCATTCTCCTGTTGATAAGCATCTGGCCTGTTTCTAGTATTTGGCTATTACGAATAAAGCTGGCCATGCACATATGTGTGCAGGTCTTTATGTGGACATATGGTTTCATTTCTCTTGGATAAATAACAGGGGAACAATTGCTGGGTCATAGGGTAGATATATTTTTATTAAAAAACTGCCAACAGTTTTCCAAAGTGGCTGTAAAATTTTACATTCCCATAAGCAATGTCCTCGCTAACATTTGGTGTTGTCAGTCTTTTTTATTTGAGTCATTCTAGTGAGTGTGGAGTGGTATCTGATTGAGTTTTTAATTTGTGATTCCCTGATGATTAATGATATAGAACACTTTTCATGTGATTATTGGACGTTGCATTTTTAATGCAATCTCGAAGTAGAGGATGAAACCTTCAAGGGAACACACTCCAATAACCATAGTATTCACTTAAACCGCTTTTAAAGGATGATGGGTATTGTTAACTGTTGTTTAATGAGGCTTGCAACTTTGAGTATGAATGGAAATGCTTTGGAGAATATTGGGGTCTGAAAAATTTGTGGTGGAAAGGGAAAAAGAAGAGAGACCTGGGGCTACTGGAGGCTAGAAACAGACTTTAGGATGAAACAATGTGAATTTCAATAAGGCTTTAATTAAGTTTTTTGGTGGTGTGTGGCGTAAATAAACGCTCTTCTCCATTCATCATACAAATTTCAAGAAAAACTACATTATTTACTTGTGCAGGAGTGGGCAAACTATTGCTAGCGGACCAAATCTGGGCTGCCACCTTTTGTTTGGTGAATACAACTTTGTTGAAACACAACAACACTCATTCATTTACATATTGTCTGTGGCTGCTTTCATGTTACAATGGCAGAGTTGAGTAGTTGTCATAGAGGTCGTATAGCTTGCAAAGTTGAAAGTGTTTACTATTTGGCTCTTTACAAGGAAAAATTGTCAACCCCTGCACCACTGAACAGGGGCTCTTTGTGGGGGAGGGGAGCTGCAATGAAGTGCTGAGTACTGGGTTAACGTGGGCCAGGAGGAAGAATCTTGGAGGCTGGATCCACTGGGTTCCAAACTCAGTCAAGAACATTTGTAGATACTCCTGGCCCAGCAGCAAAGTATGCGAAGGTGTGCCAAGTGATGCTGCCAGGTAATGTGGGAACAGCTATTGAGCTTATTTTTCTTCTTCTCTCTTTTTGCTGCTATACTGGCTTCACACAATAATTCAGGTTGACGTAGTCCTTACTTCTGATGTGAAGGGACATGAAAAATCACATGGTCAACAGAATAAGAATGCTAAAAAACAGCCAGTATTGAAATACCTTTGCAGACCATTCAAATCTCTGACTTTATGTTAACTAAGCAATTAAAAAAAATCAACTTCTTGGACTCATTCATGGATTAAAACGCAAACACAAATATACACTCTTTGACCAACTATAGCTCCCTCTATGAAATAAAAACATGAAATTCCTGATTTAAATTGGTTTCATGTGACCTTGGAGGTGTGAGCTTGTTTTCCTTGGGCCTAATCACTCTTAAATGAGCTAACCAGTAAATATTGAAATTTAAGAAAGGCCCCACGGGCTAGCAGAAAAACTATAGCACTGGGGTCAAATGGGACAGGGTTTGAATCTATAAGGTTTACTAGTTTTGTGGCTTGGAGAAAGTGATTTCATCTCTCTGAGCCTCCCAATGTGGTTTGCTCTATTAAATGAAATAATATATTGAAGCACTTAACCCAGTGCCAGAACTAAATAAGTGCTTTATAAACAAAGCTTCCTTCTTTATCGTCTATGTCTAGGACCAAGAGACCAAACTTTGAACAATGGTGCTGGGGGCTGGATTGTATCCCTAAATTTGCATGTGGAAACTTTTAGCCCTAGTGTGATGGTACTCAGAGCTGGGGCCTTTGGGAGGTAATTAGGTTTAGACGAACTCATCAGGGTGGGGCTTCATGATGGGGTTAGTGCCTTTACAAGAAGAGACACCAGAGAGCTTGTACTCTCTCTCCACAAGCAGACAAAGGAGAGGTCACATGAAGACATAGCAAGATGGTTGCCACCTACAAGCTAACACCTTGATCTTAGGCTTCCCAGTCTCTAGAACTAAGAGAAAAATAAATGTGTTGTTTAAAACACCCAGTGTGTGGTATTTTGTTATGGCAGCCTGAGCTGACTAAGACAAACAGTGACTCAATGAAGCCCAGTTTCGAAAAGCTCTCCCAATTCCCACTTATCTCCACTGCTGAGAATTTTACGGTGGATGTGATAATTTACGGAGCTATCTAAATAATTTGTACTTTTACGTTCTCTGAAAGAGAGAATAGTCACCAGCTATTCACTTCATTGTCACTCTCTACTGATTCAGTGTTTTCTTTATCTTTTGAGATATTTCAAGCCACTAGGAGATACTTTAAATTTCAAAGAGTTGAATTGGGTCTGCTATGGATGGGTAGAGAGCCTCAAACTCTATTTTACTGAAAGTCCAACCAACGATGGGAATGGTCTTTGGGCTAAGGATATAATGGATTGAGAGGGCTATGCGGGCCTTTTAAAAAATAGATTTTATTTTTCAGAGTTTTAGGTCCACAGCAGTACTGAGCACAAGAGAGTTCCCATATACCCTTTGCCCTTACAGATGCACAGCCTCCGCCATTATCAACGTCCCTCACCAGGGTGGTATTCTTGTTACAATGAATGAACTACATGGACACATCATTATCACCCACAGGCCATAGTTTACCTTAAGGCTCACTCTTGATGTTGTACGTTCTATGAATTTGGAAAAATGTATAATGACATCTATCTACCATTATATCATACAGAGTAGTTACATTGCCCCAAAAATCCTCTGTGCTCTGCCTCTTCCTCCCTCTGGGCCCTCATTTTTCGGGAAGTTTAGGGATTCTAATTCAGAGTCAGAACGATAAAATGTCTGATTCCAAGCTCAAAGCCCTTACTAACTATGTGCCATTGTTTTGCCAATAAGTGTTACCCTGTTCAGGAGCCAGGTCAGGGAATTTCAGGTATACTTGTTTGAAAATGGGCTTTTAAAATCTCAGAGTGCCAGCTGTGAATATATTTTCTTCTTTCTCCATTTAGTGTTCACATTTAACGAAAAAGCTTTGTTTATTTTATTTTTTGCTTCTTTTTCCCTTTTTATTTAATTAGGGACTATACATAGCACTGATACCTGGTCACGATAGAAGGTGACTGAGATAAGTCTAAAACTTGCCACAAAACCCTGACTGTATATCAGTCAATAAATTATATGTAAACATATTTTTCATTCATATCTAAATGATTCACATAAATTATATAGAATTTTGCTTTTGTATTTAAGAAAAGTTCTATGAAATATAGAAGGGTTGCATGTTAAAATGCGGTTTCCCCATTTTGCCCTTACTATGCACCAAAATAAAAATTTAAATATTCATTTGCTTCTTTAATATAGTGTGCAAAGTGTGCTAGCATGTGGTGAAGGAAAAGGCTGTAAACGTCAGCCTTCAGGAGAGCTGAAAGTTCCCCACAAAGGTTAGCAAATTGACCATAATTCCACTCATTGATCGTAAACTCCATGAAGGAGGGATTTCTATTTCAATGTCTGGAGCAGTGCCTGCAGAGAGTGGCTGCTCAATAAGTATTTGTAAATGAAAGAATGGATAATGAAAGAAAGCACATGTGTTTGTTTGGAAAGAGACATTTTTCCTAACATTAAATACTAGAAAAAAAAGTTTTAGGATTTTTTTCTATTTCTTTAAAGGAAAGAAATTGAATGCACAAATTAATGCCTTTCATATGGCAGGAAGCTTCCTTTTGGCCATTTGTCATATAGGCTTTTGCTTAAAAATAATCCAAGAAAGGATACAACATTAAAATATTTTAATGCACTGAAAATATATCTAAGAAACTGAGCAGGGCTGGCTCCATGGGCATGAGGCTGGTGCAGCCGCACAGGGCCCAATGTCTAGAAGGGCTTGGTTTAATGCTCTGTTGTTGCTTTCTTGAAATCGTCAAAAAGTTTTGCACAAGAAGTCCCGTAGTTTCATTTTGCATTGAGCCCTACAAACTATGTAGCTAGTCATAGAACTGAGTTTATATAAGGCCATTACATGCTAACTTATTATTAAGAACAGAGTTTAGAGGGGGCTGGCCCCGTGGCCGAGTGGTTAAGTTCGCGCGCTCCGCTGCAGGCGGCCCAGTGTTTCATCGGTTCGAATCCTGGGCGCGGACACGGCACTGCTCGTCAGACCACGCTGAGGCGGCGTCCCACATGCCACAGCTAGAGGAACCCACAACAAAGAATACACAACTATGTACCGGGGGGCTTTGGGGATAAAAAGGAAAAAATAAAATCTTTAAAAAAAAAAAAAAGAACAGAGTTTAGAGAAGCTAAAGAAATGTAAATGAAAATGAAAATTTTCAGTTCTATAATTTGTTAATTAAGACTGCAGTACCCACATAAGATAGCTCTAGATAATCTAGAAGTCTCTAGAAGTAGGCAAATTGTCTCATATGATAAGAGAAAGGGGAAAAAAAGCTCACAAAATTTTTGATATCATAATATGACATAATGTCTCACTTGGTGACAACTTTGCCCTTATTCCCTAATCTTCTTCACTCAGGCTTATAATTTAAAAGATATAAAAAGTAATGGGGGAGTCTAAAGAGGTGTCTCTGATTGTAGATCCTCCTAACATCTCACAAAAAATATTCTCATGAATATTCGCACACAATAACAACTAAAAAGGGCTTAGAATAAACATAAACAGATACGTTATTGCCAAAATCTAGAAGGAATTTCTCACAACACTACGGCTTATGAAACTGGATAAAGAAAAAAAATTCCCTTACCCATGCTTTGGTTCATTAGACACAGCAACCCAGAAAGAAGATAGGAAGACATTTTATCCCTCTTCCACTCTAGTCTGATGCCTGGGAGACCCAGGACCTGTACCAATAAGCAAACTGGGTGGGCATTCAGATACTAAGAGAAAAAAAAGAAATGTAGCACATTGCTAATGTTCCTTAGCCTGAGTTTTTCAATTATCAGTTGTTCCAAGCTGTATTTAAGGAACAGTTACCAGTTTAAAATTGGACTTTGTAAGGAGTGTGTAAAATTGCTGAACAAAGATATCAGCTGTGTTAGCAAAGTTAACATTTTGTTATAAAAATGAAGAAGGCTGACTTTTGATTTCTGCCTTAGATGAAGAGCCGTTTCAGTGAACTGATAGCATAGCCAGATTCTACAGAAACAATGGGAAAATAAGGCAAAAGGTGGCTTGTTTTTTGTCATTGCTATCTTTGTCATCATCATGATCTCATTCTCTGTAGTACAGGTCTGTTTTATGATGGCTTCAGAATTCCAGACTTCATACAGGTCTTGTGATATATCCCTAATTTCCAGGTTGTCCTATATTGGGGGTAAGGCTGACAACCCCTGAGACCGGGGTGGGCAACACATTTTAACCAAGGAGGTCAATGACCTGTGGTGGTATGACCTCAACATGAGCCTCACTTTCCTTATCTACAAAATAAAAACAGCAGCAGCTGCCACACAGGTTTCTTATGAGGATTATATAAATCAAATATGTATGTAAGTGTGTATGTTTGTATGTAAACTTTTTGGTGGGAGAGTAGGTGCTCAATAAACACTAATTTCCTTCCCGATCCACCTTCTCTAAAGTACCATTTCTCATAGTGGCTTCCCCTGCATAACATTATACCTTCTAAAAATTTTTCTTCTAAAATTAAAGCCAATATGTTTAATTTTAATACTTAGCAACTTTATGCATTCTGGAAGTTTCAATCAATGTAATTTTCCATTTGAATTACATAAATTTTCCCAAGAATTATTCTTTTAGCATTCTTGTATATAAAGGCAGTATTGCTCTGTGTTACCAGCATGGGCTCAGGAGTGAGATTTCTTTGGTTCACATCCCAACTGTGACACTTATTAGTTGTGTGATACTGAGTACAATCCTGGTACCAATTTTGACATGTTGGTTTTTTCCCCACACCGAGCAATTCTCCAACAGTAGCTGAATATCCTACAATTCAACTCAATTCTGACACTATCTACCTGGACACTGTATCAGATCCCACAGATTAAGGGGTCAGTCCTACAAGACTGTCCTCCCCCTCACTTTGAATGCCAATCGAAAGTCCAGGTTGTCACCTGTGCTTCTGACTGACTTGCTATAGATTGGAGGTTCCAATGACCCCCCACCTTGGTTTCAATTAATTTGCTAGAGTGGCTCACAGAACTCAGAGAAACATTTCACTTACTACATTATCCGTTTATTATAAAAGGATGTAAGTCAGGGACAGCCAGATGGAAGAGGTGCATAGGGCAAGGTATGGGGAAAGGGAGCAGAGCTTCCAAGCTCTCTAAGTGGGCCACTTTCCCAGATCCCCACGTGTTAACCAACCTAGAAGCTGTCTGAACTCAGTCCTTTTGGGTCTTTATGGAGGCTTCATTACCTAGGCATGATTGATTAAATCATTGACTATTGGCCATCCGTTCAATCTCCAGCCCCTCTCTCTTTCCTAGAGTTGGGGTGAGACTGAAAGTGCTAACCCTCCAACTACACAGTTGGTTCCCTTGGCAACCAGCCTGAAAGTGCTTTCCAAAAGTCACCTCATTAACATAAACTCAGGTGTAGTTAAAAAGGCTTTATTATGAATATCAACACACATTTATCATTCTTACTGCTTAGGAAATCCCAAGGGTTTTAGGAGCTCTCTGCCAGAAATGGGAGGAGGACCAAATATATATTTCTTTTTATAAATCACAATATCACATGAGCAAGTACTTAACCTTCCTGTGGATAATGGTTGTATCAGCTTCACAGGTTTAATTGTAAGGTTATAAGAGTTAATACATGTATACTCTTCAGAGTAGTTTCTGGCATAGAGTAAACTCTCAGTAACCATTAGCTATTATTTTTTACAGTACTCAGTAAGAAACCCAAGTACAAAACTTGCACCTTCCTATGGATGATCTCTCTTCCTCACATATTTGTAAATTTGCTGGGTATTTAAATCATTTTGTGTCAAAATGGCACTGTCAAACTGGGTCATTCGAGGATAGTTTAATAAAGACACTTACAAATGAGTAGTCAGAGCATAGAAAAACCACAAAGGATATGGAGTACCCAGGGCTAGTAACTACTGAGTGCTGTTACCACCCCTAAGCCTTAAGGTGTGAGAGGTGGAAACTCTTATTGGAACTTGGAGTCAGAGAAGGCAGTGTGGAGGGGGGAGAAGGGAGATAGAAGCTCTAGATTTTGGTGGAGGAATGCCACCAAGATTAGGTAACTGGATAGAGAGGGAGCTGGGGGACTAAATTCTCTCACCCTACTCCCCTCCTTCCTACCTCCCGCCAGTATTCCCTAGCGGCCAAACTGAATGCAAAACTAGAGGGAAGCAAAGCCCACTGATGCAGTTCATTTGCGGCAGCCTCCTCGGTCACAGCAGGATGGAGAAAGGAAAAGAGTGGGTACTCTGGACGAATGGAAGATGCTCAGTGCCATAGTCATATTAATTCTTGAGCTTAAAAATCTGCCGGTTTCATGAAGTTATATCTGATTCTTCAGCAATAAGCATATTTACTTTTTGTGGAAAGAAAATCTCTCATATAAGGCCAATATCTATTGAAACGGATGATATTTCTATGAGCTCTATATGTGTAGGACTTGTGTTAACTTTTTGATTTCTGTTGGAGTCAATAAGTCTCTTAAATGGAGAAATTATGTTTCTTGGAAAAAAATACTATTTTAAACCACAGCCAGTCATCTCATATGTATCTGCTTTTGGCCACAAGAGGGATAATGTTCAAGATTTTGTTGGGCTCAGTCCAGTCCATCTCCAAAAATGGAAAGATTCCATATATATGTCTTATTGACAGGTGAATCAGTCGTATCATCTCTATATATGAAGACCTATGAAACCGGCAAACAGATAAATGTAAAATGAGATCTTTGAAAACTTTGATGTGCTTCTAACTTCAAATATACCAAAGGACCCCTATTCTTTATTCTGTTGCTTCTTGTTCACAAAGACATCCCTCAAAGCTTCCCATACACATTCTTTTGAACTGAAAAGACTTGATTATCATTTCAAAATGCAGCCTCCCCTTCTCCTTTATCAGGTTTTGGCACAAACTCAGTTCCTATTAGAGACAGCCTTGATAGATTTCCTCCTTCTCTTCTGCTAACGAAGATTATCTGGGGGGTTCCTAAATACGAGTTCACTAATGGCCCTTTCCTGGCATGGTCCTCTTACTTCTTGCAATTGGACCAGTAGGAAGCAAGATGGTGTCTGTGGTTTTTATTGCCGAACTTCCTTTGGATCTCTGGAGTTCACCTTGCAAATTTATTAAGAAAATTTGCTCTCACCCGCTCACTCTCTTGCTCATCCTTAGGCCTACTTGATTGTTTTCTAAACTCTTTGGAAGCAATTGAAAAGATTCCTCAGTTTCCCTTTCTTCATATCACTGACACAATAATGGAACCCAAACCTATAAAATTCCATTAAAAGTGCTTAAATTCCTCCCCTGCTCCCACTGAAAACTCTTTCCCATGTTTCTCTTTATCTGTGGATTATGGTTGCTGTTTTTATACCAGGCTTTTGGGAGTTTAATGTTAGTGCTCCATTAATAATGCTTCGTGTTTTTAAAAAAACTTGAAACACATAAATCTTGACAGTGGACATAAGTTTATTTTATTGTTTGTGCCTAACATCACAGGGAACAGTTTAAAAACAGTTTTGTTTCTACTTCAAGATACAGAAAGGCAGCATTTTACAAACCACAGCCAAAGAGAGAGAATTAATTAGTGGAAAGACAATAATGCTTTTATAATTTAAAAATAAATTTTTGCTTCCATCAGTAATAAAAAGATAAAAATTGCTACATTGAGAGAAGAGAAAAAAATTAAAAAACCACACATTTTCCTGGAATAATATGGCAAACTCATGGGTGTGCTAACAATAGAATTTGTACAGAAGATAATAAAAATAGGAAATTTCTAGTTTCGTTTTATTTGAAGTGAATTTGTGACACTAATTTTGGCAATATTTGTCAGTAATTCAGTTTCCATTAGAAGATAACCTTGACTAGTTTTCTATTCGGTCTGATACTCTGCAACATTACTATTGTAACGAATTCGTATACAAGTGAAAATAGTGAGTCTCTTCTAATATTCTCAAGAGCCTTCCCTCCACAAGGACGCCCCTTCCCCCATACAAAGCACCAGATGCAGCCTTCAATCTGGTAGGGAAGTTAAGCGACATTAGATCATTCCAAGTCTAAAAACTTATTTCTGCAACATCCCTGAGAGATGACCAAACTTGACGTCTACTTGAATATTTTCAGTGAGCGGAGCTCATTCTTCACTAGGTGTTCCATTTGAATTGTGTCTAATTGTTAGGCTTTGTATTCAGCAAGAATCTGCTTCCCTGTAACATTCTTTGCTTTAGGATAAATATCTGTCCTTCTCTCAACTTTTCTTCATGTAAAATGATTTCCACATCATTCGCCATCTTGGCTGCTTTCCTTGAGACACTTTCTAACTTGTGAAAATCCTTCAGATGGAGCATCTAGAAATGCATGAAAGGTTTGTGTTATGTTCTTACTAGTAATAATATTAGGCTTCATGATGATGCTATATACCTATCCATGTAGGTTAAAAATTGCATTTTTATGTTTTTTACCGGACATATTATATTGTAAGCTCCAACTGAACTTAGGATTATCTAAAACTGACCATCTTTTTCAAATGATTTGAGGTCAAATGTGGCCTTTCATTTTAAACTTTAAAAATAAATTTTTGGTACCTAAATGCAGGACTTACTAATTATCCTTTTAAAATATTCTCTGTTTATTCCAACTCAATATTTTGGATTTTAATTATATCATCCAATGTATTAGTTTCAAACATTGTGGCATCTGAAAATTTGAAAATCGTGCCGTTGATATCCCCTTGATGTGGAAAGCACATCACTGGAGACCTTTCTCGGTTAGAGATTGAATATATTAGCCATGTGCTAATAGTAGTTGGGAAGATTTTCAATGCCCATAGCTGATAATAAAAAATATAATAGACAAATCATCAGTAATCAATTTTTCAACTGATATTTCTGAGTGCCTGTGATGTGTCAGAAACAGTGCCTGGTGTGGTAGATTATTGCAGTAATGGACCACAATTTGTTCTCACTCTCTGTATCTGTGCTCTTGTGTATTCTGAATCTGGGTTTGGCTCTATGGCTTCCTTTGGCCAAGGGGATAATAGAAAATGTGACACAAGCAGAAGCTTGAAAAATATCTGTGCATTAAAGCTTGCTCTCTTTTGCTGGTCCTAGAAATCTTGAACCTCCAGCATGTGAATAAGCCCACACTAGGCTATTGGAGACATGCGGTTCTGTCACCCTTGCCACTCCAGCTAACAGTCCAGCACCAATTGCCAGGCATGTGAGTGAAGCCATCCTAGACCAATTGGCCCCTAGCAAACTCGCCAGCTGACTATAACTGTGTGAGTGAGCCCAGAGGAGACCAGCAGAAAAACTGCTCAGCTGAGCCCAGCCCAAACTTTCAAACCATGTAATCATAAGCTAATAAATGATTGCTGCTTTAACCCACTGAGTTTTGGGGAAGCTTTTTACATAGCAAAAGATGCAGTGGAGAATACATCAGACACAGTCCCTGGCATCATGAAAAAAAATTTCTAGTAAGACTCTTAACGGATGTGGTAAGTTTTTCAATTTGTCACCCCTACTTGTATCCATTCGCCTTTCCATGTGACTTTTCAGTTATTCCCGTTAGATGCAGAGCATTCTTTCTGGGCTTGGCCATGTCGTTGGGCTTGGCCCATGAAATGTGAGGGGAAGTGACAGTGTGCCAAGTTTCAAGCCAAATCCTTAAGAGGCATCTGTGTTTTGACCCACCTCTTGTGCTTCTGTACTATGAGATGAAGGACACATGGAACTCACCTGGACCCAATCTGTAGTGTGGCACTATGCCCGTCTGAGGCCAACCCAGATCAGTGACAGTCCTCAGCCAAATTACAGATGTGTGGGCAAGAAGAAACTATTGTTTTATGCTACTGAGTTTCAGAGTGGTTTGTTATACTGCATTTTGGTGGCAATATCTAACTGATAAAGTAGAGATATTTAAAGATATTGCTAGGTCAACATTATCCTTTAAAGAAACAAAGTCACTTATCATAGTAAATTACTGTTGAATTTTATCTACTAATAAATTTTTTCATTAGGACAAACAAAAATAATAGGTATTCAAATACTACTGAGAGAGTTAGAAATCATGGGTCATTGAAACATCTGGGAACTGAGCAGTAGCAGCAGCTTTGAATTTTGCAATTGTCATATTTCTAGGACTGAAGGTCATTTGGTTCCACCCCTGGAAACCACTATGCTACTACCACTGTTACTCAAGATTGTTCCTAGGCACTTTCAGTACCAATTGATTTGTCCTCTTTTCCCCTTTATTACGCCAAGGAGGGAGGTGATGATTAAAGTGCTAATAGTTAGTGGAGGTCAACAAGATTTCCATTAGAGATATTTGTACTTAGTAGGGGGTTTCTTAAACATCAAAAGACTTCAGTACTCAAAGGAGCTATGCTACTATAATGGTCTGGCATGAAGTGTGGTTTATATTTTGGGAAGGACACCGTTCTTTCTACGCAAGTCACAAAAACGTAGATTGCTCCAATCTAGCCTGGTTTTAACGCTGGCCCTGCTGGTATGGAAGAACCAGTAAGAGAGTGTTTTTGTTTTAAATTTCGAATTCACCAAAGTCTGATATTTTTGTAAATCGTAATACAAATGAATTCCCAGACGTTGCAGCAATGTACACTTGCTAAAGGTTTTTCTTTGCCCACTCCTTGGTTTCTGTACTTAATCTTGTGAACTTGCAACAAACAATTCACAGCCCCGGACCAGCCTGCGGGCCATACTGTGAGCAGCTCTGCAGCGAGATCTTTTGGACAGGAGGGGATGTTAGAGACAAGCTCTGTTTAATTTTTTCCCTGACAATACCACAGCCATCTTACTGTCTCAGACAAGCAGAAAGTGGTAAGCATGAACGTATCTTTGTTTAGAGGATCTCACTGTTATATATAATAATATGCAGTAATGAGGAATGATGAAATGATGCGATTACCAGCATCTTCTGTCAACCAATATGATTATCATTTTTTAGTGTGGTAATATGTGAGAGGACTTAATTAACTTATCAAATATATACTGAGCACCTACTACGTGCAAGATGCTGTCTTAAGAGCTAGGGATACACCACTGTAAAAAACAGGTGAGCCTTGGCCCTTACAAAGCTTATGTTGTAATAGAAAGCCCCCAAAATATAAAATCAGTTTTGAATGGACCCTGCATTTTTCTCCTACTGCTCTTAACACACATGCTTGATAAACCTCATTAACTTTATCACAATTAATTCTTGGCTTCTTTCTTTCATGATAATTTTAAAACTAGCTTGTATTTATTTTCTGACTCGAGGGTATAATTTTGGAGTAGTCTTCATTTGCCCTTTTCTGAGCAAATTTTTTAAAAAGTTCCATTGTGAAAGTGTCTCTGATCGATTTTTTAATTTGCATTAATATGACCATGTCCCCCATGGAAAAATGAGGAATAGAAAGAGGAAAAAGACTTCTGATTTGCAGAAGTATATGCTTGAAAACGAAAATTACAAAACAGGAAGTTCGGCTTACCATTTTTAACATGCAAACATTTACCACAATAATTATTCTTAAATATCAATCTACATTATGGATCCTAGAGAAAAGAGTTATGAAATAAATTATCCTGAGAGCTGCCAGTGGATAATAAATTGCAATGGAAATGTAAATGACCTGCTTTCAACCATTAACAGCATGGCAAATGCCTACAAATCCCAGATCTGTCATTTACAAACAAGTTGACATGCTGGCTATTAATGCTGGGTGATTTGGAGCAAGATACTTAAGCACTCTGGGTCTAAGTTTCCTTTTCTGTAAAATGGCAATGAAACAGTACCTTTCATATAGGGTTGCTATGAGGATTAATATGCTATTCCATGTAAAGTGCTTAGCACAGTGCCTGGTACATATTAAGTGCTCAATGAATGGTAGTGATTATGGAGGGGATCGAGGCTGTTGTTTGTACCTAAGTTTTTATATTTGATTTCTGAACATTTTTGGAAACAGCTATCAGGAATAAATTCCTCTGCTGGTTGTCCAGGTACCAAGTGAACCAGTGTAGCAATTATTAGATTCCCAAGGGAATGTCTATTTAGCGTTCTTTTTTTTTCCTGCTTTTTCTCCCCAAATCCCCCCAGTATATAGCTGCATATTTTAGTTGTAGGTCCTTCTGCTTGTGCTATGTGGGACACCGCCTCAGTGTGACCTGATGAGCAGTGCCGTGTCTGCGCCCAGGATCCGAACCAGCGAAAACCCGGAACACCGAAGCAGAGCACGCGGACTTAACCACTCGGCCGCTAGGCCACAGGGCTGGCCCCTAAGCTTTCTTAATATAATTATTTCAACAGACATAAAGGCATTTAAAAAAATCCTGATTTCAGCATTCTACCAAATATGAGTAACAATCTCCTCAGAAGTTGACAAAATAAAGAGTGAATTCAAAGCACACAATGGAAGATCAGCCAAGTTCCAAGAAGCAGATTCTAAAGGTCATGCGTCATTGGTCAGTGAAAGCAGACTCCTTTGCTTGTTTCCAGAGCAGAACGTTCTCTGAAGACATTTCCTTCTAAACTGTTCAGCTATTTCCTGTCCCTTTACTGCTACGATCTGCTACTTCAAACACAGTTTAGCAGGGTCACCCTGGTACCAAAAACCTGTCAGCTGAAGGGCCCCCATCCTGGAAGAGACTGTTCCTTCCTAGCACTGACTGAAATAACTTGATGAGATTCTCCTTCTCTTTCGAAACATCACATCCTCAATCCTGACTTCTGTGGAGGTTGGAACTCTAAAAGCCCCACCTTCTGGAACACTGCTCTAAACATAGAATTATGCTTACTTTAATAAAAATTTGCTGGCTACCATTAGCTACAATTTAGAAAGAAAACTTTTATGTCATTCTTAGAAACAGATCCTGGAGAATATCATAGTATGTGGAGTATCGTAGTTATTTGATACCAACCATTATCAATTTAAAGATAAATGCACAAGTTGTTTTTTTTTTTAGTTTTCGGATATACATCATAATATATTTTGAATTCTGTGTAGATTACATCATGTCCACCATCCCAAAACACACACAAGTTCTTTTTTAACTGTAGGAAGTTTTACTGTTCTTTTCTTTGAAATTGAATTTTTATTTCACTTTTATCACACAATTTTATCGTGGATTTCTCCATTACAAGAATATGTATATGAATCAAAATTAATTTTTAAAAATTCCCATGGTCATTAATCTTTAATGGTTTAAAAATTCTTCTGTATTAGATTATTTTTCAGTTATTATTAGAGCCCAATCAACCAAAACACTAGAAATATAGCACACAATTTGATAAATAATTATTGAACATTAAAAGTCAAAATTTATTAAAAGTCTATCTCTTGATGAAATGGCTAGGGTTTTTTTCTAATTCATTTACATTTGTGGATGAATGTAATTAATTCTCCCCAAAAGATAGTAATCAACATCAAGTCTATTCTTACTGTTTGCTCTTCTAAGTGTAAGAAATGATAAACCTTCATATAAATAAGTAGATGGGAATAGAAGGAGTTTTGTTAAAGCTATAACACTCAATTCTTTTACCTCCTTCTGAATTATATGCCAACTATAAGATAACCATATATCATCAAACATAAATTTTAATGATCTATTAACTGAAAACTCAATTATGTACTCCTTTTATTTTGTTGAAAGCAAAAAACTGGAAACCACCTGTCATGCTGAAAGAGTTGTTACCTGGTCATTAGGCTCATTTGCTTTCCCGAGAGCAATACTAATATTTCTAATTATCTTTTTTTGGCACTCCAATATTTTAATGCTCTGGGGAAACGCACTATAGTAATATTTACGATGGGGGAGAAGTAAAGCGACAGAAGTGTAATTCTGCAAAGGCAGACAGAAAGGGGTCAGTATAATCAGCTTTAGGTAAGAATACATATGGAAGTTAGGATCTGGAAATTGATGTTCTTAAAGTTCTTCATGACCATATACCACTTGGTGTATTCCCAGTATAATCTTTGTGTCTTCCCAGTACAACCCACACCTAGTCTGAAGACTCTTATGCAGACAAAATGAAAGTGACAAGGCCCCACCCCCCCTTTTTTTACTACAATTGTAATATTTGAACTAACGCTCATTGCAATATATATATATATATATATATATTTTACTACACTTGTAATATTTGAACTCGTGCTCATTGTAAAAAATTCAGACGATATAGAAGTACACAGAATAAAAGATAAAAATCCCCTTTCACCTTCCCTCACCCCTAATTCCCAGGGATAACCATTTTCCAATAATCTGTTAGGTAACCTTTCAGATGTTTTTGGTCATTTTCCTATACACACAGGGGAGTGTTTCATTAAACAGGGAGCTCTTATGCTGGTTCTGCTCAGGAGCCCCTAAGAGTAAGTATGGAGATTTCCCCTCCATCCTACCATACCCCTGTAGGAGTCTATCTTTGGTTGATTGGCCTAGAAACAGACCTTGAGATGAAGATTCATGTGCAAGTGATTTATTAAGGAACTGTTCCGGGGGAAACTGATAAGGTATTGAGGGAAGCAGGGCAGGGAAGGGTAAGAAACTAAGCATAAAATATAATCCTTTTTGTTTTTGTAAACAGTATATCTTGGAGCTATTTCCATCCTATTACATATACGTCTGCCTCAGTCTTTTAAATAATGACACAGTTTCCTAGTATTCCATGATATAGATGCGCCATCACTTATTTAATCTTTACTGATGTTCCTAAATAGGTAGATTACAAATTTTCACTTTTGGAAGCAATTCACAAAACATCCACATTTCTATGGGCGCGTATATGATTATTCTGTAGGAAATATTATTAGGAATGAAATTTGCTGGGTCCAGCTTATTTAAAATCTTGATAAGTGTTATCAAATTGTCCTTTTAAAAGGCTGTAACAACATCATCCCATCAACAACGTGTGGCCCTTTCCCCTCATACTATCTTTGCAAACTCTCAAGTTATTAGTATTTACAATATTTGGAAGTAATATTAGAGCAATAGTCAAAATTACTAGTGAGTTATGCTTTTTCTTCTGTATACTTATTGGCTATTTGGCTTTGTTGTAAGCCATCCGTTCATGTCCTTTGCCAATGTTTTTTTGTTATGTTTGTCATTTTCTTACAGTTTTTAGGACTTTTAAAATATTATGGATGGCAACTCTTTGCCATTTCAAAAATATTTGAAAATATTTTCCCTTAGTCTTCTGCGTATCTTTTAACTCTGCTTATGCTCTCTTTTGTGATATAAAAGTTTCCCATTTTATGTGGCAAATTTCATCTACATTTTTTTTGTGGTTTCTGTGTTCATTGTCTCCTAGGTTTAAAAAGTCTTATATTTCTAGATGGCTAATTTTAATCTTTTTTAAAATCAAGAAGTGTTGTTGAATTTTATCATGTTTTCAATATCTATTAAAGATGATTGTATGCCTTTCCTCCTTTCTTTTAAAATATTATACTTCATTCTTACACCTCCTAATGTTGAATTATTTTGTTTTGGGGGTAAACTTTATAGATTTTAAATGTATTATTCTTTTAATACATTGATTTGATAATGTTTGATTTATATTTTTGCATCTATGTTGATAGATGAGTTCTCTGTGTGTGTGTGTGATATCTTGTCTGAATTTGATACCTGCCTTACACTAAGCTCTTAAAATGAGTTGGGGAGCTTTCCATGTACTAAATATTACTATATTACTTTGTTGAAGACATTCTTACCCTCCTCCCGAGAGCCATGTTGGTTACTATTTAGCTCAGTTACAATAATCTAGTTTAGAGGGTTTCTCTGTCTACAATTGATGAAAACTCTAAATTAGAGTACGAAGTGTAGTAAATAAAGGCTGCTGAGTGAGGGCTAGGAAAGGGACAAATAGATATAGAAATACTGATAACAACAAGAAGTGACCCTTGAATGTCAACTTCTTGGACTTGCTGGAGGTATCCAAAAACAAAGACAAAATCAGCAATGGACCATTTGGTATAGAAGTTAGGCACTCCACCCATTGCAATAATGCCTAACAGCAGTTTCCTTAATCATATATTAATATTTTCAAATGTTCATAATTATGGATTTGAATCAGAAGGGAACATTTACATTGTGTTCACTATGAAGAGAAGGACATTTAAAAAGTTTACTTAGAAATTGTTTATAATTTAACAAAAGGTGTGGTGTTTGCAAAAGTATCTTAATCTATCTGGGTTTTTTAATTTAAATTTAAATGCTACCCATATCAGCAGCTTTCCTGAGCTTAGCTGCACATTAGAACTTCTTTCTTTTTTTTTTTTTTGAGGAAGATTAGCCCTGAGCTAACTGCTGCCAATCGTCCTCTTTTTGCTGAGGAAGACTGGCCCTGAGCTAACATCCATGCCCATCTTCCTCCACTTTATATGTGGGACGCCTACCACAGCATGGCTTTTGCCAAGCGGTGCCATGTCCGCACCCGGGATCCGAACTGGCGAACCCCAGGCTGCCAAAGTGGAACGTGCGCACTTAACTGCTGTGCCACCAGGCTTGCCCCCAGAACTCATTTCTGAAAATAGCCATGCTTAGGTCTTACTCTCTGAGATTCTGATCTAATGGGTAGCGGATGAGGTGAAGGCATCAGTGTGTTTTCAAAGCGTCCCATGTGATTCTAATGTGGAGCCAAGGCTGGAAAACACTGTCATTTGAATGGACATGTGGTTCTCCACCAGGGGCAGTTTTGCTCCTCCAGGGGCCCTGGCGATGTTTGGAGACATTGTGGGTTGTCACAGCTAGGGGGAAAGGGCTTCTGTTATTTAGTGGGTAGAGACCAGGGATGCTACCAAATATATTACAATGCAGAGGACAATCCCCAACAATAAAGGATGATCTGGTCGAAAATATGAACAGCGTCAAGGTTGAGAAACTCTGGCGTAGATCTATCTCACCCTTACTTTCCATGTACCACCAGTCACCAATCTTGTTGATTCCACTGAGTAATCACCACTCCGATCACCTTTTCTCTACTCTCTGCTGCCAACGTTTTAGTTCAGGCCAGCCTCCTCACACACTTTGGTACCATGAGGGTCTGATCTCCCTCCCTCCAGTCTTGCTGTCCTCCATTGCATTCTCAACCCATGGGCAGAGTGGTCATTTTCAGACACAGATCTTTTCATAATCCCTTAGTGAAACCCTTCAACGGTTTGGGGTTGCCCTCAGGGCAAAGCCCTAGCCCTTAACAGGGCTCACAGGCCATATTGAGGTTGCTCCAGCTCACCTTTGAATACCTCATCTCTCACCAATTTTCTTTCAAATGCTAAACTCGAGACACAACTAAATGGATTCAAATCCCTTCGAGGTCTTTTTCCTCTCCTGAACAGTTGCTCTTTCTGCTACTTGGAATGCCACTATTTTCTTCAGCCTGGCTCATTCTCTTCTCTCTTTTGGGTTTTGGCTTAGAGGCTACCTCCTGTGGGGAACCCTGCCTGAACTCTCATTCTGGGTTGAGTGGTCTTCTTAAATCTGCAGTGGGTGGTTACTACTTCTGTCAGAAAAGTGAATCAACTCCCTTACTAGATCCCAAATTCCATGAGGGCAGAAATGGTGGATGTTTCGATCATCACTACATCTTCAGAGCCTTATTCAATTCCTTGTTCATAGTTTTCAATGTTTAAAATGTTAAATATTTAATTGTTTGCATAATGAAGGAATGAATTACATATAATATTTGATTTCTTAACATCCTAGGAGAATGAAATATTACTCTACTCATATTATCTTTAGAAGAGTCTGCTTTCTTACAGGAGCATGATGCTACTTATTTGTATTAAAAACATCTTTAGGGTAAGAAAAAATCACTCAAATTTTCAAGCTAGTAATTAACAAAAAGCGTTAATTGTGAACCTACTATGAATAAGCTCTGCGCTCTGTTGGATAATCCTGAAGAATATCTGAAATACACTTTTTGTCTTTAGTAAAGTCATTTCACAACACTTGGCACATAACAGGTATTCATTAAAGGTTTGCTGAAGACCATGCAGAATGAGTAAAGTATGACTTTGAAACAAATTAATTTTCATGTGCAAGTTTTGAATTTAAACACTTATTTTGAGAAATGCTTCACATGTGAATTCTTCTGGTGTTAATTGCTATATTTTGTAAATGAAGCAAACATGCTATCAATAGCATTCTTTTTTATTTGTTTGAGGAAGATTAGCCCTGAGCTAACATCTGCTGCCAATCCTCTTTGTGCTGAGGAAGGTTGGCCCTGAGCTAACATCCACGCCCATCTTCCTCTACTTTATATGTGGGACGCCTACCACGGCATGGCTTGCCAAGCGGTGCCATGTCCACACCTGGGGTCCGAACTGGCGAACCCCTCACCGCCGAAGCAGAACGTGCGCACTTAACCGCTGCGCCACCGGGCCGGCCCCCTCAATAGCATTCTTTATCTTAAGTTATTTACGAGATATTGGAATCCAGTGAAACATATTGGCAGTAAAGATTTAGATTTTAATTGAGACAGTTAATTCTGAAACTTAAGACTTCTTGAAGGGCAGCCTTGACTACAACAGTAATTTGGAAAGTTGTTGTAATATAGACTACTTTATATTTTTCCCCTAAACTTATTTAGCTACAGAGCATATATTTTAATGTGCTTTAAATTATGTTTATATACATACAACTACATGCATAAGATTACAAAGTAAATTTCCTATTAGCTGTTGACATGCAAAATTTTCTGTGTATATATAGTTTTCCTATTCTTATTTTTCTAGAAGTGATTAATTAGTGCTCCAGCTATAAAGCTTCTATTTTCCTTGTCAATGACAATCTCAAGGCCTCTGAGCTGCCTCTTGCTTGACCTTGGTTTAAAAGCACAAAGAATAGCAACCTTGAAACTGGCATCAACAAGATTCATTCTACAGAAACCAGAGGCAGCACAATAGAGAAAAACCACACATTTAATTTTAAGTTTTTATAGAAAGGGCTCTCAATATTTCTTCTTCTTAAGGACTTTTAAGTGCAAACGTCCTTCGTTTCACAAAGGGAAATATTGCCATTCTGCCGCTTAACACTGGCCAAAAGAGTCATTTGGAGACCCCTCTGGATTGTTCCCTTTGATGGACACATGGCAGCAGGGGCCACATAACCCCGGGAGAATAACACAGCTGGATGTGACCGTGTAACTGCGAAGCTTGCATTGAGCGAATCCTGACTGTCAGAGCATGCTGTAAAGCATTTCATTAACATTTGAACAAGAAGGTTATGAAGCTGTAATAGAATCATGCAGTTCAAATGGAGATGCATATATTATTTCCCACTTGAGGGGAGTTGTTTTCCATTGTCTTATACCAGCGTTCATTTGACAGTGCAGTGCCATGGCCGTCCTTTGCCCCCAGAATTAAATGGCTCATTGTTTCTCCCTTCTGAGGTGAGAATATAACTACTAACGACAGAAGCTCTCCGGTGGAGTGCGGTGGAAGGGCAGTGGATGAAGACTGAATTGGGAACTTGCTCTTAGTTGTGAACCTGTTTTTCAGCTTCATTATTACCTAACTTATCTCCTAAAATTAAATCACACTTATTAAATTGTCATTCAGTTATCATTTTAAGCCACAAGTATCTTAAAAATTAAACTAAAAGGTCTTATCAAATGTATGAATATATAATCTCTCCCATCCTCTCATACATTCCTATTGTTTCCTTACTCGCCAATAAAATTATTCACATTTAGAGATTTACATCAGGAAGAATTATATTCAAAACATTGATAACTTGCATGCAATAGGGTTTAAATTGCTAAATACTGACTTCAAAAATGAGAGAAGTACAGAGAGTCTTTCTTTTTCCTTAGTGCAATGGTATACTGGTCAATGTTTAACTGGCTCCCTGAAAAGAAAAAAAAGCCTGGATTTGTAGCATTTGCAGAATTCTGTGGTGTAAATACTCCGTCCATGGCCTCTTCCAAGCTACGGATGAGATGTCACTGAGGGCTAGGTTTGGGAGCAGCTGGGAAGACAAGTACACGGTCAGCTCTCCCAGCGGGTGCTAGCAGCGCCAGCACTCTACTGTGTTAACGTCTTGTATCTGTCTCTTTCCTTCCACTTCAACACCCAATTCGGGGGCGGCCCGCTGGCGCAGTGGTTAAGTGCACATGTTCTGCTTTGGCGGCCTGGATTCGCCAGTTCAGATCCCTGGTGCGGGCATGGCAGCGCTTGTCAAGCCATGCTGTGGTAGGCGTCCCACATATAAAGTAGAGGAAGACAGGCACGGATGTTAGCTCAGGGCCAGTCTTCCTCAGCAAAAAGAGGAGAATTGGCAGCAGTTAGCTCAGGGCTAATCTTCCTCAAAAAAAACCACAAAAAACCCACCCAATTCAGACCTTTATTACTGCATGCCTAAAACATTATAATATTAGAATGTCATAATCCCTTTGCACCCTCTGTTTCTCGGCACTCACTCACTGCTTTTATCAGTCAATTAATAAAATTCACACTGAGGCTCTATGAGCAATTCCCTGGGACAAGCACTTGGACACGTAGAAATATAATTCATGGTCACTGCCCTCATGTTCCTTACAAACTGGCTAGAGAGACAAACACATGCATTCTGAAAATTCAACGTCACATGAGACAGATAGCAAAGGAGCGGTTCTAACACAAATTGCTCTAGGATTTCACAGGAAGAAAGTGTGAAGTGTGTATGTTCATAGCTAAAAAAACAGATGTGGGAAGTTTTTAGATGTAGAGGTCCAGTGAATAGTTCTGTTTTGACTGCCAGCTTCTGATGCACTTCCTGTTCTTGGAGACTTTTCTGCCTTGGGAAGCAGGGCCTATCTCCCAGTATAAATGCTGAAAATGCTATGTATTTGATTTCCCATCAGCCCCTGCAGCTAGGATATGGACAGGTGACCTCAGTCAACCAATTAGGTGCACCTGTCCCAAAGGTTAAATCTGGAACAGACGCACAATAGCAGGTACTACTTAGACTATATTTTGCAGATGAGCAGTAGCTGAAGCAGCAGCAGCAGTGCCAGCCCTGTGGAGGGGCCGCAGAGACAGTGATGCTGATGGGAAGCCCCAAGGCCCTATGTCCAGTGTGCTGCAGTGGTGATGGTGTGAGTTCTGAATCCAGTTTTTAACAGCACACATGCTACTCTTGCTAGACTTACAGGGTCTGATATGACTGTGGCCCTGGGTCCCACACAGCCTTCATTCTCCTGTCCTGCTTTATTCACCTTTCTTGTTATTCTTTTATGCTGAGCCAGCCAGAGCTAGTCTCTGTTGCTTGCAGCTAAGAAATCCTGCCTGATATTTGGGGGCTGGGAGGCTGTGTGGGCAAAGTGAGTAAAGAAGTAGAGTGAGGATTCACGTCACCTATTTGCTCCAAATACTTCAATAGCTAAACAAGTGCTGAAAGATCAATTCTAACTTCTGTCGTCTACCCTTCTGGGCCCCTTTTAACTGCACTCTGCTGATCTCAAACATACTCTGAACTGTACTATGAATATCTTACCTCTCTACCTCTGCTCATTCGGTTTTGCCCCCCTGGAATGCTCCCCCTTTCCCACTTAGTCTAATTAAATCCTACCTATTTTCAAAGGTCCAGCTGAACTATTGTTTTATTTGTCAAACCTTCCTAGACAACCCTGATTCGTTAACATTTTTCTCTTCTCTGCACATTCAGAGCACTTGGTGGCACTATCAAGCATTTAGAATGGATATTCTGACACTCTGCATGATAATTTGATTTATCATTCAGCAAATGTTCACTCCCCACCTCTCCCACTATGGGTAGAGAATGCTTCCTCCCCCGTGGATGCTATTCTTGGCCATGTTACTTGCCTTGGCCAATGGAATCTGAGCAGAAGCCTAAGTGTATGGTGGCAGTTTGGCTTGTCTCCTGTGCTCCAGGGGTTCACGATAAGCTCAGGCCCGAGCTAGCTGCTGGGAGGGCAGACCCGAATCCAATTTGGAATGAATCCTGAATCTGACCAGGAGAACAGCATACCTTTGAGTGAAAATAATGCTTCCTGTCTTATGTCACTGAGATGTCGAGGTTTATTATGTAGCCTTATTGCAGCCATTGCTGGTACACTGTCTTTCACTTCTGCATTTTCATATCTGTGCCTTCTTGTTCTAACTAGATGATCTGTTCTGCAGGGCATCGATCATTCTTTATCCTTCTTTATATGCACACATCCAGAACGATGGAGAAGTGATGTGTTTAATAGATATATGTTTGTTCGTTCATTCATTCATTCATTCATGTTTATTGAGCTCCTACTTTGTTCCATGAAATCATTTTTCCAGATGCAGGGGATGAAGGTAAAAGTTACAGTTCTTGCATTGAAAGAATGCATAGTCTGATGATGGAAGGAGACAAGAAAATGGTGTCAAGACAGTGGATGAATGCAATAACAGAGGAGTACACAGAGACCCAGGGGACGGAGAGTGACGGCTAGCTCACTCAATTTGGTACTAGGTTGCTCAGTAGAGATGGTGGCTAGTAGCATGCTAGCAAAGGCTTCTTGGAGGAGGCAATGTTTAAACTATGTTTGTTTGTTTGTTTTGGTGAGGAAGATTGGCCCTGAGCTAATGTCTGTTGCCAATCTTCCTCTTTTTGCTTGGGGAAGATTGTCCCTGAGCTAACATCTGTGCCAATCTTCCTCTATTTTGTATGTGAGATGCCACCACAGCATGACTTGATGAGCGGTGCAGAGGTCTGTGCCCGGGATCCAGAACCATGAACCCCAGGCTGCCAAAGGAGAGTGTGCGAACCTAACCACCAGGCCAGCCCCTAAACTGTGTTTTAAGGGATAAATAAGAGTTATCCAGATGCAGAAGGATGAAAGACATCCCAGAGGAACAGCACATGTAAAGCCACAGAGTGAAATAGCCTAGTGTGTTTGCGAAACTGAATGTAATTCAGCGAGCCTTCCACCTCCATTTTGTGTGGGCAAATAATCCAGCTTTCAAAGTGCTTCCCAAGCGTTTTCTGCTTAAGAGGGTTCATAAGTATATCAGAAATGAGGAAGTATGATGCCTCCTGCTTTGTTCTTCTTTCTCAGCATTGCTTTGGCTATTTGGGATCTTTTGTGGTTTGATATAAATTTTAGGAGTGTTTTTTCTATTTCTCTAAAAAAATGCTATTGGAATCTTGATAGGGATTGCCTTGAATCTATAGTTGGCTTGGGGTATTATGGACATTTTAATGATATTAATTCTTCCAATTCACGAACACAGGCTACCTTTCTGTTTATTTGTGTCTTCTTCAATTTCTTTTATCAATGTCTTCTAGTTTTCAGAGTAGAAAGCTTTCACCTCCTTGGTTAAATTTATTCCTAAGTATTTTATTATTTTTGGTGCTGTTGTGAATGGGGTCATTTTCTTTATTTCTCTTTCAGATAAAACAACATCTCTTGGTAATCAGTATGTGATTCAATCTACTGGGCACACGAATCTCACACCATGATGCACAGAGAGACTGTTAGAGCCACTGCCACTGGACGGAGTAAGGAAGCTTCAAATAGAGGTTCCAGCAGTTTCGGTTAGGCCTGTGGGAGAAATATGTTATTGAATAAGAGTAATTACTAGTACTATTGAGCTCTTACTCTGTGCTTGGTACAGTTCTCAGTACCAGGCATATGGTTATTTCATTTAACGATGGCAGCAAGCCTATAAGATAGGCACTATTATTATTCCCATTTAACAGGTGAAGAAACTGAGGCAAAGAAGGATTAAGGAACTTGCTCAAAGTCACATGGCTAGTGGTGGTTCAGCCAGATTCAAACCCAAACAGTCTGATGCCACCCCTGTGTGCTTAATCTCTATTCCCTACTGCCTCCAGAATGAGGGTAACATGAACCTGAAAAGAACTATTTAAATTAACGTAAGGAAGGGCCATACTCAAAACATGGCTAACAGAAACATAATAATGTTTAACTCGCTTAATATCCATTTGAAAAGGAAAAAAAATGAAAGAAAGCTTTATTTTATACTGCCTCTTAGAAGCCTGAAGGAGGGCAATGTAGACCTGAAAATGAGTGATTAAATTCCTATCATCTTATCATAAATGAAGACTCTATTCTGTTATTATTGAAATGGCTAACACTAAGGGCGGTGGCTGAGAGAACATGAATGCTTACACAATTCGGTGGAAAATTGCTCTGAAGTATGCAGAAGGAATCAATTCCAGTGTCGGTTTAGTCAAGACACTAAATTAAGATTAATCTGAAGCCACACATTTTGACAGAATTTCAAATGATTTCATTTCCAAGACCCCAAATATTCTTCTAGGGATGATAAACAGAGCTTGTGCTTTCATCTTTAAAGTATGATAATTACCTTTTATTTGATTTGATTAGCCTGTATCCAGGACATGATGCTTTCCATGTTGCTATGGAGCTAGGGTAGAAAACTTGAAGACATGTTTCCAGCTTCTCTAGCCCAATTGTTCTTAACATTTATTTTCTGTCTCAACAATGATCTCATGAGTCAACCTTCTCCGATGTGAATTCCTGGCTCACTTGCTATAAAAATCACACTATTCTTTCCCCACTCAGGAAAGCTTGGCATGCAAATGCAGGAGAGTGCTGTTATTACAGGAATAGACTTGAACCTCTTCTTGTGCTTATAAGAAAATGCATCACTCATGGGCAATACTCTTTGTTGGTGTATACACTGTGCCCTCTGAAGCTCTCTCTCATATCCCAAGGGTGGAATGTTGGAAACTATATTTCCCAGACTCTCTTGTGAATAGGGTTTTAATTAGATTTCGTCAGTGAGAAGCAGCTGGATGATATTTGGAAGCTGGAAGAGAAGGGGAAGCAGTCCGCTGTCATCTTGCTGTCTCAGATCATCATAACAGAAGACGAGAATGCTGAGGGTCCCAGAGCAACTTTTCATCGTCTCAGCCCATAAATAACTACTTCTGCTCACAGTCCGTTGTCAAGGTCTAGTCAGTTTTGGCCCTGCCAAGTTGCAAGGTGGCCAGAAAATATAGGTGAAAACATGAATATTTGGTAAGAATTACATGTCTGTGCCACAGGGGTAGCACTTTACGTATTTGATGTATTTATATTCATGTCATTTGGATCCCTATTGGGTCCAAAAGGAAGTAGAAAAGTATGGGCTGGAATGCACATGAACTCTTGAATCAAGTGAGTCATGTAACAACAGTGGGTGAAAGTAGTGGGGAAGAAACAACAGAAAGCCCGGTATGTTGGGGGGATGGGGGCGGGGCATGAGCCAGGATGGTGTCATAGTGCTTTAGAGGGATCCAGGGAGTTGATGATAGTTGACTGGGAGGAAGCCAAAATGGGTGGAATATATCTCGCGAATAAATCTTAGCTGATGATCCAGACCGAGGAGAATATCTGTCAGTGGTTCTGATTCATGTGCGGTTGTAAAACAAGATATGTTTTTAAATGGCCATGACAAATTGGAACAATGATCCTTAAAGAATAATTTCTTTTTCCAAAAGATGAGGCCTCTTTTTAACATTATAGAAGTTGCGTGACCTTTTTATTAAATATTTAAGCAATATGTAAGCATATGAAGTAGAAAGTGATGATCTCCCACATAATCCTAACCCCCCATAGAGCTGTTGATAATGGATGTTATCTATTGCACATATAAGTAAATACATGGATATGTAGATGCTTATCTAAATATAGACTACATATGCTATTCTATAATCTATTTTAAAATATTACATCATTACCTTTTTCTTTGCCATTACATATGGCTCTACCTCATGCTTTTCCAAAGTGGCAGGACACACTCTAAGGATTACCATAATCGATTCAGCCTAGCCTCTCAGAATAGACATGTATCTTGTTTTGTTCTCTTGCTATTACAGAAATGTTGCAAATACATTTTTGAGCATACATCTTTGCGCACATATGAAAGTATATCTGTAGGATACATTTCTAGAACCAGAATTTTGGGTCAAAGAGCATGTGCAAGGGGCTGGCCCAGTGGTGCAGTGGTTAAGTGTGCACGTTCTGCTTCAGTGGCCTGGGGTTCGCCGGTTCGGATCCCAGGTGTGGACATGGCACCGCTTGGCAAGCCATGCTGTGGTAGGCATCCCACATATAAAGTAAAGGAAGATGGGCATAGATGTTAGCTCAGGGCCAGCCTTCCTCAGCAAAAAAGAGGAGGATTGGCAGTAGTTAGCTCAGGGCCAATCTTCCTCAAAAAAAAGAAAAAAAGGAATATGTGCATTGACATATTTATATATATTGACTATTGTTCTTCAGAAATATTGCACCAATTTATACTTCCACCAACAGTATATAAAAGTGAATTGCATTAAAAAATTATTTTATTGAGGTCATACTGGTTTATACCATTGTATAATTTCAGGTGTACATTGTTATATATCAGTTTCTGTGTAGACTGCATCATGTTCACTGACAATAGTCTGGTTTTTATCCGTCACTATACATATGTGCCCCTTTACCCCTTTTGCCCACCTCCCTACCTCCTTCCCCTCTGGTAACCACTGTTCTGTTCTCTTTTGAATTGCATTTTTTAGGAGTATATTCTACGAGTTTCTAGCACAAGGACGCATGTAATCAACAAAATCAACTCTTGTGGAAGTTTTGAGCAATTAATAGAGAGTGACATTGGGAAGTCAGCAACATTCATGATACATCACAGTGACATTGTCCACAGCCCACGTAAACTATGGACGGGGCAATGTGATTGGTATAGAAAATCCCAAGAGCCTGAGGGATTGGGAAGGGCAGTTTTGTTTTCTTCTTCTTCTTCTTCTCCCCCCAAAGCCCCCCAGTACATGGTTGTATATTCTGGGTGTAAGTGCCTCTGGTTGTGCTGGGAAGGGTATTTTGAATCTGAATTTGAGCTTTGTTGCAGTTCTTTCTTCCTCAAATGAAAGAAGTGCCACCTTCAGAATTTCCATTTAAGTCACTGGAGGTAGGGACTGAGCTTTACGAGCACATCAGTGGCTTCTATTTGCTAAATTTGTATGATATTGTTCCCACCTTCACCTTGTGAATAAGAACAAGAGTTGTTAACCTTTCTAGGTACTCTGCCTATTTTAGAGAAAACACAATGTACACTTAGGCAGATCGAGTTCCCTACAGGGATTTCACAAGTTGGCATTGTTAGAACAAAAATCCAACCAAAGACTTCTATTGCTAGATCCCACGCTCTTTCTGGGCTGTCCAAATCTGATTTTGAATTTATTCTAAATTTTGGCTAGACCCTGAACATATGCCATTGAGATCCTTTGTCTCAAGCATGAAATCCATGTATTTATTGAATAATTTGGATTTTAAAAACTATACTTTATCCAAATATTACATAACATTTAAAAGTTACCCAGACTTCTGCACTTTTCAGAGAGACCTCAATAAGTGCTTTTCCTCTAAAAATTAGAAACTTGATTTTTTGATAATTTTAGAAGTGTAAACAATTTCTAAGTTTCCATCAAAATTTCCAAACTCATGATATTCCAGTAGGTTCTAAATGGAGTACACACAATCTTCCTATACTCTCTCTGACATCTCTTTGTTATCATGTGAATATTTTTCTCACATCTCATTTGGTAATAAAGGTGATTAATAGTATCTTTTTGATATTTTCAAATGCTCATCTTTTAAAATTTTTCAAAGTAACATAGACTTTCTCTTTTGTCTCATTTTCCTTTCTTATATTCTTTCTCTCACATTTTTCCTTTGCTATATTAAATTCCCCTAAGAACTGACCCTGGCATTGTGATTCCTTTTCTTTACGTAACATCACGGACCCATTTTAAATAATTAGTAACTTTGTAAAATCAGTTTGTTATTACACTTAAAGACAGTGTAATAAGTTAGAAAATATCTGATTAGAGTCACACAGAGTGTAGATTGGCTAGCATTTCTTGATGGGGAAGCTGCAAAGGCCCCTCCGAGAGAGCCCTGTGCTGGGCTGTAAGCAACTTAAAGCAATGGGCTGCATTTTAGTCACCACTAGACCCCCAGCCTATCTAGATCAATGCCAGGAATCTGAACAGGAAATCTATAAATACTTGTTGAATGAATGTAGTTATTAGGCAAGTTACTTAACCTCCACGGCCAGGACTGCTGTAAGCTTCTCCAGGGCCTTGTATATAACTGATTACACGTGCCTGGAGACATCTGTGCATGACGACTCTGCGTGTTGTGATCTTACTCATTATTTTATAATACTTTTACTGTACTTATATGAGATCTTATGTGTTTTCCTCTCGACCCAGGATTTCTATTCTTAGGCATTATTGAACAGAAACATGTACATATGTGCACCAAGAAACACCTATGAGAATGTTTATAACAACATTATCTCTATTAATTCCCAACTGGAAACTATCAACATGTCATCAGCATGGTAGATTACAGTGAAATTCTGCACAGCAATGCAAATGAATGGATATACAGAGTACCATGGATACTTCTTAGTATTGAGAGAGAAACCAACACAAAAAATTAAGTAGTATAAGTTTGCTTACATGCTTATATATAGTTGGTTTTTTTTAGGAAGATTAGCCCTGAGCGAACATCTGCCACCAATCCTCCTCTTTTTGCTGAGGAAGACTGGCCCTGAGCTAACATCCATGCCCATCTTCCTCTACTTTATACGTGGGACGCCTACCACAGCATGGCTTGCCAAGTGGTGCCATGTCCACACCCGGGATCTGAACCGGCGAACACTGGGCTGCCAGAGTGGAACGTGTGAACTTAACCACTACGCCACTGGGCGGCCCCTAAAGTTTTTAAAAAGGTAGAATGAGAAGCTATAGCGTTAAAAAAACAGAATACTGGTTACTTTTGGGAAAAAGCTTAGGTTAAGGACTGTGAAGAAGTATGGAGGGGGCTTCTGATGTACTCGTAGTGGTCTATTTCTTGATTTGGGTGGTGGTTACACAGGTGTGTTTTTTTGGTGACTATTCATTAACTTGTATCATTATGATTTATGCATTTTTTTGCATATGTGCCTTCACTCCATAAAAACATTTAAAAATTAAATACATTTCTATACAAGTACAAAGACATAGCAAGTATCTGGAAGGATAGGCATCTTGGGAAACTTTAGGCTGGATTGAAAAGGAAGAAATAAGATTTCCATTCACAAATGATATCATTGTGTATACATGGAAAATCCAGAATAATCAAGAGACAAGTTAGTAGAACTTAGCAAGATTGTTGGATGTGAAATCAACATTAAAAAGCAACTGTATTGATTATATAATCAAATGACTCTTTGTTCTAGTAACTAACAGAAAATAAAATAAAAAGATATAATTTATAATAGAATTAAGAATTATCTAGTACCCAGGAATAAATCTAAATTTCCAATCTCTAATTTTAATAAGAAAAATTAAATAAGATCCAAATAAATGAAATGATATGTCATTCATGGATTGGGTGCCTTGATATTATGTAGATATATATATATAAATATTTTTAAAAATATAAATATATAGAAATTATTCCAAATTGATCAATAGAGTCAATAAAATGCAATAAAAACCTCAGATTTTCTTTTGGAAAGTGACAAGCTTATTCTAAAATTTATATGGGAATACAAAGGGCGAAAAGTAGACAAAATTATCTTGAAGGATACTAACAAGATGGGAGCGCTTGCCCTACTGGATATCAAGACTTATTATAGAGCTACAGTAATTGTTGCATTGTAACACAGACAGATAAGAAAGAAAATGAAACAGATTAGAAAACCCAGATATGGACCCAAGCGAAAATGGACGCTTGATTCATGACAAACAGGGTTTGGCAGTGGAGAAACGACAGTCTTTTCAATAAGTGAAGCTGGGGCAACTGGGTAATCATGTGGGAAAAAAGGAAACACAATCTCTTATCTCAAGCCATACATAAAAATAATTTGCAGATGTATCATATGTTAAATGCAAAGTGCAAAATAATAGAATGTTAGAAGTTAATAAGGAAGAGTATCTTCATGACCTTAGGGTAGGGAGAGACTTCTTAAACAGAACATTAAAAGCACTAACCATAAAGGAAAAGACTGACAAATTAAAGTTAGGAATATTATCAAAAGTCACCACAAACATGGAAAAGAAAGGGCACAGTGTGAGAGAACAGATTTGCAATATGTACAAACAATAAAGGATTAATAATGAGAATATATAAAGAACTCCTACAAATAAATAAGAAAAATACAAACAACCCAATAGTAAAATAGTCAAAAGTCGTGAATAGGCACTGCACAAAGAAGAAATCAAATGATATAAGCATACGAAAATTGCTTAATTCCATTTACAATCAGGGAAATGCAAATTTAGACTACAATAAGATACCACAATATAGCCATGAGATTGGAAAAAAATGTAAAGCCTGACAATACCAAGGGTTAATGAGGATGTGGAGCAGTATTAATTCTCATACACAGCTGGTGAGAGTGCACGAGATCACTATTCTTCTAAGTAAAGCCAAGTGTGGCCTGCTTTAGTAGTGTGATTTTGATCATTCAGGCAAATCCCAAACCAAGAGTGGGCATGGCAAAGGTTTGATAGTCAAAGTTTGAGCACAGCAGGCTAATTTCATAGAAGGAACCAGGGTTCCTGATGAGTACCAAGTGGCCATACCAGCACTGAACTGGTTGATGAGTAGTCATTATACCACACTTTGGGACTTCATTTATCTAAGAGTGATTTAACCTTTTTCTTTTTTTGATGAGGAAGATTGGCCCTGAGCTATCATCTGTTGCCAATTTTCCTCTTTTTGCTTGAGGAGGATTGTCCCTGACCTAACATCTGTGTAAATCTTCCTCTATTTTAATTCTAATTAAAATGCTTTTTCTTGGGTAACATTTCTGAGTGCCATGCATGGTGTTAAAATCTTCACATAAGTTCTCTCATTCAATTAATTCAACAACTGTATTAGGGTTTGCCAGAGAAACAGAACCAATAGGTTCTCTCCCTCCCTCCATCTCTCTCTCTCTCTCTGAGAAACACAGAGAGAGATTGAGATTCATTGATTACAAGGAACTGGCTCATGCAATGATGGAGGCTGAGAAGTTCAGACCCAGGAGAGCCCATGATATAGTTCCAGTCCAAGTCTAACAGCACAAAAAGCAGGAGAGTCGACGATGTAAGTTCTAGTCCATGTCTGAGTCTGAAGGCATGAGAAGACGGACGTCCCAGTTCAGAGACAGTCAGCCAGAGAGAGCAAATTCTCCCTTACTCAGCCTCTTTCTTCTATTCAGGCCTTCACTGGATTGGCTGAGGCCTGCCCACTTTGGGGAAGGCTATGTGCTTTACTCAGTCTACTGATTCAAATGTTCATCTTATCCAAAAACATCCTCACAGACATACCCAGAATAATATTTATATCTGGGAACCCCATGGCTCAGTCAAGTTGACACAAAATTAACCATCACAACACCACTATGAGGTTAGTGCTGAAACACAGAGAGGTTAACAAATGTGTGATGACGTCACATAGGAACTTTAACTCCAGAACACACATTCTTTTTTTTTTTTTTTCAAAGATTTTATTTTTCCTTTTTCTCCCAAAGCCCCTCGGTACATAGTTGTGTATTTTTAGTTGTGGGTAATTCTAGTTTTGGCATGCGGGACGCCGCCTCAGCATGGCCTGATGAGTGGTGCCATGTCCACGCCCAGGATCTGAACTGGTGAAACCCTGGGCTGGCGAAGCAGAGCGCGCGAACTTAACCACGCAGCCAAGGGGCCGGCTCCCACACATTCTTAATTATACTTTATATTATTGTCTGTCCACCTATAGATGAGCCTTAATTATCTTTATGTTCCTCATAATATCTAACAGTACTCTGCACATAGCTCATTATATTCCCTAAAATAATGACTTGGATTAATCAGACCAAATGAAACACTTAGAGGCTTTTGACCTGAGGACATTGTTTTTGTCACTCATTCAAGGTAGATCCTGAATAAACTTTCAATTCTTTTTGTTTTAGCAAAGTGAATTTTCAGTTCAGAATGAGATGTTTCTTTGTGGAAACCACAAAAAAAACATATCTTGACAATAAGTTTTTGCATTTCAATAGTTGCTTTTCATGATGAAAACAAATAAACAACTATACAACAAGGCTTATATAGAAAATCATTGCAAAGGAAAATATCAGGAACTCAATAATTCCTTGTCTGTAGTATTTTCTAAAGGTCTGTTTCCTTTCTCAATGAATGTATATTCATTGCCAAAGACCAAAAGCATATTCTGTTAATGGAATTCAAATTGCTAAATGTCAACTTCTTTTCTAAACGAAGTCCTTGAAAACATTCCCATGTCTAAGAATTCATTTTCTCATTATCATAGCTGGGAAAAATGATTGTCTAATTCTTAATAATCAAAGGTGGATGTGTATCATATTAGTAAGGAGGTACAAACATAAATTTGAAGTACAGGTTTTCCCTGTGTTAAAATAACAAAGTTTTCCTTCATGCTCTTGACAAATAATTATTGAGTACTTATTTTGTGCCAGGTACCACTTTAGGCTCTAGAATTTATGACCAAAAGTGCTTGTTTGTTGGAGGAGACAGACAATAAACAGATACATGAAAAGTATATTATGGAATGCCTGGTAGTGTTAAGCGTCACGGAGAAAGATGGCGCAGAGTGAAGAATGGGGGAAGATGTGGTGGTCAGGGAAGGCCTGAGGATGTGGTATTTGATCAGAGAACTGAATGAAGTGAGGGGACAGTTAGGCCTATTAAGGAGGAAGTATGTTCTACATAGACGTGATGAGGCCCTGGGGCAAGCTGCCAGTGTGGCCGGCAAGCCTTGAGTGAGGAGAGTCTTAGGTAATAAGGTAAGTGAGGTAGCCATGGTCCAGTGCTCTAGAATGAGAACTATGTATAAGAATACAGTGCACATATATATACATCAAATTAAGAAAAATTTAGAGTAGACTTCACATTTTTGGTGATATTGTTAATCCAAGGTGGTGAATGGACTGTGGTAGGCAGCTTCTGAACATGGCCCCCAATCACCCCTGCCTTCTGGTATTCACACTCTTATGTAATCTCCTCCCCTTGAGTGTGGACTGGACCTAGTGACGTGATTCTAACAAGTAGAATATGGCAAAAGTGATGGATGTCATTTCTGTGATTAGGTTACAAGACTGTGACTTGTGTCTTGCTAGCACTCCTTCTCTTGCTGGCACTCTCTCTTGCCCTTTCACTTGCTCACCCTGATGAAACCAGCTGCCATGTTGTGAAATGCTCTACAGAGAGGCCCTTGTGGCAAGGGGCCAAGGGAGGCCTCTAGCCAACAGCTCATGAGGAACTGAGGCCTCTTTCCAAGAGTCCATGAGGAACTAAATCCTGCCAGCAACCACGTGAGTGAGCTAGGATGCTGATCTATCCCAACTGGGGCTTTGAGATGACTTCAGCCTTGTGGAAGACCCAGAGCTAGAGGACTCAGCTAAACCATGCCTGGATTCCTGACCCGCAGAAACTCCAAGATAATAAATGTTTTTTTTAAGCTGCTAAAATTTTGGGAAAATTTATTATGCAGTAATAGATAACCAATATAGAGCTGCAATTCTGTCTCTATATTGAGCACTGAAGGGGCAGTTTTCCCTGTAAGTTTAGCGTTGTTGTGTGTGGTGTAGAGAAGGGAGAGGGATTTAAAGATCCTTTAGCGAAAACAGTATTTGCTACTTGGAGTTCAAGCTGATTCAGTTTTCCCGGTAGGTGGAAATACGAAAGTCAGGATACTTGTTTTGTCTTCTGTCCCCACTCACCTACACATGTTCCCATTAAAGCATTTCATGCCCAATGCCCTGGGCCTCACAAATTATAAGGTCAGGCCTAAGAACATCCCTCCAAATATATGTATATTTGTTATAAATTGCATACATATATAGCTATGCTAATATGTTATATATAATACAGTGCAGTCACAAATTTAGATATTACAAAAGGATGAGGTAGAAAATAAATAATACTTTGAAGAACATTGGCTTGTTCTCAATCCTTCAGCTCTCAGCTCAAGAGTCACTTCTCTGAAGTCTTCCTTCTCCCAACTAGGTCAGATCCCCTCTCATAGACCTGTGATTCCTTTTTGTCCGGAGCACTTATCTCATCTTGTGATTATACATTAATCACTGTAGTTATTTCATTAATCTGTCTCCCCTACAAGATTGAAAGTCCCATGGTTGTAGGGACCACTTGTACTTTTTCTCTCAATTGTATTCCCAATGAGGAACACAGTGCCTGGCATAGAATTGGAACTCAGTTTGTGGAATGAATGGGAAAATGATTCCCAAGACCCTGTTTTTCTGTTCCCAGCTCTGAGGCTCCAGTTGTTAAACTAGGAGGCCGAATCTTCCCATGGGAATTCTGGGGAATCAAGTGGCAAGTTTGGGCTCTTACTCTGGTGCCTCTTCTATCACCTCATTTTGATTGCTCGGACTGTGGCCAGGTCAGCTTTTTTCTTTTTTTAGAAATTAGCACCCAGATCAAGAATATTTTATTTATTTATTATTTTGTGAGGAAGATTGTGCCTGAGCTAACATCTGTGCCAATCTTCCTCTATTTTATGTGAGATGCCACCACAGCGTGGCTTGACAAGCAGTGCTAGGTCCGCACCTGGGATCCGAACCTGTGCACTCCAGGCTGCCGAAGCAGAGCATGCGAACTTGACTGCTACACCACTGGGCTGGCCCCAGCCAGGTCAGCTTTCTCATGTTACCTCCACTGGAATCCTTGGGAGTTGATGCTTGGCCTGAATTGGACTGTGAATCCCACCGTGAATGGGTCAGAGTGGGGGCCATTCCCACTACCCAAGTCAACTTCTCTTAGCCCTAATCTTGTTAGATCTACCTTTTTCATCTATTCTGGCTTCACTCAGAAGTTTTCAGCATGCTATGTGGAAAGTCACACTGTTACTACTTCATTGGGTTCCCATGAGAATTAAGTGATAAAACGCACATGAAAACATCTTAGAAATTGTAAAACACTTTTCAAATATTTGTTATTTTCCTTGTAGTATAAAGAGATTTTCTTCCTTGAGAAACAAATACAATTAGATGATTAGGAAATACATTGTTGGAAGTTTTTACAATTCATTGCAGTTAAAAGTGACTAATAAAGAAATAAAGACAATAGGCTGGCTTACTTGCAAAAGCTATCCAGCGAAGAAGTGATTTTTCTTCTGAGCCAGATGAAAGTAAACCAAGGTTTACTGATTCAGCTATTGCTACTAGACATCATCTGTTTGGCATGGATTAAGCGTCAGCTGCTAAATCCTGCACATTTAGCTCCAAACCCCTCATGAGAGACACTTAGGTGAAGCCCAAATCTTCTGTTTCTAAGTTGATTAGAAATTAAATCCAGAAACAAGTTTGGAATATAATGTACTAAGATGGAAGACCATAATGCACAGGGTCAGAAGCAATAATTTTGAGAGTCAGGGATCCTCAAAGTTTAGTGTGAATAGGATTAACTGAGAGATCTTGTTAAAACTCTGATTGTTGGGCCCCATCCCTAGAGATTCTGACTAATTGGGCCTGGGATGGGGTCTGTTAATCTGCATTTATAACAAGCTGTCATGTGATGCCAATACTGCTCAACTGTGACCAACACATTGAGTAGCACAGATCTAATGAATAACTGTTTTTCTGCCCAGTGTGACATATCCAAACTGGACAGCCTTATAAGCCAATTTTAGTTCTTTGAAGATGTTCTTTCTAATCAACAAAAGATGTATATTCAAAAAGATACTTGAAATACTTCTAGTTTATGGAAATTTTTGATGTGGAACTAGCAGAACCTGGTCTACCCAAGGGGAAAAAAAAAAGCAGCAATAGGAAATCTTTGGTTTTCTGTAGGAATAAGACATAATCCGGAGATAAAAATTAGATCCTATTTCTTTGCCAAACAAAATCTTGAACGTGAGTAAAGTGGTTTGTAGGATTAAGCAAAGAATGTCACATCACTTTCAATTCTCGGAGTTAGAGTTTAGAGCCGAGTAACATCTAATCCAATTTCCTCAATTTACAGACAGTGACAGGGGACCTGTGCCCACGGAAGATGAATGGCACAAGGTCATATAGATAATTAAAGTCAGGGCCAAGATTGTGACCCAAGTCTCCTGGCTGTGAGTAGAGTATGCTTTCTCATCCAAAAATTTCCTTTCTTGCCAGAAAAAGAGCAGGTTACACATCTGGTTGGAAGCTTCTGCTGGCCTCATCGATAGCAAAGACTATAGTGATTTGTGAAAAGCCTCCCAACCACTTTGGAAAACACTCTAGCAGTTCCGCAAATGATTAAACATAGAGTTACCATGTGACCCAACAATTCCACTCCTAGGTTTATATAAACCCAAGGGAAATGAAAACATATGTCCACACAAAAACTTGTATGTGAATGTTCATGGCAATATTATTCATACGGCCAAGATGTGGAAACCCAACTATCCATCAATAGACAAATGGGTACATAAAATGTAGTGTATCCATACAATGAAATATTATTCAGCAATAAAAAGGAATGAAGTACTGATACATGCTCCAACATGGATGAACCTTGAAAACATTACGCTAAGTGAAAGAAGTCAGTTACAAAAGAACACGTACTATATTATTTCATTCATATGAAAGCCCAGAATAGGAAAAGCTATACAGACAGAAAGTAGATTAGTTATTTCTTAGGGCTGGGTGGGGGAAGGACAGGAGAACAGGGGAATAATAGCTAAAAAGTACACGGTTTCTTCTTGAGGTAATGAAAATGTTCTAAAACTGACTGTGGTGATGGTTGCTCATATCTTTGAATATACTAAAACCCACTGAATTGTATACTTTAAATGGAGGAATTGTATGGTATATGAATTATATCTCAGTGAAGATGTTAAAAGAGCTTACTTCATGCAGAATCACCATTATAATATTTGTAAACACCACTACTAAGAGAGTTAGAGGAAACTGACAAAAACCACCCTGAGAACATGCTTCCTAGCTCTGAACTTAGACAACTTGGCATTAAAGACCATGTTTCTTGTGGGGAGACTACCTAAGTGTGTAAAAATATATGCTAAACACATTAGCACATGTTTATTTCCCTGTCTCATCTATGATTTAGTCTTTGTATCAGAAGGTCAGGGTAGAGATTCTGTCTGTCTTGCTCATTTTGTTGTGGTTCTGTACCTAGTGTAACTGACACCTGGAGAAGATCATTCTTTAACAAACTCCTTCTCTAAATGGCAAAATTATTTTCAGTAATAATCATGTAATAATCACTAATAATTACATTTTCTTGATTCATTCTTTAGTTTTGAGCCACACAAGAATTGTAAAAGAAAACATTTTACTTTTAAGTGCTTATGCAAACACCTCTTTAAAGGTATTTGATACAGAGTATACAAACACAGAGGGGATATGGTGTAAAATATTTGCATCTTCTAAACAGAAATATTATACCTCGCAGTTCACACTCTTTGTTTTAAATTTTAAACACAGATAAAATTCTAAGTGATCGTGTGAAATGTGAAAGTTGTTTCTTCCTTACAATAGTCATCTTAGTAATTTATTTATTATTATTTACTGTTTATTTTGAATTTACTGTTTATTTTGAATCTACTGTTTAAGCCCAGGAATAATTTATGACACGGGGTTGGAAACGCACACTGTACCCAAAGTAAGCTTGAAAAATTCCAAATTGTTATGAAATTATTTGTGAAACAAATATGTATAGCTGAGTGTACACATGTCAGGAATGACAATATATCTGGGAGTTCTCCTTATTAACTTCCATGTGGAATAAAATGCTTATTAAAGGATAAATAATAAAAATGTGCTAAATTGAAGCTAACATATATATTATTAAAACTTAGCAGTATCCACAGCAATTGCTTAGAACTTAGGACAACAAAAAGCTTTGCCATTGTTTAGACTTTCTGGTGCACGGTGATAACAAAAAGCAGAGTGATTTTCGTCGGTTTTGTCATTGTTTTTGATTCTCTCCAGACAAGCACTCCCTTTTGCCTGCACTCCAGGTGAACTGCTCCCACCACTCTGCCCTTGCTATGCCACTGCTTTATTGCTCTCCAGGCACCAAGTGTATGCTCAATAAATAATTGTTCCATGAAATGGACCTAAATAGATGCACCTACAGCATTCAATTGTTCCATATTGCTTAACAACAACAAAATAGTAAAATAAGAAAAATATAAGTTGCCAAATAAATAAACTCCACTGATTTAGTCAGAACAAAATATTAATATAAAAACTACTTGCAATAAATTGGAAGCATCCAAAAGACAAGTTATACCTAGTTAAAATTAATCTTTGGGATTCAATTTCCAGAGAAGCCTGCTACTTCATTGTAAAGTTGGCCAGAGTCACAATCAAGGGAACTATAAGGCATTAAAATGTATTACTTCTTATACACCTGTTTGTAAAACACATGAAATGGTAGCTTAGGATGGGGCTGGTCCCGTGGCCGAGTGGTTAAGTTTGCACGCTCCGCTGCAGGCGGCCCAGTGTATCGTTGGTTGGAATCCTGGGCGCGGACATGGCACTGCTCATCAAACCACGCTGAGGCAGCGTCCCACATGCCACAACTAGAAGGACCCACAATGAAGAATATACAACTATGCACCGGGGGACTTTGGGGAGAAAAAGGAAAAAATAAAATCTTTAAAAAAAAATAGTAATTTAACAAATATCTAAACTGGAACCCAATCTTGAAATGGTATAGTAATGTGAATAAAGAATATGCCTTTTAGTGCAATTTGTTTACTTATTTTGCCATTTTTTCCATGTAATGGATAATTACTATATACTGTTTTCTAGCTTATTTTGTAGATTTATTAATGCCCTGCTGTCACCTAGTACTTTTCTAAATGTTTCATGAGACCAGCTAAAATCAAACAAGGCAATGGGCAGACATTCTTTAGCCCTCAAATCTCACCATTAATTGTTAGGTTTTTACACATAGCATTAAATCCAAGAGAATAATAAAGCCACATTGATATTGAATCATATATTAATGCATAATCATGCACAGTTGTGTATGACATTTTTATTTTCTGACTATATATGATCCTTTGAAATCAGAGGACAGATCAATAGAAATTACCAGATACCAATCAATTAATCGTGTTTAAAAGCAAAGACAGCCAAAGATACACTATTTTAAGAGCTCTCTAATTTTCTTTTTCCAAATGTAGATTATAAAGCAGTGTTTCCCAAAATTCAATGTCTACTAAAATCACTTGGGACATTTTAAAGATGTTGATGTCTAGGTTGCATGTCATACCAACTAAATCAGAATGTCTTGAGGTGGGTGCATTTTTGAAAGATTGCAGGCGATCCCAATGTACAGGAAAGTTTGGGGAAAAGTGACATAATGTATAGAAAATTTTAGCACATCAATTTTTTAGGACCAGTTTTTTCAGATGATAGCAAAGGCTACTAATGTGTTTTTTCCTCTCAAATATACTTTGTTAAGGTGATAATTTGGGGGAGTTTCACATGAAAATCCTTTAAGCTTCCACAAGAAAATCTTTGAAATATGAGCCATTAAATATGAGTTGACACATAAATGCACTCTGAAAATTTACATAAGCTGCTTTTCAGGCAATTTAGGTAAATTGACAGACATTTTTAGTCTTGACAGACTTCAAATCGGAGAAAGACTATTAGGCAAACTGATGACTTGGCAGTGTGCAGACAACCCATCCTTGCCAAAATTAAGTGCAGGAGTGAGGAACACAAACCAGGAGAAACATTTTCATGTGAGAGAAAGTATGGTATGGAGATAAAAATACATTCTGGAGTTCAAATTCTTGGATGAGTGCTGTATTTTTTCCTACTTGCTAGATGTGGTGTTGGGCAATTTATTATCCTGAACCTGTTTTTTTCATCTACAAATAAAAGAGATGAATATCACCTTTGCTCTTTGGGTTCAGCATTGGGAGGATCATATGAGATTATAAGTGGGCTGGAACTATAAAACAAAGCACAGACTAGTTGTTCTCATGTCTCAACTAGCCTGATAATCCACGCAGATAGCAGATTTAGGGTACGCATTACCTGGTCAATGCTATTATTCTGCTCCTCACTTTAGTCTTAGGAAACTTTTCTCTTGATTATGAGTCTCAGATGAATTATCTTCCCCCTTTGGCCATGGATAAGGAACCTAACATCAATACCTTGGTCTAAGAGATGGAAAGTGACAGCAGAAAATAAAGGGAAAGTTGCTTATATTGTTGTGTGCTGCTAAGCAAGGTCCAAACTTTAGTTCAATTTCTGAGGTGAAAGTGTAGCCCTGGGAAAAATCTCAGGGAAGAATATATTTGGCTGAAAAACCTAGGCTTCAATCAATAGAGCTGTAAATATTGTTAATTATATAAAGCATTCATTGAAAAGTAAAGGCAAAATAACACATTTAATTATGTCACTTAAATATATCTATGACATCTTTAGAGAGAATATCAACTAAAAGGCAATTACCCAAATGATGACCTAGTTATACTTAACCTTCAAATATCAAGGGGCATGTATTGCCTTTTTATATACAGAGAAGAATTTGGTGATGGGAAAAATATGAACCTAATCAACTGAAATCAACTAAAATGGAATGACTTCTTTTAAATACTAGAACCTTAAGTTGAAAGAGGACCTCACAGTACATCTACTCTAACCTCGACCCCAGTTCAGGAACCTCTTCTGGTATATTTTGTGTCGGAATACTTTCTGACTTCCAGTGACTGGAATCTACTGCTTTTTGAGAAAGCCTATTCCATTGTAAGATAAGTCTAATTATTTAATGGCTCTTCCCTACATGGAGTTGAAGTCTGCCTCCCTGCATCTCCCCCTCATTAGTTCTAATTCTGTCCTTTAATGTAGTGACATTTAAAGTTTATACCACCATCCACTGGACAGCACTTTATGTATTAGGCACTCGTGCTTTCCCCACCATATTGTTCTTCTTCATGCCAAACCGCAAGTTCTTCCTCTAGGTCATTTCTTATCAGGGAAGTCAGTGTGGCTGGAGCACAGTGAGCACAGGGATATTGAATGGGAGGTCAAAGAGATAACAAGGGCCAGCTCATGTAGGTCTTGAGGGATGTGGGACACCATTGGAGAGTTCTAGGCCAGAAGTAACATGATCTGACTTAGGTTTGAAAAGGAACACGTTGCCTGCTGTGCAGGGACTTTTTTTTTTTTTAAGCGTACATCATAACATATTTCCAATTCTGTGTAGATTACATCATGTTCACCACTCAAAGACTAATTACAATCCATCACCACACACATGTGCCTTCTCACCCCTTTTGCCCTCTTCTCTACCCCCTTCCCCTCTGGTAACCAACAATCCAATCTCTGTTGCTATGTGTTTGCTTGTTGTTGTTTTTTATCTTCACTTATGAGTGAGATCATGTGGTATTTGACTTTCTCCTTCTGACTTATTTCATTTAGCACAATACCCTCAAGGCCCATCCATGTTGTCACAAATGGCCAGATTTCATTGTTTCTTATGGCTGAGTAGTATTCCATTGCGAATATATACCACATCTTTTTTTTTTTTAGATTTTATTTTTTTTCTTTTTCTCCCCAAAGCCCCCCAGTACATAGTTGTATATTCTTCGTTGTGGGTCCTTCTAGTTGTGGCATGTGGGACGCTGCCTCAGCGTGGTTTGATGAGCAGTGCCATGTCCGTGCCCAGGATTCGAACCAACGAAACACTGGGCCACCTGCAGCAGAGCTCGCGAACTTAACCACTCGGTCATGGGACCAGCCTGTACACATCTTCTTTATCCATTGATCCCTTGATGGGCACCTAGGTTGCTTCAAAGTCTTGGCTATTGTGCATAATGCTGTGATGAACATACGGATGCATGTATCTTTATGTATTTGTGTTTTCATGGTTTTTGGATAAATACCCAGCAGTGGAATAGCTGGATCATATGGTAGTTCTATTCTTAATTTTCTGAGGAATCTCCATACTGTTTTCCATAGTGGCTGCACCGGTTTGCACTCCCACCAGCAGTGTATCAGGGTTCCTTTCTCTCCACATCCTGTCCAACATTTGTTGTTTCCTGTCTTGTTAATGATAGTCATTCTGACTGGAGTGAGGTGATATCTCACTGTAGTTTTGATTTGCATTTCCCTGATGGTTAATGATGTTGAGCATCTTTTCATGTGCCTGTTGGCCATCTGTATACCTTCTTTGGAGAAATCTCTGTTCAGATCTTTTGCCCATTTTTTAATTGGGTTGTTGGTTTTTTTGTTGTTGAGCTGTATGAGTTCTTTGTATATTTTGGATATTAACTCCTTATCTGATATATGGTTTGCAAATATCTTCTCCCAGTTGTTAGCTTGTCTTTTCGTTTTGTTGATGGTTTCCTTTGCTGTGCAGAAGCTTTTTAGGTTCACGTAGTTTGATTAATTTTTTCTATTGTTTTCCTTGCCCAGTCAGACATGATATTTGAAAAAATGCTGCTAAGATTGATGTCAAAGAGCGTTCTGCTTATGTTTTCTTCTAAAAGTTTCATAATTTCAGATCTTACATTCAAGTCTTTAATCCATTTTGAGTTGATTTTTGTGCAAGATGTAAGATAATGGTCTACTTTTCTTTTTTGCATGTAGCTGTCCAGTTTTCCCAACACCATTTATTGAGGAGGCTTTCCCTTCTCCATTATATGTTCTTGGCTCCCTTGTTGAAAATTAGTTGTCCATAGATGTGTGGGTTTATTTCTGGGCTCTCGATTCTGTTCCATTGATCTGTGTGTCCATTTTTGTGCCAGTACCATGCTGTTTGGGTTACTATAGCTTTGTAGTATATTTTGAAATCAGGGAGTGTTATACTTCTAGCTTTGTTCTTTTTTCTCAGGATTCCTTTGGCTATTCAGGATCTTTTGTTCTTCCATATAAATTTTAGGATTCTTTGTTCTATTTCTGTGAAAACTGTTGTTGGAACTTTGATAGGGATTGCATTGAATCTATAGATTGCTTTACGAAGTATGGACATTTTAACTATGTTAATTCTTCCAATCCAAGAGCACAGAATATCTTTTATCTTTCCATTTCTTTGTGTCTTCTTCAATTTCTTTCAACAATGTTTTATAGTTTTCAATGTACAGACCTTTCACCTCTTTGGTTAAGTTTATTCCTAGGTATTTTATTCTTTTTGTTGCAATTGTAAATGGGACTGTATTCTTAATTTCTTTTTTTGCTACTTCATTATAGTGTATAGAAATGCAACTGTTTCTTGTATGTTGATTTTGTCTCCTGCAATTTGACTGTATTCATTTATTATTTCTTAAATTTTTTTTAGTGGATTCTTTAGGGTTTTCTATATATAAAATCATGTTATCTGCAAATAGTGACAGTTTCACTTCTTTTCCAATTTGGATCCCTTTTATTTCTTTTTCTTTCCTAATTGCTCTGGCTATGACTTCCAATGCTATGTTAAATAAGAGTGGTGAAAGTGGGCATCCTTGTCTGGTTCCTGTTCTTAAAGGGATAGCTTTCAGGTTTTCTCCCTTGGGAATGATATTAGTTGTGAGTTTGTCATATTATTTTATTATGTTATTACTTTATTATGTTGAGGTATTTTCTTTCTATACCCATTTTACCTAGAGTTTGTATCATAAATGGATGCTATATCTTGTCAAATGCTTTCTCTGCAGCTATTGAGATGATCACGTGATTTTTATCCTTCATTTTGTTAATGTTGATTGATTTGTGGATGTTGAACCCTCCCTGTGCAGGCAGATCTGATGAGAAGTTATTAGCAGCAACCCAAGTGAGAGATGATGGGGACTTGAGCCAGGGTGCTGACAGTGCAGAAAGTGAGAAATGGTCAGATTCTGGAGATATTTTGAAGGATTTTCTGATCAGACATGAATTATTAAAAAAAGGAGGGGGGAATTGAAGTTCAACAACCCAAAGATTCTACTTGTCATCATCAGTAGGAAAGTAAAGAAGCTTTGGGGGTAAATATTATTTTTAAACATACTAAGTTTGAGAAGTCTATTTGACATCCAAGTGGGTATTCTGAGTTTGAAAAGGTCAAATTGTTTTATAAGTCTAAAAGACAGCAGTCTTCTCCCCCAAACTCCCCATCCTTATTTCCTGCTCCTGAGGAATAATCACTTTCAACCTTTCTAGCAGCTTCTTCTGTTACTTCCATATTTCAAATGGCATGTTGTCAGGATAGTACAGGCTATGCTGTAGTACAAATTTAACCCATAAATCTCAGGGATCCAACACAACAAGATTTATTTCTCACTGCCTCTAAGTAGTGAGAGGTCATCATGGTCTCTTCATGTGGTGACTCAAGGATCTTGGCTACCTTCATATTGTCGCCATCTTTACTCATCGTGTCCAGGATTATGTGGCCTCTATTGTGGGCAGAAGGTGGAGTGGGAATTTTTGAGGGCAAGGCCTGGGAGAGGTTTACATCACTTCTAACAACATCCTGTTGGCTATTGCCAAATCATACAGCTCCAACCTAGGCTAGGAAATGGAGTCTTTCCATAAGGCCAGGGATACAAAAAAGAAATGGGAATTGTTAAACACATAACATAGTCTTTGCTCCTTTAGTTTATACTCTTATTTCTTGATTTTTAATTTTATGTAATGCACATTGATTTGCTACTATTGGAGAAAAGTTTTAAAATACAAACAACTCCCCGTAGTCCCCAACTACCACCAACTCCAATACTTCTCCTTCCACACTTCCCTTTTCTCTATTCTTCAAAAACAGTTATATCTCAATTTCTGGTTGAATGGCTATTTAATATGTAAATTTTATGATGATGTAAATAGTGTTTATTGATGAGCCACAAAGTTTGCCTTGATAATATTTTCTTTGTTGTATATATTTCTATTTTCCCCAGAGTTAATAATTACTACATTTTTTTGGTTTTTAGTGTAATACATACTAATTACTGATTTGTCCCTAAACTCATAATAAAAGTTTAATTTCCTCCGCATACTTTCAGACACATCAAACAATTTACCAGTAACATTTGTTAGAGTGTGAGGAGATATCCCTTCTGGTGTCCTCTTTCTTCCTACTCCAATTTGATCTGGTTGTTCTCTGGGCCTGCACAACTGAAACTATCTGTCACTGTCTTCTTGGGAATTCACCTTGTGTCTCACCTGTGTTAGATCCCCTGTTTTCTGCATCCAGTGTTTTCAAGCACCCTCCAGACCTTCCTGAGAAGACGCATATAAGGTAAATTTTTTGACCTTGCATATCTGAAAATGTCTTTATTCTCTTTTTTCTCTTGATTACTAGATTGGCCAGGTACAGAATTCTGGTTTGGAAATCATTTTCCCTCAGAATTTTCCATGTAATTCTCCATTTCTCCAAAATTCTAGTTTTGCTTTTGCAGAATCAGATGCCATTCTCATTTTCTATCAATGTTATGTTACCTGTTTTGTTTTGTTATTTAACTTTGAGGTTTGTTAGGGTCTTCTCTTTATCCACAGCATTCTGAAATCTTACAATCATGCATCCGAGTGTGGGTATTTTTACATTCCTGATGTCTGAGCACTCATCCGGAAACTCACATCCTTCAGTTTTGTAAATTTCTTCTTGTATTTTTATCTTTATAATTTCTTTGCCTCTGTTTTCTTTGTTCCCTCTTTCTGGACCTCCTGTTTGTAAGATTTTGGATATCCTAAAGTAATCTTCTAGTTTTCTTTTTTCTCCTACTTTCCATTTCTTTTTCTTTTTGTTCAGTGTCATGGAAAATGTCCTCAACTTTATCTTGCAACATTTCTACTGCATATTTGCCTTTACTTCAGCTTATTTACATTTAATTTGCAGGGGCTCTTTGTTGTTCTTTGAATTATAAAAATGTCATTCTGTTCTTGTTCTATGGAAGCCGGTCTTCTCAGATGTTTCTGGTGATGCTAATTAAAGTTTTTCTTAAAGTTTTCTTGTACTATCTGCCATTTGCTTTGGCCTCTGTCTTTTGAGTCTGAGGCTTTCATCAAACGTTCAGTAATTCTTGGCTGATGTTCATATATACATGATACAGGCGCTAAAGTGTTGGCTGATACCTCTGCATGTGTGGGTGGGGCTTGTTGAGTGGTGGGCTTCTCTCTATGGGCATAGATGCTATGGGTCATTTTTCATTTGACTGATCAGTTTCCCCAAAGTGAAATCTTTAAATTTATTGCCCTTAGTCTGTGTGTGTGTGTGTGATAGTGGTTGCGGGGGTGCAGGGGATGAGAGGAGGTGAGAAAGAACGACTAGCTGTATTCTTACATGCGAGTGTGGAAAGAGTGCTAGAAGTCTCATGTTTAGCGTATAAACATTTAACATTTTTGTTTTTAGCAGTTCTACTTGGCACCCCAACAGTGGTTTTCATCATGGCTGCCCACTGTAATCACCATTAAAAATAATAATTCATAGGGTGCCATCTCCAGATACACAGATTTAATTGGTTTAGGAGGCAACCTGGGTGTTGTGATTTTTAAACGCTCCCCGGTTGATTCTAATGTGCAGTCAAGGTTGAGGTCATTGCAACAGAAAGTCCTTCTGGTTCTTCCTCACCAGAAAGTACACCTCCTGTCTTCTGTTATGGGTCTTGGCTACATGGCATATGGAGGGGATCCAGGTGTCTATACAGCTTTTACATATGCCCCCATTTTCAGTCCCACCTGTATCTGTGTCACAATTAGTATCCCAAGCATATAATTTCTGAACCTATCAATCAGTTAGCTTCTGGATCTTACTACCCACTGTCTACATTTATCTTTCTCTGGTCTTAGTCAGTTATTACTCATTATCTTCTTTCCAGTTTCCAAAAGTTGGTCACAATCACTTGTCTCTTATTGTCTGTTCTTCCCTTCCCTTTGTTCTGGTGGATTAGGCCATTTTAATCTCTGCATTGCCATTTCAGTGTTGTTTCAGGAGGGAGGGAGTTAAATGTATGTAGTACATACACTATGTTAATTCCTCAACTCCTTCACCTGACCAACTCTTACTCATCCTTCAGATTTCTGCTTAAATTTTACTTCTTCAGAGAAGCCTTCTCCAGCTGAGCCATCTAAGTTTGGTTTTTACGTTATAATCTCTCATAGCATTGTTCTTCCATCAAGGAGGTTTTGGGCAAGATCCATGAGTTCTAGCAGATTCCTTTGCCAGAATTCCTTGAAATAGAAAAAGGAAAATAAAAGAACCAGGACCTCAGCAGTCAAGTGTGGGTTCTGTACAGCACAAGCACAAACCTCAATAATTTTGCCTGGGAGATATATACTCTATTGTTTTCTAGATGTAAAACAAATGACAATTTGAATTAAAAAGTTTATTTGCAGAGGATTTTCCCGGAATGTCCATAGCACAGGTATATTCACATAATGAGTACTCAGTAAAAGTGTTATAAAGCTTTAGATTTGCTTCTTGAATCTGTAGTAAAATCTGAACTACTAGTTGGATACCTTCTGCCTAACAGGCTAAACGTGTGTGTGTGTGTGTGTTCATTTGTCTGTATATGTGAGTATGTGTAGTTACAAATTCTAAGGTTAAGATTTTTGTATAGCTCTTGATTCCTTTTTTTTTAAATCCTGAACTTTTAAAATGTATTTTGGAATAGACAATGCAAAGATACAAAGTAGTATAAAATGAAGAGCTTGTCTGTCCTGGAACCACCCAGTTCCCCTTCCTAGAGTCAACAAGTGAGATCCCTTTCTTCCAGAAACATTTAAACTTACAAATATTTATATTTATTAAACACGAGTGGTAGCATACTACACACACTCTTTTGTGCTTTACTTTTTACACTTTACAATATATCTTGAATCCATCCCACCACACTCTTACACATAGAGTTGATTCATTTCTTTTAATAGTTACGTAATAGTCCATTGGGTGGATGCACCATAATTTCATTAGCTGATTCCTTATTAATAGACACATGAAAACATTGTTCTCAACATTGCTATTACAAATGACACTAATAATAAAGTTGTATATGTGACATTTCACGCATGTAAGACTATTTGTGCTTTTCATTAATCTCATTTAATGTCTAACATATCTTATAAAAGAAACAATGACATTCTCTTTAAAAAAAAATCACTATGGCTAAAACATGGTGAATAGATTATGGAATGGGAGAGTATAAGCAGAGAAGTGAGTTAGGAGGCTAGTGCACTAGTCCAGGAGAGAGAATGGTGGTAGCCTGGCCTAGAGTGATGGCAGAGGGGTCAAGTTGGACATTTTGTTTGGGATAGGTTAATTTGCAAACAAGGTCATTGGATATACAATACTGGAACTAATAGGTGAAACTTGTGTTGGAAATTCATATTTGGAAGTCATTGGCAAATAGAAACTGATCCCGGGCATTGGACGGTTTACTAATGGGGAGAACATGGGTTGAGATAGAAAGAGGCCCTAAAACTGGGCTCAGAGAAAGGACAACATTTGTAATATGGGTAGCAGAGAATAAGCTATCTAAGGATAACAGAAAGGAATATTCAGAGAAGTAGGAATAAAATCAAGAGAATATACTGTCATGAACTCCAAGGATATAGTGTTTCAAAAAGGAGGAAATAACCAAGATAAAGACCTTTCCTGTACTTATTCAAGACTTTCACACCCTACTTAATTTTTAATTTCTTATCACTTTTTCTTTTGGTTTGTAACTCTAATTGGGGTGGGGGAAGAGTGAAATGGGTGAAGGGGACTAAGGAGTATGGGGGCCGGCCCTGTGGCCAAGTGATTAAGTTCACGCGCTCCGTTTTGGTGGCCCAGGGTTTTGCTGGTTCGGATCCTGGGTGTGGACATGGAGCCACTCATCAGGCCATGCTGAGGCGCATCCCACATAGCACAACCAGAGGCACTCACAACTAGAATATACAAATATGTACTGGGGGGCTTTGGGGAGAAAAAAAAGAAGATTGGCAACAGTTGTTAGCTCAGGTCCCAATCTTTTTTTAAAAAAAGGTACAAACTTCCAGTCATCAAATAAACAAGTCATGGGGATGTAATGTACAGCATAGGGATATAGTCAACAATATTGCAATAACTTTGTATGGTGACAGATGGCTTTAGTCTTATCAGGGTGATCATTTTGTAATGTATATAAATGTCAAATCACACCCGAAACTAACACAGCATTGTATGCCAATTATACCTCAATAAAAACTGAAATAAAAATAGTTGTATTGATTAAAAAAAACCCATGTTATTATTTAAGTAATTCTTTTTCCCTGCTAGAATGTAAACTTCATGAAAGCAATAACCATGAATATTTTACTCACCAGCACTTAGCTGATGATGAATGTTTGTTTGATGAGCATTTCTCACCAGCACCTAGCATACAGTTTGGCAAAGAGTAGGTGTTAAAACATTAATGGAAGAAATGATAGATCAAGACGAAGGCAGAAATAATGTCAGTGGATGTAATAATGGAAGTCATTGGCTACCTCACCAGAGGGATTCTGGTAGAGAGAGATTGGGATTACAACCAGATGGAATGGATGAAGGAGAAAGTGAGAGATGAGAACATGGGAAGCAAATGTAGACGACTCTGTTGAAAAGTTTGGCTGTGAAGGAGGGTAGAGATGAGGCACTAGCAGGAAAGTAAAGTAGGAGTGAGGGAGGTAGAATGGTATTTTCATCATCAAAATTTTTTAAATTGTGATATATCAATTCATATAGCTACCTATTCTGTTCTAGAAATTGTCTTTTTCTCTTCTGAACTAGGAAGAACCTGACTGCTTATGTTAGGTAGTATCAGAAATTCTGCCACTCTGAGCATCTCCTTTGTGTCCTTCATGATATTAAAATGGTACAGGACACCAAAGACTGTGAACTTGCATCTTTTCCTAGTGGAGGCAATGTAGTTAGATGTAGTCAGATGTTAGAGGTTCTGGGATGGTGTTGGCGTGGTTCTCTCTGGAGGGGCACATTAAATACCCTGGGACTATGCCATTTACTTTAATTTTCTTCTAATTTAACCATCCAAAACCCTAAGTGATTTTTCTTTTCTCTTTTAGTAGATAGGATGTAAGTGAATATATCCAAGATTGTTTTACATTCTCCAATAATATTCCAACATTAAAAGACCTCACTTGAATTTTAGGTAAATTTGAAGGTAATTGCTTATTCTTATGTGAAAAATTTCTTTGAGTCTCAAGCTAAAATCATGACTATAATTATTTTCTGAATCATAAATAAGGAGGAAAGGAGACTATCTCAGAGTTATTTTCTCTTTCTGTTTGAATCTCTAATTTTGAAGCCAAAATCGATTTTTTGATTATTTTAGTTGTCAAGCATTCAGTATGAAACACTCTTAAGGATGCAACAAATTCTCTTTGGAACTACAAGAATATCTGAATATAGTTAATACCTCATCAGGTGTGAAGTACATGTCTGCATTAGTTATAAATTAAGCAGGCAGAATCCAGCTGCATAGTAGCTGACCTGTTTGGAATGAGTTGAGTTCTGTCTTTGAGGATCATAAGAATTTTATATTCCAATAAATGAATCATCTTTAGTTCTCTTTTGAGTTCATTCACCTCTGCCACTTTTTCAAAGGATATATTCTTCAAATATTTTCCTCTGCAATTAATCATGACTAGCAAACTCTAAGGTGGATAGAATAATGGCTATATGCTCAAGCTGGTTTCAACTTCATTTAAATTATTTTCTGAATCGTTTATGTGTTCTGTCAGCCATGACTGTTCCCCTTCAGATACCATTATTATTATACTTTCTGCTTCCAGGGGATGGAGATATTAAAGCTACAGACACTATTATAACAACAATTTCAGCAAATATATTCAACCTTCACTCCTAGATTTGCCAACAATGAATCTAAATTTTATCACTTTATTTCTTTCCTCTCCTTTTTCTGATGCTGTACGGTTCAAAGACTTGGAGATTATGCTACTTGCTACACATATGTCCTTGAATGAGTTACTGTAATGAACCTCTTTCTCTAAAAATTAGAGATAATAATATCGACTTCATGGAATTTCTAAATGAAATAACATGTGCAAAATAATTAGAACTTGGCTCCTGAAAAGCATCAAGAATTTCATAAACACTTAACTCAAGATGGATTATTTCCTGGGAAATAAAAAACATATGCTTAATGGTTTTACTGATCCTAAAATAATATATGGTCAATGTAGAAAATTTGATAAATAAAAAAGCATAAATTAGACTGTCTATAGACTATCTATAGACATATATTCAATCTATAGAGACACTAGACAGATATAATCATTATTAACATGTGGGTGTCCTAAATGAAAAAATAGAGGTAATGCCTTGAGCCTGAAAACCTAGCACTTAAGTGCTCAAAAAATAACTATAAATATATATATATATATATATATATATATATATGGTTATTCCTAGATATATAGATATCTAGGAATAAGGTGATAAAATTAGCCTTTTAAAATACTGACATTTTATCTATATGTACATCTCTATAAATATATCTACATCTTTACCTCCATCTTTAGGGATAATATGGTTTAAACTGCCAGGCAAGTCTTTTTGTGAGGGTTGAGGGCTTCTGTCAGGAGTACTGATTTATTTAAGCTAACATCAGAGAGTACTACTCATAGCATCATGCAAGGCACTGGTAGGCCAACATCTAAGTAACAGGCATATTCCCCTCTCCTCTGTGCTTGGCAATTTATAGAAATGAAAGGGTGATCTTGCTATAGTGTTTTCATCTAGAGGTGCTTTGGTGAGCCTATAATACTGGGGGTGGGGAGGGGGATGTTAGGAGTGTAACTGCTGGGGGCCTCAAACTTGCAGTAGCATAAAGGGAGTATCAGTGAGAAGTGGATCGGCACTCTGGGCAGTACTAATACTTCCCACATCCGATGGACTTGCTTTGACCAGTAGGAATTGCACAGGTTCCAGCTGTGTGTAGGAACCTGGAGCCTCAGAAGTCTAGCTGGGGGCACCAGTCTGTGAGATCAATCATCCAGGCGTCTGGAAATATCTGCCACTCATTTTGCTGTATGATTTCAGGCAGGTTATGTCACCCTTCTGAGCTACAGTTTCTCTAAATCAAGACTGTTGCTTGCACGTGATGGCAATTTAATGTAAAGTTGCATGGATAAAGAGGAAATTTGGGGGCCAGCCCTGTGGCTGAGTGGTTACCTTCGCGTGTTCCGCTTCCGTGGCTGGGGGTATGGCTAGTTTGGATCCTGGGCACAGACATGGCACCGCTCATCAGGCCATGCCGAGGTGGTGTCCCACATAGCACAACTAGAAGGGCCCACAACTAAAATATACAACTATGTCCTAGGGGTATTTGGGGAGAAGAAGAAAGGAAAAAAAAAAAGATTGGTAACAGATCTTAGCTCAGGTGCCAATCTTAAAAAAAAAGAGTAAATTTATTGCCTTTAGGATGATATGAGGATAACTAACATCTGTTGAGAACCTTCTGTTTGCTGAAGCCTATTCTAAGTGTATTTGCTTGTTTAATCTGTCCACAGTTTTATACAGTAGGTACTATTATTATTTTCATTTTACAGATAAGGAAACTGAGGCACAGAGCATTGCCAAGGATATGCAGTCAGTGAGTATGAAGCTGGGACTCAAACTGATAGCAGATGCACAATAAATAGTTGTTGAATAAATCCATGAATGGCCAGAAAGTATAAGTAGATCAATTGGTTGGAAGTGATAAAACATTTATGAAGCCAAAAGCATAATTATCTATTTCTATCTGATTCACTTAGTTTATTTCTGTTTCATGAGAACAGTGACATCCTTATTCTCACCTATCTATGGCTTCTGGTCCCCTGACAAGCCACTGCATGAAGAAGCTGTGTCATTACCGGGATCAACAACTTAAGTAGGCTCTATAGATGGGGAATCAGTAGCCTAATCTCATACATGAGATGGCCAGCACGGGAATTATCCAGTCGCTATGTAATTGCCTTTCAAAATGTATTCAGAGTTCAAAGTCTTTCAGTAATGACAAAAATGCTGAGTTAAAAATAGCCAGGGGGATCTGCTTCCTTGTATAAAGAGATCTCTGTATTTCTCAAATTCGACATATTCTTACCTACTTATACTTTGCTTTTTTTCGAAAGGAATTTGAAGTGATTGAGACATCTTTTTAAGGTTCTAAGTCTTCTCTAAGAGGCCTACCTTATAGATTTAGAATACAAGATAACAGAAAGCTACCACAAAGCCAAGCTAAAAAGTGCACATTCTAAAAGTATGAAAGATAAAACAATAAAAAGCAAGCAAGCGCAGTAAAAGCATACAATTTCAAACAAACAGATTAAACTACCACAAAGGAACAGATAAACTTCTTTATCTAAACTATAATAATTAACGACAGTATAGAATTCCCTGAGGTTCAGTATTGCTATAATTTATTAAATGACTACTGTATACTAAGAACTTTTCATTTATTTATTCAACAAATGTTTTTTTAAAGTGTCTTTTATGTGCCAGGCCTAGGTTTGGTGCTCGAGATACAACAGTGAACCAAACAGGTCAACTTCCTTTTCCTCATAGAGCTTACATCTTAGTGAGGATGCAGAAAATAAACATTAAATTGGTGAGATACACAGCATATTAGATAACAATAATCTTCACTACACTTATAAAAAGTGAGAGTTATTACCTCACATTTCAGAAGTGGTATATATGAAACAGGTTAGCTACAATTTCTGTCATTTCTTCCCTTCCCCAAAGGGACTGCTCACCCTTTGTTACTGTGATGAATGTAAAACATGCCCCATCAGTTGGCATTAGGGCTTCCACAGGGCTGTGGTGGGCCATGACATTGTGGCAACTTCTACCCGCCCATGGTACAACAACCTATGGCCCGGAGAGTAGAGATAATGCTGAAATGTACAATAACAAGTTTGAAACTGAGTCCTCATTCAAAGGGCTGGCAAGAAGATGGTAAGAGAATCTTTAAATGAGGGAATGGTAAAAATATAGGAGTTGAAAAGAATTTCTGCTGGACTTACCAAGTAGAAGAATAGGAATTTTTTTTTGAGGAAGATTAGCCCTGAGCTAACATCTGCTGCCAATCCTTCTCTTTTTTTGCTGGGGAAGATAGTCCCTGAGCTAACATCCGTGCCCATCTTCCTCTACTTTGTATGTGGGACACTGCCACAGCGTGGCTTGATAAGCACTGTGTAGGTTCATGCCTGGGATCCGGGCTGGTGAACCCTGGGCCACTGAAGGGGAGCACGTGAACTTAATCTCCACACCACCAAGCCAGCCCTAAAATGGGAATATTTTTTGAAGGCCAGGCTCACTGGTGCGGAAGAAGCAGAAATCAGAATGCAGTAGTTTGAACAGTGATTGAAAAGTATGTACAGCTAGGTAATGTATCATAGAGGAGGAAATAGTTATGAAGTCAGAAAAAAAGTAAATTTAATTATGACCGAAGGAGCCCTGGAGCCCTTTACGAAAGAATAGACATTGAAAAACTGTAAGGATTCAAGTGATTAGAGAAGAGAGAGAAAAAAATTAGAAGAAAGGAACAGCATGTAAAGATGCAAAAGTAGGTAAGTAAAAACAGAGTTCTTCAATATGAATGTAAGGTAGAGAATACATTGGGATTAGAGACCAATAAGATTGGGAAAGTAGGCTAGGGAGAGGTCGTGAAGCTCCTAGAATACCATAGAAATTTTAACAAAAATAATTAAATTTAGTCTTGTAGCAAATTTTACTTATTCTGGAAATATTATCATTAAAAAATAAACAAAACATATCAGCTTTGTAATAATAAATGTTTTGGTTAACCATTCCCCAAATAATAATCATATTTCAATGGAAAATTGATACATTTTAAAGCAGTTTTACAGGGCACATGAAGTATCTGGTGGGGTTATAGGAGCCAATTATACTGTCTATCACAAGACAGGGCTGTATATGTTTCTGTGACTCTTGCTGCCAGTTTTATTTATTTATTTTTTAAAGATTGGCACCTGCTAACAACTGTTACCAATCTTTTTTTTTCCTGCTTTTTCTCCCCAAATCCCCCCAGTTCATAGTTGTATATTTTAGTTGTGAGTCCTTCTAGTTGTGTCATGTGGGATGCCGCCTCAGCATGGCCTGATGAGCGGTGCCATGTCCGCACTCAGGATCCGAACGAGGGAAACCCTCGGCTGCCGAAGCAGAAAGCACAAACTTAACCACTTGGCCACAGAGCCGGCCCCCTGCCAATTTTATTTTAAATCCAGAGTATTTTAACAAATACATATTATTTCTTAAACATTTCCTTGGAACTTAAATGAAGGGTGGCCTCATTTATATTGGACATGATACCTAGACAGCATTCAATAGGATTTTTTTTTTCCTAAGGGCACCGAGAGCTAATTAACTAATCAACCATAGTTCATTAAGTAGTAAACACACGCATCCTATCTTATTCAGTATTTCACCTTACTCTAACAAGAGTATCAACCCACAATATCTGGAAAGTGCAGAACTCAATTGTAACAACTGCTAGGCTTCTTGTAAGTTCTAGAAAGTTAAATAACTTTTATATTCTTTCAAACATGCGGTGGCTTTATCCGATTTTCATTATATTTCAGGAAAAGATCACTATGAACATAGGTCATAATGTTAACTTTAAGGGTACTTAAGGCCTCAGAATATTTCCTGACAACTTTCTTGATGTTTCTACTATGGTGGATGCTACTGCTTGCCTACCCAACACCCATTCACCTCCCCAACGTTCTTCGATGGCAAATGTAATAGACGCTATTAGTGCAATTTATCGACCATAGACTCTTTACAATCTGAGTCTCATCCTCTGTTCTTCCTCCTCATTTTGCCTATATGCTAGCCGTAATGAACCTTTTGAACTTCTTGGGATATGTTGTGTTCTGTCATGTCTCTTTGTGTTTTCAGATGTTGTTCCCTCTACATGCAACACATTTCTTCCACATCTTAACTTGGCTAAACCCTAACCATCGTCAAGACCAAGCTAAGGCTTTCTTTCAGTATTTCAGGTTGGAATGGATGGTTTTAGTATGTGTTCCTGCAACCCCCAGGCATAACCCTCTTCTGGCACGTAATTTATTTAATAAATATGCATAGAACACACCATATACGAGGCACTGTTCTAAGTGCTTCACAGTTATTAACTCTCTTAATTCTCCTAGCAACCCTGTGACATATATGGTACCCCACTATTATCACACTGTTTTATAACCACTGGCATTTTTGTTATCTTCTCCATTCTACTAGAGGGTCTGGATGGTGTTATATTCATCTATGAGCCCAGCAAAGTGCCTGACACATAGTAAGTATTCAATATAGGTTTGCTGAATGAATATGTTTGTTTATCAACTTTGTAAAAAGACATTCAGAGTTAAGGTAAGTTTAGATGGGATTGGGGTAGAGCATCAAGAGAAGGCTAGCATATGTGGTCTGAGGGGAAAAGAAAAATAGAGTAGGATCCATGCCAGAAGACCCTTTGCAAACAGGGGGCCTCGCAAAGGTACTGGTTCCCCAAAGGGAAAAAAAAAAAAAGAAATAAAAGGATGAAGGAGCAGCAAAGGAGAACAACAGAAGAAAACACGAAGTTTACCTACTTCACAGCTTTGTCCAGCATCATTTCTGAGGACCAGGCTGAGAAATCCAAGACCAAGGAGTTATATTTCCTAGGTGGTCAGGGACTCCAAAGACCTTCGGTCTGTAACAAATAAAGAATTATTAGGTTGAGGGGACTAGATGCTACTTCAAGCCTTTGGTAAAATGGTAGCTAACTTGCCGAAAAGTTGCCAGTCTTCCCCACCATTAAAAACTTTGGGGAAGGACAGTGTATCATCTTTCTTAATGGACTATTTTGGAGTTTGTTCTTACTAGTAGCTAACTTAGGTTTCTGATAAATTTTTGAGCTAATTTCTTTAAATACCTTTTGTAGAGATGGAAAACAACTGGTCAAAATGTTCAGTCAATCCTCCATATTTGCAGAGGATGTTTTCTTAAAGCTCTTATAATAGGGAAGACCTCTGACTACTCACCCTGTAAATTAATAGTAGCTCACATTTGGTTTTAGTCAGGCGCTGCATTGTACATAGAAAAAAGATCTCATTTAATTCTCACATGATGGTGTGTTAGATACTATTACTAACCTCATTTTGTAGATAAGAGAACTCAGTCTCAAAGAAAATAAGCAACTTGTACAACTTGCCAAATGAACACGTGGTTAATTTTTCCCTAATTCTTACTACTTCTACCTTTAATAAAAACAGAATCATTGATTAGGGCTAAAATGAGACTGGTTCTTAGAATTTAATTATTTAAAATGATGATTTCTGAATCTCAAACCTAGATACTCTCATGTGTAATAAAACTTCTTCCCATAAAGACTGGGGTTTTGTCAGCCTGTTCTTTTAAAAATTTGAGCAGCCTCTCCAGACGTGGTCTATCCAGGAATTAATTGAATTTAAATATTCATTTTTTACATGAGGGTGAGTCAGAGATATTTTAAGAGTGCTTGTCCTTGGAAATGCAAATCAAAATCACAATGAGATACCACTTCATACCCACTGGGATGGCTATAATTAAAAAGATAGATAATACCAAGTATTGGTGAGGATGTGGAGAAATGGGAACCTTCATACATTGCTGGTGGGGATGTAAAATGATGCAGCCACTTTGGAAAACAGTTAGTGGTTGCTCAAACAGTTAAGCATAGAGTTACCATATGACCCATTAATTCCACTTCTAGGTAGATACTGAAGAGAATTGAAAACACATGTGTACACAAAAACTAGTACATGAAAAGTTCATCACAGTATTATTCACAATAGCCAAAGAGTGGAAACAACCAACATGTCCATCAAGAGATGAATGAATAAACAAAATGTGGCATATTCATACAATGAAATACTACCTAGCTATATAAAGGAATGAAGTACTAATGGATGCGACAATACATGGATAAACTTTGAAAATATTATGAGGAATGAAAGAAGCCTGTCACAAAAGACTGCATATTGTAAGATTTCATTTATATGAAATGTCCAGAACAGGCAAATCTACGTAGACAGAAAATAGAGATTAGTGCTTGCCTAGGGATGGGGGGTGTGGGGGAAATGGTAGGAAGCTATTAAAGGGTATGGAGTGATGAAAGTGTTCAAAACTTGATTGTAATGATGGAGGCACAACTCTGTGAATATATGAAAAACCACTGACTTGTACAGTTGAAACAAGTGAATTTATGATACATCAATAAAACTGTTTTAAAAAAAGAGAGTTTATCTACCTTTACTCCCAACAAAACTTATTAACATTAGGTCATCTGATAGGTCACCATGGTAGCGACATGAGAGTTTAGTTGTGTTCTGTTTTCCTCAGTACAACTCACCTCAGTTATTGTTGGGCATGAAGCAAAACAATAACAATAATTCTCAACGGGGAGCAGGCGGCTTTGTGTTCTGCTCCAATTGCAGAAGCATTGCCGCTTCCCCCAGTAGAGCAGAGGGCTGCTCTCTCCATTACACTGGATTGTTAGTAAGGATTCACGTGAAGAGGAAAAAGTTGGGAAATGTTCTTTCTTCCATCTTCCTACACATGAAACTGCTCCATGCCTTAGATTCTAAAGCTTAGAAGCTTAAAGCATTTTTCCTTGACCTAACGGCAGCAAAGTAATAAGTAATGCAAAGAACTGATTTTAAGAAGGAAACTTCATCTCCAGGGAATTAGTTCACAGAACTGGCCTGACAACTCCCTTACCCCTCAACATACAGCCCAGACGTTTCCCACAGAACGGGAAACTATTCTCACGACTTTATCTTATCAGCCTAGTGGACAACCCGTTGAATACCAAGTCCTCTTCTTGTTTTTGAGAATACAAGCCATTCTAAATGTCAAAGAGATGTGGGAAATATGTTTATACTCACATTTGTATGTAACCCAACTCCAATCAGTGGAGTCTCAAAGGAGATAATGCATCATCCCAGGAAAGATTCTCAATTACATTTTATATCATAGCTGGATAATTAAGTGGCCTTTCTCCAACTCAACAGCTGACATAGTGGGAGGCACACTTTGAAATGAACAGTGGGAACAGTAATCCAGCTCCAGGTGGGAAGAATGGAAAGCACAAGAAGAAAAGAAATAGTCATTGTATTTTGAATGTGTGCAGAATATTCCAGATGAGTCAGAAGTCAGGGAGGTGGGCAATAGTCTGACAAGAAATGGGTGATATTAGGGCACCCTGGGTGGTGGCACCCCATTGAGCATTAGTGCCTCTTGAGGTAAAAAAAAAAAAAAAAAAAAGCTCTTTTAACAAAATGTACCCAGAACTTTCATTTTTTTTCAGAATGTGGGTTAAGTGTCTCACTAAATATAGTGAATGTTGAATCTTTTTGCATGACTTTCTGTGTTTATTGATGCTTCCTCCCTTGTCCTAGGATTGTTGGATGCTAATTTGAGAGACACTTAATTGGAGAAATATTTCTAAGGTAAATTCATCAGGATTGTTGATTGCTTAGGTGTAGGGTGAGAGAGAAGGTGAAGAGTCACAAAGACTCCTCTATCTTTAGCTGAGAGACTGCCATGAGCAAACGAAGCTTAAATTAATTTTACAAGAAGATTAGTTCACTAGAAGATATACTAATGCCAGTGGGTAGAGCTTACGTGGGAAAGGAAAGGGATTTATCATTTGTGGAACGCTGTTTCTGTGCTGGTCTCCAAGTTGATACTTTACATACCAATTTCCACTTAATATAACAAATGTATTTCTGTAAAGCATGATTGTTTAAAAATAAAATGTGTTACCTCGGTAGGAAGAAAACATCTCACCAATGAAAGGTTTCAAGAAAACGTTGACTATTTGACCACCCTTGGGGATGAAGTAGAACAATGCTTCTCAAACTTTAAGGTGCTGAGAATCACCTGGGGATCCGCTTAAATGTGCATGTCGATTCAGCAGGTCTGGGCTGGGGCCTGAGACTCTGTATTTCTAGGAAACTCTTAGGTGATGCTGCTGCTGCTGGCCCACGGGCCACACTCTGTGTAGGAAGGATGCAGAGCAAGTCTCAATCCATTAGTGGTCATGAAATCAATTTAATGGGCTGTTGTAAAGATTAAAAACATATGAAATAGAATAAAAGGGGAAAATATCTGAATTCATTACACATAGTAAGAGGAAGTATATTTTATGGAAATTCTGTTTCAGTTATGTTCAGTTATGATCTGGTTTGTATATACTGTATCATAATGTAATTTATGGATTTCTTTTGTATCCCAGGTCACAAGCAAAAACATTGGAAAGTTACAATTGTGGAGGCAACTTGCACTGACAGATTGAATTAGATAACTGCTTAGATTCCTTCCTACTTTGAAATTCTATGATTCTGCACAATCTTATGGTTGTTATTCAAATCTCTTACTCTAGTATTCACAGAATATGCAAAGAGGCTTGAGCATCACTGAATCCATTAACTCATCTTCATACTGGGAACCCAAGATATTGAACACAGCATGACATTGTGTAAAGGTGTGTCATTTCTCTGTGGTTAGTGTTATGAGGAAAACGCCCTGAGATTGTCTCTGCTTCCAGGGTGGATATTTGGTTCTTATTTCTATTGTTGTTTTGATGCTGGGGTCATTTAACTACAAGGGACCATTAAAATCAATTCGTAAATTATAGGCAAAGCTATTTGGAAGTAAAATAAGAACCTAAAAGAGTTAATGTCATTTCCAGAGCTACCTTATTTACAAGGTCATAACTCAGATTCTAAATAAATCTGGTTCATTATTTTTTAACTGAACGAAGATTGCATTTGAAATTCAATCAAGATACAGTGTCACTTTTGTTATTGTTCTAATTTATAATTTGTACCAAAAATATCTTAGTTTGAAAGATTATAGGCTCCCCAAGGGTACCAGTGTGTCCAGGAACCCACAGACACGTACACACACACTGTTTGTAAATTTAATGTTGGAGCAGAGCAACCAAGGGCAAGCAAAAACAGCTGCAAATGTAAATAATATTTTAATGAGGTATTTCAGTTTGGAGTTTTACTACTCCAATGGTCAGAAGGGTAAGTTTGCTATCTGAGAAGTAGTCACTAATACATAACTTCTCTTGTTAGCATCTGAATCGAAAAAGTTAGATGCTAGCACTCTAGTTAATGAACTTCTCTAATAAACACCTGGAACAATTTGAATGACATGAATTATAAAAGTATAAAAATATAGTGGATACTATATTTAAAAACCATATAAAATACCCTTTATTTCCTGTATTTTGGAGTTGTTTTCTCACTACCAGATAATTTTTCATTTAAAAACATGAGTTGCTGTTTCAAACTAACCCGTTGGGTAAAATCAACATGATATTTCCTTCTTTGGTTAAAAAATAACTAAGTCCAAGTCTAACCCAAGGAGTGGCTACCAATGCTAGAAACATCTAATTTGATCTTAAGGTATATCAACTAAATCTGAATGTTTTGATGCAGAAAATGGAATATGGGGATGCCAGCCACTGAAGCTCAAAACGAATCAACTTTGGGGAGAAATATGAAAAATTGAATACCCTAAACAATATATGACTGGAACTCAGCAACTAACTTCTCATGATTCCTTCTCAATTATTCAACGAGCTCAGTTATTTTCGCCTACTAAGCCCATACTCAGCAGTGTGCTAGGTATGTTAGGAAATACAGGATAAACACGAACAGAGCCCTGTCTCAAAAGCCCTTTCAGTTGGCTTTTCTGAACTGCTAGAATTTCGGAGACGAAAGGTCAGATGGATATATAGTCAATTCAGTTGAACAAATGTGCATTTAGCTAGCGGTGGATCTTGACATTCTCTTCTTATTCTCAATTACATTAATGTTGGCATATCCGTAACATGGCTAAAAATCAAATTATAGTCCATGTTCTAAGGGACCAACAAATAACAAGCTAATAAACTGTCTTCTATTTACATTTCAGATACTCAAGCTAATTGTTGACATGCCAGGTTATTCCTTGATTACAGGTCAGTAAAAACATTTATTAGAAAAAAAATGGGTATGTCATTATATACTTGAATTTCACAAGTTTCAGATTTCATATCAGCGAGCTTAACCGAGTCACTATTTTCATGTGGAAACATCAGATAACACTGTCTCATTTGAACATATAGCTCATCAGAACCATTTCGAGTTGGGCTTTAGATAGAAGTTCATGGACATGTTAATGGCTCTGCCCTACTTCAGGCAATGGCTAGTCTTTGGATATGGTATATGGACCTGTTTCATAGTTGTAGTGTTTACATTTGGATGACACCGTATTTTGAATTTCACTTGTTATTTGGAATTACAAAAAGAAATGGAGGCAGTGAGTAAATTTAGATATTTATCTCTAATAGTACTTCTTCCTTCAACATATTACTAGAGATGATTTGGTGACTATAGGTGGACTAGGCCTAATCCCAAGAAGAATGCTTGTCAATGAAACCAAGGCTTCGCTTCAGTTGGGTACAAAAATAAGGTCAGAATCAGTTGAGTCTTAATTATCATGTCCAAAGTCTGACTCCATGAAGATCAACAATCCAAGAAATGCCACGCCTTTTTAATTAATTCACGCTAGAGTTATTGATGACTAGTAATGACCTATCCATCTCAAATACCACTTACAGTATAACAGTTTTTCAATGATCTAGCACAAAGGTGCAAAAGTGCTAGAAATTTCAGGTACTAGAAAATACCAGTGGTGAAGAGATTTGGGGCAGTGAACTATTTCAAACAATATATTTATAGATGTCTAAGTAATAGATTACCTGGAACTGTATGTAAAGGAATATTTTTTAATTGAAAACATTCAAAGCTAGGAAAGAGAAAATCCATATTTAACATCTCACTGCCAAGATCCAATCATTTTATGTAATTGTTAGATAAACCCCGAAATATGTTATATATTTATGTAGGTGATTGCTAAATATATAGAAAATATTTTTCTTTCTAATCTGCTTTTTCTTTCTCTATTCTCATTGTCATCTCAGTGAATGGGAACTATGCATGCACCAGATATGTAAAAATAATGATTTTTCTCTTCTCCAAATTTCATTTTTCAGACGTTTTTTCAGTTTCAAGTCATATACAAGATGGAGAGGAAGCAATGCAGAACTTTTTATTATCTTTAAATTTTCCAAGTCATAATTAATTGGAGAAGTGCTGCTTTATCATCCCTCATAAATAAAAGGCATTAAGAAAAAAATGGTCTATGTTTATCACTGCAATTTTCCAGCTGCTATAGAAGAAGTATTTGTTTTCCAGATTAACGGTACACACACACATACACACACACATACGGACAAACTGAATTGTTACTTTGACTTCCACTCAGTGCAACAGAAAAATATGGCTGAACAAAATGTTCACAGTAAAATCCCCTAACAAGATTCAGAGTTCTAAGCCAGTTTGGACTTAGTTATGGTTCATTAATCTTTCAGGGAAACACAAGAACAAAAGATAAATCAGGAGCAATGCCAAACCATAAAGTTTCACCTTTTTTTAACTTTAAAATGATATAAAATACAAAAATGAAATGTTCGAATGCATCCAAATACTCGCTTGTTGAATTGATTTATTATTTTGTCATTTGCTACAGAGGAAGAAACTGAGGCACAGGGCATATTAACCAGGTCACAGGGCCTGAGCAGTGCCAAGTTAGTGCTGTTTCCTCCAGGATCATGGAAATGGCAAGAACTAAGGAACTGAAGGGGGGCGAATAAAATTCTGTGTAAGACACTCCTTTTAGACAGTTCTAGATTATATGTTAATGTCTTTTGCAGAAAGGAGAAATACGGTGGGATTAAAATGACATTTTTAAAGGTTGAAATGTTCCCTGAAGACTGAGAAGGGTATTAGGGAGGCAAAAATAGAAATACCATGTGATCCAGCTATCCCACTACTGGGTATTTATCCAAACAACATGAAATCAACAATTCAAAGAGATTTATGCACCCCTATGTTCATTGCAGCATTATTCCAATAGTCAAGATGTGGAAGCAACTCAAGTACCCATCAATGGATGAATGGATGAATGGATAAAGAAGATGTGGTATAAATATATATATATATATATATATATATATATATATATATATACAATGGAATACTACTCAGTCATAAAAAAGACAAAATCGTGCCATTTGTGACAATATGGATGGACCTTGAAGGTATTATGCTAAGTGAAATAAGTCAGACAGAGAAAGACAAACGCCATAGGGTTTCACTCATATGTGAAAGATAAACAAACACATGGATAAGGAGAACAGATCAGTGGTTACCAGAGGGGACGGGGTGGGGGGAGGACGAAAGGGGTAAAAGGGCACATATGTGTGGTGTTGGATAAAAACCAGACTACAGTTAGTGAACACGATGCAGTCTATGCAGAAACTGAAATATGATAACGTACACCTGAAATTTACACACTGTTATAAGCCAATATGACCTCCATTAAAAAAAAATTCAAATCTGGCAAAATTCCTGTGTGTTGAAATAGTATCCTGTAATGTGAAGTAAATAAAATAGAAAATAGAAAGACCTTGATCATCCTTGGCCTGTTATCTGAAATGAATTCATTACTGGTTATCATTTACACAAATTAATTCACATCCCTAACTTTATCTGGATAATGAAGGGTATTTCACACTTACTACACTTTTGTAGAGATTAGCAACACAAATAAAGTAGTTTTATGCTACTTTCCATTAGAAAATAGTTATAAACTTTGTACATCCCCCTCCATTTGCATTCTTTTAAAAGTTAACCTTAGCCTTGTACATGTTATTTTGTTTAGTGTCCTTGTGCTTGGTTTTAATCTTAAATAAAGAAACAAGAAATGCTACTTTATTTCAAAGAGGGAAAAGTCTGAAAGGCCACTTCAACGAGCCCAAATACTGTGATAGTTTTATTCCACTTCACTAACCTCTCTTACTTGTTAGGAGCTTTGATTCGAGCTAACAAGGTTATCAGATTAGATGTCTATTGTCCTGTTATGACTTCCCAGGCTGGGTTCGTGAGGTAAACAGTGCTGATGTGATGTTTTGTTCAGGCGGCAGCACAAGAGGGAGCGGGAGGAGGAAGGTCTATGGAGGGGGACGGGGTCACAGAGCTGTCAAGGCCTTCCCAGTGGTGGAGCTGCAGCAACTGCTTACCTATGGTCAATTCTAATCAGTGCCGCAGTGTGCTGACCTTAGGGCCAGGTCCCCTTTGGCGGCCCGGAAATGGGAACTGAAACTCTGTGTGCTTTGTTCTTTTGAAGTGAATGCAGAGAGCAGCCAACAGAAAAAAATAGAATGAAAGAGAGTGAGGAAGAAGTAGAAGAAACATTGAATCTGGTCAAGATAAAAGCAACTCAGGCTTTAGTTTAAAAACACTGACCTATTTTTTTTTTATTAATTCCCAATTCAAATAATCACTCACCAAATTGCTTCAGATAAGTACTCCAAAGGATGAAGGTGATTGTATTTAGCAAAGGAGTTTAAATAAAACATTGTATGGAACCTTATCTAATCAGCTAATGAAAAATAAAAAGCATAATTGTTCATATCTCCCTAAGGTTCTTTGGTGTTCCATTGTGTCCCTATCCTGTTGTCTTTGTCAAAAATGCAGTCTTTGTAGTATGAATAAAAGAGTTGATTGAGGAGAAACTAAGTGTTTTAGATACCTCCTTATGCATTGATGTCTAGTTTTAGCTAAGAATCCTAAATGACATTTGTCACATACTTGATGTATTAGTTTCCTATTGCTTCTGTAACAAATTACCACAAACTTAGCGGCTTGAATCAACAAAAATTTATTCTCTTACAGTTCTGGAGGTCAGTAATCCAAAATGGATGTCCCTGGACTAAAATCAACGTGTTGGCAGGGCTGCATTCCTTCTGAAGGCCCAAGAGAAGAATCTGATTTCTTGCCTTTTCCAGATTCCAGAGGCCACCTATATTCTTTAGCTGGTGGCACCCTTCCATCTTTAAAGCCAGTAACGACCACTTGAGTCTTTCTCATGTTGTTATCTCTCTGGTTCTGATTCCTCGCTTCCTACTTGCACATTTAATAAGCCCATATGATTAGATTGGGTCCACCCAGATAATCCAGGATAATCTCTTTATCTTAAAGTCAGATGATTGGAAACCTTAATTCCACCTGCAACCTTAATGATCTCTTACCATGTAACACAACATATTCAAAGACTATAGGGATTCAGATGTGGACATCTTTGGGGAGCCAGTATTCTGCCTACCACACATGATATTGACAGAAGTAAGTAATGAGGCACTATTAGGCAATTTGTATAAGATAAATGTTAATTAAATCAATACTAAGAAACAAATTTCCTAGAGTAGACATAGACAAATCAAGTCAGACAAATTTAAAACACCCATGTCTTACTCCAGACATTCTCACATTATTCCCTCCTTTGTCCTTCAGTCTAGGATTCTCATAAAATGCAGTTTCTCACACAATTATTGAGCTGTTGTTAAGCACAACTATGTCAGTTGTTTATCAAGCTACATAGCTATTGGTAAGGAAGAAGCCATTTATAGAAATTAGTTTCAAAATAGAACCATAGAACCTACGATGTACCATTGAGGTGCTGGGTGTCGGTCATGTGACAAAATCATGCCCTCACAGGATTGATGTGTCTATTCATAACTACAAAGGTAAGCCTTTGTTTAAACCTACGCTACTTCAATCTTTATTCAAAATATCTAAGAAGGAAGAGGCAGCCGTCTGTCTGAAGGTAGTCTTCTTTCTAAGACATATTTTATATCCGAAGGGTTTGGTTATATAACCAATGGGTTTGAGCAATAGTCTTAAATTCTTCCTTTATTTTATCAACTATTCCAAAGCATAATGGAATTTATCTGTCCTTTTATTGAATTGTTGGTGCAAGATTTTACCTCAGATTAAGTAGTTTAAAGATTAAATCCCAGTGCAATGTCTTCATCTTCATTTTTGAGATAGTTCATTATAAGTGTCACTGAAGTATTCTGAGATAGATTTATGCTGACCATTTTGAGGTAGAAGCTTCTGCCTAGACTAGGGGAATAGACAAGAAACAACCCTGATTCTTGTCCTACATCCTTCAAACTTATCTTCTATGCTGAGTGACCTGGCAAAACACAGCTTCTTAATATGATATACCTCTGCATGATCTGGTCCTTGCCAGAAATTTCTCTGTAGACTTATTTCCCACCACTTCTCACTTCACACTTAATGCTTCCTGAATTCATATCAGACTTCCCATAATCCTCTGCACAAGCCATATTGTGTCAAGCCTCTGAGCCTTTTCTTTTTGTTTCCTCTGTTTGGAACACCTTCCCTCGTTTCTTTACTTGGCTCATCCCTAAACATACATCAAGACTTTACTCAAGCATGGCTTCTTCTAAAAATTCCCGCAACTCCACACTTAACCCATCTTGGGTGGTGGCTCCCCTCACCATTTTAAATGTTTATTTCTTTTTTGACTTCATGAATGGTGTCTTAATCTCTTGCTTTCCTAGCAATTAGGGAGGAAGTCAACAAAATATTCAAGATATCAGGAATGATTTATGAGGGCAAATCCTATACTTTTGGCTGGAGAAAAACTAAATAAGAGTGAGATTCTGCAACTGGATCAGAGCTATGAGTGTCCAGTCTGGTCTTCAGTCTCTAAGGGACCAATGAGATTATGACTGTCCTCTCTGACATCAGAAAGGTCAGGGATCCAATCTTCAGATTTTCAGCCTACCTCCTTAAGATTGTTATGCATTTTGATTATCATTGAATTGTATCTTTTAACTTTCAGGTGGGTTCTATTATATTAGAATTGGGTCAACAAATTCATCTTCACACTTAAAAAATGGGTCGTATCTTCTTCCTCAGTCTTAATTTTTTTTAAGCTGACAATACTAGTCATTTTAGTCTATCTAACGTTTTCCCTGTAGCTTATACTTGCTGACAAGGTAAAGGAAGAAGTAGTTTCCGAATTCTTCTATCTAAACTCACTTCTTTCAGTAAATGTCATGTTTAACTGGAGAAAATCCTTGGAACATATCTCTGGTTTTGGATTTTCCCCATGGTCATTAACATTGAATCTTACAATGAGACTCGCTTTATGTGGTCACCAGACTATTGACCAAATTAGATGATAATTTAAGTGCTTGTTTGAAGGCTGGGACAGAGTGGAAAGTGGAAAAGCTGGACACAACTGGCGACGATTGATAAAAGCCATAGTTACTCTTAGCTTCATTAAAATTCTCTCTCTTCAGCTAAACAGATGCTCCCACACTGGCTGAGGCCAACTGATGGAATTTCTAAGTCATAGCCATAGAGAACATACCAGCTTCTCAGAGGAACTAAGGTACCGGAGAAAGCACTTATTTGCTTCCGTTAGTGTGCACCAACCCATGCTAGCAAGATTGTGGGGCAATATTAGAGCCAGGATCTTCCCTTCCTGTGCCTTCTCAGCCAATTAGTGGGAGGAACACCTATAAAGAAAAACTGATTTATAAAAAAACCTGATTTATATTAGGGCTGGTATACAGAAAAATGCTTTGTGTTGAAAGAAACAAGTAAAAAGCGTGTGAAGCTGAAACTATTTTTATGAAATTGAATTTTCTAGAACTTTTCATCAAGCTTAGATGTGCATGGGCATGAAGGCTATAAGAAACCTCTTCAATTATTAAAAACTATAATTCTTTTTTTTTCATTCAAACATATCTTATCTTTGCTGCAATCATATGAGGAATTTTATAGTCTTGCAGCATACTCATGAGTGATGGGAACATTTCACTTAGATCTAAAATAAAAGCTTTTATTTAGTGGAAGGGTTAAACCCTGCTGGACAGTTGAATGTTACAAAGCTCTTATTTAGCTCTTGACAGTGAAATAGGAGATCTTTAGAAGGATTGAAATTGTCACTACGGACCTAAGAGACGTCTCTTTTATTCAAGCCAGGGGGTCAACTTCAGTCATCTTGGGAGAATTTAAAGACTTTTGCTTTCTACAGAGTGGACCATGGGGAGCAGGATGAGGCAAGGAATTTTGAATACTAAGAACTAACTTCATGTAATATGATGGGAGCCTTTTAAACGTAAAGGTCAATAGGCCAAATTCCAGCTACTTCAATGAAAACCAACCATAATAAAATACAGCAAAGTCTAGTTTTTCTGGTATTCTATCAACTAGAAATTCCTATTAATGGGTTCTTCTATACAGATCATTGAAAACTGATACTCTCACTAGTGCCCCTGAGGCCCTGAAACATCCCAGAAGCTTTCCCAAACTATCAAAGAAAGATGGAATGACTTCAGTTTCATCTCAATGTTAAACATATTTTTTAGTATTTAAATGCTTTTAAAATTGAGGATCCAAGTGTGGCACAAAAGTATAATACCTTCAATTCAACAGGTTATTTGACTGATGAGAAATATAATTTTTAAGTCATCTATAGATTTAATGTAGAATTTCCTCTTGGCATTTAATATAGATTTACTGAGCATCTGCCACATGCTAGAAAGTGTACTCGGTTATATAAAAGCTACTAAAAGAACAGGACAAGGCCCTTCAGGCCCTCACAGTCTGATGGAGCAGAACGTGTACACAGGTAACTACAATAAAATGTAATTTTAAATAAATGTATTAATATTTGTGTAAACCACTAATGCAGAATCTCAGAAATGAATTATGAGGAACATATTTTCTTTTTAAAGATTTTATTTTTCCTTTTTCTCCCCAAAGTCTCCTGGGACATAGTTGTGTATTTTTAGTTGTGGGTCCTTCCAGTTGTGGCAGGTGGGACGCCGCCTCAGCGTGGCTTGATGAGCGCTGCCATGTCCGCACCCAGGATTCGAACCAGCGAAACCCTTGGCCGCCAAAGCGGAGCGTGCAAACTTAACCACTCGGCCATGGAGCCGGCCCCTGAGGAACATTTTTAAATATTGCTGGTCAGTATACGCAATGGTAGTGATGTTGCAATTGACATATGAAGAACACTGTCTCACCCATTCCAGTGGTTCTGTCTTTCCCTGACTTGTAGGCTCATAAAACCCTTAGATTTATAATTTAACCTCTGATATTCGATCACTGTTAACTCCCTGAAAGGATGGACCAGATGTTTTAACAAGGGGATATCTGACAAATCATATCTGATTTATTTCTGGGGTTGATTTTCTGATTGGTTGTCTACATAGGTATTCTCTTTTTCTGTGAACCAGTGAACCCTTTCAAAGCTGTAAACTGCATAAAAGAGGCCAGTATTTCTAGCTGGAGGAAGGACAGGAAGGACTGAAGAGTCATTGGCACATAGTATACGTGTGTCCCTTTTAAAATGCTATTACAAGCACTCAGGGAGCATCTCTTAGTTAATTCTATATATGTAGCATCTGACATATCATACTTCCCTTAGCTGCATTCTTATGAGTTCTTGATTTTGCTATACATTAGATAAATAACAAGAAATGTATGAAGGTGTGAGTAGGTATGAACAATTTTAATACCTGAGCCATACCTTCTTTCTTTTTTTTAAAGATTGGCACCTGAGCTAACATCTGTTACCAATCTTTTTTTTTCCCCTTCTTCTTCTCCCCAAAGCCCCCCGGTACATAGTTGTATATTCTAGTTGTGAGTGCCTCTGGTTGTGCTATGTGGGATGCCACCTCACCATGGCCTGAAAAGCGATGCCGTGTCCGCACCCAGGATCTGAACCAGCAAAACCCTGGGCCGCCCAAACGGAGCATGTGAACTTAGCCACTCGGCCATGGGGCTGGCCTCTCTACTTTCTACTTTTAGCTTTTAATTAAAATGTTTCCAATTTGTTAACTGTTAGTTTTTCTCTCAACAAAAATCCTTATTGGCTGTCAGGAATTTCCTGCTAGTCTGGTTCATGGAAAGAAGGTTCCTATTTTATTGCCAGTAGATGTATTATACAGTCTATCATGATTTTCTTTGGGTGTCTATTGAAAGTGGGGTTAGATATTATGTCGAAGATATTTTTGCTATGATATCGTGTTCATCTGCAGGCTGGTTATTCTCTGTTGGCCCTCAGATCCATCTCTGTCCTTTTCCGACCTACTTTATGCTCCCAGGAGTCTCCTGGGCTCCTTTACTGGATGGCTTCAGGTTGGGTTTGGCCAATGGGAGTCAGCAGATCAGAGTTTGGGAGAAGAAAGAGACTAGGTCAGGGTATTTCTTCTTTGCTTCATCCCTGCTGCAGGCTATGGTTTTGGCAGTAGCTGCATCCCCCCACATCTGTTGGCAGCATCTCTTCCTTGATTTCAGTCCTCACTGGACTCTGTTTCTTTCCCTTACCCCTTAGAGGTGATAATGGTTTTCCACTGTTGCTAGTCTTTGGGTGCCTCATCATGCCTAATTTTCCCCCTTAACTCTATATTAAAATCTCTTAATTTTGAATCGTGTGGGAGTAAATTATATTTTATACTGGGATCCTAACTGATAAAACTTGTTTAAGAAGTGTTACAATCCCCAGGAAGAAAATATTAGGCTTTTATAAGAATCTCGTTTTCTGCAAAATACCAAAACTTTAACATGATTGCTTAGTATTCAAATGCAAGTTATTGTGATAAGATTACCAAAGAACCTCTAGGAGACTTTGGGAGTCAGAAACAGTCATAGTTGCTCTCTTTAAGTTTTGTTATAGATTTTGTTCTAGTTTGTTGCATCTAGTTTCACCTGGGCCTTTGAAGCCACACTGATGCTAGAGGTAAGTGAATTAGACATGGAGGTAATCATGTCATTACTCTGCTCAAAACTTTTCAAGGGCTGCCCATCATTCTTCACACCTACAAAGTTCTTTAGGATCTGCCTGCTGCCTACATATCCAGCATTATCTCCAAACACTTCCACCATCACATTCAGTGGAAACACTTGGAGTTTTCTAGACACTCTATACTCTCCTATGCTGTACAACTGGAATGCTCATCTTATTTGTCTGGCTGCCTAACTCTCTGAAATGTTTGCCCCGACATATCAAAACAGATATAAGGGTTCCTTTTCCTATGCTTCCACAGTTCTTTGTAGAATTTTCCATTACCATATTTATTTTAATTGAAATTGTTCCTTCATTTGTCTGTCCCTCCACAAGACTGTAAGGTTCTTGAGGGACTCCACATCTTTTCATCATTGCACTTCCATGCCAAACAATGTCTGGCACATCAACAAAATCTGATCAATCAGTGGCTCTCAATCTTGTTTACACATTGGAATCACCTGGGGAGAACCTTTAAAAATTCTTGATCCCCAGGCTTTATCCCAGCCAATTGAATCAGAATCCATGAGGGTGGGACCCCTGAATCAGTATTTTTTAAATTCCCCAGGTGATTCTAATGTGTAGCTAAGATGGAGAACTGCGATAAATAGTTGTTAAATGAATGCATCAATAAGTTTTAAAAGAAATTTAGAACAACGAAAGGAATGCGTTAGAATGTTAGTAGTGATTTTCTGCGGTGAATGGGATAATGTTAATTTTGCATTCTTTGTACTTTTCTGAATTTTCCAGATTTCCTACCATGAATACATATTACTAGAAAAAATAAAAGTATTATTAAGTGACTTTTATCTATTAGAAGTGCAAAAGCTAAATGTTTCATAAATTATGGTATTTGAGGATTAAACCAAACGTTTCACTTATAAATCTTAGGCACATCACCTGATGTACGTGTGTCTGTGTGTTCCCGAGGTTAAAGGGACAAGACCTTGCAGTCAGTGACCTGGTATTGCCCCATTCACTATATTTACTGTTCAGGTTCCATTGATCCTTTACAAAAGGAAATTATTCCAGGGTGACGAGACAGTTATTAAATAATGGACACCATCTCACTGCTTTCATATTTTATTTCACAAATAGGAGGTAGTAACCATATGTCCTTTGCTAGGGAGGACTGCCGAGATTTGGGCAAAAGTACTCACATGCTAAAATGAGAGGAAAATATTGTAACAATAATGACAGAGTTTTCATCAGCATTTAGACCACAAAGAACTGCAAAGACAATCTTTTGTAATCTGAGGAAGAGGGGAGACATTGTAAGAGGGGCTGAGGGACGAAGGTGGCTGTGCCTTCGTGGGATGAGGATGGCTGATCTTTCGAGATGTGCTCTAAGGCCTGGGAACAGTCGCTGCCCAACTTCCAGAGAAGGGCTATGGCTTTGTTTACAGAGCCCACTCCTCGGATACAGGATACAGTTGCAAAATGCATGGTTGCCTGTTGCTTTCTTAAATCTGCCTGCATTACTAAGTCTATAGTGTCCCAGCTTCTTTTTTGATTGGGATCAGCTTAGAGGTTATGATGGTAGTAGTGACGAAGTATTTAGTAAAACAGTATCCCTGAGTTCCATTCATGGATTGTTTAGTTTGAAGAGAAGCCTTTTGTTTTTATATAGAAAGAAATCATGGCCCTGAGAAAGGGAGCCAACATTCTGTGGTTACCCAGTAAGTTTGTGGCAGTACCCTGGGTGCTAAAGTGCCAGACCAGGCTGCCTCAGCAACACCACCATTCTCCCAGGCAGGAAGTGATGCCACTGGGGTCACATGCCTCTTAGGATGTTATGGTAGGTACACAGGTGGTGTGTGAGCACATCCTCTGTCACTCAGTGGATTGTGTAAGGAAGGAAGACATCCACTGAAGCTCCATCTGCTCCTTCCCCAGGGCAGGGATTTACTTAACAACAACTCCTTCCCAATTTTCAGTTTTACAATCTTTAAGTGTATAAACCGCCACACGGTACCATCTTAGAGCTGGAATGAAGAGTAAAACTGAGGCCTAAAGCCACTGGCGAGAACACGTGTGAGGCTTTCTTTTCTTTCTACACTTGTGGAATATGTTCGCTCTCTTCCATGAGTGGAGAAGCAAACAAAATGAATTACAGAGGTGTTTAACCTTTCTTAATCTCAAGTGTTTAAGGATTCTCACAGCTTGGCCACATAACCTATTGCAGAAGCAAGGTCTACATACTCACATGGAAAGAAACAATTTTTCTACATCATTAAGAAACTTGTATAGAATGCCTAATACTGTATCTAGAACAGATTAGGCATGCAAAATGGTAGCTACTCCTTGTATTTTACAATTAATCAGTTGGCTTTGGAAGGGTGGCAATAGTGGAAGTGAACTGGTTTCTCTTATAAACTGCATATTTGCAATATTCCTTAAATGATGACGTGTAGGCACTTCCAGTAGAATCCAGAAAATTTGGGGGGAAATTTCGTGGATGGACAATGAAACAGAAAAGTTGCAGTGAAAGGTTTTGCCAGAATGGGGATACGAAATACTTAAATCAGTTCACAGGCTCCAAGATAAAAGGTCAGCTAGACTCCTTTAGGGATCAGATATTCGAGGATGGAGCTGGGCTGCAGGTCAAAGACAACAATTTTTCTGGAGCTCTGAGTTGAGCGTGTTGGTTGAACAGTTTTGTTTTTCCTCCAGAACCTTAGGTAATCATAGTTGATTTTATTTCATATAATCTTTATAATTGATCAGAACTAGACAAATCAACATCTTTTCTCTCCCTCCCCTCGCTATCTTTCTCAAAGGTTTAAAATGCTTTACACATAAATGTTGTCCCAAATAAAATTCTTTATCAGTCAAAAACTGAAATGATGAATTTTATTGTGAAACTGGCCAACTAAAAAGAGTGCAATTTTTTAAATAATTTGAGCCAAGAATCCCGATTATTGTAACTAACAGTAAAGTTGGCTGACTCCAAGGGTAGAAACTAACTAGAAAGTGCTTTCATATATTTAGAATAACTTCATGACAATGATTTTAAAGGAAATGATGTTTATGTATGGGTCTTCATTAAAGCATGCAAAAACTACAAGGGGCTAGGAAATCAGGAGAGGTCACTGTATGAGTAAGATACTTTCTTTATAGAGGTTAAACACCTGAGGGTCAGTCTATTCTTTTGTTTGTTATATGTATAGCAACTTAGCTGATCATGCGGGCTAGTGGGGACAAGTGGGGCAGTAAGAGAAATCATAATCACTGAGGCCTTTCTAACTAGGATTTAGACTAAATTGTCAAGAAGAAAACACCTGGTTTTGGTTACTACATCTGTTCATCTTCTGAATTCGGGATTCAGTGATACGGAATGTGGAGGATAAAAAAGTGAATAAGAACCAATCCCTGATCCGAAATTGTTTACAGTTTAGAAGGAGAGAGAAGGTTATGTCATCAATATATCCTGCTTGACTAGCTTAGTTACAAAATAAGGTTACATTTCTATTAAATGTCTAACTAATAACTGTCTTATATTAACTTCTGAGACAGCGCTAGACATTGAGTAAGTGATAAAAAGTTTTGTCATTAGTTATTATCTGTTTTTCTGATATTATAACTAGTTACATACCACTAGGTTTTCTCAGATAAGATGAATTGAGTTTAAAGTTTATCCTGTACTTTCCAATATACTGTTCAGTGTCTATTCTTCTTGAGTAAAGCAAAGGCAGTGAAACACTTAACGGGAAGTTTCTTAACTTAAAAAGAATCAGGGGCTGGCCCCGTGGCCAAGTGGTTGGGTTCGCGCGCTCTGCTGCAGGCGGCCCAGTGTTTCGTTGGTTTGAATCCTGGGCGCGGACATGGCACTGCTCATCAAGCCACGCTGAGGCAGCGTCCCACATGCCACAGCTAGAAGGACCCACAACAAAGAATATACAACTATGTACCGGGGGGCTTTGGGGAAAAAAAGGAAAAAAATCAAATCTTAAAAAAAAAAAGAATCAGACCAAGATATGGAAACAACCTAAACACCCATCAACAGATAAATGGATAAAAAGATGTGGTATATATAGAATGGAATATTATTCAGCTGTGAAAAAGAAGGAAATCCTGCCATTTGTGACAACATGGATAGACCTTGAGCATATTATGCTAAGTGAGATGAGTCAGATAGAGAAAGACAAGTGCAGTATGACATCACTTATGTATGAAATCTAAAAAAGTCAAACTCGTAAAAAACAGAGTAATATGGTATTGACCAGGGGATGGGGGATGGGGTGATATGATTGATGTTGTTTAAGGGTATAAACTTGCAATGAGTGATAAATAAACCATAAAGATCCAATGCACAGTGTAATAAATATAGATAATAATATTGTACTATAATGGTGTGATGTGATAAATATCACTACAATGACAATCATATTACAATATACAAATGTATCAAAGTAACACACTGTATACCTTAAATTTACACAATGTTATATGTCAAATATGTTCAATAAAAAATAAAAAGAATCAGAAGTTACTCAAATGCAGCTCAAAAACGGAGAAAACAAAACTCTCAGTGTATCACCTCTTCAACAAAACCTAATAAGGAAAAGGTAACCTTTTTATTGTCTGAAAATATAATCTAAATTCGAAGACTTTATCTTTTCCCTTAAATTTTAGAATTCTTCTAAGCAGCTGCTCCTTTCCAAATGTCTTTGCGTCTTCCTGTGGTATGGTCAATGTTTTATTCTATTTAAGACAGCTTATTTGTGAAGAGTCTGTGTGATCTTAATTGAATTTTGAACCTAGTTTTAAAAAGCAGAGGGTTAATTGAGGAAATAAAACTCCATGTCACTTGAGTGTGCCCTTTCAGATTTTCATTAACATAGCGAGATGAACCAAACTATAAATAAGCAGAGAAAACAATTAAAACAGGGGGAAAGACCAATGAAGTTATTTTTATCTAGGCAAATCTAAATATGCAACTATGCAAAATGCACCAATTCCTTGTCTTATAGCTTTTTATTCAGTTTTCAAACTGTATATTCTTCACAATGAATTCCACCTCTATTGAGATATAGTTGACATATAGCATTGTGTAAGTTTAAGGTGTACAACGTGTTGATTTGATACACTTATAGGTTGCAAAATGGTAACCATCATAGTATTAACTAACACCTCCATCACATCATGTAATTACCATTTCTTTCTTTCGTGAGAACATTTAAGATTTGTTCTCTTAGCAACTTTTGAGTATATAATACAAGATAGTTAGCTACAGAATATTTCTTGAGAAGTATTATGACATAAAGTAACTCCCAACTTCTAATCTCCTACTGTTCATCAGTTACCTTGAAATGCCATGCAAATTGGTATTCTTATAATCATGAATAAAGAAATGGGGTATTTACTAATTTTGAATTTTCAACGTCAAGGTTTTCTGTAGTAAGCAAAACACGTCCTTTGTTTTCCAACACTTTCAAATTAACTGGAAGGTAATTGGGTGTTAATAGTCTAGTACAAAATATGCATATGGTGGATGATTTCCCTACTCTTCAGACAAAGATTAGATTGCCATAGGGAAGTAATAAAAATTAGCTTTAATAAAACAAACTTTAAATGGGCAGTTAGAAGTAGATAAAATAAACCACTGAATTAATTAAAGTGCTTAGTTTATCATCTTAACCCTCACAGGGATATAGTAAATATTTGCTAAATTGAATAGAGTGCTATCAGTTTAGAGAAAATATTTTATTTTGTCATTTTCTTAACCCCTTTGATCGAGCCAATATAACTTTGATACAATTGGCGAAGTCTAGAAATAGCAATCATTTATTACAGAATCTAATGAGTAAGCTCAGGTTTAAGGATGCCTGAATATGTACTAAACTGAATGTAAATAAATTTGAGAGCTCCCAAGATCTGTCGAATATATAAAAACTTGAAGAACTTTATAAGAGAGAGGAATTCACCACCCACAAATGTTAGTGCTTGATTTGTGGAGGAGAGTTTGCAAATAGTGGAATACTATCATAATTTTAGATTCAAGCATTTTCTTGGATCAGATTTATTATATGTAAATTATCTCAAATTTTTCTTAAGTATATAGTTAAAGAGAGAAATAATCTGCTGTCAGTATATTTGATTTTGTTAGTATTTACTATATCTACTCAAGTTACATTTATCTAAATTCACTACTACTTTGGGTAATTTGGAAAAGACTAATAAACTCTCAGCATTGTGCTTGACTTTGGAAAGTAGCTGATTCTTAGATGCAATTGGTAGCACACTTACTTTCACATCGTAATGATGGGCTATGGGAGAAATAGGCTTGATTCCTGGCTATGATGTGTCATTCCTAACACGAGGACAGAAAATCTTGCTTCTCTCATTTGAGTATATGCACTGCAATTAAATGACAAACAGACAAGAAGACCGTCCATTTTTATTTTTTATCCACATTACATCCTTTTTGTCTTAACTTTCACTTGGTACATCCTTATGGGGCAGTAGGGGTAGATCAGAGGATGTCCTCTCTTTTGAGGACCATTTGGATGACTGTGGGGATTCTGACTCAGCCTGTGAGTAACCCAAACAAAGAGCAAATGATGGTTTAATGCAGAAATCAACGAAGCTGTCTCACTTCTACTACTATGTTATTTTAAAAAATGGAATAAATAGTACCTGAGCTGAAAGAAAGTGCAGCAAAAATTTCCTTTAAAAAAACAAAGAATAAAATTATAACAGATTCATTCAAACAACTATTGTTCTTTTGTGAAAAGAACAAGTTTGAGGTTAATGTGACATTATCTACGAAATACTACAAAATCTCTTGGCCTTGAAAGGTATGTCAACATGCTGCCAGCTTTGGGTTACCGTAGTAACTAATAGAATAAGGCCTTGTGAGTATTTAGTGACCAAGGAAAGTGGAAAGCCATTTAGATGTTCTAAGTGGAACTGAAATACTGTTTTTCATTGCATTAAACTGGTTTGTGTTCTTTCCTTTCCTCCTTTCTGAGCTTCCAGTACGGTGAAATTAAAAAGGTTTTGAAAATGATTTAGTTAAAAAATAAGAGCAAAATTAGTACCAGGAAACCCAAGGCAAATAATTGTGCTTCAGACATAAATGGCAATTTGTATAAAATCCTGACCCTAAATGAGCATTAAAATAGAGAATAAGTAGGAGGCCTGCCCAGTGGTGCAGCGGTTAAGTTCGCACGTTGTGCTTCTCGGCGGCCCGGGGTTCTCCGGTTCGGACCCTGGGTGCGGACATGGCACTGCTTGCCAAAACCCATGCTGTGGTTGGCATCACACGTATAAAGTGGAGGAAGATGGGCATGGATGTTAGCTCAGGGCCAGTCTTCCTCAGCAAAAAGAGGAGGATTGGCAGTAGTTAGCTCAGGGCTAATCTTCCTCAAAAAAAAAAAAAAAATAGAGAATAAATAACATAGAAGAGGTGATAGAAAATGCTTGAGGTCACTCTTGGTTACACTTTTTTTTTTTAAAGGGGAACATCAGTAAGTCTTCTTGTGTGTGTATGTGTGAGGAAGATTGGCTCTGAGCTAACATCTGTTGCCAATCTTCCTCTTTTCTTTTCCTCCCAAAAGCCCCCAGTACATAGGTGTACATGCTACTTGCAGGTTCTTCTAGTTCCTCGATGTAGGATGCCACCTCAGCATGGATCCATGAGCAGTGCTAGGTCCACGCCCAGATCTGAACCGGCGAACCCTGGGCTGCTGAAGTGGACCACACGAACTTAACCACTCGGCCACAGGGCTGGCCTTCTTGTTCTACTTTTGAATTTAGACACATTCTCTGGTTTAAATCAAATAACATCTTTCAGTGGTATCTTGGTATAATTGGATACTCTGAACATCATTTTAGTGATTTTCTTTGTATAAATCATCAAGCTGAATAGAATATTTAGAATTGAGGGCCGGCCCAGTGGCATATCGGTTAAGTTCGCATGTTCTGCTTCTCGGAAGTCCGGGGTTCACCGGTTCAGATCCCGGGTGTGGACATGGCACTGCATGGCAAAACCCATGCTGTGGTAGGCTTCCCACATATAAAGTGGAGGAAGATGGGCATGGATGTTAGCCCAGGGCCAGTCTTCCTCAGCAAAAAGAGGAGGATTGGCAGTAGTTAGCTCAGGGCTAATCTTCCTCAAAAAAAAAAAAAAGAATATTTAGAATTGTTAGTGACTGGGAATTTTACAGTTCAATCTCTCCCTTTTCCAGGCAATATTAAGGCTCAGCGAGGTCAACAAGCTTGTTAGGGAGTGAGCAAGCATAAGGAAGCTCATTACTTCACTAGTGCTGCTTTTCCTTCTACCATGCTGCCTTTCCAACATCATCAGGCAGTGTATCAGATCTGGTCACTTGGTTATGCCAATCAGCAGAGTGACTTTTGTTGGTGTGTGTAGGGGTGCGTCTTATTACCACAGAGCACTTGTCTCCCTAGCATGGCCCCAGCAAAACAAAAGAGAAACCAGGCTTCTTGTGAAACAGCTTAGGGATCAGCCCTGTGGCCGAGTGGTTAAGTTCAGCTCTCTGCTTCGGCAGCCCAGGGTTTTGCCATTTGGGATCCTGGGCGCAGACATGGCACAGTTCATCAGGCCATGCTGAGGAGGCATCCCACACAGCACAACCAGAAGGATCCACAACTAGCACATACAACTATGTACTGGGGGGTTTTGCGGAGAAGAATTAAAAAAAAACAGCTTAAGTGAAATATAATTTACATACCATCAAATTCACCTGTTTTTAAGTGTACACATCAACAGTTTTTAGTATATTTACAGAGTCAGGCAACCATCATTACAACTTAATTTTAGAATATTTTCACTTCCCCCAAAAGAACCCCTGTACTATTAGCAGTCACATCCCATTCCCATCCCCCATCCCAGGTAAACACTAATCTACTTCCTGTTTATATAGATTTGTCTATTCTGGATTTTTCATATAAATATGATCATACAATATGTGGTCTTTTGTGGTGGGCTTCTCTCACTTAGCATGTTGGAGCATGTATCAGTACTTCATTCCTTTTTATTGCTGAATAATATTTCATCGTATGGATGTACTACAATTTATTTATCTGTTCGGTTGATGGACATTTGAATTGTTTCCACATTTTGCTATTATGAATAATGCTGCTATGAATATTCATGTACAAGTTTTTGTATGGACATATGTTTTAATTTCCCTTGGGTGGAACCTAGGAGCGGAATTGCTGGGCCTCATGGTAACCCTATGTTTAATCATTTGAGGATCTGCCAGACTGTTTTCCACAGTGGCCGTACCATTTTACATTTCCACCAGCAATGTATGAGGGTTCAGATTTCCCCACATCCTCTTTGTATTGGAGTCATCTCAGTGCATGTCAAGTAGAAATCTCATTGTGGTTTTGATTTGCATCTCCCTGTTGATTAATAATATTGAGCATCTTTACATGTACTTATTGGCCATTTGTGTATCTTCTTCGGAGAAATGTCTATTCAGACCCTTTGCACATTTTTTATTGGGTTACTTGCCTTTATAGTATTGAATTTTAAGAGTTCTTTCAATATTCTGGATAAAAGTTCGTTATTAGACATACGATTTGCAAACACGTTCTCCCAGTTTGTAGGTTGTCTTCGCTTTCTTAATGGTGAATTTTGTGCAGGGGATTATAGGCTTTTAATGTAATAGGCTGACCATGGACTAGTTTCCAGGGAAATTTTGTGTATTTGTTTTATATTTCTGCTTGACAAATGGCCACCAACTTAGCAGCTTAAAGCAACACAAATTTATTATGTTGCAGTTCCATGGGTCAGGAATTTGGCAAACTTTAGCTCGGTCGTCTGCTTGGGTCTCAAAAGGCTGAAATTAAGATGTTGGCCAGCTGTGTCCATATGGAGGCTTGACTAGGCTAAGATCCCATTTCAATCTTCCTCAGGTTGTTGGGAGAATTGATTTCCTTGAGGCTCTATGACTGAGATCCCTGTTTTCTTGCTTTCTGTCAGCCAGGGATGGCTCTCAGCTCCTAGAGGCCACTCTCAGGTCCTTACCATGTGGCCCCCTCCATAGACCAGTTTACAACATGACTATTTGCTCCTTCAAGGCCAGAAGAAGAATCTCTCTCACACTTTGAATCTCTCCCACTTCAGGAAGGGCCAAATCTCTCTTTTAAGGACTCACCTGATTAGGTCAGCCCCACCCAGGATAATCTCCCTGTTGATTAATTCAGTCAACTGATTACCAACCTAATTATGGGAGTTACATCCCATAATATTCACAGGTTCCACCCACACTCAGGGGCGTGAATCTTGGGGGCCATTTTAGGATTCTGCCTACCACATTTTGAAAGGGTAACTTTCTAACTCTATTTTTTATATGGAGAGATTTATATAGGAAGCATTTTAGTTATTTCATTCGTGATTTCCACTTCTATTTAGAGGTAAAAAAATATAATAACATGAAGTTTGTTTTTGTACCTGAATTATGTTCTATTCACCTGATTTTTGCTTTTGAGAAAACAAAACGTTAAAAGTAAACAGATAAATAAAAGATTTTTCAAATAGACCATCTTTTAAATAATTATACCATATAAATATTACCAGGACTAAGGGTATTGAAACAGTAGTGTTCTCATGAAATGTCTTTATTTGAAAATCTGTTTTAGAGGTAAAATACTTTTAATTTTTCAAATATTTATGTTAAAATCAAACTTCTCCTCTCACTCCTGCCCCTTTCTCATGCCCACTAAACAAGGAAGGAATGGAATAGTTTCCTTGTATGGTCTCAGAATAAATAATTGAGAGCAAATATTAGTGGCAATAATAATCTTGGATAATGCATAACACGATTTCTATTATTGCTGCTTTATATATTATTTTTAATTTCACAATGCTCTGTGGCTTTAAAAAACTATAGAAGCTTCTGACAACTGAATCTTTTTTTTTTCAAGTAATTTTATTGGGATTATAATGGTTTATAACACTGTGTAATTTCGGGTGTACATTATTGTTTATCAGTTCGTGAATACACTTCATCGTGCTCACTCCAAGTAGTCTAATTTTTATCCATCACCATACATATGCGCCCCCTTATTCCTTTTGCCTGCCCCCCAATGCCCTTCCCCCCTGGTAACCACTAATCTATTCTCTTCATTCATGTATTTGTTATCTTCTGCATATGAGTGAAATCATGCAGTATTTGACAACTGAATTTTCATGGCAAAATAAAAATCCATTTGGTATTTCTCGCTTAAAGCAATTTGGTTGATAACACTGTATTGTATAATTGAAATTTGCTAAGAGAGTAGAACTTAAATGTTCTCACTAAAAAGGAAAAAAAAGATAAATGTGTGAAGTCATAGATGTGCTAATTAACTAGATGGGGGAATCCATTCACAATGTATACATATATAAAATCACCACGATGTACACTTTAAATACCTTGTAATTTTATATGTCAATTAAACCTCAATAAAGATGAAATTTTTTTAAAAAAAAGCAATTTGGGCTGTGGTGTGGGTACAGGAAGACGAATTACAACTTGAGTCAAGGAAGAATTCAGTCATGACTGGTGAACTGGAGGGGTCGTCCCACCAGACGAGGGCATGGAATTATCCTGGAAAAGAACTCAAGCTGTGTCCACTGTTGTGGCACAGGTATATCTGAATGCTTCTGATGAGCATGTGGCGTGACCAAAGAAGAGTCTATTTGTAGGGGTGGCTAGAGACTTCTTGGAAGAGAACTCATTTGAAAGTACTTGTCTTAGTTTGTGTTTTTCCAGATTCAGGACCTGAGGCAAGGACTCAAGTTCAAGTAGTTTAATTGGTAAGTGCAGGTAACATTGGTAGAGAAATGAGGTCATGAGATGGGGCAGGGAAGGTAACCAATACATTAAGCCAACAACGACAGTGGGTACCTGGAGCTGAATTCCTCTGGGAAACAGCACATAACACACACTCAGAGTTGCCTGAGAGGTGAGGGGGCTGGGAAGTTTATATAGTTATCCTGAGAATCAGGGCTTGAGGGCTGCTCCCAGGAGGTGTTAATTCCTGAGCACTGGGTGGATCTTTAGGCATAGGCATATAGATTTGGGTAGTTGGAAGTCTACAGCAATATACGTTAAGTTCCAGGGATGTAGACAGGACACTGACAATATCTGTTACAGGCTTAATCTAGTCTTATGTCTTCAAAGGGAAGAGAAACATTCTACCTTTTGCTTGAATCCATTTCTCAAGCCACTTGAACACTTACATGAGTGCTGAAATGAAAGAATGCTACAAGAAAAGGCTGAGAAAGATATTTCATTAAACCTCAGTAACATATGGACCAGGAGTAACCCTGCTTCAGAAGCCAACCTCACAGAGGGGAAGGATCTGCTCTCTCTTCTCCACCCAGTATAGCATGTTCCTGGTAGAGCCTCGTGATAACCGGAGAGTGAACTTGCTCTTGAGCACATCACCCTCTTGGGGTTTCCTAAACATTCTGGAAAAATGGGTTGGGGCTAGAAAATCGTTACTATTGTCAAAGCAACCACATTTCCACAGACTATTGAGGCCTGGGAAGATGACCTAAGCAATGAAACATTTACAGCAGCCTCACTATTTACCCAATTCTCTCCCATGTCTATTTCGCTCTGTTTATAATCTTTCATCTCCTGTGGATTGGATTGCAAATAATATGACAAGGAACAACTCTCAGGTCATATTATAAGATCTGTGGTCAGAAACCATCAAACAGAAAAGAAACTGTCTGCCCATTCATAGACTCCTCTAGCAGTCCTTTCAAGAACACAAAGTACTAGGTTTAATTACTCTATATTTTCTGTTTCTTTTGTATTTTTGGTATCATGTGGCTCAATTAGAGAGAACCAGGCAGATCTTAGTCTTGCTGTTTATTTGTCTGCAATAGTGCATTCGGTTGCACGCAATGCCATATACAAATATGTAGTCTCCATGTGTTCTTACTCCTGCCTTTGAAAAATTTTTTTCAGTCTGATCCTTTGTCCTCTATTCCCACATTTTCCACTATGAGAGGCTTTCAATCACAGAGTGCAGCCCTTCTACTGCAGTGTCCCTCCCAGCAGGCTCTGCCACTCAAGGCCCTTGCTGATGCTCATGTCCTTGGCATTTACTATGTAGCTTCCATAGATTCTGACAGCCATCCTCTCTATCTGGGCCACTGTGGAGAACAACCCAGTGGGCTAACATCTTGAAATCTAATGCCTGTTATTTTCATCTGGGTAAGGTGAAGTCAAACCTCAAGGAGATCAGACTTAACTGTTCTCTTTAGGGTGAGGGTGGAATAGAAAAGGAAAAACTGTATTTGTTTTTCCATAAGTCCTTTGTGGAAAATAGGCTCGGGTTATTCCTCAGAATGTTAATCTACCTTGCATGCTTCAGTTTATTGAATTTTCACCGAGGCAAATTTTAATCTTTCCATTTTACAGATTAGAAAAGTAAGACCAAGAGAAGTGAAACAACTCAACCCGGTTTGCCCATCCAGGAAGTAGCAGAGCTAAGATGAGAAACAAAGACTGAGACCAAAGTACCCATTCTCTGCACTGTTCCACTCCATTTCTCCCAAATGAAGGGTGAGCCAAATCTTTAAAATTTTTTTTTCTTGATACAAGTGTACTCTGTATTTTGAAGCATTTTACAATTTGTGAGTTGGATATACTATGGCCTTAATTTTAAAAATGTTAATTTGAGAACTATTAAGAACTAATTCTTAGGGAGAAATATGTAAAAATGGACTGTATAAGAGATAAAGCAAAAAAAAAGGTAAAAATATTTTTACCACTATGAGTAGGAAACAGATCAATAAGGAGCCACATCCATGACTCTTTGGGTACAAGACATTGCTGGTCAATTGCTATTGAAAGTCAGATCATTTGTTGACGATATCCTTCAGCCCACAAGAAAGATTACATTGACAATGACTGCTTTTGGGACACAGAGTAAAATTAACTTCTAGGTTATCCCCGTCAAGGACCATTAAGTCCTGAACTATGAGGGACACTGTGAACAAGTCATATTTTAACCTCCCATGAGCACGCGGCCGGCAGATTTCGCCCCCTCTCCTCCCTTCAACAAATCTGACCTTCACTGAAATTTATGTGAAAATGAAAAGGGAAAAGAAAGCTGTGGCCCTGCCAAATTCTGACGATGTTACTCATTTTAATTACTGGTATTTGGAAATTAAATGGCCTAGGGCTTGTTCGGCAATTTGTTTCAGGAAAAAAATGATTTAAGCAAGCCACAGAGTCCCAGCATCTTTTTACAGCAGGTGTTGAACAAGGCGTTCATTTTTCTTTTTACAGAGTGTCCTTGTAAGCATAATAACAATTAGGAAGCAAGGCCTTCACATGGAAACCTCAGGCTCATTCTGACATTCTTCCTTCGGCTACTTCATTGCTTATAGTTTCCCCAGCTATGCCTGCACTTGAAAATTTCCTTTAAATAATGTCACACTTCGAAGACTTTTTTTGTAGAGATAGAGATTTTAAAGGATAATATGAAGAGTACTTTAAAGTTAATTCATCTGCTTTTCCTGTCCTCATGCTCTATTCTCCAGCTCTGAGTTTAGTTAAAATATCATTAATAAAATAGAGGCAGTTTAAAAGAAAAGGAGGGGCTATAAATGAAATTTGGTTTGAATAAAATGTCTCTATCCATTGAAATTGGCCATCAGTTCATATTTTCATGTGTTATAGGTCACACCTGGACTATACATACTTTAAAAACAGCTTTTTTAAAAGCTTAGAAAGTTATATGTGATCCTTTTTACCTTTTAATTAACTTTTCTCGTTCACTCTAAAAAGATGCTGAATCAAATTTAAAATACTGGGGGGTTTTTTTGCTATCCCGTTTTAAGATCTGATAATAAACAATTGTGTTTTTCTGAAGTGAAACATGAACATGAGCTAAAACAGAATTTTATCTTTTAATACCAGCATATATTTACCCATGGAAATTCTCAAGGAAAGATGAAAACAGTTTACTTTTGTGCACGTAGTGTATATGGCATAGTGTAACCATTAGACATTACAATATAATTCTTACATGCATGCTATGTAGTCTTATATAAAATTATGGCAGAGTGGTGGTGGCTGATGAGAAACAGCCAGGAAAAAGTATTAAAGCAATATGGCCTCCAATCAGGTGGTAAGGAGATTAGCTGACTTGAGTCAGGTGGCAGAAACCCAGTGCTACAAGAGAGGGCTTCTACGTGCCCGCCTTGACATTTCAGATGACAAATTGAAATTACGGTCCCAAATCTTGGACCCTTTAGTTGTGTCTTTGCAGCTATAAAGGCAGAAAAATAATTAAAATCAAAACCACAGTAATATTACTTTGTATTAAATTTAGTATTACCTTTTGCCAGTTCAGTGATCATCTCTGTATGTTTTCTTTTTAAGATGCTTAACACATTTAAAAGAATCTGATATATTGGAGAATCTGAAATGTGAATCAACTTTAATTTGAAATGGTTAATTAATATTAGACTTGTGACTTTGACTTGGAAGGTATAAGAGAATCTTATTGAACTTATAGCAGTATCTAAAGTTATAAATGGTCCTGATTTACTATATTAATGTTTCTGCTCTGTTAGATTCATAGGAGTTGCTTAAGTGAACAGGGAGGTTTTGTTTGTTGGGTTGGTAATACTGTCTGGGGAGGCTTTAAAAGAACTTGTAAGAATCAGATATATTAAATTTGTAAATGTAGATTAAAATTATTTAGGGAATTTAATTAAATTTGAGGTTAATTGTTTAGGGCAATTTAATCTATTAGATGTGAGCTAGTGAACATCAATCAAAGAATAAGTGTAAATGATTATTTTAAATTTTAGATTAAAAGCCACAGATCTGTAAGCAGTATAACAAGATTTGTAACTGAACTTAAATGCTTGAGAAAATCTGGGTTTTTAATTTCATAACTTTATCAAAATATTCATTAAAACATTGCAGCAGCAAAAATTTTCTTTTGGGAACAAAAAAACCACCCTCAGATGTTTAAAAAAACTCAATAAACTAAGATTCCCTATTTGATGAACAATTAATTTTTATATTCACAGTTATATTGCAAGTTTTGTAAGGACATGGGCTATATCTAAACTTTCTCTGAAATCTCCGCCTTTGCTCCAAATACCTACCACCTCCTGTGAAGACATGAGATGTCCAATGTAGATATTTGTTGAGAGTGAAATTAGTCAAATAATAAAATGACAATTATTACTTTTTGTAGTGTGTGATGGAGAAAATCAGCTCAGTTGAAGAGCTGTGTTTGTTGAAAATCAGATTTGGGATGAAATTAAGACCATGTAGGACTCATAAAAAGGCACATAGACAAGACGGCTAAGAGTTCTGAAGGTGACTCTCCCTCCTTACCATTCTGAGATTTTGAGTAACAAGAGAAAGATAAAACTAAGAAAGAAGAGGGGACACAGGACAGGAAGAGAGAAGGAAATATTGCCTTGGATGGAAAATTGGAGTAAATATTCTCTGAAGTTCTAACGTGGATATGTCTTAATGCTGAGGGAGGACATGGGACAGCAGCACTATGAAATGGATGCTGAGGAAACTGAGGCACTGAAAGGTTAAGTAACCTGCCTAAAGTCACCCAGTTAGTAAGACACAGCACTGGGACTCAAACCCAGGCAGCCGACTCTTATCTATCACAATATGTTACTGATAAAGGATTTATTGAATCACTATTATGGAGCAAAGGGCAGGTGGCAGTAAGTGCTCTGAAGAAAAGTAAAGCAGGCTAAAGAGTACAGAGTGACAGAATGGGGGAAACACATTTAGATATGTTAGTCATGGAAGACCTCTTTGAGATGAGTGGAGATCTGAAAAGAAGAAAAGGAGAGGGTCATGTGAAGATCAGAAGTAACACGTCCAGGTAGATGGATCGATCCGCCAGCGCAAGGTCCCTAAAGTGGGAGCAGGCAGAAAGAATTTCACGAATTGCAAGGAAGCCAGTGCAGCCAAGGGAAAGTGAACAAAGAGTAGGAAACGAAGTCCCAAAGGTGGCCAGGGACCAAATTACACTGAACATTTAGGCCATAATAAAGACTTTATTTCAAAATAGTGAATGCACTTCTAGCTATTAGTTCATGACTGTATATTTTAAGGAAAGTGCATGACATTTATTAGCCAGTCTATATCTATCTGGAGAATAATGCAACAGGAAACTTCCTGGAGTCAATGCCGTCTAAGGACAGGGTGATATGTATTAGGAGCTATGACAACAGATCTGGACTTCTTGGGGAGAATTTGAAGAAATTGTATTTACTGAGAAAATTAAAGCCAATAATATGAAATTGTCAATTTATAAATAAAATGAATGGTTCATTTGTAAACTGCATTTTATCATAATTAACCAAAATAAAGTGATTTTGTATAAAGTGATTAAGAATTATTTAAAAGTTGGTTTTAACAGAAGCTACTCATCTATAAATATAATAATAAAGTACTATTAAAATTGCTTTATCTACTGTTAATTAAAATTGTGTTCAAAATTCCATTTGTCTGTCATTTTTTATTGTTCTTTCTGTGTGCTTCTAGGCTTCACTCTCTGACAAAAGTCTAGACGTCGTTCCAACCTTAACACATAGAATTTTCCTTCCAGTGGTTCTCAATAGTGGGCTATTTCTATTCCTAAAAGCCATTTGTCACAATGACCGTGGGTAGGATCATTGGAGGGCAAGGACCCGGCTGCTAAATGTCCTGCCCTCTGAGCAACAGTCCCTCACAATGAATTGTTCTTCACCAAATGATAATACCACCTTTGTTGAAAGCATTGCACAGATTTGCGATTCCTTTTAATTTATTAAGGAACATAGATTTTTGCACCTAATGAATTTCTAGAGACGAAGATTTCTTGCCAAATATTTTAATAATTTTCCCACAGCCCATTTTAAGCCACCTCACATTGGTAGCTTCTTTTGGTCCTCTATCTTATCAGTTAGAAAATGGAGTGATTTTTCTAGACCAGATTATAGGGGTAATATTATTGGAAGTACTTGATCTGATTAAACAACCATTTTAATATGCATATATTATACAGCTCCATATAGAAAGGTAAATCCATTCTGTTTGAAACGTCAAGCAAATATTTACAATGTGATTCGATCACAGGCAACATGTTTTCATCAAAAATGCAAGATTCAGGCACATTGGTAGTTAAATATGTGTGGCCATTTGTTTTCTAATGGCTGGAGTTCTGTGCTTTCTGCCTGATTGATTAGTAGTTGGGATAGATTGGCAGGTAAGAAATGGATGATTAGACAACTTCTATATAGGGATTAATCTTCAATATCCTCCATCATCTAACTATTAACATAATTAGCCAACATGGCTCCCTCAGGTTTTACAACTTACAGGGCTATAATGGGTACCATTTTCACTTATTAACATGCAGAAGACTAACTCATGAACATATTTTCTTGACCTTGATTTTTTTTCTTTCACAAGTTGCCACTGGCAGACAAAGAAATTTATAGAGAGACGTTTCATGCCAAGGGAAGTTGCAAGGCTGAAATGTAGCTAAATATATTCCCATTTGGTAGATGATCTCAGTAGCACCTTTTATTTGTTTGGGGCTTTAGATTTGAGAAAGCACTTTCACCCACACTGCCTCCATTGCTTTTCATTACAGCCTTGTAAGCTAGGCAGGGCAAATATCAGTGCTACAAAATATTGTTCCGAAGAGGTGAGGTAACAACTAATGTACTAGCAGGTTAAGCAATTCACTGGGCTGGTAAGGGTGAGCTTGAAATAAGATTTTTTGATTACCAACTCATTCCCTCTGTGCTTTTTAATTTCATCATTGAAAGAGAGAAAACTGGGAGTGGAAACCCTGCACTCTGTATTTGGATACAATCTGGAAGAGATCATATGCATCCACGACTGTAGATTACTGGTAATTTACCCAGGTGAATGAAAAATATTTAAGTAAACTTTCTGACTTGTATTTGACCATTTAATATCTTTAGCTCTGTCTTAAATAAAAATGAAAGTCCATTTGGGGAGCCAGCCTCGTGGCATAGCAGTTAAGTTTGCATGCTCTGCTTTGGTGGCCTGGGGTTCACCAGTTTGGATCCTGGGCATGGACCTATGCACCGCTTATCAAGCCATGCTGTGGCAGGCATCCCACATCTAAAAAGTAGAGGAAGATGGGCACAAATGTTAGCTCAGGGCCAATCTTCCTCAGCAAAAAGAGGATGGGTGGCAGATGTTAGCTCAAGGCAAATCTTCCTCAAAAAAAAAAAAAAAGAAAGCCCATTTGGACATATTTCAGAAAATACTAAGGACCCTTTTAAGTCTTGTGATATGAAGAGATTTAAGAACTAAAAGCCATAAAAAGAGTTAAAGGTTTCAGGTGGATTGGCAAATTAAACCAAAAGGCCAGTAATTGTCCACAGAAGCTTTCTTTGGATGAAAAAGGAAGTTCTGCAGGAAAGATGGCTTCATATTCAGTCTGAGTCAGTCAATTCATTAAGCAACACAGCAACAAAACAAAGTTATGTTATTTTTTTCCAATTGATGGCATCTTTTTCTTTTTTCATTTTTTAGCTGGTGGTTTGACATCCTAGTAATCCTAGTACACCCCTCAGATATAAATATATAGTATATAAATATATAGTATATAGTATATAAATATATATATTTATAAATATATAGTATATATAAATATATAGATACTCCATTTCAAAAAGCCATGCTTAATTCCTTTAGTTAAGGGAATTATATAAATGTGTCCCTTGAAAGTGAGTATTAGCTTCTAAGTGTGGGACTCTTAATATATAAAAAGCAAACAAAATTTAAGTTTTAAAGAAATATATAAAAAGTGTGTACTATCATATTTGAGGAATGAAGACACAGCAAAAAGGCAAGGACAGGTATAATTTTAAGAATGAGCAACTTACAATGATGTTTAATTTTTCTGAACATTAAAACATGGGTTTTATTAGCAATAAAATCTCAGAAGAGGGCATTACCCAGGGAAATTATTGACCATGTGAAGTTAATGGACCTCTCCCTTGCCTTGGGCTATGAAACCTTTTAACTAGTCATCCATCAATCTTGGAAAATGCCTATACCAGGATCATTAATGTGTAAGAAAGTTGAGAAAAGAGTGATGTAGGAATAAAAAAGATACAAAAAGGATACAAAGTTTACATCTAAGGAGTCAACACTAGGAATTTTTACAGAAATGTTCTATCAAGCTAGCATGGAGTTTTTTCTCTCTCTTTCTCCATATATAGATATATGTATATATATATATATATATATACACTCTCATAATAACTTTCTTCTTTTTTTTTTTTTTTTAAAGATTTTATTTTTTTCCTTTTTCTCCCCAAAGCCCCCTGGTACATAGTTGTATATTCTTCGTTGTGGGTCCTCCTTCTAGTTGTGGCATATGGGACGCTGCCTCAGCGTGGTTTTATGAGCAGTGCCATGTCCGCGCCCAGGATTCGAACCAACGAAACACTGGGCCGCCTGCAGCGGAGCGCGCGAACTTAACCACTCGGCCACGGGGCCAGCCCCAATAACTTTCTTCTTTTATACTTTTGAGACCTACACCAATTCAGAAAAAAAATTATTCAAAGAAAAATAACTTAACATCACTTTACCAAAATGCAAATGAAATTATTTAGATTAAATTAGTCCTAAGAAATATTCAGACATTTGGAAGGGCAAGGAAAGAGGAGGTAGGAAGGGGTGCAAGGCGGGGGAAGAAGACTTGGGAGAGAAATGTGGCTCTTGGTAAAAGAAGCAGCAGCAAGTTGGGGTGCACACTCTAGCCAGCACCATATTAGAGTTGTTTCCCATTACTGTTGTTAAACCGTGTAGACTGTGTGACGCAACATTAGGAGCTAAAGGGGCCAATCTTACCTTGCCTACTATATTTTTCTGGGTCTAAATGATCTGTGTTTGTTTTTAGTAAATAATTAAGTATTTCACTTTAATAGACCATTTTGGGGGCACAAAAATGCACGACACCAGCATTTTCAGATTATTTATTTAGGTCAGCCTGAAATTTCCAAATGGTATTCCGAATACTTCTTAAAGTAATTCGTTAATTCCCATGTTTTACACTTACTGTTTTATGTTGAATGGAAAAAAATTAACCTAATAAGAATTACTATTTTGTTGCAAAACTAAAATGAAGAATGATTGATGGCTGAAGTTTAGTTACAGTCTTTGAACAAATTCTTTTTATTCTCATTGAGAAGGGCTAAAAAAGGAAAGGCTGGTTTAAAGCAAAAATAACAGTTAAACAGCCAGCATTTATTGTCATTTACAATGGGCTTATGACTGTGTCAAAAAATGCCAAAGGCATATAAAACATGGTACTTGCCCTTGGGCAGCTCACAATATGATTTGGTAGGAATGATTAACATCCATAAAATAATGATGACAGTATGCTAATATCGGGAATTGCATGATATGCTGTAGAATTTGAAAGAGGTGGGGTCCATGGAGACAGAGGAAACAGGGCTTGTGTTGCCCTGGAAGACGGGGCGGAATTTGAGTCTCTAAAGAAAGGAGAAAGGGCATTCCAATAAAGGGCTAGGATGAACAAAAGTACAAGCATGTTGTATTTTTGGAGATAGTGTGGACACCAGAATGACCAGTGTCAATCGTATGTGTAGAAAGGTAAGGAGAAATAATGTTAGAAAGGTAAATATGGGTAATATGACTCAGCTGAAAGAACATGACCATGCTTAGAACCTGACAACCTGCAGTCATGCCCAGACTCTGCCAAATACAGGTTGGTTGTGATGTTTTGTGTCATCGCCCACTCTGAGTCTCAGTTTTCCCATCTGTAAAATTACACGTTTGTTGAGGATTAAATACAAACATGTGAGCTTGTAAAATATTAGCACACTTATTATGATTATGGAAAACTGGCATTAGAGCAGAAGTACTGAGACTCTACGTGAAAAGACATTTGTTGAGCCAGAAAGTAGCATAATTACAGTAGCCCTTAAGAAAAATTACTCCTGTTAATGACAGTCAAGACAAACTGGATGGCTGGAGACCAGACTCAGGAAAGCTAGCCATAAAACTACTGTAGAAGTCTCAGACTGACATAAAATGACACATTATGACGATAGCAAAGTAATGGTGAAGAAGTGTTGGACTCTAAGTTCTGGAATATTTGCCATCATTTTGGCTTTCCTCATTACAGATGTTTTAATGGCATATGAAATTTACCTTATGCAAAGAGTATACTTAAAATTAGATGGATAGGTACCCTCTCTGGTGCTATAAATTGATGATACTATTCTATTCGTATTTTTGTTTGCTTGTTTGTTTTTTAATTAGTTCTTAGAAGGGCTATTAAAAAATCTATAACCTGAATTCTAGGAAAATTTAGACGTGTTGGTTTTTTTTTTAACTTTTATATTTTTTTTATTGCGGTAACATTGGTTTATAACATTACATAAATTTCAGGTGTACATCATTATATTTCGATTTCTGTTAGATTACATCACGTTCACCATCCAAAGACTAATTACAATCTATCACCATATAAATGTGCTCAGTCACCCCTTTTGTCCTCTTCCCTTCCCCCTTCCCCTCTGGTAACCACCAATCCAATCCCTGTATCTATGTGTTTGTTTGTTGTTGTTGTTTTTATCTTCTATTTATGAGGGAAATACAGTATTTGATTTTCTCTCTCTGACTTATTTCACTTAGCATAATACCCTCAAAGTCTATCCATATTGTTGCAAATGGCAAGATTTAATCTTTTTTATGGCTGAGTAGTATTCCACTGTGTATATATAACACATCTTCTTTACCTATTTGTCCTTTCATGGGCACTTAGGTTGTTTCCAAGTCTTGGCTATTGTGAACAACACTGCAATGAACATAGGGCTGCATATATCTTTATGCATTCGTGTTTTCATGTTCTTTGGATAAATACCCAGAGGGGAATAGCTGAATCATATAGTTCTATTCTTAATTTTTTGAGGAATCTCCATATTGTTTTCCATAGTGGCTGTACCAGTTTACATTCCCACCAGCAGTGTATGAGAGTTCCCTTTTCTCCACATCCTCTCCAACACTTACTTCTTGTCTTGTTAATTATAGCCATTCTGATGGGAGTGAGGTGATATCTCATTGTAGTTTTGATTTGCATTTCCCTGATGGTTAATGATGTTGAGCATCTTTTCATGTGCCTGTTGGCCATCTGTATATCTTCTTTGGAAAAGTGTCTGTTCAGATCTTTTGCCCACTTTTTAATTGGGTTGTTTGTTTTTTTGTTGTTGAGATGTATGAGTTCTTTATATATTTTATATATTAACCCGTTATCTGATATATGGTTTGCAAATATCTTCTCCCAATTGTTAGGTTGTCTTTTCATTTTGTTGATGGTTTCCTTTGCTGTGCAGAAGCTTTTTAGTTTGACGTAGTCCCATTTGCTTATTTTTTCTGTTGTTTCCCTTGCCTGGTCAGACATGGTATTTGAAAATATGCTGCTAAGACCAATGTCGAAGAGCATACTGCCTATGTTTTCTTCTAGAGGTTTTATAGTTTCAGGTCTTACATTCAAGTCTTTAATCCATCTTGAGTTAATTTTTGTGTATGGCGTAAGATAATGGTCTACTTTTCTTCTTTTGCATGTGGCTGTCCAGTTTTCCCAGCACCATTTATTGAAGAGGTTTTCCTTTCCCCATTGTATGTTCTTTGCTCCCTTGTCGAAAATTAGCTGTCCAGATACTATTCTATTCTTACATTGTCAGTAATAACTCAAATTAAATAAGTGAATTTTATTGAGCTTGTATATAAAAGATATAATGTTAGGCACTAATTTGCACAGAACACAGGGAAGATATATTTTATAACCTAAGAGTAAGCAGTCAGCACTTAGTTTACGTCAACATACACACACACAGGTATAATAGTATTGACAGCTCCAAAGTTCAGTAGTAAATATGAAAAGACAAAATTCTCAATCAGAGAGGAAACATTGAATGGTATAGTATAATACATATTAGTATTAGCCATAAATAATTTTTCCTGTTTTGTTGAGCAAACAGCTGAAATCATTTCATTAATTATCAATGGTCAACCAGTACCTCAATTACTGTCCAGTGAAATTAGAGAATGCAGTGATCATCTGCTTTCATGGAAATACACAATTGTGAAGAATGCTTAAAGCAACACCCAATTTTATATTGAATAATGAAATCCCTTTAGATGTATAAGAACAACTAGCTACATTAGAGAATATTTATGTTCTAATTGCCACTTAGCACTCCCAACTTAGGAAACTAGTAGTAAAGTACAATGGATAATTATGGTACATTTTGAGGTTTTGAGTCTTAAAAAATCATCAGACTTGGAGTCAGAAGACTTGTGTTCAAGTCCTGGCTCCACCGCTTACTGGCTCTGTGACTGTGGTTGAGAGTTTTGTGTTTCCCGCAAAGCAAACATTATATTTAAGAGTTCTGAGTCTGCTTCATGGAGACCACCCACACCCGTGAAATATCCCTCATTCTCCTTATTCTAAGTATCTAGGTATTTACCCCAATTTCTTGCCAAAGCAGATTCCATAGACAAATGGGGCAGAAATAGGAACAAAATAACTTCAAGGAGGAATAGAAACGTCTTTTAAGAAGTTTGCTTTGGCAAAGGTCACCAGTTACCCACAATTCTTTTTATTTTATTTTTTAAATTTTATTGAAGTCACACTGGTTTATAACATTATGTAAATTTCAGGTATGAATTATTATATTTTGGCTTCTGTATAGACTGTGCTATGTTCATCACCAACAATCTAGTTTCCATCCGTCACCATACATATGTGCCCCTTTACCCCTTCCGCCCACCCCCCACCCCCAACAATTCTTTTTAGATAAAGCTACCTGTAATATCCCTGAATAGACATTTTTCCAAAGAAGACGTACAAGTGGCCAACAAATATATGAAAAGGTTCACTAATCATCAGGGAAATGTAAATCAAAACCACAATGAGATATCACCTGACTCTTGTTAGAATGGCTATTATCAAAAAGATAAGAGATAAGTGTTGGTAAGGGTGTAGAGAAAAGGGAACCCTCATGAACTGTTGGTGGGAAAGTAAATTGGTGCAGCTGCTATGGAAAACAGTATGGAGGTTCCTCAAAAAATCAAAAATAGACCTACCATATGATCCAGCAATTCCATTTCTGGGTATATTTTCAAAGGAAATAAAATCAGTATCCCAAAGAGATATCTGCACTCCATGTTCATTGCAGCATTATACAATAGCCACAATATGGAAACGAACCAAGTGAATGGATACACAAAATGTAGTATATACAATGTAATATTTTTCAGTCACGAGAAAGAAGGAAATCCTGCCATTTGTGACAGCATAGGTGAACCTGGAGGACATTATGCTAAGTGAAGTAAGCTAGATGCAGAAAGACAAATACTGTATGATTTCACTCATATGTGGAATCTAAAAAAGTCAAACTCACAGAAGTAGTGAGTAGATTGATGATTGCCAGGGCCTGGGGGGTGGGAGAAATGAGGAGATCTTGGTCAATGGCTACAAACTTTCAGGTACAAGATATATAAGTTCTGGGGATCTAATGTACAGAATGGTGACTATAGTTACTTATACTGTATTGCATACTTGAAATTTTCTAAGAGTGTGGATCTTAACTGTTCTCGCCACACACAAAAAATGGTAACTATGTGGGGTGATGAATGTGTTAACTAACTTGATGGTGGTAATCATTTCACAATATATATGTATATCAAATCACGAGGTTGTACACTTTAGATATGAGGCCTATAGATATTTTAAAGATCAAATCTGAGCAATGCTACCCAGACAGACCATTCCTTTCCTATCCAATTGAAAGAAAAATAGGTAAAAAGAAATGTTCAATTCCTCTGAGAATTAGTGATTTAATTATTATAGTAAAAAAATTGTAAAAGGAAAGGGCGTAGAGTATATAAAACTCAAAAGTTATTTAAAGTAGTCTTCTTTTAATGACAAGAATTCCTAACCTGATAGATTTTTCCTTTTAGTTTTTTTAAACATTTCCTTTTATTTTTAGTTGCAATTCTCATTTTACCAGTTATTACTTTTTCCAGAGTAATAGCAACATCACACCTACATAATTCACAATTCTTACCATTGTCTTTAAATTGCATTTAAAACATGAATGTCCAGCTTTATCCAACCTGCAAGCAGTTTAGACACAAACACAGACACACAACAGTAATGAAAGACCAATCTTTCCATCATAGCAGTTTGTCTATTTGCCACAAATGAATGTAAATGTAGAACTATGCATACAATTGTCGCCCTTCTGATAAAGGTTGCCCTATTTGTGAGAAAACACCAAAAAAGTCACATTAGAATAAGTTCAAAATTTATCTCATAAGGAGAAGACACTGTAGGCCGATGCCTTGACTGGCTCATTTATAAAGAGTATGACAGAATGGGAGAGAGAGAAATCCTGTCACACTTGCCTCCTATATTACACATTGCCATTCTGTCAAGTCAAATCTAATATAAATGAATCACATTAATCAGAAAATGTGAATTTTTACATGACAAGCTAAAGGGGCACGCCATTTCCAATTAGATTAGTGATCTAAAATTAGCTACTGACACAAGCAAGTATACATAGTCAATTTGCCTGCCTGAAACCGAAAATTAAATAAGACATATTGGATAATAGATAGCCCTAGAGAGGACATGCAGCTGTAATTCACTCATGTTGCTCAGTTGATGTCACAAGCCGCCAAAGAATATTCAATCTTGTGCTCATTTTGAGATGGTTGAATTTAACTCAAGAAAATACTTGGATCAATTGTCCATTGATTTGATTCTTTGAATACTATGGTGTGAGCTGTGAGCACAAAAGAGGACATTTGCTGTTGTTTCAATAGAAAAGTAAAGTGAGACGGGCAATGGAGAATGGTTCATTGTCAGATCAATATCTCATTATTGATATATATTAGTATTTTTGAAATGGAGAAACATGTCTTTATACAAACACACTTAAGCTTTCTGTACTTTACTTTGTTCAATTTTACATTGTAAATAATACGCCCACTTCACCCTTCTCACAGGTCATTGAAAGTTTTGGTAACAATATTTTACGTAAATGGGCTTTAAAGAATTAAAAGTGTTTTTATCTCATTATTGTTACTTCGAAATGTAACTGAGTCATTTTTGTAAAGTTTACTTCGTAAATTATTTATATTTGCATCTTCTGTACATCTGGTAAGACAAGAATGCACAACTAACAAACTAATGTAGCACAGTTTCTGTTAGTTGTTCTAATGTGAATAATGATTATTTACCAAATTAAGGTTCTATGTCTTTTGTCTTCTTCTCCCCAAAACCCCCCAGTACATAGTTGTATATTCTAGTTGTGGGTCCTTCTGGTTGTGCTGTGTGGGACGCCACCTCAGCATGGCTTGATGAGTGGTGCCATGTCCATACTCAGGATCTGAACTGGTGAAACCCTGGGCCATTGAAGCAGAGTGCGTGAGCTTAACCATGGGGCTGGCCTCAAGGTTCTATGTCTTGATCTCAGGCTCTAGAAGTAAAATGAAAGAGGTAGGAAGTTCTGGAAGAATTTGGCTCATTTTTTTTAAAGACTATTTTTTTAAGAGCAGTTTTATGTTTACAACAAAATTGAGAGGAAGGTACAGAGACTTCCTATACACTCTCTGCTCCCACACATGTGTAGGCTCTCCTATCATCAACATCACTGACCAGAATGGTATTTATTTATTTATTTATGTTACCAAGGATGAACCTACATTAACACATCATAATCACCCATAGTCCATCGTTTATCTTAGCTTTCATTCTTGGTGTTGTACATTCTATGGGTTTGGACAAAAGTATAATGATATATACCTATCATTGTATATCATACAGAGTATTTTTACTGCCCTAAAAATCCTCTGTTGTCTGCCTATTCATCTCTCCCCACTCCTGGCAACTGCTAATCTTTTTATTGTCTCTATAGTTTTGCCTCTTCCAGAAGGTCATACAATTGGAATTATAAAGTATGTAGCCCTTTCAGATTCATTTCGTTCACTAGTAACATGCATTTTAGGTTCCTCCTTGTCTTCTCATGGTTTGGTAGCTAATTTCTTTTTAATGCTGAGTAATATTTCATTGTCTTGTACCACAGTCTATTTATCCATTCACCTACTGAAGAAGATCTTGGTTGCTTCCAAGTTTTGGAAATTATGAATAAGCTGCTTAAACATCTGTGTACAAGTTTTGTGTGGACATAAGTTTTCAAGTCCTTTGGGTAAATACCAAGGAACACAATCGTTGGCTCGTATGGTAAGAGTATGTTTAGTTTTGTAAGAAACCACCAAACTATCTTCCAAAGTGGCTGGACCATTTTGCATCCCCACCAGCAATGTATGAGAGTTCCTGCTGCTCCATATCCTCACGAGTATTTGGTGTTTTCAGTGAAGATGTATCATTTTTACAATGGTAGAATGGGCTTTTAGTTAAAAGGAAGAAATAATTATAGTTGATAATGCAAGTGCTTTGACAGAATATTTTTAAGTGGTACACATACTCTCTCTTTCATGTTACCTCACACACATACAAATATTTTATAAAAGAAATTGATGTAGTTCAGCACATTTGCCGTAAAGTAAATGTAGTTCAAATTTATTTTGTTTTTCCAATTGACCTCTATACTTTTCAGGGAAATCTATTGGATCACGAATGTAACAAAGCACATTAAGAATGCAGCGAGCCAGAAAACAGGCAACATATTTGAATTATTACTTCACCAAAAGGGGATATCCGAATAGGCAATAAGCATATGTAAAAATTCTCAACATTATTACTCCTCAGAGAAATGCAAATTAAAACCTCAATGAGACACTACTAAACACCTATCTAAAATTAAGGACACTGACAACACCTAGTATTGGTGAAGATGTGCAACAAGTGGAAAACCATACATCGCTGCCAGGAGTATAAATCGATACAACCACTTTGGAAAAATGTTTGTCATTATCTGCTGAAGCTAAACATAATGCTGACCCCATGACCTAGCAATTGCTCTTAGATTTATACTCAAGAGAATGACTGCAAAAGTTAGGTACCAGAATGTTCTTAGCAGCTGTATTCATGATATCCTCCAAATAGAAACAATTCCAATGCCCATCAGTAGTGAAATGAATAAACAGATTGTGGTATATTCATTTAGTGGAATAGTACTCTGCAATAAAAAAGAATGAACTAGCGCTACACTTGACACCGTGGATTTCTGTCACAGACATAATGATGAGCCAAAAACTCCAGATAGAGAGAGTAGATTCCATTTATATGAGTTTCAATAATGGGCAAACAAAATGTAAGGTAATAGAAGTCAGAAAAGTGGTTCCCTCTGGGAGTATGATATGAGTGGCAAGATCCTGAGGGAACCCTCTGGCATACTGGGAATGTTCTGTATCTTGATCTAGTGGTGGTTACCCTGGTCTGTGTGTATGTAAAAGTTCATAGAGTTATAAATTTAAAATTTGTGTGCTTTACTGTATGTATCTTAACCTCAATAAAAATTTTTAAAAGAATGAAATCTTTAAATCATATAAATAAAAAAGTGAATTTCTGACAAAGTGCAAAATATTAACAAAGAATTGAAATTTCCAGTAATATCATTGAACCATACTAAAGAATGTCAAATGCTCAAAATAAGGCAGTAGTTTTTAGAACTCTGCCGGTATCACTGTTCTATCTTGACACATATTTTCCCACAAAGAGCTTCATCAATTCAAATAGGCTTGCCAACTGCTTCTGATGTCCTTGAAACATTTCAGTCCCCATTCAACATCATTTAAAAAATACCTTCACGCACATTTTATTGATGAGTATGCTGATTTCTCTCCAAATATATTTTTATGTGTGTATCCTGTATTCAGTTATGTACTGTGTGACTACTTGCAGGATTGTTGAATGGAAAAAGAGAGCTATAAACAGATCTACAAGGTGCAGAATTTTCTTTGTATATTGGAGGCCTGATGCAATTAGAACACAGAGTTTCTAAAAACTAGTTAATGCCCAGATGCTCAGTAAGGGTGACTAATTTGTAGATGGTTCTAATTGTTTGCCTCCAAATATGTTGTTGTATCAACTAATGTCCTGAAAAATGAAAATAACGCATGCTGAGCTTTCCATAGTATTGGCCATTCCTTGAGTTCCATAATAAAACAGGTTGTCAACAGATTAACCCTCTGGCTCTGATAGCAGAGGGGGCCAAATGACAGGACAAAATAAAGGCAAGAGTCCTTCCAAATACTGAATGCTTATGGGCAGGGTTCCTTATTCTACTCAGTGCATTCATTCATTATGTTAAGAATTTTCTTAAGGAATTTCTTCTAAGGAAGGGATTCCTGTACTTCACGTAACTTACTCTTTTTCATTATGAGCATATAAAGGCCCTATTGCCCAGTGTCTGTTTTAAAATTTGGTCACATGCACAAGATTTCAGGCCTAGGGTTGCACACCATGAAAACAGTAAAGGCCGTTCCCATTGTGGATAACTAGTGTTTGGGAGGTCTGGAATGAGGAGGGATTAGACACTGAAACTCAGTGGATACCTTTAATCAGGAAGGGAGAGAAAAAAGAGGAAGCAGGAGAGGATCATGTTCTACTGATATGCCACATGGGAGAAGCGCTTTTACTCACAAAGTACTGTAGCTTTTCATACTCATCTATTATGCCATTGACATTCCAAAAGTGCCAAGAAGGAGCTAAGACATATCTTACTTCGTGATAAGATTAAGAGCTTGAAACACAAGGAAAATAAGTGCTCACCCCAAATGAACACATAAACTGAGTTCCTGCAAATCTCAAGTTATTTACCTCTAAGTACTGCTCATACACTACTCTGGGGGGCTCTACTTTTGGTTATAGGCAGAATTAAGATTTTTCTTTTGAGGAAGATTAGCCCTGAGCTAACATCCACCACCAATCCTCCTCTTTTTGCTGAGGAAGACTGGCCCTGAGCTAACATCCGTGCCCATCTTCCCCTATTTTACATGTAGGACGCCTACCACAGCATGGCTTGATGAGTGGTGTGTAGATCCACACCTGGGACCCAAACCAGTGAATCTCAGGCCACCAAATTGGAGTGTGTGAACTTAACTACTGTGCCACCAGGCTGGACCCTAGAATTAAGATTTTTAAATGTATTTTTAAATACACAACACTTTCCCATCTTTCAAAATTTAAATGATTTAAAGGATCTACAGTAAAATTCTCTCTTTTATTTCTGTCCTTCAGTCACCCTGTTCACTTTCCCAGAGGCGACCAGCGTCACTAGTTTCTTGGGGACCCTCTCAGAGATATTTAATACTTATGAGAAAAAATACACATATTCACATGCACAATACATACAGAAAGATTTTCAGCTTTTACACAAATGGTAGCATACCACACATATTACTCTGTATTCTGTTTGTTTGATTTTGTGTAAGTATAGCATGGATACCTGTGTGAAACACAGCCAACATCCCAGTGTGGAACTAGTATCACCAGAAGAACAATTAGTCATGCTATATACCAGGCCTCATAGTTGGCATAGTCAACATTGAACTCGTGCCTATAGACTCATAATACTGTGTACCCCTGGCTGTTATTGCCAGAAAGAAATGCCTCTGTCCCAGATTCTTTGCCTCCCTAGCTACTGATTCAAAGCCTGGTGTGTACACAGCTGATAGGCCAGGCCCAGGTCACATGTCCAGGCCACAGATGCAAGGGAGCCTGCAAGAGTGATGCATAAGTTCGGCACTTTCCGAACAGAGGAACAGAATAGGATTCAGATACTAGGCATAAAAAATCTGTTTCTAAGATTGACTGTCTCTTTCTAAGTTAAATAGTTAGGGAAAAAAACTCCAGATATTGATCTCCTTCCATTAGGAAATAAAACAACCTAAGTTCAGCTCTTCAAAAATCAGTGTTTTTTCCTTGACTTCTCTATCTTCAATGAGTATGACATGAGTATTAATTCTGAATACAAATTTGAGGTTTCTAAAATAATTTTAAAATATTTTACAGCATTTAGAAAGTAGAAGTCTGGTATTAGAATATACCAGAGAGGTTCTTTTTTAGGAAGATTAGCCCTGAGCTAACATCCATGCCCATCCTCCTCTACTTTATATGTGGAACACCTACCACAGCATGGCTTGCCAAGCGGTGCCATGTCCGCACCCGGGATCCGAACTGGCAAACCCCAGGCTGCTGAAGCGGAACGTGCACACTTAACCGCTGCACCACCAGGCCAACCCCCGAGAATTTTTTATAATGAAGAAAAGATGCTGTGTTCCTCCATGTTTTATCATAGTTTTTGAATATGTGCGTGTGTGACGTTTCTCATCACCTCCTCGAGGCAGATACTTCCTGTGAGTCACCTTCTTCTGGCCTCAAAACCATTTGGTACAAATTTAGGGGATCTAAGGCCAGTTCTTTGCCTCTATATATTCCTTGGTTAAATTCTGAATAAGCCAGTTTTATTCTCTCTTATATCTTTACCCTCTTACCATTCTATTCCTGATTCCCTTAACTACTTGCCCCATTCAACTGTGGATCCTAATGAAAACTTTATTCCATTGTTAACAAATTCCATCCATCTTAAGTTTTGGGGAAGAAAGCTCTCTCTCTTCTTGCCTTAACTGTAAGTGTCTCCTTCCTCAGTTCCCCAACTTCCTCCCCTTTAGGTCATCTTAGTAGAGGCTTCCAGGTCTCCCACACAGTGAACCACGAATCCAAGAGGTGAGTTAGCATTTCAATGCATTACCAATGTTGCTTCTGGACATCATTTTCCCATCCTCTCGTAAAGTCTTATTCTCCTTGGAGATTCACTACAATTAGTATTCCACCCTCAATCCCTTCTAATTGTGGCCAGTCCACCTGCCACCTGGTTATTCATTCCCTCACCAAAAACCCAACTCCCAGTCCTCCTTTCCTGGCATAATTCTAAGGATTTTAACATTTGTGGAAATATCTCGTCCAACTTAATGGCCTTGCAATTCCTTTAGCTCTCTACTCAAAAACTCGTGCCCTGAATCTTGTCATGGGTTAGACATTGCTCTACTTTAGCTTCCCACTTTCTGGCCACAGCTTCCTACTTTTTATTTTTCTCGCCACCTTATTCTCACCTGGTAGCTTCACTCTGTTTAAGAAATTTTAAAATATTCACACACAATGGTTCCACACACGTTTATGGTCTCTAAATTTGGTTGGCCTCCCAGTACACCCTTCCAGTCACTTTACTTGGTCCTGGCCTGCTTTCTTTTCCACTCCCCTCAATGACTGTTCCAAAACTTCAAAACTTACCCCAAGTCCTTTCTCCAAACAACTGCTGATTTCATTCTCAGCAGATGACCTTGCCTTTACATCAGTGGAAAAATTGAGGTCATCAGGGAGGTCTCGCTCAATTTCTCTGTAAACATATCTATATTCATTGGTTTTTACTTTCTTTTCCTTCACTCTAGAAGTCTCAATGTCCCTTACCAGCTCAAGGCCAACCCACACTGGTGGCCCAGCTCAATCTCCCGCTGTATCTGCCCTGTCCTTGCTGTCAGTCATCTCTTTCTCAGCCTCTTTATTGGCTCCTCCTCTCAGTCTATAAACACCTGAAACCTTTTCATTTTAAAAGGCCCTTACACCTACATCCTAGTCAACAACCATCCAGCTTCTCTCTGTTCCTCTACTTTTAGATCTTTTGAAAGCATAGAAACACTGGCTTTTTTGAGCTTTTCATCTCAATTCTACTCCTTGAGCTCTGAAATCTGCCTTCCTTATTCCTCTACTGAAACTATATTCCCTAAGATACATAGTGACCTAATTGCCAAATCTAATATATATTTTCCAGTCTGATGTCACTGGACTTCTCTTTCTGACACTGCTAATTACTTTCTCCTTTCAAAATGTAATCTTTTCTTTTCCCAATTATGAAAACAGTACTTGTTCATTACCGGCTTAGTCCATTGGGGCTGCTATAACAAAATACTACAGACAGGGTAGCTTATAAACATCAGAAATTTCTTTCTTACAATTTTGAAGGCTGGAAGTCTGAGATCAACGTGCCAGCATGGTCAGGTGAAGGTTCTCTTCTAGGTTGCAGACTCCTCATTGGATCCTCACTTGGTGGAAGGGGGAGGGAGCGCTCTGAAGCCTCTTTTTATAAAGCACTAATCCTATTCATGAGGGTTCCACCCTTGGGACTTTAGCACCGCCCAAAAGCCCAACCTTCTAATAATAACCTTTGGGGGTTAGAAATTCAACATATAAATTTTGGAGGGACACAACATTCAGACCATAGCAATTACAGAATATTTGGAAAATATAGGAAAGTACAAAGAAGAAAAATATCACCTGTAATAACACTAATTGGTGATAACCACTGTTAACATTTTGAAATATATACGTATACATAAATCGATATATATAGATACACGTAGGCACAATTCTGTACATAGTTTTTACCTGCTTTTTATATACCATATTGTGAATATGTTCACATATCCTTAAACATTTTTTGAAAATGCTTATAACTGCTGCATGATATTCTATAAAACAACTGGATTGTCACATATTAGCTATTCCTCTACTATCAGATATTTGACCCATATTTTTAATCTTTTCTATTATAAATAAAGGTGCTATATATATCCTTGTACATAAGTTATTGACAATTTCCTGGGGATTATTTCTTTAGAATAAATTATTGAAAAAGAATTCTTGGATCCAAGGGTGTAAATATTCTTTTAAGTTTTGCTGCACAATGCCAAATTGACTCCCAGGAAAGTTGTAGTGATTCACACTCTTACTTGCAATGAGTATGAGCACTTGTTTTCCTTTCTTTTTCTTAAAACTTTCTACTCTATTTCCATTATTATGTCCTCTGCTCTTTTCCCATAATAATACCTTCTTCTAGTTCTCCTTGTACTTTGACTTTTTTGGTGGGGGGCCCTTTTGGGAGTTTATCTTCCTATTAAAGTTGATGCTCTCTATGCTTACATTTTTAGCCCACTATCCATCTCACTCTATTATTCCCTAGGGTTATTGCTAGTTTGAACTACTTCCACTAGGCTGAAGATTTCCAAATACAATACACCAGACCTGGCCTCTCTCCTGAATTTTAGGCTCATGTATAGACCCATCCGTAAGGCATCTCCTTTTTGTTATCCTACAAATAACCAAAAACAACCTGTCAAAAAGATGAGTTGATAGTACAACCAGCCCAGGAGTCACCCAAGCTTAAAACCTGGGAGAAATATTTGTCTTTTCTCTCTTGGTCAACCCCACCACCACAGCCCCCATCATAGGGAGAGAAGACTTTTACTTTAATTGCTACCTACCTGAGTAGAAAACATATCAAAGATAGGAATAGTCTCAAATTTCATATTTTTCTTGCTTGAGAGGGAAACATTTGGTGGAGTTTGTTATTGGTAGAAGTTAGTTAAGGCCAGGCCAGAAGTGGGGCTAAAACTTTTATTTCTGACTTTCAGCCCAGAGTAGTACTCTTTTCCTCAGAATTTATGTTCTAACCTATGTGTATAAACTTTTAAAAAATCAGCAAACCATGTAAGGATATTCAAAATTTGAAACCATATTACCTTTAAGCTGGAAGGCATAGTTGAGAAATCCAGTTGAATACCATCATTCCGTTTCTTAACAATCTAGGGGCCAGGGATGTTGCACGGCTTACTCAAAGATGTGTAGTTAGCAGATATCACTAAAATGCAACTCTTATAACTCTTGTTCCAGTGTTCATTTCACTACATGAATATTTCCACGTGTCTTAACCCTTGTCCTCTGAGAAATTCTACAAAAAGATACTCATGCACAAGTAATTTCTGGAAAATCCTGAATATTGTACCTTTCGTGAGCTCTAGATACTTTTGCCTTTGTGGGTTACTTCCTCCATAGAAAACCCTAAGAGCCAGCCCTGATGGTGTAGTGGTTAAAGTCCAGCACACTCCACTTCAGTGGCCCAGGTTTGGTTCCCAGATGTGGAACCATACCACTCATCTGTCAGTAGTCATGTTGTAGCAGTGGCTCACATAGAAGAACCAGAAGAACTTACAACTATACACAACTATGTACTGGGGCTTTAGGGGGAAAAAGAAGAAAAAAGGAGGAAGATTGGCAACAGATGTTAGCCTAGGGTGAATCTTTCCCTGCCAAAAAAAAAAGAAAACTATTAAAATATATTTCATGACTACATTGGTATAAAGATCAATGTAATCTGGGCTGAAGTCATTATTATATTGTCATTTTCTTCTTATTTTAAAAGAAATGAAAATATTTTTGTGGGCTCATAAAAGTATCATGGGCCCTAGGCACTGTGCCTATTGTGCCTGGTGAACAAATCGATCCTATTCATAACGTCTGGCAAAGACTTGCAGAAGTCTTGCAAAGAGAAAACCTATTTACTTTTGTTTTACCTAGCATTTCCAAAATTTTTCCTCATGGGGTCTATTGACATCTCAAAGCTCACTGGTGTTCTATAAAACAGCGTTTTAAAAAAAATGTTCTGTGCTCTCAAACTGCAATGATCATCATTTTGCAGAAGGTAGATAGTAATGCAAAATCATGTTACTCTGACTTCGCTGTGGTTGAGATCTCTGAATTAGCTGTAAAATACCCATAAAAGGCTCTTCAAGATATTTTACAGAGCAGGCAAGCACATCAAATTTTCACATATAGTTCATGTTAACGTATGGAGTAGTTGACAATTATATTTCATTAACACATTTTTCTAGCACATGGGAATAGTAATACACCATTAACTCGTGCTTTTGCTTCTTAAACTAATCAAATAAAATTAGGATGTCTATAAAACTAGATTTCCAACCCATTTTCAGAAGATGGATAATAGAAATTTCATGAATTAGAAATCAGCCAGTATTCATTTTAAAAAGTAGTCACAATCTCTATGCTTTTATGATTCTTTTGACACATTGATATAGAATAATAAAATACTACCTTGTATCTTTAATAACTGTTAATATTCCTTTTAAGAAGAAGGATTTCTTATGAGTATCACCAGAGAAACTTAGGGCATTATCTGAGGACTGGAATGAGAGCCACCTCTGAGAATCCAGAGAAACATCTTTTTGTAAGGGTTTAAGATAGTTGCGTAAGAAACAGATGCCATCTTAGGAGCTATGTACATCCTCTACATATGTGGCTTAAGCAATTAGCTTCAGTTCAATAACATTCACTGAGTGCCTTTTGTTTGATAGGTACTAGGCACAAATAAGGTGCAGCCCCTGTGGATACAGAGCTCAAGTCTAATATGTAAACAGCAAATTTTAATATCATGTGGTGAGAGGTATGCACCAAGGTTATGGAAGCATATGGGGGCAGCAATGGGGGATGTTGTGTAGGCACCTAGTCTAGCCTGTGTGAAAAGGAAAGTGAGAAAGAAGGTGAGATGGTGAATGGTTTATTGTGGGGTGAGAGAGGAACAAAGGACAGGAAACAACTCCTGAAGGAAGCAGTGTTTGAAAAATGGGATGCACTCTGTTTCAGTTTTCTACTATAAATATAAATAAACTAAGTAGAATAATTTGGAACACGCATGCAGCAAAGTTTCCTGTTATATTTAGCAAATAATTTGAAATTGTGGACATGAGACAAAGAGTTATGTGAGAGTTGATTTACTTGTTTTTATACTGAAGAAAACATTTCGATATGTGGTATGATGTCTGAAAATTGGAGTTATAAACTTACAATAATCAAATCTCTTCCAGATCTATACTTTTATAGCAACCTATGACATATTGGTAGGTGATGAGTCAGGATAGGATAGGCTTATGCCACAGTAACAAAGAAAACTAACTAACTAACTAATAAAAATCTCAGTGGCTTAACATAAAATTTATCTTTCACTCACAGACTGCTGTGCGTCCGGAGACTCTCCAAGGTAAACACCACCTTGAGATGATCAGAGAAGCAGACTATTTTGGTTTTCCATCTCCGTCAATTCGACATGAGACCCCCTCCACAATTTCTGTGGCAAAGGAAGAAAATACTGGAAGGTCAAACGTTGGCTATGAAATACTTTGGTCTGGAAGTAATACTTAATATTTCTGCTCACAACCCATTGGCCAGAACTAATTACATGGTTTTCCCAAGGTACAATACTCTTCTGTATCTGGAAGGAGAGGAAATCTGGATATGGGGAACATAGACATCTCTACCACACCAGCATTTTGATAGAAATGTCTTTTTATGTGCTCAAAGATTTAACGCTCTGAAGCAAAAATACTTGATTGGTACCCTTTCCAAAAAATTTTAAAAAGCAATAGAGTCAGAATGTTTAAGTTTTCTATATGAATTTTCAAGCAGTTAATTAACTGTTTACGTAAAATTTTAAGCTTAAAATATATGACAGCTTTTAGGAAGTAACCACATTATCATCAGAAAGCCAAAGTCAATAGCCACTATGAGTATTTAAACTTATCTTTCTAGAGTAATAGAGTATTTAGTATTTTTTATGGTGATCTAGCTTTCTCAAAGTGGAGCACCCTCATCGAGATTTACTGGGGTACCTGCTATGAATGAAGATTTGTCACCCCACCTACAGAATGAGACTCTCTGACATTAGGAAACTACAAGCTCTCTTGGAGATTATTACACACGCTGATGCTTGAGAACTATTGACCCAAAGGAAGCAGATGGTCAATGCTGGGGAAAGGAAATAATAGGCTTTCTTGAACCCTGATTGTGGAGTAGAGCTTGCCTTGAGGCTTGCCTGGTCGAAGGCAGGAAGATCTGATTTGACTCATGTTAGTCCTGGTCAGAAAAAATCTCAACAAGCAGGACCCTCCTGGGAGCACCCCAGCTATCTATTCAGCAGGAAAGCCCTATCATGCTCCTAGTCGTGGGACCTACTTTGAGCACAGAGGTGATTGAAGAATCATGCTTCTTTTCACTTTGATGTTTTTATTTTCACCTCTTGTCTTTTCTGGGTACCTTTGTTCCCTGGGTGATCCCATCCAGTCTTATTGCTTTAAATACCTTCTATATGCTAACTCTTTGAATATATATCTCTCCAGAATGAACTCCTTTTCTAACTTCAGACTATTGCCTGCTCAACATCTCCATTCAGATGGCTAGTAGGCTTTTCAAAGTTGACATGTCTAAAACTGATCCCATGATATTCTTCCCTCAAACATGATCCTCTCATGGGCTGACTCCCCCATCTCAGTTTATGGCAACTTCATTTTTTGTTGGTTCATGCCAAAGTTCTTGAAGTCATACTTGACTTCCCTTTCTCCCACATATACCATTCAATCTCCTACCGAATCCTCCCAACTTTGCTTTCAAAATATACTCAGGATTTGATCACTTCTCATTCACCTCCACTGTTACTACTCCAGTTTGAGCCCCCAGCATCTCTTATCTGGCTTATTGCAATAGTAACTTAGATGGTCTGTCTATTTCTTTCTTCTCAAGTCCCCTTTAGTCTCTTCTCAAGATGGCAGCCAACATGACCCTGTTAAAATAATACAACAGATCATAACCACTTCTGTGCTCAAAATCTTCCAAAAGGCTTCCCACAACACTCAGAGGAAAAATCAAAGTTCTAATGATGGTCTGCAAGGCCTTGCATGATCTGGTCCTCCTCTCCAACCTTATCTCCTTCTACACTTTCCCTTATTCACTCATTTCAGACACATTAAACTTTTTTACTTCCTTTAACACACCAGTCCTGGTCTCTCCTTTGTACTTGCTATTTCACCTGCCTGAATGATTTCCCCAGATATTTGCAGGTCATCCTTCATGTCTTTGTTCCAAGGGCATCTTCTCAATGAGGATATAGTGATAAGTGCTAAGGAGAAAGAGAGGGGATATAATGTGCTGGATTGGGAGGAGTGTGGTCCACTGTAGATAAAATGTCACCCTCCTCCCAATCTAGCACATTATATCCTCTTTCCCACTTTAGCACTCATTGCTAACACACTACATATTTTATTTATATCTTGTTTATTACCTGCCCTCTACATCAGTTTATAAAGGTTCATGAAAGCAAGTTTTTTGACCTGCTGTTTGTCCCAGCTTCCTATATATCTTAAACTGAAACTTTTCACTCAAAATTGCTAAGTTGAGGGAATAACTCAGAGGCAAGTGACACAAAGTAGACACAATGACCAGAGCTTTGGTCCCCAAGGGGAGAAAATTCCAGGAAAACAAGACAGAGTGAAAGGAATGGGAAAAACAATTTATGCAAATATGGAAGTATGTGGCTGTGGCAGGCAGCCTCTAAAATGGCTTCCACTGATCCTTGCTTCCTGGTATTCAAAAGAAATGTCTCTCCTTTCAATTTGGGCTGGACCTAGTAACTCACTTCTAACAAATAGAATATAGCAAAAGTGACGGCATGTCATTTTTAAGATTTGGCTACAAAATGATCTAGTCTCCATGTTGCTTAGCCTCTCATGCTCTTTCTTACATTCTCACTCTGATGAAGCAAAATGCCATGTTATGAAAAGGCCCATGCTGTATGGAAAGGTCTGTATGGCAAGGCACTAAGGAAAGCCTCTGCCTATAGCCAATCTGATTCAGCCTTCAGTCTGACCTGTGAGGACCAGAATCCTTCCAACAACTAGAGTGATCTTGGAAGCATATAATTCCCCTTTGGAGCCTTGAGATGATTGCTGCCCTCGTCAATACCTTGATTGCAGCCTGAGAGACCCTGAGCCAAAGGACCCGGCTAAGCCATTCCTACTTTCTTGACCCACAGAAACTATGAGATAATTAACATTTGCTGTTTTAAACTACTAAGTTTTGGGCGTAATTTGTTACTCAGTCATAAATAACGAATATAGTGGTCATATAGCAAAACATGTAATTATGTATAAGAGTATCTTTTTAAGGAAACATGAATTATTGGTGATAAATGAGTGGTAATTTTAAGTGAGGATCTATGTTCATAGTAGCATTTATCAAACTGGTTATATTTATTCATTTGTTCCACAAATATTTTATTGAGAACCAACTCAGTGACAGGCAGAATTCAAGATGGAAAAAGTGTCTACTGTAATGGAGTTTATAATCTAGTGTAGAGTGAGAGTAATAGGGATAAACATCAAGTTCAGAAATAAATGATTAATAATTTCAGATAAAATAAAACTGGGTTATGCTACCTAGGCAAACTGGCCATGCAAGTGGGGCACCTCTTTTGAAGGCCTCTTGGAATTTGTAACCACTGAGTTGAATTCCGACTGATAAGAAAGGTCTGGCAATGGGAAAAACTGTGGGCAGAACATTGCTGGCAGAAGGAATGGCAAATGCTGAGCTGGAAATAAGAATAATGTGTAGATAGAGGTTGGATCATGTAGTGTGTTTGGATTTTATTCTAAACGTAGTAGAAAGCCCTTAGAGAGTTTAAGCAGGGAGTAGAATGTTCCATTTTAAATGTTTAGATGATTGTTCTGGCTTCTGTATAAAAAATAGATTGTGGTGGATGGGAGGTTAAGGAACGAGAAAAAGTTAGGAGACAGTATGGGGTTAGTCTACTCAACAGGGCTTGACTATAACTCAGCTACTTTCACTGGCAATGGAGCACTGAGCCACAAAGATCTTGCGTGAGGGGAGACTATGAGACTGTGGTTGATTCACAAGTGGATCTTACTTCCTTGTCAGTGTAATCTGAATGATTAGCAAATTGGTTTGTGCGTGGGGTGATGTTAGGGGAATAAAAAGAAGCCACATTTGCAGTCAACTCGTTTGTTCTTAAAACAGAGTCAAGTTTACTTCTTCTATTAATCAAAAGAGTATTTAAAGACATATTAGCCTTAGTGTTTTGTGCAAGGAACAACTCCTCATTGCTCAAGAAGAAAATGCAACTTTGATGTTTTTAAAACAGCTGTTAGCATTTTCTTTTTGCGTTCATAAGTAAGATTTTTATGACCTTGAAGACTAGCTTCACAGTGCTATAAACTAATTAAATGTTAAATATAGCGTGTCTTAATCTTGGTAATAAGTATTCCACATAGAAATGACTCTTCAACTCCTTTTATGCTAATTAGGACTCTAAGTGAAAAAAGAACTACAGGAAGAGATATACTCTGTTGATGAGCCTTATCAACTGCCAGGAAAAAGAAAGGAAATGATGAAATATGGGATGGGAAAGTTGAAACACTTACAGCTGTTACAAACTGCTAGCTTGTTGCTGACTCAGACTAAAGGGCTATGGAAAACTGAGGGAGGAAAGAACGATGAAGTAGGAAGTGGGTACAAATTTTCCAAATCACCATGGGTTCTTTAAGTATTATAAAAACAATAAAAATCTGGTAACATGACTTTATTGCAAGTTTAGCACCCAAGTGGGGACCATTGAGAATAAAATAGGCCATTACTATAAGTGCACCTTTGTCCAAATGTGTATGAGGAGGGATGGTATATCGGTTTCCCAAGGTTGCTGTAGCAAATTACCACAAACTTAGTGAATATAAGCAACAAAAATTTGTTCTCTCACAGTGCTGGACACCAGAATTCTGAAATCAAAGTGTCAACAGGGTTGGTTCCTTCTGGACTCTCTTAAGGAGAATCTGTTCCATGCTTCTCTCATAGCTTCTGGTGGCACTGGCAATCCTCAGTGTTCTTTGACTTATAGAAACATCACTCCAATGTCTGCCTCTGTCTTCACATGGCTTTCTTCCTGTGTCTCTCTGAGTCTCAAATAAATCTCTCTCTCTCCTTTCTCTAATAAAGACAACCACTCCTTGGATTTAGGGCCCACTCTAAATCCAGGATGACCTCACCTTGAGATCCTTAACTTAATTACATTTGCAAAGACTCTATTTCCAAATAAGCTCACGTTCACAGGTACTCGGAGTTAAGACTTAGATATGTCTTTTGAGGGGACACAATTCAATCCACTACAAATGGCATATAAAAATGGTTTAAGGGGCCGGCCCCATGGCCGAGCAGTTAAGTTCGCGTGCTCTGCCTCTGCAGCCCAGGGTCTCGCCAGTTCGGATCCTGGGCACGGACATGGCACAGCTCGTCAGGCCACATTGAGGTGGCGTCCCACATAGCACAACTAGAAGGACCCACAACTGAAATATACAACCATGTACTTGGCGGATTTGGGGAGAAAAAGCAGGAAAAAAACCAGATTGGCAACAGTTGTTAGCTCAGGTGGCAATCTAAAAAAAACAAATGGTTTAAGTTTGAGAGGCATGATGCGGACTTATTTTTTTGGACTGAGTTGATAAACTAAATTTTCTGATCATAAAATGATTTAACTTTTATTTTAGAAAACAAAAAATAAAAACACAAAGAAGAAAATAAAATGTGATTTAACTTAAAAGATTATTTTTGAACCCAATAGAAAACAAGCCATTTTTATTTGACCACTAAAAGAACCATTTTTAAGGTTAATTTAAAAAATCAAAGTATAACATGTATATCAAAAGTCCATAATTTGTAACTGTACTGTTTGATGAATTTTCAAAAAGTGAACGCATCACTGTAAACACCATCCATTATCAAGAAATTGAATACTATCAGCACCCCAAAATTCTTCTTATGATCCTAGTCACTACCTGCCTCCCTGAGGGTAACCACAATCCTGACTTCTAACACTCTATAGAATAATTCTTCCTGGCTTTTACTTCCATATAATTGAATCATATAGTATATTACTACATTCTTTTGTATCTGGCTTCTTTCATTCAATAGTATACTCATGTGTTGCACATGGCAACACATTCTCATTGCCATATAGTATTTTACTGTATGATTGTGCCACAATTTATTAATCAATTCTACTGTTGATAGGTGTTTGGATTGCTTCCAGATTTGTCTATTATGAATAATGTTGCTACACACATTCTTGTACATATCTGTGGTACATATATATTCACATTTCTTTGGGGTACATATGGGAGAGTGGAGGAGTTAGAACATAGGGTATGCATGTGTTCAGTTTTAACAAATATTGCTAAACTGTTTACCAAAGTGGTTGTACCAATTAACACTCTCACCAGCAGTGTTAGAGCATTCCAGTTGCTCCATATCCTTTATAGCACTTGGTATTTTTAGGCTTTTTAATTTTAGCCAATCTAGTAGGAAACTAAAGAAAATTATAATATGATTTGAAGCAATTGATGAACTGTAAGAAATGAGACTATGATTTACCTTTATGATAGGAACATTCCTCTTTAAGGGGTACAGAATTGATCACATTCAATCCATGGAAAAGTAAATACTAGTTGACACAAGAATAAATATTTTCATCATCATAATAATGCTTTTGGTGCTTATATTTTATAATCTCTTGGTAAAGCATGAAATACTTAAACATGACTGCAGATTGAAATGAAAAATTTAGCAGCCTTGACAATGTAAAATAAAGGGAAACTGATGAAAGATGAGAAGTGGAAGGAAGAAATGGAAAGAAGGGGTATCTTCATCTCACAAGGTGAATAGTGGAGAGATAACAGTTAAAAGTTGATAGGATGTGGAATAGAGTTTAACATGCATTATTTAAAGCTATAAAAGCAAGCAATAGAAAAAGAAATTATAATAATATAGTTTAGATAACTAGAAGGAAGATATGGGGAAAGTAGAGTTTTACGTATATTATTTAAAGTTATAAAAGCAATCAATAGGAAATCTTAAAGTTAGCATAATTAATAAAAAATACAAGTAAGAGACAGGGAATTGGGGGTAATATTATTGAATTAAATCTACATTTTTTTCATAGAAAGTTGTAAATAGATACAATATAAAGTTGATAAAGCAAAAAGTATATTAAGTTATTTAGAGTTACTAAGATAAATATCCAAAGAACTAAAAAAAGTTAAAGAGGTTGCCCCTGGAGAATGACCCTGAGAGTAGGATGGCCTAGGCCTAGAGATGAGTGCTTTTCATTGTAATCTTTTCTGTACTACTTAACTGTTTACCATATGTATGTATTACTTTGATATAAATAAATGAAGTTTTAAAAGTAAGAATTGTTTGGGTAGATGATCAACTCTAATCCTCTGGGTGTGAGTGATTTCAGCTCCTACTTTGGAGAGAGGAGACAGAAAGGAGAGAATCACAAGTGAGAATGAAGATGCATCATGAGATCCAGAAATTGGGTTACCAGAAAGAAAATTGGGGAAGATACGTTAAGAAAAAAAGGATCACCATCAGATTGAAAATAAGTGATAAATAAGAATTATTTTATTTACTCAGAGTATTTCCTTCAAAATTTCATCTTGTTTGAAATAGCTCATGGTTGGAGAATTTAGACAGGTGACACATGCAGAAATACAGGTAGAGTGTGCTGGCTTCCCAATTTCTCAACTTTGTAGGTCAATTCATGGTTTCACTGTTTCCAGATAAATCTCACTGTCAATCTGATCTTATCACCCCTTGCTCAAAATCTCCAATGGCTCCTCATTGCCTATTCAGTTAAATATCAAATCCTTACCATGGCATTCTAGGCCCTGAATAACATGGCCTCAACATACAGATCACCTGTAATTATACTACTGGTAAGTATTAAGACGAGAATTTGAACTGAGGCAGCATTGCCTTTGAAGCCTGTGCTCTTTCATCCTATACCATGAAGCTTGTCATGTGAAACTCACATATGCACACAGAGACACATAATGATCATTGCAGCATTGCCTATAAGAGTAAAAAACTGGAAGCAATCTAGACGTCCATTAATAGGAGAAGGGATTAGCTAATGGGGTAAGGTCATATAGTACAAGAATCAGAAATAGTTAAAATAAATGAACTAGATCTATATGTTTCAATATGAATAAATCACCAAAGCAAAATGTTGATTGAAAATAGCAACATATAGAAGGTTACATACAATATGATTCTGTTTATATAATTTTTAATAATATACATATATTATAAAAAAGAGCAAAAAGACTATCAGAAAAAACATACATTAAAATCAGGATGGTGATTGTCTCTATGGAGGGAAAAGAATTGAATTGAGAAGGCTACAAAGGAGGCATCAACTCTTGTTACATTGTACTTAAAAAGAAAAGACCGGAAAACAGTGGAGCAAACAAGTAACATAGGTATATGGTAATTATAAAATATTACGTAAAACAAATATGTGGATAGAAAAATAATTGAAAAGATACAACAATATTCTTTTTATCTCTGGGTGATGAGATTATGGGTGACTTTGTTCTTCTCTTTGCTTATTTTTCTTAATTTTAAAAAATAACCCTTTTTGACTTCTGGTTTCTAGTCCAACACATAAAGAGCTTGGATGTCATCACTTCAATCCTCGTAACAAAAACAATGCTTGTAAAAAACTGAAACTCTACAACTCTTCTTAGATCCATTGGAGGATTGAGGTCACAGGGCAAACTGCTGCCCCAGAAACTAGAAACACGTGTGATACAGAGAATCACAGTTTACTAGGAAGAGAAGCTGCTACAGGAGCTCGGTAAACTTTAAGCATTCCTACTGAAAGGATAACTATCTAGTTGCTAGAGACTGAATGTGGACTAGATTGAGCCATAAAACTCCTGGGGCCCAGTCTTATAGGGACCTCCATACTTTTAGGAGCATTACCCCTAGGAGCCTGACCAAATTCTCAGTGTGAAGATCAGAGAAAAGTCCCTTTGTGCTACAGGTGGGGGTGCATGTGTGGGAGTAATAACTTTGAAATGAGCCCAGAGAATTCTATTCTCCTTAAAAACGGCCTGCCCTGAAGGGAAACTGTTTTACCAGAGCCTAATCCACTTAGATTTTACCATAGCCTGTCTGATCTGGGGGAAGGGAAATACCCAACTCCAGGTCGTTCTAGCCTTCCTGTCTTACGTAAGGGGAAAAAGAAGGCTGAGAAGCAATTCTGAAGGTCATAGGCTCACTGAAGACTGAAACCTAATTATAAAATTGTAGAACTTTTCCCCTCCTCCCACATTTTGTTGCCACATCAATATAGCCCCTGTATAATAACAGGGGCTTACAGCTGAAAGAACTACAAGCCTCAGCCTCAATTTAAGAAGGAGTCTCTAGGGAAACCCAAAGATAATAGAGGGGATGAAAATAAGAACGCTAGATGGCATTTTAGTCTCTGACACCACAGCTACAGCAAACAGTAAACACAGCCTAACTCTTAGCCAGATACACACAAAACCTCACACTAAAAGCATATTTAGCTCCATTTCTTCTACTAAATACATCATGTTTACCTTTCAACAAAAAATTACAAGGCATGCTAAAGGCAAGAACAAAATCTGAAGAGACAAAGTAAGCATCAGAAACAGACTCAGATATGGTAGAGATTTTAAAATATCAGGCTGGAAATTTAAAATAACTATGTTATGGGCTGAATTTCATCCTCTCGAAATTCATATGTCAAAGTCCTAACCCCCAGTACCCCAGAATGTGACTGTATTTGAAGATAGAGTCTTTAAAGAGGTATTTAAATTAAAATAAGGTCATTAGAGAGAGCCCTAATCTAATTTAACTGGTGTTCTAATAAGAAGAGAAAATTAGGACACAGACAGGCACAGAGGAAAGACTATATGAAGACACAAGGAGAAAATAGCCATCTAGAGGCCTCAGAAGCTACCAACCCTGCTGGCACATTGATCTTGGACTTTTAGCCTCTAGAACTGTGAGAAAAGAAATTTCTGTTGTTTAAGCCACCCAATCTGTGGTACTTTGTTATGGTAGCCCTAGCAAACTAATACAATAATTAATATACTAAGAGCTCTAGTGGAAAAATTAGACAACATGCAAGAACAGATGGGTAATATAAGCAGAGAGATCCAAACTCTAAGAAAGAATCAAAAGGAAATGCTAGATCAAAAACACCATAACAGAAATGAAGAATACCTTTGATGGTCTCATCAGTAGAGTGGACACAGCTGAGGAAAGAAGGAGCATGCTTAATAATATGTCGACAGAAGCATCCAACTGAAAAGCATAGAGAAAAAACAATAGAAAAAATGGAACAAAATATCCAAGAACTGTCGACAATTACAAAAGGTGTAACAATATGCATAAGGAACAAAAGAAGGAGAAGACAGAGAGATAGGAACAGAAGAAATATTTGAAGTATTAATCCCTGAGAATTTTCCAACATTAATGATGGACACGAAACCACAGATCCAGGAAGCTCAGAGAACATGAAGCAGGAAAAATACCCCAAATTTACACCTAGCCATATGTGTTAGTTTTGTAGAACTGCCATAACAAAATACCACAAACTGGGTGGCTTAAACAACAGAAATTTATTGTCTCACAGGTCTAGGGTCTAGAAGTCTGAAATGAAGGTGTCAGCAGGGCCTCCCTCCCTCTGAAACCTGTAGGGAAATCCCTATTTGCCTCTTCCTAGTTTCTTGTGGTTTGTTGGCAATCTTTGGCATTCCCTGGCCTGCAGCTGCATGACTCCAATATTTGTCTTCCTCATCACATGGCATTCTACTTGTGTATCTCTGTGTCTTCACATAGTTATCTTCTTATAAGGACATCAGTCATATTGGATTAGCACCCCATTCTACTTCAGTATGACCTCATAACTTAACTAATTACACCCTCAATGCTCCTATTTCCAAATAAGGTCACATTCTGAGGTTCTGGGTGTTAGGACTTCAATATATATTTTTCGGGCGGGGGGTGGGGAGGCAATTCAAGCAATAATAGCATATCATATTTTAACTGCAAAAACATCAAAGATAAAGAGAAAGTTTTGAAGGAAGCCAGAGGGGAGGTGGACTTTACATACAGGGAAACAAGAATAAGAATTATATCAGACTTTTCTTTAGAAACCATGCAAGCAAGAAGAGAGTGGAGTGAAATATTTAAAGTTTTGAAAGAAAAAACCCCAAACCAAGCAACTTCAAATTCTGTACACTGCAAAATTTTCCTTCAAAAGTGAAGGAAAGATAAAGACTTTCTAAGACGAATAAAAATTGAGGGAATTTGCCACCAGTAGACCTGCCTTGCAAGAAATGTTAAAAGAAATTATTCATAGATAATGAAAATGATATGAGTCAGAAACTCAGATCGATGTAAAGGAATAGATAAAGGCAAATAAAATCTTTTATTTTTCTTAGTCTTAATTGATCTAACAGATAATTTGTTCAAAATAATAATAGCAACAATATACTTGGTAACTACAGCTTATGGATAAGTGAAATGAACAACAGTAGTATAATAAGTAACAGGATGAAGAAATTGAGTATACTTTGTTATAGGGTATCTGCACTACCCATGAAATGAGATAGTGTTATTTGAAAGTGCACTAGATTAGTTGTAAACGTATACTACAAACTCTAGAGAAACCACCAAAAAAAATTTAAAAGAAGTACAATTGACACACTATGAGAAGAGAGAAATAGAATCATATAAAATGCTCAATTAAAACCCAAGAATGCAGGAACACGTACACATACAAAGAAACAAAGAACAAGGGCAATAAAAAACAGTTAAAAATATGGTAGATATTAATATAACCATATTAATAATCACTTTAAATTTTAATGGTCTAAATATACCAATTAAAAGGCAGAGATTGTCAGAATGGATTTTTTAAAAAGGCCCAACTAAATATTGTCTACAAGAAACCCACCTTAAATATAAAGACACAGATAGATTAAAAGTGAAGGGATGAAGAAAGATATACAATGCTAACACTAATCAAAGAAAGCTGGTGTAGCTACATTAATTTCAAACAAAGCAAACTTCAGAGCAAGGAAGTTTATCAGAGATAAAGAGGAGCACTACATAACTGTAAAGGGGTCAATTCTCCAGGAAGACATAAAAATCCTTAATATGTACATAGCATTTTGATACATGAGGCAAAAATTGATTGCACTACGAGGAGAAATAAAAAAAAATCCATAATTATAGTTGGAGACAGATCCAGAAGATCAGTAAGGATATAATTGAACCAAACAGCATCATCAATCCACTGGACTTAATTGACATTTATAGACTATTTGACTCAACAACAGCAGAACACACCTTCTTCGAGTTTACATGGAGTATTCATCAAAATAGACCACATTCTGGGCCATGAAATACAACTTAACAAATTTTTAAAAATAGAAATTATTCAAAGTACTCTCTCAAACCACAATGGAATTAAACTAAAAATCCATAATAGAAACATATCTAGAAAGTCCCAAAATATTTGGAGACTAAACACACTTCTAAAAATAAACTCTCATTTTTTAACAGGAAAATAAATAATAATGCTGTTTAAATATAGTCATGCCTTGCTTAACAACAGTGATACATTCTGAGACATGTGATTTTAGGCAATTTCATCATTGTGTAAACATCGTAGAGTCTACTAACACAAACCTAGATGGTATAGCCTACTATATATACCTAGGCTATATGGCATAACCTATTCCTCCCAGGCTACAAACACGTACGGCATGTTACTGTACTGAATACTGTAGGCAATTGTAACACAATGGTAAGTATTTGTGTATCTAAACATAGAAAGGTGCAGTGAAAATACAGTATAAAAGATAAAAAATGGTACACCCATATAGGGCACTTACCATGAATGGAGCTTGCAAGACTGGAAGCTGCCCTGGGTGAGTCAGTGAGTGAGTGGTGAGTGAATGTGAAGCCTAGGACATTACTGTACATTACTGTAGACTTGATAAACACTGTACTTTATTTTTTTAAAGATTGGCACCTGAGCTAACATCTGTTGCCAATCTTCTTTTTTTTTGTTTTGTTTTGTTTGTTTTTCTTCTTCCCCCAAAAGCCCCCCAGTATGTAGTTGTATGTTCTGGTTGTAGGTCCCTCTGATTGTGCTATGTGGGACGCTGCCTCAGCGTGGCCTGATGAGTGATGCCATGTCCGCGCCCAGGATCCGAACCAGGGAAACCCTGGGCCCCCAAAGTGGAGCGCATGAACTTAACCACTTGGACCCGCGTCGGCCCCAACACTGTACTTTTAAGTTAAGTTAAATTTATAAAAAATATTTTTCTTTCTTCAATAATAAATTAACCTTAGCTTACTGAAACTTTTTAATTTTATAAACTACTTAATTTTTTTAACTTTTGACTTTTTTGTAATAACACAGCTTGAAACACAAACACATTGTACAGCTGTACAAAAATTTTTCTTTCTTTATTTTATAAGATTTTTTCTATTTTTAAAATTAAATTTTTTTAAACTTTTTGAAATTTTTCGTTAAAAACTAAGACACAAATACACACATTAGCCTAGGCCTGCACAGGGTCGGAAATCATCAATATCACTGCCTTCCTCTCAATACCTTGTCCACTGGAAGGTCTTCAGGGTCAGTTACATGCATGGAGCTGTCATCTCCTATGATAACAATGCCTCCTTCCAGAATACCTCCTGAAGGACTTGCCTGAGCCTCTTTTTGAGAAGGAGTCACTCTTTTCAGAAATATGTCCATGGTGGTTTGCTTGGTTTGTTTCTTTTTTTTCATCATAGATTTGCTTGTAAGCAGGTAATACACCATAAATATTCCTCTCTATTAATGAAAACCTTTCAGTGTTGGGGGGTCCATGTTTTCAAACTTTTTAAGGAGCTTGTTGAGATCTGCAAAAGCTTCTGCTAAACCATTACTGGAAATTTTATTGAGAGTTTTTGTTTTCCTTCTTCTGCAGTCTCCTTTTCTCTTGCCTCTTCTTCAGCTATGCATTCTTGTTCCAGTTCCAACAAGTCCTCATTAGTCCGTTCCACAGGAACCACCTCTAGGAGCAACTCAATGTTACCCTCATCCATATCCAAGTTAAAGCTGTTTGCCACTCAACCACAGACTTGATTTCTGCAACCTCCTCATCCTTGGCAAATCCTTTGAAGTCATGGACGAACCTCTTGAGTGTCTTCTTCCAGATGCCATTCATACACTCCGTGGTGACATCACCCCAAGCCCAAGTAAGATTCTTGATGCAGTCCTACATGTTGTAATCCTTCCAGAATTGCATCAGTGGCTTCTTAGTGTCTTCCTCAGTTGCAGCTATAGCCTGGACAAAGGTCCTCCTCAGGTAGTAGGCCTTAAAAGCTGCTATAACTCCTTGGCACGTTGGTTGGATCAAAGACGTGGTGATTGGAGGGAGAAACACCACTTTGATATTGGGTAAAGATCACCAGTAAGAGGAGGAGTCCAGAGCATTATCAACCATAAGCAAAATCTTGAAAGGTATGTTATTCTCCAAACAGTACTTCTCTATTTTTTTGGCATAGCAATTCAGGAGGGTGTCTTGAAAGAGGAGCTGAGTCATCCATGACTTCTTTTTTTTTTTTTTTAAAGATTTTATTTTATTTTTTCTCCCCAAAGCCCCCAAGTACACAGTTGTATATTCTTTGTTGTGGGTCCTTGTAGTTGTGGCATGTGGGACGCTGCCTCAGCGTGGTTTGATGAGCAGTGCCATGTCCGCGCCCAGGATTCAAACTGACGAAACACTGGGCCGCCTGCAGCGGAGCGCGTGAACTTAACCACTCGGCCATGGGGCCAGCCCCCATCCATGACTTCTTATTGCTCCTATAGTACAGCGGCAGTGTGTGCTTATTGATATGCTTGTAGGCCCTGGGGTTTTCACTGTGCCAAATCACAAAGGGTTTCCATTTGTAGCCTGCAACATTGCTCCCCCGTAAGACTGTTATCCTATCCTTAAAAGCCTTGAAACCTGACATTGACTTGGCCTTCTTATGGATGAAAGTCCTTTCAGGCATTCATTTTCAGAATAGGAAAGTTTTATCCATATTGCATATCTGCTCTGACAACTAATTTCCCTCCACAGTCAGCTTATCTAGAGTTTCCAAAAATGCTTCAGCTGCCTTCACATCAGCACTTGCAGACTCACCACTCACTTTCATATTATGTAATGAATAACAATTCTTGAACTGTTTAAATTGCCCAGAGCTAGCAGTAAACTCAAGATTGTAGTTGGGTTCAGCCTTTTCTTTTGTGTGTGTGTGTGTGAGGAAGATTGGCCCTGAGCTAACATCTGTTGCCAATTTTTCTCTTTTTGCTTGAAGAAAATTGTTGCTGAGCTAACATCTGTGCCAATCTTCCTCCATTTTATGTGGGATGCTGCCACAGCATGGCTTGACGAGTGGTGCTAGGTCTGTGCCCAGGATCCGAACCTGCGAATCCCTGGCCGCTGAAGTAGAGCATGCAAACTTAACCACTATGCCACCAGGCTGGCCCCAGGTCTAGTCTTTTCTTTCAACATCGCAAACAAACTTTTTGCTTTGATCATGATTATCATGGTGCTGAAAGGGATATGCTTCTGTGTCTGGTCTTCAATCTGGGTCATGAGAAGTTCTCCATGTCTGATATAGTCAGTGCTCAAATTTTTGTTAGTTTCATTGCCTTCAATGAAGCTGATCCTTTAATAGCGTCCATCACTTTATTCTTGTTCTTCAAGATCATAGCTATCATGGAATGGGACATGCCTGACTGGTGAGCAACAACCACCACTGATTTTCCACCTTCATAGTCCTTAATTACTTTTAATTCCATTTCGAGTACAATCACTCAACATGATGTCTTACTGGCAATGTTAGTGGTGGATTTTGTATGCTTGGGGCCATGATAAACAAAGCAACATGATATTAAATCAAGCACAAGAGATAATGATGCAATCAAGGGATGTAGTAAACACAAGATGCATGAGGCTGCTGCCGGAATTAATACAGCATACTGTTTTACAGTAAACATTTTTTATAAGTAGAGTACACTCTAAAATAATGATAAAAGTATAGTAAATACATAAACCAGTAACATAGTTGTTTATTATCATTATCAAGTATTATGTACCATACATAATTGTATGTGCTATGCTTTTATATGACTGGCAGGCACCAGGTTTGTTTACACCAGCTTCGCCAGAAACAGGTGAGTAATGCATTATTCCATGACGTTATGATGGCTATGACATCACCAGGCAACAGGAATATTTCAGCTCGATTATAATCTTACGGTACCACCATCGTAGATGCTGTTCATCATTGACTGAAATGCTGTTATGTAGCACACAAGTATATATAAAGCCATGCTTCAATTCTTTAGGAGTAAAACACATTTTTCTCTAACAGTCAAGAAGTATTTTCCCCTTCTCCAGAAGAAGTTAAAAGCCATAATTTCAGTTTCTCCAGGCCTCTATTATAAAACACTATTTTTAGTTTTTGATAATTTTATGGAAATTTCTTCTTTAAGGATTAGCTACATCCACTTGACCTTAGCCCAGAGGTAACACACAGTTTAGAAGAGTTCACATTATGAGGGCAATACTAACTTTTTATTTTCAAACGTAAATGTAAATTGGTAAACTGGCCTAGTGAATTTATATTTAAAATACTTACCTATGTGCCTCTGGATGAAATATGACATTATCTTTAATAATATGTAGTGGCTCTCTAATCTTTTCTTTCTCTGCTCACCTATAAAGGTTTTAGCAGTGTAGTGACATGAATCCTGGAGATTAGTTTCAGTCCATGTTTCCACATGCCCCAAATCTGACCATTTCAAAATCTGACTGGATGGTCAAATCAGTTTTTACCATGAATTATTGTCCAGTTCCTTCATTTAGAAAGAAAATCAAACCAAGCGAAAGAATTGCTTGCTGGTTAATTGCAGAATGGAGGGGAGTATGTTATTTAGGATAGGTCCAAATGCTATAAGAATCAACTCTAAACCTCAAAGACACTAAGTTCAGTTCTTGCCAGTACAAATTCAGAGTAGCTATTTTTTGGCTAAGCAGTTATTCTTGGCAACTTTCCTCTAAGGAGTGATTCTAGGATCAAGGTGTCTTCTTTCTTATATATCAGCTTTGGAATCCTCCATCAGATGCTCTGTATCCAGGCAGGAGACAAGAGAAGAGCTTCGAAGATCTCATTGGAGATTCTAGGGGCCTAGCCTCCAAATGAAGGTACATAACCTTGCCTACAATCCATTTTACAGAACTGGTCACATGTCTTCATCTAGATGCAGGAGTGATGGGGAAAATTTAGTCTTTCTGTGTGCCCAGGAAAAAATGAAATGGCTTGATGAACACGTATGATTGTTTCTGCCATAGGGGACAAATATGTAGACCTGAAAACATGGCTTATTGTCTGTTTCTATTGTGCTTAATTGGTGGCAGAATCCCAAACTAGGGTCAGCCATCTTTTCCTTCTTTTGAGTTAAAACTAGCATGTCAGGAGTCTATAAGGACTCTAGAATGAAAGTCAAGAGAGACCAAGGCATGGCCTCTGTCACTAACAGATAGCCAGGTGATGAATACCTAATGAAAGCCATTCTCTAAAATAGTCTCTCTAGGGGGCTAACTCCGTGGCCGAGTGGTTAAGTTTGCACGCTCGGCTGCGGCGGCCCAGGGTTCGGATCCTGGGTGCGGACATGGCACCGCTCATCAGGCCACGTTGAGGCGGCGTCCCACATCCCACAACTAGAAGGACCTGCAACTAAGATATACAACTGTGTACAGGGGGGTTTTGGGGAGATAAAGCAGAAAAAAATAAAATAAAATAGTCTCTCTCTATTTATTACAGTTAAAGAATCAGAAATCAGAAGGTTTATAGGACAAAACTAAAGTCACATGTTGAAGCATTGATAGATATTGGACTAGAGTACCAGCCTTCTGGTCTCCTAGTCCAATAATTGATTTTTTGCTGAACTATCTTTCCAAGATGGACGCACAAAGGTCAATAAACAACATTGTTAGTTGGGAAGACAGACACTGCTTCCCAGTGTATTCTGACAAAAGCCAAATTTAAGTCACTCCTATACACTGTACCTCCAAATGCTAAAATTGACTATAATTCCTGAAATAAAGACTCTAAATAAGCAAACTAAACTTTAGAAGGCAATCAAATAATTAAAAAGAAAATGTTTAAATCTTGTCCTGCAAAATCCATAAGTATATCTGGTGGTTTTATTGTCAAAATGTAAGCTTCTACCTATTAAATAATAAATGAAATTTAAATAAAAGAAACCATCAAAGTGAATAATTCCTAAGAAAAAAATTAGATTGTTTTGTTTATTATATTTTTGAGGAGTATATGAGAAATTTCCCATCTTACTCTCATAATTTAATACCCACATTAGGTTATTTAGGTTGCTTTTTTTCATGGTCTTCAGTGTTTTTCTGATTTTCAAAGAATGAGACCCTTTGCCAATTAAATATGACACTATGAAAGAACACACTTGTATTTTATCAGTCTTAGTTTTTTAATCATAGAGAATGTCATTATTGCTAAAGTTAGCTTTTCTAGTAAGATAGACTTAAAATCTTTTAAGATAACTTGAAATTGGAACAAAACAGCAATTTGAAATATTTGCCACGAAGTGGTAGAACTGGAAAAGACTGTAGAGTTCTCTCACACCAGCCCCTCAATTTATACACTTATGCATACATTCATTTAACAAAATTTGAATGCCTCTCATGTGTTGGGCACTGCTCTAGACACTCAAAACAGAGCAGGGAACACAATAAACAAAAATTCTTACTCTCAAGGAGTTTATATTATAAAGAGGAGAAGGAATACATACTAAAGAATCAAGTGAAATGAGTAGCATAGCAGATGGTGATAAGTAATCCAAAGAACCAGGGAAGAAAAGGTTTGCAGATTTACATAGGTGTTCTGGGAAGTCCTTATTGAAACGTCTTCAATAAAGATTTGAAAGATCTAAGTGTGAGACACGTAGATTGAGGGAAAAGCATCTTGGGGGAAAGAACTCAATACCAAAGAGATTGAGTAACTCTTTTAAGGTCAAAGAGTATTGAGGCTAGAACCTAGATATCCTAAATCCTGGTTTGATTTTCTTTGTAATATACTATGATATTGATGCCAAATTAACTATGATCAAACAATCATTTGTTTTATTACTCAGCTCATATTTATGTATCAACATCTTTGTGTAGAGCATAGCACTAGATGCTTTGGCAGAGGAGGAAGAATTTTCCTCTTTTTATGAATTTTCACATACAGATTCTCATTTAATCTCTATGGCTGCCCTCTGAGGTAGTTGTCATGATCACTTACAGATAATTAAATGGGATCAATTAGGTGAACTAACTTGCCCAGAAAGCCAACAGCTTTTAAGTGATACAACTGGAACTTAAACCCAGTTGATGCACTCCCAAAACCATGCACTTTCCATCATATCATTCTGCTTAAATTGAACTTTATCTTTTGTGTGTGTGTGTGTGTGTTTTATTTTTATTGTTGTTGTTGTTTGTTTTACACAAGAGTAGCAAAAGAATAACTGCAAGTAATTTCATATTTACATCACTTACAATATAAAATGAAATCCATCAGTCATTTGTTGATTAATATACACAGATGAATTAAGTTAGACCCAGAATCAGTCAATTCAGCCTGAAAAATTAGATACAGAATTATAAAATGTAGCTTGGCTTGATTCATCCTGGGTCTTTGCTCCTTCCTAGCTTCTTTTTTTGTTTTTGCTTATTTAACCTAAATTGTATTATTGATTTGTGAATTGGTAATACATTCACATCGTTCAAAATTCAAACGTCCCAAAGGGCATGTGATAACTATCTCCCTGCCATTTTGCTCTTTAGCCACTCAATTCTCCCCAGAGGAAATATTTTTTCCCAATTTTTCATGTTTCCTTCCAGTAATATATTATGCAAACACAGCCAGCTTCTAGAGTGTAACTGAATTTCAAAGATCAGATCAGAGTGAGGCCAAGAGAAACAGGTCGTGACTAATACTCCTGCCAACCCACTAGATGAAAGTCTCCTAAAGAGACAATAACTCATACTTTATTTAATTTAGGATTTATCTGTTCTCCTACATTCTACACACTACCCTCAGATTAATCTTCCTAAACTGCATCTCCAATCACGTCAACCACCACTCAGTGTTCCAATGATCTCTCACTTTTCTGCTCCATAGAATCCAAATGTCCCACTTTGGAACTCATTGCCCTATGCTTCTGTCTTATTTCTCTGTCATTTTTCCTTTTTTCTCTACCCCTAGCAGCTACAGTAAAGTTTTATTGGAATTCAACATGAATTACTACTAGAATACCTAAAGGATTCCAGATTTTAATGCAATTAATTGACTTTTTCACCTTAGAGACCATCTAGAGAATGAAAATCATCTCCCTGGGTAACAATTTAGTCGTTTAAACTCTGGCAACTAGAGTGACCAACCGTACTGGTTTGCCTAGGACTGAGGGTTTTTCCAGGATGTGGGACTTTCTTTGCTAAAACCAGGAAACTCCCAAGCAAACCAAAATTAATTGGCCACCCTATCTGGGACACTGGTAAGGATGCTGCTTCCAGGGTTTTCCAAGCCACTGGGAGAGCATTGTGAACTCTTCTTTCTCCCTTCTTAGATGGCAAAGACAAGAGGAGACACAACAGGGGTGGAGTAGAGAGTTATGATACTTGAGGAGATAACATAACCATGCTTTCTCCATGAAAGAATATGGGGGCTTTGCTCCCTGAATGATGTATGTTCTTACACCCTATCTAATCCTCAAGAATTGCCTGCTTTTCCAAAGCTTTCTTTCTCTTTGGTACTGACTAAGTGATATGTATGCTGTGTTATCCTTTATCATTCTCCCTGGAGTCATAGTTAGGCAAACAGTATAGGTATGGATAAGGGCTTATAGTGGATGCTGGGCTCCACAAGTATTTCTTTCAGCAGGCTGCTGCGCTCATTCCCCGGCTGCTCTGAGTGTTGGCTGCTAATGGCCCATAGCTACCCACTTCTCTGTAGAATTGCTCTCATTGCTCTCTGCCTAAGGGGAGCTGCCTCACCCAGGAAGTTATATATCCTCCACATCCCAGGGACAGACACTGGCCAATCATTGACACAAGGTTATAGAATTTGGCCCTCTTGCCTCAAGGTGGAACCAACCAATTCATGACTCAGAGTTCCCCTCCAACCAGCTTGAAGCAATTCTCCACCTGAGACTACTTCTTTGCTTGGGTTTCTTCCCTTGCCCTCTCCTGCTTCCCTCACTTCCTTTCTCCTAAGAATACTCCCTCAATATGTCACTTGAGAGTGTGGCCAAATCATCCTGATTTACCCAAGACTTTCCCAGTTTTAGTGCTGAAAGTCCCATATCCTGGGCAATCCCTTGGTCCTGGGCAAACAGGGACAGTTGGTCACTCTACACTTGAACAAGAATCTCTGTCTCAGGCTCTGCCTTTAAGGAACCTGATCGCAGACATCAGCTTACATCATGTATAAGCTAGGGTTTTTAGTGTGCTGTAACCTGCTAGATAGAGGGATTGGTGATCTGCTGTTAGGAACTGGGCAGGATCCTATTAGTCCATAGGGTACTCTTGTGTAAGTTGGAATAAGACACCCCTCTGGTCTGAAACAATCCCACTGGCATCTGGCTCAGTAAACTGTAGTTGCCTTTTTGTGGAGAAAAAGGCACCCTTTCCTCGGGGAGAATGCAGTTCCATACTAGGGTGCATGATTTGGCAAGAGAAGTACAGGCTGAATTTCTGGGCTTGGTGCCTTTGTGCAATGCATGGGCTGAATAGCAATACATGACAGCCCTGGAGGGCATCTCTGACCCATGTTCCATTTTCTCTACATCTTCCCTGTCCCTGCCATGGAAATGATATCAGGGTGGCAAATTCCAATACGCAAGAATATTGAACTTTGCTTGGGCTGTGCTCTACATATAATGGTAAAATGGAGATGTAGGTAATTCACTAAGTCAGGAGAAAACCAATCTAGGAAAGTCAAGGAAACCATCTGCTTTCTATAGATTAGAGCATGAATTCTATTCCTGACTTTTCCAGGGAAGCTTAAAACTTTTAAACTCTCTATGCCCCATTTTCTATAAAGTAACTAAGTTAGAACCACTTCTTTGACACATGATTACTCTGAATTGAATTGTCACCATCACTGAGAAGGGAGGCTTTTAAAAATCATAATCATCTTTAACATATTTGACATTAAATCGACACACAGAGCTACTAGCATTCTCAGACAATGTTTGGCTAGCAAGGAGAAATAAGAGATGTTTTAAAACTGCAGTTTTCAAGTACCAAATAACCCTAACCCCATTAGGTCTACAGATCACCCCTGGAGCGGAATCAGTTTGAGAACAATCTTACTGCAACACATCAACTTGTTTCAATAAATCTTTCCCTTCTCCATGGATTCTAGTATCAGGCTTTAAGTTATGGAAAAAATGACTTTTTTTCTCTTGTACTTTTTGGTATTCTGCCTATAGGAAGAGAACAAAAAAGACATCCTTTAAAGTAACAAAAAGTTTAATGACCCAGGAGTGAACAAGGCCACGGGAGGAGTGAACTTTGCTTTATTTCCAGTTGAGCTTTACAGAAAGAGTTAGTCTTTGCCAAATGTCTTTCAAAAGCTTTGTGTTAAAACCATATCCAATAATACTGTAACTGGGTCATTACCCACACACTGCCAGGCCAGTGTTTCAAAAAGAACTGATACAATCTCATGGACAGTTAAAGTCAGAACTCCTCCCCTGACATCTCCAAAATCCATACTGGCTGACAGGAGTTATTTAACTTGTGGAGGTGGAGGGAAGAGAACTGACTTAAGGAATCACTGTCCAGTATTTCAGGAAACAGTGGCAAAATTAAACCTGTTGGAGAAATCTACAGAAAGTACAAAGGGAGGGTGTTCTTGGCTGCTGAACTTGGTAAACGGGGCATGGGAAGTCATAGAAAATGCAGATATTGCTTATGCAATATCCAGGTGAATACTGGACAGACCATTTCCCCCAATCTCCGGATACTTTAATATTCCAAAAATTTTGCCAAGACAATAAACTAAAGGGAAAAACTAAAAGCAAAGCAGAGCTGCAGGCATTGTAGCTTCTTACATTGCTTTCTTATTGCCAAGGATGGTTACTCATCCTCACTCTGTCTCCTTTCCTAGTACAGAATCCTGTCCCTTTCATAGAGGCTTCCCAGTTGGTAAATGTTTTCCAATGTGATTTTGCTTGAGATCATTTCCTTGATGAGAACTTAGAAGCTGAGGCTGACTCTCATCTACAATTCCACTCACTCCAGGAATAGAGAACAATCACTCACCTCACCCACTTGCCTGATTAATGAGTGGAGTCCCTCTTCCCAGCAGGCCAGTCATGCTGTGGTTCACTTCAGACAACCAGACCTACCCAATCCTGGCACCATCATTCAGGTCATATCACCATAAATTACAAAGGCAAAATCTCCAATCCTCAGTCTGCTGTAGTTCCAATAATTATAAATCTGCTTCTGATGTCTTGTAGAATAGGACCTGAAACCAGAGGCATGGTTTTTCTGATTTTCATGCCTGCCATTGTTTTTTGAATTCTGAAGTTCTTTCACAAAGATAGGTCTACAGTATAAGGTCCCAGGGCCTCTGAAGTCAAAACATCTGGATATAAATCCTGGCTCTGTTACTTTGGGCAATTCTTCAATTTCCTTTTGCTTCACCTTCTTCAAAAGTAAAATGGGGTAGTGCATGTAAAATGCTTACCACTATGCCTGACCTACAGCAAGTGCTTCAGGTATATTTTCCAAGAAGATCTTAATCACCATCTTTTATTGGCCAATTTTTACTGATCTTTGCTAAAGGAACTCAGGTATGTTCTCAGAGAAGGCATTTCTGATGCCCCTATTGTGGTCAGTTCCCTCTCTGATATGTCTATATTGCATCGTGTGTTTAATTAATTAATTAAACACATATTTATTTAGTATCTCCCTTGTGTCAGACCCCATACTAGGCACTAGGAATATATTAGTGAACAAATAGATCTTCTCTCTATTCTCACAGAGTATATGGTTGAACAGGGGAGGCCACAATTAAATAACTAATTACAATCATATATTTAATAGCAATTATAAGTTACTGTCTAAAAAGAGGGAAAGGGATCTGATGTATAGCAGAAGGGCAGGGGAGGCTTCCTTCGGGTATGATGTTTTTGCTGAGACAAAACAGAACTGGGAGGCCATTCCAAGTGAGAGAACAGCCCTGCTATGGCAAGGAGCATGGCACACATTCAAGAAACAGGCGAGAGTGATGGAGCTATGGAGAGAGAGTGGTGTGAGATGAGAATGGTGAGGTAAACAGGGGCCAGAAAATTCAAGGTTACTGAAATTGTTAAGGATTTTATTTTCCCCCATGGAAAATGGGATGTCATTGAAGGATAATCACTTAAGAGGATACATAATCATATTTCTGTTTTTAAAATGTCATTCCAGATGTCAGTATCATGGTGGAGTGAGTTGTTCCCTTTGTCTCTCCCTTCTAAGTTACAACTAAATAGACATCCATTAACCAACAAAAGATTCCCTATACAGCACAACAGGAGCCTGAGAGATCCATGCAGCTACACATCTGAAGGTAGGTGGACTGGATCCACAGCAAGCAGTGGAACTAGGAGAGTGGCCCCCTCCCCAGCAATAGCAATCCAGGGTGTGGATCCTCACACAGCAGCCAGCAAGACTGTGAGTAGAGGTGAGGGCAGCCCAGCCTGTGCTCAAATGCTTGCGGAGCAGTAGTATCCTGGCCCGCAGGACTGCCCACAATGCTGCGTTGGCCCTACCTGCACGAATCCTCCCTGCCAAGTGGCAGGTGCTCAGCCTGTGTGAAGGCACCCTGCCTGAGCAGTGGCCCCACCCATGTGAGCATGACCCACCTGCTGAGTGCAGTGGCCTGGCCTGTTCAAGTGGCTGGGCCCACACGAACGCAGAGTGGCCAACTGGCACAACTACAAGCAGGCAGGGTGGGGACAGAAAAAACAGCCCCTGCCCCCCCAACAGTGGCGGGGCAATCTGCAACCAGAAACAACAGGAACCACAGCAGAACTGGTGACCCAGCCCCCAGTTGCAGCAACCCTGACACCAGCTCTACCGACAGCATGGGCTGTATACAAGTCCCCAGGTCCCCAGGCTCCTGCCAGTGACAGTGACAACTTTGAACCCAGAACCCCTACCACCAGTAAAACCAGCACCCCAAGACAACCCAGGAACAGCGGCACAGGTGGTGCCTGGGACAGCAGCACCTGAACCCATGGAGACCCAGTGGAGGAACACAAGATCCAGGTGACTAGAAGTTAAGTAACCAAAGCTGTACTTAAATAAGAAAAGGTGACTATTATCACAAATGTGCCAGCAGAGGATCAATTCATCAAATGACATGAAGAGCTACAGTAACATTGCAGAGCAGAAGGAAAATGACAACTCTTAAGAAACCAAACCTGAAGTCACAGAAGACTACAATCTAACTTACAGGGAATTCAAAATAGCTATCATAAATAAACTCAATGAGTTGCAAGAAAACTCAGAAAGAGTTCAATGAGCTCAGGAATAAAATTAATGAACAGAAGAAATACTTCACTAAAGAGATTGAAGCTCTAAAAAAAACCAAACAGAAATTCTGGATATGAAGAACACATTAACGAGATTTAAAAAAACAATGTAGAAAGCATAAAAAATAAAGTAGGCTTTATGGAGCAGAGAATTAGTGACCTCAAAGATAGAAACTTAGAAATGCTTCAGGTGGAGGAGGAGAGAGAACTAAGACAAAAAGATAATGAAGAAATTCTTTGAGAAATATCCGATTCAATTAGGAAAAATAGCATAAGGATTATAGGTATCCCAGAGGGAGAAAGGAGCTTAGAGCTTGTTCAAAGAAAGAATAACTGAGAACTTCCCAAACCTGGGGAAGAAATTGGACATACAAGTACATGAGGCCAATAGAACTCCTAATTACATCAATGCAAAACGACCTTCTCCAAGGCATATAATATTAAAACTGTCAAAAGTCAATGACAAAGAAAAAATGTTAAAGGCAGCAAAAGAGAAGAAAATAACCTACAAAGCAACCGCTATCAGGCTTTCAGCAGAAACATTACAGGCAAGGAGAGAATGGAATGAAATATTCAAAATACTGAAAGACAAAAGCTATCAGACAAGAATACTCTTTCCAGTAAAATTATCCTTCAGATATGACAGAGAAATAAAATCTTTCCCAGATAAACAAAAGCTGAGAGAATTCCTTACCACTAGATCTGCTTTACAAGAAATGATGAGGGAGCCCTCCTACCTGAATTAAAAAAGCAAAGGTTTACAAAGCTTTAAGCAAGGAGATAAACAGACAGACAAAAATCAGAAAATTGCAGCTCTACATCAGAATAGGCTAGCAAATACTTAATTATAACATAAAAGATAAAGAAAAAGAAAGAATCAAAAAGAAAGATAAACACTTCAATTTAGTCACAAACTCATAACAAAAAAAAAAAGAGAATAGGGGCTGGCCCCGTGGCCGAGTGGTTAAGTTTGTGCGCTCCGCTGCAGGCGGCCCAGTGTTTCGTTGGTTCGAATCCTGGGCGTGGACATGGCACTGCTCATCAAGCCATGCTGAGGCAGCGTCCCACATGCCACAACTAGAAGGACCCACAACTGAGAATATACAACTGTGTACTGGGGGGCTTTGGGGAGAAAAAGGAAAAAATAAAATCTTTAAAACAAAAAAAAAAAGAATAATTTGTGACAACAATAACTCAGAAGGGGAAGAGGAAAGGGATGGAACCTGCTTAGCTAATGGAGATAAGAGGCTGTTGGAAAATGGACTATCTCATCTATGAGATGTTTTATGCAAACCTCATGGTAACCATAATACAAAAAAATCAGAGCAGAGTCACAAATCATAAACAAAGAGGAAATTGAGAAAATCATCACAGAAAACCATCAAACTGAAATGGCATTCAGAAATACAAAGGAAAAGAAACAATAGAAATATAGAACAACTGGAAAACAGGAGACAAAATGGCAGTATTAAGCCCTCATATAGCAATAATCACTCTAAATGTAAATGGACTGAATTCATCCATCAAAAGACTCAGAGTGGCTGGATGGATTTAAAAACAAGATTCAACAATATATTGCCTCCAGGAAACACATCTCACCTCTAAAGACAAACATTCTCAGAGTGAAGGAATGGAAGATGATACTCTAAGCAAATGGCAAGCAAAAAAAAGCAGGTGTAGCCATACTTATATCAGACAAAGTATACTTCAAGATAAAAAAGATAATGAGAGACAAAGAAGGCCATTATATAATGATAAAAGGGACATTCCACCAAGAAGACATAGCACATCAATATATATGGACCTAACACAGGAGCACCAAAGTATATAAAGCAACTATTAACAGACCTAAAGGGAGAAATTGACAGCAACACATTAATCGTAGGGGACTTCACTTTACATCAATGGATAGATCATCCAGAAAGAAATTCAACAAGAAAACAGAGGCCTTAAATGAAACACTAGATCAGATGGACTTAATAGATATATAGAGAACATTCCATCCAAAAACAGCAGAATACACGTTCTTCTCAAGTGCACATGGGACATTCTTAAAGATAGACCACATGTTGGGAAACAACACAAGCCTTAATAAATTTAAGAAGAGTGAAGTCATATCAAGTATGTTTTCTAACCACAGTGCTATGAAACTAGAACTCAACTACAAGAAAAAGCTGGGAAAGTCACAAATACGTGGAGACTAAACAACACGCTACTGAACAACTATCAGACGAATGAAAGAAATTAAAAAATACCTAGAAACAAAAGAAAATGAAAATGCACGATACCCACTATTATGGGACACAGCAAAAGCTGTACTAAGAGGGAAATTTATTGCTATACAGGCCTACCTCAACAAACAAGAAAAAACTCATATAGATAATCTTAAACTACACCTAAAAGAACTAGAAAAAGAAGAACAAAGTCCAAAGCCAGTAGAAGGGAAACAATAAAAATCAGAGCAGAAATAAATGAAATAGTGACAAAATAACAGTAGAAAGGATCAATGAAACTAAGAGCTGGTTCTTTGAGAAGATAAACAAAATTGACAAACCCTTAGCCAGACTCACTAAGAAAAAAAGAGAGAATACTCAAATAAATAAAATTATAAATGAAAGAGGAGAAATTACAATAGATACCACAGAAATACAAAGGATTATAAGAGAACACTATGAAAAGCTATATGCCAACAAATTGGATAACCTAGAAGAGATGAATAATTTCTTGGACTCAACAACCTCCCCAAACTGAATCAAGAAGAAATAGAGAATATGAATAGACAAATCACAAGTAAAGAGATTGAAACAGTAATCAAAGCCCTCCCGAAAAACAAAAGTCCAGGATCAGATGGCTTCTCTGGTGAATTCTACCAGTCAAAGAAGATTTGATACCTATCCTTCTCAAACTATTTCAAAATATTGAAGAAGACAAGATACTTTCTAACTCATTCTACAAGCCCGACATTACCCCGATACCAAAACCAGACAAGGACAACACAAAAAAGGAATTTTACAGGCCAATATCAGGCTGATGAACATAGATGCAAAAATCCTCAACAAAATATTAGCAAATCAAATACAATAATACATTAAAAGGATCACACACCATGATCAAGTGGGATGATCAAGTAGGATCAAGTGAGATCAAGTGGGATGCAGGGATGGTTCAACATCTGTAAATCAATGAATGTGATACACCACATTAACAAAATGAGGGATAAAAACCACATGATCACCTCAATAGATGCAGAAAAAGATTTGACAAGATCCAACATCCATTTATGATAAAAAAAACTCTCAATAAAATGGGTGTAGAAGGAAAGTACCCCAACATAAGAAAGGGCATATATGACAAACCCACAGCCAAATCATACTTAATGGTGAAAAACTGAAAGAGATCCCTCTGAGAACAGGAACAAGACAAGGATGCCCATTCTCACCACTCTTATTGAATATAGTACTGGAGGTTTTGGCCAGAGCAATTTGGCAAGAAAAAGAAATAAAAGGAATCCAAATTGGAAAGGAAGAAGTAAAACTCTCACTGTAGATGACATGATTCTATAGAAAACCCTAAAGAATACACCAGAAAACTATTAGAAATAATCAACAACTACAGCAAAGTTGCAGGGTACAAAGTCAGTGTACCAAAATCGGTTGCATTTCTATATACTAGTAACGAACTAGCAGAAAGAGAAATCAAGAATAGAATCCCATTTACAATTACAACAAAAAGAATAAAACATCTAGGAATAAATTTAACCAAGGAGGTGAAAGACCTATACACTGAAAACTATAAGACATTGAAAGAAATCAAAGAAGACATAAAGAAATGGAAAAACATTCCATGCTCATGGATTGGAAGAATAGACATAGTTAAAGTGTCCATATTACCTAAAGCAGATTCAGTGCAATCCCAATCAGAATCCCAATGACATTCTTCATGGAAATAGAACAAAGAATCCTAAAATTTTTCTGGAACAACAAAAGACCCCAAATACCCAAAGGAATCCTGAGAAAAAAGAACAAAGCTGGAGGCATCACAATCCCTGACTTGAAAATATACTACAAAGCTATAGTAATCAAAACAGTATGGTACTGGCACAAAAACAGACACACAGATCAATAGGACAGAGTTGAAAGCCCGGAAATAAAAGCACACATCTATGGACAGCCAATCTTTGACAAAGGAGCCAAGAACATACAATGGAGAAAGGAAAGTCTCTTCAATAAACTGTGTTGAGAAAACTAGATAGCCACATGCAAAAAAATGAAAGTAGATCATTATCTTACACCATACACAAAAATTAACTAGAATTGGATTAAAGACTTGAATGTAAGACTTGAAACCATAAAACTCCTAGAAGAAAACATAGGCAGTAAACTCTTTGACATTGATCTTGGCAGTATTTTTTCGAATACCACGTCTCCTCAGGCAAGGGAAACAAGAGAAAAAATAAACAAATGGGACTACGTCAAACTAGAAAGCTTTTGCAAGGCAAAGGAAACCATGAACAAAACGAAAAGACAACCCACCAACTAGGAGAAATATTTGCAAATCATATACCCAAGAAGGAGTTAATTTCCAAAATATATAAAGAACTCCTACAACTCAATAACAAAAAAATGAACAACCTGATCAAAAAATGGGCAGAGTATATGAACAGACATCTTTCCAAGGAAGATATACAGATGGCCAACAGGCACATGAAAAGATGTTCAACATCACTAATCATCAGGGAAATGAAAGTCAAAACTGCAATAAGATATCACTTTACACTCATCAGAATGGCTATAATTAAGAAAAACAAGAAATAACAAATGTCAGAGAGGATGTGGAGAAAAGCAAACCCTCATACACTGCTGGTGGAATGCAAACTGGTGCAGCCACTATGGAAAACAATATGGGGATTTCTCAAAAATCTAAAATAGAAATAACATATGATCCAACTATCCCACTACTTGGTATTTATCCAAACAACATGAAATCAACAATTCAAAGAAATTTATGAATCCCTATGTTCATTGCAGTATTATTCACAATAGCCAAGATACAGAAGCAACCCAAGTGCCCATCAATGGATGAATTGATGAAGAAGAGTGGTATATATATATATACACAATGGAATACTACTCAGCCATAAAAAAGACAAAATCATCCCATTTGCAACAACATGGATGGACCTTGAGGGTATTAGGCTAAGTGAAATAAGCCAGACAGAGAAAGACAAACATGGTATGATTTCACTCATATGTGGAAGATAAACAAATACTGGATAAAAGAGCAGATTAGTGGCCACCAGAAGGGAGGGGAGTGGGGAGGGGAGGGCGAAAGGGGTAAAGGGGCGCATATGTGTGGTGAAGGAGAAAAACTAGACTATTTGTGGTGAACACAATGCACTATGTACAGAAACTGATATATAATGATGTACACCTGAAATTTACACAATGTTATAAGCCAATATAACCTCAATGAAATAATTTTTTAAAATATCATTCCAGGTGCAAGGTGGGTAATGGATAAAAGATATATTGGAATATATATGGGGCAGCTAGTTTGGTAGCATTTGCTATGGCCCTGTGCTTTAGATTAGAATGGAAACCAAGACGCAGAGGAGTAAAAGGATTTGGGAAATATTGAGAAGGTAAAATTGATAGTACTCTGTGATTAAGACAAGATAAGGAATGAGGACAAGGAAATTGTCAAGAATGACTCACAAACTTGGGACTTGCACAACTGGGTGTGGGGAATGGTGGTGCCATTTTTAGTGCTGGAGAACACCAGGAGAGAACCAGGTTTGGTGAGTGTCAATTCTGAGTTCCATTTTGGACATGCTGACTTTGAGATGTTTGTGACACATCCAATTGAGATGTCAGGTAAGCAAGCAGTTGAGTATACCTCTCTGGATCTCAGAGGAAGTGTTTTGGGGGAAAGATGTACATTGAAAGCTGTCAGCGTATAGATGATAAAGCCACAGGCAAGATTGTCTGGGAGGGAGTATTGAGAGAAAAGAGGATTGCTTGAGAACGAGTCATGACACAGAGTTGTAAGTTTCTGCTTAATTTCCTCTCCTCTCCACCAGAATGCAAGTTCCCTGAGGACATGAATTTTATCTTTTATCTTTATATCCCTTGGGAATTGGCCTATCTTACATGTATGGAAGCAATGATATTCAGATTCCCACTATAACACTCCCAAGTGGTTCCTCTGAGCACATTTTATCCAACTGTCATAAAAATATCTTTTGTATTTTTCAACTACCCAATGATTCCTAAAAGGCTCTTCAGATAGGAAAGATGAGGATATTTCCAAAGCTCAAAAATTAAACTGAGAACTCCTTGATGACAGGAGTGTTTATTCATTCTTTCACTCATTGCTCTGTATTAGTTAAAGTAAATAAACCCAGCTTCTGCAACATAGAAACCTGGAAAACTCTGGCTTAACACAATAAAAAATTATTTTTCTCTCCAATGAGGGTTGACCAGAGGGAGAGGTGGCTGTACTGCATTCGGGGACCAAAGTTCTTTCCACCTTCCAGGGCTGCTCTCCTTGAGGTCGTTGAAGTCCTCTACATTTAGCTCACAGATGGGGAACGAGAGAGGATCATGAGTGGAAAGTTTCTGTGGGCAGTCCTGGAAGAATCACCTATCCAGTATTGGCCATTCTATTCTATTGGCCGTTGCTTAGATACATGTTCATATCTAATTGCAATGGAGGTTGGAAAAACAATCCAGCTGTGTGCTCAGGAGGGGTGAACTCTACCTCTCTCCACCTCACCCAGTATGTGCCAAATATTCTATTAGGCACTTGTGATTGTATATTAAACAGAGATGTGCTTCCTGCTCTCATGGTTTATCGTAGGAAATAAGACAAATTATCAGAAAATTAAAATACAGTTTGGGGAAAGTCTAGTGGTTTCTGGGAGTAGGTAAGAGGGGCCATTAACCTAGAACTGACGGGTCTTGGTGCTTAATACATTACCTGGTATACAGCGGGCACTCAACAAATGTTTGGGGAATGAGAGAAATATTTTTGTTAAGACTGCTTCCACGTTTCTTCTCTCAGAATTTACAGTTTCCTGATGCAAGTCACTTAACCTCAACCCCATATATTGAAATGTTGTATGCCAGAAAAGACAGATTTTATCTATTTTTTAATTTTCAATATCATGAACATCTTTTCCATGAACAATCACAGACAGCTAAAAATAAAATGCAGTAATCAAAATTGCATCAAAGTCCTAAATTTTATCAAATAGGAAAGATAGTGCTTATTTCTAAAACATCAGAGAAGGAAAGGAAAAATAATTTTCAATTAAGTTATCACTTTTCATAATGTTTTTCAGCTCTTTTATCTTGTATTTCCTCAAATGAATGGGAAGCTCCCCAGAGGTACCTCTTTATTATAATCCTCTATCTACACAGGAGTCATAACCATCTAATGAGTGACTTGGAGGATAATGATTTTTATTGCTTATCAGTAACTATGGGCCATGAAGTCCAGCACCCAAACACCCAGATTTTGGAATCCAGTAGACTGAGCTTGATTCCTGAAACTACTGCTAGCTAGACTCCTGATCCTAAAAGGATTAAATTAGATAATGCAAGTAAAGTGTTAGTGTTCTGCCTGGCACGCAATAAATATGTGTTAATATTGGACACCATCATTATTATTAGCTGCGTGAATGATGAAGAAAGAAAATGGGACTATTTTGACCACCAGGTGATTTCATCTATGACAATAGAGTCAAATCGTTAAGTCTAATTGTTATTTCTATGTGTTAGGATCCTTCAAGAAGCCACAAATTGTGCAGTAATAAAATCACAGGCACTGTATAAAGCAAGCCCAGGTAATTCATAATCTGAACAATCACTACTTTCCACCTGTCTTTTTATTTTCATTTCTAGCTAAGTGCTGTTTTCTTTCCATGCTAGTGTCTGAATAAACACTTAAAATAAACGAAAGAGAATTCTCAGGGCAGCAACGATATCCATGATTAATGCAGTATTGTGTTCACCCTTTAACATAGGTGGAGACATCTTTGAAAGTCAGGATTGATGGCCGCAAGGAACAGAAGATGCACTTCAACTGTACATATTTCTCGAATGATCAGCTTTGCATGACCTTCACATAAAACCCAAAGGTGTTTATTGGCCTTGTGCACGAGCACATCTCAAGTGAAGGCAGCTGTCTTTCCTCACGGTACAAATGAAAGGTTTTAGATTAGGAAGCAGATGAGGTTAAATTACTTCATTATTTACTCATTGGGGGAAAAATCAATTTCTGGAATAAAATCCTATTGACCTGACTGGCACTGACCAGGAGCATAAGTAATCACAACTCTAAAATAAATATCCGTTCATACCTTGAAAAGACACCTACACCAACCATTCTCCTTTATGCATTAAGGGTATTAACCATGCAAACCAGACTCAAGGCTAATAGGCCTCTTTTTTGAATATGTCACTAAAATGTGATTGTGAAAATTCTGCTTATTTTGTTCTGACCTTGAAAAATTCACATATTATATGATCAAGGTTGTATATTTCCTATCTCCAGTTAATACTAAGACTATCATGTTGCCAGACAATAGTGAAACAAGCAAACACCATTGAAACAAAAAAGTAACCCAATTACACCAAGGAATTAGCATGTTCACATCCAATCAACAACAAATTATGGTGCAGTATAATATGCATAAGAAATTTTAACCCTAACTCCAGAGCTTGGATCTATAATGACCCAATCCTACTTTCTTTCTCACAGAAATTTGAAGATAATTTTCCTTCCAGGTTTGTCCTTTAGCAAGGATGTCCTAAGCTTCCATCATGCTGAATTTAGCCTTGCAAGGATTTTTAATTAACAGCGATGATCCACAAGCCATGATTTATATGCAAGAAAGATGCCCTATTTTATCTTCTTTCCCCAGGCTATGATATATAGATGCTTCTAATAAGCCGAAGATAAAAGTAGTTTGGACCAAAAAGCACCTATTTTCTCAAAGATGCACATTAAGACCGAAGCTGTCAGCAAGGGAATAAAGTAGAGCCCAGGTGACAGAAAATATAAAGGAAGTAGAAAATGATCAAGGTTTAATTTATGTATTTATGATGAGATCCTTTTTTTCCTCAAAACACTTAAATTTTTTCCAACTATAGCATCATATTTAAAAACTATAGTTTGGTGAGGGGTTATATGAAGTACTCCTAAAGTTACATGATCCTATTTTAAAGAAAGATTCTTAAATTTATTCATCAATTTCACGCTGTTCATGAGGATATACACTTATTGCAATGATGCTGCTGTAGCTGCAAAAATGTTAGCCTCTCTTTTTCTGGTATAACTCTCAGAGACAGTAACATATTCTTTTGAATATACCTAGTGTTGTAAAATCATATTTTGTAGCTAGATTGAGAATCTCTAGTCCCACAGCTCTGCTGTAAATTAGCTGGTTGACCTTGGGCTGTCACTTAATCTCTCTGGGTCATAGTTTACTTATATACATAAAGGCGCGATTGTGTTACATTACTGCCAAGGGCTTTTACAACTATACAATTTCTTGACTTGATATTTGGAAACGGCCAGAAATCAGTGTTGAAACTGGAGAAATATCATTTTATATGTTTAGAAAGAGAAATTCTTATGAAATCATTCACTCATTCAACAAATATTTTTTTAAATACCTACTATGTGCCAGGCACTCTCAGTGCTGGAGATACGTTAGTGAACAGAATAAAGAGCTCTGTCTTTGTGGAACTTAAATTCTAGAATGGATGAGATAGATAATAGACAATGAATATAAGAAAGAAATCAATTATATAGTATTATAATATATTATAGGGTAAGTGCAACGGAAAACATAAAAGTAGAGTGCGGTATGGAGGATAGGGAGTGCAGTGGTTAGGGGGCTGGAAAGGACTGAGCAGGTAGTAGTATTAAATAGAGTGGTCAGAGACGATCTCATTGAGAAGATGAGGCTTATGCAAAGACTTGAAGGAGGCAAGGGAGTTAACCAGTTAACCAAATGATGTCTTGTGGAAGAATGGTTCAGACAAAATGCACAGCTAAAGCAAAGGCCCTGGGGTAGGATCACTATGTGTCTTGTTTGAGAAAGAGCAGAGATGCCAGTGTTGATGGAGCTGATTGAGTCCAGAGCAAGGGGTAGGAGAGGAGGGGAGAAAGGTAAAGGGCTGCTCAGGGAGGGCCTGCTGGGCCATTATAAGGACTTTGGCACTTATTCCAAGTGAAATGTGAGCCATCGCAAAGCTTTGAATGGAGAAGTGCTATGATCTGACTTACTTTTATAGAGAATCACCTTGGCTGCTATGTTGAGAATATTTATAGGGGCCCATGCCATTTTTGCTTAAGTATTTTGTAAAATGCCTACGAAGCTGATACCAAAAGGATTGCAACAGTGTTTTGCGGAGAGCATGTTGGAAGAAGTGAATAATTTCAAATATTATCTAGGTTTAAGAATTCTGATGCGTTTGTAACAAAATCAGTTGCAATAGATCTCCATTCTCAGAAAGTCAAATACCATATGATCTCACTCATAAGTAGAAGATAAAAACAACAACAAACAGGGGCTGGCCCCGTGGCCGAGTGGTTAAGTTCGCGTGCTCCGCTACAGGTGGCCCAGTGTTTCGTTGGTTTGAATCCTGGGCGCGGACATGGCACTGCTCATCAGACCACGCTGAGGCAGCGTCCCACATGCCACAACTAGAAGGACCCACAACAAAGAATATACAACTATGTACCGGGGGGATTTGGGGAGAAAAAGGGAAAAAATAAAAAAATCTAAAAACAACAACAACAACAAACAAACACATAACAATGGAGATTGGATTGGTGGTTACCATAGGGGAAGGGGGGGAGGGCAAAAGGGGTGATTAGGCTCACATGTGAGGTGAGGGAATATAATTAGTTTTTGGGTGGTGAGCATGATGTAATCTACACAGAATTTGAAATATATAACGATGTACTATATAATGTTATATATATAGCTATATAATGTTATAACCCAATGTTACTGCAATAAAAAAATGTTTTAAAAAAATAGATCTCCATTCTCTATTTTCCCAAGATATTCTGCTTAGGCTGATGATAAAAGTTTCAGAAGCGAAGATAATGATCACTATTTAAAACTATTATTAGGTATATAGTCAAATCTTCAAGCTCATAGCATTTCAAGGGGCAGGAGGTCACTTATTCATAATAGAAAGATAATTGTTCTTTGTATTCTCATGTCTTTGAACAATTATCAAGTATTCTCCCCAACTCCTTAAAGTGTTTCCTATTGTCTCACCTTGTTCTTTTTATTACTATCAACTGCCTTTCTCCAGCCTTGTTCAATAAACATTAAGCCCACTACCATTCATTCCTGACCTGGGAGGAAATTTGTGAGATCTCTTCGTTACCTGTTAAAGCTCTGGTTCTGGCTTTAACAACGTGAAATTGTTGCACTACTGGTGGTTGTCAGAGCATAACCTTGAATCACAATTGCTCAGTGACCATCACAAGCTTGACTGAGACAGACTTGTCTGAAAAATATTCAGTACATTCTTTTTTATAAGTCTAAATCAGCACTGTCCAATGGAGCTTTCTACAATGGTGGCCATATTCTTTATGTACACTGTCCAACATCTTAGCACCAGCCACAGATGGCCACTGAGAACTTGAAATGTGACTAGTATGAGTGAAGAACTGAGTTTTTAATTGTATTTAATTTTAATTAATTTAAATTTCAATGTATGTAGCCTCACATGGCTAGTGGCTACTCTATTAGACAGCTGAGGTCTACATCTTTATTCTATGTTGTATCAGACTAACCATGAGACATTCCTGCCCCATATTATTTTAGTATCTCCTAAAAATGCTTCTCTTGAATGTTCTTTGATATTATACCACAGTCATTCCTTAAGGAAATTTAAAAGCAGCAGCCCTATGAAATCCATTGCTGTAGTCACTGAAAGGAAGTTGTTGAGCGCACCGATAATTGTGTGACATAACTATTACTATTACTCTGGCCTCAATACCAGGAAAAGGTGTGGTTGTTCTAAAAGATTTGTCTATATGAGGTAATTTTCTGTGTTATGTCTTGGCATTTGCTTCAGGGGAGCACAGAGCCAAATGGGTGGCCCATCTCCTTCAAGCACATGCTATAGACAGCCTCTTGGGCTCTGTTCTGCATGCTTACTTTACTTTTAACCATTTTGTCTAATTTTTCTTTCCTTAGACCCTCTTTTCTGATTTTATTGCCTGTTTTAAATGTTACTTGGTGGTATTATATTCATTTTTGTATTCCACAAACAAGCAGAACAAAAACAAAACCCCCTTTTTTGGGAAAACACGGTCAATCTCTTTCTTCAAAGTGCTGACTTCCCAAGACCTCCTTCTTATCCTTATTTTTGCCTTTCTCTAAACTATTTCCAAATTCTCTGTATTTCCTGTCAGTTGTTGACCCCACACTGATCCTATGACACTCAAAACACCTTAGAGATGAAAATGAGAATAAAAAGAGAAAAATATATATAAAGTTTGATTACAATTTATTCACTTCAATACTATGCTGTCTATGTTACTAAGAAATTTTGATATTATAAAAATTTTATATAAATCTACTTTTATGAAGACTTTTAGTTATAATAAGAAGTCAGCATACTTCCAGGGTTGAGATTGTGGGTGTTTGTTTTAGAAAAGGAACCATTTCAGAAAATGTACAAGAGTGGATTAAAAAAATGGATATTCACAACATCTGTGAGTTTGTGACTTGGTAATCATTAATTAAAGTTAACTATTGTTCACCTGTCCTGGGCTGAGTTTATTTTATGATTCTCCTTTTTTTCAAAAAAAAACAGGTCCACTTAGCTTTGTCTTCAGAGCCAAATGGGAAAGAACTTGATAAAATGTATTACGTGGTTTCTATCCTCAGAGTTCCGGATTGTTTGCAAAAATTTGAATCAGTTACTTTATTTCTGGGCTTTGTCAAAATGCTGTTTCTTGCTTGGAAGAATATCCATTACTTGTTATACCAATTTATGAGACTTAAGTCAGTGTTGGGCAAAGGAAGAAAGGGTCCTTGCTGTTCTAGTGGAATTCTTGCTCTAGTCCCAGTTTGGCAGTTTGGTCAATGTTTTGTCATTACCTGCCACTGAATCAAGAGGTAGATAATTTTGAGTGTAAGGGGAAAGAAGTCATATAAATATGAAAACCTCATATCATGCAGGAGAGTTGCCACATTTGGACAGGTAATACGGCCTTCCTGTTGATGGAAGAGGTGATTCTCCTTTCACTCCAACTACAAACCCACTTTACGATATTTTTACTGAGAGCAAGTAAAATGACATCTCAATCTTCACAATTGCCTATGCATGTGCTAGATGTAAATTACTACTTAAGTAAATAACTTGAAAGCTGATTTGTCTAACATCAAAAACTTGGGAACAAATGGTAATCAAATGGTAGTCTAAATTCCTCATACTGGAAAACTAATGTTTTTAAAAATGAGTTTGGTATCCTTTGGCTTACTTTTACATTTATTTGCAACAGATCCCTTTATTACATGAACTCTATAATTTTGACTAAAAATGTACAACAAATTACAGTCCTTTTCGTCACATTGCAAGGACAAGATTCAACTGAACAGCTAACTCTTAAATAATTAAAGAGGAAAGTAGGTCAATGCCATGTATTAAATGACTGGCTCCGAAGATAGCTATATCAGCTATTGTGATTTTAGAGATGCCTCTCAAAGATGTAAAGTTATTAAGCTATCTTCAGAGCTAGTCTTTTGCTTCATTTAAATGTATGGAATTGACCTCAAAGATTATCCTCATATTGAATTAAATATTAACTTGGTTCTGCTTCATCATTTAATACACGACATTTGTATTCCAAGATAGAAAATAACTTTTATTGATTTTAAAACTCTAATTACAATAGAGCTCCCTAACAACGTGTCCTTGGAACATGGTAATTATCCACACACTCTTATCAGCCATGAACTATATTACATTTAGACTCACTTAAAAATCATCCACTTGAAGTCGTGCCCCTCTTATTCCACCCCTTATAAAACAGAACTGGCATGAAAGAGTTAGTCTCACATTCTCACCTCCCACTCTCATACTTTCTCATACTCTCATCAAGGTCACCAGTGACGAACCTACTTAATACCAAGACCTATGATGAATTTTCAGTCCCCACCTTCCTTGACCTCTCAACAACATTTGACACAGTTGATGATACTCTCCTCCTTGAAACTCTTTCTTCACTTGGGTTTCCAGATTTTCCTCCTGCTTCACTGGCTTCCTCCTTCTCAATTTCATTTACTAACCCAGCCTCCTCTTCCTGACCTCTAAATAATAGAGTGTCCTAGAGCACAACCGTTGTCCTTTTTTTATCCACACTCTATCCCTAGATGATCTCACCAAGTTTTGCGACTTTTAAACACTATCTAGATGGTGATAACTCCAAAATTTATATCTCCCGCCCTGATCTCTTTCTTGAATATCAGATTAATGTATGAAACTGCTGCTTGACAGTTCTATTTGGATTAAGGTTTCCAAAGAAGATATACAGATGGCCAACAGACATGAAAAGATGCTCAACATCACTAATTATTAAGGAAATGCAAATCAAAACTACAGTGAGATATCACCCTATAGCGGTTAGAGTGGCTATAATTATCTAGACAAAACCCAACAAACGTTGGAGAGGATGTGGAGAAAAGGGAATGCTCATACACTGCTGGTGGGAATCCAAACTGGTGCAGCCACTATGGAGAACAGTATGGAGATTTCTCAAAAAATTAAAAGTAGAAATACCATATGACCCAGTCATCCCACTACTGGGTATCTACCCAAAGAACTTGAAATCAATGATCCAAAGAGATTTATGCACCCCTATGTTCATTGCAGCACAATTCACAATAGCCAGGATGTGGAAACAACCCAAGTGCCCTTCTACAGATGAATGGATAAAGAAGATGTGGCATATATATATATATAGTGGAATACTACTAAGCCATAAAAAGGACAAAATTGTCCAATTGCAACAACATGGATGGACCTGGAGGGTGTGATGTTAAGTGAAATAAGCCAGAGACAGAAAGACAAATACTGCATGATTTCACTCATATGTGCAAGATAACAAACACATGGATAAAGACAACAGATTAGTGATTACCAGAGGGGAAGGGGGTTGGGGGGTGGATGAAAGGGACAAAGGGGCACATTTGTATGATGATGGATAAAAAATAGACTACTAGGGGTGAGCACAGTGAAGTGTATTCAGGAATTGATAAACAATAATGTACACCCAAAATTACACAATGTTATAAACCATTATAATCCCAATAAAATTACTTAAAAAAAGTATAATTTTTAATTCCCCTCCCACACCTACTTGCTTCCTCAGTATAACTCTATTTAGCCATTTGATCAGACTTAAAACTTAGGAGCCACCTGTAATTCTTCTCTTTTCCTTCCCCCCTTCTTCCAGTCTATTATCAAGCCCCGTTGTTTCTTTCTTCAAAATACATCCTCAATCTGGCCACTTCTCATTTCTGCCACTGCATTAAGATAAGATTTTTACAGTGCTTAGCATAGAACTTGGAAACATCTCTTTCTCTTCCAGTCTGTCAGCAAATCCTGTTAACCCTGAATCAAAATATATCCTGAATTTCACTGTTTCTCATAACTCCCACAGTTACCACCCCAGCTAAAGTCATTCTCATCTCCAGCCTGGAATATGGCCATAACCTCCTAACTGGTCCCCCTACTCTCCAATTTCATGTTGCTCTCCCTGCAGTGCAGAGTGATATTTCAAAAACATAAATCATGGGCCAACCCTGTGGTGCAGGGGTTAAGTTCACACACTCCGCTTTGGTGGTCCGGGGTTCGCCGGTTCGGATCCCGGGTGCGGACATATGCACCACTTGTCAAGCCATGCTGTGGCAGGCGTCCCGCATATAAAGTAGAGGAAGATGGGTACAGATGTTAGCTCAGGGCTAATCTTCCTCAAAAAAAAAAAAAAGAAAAAAAAAACACATGGGGCTGGCCCAGTGGCCAAGTGGTTAAGTTCGAGCGCTCTGCTTCGGTGGCCCAGAGTTTCGCCAGTTTGAATCCTGGGTGTGGACATGGCACTGCTCATTAAGCCACGCTGATGCGGCGTTCCACATGCCACAACTAGAAGGGCCCACAACTAAAAATACACAACTATGTACTGGGGCGGGGGTTTGGGAGAAAAAGGAAAAACAAAATCTTTAAAAAAAAAACCCACATAAATCAGATGAGTCACTTCCCCATTTAGAACTCTTCAATGGTTTTCCAATATACCTAAATTAAAATGTAAAGTCCGTACTCTGACTTGCATGGCTCTACATGATCTGGGCAATGTCTACTTCTCGGCGAGTTTATTCTACTGCTCTCCCTTTCACTCTCTATACCTAAGTCACACTGACCTTCTCACTACTCTGTGAACACATAGATCTCATATTGCTTCAAATGTTGCACTTGATGTTTCCTGTATTTGTAATGCACATTACCATTGAAATTCCCATGGTTCACTTCCTCCTCTCACTTAGGCCTGAAATGTTAACTTTTCAGAGAGGTCCTCTCTGCCCAATCTATCTCAGAACTCATTGATGAGTTTCACCAAAAAAGATGACCTAATGTAATCAAATGAACTGCATGGCTGCATCAACAGCCATCTCATGGAAGGCTGGATAGCCTTGTAAAGCTCAAGCTTTTCATTCAGATATCATAGGTTCAGCACTTAGCACAACCATCCAATAATCGAATGACTGTGGGGCTCAGTTTCCTGATCTGTAAATGAGGCATAAAATTAGAAATACATATTGTTGTGAAAGAGTTGATAAGTAGACTGACCAAATAATTTATCATCCAAACTGGGATACTTTAAGAGATAATAAGGACACCTTTTAATTTTCTCTGCATTTTATTTTTTAAATTACCATAAAGTAAAATTGACCTTTTTCATTGGTGTACAATTCTATGAATTTTAACATGTGCACAAATTTGTATTAACAGCATCACAATCAGTATACAGAACACCTCAATAAACTCTCTTGTGTTATGCCTTTATAGTTACATTGTCCCTCATAACTACCCCCGGCAATCATTGATCTGTCCTCTATCACTATAGTTTTGTTTTTGGGAATTTCATATAAATGGAATCAAATATTATATAACCTTGATATTGACTTTTTATATTCAGCATAATTCCCTTGAGATCCATCCATGTTGTTGTGTTTATCAACAGTTAGTTCTTTTATTACTGACTAGTATTCCATTGAATGACTATACCACAGTTTGTTTATCCATTCACCTACTGAAGGACATTTAGGTTCTTTTCAGTGTTTGGCAATTTTGAATAAATCTGCTATAACAGTCATATACAGGCTTTTGTGTGAATATAAATTTTCATTTCTTTAGGGAAGCAGTCAGCAAACTACATACAGCACTCATGTCAAATCTGGCCTACCACTTGTTTTGGTAAATGAGGTTTCACTGGAATAGAGCCACACTCATTAATTTACATATTGTCTATGGTTGCTTTTGCATTGTAACAGCAGAAGTGAATAGTTGTGATAGAGAATGTATGACCTGCAAAGTCTAAAATATCGACTATCCACCTCTTTATAGAAAAAATTGCCAATTCTTGTTCTGAGGTAAATACCTAGGAGTGGTACTACTGGGTCATATGGTAAGTGTTTGCTTAACGTTTTAACAAATTGTGAAACCATTTTTCATAGTGGCAATACTATTTTGTATTCCCACCAGAAGTGTGTGAGAGTTCCAGTTGCTTTGCATCCTCATCAGCACTTGATAATGTCAGTGTTTTTTATTTCAGCCATTCTAATAGTTGTGTGGTGGTATCTCACTGTGTTTGTAATTTGCATTTCCCTAATGACGAATGACATTGAACATCTTTTCATGTGCTTATTTTCCATCCTTAAATCATCTTTGGTGAAGAGTCTGCTCAAGTCCTTTGCACATTTTTAAATTAGATTGTCCATTTTCTTATTGGTGAGTTTTAAGAGTTCTTTATATGTTCTGGATACATATCTTTTGCCAGATATAAGATTTGCAAATACATTCTCCCAGTCTGTAACTTGTCTTTTTTTCTCTTAACAAAGTCTTTCATAGAGCAAAATTTTTAAATTTTGATGAACTTCAATTTATTATATTTTTCTTTTATGGAATGTATTTTTGGTGTCATGTCTGAGAACTCTTCACCTAAACTCATGTCACAAAGATGTTCTCCCACGTTTTCTTCTAAAAGTTTTATAATTTTGTTTTATTTAAATCTATGATCCATTTTGAAATAAGCCTTGTATAAAGTGTGAGGTAGGTTAAAGTTAAGGTTTTTTGCATATAGATAAACAATTGTTCCAAAACCATTTTGTTGACAAGACTATCCTTTCTCCATTGGATTCCTTTTATACCTTTGTCAAAACTAAATAGCCATATTTGTCTTTTTCTGAATTCTCTATTCTGTCTATTGTTCTATGTGTCTATCCTCCGATACCGTACTTTATTGATTATTGTGGCTATATAGTAAGCATTAATATCAATTAGAATGATTCCTCCCATTTTAGTCTTCTTTTTCAAAATTGTTTTAGTTATTCTACTTCATTTTACCTTCCACATAAATTTTAGAATCAGTTTGCTTATGTTTACAAAAAAAATACTATGATATTTTTATTGGTATTGTTTTAAAACTATTGAGCAATTTGGGGAGAATTAGCATCCTTAATATGTTGAGTCTTCCAATCCATGAACACAGTATGTCTTTCCATGCATGTAGGTCTTCTCTGAGTTCTTTCTCAGTTTTTTGTAGTTTTCAACACACAGATTATGTACACGTTTTGTGAGACTTGTTTAACAGCTATAGGGCTATTCAGATTATATAGTTCGTATTGGATGAGTTTTGGTGGTGTGTGGTTTTCAAGGAATTGGTCTGTTTCATCTGAGTTGTCCAATTTATGTGCATAAAGTTGTTAATAATATTCTCTTATTATCCTTTTCATGTTTGTAGGGTCTTTAGTGATAGCTCGTCTTTCATTTCTGATATTGGTAATTTGTGTCTTCTCTCTTTTTTTTCAGATATTTACAATTTCCGGTGCTCTTCCTTCATTTCTTATGTTCCAGGTTTCCCTTTGGTATCATTTCCCTTCTGTCTGAAGAACTTCCTTTAGCAATTATTTTAGAGCAGGTCTTTTGGCTCCAAGTTATCTTAGTTTTTCTTCATCTGAGAATGTCTCTATTTCACCTTTATTCTTGAAGGATATCTTCTTGGAATACAGAATTCTGGATTGACAGTTCTTTTCTTCCAGGACCTTAAAAACGTTCTACCCCTTTTATCTGACCACCATGGTCTCTGGTGAGAAATCCATCATCTGGTGAGAAATTATTGTTCTACTACAAGTAATGCATCATTTTTTTCTGGCTGCTTTCAAGATTTTTCCTCACCTTTTTTTTTTTTTTAGCAGTTTGATTATACTGTTTCTACACTTGAAGTTTTTGGGTTTATTCTGTTTGGGGTTCATTCAATTTCTTGAATTTCTATGTCTTTTATAGAACTGAGGAAGTTTTTGACTGTTATTTCAAGTATTTTTCAGCACCACACTCTTTCTACTTTTCTTTTAGGACTCCAATGACATGAATGTTAGATATTTTATTGTAATCTCACAGGTCCCTTTGGCTCTATTTATTTTTTCAATCTTTTTTTCTATCCGTTGTTCAGACTTGATAATTTCTATTGATATATCTTCAAGTTCACTAACTCTTTCCTCTGTCACCTCCATTCTGCTGTTGAGTATATCAAATGAGGTTTTTAAATTTCAGCTGTATTTTTAAGCCCTAAAATTTCCACTTAGTTCTTTATATATTCTACTTTTTTGGTAGATACTTTTAATTTTAACTTGCATTTCAAGAGTGTTTGTAATTGCTATGGCTAGCATTTTTCTTATAGCTGTTTAAAGTCTGTGTCAGAAAATTCCATTATCTGTGTCATCTTGTTGGGAACTGTTGATTGTCTTTTTCCGTGTGAGTTGAGATTCTGGGGTTGTTCATATGCTGACTAATTTGGGGTCGTTTCTTGGGCATTTTGAATATTATATTATGGGACTGGGTCTTGTTTAAATCCTATAAAGGATGTTGATATTTTTGTTTTAGTAAGTACTTGAATAGGTTAGGATATTTTTGTGATAGCATGTATTTGATCTAATTTGATTCAGGCTGCAAGTTTCAACCTATTTTCTGTGGGCTGTGGTAGCAATATCAGTTCAGTTGTTGAGGGCTTTGCAGATTATTTGGAACTGTCTCTCATGTGCACCACCAAGTGATCAGTTTGGGACCTGGGTAGAGGTCTATCTGTTGGCTCAGCCCTTAAAGTATTTGGTATCTAAGATCAGATTCATGCATGCACAGGTTGAGGGTGAACCTAGGAGTTCAAAAACAGCTTTATTGGGTCTCTTTACCAAGCTCTTCCCTCTCTGCTATTGCCCTAGTACATTCTGGTTCCTTGGGGCTCCAGAAAGAAGCCAGTTTTAATAATTATGTCAGGAGAACAGGCATAAACTGGAACTATTTCAGCAAATTGAGTCATATGGTTATTATATTAATAAAGAACATGGGAATGGGAAGCAACAAAGCTACTCTACGGCCAAGAGGGAGAAAAGACTTCCAGGCATAAACCAGCTAAAATTTGTATTGCCTAAATAGTATGGAATCATGAGTTACAGCCACAAATTTCTGGGACATAATTGAAGCACACAGACACGACATTCAGAAAGGGGAGGGTACTAAGGGGCTAAAAAACATTGTTAAAGCCCACCACAGCAAATAACTAGAAAAGGGTACAAATGGAGAAATCATAGCTATAAAGGTTGGCTTTCACCTGACCATTGTCAGTGGGGGTAAATTTACCAGGAAGATAATGGAACTTCAGCTTCAGGGCCTCTCACATTATAGGCCCCTTCCAAACCCTACTCAAATTTTTGTGCATGTAATTTTGTATTCTTTGTCTTAAGGAACCCCACCCCACTCCACATTTTTAAAGTTTTAGGTGCTACAAAACCTAGATCTACCCTGACTTGGTAATAGTTTCCCTGTGAACAATGTACAGGGAAGTCTTCTACCTTCACACTCTTTCTTCCTCTCAGAATTTACCCTACTCTTGGCTCTAAATACAAATTATACATCCAGAGAATAAAGGGAAACTCAAGTGATTGTTGGTTCCTATCCAGAATGAAAAGGCCACCATGATGGTAACTAAATTTCATTCTCAAACACAGACAAGACAGCGATCAAGCATCTTTGACATTCTCGCCTGATGCTTCCGGCCATTTGTCAAAACGTTTGTTAACGACTGCACTTTCCACTTATTTCTGGGAGTTTTAAAACTCTGGTGGGGAAAAAATGAGCCACTATAAGTGTTTATAGCAGGAAAATTATACAATTAGAAAGGTTCTTCAAGATTACTCAAGTAATGGGTGTAGGATGGTTTGGTGGGGGAAAAAGTTTGAAGACAGGTATAAAAGTTGATTTTCATTTTTTTTAATTGAGAAAGTTGATAATTTAGTCTAACTATGTAGACAAGAGATGACAGTCTGAGGCACACAAAATAAATTTCTAAACCTGAATAATATTTATTCTTTGCAGGCTTAAAGGACTTACACTTTTCTTCCTCTTCATGACATCTCATTATCAGAAGACTATAGAATAGATTAACATGCTTGTTTAATAACAAGAATTATCCTCATAAAAGGGTTGAAATGCTATTAGTGTGTTTAAGAAATTATGACTTAGATTCTGTTGCTAAGATTAAATTCTATATATCATTTTGTTATACAATTAGGAGAAAAATGACTTGCTACTTAATGATCAGTTACGAGGTAGGACATCCACTTTTCAACAGTTTGACTGCTTTGTGGGCCCTCCAAGAGAACAGATAAAGAAATCATAAGAAATATGGTTCAACTGCACTGAGTGAAGTCCCAGGGAATTTGGAATCCACCTCCAATCCCAATTGCCTCAGTGGTAGAGGTAATGAGCAGTTAACAGTGTTGTAACCCTATTTCAACGAGAGTGACATTCCTTCTACTAGTTTTACATATTGGGTTTCCTTATAAGATTTCATTCGAACAAGGGGTTTAATGGATAAACAAATTTGAAAATCATGCACATAAAGAAATTCTTAACAATTTATCCATTTGTAGTTAGTAACTATGAATAATTTTTCATGTATCTAAAATTTATTTTTATACAAGTGGAAACACCACACATTTAATTTGGATATACTTGCTTTAAACAAAACAGACAGAAGGATGGATCTTTTCTAAGACCTTCTTGAGAAAATATATTCTATCTTGCTTTTGGGGCTATATTCTAGTACAGAAATGAAAATATTTGTTGTGGAAATTTTTATTTCTTTTATATTAAGATATCTACATAATTTATAAATGCTATTAAAATAAGTGTGCATTTGATGAAGAAATGAACAAGAAAAATATATGGTAACATAAAATGTGAAAACTATAAAAGAAAATATATGTGGCTATTGTATTTGGAAGCACTTTATTTTCTGTTTCTTGAGAAGAAAGTATTTGAGAAGAATTTCTCTGACATAAAAGGGACTATAGGTATCATTGGTCCCAATTTAAAAATTTCTCTAAATTACTTCCACTTCTTAGTCATTGGGCCCTTCAGGAGAAATTCACATTATCACAATGCAGCTCATTATACCTATTAATTTCTATTCTTTTAGTAAGTTTTTCCAACATGCTGAGTCAAATTTTGCACCTCTATTATTTGACTCTATTTCTGTTACCAACCAATAGGCTGTTCTGCTTGCACAAGACTTAGCCAAAAAGCCAGGAGGCAAGTTAGTAGAACAGAAAGGGTTTATTCGTTTTTGCCAGCAAACACAGAAGATGGTGGACCAGTGTCCTTAAAGCCCATCTTACAGAACAAAGACTATAGGCCAGTTATATAGGGGCCGGTCTCTGGTTGGTATAGATATCTGGTTTTAGTTCCTGATAATCTTTTCTTTTACTGGATATGCATCAGAGACCAGAGCAATGCCCTATACCCTGATTTAGCTTAAAGATAATAAGAACGAAATCTTTAATATGTATAGTAAAATAACCATTCACATGAGTGATGTCACCACTTCTATACTGTTAACCAAACAGAATTATAACCGTTTTTATTCACTTATTTTCTCATTCATTTATCCAACTTTTCTTTATTAATCATTTCCCGCATGCCAGGTATTGTGCCGTGTGCCAGGGATACAGCACTGAACAAGATAGACATAGGCTCTGCTCTTTGGATTTTACGGATATTCAGGAAAAAGACCACTTGGAAATACATTAGATATTAGAAAATAACAACTATGTCTCACTTCCTCACATGGTACAATGAATTGAATTGAACCATCTCTCTCTGCTGTGCTCCTCACACCTCATTCCACACTCTTCCTCTATCAACCTAGAGATTGGGAATCAGAAAGAATTCATTTGAGGCTGGTACCACCCATCCAGGATCAGTGTATTGGAGCCATTCACAGATAATGTGGTGGATCCATAGCAGCCGGCCCAGTGGCACAGCAGTTAAGTTCACACGTTCCGCTTTGGCGGCCCGGGGTTCACTGGTTCGGATCCCGGGTACGGACATGGCACCACTTGGCATGCCATGCTGTGGTAGGTGTCCCACATATAAAAAGTAGAGGAAGATGGGCATGGATGTTAGCTCAGGGCCAGTCTTCCTCGGCAAAAAGAGGAGGATGGGCTGTAGTTAGCTCAGGGCTAATCTTCCTCAAAAAAAAAAAAAAATGTGGTGGATCCTGTTATATAAATCAAGTTCTAGAAATATCAAATGCTGCTAAGCACTATTATATCACTATTATTGTTTTTCTAGGAACAGGGTCATAGTAACAGGAGAAAAATGCTTTCCTCCTAAGACACTTGACCTTGTTGTCCTCAGGGGACAAAAATATTAGTGCCTTCTTTGGTGAGAGAAGCTTTCTTCTTAGGTAACTAATGAGGTCCTCACTGGTGGGAATGCTGAATTGAGGAGATGAGGATGGGAACACCTGCTTCCATCACTCATCTCATGTAAGCAAAAACGTACGTCTTCTCTAAAGTATGAGGTACTGGAGAAGGTAAGAGACAAGAAAAGGCTGAGGCATGTAACATTTTCCTTATATGAGAAAGGGTTAAGTTTCCTGGGGATTTTGGAAGGAAGATGGGACAATTATAGAAGATAGAGATGAGGTTAATAGGAACATACATCAGGCCCCCTCCTAATTAGGGAATGCAAGAATCTATTCCCTTCAGTCCGAGGGAAAGTATACAAGTAAAGTGTTTTGGTTTTTTCCTTGCCTAAGTGCTTCTGCCACTAAAATCTTCCCTGCAGTTTGAAGTAGGGCAAAACCTCATCTCCAATGACGCCCGTAGGTCAACCCATAATTGGCAACAGATAACATAAGGCAAGAGATGTTGAGAGACATATCCCTGGGGCCTAGATGGTGTTGGTCATGAAAGCAGCTGTTTACAACACATACCATGGCTGTGGCAGAACTACTGAGTGCTATACCTCTAGTGATAGAGGCATACATGTGTCTTTTAATTATGTGTGTGTGTGTGTGTGTGTGTGTGTGTGTGTGTGTGTGTGTATGTTATGCATGGCTCAACACAAGCATCACTTGCTACCTGGGTCTAATGGCAGAACTGCTCTCAAGCCATCTGGCAAGATGAAACAGTTAGCTTATCATGAAGCTATGGCCAGCTAGGTATCATGCTTCTTTATATTTGCTTTCACTTTCTGCCTCACTACCCCTTTCTCTCACTTTTGATTCTTGAGATTGCATGCCTCTATAAAGTATTGGCAATAGGTATTTGCCTTAGGATTTATTTTCTGTGGAACCAAGGCTAAGTTAAGTTACTCTTCAAAGATTACTGGAAGTAGTTCCATGGTCACATTGGTAGATTTTCTTTCAGCTTCCCGGAAAGAATTTATTTGGACTCAATGACTAGAATGAATTTAAATACCTACTCTCACTTTTCATTTTTTGAAAATCAAGCCAACTCTCATCTTGTTGTTGCAATATCCTCACTGCCAATGTCTATGTTTTTCAGTTGACAGTTACTGAGGGTTTATTATATATTAGCCATCGTGTGTTAAGCATTTTGCTTGCATTATATCATTTAATCTAGATAACAATCTTATGGGATAGATACTATTATCTCTGCTTTACAGATAATGATATTTAGGCTTGGCTATGTCAAATAAGTTGCCCAAGGTCACTTGTTTAGGATCACACAGCTGGTAAACAATAGAAGTATGAGTTAAACCCCACTTCTGAATCCAGAGTCTGCACTCTTAATCACTGTGCCATACTACCTCTCTGGGACAGAAACTTCTTTTGCTTTCTTTAGCACTTGGATCATAGCAATCTTCTCCACCTCTGTCGCTACTCTTTCACCAATGACTCGGGATCATAGATCTTTGCTCTAGTTCGTCTTGTCACAGCTTTAATTGACTCTGGAATAGTCACAAATTGAGACTTATCATCACTCAAAACTATGATCATCCAAGATTGGAAACTCTGAATTTTCCCTTCTGACCATAGCCTGCTCTCCTGCTACCTCTCCCATCCATGTTCCTATCAAAAGTATCTAATTCTCTATCGTTGGAACTTAACCCATTTTATTTAAAAATGTCCCTTTTGGCTCTACTTGCTCCACCTTCCGTTGGGCCCACTTTTCAAATTATGACCCACTGGATGTACCCACTACCCCATCTCTCTCCTCTTGCTGCTGAGCTTCTGAAAGCTCAGTAGGTTGAAAAGTACAAGTGTCTCATTAGCTGGGCCTTGAGGGCTTCTAAGTCATTCATTTGTTTTCAAAACATTGTTTGTTTTTACAGTGATCAGGTAGTATGATAGATGTTGGAAATTTGGAGATAAAAGAATGAGTTCTGTCTTCAAGTAGCTCACAAATAAATAGTTAATTATAATATATTTGGTTGTTGCCCTAGTCTTCTCCTGATAACTGTGACTCAGTGTGGTTCAGAAAAACTTGAGGATTGGAGACAGTGACTTTGTCATTACACTTGGTTTGAAAAGTGTTCCCACTTATACTAAGCCTAAACAGAGACTCCACATCCCTTCACCATGAGTCATGCCAGCATCATTCTCTGACCTGTTCCTTAATTAACATCTTGAAACATAACTTTCTTTCTATTATGTATGCTGCTCCTCTACCACCCCAGGCATGAGGATTCCCCTCACTACATGCTATCCAACTATTAACTACCCCAGCTCAGAATCCGGAAGAATAACAAGACATACAGAGCAAGTTGGAAAAGAGAAGTGTGTAAAAGAGAGAAAAGAAATGTTCAGAGGGGAAGTACATGATATAGGAGAATACAGAAATCTTGAAGTCAAAATTACTTCATAGGGAGGGAATGTCAACTGAATTTTTCAACTAGGAGAGCATTGGTGATCTTTTCCCAAGCATGTTCAGTAGAGTGGTGGAGGTAGTAGCCAGGTGGCAATGGCTTGAAAAGTAATAGGGTGAATTTGAGGTGTTTATGGTGCAGGCAGAGAGAGGCTGAAGACACAGGTCTGGAATTTAAACAAAATATTTGTGTAGGATATAAAGATCTTGGAATCAATGATGTGCAAGAATTAACTCTTGGAAAATATATGAAGTTTAGAAGAGTGTCAAGATTGGGATTGTAATGAAAAATAATGTTTAAGGTAAGAGTGGAAGGAGTTAAGCCTGTAAAGGAGACTGATACAGAGTGGCTAGAGAAGCAAGAGAATGATGTCACTCCACGTGGTAGAGAAGAGGTTTCAAAGGGAAAGTAAATGAAATTGTTCAATGTTGTAGGGAGGACATCAGGCAATTAGTGAAGCATTTATTTAGTTTTACTAACTGGAAGGTCACTGGGACTCTGTAATAGCAGTTTCAGTAAAGAAGAGTTGTCATAAATCAGACTGTAATATGTTGAGAAAGTGAACTCATTCAGGTAGACATAACTATTTTTGCAGTGAAGAGAAAGGAAAAAAGGTAATATTGCCTTGAGGAAAATTTAGGGTCAAAGAAGAGATTATCATTTGATTATTGTTCATTCATTTGTTTGTTTTAAAGATGGAAGATACAAATAGCCTTTTAGAGATCTAAGTCATTAGAGGGAAAGTCAATTAATAAAGTAAGATCACTAAGGAAGAAGGAAAATATGAAAGCCATAGTACAAGGGCTTGGACTAGATTGGGGAAGGAGAGAAACACCTCAAAAACTGAAGCTGGAGGGAAGAGGCAAGGTTGACACAGATGCACGAATAAGTGGATACATTTGTTGAGGAAGAAGCATATTGAAGATGTGGGAGGCCATACCTTTCGGGTTCCATATCTTCTGTGGCAGTGGAGGAGTAGGCTGGATTGATGATCTGACTTGTTAACTCTCCTCAATTTCTTGATAGCAAGTGTTGCACGCATTTTAATTTCATATTTTCAAAAATCTAAACTAAAGCTTCACTCAGCTTTTCTGGAAAAGGGAAACAAAATGGATTCTTATTATATGACAGAAAAAAAAATAACATGATAGGAAAAAAATCAGGAGAAACAAACCTTACTTTAGCTGTGAACTTTGAAGGAATCTTAGCTGTATTAGGCTTAGAGACTTCCTTTGGCTGGGCGTGGGGCATGGGACTGTGATGAAGACATTCCGGCTGGAAGGCTATTGACATCAGAAACACCTGCCAACAAAGCTTTAACCTTAGGACTAAAGTTTCGATATTGGTCAAGCCTGGAGCAACTTGGCAAAAATAGAGGATTTGACTGCTGGGAATGTTATCAAAGCAGCAGGATGCAGATGATTGTTTCTGGGAAAAAGCAAAAACCCGGTTACCAGGACAAAGCCAGAATTAGAACTGGTGACTTGATGTTAAGTATTAAAATAGAACTTACTAAATACTTTATGACTATAACCCAATGGTTCTTGATCATGGAATCATCCAGGGAGCTTTAAAAACCAATGAAGCCTGCGTGCCACTCCCAGAGAGTCTGATTTAATTGGCCTGGGAAGAAGCCTGGACATCAGGATTTTTACAAACCTCCTTAGATAATTCTAATGGGTAGCAAAATTGAGAGCTAAGACTCAAACCAGAATCTGTCCTAGAGGTGGAAATGAGACCAGAGGGAACCAGAGAGGTCTTAATGTCTGTATAATACTGAATTGACTGGATAAAAACTAACTTCATCATTTTTCTGCATCCCTCCCCCTCCAGCTGCATATCGTCTGGCTTTCTTTGAATTTCCAGATGATTTAGGCTCAAAATAAGTTATCTACTTTTAATAGAAAGTTTCTAACTTCCTATTACTTTTCCTCCCTATACTATGACCCCACAAATTATCACTTGACACGTTTTCTTGAAACCTTATCCAGAAAATTTCTTCTCTCCATTTCCACTGTGACCCACTCTACCTACACCACAAGTAAATCAAAACCCGATTAATTATTGCATAAATTCTATCAATAGTTCCACATCTGGTCACCCTGCCCTCCAGTGCTTATCCTCCAAAGCAATTCTATATGCATCTTCCTAATACACTTGTCTTCATATTACTCAGTTTCTCAGCTAGCCTCAAGACTTCCATCACTATTGAAAAATCCCCACCTTGGCACTCTAGATTCTGTTGATACCCCTTCCCATATAGTATCTGCTCGCCTAAGTTCATCTGAAGAAGCTGCAGGTGGAGACAGTTCACAACTTGTTGTCAAATTTTCATCTTGAGCTCCTGTGTTTCTTCTTTCTGAGAGATTTTCCCAGCAAGCTGGGAGTTTGACTAACTGCCTGAAGCAGCAAGCCAGATGTGTTGTGGTATAGTAACCCTTATTCCTTAATTCATAACCAATGGGGAACAAGACTTCAAAGATAAATACCCCAGCTTCCCTCTTCCCCAGTGGAGTAATTCTGCGCTGTGTTTCACATGGTTTACTAGGGAATTCCCTAAAGGGATTGGGCCCCAGTTTCCCACAGAGTTAACTTACTCATCAATAAACCCTTTTTGGGGGCTTCTTTCTCTATGCTGTCTCACTTATTCATTTACTCTTCTTGAGAGTAATTCCCAAATAAACCACCTGCATGTACCCAAGTTCTTGTCTCAGAATCAGCTTTGGTGAGAATCCAAACTAAAATTGCCTTTCACTATATCTGACCCAAATTAACCTTAAAACCACTCCACATCAGACTGGAAAACTTGAAATTCCCAGACGATTTTCCCATCCCAATCCATTATTCGCATCATTCCCTTCTTTAGAAAATCCTTGCTGCCCATTAAAAGAGTATCCCCTTCCTCGATACCCAGCTCACATTCAGCCTCCACAAAATCATGTCCAAAGAGATCTCTGGATTGTCTGAACTCCCATAGCTCTTTGTATATTTCTCTGATTGGACACACCACTGGGAAACTGTGTAATCTCCTGCTGGTGTGTGTGTGTGTGTGTGTGTGTGTGTGTGTGTACACATACACACATAAATCATAAATCGAATTGTAATATAAATGTGCTGTTCATGGGGCCAGCCCCGGGACCAAGCAGTTAAGTTCGTGCGCTCCACTTTGGCGGCCCGGGGTTTCACTGGTTCGGATTCTGGGCGTGGACATGGCACCGGTCGCTGGTCAGGCCACGCTGAGGTGGCGTCCCACATGCCACAACTAGAAGGACCCACAACTAAAATATACAACTATGTACTGGGGGGACTTGGAGAGAAAAAGCAGAAAAAAAATGTGCTGTTCAAATTGTGGATATAGGCTCAATTGAAAACAAAGCTTTTTTCCACTGTTTAAGCAATTAGGTTTGAAGAAAAACGGATTTTTAAAAAATGAAACAGAGGCCAGCCTGGTGACGTAGCGGTTAAGTTCGTGTGCTCCGCTTCAACGGCCCCTGGGTTTGCTGGTTCGGATCCCAGGCACAGACCTATGCACTGCTCATCAGGCCATGCTGTGGCAGGTGTCCTACATTTAAAATAGAGGAAGAGGGGCACAGATGTTAGCTCAGGGTCAATCTTCCTCAGCAAAAAGAGGAGGATTGGTGGCGAATGTTATCTCAGGGCTAATCTTCCTCAAAAAAGAAGTAAATAAATGAAACAAAACAAACTATTATCTAATGTTTTGCAGATCACAGACACGGCTTCTTAAGAGAGAAAAAAATAACAAAGGTTACCATTATTACCAACAGACTTTATTGTGTTCAGGGAAAACTTCTTTTCTAAAATAAATACTAAGTTATAGGTTGTACAGTTATTATAACTATAATGGTTAATATGCTAACTAATAAGGATGAATACCATTATTATAATTCTACATTTTAGTAGATATTTCTATATTTAATAAATTTTAGATAGATTGGTAGAAAAATAAAACATAACTAAGACATTATTTTTAAGGCATTCAATAAAGGATAGGACATTATTTCACTAAATCTATGTGGAAAGTCACTTTTCCTTTGAGAAAAAGAGCATGGTTTTGTCTCCGGAGATAGATTATCCCTTAGCCTTTGGGAAAGCATTAAAATGACATACACACTTCCAAGTACAGTTAAGATCAACATTTCTCTCTTTCTCGTCTTATAATATACTCAATCTTATATGTAGTGCTCTCAAAGTTCTTTTTCAAATAGGATTCAATCCAACAAATATTTATTGAGAGTCATATATACAAGGCCTTGTGTTAAGCTGCGAGGGGGTACAAATGTGAATAAAACAAGATCCTTGCCCTCAAGGCATTTGCAGATACCCAGGGCCAATATATTTATGATTGAGCTTTGCATGAAACTAGCTCTTTACTAGTGAAGAATTTAAAAAACCATGGCATAGCTGCTGGAGGCAAAACTTGATTAGCCCTCCTGTTTAATGTACCCTAAGAGTCAATGATCAAGACAGAGAAAAGGATTTCCTAGAGAATTTTACTTCCTAGTGAATTTTTAAAAGACAATTTAAATTTAACCAAAAGAATAGAAATTACCCTGCCATTGTGCTTTTGTACTAAAGAGTGTCTTTAAAGACTGAATGTAATTTACAACTAAACAAGCTCTTAATTATATATGACACTCAACAGATGGCTAGAATATATACACTGAAATAAAAAATCTGAGACTGAAAACAACTGTCTTGGATTCAAACAGAAAAAAAGCATCTCTGTCATTAATCACGCTATGAGGGTAAACACAGGCAATAGTAGTTGTAAAATTAACATGAAAACACTGGTTAACTCAAGGTTATGCAACCACTCTCCCCACTCCCTGCCCTGATTTAAGTGTTTACAGTTTTCTTACCAAGGAAGCTCCCAGGTACGCTCTGCTATTCCTGTCTATTACTGGGAATACCCAATTGCTAAATTGCCCTTGAGTCACGACAACACCTAATCCTTAGTTAATCCCTGCTTCCCCTGATCCCACCTCAGAAACAGTTCAGAACTGATCCGCACTTCGCTGAGACCTTCTACTGAATCCTGCAACAAGAATTCAAACCTTACAAAAGATGCCTCCACCCTTCCTCTTGTTGAGAACAGCAATCCATGGTCCCTCTGGGTGCACCCCCCTCACTTTATTGTGGCAATAAATATGATTCTGGCAGGCTAGGGTCATGTCCCTGGTAATCTTTGGATCATTGGGCTTTAACAGCACACATGTACATATAGAATAATAAATATTTAAATAATAACACAAACAACACACCTCCACATACTCTTCATAGTTGATCTGAGAGGTAAAACACATATTTAAATTATTCAAAAACTTTGTGTGACTTATCTCTTAGAGTTGACTTCAGGGATAAAGATTCTCTTATTTTTTCCCTTCCTTCCTTCCTTTCTACCTTCTTTCCAGTAGTTTTTGATGGTCAATACCTTAATAATGAATCTGAATTTTGTAAATAACCAAATATTATTTGGAAACATACTTGTTTTGCACGCCCTTCCATCCTTGTAGATATTTGTTTAAAACTCATACTGAATTTCTGTTAGAAAAAACTCTTGATGTACATTTTTAAATATGTCTCCATTAACCCTTGAAATGTAAGGATTACCACTTCTTTTGCATAAGCAGGTGATATAAAGGTATAGAATTTCTCTCTATGGTAAAATGTGATCATGTATCCTTGTGTATAGTGTACTGTTGCCCATCTATTTTCCTATCTACAAATATTTTTTCACTAATACTCCAAAATAGAAAATTCCAACTATTAAATATTTAATTACTTATGTTCTACATATCATCTTTTCTCGAAAAATGATTTGAGTTGACTACCATTAGCTTAAACCATTTGGATTGTTCAGTTACCCAGGAGTGAGACCAAAGGCGTATTATAAAAGGCTGTGTTAATCTCCCTACCTGTGCTGGGGGAATCTCCTGTTTTCCCTTCAAATTATCCTTCCTTGAACTCCTGAGTCAGAGAATCTTTCGATTTAGAATTACTTCTCACCAGTTTGCCTGGGCACTGTTTTGGATTTGTCTCTTCACACTACTCCCTGCTTTTTCTGAGTTTACCTTCATCTGAGAAACATCCTTAAGTTACCTTGTTCCCCATGCCCTAAAACCATAAGCCATCTCTCTATAGTCTTGAATTTCTTGAATTTAGGTTAGTATTAATGTGAACTAGATTGTTATAAACTGAGATGTTAATTGTAATCCCCAAGGCAACCATGAAGAAAATAATTAAAAACATATAAAAAAACAAGAAGGGAATCAAAATAGTATACTAAAAGACTATTAAACACAAGAGAAGACAGTAATGGATGAATTGAGAAACAAAAAAATATATAAGACCTATAAAAAACAAAAACCAGAATGGCAAAGGTAAGTCCTTCTTTATCAGTAATTACATTAGATATAATTGGATTAATCCATTAGAATTAGTGGGTCAATTGATCAAGAAAATACAGCAATTATAAACATACATGCATCTAGCAATGGAGCCTCAAAATATATGAAGCAAAAACTGACAGAAGAGAGAAATAGTTCAACAATAAGAGTTGAACTTTTAGTCCAATTTTAGTAAAGGATAGAACAACTAGACAGATGATCAATAAGGAATTATAAGTCTTGAACAACACCATAAATCAACCAGACCTGACAGACGTATACAGAGCACACCTTCCAACAACAACATTTTACACATGCCTCTCAAGTACACATAAAATATTCTCTAGGATAGACCACACGTCAGGCCACAAAAGAAGTCTTAATAAATTAAAAAAGATGAAGTCATACAAAATATCTATTCTGATCACAATGAAATGAAATTAGATATCAATAACAGATGGAAATTGTAGGACATTACTAGCAACATTGCAGAAATAAAAAGGATTATAAAATAATACTATGAACAATTTATATACTGAAAAATTAAATAACCTAGATTAAATGGACAAATTCCTAGAAACACACAAACTACCAAATCTGACTCAGTAAGAAATAGAAAATCTGAATAGATTTATAACAAGCAAAGAGTTTGAATCAGTAAGCAAACAATTTCCAACAAAGAAAAGTCTGGGGCCAGATGGCTTCACTAATGAATTCTACCAAATGTTTAAATACCAATCAACCAATCCTTCTCAAACTCTTCCAAAAAATAAAAGGGGGGGAATACTTCCAATCTGATTTTATGAGTCTTACCCTCATACCAAAATGATACAGAGACATCACAAGAAAAGAAAATTACAGGCCAATATCCCTCATGAATATACATGCAAAAATCCTCAACAAACTACTAGCGAAATGAACCCAGCAGCATATTAAAAGGATTATACACCATGCCCAGTGGAACTTATTCCAGGAGTGTAAGAGTGGTTCAACATATGAAAATCAATTTCTGTAATATATCATATTAATAGAATGAAGGAAAAAAGACACATGATCACCTCAACTGATGCAGAAAAAGCATTTGACAAAATCCAGTAACCTTTCATTATAAAAACACTCAACAAACTAGGAATAGAGGGGCAACTACCTCAATCCCACAAAGAGCACCTATGAAAAACCCACAGCTAACTTCGTACATAATGGTGAAAGACTGGAAGCTTTTACTCTAAGATCAGGAACAAGCCAAAGATGTCTGTTCTCACCATTTCTATTCAGTAGTGCACTGAAGCTCTACCCAGGGCGATTAGGGAAGAAAAAGTAATGAAAAGTATCAAAATTGGAAAGGACGAAGGAAAGAAAAATATCTCTATTCAATGATATGATCTTATGTACAGAAAGCCCTAAAGAATCATTTAAAAAGCGCTGTTTGTGCTATTAAACAAGTTCAGCAAAGTTGCAGGATACAAGGTCAACATACAATAATTGTATTTCTGTAAACTAGCAATGAATGATCTGAACATGAAATTAAGAAAACAGTTCCGTTTACAATAGCATCAAAAAGAATCAAATACTTAGGCATAAATTTAACCAAAGAGGTGCGAGACTTACTCACTGAAAACTATAAAACATTGTTGAAAGAAATTAAAGAAGGCCTAAATAAGTGGAAAGACATCCTGTGTCCATGGATTGAAAGACAATGTTGTTAAGATGGCAATACTTTCCAAATTGATCTAAAGATTCAATGAAATCACTATCAAAATTCCAACACCTTTTTTTGTGTAAATGAACAAATTAATCTTAAAATTCATATGGAATTACAAGGAACCACAAATAACCAAAACAATCTGGAAAAAGAAGTACAAAGTTGGATTACTTCATACTTCTTGATTCGAAAACTTACTACAAAGCTATTATAACCAAAACAGGATAATACTGGCATAAGAACAGACATATAGATTAATGGAATAGAATTGAGAGTCCAGGAATAAATCCTTACATTTATGGTCAATTGATTTTCAATACGGGTGCCTAAACCATCCAATGGGGAAAGGATGGTCTTTTCAACAAATGGTGTTGGGATAACTGAATATCCGTATGCGAAAAATTAATTTGTACCCCTATCTCATACCATATACAAAAATTAATTCAGAATGGATCAAATACCTAAATGTAAGAGCTAAAACTATAAAACTTTTTGAGGAAGATACAGACGTAAATCTTTGTGACCATGGATTAGGCAGTGGTTTCTTAAATATGACAACAAAAACACAAGGAACAAAAGGAAAAATATAAATTTGATTCCATCAAAATTAAAAACTTTTGTGCACCAAATGACCTATCAAGAAGTGAAAAACATCCATAGAATGAGAGAAAATATTTGCAAGTTATATATCTGATAAGGAATTAATATCCAGAATATACAAAGAACTCTTACTGCTCAACTACAAAAATACAAACAAACGAATTAAAAAATAGGTTTCTTATAGACATTTCTTTATAGAAGATATACATATGGTCAACAAACTCATGCAAAGATGCCCAGCATCATTACTCATTAGGAAAATGTCAAAACCACAATGAGATACCACTTCACACTCACCAGGATGCTATAATTAAAAAACAAACAAAAAATAAGAAGTGTTGGTCAGGATATGGAAAAGTTGTAACCCTCGTAAATTGCTGATGGGAATGTAAAATAGTCCAGGCACTTGGAAAACAGTTTTGTAGTTCCTCAAAAAGTTAAACATAGAAGTATCATACAACCCAGAAATTCCACTCCTAGGTATATACCCAAGAGGAATGAAAATATATGTCCAAGCAAAAACTTGCACATGAATGTTTATAGCAGCATTATTCCAAATAGCCACAAAGCAGAAAAAAACCAAGTGTCTATCAACTGATGAATGGACAGACAATATATAGTACATTCACACAATGGGATAAATTTGGCCATGAAAAGGAATCCTACGATACAAATGGATCTTGAAAACACTATGCTAAGTGAAATAAGCCAGACACAAAAGGCCGCATATTGTGTGATTCCATTTATGTGAAATGTGCATAATAGGCAAATTCTTAGAGACAGAAAGTAGATGAGTGGTTGCTAGGGTTTGGTGGGAGTGGCGAATGTGGAGTGACTGCTCAATGGGTACAGGGTACTTAATGGGTACTTTTTGAGATAATGAAATACTCTGGAATTAGACAGTGGTGATGGTTAAACAGCAGTGTAAATATATTAAAAGGCAATGAATTATACATAAAAATGATTAAAGTGGTGAATTTTGTGTTTTGTGAATTTTATGTCAATAAAATGAACCTCTTTGAATCACATTTTTGATATATTGTGAGTTGTTAGACCCAAATGCGAATCACTCATATTTTGGTGCTGAAAATGAGAACTCTAGGTCTAAAGCACTTATTTCAAAATATAGTAAACATATGACTCATACTTCTCTACATGAGCTACATATTACAAAATCATAGAGAAGCCTGAGCATTTGTGGTAGGGCCGACAGGTTGCGGGGTGGGGGGTGGGGGGAGGAGGATAGTTAAGACTTAGAAAAGGCATATATCATTTCACATGTCAGATAGAATAGCTTACTTATTTTTATATTTTGGAACATGCTCCAAAATCCACTTTCTCCTTCTTTTCTAGTAATAGAACCTCTGATTTTTACCAGAGCAGGTGGCTATGTAGAATAAAGACTAATTTTCCCAGTCTCTCTTTCAGCCAGGTGTGGCTTTGTGACCAAGTTCTGTTCAATGATGTGTAAAGAAAATGGTGGCATGTTAGCTTCTTGGTAAACGTGTTCAAAGAGACATTTTTACTACTTATTCCTTTCTCATCCATCTTCTTGATGGCTGGAATGTGGATTTGATGGCTGGAGCTACAGCAGGCATCTTGACCATAAGCAGTAAGCTAACGGTCATGGCAGAGAAGGAAGAGAGAAGAATGTCCATGATGGGTCCTCTATGAATATGGAGATGGCCTAATTGTCATGAAGTTTCCATCCCCAGACTAATTATAAATGAGATAGAAATGAACTTCTATGTTGTTCAAGATACTATCATTTCGTATTGAATGATTGAGTGCCACAAACAAACCTAACCTTATCTAACGAGGGCCTTAATAAGAGACACGGGAGAGAGATTGAAATGCTTTGAACATTCCAAAAGGTTTTAATAAAAATTTCAAAGTGAAAGAGAATCCGTATTTCAGAGAAGATATACCCAAGGAAGTAGCATGAGGCAAGGTCCTGATAGATATTCAGTAATTACATGGGAAGGAGATAGAAAGTATCAAATGCTGTATTTAAACATAAGACACTATTTGACGTTCTTAAGTACCCATTCTCACTGAAGTTAATGAGAATTCTAAATTGTGTCAAACAATACTGTGATAGAGTACTGCAATAGACAGAAATCCACTTTACTCAGATCAGATTTATTGCCTTTGAAAAAGTGTGGGGGACTATTGCCAACATATAGAAACCCTCAAGCTACCATGATATCTATATCAAGATAAAGCACAAAAAGAACCACCGAGAAAAAAAATCACATGCCTAAAGAATGTGCTCCTCAGCCCGATTGGTAGAAATGTGAAAAGCGTGACCCATTCTATAATTCTGTTCTGCAAGATTGTTTCTTGCAGAATATTCACTATACATTTTCTTTTATGTCTGAAAATGTAGGGAAAGGGGGAGTGGAGTTTCTTTTCAAGTAAACACAAATTGACACCCATAAATTACATACAGAAAATGTAGATTAGCTCTACATCTCCATACATGGTGATGGTATTGCTGCCTTGCCCCACTTCTTAGCTCTCACTCAGTCTCTTCAGTTCCTTGAACATGCCAAGATGTTTCCCACCTGAGGGCATTGGCCCAACTGCACCTTACATCTGAAAGGATCTCCCTTCCCCTGGTAAATCCCACGCACCCTTCAGGGCCTGACTCAAGTATGACTTTCAAAGAAAGTATTTCCCGAGATTCTCACATTGAATGAAATAATCCACAGAATGCTTAGCACAGTATCTGGAACATGCTAGGTGCTCAATAAAAATCTGAAAAATCTGTTGAATGAATAGATTGTCATTGTTCAGTAATGCAAAAGAAGTCAACCATGCAGGACACATTGAAAAACATGCTTCTTGACAGAGCTTGAGTTTTTTGGACATCTGTATATGCATAGTGTTTCAGTAAAAATTTAAATATTGAGGTATAAAACATATTTAATTTATTTTATTTGAGTTGACTGCTCATATTTGGGCAAAAAGCCCTTGTTTAATTTATCTTCAGAATGATTGCTACAGAAAACGATATGTCATCAGCTCATGTTTCAAAGGAGCATCACATTATTTGTAGAAGCAACATGGCATATGAGGATGTGCATGGAACACTTGGAGCATGAGTAAGGGCAGGTTTCACGGTAATTAAACACACTTGCATTGTCACATATGAACTATAGTAATAGATTCTGGGATGAATGTCTCCATGATATTGGTAAGTTAAACACAAAAGGTGTTTGATAGGAAAATCTTTCTCTTTTCTTTCTCTTTTTTTGTAGTAGTTTTTAAGCAGAGTTTAACCTTCTTAGACCATGTTTTTACTTGGTGAGTATTGATAAAGAAAGAAAAAGTTTCTGGGCCCACTTAATTGGTTTGTTGATTAGCTAGATAATGGAAAGTAGAATCGGGACTTCATTGCTCTTTTGTATTAACCAGAAGAATGCTATAGATCCTGATTTTAAAATCTGATGTTGTGACACATCTAATCTTCAAAGTTGACTCTGGATATTAGTATTATATTTATACCTCTTATATGAATGAGGAGGAGAAGCAATTGGACTTGCTTTGAAGTCTCTGTGGAAGTTATTTAGTGGTCATATCAGGGATGAAATTGGGAATTACAATTTTTTTCTTTTTAGATTTTATTTCTTTCCTTTTTCTCCCCAAAGCCTCCTGGTACATAGTCGTATATTCTTTGTTGTGGGTCCTTCTAGTTGTGGCATGTGGGACGCTGCCTCAGCGTGGTTTGACGAGCAGTGCCATGTCTGCGCCCAGGATTCGAACCAACAAAATACTGGGCCACCTGCAGCGGACCACGCGAACTTAACCACTCAGCCACGGGGCCAGCCCCTGGAACTACATTTTTAATAGTGGAAGAGTGGTGGATGGGGTTGAAATATGTATTGTCTATAACAGGTGAAATTGTATATTAGAGCTGTGTTCTTTGATACCTTGTATACTAAAGACTAGTAGTAACAAAAGATGATGGTATTTCCATGTACCAGCTAAAATAGTGTTGCCACTTGGCAATAGAGCAGAGAGTTTTCAATTCACTGGCCCTCCAGTTTTGAAATTATGTGACTTTTGGGTGACTATTTAAATATAGTAAATCTGCATTATTTCAAAATTTATGGTTAAAGTAGGATTTTATTAATATTTTGATACTTTAATATTTAAAATGAACACAATGCAAGTTTGTGTAAAATGTGACTTCACTCCGTGAGGAAAAGGGAAAGTTTCTGAGGTGTAGACGGCCCTGTGGTAGATAGTATAGTTTATTGCCTCTTCTCACTGGAGAAAGGCTTACATATCCCTGCCTCACTGACATCAGGCTTGGCTATGTGACTTAAGCGCTCATTCCTGCAGTAAAATTATATATTACAACACTGTTGAAATTAGAAGTAGCCAAATGACTTGCTTTAGCCAATGAAACATGGGTAGAAGTGGTGTGTGTCAATTCTAAGCAGAAAATTTATAATCTCATGGATCATCTCATCTCTTTTTCCTCTGTCACAAAACCAGCCATGTTCCAGATGGAATTTTCTCTATCAACCTGGGTCCTGGAGTGAAGATAGCCTGAAACAGAGCCACAATCTATTCATGATATCATAAGCAGGAAACACACCTTTGCTGTTATAGGCCACTGAGTATTGAGGGGTTGTTATATAGCAAAACTTAGCCCAAACTGACTGATAGAACCCAAGATGAAGTAGACGCTGATTACAAAAGTGAATAAGACATGATTTGCATCCTCAAGAACCTCATTTTATAATAAGGAAATAAATACATCAAAATAATTACAGACAATATGTCAAAAGCTAATAGTACATGTGGAAAGTACTATGATTACCCTGAAGAAAGAGAGACAAATCCCATTTAAGGGGCTTGGGGAATTCTTTGTGTAGGAAATAACACTAAACTTGAATTTGGAAGGCTAGGTAAAAGTTCAAAGATTTTTTTTAAAAGGAGGACATTCTAGAAATAAGTATCCTGTTCAAAAGTATAGACATGTAAAAGGAAATTAATTTTTAAAGGAATAGCAAGAAGCATGATGTGTTTTGGGGATGTGTAAAGTCTGTGCAAACATCTGTAATATGTGGGAAAAGTTGGGAGGTGAATCCAGAAAGGTTGTTAGTTTATGAAGAATTTTGTATACCATGCTAAGAGGTAGTGAAGATACAGGTACATACAGATCCTAATTTTATCTCTGTCATTGAATATTCTCCCTCTGAAAAAGAACAATAGTTTCTTCATCTGTACAATGGGATTGATAACACCTGTCTCCCAGATTTGGTTTGAAGAGCAAAAGAAGTATCTAATATTCAATAAATCTTTGTCCCTCCCACACCCATTATGCTGAGAAGGTGATGTTTCATGTAATGAGGTGTGTTTAAAGCGTTTCTTAAGCAGGGAGCTGATGGGATCAGAATTATACTTTAGAGGATCACTCTGGCAGCATTTGGAAGATGAATGGGGTGGCAGAATGATGAGAGGCAGGGAGACCCGTCATGAGTCCAGTGCTATAATACCATCAAGAGATTATGAGGATTCGAGCTGAGGCAGTGATAATACCTGGCCTTTCCCCTTTCTTCTTGTGAGTTCTTTAGATGTCATGTGCATATACCAATGCCCTCACCAGGACAGGAAAGCACAAGAGAACCACCTGTGGTTTCCCAGGATCTCAATTTTCCAAAGGTGAATTGATCCTGACCCCTTGCTAACCATACTAATTTATGTACTGAACCCTTACCATTGAAGACCTGTACTGTGATACTTTCCAGGGTCTAGCTTGCTATGCCTCATTCCAAGTTTCAAGTCCTACCCTTCTCCGCCACCACTTAGCCTCTTATTCTGCTAATCTGATAAACTGATTAGTATTAATGTATGAGACAAAATATTTTCATTAATTACAGTTTCTATGTTTGCTTTCATCTGTGCTTGTTGGAGACTTTATTATTCCAAAATATTACTACTATTACTACTACTACTTATATTATTATTATTATATAATGAATATGATGTTGGGTTTTATTTTTAAGAGCAATGATTCTCAAACTTAGCTGCTCATTAGAATTACCTGGGGAGTTTTTCAAACTGTCTACACCTAGGTCACACTCCATACTAATTAAATCAGAGTCTCTGGGGTGGGATTCAGTCCTCAGTAATTTTTTAAACTCCCCAGATGATACCAAGGAGCAGTCAGATTTTTTTTTTTTTTTTTTTTTTTATTAATGTTATGTTAGATTACAACCTTGTGAGATTTCAGTTGTACATTTTTGTTAGTCATGTTGTGGGTACACCACTTCCCCCTCCGTACCCTCCCCCCACCCCCCCTTTTCCCTGGTAACCACCAATCAGATCTCCTTCTCAATATACTAATTTCCACCTATGAGTGGAGTCATATAGAGTTCGTCTTTCTCTGACTGACTTATTTCGCTTAACATAATACCCTCGAGGTCCATCCACATTGTTGTGAATGGGCCAATTTCGTCTTTTTTTATGGCTGAGTAGTATTCCATTGTGTATATATACCACATCTTCTTTATCCAATCATTAGTTTCTGGGCATGTAGGCTGGTTCCACGTCTTGGCTATTGTAAATAATAGGAGCAGTCAGATTTGAGAAGCAGAGATTTACAGAATGATTTGCAAGCTTTAATGTGTGTGCAAATCATCTGGCCATCTTGCTCAAATGCAGGTTTTGTTTCAGTAGGTCTCGGGCAAGGCCTGAGATTTTACATTCCTGACAAACTTTCAGATGATACTGATGCTGCTGGTCTGAGGGCCACACTTTGTGTAGCCAGGACTTAGTGCACCATTAATATCTCTGCTATAAAACCATTTTAGGATATTTTAAAGGAAATATGATTATTTGTGATTACCAAGGAACATTTTTCTTCTTCTTTCTTGCTTCCAAGGCTACATTTGGAATTTTGACTATGTGTCCGTTGGTAGGCCATTCCTTTTACGTTAATTGCAGTAACATTGGATTATAACATTATATAGCTTTCAGATGTACATCATATTACATTTCGAATTCTGTGTAGATTACATCATGTTCCCCACCCAAAAACTAATTATAGTGCATCACCTCACATGTGAACAATCCAACAAGAAAATATAACACTTATAAATATCTATGCACCCAACATAGGAGGACCTAAATATATAAAGCAATTATTAACAGACATAAAACCAGAAATGGACAATAACACAATTTATCCTTTTACATTATAAGAATTGATCAAGTGTTAATCAAAAGCCAAACATACTTTATGGTAATAAAACACAGCTGAGATTTGTGCATAGTGAAACATTGCCTTATACAATTTACCTTTTAATAGGAATTGATGGTCTTGATATGTGAAAGGCTATGGTGTACTGACCCTTAGTCAGAGAACTTTAAAAGGATACCAAGCAAACCAATGCATAACTGTAATTAAGAATGTTAAATTAACATTTAATAGATGCCAAATACGGTAAGCCCATTTAGAATGACTTTTCTGTCTGAAAAGGAGGTATTTATTGTGAGGTTAAAGTTCATCTGAAGAATTAAAGGATGCCAACAACATACAAGCTACCTCTCTCACACATACAGTTCTAGATACAAGAGAAATGTCAAACTATATTTTACCGACTTCTAGCTTTGGTATATGTTAGAAGAATTATTACAAAAAGTTTCATTTCTTATTTTTGTGCATCCTTTCTTATATGCGGAATGTCCACTTTGAATGCTGCTGAATGGTTATTGAATTAACCTTTAGGGTCTGGTCCCTAATGGCACCTTTTCGTTCTATCCATCAGACTACAACTGGAGGAAGGTCACAGAAGTGGCACTAGTTTCCCTTTACCAGCCTATAAATCAAATTCCACCATCCTAAACGTCGTGGGCTCCAGACCATTTTTGGCTAAGTTGCTGGAATATTGTAATGTTATACAGTTTCTAAGGAAAACACACACACACACACACACACACACACACAGAGTCCTAACAGTTTCATGCTTAATAAACTGTTAAATAGGATCTTGTGGCTCAAGGTGTCAGGTAGAACTCAGACCCTTACCTCTCTCTCCTCACAGAATCCTGTTGAAATGACAGAGTAAATGGCACAGCTGAGATAAATACATTATAGCTTTGAGAAGGAAACAATCTATGGGACAGAGGTTTGGGTAGATTTTTGGAAGATGGAAGGGAGATGTAGTTACGTTGATCGATAAACCAGGGCAGAGGAAAACATGACCCAGAAAATATACAGGAAAAAGCTACTGAAAAGGTAGGCATTTTCTACCTGGCAGAGCCCTGAAAAGAGGCTCCCAAAGCAGAGAGACCAGGCATGGAGAGCAGGAGCGGGTTGCTGGATAGTTGTTCAGGTGGTCAATTAAGGAACTGTCCACGATGTAGTTTGCTCAGTCAACAGGAGAATGAAAAGAAATTCCACACAAGCATCTAGGGACAGTGAACCCGAGAATAACCAGTCCATGTTTTTCATCACTTACCACATTCCAGGCACTGCTCCTGGTGCTAGGGACATAGGAGTGAATGCCTCAGTCTCTACTGTTACAGAATATATATTCTCATGGAATAGGCAAACAATAAACAAATAATCTAATAAATATCTATGTACAATGATAAAGGCCAAGAAAAAATGTAAAGCAGGCAACAAGGAAGAAGAGGGGCAGAGGTGCTATTTTAGACAGGGAGGTCAAGCAGGAGGGCCTCTCTGAGGACGTGACAGTTGAGCAAAGCCTAAAGGAAGTTAAAAAGAATGAGCCACGTGATTATCTGCAGGAGGAGGTGCAACAGTCCAAATGACGGAGGCTGCAGGTTTGTGGAATATCAAGGAGGCCATGTAGCTAGTGCACAATGAGTGAAGGATGGGAGTTGGAGAGAGAACCAGGAGCAGATCCTGTAAGATTTTAAAAGCAAGGGCCCATACTAGACTTTTCTAGGTGTGATGGAAAGGTATACAATCTCACTTATCTTTAAGTATCACTCTTTATTGGGAGAACTAGCTGTAGGCAGAGAATGAATGGAAGCAGGAGACCAGGGAGGAGGTTATTGCAGGAGCTGAGGTCAGACAAGATGGTGGCTTGAGCCAGGGTATAGTGTTGGATTTGAGACACATTTCAAAGGTAGAGTTGACAAAATTGGCTATTGGGTTGGTTGCAGAATATGAATCAAGGATAACTCACACCAGAAGGAGAGGTCAGAAGGCCTCAAGAAACATGTCCTACCAACACAGTTTGAGTACCTGGATCCAGCCATGCCTCCAGCCTCAAGAGGAGGCCTATGTGAAGTTTCTGGTTTTGATTAAAATTCTTTGAATAGGTTGAAAAATCTTAAGAACCTGTGGATAATGACAAAGTATTTAGAAATACCCAAAAGATGCATGTAATGCTACAACCTCTACTTTTGCAAAAAGTTGTGGCCACCATGGGGCCACCCTGGTGGCATAGTGGTTAAGTTCGCAAGCTCCATTTCGGTGGCCTAGAGTTTGCCAGTTTGGATCCAGGCATGGACCTACGCACCGCTTATCAAGCCATGCTGTTGCAGGCGTCCCACATATAAAGTAGAGGAAGACGGGCACGGATGTTAGCTCAGTGATAACCTTCCTTAGTAAAAGGATTGGCAGTGGATGTTAGCTCAGGGCTAATCTTCCTCGGAAAAAAAAAGTTGTGGCTATCTGGTGAAATTTTGTTCTTTTACTGATAAATAGTGGGGTTTTTTCAGTCTATAAGAGAGTGGCTGGTAAAACTATTGAATAAAGACTCAGTCAGGACAAATTATTATCCAATGCTGGGTAAATGTTCTTGTCTGCTTCCCCATTCAGGCCTTACTTATCTAAAGAATTGAACATCTTGGGACATAATGGTAACATGGTGTTCAAAGACAAACAAGCTCAGGGTCTGGCCCAGTGGCACAGGGGTTGGGTTTGTGTGCTCCGCTTTGGCAGCCTGGGGTTCGTGGATTTGGATCGTGGGTACAGACCTACATACTGCTCACCACGCCATGCTGTGGTGGCAACCCACATACAAAATAGAGGACGACTGGCTAACAGATGTTAGCTCAAGGACAACCTTCCAAGCAAAAAGAGGAAGATTGGCAACAGACATTAGCTCAGTGCCAATCTTCCTCACACATACAAAAAAATATGAACGAGTTCAGCAGAAGAGTGCAGAGGTAGTTATTGTTTCACCTCAACCAATCTCCATATCAGGTGGGACTGACCTCAGGGCAGCAAGTTAAGGATGATTGGCTATGAACTTCTCTCTCAGGTGTCTCTGGTTCCCTGCCTTGTATCTTCTTGTCCATACCTCTGACTCCAAGTACAAGTGGGTGGACAGTTAGTTCCATGCAGGCTGTGGCTTTTTTCATACTAACTGTGTTTTGCAACACCATGGAAATTGGTGGAAACTTGGTGGCAACATTCAACCTTGAGGGATAGAAACTAATGGATAAATACCCCTGTCACTCCTTTGGGTGGGCAGTTCTGGGAGGCATTCTGTATATTTCTCTGGAGGCCCTGGTGGAATCAATCCTGTTGCTCATAGCAGTGACCTCAGTAATGCACCTTGATATTGGCTCTCCTTCATTCCCATTTTCGCTTTTTCTGTACTCTCACCACGGCTTCCTGGGATCACTTCCCCAAGACATGCACACAATCCTCATCTAGTGCCCTGCTTCAGAGAACTCAAGCTAAGGCAGCTTCTTTTTAACAACCCAGCCACATTCATCACAGCAAAAACATCAGTTTGGAAATAAAAGTTTTGATTTTCTTCATCTCCAGCATTTGGCTCGGTTGCAAAGAAAATTAGCTACATCTATTCACATATCTTTTGTTCTTCAGATGTTTGTCATCATGGGCTCAGAGAAAGCAATTAGGTTTATGGCACTACCAATGTTAAATGCATTTAACTCCAGACTTGAATGACTTATTCTTGACTGCGGGATCCCTTATTTCAAATGCATTTGATACGTACATGTACAGAGAATTTCAAATGTACAAATTTGATTTAGTCGGGCAATATATCACTTCACAGAGTCTGATGCCTTCGACTTAAAGAAATTGCAATCTAATTGTAATAACTCACATTCATGAGATATTAATCATTTCATACATTTAGCAATCTTGTGAGGTAAACACAGATAACATATTTACTCTCATTTTCAAGATTTTCAAACTAGAAATCAGAGTGGTTAAAAGAGGTAGCTGGTATCTGGCAGAAGGGACCCAGCGTCTTTCCACCAGGGCTGGCAAAATTGTTAAAACCCACACAATCACAGGAAAAAAGAGAAGGTTGGGCAACCTAGTGAAATTAAACAATCTGTAGATGTGGAAGAATCTTTTCACTCATTGTTTCATTAAGAAGGTGTTTGTTGAAGGTCTTTAATCTTCCAGGCAATGTACAAGGCACTCTAGATATAATGATTGTAGGAAGTACATTGCTAAGAAAAGTTGGACGAGAAAAGAAAGCAATTTCCTGGGAGGGAGATATTACAACAGTTCCAGACCCCAGTACAGGGGGAGTGTGTAACTAAAATTACCACCACCATTAGGGGACATAGCTATGTGGACCAAAGGAGCAATGATTTTCAAACTGATCAGTCAAATCAATTCTAATTGTTTGTCAACCAACGGGATAATCATTTTTAAACCTGTCAGCCCATTGAATTTATTAATTAGATAATTTAATCAACATCTGGTATTGGGGTGGATTCAAAATTGCTAGATGCAGTAAAATAAATTCATTTGATGAACATTTTTCCTTGAAGGGAGTGGTTGTTTGACTGACTTGGAAAGTTGATTTTAGAACATTTCAGAATTACTATGCGTATAAGAGTCATTATTCCAGTTCAGCAACTATGTGACCCCTAAGGCAGCGGATTGCCTTCTTTGTAGCTCATCTGAAGGAAATAAATAATGGTGACTTGATCTTCTTCAGGGGTTTCATGAGTCTGCAGCTAAAACTTACTAATTCTTCCATAAATAGAGCTTTAAACATTCTGGGGCTTGGAAAGGAAAAATAGGGAGGCTATCTCTTGGATTTTATCAGCCACTATTCTTCTATGATAGTATTTACCCAACATTTACCTTGAAAAATAAGGAAAACACTATTGTTACTCCCTGTCACCTATTTACTCAAAGAACTGAATTCTGAGGCATTGCAGCTCTTTTAAGCCCGGATTGAAAATTCATATCAGGTTTCAGATCATCATGCCTTTCCAGGTCAAGAGCAGCTTGCTGTGCAAAGGTTAGTTTTACAATTTTACCCGGCTTCATCCCCACCTGTACTTCACTCCTACATCCTTTAGAGAAAACTGCATTACTTTGAAGATGAAGGTTGCATTCAGGCAGGCAGAGCAGCTTTACTCCCACCCTGAGTTGGAACAGATAATAGATTCTGCAGAGCAGGTGTCCAACTGACCAAGGTCATCGAACAATGACTCAGTGTAAATACCCAAATTGCAGTTGTGGACAAACTCAGCATATGACAAGTGCAGTTGATGAGTGTCCTTTTGTCTTGCTGTCACAGTGGTCTAAGGACATGGGACAAATCAAATGAATAAGCTGTGCCTGCCTTAGAAGGTTGTGTCTTCACTAATCCCGTAGCAACCAGCAGGCTGGCATTGCTTGGTGCAAATCTCTGCACTGGTGTGTTTGGATGACTTTGTTTCTCGGGAGCTATTTGTTCAGGGAAAAAATAGAAAGTGGAAAGATGAAGTCAGTTTTCTCCTGACAGTTCCAAGGATGAATACTTGCGAAGGACAAGCAGGCAAACTCTCCTCAGAAACAGTCAATCCAAAGAACCTAGAAAGTGCTAGGAGTTGTGAATAGAAGGTCACAACTTCAAGGAAAACACAAGTAAGAAAATCGGAAGATTCTGCTCCTGGGAAAGAACAGGAATTATAACCAATATATTACAAGTTCATGGTTCTCAGCACTGTACTGAAGTTTCAATTTGAGACAATGTCTGAAAGTCAAAGTCAAAGGCATCAAATATGTGTGAGGTGTGAATGATTAAAGTCACAAAAAATGAGTTTGTTACTAGGATTTTTAAAAATATAGTTGATAAGGCAAAAGAGTTTTAGAAAAACCTTTAAATTATATAGGGCTAGGGTACATATATTAAAATAGTTTATAGCATTTTTTATGGTTTCATAGCTGAAAAAGCTAATGTAATGTTAAATGTTTTGCTCAATGCTAAATCATTAGAAAGTGAACGAATGTAAATGCAAGTTGCTTTATATTTTCGATATACTGAATTGGTCAGCAAACGTTTCTGTAAAGGGCCATATTGAGAGAAAAAAAATAATAACCCTTGAAGGACGTAGAACAGGGTGTATGTATTAATATTGTTTTGTAGAATTTTTCCCCATTTCACAAGTGTGAAGACTGAAGTTAAATGACTTGTTCAATGTTACCTCTTTCGAGTAGAAGAGCCCAAATTCAAAGCCATGTCTTTTGACTGTTAACTCAAGTCTCCTGTTACTTAATCACAGTGCCTGTAGCACTCCGTATATCAAAAACGGTCTCCAGAAAGCTCTGAGTCCAACGGGGTCTGCTAACACCTCCTCCTTCCAGGATCAGTGCAGCAATAACGACCTCTATGTTGAGAGTAGGAGATACAGCCTTCTCCTCTCTCTCTAAAGTACAGTTGGTCGACAAATGTATTTTTGAGCACCTACTGTATGCTAGACACTGTTCTAGTTGCTGGGATACAGAGTGACCAATTCCTTGCCTTCAAGGGACTTTTAAACTAGTGGGGGGGGGGAGACAATCAACAAGCATCAAATAACTAAATACATCAATCACATCAGCTTCTGATAAGTGCTAGGAAGGAAATAAAATAAGGTAACATAAAATGTAACTAGCACTGGCAACTTAAGGTGGGGGCTGAGGTAGGCTGGGTTTTTCAGCTAGGCTGCTTGGTATATTCATCAAGCAGGAAGATTGCTGAAGCAGCAATAACAATACCCAAAGAGTAGCTTGAATACTGGAAATGGCAAATGATGAAATGGACAATCAGATAACATTTCCAATATGTATTACTGTTGTGGACCAGGTGACCCATCCAGTGTTTTGAGTCTGGACCAAGAAATGTGGACATGCAGAAAAAAATGAGGCAGCTTCTGGGTGGAGGGTGAGGGAGGGCTTCCTTGGGAGAGAGAGAATAATGGTGGTGCTGGTGTAGCATCACCTCCTAACCCTGAAGTTATCCCACGTTATCTTAAAAAAAAATGGGGATGGGGGGATAACAGCGGATACACCCAACATTTATCGTGTACCAAGCAAACATTTTATGTTAATTAACTCATGAACAAGGATTACTTCACAGAGACTATTGTCCACACTTTACAAATCAGGAAACTGAGGCACAGGTGGCTTAAGTAACTTTTCCGTGAAAGGCTAAATAATGCTCCCCAATGATGTCCATGTCCTAATCCTCAGAACCTGTGAATATGTTATCTTACATGACAAAAGGGACTTTGCAGATGTGATTTAATTAAGAATTATGAGATGGGGCGATCTGGATTATCTGAGTCAGAAAGGAGATGAAAGCAGGGGTCAGAGTGATGTGGCCAGGAGCCAAGGAATGCAGATAGCTTCTAGAAGTCGGAAAAGGCAAGGAAATACATTCTCTCCCAGAGCTTCCAGAAGGAATTTTACCTTGATTTTAGCCCAGTGAAACTGATTTCAGACTTCTGGCCTTGAGAACTGTAACATAATAAATTTGTGTTGCCTTAAGCCACTAAATTTGTGGTAATGTGTTACAGCAGCAATAGGAAACTAATGCATTGCCCAAGGCCACAGAGCTACATAGTGTCAGGGCCAGAATTAAAATTGAGGCAATCTAGTGCCAGTGCCAAAGATTTAACCACTGTTATAGGGCCTCTCACAGGAAGAATAAAATTTCCTGCTGAATGCAAAATAAGTGTCTTCTAGGTTTTCCTCTTATACTCAGAAATCCAGGTCCCAGAGAAATTAAAACACGAGAAAGAGGATCCTACACCAGCTCGTATACACCAGTCCCCTTCTTTGCTCTGTGTCTTCAGTCCTGGACGCAAGAGATCACTAAGTAAACCTTCCATTTTAGAGATGAGGAATTTGAGGACTAAAGGGTTGTGATTTTGAAGTTACCCAGCTGGTTGGTGAAACAATCAGCTTGTTACACAAGGGGCAGGGGGCGATGTGGGAACCCCAGGAGGGAAGCTGTGTGGCAAGTGAGGACCAAAGGATCTAGGCTTTCTGAAACCCGTGTTTCTCATCATTGGTTTAGGAACGGTGGGAGACGAAATGTTAATTACACATCTATCCAATGCAATACTTCTAGAAGAATCCAAAGTTTTCACTGTAGCAACTATTTAGTCCTTTGTGATGATTATATTCCCAGATATTAGCCACTTTTACATCCTGGTCACTGCCCCCAGCTCTCTAACACAGCATCTAGGACAGAGCAGGCGCTCAAACATATTAATTGCATTCAACAAAACGCTTATGATAGCATCTTTAGATCAGTGCTGTTCAAAATTTAAGGTGCACGCAAATCCCCTGGGGATCTTGTTAAAATGCAGATTCAGAGTCAGAAAGTTTAGTTGGGGGCTGAGATTGAGCATTTCTACCAAGTTCCCATATGATGCTGATACTGCTAGTCCATGGTTTATATTTTTCAAGGTCCCTGAAAACGGGATCTCTCCTTCCATATATAAAATATGTCATACAAAGTTTGATCATTTAATGAAAGTTTGCGAAGATGGCATAGAAATAGATTTTTTCTCTTTTAAGCACTCCTGCCCTCCCAATAAAGGGAGCAAATGAGAAGCCAGGGTTCAGCGGCAAGAGTTGGAACAGTGCCCCAAATACCTGCTCCCTCAGCTCTGCTCTCACTCTTCCAGAGGCAGGGAAGGGTGTAATGAGAGGAAGGAGGGAAGTGTGCAAGAGCTCCCATGCCTTCGTTCCTCTTTCCTTTCCAACCTTTAAGGAGCATCTGCTCCTTCTGAACCGCCGAGGTCACGGACATATACTCCGGAGCGCAGCGCCGCGCCCCCCTCCGCGAGCCCTTGCCCAGCCAGAGACGGCCGACGCGCGTGCGTGCGCGCTCGGTATAAATAAATCCCAGGCGCCGGCCGCTGGACAGAGCCAGGCTACCGGCACCTCGGGCCATGGCGGGCGAGGACCACCAGTGGCAGGGCAGCATCCTCTACAACATGCTCATGAGCGCTAAGCAAACGCACGCAGCTCCAGAGGCGCCCGAGGCGCAGCTGAGAAGCCCGTGCTGGGGCTGCTCCTGCGGTGCGGAGCCCTCAGTGGGCAGACAGGGGCTGCCGGGTGGGCGGGCAGTGGCGCTCCTGTACCGCTGCTGCTTCTGCGGTGAAGACCACCCGCGGCAGGGCAGTATCCTCTACAACATGCTCACGAGCGCAAAACAAATGCGTGAGGCTCCGGAGGCGCCCAAGGCACCTCTGGGGGGCTCGTGCTGGGGTTGCTCGTGCGGCGCAGAGCCCCCGGTGGGCAGAGAGGGGCTGCAGGGTGGGCGGCCCATGTCGCTCCTGTACCGCTGCTGCTTTTGCGGTGAAGACCACCCACGGCAGGGCAGCATCCTCTACAGCTTGCTCACCAGCGCAAAGCAAACGCACGTGGCTCCGGAAGCTCCGGAGGCGCGGCCGAGGGGCGTGTGGTGGGACCGTTCCTACAGCGCGCAGAGGCTGGGGGACAGAGAGGAGCAGCCGGGAGGGAGAGCAGTGGCGCTCCTGTACCGCTGTGGCTTTCACGGTGAAGACCACTCGCGGCCGGGCAGCATCCTCTACAACATGCCCACGAGTGCAAAGCAAACTCAGGCGGCTTCAGAGGTGCAGCAGGGGGCCCCCTGGCGGGACCCTTTCTGTGGCGCGCAGCGGCGAGTGGCCCTCAAGAGTCCACAGGTGGTCTGCGAGGCAGCCTCCGCGGGCCTGTTGAAGACGATGCGCTTCGTCAAGTACTTACCCTGCTTCCAGGTGCTGCCCTTGGACCAGCAGCTGGTGCTGGTGCGCAGCTGCTGGGCGCCGCTGCTCATGCTGGAGCTGGCCCAGGACCGCTTGAACTTCGAGACGGTGGAGACCTCGGAGCCCAGCCTGCTGCAGAGGATCCTCACCACCAGGCGGCGGGAGACGGTGAGCGACGAGCCGCCGCCCCTGCCCACGCTGCAGCCACGCTTGGTATCGCCGCCAGAGGCCGACCATTTGCTGTCGGCTGCTCAGATCCAAGCCATCAAGGGCTTCCTTGCCAGGTGCTGGAGCCTGGACATCAGTACCAAGGAGTATGCCTACCTCAAGGGGACCGTGCTCTTTAACCCGGGTAAGGGGGTTAGCCTTGGGCTCTGGATTTTCTCTGGTCAGAAAAGCATTGGGCAGTGCCTACTCTGGGCACAGGCACTGAAAAGTTTTCAGTGGTCAGGGGACTACAGGGGCACAAGTGAAAAATCGCGACTAACTCAGCAGAGTTAGGAGAGCTCCAGAAACCACTTCTCGTGGGTGGGCTGCTGCCAGAAACTCAGCCAAGAGGAAGGGGGTTGTCTGTTGAAGTTTGTCCTTACCTCTCTAGACCTTTCTGTTACTACAGAAAAGTTTGTGCTTTCAAGGGACGTGACTCTTCCTTCTCCTCTAGCCTTTTAATCCAGTAGCATAGCTTTAAATAAAGTTTGTGTTCACTGCAAATTCTGCAACATCTTTCTGAAACCCAGTTCTGAAATTTACGAGAACCTTTTTGTTGGAGGAAATCTGTTCGGGCTGGCAAGAAAGGAAACATTTGTTAAGGACTCAGAGAGAGACCATCCTCTGGGGACAGTGTCAAAGAGGACACTGGACTTAGTGTTTCATGGATCTGCCTCTGAATGGTCATGTTTATGGTCCTAAGCAGCTGGACTATCTTATCCTCCAAGTGTCTGAGTATCAGGCTAGCAAAGGGGCAGGAAAAAAACACACTAGGGACTCGGAGCAGGAGCACTGTATTTTAGAGCTTGAAGAGGCCTTGGAGACTTAATCTACCCCCTCTGCCCGCCGCCTTTCCTCCACCCCATTTGCAGGTTAGGTACCCTAGTCCCAAGTGACCTTACTCTACAATAAATGGCCAGTGAGTTGTGGAGCGTGGGTTTCCTATCTCCTTGGTCCAATGGGAAGTCTGATGTGCCACACTTTCAGGTTGTCTGTTGAGTGCTGGACACTCTACCCCATACAGAGCAACCAAATCATAGAAGAACATCTCTCTGGATAGTCCAACACCTAGTCTTGAGTGTGTCCTACAACTAGAGTCTTCTTCAACCAGAATCCTTCCAAAAGGGGCACAAGTGGGCAGGAAGTTTCCAGGCAGCTTGAGTTGGGATAGATTTTATAATGCTCCCTCTACATCCTTTTTTCCTGACACCAGGAGTCTCAGGTTGTGTCCTTGCCTCCTGCCTACCATTTTTTGAAGGGGTATAGAGCTGTATTTAGTGGGATAATAATTCAGTCAGATCTCACATTTTAGGACCTAGAGACCTCAGCTCATCCCAGTGATCATTATAGGTCACCTTTTGCTTGTATCATTGTTCTCCAAACTTGTCTGTGCATGAGAAACACTTGGGGGGCGTGTTCAAGGTCTCTCCAGGACCCTTCTCTAGAGATTCTGATTCAGTAGCTCTGGTCCAGGGTCTGCAAATCTGCTCTCATAATAAGTGCCCTACGTGGTTCTTAAGCTTATTTGGAAAACAGTGTTTTCTTGCTCCTTCAGTGTTGTTAAACATCTATCATGTGCCTTGTTCCAGCGGAATACAAAGGTGAGACAGGGGCTCGGCTTCCAGACGTTTACATTACAGTTTCCCTGTTTTCCTCTACCATTTTGCATCCTTTTGTCACACACACACACACACACACACACACACACACAATTTCCCTTATTCTCCCTCTGGTTTTCTGAATCCTCTCTCAATATGAGTTTAACCAGCTAATCAGTGTATTTAATCAGCTAAAATCAGTGTATTTTAAACACAAACGCATCTGCATTTGGGGAAAAGTAATGCCTGCTAAGTGTGTGGCCTTTCTTTGCTGTTTATCCTTTTGTATCACCTGATCTTCAAATATTTTTCTTCTTTTACTGTGGAGTCCATCTATCCACCGTTTCTCTTTTCTGAATTTACTATGAAGGCAAGTCTTTTTTGGGAGAGGGTAAGCCACTTTTGGGGGGGTAGGAAAGGAGGGGTGTGGTATGAAAGCAGAGAAAAGTGATGTGAAGTTCACAAGATGAAATTTTAACGAGCCATGAATTTAGACGTGGAGGAACTTCAGATTTCTGGTGGAGTTTCATGAAAGTCTCTTCTTACCCTCATCACTGGAATTCAAACACAAGAAAAGTGGGTCTCGACCCTGAACAACGAGCTGTGGGTAGTAGGGGATGTTAAACGTGGACTGGGGTAATCGGAATTGGAATATGGATTGGAGATATTGCTTTCTCATTTTATCAGATTTGATATTTACCTGTAATAGGAAGGACTTGCCTATTGCCACTATTTTTTAAAGAGCCCCGACTGGTTATGCTACTCTATGATGATTAGCATGGTGTTTTAAAATTACTTTTGTTGGATTTTGTAGAAAAAGGGTAGGAAAATGATTGCAATCATTGACATCATTTAAACAGAAAAGTAAATTGGTAATTACTAAAATATAAGTTAAAGAACTTTACAGTAATAGTACTATCATGGAGGATCAAAGGACTTTTAAAAGCAGCCTCCTCTTACCATCTTCTTTGTAAAACCTCTAGGCACTTAATCTTTCCTGCATTGTATTTCATTCAAGTTTACTTGGGTATTACACTGTACTGCAAGAAGGTCATGCTTTCTCTATTTGAAAGGTTACCTTTGAACCATGTTGCAATCAATGATGTTTTCATGTTTACTTTTTAACCTTTTAATGGCTGTAAGACAATGCTTTCAAAGACCTTACTTTAAAATAATATTTAAAAGAGGCTTTTGCAGTGCTCATTAGAATCATTTTTTTTTCAAACCTACGCCCATACAGAAATGGTACAATGAGCTAAGTGGCCAGTGTTATCTCTTACATTATTTTGGGACTCTAGACTAAAATCAGCCTGCAGGCAAATAATTAAAATAAGACTCGTGAGTCAGTTTGTGGCTATGAAGTTTACCACCATTGGTTGGATAATCATTATAATGGTGGAAAATTCAAGGGAGGATGGTAAAATATTTGTCATCTGGCAAAACTTCATGTCATTATACAATGGTATGTTTCCCATAGGTAAAAGGTAAAGTACTCACTTTTGAAATAATTTGTATTTCTTCATATTTGCACAAATAGTGAACCGGAACAATGATTCATTAAACTATATTCTGTCATATTGAATTGTGTGCATTTTTTGGTTCCGAGCCAGCAGTTTTTAAATGCGAGGATGCAAACAGTGAATATTAAATAAGAATGATTATATGATGTTTCATTCTTGAAAGCGTAGCTTCTGAAAACTTAGAACCAGTTTTGCATTTTATCCTTTCTCTAGAAAGCCCTTTTAACCAGGAAGCTTGAGTGCTTGTTTAATTTGTGAAGGGGCAGAAATGGCTATATTTAAAAGCAAGCAAAGGACCCTGTCAGTGAACTGTTTATAACAAATAGATTTTTTTCCCTTTTTCTCCTCTAGACCTGCCAGGCCTGAAGTGCGTGAAGTACATCCAGGGACTTCAGTGGGGAACGCAGCAGATTCTCACCGAACACATCAGGATGACACACAGGGGGCACCAGACCAGATTCGCTGAGCTGCACAGTGCCCTCTTCCTGCTGAGATTCATCAATGCCAATGTCATTGCTGACCTGTTCTTCAGGCCCATCATTGGCACAGTTAGCATGGATGATATGATGCTAGAAATGCTCTGTGCGAAGTTGTGAAGGCATGTGGGTCACACAAGTGCAGTTCACCAAGAAGGAAAGATAAGGAGCTGTGGGCAGAAGAGTGTAAAATAAACTTTCTTATTATTTTTACATGCATAGTATTTTTGTATTCAATTAAAGAAAAACTTTAGTTACAATTAGAAAATCCTCTGTTCCATATTGTTTTGTTGTGAAGGGAAACATTTGCCAACAGGTAACATATCTCTGTACAACTTTAAGAGCAGAATACTACACTAATAAGCTATTTTCACAAGTTTAGCTACCCTCTCTTTTGAACCTGCTAAAATCAAATTTGTAATATTAAGATATAATAAATGTTAAGATGTTAACCATTAACTTGATTGCAAGAAGTTTTATCAGGGTTTAAGTAAGGCTTCAAAAATATTAAAAACCTAGCCAACATAAACAAAAATTATCTCTGTAGGTGGCATCATGACATTTAATATTATGACATGCCAGTGTTGGTGGGGGTTGTTTTGGCCTGATCTTCATTTCCACTGTCATCAGCTGTATGGAAGACTGTCTTTGTACCAAGTGGAGTCAAGTGGCAATCTGTGATCACAGAGGCACCTGAAAGTGAAGTAGGAGGTTTTCAGAGTTTCGGTTGGGGATTTTTCTGTACACAATAAAGTTCAAGAAGAAACTTAGATTCTAGAAGGAGGCATTCTAGTTCCAGAAAGCTCAATATCATGATAAACCCTTGATTATATCTCACCTTTTAGATCAATTATATATTGTAACTGTCACATTGAACAAGCATGGCATGAAATCACAGTGACTTTATTGTTAGCTACTGCTGCCCCTTTAAATGTAATGTATAGAACTAGTTATTCCTTGTCTCTGGGTAAAATTTAGGGTACTAAGTGTTTATTCACTTATAGGTAATAAATTGCCTGTTAGTGATTATACATCTAGTCCAGGGTAATAACCCATTGCAGGGAGTCAAACTGTCTTTTGTGCAGACCCCTTCAGCAGTCTGGTGAATCCTATGGATATCTTCTCAGAAGGAAGCTCTCAAAATAATGCAGCAAGTAAAATACTTAGGATTACAAAGGAAATCAATTATGTCAAAATATATTAAAGATGTTCAATTTTAAAAATATTTTAAAATGTATAGTATGTGGGCTTCTTTATCAACACTTTAAATAACAAACTAGTGGCAGGTCTCATATCTACCTTAATATCAAAGCAGTGATCAATATAATTGAAATTTCCAAATATCTATAATGTGATAAGAAAATATCTGAGATTTCCATTGGTGACTGTGATGAGGGACCCCTAAGATCACCACTCTATTCAGAGATTTGCTAGAAGATCTCATGGGATTCAGCATATAGTTGTGTTCAGGGCTAAGACTTATTACCAAGATGTAGTAAGGATATATAACCAGATCATAAGGAGAAGAGACACAGGTGGAGTCTGGAGGAATCCATGTGCAGGCTTTCTTTTTCTTTCTCCCTCCCATGAAGTGTCACACAGAGCACACTTTTCCCTTGCAATGAAAATTCAGCAACATGTGTGCCATATTTCTGCCCAGGCAAGCCCTTTGGGACTCAGAGTTCTGGGTTTTTATTGGAGGCTGGTCACATAGGACCCTTTACCTGGCAGGTACCAAAATTCCAAACACACAGAAAGCAGGTGTTCAACAAATAAACCCCGTTGTTTGCACAAACAGTCTAGCTACAATGAGTCACTCTTATGAATTAGGGAAGGGCAGGAACACTCCCCAAATCAAAGTTCTCAGATGTCAGTCAAGGGTTAACCTGGCATGCAGGCCATTCTATGGATAGCAGTTTCACTCTTGCTATGTTAACTTGTCTGCATAATCCACTCCCTCAGCCCTTGGCCAAGCTGTCTTTACAGAATTATTATCAGTAGGACCCCACACAGCAGGGTGAGGCCAACCTGCAGTATTGATCTCAGTTATGCTCTGTAGGGGTCCTGGACTTAGCCAGTTAAAATACATCCCATTAGCCACAAAGATCTGTCTTAGAAAGCCAGGTGGCTTCCTCCATAAGTTTCTCTATGAACCTTTTTTTAAAACCCAGCCTGAGGCATCAATTCAGGCCCAGCATAGCTCTGGCCAGCAGGATGAAGCTGGCCCAAAGCCTTCCAGGGCTGAGGCAGTGTCATGACGGTCAGGGCACACACCCAAGAAGTACAATCCCAGAGGGCACAGAAGGGCACACATGTCCCCTGCAAACAAACTGTTTACAATGTTCAGGCACCCCAAGCAGGACGTGCATTGGTCAGGCAGTACAGGCTAACAGGGCCCCCAGCGTGGCTTCCCACCATGGTTCCTCCTGCTCCAGGGTTCTCAGTCTGGTCCAAGCAATTCAGTTCAGTCCTTGCTTTCAGAGGGACCACCTGAGGGGGTCAGTTCCAAACAGTTCTCTCAGCGGCAGGAGTTCACGGCCTGCTGAGTGTGAATGGCATGTGGAGGTGTTCTGTGGGCACCGTGTGGGAGCTGGTCCACCCCTGCTGTCTCATAGTTGCACTGTCACATGTGATGTGGGCTCCGCAGTTCGTCTGAATCTGAAGTGGCTCCAAGCAGCTTGTGAAGGCAGCACAAGCATTTTTCTTCAGAAAGAGGGGAAAGCTTCCAGGAGCAGTTCTGAAAAATGAAGTTCATTAATGTCCAAACCCTGCCCCTGCACCTTTCCAGGTGCCAGAGTTGTTTCTCTGTCATTACCAAATCAGTTTGTCCCATTCACTAATCCTAACTTCACAATCTTTCCTAGTCATTTGGTTTTTTTCTCAGCACTTTCGTCTGGAAGAGTTGTGTGCAAGAGGGACACCAGCATTTCACAGAATAACATTTTTATACAACTTAGAAAGACACTTCATATTCAGGAACTGGTCACGGTGAAATCCTGATTTTTAAATATTTTTTAAAATGGGTTTACATAACCTCTCCTCCCCCCATGCCTCTTGTCCTGATCATTTATCCAGTGAGCAGCCTAGAAAAGATCAAGCCCTTTCTGGAGACACTGAATGATCCAACTGCCTTACTAAGGTGTGTGCAGCAAGAGGAAGGTGAGAGAAGTGGAGTCAGGCTGTCAGTCCATTGTTGCAAACTGCAGCTAATCTGGAAGGCAGAACACAAGCCAACAGCGGTGAGAGACACTCCCCTCCTCCCCAGAGAGGTTCCAGAGTCTGATCTACCAGCGGTTCGCTGAGGGGTCACACTTCTGGTGAGTGCCCTCCCCCAGCTTGCAGCTTTCAGCAGGAATCATGTTAGGAATGCAATCAGGCTCTGCATCGGAACTATGGAGCCCACCTGCAGCTCCATTTCAAATGTTCCCATTTGAGAAGAAGCCCTTATCCTAGGGCATCTGCAAGTGACCCAGCTGGTCCAGCCAGCATCCGTATGTTTTCAGAGCTAGGACCCTGCAGAGTGGTGTCCTAAATTTCCAGCCCATCTCAGAGTCTGGGTCTTGTTCATTGACCCCGTGCCTGCTCTCAGTTCAGCACAGCTCAATGCTGACACTGAACCAGCACATAGTAGGGAGTGTCAGGTTTCAGCTTGGAGTCAGGTCCAGGTAATTAGGATCTGTGAATTCAGTGAACCAAAAATGCCAATGGCTCTTCCTCAGCAGCAGTAAAGTTGAGATGCTGCAGGGCCAGCTATCTGTGTTCCAAGTCCAAGTGACAAGCAAGGCTTTCCGAAGCACTTTTCACCTTGTTAATCTTAGGGTCCAAATTGACCCATGGAAAATATACACATGAGGCCAGAAAATCATCAGCCCCTAAAGGGCAGAAATCTGATTTTACAAGAGCTCATTAGTAAAAAACCACTTTCTAAAATTCCAAAAGTGTATCTTCATCTGGAGATTGGCTCCCTATGTCCAGAGACTCCAGGAGGAACAAATCATAGCAAAAAATCATCAGTTTCAGACCTGTTTCCAATACTAAGAGTCTCAATTTCAATCCACTCACCTGTTGCAAAAAGCAAGGGAGCTGTGTCCCATTAACATGTTTTTTTTCCCTTTGTAGCTTTCCCTGGTTGAGATAACCCCTCTAGCATTTATTAAATTAAAAGAATATAACATTTTGCATCAATTTTTACCATACATCCAGATGCAATAGCCACAAAATGCAAAGCTGTGATTTAAAATTCCTTTTTTTCTTTCTCATTACAAGTATACTCAAACTCCTAGCAGTAAATTCCCTATTTACAAGGTTCGCATCACAGCTGCCAGCAGAGCCCAGCTGGAGTGCGAGGGGCAGGAGGGGGTAGCTGCAGCAGCAGCTAGGCTAAAGAAATGGCTGGACTGGTTTTTTTCTCTCTTTTTTCCTATGGTTTATCTAAAGCTCCAGCCCTGGGAACAGATTTAGCCTTTTTTTCCTCCCAATTAGAGGAGAGAGCAACTACAAACTCATTTTTATATTTGGGCCCTTTCTCCCCCTGCCCAGAGGAGGGAGAGAGAAAAATAAAGTCATGCGGCTGTTTTCCCCTCGATAGCCTGCATGGCCAAAAGCAGCTGGGGGATGCAGTGGGCCAGCTCTCCCAGGGGTGAATCTACCCTTTTGACATTCCATAGGTAATCTTTACCTCTGACAACAAACAGCAGCTCAGCTACTGCTTCCTACTATAGGTAACTTCGTAGCCACCCATGTACCAGGATTTCATCTTTCCCTGCCTCTCTCTCTTTCTTTCCCCAAGATAATGCTGTAACTATATTTCAGTAAGTTGGGGTCATTCCAGCAAATTCCACCATTGTGTTGGTGGTCCCCATGACCACCCCACATTCAAATATTTCTTACATGGTCTCACAGCACTTGCATGTAGTTGTAGTCACAGCTAAGATGATTTATAGTGATGTAGTGAGGCTACACAGCTGGACCAGAAAGGGAAAAGACACAGGTGGAGTCTGGTGGGATCCATGTGCAGGCTTCCTTATGATCTCTCCCTCCCATGAGGGGTGCACTCTTCCCCTTTCCTCCTCGCCCCTACAACAAAAATTAGCAATATGTGTGTAATGTTTCTTCCCAGGGAAGCCCATCAGAAACTCAGTGCCCAGGGTTTTTATCAGGGGCTGGTCACACAAGCATCCTCCATCTAGCATGTACCAAAATTCCAGACTCCCAGCAGGAAAGCAGGTGCTCTGCATAAGCCATGTCATTTGCACAAACAATCTAGGCACAGTGAACCACTCTTATCACTTACTGAAGGGTGGGAATACCCGTGAAATAGTAGTTCCCAGATTTAGCCATGGGCCAACCTTGCAAGCAGGCCTTTCTTTCTTTTTTTTTAAAGATTGGCACCTGAGCTAACAACCGTTGCCAATCTTTTTTTTTTTTTTCTTCTGATTTATCTCCCCAAATCCCCCCAGTACATAGTTGTATATCTTAGTTGCAGGTCCTTCTAGTTGTGGCATGTGGGATGCCACCTCAACGTGGCCTGACGAGCGGTGCCATGTCCGTGCCCAGGATCTGAACTCGCGAAACCCTCGGCCGCCACAGCAGAGCGTGCAAACTTAACCACTCGGCCACGGGCCTGCTCCTCAAGCAGGCCTTTCTAAGGATAGTGTTCTCAGGCTTGCCATGTTAACTCTTTCCTGCACAGGTACTGCTAACACTACTGTGTTGTGTTACCTACATTCATAATTAAAGGAGAGGCTAAATTTCAGTTAGAGGTTAATGAAAATAAATACGTAACTATCTTTTCCATTCAAGTTCATTGACTCCCTGATTTCTATCCACTGATTCCTCAAAGAGAACAGTCCATTGGTTATTGATTCAGGACCACGGAAAGTTAATAGCTCATTTTTTCCCAGTCTGAGACTTTTCCAAGTTCACTGTCTACCGCGGGAAAGCAGGGACTTCTAATCTTTCCTCCCACTTTGCAGCTTTAGTCCTACTTCCATATCTTGTTACCTACGTCTGCAGATGCCTTGCACAGGGTTGGAAGACGTCGAGGAGGAAGAGGGAAGGGGAGCAGAAGAGTTCTCACCTGGCCAATGCCAATCTTGTAGTTTTCGCTGGTCACGGCAGGTGTTCAAAGTTAACTCTTCTTCTTGTAGGTACTTGCATTGATTCTTGGGAGAACTTCATCCACATCTCCCTCATCCCTGATCTCTTGGGATCTCTCTCTTGCAAATATTTCGATGTTCCTTTTAGTCTTACATCTTCTTCCTCAGCCCCCAGATATCTGGCTCTCTCTCCAGCTCCTTCTACTAAGTCTTTTCACCCCACAAGGCAACACTTTTGGACAGGATGTAAGATAAAGCCATGGTAGCATGTCTGTGCTCGTGCTCTCTGTCTTCCCTCTTCTTGAAGGGAAATACTCATTTCTTTTGCTTTGGCCAACAGCGTAGGCTGCCCAACCCCGCCACCTCTTCTGTCTTCTGCCATTCTATGTTCCACTTAGCCTGTCTGTTTCCTTTCGGACTTCCAGGCGAGAGTCAGATACTAATCCCTGATGTTCCCCAAACTGCAGTGGACACAGATTAGCTCTACCAGTCATCTCCTTAAAGTTAAAATGGGAAGTACCTCCGCCACTCAAACTTTAGGGTGCCCTCAGCACACAAACAGCTCTCTGAAACATTCCTTTCTCCTTTTCAACTTCTATACTTTCATATGCTTGATGTTTATGAGGGAAAGAGAATCATTTGAATTTAATGGGTCCTGCATCGTGATTTTAAACCTCACTCTGCATCTTGTTTGTTTTGTGTCTCAGCAGAAACTTGAGACAGAATCCTATTTTAACATTTAGTTACTAATGTGCATTCGTTAATGTTCTTTTCCTAAACAGTTGAACCTATGATCAGCATGTAAGTCCAATGAGGGTCTTTTCTTGGCCTACATGATTTCAGTCTTTGTCTCGATTGTATAAAATTCGACCCTCAACTTCTTCTCTTTCACTTCCCTATTTTTAAATTCTTTTTCTTATAAAATAATAAGGGCAAAGTGCAAGAAGCTATTTAAATATTTCACAAACACTGTTATGGGCACACTAAGATGGCAAAACTTTGGAAATGCAACTGATGCTTGGCAGGTAGCAGTGTCATGAGAAAGCTCCAAATGTTCTCTCATTAGGTGTTGGATGAAAGTCCACATTCAGCACAGGAAAGGCAGTTCTGGGGTTCCAGTGTGTGCTCACAGAGGTGCTGATAATATCTGTAAAGATTGGTTTGTTTTATAATATTCTTTTAAATTGTTAATATCAGTAGGGAGGTTCACACCTTAGTTAGAATTACTAGATTTCTTTCCAATACCAATCACTAAGAAGAGGTGTGCTGAATCAATGGGAGTCTGTCTCTACTGAGGGAGAAGAGAACTTTTGGATTAATCTTGTCAGGGCATTTAGATCTGGATATATGAGGTTGGTGGAATGATGGAGGTAGGAGGGCAGATGAGAGGGCCTGAAAATAGGTACAGGAAGGTCTTTGAACAGAAACCATCAGAACTTAAATGCCTACTTAGAAATTCTTTCTGGGTGACTGCAGTGACCCCACTCTTTTGCTGCCCTCTTTTTCTATCATTGGTTGATGGTGCCCCCTGTAGCATTGCAATTTCTTTTCATTTTCATCTTGCAGTTAGATGATGTATGATGAAATATAGTCCCTAAAGTGAAGGCGAGTGAGATACTGCTCAGAAGAGAAAAAAAAAAAAAATATATATATATATAAAACAATAAATAAAGCCATTTACATATTCCTTAGAATTGTACACACAGGTATTGTCACATGAGTTAATAAGTTATGTGTATGAACTTAAGAAGCTACTGCTTAGTGTTTTAAAGTAATAATATGCAAGAGTTGGGCAGAGTTGTTCATTAGTTTTACAGGAGTCTGTCTGATTAACAGTGCCAAATTAGACTTTTTTTCTATTCTTGTCATGGGCTTCTGTATAAGTAATTGATGAAGTCTAACGCTGAACCTGATATTTTAGGTCAGAAAATCTCATCAAACCATATGCCCAAATTTAGATCGGAAGACTAAAAGTTCTGGCAGATATTTTAAGAGCGTTTTAAGTGGTTAGAGAAAGATGCGGGGCGATCTACAGAAAATAAAATGCAAAATAAGTAGAAGGAAAATAGGAAGGTAGAAAATAGCAGAGGTGGGGGACAAAATAAGCAGGAAAAGGGGAAAATACATTTGTAATATAAAATGAATTCCGATTTACTTAAAATAGTCTACATTGTTACACTGTTTGTTTTCCTCCTAATAAGTGTATACAAAAAACCATAGCATATTTAAAGTAAAAAAAAAAAAAAAAATTTACTGTGCCAAGCTCCGTTTTCAGTGTTTTTCACTGCTGGAGTATATCTTTCAATCCTCATAATAGCTCTACAAGTTAAGTAGTATCTTTCCAGAAGAGTAAGTCAATGCTCAGCGATTGGTATTTTTCCCAGGATCCCACACTGGCATAAGGCATGGCTGGAATTTGAAAATAGTTCTGTATGATGAGAGCATCAGAGTTCCTCCCACCCTACCACACTCTCTAATTTAGCTGCAGAAGCTAAATAGAAGTATTTGTGATACTCTATAGACTACATCTCACACACCTCATTTTTTTCATTAAAACAATGTATATTTTGTTTTATTTCTTTGTCAAATACTTTTTTAAAATTATGTAAAATACACATAATATTTACCATTTTAGCCATTTTTATGTGCACAGTTCAGTGGCATTAAGTAATTCACTTTGTTGTGCAGCCATCACCACTATGCGTCTCTAGAACTTTTTAAAAAATTATTTTGCTGAGGTCATATTGGTTTATAACGTATACATTTCAAGTGTACATTATCATATTTGAATTTATTTATAGACTGTGTTATGTATAGTCTGGTTTTTATCTGTCACCATACACACGTGCCTGTTTACTCCTTTCACTCTCCCCCCCACCGCTTCCCCTTTGATAACCACCAATCTGTTCTCCTTATCTATGTGTCTGTTTGTTTACCTTCCACAGATGAGTGAAATCATATGGCATCTGTCTTTCTCTGTCTGTCTTATTTCATTTAGCATAATACCGTCAAGGTCCATCCATGTTGTCACAGAAGGCACAACTTTGCCTTTTTTATGGCTGAGTAGTATTCCATTGTATATATATACACCATGTTTTTTTTATCCATTCATCTGTTGATGGGCACTTGGATTGCTTCCATGTCTTGGCTATTGTGAATAATGCTATGATGAACGTAGCGGTGTACATATCTTTTCGAATTATTGATTTCGTGTTCGGAGGATATGAACAGATATTTTTCCAAAGAAAATATACAGATGGCCAACAGGCACATGAAAAGATGTTCAACAGCACTAATTATTAGGGAAATGCAAATCACAGCTGCCATGAGATATCACCTCACATCTGTCAGAATGGCTATAACTAACAAAAAAAGAAATAAGTGTTGGAGAGGACATGGAGAAAAGGGAACCCTCATACACTGCTGGTGGGAATGCACACTGGTGCAGCCACTATGGAAAACAGTACGAAAATATCTCAAAAAATTAAAAATAGAAATACCATATGATCCAGCTATTCCACTGCTGACTATTTATCCACACCTCATTTTTAAATTCAGGTATCTAAGAGTACTTTGGTTTTTGACTATGGGTAAACCTGATGGTTCCTCTGTTGCCATTGTATAGTTACAACGAACACATTTTCCAAAACAGAAATTGGGACCCAAGCTTTTACAAAGAGAGTTTCAGGTTTGTACACAAGTTTATATGAAAATTTGTATGGAGATATGAAATGTAAAATACATTTAATTATATGTTTAACAAATCACCTTCATTGAAAAGAAAAATAAAGTCACATGAAATATAGTCCACTTGGAAAATACCAAACATACGGTTCTGTAAAACATCTCTCCTTTATAGCCAAATCTTTTTGATGCTCTCACGTGCAGCCTTTACCCTTACTAATTTAGTCACAGTCCTTGTTTAGCTAAGGACTTTGAAGCCATTTCATGCTTCAGTGCAGAAAGGTAATTAATGTTGGGATTTTGATGTTTAAAAACACACGTAGAGGATTTAATAACATTGATGTAATTACAATGCTTTAAGCGATTATTTCTTTTCTTACCTCCACAAAGTAATTGTAATAGAGTCTGATGTTACTGTTATCGTTGCTTTTTAAATTATAAACAAGGGAATTGCCAATGTGGAAAATGTATCCTAATTCAAATTAGGCATAACACCAGAATATTAAAATACAAGGAACCTTGCTTCCTTTCTTTCCAATACAAAATAAAAATGACTATTTTTAATTAGCCCAAAAACCACTGATATATATATCTGGTTAAATATTATGAATTATTTATTTGGAAGTCTTATAGGTGACAACATTTAAACCGTGGATGAATCATAAATCCCTTCTAATCGATTGGATGACCGATTAAATCTGTGGTTCCACAACTCACTTGAGAATGGTATTTCTCACCGGCCATACCGAAAAAACAAATAAAACTATCCTCTGGTTTGTAGACAGTTTCATTATTTAGTTTTATAATTATTGACACAGTATTATGGGGTCTGTACGCAGGCTGCAGATACTCATATGTGAATCGGATCAGTTTTAGGAGGCAAAAGCATATTCTCTTCATATTAGTTCACATCCCTTTTTTGTTTTGAGGAAGCTCAGCTCTGAGCTAACATCTGTCAATCCTCCTTTTTTTTTTTTTTGCTGAGGAAGACTGGCCTTGAGCTAATATCCATGCCCATCTTCCTCTACTTTATATGTGGGATGCCTACCACAGCATGGCTTGATGAGCGGGGCCATGTCCGCACCCGGGATCCCAACCGGCGAACCCCAGGCCACCAAAGCGGAACGAGTGCACTTAACCGCTTCACCACCAGGCCGGCCCCTATGCCACTTCTTATTGTTTTATATATATTCTACTTTACTCATTTGGGTTATCTTCTGGGAATCTAGGATCACGTGAGTTTATTACCCTTGATTGAGAGCATGAAAAAAACATATAAATGTTATATTGGCCACTGTAGTGAATAAAAAAACCTGGACTCCTAAGTTAGATTAATCGTAAATGTGAATGTGCCAATCATTCATTCTTGACTCTCAGCCCCAAATCCTCCATTCTTTGCCTTGTTTTGTGATATCAGAGGCACACCCTGTAAACATTTCTCTTTTGCCAGTGGCACAATGTTGGTTTCAACAATAGAAAAAACTTAAAGGACACTGTAAGGCAGTAACAGCAGGAAGACACTTTCATTCAGGTTCTGGTCCTCATTTCTTATTATTCAGCACAGGAGCCGAGTGGCCCTCAGGGATGAGCTCCAGCCAGCTGTACTCTCAGGCCACACTCTCCTCACTCAGTGGCCCACCAACTAGGATCTGTGCCCTATGGCAAGTTTCTTTGACCCTGGTGGTTACCTGTTCTTGCCTTCTTTGAAGAGATCAGAACCTCAGTCTCGAGGGGACTCTGCTAAGTTATTGCTCTTACATTGTCAACTCTCTTCAGCCTAGATACTGTGGTTCGTTTGTTTTAAAACTTGCTATCCCTAGACTCCTTAGAGTTTTCTTTTACCCCATGTAGTGTTTAACTCCCTTTCTTTTTTTGAGGAAGATTAGCCCTGAGCTAACATCTGCCAATCCTCCTCTTTTTGCTGAGGAAGACTGGCCCTGAGCTAACATCCGTGCCTATCTTTCTCTACTTTATATGTGGGATGCCTACCACAGCATGGAGTGCCATGTGATGCCATGTCTGCACCCAGGATCCGAACCGGCGAACCCTGGGCCGCCGAAGCGGAACATGCGCACTTAACTGCTGTGCCACCGGGCCGGCCCCTAACTCCCTTTTATTAGTTATTAATTCTTTGTTAATCTTCTATGTTCAAATTATCAGTGCTGTTTCTGTTTCCTCACTAGACCTTGACTGATATACAAGCAACCAAGGTCTAGAGAATTTTTTTCTAGATACAATGTACCAAAAATTTTTATAGACAAGGTTCACACAGTGTTCTAGGAAATATAAATTGAAGCATGATCTATTGTAGGCTGAGTTTCAATTCTGTGTAAATAAATTAAGGTCTACTTCTTTAAATGTTACTTAATAAATAGTAATAAATAGTAAAAGTAAAATAGTAATAAATAGTAAAAGCAATGGGTGATTTTCTCCTAAGGAGGAAGCTGAAAACCAGGGCCATGAATTTTCAGCCTAAAACATCTGGAGTTATGCTGAGTAGCGATTTAAAGAAAAATCAATCTCCTGGAATACACACAATGTACATAGAAAACCATGTAGGTGGGGCCTTTCCCTTAATCATCATTTAACCCACATGCCAACAAAATGCCAGGAAGTTACAATTGGCTAGATTGGGTATCCTTTGTTCTTAAAATACTTTTTCTCTTTGTATATAGGTAAGGATTTGCAGATCAATAATCATTTTGGTTTCAGCATGCAATTACATTCTCTTTGCTTGAGTTCCTCTGAGGTATACACAAGGCTTCCCGCTCTGATGCCACTATGAATTTGTTTTTCCGCTCTGATTTCGATGCATGCTGATGGCAAGTTAAATTGTGAAAAAGCTTAGTCTTTAATTCCATCAAGATGTGGATGCCAAAGAAAGGCAAAGACATAAATTAGATGGTGCTAGGAAACTTGAACTTGGCTCTACAGGAGATACTCCTATAATTTTTTTTTTTTGGTCTGGGTAGAGGTTGAGGGTATGATACAAGGATGCATGTATGACAGCCTTGTAAATTTGTCTGCTGACGGTTCGTATGAAGACTTGACTAGAGAAGTTCCATTGATAGGACCGAAGATAGAACAAACTGCTTTTAAGAGAGCCATTTATACCAGGTATTGCCTCCATCAAAATGGTAGGGGTCGTGTAAGCTCAGGCAAGGGCTTTTGGATCAGCGAGTAATTAAAGCAAGAAACTTTAGAGTTCAATTCAATCCAAATAATATATATTGAGTCTCTACAACATGCACAATACTGGGCCCTCAAGAAGCTTAAGATGTGATGGGTGGACAGATAGTTCACGCTGAAGCATTCCACGTATCGATGCTTTACAATGCCTGAACAATAATCCAAAGCTACTGCACTTCGACTGCGGTTGGGCTAGAAAGAAAACATTTCCCCTTATACCTTCCTTTTCTTCCCTCCGCAGTGAACCTGCAAATTTTTACCAACTATTTTATTCTAGCAAGGGGCAAAGTGAAGCTGGAGGTTGAATAGTTACGAAAAACTGTAAAAAAAAAAAAAAAAAAACTTGACTATTTGAAAATATTTAGATACTTGCCTCACACCCACTTCTTTTTCACCAGGAGACGCCCTTCATTAACCGTGAACTGGCAAATCTGTGAGAGACACAAACCTCAGAGCCAGGCCATTTAGATTGAATCATTTTAACCATGCTGTGTTGATGGCATTTTTACCATCACCAGCTCCTTTTTAATAGAGGACATTTATTTATTTAACAAACACTTACTTAGCATGTATATGCCAGGCATATCAATATATCCAAGGCTAGATTATTTGCCCAAATCTGAGGAGGCAAAATCCTACGGGAGGCCTTTCGTTGGTTAATGTCACCCTCCTTCAAAATACAGATGTGCAAAAGGTCAAGTGAAAGTTGTCTCTCTGCTGTAGGCACCCTGCACTGCCCCAGAGGTATTCATTTCATTTAACAAATTAAAATATAAATTAGAGGTCTTTAAGTAGTTTTTTAGGGACTTTAGGGACAGCTGGCAGTAAGATCTCTTCTCTTATCCTGGAAATGTATGAGTCACCAATTCAGGTCATCAGAAAATCTTCTTCATCTTTGGGATGTCTAAACCTACTTATAAAAAACAAGTCAAGAGTCTCATGCTTTATCTACTGAGCTGGCTAGGCAACTGTCCATCGACAAAGGATTGGATAAAGAAAATGTGATATATACATATAATAGAATATTATTCAGCCTTAAAAAAGAAGGAAATCCTGCCATCTGTCACAACATGGATAACCATGGAGGACATCATGCTAAGTGAAATAAGCCAGTCACAGAAGGACAAATACTGTATGATCCCACTTATATGAAGTAACTAAAATACTTGAACTCATATGAGCAGAAAGTATAACGGTGGTTACCAGGAATTGAGGGGAGGGGGTAATAGAGAGTTTTGTTCAATTGGTTTAAAATTTCAGTTATTCAGGATGAATTAGCTATAGGGGTCTGCTGCAGACCCCAGTGCCTAGAGTAGGTAATACTGATGTGCACTTAAAAATGTGTTAGAAAGATAGATCTCATGTTAAGTGTTCTTACCATAAAAACAAAAAGGAACAAACAAGAAAACCCGAAGGGACACAAGGAAACTTTCGGAGGTGATGGATATGTCTATTACCTTGATTGTGGTGATGGTTTCACGGGTGTATGCATATGTCCAAACTCACCAAATTGTATACATTAAATATGTGCAGTTTTTTATATATAAAAAACAAAACAAGTCAAAACGCAAATCAACAAACATTTCCAACCATGTGCCATTTGTTGCAGTTGAGCTCATTTTAATATTTTAAAAGGTCTACCACTTTTCTAAAGAACTTTCCTACTTTTTGAACCTTTTCTCATGTTGCCTCTGTCCTCCCAAACTTCTAATAGTTAAAATTCTGTCTACTTTTCAAGGCAATTTCAAATAATCCTTTCTCCAGGAAAGTATTTTATCTGTCAAACCAAGATAATTTCTTCTTTTCCACAATACTTTCGAACTTTCGTTTTTTAAAGTTTTATAATGTCAAAGAGGACTATAAGACTGAGAAACCACCTTCCTCTATGATTTTTTGTTTTGTTTTGTTTTCACTAATGTATCAGGAAGATATCATATTGTTTTATATTCATTAATGAGGGGGCATGGGAAGATTACTCGTATTGTACTTCCTATTTCCTAAAAGATAAATGTAGTTCCTCTAATGAATTACTCCAAGAATGAGGCCAAAACTGACTTTGTCATTGGAAAATCATGAAAGGAAAGTGACGAACCTCAGAGATTTACATGCAGAATTACACCCCGCCTCCACGCAACGTTTGGAACACCTGTCGCAGGAATCTTTCCCCACTTAGAATGTGGAGAGGTTTGACGGCACAAAGCAAGGAATCCTTCCCATTCCTCATTGTCGCAATCCCCTCCCCCTCTGAATAGTGGCAGCTGTTGGGCACTCCATGGAGATCTCTTTCTGAACTTTTTCAGAGTCGTCAGGGCAGGCAGCAGCTGAGAGCAGTCAGGAGTGGGAACACTTTCCTTCCTGTGGACACAGCGAGGGATACAGCCTCGCTGGCTCCAGCACTGTAATCTCTCTGGTGCATAGAGGTTCCCTACATGTCTTTCTTCCAGTCCAAGAAGACACCTTGGCAATGTGGGGTGGTTTCCCTCTGCTCCAGAGAACCCTGAGGTAACTCCCCTCAGCTCCCCATCAAACTTCAGGTGCCCGAGAGAGGCTTTTCACCTCCCAGGTCTACTTTATCTTATTTTCTTTTCTCCAAGTATGGGGGGTTACATCAAGTAAGAGTTAAACAAACTAATGGAGAACAGAAGAAATGTTTTAGCCTGCTATGATGTTGATGGGGGTCGGGGGAGGAATTAAGTAAATGACAATTTAGTAAAATTTCTTCTGAAAAAAAGTTTATGGTTGGATCAGGAATGTGTTGGGTTTGGCAGGCCAGCATCAATTTTCTTTCCCTAAAAGCACTCAACACATTTTTGAGGAATTATTTCTTCCTCATTGAATGCAGTCTGTTGGGCTTGAACAATTGCTCCCCCAACTAAGGGATGGGCACATGACCCAATCCAAACCAGTGTAAATCTTTAGCAGAGAAATAAAGATTAACAATGGTTGGAATTTCATTCCTCCCCGGGGTGGGAGATGGAGGGAAGGGTCTCCTGACTGTCCTGACTGCTGATTCCTGCTTGGCAGCTTGAAAGACAGCCTTGGTTCTGGCCCATTTCAATACCTGGCCCCTATTAGCCCTTGGTAGTTTTCCATACAAGCTCTGTTTGACTTCAGCAAAATAGGATTCTTTCTGTTGCTTAAAACCAAAGAACCTTCATTATATAATGGTATAACTCAGGAAAAGAAGCCATGGAACGAATACTGATATCTCAAGTATGTTAGGCCCTTATTACCTGGTCCATGGTTCACCTGACAATGTAACAAGATTAAGCACCAAATATACCAACATTAAGTATACAAGGGCATCTACATGCTTTTGTACACTTCACAGAAAAAAACCAGGACGTTTGAAAATATTTTGTTCACTTCAGAGAGAGCTGACAAACAGTGCTTTGGAGTGGTTTTAAACCTCAGGCATTAACAAACTAGATGATGAAAACATGAACTCCTCCTCTTCCCTTTTAGATAAGACTGCTTGCAACAATACACACTCACTAGTATAGTTAGGGGTATTGTCAACCATACACTGTCTGGATGGAAAGCAAGAAAGATTTGTTCCTATATAAAGTTTATACCATTAGTTGGAGAATTTGTAGTACTGTGAAAAGATAATTTCTTTTAAAACATTGATAGGTGAGAAAAAGTGACAAGCTAACAATTTTGGAACAGATTCACTTATTAATGTACTTTATCATGCAGAAGTTTGAATGCTAGTGTGCTTTTCTATACATAGCCCAAGTGCTTTATGACTGAAGTTTCTTTGCTATTTCAAGAAAGGTAAGGGCCTAAATGAGAAAAAAAAAAAAACATGTTGAGACTATGGCGGCATCACAACATAAGCCCATGCTGTGAAAATCAGCTGCAGTAAATGTTACCCTTCGAGATTCCTGAGAGAAGACACTGATTGGAGGTCATCATGGTGTTGCCTGTCACTTTAGTGAGTCTGACACTAGTTTGTCTTGCAGTATTGGAAAAGATTGCTCTTTCTTAGATAAGCTACTGATTAAACACCTTTCTTGTGGTTCAGGCTCATGTTTGGCAAAAAAAAAAAAAGGCTTTTATAAAATTCTAGAAGCACATTCCTGGAGGCAAGATGCTCCCAATTGTCAGAGCTACTGGGAACAGAGACTATGAGAAAGAAACCTCACCTTCTCCATCTCGTGCTAACTCCCAGCCTTAAGATAGCTAGACTTCTCTGCACATTGAGATTATTTTTCCTCTCTCTGTTATTTTTGCAAGCTGATTTCTCAAAAGTCGAATATCTAGTTGATAGGACTCCGCTGTAGACTAGTGAATGATCCTTACGGCAGACCTCAGCTCAGCTGAAGCCTGCTCTGGTTGTACTTTCCTTTGGTTTTAACTCCATCTTGTGGTTTACCTTATCAGCTGGCAATTTGACTGGCATCCAAAGTTAGTTGATTAAACAATAATAGCTACTAATGCAGGTACTCTGCAAGGTTCTTAACAAACTTTATCAAATTTAACCCTGAAAGGTGGGTATTGTTATCTGCATTTTATGGACTTTTTTAAAAAGGAAGCTTCAGTCACACGGCCAGTAAGAGACTGAGATCTTATATAAACCTAGACTCCAAAACTTGTGTTCTTTATCCTTTATCATGTTACCTATGTAGAAACAACCATCAATAATTCCATTTTAGAGCTGGGAGTCTATTCAGATGCAGTAAAGAGTAACGGATATTAGAATAGGCTTTAGACCCAGACAGCTTGGGCTTCATTCTTACTTTAGGCTCTTACTTGAGGGTGACCCTGGGAAAGTAAGGCAACCTCACCTCTCTATGACTCAGTTTCCTCATCTGAAAAATGGGGCTAATAATAGAACCTACCTCATAAGATGTTGTAAGGATCAGATATATAAATGCATGGAAAGCTTTTGGAACAGTGTTTGGCACAAGAGTGCTCCATTGCTCCATAAACGTTAAGTATTAATATTCCATAAGTGACTGCTGGTGATATGATTCTGTTTGTGAGTTTTGATCAGGTCTAGGATTCTGGGGGCACTGTTTTCAAACTTCATGGCGTTACTTTCTTGAGACTTCTTATTGATCAGTTAGTATTAATTATGTGGTTCCTGTAGGTGCCCAATATCAAAGTAAGCAGATACAGGATAAAAAGTAGTGCAAGATAGTTTCACTCTCCATAAGGAGTTTCCATCTGGAGTCAAGTTGTAAAAGAAAAAGGCACAGCTAAATGGTTGAAGTTAAATGGACGACTGGCTGTTCATCAGGAGGCCTCACACAATGGAACTGATTCGATGGTTTCATCATTGCCCAGATCCTGGCCCTCTTCATCGCAGGCTCAGAAATCTAAGCTCCTTCGTGCCTATTCTAGTTATCTATCACTGCCTAAAGAAATTACCTCCAAATTCAGTGACTTTAACCAATAATAGTCATTTATTATCTCACACAGTTTCTGGGCACTGGGAATCGGGAAATACCTCAGTTGCACGGTTCTGACTCAGGGTCTCTCATGTGGTTGCAGTCAGTTGGTGGCTGAAGCAGGATTTGGGGTCTGGAGTAGCAGGAGGCATTTCACTCTCTTCATAGAGTCTCAGGCCCTCTCCATGTGGTCTCTCCAACCTGGCGGCCTTAGGATAGCCAGGCTTCTTACTTGGTGTTCAGGGATCCAAAGGTGAGTGTCCCTGGAGAAACATGCAAAAGTCTTTCTGCAGCCATCAGAGTCACTTCTACTGCATTCTACTTGTCAAGTCAGTGACAAATGTCTGCGCGGTTTCAACTGGAGGGTACATACGCTCCACTTCTCAGTGAGAAGAGAGTCAAAGCATTAGCACTAATGTTTTAGATCACCACACGGCCAAAGAGCTGGTTGCATCCAGAAGGTATCCAAAACTCACAGAACTATTGCATAAAATTGGAAGGTTAATTTGTAATTAGAAATAAAATTGCCAAGCAGATCACATACTGAAGCTAGCTTGACGCACCCTTTTTAACCCAATAGACATGCTATGCTGCATGCCAAAACATCAGAATGTCAAACGCTGAGTATAGAATTAGAGAAGAAGAAGAAAAATGTTTGAAACATTTAATATTACCAGGAGTTCATACCCTCACTGCTAGAGAGATCATATTGGCATGACTGGGCTTTTATTTTCCCAGACAATATTGCATTGATGGTGCCCTCCTTTACCTAAAATTTTTGTTGCCAATCATATTTCTTCTAAATTGAACATTTTTGAAACATTAATATACTACCCACTATGTTTTCTTGTCCCGGGATAAGTGTCTCTTTAACAAGTCTTTCCAAATCTTTGTGCTTAGAGGACAGTCTTACCTATGTTACAGGTATGAATCTCAACCTAAAATTTAGTTGTTGAAGACGTATTCAGTTGTGTATTTCTTTAAATCAAATTAAAACTGACCCCAAGTGCAAAACCCACAGGGCCAGTGAGATATTCAACCCTAATCATTCTTCAGACTTCCCCTCTCCCAGTGTCAGCCCCAAATCCTGGGTCTAATGGTGATCTATGTGCTCCTTTTAGTCCTGATGCCCCTCTCTGTTACATCTTTACCATGCTTGAAGCATAGGAATCTTCAGCAAGAGTGGAAACCATATAGCTCAAGTCCAGCCTCATCTGTGTTCTCCCAAATCCTTGGAAAATTGCTGCCAAATGGTGTGCTGATCTTAGATGTGAGCAAGACAGCTGTGAAAGCTTGAAAAAGTCATAAAAACATAGAGATTCTGGACTCCAATTACTCTACAAATATCTGCAATTTCTCACGCCATTTTATAGAAAGAAGAAATGTCTTGGACCCCAGCAGGATATCATAACTTCTACAGATCAGTGACTGCTGGATGTTTTCCATTCTTCTCTCTTTTAATGAAAGTTTTTATGGCATTTATCCTGTCCCTGATTTATCATTGCATGTCCAATGTATATCTCAAACCACAAAACGGAACATCTGGATCTTACGGAGAAGAGTACAGACTGCCCAGAAATCCTGGAGGTTCAGCTGGATGCAGTGACTGGATTGCACTTTGGATTATCTTGCTTGAGGAGGGAGGTTAATGTGTTCCATATGCGGGAGGAAGGGCAAAATGAATATTTAGTGACCAGAAGGATAAACACTAGAAGAGGCTGGCTATCTATTCACAAACTGGGGTCTTCTTCTTGGGCACACAGCTAGAATACACCACTGAGTATAACTTCTTACCTTACAGTTAGGTGTGGACATATGATAGATTTCTAGCAATAAGATGTGAACAGAAGTGATATGTGCCACTTCCAAGCTGATGCACACAAACCGTATCCTTGATATCATCCATGCTTTTTCTCCCCCTGCTAGCTCAATGCAGATGATCACAGCTGTCTTGGAAGCCACTTTTGGAAGACGGAGATTATAATTAGTCCAAGATGCAGACATGTGCAACATAGGGATTCTTAGCAGTTTCAGATTAGCCTTCATGTGTAGTACGTAGGAATCTTGTTCAACAAGCTCAGATGTGTAAGAAATATCGTTATCTTATTTAAATAAAATTAAACCTGAATCCAAATCCGAGCTCCATCCTACCAGGCCATTGGGAAATGCAATTTTAGCTTTTATTAAGGCTTCTACACATTCTCTTCAGGTGTGGCAGTTCTGCTGCTTCCAAGTCATGTTTGTGACTCACTTGGTGAGTCTGAGAGCCCCTGTGCATGAGACTCAGACTCCCTGAGCCCTTCACAAGCCATTCCTCTAAGGGCTGTCATATCCCTGGAGGGATGCCTCTGAATTGTGTGGAGCTCCTTGCTTTCACCGGAACCCTCAACTTCTGGTCTCTTTCCAGCCTCAGCCCCAATATCAATCTTTTTGTTTCTCTTGCCATCCCCTTTTCAAAAGCTTTCTCACTCTCTCCTCATGTGGGACAGGCAAAATGATCATTTAATGGGCTGAAGTTTCACAAAGGACAGGGAGAGCCAATGACTTTAGCCATCCTATCTCTATGTGTTCTGTAAAAATCCATGAGATAAGTTACAAAACCTGATTAACTGTTCGAAATGACAGAAGAGAAAAATATGCAGAAAACACTGCTATCTCAAAAGAACCATCATGGTACATCTATACAAACATTCTGGGGTCTTTCCTCAAGGTGTAGCTGGGACCACTTTTCCCAGGCACACTCCAGCTAATGATTACATAAAACATTGACCTTTAATTTATAAATGTTTCCACTAACCCTGGACTGATAGGTGGTGGCTATTCATATGAATCAAATACAGTTCTGTATATTACCTTAATCAAACAATTTATATGGCTTCCTGGATGTTTGTTTATTTATTCAAATGTTGACAAATTTTAATAAGTATAATAATGACAACTTTGTGTAAGAATTCTGCGAAGCCTAAAGAAAAAATTTTGAATGACATATGAAAAGAGAAATCCAATAAACTGAGTTCAAAATAAGCTCTGTAAAAATAGAGATTGGCAAAGAGCACTAAAGAAAAAAAAAGACCACTAGGAATCAGAAAAAATAAGAGGGAAGAGCCCAACAAATACCAATAATCCATAGGCCGTAATCAATATGGACAAGCATTCAGCGAATATGTGAGTGACAACTGTCAGCACTGAGATGAAGAATCCTGGGGACAGGAATTAAACATGAACAGTAAATACACAAAACGCTGTAATGAAGGAAAAAGGTTTCACTTCATTCAATCTCTGAGACACCTGCTCTCTAATGAGAACCGCTGCCTCAGAGACATGAGAAGCAAAACTCCACAAGGAAGATAAATGATTGTACAATTCTGCAATGGCACTTGTCTCAAATGGTCCCTAGATCAAATCTTTGCCTGGAAATGGTTTCTAGTTCTTTGAATGCTCAATCAGAGAAATAAAATGTGTTCCTGTTTTATTAATAATTCTTAAAACATGCTGAAATGGTGCATACTGAGGCAGAACATCTAGGTTTTCTTATATCTAAATTCTCAGGAGATACGCTAATCTTACCTATGCCGTCTCACCCTCATGCACTGATGAGATATATGAAACAATTAGAGAATAAGACAATAGACTGTGTAGTTTAGCTAGAGTACAAAGTGTTATTTATTAATAATTTTTACTTAATTATGATTAAATAATTTAATAATTTCTCACTGTGCAAAAACTATCGAAACAGTAGATATTGGAGCAGAATCTTCATATGTGAGAATTGAGCCCATCAGGGATGGCTTTTTGGGAAAGGTAGATCTTGGTGGGGGTCTTGAAGATTCTGCAGAATATGGCAATACGAGAAGGAAAGGAATACACACTAGAATCCTAGTAATCATTTTGAGTGTGATTTGGATTTGGAATTCTACACACACCATTCATAAACTTGTAAATTTTGATTATTACTGAAAGGGATGAGAGTTTTCTGAAGCATGCTGAGGGCATCTTTTAATCCTCATGCAATTTAATAATCATATCTAAGGCACTACAACCAATTATTACATTTCCCTAGAACTTCCTATTTGATGCATCTGCTTTTGGATAAAAAAAAACATTAGCTAAAGTTTGATATTAAATTTATGTAAATTTTGACACAGTACTTGGTAAGCATAAGTGATAAAATGTATTTTATCTCATGGTCTTTGAGGTGATGTGTCAAGTATGAATCCTCGAAAGTGAAATTGGTAGCAAAAATAAAAATAAATCAGCATAAGAGGAAGCGAAATGGTTATACTAATTTGGCAGAAACTTACAAAATGCAATAGCCCACCGAGACCACATTTACCATTTTGATGCACTAGTGGAAATTGGGTGTGAGGCAAATATTCACACAGCAGACAATTCAAAGTATCTCAAGGCATATATTCTACCATTGTTTTGGAGAGCTACTTCCTAAAACTTATGAGAAAATGAGGAAAATGGGTCGGTTTCTATGATTAAGTGTATATGATCAAAATTTTAGAAATTGTACACATAAACTTACAAACATAATTTTAACTTTACATAATATATGTGACCTACAATGATGACAGCCAACCAACCAAACTTGTTTATGTCTAAAAATATAACTAGAGTACATATAAAATAACCACAGACTCTTAGAATTAGCAGAGAGGAAGCATTTATGGCTTACTTCCTATTCCCATCCAATGTAAGAATTGTTTTTGTGGTATCACTCACAGATGGCCAGACCCTTCTGCTTGAACAGGTGTAGTATCTCACTGTTTCTCTAAGAAGTCTATTTTGTACAGCTGGGATGCATGGGAAGCTTTGCTTTCTGCTTAACTAGAATTTGCCTCCCTGTGACTTTTATTTTTCTGATCCAAGTTTTGCTCTCTGAAGCTTCAAAGGAATAGTTTAATACAAATCAGTTCAATTAATAAATATCATAGAGCAGCTCTGCCAGGGACTGAGGCAGGTGCTGCCATACAAAAATATAATAAGACATATTTCCTTACCTCTCTCTTCTGACTTGACAGCTATTTAAATTATAGAACACAAATTTTATATCCTCCTTGATTCTCCCACATAAGTCAAAGATCTCCAGGTCCCTGAACCATATTAAGACACCTTACAATCCCAATCACTTGATTTCTAAATTTGCACAATTAAATTACTAATCTAATTAAAAACTTAATATAAAACTATTAAATGGGGATTTTCCTGCTGTAATATTTTGCATCTGAGAACAGACTCTCTATATAAGACTTGCTGGGGACATGGGAGGAAAAAATGGCCTAATGGTCTCTTAGCTGATCTCCCACTTCAAGGATATATAAGAAGTGAGAGTGACAAGAGAGAAAAATTATTAGTGGCTATTTCTTTGGAGAGGGTTGATAGGGTGTTGGGCATTTCTCTGTTCCCACTGGCATTTGTCCTATTGTCATCTCCACAAGGCAATTTCATCTCTGCAAGCTGAGCAAGAGGGAGGGTTGTTAGAGACCACTCAGAGAAGCTTGAAATGTTTCCCGAGAGTTAGAACACCTTTTATCTGAAAAGTGTGGAAACAAAAGACTGAAAGCATCTATTTCTAGTTGGAGAGAGGGGGCTCCAGTGGGTAAAACCCATTGATTCCATTGATGGTGAGGCAAAAATACAAGTGGACCATGGACCAGAAGGGACACACAAAAGAGTGCTGGACTTGGAATATTCTGAAATGCCTCCACCTCAAAGGTCTGGCTGCTGTGGCTAAGTGAAAGTGTGAGCTACCACGAGAAGCAGGAGCTGGGGAGAGAGTGGTAAACTGCCAACTGGAAGGGATATCTCCCATACTAACAAATATTGTGGTGGGCTTGGGGGCATCATCTCCAAAGAAGCAGCCAGAACAATTGTAGTAGATTGGTTGCAATAACATCCCCAATTCCTTGTCCTGCCAGTATCCAAGACACTTGCAATGCAACGTTGCAGCAGCAGAGAAGCATTTATTTCCCCAACCCTTGAACATAGCTGGCCTTATGACTGGCTTTGGCCAACAGAATGCAGTATAAGTGACAATGTGCTGGTCTCAAGCCTAGGCATCAAAGCACCTTACATGCTGCTTCTGGTGGTTCTGGTGTGGCCACTTTGCCTCTTTCCCCCTCCTCCCCTTCCTCTCCTTCTCCTCCTCCTCCTTCTCCTCGTCTTCTTCTTCTTCTTCTTCTTCTTCTTCTTTCAGCCCAACCTGGAGAACAAGGAGAACCTATAAATTGAGTGAAAGGCTCAGATTTTGATTTTAGATTGGACTGGACTTTTAATGCCTGAAATTGAGACTGTTCATAACTAAGAGTAACTGAAAAAGCTTTGACATGTGCTCATGTGGGGAAAGCTTTGAATTCCAAGCAAGAAAAAATATTATATAGGCTTTCTTAAGACACTTACGTGGGAAAAATGAAGTCATTTCATAATTTCATCCCCTTGAATCCCACTCATTCAAGAAACTGCCTATATGTGTTTTTTAGTTATAGACATCTGTCTTAATAAATAGGGGGTTTTCTCAACATCTTCTCATAGTTAATCCATTTCTTATTGGAGATACAATACTATTTCAAAACATATCAGTTTTTGTAGGACTAAAACTTGACTACATTTATTGTATTACTTTTTGGTTAATAATTTCTTCATGATAATCAACATATTCAACCACATCCCACATTCAATGACCAAATGGGTACCTTCATAGGAAAGCCACAGTACCATAGTTCACCATCTTCTGGGTTTTTTTCTCCTTGAAATCACACAAAACAGTAACGGAAAAATTTGTGGCAAAACCGGGAGACAAATATAACCCATAAATTCCAAAATTAAAGGCTGATAAAAGCAGCTGAGATTAGGCAGAGACTATGGAGGAAGAAGCATGAGGGGAGATGAGGGGGCCACATGGCAGGAGATCTCAGAAAGTTGGAGGAGGAATATTCTGAAGGTGAGGAGCTCGTGCCGAAGTGCAAAAGCTAAATCCGCTGTGTGTAGCAATCCAACCAGGAGCCAAGTTGACACTGGGTGGAAGCCATGGGAGGTGTTGGATAGGGAGATACAGACAGTGTCAATGGGGCTCAGGGACCATAAATCTCAGAGAAATTCCAAAGAATATATACCCTAAAGTTCAGGGATGAGACACTTTGTTTTGGTAGTTCTTACCCAACATATTTTGGTGACAGAAGCCAGCCTTTTAAGTTAACACTTTTAAGAGAAATTTAAGCTTCTAAATAAGATAAAAAGCCAGAGCTTAACCTCAAAGATAAAGTACACTTTTAATTATAAGCATCTTCAGCATAAATAGCTGAAACTGATTTTATCACTTTAATATCTCTATGTGAATTTGTTGCAGCTGGTAGAATGGAATCCAGCTACTGAAGCACATCATTTCATTTCCACAGTGGTCTCTATAACACTTCTTATCACAAGGACATAGACTGTTTTGGAACTTGCTCCAATGTGTAGTCTTTTCCCTCTTTTACTATCAGATATACTGAAATGTAGAATAGAATGGCTTCAAACCATCAATTACTTCAAAGTATCATAATCTACCCACAATTGAGTGGTTAATAGAGAGAAAAATAAGAATAAATATATATTAACTTTCTAAAAATGTTATGAAATATAAAGCATAGCCTGCTTTTAAATATCTAACTTCACTAGCTAATGTCCTTATAGGGAAAGATATCAGTTCATTCATTATAAAAAAATGATAATTTCTTAAGCCTCATTATGATTATCACATTTATTTTTAATTTTTCTCCCTTCATATACTACCCAACCGTTGTGAAAGTAAACATATTTTCCTGAAGGCATCCTTCTTTTCTACATTCTTTTTCCTCTTTGAAATGGTATTGCAGCAGAGGCAATCTGTAATGGAATATACAGTCCCTTTCCCAGGAGGGCAAATGTTTACATTAATATTTACATTCACTTTGACTCTATCCTGTTTTATAACTTTATTACATCCCCTAAACCCAGCTATCTTCCCAATTCTATGGGTTATCATTAACAGCCAAGAGATACCTTGGTCTCTTGATCTATTATTTCTTGGGCCAAAGATAGAGAAACATAACATTTTATCTTAAATGTTCACACAATTTTTAAACTGAGCAAATCATCTCTCCTTTGGTTTCACATAGAGAAGTCGGAAGAATTAGAGGGAGCATAACCGGGCGCTATCATTTGCAAATGGTAGGCAGTGGCTGGTGGTGATGCTTCAAGAGGGCAATGAGGGGCAGATCCATCTGCATGAGATTGCCAACTCCCATATTGACTCAAAACTCTAATTCATGTTGCCATCAATTGCCATAGCACTGAGGTTGGCTCAAAGAATAATAAAAGTTGCTAAAAATTGTCACCCTGTTAGAAATAAATATGTTGAGGAATAAGTGAAGTGTTATTTGAGCAAGCACAATAGGAAAATGCAGATACTGGACGAGAGTGGAGCAGAAAGGTTAAGGGCTTGACCTAAAATGAACAGAGTTCAAATCCCAGCCCTGCTATATACCAGCTGTGTAACCTTTAGCAGTTCCTTTAAACTCTATAATTCTTACCTTTTTAATCATTAAAATGAAGTTAATAATTGTACTGCTATGTAGACTACGGGAGAATTAAAAGTGATAATACATGTTAAGGGCTTAGCATAGTGCCTGGTATACAGTAAGACCTTAACAAATATTCCCTGTTATTGTTACTGTTCTTTGTCTCCTTGCGTCTATAAAGACTCTTTTGAGAGCCACATGGGGTTCAAATTCCGATGTTTAGTTTCACATAATATGACCCTATGCCACCTTTGTTTTCCATGTCATCTCTTACATCCTTTCGTCTATGTGGCTTGCTAATCACTACCTGTGTGTATTGTTGCTCTTACATCTATTTTTACGGGAATTCTTTATTTTCTGCCTATTTAGATACTTCAGGCTTTAGCTCACACTTCATCTCTTTCACAAAGCTTCCCCCTAACATGGAATTACAGAATGTTAACAGAAACCCCAGGACTGAGGGATGTCCTGGGATGTGGGACTTTCAGTGCTAAAACTGGGTCACTCTCAGGGAAACTGAGACAAGTCAGTCACTCAAGAGCTGGAAGAGATCTTAGAAATCATTTAGATCAACCTTTTCAATTTACTGACCTGAAAACAGAGCATCTAAGTGACTAAACAAAGTAAGTTAACTGGATAAATGGTTTGTGAGACAGCTGGGATTGGAATACAGGCTTTCTGATTCCCTATGACTGCTTTTAGTTTCCCCCAAACTACTAAGATAATTATAGTGTGTTTTAAAGGGAAGTATGGATGCATGAGAAAGCACAGAGACTTGCAAGTAAAAATGTCTTAGTTGGAATATAGGCCCTGCTATTTACTAGTATGTAAACTTGGACAACTGATTAAACATCTTTAAACCTCAGTTTTCCCCATCTGCAAAATGGACTGATAATATCTACTTCAAAAGTTCTTGTGGAGATTAACCAAAATTTTATATATTTGCATATTATATATAATAAATGTATTTTATATATAAATATATGTATTTATATATAAAATTTCTAAAATATATATATAAAGTGGTATGTACATATCGCTTATCACAGCTCTTAGAAATAGTAAGTAATCAATGCATGTTTATTATCGTTATTGTTACCACTCCATTTAGCATTTCTCTTCATACTTTTTCATTCTTTTTCTCTTTTAATGCCAAAAATTTATGTATAACTTTAACTATCACTAAAACCTATCCACATATGACATTTGATTTGAACCTCTGAACAACCCCTTGAAGCAAGCTATTGCCTAGTTTTATGTATGAAAAAATAGGATCCCAAGAAGTCAAGTAACTTCCTCAGGTTCACCTGGTGTAATCAGCAGCATGAGGGCACTAACCAAAATCTTTTGACTTATAGTCAAGTCCCTTTTAATTTTACTGTCTCCCTATGGCTTTATTTTTTTCTCATGTGTATGACTTATGTCTTCACCCCAGCTGGTGTAAGGGCTTTTGGTGGCCAAACCATCCACTGAGCATCAGTGTGGTCAAGCTGGTCTTTGAATTTGGCAGTGTGTTCAGAGGTCTCAACCATATATCGTCAGAGTAATCTCTGACTCACTTACCTTTGCAGACAAATTATGAAGATGCATGGAGAATATAAACATGCATGTGTTTTTGTAATTTCTTAAATGCTACACAAATATAGGGCGTCTCAGCCATGACTGGCATTCAATCAATTCTTGCTGATTGAATTATGTGGTTTATGGTTAGGATTGGAGAGAAGAGAGGGGAGTCAGATTATTTTCATATCTTTGTTTTGGTTTTAAGACACAAATAACCCTTTCAACTTTTATCTATCCTCTTCTGAAACATTAAATTCTAACCCCAGAAAAATTCTCATGTGCTCCCAAATCACAAAATACACATTAAGGAAAAAAAGGCAAAAAGCATTCTCTTGTATTACTAGGCTCAATCACTTCTCTGCTCTGAGATCACTCATTTCACATCTGTAGTGTACTGTCTTGGACAGTTAGGTATGGTTTTATATGCACACATGTTAACTCTCAAGGTAAACTGTAAAATCCTTGAGGGCAGGACAATGTTTTTCTTATTTCTATCCTTCTTGTCACCCAGCATAGCTCCTTGCAATTACTAAGAATTTAATTTTATTGTTATTGTTGTTGTTGTTGATTTTTTTTCTACTGGCTAATTCCTCACAGGGAAGTTGAATTAGAATCTGCTTATGTTTTAAGCCTCAAATCCTAGAAATTTGCTTTCTGTCTCTTTGCCTCTAATTTTGCCAAATGTTACGCCCATTCATTTGGTCTGGGGTCCCCATGCTGCGCTATAGGGACAGAGTCATCTGCCTCTTATGTATGATCTCCCACCTAGGAGGATGGTAATGGTGGGAACAGAGATCTATTTGGATTTGTATCAGGACAGAGTAAGAAGCCATTTAGATGCTTCCTGAATCTTGCCATATAAACAGACAACTATTTCCCTCATGCCTGAGGCTAACTCTTCTTGTTAGAGTAAAACTTCTCACTTTTAATAAGCAGTGGAGGCTGTTTGCATTTATTTATCTCTGAGAACTTCACCTGGACAGAAATGTGCTCGTGTCATCTGCGAAACTGATGATTTGCCCAATGATGTGTGCATGGAGTTTGCCACTCTACCTAAGCAAAATTAAAGAGAGGATTTTTCATCTGCAGCCTGGGTATGGATACCTGGAAACTCGCATCACTAATAGGCACCACTAATGAAAGAAAGAGGCATCGCTAATGAAAGAAAACGTGTGCGTATGTGCTGTTAGTAACTGCGTTCAAATCTAACATTTCACATCTTGGAGCTTCAAGTTCATCACCAATGAAAAAATGAGAGTGATAACTGTTCTTCCTGCTTGAGACAGGGTTTATTTTTTATGAGGGTCAGATAAGATGATGTGTGACAAGGCCTAGAGTAACACAGAACACATCCTCCACCTTTGGTGACAGATATCAGATTGGACCTGGAAAGAGTTTCCTAAAATATTCCCCTCTCTAATGTTACCCTTCAATCCTTGGCCCATGGGGCCATGAAGCAGAATTAGATGGGAAGGATACAATATTTCCAGTTTTAAAGATCTCTTGTCCACAAGATACAGCATCTGTCTAAATAATGGATTTCTGCACAATCCCAGGGGCAATCTTGCACATTATAGTCGGATCCACTTCATTACCCAGTTATTTTGTACCTTCCCAGGCTGTTAGTCAAATCACCCTCCTGCCTTGCAAGTTTTTGATTAATTTGGATTTCACTAATTACCCCGCAGTCACATGGATTGAACTAAACTTTTAAGTATTCTTTTGCCGTAGATTTCAAATTAGTTTTCATAAAATCTGTTACAATGACACTACAATTGCTTCCCTAGTAATGAATCTTTCCACAGGAAGGACAACCAGGAACTGTATTTTAATTCTTCCTCAATCTTTCTTTCAGGAAAATATTTTTCATCCAGGGAATCAAAGGTGTGTTAAAAAAAAATAAAGGTACTTGAAAAAAGTAAGGGATCGGGCTTGTGTTGCTGCTCCAGTGACATGACTGGGGAGAAACAAGGCACAGGTAAATTGGATTCAACAGAATAGTAAAATAAATGCTAAGGGTCAACCCTAAACCCAGTTCCAAACCTACAAGCCTCTGATGACTATCTTCCAAGAAGCAACACTGCCACCTGGCTGTGTAAGATCAAGAAACAATGCTGATGTTTTCCTTTTCTAACCAAATCCTCTGGACATTCAATCTATTTCAGATTTCAAGATTCTGCAAGTAGAATTCTCGAAGATTCCTATAGTATCCCCAAGAATACAAAGTGCTAGGGCACAAAATCAGAATGGGATAATTGGAAACAATCTCAGGGACTCTCCAAAACCACCATTTAAAGTTCATGAAAATGAAGCTCAAAATTGAATCACAAAGGTAGTGCTGTAATGCAGGTGGGTAAAGGTTGAGGAAGAAAGGGTTGGATGGGGCGCACAGGAGCAAATGCATGGAAATCGGTAGTTAGAAGGCAAATGAAGAAATCAAAGAGAGATGATGGTGAGGAGAGTTTAGTGAAAATTAAGAGAATTGGGAAGGTTTTAACTAATATTTAACAGTCGAATCAACAGGCTTTGATTCTTGGTTATGGTTTGGGAGGGTAATGAGGAAGAGGAATGATGCCTAAGTTTTTGGCATTAGCAACAGGGTAGATAGTAGGGTCGTTTACTGAAATGAGGCCTGAAGGGGACTCTGGTTTGGGGGAGAGCCCATAAATTCTGCTTTGACATGTTAGGTTAGAAGTGCCTGTAGTGATTCGAGGACACTGTTCTTTAACAGTCTGTCTGAAGGGTCTTAAAAAGGAGCAGTTTAAGGTTATTCAAGGTCAGATTTCAACTATTGGTAGAAGTGGATTATTTTCCTGTAGGCAGTTAAAGGATATAGCATTATCTTCTGATCCAAGGCAAAGGTGGCTACTGGGAGAGGTTGAGAAGAATGGACAGAGGTCTAGAAAGTGTCTAGTGAATGGCAAAGAGATATTTTCACAGGAAGCAATTAGGAGATTATGAGAAAAAGGAACTAGTACTTATTAAGCCTTTACTTTAGGACCAGTGCTCAGCAGGGCACAGTTAATATGTTAGATCATTTTAATCCTCAGCCTTAGAAGACAGGCAATACTTCTCCACTTAACATTCTTCATGAGGTTAACTATTATATCATTCACCCCACAGTTTAACATCATTTCCTAAGGAAAGTCACTTTAACCACCATACAATAATTGTTCCTTATGTCACTAACTTCAATGGCACCCTGTGCCCCCCTTTTATTGTAAGCATCTACTTGTCATTACTTATTCTATACCTATTGCATCTGTCTGGCTAGTATAGATTATACTGTTGTAACAAACATCCCCCAAATATTAGAGGCTTAAAACACATTTTTTTCCCTCACATTGTGTATTCACAGCAGATCAGCAGAAAAGTCCTGTTCATGGTAGTTACTCAGGGATCCATGCTGACACTGGTTCCAATAGGTTATGGCGTTGCTATCTAAACATATATTTCCATGATTGCTATAGTGGAGGAAGTTAGGGCTGGAGAGTTGAGCACTAGCAACTAAATGCCTCCGCATGTGAGTGACACACATGCATGTTTCATTTGAGCAAAGCAAGTCACATGGCAAAATCTAAGTTTAAAGGGAGAAGGGAAGTGCAATTTTCCTATTTGTACAGAGTAGAGGAAATGAATATTGGTAAATAATAACTTCTCCGATATTCAACTTTCCCATTGGACTGTAAGAGTATGCATGTTTTGTTCATCTTGGTATCCACTAGTACATTGACTGGCATGTAGTAGGTACCTCCAAACTATTTATTAAATAAACGAAAGTGTCAAAGCTGATATACAGATGCCAGACTGTCTCCAAAATTGATGTAGTTTACACTCTATCATGCTAAGCCACAGATATACATTGTACTGATTGATTTTCATCTCTATAAATTCCCTAATGTATAGTTGGCTCCCAAAGTTGTTCAGGGATTTTTAAACCTTTTTCTTCCAAAAAGTAGATATGTTCATTATTATGTGATGAAAGAAACACTCATTTTCATTCCCTTTGAATTTGTTCTAATTTAACAGGTCATCTGAGATGACATTTTCAGGATAATAACCTCAGTATAGATTATGCAAGATATTAGAAATAAGATAAAAACTACATGGGAAAAGCTGTGACATATAGGCAGCAAAGGCCACATAAGAAAAATGATATTTTGTCAAGGTTTCAGAAACAGCTCAGAGGCCAAGCTGTTTAAACAATTTGTTACATAAATTAATTAATTTATTAGGCTAGCAAAGTCTAGTATTCAAGAAAATAATATTGCCAGGACTAAGGTCTTTTATAATTGCTATTTTATTAAGCATTTATTTTCAGCATCAACTGTATGTCAGACATTTTTGGGCACTAACAATATGATCTTCCAAGTGCAGAATTCTCTCTTGCATTTGTTTAGTAAATGGCAAATATTTCATTATGACCAGATGGTGGATGAGTTAAGAATTGTGGAAAGGAGGCTAGAGCCGGGACAAGAGTGGTCTTATATGACATGCAAAGGAACATATATATTGTTGTGATTCACAGTTAGCATTTTTATGCATGAGTGTAACAATCTAACTTGTGTTGTATAAAGATGACTCTAATGTGTGTGTGAAGAATGCATTGGATGGAGGCAAGAATGGAATCACAGATAATAGTTGAAGTTATTCACTAATGTGGGGAGAAATTAAGAGAGGCAAATTAAGCATTGACAGTGGAGTGTGGAGGATTGAATGAATTTAGCAATATTATCAGGTTGTGGTAGGTTTAGTAACTGGTCTCAATTCTTTACTTCCCTGAAATAACATTACACATATACAGCCCACTTATATTCCCTTTTAGAACTTCGGTAACTAAGCTTTCTTAGGGACAGTATAAGATCCCAATAAGTCATAAGATAAAAAGGGCAATGTTAGAGATGTACACAAGGTATTGTGGAAGCACAGAGGATTCAGTACTTTGCTTTTAAAAAAAAAGAGATGAAAAAGCAATATATTTGTTTTACCTCGTCAATGTCTTTTTCTGGCTTTGGCATCAAGATGATGCTGGCCTCATAGGGTGAATTTGGAAGTGTTCACTCCTCTTCAATTGTTTGGAAGAGTTTCAGAAGGACTGGTGGAGAGTTCTGTATGTCTGTTAGGTCCAATTGTTTCTGTTGTTTTTCAAGTCCTCCATTTCATGTTGGGCCACCGGTGTGTACTTTCATGCCGCTTTGACATCAGGCTTAACATGTGACTTGCTTTGGCCAGTATAATGTTAGTGGATATGATGTGAGCAGAGCCTCAGCAAGTACTTGCACTGTTTGGCTTGACTCTCTTGGGCTCTAGTGATCTGCCATGAGAAAAACCCTTAGGAAGTTGCTGTCCCTTCAGCCTGGGCCTCAGCATGAACACTTATGGGATGGACCTAAACCAAACATGCAGACCCACAGCCTGAAGCAGAGTTGTCCCCAAACCGCACGAACATGTGATTATGGGAATGTATGTTTATTGCTGGATGCCATTAAGCTTTAAGGTGGTTTATTATGTAGCATTATTTTGGTGATAGATTACTAAGACATAGACAGATATGCTAGATCTCGGTGAAAGACTGAATATCTGAGGGAGTTGCAGGGGATTAATGCTGATTCCCAGCTTTCTGAAATGAGTAACTGAGAGTATGGTGTTGGTGTTCTCCTAGAGGGAAAGAAAAGAGGAGGAGCAAAATGGTGAAGATAAAATTATGAGTTTAGATTTCACTTGAAGTATTTGATAGACATCTAAGTGGATGTATCTTATAGGATTCTAGCCAGAACATCACAGTAGAGGAGGTAATTATGCAAGCCTTTAAGTAACCAAAGTTCCTGTATCAGGATGTTTACTTACAGGATGTGTTTCATACGACATGACACATAGAAAGGCTGGAAATTTTGAGTTGAGAGATGTCAGCATGCAGATAGTGGTTAAAATCATGGGATGGAATGAGGTCTTCTAGGGAAATTTATGTGATGAAAACAGAGGAGAGCCAAAGACAGAACCCTTGAGAAATTAATGTTTAAAGATTGGACCCTAACGTGAAAGACCACAAGGAGAATGAGAAGAAAGATCCAGAAAGATGGGAGGAAGACTGATGGTGAGTGGAATTCTAGAAGCAACTTGGGAGAGAATTTCAAGCACAAAAGGGTAGCCAACCATGTCAAATACTCTAACGTAGGATAAAGATCAAAAAGTGCCTTGAGTTAAAAAGACTGACTAGCATAAAGGTGTCATTTTTTAAACATGTAGGATTAACTTAAGCTCACTCGAAATTCCAATAGAATTTTCACTTGGAATTTGACAAAGTAATTTAAAAAGCTATCTGAAAAGAATAAATGTAGCAAATAGCTGAGAGATATTTAAAAAAAAAGAGCATTAAGAAGGAAATTTACCTAACACATTTTGAAATGTATTTTAAATGAATAATCGTTAAAACAGTATTATATTGGTGCCACAATAGATGTATCAATGCAACAGACTCTCATATGTGTAAACATTTTGATTAAGGTGGAGAAATGGTTGCTTTTATAAAGTTATATATAAAATGCCCAACTCAATGTACAGAGCAATCCTTGATATTAGAATAATATTTAATACATGGTAATATATTTGCAAAGTGTTATTTTATTTTTTTGCTGAGGAAGATTCACCCTGAGCTAACATCTGTGCCAATCTTCCTCTCTTTTGTATGTGGGTCACCACCACAGTATGGCTGACAAGTGGTGTAGGTTCAGGCCTTGGAACCAAATGGGCCATCGAAGTGGAGCACGCCAAACTTAACCACTAAGCTACGGGGCCGGCCCCTGTAAAGTATTATTTTAAAAAGAAAGATACAAACATGTTTTATGGAACTGTATTGAAATTCTGTAATATATATTATTGTCATAAATGTATGTGTTTTTGAAAGAAAATGCATCAAATTAATAACAATGGTTCCATTGAAGTGTTAACAATAGTTAATTGTTATCTTTAGGTGATGGGATTATGGGTAATAGGTGAATTTCTGTATTAAACTTTTAAAAACTTCCAAATGTACTAGGTGGACATATATAATTTTTATGTTAATTAGCTTGATTGTGTTGCTCACTTCACAATACATACATATATCAAAACACCATTGTACAACTTAAATATATAAATTCCTATGTGTCAATTATATGTCAATAAAGCTGGAAAAATAAACATTACATTTTTTAAAGTGACCATTGAATTTATCACCTAGGAGATCCCTAGTGATAGTGGTCAAAGGAGGAGTTTCAGTGGAGAGGTGGGAAAGATGGACAAAAGTGTTGAGGAGTGGTAAAAATGAAGGAGTTGACAGATCAGTATAGACCACTGATTTAATGTAACTTATCTACTTGGTTAAAAGTAAACTTAAAAAAATTGGTGGACTGGTCAAGAGTAAATGTAATAACATTCCATTTGTCTCAAGATTCTAGCTGGAACATCACAGTAGAACAGGTAATTAAGCAAGGTCTTTGAACAGCCAATGTCCCTGTACCGAAACAAATGCACTTGACCCACAGGACAATCATTCAGGTCATCCACAAGAAATTCTTGATTTTAATTTGATATGCTCCTAAAAATCCAGTTATCTAAAAAATCTGATTTGCTGATCATGTAGTAGCAGCAAACAGGAAGGAATTCCTTAAATTGTGAAAAGCATAAAGTTAGTTTAACAATAAGTGAGGAAGAAAATAAACCATAAATAGCAGGAAAAGAAATGAATAATTTCAAGACATTAATGCTAGTCAATATCAGAGTTTTAAGCTCAATCAACTAGGATGGAAATGGCAGAGCACTGAATAGGAGCAATAGCAATAGGGATGGAGATGATGGAGAATTATTTAGGAAGAATAATTAGCGGGAATCTTCATGTGTGTATGATGATGTATTAGTTAGGGTTCGCCAAAGAAACAGAACCAGTAAGAGATCTATCTATATCTATATCTGTATCTATATCTAAATCTATATCTATACCTATATCTATATCTATCTACCTATCCATAGGGCAAGCCAGTAGGATATATATATCTCCTATTCCTGACAAGTCTGAAATCCTTAGGGCAACCCAGCATACTAGAAATTCATATGTTACAGTCTTGAGTCTGAAATCTGTAGAGAAGGGCAGGCACACTGAAAATTCAGGCAGAGTTTCTGTGTTGCAGTCTTGAGGCTGAATTCCCCTAGGAAACCTCAGTCTTTGCTCTTGGGGCCCTCAACTGATTGGATGAGGCCCACCCACACTATGGAGAGTAATCTGCTTTACTCAAAGTCTACTGATTTAAATATTAACCACATCTAAAAAATACCTTCATAGCAACATCTAGACCAGACACCTGGACACCATAGCCTAGCCACGTTGGCATATAAAATTAAGAGGTGGGAATGATAGGGAAGAATCTGGGCTTAAAAATATGATGCTGCCACTAACTGAGACAACGAATACAGGAAGAGGAGAAGGGAGGTTTGGGGAAAAAATGATAAGTTTAGGTTTTTTCACAATGAGTTTGAGATATCCATGAACCCATCCATGAACCGATCATAGTTGGATCTATGTTTAAGGTTTTGTGGGTAAGTCAGGGCTTGGGATAATAGATCCGGAAGTTAGAAGCATGTAGTTAGTGGTTAGAATTGCAGCAATAGATGAAGTTACCTGGGGATAGTTGTGGGTAGAAAAAACTAGAGGACTGGATTATGGTAACTTGAGGAACATCAGTGTTTAAGGGGTGATATGGAGGAGAAATATATTAAGAAGATAGAGAAAAAAATAGTCTGAAAAGTAGAACCAGGACAGGATAGTGTCTTGAAAACTGTAGCAGAGACTGTGCTATGCTCACCAAATCCAATTATCCAATTTCATCTTCCTCGTTCTAAGGCATATGGAAAGCTCCATTTTTCAGACCTCTTGAGACTAACCAAGGATATATGACTAGTTTCAGCTAATGAAATAGGAGAGGAAGTGATGGGTTTGGCCGAAACAGAGAAAAGCCCCTTAGAGAATCTCCGGCCACTCTTTCATGCCTCCATGAGTAGGGAAGTCCCAGAACAAACTCCTAGTGCCCCCGCTCTCCCATACCCATTGAACATGTAGTGTCATCGAGAGATAAACCTTTGTTGTGGTAAAACACCGAGATTTCAGGATTAATTTGACACTCTGACATAATCTAGCCTATCTTGACTAATAAAGGAGTCAAGGCAGTAGAATTTAGCAAAGGAGAGAATAGTCACAACAGTGTCATATGCAGCAGGGTTCCAGAAAAGAGACCTTTCCATAGATTCCCAGATGTGGCATTACTGAGCCAATAAGTCCAAACACTTTAGGGGGTTTCAATAATAACAGTCTGACAGAGAATCTGGATTGTCTTTTGACTTTAGTTAACAAATGTACTCACGAGATCAAGACAATGTAGAGTTAACTTGAGCTACAAATTAACATCACAACATATATACACATTACAGTATTATCCTTGGAGTTTGTCTTGACATCTTGAGGTGACAATATAAATGCTAACTGAATTGTCTTTGCCTTAGTTTTCTATTTATATTTTACAGGAAAAAAGTGGTCTTAGTCTTTTCTCCTAAGTACAAGCAGACTCCAATTTATACACAACTTTTATTCTATATATTTAGTTATAAAGGTCATTATTTAGAATTCTGGATGCCCTTTCCCAAGTGTAAAGAAACGATAAAGGATGATTAGTTTCCCAGGCCAGATCTCATAGCCTATTTAACCTACAATGTAGCTAGACTAGAAATATATACTATTCCAGGACTTAATTATAACTCATGTCATTGATTCTTCTTTTTTTCTTTTTGAGGAAGATTAGCCCTGAGCTAACTGCTGCCAATCCTCCTCTTTTTGCTGGGGAAGACTGGCCCTGAGCTAACATCCGTGCCCATCTTCCTCTACTTTATATGTGAGATGCCTACCACAGCACGGCATGCCAAGCGGTGCCATGTCCACACCCGGGATCCAAACCGGCGAACCCCGGGCCGCCCAAGCAGAACGTGCGAACTTAGCCGCTGTGCCACCGGGCCGGCCCCTATGTTGTTGATTCTAACCAATGAGAAGAAAACTAAATGTCATTTTATGTAAGGCACAATGACAGAGTCAAGGAGGAAGCTGTGCCAGATACATATGCATTATATTTGAAAAAGCATAATGCTAAATTCCAAAAGCACATTGATATAAAATAAAGTACAACGGGCCCAAACGCACACATCTAGTCATAAATTCCAAATGTTTGTATAAATAAAATAAAATAAATTATGGGGCTAATAATTATGACATAAATAGTTCCGGCTTGGAAAAATTAAATTAAAAACCACTTAAAAACTATAAAATATGCATGAAAACAATGCTTTGATTATGCAGCATTGCCAATGTATTCCAATCCTTCTTCTATATTACTCTCAAAAGAGATAATCAGAATCTCCTCAGTTTTATAAAAAATACATTAAGAGGTATCTTTGGATACCAGACTATCCATTTGAATCTTACTTAGTCCAAGATGTGATCAAAGCTGAGTTCCTCAGTTCTTCATTGCTTAGCTATGTGCTAATGACGAGAAATGAAATGTCTCTCTATTGAAGCTCTTCATTTATCCTATACAAATGGGGAATGAAATATTAAGGCTAATAAACTTTTCTGATAACCATGGCTAGTATTTAAACATTAATAGTTTTTTATTGACTTAATATTAATGGAAATCCTCCTATAGTATTTTAGGAACCGCAGATGTGACAGATTCCCTCTCAGAAGGTTATTATTTCTACATTTTGGTTTTCAAGTGTTAAGGTTATCTATAGGGTCCATATTCTTGCTGTATTAAAGGTCAATTATTTTCTTAATACGCGAAATGAAAACTCAGCAAAATGCTTTGATAATATAATAGTTAACACATGCATAATGTTTATGAATTCAAGAACAGTGTTCTGAATGTCTTACATTTAATTCTCAAACTAATCTTATAGTTAGGTACTATTATCTTCCCAATTTTACAGATCAGAAAAGAGGCACAGAGAGGTTAAGTAATTTACCCAAGATCACACAGCTAGTAAATAGCAGACCTGGAATTCAGACACCAGGTGTCTGGTTCTGGAGCTCATGCTGTTACATACTGCATATTGCCTTTCTATGTGTGAGATAAATGTCCTCCATGAACTATGTAGAAAGCCATGAACTATCAGGAATTTATCCTCTGATATAAATTTTCTCTTTGTTAATTTGCCATCTTGAGGGAGAATAGCCTATGAATAATCTTTAATTTTCCTATATTTTATAAGTGAAATAAGCATATGTCATTTAACTTTTCTTTTGTAAATTATTTGCTTATTTTTTCCCATTTTAAAGGCTTCTCTAACATCTGTAACAGAATTTCCCATGTCCTTTAAAGTTTGTTTTTCTTAGCCTCTTAAAATATTTTTGAGAATAATATGTGCTTCCCATGGAAAAGAAAACGTAAAAAATTAAAATATGAATTGCTTGTGATCACTGCTAACCTTTAATGTACTTATTAGTAAACTTCTGCTATCTAACGAACAGCCACAAAACTAGCATCTTAACACAGCGACCGTTTGTCCTCATGGATCTACAGGTTGGCTGAGGTGGCTCTGCTTCATGCTGCAGGTTGGCTAGGACCCGAGAGCCGACTGGAACTTTTTCTAATGGTGACGGCAGTTTTAAAAAGTGAAGTGGGTCTCATATGTGCTGTCTCAGAAAGATTCTGTGTTCACTTCATTAAGTTGCAAGAGCCAGTCAGAACAATACACACACTGTTGCTCATGTATGTTAAAAACTCAATAGATTTTTATAGCACATCTACGTATGAAAAGCCTCAAATCAGCTTTAAAGTGACACATCAGCTTGGTAACTGTGGTTGCTTTTGAAAAGGGAGGATGAATTTTGGAGGAATGTGATAAGGGGAGAGATTGCGATTTATGTGGTAGACTTTTTTATAACAACAATATATACACTAGTGTTAGCTTTGTCATTAAAATATTTGAATGAACCTAACAATAGAAATTGTAGTGGTATATTACATAAAGTAACTACTAACTGATGCAACAACGAAAACCTGAAATCTAAATGGCTTAAGACAATAAAAATTTATTTCTTGTGACCATAAAATGTGATGTGGGTTGACACAGGCTCACTGCTTTCAGGTACCCAGAGGTCCAGGATGTTTGCATCATGTGGTTCCACATCTCAATATGGGCTTTCTGCGTTGGCTGCTGAATGGAAGAGAAAGCATAGAGGTGGCATACTGACTCTCATGTGCCTTGGCCTGGAGGTGCAAATATGCTTCTACTACTATCTCAGTGACACAGGTTAGTTACACGACCTTTCCTAACTTCATCTGAACTGGGAATGTAAGACAACATGTGGATGCGCGCTTGCAGTCTCTCCCATACACTGTTATACAGTAGGCGCTCAATGAAGAGCAACTGTTGCAATTGATTACAACAACCCTCTTCGTTTCTTGGAGAAACTTCTGAGAAGGCCAAATTTACGTTGGAATTCAACAAATTTTTTCCAGTGCAAACTATGTAATAGATGTTTTCAAATATAGGATCACATCAATTTTCAAAAGGACACTGTAAATCACAGCAGTGAGGGCTCGCCTTTTCTTACTCAATAGCACCTGTCTGCATTGCCATTTGCAGTAACCTGTATCATCTCAGCCGGCTGAGAATTTTCTCCTACCTTTTGGGACATGGTCAAAATCATAGCTACCCACCACCTGACTGACCATGTCTGAACACCTGAACAGGTGCCATTAAGCACGCTGAAAAAAACAGCATTCTCCCTGGGACAAATATGGAAAAGAGTCAGTGGAAAGATGGTGAATATTTTTCCTCTTTATTCAAAGCTAGCATGTCCCCTAAGGAACCATTTTCCACCTCCAAAAAGGACTCTTTAAGATGGGTTTTTAGGAATTCAGCCACAGCACTTGTTTGTTCAGTGATTGCCTCAGTCCTTCCTCGTCTGCCACGTAGGAGGGAGGTTTTGGTCTTTACCACTTAGTTAAGCTCACATCAGTGTATGGATTCGGTGGCCAGTCTCAAATACGACACTTCATTAAAATGCTACTGCAAACATCAGACATGTTTCAAAAATGCCCTCTCTAGCCTCAGGGTTATAAACCCAGGCCCTGTAGATTCCATGCTAAATCGGCCAACCTACCAGTTGATTAGGCAAAACAAACTTTGAGTGTGGTGGAAGAGCCCAGGTGGGTGAGGAGGTGTCTGAACTTCACTGCTGGAAGCGAACAATTATGCGGAAGGGGCTGTTGCTATCAGAGGGGTCCACAGTTAGGGAGGGGACCTGCAGGGAGTTGCAATGCTCTAAGTCGGGGGAGAGCAGGGCATATGGGCTCTCTGTTCCACCAGGAGCAGAGTGCAGCCTCCAGAGGAGGATGCAGAGAGGAGCTGGCCAGCAGGTCAGGTTCCAGTTTGGACAGGAGGGCACACTGGGGAAGACCCAGGGGAGGGGAGCTGTAACGCAGGAAAGTGCTGGGACTGGACACATGGGCTGGGACCAGGCCAGAGTCAGCTCTCAAGGAACCCTGGGGCGAGGGGCAGGAGGATCCTAGGTAAATAAAACCCACAGACACTCCCCAAATTGTATTTGATTCTCCTTTTCACCTTCCTTCTTTTGGCCTGCTTTTTGTACTCTGGCCACAGGGTCCTTCTTACCGCCTGAGAGTATCGTGGAATAGTGAGAAGGGAAATGAATTAATAGACACAAAGTCAGCCTCTGGCTGGGAGGAGTGGAACAGTGTGGGCTCTAGAGGAATTCAGACCAGGGCTCTCCTCCCAGTTCTGTCACTTTACCAGCCATGTGAACTTAAGAATATCACAAGTTCTTTATCTGCTGTGTGGGTTTGACAAGCCCTGTCTTCTAGGACCGTTGGAATGTATGTAATGTATGTAAAGCACCTGGCACAGTGACTGGTACATACTGGGTCTTTCATGACTGGTAGTTATTACTATGCTTATTTTCACACCCGAAGAAACTACCCTTATCTCTGGGATTTTTTGTTTTATCCAGGAGACGTCAGAGACTATGCAGTGATCTAGGACAAAGAAAACTATATTAGCCAAACTACTGCTTAGCAAATAACACTAAGTAAATTTTCCCCATTAGAGAATATGTTATTTAATTTGGAGGTAGGGATTTCACCAGAATTCAACTCAAAGCTTGTAGAATTTGTGTCAAGGACCAATAATTTCCCTCCCTCCTAATTACCCTCCCAACAAAAACACCTCTATTTTCATTTTTTTCACCACCACCAAAATCTAGCCCCACTTTGGAGTTTTGCCAAATTACACTCAACGTAACCTAAATAACAGAGCAGGCTCTGGCTCCCTCAGCCCAGGGCAAAGAGTACCCACAGAGGGGTTTCTTGGCATCCCACCTCAAGGGAGTATCACCTTTATTTCTCAGAAACTTTCTGGAGACAATATACATAAACACCTAGTTTGTGCACTGTGTTCATCTGCACTGAGACAAGAGCACAGGACACCGTCCATTCAACCCCCAGGGGGAGATTCTCTCTGGTTTACCCACAATCTCAAAGTAAGTGTTTCTCATTGCAGGCTTAGTCTCCTAACTCTGATGCCCACCATCTGAGGGTCTGGCCCCTGCCCATGATGATCACAGCCTCATCCAGCCCACCATGCAGCTAACTTAGAATTACCTCCCACTGAGGGATTTGCACAGTCCCAACCCCAAAGTGTCCTGGCTCAGAGAATGTATATTTCCCTGCGCTCATCTGGACCACCCACTACCATCCTCACTGCTTTTTCTTTTTCACTTGTCTTACATGTTAGAGCTCATCACACCATCTTCCTTATATAATAACCGATCTTAGACTCTAAAAATCTCCAGGCAGGTGCAGGGTCTTCTTTATCCTAGCATCATCACTACTAGCAGAGAACCTTCCAAAGAGCAGATGTTCAATTCATGATGGGGAAAAATGAAGCAATGAGCAACGAATGTAATTTACTGCTATTTAATTTTATCTGCATTCTTGAATAACAACACCCGGGCTTATATTTTTGAATTTTACACGGAGAAAGACAAAAGTGAATAAGGTCAACCAAGATTTGACTACATTTTACTTTGTTTTCGTCTATTTTAAAACCACAGCTATGTTTTTGCGGGTTCTTTCACATTTCCAAGAAAATTCTCATTTCAAAGCCATATTATCTTGTTCTGGAACCCAAAAAAGATGCAAGGATTTTCAAGTTGTATTACACAATAGCAAAACTCTTATGCTTAAATTTGATGAACAGCAATAAACGTGATTCATGTCATTTATAAAGTTGGATTCTGAATCTAAATAAGCATTCTACTAAACGGAACATTTGAAAGATACCAATGTATAACAGGAACACAAAGAAGATACATATTGTGATTTTTCCAGCCCCACCTTAACTTCTCACTACTTAAAATATTGTGAGCCCTTGTCAAACACAAGTGAAGAATCTGCCTCAGGCCTCACTGGGGTGGGAGCAACTGCTGGCCATAGCCCTGGGACTGGCCCTGGGACTGGCCCTGGGACGTGCCCTGGGACGTGCCCTGCGACGTGCCCTGGGACGTGCACTGCCCGTGGCAGGAGTGGCAGGCCCGGCTGCAGCTCTGGCTGGAGCTCTCTCTTCCTCCTCTCTCAAAGCCTCTTCATAATGGAATGGGAAGGCACTGGGGGTGGTTCCATTGATTTTGGCCAAAAACTCGAGAACTTTCATCTTGCTGGTTTCAGCATGGGCTCTTGGACCCCACAGAAATTCAAAGCGTGGAGGATCACTGTCGGGTATCTGACGATACTCCAGGTACTTCTGCTGCACCAAATCTTTGGTGATGAGCTTCCTGGGCTCTCCAAAGATTAAATGCTCCCTCCCATCATAGATGCCCAAAATATTCAGGAATCCCCAGATCTCCTCTTCGGAGGCGCAGTTGCCATTCAAGAAGATCACACCCAGGAGAGGCATCAGAAGCCCACTCTTAGGATATTCCCAGTCGTCACTCATACTTCCATCATCACAGACGTCTAGCTTGCTGACAAGGGTATAGGATTGGCCATTGGGCTTGACTTCCTTCAAGTCAAGGCCAAAGACCAGCTCTATGCGCTCAGAGGCTCTCCTGAGAATCTCAGGGAAGTCCTCCTTGTACCTTTTGTGGACAAGCTTCAGCATGTCTACCTTCCTAATGGGCTCTTTCATCTTATACTTCTCCAGCAGGAATTCCATCAACATGCTTGCCTTCCTGGTTAGAAGATCGTTGCGAGCGCTCTCAGTGGAGGTTGAGGCCTGGGAGAAATTTTCACTTTTCTTAACTCGACTCTTGGCACCTACACGAGATCTTGGGCGTGAGACACCTGCAGCAGGAGAGCTAGGGGCTGGGACTCCCTGAGAAGTGCCAGCAGCAGCGGAGCTCGAGGGAGTACCCCCAGGAACAGGAGAGGAGGGGGACTCTTCAACCTCTGCTGCAGTGGCCTGAGCACTCCCAGGACCCTGGGTCTTACTCCGAGCCTGACGGCGTTTCTCACGGGCACGGCGCTTACTCTTCTGACCTCGAGGCATGATTGTTGTCAGAGACAGGAGGCAGGATAGTAGGTGACGCAGGAACCTGGAGGAGAGAAGATGAGAGGGTGGGAGCACCTTCATCAGGGAGATTCCACTTTGGCTTTTAAGAAGCCACCTCTGGGGGCTGGCCCCGTGGCCGAGTGGTTAAGTTCGCGCGCTCTGCTGCAGGCGGCCCAGGGTTTCGTTGGTTCAAATCCTGGGCGCGGACATGGCACTGCTCATCAAACCACGCTGAGGCAGCGTCCCACATGCCACAACTAGAAGGACCCACAACGATGAATATACAACTATGTACTGGGGGGCTTTGGGGAGAAAAAGAAGAAAAAAAAAAAGAAGCCACCTCTGCAGGTTTCTTTGAGATCACTGCTCTAGGATCCCACCGGGCTCTTAATCTTGGTCAGTCTGTCCCCTGAGAATCAAGTGGAGGAAGTTAGAGTGAGCGAGCCTCAGGCAACCGCCTGCCAGCCTTGCCTGTGGCTGACTGGCCTGACAACAGGGGCTGGTAGTGTGAAAACCCTCTCCATCTGGGTTCGAGGGTCCCCTCAGTTCACATACAGGATTATCACATCAACACTTGGTAGGGCCTGGGATCTCTTTCCTATGCTGCTCTGAAGTTGACACCTCAAAGCTCCCTGGAACCCACGAGAAGGAACCGGGGAGGTGCTTCAGTGTACCACCCCTGCTGGAGTGGACAGTCCTGACAGTTCTGTGGGGCCCTCTCTGTCCTAGTCTCGTTGGTCCTCAATCCTCATTCGGAGTCCTCATCTTGTCTACATAGAGTCTGGGACCCTCCCTTCTGCTGACTGGTGACGCACCTTTATATGAAAGACCTCCTTTAGACCTGATACAAAGAAATGAGAAGGAGTATCAGCCTGACAACCCTGCTCTGGGCCTTTGAGGACTGAGTGCAGGGACTGGGCAAAATTCTTTGTTGCTTCTTTGATTTGGCAGACGTGGGGGGTGGTATCTTCAGTCATCATTCACAGTCCCCACTTTGACTTCTAGGAGGATTTGGGGGCTCCCCTCTCTCTTTACCTGAGGACTTTTCCTCACAGTAAGGCCCACAACTCCCTGAGACCCAATAGTGGAACTGAGTGAGGATGGCTTATCTGGCCACATTGCCTGTAGTCTCCAGAGGCTGAAAGCTATAGCAGGTAGGTTGAGGCCCTATGATGTGTGGTCCTCAGTTTTTACACAGGGGAGGGCCTAAGAGTCCTCCCTCTGCTGACCCATCAGACTAAGACTCTCACTTCCCTGTAACCTCTGAGGGGGAACTGATGGGCGCTGCTGCCTGACATCTCTGCCTGGGGACTCCCAGGACTGACAATGGAGAGGGACCCTGTGGGGTCCCTGCTTGTATGGGGTGGAGTTCCCTGCAGTCCTTAGAGTCCTCTCTCTGAGTCCTGGCAAAACATGGAAATCCTCCATCTGCTGACCTGAGCTCCCTCGCATCACATGAAGATTCTTACCTTCCTGAAAACCCCAAGATGAATGAAGGGTGATGCTACTTCTGGTCATCCCTGTCCATGGCCTCCCTGGATTGGTAGCAGGGGCTGGACTCTATGAGACCCCACTGTTCTGGCATCACTGGCCTCTTTAGTTCTCACACAGACAGGATCTGGGCTCCTCCCTCAGCCCACCTGAGTCTTCCAGCTTTAGATCAAGGCCCACTTCTCCCTAATTCCTCGGGGATGGAAGTGAGGGGTAACACATCTGGCTACCTGGACCTGGGGTTTCCCAGGCCTGATAGGGGTGGGACTTTGTAGGGCCCCACTGTTTTGGGTGGGTGCTCACCTCCGTGTCCTCGCTCTGACTCCTGGAAGGACCTGGAAATCCTGTGTCTTGACTTGAGGCTTATCCCCTCATACTAAGGTTCCCAACTCCCTGAGACCCACTAGGAAGAAGTAACATTTTCCTCATCTAGCCACAACTGTGTGTGGACTTCCAAGGCTTACATTCAAGAAAGGATTCTGTGTTGCTCTCATTGTTGTGGGGTAGATGGTCCCCTCAATTCTAAGGGTCCTCTCCTTGGCTCCAGGCACTACATGGAAATCCTCTATCTGCTGACCTGAGACTACCCCCATCAACGAGGTTCCTCACCTCCCTGAGATGCTCTGGGAAGAAGTGAGTAAGACTGAGTTAAGACTCATCATGGCTCCATGCCTGGGTCTCCCAAGTCTGATAGTAGGGACAGGGCTCTATTCGGCTCACATTTTTCTGGGAGAAGTCCCCTCATCCTCACTCAGTGTCACCACCTTGACTCTTGTTAAGAACCGGGTCTCCTCCCTATGTTGGATGGGGCCTCGCTCATTAGACCCAAACTATTGTGTCCCTCACACCACCCTTGGAGGAAATGAGAGGGCACTTCAGCCTGAGAGCTCTAAACCAGGCTTGCCAGGGCTGACTGCAGGGGCAGAACTTTACGTGTCCTCCTCTGTTCTGGGGTAGTTGGTTGTCTCATTTCTCATACAGGATTTGTACCTTGACATCTGTCATGGCCTGGGACTCCTCTTTCTCTGCTGAATTGGGCAACCAGCCCTTAAACCAAGGCTCTCATCTTCCTAAGACCCTGGAGGCAGAAGTCAGGGGGCACCTGAGCCTGCCAGCTCTGCCCTGGGACCCCCAGGCTATCAGCAGGGGCGGCATCAGGTACGGCTCTCTCCTTTATGTATTGAGTGGTCCCCATTTCCTCACTCAAGATCTTCACCTTGACTCTGCACCCTTCCTAGGACTCTACCCTCTGCAGACCCAAGGCCACGACCCTCAGACAAAGGTCTTCACATTCCTGGGCCCTGAGTCGACAGAGTGAGCCACATCCTGCCAAGGCTGATTGGGGCCTATGCCTGATGACTGCAGGGGTGGGACTCTCTGACCCCACTGTTCTGAAGTCAGTGGCTCCCTCAATCCGCATTCGGGAGTTTGACCTTGACTCTGGGTAGGATTTGGGATTCCTCCCTCTACTGACTTGAGTCTATAGACTTCAAATCAAAGCCCTCACCTTCCCGAGTAACCAGAAAAGAAGTCACGGTGCTCCACATCTTGCTACCTTGTCTGGGGACCCCCAGATCTGCGAGCAGAGGTACTATTCTGTGCAGCTCCCCCCTCCCTTTTTTTTGTGAGGAAGATTGGCCCTGAGCTAATATCTATTACCAATTTTCCTCTTTTTGCTTGAGGAAGATTGTCGCTGAGCTAACATCTGCGCCAATCTTTCTCCGTTTTGTATGTCGGTTGCCGCCACAGCATAGCTTGACGAGACGTGTAGGTCCACGCTGGGATCCAAACCGCAAACCCCGGGACACGAAGGGGAGCGCCCCAGCTTAACCACTCGCCACGGGCCTGCCCGATGCAGCTCTCTATTTTGAGGCGAGAGATCTGTTTATTAGCACTGATGGTCCTACCTCTACTCCATTTAGGGCCCAAACTCCTCCCTCTGCCTAATGGGGATTCCCCCTTTAGATAAAGGCCTTTCTCTACCTGAGACCCCCCCACTCCAGGCAAAAATGAATTACTGCAGGGCATTCGAGGACTGATAGTGGGAGTGGGGCTCTGAAAAGTCACCTCTGTTGGAAGGATGTACCCTCATTAGCTCTGAGGATCCCACCTTTTCACCTGTTAGGACCGAGACTACTCCCTTTGTCTAAAGAGGCTCTCCTCTTTAGACAAAAGCCCACCCCTTCCTGGGGCCCTCCAGGCGGCCACGTGGATGGGACTCCTCGCTCTTATAGCTCTGGCCAGGGGCTCACACTGCCGATCACAGGGACGGTACCTTGTGGGGCCACCTTTGTTATGGGAAGGGGAGTGGTCCCTTCAGTCCACATTCAGGTCCTTACCTCAGTCCCGGGATCCACGTTCGGACCAACAAACCGCGCGCCCACGAGAGCAGATCCTCGCCGCTGCCGCGACCGCCTCCGAAATGGAAGTCGAAATCAAAATGGAAGTCGACGTCGGGTGCGTCACTTCCTGCCACGGCTGCCCAGGGGGGCTCTCCGAGGGCCGACAGCAGGGGCGGAGCTCTGTGGGACCTTGCCGGTTAGGAGTCGGTGGTCCCTAGGTCCTCACTCGGGGTCCTCATCTTGGGATCAATCACAACCCAGGACTCCTCCCACTACCGAGTCCGCCAGCTGCCAAACAAAGCCGTCACCTTTTTTAGTCCCTAGAGGGAAGTCAGGGCGCACTGCCTTTGCCGTCTGCCTGGGGCCTCACGGGCCTGACCAGAGGAGAGGGACTCTGAGAGCCTCCCTCTATTGGGGAGAGGTCCTCTCATTAGCACTGAGGTCCTCACCTTGACTCCGGTTATGGCCAAGACGTCTCCCTCTGCAGTATCGGGGCCCTATCCTATTAGACAACGCCTTTCTTTCCCTGAGGTGGAATGAGGGGACTTTCACACAGGTGGAATGAGGGGACTCCTCAGTGGTAGCTCTTCTGGGAGTCTCAGGACTAAGAACAGCATGGGACTCAATTTGGCCCCCTCTGCTTTTGGGGGTCCCCTCATAACAATCAGGGTCTTCACATGGATTCTTGCCAGGCTCCAGGTACCTCCGTCTGCAAAACTGAGGCTGTTCCCGGGGCTGGCCCCGTGGCCGAGTGGTTAAGTTCGCGCGCTCCGCTGCAGGCGGCCCAGTGTTTCATTAGTTCGAATCCTGGGCGCGGACATGGCACTGCTCATCAGACCATGTTGAGGCGGCGTCCCACATGCCACAACTAGAAGGATCCACAACGAAGAATATACAACTATGTACTGGGGGGCTTTGGGGAGAAAAAGGAAAAAATAAAATCTTTAAAAAGAAAAAAAAAAAACTGAGGCTGTTCCCATTAGCCAGAGGTCCTCAGCTCCCTAAGACTTTCCAGGCTGAAATCAGCCTGACGTCTCTCCCCAGGGCTTCCTAGGGATGACAGCAAAGGAGGTTTTGTGGGGCCTCCTTTTATGCTATGAGTGCTACCTTTAGCTCATATTTGGGTCTTTACTTTGACAGATGACCAATCCTGTAACTCCTCTCTCTGCTTTCCTGAAGCTGCTTGTCTTACCTCATGGTCCTTCTTTCCTGAGAATTCTAAGTTGGAAATCAGGGTGATCCTCATATGATCATGGTCTTTCCGGGCCTCCAAGTACAGACAGCAGGGATGCAGCTCTACAGGACCTCACTATTTTGGTTGGATCCTTCCATCATTCCTTAGTCATGGTCCTCACCATGTCTAACAGAGCCTGCGATGACTCCTTCTCCTGAACTGAGGTCACCCTCCTTGGGTCTTTGTATGACCACTATATTTTCAGATGATTGTCTCCTCAATCCTTATTCATGGGGGTCCTCATCTCAGCTCTTGTCTCTTCAATAAAGGCTTGCTAGGAAATGACACATCCCTGCAAACACTTGACCAGTTTCCCTCTTGCAAATCTTGCAGAAAATGGGTCCCTGTCCCAAGAATGATGTAAGATTAGGAAACTGCAGCAAAGACCAGGGAACCCAGGACAGGTGTTGTGCCATCAGGGGAAAAAAAGATGATGTAGTCCTTCTCTCCACCAGGCAGACTTAGGGTAGTTCTAAAAGACTTACTTTCTACATAGAAGGATAGAGCCAGATGGTTCTGTGAGCCCCTGATCTTCTGAGGGTATCTCATTTTCCATACGTAGATGATCATGTTGTCACTAAGCATTCTCTCTTTCTCTCCTTTATTCACATCTTGTATTTATTTCTGGTATATTGCTCTGGTTGTGTATTCCAATCTAGTGTTTTGGTCATAGAGTCCTTTTTATCACTCATGGTACATTTTGGAGTAGTAGAAGAAAGTGAATTAACTGACTCCTGGTTCACGTCATGCTGGGAGGAGTGGAAGAGTGTGAGCTGTAGATCCCTCAGACCAGGGCTCTGGTCCCAGCCCTGTCACTTATTAGCTGTGTGAACTCAGGTACATTATTAAACTCTATGAGCCTCAGGCTCTGCATCTGTGAAGTGGCTTTGATGAGCCCTGTCTTGTAGGGGTGGTGGAATGTGGTTAATGTATGAAAAGCACCTGGCGCCGTGCCTAGAATGCATTAAAACTTTAGACAATGTCTGTTATTACTATGATTGCGACCCCACAAGATAATACCCACCTTGATGGAATTTTTCTTTACTCCAGAAGATATAAGACCACATGTGACACTCTAGGACATGGAACACCAAATCAGTCCAAAATGCTGCTTACAAAGAAACTCTAATTTTCTCCCATTAAATCTTATTTTGAATATGGGGTGTCTTTTCCAGGCGAATGGAACTCAAATCTTCTAGAATTTGGTTCAAAGACTAACTCTTTCTTCCTTCCTAGCTGTCCTTTCATTCAAACCACCTCCATCTTCATTAATTTCGTCATCACCTAAAATCTGCACCTCTCTTAGAGTTTGCAAGATTACAAGCCAAAAAACTGAATTCGAATGCCCTTTTAATGGAATGGGTTCTGGCTCCCCAACCCACAGCAAAGAGTGCCAGCCCAGTGGCTTCTGAGTTTCCAACCTCAAGAGCATCACCCTTATTTCTCAGAAAGTCCCTGGAGATAATGTGCGTAAATCACCTCATTTGTGCTCTTGTTCACCTGCACTGGGACAGGAGCACAAGACATGTTTCATTCCTGCTGCAGGCAGAGATTCTCTCGGGTTTACTCACAATCCCAAAGTAACTGTTAAGAACAGTTTTCCATTGCAGGTGAAGTCTTTCAACTCTGAGACCCACCCTCTGAGGGGCTGGCTCCTGTTCAGTGTTTTCACAGCCTCATTTAGCCCACTATTCAGCCTAACTTAAAGTTACCTCCCACTACAGGACTTTGAGTTTCCGAGTCTCCAACTGCCTTGCCTCAGGGCATTTACACTAGACTCTTCATCTGGAAGGCCCCATCCCCCTTCTTACCCTTATTTTTACTGGTCCTTTGGATCTTAGGGAATATCTCACCCCCTCCTTTATACGAGAGCTACTCTGACTCTATGGTTCTATAGGCAGGGGTTGGACCCATGTTTCTTAGCATCCCCAGTACTAGCTAGGAGCCTTCCAAAGAGCAGATGCTGAATGAACGTTTAGACTATTAAAGAGCAAATGTGCAAGAGTCAAATTTATTATGATTTCATTTCTCCTTCATTCTTGAATAAACGAAGCCAATCCGGGTACATAAACTTCCATTTCACAAAGAAAGGCTAAAAGGAGTAAAACAAACCAGGAATTGACTACTTTTTACATTTTTTTCTGTATCTCGTGATCACGCAGACTTTACTGTGGGGTAGTTTCCTTTTTCACAAAAATCCGTATTCTAATATCGTCTTATCTAGTTCTGAATGACAAAAAAAATGGTTGAAGGATTTTCAATTTGTTTTACATAATGCCAAAATTCTTATTTTCCAGCCTGATAAACTGCAGTAAATGATTGGAATTTATCAAGTTGTATGTACGTTTATCAGTATGATCCATGTCATTCATAAACTTGGATTCTGAAGCTAAATAAGCCTTTAATTGAAAGGAACAACATTTAACAATAGGAAACATAAAAAATAAATCTCCAATTTACGCATATTGTACAGGAACACAAATAAGTTATACGCTGTGTTCCCATGAGCCTCACATTGGCCCTCCACTAGTTAGAAGATTGACTGCTTTCTTTAACCGCAAAGTGAAGACTGTGTCTCAGACGTCACTAGGGGAGGGAAGAGCTGCTGCCCACAACCCTGGAACATGCACTTGCCGTGGCAGCAGTGGCAACCCTGGCTGTGGCTCTGACTTAGGTTCTTAGGTGAATGGATGAATAAACCATGGTACATCTTGACAGTGGAATATTGCTCAGTGCTAAAAAGAAATGAGCTATCAAGCCATGCAAAGACACAGAGGAACCCTAGATGTATATTACCAAGTGAAACAAGCCAATCTGAAAAGGCCACATGCTGCATGATTACAATTATATGACATTCCGGGAAAGGCAAAACTATAAAAAAGTTAAAAGATCAGTGGTTGCCAGGAGCTAGGGGAGAGGGACGGATGAATAGGCCGAGCATGGAGGACTTTCAGGGCAGTGAAATTACTTCATATGATACCGTAATGGTAGATACAAGTCATCGTACATTTGCCAAAGCCCACAAAACGTACAACACCAAGAATGAAGCTTGATGTAACTATGGATGTTGCTTGCTAATGATGTGTGCATGTGGGTTCGTTAGATTGTAGCAAATGTACCACTCTGGTGTGGAATGTTGTTAGTAGAAGAGGCTGTGCATGTGTTGGGGAAGAGGCTATATGGGAGCTCTCTGAGCTTTCTGCTCACTTTTTCTGTGAACCTAAAACTGCTCTAAAAAATAAAGTCAATTTTAAAAAAGAGTGATGGAGGCCTCAGCCTCACACCCTGCCCCGGGGATTTAAGTCTTGAGTGCAGGGGTAGGGCCAGGCTCTGTTTTCCCCTCGATTCAGAAGTGAGTGGTCCCCTCAGTCCTCACTCAGTTTCCTTGATTTAACTCCTGGCAGAGCCTGAGGCTCCCCTCTTTCGTGAGCCTTCCTCTGAGGAAATTTCATCTTGAAAATCTTACCTATACTGACCTGATTCGGTCAACCTCAGGCCAAAGTCTTCACCTTTTTAACTTCTGTGAGGAGAAATCAGGTTCAGTCACATCCTTCCAAGGCTGTCTGGGGACTCTGAGGGCTGACAGCAGGGTGAGGAGTCTATGGGCCACACTGTTCTGAGTGGGTGCTTCCTTACTTCCTCATTCAGAGTCCTCACCTTCACATATGTCAGAGACTGGGACTCCTCACTCTACTGACGTAAGGTGATCCTCCTATGGTAGGACTCACAAGTCCCAAGAAGCCTGAAGAATAAGTGAGTGGATGGTCAGGCTGACAACTTTGCCTGGCATGCTGCTCTCCCCAGTCCTGCTATAAGGGAATCTTCATCATGGCTCCTGTTTCTTGACTAAAGGTTTCCTGGGAAAGGCCATGTCGGGGATCAAAATTGACCACCCCAAAATGTGTTTGGTATAAGGATTTTTTTGGACTGGCTACTTTTAAAAACTGCAGATATGAGAGAAACTCTGCAAAGTAAAAGTTACACTTTGTTAAGAGACATTTACATGTGTAAAGGAAATCTCCATTTGTAAAGGTGTCTCCCTCTCTGTACCGGGAATAAGGGGGGATGACCTTATCTCTAGAAACTCTTATCAGCGTGGAAGGCAAGGACTTAAGTCTGCATAGTAACCTTACTCTTGTTTACTGTACTTTTCTGGTAATCTCACATAACTGATGCCGCCCCACCCTCCCACCCCCACTTCCAATATCCTCTTTCGTCCTTACCTGAAGATGGCATTTAAGATGAGAGCCTCTGCAACCAGCCCCATGGCCAAGTTCTTGCACTCCCCTGTGGTGGCGCAGGGTTTCACGGATTCCAATCCTGGGTGCGGACATGGCACCATTCATCAGGGCACGCTGAGGTGGCATCCCACATGCCACAACTGGAAGGACCCACAACTAAAAGATATACAACTGGGTACCAGGGAGCTTTGAGGAGAAAAAGAAAAAAATAACATCCTAAAAAAAAACCAAACAAGATGAGAGCCTCTGCCATTTTGGTGAGTTACTCAGTTTTCCTGGGTCTCTCCCATTTATACATGACATAAAGCTTTCTTTGATTTTTCTCCTGTTAGTCTCTCTCATGTTTTTTTTAATTCATAGCCCAGCCAGATGGAACCAGAGGGTAGAGGATATGTCTTCCTCCCCAGAGTTTGGCAGCTTGGACGGGATAAAGCTTCACCGGCTGGACACTACTTGCTCCTGGACTACAACAGCTGAGAGATCCTGGAGCCTTGCCAAGAACCAGCAGGAGGTAAGAGTTCTTACCATGTCAGTCTCCCAGATCTATGCCTGCAGGGTCCAATGGAAGTGAGAGCAGTAAGGTTTTTTGCTTTTCTAAATCTGGATTAGCAGGAGAAAATATCGGTGAAGCTAACTTCTTAGACTTAGTGACTCTACGATTTGGTTGAGTACTCATTGACTGTGGACTTCCTCCCAGAGATAGTATTTTCTCTTGTTTCTATCTTTTTGTCATTTGTCATAAGACACAGACATCTCTATAAGCCTGTTGTCTAGGGATATGTGCATGAGATGGAGGCTGTTGCTAAGGGCATCTTGGAAGCCAAAACGGCTTCCAATTTGCTGGGCACGGTTGGAGTAGTTAAGAGCCATTAGGCTGCTTGCCACCTCAAGAAGTCTCCCCTGAAAGGATGAGTGGGGTCACGGAATGGGGTAGATGACACAGGCCTTGTGCTAACTTCAAGAAAATGTGCAATGACAAGGTACTCTGTAAAGCACACACAATCCCCAACCTCACGTCACCTCCCTCCTAGGTATTATTCTGGCTCCAAGAGACCCAAGTCATAGCTAAAGCTGTTAATGTGCATGTCAGATGAGATTGTTTTCTTTTGTCTTTTCTGTGTCTTGAGAGCTTGGCTTTGTGACCTTTCTGGTCTTTGCCATCTGGAGGATGCATGTGCCGGCATGCATTTTGGCAGTCAGTCAAGTAGACTGGGCTTCCAGGACACACTCTTTGTCTGGCTGTTTCAGCTCTCAGGGGAGTTTGTCATAGGAGTCCCAATCACTTTCATTAGGGGGCCTTTGTCATCTCAATATTTGTTGCTTTTTGTGCAATGAAGGCCTTTGCTTTCTTTTTTTTTTTAAAGATTGGCACCTGAGCTAACAACTGTTGCCAATCTTCTTTTTCCTTTTTCTCCCCCAATCCTCCCCAGCACGTAGTTGTATATTTTAGTTGTGGGTCCTTCTAGTTGTGGCATGTGGGATGCTGTCTCAACCTGGCCTGATGAGCGGTGCCATGTCCACGCCCAGGATCCAATCAGGTGAAACCCTGGGCCACTGAAGGCAAAGCGCATGAACTTAACCACTCGGCCACAGGGCTGGCCCCGGCCTTTGCTTTCTTAGACTATTTTTGGGAGTGAACTTTCTAGATCTCTTTTGGGGATGCCTCTGGTGTCCATGGTTAAGTTTATTGATATGAATTGCTGTTAAGATCCTACTCATCAGTGTGGCAGATGATGGGTCATTTAAATTGGAAAAGCTTCTAAATTTGGGAAAAAATTTGTGACGGCTTCATCATAATTGTTTTATTGGTACCTATAAAAAGGCCAATTTTTTTTTTTAAAAAAGCAAATCCAAAAAAAAAATTATTGTCTTTAAGACCCGGACTCAGGTTATAATTAAATTGAGAAAAGGTAAAAGTCCAAGTGTTGATAAGATTATAAAAGTTGGAATATTTGAGCTGATTTTAAATAAAGAGCTTGTATCAACTTTGCCTGAGTATGGTTTAAAATGTCAGACTGAGAATGCTTCCCCTGTCCAACATTATAAGACCAAGACCTATTGATAAAGTCTTAATGAAGGCTATGATTAGAGGTATAAGAGTTGATGGAATTCAGATGAAATCTTGTAAAAAAAATGATGATATTAGCACCTACTTCCTCACATGGCTGCCTTGTGATTAAAACTGTCTCTCTGCTGCAATCTCGTTGTCTCAGTGTTTGGCTTTCCGGGCAGAGGGCAAAAACAAACCTGCTATGGTAACATATTTACAGGTTTCATGTGAAGTGATTGTATCTCTTTTTGCCTGATTGTGTTATAGATTGAATTGTGGGTATAGATATTGTGTTTCACTGGGGAAAGGGAATATTTCCCATGCTTGCTTGTAAGACAGCATATAAATCTGCACTACAGACGGACTAAATTTACAAAAGGGAAGTCAATAGTGTCGCCTGAGACCACACAGTATGAGATAAAAACTAGAGGCTAATATCAGGTGCTAATTGATAAAAATGACAGGCAATAAGATATTTTAGGGTATATGAGGAAGCCATTTGGTGTAAACCTAATTCAGCCTGACTTTGCTTATTTTCCAAAGGAGCCTGACATTGTTGTTGAGCATGCATTGTATATCTGCTTTAAGCATTTGCTATGTCCCAAAGACAAGAACAAATGGCCTTAAGATAAAGATGAAACTTCCCCCACATTGGCATTTCCTTCAGGATAAGCATCTTTCCCTAGACTAGGAACCTATTGCTGCACTCACCTGTGACCACCCAGTTCAAGACAACAGACCTGTTACCCTGCTGTGTCCACTGAGACAGCAGACCTACTACCTGCTGTGTCCATCATCCACTGTGCCAACAGAGCAATCTCGTGACTGTTGTCCTTGGGGAAGGAAGGCCCCAGACTATATGGTCGTAATATTTGGTTCATGATAAACTCACCCCAATTTTGATTTACAGATTGATTATGCATTATCTGCATCAATATTTCTTGGCATAGTTGGCAAGATTTCAGAGAAATCCACAGGAGACCACCCAGAATCTACACTGAACTGGTATTCGGTACCAATAGGGGCCTATTGAACCCCTTGGATCACTACATTCTTCAGGTGACCCTGGTGAGTTCTCCTGAAACCCATACATCCTTATTTTAAGTGGACGGTCCAAGAGTTTATATGAGCTACTTAGGGTCTTAAGTATAGGTGTTGTAAGGAGGTACTGGTGCATATCTTGGGTAAGAGGAACCTAGGGGGAATTCCTAGGAAAGAGAAACCTAGGGGGAATTTCCTAGGCTAGGGGAAGCTAGGGGGAACTTTGGAGTGAATGGGGCCGGTGGACCTTTTAATTTGGTTAAATTGGAAAGAATTGTGTTTATAAAGTCTGAACAAACTCTTTGATAGAGAAACAAGAGACTGAATGTGTTCAGCTCCAAAGAAAAGGGACACAGGTCCTCCCAGCCGAAAGATGTTCTCAGGCAACTGAGGACCTCAGCAAGATTGTTGGAGGATTGAATGCCTCACAATGTTCATTGGTCCCATAGGGAACTCCACTGTCATTCATGTTAATTAATTATAGCTTATCCAGGGAAGCACTCATATGGGTTGGTCACCTATGCACTCCCAGTCCCTATGGCAATTGTATTACTGGAGGGAGAAACTGAGGCATGTAAGAGAGTGTTTATGACCTTTCTCTAGGGAATAATGCTCACAAGCAGTACATTTTATGACCCATTACACTGTCCTTAGAAGTTGTTTGGAGTTTATAGCAAAAAAAATTAAAAGAAAAGAGGGAAGTGGATCTTCTAAAAAAAGTCCAATTAGTTCCCGAATGGGCAGCCTCTCCTGTGAACTCCAGTTGGCTTCATGCTGTGACTGCAATTGCTCAACAAAGGGGGAATATTCCCAACCCAGACCAAAAGGAAGAAAGAAAGAGGAAAAAATCTGGGAAAACAAGTTTTTGCAGCCACAGTCTGCTATGAGAACACCCTAGCCCAGAAATCTAAGGAAAATTTTTGTTGTATCTATCTGTTGTTTGCGTGTGTGTCTATATATGTGTGTTATAAATGTGTGGCATTTTACCTCCAGATGGTACGATTTCTAAAGAGGTCTATTCAATTGACTTAAGGTAAGCTCTTACAAAAACTTTTCTAAATGCAAGAAACCCAAATATCTTTCAAGTTAATGTGAGATGAAATAATCTTTGGTAAATGAAAGCTTGTTTAAGTTTGTTGGTTTCATTAAAACAGGCATGTCCCCTGAACTATCAGCATTGGATATGATGCAGACATGTGGCCTTTATGCTATGTTTGCTGGTCAAATAAGCTGATGTTATCTATTGCAAAACTGGTTAACAAAAATAATAACTGAAGATGATGGCCAATTTTGTCTAATGTCTCATGAAGTCTTGTAAGCAAACTAAATGATTTTTGGGAACAAGTATCTAAATAGATGTGAAAAAGATGAGTGTTGGGTGAACTTTTAACAATAGCTATGTGTTGTGGTGTAGGTACTTAAAATAACTTCCAAAGTCTCTTTGGTAACTTGGAACTTTGACGTTTGGCTGGGTTAATTTAAATCATAAAACTCATTGAGTATCTAGATCATTTCCACGTAAGACAAAATATTAGACACTAATTATTAAATGTGGGTTCACCTACTTTTGGCTTTTTATAACAAAGAAAGTAAAAGTGTTTAGATCTATTAGCTAATATGTCTTGTATTTTGTTAAAAGTTTGTACTATGAAGTAACATGTTTTAGAAATTATAAAAGGTACTTATACATTTGCCATGCCACAGAATGCTAATGTAAAAGGCAGTTTATAAGTGCTTACTTCTTAATTTTCACTAAAAATTAAGGTTTCTAAGGGTTAAAGAATTTAATAGATGTGATTAAAGCAAGTCGAAATGAAGAAGGAAAACATATTTGTATTCAAGGAAAGTAAGATGTAAGTTTTCAATAAAAAAGGTATAAAGAATCGAAATATTTTGTTTGGTTAAGAAAGATCAATTTGTCCTAAAGCACTAGGAGGAAACAAGAAAGGCATGGGACAAATTCTGAATGTAAAAGAAAATGACAGAAAGTTGGTGGAAGTAAAGCCCTGAGGAGTTTTGTACATGGTCAAGGTGGCTAAGATTGAAATGAATTTAATTAAGTGAGTAAGGCTTAAAATAAAAAGTAAGCTGATACAAAATTTAGAGTTTGGTTTTCTCTCTCAAAATGATAGTTTTCTTAAACTCTTAGTCTGCTCTTGATAAAGAGCTTAGAAAAGGATTTTCTTTACCTGAGTAAGTTTACCTAAAAGACAGAAGATCTATGCTTTGTTAAGATAATTCCTATGTTCAAAAAGCCTGAGGTCTCTATTAAGGTTTCTAACCGTTTCTGTTGTCACTTTGGTTGAATCCTATTGTGAAGCATTGTCTCAGTGACCGTTGTTTGATGATGACAAGATCAACAACCCCTTCATCTTGTTTAAATAAGTGTTTTAAAAATATTTTTGACAAGCTCTCAGCAATTCATATCCTAAATGAAGTCTTTATTTTGACATTCCTTGAGAATTTTCTGAGGGCCCCTGAGACGTCTCAAAGAAATTTGTTCTCTCTTCTGTAAAGGAAGGATACTAATTAGACTTGTTTGGTATGCTAAATTGCATGGGAGGCATTACTAAGTAAATGATGATAAACCTTCTTAGGTTACACTTTGTAGGTAAATATCATTCCCTATTTTAACCCCGCTACCTTGCTTGCAATATCACTAGGGGAGAAGACCACGATTACATTCTATCATTTAATTCAGTTTACAAATGGGTCTTACTTAAACAATAAGCAAGGACGTTATCATACTGGATATGCTGTCCAGCCTCAAGAATGCCTGCTACTTTCTATTAACCCTGCTAACCCAGTAAAAGATTTCCTTCTCTAGGCTCCAGAAATTGCCACAGAAGAATAGAAATAAAGAAGGGAACAAAGGGGGAAAAACAATACTTTCAGAAACTTTCTCCCACAGTGGCTCATAAAGCCTACACTTTTTGTGCTATATGCCCAAAGTATAATCCAGAGAAACCACTTCAAGAGTCACAAGGCCACTTTCCCCATCCTGGGACCTTTTGAGGTATGACAATTGGACTTTGTCCAAATGCCACCATCTCAAGGGTTAATATATCTTATAATGATCTGCATGTTCTCACATTGTGTTGAGGCCTTTCCTTGCAGAAGAGTGATGGCTTTAGGTAAATTATTATTGAAAAGGAGAATTCTTGTTTGAGGAATTCCTACTGAGCTACACAGTGACTGGGGAACTCATTTCACTGGACAAATAATTAAATCGATTTGTAATATTTGGCCAATAATGCATCATTTCCATTGCACTTACCATCCGCAATCTTCAGGATTGGTGGAAAGAACTAATGGCACAATCAAAACTTAATTGGCAAAGCTTTCAGAAGCATTTACTCTCTCATGGCCAAAAGCTCTTCTGCTAGTGCTCCTTAATCTTAGATCTACACCCTTTCGGTAAACATCGGCTGTCTCCTTTTGAAATAGTAAGACAGCCTATGCAATTAGATAAAGAAATATGTGAACCAACTTTGCTTAAGAGAGATATATTACATTGTTTTCAGGGTCTCTTTGAGATGCTTAAAAGAACCGAAAGGTCAGTAGCTGATTCTTTTCAGAGAGAGTTCCTAGACCTTAAGTGTCATGGACTATAACCCGGAGAATTTATTTGGCAGGAGAGGCATCAGATAAAAGACTCTTTGCAGCCCCTTGAGAACGACCACACCAGGATGAGAAGAAGACAGCGTCTGTTGTCAGCAGGTGTCCCCAGACTCCAGTCCAGGCCTGTATTCCCAACCTTAATGCCCCTCATTTAAACCTTTGTTATGCTTAAAGTGTTTATCTACGTTATCATTGTTCCATATAAGGTGTCAAAATACTATCATACTTAAAGAAAGTGATTGACTTGGAACGGACGGGTCTTGAAGGCCAGGCATTTATTGGGTGTCTCCTAATGGAACTCACTGGTTATGTGGAACAAATCTCTGGCCTTGGCTACTGCGTGGATGGCTAAGACACTGCACCCTGAGTTTCCCTTGGAAACAGGGAAACAGTCACACTGAGCTAACACCTGTTGCCAGTCTCTCTCTCTTTAAGGCCAGGTAGGCTCATTCACTGTTCCCTTGGTATTGATGTGGATTAAGGCTGCCCCAGCTAGAGAAGCCCAAGGTGACCTGGCCTACATGCCAAACTATATGACCCAGTGGACTTTTTTTATGGTATGAATTAGGACTGCCCCAGGGAGAGAAGCCCGGGGCATCCTCACCTGCATGCCGATCTATATGGCCAGATTCGTATCTAAAGTTATATGACCGCACAATAACCAGACCCCATCTGCACTGAAATCATTTAATGACTTTTTACATCATCTTTTCTTTTTTTCCAGTAAAAATAAGTCACGTACCCATGCCTTATAAAATTAGCCCTAACCCTCAACTCAGGGCAGCAGCAGGAGCTCTGACTGCCCATGGGACCTGTCCCCATGCAGCAGCAGCAGGAGCTCTGACTGCCCATGGGTCCTGTCCCCATGCAGCAGCAGCAGGAGCTCTGACCGCCCGTGGGTCCTGTCCCCACGCACCAGCTCTGCCTGCCCATGGGTCCTGTCCCCATGCCAGCGGGGGCAGCAGCAGCTGCTCTGCCTGCCCATGGGCCCTGTCCCCATGCCAGTGGGGGCAGCAGAAGCGGTGGCAGCAGAAGCTCTGACTGCCCATGGGTCCTGTCCCCATGCTATTCCACACTATTCTCTAAATAAAAGAGCACTACTGCCAGATCTTGAGAGTCTAAGAAATCTTTCTTTCGACTCCTCGGCTCACTGACCCCGCATCAGTATGGCCACCAAGTGACTATATTTGTTCTTTCTTTGGGGCTAAAAGATGTCATTACCACACACGGAAGCCCTGACTGAATTTACTCAACAAGGCCTTAGCGATAGTCAAGCAGCAACAGCCTTATTAAAATACTGAAATGTCTTTAATGAAAAAGCCTATCCTTCAAAATAGAATGGGTTTAGATATTTTTACTGCATCCCAAGGTGGTATATCCGCAATTACTCAAACTGAATGCGGTGCTTTTATATGTGATGAATCTCCCAATGTGTCATCTCTCCTAAACCACATGAAAAAAAACAGGTGACTGCCTTAGGCGACCCTACACCCAGTTTGATTTGTTTGATTGGCACCCTTCCAGTATCGATTCCATGTTTGGATCTGGATTGGAATTCCTTTTTCTATCACTTCTTGGACTTCTTGCACTAGTCATAATATTCAAACTAATTGCTGTTTTGTTTACTCAGTGTTGTAAGGCTGGCATACAAGCTTGAATAATGGTTTCTTGGTGACTGGAGATGGTTGATTGATCTTATAATCCTGAACAAATTTCCTTTTCTGATAAGGACTATGCCTAAGAACTCATTTCAAACTAATGTTTTCAAATATGTTGAATTGTTGTCAATGTTACTGTGCTTATTCCATAGTTGTGACCAATTTAAATGTAAGGAGTCATAGAAAAGCACATATACAATATTTGTGCTACAATCTAAAATTAATTGAAAATTGTGTAACCTATGAAATGCTTCCTGAATTAGTATATGCCTCTATGCTTGTCCACTATAACTATTTCCCCCAATGTAGACAACTGGGCAAATAAATGAGATAAAAGCCTGGCACCGAGGGACATAGTGGACCCAGGACAGGCAGCAGCCACCCTGGCACTGAGGGACAATATTTTCATCATCAATGCTTTCTATCGAAAGATTGTAGATCGAAGGGGGGAGAAATGATAAAAATGACAAGCAATTGTACTGCAGCATATGAGGAAGCCAATTGGTATAAACCTAATTCAGCCTGACTTTGTTTTCTTTTCCAAAAGGGCCTGACATGGCCATTGAGCATGCATTGCATATCTGCTTTAAGCATTTGCTATGTCCCAAAGACAAGAACAAATGGCTTTAAGATAAAGATGAAACTTCCCCCACATTGGCATTTCCTTCAGGATAAGCTTCTCTCCCTAGGCTAGGAACTGATTGCTGCCCTCACCTGTGACCACTCAGCTCAAGACAACAGACCTGCTACCCTGCTGTATCCATGAATCGCTGTGCCAACAGAGCAAACTCATGACTATTGTAAAAGGGACATTTCGATCATATGTGAAACATGTTCTTTGATGGTATATAACCGCTCAGTACACCCCACTTCTCTGGTGCCCTTCCTTTCTCGGGGGAGGAAGGACCTGGGCTATATGGTCCTCACATTTGACTCATAATAAACTCACCCAAATTTTGATTTATAGATTGGTTATGGATTATTTGCATCAACATAGTGAAAAGGGGTAATAAAAGCGCCTCCCCCAAGCTAAATTGGTCTAGGGTTAAATTGTACACTTAAAAAAAGAGCCTTTGTTAAATGCTTTGTGCACACTTTTAGAGGTGCGAGACATTGTCCTGAAAATTTTAGAATATAAAAATCTTTTGATTCACCTCTTAAGTTAAAAATTTCCCTGATATAAAGCAGCAATTGGAAGGGTGTAGCTGGTGGCGTGAGTCAGCCTCTTTTTTTGTCATTCAGGCTGTAATCCAGTTCTTTGGGGAACCAGAAGCAACCATCTTTGTCTGGCAAATCTCTGCAAGGCTGCAGGTATGGCTCTAGAAAGCAGTTCAAAGTTCGCCCGTCTTTTGCCAACACCAGAACCTCCCCTGTTCCCCCCAAAATGCTCCTAGATATTAATTGAGACAAAAGATCGAGACATTAGAAACAAATAAGGCAAATATGCCTCAGAAACTCCCTCTTGAAGAAAACTTGACTGGTTTCCCTGTGCCTTTATGATGTAGGTTTTCTGCTCCCATCTTCTCTAGGACCTGAGAGCCATTCTTTGAAAAGCAAATTTTTTCAGAAGCTAGTGAGTTTTGTATTGCACCTGATTCATAACAAAAATTTAACATCTCTGTCTGTGTCTACCTGTGTGTTTATGTGTGTCTATGTGTATGATATATATCTGTGATATTTTATCTGCAAATGGTATGGCCAAAATTAAGAGCTCTGTTTAATTGGCTTAAAATAAACGCTAACATTATTTCTAAATGTAATAGAAACTAACCCAAATGGCATTCAAGTTAATCTGATAAAATTAACATTTGGTGATTGAAAGCTTTTTTAAGTTTGTCAGTTTGCTTAAAATAAACATGTCCGCAGTTATCAGCGTTGGCTATGATGCAGACATGCAGCCTGAGTTTACTAGTTTAAAAAAAAAGCTCATGTTATCCCTGTTACAAATTTGTCAGCATAATAACTTAGAATGATAGCTAATTTTGTCCAATGTCTCATGTAGTGTTTGTGGGTAATCTAAACATAATCGTTGGTAACAAATGCTTTAGAGGTAAAGGAAATAAGAGTTTAGCAATTATTATAGCAATAATTAACAATAATTATATTTAATGACATGTATTTCAGAACTTCCAAAATCTCTTTGGTAACTTAAAACTTTCATGTTTTGCTAGGTTAAATTTAAATGATGAAAATTCATTGAGTATCTAGATCATTTCCAAATAAAACAAAATATTAGACACTAATCATTAAATGTAACTTTACCATACTACTTTTGGCTTTTTATCACAAAGAAATTAAAACGGGTTTGGGTCTGTTGGTAAACATGTCTTGTGTTTACTTAAAAGATTGTACTATAAAGTAACAAGTTTCTAAAATTGTAGAAAGTATTTATAAACTTGCCAAGCCACAAAATGCTAATGTAAAAGACAGTTTATAATTGCTTACTTCTTAGTTTTTACATAAAATTAAGGTTTCTAAGGGTTAAAAATTCTAGTATGTGATTAAAGCTACTAGAAATTAATAAGGAAAACATATTTGTATTCGAGGAAAGTAAGATGTATGTTTTCAGGAAAGATGGTATAAAGAATGGAAATATTTTTGTTTGTTGCGTCAAGAAAGATAAATTTGTCCTCAAGTACTAGAAGGGAAGAAAGAAAGTGTGAGACAAATTCTGAATGTAAAAAGAAAGTTATAGAAGGTTTGTGAAAGAGAAATTCTGAAAAGAGTTTTGTGCATGGTCAAGTTGGCTAAAATTAAAATGAATTTAACTAAGTGTTTTTAATAGCAAAAGTAAACAGGTGCAAAATTAGAATTTGTTTTTCTCTTTCTCTTAAAGGATAATTCTCTTAAACTTTTAGTCTGATTTTGATAAGGAGATTCTAAAACGTTTTCCCTTTGAGTAGTGTAGCAGAAGGGTAGGACTTTTATATTTTGTCAAAATGTATATCCTGTATTGTTTCTATCAAGTGTTTAATAACAAGTGCTAAGGTTTTTCTTACAATCATTTAATCTTCTGCATTCGCCTAAACATCTTTAATTGCTACTATGGTTATAATTGAGCATTGTTTCATAGGTACCTATGACATTATGTGGGTAAAAAATGTTATTGATAAATTTTAAAAATTCTATAACATACCTAAAATGCTGATCTGTCCTGGTTGTCAGCCATAATTCTAGTTATTATCTTAAAGTGTTGTATGTGACAGAATTAGCCAAGTTCCTTTGTCAATTGCCATTTTTAAGTCTTTTGTCATTTATAGACTGTTATTATTTCAATCTGATGCTTTCACAAATATGTCTCATCTTCAGAGAGCTTCGTGGAAAGGACCCTGATACTTGCTCTAGGATGCAGGCTTCTGATAAATTTCTGATTATAAAACTAAACTGGGTAAGAAATTACAGAACTCTAACAGAGAAACTAATGACCTCATAAAACTGCTAACAGAAGATTAAGATCAAGAATCAATTACACAGGACCAAATGAACTAATGAAGATGGTTGTAAATTTTTATGACTTTTGTTTGAAATATTGCTTTCTTTTTAGATGCTTTGCTTTTTCAGATTTACGGAGATCTTTTTCTCTTTTCTTTCAAATTACCCATGACATATCAATTCAGTAAATTATACTTTTGTAATCCAAATTGAAACATTTATTTATTTTTCTCCCTACCTGATCCCTCCAGGATTTGGAAACTCTTAGTGAGTGAGTATTGTTTTCATGGCAATATAGCCATTTGCATAAGTTCAATAAGGATCTGTCTGTTCACCTTATAACAGGACATAGCTGGAAATATTGGTTATATTACCAAGGCTTTGACTGGAATGTCATATTTTTTTTCTTTTTTTAAGATTGGCACCTGAGCTAACATCTGTTGCCCAACTTTTTTTCTTTCTTCTTCTCCCCAATGCCCCCAGTACATAGTTGTACATTGTAGTGGTGGTCCTTCTGGTTGTGCTACGTGGGATGCCACCTCAGCACGGCCTGATGAGCAGTGCCATGTCCGTGCCCAGGATATGAACCAGTAAAACCCTGGGCCACTGAAGCGGAGCGCATACACTTAAGTACTTGGCCACGGGGCCGGCCCCTGGAATGTCATATTTGAGAGAAACATACAGGCTCAGATATGACAAGACAGCTGTTGAGGAATAAAGGTTACTTTCTGGAATAAAGCCACTTGGAAACATTGGCCTGCTGCCTTGTTTCCTAGCAATCTTACCTGGTAAGTAAGGAAGATCACTTATCTGGCAGGTGGCTGGAACCTCAAAACATTTTGGGGACCCCAAGACAAGAGAGGAATCCACCCAAATCTAAGGTATTGCAGGCAAAACCTGATGACAAAGTCCTTGGCGTGGCTTTCCTGGCCTCGAGAGGCCTTTAAAGTTCACTCTGAGATTCCTCATAAAAAGTTCCAGCAAAGCAGATTTAAAAGAGCCTTTATGATCAATTGCTATTCTTGCTGTACTTATGTAAATAATTGGGCCAAATGTTTTGAAACTAGACTTATTTTGCAAACCAGTCATCTTAATTTAGCTATCTTTGGTAAAAATGAGGGTGATTTTGGAGAGAAAAATTATGTTTCAGTAAAAACCATAATACACATTTGTGGCTATTAGATCCTCCTTCTGCTGACTGTCTTTGAGGTTTTTGCTTTCTGCCTGTAAATGGGACTGGATCCTGACTTCTTCTAGTCTCTTGAAATATCTGGCTACAAATCTCCAAACTAAGATTTTCAATTTTTTCCATCATTTTTATTCGAAATCGTTGAGAACTGAAGCCATCCTTGTTCCTGAAGCCCTGCAAACTGAAGCTGGATAACTTGATATGGACTTTGTCAGGATCACCACGATAACATGCCTGTTGCTGTGTAAGCCACTCAAAAGGACACCTGAATACCTGAGGACATCATCAGAGACATCTCAAGCTGCAAAGGATGCTTTGACCCTGACAACTAAAAATCATCTTGACTGACTCTCTCCTGGGCTCAGAAACTGGTTTATAATTTGCTCCAACCATTAACCTTGTTTTTCTTTTTGTTTCCCTAGAAATACTTCTTACTAAATACCTGATTGCTTGCTTCCACAATATAGGCCTAACTTTGGGAGGCCACTTTATCACTGCCTTCTAAGATGAATTTAACTGGATTGATTTACTATCAGGACTAAGAAATGTGTTCAATGAAATGGAACGATCTACCACTCAGCTTCTGGACTGTGAAACTTCTCAAAATTTCAAAGGCAGGACTGTGGGGGATCAGAATTGGCCACCCAAAATGTGTCTCTTTGGCAGGAGGATTATTTTGGGCTGGTTACTTTTAAAAACTGCAGACATGAGAAAAATTCTGAAAAGTGCAATTGACTTACCCTTCCTAAGAGACATTTACATTTGGAAGGGAAACTCTGTACCAGGGAGAAGGGGGGACGACCTTATCTCTAGAAACTCTTATCAATGGGCAAGGCAAGGATTTAAATCTGCATAATAACCTTACTCTTACCAGTTTCCCTATTGCAAACCCTTCAGAGGCTGGGTCCCTTCAGATATGAGATACAGAAGCTGTAACACAAAGCAGAGACCCCAGGACAGGTATACTGTCAAAGAAAAGAATATGTTGACCTAGTCCTTCTTTTCACTAGTCAGACAGCCTCTTAGGTAACTTCTGTTTGAATAGATTTCTCTTTCTATGTGGAAGGGGCTGCCCAGAGTGATTTTGTGAGCCTCTGATCTCTTGAGGTTATCTGACTTTAGATATGTTGATGATCATAGTGTCATCGAGTATCATCTCTTTCTCTCCTTTATTCACACTTCTCAATTTTTCTGATATGCTTATTGCTCTGCTTATGCATTCCAAACCAGTGTTTTGGGCACGGAGTCCTTCTTTTTATCACTTGAGATCCATTGTGGAGTAGTGAGAACAAAGATGAATTAAGGAATACGAGGTTGGCCTCAGGCTAGGAGGAGTGGAAAAGTGAGGGCTTTAGCCTAATTCAGGCCAGGGGTCTAGCTTCAACCTGTTACCTAGTAGCCATGTGAAATTGATCACATTACCAAACTCTGTGAGCCTCAGTCTTTTCACCTGTGAGACGGGTTTGATAAGCTGTGTCTTGGGGACTAGTGGAATGTATATAATGCACGTAAAGTGCTTGGCACATTGCCTGGCCTGTACCAAGGCTTTAAAGACGGCCACTTCTTACTATGATTAATTTGTCCCCTGGAGTTTCAATCCACTACACTAAGATTTAATTTTTCATCCAGGAGATGTCAGAAAATATGCAGTGCTCTAGGACAAAGAAAACTGTATCAGGCAAAATGCTGCTCAGCAAGGAAAACTAAGTAATATTTCCCCACTGGAGTATGTTGTTCAATGTCACCGTGCAGTAGACTTCCTCAGTGCATGAAACACGAAGATCATCAAATATGCTTCAAGGACCAAAGACTTACCTCCGTCTCAGCTGTTCTTCTTTCTAAACCACTTCTACTTTCATCCGTTTAACCACCACCAGAAATCTAGACCTTGCCAGAATTTGCCAAATTACATACAAGATAACAAAATTTGCATGTCTTTTTGATGGAGTGGACTCTGGCTCCCCCAACCCAGGGCAAAGAGTGCCAGTCCCGTGGATTCTGGGCTTCTCACCTCAAGGAAGTCCAGGTTTCCCACACAATCCAAAAGTTCACTTTATACCACTTTGCTCTTATGAAGGACCTACATTAGTACCTGTTTTTGCTAACCAAGAGAAAGCCAAAGAGGGTTTTTGCTTTTACGAAAAAAATGCAAAACGTGAAAATAGCATTCAGCATTTGTTTTGCAGTGAGCCATTACAAAGGCTAAGCAGTCAAGCATACTGTCATCTTTCAAGCTTTCCACATCAGCCACAGCATAAGATGAACCTCGAGCTTCATCTTCAAGGCAGGCGGACATAGAAGAAGGTGTAGACGTTAGTGATCTGCCTGCCCTGATGGATTCGGACGACGATGAGAAGTTAACAGGTGATCATCTTCCTTTCTCTCGTACAGCCCAGGCTCCTGCATTTCCCACCACCCCAACCTCCAATGACTCAGCCTAACACCCCACCATTCCCACCAATACCTCTCAGCCTTCCAGTGTGCTCGCTGTCTTCCCCATTCTGGTAAGTGAAACATCACTGTACATACATTATTTCTACTTTATATAGGCTTTGTGTTTATCTTATCATTCCTGCTTTTACTATTCGTTAGTGTTATCTTAGGTTTGATGTGTTATTCGGTATGATTTGGTAGGTTATTTTTTCCCCATATTGATTAATGGTAATTGCTTCTTCACTTTATGTCACTTCATGTCACTTCGGCTTATGAAAGGATTCATAGGAATGCTCTACTTTCAGATAGCAGGGGATACCCGTAGCCCCCTTATTTCTCAGAAACTCCCTGGAGACGATGTGAACAAAACATCTAATTTGCACACTGTGTTCACCTGCACTGCGACAAGAGCACAGGGCCAGCTCCATCCCTGCCCCAGGTGATTTCTCTCTGGCTTATCCATGACCCCAAAGTAACTGTTAAGGGCAGTTTCCCATTCCAGGCTTGGTCTTTCAACTAAGGGGCCCACCAGCTGAGGGTCTAGCCCCTGCTCAAACTGATCACAGCCTCATCTAGCCCACCACACGGCTAACTTAGAATACCTCCCACTGAGGGACTTACATTTTCCCAAGGCCCAACACTGCCTTGCTTCAGGGAATTTACACTTGACTGCTCTCATCTACAACCACCTCTCTCCTCTCTTACCCTGTCTTTCCGTTCCTCCTTTTGGTCTTAGAGTGTATATCGCCATTTTCCTTCTATGATAGCTGTTTCTCTATAATTTTATGGTCAGTGGCTAGGTCTTCTTTTTCTCAGCTCTCTCAGTGCCAGCATGGAGCCTTCTAAGAGTAGATGCTCAATTAACGTCTGCGAAATAAATGAACCCGTGAGCATGGTTCAATTTATTTTTATTTAATTCTATATTCTTAAATTAGCCAAGCATATACTGTTATTTATAATTTCATAAAAACAGAGTAAAAGGGATTAGGAAGGCAAATATTGACCATCTTGCTCTTTCTCTCTGTCTTGTTTCCATAGTTTTACTGCTTAATTTTTTCACATTTTCGAGGAAATGCGTATCCCAATGCCATGTTAACTTGCACCAGATTCCTAAATTAGATGAAAGCTCTCCCAACTGTTTTTCAAAACAGCAAAACTCCTACTCTTAAGCTTGACAAATAACAATAAGCGTGACCAATATAATTCATAAACTTAGATTATAATGCTGGATAAAATTTCATTGAGAAGTAAGAACATTTGAAAAATGGCAAAAAACACAGATAAACCTCCAAATTACCCATACAGAACAGGAACACACAGGTGTCAGACACTGTGTTCCCTCAGTCAGACCCAGCCCTCCACTACTTGAAACACTGACTGCTCTCTTCAACCACAAAGTGAAGAATCTGCCTCAACTTCACTAGATGTGGGAGGAGCTGCCAGGCACGGCCCACAACATTCACTGGCGGTGGCATCGGTGTCAGCCCTCAGTGCGCCTGTGGCTTGGGCTCTCTCTTCCTCATCTCTCAAAGCTTCTTTATAACAAGACTCAAAGGCACTGGGGACTGTATGGTTAATCTTGGCCAAAAACTCCAGGACTCTCATCTTGCTGGTTTCGGCATGGGCCCTTGGGCCCCACAGGAATTCATAGCGTGGAGGATCACTGTTGGGCACCTGCTGGTATTCCAAGTACTTAAGCTTCACCAAATCTTGGGTGATGAGCTTCCTGGGCTCCCCAAATATGAAGTGCTTCTTCCCGGCATATACTCTCATCTGATTCAGGAATTTCCAGATCTCCTCCTCAGTGGCGCAGTTACCCTTCAGGAAGATCACACCCAGGAGATTCATTAGGAGACCGGGCTTGGGAAATCCTCTGCCACAGCTCACTGTCCCATTGTTGGGCAGGTCCATCTTGTTGACAAGGATGTAGGAATGCTTGGCAGAATCGACTTCCTTTAAGTCAACACCAAATACCACCTCCATACTGAAAGAAGCTCTTTTGAGGATCTCAAGGAAGCGACTTTTGTACTTTTTATCGACAACCTTCAGCATATCTGCTTTCACAATGGGCTTTTTCATTTTGAGCATGTGCAGCAGGAACTGCACCAACATACCGGTCACCTTGGTTAGAGGGTCTCTTTGAGACTGCACAGTGGAGAGTGGGGCCTGGTAGGAACTGCATTTTTTCGCAGTTTTGCGGTTGACTCCTTCATATGATCTTGTGTGAGAAACAGCTGCAGACATAGTGGTGGTGG